>NC_041745.1:30349376-35349376 GCF_004115215.2 Ornithorhynchus anatinus
GAACCATGGCAATGAAACCAAGAGACTTTTAAGTTCTCTCTGTCATCATGATCATCATCAGTGGTGTTAAATGAGCACTTATTATATGCACAGCACTGTACTAATCACTTGGGAAAGAGAGTCAATACAGAGTTGGTAGACACATTCCCTGCCCACAGTGAGCCTTTTGTCTAGAGGGGGAGATAGATACTAAAATAAATGATTTATTGTATATCATTTATAGATATGCACATAAGAACTGTGGGGTTGAGAGTGGGGCTGATATCAAATGCTCAAAGATCACAAATCCAAGGGCACAGATGATGAAGAAGGGAGAGGGAGCCAGGGAAAACCCAGCAGTAGCAATGATGGTATTTGTTAAGCACTTACTAGGTGCCAGGCACTGTACTAAGCACTAGGGTGGATACAAGCAAATCGAGTTGGACACAGTCACTGTCCCATGTGGGGCTCACAACCTCAAACGCCATTTTACAGATGAGGTACCTGAGCCTCCAAGAAGTGAAGTGACTTGTCCAAGGTCAGAGGACTTAATCAGAGAAGGCACCTTGGGGGAAATGTGATCTTAAGGCTTTGAAGGTAGGAAGAATGGTGTTCTGGTGTATATGGAGGGGGAGGGAGTTCCAGGCTAGGGGAAGGAGGGGGAATTGAGCCAGCGGTGAGAGAGATGAGATTGAGGCACAGTGAGTAAGCTGCTGCTGGAAGAGCGAAGTGTGCAGGCTGGGCTATTGTAGATTAGTGCTGTGAGGTGGGAAGGGTGAGCTGATTGAGTGTATTAAAGTCAATAGTAAGGAGTTTCTGTTTAATGTGGAGGTGGATGGAGATTCTTAGGGAATGGGGAGACTTGGACTGAAGTTTTTTTTTGGAAAAATTATCCAAGCAGCAGAGTAAAATATGGTATAGAGTAGGGAAAGACAGAAAGCAGGGAGGTAAGTGAGAAGGCAGATGCAGTAGTCAAGGAAGGATAGGATAACGGCTTGGATCACTGTGATAATAGTTTGGATGGAGAGGAAAGGACAAATTTTAGCAATGTCATGAAGGTAGAAATGACAGAATTTGGTGACAGATTGAACATGTGGGGTTTTTTTTTGTTGTTGTTGTTAAATGGCATTTGTTAAAGTGTTTACTTTGTGCTAAGTACAGTACTAAGCACTGGGATAGAGATAAGCTAATCAGTTTGGACACAGTCCATGTTCCATGGGGGACTCAGGGTCTTAATGCCCATTTTACAGATATGGTAACTGAGACACAGAAAAGTTAAGTGAATCGCCCAAGCTTACATAGCAGACAAGTGGTGGAGTCAGGATTAGAACCCAACTTCTTCTGACTCCCAGACATGTATTCTCTCCACTGATGACAGAGATAGTCTGTAAGCTCCTTGTGGGCAAGAGCTTATACTGCCAACTCGGTTGTATGGTACTCTCCCAAGTACTTAGTACAGTGCTCAATAAATACTACTGATTTATTGATAGATTTTGAGTCTCCATTTTAAAGTGCCTTGGATCTACCAAGTATCATGATGTTATTTTCAGCTGTGACTCAGATTCTATATGAAAAATAGCCATAAGCCTGTTAGTTAAGTTGGGAAATGATGGACAGGGAGGTAACAATTTGAAGATTTAGGTCACTTTTTAAACAGATAATGAGTGTCACTGCTCAAGAAAAAGTGCTGATTGGAAGCAATATATTTTGCTTTGAATGGCAGCACATATACCATAACGAAAAGCAGAATTTAATATTCTTTCAAGACTCGATAAGACTTATTGAAAGGTAAATGGATCTGCTATCTACGTTTTGATACTTTGGGTTTGTTTTTATTAAATACTTGGAAGAGAATATTGTTCTTCTGATAACCTCCTTTGTTAACATTTGTTCCGAAGTTTAATTTCCTAATAATTTTTTCGGATATTAGGCAGAGGTATCTCAGTAAGTTTCAATTTTCCATCTCCTCATTGTCTGCGAGCCATCCTTTTTTCTCAGTAAATTCTCTGGCCCAACTTCCTTGGAGACTAGTTCCACTTTGGGATCCAGAGTCATTATAAAAGTCGTTGGATATGAAGAGGCCTAAGTTTGTCAAACATACCCCATCCCTGCCCATGAGAAACTGCCTCAAGTAGAAAGAACTTTACATATGGAAGCAGCGTGGCTCAGTGGAAAGAGCCTGGGCTTCGGAGTCAGAGATCATGGGTTCGAATCCCGGCTCTGTCACTTGTCAGCTGTGTGACTGTGGGCAAGTCACTTCACTTCTCTGTGCCTCAGTTACCTCATCTGTAAAATGGGGATTAACTGTGAGCCTCACGTGGGACAACCTGATTATCCTGTATCTACCCCAGCGCTTAGAACAGTGCTCTGCACATAGTAAACGCTTAACAAATACCAACATTATTATTATTATAACTTCACAGCTGTAAGTGAGGGACAGTTCCTTCAGAGAGCTGGGTAAATATTTTATTTTATTTATTTTCTTTCAATCCCTGAACATGTAATCACCTCATAAATGATTCACAGGTTGCCCAGAGGTGCAGTTAAGGAGGGAAAATTGATGTCATAAATACATGTTGGGGTAAGGTACTATTAATAATACATTAATATTCTTGTAGGACCCAGGATACAGTGCTGCAGTGTAATGAATAGTCGCTCTAAGTACTAAGTATGTAGGAGAGTACCACAGAGGTATTAGATGTGATCCTCCCCCTCAAGGAGCTTACAATCGAGTGACACCTAGAGAGACTACCGGCTCAGTAAGAGAGTGTAGAGGGAAGCCCTTTCCCTCTCCCTTACTCTCCCCACATGATGTCATCTGTCCTATTGTTCATTCTTTTTCATGAACCTTTCAGAAGTGGGACAACGAGAATGCATCTAGAGGAGTTAAGATAAAACAGCTCTGCAGCTGACAGTGAACTCTGGGCTCCCTTCAATTTCAATCTCAGTCGACACTAATATCCTTTCGAGATCTTTGTAGTCCTTATATATTGGCCCGTGGTCAAAACAAGCCAAAGGAGAGTGGTTATAGAAAAAAATAGTAAAGAACCATGCTCTGAGAGGCCCATGAATTTCCAGTTTGGCCTAGATTCTCTCCGTTGGGCATGTGAGGGCAACAAGCCTAACCATATTCTTGTTCCTGTTATTCCCCCCTCTAGCCTGGTTGGAGATGAAGTAGGATTCAAGTGAATTTATCCCCCAGTATCTAAAGAGAGGGTGTTACCTTTATAGCCTGATTTTCCCTTTTATTTTTCAGAGGGCACAGGCAATGGACTTTCCCAGGTGCAAAGAAGAAAGGAGCTTCCCTCTACACTCTCTTACTGAGCCGGTAGTCTCTCTAGGTGTTGCTCGATTGTAAGCTTCTTGAGGGTGAGGATCATGTCTAATACCTCTGTGTTTCTCTCCCACTAAGAGTACTTAGTTCTTAGACTGACTGCTCAACAAATACTCATAAGCTCATTATGGGCAGGGAGTATGTTGTGTTATTGTTGTGTTGCACTCTCCCAAGCGCTCTACCCACAGAAAGCTTGCAATCAATACGATTGGATGATTGTAGGCTGTGTCTATGCCTCTGCTAGCAGAATACCCCTGTAATTGTTGTTCTGACAGAACCCCAGTGACAGTGACGAACTATATTGAGTGAGGAAGGATAAGGTGGTCCTATAGCAGAGATTGGACTTTGCATGGGGGCGAAGAAGGTCTGGAGAGGGACATGGGGTCAGCCCACTGCCAAGGAGATGTGCTTTTCAAATATTTTTCACTGTACCTCGGTCTCATCTATCTCCCCGCAAATCTCGCCCTCATCCTCCCATGTCCCCCTTCGTATCCAACAGACAATCACTCTCCCCCACTTCAAAGTCTCATTGAAGGCACATATCCTCCAAAAGGTCTTCCCTAAGTCCTCTTTTCCTTTTCTTCCATTCCCTTTTGCATCTCCCTGACTTGCCCCCTTTATTTATCCCCCCTTCCAGCTCCACAGTACTTATGCATATTCCTGTAATTCAATTGATTTATATTAATGTCTGTCTCCCCCTCTAGACTGCAAGCTCACTGTGGACAGGGAATATGTCTGTTATATTGTACTCTCCCAATTGCTTATTACAGTGCTTTGCTCACAATAAGTGCTCAATAAATATGATTGATTGACTAAATAGCCCCAAAGGTTTCCATGCCTGGTCCTGTCATCAGAGGGCCAAGAGTCCAACTACCACCTTGACTCTGTTTCCAGTACTCACCCCTTCCAGTTCCAAGGATCTTCTAGGAATAGACCTTGGTGCAGAGTGAAAACAAGATCTTGGGGGCCTGCGGCTGCAGGAATCAGGTCATGGCCAGGGACTTACAGTCATGTATTGCACTCACTGATGACTATACATTCCAAGTGTTTAGAAAGCTGCTCTGCACATAGTAAGTGCTCAATAAATACTATTGAATAAATGAATAGATACCCCTAGCACCACTACCAACTGTTGTCCAGGTAAATTATACATATTTTTTTTTCTTTATTCAATCTATTCTCCCCCATCCCCTCTTCCCTTTCTTACTCTCACTCTCCCATCGCAGCGCCAAATAATAATAATAATAATAAAAATGATAATTCTGGTTTGTTAAGCATTTGTTAAGCATTTACTATGGTCCAAGCACTGTTTTAAGCTGTTCTGTTCTCAGGTAGATAAAAGGTAATCAAGTAGGAAGCAGTCTCTGTCCCACATGGGACTTATAGTCTTAATCCCCATTTTATTGATGAGGTAACTGAGGCACCGAAGTGCTAAGTGACTTGGTCGAAGTCACACTGCAGACATGTGGCAGAGCCGGGATTGGAACCCACATCTTCTGACTCCCAGATCCCTGCTCTTTCCACTAGGCCATGCTGCATTTTGAAACACCCTACCCTCTTCAAATTAATGTTCCCATCCCCACAATTCCTCTACCTACCACCCAAGCTGGTGCCCTGGTCTGGGCTTCTGTTGTCTTTGTCAGATGGCTGATCCTAAGGTCAGCCAGGTAGTCCAGTAGTTCAAAAGCCAAGGAGGATCCTGTAAGGAGGCCCGAGAAGTCTGCCAGGGAGAAATGATCATACTCTTCTTATGCTATATCCAAAGTGGATCAAGGTGTTAGGATATCTAATTTTAGACTCCAGAACTATTAGATTGGAAAGAAGCTGAGGGCAGGAAATGTGCCCTGTGCTTCAATCATAATGCTCTCCATTACGGGCTCTCATCCAGGCATCTACTAGTAATGGATGCTGACCCAGTCCTGATGATGATGACTGGCATGGTAATGATGATGGTGATAATAATTTCTAGATTTTTTTTGGCCTAGAAATCACCCTGACTGTTTACATTAATGTTCCCATCCCTACAGTTCCTTATTTCCCATCCTGGCTGATACCCTAGTACAGAAATCTGAAAGAGGACCTTAGACTGCAAGCTTGAAGGAGCCAATGGGGAAATAGCGACTCCAGTCAAAAGCAGAAGAAAAAAGACTGTCTCCCCTCAGCCCTGAGCACAAGTTATTTTGATGGAAAGCAGGGTGGACTAGTGGACAGAGCATGGGCCTAGGAGGCAGGGGACTTAATGATAATAATGGCATTTTTTTAAAGTGCTTACTATGTGAGAAGCACTGTTCTAAACACCAGGGTGGATACAAGCTAATCAGGTTGGACACCTTCCCTGTCCCACCTGGTGCTCACTGTCTTAACCCCCATTTTACAGAGGAAGTAATTGAGTTACAGCGAAATTAAGTGACTTTCCCAAGGGTACACAACAGACAAGTGTTGGAGCCAGGATGAGAACGCAGGTCCTTCTGACTCCCAGACCTGTACTCTATCCACTAGGCCATGCTGCTTCCCTGTGTTCTAGAGACTTGTGTTCTAATCCCAGTCACACCACTTGGCTGCTTTGTGACTTTGTGCCTCAGTCGCCTCTCCTGTAAAATAGAGATTTAAGACGAGTTCTCCCTACTCCTTAGACTTTAAACCACATGTGGGTTATGCCCTGGACCTGATCAAATTGTTAGTATCTGTCACATTACTTGGCACATAAGAAATGCTTAACAACTACCACAGTTTTTATTAAGGTAAGATCCAGGAGCTTCTTCCACAGCCCTAAACAAATTAAGCATTCAATAAATACCTCTGAGTGATTGATTAATTGATCCCAGTGGGCTTGCGCCTGGGGTGGTCTGTGCCTTCCCCCGTTTTTGCTCCTCTAGATTGTAAACTTCTTGTTTGCAGAGAGCATGTCTACCAACTCTGTTAGGTTGTTTCCCCCGCCCCAGGCCTTAATATATGCTCTTAATATACTGCATCCAGTAAGTACTCAATAAATATCATTGATTGAGTGTTTGGAATTTCCGGACAGTGAATTCAGAGCCAGGCTAGCCTGCTGGTTGTGCTTTTCCTAATATCAATCATTAGTATTTGATGAGTGGCTACTGTGAGCAGAGTTGTGTATTAAACTCCCGGCTGCTTAACTTGATGAAAATTGTATTATTGGTTAAGCTCTTCCTATATGCCAAGCACAAGACTGAGCCCTGTCCCACATGGGTATGAAATCCCCATTTTGCAGATGAGAAAACTGAGGCACTGCACACAAGTGGCAGAACTGGGATAGAACTCAGGTCCCCTGACTCCCAGGTCTGAGTTCTTTCCATTAGGCAACTCTGCTTCTCTATAACAATAATAATAATAATAATTTTGGTATTTAAGTGCTTACTATGTGCCAAGCACTGTTCTAAACTCTGGGTAGATACAAGGTAATCAGGTTGTCCCACATGGGGCTCATAGTTTTTAATCTCCATTTTTACAGATGAGGTAACTGAGGCACAGAGAAGTTAAGTGACTTGTCCATGGTCACACAGCAGACAAGTGGCGGAGCTGGGATTAGAACCCATGATCTCTGACTCCCAAGCCCGGGCTCTTTCCACTAAGCCACGCTGCTTCTCTATAATAATAATAATAATAATTTTGGTATTTAAGGGCTTATTTTATGCCAGGCACTGTTCTAAGCGTTGGGTAGAGACAAGGTAATCAGGTTGTCTCATGGGATTAGAGCTGGGATTAGAATCCATGACCTCTGACTCCCAAACCTGTGCACTTTTCACTGAGCCACACTGCTTAGAACCTAGATATAGCATGGCATGGCTAGATAAAGAATGGCAAAATGAAAGGGTTCCTGGGAATGAGAGGACCTGAGTTCTAAGTCCATCTCCAACACTTGTAGTGTGATCTTGAGCCAGTCACTTAACTTCTCTATGCCTTAGTTTCCTCATTTGTAAAGTGGGTATTCAATGCCTTTTCTCCCTCCTACTTATACTGTGTGCCTCAGTGAGCACACGTACTGTATCCAACTTGACTGATTACCTTGTAGCTACCCCAGCACGTCATAGAAGCAGTGTGGCTTAGTGGATAGAGCACAGGCCTGGGAGTCAGAAGTACCAGGGTTCTGATCCCAGTTCCACCACATGTCTGCTGCGTGACTTCGGACAAGTCACTTCACTTCTCTCTGACTCAGTTTCCTCATCTGTATGTAAAATGGGGATAAGAGTGTTAGTCCTAAGTGGGATGGGGACTGTTTCCAACCTGATTAACTTCTATCTATGACAGTGCTTAGAATAGTGCTTGGCATATAGTAAATGCTTAAAAAGTGCCATAATTATTATTATTATAGTGCTTGACATATAGCAAGAGCCCAACAAATACCATATACATTCACACACTCAAAGAACTAGGTGCCTTTGGGCAGGAAATCTGGAATAGGCAACATAGCATCAATCATTTATTTTCATCTCTGGCTGAGCTTCATCATTCTGGCCCAGGTCTTTCCTGAATTCTAGGGAGAATAAAATGAATGAAGCTTCTCTTAGAGGACCTCTAATGAGAAGGACCTGCTTTTTCCTTCACAGAAATGCCAGGGGACAGGAAATGATCCCAGTATTTATTTTTAATCCTTAAATTTGATCATTTGATAAAAGTTCATTAGTCACAAAGGAATAAAACCCCCTATTTCTTGTGGTGTCAAAATCCGAGTCTGTCTCCCATTTACATATTCTAAAATCTCTTGGTAAATGTACCAATATGTTGAATACAGCTCTAAATTAGCAAACAACATATGTCCAAAGTGCAAGGAAATGTACTCTAAAGCTTTCTAAAGCTTTGTCTCTCACAGTTTAACAAGCTCACTAGGATACCCTAGAAATACAATAAAACCCAATTTCCCACATAGGCATTTTAGATTTTTTTCCAGTCACCTGGGAAACTATCACAGACCGTGAATGGGAGGAGGGCATTGTGTGAACAGATTTATTGGGGTTTGCAGCCCTTCCTCAGTTACAAAGCAGAATGCCCTGGTGAAGAATGGGGGAAACAGTGAGCCTGGGGTAGAAGGGGTTTCTGATAGATTGTTCATTGATTTTTCTCTTGTTTGCAGAGCAGATGGCTAAAAGCAGAGGTTCTCTGAGCAGACACAAGGGAAAGATAATTTGTGGGGTGAGGAATTGAAGAGGTCATTGTCTGGGTGATGGTTTGGTGCAAGGATTCTTAATTTTTGCGGATGACCCAAGCTGGGTGAGCAACAAGATGGCTGTTCGGGGCCAGTAGCAAACCTACACATTGCAAGATTGGGTTGATGCCGACTACGGGCTCTACACTATAAGCTCCTTGTGGGCAGGGAATGTGTCTATCAACTCTGTTGTGTTGTACTCTCCCACATGCTTCGTCCAGTGCTCTGTACACATTAAGTGCTCAATAAATACCACAGCTTGATTGTTGCAGTTGAAAATGAATTCAATAAAATTGGATTCCAGGTGAGAAACCAGCTGAATAATGCTCAGTCCTTTGACAGGGAAGACAAATGAAAAATTGCAAGGTGACGCAAGGATTCCTACATGGGATGGTTAAAATAGAACTTGGGGTTATGTCAGGTGGTTGATTCCAGAACCAACCAGGTGGTCTAGTAGTTACAAAGCCAAGAAGGGTCCTGCTAGACAGACAGAGAAGTCTGTCAGGGAGACATGATCATGCTCGTCTTATGGTAAATCCAAGGTGGATCAAAATATGAGATTATCTCATTTTAGGTTCCAGAACCATTAGATTGGAAACACGTTGAGAGAAGGAAAGGTACCTTGTGGTTCCGGTGTAATGCTCTCCATTACACGCTCTGGTCCAGGGATCTATAAATAGTGGATGCTCACCCAGTACTGATGATGATGGGCATGGTGAAGACGTTGATGATGATTACTAGGTTTCTCTGTCTAGAGAAGACTAAAGGTCACCAATGGTCTTCAAGTACACTCAGGTCTCCTACAACATTGAGGTTATGTACTTGATGAACTGCTGCCTGGTGGAGCCTGGGAGTCAGAAGGACCTGAGTTCTAGTCCCTGGTCCATCACTTATCTGCTATGTGACCTTGGGAAAGTCACTGACTTTTTGTGCCTCAGCTGCCTCATCTGTAAAATGGGGATTGACTGTGAGCCCTATGTGGGACATGGACTGTGTCCAACCTAATTAGGTTCTATCTACCCCAGCACTTAGAACAGTGCCTAACGCAGAATGAGCACTTTAGAAGTGCATTAAAAAATCCCAAAAGAGAGTAAGCTTTCATTTTTAAATTCCTGAAGAATTAAAGCGGCCCAAAACCCCAACTAAGGCAGAGATTTAAACAGCCTCTTTTGACTGCTTGTAAAGCCTTATCCCTCCTCTTTTTGGAAAGGCTCAGCTGGGTAAAGAGGCAGTGCTACCACACATCTGAGAGTTAGGGGACTTTGGTTCTAGTCCCAGATCTGTAATTGATCTCTGGTGTGATCTTGGGTAAGATATTTAATCTCTTGATATCTGTTACTCATCTGTAACATGGGGATAATGATTCACACCTCTGTCAAATTCGCAGCTATGTAGTGAAGCAGCATGGACTAATGGAAAGACCACGGGCTTGGGGTTCAGAGGACCTGGGTTCTAATCTTGGCTCCACTGCTTGTCTGCTGTGTGAACTTTGGGCAAGTTACTTCACTTCTCCTTTCTTCAGTTACCTCATCTGTCAAATGGGAATTAAGACTGTGAGCCCACGTGGGACAGCGACTGTGTCCAACTTGCTATCTTGTATTTACTCCACCTCTAAGCACAGTTCCTGGCATTTAGCAAATATCATTAAAAAACAAAAACAAACCAGAAATGGAAAAAATGAGTTAAGCCATGTGATTGTACTTTGAAAAAATCAGAGTGCTACATAGACTCAGCCTCTAGGTCAATGTATAAATTAATTAGCAAGTGGTCTCCAATAGAACAAATATTTAATATTTTAAACATCCATTTCCTCTGCTCGAATCTTCAACTGCTAGTGAACAGCTGCTTAAAAGGGTTCCCTGAAGGTGCTGCCTTTTTTGAGAAGATGATCCCTGGGGATAGTAAGTGTTGGTGACCATCTGATAGTGGCAGCTGACTTCTGACAGGCTGTCAATCATTTGGATCAGAAATAACAGCTAGTGGAGGTTGCTGAATTGTCACCAATCCTTTAGAAATTCTGAATCATAATTTTCTTATACACACATACACACAGTCATGCATTCTTCCCATTGTGGGATAAGAAGCTGTCTTATCTTGGTTGTGGCTGCTAAGACCTTTCCATGTTTTGCTTACATTAAGATCGCCTTTCTCTGTGTTGCTCTATTTGTTGCTTGTGAAGTCCAGTACTGTTTCCAGTGTGATCTAGGGTACCCCAATCTTCCTAATAGTTATGGTTGAAACCTTCCTAGGGAGTCCATTTCAGATTGTCCCATGCTAGGTCGTCTGACCAGTTGTTCAGTGTCTTTCAGCTGGCCTCAGCTACGATGCTTTGACTGAGAGCTTCAGAACATTTCATCTCCCTTTCTTGCTTATAGTTCTACCTGCGCAGTTAGCTGCAGAGCTGGTCCTTGGGTATTCATACTCCTTGCATGTTCCACCAGTGAAGATAGAGAGTGACAAGTGTTCTTTGTTACTGGGACTCTCAGGCAACTCCAGAACATCAAAGAAAGAGTGTTGCCTAGTGGAAAGAACACTGGTTTGGAATTCAGACAATATGGGTTCTAATCCCAGCACCCTCAATTACCTGCTGTCTGTGTGACCTGGGACAAATCATTTAATTTCTTTGTGCCTCATTTGTGCCTGATTTGTAAAATGGGGGTTCAATACCTGTTTGCCCTCCTGTTTAGATTGTGAACCCCATGTGGGACAGGGACTGTGTTCAACCGGATTAACATGAATTAACCTTAGTGCTTAGAACTGTCATAGACACATAATAAGTGCTTAGAAGGTACTATAATAATGATAATAATAAGCTCGTTCCCTCTATCTCCTTATAGGCATAGAACATACCTCCCAACTCTGTTATATTGTAGTCTACCAAACATTTAGTATAGAGCTCTGCATACAGTAAGCACTCTATAATTACGACTGATTGAAATGTGATTGATTCTGAGGATGGGGACCGCTCTTCTAACTTTCTTGTACTCTACCAAGCACTTAGTAGAGGGCTCTGAGTTCAATATGCCCTCAAAAATCCCAATAATTGATGGATTGATTGAAAGATTTTGTGATTTCTCACCCTATGCTGTTGATTAGGGAACATGAGTTGCTTTATGAAACTGCTTAAGGCCTGTACTTGCAGTGAGGAAAATCATCATCATCAGTGGTATTTGAGTGTTTTCTGTGGGCACAGCATAATACTAAGTGCTTGGAAGAGTACAATACAACATTCCCTGCTCACCATGAGCTTATAGGATAGAAGGGGAGACAAACATTAAGATATATGACTTCTACTTCATTTCCGGTAAGGATACACAGACACAATCTGACCCACTACTATAAACACAGTCCTAACCCCAATCAACCACCTCACAATAACTGCTGCTGATTAATAATAATGTTGGTATTTGTTAAGCGCTTACTATGTGCAGAGCACTGGGGGAGATACAGGGTAATCAGGTTGTCCCACGTGAGGCTCACAGTCTTCATCCCCATTTTACAGATGAGGTCACTGAGGCACAGAGAAGTTAAGTGACTCTCCAACAGTCACACAGCTGACAAGTGGCAGAGCTGGGATAACAGAGAGACCAGATCAGAGAGTGTGGATGATTCTTCACAGACCATCACCATTACTCCTAGTACAGTGCAATTTCCAGTAGGTCATGCTACTCATTCAAACCACACTTATAATAAGATGAAAAGAGTTTAGAAAGAGAAATAACTGAAACTCAACTGGAAACCACCTAGCTGTCATTTTCAGTGAAAACAATTTCAGTATTTCCGATTGATATGTATCTAACTTGAGGTGAACAACATAGTTTGTTTAATTTCATCCATTCACCCAGGCTTTTCTTACATTCTTTTGCTCACAAATAAGCACAAGGTACAACCATCTCCCAGTTTCAAGTTTATTGGCAAAATTAGCTTGAAATGTCTTTGCGAGACATTGAGTGACCTTGCTCAAAAATAAAGTATCAATCCCAAATATTTACACTCGATGTTACATTTGTTGTTCCAGAAGGAACATCGTAATTTTGTCACTGAAAGGTAAATGATACAACACCACTGAGCACTACCGTATAAGTTTAATTAAATAAGATTAGTTAAAAATCCAGTTGCAGAGTGTGGGATTAAAACAAAAACCAACAAACCTCAATCACGTCCTTCTAGTCAAGGTTATTGGTGTTATATACACATTCCCAGAATGTCAAAATAGCCCAGAAGATGATTAGAGGACCTTCTCAGGACCTAGTCTCCCTGAACTTTGTACCAAATTTCAATATAATGTTGGTAGGCATGCACTATAAATGTATGCTTGGCTTAGTAGAAAGAATGCGGGCTTGGGAGTCAGCGGTCATGGTTTCTAATCTTGGCTCCTCCACTTGTCAGCTGTGTGGCTTTGGGCAAGTCACTTAACTTCTCTGTGCCTCAGTTACCTCATCTATAAAATGGGGATTAAGACTGTGAGCCCCATGTGGGACAAGCTGATGACCTTATATCTTCCCCAGTGCTTAGAACAGTGTTTGACACCTAGTAAGCGCTTAACATTTACTGTCATTATTATTATTACCTGTACATCTTTGTGCCTGTATTTTCCTGAATATCTGTGAATAACCATTTCTATTTTCATAATAATGATAATCATGGTTTTAGTACTTGTTAAACACTCAGTAGGTTCCAAGCACTATTCTAAGTGTTGGGGTAGATACATATTTATCAGGTTGGATGTAGTCCCTGTCCCACGGGGGCTGACAATCTAAATACAGCAGAGTAGGATTTAATCCCCATTTTACAGATGGGGTAACTGAGGCACAGAGAAGTTAAGTGACTCGCCCAAGGTCACACAGCAGACATATGGCAGAGCTGGGATTAGAACCCAGGTCCTCTAATTCCAATGTCTGTGCTTCTTCCTCTGGGCCACGCTGCTTCTCTGCAAGAGTTTGGCAAAAGAATGAAAGAGATATGAAATTACAGGCCCAATTAATTTATGCATTCATTGGCAAGGGACAGGAAATAACCTTATGGACAAATTCATAAATTTGCAAAGGGTGAAAACCTTCTTAAACTCCCAGCAATTTAGAGTAAATAAATGTTGAACCCTCTGAAGCATGAATACCACTAACAAGAAAAAATCTGAACCCGATCCATTTGTACTATATACTTAAGAAAAAATATGGGACATTTATCTTTTGCCAGTCCCCTTTTCAACTGGTCACCTTTATTTACATCACTCAAGATAAATTTTGAACTGTCAAATAGTAAAAAAAACAAACCCAAAAAACTCAACAAGCTTTTCTTTTCATAGACATCTCTCAACTTTAATTGAAATAATGTTTGCCAAAAGTCAGCTCTGTGGTTGTTTTCGAAGAGTAAAGTCAATGCAGCCAGACAATCAGAAAATATATGGGAATGAGAAGAGTAAAGCCTTATAATCAAGCACAAATGTCTGCAAACATAAATCCAGTTGAAAGCCAGTGATCTAAATGAATAAGCTTAATAGCGAGTTCAAATGACTAACGGGCATTGGATATAATTATCTGAAATGTGTCTCGAGACTGTAACTCCTTGTGGGTAAGGATTGTACTTTCTCAAGGTTTTAGCACAGTGTTCTGAACACACTGACCATAAATCATTGACTCTAGACAGTAAGCTCATCTCTAGACTGTAAGCTTGTTGTGGACAGGGAATGTGTCAGTTCATTATTATATTGTATTCTCCTAAGCACTTAATACAGTGCTTTGCATGCAGTAAGCACTCAGTGAATATGATTGAATGAATGAACAAATGAATGATCACTCAATAAATGCCACTGGTGGGTTGATCAGAAAGAGCATTGTGCTCTGAGCTTGTTGTTCTTATGGTTGTTCTTAGTCTCACTCTAGGCTATGTAGACACCATATTCAATCAGCTGAAGGTTTTCAGGGCTTATTGTGTGCAGAGCATTGCACTAAGCACTTGGGAGAGTGTAAGAGTGCAGCTAGATGCGATCCCGTTCTCTCGGAGCTTACATTGGCAAGTGCTGGGGAAACTTGTTCGATACCAATAAAATGAGCACTGTTTCTTGGCATATAATCACCCAA
Source organism: Ornithorhynchus anatinus (assembly GCF_004115215.2). NCBI lineage: Eukaryota > Metazoa > Chordata > Mammalia > Monotremata > Ornithorhynchidae > Ornithorhynchus > Ornithorhynchus anatinus. The sequence goes on from NC_041745.1 coordinate 30,363,934, forward strand.
ACAGTGCATGTAACTTGTTGCAAGGAGAAATTACCCATTTTCTCAAAATGTCAGACACACAGAAGGTGTGAATACCATTATAAGTTTGTGATGAATATTATCATGGAGGATTATGTGCAGATTGCTCTTGGAATACAATGTTGTGGGAATACAGTGTTTTCACATTGGAATTTTCTTGTGTATTATTGGTACAGACTCATTAGACATAATCTTGTTAGTGTAAACTGTGGTAACTGAGTTCATCGTTATTCTCTCTTTCTGTAACTCCTGGAGAAGTTATGCAAGGAGAATGGACATCAACAGAACATCCAATCAAGTGCTAATTGGCAAATGGAAAAGGGGCATTTGCAGGCCACCAGGAAGAATGAAAAGAAACAGTGATGCAATCTCAAAATAGGTAGCACAACAGTGGACCCTGAAGAAGACAAAATCAGCCAGATGGCAGCAATCCTGAGAGGGCTTTTCCTCCTTACTTGGAGGCCTTGTAAGGATTAGGCAAAGCTAGATGACTGAGATTGTCCTTTATGTAAGGGGTAAACACAGAACTATAAGAAACTATCTTTACCTACAAAAAATACAGTTTTGTGTTGATTTCACATCAATCCTCTCGGGCATGCTCTCACACAGGATCTCACCATCAACAGTTTCAGCTTCAAAGATAAGTCTGTATATACAGATAGCACAGTGGCTCTACTGTCCTTACTTTTACCCCAGTAAAATTTTAGTTTATGTAAGTAGCCTAAAGAAAACAGAAAAGTAGGTGGCATAGTGGAAAAGAATAAGATCGCCAGTCAGAAGAGCAGGGTTCTATTCCTATCTCTGCTATTTGCCTAGTGTGTAGCCTTTGGAAACAACTTTTCTGTGCCTCCGTTTCCCAATTTGTAAAATAGCCTACCCTCTGTCTTAGACAGTTAGACCTTCTAATAATAATAATAATGTTGGTATTTGTTAAGCACTTACTATGTGCAGAGCACTGTTCTAAGCGCTGGGGTAGATACAGGGTCATCAGGTTGTCCCATGTGAGGCTCACACTTAATCCCCATTTTACAGATGAGGTAACTGAGGCACAGAGAAGTTAAGTGACTTGCCCACAGTCACACAGCTGACAAGTGGCAGAGCCGGGAGTCGAACTCATGACCTCTGACTCCAAAGCCCAGGCTCTTTCCACTGAGCCACGCTTCTTCCCCTAAGTAAAAGGGACTGTGCCCAAACTGGTTATCTTGAATCTATTCCAAGTCTTGGCACTTAATATTCATTTAATCAGTCATTCGATCAATAGTATTTACTGAGTGTGTACTCTGTGCAGAGCAATACGTTAAGTACTTGGGGGAGTACAACAGAGTTAATAGGCTTGGCCTCTGCCCTTGAGGATCTTACACTCCAGTGGGGAATATGGACCATAGTATATATTGCAGAGGAAGGAACAGTGTTAAAGATATGCATATAAGTTGTATCTTGGTGGAAGGGAAGAGGGGAGTAACCAAATACATAGATGATGTGAAAGCATCGAAGTAGCATGAAAGTGGCAAATAGGGTGGGAAGATGAGAGATTAATCAGGAAGGTATTCTGGAGGAGTCCTTCTTTGACTTTAGAAGGACTTTAAAGATGGAGAGAGTAGTGATCTGCCAGAGGTGAAGGGTGATAGAATTCCAGGCAGGAAGAAGGGTGTGAGCAAGAAGTCAGTAGCAAGAGAGATGAGAATGAGGCACAGTGAGTAGGATGGCTTAAGAGGTGCAAACGATGGGAACTGGGATGAAGTGGGAAAGGAACAAGGGTAAGTAGCAGGGAAAGAGAGGGCTGATTGAATGCCTTGAAGCCTATATTAAATAACGGAAAATCACTGGGAGTGGGGAGTTGCAGGGAAAATGATGTCTAAGAAAAAGGATTCATGCAGCAGAATGATATGTGGACTGGAGACAGGCTGGAAGCAAGAAGGTCAGTGAAGAAACTGATGATATAGTTAAATGCCTGGATCATCGTGGTGGCCATTTGGATGGAGAGAAAGGGGTAGATTCTCATAATGTTGTGGAGGAAGAACCAACAGGATTTGGTGGTCTGTACAAGGGGGATGAAAGGGAGGAAGAAGTCAAGGATAATGCCAAATATGTGGAATTGAGAGACCAGGAGGATGTTGATGTTGTCACCTGAGAAGAGAATGAGGGGTGGAGGAGAGAATTTGCATGGGAAGATGAGGAATTTAGTTTGGGTATGATGACCTTGAGGTACCAGTGGAACATCCAGATGTTCTGGAAACTGGAGGAATTTTAAGACTACAGAGAAGGGGGAAGGCCAGGGAAGGTAAGATAGATTTGTCAGTCCCTCCCTTAGCCTCACAGATCTAATGTCCGTGTATGTGATTCATTTTAAAGTCTACCTCCACTTCTAGGCTATAAACTCCTTGTGGGCAAAGAAGAGGTCTACCAACTCTGTTTTGTTGGATTTTCTTAAATGCCTGGGACAGTATTCTGCACACAATAAGCTCTGAATAAATCCCACTGATTGATCGATCATCTGCATAGAGACGGCAGTTGAGGTCATGGGCGTAGGTGTGTGAAAATGGAGAAGAGAAGGAAGAAGAGAACCCAGAAGAGACCCTCGAGAGACACCCATGGTTATGGGTTGGGAAACAAAGGAAGAGAACCAGGAGAAGTGCTGTGGAGAAGTCCACAGCAACAAAGGCTGCCGAGAGATGAAAGAGGATTAGGATGGAGTAGAGTCTGATACAGCCAAAGTGAGGTGGTTGGAGCCTTGGAGAATGTAGTCTCAGTGAAGAGATGGTGATGGAAACCTGATTTTAGAGAATCAACTGAGTTGTCAGAGTGGCAGTTGAGGCAGTGGGTGATATAGTCCTTTTAGGAAGTTTACATATAAATGGGAGGGGAGATATGGGGCTTTACCTGAGTGGTCCAGAGAAATTTTTTTATTTGTTTTGTTTAAGGTTTTGTTTTTTTTGTAGACATAAGGAACTGTGGGGTTTTCTGAAGGTAGAGGGGATGACTGAGAAGCCAAGCTGCCTAGAAAACAAAGCCTTGGCATGGGAGTCAGAAGGACCTGGGTTCTAATCCAGCTCTACCAGTTGTCTGCTGTGTGACTTTGGGCAATTCACTTCACTTCTCTGGACCTCACTTACCCAATCTGTAAAATGGTGCTTAAGACTCTTTACCCCATATAGGACAGGAGCTGTTTCCAACCTGATTAGCTTGTATCTACCTCAGCGCTTAGTAAAGTGCCTGGCACACAGTAAGCATTAGCATCAACCATTTTTAAAAAAGCCATTAATGATTGAGCAGAAAGGATCTGAGCGACCACCTGATCCAGTCCCTTACTCAACAACTGCTTCAATAACAGTAGGTGAGTTTCCATTTGTCTCCTAAAAGGTGAACAAGAGAGTATTAGAAATTCTAACATTAATTGAAGGTTACTAAAAGCAAAAAAGCATGGCACACAGATAACAGTTTTTTTTTAAATGGAATTAATTAAGAACTCACTGTGGGTCAAGAACTGTTGAAGCGCTGGGGTAGATGCAAATTTACTAGGTTGGGACACAATCATTTCATCATTGCTGTATTGTATATGATTTAACAGAGTTTTTCTTCTGTACCTGCTCTAACGGATCTTGTGTTATTTCAAAGAGTATTATGAATGGAAAGTAGGTCCTCAATTGTTTATCTTCTTTGTGGTCTTGTTCCTCCTGCTTTCTTAGTTCTAGTTCAGTGCCTTGAGGGTATGGATCATGTCTCACTTGAGTATTGGGGACAGGGTCCTGGTTCATTAGTGATAAGAGGAATAATCATAGTGGTATTTCTATATGCTTACTATGTGCCAAACACTCTACTAAGTACTGGGGAAGACACAGGCTAATCAGGTAGGACACATCGCTTGTACCATATGGTTCTCACTATCTAAAGGGGAGAGGGAATAGGCATTGAATCCCCATTTTTCACTTTAGGAAACTGAGGCCCGGAGAAGTTAAATGACTTGCCCAAGGTCAGTTACAAATAGAGTGTTGTGTGTATTCCATTCCTTTATGCCTTCACTTTCCTTATTCTTGCAATAGTTAATTTGAACTATATTTTTTCTCCTACTTTCCTAGTATGTGTACAAGTTATTGATACCGCCGTGAAAGAAGATACCTATTTCAATCCCAGATTATGGCAAACTTCTAAAGGGCAGGAACTGTGCTTTTTCCTTTGAGGCTTTCCTCCCAGGCATTTAATATAGTGATCTGCACAAGGTAGACATTCGATAAGCACTGCTGAACTGAATGAAAGTTGGCCCTGACAGTAACCAGACCAGCCTAATCTGCCCTTAATCAATGTGGCTGTTGATACCGATGATGGTGTTGATTTAATGGGCTGTTCATTTTCCTACCCTCTGGCTCGTGAACATCTTTTCCAGGAAATGGATTCTTTGGAAACCGGTAACTACAAACGATTCAATAGTGAAGTCCTGAAAACAGTCCCTCGTGACCAAGTTTTAGAAGATTAAAACTCTCCCTTTTGTCAGTGTCCCTGAAGCTCAATTTGCTGCTTGTATAAAGCTTCTAATTGGCATATCCACAGGAGATAATCAGCAATCATAAATATCCTTGCTGATGAAAAGACATTTGGGAAGATGAGTTCATGGCTCCAGAGCATCTATTTAAGGCATCCAGTGTCTTTAAGAAAAAAAAAAAGGAAGCAATTAAAATGATCATAGCAGTTTAACTTTTCAAACAGTGTTGGACTGTACTTGAAAATCATCCTAAATAAAATTATTTATTTCTATATACCAGTTATCCTTTAGGAGGTGCTAGTGCACCATGTGTAGATCTTATGCTGTTCAGAAGCTCTTACGGATCAGCATTCTTTAGACAAGAGAATTAGCTGCTTCTGCTCTATAGTATCCCTGACTGTACTACCTGGTTTTGTCTTTGCTAAGACGATTGAAACAACACCATTTAGCTTGCACTGCAATGCCAGTGGCTTGAAGAATAAATTTGTACAAACTCTTATATATATGTTATATATAATGTGTAATAATAACTAAGCATAAAATTAACATAAAAGCATTTCTGAATTTTAATTTGCCTAACAAGTAATTTTACATCTATGGAGGTACCCCTAAAATTAAATAGTATATGGAAAGATATGGAAGATTATTTGTGTTGTGCAGTGAATGCAGAGGGAATTTTTCAATAGAAATATCCATTACCCAGCTTGATCTGCTTTGTTACTTATGCCCTTATCCAAATGACTTTTGAAGTTAAAATATAATCCACCAATCCGATCATCAGCATATCTCTGTCCTAAGGATGAGAGTGAATGTTTTATCTGTTGGTATAGAGAAAGGCTTTTCTAAGACAATACATGAGAAAGAGAGGGCAGGAGAGAGAAACGGAGCGAAATAGAGAACTGTCTTTGTTCAGTAACAACACTGCTGACAGAGAGATCCCATCAGTGAAAAGACCAATGTGAGGCTGAATCAGAGTATTATGTAAATTGGAGACTTTGTCTCAAAGTAGGAAACTGTCTTCATGTGTGTCGGGGGTAAAGGGAGTGGTGAAGGGTGTTATTAAGGATACAAAAGAAGGCTTATTCTTATTTTATTTTCAGAAACATAGGCCATCCAAACTTCTACCATATTGATCTAAGCATTTATCCTCTCACCTTGTTTTAAAAAAATGGTATTTGTTAAGCACTTACTACAGGTTGGACACAGTCCGTGTCCCACATGGGGCTCACAGTCTAAATTCCCAACTTTCTGATGAGGTAACTGAGGCCCAGAGAAGTTAAGTGACTTGCTCAGGTCACACAGCAGACAAGTGGTGGAACAGGGATTAGGAACCAGGTCCTCTGACTCCCAGCCCTATGCTCTTTTCACTAAACCATACTGCTTCTCTACTGAATCTTGACTACTGCATCAGCCTTCTTGATGACCTAACTGCCTTCTGCGTCTCCCCACTTGAGTCCATACTCATTCTGCTGCCTGGATCATTTTTCTAAAAAAAAAAATGTTCAGTCCATGTTTCACCCCTCCTCAAGAACCACTAGAGTTGCTCATTCACCTCTATATCAAAAATAAATTCCTTACCATTGGCTTTAAAGCAATCCCCTTCTCTCTCCCACCTTACTCCTCCCTTTTTTTGTATTTGTTAAGCACTTACTATGTGCCCCTCTAACTTACCTTGTTGATATGCTGCTGTGACCCAGAACGTTCATTTCACTCCTCTAACACCAACCTATTCACTGTACCTTTGATCTCGTCTATCTCACCCTCAACCATTAGCCCATTTCCTGTCTCTGACCTAGAACTCCCTCCCCTTCATATTCGACAAACCATCACTCTCTCCACATTCAAAACCTTATTAAAATCACATCTCCTCCAAGAGGCCTTCCTCATCTGAGTTCTCATTTCCCTCAATCCCTCTGGCTTCTGCATCATCTGTGCAATTGGATTTGTACTTTTTATTCACCCCATCCTCAGGACTTATGAACTTTAATTCATCCATTTATATTATGTCTGTCTTGCCCTCTTGACTGTAAGCTTCTTGTGGGCAGGGAATGAATCTACCAGCTGTTATACTGTACTCTCCCAAGTGCATAGTACAGCACTCTGCACACAGTAAACAAGATTGATTAACTGAGAAACGGAATCTCCGGATGGCAGATTGGAGCCAGAGACTGTAGCATCCTTATGTTCATGCATGTGGGGGTGAGGGTTTGCCCTGGGAAAGAGGATAATTCTCCCTCCACATGAAGGGCTGTGGTGTTTTCTTCCTGTGAAGAAACTAGTTTCACTGGCAAACAAGACCTCTGAGATCATTGTGAGCATGGAATGTATCTGTTCGTTGTTTTAGTGTGCTCTCCCAAGCTTTTAGTACAGTGCTTCACACCCAGGAAGCACTCAATAAATACAATTGACTGAAGGAATGAAGATGCTGGCTTTGGATTGCCATTCTCCTATCTAAACATGATTGCAAAACCCTATACACCTAGGCAAGGGAGAAGAGTGTGTGCTGGTGTTGTGTTCAATGGCCTGATGGGGTATACATGATGGCACTTCTTGTCTAAAAAGCACGTATTTCCCAGGAAAGATTCAGAGAGAACCCACTTGTTAGTGAAAAGCCAAAGGGTTTTACTTGCATTGAACCAAATCTTTCTAATGTCAGCTCATTTCATGGCCCATGGTGGCTTCCTTCTCTTCTTGAGGATGGAGGCGGGTTCAGGACCCAGATGTTGCGGAGGTGTGGGGGGTGAAGTCTCTCATTTCCCACCCTCCGTATTTTTCCCTCTGTAGCTCTTGAGTCCTCACCTCCTATGTGCTTAGTCACTCACTCCACCATTGCACTGATGTACATATCTTTAAACACTGTTGCTACTCCCTACCTGTCATTTATTTTAATGTCTGTCTCCCTGACTAGATTTGTAAACTCTGGGTTGTAAGCTGGTCCTCTAGACTACAAGCTCCTTCTGGGCAGGGACCATACCTACCTACTTGATTATGCTGTATGCTCCCAAGAACTCAGTACCGTGCTGTCCATACTGTAAGAGCTCGGTAAATGCAGGTGGTGATTAATTGATTGATTAAACCCCTTGAGGGCAGGGAAAGTACCCACTAACAGTTGTATCCTCTGAAGTGCTTAGTATAGTCCCACACAGCACTTATGTACCTATCTGTAATTGATTTATTCATTTATAGTAATGTCTGTCTCCCCTTCTAGACTTTAAGCTCACTATGGGCAGGGAATGTGTCTGATTATTGTTGTACTCTCCCAAGCACTTGGTACAGTGCTTAGCATATAATAGGCTCCCAATAAGTAATTTTGAATGAAGGAATGAAAGTGCTCGGCAAAGAGTAAGCATTTGATAGAAGCTATTGATTGATAATTACCAAAGCCATTCACATCTGAATTAAAATTTGGCTGTGAGGCCAGGGGTTGAGGATCATAATTTCTCAGCAATCTTGGTCTTGTTGACAGTGTCTCTCCTCAACCTAGATGGTTGCTCTCCTGACAGCATCCGATGTAAACTCATTTAGAGGCAGGGAACGCCTGCTAATTACCTTGTATCGTACTCTCCCAAGAGTTCAGTGCAGTGCTCTGCACATAATAAGCGCTCAAGAAATACCATTGATTGATTGAGCTGATGTCCACTGAGCCTTGACATTGAACTTTTCTATCTCCTCAGGAATTTCACTTCTGTGTGGTCCTGTGGAAACAAAATCATGAAACTTCAGGATGTAAAAAGAATACTCCAAAAGAGAAGGGGGACAATAAGGATAGCAGAGAAGGCCATTCTGGTTTTTAATTTCCAGATATCCTGCCTCCCCCTTTGATGCTGTCTCTGCTAGGGAGCAGATGTTCTCTCTTTGTTCCCTAACTTCCTTCCAGTTCCCTGTACCACCACAGACTTCAGTACATTTCCTGAAAACACCCATTGAGCTGAAATAGTTACCATAAAAGGATACAAAAGCAATTAAATATGGTTTCATTAAAGCTCGAGAAGACATTTATTTAGTAATTTGAAGAGAGATAAGAAAATTGAAAAAAAAGCAGCACTAATCAAAAGCAAGGATGCATTTTGCAAAAAGTGCTTACACCCTAATGAAAAGCAGGTCAGCTTTCCTGTCAGTTTTATAAAAGGGCAAATAAAATCGTTATCATAAGCTTCCTTCAGTTAAAACCATACACGCATATATTCCCCCTTTTTCTTATGCTTCTGGTTTTGCTCAAATAGCCCAGAAGTGACCCTGCCAATTAGATCTTGCTCTTATTCCTGGCACGACTACAAATGAATAATTCATTTTCAGAGAGTTTTTCAATAGTAGATCAAATCATTGATCCATTTAATCATTCAGGGACTGCTTTTGAGGCAAAAATAATACACCTAAGTAACATTCCAGGATTCTAAAATATGCACAATTATCCTTATTATGATCGTATCTTACATAGATAGAAATAGCCCCAGGGTTCATAAAATTAGATGTGATATTTTACCCTGGGACCTCCTACAGTTTGAATTATATAGGTTGTAGCTATAAGAAACATATTCTTCTGTAGCATCTACCTACAGGGCTCTAAAATTTCAGAAAGTAGACTATATTGTAAGGCGCCTCTACTTCCTTTCATTTAACTCCCTTTCTTGACCCATTATAATCCAGTTTCTATTCGATTCAGCCCACCAAGACCTCCTTCTCCGAAGTCATCATTGGTCACCTTATTCTTTATTTCCAAATGGTAATAATAATTGTGGCGTTTGTTAAGCACTTACTATGTATCAAGCACTGTAGTAAGCACTGGGTCACCCAGTCCCACCTGGGGCTCACAGTCTAAGTAGGAGGGAGAACAGCGATTGAATCTCCATTTTGCAGATGAGGTAACTGAAGCACAGAAAGGTATGTAATTTGCCCAAAGTCACATAGCAGACAAGTGGCAGAACTGGGATTAGAACCCAGGTTCTCTAACTACCAGGACTGTGCTCTTTCCACTAGGCAACGCTTCTTCTCAGATTTAACAGATTCCACTCCCTCTTAATTCTCCTCAACAACTTGGTTGGCTTTGACTCCATGGATCAACAAGTTCTCCTGGAAATCTTATTTAAACTTTATTCTGACCTCTTTTCTTATTTGTTCTTTTATTTCCTGGCCTATACTTCTTGATCTCTCATCATTTCCTAATTGTGGATGTCCCTCAAGGCCTTCTATGTCCTTCGTGGTTCAGTTCTTGGTCCCCTTCTCTTCTCCATCTCTGTTCACTTGAGGAGCTCACCCACTCCCATAGCTTTAACTACAACTTCTCTGTCTACCTTGATAATCCCAAATTTCTCTTTCCCTTCAACGTCACATTTCCTCCTGCCTTCAGGACACCTTTACAAGGATGACCTGGTAGTACCTCAAACCCAACATGTGTCGGGGCTGTGTTTGACCTGATTATCTTGTACCTACCCCAGCACTTAGTATAGTTTTTGGCACTTAGTGAGGGCTTAATAAATACCGCTATTACTTTTTATTAACTTGCATAATAATAAAGGACAATCATGCACCTCAGTGTATTGGGCTCAGTTAAAGGCGTGAGACCCCACTGGACCCCTTAAATGGAATTATTCATTCATTCGATCATATTTGTTGAGCATTTATTGTGTGCAGAGCACTGTACTAAGTGCTTGGGAGACAACAATATATCAGACACATTCCCTGCCCACAGTGAACTTGCAGTCTAGAGGAGTAATTATTTTTCATTATAACTAAGTGAAGAATATTATTAAATGTTCTCTAGAACTCTGATCTTGATGGGTGCCTGTGGTAGGGCTGGAGGAGACATTTTGGGTGCTGGAAAGATGGGTGGACTAGGGAAGCCATGGGAGGGAGTGCCTTTTAAATGAACTGCCTGTACCAGGAAAAAGGGAGGTTGGTAGGCTAGTGCCCAGATGAACCCCTTAACTTCAGGGAGACACCTGGGATTAAGCTGGAGGGTGGTAGCCATCATATGGATGAAAGGACTTGGGGTACACTGTTCAGCCGTTCCTACTTGCTGGTTCCAGGATGAGAAGAACTGTTGGTTTCAGGACTCAGTGGAAGATGGCCTATGTCTGTGTGTTCCTCTATTGATCCTAGAATAACATCACATCTCTCTCTCTCCTTAGGCCCCCTGTTCCTCCCCCTCCCCCATCTCTCACCCCCAATGATCTGGCCACCTATTTCCTCACGAAAATCAACACAATCAGGTCTGAGCTCCCCAAAGTCACCCCTCCGCCTCTCCCCTCCCCCCCCACCAACCCTCTCCCCTACTTTCCCATCCTTCCCTGCAGTATCCTCCTCGCAAGTGCCACCCCCTCCACCTGCGCTGCGGACCCCATTCCCTCTCACCTTATTAAAACCATTGCCCCACCCTCCTCCCTTCCTTAACTTCTATTTTTAACCACTCAATCTCCAAGGGCTCCTTCCCCTCTGCCTTCAAACATGCCCACGTCTCCCCCATCCTAAAAAAACCGGCTCTTGACCCCATTTCCCCCTCCAGTTATCGCCCTATCTCCCTACTACCCTTCCTTTCCAAAATCCTAGAACGAGTCGTCTACAATCGATGCTTAGAATTCCTTAACTCCCATTCTCTCCTAGACCCCCTCCAATTTGGCTTCCGTCCCCTCCACTCTACCGAGACTGCTCTCTCTAAGGTAACCCATGACCTCCTTCTTGCCAAATCCAATGGCTCCTACTCCATTCTGATCCTCCTTGACCTCTCTGCTGCCTTTGACACTGTCGACCATCCCCTCCTCCTCCATACCTTATCTCACCTTGGCTTCACGGACTCTGTCCTCTCCTGGTTCTCCTCTTACCTCTCTGGCCGATCATTCTCGGTCTCCTACGCTGGAGCCTCCTCCCCCTCCCATCCTTTAACTGTTGGAGTTCCTCAAGGGTCAGTTGTTGGCCCTCTTCTGTTCTCCATTTACACTCACTCCCTCGGTGATCTCATTTGCTCTCACGGCTTTGACTACCATCTCTACGCAGATGACACGCAGATCTACATCTCCGCCCCTGTCCTCTCCCCCTGCCTTCCGGCTCGCATCTCCTCCTGCCTCCAGGACGAATCCACCTGGATGTCGGCCCGCCACCTAAAACTCAACATGAGCAAGACTGAGCTCCTCATCTTCCCTCCCAAACTCGGTCCTCTCCCAGACTTCTCTATCACCGTGGATGGCACGACCGTCGTTCCCGTCTCTCAGGCCTGAAATCTCGGTGTCATCCTTGACTCGTCTCTCTCGTTCACCCCACACATCCTATCCGTTACCAAGACCTGCCGGTTTCACCTTTACAATATCGCCACGATCCACCCTTTCCTCTCCACCCAAACGGCTACCTTACTGCTACGGGCTCTCGTTATATCCCGGCTAGACTACTGTGTCAGCCTTCTCTCTGACCTCCCTTCCTCCTCTCTCGCCCCGCTCCAGTCTATTCTTCACTCCGCTGCCCGGCTCATCCTCCTGCAGAAACAATCTGGGCATGTCATTCCCCTTCTTAAACAACTCCAGTGGTTGCCTATCAACCTCCGCTCCAAACAAAAACTCCTCACTCTAGGCTTCAAGGCTCTCCATCACCTTGCCCCTTCCTACCTCTCCTCCCTTCTCTCTTTCTACCGCCCACCCTGCACGCTCCGCTCCTCTGCCGCCCACCTCCTCACCGCCCCTCGGTCTCGCCTATCCCGCCGTCGACCCCTGGGCCACGTCCTCCCGCGGTCCTGGAACGCCCTCCCTCCTCACCTCCACTAAACTGATTCTCTTCGCCTCTTCAAAACCCTACTTAAAACTCACCTCCTCCAAGAGGCCTTCCCAGACTGAGCTCCTCTTCTCCCTCTACTCCCTCTACCACCCCCCTTCACCTCTCCGCAGCTAAACCCTCTTTTCCCCCTTTCCCTCTGCTCCTCCCCTTCTCCCTTCCCATCCCCTCAGCACTGTACTCGTCCGCTCAACTGTATATATTTCCATTACCCTATTTATTTTGTTAATGAATTGTACACCGCCTTGATTCTATTTAGTTGCCATTGTTTTTACGAGATGTTCTTCCCCTTGACTCTATTTATTGCCATTGTTCTTGTCTGTCCGTCTCCCCCGATTAGACTGTAAGCCCGTCAAATGGCAGGGACTGTCTCTATCTGTTGCCGACTTGTTCATTCCAAGCGCTTAGTACAGTGCTCTGCACATAGTAAGCACTCAATAAATACTATTGAATGAATGAATGAATGACTACTGGGTTACGATCAGTGGAGTTTGGGGTGAAAGGGAGAGAGGTATTTTTCCTTCTTTTACAAGCCAAGCAGATTTCAATACCTTCTGAAGTCCAATAATAAGCTGCAGGCAAGGGGGAGGGAAAGAAAAATGTATGATTTTCTCCTCAAGTTTTTCTTCTGCCTCCCCTGAGTCTCAGCAGAAAACTCAAGAAGAATAATGATCCACCCTGCTTCCTTCCCCCATTGCCTGACTCTTGGCTACCAAAGCCAGAATGGAGGCATAGTACGTCTGAGCCAGAGAATAGCAACTCTGTAAGACCTCTTCTAAATCAGTCAGTCTTTGGGGGATTTGCCAAACGCAGTGATCACTGTCTATAAAATCGGATTGGCTTCATGACGCCTCCTTGACTCCACATCTCTTTCAGCTTCCATATTCAGTCTGCCACCAGTCAGTTATATTTATTGAATGTTTATAGTGTGCAGAGCATTGTGCTAAGCACTTGGGAGAGCACACTATAACGATAAAAACATTCCCTGCCCACAATGAGTTAGGAGGCTGTGGCAGACTGCAACCCAGAAATGTTACTTGGAGAGAGGTGAAAACTGAGAATTTCCCCCTTCAAGCATTTTGAGCTGCTTATTTTATCACTGTCATTTTGGATTGTTGAATTTGTGATTAATTGTTGTTCATAATTCATTCTTATTGTCCTATATATCCATCTTTCCCCACTTTTACTGCGAGCCCAATTCAGAACAGAAATTGGATCTTTATCTTATATTTAGCCTAATAATAGTGGTACTTTTTGAGCACTTACTGTGGACCAAGATTTGCCCCTTCTCCTCGTCTGCTTCTCTTACTCCTCCTTCCCTAACCCTCCTGCTCCTCCTCCCTCTTGCTGCAGGCTTTTAATTAATAATAACTGTGTTATTTAATGTTTTCTATGAGTCAAGGAGAGCAGCTTCTCTCTGGTCTCTTCCCACTTGCCTAGTCTGTAAGCTGCTATTCCACAATGTTGGAGACTGGGTTTTTCCATGGCAGTCAGGAAACATAATCCCCAAATATTCCGGTTTCCAAAATGAATAGTCGAGGAGTCACAATGAAACAATAATAGTAATAATAATTATTATATTGTCAAATGTTTACTATGTACCAAGTACTGAAATAAGTGCTGAGATAGATACAAAATAATCAGGCCCCACATGGGGCTCATGGTGTAAGTAGGAGGGAGAACAGGTATTGAATCCCCATTATTCTGCTGAAGGAACCGAGGCACTAGAAGCAGCGTGGCGCAGTGGAAAGAGCACGGGCTTTGGAGTCAGGGCTCATGAGTTCGAATCCCAGCTCTGCCACTTGTCAGCTGTGTGACTGTGGGCGAGTCACTTAACTTCCTTGTGCCTCAGTTCCCTCATCTGTAAAATGGGGATTAAGACTGTGAGACAACCTGATTCCCCTGTGTCTACCCCAGCACTTAGAACAGTGCTCTGCACATAGTAAGTGCTTAACAAATACCAACATTATTATTAGTGAAGTTACTCACCCAAGGTCCCCAACAAACAGTGGCGGAGCCTCACTGATTCTCAGGTTCTTGAGAATCTTCAATGGAAGCTGCTTCCATATGAAGTATTGTTAATTCTTCTAAAATACTAAGTTATATTATTGCATTAACTTTGGAATGGCAGATATTGAAGTTCAATAGACTATTCAAACTGTGGGAAATAGCAATATTTGACAGACTAGCTTTAAAACAGTGCTTGCTATTATAGTTCAGGGAGGATTTACCCTTCTAATCCTCTTCTGTGATTCCAAAGTTTTCCTTTTCTCTTTAAGGTTTTTCGAGAGTCAAAGCCAGGTGCCTATATGAGAAATTTCAACTATATTGGTCAGTGAAAAATCCCTTACATTCACCTTAATTAAATTACATTTGGTATCTACTACCCAATTTCTTTGTCGTTGCATTCAAATACAGATGGAACATTCCCAGTCTGCAGTAGTTCATAATAATTCATCTTGGCTTACCACATAAAACTAGTAATTACATTTGTTGTCTGCTATGGGTAGCACAATTTTTTCAATGCTCAATGACTTTATGTTTATTTTGTGAGTCGATTAGTATTCAAATGCAATATGGAATATGGGTGAACCCAGGCTGAATTATATTACCGATTTTTTAATGGGTCTTTTCATGGGTCCTTCATGGGTCTCACAGTCTCACAGGTATTGCATCCCCTTTTTACAGATGAGAAAACTTAATCATAGAGAAAGTAAGTGACTTGCCCAAGGTCACACAACTGACAAGTGGCAGAGCTAAGATTAGAACCCAGGTTCTCCGACTTCCAGGCCCGTGCTCTTTCCACTAGGCTACACCACTTCTCATTAAATGCTTTCCACATGTCTATTTCAAATAGGACAAGTGACCAATGCATTTAGTTACTCATACCTATTATGAAAATGTAGCAAATCTATTATCTCAGAGTATTCAGAATTTCTGTAAAATCTGGCAACTGAATAGATGGATCCAATAGAATGGCCACTTAATGTGTTTGTTTCACCAGATTAAAATGAGGCCCATACTCAGTAGTCCAGAACATCCTTGATTTTTGAGTAGTTTCACCATAATCTCCCCAGTGACAATTCCAGTGACTTGAGAAACCCTATGAAACATGCTGTTACATCAAATTCACAGATGGAAGAGATTATTGTGATCTAATTGAGGTATGAGTAATATTTCTTCTTAGTTCACTTTCACCATTAGGTGAGGAGGACAGGCTATCTAACCCACGATCACCATGGGAAGCACTCCATGGCCAGAGAAGAACTCTTTTCCAGCCCCGTTACCTGTATAGCCTACCAGTGGCTGAGGTAAAAATAATTCTGGGGTCCATTAAGCTCCCCGTGTTTTAATATGGCTCTACTGAAAAAAAACAAAGGTATATCATCTATAAGTTTAAGGTTACACTTGGTTTCAGTAAGACCCCTAAATGATCTTATTCCATTAATTAAAGAATGGTGCAAGATAATCAGGTAGGAATCAGTCCATGTCCCACATGGGGCTCACAGCTTTAATCTCCATTTTACAGGTGAGGTGACAGAGGCACAGAGGCGTTGTGACTTGCCCAAAGTCATACACCAGCCAAGTAGAGGAGCTGGGATTAGAACACAAGTCATCTAACTTCCATATACGTGCTCTCTCCACTTGGCCTCATTACGTCTCTCATTTTCTTAGGTTGTTGGTTTCTCTGGGTGGGATGAAGAGAACTAAGTGGTTCTAGAGTGCTAGATAACTGTCAGCATCCTTTTCCTGGCTGTAGAAGGACTCAGAGCAGGGCGGTGATTGAAAGATTTGGCAGTCACATGTCACGTGATTCATCGTGTCTAGCATGTGGTAATCTGGAATGGGGTGATTCTCTTGGAGCAGAGATCTTGGTAAATTGGTGACACTGAGAGGAGAATCAAAGGGGTGCCAGTAACTATGGGTAATAAATCCAATGGGTGGCAAGGGGTGATTTTAGCAGCATGCACTGTGGAAAAGATTGGGATCTACCTCATATCAGCCTTAAACCCACTCATTGTACATCTTGATGTTGGTAATGTTATCTTCTAAACCAAGGGACAGTTAGGCATATCTTATATGTTCATTATTTACAAGTGAAGCACTGACAAACATGATGCTTCTTTATATCCGAAGATGCCTTCCAGCAACTGTTGTTTGGAACAGAGCCTCCTGGCACCAACTAGCCAACATTAATTCTCTATCAAACCTGTGGACTCTGAAGTTGTAATAGTGTTCGACGAGAAGCAGCATGGCCTAGTGGAAACAATACGGGCCTGGGAGTCAGAGGACCTATTTTCTAATATCAGCTCTGTTGTTTCTCTCCTATGTGAACTTGGGCAAGTCACTTAACTTCTCTGTACCTCGGTTCCCTCATATACAAAATGGAGAGTCAATACCTGTTTTCCCTCCTTCCTGAACTGCGAGTCCCACATGGGACCTGATTATCTTGTGTCTACCTCCAGAGCTTAGTACAGTGCTTAGCACATAGTAAACACTTAATAAACACTGCAATTCATTCATTCATTCAATAGTATTTATTGAGCACTTACTATGTGCAGAGCACTGTACTAAGTGCTTGGAATGTACAATTCGGCCACAGATAGAGACAGTCCCTGCCCAGTGACGGGCTCACAATTATCATTACGGTATATGACTGTGGCACCTGGACCTAGCACAGAAGATTGATTTGGTTTCTTGAGGATAGTTGGTTCAAGGACAGCTGTAGACATTTTGGATTTAATTTGGATTTTATTTGAGAAGCAGCATGACCTAATCTAAAGAGAATGGGCCTAGGATTCAGAGGGTGTGGGCTCTAATCCTGGCTCTGCCACTTGCCTGTTGAGCGAGTCACTTAACTTCTCTGGGCCTTGGTTTCCTCATGTTTAAGATGAAGATGAAGTACCCATTCTCCCTCAGTCTTAGACTGTGAGCACCATGGGGGACAAGAACTGTGTTGGGCCTGATTATCTTATAATTAACTCAGTGCTTGGCACATAGTAAACTTGTATCTCGCCCAGCACTCAGAACAGTGCTATACATATAATAAGCTCTTAAGTGTTATAGCAACAATAAAAATAATAATTAGTGCTTAACATGTATCATTATTCAACTATGCATGACTAATTGAGGTGGGTAAACTCTGATTTTTTGTTCTCGTGGAATTGAATGAACAGTCTGCTTACACAGACCTGAAACCAATAAGCAGATCTTCTAAGTAGAAGACAAAGAATCCATTAAACTAGTCTTTCTGTAAAATGAAGTAGCATGGCCTAGTGGATAGAGCCTGGGCCTGGGAGTCAGAAAGATCTGGGTTCTAATTCTGGTTCCACCACTTGTCTGCTCTGGGACCTTGGGCAAGTCACTTTACTTCTCCGTGCCTCAGTTACCTCTTCTGTAAAATGGAGATTAAGACTATGAGCCCCATGTGGGACATGGATTGTGCCAAACTTGACCATTTTACAACTACCCCATTACATAGTACAGTGTCTGGCCCTTGGGAAGTACTTAACAAATACCATAGAAAAGCATGTAAGGAATTATCTAGATCCAGAATGCCAAGAAATACATGAGAAACAGCATATCTCAGTTCTAAGCCTCATATCCGGTTTCATTTTTTTATATCAAAAGACCCTGATACAAATGTTGTGAAGTGTTGCATAAGGGTTTCGCCGCACGCTTGCCATTAAAGTCAATGATCCCCACTGACTGTAATGGAAGTCATGCAGCTAACACCCCATGAAGCAAATTCCATTGTGTCTGTAAAACTACTTAAGCAATTTAGCTATTCTTTTGCTTGAGTAAGAGAAAAATAACTTAAAAGCACACGGCACCTTTCTCGTGTTCTCTAAAGTACAATTTAATGACATTTTACACAAAGTATTTGTCAACTAATGTTGTGATTGTGCCTGGCATTGATAAAATTAATAGAGGTAATGTATCAGGCAGAAAGGTGAGTGGAAATTATGATTTAATTAGAAAAAGACAGATTTTAAAAAAAAGAAGCCAAGTGTTTGCTATTTTAGAAGCATACGTGAACTATAACATTTTGTTCCATCTTTCTTCACTATGATTTTAATATGTTTCTTCAGCACCCCCACCACACTGCACTTATGTACAGATCCATAATTCATTTATTCATATTAATGTCCGTCTCCCCCTTTAAACTGTAAGCACATTGTGGGCAGGGAACGTATCTACCACTTCTGTTATACTGCACTCTGGAGGGTGGCTAGAGTGCCGGCCCTGTTGAGGTCTGAGTGATTAAATTCTCAGTAAATATGAAGCAGCCCAGTAAACAGAGTCCAATGGAGGTGGTTCTGCCAAGATGGCCTGTCGCTTCATCATCTGGACCCTTATTTGGTTCAACTGTAATGATTTGAAATTCACACTGACAATTGTCTTTGAAATTATTACCGTATCTGAAGATGCTCTACAGGTTCACTGACTAGCAGATGGCTATTCTGGTCTTTACAATTTTTTTCCTTAGTGAATCTCACGTGATTCCTGTATTGGAGCCAGACGAGCTGGTCTTAATGGACATTTCTAGCTATGGAAGTTCAATAATGCAAGACAACTAAAGGGCTCTCTACTACTCTCTTCATTTTGGATGGTTTTCCAGAAAGGTCCATGTATACTTGCTGTAAAGGAAATATATTTCGGATATCTTAGCCTGAGACTTGACAACTGGAAAGATTCAGGTGTGACCATATTAATAATTGTTGTAGTAAGCATTTACATGCCAAGCTCTGAAGTAGAAACAATCCCTGTCCCACATTGGGCTCACAGTCTAACTAGTTGGTGAGCTCATCCTCGAGACTGTAAGCTCTTTGTGGGCAGGGTATATGTTTCTTTATTGTTATATCATATTCTCCCAAGCGCTTAGTACAGTGCTCTGCACACAGTAAGTGCTCATTAAATATGATCGAATGAATGAATAGAAGGTATAATAGGTACTGAGTTATCATTCTACAGATGAAACTTAGGTTTAGGTAAGTTTATCAACTTGTCCAACATCACAGGGAAGGCAGGTGGTGAAGCCAGGATTAGAACCCAGTTTCTCCGACCAGTCCGTACTATGGGAGTGAGACCAGGAAATGTGGGGCAGCCAACCCAGTGATATGGATAAACCACTACCTCCGTAATACCGGCATTGAGTGTCTGTGATGAGATAAACACTGTTTAAAGCACTGGATCAGGAGTCTGTGTGCAAAACACTGTACGAGCTGCTCCAGAACAGACAAGAAACATAAAAACATGGTCCCTTCCTATGAGGCACTTCACTTGCTCCCATTACTTGCTGAGAGCCTAGAGAAGGTTATATTCATGAATACACAAATACACACAGACACACACACACAAAACCTGCTTCCTCCTAGAAGTCCTTGGCATGTCTACACATTTCTAAAAAATCTGGGAAGCCCCATCAGTAGATAAATATAAGAACAAAAGGGGCTGCAACAGCATTTTTAACAAACCAGGATTTAAGTGTGATAATAATAATGATGATGACGGTATTTTTTAAGTGCTTACTGCGAGCCAGGCAATGTACTAAGCATTGTGGTGGATACAAGCAAAACTAGCTGTCATAGTTTCTGTCCCACATGGGGCTCACAGCCGCAATTCCCATTTTACAGATGAGGGAACAGAGGCACAGAGAAATGAAGTGACTTCCCCAAGGTCACACAGGAGACAAGTGGTGGAGTCAGAATTAGAACCCACGACCTTCTGAGTCCCAGTCCCGTGCTCTATCCACGAGGCCATGCTGGGTGATGTTTTTCCTACCATGGTTAGTAATATCAGTGGAGTAGGAGAGTAGCCCATTAGGCTTATTAGATAACGGTTGAAGCTGTTTCCTAACTTATTATTATCAAGTGCCCTGGGGACATTTTGATTGATAGTGACTCTATGGATATATTTTCTCCAGAACTTCCTGTCTTCTGCCATAATCCATAACCTCTCTAATGGTTCTTCTGTTCTCGTTGATATGGTTTCTATCCATCTAGCTTCTGGTCTGCCTCTTCCACGTTTTCCCTGGTCTTTCCTAGCATTAGTTTCTTCTCCAGAGAATTAGCCCTCCTGATTATGTGTCCAAAATCTGCTAAACTGAGTCAAATCATTTAACCTTCCAAAGACTACTTTGGCTTAATTTGCTCCAAAATCCATTTGTTGATTTTTTGAGCAGTCCATGCTATTCGTCAAAGCCTCCTCCAACACCACATTGCAAAATAATCGATGCTCTTTCTAGCCTGTTTTTTCACTATTGAGCTTTTGGATCCATACATTTTCACTGGAAAGACCATAGAATTGACTTTTTTTGTGTGGCAATTATTACCTCCGCACATTTCATGACTTTTTCCAGGCTCTTCATAGCAAGTCTTCCAAACATTAAACTTCAGTATATTTCTTGACTACCAGTTCCTTTATTATTGATTATCAATCCCAGGAGAGGAAAATTGTCAACTATTTCAATCTTCTCTCCACCCACTACAAATGTGGTAAAACTTCCAGTTGTCATGATCTTTATTTTCTTGACATTCAAATGTAGACCCATCTTTTCTGCTGTGTTCTTTAATTTTTATTAATAAGGCCTTCAAATTTTCTTCCCTTTCTAATAATCGGGTAGTGTCTTCAGCTTAATGAAGGGTGTTTATATTCCTTCCTCATAGTACATCAGTAAATCAAGAGATAGGGATAGATTTGTCAGTGTGGCACAGTGGAAAGAGCACGGGCTTTGGAGTCAGGGCTCATGAGTTCGAATCCCAGCTCTGCCACTTGTCAGCTGTGTGACTGTGGGCAAGTCACTTAACTTCTCTGTGCCTCAGTTCCCTCATCTGTAAAATGGGGATTAAGACTGTGAGCCCCACGTGGGACAATCTGATTCCCCTATGTTTACCCCAGCGCTTAGAACAGTGCTCTGCACATAGTAAGCGCTTAACAAATACCAACATTATTATGGAGAAGCAGCGTGGCTCAGTGGAAAGAGCATGGGCTTTGGAGTCAGGGCTCATGAGTTCGAATCCCAGCTCTGCCACTTGTCAGCTGTGTGACTGTGGGCAAGTCACTTAATTTCTCTGTGCCTCAGTTCCCTCATCTGTAAAATGGGGATTAAGACTGTGAGCCCCACGTGGGACAACCTGATTCCCCTATGTCTACCCCAGCGCTTAGAACAGTGCTCGGTACATAGTAAGCGCTTAACAAATACCAACATTATTATTTGTAGGCCAGTGGCCATTTATGTGTTGTTAGAAGACAATTTACGAATATAAGGGCACTCATTTGTATATATTTTTATTACCCTATTTATTTTGTTAATGAGATGTACATCCCCTTGATTCTATTTATCGTGATTAAGTTGTCTTGTTTTTTGTCCATCTGTCTCCCCCAATTAGACTGTAAGCTCATCAATGGGCAGGGATTGTCTCTATCTGTTGCCGAATTGTACATTCCAAGCGTGTAGTACAGTGCTCTGCACATAGTAAGTGCTCAATAAATACTACTGAATGAATGAATGAATAAGGGGAAAGCTAGGTGGTTGGATGGACCGAAGAAGCTGGTTGTCCAGAAAGGCAACCAGTATTTGAGTGGTTGCCCCATGCATTCTCATGCCTCTGGTGAAGTAGACTTCTGGCTGGCTGGGTCATTGCTCTAGTCCATTGATCAAACGATCAATTGTATTCGAGATTTCACTATGTACAGATCACTGTATTAAGCACTTGGGAGAGTTCAGAGTCGGTAAGCATGTTCTCTGCCCATAACTTGATTACAGTCTAGACCAGTAATGGACTTTTTCAGATTCTTTTATATTCTCCTAATGTTTTCCATGTATATATGTCCATAATGGATAAGGACTTCTTTGACATGCCCTCCCTTTCTACTATTCCTCATTATTTTGATACTTATAGCTGTTGTGGTCTAAAAGCTATCAATACAGCTTCACAGTTGTCTGATGAGCATATGTATATATTGCTGAGCTTTTTTGATAGATTGTACTATATATCTTCATTCAATAAAGGTCAGTAAAAATGGTATTTGAAAATGGTTAGTAGGTTGTGTGGTCAATTATATTTGAGTGCTTACTGTGTGCAGAGCACTGTACCTAAGTACTTGTATAGTCTCCTAAATGCTTAGAACAGTGCTTTGTACTCAATAAATACAATTGATTTTCATCGACTCTCCATGTACCCTAGCTGAGCTAGACAGCTGAGGTCCCCACTGCTCTTGGTTATAAATGAGACATTTTTATCGACAGCAAAGATAAATCTGAAGCTCTGGCCATAATGGAAAAGTCCAATTGGAGGAATATGTGGAAATACTTACAAACCTATCTCCTCCATCAGTGCAGTTTTGTGGATGGAACTGTCATTCCAAACCAAATTTCATTCCTAAACTGAACCATGAATTGGGATCTGGAGCAACAGGCTGGTCCCGACTGGTCGTACCGATAAAGACAGGAAGTGAATGTAGAAAAAATCCCTGTCATAGAGCAACATGGAGAGGGTAATGAAATTGGGATTTTCATTTCACTCACAGAAAAACACACAAAGTGGAAAAGGGCAACAAAATAAATTGAACACTGACAGAAGTTTGCATTAATTTTAAGAATGTGAATCTATCTGGCTTAAACAAGAGTGATGTGCTTGCAGAAATAAAATAGCGAGACTATTTTCAAAAGCACTTTGGAGAGTTAGAAAAGTTCAAATAGAGAGATGTCATCAATAGCCAAATAATACATATACATCAATAAATTATATTAAAATAAATAACTTATATGATAATGAATATCTGTTACTGACTGGTGGGGTAAGGAAATAGGAATGAGTTATGGGAGTTTTGGTTTAAAGGAAGTTAACTAGGAAGTCAGAGTTCAGAATTGGCTTTGGAGATGAATATGAGATTACAGTGATGTGTAAAGAAAAATGTGAGAATAGGTTGCACAAACCTTCTTCCCCAGTTTCTCTACTTACTCTCCCTTCTTGATTATCTACAATCTGGAAGGAGCAGAGATAGTGTGTACCAGCCCTACTGTACCCTCCTAAACATGTATTATAGCGATCTGCAGAAACTAAGTGATCAATAAATTCCACTGATTCTTTTCTCCACTTCACTGAAACCACCCTCAGGATCACCAATAACCTCCTCCTTTCCAAATCTGACAGGCGTGGCTCAGTGGAAAGAGCCTGGGATTGGGAGTCAGAGGTCATGGGTTCTAATCTCTGCTCTGCCACTTGCCAGCTGTGTGACTTTGGGCAAGTCACTTAACTTCTCTGTGCCTCAGTTACCTCATCTGTAAAATGGGGATTAAAACTGTGAGCCCAAAGTGGGACATCCTGATCAGCATGTATCCCCCCAGTGCTTAGAACAGTGCTTTGCACATAATAAGTGCTTAACAAATACCACCATTATTATTATTATTATCCTACTCAATCTCTTGGCTACCTTTGACATGTGGATTCCTCTCTTCTCCATGGGGGAGCGAGGTGGCTGGGGGGAGGAAACTAAACCTTGGTTTACTGACAGAGTCCTCCTCATCCTTCTGACTGATTTTTCTCAGCCTCTTTTGCCACCTCTTTCTCCTCCTTTGCTCCCACGAACTCTGATTATTCCTCATAGACTCTTTTGGGAGCTCATTCAATTCCCACTGGCAAAGACAACCAAAAAGGCCCCTGAAGTACACCTCTAACCTCCTCTGTAATCTTGCATTTCTTGCTGTCTCCAGGGCAACTCTAAATGGCTAACCAGATGCCATTGCAAAAATATATCTAAAACTGAACTTTTCAATTTCTTCCCAAATCCTCTCTAACTTGACACGACCATTATCTGACCTGATTCTTGCAACCATGACATTAACCTGGACTCCTCCCTCTCTTCCAGTCCCCATATTCAGCCTCTTGCCAAATACTGTTTTGTTCTTTTTTTCCTCTACAACCTTTTCAGGATCTACTCCTGCCTCTTAAGTAATCACTCAATAGCAATTATTGAGCACTATCTGTGTGCAGAGTCAGTCAATAGTATTTATTGAGTGCTTACTGTGTGCAGAGCACTATATTAAGTGCTTGGGAGAGAACAGTATAAAATAGACATATTCCCTGCACACAGAGAGTTTACAGTCTAGAGGGGCACTGTTCTAAGCACTTAGAAGAGTACAACAGAATTAGCAGACATGACCCCTGCCCTTCAAGGATCTTGCAATCTAGCAGGGGAGGTGGACACTAAAATAAATTACAGGTAGGGGAACAGCAGAGTTTTAAAGAGATGTACATAAAAGTACAGAAGTGGGAGGTGGTAGGGTAAATATCTAAAGACCAAGAGGCTGAGAACTCAAGTTCACAGGTGTTGCAATAGGGAGGGATATAGGATGGGGAGAAGTGGACCTCCTCATTCAAACATTTTGTAATATCCTGGCTTGACTACTACTGCACCATCTGCCTCGCTAGTCTCCCTGTGTCCGGCATTCTCAACTCTTTGGTTCAGTCTTCTCAAGTGTAATTCTGATCCTGCCTCCCCACTCTTCATAAATCTCTAATGGTGGCCCATTGCCCTCTATATAAAGAAGAAACTCCTGACTGTTCCTTTCAAGGCCCTCTATCTCCCAGTACTGTACTGGTCTCCTTTCACTACCCCCATTCTCCCACTTTGATTGTATGCCCTTTCTTTCCAGCCAACTTAGTCAGTGTATCTCATTCTCATCTCTTCCATCTCAGACACCTTGCTCAAGTCTTTTCTCTTTCCTGGAACTTTCTCCTTAAATTATGCCAGAAAAGGGCACCTCCCATCTGTAAATCCCTTCTGAAATCACAGCTCCTCCAGAAGGCCTTCCCCCATTTCTGTTCTCAAAGTGTTGTCACCAACTATAACTTCAGCTCTCTTGTGCTAATTATGCATGTAGGTACTCACGTTCTCCCATAGCAGTTCACTACATAATAATGTTGGTATTTGTTAAGTGCTTACTATGTGCAGAGCACTGTTCTAAGCGCTGGGGTAGATACAGGGTAATCAGGTTGTTCCACGTGAGGCTCACAGTCTTAATCCCCATTTTACAGAGAAGTGAAGTGATTTGCCCAAAGGCACACAGCTGACAAGTGGCAGAGCTGGGATTCGAACCCATTACCTCTGACTCCCAAGTCCGTGCTCTTTCCACTGAGCAACACTGCTCCTCTATGTCTAACACACCCTAATACTTTAGCATAAACTAATGTATCTACCTTTCCTTTTCCCTCCTATCCACAAATTGTTTTAGTGTCTGTCTCCCCCACTAGATTGTAAATTCTTTGACTCCTGGGATCACGCTAACTAACACTATTTTACTCCCATCCACAGTGCACAACAGTAAACTACTGATTGCCTGCTTGAAAATAGGGGCATAGAGAGTGAGTGCAGAAATTTAGAATTGGAATCAGAAGGGAAGTTAAGGCCGTCACAGAAGCATAGCATAATATATTATGGTATAGTTGTTCTTTGGATTCCATGTTGCAGCCAAGCTAGTTGTGGGCAGAAAATGGTTTTTTCAACTATGTCCTATTGTACTTTCCCAAGCATTTAGTACAGTGCTCTGATTTCAGTAAATTCTACATAAATACCATTCAGTATGCACATTTTATTAGGTGTGTGGGTGTGCTGTTATCCATGAATGAATAACAAACTCTTTCTCATCTTGTGCAAGGAATAGCTGCCCCTTTCTGCACATTTATCACAGAGCCTCTTGCTACTTTTTGCTGTCACAGTCATTCCAAGCACACCATTCTTTCATGGAGATTGGAAGGACAGATGGAATACAATACTGGTAACAATGTGGTCCCAAAGATTTAAGAAACACAATCCCCAATTTCACTGTGATCAATGCCAGTCTAATATTATTTAAGGTTCTATAATATTTCAAAACCAATTTAAAACAATATAAACCTAGAGAAGACAACTTTGTGATTCAGTGACTCTAAATATGCACACATTTTTCCATATTTTAAGAGTGAAAACTTGCCTCGTATTTCTACATCCTAATGATGGTTGCAGATCAGTGTGTAAGTAAACAGCAAGAAAACGTGGTTTGTGGACATCTGCACTTATATAATTGCGATATTTGTTGAGCGCTTACTATTTGCCTGGCATTATACTAAGTGCTGGGGTAGATATAATTGAGTAGGACTCAGTTCCTGTCCCACATGCGACTCACGGTCTTAATCTCCGCTTTACAGATGAGGAAACTGAGGCATGGAGATGGTATGACTTGCCCAAGGTCACTTAGCAGATAAATGGAGGAGCCACAATTAGAACCCAGGTCTTCTGGCTCCCAGGCCTTTGATCTTTCCACTAAGCCACGCTGCTTTTCACTTACATCACTATCTAAAATTTGTAGTCCCTGCTAAATTTAAATTCAATTAATTTGATGTTAAAATATTTTTTTACTGAGTATCCCCCAGTCAAGTTTTCTACCAACAAACTCATTCCTTTAGGTCTGAGCTCCCCAAAGTCACCCCTCCGCCTCTCCCCTCCCCCCCACCAACCCCCTCCCCTACTATCCCATCCTTCCCTGCAGTATCCTCAGAGGAGATCTCCTCCCTCCTCGCAAGTGCCACCCCCTCCACCTGCGCCTCGGACCCCATTCCCTCTCACCTTCTTAAAACCATCGCCCCTGCCCTCCTACCTTCCTTAACTTCTATTTTTAACCACTCAATCTCCAAGGGCTCCTTCCCCTCTGCCTTCAAACATGCCCACGTCTCCCCCATCCTAAAAAAACCCGCTCTTGACCCCACTTCCCCCTCCAGTTATCGTCCCATCTCCCTACTACCCTTCCTTTCCAAAATCCTAGAACGAGTCATCTACAATCGATGCTTAGAATTCCTTAACTCCCATTCTCTCCTAGACCCCCTCCAATCTGGCTTCCGTCCCCTCCACTCTACCGAGACTGCTCTCTCTAAGGTCACCCATGACCTCCTTCTTGCCAAATCCAATGGCTCCTACTCCATTCTAATCCTCCTTGACCTCTCTGCTGCCTTTGACACTGTCGACCATCCCCTCCTTCTCCATACCTTATCTCACCTTGGCTTCACGGACTCTGTCCTCTCCTGGTTCTCCTCTTACCTCTCTGGCCGGTCATTCTCGGTCTCCTTCGCTGGAGCCACCTCCCCCTCCCATCCTTTAACTGTTGGAGTTCCTCAAGGGTCAGTTGTTGGCCCTCTTCTGTTCTCCATTTACACTCACTCCCTCGGTGAACTCATTCGCTCTCACGGCTTTGACTACCATCTCTACGCAGATGCCACGCAGATCTACATCTCCGCCCCTGTCCTCTCCTCCTCCCTTCAGGCTCGCATCTCCTCCTGCCTCCAGGACGTCTCCACCTGGATGTCGGCCCGCCACCTAAAACTCAACATGAGCAAAACTGAGCTCCTCATCTTCCCTCCCAAACCCAGTCCTCTCCCAGACTTCTCTATCACCGTGGATGGCACGACCATCCTTCCCGTCTCTCAGGCCCGCAATCTCAGTGTCATGCTTGACTCGTCCCTCTCGTTCACTCCACACATCCTATCCGTTACCAAGACCTGCCGGTTTCACCTCTACAATATCGCCACGATCCGCCCTTTCCTCTCCACCCAAACAGCTACCTTACTATTACGGGCTCTCGTTATATCCCGGCTAGACTGCTGTGTCAGCCTTCTCTCTGACCTCCCTTCCTCCTCTCTCGCCCCGCTCCGGTCTATTCTTCACTCCGCTGCCCGGCTCATCTTCCTGCAGAAACGATCTGGGCATGTCACTCCCCTTCTTAAACAACTCCAGTGGTTGCCAATCGCCCTCCGCTCCAAACAAAAACTCCTCACTCTAGGCTTCAAGGCTCTACATCGCCTTGCCCCTTCCTACCTCTCCTCCCTTCTCTCTACCACCCACCCCGCACACTCCGCTCCTCTGCCGCCCACCTCCTCACCGTCCCTCGGTCTCGCCTATCCCGCCATCGACCCCCGGGTCACGTCCTCCCGCGGTCCTGGAACGCCCTCCCTCCTCACCTCCGCCAAACTGATTCTCTTTCCCTCTTCAAAACCCTACTTAAAAATCACCTCCTCCAAGAGGCGTTCCCTGACTGAGCTCCTCTTCCCCCTCTACTCCCTCTGCCATCCCCCCTTTACCTCTCCGCAGCTAAAGCCTCATTTTCCCCTTTTCCCTCTGCTCCTCCACCTCTCCCTTCCCATCCCCACAGCACTGTACTCGTCCGCTCAACTGTATATATTTTCGTTACCCTATTTATTTTGTTAATGAATTGTACATCGCCTTGATTCTATTTAGTTGCCATTGTTTTTACGAGATGTTCTCCCCCTTGACTCTGTTTATTGCCATTGTTCTCGTCTGTCCGTCTCCCCCAATTAGACTGTAAGCCCGTCAAACGGCAGGGACTGTCTCTATCTGTTGCCGACTTGTTCATCCCAAGCGCTTAGTACAGTGCTCTGCACATAGTAAGCGCTCAATAAATATTATTGAATGAATGAATTCCTTTAAAAAAAAAAAAAGATGGTCCTACATTTTGTAATATCTTGGTCCTGATGACACACAGTTTGTAAGTCTGTTGACTGGAGTCAGAATTGAACCTAAGTAGTGTGAAAGCAGTTATAAGGTAACCATTTAAGTATTTCTTTTCCTGTAAACCATGTGCTCTAACTGAAATATCTGGAAAGTATTGTTGACACTGTTAATCTTCTAAGGGTATCAGAACCTTTCAGGCTGAACAGTGTTTTCTTTAATGAAATCTACCTTTCACCTTCTGTTCATAAGCTCCTGATTAGTTGTCAAATTCAATCCATCAAACAACTTTAGGAACATTTTTGCAACAGTGACCTCCAACCATCTCCCTGGAACCTACCAACAAAAATATGCCGTTGCTGGAGTCACAGAATAGTGACTTCTTAATTTCACAGAATAGTCAAAAGGAAAATAAAGTAAGTGTCTCTGTGGAATGAATGTAGTGTGCTTCATACTGAGCTATAATATCTGAATGTGTGCAGAGCAACCAGAACTAGGGTGACTGGTTTTCTCAAGGTTTTTTTTTATCAAGAAATAAAAACAGGGTCAGGCACCATAGATAACCAATGAAACAGTGCAGGGAAGGACAATCGCTTGGCACTATCCTTGATCTCTGTCAGGCTCCCTCTCCTCCCAAGCACCTTGTTCAACCTTGTCGCAAACTCAGTCTTTTCTTCATCAGGACTTTTAGAATCTACCCTTTCTCCATCTAAACAGATGTTAAGCTGGGCTAGGCCCATCATATCCTAACTTCATTCAATAGGATTTATTGAGCACTTATTATGTGCAGAGCACTGTACTAAGCACTTAGAATGTACAATTCGGCAACAGATAGAGACAATCCCTGCCCAATGACAGGCTTTCAGTCTAACTGGGGGAGAAAGCATTGTTCTAAACGCTGGGGTAGATACAGGGTCATCAGGTAGTACCATGGGAGGCTCACAGTCTTCATCCCCGTTTTCAGATGAGGTAACTGAGGCACAGAGAAGTTAAGTGACTTGCCCAAGGTCACGCAGCTGACAAGCAGAGGAGCCAGGATTAGAACCCATGACCTCTGATTCCCAAGCCCGGCCTCTTTTTCCACTGAGCCACACTGCTTATGGCATCAGCCTGTTTGTTCTGTCTCCTTCCCAAGAGCCTAAATTCTTTCATCATCCTCTCTTCAGATGATTTTTCCAGGTTAGTAAGTTTAAAAAGGCAAAAGTAATCTTCTGCTTCACAAGTTCCCGATTATTAATGGAAAGGCAACATAGTAAAGTCAAAAGAGCATGGGAACCAGGAGATGAGTTCTAATCCCAGCTCTATCAATGACATGCTGTTATGATGAATTTTTTTTGGAGGGGGGGAAAGGGGGATGAATCACTTAGCCTCTCTGACCCTGTTTCCCCTTGTGTAAAACATGGATAATAGGCTGCATTAAGAGCATGGATTTGTGAATCAAAATGCTTGTGTTTTAATAAAAGATCTGCTGTGGGCTGTGTGGCTTTAGGTAAGTCACAACCTGTGTTGTGTTTAAGTGTTTATATATTCCATGTGCTGTACAAAGAGCTGAGGCAGATTCAGTCAGTGATGTTTTTTGATGGCTTACTGTGTGCAGAGCATTGTACAAAGCATTTGGGAGAGTATAATGCAACAGACTTGGTAGACTCATTGCCTGGCCGCAAGGAGTTTACAGTCTAGATGGGGAGACAGGCAGTAAAATAATTACAGATAGGCACGCATGTGTTGAGGGAAATATCAAGGGCTTAAAGGGTAAGCACATGAGCAACACAGAATAAATAGGGAATAGGGGCACTGAGGGCTTAGAATTAGGAAAATAATGCTGAGATCTAATTGTGAGCTCTGTCCTGAGAGAATGAGAAGTTTTAAATTTTTTAATTCGCTAATAGGAAAAGTGGATGATCGAAAAATGAAACTCTTGTTTTGCAGAAGAGAAAGAAATATTAAAATTCTTTGTTTTCAGAAGAGCGCAGGGGCAAAAGATGTTGAGTGGGATAGCAGGCTGTTATTTTTGACCCTAACGAGGTCAAAAATCAACAGTAAACAATCAATGGTATTTGGGTGCTTACTGTGTGGTGAACGTTGTGCTAAGCACTTGGGATAGAACAATACAATGGAATTAATAGACACATCCCTTGTCCACAGGAGCTTACGATCTTGAGGGATCCTAGAGTAGCTGAGAAGCAGTGTAGGCTAGTGGATAGAGTATGGGCCTAGGAATCATTCATTCAATCGTATTTACTAAGCACTTACCATGTGCAGAGTGCTGTACTAAGCACTAGGGAGATTTTAATAAAATAGACACATTCCCTGTCCACAAAGAGCTTACAATCTAAATGGAGAAAGACCTGGGTTCTAATCCCAGCCCTGCCACTCACTGCTGTGTGATCCTGGGAAAATCACTTAACTTCTCTGTGCCTCAGTTATCTCCTCTGTTAAATGGGGATTAAATCTGTGAACCCTATGTGGCGCAAGGACTGTATCCAACTTGATTTGCTTGACCCCAGTGCTTAGTACAGTGCCTGACACATAGTAAGTGCTTAACAAATACCATCATTTTTACTATCTACTCTAATAGTTCTAATTAGAAGATTTCCCATACACTAATATTTATTAAATATTAGAATTAACATCACAAGAACTCAAATACTGTACAAGGATAAATTTTTGATAAGCAGATTTAATAAGTGCCAATTCATGGCAGCCTCAGAGGAAGGGTTTGCCTTTGGGGAAAATAATAGAAGAAAGGGTCAGTCGGTCAGAGGCAACCATGATTGTGCTAAATGGTTTAATAGTAAGGAAGCTTAAAAAGGTCAAAGGCATATAAGGTGGTCAAAGAGATTGACAAGTGAAGTCTGTGTGTCCTAGTAACTGGGCAAGAGAAATGAGAATGTGGAGCTGCTAGGGATGCTTAAGTATAGGAAATTTCTTTCAGGAACCGTGTGCAAAATTGAACTATCAAGTTGTAAGCTGGGACATCGTTCTGGCAAGTGTACTTGGTTAAAAAATAGAAATGAAGGAAATGGCCAGGTACTCGTGCAGCATAACGAGAGTATAGAAAACTAGTGGGCAAGTGAGAAATTATACTAATGCCCCATAATCAGAAACAAGCTGGAGACGATAGGACTGGACGCCGACTCCCATAAGCCACTGCAGGGAGGAAAAACACTTCTGAAAATGGGTCTTATTCAAGGTGTAATTCACCATGTAATGGGGGAACCTGAAATTGAGATAGTTAATCTGTGGAACTATCTCCCTAAAGCAGGTAAAGATCTGAGAACAATCCAAGCAAAAAAGAGGAAGGATGGATCCTAAAGTACGAAGTGGGCGGAGGTGTGAGGCTACAAATGACCATTTACCATCGAAAGGTAGCCTCTAATGATCAATAGCATTTCTTGAACACTGTACTGAGTGCTTGGGAGAGTACAACACAGTAGAGTTGAAAGACAGGTTCCCTGCCCATCATGAGTTTAGAATCCAGAAAATAAGATTATAGCTACCATGTAGTGTTAGCTGCACAGTTCTAAACTTGGCTCGGTATCCAGATTATGTCTGAACCACAGAAGCACTGAGTGGGATTCCAGGAGCCATAGCTGCTTTAGACTGGGCCCCCATGAGCAGCCAAGATGCCAGATTAGTAGTACCTCATTTCAGGGAAGTGCCCTCTTCCCACACATGGAGAGAGTCAGAAGTCCCTGAAGTGCCAACAGAGACCTTCCAGGACAAGAGACGGCTACCTCATTGTGTGGCCAACTCTGGTTCAGTTCTGCTGCCACCTATTTGCCCTTGAGTGGAGGATTCATTCTTGTAGGTGACTCTTACGAGCATTCTGTGGTTTTCAAAACACAGATGACTCTCCTTAACCCCTCAGGAGCGATGTGGCCTAGTGGTAAGAGCAAGCAGCGTGGCTCAGTGGAAAGAGCATGGGCTTTGGAGTCAGAGGTCATGAGTTCAAATCCCAGCTCTGCCACTTGTCAGCTGTGTGACTCTGGGCAAGTCACTTCACTTCTCTGTGCTTCAGTTACCTCATCTGTAAAATGGGGATTAAGACTGTGAGCCCTATGTGGGACAACCTGATTCCCCTGTGTCTACCCCAGCGCTTAGAACAGTGCTCTGCACATAGTAAGTGCTTAACAAATACCAACATTATTATTATTAAGAGCAAGTTCTAATCCAAGCTCTGCCAATCACTTTATGGGTCACCATGGGCAAATCACTTAACTGCCCTCTGTCCTTTCCTCAACAGCAAAATGGGAATTCCATGCCTGTTCCCTCTCCTACTTAGACTGTGAGACCTGTGTGGGATGGGGACTGTGTTCAATCTGATTAATTTGTATCTGCCCCAGCACTTAGAACAGGTGCTTGAGAAATACAGTAATAGTAATACCCTTGTCCCAACCCATTTCCAACCAGGTGCTGAGATACGGAATCAGGGAGAAGGACTGTTGGAGAAACTCTGAATCAGGTTGGAAATAAATAGGAGCCCCATCATTTGCCCAGAGGACAGACCTCAAGGGATTGTCCATCACCCTTCCTCTGGGCAGCCTGACCCTGTATCTGACAGACTGAAGTTGTCATCTGGGACCCATTTCAAATGGTAAACCATGCCGTGGTATTTTAGTGCTTACTAGTTTCGTTAAAAGACAGTCTCACTAGACTTGGCTGGGATTTGGAGATGTACTCTGCCATTATCACGGTATTTTAGACCTTATTGGCTTGCTTAACTATTCATAACTGTTGCATGGATCATTCCAGCATGCTCTTTCAACAACGCTGGCATTTTCCTTGCCCCTAATGCTCCTTTAGGGACTCTATTTCAGATAATTATTTGATCCCTGGCCTCATTACCTAACCTTCTGGCATACTGAGTCTCGTTAGTTACTATTTTGCTTGAAAACTTTATCGAGTAGATTTTTTGGAAGCTTGTAATCATTGCTATGTGCAGAGATTTCTTGATTTATCTTTGCTGCTTATTCAGGAACAGTTTGTTTCTTGTTTCTACAAATGTTTCCATATTAAAATATTGCCCTGCTGGTAGTTGCTTCATTTCTTTTTTTATCTTTAGCAAAATTTAAACTTTTATCCCCAAATCCTTCAACAAAAGACCTGGATTATTGGGTCATCAAATTTAAGAAGAGAAAGTTAGAATGCTCAGAGGAAAGGCAAGTTTTGTACAAAATAGAGGATGCATGAAAATTAGCACTTGACCCATCTCCCGAAATCTGAGCAGGCTCAATGGAAGTCAAGCAGTGGGTCTAAACTATAATAAGCCTATCTCTTCTAGACATTTTGTTTAGTTTTACAGCAATTTATAGAGTAGAATCCCCTGTCCTATGGGGCTTCAAAAATAAAATCTGCCACGTAGGTGGAGTCTGGGCCTCTCTTAAAGGTATTTTTCAAATTTAGGCCCCAGATCCCCCAATTACCTGTTCTCCCATCCTTGCTCTATCCATTCCCTTCTTCCTCTTCACCCTTAATGTTGAAAGAACACAATACTTATAAAATCACTAAGGGCAGGGGATGTGTCTGCTAATTATGTTGTACTGTACTCTCCCAAGCTCTCAGTACAATGCTGTTCACATAATAAATGCTCAATAAATACCATTGGCAGATTGATTCAGAGCACTGTGATTAATGTAAGAAAATTTGCAGTAGGAGTTAAAAGTCTCTGCCCTCAAGGGGGCAGGGGCCATGTCCACCATCTCAGTTGTATTATACTCTCCCAAGCATTTAGTACAGTGCTCTGCACACAGTAAGCACTCAATAAATGCCACTGATTAATTCCCTCTAGGCTGTAAACTCATTATGGGCAGGGAGTGTGTCTACTAAGTATATTGTATAATACTCTCCCAAGAGCATAGTAGAGTACTATACACATAACAGCGTGGCTCAGTGGAAAGAGCACGGGCTTTGGAGTCAGGGCTCATGAGTTCGAATCCCAGCTCTGCCACTTGTCGGCTGTGTGACTGTGGGCAAGTCACTTAACTTCTCTGTGCCTCAGTTCCCTCATCTGTAAAATGGGGATTAAGACTGTGAGCCCCACGTGGGACAACCTGACTCCCCTATGTCTATCCCAGTGCTTAGAACAGTGCTTGGCACATAGTAAGCGCTTAACAAATACCAACATTATTATAGCAGGCCCTCAATATGGAAGCAGCATGGCCTAGTGGATAGAGCATGGGCTGGGGAGTCAAAAGGACCTTGGGGCTAATCCCTGCTCCACCACTTGTCTGCTGTGACCTTGGAAAAGTCACTTGACTTCTCTATGCCTCAGTTCTCACATCTGTAAAATGGGAATTAAGAATGAGAGACCTATAAGGGACATGGACTGTGTCCAACCCGATTCTCTTGTATCTATCCCAGCACTTAGAACAATGCCTGGCACATAGTAAGCACTTAGAAAATACCACAGTTATTATTATTATCATTATTATTATAAATACCACTGATTGAATTCCAATTCCAGCTGTGATTCCAAAAGCCATAAAGGTCAAATCACTGCATCTAATCACCCAGCAAGGTAGGTAAAACTGTATTTAGAAATAATTTACCCCCATGCCCACTTTGAGGTTCTGGTATCTTCACCTGACATTATGGTTCCCTCCAAGAGGAATTCTCCCCATCTCTGAGGTGAATTTACTTACTTACACACAAAAAATTTATAGTTGAATCCAACCTTTCCCTTCTCTGAATTTCACCTTGAAGAAGCAGGCTTCTCTAGCAGAAAGTTTATTATTAAGTTGGATTACAGAGAATTTTAATAGCTTTATCTCAATGCCATGTGAGTGTCTCTGCTTCAGGGGTTTAGAGCACTTATTTGAAAGTAAGCAATGATTCTAATGCGGTGTCTGGAGCTGCTCTGGCTTTTGAATTCTGCCCACTAGCAGTTAGAAACATTTCCCGTTGTTCTTCCTTTTTAGGCAAGAAATTCTGTAGGTTTGTTCCCTTCTGACCTGGCAGCTTGGGGAAATTATTCTGAAATAATTATGTCAGTAAAGCTGGGTGATCAGTGCATCAGCAAAGGTAGTTTGTCCTGGGAGCGGGCCAGCAAATTCAAAGGGTATTCTGTGAAGAATAGGGTATTTAGAATACTTCAGTTCTTGGCCTACAAGGGGGAAAAAGAAAGAAAACAATATTCTGCTGATGTCCTTGCATTTACTTGGACAAAATCTTCTCTGGTGACTTTACACCAAGAATTCCATTTAAAAGAGGTTGAGGTAGTAAATCCTCCTCCTTTTAATTTAATTTAAAATAAATCTGTTCATTGCAGAACAAACATAATACTTAAGGTTCTATCAGGGTGGATTCAAGGATTGTCCAGGGTAACCTTCTAATAATTACAGACTGTCTTGACTACTTTTCCAGGGGACCTATGCAATACAAAATCCTCCCCACTGCCAAAATAGTTTTGAACAAGCTCTGAAAATTCTTCCTTTCTTTCATTTGTCTTTTGCACTTTTTCTCTTTAATACTGGTTGTATTTGATAAGTGTTTACTCTGTTGCCAGTGCTAGAGTAGAGACAAGATAAACAGGTTGGTCATAATCCCTGTCCCACACAGTGTTTAGCCTAAGAGAAAGAATGGGCATTTAATCCCCAATTTTCAGGAAAGGAAACTGAGGCACAGAGATGTTAAGTGACTAGCTCAAGGTCATACAGCAGAGAGGTGGCAGAGGCAAGATTAGAACGCAGGGCCTCTGACTCCCAGGTCTATGCTCGTCCCACTAGGCCACCCTGCTGTCTGCCAAGACCTGAATACTTTAGGAAAAACTGGAGGCCATATTTTAAAACTAGTTTAGGTATATTGACTCTCAAATATCATCCCAGAGAAGAATACATATTCCTTCTAATTTTCCTCTGGATTGAGGGACTCCCCAGCAGTGCAGAGCATGTTAATTTCTGATGGTTTGATTTCTCTCATTCAACACACACATTCAATCTGTTGCCAAATCATCTTGGTGCTGACTTCACAACATCATTAAAATCCACCCTTTTCTCTCCATCCAAGCACTTATCTTATCCTTCTTATCTACATCCTCGTAGACCTCCCCGTCTCCTATCTCTCCCCACTCCAGTCCATACGTCCCCCTGCTGCCCAGATCATTTTTTTTAAGTTCAGTCCACATCTCCCCACTCCTCAAAAACCTCCAGTGGTTATCTATCCACCTCTGCATCAAGAAGAAACTCCTTACCAATAGGCTTTAAAGCACTCAACCAGCTTGTCCCCTCCTACCTCAATCATCTCCTACTACTTTCCAGCCCCGACACTTCGCTCCTCTGGTGCCAACTTGCTCACTGTGTCCCATGTCTCATCAATCTCACCACCAACACCTTTCCCACAACTGCTCTCTGTCCTGGAAACCCCTTCCTCTCCATATACTCCAGACGGCCACTCTCTCCCCCTTCAAAGCCTTATTAAGGTCACATCTCCCAAGGGCCATTCCCAATGAATGCCTCCTTTTTCCCAACTCCCTCTCCCTTCTATGTCCTCTGTGCTCTTGGATCTGTATCCTCTGGGCACTTGGTATTCACCCTGCCCTCAGTCCCACAGTACTTACGTACACATCTGTAAATCATTTTTTATATTAATGTCTGTCTCCCTACCCCCTCACCCTTTCTAGACTTCAAGTTTATTTGTGGGCTGTGAACACATCTACCAATTCTGTTGTATTGCACTCTCCCAGGTGCTTAGTACAGTGGTCTGCATACAGTAATAATAATAATAATGTTGGCATTTGTTAAGCACTTACTATGAGAAGATTTAATAAGAACCATCGATTATTTCCCTACCATCCCTCCTTAAATCTTAGGCTGAATCCATCAATGTCTTGACTTGTGAATTATTTATAATACCATAAGAACTGTTCCCTTATCTCTGGAGACTTTTCTGAAGTCAGAGAGGAAGTGAATTTGACCCCATCTGCCCCTATCCGACTTAATCGTGTCATGGCACCCTTGATGGTGATTTAGTGGATGGTTCTGGCATCCGGTTTCTTCAGTCTAGATGGAGATGCATATTCTACATTAGTAGGCAGAAAAGGAACACTCAGGTGCAAACTTTGGAATGATAATAGTAATAATAACCTGGAATAATTACAGCATGCTGTCTATGGCTGCTAATGGGCATGCGCCCCTAAAAACTGACATAATGAATTTTCAATTTCAACCAGGCAATTGCCAAACTTGCTGCAAGAGATTGCTTTGCAGGGATGGGAGACAATTTTACAGTAGTATTTCTCATCACTGAGGTTTTGATGGTAAATTTAGCAACTAATGCTGACAGTTTCTGACCAACATAATATCATTTTTCTCAATATCATGGTGGTCTGTCAATCCACTTTCAACAAGATCTTGTTATGCCTTTCAAATGGAGAGAGTTTGGAGCTCCCTCCTTGCCCCTTAATGCGCAAGAGACAAGTCAGAGAATCCTCACATATTCAAAGAATTAATGGGACAAAGTAGGTCATAGGCCTTGTTGGCCTGTTGATTCTGGAGACCCTCAGCTGCCTACAACAAATATGCGTGAAACCAGAGGAACTGGAGATAATTTTCTCCGATCTAGCTAGCTCAACCTGGCTCTCATATTGACAAGATGACCTCTTGAGGTCTTTTCCAGTCTGGGAGAACCTACTAGAAATGGGAGGCTGCTCTTCCTCCATAGTGATATTAGTTTATATTGGAAAGCCATAGATACACTTTCTGTCAAAGGGAGATAATTGGTTGCACTTTGAATATGTGCATTGACCAGTTTTGTGAAGACTCACAATTCAGAGTATTTTTCTTTGATTCTTTAGCTCCATGGGTATGTCAGCATTTTTGCATTCTACCAGGTCTCAACATCTACTCTTACATGATCCCAAGAACCATGGGGGTCAGTAGTATTTGTGCAGCTCCTACAATGTGCGGGGTACTGTGCTAAGTGCTTGGAAGAGTGCAACAGATGGAAGATTTAATTCCTGATCAAAAGGAACCTACAGTCTAGGGGTAGTAACCAAAATGATCAAAATAAAAAAAATACTTTGCCTCTGCCTGCTATGTGGTCTTGGGCAATTCACTTAACTTCTCCATATCTCTGTATCTTAATCTGTAAAATGGGGGTTTAATATTTTATTGTCTTCCCCTCTTTTTTTTCCCTGATTCTTTCTCCCTTCTGCATCATCTATGCACTTGAATCGTACCCTCTGAGCAATTGGTATTCACCCCTCCCTCAGCTCCAGAGCATTTATGTATATATCCATAAATCATTTCTATTAATGTGTAACTCCCCTTCTGGACTGTAAACTCACTGTGAGCAAGGCACGTGCCTGCCGACTCTGTTATATTGTGCTTAATACAGTGCTCGGCACAAAGTAAGTGCTCAATAAATACCATTTTTTTTTTTAACACGCTCCCCTCTTTAGACTGTAAGGGCCATGCAGGACAAGGACTGTATCTACTCTGAATGTCTTGCATCTACCACAGTAGTCTGCATGCAGTCAGCATCCATTAAGTACCTGACTCATTGATTTTAGAGTCTGCATTGTAGAATACTGGCAGTAGAATTACTCTCATTCAAATTTAGAATTCTCCAAATTCTTTGCCATGGTAGAATCTTGTCATAAGTCAATATGAATTTCTCAGCCAAAGTCTTCAGGGATCTTTTCACCTGAGGAAATGACAATTTTATCATCTCATGTATTATTGTAACCTGACTTTTTTTTGCCCCCTACGCTATGGGAAATAGGGCTTGATTTCTAATAGCATTTACAAGGTCCGTTGTGACTCCAAAAGTTGGCAATTAGGTTTTGAAGTCTAAATTGTATTATGATGATGATGAATCAGGTGGTATTTAAAACTAATAGGTCAGAAGAAGGGTATTTTTTGTAATAGGATGCAATTTGCTTCATTCATTTTCTTATTGGTTTGTTTTTTTTACATATGTGTTTGGAAGGGAACAAAGAAAGTAAACCATTGCATTTATTTTGGGCTCCTAATCAGTTCTGTTGCAATCACCCACCAAAAGACAAATGGGAAAGTTGTCTAATATATGCAGACTGTACTTTCTCTCCTATATTAATTAGCTGAGACCCATTGATATTTGTTCCTGCTTTACTGATGAAGAGAAAATACTTTGAGGTAATTCTGTTGTACTCCGCACATAGTGAGCACTCAATAAATACCACTGATAGGACAAATCACTGTAAATTGTTGAAGAAAAATGAATTTGCCTCATACTTGTGAAACTATTGAATTGCTTAGGCAAAAAGCAATGGTTAATGTTGTCAATGATTATATGAACCTGATAGTTAATATCCTAGGTGGGTAATGATACCCCTCTGACAGGAGTGGAGCACAAAGGGAAGCTAACAACCACTGAACCAGAGCTCCACCCCCACTAGAATTCTGAGAGCTACCAGAGAAAGGCAGCTGCCAGAACCAGCTCCTCCCATTTAGAACCATCACCACCTGGAGGAAAAGAGGGTGATAATTGGGGTATTTGTTGAGCATTTCCTACATACTAAGCACTGTTCTAGACACCGTCCCTGTCTCACAGGGGCTCACAGATTAAGAGAAAGGAAGAACTAGTGATTTCGCCAACTTATTTTTTTCTTTGTTATTGTTGTTGTTTTTGGATGGGAAATTAGGAAAGGCTGTCAACATTGATAAAACCTAGGGACAGACGCTAAAGAAGACCTGAAGTCTCTAATCTGGAGGTCATTACAAGGAAATAATAATAATGATAATTTTAAGAGCTTACTATGTACCGGGCACTTTTCTAATTGCTGGGATGGATGCAAACAAATGAGGTTGGACACAGTCCCTGTCCCACATGAGACTCAGAATCTTGATCCCCATTTTACAGAAGAGGTAATGGAGGCACAGAGAAGTGAAGTGACTTGTCCAAGGTCACACAGGAGACATATTGGAGGAGCCAGGTTCAGATCCTTCTGACTCCCAGGCCCATGCTCTATCCACCAGGCCATGCTGCTTCTCTCAAGAAAAGACAAGAAGCCAGAGTTGCAGCATCCCCAGTTTCTGGATCTTCATGGGAGAATTCACTGCCCCAACCAGCCTCCCCTGAATGAGGTAATGACTCCCTCATGGGACAGGGACTATTAATTTGAATGTGTATTTGCCCCAGTGCTTTGTTCTGGCCTGCCTCTATTTTTAAGCCTGTATCTTGGTATCCCGATGTTTACAATGCCTCTGTTTATCAACCATCCCTCTTTGATCATAACCTCATAAAATTATAAGGATTGATGATCCAAGTTGTAGTTTCTGATCTAGAAAAATGTGTGATTCTGTAGACACAAGTGAGTACATAGCACACTTTGAGCCAGGGAGACTCTGGATCTGAGGTTGGAGGAGTAAGAATACAAAATCATGGCCTGGGAGTCAGAAGGACTTGGGTTCTAATCCCCACTCTGCCACTTGTTTGCTGTGTGATTTTGGCCAAGTCACTTCACATCTCTGTGCCGCAGTTACATTATCTGTAAAATGGGAAGTAAGACTGTGGGACCCATGTTGGGCATGGACTGTGTCCAACCTGTTTAGCTTGTATCTACCTTAACTCATAGCAAGAGCTTTACAAATACCTTAAGAAAAAATCACAGTCTGGCAAGTGTGATAAAAGTACACATGTCTACACTTATTCCACCACAGCCTGATCCATGCTGCGTTCTCTTCCTCTCTTTACTTTCCCTTCCATAGTGTGTCTCAAATGTATTTTAACCATGATTGAAAATCAATCAATCATTTATTAAGGGCTTACTGTTTTCAGATAATTGAACCAAGCATCTGGAACAGTACACTGTAACAGTTGGTAGACACATTCCCTGCCCACCATGAGTTTATAATCTAGAATCTTTTTGAATAACTACAGTTGGCTATTTCACTTAATTCTAATGACTTTGATTATTAAGCCAGTGATCATTCCCCAGTCAAGAGCATCATTTTGGGATTGGCCAATGGTATTTATTGAATGCTTACATTTAACTAAATACTTGAGAGAGCATAATACAAAAGAATTTGTGGACAAACTCTTTCCAAAGAGACCTTAGTTAGTTCTTTTTTTACCTCTTTCCCCCTCTCCTTCTCTCTTTTGCCCTTCCTCCCTCCCTCCCCCGCATCATCTGCCACCCTGCCCTATGTCTGCCTCTTTCACCTTCAGCCTCTGCAGGTATGTATAGGTAGGTGAATTAAAACTCAATATAGCTTTGACCTGTGATGAGGCATTGAAATATCAAGGATGACAATGACTAACAATGGCTAGATGATTATTTAAGTAAAGCTGGAGTTCAGGTAACATTTTATGT
The DNA here is from genome assembly GCF_004115215.2 of Ornithorhynchus anatinus. Taxonomy (NCBI): domain Eukaryota; kingdom Metazoa; phylum Chordata; class Mammalia; order Monotremata; family Ornithorhynchidae; genus Ornithorhynchus; species Ornithorhynchus anatinus. The sequence continues at coordinate 30,405,981 of NC_041745.1, forward strand.
GGTGAATATTCTTAATTGGCTTCTAGAGAGTTCTCCAGTTGGGGTTATGGCAGCACAATTAATACAACCAGATCATCTTTTCAGGCATGGTTCAGCAAGTTGTCATTGTTAATTATGTTTTGTTCAATTATTTGCATGAAAACATAATCCTGCGTGCATTGTTATCATTGTCTGATCCTTTGAAATTCATTCCCATAAGCACTTCTGCTAGCAAATTCATAAATCCTGGAGTTATGTTAGATTTAAAAAATGTATAAGGTTTTAAAGGCTTTCTATTATCTTCTGATCAGTTCTTCAATTGCTAACTCTTCTGAGATTATTGATTTCCTTGATGGAAGGCATAATTTTTATCTCTCTTTAATTTTTCCTAGTCAGGAGTATAACAGCTGCAGTACACTAAGTATCAAGACCCAAGATGAAGTTAATCCTTGATTGGTTGTTTGTTTTAATAAAGTTCCATTCCAGCACTAAATTACTGGCCGGTCTGACCATTTCTAGGGGGCCATCTTTATTATGTAATTATTTTAAAACACCAACGACCTTATTTGTGAGCACTGTCTGCTATTTGAGAAGGAAATGCCAATGCCAGCACTTAATTATGGAAGCATTTTGTTCTCTTCAAAAAAATCCTGCCCAGCGAAGTTAATTTTGAGGATGGTACAGCAGCAACATAAGGAAAAATCACACAAGAAAATCGGTAACTTTTAACATTTTCTGGGAGCAAATATCGATGAAACTACACCAGTTACTTATGGATAGAGAGTAATGTTTCCACACTTAAAAAGCCTTATAGCAACATATAATTACAAACAAAATGTTTATTTTCTAATGGTGTTTGTTAAGCACATACTATATGCCAGTCACTATACTAAGCAGCGGGGTGGACACAGTCCGTGTCTCACATGGAGCTTGGAGTCTTAACTCCATTTTACAGATGAAGTAACTGAGGCATAGAGAAGTTAAATGCGATTGAATTGAATTAAATCACTTGCCCAAGGTCACATGACAGACGAGTGGAAAGAGACAGGATTACAACCCAGATCCTCTGACTCCCAGACCCGTGCTCTTGTCACTAGGCCATCCTGCTTCTCATAAGCACATAATTGTTACTAGGATTTATTCCTTATTAACCTGATGAAGAAAACACATTATCCTAGCAACAAAACAGAAAAACAGTTTCTTGATCATATTAGAAAGCTATAAATTTACATTTTCTCTTACACAATCTCAACAACTCCTTCACCTGAAGATAATATAGAAAATCATTAATGCATTTTTCAGTTCATCCAATTCTTTCCTTAAAAGAAATGTGATATCCCTTTCAACCAAGTATCTTGAAAGTTCCTTTACTGATTCCTTACTGTCAAAGCAGATAAAATAATCCTAACAGATAAGAGAGAATGATCAGCTTCATAGCTAAAGATGCTCCGCACAGTTGGATTTATTTTTTTAAACTGTGCCCACCAGAGATTCTAGGTGAGTTCTTAAAAAAAAAAATTAACACAATGAAAAATAGCCTACTGGGAAAGACCAAATGAGGCATATAATCTGGAGCTGGTCTATGAAAAGGACAATATTAAAGCAAAATTATAAAAAAGATAAAAAATACTCCTGAGGAAAGTAATTTGGAAGAAAGAGTAAAAAGATATAAACTTGTAGAGCCCTGGTGAGAACATAGAAATTATTTGAAGGTGGGGGGGTTATATGCAGGGAAAAATAACAGGATAAAATAAACAAAGCAAAAGCACCAACAGGATCTTGCTTGCAATTTTTGAAGCCTTTTGGCATTTCACCTATGCTTAATCCATTTAGACATGTATTCTATCAATTTATACTTGTTGTGGATTTCTACAGGAAGTGTCTTCTAAGGACTTCCTGACTCTGCTGTGAAGTTAGCAGTTTAAAACTTAGAGGTCATCTGCAACCCAATCAGAATATGAGTGAGCCAGTAAATGCTGCTATTAATAATCCCATTTAGCACTTACGACCAAATATATATATAGGACATGACAACAGTTGTTCATTTTCTATTTAGCTTTAAATGGCAGAGCTTTAGTTTAGCACAAGGAGCCTTTTTGCCAACTAGGATATGAAAGACAATGCTTTAAAAATTAAGTATTTACATTCATAAACACACAAAAATTGAATTCACAATATTTTAATAGTGCATATTTGCACTGCTATTCAATTTTATAATTACTGGCATCACTGTTTTTAATATATTAATATTAGTTTGGTCAACACTTTGTATCTTATATAATCTTTTATGTTATTTCCTTTGGGAAACATTCTTGCTTAAGATTGTTTTCATGGAAGCAATTAAATGCAGTAACTGGGTAATCTCCTGTTCTCAGTCAACTTCACTATGTTTCTTCTCACTGCCATCCTGTGACATCATTTCTTCTCTCTGTCTAGGAATTATTGAGGAACGTATGTGTGATTTGTCCTTGACATATCCAACTATTTGGAGATGCTCATCAGCATAGCATCCATCCCAAAAGGGGATTAAGCAAATCTTTCCAACTGAAATGGATACTGAGACCTAATGGTGCTGATCAGACAAGTTTAAAATACCCAAGTGGCATCAGTATCTGGTTTAAGGCTCACAATGATGTTAGAAGTTGGAAAATGAACTCCACTCTACAGAACTTTAAGTTGGTCTGGAACTTATGTATCGTTGAAGTGGTCTTCCTCATTTGGCCCAAGAATTGCAAGTCTTTTTGATGGAACTTCTGCGTCTTTTTTTAATAGATGCCTTCTTAATGGATGAGTGAGGAATCCAAATTCACTGAGAACTTCTGGTTATAGAGCTCTGATTAAGATCAGGTGGCCTCCTCCTGTTGACCAATAATAACAGTAACAGTATTAAGTGCTTACTGTGTGCGGACCACTGTGCTAAAGACTGGGAAAAATACTCAGGTGGAAATTAGACATGGTCCCTGTCCATTGGTGGCTCACAGTCTGAGTTCTCAGACCATTCATTCAATCATATTTATTGAGCGTTTACTGTGTGCAGAGCACTGTACTAAGCACTTGGAAAGTATAATTCAACAACAAGTAGAGACAATCCCTACTCAACAACGGGTTCAGCAGTGGGAGTTCCACATCTGACTTTATGTGCATATCCAGAAAACAGACGTTGATGTTAAACAATTTCAAGATGACTCGGCCAAGAACTCTGGCTAAGGAACTTCGAGCTAGAAAATTATTCAGACAATAGACATGCTTATGCATTCATGTACTGATAAACTAGACTAGATTATGTTTTGTTGGATCTACTCAATAATAGGTGTGTTTTGTAACTCTCTGCTTTCTTCTTGCATCTCCCCTCTCTTCTCAGTTCTGGATTCTAAGACCCATTCCATCCAACTCTTATTCCAGTCTTCAGTGTTATAGTAAAAATCAGAGTTAATTGACTGTGAATACTTACTCTCTCAGATATTCAGTGCTTCAGCCCTGTTAACTGCAGGAGGAATACAAAAACACTATATTTTGTGTTTGTCTTCTTTCAGAAATGGTTTTAGAAGTTCCTGTAAGGTCTTAATTCCTACTCTGCTCTGTTTCTAGCATATTGGGGATGCTTAAAGTGCAGTAATAAATGATGAGGACTATAAAAATTATGGCCGTATATTTCCATGTATTCTTTCATTTTTAGACCCTAGGTTCACATTTCCATTTAGGTGATGTGAAAATAATTTTGATAGATTCTCGCTGAGGAGGGGGAAGTTTAAATCATGCCTTTTTGAACAATATATGGTTGAAATAAAGGCTTTTAATCACCCTTGCTTAGGCACTGGTCTTACTTTAAGTAGGTTCCAGTACTACCAAATAGAATTTCAACTTTTCTTGATATAATTGGTTCTTGTGGAAAAGGATTTCAAAGGATCAACTCTGAATGGAAGAAGTATTAATAAGAATGAAATACACTTCAGAAATCAAAATCCTATGAGGATGAATTTGCTAATAAAAATGGGAATAGAGACAATGGGAAGAAAGTCAAGCACAGATCTTCTGATTAGAATTAGAATTAGAATTATAAAATGTTTCATAACTAAACCGAGAAATCCGAAATTATCTACTTCAAATGTACCATAATTAGGATTAAAAGCAAAACACTAATTTATAATAAATGCTTCTGTAGACTTGAATTGCATATTTTTGAAAATCATCTTTCAAATCACAAAGCAGCTACTGAAAGCTTAAAATATTAAGTTATCATGAGGAAGGAACCATGTCAATTTGTATGGCTTTCAGGGTCTCTTTCAGAACTTAAAATGGCTCAAGGTTCACAACTTCAGTAAAGTTGAAATAAAGCCCAACTTCAAACCAAGTGATGAAAAACAAAAACCTAGCTGAAAAAGATTAACTATTTAATTATTCCATAATAGACATCTCTCACTGTCATGCAGCCTGGGAAATTATGTCATTTCACTTACCTGGCCTGGGTTACCTCATCTGTAAAATGGGGATAAGACCATGAGCCTCATGTGGGACAGCGACTGTGTCCCATCTGATTAACTTGTATCTACCCCAGCGCTTAGAACAGTGCTTGACACATAGTGAGCGCTTAACAAGTACCATAATTATTATAAGAATTTATTTAAAACACCCTACCAAGCAAAGAGAGAAAATAACCTCAAAAATGTATATTTGAAAGGGGAAGAGGTCGGGAGTGCTGTGGAGGAAAAACGTATGTAAACTTTGTGTAGTGTTTCTTTCCTTTTTCTTCCTCAGCACCATTTTCAGATCCTTCTTAATTTTCCCCTATCTTTTCCCTGCTTCTTCTTCTTTGTTTCCTCCTTCTCCCCTCTCAGTGAATCAATCAATTGCTTGTGTTAAGTACCTATGGTGGGCAGAGCACTATATGAGCACATGGGAATAATACTGATAGTCATAATTATGGTATTTGTTAAGTGCTTACTATGTGCCAAGCACTGTTGTAAGTGCTGGGGTAGATACAAGGTAATCGGGTTGTCCCACATGGGGCTCACAGTCTTAATCCCCATTTTACAGATGACGTAAATGAGGCAGAGAGAAGTTAAGTGCCTTAAGTCTATTTAATAACTGCCCTCAAGAAGTGGGGGAGATGGACACTAAAATGAATTACAGATAGCCTGATTATTATCATAATAATCAGTGGTATTTATTGAGTGTTTACCTTGTGCTGAGCACTGTACTAAGTGCTTGGGAGAGTATAGTACAACATGGTTGGCATACATATTCCCAGTACAATATGGTTGGTATACATGTTTCCTGCCCACAAGCTTACAGTCTCAAGGGAGAGACAGACATTAATATAAATACTATGCTATTTGTTAAGCACTTACTATATGTTAAGCATGGTTATAAGCACTGGGGTAGACACAAGTTAATTGGGTTGGACACAATTTCTGTCCCACATGACACAGTCTAAGTTGGAGGAAGAACAGGTATTGAATATGTGTGTGTGTGTGTGTGTGTGTGTGTGTACACACTGTAATTTAGTGCTGACAATGTGCCAAGCACTATTCTAAGCACTGGGCTAGATACAAGATAATCAGGTTGGGTACAGTCCCTGTTCCAGTCTAAGTTGAATGGAGGAGGTTTTAATCCCCATTTTACAGATGTGGTGACTGAGGCATAAAGAAAATAAGTCACTTGCCCAAAGTCACACAGCGGATAAGTGGCTGACCTGGGATTAGAACCCAGATCCTCTGACTCCCAGGATCCTTCTCCTTCCACTAGGCAGCACTGCTTCTTTATATATGGGCATATGAGTGTATATACCACTGATTGATTATTTAAGTGCTTAGGTGATACTGAAGGGCTGAAATGACTTTTGGGAAGATTAGAAACTCATCTGGCAAGGGCACTGGAGGAAATGCAATTTTAGAAAGACTTTGATGATGGAGAGAGCTGGAGATATAAGAAGTGGGGGGCGGGGGGAGAGTTCTGGCAGGGAAGAGGAGTTGGGCAAGAGGTTGGCTGTGGGAAAGATGAGAATGAGGCCCAGTGAGTAGCTCAAGAGGAAGGAAGTGTGTGATTTGGGGTGTACTGGGGAGAAGAGAATGGATAAGCAGAAGGGAGAGAAATAATTGAGTATTTTAAAGTCAGTGGTTATGAGTTCTGCTTAACATATATATATATATATATATATATATATATATATATAAAGGATGGACAGCCACTGAATGTTTTGATTGAGTGGAGAATCAAGTGCAAGAACAAGGTTTTGGAAAAATGATCTGGGCAGCAGAGTGAAGTACAGATTTCAGAAAGGAGAGACTGGAGCCAGGGAGATGAGTAAGGAGGCTGGTGCTGTAGTTTGAGCCAGGAGAGTAGATTTGCCTGGAGCAATGCCCCGAATATTTGGATAGTGAGGAAGAGGAAGAACCTGGGAATGATGTGGATGAAGAACTGATCATATTTGGTGCGAGACTGAATAATTGAGTTGAAAGAGAGGGAAGAATTAAGGATAATGCCAAGGTTATAGACTTGAGAGACAGAGAAGATGCTGGTATTATCAAGGTGTGATGGGAAAGTTTAGGTGAAGGGATGGATTGGGCGGGAAAATATCAATCAGTGGTATTTACTGAATGCTTACTGGTGTGCAGAGCACACCAAGATTACTCTTCCCTTATGAGAGTATAATACAATAGTTGGTAGTAACATTTCCCATCCATAACAAGTGTGCAATCTAGAAGGGCAAGTTCGGTTTTGGGTATTTGGAGCCTGAGGTGTTGGTAGTATAACCACTTAGAAATGTTCTGATATGCAGTTCCATGAAGAAACTGTGCCATGATGGAGAGCAATCCTGTTGTTTGATGAATCCCTTAAAGACTGACAGCCACGTGGCTTGTATAATGTCTCAACTCATGGCTCTTCCAAGTCCTTTAAGCATTGTTTTCATTTGTATTGGTGAGGAGGATGTGGGCTAGGAGAAGCAAGGAGGCTCATACTTTCTTCTGGTCTACCAGAACGTCGGATAGGAGCCATTTCCGCAGCAACCCCTAGGAGGTTCAGCTTTGGACCTGAAATGTGGTCTCCACAGTTTCCTGAACGAACCCATTTGGACTAAGAAGTTTTCACCTTGCACACTTTAAAAGAAAAGTCTGCTCTTGTTTCATTCAGGAAATCTAGAGCATCATGAAAATTGAAATTCCCTCCTGGAAAAGCCTGCAGCCACCATAATTTAATATCCTACCACTACCTCTGCCGATCAGATCCTTCAGAAGCAGAGTGGAGGATGGATGACCAATTAGATAATTTCTCGGGGAGCCAACCAGGATGTTGCAGAAGGGCAAGGAAATAGGGGAAATAAGAACTTGGTTGGGGCAGTCCTCTGGGAGGAAATGTGATTTTGTAAGGTAATCTCACCTAATTTAGTTGGTCGATCCAGATTTGTATAGGCTATCCTGGTCAATTTTAGGAAAATATACAAATATCCCAGAATTGTCCCAGCAAAACTGCTCAGCGTTAACTGTTCTTGTTCACTGTTACTTCTTTGATTTCCACTTTTAGGCTGGAGTATGTTTAGCACATGCTCAGTGGATGTCCCACAGAATTCTGGTTCTTAGAATAAAAACATCCCGTACCACCCCCTTCCTTCTCACTTTTCGTAGTTACCGAAACTAAAAGGAAAAACATGAAATGGTTTCCCCAAATCCCAGTTTTCAACAAAGTCATTTCATCAGCCTAAGTAATAAATCTCCTTCCTCTCCCTGGAGCAGAATAAGCACAATTTTAAGCAGCTGAAATTATTTTTCTTATTGAAATGATTGGCAAGGATTGATGCTGCTGAAATTAACCCAAAACAAATAATTTTATTCCTAATACCAATTACTGTATCAACAAGGGAGATAATCTCTCTAGAAATGACTTACTCCGTACTCTGGGACTGGATAATGATGTCACTTGAAATGTTTTGCAGTAATAAAGCTCAATGCAAACACAATTAAACCTTTTTGAGGAATCATAGACTATTTCATTTCTGTTTATTTTCAAAATCAAATAATATAATCACACATTATGCCATTTTCTCTTTATGCTAATAGTCTATTTTAATGATTAAATATCCACTGAGGCTCAAACACGTTGCCTATTGCATAAACAAACCTTGCAAATTTATAAGAACCTGCTCACAAAGAGACCCTGTTTAAAGTAGCTTTATTTTATTTAAGTAGACAAAACTGCAGATCCCTCTTTTCTAAATACTGTCAGTACAACCCCTGAAATCAATACTTGTATGGAATCTGGTCACCCATGACTTTATACTTGCTTCAGTGGTAAATTACCTGTGTGTTTATTATGTTAGCCTTTGGATTCTGAAGCATATCTGAAATTAGAAAGCGGATGAGAATTCTAAGTTGATATTGACAGGGATTTCAGGTCCTCCTTCAGGTCTTCTGTTACAGTGATTTGTTCCACTTACCAAGATGTAAATCACATAAATAACAATTTAAGATTATTTTTATAATAGTGGTGTTTGTTAAGCACTTGCCCTGTGGCAAGTTTAGTGCTAAGCGTTGGGCCCTATCCCTATCCCTATCCCTTTCCAATTATACAGTTTTCATATGGTAATAATTTGGTAATAGTTGGGGATGGCTGATTATGTTCCTGGAAGCAGTGTGGACTAAATGATAGAGCACTGGCCTGGAACTCAGAAGGTCATGGGCTTTAATCCTAGCTCTATTGCATGTCTGCTGTGTGACCTTGGGCAAGTTACTTAACTTCTCTGTGCCTCAGTTCCCTCATCTGTAAAATGGGGATTATGACTGTGAGCCCCACGTGGGACAGGGTCTGTGTCCAATCTGATTTGCTTGTATCCACCCCAGTGCTTAGTACAGTGCCTGACACAAAGTAAGTGCTTCATAAATACCAGTATTATTATTATTATTATTATCATTCATTCATTCATTCAATTGTATTTATTGATCAGCTACTGTGTGCAGCTGTACTAAGCAGTTGGGAGAGTACAATATAACAATAAACAGTGACATTTCTTGCCCACAACAAGCTTACAATCTAGAGGTGGGTAGACAGATATCAATACAAATAAATATGTACATAACTATTGTAGGGCTGGAAGTGTGGAAGAGCAAAGGAGCAAGTCAGAGCAACACAGAAGGGAGTGGGAAAAGAGGAAAGGAGGGGTTTAGTGTAGGAATGCCTCTTGGAGGAGGTGTACCCTCAATAAGGCTTTGAAGGGAAGAGAGAGTAATGGTCGGATTAGAGGAGGGAAGGGGTTTCAGGCCAGAGGTAGGATGTGGGCTAGGTGTTGATGGCGAGATAGAAGAGATCAAGGCATAGTGAGAAAGTTACCATCAGAGGAGTGAAGCGTGTGGGATGGGTGGTAGAAGGAGAGTAGTGAGGTGAGGTAGGAGGAGGCAAGATGGTGGAGTGCTTTAAAGCCAATGGTGATGATGTGGAGGTGGGTGGCATCTACTGGAGATTTTTGAAAAGTGAGGTGACATGTCCTGAGCATTTTTGTAAAAAAACGATTTAGGCAGCAGATTGAAGTATGGACTGGAGTGGGGAGAGACAGGAGGCTGGGAGGTCAGCAAGGAGGCTGATGCAGTCATCCAGGAGAGGAGTTGATTGTATTAATGCAGTAGCAGTTTGGATAGAGAGGAAAGGGCAGATTTCAGCAATGTCGTGAAGGAGGGACCAAAAGGATTTAGTGATGGATTGAATATGTGGGTTGATTGAGAGAGGAGTCAAGGATAATGCCGAGATTAAAGGCATGTGAATCAGGAAGGATGGTGGTGCCATTTGCAGTGGTGGGAAAGTCAGGGGGCAAATAGGATTTTTATGGGAAGATAAAGAGTTCTGATTTGGACATGTTAAGCTTCAGGCGTCAGGAGGACATCCAAGTAGAGATGTCTTGAAGGCAAGAGGAAATGAGAGACTGCAGAGAGGGAGAGAGAGCAGGGATGGAAATGTAGATTTGGGTATCATCTGCATAGAGGTGGTAGTTGAAGCCATGGGAGCTAGTTGAGTTCTCCAAGGGATTGGGTGTAGATGGAGAAAGAAGGGGACCTAGAACTGCACCTTGAGGGACCCCCACAGTTAGCGGGTGGGAGGCAGAGGAAGAGCCCAAAAGGAGACTGAGAATGAGTGGCCAGAGAGATATGATATTTGTGAGAGTGCCTGTTTACAGGGTACAGGTATTTTATGTACTAAGTACTGGGCGCTAGATACAGAGTTATCAGGTTGGACACAGTCTCTGTCACACATATGGACCAATCTCAATGACCCTTTTACAGATGGGTAATTGAGCCACACAAAAATCCAGTGACTTGCCCTATGTCACACAGCAGACAAATGGCGGACCAGAATTATTCATTCATTCATTCAATAGTATTTATTGAGCGCTTACTATGTGCAGAGCACTGTACTAAGTGCTTGGGATGAACAAGTCGGCAACAGATAGAGATAGTCCCTGCCGTTTGACGGGCTTACAGTCTAATCAGGGGAGATGGACAGACAAGAACAATGGTAATAAATAGAGTCAAGGGGAATTAGAACCCAGGTCCTCTGATTCCTAGGCCCATGTTCTGCCACTATGCTACATTGCTTCTAATGCAGCATCTCGTGATGCATTTGGTGGAGAGCTAATGTATTTGTGTTTGGAGAAAGAGTTACACTGTTATCTGCTCTAATAAATCTATCCAGCAGGAAGAAAAATACAGTCATGAAATCTATTTGACAGAAGCCCTGGAAAATATTGTTGTAATAAAAAATGAGGAAAACAGAGAACAATTAAATCATAATATCCTCCATTATTCATATGCATTTTTATTTCTCTCCTGACCACAATACTTAGGCTTTGAATGCTCCATATTAGGGTTCAAAGAAAGATTGCTGTGACCTCACAGTGCAAATAGTTTCTTCTTCTATGACCCATAAAGCCAAAATGATGTACAGATGGAATTTTTCACATTTATAAGACATATGGTATGCTCTTTTACCATATTTAGATGCAACAAACTTTGAAATGATGACATTGTCTTGGTCATTCTGAAAGTTTGTGTTTTTTTTAATAATATTTGTTAAGCATTTACTAAGTTCATTCAACAGTATTTATTGAGCACTTACTATGTGCAGAGCACTGTACTAAGCTCTTGGAATGTACAAATCGGTAACAGATAGAGACGGTCCCTGCCCTTTGACGGGCTTACAGTCTAATCAGGGGAGAAAATGCAATTGGCAGCAGTGGGATTCGAACCGACGCTTCCGAAGAGACTGGAGCCTTAATCCATCGCTTTAGACCGCTCAGCCACACTACCTACTTCACTGTAATAAAACTGAGTTAAGTACAAGATATTCAGGTTAAACACAGTCCACATCCCACCTGTGGCTCACACTCTTAATTCCCATTTTACAGATGAGGTGACTGAAGCACAGAGAAGTTGAATGACTTGGCCAAGGTCACACAGCATATGTAGCAGAGTTGGCTTAGATCCCAGGTATTCTGACTCTCAGGCCGTGCTCTATCCACAAGGCCATGCTGCTTCCCTATTATATTAGCAAATTAATAAGTATAAGAGATCATGCATAAATCTGACCAGACAAAGCTAATAAAAATAATGAGAGATATGTCAATGTCGAAGGAGTGTGTACTTGGCGAGAATGGCTTCAAATCCATTTGGTTTAGAAAATGTCTTTATATATTTAAAATCATATTTTGCAATAAATTATAATGTGCAATTTTACAATCCACTAGATTATAAACTTGCACCAAATTGTGAATTTGTGGGCAGGAATAGGACCTGTAAAGAGTATCTTTTAAGTCCTTAGAAGCATGCAGTGCTTCAAGAAAGCACTCACAGATAGCATTGATTTGATTGGTTTGGGATCAAAATGTCCTTTTGACTTTGACTCACCAATGGATGTTTCTGGTTTGCAGCCCTGGATACTTTTGGGCAACTGGAGACATTGTAACTATCACAAAGGGGGAAATTCAGCTTTCCAGTATTCCAAATTGCAAACATAATTGCAGCCCAACAGAGAAAGGGAAATTTCCCTATTGCTTGGATTTGGGAGTTCCCTTGAATTTTCATTCATTCTGTACTTCAAAGAAGATGACACTTCCTTAGGTAGTTTTCAATCAATTAATGGTAGTGCAGAGGGGCTTAGGTAAGTACAATAAATTTGGTAGCTTCCAATTTAGTGAGGAACCTACTCCCTAGTCTTTTCCCCTGTTTCATTCAGTATCTTAAATCCAAGAAACAGAGAGTTCTACATTTTTCTTGGGGTCCTGAATGACTTGAAGAGAAATAGCTTTTAACTCTTCCTTTACTAAGCGCTTGGAAAGTACAATTCAGCAACAAATAGAGACAATCCTTGCCCAACAGTGGGCTCACAGCCTAGAAGTGTCAGACTTCTAATTTCTCATTAGCACTGATGGGAGGAATTCAAAGGAAGCCCCCCACTGATACATGCAAAACTTGGGGATCAGTCATGCTAGAGAGGATCAAATGTCTTTTTTTTTGACAGGTGAGTCATGCCATTCATTGATGCAACGTGGAAGCAGATGACTCGAATGTTTTCAAGCCCAAACCATAGACCCTACTCCGTTTAGTGAATTTAAGTTTCTCAGTTTAGGGAGGTAGGCTCAGACTGAGATTGGGTTTCTGTGTGTGGGTCTTGAGGAAGCAGACTGCTCCATGCCTCAGAGCAGGGTAAAGAGACAGATGCTGATGGGTTTCACCTTTGCCAATTAAACTTCCTGAAACAGCATACGCACTATGTGGCCTTTCCGTTAACAACTAAGTTTGAAAGGACAAGAGAAAGGCCAGTGCCAGTGATGACATTCCACGTACCCAGACCCCATGACATGACATCTGTTGTTGCAAGATGTATTTTTGTGGGTTTTGTTAAGTACTTACTATGTGACAGGCACATACTAAATGCTGATACACGATAATCAGGTCAGATGCAGTTCATGTCCCACATGGGGCTTGCAGTCTTAATCCTCATTGTATGGATGGGGTAACTGAGGCATAAAGAAGGTAATTGACTTGTCCAAATTCACGCAGCAGACAAGTAGCAGAGTTGGGATTAGTACCCTGGTCCTTACGATTCAACCCAAATCATCCTGAACCTAGAGCAATTCTTTGGGGTACCCATTACCTCTTAATTTCTCCAGAACCTTTGCATTTCCCTCTAAGGTCCTATAAAGTCTGGTGGAGTATCTGAGCAACAGAACTCAGCAGCAAGAGTCAGCATGGAGGGAAGATGGCTGTTGAAAATTTTTTAAATGAACATGAAAGCACCTGGTAGTGTATCAGAATTGGGCAGGGCACAGGCCAACTAAAAACTATATAGTCCCTATTGTATCTGACCTCTGTTCATCTTCCTAGTCCTGAGACACAATGTCTGGAGTCCAATGAAGCAGGTGTGGCAGGTCTTCAGAAAGCATCAGTCAGTGGTATTTATTGAGCTATTACTATATGCAGAGCACTGTACTAAATGCTTGGGAGAATATAATATAAGAGAATGGGTAGATACATTCCCTCTGACAAAGACCTGTCCTAGAGATGCGATAGGAAGGCCAAGATCAAGATTGTAAACTCCTCAAGTGCAGGAATTGTATCTACTAACTCTATTGTAATAATAATAATAATTGTAGTACTTGTTAAGTGCTTCCAGTGTGCCAGGCACTTTACTAAGCACTGAGGTGAATACAAACAAATTGGGTTGTACACAGTCACTGTCCCATGTAGGGCTCACAATTCTAATCCCCATTCTATAGATGAGGTAACTGAGCCCCAGAGAATTTAAGTGATTTTTCCCAAGTCAACCAATAGACAAGTGGTGGAGCCAAGATTAGAACCCAGGGACTTCTGACTTCCAGGCCCCTGCTTTATCCACTAGGCCATGCAGGTTCCCTATCGTACCCTCCCAAGCACTTACTAGAGTACTCTGCATAGAGAAAGAGTTCAATAAATACTTTTGATTAAATGATGGATCTTTCATCTGGAACCTGCCCCCAGAAGAAAGCCCAAGACCATCCACTTCTGGAAAGAGAAAAATTGATGGGTTTGGGTCTCAAGGAATCTCACTCGTTCCTTGGTGGTACTTTAGAGGCTTTGGAAGGTCCTAGAAGGTTCTGTACAATCTTCACCTGCAGCATCCATGGCCTGATTCATCCAGGTAACTGGGTGGAACTTGTGGGAGTATGTAATAATAATTAATAATTATGGTATTTGTTAAGTGCTTACTATGTGCCAGGTACTGTACTAAGCACCGAGGTGGATATAAGAAAATCGGGTTAGGCACAGTCCCTCTCCCACATGGGGCTCACAGTCTCAATCTCCATTTTCCAGTTGAGGTAACCGAGGCACAGAGAAGTGAAGTGATTTGACCACGATCACACAGCAGACAAGTGTGCTCTGTCTGACACCCGAGCCAGAGCTCTATCCACTACACCATGCTGCTTTTTAGGAAGCAAGTTTACGTTCTACCATCCCAGAACATGGAAGGAAATTTCCCTGCCTCGAGCTGAAGGTTTGGCCTGAAGAGCATCCTGTTCTTCATCACTTTTGGTGTAGAGATACCACTGAGGGACCCATAATGCAATTATGCTGAACTGCCCAAAGTTGCAAAGTATGGGGATAAGCACAACAATTAAACAGCATCTCAGCAAGACATCAAAAGGGATGAGGAAGGGTCAAATTCTTCATAAATAGTCTAATTGAAGATTAAGCTATTTAGCTGAGTCATCTCTGGGTTCATCTTTGTTATAGAAAAAGTACATGATTGTTTAATTAACAGAACTTTGCTGACTTGCCGCACTTGACTTTGGCATTAATTCTGGTTGTGCAAATTTCATTGTTAGAGGTCTGATTTCAGTTCTAGGAGTTATACACTGTGGCCTCAGGAAACATCATCATCTCAGCTGCAGTGGTAAAAACAATATGTAAGTTTATAAGTAGAAGGTTGCTTTCTATAGAAAATCTAAAATGTATTGCCACCATATATTTAGCAATTTCATGTCCATTTGGAGCAAAATAAGTAATTTGGAAGGCTAGTTCAGCATATTTATATCAGAATCCATTATCGTGCACTACTGAACTCAAAAAATGATAAATTTGTTTTAGGGTCTCTGGTTATGATTATTTCCAGTACCATACAACTAAATCTTAACCCTATCTGTGTGTGATGACACAGTACTCAACTGTGAAATTTGGAGTTAGGACTCTTGTCTAGAAATACATATATACTGGAGTGTTAAATACAGATTTCCTCACATCAGGTATTTATTCTGCATAAGAAATCTCTAGCTTCCTTTGATATTTTAGGACTTTACAGTTCAGAAAGGCTACTTTGTCCTCTAATAATGGTGTGCTGTTGCTGTGTTTTGTGTTGTAAGAAATCATTTAGTGTGGCATAGTTGTGGTCCTGGAAATTGGAGGTACCGGGTTCTAGTCCCTACCCTGTCACCTGCCTGCTGAATGACCTTGGGCAAGCCACTTAACCTCTCCATGCTTCAGTTTCTCCAGTTGAAAAATGGGGATAATACCTGAACCCTAACTGACATGGGCACTGTGAGGAGTAAATAAAAATAACTAATCTAAGGGGCTTTGGCAATAAAATCACCAAATAGAAATGAGACACAGCATGACCCAGTGGATAGAGCACTGGCCTGGAAGTTAGGACCTGGGTTCTAATCCTGACTCTGCTACTTGTTTGCTGTGTGACCTTGGGCAAGTCAATTCACTTCTCTGTGCCTCAATTACCTCATCATTAAAACGAAGATTAAGACTGTGAGCCCCATATGGGAAATGAACAGTGTCCAACCAGATTGGTTTTTGTCTACCTCAGTGCTTATTAGAGTGCCTGGCACATAGTAAAACACTTGACAAATATCATTTTTTTAAAAAAAGATAGTAGGTGAAAATGACTTTATTCTCATATGAAGCAGAGTTTCATCCAGGCCATATAAATTTCATATGCTCTATGCTAAAAAGGTTGATTTCTTTGTATCTTGACTATAACAAAGGTGGTACTGTTGAGATAAATGAGACTTCTAAACTAAATATTTCTAAAAGAAAATAATGTGTGCCTGCAAATTGTTTACAAGAAAAGCCTGCCTTTCCAGTAATGAATTGCATTAAATAATTATGGTGGTTATTAAGTGCTGATAACATGCTGAGGGTTGGGATACAAAGCAATAATAATAATTGTGGCATTTGTTAAAAGTTTACTATATGCCCAGCACTGTAGTGAGCACTGGAGTGGACACAAAATAATCACATTTGACAGTCACTATCTGACATGCAGCTCATGTCCTAAGGTGGAAGGAGAGTAGATATATAAACTCTAGTTCACAAATGAGGAAATTGAGGCAAGAAGAAGTTAAGTGATTTGCCAGAGGTCACAGAGCAGGCAAATGGCAGAGGTGAGATCAGAACCATGGACTCCTGACTCCCAGACTTGTGCTCTTTCCATTAGGCCACACTGCTTCCCAGCTATCAGATTACAAATGATGTCTTTCACAGCAGGGCTCACAGACTACTGTATCCCATTTTATAGATGACAAAACTGAGGCTAAGAGCTGTTAAGTGACTCACCCAGGGTCACTCAGGAGATCAGGGCAAAGCTGGGACTATAAGCCAGTTCTCTTTACTTACAGTACCACTATCGTCTTCCCCGTAGACAATTTGGCTTTACTCCCTACATTCAATAAGTGGCATTTATAGAGCATTCATTCACTCATTCTATCTTATTTACTGAGCACTTAGGTTTTAAACAAGCTCTAAGACTGGCACATTCTGTTTTGTGTTTTTCAAGGTTTTATTCATTTACCAACTCTGGTGTGTTGTACTTTTCATGCACTTACTACAGTGTTCTGGGCACAGTGAGTATTCAGTAAATACCACTGAATAATTTCTATTTCTTGGGAATTACAAATGCAGAGTAGTTTGAAATGATTGTGTTTATGGACTGCCTCAGTCTCATCATGGAAATAATCTTTAGGAATGAAAAACAGTTTGTCTGGTCACTCTCTCCAAATTAATATTGTTGAGAATGAAGGAGAAGATGAAAACAGCATCAGGAAGTTGGACATGACCAAGTGGGCTACATTATTGTCCTACATCAGGAATTATCTTATACTGTTGACTCGTCTCCGACCTATAGTAATGTCATGGACACATCTCTCCCAGAACGCCCCACCTCTATCTGCAGTCGTTCTGGTAGTGTATCCACAGAGTTTTATTGGTAAAAATGTGGAAATGGTTTACCATTGCCTCCTTCTGCGTGGTAAACTTGAGTTTCTGCCCTTGTGTCTCTCCCAAGCTGCTGCTACCCAGCATAGGTGAGCTCTGACTTTTAGCAGATTGCCTTCCACTTGCTAGCCACTGTCCAATCTAGGAATGGAATGGATATGCCTCTGCTTGACTCTCCTGCTGTAGTTGAGACAGGTATTGTACTGGAAACTCTCCAGGTGTGACCCTGAGAGAGGACATCAGAAATTAAATAGAGAAAAATAGTGCATGATTGGGGATTTGAATCTGAAAAAAGTACCTTTAGGTTACCTGTGTTTCCTCTTTCCTAAAATCTTGGGTCTGATTGGTGTTCAATCCCCCTCATAAGAAGAGTTGCTGCTCAGTGTGAAATAAACCTTTCCATTATTTGTGTATTTCCCTATTCCTCTGTACTCTTTGCAAGTTTTAAGGTGTTTCAGTTGGAGCAATTCTGGTCTGTGAATTAGTAATGAAACTAAACCACATGTGGCTACATGGAACAGAGCTGAAATGTCAGATTGACATTTTTTAAGCACTTTATTAAACCTAAAAGGGATAACCTTGGCTTCCCAAACAGGCCTAACTTTGTAATTTTCTAACTATATATATTTTTTCTGATTTTGGAAAGAGGGAAAGGAAATGGTTCATCTCTTCTCCATGCTCATTGCAAAGTCTAGGGAGATGGGTGGACAATTCCCGATAATCCTGTTGAATTTTCTTCAAAAGGACATGGGTTCTAATCCTGGTTCTGTCACCTGCCTGCTGTGTGACCTTGAAAATGTCACTTAACTTCTCTGTGCCTCAGTTACCTCATCTGTGAAACGGGGATTAAAACTGTAAGTTCCATATGGGACAAAGACTGTGTCAAATCCGATTTGCTTATATCTATCCCAGCACTTTGGACAGGGCCTGGCACATAGCAAGCAATTACCAAGTACTACAGTCATAATTATTTCATTGTTCAAGATTGGGATAATGTATCTGTTCTCCCTCCCCCCTAGACTGAGAGTTCCATGTAGGGCAGAGACTGTGTCTGATCGATTTATATTGTACCTTAGTAGAGTGTCTGTGGTACAGCACTCAGTACACTGCTTGGCATATAGTATGCAGTATTTGTTAAACACTTACTATGTGTCTGGCACTGTACTAAATGCTGGAGTAGACACAAGTGAATCAGTTTGAACACAGCCTCTGTCCTCCACGAGGCTCCCAATCTTAATCCCCATTTTACAGGTGAGGTAACCGAAGCACAGAGAAATGAAGTGATTTGCCCAAGGTCATACAGCAGATAAGTGGCAGAGCCAGGATTAGAACCCAGGTCATTCTGACTCCTAGGCCATGTTTTACCCACCAGGCCAAGTGCTTAACAAACATTACAGTCGTTATTTCTGACTTGGGGCTCCACAGGAGACAGGGACTATGTTCAATATGCAAGCACGTATCCTCCCCAGGACTTGGCAAAGAGTAAGCATTTAACAAATATCCCAATCTTTATTCAACACAGAATGCAACTCATTTCATCGTGAAGTAATTTGGACCAGGTTCCTTTGGAACCAGAATATTCACCATGCATTTACAATACGTTAATATGTAGGAGGAGCCTTAGAAACTCGAGGATAACTGCCGTTGCTGTTGACAACGTTTAATTGGAGCTCCAGCTTGGACCTCCATGGGGGTTCTGAATGTATTCCCTTGCAAGCTTTTTCATATCAAATAGATTTATTTTGCCAAAGAAGTACAATTCTAACTTTCAGTTCTGCAAACTAAAACTGGAGAAGCAACGTGGCCTAGTGGATAGAACTCAGGGCTAAGATTCAGGAGGACCTGGGTTCTAATCCTAGCTCTGTCACTTGCCTGCTGTGTGACCTTGGGCAAGTCACTTCACTTTTCTGTTCCTCAATTGCCTCATCTGTAAAATGAGGAATAATAACCTATGAGCCCCATGTAGGACACAGATTGTTTTCAAGATAATTAGGTTGCATCTACTTCAGCACTTATCACCGTGCCTTGCACATAGTAAAACTCTTAAAAAAAAAAACCACCATAAAAATCATCCTGGCATCTTAAGATCAAAATGTGTTCATCGTGCCCTTCATTCTTACTGCAGTAAAGAAGAAAGAATCTTCATTTTAAAATTGGCTGGAACATATGTTGATAATGCCTGGGCAAAGATAGATTCTAACCCATTCTTGCAGCATTGAATCTATTCAGTTGGCTAGAGGAGCATCATGTGACAGTGGAAAAAGCACAGACCTGGATTCTCAACCTGTTCTGCAACTTGTCTTCTGTGTGACCTTGGGCATGTCATTTAATTTCTCTGTGCCTCAGTTCCCTCATCTGTAAAGTGGATTCAATGCGTAGTCTCCCTGCTATTTAGGCTGTGGTTAATGCAAGTGAATTGACTGATCAACTGGTAGCAAATGCACTTTTCTCTATCAGTTTACACAACTCCAAAATAAACCAATTTCAAGGACAGCACTTTCCATGGAGAAATGACGGGAGCAAATTCTCATAGGAATTCTCCTCTGCTAGGTTTGCAGGAAATGTGACAAAGGAATACAGTTTATAAACTCGCTGTGGTCAGGGAATGTGCCTGTTTCATGTTATATTTTACTGTCCCAATCTTTAGTAGAGTGCTCTGCACATAGTAAGTGTTCAATAAATATCATTTGTCCTTCTGACTCCCAAGCCCAGGGTCTATTCACTAGGCCACTGTGCTTCTTGTGAATTCTGTAAATTCAGATTTTTCTCTTCAAATCCATATCAAATTGTTAAAAATAAACCTGAGTCAGGACAAAAATATGCATTATAGAAAGACCTAAAAATTTATTCATTTAGCTTAGTAATTGCATCTGACCACCCATAGTACGTTTGGATGTGCTAAAGAAAGCACAGTTTTATATTTTCCCATGTTCCATTTTTTTTTTTGACTACTACCAGCAGGTAAGGAGAAAAATCATTTAAACTAAATTGCTTCTATTAACAAGATATAGCAGCTTGAGAGACCTCTGATAGGAAAAAGGAGCTCATCCGTTAATCTCCTGACGGAAAGGAACTTGTTGTACCAGGTAATGCCTGGTTCAATGCTATAACTATAATGAAACAAAGCAGTTCTGAAAATATTAAAAACTGCTGCTAACCCTAAAATTCTTTCAGGTGGGGGAATTTGGCATGCGTTGCACACTTGAACAGAATATGTTAAATAATGCAGGTTTCATGAGTGTCTAGTATAGCTGTTGAGGTGAAAGGGACCTAATTTGTTCTTGACTTAGGAAATCCTCAGGGAAGCCACCCCAAGTGTGAGGATAGATTTGACCATCCATAAATCATAATGTCCTTTTCAAAACATTGCAACTTTTGTCCTAATAGGTTTCTCCTATGAAAAAACTGATGGAAAAGTGCTTCTTTGATGCAGATGTTCTACGAGTATAAGCCTTTAGAAATCAAGTTAAAGTGATGACAGAAGCCATGCGATCTGTGAGTCAACATGTATTTATTGAGCATCTGCATGGAGACAGGCCAGGTACTAAGTTCTGATTGTGTACTTATGTATTTTTGCAGGTGCTTTTGTGTGAATTAGACCACACTGTTCTCCCAACATCCTTGGGAAAGAGGGAGGAAAAAATAGAGTTTGGAGAGGTTAAATATGGCAGAACCAGGTGTTGCCATAATTGATGGGAGAAAGAAAGAGCTTCACTGCAGAAGCATGAATTTCAGGAACCACCAGCAGGGATGAGAGTTTGAAATCCAATTCCCTGAGCTGCTCGGAGAAATTTAGAGGAGACAGTGCCACTAAGGAATCAGAATTTGATGCCCAACCCTGGTCTGAGCACACAAGTATAGTAAAGGAGGTCTAAACTTTATTAGAATGAACTGTGATATTTAAGTTTTTACTATATGCCAGGCACTCTAGTGAACACTAGGGTGGATAAATGATAATCGGGGTGAACACAGCCCCTGCCTCCCAAGGGCCTCAAGTCTTAATAGGAGGGAGAACAAGTTTTTGAATTCCCATTTTACTGATGAGGAAACTGAGGTACAGAGAAGTGAAATGATCTGCCCAAGGACACACAGGAGACAAGTGGAAAAGCAGGGCAGTGAACTTCCTATTGGGTCATGCTGCTTCTCTGATTATTCCTCAGAGAAAGATTCTTGTTGGATGGGATTTTATGAGAGCTTGGAAAGTGGGGAAGGTTGAAATCTGGTGGACGGGATAAAAGGAGAGCAAAGTGAGAGCACGATAGTGAAGAGTCAAAGATGATACCAACTTTTCAGGCTTGGATAATCAACCAGTAGTATTTACTGAGCACCCACTGAGTGAAAAACACTGTATGAAGCACTTGGGAGAGTAAAATGCAATAGAGTTTGTAGGCATGATCTCTGCCCTAAAGAAGCTTAACAGAAGAATAGTGATATTACTTGAGGAGACAGGAATGCGAGGAGTAGGTGGGAAAATGAAGAGTTCAGTTTTGGATATGTTGACTTTGAGGTGCTGGAGGGCCAAGAAGGCAAATTGGAGCTGTAACATTGGACAAGGGGGGAGAGAAGCCAGAGTGGGAGAGGTAGATTTTGAGTCATTTGCATAGAGAAGTCATACAGGCAGAGAGTGGTGAGTAGAGGAGAGGGAGAAGAGCAATGGGCTCAGAAAACACTTGATGGAATCAACAAAGGAAACAGAAAAATTGCAAACAAATTATTGTTTTGTTGCAGGGTGTAAAGACGTGCATATGTGCTTTAGATCCAGCTTTAGCTTACTGGCCAGGATGGAAATGAGAAGAATAAAAAAAGCAATTTGCAGCAACCAGAATTAAGTATGCTATTCTGATGGCTGTGAAAGAACTTCACTAACAATAAGTTCTTGATCATGAGAGCAGAGCCAGTTTGTCTGTGATATGATCTTAAAAGTCATGTGAAGTCTTTAGACTTCATTGTCCTCATCTCTAAAATGGGGATGCAATATTCACCCTCTCTCCCTTAAACTGTGAGCTGCTTGTGGAAAAGGACTGTCCAACTTGGTTGCTTTTTTATCCACCCAGCACACTTAGTACAGTGCTTGACATATAGTAACACATACCATTATCATTATTAACCAACATTTTCAAGGTAAAGTAGTAAGACTCTCTAAAACTACAGAGTATTTATATTTTAAAATATAAAGTTTTTAATAGATTCCAGAAACTTTCTTATTCTGAATATCCAAAAAAGGTTCTTCCTTTTAGGGTGTTTAGTCCTCAAAACAGCAAAATTTCAAGCCTGCTGCATATGAGTAATGACAGTCTGCTGTCAACAGCTTTTGCCATGTTTCAGTTTCGCAGTTAAAATTCCAGTGACTCCCAATTATCCAAATGGAGCTACTAGCTGTAGCCCAAAATGGGTAGTGTCCTTAAGTGAACAAGCAGTGCTGCTTCTATTCATTAAATGTCCTAACTAGGGAAGGGAAGTGCCTGCATATTAAGACAAATAATGAACATTGGAGATGAGGCAGGTTTACATTTCATTTGTTATTTCCATTTTCTAGGCCTCATTTTATCCAACAATCTGCGATACAGCTGACAGGAACCTTTCTGGGCAGTGGATGACTTTGGAGTTCATTTTCCCAGAATCTAAAGACTGCATTTCTCATGAACTCCTTAACCGGCATTTAAGATGAGTGAAGTGAAAAAGTCCTTGATCCAAAGTCAGAACAGAGTGTGCTTTAGCATGGTGCATATAAATGACTGATTTCCAGAATTTTCTAATTTAGCATTAAGGTCTTTTATAGATCTCAGGAATGAACTAGAGGACTGCTGTGAGAGGGGGAGAATCCTTCATATGAACGAGCCAACTTGAACACATGCCTCCCATAGCTAGAGGTTATTATAGGGTACTGGTGAGGTGGCTGGCTTCAAGGGCACCTCTCAGACCAGTCAGTCAAGCATATTTACTAAGCACTTATTGTGTAGAGCACTTTAGTAAGCATTTGGGAGAGTACAATATAACAGAATTGGTAGACAGATTACCAGATCGAGAATCAAGATATCCTGCATTATCTCCTTGGACCTCACCCACCTCTCCACTCTTCAGTCACGCTGCAAGTCTGAAGATTTACTTCTGAATGAGAAGAATCTCAAATTGGGTTTGGGCTCAGCGCAGTGCTAAGCATGTTATTTGTTAAGCCCATACTATGTGCCAGACACTGTGCCAAGCACTGGGGTAGATACAAGATAATTAGATGGGACACGGTCCTTGTCACCCATGGGGCTCGCAGCTTTAATCCCCATTTTACAAATGAGGTAACTGAGGCAGAGAGAAGTTGAGTAGCATGCCCAAGGTCACACAGCAGTCAAGTGGAAGAGCTGGCTTTGAAACCCAGTCTCTCTGACTCCTGGGCCTGTGCCCTTTCTCCTAGGTCACACTTTTTCACACAATAAATCAATCAGTGGCATTTAATGATGGCTTTCTCTGGGCAGGGCATTTGGGAGAGGACAATAGGGTTAGTCATAATAATAATAATGGTGGTATTTGTTAAGCGCTTACTATATGCAAAGCAGTGTTCTAGGCACTGGGTGATCAGATGATACAAGGTGATCAGGATGTCCACATGGGGCTCACAGTTTTAATCCCCATTTTACAAATGAGGGAACTGAGGCACAGAGAAGTTAAGTGACTTGCCCAGAGTCACACAGCTGGCAAGCGTCGGAGCCGGGAGTAGAACCCATGACCTCTGACTCCCAAGCCCAGGCTCTTTCCACTGAGCCACGCTGCTTCTCTGCTTAGTAGGTGAATTGACCCCTGCCCTTAAGGAGCAGGAGATAATCTACCCAAGGAGTTCACAGTCTTGCAAAGCTCTTGAGTAAATTTCTCACCAAAGAGGGGAAAGTGACCTATTCATGTCATAGAGGGACAGTTCCGTGACTGATCACTTCCAATCCACTACATGGTGTCATTTTTTCTTTACACTATGGAATCCAACTCTTAACCAGCTTTGCTCCATTTTCTTTTCAGACTCCATTTTGTATTTAATGTAGCTTATTTTCCTTAGTCATGCTTCGGCCTTTCCCCTCTTGTCTGTTAAGAGAACTGCAGCCACACTTGATATGACCCATTTTATCATTCCAAAGAAGCGGCGTGGCTCAGTGGAAAGAGCCCGGGCTTGGGTGTCAGAGGTCATGGGTTCGAATCCCTGCTCTGCCACTTGTCAGCTGTGTGGCTTTGGGCAAGTCACTTCACTTCTCTGTGCCTGTTACCTCGTCTGTAAAATGGGGATTAAGATTATGAGTCTCATGTGAGGCAACCTGATTACCCTATATCTACACAGAATGACTTAGTGGAAAGACCACGGGCTTGGGAGTCAGAGGTCGTGGGTTCTAATTCCAGCTCCGCCACTTGTCTGCTGTGTGACAAGTTCACCCCACACATCCTATCCGTTACCAAGACCTGCCGGTTTCACCTCTACAATATCGCCAGGTTCCGCCCTTTCCTCTCCACCCAAACGGCTACCTTACTGCTACAGGCTCTCTTTATATCCCGGCTAGACTACCGTGTCAGCCTTCTCTCTGATCTCCCTTCCTCCTCTCTCGCCCCGCTCCGGTCTATTCTTCACTCCGCTGCCCGGATCATCTTCCTGCAGAAACGATCTGGGCATGTCACTCCCCTTCTTAAACAACTCCAGTGGTTGCCTATCGCCCTCCGCTCCAAACAAAAACTCCTCACTCTAGGCTTCAAGGCTCTACATCGCCTTGCCCCTTCCTACCTCTCCTCCCTTCTCTCTACCACCCACCCCGCACACTCCGCTCCTCTGCCGCCCACCTCCTCACCGTCCCTCGGTCTCGCCTATCCCGCCGTCGACCCCTGGGCCCACGTCCTCCCGCGGTCCTGGAACGCCCTCCCTCCTCACCTCCGCCAAACTGATTCTCTTCCCCTCTTCAAAACCCTACTTAAAAATCACCTCCTCCAAGAGGCGTTCCCAGACTGAGCTCCTCTTCTCCCTCTACTCCCTCTGCCATCCCCCTTTACCTCTCCGCAGCTAAACCCTCTTTTTCCCCTTTTCCCTCTGCTCCTCCACCTCTCCCTTCCCATCCCCACAGCACTGTACTCGTCTGCTCAACTGTATATATTTTCGTTACCCTATTTATTTTGTTAATGAAATGTACATCGCCTTGATTCTATTTAGTTGCCATTGTTTTTACAAGATGTTCTTCCCCTTGACTCTATTTATTGCCATTGTTCTTGTCTGTCCGTCTCCCCCGATTAGACCGTAAGCCCGTTAAACGGCAGGGACTGTCTCTATCTGTTGCCGACTTGTTCATCCCAAGCGCTTAGTACAGTGCTCTGCACATAGTAAGCGCTCAATAAATACTATTGAATGAATGAATGAATGACCTTGGGCAAGTCACTTAACTTCTCTGTGCCTCAGTTACCTCATCTGTAAAAATGGGGATTAAAAGATGTAAGCCCCATGAGGGACAATCTGATTACCCTGTATTTACCCCAGCACTTAGAACACTGCTCTGCACATAGTAAGCACTTAACAAATGCCATAATTATTATTCTTATTACCCCAGCGCTTAGAACAGTGCTCTGCACATAGTAAGCGCTTAACAAATACCAACATTATTATTATTATTATCTAGAGCACCTACACTTGACTGGATCTTGTTGATGGTGTTAGGGAACACCATGCCCACCATGAACTATAACTACCTCAAAGGTGATAAGATGAAACTTGCTTTTAGGCAATAGGCTCTGTCTGTCCTCACCCATACAGATCTGTATTAGTATTGCAATAATAAACACCTTGTGCTGCGTTGATGTGAATTGATTTCTTTTTTTTCATGTGAAACCAGCGGCCCGTCAATTTATCTCTCATGAGTGTCATTTTGTGAACAAGTGAAAGACTTAGATCTCTCTGTCAATCCGTGGTATTTATTGAGGGCTTATTGTGTGCAGAACACTGTACTATGCATTTGGGAGAGTACAGCAACCCAAACTATGCTCACTGCTGTTGGGGGAAGGAAAGAGTTCTAGAAATGGCACCTCTGGGTATTGAAGAAGAGAGAAAGGGAATATTCCTAAGGGGTAAAAGACACTAAAACACACTGAGTAAAATACACTCCCTTAGTTGCTTAGAAGCAGGCATAGTCTTATGGGAGGAAAACAAAACTGGAAGTCGGGAGACCTGTGTCCTTATCCTAGCTCTGCCACTTGCTTACTGTGTGAGCTCAGTCCCTGTGCCTCGGTCGCCTCATCTGCAAAATGATAAAGGAACAATGCAGTGTCAGTTAACCTTTAGGATGCAATGCCCCCTCCTGTTAAATCCTGATTTTTCCTCCTTTTTCCGGCATGGAAGACAATGAGAGAGATGGAGAAAGTTAGTAAAAAATTCCATCGAATCCTGTACTATTTCCTGAGGCTGTACTTCACTGTAATAAATTTAATTGTGTACTATATCTTGAAACTACTTTAATCAGACAATTAAAACCACCATGACATTAGTATAAAACATAAACATTTCCTGAAATCTCACTTGCTTTTAGACTTTATATGGCTCCTTGCACCGCATTTTATTTGGTCACATCTCAGTGAGAACTGGCTCTGAATGGCTAAAGTCTTTATGGTGGCAAGTTGAGTCAGACATTATACTACCCCTGTTAATTATCCTGCAATTAGTGATGTGCGCCAGTAGATTCCCCCATGCGACTTGTGTTGGAACCTGTCTGTCAGTATTAATAATATGTCATTCATGGAAATAGAAACTGGTAATTCCTAATCAGAATTGTTGCCCCTAATAATTTGAGAATGAATCATGTAAGGTGGATGTTGGGTTTAGGTAAAAATGTATCTGAAGGTGACTAGCAGATTTTGTGTCATTTCATCATGGCATCTGCTAAGAGAATTGTCACCTGAATAGCAGTCCTGGTAAGAGTAAATCATTCTACTATTGTGCATTATTTAGGACTATAACATAATCGCTAAGCAATTCTGGCTTGCTGCCATTTAGGATGGCATTAGCCCCACTGAACTTCTGTCTGCATCTGGAACCCTCTATAAACCTTTTTGTTTATTTTGTTTTCTTTTGTCATTTGGTTTCATGGTGTTTGTTAAGCCCTTATTATGTGCCAGGCACAGTATTAAGCGCTGGAGTGGACACAAGTTAATTAGGTTGGACCCAGTCCTTGTCCCACATTTTACATTTTACAGATGAGGCAATTGAGACACAGAGGAGTGAAGTGACTTGTTCAGAGTCACACAGCAAGCATGTGGCAGAGCCAGAATTAGAACCCACGTCCTTCTGACTCCCAGACACTTGCTCTATCCATGAGGCAGCACTGCTTTTCTAAAAGTTTCTCTTAAAGCTCCAAAAGCTTCTTGCTGACCCAAAAGCCAGCTTTTACTTGGAACCCCTTAGCTTTCACCATTCATCACTCTTCTTCTTCTGGTGAAGAAGATAAGTGCTTGTACCAGTTAGAGAATGTTCAATCAATCAATAGACTTTATTGAGCTCCTCAGTCCATAGGACTGTATCAAATGCTTGGGAGAGTATATTTACAATTAAGAAGCACAATTCCTGCCTTCAGGGAGCTTGCAATCTAAAGTGGGCAGAGCACTATATTGAACATTTGAGAGAGTACACTGGAGTTTTGTTTTCCCTCCCATTAGACTATGCCTGCTTCTAAGCAACTAAGGGACTGTGTTTTAATCAGTGTGTTTTAGTATCTTTTCCCCCTTAGGAATATTCCCTGTGAGCCCATTGTGGGCAGGGATTGTCTCCCTTTATTGCTCTATTGTACTTTCCCAACCACTTAGTACAGTGCTCTGCTTTCAGTAAACGATCAGTAAATACTTCATTCGGAACACCCTACTAAGTGCTCCGAAGAGTAAAATAGAGTTTGTAGACATGATTAACCATGCTCCCAAAGAGTTCACAATCTAGTGGGCTAGACTGACTCTAAAATAAATTACAGGTAAGGGAGAAGGAACAGGGTTTAAAGATATGAACGTAAGTACTAAGCAGCGTGGCTCAGTGGAAATAGCTTGGGCTTCGGAGTCAGAAGTCATGGGTTCGACTCCCGGCTCTGTCACTTGTCAGCTGTGTGACTGTGGGCAAGTCACTTCACTTCACTGGGCCTCAGTTCCCTCATCTGTAAAATGGGGATTAACTGGGAGCCTCACGTGGGACAACCTGACTATCTTGTATCTACCCCAGTGCTTAGAACAGTGCTCGGCACATAGTAAGCGCTTAACAAATGCCAACATTATTATTATTATTATTACTATTGCGGGGAAGGGATTAGTAGCCAAGGGTTTAAGGATTTAGGACTGAAGTGCATAAGTGACACAGAAATGCTGAAGTAACAGTAGTGGAAGGAAACAGGGTGAGGAGATGGGAGATTAGTCAGGAATGGCTTCCTGAAAGAGATGTGATTTTAGTAGAGTTTTGAACATGGAGAGAGTAGTGGTCTGCTGGATGTGAACGGGAAGTTGAATGCAGGAGAGAATTTGTGAACAAGAGGTCAATAGAGAGAGAAGGAGAGAGAGATGAGAAGAGACATGGGAATTTGGTCATCTTTATAGGAGCAAAGCAAGAAGTTTATGAACTTGTAAGCTCATTGTGGGCAGGGAACATTTCTACCAACTCAGCATGGCTCGGGGGAAAGAGCTCGGGCTTGGGAGTCAGAGGTCATGGGTTCGAATCCTTGCTCTGCCACTTGCCAGCTGTATGACTTCGGGCAAGTCACTTAACTTCTCTGTGCCTCAGTTACCTCAACTGTAAAATGGGTATTGATTGTGAGTCCCATGTGGGAAAACATGATCACCTTGTATCCCCCAGCTCTTGGAACAGTGCTCTGCACATAGTAAGCACTTAACAAATACCAAGATTATTATTATTATTATTACCCCTTCCAAGCATTTGTTACAGTGCTCTGCACACAGATATATAATATATATCATTGACTGATTGATTTTTCACTCAAGCAGTAGCTGGGATTGGGTCTTGTCACTGTTGTGGCCAGAAGAGGGAGATTTTGATGAATAAAAGCTATGAGGATAAAGATCCCATATAATGAATCTGAATATTCCCTTAATATCCGAGGCAGGGCACAGCACACAAAAGATGCAGTCAATTTTGTTGCAAATGTTGTAACAATCATCACCATCGACAACAGCACCTCTTCGGCATCTACTTTGTGCAGAGGAGTTTTCTATGTCTTGGAGAATGCTCATCAAAAAAAAAAAGATATGATTCCTGTCCTAAAGGAGCTGACAATCTAATAGATAAGGCAAGTTTTTCTTGCCTAGGGATATGGGGGAAAGTAGAAGAAAATGGGGAACAGGACTGGGAAAGAATCGTATCTGGAAATGTGGGCAGGACCAATGCAAATTTTGCAGGCCAAACAGAATCTTGTGAAGCTTAATGACTTATTAAACAGGCTTGCTGTCATAGCTAACGGCTTTTCTCTTTGTGATTACGGTTCCTGTTTTTAATTGCTTTGGCAGCAGCTAAGTTCTGAGGCGGGGGTATTGCTTTATAAATATTACAGCAATGCAATATTTATTTTGCTTCTGTTACTATTAAAAGCAAAATTAATTTGATTTATGCTCCCTAACTTAGTAAGTTCTAAGTGTTTTGTAATGGAAGGTCTTTGCTTTCTCACATTTAATGCGAATGTCACTCTTATAGGCCATAAAATATTAATGTAATCAATAAATGTGCATGGCATATTCATTTATTTAAAATTAATTTTCAGCGAATATTCATGCTGTGTTGTTGGAAAATACCCTCTCATTCAAGGAATCCTAGTATCACAGGTCCATTTTAAGACCTATATCCATGATAGAGAAACTACTTCTTTGTTGTTCATTCCGATTATGAAATAATTGCTTTGGAGAAGAGACTATAGTGGTAGAGCTTATTTGTATGAAGACTCCCAGAAAGCAAAAGAAGGCTTATAAAGACAGGAAGGGCAAGACTTATGACTTTAAACCCAGTTCAGTGCAGGATTATTTTAAACTAGCTGTGCTTCCTGAAACCCTTACCTGACCCATGACACAGTTTTGTGTTGTGATGCAACCTGATGATGTAATAATAATTTTAATAATTACAGTACTTGTTAAGCACTTACTATGTTCCAAGGACTGTTCTAAACACCGGAGTAGATATAAGTTGATAAAGTTGGGCACAGTCCCTTCCCACTTAAGGCTCACAGTCTTAATCCTCATTTTACAGTTGAGGCAACTGAGGCTCAGAACAGTGAAGTGACTTGCCCAAGGTCACACAGCAGACATGTGGCAGAGCCGGGATTAGAACCAAGGCCCTTCTGACTCCAAGGCCCGTGCTCTATCCACCAGAGCATCTTTCAATTTCATCAATCTCGCTACTTTGCTGTGAAGTGTGCCGCGTGACAGCTTCAAATCACGCCACTTTACCCTGCCTAAGATATGCAAGTTTGTGAGAAGAAATCATGTTGTTTTGTCACACATGGCAATTTCACCACAGGGCTTTTGACAGCATAACCTCAGGACTGACAACCTGCTTGAAAGAACTGGTTAGAGTGATGGCGGTACCACTGGGTTACTCAGAATCTTTCATTCCTGCCTGACATATCTCCCCTGGGGCATGAATTGCTACCAGCAAATAGGTATGCAGGAGAGCAGTGCATTATGAAGTGCCCACAAGGGCTTAAGACGCAGAACCCGTTTAAGGCCCAAATAACCACATTCTAATGTCACTGCCGTCCTGTTGTGTCACTCACTGGCAGTTGCTGTTTTCTTCAGTTCGTAGGCTTGGCTGCTATTTTTAGGATTTCTCCTGAGCTTCCCTTCCCTGCAAGATGCCTTGATCGGAGTTCAGCTGCAGTGGTGCAGTAATCTGCTTGAGATGAATAACAAAAGGATGCATAAAATGGCCCTTTAGGGAGAAATTAGCACAGAACCTTGATCCAGAGGTGGCCAGAGCAACAGGTACAAAAATATACTATAAAGCTCACCTCAAAACATGCTTCCTGTATGAATATCTATGTAGGAATTTGTTATCAATCATTCCTCTTGAAGTCAGGTCTGTGATTGGCTATTCAGCCTTTCTAGGGCACATTTATTCATTCAGTTGTATTTATTGAGTGCTTACCATGTGCAGAGCACTGTAGTAAGCACTTGGGAGAGTACAACATTGAACAGGCACATTCCTTGCCCACAATGAGCAAATAGAATGTTGCAGCCTTGGGGAATGTACCCGGTGAAATGGGGCCCATCCTCTTCCCAGTGTCAACCCCTTTGGGTTAGATTCAATAAGAAAACCAACTGAGGAGCCAGGGGGTTGGAGCCCAGTGCATCTCCAGGGCATCAGTGACTGGTATTGGAGCCGGCATATCCAGCTGGTGTTCCCTAGTCACATGATATTTGTTAATAATAATAGTAATAATTATAATTGTGGTATTTGTTGAGCACTTCTATGTGCCAGGCACTGTACTAAGCACTGGATGGGATACAGTTGGCTAAAGTCCCTGTCCCACATGGGGTTCACAATCTCAATCTCCATTTTACAGATGAGGGAACTGAGGCACAGAGAAATGAAGTGACGTGCCCAAGGTCACACAGCAGATAAGTGGTAGAGCAGGAACTAGAACTCAGATCCTTCTGACTCCCTGGCCCTTACTCTATCCACTATGCCATGCTGTCTTTATTCACAGAGCCTGTGCCAGATACAAAGACACCCTCTCCCCAGCTGGACAATACAAGTAAGCTCCTTGTGGGCAGGGAATTGGTCTGTTTATCATTATATTTTGCTCTCCCAAGTGCTGAGTTCAGTGCTCTCCACACAGGAAGCACTCAATAAATACGACTGAAGGAACTGAATGAAGCAAGCACCTAATAAATCCAACTGAATAAATGAATGCATATGGGTACGGTGACACTGGCAACTGGAGAAAAATATGCCCAGATCAAATGCTCAAATTCCTATGGTTGGACAGCGCATTGCTAGCAAACCCAGAAAAATCACCTGAATGTGTGTGTATAAATATACTAATTTAATATGTTCATATGTATATACATACATATATAAGCTTCCATGTGTGCTTGCATTTATACATGCGAAAGTTCACATCTGTTTATATACAGATATATATCACCAGGAAGCAAATCTAGAAAATGTAAGGAGACTGAAGACACATTCATATCCCCCTAATTGTTATCATTCTATGGGCTAGGATTCATTCAATTCAATAGTATTTCACAGGTAACGCAAATTCAATTTAAGACCTTAATTATCCGCATTAGACAATTGAACTGTACTCATTTCTTTTATTTACCTATAAACATTGAGAGTGATATAAAGGACAAAATTTTATGGACAAGGCATTTTTATTTAGCGATATTTTGAGGAGGTCAAGCTCATGAATATAAAACCAGGCAATAATCAATTTTCAGTAGTTAGGGGCCCCGGGGTAGAATTGGCATCAATTAATACACATATGCATTGTAAGAAAATGTTTATGAGATCTATTCCTTTTCTTCCTTATCAGCTAATTAAAAATTTCTTCAGGGTAGCATGTGAAATGAATGCTTCGAAGAGAAAAGCAGGATAAATAGAAAAACAGTTTCTGCCATTTGAATATCGCCCAAACTCCCAACTTAGGTACTCAGTAACCAGCAGGTAGAAAAAGTCTATTAATATGCAAAAGTTATATTATGCCTATAGAAATGCAGTGAACACTCAGAGAAATGGAAATAGTCTGAGTTTTGTCATTCTAAATGGCGGAGGGTTTTTTTTAATTCTCAGAGTAATTCACCCTAAATAAACTGAAAACCAGGCCCAGATCATTCTGATTTTTCTAAAAGCTTTCGTCTGTCTTGTATTCATTATCCTCCACTTTTCAAATCAGCAAAAGATATTATGGATGTACCCAAGCTCTAAATAATGACACCTTGTATTCATTCATTCATTCAGTAGTATTTATTGAGCACTTACTATGTACAGAGCACTGTACTAAGCGCTTGGAATGAACAAGTCGGCAACAGATAGAGACAGTCCCTGCCGTTTGATGGGCTTACAGTCTAATCGGGGGAGATGGACAGTCAAGAACAATGGCAATAAATAGAGTCAAGGGGAAGAACATCTTGTAAAAACAATGGCAACTAAATAGAATCAAGGCGATGTACATTTCATTAACAAAATTAATAGGGTAATAAATATATACAGTTGAGCAGATGAGTACAGTGCTGAGGGGATGGGAAGGGAGAGGAGGAGGAGCAGAGGGAAATGGGGGGAAAAGAGGGTTAAGCTGCGGAGAGGTGAAGGGGGGGTGGAAGTAGAAGTAGTAATAGCCTACTTGATGTGGTCTACTCTATTATTGCTTGGAAAATACAGAATAAGGAAGTGACACATTTCCTGACCACAAGGAGCTTACACTCTAAGGGAGAAAGGAAATATAAAAATATTTACAACTAAAGGGGTCAAAATAAATTGATGAACACACACCCACACACACACACACACATACACCACTAGTGCCAAAAAGTGTTTGAATAAGTTCATAAATTCTAGAGTTGGCTGAAGGGATGATATAGCTCAAGGTGTTAGGAAATCAATCAGGGAAATCTTATTGGAGAATTTTGGAAGGGTTTTCAATGTGGGGAGATTTGTGTTCCTTATGAAGAGGGAAGGGAGAGAGACAAATCACTGTTTTTTGGAGGGACATGGAAGATGTACAGATGACTACAGCTATGAGATGAGAAAATTACTGGACTGATGGTCATCTGCTATAAACTTGTACCAGAAGTACAAACATCACATCAAAAAGAGGCATCTAAGTCACCTATCTAGCTGTATATCAAACTCTTGGAGAATCAAGATACCTAGAAGGTGCTTGATGACAAGATCCCTGCCACCCTTTTGGAACAAGGAACCTAAACTTCAAGAACTGACATCATCAGCAAAAGAATGCTTCTTCAAGACAGTGATAATCAGAAAACCATTAAGCCTGGTGGTATGGCGAAGAGACACCACAAAGATTGGTTTGGCAAAAATGACTTGGAGATTCAAAGTGACAAATGGGGAGGCAAGAACTGCCTTAAAACCCCCTAGCACCTCCACAGGATCAAAAGAGATGGAGACCAGTGCAGCTTATGGCAAAAGACACAGGATCCTTCCCCATCCACGTTCCCAATCCCTATATGCTGACACACTCCCTCCCACCAGAGGACTCCAATTCTTGGCATTCCCTCCCAGCCAAGTGGACCTGGGGCTGGGACAGTGGCTGCCTTGGGGATCCTCCCCAGCTCCTGGCTTTCATCTTAACTCATGAGTAGAAGGTGAAAGCTGTGAGCTCAGAGCTGCCTACATCTGAGTTGCTTTCTATTCACTGAAATTCATGACAAATGCTGGGCAGTGAGAGGTTTTTTTTTTTTAATGGTATTTGTTAAGCACTTACTATGTGCCAGGCACTCTACTAAGTGCTGGAGTAAATGTGAGTTCATCAGGTTGGACACAGTCCACATCTCACCTGGGACTCAGAGTGTTTATCCCCATTTCATAGATGAGGGAACTGAGGAGCAGAAAAGTAAAGTGACTTGCCCACTGTACGCAGAAAATAAGCGACAGAGTCAGGATTAGAAGCCAGGTCCTTCTGAAGCAGCATGGCCTACTGGAAACAGCACGGGCTTGGGAGTTAGAGGTCATGAGTTCTAATTCCAGCTTCTGCTGTTTAACCTTGGGCAAACCACTTCACTTCTCTGTGCCTCGGTTACCTCATCTGTAAAATGGGGATTAAGACTGAGAGCCCCTTGTGGGACAACCTGATTACCTTGTATCTATCCCAGAGCTGAGAACAGTGCTTGGCATGTAGTAAGCACTTAACAAATACCATAGTAATAATAATGATAATTTAAAATAATAATAATTGTTAGTGTTATTCTGACTCCCAGGCCCGTGCTCTATCCTTTAGGCCATGCTCCGTCTACAGACTGTGGACTGTCAATGTATATGAAGACAATCGACGGTCAAACACAGTCCTAATACCTTCTAGCACTGAAGTACTGGAAGACTGCTGGAGGGCTACAGTCAAGAGAGTTTGTTCCTTTCAAGTTAAGGTCTTATAAAGGTTAAGGTACCAACAGGCAAATTTGAAAACAGAGAAAAAAGTATCATTGCCGCAAGGATTAATTCTTATGTACTTACAAAGTTCTTTACACCCTGGACTTTTATTAATTAATCAATATTCATTGAGAACTCACAGTGCACAGAGCACTGTACTAAGCACTTGAGGAAGTATAATATAATTAATAGACATGGCCCCTCTTTTCCAGGAACTTGCAAACCAGCTTGGAATACAGTCACCAAAATAAATTATGGAAGAAGCAAAAGCCACACTCTCAATCACGGATAGGAGCTCAGCAGCAATATCATTATCTTTGAATATAAAGGCAGCTGCATTATAAAAATCTCACTCTATGGTTCGTGTTTCCTTTGAAGTCAATGTCCTCATTGTTTTCCAGTTTCCTTGCCCCTTTCGTTTTAGGCATTCTTGAGGGGAAGCAGTAGATTGATTATACGCTTTTGGGAAAGGGGATAACTGGAGATCCATCCCAGCTGATGATATGAAGGTCATGCTAGGCCTTTGAGGACAAGGCACAGACTAAGTCTCCAAAGCAAAGAGAAAGTATGGGGCATCTATTAATCTCCCACAATTGCTCTGAGATGACTTTCATTACACATAAACTCTGATTTGAATGTCTATGGACTGACTATAACATCTGGCAGACCCACATAACCTACTCCCTGTCTGCCATTCACCAAACATTGACCTGAAAAGGGAGTTTGTGTTTCTCTGCCCCCAATTTGCTCAAAGTTGGAATAAAAATTGCACTGATATTGGTGTGACATTTCTTCTCTGGACTCTTTAGCCCATTGGAAGTGGTTCCTTTGCTTTTGAAAGTGTTGCCTGTTTGTGCCAAAAGGCTCTTCAGTTGCATTTCACTTCACTGGAACTTCAAATAGAGAGGAAGACAGGAAGAGTCCTGTTCAATTCACATGCAGCACATGCTACATTAAAATCAAGGCCACAGAGACATCTTGGAACTCCACTCTGCCATGAAAAAGTGTAAACAAACTGAGTGGTCGTTATGCCATAATCATTAAAGAAATCTCTAAAGAGCTCTTCGTTATGACTCAGTTCAGTATGTACAGTTTACTGGAGTTTGCCTCATCAACAAATACCTTGAAATGGAGAAAACACCTTTTTTCTACCTCTTTTTCAGTAAAGTGATATAGGGTTTTATGGGTAAACGAACGGACTCAGAGACCAAGTTTGCTGGTTCATCCAAGGATCCTTGTTGAACAATGCCTATTTTTGCAAGGGAGCAAAACCTTGGAAAATTTTTCCATTAACCGATTTGGCAGTCAATCCATTAGCTCCCTCAGCGTTCGTATGAATGTCCTTCTACTTATTTCATTGCTTATGTGAATTTTTATCTCTTGGATCTATGTACTTACTCTTTTAACTATTGTTTGTATGCACTCTGTGCTTAGATGTTTCCCCCTTTAGATTATAAAGCTTTTCCAAATCTGCTTACTGTTACATAGTGCTCTTAGCGCAGTGCTCTGCACTCATTAAGTACTCAATAAATGCAATTGAATGAATGAAAGCTATGGATATTGTAGTCTCTGAAGGTAGTGCTAAAGCCATAGGGAGTTTCTGATATCGATTGCTGTTGTGGCTGCTGCTGTTCATAATGATGATGGCGATGATTGTGATAATGATGGTGGTGGAGAGGAAGGAAGCAAAGAGTTTTCCTCATGAAGAGCCGCCTCACATATAACCACAAAATGAAGACTACGTCGTTTAGTTTCACATTCAGCCTGTATCCACATAAACTGGCCCAAAGTGTAGTCCGGGGGAAAAGAATGGAGGTAATTGAAATATACATCGATGTTGTTATTTAAAGAGGAAAATAACTTCTTTTCAGGTTGCTTAGATTGAAAAATAGCATCTTTTCCACTTTAGAAATTTGAACTCTTTTTCATGTTGGCAGCATTTCAATTGGGCATTTAGACTTGGTGCCACATGGCCATAGATTAATTTCTCATTTGTTGATGATGAGTAACCCAGGTGGGTACTTTCACAGGAATGAATTTGGGGAAAATGATGCCATCACAGTCCCTTAACTCCGGCAAAGGCTGAGAAGAGTTTGCCTGGTTGAAGGACAACACATCATTGCAATTTTTAAAATATGAACTGTCAGATTCATTTCTGTGTCCTAAAAGGAAACAGCTTAAAGTGGCAGTTTTTTTTTTGACTGTCCTAATCTCTGGGTCCCTACTGTCTCTGTGCTTTCTTTTCAATCCATCAGTGGCATAAATTGGAAGCAGTGTGTTTTAGTAAGGTCACATAGCAGGTAAGTGGCCAAGTTAGGATTAGAATCCATGACCTTCTGACTCCTAGGCCCTTGCTCTATCCACTACACCACACTCCTGCCTCTGACCTTTGGATTTACCTGTTTTGGTTACTACTATACGGTAACAGTTTCATTTTTTTCCAAACTGGATTTACTTGTGTTGGCCCGAAATTCTATATCCTGTTAGCTATGATTCTGGGTTATTTTGCTTTTTAGGATTCCTTTCTGTATGTGTGGATCTGGGCATCAGAACTGCTGCTCCAATTATTCACTCATACCCAGTGTTTCCCCACTGCCACCTCACAACTGAACCAGCACATGCAGGGACCGACTGTGCAGAAGGTCGAAGAATAAGAAGCGGTGTTGAAAGACATAATTCAGGTACGTATTGGGAACAAAGAGATTTTCTTTGATGGCTAATTGGAAAGACTATAGGAATGAAATGTTCTTCTGATAGGAGAATTATGTGACTTTTATAAGATATAGGTTACTGAAATATGGGGAAAATTTGCAAATCTAACAAAGCATCTGTTCCTCTTTGGGGGAAAGAGGGTAAAAGGTAGCGTTTTCTTTATGTGGGAAAATAAACATCATAATGAGTAAACTAGCCTATGTGCCATAGATAATCAATCATCAGTCAATGATATTTGAGTGCTTTTTAAAATACAGAACACTGTTCTTAGCAGTGTGACTTAATAGAGGGATCACAGTCATTTGTCTTCTCTGTAACCTTGGGAAGCTCACTTTATTTCTCTGGGCTTCAGTTTCCTCATCTGCAAACCTGGGAGTCAATGCCTGCTCTCCCTCCTACATAGACTGTGAGGCCCATGTGGGACAGGGCCCAGGTCCAGCCTGATTAACTTTTATCTTCCCCAGTGCTTGGAATAATGATTGATAAACTCAACATGAGAAGCAGCGTGGCTCAGTGGAAAGAGCACGGGCTTTGGAGTCAGAGGTCACGGGTTCAAATCCCGGCTCGGCCATTTGTCAGCTGTGTGACTATGGGCAAGTCACTTAACTTCTCGGTGCCTCAGTTACCTCATCTGTAAAATGGGGATTAAGACTGTGAGCCCCACGTGGGACAACCTGATTCCCCTGTGTCTACCCCAGCGCTTAGAACAGTGCTCGGCACATAGTAAGCGCTTAACAAATACCAACGTTATTATTATTAAGACTGAGCTCCTCATCTTCCCTCCCAAACCCGGTCCTCTCCCAGACTTCTCTATCACCGTGGATGGCACGACCATCCTTCCTGTCTCTCAGGCCCGCAATCTCGGTGTCATCCTTGACTCGTCTCTCTCGTTCACCCCACATATCCTATCCGTTACCAAGACCTGCCGGTTTCACCGCTACAATATCGCCAAGATCTGCCCTTTCCTCTCCACCCAAACGGCTACCTTACTGCTACAGGCTCTCGTTATATCCCGGCTAGACTACTGTCAGCCTTCTCTCTGACCTCCCTTCCTCCTCTCTCGCCCCGCTCCAGTCTATTCTTCGCTCCGCCGCCCGGCTCATCTTCCCGCAGAAACGATCTGGGCATGTCACTCCCCTTCTTAAACAACTCCAGTGGTTGCCTATCAACCTCCGCTCCAAACAAAAACTCCTCACTCTAGGCTTCAAGGCTCTACATCACCTTGCCCCTTCCTACCTCTCCTCCCTTCTCTCTTTCTACCACCCACCCCGCGCGCTCCGCTCCTCTGCCGCCCACCTCCTCACCGTCCCTCGGTCTCGCCCATCCCGCCGTCGACCCCTGGGCCACGTCCTCCCGCAGTCCTGGAACGCCCTCCCTCCTCGCCTCCGCCAAACTGATTCTCTTCTCCTCTTCAAAACCCTACTTAAAACTCACCTCCTCCAAGAGGCCTTCCCAGACTGAGCTCCTCTTCTCCCTCTACTCCCTCTGCCACCCCCCCTTTACCTCTCCGCAGCTAAACCCTCTTTTCCCCCTTTCCCTCTGCTCCTCCACCTCTCCCTTCCCATCCCCACAGCACTGTACTCGTCCGCTCAACTGTATATATTTCCATTACCCTATTTATTTTGTTAATGAATTGTACATTGCCTTGATTCTATTTAGTTGCCATTGTTTTTACAAGATGTTCTTCCCCTTGACTCTATTTATTGCCATTGTTCTTGACTGTCCGTCTCCCCCGATTAGACTGTAAGCCCGTCAAACGGCAGGGACTGTCTCTATCTGTTGCCGACTTGTTCATCCCAAGCGCTTAGTACAGTGCTCTGCACATAGTAAGTGCTCAATAAATACTATTGAATGAATACATAGTGAGCATTTAACACATAACATCATTGTCATGATAATAGTAATAGTACAATACAGTTGGAAGACACAATTTTTTATTGTATTTGTTAAGTGCTTGCTATGTGCCAGGCACTGTACTAAGCACTGGGGTAGATAATCAGGTTTGGCACAGTCCACATCACCCCTAGGGAATCACAATCTTAATGCCCATTTTACAGATGAGGTAACTGAGGCACACAGAAGTTAAGTGACTGGCCCTAGGTCACCCAGGAGACATGTGGCAGAGCTAAGATTAGAACCCAGCTCCTCCTGACTCCCAGGCCTGTACTCTATCCACTAGGTCATCTTACTTCTCAGTTGTGCCCTTCAGGTACCTCAAGAAGCTTGGAGTCTAATGGGGAGACAGACATTAAAACAAATTGCAGGAAGAGAAGCAGACAAATAAAAGGATGTGAACAAATGAGTTGTTGGAATGGGGATGGTGGGGAGTAGCTAAATCCCTAGGGGAGTGGGACTAAGTGCAAGGGAGAAGCAGTAGGGTTGGGGGAGGGAGGAGAGATGACAACGTAGTCAGGCAATAATGACTGATTAATCCCTCCCCTTCGAATATATCTCCCACTCACCGAGGCCTATTCAGGTGACCAATTCCACTAAGCACCAACCTAGTTACATCACTGTCAACTCCACCCACCCTACAATGGAGTCACCTCCTGGAAAATCCCCACAGAGGTCACAGTGCTGGGGGGAAGGAATTAGTGATGAGTGTTCAGTGATGTTCTTTTTCAGTTCATTAAAGATGTTCATGTAGCAAGTTCTTAAACATCTTTGATAAACATTAGGATCTGTTGTGCATGAACTGCTGATGAATAATCATAAATTCTCCCCCAGTTTATTCGTTAGGAATGTTTATTACTTTTTCATGAATTGCAAACTTCAAGCTACCCCTAGCCAACAGCCATAATCATGGAGATATCTCGGGCGGCAGAACACTTGATATTAATAATAATTACTGTTTGACGGTGTGGACCGTCTTCACGCCTGCTGATCAAAGGGGGTAAATGATGAACTACTCTTGATTAGGAGTTTTGTGTAATAGATCGGAGCGAAGAGGAAATGAAAGGGACTGATAAGGATCTTTATGTGACTTATGGCTTTCTCTCCTTATGTGTCACTTCCCAGACAGTGGTATGTATTGAGTGATTACTATGTGCAGAGCACTGTACTAAGCCCTTGGGAGAGATTACAGCAGAATTAGCAATACGTTCCCTGTCCCCCATCCCCTTTACCATTTTCAGATCATGAGTCTGTTAAGGGCAGTATCTAATTTAGCGTGGCCTAGTGGATAGAGCGTGGTCCTTGCAGTCAGAAAGACCAGCGTTCTAATTTTGGCACCACCACTTGTCTGCTGTGTGACCTTGGGCAAGTCACTTCCCAGGACCTCAGTTACCTCATCTATAAAATGGCAATTGAGAGTGTGAGTCCCATTTGAGACAGGGTCTGTGTCCAACCCAATTTGCTTTTCTCTACCCCAGTGCTAAGCACTTAACAAATACCACGATTATCATTATTACTATTATTATTATTAGTAGTAGTAGCTTGTATTCTTTCCTTGTGCTCTGCACACAGGAAGCATTTAATAAGTACTCCTAATATTTAAGAGGCCGATAGGCTCCATCCCTGTTTGGAGTGTTCTAAGTGGCTCAGGCTTTGGTATTCAGTTTCTTGGAATTTTGAATGGCTCCTAGGAACCTGAGTAGCCCCATCTTTAGAACACACTACTCATCCCTAATGGCAGGGTAAGAAACTGGTCCCTAAAAATCACCACTCCATCCAAACTCGTCTCACCATTGGTGACGGGGAATGGATCAAACAGAGCTCCTGTT
This sequence comes from Ornithorhynchus anatinus, assembly GCF_004115215.2. Taxonomy (NCBI): domain Eukaryota; kingdom Metazoa; phylum Chordata; class Mammalia; order Monotremata; family Ornithorhynchidae; genus Ornithorhynchus; species Ornithorhynchus anatinus. Next base: position 30,447,716 of record NC_041745.1, read on the forward strand.
AGCTCTGCCACATCAAGCCATGTCATTATGAACATATTCTTAATCTTAATGAACTTCTTAGCTTAGCCAAATCAACTAAATATTTGAATCTGATTCCACTGATGGTATCAAATGACTTAATGAATTTCCCATAAAATACTGTATAAGAGTCTTCGTGCTGCTTCCCACTCTTTTCCTGCATCAAATGATCTGCCAAAGTCATCATATCCACCTGACCAAGCTGTGGTCTGAAGCCATATGGTGACTTCAGGAGCCTGTGGCTAATGTTATTCTTTAGTAACTGGGCCAGTAGGATTGCGGCTGGGATTTTTCTAGGTTTTGATAGCTGCCACAGTCTGATGTTTCACTTTTCTTCTTGGAAATTGTGTGGTGGTATCTTTTCTGTGTTTTGTATGTTGATGGAATTCTTGGGTATATTTCAGGTAGTATTTTCCCTCCATGCTTATAGATTTAAGTGCGTATGCATTAGGTCCACTTGATTATAAACTTCTTGAGGGCAAGGATGGTGCCTTACCAACTCTACTGTCCTCTCTCAAGGACTTAATATAGTGCTCTGCTCTCAATAATGATTGACTATCAGGTGCTTCACCAGTTTCGTAGCTCTCATTGCTGTAGGGATGTCTTCAGGTCTTTCAGGACTTTATCTTTAATAGTAGATGATGTATTTAGGGGAATAGTGAAATGTTCTTGCCATCTCTTTAGGTTTCCATCCTTGTCTCTGATGAAGCAGTCATTGCATTCACACTTCAGAGTTGGTATGATAGCACATATGGGGCAATGTCACTTCTTTATTGATGTGTCAAAGTGCTTGGATTCATGGCAGTCTTCAATTGTATGCTCCTTTAAGCCAAAGATCATGTCTATCAACTCTATTGTACTTTATTTTCCCAAGAACCTTTTAGTTCCCTAAACATAATAAGCAATTAATACATTTAATAGGTTGATTAAATGCTTGATTTAAAAAAGGAGTACGGTTATTGGGAGAGCAGAATGTGAATGATTTAAAACCATAATGAAAAGGGTTTCTAACAATGCTAGCTGTGGGGCAATCAATCAGTGGTGTTTACTGAGCTCTTATTGTGTGCAGAGCACTGAACTAAGTGTCTGGGAGAATGCAGTGCAACAGAGTTGGTAGACACTGCCACTCACAAGTCTAGAGGGGGAAACAGTCATTAAAATAAAATATGAATATGAATAAAGTCCTGTGGACTAAAAGGTGAATTTGTATTGCTTGAAGGGTGTAGATTCAAATACTTAAGAGACCCAGTAGGGAAAATGAGGGCTTAGATGGGAAAGACTTCTTGGAGAAGAAGTGATTTTAGTTGGGGTTTGATGATAATAATGTTGGTGTTTGTTAAGCGCTTACTATGTGCAGAGCACTGTTCTAAGCGCTGGGGTAGATACTGGGTAATCAGGTTGTCCCACGTGAGGCTCACAGTCTTCATCCCCATTTTCCAGATGAGGGAACTGAGACACAGAGAAGTTAAGTGATTTGCCTAAAGTCACACTGCTGACAAGTGGCAGAGCCGGGATTCGTACCCATTACCTCTGACTCTCAAGCCCGGGCTCTTTCCACTGAGCCACGCTGCTTGTTGATGGGAAGATGGGAAGAGTCGTGGTCTCTCATACATGATGAGGGAGGCACTTTGAAGATAAAGGGAGGACATGAGTAAGGGGTTTGCAGTGAGATAGATGAGATAGAGATACAGTGAGCAGTTTGACTTTAGAGGACAGAAGTATGTGGGCTGAGTTGATATAGTAAATCAATGAGGTAAGGTAGCTGGGGAGGAGGTGATTGAGTGCTTTAAAGCTGATTGTAAAGAGTTTCTTTTTGCAGGAGATAGGTTTCTGTCCTTGTCCAGAGGCTTCAGAAAGATCAGGAGACTAAGCAGAAAATGATAAATAAACAAAAGACACCGCATGTGGTGAGTTCATCTAGTGGCAAAGGCCAGTCTTTACATGCGCAGTAAGGAGTGATAATTCATCATTCCTTCCAGTCTCATTCCCATATTATTAGTGTCATCTGTGAATATGAAGGACAGAGAGACACAATATAAACAACAAGATTTTTGCCTGGTTAGAATAACAATAATTTGCAAAAAATTAAATAGGGCTTTCATTAAGCATATATTGTGAAGACTTAGGTTTGACAGAGGCAAAATACTATTTTTTTGACACTCTTGTAGGGACTTCAGTTAGTGTTGACATTTTTGAGTCAGCAATATTTCCCAGCAGCCCCCTGGCTTTCCCTTGGTGGTCTTTAGAGAGAGTAGTAGCCTTGCTATCTGACAAGATCACACAAAGAAATAATATGACTTCAGGTTGGAGATATTTATTATTTCTATTTACTTTGCCTTCTTTTGCTTATTTATTTTTAAAGGATACCATCCTAAAATAAGTCAACTCAATCCTGAATAGAAATGTTCAAGAACCTTATTTTATTCCCTGTTTTACAGTGTTGGCCCTTAGTGATTGGATCATAAATATGTTGGTCTCTTTCTGAAAAGTGACCACCTCAACAGTTCGGGTAAGAGTTAGCTGATCACTCTTGATATACATCAGTATCATTATGCAGTGGCTTTCTTGAATCAACTTTTACTTACCAGATCCTTCTTTAAAATGCCATTTAGATCAATATAAATCTTTTCAAGTATTCATTTTTGAGCTATTTTATCTTTCAGAGTTGAATATGATTTTTTCCTCAAACCTGGGGAGACAGGATGGTCTAGTGGGAAGATAGAGAACCTTGGTTCTAATTCCAGATCTGCCCCTTGCCTACTATGTGGCCTAGGGCAAGTCACGTAACTTGCGCCTCAGTGTCCTCATCTGTAAAATGAGGATGAAGCACCGTTTCTCCCTCCCACTTAAACTGTAAGTCACAAGCGGGGCAGGGACTGCGACCAACTTAATTATCTTGTATCTACCTGAGTGCTTAGTAAAGTGCTTGGCACATGGTGAGTGCTTAACAAATACCACATTTATTTATGTTTTTACTTTAAGACAAAGTCTCCTGTAGTATCCCTCTTGGAAGTCTGGAACATCCTATGAGAGGAGCAACTTATTCTTATTGATACTACAAGCTTTCTCAACTCCTCAAGAATCAATCCTGGTGGGTCCAGATCAATCCAGCTTCCTTAAGACACCTTTTCCCCCACCCTCCAAAGGAAATAATTAATGATATGGGACTGTAAATTGGTTGTGGGCAGAGCATGTGTCTACCATCTCTGTTACATTGTACTCTTCCAACACTTAGTACACTTATCTGCACATAGATAATAGGTCAGTAACTATGAAGATTAACTGAAGTTGGCTCCTAGAATTTCTCCCTCCTAGAACAGTGCTTGGCACATAGTAAGCACTTAGCAAATACCAAAATTATTATTATTCATTCATTCATTCAATAGTATTTATTGAGCATTTACTATGTGCAGAGCACTGTACTAAGCGCTTGGAATGAACAAGTTGGCAACAGATAGAGACAGTCCCTGCCATTTGACGGGTTTACAGTCTAATCAGGGGAAACAGGCAGACAAGAACAATGGCATTAAATAGAGTCAAGGGGAAGAACATCTTGTAAAAACAATGGCAACTAAATAGAATCAAGGCGATGTACATTTCATTAACAAAATAAATAGGGTAATGGAAGCAGATTACCTGGTTTTCTCCATACCAGAATGAATCAATCAGAACTCTACCTTAACCTAGGACTTCTCTGATACCAGTCTGGAACAGGACATAGAAAATAGAGAAATTCTCAGCCTATAGAGCAGCTGCCCTCTCTATCCCTAATTTTCCTACAGGCCAAATTTTGAAATTACAGAGCCCCTTCCTTTCTGGGGTCCCTAGAGGATATCGATTCCTTCCAATTCCACAATACCGTTAAGTATAGATATGGAGATTAACAGTTGGTTTGGATGAGATTTTTTTATGATTCAAAATAATACCCTCTGATTCAAATTAGTTTTTCCTGTACCTATTTCCCTTTCTCCATTCCTTATTCTCAAAGCAGTGGGAAACTGAAGTAGTTGGCTTTCTTAATTTCTCCCTCTATTTCTTTAATACTGATTCCTTTTTCCCCCACCTTCCCTCCCACTCTTTAGGAAGATTAGAACCCAAAATGAGTTTCTAGAATCAAGTCCCATTATTTTTGGAGGGGTAGGAAGAGAGGAGCAGTGTGGTTTATTGGAAAGAACTCAGGCTTGGGAGTCAGAGGACCTGAGTTTAAATCTCAACTCCACCAATGCCTGTTGCGTATTCTTGGGCAAGTCACTTAACTGCTCTGCTCCTCAATGATCTCATCTGTAAAATGGTGGTTCAATACCTGTTTGACCTGCTACTTTGTGTGGGACAGCGACTGTGCTTGACCTGATCTTACTGTTTCTTCCTTAGTTCTTAGAACAGTGCTTGACACATAGTAAGCACATAAAGAATATTATCATCATTATGATCATCACTATTATTATAATTATCAAAGCACGAGTGAAGTAAAGAACACACACTAATATTGGACTTTTTTGCCCTTTTCCGATCAAGACTCTGTTAACTGGGACTCTTCTAATTTTAAAAGGACAATTTGACATTGCTAGTTGCAAAAGGTGAACGGCAGCTTGGCCTGTTTTTAGTTCATAATCAGTGCAAGCTAAATGCCACGTTTTTGGCTCAACCTCAAATTAGTATTAATATTCCATCTAAGGTCAGTCACAGTTCAGTGAAAAAGAATAGACAATCTTCAGAGGTGAAAGTGTGGTAGCTCTCATTAAGACCTCTCTCTGACCTCTCTCTGCATGGTCAGGCCTTCCAGTGTCCAGTGAGCAGTTGATTTGGCTTCCCTCGATCTCATATGCCATCTGTCTCTGCCTTCCATTTGGTAAAACAAACTCAATGCCCTACCTTGGGACAACCCATGGACATCAGTCTCACCTCCCACAGTGCTGTGACTCACTCTCCTAAATAAGCCTTGTATGTCTAAGAAGAATTCCTGCTCACCTTTAGCTACTTAAAGAGACGACACTTAGAACACCATTTCCAAGACAACAGAATCTTCTGTCATAAACACTAAATTATGACTTCTCTGCTTCATCAGGAAAGAAAACCTAAATGGGTAGAGAAGCATCTCTTCCAAGCGCAAATAATGGAATAAGAACAAAGGAATGATCATGCTGTGCTCTGAACTGCTGCATGATTTGAATTACAATACAAGCAAAAATATTTTTCTCCTGCTATATTCCCTTTTTGAAGTTAGTTTCCAATTTCTTCAGTCGTTAGTGACCGAATCAATTCCCTTGGTTGTCTTTTCAACTTTTGGGTGTGGAAGTAAATCAGAGGGGGCAGTCTGGCACCCACTAGATTTAAATTCAACTCAGAAAAATGATTAGCATTAATTGACCATTTGGCTGGCAAGCAAGCTGAGAAAGGAAGGGTTTAATGTATGATTGGGGAACCACACTCCTTGTCTTTGAAGTGACCCCATCTCCCAAGGTCCCAAATGTCACAGGACTCAATAAGGGAAATGGCGCTGCTGTTGGGTTGCATCGCTAGACTGTTATCCTGTCACCTGAACTCCTTTCCACTTTCAATTAATTTCTGAGGAAGGAACTATTTTATCAGAACTTTTACAGAAGAAGTTTCTACCTTTCCAATCATATGGAATATTCTTCATATTGGAAGTGGATAATATTCATCGTCATAGGGTGATTTGATGTCATTCCCCCTCCTAGACTGTAAGCCCTGTGTGGGCAAGGATTGCCTCTCTTTATTGCTAAATTGTACTTTCCAAGTGTTTAGTACAGTGCTCTGCACACAGTAAGTGCTCAAATAAATACGATTGAATGAATGAATAGAATCCATATAGCCCCTTCTGTTATAGAGGCAAATGTTTCGGCATAGTTCTATCATATTAATTGAGTGCTTACTGTGTACAGATCACTGTACTAAGCTTTTGGAAGGGTACAGTATACAGAGTTGGTAGACACTTTCTCTGTCCACAGTGAGCTTACAATCTAGAGAGTGAGTTTACAGTTTAGGGGTCTCGGGAGAAGTGAAAGAAGTGGAAGGCAGACTGAAAAAAGAGAGACATTATCTAAATGTCAGTGTTCCCTAAGCAGATTTGGAGAGGCAGAGCAGTGTGTTCGCCAGCTCATTTCCTGTCATGTCTACCAATTTTGCAGTATTGTAGTCTCCCAAGAGGTTAGAACAGGGCTTTGTCCTCAGTAAGAACTCAATAAATATCACTGATTAATTTAAACTGAAATTTAACACTTACAATTATAGATGCAGAGACACCCAGAGAATTTTAATAAATGACATCTTCTAATACTTTTATTGCTTCAGACTTTTTCTAATTCAAATGCACATTGCCTCCCCAGTGAGTTAATATTTTTCATACCTTACTGTACTTGATGCCTAGGGGACACTAAAGATTTAATGCAGTTGCCATTCACAAGCACTTGACAATGTCAGATGGATGATCCTGTAAAACCCCAATAATTATATACTGTATAATTCAAATTACCATCTAAATCAAAGCAACTGTAACTCCCCAGCCAAGTAGGTTTGTGTTTTCCAATTAAAATCTGAAGTACGGACTCCATCATTCAACAGGGAAATTAGTTCCTAAGATCTCCTTGAGGGGAGATAACTCAGTATGTCGCAAAAGAGCTGCAAATCAGGAGTAAGTGAAACGTCTGTCAACTATTCTAATTACTTCTTAACAAGAGAAGAAGTGGAGATTTTAAACAGTGTTTCTTTATCAGACTCCCCACTGATAAGTAATCAAAACCATCTACAGGTTCTTAGAAGAAGAAAGTGGGCTCAAGACTCCTTTCCTACAGTTAAAATGGGAGATCAGAAAACTCAACTTCCTTTCGTTCAAACTCCTTTTTTCCATCCCATAAATTTCACATTAAGGAGGTGTTGCTAAATGTAATAATCCTAGAACACTTTTCTTCCTCAGAGCACATCATGTTATTGCTGCCAAATAAATGCCCCTCTCGACCTTAAATTTATTATTGGTAGGGAATATGTTTGCTACTTCTGTTGTATCATACTCTCTCAGGGCACTTAGTACAGTGTTCTGAACATAGTATGCACTCAACAAATATGATTGATCAGTTTTGGAACTGGGATTTATCCAAGGCCAACACCTAGGTGAAGCCAGGAGTCTCAGTAACATTCCCTCTTGTAAGTGAGAGGGTGCAGAATTCTTTTAATTTTTTAAGTGCTTTAAATTAGCAATCTTTAGGATTGAAAGTTTTTTTTATTTATTTTCTTAAAACCTGAGGAAATACTTTTAAAATTTATCTCTAGGTGACTAATATTTCCCTTTCTTTAAAAGTACTTTAATGCCTCCTCCTCTATAGCATAAGCTCCTTATGGAGAGAGGTCAAGTCTACCAACTCTGTGGTATCATATTTTCACAAACATTTTGTAGGGTGTTCTGTACATAGTAAGTGTTCAATAAATATGATTGATTGTGGTTCACCCTTTTCTATTTCAGACCAGCTGTGCCTAGCCTCTGGAGTTGGCATAGTCTTGCTAACTGTACTAAAACTTAGCAGTGTCTTTAATTTGGCAACTAGTTCTTATTAAAAATAATAATAAAAATAATAGTGATATTTGTTAAGTGCTTACTTATGTTCCAGGTGCTGTTTTAAGTTGTGGGGTAGATACAAGATCATCAGATGGGGCACAGTTCCCATCCCTCATGCATCTCATAATCGTAATACTCATTTTATAGATGAGGGAACTGAGGCACAGATAAGTGAAGTGACTTGCCCAAGGTCACATAGCAGACAAGTGGTGGATTGGGGATTAGAACTCAGTTCCTTCTGACTCCCAGGCCTGTGCTTTAACTATTCGACCACTCTGCTTCTCTATTTCTCTTTAGTGGTCCACTGCAGAATGGGTTATCTATTAGACACTGAGAGTACCTCATCATTAAACCACCATTTGGGAAAGGAACTACATTGAAAACTAGATTATTCAATAATTTCACAGAAATGTATTTTTTAAAATTACATTTTAAAATAGTAAATAATTGCCACATGGTATTTCATCTAGAAAACATTTAAGGAATAAGCAGGTAAGATAACTTCCCTTAACTCTCCTGGTTATTATGGGCTTCATGAATTCAACAGAAATCCAGAATGCTTCTGTTTGTCGTTTAAGAAAATTATATCATTTTGTAACTAGAGAATAAATATTTCCCTTAGATTTTTTTTTTAAATTAGCAATCTTTAAGATTGAAAGAAAGTTTATCTCTAGAGGACTAAGTTTGCCCTCTCTCCATTTATGTTCCCTTTTAAAATGACTGCTATCTTGCAAGTGATCCTTTTTCTAGCTGTGCTGGGACTAGATAAATCTTCTCTGCAAGGCATTTTCGTCAAATCCCCAGGGATCTGTTTTTGGGGATGTATCTCATCCTATAAAAAAGCAAGGAAAATATTACTTTATCTTGGATAAGCAATTCACCCTTTCATCTTCTTTCTTTTTTTATCCTGAGATCAATTTGCTCATCTTATCTGAACAGAACCAGTCTTATTTTTTATTGTATTTCATTTAACCACAAAGGCTTTTTAACTACTTACAATTGCTTTATTCCTTTGAAAAAAAATACTTCTTTACTTATATTTATATTTTTTCAGCCTTTAAAAAGATTTATATGAATTTATTACTTCATCTCATTAATTAGTATAATCAATATATTTGTTTCCATTTTGAGAAATATGAAGGGCATTTGTCATTTTAATTGTACATTGTTATAAGTATTTCTCAACCTCAGGGGACAGAAGTTCTTATTTAAGTAATGAATGTCAACATGTTTCAGAACGTGCAATTTGTCTAGCGTGCACCTGTCTTAAAATATGAATTACACTCCCCCAACATTTAATTTTGGGCTCCAATAGACATTCAGTCGCTTTTCTCTCACTGACAATTTCAAGTGCCCACCACTTTCTCTTTTGCTTTTTATGGTATTTGTTGAGGGCTTATCATTACATAATATTTCTCCAAAGTGGAAAATGTTAACTGTTGTTTTACAACAACAAAATACATCTTGTTTTTTCAGTCCTGCTGCCAAATGAAATTTGGTTCAACTGACCTCTGATATGTCTGCAGTGCAACAGTGATGAATATTCAATACATCTGACTTAGAGAATCCCAGTGATAAAGCAGGCAAGCCATAGAGAGGAGCACTGAAGATGGAACCTGAAGTAGTATTTCATCTATGCAAAAAGAGACAGGTGTGCTTTTCCTGGCAAGGCAATTGCTGTAAGCTCAAGCTAAATACAAATACCATATGTAAAGTTTTCAGTTAGGGGCATGAATACCATTTGAATAAAATATGACTTTCTAAGCCAGTCAACAGTTAACAGTCAACATCAAGTTTTGTTATAAGTGCTGGGATAGATACAAGCTAATCAGGTTGGACACAGTCCCTGTCCCACTGTTCCTACTTAGACCTCCCAATCTAAGTAACACTAATTATGGTTGTCACCTTTTGTCTATTTTATCTCTATTGGTTTAAAGTCCCCTTAAGGACAGCTATCATCTCTTGTTCTTCTTGCTCAACACTTAGTAGGTGTTCAGTCAGTGCTGGTGTTGCTGATATGGTCCGATAGGTAGTGTTGAACTGGCTGAAGATTGAATTTTTCTGAGTCCTTTTTTAGATTTCACATTGGGATGGAGTTTAGCACTATGAGCCTGGCTCCTCTTCAGCCTCCTCCTTATCAGTGTCAACAAGATTTATTGAGCACCTATTATTTGAGTGCAAGCTCCTTGTGGGCAGAGAACGTGCCACTTTTCTGTTTTGTACTGTCCAAGCATTCAGTGCTGTGCAGTGCATCCTATGACCACTAAATACCTTTACATCTGTGGGCAGAGCTTTGAATTGGGCACTTGGAGAATATTGAGAAAGAAGGAAAAGGTGCGATACCTGCATTCTTACAAACTAATAGGGAAGAAAGCCGACCAAATTATGATAATGAAGATGTGGGTCGGGGATTCTGGGTCATTAGAGGCCCAAAGCCTGGGAGAGAGTCTTAGACTTTCTCACACAATCCCAGTCAAATCCAGTAAGAGATAATTTTGAATAAGAGCAAAATCCAAGTTCTGGGGAAGTTGGGGTGAAAGACTGCTGCCAGGTCATCAGTCCCTTGTCGTCATCGATGGTATTTATTGAGCACCTACTTTGTGCAGAGCATTATATTAAGCGGTTGCTAAAGTACAATACCACAGAGCTCATTGTGGGCAGGGATTGTCACTCTTTATTGTTGTATTGTACTTTCCCTAGTGCTTAGTACAGTGCTCTGCACACAATAAACTCTTAATAAATATGATTGATTGAGTGAATGAACAAATTGGCAGACGTTGCCTGCCCATACATCTCATGCAGATATATAAAAAGAGCGTTGATTTTACTGGAACAGGGAACAGACAAGAGGGGAGAGACAAATTGTAGCAGCCTTCAGGTGGAGAAAACCTGGAAGGAAGTGACTATTTATGGGCAAAGTTGCTGAATTATTGATCAAATATTCAGGTGATCTGAGAAATATAAACAGATGAAGCGCATAAATTCTCTGTCCGTATCACATTTTCCTCTTCATTTCACTTCATTACTGTCAACATGAACTTATAATTGTAAAATGCTGTAACACAGAAACCAGGGAGGAGATGCAACTGGTTCATCATAAAGTCTTCAGTGCAGAGGAGACTACTATCTACCTAGGGTAGCTTATTTTTGCCTGTTACCCCTGGGATGAATTAATAGCTTACCTAGTGAGGTTAGTGAGACACCAACGATTCTATATACTGTGCTTTAAAAATAACCCTCAAGTGAACCAAAATCACCAGCAGAATCGTTCATTTCTGCCGAAGCCCCGAGTCTCCCTAGGGGCAGAGGTATAGTGATTTTTCTTTTCTATTAGTTCATGATCAACTGTCTTATGACTTGCAGGTTCATTATTTTTGTTAACATTTTCCACTTTGGAGAAATAATATGTAATGGATTACTTTGACTGCAGGAAAATCCACCCAAAGCACATTAAAGCTCTGCAAATAAATGAGTTGTGGAAAATGTGCCTACCCAGTATATTTGCATTCATATTCCAGCTTTCCTATGATGAAGATTATGGAAACTTCCCTTCATTCATTAGCACTGTCTATCTAAATCAGAGCAACAAGAAAAGTCGTTGAGCTGAAAGCAACTTGGTTAGGAACAGCGTTTTTCCTGTCATCGGGAGAGCTGCTACTGATTGTGCTGGTATTAGTGATGGTGATTTCCCCCAAACATATCCTGATGGAAGGGAAATACATCTTGTTTTTTCAGTCCTGCTGCCAAATGAAATTTTGTTCAACTGACCTCCAATATGTCTGCAGTGCAACAGTGATGAATATTCAGTACATCTGACTTAGAATCCCAATGATAAAGCAGGCAAGCCATAGAGAGGAGCTCTGAAGATGGAACCTGAAGTTGTATTTCATGAATGCAAAAAGAGATGGGTGTGCTTTTCCTGGCAAGCCAACTGCAATAAGCTCAAGCTAAATACAAATACCTTATGTAAAGTTTTCAGTTAGGGGCATGAATACCATTTGAATAAAATATGACTTTCTATGCCAGTTTTTTTAACAGTCAAGCACGAGTACAATGTATTTTCTGATTAACACTTCTCAAATTCAATCTAAGACTCAGAGCCAAAATCATAAGATTAGAAGTGGTGGTGAATTAAATGAGATTCCAAACCTCATTTTAAAGCTTTAAAGTAGCACCCCACTCTTCGGTAGGGAAAAAAAAGAACATGCTATAGAATTTGATACACCTTTAGAAAACCTCTCTTCTATTTCCCTTCCCTCACATACACACACACACACATATTCTTTCTCATTTCTACCTGCTTTGGTATCCTGCTAAAGTAGAATAATCAACTAAGAGCCAATCTTGTGTGATTGTCTCCAACACTGTCAAGACTATGAGAGTCAACTCTCACAACTAGTTGAGTTGGAAGTATCCCAGTAGATTAAAAGTGTATTATGAGATCCTCTGTAAGGTCCCTTTTTACATCCTTAAACATAGCATACACTGTACTGGGCTTTTTAAAATTCTTGCTCTGCATTTCAGTTTTAAGATGCATTGCTATTGAAAAATGGCATTGCTAAAGAACCTCTTTTATCAAGGGGAAGCAGCATTGCCTAGTGGATAGAGCATGGGGCTGGGAGTCAGAAGGATCTGGGTTCTAATCCCACCTCCACCACTAGTCTGCTGGGTGACCTTGGAGAAAGTCACTCCACTTCTCTGTGGCTCAGTTACCTCATCTGGAAAATGGGGACAGGGACTGTGTCCAACCTGATATGCTTGCTTCTATCCCAGCGCTTAGAACTGTGCTTAATATAAAGGAAGCACTTAACCAATGTCATTAGTATTATTATGATCATGGGCCCTACAGATTCCGGCTAGAATCTTTTTGGCAAGGGGAAGTAGTGTAATTACCACGTTTGAAGTTCCAGGACATTATTTGGTGTTCCAAGTTGAGGAAACACCTTGGAAGTTGATTAAGCCTTACGTCCTCTTGTAGATTGAAGATTCTGTAGTGATATCATAAGTTTCATGTGCTCTTCTCTTTCTACAACTTTAACACTGTGAGAATTAAGTGTTTCTCTGTGCTTTCTTCTCAGCGGTGGAAAGTGGGTTTGGAAAATGGTTCAAGAGCTGGAGAGCTCTCCTCATCAGGTTTTCCTTAGTCTTCATGAGGGTGAAACCAATCTGTAATGGTGCATTGTAGAGCCACTTAACTTCTCTAGTCATGGACACTTGTGCTCTGGAAGTTGTAGGTTATGCCTGCAGCCCTAGGCAGACGCTCTGCTCCTACCTAACTCTTTTATATTGCAATAATAATAATTAATAATTATGGTACTTGTTAAGTGTGTCCTATATGCTGCACACTGTTCATTAATTCATTCATTCAGTAGCATTTATTGAGCGCTTACTATGTGCAGAGCACTATACTAAGCACTTGGAATGTACAAATTGGAAACAGATAACTGTTCTTAGCCCTGGGGTAGTTTCAAGTTTATAAGGTTGGATACAGTCGCTGTCCCACCTGGATCTCACCTTCTAAGTAGGAGGGAGTAGGGCTTAATTCCCATTTTACAGATGCGATAACTGAAGTACGGAAAAGTGAGGTGACTTACCCAAGGTCACACAGCAGGAAAGCAGTGGAATCATCATTAGAAGCCAGGTCCTCTGACTTCCAGGCATGTTCTCTATCCATCAGGTCCCAGCTTCTCAAGCACTTAGTACAGTCCCCTGCACACAGTAAGTGCTCAATAAATACTATTGTTTAATTGACTGAAACCACAGGGTCAGTCTGCCTTGCCAGCTTTCAGAATGTGGGGAAGTGTGTGGTAGTTTGTGGCCTGACACTCCTTCTCTGGATAGGTGAATTATTCAAAATATCTCCCCTCCAAGTACAATAAGTTGTATCCAATGCACATTTTCACTCTAATTTTTACGGAAATATCATTAGGGAATTAGGAAATAGGTTTTGTCCAACAATGTCAGCCTGTTTGGATACAGAGTGTGGCACTGTCAGAAGAAATATTTGCCCGTGAACAAGGCATCAGGCACAGTGAGTACCCACGTTGCAAATTTTCTCAAGGCAGAGTTTTGTAAAAACGGTGTATGAGAACTGGGCTCACAGATGTTTTCTAATATATATTTTTACTGTCAATGATTTTGTTGTTGATCTTCATTTTCATTTTGTTTGCATTATAACCTTTTCTTCCATGGGTTAGTCTTCCCCATCATAGATTGTAAATCTCTTTTGGTCCAGACACCTGGTCCTCATTAGGTTTTCTTGCAGTTCCCCAGTTGCTAGTAATGTGCTTGGAATGGTATAAGTGACTAAACAATTTAAGTAAAAAAATAATTATTAAGGTACATGGTTTGATAGCAGTTACCATTAGTTTGTATCACTTTAGTCTTGGCATCTTTCTAATTGTACGTTTTCCATAGCTTGATCTCTCAGTCACATAGCAGGAATTTACAGGTCTTACTTTGGATATGAGAAAAAGAAACTGTAAGCTTTTTTTTTGTTTCAAGTCAGTTTTAAATTCCTAGTTAATTTTCTTTAAATTAATATCGGTGAGGCTACCTTGCCGTACCCACAATCTTCATTACTGTGAATTTTGGGCACATCAGATACTGAATATTTCAGGACTCAATATTTTACGTGGAGGCAGCAAACTTTTCATTTTTCTAGTGCCACTGCTGAGTAATGACATGATCATGTTCCTATGGGCAGGGAGCGTCGCTACCAACTCTATTGCATTCTCTCCCAAGCACTTAGTATGGCCTTTTGCACACAGTAAGTATTCAGTAAATAGTTTGATTGAACAATTGCTTGAAAATGGGGACATTGCTTAAATCATGAGGTGTTTCTCTAATTTGGGACACCATTGTAAATGTCAGGCTGAACTGTGGCTCATTCACTAAGCAGGAATGGGCCATTCTTTTTAGCTTCCCAATCCTACAAATTTCAATTATGATTTTCCGTGGTTTTTTACACCATTCCTTGAAATCCCCCCCTGTTGACAACAGTCAGCTGGTCAGATATTTCTAGCACTGTAATGTCATTCCAGAGCCTTATCAATTTGATTCCTCTTTTAGGTAGTCATTCAATGGCATTTATTGAACAATTACCTTGCACAGAAAACCCTACTAACTGCTTTGAAGAGTACAATACCAAAGATTAGTAGACATGATAACTGCCTTCTAGAAGCTTATAATCTACAGGTCTGAGACAGAAATTAAAGTACATTACACATAAGGGTCATAGCAGAATATAAGATTATTTGCATACATACTGTTGAGGTAGGGTCGGGTCTGTATGAAATTGCCTTAGGGATATAGATCCAAGTGCATAGAGGATGGCCCAAAGGGACTATCTGGTTTTAGCTCAAATCCCTGAAATTAATGCAACTAAATAAATCACCCAAAGCCTAAATATCGTATCACCTTCCTTTAATCAAATTGATAGAGTTAAAACAAGAAATTTAGTCATGTGCTTCACATTTTCAACCAAAATTGTTTTTTATTCAGGCTGAATATAAGGGCTGGAGTTTTCAAGGACTTCAGTTTTCAGATATCTTCATTTTTTATTTTTCTGTGCTACTGTCAGACTGAGCAGGTTCTCCATTAGAATGTAAATCCAGCACCAGTCCTGTGAACTATCCTTTTTCAGGGTTTGTCCAGTGTCGTGATGTCGATTCCATAGATGTCACTATGTGCAGCAACTGTCTTTCCGTCTGGATGACTCTCATCATCATCACTCTTGTACTATTCTGCAGTTCACTGGGATTCCTCCAGGAACTTCATTTCAGTGCTTCCGTTCTTTATCGACTCAAACTGTGCTGGACATAGCAGAGTTCATTCAGTAAACCATCTTTTTTGTCAGCAGAGTTAGCTGAAGCTCCCCAATGGTTGCCGTTATTTTGAAGTATATTCCAACCCTATTTTCCCTCATTACTGCCTCTCCCATGCCCATAGTCCTATCCTCCCAAGGATTTAGCCACTCCCCCAACTCCCATCCCCATAGCACCTTATACTTAGTTGCTTCCCATACTTGAAAATTATTTTAATATCTGTCTCCCCTAATCAACTGTTAATTTCTTGAGGGCAGAGATCGTCTCCCAACTGTACTACTGTCTCTCAAGTACCTAATACAGTGCTCTGCACAAAGTAACTTCACAATAGTAATAATAATGGTATTTGTTAAGCACTCACGATATGCCAAGCACCATTATAAGCACTGAATAAATCCCACTGAATGATTCGATGAGATTATTTTGAAAGAGTTTAAATTAAAATAGCAAGAGCGATGGTCTTTTTACTACTTTAGCCCTTCTTGAATTTTGCAGCTCAAATGGAAATAGCTTTTATTTATTATGTGACCTGAACTTCAACTCACACTATAATTCATCATTGTTCTCCATCTTTCCTGGCAAAGCCCTCCAAAAATACACTTGACAGTTGTCAAGGCAGAGGAAATAATATATTTCTATGAAAAATGCTCAGAGAGAATATTCCTTCAGTAAAAATGACTGTATCACAAGGCAATCTATCCTTTTGGAACCATTTCTTACAAGGAGATCTCCCAAAGGGAAAGAAAAACAACATTATGCTGGCTTAGTTATTTCCATAACAACTAAGGTCAAAGCAAATTTTCCAAGATACGAAATGTTGATTTGAGGACTTTCTAATTTTCGCCACGTTGCATTTTGTTATTTTGTTCAAACAAGATTTGGAAAGGACTGTTGAATTCATCACAGCAGGCATTTTGTAAAAGTCGGCAGACGTGTAAAAATGACAAAGGAACTTTATAATAACTGTTGAATATGTTTGCAGGGGCTGCTTCCGGCACATTCATAAAAGGTTGAAAGAAAACCTACAAAATTTCCACCTCTCATCTTTTCTGAAAGAAACTATTTTTCCACCATTTCACATTGCCTGTTATATATGTTGCTCTGGAGGCAGGTGGTTCTGGAAATGAAGAAAAAAGATAACCTTGCTCTCCACTTTAAAAAATGATCAAATGACAACTAAAACTTGTGAATTTTTTATCAACATTTAATATTTCAGCAGCAGTATATATGGCCTGGGTATAATTTATATCCTTCTTAAAAATGCTATCTTGGGGCAAACAAAAAGCTTCTACTAGCTGATGATATTATTTTCCAAGTGACATTTGCATCAACAATACCTAAGGTTGCTCTTATCTCTATTATTTATTTACTGGGTCGAGAAACAAGCGCTTAGTGTTGTATTACATTTTTCATTGGAAAATTCCCCCTATATCATATTCTTCATCCTTAGAGCTCTCAAGTTTCTTCACCGGGCCCTGAGAACTCTTCTCATTTTGGAGAGTGATATATGAAGGGTAATTTTTGATGACCTACAGCAAAAATGTTCATCCTATGTCAAGTTCACAATACAGTTGGACTCAAGTTTACGATACATTGCAACACAATGCCGCATAGAGACTACACATGAGGAAATTTATATAATGAGAAGCGGTGTGGCCTGGTGGAAAGAGCATGGTCCTGGGAATCATTCATTCATTCAATCGTATTTGCTGAGCACTTACTGTGTGCAGAGCACCATACTGAGTGCTTGGAAAGTACAACTCAGCAACAAATAGAGACAATCCCTACCTAACCACAGGCTTATCTAGACCTAGACTATTGTCCACCGACATTATCTGTGCCTCAGTTTCCTCATCTGTAAAATGGAGATGAAATACCTTCTCTCCTTCCTACTTATAATAATAATAATGTTGGTATTTGTTAAGCACTTACTATATGCAGAGCACTGTTCTAAGCACTGGGGTAAAGGGTAATCAGGTTGTCCCACGTGAGGCTCACAGTCTTCATCCCCATTTTCCATATGAGGTCACTGAGGGACAGAGAAGTGAAGTGACTTCCCCACAGTCACACAGCTGACAAGTGGAAGAACAGGGATTTGAACCCATGACCTCTGACTCTCAAGTCCGGGCTCTTTCCAATGAGCCACGCTGCCTCTCTCTGAACCCCATGTGGGACAGAGACTGCTTCCGACTGATTATCTTGTAACTACCCTAGCACTTAGGATAGAGCTCGTCCTATAATAGGTACTTAACAAATGCCACTGTTGTTATTATTATTAGAATAATAGAAGATATGGACTGACAGTGATGATTAAAATCAGCCACCGCTTTTATTGAGAATGGAGCCTGCTTATCCTGGGACACAAATCTATCCTTTCAGTTAGGCTTATACTGATGGACTAACCATGAAGCGTATTCCAAGACATTGTGGTCGAGTGCCCATTCATGGGCTAGGAGCTCCTAAGTAAAAACAGAAAGATTTATCCATTCATTCACTGGTATTTTTTGTATGCTTACTTTATGCAAAGAACTGTACTTAGTGCTGAAGAGTAGGAAATGAAGCATAAATAAGACATAGTCCCAGGCCCGCTGTTTATCACAGCGGAAAAGGTGGAAGCCAGTCAGTTAGTGACGGACTCATGAGGATAGATTGAAAGCACAAACAACACATTTCCTTAGGAATACAAAGCCCCTGATAAATGTGGTTATTTGTTCTTAAAATAATGATGATGATGGAATTTGTTGAGGACCTACTGTGTGCTAGAGATTGTACTAAGCGCTGGGTCCAATGTATGACATTAGCTGCTAGTTTTGCTAGAATCATGAGAAGGAGATGAAATAGTTACTTGACATGGCACAGTACCTGAGGTTTAACCCCAGCTCTCCCACTTGCCCTCTGTGGAACCTTGGCAAATGACTTAACTTTTCTGTGACTCAGTTCCCGCATCTGTAAAATGAGGATTCAATCATACTCCCTCCTACTTAGATTGTAAGCCCAATGTGAGAGAGACAGGAACTGTGGTCAACTTGATTACTTTGAATTTACCCCAGCAATTAGTACAGTGCTTGGCACAAAGTAAATGCTTACCATATCATCATCATAGTAATTATTATTATCTGTAAGCAGTTGTGAAGACAGGTAAATTGTGTTGAGTTTAATCCATCACAAATGTGAATCCAAAAGGGATTCACATCTCTCCAATAGAGACTCATTTCCTGGTCCCAAAACTGGGTTTAGGACAAAAGAAAACAAATACAACCTCTGTGAATTCCAGTAATTCCTGTCTCCCTCAGTACTACATTATCCTCTCCATCTTTGTATTTCAGTATTCCAGTGTTCCAGGCTTGCTACAAGTATTCCAGAGAGCACATTCCCTTTTACTTTCTGGTTATCTGATGTAATATCACTGAACAGATTAGTTCCATGATAAGGAATTGTCACAAGCTAGAAAAATAGTAGGACAAGAAGGAAGAGAACATCAAATAGTGGGCAACAGCAACTCTTGCTCTCAAACAATCTTGTTAGCTCTGATTATTTATCTCTGAATTCCAATGGGAGTGTCGGAAGCTGCAGAATTTTCTACGCTAGAAATCACTGAACCAAATGATTAGTAGAATGAATTAGTTTTGCTAGTATTTATCATTTCTACATTTTAATCTACCCACATTTTAAATATACCTTGGTAGTTTGATTATATCTTACACATGCATCATTATGAATTTCAGAATAAAAACACTGGATCTAATTGCAGATTTCCATGTCCTAATATATTCAATGTTCTTATCTCTAAAGTAGAAATATATTTAGATAATAACTATCAATTAGTTGCTCTGGCTTGATTTTTAAACTTAATTTGGCTTTGGTTTTTATGTTATGAAGAATTAAATGTATAAGATTTTCAATAAATTATCTCATTTCTTTATTTACAGTTACTGTAATTCAATATAGTAGCAATTGGAAGAAATTACAGTTTCTCAAAGAGCAAAATGGTGAATTTATTTTGTAGCAAATTGATTAAAGCATTTCTTCTATTGTTTAGAAAGCTTGTAAATCAAATTTGTGGCATTGACCTTCACTTTATCACAACAGGCTGGTTGGGATATGTGAGGAGAATGAGTGACCTAAACAGCTATAGGAGTCAACTTTTTTGTACGCTCAATGTGTCTCATCAATCAATCATATTTATGGAGCCCTTACTGTGTGCAGAGCACTATACAAACCGCTTAGGACTGTGGATCCTGCATTTCTTCAGCCTCCTTATTTCCATTTTCCCCATTTTGGATATGCTAAGGTTTGTCAAGATCCTACAGTAGGAGCACTGTACTAAATGTTTGGGGTAGTACAATGTAACAGAGTTGGTAGACACATTCCTAGCCCAAAAGGAACTTTCAGTCAAGCTGGGGTGGCAGACAATATAAACGTTAATCATAAATTTGGTGTTATATTTTTTCCAAAGGACTAGCCTTCTTGGTTTAGTTTTCTACCCTCTGTCTCCCATTGACAACATGCTACCTAAGAAACAGAAATCCTTGACAACCTTCGGCTCAGTGGAGCCGATGGCACAAATAATCCAAAGGTTAATAATGTCATCTTTTGGGTTATGTTCTTCCGGAGCACAGAATTAACCTACAGGAACTCCAGGGTGAATGATTTAAAGAATTTGGATAATGCTCTTAGTCTTAGAAAATGTACCAAAATTGTATTCAGATACTGGGTTGGAGATTTCTAGAGCATGACTGCAGAGAGCAGGCTAAAACAAGCTAAGTAGGTAGCTGGGCTCTACTCCACGGAGAGTTCTTTAAACTCTAATGTGGCTATTCATGCCACTGTGGAGATATTGTGGGATCTTGGCAAACCTTAGCAAACCCATAATGTGGAAAATGTAAATAAAGAGGCTGAAAAAAGTGTGTTTCTGGTACAGTGAAGTAGAGTTTCAAAAACAGAGACAGGCGAAAGTAGCAGAACTTCCTATCATGTAGAAATCTTGCAAAGAGTTTCAAGAAATGTGGCCCAGCGGATAGAGCATGGGCTGGGGAATCAGAAGAACCTGGGTTCCTATCCCAGCTCCACCACATATCTGCCCTGTGGCCTTGAGCAAGTCACTTAACTTATCTGTGCTTCAGTTACTTCATCTGTAAATGGGGATTGACTGTGAGTCCCATAAGGGACATGGACTGTGTCCATCATGATTAAGCTTTCAGCATTTATTACAGTGACTTGCACATGATAAGTACTTAACAAATACCATAAAAAATGGTTGCAGTAATGAAAGGGAAAAATGAAAACAATGCCAGACACTAGGGGTAGCAAATGCAAAATTGCAACATGGGGTAACATCTATAGACAGCAATGTGGAAGGAGATTGCCAATCACTCACTGTTCTTATAATCTTCAGTAATACATGCCTCACTACCTCTAGTGTGATCTTTGAACCTGGAGGACCCATGCAACATTCTGAAGATATAACGTAGTGTTGAATCTTATAAAATTCAGAGGTCCAATTCCGTTTAAAACCCAAAGTCCAATTGTTTATCTGCTCTCTTTGTTTAAATCCACAAAGCCCCCAGAGTTGAGGTGTAAATCTTATGAGAGCAAACTTGATGAAGTGACCAATAAGCTTTTTTTTCTTCTTGCTGAACAAATGGCACTCTAGACCTTTGTTGTAACCTAGGAGTATTTCTGGCCTCGAATAAATGGAAGAACATTGGTAAAAATAAAATGAATCTGTTCAAACCTGCATGGGGAAGTTAATTTTCCATGGCAGAGAACAAAATGAAAAATAATAGGTCTCCCAGAAAACATGACTTTCTCCACAACATAGGGCTCGTAAACACTGTAATAAGATGTTCACCTCACTCAGAAATGAGGTTTGTCAAAATAACTATATGATCACTCTGGATTTTTGTCTTGGGAGTTTGCAAACTCATTGGCAACACTCTAAATAACTACTCCCTTTGGGGTTTTGATGAAAGGATCTTTCTGCTAGAGATGCTTAAGAGTGATATGGGTCCACTTTCCACTCACCCCCCCTTAAGAGGGTGGCATTCACAGAAGGGTTGGTCAGCCCCTTAATTTTATTCCTGTTACCCTGAAAAAACTAGGCTCTCTTACCTGGATTTCTGGGAAAATTTGGAAAGCATTGTTTAGTTTTGGTGTTTGCAGCAGTCCTGGGTAAATAGCTCAGATCTCACCAGAGAAATCCTTCTTCAAAAGCTCAGGAATTTTGTTTGTAATCCCATCATTTGGAGAGTAGCCCTGATAGCATTTACTGAATTCCGGCTTGATGCAGTGCAATGTACAAGGCATTTGGGAAGAGCAAAATAAAGAAGTGATACATTTCCTTCCCCCATGGAGTTTACACTCTAAAGGGGGAGGCAAACAAAAAATATTTACAGCTAGAATGGTCAGAATCAATACGTTGAATTTATATATATACGCTGAGTGCTAAGTGAGGTATAAAGAAGTTCGTAAATGTTGGAACTGGATGAGGGGGTGAGGTGGTTCGAGTTGTTGCAAAATTACTCAGGAAAAGCTTGTTGGGAGAGATGGGAGTTTAGGAGGGCCTTGACTTTGGGGACAGCGGGGTTCTGATGTTTGGAGAGAGGGACCTCCACATTGGGGGAATGACACGAGTGAGGGGACGGAGGTGGGAGAGTCCAAGGTGACATTCCATTCATTCAATCGTATTAATTGAGTGCTTACTGTGTGCAGAGCACTCTATTAAACACTAGGGAGAGTGAAATATAATAGTAAATAGACACATTCTTTGCCCACAATGAACTTACTATCTAGAGGGGAGACAGAAAATTAATATAAGTAAAAAAATTGTAGCTATGTGTTTAAGTTCTGTGAGGCTGGGAGGGAGGATCAATAAAGGGAGCAAATCAGGGTGATGCAGAAGGGAGTGGGAGAAAAGGAAAGGGGGGCTTAGTCAGGGAAGACCTCTTGGAGGAGAGCGCCTTCAATAAGGCTTTGAAGGGGGGAAGATAAATTGTCAGTCAGATTTGAGGAGGGAAGGAGGTCCAGGCCAGAGGGAGAATGTGCGTGAGGGTTCAGCAGAGAGACAAGATGGAGGTAAGAGTGTTTATTAAGTGCTCACTATGTGCCAAGCACTGTTCTAAATGTTGGGGTAGGTTCAAGGTAAACAGTTTGGACACAGCCCTGTCCCACCTGGAGCTCAGAATCTTAATCCCCATTTTACAGAAGAGGATACTGAGGCACAGAGAAGTGAAGTGACCTTCCCGAGGTCGCACAGCAGACAAGTGGCAGAGCCAGGATTAGAACCCATGACCTTCTGAATCCCAGGCCCATGCTCTATCCACTATGCCAAGCTGCTTGAGTCACATGGCAAAGACTCCGGATTGCTCTAATTCACATGAATCTTTTTCCTTAGGTTGAATTTGAGATTGACAAACTGCAGTTCATTATTCGGGCCAAGGACCCATCGGTGGATCTTTGATTGTTAGCTGAGCTATTCCACCTCTGTGTACTCTAACTTCCTCATCTGCAAAATGAGGACATTAATAACACCATCCTCACCAGGTATAGCAACAAATGTCTTTCTAAACAATAATGAAGTCGGCATGAAATGAGAACTCGGGATAAGGTTCTGTATCGTCCCACGGCAGTCAGAAGAAATTACATTCCTGTCTAATAAGCACATTCATTTCTGCAAATGTGCAGATAACACACCTTGTCTGTGTTTCTTCAGATCAGCTGAAGAAATGGTCCCAATCCACTGAGTTGTAATTTTAACCCAAAGTGGGCCACAGCTGCAGAAATAATGATAATAAGGATCATAATAATTTCTAATGATAGTATTTGTTAAGTGGTTACTCTGTGCCGAGGACTGTATTTTGCACTAGGGTAGATACAAGATGAGCAGGTCTCGCACGGGGCTCACAGTCTGAGTAAAACGGAGAAGGGGGATTAGATCCCTTTTTGCAGTTGAGGGGACTGAGGTACAGAGAAGTGATGTGACTTGCCCAAGTTCACACAGCAGTCTAATAGAGCTGGAATTAGAACTCGGGTTCTCTGACTCCCAGGTGCATGCTCTTTCCACTATGTCACTCTGCTTCCCTATTTAAATAAAGGCATGGGTGATCAGGCAGATGAATCAAATGGGTTGGGGTAAGGGCGATGAATTGGACTCTCCCAGGTGCTTGCACAGTGTTCTGGTGGAGAGTAAGTGCTCAATAAATGCCACTGATGATGATGATGATGGAGGTGATTATAACTGCCCATCGCCTCCCCCTAATTACTAAAGTTTGGCTTGAAGCACAGTTCTTATTCATGCACATTGTCCTATGTAATTTCAGTGATTAACTGTTTCTAACTCACACCTCCCTGGTCCATCACAGTGGGAGATTGAAACATTTATGATATCCAGGCCTGGAAATCTTCAGTGAGAAAAGAGTTGACTCCATCTATCGATGGATGTTTTAGTCTAGGGGACTAGATCTCATGATTTCTCAGGTTTCCTCCACTAGGACTCTGTTATTCTGAGAAGCAGCATGGTCTACTGAATAGAGCATGGGTCTGGAAGTCAGAAGTCTAATCTCAACTCTGCCACTTGTCTGCTGTGTGACCTTGGGCAAGTCACTCATCTTCTCAAATATATTTCTAATATATATTAAATACGACCACCAAAACACACACAAAAAAGCTGTTTTTTTGTCCTCCTAAGCAGTTGTCTACTTGAGTATTTCAGTACTAGTCTGAATCCAAAATGTTCATCTACTGAAAGACTAATTCTTAATTTACAGATCACCCAATCTTGAAGCAACCTGGCAGCACCGTTTCCCTTGTAACATATTTTATATTCATTATGGATGAATTGAACAATAATCTTCTTACGGAATCAGTGTAAACCTGGCTGAAGGAGAAGGGTTGAGAAAGGAGAGGGCGGTTTCATGGAGGGATAATACACAAAGGAAGGATTGTGTCAATATTACCCGCAGATAGAGGAAATATCTTGATACACACCTTAGAATAATTCACTCTCTTATGGCAGTATTCATTTAATGACATACTCTGTGCACACAGGGTCCTCTTCATGTGAAGAACTGAAAGAGCTCACTTTAGGTGAATTGATTTATTTCTGTGGCTAATATTCTGAGAATAATAATGTACAGTACTCATTCAGAGTGTTCTCTTTCTTCAAAAAGCTAAGCTACTGCTTCGTACCAAACAGGGTGGGAAAGACTAGTAGAGACTGAAGGGAGAGAGAAACAGTGGGGGGTGTTCAGGTGGATGTGTGTCTGTGTGTGTCTGTTGTGTGTACACCTGCGTGCATATAAATCTTCTGTATATATAAAAATGACAGTTCAGGCAGCAAGATCCACTTCAGGTTTTCAAGTGTATCTAAAAGATGGCTGCAAGATCATCAAAGCATCATAGTGCATTGCTTGTTGGTATTTAATGCCTGACTACTTGTTTTATTTTGCTGTCTGTCTCCCCCTTTTAGATTGTGAGCCCATTGTTGGGCAGGGATTGGCTCTGTTGCCAAATTGTACATTCCAAACACTTAGTACAGTGCTCTGCACACAGTAAGCACTAAATAAATACAATGAATGAATGAATAATTGTTCAAACTGTATTACATCAATACATTGGTCCCTCACAGGGCCTGCCTCTGTTTCTTGCCTGCAGTTATTGCAGTTACTTAATAAGAAACAGACCTAAACTAGAATGGAAAACATTCTATTTCTGAGGATGTTTTCTTCACTTCTGTAACACAATTAATGGTCTCATTTATGACAGGACATGAAAAGTATGAGCAGGGAATATTTCGGCTAATTCTGTTGCATTGTACTAACCCAAGCACGTAGAACAGTGCTCTGCACCTAGGAAGTCATCAGAAAATATCACTGATTGATTGTCAAATAAAATAAACTATATCAATCCACTTTGAAGCATAGAGATGTTTTAGCAGTATTTAACGGAATTTCAAGACAAAAGCTATTTAAATGTAAGTGAAGATAGGTGAATATTTATCTTTTGGAAGATTTGACTTATAGCTTTCAATTTATACTGGGAACATGTTGGTTGAAAAACCTGAAGAAACTTCATTTTTCTGAGGTGAACAACTGAACAGATGAACAACTCTCAGGTATGTGTGGATGTTTCCTGGAAATGGGAGAATTTACATATTTGGTGTTTTGGGGTGAAGAAGTAAATGAATACATCCATTTCTCATGTACCTTTGTATGCCTATATATCTCTCTACATGTTTCTGTAGCTCTCTCTGATTTATTTTACTTGTCAGATTAAAAAAACTGTTCTTTGAACCAGGGTATCATCATCTATTGGTGCCACTGAGTTCATTGTCCCCAGCTCACTCAGAGTGCAATAGAAAAGACATTTCTAAAATCATCCTCCATTTTATTAGCTAAATTCATTTTGTCAGTTTATCAGTCAAGTTTATATAGAGTGCCCCCATATGTAGAACCATACGAGGTGCTTGAATTAAAGGCAACTTAAAAAATACCTAACACTTGGAGAAAATTAAGAGGAATTAGTTATAAAACATCAGATCTTCAGTAGTTAATTTATTCATGTCTCTAATGTCTTGATAGGTGAATAAAAATAATGCACAATTCAAGTTTCTACAGGAAAGGTGAAATTTCAAGTCATAATCTACTCAATCCTACTGTAGTAAGCTACCTATAATCAATAAATTCCCTTCTAAATGCAACTCAGGCATTAAAAACTAACATTTGTATTAACTCAGAGAGATAAATGAGTTTTCTGCAAATATGAAATGATTCTCTAAATGCCTGAAAGCTACATAAACCGAACTTGGTAAAAACAAAAAAAAAACAAAACCTGGAAGGAAAGTTTTTAATTGGAAAAAAACACCACTTTTTTCCATGTGTGATATGTTGAAAATTTTAGCTTCCACTGTTTTTTTTGGCATTCATCATGACAATTCTTAAATTTATATCCTTTCATCGACATGACTAATGTCAGTGTCATTTGACTAAATCCTATCATCTACTTGAACTTGGGAAGAACGGTCTTGAGGATATTCAAAAAGAGAATGTGCTAAGAGAGTGTTTCTAAGTTATTTAATTTTAATTGTTATTGCAGGATCTAGCATCTCCGTAATATCCGCAAACAACCACAGGGCAAGGAACGAGAGTGCCTTTGTTAGATGTGCAGAATTCAGTAATTGGAATGTTGGGAAAAGGGCTTTGGAAACATTTCCTTTTCCTTTTTTGAGTCACATGAAACTAAGAAATTTGCTTAGACTTAGATAAATCTTGGTCGAATGAGACTGTTTGGGGGCTATAAAGACTTTTCACTTTCGAACACCTAATTCTTTCATCAGTGATGGTGCCTGTGGCATGATGGAAAATAGGAATGAAAAGCATTAGAATTACATCCTAAGGCCATCTGATTTATGTACTGGTAAGACAAATCTGAAGGTCTGATTCATTTATTGCAACAGCACAAACCCTTTCACAGGGGGATATATCTTTATTTTCAGGATGCAGGGGGTGACGACTTGGTGAGAGACAAAATGATAAGCTTCATGTTCATGACAAGGGGGTACAGTGGCTCAACTTAACTTTAGGGTGCAATCACTTTGAACATGAGAAATTCAGAGGCAGATCTTGTAGGGGGTACAGTGGCTCAACTTAACTTTAGGGTGCAATCACTTTGAACATGAGAAATTCAGAGGCAGATCAAAGATTCAATGAGATATTTTCATATATTGAATCTGGCAAAAAAGCAGCCTCCTGACAACAGTTTCTGCTCAGTGCAGAACAAAAAAAAAAAAAAAGCATCTAGAGCAGCCAACACTGACTTTCATGTTCATCTACCATCCAATCTCACCATCCCACATGTTTTCTTGTGTGGGGAGATAAAGCAGTTGTTAAGTTAGATCTCTAGATGATAACAGCATTACAGTCAGTAATGACATGAAATATAATCATCTAACATTTTGTCATGGTGTCAAATCCAGGGTTCCCCATTAGGAACCTTTTGTAAACCCCAAATAGACCCTAAGAGAAGGCTAGACTCAGCAAGAAGAATGCTGTGATCATATCTCTACCAAGAGGCCTTCCCCAATTAAGCCCTCTTACCCCCGACTCCTCCTCTCTTCTGCATCACCAGTATACTTGCTTCTGTAAATATCAGTAAAGTATTTTAATGTCATCCCCTCCTCTTAGACTGTATGCTCGTTGTGGGCAGGGGATGTGTCTACCAAGTGTGTTGCATGGTACTCTCGCAAGTGATCTGTAGAGTGCTCTGCATCCAGGAAGCACTCAATAAAAGAAGCATCATGGCATAGTGGATAGGGCACTGGTCTGGGAGTCATAAGGTCATGGGTTCTAATGCTTGTCTGTATGACCTTGGGCAAGTCATTTTGCTTATCTGTGCCTCAGTTGCCTCATCTGTAAAGTGGGGATTGAGAATGACAGCCTCATATGGGACAGGAACTGCGTCCAACTAGATTTGTTGTATCCACCCCAGTGCTCAGTACGGTGCCTAGCACCTAGTAAGTGCTTAACAAATGCTATTATTATTATTATTACTACTACTACTCATAAATACTGTAGATTGATCTGTAGATTGATTTTCTTCCAACCCAAACTGTGCACGACTGAAAACCCAGGTCTCTGTTAGTCCCTAGGCTCTAGAAATGAAAGGAAAAGATCTCTACAGGGCCTAAATCAGGTTGTCAGTGTTCTAAGCTCTGTTTATTAAAATTGAGAAGTAAAAGGTTGTTTTGTTTGGGCAGTGGCTGAATCCACCATAAAGGGGCATCATGAGAAGGGAATTCCTTTGCCACAGAATTGTGAGGTGTTTATTGGTCAGAGTCCCTGGTGACAGTCATTCCAAAGACACCGGACTGCTTATTGAACTGAAAACAGTCATTCGATCAGTGGTGTTTATTGAGCACCACTAGTATGGGCCGAGCACTGTATTAAGGGCTTGGGGGAGTACAATATAACAGAGTTGATAGATATCTTTCCTGCATGAAAACCCTTCCTCAACATGCCAGTCAGACCCAGGTCACATGGGAAACCTGAAGAAAGCCTCTTTCCTGGATGGTTAGAAAACCCTAGTTAGGATAATGTGGTAAATAAACTGAGACCCATGAGGATTCTGAACACAAAAGGAAAAGGTAAATGGTCTACAAGTGTTTATTGGGTTAATCCAAGAAGGAAAATTATAGATAGTTTATTCCATCTGTACATATAAATGTGCTCAGCAAGTTTCAAATCGATTTAGCATCAGGATCCGGGCCCTCAGCCACATTACTTAATACTCACTAACCTTTAAGACTCACATTCTCAGGTGAATACAAAAATGAGCTATGAGAAAGATAGGAGGAATTCCTACTCCAGTCAGATTTGCCCAATATGGAAAAACAATGAGAGTGTCTTGGTATAAATCTTGAAAACATTGCACGCTGCAATAAGATAAAATTGGCAAAGCGTGACACTGGCTCTATTTTCCTTCTGTGCCATTAGTCAGATGAATGGTTAGTTTTTTGTAGAAGGGGGACTCAATTTACATAATTAGTAGCAATTAAAAGAATTATGCTGGGTATTTTCTTTTTTCCAACACAAGGTCAAATAAAAAAGGCAATCACTTCATTAATATGTAAACATGTCAACTGAATTTTTGATATGAGAATATTAATGATTTCATTAACAGAATGAAACCTTGAAACTTAGGTGGCGTGTGGAGAACCCTGTTATATCTGGCTTGAGTCAAGTATAGCAATGGATTTCAGTGTAGAAACTTGGTCTATAGTGAAAAAAAAATATGTTCACAGAATGATGAATTGTAAAAGACTTATCTTTAACAAAATACATTCATACATGAAGGGGCAGAACTGAAATGAAAGAAAATCATCAGCTGGATCTCAATTTCATGTTAGGAAATATAGATTTACTGTCAGCTTTTTAATGCCCCAGCGCTCTGCAGGAGAATCCACTGCATTTTAATTATTTGCCAATCTATTAAAATGATCTTTGAGACAGGTAAACACTACATTTAATACAATGATAAATGGAGCCTATAAAATTTTTGAACTGACTTGTTGGAAACAGTACTGACAACTAGGTTATGAAAGTAGATTGTAAACTTCTTGAGGGCCGGGCTAATGTCTATCTACCCTACAGTACTTTCCCAAACACTTGGTTTAGTTCCCAGCGTAAAGTAAGTGCTCGATAAAAACCACTGATTTACTGATTGATTTAATTTATCATTAAAATATCTTTCCTCAAAACTCTGGTACATTTCTCCCACATCACACTTTGTCTAGTCATATGGACTTTCTAGAAATCCTTCTATATGCACCTTTTCAATCAATGCGTAATAATAATATTTGTTTAGTAATTACTACCTGTCAAGCACTGTGCTAAGCCCTGGGGTAGATCCGATACTGTCAGACCAAACACAGTTCTGGTCTTACATACAGCCTACAGTTTAAGTGTAAGAGAGGACAAGCATTTCTTTACCATGTTCTTTAACCGAAAACTCAGAGAAGTTCAGTGAGTTGTCCAAGGTCACCCAGCAGGTTAGGGGCAGAGGTGGAATTAAAATTCAAGTCTCCTAACTCCTGTTCTTGTGGTCTTTCTATTCGGCCATGCGGCTTTCAACCCTTTGCCCCTTAAGTAGGGCTAATCCGTTCTTGGCCACCATACCAGTCCCCTCTTCACCTTCATATCCCGGTTCAATGTCATTTTTTCAGGAAATCTTCTCTGAGTAATTTTGTTCTTTCTCTTTCTACCAGTCACCATCCGTGACCCAAGGTTAGGGAAGCAGCATGGCCTAGGGAATAGAGCATGGGCATTGGGAGTCTAAAGAACCTGGGTTCTAATCCCGGCTCTGCCGTTTATCTGCCCTATGACCTTGGACAAGTCACTTTACTTCTCTGTGCCTCACTTACCTCATCTGTAAAATGGGGATTAAGACTGTGAGCCCAATGTGGGACAAGAACTGCATCTAACCAAATTTGCTTGTATCCACTCCCCCACACCTCTTAGTACAGTGCCTGGAACATACTAAGCAATTAACAATTACCACAAATGTTATTAATTATTATTCTATCTACTCCAGGGCTTTAGCATAGTGCTCAGCCTATAGTTAGCACTTAATGAATGCTATCATTATTTATTACTTATATATTATTATTTATCTGTCAGTGACAAACCATATTGAGTGAGGAGGGATAGGGTCGTTCTATAGCAGGGATTGGACTTTGCATGGGGGTGAAGAGATGCTGGAGAGGGACTTGGGGTCAACCCACTGCCAAGGAGATGTGCTTTTCAAATATTTCTCACTGTACCTCGATCTCATCTATCTCACCGCAAATCTCGCCCCCGTCCTGCCACGTCCCCCTTCGTAACCGACAAACAATTACTCTCCCCACCTTTGGAGCTTTATTGAAAGCACATTTCCTTCAAGAGGTCTTCCCTCACTAGGCCCTTATTTCCTCTTCTTCCACTCCCTTCCTCATCACTCTTGTATTTGGATTTTCAGTCTTTATTCATCCCTACCTCTGCCCCATGGCACTTATGTACACATTTGTAATTTATTTATTTTATTGTCTGTCTATCCTCTAGACTTTTAGCTCATTGTGGACAGGGAATGTTTCTACAAATTCTGTTAAATTGTACTCTCCCAAGTGCTTAGTTCAGTGCTCTACATGCAGCAAACATTCAATAAATGTGACTGATTATTGTCATTATTATTGAGAACACAATGACTCTGTTTTTATGAAAGGCTTTCATCTGGACTCATGTCAAAGTTCTCTTGAAAATATAAGTATTTGATGTCTTTCCGCTTCATCCACATGTTTTTCCTTTTGAAAGCATTTCATTAGGCTAGTGAGACAAGGTTTCCCTCTACAGAATTCATATTGGATTTTTTCTAACAGAAACTAAACTTAGCTATAGAGTCTACTAATTATAGGAGCCTATAAGCCTCTATGCCCCAAGATCCCCTCTGGAATTATGTTTTATATATATACTATGCTTATATATATATATATATATACCTATGCTATAGGTAAATATGTTTGTACGAACAATCACAGGACCTCTGCTAAAAGTGTAGAATGGTATCAGTCCTATAACCTCTTTTGTGCTAAGCAATCCCCCACCCTATAAATTGAATATCCAGCTGCATCAGAGCAGTAACTTGATCTGCATCCAATGATAATAATAATCATCATGATGGCATTTGTTAAGCACTTACTATGTGCAAAGCACTGTTCTAAGCACTGGGAGGGATACGAGGTGATCATGTTGTCCAATGTGGGGCTCACAGTCTTAATCCCCATTTTAACAGATGAGGTAACTGAGTCACGGAGAAGTTAAGTGACTTGCTCAAAGTCTCACAGCTGACAAGCGGCAGAGCTGGGATTAGAACCCAAGACCTCTGACTCCCAAGCCTGGGCTCTTTCCACTGAGCCACACCAGCATGTGTTTGTTCATGTATTTATATGTGCCTGCATTGTGTTCTATATAGCCCATGTTTATTCATTCAATAGTATTTATTGAGCGCTTACTATGTGCAGAGCACTGTACTAAGCGCTTGGGATGAACAAGTCGGCAACAGATAGACACAGTCCCTGCCGTTTGACGGGCTTACAGTTTAATCGGGGGAGACGGACCGACAAGAACAATGGCGATAAATAGAGTCAAGGGGAAGAACATCTCGTAAAAACAATGGCAACTAAATAGAATCGAGGCGATGTACAATTTATTAACAAAATAAATAGGGTAATGAAAATATATACAGTTGAGCGGACGAGTACAGTGCTGTGGGGATGGGAAGGGAGAGGTGGAGGAGCAGAGGGAAAAGGGGAAAAAGAGGGTTAAGCTGCGGAGAGGTAAAGGGGGGATGGCAGAGGGAGTAGAGGGAGAAGAGGAGCTCAGTCTGGGAATGCCTCTTAGAGGAGGTGAGTTTTAAGTAGGGTTTTGAAGAGGGAAAGAGAATCAGTTTGGCGGAGGTGAGGAGGGAGGGCGTTCCAGGACCGCGGGAGGACGTGACCCAGGGGTCGACGGCGGGATAGGCGAGACCGAGGGACGGTGAGGAGGTGGCTGGCAGAGGAGCGGAGCGTGCGGGGTGGGCGGTAGAAAGAGAGAAGGGAGGAGAGGTAGGAAGGGGCGAGGTGACGGAGAGCCTCGAAGCCTAGAGTGAGGAGTTTTTGTTTGGAGCGGAGGTCGATAGGCAACCACTGGAGTTGTTTAAGAAGGGGAGTGACATGCCCAGATTGTTTCTGCGGGAAGATGAGCCGGGCAGTGGAGTGAAGAATAGACTGGAGTGGGGCGAGAGAGGAGGAAGGGAGGTCAGGGAGAAGGCTGACACAGTTGTCTAGCCGGGATATAACGAGAGCCCATAGCAGTAAGGTAGCCGTTTGGGTGGAGAGGAAAGGGCGGATCTTGGCGATATTGTAGAGGTGAAACCGGCAGGTCTTGGTAACGGATAGGATGTGTGGGGTGAACGAGAGAGACGAGTCAAGGGTGACACTGAGATTGCGGGCTTATCATCTATCCCCATGTACTAGGCATAAGTATAGGAAAATTTACGATATATATGCCTTCCACATATTTATTGATTATTAAGACAGGCAGGATAAGCCCGTGGAAATAGGAGTTTGGAGACAGAACACTTGGCTTCTAATTCTAACTCTTGAAATGGCCTCCTGTGTGAGGTTGGGCTAGTTACTTAAACACTTTAGCCCTTAGTTTCCTCATCTGTAAAACAGAAATAATAATGATCCCTCTCACTCCATGCCTCCCAGAGATGGTGAGAAGATTAAATGAGATAAATGATGAGAAGTGCTTTAGAAAAATAAGAACACTCTAAGAATTCAAGCTGTTACTATTATTGATAATAATAAGCTTCAGATTTACTAATATCCATTTGAAGTCTTCTTTTGGTCAGAATAAAAGAGAAAAGTCATTTCAGCTTCTAGGGAAGTTTAATCATTTTGTGTTGATTCCCCTGATCTAACCTTAGCCTGGAATATCAGCGGCTACACATTTTGGCTTTTTAATAGGTTATTCTAATTGGGCAGCTCACAATATGCGAATGTCATTTTGTATTTTTCCAGCAAACTGAAGACAGAGAAAAATGTGTTGACATCTCTGTGCTGTTAATGCTCTCCAGGCTTATGGCGAGCACAGTGTTTCCAAGGAAAATGTTCAGAAATCCAAAAATGAGTTTTACAGTTTCAAATGGCAGTTACCTCCTACATTGTATATATAGGCACTAGGTGACAATACCCCAGAGACCATATTTGTCCTGAATTGTGCTTTCCAGGTGCTTAGTATAGTGCTCTGCACACAGTAAATGCTCAATAAATATGATTGAATGAATGAATGAATGAATGAATGAGTGACTATTTCCCCCTTTCCAGTTCTAAGTCTTCCTGTTGTTTTAATAATAATAATAATAATGATAATGTTGGTATTTGTTAAGTGCTTACTATGTGCAGAGAACTGTTCTAAGTGCTGGGGGAAAGACAGGGTAATCAGGTTGTCCCATGTAGGGCTCACAGTCTTCATCCCCATTTTACAGATGAGGGAACTGAGGCACAGAGAAGCGAAGTGACTTGCTCACAGTCACACAGCTGATAAGTGGCAGAGCTGGGATTCGAACCTATGACCTCTGACTCCCAAACCCGGGCTCTTTCCACTGAGCCACACTGCTTTTAATGAGGTGTACATCCCGTTGAGAAACAACGTGGCTCAGTGGAAAGAGCCCGGGTTGGGGAGTCAGAGGTCATGGCTTCTAATCCCAGCTCCTCCCCTTGTCAGCTATGTGACTTTGGGCAAGTCACTTCACTTCTCTGGTCCTCCATTCCCTCATTAGATGGCTAACAATCATAAGATGGTTTTTCTGCTGGCCAACCAGCAAAAAAAAGGAAAGCTAACAGGCAGCTATAGTTTATTGTTCCCCCAATGAATTATTGTGGCACTGATATCATTTTGAAGTAGTTTACTGTGTTTCATTTTTCAAGCTGTTTTACCATGGGGCTGCTCAGCATAGATTCCCAGTTGTATGATACAAATATCATTAGGTATTCATTCCATCATTCTTCATGATCTGATCTGATCTGATCTCACCACAGTTGGGCTTGGTGACAATTTTGAAGAGAAAAACCTTCAAAGGATACCAAGGGAGATGCAAGATGTTGCTTAGCAGATTCAGTGAGACAAATTTCTCCCCTTGAGTCCTGGCAGAACTAGGTCTCTATTGTGGTATTAACAATAAAGGGCAGTTTTTTCCTCCTGTGAGGGTATGAAAATGATTTCCAGTCAGTCCACAAATAATAGAGCTTTGCATGAACGGTTCTAGTTCTGTCCTGATTCTTTGTCTGCCTCTCCACCTGCTTTTTATCTGTCTCCTTGGCTGATTCCTCTTCTCACCCATTAAGTAGCTGTAGGTGTCTTTTTTAGGAGGTTGGGGTTTGAGGGTGGGGGTGCTTTTTTGTTCTTTTCTCTTTCTACTTTGGCTCTTGGTAAGTTCATCAGCTCCTAAGGCTTTAGTTAACTCCTCTAGGCTACTTCTCTGGTTCTGACCTATTTGCTAACTCTTAAGTAGTGAATTTCCTATCTAAGAAACATTTCCATGTATATGTCCCCCACACACCTCAAACCAGTCATCTTAGGGCATTTCCTGAGTTGGTTCATCCAAGTTCTAGTATCATTTTTGGAAGGCCTTAGGACTTGGGTCACCAAATTTCTCCAGGGTGGTAGAAAGTCACTTGGGATTTTCTCTCTCCTCATTTATATAATGAAGCTATATGAGAATTCAGGAGAATACTATGCCAATTGCACATGAAAATTGTTCATTGTTAAAGCACTAATAGTGCAAAGGATAAATGAACTACTCACAGTAACTATCATCTCTCACATTGATGACATGTTGCTCATGCCCTTCCTCACTGAAACTCCTTTCTCCAACCACATCTGACAGACCATAGCTCTCCCCATCTTCAAAACTCTTATTCATTCATTCAATTGTGTTTATTGAGTGCTTACTTTGTGCAGAGCGCTCTATTAAGCACTTGGGAGAGTAAAATATAAAAAGAAACAGTCACATTCCCTGCCCACAGCATGCTTACAATCTAGAGGGAAGGAGGGAGACATCAATTCAAATAAATAAAATTACAGGTACGTACATAAGTGCTGTGGGACTGAGGGGGCGAAGAGCAAAGGGAGCAAGTCAGGGTGATGCAGAAAGGAGTGGGAGATGAGGAAAAGTGGGGTTTAGTCTGGGAAGACCTCTTGGAGGAGATGTGCCTTCGATAAGGCTTTGAAAGGGGAGAGACTAATTGTCTGTCGGATTTGAGGAGGGAGGACGTTCCAGGCCAGAGGTGGGACATAAGCGAGAGGTCGGTGGCAAGACAGGTAAGACCAAGTTACGATGAGAAGTTTAGCACCAGAGGAGCGAAGTGTGGGGGCTGGGTTGTAGAAGGAGAGAAGCGAGGTGAGGTAGGAGGGGGCAAGGTGGTGGACTACTTCAAAGCCACAGGTGGAGTTTTTGTTTGATGCGAAGATGGATGGGCAACTCCTGGTTTGTTTTGAGGAGCAGCTTGACATGGCAGTGACTAGTGTTTACTACAGTGATATGAGAATAGATCATAGTTAATAAATGCTGCTATTACTACTATTACCACTAGTACTATTAATATAGTTTCCCCCCTTTCAAAGCTTTACTGAAGGCACATCTCCACGAGGCCTCCCAGATTAAGCCCCGCTTTTCCGCATCTCCCACTCCCTCTCTGTCACCCTGACTTGCTCCTTTTGGTCTTCCCCCTGACCCAGCCCTACAACACTTGTATATACATATATGAGAAATCATATATATATCTGTAATTTTATTTATTTTGCTGTCTGTCTCCCTTTCTCTAGACTGTGAGCTCGTTTTGGGCATGGAATGTCACTGTTTATTGTTGTACTGTACTTTTCCAAGTGCTTAGTACCGTGCTCTGCATGCAGTTAGCACTTAATAAATAAGATTGAATGAATGAATATTACTCTCACTACTTTGACTATCACTGTTAAGCAGATACAGATTAATTTACATGCCTTGCACAGTAGAGGAGAATCATGTTCAGTGGTAAGAAAGAGTAACTCAAAGAGTAAAGCAAAGGTCTTGGAATTGAGACCTAAATTCTAATCCTAGCTCTCCACTTTCATTCTATATGACCTTGGACAAGTCACTTCACTTCTCTGTCCCACAGTTTCCTCATCTATAAAATGGGGATAAAATACCTATTAGGCCTTCCTCTTAGATT
The DNA here is from genome assembly GCF_004115215.2 of Ornithorhynchus anatinus. Classification (NCBI taxonomy): domain Eukaryota; kingdom Metazoa; phylum Chordata; class Mammalia; order Monotremata; family Ornithorhynchidae; genus Ornithorhynchus; species Ornithorhynchus anatinus. The sequence goes on from NC_041745.1 coordinate 30,484,410, forward strand.
GTGATCCCAGGGACCATAGAACAGGAACTTTGTTCAATCTGCTTATATTGTGTCTACCTCAGTGCTTTGTACAGTGCTTGGCACAGAGTAAACACAACATAATGATCCACATGTGTTTCAACCCAGAAGAAACCATTCACCTCTAATAAAAGAGTTCTGAGAGATTTCTCAGATTCAACCAGACTCGAAAGGAAATGTATTTTCTGTTCCTCCTACAGACTCAAGGTTAATATGGGAAATCTAGAACATATAATAGGCAAAAAGCATCATCTTGGTATATTAAACATGGAACATGATTTCTTTTGAGAAAGCTTTCCTGATGCTAGTAATACAATTTTGTATCACTAAGGAGATTGAAATGAAGGAAACCCAGTGGGTAAGCATACTGTGATCATTTGAAGAGTTCAGTTCTCTATTAAGATTCATTTTCCAGCGTCTTGCTTCATAGAATATCTATATCTTCTTAAGCCCGTTTAAAGTACTAATATACTTAAAACCTGTTCGCAATGGAATATGTAGATGGCCTAAGAAGTAATCTATTGCATTCAAACTCAACAGTCATATTAATTTTCTCAAGACTCTTGAACACTTTATAGTGCTAATTATGTCTATTACTGAGTCATTTACTTTGAAATGATATGTATGTTTCCTTCTGAAATAGAAATCCTCAGTTTTGCTTAGTAATGAAGAAAGTTCTATTTCAGTAAGCCTTTCTGATCTAATGACTCTGATTTCACTTAGAAATAATAGGTTTACTTGTACAAAGAATGGGGACACATATGTTCAATGCAGATAACTGACTGCTTATCAAATTTGTTCTAATTAGACGCTTTTGCATTATAGGATTAGTATGAGCCCTTTTGGGATACAGTGCACGCTGCATGTGAATTTCACAAGCGAGATAATACATTTGGAAATGTTGCAGTTTCCATTTCCTATAATACAGTTTCAAAGACTATGGTAAGCATTAATAATTTTGAGAAAGTAGCTATATGCAATTATATACAACTTGAGACAAAGCTTGTAGGTTTTGTTTCTAGATTTAGTACCAAAGATCAGTCTGTGAGAGTATGACTAGAATCATTTCGGCCCTCAGAGACCTGGAGAGATGTCTATATGCCCGAGGATTCTCTAATCTGGAAAGATGAAGGCAGTAAGAAGTCATGATTAGCGGATGTCAAAATCGGGAAAGATGTGGATAAGAGTGAACACAGTTTATTGTTCATCACATTGTACAAGAAAAGGCTAAGGGGCAGCTCATGAAAGCTCAAAGCTTAGATTTGAAACACGCTAAATGAAATTCCGCATCATGCAAGATTTGGTCATCATATTGCATTAGACACTGAAGGGACTGAAAATGTCAGGGGGTTCAAGAGGGGTTTGGATAAATCCATAGAAGATCATTTCATAGTTTACTAGGAGGAGATTTAGGAATGTAGAAGGGAAAATTAAATAACAGATTCTTGATCATAGAATGGATATGAAGGGAGAAAACCATCATAGTTAATTCAAACATGCTAATAGAATAGTAGGAATATTAACAACAGTAACAGCAACAGCAGCATATCTTGAGCACCTATTTGGTGCCCTGCTTTGTATTAGGACCTGGAGAACTTGCACTCTAAGAAGCAGGATACTGGTCTTGCTCCACCACTTGTCTGCTTGTGTGACCTTGAGCAAGCCATTTCACTTCTCCATGCCTCAGATACCTCATCCATAAAATGGGGATCGAAGACTGCTAGCCCCGTGCGGAACAGAGACTGTTCTTGGCACATAGAAAGCACTTAACAAATACCATAATCACTATTATTGTAATTATTATGAGACCACTGACCTGACTGAGTCCTAGCATTTCTAATGGCCTAATGACCTTATCTAACACTCACGATGGAATATAGAAATCCAATTATCAGAAATCTGCCAGACTTGTGTTCTCACAACACCACTTCACTGATAAGCAGTACCCCTCTGCAATGTAAATTCAGGCCACTTAGCTCAGGCTATCTTCTGTCACATATCACATATCAACGACAATACTGAACCAGGTTGACCCCCATTCACCAGTGGTGATCAGGTAAAGAGAATAATGCCCTATTTTAAAATCTGTCTTCAATAGTCTCACTAAAAACCAATTGTTGAGAAGCCGCATTTTGTCTTGTGACTGAAGATATTTGTCTTTAGGCTGTCTAATTTTCTTACAGATTCCACAACTACCTGGTGAATTTCACATCCCAGTGAAGTAGCTTTCACAGATGTTTCATTTCACTGGATTTGCCTACAAGGTAGAAAAGGTTTGGTTCTATCCTTTCTTTTCCCACTTTGTCCTGCCATTTCCTTTCATGTTTATGACCTGTGGCTTCCCTGCTATCTTCTATGCACCCCAAACTCACTCTCCTGTCCATTTTATTTTCAATGTTTATATACTTACAGCTTATCCCACATCTTCCACTTGTACTACCAATTCATTTTAGTGGTCCTGGAAGCCCGGAGTGGCAATCTAGGAAAGGGTTTCCTGGGGCTGTTGGTAATGGTGGAGGAAATGCTAATTTTACAAAATGGGGAGAGGTGGAAAAAAAAAGCTGTGGGGAGAGGAGCACAGGAAACTGAAGAGATGGGGTGTCCCGGGGGTGTGGAGGAATACTTCAAAGCTGAAGACTGGAAACCTATAGAAGAGGAGGGAGGAGATAGTAGTGATGCCTCATTCTCATCTCTTCTGCCTCCTTTACACATTTAAACTGTTCCCCCAGCTTGGAACACCATCCCTCCCCAAATCAATTAATCAATCAATCATATTTATTGAGCATGTACTGTGTATGTGCAGACCACTGTACTAAGCACTTGGGAGAGTACAATATAACAGAGTAGGTAGACTTGTTCCTTTCCTCCCAGGAGCTTACAATGTAGAGGGGAATATCTGGAAGAACCCAGCTCTTCTTACATTCAAAGACCTCCTGAAATGTTCCCAGATTAATTTCCCAACCACCAAGGTAGTATAAACCCATCAGCCAACTCTAACACTTAGGAATCTACGTCCATTCTCAGTTCTAATTTATGTGCCTTTATTCAGTTATTTAATTTTGATTGTTCTCGTTGTAAACATTTTTATGCTTACCTCCCCTTTTAGAGTGTGAGTTCCTTGTGGACAGAAAGCACGCCACTTCTTTATTTTGTACTTCCTAGGGCCTAATCTAGTACACTGCACCAAGTGCGTGCTCTATAACTCTAACTACTACTTCCATAATGTAATGAATCATAACTTAATGACTGAGTGATTGGACCATCCTACAAACATCCATCTTCATGAGTGTCCCTTCAGCACAGCATAGATTCCATTAATCCAAGGTTGATCTGCTATGTAATACTGATTTGACCTCCTTAATATCTATAGGATCTTAACTGAATGGCCTAGATAGACCTTGTTTTCCTGGCTCCAGGACTGAATTTGGGAAAATATAGCAAGAAGAAGGAAACCAAAGAGTTATGAAGAGCTGCTGTCCATTTTGACAACTGATTTAAAATTTGGCTATGAGACTAACTCACCACATGCACAGTAACAAATTTCAGATTCCAGAAGATGGATCTGCATTCAAAATAATAAAGAACAAAGAACTATGGGAGAATGGCTAACCTGGCATCCTCCTACAGTCTGAAAAGCAATTCATAAATAATGTCAGTCAATCCTATCCATAGAGCACTTAATTTGTGCAGAGCATTGCATTAAGGGCTTGGGAGAATACCATACAACAATAAGCAGACACACTCCCTGCCCTCACCGAGCTTACAGTCTCGAGAACAAGCTTACAGTCTACTTATTACTATTTCCTGACAGTTACAGACAAAACTACAATTACAAACAACAACATGATCTCTTTTACTTGAAGGAGTACTAACTTGGATACATCAATAAAATATGGTTATGCCATTAATTATGCATTAATCTGATCCGCTCAAATTTGATATAAAGAAGACCCTCAAATGACACCTGCATTTCTCTGTGGATTTTGCAATCCCTCCGCAGGAATTGAGCTGATAACATTCAAAAATGAATAAACAGGAACAAGGACATGGGACAGGACAGCCACTTTGCATAATACAGAAGCATCTGTTGTTTATGCATAGAGTCTTGGGAGCAGGTCAACAAGAGCTTTCTGAAAAGAACTGACACAAGTAGTTTATTTCTCTGAAGACAAATGTCCTACCCAAATGTAGGAGAGCCTTGTTTTCATAGATTCTGCATAGGAAGTAGCTCTTAGTAGGGATTCTTTTAATGTTTTCTATAAATAAGAAGATGTTTTGAATCCTCCAGAAAGTTGTTTAGAAAATTCAAGATGCACTCTCTTTTGTAATTCAAAAGCTCAGGTTTCTTGACTTTCAAACAAGCATTATGCCTGAGAAAGCTCAAAGATTAGGTGGCTGAATAATAGAATCTAGTGATCGATTTAGAAATTACTTCCCCAAATTTGCTTTTGTAAATTACCGAGTGCAATTTTCCAATGGAATACTTCAGCGGAGTTTCAAGAACCAATGCAAAGGTCATATGACAGCTTCAATATTCTTATTCAAAAGCAAAAATTACTAAACGAGTCAGAAAATATGATGGTGGAAACAATGGTCACCTGAAAGGGATAGAATATTTGCATGAAAAGTGTAGAATGCTATTTTAACCCATTTCTCCAGCTCCTTCACTACCCTAGTATATCCATTTTCCATTCTAACCCAAGTTGCATTCTCGAAGTTTGAGTCCAAGGCTCTGTTTAGTCTCTGACTCTTTGCTTTAATTACTCTTTATGATACAGTATGGTTGCCCAACAAGCGAAATCCCTCCTAAAAGCCAAGACAAACACTCCATGCCAAGCTCTTTACTGAGCACTGAGGTAAATACTATATAATCAGATTGCCCAAAGTCCAGTGGGGCTCACAGTCTAAGGATGCAGGAGAACAGGCATTCAAGGTCCATTTTATAGATGAGGAAACTGATGGTCAGAGTAGTTAGGTGAGTTGTCGAATGCCACTCTGCAGGCAAGTGATAGAATTGGGATTAGAAGCCAAGACTCCTGACTCCCAAGACCATGCTCTTTCCATACTCTATGGAAAGATGATGAGAGGTAGTTGTGCATGAGTATTGCACAGTATATGGTGGGGATGAAGGTGGGTACAGGCGGGCTCCACAATCCAACAAGTTAGGTTTCTGGAGAACATGGTGGTACTGTGATTGACTGTACTCATGGTGGTACTGTGATCGACTGTACCTTGGGTTACGTTTTGCCATAGACTTCTGTGTTATGATTTAGAATCCGTTCCAGAACCCTTGGAAATGTAGTAAGACATTCCTTCATTGGCTATGCACTCTAACGATAAACATCGTTCAGTGAATGTTTAATCTTTGTTAAAGAAATTCAAATACAGCATCATGTTGTTTAACAAGGAGTTGTAGTATGATTGAAGGTTTTTTCAGAAGGTGCCAGATGTAGAAACTATGGGAGTGTTTTTTCACTTTCAATCAATCAATAAATTGATGGTATTTATTGAACACTTACTATATGTGGAGCACTTCCAAGCACTTGGGAAAGTACAATGCAATAGAATTGGTAGACGTGATCCCTATCAACAAAGAGCTTACAGGCTTAAGGGGCAGACAGATATTAAAATATACTGGAAGAAATTTCAGTTAATAACATCCAATTTAGCTGGAACAGAAGACTTCTTTTCTTCTTAAACCACCTTGTAGTAGCATAAATTCTTCTGAATAGCTCCATCTGCCTTTGAACTTCTCTCTCCATGGAGGGTTTTTTATTTTGGTGACCTTGGTAAAGATATCCACTTCCTTGAAAATTAATGCAAGGTTTGTTTAATCTCAAGATTTATCATGATAGAGCAGCAATTCCTTCTTCATCTGGTTCAGTATCTTGCCATGATGCCTTGGATTCTTGGAATTCAGTGAGGTTTTTGGACAACATTTCATCTGAATGAGATGCAATTAACTCATATCTGTCTTCATCCTCTATATCACAAGTAAATTGTCTCCTTGATTGAAGAACTTCTTGGATTATCTGCTCAGGGGTCTCAGTTCTGAGCTGAAAATCTGACACAAACTGTAGACAGAGTTTCCTCCAAGATCCATTCCGTGTTGTTGGTTTAATTTCACACAGGGTAGAAGGCTTTACTTAATTGCAGCACTCAGCGAGAACATCAATCACTACCATTCTATTGCTCGGTGGTGTTAGAGAGTCTTTTGGTGCAGAGCACTGTGTAAGTGCTTGGGAGAGTCCAATAAAGTTAGAAGACCAGTGAAGTGGATGATGGAAAAGGCATCAGAATACTCAGGTTGCATTCCCAAGGTTGTTGAATGACAGAGCGGTGGTAACATAGCTTATTCCTAGACTTCAGATGAAACCTCGATACTTCAAGTATTCAGTGTCTGAAAATCGTTGAAACCACTGCCACAGATCTCTGCTCTTACAACTCAGTTGCCCCCATAAAAATATGCCGATTGAGACCTTAAAATATTCAATCCAGATTACTGACAGAGATGACACTGAAGTGGTTTGGGTTGACATTTGGATTACATTTAGTGAAATATTTACCAAGTAAGAATACCTGTTAATGAGCTAAAGACATGACCTTTTACCTCATTAGGAAATTAATCAGTCAATCAATGGCATATATTAATTGCTTAAAGTATGCGGCACACTGTATTAAGTCCTTCAGAGAGTACTATATTGTGTTTTCACCGTTTGTTTTCTCCTTATGCATTTGTCACCATTCACTTCCCCAACATATTCTTTGATTAAGATGCCCTTGATGGCCAGGAATCCTGTCTAATTCTTACCTGTGCGTTCTTTCCCAGCATTTAATACCATGCTTTAAACCCAGTAAGCACTTAATGGCTATTACTATTACTAATAGAGTACCTAGACATGATCCCTGTCCTCAAGAAGCTTCCAATGTAGCAGGGAACAGACAGATACACACCAACAAAAAATGCAATTATGATCACTGCATCTCCAATGTCTTTTAAGAGCTTCATGTGACATATGATGTCCAAAAATATGAACTGTATTATGTAGCTATCATTTTAATTACTAGGTACTAGATGCTAGGTTCCAGGTATGCAAAACGAAAAAAAAATGAACCTTGGTTATTTAGACAACTTAGAGAAAAGGTCAAAACAACCTTGAGGAGGTAAATTAGTAAGGTATTTTTGAATTTGTCTAAAATGCAGTAGCGATGGCAAACAGAATGATGATAAATGATGTCTCTTAAATCTAAGTGCTGCAATTATGAGATTCTCCAAGCATTCTTAGAAATGATAGATTTAGTTGTTCTGTCACACAAAGAAGAATAAATAAAAGCACTCCAACCACAGCGGGCTCCCATATTGAGCTTTCTCTCTCTTTTTCCTTTTAGGAGACAAATGACTACACAGCCAGTCATCCCCAAGGGTAACTTGAAACCATCAGGATATTCAAAATGCATTTTTGAATGCCAAAGAGGAAATGACAGAAAAGAAAAGTATAGCAGATTTTGTTAACATGATGACAAAAAAGTTTGCTAGGGCAATCCAGCATCCGTCAAAAGTTCCATTCTTGTCACATCCCTCTTGGGATTAGCACAGAAGAAAAGCACATCCACAGGAAAATGTAACAGTTAGAATGAAGGTGAAAAGAAGTCCCCTTCCTAGGAGACTTTGACCTCGTAAACTACAGGAAACAACTTAATAGATTAAAAAGTGAACTATTAGACACATGTCTTGATAACACAGTAATTTTACTTGTCTCACACTCTTAAGGGAGGTCATAAAAATTGCTATTTAGGTCTGGGATAAGAAATGAGGTCCTGCCAAGAGGTCATAAACGAATAGTCATTCAATCACATTTATTGAGCGTTTACTGTGTGCAGAGCTAATATGTGCTAAGAGTAAAATAATAATAACACTTGATAAGTGTTTACTATGTGTCAAACACTGTACTAAGTACTAGGATAGATACAAGATAATCAGGTCCCACATGTTGCTCACAGTCTAAGTAGGAGGAAGAATGGGCATTGAATCCCCATTTTACAGATGAGAGAACTGAGACAGACATGGCCAAAGTCCCACTGATTTGCCCAAGGTCCCACAACAGGTATGTGGCAGAGTAAGATTTAGAATCCAGGTCCTCTGATTCCCAGGCCTGTGCTCTTTCCATTGACGATGCTGCTTCTCTATCTCATTAGTGTAGCTTCCAGTTCCAAACAAGGATCCCAAGTGGCCTCTTGCAACTAGAAACCATTTTGGAAAATTGAACTGTATTCTGACATTAAACATGGATGGCTCCAGCCATTTTCCCTTCTGATATCATCAGTTTTATGGTTTTGCTCTCCACATTGATGCTGTTCCCTGAAATAGCTGCCTCACTCCCAGCCCAGTGGTGGTTGGCCCTGTTAGGAGGCAACACCTCCGAGATTAATGCAGATTTACATGGCACACATAATTACTCCCCATGCAACAGTGTCAATCCTAAACACTAGGATACAGCAGGCAGTGAGGCCTAAAGGATAGAGAATGGAACTGAGAGTCAGGAGACCTGGATTCTATTCCCACCCCTGCCACTTGCTTATTGTGTGACCTCGGGAAAGTCACCTAACTCCTCTGTGTCTCCATTTCCTCGTCTGTAAAGTGAATAGCAACTACCTGTTCTTCCTCCCCATTAGATTGTGAGTCCCATGTGTGACAGGGTCTTATATCTATCCAATGTTTAGTGATGTGTTTGGTCCTTGATAAGCCCTTAACAAATACCTCTATCACAGTTAGGCAGGAGTTTCGGATGAGTGTCAGAAATTAAATTCATTCGCTGACCAGTAAGGATCTATGTTTCAGGGAACTGCAGGTTTCATAGACGATAAAGCCCTAAGGACAGCAAACTCCCACTCCCACCCACTCAGTCAATCAATGCATAACTCTGTGCAGAGCACTGTACTATCCATTTGGGAGAGTACAATAGTGTAAGTAGACAAAAGCAACAGCAGGGCTTTAATCTCCTGTTTCCCCTAGGTCATGCTAGGAGGGATCTCTGTGACCTGAGGGAGACCCCATGATGGGTGGATGGAGCCTGGGCCCTGTTCAGACTCTCTGGCATTCAGACTCCATATCGTCACCCAGTGCAGATGGTTCTCTGCCTTTTTTCTGAGTGCTAGGTTATGTGGATGTGCTTTTGGCCTTATTGTAGCAACTCTTGTAGGCATTTGGGCTATTAGCATCCTGATGATGATGATAATAATAATTTGGATTTTTGTTAAGCACTTGCCAATCATTGTTGTAAGCGCTGGGGTAGATACAAGGTAATCAGCTTGGACACAGTCCCTGTACCCCGTGGGGCTCACAGTCTTAATCCTCATTTTAATGATGAGGTAACTGAGTCAAAAAGAAGTAAAGTGATTTGCCCAAGGTCATACAGAAGACATGTGACAGAGCCAGAATTAGAACTCACATCCTCTGATTCCTGGGCCTGTGCTCTTTCCACAAGGCTCTGCAGCTTCGCCTGTATACTGGGCTCCAGAAACTCTGCCCACTGTATCTCTTCTGAGTTTACCAGGTATTAACATTTCCTTAGTTATTTACAGGGATTGTCATGAGTGGATAGTACCGAGTTTCAGGGAATTAAGCAAATATGGAATTTTTTTCATTCATCTCTTCACTGGCTCAGGATAGAAGGGCAATCTGCTTCACCCTAACACACATACACACACATATCCACCCTCAATCTGTTCAGTCTACCTGCTATTACCTAATAACCACCTGTAAAATGGTGTATCCAAGAGATGTTATGTGAATTAAATAACAAATGCGCGTTTGCAGCTATATTGACGCTCTGGAATGTTTTTCTTTATTTTGTAAATGCTATGAATCCTGATACATGATATTTGGTTGGAATGAAATTAGGAAATGCAAGTTATACTAATAATGCTAACTTAGTAGTATATGACCTTTATACCTAGTAATATCAGACTTCTAAGCCATTTAGAAATGCAGATCAATATAGCGTTGTCACAGTCATTGGAGTCGGAAGGAAATTAAGGGGAAGAACAAAATGAGATTATGTTCAGGAAAATATGATACATACATTTAGGAATCAGATATGCAACATATTCCCCAGTAAACAGTTCTCAAATTTACACACACAAATGAAACTTTTCCTAGGAGGAATGCAGTATTCTCTTAGCATATTATTTGACCCAAACCTTAGGAGAGTAATTTAAGTGTCAGATTGTAAAAATCCACCTCTTCCAGGTTAAGACTCTGGAGAAATCAGATTCTCCTTTCTTGCCCTCCACAGTGTGGAAATGCATAAAATCCTTAGACGTGGAGAGGTAATCTCCATAAAGGAAGACCTTTTCTCCCAATGTTAAAAGCATGGTCAGCAGCAGTCTCCAGGGTTACAAAAAAAGGATAATACATCCTAGCGGAGCTGAGATCAGCAGATACCAGTTTTCTCACAGAACAAGATCTCCTAAGGTTTATGAATGTGTGTTGACACAGGAGAAAATGGAATCTAAGGCAGAGCTCTGTTCAGAATCATTTGGAATATGGACCCCGAGATTGTGAACTGGAAGAATGCCACATGTCCCTCCTAGTAAGTTGCTTTGGACAAGGAGTGCCTAGGGCTTACATGTTCTTCACAAAGTAAGCGCTCAATAATTGACTGATAGAACTGATGATTTGCATTTTATAAAACTGAGACGGCTCTTTGGAAAGAACCTTCATTCAGTCGTATTTTGTTCAATTGTATTGAGTGCTTACTTTGTGCAGAGCACTGTACTAAATGCATGGGTGAGCACAGTATAACAATAAATAGACACTTTCCCTGCCACAGGGAACTTAGAGTCTAGAGGACTAGTTTACAGTCTAGAGTCTATTCAAAGATCTATTCATTCATTCATTCAATCATATTTATTGAACAGTTACTGTGTGCAGAGCACTATACTAAGCACTTGGAAAGGTACAGTATAACAATAAACAGTGACATTTGCTGCCCACAATGTGCTCCCAGTCTAGAGTGGGGAAGATAGACATCAGTACAAATAAATAAAATTAGATTTGTACATAAGTGCTTTGGGGCTGGGAGGGGGAAGAGCAAAGGGAGCAAATCAGGATGGTGCAGAAGGGAGTGAAAGATTAGGAAAAATAGGGATTAGTTTGGGCAGGCCTCTTGGAGGAGATGTGCCTTCAATAAGGCTTTGAAGGAGGGGAGAGTGATTGTCAGATTAGAGGAGGGAGGGCATTCCAGGCCAAAGGCAGGACATGAACTAGGGGTCGGTGGTAAAACAGGTGAAACTGAGGCATACTGCAGTTAGCACTAGAGGAGCAAAGTGTGTTGGCTGGACTGTAGGAGAGAAGCAGCATGGTATAGTGGTGAGAGCACAGGACTGGGAGTCAGAAGGTCATAGTTTCTGATCCTGACACCACCACTTGTCTGCTCTGTGGCCTTCGGCAAGTCACTTAACTTCTCTGTGCTTCGGTTATCTCATTCCTATAAAATGGGAGTTGAGACTGTAAGCCCCTCATGGGACAGGGACCGCATCCAACCTGATTTCCTGGTATCCACCCCAGTGCTTAGTAAAGTGCATGGCACATATTTATATCATAGTTTTTATTATTGTCTCTTGACCTCTTTCACTACTGGATTAGGATTTATCCCAGAGGAAATCAATCCATCAACCAATCAATCGTATTTTTTGAGTGCTTACTGTGTATGGAGCACTGTACTAAGCTTTTGGGAAGTAAAATGTAAAAGAGTTGGTAGCCACGTTCCCTATCCACAGCGAGCTTATAGTCTAGAGGACTGTGTCATTTACTCACATTTTCTGCCAGGCCAGCAGGGGGAGCCCCAGGCTGAAGTGGCACATTGATAAAAAAATGTCTCTGAGACTTAAAGCCAATTCGCCACAGGAGAGACATGACCTAACCAGGTCACAATTTGTGTCCCGATCTCAAATTCAGAACAATAGAGATTTCACAGTCCGAGATGGCAGGAGCATTAAAGACTTTGAATCATTGGGGTCTTTGATGTGCACACATTGCTATGGAAGAGGAATAGAGTTTGTCGAGTCAAACATTTCATTAAAAAGACACTTCTTCTTCTGCCAGAGGAGAAAATATGATGTTAATCCAGAGAGACTTGGGCTTCATGCTGCTTCAATGAGATTAAAAGGACTGCCTACTAGGGTGAAGTTCTATTAAGTTTATAAATATTCATAGCAATATTGGAAAGTTTAAAGAAGACTGAATTTCACTTAATTGCTCACAAAAAAAGTAATCTTCTTATTTTAAAGAATATGGATAATTAGATTTACCAGGGAAAATGGGCAAGGGCATCAAGATTTTCGGATACAAAGGATCAGCCGGAGGCAACGGGAGAATCAGAAATACAAAGCGTTCACCCTTCCTGGCCCTTCCATTCGGGAGAGTGCTGATTTTCCTGGCAAATAGTCACGTGTGCTAAATGTAAGGTCATTTCACAGTTTCAAAGGGGCAAAGGAAGATAATTTCATCCACAACTGAGCCCTAGTTTTTGGCAAAGTTAGAAGGAACAGTGACAGCTAAAGTGGAACCGACGTGACCAGGTAGAAAGAGCATAGGACTGGTATTTTGGGAAATCTGGCTTCTAATCCCAGCTCTGTTACCTGCCTGCTGTGTGACCTGAGGTGAATCACTCAACTTCTCCGTGCTTCCATTTCTTAATCTGTAGAATGGAGATTAAATGCCTGTATTCCTTACACTTTAGACTGACCCAGTGTGGGACAGGGACTGAGCCTGATCTGATTAGATTACATCTACTCCAGTGCTCAGCACAAAGTACTTGGCACAAAGTAAGCCCTATATATATATGTATATGTGTGTATGTGATATATGTATATATCACAATGATGATTATCACTAAAGAATAGAAGGAGATGATGTTACTGCTAAAGCTGACAGAGAAGGTTGATGTGGTCATTCAAAGCTGTAGCATGCAGCAATGAAGCGGATGGCTATCCAATTTCCTGAACTTGGAACTGTGACCTTTGGTCAGTTGATATTCACCCTACCCTTAACCTATCAGGATTTATGTACATATCTTTAAATTATATATCATAATTACAGTTATACATTTATCTTTATGTCTGTTTCCCCCACTAGACTATAGCTCATGGCCAGGGAACTTATCTGCCAATGCTGTTGTCTTGTCGTTTCCCAAGCATTTAGTACAGACCTCTGCTCTCAATAATTACCATTGCTTGATTGATTGATATGCTCCAGGCACTGTAGCAAGCCCTGGGTAGATACAAGATAATAAAAATAATAATAATGTTGGTATTTGTTAAGCGCTATGTGGAAAGCACTGTTTTAAGCACTGGGGGGCATACAAGGTAATCAGGTCATCCCACGTGGGGCTCACAGTTTTAATCCCCATTTTCCAGATGAGGTAACTGAGGCACAGAGAAGTTAAGTGACTTGCGCAAAGTCCAACAGCTGACAGGTGGCGGAGCTGGGATTAGAACCCATGACCTCTAACTCCCAAGTCCAGGCTCTTTCCACTGAATCACACTGGATACAGTCCCTGTCCCACATAGGTTCACAGTCTTAATTCCCATTTTACAGATGAGGTAATAGAGGTACAGAGAAGTTAAGTGACTTGCTCAAGGTCACAGAGCAAGCAAGGGGAGAAGTCGGGATTAGAACCCAGATCCTCTGATGCCCAGGTCCATGTTCGTTCCACTAGGTCAAGCAACTTCTCTACAGTGTTCAGGAGGAGTTTGTGTTTTCTGGGTTTCGGCATGATATTTTTCTGAAATCAACTGATAAGCCAGCATTCTTTACTCCAAAAAAAGAGGCAATAAATCTGCATTACCGTTTGAGAAAAGAAAACTACTAAATCGTCATAGTTTATCTAGGTGACAGTGTGCTTCACACTCTAGCCAGTCTTCCACACCAGGTCCTTGTTCACACTTCGGTGGTGATTAAGGAGTGATTTGAGAAGCATTTAGTTTAGTAGTAAATCAAGCAACCAGCAAAGGGCATGGAGTAGAACATCATCATAGTCAATTTGGTGTGTTTACTGCGCACAGAACACTCTACTAAGCTCTTGGGAGAGTACAATAAAACAGAGTTCCTAGGCACAATCCCTGTCCACCAACTCTATTGTATTCTATCAAATGCTTTGTAGCAATATGCCTAGAATATTGCAACGTTTTAAGAACAAGGGGGAAATGTAGAGGGAGGAAAGGAAGATCCAAGATGGAGGAATTTGGGGCAGAGAAGTGCTTCAGCAATTTTTTCCCCCCAGGACCTCTCCCAGACCAGGATAAGCACTGGACACAGGGACAGGAAATAACTTAACCACTGCCTCGGAGTAGGGAAAGAGGAGCTGGGACAATGGCATGACTTGGTCAGGGTGCCGGAGGTTAAAAATGTAACAACACCAGCCTGAGTTTGAAGATCAAAAAGTCCTTTTGGACAGGGATCTTGTGGAACAACTCCATTGTATTGTACTCTCCCAAGTGTATGATATACTGCTTAACACACAGTAAGCATTCAGTCAATATTATTGATTGTTTAGTTGATGAATGAGCCAATTCCTTCCTAACATCCTTCCTCTGGCCCACAACTCCCCCGCCTTCCAAATATGCCAGACCACCACTCTCCCCTGCTTCAAAGCTTTATTAAGGTCACATCTCCCCACAGAGGCCTTCCCTGAGTAAGCCCTCATTTCCTCTACCCCCTCTCCCTTCTGAGATGTCTATGCACTTGGGTCTATACCCTTTGGACACTTGGTATTCACCCCACCCTCAGCCCCAGAGCACTTATGTACATACCCATAATTTATATTAATGTCTGTCTGACCCCCTCTAGACTGTAAGTTCTTTGTGGGCAGGCACTGTGTCTACAAACTCTATTATACTGTACTCTCCCAAGCTATTAGTACAGTACTCTGCACACAGAAAACTCAATGAATGCCACTCATTGATTGAAGCAGCCCTGTGTTCACAGGAGTCTGGATTGTTAATGATACGTCTCTGGACCGATGGACCCATGGTAGGGTCTTTGCTTTAGAGGTTGGATAGGATTCCCATGTATTCATTTCTGCTATGCTTGATGCGCGTGCACTTATACCTCCCAGAAGGGGA
This sequence comes from Ornithorhynchus anatinus, assembly GCF_004115215.2. NCBI lineage: Eukaryota > Metazoa > Chordata > Mammalia > Monotremata > Ornithorhynchidae > Ornithorhynchus > Ornithorhynchus anatinus. The sequence goes on from NC_041745.1 coordinate 30,499,554, forward strand.
TGGCGGATTCAATCAATCATATTTATTGAGCGCTTACTGTGTGCAGAGCACTGTACTAAGTACTTGGGAAGGTACTACACAAAAATAAACTGACACATTCCCTCCCCACAACAAGCTTATAGTCTAGAAGACGAGTTTAGAGTCTTTTCTCCCTGCCTCCGGTAACCAGTTGCTTGAGGCAGAACCTGTCTGGATGTAACCTGTTGGATCCTGATAAAGAAATGACAAATTTCTGGGGTAGAACAGAAGGACAGGCCAATTGCTCTCATACGCTAGCCCAATCCCTCCAATTTCCTTTCACTTAATATGACAAATTGTGGTCAACACTGGTCCAAATTAGCTTGGCTACTGTTAGAGGAGGAAATAGATTTGGAGACAATTGAATATTGTTATAGCTTCTTAACTATTTGGTCCAGAACCACCTCTAAAAAGGTCTTCTACAAATAGTCTTGCAATTTACTATTTTGCCAGACCTGTAATTTAAGAGTTATGAAGAGAAAATAATGTATTGGTGTTTCTTCTAAATTGATTCAACATATTTTATTCCAAGTGGCTTCTTCTCTCCTTTTCATTTCTGCCAGATGAACTGTTATCGATGTCGACGAGGAAGAATAATTTTGTGTGGGCCAAATTTCTGACGTTCAGTACCCCCAGACATTAATTTAGGACAAAGGAGACTAATCCACTGCTTACAAAGAAGAAGAAGAAGAAAAATAGAATTTCAGTGACAATCTTTCACTAAAAGGTGAAAGGGATTGAAGTCTTAGACTATAATAACACTGGATGTGAGACGCTAACAGTGTTTGGTCCAGTATGCATCTTCAGTGAGTACTGGATGAGGAGAAATGTCCTAATGTTTTCTGCCAGAATCAATTTCTGACATACACTGTCAAGAAACAAAGAAAGTAGCAGAATTCCCCCAAGGAATGTGGGAGGGTAAAATGAAATTGATGGGAAATTAGAAATTATTCCAAAATGTAATTAAATCAGGTACAAAGGAGAATATCAATTCACCCCTTTGAAACAAAGTTTGAAAGAAATGGGACCAAGATAAAACCTCAGCCATGGTATTTATATCAAAATATTATTTGAAGGTGAGTTCGATACAAGGTGGAAAAGAGGAGACAGATATTTGTTCATGGTATTCTGACCTTTTTCATCCCATCAGGAGTAATTCCCAATAACTTTTAAGTAAAAGTGATCAAGAAATTCATCTCACTATCATGTGAATCTACCTTCTAAATATTTGAAGGCAATGAGACGGAATTCCACCATAGTATCAGGGCTATCTAATTTCATAAAAATGTATGAAATGGGACATTTAATCTGACTTCTCTCTGGAGCGCTGATTGGATTCCCATATCTTAGATTGGGTTAAACATGATAATGAAGATGGTCACTTGTATACAACAAGATTTTCCTTTGGAATTTGAGCCCTGGGTGGGACAGAGACTGTACCTGATTCAATTGAATTTTATCAACTCCAATTTTTAGCACAATACTTGGTACATAGTAAACACTTAAGGAATGCTGTAATTATTGTTATTTCAAGACCTGAATCATAAAGTTTATAAAGACATTTGATGGCTTTTGTAGCCCAGAGCAAACCACAGAATTGGCTACGACCCACTTTGGGACTTAAACTACAACTAACTGATAGAGGGGAAATTCATTATGAAAGTTCTAACAGGATTCTAAGTTCTCAAACTGGAGACCTCGGGCAGAGACTAATTGGTTCATCATGACCAATACCTCTCTTCAAATCTTATCTGTTTCCCTAGCAATTTTATCTTTCCATAGCTATGACTAGAGCATTGTAGAATTTTCCATCTCCGGCCCCACTTGTCAATTTTGAATGTTCCTTTAAATTTTGGAGAATTTATTAGAGGAAAGCAGGTTGTTTGAAAGCCGGAGTTACCATTTCAAAAATGTAGGAAAAAACAGAATAAATTCCCTCCTCCCCAACTGCCATTTCAAGGTCTTCTACATCACCTAAGCATTTGACTATGCATAGCCCTACCATCTTGTTGCATTTATGTACATATTTTTGTACTGTATTTCTTCCCCTTATCTGTAATTTATTTTAGTATCTCTCTTGCCTGAAAGTTTGTAAGCTCCTCGAGGGCAGGGATCATTTATCAGTCAATCAATTTAGACTCAGAATGGCCTATTGGAAAGAACTCAGGCCTGGGCACCAGAGGACCAGAGTTCAAATCCCTGCTCTACCACATCTGCTCTGTGGCCTTGGGAAAGTCATTTAACTTCTCTGTGCTTCCAGTTACCTCGTCTGCAAAATGGGGATTAATACTGTTTGCCCCACGTGGGATATGGACTGTGTCCAAGCTGATTAGCTTGGATCTACCCCAGTGCTTAGTATATTATCTGGCACATAATAGCACTTAACAAATGTCATTAAAAATAATTGATCAATGGAGCACTTGGAGCACTTACGGTGTGCAGAGCACTGTATTAAGAACCTGAGAAAGTACAAATGGCTTAGTGGAAAAAGCCTGGGCTTGGGAGTCAGAGGTCATGGGTTCTAAACCCAGCTCCAACACTTATCAGCTGTGTGACTTTGGGCAAGTTACTTAATTTCTCTTTGCCTCAGTTACCTCACCTGTAAAATGGGGATAAAGACTGTGAGTCCCACTTGGGACAACCTGATTACCTTACCCCAGTGATAAGAACAGTGCTTTGCACATAGTAAGTGCTTAACAAAAACCATAATTATTATTATTAATAGTGTAGGTAGACTGAATCTTGGCCCACGTGGAGCTTAGAGGAGAAGACAGACATTAAAAGAAATTGAAACTAGGGGAATGGCAGAGCATCACGATATGGATATAAGTGCTGTGAGGCTGGGTGTGGGTTGAATATGAATAATGCTTATGTATCTTCCTTAGCCCTTAGTACAGGGCTCTGCACAGAGTAAGTGCTCTGTAAATATCACTGTTCAATTATTTGTAATGACAATTCAATTAATTTTAATTAATTTTGAATGTTTTATTGCACTCAAATTATCCATCTGAATTCTGCAGAGTAATGCTCCCTTTTAAGTGTGAAGGTGAGTTAAATCACCCTTCCTTTCCCAGTTTTTGATTCTCTTCATTCATCTATGACTGTCCAGCATGGATGGCCCTGGGCTTCCTTGGCAGAGTTACAACCTGAATATCCTGGATGGATCATTTCCCAAGCCATGTTATTATTATGATTAGTTATGATAATAATAATGATAATGGCATTTCTTAAGTGTTTACTATGTGCCAGGCACTGTATTTTCTGAGGCAGGTACGAGCAAATCAGGTTGGACTGAGTCCCTGTCCCACACAGGGATCACAGTCTTAATCCCCATTTTACAGATGAGTTAAATGAAGCACAGAGAAGTGAAGTCATTTGCCCAAGGTCACCCCGGAGACAAGCGGTGGAGCTGGGATTAGCACCCAGGTCCCTCTGACTCCCAGGCCCATTCTCTATCCTCTAGGCCATGGTACTATTTCCCCTCTCATTCTGTCCCTTAAATTTGTGTCAATTGAAAAATCAGAGAAACAAGGCTCTGTGCTTCATTGAAACCCTTCTGAGGAAAGAAAACAGATGTATTTTCTTTGATTTTTTCCAGTGTAATAATCTCAGTTGCTTTGTGGAAACGTTACTGAATAGCTTTGGTATTTGATTAAGTATGAAAATGAAGCTGATAGTTTGTTGTCATCTTGTGATTACATTAATTTCAACATCCACTGACGGCAGCAGATATACAGCAATGCAATAATAATTAGCCCATAATGGAAGAACACATGAACAGGTGGTTTTGCAATAAGAAATACAAATATTTCTTTTTAGAGATACACTATTTTCCGTCAACTGCATTTGAGAAAGTTGCTCTTTGTAACCACCTGATGCTCATATGTAGGTGGAGTCAGAGAAAACAGTAATTTGAAACAATAACAACTTTTTTATCTCAGTATCACAAACAGACCATATTTAAAGTATTAATTATCTGCTGTTCAACAGAATACAAAGTGAGGAATTACCAGTGTGCGGAACAACACAGGTTGCGTTAACAGTTTTCTTGTTCAGAAAAAATGCGTCTTCATCTTTTCCCTAAGATGATAAAACAGTATGAAAGAGCCCGGGACTCAAAGTCAGGAAACCTGGATTCTCATATCGTTTATTTTTTTATGGTATTCGTTGAGTTTTTACTATTCATTCATTCATTCATTTAATAGCATTTATGGAGCACTTACTATGTGCAGAGCACTGTACAAAGTGCTTGGAATGTACAAATCAGCAACAGATAGAGACAGTCCCTGCCCTTTGACAGGCTTACAGTCTAATCGGGGGAGACAGGCAGACAAGAACAATGGCAATAAAGAGAGTCAAGGGGAAGAACATCTCATAAAAACAATGGCAAGTAAATAGAATCAGGGTGATGTACATCTCATTAAACAAAATAAATAGGGTGATGAAGATATATACAGTTGAGCGAATGAGTACAGTGCTGAGGGGGTGGGACGGGAGAGGGGGAGGAGGAGAAGGAAAGGGGGGAGAAGAGGGTTTAGCTGCGGAGAGGTGAAGGAGGGGGTAGAGGGAGCAGTGGGAAAAAGGGGGGAGCTCAGTCTGGGAAGGCCTCTTGGAGGAGGTGAGCTTTAAGTAGGGATTTGAAGAGGGGAAGAGAATTAGATTGTCGGCATTCCAGGACCGCAGGAGGACATGGCCCAGGGGTCAATGGCGGGATAGGTGAGACCGAGGGACGGTGAGGAGGTGGGCGGCAGAGGAGCAGAGCGTGCGGGGGTGGTGGTAGAAAGACAGAAGGGAGGAGAGGTAGGAAGGGACAAGGTGATGGAGATCCTTGAAGCCTAGAGTGAGGAGTTTGTGTTTTCAGCGGACGTTGATAGGCAACCACTGGAGGTGTTTAAAAAGGGGAGTGACATGCCCAGAACGTTTCTGCAGGAAGATGAGCCGGGCAGCAGAGTGAAGAATAGACTGGAGCGGGGCGAGAGAGGAGGAAGGGAGGTCAGAGAGAAGGCTATGTGCCAGGCTTTGTGCTAAGCGCTGGGGTAGATACAAGATAATCAGTTTGGACAGAGCCCAGGCCCCACATGGGGCTCACAGTCTTAATGCACATTTTACAGATGAGCTGAGTGAGGTACAGAGAAATAAAGTGACTTGTCCCAGGTCACACAGCAGACATGAGGCAGAGTCTGGATCAGAACCCAGGTCCTTCTGACTCCCAGCTCCACGCTCTATCCCCTAGGCCAAAGTGCTTCTGCCACTTTCCTGTTGTGTGTGTGTCCTGGGGCAAGTCACTTCCCTTCTCTGTGCCTGAGTTTCCACCTTTGTAAAATGGGCATTCAATACCTGTTCTCCCTCCCCCTTAGACTGTGAGTCCCATGTGGGAGGAGAACTATGTCTGACCAGATTAACTTGAATCCACTCCAGTGCTTGCACCCAGCATGTGCCTAACAAATAGTATTATTATCATAATAATAGTAATTATTGTTCCTTATGCCAGTGGACTATCCAGGACTCATTGGAGTTTGGAGGGGTCCCTAAGTGGCCTAGCCCACCCTACCTTATTCAAGATATCCATGGCATAAGAGCATAATGCTGAAAAAAGCTTTAGATGTTGGTGTAATTGTTCTTAGTTGTATAACTGAGTCCAATTCTCCTGGTGTCTGGTAAAAACATTAACTCTCTGAAGCCAAATAGCCATTTTGTGTATTGCTACCAAAAAGGTCAAACACTGCTACAGTACAGAGTCCCCTGGATTCTGAAATAATCAGTGTTTCTCCCAGAGGCCCTGAATGACTTAGAGGAACCAACTGAAGGTCCCAGAGAAACAGGTCCAATAATAATTATTATGATGATGATTATTAATTGAAAAGAAGGTGCTGGGAGCCACTAAATTAGAAATGTATTTATTTGTTCTGAGTCTAACACCTGTTACCAAGCTTATTTCCTAATCAACCATATTTATGAGTTCTTACTGAGGGCAATGCACTGTACTAAATGCTTGGGAGAGGGCAGTGCAATATAGTTTGCACACACGACGCCTGCCCCCAAGGAGCCTACAGTTAAAGTGACTTTATAGGAATGAAAGTGCTGAAGAAAACCAAGATATTAGTCATAGATGCCCATTCTCAAACACTGAGTCTTGGTGGTGTAACAGGACCTCCTCAGTTTTCCTTTTCAAAAAACCTGGGTTTAGAATGCAGTTGTGCTTGGTTTCAGCTTGCTAGACACATGTAGAGGAGCAGCGTGGCTCAGTGGAAAGAGCCCGGGCTTGGGAGTCAGAGGTCATGAGTTCGAATCCTGGCTCCACCACTCGTCAGCTGTGTGACTCTGGGCAAGTCACTTAACTTCTCTGGGCCTCAGTTACCTCATCTGCAAAATGGGGATGAAGACTGAGCCCCACGTGGGACAACCTGATCACCTTGTAGTCCCCCAGCGCCTTACACATAGTAAGAGTTTAACAAATACCATCATTATCATTATTATTATGTGCATCATTTAGAGCTGTTTAAGGCTATGTGTGAAGATATTTTGGCTTCCGTTTACTGACATCCAAAGTGAATCTCAACACAACTCAAGCCAGGGTCATGTGGGAAGCAACATGGCCTAGTGGAAGGAGCACAGTCCTGGGAGTCAGAGAACATGGCTTTTGATCCCGGATCTGCCACTGGTCTGCTTTATGATCTTGGACAAGTCACTAAACTTCTCTCTGTCTCTGTTACCTCATCTGTAAAATGTACACTAAGACTGTGAGCCCCATGTGGGACCTGGATTGGGTCCAACCTTATTTGCTTCTATCTATCCCAGTGCTTAGTACGGCGTCTGGCACAAAGTAAGTGCTTGACAAATACCATTTACAAAGCAAAACAAACCTAGAAATGAAACCCAGAGTGAGTCCTATAAATGAAAAATTAAGTGGCTCTGTAGGAACAGATGTAGGAAGTGGGAAAACTGTATCTACTCCAGAACTTAATCCCTTATAATAATGTTGCTATTTGTTAAGTGCTTACTATATGCAGAGCACTGTTCTAAGTGCTGGGGTAAAGACAGGGTAATCAGGTTGTCCCACCTGAGGCTCACAGTCTTCATCCCCATTTTGCAGAAGAGGTAACTGCGGCACAGAGAAGTAAAGTGACTTGCCCACAGTCACACAGCTGCCAAGTGGCAGAGCTGGGATTCGAACCATGACCTCTTACTCCCAAGGCTGGGCTCTTTCCACTGAGCCATGCTGCTTCTCCTTATCTTTTCTGTGGAAGCCTGGGCAAGTCGCTTACCTTCTCTGAGACACGGTCACCTCATCTCTAAAATGGGAATTAAAACCTACTCTCTCCTACCTAGACTGTGAGCCCCATGAGGGACAGAGACTGTGCCCAACCTGATTAACTTGAATCTACTCCGGCCCTTGGCAGCTAGTAAGTGCTTAACAAGTACCACTCAAAAAAGAAAAATACGTTAACAACCTGTATTCCAGAGCAAGGGATTACCCTTTAGAATGGAGGATTTAGATGATTTCAACCAGTGGATAATATTGTTTTGCTGGGAAAATAACTGAAATAGCTGGAAAGGCACCACTTCAGTTATAAACAATGTTCATAGAGTACCAAATAACTTTAGGGCACAAAAGAATTCCCAAAGTCTAGGGAGAAATCGAAAGGCCACAAATAGCATCCTTGGTGGAACATATAAAAGTCTAGCTCTCAATCCACCGTTCAGTTAATCACTGGTGTTTATTAAGTGCTTATTGTGTGCAGAACAGTGCTCCAAGTACTTGGGAGAGTACAATACAACAGTGTGTAGACATGTTCCCTTTCCATAACAAGTTTACAATCGAGACGGCAAGACAGACAACTCCAACTTTTACCATTCAGGTTATAAAGAGTTTCTTCTGTCACCTAACCTTCACCCGCATTGGTTAAAAAGCATAAATCCGTGTGGTTTAGACAAATACTGTGGAGGCAGATCAGAGACAAGCCAGCTTGTGAGCAGCAATCTGGAGAGGGGCTACTGTTCTTGAACTTCAGCGAGATTAATAATACCTATAAGCAGATTGGCCCTTCTTAGGGAAGCAACTGGAGAGTTTCTATACAGCTCCGATGGAGGCAGTAGAAAACCACTTCCATACTTTTACCAGGAAACGCTGTGGATACACTCTCAAATTGACTACAGATGGAGGTGGGGTGCTGTGGGAGAGATGTGTCCATGATGTCTCTATGGGTTGGAGACTACACAACAGCATAAGGCAAGACAGGTGCTTAGTACAGTGCGCTGCACATAGTTAAGTGCTCAATAAATATATGAGTCACAAACACTGCTATTGGCTAATCACTCCAGTTGGCCAAAAGTTGTCTAATTGAGGTTCAGTGTTGCGGATTTCTTGTCAACTACATCCATACACATAGATGGGATCTTTCCATCAGCAGCAGCATCTTTAAATATGAAGACTGGCATGAATAACCTCCGACTTACCTTTCCAGTGTTTTAAATTGAAGGGAAGGAAATGAACTAGGGTAAATCAAGAAATAGAGCTCTCTTTAATTTGTAAACTCATTATGAGCAGGAAGTGTACCTGCTACTTCTCTTGTATTGTAGAACCTAGGTTCTAATCCTGGCTCTGCCACTTGTCTGCTGTGTGACCTTGGGCAATTTACTTCATTTCTCTGTGCCTCAGTTCTCTCGTGAAAAATGGGGATTAAGACTGTGAGCCCCATGTGGACCAGGGACTGTGTCTAGCCTTATTAGTTTAGGTTTACCCGAGCTCTTTGTATAATTCCTGACATATAGTTAGAACTTAACAAATATCATTAAAAAGTATGCATTTCTGGTGTTTCCAGAGGCTAAGAGGCCCCAGTATGTCAGCTATTTTCTCAAATAGGACAAATGATGTATCCTTTATTCATCCCCCTCCTATCCCAAAGCACTTATGCATATATCTGAAATTATTTATATTGATGTCTGCCTCCCCATCTGGACAGTAAGCTTGTTGTGGTCAGGGAATGTGTTTGTTCATTGTTATATTCTACTCTCCCAAACACTTTGTACAGTGTTCTGCACTCAGTAAATGCTCAATAAATACGACTGACTGACTTTTGAATCAAAATAGTGTCCTCCCGGAGGCACATTCCTGATCACAAATTTAGATTTAGATTTCCTAAATGCAGATAAAACCTTGTGATTTAAAGGTCATCACAACAAATAAAGATGTAAAAGATCTGTTGCTTCCAAATAAATCTCGAGAACCAAGCACTGTCAAATTGCTCTCTCAAGAATATGTACCAAAGTCAAAAGTGTTTTTGGGTTAAAACATAGTGTTTTGTGTCGATCTTAATGTCATTCAGGTTTTGTTATGTTGTAGTACATAATTAATGTTTGAATTAACCAAGTCCTTGTCTAAAGAACTGGGATTATTTCATTTATGGCCTAAAGGCACTGCATGTCAGACATTATTATTTGCGGCAGTTGTTACTACTTCAATGTTATTTTTTATACATTTACAGTAAAAAATCGCCATCCTGTCCCTGTCCCATATATTGAGAATACAGGGTTTCTTAAACCCACGACTTTAATAATAATAATGATATTTGTTAAGCATTTACTATGTGTCAAGCACTGTGCTAAGCATTGGAGTAGATACAAGCTAATTGGGTTGGACACAATCCCTCTCCCACATTGGGTTCACAGTCTTAATCCCCAGGTTACAAATGAGGGAACTGAGGCAAAAAGAAGTGAAGTGAATTACCCAAGGTCACACTGGGCATAGTGGATAGAGCACGGTCCTGGGAGTCAGAAGGTCATGAGTTTTAATCCCTGCTCCACCACTTCTCTGCTGTGTGACTTTGGGCAAGTCTCTTCACTTCTCTGGGCCTCAGTTACTTCATCTGTAAAGTGGGAATTGAGACAGTGAGCCCCACATGGGACAGGACTGTGTCCAACCCGATCTGCTTGTATCCACCCTAGCACTTAGTACAGTGCCTGGCACATAGTTAAGCATTTAACAAATACTATTATTATTATTATTAATTGGCAATGATGAGATTAGAACTCAGGTCCTTCTGACTCCCAGGTCTGTGCTCTATCCACTAGTCCATGCTGAGTCCATGCTGAGTCTGTGAGTTAGGCCATGGGAAATGGGAGAGAAAGTGCAGAGTAACTGGGTGATTTTCTTGAACTGGTGGATGCGAGAGAGTAGTGTTTTGGGGTGATGGAAAGGCTGCAAATTCCACCTTGGTCCCAAGTACACTTACAGTTACCTCTAATTGCAAGATTTTCTTCCTCAAGCAGCCCTTGCCACTGGCATAGCTTCGTAAAAGTTCCTAAACCTCTTCTCTTTTGAAAAAGAATATCAATCCAGCCTTTCATTATGGAATTCAAAGTGTTTATTGGCTACTATTGGCCTTTGTTATAGATATAGTGTGAAGCTTAGTACTGATGATACTCCAGGATAAGTTCCAGAAACATCAGTTATCCAGACTCTGCACACAGTATGTGCTCAGTAAATATGATTGATTGGTTGATTGACTAATCAATCCATCAGTGGTATTTATTGAGCACTTACTGTGTGCAGAGCATATATAAGCACTTTGGAGAGTGAATACAATAAAATTGGTAGACATGATCTCTGCCCATGAGGATCTTACAGACTAGAGGGGGAGACAGACATTAAAATAAATTACAGATGTATGTTAAGAATCATCTGCTCATTACAGTTTTTTAAGAGCTGTAGACCTGTAGCTATGCCATATTGTTTGACCAGGGAGTGTGTCTAACTACTTGCTGTTGAAGCCTCTTAGTATACTATATACTATTTTTGCACAATGTGAGCAATCACTAAATACCACCAATTGTTTGATGACTGTGTAAGTCAGGAGATCGTGAGATCATTTTATGCAGAAGAGTCACATTACATGAAATCTTTCAGAGGTTGGTGGGCAAAGGACCAGTCACAGGGGAGGGAGGAGAATGGGATAGAAAAAAGAGAAGGAAGGGAGGGAGAATAAGCAAGGAAGAGGGGGAGAGAGAGAAAGGCAGGGAGAGATAGAGAGCAAGGAAGAAGAGAACCCACCCTCTAACTCCCAAGCCCGTGCTCTATCCACTAGACCATACTGCTTCTCCACTGAGTGTTTGATTGACTGATCCTTGTCTGCAGTTATCCAGACTTCTGCTGCTGCTTAAGTCTGGGATAAGAAATCTTTTTGAACTTCAGTTGACTGCTGCCTCTTAATATCCAACCATTCTTAAACATAAACTGTTAAAGTTGTAATAGGTGTTGTTTTTATAATAAACTCTTTCTATGAATCTTGTTGACATCACTGACAATGCTAATATGCAGACCTTCCAACGCACAAGGCAATGTGCAAAAGACAAAAAAGACAAAATGCCGCAGTGCATAAGGAGAGAAGGAAGGCAGAAAACTCAGAGGGGAGTTAAACTGAAACAGGTGATGGCAGGTGGAAAATGGAATTAAGGTCTCAGCTCTCTTTTCGTTCCTCCTTTCTCATTCCAATTTCAGGAGGCAAAATGCTGCCCTTATACTGTGTAAACAACTTACTCCAACTCGAGCGACAGATATTTTCCATAAAGGGGCAATATTTGGACTGTCCCCCTATGTAGCACATCTGTGCCTATGTATACACAGATGGAAACATCTGGTCCATTTGGCAAGGATGAACAGTTTAGTTCCAGGATATTTAGTCTTGCACAACATAAATACAGCACAATATTTTTTATGGTATTTGTTAAATGTTTGCTCTGTGCCAAGCACTGGACTAAGCCTGGAGGTGGATACAAGCTAATCAGGTTGGACAAAGCCCCTGTTCCACATGGGGCTCAGAGTCTCAATCCCCATTTTACAGAGGAGGTAACTGAGGCACAGAGAAGTGAAGAAATTTGCTCAAGGCCATAGGACAGACAAGTGGCAGAGCCAGGATTAGGACCCAGGTCTTTCTGATACCCAGGCTCGAAGTCGATCCACTAGGCCATGCTGTTTCTCCATTCTATTGAGTAAATTATCCATGCAAACAACCTAACCAGATCATTTAGACCAGAAAATCCACTTTCTGAAGGGGTCAATCAACTGGATAATTAGTCAGCTCTCTAATTTACTTGGGCTGTGACAGGTAACAGTTGGCAGGAAGATTGATGCCTTAAACAAAAACAAACCAACAAAAAGGCCACAGGCTTTCCCTTCTATTCAAATGGTCAGGAGTAAAATTCCCCCCTTTTTCCTCTAACACAATGAGCAGTAGATCATACTTTTAGCTTCTCACTCCATTTGAGCCAATCAGTAATATTTATTGAGCACTTACTGTGTGCAGAGCACTCTACCAGGAGCTTGGGAATGTTGGTAGGCATGTCATCTTCCCACAAGGAGCTTATAGTCTAGAGGAGGAGACAAAAATTAATATGATTATATAAATTAAAACTTGGGAAGGCTGATGATGGAATCTCCAAACCCATGAAAACCCTGGCTCCGCCACTTGTCTGCTGTGTGACCTTGGGCAAGTTACTTAACTTCTCTGTGCCTCAGTTATCTCATGTGTAAAAATGGGGATTAAAAAATGTGAGCCCCACGTGGGACAATCTGATTACCCTGTATCTACCCCAGTGCTTAGAACAGTGCTCTGCACATAGTAAGCACTTAACAAATACAATAATTATTATGAAAATCATGTTCTAGCTGATCTGATGAAGATTGAGGTTGAATGTTCAAATTCTGGGGTAACACAGAGGAGTTCTTTAGAATCTGCGGGAATTCTTTCTTTTTCACCAAAGATGCTGCTGACAAAGGGAATGCTTGCTTCTTCCCGTTTGGATTTGCCGCTATCAGCTGGATTTTTCCTGAACTCCAGAGGTGTTTCCATGTCCTGTTTCAGGTATGAGTAGAAATGATAGCATTTTTTTCTAGATGTTATCATTTGGTGTGATTGAACAAACTTCAGGGAATTTGTCCTGTAGAATAATGAGTTTTTCATACTGTTTTTCCTATTTTTAAATGGGTAGACTGAGTAGCTAGTGTCTCTCAGTCCTCCACAGTTCCAGGCAGATTATTTGGAATTCAAGGATGTGTATCTTGATCAAAACAGTTTTTGGACTCTAACAATAACTGTGGAATTTGTTAAGCCCTTACTGTGTGCCAGGCACGGTCTTAAGTGCTGACTCAAGATGGGACCCCTGAAAATCCTCTATTCTGAATGAACTCTGGAGAACCTGAATGATCCCCAAGGAATTATTTTAAACCGAATGGACAATGGGGAGGCAGTAATCCAGGCAATAATCTCCAGAAGAGTTAAGGATTTCCAGATAAATTATCTTCCATGGAGAAGCAGTGTGGTATAGGGGAAACAGCAGAGGAATTCAAGTAAGGAGACCTGGGTTCTGATCTAAGGTCCGTGCTGTGTGATGTTGGGCAAGTTACTTAAAGTCTCTGTCTCACCTCGGAAATGGGGGTTAAATACCTGTTCTCCCTCACCCTTAGACTGTAAACCTTTTAGGGGACAGTGACTGTATCTATTCGGATTGTATCATATATACTCTAAAGTGTGGCAGGTAGTAAGCACTTAATAAATGCCAAAATTGTTATTATTATTATTAGCCCTTTGTGGTGTTGACTACCTTGAAAATTTTTTAAGTCTAAATTTCCATAAGGATCAGCACTGTATCAACAAACAGCACTTTTTAAATTTTTTTAGTGACGTTATTAAATGCTAACTATGTACCTAGTGCTGTACTAAGTCCTGGGGTAGATGATGGAAGAGAATCAGGTTGGACTGAGTGAATGTCCTACATGGAGCTCACAGTCTTAACCCCCATTTTACAGATGAAGTAACTGAAGTAGAGAGAAGTTAAGTGACTTGCCCAAGTTCACACAGCAGGCAAGTGGCAGAGCCAGAATTAGAACACAGGTTCTAATTAATGATAAGAATGGTATTTGTTAAGCGCTTACTATGTGCCAAGCACTGTTCTAAGCACTGGAGTAAAAACAAAGTAATCAGGTTGTCCCACGTGGGTCTCACAGTCTTAATCCCCATTTTACAGATGAGGAAACTGAGGCACAGAGAAGTTAAGTGACTTGCCTAAGGTCACACAGCAGACAAGCAGTGGAGTTGGGATTAGAACCCATGACCTCTGACTCCCAAGCTTGGGGTCTTTCCATTAAGCCACACTGCTTCTCCTGATTCCAACCCCCATGCTCTATACACTAAGCCATGCTGATTCCCAGAACTTTCTGATTTCTACGTGCCCCTGCCAGGAAAAAAGATACTATGTAGAAAAATGTATGAAGGTTCTTTTTGAGTGATTTACTATTCAATAACACATTGCTAGAACAAGGAGAAACATTGTCTTTTGATTTGCTTAGTATTGCATTTTGGTTTGAGTCAAACATGGTAATATCAAGCCCTCATCTAGAGACTATCCACCCGAGAACATAATTGCTTAGCTCATTTTACAGATGAAGAAACTAGAGACCAGAATGCTTAGACGACTTTTCTGAGGTCACTCAATAACCCAGATCACCCCTCGTGTCAAAAATTGTGCAGGATCTGCACGTTTCTTTAGCGCCTCAAAAAATCTGCCTTGGTAGTCAGCTAACAATAGAGGGATTGTCCAAAAAGAGTTGAATTTAAAAGATCCAAACAAGGACTGCCTGCTCTTCGGCTACGGATAGAGAGATGGGGTGGGAAGCAGTTCTTCTTCTCGGATCTCTGCAGACACAGCCCCACTCTATCCTCAGCCAATTTACAGCCAATCTGGACAGAGACGCCCAGAGATGTCTTATTCTTCCCATGGTATTTGTTAAGCTCTTACTATGTACCAGGCACTGTGCTAAATTCTGGGGTAGATACAAGATTAGACACAATGCGTGCCCCTCATGGGATTCATAATCTTAATCCCCATTTTACAGTTGAGGTAACTGAGACAGGGAGAACTTAAGTGACTTACCTAGTCACATGGCAGGCACGTGGCAAAACCAGGATTAGAACCCAAGTCTTCTGACTCCCAGACCTGTGCTCTTCCCAGGTTGCCCAAAGACTAATTTAACAATAGATTCCCAGTCAGTGGTCATATCCTGGTTCTGCTTTATTAAATTAGAGTGCTTATTGCTCCAAATGCCGAATCATTTTCCCTGAAAAAATGAAAGCAAAGCCAACACTGTGAGCAAAACCACAGATGCTGTCGTATTCGTTAAGCGCTTACTCTCTACAGAACAATGGGGTGGATACAAGCAAATTAGGTTGGACACATTCCCTGTCCCACAATCTCAATCCCCATTTTACAGATAAAGTAACTGAGGACCAGTGAAGTAAAGTGACTTGCCCAAGATCACACAATAGACAAGTGGTGCAGCCAGGATTAGAACCCATGACCTGCAGACTCGCAGGTCTTTGCTCTATCCACTACACCACGCTCCTTCTCCACTATGCCCTGCTGCCAAGGAAAGTCAAAGGAACCAACTCAGAGTCTACTAACTTTGTTATGTTGTACTCTCCCAAGTGCTTATTACAGTGCTCTGCATACAATAAGTGCTCAATAAATGTCATTGATTCGTTAATTAACCTACTCAGTGCCCTTTCCGGCTCCCAACACCCCACATTGAATCAATCCAACAGCTATGCCTAGTACTTCAATTTTTATACCCTTCCTCAAGCTCTCATCTACACACACATTAAACACACACGCAGTTAAATGTGTATCAAATTGATTCAGATATGCCTTCCTATGGAAGCATACAATAAATAACTATGAATGAAAGCAATCAAGTGGTGACCAGAATCTCCAAGAGATCTTGGCATTTGAGGGCCAGGAATGTGTCCATTTATTGTTTTATTCTCCCAAGTGCTTAGCACAGTGCTATGCACAGATTAAGCACTCAATAAATACGATTGACTGATAGACTTCCCCACCATCCACCATTACTGGGAAGAAGCCCCAGTCTATAGGTTTTAGAGTGTGAAATCACCTGTGAAAACTGATAGAATATTCGACAGGCACCAACAGTTCTAACCACGGACAGATCTGCCCGGAACGGGCAGGACCCCGAGCTACGGATCATCAAGCACTTAGTACAGTACTCTGAGCTCAATAAGCACTCGATAAATACCACTGATGATGATGATCCTCAAGTAGGGATGTACTGATGCTTTTCTCACTGATTATTGTAGTGCACTTGGTAATCTGGATTTGTCCGGTTATTTCTTTCCCACTGCCTGTCCTCCCCTCCAACTCCTTGACCACCCCGTAGACGTTTGGTCCCTACAGGTCACTACCTGGGTTTGATTCAAGAGCTCTGCCTGTTCCCTGCTCAGAGTATCATATGGGGCACAAAGCAGGGTCTTAAACAGGTGCAATAAATAATAATCACTCCTTCCAGTAGTGTGGGGCTCACCCTTTCTTATCATTTTTTTATTACTCCATATTTGTTAAGTTCTTACTATGTACCAGACTCTGTACTAAGCACAGGAGTTGATTAAAGCTAATCAGGTTGGACATATTCCCTGTCCCACCCTGGGCTCAAAATCTTAAATACGTTTTCAGATTTTCCATTTTAGAGATGAGGGAACTGAGGTATGGAGAAGTTAAGTGACTTGCCCAAAGTCACAATTTTGTTGTTATTATTATTTCCATTTGCCTGGGAGGAAATTCACCTGTAAGTGCTACTGTTGATCCAGTCCAGCATCGAGGAATTGACTCTTGAGACACGTATGTTGCTTTTTCACAGTTCCAGAGAGAAATAATCGTCTGCCTGAAACAGCGGAAGAGAGTCCACGGAACCTCACTAGCCCTAGTTCAAATCTTAAGAGTGGTTACTCACATAGGGGATCTGAATGAATTAATTTTCTAAAGAGTTCTTCATAGAGATATTGGCATTACCTGAGGTGGTGATTTTGCTTTCTGAGTAGATCATGGAATATGTACATGCAAAACTGAACAAATATTGGATTTTTGTTCTTTGAAGCTATTCGTTTGCTGTGAAATCAGGAGAAAGTTCTAAAAGAACATTTTCGTGTACATCTATATCACAACAGAATTTCAATTTTATAGGTTTGCTGGTAGCACTGCGTATGTAGAAGCTACTCAGAACAAAACTTTGCATGTAGCCATATAGAACAGTGCTCTGCACACAGAGGCTTAACCCAACACCCTGCCCCCGGTGGGAAAGGGAACTGAATAACATTTTCTGTCAGGATTAAATTTTTAAATGCTGTACTTGTCGCATGACTATATGGTCAGTTTTCTTCACTAAACAGAGGGCTGTATATATTATATTCTTTAGTTGCCATACTATGTGTCTTCACAGATTAGCTTTATAAAATACGATTTATTCAATCAATCAATTGTATTTACTGAGCACTTACTGGGTGCAGAGCACTGTACTACGCACTTGGGAGGGTACAATATAGCAGAGTTAGTAGACATATTCCCTTCCCACAATGGACTCAGTTTAGGGGGGAGATAGACATCAATCTAAATAAATAAATTATGGGTATGTACAGAAGTGCTGAAGGGCTGAGGGTGGGGGGTAAATAAAGGGAGTAAATGAGGGAAATGGAGTGGGAGAAAAGGAAATGAGGACTTAGAGGAGGCCTCTTGGAGGACATCTGCCTTCAATCAGGCTCTGAATGTGGAGATAGTAATTGACTGTTGGATATGAAGAGGAAGGGCATTCGAGGCCAGAGTCGGGACGTTGGCGAGAGGTCGGAGGAGAGATAGACTTGATCAAGGTATGAGTAGATTGGCATTAGAGGATCAAAATGTATGGGCTGGGTTGTAGTAAGAGATCAGTAGACTGTAATCCCATCAATGGGCAGAGATTGTCTCTATCTGTTGCCAAATTGTAATAATAATAATGTTGGTATTTGTTATGCGCTTACTATGTGCAGAGCACTGTTCTAAGCGCTGGGGTAGATACAGGGTCATCAGGTTGTCCCACGTGAGGCTCACAATCTTCATCTCCATTTTACAGATGAGGAAACTGAGGCACAGAGAAGTTAAGTGACTTGCCCACAATCACACAGCTGACAAGTGGCAGAGCAGGGATTCGAACTCATGACCTCTGACTCCCAAGCCCGGGCTCTTTCCACTGAGCCACGCTGCTTCTCTAGTGATGTTGTGAAGGGTTGAACCGACAGGATTTAATGATAGATTGAATATGTGGGTTGAAAAAGAAAGAGGAGGGAAGAATAACACCAAGGTTATAGGCTTCCAAAAGGAAACTACCCAACAGAGAGAAGAGGTTCTGTGGAAATTAGTTCCATCTCTTCCAGAGGAACTTGTGTTTACTGGCTCTGTTGTAAAAATAATAACGATGATGTTGGCATTTGTTAAGCGCTTTCTACGTGCTGAACACTGCTTTAAGCGCTGGAGTAGATACAGGGTAATCAGGTTGTCCACATGAAGCTCACAGTCTTAATCCCCATTTTACAGATGAGGTAACTGAGGCACCGAGAAGTTAAGTGGCTTGGCCAAAGTCACACAGCTGACAGGTGGCAGACCCGGGATTAAAACCCATGACCTTTGACTCCTAAACCCGGCTTCTTTCCACTGAGCCATGCTGCATGTATTCTCCCAAGCATTTAGTGCAGCACTCATGTTCTGAATGTTAGTTTCACTGTTTTTGCCCTTTAGAGTTCTTTCACAACTGAGTCAATCCTCTGCTTTCCCTGACCTTGGTGACTCTTCCCAGTTGAGTTCTGGTTTTTTCAAGTTCTCTTTAATGTTTCTTCCTAATCTCAAAAGAAAAAGAGTTTCCTTCTAAGAAGTACTGTCAGATAGTTCAGACAAAATCTCTCAAGGGACGTGTCCAGAAAGGTTGTTCTAGCTTGGTTCTAAGGTTTAGGAGAGAACAAGAGAACAAGAATTATCAGATGCTGTTACTTGCCTCCTGAATTGAATTAAGTATAGTACTTCCTGCTAAACCTACAACCTATCCACTTAACAAATACCAACATTATTATTATTATTACTATAAGCTTACCTGTTGAAGATGTTAATAGTGTGTGAGAGTCCATGGGTGTGTGGTGTGTCTGAGAACCACCATGTAGCTGACAGATCCATCACCAGAAACTTGCCCTGGTCATTATGTGCTGGCTGGATGCCCTTATTATTCACAGAACCTGTAATAACAGTGGTGGATTTTGTTAAGTTCCCACTGGGTGCCCAGCACTATATTAACTGAATAGATACAAAATAATCAGGTGGGACATAACGCCTGTCCTACATGGGATTCACAATCTAAGTAGGAGGGAGATTTAATCCCTACTGTCTAGCAGAAAGCAGAGTACTGAGGGGTGAAGGAATTTGCCTGAGGCCAAAGTAGGCAAGTGGCAGAGACAGAATTAGAACCCAGGTTCTCTGAGTCCCAAGCCCCGACTCTTTCCACTAGGACCTACTGCTTCACCTGGACAGCCTGCCCTGTCTAGCCCTTATTGGGTAGTGTTTGTCCATTTCCAAAGTCTGGTTTGCCTCAGTTAGCAATTGCCATTGATTTCAGACATCAGTTATTCCATATAACCCTCTATCTCCTTGCCTGGATTCTAATGAGATCCCCAAAGAGCATTTTCTGTGAACTGGCAGAATTTAGTCTAAACGTGCTTGCTGTTGCCTGACTTTATCTTGGAAGCATTTAAACAATTCATCGGCTGAGATTCAGATTTAGACTTGTTTCATGCTTCTAAAATTCATTTATAAGGTCTTGCACGAAACCCTTGAATTCCACAGGATTCTGAATTCACCAACCATCCATTATAAATGCCTTATTTCTAGACCAAAAGCAATGGGTAATATTCTTTTCACTTATTAGTGAATGGCAGGTGATAAAGAAAGTTTGGTGTATGCTTCAAGGAAAATAGGAAATAAAGTTACACGGAAAAGTATTAAAAAATCATAATGCTGGAATGAACCTCAAGAGGTTATCTGATCCAGTCCCCTGCCTCCAGGCAGGGGAATGACTAAGCCATGAAGGACAGATGGGTATCTATTTTTTATCAGCTCTCCAGGGATAGAGGCTCAACAGCTTCCTTCAGTAGCCATACCAGTATTTTATCACCCTGACAGTCAAGATGGTCTTCCTTATGTCAACTGAATTGCAATTTAAGTCACTAATTAAAGCTCATTACTTAAGTTAGTGAAGAAACTTGGGAGGAATTCAGAGCGAAGGCCCTTCAGAACCAATTGAGTCGATAGCTAAGAGCACAGGTGTAACTATAGTGAGTTGTTGCAGTGGATTTGTCGTATCTGTCAGGGTGTTTTTTTAATGTTATTTGTTAAGCACATATATTGTATGTAGTTCAAGCGTAGAGTAGATGATGATGATAATAATAATAATGGTTCTTGTTAAGTACATATTATGTGCTTAGCATTGTTCTAAGTGCTGGGCTTGATACAAGTTAGTCAAATTGGACACACTCCCTGTCCCACATGGTGCTCACATCTTAACCCTCATTTTACAGATGAGGTAACTAAGGCCCAGAGAAGCTAAGTGACTTGCCCAAGGTCACACAGCAAACATGTGGCTGAGCCAGGTTTAGAGCTCAGATCCTTTTGCCTCACAGGCCCGTGCCCTATCCGCTAAGGCACACTGCTTCTCACAGCATGGGGTAGAGAAGCAGCATGGCCTAGCAGATAGAGCAAGGTCCTGGGAGTCAGAAGGACCAGGATTCTAATCCCAGCTCTGCCACTTGTCTTCTGTGTCCCCTTGGGTAAGACACTTAACTCCTCTGCACCTCAGTTACTTATCTATAAAATGGGGATTAAGACCACTGCACATGGACTCTGCGAACCTGATTACTTTGTATCTACCCTAGCGCTTAGAAGCTCCTGACTCATAGTAAGTGCTTAACAAAAGCCAGAAAAAAAACCAGGATAATCTCACTGGACATAGTTTCTGTCCCACCTAGAGCTCACAGTCTTAATCTTCATTTCACAGATGAGGGAACTGGCATAGAGAAGTGAAGTGATTTGCCCAAGATCATACAGCAGACAAATGGCAGGACCGAAATTAGAACCCAGGTCCTCCGATTCCCAGCCCTGTGTTCTTTCCACTAGATCCTGCTGTTTGACAGTTCTGCAGTTTACTGTGACTCTCTGGCATATAAATCGATGGTATTTATTGAGTGCTTATGGTGTGGAGAGTACAGTGCAACGGATTTGGTAGACATGTTCCCTGCTAACAACAAACTTGTATCCTAGAGGGGGAGACATCTGGTAGACATGGCAGTTTTAATTAAAATGCTGGATCTCAAAAACTCCTGTTACCCAAGGATTCGATGTTTCTAAACCTTGACCCTGAATTACATTCAATCACTCAATCAATCATATTTACTGAGTACTTACTGTAGGCAGAACACTGAAATAAGTGCTTGGGAGAGTACAGTACATGCAGAGTTGGCAGATGCTTTCCCTGCTCACAGTGGGCTTATCACACCTTCTCCAGGAGGCTTGACCCAATTACTAATACTTGTGATATTTTTCATCCAAGCACTGTCCTAAGCACTGGGGTAGATAGAAGACAATCACGTCTCTGCTCCACAAGAGGTTCACAATCTAAATAGTGGGAAGAACTGTTACTGAAGCCATATTTTACTAATGAGAAAACTGAAGTGCAAAGAATCAATCGATGGTATTTATTGAGTGCTTTCAGTGTGGAGAGGACAGCACTAAGCAGTTAGGAAAGTACAGTACAACAGTTGGTAGGCACACCCTGGCCACAGAGTTTACAAACTACAGGGCGAGAGAGACTCAGGCACAGAGAAGCTAATTGACTTGCTCGACAGTGACTTGCTTGTGTGCTAATTGACAGCACACAAGACTGTAGCCTCATTATGGGCAGGGAATGTGTCTGTTTAGTGATATATTGTACTCTCCCAAGCATTCAGTACAGTGTTTTGAAATAAATGAAATAAATGAATGAAAGAAGCAGAACCTGGGATTTGAACTCAGGTTCTCAGACTCCCTCGCCCATGCTCTTTAGTTTTTCTTCACCTTGGGTCTTGTCTGCCTTCTACCATCTTCAACACACCTAGGCCAATTACACTTTAATACACCCATAGAAGTCCTGTGCATATCAATTTATGTACCTTTTTAAAACCATTTATTCAGCTAAATAACCACCTTTCCATTTTCTTCTCCTCTCCGTAACTTATTGTGTGCTAGACTGTAGGGTCCTTTAGTGCAGGAATCATGTCTTCTAACTTTACTGTGTTCTCTCAAATCTTTTGTACAGTGTTCTGCATACAGTAAGTGGTCAGTAAGTAATAATAATGATAATGATAGCGATAATAATACTAGTAATAGTACTTGTTAAGCACTTAGTAGGTGCCAAACACTTTACTAATCCCAGGGGTAGATATAAAATAACCAATTCCGATCACACCTGGGATTCAGTGTCCACTATTGATACGGATACTGATTGCAGCCATTCGTAACCTCGAAAGCCACTTTCTGTTGGAATTTTAACTACATTGGCCTCTTACTAGCCACAAGAAGTCCTGGATTTTTCCTGAGATGTCCCAATATTATCCCAGCAATCCCAATTATTACCTCATCCCACCTCCTGATTGTGGCTGTTTTCTAAAAAAGCACAGCACTCAATGAGAACTTCTAATTTCTGAGTACAAAGTACTTGTCAGGAGAGTATTACAGAAGCAAAATATACTTTCCCAGATCACAAGGAGTGTACAGTCTAGTGGACAATCTCAGAATCAATCTCACCAACCCAAATATCAAAGGGAGATTGATTGATTGATTTCAGAATATAGTAGTTATCTAAAGCAAAAATCATTTTTAGAGGTCTGAAATTGTTTGAGTTGAAGCAAAGTTCATTACTTCAGTTCCCTATATATTTGCCAAACATAACCTCTCACCTCAGGTTCAAACTAAAATTTACAAAGGAGGAACATTTTATTTATTCTGGCATAAGAGTTCTATCAAGCAGAAAAGAAACTCAAAATGGAGAGCCAAAAATGACTAATACACATCTTTACTAACCTGGGGCAGTGTCTAATTAGGCTGTTTTCCTTTTCAAGATGATAATTTTAATGGATTTGCCAATTATCAATTCATTTTTGCATATAAATTGAATAATGAGCTAAAAAAATGATTCATGGGTAAAACTTATTTTTCATAGCCCACCCATCTCACTTAACTTTATTAGTATTTAATGGTTGTTTGATATTCATTCTATAATGAAATTCCAGGGTATAGTCTCTCCCTGTTGCACAAAATCTGGGCTATTGAGAGATGATCTTCTCACTTTCAGTGGCATTTATCGGGCTTTATTGAGTATCCCAATCCAACTAATGTTTTCCAGCGATTCAGAGCAGGGAAGCTGTTTTTTAGGTTCAACAACTGTGCATATATACTGGATTTGGGTAAGTCAATAACTTCTGACTTGGTAGTGCTAGCAAGCCCTATGGTAAAATATTCTAAAACAAACTTTCTGATTTTTCCTTCAATATGGGTTCACAGAACAAATCAAACAGGTCTTGACCCATAATGCAGACTTATCTCACCCACTTTGGGCTGGTAATGGATTATAAACAGTGCTCCCATTTCTGACAGTGATAGGGACAACAAAAAGTTTAGCTGAGGAGAAAGGTATGTGAGTCTTGCTTGGTTTGGTGGGTGAAGAGAGCAGATGTGAAAGGAAAGAGCTGATAGAGACTTTAAGCTACTGGTCAACCAATCAGCCAAGTTTACTGGGCACCAACTGTGTGCTGAACACTATAAAGTTAATCAATGAATCAATCAATAATATTTATTGAGCATTTACTGTACAAGCACACTGTACTAAGCATTTGAGAGAATATAATATATAGCAATATAACAGATACATTTCCTGCCCACGACCAGTTCACAGTCTAGAGGGGCGATGTTATGTATTTGGATTTAAGTCAATACAGTGCAGTTGGCCTGAGTTCCAGAGGTAGAAGACAATTCAAGGAGTCGATAATCGAAGAGAAGACACCACTCAGATTATTTATATTGGGAAAAAAAGGAAGAATTAAAGATACAGTTAGGATAGGTAGAGCTAGGAAGGAGCATGCTGAAAAACAGTGTTGCCTAGTGGAAAGGGCATGAGACTGGGAGTCAGAGGACTTGTTCTAATCCCATCTCAGCCACTTGCCTGCCAGGTGACCCTGTGCAAGTCACTTAAATTCTTTATGCCTCAGTTTCCTCAACAGTAAATTGGGAATTCAAAAGCCGTTCTCCCTCCTACTTGTACTAAGAATCCCCGGGTAACAATTGAAACATTTCTTGTCATCGTATGCTGTTGAGTTGTCTCTCTAACCCATAGCGACTCCATGGACATATCTCTCCCAAAACGCCCCACCTCCATCTGCAAATGTTCCAGTAGTGCATCCGGAGGATATCACAGGTATTATAAGTAAGAGGAATAACTGAATAAATGAGAATATGAATTGGTAGAATCAATATATAGATCCATTGGATTTGCCACTTGTCTGCTGTGAGACTTGGGCAAGTCACTTAAGTTCTTTGTGCCTCAGTTACCTTATCTGTAAAATGGGGATTAAGACTGTGAGCTGTAAAATGGGGATTATGACTGTGAGCCCAACAAGGGCCAGGGACTGTTTCCAACCTCATTAGTTATATATACCCCAGTGCTTAGTACATTACCTGGCACATAGTATGTGCTTAACAAATACCATGAAAATAAAATTTTTAGATTAAATTATACAGAAGTTCTAAGGATGGCTGCACCTCAAAGAGTATTAAAGTGGGTGCTGGAATGTCGTGGACTGATATAAATGAAATCAGAGAATACTTGGGATTATAGGAGGGCTTTTGATTTAGAGAGCACTGAGGCCTGGTGGGTTTGAGAGGGGAAGGAGTCTGAGGCAAGGAACAGAGCATGAGCAATGGGTGAGATATGAGAAAGGTGAGAGACATGGTGAGGAGTCTCACATATTTTCAGTCGATCAATGGTATTTATTGAGCACTTATTGTTGTGGTACCCCATACTAGGCACTAGAGAGAAACAAATACAGTAGAGTTCATAGACCCATTCCTTGCCCTCAAGAGGCTTCCAGCCTTGCCACCCAGCGACCACTTGAATGGGAATGGGACGGTAACCTTTTGAATGGAGAGGAAAGGGAGAATCCAGGAAATGTATAGGAAAAACTGAAAAAAAGATTAGCAACAGATGGAAGCTACAGTTGGAAAAAGAACAAGAAATCAAAGATAATACCAAGGATTGGGGCTTTGGAAAGAGGGAGGATAGTGGTGTGGTGAACTCTGATGAGAACGTTAGATGGAGGAGAGGAATTGAAATGAAAGATTAGGAGTTCAGTTTTCAAGATAATGAGTTTAAAATGCCAGCAAGATACAGGTAAGGAAGAGAGAGGATGTTCCAGCAGTTTGGACAGAAATGGTAGTGGGGAAATGGGGCAGGAGCTGGAGAGTGCAGTGGGAATTGAGAGAATGATTTTTTTTTTTAGTATAGGGGGTTTGAAACACAAGTGGGTTTGAAAGCAGAAGGGAAAGAAACATAAACGATCAAACAATTAGGAAGGTGGAAGGGAGCAAGGGACCCGAGACAGCAGAAGAGGATGGAGGCAGAGTTAGAGGGAGCAGATTTTGAAAGACAGCTGGGAATGATGAGAGAATATTGTACTCTGCATTGTTCTGTACACGGTAAAAACTCATTAAATACTGTTGATTGATTCTTGGTGCCTCAGTTTCCTCATCTATAAAATGGGATTCAGTAACTGTTCTCCTTCCTACTTGGATTGTGAGCCCCATCTGGGACAAGAAGAGGGTTCAACTTGATTATCTTTTATCTACTCCAGCGCCTAGTACAGTGCTCAGAACATTGCAAACTCTTAAAAATATCACTGATTGGTTGAGAGTGGTAATAAAAGTTGGAGGGAGTTGAGAAAGTGAGGGAGAGAATTTGGGGAGGTGGTCCCTAATGGTTTCCCATGCAAAAAAGAAAAGTTTCCCGTTTTGCTAGTTCCTTTTCCAAAGAAGAGAGGAGGCCGATGTAAACTGCTAATCAGGCGACCTCCACAACAGACTTTAAAAGATAAAGATCAGCTCTGTCTCTACATCCTCATTCTCCTAACCTAGAACAAAGAAAAAGCTGACAGTCAGCTTGTAAAAGTATAACAAAAACTAGCTGCAAATCGCTCTTCAATTTATTTAGTTGAAAACAAATCCCTTGTCAATTGCATCCACTGTCTTTGTGGTTTTTTGTTTATTTGTTTTTTACATGAGTGTTGATTCTGCCCCCAGATAAAGTAACAGATGAGTTATTTTATTAACTGCTGAAGTGAACCCAGACTATCTCCAGGAAGGAGCTAATTACAGATAAGGAATTCTGCTCTTTCTGAGTTACCTTGCACCTGCAAACTAAGTGACTTTGCTAAAAGGGAGCCAACAGAGGCAGACAGACTTCCAGCTGGTCTTGGGGCCACAGTGAATCTCCATGAGCGGAGACTTCAGGAAGATGGTAGTGCTAAGAGAAAACATTGAAAATAGATCAAAGGACAGTGACTTTGAAAAGGGTGATCTTTAGGTGGACATAGTGTGGAAGGCACTCACAGATGATCTTTTCAGCGGCATTCAAACGTGGATCAAACAGCTATGTCAGGTATATTATCTTTAAACTACTAAACAGAGACAGCAGTAACCTAATGTGATGCTGTGGGAGTGATGAGGCAGCCAACAATTCTGCACCCGGTACACAGACTCTGGCAAGGAGAGGGATTAGCTGGAAGCGGGAGTTGCAACACCAGCCTGGCTCCCATCCCTCGCCTCCCTGAGGAATGGATGAGCCCTGCCCCACCCACCCCAAATCAGACTGAGTCCAAGAATTCCAGATATTACCCCCAAACTCCTCTCCTCTACCTTGCAACACCCTACTGATTTTTGTTTTTATTTTATGTGTCTGTCCTCATGTTTTTCTGTTTAAATCACTCCTGATGTGCCTGCCTCCTAGATTTTCAGCCCTCCACGAGGGACAAAGACCATGCCTAATTCCAACCTATATATTCATTCCCATCCCTTATTTCAGTGCTCTGTATCCAACAAAAGCTTAATAAATACTATCACCACTCTGACTCCCCAAGTCCAAGGCCAGGCTTTTTTTTCAGTATGTCTCCCAAGTCCTGTGTCAGTCTACATTTCCCCTTTTCATCTCATGCCTGGGACTTTATGTCTATCTCTTTGAGAAAAAGGGAGAGAGAGACAGTGTCTGTGTGTGTGTTAATATCTGTCTATTCCCATTTCCTTATCTCTCCGTGTCTGCCTCATTGACTGGATTTGTGAATCTAACTGTTCTGGTGAGGGTGTTTTTTGAGAATCTATGAGTCCATCTCTCTGGCCTTAGGTATGACTGTCTTTCATTTCTCCTAGCCCTGCCATGTAGGAGACACCAAACTAGAATCAATCTGTGATGCAGTGATATTGATTGAGTGCTTTCCTGGTAGCAGAGCACTATACCGAATGCTTGGGAGAGTACAATGGGATAGAGTAGGTAGACATGTTAAGGTACCATACTGATCTAAGTACTTATATCCTACTTTGACTACTGCATCTTCCCCTCCCACTCCACCTCTGTCCTCCTTGCCTCCTTGCCCTTCTCCAGTCTGTAGTTCACTGTGCTGCCCGGATCATTTTCCTATAAAAATGTTCACGCCACATGTCCGCACACCTCAAAAACCTTCAGTGGTTGCCCATCCACCTCTGCATCAAACTGAAACTCCTTATCTCCAGTTTGAAGGCACTCAATTCTCCTACTCCTGCCTTAGCTCATTGATCTTCTATTACCACCCAACGCATACATCTTTACTCTTCTAACTCCAGACTATTCACTGTACCTCATACTCATCTTTCTTGCTTCCAACACCTTTCCTACATCTTCCCCCTGTCCTGCAACTCCCTCCCTCTTCAAACCCAACAGACCATCCTTCTTCCTTCTGCTTCTTTATGGTATTTAAGTGCTTACTATGTACCAGGCACTGTACTAAGCACTAGCGTAGATGCAAGTTAATAGGTCAGACACAGTCCATGTCCCACATGGAGATTCATTCATTCAATAGTATTTATTGAGCGCTTACTATGTGCAGAGCACTGTACTAAGCACTTGGAATGAACAAGTCGGCAACAGATAGAGACAGTCCCTGCCATTTGACGGGCTTACAGTCTAATCGGGGGAGACGGACAGACAAGAACAATGGCAATAAATAGAGTCGAGGGGAAGAACATCTCTTAAAAACAATGACAACTAAATAGAATCAAGGCGATGTACATTTCATTAACAAAATAAATAGGGTAATGAAAATGTATACAGTTGAACAGACGAGTACAGTGCTGAGGGGATGGGAAGGGAGAGGGGGAAGAGCAGAGGGAAATGGGGGAAAAGAGGGTTAAGCTGCGGAGAGGTGAGGGGGGGGCGGTAGAGGGAGAAGAGGAGCTCAGACTGGGAAGGCCTCTTAGAGGAGGTGAGTTTTAAGTAGGGTTTTGAAGAGGGGAAGAGAATCAGTTTGGCGGAGGTGAGGAGGGAGGGTGTTCCAGGACCGCGAGAGGATGTGGCCCAGGGGTCGATGGCGGGATAGGTGAGACTGAGGGACAGTGAGGAGGTGGGCGGCAGAGGAGAGGAGCGTGCGGGGTGGGCGGTAGAAAGAGAGAAGGGAGGAGAGGTAGGAAGGGGCAAGGTGACGTAGAGCCTTGAAGCCTAGAGTGAGGAGTTTTTGTTTGGAGCGAAGGTTGTTAGGCAACCACTGGAGTTGTTTAAGAAGGGGAGTGACATGCCCAGATCGTTTCTGCACGAAGATGAGCTGGGCAGCGGAGTGAAGAATAGACTGGAGCGGGGCGAGAGAGGAGGAAGGGAGATCAGAGAGAAGGCTGACACAGTAGTCTAGCCGGGATATAATGAGAGCTGGTAGCAGTAAGGTAGTCGTTTGGGTGGAGAGGAAAGGGCGGATCTTGGCGATATTGTAAAGGTGAAACCGGCAGGTCTTGGTAATGGATAGGATGTGTGGGGTGAACGAGAGAGACAGTCTTAATCCCCATTTTACAGATGGGGTAACTGAGGCACAGAAAAGTAAAGGGACTTGCTCAAGGTCACACAGCAAAGTGGCAGAACCAGGGCTTAGAACCCAGCTTCTT
Source organism: Ornithorhynchus anatinus (assembly GCF_004115215.2). Classification (NCBI taxonomy): domain Eukaryota; kingdom Metazoa; phylum Chordata; class Mammalia; order Monotremata; family Ornithorhynchidae; genus Ornithorhynchus; species Ornithorhynchus anatinus. The sequence goes on from NC_041745.1 coordinate 30,528,687, forward strand.
CTGACTCCCAGACCGTGCTGCTTCTCCCCATCTTCAACCTTCTATAAAAATCATATCAATTGATCGTATGTATTGAGTGCTTACTGTGTGAAGAGCACTGTACTAAGCACTTGGGAGAGTTCGACACAATAATAGATCTCTTCCAAGAGAATTTTGCTGTCCTACCACTCATTTCCCCAGATTGTCCTTCCCTGTGCATCCTCTGTGTTCTTGGGCATGTACCCCTTAAACACTTTGATATTCACCCCACAATACTTGTGTACATATCCATTTTGTAGTTTAATTTAATGCCCATCTCCCCTTCTAGTCTCTAAGGTCTTTGTGGGCAGATATCTATTGAGCTTCATTACACTGTAGTCTCCCAAGTGCTTACTTAGTGCAATGTGCTGTACATTGTAAAGACTCAGTATATAACGCGGATCGACAGATATCCAACTGGTGGAATGGTAGGACAGACTGTATAGATAGCAAACGTGAGGTGAGATCTATGTGGAAGAGACAGAGTAGTGAAGTTTTTGCATCTGGGGGTGGCAGACTGGCAGTTCTGCCAATCGTTCAGTCAATGACATTTACTTAGAGCTTACTATGTGCAGAGGACTGTACTTAGCAGTTGGGAGAGTACAATACAGCAGAACCAGCGGACACATTTCCTTCCCTTAATGAGATCATAGGGATGCAGCATGGCTTAGTGGTAGAGGGCAGGTCTGGGAGTCAGAAGGTCATGGGTTCTAATCCCTCATCTGCCACTTGTCTGCTGTGTGGCCTTGGACAAGTCACTTAACTTCCTTGTGCTTCAGTTCCCTCATCTGTAAAATGGTGATTAAGACTGTGAACCCCACACTGTGTCCAACCTGATTGGCTTGTATAATAATAATAATGATGGTATTTAAGCACTTACTACTATGTGCAAAGCACTGTTCTAAGCGCTGGGGGGAGATACAAGGTGATCAGGTTGTCCCACGTGGGACACCTCACACTCTTAATCCCCATTTTATAGATGAGGTAACGGAGGCACAGAGAATTGAAGTGACTTGCCCAAAGTCATACAGCTGACAAGTGGCAGAGCCTGGGGTTAGAACCCATGACCTCTGACTCCCAAGCCGGGGCTCTTTCCACTGAGCTATGCTGCCACCCCAGAGCTTAGTACAGTGCCTGACACATAGGAAGTGCTTAACAAATACCATTAATATTATTAGCCTAGAGTGGGAGACAGGCATTAATATGAATAAACATGCAATTTATAATACATAATCAAAACACATCTATATAATACATATTTTTATAACTCGGGGTAAGGTGCCCACACCCCCATGCCCTAGGGGGTGATAGAGCTAAACTCCCCAGCCCTCTTGCTGCACTGTGCACCTCTCCAGCTGATCAAACCTCCTTGTAGGCCCCAGACTAAGAATACCCACTTGCCAGGAGCTGTTGAACTCCTAGTCCTTTTACCTCTCATTAGCATCTGACAGAAAGAAGCTTAATTAGGCATGTGCTAATAGGCTCAATCAACACCCCTCTTACAGATCAGTTACAGCTGTCAGAGCAGTGTTTGTTGTGTTATTCACAATACAAGCAATCAATTTCTATGTAAGCACCAGCAGACACATGTCATGGCAAAGGGGTTATTAGTTGCAGTATAGAAACCCCACTTTCTATCCTTCCTCCACTTGTTAGTAGGGTAGGGAGCTTTGCTTAGGTACAGATGGGTTAGTGCCATAACGTTTTCTATTCATTTATTCAGTAGTATTTATTGAGCGCTTACTATGTGCATAACACTGTACTAAGTGCTTGGGATGTACGATTTGGTGACAGAGACAATCGCTGCCCAATAACAGGCTTACACTGTTCATCTCAGTGGGGCAGTGTCCTTTCACCTTTTGTGATGGTGTCATCATGAATCATGGGGTGAGCCCATCATGGATTAATTCAGCACTTAAAGTCACTAGTCCAGTTAGTGGTGAGATGAGAGTAAAGGAGAATGGTAGACTCCAATATGTGTCCTGGGCGGGCTACATGACAGAAGCCAACAATCCAAAGTTGTTTAACTTATTAATCAACTAGATTTATTGTGTGTAGAGCACGGTGCTATGGTCTTGGGAGAGGATAGTATAACAGAATAGGAAGACACATTCCCTGCTGATAGTCAAGAGGGAGAGACAGACATTAAAATAAATAAATTATAACTCTGATCATAAGTGCCGAGGGTTAGAGAAGGCGATTAAAAGCAGCAAATCTGGGCAATGCAGGAGAGAAGAAGAAAGGAGAGTTTAGGCAGGGAAGGCTTCTTGGGGGAGAATAATTGTCAGATGTGAAGAGGGAGGGTGGACCAGAGCAGTGGCAGAATGCGGGGAAGAGGTTGGTGGGGAGGTAATAAAGATTGAAGTTGAGTGAGTAGGTTGGTATTGGGGAAGTGAAGTGTGCAGGCTGGGTTTGTAGTAGGAGAGCAGTGAGGGAGGGAGGGGGCAAGGTGATGAATGCTGTAAAAGTGATGGTAAGTAGGTTTTGTTTGATGCAAAGGTGAATGGACAACCACGGGAGGTTCTTGAAGAGTGGGGAAACATGGCCTGAATGTTTTTGTAGAAAACTAATCTGGGCAGTAGAGTGAAAGATGAACTGGAAGGGAGACACAGGAGGCAAGGAGGCTGATACAGTATTAGAAGCAGACTAGGATAAATGCTTCGATTAACAGTGCTTGGAACATAGTGTTTAACAAATACTATAATTATTATTAACAAGGTCACAGTTTGAATGGAGAGGAAAGAGCAGATTTTAGCTATGTTGTGAAGGTTCTTACCGATTCGACCATCATCGTTGCTATGAGTAATGGCATTTGGGTCATAACTGTCAGCAAAGTGGGCAGGAAAAGTATCTACCGACTCTTATATTGTCCTCTCCCAAACATTTAGTACAGTGTTCTATACCCTGTAGGTGCTCAATAAATACCACTGGTTGAGATGATTTAAGGAGTGATTGGTAACAATAGTTATGGTATTAAACACTTACTATGTCCCAAGTGCTGTTCTAAGCATTGTGGTAATTATGAGGTAATCAGGCTGTCTCACATGGGGCTCATAGTCTTAATCCCCATTTTACAGATGAGGTAATTGAGGCACAGAGGAGTAAAGTGGCTTGCCCAAGGTCACATAGCAGACAAATGGTGGAGCAGAGATCAAAACCCATGTCCTCTGACTCCCAAGTCCTTGCTCTTTCCACTAAGCCATGCTGCTTATCTGTGCCATTATTATTGTGTTCCCATCTCCATTAAAGACAGAAAAAGGACAAGTATATCTTTTTCAGAAAGAAATAAAGCTTTAGGATAAATATCAAGGGGCACTTGGACAAAGATAGTTTAGCAAATATCCTGCCAAATTCTCAATTTTGGGCGTTTTAATTATCCCCTTCTTCCACCACACTGCCCCATCCACTATTTTGAATGGTTTAAGTGGTCCTTTATCACTTAGTTGCTTTGTTGGATTTGGTATTCTAATTGCCTATCCGCCAGTTGGTATAATTAGTCCCAACTACATGTAGAGCATTACCACAAGATTTGAGGCATTGGAAAAATGCTGTTGTTAATGATATCACAAGATGTGGTAGTGGTTAGGGCAGGTGGAGCATCAACCTTGGGGTGAAAGAGATGTCTGCCAGAAAAAAAAGGTCAGTCTCCACAGTGCACTCAAAGATTGTTAATTGATGGATTTTTGTGTGTGTGTCTGTCTCCCCTGAGTTTATATATTAGAACAATTCCTTGGGCTTTAAAAATGACCTCTGGCTCTTTTGGGGATATGTGAGGTATGGCTGATAAAGGCAAGTGGGAGCTTAGTAGATACTGGTTTTTTTGCTAGATGATAACAGAATTCAGGGTGATTCAATTATTGCTTCGCACTTTTATTATCCATGGTTGAAGCCTCTCCACAGTTGAATTATTTCACTTTATTAATAAGCACTTGTTGTCTTCTATAAAATAAAGTGTGGACATACTTAAACTAATAAACTTCCAGGTAAGAAAAAATATTGGATGTGTGAAAGTGAATTTCACAGATTTTCTCAGAAAACCTAGCTCCCAAATGTTTCAAACTTTTTACTGTCTCCTAAACCCAGTATGAATCCTGTCCTCAGTTGATAGCTTATTGCATTAAGAAAGTATCATGGAGTTTCAGTTTTACCGTTTTGAATTGGGTTTTTATATTACCTTTGTCTCTATAATCTGGTTTTTTTTTTCCTAAACGAACCAGGATTTCACTACTCTTCCCTTTGCCAAAGGCTGTGAGATCAGAAACTCTTAGTTAACTTTGTTCTACCAAGAAGCTTTCAAAGCTGTTTCACATGAAAGCCTCGTCAGACATTTCTCTTGGAATCAGCAACTGACTTTTTAACTTTCATTTAGGGAGAAACAGCTTGTTTAGAAAATACATCCTCTTTAATTTCCCTAGAGATGATGATAATCATTATGAAATGTGCCTTTTGTATATTCATCGTTAAATCAAAAACTTTGTAATTAACTGAAAGGTAGCCATTGCCTTTTTATCTGGCTGGAAAAATAAGCAGGCCACCCAGACAAAGAAATGCTCATTAAATGTAAAATATAACTATCACCTGAAAGGTTCTCGTGGACTCTAATTTTGCTTTCATATTTCAACATGAAACCCACTCATTTTGTCACCTTTCTCCTTCCCGTGGGTGGAAAAAAAATCAGAAGTAGATCACCTGTCCCCGCTAAAACAATGTAATTAATTTTCCTTTAGCTTTGTTTCTGTAATTATAGTATTTTCTTTTTTAAAAAAATGGTGTTTGTTAAGCACTTGATGGACAAGACACTGTACTAAACGCTAATAGTTTAGTTTAGGTTCAAGCTAATCGGTTTGGACACAGTTGATGTCCCACATGGGACACACTCTTAATCCCCATTTTACAGGTGAGAGGTAACTGAGACATAAAAGTTTAACGTGCCCAGAGTTACCCAACAGACAAGTGCGGGATCGGGGATTAGAATGTGGGTCCCCCGACTCCCAGACCCCTGCTTTTTTCATTAAACCAAGCTACTTCTCATTTAGTAAGTGCTATGTTTCAAGCACTGTAGTAAGTCCTGGGAAAGATAGAATCTAATCAGATCTCACATGGGTCTTACAGCCTACCTAGGAGGGAGAACAGGTTTGGAGTCCCCATTTTGCAGATGAGGAAATTGAGGCACAGATAAATTGAGTGACTTGCCCAAGGTCACACATGGGGATGGTACCGCAACACTCACCCTGACCAGGATACACTTGTTTGAAACATTGGAGCTTTTAGTGATGATGTGAAGCCCACATGTCCTTTGCAGACTTTTGCTCCATTTTATTCTAGAGTGAAGCCACCTGACTGATCTTTAACCTTGGTTTAGGATAGTTTGCGGACAATAGAGTGTGTGGGTTGATTTCAAAATCAACAGGAAAGAAATCTTCTGAAGTTAAAGACTCGAGAAAGGGATATAAAATGTCCCTTGAGGTCCCAGTGTGTCTTATTTAGAGAGATTATGTTCAAGGTTGGGTTTTTTTTTGTTGTTGCTTATTTTGTTTAATAAAGGCAACTTGCATTGTTAGGACTGTTATCTAGGCAGCCGTTGCGATTTTCACTTCTCTAAATCTGGTCCTGGGACTCTGATACTTTCAGAGTATCAGTCAATCAGTGGTATTTATTGAGCATTTACAGTTGAGCATTTACTGCGTGTACAGCACTGTACCGAGCTTGGGAGAGTACAGTAGAATAGACATAATCTTTGCCCTTTGGGAGTTTACACTCTGGTGAATGGACGAGGGGAGTGGTGCCAGAGGGAGAAGACAGATATTAAAGTAAATTACAGGGAGAGGGAAACAGAGTTTAAAGATAAGCACTCAAGTATTTTGGCAAAAGTTTACCACAGTAGTTTACCACATTAATGCAAGCACTTATCCTATCCCACCTTGATTATTATATCGGTCTCCTTGCTGACCTCCCTGCCTTCGGTCTCTTTCCGCTGTGGTCCGTACGCTTTCTGCTGCCCAGATCATTTTCTTCAAAAACTTTCAGACCATGTTTCCCCACTTCTCAAGCACCTAGAGTGGTTGCCCATTCACCTCCTCATCAAGCAAAAACTCCTCACCATTGACTTTAAAACACTTACCATTCCCCCTCCTACCTCACCTCACTACTCTCATACTACAACCTAAACTGCATACTTAGTTCATTCATTCATTCATTCATTCAACAGTATTTATTGAGCGCTTACTATTTGCAGAGCACTGTACTTCCTCTTGTGCTAACCTTCTCAATGAACCTCGATCTCATCTGTCTCTCCGCCTACCCCTCTCCCACATCCCACCTCTGGCCTGGAGCACCCTCCCTTCTCATATCAGACAGATGATTGCTCTTCTCTACTTCAAAGCCTTATTGAAGTCACCTCTCCTCTCCTCTTCTCCCACTCCCTTCTGTGCTGCTCATACTTGCTCCTGCATTCATCTTCCCTCCTTTCCCCATAGCACATATGTATATATCTGTAATTTATGTATTTATTCACTTATATTAATGTCTGTCTTCCCCTCTAGACTGTGAGCCCTCTGTGGGCAGTGAATATAGTTATATTGTACACTCCCAAGTGCTTAGTACAGTGCTTTGCGCACGGTAAGTGCTCAATAAATACAATTGAATTAAAAGGAAAAGAGTGGTGTATCAAAGGGCTTAATGGAATGAAGACTCGAGTGTGTAGGTAGTGAGGAAGTGCTGAAGTGATAACAGGGGTTGGAAATAAGTTGTGGAGATAAGATTAGTCAGGGAAGGCTTCCTGGAGGAGATATGATTGTAGTAGAACTTTAAAGATGGCAGGAGAAAGGGTTTGCCAGATATCAACTTGGAGAAAATTCCAGGCAGGAGGGAATATGGGCACGTTTCCCTTCTTCATCTCCCCTCCCAGCTCCACAGCACTTATGTACACATCTTTTATTTATTTATATTATTGTCTGGCTCCCCCTCTAGACTGTAAGCTTGTCAGCAGGGAATGTGTCTGTTTGTTGTATTGTATGCTCCCAAGAACTTAACGATGCTCTATGCACAGTAATCACTCAATAAATATGATTGAATGAATACATATACACAAACACACATATCCCCAATGGCAATTCTTTGTTTTCAGCCTTTACACTACTGAAAGTGAGATCCTCTCTGGTCAAGTTTAGCTGGAAAGACAAAGTAAAGTTCTTTGGGCATAGTCTTCTGGCCTGGCCAGTCTTGAGTTTGAAGCAGCAGGCAGTGTTTAGGATAAATAGTGCATTGCTAAATAAGACTGCTCAGGATTTTGCTGATTTCTGCTGCTGCCTTATCAGCGACTGGAAAACCCAAACCACTTACTTGCCGAAGACTGTTGTTTGCCACTAGGCAAGGGAATATCCCATAATTAGCATTTTTTTCCTTTAGTGGTGATGGTGTATGGCAGGTCTCCTGTGACCTGCAGCAAGTATTGCCCGATGGACCGTTAAGGGTTAAGGGCTAGAACCCAACCAGACATAGAAGAATATCAAGCACTCAATACAACCCTTAAAGAAGCAGAGTGGCTTAATGGATAGAGCAAGGGCCTGGGACTATGAGTTCTAATTCCTGCTCTGCCACATGTCTGCTGTGTGACCTTGAGCAAGTCACTTCACTTCTCTGGGCCTCAGTTACCTCATCTGTAAAATGGGGATTAAGAGTGTGAGCCCAGTGTGGGACAGGGACTGTACCCAACCTGACTATCATGTGTTTATCCCAGTGCTTAGAACAGTGCTTGGTAGGTAGTAAGCACTGAAAAAGTACCATAATCGTTATTAGTTGGGTAGGGATTGTCTCTGTCCCTGAATTGTACTTTCCAAATGCTTAGTACAGTGCTCTGCACACAGTAAGTGCTCAATAAATATGACTGAATGAATTAATATTACAACTCGCTGCATATAGTAAGTGCTCAATAAATACCACTGATTAACAAGGTAATATTGGTTTACGATAAGCTCGATTAAAGCACTCTTTTCCCATGAGAAATAATGGTAATGATAATATGTTGAATTTGTATGGTACTTATCAAAGCAAATTGCTGAGCTGGTTGTAGTTTTTCATTCTATGAAAGGAGTTACCCCTCTCCCCGTGGCTGTATTCCATGCTTTCAGGTCAAGTCCCAATACCTGGGCAGGAAATCTGTCTCTTGTTGTATTCTACTCTCCCAGGTGCTTAGTACAATGCTCTGCACACAGTAAGCACTCAGTAAATGCATCTGAATGAATGTCATATCCTGTGAGGTTTTGCTACCCTTCTTTTAAAAAATGTTTCTTCTGCTCTCCCTTGCTTCTCATCCTGCCTTTTCAGCTCTTCATTGAGAAGCTGTTTGGGTGTCCTGCCATCATCAATCAGTCAGTTGCATTTATTGAGCACTTACTAGGTGCAGAGCCCTGTACTAAGCTCTTGGGAGAGTACAGTGCACCAGAATTAGCAAAGATGTTCCCTGACCCTAACAAGCTTCCAGTCTAGAAGTCTTCCCTTCTCTCAGGTTCACCCAGTGTGGTTGGAAAGAGAAAAGTGTTGTCTTGGGACTGTTGGACAGTTGCTTTTCAAACCTAATTAACCCCAATTAATTAGGGCTATTTGCTAATTTAACTAATTGCTTAATTTGTACTTTCCTCAGAGTTTAGAACATGTTGGACACATAGTAAGCACTTAAATACCATAAAAAATGAGTAACTTTGGCTTTGGCTTCCATTTTGAAGTATGACCTTAAATATGGCCTACTGTGACCCTCATAAAATAGTTCAAGATGAACTGTTTCTGTCTGAGACTAGTTAGAACTCTCAACTATTTCAAAGTTTAAAAATTACTATTGCCCTCTATTAGATGTATGGACCTAGTATAGCTGACTCTCCAGTGCCATCTAAAACTCTTGATATTTAAATAATATTCTTCTACTACATGCTGGTTTGGTGTACTCAGGAACACCAATCCAGTTTTCATCAGCTTCTAATGTCAAGTGTTGGGTATTAATGCAAATACATGTCTGAACTACACTTTGAAGATAGTCACTGAAAGAAATCAGAAATAATTATGTAAAACATGCAAAAATCACAAGAACCCAGAATGTAGACACAACTAAACAACAAATACATTTCAAAGATATAAACATTTATTGAATCTGACTACTTTAAAGCAAACTTTAAAATGCTGAAAAAACAAATATCTCGCTTATTCCCAATTTCCCCTTTCTATTATTTATTTAAATCTATCTCCCCTGTCTCTGTCTCTTATACTATAAGATCCTTGTGGGCAAGGATTGTATTTACTATATGGCATTACACCTTCCCAAATACTTAATACACTGTTCTGCACACAGTAACCACTCAGTAAATACCATTCATTAATTGATGCGATAGCCAAAAACAAGGCAAAAGTAGGTAATGATGTTGAATTTTATCCTTCCTTAAATTGCCTTTAAACTTTGTTTATTTCTTTTGAGATAAATGCATAGTTTTTCTTTTTTATTTTTATGGGATCAAAAAAAACTACTGAAAACAAGTCAATTGGACTTAATTTCCCTAATGGATAGTTTGCAATAATTGTAAAATTATAAGTGTGCTTATAGTCATTTCTCCAATTAAGTTCTGTGTTAAGCTAAGAAATATATTGCACTCTTTAGCTTAAATCCCAAATCACAGTTTAATTAAATACCAAAACCTCTTCTAAAATAACATCCTGGAAGTGCCCTAAAATGACATCTGTCGGGAAGTAGCCACCACAAAACTTTCCCAATTCACCTTGCTTTTTTGTGTGTGAAGAAAATGTGAGAATTCAGATGCCAACTTTTCATCTCTTTGCAGTAACTGTTAAACTATAAATACTGTTGTCTTTCCACGGAAAACAGAATAGCTTACAGAGACTATTCTCTGTGGGTTTATGCTAGGGCCTTCCATGGAGTAGTGGATAGAGCATGGACCTGGGAATTCAGAAGGTCATGGGTTCTAATCCTGGCTCCAATACTGTCTGCTATATGATCTTGGGCAAGTCACTTCACTCCTCTGTGCCTCAGTTACCTCATCTGTAAAAGGAAGATTAAGACTGTGAGCCCCACAGGGGACAGGGACTGTGTCCAACCCAATTACCTTGTATCGACCCCTGTGCTTAGGAGAGTGCCTGTCACATAAGCAGTGTGGCTCAGTGGAAAGAACCCGGGCTTGGGAGTCAGAGGTCATGGGTTCAAATCCCGGCTCTGCCATTTGTCAGCTGTATGACTGTGGGCAAGTCACTTCACTTCTCTGGAGCTCAGTTACCTCATCTGTAAAATGGGGATTAAGACTGTGAGCCTCTCGTGGGACAACCTGATGACCCTGTATCTCTCCCAGCATTTAGAACAGTGCTCTGCACATAGTAAACGCTTAACAAATACCAACATTATTATTATTATTATAGCAGACAAATGGCAGAGCAGGGACTAGAACCCATGACCTTTTAAGTGGATTAGGGATAGGAAAAATGGTAGGGTATAAAAGTCTTTACATAAATATTGTAGGGCTAGGATTACTATCAAGGTACTTTGTGGGTGTGTGTCTGGGTGTGTTTGTGTAGCTGCATTCACAAGTGACTTTGGGAAAGATTGAATACAATTGGAGATTCTGATCCTAACCCGCCAATCTGCTCCAGTAATTGGTATGTTGACGCCCTTTATTCTTGAAACAGTTAAGCATTGGAAAGAACATTTTTCATTACATCCTCTATATGACAAGTAGTTAAAGAGAAAAGCAAAATAACTCTCTCCACAGGGTAGTAATATAGACCTTGTGTTGGTCAAGACTCTAGGGAGAGTTAAATGACTGATTTAAAAAAAAAAAGAAGGTTGAAGCTTGCCTTAGGAATGTTCTCTTTGTGGTTGAGCATGGAAAAGATAAGCAATTAGTCATAATTATTGAGTACTTACTGTGTGCAGAGCCCTCCTAAGCGCTTGGGAGAGGAGACTGTAAGCCCATTGGGCAGGGATTGTCTCTGTTGCCGAATTGTACATTCCAAGTGCTTAGTACAGTGCTCTGCACATAGTAAGTGCTCAGTAAATACTATTGAATGAATGACAGTATAACAGTTGGTAGACACACTCACGTCAACCACGAATTTACAGTCTAGAGGGGGAGAACAACTTAGATCTTATGCGATCTTCTCTGAAAGTTAAAGCCTCAAGGAAGAGTGTTTCCAAATTAGAGAGCATTCATTAGAAATGCTTTCACTCTGTCAATCACTGGGATGTTTTGAACGATTACTGTGTGCAGAACACTGTACTAAGCACTTGGAAGAGCACAGTATAATAGAGTTGGTAGGCATATTCCCTGCCCATAATGTGTTGACAGTCTAGAGGTGGGAGACAAAAACTAATATAAATAATTATAAACTTACAGTTTATAGATATTTGCTTAGGTGCTGCGCATGCATCTGAAGTGTTGTACACCTGTTCGTCTAATTAAATGCTTATACGAGAATTAGGAATTCCATATACATAACACGAGAAGAATCCAGAGAGATGGGTTCATGTTGGAATGGCCTCAAAATCAATATTTTTCCCCTCAAAAGAGACAGATCACAAGAGGAGTTGGAATCCATCCATAGGACACAGTATTGTTCCAATCCGGTTTTGACCTTTTATGTTTACAGTCTACAACAAGCCTGTTAGATCTTGGGGGAAAAGCACTCTTTATTCCTCCATCTGTTTGTTTCAGCAAAATGTGGAAGAGACCTAGACGTAAGCAAAAAATGGCTAGCATGCAGCAGTTTTCCAGCTTCTTGATGAAGTAAATGGATCTTAGACTAGATACCAATGTGTTTTGGATAAATGTGTTTTGAAACACTTTATATTTAATAATTTGGAGGTAAGACCCTGGTTCAGAGTATCCTCTCTCCATTTAACATCGTGAATCTCTTGTTTGGGGGAATTTTTCAGTACGTATTCAGAGAACAGTACTTAAGTTCATTTTGTTGGGTGTAAGAACTTTTGAATTTCTGGCACAGTGATGAGACATCAGTATTATCTCCTTCCTGAGGGAGTCTGAAGGGAAATGCGAGCAGGGGAAAATGTTTCCCTTGTCAAAAGCCCACTGCTCCTATACCCACCACTCTGTGTAAACAAAAGTCATCTTCTTTCGTTCCAAAAATAAATCCAACTACAAATTGGATAGTGTGCACCAACATTGCATTCAGTGGGTGAAAGGGGGAATTTCCTGTGCTTGTCAAGGGGACGGGGTCACGTTTTCGAGACCCTGTGAGTGGCAGAGTTTCTGGGGAAGAAAACCTCAGGGGAATCACCCTCCTTTTCCTGCGATGATAGTGTGGTGCTCTGTGGTCTAGGTCAAGCTGGACATTTTATGGCCAGTAAAGAGGGAACAGGAGGCACAGAGATATTTGAAAAGTGGATTTAGTCGCTATCCTACTCACTGGTGTCCCACAGAGAAACAGATTATATTCTTGTGGTTTAATAAAGAGTTCTGTGCAAGTTGGAGGACTTGGGTTCTAATCCCAGATCTGCCTCCGGCCTGCCGTGACCTTGGGCAGGTCAATTAGTTGCAATAGTTTTGGTATTTATTAAGCACATACTCGTAAAGCAAAGCACTGTACTAAGCACTGGGAAAGTTTATACAGGTAAGAATTAGACATGGACCCTGTCCTTCGAGTGGTTCAAACTCATATTATGGGATAATCATATTTATTGAGCCCTTAGTCTGTTCAGAGCACTGTATTAAGCACTTCTTGCCTTATGCCATCGAGTCATTTCTGACCCCTAGCGACGCCACGGACACATCTCTCCCAGAACACCCCCCCCACCCATCTGCAATCGTTCCGGTAGCGTATCCGTAGAGTTTTCTTGGTAAAAATCTTGAAGTGGTTGACCGTTGCTGCTTTCTGCACGGTAAACCCGAGTCTCCGCCCTCGGTTCTCTTCCGTGCCTCTGCTGCCCAGCATGGGGGAGTTTTGTGTCTGTCCGTCTCCCCCGATTAGACCGTAAGCCCGTCAAACGGCAGGGACTGTCTATATCTGTTGCCGACTTGTTCATTCCAAGCGCTTAGTACAGTGCTCTGCACATAGTAAGCGCTCAATAAATACTATTGAATGAATGAATGAATGATTGTAGCAGATTGCCTTCCACTTGCTAGCTAGGAATGGAATGGCAGGCCTCTGCTTGACTCTACCTCCTGTGGCCGAGACTGGTAGAGTACCGGAGACTCTCCAGATGCGACCCTGAGAGGGCTATTAGCGCTTGGGAGAGTATAATATGACAGCATTGGCAGGTACATTCCCCACCCATCAGGAGCTTACAAATACTAATCTACCCCAAATTCCACTCTGGCTCAAACTAGGAAATCCTAGATTTTTCTGCCAAAATCTCCATCCTTTCCCCAGTGTGTTTCCTACTCTAGTGCTTTTTATCTGTGCCTTTTTGCTTCAGAACTCTGAAGCTACGGGCCCAAGAATAGCTCTTTTGCGGGAGGAATGATGAGATGGAGAAAGAATAATTCTGACTTACAGTTCTCCCAAGGAGCATATCACTGTAAATTTATTCACGCTCATTTCCTTCATCTTAGACTCACATCTTTACTCAAAAAGGGACCATAACAACAACTTTTTCATCTAATACACAGGGACTTTTCAATCCTCAGAAATAACTTATTGAAAGAAGATGGAAATAGTTGAATTTTAGATGGTATGTCAGGAAACTTGGCTCCTTTTCTCACTTTATCATAATTTGATCATGGGCTACATTTCCAACTTGGTAAATTAGGGTGTTTCAAAATTCGCCAAATGGTGTTCTTGGGAATGTGGTGATAAATGAGCTAGGCATGAATCACTTTGGAAACAGTTCAAGAGAAACAGAAAGCACTAAACAGAATTGGGTAGGAGGGGACTTGGGCCCCTCTAAACCCCATTCTTTGGTCATACAGTTTTCAGATTGTGAGTTCCCTCAGGAGCAGGGATTACGTCTAATCGTCTCCTGTGTATTCTTTTGGCCAAGTGGAAAAAGCACGGACTTGGGAGTCAGAGGGCTTGGGTTCTAATCCCAACTCCGTCACACATCTGCTGTGTGACCTTAGGCAAGTCATTTCACTTCTCTGTGCCTCAGTTACCTCATCTGTAAAATGGAGATTAAGACTGTGAGCCCTATATGCTCAGGGAATGTGTCCAACCTGATTATCTTGTATCTACCCCAAGTCTTAGTACAGTGTCTGGCACATAGTAAGCGCTTCACAAATACAATAACTATCACTATTGTTATTAGTATTCAGTACATAACTCTGCACATGGGAAGTACTTAAAAAAAATACAGGGGTTATGACCCCAATTGGAGACAAAGGGAACTTTGAGTATTTGAGTAGAACGGTGTGTATTTACTTAGGTCTTGTCTTTTCTTTCCAAACTGTTACTGAGACCCTAGCCATCGGTGAGATTGGAACTGAAAAGACAAATGAGCAATTGACACTCTTCTTGACTGTAAGCACATTGTGGGCAGGGAACACGTATACCAACTCTGTTATATTGTATTCTCCCAAATGCTTCGTACAGTGCTCTACACGCAGCAAATGCTCAGTAAATATGATTGATTCTTTCACAACGTGGTCTAGCAGAAAGAGTACAGGATTAAGAGTCAGGAGACCTGGTTTCTAATCCCTGCTCTGTTGTTTGTGATATTTAATTCCTCTATGCTTTAGTTTTCTAAATTATAAAATGGGGATAAAATACCTTCTCTCCTAGCCCCTTTGACTGTGAACATGGTGTGGGACACGGACTGGGTATGCCAAACCTAGAGCTTTGCACATAGTAAGCACTGTAAGGTCGTTGTGGGCAGGAAATGTGTCTCTTACACTGTTGTGTTATAGTCATTCATTCAATCATAATTACTGAGAACTTACTGTGTGCAGATCACTGCACTAAGTGCTTGGGAAAGCGCAATACAGCAGTAGAGAGACATTCTCTGCCCACAATGAGCTCACAGCCTAGAGGGACTCTAGAGCTGTCTCCCAAACTCTTAGTACAGTGCTCTGCACAGAGTAAGTGCTCAATAAATAGGACTGACTAACAAACACCATATTTGTTGTTGTTGTGGATAGTCATCTAGACTGTAAATCCATTGTGGACAGGGTTGTCTACCAACTCTGGTATTCTGTATGCTCTCAAGACCTTACACTCTCAAGACATTGATTGATGACTGATAATCCCACTGGGTTTGTTTGTTATGGGACTTGTCTCTTAGGATTCTGATTATATGAAATTTTGTCTTTTGGAGATCAACCCCCATTCTGATTGCTTCCTGCTAGGCTGGTTCAGTCTACTGTACTGTCCTCCCAAAGATCCACCCTCGAGTCTCAGTGTTAAAGACTTTGCTTAATCTTGTCCCGATCTCCCTTATTCTCTTCCTGTCTTTGATGCCTCCTTTTCAGTTTACCATTCAGCATTAGCTTGGTCCTGCTGTTGTCAATTAATCAATCGTTAATATTTATAGAGCACTTACTGGGCAGAGAGTAACTGTATCAGAGATTATATTACATTAGAGTTGGCAGACATGATGCCTACCCACAAGGAGCTTACAGTCTAGAGGGGGAGACAAACTAACAGGAATTAATTATCCATTCTCCTCACAGATGAGACTGTGCCTCGACTGATTATCTTATATATACCCTAGTGGCTGCTTAGCACATGATTGGTAGGTTCTAATTTTCTGTGATAACTAACAAATGTCCCAAATACTGGAACTGTACTGCCTTTTGCATTGCTTCCATGACGGTAAATTTACTGCTCCAGAACTCGTGGTTAATCATTTTGTCCAAGCTACTAATCTCACTTCCGGCCATTCCTATTTTCTTCATTATATTTTCTCTTCATCCCCAAAGAATCCAGATGTGCAGGCCCTAATCACAAGTGAAAGGTTTTGATTGATGAGAGAAGATAGTCGGACTTTATTACTGTAAAATTAAATGATGTTGAAACTTCAAAATCCCTGGATGTAAACTCCAAAATGATAGAGTTGAAGGGCCACTCTTTTTTTCCACGTGAAATTCTCTCATGGTTTCATGGCAACAGAACAGCTTCTGAAACTTCTCTATCACAGATTGCTTAATCAGGGAAAATGATACTCTCTGTTCAGTGTAAAGTTTTAATTTTGTCCCCGCTGAGCATCTCGTATCTTACATTGTGTTACCGAGTACTGATTTTTATGGATGCATAACTTGTGCTCAAAGATTTCTGAATAATATTAGCCTAGAAAAAAAGGGCTTCATCGAGTCACGTTTGTTTTAATTTGTCATAGAGAGGTCTTCTGTAGAAAATTACCTAGATATTCTTTTTAACACAAATACTGACATCTCGGCAGCATGGCCAAGTGGAGAGAGCACAGACCTGGGAGTCAGAAGAACCTGGCTTCTAATCCCGGCTCTGTCACTTGCTTCAAGTGTGACCATGGGCAAGTCACTTAACTTCTCTGCCTCAGTTTCCTCAACTGTAAAATGGGGATTTAAAACTGGTTTTCCCTCCTACTAACACTATGAGCCTCACGTGGGAAAGGCATTGTGTCCGGCCTAATAGACCTGTATGTACCCAACACTTGCAGTAGTGTTTGATATATAAGAAATACTTAACAAATACCTTAACAAAACAAACCTTTCAATGAAAGGGTTTTTTAGTCTCAATTATTACCATTCCTCTCTTTCCAGTAGAGGTACAGTTATAGAAATATAAGACCAACAGGGACATCACGAGATCACCTCTTATCCCTAATGTCAATCTTGCAAAGCAGATGCTTACTCTGACCTTAAATGTGTCTGTTACAAATACTGTTCTAAGCACAAGTTATGCATCCATAAAAATTAGTACTTGGTAACACAATGTAAGATGTGAGATGCTCAAGGGGCAGAAACAATTAAAACTTTACACTGAACAGAGAGTATCATTTTCCCTGATTAGGCAATCTGTGATAGAGAAGTTTTAGAAGCTGTTTCGTTGCCATCCTGAAATAAAACCATGAGAGAATTTCATGTAAAATTTCATGCTGGGGTAAATACAAGATTACCAGGTTGTCTCATGTGGGCTCATAGTCTTAATTCCCCATTTTACAGATGAGGTAACTGAGGCCCAGAGAAGTTAAGCGGCTTGTTCAAGGTCACACAACAGAAAAGTGGCGAAGCCAGGATTAGAACCCACATCCTCCGACTCCCAATCCTGTGCTCTTTCTGCTACACCTCGCTGCTTCTGTTATAAGTTGATTCTAGGCTGTAAGCTCATTGTGGGCAGGGAACATCCCCTTGATTCTATTTATTGTGATTATGTTGTCTTACTTTTGTCCGTCTGTCTCCCCCAATTAGACTGTGAGTCCGTCACTGGGAAGGGATCGTCTCTATCTGTTGCCGAATTGTACATTCCAAGCGCTTAGTACAGTGCTCTGCACATAGTAAGTGCTCAGTAAATACTATTGAATGAATGAATGAATATTTGTTATATTGTACTCTCCCAGGCCCTTAGTACAGTGCTCTGCACACAGTAAGCACTCAAATATAATTGAATGACGCGTTGTCCATGGACAATCAGAGTGAAACACTGGACTCTTATAAAATGAACCCTCTCTGGTTTGGTTCATGAAAATACTAATTCTATGAATGCTATATTATCATTCTATTCTAGTATTTATTGAAGGCTTACCATGGGCTAAGTGCTAGATGTCAGATCATCAGCTCAAACCCAGTCCTTGTCCCACACGAGGCTTGCCACCTAAGATGGAGGGAGAACAGAGATCTTAGCCTGATGGACTGGGAGTCTGAATTGATGGACAGCTCCTGCCTTGGGGAGGTGGAGGAATCAGATCTCCTTTACCAGGGGAGAGCAGCAGGCTAACAAAGTCTCAGAGCTTCCCCTCTCTCCACTCCCACTCTGGCAGTGGGGCATGCCCTATTCCACCGGAAGCAAGAAAAGGATGCATCCCATACATTTTGGAAAATTAGGGAGGATGTGACTGTCATTACTGTCCTCTGGACTTGTCTACCACATCAATGAAAAGGGTGAAAATGGATCCTTCATCTCTATTACCTCTTACTGTTTTTATGGTTGTCACTATTTTTTGCGTTATTAGGTTACTTCAATCTTTCCTTGGGGATCTGTTAGTTTTCTTCCCTCTCCCCTTAATTTTAAATTCTGAGCTAGTATGTGGACTCGGAACCATGACTAATTTGGCAGCTGTGTGACTGTGGGCAAGTCACAACTTCTCTGTGCCTCAGTTACCTCATCTGTAAAATGGGGATTAACTGTGACCCTCAGGTGGGACAACCTGATTACCCTGTATCTGCTCTAGCACTTAAAACAGTGCTCTGCACATAGTGAGTGCTTAACAAATCCCAACATTATTATTATTATCTTCCATGGTACTTTTCCCTAGTGTTTCTGCACTGAGTCGACACTCAATAAATACTATTGAATGAATGAAGCAAAAGCAACATGGCCTGGTAGAAAGAGTTTGGGCCCCAGAGTCAGAAAACCTGGGTTCTATTTCAACCTCCACCTCTTGCCTGCTGTGTGACCTTGGGCAAATCACTTACTTCTCTGTGCCTCAGTTTCCTCCCCTGTAAAATGGGAATTAAATGTCTATTCTCTTTACCTCTTGGAGTGTGAGTCCCATGTGGGACAGGTTCTTTGTTTGGTTTGCTTACCTTCTATCTACCTCAGCACTTAGTTTAATGCTTGACCTGTAGTATGACATAACAAATACCACAATTATCATTCATTCAATAGTATTTATTGAGTGCTTACTATGTGCAGAACACTGTACTAAGCGCTTGGAATGTACAATTCGGCAACAGATAGAGACAATCCTTGCCCATTGATGGGCTTACAGTCTAATCGATTATCATTATTTTGAATGAATGATTGCTACAGCTACAATTGGAGCCCAGTGAGGAACACCGGAAAAACTTTTGGAGGTTGAGGAGGGAAGACATGTTCTTACCATAAGCTCTTTTTTTTTAACTGGTATTTAAGTGCTTACTATGTGCTAGGCACTCTTCTGAGAGCCAGGATAGATACTAGCAAATCAGGTTGGACACAGTCGATGTCCCACATGGGGCTTACAGTTTTAATCCTCATTTTACAGATGAGGCACCGACAAGTGAAGTGACTTGCCCAAGGTCACACAGCAGACAAGTGGCAAAGCCAGGACTAGAACCCAGGTCCTTATTCTCAGGCCAATGTCCTAACTATTCGACCACCCAGCTTCTCATGGTGGACAGGGACGTTGTTTGCCAAGCTCTTCCAAGAGCTGAGTACAGTGCTCTGCACAAAGTAAGCACTCAGTAAATACCACTGAATGCTTGATTAAAGGTAACAGCTCTTGCTACAACTCTGCTTTTTCACACCAACACAGAGAAGCCACAGCTCTGGCAGATCTAGCTGACTCAGAAGCCTACCTTTTCATCTGATTTCATCCAGCCGATTCATTCATTCAATCATATTTATTGAGTGCTTACTGTGTGCAGAGCACTGTACTAAGCTCTTAGAATGTACAGTTCGGCAACAGATAGAGACATTCCTTGTCCAACAGCAGGCTCACAGTCTAAAAGGGGGAGACAAAAAGCAAAACAAGTAGACAGGCAAACTGCCTATAATTAGGAGCATCATTTTCCTCTTCTATATCTTACTTCCCATCTTGCCTAGACTCTGAAACTGACTTGAAACCATTTTAATAGAGTCATAATGGGAGAAGGCTGGGGAATAGAACTTTAAACTCACTGTGAACAGGGCATATGTCTACAAACTCTGTTGTACTCTCTCAAGCACTTACCCATCAAATGGCAGGGACTGTCTCTATCTGTTGCCGACTTGTTCATTCCAAGCGCTTAGTACAGTGCTCTGCACATAGTAAGCGCTCAATAAATACTATTGAATGAATGAATACAGTACTCTGCGCACAATAAGCGCTCAGTAAATACCATTGATGATAATGGGTGCGGACTGTGATGGGACTTGAGGACGTCTGACTTAGAGATAATGTGCTGTAGCCTAGTAGAAAGAGTCCTGACTTGGGAATAAGGAGACCTAGGTTCTAGTCTTCGCTCTGCCTGGGTCTGACTGGGTAGGGACTGCATAAATGTGAAAGCCTGCATCCTTTCTCCCCAGTGTGCTCTCGGTGGGCCCACAGTGCCCTAGAAGGGACCTGATGAATAGAGGTGAGAGCGGGAGGGTCACTGGCTGTGCCACTGGCTCAGTAACCCATCCCTTCACCAGGTTCTGGATTTTGGCACTTTGACAAGAGATGTAATCTGTCCATCTAATGTTGACTGTAAAAACAGTACCGTGGTCTACCCTGCACAATCTCTGCTAATGTTAGTGTTAGACAACAAGATCAATCAGCCAAGGTAATTTTGGGTGCTTACAGTGTGCAGGGCACATAACCAGAGGGGTGTGTTTTAAAAACCTTTCCAACAGGCCTGGCTGAAAGCTGGGGATACATTTAAAGGGAAGGAGCTGGGATTTCAGGATCTAAAGAGCCGAGAGTCTGGTTTCTCTAACCCCTAAAAAGCCCCTGAGAACTTGTGGGAGGAGTTTGCGCCCCCTGCTAACAGTGGAAGAGCTCCACACTTCTCCCAGTAGGACTGAGTTTTCTCCAGGGATGAATCAAGTGGAAACCTCAGTTGCTGTGATGCTTTCATTCACCCTGCTCTTTGTTTCCATCCGTCCGACAATCAACAGTATTTATTGAGCGCTTACTGTGTTCAGAGCACTGTACTAAGCACTTGGGAGAGTACAGTACAACGGAGTTGGTGGACACGTTCCCTGCCCACAAAGAGCTTGTAGTCTAGATGGGGAAACACACATTAATATCAATAAATTACAGACATGGCCATAAGTGCTGTGGGGCTGAGGATGGGGTGGATATCATGTGCTCAAAGGGGAGAGATCGCAGCTTGCAGGGTGATGTGGAAAGTTGGGACTGAGTGTTTTTCGCGAGCTATGAAGAACAGAGATTGTAAGAAGTTATATAAGACGGCGACATCTCTTCTCCAGAAGGCATTGTGGTTGTGTATTTATTTTTTTTTTTAACAGTATTTGTTAAGAGCTTACTATGTGCCAGGCACCATACCTCCTCCCCTATCTCTTCTGGCCTGGGATTCAGCTAGAAGTAGTTTTCCATGTGATGAGGATGATTTCTCTCTGCTTAAGCTATGGTTGTGGTAAAGGCGATTAGGGTGAGCTAATTTGAGGTCATTTCCTTCCAAACTGGTCTGCAAACAAAACCTTAGTTCATGCACTATAAGCTGCGTACTACTGCAGTGATCACTGTCTATGGAGACAAAAATTTAGACTTTGCATTTCTCTGCTGATACTCTTGCTCGTTGTGGTATTGATTAAAATTTGTCTTTGGCTGTTGTTCTGTTTGAGAGTCTAGTTTTGCCAACGCTGAGCGGGGCTTTTCTTTTTAAAGGGGGACCCTAGCTGGGTTTTCTAACCCATCTTTTCCCCTTGATTACTCTGAATAGGAGTAGGTCCCTTTTCATTTTGTATTTAATCCTGGTTTGGTATAAATCAGCTAAGCTGTCCCAACCTCACTTCTCACTTCCCTTGGTAGGGAAGTGTGGAAAATTCCATTCCCTAAAATACACCAACACAGCTGGTATTTTTAGGTCTCATATCTTAAAACTTGGTCTCCAGCATTTGAGGTTTATTCAGGGTCAAAAATCTAAAACAATCATTGCCGTTTTTCACTAGTTGATGGCTGAAATAAGAGCAGCATGTCCTTATAAAGCGGAATACCGATTTGAGAAAGCTGATATCACGTGTAAAAATAGAAACTTCTTGCGCAAAATTTTACAGATTTATCCTGATTTGGAATAGTAGCAAAATGTAATGACTATTCCCAAGAATAAGGCAGTGGTAGGAGGCGGTAACCACACAAGATTTAGATGGCCACTGTAAAGGAATTCTCTAGGGAGTTGTTATTCTTAAACTCTAGATCCTTGCTCATGCATACTAATTAAACCATGACTGTTTCCTTTTAAAAGTGTAGACAAATCATTTGCCCCAAGGATGCATTTTATTATCTTGTGGAATATGGAATGTTATTCTGCTTTGAGAGATGAAAGCAATTTAATTTGAATCCCTCTAGAAATGAGTGTATCAGCTCAGCTAGTCATCTGTAACATCTGTGTGTATTATCTCTTGCAAAAATACTCTATGCTCTCATTAATTGACGTGGAGTCTTACGTGGTAAGTCTCACCTCAGTGATGTTGTTCTCATGGTTTAGAGGAAATAAAATCATCGGTGTTGCAAAAATGTTGGCCCTGCTGAATTTCAGCCCAAAATATCCATATTTTTAGAAAATTCCATGTTGCCGCTGTTAGTTTCAAAACAACAGGAAATCATCAGGCTTCCAAACAAGGATCTCTTAACCAGCCAGCTCTTAAGACGTGGACGTTTTTTATTTTCCCTCCAATTCCCACCATTTTGGGGCAACTTTTTCAGCAATCCCCCAGCAAACCTCAACTGTTCTGATCTCCTGGGCTTTCCTGATCAGTTTCACAGTCCATGTAGGCTTTAACCAATCATAGCATGTTGCCTAATAGTGTTAATGGGAATTCATTTCTTCTTCTAATTAAACACAGATGTAGATCTAAAATTTAAGAAAAAAGGGAAAGCTGTATTCCCTTGCCAAGCTCATAATTTCCCTTTTCTTGCACACTACAGGGTCGTTGACAGTACCCAGGAGCTTACCACAGATGCACATTAATTACCCGTTCTCTAATTACTAGGGTTCCAATATAACTGCTCAACCATTCATTAAGCTTTCTTCCCAACTTTGCAAAGCCCCAGAGACATATGTATGGAGCACACCACTTGGCAACATTAATTGAACCCTATTAACTCATAAAATTTATGAAAAGTGCAGCTATTAATAAAAAAGTCCTCTTTCATTTAGTCCACTAAACCCAGAATGTACCAATGATCATTTTTCTCATGCAGGATATGTTGGATATCAGACAGTGCAGCTGCTCACAGATTGTTAATTATCGGGAATTCATCAACAGGATTAGGCTAGAATGCTGGCGGTTAAATTACCAGCCTAATTTCCCATTCTCGAAGTTATGCACAGTGGTAGTTAGCTGCATAAGCAAATCTAAATAAGATGCTTAGCCAGAAAGTTAGATAGAGAAACAAGGAGAGACCCAAGGAGTAAATGCAAACAAACAGCCGGGAAACAATATGATCTAAGTAACCAGGGGCCAAATCAATGAATCGCTGGGGGTGTTTTGTTTTCTTAATGCAATACTATCTTTGTCTTTATTGTCACCAGTAATGATTAAGGGCATACTGGGGGCAGGGAACTGAACTAGGTGTTTGGGGGACCTTCCCTAGCTATCTATAGAGATAAAAACACCCACTACACATACGGACATATATATCTGCCCCTGGAAAGCTTTTAGTTTAATGGAAGAGTTAGGCAGCACAGTAAATATTCAAATTACATTTAATGTAGGTTGTTACATCTAGTTTCAGCATCCATTTAGGAATGAGCATTTTTTCTACGCAGGTGTGAAATCTCATTCATTTTTTTCATAAGTGTTGATCTACGCCAGGTCTACAGTTGTATTAGAATGTCATGCGATCATTTCTTAAGCTGTTCCAGGATATGAATGTTAATGATCTCCGAGTAGGAGGAGAGGATTACATAACGGCCTGGATAGGCATGGACAATTAAGTAGTCCACCGTTACACCCATCTCCCTTCTCCCAACTTGGTCTCCACTGTGCTCTACTCATAGTAAGTGCTCAATAAATATCATTGACTGGTTATTAGTAGCCTCTCCAGAATCATGGTCTTTTGGAGATTGGATCATACATATTTGCTAAGGTGCTCAATAAATACCATTGACCGGTTATTAGTAGCCTCTCCAGAAACATGGTCTTTTAAAGATTGGATCATACATGTCTGCTAGGGATTCATTCAAATTTAGAGTCTCGTGAGGACCCTTCCCAACTCCTCTGTGTAGATTCCTATACCTGGAAACTGGCCCGGTCTGTGCCAGATTACCCAGGGCAGCTTGCAAGTCAGAGCAGATAGCCCCAAGCCACCTCAGGGCTCAGGAGTCTTGACTCTCTAACAACGAGCCCTGAATAGAAGGTGTTATTGGAAAGTTTATGGGTAGAGCAGAGTGCTCATCCCCCTTGCCTGGGGAACTTAGGGATAGAGGACAGTGTTCCCCTTTTCCTGGAGAACTTAGGGGTAGAGTACAGTGATTCTCCCCCCCACCCCCCCTTTGCTTAAGGAGTTTAGGGGTAGGGTACACTGCTCACATCCTGCCGCACAATTCTCAGATTGAAGTTTGCCCTCACTTACTTGAGGTTCTCAGTTTTAGGTGGAGGATATGGCAAAGCTTTTACTAAACTCTTACTAAGTGACAAGCAATGAGTTGAACTCTTAAGGTGGACAGAAGATTAGCCCATCAATGGGCAGGGATTGTCTCTATCTGTTGCTGAATTGTACATTCCAAGCGCTTAGTACAGTGCTCTGCACATAGTGCTCAATAAATACTATTGAATGAAAAGATTATCAGATCAAACCCAATTCTCATACCACATAGTTTTCTGTCGAGACCATCGCTGCCAGTTTGATCCAGAGGGAGAGAAGCAGATCAAAAATTATCCCAGCAGGGACTGTGGTGGTTACTGGGTCAACCAATCAATCAATAGTATTTATTGAGCACTTACTGTGTGCCAAGCATTGCACCAATTGCTTGGTAGAGTTCAATACAATAGATGCCTGCCCTGAAGAAGTTTACAGTGTAGTGAGGGAGACAGGGATGAAAATACACTGCAAGCAGGGGAATGGCAAGGTATGAGGACAAGTAGCTAAGTGCTACAGGACTGGGGCTAGGGTGAGTATCAAAGTATTTAAGGGATACAGACCTGAACGAGCTGTGCATAGGGTGGAAAATGAGGGCCTCATCATTCAGAAGAATAACCGTGATGAGTCCGGTTCCTTTCCACTGAAAGAAGGAACTGTACAGATATCTCAATAGCTCTTCAATATCTGTGTCCTTTAATAATAGAGGAGGTGGTAGGTGATTTATCCTGGCAATCTGTGCTCTTAATAACCTCTTTTTTTCTACCTTGAATTTTACCTCCCAGCAGAGAGAGTCACCTGCTTCATCTCCCTCTCATCCGGTGCCCCTTTCTTGGAAGAGACACTGTTTCTGGGTATTTTCCTTTTTCCTAGATTTTATTCAGTTCAGATATATATATTTATTTTATTAGCATCTTGTGAAGAGGCTCATTTGCATTTAATTAGTTTCTTCCTGAAATGATTCCTGTTTCTGAAATTAGGCCCTAGCACATTATAGAACAATCAAATTATCAACCTCACTTCCAAAAATCAATTCAAAAGTTGGAAGATTATGATGAGGTAGGTTCTCCATCATTAAAATTGCAGACAGATTCTTTAGAGCTGTCACCGTGGCGTCGATGGTTGTTATTTAATGTGTTTATGACTTGTAGGAGTTAATGGTGTTTTGTCAGGCGATGGGATTTTCTAGCAAGTTAATCTCTCAGGAGTGGAGTGGGTTGCTAGAGGTCTAAAAGCCGTAATGGGCCCATCGTTTCTAGATTTTTGCTTCCTAACAGTATCTAGTATGGCATTGTTCTGATGAGCCCTTATTTGTTACGCAACTTTTAATTGGAACCAGATGGATTTCACCTTTAGTGCACTGGATTGTGAAATGGAAAAACAATAGGAAGGGAGCAGTTCTTTGGGGAGGCGTTTTCCTACTCCCATATATTTTGAATCATAGCATGCATTGCATTTTATAGATTGGTTTTCGATGGGTCTGTTTCTTTTGAAAATAAAATTCAATTTCATAAGCAGGTCATTTCTGGAAGTGCTTTAAGGGATCTTTCAGTCTCTGACCAAGTCTCTCTCCCTCCTCCTTCCCCCTTCTCCCCTTATTTCCCTTTCCCCTTCTCCCCCTCTCGGCCTCTTCCCCTCTCACTGAACGTACTTCTGAACATGGCTGACCCAACAAGGAAGAGACATAGAAAACTGGCTGAAATATGGGGATTTGACCTTACCTGCAACTTTTGAGAAGGTAATCTCTGCAGTGAATTCCATAAATATCAGAAAAATACCTGAAACTGATAGCCTATCTTCAGAAACCTGCAAGCACGGAGGAAAGCTATTCCTCAGACATCTGCATGAGCTTTTGCTCAACATATGGAACATTGAGGAAATGTCACAGGATTTCAAAGATGCCACACTAATGGTGCTTTTCAAGATGAATGGGAAGAGAACTGACTGTAGAAATTATAGGAGAATCACTCTCTTTTCCCAGAGAGAATCTTTGTGCCAGATTCTGTGTGGCTGGAATCTCTCTGGACAGACCAAGAGAGAAAACAGTTAACCAGCCCTGTCCAAACCACTGCATAGCACAGCAGATAAAATCTTTACAGCACAACAGAGAAAGGAAAAGTGCAGCAACCAGCACCGAGATCTCTGTATTCTGTTCCCTGCCCTTGCCAAACCATCTGATACAATTCACAGGACAAATTCTGGAAGGGCCTGAGTACATTCAGATGTTCTAAGAAATTTACCAAGATCCTCAGATTAGTGCATGATGGAATGGTTGTTAAAATCAGAGTTGAACGTTCCATATTTAACCCTTTTCCACTTAACACATCTGGTAACACACACCACTGAAGTGAAATAGGATTTTGTGGTAGGTCTGATCCTAATCAAACTACTCTATGCCCTGTGGCTTGAAGATGCCACAAGTGATTTGAAATTGAGAGTCCAGATATGATCTGATCCACTTCCAGCTCTATAGGCTTTGAATATTATCATTATTATTACTATTATCATTATTGTACTTAAGTCCTTACTGTGTGTCAAGTATTGTTCTAAGTACTAAGGCGGATAGGAGTTAGAGATAGAAACAGCGTTTTCACCCTAAACCTTGTGCCTACTTCTCTCCCTAATTCATAGTCCAAAATGGGAGAGCTTTGAGCAGATGACAACATCTGTTCCAAGGTTGTAAAGTTTATTCATTCAGTCGTATTTATTGAGTGCTTACTGTGTGCAGAGTGCTGTGTTTACTGTGTGCAGGGCACTGTATTAAGCACTTGGAAAGTACAGTTTGTCAATAGAGACAGTTCCTACCCAACAATGGGCTCACAGTCTAGAAATGGGAGCCAGACAACAAAACAAGTAGACAGGCATCAATAGCATCAAAATAAATAAATAGAATTATAGATCATTATATACATACATTATATACATCATTAATAAAATAAATAGAATAATAAATATGTACAAATATACACAAGCGCTGTGGGGTGGGGAAGGGGGTAGAGCAGAAAGAGGGAGTCGGGGCGATGGGGAGGGGAGAAGGAGCAGAAGAAAAGGGAAGGCCTCCTGGGGGAGGTGAGCTCTCAGTAGGGCTGGCAGCAATAATTCCCTGGGATGGGGTTTTCCCATCCAGCCCCTACCTTGTTTTCCAGTTGATTAAACCCCACCCAACCCCACTAAAGGAGGAGCTGCTTCTTGTTTTCAGCCACTCCTTTCAGATGACCTAGAGAACAAAGGGCAGATCTGTTGCAAAGTGTTTGCCTCGGTATCCAAGAACACCCAGAGGTAATTAAGCAGACCTAATAATAATAATAATAATGTTGGTATTTGTTAAGCACTTACTATGTGCAGAGCACTGCTCTAAGTGCTGGGGTAGATACAGGGTAATCAGGTTGTCCCACGTGAGGCTCACCATCTTAATCCCCATATTACAGATGAGGTAACTGAGGCACAGAGAAGTTAGTGACTTGCCCACAGTCACACAGGTGACAAGTGGCAGAGCAGGGATTCGAAACCAAGACCTCCGACTCCCAAGCCCGGGCTCTTTCCACTGAGCCATGCTGCTTCTAGAGCTTCAAGGGCCAGTTACAGAAAGAAGCTGTGGTCTAGCTGAATGATCCTCTTACTTTCTTTCCTGTCCTCACCCCATAGCAATTGATCAATCAATCAATAAGTATTGAGCACTAACTGTGTGCAGAGCACTGGACTGAGCACTGGGAGAGTACCATACAATAGAGTTGATAGACAAGTTTCTTGTCCACAAGGAGCTTACAGTCTAGAGGATTGTAATCATTTTTAATAAGCATAATTAATCATAATCATTATCTATGCACTTAGATATGCGACCTTTGAGCAGTTTTCATATTCACTTCACAGCATTTATATGTATATACATAAATTGTATATTATAAATTTTTCATACTAATGTCAGCCTCCTCCTCTGCACAGTAAGCTGGCTGTGGGTAGGGAGTATGTAATCATAATATGGTATTTGTTAAGCACTTACTATGTGTCAGACACTTTACTAAGCAGCGGGGTAGATGCAAGCAAATTGGGTTGGACGCAGTCCCTGTCACACATGAGGCTCACAGTCTTGGTCCCCATTTTACAGATGAGGGAACTGAGGCCCAGAGAAATGAAGTGACTTGCCCGCAGTCACACAGCTGACGAGTGGCCGAGCTGGGATTCAAACCCATGACCTCAGACTCCCAAGCCCAGGCTCGCTCCCCTGAGCCACGCTGCTTCCCTGCAGATTTCCAGGCCTTTCCTCTTTTCTCCAGATCCCCAAAGACTCTAAGCAGTGCCATCCCTGTAAATATTTAGGGCGGCTCAGCCAAGGATATCCGCTGATCGCAACCCACCTTCCAAAGGTGGCATCCAGCAGAAACCTCTCTGGTAGCCGTCTCGTTAAACCAACGTTGAGCTGCAGCAGACTGGAAACTGCTCTCCAAGCTCTTCCCTTCCCCAACTGTCACTTTCCAACCAGATGGTTGTCACCATCAGAAATGCCAGTTGTAATTAAAAACTTTATTTGGGAATTCGTTTCACAGTTTATTCATGGGGAGAAGTGTTTCTCACTATGTGAACTTCAAAACACATTGCTGAGGATTACTTCTAGTTTGATTTTAAGTAAACATTTGCTTTTAGAAGATTGGGCTAATATAGCAGGCAGAGTGGCTCCTGATTAGATTTCATAAAACCCTGAAAAAAGAAATGCGCTCACCACAACTGGAAATAACCCGATTTGCCAAAGCTTCTAATAAATCCCACTAGAAAATTAGATTTTGGCATGTGGATGACATGTGGGAGAACTCAATGGAGTCTCCCCCTCTAGACTGTAAACTCACCGTGGGCAGGGGATGCGTCTACCAACTGTTATATTGTAGTCTCCCAAGTGCTTAGTACAGTGGTCCGCACACAGTAAGTGTTCAATAAATGCAATTGATTGATTGAGCCGGGGCTAATTATCCTTCGGACATTAATTCCAAATGTGTATCTCAGCCACTAATAGCAAATGCTAGACTTCCAATTTATGGCTTAGTTTCAATTTCGATAACCGCCAACAGGTTTCAATCTGCTTTGCTAACCTATTTCTCAGACCTCATTATTACCAAGCATTACCGGCATTAGAAGCAGCCTGGCTCAGCGGAGAGAGCTCAGGCTTGGGAGTCAGAGGTCATGGGTTCGAATCTTGGCTTGACCACTTGTCAGCTGGGTGACTGTGGGCAAATCACTTAACTTCTCTGTGCCTATTACCTCATGTGTAAAATGGGGATGAAGACTGTGAGCCTCACGTGGGACAACCTGATGACCCTGTATCTACCCCAGTGCTTAGAACAGTGCTCTGCACATAGTAAGCGCTTAACAAATACCAACATTATTGTTATTATTATTACCACCAAAGGATGTACCACCAAAATGAATTTGAATTTGATTTTGCCTGAAGTCTTAGCTGTGTGGCATACAGAATGGGAAGCAAATCAGCTGCTTAATCTGTGCTCTTCTAAGACTTCTGATTGATGCGGGCCATTTTTTCCAAGAAAACATTTCCCCAGGAAAACATTTCCCACCCTCTTAATGAAGGAGTAGTTGACTACTCTAGACTGTAAACTTGCTGTGGGCAGGGAGCGTGTCTATCAACTCTGATGTACTCTCCCATGCACTCAGTAAAATAAAATAAAAATAAATGTGGTATTTGTTAAGCGCTTACTATGTGCAGACCACTGTTCTAAGCGCTGGGGTAGATACAGGGTCATCGGGTTGTCCCATGTGAGGCTCACAGTTAATCCCCATTTTACAGATGAGGGAACTGAGGCACAGAGAAGTGAAGTGACTTGCCCACAGTCACACAGCTGACAAGTGGCAGAGAGGGGATTCAAACCCCTGACCTCAGACTCCCAAGGTCGGTCTCTTTCCACTGAGCCACGCTGCTTCTACAGTGTTTTATGCATGGTAAACACTTAATATATATGATTGATTATGGCTTTACAATACTGAATGGTAAAGCTATTAAGATATGCACAGAGATCCTTTGATTCATGCATATTGCTTCTATTTTAGAATGAAAAAAGGCCGTTTTAAAGAAGCCAGGAAGTGAACGTGTCACTTGGTTGAAGTAAGAGGCCAAAGGGCATCTTGAGGGGAAAAGGGACGGAGATTGGGATTCTACCGTTGACACAGCAGGGATTCTGGACATTCCATCTAGTGGATTCTGTTCGGAGCAAGCAAGGTTTGCTTCAAAATCCATCCACAGGATCCAAAGTCGGTTTGAGGGCACCGCGGGATTGTGTCTACCTGTTTTCATTTTAAAGACTTTTCAGGGAAACAGAAGTAAGCTTTCCTGCTGCATGAAAAGGTTGAGAGAAAACTTGACTTGGATTTATTTTGACTAATTTATACATTCAAAATAGTTTAAAGTGTTGTTTGGTACTCGGAAGAAAATGTGTTACTCATGTGGTGGTTCATCCCTTTTACTTTTTATAGGCCCTGTCACCAATTTCTAAATGAACTGTGAAACTAGAGGTGTGAATGTTTAGTGTGTGAAATTTGATTTCCTGCATTCCTGGATCCAGTGTTGGAGAACACTGTCCTACCACTGCCCTCCGTGAGAACATTTCCCGAGAAGCTCGGTGGCAGTCCGTTGAAGGACAGTCGGTGGTGGATTTCTAGGACAAACGTGACTGGTATTAAAAAATCTGGTGCAGGTACCAGCAGTTTAAACCCTGGCCGGTGTGTGTGTGTGTGTGGGTGAGAGCAATCATTTAGCTCAGTGATGAAGTAGAATGGAGATCAGTGAGACTCCCTGCTAGATGTAAGATCCTTGAGGGGCAGAGATTATTTCTATCTACTCTCTTGTACTTTCCCAAGTACAGCACTCTGCACATAATGAGTGCTCAATCGATCAATTACTTAATGGTATTTATTCAGCACTTAGTGTGTGCAGTAGCACTGTACTGAGCACAATACAATATATTTGGGAGACACGTTCCCTGGCCACAATGATATCATGAATGCATATTTACACATAATAATGCCACTGATTGACAGAACCTTCTCCTCACCCTTCGAAGACTGAACATGGGGCTCCAAGGCTGGTCATTTGGGAAAGGAGGAAGAGAAGGGAGAAAGCTTCGCTCTGACTTTCTTACCTGTCTGAAGAGTAGGCTCAGGGCCCATTGTAGTAGTAGGAACATAGTCTAGTGGCAGAAACACAGACTTGGGAGTCAGAAGTCATGGGTTCTAATTCTGCCTCCACCATTTGTCTGCTGTGTGACCTTGGGCAAGTCACTTAGCTTCTCTGTCCCTCAGTTCCCTCATCTGTAAAATGGAAACTGAACCTGTCAGCCCCACATGGGACAATCTGATCACCTTGTATCTACCCCAGCACTTAGAACAGTGCTTGGCACATAGGAAGTGCTTAACAAATACCATATTATTATTATTTTTATGATTTTTAGTATTTATTAAATGCTTCTGGTACAGAGCATTATATTATGTGCTGATACAAAATCACAGATAGGAATTTTAAACATGGCTGAGTCCTAAGGGAGCTCACAGCCTAAAAATAAAGTCAGGAAGAGTTTGATTAATATACCCCCAAATAATAGTAATAATAATGTGATATTTGCTAAGCACTTATGCGCCAAGCATGTGAGAACCAGTGTGGCTCAGTGGGAAGAGCATGGGCCTGGGAGGTAGAGGGCCTGGGTTCTAATTCCGGCTCTGCTAATTGCTCTGCCAATTGCTCGCTGTATGATTTTGGACAAGTCACTTCATTTCTTAATTTAAGACTGTGAGTCCCAATGTGGGAAAGGGATTATGTATAACCTAATTAATTTGTAGCTACCCAAGCGCTTGGAGCAGTGTTGGACACACTGTAAGAGCTTAACCAGTACCATAAAACAAATAAAACAAGTAAACAAACTCAGCTGCAGGATAGATGTGAGTTAATCCAGCAGGACATAGTCCCTGTCCCAAAAGGAGCTCATATTCTAAATAGGAGGAAGAACGGGTATTGGATCCCCATTTTACAGTTGAGGAAACAGGCATAGAGAAGGTAAATGACTTGTCCATGGTCACACAGCAGATACGTGGCAGAGCCAGGATTAGAACTCAGGTCTCTGATTGCCAGGCCCATTCTCCTTCCATCAGGGCCTGAATATGTAAATTTATATATTTCACCCACTCAGGATCACATCTGCAGGGTTTCCAGTCCTCTACCAGTCTCGGTTATGGGAAGGAGAGTCAAGCAGAGGCCTGTCCATTCTATTCCTAGCTCGGCTAGTGGCTAGAGAGTGGAAGACAATCTGCTACAAGTCAAAACTCACCTGCGCTGGGCAGCAGCAGCGTGGGAGAGAGTCGAGGGTGGAGACTCAAGTTTATTGCATGGAAGAAGGCAATGGTAAACCACTTCTGTATTTTTACCAAGAAAAGTCTATAGTTACACTGCCAGAATGATTGCAGGTGGAGGTGGGGCGTTCTGGGAAAGATATGTGGAGTCATGATGTGTGAGAGATGACTCAGCAGCATAAGACAAGACAAGATACAGCGGGGCTCAGTGGAAAGAGCCCAGGCTTGGGAGGCAGAGGTCATGGGTTCGAATCCCGCCTCTGCCACTTGTCAGCTGTGTGACTGTGGGCAAGTCACTTCACTTCTCTGTGCCTCAGTTAGCTCATCTGTAAAATGGGGATTAACTGTGAGCCTCACGTGGGAACCTGATGACCCTGTATCCACCCCAGCGCTTAGAACAGTGCTCTGCACATAGTAAGCACTTAACAAATACCAACATTATTATTATATATGTATATATATATATATATTTAGATATCTCAGTGTCAGTAGCATTCTCTTGAAACCCTAAGACCCCTGACTACTGAAGGAATATTATAAAGAGAGGGACTTACCCTGGGTGTAGATTTATCCCTGGTTTCCTGGCCATGGTACTTCACTGCCTCATGAAAGTATTAGCTTTTCTAAACAATTCCGTGTATAAAAGTTGTCTTTATTTGATAGAATCAACCCCCTCAAAACCCTACAAAATACACACCTGGCTGCTGAAAAGTGAAGTGTGTTTTAAAGCTGGGAAGGGGCTTCTGGGAGCTTTCTGTTTGCATAGAAGAGACAGATGCAGCTGTTTTTCTGACTAGACATTTGGTACAGGTTTCCAACAGGGATTATCTGCTTCAAAAAGATAGGATCCAGCCCACGAGGTGTGATGGTCTTCTTCCTGTTCATTGTCATGTAAAATAATGTTTTTTGAGCGAGGCTGGGGGAGAGGGGACTTAGATGTTCCCAATTTCACTATGTAGTCATGACACGTTTACCCAAAAACATATTAGCTAGTGAAATAGCAGTTTTGGTATGAGGCTGGGAACTGCTTCATTGCCTGGTCAGAAAAGTGAGGTCAGGGGAGCTTTCCAATCCCACCCATTTCTCAAAAGAGTTTTCCACAGATTAGAATTGAGAATTTGCTACACAATTGGTTCCACCATTAACGTTGGGATTGGATTATCAAGCAGCGAGGTGTTGAGCGAAAGTCTCCGCTTCGCCTAATTTGTGATTTCTTCCATACTCTCCCCTCTGCCCCGGATATAGGGGAAAAGGAGTTTTATCAGTCTCGTGAACTGCAGCACAGTCCTGCTGGTGCTGCATTTATCGAAAGCTGCGGAGTCTGGAGAAGCAAGTGAACTGCATAACCCAGCAACTTTGTAGATAAAGGAATGGAATTACCTGGGGTGTGTGCAGGGAGGGAGCGATGAGGGAAAGTCAAAGAAGGTAGTTTGGGGGCTTTTATTAGTGGTATTTGTTATGGGCTTCAAGCACTGGTCTAAACACAGGGATAGACACAAGCTAATCAATTTGGGTGCTGGCCATGTCCTTCATGGGGCTCATGGTCTAAATTCCCATTTTACAAATGAGGTTACTGAGGCACAGCGAAGAGTAGTGACTTGTCCAAGGTCACACAGCAGGCAAGGGGTGGCAGCGGGATTAGGACGCAGGTCCTTCTGACTGCCAGGCCCGTGCTCTATCCACTAGGTTGCACTGCTTGGCAGAGAACAATATAACAATAAATATTGTTTATTATTTATTTGCTGGGGGGGATACAAGGTGATCAGGTTGTCCCACGTTGGTCTCACAGTCTTCATCCCCATTTCACAGATGAGGTCACTGAGGCCCAGAGAAGTTAAGTGACTTACCCAAGGTCACACAGCTGACAAGTGGCGGAGCAGGGAATAGAACTCTGACCTCTGACTCTCAAGCCTGGGCTCTTTCCACTGAGCCAAAGAGGTCCCATCTGTTGTGAGTTTTTAATGATCCCAAGACCATTTAAGCCCAGTTTGGACTGGCCTGAAGTAAGCAAAGCCTAGAATTCCAGTAGCAGCATCAGATTACAGGAAAAGGGAGGGAAGTCTACCACCTGGATCTTCCCTGTCACATACTGTCCCTTCTGTCCCTCTCAATTCTCTCTCAAGTCTGCTCCGTCCATATTTTCCGAGTTCTAATCCCGGCTCTGCCGACTGCCTGCTGTGTGACCTGGGACAAGTCACTTAACTTCTCTTTGCCTCAGTTTCTGCACCTGTAAATTGGGAGATGAAATACCTGTTTTCACTCCTACTTAGACTGTGAGCCCCAAGTGGGATTAGGAAACGGCATGGCTCAGTGGAAAGAGCCCGGGCTTGGGAGTCAGAGGTCATGGGTTTGAATTCCGGCTCTGCCACTTAGCTGTGTGATTGTGGGCAAGTCACTTCACTTCTCTGGGCCTCAGTTACCTCATGTGTAAAAATGGGGATTAAGACTGTGAGCCTCATTTGGGACAACCTGATGACCCTGTAACTCCCCCAGCGCTTAGAACAGTACTCTGCACATAGTAAGCGCTTAACAAATACCAACACCGTTATCATTATTATTATTAGGAATGTGCCCAATCTGACTAACTTGCATCTACCCCAGCATTTAGAACAGTGCTCGACACGTAGGAAGCACTTAATAAATACCATAATTAGTATTGTATTTTACCCTTCAGAGGTTTCCAGCATGGAGGACCAAGTAGAAGGTGGTCAGACCATGCTGCACAGCTTTGGGCCATCACCCTCACGGCTGACCAGTGATAGGGACAACAGCTGCAGCAGAAACCCAAGTAGCACCTCCTACTCCCCTTTCCACTCCTGCTCTCAGCTAAGTTTATGAAGGAAATGATGGAGGCTAACTACAACTGGATGTCTATTTTCGAAGAAAAGCCCTTCAAGCACTAATTCTTCAGCAAAAATGGCAAAAAATGCTTTCCCTACTTTTTACGGCTTTACTAAGTGCTGGAGTAGATACAAGTTAATCAGGTTGGAGATAGTCCCCGTCCCCCTTAGGGCTCACAGTTTTAATCTCCATTTTACATATGAGATAAATGAGGCCCAGTCAAGTGACTTGCCCAAGGTCATATAGCAGATAAGTGGCGGAGTCCGAATTAGAACTCGGGCCCTTCTGATTTCCAGGCCCATGCTCTGTTAGGCAACACTGCTTGTGTATATTTGCATATGCTACGTAAATATAACAGTGCTGATGAGTTGATGGGGTATCTAATAAAGGAAAAGACATTAGTCAAACAAAAGAAAACATTTCATAAAAGATGCACGTTTTGCCAAGCATTCTTACTACTGATATAAAATATTCACATTTAAAGTATGCTCATTCTACTGAAATTTTTGAATAGAATCTTCTGAAAATTGCCATAAACAATCTCACATTTGAATATGAATCATAAAAGGAGTATTTCAAAGTCAAAATATGAAATCTTTCTCTAAGAATCTATTTCTTTTTAAAATGAAAAGAAACATTTTCTAAAGCATTTGTGGCCTTTAAAGGAAATCCATTTCCAATAGTAAAACTAAATTAATTTTGAACTTAAGGTTATATAACCTTACAATGCAACTCTGTATAGTATCCTAGTGAGCACTAGCACTAAAACTAAAAGAGTTTCTAATGAGTTCTGCTTTCCGGATTTGCCTTAACTTTTCAATTTTTCCATTACCTTTTAACATTTCACTAATCTCAAAAACGTCTGTCCCTAGATGATTATGTTTTAGCAGTGGATATGTTTGAACAAACTGTATGTTTGGTCCTGTAAGAAAATACATAATGAATGCCTACTGAAGTTAAATTATTTTAGTGGCAAGTAGAGAATTTATTTGAAAATTAGGACGTTTTTAATCAATTATAAAATAATCTCATTGGAGCATGGAAAAAAGTCATATCTCTTGCTGACTCAGAATTTCACAATGTTATGAATTCTGTGATTAACTGATATGCATTTTCTAGTTGCCCCTTAAGGAGATTAAAGAAAGTTGTAATTTTCAACCCCCGCAAATATTTTTGAATGAATGAAAATAGACTTTAAATCACTAAAAGCATGTAAATCCCATAGCCGATTTAGGATATCCAGTTTCAGTAACTGTAGAAATTCACAAATGGAAATGAACAATAGGGTCAAGAGATCTGGATTCTAATCCCGGCTTCCCCACTTGTTTGTTGTGTGACCTTGGGAGAGTCACTTAAGTTCTCTGTGCCTCAATTTCCTCATCTATAAAATGGTAATTAAATACTTTTCTAGCTCCCCCTCAGACCGTGAGCCCAATGGAGGACAGGGAGTGTGGCCAATATAAATGATCTTTTTTTAAAGGGTATTTGTTTAGCACTTACTATGGACCAGTCGCTGTACTAAGCACTGGGGTAGATACAAGCTAATCAGGTTGGACCCAGTCCCTGTCCCACATAGAGGTCAGTCTTAATCCTCATTTTACAGATGAGGGAACCTAGGCCCAGAGAAGTTAAGTGACTTGCCCAAGGTCACAAACCAGGCAAATGGTGTGCTTGCCACAAAGTAAGTGCTTAATGTACCACAATCGTTGTTGTGGAGCAGTATGGCCTAATGGCTGACACTTGTCACCTGTTTGACTGTGGGCAAGTCACTTAATTTCTCTGTGCCTCAGTTCCCTCATCTGTAAAAGGGGGATAGGACTGTGAGCCTCATGTAGGACAACCTGATTACCCTGTATCTACCCCACCGCTTATAACAGTGCTCTGCATATAGTAAGAGCTTAACAAATACCAACATTATTAGAGCACGTGCCTGGGATTCAGAAGGACCTGAGTTCTAATCCCATTTCTGACACTTGTCTGCTCTGTGACCTGGGGAAGTCACTAACTTCTCTGTGCTTCAGTTACCTCATCTGTAAATGGGGATTAAGACTATTTTCCCCCTCTAGACTGATACTTATTGTGAGCAGGTAATGTGTCTCTTATTATATTGTACTCTCCCAAGTGCTTAGTAGAGTGCTCTGCCCACACTTAGCACTTAAAAAGTACAATTGACTATATCATTATTAGTAATATTATTATTATTACTATCAGCATTATCATTTTTGTAGAAACCAGCCTGGAAACATTTTCCATTAAAGGAAGAGCTGAGTTTTTTTAGCTGGGGACCATCTCTCACTGTTGATCAATCAATTGCATTTATTGAGTGTTAACTGGGTGCAGAGCACTGTACTAAGTACTTAAGAGAGTACAGTTTAACAGAGTTGGTTACCCTAACAGACAAACTCTATTAGTACAGTGCTTTGCCCACAGTAAGCGCTCAATAAATGCAATTGAATGAGTGAATCTGTTAGGGTGTAAGGGAATGTCAATCAATCAATAGTATTTAGGGAGCCTTACTGTGAACTGAGCATTCTACTGAGCAGTTGGGAAAGTACAGTACAATAAAGTTGGTAGGCATGATCACTGCCTACAAGGAGTCTACAGGACTAGAGGACTGTAGACTAACTTGTATTTGAACTTGAGTTCTTCCTTCTTATTGTCCAGTGATCCCCAGCTGCAAAGCACTTTATTGAAAATTCATTCACTGTAGCCCTATTGATGGCAAGTGTTCGCTCTTTCTGGACTGCTCTGTCAATTCCTACCTTGTTCCAGAAACTTCCCTCCCTTTGCACTCCGCCTCCTCCTACTTGGACTAACATGCATTGCCCACTGCAGGAGATGTTACTTCTCTGTTTGGCAAAACAAAAAAAATACTTCTTTGCTGAATAGGATGAGAAATGGGTAGTCTTTTTATCTTTGAAGTGAAATTGTGCTACATTCCTTAGGGACATAAGGCCTTAAGTAATAACATTTTGGGACCAAAGGATCTATTCAGGACTCTTGCCTATGGTGGTGGTAATGGGACACTGGGAGGAGCCATGTGAGAGCTGCATGGGAAGGACCATTTAACAACGCTAATTATCTTTCTAATCCCTTAGTGACCTCTGGACTATGACATTATTCAAAATCTCTCTTGGCTCTTTTGCAATTTAAAGCTACAAAAATTTCTGGAGGGGGCAAATTATTTGTGCTCACCACCTGCTGAGTGAAGGAGTATTCCCTTTTGTTTGTCTTAAATCTGAAATGCTCAATCTTCCCTTGATATCCCCTCACCTTGGTGATTGGGGATTTGGCCAAGAACAATGATTCAGTATTTGTTCTACCCTCACCCTTCAGGATTTTGGAGACTTCAAACCCGTCCCTTCTCAATCTGTGTTTTTCCAATAAAAGAGCTCTTCTTCGCTTTGTCTACTCTCAAGCCTTATGGTACAGACCTGAGGATATTTTTAAAAGAAAGCTACTCTTAAAAATTGTACTAAAAAAATTGACTGAAAACTTAGTTTTTCTCCCCAGCTACTGTTTATTAGTGTGCTATATATAGGTCTCCAGACATAAGTGAAGTTTAACACACAAATGATCATTACACTACAAAGTCAGTTCAGTCAGCTGCCAGAGAAGCAGCATGGCCTAGTGGAAAAATAATAATAATATGATGGTATTTATTAAGCACTTACTATGTGCAAAGCACTGTTCTAAGCGCTGGTGGGGGGGAATACAAGATGATCAGGTTGCCCACGTGGGGCTCACAGTCTTAATCCCCATTTTACAGATGAGGTAGCTGAGGCACAGAGAAGCCAAGTGTCTTGCCCAAAGTCACACAAATGACAAGTGGCAGAGCCGGAATTAGAACCCTCAATCTCTGACTCCCAAACCCGTGCTCTTTCCCACTGAGCCTCATTGCTTCTCTATAAAGAGCTGAGGCCTAGAAGTCAGAAGCACTGGATTTAATCCCAGCTCTGCCACTTGACTGCTGTGTGACCTTGGGCAAATCACTTAACTGCTCTGTGCCTCAGTTCCCTTATCAGTAAAATAGGAATTGAATTCTACTCCCTCCTACTTAGACTTTGAACCCCATGTGGGACAGGAACTGTGTCCCCCAATACATAGTACCATGCTTGGCATATAGTAAGCACTTAGCAAGTGTCATAACAGTGTAAGTAGAGGCACACACTGAATCATTCAGAACCATGTGGAGTTACTGTTCAAGTTCTCTTCCAGGTCTCCACTTTCTCAGATCCACACAAAGGTGCTACAAAACGTGTCTACTTGCCACTTGCCTGGTGTGGGACCTTGAGCAAGTCACTTAACTTCTCTGTGCCTCAATTATCTCATCTGTAAAATGGGGATTAATATTTTGAGCCCCATGCAGGATTAGCTTGTATCTCCCCAGTGCTCAATACAATGCCTCGCCCATAGTAAGTGCTAAAACAAATAAAAACAAACAAAAAAACCTAAAAAAAAACCCCACCAGGAAAAAAACCCTTTCTTTAGCCCTGGTGATCCAGAGTCTCGATTTTGATTTTTTTTTTAATTAATGGCCAAATCTGACCTAAATTCTGCTTCTGTAAGACCTGAGCTTGTAAATTTGCACAAGGTTGGCACAAAGAAGAGAGACTTCATGATTTATTTAAATTGTGAGTGCCTGTGGCAAACCTCCTGGGTCTTGGAATGAATCCTGATCCTGAGCATATTCCTTCTGGATGAGCATTGGCCAGACTAGATTAATCTTCTCACAAAATACCCATCAAAGGAGTGAATTTCGTGGAGGGATTTCCACCATTTCCAGATCTCAAATTTTACCCACTTCCTGATTATTTTCCTACAGAGTGACTTGATCTTGTATTTGTGGGATTCACTCTGGCTTTTATTTCCAATTTTGTTTATGCTTTTTTTATGGTAGTTGTTGAGCTCCTACTATGTGCCAGGCACTGTACTAAGCAGTGGGGTAGATACAAGCAAATCAGGCTGGACAGAGTCCATTTCCCAAATGGGGCTCACAATCTTAATCCCCATTTTATGGATGAGTAGCTGAAGTAAAGAGAAGTGAAGTGATTTGCCCAAGGTCACACATTAGTCAAGAGGTGGAGCCGGAATTACAACCCAGATCCTTCTGCTCCCTCACCTATGCTTTATCCACTTAGCCATGCTGCTTCTTAGTACTCTGATATAACAACCTGAGTTCCAGAGTCCAGATTAAATGAAATCTTGATTCCATGAATTTATACTGCTATAATAAAGTCTCATT
Organism: Ornithorhynchus anatinus; assembly: GCF_004115215.2. NCBI lineage: Eukaryota > Metazoa > Chordata > Mammalia > Monotremata > Ornithorhynchidae > Ornithorhynchus > Ornithorhynchus anatinus. Next base: position 30,569,483 of record NC_041745.1, read on the forward strand.
AGTCTTTTTTCTTCTTAGTGGTATTTGTTAAACAGTTAGTATGTGTCCAGAACTGTCCTAGAACCAGGATAGAGTCAAGTTAGGTCAGACAAAATCTCTGTCCCACATAGGGCGCACAATCTAATTATTTAATCCCCATTTTATGGTTGAGGAATCTGAGGCACAGAGAAGTTAAGTGACTCATTCCAGGTGACACAACAGATGAGTGGCAGTTAGGATTAGAACACAGGTCCTCTGACTCCTAGGCTTGGGATTTATCCGCTAAAGCAGCATTGGGTTTAGCAGGCATTACAGTGGGTCTGTGGGTGCCCATTTGGGTAGTCGAGGACTGACTCTGTTGGTGGCGTTGGAGGTGTTTCATACCCAGGGCTACAGAGCTGGCTAGGTGAAACCTCTTCTCCTTTAAAGATGGAGCTTGCCCTTTTTGGCACATTGCTCATAATAACATTACAGTATCTAATTTGTTTTTTATAGATAATGATGCACTACACCCATAAAAGATAAAACTCATGTCCACGGTAAGGCTAAGGCCAACTATTCCAGTGCTGCCTAAAACTACATCAATAGTTGATGAGTTGATTTGAGAGCTTACCCTGCACGGAGCACTATACTGAAAGGTTGAGGGAGTACAATATACACAATCCCTGACCTCAGATTGCTTGAGTATCTGTCTTCTGGAGTGAAGGGTCAGTGGTGATTGTAGCAGAAATGTTACAGAGACAGAAAAGACCATTACAAAAGATATTAATGGAGTGTGGAAGTCAGATTTATCGCTCATCTTTTTCCACTGTGATTTTAAATGACAAACCGAGTGGTTCTGTTCAGGAAAAGGGTCCCTAACCCCTATTTGACTCTTCGTGAGCCGGGGTACATAAATTGCTGATATCATTACTATTGATTTAGCTTCTTTCCTGGTGAACATCCCAGAGTTCAGAATGCAAGTTAAGTGAAAATGCAGGTGGCTTGTTAAACCATTACCGTGTTCAGCACAGACAAGGTTGGTGACTCAGTCAATCAGTCCTTTTTTCCCAGCTTTCCAGCTGTTTCATTTGGCCATACATTTTGTTCTAAAGACATAATATTGCATTGCGATATGGCAGAAACCTGTTAGGGCTTCACCTCAAAGCTAACTGAAGTCTATCATCTTCCACCCCAAAACCATTTTGTCTTTGTAGAGGGGTATTTTGTACCGGTTGGAATGGTGTAAGAATAAAGATATAGTGCCACATTTTTTCAGCACAAACTAAAGGTTTAGGAGTGATACATGGAAGTTGATTCCTTATATTCAGCAGGGAAATGATATGCTCAACAAGTAGCTACTGCTTTCATGTGATGGATTTAACAGATTCTAGTGATGTGGCTTTTTGACTTTCATGTTTCCTAATCTGGCAGAGACTGTTCAAGTACAGATTACAAGATTTTCTGCTTATATTTTAAAAATTGAATGATTTGTTGAGGAGAAAACAACTGAAGAGGAAGTAAAGACAAGTTCTTGGAGTAAATTTTCAAGTATCTATTCTAAGGAAGAAGATTGCAAAACCAGAAGAATTTATTTCACAACTCTTTCCTCTTCATCTTTTCTCTCTTGATTAGAGTAGGAATCTGGGAGGGTTGCAGAGAAAATCATGTGCAGGTGTATCAAATACAAGTACAGTGCTCTGCACATAGTAAGTGCTCAATAAGTACCATTGATTGACTGATTGGAATGGGTTCCCAAGGAATGTGTGGAGTCTCTAACTCTTAAGTTTTTAAGGGAAGAAAAGAAAACCATCTAATAGAAGTCATAGCAATTATTATTCTCATTAGTAATAATAATCGTTTAAAGTGTCAAGGTGCTGTGCTAAGTGAGGGAGTAGGTATAAAACAATCAGAGCAGACACAGATTCAATTGAGGACCTTCAAATCTAAAAGGCAGTGAGAACAGGTATCTTACCCCTGTCTTACAGATGAGGAAACTAAGGCTGAGAAGTAGCTTGCCCAAGTCCACACAGCAGTCCAGTGGATCTCCTGACAGCAAGACCCATGCACTACCTGCTAGGCTGTGCTACCTCCACCTATCCTAGATCTGTTAATCATCCACCTCCCTCGAGACAATCTCTAGCCAAGATCCCCTTCCCATTCCTGACGCTACAATTCTAAGACTCCTTGTCAGAAGTGCCTAAGTCACCACTGACTGTTCCATCAAACTGGCCAAGGTAAGTTATTACATGATTTCCCCTGTGATCTGAAAGAATGATGTCACCTCCAAAAATGAATTTCCATCCCCCAGGCAGATTCAAAACTAAAATCTATTCTGCCATCACTGTTTATGTCTGTTTCTCATGGAGTCTAAATGCACAAAATATAATCTTTTTTTCAAAATTCTTGTTTAATTCATGGTTTGGAAAAAAATTGATGTGGACGTGACAGATCTTTATATTATGTTACTTTTTCTGTTTACTTTCAGAGAAGTAGCAGTTGCTAAAGTAGAACACACTTTATTACAAGAGAAAAATGTGCACGTTGGCAGCTAAAACAACCAAGGAAGGAAACAAAGAAAGCTAAATCACTTTTCTGTGAATTGGTTTTCAGCTGTTCTTTGTTGCCTGCAAGGTGTCTGACCTGATTTGAGTTTATAGTCGATCAATCACTTTAAAATTTAATCAGAATATTTATAAGCAGCTATCAGGTTCTCTCGTCTACCACAACAAAATAATCAGGTTCATGAAAAAGCACTCTAATCCCCAAAGATTCAGTTACCTTTTCACACAGTTCATAATATCAAATCACTGCCAATTTAACAAGCAAGATGTTAAGGTGAATTAAAAAAGCAGAATTTCTAATAAAATAAACAATATTAGCTTGCTGCTAAGATGAATTCATTACTTGTCTGTAGTATACAGATAGATATGAAGGTCGAAGAGTGAAAAAAACTGGAAACTGAAAGGTCTGATTGTCTTAAACCACATAGGAAAAATAATATAAGAAAATGTGCAATTTACTATAATGAAGGCACATTATGGAAGCATTTACATCCTTGTATTTGACTAAGCTAACATATTAAAGATCTGAAAGTTTTTGACAAAATGTTCTTCCTTGGTACCAGGAAACTCATCCAATTTAACAGGCTATGAAAATCACTGGAAATCTTTGAAGCAGTCACTGAGTAATTACTGTATTCTGGATGATGTTGCAGAATAAGCTACATGGACTGACCTAAAGTTTACAGGGAACTCAAGTTGTATATCCACATTTGCCATGGACAAATTAGTTATAACTAGAGATTGTACCGGAAATATATAAATCAATGCTGTTCTCAAATTCTGCTCCATAGTCAGAACACTGTCCAGTGGTGCACAGATCGGCAAAGAAAATAGGCAGTTCTTTCTAGAAAAAGATGATATCTTTGGGGAGATTGAAAAGAGAATATGGCAACCATCAGGCAGCACATCTCAAACCAAACTGAGATTTTACAAAGTTGTGGTAACCTAATAATAAAAATAATAGTGATATTTGTTAAGCACTTACTATATGCCAGGCACTGTTCTAAGCACTGGATACAAACAGATTCAGTGGATTAAGCACTGGATACTGGATACAAGCCAATCCTGTTGGACACAGTTCCTGTCCCACGTGGTGCTCGCAGTCTCAATCCCCATTTTACAAATGAAGTAACTGAGACCCAGAGAAGTGAAGTGGCTTCTCCAAGGTCACCCCGTAGACAAGGGGTGGAGCCAGGATTAGAACCTATGACCTTCTGTCTTCCAGCGATATGCTCTATCCACTATGCCATGCTGCAACTTTCTCTATGGCTGGGACACCAGACCAACCCATTCATCACATTTGCTTTTTATTCAGTTTCATCATTATGGACTACACACCATTCTAAATACCCAATGGCAAGAAAGGATCACCAAAAAAGATTCTGGAGTGCAGTGAGTTCACAGGCATGGAAGAAATGCTTATAGCGATATAGATTTGCTAGGTAGAACATTTGAGGGCATTGGGAAACTGTAAGTTAGATTGTAAGCTCATTAGACTGTAAGCTTGTTATGGGCAGGGAACACCTCTGCTATTTCTGTTGTATTTTAACTTTAGTCACAGTTCTTGAAATAGAATAAAATTTGGGTTAACAAATTAATATGCATGGAGGCATTTGGGGTGTTTTCCTTTATCAGAGAGCTTCCAGAATGCAGATTGTAGCCCTTAATAAATTGTAAGCCACTCGAGGCTCTCGGTCAATCCTCATATTCAATCAATAAATTCTGTTGGTTTGACCTTTGCAGTATCACTGAAATCCTCCCTCTCATCTCCTTTCAAAGTGCTCCCATGTTAATCCAAGCACTTATCCTATCCCATCTTGATTACTCTATCAGCCTCTCTTGCTGATCTCCCAGCCTCCTGTCCATACTTCACTCTGCTGCCCAGATCATTTTTCTATGGAAACATTCAGGCCACATTTCCCCACTCATCAAAAACCTCCAATGGTTGTCCATCCACCTCTGCATCAGATGGAAACTTCTTACCATCAGCTTTAAAGCCCTCAGTCACCTTGCCCCTTCCTATCTCACCTCATTACCCTCCTACTACAACCAAGCTCTCTCACTCTGATCCTCAATGCCAACCTTCTCACTGTACCTCCATCTTGTCTATCTTGCCACCGACCTCTCACCCCTATCCTGCCTCTGGCTTGGAATGCCCTCCCTCTTCATATCCAACTGACAATTACTCTCCCCCGCTTCCAAACCTTACTGAAGGCACATCTCCTCTAAGAGGCCTTTCCTGACTAAGCCCTCCTTTCTTCTTCCTCCACTCCCTTCTCTGTTGCCTTGATCTGCTCCCCTTTATTCATCCCCCCTCCAGTTCCACAACACCTAGATGCATATCATTAATTTTATTTATATTAATGTCTGTCTCCCCGTCAGGACTGTTAGCCCAATGTGGGCAGGGAATGGGCCTGTTAGATTGTTATAATATACTCTCCCAAAAGTTTAATACAGTGCTCTGCACACATTAAGCACTCAATAAGTATGGTGACTGAGACAGGAATTGGCTCTACCAACTCCCTTGCACTGCATTTTCCTAAGGGTTTAGTCCCAGGCTCTGAACCTAGTAAATGCTCGGTAAGCACCATTGATAGATTGAGAGTCCGCCTGATAATTTTTTTTTTCAATTTTTAAAATGGTATTTGTTAAGCACTTACTATCTGCCAGACATTGTACAGAGTACTGGGCAAGGTACAAGGTAATTCCACCTGCGGCTCACTTAATCCCCATTTTACAGATGAGATAATGAAGGCACAGAGAAGGGAAATAACTTGCCCAAGGTCACACAGCAGAAAATTGGCGGAGCCAGGATTAGAACCCTGGTCCTCCGACTCCCTGGCCCGTGCTCTTACCATAGGCCATGCTGCTACTCTATTAAGAATGTGCACTTTCTGTGCTCTTCATAATCCTATTGTTTAATAGATGTCCTTCATTTTGGGAGGTGGCACACTTTTGTGTGAGTGTAGCTGAAAGACTGATGAAGATTTGCACTTCAACTATCCGTCTTTAAATTTGAGAAGCAGGATGCCTAAGTAGATAGAGTCCAGGCCCAGGAGTCAGAAAATCTGGGTTCTAATGCCGGTACCACCACTTGTCTGCTCTTTGACCTTGGGCAAGTCACTCAACCTCTCTGTGCCTCAATTACCTCATCTTAACATGGGGGTTACGACTGTGAGCCCATGTGGGACATGGACTGTGCCCAGTCAGGTTGTTACAGCACTTAGTTCAGGGGCTGGCACATAGTAAATGCTTAACAAGTGCCATTAAAAAGAGTGTCAATAGAAAATCTGCTTCAGCGGTGTTCCAACAACCTTCTACAACATCATGTTTTGAGACTGTTTCACTACATTTTTTAAAAATGGTATTTAAGTGCCTATTTTGTGCCAAGTTTTAGCATAGGTACTACGTAATCAGGTTGGAGACAGTCCTTGTACCAGATGAATCTTACAATCTAGGTAGGAAGCAGTAGGTTTTAATCTCTTTTTACAGATGAGGTAACCAAGATCACTAGAAGTGAAGTAACTTGTCCAAGATCACACAGCAGACAGCATTAGAACCCAGGTCCTTTGACTCCCAGGTCCATGCTCTTTCCACTAGGCCAGGCTACTTCTCTATGCTGGTCAGCTGGTTTACATGGTCTTCCTTCCAGTTCACCATACAGTAGCTGTCCAGGTTTCTTCCCATCCCCCATTCGCCGCATAGTAGAGAAGTGTTGCTATGAGAATTGTGTTAACGCCAGTGAGCCTGTGGTTGTTGGTGATCTTCAAGTCAGTTCAAGACCTAGTTCTGTGATTGACTGCTAAATATCTCTCCAAAGGAATCAACTGCTGGTGAATTGACTGCTCTTCCCCCAGTTTACTCTTTCCTCAGATCAAATTAGCAGTAATTTGGTCCTCAGCAGCGGCCCAGGAGTGGCTTGGATGTCATGAGTGTGACCCTCTAAGCAGAAATGAAAGCCGGGGTGAGTCTGCCTCTGATTAACACCAGTGAGGGCCAGCAGAGCTGCTGCTTTTTCAGCCGCTTCCTTAATTGACTTCAGGAGCAGTTTTCTGTGAGGAGGAAAGACTTACAGAATTGACCCTGAAGTGATTGACTTGCAAAATGATTTGAAGACAACGGCAACATTAAAGAAGAAAGTGTCCCAGTTTCTCAGCTTTTCTTTCCAGAGGCTTCCTGCTTCCTCCCTGGGCCTTTTTGCTATCTGTCTTCATCCAATCAGTCAATCAATCAATGGTATTTATTGAGCGCTCACTGTGTGCAGAGCACATAGGGATCCCCTTGGTCCCCGCCCCCGCCAACCCGTTTCCATGGCAGAAGGTCCTGCTCAATAGGACTGAACAGATTCCTCTCCACCATCCAGTTTTGAAAGCAAATCAAAGTAGATTTCCTAATCCACGTGGACAAAACCCCAGAGTCCCAGAGCGGAGCGTCAAAACCGTAACGTGATTAGTGCAGACACTTTCTCTTCTGAAGCTTTTCTACTCTTGCCTGCTATTTTCTCGAGCAATCAAGTTATCTCTAAGGTTATGAAATTCATGTATAATTCAGGAGTGATTGCTATAGATTCATTACGAGGAACGGGAATAGATATTTTTTGGATTACAAATGTAAATGAAGATGATAGTTGTGATTGTTATTTACCTTCTGAAATGTAATGAATTGTTGAAGAGATAAGCGTCGCATTCACAATTCATAGCAAAAAGACATTTTCAGAAGGCCAGTGTTATCTGAGATTGACTTCAGAATGTTCCATTTGTTTTTCTGCTATTGGTTTGTCACTAATATCCAGGGACTAGTATTCACCTAACATGGTATAGATATATTCGTTTCATAAATCATAACTGATACTGATAGTAAGACATCAGAAGCATATAAAAAAGTTTGATTATAGTAATCGCTTAAGAAATGTCACAATCATTATTTTTCTTATTTATACCTGGAAATGCACCTTGTCGATGAACACATACCAACTAAAAAGGTTTAAAATGCAAGAATATGGCTTCATAAACCACCTGGGGCTGAAACTTGAGAAGCCTTAGGTGAGCTTCAAACAAACATTTCCAAATTTAGGAAAGCAGTGGGGAAATATAAGGTGTTAAGCTCTGCTGAGTTTCATTATGGACACAGAAATTTGTTTGAACCTCAATTTCAAACACTGCCAATCCACTCCTGCAGATTGGACAACCAAAGGAAAAGTCTCAGATGAAACTACTGATTTGCTTGTTGAATGGTCAAAACATCTGAGATGCAGAGAGGAAGGGACAGATTTAGGTGGAGATAATAATGTTGGTGTTTGTTAAGTGCTTACTCTGTGCACAGCACTGTTCTAAGCGCTGGGGTAGGCACAGGGTAGTCAGGTTGTCCCATGTGGGGCCCACAGTCTTCATCCCCCTTGTACAGATGAGGTAACTGAAGAACAGAGAAGTTAAGTGACTTGCCCACAGTCACACAGCTGCCAAGTGGTAGAGCTAGGATTCGAACCCATGACCTCTGACTCCCAAGCTGGAGTTCTTTCCACTGAATTGTGATGGAAGAGAGGTATTTGTTGAGTACCCACTAGGTGAACTAAACATGTGGAAAGTACAAAATAAGAAATGTCAACTTTCCCTGTAGACTCAAAGGTCCTCTTTGGGCAAGTAATACATCTACCAACTCTGTTGTATTTTCTCAAGAGCTTAGTAAAGTGCTCTGCACACAGTAAGCCTTCAATGAATACCATTGATTAATTGATTTCCTGCACAGAAGGAGTTTATATTCTGAGGGAGGTAGATATAAAAATATTTTCAAACTGAAACACACAGAAGCAAGAGAAACATAAGTAGGAAGGGAAAGGAGCCACCCACACAAGTTTAAAGAGTTACAAAACACACACAAATGCCCACACAAGCTCTCATTCACCCACATGTCTTGTCTTATGTTGTCAAGTCATCTCTGACCCATTGCCATTTCATGAACACATCTATCTGAGAACGCCCCACCTCCATCTGCAGTTGTTCTGGTAGTGTATCCCTAGAGTTTTCTTGTAAAAATATAGAAGTAGTTTACCAGTACCTTCTTCCACGCAGTAAACTCGAGTGTCCGCCCTCAACTCTCTTCCGTGCCTCTGCTGCCCGGCTCAGGTGAGTTTTGACTTATAGCAGATTGCCCTCCACTTGCTATTCACAGCCCAAACTAGGAATGGAATGAGTATACCTTGGCTTGACTCTTCCTTCTGTAGTCAAGATTGGTAGAGTACTGGAAACTCTCCAGGTGCAATCCTGAGAGGGGCATTCACACATATATAGGCATGTTATTCACAGGATCACACCTAGGATCAGAGCCTGGTTCTGTTAATCAAGAGATCTATGTTCTAATCAAGGCTCCACCATTTCCACGTTATGTGACCTTGGGTGAATGACTTAACTTTTCTGTACCTCTGTTTCCTCATCTGTAAAATGGAAATAAAATCCCTTTTTCTTTCCCTCTTAGACCGTGAGCCCCGGTAGGACAGAGACTATGTCCAATCTAATGATAATAATGATAGTAATAATAATTGTGGTCTTTATTAAGTGCTTACTATGTGTCAGGTACTGTACTAAGTGCCGGGATGGATACAGTCTTACTTGGGTCTCACAGTCTTAATCCCTATTTTTCAGATGAGGTAACTGAGGCACAGTGAAGTGACTCACCCTAGACCATGCAAAAGACAAGTGGTGGAGCAGAATTAGAACCCAAACCTTCTGACTTCCAGGACCATGTTCTATCCACTCTGCTATGCAGTCTGATTATCTTGAATTTACCTCAGAGTTTAACACAGTGATTGACAGAAATTAAGGGCTTAATAAATCCCAACATCATCCTCACCATTTTCATCATTGTCATCTTCACAGAAACATATACCGTCTCATTCTCCCACAGACATGTCACCATAACACTGAGTACAGAAGTAGGAGGGCGGACAAAGCAACAATCAGTTAACTCTCCATAGTCATCATGATTGTAGTAGACAGTTGCAAACCCCACTGGCCTTCAGACATGGAGCGGGATGAAGAAACAATGCTTAATGGTCCCACTGAGGGTAAAACATTCTAGTCCCATCACTTACCTAGCAGAATCTCCCATTTCAGGACATGCCTAGAGTCTGGAAAACATCCACTCACAAATCTAGTTTTGCCTTGAGCATGAAATCCATCTCAAAATAAACCACCTCTTCGTACAAGAGTAAAATGTCATACTAGCAGCCATCACAGTCGCATGAAAAAGATGCGATTTTTCTGACCACAGTTTCATTTTTCACAGCAACCAGTTGCCATGTATATTTTGAGAATATGAAAGCTTGAAATATTTGGAAAAAACAAAGCCCTCCCAAATCACTGAAACTCTACTCTAGTAAACCTATGCAATCAACAACATCAGGATCATCCAGTAATTAGGTTACGACCAACAAGGATTCTCACACCAAATAGAGATTATCCAATCACAGGTTTTGCAAGACTAATTTCATGCAGCCAGAATTGTTGGGGAAACCAGTTTTATGAAGTTATTTGATTTAATGTAGTGTAGGGAACTAGGTTTCTGAGACTGTAATGATGTGCCAGAGAACTGATGCTGTGGGAAAACCCAACATCAAGCAGTTTGAATATGCAAACAAAGCAAAACAGATCTCATAGACTGCAAAAGGGGCATGGTTAGGTTGGCCCCATAAAGGCAGAACTCTGCCCAAGGTGACCTATAAGTAGATCAAGTGCTTAGTACAGTGCTTTGCACACAGTAAGCACTCAATAAATATGATTGGATGAATAAATAAATGAATAAGATTGAGGTTTCCTGTTCTTTCTAAAGTTCTGTATATCTATGATGAAATGAATGAATGTACTGACTGACAAAAATATCACTATAATCACCATCTTGGGGCTTTTGGATTTGGGAGATTACCCTAAATTCTCACAATCTCCCTCATGGATGGGCTTCCATTGGGAGGAGAAATTTATGTGACTTTAATCATATAATCTTCTTGCTAGGAGTAAATCTAAGAATGGACATGTGGACTCTGATGAGAGAAAGCATGATGACGAGATCTGCCAACCCATGGTATTTATTCCTCTGGCAATTAGGTTGGATCCACTTTTCTTTCACCTGAAGATCTTGCCTTCCTATTTCCTTGTTGTGAAATTTATTGTCCATCGAAGACCACGCATATTTGCAAAATTACCTCCAGCAAATGATTTTTCCACTCTGGTTTTGAGGAGGAAATAAAAGATCATTTTTGGAGGACACGGTCATAATCAGTGATGGTGGTACGCAGTTGGGTAGGAAGAGAAGGATCAGAATGTGATCGTGTATCGGGTAGAAAGAGGAGAAGGGAGGAGTGTTATTTATTGAGTTCCTACTATATGTGGCACTTGGGAAAGTGTAATTGATGTGACAGTCTAGCGTACTATCTTGCCTTTATCTTCCATCTCCCTTCCTTAACTCCTTATTTTTGCTTCTCTCTTTTTTCTCCTGATCTCATATTGCTAGACTTGTATTGCTACATCTGTAAGGACAAAGGAGAATTAAAAAACCTTGATCTGAAATTTGAAATTTTATCAAAATACCACTTATCTTCGTTAAACTTCTTTCTTGAAGAAAACTTCCACACTTTCATTTTTGTATAGCCCGTATCCGAGAAAAGAACCAATGAAACGAGAGAGACATAGGAAATCCATGTTGATCTTAATTATGTTACCGGCTTCTGTGCAGGATCTTTACTCTTGAATTATCTCTGATTCCAGGCTCTGGTTTGATGTCAGATGTGGTTTGCGAACAGATTGGAATTAACAAGGTCAGGTGAACTCACATGTTACCTTGGGACCTCAGGTTTGATTAATCTTAATGGATTTTTGCTCAACTTCAGTTATCTACAAAATAAGATACAGATGCACAGAAGCACTGCTATCTGAGCTTGGAGTGTAGTCACAGACATGGAGATGGGTATTTTGGAAAACTGAAACACTAATTGGTTATGCAAGGTTGTGATCTGAGAGCGTGTCAATTGAATTCCTCCTGAAATAGTACAGTAAAAAATGAATTTCAAAACCTATCACATTTTTTAAAGTCTTAGGAGGATAGTTTTTACCTGACCCACGGGTATTGGAGTTCCCATTGGATGCTTTCAGGAATGTCTATGGAGAACATTGCATTTTCTGAATTTCATTAAATCAGGCAGTACTGCCTGTGACTTTTGCAGAACATGATTGGACATGGCTACTTTCCCAATGTAGGCTTGGACAGGGAGATGACTGACGTTTTCGTTACATGAGGCAACTGTCACAGAGGGATTCCAGAATAGCTTCTGGCTGGGGACTTTGAGATTCAAGTCTTGTCCTAGAAAGTTGACTCTCAAATACAGGCCACAGTGAACACTATCAACTAGAAGCCTTCGGAATCAAGAACTGCAACTACGAGTACCAACATTAAAAAAAAAAGCTTCTCTGAAGAGCTCCATCAAGCAGTCATCAATACTGATGGTCTGGCATGAATCCCAACCAAGATTAGTTCAATGAAAATGACTGAGAGGATAAAAAGCTATTATTAATAATAATAATTCTGGTATTTATTAAGTGCTTATTATGTGCCAGGCACTGTACTAAGAGCTGGGCTGGAGACAAGCAGATCGGGTTGGGCAGTCTCTGTCCCATATGGGTCTCACAGTCTTAATTCCCATTGTACAGATGAGGGAACTGAGGCCCAGAAAAGTGAAGTGACTTGTCCAAGGTCACGCAGGAGACAAGCAGCAAAGCTGGTAACAGAATCCAGTACGTTTTGACTCCCAGGCCGTGGTCTATCCACTTTGTCATGCTGATAGAGCAACAGAGCTCCACAGGGTGAGACATGTGAGGAGAATGGATGACAGCAAGATGCCCAAATAGTTGCTATGGTGAACTGGGAGGGGAACCATGGGAGTAGGCAGGTTACAACTAACATTTTCAGGGCAGAGAGGAGTATAGACTGAAACCCTGAAATATAGCAACAGACTGCTGGGAGACCACCATGGCAGAAAGACCAGACTGGTTGCTTTTCCTGAGTGGAGGCATCTTAGAGATTGAGCAGGCACAAAGACCCAGGCACAAGGATGTAATGAGGAATTGGGACTGGGAGTAAACATCTTCTTTCAATCTACCTGGAAACTTTGCCCATTTCAAAGGCTACAGACATCATCAAATGTCTTTGAGACAGTCCTCTAGGTCCTGCAGCGTACTGCTGCTCTGCTTTTTGAGTCATCTCCCACAATACACATACCTAAAAAGAGAAGCAAACAATTGTAAATGATTTCATAAGGGCTATCTGATAATCGAAGGAAGTGAGGCTGCATAGGTTCTGTAGCGGTCTCTTTCAACTACATGGGGTTACACTCACACTGTCCACTCACTTATTTTGGCCTAGTGGAGAGACCTGGGCCTGGGATTCAGAAGACTCAGGTTCTAGTCTCAGCTCTGCCACTGGTCTGCTGTGTGTGACCGTGGATGAGTCACTTATCCGCTCTGGGCCTCAGTTTCCCCATCTGTAGATGAGGATAAATATACCTTATCTCCTTCCTTATATTCTCCAAGCCATATGTGCAACAAAGACTTTAGCCAATCTGTTTATCTGGTACCCGCTCCAAAGCTTAACACAGTCCTTGGCACATGAAGTAGATGTTTTCTAAGTATCATCATTAGTTTATTACCTTCAGCAATGTGATCTTCACAAACAAGCAGCTATATGAGAGTGTCAGTAAAAATTCTGTAGGAAGTAAGTGACCCCTACGGAACCCACAGAAATAGTAGAAGATGGGGCAATAGTCCCAGCTTCTAGTGAGGGGTTGGTATTTTTTTATTTTACTCTCTGGTCCTTCCAAGAGCTGTGTTAGTGCTATGAAGTAGGCAGGTCCTTTCCAAAACTCTAGTCCAGTTGATTGACCACATAACCACATATCAGCCGACACTCATCCCACAGTGATTGTCAGCAGAGACACCTGAAGGCAGGGCGTCCTAGTGGAAAGAACAAAGGATGGGGAACCAAGAAATCCGGGTTCAGATCTCAGCTCTACCACTTCATCACCATCATCGATATTTATTGAGCACTTGAACTGTACTAGGTGCTTGGGAGAGTACAATATAAAAGAGTTGACACTCACGGTCTCTGCCCATAACGTTTCACTTTCCTTCTGTGTGACCTAGAGCAAGTCACTTCACTTTGCTTTGCTTCAGTTTTCTCATCTATAAAATGGGGTTGAAAATCTCTGTCCTCCTCTAAGACTGGGATCTTTGTGTGGAATAGAAACAGTGTCTGATTTGATTGTATTTTACCTACCCCAGCCCTTGGTATCTACCTAGTAGACACTTAAATACTAACGCTTAGTACAGTGCCCTGCCCACAGTAAGTGCTTAATAAATACCATTGAATGAATGAGGCAATTCATTCCTTACCAGTTGCCCAGCTAAGAAGAAGTTGATGTCAGTCAGTAAGAGGTCACTGCTGTCATTGATTTCTTTATCTGATTCTGGAAATACTTTAGTGGTTGTGTAGTTCAGAGGTTAATCATCTGCATCCTCTCTCTATAAAATAAGGATTGAATAAGTAAAATACCTTTGGCAATGGTTTAGATAAAGGAATACAGAGAATGCTTTAATGAGTTTGCATTTACCACTAGATTAGTTGGGAATCATGACAGAACGAAATTCAAATTGATATTGATATATTGGAGAAGCAATCCTTCAGTAATAGGTTCTTGATCAAATGTGAAGGCAGGATAAAATTACAGGAGGAACTGAATTGGCTTGACCTAAGTAAAGCAGGAATGATCCGAGGGTCACTGGTACAATGACATATAGAAATGATGCAGGTATGGCTTGTGTATGTACATTTTCAATGGACTACAAGGTGTTGATGTTCTCCACAGTTTCCAAAGGATGCCATGTAACTGGAGAGAAGTAGTAATATTTATAAAGTGCCCTGGACAGAACACTGTACTAAGCGCTGGGAGAGAATACACAGGTGGGACTAGAGAGCCTAGAGAACAACACAGAATGGTTTAAGGAGCAGCATGTTACCATGAGGTAATATAAAGTAAGTTTGGCCCATTTAGTATGGATGAGAGAAGGCATGACCTAATGATTACCTTTAAGTAAAAGGAAGGAAGGGAATTTTGACAGTTTTCTCAATCAGAGGACTGAAAGAGAGGGAACTGGTGCAAATGGCCGTTGGCAAGATTCAGATCTGACATCAGGGTGATTAACCACTGGAACAGGCTTTCAAAAGTAAAGGACTAGTTGCTATTTTCTGATTTTCTGATTTGTTCAATATATATATATGTATATTTTCACCTGTCAGTCACCTGCCTCAGATAGTTTAGGATTGTCCCACACAAAAGGAAGGATGTAACCTGTCTCCTGTGATTCCATCCCCCTCTAATTTTTTTTCAATCATTCAATCAATTCTGCCTCCAGAGTGTAAGCTCCTTGTGGGCAGAGAACATGTCTAGAAACCCTTTTATATTGTACTCCCCAAAGCACTTACTACAGTGTTTTGAACACAGTAAATGCTCAATAAATGCAAATGATTAATTACTGAGTACGGTACGAAGTACTTTAGGACTGTCAGAGGCAGGGACATCACCAAATGGTCTCCTGTGGTAACATGCTACCATAAATTTTTTGACTCAATGCTCTGTGCAGAGTGCTGGACCAAGCACTTTAGAAAGTTTAGTAAATTAAGTAGATGCGGTCATTGCCCTAGAGGAGTTTGCAATCTATAGAAAGGTTAATTGTGAGGTAGAAACTTTCCTTTTTAAAATTTAAGTCAGATTATCAGTGCAACTGCATTTTCCAATACATTTGCACAATCTTAGTGATTAAAAAAACACTTCAAGGAAATTCTCAGCCCAATACTTCCTTCTTTATGAATTGAACCACAAAAGGAGACAGAGGTTTTAAAAGGCTTGTAGAGAAGGAAAAAAAAATTGTGTGAAAGAATCTATCCTTAAATTTATAGAGAAAGGGTGACTTTTGAATTCTCTTCCGAGGATAAATGAAGTCAGATTACCTGCATAATTAAATCAATACGGGGAACATTACAAAGATCCTGGAGACTGAATCAACTCCAGTTCAGTAAATATTTCCCAATTTGAAAGTTATGCTAATCCTGTAACCTTGACCAAAGAAGTTTAAATTTGGAAATCAGATAATTTATAGGGCAAAGTTATCTACATTAAGTACTCAGCATCCAATTAACTCTATGACCTCTCTGACAGGACATGGACACGTTCTGAGAGAGGACACGTAAGGAGACAGTTTGCATTGTGCTATTACCATCAGGATTAAAGAAAATTCTAATGCTGAGTATAATGAAGAGAATTTCATTAGCAGATAATTCATGCATTTGATTTTTACTAATTAATTGACCAGAATAATTATTCAGATCTGCCTTTTAACACAGCACCTCTTTTTTTATATGTCCATTAAACATATATGATCATTTGCAAACTCAGATATCCTGAAGCCTGGCTCCTATGATTAATATATGTTTAATTAGAGAGAGTAAGTAATTTTTGGTGGAAGGCACCTAAGGACAAACTCTGATTTTAAAGAGCTCGTGGCTCCTTATTTAAATCCATAAAATAGGATTAGTTGAATTTGAAATGATTCACTTTTCTAAGGGTCTAATTGTGTTTTGTTTTACCAAATGTACTCGGTAGAATGACAAAATATATGTTGGATCTTCTTCTAGGATTGATTTTGGAATTGACAAATTCCAAATTGATCTGAGACTGTAGATGTTTTTCTTGAAGGTCACTAGGAAAAGTGTGGACTCTTTCTTTGAACATTCTGCCTTTGGTATAGACTGTTTCTAAGACAACATGACCTCTTTCAAGACCATTAGAAAATTATTTCCTCAGTCTCTTGCCTTCAATTATTTTACCAGACAGCTGTCTTAATCCTAATACTGAAATCCAGTCATCTACTCTATTGTTATCGTTACCCTATTTATTTTGTTACCCTATTCATTTTGTTACCCTATTTTTCGTTACCCTATTTATTTTGTTAATGAATTGTACATCGCCTTGATTCTATTTAGTTGCCATTGTTGCCATTGTTTTTACGAGATGTTCTTCCCCTTGACTCTATTTATTGCCATTGTTCTTGTCTGTCCGTCTCCCCCGATTAGACTGTAAGCCCGTCAAACGGCAGGGACTGTCTCTATCTGTTGCTGACTTGTTCATCCCAAGCGCTTAGTACAGTGCTCTGCACATAGTAAGCGCTCAATAAATACTATTGAATGAATGAATGAATATTATCATCATTATCAATTATTATTACTAATAATAATGTTGGTATTTGTTAAGCGCTTACTATGTGCAGAGCACTCTTCTAAGCGCTGGGGTAGATACAGGGTAATCAGGTTGTCCCACGTGAGGCTCACAGTCTTAATCCCCATTTTCCAGATGAGGACACTGAGGCACAGAGAAGTTAAATGACTTGCCCACAGTCACACACCTGACAAGTGGCAGAGTTGGGATTTGAACCCATGACCTCAGACTCCCAAGCCTGGGGTCTTTCCACTGAGCCACGCTGCTTCTCCAATACTAATATTGATCAAGCACTCAAATGCCCCTCCCCAAGAGGAGTTTGTATATGCCTCATATGGCAGTAACTTGTAAACTCAGAGGGAAGGATAGGGAAGGAAGTTTTGGGAGGATGGGAGAGTAGCAGGTAAGTAGAAAAGAGGCCCTCAGCCATTTTGAGTTGAGAGGTAGGAAGGTGTATTCTTGGGAGAATGGTACACAGGGATGTCCTATTGCTGTGACCCCAGAGGGACACAGGGTGCAAGGAGGGATTGGAGATGATCCCTGGGAGAATTAGAATACCCTAAAGTGTAGGGGTTCAGGCTTCTGGACTCTGGAGGTTCATGTAGAACTGTCCTGCACAGAGGTGGAGGGATCACCAATTGTCTCCACTGGTTCCATCCCACTCTAAATTATGAAATCAAACAATTCCCCCTCTAGATTGTAAGCTCCTTGCAGGCAGGGAATATATCTATCAACTCTTTCATATTATATTATCCCAAGTACTTAATACAGTGCTGTCCAGCCAGTAAATGCTCACTAAATATGATTGATCGATTGGCTATTAAAAGTAATGAAGATATCTGGTCTTGGTGTCCGCTGTGGCCGGCCTGGAAGAGAACTTCCTGATGCCAGGAAGGCACATGGACCCGGGAGGCCACAGAAAGGAGCACTTTCTCCATGAGCTTCTCAGGGTTTGGCTGGTAGACTGATCCCAGATGGTCCCCTTTGCCTTTGGGGACTCACTTTTTGAGGATGGAGAACAAGGGACCTATGGTTTCCAGTTTCTTAAGCCAAAGCAGGAAGGTTCTTGATTCCAACTAGGGCACCTCAGTAATTTCCTTGTAGAGTACCATCATAATCCTATGACTCAAGAGTTTAGTCTACCTCAAGAGGTGTGGGAAGAATTCAGGGTTCAATCCATGGGCTGCCAGCTGAAATTAATGGAAAATGCCCGATGGCCATCCCCTCCTACGAGAGCAGTCTCGTTGACTCATCCAGATCTTAGTACAGTTCCTGACACATAGTAAGCACTTAACAAATACCATAATTATTATTATTAGATTCATCACCTAGAATGTAAGCTTCTTCTCTAGACTGTAAATTTCTAGAGGGCAGGGAACATGTCTACCAACTCTGTTATACTGTACTCTCCCAAGCACTTAGTACAGCACTCTGGACACATTAAGCACTTAGTAAATATGATTGATTGATTAATCATGCATAGAAGACTACTCAGATAATCTCTTTGGTAATGAGCAATAGCCAGTTTTAAGTTGCTATAAAAAATGTCAACAAGTAATAGCAGTTGTACAAGAGGCGAACTAGGAATAAATGCATTATCACTAATCTAGAACTTCCTCCTTATATAAGCCTAGGGAAGCAGCCTCACCTAGTGGAAAGAACACAGGACTGAGAGTTTGGAAACTGCTGGGTTCTACCCTCAGCTCCACAGTTTGTCTCAGCCAAATGTATTGCCCACTCTGGGCCTCAATTTTCTTATCCATTGTATGGTATTTGTTAAGTGCTTACTATGAGCCAAACACTGATAAGAGCTGGGGTAGATCAATCAATCAATCTATCAATTTATTGAGTGCTTACTAAGTGCAGAGTGCTGTACTAAGTGCTTGGGAGAGTACAATACAACAGAATTAGCAGACATGTTTCCTGCCCATAAGGAGCTTACAGTCTACATACGAGTAGTAGATACAAGTTCATCAGGTTGGGCCAAGTCCCAGTCCCACGTGGGGCTTACAGTCTTAAACCCCATTTTACAAAAAAGGGAACTGAGACACAGAGTGTCTTTAGTGACTTGCCCAAGGTTACACAGCAGGAATGTGGCAGAGCTGGGATTAAAACTATGTCTGTAAAACAGGAATTAGATATTTGGAGAAGCAGCATGGCTCTGTGGAAAGAGCACAGTCTTAGAAATCAAGGACGTGGGTTCTAATCCTGGCTCTGCCACATGCCTACTGGGTAACCTTGGGTAAGCCACTTAACATCTCTGTGCCTCAGTTACCTCATCTGTAAAATGGGGATTAAGACTGTGAACCCCACGTGGGACAACTTGATTACCGTACATCTACCTTAGAACAGTGCTCGACATGTAGTAAACACTTAACAAATACCATAATCATATTTGTTGTTTTTCCTTAGACTGTAAAGCCCATGTGAGACAGAGACTTGGTTTGATTTAACTGTACTGTATCTACCTCCATGGTTGCTGCATAGTCAAGTTCTAAACAAATACCACAATTATTATTATTGTCTAGAGGTTCCCAACAGTCCTAAGACATAACTATAATTCCCACAGCAGCTTTTCTGTGGGCATTCCTCTCCCCCAATTCTTCCTTGACATCTGCTCAATCAAGAAGTTATCTTCCTTCTGTTCCAGAAACTGCCAAGAACCTGCCCCTTATTTCTTAGCTCTGGAGTTCTTAATGATTATTTTTTCATTATTTCCCGGCTCCTTTCCAACTTTTTCTCTAGAATTGGCTATGATCTAGCTAATGTCATTAAGAGAGTGTTTGCCAACCTATGTAAAATAGCTTGGTTCAACAACAAACCAAAAATTTATCATTTAAACGTTAAAGTTATGTGAAACCCACCTTCTAAAAATGAAGATAATTGTTATCACTGGGGGAAAAATAAAGTAGGAATGTGTCAATGATATTTCACAGTGACTCTGTGACTCTACTCAAGTCCAGTGTCAGCATTTCAAATTTTATTTAATTACCTACTTATTCAATTTGGGCAATGTTTTGCATTTTAAAAAACTTTCTAATTTCAAATTTATCTGATAGCTCATATCAGCAATTATGTATTTAAATGAGACAATCTTTGCCTAATTGGCATTTTTCAATTTCCACTGGGATGTGCCAATTAAGTGGAATCCACTGTGGTCCATAATAGCTCCAAAAAGTCTTTATAGACTATCAACTAAATGCATCAGTTTCAAAGGAGCACATCATAGAGTTAATTTCATTAAATTACCCTAACTGGAAGGAATATTCAACCATAAAAAATTACACTTAGTCCCAGAAATATATATTTTTGGAAGAGGCAGTTTGTTTTCACATCTTCCAAACCCCATTTTCATATTAACTGTGTTCAGTGAAGACATTGGCATTGAGAGTCGTAATCTTATTTTTCAAATTGAACCATGGAAGAGTATATTTAGTGATAATAAAAATCCCAAATTAAACTTACAAAATCAAGGACATTTGGAGTTTAATTCAAACGTAAAGACTGGTTGAGATGTCCAAAGGCCCTGGTGATTGTGATCTGTATCTCACTTTGGGGGACTAGGTTTAACTGTGCAATTGTAGAAGACATTCTAAAAGTCAGATTATGCTGACAATTTCTAGAACTTTGTAGCCACACTGCAGTTTGCCTTTTCCTAGTAATCTCCCCCAAGCCCCTACCCACATCTCTTCTTCATAGTAAGTAAAACTAGAGTCCACCTGGCCATAGAATACTCATACTAGTTTAGTCTCTATGTTTTGAGGACAAAATAGAGTTAGAAAAGACAGATAAGGTCAACCAAGATGATCAAAGGGATGGAGCAGCTCCTGAATAAGGATAGATTGAAAATCTTAGACTGGAAAGTTGAAGGGAGAGAGGGGGAATGATTAGACTTTCAGGATCATGCGTGACATGGATGGGGAACACAGACTGGTCATCCATAAACTACCTCAACACTGGTACGTGGAGTGTCCAATAAAGTCTGAGGGTAGTAGATTCACAACAAAGGAAAGAAAGGACTTCTTCAACAGAGTGAGTAGTAAATCTTCCATATGGAATTGGCTACCATTGGCAATTGGACAGATGAAAAATATCAGTTGATTCCAGAAGGGGTTGGATGAAAAGTCCATAATGGGTTCATAGGGGAAAATTAGGGAAGTTAAGAGATTACATCTCTAGCCATGTGGAAGAATGCTCAGAGACTACAACTGCCCAATTCCTCAGGGATTCCTATTGCCTCTGTTAGTGACAGAACACTGAGTGGGATGTACTCTGGATCTGACTTCATGATGATAATAACAATGATAATTGTGGTATTTGTTAAGCACTTACTATGTGCCAAGCATTGTTTTAAGCACTGGGGTAGATACAAGGTAATCATGCTGGACACAATCCCTTTCCCACATGGGGTTTACAACCTTAATCCCCATTTTATAGAGGAGGTAACTGAGGCACAGAGAAATTAAGTGACTTGCCCAAGGTCACACAGCAGACATAAAATAATTTCTTTTGAATTTGTACACTTTGCCTTTCTGTACATGTTAACTCCTTTTTTATTGTTCTCACTTTCTGTAAAACATTTTTGTTTTTCTTCCCTTTCTACTGTGAGCACCTTGAGGGTTCCCACCTCCTCCAGGAATTGACCCCTGATGAGTTTTTTCACCTCTTTAGGGTACATTCTCCCAAATATCACATCAACATCATTGCACTCCCTTAATACTTTTGGACAAGTTGTGCTATTTTAATCTCTTTTTCTTTCTAGCTATGAATTATCGTGTGTCTGAGTCCCCTGTTAGATTTCAAGTTCTTTGTACATAGGGATTGTGTGTCCTATATCTATTGCACTCTCCCAAGTGCTTAATTCCATGCTTGGCACACAATAGACACTCAATAAATACTACTGTATTAGTAATACTACTAATAGGGAGAAAGAGAATGGTTTATGAGATACTATTCCAATGCTTAGTACTATGCTTCTCATTTGATCAGTGCTTAGTAAATGTCACCGATGATGATACTATGATATATCAGTGGATATTTTGATTGATAGATATGTACACTAACATGTTGCCTAAAAGATCAAATTAATGGATATATTTCCTGGTTGATTTATTTATTGATTGGTTTCTCCTAAACAACTTCAGGAAAGATGATCCTTCTCAAACTGATCTTGGGCAAGTCCAGAAAAGTACATTTTTCAAGATGTCTCATTCTGGTATCATTATTTTATAAGCTCTACATTCTTGTATTTAAAATTCTACTTAATTATGCTGCATATTTAATTGTCAATGTTTGGCCCTAAAAACAATCTTTTCAAGTGCATCTGATAGTCATAGGAAGAATCGTGTATTTCAATGCAGTACTCATTGTCTAATTGGCATATTTCAATTTTCTATTAGGATTAAAATTTCTATTTCTAAAATTAGGAACTGTTGCCCATTTTTTATGGCACAAAATCTTTTCATTTAGATCATTTTCCTTTCAATTGTTCTCAGCCAAATAAGTGTTGCTTGGATATTTGTCATTTTTATGTTTTTATTTCATTCATATGTTTAGTTATAACTGCTAGTTTATGCAATTTTATTAAAGTTTCCTTTTTGGATCGTGCCCTTGGTACCTGTTTGGTGAGAGCCAAACTTTTTGTTTTATTCACATGGTTTATTATAACTTTTCGGGAGACTTCTGGTAAGTTTTATTCTACAGCCTAGGGATTTGCAGGAAAGCCTTAGAAAAGAGTGAAGTCAGGCACCTGGAGGATATTTTAATTTACCTTAGTTGACCAGCATATTTTCCTCATAATTTGACATTATATTTCAGGTATAAATGAAATTCACCTCTAGACTGTAAGCAATTTGTGGGTAGGGAAAGTGTCTGCTAACTCTGTTGTATTGTACTCTTCTAAGCAATTTTACAGTGTTTTACATATAAACACTCAATAAATGAAATTGATTGGCTGAAAAAATGTTATTTGTTTGGTCTCCACTAATCTAGACACCACCATAATTTAAAGTACTTACCCCTGCTTTTCTTGCTTTATCCTCTATACGATGCTAAAAAAAAGCATGTTTTTGGTCCAATTAATGGAATTGTTGGTGGAATCACTGGGGGAAAGCAAACCTCAGGCAGGGATATATAATAATAATAATAACAATAATAATAATTATGGTATTTGTTAAACACTTAGTATGTGTAAAGCTCTGTTCTAAGCAC
This sequence comes from Ornithorhynchus anatinus, assembly GCF_004115215.2. Taxonomy (NCBI): domain Eukaryota; kingdom Metazoa; phylum Chordata; class Mammalia; order Monotremata; family Ornithorhynchidae; genus Ornithorhynchus; species Ornithorhynchus anatinus. The sequence continues at coordinate 30,592,526 of NC_041745.1, forward strand.
TGAGGTTGATACATCGTAATCAGATTGTCCCACATGGGGCTCACGGTCTTAATCCCCATTTTACATATGAGGTAACTGAGGCACAGAGAAGTTAAGTGACCTTCCCAAAGTCACACAGCTGATAAGTGGGGGAGCTGGGACTAGAACCCACGACCTCTGACTTCTAAGCCAGTGCTCTTTAGAGATGGCTGTTTTTGGTCAGGTTTGTAAAATGGGGACCTATTCTCCCTCTCGTTTAGACTGTGAAACCCGTGTGGGACAGGAACAGTGTCTGATATGACTATTCTATATCCACTCCAGCACTTCTCACAGTACTTGGCACATAGTAAGCACTTAATAAATACCACAATTTACAGTATTTTTTTCCAAGCTCTGAACAACTTAGGATAACTCTTTTTACACTAGAGTGGTATTCAGGGTCATATTACCAGTGTTCTGCAGTTATAAACAAGTGACTTTTTATCATACCCTAGTTGACTCTCAAAGTGTGCATTTTCTTAGGAAGCTGAAGTCAACAAAGTCCCTGCTATTGAGGTGGCCTGAAAGATCCCGGAGTAATATTGTCTTAATGTCACCTGTTTTCTTGGCAAGACATAAGGAGGAATACAATCAAATGAATGATGAGACTTCTTTCTCCAAGCATTTTTTTCATCACAGTACTTCCTTAAACACTACGTCTTCCATTCCTCCAACACTTACAGAAATATTTTATGTTCTTTTGGAAGCATTTCACAATTTCAAGATATGTAGGGAAAACTGAAGTTCTGTTAATGATAATAAATATATGAAATCTTCTAAATATTCATATTCAGGGAAGGAATGATGATGGTAGTTAAACTGCTTTCATGACATCTTTATACTCCGTATAGTCTGAGGTCTTTAGAGAAACTTGATTGATGGAGCCTATTTTTTGGACAAACTTTTAGTAGGAAAAAGGGCCTCAAATAACACTAGTATTTTCCAATAATGGCGAAAACAACCATGACTAGATATGTGTCTTTCAAACCTCAAAGTTATCCTTGAATTTCTGAAGGAGGGCTTTTAAGTGTTAACTTAAGAAATGATTTCAAAAACCTTGTGCAACATAAAAAATCAATTTTGCTCTATTCTCAGAGTTCTGGATGATGTTAAAAAGAATAATAAATCACTCCAATGGACAGTTTACAAAATATAGATAGAAACCTTTTGTTATCTGTGACTGTTTACTTTTATTGTGCCCTTTTTTATAATTTGCTATGGAAATTCCCATGGTTGGGACACATTTCGGTAGCACTATAAAACCTGTTTCAAGGGCAACTGGCTCTGTTTCCCTCACAGAAACACTCCCTTTCTTTAAAAAGTTGAAAACATCTTCATGGATCCCCTACAAAACACTTGGGGTCCACATTCTTCTGGGAAAATGCAGACACAGTCACTTACCCAGGGTCTGCACGTTCATCAAGGCAGAAATCACCAGTCAATCGATCAATAGTATCTACCAAGTGCTTATTCCGTGCACAGCACTAGAGAGTATTATAGAGTCAATAGACTCAAACCCTGTCCTCAAGGAGCTTGCAATCTTATTACATATGTGAAAACATAAGCCTGTACTTCATTTTCAAAAGATGGCAAAGACCCATCCGTGTGTTGCAGAATAAAGGTTTATCAGTCACAATTCTCCAGTGATCTGGGTTTGAATATGGTATGAAATGCAATGTTTAGCGTGCTTTTTCTAGATTTGGTCCCATTTGTAGACCAATGGGTCTTACTCTAAACAGTAAGCTCCTTGTGGATAGGGAATATCTCCACCAACCCTGATATATTGTACGTACCCAAGTGCTTAGTACAGTGCTCTGCACACAGGAAGCACTTAATGAATCCTGTTGATTGAGTGTTCAGTTTGCCTCCCTTCTCCAAGTCCAGATGTGACTAAAGAGGAAGGTTGAATTTCTTTTCTAGCATCTTCTCCTGCTGGAAGAGATTCCAAAAATCAGAAGACCATGTACTTAGTAACACAACAAGTGCTCAGTAAATGCTCCTGAGTTGATTGATTGCTCTATCTCATGCCTGTCTATGTGTAAAGGGTAGAATTGAGCTTAATAGCAAAATCAATACTATGACATCTAGTAATTCTGGAAAATATGCCCACAGTTATAATTTCCTTCCTATTAGAAAAACACAAACATTAAGAAAATAGAGCCTTTTAAAAATAAAATTGGCAAGGAATAATTACAGAAATGTTTTCTCATCACTATTTCACTAAAATCCCAACACTCCTACAACACAGCCTTATCTTGCATCCAACCAACGTGATAGGAAAAACATATGTAGGACCTCAGAGAGACTTAGGAATAATGTAAATTCTCCAGTCGACCAAACGGGACTAGCAGCTGTCTCATCCACCCAGGAGTTAAAATAGATATTAAGCGACTGACATGATGAGCTGCTCACCATCAGACTCACATCCAAATATTCAAAGCACGGCCTCTCTTCAAACAGGAATTTGGGAGGAGAATTAAGAAGTTCTGACTAAAGCAAGATAAGGCTGCAGCGGGGAAATTTTTCAATTAAATGATGGCTAAAAAGACATGTAACAAAGGAACTGGAGAAGTCTATGGGGAATGTTCGAGGCTATTTAGCCCATCCAAGTTCACCCGTTCTTAGTACTCACCTCGCGGTGAATGGCATCTCATTTTTCTCCTATGACCCCTGTGTTTTCGCCTCAGCAATTTTCTCTGACAGCTTGTTTCACACATTTATCATTTCCTACATGAACAAAGGAGTTGTTGCCACATATTTTGATTTTTTTTTTTAATTAAATGGTCAAGTGTTCTGTCTTGTCCTGTCCTCTGAAGTGAGTTGAAAAATGATCACTCAGGAATATGCTCTCTGGGAGACTTTGATGTGAGGTATTTAATTATTATTATGATTATTATTTATTTAAGTGTTTACTATATGTCAAGCACTGTTCCAAGCACTGGGGTAGATACAAGATTAACAGGCTGGACACAGTCCATGGCCCACATGGGGCTCACATACTAAATAGGAGGGAGAGCGGGTATTTAATCCCCATTTTACTGCTGGGGAAACTGAGGCACAGGGAAGTTAAGTGATTTGCCCAAGGTCACACAGCAAAAATTGGCAGAGCTGGGATTAGAACCCAGTTCCTCTGACTCCTAGGCCTGTGCTCTTTCCACTAAGGCACGCTCCTTCTTGATAAGGATTCTGGAAGTATAGACTTAGATTTTAGGGAGATGTTCTTTGGAGGTTTTAGATGCAATGTCAAAGGTCAAGCCTGGAGCTAAAATGATTGTTTCCTTTTGACTATTCACCTCACAGCTGACCCAGGATATAATTCTTAATTCCTGCCTTATGTCGAGAGGAAATGCTATCTAGTAATAGTATAATATTAGTATCAGGTAGGAGGCATTTACTGAGCATTTTCTTGGTGTGGTGCATTGTGCTAGGGGTTTGGCAAGTGTAGAATAACAAAGTGTCACGTTCTAGGTCCACAAGGAACTAACCCTCTAATGGGGAGGCTGACATAAAAATATTTGCAACACTCTCAAAACGAATAAATTGAGTAGATCTATGTTTACATCAGTGCTAAGGAGGGTGTCAGTAAGTTCATAAGAGCTTGAGTTGATTGAAGGGATGATATGGCTTAGGGTGCTGAGAAATAATTAATGGAGAAAGCTTGTTGAAGGAAGTGGGAATTTAGTAAGGCTTGAGATGTCTGGAGCTCTGTGGTCTGCATGATGTGGAAGGAGAGGGAGCTAGTTCCAGGCAGGGAGAACAGCATGGGTAAAGGGTGGAAGTGGGCGAGCTGAGAATGAGATAAGGTTAGAGAGTTGGTTTGAGAGGAGTGGAGACAGTGAGCTATTGACTGCTTACTATGTGCAGATCACTGTACAAAGCACTTGGGAGAGTGCAATACAGTAGAATTAACAGACATGTTCCCTGTCCACTACGAGTTTACAGTCTAGAGGGGGAGAAAGGCATTAAAGTAAATGAATGATTTATAGTATCTAATTTATAGAGATGCATATAAGTGTTGCAGGGATCATCCCCCCGCAACAGCGGTTAAGAAATCAAATCTACACCCTACCTAGAACAGAGATGCTCAAGAAAAAAGTACCTTATTTTCAATTCCCTTCCCTCACTCTATGAAAATTCCCTTTCTGATAAACATTTTTTTTTACTTATTTATCACAGCACATATGTAGATATATATAGCTGTAATTTATTTATTTATATTAATCTCTGTTTCCCCTTCTAGACTGTGAGCTCATTGTGGGCAGGGCTGTGTATGGTTTTTGCTATATTATACTCTCCCAAGTGCTTAGTACAGTTCTTTGCACACAGTAAGCGCTCAATTCATATGACTGAATGAATAAATAAATTATATGAAAGAAGAGAAAAGCAAAAACATAAATAATCCACAAACCGGATAATCATTCCCTGACCATTCGATCTACTGGATATGACTAGGCTGAGGAAATTATTTTTGTGGAAACAGGATAGCCCCATTGGTCAGTGTTTAGCGTGACTCAGTGGAAAGATCCCGGGCTTGGGAGTCAGAGGTCATGGGTTTGAATCCCAACTCTGCCACTTGTCAGCTATGTGAGTGTGGGCAAGTCACTTAACTTCTCTGTGCCTCAGTTACCTCATCTGTAAAATGGGGATTAACTGTGAGCCTCACATGGGTCAACCTGATGACCCTGTATCTATCCCAGTGCTTAGAACAGTGCTCTGCACATAGTAAGAACTTACTAAATACCAATATTATTATTATTATTTGAAGGGGGGCATATGGAGATACAATACAGAAATAATGTTCCCTAGCAATGTTGGATCAAAACTGAGCATGTTTCAAGGGGTAGGATTTGTCCTAGTTGATGAATGTTCAATTTGGAATGAAGCTGAAGGTCACTGGGGTAGAGTGCAGAAGTGAAACATCTAAGGCAGGGGGAAAGAAGGAAGGAAGGAAGGAAACAAGGAAGTTGTAGTACATGTAGACATTGACTAGAAGTGGACTAAGAAGGACAATAGAAAACATCAGTCACATCAACTAGGGACTGAAATAAGTTTACAGGGGATTGGTGTGGGATCTTGACTGGTGATGAGCTGAATCACAGAGACGGTGAGATGGTGAGAATTGGCATTGGAGGTTTAGGTGCTGGTCACCTCCTTCTTCCTGCCCCATGAATTGGAAGGTGTGAGAGAAGATGAAACCTTTGGAGAGAGCACTCTGAGACTCAGTACCATGAGGAAAGGATCAAGGTCTTGATAATGGCGGGGGGGAGGGGAGGGTGGTAGAGTGAGCAGGTCAGGAAGAGTGCTCTGCACACAGTAAGAGCTCAATAAATGCCATCGATTGATTCAACAGGTCTAAGATGGGGTAGGAGTTGTCAGGAGCACAGCAGAAAAGGAGCACGGGGGGAGGGAGCGTTGGAATGGGATAGCATTAGATAGAAATGACATTATGGAGTTAGGAGGTTTGGGGTAAGGGTAGCAGGACTGGGAACAACAGTTAATGACCAGTGTGGACCCCGTGTTGAAAGATGGAGAGCTAATAGAGAGCTGGTGATCTGGATCCTACAATAATCCTTCTTAACCAATAGGTGGCATGTTGGAAATAATAATAATAAGAATAAGAATAATAATAGTGATGGCATTTGTGAAGCACTTATTGTGTAGCAATCACTGTTCTAAGCATTGGGGTAATCAGGTTGATCACAATACCTGTCCCACATAGGGCTCCCAGGCTCAATCCCCATTTTACAGATGAGGGAACTAAGAAACAGAGAAGTGAAGTGACTTGCCCAGGATCACCCAGCAGACAAGTAGTGGAGCTGGAATTAGAATCCATGACCTTCTGACACCCAGGCCTGTACTCTACCGATTACACCATGCTGCTTCTCTAATAAACCTGACCATGGTGTGGGAAAGAGTGTCCCATTAGAAGTCAGGGGGTCATAGATTTCCTTTATTTGCCACGGAAAGGATATATTTGGAGAGACATGTGGTGCTACCTTATTTCCTTCAAGCCCTGGCTGACAACTATGGTTTTTAAAGCTTTTCAAAATTTCTGCCCTTATAAATTCATACAGTGCTTAATTTTTCTCTGCATTTCTATCATTTCTGGTTTGAAAGACAACTAAGTTATTTTTCTTGTCTACTTAGATATAATGCCCATTACATTATTGTACAATGATAAAGTCTACATTTTCACCATTATCAAATGAGGTGTTTGATGCAGGTTTTTGTAACCGCGCTTCCTGAAGTCCTGTTTTTATTCTTAGAATTGCAATGTCAAATTTTGAGACATCAAATTTAATTGTACTGTGTGTATTTTACTTCAGCAAGTGGCTTTTCTCTTTTCAATTTGCTCACTGCCCCAGTAGCTAGATAGCATCTGAAAACAGACATGAATCTTTCACTAGAATCTTAGTTGACTTGCTTGAGAAACAAGCTATTGTTTTATCTGTTACCTTTGTCCTCTTTATGTCAGGTATTTCATTTCCCAAACAATATTAGATTTGGTTCAGAATGATAATATTACTGTTTCTGTGTCTTCAAAGTTCACCACATATTTTTTTTGCCAGGGCAATTCAAGTGTAGAGCAAATTAAGATGACTCTGTTACTCAAGGATGCTATTAGCAATCTTGGTGAAAACATGACTATAGCTGTTTCCTCTTGCAGAGCTGACATTGAACATTTCTTTTCATTAACTGGGACATTTTCTTTTGGATGTGCTATATTTCCCCACTCTCTCTCCCTCCCCCATTTTTTTCTCCTTTTTTTCCAACTCTGTGTTCCTGTATTGAAAAGAAAAGCTTCTGTTAAATATTTGTCTATGTAAGCAAAGTCTATGTATTCATTCAATTTTCCCTTAGGTTCCTACAAAGATTGTTTACTGCCAGGATTTGGAGTTTGATAATGACTGAGTCTCCTTTAAAAAAAAAATAAAGGCAGGAAGGGCTCTAAGTAACGTAATCAGGTCCTCACAAGCTGCTGAAGAAACTTCACATCTCATTGTTTAATGTTTTTCTACTATTTTATGAATAACCCAGGACAGATTATCATTGTTGGTCATTCCTTGGGAACCTTTATGAAGTGGGCAGTGTCTATGGCTTTATTTAGAAGGTCTGCATGTCTCTTAAACAAGCTCATAACTTCCATACCTGAACTCAACATTTCCCGAGATCTTACAGTCTGTGAATACACCAACTAGGAAAAGAAAGGTATTTCTCCTTTTAGCACATCTCTGATGTGACTGGGATTTAGAAACCGATCTCCTACCTGAGCTGAATGGAAATGGCTATGGAAGGTGGAAAGATACCTGGGTATCCATAGAAATATGTTGTTACCCACTGCATGCCACTGTAAGAAAGCTCTGCGAGCATTTACTATGGGATCCCAGAACTCAATCAAGCATCAGGCCTCAGTGCGGCAATTAGATTTGGTTCTGGTGAATGTCAGTTACAGCAGAAGGGTAGGGCACCCTATTCGTGACTTCTGAACCATATCTATGGAACTTTGAAAACTATTCATCCTGTGTGGTTCTGGCAGCTACTAACAAGTCTACCTACACAAGGAAATGAAACAATACGGGCCTGGATTTAAACCAGAGGACTTGGTTTCTGATTCTGCCTCTGCAGCTTGCCTGCTCTGTGACAATATCAAAGCAAACTGTGCTGATTTGGGGAAGACTTGCCATTTTCAGTAGGACATTGGACTGAGTCCTCCAGGACAATATGCAGGAGAAAAGGCACCATTGGCCCCCTGAGCCCTTCTATCCTGTCTTTGAGGGGGATATTTTTTGTCAGAAACAGGGCTGAGGACTCCCTGAATCAACACAAGGAGCTGGTTGTTTCCTTTCCATAGTTCATCTCAGAGAACGTGATTGATATTCCAAGCACTCAGTAAATTAAAGTGGCTTCCACTTCACAGTGATTTCCTAATTCCCCATCTGCCCCCCATATTTTATTGTTCTATGATGGGAATGAAAATGTGGTCCATCATGGTTTAGACCTTTTGACTTTAAATCTGGCCCAGAAAGGATGTTAGAAATGCCATTGGGTTTTAGGTCTAGTGAGCGGAGATGTGATTGCAAATGAGTGTAATTAGGCTCTAGTGTACCTTTGCCTTCTCAAGCTATAAACTGCAACTTCAAATGGCATCACAGACACGATACTTGGCTCAGAACTGCTGGACCTGAGAAGGCAATTTCCATGTATCATTTCTGTCAGGCCTAGGAAAGATGCATTTTAGTGGTGATGGGAAAAATGATTAGTCCCAGAGTGGAAAGGGAGTGAGGGAGTCAAGCTTCTTCAGGTTCTGCAAAGATGGAAAGAACACTGTAAAATCGAGCCTGGCAGTGACTAGTAGCCTGAAGTCATAGCAACACCTTTACCTCAGCAGGATCTGGTGTAGAGGCAGCATCTCAATAGCTTGGGGGCGGTACCCAGAGAGGGCATTATACATGGCATCTGTAGGCAGGGTTGGTATTTGATGGTATGTGTTGAAATGTGGAATCGTTTCCCCAGCAAAGAAATCTATTAAAATTAATTCAGAAATACCTCCGGGAAAGAGTTAGTGCCGTAGAATTCAACAAGATGTGCAAATACTTTCCACTTTGATAAGAGAATGCATTAAAAGGGAGCAAAAAGAATTCACCAGAAAATTTAAACTGCACCAGGTTCTGTTATGGTCACAGGTAGAGTGAAAGGATGCTTTCTTGATCCTATGCACCAACATACCCCTTTAATTAGAAAAGGAGACTTAAATAAGCATTCAGACAAAATCAAGAAAATGTCTGCTAGAGGCTCGAGCCTAGTGATTGAAATATCTGAAATAACTGAAGATATAATGTGCATGTATGAATTTTGGGGAGGGAGGACATTGAGTTTGCTTACTGTCGTGTATATGTGTAGGTGTGTGTTGTGTACAAATGCAGTCTGAGGGTTGTGTTTTCATGTGGGTACACTTGTGTGGGCCTGTTTTTACAAACCGGTGGGTTTGACCAGGTTTGTATGTGTATGCATGTGTCCATTTGTGGGGATGAGCATGTATTTGTATTGGTGTGTCTGTGTAGGGCGGGGATTGCCTCTATCTGTTGCCGAATTATACATTCCAAGTGCTTAGTACAGTACTCTGCACACGTAAGTGCTCAATAAATACGATTGAATGAATGAATGTGTGTATGTGTATGGGTGTGTAAGTGCATATGGGCAAGTATCTGCATGTATGTCTGTCTGAATGCCATCTCATTCTGCCTAGTCCTCTTTCCCACATCTCCATCCCTGACCTGAATATCTTCTTCTGTCCCATTTCATGTCAGATCTCTCCTTCAGGACACCCTTTCCACCATCAGTGACAGGAAGGAAGTTGCCAGAGGGGGCAGCTAACTCTGGGTGATTGGTCAAGACTTGATTCGCTACAGGCCCCCTGAAGAAGGAGGAACCAAGGTAGGACAGATCTTTGGCTGAGGTAAGGGAAGGAGCGTGGCATAATAGAGCACTGACCTGGGTGTCGGAAGTCTTGAGTTCTAATTCTGCCTAAGCCACTGGACTGCTATGTCCTTGAGTGGATCACTTCTCAGTGGTTCAGTTTCCTCATCTGTAAAAAGAGGGATAAACCCCTACTCCCTCCAACTTAAAATGTAATCTCCATGTGGGATGGTGACTGTATCCAACCTGATTATCTTCTCAGTGCCTCAGTTTTCTCATCTGTAACATGGGCAGTAACTTCTACTCCTCCTACTTGAACTGTAAGCTCCTGGTGGTCAGGGAAAATGGATACCAATTCTATTATATTGTACTTTCCCAACTGCTTAGTACATTGTTCTGCACAGAGTATGCTGTTGGGGTTAGAATACGGGCCTGGGAGTCAGAAGGTCATGAGTTCTAATCGCGAGTCTGCCCTCATGTGCTATGTGGCCTTATGTAAGTCACTTCACTTCTCTGTGCTTCATTTTCCTCATCTGTGAAATGGGGATTAAGACTGTGAGCCCCATGTGGGACAGGGATTGTGTCCAACCTGATTTGCTTGAATCTACCCCAGTGCTTAATACAGTGCCTGGCATATAATAGGTCCTTAACGAATACCACAATTATAATTATTATACAGTAAGTGCTCAATAAATACAATTGAACGATCTACCCCAGTGTTTAACACAGTGCTTGGCTGACCGTAAGTGCTAAGAAGTACCATTATTAATTATTAATAAAGGTCTGGGACTAGAAGTGTAAGGGGAGGTATAAGTGGCTCATTTCACGCTACTACTGTTGCTGCTTGAAGGATTATGATAGTCACTGACACTGCTGTTGTAGCACAGTGACAAACATTTCGACTGGAGCTCCAACATTATCCCAGCTGTTCAGTGCATCCATTCAGTCTCTGTGTTTTTTGATAAATCTGTCTCCCTGTGAGTCCCGTGCTCTGAGGGATACCACTTTCTCTTTGGTAGACAGGTTGCAATTGGAGGGAAAATTGTGAAGGATCCATTCTTTCCAGCACCCCATGATCTCTGACCCCACAAGAAAGGCAGTGTTATTGCTTGATTGTTCCTTCCCTTTCCTATCTTTCTTTTTGATTCCACACTCAGTCTCCTTCTCTGCCTCTCAGTGAACCAACGGGCATCTCTCTGAAATTGGCTCAAGGTCATTTTTAAGCCAGGAGACAGTTTTTGGGTTCAGTAGTGATTTTACTCAAGTCCAGAAAACAGCTCCTTTCACCCTTCCAGATTCCAGATCTCCATTACCATAGCTGGAGGGGAAGATCACACTCTTATTCAGAAACACATATTCACTGTATTGAGATCGATCAAAGACACTAAGCATATCAACCTCGATTTTCATTCCTAAGATTTCTCAAACAGCTCCATGACATTCAGCATTTACCTCTCCTGCTCAGTTAATAAGGATAATAATAATAACTGTGGTATTTAAGTGCTTACTATGTGCCAGGCACTATACTAAGCATTGGGGTGGTTGCAAGATAATCAGGTCCCACATGGGATTCACAGTCTAAGTAGGAAAGAGAAGAAGTAGTGAATCCCCATTTCACAGAAGACGGAACTGTGGCAAGAGAAGTTAAGCAACTTGCTCAAGGTCACACAGCAGGTATGTGTGGTAGGGCTGGGATTAGAACCCAGGTCCTCTGATTCCCAGGCCTGTGCTCTTTTCCACTAGGCCACCCTGAATCTAAATCCTCCTAGCTTTTTCCAATCAGTCAACTAAACAATCATATTTATTGAGCATTTACTGAGTACAGAACACTGAACTAAGCATTTGAGAGAGTATGATATGACAGAGTTGTTAGACACATTCCCTGCCCACAGCAAGGTTATGGTTTAGAAGCAGTCAGACATTCATATAAGCAAATGAATTATGAATATGTACCTAAGTACTGTGGGACAGAGAGAGGGGTGAATAAAGCGTACTGCTAATCCAATACAAGGGTGATACATATGAGAGTGGGAGAAGAGGAGATACGGGCTTAGCTGGGGAAGTTCTATGGAAAAAATGTACTTTTAGTAGGGTTTTGAAGGAGGGGAGAGTGATCTCAGTTGGATAAAACAATCACTATTTTGAAGAGACAGGAAAACTAGTCTCAATATGGAAGAACAGCAGGGTTTGGGAGACAGGAAGCAATCAGTGGTATCTACTGAGCAATTATAGTGTCCAGAGCACTGTACTAAGCACTTGGTAGAGTAGAATACAATACAGTGGTAGACATGATCCTTGCCTTTAAGGAATTTACCATCCTTTTGCTCCGTGACAAGCATAACATCACTCCAAGGAGTTATCTTTCCATTTCGTAATGTGGAATGGATAATCAACTGCCCATTGGTATTTTAGCCACACTTAAATGCATCATTTAAACACCATCTACAGAAACAAAACAAAACCATGTAGAGGAATAAGACAATAATAATTTCCGTAGGTTTCTACTCTTTAAAGCTGTTTCCTCATAGTGTAACAGTCATAACATTTCTCATGCTGTATTACATAGACTGTAAGCTTATTTGGGGTAAAGAAGGCATCAGCTAATTATGTTGATTTGCACTCTCCCAAGTGCTTAATACAGTGCTCTGAATATGTTAAGTGCTCAACTACCACTGATGATGAAAAATATTTGCTTATGACTTTACTATTCTTGCTTGACTTTCTGAGTCCAAGGCTATATAATTCACAAGACAAATCTTCTGTGTCAAATCATGGTGCATAGTTTTCCTTCATGAACCAATGAGGGTAAAATGCTTTCTCCATGTCACTTTCTCTGGAAATTAAATCAGGAGATAAATTAAGACAAGTAGGTAGAATTCTAAGTATGTAAGTAAGTGTGACCTAGTGGGAAGAGCATGTGCCTGATGGTCAAAGAACCTATATTATAATCCCCCCTCCTCCACTTGTCCACTGAATGACCTTAGACAAGTCACTTAACTTCTCTGTGCCTCAGTTACCTATTGTAAAATCTGGATTAAAACCGGGAACCACATGTCGGACATGGGCTGTGTCAACTTGTTTATCTTAATAATGTTGGTATTTGTTAAGCACTTACTATGTGCAGAGCACTGTTCTAAGCACTGGGGTAGATACAGGGTGTCCCACGTGAGGCTCACAGTTAATCCCCATTTTACAGATGAGGTAACTGAGGCCCAGAGAAGTTAAGTGACTTGCCCACAGTCACACAGCTGACAAGGGGTGGAGCAGGGATTTGAACCCATGGCCACTGACTCCAAAGCCCAGGCTCTTTCCACTGAGCCACGCTGCTTCTCTGAATCTTGTATCTAGCCCAGCATTTACTACAGTGCCTGGCACATGGCAAGCACATAACTACCATTAAAAAAAATAAGAAAAGAAGCTACTAACAGTGAAGTTGTTGCAAACCATGAAAGAGTGAATTCATATTTAATTTTCGCAACGAAACTAGGGAATGAAAGTGGATTCAATGGCAGTAGGAGAGATAATTATCAGGAGTTGCCAAATTTACATTGTCCTTTAATTGATAGACATCTTTCACCGCCCCCACTCTTAATGGGAAATATCAGCCCTTTAAGTCAAGGCTGCACAAATGGATGAAGATGGTACGTGGGTTTGGGCTTGGACCATTTAGCCTCAGCCTGAGCCTAGCCTGAACTCAGAATTCTGCAGCCCTCCTCCCCAACAAACAAGGCTCAGGTTAGCTGCCCTTTCTAACGTGGCTACATCATCTGATAGCTCATGTTCTCTTAGGCCCACTTGAGAAGCAGCTTGGCTCAGTGGAAAGAGCACGGGCTTTGGAGTTAGATGTCATGGGTTCGAATCCCTGCTCCGCCACTTGTCAGCTGTGTGACTGTGGGCAAGTCACTTAACTTCTCTGTGCCTCAGTTACCTCATCTGTAAAATGGGGATTAAGACTGTGAGCCCCACGTGGGACAACCTGATTCCCTTGTGTCTACCCCAGCGCTTAGAACAGTGCTCTGCACATAGTAAGCACTTAAATACCAACATTATTATTATTATATTTACTGAGTGCTTATAGTGTGCCTAGCGTTGTATGGAAGGAATAAAGCCACAAATCAATGTTTAATGCACCAAATATTCCTATTTGAGCTTTTGGGTATAAAAAATATAAAAACTGTGACTGGATCAGAAAATAGATAAGTCCTCTTTGAATGATAGAGGGGGGTTATCCCCAAACCTTTCATGAGAGTTGGTTTATCCTGTCGCAGATTTTTCCAATAGCAAGAAACAAGTTTATCAATCTACACTGTCAGAGGCATAATATGAGGCATGTCAAACTGTCCAGTTTTAATGGATGAATTCAGGAAAGACCCGAAAGGCCTGGGGGAATGAGAAAGAAAAAAAAGTTTTAAATGAGCATGACCATTTCATTATCTGGCTAGCAATTTAAATAGCAAAGATCTGTTTTGATCAGAAGAAGTAGTCTCAAGTTTGCAAACATTTTTCCTCAACTGAGAGAGGATAAACAGAGCTGTCATCTCCATTCCTGAATTGCTCCAACCCTTGAGATTGGTCAATCACTACTCTTTCCTTTGACTCCTGTTGTTTAAATGGAGATTGCTGTCACTCAAAATGATGGGCTAAAATATTGGGTTAAAAATCGTCATTGCTTAATGATGTGCGAAAATGGTAAGTATGGAAGTCTACCACCTTTCAGGAAAACTAATATCAAGATTCAGTGAGATAAACTTAACTTAGCAGAATCATAAGCACTAAATGAAATTTTAAAAAGAATCTATCCAAGTACTGTACTCTCCTAAACTGTATGATGCTCAATACACTGGGAGCACTCAATAAATACCTCTGATTTCCTGAAACACAGTCCGAAGAGGAAATGACAGGTGACATAGACTCAGGCAATCATGGAGAAATTAGAGAAACAGTATTGAGTACCAGAAAGAGCTTGGGGCTGGGAGTCAAGTGTCTAATCCTGGCTCTGTCACTTGCCTGCTCTATGACTTTGGAACAGCCACTTAACTTCTCTGTTAATGTGTGGATATGGATCTATGCAGTCTGAGCTGCTAGGCAGTGTAGACTGTTGAGAGAAAGCCAGTGCAGAAGAAAGAATACTCTAGGGACACATTTCCTCTCTCTCACATTCAACATCCACTGGCACTGATTGGCTGCCGTTTTCAAATACTTTGGTGGTTGGCGATAGTAAATTGGTACCGTGGTTGACTTCAATCCTTCTGCATTTGAATATTTACACGATAAGGATGTTGCAAAAGATGTTTCTCCTAAAAATAGAAGATGCGGGATGTCGTTCCACATCCTAACTCTAGAATTCACCATTAAAGCAGTGGAGAATATCCATTCCGACTACTGAATCCCAATCATCCACACAAATTTCAACAATACCCAGTGTATTTATTGTTAAAAACGTTTTTCCCCATTTTGATTTCCCGGGGCTTTTCTGTGCTTCTCTGGATTCATCCATTAAACATTGTCAGTTTGACACTTTGCATATTGTGCCTTTGACAATGCAGATTGATAAACTAGGGCTTGACTCCTGAACACCTAGAGAGCTGTGCAGACCTCAAATTACATCCAAGAGTTGTTTGTGCATTTGCAATAGGGCAGCTAACTTTTCATTAATGCTTCAGCTTGGGGCTCTTTCACATTGTTTTAAATTAATAAATGAAAATGGGAACAAGAGGCAGCTTTCATTTAAGATTCTTTAATGAAAAATGAAAATGCAAAGCAGTAAACCAGGGCAAAAACAGTGCTGCATGGAAATCTTGGTTTCAACATCTGTGTATGAAATCAAGAGAGTATGGTCAACTGGTCACTGCAATTTTGACTTGTGGATGTTTCCAGCGAATCCACAGGAGACTATGGTGCCTTCCCTCCATGCCAGCCAGTACCCCTGTTTCCACCATGCTATGTACACACCAGAACACAGGGATTTAAGTTTTTGCTGCCTCTCCAGGAAGCCACACTGCTTCATCAGGGACCTGCACATGCTCTGGTCCACACCACTGAGGAACCTTCATCCCACCCTACCTTACGCTATCCTGGTGGGAAGGAGAAAACTACACACATCCTAAGAGCCCTTCTTAACCTCAGAAAGACAGGTGGCTGCTTTAGCAGTTGCTGTAGGCTCTAAGTCAAGGGGATCCTGAAATTCAGCCCCTCTAAGGACAGTTCCCTGCTGATTTTTCATTCATTCACCCTTACTTATTGAATGATTACTATGTGCAGAGCACTGATTTTTCATTAATTCACTCATATTTATTGAGTGCTTACTGTATGCAGAGCACTGTACTCAGTGCTTGGGAATGTACAATTCGACGATAAGCCGTGACATTCTCTGCTCACAACGAGCTTAGAGTCTAGAGATTTTTATGTTTATTGTGTTTTTGTGTTTATTTTATTTGTCCTCATCTTGTACTCTGATTTAGTGTTTTACTGTTTCATCACTCCTCATATATCTGTCATCGGTCCTCTCTTACCCTTTAAATTCTTATATTGTGAACCACTTGACGGCCAGAGACCGTGTTTAATTCCTGTCTCTGTATACTTTCCCAGTGCTTATTACAGTACTCTTCACACAGTAAGCACTTAATAAATACTTCTACTACTAAAGTAAAGGATCTATGTATAAAATAGTGGGCTGGCTTTAGAGAGCAGTTTGCCAATTTCATGGTCAATCTGTCATTAATGACACCTGTCATTAATATGATGCGTTCTAACCTCAAAGTAATGAAATCTCATACTTCCTGGCAGAAGTTGATCACCACAGGGATATCAAAAAGCAACTTCCTCTTGGGCCACAGGTCACCCAGCGAGTGGCTTGACTTGTGTGATCACAGTGTGATCTAGCAGATAGAGCAGGGGCATGGGAGTCAGAAGGGCTCCATAAACTCAGAATTTGGGATCTAATCCCTGCTCCATCACTTGTCTGTTGTGTGAACTTGGGCAAGTATTTTAACTTCTCTGTGCCTCACTTACCAAATCTGTAAAATGGGGATTAAGACTGGGAGCCTAATGTGGGACACGGACTATGTCCAATCTGATTACCTCGTATGTACCCCAGTGCTTAGATCAGCTTCTGGCACAGAGGAAGAGCTTAGCAAACACCATAAGAAAAAAAACAAAAACAGGCCCCCAAGACTTCACCATGATTGTTTATTAACCAGTTTACTTACAGTCATGAAAGAAGAAAATCACATTAAATTGCAATTTGGACTGAATATTTAGCCCAAAAATCCTTCACAGAGAGAACTTGCAGAACTTCTTCAAGGTCGCCAACCAGTGAAGAAAAGTAGAATGAAAAGGAAACTGCGAAAAGTTCAAAGGAGCAAATGGTAAAATGATGACCCGAGTGGTTTATTGCTTGATTGCCTCTTGTCAAGTGGGTGGAATCAAAGGACAGCTGATGTCGATCCTTGCCCTGCTACATTGATTTCCTGGCAGGTCCACTTCCAGAGAAGAAGCAAGGTGGAGAAACTGCTAGTATCTTGGAACCCTAAAAACGGTTGCTTGTAAAGCTGCAATCTATCAATCCCTGACACCCTTTCAGCTAACAACTTTGAATATTGGCAGTGATTATTACAAAAGAAAAAGTGAAGTAAAATATTTTGGAATTCTTATGGTTGCCAGTTTTAATCACTTCCAAATATCTCAAGGGTCATTCTTTCTTTTCCCCATTACTTTTGACATGTACAATTACAGTTGTTCATATGGACATAGACAAGGGAACAGGGACTAAATTGTATTTTTTATTGAGTGAAAATATGAACTCTTCCGAATTTGAAGCATCACAGGTAGTGTGTATCCTCAGTTTAAGATGACAGCTTGGAACATGAGGTATGTAGAGATCTTCTGAGATCCACCTTTTTGTGTTGAATTTTTGTGAATCCTGGGGAATCAAAACATGGATTTATAGACTGGCACCTGAGTATCCTGAAATTTCAGTAAAAGCAGGATAGCATCCTTCCCGTTGTCAGTGTTTCATGCTAAACTTGCTCGCTGGGAAATTGCTCATGGTATCACGCCCTTATTAAACAGAGGGAGAGAATAAGAGGTGGATCAGCATGGTTTCTCTGTCAGGATGGGGTCAGGTCTGATTGTTTCACGTTACAATTAATTCTTCTCTTTGTTGTGAGATCACATTACTGTTTCTTGCTTAGTGTGTGTTTCTAGAGACTTCATTTTAGAAAGTATTCTGTCAGACAGCAGAACAAAACAGTAGGCTTTCAAGGAGCCTATTTACATACATAAATGGATAACTATCTCTGTTCTTCAAATCACTGCCACGGACACAATTACTTTTTTGTTAAGCATTGAAAAGAAACATAAACATCCTTTTGGCTTCCATTTTCTGGCAGACAAGAATGATTAAGTGACTTAGGTTCAAATACCACTAATAACCAAGTCAACCACTTCCAACGTCATCATAATGGTTCAATAGCCAATCAATACGCAGCCTCCAGAGCACAAGCCCTTTTATAACTCTGACTTGTCATGCACACGACTGCACCATACACTGGTCGAAAATGAAAAACAAATAGGCTTATTTATTATAACGCCACTGAAAACATACAGCAAATCAATATTTGTAAATAAAAAACGTCACAATAAGTAGAGGGGGTAATTACAAATTTTAAAAAATAGTTAAAGTTTTTAGGAATGAACAATTAGTAAAATAAAAACACAGCAGGAAAAGAAAGATCCTTATTCCTGAGAAACTTGAAAATACAACGGTAACTGTGGGTTGATGCAATCATTCCCATATTGTGAAATTTATATTGTAATCTATATGTATACATCTGTTTTATAGAGTCATTTTGATACAATCAATTACGAATGCCAAAGTTGTATCTGATATCAAGTAATCGATCATTTTATGAACGCTTGATATATGATTTTGGGTCAGATCAATAGTCCATCCAGTCTAGCATTGTTACTGACAGAGGCAACAAGAAACGGGGCTAGAGGACACCCACTGAAGCTTGAATCAGTCAATGAGTCGATGCTATTTATTGAGCGCGTTGGGTGTGCAGAGCACTGTACTGAGTATTTAGGACACTACAGTAAGTAAAATCAATGGTGTTAAGTGCTTACTCTCTGCAGAATACTGTACAGAGAGCTTGGGAATGTCCAAGACAATGAGTTGGTGATTATGCTCCCACAAGCTTACAGTCTAGAGGTAGTAGACACCATATCTGCCCTCAAGAAGTGAGCTATCTATGGAAAGATTTTAGAGTCTAGCAGGTAGTATGCTTAGGATGATATAGTGGAATAACAAAGATTAATCGTTTTGATAAGGGATGGGATGAATCCACATATAGAGATCTATAATATGTTTTCAGAGAAAAACTTTAGGGATGATGTGTGGAGAATCCTTAATGATGAGGATGAGATGTCAAGATGGATAAACATATGTAATTCCTCCAAGTATCTTTTTACACTACTGGAGAGAGAGTGGTGGAATGGCTGGATTTGAGAAAGAAGGCTTCGGGAAGTAATGTGGACTAGTATAAAGAGCACAGCGCTGGGAATCAGGAGACCTGTGATCTAATCCCAGTTCTGCCACTTGTCTGCTGAGTGATGCTGAGCAAATCATTTATCTTTTCTCTCCTGGATTTGAGAAAGAAGGCTTTGGGAAGTAATGTGGACTAGTAGAAAGAGCACAGCACTGGGAATCAGGAGACCTGTGATCTAATCCCAGTTCTGCCACTTTGCTGAGTGATGCTGAGCAAATCATGTAAATGTACTCCATTTTCTTGCAAGACGTACCTTTAGGCTTATCAGATATGGTCAATGTGTGTAGCAGGCAATGAGTTCTACTCAAGCGCTTAGTACAGTGCTCTGCACATTGTAAGCACTCAATAAATAAGATTGAATGAACTCACCTTTGGAAGTAATAATGATGATGCTACCTATTCACATTTTTACTTCCAGGGAAAAATGAAGAAACTTTTACACTTGCATTCTGAATTTACTACACCTCATTAAGGCCTCCACTGATATCCATACTGTACCTCTATTATCATGTGGTATCATGTAGGGAAGCAGCGTAGCTCAGTGGAAAAAGCCCGGGCTTGGGAGTCAGAGGTCATGGGTTCTAATCCCAGCTCTGCCATTTGTCAGCTGTGTGACTTCATCTGTAAAATGGGGATGAAGACTGTGAGCCCCACGTGGGACAACCTCATCACCTTGAATCCTCCCCAGCGCTTAGAACAGTGTTTTGCATATAGTAAGTGCTTAACAAATACCATCATTATTATTATTATTTATCTTTTCTCTGCCTCAGTTTCCTGGTGGGGAAAATGGGGATAAAAATGCGTGCAATACTTGTAAAATGTAAAATGTATGCAAAATGAGGAAAAGATAACCATTCTCTTTACCACTTGGATGGTGTGTCCTGTGTGGGATGGGGACCATGTAAAATCAGCTTCTCCTTGTGGGCGGCGATCTTGTCTACTTATTTTATCATATCATAGTCTCCCAAGTACTTAATAGAGTGCTCCACACACAGTGAGTGCTCAAAAAATATCACTGATTGATCGATTATCCTGTCTCTACCCCAGTGCTTGGCATGTAGTAAATACTTAACAGATACCACCATCATCATTTAATTATGGTATTATATCATTAAGGTTGCCATCTTTAACATCAATTCTCAAAGTAAGGACGCACCTTCTAACATACTAACTTTACTAACTAGTGTCTTGCCATGAATCTATTTATTACTCATGAGTCTACCTAGATTCTTCTGGGACCTTCTAATAATCCTACCTATCACTTCATTTCATCCCTAATTTTCCTTGTTAGTAACCCATTATGATTTTATCGTCCACTAACACTTCTTGAACCTATTGGCATTTTCCATATATTTAATCGGTCTGCTTTACACCTATCACCTTCAGGAATTCTGGAATTTTAAAAAAAATGTGATTTCCCTGCCTACATCGTCCATAGTCTCTTACACTTGTAATTTAAAGACGACTCACGCTTTTTGCATTACAACTTTAGCTGAAGAGCTCTTTAAAAAATGCTTGAATCTCCATTTTCTGCATGCCATCTGCACCCTACCCAGTATGTGAAAACAGATGTGTCATCTACAGTGAAGGCAATTCCTCTGGATTTATCATTACAATGAGTTTACAAAATGGTTTTGACTAGGCAGAAAATGAAAACATTAGTGTTTGTTCCTCATCTCTGAGAAGAGGGTTGCTGTGTATCCCTTTGCTATAGGCCCATGTGTTAAAACCAAAATTTAAAAAAAGAAAAAGAAAACTAGAGTTCTAATATCTAGGTAATTAGCACCTTGATTTGTCTATTAGCAGTTGACAAAATGCTAGATTAACACTCAATTTCCTCCAGAGAGTTGTGAAGTCTCCTATTTTCATAATAACTGGGTGGAAATTGAAGCCAATAGAATTTATGCATTGCTTTGCATCTGTTGCTTTCAAGGCTTCCTGAAATGTGGAATATAAATTCATCTTTCCAGATTTTATAAGGGTTTTACAAGTGAGATGCTGAAGAATCAAATGCCACGTAAGGCAATATGTCTTTGGAGAGGCATTTACACAAAGAAAACTGGACATTTTAGATTATAAATTCCTCCTTTAGATTCCTCTCGAGGACAGGAACTTAGGTCTTTTACCTCTATTGTATGCTCACATGCTTCATGTATAATACTCTGTACACAGTAGATGCTCAGTATAGGCTCTCCACAGGTTAGGAGCTAAACTCTTGGGCAGGGAACATGTCTTCCAACTCTTGTAGATTGCACTCTGCCAAGCACTTAGTACCATGCTCTGTACACAGTAAGTGCTCAGTAAATACCACTGATTGCTTCTACTAGTGGTGATGATGATGATGAAGAAGAATGATCAGTAGGAAGACCCCTGATGTTGAGGGGTTTTGGGGGGAAATTGACTGATTTATTTACATAAATTAACTGAGCAATCACTTTCATTTATGTTCTGGAAATTCAGGAAAACCACATAATAATAATAATAATATAGGTATTTGTTAACTGCTTACTATGTAAGCAGTTCTAAGTGCTGGGGTAGATACGAGGTAACCAGGTTGTCCCACGTAGGGCTCACAGTCTTCACCCCCCTTTTACAGATGAGGTAACTGAGGCACAAAGGAGTTAAGTGACTTGCCCAAGGTCACACAGCTGACAAGCGGCGAACCCGGGATTAGAACCCATGATCTCTGACTCCCAAGCCTGGGCTCTTTCCATTGAGCCAAGCTGCTTCTCTACATGATACCACATGATAATAGAGGTTCAGTATGGGTATCTTTGGAGGCTTAATGAGATGTAGAAAATACAAATTGAAAGTGTAAAAGTTTCTTCATTTTTCCCTGGAAGTAAAGAGGTGAATAGGTAGCATCATCATTATTACTTCCAATGACGAGTTCATTCAATCTTATTTATTGAGCGCTTACTACGTGCAAAACGCTGTATTAAGCGCTTGAGTAGAACTCATTGCCTGCTACACACACTGACCATATCTGATAAGCCTAAAGGTATACCTTGCAAAAAAATGGAGTACATTTACAGTGAAGCTCGTCACCTAACCAACTCCCTGATTAGAGTGAAATGCTTTCACTCCCCAAGTACATTCAGCAAACAGGAGATGCTTTGGAGAGAAGTTCAAATCGCTGAGCCAGCGTGGTGAATCCTTAAGAATCTGAATGAAGCTTAAGGAAAAGAAGCAATGCAGACATATTTAACATAAGATGACCTTTTAGGAACAAAGGATTGGGACTTTCAATACCGTGGCCACAGCTTCGAGATAGTAAGCTTGTCCTCTAGACCATGAGCTTGTTGTGGGCAGGGAATGTGGCGGTTTATTGATATATTGTGTTGTCCCAAGTGTGTAGTACGGTGCTCGGCATACAGTAAGCATTCAATAAATACGATTGAATGAATGCATGTAAAGACAAATACATCAGGGAAAATGAAAGATGCTCAGAATGATCGTCCTTTATTCGATGAGCAGCATAGACCAACTGTGTCTTTCATCTGTCGATGGGATTTCTCTTCTATATCTTCAGCTACGAGCTGGTGAGAAGAATCCTGCTCTTAGCATTTAAAAATCACCTCAACTTGTATTTTGAATACCTGGTAATAAAGGCTCCGTGCTGCTGAACGGAGGCAAGAGAATTCAACCAAGTTAAAATTGGAGAATTAATTTACATCCTTTTTGCCTTTTCAAATGCTCCCCACCCCTCCAGCCCTCAATTTATAAGGAATGTACCTTGTCCTCAAGAGTTGGAATTAACTCTCTGTCCTATGAGGTAATGAGCTAGGAATAAATGAAACACGTGTCTCTTCTGGTTTGCGCACATTGCTATAGAGAAGCATTTAAACTTTATATGCTTGTTTAATTCCTGGAGAGTTGTGTCATGCATTCCATTTGCTTATCCAGGGTCTTTGACCTCATTAGAAAAATGAAATGAAATAAAACTATTCCCCATTATATCACTATGTACTCCCTGATCAGTCTCAAGATATTTCTAAGAGTTTCCTTTTGTCTAGTGATACCAGTTCCTTTCTTCTCCCACATGCTCTCTCTTGAAAGAACAAATAAATGGGGTATTTTTAATTCCTGGCATGTTAAAGTCTTTTCTTCCCGGATTAAATTTCTTCAAGAAGGCAGGTTATTGAACGAAAAATGTGTGTCTAGGTCTGCGTGGGTTAAGGCATGCTTTTTGAAGATGGATTTTTCTAGCGGAAAATTGATCTTCTGACCTCAGTGTGTGGGGGGCAAATATCAACACTGATGCTAATCCAGGATCTGTGGGAAGAGGACAGAGCATGGGGAAGATTTGTGGAATACTAGTTCCTCGAGATCAGTAACTGTGGGTTTATATTTCTCAGGGTGCTTAGAACGGTGTTCTGCTTGTAGTTGTTGCTACAAAATCAGGTTAGTGGATGACTAGAACTAAGCATTTCTCTTCCCTTTAGACAGGGTTATACTAATGGCAGAAACAGAATTCATATATTATCTCTTCAATTATAAATAAAAAAAGTGTAAGCTTGAGAGTTGAAGCTAAAAGTTTAATATGTGTTTGGCAATCTAGAGCTCTGAATAATTCCACATGGAACTTAATAACATTTAATGCATTCTATTGTTACTCGTTTACTTAGGGACTGCTATTTTACTGTGGCAAATGTATTATATGGCTCATAATGGAAATCAATTATGCAATTATTTGTGGTCTAAGATTAAACTCGTCATTCCAGTATACACATGGATAGGCAAATTGTTTAGACTATTAGAAAGAAAGGCAACACAATCACAGATATAAATGTGACTCTGCCAGCAAATGTCAGATTTGCGTTTTTACTTCCGCAGAACTCTTCTTCGAACCATTATAACGGATAGAGTTAAGAGAAGGCTGAACTGTTCCATTTATCATTTATATATAGAGAGAGAGCTAATGAAAATATTTATTGCCAACTTTCTGGTCTGGAAGCATTTTAAAAATGTCAAACGATAGTAATTAGTCCTGACAGTTTGAAACATTTCCACCTCAATTGCTCTGATAGGATGACTGTCATTTTTTTTTTTTTTTTAAATTCACAAATCAGTCAATGAGATGCACTTTGGAAGGTGAACGCAGATGAACAGCATACCTTCAGTTTGATCCTGGGGACATTCTCCTGAGCCATTCTACTTGCATATTTTCAAACGAGGGACTGTTTTGAGTCCAATCACCCTCTAATCGAGATGAACAAATGGTGACTCAATTTAGTTCCACCCTTGAAAATGTGTGCTTGGAGTTATTCATTTTAGAGAGTAGTTTGTTCAAGACTTGCATGCAAACAGCATTCTCCATTATCTTGTTAATAAACCCTACTTGCTTTAAATCTACAAGGAATGCAAATAACTGATAATTCTACACTCATTAAAGAAGTCTCCAGTGACTTACTTTGGTTAAATGTTCCAACAGGCATGTTCGGTGCTTCTATTGGGATTGGGAAAGTTCCAAAAATCTGTAAATTAAAGTTCTGCAGAGTGCTATAAAATATGCATAATGAAGCTCTGGCTGTAAATTAAGAAGATTTATCTTGCTGCATTCTGCTTACGTTACTCAATCTGAATGCTTCACAGGTTTTTATGAAGCAAATAGAGTGCTCTTTTTCTTGAATTTCATTTTAAATCGTCACTATGGATTCATTTGTACATTACTTGGTTCACCCATTAGAGGGAGAATTGTTCCTTTTAATCTATATTTCATCCTAAAGTTTTATAGCACTCTACATTCAAAGACTGCATGGCTCTCCATGCGTGCTGGTGTAATGAATTTGTCTATAGATATGAGGAGTTGAATAGCTTCCAGATAAATGCTTGCAATGTATATTAATGGCAGTTAGGGC
Source organism: Ornithorhynchus anatinus (assembly GCF_004115215.2). Lineage (NCBI taxonomy): Eukaryota > Metazoa > Chordata > Mammalia > Monotremata > Ornithorhynchidae > Ornithorhynchus > Ornithorhynchus anatinus. The sequence goes on from NC_041745.1 coordinate 30,617,370, forward strand.
TTTTCGACTTGTTTTTCTTGGACTCACGATGTGACACCCAAACTATCATCTTGCTGGCCCTACGTATTTTAGCCTCAGAAATGTACATTTAGTTTTAACTCTGGCCTAAGGAGTGCTAATATATTTAAATAAATTTGGGTATCCGTCTATGCTGTATATAGGAGTTGGTCTTACAAAAAAATTTGTTCAGCCACAGACATAAACTGGTTAAGATCTCTCCATCGGTAGTGTGAACAACAGGGACATGAAGAGGCGTTTGTGTGTATGAGTGTACCATGTAAATCCCTAAGCCTCCAAACACATGCAAATCTTAAGGTCCTTTTTTTATGATATTTAAGTGCTTCCTATGTGCTAGGCATTGTACTATGTGCTGGGGTAGATAAAAGCTAATCAGGTTGGACATAGGCAGGACAGGTATTTAATCCCCACTTTACAGATAAGTTAATTGAGGCACAGAGAAGTTAAATGACTCGCCCAATGCCACAGAGAAGACGTGGCAGAGTCGGAATTAGAGCCCAGGTGCTCTGACTTCCAGGTCTGTGCTCTTTCCATTAGGCCATGCTGCTTCTCTTGAGGGCAAGGATTGTGTCTATCAACTCTATTATATTGTACCTTCCCAAACACTTAGTAAGTGCTCTGCAAACAGTAAGTACTCAGTCATACCAATGAAATGAGAAAAACAGAAGCCCCCCCACCATAAACAATATAAAAATATATATAATTGTATTGATTTTATTATTTCAGGTTATGATTTGGACCTCGGGCAATCAGGCTAAATTTACAAGTTTTCCCTTTTTTCTCACTGACTTTTGGGGATTGGGAGGAGAAATTGAGGGGTTATAGTCTTCAGCACTCCAGGATTTGCATACTGTAAATGTCAAGAAACTATGCCATCTAATCTTATCACTTATCATTCATCTGCTCCAACATTTTCTAGCTAACACAGGGGGGAAAAAGAGTGTGGCTTAGTGGAAAGAGCACGGGCATGGGAGTCAGAGGTCATGGGTTCTAATCCTGCTCCCACTTGTCAGCTGTGTGAACTTGGGCAAGTCACTTAACTTCTCTGTGCCTCAGTTACCTCATCTGTAAAATGGGGATGAAAACTGTGATCCCTTCGTGGGACAACCTGATTACCTTGTATCTACCCCAGTGCTTAGAACAGTGCTTGGCACATAGTAAACTCTTAACAAATACCAACATTATTATTATCATTATTATTATTATATCAGCAAGACCAGTTGGGTATTAATGAAAGTAAGTGCTTAATACAGTGTTTTTCACACAGTAAGTGCTCAATAAGTGCAATTGAATGAATGAATAGGTTGATCGATTTATCTAGGACTGATCCCAATCTGAGTCATTGTACATTTTTCTAATTTTGCTCAGGACATTACAAAAGTCCAAGATGAATCTAGCTAATGCCAGCGTACGGTCAGTATACCATCAAGCAAAAAAAGTACATGAACCCTTAACTTTAAGCTAAGAGCTCACAAGTCTTTGGAATATATGAAGGCAGTCTCTTAAGTAGCCATGCTCTATAAGTATCAAAGAGTGATTTTTCCACAGTTTTCATAACATGCATAAAACATCTGCTTGGATTATCTTTCTACAGAAATGCTCTGGGCATGTCACCTCCCTCCTCAAAAATCTCCAGTGATTGCCTATCATCCTTCGCATGAAGCTAAAACTCTTCACTCTTGGCTTCAAAGCTCTCCATCACCTTGCCCCCTCCTACTTCACCTCCCTTCTATCCTTCTACAGCCCAGCCCGCACACTCCACTCCTCTGCCGCTAACTTCCTTCCAGTTCCTCTTCTCACCTGTCCCGCCGTCGACCCCTGGCCCTCATCCTACCTCTGGCCTGGAATGCCCTCCCTCCTCACATCCGCCAAACTACCTCTTTTCCTCCCCTTCACAACCCTTCTGAGAGCTCACCTCCTCCAGGAGGCCTCCCCAGCCTGAGCCCCCCTTTTCCTCTGCTCCTCCTCCCCTCCCCATTGCCCCGACTCCCTCCCTCTGCTCTACCTCCTTCCCTGCCCCAAAGCACTTGTGTATATTTGTACATATTTATTATTCTATTTATTTTACTAATTATGTGTACATATCTTTATATTTATGTGTTTCCATTTTTAGACTGAAAGCTTTATATTAATTTTATTTATATATTCTGATGCTATGGATGCTCATCTACTTGTTTTGTTTTGTTGTTTGTCTCCCCCTTCTAGACAGTGAGCCCCTTGTTGGGTAGGGATTGTCTCTATCTGTTGCCTAATTGTACTTTCCAAGCATTTAGTATAGTGCTCTGCACACAGTAAGCATTCAATAAATATAATTGAATGAATGAATGAATGAATGAATATCTGTATGTAGAGGGTAAGACCATCCAGAGATTTTAATTTCCTCCTCTCCCCTCCAAATCTGCTAGCTCAAAGGCAAACAGGTTAACCTAAAGCTGATCAGACTACCTTTGAAATTGTTTCAAAATTTCTTCGCAGCCAGAAGTGTTTGACTCTGTTGATGAATCAGTCCACTTCTGTTGCTATACGTTTTACAACTCTAGAGAAAATTGTTGTGATTTTCCTTCGAGTTTCTCCTTATCAGAGGAATACAACCAATCTCTATACCAGTTTCAGCTGAAATCGAAGAGTCTTTCCTGCCTCTTCTCCCCCAGGCTCTGGAAAGGGATAATAATAACAATGATAGTAATAATTATTATAATCATCATTAATAACGACAGATATATTGTCATACTATTGTCACTGTGGTATGGGATGAGCACTTACTGTGTGCTAAGTGCTGGGTTAGATAGGGAATAATCAGCTAGGACAAAGTCTCTCTCCCAAGTGGGGCTCATAGTCTAAGGGTATTTAATTACCATATTGCAGGTGAGGCACAGATAATTTAAGTGACTTGCCCAGTGCCACAGAGCAAGAGGTGGCAGAGCTGGGATTAAAGACCACATTGCCTGGGAATTCCTGTGCTCTTTCCACTAGACCACATTGCTTGGTAAATCTGACAGGCCTTTCCTTGTCCATTTCACCCTTGTGCCAGCTTGTTTGACTGAAAGATTGAAATATGGGATTGTACTATCAAACGAACACTATCTCCTGGAAAAGTTCTTCCCCAAATATACTCTCCACAAAGCATTAGAAAGCAACTCCAAGATCCTATCTCAGAGGCAGTTGGGAAATATGGGAAATATGACTCAGAATCAATCAGTCATATTAGAGAAGCAACGTGGCTCAGTGGAAAGAGTGCAGGCTTGGGAGTCAGAGGTCATGGGTTCTATTCCCAGCTCTGCCACCTGTCAGCTGTGTGACTTTGGGCAAGTCACTTAACTTCTCTGTGCCTCAGTTACCTCATCTGGAAAATGAGGATTAACTGTGAGCCTCACGTGGGACAACCTGATTATCCTCTATATACCCCAGCGCTTAGAACAGTGCTCTGCACATAGTAAGCGCTTAACAAATACCAACATTATTATCATTTATATTTATTAATATCAATCTCTTAAATAGCATAATATTTGAAAATTGCATATGGCATGGATGCTTACATAAATGATTAAGTGTTGGAATTACCTCTTTTATATTATGGAGCATTGTTTTCATAAATGCTGGATATGTCCTAAATTTCCCAAGGAGACATCCTTGTGCTTGTGTTGGGATAACATTCCTTCAAAAAGAATGCATGCAGAGAATGCTTTTTCTGACATCAGTATGCTGATAATAAGCTCTCCCAAACTGTGCAGTAATAATCTTTAAAATGCAACATTGAGTTGGTCTAGCCCCAAAGGGTCTTTATTTTAAGAATATGGTTCCTTGATTCATTTGGTAAACAAGATAATTAGTGGGCAGACAAGGCTTTGCTGAACCCACAAAACACATTTTCATTTATTTTAATTTTAAAGAGAAGACAGTGAAAGATTTTTCGACATTTAGCGAACTAAATAAAATTAGTGTTCCAGATGGCCATATGTCTATGTGAACGGCATATACAATAGAATAGAGAACTTGGTGAATAGAAAGGGAAAGCAGTACTGAAAACTTCAAACTGGCTTCTGTGGGATCACACATGGGAGGGAAGCAACCTAGTGGAAAGAGCACAGGCTTGGGAGTCAGAGGACCTGGATTCTAATCCTGGCTCCATCATGTATCTTGTTGTGTGGCCTTAGGCAAGTCACTCAACTTCTCTAAGCCTCGGTTCCCTTTTCTGAAAAAAGGCGATCCAAAAGCTGTTTCCCCTCCTCCTAAGACCGTGAACCATATGTGGGACCTGAGAGAAGCAGCGTGGCTCAGTGGAAAGAGTACGGACTGGGGAGTCAGAGATTATGGGTTCAAATCCCCACTCCGTTGCTTGTCAGCTGTGTGGCATTGGGCAAGTCACTTTATTTCTCTGAGCCTCAGTTACCTCATCTGTAAAATGGGGATGAAGACCGTGAGCCCCATGTGGGACCACCTGATTACTTTGTATCTACCCCAATGCTTAGAAAAGTGCTTGGAACATAGTAAGCGCTTAACAAATGCCAACATTGTTATTATTATTATTATCTTGTATCCACCCCAGTGCTGTAGTACAGAGCTTCGGTTTATAGTAAGCACTTAACAAATGCCACAATTATTATTATCTCATTTCTCAATTTAAAGGCATTGGTATACAGAGAGAACTACAGGAAAGCTCTGCATAAAGCTCATACATCAAATACTTAATATAATGCCCTGCACACAGTAAGAATTCCATAATTACCATTGATTGATTGATTCATCCTACAGCAACATTAATAAGAATGATAAATATGATGATGGTATTTAAGTGTTACTATGCGTCAAGCACCATTCTAAGCACTGGGGTACATTCAAGCTAATCGGGTTAAACACAGTCCCTGTTCTACACGGGGCTCACAGTCCCCATTCTACAGATAAGACAACTGAGGCACAGATAAATTCAGTGACTTACCCAAGGTCACCCAGCAGACAAGTGGCAGAGCCGGGATTAGAAGTCAGATCCTTCCGACTCCTTGACCTGTTCCCCATTCCCAAGGCCACGATGTTTCGCGTGGGACCTCAGAATGCTAAGAACTCTTCAAGTTGCGGAGCGCATAAGGCAGAAACTTGGGTGACTTGTTTCAAAATAAAAAGGCAATGGGAAGACAGTAACCTTAGCTCCAGGGTAGAGAAACCTGAAATGGCCAGTGACATAGTGGTGTAAAATGACCACATCTCATCCATCTGAAATTGCACAAAACTCAGGAAATCATGGGATCTTCTCTGGCCCCTTCTTGGTGAGTTGTTTGCTTTAATCCAAATGTGCTCCAATATATAGATGCAATATTGGATCTATACGGATCTATATTGAAACTATTATGGATTTGGGAGGTTCCAAATTAGCGAATCGACACATTCCTTCCCCAGATGCTCTTACATTCTAATGGGAGAGAAAAACGTCGCTTTTGGTTTTTTGATCTGAAATGCTGGAATGCAAGATCCCCTTTTCAAATAGCCACGTGTGGGTTTCTGTAAGTTGTTAACTTACAAATGTATATTGGTAGCTAAGGTTACTCTCTTCCCATTGCCTTTTTATTAAGAAACAAGTCACCCAAAGCATCTAACGTGTAAGCAGTGCCGAATGAGGGTTTCAGGGAAATGTTACTACTGATCGCAGTTCATCTGAAGGAGAGAACCACAAGCAATTCATTGCTAACGAGGGATAATGATCCGAGTTGGTATGAGTGGTGATCTTAATTGATCTAAATTAAAACTGAAATTTTAATTAAAAGGGGATTTTTAAGCTATCATATCAAAATCCATTCTATTTAAGTTGCTGCCAGATCTATAATTTTCCTCATACATTTTAAGGACACATTTTTTTCTTACCGATAACACTGCACACTACACTCCTAATGGCATTTAATATTTTAAACCCTTTTTTATTGGTAGAGATTCAGGATCTCCAGATGTATTTTTTGTTCTGCAGTCCCAATTCTCATTTATCCAACAATAACAAACCAATTTCACTTGATGTTATTGGATTTAAATTTTAGTCTTGATTTACAGGCCTATTTGGGGGGTGGGGATTGCTTTAGGCAACCAAGCAGAGAATATTTAGGTGAAAAATGTACATATGTATTCCCCGTGACTCTTTGACCCCTTTTAAACAGAGTAAACTTCAATTTCACAATTTTTCTTCCTCTCTGTGTTTCGAAATGATATGAAATACAAAGGTCAGTGACCAAATTAGCAGGTTGAAACCAAGGCTGTTTCCTGCTGCAGTGATAGGAGGTCATTTAGCTTCTAGGCGAAAGCAGGTCATGCTATTTGGTATTTGCTAAACAGATTTAGAAACATGAGTGACCGTGCATGTTTGTCATTTGATTAGAATTGTTAGTGCTATAACATCTAGTTTTGTGCTTAAGGAGGACTGAGATGTTATCAGTGTGTGAGGGTGTGGGCGAGGTTGCTGCTGTTTGGCTGACAATCTTCTCTATATCATAAGCATGCAAAGATGCTTCCTTGTTGAATTTGTTATCCACGGTGCCTAGCACTATTTTTGTTCATCTCACCTTGTGTCATGATCTTCCCAACACCCTCTGCACTAAAACCATTATCCAATTCTGACTGTTTTATTCCAAGACAGTTTCTCTTTTTGTGCTGACCTCCAATTATTCCCTGTGGTGTAGCATCATTTAAGACTTCACTCTTTCTGTCCACCAGTTTATATTGATCTCATTTCAATTTATCATAGAAAATCTCTTTAAGAGTCCTGCTGTCATCAATTACATCACATCCCACCCAGGAAAGGTAATGAGATTAGCACTGTGTCTGTGCTATGTTCCAGAACCTCATAGTTTTTGATCCTGTCCTGTCACTTGATGTTAAATTCTGGAACTGAGCATAGTGCTTTAGCTCTGTTTCAGAACCCTATTTGTGATTCTGTCAGGGAACAAAAGTTTTAAGTAGTCAGCATAGTGAGAAACCACGTGGCTCAGCGGAAAGAGCCCAGGCTGGGGAGTCAGGAAACCTGGGTTCTGATCCCCTTTGGCTATTTGCCAGTTGTGTGTTCCTGAGGAGAAGAAATGTAGATTATTGAAATCGCAATGTTGGGTGAATTATAGGTTGATTATATTAAATTGGAATAGATGATTAACATCACAGTGCTATACTGTTTGACACGAAAATTGTAGTTTGACACCAAAAAGTAAGCAATTTCTCCAGCTCTTGATATGTGTTATATTTGAGATCAATGATTGACCATCATACTGTTTCTTCAAGTCAGGGAAACACTGAAGTTTATATGGAATTGAAGACTACCTCTTATTTGGGGCATTGAGCAAAATGAAGAAATGTCCGATTTTCAGTTCAGACATGGGGATTAGGCTCCTTCAGGAAGGAGTGATTGCTTCTAAAAGATAAAATACTTGCTTAAAATAATCTGACTACCCTCAGTCCATTTTTTAACTTTACAGACATAGAAGTTCAGTCCCTGAAATTATCCTGGGTTGGGAAGTTAGGGCAAAGGGGCCTTAGAACTGGTTTTTGACCAAACTTCCCAGGGGTTTCAGGATATTCCAGCACAAAATCTGAGTCCACCACAGATCTTATGCAAAATAGATGGCGCTTCTTTTTTCCTTTTGGAAGCAGCATGGCTTAGTGGATAGAGCATGGGCCTGGGAGTCAGAAGCACCTGGGTTCTAATACCGGCTCTGCCAAATGTCGGCTGTTTGACTTTGGGCAAGTCACTTAAGTTCTCTGTGCCTCAGTTACCTTAAATGTTAAATGGAGATAAAGAGCGTGAGCCCCATGTGTGACATGGACTGTGTCTGACCTGATTAACTTGTATCTACCAGAGCTTAGAACAGTGCTTGGCACTTAGTAAGAGCTTAGAAAGTACCATTATTATCATTATTATTATTGTTTTGGACTGCTGCACTGCCTTGCCTTTAACCCACACCAGCCCCCTGCATTGTCATGGAACAAGGCCATAATTCAGTGCACTGCACTGGAGAAGTATCATGGCAGAGTGGGTAGAGCATGGGCCTACGAGACAGAAAGTCATGAGTTCTAATCATGGCCCCCCCCGCTTCTTTGCTGTCTGACCTTAGGCAAGGCACTTCACTTCTCTTAACCTCAGCTACCTCATCTGTAAAATGGGGATTAAGATTGAGCCCCAAGTGGGATAGGGACTGTGTCCAACCCAATTTGCTGCATAGACAATTGACTTAAACCTATCTGGGTCTCAGTTTCCTTGGGAAGCAGCGTGGCTCAGTGGAAAGAGCCTGGGCTTCGGAGTCAGAGGTCATGAGTTCGACTCCCAGCTCTGCCACTTGTCAGCTGTGTGACTGTGGGCAAGTCACTTAACTTCTCTGTGCCTCAGTTCCCTCATCTGTAAAATGGAGATTAACTGTGAGCCTCACGTGGGACGACCTGATGACCCTGTATCTCCCCCAGCGCTTAGAACAGTGCTCTGCACATAGTAAGCACTTAACAAATACCAACATTAACTGTATAATGGAAATTCAGTACCTTGTTTTTCCTCCTTAGTCTGTGAGCCTCATGTAAATCAGGGACTCTATTCATTGTGATCAACTTGTAGTTACAACAGTGTTTAACACAATGTAAGAGGTTTTTTATTGTATTTGTTATGTACTTATTGTGTGCCAGGTACTCTACCAAGCACTGGGGTAGATACAATCTAATCAGATTTGACACAATCCAAGTCCTACATCTAGCTCACGTTTTTAATCTTCATTTTACAGATGACATAACAGATGAGGTCAACAGAGAAGTGAAGTGACTTGCCCAAGGTTAAACAACAGACAAGGGATGGAGTTAGAATTAGAACCCAGGTCCTTCTGAGTCCCAGGCCCATGCTCTTTTTATTAAGCCATGCTGCTTCTTAAATGGTTAACACATGCAAATAAAAATTACATTTTGTGGAAGTACTACTATTTCACATAGCACCAGGGCATTTTTCCACAGGGATCTCTGACATTCCAATTTGCTCCACACTCTTTGTGTTACCTTCCCAGGTCTATGAGAACTCTAACACTACATGTGAGTCATGGATCCAGGAGGTTGGAGCTGTGAAGTGGGAGTCTCGGTGCTGAAATTATAAAAAATGGCTACAAAGACATCAAGTGCTATATTATTCATTCATTCATATTTATTGAGCACTTACTGTGTGCAGAGCATTGTGCTAAGTGCTTGGGAGAATACAATGTAATGATACACAGACACCTTCCTGGCCCACAATGAGCTTACACTCTAGAAGAGGAGACAGACATAAATATAAATAATTTACAGATATGAACCTAAGTGCTGTGGGGCTGGGAGGAGGATGAATAAAGGCAGCAAGTCAGGGTGATGTGGAAGAGAGTGGAAGAAGTGGAAAGGAGAGCTTAGTGAAGGAGGACCTCTTGGAGGAAATGTACTTCAATAAGGCTTTGAAGTCGGGGAGACTAATTGTCAGATTTGAGAAGGGCGGGCGTTCCAGGCCAGAGCCAGGTTATGAGCTAGGGGTCAGCGGTAAAATAGATGAAATCGAGGTACAATGAGAAGGTTAGCACTAGAGGAGTGAAATGTGTGGCCTGGGTTGTTGTAGAAGAATAGGAAATGGTGCAGGCAAGGGATGGGCTGAAAACTGGACCGCCTGGTATAAATTGGGATTGAAGACCACCCTATCTGTGAATCAATCCATCACTAGTATTTATTGAGCACTTACTGTGTGTGTAGAATACCAGTTGCTTGGAAGACTACTATACTACCAAGGAGTTGGTAGACACGATTCCTTCTCACATGAAGTTTACAGTCCAGTGGGGGAGACAAATATTAAAATAAATTATACATAGGGGAAGTAGCAGAGAATAATGTATATGCATAAGTGTTTGGGGCTGGGGATGGTGTATCAAAGAAGGGATACTGATACAAGTACATAGGTGATGCAGAAGAGAGGATGAATAGGATGGGGTCCTAGTCGGGTAGGAGATCATTTGAAAGAAGAGAGTTTTGAAAGAATTGCTTCTCCCTTATCATTCGGATGTTAGGGCCAACCCTATTGGATAGTCAATCACCCCACATACTTCATAGCAGAATCAAAGAGAAATGGAGTATTGCAGCCTTGTTTTTAGGAAAAAAAATCTAAAATCCGCCAAACTCCCCCATTTAAGAAATATTTGTAACTATTTACCTCAATATATTATTTCTTGTCCCACTAGGTTGAAATTCCTTGCAACACCCTTAGACCACCAGCCCAGTGTCTTGTTTTCTTTCAACTCTTTCAAGCATCTTCAACATTATCCCAAGCTGGTAGGTTTTACTGTAAGCCAATCTGATGCTAATTCTGCCTCATTTCTGATCTTGCACAAATCCTGGTTGATGTGAATGCCACTGGTCTTTTACTGCTTCAAGGGTGTGAGCAGGGCACTGAATATGCCCCTCTTTGGCCTGAAATACTTATTAATGTGCTCCCTCAAATGCTTATCTCATTACCAGGAAAGGATGTAGGCCCTGACAAAAAATTTGTTTCAGTAGGTCAATTTTCATTTCTGTTTCACTGAAGATTAAAAATCACATTTGAGTAAGATTTTTAACTCCCCATGTTTTGTCTCTTCCTCCTGTCGCTGAGTTTCTGAAAAAAGCTACGTCTCACTGGAGCAGCATCACAGATGGAAAAGATACTCAAGTTTAACGTCTTTGGAGTAGCATGTTGGAATAAAGGAAAAGAAAGAAGATTATTCCAAAAATAAACTGAAACATTCACTTGCTTTAGCTGTGATGTTGCTATATAAGGTGTCCCAAGCAGCTGTGTGTTTGTTACATCTAGGAAGGAAGACTTCCATAAGAAAAGGTTTTCTCCCATCTGAGCCTCTTGATCAGAGCAGGAAAACAAGCAGGAAGAAATGTGTCTTCTAATCCTGTCTCTGACACTTATCTGCTCTTTGACCTTGGCCAAGTTCCTTAACTTCCCTGTGCCTCAGTATCTTGATTGTTAAATGGAGATTAAAAGCCTAGTTCCCCTCACCACCACCCCCCCCCCCCCGCCCCCAACCTCCCCTTAAACTGTCAGCTTTATGTGTGACAGAGACTGCCTAATTTGGTTGCATTATATCTTACTCTAGCCCTTAATATAGGGTTTGGCCTAAAGTAAATTCTTAAACAAATACTACAGTTGTAATTATTATTAGGGAATGTACCTGATTGTATTGTATTTATCCTAGTATTTGGCACCTAGTGAGTGTTTATTTAATGCCACTCTTCTTCTTCTCATTATTATTACTTTTATGCCATTTAGGGTCAGGTAGATGCTATTTACTTAGGCCACAACATCGCTTATACTTCCCTTTCAAGGAATATTTCCCATTTACCCTCTGTATGTAAGCTCTCATCATATTAGAGAGGAATCTGATTTGAAGAAAATAATAAGAATGGTATTTGTTAAGCACTTACTATGTGCCAAGCTCTGTTCTAAGCACTGGGTTAGATACAAGGTATTCAGGTTGTCTTACATGGAGCTCACAGTCCTAATCCCCATTTTACAGATGAGGTAACTGAGGCCCAGAGAAGTTAAGTGACTTCCCGAAAGTCACACAGCTGACAAGTGGCAGAGCTGGGGTTAGAAACCACAACTTCTGACTCCCAAGACGTTGCTCTTTCCTAGTCCAATGTTGCTAGAAAAATGGGTCTAATCTCTTCCAACTCTATTTTCTTCACTTAGCACAGATTCCTCTAAAGGTGGGTGACACTTTTAAGGAAGGCAGTGATAAATAGTGGCACAAACTCAGCCCACTGTAACTCTTTGGAAATTTACCTCAGCTCCAGGTGTAGAAAATACTGCATAGTACTCGCCCAAATTTCCTAAGGACAATATACAGTGTGAAGAGGGTCCCCAAAGGATTTGTTGCACATATTTTTTGGTATTGAATGCAAAATGAGAGCAGCTGGCAAAGATGAATTCTCCAAAGTCACTTTTCCCTCTATCAGAAAGGCTGTACAGTCAGGAAAGTAGAAAGGCTCATGACAGGTGAACCTCAAAGGATTTTGCCAAGGGTGCAAAACTCTCAAATCATGAAACAGCTGAGCTACATTTTATCAAACATTTTCTGTTTCACAATTTTCCTTATGCAGTGTATTTCCTTCCTTCAAATGGAAGTGACAGCACCCAGCCACATATCTGAAATCCTTATACTATATCATATCACCCTTACCCTTATCTGGGTCAACCCTTTGTCATTGCCATTTCACTAGATTCAAACCTGTTTTCAAAATTAAGATTTATCAGGCAGTCCTTACCATGTTTCAGGACTATTGCACCTTCCCATGCACTGAAATCTCTGCATAAGGTAACCTAGGTTACGGTGAAGCAAGTCTATTTAGATTCTTAAATGAGTAAGAAAAGGAGGAGAAAGGGGGAGGAGGAGGAGGAACAATAATTGTAGTATTTTCTGAGCACCTACTTGGTACAATATATTGTATTAGACATTTCAAAAGTACAGAATTAAACAGTAACAATACCCAAAAGACAGTGTAACTTTATGGACAGTGATATTCCCATTTGGTGAATTCCCAATTTACCATTTTTGAGGAGGCTTATCAAAATGACTATACCCTCCTAAATCACATCAAAACCCTTCTAAACTCACATCTCCTCCAAGAGGCTTTCCAAGACTTAAACCCTTTATTTTTCTTCTCTGGATGAATACTGCTCTCATTACACAATGATGAAAACTTTTATTCCATAGTGTGATGTGTGAGTTTGTGTGTGTATTTTGTATGCTTCCATATGATTTTGTACATGTCTGTCTGTGTGTATTTCATATGTTTCCATATGATTTTGTACTCCTAGGTCAAAACTGATCAATATCCATCTGGTGAACCAGGCTATTTCTAGCAATACGTTTTCTCATCCCTTTCCCCAAGCATTGCCGTTGTAGGATAGGTCTTCTCAAACTCTCACATCTTTCAAAACGGAACTGATATCCTTTCAATGACTAAGTAAGGAATATCTATGCTTCCTAATTCTCTCTGACTACTCTTTAGGATTTTCCATCCTCAGCCAGACATGGGCTTTTGTTGTTTTTCCAGTAGTGGGGATGAATCGTGCTGAACCATTCACACTTTTTCTCCAGTCCATTGATGACCAGAACCATGTCCTGCAAAATAGCTGGGTGATTCTGGGGATGCAATCTGGGATCTATCCCAGAATATCTATGAACAGCCTCTTCAAGCCTCAGGTACTGCTGTGCCGTTATGGCCTTATCCATTGAAGTGGAGGATAAATCTCCTTTTGTCCAAGACTTTTCTCACCTTTACTTCCCTAAGAGTCTTCCTACACCTTCCACTGAACCCATAAAAGTCTTCAAATTTACTGGGGCAGGAACATGTGGGTGGTAGAGCTTGATGCCCAGAAGTTTAAGCCTATAACATAAACCTAAATGGTAAATGTCTGAAAACTAAATCGTGTTTCTATTTATTTAACCATATTGTGATGTATAGAACTGTTGAAAAAACTCATAATAATGAAGTCTCTATAATCTTGAAAGCACCAAAAAAGAACTGTACTAAATATGTTCTAGTCACTGCTCCATTGTGCCTAAATGAATACATGAAGGGTACTTCTATGTGTTAGATTATGTGCTAATTAAATTGAATCTGTATGGCACCAAGAATGCATCCTTAGTGTTAAAGCTGCTTAATGACCCAGTACATTAGAAGCAAAGACACATTTCAAGGAAAAGTATAATATTAATCATAATAATAACAATTTGAACAACACTCAGTAGATTGTTTCTGTGGGTCCTATGACATTTTTATCGCTGTTCCGGTGAGGGTAAAAGAGTCCTGGTGTCCTTTAACTAATTGGCACTTTTGATGTAATTTCCAGGTATAGTTTTATTTGAATATTCCAATAGACCATATTGTTGTTAATAATTCTCCTTTGCAACAATAACTAATTATGTGAAAATGTCCCTCTCTAGACAGTAAGCTCACGTGGGCAGGGAATGTGTCTGTTACACTGGTATATAGTACTCTCCCAAGCACTTAGAACAGTGCTCTACACATAGTAAGTGCTCAATAAGTACAAGTGACTGACTGCCACTCTGAGGCCATGTGGGATTGATAGAGTTCATTTCTGGAATATGGTCAGTAAAAGTTGTCTTCTGGAGTTTTTACTGCCTTTTTAACATAGCGACCTAATGTTTCAGCAGTTTGGAAAAAGGACCTAATACAGTCTAGAATGAATCCCTACAAAGATGTTGAGTAGGTATTTCAGGAACAGAAAAACTCAATGTTTTTCTAGTCCAACTTGACTATCTATGAAAACCTGAGTTCTAGAGTCATGATATCAAGGTTTAGTGTTATAGAACATCTTTTTTCCATTACTGTACCAAAAAGGACTCTGTTTTAGAGTGAAATATAATCATTCAATTCAGGGACCAATGGACTGGGAATACAGGGACTGGGTGAGCTCATGTGACTTGGAAGGAGCCATCAAAGTATGGAGAACCTTCAAGACACTGGATTTTACAGTGCTCTGCACACAGCAAGCGCTCAATAAATATGAATGAATGAATGGATGTGGTTTCCCTTTAGGAATACGGTTGATTAATTGATTGATTGACCAATCCATTCCACTCAGTAACAGAGCCAGCACCTTCCAATTATGTGGACCTATCATCCCTGGTATATTCATGATCATTTTGAATTCATGCACAGAAGAATAGCTTTTCAAGTTGTTCACTGGCAAATAATAATAATGACAACAAGAATTATAATACTGGTAATTGTTAAGCACTTCCTCTGTGTCAAGCACTGAACTAAATATTGGGGTACTTACAAGACAATCAGGTCCCTTGTGGGGCTCCCAGGGAGGAGGGAAAAATGGTGTTGAAGCACCATTTTACAGATGAGGGAACTGGGGCACAGAAGGTCAGTGGTGGAGCCGGGATTAGAGCCGAGGTCCTGTCTTCCAGGTCCATGCGCTGTCCACTTGGCCACGCCGCTTCTCAAGAGGAGATCATCGTGAGAGATCAGGAACAACAGGTCATAACAACATAACAACAGGTAGATGGAATACTGCTTCTTTCAGATTTCTTGAACAGAGTAACTCAAGCAATAAACATCCTTGTAAGCATTTAGCTTTGCTTTATGCACACACGAAGCCTACTGTAGGCCAGTTATATGTCAGCGAAAGGATGCTCTCTAATCAGGTGACTAACTGTCCTTATTTATGCAGGACAATCCTGATATTTTGAGGTCTCTCCTATATCCAGCTGTAGGGTCTTTAAGCCATAAATATCTTTAAGAATCTAAAGGGAATAAAAGCCTTCTGATAGACATGTGCATCTCAGCTGTCGAGATGTCAGAAGGGAAAGAAGCTGTCCATTTGAGGAAGAAGAGATGTGAAGCAGGCAGACTGTGGCTTTTCTGATCTCCAGATTTTATTCCAGGCCCAGAAATTGTCTATCGCTCTATGCCAGTCTCACTGAAGTGAAGGGGTTGAAATAAGTCAGAAAGATAGTTCAGAGGAAGTGTAGATAGGAGGTGTATTCAACACATTTGAGGATTTGGGATAGGAATGGGAGTAGGGATATTAAATGAAGGTGGTGGGATACAGAGAAGGATTTTTTAAAGTGAGAACTAGAGTGGTTTGAAGGCAGAGGAGTTGGAGCCATCAGAGACAGAGAGGTTGTATATGGCAACTTCTTCATTTAATGCAGCAAAATGTGAATAGAATTGTAGCTTAAATTGCTACGGTTCTATAGGAACCCAGATTGGCATTTCAATTAGCCAGAAGCACGTAACATTTTGGCTATTGATCAACTTGGCTAGAGAAATCTCCACATTGCAAAGAGAAATCTCATTAGTGTCTTGGATGCCTTGTGGGTTGGCTCTGAAACTTGGTGTATTGACCAGAGCTTCCAATACCCAGTGTGAGCTCTAGTTGAATTCTTTCTTTGATCATAGAATGGATTTCTCCTCCCATCACAACACAGATCTAAGGAGAACTAAATGACGTGTCTCTAATATGGTTCAAGCATTAGTTCAAGTACTTAATATGGTTCAAGTACTTAATATGGTTCAAGCATTGTTTTATGCACTGGGGTACATACAAGTTAATCAGATTGGACACAGTCTCTCTCCCACATGGGGCTTACAGTCTAAATAGGAGGGAGAAAAGGCAATGAATCCCCATTTTACAGTGGGGGTAGTCAATGAAGCGCAGGCCTGAGAGTCAGGATGACCTGGGTTCTAATCCTGGATCTGCCAATTGTCTGCTCTTTGACCTGGGGGAATTAACTTCACTTCTCTGTGCCTCAGTTACCTCATCTGTAAAATGGGTATTTGACTGTGAAGGCCATGTGGGACAGGGGCTGTGTCCAATCTGATTATCTTGTATCTACCCCAATGCTGAGAATAGTGCTTGACACATATAGTATTTAACAAATATTATTATTATTAGTATCATAAATATGATTATTACTATGATTATGCTACTGGATGAATCTGGGTGGCATTCTTTGGTTGTGCTGCCCATCACCATGATGGCTCTTTTTAGGAAAGCAGTATGATCTGCTGGTAAGAGCACAGATGGGGGGGTCAGAGTACCCAGTTCAAATCCCTCCTCTGCCACTTACCTGCTGTGTGGCCTTGGGCAAGTCACTGATTTCCCTCACTTCAGTTCCCTCTTCTGCAGAATGCGGATTCAAAACCTGTTCTCCCTCCTACTGAAACTGTGAGACCTGATTATCTCGTATCTACTCCAATGCTTAGTACTTGGCACATAGTAAGGGCTTAACAAATACTCAATTATTATAACTCCTGGACATATTAGCCCATGTCCACACCCTCCAAGCACAATACTGGGAAAAAAGGAATAATGGAACATGCCAGGGGTCTTCTGCCCTCTGCTCCCAGTGCAAACCTCCTTACACTCCCTTTGACTTTAAGCTCATTGTGGGCGGGGACATGTCTGCTAAATACATTGTATTGTACTCACTCAAGTGCTTAATACAGTGCTCTGCACACTGAAAGCACTCAATAAATGTGATTGCTCGACTGGGAAAAGAATAGCCTCCTGAGAGTGTCACCTGTGTCATTAATCTGAGCTCTCATTTCTCCAAGTGCTTTTGTGCAAATAAGAACGTCATGGTTGTAAACCACCTAATTAGGTTTTTCATTTTTGTTACCTTAACCTGCAGATCGTAAAGGGTTATGTATATTTTTGTCAACAGGGAAATAGGCAATCCTAACACCTGTAAAACAGCTTGAATTTCTGCTAACATCCAGGAGAAAGGACATTTCATGTTTTCTTCCCCTTGAATAGAGTTCTGTGGGGCTTAATTGGTAGAGCTTCTAGGCATTTCTCAAAGGTTGAGTGTGGGGTGGAAAGAGTTCTGGGAAAGGCACAGAAGAGGCAAGAGAAGAGAGGAGCATTAAGTCAAGGAAGGAAAGAAAGAATAGAACAACTAAAGTCATGCTTAAGGATGTCCACACTGCCGGGCATTGAATGGAAGGGACTTTCAGTGGACATTATTACTTTTGGCCAAATTCACATCTTCATGAAAAAGATCTCCCCATAAGTTATGTATTGAATTTGAAGTTATAAGAGATAGTGATCTGCACATGGAAGCGCTAAATAGATACCATTGATGAACTGATTGGAGGGGTTGGGGAAAAGTGAAGAGGGAAGAAAAGAGTGAGAAACTTTTTTTTTCTACAATTCGGGTGAAATTAATGGAAAAACTCAGAGAATATGTATGGACCGACGAGGGTCAGGAGAAACTGTTTGATAGGTAGGCGAATCAAGCAATCAATGATATTTATTGAACTAGACCACTGAACCAAGCACTGGGGAGAAAACATATCCTTTGTATTAGAAAAATACCACTCCAGTAACCACCCTGGGGCTTAGTACAGTGCCTGGCATGTGTCATTTAACAAATACAACAGTTAGTAGTAGTAGTAGTAGTAATAGGTGGGAGGGTAGTTTGGGTATTAGTAATGGAGGATGATGGAGTACTCTATTGTAGATCAAAGATGATGTGTAGTCAGGAAGACATGGGAACAAAGAACCTGGACAAAGGAATTGCTTATAGTGCTAGTGGATTGGATTCATTCATTCATTCAGTCGTATTTATTGAGCGCTTACTGTGTGCAGAGCACTGTACTAAGCGCTTGGAAAGTACAATTCAGCTACAAATAGAGACAATCCCTACCCAACAACGGGCTCACAGTCTAGAATGGCACTAGTCTCATTCTCTCTTCCCTGCCAGTCTGTTCCTGCTGAGGCAGAGGGCACAAGCCGGTATTCAGGCAGGTGAATCACTCATTGAGAATTCATGGTTAAAGTGACCATAGCATATCATCAATGGCATTTACCGAGTGCTTACTGTGTGCAGAGCACTATATGAAGTGTTTGGGAGAGTACGACACAACAGAGTTGGTAGATACACTCCCTGTCCACAGTGAGCTTGCGTTCTAGAGGGTCATGCTAATGCGGTGTCGCAGTTGCCAAGTACTCAGACGTGGTAACACAGTGGTCTTTTCCATCCACTTGAGCCAGGACTTTTAGGATTCTTGTTGAGTCTGTCCACCATGTGAGATATCCTAGGTGTTTTGTTTTTTGTTGTTGTTGTTAGAAACCTTTCTCATTGCTGAGGGCATAGACCCAGAGGACATTACCCTATGTATGGTTGTTAACCAACCCTCCATCCCACCACTTTGGCTTTGAGGGGTGAACATTAATAACATGGGTTGGGCTTTGAGGGGTGAACATTAATAACATTGATAGTATTATATCAGCACTCAGATTTAAATAAAAATATCTTTTTAGCGGAGACTTTATTCTGTGAAACTACAATCCTCTGTGCCTACATGAATAGCAAACTCTTCTGCATTTAAGCAAGCAAAGTCTTAACACAGCTGAATAAAGCTACATATTCTCTTCTATGCTCTGAAACTCCCTGCCCCGTCATATCTACTCCGCTAACCTCATTAAGCCTTCTCGAGTTTCTCAGCTCCTTCACCTCGGGACATAGAAAATTAAGCATAAATTGCTTTGAGATCAGCAGATGAATGATTCTGCCAGAATTCAGAATGCACCACCTTCCCACTGTCCTACTCCCAAATATCAATTCTTTTTGGAGGCTATGAACGCATACATATGGACATGTGCATTCCTACATCGGTACATCAATTCACTTTAGTTGCCATGGACATATAAGAATCCCTACACACATACATATAGAGATGTGTCTGTCCATGACCTCTAAGGAGAATTGACATTCATGAATTACAGTGCCATTTTCTTAGATCTTCCTTCCTCTGCCTAGTTTCTTTTGTACTAAACCTAGTATCAATCTAATATTGGTTCTGTGAAAATACGGCAGGAAAGTCTGGTGATTATAAGGAAGGCAAGTTAGACCATCCATGAAGGAAAGGAGAGGTGGAAAAGGAAGAGAAGGAAAAAGGAGAGGAGGAAGGAAAGGAAAAGGAGAACAAAAAGTAGGAAGAGGAAGACAAGAAATAGGAGGAGAAGGAGGAGGAGAAGGAAGAAGAGGCAAAGGAGAAAGAGGAAGAGAAGGATGAAGAACAACCTTCCATAAGAGCAGCTTTAGTCAATGTAGCTTTGCTTGTCTTATGCTGTCAAGTCGTCTCCGACCCATAGTGACACCACGGACACGTTATAATAATAATAATGGTATTTGTTAAGCGCTTACTAAGTGTGAAGCACTGTTCTAAGTGCTGGAGGGATACAAGATGATCAGGTTGTCCCATGTGGGGCTCACAGTCTTAACCCCCATTTTACAGATGAGGTAACTGAGGCCCAGAGAAGTTAAGTGACTTGCCCAAAGTCACACAGCTGACAAGTGGCAGAGCCAGGATTAGAACTCATGACCTCTGACTCCCAAGCCCGGGCTCTTTCCACTGAGGCATGCTGCTTCGCATCTCTCCCAGAATGCCCAACTCCATCTGTAGTTGTTCTGGTAGTGTATCCATAGAGTTTTCTTGGTAAAAATGCAGAAGTGGTTTACCATTATTTTCTTCTGCACAGTAAACCTGAATCTCCACCCTCGACTCTCTCTCCCATGCCACTGCTGCCCAGCCCAGGGGAGTCTTGACTTAGAGGAGATTGCCTTCCACTCACTAGCCGCTGGCCAAGCTAGAAACGGAATGGATATACCTCTGCTTAACCCTCCTGTAGTCGAAAATGGTAGGGTACTGGAAACTTTCCAGATGTGACCCTGAGAGGGTAGATTTGCAGCTAAAAAGGGTAATTTCCTTTAACCCGAGAATCAGTTTCATCTTAAAACCCTGACTCCATTCCCGTAGAAAACAACCCTAAAGAATATAAGAGGATGACCTAGTGCCCCTCTCTCTTCTGCCGATTCTTGTCATTGTTTGCTATTCACACACTTCACGGTCTGGCATTTGGTCTATCCCTTTCTTCATCAGTGGTATTTATCGAACATTTATTATATGTGGAGCACCGTACTGAGTGCTTGAACAAGTAAAGTTCAACAGAGTTGGCAGACACTTCCCTGCCCACATACTTATATTGGTAAGCCCATCAATGGGCAGGGATTGTCTCTCTCTGTTGCCCAAATTGTGCATTCCAAGCATTTAGTAGAGTGCTCTGCACATAGTAAGCGCTCAATAAATACTATTGAATGAATGAATAAACAAATGCACAAGTTCTATTACGTGGGTGTAAGTTTCATTAATGGACAAGGAAGTTGAGTACATTATTGGATAGGAATGTATATGATGGTAAGACCATTCATATTTCACAGCTATTGGAAATTTGTAGAGCCCAATTATTAAATTAATTATTGGTCCTCTACTTTGTGTAACTCTCTATTCGTTCCACATTTCAGATGGCAGCAATCAGATGATGAGCTATAGCTCCACTGAGCTCTTTTAGGCCTTCAAAACTTTTCAGACTATAATGTGCTCTAAAGCGTATCCTGTCTCTCAATTTATATTCCATTTATATCTGTTATGATAATGAAGAACAATTCTTGATGGTTCGTTATTTAATATTCATTTGAGGTAATGTGTCCTCAAGTTTATATATTAAACATGAATGGTACTAAAATCTTTTAATGATTTTAGAATTCGAAGTTTTAAAACTTCACGGAGAACTATTATTAAGGATTAATTTAATTTTAAGCATTGTCTAAATATAATATAATTTCCAGGTGTAATTTACTTATTTTTACTATTTAAATCTGAGGGGCCAAGACTAAAGTATTTAGCTGTAATTTCACCTACACAATAATCATGTCTGTTGTATAAACAAGTCCAGCTTTGGGTCCTGGAAAGCAGCCTAGCCTAGTGGAAAGAACAAGGGCCTGGGAAACAGGCACCTGGCTTCTCCACTTGGGAACTGAGTCACCTTGAGAAAGTAACTTACCTTTTCTGTGCCTCTGTTTCCTCATCCATAAGATGGAGATTAGAATCTTATTCTCCCTCTTCTTGGGCGATTGTGATTCCCAAGTAGGACGGGGATTCTGTCTCAGCTGATTGTATTGCAACTACCCCAGCACTCAGGATAGTGCTATGTAAATATTATTATTAATATTATTATTGATAATAGTGATGCTAACAATAGCAAATATCCATGAATTACAAAATATAGGGAGACAGTCATTCATTTATTCATTCAATCGTATTTATTGAGCACTTACTGTGTGCAGAGCACTGTACTAATACAATTCATCAATAAAGAGAGACAATCCCGGCCTACACCAGAGTTAAAATCTAGCAGTCTCTGCACACAGTAAGCATTTAATAAATTCCACCGATTGATTAAACACTAAAACATCCACTCTTTGAGTCACTCCGTTGTCTTTCCGATTAAAGAATAAACTATCTCTGCATTGTTTATGTTTTTTCTCTGTACTGGACCCTTAAACCAAGTGGAATTATTCTACCCAACAGGTTGAAAGAATTCCCATAATGCAAGGCAACTGGGCCATCTTCCAAGAAGTGGATTGCTGGCAGATGGTGATGCCACATGGGATGTTACTAAGGAACTGGAGGGATCATGGCAGAAGGAGTGCTAGCTAGTTGACTGATCTACCCAGCACCACCTCAAAGAATGCCTGCTTCTTGAAAGACACAAGACAATATTCAAATATTCTCTACATAATGCTGAGCAATTCATCCCAGGGCCCATCCACTGGGACTTTGTCTTTGCAATAAACTCTTCTTTTGCGGATGGAGTTCAGGGACCCTGGGATTGCAGTATGGCCTAGAGGATAGAACATGGGCCTGGGAGTCAGAAGGTCTGGGTTCTAATCCCAGATCCGCAATTTGTCTGTTGTGTGATCTTGGCTAGTCGCTTAACTTCTCTGTGTCCCAGTTAACTCACCTGTAAAATAGGTCCAACCTGGGTAGCTTGTCTGTAGTACAGTGCCTACGTGTAATAAGTGCTTAAAATGTACTGTAAAAAGGCTGGGGGAAGGAGGGGTTAAGGGGAGGTTTAGGGAGGAGAGGAATCTTAAATAGGACATAAATAGAAGAAGTCTGCCTAAGGAGAATACATTTCCCAGAAAGGAGAGGACATTTTCTGTTTCCAAAACAGGAACTGGTAATAACAAAGCCTCCTTCAGGGACTACACTGCCTGGAAGGTGTTTTTCTGTTTTTTTATGCCTAACGAGACAGGCTAGAATGTTCAAGTCAGTCAATCAATTGTATTTATTGAGCCCTTACTGTGTGCAGAGCATTAGTGGGAGCAAAATTGGCTATTTTCTCTCCTGTTCACTCTTGTAAGCTCGTTGTGGGCAGGGAATGTGTCTATTGTTGCATTGTACTCTCCCAACTACTTAGTACAGTGCTCTACACTAGTAAGCTCTCAATAAATTTGATTGACTGATCCATCTTTTTCTGATGTCTGGGATGTTTGTCATTACAGTGCTTCTTTTATCTTTGGGGAGAATACGCGTGGATGAGTAATATTTTTTAATCACACTTTTCAGTTCCAAAAATTTTGTGCAAAGAGCCTAGATATAATGAATGGAGACTAAGAACTTTCTGTTAATTTTCTGCCCTTCTTCCTACTTGAAGGGCATGTGAATATTGACCCCGTTTTAAGCTGTATACTGGGATCTTCCATGCCTTTCAGTTGCAACTCTCAGCACCTCTCAAAGACCTGCTAATCCTTTAATACCTTTGGATTTGCCTCGGGAAAGTAGGATTATTGACTCTCATCCAAAATATTACTACAAGGTCATTTCCCAAAATCTCGATTTTCAGTATTTCAGTGAACATGGGGGTGAGGGATGGGAAAGAGAAAGAGAATGGAAACCCCCAGGTGCACAGTGAGAAAGAGCAGTTGGGAGCTGCCATTGCTGGTGAGCAGAGTCCAAGAACCTGATTTATTTTTGCAATCAGTCTTGACCCTTCCAAAAGCCAGTGTCTCACTTTGTGGTCCCCTGTAATCTTCAGGACCCAGAGAAGGGATATGAGTTGCTCTAGTGTGTTCCGATAGACCTGATAGAGCATGTGAACTGAAATACATTCTCTATGCTATGACGCGGGGCAGCTCAGCAAAAGCATAAGGGCTTTTTTTTTAGCAGTGAATACATTCTCTCTTCAGTGTTTCCCCATTTCCAATTTGATCCACTGTCCTTGACATAATCAGTGAATTATTAGGAATGTCATCATTTAAGAATAGTCATGATAATGATAATAATGGTTATAATAATGATATTTGGATGGATTATGATTTCATCTTTCCCTAACATGCCCTGCTGTAGGACTCCAAACAAAGGTAGGGAGATGGGGTCAAGGCCAAATCCAATGAGGAAGAGGGGCAAATCCAGCCCCAAGAACTTGGGCAGCACACCTTCTTTCTATATTTCCTCTCTACTCACTCTCCCAAAATTGCCTCACCCTGTCAATCAGAAGCTGACTCCCTCAGATGGCAGCTGGGAGAGGGTCAGGTGACTCAGTTCACTCCCCCTTACTCCACTTCTATCCTCTTCCCTTCCCCATCCCCTTCATCCTGTCC
The DNA here is from genome assembly GCF_004115215.2 of Ornithorhynchus anatinus. Taxonomy (NCBI): domain Eukaryota; kingdom Metazoa; phylum Chordata; class Mammalia; order Monotremata; family Ornithorhynchidae; genus Ornithorhynchus; species Ornithorhynchus anatinus. The sequence goes on from NC_041745.1 coordinate 30,641,381, forward strand.
CAGTGACATTGGTCATCTTCTGGAGCCCATTTAGAAGCAGCATTAATTCGTGGAAAAAGCACAGGCCTAGGAGTCAGGCCTGGGTTGTAATCCCAACTCTGCTTTCAGGCTGACTCTGGGAATTTCCCTTCATTTCCTCTGCCCCAGTTTCCTCAACTGTGCCACAGTGTCTAACCCGATTAGCTCTTTTAGTTTGTTTCTATGCCAGTATTGAGTACAGTGCCTGGCATGTAGTAAGTGCTTAACATATATCTTAAAAAACATAAAATGGGGATTAAATATGAATAATAATAATGATAACATTATGGTACTTGTTAAGCCCTTACTGTGTGCCAAGTACTGTTTTAAATGCTGTGGTAGATACAAGATAGGTTGGACACAGTTCCTTTCCCACACAGGCTCACACTCTTAATCCCCATTTTACAGATGAGGCACCTCAGGCTCAGAGATATGAAGTGACTTGCCCAAGGTCACACAGCAGACATGTGGCAGAGCAGGAATTAGAACAATGATTCTCAGGCCCGTGCTCTATCCACTGAGACACACTGCTTCTCTAAATCATCATCATCAATCATCACTGGTATTTACTGAACACTAACATTATGCATGTCTTGAAATAGGGATCGCAAGCCTCTGGGATACTTGGATTCTGAAGTACTGTATGTGTGAGATGGAAATACAAGGATCACAATGCACACAATCCAGGCAAGCATATGGCTTTATAACACTACTGCTACAGGGATGCAAGAGGGATTCATTAGGATAATTGCAGTCAATCCGTATACACATAGGAGAATAAGTCACCGAGAGCTAGATAAAAAAAGAGAAATGATATGATAGCAGCATCTTTCTGGCTTGTGGGAGCCCCGGGTTCTCAAGTGGACCTTCAGGTCTCAGATTTTCGGACTTGCCTGGCATCGTCAGCTGTGACATTTCTGGCCCCAAGTCTGAGAGACTCAACTTCCTAGATCTTTCAGGGTTCTTACATAGCATTTGACTCTCCAGCGTACGTGTGTAGCTGGGCTTCCAAGACTTATAAATTGATAAACTCCTCTTCCTGTCCCTGGGCCCATTGACTATCTGCAGGAGAGATGTGTGTTTGTGTAAAGCCACATATAAAGAGTTATGGAAACTGTGTGTTGGGCCCCCAGGATGTGTGGTCAGTAGTGGGGCGCAACACTCTGCATTCCTTTGTTTAATCCTAGATTTTCCTCCTCAAGTACAATGTTCTTGCTGACATCTACCAACATTTCATCATCCATGGTATTTATTCAACATTTACTATGTGCAGAGCACTGTATCAACCACCTGGGAGAGTACAATACAGCACAGTTGGTATCTATGTTTCTGGCCCTCTAGAGAGCATACAGTCTAGATTGAATAGCTATTCTCCTTGCAACTACCCCAGTGTTTATAACAATGCTTGACTTATAATAAGCGCTTAACTAACATAATAATGATAATGAAAATAATAATAGTAAGCTAAGTGCTTACTCGGTGCCAAGCATTGTTCTATGAGTTCGGGTAGATGCAACATATTCAAGATGGGTACTGTCCCTGTCCCATATGGGGTTCACAATCTAAGAAGGAGGGAGAAGAGGTATTGAATTCCCATTTTACAGAAGAAGAAATTGAGGTACAGAAAAGTGAAGGGACTTGCCCAAGGTCATACAGCAGGGAATGGTGGGGTAGGAATTAGAACTCTAGTTCCATGACTCCCATGCCCATGGTCTTTTCACTGAGCCATGTTGCTTCCACCAACAATAAAGAAAATGGTCTCTTCCCTGAAAACTTAATCTTGCTTTCAATGTCAGTCTTAATCACTCTGACAAGCTACCATCTGGCTGCCCATCCTGCAGTGGCATTTTGCTAGAAAAGAAAGTAAAACAATATTTTGGCTTGGAATTTTAAAGGGGAGGGCATAGTACAGGGGAGAGTGTGGAAAGAGAGCGCCCTCATACACTTGAGAAAGAAGAAAAGAAACCAGAACTGTTGTAAAGTTAGTATTCCCGGAATTCAGGAATTGAACATCATTTTTTACATGAGCATAATTTTGTACAATAAAGTTGGGAGCATTCTTTGATAGAATTGTGACAGATCATTCACAATTCACAAACATCAGAAATTTTTAGACATTTAGAAATTTAATATAACATTAAATGGTATTAGCTGCCTCTTTCATCTGCGAGCTATCCAGGAAAATCAATTAAGTTCATTTAAAATGAATAATAGAAATCAATGGTCATGGTATGTTGTTGTTTATTCATTAATTTAAAGTGTAGCTATTGCCATATTTTGACAATGAAAAGTAGCACACTATATTTATGTCTATCATGTAGTGGCTTCTCCTATTTAGCATGGACATCATCAAGGAACAGCACATTCAAAGATGTATGCAACTCCAGTTAAAATCAAGGAAGAGTGGCTCTAATATTCCTAAAGGCAACTTACATGCACATATAAAAGGTATGTGTGAAGTGCACAATGTAAATAACGTTTCAAATGGATTTGAACTCTGTGGAAATTAAGGCACAGGTAGAGTTGGTGATGATGGGATTATAGTAATAATAGTAACGATAGTGGCATTTGTTAAGCACTTACTATATAAGTAATAATGATGGCATTTGTTAAGCGCTTACTATGTGCCAAGCATTGTTCTAAGCGTTGGGGTAGATACAAGGTAATCAGGTTGTCCCACATGGGACTCACACTCTTAATCCCCATTTTTCAGATGAGGTAATTGAGGCACAAATAAGTTAAGTTACTTGTCCAAAGTCACACAGCTGGCAAGTAGCAGAGACAGGATTAGAACTCATGATCTCTGACTCCCAAGCCCACGCTCTTTCCACTAAGCCACACTGCTGCTGCCAAGCAGTGTATTGAGTGCTGGGATAGATACATAATATACTGATTCAACACAGTCCCTGTCTCATGGGGGGTCCCGATCTAAGTAGTCTCCATTTTATAGATAAATAAACTAGGTACAGAGAAGTTAAGTGATTCACTCAAGGTCACACAGAAAGCTAGTGTGGCAGACTCAGGTTTAGAACCCAGGTCCTCTGAATCCAGGCTCAGGCTGGTTCCTCTAGGTATGTTGAAGCTCTCTCCATCATTTTCTGGGCCTCAGTGCCTCTGGTAACTATTCAGTGGAATAATTTGGATGGATCCTCCTTTCCTTTCCTTTCCTTTCCTTTCCTTTCCTTTCCTTTCCTTTCCTTTCCTTTCCTTTCCTTTCCTTTCCTTCCCTTCCCTTCCCTTCCTTCCCTTCCCTTCCCTTCCCTTCCCTTCCCTTCCCTTCCCTTCCCTTCCCTTCCCTTCCCTTCCCTTCCCTTCCCTTCCCTTCCCTTCCCTTCCCTTCCCTTCCCTTCCCTTCCCTTCCCTTCCCTTCCCTTCCCTTCCCTTCCCTTCCCTTCCCTTCCCTTCCCTTCCCTTCCCTTCCCTTCCCTTCCCTTCCCTCATAGTCCATGTCCCACTTGGGGCTCATAGTCTTAGATGGAGGAGGATTTAATCCCCATTTTACAGACATGGAAACTGACACAAAAAAGTTACACAAGGGCACAGAGCACACAGTGACAGAGTGAGGATTAGAACCCAGGTCCTCTGACTCCCAGGGCTGTGCTCCTTCCACTACATCATGGTGTAACTTGTTTAGCTTGAGAACCAAATTCTGACCAGTCAGAGGAACAGAAAGTTGGAAGGGTGTGTGTTTCAGCATTACTTTGAAGGAATCAGCTCCTTCCAAGAGAGCAGATCATATCAGGTGAAACCCAAATCCTTTTATCTCTTGAACTAAATTACAGCTCAGAAGTTCTAAACAAAAAAAAAAAATAAAATAAGGCAAAAAGCAGAGAGACTAGGTGTTTTGAAAATCCTCCTTGTTTTCCCTTTTTAGTTTAGAGTAGACTGAGTCTGAGCCAAAGTTCCAGCACTTCAAAGGCTTCATATAAGTGATGTCAAGTGGTTTAGATTGAATTGAAGCTGCCAGATTCCAGTAGGATATTGCAGGCCTTGGGGCTTTAAGGATGCTTGGGATTCCAGTAATTTCAAACGAATCTAAGGTATATGGACATCAAAAAGTTGAAAATGCAGGCTAGTAGTGAAGAATATTAGAGAGAGACTTTGGAGATCTCTCGCTTGGCTTTGATGTTGAATTGCTGTGTGATCTTGGGCAAATCGCGGAGGTTATCTATGGCTGTGTCTTGAAGACGCCAAGCTGGTGTTTTTCTGGGTTGGAGCTCTGGAAGACGGTATCTTGAGGGTTCAAATGTTTCTGCAAGATGTTTGGTTTCATGGAAGCAGGTTGTCTGGATTACAGTGACGCTCATGAGCCAGCAAAGATGAGGCCAGTGGAGGCAAAAGTTTTCCTTGAATCTCGCATGTGCTCAGCTTTGACTACCGGTTTGTGAGAGGAGAAGAAACAAGAGCCAGAGTGAGGAGATGGAGGGAAAGGAGAGGAGTGAGCAAAGTGGGTTTATTTGATCTCATGAACAGAAATGTGTAAAATTAAAGACAAGGAAGGAAGAGGAAGGAGGATGGAGAGAATGAGAGAAGGAGGAAGGTTTAGATGTTCCTTGAATCTTCAGCTGTTTGATCTTCCGTTGAGCATTTCCTCCTTTCTTCTTACTGTTCAGCCCTGTACTTTAAAAAAATATTGCATTTGTTACAAGCTTATTATGTGCTAGGCACTTTTCTAAGCACTGGGATGAATACAAGTGGGGAGGAAGAGGATGGAGAGAGACACCTCAGGAGTGATGAAGCAAAAAAATGCTCAAATAATATAAAATACAGGGAGAGATAAACCAAAACCTTTCCAGTTGTAATTTTTTGGGGGTACCCCATTAGACTCATATGGAGAGTGCTGTGTTTGTCACTTGCTTTTCTCCTTGTTCCATATTCCCTATGCCCCTCACCTCATTCCAAGTTCAAAGAGAAAAACTTTCCAATGAGAAGCTGCATGGCCTAGAGATTGAGCGCAGGCCTGGAACTCAGAAGGATCTGGGTTCTAGTTCCGCCTCTGCCACTTGTCTACTGTGTGATCTGGGGACTCATTTGAGAGAGCAGTTATTATGAGAACAGAGTTGGTAGACACAGTCCCTGACTAGAATGAGTTTACAGTCTAGAGGTGGGAGGTTCCTGGTGGATCCTTCAGCTGTATAGCAAAGAGTTGCTCTCACATATATGAGTCCAAACACTCTTTCCCACCAATGATAATGACAATTGTGATATTTGTAAAGTGCTTACTGTGTGCCAAGCACTGTACCATGTGCTAAGGTAAATACAAGATAATTATGTTGGACACTGTCCCTGTTCAATCATTCATTCAATAGTATTTATTGAGCACTTACTATGTGCAGAGCACTGTACTAAGCACTTGGAATGTACAATTCAGCAACCGATAGAGACAATCCCTGCCCAGTGATGGGCTCACAGTCTAAATCCACATAGTGCTCACAGTCTTAATCCCCATTTTATAGATGAGGTAATTGAGGCACAGAGATGTGAAGTGACTCACCCAGGGTCACACAGCAGAAGTGGTTGGAGCCGGGCTTAGAATCCAGTCAGAGGGCCTGTGCTCTTCCCATTAGGCTGCTTCACCTAACAGACATTTATCCTCCCTGCCCTGAGGGAGGGAGTGGAGGATGAAGGAATAAAACTCACTGATATAAACACCTGAAGCAAGTTTAGAAGGTGTGAGTTTTGTGGTTTCTATTAAGAGACTCATCATAGCTCTGCCAGGGAGCCAGTTCTTGTGGAGATCAAAGCCCCTGAGAGTAATTGTCTTTGTTAAGTGTTTCCTATGGGTCAAGGGACTGAACCAAGTGCTGGGGTAGAGACAGGATAACTAGATTAGACACAGTCCCTGTCCACCATTGGGCTCTTCGCAGTCTAAGGGGAAGGGAGAAGCAAGTGGATTTGGGTAGCTGCACTGAGCAGTTCAGTCTCATCTAAGTAATGACAGGGATGGAGATAAATGTAGATCTTCCGTTTTTGCAGGAATGTGCTGCCAAAGTGTTCTGGTTATAACTGCCCCAGAAAAGGACAGAGGGCAAACACCCTCTGATAGGTAGTATTATATTACTACTCTTCCCCCCCAGATCAATCAATCAATCAATCGTACAGAGCACTGTACTGAGTGCTTGGGAGAGTTCTCTGTAACAGAGTGGGTAAACACGTTCCTTGTCCATAGCCAGCTTACAGTGTAGAGGGGGACAGAGACATTAATATAAACATATAATTACGGAGATGAATAGGAGTCTGTGGGGCTGAGGGAGGAGTGAATAAGGGATGCAAATCCACCCGCAAAGGTGACACAGAAGGGAGGGGGAGGAAATGGAGGCTTCATCAGAGAAGGCCTCTTGGAGGACAGGTGCTTTTAATAAGCTTTGAAGTTGGGGACAGTTATCATCTGTTGGATAAGAAGAGGGAGAGCACTTCAGGCCAGAGGCAGTAAGCGGGCCAGAGGTCACGGGTGAGATAAGCAGCGCAGCTCAGTGAAAAAGCCCGGGCTTGGGAGTCAGAGGTCATAGGTTCTAATCCCGCTCCCCTGCTCGTCAGCTGTGTGACTTTGGGCAAGTTACTTAACTTCTCTGTGCCTCAGTTACTTCATCTGTAAAATGGGGATTAAGATTGTGAACCAGCCTGACATGGGACAGCCTGATTACCTTGTATCCTCCCAGTGCTTAGAACAGTGCTTTGCACATAGTAAGCACTCAACAAATGCCATCATTATTATTATTATTAGATAGATGAGACTGAAATGTAGAGAGTAGATTGACACCAGAAGAGTGAAGTGTGTGGTCTGGGTTGGAGTAAGAGAGCAGCGAGGTGAGGCAGGAGGAGATGAGGAGATTGAGTGCTTTAAAGCCCATGGTGAGGAGTTTCTGTTTGATGAGGAAATGCAGCTCCTTTCTCCTCAGGAGGAAAAGAACACATTGTATCTCTGTGCTCTGTATTCTTAAATTCATCTAAATTTCAAGTGGTGTTTTCCTTGCTGGCTTCAGAAAATGGGCAACTGTTATGACCAGGTTATAAATATTCCACCTGGTTCAGAATGATCTGCTTTTTGACAAAGAAAAACTGTCTTGTTCTCTCCAAGTCTGGCACATCTGAAAGCTATAAACTGCACCTCCTATGTAAGCTAACACCAGTTTCTAGAGAAATTCACACCAGGTTTTCTCACTGTCAGAAACTCACCTCTGTTTTTACACTGCTGATTTTGTCAGAGATTATTTTATTTATCGTACTTGTCGTTCCGGGATTTCAACCAACGGCTGGCAGGGCAATAGGGCGTTGGCGGCTGGTGTCAACTTTTAAATTAAATGAAATTCAGTCGCTCTCTGAAAATAGAACTGGGGTTGGAGTTAAACCGACCGAGGAAATAGAAATGAAAGGAAACTCTCCAGTTCTCCCTGAGTTTTAAACCATGCTTTTCAATTCAAAGACAATGGCTACTTTCCCAGTAATATAGAGTGGGCAGGCATCATATCTATTTACTCTATTGTATTCTCCCAAGCATTTAGTATTTTATTTCATGTCATTCTTCTCTGTCAGATGGTAAATTCCTTGAGGGAAGGAAGTGTGTTTACTTACACTTTTGTAGTCTCCCAAGTGCTTAGGTCAGTGGTCCGTGCACAGCACACACTTAATAAGCACTATTGATTGATTAATTTAACTCCCAAGCTGATTATTTCCTCACCTTCTTTCCCTTCCCTACTGAGCCACCCATGCATTTGTGCCCTTACCTACTAAGCCTGAAATACGCACCCCCCCATCCCACAGTACTTATCCACATGTCCTTATATTGTTTCCCCTCCCTGTAGTTTTGTTTAATGTCTCTCCCTCGAAAAGATAGTAAACTCCTTGAAGGATAGGAATCATGTCTACATACTTCACTGTACTCTCCCAAGTGCTTAGTACCATGTTCTGAACACAGTATATGGTCAGTAGTAAATAGAATCACTTGATTTAATAATATATCAAGACCAACTTAATGGTAGCTGATGAGCTCAGCTTTCTGGTCATATTAATGTTCTCTGGAATCAAAGGAAGTCCACAGATTGTAATGCATTAGAAACTTAGGTTTACCTCTGTTTAATATATTTCAAAAGGAACAACCTAGAAAGCGTTATTCACGGATACTGAGGGTCATGTATAAATATATATTTAATTATTCAGATATATATGATTCATCTATTCTTTTATCGAAAGAGATGAAGGGAGAAAAAGAATGTAGAGTGTGAGCTGTCCTTCATATTCAAAAATGGCCCTATTGATGGTAGGTGGCCTCATCCATGTGTCTGTACGCTTCCGGGATATTGGGATGGATGAAAACAGAGGGATCGCAGTGCCGACTCTGACGACAGCAACATTTCAATACATTCTTCATTAGAATCATTAAAGGACTTGGAAGGAAAAACATTCAAAATAAAACCAACTCACCAGCTAACATCCTATTAAATGTTGCCCCACCCCCTGACTATCCACCGTTCTTTTTTTTCCCTCTTTCACATCTTAAAAAAAAGTTCAATCCTTTTAAGTCATTTTTCAGCGATAATGATCACATCCACACTTGTATCCCAGGTTTCAAGTTGAAGCAAATTAAAATGGCTGAGAAATATACCTCTGAAACATGGACATTGTAATGGAAATGGCGACTGACCTTTAACTGGAACGGGAAAGCAAGCACAGCTATAATTGTTTTGGAAAAAAGAAAGAAATAGCTCCTGTGATTACTTTGCAGCATGTATCCATCAATAAAAATGCATTTCTGCACCATGATTACAGTAGGAAAATTGGCTTTCATATGAGTGCTGCCTATGGGAGAGGAAGCCAAAAAGGGGTGGACTGTTCTTCAAACTCATCTGAAACAGAAGAGAAACATGAAAGGAACAAAATGAATGCCTCAGACCCCATCTTCATGGCCCCAGTTCAGCACTCCCTACATTTAGAGGCCCCTGCCTTCCCTGCCATGGATCACACATGGCAGGAAGGGGGTCAGAGACAAAGGAATGCAGCAGCACTGCTTCAACAATCTTCAAAATGAAGTGACTAAGGTCAAATCATCCCAAAATGAAAGCTGGTCTGGGTGATGAGGCAAAATGTCTCATGTATATGTCATGGACCTGGGCTTTGTCCAACCTCATTAGCTTGCAACTACCCCAGCACTTAGTACAATGTAAGCGCACATAGTAAGCGCTTAAGGAATATCATAAAAATTATTACAATTTTGGAATAGGAGGCTTAAAAAGCATAAAAGTTCAATCAGAAGTTTCAGATTTCAAATGATCTTGATTAGCTCCTTTCTTTAGATACAGTTTAAAATGGTTTCTTATCCCGGGAATGTGCCCTCTCTGCTCATCTCTTCAAATAGTGACCTGCAATTTCAAAGAAGAGCACACACTCTCTTTCCTTTATCATCTTTGGAGAATAATTAGTTCTTCTCAGTATTCCCATTTTTTTCTAAAGTCACTAACACACCTCCTCAAACAGAAAGGCGCTGATACTCTGAACATGAAAAGAAATCTGCAGGTGCAGATGTATGAAAATAGCACTGAGATGGGTTAATTTTCTATTCTCTCTTTCTCATCATGATTCTTACTGACTGATGATGACAAGGCTCTTTATCTTAGCTCTCTCACACAACCTAGGCTCAGACCAAAGGTAGGGGGAGATGAAAGTAAGAATGGTGACACCAGGGGGAATGAAGCAACGTGGTCTAATGGACAGAGCAAGGGCCTGGGAGTCAGAAGGACCAGGGTTCTAATCTTGACTCGGCCACTTGTCTGCTGTTTGATCTTCTTGGGCAAGTAACGAAATTTCTTTGTTCCTCAGTTACCTCATCTGTAAAATGGGGGTGAATACTGTGAGTCCCATGTGGGATGGATTGTGTCCAACCTGATTAGTTTGCACCTGCCCCTGCATTTAGTACAATGCCTGGCAGAGTGAGCGCTTAATTAATATCATTAAAAAAAATCCATGTGGTTTTCTTCCACTCACAGAGATACAGTCTTTTTACCTTCCTCAATGGACAGATAGTACGGGTTGGTTTCTGTCCTCCAGGGTCTCTCCTTGCTGGGGAAGGAAAAAGAGCCAAAGTTCATTCATCTAAACCGGCATGACGTAGGGGAAAGAGCACACTCCTGGGTGTCAGAAGACTTGGGTTCTAAAGGTGATTTTGTCAAAACTGCTGTGACCTTAGGCAAATCATTTACCTTCTCTGGGCCTCAGTTTCCTCATCTGTAAAAGGGGATTCAGATATCTTTTCTCCCTCCTATTTAGCCTGTGAGTTCTATGTGCGACCTGATCATCGTGTGTTTATCCCTGCACTTAGTATGGTAGTAAGCATTTAACAAAAAATACAGTCATTATTATTTTTAGGTTTGTCTCTCCCAGTACAGTGTAAGCTTCTTGTGGGCAGGGAATAGGTATTTTTTTTTTGTTAAATTCTGTACAGTTAACCATACCAAATGAGGGGTCACTGAATCCAGCTGCTACTACTATTACTAAATGTATGTTCAATTGCAATCCATTATTCTGACAAAAGATGACTAAGGATATAAAAATTCTTATATTTTTATAGGGTCTTTAAAAATGTTAAAATGAAGTGCTCATAATAGCAATTCTCTAGGTGTACCAAAACAGAAACACCCTATATTCTGGAAAAATATCCCATAATTATTCATATTTAATAATAAAAGATGTCTAAGCATAGCAGCAAAAGTTCAAGTACACTCAATTAACATTTCTGACACTTTAAATGCCATTCTTTTTTTTTTAAGCAAACATATTGCTTTAATTTTACTCTTGGCTTTAATTTTCCCCTTGAGACATGTCTCCTTTCCTGCTTTGGATAACCAAAATAAGCTACCAGCATATCAATCTGTTCTCACTACACCAAAAATACCACAAAACAGCCTTCAAAGCCACCTTTGCTTTCACATGCAGTATCAAAGAAAACACTTTATTTTGCCACATCAAAGTCCAGTAAGTATTATTTTCACATTTGGAGAATAAGATAATTTGACTTTCACTACACTTGATAAATAGCCATTGCTTTCAATAATTCTTTGATTCAGGTTTTACGTTTTGAAGTTCTTCTCAAAGCTTCAAAAACACTCATAAATAAGTGTTCACTTATTTTGTTCCAACACAGAAATTCCATTTAATTATGATTGTCATTCTCTATAAAAGTCTGTAATAATTATGGTATTTTTAAGCATTCAAAACTGTCCCAAGCAGTGTTCTAAGGGCTGTAACAGGTGACAAATTCTATTAATTATGGGTTTCTGATTTCCACTTTACACAGTCTCCAGTTTTTTTTCTGTATGTACATTTATGCAAATGTTAAACCTCTGTGAAAAGTTCTGATGACAAAGTGTTTTTTTAAATTCTCACAAAGCTTAGTCACAGTCAGTTAAAAACAGTTTCTAACAACAGCTGGGTAAAGCACATCTTTTTTTTTTCTTTTTCTCTTCATAAAGTTCACAAACACATTTTTTAATAATGACCTGAATTTTGATTCTGAACTGATATCTGACCTTGGTTTTCATTAGAGGAGGTATGATTTATACTTGTAAAGCAACCTGCATTGTGCAGAGCAAAACTATTAAATTTTGATAACTTTCTACTTTTCTACATGAATGAGCACCTCTTAGAATGGTACTAGCCAAATTCAAAATGCACAATCCGTTGGGGGCAAACATATTCCTTTTATTCTAAGGCAGGCCACAAAACCATAACTGAATTTATGATTGTTCTTCAGTTGATGAACAGCTTGTCTACCAGAGTTTCTTAAGCACTTTGGATTTCACCCCGGCCCTATGGCATGCATGTAAATATCCTCATACTGCACTATTTTCCCTGTCTGTAAATCGTTTTCATGTCTGTCTCCCTCTATAGACTGTAAACTCCTTGGGGGGAGGGATCTTGTCTAACAACTCTATTGCACTGTATTTTCCAAAGCACTTATGTACAGTCCTCTGCAAACAGTAAGTGTTCCATAAATATCATAGATTGATTGATTGATTGGGTTGGACACTAGATTGCTTTAGAAGTTCTTTCCCAACAGTATCTCAACTTTCTCAAAAGTATCTCAAGAGAAAACCTCCCATGTCTTCTCAAAATCTAAACCCTCCATCTCCACCTCAGATCCCAGTCAATCATTCATTCATTCATTCATTCATTCATTCGTATTTATTGAGTGCTTACTGTGAGCAGAGCACTGTGCTAAGCGCTTGGAACGTACAGTTCAGAAACAGATAGAGACAATCCCTACCCAACAATGGACTCACAGTCTAGAAGGGGGAGACAGACAACAGAACAAAACAAGTAGATAGGCATCTATAGCATTCCCTTGCACCTTATCAAAGCACCCTCCATTCTTCACCCTTCGACTCCAGTCTTTGTTTGCTCTCTAGTGGCTTCTTCCCCACTGTTTTCTCAAATATCTATGTTTCCTCTATCCTAAAAGAAAAATTAAAAAACCCTTCCTTGACCCCACGGCTCCTTCCAGTTATCTCCGCATTTCCTTCTTACCATTTGTCTCCAAACACTTTGAGAGACTTTTGTGCACATGCTGCCTCCACTTCCTCTCCTCCAATTCTTGAATTGACCCCTCCATCTCATTTATGCCACCTTCACGCCACAGAATCTGACCTCTCAAAGGTCACCAGTGATTTCCTTCTTGCCAAATCCAATGGGCTCCACTTCATTCTGATCCTCTTTGACCACTCAGCTGCTTCTGACACTGTCAACTACCTACTTCTCCTGGAAAAGTACCCAAATATGGCTTCACTGACACTGTCTTCTCCAGGTTCTCCTCCTATCCCTCTGGCTGCTCATTCTCAGTCTCTTTTGTGGGCTCCTCCTCTGACTCCAACTCCCTAACTGTGGGAGTTCCTCAAGACTCAGTGCTGGGTCCCCTTCTATTTTCCATCTACACCCACTCCTTTGGAGAACTCACTCACTCCCATGGCTTCAACTACCATCTCTAGGCAGATGATTCCCAAATCTCCATCTCCAGCCCTGATTTCTCTCCTTCTCTGTAGTCTCACATTTTCTCTTGCCTTCAAGACATCTATAAAGGTATGTTCCACCAACACCTCAAACTTAACATGTCCAAAACAGAACTCCTCCTATTCCCACAGAACCCTGCCCTGCCCTCCCCTTGTCTTTCCCATCACCATAGACAGCACCACCGTACGTCTCTGTCTCACAGGCCTGTAATCTGGAGAGTGGCATGGTCTAGATGGAAAGAACACAGGCCTGGAAGTCAGAGGATGTGGGTTCTAATCCTGGCTCTGTCCCTTGCCTGCTGTATGACCTTGGGCAAGTCACTTAACTTCTCTGTGCCTTAGTCACCTCACCTGTAAAATGGGGATGAAGACTATGAACCCCATGTGGGACAGGGACTGTGGGACAAGCTACTCACTGTACCTTGATTTCACCTATCTCACTGCCGACTCCTTGTCCAAGTCCTGCCTCTGGATTGGAACACCCTCCCTTTTCATACCTGTTAGACATCAATCGCCTCACTTTCAAAGCATCTCCTCCAAGACGTCTTCCAAGACTAAGTCCTCATTTCCTCTTCTCCCACACTCTCCCTTTTGTGTCACTTGAATTGCACTTGAATCGCACCCTTTATTGAACCCTCCCACCGCCCCACTGCACTAATGTATATATCCATAATTTATTAATGTCTGTCTCCCCCTCTAGACTGTAAGCTCATTGTGGACAGGGAATGTGTCTACCAATTCTGTTACACTGTAACTCTCCCAAGTGCTTAATACAGTGCTCTGCAAACAATAAGCACTCAATAAAGATGACTGATGTATTGACTGACTTTAAAGTTTTTAAGGCAGTGGATGCAAGTGCTTAGTACAGTGCTCTACACATAGTAATCGCTCAGTAAATATGATTGAATGAATAGTAATTCCCTCCTCTGTTCTCTGGGACATAACTTACTTTAGGCACATATGCAACGCACTTATTAGTCTTGCTAAAGCGTGTTGCCTGTGCACATCAAGGAAGATTCTTCTTTTTCATTGGTCCAGGAGAAAAATCAAGCTTTCTCCTCCCACCATCAACTCAGCCATCTCAGCTATGGGTCTGCCCCATGTCCCCTTCTAAGGCAAGGGACATGTCCATCTCTTGATCTCTTTGCCAAAATGAGAAATTCAACTGAGAAGAATCTGTTTCAGAGGTTATGAAGTGAAAAGATTTCATTTCAGATACAGCATAAATACATTTGGTTTCCAAATGCATGGGAGATTTGGTCAAGCCAACAAGAAGCTCACAGTTAGGAGGGGGGGGAAATTTTGGCTTTTCATGGCCACATGAAAGATACACCTCTGCACAGGGCACAGTTACAGTCCTGAAGACTTTGCCAGTGAAAATCAGTTATCTGGGAACAAGAGACAACTTAGTTTAGCTAAGCAGAACAGCCTAGGGGAAATAGGATAGGACCTAGTAGTCAGAGGATGTGAGTTTTATTCCTGCCTTCTGTCGCTTGCCTGTTGTGGGCAAGTCACTTCATTTATCTGTACCTCATTTTCCCCATTTGTAAAACAAGGAAGAAATAACTTTCGCCTTCCTGCTTAGACTGTGAGCTCCATGAGGGACAGGTACTGTGTCTGATCTGATCATCTTCTACCTACCTCAGGGTTTAGTGCAGTGTTTGTCCCATAGAGAATACTTAACAAATACCACAGTTATTAATATCATTGTCATTATTATCGAAACCTTCAAAAATAAAAGCATAGAAACATTCTTGTGACAAGATGTGCAAAATAAAAAATGTTTGAAATACCTGTTTAAATTTATTTACCTTAATTAGGAATGTCTAATGTTGAAATCTAGTCTCTAAAGAACACATCTCTCTCCCTTTCTTCCAAAGTTCGACAGATGGCAGCTATAATTCTTTGAAAGAAGCTGTGGACAACTTCAGATCATCAGGAAGACAAAGATGAGGCAAGGACCATTTAACCCCAGGCCCCGTTAAGCCCAGAGGAAATTAAACCTAATGAAATATAATAACATTTATTAAAAACAATACCATATTCTAACACAAAATTCAATGGGCTATCCAATGTCAATTAACAAAAATCAATCCTGGATTCTTACTTAGTTGGTCCTGCTCTCCAAAGTCATCTCTCAGGATCTCCAACTGGAACCCTAGAATCAGCAGTCTTTATTTGGGATTTCTTTTCCTTCTGATTTAAAGGAGAATCCTTACTGCCTCTAAGAATAAATACGAATACAGGTAGATATCTATCTATGGGATTCAGAAACAATACTAATGATGGTGAGATTTTTATCGGTGTTGGGGGGAGCTGATAAAATCAATAGGTGACCAATAATCCCTGCTACACTGTGGGCATTTAATATCACCTTTACTCTTCTCGGAGTAGTTTCATTCTACCCCATATTAGAGAAGCAGCACACTCTGGTGGAAAGTGTGTGGGTCTGGGAGTCAAAAGACTTGGGTTCTAATTCCAGCTCCGACAATTGCTAGCTGGGTGACTTTGGGCAAGTCATTTAACTGCTCTGTGCCCCAGTTTCTCAACTGTAAAATGGAGATTAAATAATAATAACTGTGGTGTTTGTTTAGCACTTACTATGTGCCAGTCTCTCTACTAAATACTGGGATGGTTACAAGCAAATTAGTTGGACACAGTCCTTATCCCGCATGGGGTTCACAGTCTTAATAATAATAATGATGGTATTTGTTAAGCGCTTACTACATGTCAAGCACTGTTGTCTACCCCTCCTACTTAAACTGTGAGCCCCAAGGGGGAAAGGGACTGTGTTCAACCTGATTAACTTTCATCTACCCCAGCATTTAGAAGAGTGCTTGCCACATAGTGAGTGCTTAATAAATTCACTCATTCATTCAATAGTATTTATTGAACGCTTATTATGTGCAGAGCACTGTACTAAGCGCTTGGAATGAACAAGTCAGCAACAGATAGAGACAGTCCCTGCCATTTCACAGGTTTACAGTCTAATCTAATAATAATTTCAGGGATTAAGACTTCTAGTACTAGTAGTAGTATAGTAGTAGCACTATTTATTGAGGCTCCACTTGGAGCACAGCACTATACTAAGCGTTTGGGAAGTAGAAAACATAGAAGGGAAATGTTCCCTGCCCCCACTGAAAAGCGAGATGCAAATATATTCATAAATAGAGTCATCAAAGTAAGTGATTGTAGGTACAACTGACTAACATGTCTACAAATGTGCTCAGAATGGTGCTAAGGGCCCCCTAGACTGTAAGCTCATTGTGGGCAGGGAACATGTTTACCAATTCTGTTATATTGTACTCTCCCAAACAGTATAGTTCTCTGCACACAGTAAGTGCTCAGTTAATATGATTGATTGAGTAATAATAATAATAATAATGTTAGTATTTGTTAAGCGCTTACTATGTGCAGAGCACTGTTCTAAGTGCTGGGGTAAGATACAGGGTAATCAGGTTGTCCCACGTGAGGCTCACAGTCTTCATCCCCCTTTAGCAGATGAGGTAACTGAGGCACAGAGAAGTTAAGTGACTTGCCCACAGTCAGCTGACAAGTGGCAGAGCTGGAATTCGAACCCATGACCTCTGACTCCCAAGCCAGGGCTCTTTCCACTGAGCCATGCTGCTGCTGTTGGGTTTGTACAACTTGCAGTGCTGAGAATTAATCAAGGAAGAATACTTGGAGAAGGTGGAATTTTGGGAACACATTGAAAATGTGGAGCACTGGTGGGAGACATGAGTGAGGAATATTTGAGACAAGTAAAGCGAGTGGGCCCGGAGGAACAGGTGAACAAAGCCGATATCTAAGAAGCTGTGAACAGGTGACAGCCAAACTGTTAGGTCGTTGTGGCCAGGGAATGTGTGCATTAATTGTTATATTGTACACACCCAAGATCTTAGTACAGTGCTCTGCACACAGTAAACACTCAATGAATACAATTGACTGACTGACTGAAACTGAGTCTGAGTAGTTTTACCAGATGTTGAGGGAGTAATCACTGGAGTGTTTGCAGGAGTGACGAGATGTACCCCATCTGACTATACAGATGACTTACTCTGACTTACACAGAGTTTAGGCCCAATGTAAACAATAAATGCCACATTATTACACAGTAATAGCACATTTCTAGACATGTTAGTCAGTTGTACCTACAATCACTTACTTTGAGTTACACTTAAACTTACACAGAGTTTAGACCCAATGTAAACAATAAATGCCACATTATTATTTGCATATTTCTGTAACAAAACTATAAGCAGGGCCTGAGACCTCAGGAACGTATGCCTGTCGTGTCTAGCAGTGGTATTTATCAACTTTTAGTGCTCTTATCATCACAATAAATTATTAAAGTATTGATATCGATATGATTTAGACCATTTTTTTCAATCCTTCATACTACTCTGTAGAAAATCCAAAATGTGTTTCCTCTCCTAATTCAGAGAACTAGAACATTTTCAGACAAGGAGAGGGCCCTTAGTCTGAAGTCCTCTGGAGTAAGCCTTGGGAATGTAGCTGATCTGAGCCTCTGTGAAATTGCAAAGGGAGAGAGGAAGTTTCTGCAGTAATGAGATCAAAGAGATTTATGGATGAGAATCAATAAGTTGTTGTATGCCCAGAGCACTCAGAATACAATACAACCTCTCGAAGGAAGGGGCTTCACCCAGGCAGTATCTTTGGGGAGTGGTCTTCACAGGTTAAGTCTCAGCATTCTCCACCTTTGCTCCGCTTGAATACATTCAAGGATTGTGCCTGGATATACAGGCACTGAAGATGCAAGTATAGGTGATTGAAAATTCACTCCCATCAGAGAAAGAGACTTAAAATTGTTACACTAGTTGGAATTGGAAAATGAATTGCACATTGGATCTTTATCGCCACATTTGCGAGCGTGGAAGCATTCTAAATCAGCGTTATCTTCAAACATGGACAGTTAAAAAAAATTATATATATATTAAATATGTTTATGTACGATGTCTATATATATATACACACTCATGCACACAGATAAATGTAGAGAGAGATTATGTGCATATGTGTGAGTGTAAATGTAAATAAAAATTCCTGCTTATAAGGATCAAGATAGTCAATCATATTTACTGAGCACTTACTGTGTGCAGAGCATTGTACTGCGCTCTTGGGAGAGTACAGTGTCTAGCATCTATATGCTAATAATACCCAAATCTACATCTGCAGCTCTGAACTTTCCACCCCTTCCAGTGATTCTCCCCTTCTCTCCCAGCTCGCATGTCCTCCTGCCTTCAAGACCTCTACTTGAATGTCCTCGAGTCACCTCCAACTTAACATGTCCAAAACAGAGCACCTTATCTTCCCCAAAACCCTGTACTCCCCCTGACTTTCCCATCACTGTAGATGGCACCACCATCCTTCCTGTCTCACGAGCCCGTAAGCTTGGTGTTATCCTAGACTCCTCTTTCTCATTCAACCCATCACTAAATCTTATCAGTCCCACCTTCACAACATTGCTAAAATCTGCCCTTTCCTCTCCATCCAAACTGCTACCATGATAATATAATCTCTCATCCTAACCCACCTGGATTACGGCATCAGCCTCCTTGCTGAACTCCCAGCCTCCTGTGTCTTCCCACTCTAGTCCATACTTCACTCTGCTGCCCGGATCATTTTTCCACAAAAATGTTCAGGATCATATCATCCTGCTCCTCAAAACAATCCAGTGGTTGACCATCCACCTCCACATCAAACAAAAACTACTCACCATTGGCTTTAAATCCCTGCATCACATGGCCCCTTAATACATCACCCCACTTCTCTCCTTCTCATCATTATTATTATTATTAGATAGATGAGACTGAAATGTAGAGAGTAGTAATAGTATACTACAATAAATAGTATTGATCGATTGAAATGGAAGGGTTGTTTTTTAAAAGTTGCATTTTAATGGTTCTCAGGGAGTCTGACAGATTCACTGAATGCAAGTGGGTATAAGGGTTAGTGATGAGTATATTTGGGTCACAATTCAGTCTGGTAGGACTTAGATGTCAGAGATTGAGGTGGTGTGGATGCTGGACTCTTGTGTTTGTCTCCCAACAAAGAGCAATGGCAGCTTTCTGTTCTACCTCTCCCTCTACAGCCCAAATCTGACAGCTGTACTAAGCAGGGAGTTGGGCCAGGGGCAGGAATTGAGTGGGAATTGAATGGGTTTTCCAGGGAGGGCATTGAGCTTTAGCTAGGAAGTGGTGCAGGGCTCCCAAATTTTCTTCTGACTAGCCCAGCCCTTGTCAGTACTAGGTATGTGCTTAGCTTTAGGCTTGTGCAAATCAACTTAGTCCAAACGTTGAATTTTCTACTAAAAAAAATGAGTGGTTGTGTCCTGGGAAATCACCATGACCTGCTTAGATTAATGACCCATCTTCAAATCTATTTTTGTCTTTGCCCTGAGTAAGCAGAATTTCTTTCCATGATTTCTGATATGCAATCATTTATGTAGAAAATCTTCCACTAGAAATGATCCAGCTCAATTATAAACCAGTCACAATAGCACCTGTTCCCTATTAAATTTTAAAATAAACAGAATGAAATTCAGTCAGTCAACTGAGGGCATTTATTGAGCCCTACTGTATGCAGAACACTGTACTCAGTGCTCAGTTGAGTAAAATACAAGAGAGTTGGTACACATGATCCCACCCTCAGGGAGCTTTCGGTCTGGATTGGGACATTAACACTGGAATAAATTAGAGATAGAATGAAGATAAATGGAGATGTATACATGAGTATGTGCATAATAATGATTATAGTTAAAATATAAATAATTATAATAACATAATTTGTTAGTCAATTGTATTTATTGGTTTGTTAAGCACTGTGTGCCAAGCACTGTACTAAGCACTGGAGTAGATCCAAGATAATGAGGTCAGGCACAGTCCGTGTCCCACATGGGACTCACAGATTAAATGCAAGGGAGAAGAGTTTTGAATCTCCATTAAACAGGTGAAGAAACTGAATCCCAATGAAATTAAGTGAGTTGCTCAAGGTCACACAGAAAGCAAATGGGAGAGCAGAATTAGGATCCAAGTTCCCTCACTCTCCGGCCAGTGTTCTTCCCACAAGACCATGCAGCAAATTTGAATAGTAGGGGATATAAGATGTGTGCTGAAGCATACGGGAGGTTTTGAGGAAGTGCTAAATGAGCAGCAGAAGGGACATAAATGGGGGAGATTAGAAGTTAATCGGAAAAAGCCTTGATGGAGAAGTAATTTCAGAAAGCCTTTGAAACTGGGGAGATCCATAGGCTGTCAAATTTGTCCAGGGAGGGTGAAATTCCAGGGAGGACATTCCAGGCAGGAAGGAGGTTGTGAGCTAACTAGCTCCAAATTATTGCTAAACAGTTCCCATTACTTGCTTGCCGCAAGAGATTCACATCAAGACCGCCCTCTTTTGGGCCATCATCATAATCAAGCTGCCATCTGCATGAGATCATATAATCTCCACAATTAAAAATTGTGGTATCTGTTCATCACTTACTATGTACCAAGCACTGTACTAAGCACTGGGGTAGATAGAAGATGATTAGGTCCCACAAGGGGCACACAGTCTAAGCAGGAGGGCGGACAGCTATTGAATCCCCATTTTGCAGGTGAGGAAACTGAAGCATAGAGAAGTTAAGCAACCTGCCCAAGATTACACAATAGGTACTTGGTGGATCCAGGATTAGAACCCAGGTTTTCTGATTCCCAGGCCCAAATTCTTTTCACTAGGCAGTACTGCTTCCCTAAATAATTGTTCATTCATCTCCACTTTCAATACTGAAGGTTCAGTGTCTGGAACCTGTTCTTATAAGAAGAGAAGACTAAATCAGGTTTTAGGATTGTAGAAAGAGCAACACCATACAAGGTGAGATCTAATGATTAATACAACTCAGGACTTTGTCTCGGTCAGGGCCACCAGGATTCTTGGAAGTATTATGTAATAGTTTTCTCACTGAACATCCCTCTTTATTACTCTAGATTGTAAGATCAATTCGAGCAGGGAACACATCTGCTAATTCTATTGTATTATACAATTCCAAGCACTTAGTATAGAGCTCTGCACATAGTAAGCACTCAATAAAGGTGATTGATTGATTGTATGATTGATTGATGCTCAGGGATGTCCCAGCCAGGACCCCTTGCATTCCTATCTTCTACCACTCATTCTTCATTGGTCCAACTGATTTACCTTGTTGGCTTCTGACTTTTTGTGGGAATCAACTCTGTGTGTTTCCTATCCTTGGTGTGAAGAAAGGAACCTAACTGAAGTCTCTGGAAGAATGAAAGGTGTGGAAAGATAAAATTACTGCTCCATATAGGTACCATTCCACGATAATTAGGTATATCCACTGTAGCTCTCAGGTTTTTTTTTTAGCAGACAAACAAAGAAAAGAAATGTCTTCATTCAGGGGGGAGAAGACTGCCAATGTTATTACCAATGAAAGTGGTAAGTGCAGATTCAAAATGTCAGCCGGTTTAAAAAGGATGTGCCTTTATAGAAGCCTAGGTACTCATGCATCTGGAATACTGTATAGCTATGGTGTGATGGCTAAAATAGTGGCTATAATGATGTTTCCACAACAGGACAGAATCCAACATAGCTGAAAAAGGTACAAAGGAGTTACGGATGTCATGTGGACCAGCTTTAAAGCTGAGGATTGATATTTAGGAGGTCAGTACCATTTTATCAATTCTTCCAAGTCTCCTTCTGCCACTCTAAAAATCTTGCGCATGATTTACCCTGGGTTGTGGACTTAGGAGCTGATGCTCTCTTTTGCTTACTTTGAACGTGCCACATTCAACATTCAAGCCTTCATTGATGCCCCTCTGTCTTAGTGATGTGGGACTGTGAACCACGATTTTGCTTTTTCTGATCTGTTACACATTGTCACTATAATCCTGCAAAGCAGTCAGCTACACAGTAGAGGATCTAAATGCCCAGACTATCTCCCAGGATTTCCCGAATCTCTGCAAGCCCTTTCCTGCAAAAATATGCATCAGTTTTGTTTTTTTTTTCAATCTTATTTTTCAGTTACGAAAACACGAGTCTAGGCTTTTATTGCCTCTGGGGGCATTTACAATTTAAAATGCAATCAGTTTAATTATATGCTGGCTGCACTACCCATAAAATGAAATATTATCCCCCCCAAAAAATATTTAACCAATGTGTATCCAAATTTTAAATAAGCCAAACACAAAAGCACAAAAGCTTCCTGGACCAAAATCTAGACAATAAACGATCCCAAAGTAGACTCAGCTCCACCATTGGGCTTCATAATTGATGAACTTGGTCTATTCTAATGCAGGTCTGAGGAGCAATGACCACGGACTCCCTCGAACCGAAAGAAAGGGAAAATTTTCAAACTCAGCACTCTTGAACGACTATGACTGCTAAATGCTCCTCATAATTAAAATTTAGGTACTTGCAACAATAGTGCCTTGACGAAAACTACAGAAGTGAAACACTGAGGAGTCAACCATTCAGGTCATCCCCAAATAGATAGTGTCTATTAACACCAGTCATTTTAACTCTGGAGAAAATGCAAAGCCAACTTGATTTGTGAAAATTTAATGAGGCTAAAGCACTGGTCTGTACCGATCCTGAGTAAGCTGATAGGAAAGGCAGGGGACTGGAAATCAGAAGACCTGGATTTTAATCCCAGATTATTTCCGGGCTTGCTGTGTGACCCTGGGCAAGTCACATCTCCCTGACTCAGTTTCCCCATATGAAAATGGGATAACATGCATGAAAGCATCACAGAGTAGTGGATAGAGCATGAGCCTGGGTGTCAGAAGGTTATGGCTCTAATCTCTGCTCTGCCGCTTGTCTGCTGTGTGACCCTGGGTAAAACACTTCACTTTTCTGTGGCTCGGTTAAGTCATCTATAAAACATGGATTGAGACTGTGAGCCCCTCATGGGCCAGCTAAGCGCTTAGCACAGTGCTCTGCATAGAGTAAGGGCTCAATAAGTACGATTGAATGAATGAGACACACATTAAAATTAATTATGGGTGTGTATATAAATGCTGTGGGGCAGAGGGTGAGGTGAATAATGGGTAATAATTGTGGTATTTGTTAAGTGCTTACTATGTGCCAGGCACTGTACTAAGCACTGAGGTGAATACAAGTAAATCATGTTGGACACAGTTCCGGGCCCATGTGGGGCTCACCCTCTTGATCCCCATTTTACAGATGAGGTAACTGAGACACAGAGAAGTGAAGTGTCTTGCCCAAGGACACACAGCAGGCAAGTGGCGGAGCCGCGATTAGAACTCGTGACCTTCTGAATCCCAGATCCACTATGCCATGGGTACAAAGCCAAGTGCCAGAAGATGCAGAAAGGAGAGGCAGTAGGGAAAATTAGATCTTGGTTGGGGAAGGACTCTTGGATGACGTGACTTTAATGAGGCTCTTAAGGTGGAGGGAGTGATGGTATGTCAGGTGTGAAGGGGAAGGAAGCTCCAGGCCAGAGGTGGAATATGGGCAAAGATTACCAAGATCAATGTACTGTGATTAGGTTGCCACTACAGGAGAGAAGTGAGTGAGCGGGGTTGTATTAGGAAATCAGCAAAGTGAGATAGGTGGGGGCAAGCTGTTTGAGTGCTTTCAAGCCAGTGGTAAACAACCACTGGAGGTTCTTGAGGAGTGGAGAGATGTGGACTGAACTTTTGTAGAAAAAGGATTTGTTTCAGCAGCAGAGTGAAATATGTACCCGAGTAGGGAGAGAGAGGAGTCAAGGTGGGATAGGATAAGTGCTTGGATCAGCAGTGTAGCAGTTTGTATGGAGAGGGAAGGGCGGATTTTACTGTATTTACCAATACAGTAATCAAAGAAAGTAATCGGATGTGCAATTAAATACGAGTACATGAGTATTCATTTATAGGATAGATATAAATGAGTGCAGAAGTGCTGGAGATTGTTGGTGGGTTTGTACGATTTGGAGTGCTGGGAATTAATTGGGGAAAGATGTTGGAGGATGAGGGATTTTAGGAGGACACTGAGACCTCTAATCCCAGCTCTGTCACTTGCATTCTGGCTGACCTTGAGCAAGTGACTTATCTTTTCCGTGCGTTGGCGTTCCTCATCTGTAAAACAGGAATTAACCGAGTAAGAAGTGTTGCCTAGTGGATAGAGCAGGGCATGGGGAGTCAGAAGGCCCTGGGGCCTAATCCCTGCTCTGTCATATGTCAACCGTGTCACCTAGGGCAAGTCGCTTCCATTCTCTGTGCCTCGATTACCTCATCTGTTAAATGGGGATTAAGACTGTGAACCCCATGTGGAACATTAACAGTGCCCAACCTCACTAGCTTGTATCTATCCCAGCACTTAGTACAATGCCTGACACATAGTAAGTACTTAACAAATACCAAAAAAAAAATTACCTGTTCTTTCCCTTTAAGACTGAATCCCTAGTGGGGCAAGGGCCGCCTGATCTATCAATCAATCAATTGTATTTATTTAGTACTTACTGTGTACTAAGTGCATGAGGAGTACAGTATAACAGAGTTGGTAGAACTGTTCCCCATTTACAGTGACCTCAGAGTCTAGATTCATCATTGCTACAGCAGGATTTAGAACAGAGCTTTGCACAAAGTGCTTAACAAATTCCACTATTTTTATCATTATCATTAATAATATGTCTAGCTGTTTCATCAATTTTCAAGCTCTCCACTTCTCCTTAGCTTGGCAAGGCAAGGTGCAAACTTGGGTCTGGTGATGTTAGGGAGAACAATGCTTTGACTTTCTATCCGCAGATCTTTTAATACTTCCCATCCTTGCCTCCTTTCCCCTAGTCGTCGCTTTGGATTGGCTGGGCTCCATTAGGTGAGATACTCTTCATTTTGTGATCTGGGAGGTAGTACAAATGATTTTCCTCCAATGGGTCATAGAAATCATGGCCAGTTGCTATCTCAGTCCACAGTCACTAAAATTAACCACTTTAATTAACCTCAAGAGATTTTAGTAGGATAATATGAATCCTGGGTTGATACAACACTGGAACAAACTACCAAGGGTACTGGTAAGGCTCCATTTCTGGAAGTCTGGAAGAAACAGTAGCCTCCTATGTGTACCAATCAATCAGTGGTATTTATTGAGTGTAGAGCACTGTACTAAATGCTTGGGAGAGCACAACACAATTAGTAGGCACACTCCATGCCTACAACGAGCTTATAGTCTGTGCACGTTAGATAAATTGATCATTATCCTGCCAGCCGATAGGGCCTGGACTAGATGTGTTTTTATCTGTCTGTCTCCCCCGATTAGACTGTAAACTCATCAATGGGCAAGGATCGTCTCTATCTGTTGTCGAATTGTACATTCCAAGCACTTAGTACAGTGCTCTGCACATAGTAAGCACTCAATAAATACTATTGAATGAATGAATGAATGTGACTTCTTGAGGTCTTGTTCAGCTTTAGGCACCTAGAGTTCTCTGATCTAATTCACTGAGAATGGCAACGGGTATTTATCCTCATGGCACTCATTCTCATTCTGTGTCTCTTCCAGAAGTTTCTCTTAGACAGGTGATAATGAGGCCCATTAGTACTGACTTTAAACCGAGAATGCTCTGAGACTCCTTAGATCCCATAACTGCACAAGCTAATAGGATTCCAAAAAAATAGCCTAGGGGAACCTGGCAACATGAAACAATGCATCGTTTCGGGGGAATTACTTAAGGTTTAGCTAAAAAAAGGACAAACTTGGGCAACACACAATTAAAAAGTAAAAACAAATGGAAGTGAAATGAAGGATTTCATTTTCTCCATTAGGAGTGAATTAAGGCATTAGGAAGCCATTACCCATGCCACCTCCTACTCCATGCAGCTGTGTCTGTGAATCAGACTATTTGCAACAGCTTTTAATTAGCAGTTTGTGTGGAGGTCCCAGAGGTTGCAAAGGAAAGGAGGATACAGTCCAGTATAATCGGTCCCCTTATGAAAGAAAATCTCCCAAGGATGCTGAAGGAGATCAAAAGTGGGATGACAATGTGATGGTAGGGAGAGGGAGACATGTCAATAGGCATCAAGGGAACGATTCAAGCCTGCAGGCCTCGTCTATGGAAAGTCAGATTCAGAAGGGATTTTTTTTTTCTTTTTCCACAGTTGATTGGAAAGAAGAAAAGAAAAACAATCACTGCTCCTAAATGAACTCAGAGTTATGAACTATGCCAAGAAATAGTAGAGGAGATTACTGGATGGCAAGAGATTTTTCTTCTAGGGCAGAAGGCTAAACTGTTAGTCAAATTTAGAGCAGGAGAGCAAGTTGCCCTTAAGCAGACAGTTCTAAGGTGCATTGATAGTCACATCTGTGGGGAAGGAAGCACATCGGTAAAGAGGAAGTTACTGGCTTTGTGCTGGCAATTCTACCACATTATATTACAACCCTTCGGACCAGGGGGACCAAGATCAGGAAGGAGGTACAAGGGCTCGGGGCCTGGAAATTCTTTTGGAAGTATTTTCTGTTCTAAATCCTATTTAGGCAACAGTGGATGAGTCTCTATCAGATTATATGAGCCCTATTGGCTTTCAGCTGCAATAGATTTCTGTTTCTGGGAAGTAACCTCCCAGCTGTAGTTCACAGGTTGTTTGTATAAGATCTCCATCCTGACTCTTTCTTGCTACTAGAGTTCCGAGGAACTTCCCAGCCTTTTCCTGAGCACTTAGGCACAAGGCTGTATGGTCCAAGTTCCTCTTAGAGGTTTTTCTCATACTTTCTGTCCCAGGTAGGTCCCAAGATTATCTGGATAATTTTTTGATCACATTGTATCTCCAATCAACTTTTGTGTGTTTTGCTACTGCTAGAGGAAATTACTGTGCTGCCTTTGGGCCAGACCTTGGACCTTACCCTGCTCCTTTTGGCAATTGTGGTTCCAGAGAGTTGCTGCAGAGGCCTAGGGCAGCAGAGAGAGACAAAAAGAAAATACTGCATCCTTTACTTGTCAAGGCAGTTAGGTTTTTTAGTGTCATTGGATGGTGTAGGATTCCATAAACAATAGAGTTTGGGGCTTCTGGCTTTAGTTCATTTATGTCTCACAATATCTTTGGGAGGGAAAGGCCAGTTTTAGTATCCCATTAGATAGGTGAGAACACAGGCTGAAAGATGCTATCCAGGAGGCTAGTGGCAGACCTAAAATGAATCAGTTCATTAGTTTAAGTGGTATAAGTCCTGAATTTGTACAAGTATTGTTACTCAAGTATGTGGAGCAAATATTTACCTATGTGAAAATGTGACAATTTGCTTAATTATAAGAGGTCAAAAATGATGTTATGCACAAAGGAAGTGTTCTAATCCCACTGATAGATTTTCTTTTTAGTCTACTTTAAAAGTTAAACTGGCTTAAAAATTAAAGGATGATCACATTTTAGGCACGTAAATGTTTAGGATTTTCAATGTATTGCATTAGATGACATTTTTAATCTTGAATTATTGTCTTCAATATTGTATTTGGCATTTTTGATAGAATTTTGTAATATAAGTTGTCTGTTCTTGAGGTGATAATCTGTTTTATTTTTGTAATTCTGTTATAAAACTCAGCCTAAAATTTTACCCAGATATGACATGAAATAAATATCATAATTTGTGAGTATGAAGGAAATTCATTTGGAGATTATGAGCTCCTAGAAAACTTTGCTCAAATGGCCTCCATGCTACAATTTAAAATAGAGGTAAAGTCCTGAATCTTTCTTTAAAATTCAGCAAGCTGTTTAAATAGTAGGAACTGTCCCTGATGGTCCTTAATTTTGGAATCATGTAATCCATTGGCATCATGTCACTCAATTGTTAGCATCTTGTTGTCTAGTGAATGGATCATGGGATTGGGAGTCTAGAGAGCTGGGTTTTAGTTCAGGTTCTACTACTGCTTCAAGTCCTTCATCTGTAAAATGGGGATAAAATATTGAATGCTCTATGCATTAGGGGATGATTCTGATTTAATTAACCTCTCTGTACTGTACTTGGTACAATATTTCATAAATACCATTTAATAAAAAAAGGTAGAGCCGCAATTAAAACAGAAGTCCTCTGACTCCCAGGCTGTGGTCTCTCCAGTAGGTCATGCTACCTTCTCTCAGCCACGTCACCCTGCCACTCTCATCTCTTCCCACCAGGAGACTGTGGGCTTGGTGGTCCCTTCAGGACCGAACCGGGAGGTTGGAGGGCGAACCGGGAGCTGCTCCAACTACCAGGCCCACTGCACCTCCCCTCCATAAGCCCTGGCCCAGCCCACATAGCTCCCAGCTCCCTCTCCTAGAGGGGGACAGAGGAGGAGAGGAAAGGAAAAGCAAGTTGTCTTTTTCCCACCTCACTGGAGGGGGTGCAACCTGGAAGCTTGGAGAAGACTTCATCCTGCAACCTAGGAAGAGAAAGTCAAAAATAATAGTAATAACAATAATAGTACTGTGTGTCAGACACTGTACTAAATCCTGGGTAGGTAGAAGATAGTCGAGATGGACAAAATCCCTGTCCCGCATAAGGTTCCCAGTCTCCCCATTTTATAGATAAGTCAACAGAGGCACAGAGGAGTTAAATGACTGGCCCAAGGTCACACCACAGACAAGTAGTGGAGCTGGAATTAGAACCCAAGTCCTTCTGACTCCCAGACCCATACTCTATCCACTGGGCCAGGCTGCTTCTCTTTAAAGCCACCCAATCAATGGCATTTATTCAGTACTGTGAGCTAGGGAGAATATAATACAAAAAGTTGATAGACATGCTCCCTTCCCCCAAGGAGCATGGAGGGGGAGACTGACCTTAAAATAAGAGGTAAGGGAACTGGCTGAGAAAAAGGATATGTATATAAGGGCTGTGGGGTGAATATCAAGTTCTTAAGGAGTACAGGTCCAAGTGAATAAGAGATGCAGAAGGGAAGGGAAAGAGAGGATATGAGAGCTTAGTCAGGGACCTTGACCTGGCTTTCCTCTCGCCCCTTCTACGGCCCCTCCTACAAAACTCATTACAAATGCCAGGCTCTGGGAAAACTTTCCAACCAGAAGGTCCTGCCCTGCTCTCTTCCTCTACCCGAGCCTCACTTGCACTGCAACAAGAAAGCTTACAGGACTTGGACAACAGTTGAATCAGCAGCGATCTGGGACATCTTAACGGGCCCTCTTGGAATGAATCACCAGATTGCAGGATTGCTGTCCAAAAAGATGCACTTCCTTTGTGGAAGTGAGCCACTTAAAAAGTTTTACTAGGAGGGTCTAAACAGTAGGAAGTCTCAAAAGTAATCTGGCTAATGGGGGTGGCAGAAACCACAGAGATTATGACATGAAATTAGAATTATGCTGTAGTGTCTTCATCAGTAAACAGGTCCTGCACTTATTTTTTTAAAAAACAGAAACTTTGCATGACCATCATAAAGTAGTGCGTTCTGTCCGCGGGGCAACACGACTGGCAGGTACACGGGAAGGCAAGAAGCACCAGAGAAAGCACTCACCAGAATTTTCTATGCAGGTATTCGGTCCTGAAGTTTCTGGACCGAGGCCCATCCGTCATTTTCGACAGGAAGCTTCATCGGCCTTGGGTGCTGCTGGGGCTGATGAGACGGTTGAGTGACTTGACGGTGCTTTCCACCATGGGTGCTTGTAAAGATTGCCCTCCCTGCTGCCGTTTGTTTAGTGTCGTTTTTCTTTCTCCCTCTCTGAGTTGAGATGAACCTGCAGTTTCTGCTCTGAGACATCACCTAGTTGCTGCATGCCAGGCTGCTGTCGTCTTATGCTTGTTTCCCAACTCTTCCCTGCTAAACTACATGTTTTTGAGGTTTTGAACTACTATTTCTTTTAACTGTTTCTTCCACTGTACCTCATGACGTTTTCCCCATTTCAGCTTACTGTACAGTAGATAGAAGCAGTGTGGCCCAGCCGAAAGGGGAGGGGTCAGGGAATCAGTGGCCCTGGGTCCCGGTGCTTAGTACAGTGCCTGGCACATAGTAAGCACTTAATAAATGCCATTATTATTATTATCCTTATTTTTATTAACCCTGCTCTTCCATTTACCTGCTGTGTGGCCTTTGGCAAGTCTTCAGAGGTATCATGGCATAGTAGATAGAGCATGGGCCTGGGAGTCAGAAGGTCATGGGTTCTAATCCTGGCTCCTCCACCGTTCTTCTGTATGGTCTTGGGCAAGTCACTTCACCTCTCGGTGCCTCAGGTACCTCATCTGAAAAATGAAGATTGACTGTGAGTCCTATGTGGGACAGAGACTGTGTCCAACCTGATTACTTTTTACCTACTCCACCGGTTAGCAAAGTGCTTGCCACATAGCAAGCTCTTAACAAATACCATAATAATAATAATGTCACATAAGTTCTCTGTGCTTCAATTCTCTCATCTGTAAAATGATGATTCAGGACTCTTCTCTCTTCTACTTAAACTGGAAGCCCCCTGTGGGACAAGACCTGTGTCTGACCTGATTATCTTTTATCTGCTGTGCTTAGTACAATGTTTGTTACGTATTAGTGCTTCACAGGTAACACAATTATTATTATGAGTAACTGTTTATTTGGCCAGCATCACATTCATCGGTGGAATTTCCCTCCCGTTAGGGGCTGCAGAACCTCCTCCTCCCTCGCCATGTTCACTGACCCACTCTCAAGATCTTGTTCTTTTGCATCTTGTTTAGTCCTTGGGGTTGTCCTCAGTATCTAAGATTCTTAGAAAATCAGTTTGTGTGCACTGTCCCCAACCCATCATTCTGGAAGGGGTCTCACCTAAGAGACTCGATATAGAAAATCAGTTGGGAGCATGCTAAGGCTTCCACTGCTCCATGAGCATTCCCAGGTCATTGAGACTCTGACAGCTTGAATGCAGGGACTGTTCCCAAGCAATTTTTTTAATGGAATTTGGTAATAGTAAGAATTTGGACACAGTAAGCACTTACTATGTGTAAGACACTGTATGAAGCCCTGGGGTACATACAAGTTAATCATTTGGGCCCAGTCTATGTCCCACATGGAGCTCACACTCTTAATCCCCATTATACAAGTGAGGGAACAGAGTCACAGAGAAGTTAAGTGATTTGCCCAAGATCACCCAGCAGACAAGTGGCAGAGCTGGGATTGGAACCCAGGCCAGTACCTTGCTCTCTCCATTAGACCATGCTCCTTTTCTAAAAAGACTTTGTTTCCTAAATCACCTGACCCTGGCAGGTGGAGAGGGATGCCCAGAGTTAGGGGATCTCAGCTAGCTAAGCTCTTAGTGAACTAATACAGCAGAGTCTCTGAAATAGATCTAAAGAGTCAGTCAGGATGATTGGGATTGATTTCTCTTTTCCAGGGAATATGGGCTGGGAGAATCAGGCAGGGTTGGACAGAGGAGTCTCAGCCCTGGGTCTCGAAAGGAAATTTATTACTTTTCCTCGGAATTTGACCCAGATCATTTTATGACTATGGAGGAGCTAACAGGCTGGTCCTGGTTCCTGGGCACCTGGAACCAGCAAGGTTAAGATCTCACACCTTGTTTCTGAGAATCAAGAATAAGCAGCAGTTGTATCAAGGAGGTTAGAGTGAATATTCTTAATACTTTAGCTCCTACTTCATGCCATACATTGGGGTGGCTCCAAATTAATTCAGTTGGATACAATCCTGCCCCATGTGGGGCTCACAGTCTAAAAAGGAGGGAGTAAGATTTAAACTCATTTTTACAGATGAGGAAACTGTGGCACAAGGATGATAAGTGACTTACCCAAGGTCAAACAGGTAAGTGGTAGAGCAGAGATTAGCATGCCCGTCCTCTGCCTCCCATCCCCATACTCTTTCCACTCAGCCATGTTGCTTTCATTTGAAAATTAGGATATTGTTGGGCTGGGACTTGGGGGCAATGGTTTTTTTGTTGTTGTGTGCTAAGTGTAGGCTACTGTGGATTCAGTTGCTGCATATGGAAGGCCCCATCACACTCATTGTTTATGTCTCTCAGTGAATTGTAGTGACTATGGTAGGTCCAACACAGTGTTGGCCAAACTCACAATCAGAAGAACTGCAAACTGAAAGATAGCATTAATAGGGCCGAGAAGCATAGGTTCAAAGAAAGACAAGATAAGCAGTGTGGCCCAGTGGAAAAGGGCCTAGGCCTGGAAGTCAGATGACCTGAGTTCTAATCCCAGCTGTCCCAATGCTTACTGTATGATCCTGGGCAAGTCACTTAACTTCTCTGTGCCTCATTTCCTCAACTGCAAAATGGGGACTACATCCTATTCCTCACATAGATTGTGAACCCCATGTGAGACATGGACTGTGTCCAACCTGATAAACTTGCATTTACTCAGGGCATAAACCAGTGCTTGCCAAATAGTAAGGTTTAACAAATACTTAAAAAATAAAATAAATAAAAAGAGTCTTTAACTTGAGTTCAAGTAGCAATTTCTGGGGTGGGGGGAGTTGATGAGCAGGGAGATTGTTCCCTGGTGGTTGAAGAGGTGGGAAATAGTAGAAAGCAGACACCTCTGGGTGGGGGCAGGCGACGGAGGAACCAAGTAAGAGTCAACTGGAGTTGTGGCTGAATGTTAGCCAAGAGAACGGGGGTCCAGCTTCTTCTATCCCCAATAGGCTTGAGTTAGGGCACTCGGCATCTAACTTTTTACCTTGAGCCACCCAGAAAATGAAGAAAGTGCGTATGGGGCCAGCCACAATTTGACCACATCTAGGGAAGTAGCTTGGCATGGTGGATAGAGGACGGGCCCAAGAGTTGGAAAGTCATGGGTTCTAATCCCAGCCACTTGTCTGCTGTATGAACTTGGGAAAGTCACTCACTTCTCTGTGCCTCAGTTACCTCATTTGTAAAATAAGGGTTAAGACTGTGAGCCCATTGTGAGACAGGGACTGTGTCCGACTCGATTTGCTTGTGTTCTATGCCGCCCAGTGCTTAGTACAGTGCCTGGCACGTAGCAAGTGCTTAAAAAATACTATTATTATTGCTGTTGTTTAATTATTATTATCATCATTCAGCAGCAACAACATGAAATGGATTGAAAGAGAGGGCTGAGAGACCCATAAGTATCACCCCAAAATGTATTTACCCTTTTCGCCTCTCGCCCTTCCACACTTCATCTGTAGGCTGTAAACTCTCTGTGGGCAGGAAACATACTAACTCTGTTATAGCGTAATATCCAAAGTGAGTACAGTGCTCTGTATTAGATGGTAAGCCTCAGTAAATATGGTTGATTGATCTCCTTATCAAAAGCAGTGGGGAGTCAGGGAGAAGAAATGAAATGCATTTTTTCCCCAAATGGTCCTTATTCTGATGATAATGATGAGATTTTCACTCTCTACCAATCCTTCATTTCTTCTATCTTAAAAAAAAAAGTTGCTTCCTGAATGATAGAAGAACTCTGTAACCCAGGTCCACTGAAGACAGATTCCAAGAAATTGGGTTTAAATGGCAATTGGTGAAATTTAACATAGATGTAAGGAGGAATTTTGGACAGTGAGTGCTTAAATATGTAAAGAATAAATGTCTCTCAGACTCAATCACTAGCCCCATTCCAGCAATGCTGAAGTGATTATCTTGTCAACAGAGACATATGAATCCTAGGCCTTAATCAGGATGTGCGGTAATCAGTTCGCTGTAGCTGCTAGAGACTAGTAATTCAAATTAGCCTCTCTGTGGCCATGGGAAGGTAATAATAATTGTTTATTTCACTCCCCAGTATCACTATTCTTGAATAATGCAAACAAAAACTTGGAAATATAATAGCTTTTTAATTGTAAATTTTAATTATTTACATTCACTTGGGCCCATGTCTTGATTTGCAGGGAAAGCAGATGGATTTGGGTGGTGGTGTTTTTTTTTAAATTTGTTTTGTTTCTGAATGGAGAACCGAATATAATCAGCAGCATATTCAGAGAGTACAATAATGATGCACTCTAATAGTCTATTTTCTTTTTCTTTCCAATCTCATGCTTTATCCCTAATTTGAGGTAGAAGTCTGTAATTCTGATATCTTTATGAAGAGTGACAGTGAAAAGTAAATCCTACTTTTTAATTACTTCAGGTTGAAAGGTTAGCAAAGAGGAAACTTCTCCATCATTTGTCTTTTGATCGATGTAGATATCAGGTTTTCTGTAAGGACTAATAATAATAATAATAATGTTGGTATTTGTTAAGCACTTACTATGTGCCGAGCACTGTTCTAAGCACTGGGGTAGACACAGGGGAAAGACAGACACAGACTACATAGCATTCGATGATTTTTCTAAGAACGCATGTGCTACACTTACAGAATTCCAGTTTTACCACATCTGATTTACATATCATTGCCTAATTTACAAAATCTATGCCGGATCTGTATTCTTTCCTTTCCTGCTTTGTTAATTGCATTTCACGGCAAATGCTGAGAGTGGCATCACTAAGTCGTAGCTCCTTTTTTATTAGTCTATAACTATGATTTACATGTCAGCACCAATGCTCTCCCCATAGAGTTCTGTTGTGGGATGGAGTAACAAAATACCCAAGAGAAAATAATAGAAGAGAAGAAAAGGCAACGAGAGAACTGAAGGGAGAGGAAAATTATATACATATAATATATGTTGCCACCCATCACATTGGAAATTGCCCTTACTGCTATTTGCTATGAACACACAAGGCTTGCCGTGACTATCAGTGACTGCCAACCTTTCCCTGCTGACTCTAAATCCATCCATTTGCCTGCAGATAATGTGCACAGCCACTGAATATTTTTGTCCGTCTGTCTCCCCTGATTAGACTGTAAGCCCATCAATGGGCAGGGATTGTCTCTATCTGTTGCCGAATTGTACATTCCAAGCACTTAGTACAGTGTTCTGCACATAGTAAGTGCTCAATAAATACTACTGAATGAATGAATCGATAGAAGGTTACAGTTCTCTTATCCCTGATCCTCTGCCCTGTGATTACCTGAGTACCTTCAGCATCCTTGCTTTCTTCAACACAAGGTCTTTCTGTCCTCCCATTCACATAATAATAATAATTCATTCATTCAATAGTATTTATTAAGCGCTTACATGTACAGAGCACTGTACTAAGCTCTTGGATTGTACAATTGGGCAACAGATAGAGACAATCCTTGCCCAATGACGGGCTTACAGTGTAATAATAGTATTTAAGTGTTTACTACGTGTCTAAGCACGGGGGTAGATACAAGCTAATCAGGCTGGACACAGCGCTTGTCCCACATGGGGCTCACAGTCTTAATCCCCTCAGAAAAGTTAAATGTCTTGCCCAAGATCACAAAGCAGATGAATGGCAGAGCAGAGATTAGAACTCAGGTCCTTTTAATTCCCAGGCCTGTTCTCCATCCACTAGGCCACGCTGTTTCCTTTCTCCTCTCAGACTCAGTGGAACTCGGTGATATGCAAGCGTGCCCCAAGAGTCAGTGGACAATAGAGAGGATAGAGGTGTGGGAGCAGGGAGGTTAAGAGGGGTTCCATCTCAGTTCTCTGAGGCCTGCTCTTTTTTGATTTCCAGGGAACAGAATGGGAATTTCCTCTTATAGTGTATGCAGTTGATTCCATTCCTGTTGAAATGGAGGTCGGGGTTGTTCTCTGGGATAGAGCAGTTAAATTCTGGTTACGCCATTCTCTCCCGGACCCTTAGGGAAGTTTCTCTGCAGCTGGAGACAGAAAGCACTTAGTCACTGAATCCCTTCTTTCCCTTTGTTATTGTTTGCAATTACCTAGTAATGACAGCAATGGGAAAAGTTATAAATTGATAAATATAAAATATAGTACTCCATTCCAATTAATTTGATGTCAGATTGGCCCCAGCTAAAACATGATGAGCTGCATGCGTCAAATCATTATGAAACACTTAATTATTCATTGCAGTGATTATGAATTTTAGAAGAGACCGTTTGCTCAAAGATCTGTTGTTAAAGGTCCCTGCAATATATCATGTGAGGTAGAAATGATAGAAATTAATAATGAATAGAGTCTTGCATAGATAAACTTATTAGCTACATCCAATCCTCAGCCTTGGACTCTCTGGGTTTATTTAGACGCAATGTGGTGTAATGGTTAGAACGCAGGCCTGGGAGTCAGAGGGCACTGGTTCTAGTCCCAGGTCCACCACTTGTCTGCTGTGTGACCGTGGGCAAGTCACTTCACTCCTCTGTGCCTCAGTTAACTCATCTGTAAAATGGGGATTGAGATTGTGAGCCCTTCATTGGACAGGGATGTTGTCCAACCTGATTTGCTTGTATTCACCTCAGTGCTTAATACAGTGCTAGTAAACACTTAACAAATAGCATAATTATTATTATACATCTGTAAAAAATAAAATTAGAAACCTAGACTTGTCAGTCCTGGAATTGCTGTCCCAATCTGATGTCCTTTGAGGTGTCTCATGTACCTCTATAGCCATCGTAAAACAAGAGTGAAAGGTGAAAGCAGCAGACTGAGGGGAAATTTGTGTCTAAGCATAGGTGTTTATAGGAATTGTAGTGTATTGAATTCTGAGCATGCCTAGAGAGTCTAATTATTCTCCCTAACTCATAAATTGAATGTGTTGGATCTGCTTATAGTAATAATAATAATGTTGGTATTGGTTAAGCGCTTACTATGTGCAGAGCACTGTTCTAAGTGCTGGGGTAGATACAGGGTCATCAGATTGTCCCACATGAGGCTCACAATCTTAATCCCCATTTTACAGATGAGGTAACTGAGGCACAGAGAAGTTAAGTGACTTGCCCAGAGTCACACAGCTGACAAGTGGCAGATCTGGGATCCGAACCATGACCTCTGACTCCCAAGCCCGAGCACTTTTCACTGTGGCTTATCCTATATCTACTTCAAGAACAATACTTGGCATATGATAGGTGCTTAATAAATGCTATAATTAGCAACTTGGGGTGTATACTTCCCAGAAAGATTTGATCAGGAAAGAAATTGCTATTTTCTATTTCTAGAATCTTTCATTTTCAGTGCAGACTGGCTTTGCAAAGATCTAGGGTTTGTTAAATAGGCCACTAACCTTTTTAAATTTTCCACCCAGATTATATATTAATAATAACCATTTTGTATTAAAATAAAATAATGAAAGGGCATATTCAATCCATTTTGGATGCCCCAATGCACTGGATTTGATTCTGAACCCCACTGCTCTCCTGTCAATTATCCAGTGCATTTGGGGCATCCAAAATAGATTCAATATGTCCTTTCATTATTTTATTTTATTAATACAAAATGCTTATTATGCTTATTAATATACAATCTGGATGGAAAGTTTAAAAAAGTTAAGGGCCTTTTTTTTTTAACAAACCCTAGATCTTTGCAGAGTCAGTCTGTGATGAAAATGAAAGATCCTAGAAATAGGCATTGGAAAGTGTCATCAACTTGAATATGGCATTTCTGTAACCTATTTGGCCAATCAAATTGGTGCACAAAGCCTTGATATTGACTCTTTGGCTGAGGGAAGAGGAATGCCTATTGGCTGGGAAATTCCTGGAATTTGTATCAATCCGAAAAAGAGCGGTTTGGGTGGAATTAGCCATTATATTTCAAAGTGCAAAAGACATCTGTGGAAATGGCTCAATCTCCATTTAATACAGTTAGAGAACAAGAGAGTTACCTGACAAAGTTCAAATCAGCAAGATCCAGAAAAAAATAACTGGAGAAATTCATTCACCAGCAGGAAGCCACTCTGTTGAATTTTACTCCTGAAAGAGCTCCAGCCTTTGAATTCTGTTGCTAGGATGGTAAAAGGGACAAGGTGATTTTGTAGCTCATAATAATGCCTGTAATTGTGTGGGCAAAAATGGATTTAACAACTGTTCGTGCTACAGGGACTACTCGTCCTTTCCTCCCCAACCCACCAGGAGACATGACCTGTTGCAATGAAAGTATTTTGGAGTTTAGTTTCTCTTGTCATCACTGCCTCCTTCCAGATTGGGGGAAATCAGATCAAGCCTTGTCTCTCAGTTTACAGTGCTGATTATCATCATCTCTTCTATGGTGTCTGGATAAGTGTGGCTCTATAGGCCAAGTATCACTGCAATAACACGTTATTTATTTGACCAGGCTGGCAGAACCGCTTTGGGTATTTTTTGAGGAATTTGCTCTTCTCCAAGATGCAAAAAGGTCTGTCATATCTTTTTCCTTCTTTTCTGATGTTCTCCTCCACACAGGAGATCAAATGAAAGTAAATCAATTCTGTTTTTATTTATTTTATCCACTTTGGTTAAGGATATTGGAAAAGAGTGCATTAGAAGCAGTATGGCTCAGTAGAAAGACTAAGGTCCTTGGAATCAGAGGACTTACTATTCTAAGCCAGGTTCTGCCACTTGTCTGTTGTGTGATCTTGGTCAAGTCATGAAGCAGAGTGATCTAGTGGATAGAGGACGAACCTGGGATTCAGAAAGATCCGAGTTCTAATCCCAGCTCTGACACTTGCCTGTTGTGGGACCTGGGTTATGTCACTTGGGCTTCAATCACCTCATCTGTAAAATGAGGATTAAAACTGAGCTCCATGTGGGACATGGACTGTCCTGATTAGCTGTATCTAACCCAGTACTTAGTACAGGCCCTAGCACATAGTAAGTGCTAAATAAATACCATTTAGAAAAAAATACTCTGTGCCTCAGTTCCCTCATCTGCATTAGAAGGATTCAATACCTATTTTTCTTCCTCCTTAAACTGTAAGCCTCATGTGCAACTTGATTATCTTTTATCCACCCTAGCATTTATTACAGTACTTGGCACATAGTGCCTAACATTATTATTATTATTAGCTGTCATGGCATTTATTAAGTAGCAATTGTGTTTGAGCACCTACTGAGTGCAACACACCAGCAAATATGGTATGAATAATAAATCATCCATCCCAATTTTCCCATGCACTTTGATGGAGTTCCCCAAAACCTGAACTATAAAAATATTCCCAACCAAATGAACACATTTTATAAAATGCTTTGTACAATCAAGAAAGATAAATAAAAAATCATGGGGGCTAGAGGGTGACAAGGAAGGAATGGAATTGGCTTCATCTTTCACTATTATAATGGTACAGAGCAGATCAATTAATACAATAATGGGCTACAGTAGAAAAGGGAAATCTTTGTTTCAGCCAACTGACATTAAGCCTAGGAATTTGCCCAACTGCACCTAAGCCAAGGAATCTGATTTTAGCTAGGACAGGAAAATGATACTAAGCAAATCTGTTTTAAATTTCTATTTTTGGGGAAGAGGCTCAGTCAGAGCTGGAAAAACAGTGAAAATAATATATTTAGGCTTTAAGACATTTTTATGAAAATGGTCAGATTTCATATTGTCCTAACAAAGCACTGTAGGGAACTTCAACTGCCCCAACAGAGATATTAGGGTTTTTCTCCTGAAAGCTATCCCAGAAATGAAGTAATGAACATTGTCCAGATGTGGGATAAAAATAAGTCTGCCTTTATTAATCTGAAGACCCCCACACCAGTCTTTCAGCTTTCAACAAGTCTCACTATAAAAAGTCACTTTCTCTCCTTGCGCCCCATTGTCCCCATTTAGAAAATCAAGGAGAGCCCAGGGCTAGAACGTGAGCCTGGGAGTCAGAGAACCTGGGTTCTAATCCTGCCTCTGCCACTTGTCTGCTGTGTGACCTTGGGGAAAACACTTCAATTCTTTGTGCCTCAGTTATCCTAACTGAAAATGGGGATTATGACTGAGCCTTATGTGGGACAGAGACTATGTCCAACTCAATTAGCTTTTATCTACCCCAGCACTTAGTATAGTGCTTGTGGTATAGGAAGTGCTTAATAAATACCATGATTGTTATTATCATTATTATTTGTTGAGCACAATATGTGCAGAACACTGGACTAAGCACTTGGGAGAGTATAATAAATAGATGTATTACCGGCCCTCAGGGAACTTATGGTCCAGTGAAAGAAACAAACTCTTTCATATTTAAATTGTGCACGTGAGATCAGGGACAGGTTGGGGTTAATGAGGAGGGATGTTTAACAAGGTAAGACCTGGAAAGAGGGTTTGAGCTTCTTTTAGAAATTGCTGTATAAATTAAACATGCCATTTGCATTACTCAAGAAATTTACTGTAGCCAGCCAAGTGCCTTTTCAAGGATGCTACTACAGGAAAAAAAGTGATATCTAATCAACTGAGCCAACTTATGTCTTCTTTACAGAAGGTTTCTATTATAAATTACAACCATGAAGAAAATATTAATGAGGCTTTGCCTCTCCTCGCATTCTCCTTCCTAGCTCAGAAGGTTAAATAGATGAGAATTTTTGTCACTGCTCATAATTGATAAAATGTTCCTGAGTGAATGATAATATTCAGTGATTAGGGTCTACCTTGGTTGGATGGACTACCTCCACATTGATGATGATGATGATAATAATAGTGGTATTTAAGTGCTTATTATATGCCAGGCACTGTACTGAGTGCTGGGGCAGATACAAACAAAACAGGTTGGACACAGTCCCTGTCCCACATGGGGTTCACGGTCGCGTGGCTCAGTGGAAAGATCATGGGCTTTGGAGTCAGGGCTCATGAGTTCGAATCCCAGCTGTGCCACTTGTCGGCTGTGTGACTGTGGGCAAGTCACTTAACTTCTCGGTGCCTCAATTCCCTCATCTGTAAAATGGGGATTAAGACTGTGAGCCCCACGTGGGACAACTTGATTCCCCTATATCTACCCCAACGCTTAGAACAGTGCTCGGCACATAGTAAGTGCTTAACAAATACCAACATTATTATTATTATTATTATTAATCCCCAATTTGCAGATGAGGCAACTGAGGCCCAGAGAAGTAAAGTGGCTTGCCCAAGGTCACAAAGCAGACAGGTGACAGAGCCAGGATAAGAACTCATGACCTTTTGACTCCAAGGCCCGTGCTCTATCCACTATGCTATGCTGCTTTTGTTGCACTCAATTCAGGGTCCTACACACCAAAAGCAAACAGGACACAGTAGACATTCAAATACTACTGAATTAATGAGTGAAAGATTTAATGAAGTTCTTCTAACCAAGTAATAGAATTTTAAGGATCTGTGCTCTTAATAATTTGTTTCCATATTTTGCTAATCTCAATTTAAATTATATTTTTAAGCATTTCTCATTCTTGTTTCCCATATATAGCCTCTATAAACTCAATGGTATCTTAGTGACTGGTGGAAAAAATCGGCGATACTAAGTTGACTGAGAATTGCCCTGTATATTTTTATCATCTGAACCATTAACTTCTAGAGGAAAAAAAAAAAACAACAAAAAACAAAACTAATCCAGAAGTCTTAGGCATTCTTGGTGGGCCAGTTGTGGCCAAAGGTATTCTGTTGACATTGAAATACAATTAGAGATGTTATAAGTACTCATCTTTGCCATTCTTACACTTTCCTGCACACTCACTTATCAAGGCTCATTTTTCAATGGACTCTGAGCAGATACTTCCTTCTGCACACAGATACATTTCTGTGACCAATCAAATTGGGTTGGAAAATATTTTCATTTCCAGTGACAGTTTTCCTTGGACTGAATTCAAATCCAAAGACATTTCAGTGCACTCATCAGGATAGGGTTAGAATGGGATAGAGCCCAGCGCATCCTAGTGAAAATTGAATTGGAATTATAATTTCAATGGCAATTCACCTACATTGCAAAAGGAAGGTAACATTCAGTGCTCATCTGAGCCTGGAGTTTTGTGAGAGCAAGCTTCTCTAGGTAAATAGTTGATATTTCTATTCATGGCACTTAGAATTAGCATCTTCGGACAAGCACATGCTCCTCAGTTTGAACTCAATTATACATTAAATTTTATCTTTGTCCATCTGCTTTTATGTATAATAGAAAAATTAAATGTTTGTATAAAAGCAATTTTTAGATTCATGCTTTAACTGCAACTGAGGGGAGATGAAGATTCAGTAAAATTCATTTACCAGGAATATGATTACTCTGGACATATGGATGTTCTGTGTAGTTGAGTTTATCATATCATTCTTGTTTCATTTTCAAATAAGGTAGCATATTATTTTCCAAGCAGAATGAGTAACCTGTACTCTCACTGGATTTCAAGTTTTT
This sequence comes from Ornithorhynchus anatinus, assembly GCF_004115215.2. Lineage (NCBI taxonomy): Eukaryota > Metazoa > Chordata > Mammalia > Monotremata > Ornithorhynchidae > Ornithorhynchus > Ornithorhynchus anatinus. The sequence continues at coordinate 30,683,388 of NC_041745.1, forward strand.
CTATATAGTTTATAATAATTTGGGGATTCATCATAGTACTGTCCATTTGTTGATAATACTTGCTGAGCACTTATTCTGTGCTATTCAGTTATTCCATAAATGGTATTTATTAAGCAGTAACTGCATGTAGAGCACTGTATTAAGTGCTCAGGAAAGTAAAATACAATAGAGCTGATAGACACGATTGCTGCCCAAAAGTCTAGAGGGGGAGACAGACATTAAAATATAATACATAAAGTGGAAATTGTAGACTATAAGAATTTGTACTTAATGTCTCTGGGGCTGAGGGTGGGGTGATTATCTAGTGCTTAGGGGGAACAGATGCAAATACATAGGTGAAGCAAAAGGGAGGATGTGTAGGAAAAATGAGGGCTTAAGGGAAGTCAGTTCAAGGAAACGTGATTTTTAGAAGGCCCTAAATGGAACTAGCCTCTATCTTTAATTTTCTCTAATCTTGGTGGAGCTAAGTGGTGATTTTTGTTCAGGTTGCTTTCATAACAGGATAAAAAGAACCATTCACCTCAGAAGCCATAGTGGGAGGTTTGTAGTCTCATAAGAGTCATGGCAGCTGTCCTAACAGGATCCCCTCTCACCTTCCTTCCCACTTTTCTTCTCTCATCGTTTTGGTCCTGAACCTGGAGATAGGGATGTCCTCAAGGTGCTTCAGGAAGACTGGTTGAGGTTGGGAGGATGGACAATGAGCCAGGGCCGGTAGACAAGGCTGGTAGACCCCTGGGCTTCAATCTTTAATCTGAGTTTTCCAGGTCAGGTCAGACCTCTGAAAGGACAAACCTTGAAGTGTTTTTTGTTTGTTTTTGTAATCATTAATGGGATAGATTGCCTTCTGAGAGAGATTTTTACCTAGTTTGTTTCTTTTCCCATCTGTGAAACAATGGCTCAGGCCTTGAATCTGAGTAGTTGACCCCACTTAGAGAAGGTCGTTTTACAGGTCCAAGTGCAATTCAAGGTGCTGGTTTCCATACAGTTTTTGACACTTTCTCTGTATAACATGGGCCTCAAGAGGCTGGTGAATCTTGAAAATTCAATTAGCTTTGTTTGTTCAGTGTCTTTAGAAACAGAACAAAATGAAAGAGGGAGGTGTGGAATTCATTAAGTCAAATGTGTAGGTGTTTTAGCATATGCTTGAACTTCCAAATCCAATCACATAGAAGGAAGTCAGGTGATTATCAAGAGATTGACGTAGTTTGAAATCACTTTCTGAAGGAAGTCTGAAGGAGAAACATCTCTCTGCAACTGTACTGGGAAAAGTACTATCTGAATACGGACAAGTGCTTGACTCTTTAAGGAACTGAAATCAGACGCAACCCATCTAACAGACAGCAATTTTCTGGATCATGAAAGTATAGGTTGTCTGACAGCCAAAGCCAAACTCGATCTGCAAATACAGCATTGTAAGTCGTTAGTTGTAAGTCAAGAAAGGAAGAGAAGAATACAACAAGGAGAGAAGGAAAAAAGGAGATGCTGAGGAGGGGAAAATAAAATATCTACTATATGGGATCTGCAGATTCAACAGTGTTGTTGGAAGATTTTAATGCATCATCTCCTTCATTTCCAAATAAGAACACTGATTAAGAAAGATGCATTTTGTGCAGGCCAATAAGTGATTAAGAATCCCCTAGGGCTACCTAACCTTTTACCTGGTAAAAGCTTATAACCTAAAGAGAGAACCTCTCAGCTTGAAAAATAGAATATCAGGATGTGCAACTCAGATCAGTTGTTGACCTGATCCAAAAGCTACAAATTATTTCCAGTTCTGATTCCTTGTAGTTTAAACACAGACCCTGACAAAAGTGTATTCAAGAATAGGGAGACACAAGAATTCTTCTATAGTACTAGAGGAGCAATTAGCCAATTGCTAACTTAGTTGTGTGAAAGTGTTAATGTACCCTAGTCAGTTATTAAATAATGGGAAAAGAGGGGTTTCGTCTCAAGTGAGAGATTAATACCTGTGTGGTAATGATGATGATCGCCTAGATTGCATTGCCTTGCCCTGACCCTGATACTTGAGAAGAAATCATTTCAAAGTACACAGAGACATCACCCAATGTTTTAGCAAAGTAAAACTTATTTGGAAGGTTGGTGACCTTGGTCCTCTGCATATATTTGTGTTTGGAGATCATGAAGAATGAAAGTGTTCCATACTGCTGAAGAGAATCATCAACATCAGGAGGAAAATGAACTGGCTCATTACGGGCTAACTCCCAACTGTTAAAATGGTGGAGGCGGCAATGTTTCTCAGGGGTTGTGTATTATTACCCTGGTGCCCTTTCAAGGGCTCTACCAAAGGGTCCTTTAGGGACCCACACAGATGAAAAGAAACAGGTTTAGTGTGTCAGATGATTGTGTTATTCCAGAAGAGCTTGAAATCTAAACAACAGATGGTTGGATGTAAATAAGAATAGATACCAACTCTTCACTGGCACAGCTTTCTAGGGACCATTGAATTTTGGTCAATTAGGTTTTGACTGAACCATGCAGAAAGGGACAGTCAGAGAATGGTCTGGGGATCAAATTTTATTTTCACTTGCGCTTTCCAAGCGGAGAAGCAACAAGGTATTGCTTCTCCCATTGGAGTGGACATGTGAAACTTTAATCTGTGCACTTCTGCTGGAGCAGAAATCTCCAGGACAGGGACCCGTGTTTAAAGGAGGATGGGGATAGTAGTGATGGACAGGTGGAGAGGGGCATGTATATTGGTGACATTGAGCCCATCATTGGGCAGGGATTGTCTCTATCGGTTGCTGAACTGCACATTCCAAATGCTTAATACAGTGCTCTGCACATAGTAAGTGCTCAATAAATACTATTGAATGAATAAATAAATGAACGGTGAATGAAAGACAATCGGGGAATGTGTAGCACCATGATCTGGAACAATAAGGTAGTGTGTCCTTCTGACACATATTAATATGTCACCGTAGTGAGATCTCACACTAAGAACTCAATGGTATTTATCAATAATTTATTGACATTTATTGAGTGGAGAACACTGTACTAAGCACCTGGGAGAGTATGATAAAACAGAGCTGGTAGACATGCTCTACAGAGAACATCTACAGAGTTGGTAGACATGATCCCTGTCCACAGTGAGCTCATTTTTTGTGTGCCAAGCACTATTCTAAGCATTTGGGAGAATACAACAGAGTTGGTAGGCAGAACCTCTGCCGTGAATGAGTATTACTACTAGAGTTAGTAATAATGATAGGGGGATTTGTTAAGGGTTTATTATCTGTCAATCACTGTGCTAAGGCCTGGGATAAATATATTTCTCTTTGTTTCATTAATATGACCTAGTGTTCATTCTTTTTTTGTAAATGCAGAATATTTTAACAAAGCAAAATGTATATCATATATCTATCATAGATATCGGCTATCAGCCACCAATTTTTAAACTTTTGGAAATTAGGCAGAGAGTGACATCATCCCTGATCTCTTTTGCCCAATCAGAACTGTATTTGATTGTCTTTTTTTGACTTTTCCTTCTGTGTTTTATGCTAGTTACATATTCTTTCCAGTTTGAGCTTTTTCAGTATTTCCCCTATATAGGCATTATATTTTGTTATAAGGATACAACCCAGTTACCACTTTCTATAGTTTTCCTTTATGACTTCTTTTGTTTGTGCTGAGTTCAACTAAATTTATATTTTTTTATTCTTGTCTTTCCAATGTGTAAAGCCATCATAAATGAAAATTTCTGAAATAGAGATTTACATTTGATAAACATCCATAAACCATTAGTTGTTTTTTTAGCCTGTGAAATAACTTTTTATTGGAAAACGAGAGCTTTCTTCAGTAGATTGTAATGATAGCTATTTTAGGACTGGTAGTTAGAGGATAGATTTAAATGATCTTGTTTATCAACTTTCACCAACCAAATTTAACTTAGGCTCTTTAATTTTGTGTTGGTTTTTTTTTTTTTAAAAAAAAGCACACAGAAACTAATCCTTTTTTTGTTTGTTTCCTGCTGTGCCAGCAATCACTCTAGTAGGCCTTTTTTTTTTTTTTTTGGTTGGGGGAGAATGAGGGATCGGATGAAACAATAACAGAAATGCAGTACTGTTTTAGGGTAATCTTTCTTTCCCACTTCTGGGGCATATAACAAGTAATAAGGTTATGCTGACTGTAGCCTTCTTTTGGCCAACAATACAACGTGCTTTAAACATGCTGGTAATCAGAGTTAAGCCAGAAAAACAGATGGAAAAAATGGGAAATAAAAGCTGTGTTAGCTTCACTGGGGGAGAATTTTTTTTTGTTTAATTGTCTTATCTTTATAAAACTTAGCCCCTAGGGAGGTTTGTCTCTGATTTTTTCAGACCAGGTGTTCAGGTGAAGGGAGGCAGAAAGATGCCAGAAATATACAGATTTTTATTCTGGTAACTTTTTACTGAAATCAGCAGGAGTCCAAATATCAGCTTTAAAAACATTGTAAGTGGTTCCTATAAGAGTTCTTCAAATATTTCCAGGACTCTTTTAACTTTTTCAAGTTTTTCTTTTATCTTTATGATCCCCAGGGTGAAGGTCATGAACAGAGTCATTGAGCTCTGAAAAGACTGTGGGGTACAGTACCTTTAGAATTGCTTATTTGGAGTTATTCTTTCACTTTTCTCTCTTTAATCCAATATTTCAGGACTATATTGTTCAGTAATAGCATAAGTTAGAGGTCATGTTTATAATGAAATAAATGGAACTCATCATCAAAATTTTCATGCTGGGGAGGATAAAAAAGAAAAGCACAATTGTCACCTTTACAGTGTTTTCTCCACTTTGGGAGAGTCAGTGTGATTCACAATGGTGAAATGTTTCAAATGACAGACATTTTAACCAATTTTTTTTCTGTATATTGATGAAACAATGTTAGTATTGATAAACTGATATTCAGTTATATTTTCAAATATCAATCAATATCATAGGTTATCAATAGTATAGTTTAGTTATATTATACAATACATTCTAAAATAGAATCTTATAATATGATAATGATATATAAGGCCAAACTCATCCATTTCAAGTTTATCTTAGCGAGCTTTTACTCTGCTTCTCTTCTGCTCATTATTATTCCTCTCTCCTTGTTGACACCCATGCTCATTGCCCTTGCTTACTGTTCCAGACATTTAATTCCCTTCTCCCCCATCATTTGCCCCTAATGACCTGGCCACCTACTTTATTAAGAAAGTTGAAACTACCCAGTGTGAGCTCCCTAAATTGTCCCGATCTACTCTCACCAGTCCCTCCCTCCTCCTGCCTCTTATTCTATCCCATCTTTCCTGGCAATATCTCAAAAGGAGTTCTCCTGCCTTCTCTCAAAATCCACCCTAACCCTTTTCACCTGATCAACACACTTGCCCCCTTCCTTCTTCTCTCTCTGACCAACATGTTCAACTGTTCCCTCTCCAATGGCTTCCTCCCCACTGCTCTCAAACATGCTCATTTCTCTCCTATCTTTAAGAAACCATCCCTTGGCCCTACAGCTCCCTCATCCTAACCCCTTCCTTCCATTCCTCTCCATCTCCTTGAGTGAGTTGTCTAAACCTACTGTCTCAAGTTCCTTTCCTCGAATTCTCTCCTCGACCCCCTCCAATCTGGTTTCTATCCCTTTCACTCCACAGAAACCACCCTCTCAAAGGTCACCGATGATCTCCTTCTGGCAAATTCCAATTGCTTCTACTCTAACTTAATCCTTCTCATCCTCTCAGCTCCTTTTGTCACTGTCGACCACCCCCTTCTCCTGGAAACATTGTCCAACCTTGGCTTCTCTGACATTATCCTCTGTTGGTTCTCTTCCTATCTCACGGGCCATTCATCATCAGTCTTTTCCATGGACTCCTCCTCTGCCTCCCAACTCCTTACAGTGGGTGTCCCTCAAGGTTCAGTTCTGGGGCCTCTTCTATTTTCCATCTATACTAACTCCCTTGGAGAACTCATTCACTCCTATGGCTTCAACTACCACCTCTAAGTGGATGATTCCCAAATCTACATCTCTAGCCCTGATCTCTCTCCCTCTCTGCAGTCTCACAGTTCCTCCTGCCTTCAGGACTTTGCTACTTGGATATACTGCTGACACCTGAAACCTAACCTATCCAAAAAAGAACTCCTTAACTTCCCACCCAAACCCTGCCTCCCCCTGATTTGTTCCATGACTGTAGATAGCACCACCATCTTTCCTGTCTCTCAAGCCTTTAACCTTGAAATTATCCTTGACTCTACTCATTCAACCCACATATTCAATCCATAACCAAATCCTGTCCATTCACCCTTCATGGCATCATTACAATCCACCCTTTCCTCTCCATCCCAACGATTACCATGTTAACACAAACATTTATCCTATCCCACTTTGATTACTCTGTTAGCCTCCTAACTGGCCTTCTGGCCTCTGCCTCTCTCTACTCCAGTCCGTACTTCAGCCTACTGCCTAGATCATTTTGCTACAAAACCATTCAGTCCATGTTCCCCACTCCTCAAGAATCTTCAGTGGTTGACCATCCACTTCTGCTTTAAACAGAAAGTCCTTACCATTGGCTTTAAATGATTCAATCACCTTGTCTGCTCCTGCCTAACCTCACTGCTCCCCTATTACAACTCAACCCACACATTTTGCTGCTCTTATGCCACCTACTCATTGTCCCTCAATCGTATCTCTCTTGCCACTGACCTCTTGCCCACATTCTGCCTCTGGCCTGGGATGCCCTCCCTCTTCATGTCCCTCTTATTCTTCTTAGTAGTCTTACTTACATTCATTAAGCACTTCAGCCAGGCACTGCACTAAAGTACTAAGGAAAGGTACATGAATATTCTGACATGCTCCCTGGATCATTTTTATCTAAAGGGGACAGGGGCAAGGGAGTGGACAAAATCAGTGTGAGATGAAGTCAGATAAATGTAGTAAAAACCAACGCTACAGTGAAAAACTACCATGGAAAAGAACAAACACATTTATGATAGCAAGAATGGAAGTAGCGGTGCATTTATACATGATATTTGAGTCCTTGTTGCTCCTCTTGACTCCATTCTGGACTGCCTTTCATCTGTACAGTCTCAGTTTCCCCTTTGGAAATTGGGAAGGATTGCTTCTGCCTTGCTTCTTCTCAGTGGTTGGGGATGGGAATGGAAGAGGGTCCCTGGTTTCAGGTACAATCTAGCTCAGGCTTGAGAACAGTGTTTCCCCAGTCACTAAATCAATCAATGATATTTCTTACTCACACTTACTCTGAGTGAGCACTGTTACTAAATGCTTGGGAGAGTATATCACGGAAGAGTTGGTTGGCAAGTTTCCCTTCCCACTACAAGTTTAAAGTCTAGAGTATTTCCAATAGTAGAATGAATAAAGATTTTTAGTTTTTGCCCTAATTTTATGAATTTTAAAAGTAGTAAATTGTTGATAACAGGCATCTGTAATCCTGCCTGGTTCTACTAGGCCCTTAGAAAATAATCTTGTACATTTTAATTTTTCCAGATGAATGTCAAAGTGCCAACTGAATGTGTACAAAAAGTGTAACTTCACCTCTGTCCATTAACCTCATACAATCTATTAGAACATGGCCTCCGGCTCATGAGTGAATTAAAATTAATTTTAATGCTTCCTTGGGTGACTCTAGGAATGTTAGATGCTACATTCTGAAGGTCCACCGGATTGCAAACACAATGCATGGTGAAGGCACTCCCAGAATTCAGAAGTCATCAACTTTTTGTTTGTTTAACGTGTTTACCAATCCAAATGATCAAAAGAAAAAAAAAGTATGTGATGTATTTCTAGAGAAAGAAAAATTAAGCATGGAGAATTGGTATAAATATTTTTAAGAAATATTTTTTGTTCCATGTACATTCCAAATGAGGGTGGGGTCAATATGTTATATATATATATATTTTCTTTTTTCAGAAAAAGGGCCTCACCATTTATTCATATATTTCAGGTCCCCAGAAATCTCCTATCCCTTTCTGTAGCCAAATAATTCAGGTCAAGTTTTAATCTGGGAGCCTGGGTTGTTGGATAAATTGGTAATGGGCTTTGCAGATTATAAACTCCTTGTGCTTACCAACTCTTTTTTTAATTGTACTTTCCCTAAAGCTTATACAGTGGTTTGCACACAGTAAGGGCTTAAAAAATACCATTGACTGATAGTGGCATCACTCACCCAGTTTAACAGAGTCATGCACTCCGGTTGGTAATTCATTGTCGGAATAGTGGCTGTATCCATTCCTGCCACCAGATACCACATGTCCGCTTTGCTTTTGACACCCCAGCCCTGGATCCACTGGTAGATACAAGGTCTGAGGAACAGTACAATGTACTAGTCTAAATTTAGGTAGTGAGGACCAAAGTCTCCGTGGAAATCTGCCATAGAGGACTATGGTATGTAACATTATTACTTCAGGTAGTTTGGATACCAGTCTTCTTACAGATTTTGTACATTTCTCCTAGGGCAGAGCAAATTATCCACTGTTTTGAAATTCTCTGGATGGGAGTACTCAAAAGGCAACATTTCCAATTACTTCATATTACATCTTAGAAGAAAAATGAGATAGGGGCAGAAACAAATGGGACCTCCAAGACTGCTCTTTTTCTCTTTTTTCCTGACTGAGGAACTCTTAAAGGTTCAACCACTTGATAGAGAATAGTGAGGTGAAAGCAATTGCACAACACAACTGAAGGCTACTCACAGTGCAAAATTGCCCCTGGCCAGTTGACTGTGAAAGATTGTGAAGATTCAAGATTGAGGAGATGAAGCAGAGAAAAATATATAAATTCAGAGGGAAAATCTATTTCTATGGCATGCTTTGCTCTTTTCTTATCTGATTCAATGGGACGCATCTGTTGAATTTTTAATAATTAGTAATTTTATACAATTTTAAAATATCAAATCTGAAGGCTAAACATATAATTGCCAAGTTGAATTCATTCTTTTTTTCTGTTTGTTTTTGGGTTATTTTGTTGTTGTTGTTGTTAAATTTAAGGAGACAACATGACCTGGTGGGATTAGGGAAATAGGTTACCTGGAGCAAGTCACTTCACCTCTCTCATTATAGATTGTAAGCTCACTGTGGGCAGGGAATATGTCTACCAACTCTTTTGTACTCTACAAAGTACTTAGTAAGTGCTCAATAAATATCATTGGTTGTTCCTCAGTTTCCTCAATTTCCTGTCTCTTAAATTGCCAGTCCCATGTGGGTCAGTGACTGGGTCAAGTCAGTTTATCTTGTTTCTGCTCCAGCACTTAGTACTGTCCTAGGCATGTTCTAAGTGTGTATAACAGTGATACATATGTACTTTTACAGCTGAACATTTTAATAGTTAACTAGCTAGTTAGTAACTTACACCACTCAGGGCAGACTAACTAAACTAACAAAAATAGTTCCCCAAACTAAGAAAAATAGTTTGTCATCTTTAGCCAAAGATCATGATAATGTAGATGACAACATAGAAGGTGGTGATTTTGTTCCTTAATTGGAGTTCCCAAATTGAAAGAGAACAAGATATCATGCTTTACCATTTCCAGCATAAATCATTAAATGAGCAAAAAAGCAAATATGCAACATTTCACTGTCAAACAAGACATAAATGTGCCCATGGGATGCAACTAGGAGTATGGAAGAAATTGGTTTGGATAAAATGAGGATCGAGCCAAAACGTTTAATTTCTATTCTACCCTCACTGAAAGGAAGCATTAAAATGAACAACATACGCTGATTAAGACCCACAGACACTACTCCATTTTGGCCGACACAAGAGATAGTAGATATATCAAGGGGAAGCAAGGCCTCAGCTTTCCAACTTGTGTCTACAGGCTTAAGCTATGTAATAGTTTGATAGACCTATAAAACAGCAAAATGCTGCATAGAAGTGTTTGGAACAGAACCTAAGAGGACACTCGTTTTTATTTTATTTTATTTTTTGATTAAACACCAGCAACCTCATCTGACTTCACAGTCCCCAGGAACTGAAGATAGTTGAGTTGGTATAAACAAGGCAGTGGCCTTAGAATGGGAATCGCAGGAGCAAAGACATCTTTACTAGAATGAAATCATTTCTTGTACTAGTTTAAAATTGAATAGCTATGAAACGTGAGTTCATGAAGCCACAGTTTGTCTTGGAAGCGTACTATGTGTTAATGCTAAACCAACATGAAAAAGGCTTTCTAATCATCTAATGGATCGGAGTTGCTATAGTGAATCAGCTAATTGATAGATGATTTTGTTGATTAATTTACTGGAACAAAATAACAACAAGAGATAAATTATGTTATAGCTATTTGTTTTCCCAGGGGAAAGAACATAACACCCAGTCAATTGTCTATTCCTATATTTCGTGTCAAAGATTTAGTAAAGGAAGAAAGCCTTGCTATTCTAAACAGACCACTGATTCAAAGGAAAAAGGGAAGCTAGAAGGGAAAATCACATTGAATTCCCTTTATAATAGTTTGAATTAACCACTGACTTTTTGGTTTTAAAGGCATCTGTTGTTTTCCTTTCTGTCCCCCAGGGAATTAGTGAGTTTTAGGTGATGTCATTTTCAGAGAGCCCCAGCTCTCTCTGACTCAGAACAATCTGGGAAATTTGGGGGTTTTTATAGATGTTCACTGGCGCTTTCCTCCCCCTCCCAACGTTCTTGCCTTTCTAGGCATGATATAGATTTTCCTCCTTGCCTTGGCTGGAGCAGCTGTCATCATGAGAATCTCCCATATGTTTGTAGGAGAAAGTCAACTTTCTGAGCTCCTGGCAGTTCAGACTGGTTCTGCTATACTATTCGTAATCTTACTCAGGTTTGGGATGGAGGACTTATCCTGGGTTAATTTGGGAATGTGGGTGCCTATTTCCAAAGGTCAATCTTCTTGGCAACATTCATAATTATCCTTTCTACAAAACACCATTTGAAGAAAGGACACTTGCGATCATGGATTCTCAAGTAACATTTTAGATGAACAATTGAAATAGAAGCATAATTTAAAACAACCTTAAATGTATCTGCTATTGGATATGTAACGATTTCAATTGAACTTAAAATGATTATTCCACAAGCCCAATTCATTCCCCTTATACATGTCTAAAATGGGTGGGTGAGTGAAGAGGAGCTCTCTTTAGAGAAGCAGCGTGGCTCAGTGGAAAGAGGCCTGGGCTTGGGAGTCAGAGGTCTTGGGTCGAATCCCTACTCTGCCATTTGTCAGCTGTGTGACTGTGGGCAAGTCACTTCACTTCTCTGTGCCTTCAGGTACCTCATCTGTAAAATGGGGATTAAGATTGTGAGCCTCACGTGGGACAACCTGATGACCCTGTATCAACCCCAGCACTTGAGAACAGTGCACTGCACATAGTAAGCGCCTTAACAAATACCAACATTATTATTATTATCTCTGTCTTTCTCTTTTCTTTCCCACTCTCATGTTGCCCACTTTCTCTCTCCCCCTGCCCCACACCCCTACAAACACATGAGTATCTTATTAGCTTATACTAGCGACCTGCTACTATTTGAGGAGCAGCGTAGTCTGATGGAAAGAGTATAGAACTGTCAGAAAATCTAGAGTCTAATCTCTGCTCCCCACTTGGCCAAGACAGTTGATTTCTCTCATCCTCAGTTTCCTCTTCTGTAAAATGGGGATTAAGACTGTGAACCCCATGTGGGACAGGGACTCTGCAACCTGATTTGCTTGTATCCACCCCAGCTCTTAGTACAGTGCCTGGCACATAGTAAGCACTTAACATACTAGTTACCTATCCCCAATAACCCCTGGCCCACGTCCTACCTTTAGCCTGGAATGCCCTTCCTCCTCCAATCAGCCAAACTTTCATTCATTCATTCAATAGTATTTATTGAGCGCTTACTATGTGCAGAGCACTGTACTAAGCGCTTGGGATGAACAAGTCGGCAACAGATAGAGACAGTCCCTGCCGTTTGACGGGCTTACAGTCTAATCGGGGGAGACGGACGGACAAGAACAATGGCACTAAACAGCGTCAAGGGGAAGAACATCTCATAAAAACAATGGCAACTAAATAGAATCAAGGCGATGTACAATTCATTAACAAACTCAGCACACTTCCTCCCCTTCAAACCCCTCCCTGAAAACTCATCTCCTCCAGGAAGTCTTCCCAGACTAAGCCCCCATTTTCTCTGCTCCTCCTCCCCTCCCCATCACCCCAACTCGCTCCCTTTCTTCTACACCCCCTCCCCGCCCCACAGCACTTGTGTATATATTATATGCACATATTTATAATTATTTTATTAATGATGTGTATATATCTATAATTTATAATGATTCTACTGATGCCTGTTTACTTATTTTGATGTCTGTCTCCCCCCTTCTAGACTGTGAGCCCATTGTGGGCAGGGATTGTCTCTATTACTGTATTGTGCTTTCCAAGCACTTTGTACAGTGCTCTGCACACAGTAAGCACTCAATAAATATGATTGAGTGAATGAATATTATTTCATAAGAGCTAGAGAGACACAAATAGAATCCTCATGATCAGCTGCAGGGTTCTCCACCATCGCTCCTCATTTTACATATGCCTCTGCTATCCCTTCTCTTCATCAATTCACTCTCGCTCATTCTTTTCCAGTCACCTTCTTATTGTACTTTGTTTTCAGCTCTCCCACCTCCTCCCCTTGCCTACACCTTTTCCCATCCCTGAAACACCTTCTCCCACACATGCTAATGCAACACAGCTCACCTCATTCAACACTCTCCTAAAATCTCACTCCCTTCAACAAATCTTCCCCAATTAATATCCATCTCCTGGGTCCTATCAGCCTGAAAGTCATCTTAACACTTTTGTATCTATTTGTAATTTGCTTCTATCAATTGTGTATATGTATATGATCAAATTTTACAGTCAATTAATTCCTGTGATCTCTGATTGCTCTGGGAAATTCTTCCACTCTGTCTCCTTTTAGAGTGCAAATTCTGTACATGAGAACGTCTTGTACTTTTGTGCCATCTTAAGTACTTAGAAGAGTTCATTTCTCGGTCTCTTCCACGGGTTCCTCTTCTGCCTTCCACCCCCTAACTGTGGGAAGTCCCTCGAGGTTCAGTTCTGGGTCCCCTTCTATTTGCATCTACATCCACTCCCTTGGAGGAACTTGTTCACTCCAGTTTCTTCAACTGGCCACTTCTCTGCAGATGATTCATTCATTTAATCGTATTTATGAATGTTTGCTGTGTGCTTTAAGCGCTTGGAAAGTATAATTTGACATCTTCCAGTCCTTTTCTCTTTCCCTCTCGGCACTCTTGCATTTTCTCCTGCCTTTCAAGACATCTCTACTTGACCGTCCCACTGACACCTCAAACTTAACATGTCCAAAAACAGAACTCCTTATTGTCCCACCCAAACCCTGTCCTCTCTGATTTTTCCCTCACTGGTTTTCCCATTCCTCTGTGTTTTAATAAGCTTTTTAACCTTGGCGTTATCCTTGACTCCTCTCTCTCTTTCAACCCACATAATCAATCTGACACTAAATCCTGTCAGTTCAACTTTCACAACATCACTAAAATCTGTCCTTTCCTCTCCATCCAAACAGCTACCACATTAGTCCAAGCACTTATCCAATCCTGCCTTGATTACTATATCGGCCCCCTACTCCTACCTCCTGTTTCTCCCCACTCCATTCCAAACTTCACTCTGCTGTGTGGATCAGTTTCCTGCAGAAACATTCAGTCCATGATTCTCCACTCCTCAAGAACCTCTAGTCTTGTCTGCATCAAAGACAAACTCCTTACTATTGGCTTTAAAGCACTTAATCACCATGGCCCCCTCCTACCTCACCTCACTCCTCTTCTACTACAATCCGGCCCGTGTACTTAGCTCCTCCTGTGCCAACCTACTCTTTGTACTTCAGTTAAAGTACTTTGTACCCAACCTCTTGCCCACATCCTGCCTCTGGCCTGGAACACCCTCCCACCTCATATCTGACAGCCAATTAATCTCCCCACCTTCAAAACATTATTGAAAACTCACCTCCTCCTGGAAGTGGACCTCCCAGCTCCACCACTTGTCAGCTGTGTGACTTTGGGCAAGTCACTTGACTTCTCTGTCACCTCCTCCTAAAGAGGCATTCCCTAACTAAGCCCTCATTTCATCTTCTCTTTCCTTTCTGTGTCATCCTGATTTGCTCCCTTTATTCACCCCTCCACCAGCCCCACAACACTTATGTGCATATCCGTAATTTATTCATTTATTTTAATGTCCATCTCCCCCTCTAGACTGTATGCTCATTGTGGAGAAGCTGTCCGCCAACTCTGTGATATTGTGATACTGTAGTCTCCCAAGTGCTTAGTATACCATACACATAGTAAGCACTCATTAAATATGTGACTGATTGCATTCCAAACAGCAGATGCTCAATAATTATCATTACTTGAGGTCCAGTTACAGGATTTCAGAAAATATTCCAATCCAATGGAAATAGAGACATTAGAAGAGATAAATTATTGCATTTTAAGATTCAATCTCTGTTGTTAGCCTAGTTGTTTGTATGCTTCTCAGTCCATCAAGTTGTATTTCCTGAACCTCTCCTATATACTAAATGGTTGGCATTGTACTCAGAATTCCACAGCAGGGACCATGTCTTTTAGTTTAATTGTACTCTTCCAAGTGTCTAGAGTGGGAGCAACTAGGACAGTTGATTTTAGTGAATACTACTGAATGAATTAGTACACACTGAAGCAGGGAAGTACACAGAGAAGCAGCATGGAGTAGTGGATAGAACAAGGGCCTGAGAGTAAGTAGATCATGGGTTCTAATCCCAGCTCTACCACTTGTCAGCTGTGTGATTTTGGGCAAGTCACTTGATTTCTCTGTGTCTGTTACCTCATCTATAAAATGGGCATGAGACCATGAGCCCCACATAGAACAGGGACAGTGTTCAACCTGATTTGGTTATATCCACTCCAGCGCTTAGTTCAGTGCCTGGCACTTGGTAAGCACTTAATAAATACCATTATTATTATTATTATTAAGTGACTAGGGTACACTGAAAGAAGGATTAGACACTTCTTGCAAATACTCAGGAAAAGTTTGAAATGAATGCTTCAGTTGAGGTTAAAATTTATGAACTAAGCTTCTTCCCATTTTATGAAAATATACTACAATGCAGTTTACTTTTTATACATTCATTCTTTTCAACATTTTACTCCTTTTTTTAAATCCAATTGCATTGGCAAGACTTTTAAAATTAGCAAAGTGTTGATTTATTGGAGAACGCATTTTCAAAATTTGTAAAAATCCTGTCTCATTGCCTTCATCTCCCTACGTGTTTTCCTGGATAAATACATAAAAGGAGAGTCATTACCCATCTTAAAGGGGTCTCTCTCGACATTAAGAGGAGTTACGTGGGAAGTGATAAAAGGCTGTTGGTTTAAGTGCTTCTCTTGGAGTCTGAAGAGTTTTTTCTGGGCACTATTTTCCGACCGCATACCTCTCATAGAGGTTAAGAGATTGGCAAGTGACTGTGAAGTGCCGATTAAATATGAATGTACGTGCTCCTGAAACACCCTAGGATGGCTCTGAAGTCAAGCTAAGGAATGCAGGGAGGCTGGATCTTGGCCCGGGAGCCAAGGTGACTTTATGGTGGGCAGTGTCCCATTAGCTCCGTGTTGTTTTCATGATTCTCAGAGTCTATCCTGGATCCCTCTAGGAAGAATGTCACTCTTTGGCTGAGATGGGTGGGCTGCACTTGAGGCAGATCCCGAGTTAGGACAAGGGAATCTGCAAGGGCAGACTGGGGATGAACACCCCTGAATCCAGGACATTGCCCTCCCTTCCCACTATAAGCTTGCCCTGTAGACTGTATGCTCTTTGTGGGAGGGGAATATGTCTACCAACTCTGTTACGTTGTTATATTGTAGTCTCCCAACCACTTTGGTCTGCACACAATAAGGACTCGATAAATGCAATTGATTTATTGTGTCTGTATGTTTGGTCAACTGGGCATTTAAACTATTTATTTCCATGACTAACCTTGTAAACATTTAAAGACCTGTCACCCCCATTAGAAGCTCAGGGAACCATTGGCTGAGATCTGGTAAATAGGGAAGAGGAGAAAGCCTCCATACCAGGAGGGAGAGAAATGGATATGGAGGACCATGCCTCACCAGTCCTCTCCTCCTCTCCTCCCTTCCCCGTCCCTGGCCGGCAAGCTCCTGGCTGAAAGGGAGCTGATGTGGATGGAGCCACTCTTGTCCCTTTGCCCACCAAACATGCTTATTGTCCCAGACATTAGCATTATCACTGCTAGTGATAATGCTAATGGTAACTGTGGGAGTGACACACAAGCAGCTCTAGAAGTTCATCAATCTCCTCATCAATCTGAGAGGATCAGGGAGGCACCTCAGGGGACAGGTCTTTCAGTAGTCTTTACTCTTGTTCAGATCAACATACATGCACTCCCGGTGCCAGAAGTCATCCCCTGCTCTCAAACTACTCCTGGCCCCTTAGCCAGGAGGAATAAGGGAAGAAGGTGTGCAAGGGAGGGGAAAAGGAGCGAGTTGTGGAGGAACTAGCTCTCGGGGCATGATCTGAGCAAATCTGGAAGACACCTCCAACTGTCATCATATGCAATGTGATGAGAAAATGTCTCATGTCACATCCAGACCCCACAAAAGTGGTGAATCCTGGGGCACATGATGGGCAGGAGGAGGTGGAATGATCCTGTTCCTGCCCTTTTCACCCAATCTCATTCCAGGAGTGTTGGTGAGTGCAAAGGGGCAGAGATTTGGGGCTCTCATCATCTCATTGGTATTTACGGAGCACATACTGTACACAGAGCACTGTATTAAGCACTTGGGGGAGTAAAATACATACTCCTGTTCCAGACAAAAGTTCTCTCTGAGCCTTTCACCAGCACCTGAGCCAACTCATTCTGTGCTCTGGCCGAGTAACCTGCTACACCATGATGATCAAATATATCTAAAGATGGTAATTCTGCCTGTCTTCTCCCTGTATTCTGTTTCTTTCATCCAGTTTGGGGCTCATGTAACTGCAGTGTGACCTAATGGAAAGAGCAGAGGACCTGGGAGTCAGAGGAACTGGGTTCTAATCCTTCCTCATCCACTTGCCTGTTGAGGGACTTAGGGCAAGTTGCCTAACTTCTCTATGCCTCAGTTTCCTCATTTGCAAAATGAGATTCAATACCTGTCCTCCTTCCTACTTTGACTATGATCCCCATGTGGGACAGGGGACTGTGTCTAATGTGATGAACTTTTATCTACCCCAGTGCTTAGAACAGTGCTTGGCATATAGTGAGCACATAACAAATACTGTCATCATCAGCATCACTATTTCCTAACCCTCCCATTTGACAAAAGAGATTATAATCTCCCCAAGAACAAGATCATTATTATTATAATTATTATGGTATTTATTAAAGGCTTACTGTTTGTCAAGCACTGTTCTAAGTGCTGGGTTAGATACACGTTAATCAGGTTGAATGCAGTCCCTGTCCCACATAGGGCTCACAGTCTAAGTACAAGGGAGAACAGGTATTGACTTCCCATTAAAACACACGAGGGAACTGAGGCACAGGGAAGTTGAGTAACTCACCCAAGATCAAGCAGCATGGATTAGAACTAGAACATGATGGAGCCTGGATTAGAACCCAGGTCCTCTGATTTCAAGGCCTGAGCTCTTTCCCAACTCTGTTATATTGTACTCATTCATTCAGTCATATTTATTGAGTGCTTATTGTGTGCACAGCACTGTACTCAGTGCTTGGAAAGTACAATAAAACAATACAGAGAGACAATCCCTGCCCACATCAGGCTTGCAGTCTAGAGGGTAATGTGTGACTTTTAGATGATTTCATTTGACATGCTTTATTTTTGATGATTTCTTGCATCCACAGTGTCTTAATATGTCCTGTTCTTTGGGGCTTGTCTTTTTTTAAGGGTATTTGTTAAGCACTTACTATGTGCCCATAATTTTTCTAGGTTAATCCCTATTCCACATAGGGTTCACAGTTTAAGTAGAGGGAGAACAAGCACCCCCACTTTGCCCCCATTTTACAGTTGAGAAAATTAAGGCACCGAGAAGTTAAGCACATTGCTTTAGGTCACACAGCAGGCTAGTAGCAGAGCTGGGATTAAAACCCAATCCTCTGACCTCCAGAACCATACTCTTTCCACTAGGCTATATTGCTTCCCTTCCTTGCTTTTAACCATGTGACCCAGATAGTCTTTCTCCATCTTCAAAAGTGGACACATCTACCTTATAGTTTCACAGTTCTCTTCCACCTGCCTAGTGAGACATTCCTCTTCAGACTGAGATGTACTGCCATGAGAAAGCTGTCATTTTTGTTTCCAGTATGTCAGTGGACTTTCCAGGTTCATGGCCCCAATTAATAGACGCTGGGACACACAGTTACAGCCCCCGTTTCTCACTGTCAAACTGAAGATCACCAACTCTGCATCTCTACCACCTCTCTTTCATCTGTTTTGCCTCCACCAAAGTGGATCCTGCAGAGACTGACAAATTTTGACATTTCTCCGTTTATTTGCAGTAATCTTAAGGTCCCCCAAGCCTTCCCCAGGCTCCCGTCTGAAGCGTTTAGGCATTTCAAAGTTACTCTCTGTGATGCTTCCACGGCGAGACGCAGAATGTTGGACCCTCTCCGGTTACAGACGATCCTAATTGCCATCTGGTTGACCTTCAGGGTGCTTTTGACTAGTTTAAAGGGAATTATGTGAATCCTACATTCCAGGGACCCTCTGGCAGCCATTAGGAGAGAAAATTGTAGCTTCTTCAAGATTAAAAGTTCAAACTGTGATGATTGCACCTTTTAGCCCCCAAAGTGGCTTTTACCCTGCTCTCTATAAGCCAGTTAGCTTCATCGTGTTGAAGAGATTATGACATTTTTCTAAATCACCTGGGGGAATCATTTAATTTCAATTCAATGACTAAGCTGCTCCCTCGGACAGCAGGGTCACTCAGCTGCAGCCTGTCCTTTTGTGCAAAAGTCATTCTTATGTTTATAAGGTTCCATGCCCAGGAAAAATGTCTTGTAATGGGTGATAATGCCTTAAAAAGCACTCATTCGGAAAAGCGCAAATGGGGTAAAGTGAAGTTATACCAGAGATCCACAATTTCTATTCATGTTCTCTGGATGCAGCAGATTTGTAAAGTGACTTCAGAGCAAAATGTGTCAATCTGCTTTTGACCAAAAAAATAGTCTTTGTTCAGCACGAAGGTAGCTGGATATAGAAGCTGGGTCTCACTGATTCACCTATTTTAAAAACCTGTGACAAGTTTGGGAAAAAATGTGCTTTGCCAAGAAGCAGGATGTCTGCCTAGTGGAAAAGAGATTGGGATTGACATTCACGAGACCGGGGTTCAATCCTGACTCTGTCACTTTCCCACTCTGGGACCTTGGGTATGTCTTTTAAAGCCTTTGTGCCTCAGTTTCTTCATCTGTAATATGGGGTTCCCCTTTCAGGGTCTTACCTGGAGAGTTTCTATACTCTACCACTCTCGACTATAGGAGGGAAAGTCGCAGAGAGTCCTACCCACTCCATTCCTAGCTTGGCCAGTGGGTAGCGAGTGGAAGGCAATCTGCTACAGGTCAGAACTCCCCCGTGCTGGGCAGCAGCAGCATGGGAGAGAGTTGAGGGTGAAGACTCAAGGTGACTGAGCGGAAGAAGGCATTGGTAAACCACTTCTGTATTTTTACCGAGAAAACTCTACGGATCCACTTTCAGAATGATGGCAGATGGAGGTGGGGCGCTCTGGGAGAGATGTGTCCTTGGCATCGCTATGGGTCAGCGATGACTTGAAGACATAAGGCAAGACAATACGGGGTTAGGATACTTTTCTTCCCTCCCTCCTAGGCTATGAACCCGAAGTGCAGCAGGGCTTGTGCCTGATTTGATTACATTTACCTCAGGTGCTTGGCACATAGTAATTACTAAACAAATACCCCAACTTGATATTATTATTATTACTATGAAAAGGGCTATTATGAAATATAAATACTGTTGCTTTCTTCTAAAACCCGAGCATTTATAATGGGAGATGTTTTTATTTTCTCATTAAACATAATATCATTCACTGCTTTCTCTAAGACAAACAAAGACACACTTCATAAATCAAGTGTCCCATTTGAATTTGAGATGGCAATCGGGTATAATTGCTACGGCTCAACTTGGTTAATTGCTCTTGTCTTTGTTCCCCAGCATGACATAAAAGAACAGAGACACTTGAAAAGGGCTTTGAGAAAACTGTTCCCCAATCAGGGAATGTCAAGAATCAGTTTGGTCTGGGGAGAAATGCATACTTTAAATCAGATTGTTTTATAAAATTGAAATTTCCACTCATCTTCCTATATCAAGTGAAATGAAACCTAATCCATCTTGAAATCAACATTCGTGTGTAATCGCAGAATTTTTTTTTTTTAGCAAAATTACTGCCAAGTTCCTTTATTTCTCAAAGATTTATATTAAATTCTTTTTTCTTGCCATCATGTGTTTTGAACTTTGATCTCCATTAATTAGGTAGTTTTTCTATTCTTCCTGGCATGATTCACCTCTTTCAGGCCCTATCCCCAGTGATCTGCCCTCTTGTAGCTGTGGGTCAATTTAATCCATAAACCAACCCAACCCTCAGCCACTTTTCTCTAATTATTGAATATATAAACTATAGATATACTTGCTCTTCAGTGGTAGATAGTGGTGCTTTCCTGCTTATTTTCCTCTTCCCATCCAATCCTTTGAGTGATTGGTTCTTTGGCAAAGAGGAGAGGTAACCTTAGGTCACTCAATACATAAATGTACATATGTTAGTGGCAACTACCACTATTTAGAGGCAGCTTGGCTTAGTTTGGAGAAGCAGCGTGGCTCAGTGGAAAGAGCGTGGGCTTTGGAGTCAGGGCTCATGAGTTCGAATCCCAGCTCTGCCACTTGTCGGCTGTGTGACTGTGGGCAAGTCACTTAACTTCTCTGTGCCTCAGTTCCCTCATCTGTAAAATGGGGATTAAGACTGTGAGCCCCACGTGGGACAACCTGATTCCCCTGTGTCTACCCCAGCGCTTAGAACAGTGCTTGGCACATAGTAAGCGCTTAACAAATACCCACATTATTATTATTATTAGTGGAAAGAGCCCGGGCTTGGGAATAAGAGGTCATGAGTTCTAATACCCACTCCGCCACTTGTCAGGTGTGTGCCTTTGGGTGAGTCACTTAACTTCTCTATGCCTTAGTTATCTCAACTGTAAAATGGGGATCAAGACTGGGAGCCCCAAGTGGGACAACCTGCTAACCTTGGATCTATCGCAGTGCTTAGAACAGTGCTTGGTACATAGTAAGAGCTTAACAAATGCCATCATTATTATTAGCTGCCAGTGTTTACTTAGCTCAGTGTATTTCATCAACATTTGAAAACAGTAAGTGGCTCTCCAGGATCAATCATTTAGTAGTCACATTTATTGAATGCTTTCAGTGTGCGGAGAACTGTATTAGGTGTTTGGGGAGTACAATATAACGGAGTTAGTAGACATGTTCCTTGCTCAGAAGGAGTTTATAGTCTAGAGGGGGAGATAGAAAATAAAGAGAAGTATTCATTCAATAGTATTTATTGAGTGCTTACTATGTGCAGAGCACTGTTCTAAGTGCTTATGAATATGTGAATGTACTGTGGAGCTGAGGGTGGAGTGAGTATCAGGTGCTTAAGGAGCACAAATCCAAGAGCAAGGGTGATGCAGAAGGAAGTCTTGTCTTATGCTGTTGAGTCATCTCCTACCCATAGGAACACCATGGACACATCTCTCCCAGAACGCCCAACCGGCATCTGCAATCATTCTAGTAGTGTACCCAGAGAGTTTTCTTGGTAAAAACACAGAAGTGGTTTACCGTTGACTCTTCCCAAGCCGTACATTTGAGTCTCAGCCCTTGTGTCTCTCCTATAGAAGAGCACGGGCTTTGGAGTCAGGGCTTCTGAGTTCGAATCCCAGCTCTGCCACTTGTCGGCTGTGTGACTGTGGGCAAGTCACTTAACTTCTCTGTGCCTCAGTTCCCTCATCTGTAAAATGGGATTAAGACTGTGAGCCCCAGTGGACAACCTGATTCCCCTATGTCTACCCCAGCGCTTTAGAACCAGTGCTCGGCACATAGTAAGCGCTTAACAAATACCAACATTATTATCCTATACTGCTGCTGCCCAGCATAGGTGAGTTTTGACTTGTAGCAGATTGCCTTCCACTCGCTAGACACTAGCCAAGCTAGGAATGGAATGGGTAGACTTCTGCTTGACTCTCCTTCCCATAGTTGAGATTGGTAGAGTACTGGAAACTCTCCACGTGAGACTCTGAGAGGAGGCAGGAAGAAGAGAGTTGGGGAAATGAGAGCTTAGTTGGGGAAGGGCTCGTGCAGGAGATCAATCATTGGTATTTATTGAGCACTTACTGTGTGCAGAGCATTGTACTAAGTACTTGGGTGAGTACAACAGAGCTGGTAGACATATTCCCTCTCCACGAAGAGTTTACAGTCCGAAGGAGCTTAAAGTCTGGAAGGATCATCTGCTCGAAACTTTTGATGTGGTGTCCCTGTTTGAAGAATTTAGATTAGGAAAGGAAAATCAGTCATATTTATTGAAAGTTTACCGTGTGCAGAGCATTGTACTAAGCACTTGGGAGAGAGTATAGCACAACAATATAACAGATATATTCCCTGCCCAAAATATGAATTTATAGTCTAACCTTTCACTTTGTTGTACTCTCCCAAGCACTCAGAGCAATCTTCTGCAGTAAACATTCATAGAGAAGCAGTGTGGCTCAGTGGAAAGAGCACGGGCTTGGGAGTCAGAGGTCATGGATTCGAATCCCGGCTCTGCCACTTGTCAGCTGTGTGACTGTGGGCAAGTCACTTAACTTCTGTGTGCCTTAGTTTCTTCATCTGTAAAATGGGGATTAACTGTGAGCCTCACATGGGACAACCTGATGACCCTGATCTACCCCAGTGCTTAGGAACAGTGCTCTGCACATAGTAAGCGCTTAACAAATACCAACATTATTATTATTATTGTTTTTATTGTTGTGCACCACTGATTGATTAGCTGATCCCACTTCCAAACACTGAGTGTTCTATTCCACTACCAAGAGAGGATAGGTCATCTTCATCCTTGAAATTCTTTAAGAAGAGGATGTGTTTCAGGAGCAGGATGACCTAGTGGAAAGAGCCCGGGCCTGGAGTTAAAGAATCTGGGGTTCTAATCTGGCTCTGCCACTTGCCTGTTATTTGAGCTTGTGCGAATCACCTAACTTCTCTGTGCCTCAGTTTCTCATCTCTAAAATGGTGATTAATAGCCCCTCTCCCTCCTATTTAGACTGTGAACCCTGTGTCAACTTGATTATCTTGTATCTACCGTAGCTCTTAGATCAGTGCCTAACGCACTGTATTTATTATTAATAATAATAATCAGTGATTGCAGAGTAGCAAATTTGATCTGGCTGGAAAAAGACTAGCCTACATTTTGAGGCTCAATGCTGTTCATTTCTGCAATTGTCCAACAAATTCTTATTCATGCAGCAATTATTAGGTCAGACTTATAGTGCAATATTCCCGATGCTCAATAGAGTCATGTGATGCTACTAGACATCACTTCAAAGGAAAGGGATAGACCAGCTATCATTCTTATCGTGACTTGATATATGCATAAAGGGTTTTCACCATTTGTTTTGAAGCTTCCACTTTCAATGTTTCCCTCCTTATTCTGGAGTTGGAGGGAGAGCCATAACTTTGCATTCATCCTGTCCGCACTATTCAGGACTTTGTAAATTTAGTAATTTATATCATAGTTTAAAACTGTAATCATTAGCTTTTATAGATCTTCACTTTAATAACTCTAAGGACAAAATGTCCCAATTTAACTCGGATTGAGAAGTCCCCTTGAATGTAACTGCCACAAAGATTAATTGACTTTCTCGATTTAGTGCTTTCTCTCCTGGTGTATTGGTTTCTCTGGCTTGAGTTGGAGAGGATTCATTTTAAGTCACTTCAGCATTCACTATTTAGGAATAGCTGTAAAATCCAACTCTTTGCAGTTTTCAAGGTCAAAACTTTATATTCTCGAATGTAGATTCTTTTAGCTTCATGCAAAGCTGAGTGTCTTCAGATGCAAAGCTGAGTGTCTTCAGCTCCTGAATTCTTTATTATTGTTCAAAAACAGTTCTAATATCCCTGACTTTCATCACAAGCTTTTACATAGTTGTTAAACTGTGAATTGTCTTTCTACCTTCGAGATGTACAGGCTCTGTGCATAAGTCTTTGTATTTCTGCCAAGAATTATGACAAAATTATTCACTACCACTGACAAACACAACCAACTTTTCCTAATTTTTCCAGTCTTCAATAAGAAATGCATATTTTTTTAAAAATATGGCAAATGCATAGTTTTCATTTACACCTCTCCTTAGGAGAAGCCCTTTTAAAGTGCTCTCCTACATAGAATTGTTTCCTTACAGGTGGCTCTTGAATATAGATTATTAATGGTTTAGTCCCAAATCATGATTCACAATATTCCGTCATTATAACTAATAGTATCATCACTCTTTATTAAGTATCTACTGGGTTCATCACTGCCTTTGGTCCAGGAGCTAAAGCTCTATTTTGTAAACCAGGAAGCTTTGGTTCTACTTGTCATTTTGCAAATAGAGGACAGTTCGCTAAGGTGAATGGTGTTGGTCTCTGACCAAAGGATCTTCTAAGGCATCTGGTGCGGTGGAAAGGTTTAGAAAGAACACTATAAATAGCTGTCTTTTGGGGCCTGGGAAGTCCATTCTTCCCACCAGATTAATTGGCTTTTGGATTGGGGAGTAGGAGTCATAACTGTAGTGGTATTAGGACAGGATGTGCTAAAGAAGGAGAAACAGCATGGTCTATTGGATAAAGCAGGGGCTTGGAAGTCAAAGGATGTGGGTTCTAATCCTGGCTCTGCCACTTCTCTGCTGGGTGACCTTAGGCGAGTCACTTAACTTCTCAGTGCCTCAGTTATCTCATCTGTAAAATGGGGATTAAGACTGTGAGCCCCACATGGGACAACTTGATCACCTTGTATCCCCCACCCCAACACTTAGAATAGTGCTTTGCACATAGTAAGTGTTTAACAAATACCACCATTATTATGATTATCATTATTTATCAAAGAGCTGCATACCTCACCACCTACATGCTCATTGTCCTCAGTGCCCCGAGAGGGTTGACAGGGGCAGAAGAGTGCAATTCTCTCTGAGCAAGCCACTATGACTATAATCACTTCCTTTATGTAAGTCCTGAGCCCCAAAGCTTCAGGGACAATGCAGCTCATCCATTCTACAACTCTAATCCAAATCATCACTAGAGGAGAATACTGTACCAGTTACTTAAGGGAAACACTGAGAAATTCAAGCTGTGTTGTGTACCTTCAAGGAGATTCCAATGTAATGGAAAAGACAAGCAGATATTAGTGGATGGATGTTGAAAATCTTAAAAGAATTTAAGAATAGAAATAAATGATCATCTCATGTAGATATATCCGTCAACAGTAGGAGCAAATGACTATTTCCAAGGGCTCCTTCCAAGCGTGAGGGTCTTCTTTAGAGCAATCCCTTAAGATGGACAGAAGAAATCAAAATAGAAAAAACTGCTGCTTCATTAGGTGATTTCAAGCTATAACATTGCCCATGTGAATAGTTAATTTCTTGGATAAGGACCTTAGTGATGCTCAGACAGCAGGGTCTAGCTCTCAAGATTTTCCCTTTGCAAATGACTTCGTTTTTAATTCTCTGGGGCTAAAACATAGAGTTTTAACTAAATGCATCTCTATCCCTTAGTTTCTCTGCAATTCAGTACAAAATGTGCTCCCAGGTAATTTGATTTACAGGAAATGAAGCAAATGGCTTTAGAAACTGAGCTCTTCAAAACAAATCAGAATGACTCATGAATGCAAACACACTATGTCAGGGAAGGAACACAGTTGGACCAATTATATTCAATGGTCTGGCACCAAATCAAACTGCGTCCTTTAATAGTTGACCATCATATCGGGTAGGGTCTTTTCAGTTAATTTGAGGTTTAGTTCTACGTTCTGTATTCCATTTTTGCAGTTAAGTACCAAATCCTGAATGTTAATTCAACTTAAGCAAGATTCGTTCAGCCTCTGTGATTATTCCAAATAGATGACAATCTGAGGAACTGGGAGAACTCCAGTATAGCTTGTTCTAAGAGGCGGTCCAGGCACAGTTCCAGGAATCAATCATTTAAAGCTTAGTCAACCTTCCTTCTCTCTGCTGGTTTTCACTCCCTTTTATTCAAAGTTCCAGTAATGATCTAGAGGCAGCATATAATCCGGTGGATTTCAGTCGACTCAAGGAGTCCCTTAGATGGGAAATAAAGCAATCTATCAGTCAATCAATGATATTTATTGAGCACTGGCTGTGTGCAGAGAACTATACTAAGTGCTTGTGAGAGAGCAATGCAACAGAGTTAGTAGACGGTCAAGCGTTTAGTACAGTGCTCTGCACGCAGGAAGCACTGATAAATATGATTGATTCCATGCCCACAAAGAGCTTACAGTCTAGAGGTGGCTCTAGATGTTAAAATAAATCACGAGAATGTACCTAACTGCTGTGTGGCTGAGAGTGGAGTGAATATCGATTGCTTAAAGGATAGAGATTCCAAGTGCATAAACTCATTGTGGGCAAAGAATGTGTTCCGTGTCATATTGTACTTTCCCAAATGCTTAGTACAGTGCTCCACACACAGTAAGCACTCAATAAATATGATTGAATGAATGAATGAATGATGCAGAAGGGAAAAAGAGAAAGGGAAATGAGGGCTTAGTCAGGCAAGGCCTCTTGGCAATATGATTTAGCAAGGCTTTGAAGATAGGGAGAGTGGTGATCTGATGGATGTCAAGTGGGAGGGAGTTTCAGGCCAGAGAGGAAACATGATCAAGAGGTTAAAGGTGAAATAGATGAGATTGAGGCAACGAGTAGGTTGGTGTGGAGGAGTGAATTATGCAGGCTCTGCTGCAGTAGGAAATCAGTGAGCTAAGAGGGGAGAGGGCAAGCTGAGTGTTTTAAAGCCAAATTTAAAGAATTTTATTTGATGTGGAGGTGGATGGGCAACCTCTGGAAGGTCTTGAGGTGTGGGGAAATATGGACTGAACGTTATTGTAGAAAAATGATCTAGACAGCAGAGTGAAGTATGGACTGGAGAGGGGAAAGACAGGAGGCAGGTGATCAAGAGAGAGGTGGAAGCAGTAGTTAAGGCAGAATAAGTGCTTTGATAAGCATGATAGCAGTTTGGATGGAGAAGAATGGGCAGATTTTAGCCATCTTGTGAAGGTAGGACTGACAGGATTTAATGACAGATTGAATGATATGGAGTGACAGGTTAAATGAGAAAGATGAGTTGAAGATTAGAGCAAGATTACAGGCTTGTGAGACAAGGAGGAGAGTGGTGTTGTCTACAGTGATGAGAGAGAGTGGGAGAACAGGGTAGGGGCAGAATGAAGAGGAGTGCTCAAGAAATATGATTGATTGAATGTGGAAATGATGATAACCTTGGAATCTAGTTCTTGATAGTTTGCAGTCAAGAAACTGTGCTAATAAAATGCAGCATTTTAAGATATTGGCTTTCTAATAATAATGTTGGTACTTTTTAAGCTCTTACTATGTGCCAAGCACTGTTCTAAGCGCTGGGGTGGAGGATACAAGGTTATCAGATTGTCCCACGTGGGACTCACAGTCTTCATCCCCATTTTACAGATGAGATAACTGAGGCACAGAGAAGTGAAGTGACTTGCCCAAGGTCACGCAGCTGACAAGTGGCGGAGTCAGGATTAGAACCCATGACCTCTGACTCCCAAGCCCGTACTCTTTCCACTAATCCATGCTGCTTCTTATAATCCAGATGGTATGTGACACAAACCTCCCCAGGCTTCATGTAACAGTAGATTATTTTTTCTGACAATTCTCAAACATTAAAAAGTAGGTAACATATTTATCCCTTTCCTATGATTTCAACTTAGTCAAGAAAAATTCAATAAATGCATAGATGAGAAGCAGCATGGCCTAGTGAAAAGACCGTGGATTTGGGAGTCAGAGATCTGGGTTCTAATCCCATTTCTGCCAATTACGTGCTTTGTGATCTTGGGCAAGTCACTTAAATTCTCCGTGCCTCAGTTTCTTCAACTAAAATGGGGATTAAATCCTACTCCCTCCTACTTAAACTGTGAATCCCATGCAGGATAGGGGCTGTGCCCAACCTGATTGACCTGTACCTTCCCCAGTGCTTAGAACAGTATTTGAAAAAAATGGTAAACCCTTAACAAATACCATAAAAAGAAGAGGTATCCATAATTAACTATTATTTCCCCTATCCCTAATTTATTTAAATATCTGTCTCCCCCTGTAGACTGTAAACACTCTGTGGGTTCAGATCCCATCTACTAACTCTATTGTATTTTTCCAAGCATTCAGTACAGTTCTCTGCTCACAGTAACTGATTGATTATTAAGGGAAAATGTTAGGGATGTTAGTACAGCCACAAGAATAATTATCAAGCAGAGCAATGATTTCACCCTTTCAACAAGAATCTTGGGCACTGTTGATGCCAGTGGGATAGCAGGACACAATACAAGAAGTCTCCAATACACGATCATCTGAGTTATGCAAAACAACACTTTTGATATCTCTCAATGTGCATTAATGCCACCAGCTCAGACTTTAGGACAGTGGACTCATAAGTTGGATATCATGTAACCCCTCCCCCATTCCCCTGTTGTGGTTTCCTTGCCTACCTACCAAACCCTTCCTCAGCTCAATGCCAATTCTGCTTTTGCCACGGGTCTCCTCTGCTAATGGTGCCCTGAATCTTCAGGACCACAAATACAGGGTACAAGGACTTGAGGGTGTGGGAACAGGGAGGAGCAGTAACAGGCCTGTTATGACAGAGGCAAAATAGCCACTACAGAGGCTGAAATTTAGAGCTCCCCTCACTCTCTGTCTTCTCTTTTTCTCCTGCTCTTCCTTCACTTCCCCACTGCCTAGCCATGCCAGCACTTCCTGCCTCTCCAAACCAATACTCCACCTCAAAATTTTATACAACTAGGCTAAGCGTACCACAGATCTTTTTGGCCACTCCTGACTCCTTTTGGGGAAAAATGAGATCTCTGCCCTTGAGTCAGTTGGGACACTGTTTATCTGGATAACACTCTCTCCCTTGATATTGCCATTCTTAGTGCCTGCTTAGTCATCCTCCAAGCTGCTGTTACCAATCAAACCCTCGCACTAAATGGAGAATTGAGAAGAATGAGTGGGCATAGAACAGTGAAGGGGAGAAGCTCATGGAGTCTGAGAAGCTCACTGACACAATCATGTTGTCTCCCTTTCCCAGGAAGGAAACACAAAGACATGCCAACATGTTTAATACCTGTTGTGTATGTTACCCAGACATACTACCCACGAAAAAAGGGAGACCAATACAAGTCTCAGATTCAGTCTTCTCATTCTTGTTTGAATACTGAAAATGTTTATCAATATATGTAAGTGAGGTGAAACATTCTTGTCAGCTTGCTCTCTCACACTATAAATTCCACAGTAAATGGAAATATAAAAGATTCAAATAATAGAATTCACATAAGCAGTATGAAAGGAGGTTGAATAGGCTGTAGAGATACGATAAATTGCTACACCTACACTCAATATGTAATAGCAAACATGCTCATCAGTTACATAAAGGTTATTGAAATGAGAAAGTTATCGAAAGCACTGTGTCCAAAATAGTAAAGAGTTGTTTTGGATAGGTGTAGAATACATTTCTGTCCTAGGTACAGAGTGATCTACTACATAGTATTTATAATACAGATGACATCCTTGTGGCAATGAAGCGGTCTTCTAGAAATATTGTTTTCAATCGATCGGTGGTATTTATTGGTAACTTACTGTAAGCATAAAACCGTTCTTGGGAGGGTACAATATAACAGAGTTAGTAGACGTGTTCCTGCCGCCAAGGAGCTAAGCACAAACTGCATTAAGTGTTATCAGCCATTTCACCCTAAACAATGCTGATCATAAAGGGACCAGATAGAATAACCATCACCACTACTCCATAAACAATTCCACAGCCTCCTGAACAGAGCACAGCACAGCCAGAAGACCTGGATTCTAATCCTGGCTCCTCCTCTTCCTTACTGTATGATTGGGGGTAAATCATGTAGCTTCTCGATGCCTTGGTTTTCTCCTCTGTCAAATGGGGATTAAATACGTGCTCTCCCTCCTCATTTGATTGTAAGTTCCATGTTGAAAGGGGAATGTGTCTGATCCCATGATTTTCTATCTACCTCAGGACTTAGCACAATGGTTAACACATAGGACACACTTAACAAGTACCACTATTATTATTATCTAAAGGACGATAGTGGAGCAGGTTCACAGGATGATTTTATAAAATACTATGATGAATGATTATTGAAACCCTATCAATAGCTCCGGTCATTAAAGGTGGTGAGGTTTTCTTTGTTCACCTTTCTCCTAACCCCCATTTGTCATTTTGATTCCACTAAGCAGAATCAGGAAATAAAATTGGCTAACCATTGGGCTATTTATCTACCTAAAGAAAGCAGTATAGAGAAGTACCTCTGAAAGTTTCTAATATGGCTCTGATGAATTTAAAACTCCCTTCAGATTTTAGTCACTTATGGATTTAATATTCAACTTACAATCTTTCACTCATTTATTTCAACTTGATTTCCCTGCCTTTAAAAGTGATTAATACTTCAAGCCTAGAAACCATTGATTAAATGAGGAAAAAAAAGCCAGCAGCCACATTTAGCCGAAAACATTGCCTCAGTAAATAAAAAAAGAATCTGAAGATAATATTATATCAAAGTGTGCCTCTGAGCATAAAACTCAATCTGCACAGTTTTTATTGAGTCAAGCTATATGTTTACAGAGAGTTGAGAATTATTGGTTTCATGGAAAAAGTAACTTAGGAATAAGTGAGTAAAAATAAATTATAAGGAAATAAATAGTGCATACAGAGCTTGTATTATTGAAAGGGGAGAATCCAGGTTTGTTTTCTCCTCGATGGAATTCCATCTTGACTTGAAGTACTTTTTCAAGATATAAAGAGTGATAATGATGCTCAGGCTTCTAGCCTTTAATTAAGTTTGCATCTCCATCAGTGATAAATGGCGGACACTTGACAGTAGATTAAAATTAAACAAAACACCCTCACCCTTTAATTTGGTACAGGGATAGCTGAGTAAAACTTAAACTTTCAAAATAAAAGTGCATGAGAAGTGTCTAGAGAGAATCCACAGATATTCTAAGAGTCTATAGAGAAGCAATGTGGCCTAGTGGAAAGACCACTAGAATGGTTGTGGATTTGAATCTCAGGTCCTCCACTTTCTATCTGTATGACTTTGGGCAAGTCACTTAAATGCTCTATGCCTCAATTTCCCACCTGTAAAATGAGAGTTAAATAGGTCTTCTCCCTCTCTCTTTGACTGTGAAACCTATGAGGGACAGGGACTGTCTCCAATCCAAGCCATATCTACTCTGGCACTTGACACCAAATCTGTGCTTAACAAATGCCATCGGTATTATTAAGTATTGCTTTTAGAGATGAGGTTTTCACATAACCCGTATACTTAAGTGGCCTCAGAGCCTTTTTCCTCAGTTTTAAATTGGGATATTTTAGGAATATATTTAATAGACATCTAAAGTCTCAGGGTTGAAAATTAGGTCATGCTTTTTCCTAATTGCCTCATCCAGTTCTCATTTAATGAATTATTAAAATATACTGAGGATGAGCTTATTACCAATTAAGCATTATCCCAATGCTTTACAGGGCATTTCTGAAGGACTGTGCCCATCTTTCCAAGATGATTTCAGAGAAATAATTACCATTATTACTGCAATGCACTGGACCTGCATATGGGACAGGTAGATTTGTGAGGAATCATTAACTTCCTGGAGCAAATCTAGCACTTATGGTTAAACAAACATTTCCAGAGAAAGTGCAGTTCAGATAGGAGCCCAAATCACTAGCTACCTGTCACAACCCACTGATGAAAGACACCACCATGACTAACCAAGAGAAGCTGAAGCTAAGGCAAATGTCCAGCTCCCCAAACACTGAACTAGGCCACCTCAGGCCTAACCATGGCCCCCATCTAGCCTGTGAATTCATCATGGGCAGGTATCGGCTCTCCTTATTCCATTTATTTATTCAATCGAATTTATTGATCGCTTACAGTATGCAGAACACCATAATAAGTGCTTGGAAAGTACAATTCAGCAACAGATAGAGACAATCCCTGCCCACCAATGAGCTCACAGTCTAGAAGGGGGGAAACAGACATCAAAACAAGTGAATAGACATCAATATAAATAGAATTATACATGTCTACACATTAATAAAATAGAATAATAAATATGAACATATATACACAAGTGCTGTGGGGAGGAAATGGGGGTAGAGCAGAGGGAGTGAGTTGGGGTGATTGGGAGGGGAGGAGGAGCAGAGGAAAAGGGGGGCTTAGTCTGGGAAGACTCCCTGGAGGAGGTGAGATTTCTATATTGTATTTTCCCAAGTGCTTAGTACAGTGCTCTGCACACAGTAAGCGCTCAGTAAATACAATCAAATGTCCATTTTACAGTTGCCTTAACTGAGACACAAAGATGTGAAGTGACTTGCCCAAAGTCACACAGAAGACAAGTGGTGGAGCCGGAATTGTTAGACAAGTTTTTTGCCCACAGTGAGAGCTCAGTATGTACCTACCTCTGTGCTAAGCACTGGGGTTGATATAAAATAATTTCAAACACAGTCCCTACCACAACTGGATCAGAGTCAAAGAAGCAGGGAGAACAGGTATTTTCTCTCCATTTTACAGTGGGGAAACCTATAGTGCAGAGAAAGTTGCTGAAAGTCACGCAGCGGGGCAAATTCCTGAGCTGGGATTAAAATCTGGGTCATTTGACTCTTGACACTGTCCCACGCGCTTCAACTAGATGAGAGAAAGAAGTGTCTGCTGAAAACACTCAGGAGAATAGGTTCATATATCCTGCTTCAGCCCTCTCCTCAGATGGGACACTAAGTCACTGGACAATTACTCTTCACTCAGCTGCACTGTGTGGGTGTCATCCCTCTTTCCTTAATAGGCACTATTGAGAACATCCATCCAACTAGTCTTTCATCCAAACATTGGTCCTTCACTCTATCATTATATCCTCAGGGTATCTTCATTTAGAGAACCCCTCAATGCTTCCTGACTCTTAACAGTAAATACTTTCTAATTTAGTTGATCAGAATTTTTTTTAAGAAAGAAACATCTGACAAAAGTAAATGGAACACAGTATCTTCCAAACGATTGCATAAATATCTCAGATTAAATGTTGACGATGTATGGGCTGAGTTCAGTTCAGGGCACATATTAGTATATATTTTTTCTTGAGCTACAATATGTTAGGAATTTATACGTTAACATCTGAATTCTCTCACATTCTTCCCACCGTTATGACCATCCTATGCAAACTGAACCTGGAAAATATCATGACACTAAAAAAAGGACCAGATATATCTAAATCAAAATCCATGAATTGTCTTTAAAAATTAATGAATTTTGTTTCAGTTGCAGGCTTTAAATCTCATTTGCTAAAAGCATATGTTCATCAATTACTTAAAAGCCATATCTGGCACCAACAATTATGAAGCATATGGATTCAAATTCTGATATCAGGCTCTGTAAGTCACTTCACACAACAAAAGCATGAATCAATATGTGCTGAATTTTTAATTTCATTTCAGTAATACTTTCCTTACTGAAGGTTTATTATTTGTGGATTTTCTTTGGACTACTGTGGATACTGATGATAATTTATTGATTCTTGGCATTCTCCTGGAGGAAAAAAAAGTAGTTTTAGTTGTCAATGCAAGCATTCTTTGGGGACCTTGAAACCAAATTATAAAACCAGCTTCCTCTTCCAAAGTTTTCAAATCAAATGACAAAGTGTCAAGTTTGTCCCTTTAAAGATGGGAATGAGACGGTCTGTGATGCATCATACATTATGTGTCCCGTGAAGCTCTTAGGGATGTTTATTCATATTGACGATGCCTTGCCGTAGCGATATGGCATTCCGTCTCTTAAAAACATGGAAGATTAATACTGGGGGAAAAAGCCAATGAAATCATTCCATGTACAGCAGCCTCCCTTCTATTAGGGAGAAGTCAAAGCACTTCTGGAGGAAAGGAAATAACTTCTGGCAGTTTATTCACAATATTTCAGCTAGTTCTTGTCACATTACCACTTTGAACTCTTTTGCTTACTTTTTAATGTTTTGGCTGACCTTGAAAGAGAAAATGTTCCACCAACATCTAATGATGACTCACAGCAGAATTTCTCCAGCTGCCATGAAAAAGGCTTGCACATTTTCCTTTGGGATCTCATACCTTGTCAGGTAAAAACCCAGGTTACATCTTAGGCTGCAACTGACCAATACTCCCTATGACACCAATTCCAATTTAGTCTCCAGGGCCTTGACTTCTTGGGAAGGTTGCCTACCCTTCTGAACAGATGAAAGGTAAAAATGTACCATGGCTTGAGCTTGAAATCTTAGGAGTGCAGAACCGTGTTTTGGCGATAGAAAGGCTTAAATGACACTGCTCCCTTAGTGGAGTTGAGCACTCTGAAACCCAAACTATGGCTTTCATCCTGAAGTCTGATAGGAACTTCAATTTTTTTAAAAAAGTGAAAACTGTAGAAAGAAATACATTTCCCTTTCTAAAATGCCCAAACCTCATTTGAATTTTACTAATTGTGTTCTCACTCTTTGCAACTTTGAGTTAACATTTTAGAATGGTTTGGTCTAACATCTTTTTCTGCAAGGTTCTAATGAAAGTGAGATTGGTCTGATGTTCATTATCTGTGAAGTTGATTAAAGTTTCTACATGACAGAGACTGAGCCTCCTTAACAGCTTTCATCCAGTTGAAGTGTGAGGAGACACTGAGCACGGCTTCTCTAATGAGGATGATACATAGTTATTTTAGATCTCCATGGTCAACGTACCCCTCTGGCAAGTGGTAATCTGTTTAGTGTCCTTTCCTTCCCCACACAGGTATGTGGGCTTGCTTGTTTGCTTCATGTTATACCTTATTTTATTCATTGTACTCCCATCAAACTCAGAATTCCCATTTTGGGATTTTTGATGTTTAATCTACAGAGATATTTCTCTCAAGTAATTAATCCCTGTCCCCACTCACAAAATCATTTTTTCTCTCACTTGTCAGAATAGTAGTAATTAGAGGATAATAGTTGAATGTGGGATAATATTCTATTAGAAATGCAAGTGACATCCCCCCTCCCAGTCTGTACGTACATACATACATATCTGTAATTTATATTAATGTCTGTCTCCCCTCTCTGGACTGTAAGTTTGCTGTGGGCAGAATAGGTGTCTGTTTATTGTTAAATTGTACTCTCCGAAGCACTTAGTATGGTGCTCTGTGCTCAATAAATAGATTGATGAGGAAGCAGTATGGCTCAGTGGAAAGAGCACCGGCTTAGGAGTCAGAGGTCATGGGTTCTAATCCCGGCTCCACCACCTGCCAGCTGTGTGACTTTGGGCAAGTCACTTAACTTCTCAGTGCCTCAGTTGCCTCATCTATAAAGAGGGGATTAAGACTGTGAGCCTCACGTGGGACAACCTGATTACCCTGTATCTACCCCAGCACTTAGAGAAGTGCTCAGCATATAGTAAGCACTTAACAAATACCAACATTATTATTACTATTATTGACAGACTGATTCTTCCTGTTGTGAATTGACCCTTCAAAGCCATGTTTTTATAGTTCATTGTGGTCTTCTCTGGGATACCTTTAACACATTTTAAATTCATTAATTGTTCTTATTCCAGTATTTTTATATACGCTCTTTACTTGGAAAACAAAAATCTTTCTTCAGTGAAAGGATTATAGTTTATAAGTTTTAACTATTGCTACTAAGTGAGTACTTTCTTCCCCTTTCAGGATCTCATCTAGAGTGTTTCCAGTACTCTACCAGTCTTGGCTTAGGGAGGCAGAGTCAAGCAGAGGCATTCCCATTTCATTTCTAGCTCGGGCAGTGGCTAGTGAGTGGAAGGCAATCTGCTACAGGTCAAAACTCAACTGTGCTGGGCAGCAGCAGCATGGGAGAGAGTCGAGGGTTGAGACTCAAGTTTGCTGTTCAGAAGAAGGCAATGGTTAACCACTTAAGTACTTTTACCAAGAAAACTCTATGGATATACTACCGGAATGATTGCAGCTAGAGGTGGGGAGGTCTGGGAGAAATGTTTCCATGGAATCTCTATTTGTCAGTGACAATTCAACAGCATAAGACAAGAATATTTTCTCCCTCAGAGAAATATTTTCTCCTTGACTTGATTTTTCATATCTCTTTGTTTCTTAAAGAAAATGCTCCATTTTTCATAAAAATTGGATTCTAACTAAAAGGAACAGATAAGCAGTGTAGTCTAGTGAATAGAGCATGATTCTGGAAGGCAGAGGGGCCTGAGCTCTAATTCCAACTCTGCCACTTGTATGCTGTGTAACCTTGGGCAAGTCACAACCTCTCTGGACCTCAGTTACTGCATCTTTTAAATGGAGTTAAAACTGTGAGTCCCATGTGGGACAAACACTGTGTCCAACCTGATTAGTGTGCATCTACCCCAGTGCCTGGTGCACAATAAAAGCTTAACAAATACCATTAAAAAAGGAAACTATTAAAGTCATTTCTTTTCAAGTTTGAACTTCTTTGGGATTAATTGAATTTAGGGGCAATTATGTATAGCTTTTAAGTATATATTCTCATACGTAGTAGTTTTCCCTTTATTTTAATGCCTTTATTTTAATATCTCTCTCCCCGACTAGGCTAGACTACTTCTTGAGGGCAAGAATCATATCAACTACATCCTTTATAATGTACTCTTCTAAGAATTAGTAGATCACTGTATTTAGTAAATTCTCCATTAATGCCAATGATTGACTGCCAGGAACAATTCATGAAGTATATCTGTGTCCCGTTTCTTCCCCCAAGTCAGACTGAATTTCCATTCACTCTGTGTATGTGTATCATTTGACTTCATCTGAAT
Organism: Ornithorhynchus anatinus; assembly: GCF_004115215.2. NCBI lineage: Eukaryota > Metazoa > Chordata > Mammalia > Monotremata > Ornithorhynchidae > Ornithorhynchus > Ornithorhynchus anatinus. Next base: position 30,720,491 of record NC_041745.1, read on the forward strand.
GAGCAAGAGTTTAATATGAGCTAAAACCGGGCAAAAAGATGAGAGGAGGATGGAGCAGGTTTGAGAACAGGGTAGAATGAGAAGATTAGGAGTTTCAGGCTAGAAAGACAAAGGCTGAGGGGAAGCGACTGAAGTTAACAGAAGCAGCATGGCCTAATGGAAAGAGTCAAACTGGGGACTCAGAAACACCTGGGGTTCCTATCCCAGCTCTGTATCTGACTGACTGACCCGACTGTATCTGACCTCATCAACTTGTCCCTACCCTAGTGCTTAGAACTGGGTTTGACACATAGTAAGTGCTTCACAAATACCATTAAGAAAAAGAAACAACAACCGCAAAAAAAGGAATCCTTTATCCCACAACTAAGCCCTGCGAAATTGAGGAACAAATTGTTGGTGCCCTGGGTGTGACCTGTAAGAAGAATAGATGATAGTAGGAAAGCCAAGCTGAAGCTGTCTGGTGAGTTGAAGACATGGTTTCCAGATAAGTGAAAAGTAACATGTAACGGTATGGATTTTCTATGACCTTTTGGAAGGTATCAGCAGGAGATAGACATCTTGGTGGGAATCAACTGGAATAGAGTATAAACTTTGAGAAAGTCACAACTAGAAGCAAAAAAAAAAGCCTACAAAAAATCCACTACCAGGCTTATAAATAGCAACTCCGCCAGCCATGAGAAACATAATCTTTTAAGTGGGTACAGTGGATGAAGTGTAGCTAGATATGCATTCACATTTTTCATAACAGCCACCCACATGGATAAAGTCTCTATGTCAATAACATCTTCAAATACAAGGGACAGCTAAATGAATGAATTAATGTGAAAAGTAAATCACCTTCCTTTTAAGGTTCCAAGATTGAGATTACTTTTCCCAACAAAAATATTCTGAGCAAGTGAATGGATAATGAAAAATCTTGCTACAATTTGGTCCTAAATATTTGATTATATTCTCCAGGAGTTTATAAAATGAACAAGCAAAATGGAGTTGTTTCCCTGGTGAGTTTAATTGAAACACTACTGTTAAATCTGATACTATATGAAGGGATTAAGGTATAATGTAGTTGTCAATCTAGGTAACAGGATAAAGTAATATGGGAGAATGTCTATTTAGTTGAAATTTAGGTGATGGTAATAAAACTCTGGAAACTGGAGAATGAATTACTGGTAACAAAGTGACAGAAACTGGGAAATGAATTAGTGGGACCTGTTGACCCTACTTCATGTGTTCCTTTTAATAGAACACAAAGGATTGAAAAGGAACATTGTCAGGGATCCTGAGAATATTATCTCTACCACTGAGTGCCCTAGAAACAAAATGAGTGTTAACGTTGGTTGGTGGTATAAATATTCCATCAGAAGCGTGCCTGCATAAACTAATCTCTGGCAAAGATCACCAGCTCTCTGAGAATTTGTTTATTAGTGACTGGAATATATTGCATTCTCTCTCCTTTCTCTAAGATTCTACTGCTTTCAGTCTCTCACTACCCCTCTCCACACACTCCAAACTTATCTACCCTACCCAATCCACTATCAATTCCAAATATATTCCTGTCACTTCCATTTGCCTATCACAACTCCAGTGTGAAGGGACCCTACTGTAATGTTTGATATCTCCTAAGTCCCTTCCCCTGGGGCTTCCAAGTCAGGGACCAGAGTCAGACCAGAGCTAGATGAGAGGGGAGGAAGGGAGGAATCAGAAGGAGAGTAGGTGGTGACTGCTAGACTGTAAACTCATCATGGGCCAGGAACATGTCTCTACCTACTCTGTTGTACTGTACTCCCCCAAACACCCTTGTGCAGTGCTCTGCATATAGTAAGTGGCTCAATACTATTGGTTATTTGATTGGCAGTGGGGTACAAGACTAGGCACCAGCATCTAGGTGTCTTCTTTTCCTCCTCTCCATCACTGCCACCACCTACTCTCTCACCATCACATATGGGGCCAAGTTCCCTTCCCCCACTTCCTTGCCTTTGTGCCCTTGGGAAGCAACATCCTCCGGAGTGGAAAGGAGGATTATAGTGGTGTGAGTAGTCATGTAAATGAAGTCTACAGTGGGCTTAAATAGTGACCTCCATTCCAATGAAGTGGTAAAAAAAGGTGATTTTGAAATAGAAGTGGGACCTGAGGACTGGAGAAGTAAGAAGTGACTGGACGCTCCCCTCTAAACTGTAAGCTCCCTATAGACTGAAAGTTCATTGTGAGCAGGGAATGTGTCTACTATATTATATTGTACTCTCCCAAGTGCTTAGTACAGTTCTCTGCTCACAGTAAGCACTGAATAAATACAATTGACTGACTGATTGAAACAGGAATGGTAGGCCTGGGCAGGGAGGGAGTGTGCTTATTTTCTTGATGAATTTGCTAAAGCTGAGATTTATTCTACCTTCATCAATTCATAAGGCAGTGATTCCCTTGTAGCTGATGTGACCCATTTCAGCTCTGGGCTTTTGGGTGATTTTAAATTTTACAGTTTCTCTTCATTAAAAACTATTCCCAATTTTGCATTTACTTAGTTTATCTAAGGTGATAGGGAATCATGGTAACTTCCCCAGAAGAAATATTTTGTGTCCCAAATACTTGATAAATGGTTCCAACTAGGCAGCACAGCCTAGCAGAAAGACTATGGACCTGGGAGTCAGGGACTCGGGTTCTATTGTCCCTTGCCTGCTGTGGGATCTTGGATATGTAATTTTAATTTTCTATGCCTCAGTTGTCCATCTGTTAAAAAGGGATTACATACCTGGTCTCCCTTCGCCCTAGACCATGAGGCTTATGTGGAAAAGTGACAGGGTCTGACCTGAATATCTTGTAACTGAAGACTTAATACAGAATTTGGCTCAATATATAGGCTTAACAATATACCCAGTTGTTCTCATCTCTTCTGCTTTACAACAGAATATAGGCATAAGCGATTGAAAAAATAAATGAGGTTTTCTTATTTTATTTTTCTTATATATCAAACAACCCAAATACACAAAATTTAAAAATTGAATGATAAACTGTGTTTCATCAGTGCCACTCATCTCATGCTTTTTGTGTGATTAGCATCTCTAGTAGTATCTTAGTATCTAAATCTGAATTAGATTTAGTATCTCTAAAAATTAAATATTTGTGGAGGTTTGAGTTGGTGCTTATGAAATGACACCTTGAAATTTGAATACTGTAGGTCTTTTAGATTGGTTGTTTCAATCATGGAATCTTGTTGTTTTTTCATGTTTGTTTTTGCCTGAAGAAATGTGTATGTAGCTGACATGACAAATATCATTAAAGAGTTTTCATGTTGTGAGAAGCATAGCATGAGGAGTCTATTAATAAGAGTAAAAGCTAGAATGATAATTGATGTATGTGAATACCTCCCCCCAACCCCTCAACACATCTTCGTGAAGTGTCTCATTTAGGTAGTCACTAATGAAATACCCATCGCTGGACAAACAGGTTACTCACAAGCATCAAAAATGATTCTGTCCTCAAAATAGGTGGTAAAACAGGGATATATTCACTTGACCTTCTTGTTTTAAAACTAGCCTTGTTCTTCAAAGAGAGATTTATGTTCAAAGCTGAGAGTGTATCCAGTGCCAGGGCCCAAGGAAAATAGGAGTTTGTTAAGAATCAAAATTGTAGCTTGGAATTGGAGAAGCAGCATGGCTTAGTGGATAGACCCTGGGCCTGGGAGTCAGAAGAACCTGGGTTCTAATCCTGGATCTGCCACTCTGCTGTATGATGATGTGCAAGTCACTTAACTTCTCGGTGCCTCAGTGATCTCATCTGTAAAATATGGATCAAGAATATGAACCCCATGTGGGACAAGAACTGTATCCAACTCGATTTGCTTCTATCTACTCCAGAGCTTAGAAAAGGACCCTAGCACATAATAAAAGCTTAACAAATGCCACAATTATTATCATTATTATAATACTGAAAGTCCCATGTAGTCCAAGGACTGTGTCCTACCTATCTTGTTATCTGCCCCAATGGTTAGTACAGAAATTGTCACCCAGTAAGTGCTTAAAAAATGAAATAAACACAAATATCATCATTATGGTAATTCTAAGTATTTAATTGGTTCTGAAGGGATATAGTTTACATCTACTTTTTGGGGAAAGTATTTGTCATATTTCTGGACAGCTATGCATTGTTTGAAGAAAATTCGACTAATATTCAAGAATAATTTTTCCTGGCTATTAGAAAGAAGTCTAATCTGTGCCATATGGATAATTAAACTGATTATAAATAAACAGTCTGATATGCACTTTTCAAAATAGTTCTTTCAAAATGCTAACTTGGCCTGAAAGAATTTTGTTAAGTCTCATCCTAACTTCTGCCATTTGCCATTGATGCTGCAACCAGGGGATTTCAATAATAGTAATGATAGTAATAATAATAGTAATAACTGTTAAGCCCTTACTATGTGCCAAGCACTCTACTAAGTGTGGGGGCAAATACAAAATAATCAGTTCCCACATATGGTTCACAATCCAAGTAGGAGGGAGAACAGATATTGAATCTCCATTCTATAGATTAATGAGGCACAGAGAAGTGAAGTGACTTTCTCAGGGTTACAAAGCGGGAACATTGAGGAGTCAGGATTAGAACCAAGATCCTCTGATTCCCAGGCCCATCCTCCCAGAAAAGCCTTCCCATTCCTATACAGCAGGGAGGGGAGCTTGAGAAAGAAGTGGATGAGGAGGAGAGAATGGGATGACCCACTATTCAAGTCTCCTTTGATCTGTCCCTACCCCTAAGTCACCTTCATCCCCATCTCTTGGTAGTTGTGATGGAGAGAGGAGAGAGTAATTTTTCTGTAAGAGGAAGCCTTTCCCTCATTTTGCTAGGTAGCTGCACAGGTGGGAGATGGGGAGTAAAAAGTCCAGCGACAATGAAGATATTTTAAAATTCTACTTGGTTCCAATTATCCAGGAACCGAGCCTCTCCTTAGGTTGAAGGAATCTGCACAAGCTCCTGTAAAATGTGAAACTTGGAAAATGCCACTAGAAAATCTTCTAATTTTTGATCTGTGTGTCAGAGCCAAAAAACTTACAAGAGGGACCAATAACATAGAAGAAGGATGAGAATTCAGTGATGGAGAAGTAGGGAGAAAAATAGAGGGTAGAGGAGAGTGTTGGGGAGAGAAGTCAATATTGAGAGTAAAGGAAGGACAGGGAAAATATAGGGGAAAAGGTGGGGAAATGGTGAGAAGAGCAGAAAATAGGAAAGATATAAGCATGGTGGGAGAAAGTTGGGCAGAGGTCAGCAGTAATGGTAGTGTGTGGGAGATGGGGAATGAGGAGAAGATCCAACAAGGAGAGAATCAAGTTTAATTTGTAACTCTTCAGAAACTGCCTTGATGGACTATGCTGTTTCTTAACAGATCTTGCCCAGATAGACAGAGATTCAATAATCAGTTTGAGAAATTATTTAAATTTTGATGATCACTTTTGGAGGATGGCATTTTAGCAGTTGCATTTTCAGCGATTTATCATCACTGAGCTTTTTCAGATCCAGGCTTTCTGGGCTTAACCAGACCCTCACTTCCTCTGTGTTAGGTACTCCTTTCCATGCTCCAGGTTATAATGAAGGAATAGTGGTTAGACTATTATTTGAAATAGTTATGTCACTTCTGGGGCTTTTCTCAGATATAATTAAATGTGGGTTATTTAAATTGTTAATTTGCAGTGGCACATGTCCATGGGCTCAGTAGTAATGCAATTTTTACTCCTTCATTAAACAGCCTATTAAATATTAGCATTTTCTTGATTTGGGGGAATCTATTGTATAATCTGACTCCACCTTACAATTGACACTCATGAAGCTAATGAAAAATGAAAGAACCCATATTTTTATCAACTTTCTACCAGTCATATTTATTGAGCACTTACTATATGCAGAGCACTGTACTAAGTGCTTGGGAGAGTACAATAGAACAGAATTAGCAGACGTGTCTCCTATTCATAACTAGCGCCTAAGCTTTCCAGGAGAAAATGCAAGATGGAGCTGGATTGAGCATGGATGACTTTTCAGTCTTGATTTTTCCTTTAATAACAGAAATTAAAAGCTATCATTTTAGAAGCACAAGGTTCTAAAAGCTGTTTTGAAGGGCTTCAGATAAATGCTAAGAGGTTACCCCACAGTGAAAATAATTGGATGGTCCAATGATTTGTTTTTGATTTTGAGTGTCTGTTTACTTGTATCATTCCTTAGTTTCCTATCTCTGCAAATCCTCTTAAAAAGGTAAAGTGTCAGTATGGTAATTGTTAGGAGAAAAAAATTAACAAGATGGAGCTGTGTAAACTCTGGAGAAATCTCATCTAGTGAGTGTGCTATTCTTTGGGACAGGTTTCTGGGCTGGGCCAGGAAGTTTATGGGCAAGGAATGTGTCTACCAACTTTGTTATATTGTGCTCTCCCAAGTGCTCAGAACAGTTCTCTGGACAGAGTAAACCCTCAGTAAATACAGTTATTAGATTGTAGAAATTAAAGGAAGACTTGCTTGAAAGAGGGAACATTTTAATTCTGGCATAAGATATAATAATAGAAGGCATTTCTAGACCACCTTTCTTCCGGAATGCACATAACTCTTTCAATAGTCTGGGAATAATAAACTGCGAGCCCCATATGGGACAGGGACAGTGTCCATTCTAATAAACCTTTATCTATTCCAGTGTTCAGAACAGTGTTTGACATGAAGTAAGTGCTTAACAAATATAATAATAATAATAGCAAGTATATCCACAGGAAAAGAAAAAAAGATTTGCTCTCCTGGAAAGGTGCTTAGTTTTTCCACTGATAGATTGTTCGGTTCCTAGAAAAATTAACTTGAAAATAACAGATTCCCTAGACTGGAATGAACAATTAAAGGTCTTCAGGTCTATCCTTCAATCAATCATCAGTGGCATTGAAAAATCAAATACTGAGACCAGAACACAACACTAAATTAAGAAGAATGGGTGATTCAATGATAGTTGCTTTTTTCTGAGCTCCTTAGTAGCTGGTTTGCTAAGAAACGTTATTTTTGTAGTTTTTTTTTTCTTTTCATATATTGTTCCCTGGAGAAATTAACACGTCAGTCACTACCTCCTGTGAAAGAGAAGATAGATTATGGTGTGTCTGTTCTTATAATTCCTGGGTTACAAGTGCAAGTCATACCTGGGAAAATAGTGACTTACCCCCCCATAAGCAAAATACAAGGAATCAATATCCTCTTTTATTCTAGAGGACTGTTTTAATAGGACTGGTTAATTCTTCCAAGTCAAAGAGGGCAATTTTCAGTCATGTATAATTTTCTTCTACTTTTATTTTTTTTTAAAATGGTATTTGTTAGGTGTTGACTATGTGCCAGGCACTATACTAAGTATTGGGGTAGATACAAGATAATCAGGTTGGACGAAGTCCTCGTCCCAAACTGGATTCACAATCTTGAATACCCACTCAATGATGAAGTATCTGAGGCATAGCCAAGTTAAGTGATTTGCCCAAGGTCACAGAGCAGACAAGTGTGGAGCTAGGATTAGAACCCAATTCCTCTGATTCCCGGGCCTGTGCTCTTTCCACTAGGCCACGCTGCTTTTTAAGTGCTAAGCGAATACTTGAAAAGACTTGATACATCTAAGTTACCAAACTCGTCTCCTGGTATTACTGTTGCTGAGCACTTACTATGTGTTATACACTGTTCTAAGTGCAGTGGTAGATATGTAAGACAGTCTTTGTCACACTTAGGGCTCACAGTCTCACAGGAGGGAAAACGGGCATTGAATTTCCATTCTACAGATGAAGAAGCTGAGATTTAGAAAAGGTAAGTAACTTACCCAAGGTCCCCCATGAAGCAAGTGGTAGAGCCAGGATTAGAAGCAAGGTCTTCTGACACCCAAGCCTGTGTTCTTTCCACTAGTCTATACTGCTTCTCAAGGTACTCTCAAGTTTTCCTATGGTAGAATCAGAATCTCCTACATATACCTTCCGAATCAGAATCTCTTCATATACTTTCCCATGAACAGCTACTCTAGAGCGAGCCATATGCCATGTTATCCTGGGTCCACCCGGCATAGGATGACAAATCCAGGGGAACTTGAAGGCATCATGGTCAACATCTGTATTTATTTCAGGGGACAAGTGTGGGGTCTCTAGGACTATTTCCTGGGGGCAAGACATTTTGGGTTTCCAGAGGAGCAAAATGGTCATTTCCTTGTCTCCCTCCATGATCCTCATAAGTCCTCTGGCTGTTGTCATTTCCCCTCTGCTGATCCCTTTGAGGAAAACAGCGATGTGCTGGAATATCAATAAAATGTTACTGCAGTCACCGGAGAGAAACCACTCTTCTCTGGATCATAGGTTACATTTCAGTCTTCATTACTGTGAGCTCTAATTTCATTTCTATCTCCATTTCAGGGAAAACATGAAGAGGAAAAACATGCGGAGGCAAAAATAACGCAAAGGAAACTTCCGTAATAAATGGGAAAACTGGCTTTTTTAAAAACACATGCAATCTGGTGAAGACTTTGAGGCCACAGTAATGTGTTGAAAGACTTTTACCTTTTCTCTAATTCCAGGTATATGAGCACAAAAAAACAAAGTAGGATCAGTTTGTTCCCTTCCAACTGCCTTCCTATCATCATATAATGCCTGGAACATAGTAAGCACTTCACAAATACCATCTAAAAATAAACAAAGAAATAAAAACTTTCCATTTGGAGTATGGGAACAAAAAGAAGTGGTACAGTTAGAAGGATAGCAGGCCAGAGGAAACTTGCAAGTGGCCACAGGTTTCAAAGATTCGACAAGTTAGAAAGACCCAGCATGGCTCGGTTACTTTCGGCTATTTTTGGATAACAGGAGTGAGTGAGGCTGAGAATCCAATCCAATAAAACCATGTGGGCAAAACAGTGTCTCTGTGCCCTGTAAACCCATAGAATTTCCATGATTCTCATGTTGTTTGGGACCAATTCTTTTTCTGCTGATGGAATAAGAAATTGTAACCTCCTTAATATGAGAGATTGTGTTATTTATTTTTATTGCATTGTTTATTACCTAACCCCGAGTAATATGAGAGATTGTGTTATTTATTTTTATTGCATTGTTTATTACCTAACCCCGAATAGGTTCTTGTTTCAGTGTTCTGTGTATAGTAGGTACCAATACAGTATGCACCCTATACAGTGCATCGGACACCGAAGCCACTTGGTCAGGTCTTCTGCACCAGTAAGTGCTCACTTCAGTTCTCTGCTCAGGACTTGCTCAGTCTCACCTATCTCAATCAAACACTCATGCAGTGATATTTACTGAGTGCTTCTGTGTGCAGAGCACTGTACTAAGTGCTTGGAAGAGAACAATAACATAGTAGGTAAGCATCTTCCCTGCCTGCCACTGACCCCTTGCCAATATCCTCCTGAGTCTTGGATCTCCCTCCCCCTTCGAATCCTCTGAACCACGACTCTACCCACCTTCACAGTCCTTCCAAGATCACATCTCCTCCAAGGGGTCTTCCTTAAGGAAGCCCTTATTTCCCCTAGTTGCCCTCCCTCTGTGTTCCCTAGGTGCTTGAATCTGTAACCACCAAGCACGTGATTTTCACCAGACCTTCAGCCTCACAGCACTTATGTGCATATCCTTGCCCTTTGCCATTTTAATTTTAATATTTATCTCTCTTTCTAGACTATAAATGCCTTGTGGGTAGGAACTGTGCCTAACGACTTCATCATAGTGTAGTTTCCCGAGTACTCACTCTGCACACTCTGAACACTCACTAAATATGATTGTTTTATTGGTTGATTTTTCTACACAGAATAGGCACCCAGGATAATGCACTCTACATAGTAGAAGCCCACTTGAATGGACAGAAAGAAGGCATGCGATGTTATTGAATTAATTAATGCCCTGAGGATACTATTTATAATTTAAGAAGTTCCACCATGCAGAGGGGAAAGAGTGACCCAAGAAAAAATTCCCAACCTGTCATCATCATTAACAAACATTTATTGAGTACCATCAATGTGCATGATCTTTCCTGCCCCATCACAAACTCAGACTACAATTTCCAAACCACAAATGACATTGTGGAGAATTCTTTAAACATCATTAGCCAGTATTTGTTAATAATCCTTCTTGAAGCCTTCTACACAGTTCTGAAGTACACATTGAAATGATACTGCTTGAATAATATTTTTTCTTTGGTTTTGATATCGAATAGCTTTTGCATTAAGGGAAAATGAGATCTTTGTTTACCAAAAATTTTTTTTTATTTCATTGGGTTTACACCTCAAACCATTATCCCTTATAGCATCACAATCAATTCTTGTGGAAATCATGATCATATTGAAGAAATAGTACTTTCAGGTGGAAAATAATCAGTCAATATTCCAGGAAATAAAATACAAGGGCCAAAAAATTCCAAAATCTGACATTTCCAGGAATTTCTCTAAGCAAATATTTTGAAAAATCGCAATAGTTTAGTGGTTCTGTAAGGCTACTCATTACTTTCTTCTTGTCATGTTTCTAAGGACACAATTTATTTTCCACGCTTTTTTTGTATTTGGATTTTTAGCAACACACACATGGTCACACACTTATATTCAAGTTTGATTTGCCAAATCCAGTTTTCCCAACACCATTTGGGAAAATTTCTGAGAGCATTTTGGCTCCTGGCAGTCCAAGGATGTATGACCCAGTTGTTTCCTCAAACTTGTGTCTCAAGTAGAAGCATTATAAGTCAGAACCAATTTTCCCACAGGAAAAATATTATAAATGGAGGATTGGTTCTTGAACTGAAGTTGAACACCCTGTTGTTTTCAAAATTACTCAAGGCTGTGTACAACATGAATTCTAGATGAGTGATGCAGCTATCTTAACATATTTATATGGAATCAGAGAGATTTCACAAGAGGGTAGTCAAATTTTATTTTATAAGGAGTCAAACAATGGCATGCCTTGAATACTTACTGTGCGCAGAACACCGTGCCAAGTGAGAGAGTACAATCCAGTGCAGTCAGTAGACAAAATTCTGGCCCACAAGGAACTTACAGTCTGGAGGGAGAGACATATTTTCACTTGATCAATCTTATTTACTGAGTGCTAACTATACTCAGATCACTCAGATCAAACAGTACAGTTTGAGAGAATTAGAAGACAAATTTCCTTTTCAAAATGATCTTAGTCTAGAGGAGGAGACAAACATTAGTATGAATCAATAAATTGAGGTATAATATGATTTAAGAAATGTACGTTAAGTCCTGTGGGGCTAGGGGTGGGGTGTATATCAAATGTCCAAAGGTCGCAGACTAAAGTGCATAGACAATCCAGAAGGCCTCTTAAGGAGGTATGACCTTAATAATGTTTTGAAGGTGGTGAGAGTAGTAGTCTGGCATATATGGAGGGGGAGGAAGGTCCTGGCTAAAAGGAGGAAGTGGGATAGGAGTCAGTGGTGAAATAGATGAGATCAGGGCAGAGTGAGTAAGTTGGCCTCAGAGGAGTGGAATGTATGGGCTGGGCAGTAGTAGGAAATTACTAAGGTGAGGTAGGATGGGGCAAGCTGATTGAGTGCTTTAAAGCCAATGGTAAGGAGTTTCTGTTTGATGTAGAGGTGGATGGGCAACCACTGGAGATTCTTGAGGAGCTCCCAAACCCTGTCTTCACCCTGACTTTCCCGTCACTGTGGACGGCACTACCATCCTTCCCATTTCACAAGCCTGCAACATAGGTGTCATCCTTGACTCTGCTCTCTCATTCACCCCACGTATCCAATCGGTCACCAAAAGCTGCCAGTCTCACCTTCATAACTTGCCAAGATCTGCACTTTCCTCTCCATCCAAACTACTATTTTGTTAGTATAACTACTAATCATATCCGGACTGAATTACTGCAACAGCATTCTTTCTGATCTCCCAACTTCCTGTCTCTCCCCACTTCAGTCTATACTTCACTCTGCTGCCCCAATTGTCTTTCTACAGAAACGCTCTGGGCAAGTCACTCCTACCTCCTCAAAAATCTCCAGTGGTTGCCTATCATCCTTCATATCAAGGAAAAACTCCTCACTACTGGCTTTGAAGCTCTCCATCACCTTTCCCCTTCTTACCTCACCTCCCTTCTCTCCTTCTACAGCCCGACCACACACACCACTCCTCTGCTGCTAACTTCCTCACTGTGCCTCGTTCTCATCTGTCCCGGCATCGACCCCTGGCCCACGACCCACCTCTGGCCTGGAATACCCACTCCTCAGATCCGCCAAACTAACATCCTTCCCCCCTTCAAAGTCTTACTGAAAGCTCACCTCCTCCAGGAGGCCTTCCTAGACTGAACCCCCTTTTCCTCTGCTCCATCTCCCCATCGCCCCTACTCCCTCCCTCTGTTCTATTCCTTGCCCCACAGCACTTGTGTATATTTATTATTCTATTTATTTCATTAATGATGTGTATATATCTATAATTCTATTTATTTGTATTGATGCTATTGATGCCTGTCTTCTTGTTTTGTTTCGTTTTGTTGACTGTCTCACCCCTTCTAGACTGTGAGCCCGTTGTTGGGTAGGGATTGTTTCTGTTTGTTGCCGAATTGTACTTTCCAAGCGCTTAGTACGGTGCCCTGCACACAGTAAGCGCTCAATAAATATGATTGAATGAAATGAATGAATGAGTGGGGAGATATGAATGGAATGTTTTTATTGACAGATGATTTGTGCAGCAGAGTGAAGTACTGTTTGAAGTGGGGAGAGACAGGAGGCCAGGAGGTCAGCAAGGAGGTCAATGCAAGAGTCAAGGCAGGATAAGATAAATGCTTGGATCAGCATGTTAGCAGTTTGGGTGGAAAGGGAAGGGCAGATTTTAACAATGTTGTGAAGATAGTAGAACCGACAGGATTTGGTGACAGATTAAATATGTGGTTGGAATGAGAGAAATAAGTCAAGGACAACATCAAGGTTATGGGCTTGTGAGGTACGGAAGATAGTGATGATGTCTGCAGTGATGGGAAAGTCACAGGAAGGACAGGGTTTGGGTGGGAAGATAAGGAGTTCTGTTTTGGACCCATTTAATTTGAGATGTTGGCAAGACATCCAAGTAGATATGTCTTGAAGGCAGAAGGAAATGCAAAATTGCAGGGAAGAAGAGAGGTCAGAGCTAGATATGTAGATTTGGGAATCATCTGCATAAAAATGGTAATTGAAACCACAAGAGCAAATGAGTTCTCCAAGTCGGTGGGTGTAGAGGGAGAATAGAAGGGGACCTAGAACTGTGTCTTGAGGGGCCCTTACCATCTGAGGGTAGGAGGCAGAGGAGGAACCAGCAAAAGTACACTCAATTAAAATGTACATTAAATAATTACATTTTTAATTATAATAAAATATAATAAATATATGAAATAAATGTACATTAAAATAAATTGAAGATTGGGGAAATGGAATAGCATAAGGATATGTTCATTCTTTCATTCAATAGTATTTATTGAGCACTTACTATGTGCAGAGCACAGTACTAAGCACTTGGAATGTACAATTCGTAAAACAGATAGAGACAATCCCTGCCCATTGACGGGCTTACACTGTATACAAGTGCTGTGGAACTGAGGGTGGGGTGAATATCAAATGCCTAAATTTTCAGATCCAAGTGTACACGAGACCCAGAAGGGAGGGCAAAATAGAACTGGGACCTTATTCAGGGAAGAAGACATCTTGGAGGAGGTGTTATTTTAGAGAATTTAGATGTGTTACCCTCTTGTTTTTGTTCTGTTTTGCTCTGCTGTCCATCTCCCCCGATTAGACTCTGAGCCCATCATTGGGCAGGGATTGTCTCTATCTGTTGCCAAATTGTACATTCCAAGCACTTAGTACACTGCTCTGCACATAGTAAGCGCTCAATAAATACTATTGAATGAATGAATGACTCTGGTTGGTGGATAGGTAAACTCTTCCCCTCGTTTCGCAGCAATTTCCCACTCCATTTCCCTACCTCCCCACCCCATTAATGGAAACTCACTTCCCCTCAACCTCTGTAAAATTCCTTTTCTCCTCCCCTTTAGGCTGTGGGATAGACACTGTCTGATTTGATCTTATTGCTTCTAACTCCTCAGTGTTTTGGGGCAAGCACAGCAATACAACTAACAAATACTATTAATATTGTCTTGATGTACATTTTTCAATTTCTATCTTCTGTAGATTTTTTCAAGTCCTAGCACATTGCTCTGCCACAGTAAGAGTTCATTTCAAATTGTTGATACCGATTCTCTGGTGGGATGGAGTTTGAGGCCTGGGGCTTTATTTCACATGGGGACATTAGCTCTCATACAAATTGGAATAAAGGGAAAGTTGAAATAGTGGCTGAAGGACAGTCTTTCCTGGAGCAGTGAGGAGGACTATTCCCCACAGATATGATGGACTGTTCCTCCCTCTTGTTACACATTTGTTTGTGCTGATTGAACCCCATTATGTGTTTCCCAGTATATCCATCTTCCCCTCCATTATTCTCCCCACCTGTCCTTTAAGCTCGAGGAACCTGTAAGTCAGAGTCTGTATCTAAATGATCACCCTGTTTCATCAATGCTATTCATTAAGCGCTTACTTTGTTCAGAACACCATACAAAGTGCTTGGAAGAGTACAATATAATACAGTTGATAGATCCTTGTCCCTTTGCCCGGTGTCCTACACCAGCTAATTTCCCAACAAGTGCCAATTACAACAAATGAGAATCATCAAAACTTCAGATTATAGGTAAATGTCAAACTGGATTAACCAATACAGGGGCATCAAGTTTGACACAAGGGAGAATTCTGGGAAAAACCGGAGATTTGTCAGACTGAAAACTAGAAATTCCTCAAATTCCAGAACCCTGAACCTCCAGAAAAGATGGAAATGTAATAGCAATAATCGTAACATTTTTTGTCATTACTTTGTGCTGGGCATTATACAAAGTGCTGGGCTGGATACAAGCACATTGTGTGGGATACAGTACCTGTCCCACACAGGCCTCACAATTTTAACCTCCATTTTACAGATGAGGTAACTGAGGCACAGAGAAGTTAAGTAACTTGCCTAAGGACATAAAACAGATACACGGTGGAGCTGGAATTAGAATTCAGGTCCTGCTGATGCCCAGGCCCGCGGTCTATCCTCTAGACCACACTTCTTCTCTTCAGGGGCCTCAAGGCAACTTCATTTGATACCAAATGATTCCCTTTAGATGCTGCTATGTAGAAAGCAATTAGAAAATGAATGAAAATAAGCTAAAGACCAGAGCAATTGGAAAATTATCTACTTCTATGGACACAACTAGCAACTTATTTCTCTTCAGTTCTATTTTTTTCCTAAAATCTCTGTTGATTAGACTGTGAGCCCATCACTGGGCAGGGATTGTCTCTATCTGCTGCCGAATTATACATTCCAAGCGCTTAGTACAGTGCTCTGCACATAGTAAGTGCTCAATAAATACTATTGAATGAGTGCTCATGTTTCTTCCTCCCTCAGAAATGGTTGATGTTAATCCATCAAGCAAAGATTCCTGACCATTTGGTTCAAGCCTCTCCATTGATTCTCTCTTTCCTAAACTGCCAGTGTGGCTCTGCTAGAAAGAGCATGGGCATGAAAGTCAAAAATGCAGGTTCTAATCTCGGCTCTACCACTTGCCTCCTGTGTGCCCTGGGGAACTCATTTAACTTCTCTGAACTCAGTTTCCTCATCTGTAAAATGAGGATTCAGGACCTTCTCTCCTTCTCCTACAATTTGTGGACCTCATGTAATAATAATAATGTTGGTATTTGTTAAGCGCTTACTATGTGCCGAGCACTGTTCTAAGCGCTGGGGTAGACATAGGGGAATCAGGTTGTCCCACGTGGGGCTCACAGTCTTAATCCCCATTTTACAGATGAGGGAACTGAGGCACGGAGAAGTTAAGTGACTTGCCCACAGTCACACAGCCGACAAGTGGCAGAGCTGGGATTCGAACTCATGAGCCCTGACTCCAAAGCCCGTGCTCTTTCCACTGAGCCACGCTGCTTCTGTGGGACATGGAGTCACTCTTAGCTTTTATCCACCCAAGCACTGAACTAAGTGCTTAATAGATGCCACAATTACTATCATTATTCACCACCTATTTACCAACCCACACTCTATGCTCATCCCAAGTGAACTTTATTACTAACCCTCACTGTTACCTTTTCCACCACCAGTCAGTCAATCATATTCATTGAGCATTTACCATGTGCAGAGCAGTGTACTAAATGCTTGGGAGAGTGCAATATAAAAATATAACAGACACATACCCTGCCCACAGTGACCTAGAGGGGGAGACAATCATTTGCTCATAGCCCTACTCCAACCTGGAATGCTTATGCCCTTCAAATCTATCTGACCACAGCTCTCCCAACCCTCAACACAATCCAGAAATTCCACCTCCTTCAGGAGGCATTAATCAATCAATTTTTTCCTTATTAATTTTCTTTTCCTTAGATTCTATTGTTCCAGCTTCCAGTTATCCTTCCAATTTGCCTGTCAGTACACCTCAAAACCGGTTCTCTCTCCTCCTAAGTCTCTTGTGGGGCAGGGACTGTGTCTGACCTGATTAGTTTGTATCTACTCAAGCACTTAATAATAATTATACTGTACGTTAAGTGCTTACTATGTGCCAAGCATTGTTCTAAATGCTGAGGAAGATACAAGTTAATCGGTTTGGTCACAGTCCCTGTCCCACAAGGAGCTAATCCCTTAATTCCCATTTTATAGATGAAGTAACTGAGGCCCAGAGAAGGGAAGTCACTCGCCCAAGGTCAAACAGCAGACAAGTGGCAGAGACGTGTTTTGGACTCAGATCCTTCTTACCTCCAGGCCTGTGCTCTATTATAGAAAGTGATTAACGTATACCAAGATTATTACTCTTACTATCACTTATGCATTCAGAGCCACATTTGTCCATATGGATTTATGTCTCTAACCGTTTAAACTCTTATTCAGTCAACCACCCATCTTTCATTTTCTCTTTTAGTAAGTAATCTTCCATTTCTCTCCTCCAGTATGATATAAGCTCCATGAGGGGAGGAACTGCATTTTTTATTTTTATGTTTGAAACTCAAGTGCTTAGTAAAATGCTCTTCACACAGTAGGAGCTCAGTGAATATTACTGATTGACTGGTTCTTCCAAATTCCTGTTTGACAAAAAAGTCTTCCAGTGCATTTAGTAATTTTCATTAATGACTTTGAGTCCAAGGTTCAGCTACCCTCACCAAGACACAAATGAACATACAAGTCAGTCAGCCAATTGTATTTATTGAGCACTTACTCTGTGCAGAGTACTCAGCACTTGGGAGATAACAAAATTACAACATATCTGACACATTCCTTGCTCACCATGAGCTCACAGTCCTGAGGGGAGACAGACATTAATATAAATAAATGAATCAATTAATTACAGATATGTACATAAGTGCTGTGGGGCTATGCACCACTTGAAGGAAGAATGGTGGTTCAGAAGCTGGAACAATCCACTGCAAGGACATTAAAATGTAACCCGAGAAATATCAGTGTAGTTTTCTCAGGTTAGAAATGACTGCAGCAGAAGATGGCAGTAGTATGCAGCAGTTGAAAGGTAGGTCAGACTTGGCAACAAAAATGTCATTATGACCAGGACCACCAAAGGCCACTCACAGAGAATCATTCAGGCAGGACTCTTGCCAGTGGGTCAATGAGACTAGCACCCTCTAATTACCAATGATAAAGTCCCTTCAGCCATATATGCCCGAGGCAGGTGCAGCATTTCCTCAGTTGGAGAGTGCTGACAGAAACTACCCAAAAACATCTATCGGGAATTTCCGGTACCTTGAACAGTTCTTCTTTCTAATATTCGAATGGATTCATGTTACCAAGAAAGAGTTCAGTTCAGCCTCAAGGATATGATTCCAAGATTTCATAAAAATGCTGAATCTCAGCAGAGAATAATGATGAAAGTTTAAAGGAGCATAGTGACACTCTGTGTTATATGGAACAACCAAGGTAATTTAACAAAATAAATAGTATAGATTTCATTAGTTGCAATGGTTTGTTGGGTTTTTTTTGTCTGAAATTCATTTGAAAATTATAAATGTGTCTCACTTCTGAAAATGTTGCTGTGTTTGTTGTTGGTGTACAGGAAGTTATGGATATGTTCCGTGATTTATCACTTTGCAATGAAGCATGACTTTTCTGCCAATTATTTAGAAACATTTGGGTTAGCGCCTAATCGTGCATCTTTTGTCAAGTGAGACTATGCAGAGCCTTCATGTCAAGCAGACAATATGTGTATCTGTCATTTCTGAACTATAATGATGGCTAAAAATTGAATCTTTCTTGTCCAAAAGGATACAATAAAATATTATCTGTTTTTTCAAATCCTTGTTTCACTAAGTTTTGACTGGCTTTTCTTTAAATGCCCAGAACCTTCCAATTTATATATAAATACATTTACTGCAAGGAAATTTAGACATAAAATTCATGACTATTGCCCAAAGATCTTTTTATCAGCTAGATAGATGGATATTAGGGAGAGTAGTGGGGAATATTCATTCAGAGTAATGTGATTCTTCAAAATTCAGCGATGAATTGAGATATTGGTAGTGGAATACCCAGTAACACAGGATATTATTTAGGATGTAATAGAGCTAATCCAAATAGCATAAATTAATCTGTTGCTTTCCAGGATTAGTTTCTCTAGATTTGACTCTTCAAGAATTAAGTAAAGATTATAATTTGATTCATTAACTCCTTGAGGGCAGGTCCATGCTTCTGTTTCACTCTTCAAATGCTTAGGATTGCTTTCCACACTTAATAGGTACTAAATAGATTTCAGTGAATACATGAATCAATCAGTTGATTGACAGAGTTGTGTTGAAAAGTAAATAAAGTTCTGTGGACCATGTATCTCACCTACTGGGTACAGAACACTGTGCTAAGCACTTGGTAGAGCAGAATAAAAATGAAGAACACAGTGTGATGGTTTGGGGGCCTCCTGGCTTCTCTTCTAGGTGAAATAATTCCCAAAGCCACTGATAAGAGAGCTCAGCCCCCCATCAGTGAGTCTTGTTACATCTTAAACCCTTCTATTTTTCCTCCTGAAATAAGAGCAAATACCATGGACTCGCATGAGTGAAACCCCTAGGATTTCACGACTCAAAATGCCGCCCTCATCCCACATCTTTCATGTTTCCCCACCAAACGATTCCATGTGGGAATTGCACGGAGTTCTGCTAGCTAGTCCCATTTCAGGAAGGCTGGTTGCTAGGAGCTTGGAGAGGTTGGAGAGCTTGGAGAGGTTTCTCTCTCCCTCTTGCTTTCTTCTCATACCTGCATTTCCGGAAAGGCGGTAGATCTTTCACACACTCAGCTCAGCCCAGACTCTGGGGTTGGAGATTGTAACCAATTTTTAATTTGTTTTTAGTTAACAATAGGTCCCCAAAGTGAGGCAGTTCAGCTACAGCAAAAGATATAAATAGGACAGACACAGCTCTGTTGATTTCAGGATAGATATTTCCAAGACAGCAGCATTTGTACGATTGCTCCTTAAATCCAAATCCTGATTTAAAAGCCATACTTTACAGATGGTGGTTTTACTAAGCGAGGTCTTCCCTTCCATAGTACCTCTTACTTCCATGCAAGGAGCTGGGTCAAAAAACAGGAGTTCTGACTACCAGTCCCAGGGCTTTTCCACTAAACCACATTTGTTTTCCCCTAACTAGATTGTAAACTTCTTGAGAGTAGGGATTTTTTTTTATTTTATGGTATTTGTCAAGGGCTTACCAAGCATTGTTCTAAGTGCTGGGGTAAATACACAGTAATCAGGTTGGACACTCTCCATGTCCCAAATGGGACTCACAGTCTTAATTGCCACTTTTCTATAGGTGAGGGAACTGAGGCACAGAGCAGTGACTTGCCCAAAGTCACACAGCAGACTTTGGAGCCAGGAGTAGACTCAGTATTTTGGACTCCAGCCCCATGCTCTATCCATTAGGCCTTGCTGCTTTCAGTACCTTTTTTTTTTTTTTGGTTTGTGTGAATATTTCTTTGTATTTCCAGTATACCTAAAATGGTACTATACACAAACAGTGATATTAATAGAGACCATATCCAAGAGGAGCAGATAGATTCCTTTTTTGTAATTAATAGTAATGATAAAAATAATGATAAAAATTAAATTTCTTAATAATACTGGTATTTGTTAAACACTGATTATGTGCCAAGCACTGTTCTATGCGCTGGGGTAGATATAAGGTAATTAAGTTATCCCACATGGGGCTCACAGTCTCAAACCCCATTTTACAGATGAAGTAACTGAGGCACAGAGAAGTGACTTACCCAAAGTCACACAGCTGACAGATAGCAGAGATGTGATTTTATGTGTCATGCACTTTAATAAGTGATAGAGTAGTTGGGGCACAACTTCCAAGAAGGGAATGGAGAGACTTTCTCACTGCATACCTTCCTCTTTATGAGTAAAAGTCTCCAATAATCATGAAATAGCTCCCCATGTGGTCTCCCCCATGTCAGAGAGTCCACTCCAGCCCGCGTGGCCACATTCAGACAAGGCCCAAACAGGACGTGAGCACTCTCAGCTCTGACCATGAGGATCAGTCTTTTCCCTGCTTCCTTGAATTTCCTCTCAACTGTTAGAGGAACCATTTGAATGGAATATTTATCCTTTCCAAATAGCTTCTGGCAAGGAAACTGTGTAATAAATAGAAGAACAAATTAGCAATATAAAAATTTAAATAAATCGTGTTGCAGAAATCACAGTTTAGAAAGTAATGCAAGCACATGTCACAGAAACAAATACCCATCCTGGGAGCACCTCGATGCATAACTTAAAAGGACTGTGTTTTCTGAAAAGTGAATGTGGGTATTAGTGCAGGGCATCCTGGCTTTTAAATTGAATTACAGCCCGTAGTGATAATAATGAAATTGCAGTAATAATAGAAAGAAAATGAAGTCACAGAAACTGTTACTTATCCTGATACCCCAGATCCCTGGATTTTGGAAAGAAAAAGTTGGACACCATTTGCGGGTGTCGGTTACAATATGAGATCCTGAGCTCTCTTCCATCAGCCAGGATGCCAAAAGAGTAGGGTGCCTAGTGGAAAGAGCACAGGCATGGGAGCCACAGGACCTGGGGTCTAATTCTGTCTCCTCTACTTGTTTGCAGCGTGTCCTTGGGCAGTCACTTCATTTCTCTGGTCTTTAGTTTCCTCACCTATAAAATGGGGTTTCAATACCCATTCTCCCTCCCTTTTACACTGTGAGACCCATACGGGACAGGTACCATGTCCAAATTGATTATCTTATACCTATCCTAGTACTTAGTGCTTGGCACATAGTAAGCATTTAACAACAACAACAAAAAGGTCTCAGATCAGCTGTTTGGATGGAGGGTAGATTTTAGCAGTGTTGTGAAGGTAGAACCCACAAAATTTGTTTACAGATTGAATAAATATATCTAATGAGAGATGAGTTGGATTAAGCTAAGGTGACACGTAGTCAATCAGTGGTATTTTTTAAGCATTTACTGTGTGGAGAGAACTGTACTAACCACTTTGAAGAGTACAATACAACAAAGTTGGTAGATAAATTTCCTACTCACGAAGGAGTCTATAATCTCTAAATTTCTTCAACACCAAAGCTACTTCTTCCCTTTCTATTTATGATCTGCTTAATGACCTCCTGCAAACAATCAGAAGCAATCCTCCCTGCTACACTGAGATAAATAGTTAGTGGGTGGGGGCTGTGATCAGCACATATGTGTGTTAATTGCTACTGTCCCCCGCACCCCACCCCTAGCTAATTTAAGGGGAAGAAGAGGGAGTGACTGCTGGGAGTTTAAAGCGATCAGTGGCGTTTACTAAATGCTTACTGAGTGTAGAGCACTGAACTGTTTGGAAGTATAATATAGTGACAGCCCACTAGACTACCTCTTCATAAGGGTTGGGGGGAGCTTCAGGGTATGGGAGGCTCCTTTCATTTATGCTGCCTACTTCCTTGCTACTCTGAGCTGGATTAAGTAGTTTCAAAGGTAGTAAACTGTCTCTTGGTGGCTATTTGGGAAAGATTTATTGAGGACATTTTACCCTTGGTTAATTGAAGATGTTCTAAGCAGTGATTATTTTGGCAAAGTGAAAAGAGGTTATGGTTTTGAGGGGGTGGTCTAGGTTTATCTAAGCCTAAAGTGATTGAGTTTGAGTTCTTTTAGCCCCTGAATTATCTGGCTCAGGCCCCTAAATAGGTCAGTGGAGAAAGAAGGGCAGAAGGAGATTGAGGAGGCAAGAATAAGGTAGGATTGCTTCTACTGGTGTTTTAGAAAATTGTTCTTTTTGGTTTTGACCTTATTTCTTTTACTCACATTAGCTCATGACTTTTATTCTGCAGGTTAATTATGAACTCTTAAACACAGAAAAGTCAAATCTGAATAGTGTTTCAGTCTCTGACTTCAAATGGAAAGTGGGTGTCTTTCCTCCGGGTGGTGGGTTCTAATGGCATGGGACAAAGAAAATTGGAATGCTTAGAGACAACATCTAAATAAGTGGAAATACAAAAGACACCACATTCATCTTCTGTTTCAAGAGCAGGATAAAAGGCTTTCAGACCGAAGTACCTTCATTTTTCACTTCTGGAAAGGGCAGTCATTTTGGAACAATAAAAGCCCTTGCCACTTATATAAACTGTAATTGTAAAGCCTGTAGCTTTAAAAACAACAAACATTATTGAAGACCAAATTTGGGTGCCTGAAAATGTTTAATGATTTGTTTCAAGAGAAGATTTGCAGCATATTTTGTTGGTAGAATGGGGATTTGTTTTCAGTTGTTTTACACCAGTATAGTGGGCATTGAAATGACAGAGCAGACAAATGCTGCTACTTGGATTGGATTAAAATGATCAAGTTTAATAACTTTGAATTCAGCCAGTTAGCTAAAGTAAGGATCTGCCAAAGCAAATGGTCCCAGATAATAAAATCTCCCTCCTTCACATACTGACTCATTAAGCTTGTTCTTTGAGGACAAATTCCAAATTGCTTCTCTGCTATCAGCTGCCTTTGGCTATCTGTAGCTGCAGAAAGGAAATCAATTAGCAAATATTCCTGAAAGTTGAATGTTGCAGGTTAAAAGATTCTAACCTTTCAGGTAGGTCAGATGAGTTCCTTTCCTAGTAAGCAGAGTTTCATTTCTCCAAAATATGACAAGGTATAGGAAAAGATGAGGATGATCTGTTTAGAGCTTGAAAGTGCGTTCATTAAGATACATTCCCAACATCTCATCTCTAAATGAGATGTTCATAAATCCAGCTTCTTGTTACTTATAAGGGTGCCAGAATCAAGCACACATCAGTGCACCATGGCTATGTTTCTTGATAAGAAATTTGTTCAAAATGGAATTTTTTCAAACTCTTCAGTCCAGATGATTGAGTTGGAAAAATGATTCAAAGTTTAAATGAACCAGGCTTGCTTTTTGACCCTTGGTAAACCACCATGCCACATCTAATTCATTCATTTACTTCTTCCTAATGAATCTCACACTAATTTAGGGAGAGTAAATTTATATTTGGAAAACACTTATCCAGACAACTTCCTATGTACCTGAAAACCCTGGACCTCCTATAGAGAAACACTGCAGCTTCCTCAGAAGTTTCACCAAAGTCACTTATGAATGACTCAACATCAAATGACAGGGCAAAGTTGCCAATTATGATTTTTTGTAATATTTACTAAGTGTCAGGCTATATGTCAGGATCTGTGCTAAAGTGCTAGGATAGATACAAGATGATCGGTTCCAACACAGTTCATGTCCCACATGGAGTTCACAGTTTTAATCCCTATTTTACAGATGAGCTAGCTGACCCACAGAAGAGTTGTGATTTGGCCAAGGTCATACAGCAGACAAGTGGTAGAGCTGGGATTAGAACTCAGGTCTTCTGCCTCCCAGGCCCTGCTCTTTGCATGAGGTTACAGTTTATTCGTCAGCATTCAGATGAAGCTCACAGCCACACCACATCCCTGAGTGAATCATGGGAGAAGGTGACCCAAGCTTAAAAAATGAAGTGAAGTGGACATATGGCAAATGGTAAGCATTTCTTTCAAAGCATGTCCATAGTATTGAACATAGTTGCTATTATTTTTACTGATGTTATAATCTATAACTGCCCAGGGCTGTGCTGAATGTAAATAAATGATTTTAACATGAGGTACAGTCTCTGAAAGAGCATTCTCAATATTTAAAAAATGTAAACAATGAATAAAAAGCATAATATATAGCTATACAATCAACTAATGTAGGCATAAGATTTTCTATTAGAATTTTTTTTAATGTGTGCATATATAAATGCTTAATTTTTTAATTAACCTTCATTGCCTGTTGAGCATAAAGGCACCCTGGACTAGCTTGCTAGAGTTGTCATTGTCCAAGCTAGATTTGCCATTACCTAAATAGAAATTGGCTTTAATTCCTCAAAATAGTCCAAAGAGTGTGGAAGAGAGGAATAATACAAATAATATTAATTGTAGCATTTGTTAAGCACTATGTGCCAAGCTGGGGTGGACACAAGCAAATTGGGTTGGACAAAGTCCCTGTCCCACAAGAGACAATCTTAGTAAACTCCTTACTAATCCTTGGGTTGCCTAGAGAAACAGCCACACATTATTACTATCTTTTTTATGGTATTTGTAAGAGCTTGCTACCTGCCAGGCACTGTATTAAGCACAGGGTTAGATACAAGATAGATTGGAAACAGACCCTATCCCACAAGGGGCTCACAGTCTTAATCCCCATTTTACAGATGAGGTAACTGAGGCACAGAGAAATTGACTTTCCCAAGGACACACAGCAGGCACATGGCAGAGGAGGGATTAGGATTTAAGGCAGAATATGCTTGGAAGCCATATCTTGTAGCAGTGAGACAACGTTGTTAAGAAATACTGGCTTTAGAGGTCAATAATAATGACAGGTTTTGCTCTAGGAAGTGATGAAAACTCGGGCCTGAGGCTTGAGGATGGAGAACCTGTGCAGATGAATTGAATTTGCTCATTTGTATATATTTTAATCACCCTGTTTATTTTGTTAATGAGGTATATGTCCCCTTGATTCTATTTATTGTATGTTGTCTTTTTTGGCCATCTGTCTCCCCCGATTAGACAGTAAGCCCATCACTGGGCAGAGATTGTCTCTATCTGTTGCCAAATTGTACATTCCAAGTGCTTAGTACAGTGCTCTGCACATAGTAAACGCTCAATAAATATTCATTCATTCATTCAATAGTATTTATTGAGCGCTTACTATGTGCAGAGCACTGTACTAAGCGCTTGGAAAATACCATTGAATGAATGAATGGAGTATTGAGCCAGTGGCTTAGGTAGCATTCCACTTTTACTCTCTCATCCTTGCTGCTTGCATGTCTAATAGGCCACAAAAAGATGACTTATGAGGCATAATAAAACCTCTTTTGCTTGGAAAAATGAAAAATCAAATAGATGTTTCAATTCTCAATTTCTACTTGTGGTGGGCAGGGAATGTATCTGCTGTGTTCCTGTGCTGTACTCCCCCAAGCACTTAAGTACAGTGCCCTGTACAAAGTAAGCACTCATTGATCAATAGCGGTCTTATCAAGGGAAATCTACTGCCCTCCTTCCCACCAGTGACTTCAAAGTGTACGAGTAATAATAATGATAATGTTGGTATTTTGTTAAGCACTTATTATGTGCAGAGCACTGTTCTAAGTGCTGGGGGAGATACCAGGTAATCAGGTTGTCCCACATGAGGCTCACAGTTAATCCCCATTTTACAGATGTGGTCACTGAGGCACAGAGAAGTTAAGTGACTTGCCCACAGTCACACAGCTGACAAGTGGCAGACCTGGGATTCGAACCCATTACCTTTGACTCACAAGCCTGGGCTCTTTCCACTGAGCTACATTGCTTCTCGTGTAACAGGTTTGCATATGGATAGAGGGGCCCAGAAGAGAGAGGGACTTAGAGGGATTGAGAGAGGACAGGTTTCATGCAACCTGAAGGTCAATGAGGCCTCATTCAGGGTCTTCTCTAGCCTGGAAACTTTCACGTCTGAGCAGCAGCAAAGGTTAGAGAAGGAGCTTGGCCTAGTGTAGAGCATAGTCTTGGGAGCCAGAAAGACCTGGGTTTTATAATCGCTCTGCCACTTGTCTGCTGTGTAACCATGGGCAAGTCACTTGACTTCTCCATGTCTGTTACCTCATCTGTAAAATGGGTATTAAGACAGTGAGTCCCATGTAGAATAGGAAAGGTGTCCAATTGGATTATCTTGTGCCTAACCCAGGGCTTAGAACAGTATCTGGCATGTAGCAAGCACTTAACAAATACCATGAAAAAAAATGTGTGGCTATTTCTCTAGGCAATCCAAGGAATAGTAAGGAGTTTGGCCATGAAGTCCTTATGCTTTTTTTTAAAAAAAACAAAAACTTTTAAGAAATAAATGAAAAGGTCAAGATACTAAAGCTAAAACATACATTATGTCAACAAGAAAAGTTCAAAATTGGAAATAACAAGACACTAAAGCTAGAACATAAGTTATGTCAATAAGAAAAGTTCAGAATTGGAAATAAGATATGTGGTACACTGCTGATAACCAGAAATCTACTGTGTGGAAACAGAAATGAAGGAGTTCGGTTATCACAAGAAATCCGGCCTTGGGGAGATTGGGGAAGGAGGGGAAGAGTCAGGAATTAGCCAGTTATGGGAAGTTGTGTTTGTCTCTGACCTTTCAGAGTCTTTTTGGTCAAGCTGACTCTCTTCCTCTAAGCTTCCACAGACTCCTCTCCCACCACTAACTAAGATTCCCTTGCTGTGAGGGCCACTCATGGGTATCCACCCAACTTTAGATTGCAAGTTCCTTTATTGTAGTTTCCCAAGATCACAATACAGTCGTGTGTATGCAGCAAAGTCCAGGAAGAACCGCTGATTGAAATAGCCTAGACTAGTTGGAAGAGTATTGATCTGAGAGTCAGAGAACCTGGGTTTAATCTTGGCTCTACCACTAGCCTGATGTGTGACAATTAGACAAGTCACAATAGCTTGGTGCCTTAATTCCCTCATCTGTAAAATGGGAATGAAATACCTGTTCTCCCTCTTTCTAAAGCTGTAAGTCCCATGAGGGATGGGACTGTGTCCAGCCTGATGATCCTCTTTCAACATCAACAATGAGTACAATGCTGAGTTCTCAGTAACTGTTTAACAGGGCAGGGATGTCAAAGTGTCCTTAAATACACCTACCTCTATAGCTCCTTTTAACAGACCATGTTAAATGGCAGCATGGCTCAGTGGAAAGAGCTGGCGCTTGGGAGCCAGAGGTCATGGGTTCGAATCCCAGCTCTGCTACCTGTCGGCTGCGTGACTGTGGGCAAGTCACTTCACTTCTCTGTGCCTCAATTCCCTCATCTGTAAAATGGGGATGAAGACTGTGAGCCTCACGTGGGACAACCTGATTACCCTGTATCTCCCCCAGCGCTTAGAACAGTGCTCTGCACATAGTAAGCGCTTAACAAATGCCAATATTATTAAGCACTGGGGTGGATATAAGAAAATGAGCTGGGGCATGGTCTCTGTCCCACGTGGGGCTCAGAGTCACATCCATTTTCAGCTGAGGTAACTGAGACACAGAGAAGTGAAGTGACTTGCTCAGGGTCACCCAGCAGATACGTGGCAGAGCTGGGAATAAAACCCAGGTCTTTGTGACATCCAGGCCCGGGCCCTTATCCACTAGACCACACTGCTCAATCTTTACATCTGAACCTGCAAACAATCTGAATGAACTTCAGCATTTATAATAGCTCAAGTCCTTCCTTTTCCTCCCTAAATCCATATCCATGCTGACTACTAGAGTGAGTCTAACAAAATCTTCCAGAATTAATTATCTTCTGTGGCCTGTTGGTTCTGCCAAATTCTCCAGGGAATGACATATACTCCATGTGGGTTATAACACGAGTGCAAAAGCTTTAAGCTCTTTTGAAAAAGATATTTATATCCACCCTCAACATTGAAGAAATATGAGTCCATTAAAGAATAGCTAAACCCACATACACTGTTCTCATATTTCCACAACACTCCTGAGAATTTCTGCAGACACATGGTAAATAAAAGAACAAATGATTTTGGATCAGGTGCCCTGCCCTCTGATATTTAGCCATATTAAATCAAGTTCACCCCAGAAAACTCACCTCACATTTTCTTATATTTCATTATTCTTTCCCCTGAAACAATCCTTTCCTAAATTGTCATGCTCATTAGACTGATGACTGTGATGGAACATGAATTCTTCCACTATTGATAGAAAAAAATAAAATGAAACAAAACACACACACACAAAATCAAACTCAAATCCAAGCGCTTAGTGCAGTGCTCTGCACATAGTAAGTGCTCAATAAATACTATTGAAAGAATGAATTGAATGAAATCATGGAGAGGAACATTCTCCCTAGAAATAAGCATGTTTAAAACACTTCTTTCTTTCCTCTCAATCTCAGGAACCAGTGTTCAGACAAGAAGTGATAAGAAACTGAGTGTCTGTATGTATGCATGCACATTTGTGTTGTGAAAAACATGATGCGGTACCTAGTTGTTTAGAAGAACATTTTCTATGACAAAGGTGCTTGGTTTTCTCTGAAATATTATCAAATAGGCCACTACTTTAATCCCAAATCCCCTTGTAAAATCTAATCAATCAATCAATGGTTTTATTGAGTGCTTACTATGCCAAGTGAAAGCAAATAGTACCATTTGACACTAATTTTAATAGTAGAATTCATTGAGCAGTCACTGAATCCAACCATGAGCTATGTAAAATATCCTAGAAAATAATTACCACTTGATGGCATAAATATTATTAATATCAGTAAGGCTTTATCTGAAAATAACCTTTGATAAAAAAAGGCCAGGATGGAAAAGATAGCATATATAGTTTTCCTGAATATTCTCTTTACGGATCTTCTGCTTGCATAGCTCAGACCTACATACAGGAAAGGATTTAGGATTGAAGACTTTTCCAGTGTAGAATTGACCTTTGCCACTACTGACAACAAGATTTGTTCAAGAAATGCATGCTTTACTCCTTAGAAACTATAGACTTCAAGGACAACAACCATCTCCTTATTGACAATCTAATGGGCTCTAATTATCTGTTCTAAGCCCCTTGACCTCTTGCCCGCCTGTGATATTTCAGACCACTCCCTCATTGGGAAAAACACTCTTCTTCCTTAATTTTTCTGCCCTTGTCCTCCCCTGGTTCTCATCCTGACTCTCTGGCCGTCTTCACTGCTAGTTCTTCCTCTGCCTTCCAGTCCCTAAATGCAGGTGACCTCCAAGGCTCTGGTCTAGGTACCCCTCTCATCTCTCTCTGCACTCATTTTCAGGGGGAGCTTACCTTTTCTCATAGTTTCAACTACTACCTCTCTGCAGATGAATATCGTCTCCCCTTCTCTCCAGTACACTCTTCATTCATCTGCCTGGATCATTTTTAAGAGAATTAGTGTGGCTTAGTGGATCAGACCATGGCCCTGGGAGACAGAAGGATCTGGGTTCTAATCTCAGCTCTGCCACTAGTCTGCTGTGTGACCTTGGACAAGTCATTAAACTTCTCTGTGCCTCAGTTACTTCATCTGTAAAATGGAGATTAAGAGAGTGAGACATGGACTGTGTCCAACCTGATTAGCTTATATCTCCCCCAGCACTTAGCTCAGTGCCTGGTACATAGTTAGCATTTAACTTTTTTTTAATGGTATTTGTTATGCTTCACATGTCTCCCCATTCCTTCAAAACCTCCAGTGATTGCTTAATACCCTCTGCCTCAAACAGAAACTCCTGACCATCACCTTCAAGATACTCAATCAGCTTTCTACCTACTGCTTATCCAGTCATTTCTTTCACTGCATCCCAGATTATCCAGTGTGACCTCTCAACCAACGTATTTACCATGCCTGGTTCTCTCTTGTCCTTGCTCCAAAATCTTGTTCTTGCCCTGCCTCCCCTCCACATTTTCGAGACTTCTCCTTCCCTTCTTCAAAAACCTTCCAAAATGACATCTTCTCCACAGGAAGTCTTTCTGATTTACTTATCATATTTTCATCCTATATCCTTTTAGCTGCCATTTTGGCACTTTTAAACTCATTCTTTCCTGTATCACTCTATCTTTATTTTCTATTACCACCTCCTATGTGTAATTTACTTTATTTAAAGGGTAGGGATCATGTTTGTTGAACCTATTGTGTTCTCCCAAACACTTTTTATGGAGCTTTGCAAGTGTTATGATTAACTGATTGACTGTGGCTGAATGAGAAAATATTCCTTATCTTTTATGCCTATACCTTGTACTAGCTTAAAATGGTCTAGAAGTGTTATAGAGTTGTGTAAAAAATCAAAGGTGTTGAAAATGGACCTGCTTTGGTTAACGAAAAGAAGAAATTGCCAACCTTATTTAATCAATGCACTGAGCTTTTGCTTGATGCCACACACAATTTTTTTTTTTACATATCTCATAGAAACAAGCTGTTCCTTCTACACTTAACAAGATAAATGATCAGACAGCATGGCTTAGTGGATAGATCATGGACCTAGGACCTGGGCTCTATTCCCAAGTCTGACACTTGCCTGCTGTTTGACCCTGGGCAAGTCAACTTCTCAGGGCCTCAGTTACCTCATCTGTAAAATGGGGATTAAGAATACGAATCCCATTTGGGATATGGACTGTGTCCAACCTAATTAACTTGGATCTACCCCAGAATTTACACATAGTAAGCACTTAAGTACCATAATTATTATTATTGTCCCATCCAAAAGGGGCGTAAGTATATTCAAGGTGACATTTAAGGTTTTGGGACAGAAGTGAATTAAACCTGCCTACACTTCAGTACTCTATACCACTGGACTAGATTTTGGAATATTTTGGACTAAATATTTGAAAATTATATTTCCAGACTAATGTGAATTCATTTGTCAGAAATGAGTCAAATTCTCCAGTAAATTGTTGACTCCCTGGGGAATTTGTGTGCCGCTCATTAGCTGTTCCAGCACAAAGTACTTGCCCCATATGCTGCCAGACTTGCCAGTTTGGATGTTAGAGACAGAGAGAGGTTTTTGAATCAGAGAACTGTTAGCGGGTGGGATCCACTCTTTCCATTTCCTTTCAGCATATGGAAGTGTATAATTAGCCAATAGCTTCAGAAAACGGCCCCCATCATCAACAGCATATATGAATTTTTGTGTTGTTTCCCCAAACAAGGAATGGCATTTATTGTTGCTTATTGAGTGCAGAGCACTGATCTAGGCGCTTAGGAGAGTACAGTGCAATAAAGTTGGCAGGCACACTGCCTGCCAAAAAGGAGCATACAATCTAGGTGCCCCTGTGTGTTCTTTGTGAACAACTCATTACCAAACAGCTAAGAAATCCAACAAAATGATCATTCTGTTTGCAAAGTGCAGAGCAGGCTTGCTTGATGCAACACAACTTTTTTCACATACCTCACTGAAACAACCTGCTCCTTCTGTACTTACCAAGGTAAGCGATCAGATACCAACTAAAAGTGGGGTCACCAAGGTTGGAGTTGGTATATGAGGATATTTAAGGTGGCAGTTTTTAAGGTGTTGCAACAGAAATAAACTATTACTGCCACTGCTTCAGTGCTCTATACCTCTGGTTCTATAGACATTTTTACAAGTGACAGATGAGTTTCAAGGATTGTCAGGGTTTTTATTCTGAAATCCCCAGGGAATGGTAGCTTCTGTAGAAAACCATTGACCCTCTTGATTCCCTTTCTTTGCTAGGAAAAGTATTTAAAGCATTATTCCTGTCCAGGCTTAGATGGGAGTGCTTGAGGAGCAGAAGCATCTCTTTCAAAGGGAAGCGTCAAATGTGAGGCTTAAGGCAACCTTGTAATTATCTTCGATGGAAACGCGGGGCGAGAAGGCCTTATGCTTCCTTTGGCTTTGAAACCAAACCATGAGGCTCCCAACCTTCACATGTTAGTCTTTAAAAATCCCCCATCCAATGCAAGACGCTTCTCACTACAGATTACTTCGGAGCTGCAATGAGGCCAAATGTTCATATAAGGAACAAGTAAATCAGTAACAGATAAGTCAATTGGTTTAGTTAATAGTAATTATTGAGGGCCTATGGTGTGCAGAATAATGCACTCAGGTACTTGGGAGAATACAAAAGAATTAGTACACCTGGTCTTTTCCAATTTTGTTGGGGAAATGGTCCTAAAATTACAGATAGGACCAAGTAGCTAATATAGAGCTATATACATGAGTGCTTATGTGAACACTCAAGGAGGTATGTGGTCCTGAAGTGATATTTTGGGAAAAAAAGGTGGGTGATTAAAAAAAAAATGGTGGTAATAATAATAATGTTGGTATTTGTCAAGTGCTTACTATGTGCAGAGCACTGTTCTAAGCACTGGGGTAGACACAGGGGAATCAGGTTGTCCCACGTGGGGCTCACAGTCTTAATCCCCATTTTACAGATGAGGTAACTGAGGCACAGAGAAGTTAAGTGACTGGCCCACAGTCACACAGCTGACAAGTGGCAGAGTGGGATTCACACTCACGACCTCTGACTCCAAAGCCTATGCTCTTTCCACTGAGCCATGTATTTATTAAGCGCTTACTATGTGCAAAGCACTGTTCTAAGCTCTGGGGGGGATACAAGGCAATCAGGTTGCCCCACATAGGGCTCATAGTTTTTTAATTCCCATTTTACAGATGAGGTAACTGAGGCACAGAGAAGTTAAGTGACTTGACCAAAGTCACACAGCAAGTGGCGGAGCAGGGATTCAAACCCATGACCTTTGACTCCCAAGCCCAGGCTCTTTCCACTGAGCCACGTTGCTTCTCACTGATTCATGCAGCCCATCAATAGTGTTTATTGAGTGCTTACTGTGTGCGCAGGGCACTGTACTAAGAGCTTGGAAAAGTACACTATAAAAGTGTTTGGTAGACAAATTCCCTGCCCATAATGAGCTGGAGGAGATATGATTTCATAAGGGCTTTGAAGATAGGAAGAACAGAGAACTAGAAGATGTATAGAGGGAGAGAGTTCCAGGCAGAAGGGAGGTCATGAGGTCAGTTGGACAAGAACGAGGAACAGTGAGTAGGTGAGTGTGAGAGGAGTGACTAGTGAGAGCTTGAGTGTAGTGGGAGGAGAGGGCAGATAAGAGGGAGAGATATCATTGCATACCTTAGACAGTGTACTTAGAGTACCAGAGACGGGTGGCTTAGTGGAAAGAACACTGGCTTGGGAGTCAGAGGATGTGAGTTCTAATCTCGGCTCCGTCACTTGTCTGTTGTGTGTCCTTGGTCAAGCCATTTAACTTCTTTGTGCCTCAGATACCTCATCTGTAAAATGGGAATTAAGACTGTGAGCGCCATGGGTGACAACCTGATTACCTTGCATCTGTTCCAGTGCTTAGAACAGTGTTTGGCACACTGTAAGCGCTTAACAAATACCCAGTGGTCAGAAAGTTCTGCTTGATAGAAGAAGCAATATTTGTCCTAACTAAAAATGCATCCAAGAATATGCTTGAAAGTTATTTGGCCAGGGAAATGGCTAATTTGCTTATTCTGATGAATTGACCTGATATGTTTAAAAGGCCCGGGGGAGTGGGAGAGGGTCTGCTGTAGCACTGGATAATCTCAGTCCTCTGTTGTTCATGCTGAAGGGCTTTTCTGGAGCCTGCTCAACATTAATAGGCAAGAGTCTGTTGAAGGATATTAGATTTTGCTTTAACGTTGCAGAGTAATCAGTTATCTAACTGGTAGAATCACCTGAACGCCTGTTTCTGAGACCTCTAATACTTTGTGCAGGGGTCACCAGTACCCCTGATTGGAGGTGGGGGAATAAGGAACTTCAGCAGAGAGCCTAGCAACAACTGAGTTTTCATCTGCAGAGCCCTTTGACTCTTGAAATAAAATACAGCCTTCAGGACTGGAAATTAGGTCTTGAGAGGTGAACGATGTGTGGGTTAGATCTTTGAAATGCAGAATGGCTATGTCCGTAGACTGCTTTAATTTTAGACTTGGCTTCTACATGATGGCCTTTCAGGAAAAAGATACACTACTACCTTTAGTTTGGGGCGGGCTTTTCAATTTTTCCAAACCCTTTCCCTTTATTTCATAATGAAAATGATAATAGAGGTATTTGTTAAGCACTTACTATGTGCCAAGCACTGTACCAAGTAGTGTGGTAGGAACAAGATAATCAGTTTGGACACAGTTCCTAACCCACATGGGGCTCACCATCTAAATTAGAGGGAGAGCAGGTATTGAAGCCCTTCATTGGGCAGGGATTGTCTCTATCTGTTGCCAAATTGTACATTCCAAGTGCTTAGTACAGTGCTCTGCACATAGTAAGCACTCAGTAAATACTAATGAATGAATGAATCCCCATTTTACAGTTGGGGAAATGAGGACAAGTTAGGCAACTTAACCAAAATCAAATGCAGGCAAGCAGTAGAGCCAGGATTAGAATTTAGCTCCTTAAACTCCCAGGCCCATGCTTTTACCATTAATCCATGCTGATTCTCTTCGCTTCTTTTCATCACAACACCTTTTTGATCAATCAATCAATCATATTTATTGAGTGCTTACTATGTGTAGTGCACTGTACTAAAAGCTTGGGAGAATACAACAGAATTAGCAGACAAGTCCCCTGCCCATAACAAGTTTACCGTCTAGAGTCTAGTGAAGTAGCGATTATTATCCCACTTTTACTTATGAAAGCCAGCACAGAGAAGTCAAGTGAATTGCTGGAGGTCACACGGCAGGCCAGTGGCACATGATATAGAAACAGACAGATTATTTGCTCAAAAAACCTACATCCCAATTTGGCCAGGGCAGATCTAGCTTTCTGAAGACTAAATCTGGATGATTTTAGAAAAAACAACCAAAAAAACAGACAAATCTTTCCAGTTGGGACTGTCCTAACTGGTCAAGGTATCTTATGTTGTCTCCCACAAAGTTCATACTTCCTTGAAATGCTTCGGCTACAGCATTCCGGGCCTGGAAATACTCATTATATTATATTGTACTCTCCCAGGTGCTTAGTACAGTGCTCTGCACACAGAAATCATTTGATAAATGCAATATGACTGACTAGTGAACCAGAATAATGGAAGACATTAAAGCCATTCATTTCTATCTCTCTCCACATCCTCTAACTCACATTAGCACCAAGAGGGAAAGCAAAGGTGGATGAGTATGTGACTTTATCTCTATTTATCTGCTCCATACCTGCTGTGTGACCTTGGGCAAGTCACTTAACTTCTCTGTGCTTCTGTTTCCTCATCCACAAAATGGGGATTAAAAACCCTGGATTCCCTCCTGCTAAAACTGTGAATCCCATGTGGAAACGGATGATCTTCTATCTACCGCAACATTTAGTACAGTGTTAGGCAGATAGGAGGTGCTCAACAAATATCCCAATTAATACTAGTTGTATTATAGACAATCACATGGGGCCTAAACAGTCCTTATCATCCCATTAGACATTTTCAGAAGTCGACACTGATAGGAAATTTGGACACCTATTTCCACTCCATTCTCGTGAACCTCTAGTGTTCTGGGGAGATCATTATTCTGTGCATTTTCTGAATATTAAAAGCTTCCGATGGAATGGCAGTCAGAGGAATACGGCCAGAATCTTAAACAACATTTTGCAGACTCATGCAGAGTTGGATCTAATGCTGTTTCCCATTGCTACCCACTTCCTGCCTCTGTTTGTTTTTCATCCCTCAGTGTTAATAATGTCCTGCTGCTCAGTTTCAAGGACAATTATTCATTTTATTCTGGAGAGCTCTTGATAGTGCTTCTCATTTTTAATAACGGAGCAGGAGACAGAAAGATGAAGCCATCTTTCAAACAAAAACTGTTTCACTGTACCCTTTCCCCCCAGGTTGTTAAAACAGTTGTTTCCTTTGTTGTTGTTTTTTTTGGTTTATGTCCTCACTAGTTTTGATCTTTTCTCTGCTTTTTCTTATATTAATGTCTTTTTTTCTTTGTTGACTGTAACACTCTTTTAGATTTTCAATAGATAAGTCAGGATTTAAAGTAAGAAATAAAATGTCATTTATACAAATCATTTTGAAATGCCTCAAATTAATAAATGCTCCATTATAAACATGAGAAAAGAATAGTTCAGAAGCAAAAATGAGTGGACATTTTCAAATATAATATGAAAAAAGGGCAGATAATGAGATAAGGTTTAGGGCAAGCAATTCATTCTCCTTCAGAGAGCCCATTCACTTAAATGTTTCAGAAACACCTTCCAAATCCACCTCATCAGCTCCATCATCCTCTCAGTGCCTTACCATCTCATATCTGCACATACTTCCAGGACATCTCCATCTCCATGAGCCACTGCCACCTTAAACTCAAAATGTCAAAAGCAGATCTCCTCACTTGCCCTCCCAAACCTTCTTTTCTTACTCATTTTCCCCAAAACACCACTCTCCCTGGTCTGGATGATTATGACCTGTGGCCATCTTTGACTCATTCAGTTGGCCTCCAAATCTTGCTGGTTCTTCTCTCAAATATGACTCCTTTTGGCCCTCCTTCTCCATCTCATTCCTGGCCTCATCACCTTCTGTCTGGATTGTTACCACGAGCTTATACCTTCTCGATGATATAGGAGGATGTATAATCTTTTTAGAACACTGTATGGCACAAGTCAGTCTCTTTCAAAGTCTCATTTAGGTCCCCATGACTTTTATTTCTGTGTGTGTTACCAAGCACAGAGTAACTAGAGTGCTCTGGAGAAAGTAGGTATTCAGTACAGTTCTCTGCACATACTACCTACTCAATAAATGCTATCTGATGATAGCAAGGATAGCCTTTCGTATCATGATTTACTGGGTGCAGTTCATTATTTTTAGTTTAGAGAAAAATTGAATTAAAGAAATCAACCACAAAGGAAAACTACTATATAATGTATCCAAAAAAGAAAACTAAAACTAAACTAAGGCTAAATAAGTGTAGCTGACAAAAAGAAATGTATGTCCTCTCAGAAAATCCTGATGTAACCCAGTTCTATCAGGGAAGTAGCTTGACCTAGTGGAAAGAGCATGTGTCAAGGAGTCAGAAAACCTGGGTTCTATTCCTGGTTCTTCCACTTGCCTACAGTGTGATCATGGGCAAGTCACTCTCTGGGCGTCAGTTTCCTCATGTGTCAAATGGGGATTCAATACCTGTTCTCCCTCCCACTTAGAACTGTGAGCTTCATGTGGGATGCGGCTAGAAACTGGTCTGATTATCTTGGCTCTACCCCAGAGGTTAGTATGGTGCTTGGCACATAGTAATTGCTTAATTTGTCTATTAATCACATAGTAATTGGTTAATACCACAATACTAATAAATTATTATTAGTAGTAATATCAATTGTAATAGCGTTATCAATATTCTACCAGATTATGGATATCTACGTGTTAGAGAATTGTTAAGAAAGTAAGGAACATTCATTCTGCAATGGGAGCCTGTTTGAATGCATGATGACATCACATCTGAAGAAATATCTAGCGTGCATGTTTGTAGTGTCAGGCACAATGAGTACTGGAGTGCAACTTTTCAGTAATGCAATACTTTTCAAGAATGCAATCCCCAAATGTTGTAACTGGGGATATGTAAGATTTGCCAAGTCTTCAATGATGTAGTCCTGCTCTTTTCATAACTAGCCTAATCTATATGTGAGTAGAACTCACACATGGATGAATCTAGTCATTATGAAAATTCGAAATGATTTTCTCAGGATTAGAAAGAGTATTTTTGCTTAGAGACCATCAACAGATTCTAGTGACAAAATAGTCTTCCCATCAGCCCCTGTTCCAGCCAAAAAAGGATGAGAAATCATCAGTGGCATAGGACACCATCAATCCTTTTTACCGATGAGACAGTCAGATCTCCAGCCCAGTAGAGAAGCCCCAAACCACTGGCATTTCCCATTTAAAAAGGGTGAAGAACTAACAGCAGCATGAGATCTGTGCACCGTGTGGATTAGCCAAAACGTGGCTGTAGTTTGGAAGGTTGGGAAGGCCATGGCTGTAGTATGCAGCTGTGACTTCTGAACTCTGAGCCAGAGGAGCCTGCTCCTCTCCATGGTATCATCTTGCTTATGTTGCATTTTTCATCATCCTGGTCATTTATGGAGCTTTTGGGTTATTATTTCATCTTCCCTATGTGTTTATCATTAACCTTACACACCAGTGAGGTGGGAGACGGGGTGGTGGGGAGGGAGATGGGAGTGGGCAGCCCCTGCTCTGCCACGATACTGAAAGTAGCAACCATTCAATTAATTGACGGCATTTATTGAGCACTTACTATGTTCAGAGTACTGTACTCAGTGCTTGCGAGAGTACAATATAACAGAATTAGCAGACGTTCCCTGCCCATAAGATAAACATCCAAAGCCTGGTGTGGACAGGGATTGTCTCTCTTTATGGCTGAATTGTACTATCCAAGAGTTTAGTACAGTGCTCTGCACCCAGCAAGTGCTCAATAAATACAATTGAATGAATGAATTAATTCAACTTCATTCAAATTCATTCACTGAACTTTGAATTTTGAAATAATTCAAGGCAGACCAGATCCATTGGTATATTCTTTAACCAGTTTCCCATTCCAGAGTGTTCCACTTTGCTTCTCCCTGATTAGACCTCACCATCAGTAGTATTTTCTTTGATTATAATGAACACCACCATCTCTAGTGTCATTATGACAGTAATGTATATGATCAATCAAAGGTATTTAATAATAATAATAATAATGTTGGTATTTGTTAAGCGCTTACTATGTGCCGAGCACTGTTCTAAGCGCTGGGGTAGACACAGGGGAATCAGGTTGTCCCACGTGGGGCTCACAGTCTTAATCCCCATTTTACAGATGAGGGAACTGAGGCACAGAGAAGTTAAGTGACTTGCCCACAGTCACACAGCCGACAAGTGGCAGAGCTGGGATTCGAACTCATGAGCCCTGACTCCAAAGCCCGTGCTCTTTCCACTGAGCCATGCTGCTTCTCATGAGCACTTACTGAGCACTTGCAGAGCACTGTACTAAACTCTTTATACAAATGATTGGACAGGGGCAGAATTGCTCAAGAAAATGTCAGTCTCTGCAAATAGTTGGTGTCCAAGGAAAAGAGACAAGACGTATTCTAGGAACTTAAATATTTTCAGCATTTTGTATCTTTATTGCATTGAAGACTTGGTTTATTTGATGGAACATGATGGTAGTAAAAAGTCATTGATTTCTGTTAAAAGGACTTCTGCTTTAGCTATTCAACTTGCTGTTCCAGGATTCAGATAAGGATAGATGCTATTTTCAAAATATATTATCCAAATGACTTTTACCAATGGATTTCACAGCAGTAAATCCAGAAAGATAGCTGAAGGATAGGGTATTCAAATATTCTAGAAGTAATCTCAAGACAAAAGATGTTCACAAATATTTTCAGAGTAGGAATAAAGAAATTTATATTAAGTTGATGCTTTTTTTTCCTATCAGCTAGGGTGCTCCAAAACCTAAGTGAGAATTGTACTGTCTTATTGCGTCTTTTTTCAGTACCTGTGGGGATTGGCGTCATGGTACTGTGTGGTGAACGTAACAGTCTTGGCATAACTTAAACTCTACTACTCAAATGACATATGTCCAATGGATCATTACAATTAGAGTAGTTTCAGTAATGGGAAAATCTGTTTCCATTAGAATAAATTAAGCAAAAAAGTAAGTCACTTTTTTAATGTATGCACCTGCATAATTGTTCCAAATTTAGCATAACTTTTGTAGCATTAATCTGTGGGAGGGGCTTTTAAGGCCATAGAAGACTTAGCAATAAGGGACAAAGGAGAAGAAAAAGAGCAAGAAAAGTAAGAGGACTGTTGAGTCTGCATCTCTTGTTTCTACTGCATTCTCCCAAGTGCTGTATTCAATAGACATTCAGTGAAATAACTCTTCTTTCCCTCCCCACTTTGCTCTGTTGTCAAGTTCTCCTTCTGACCAGGCCTCTCTAATCTTAATGCCTTAACTTCACTATTGCCCAGGTATCGGATCCAACTTTCACTCTTCTACTCTCCCTCCTCTTTCCCATTTCCTAGCACATGTGGGTAGAGGGTAAATACAATGTTTGGAAATTAGATGGAAAAACTGACAGCTATTTTGAAGAGAGATTTCTTCACAAATATTTGGCATCCTATTCACGTTTGCATCTATTTGATGCCACAGAAACTCCAGTGCAACCAAATGAAATCTTGGGCCTGGACAGTGTTTTGAAATCAGATCTAGGCATCTCAGAGGAGCAGGCATATCAATGCAGAGTTTTTTTTATGATGTTAAGTGCATACTATGTGCCAGGTACTGTTCTAAGCACTGGATTATATAGATAGTAAGCAGGTTGAACACAGTCCATGTCTCACTTTAGACTCACAAATATAATCCCCATTTTACTTTCCCTGGCATTCACAGCTGAGCCCTCTCCCTTTGTTAATGAGGTGTACATGCCCTTGATTCTATTTATCTTGATGATGTTGTTTTTGTTTTGTTGCTGTCTGTCTCCCCCGTTTAGACCATGAGCCCGTCACTGGGCAGGGATTGTCTCTATCTGTTGCCGAATTGTACATTCCAAGAGCTTAGTACAGTGCTTTGCACATAGTAAGTGCTCAAAAAATACTATTGAATGAATGAGTGAATGAGTATACTGTCCATGTCCAGTGAGCTTCATGTTCCCAGCAAACAACGGATCCTGAAATGCCTCCTTGGGTCTCTCTGATAGTATAAAAGCTAGAGTTAGAGTTTATAAGATTTACAAAAAAAACAAAAAACTTCAGTTGGCAATAATCTGCTTGTCAGTATATGGATGAGAAACCTCATTCTCCAAGCCCATGACCAGCTAATGGTGACTGGACTATTCAGGTTCTTACAGGAGCAAATATCCTTTCTCTCTAGAGCTTAGATGAAAAAATAGGCTTGCAATATGTCTATTGAAAATTCAGTAGGGTACAAGAGAAAAACATACATCCAGGCTAGACTGGCCCCTCTAGATTGTAAACTCACTATGGGCAGGGAGTATGTCTGTTATATTGTACTCTCCCAAGTGTTTTGTACAGTGCTTTGCACACAGTAAGCACTCAAATACAAATGCATGTTATATTGCTATACTGTAAACACTCAAATATGAATGAATGTTATATTGCTATATTGTACTCTCCCAAGCACTTAATTAAGGGTTCCAAACACAGTATGTGCTTAATACATACAGTTAACTGCCTGACAAGCTAGCCTTTGCTAAGTGTAGAAATTGTTGGTTAAAAATAGCAAAAATGTCAGTACTACCTATGATCAGAGGATTAATCAGAGCATAGAAGTAGAACATGCTTGGGGCAGATGGAGACTGAATTTAAGTGCAAGGCATATAATTGCATGTACCTGGGCAAAGAATATAATTTTCTGGTCTTCTAATAGTGAAAATAGTTTGTTTCATTTTTAAAATTGCTTGAACTTTGTTAGGAGCAACAGTTGTTGCTGTCAGTCCAGATAGCTTTGTCACCCTGTCCTTCCCACCTCCCAGCCCTTTCCAAGAAGGGAAAGAGGAAGATTCAAGGAGAATCTTCAGTATCCTTGGTTACTACCTCCTTCCTGCCCTTGCCTATCCCAGCCTCCATCCCAAGGCAGGCATTGGGAAAGCAAGTTGGGGCATTAAAAGAGAACTGGGGAGCAGTGCCATGCAAGAGGGAAAGAAGTCACCTATAGTTCCCTCTGCATTTACATCAGGATAAAATGACTC
This sequence comes from Ornithorhynchus anatinus, assembly GCF_004115215.2. Lineage (NCBI taxonomy): Eukaryota > Metazoa > Chordata > Mammalia > Monotremata > Ornithorhynchidae > Ornithorhynchus > Ornithorhynchus anatinus. Next base: position 30,762,251 of record NC_041745.1, read on the forward strand.
CTCACCTCCTTGCCCCAATGAGGAACTATGCCAACTGAGATCTGGTTGGGATGGTAGCTTGAAGCAGCATGATCTAATGGAAACCACATGCGACTGGGAGTCAGGAGTTCTGAATTCTAATCCTGACTCCTCCTCTTGCCTGCTTTGTGACCTTGGGGAAGTCACTTATCTTTCCTTCAGTTTCCTCCTCCGTAAAATGAAGGTGAAATAACTTTTCTCCTTTCTACTTAGACTGGGGTGCCTATGTGGGACATGGACTTTATTCAATTAAGTCATCCAGTATCGATTATTGTGCTTGGCACAATAACAAATACTACAATTATTATTATGAGGATGATGATGTCTTCTTAACTGGTCATGGCATTTAGAATTAAAGGTTTTTTGAGGCCTTATCCTCAAGGGCTCTTTTTTATGGTGTTTGTTAAGCACTCATTATGTGCCAGGCACTGTACTAAGTGCTGGGGTAGATACAAGCTCATCAGGTTGGACATAGTCCATGTCCCACTTGGGGCTCGTGATCTTAATCCCCATTTTGCAGATGAAGTAACTGAGGCTCAGAGAAATAAAGTGACTTGCCCAAGGTCAGACAGCAGACAAGTGGCAGAGTTGGGATTAAAACCCATATCCTTTTAGGTCCCAAGCCTATGCTCTGTCCACTAGGCCACACTGCTCCCCCTTGACTGTAAGCTCCTTGTAAGCATGGAAAAATAAGACCCATTAATGCTGGAGTTGCATTCTTGATGAAATGTTAAGGAACACACATGCTCTAATACACATACATTAATGCTGCACACACATGCACTACAGTTACTTATGACATCATATTGTATTTATTCAAATAGATGCATGTTCCCAGCTGAATTTCTATTCAGTGTCCTAGTACCTTCCTAGCCATAATACTAGTGAAAATTTGAATTAGGGAAAAACTGACTGCATAAAACCTCTCCCTTGACCATGAAGCTAGTCCCACTACAGAGAGAAATCCATCATCATGGTTTTGTTTTGTGTTTTAAAGGTATTTGTTCAGCACTTATGTGTCATTCACCGTATTAAGAGCTAGGGTTGGACAGTCTCTGTTTCAAGTAGGACTCACAGTCTTAATCCCCAGTTTTATATGTGGTAACTGAGACACAGAGAAGTTGAGTGACTTCTCTAGGTCACAGCAGACAAGTGGCAGAGTGGGATTAGAACCCAGCTCCTTTTCATTTGTTGAGCACCCACTGAATGGAGAGCACTGGATGGAGTAATACAGTATACAGAACACTCTACTAGGCTCTTGAGGAAACAAAGGAGAAGTAGAAGGCTGAGTTTCTGCCACCAAAGAGCTCACATTCTCAGGTTTGGCAAAATTGTGTTGTTTAGGTGTTGCATGTGCTCCCTTAGATAGTTACAAATTAGTTGCTTGAGGAATTCTTTTAGAATCATCCTACGGTTCAGGAGTTAAACTGACTGGTCTATAATTACCAACACTGTCCTTTTTCCTTTTTTAAAGATGGGAACTACATTTGCCCTCCTTATAATCTTCAGGGACTTTTCTTGTCCTTGAAAATTGTCTTAATTAGCTTAATCATGAGTACATACAAGAAGAATAGGGCTGCAGCATGAAATCCATTAAACCTTCGAGAGAGCTTATGAATTAAAAGATGAGATTGTCTTTTATGTGTGCAAATTAAGAACTAATGCGACACTTGAAATCTTGCTGGAGAGCAGAGAGGTTAAAATGGTCAGACATCTTGAAATATGAGGATAATTCTACACCTGAGAGAGAGAAGTGGGTAATTAATTGTATCATGATTAGTGCCAGTGAGAATCAATAATAAATATAGAGGAGGATTAAAGAAGCAGCATCTCATATGAATCGATGCCTTATCATGGCAGGAAAGTTTGCGTACACTGATGAAGCTTAGAGCTATGCCACGTAGAGCTACCCAGAATGGAAAGATCTAAGGCGAAGCATCAAAATCAGTTCTTCTCTGCTGGGGAGCAGTGGTATGGGAAAGAGTCAAAGGAGGATGATGGGAAAGAGTCAAAGGAGGATGATCAAGGGATCAAAACGCCGATGAAGGACAAAGGCAGAGACTCCAGATTTCACTGTGCAGAAGAAGGCAATGGTAAACCAGTTTCGTATCTTTACCAAGAAAACTCTATGGATGTTTTCTCAGAACAATCTCATGACAGAAGATGAGTTGTTGTGTAGAGGGAGGGTCCATGTAGTCACTGTGGGTCAGAAATAATATGTCAGCATTTGAAGAAGAAGTGGTTTAAAGCCTGGGAGTCAGAAGGTCATGGGTTCTGATCTCAGCTCTACCACTTGTCAGCTCTATGACCTTGGGCAAGTCACTTAACTTCTCTGTAAAATGTTAAATTCTGTTAAATTCTTTGTAAAATGGAGATTAAGTCTATGAGCCCCACATGGGACAGGGGCCATGTCCAAACCTATTTGCTTGGCACACACTAAGCTCTTTACAAATACCATAATTATTAATTGTTCAAGTCTGAATATGCAACATATACTCCACCTGGAGTATCCACACTTTGGTAGGGAAAAAATGGCACAAATAGTCAAAATAGGGAACAAGGCAATGCCAAACTGAATAATGGGGTAGCTATTCCTGACTCCACCTAGGTAAAGGAGAGGCAGCCTGTCCTGGATCGATGGAGTGTGGTAGTTGTTTCTACTACAGACTCCGGAGATGAACAGATTCACAATTACTGAAAGTCTAAAATTTCACTATGGACAATCCACTGAGTGGATAACTAAAGTACAACATTTTTTAAAAAAGATTTTCTCCCTATATGTTGCTTGAATAGAGAAGTCAATGGAATGCTCTCGGCTTCCATTTACAATGCCCGTCCTTCTTCTCCCTTAGACTGTGAGCCCCTTCTCCCTCCGAGAGGGCAGAGTTTATACCTATTTTATTCTATTGTACTCTTGCAAGCACTTTGTACAATGCTCTGAGTATAGTATGTATTCGCTGACCGATTGTAGTTGACAGAAACTGTGTTCGATTTGGTTCTACTGAATCTACCCCCAATTCTTAGCACAGTGCTGGGCACATAGTAACTGCTTAATATATTATCATTTATTATAATTATTGTTCGTTATTTCACAGTTAAGTAGCAATCTGTTCTATTTAGCTCCATAGATGGCATTTGTAAAAATCACATAATAATAATAATGTTGGTATTTGTTAAGCACTTACTATGTGCAGAGCACTGTTCTAAGCTCTGGGCAGATACAAGGTAATCAGTTTGTCCCACGTGAGGCTCACAGATAATCCCCATTTTACAGATGAGGTAACTGAGGCACAGTGAAGTTAAGTGACTTGCCCACAGTCACACAGCTGACAAGTGGCAGAGCTGGGAGTCGAACCCATGACCTCTGATTCCGAAGTCCACTCTCTTTTCACTGAGCCACACTGCTTCTCCATAGGGTTGCCACAGGGTTTTGCCACAGAAAGATTTTTGGCTTCTTCAGCTCTGCATATGTCATGTAATTAAACACTTCAAATTAAAATTGTTAGGGTAAGAGAAGGACTGGATTTCACAAAATTAATCATTTCCAGAATTTGGAGGGGGCAGTAAAAAATAATGAGAAATTGATAAACTGATAAAGTAACCCTACCACCTTTGGGGATGTGACAAGAAACTTGGGCACTTTTGTCAAAATATGCTTCTGGTCTATGGTTAAGCTCTTCCAGCTCATGACAAGTTATGCGTGTGATCCAAAACATTGAGACCGTGATTTGGGAACTGATAGCTATGAAGCAAAACTGCTGTTTGCTGGAGGAAGTCTCTCTGCTCTCCTCAAAGGTTGGAAGATGCATATTGCCATTGTAGCCGCCTCTCTGGACTGCATATTCATTCATTCAATCATATTTATTGAGCAATTACTGTATGCAGAACACTGTACTAAGTGCCTGGAAAGTACAATACAGCAATACCGCCTATTGGTGGAGAACCAGCTTTTGGGATGTGAACCAGTGTGGCCTCCTAGAAGCAGGGGGTGAAGATCTTCTCTGAGAGAGTGGTGGGGACATCATTTCTTTATGCCAGACACATCCTGTTGGGGGAACGGCCCCCAGTAAGTCTCACAGCCTCCTCTGCAAGGACAGGAAGAATTTTGTGTGCACGCCTAGGAAAGAGGGCTGAAGGAAAAGACGGAGCCAGTATGCCCATGGACCCTCAGCCATTATCACAGACTTGCTACCCCCTTCTTGTGATCCCTGCCTCTCCCTTTCTCCCCAACCCCCCTCCATTTTCTTGATTCTCTCCTTATTTGGAGTGGCTGGTGGGGATTCACTCCTTTAGTCTAAGGCCCTGGGCTAAAACACTTAAAGCCCCTGCTTTACATGAGGAAAATACTATTCATTCATTCAATAGTATTTATTGAGCGCTTACGATGTGCGGAGCACCGTACTAAGCACTTGGAATGTACAAGTCGGCAACAGATAAAGACAATCCTGCCCATCGACTGGTTTACAGTCTAATCGGGGGAGTTACTATTTCTGATTCCTAATCTGCCTTCAGTTAACTGTACATCCTTGAACTGTGCAACCATTTCTCCATCTGAAAATTGGAATGGTGATACTTGATGTTCCTATTTCACAGGGATGATGTGAAGCCGACTTGAGATAGGTACTATGAACATCTTCGAGTTTTCGTGAGGAGTAATATTCTGTAAATCTAATGGATAGTAATGAATAAGCTGTCATATTTTCTAATGAACTAAGAAAAATGAAGTCCAAATCAATAATAAAAATAATGATGGTGTTTTTTAAGCACTTATTATGTGCCGAACACTGTTCTGAGCACTGAGATTTATGCAAGGTTACCAGGTTGTCCCACTTGGGGCTCACCGTCTTAATCCCCATTTTAATAATAACAATAATGTTGGTATTTGTTAAGCGCTTACTATGTGCCAAGCACTGTTCTAAGCACTGGGGTAGATACCAGGTACTCAGGTTGTCCCAAGTAGGGCTCACAGTCTTCATCCCCATTTCACAGATGAGGTAACTGAGGCACAGAGAAGTTAAGTGACTTTCCCATGGTCACACAGCTGACAAGCGGCGGAGCTGGGATTGGAACCCAAGACCTCTGACTCTCAAGCCCAGGATCTTTACCCTAAGCCACACTGCTTCCCCATTTTACATCATCTTACAGATGAGGTAACTGAGACGCAGAGAAGTTAAGTGATTTGCCCAAAGTTACACAGCTGACAAGTGGCTGAGCGGGGATTTAAACTGTCCCTATTGAGATTTTTTTCCTAAAGTCACCAATTTTCTGTGTCTCTGAATGATAAAGGCTACCTTCCAGCAGATACAGAAAGAAGCAGTTTTGTCTAGTGGATAGAGCATGGGCGTGGGAGTCGGAAAGACCTGGGTTCTAAACTCAGCTCCAGCACATGTCTGGTCTGTGACTTTTTAGTGTTTTTATAAATATCTAAAATTTATATATATTAAATATCTGTCTCCTCCTCTAGGCTGTAAGCTCATTTATGGGCAGGGAATATGTCTAGAACTCTGTTATATTGAACCCTCCCAAAGTGTTTAGTATAATGTCCTGCACACGATAAGCACTAAATAATTCTTTTGATTGATTCATTGACATGGCTTAGAGTGGAGTCAAAATATCCTGGAACCATTCATTTAAATACTACTCAGGAAATATGTTTTGCATCACATATAGTCACTGTGCTCAATTCCAGTTTCTGAAAGTATAACAATAGCAAAAATGCATGATGAATAATTTCAAGTACCTCACTTCTTTAATGCTCAATTTCAACCAAATGACAAGGGGATCCTGAACAAGATATCCTGGAGAGTGAAAGTGCTGGGGGATATAGGTAAAGATCTTTGATCAATATTGAAAATAATTGGTGTTTCCCAAAGTGATCTATTTTTGTGTGTGAGGGAAGGCAGTGTGAAATGTGTCTTTTATTCAACATCATCCATATTTTCATCTGCACAACACAAAATTGGCATGAACTTGCCTAATGCTGTTCACCTATGATCAGTATAGACACAGGTAAGAACTTATATGGTAGGCAACGCGTTAGCTGAATAGCTTTGGTGTGATATATTCAGCTAGCAACACTATCTGATTAAGAATATGATTAGTCAGGCAATAGGTAATCTTCCATATGATTTTAATATATTGAATGGGTTGCTGAAGTGGAAGATTTTGCTTAGTTGAATTTCAAAAGATCTCCTGAGCTTTGATGGACTGACTAGCATTGGACACCTTGTGCATTATATTTAGCACAATTCAGTTCACAAGAATAAAAGTAGTCATTGCTAAATAGAAAAATGCTTACTCAAAGTCTTTTGGGGCTAAAAAAAAAATGGCCCATGACTGCGCAACACCCTGAAAAAAGTTTGAAAGTTAGATTATACATAAACCTGCAGTCAGATTGAATTATTTGCTTAATTTGGAATGTCGTGAGGATTTCACTTGTTTTGATAACTACTTGCTGAGGTGTAGTAGAAGCTTGACTATTTCCAGGCAATGGAAAGTCCTCAGAATGTGTGTCAAGTCCACTTTGGAGCATTGGCTGAGACTACAAAAGGGCAACACAACCTTCTTCATGTGTCTCTGTAGATTAACTCGTAAGAAAGAGTTCCTCAAGGGAAGGAGTGTAGGTTTCACTTCCTTGTAATCCTTGCAAAACATCTGTCCCCATAAAAGGATGGCACAATAAAGATAATGACAATAGCACACAATTCATCTGCCTTCGATGATGTGACAATAAGGTGCAGGTGTCTGAAAAATGCAGACTGTGGAACCGGAAACATCATTGCCATTTTTTTGCTTTGTTCAAAAATGATTTCAATTCTGCTCCTGATTACTTTGCTGGAATATACGCACTTGACATATGGTCATTTTGAATGCAAATATTCTGTAACTGAAGAGGAACAATCACATGCTTAATTGGGATGTCATCCAAGAGCCAAAGGGGCTCGATAATAAGCAAAATGACTCTCATTCCTTGAGCAAAAATTTGCCTTATCTGTCCAGATATCAATAAGCACTTGGAAAAATATTTGGGAAAATAAAGTATGATAGATGTATAGCTGTTATGAGCTCCTTAGTGGGGAAGGAGGGAGTAGACAAACTGATGAGATGATTTATGAATGATAAATGGATTTTATAACAGATCCTTTAATCATCTCTTTTAATTAATTCTGAAAGCATTGCCATTCAGCTGGAAATTATTCTAAAAGTTTCCTAACCCCAAAGTAAGTCACCAACACCCCACTCCCTGGTTCTTCCTTTAGTGTACATATGGTTTGGGGCCAAGATACACACATCAATTAAGCAAAAATGAACAAAAAAACCCAAAAGGGCTCCTCATACCTTCCTTGTGAACAAACAGTTTTGAGGAGTATTTGTTTGGTTAACTCTTCCATCAAGAGAGAGGAAATCAGTGAGCCTTCCAGCCATCAAATGTACTATAGTTTTCCCTGCATTTGAAGATATTACTGAATGTGGGATTCCATCTATGTTTTAGTGTGATAAAGGCAGTCCCTTCCACATCACGCAAATGGGAAGAAAGGGAAAAGGGGAAGAATATGATACCAACAGTGAAATTTACCTATGGGTCCCTGACCGGACCAAGGCAGAACTCATTCCCTGCCACACTGTAGACATACAAAGACTCTCAGTTGTATTGTCCTATTTTATATTGGAAGTGCCTGCTGCTATTTTTGTATGTGCCTTCTTTTCTCTCTATCCTTACAAAACCTTTGCTCAAAAAAGAGCAGCTCCTTTCTTGATTGTAGTGCACCATGCTGATCTGTCTGAGGACATTGACTCCAGTTTTCAGCTGGTATGCAACAATGTCTGATCATTTGTTTTATGATGTCTTTAAAATGTCCACTTTCTTCTTCTTGATCTCAGGTTCTCAGTTTCAACTGACCATACAGCACCTGCTTGAGTATCCTGCTGCTATCTATCCTCCTCATGTGTCTCATCTAGTCCAACTATATTGAGGTGAGCATCTTTAATGTGAGCAGACTTTGTTCTTGTACTTTTTTGTTTGTGAGCCATTTGATGTTGAATACAGGCCATACGTTAGGCTCAAGGAGTTGGCTATTGTATCTTTGTGGAATACAAGTCTGGCAGCGATAGAGAGTTTTGGAAAGCAGGACAGCTTTGTAGAACTTTAGTTTGGTCTGGGTTCTAACACAAGTCTGGCACCATGTTCTGTTCAATAGACAACTGAAGGAATTGCTGGCCTTCTTGATTTGATTTTCTCCTTCCTTGTGTATCATTGCATCATTGCATCCTTCCTTTGGTATCACTGGGTATCACTGTTCAGTTGTTAGGTAACCAAATTCTCTAAAAGTATTTAGCTCTGTGTTTTAATAATAATGATGACATTTGTTAAGCACTTATTATGTGCGAAGCACTGTTCTTGCTATATACATTTTATGGTGGTGTGTATTGCTTTCTTAGTGCAAGTTCTGTTTTCTCCAATCTTGTCAGTTTGAATATTTCGGGCTGATTACAGTTTACAGTTATTTTTCGAGCCTTCTTGGGTATGTACAGTAATTATGAATGCCTGCTTCTAGAACTCTGGTTGATATTTGAAATCTTTTGAGTTGGAAGAGTTTCTCAGAGATCCGGGTTTCTTTTTTACATCTTCCAGGATGGTTGTTTAGGAAAAAGGATATAGGATCAGAGTTACTACACTTTCCTACTTTAGTCCATTGACAGTGGAAATGGTTCCTACAGATCACCTCTGGTCTATGACCCAGCCAGCCATGCCAACAAGAAATAGTCTTAGATTTTAATGAAGAACATTTGCTAAATAATTTCTAGAGTTCAGATCTTCCAATGAAATCAAATCAGACAGTGATACCTATTGAGCACTTACTCTGTGCAGAACACTGAACTGAGCCCTGGGATGTGTACAGTAAAGTATAGATGATCCTTGTCTTCCAGGAGCTTACAATCAAATGTTTTAGTATGGCCTATGGAAATTGTGTAAAGCTATTTGTCCTGGTCCCTGGACTGTTTCTGTATCTGGCTTATTGCAGAGATTATGTTCACTCTACTGTTGTGTCCTGAAGCCACATTATGATATTTGTGGTATTTGCTCCATACTGATTCTCGAGCAAGGCAGGGTGAGCTGGGATCGGGCAGCAGGAGAAATGTGCTGGGTTTGGTGGGTCAAAGGCCCTTATGGCCTTATTATATTACACTACCTATGCATGCAGCAAAAGATAATGAACTTAATAATAACTGTGATATCTGTTAATCATTCACTAAATGCTGAGATAGATACACCAGAAGCCCATTGGGCACAGTCCCTGTCCTGCAATGGAACTCACAGTCTAAAGGGGAAGGGAAGAGGTACTTATCCAAATTTCTCCGATGAGGAAACTGAGACCCAGAGAAATTTAGTGATCCCACAGGAACAAGGGGAGGAGCTGATATTAGGACCCAAGTCTTCTGATTTTCAGGCCCATGCTCAAGCCCACACTTGATTTGTGTGGAATGGGATGGGGAGGTAAATTTTCCCCCCTTTTTTGGGGGTTGAAATGTCTGAATGTGGTTCTGTCACCTGCCTCTCCTTCCCCATCATCAGGATTTTAAAAAATCCAGTTCAAATCAAGCACATCCCACCTCACAAACCACCACAGTCCAGGCTCTTTGGATGTAAACACATATGTCTTGAGTTACACAAATGTTTGGGGTGAATCCATCTGAGGGTAGTCCTCCTTGTTTCCCCAGGCCATCTTCCATCTCTTTCTCAACTGGGAACAATGAGAAATGCTGCCCATGATATGAGCTTCTAAAGAACAACTGACATCAATTTTCTCCTTTTGTTATGTTGCAAAGACATATGTTTTTCAATCACTCCACTAATTCACTGAAATAAAAATATAATTGGTGTTCAATGTACCTAGTTCTAACCCTCAAAGAGAACAAATAAGGTTATATGTCTTTTTCCTCTGTAAAGTGCTGCCCTGTGACTTCTGGATGCAGCTTGCAGTATTTTATAAGAAAAAAAAAAGAAAATTGGTGCCTAATAGGAGCAGACAAGAAGTTTTTAAGATGAACAGCACAATTAAATCCTATTTTTCATCTTTCACTTCAGGATCTATATCTAAAGACTAAATTCAGTTTAGAATATTGTAGTAAATTGAACAGTTTGCTGAGGAGGAGGCCATAAGCCATATTTAATGTTCTAAAAGAATAAAATGTCTAGTCATTCTGTCTAGACATAGAGATGATATCCTAGGCTAACACATTTATTTTTGCTTCCTTGTTTGGAATAAAAGCCAATATTTTGGAAATAACGTGGTTTTGTCAGTCTCTGGATGTCTGGTCTGAGACCCTGGCAACTATTAAGCGACTACTATTCTCATCACTGCTGGCAGGTGCAGCATGAATGAGGATGAGAGGATGTGAAGCCAGGACTCTTTTCTATATCCCTGGTCATCTGTGGAGATTACATTGGCCTGCTTCTGCTGGTGGTGCTTTTTGTAGAATGTGACAACTTTGGGTCTAGGATAACACTTCTAGGTTCCCAAACTCCATGTGACCGCAGTACTGTGTATTCCCGGAAGCCCAGCATAGCTCCAGACTAATGTACGACCCAGCAGATAAAATCTCATAGGATTTAAGAGACAGTCTAAGTTCAGGGAGCAAATCCAAGGTCTCCACAATGTATCCAAGGTCTCCACAATGTTTCCAAGGTCATAGGTCTCCATCTCATCCAGTCTCCAGTACCTATTGAGGAATTGGCTTCCCGAAGCAGTTCAGGAAGAGACTAAATCTACTCCAAAATGGCATAAACAGTGGAAGTGTCCTGAAGGGAACTTTGTCTAATCCTCTCCTTGACACCAACCTAGTAAGGCCGGGCTGTGAGGAGCTTTCAATTTTATTCAGTTCCTTTTATTTTTATTTATATTTATTTTATTTTATTTTATTTATTTTGCCATGCTTTATCTCTCCTTGTCTTATGGGTTCCCATTACTTCCTTCCATCTTCTGCCTCTGGATGAATCATTGGGAATTCTGCTAATTTGGAATTCCTCAGGAAGACATAATGTTCAAATGAAGAATTCAAATCTAGAGTACTGTTAAAAGTAAGATAATGTCAATGCAAGAAGCAGGGTTGACACAATGGGGAAATGACAGAAAACCGACAGGCACAGCCTCATCTGAATGGCTTCCAGGCTTGACAGCAATATTAAAAGCCCTAAAACAGAAGGAATAGCCAAATTCCTTCCATACAGCCCAACCAATATGGCCTGGGGCATAACACCAGGCCTAAGAATAATTCAAAATAGCAGTTTCACAATTTTTAGCTTAACTGAGTTCAGTCTCATTCCAGACATCATATTATTGGTGGAAGGATTTGGGAGAGGACTCTAAGTCTGAAAACTATGAAAAGTGCATATTTATATAATATTTTAATAGAGGAAACAAATAAATATGAAGGCAGAATTTTACATTGGTCATAAAAAAAAAACGTGATTTCAATTCCTTTTCCAGCATATATTCTTTAGCTAAATGCTTCCTTTGAATGTCACATTTTTCAAAGTAAAGTGACTGCACGTTAAAAATTATCATATTTCTGAACTTCAGAGAACAGAAACTAAAGTCCATCTTAAAAAACACTTCTGACTCTGATGTTTCTTCCAAAATGTTTTTCTATATTTTACACTTTGGAAAAAGTCCTATTATGGAAAAACTATTGCCATGTAATTGTAGTTGATTACTAATCATACTTTTAAAATTTGAATAGAAAATTGATTTGAAATATATTCTTATTGCTAAGAGAGGAGCAGCCGAGAGTCAATACTCCATCCTTGAATCTCAAAAGAGTTGTCCTTTGCCCGAGAGACAAGAAGAACTGATGATTGGAACACAGATTCCAGCAGAAGCTCTGATGGCTATGAAAGGCAATCTGATAATTAGGTGAAAGAGGAAGCCATTTAATACATATTTTAGAATGTGTATCTGTCCTCTTATGCACTCTGTCGCCTTGGGAAACAGTACAACCAAAACTTCCACACAGTTTTCTTTGCATCACGAACAAGCTTGAGGCTAGTTTTAGGATACTTGAACAGTGATATTTTGAAACTTGAATACAGATATTGAACTGAAATGAACATAGTAAGTGCTTAACAGATACCCAGATTATTACCTCATTCTGTTTGGCTGCACGCACATGTAGCATAACATAGTGAGGTGATAAATAGTTTAATTCAGTCATTTATTGAGTGCTTACTGTAGAGAAGCAGCGTGGCGCAGTGGAAAGAGCAGGGGCTTTGGAGTCAGGGCTCATGAGTTCGAATCCCAGCTCTGCCACTTGTCAGCTGTGTGACTGTGGGCAAGTCACTTCACTTCTCTGTGCCTCAGTTCCCTCATCTTTAAAATGGGGATTAAGACTGTGAGCCCCACGCGGGACGACCTGATTCCCCTGTGTTTACCCCAGCACTTAGAACAGTGCTCTGCACATAGTAAGCACTTAACAAGTACCAACATTATTATTACTGTGTGCAGATCAATATACTAAGCAGTTGAGAGAGTACAATATGACAATAAATAGGCACATTCCCTGACCATACTGAGCTTACCAGTCTAGAGGGGGATTACTTCTATTTGATTCCCTGAATATGCTACTTTTCTCCCCTACCCCTCTTTGCTCAATACCATGACATGACAATAATTTTGAAGAAAATGTAGTTGGTACCAGGCTATTGATAAACCAGAGGCGTTTATCAGTAGAAAAAACTTTCAGGCAATACCTGGGCATTGCCTTGCATCAGCATGTGGAAAATGAAACAGAAAACACAATCAAAGTATGTCTAAGAAGACCGTGAGGTAATATTGCTGGTCTACAAATCTTGTCCTTACATCCGATTATCTCTGTTTCTGTGAAACCAGGACTTACTATGAAAAAAAAATTTATCCAGCTCCTGGAGCAGTTTCTTCAGCATCTCTGACAAATAGCTACTGAATGAGCAACTTAAACATACATAATAATAATGTTGGTATTTAAGTGCTTACTTTGTGTCAAGCACTGTTCTAAGCACTGGGATAGATGCAAGGTAATCAGGTTGTTCCAAGTAGGGCTCACAGTCTTCATCCTCATTTTACGGATGAGGTAACTGAGGCACAGAGAAGTTAAGTGACTTGCTCAAGGTCACACAGCTGACAAGTGGCGGAGTTGGGATTAGAACACATGACCTTCTGACTCCCAGGCCCGTGCTCTGTCCACTATGCCAGGCTGCTTTTCTAGTCATGCTAATCCATAATAAACTAAACATGCTAATCCAGAGGGCATGAAAAACAGATGAAAAATATTCTGAAACACAGTCTCAAAAATGTGACATAGCAGTGGTCTTCTGCTGCTAATACCACCTCTGCAGGAAGAAATTGGGAGTGTTACTCTGAGCAAGAATGTAAAAATCAGGATATCAGGAGGCAAAATTAATTTTAGAGGTGAGCCTGATAAATGGAAGAAACCCATTAGCTCAAGAAAGATTTAACCCGAGTTGTAAACGATGTGGAAAGCTTGTTGTTCCCATGCTGGTCTTTTCAACCACATTCTTCTGCTCAGATCTCATGATCAGTTTTGTGATGGTCTGAGAACACATAGGCCAGCAGGGGAAATAGCACTTTTTCGTACTGGGTTTATGACAAATTCCTGGACCAGCATGATGACAGTTTGGATGGAGGGACAGGGATGGACTCTGGAGCCATTGAGGAGGAAAAATCCACATGATTTGGTGACAAACTGAGTATGGAGGTCGAAAGAGAGAGAGGAGGATAAAACCAACATTACAAGTTTGGAAGACAAGGTGGATGGTAGTGGCGTTGCTATGAGGAGAAGGTTAGGTGGAGAGGATTTTGGAAGAAAGATTATAAATCTAGTTTTTGATAGATTGAATTTGAGGTTGTGGCATAAGTGGAGGTTCTGAGTCTGTGGCCTAACTGGGGGTTCTCAGCTGTAAATCCTGACCAAAATTGTCCCCGGAATTACTTGGGGAGCCTGGGGACCCTCACTGGCCTCCACTGGATCCTAAAGCCTACAGTTCTTCCCTTCCTGAGACAGGTCAGTTGGAGACCTCTGCCTAGTGTACCCTAAATCCCTGTTATTGCCACCACCCCTCTCCTGAAGCCCAAGTGTGTCTCCAAAGGTAAGGAGCTATGGAGGGCTGACTAGCCTACCACCCAGAACTCTGAATTCATTCGGCAGGCGGTGTGGGTGGGCATGGATGTATGGATTGCTGCTGACTCCCTAGCTGATTCTAGTTGTAAAGGGGAATGGAGAACTGCAGGGCGAGGGAAGGAAAAAGTTATAACTGTCTACTAGCGAAAGAGTGAGGGCATAACGGCCTCTTCATTCAACGGGAAGAATCAAGCTGCAGATGTCAGTTTTGAAAAGCAATGAATGTCTTATTTAAAAAGAGACAAATGGTTACCAAACAGCCTTCTGTGGGAGGGATCAAGAGGACAGACACATCTACAATCATCTTTAGCCCAAAGTGGTTTTACTTCCATTCCTGGTTATTTCCTAAAGCTACTAATTAGCTATCATGTAATAATATTGGTTTTCTTTGGTATTTGTTAAGCACTTACTATATGTCAAGGACTGGTCTAAGTGCTGGGTTAGATACTAGTTAGGTTGGGACACAGTCCATGTCCCGCAAGGGCCTCACATTCTAAATAAAAGGGAGAATAGGAATTTCATCCCCATTTTACAGTTGAAGACACTGAGGCCCAGAAAAATTAAGTGACTTCTTATTTATTTAGCATTTACTATAAGACAAGCCAGTTTAATGCTGGCATAGGTAGATGATAAATCAGACACAGTCCCTGCCCCATACTGGACTCGCATTCTAAGTGGGAGGGAGTATAGGTATTGAATTTTCATTTTACTGAAAATGGAACCACTGAGAAGTTATGTTTGCCCAAGTTCACACAGCAAGGAAATGGCGAAGCCGGGATTAAAACCTAGGTCCTCTGACTCCCAGGCCTGCGTGGTTTTCACTTGGCTACACTGCTTCTCTGATACAGATAGGTTGCTGCTTTATATGGACATTGAAGCTTTTCTATCTTATCTCCTCTTTCAGCCTTCTTCAAATCCTCTTCTTGTTTTGCCTGCCAAAAGATTGTTTCAATCAGTCAACCCATGGCATTTATTGAACACTTACTGTGTGCAGAGCACTGGACTAAGCATTAGGGAGAAGACAACATGTCAGAGTTGATAGACACATTCCCTGTCCTAAATTTACATCATGTATTTGGAAAAGAAAAGGATAAAAAAAATTGCCTTTCTTATTAAATTTTACAAACCAATTATTCCTATCCTTTATCTGGTTAATCCAGGGTCTCTTGCCAAATTGAATTAATTAGCAATTTCTGGTTTTAAGACAGATTTTCTGACACTAGATAATAGGGTCTTGTTGCTGCCTCAAACAAGCCAGGGCCAAAGGGAATTTGGGTCAACATTTGAACCCCTTAAATAAGTTTCTACAATTGGTTTTGGACTTTCTGTGAGACTCCAAGTTGTTTTTGTGCAAAGACTCTTATCCAAGCTCCTTTCATTCAGTTACCTTCTGTGCTTTTCAATAAGAAAATGACCTCTAACCTCCACTTCGATCTCCTAATAATTAGAGTTTAGTTATCACTAATAATTTCCATCTGCTCTGATTTAACACCGACCTTCAGATTATGCTTTCTCCTTTTGGAAAACTAAATGTCTCATCACTTTGCTGCTGAAGTGGACAGGTTGTCCTTACCCAGAGCAGATGTTTCAACATACACTTTTTTGTGTATCTCTCTCTTTGTTGGCTAATTCATTGTGAAAGTTCCCCTCGGGCTTTATCTTATTTGGAAATCTGGTTCTGACGTCAGAAGTGACTGTGTTCTTCTAGAAGGACCTCTCTACAGTTCCTCAAGGGTCAGTTCTTGGCCCTCTTCTGTTCTCCATTTACACTCACTCCCTCGGTGAACTCATTCGCTCTCATGGCTTTGACTACCATCTCTACGCAGATGACACGCAGATCTACATCTCCGCCCCTGTCCTCTCCCCCTCCCTTCAGGCTCACATCTCCTCCTGCCTCCAGGACATCTCCACCTGGATGTCGGCCCGCCACCTAAAACTCAACATGAGCAAGACTGAGCTCCTCATCTTCCCTCCCAAACCCGGTCCTCTCCCAGACTTCTCTATCACCGTGGATGGCACGACCATCCTTCCCGTCTCTCAGGCCCGCAATCTCGGTGTCATCCTTGACTCGTCTCTCTCGTTCACACCACGCATCCTATCCGTTACCAAGACCTGCCGGTTTCACCTTTACAATATCGCCAAGATCCGCCCTTTCCGCTCCACCCAAACGGCTACCTTACTGCTACGGGCTCTCGTTATATGCCGGCTAGACTACTGTGTCAGCCTTCTCTCTGACCTCCCTTCCTCCTCTCTCGCCCCACTCCAGTCTATTCTTCACTCCGCTGCCCGGCTCATCTTCCTGCAGAAACGATCTGGGCATGTCACTCCCCTTCTTAAACAACTCCAGTGGTTGCCTATCAACCTTCGCTCCAAACAAAAACTCCTCACTCTAGGCTTCAAGGCTCTACGTCACCTTGCCCCTTCCTACCTCTCCTCCCTTCTCTCTTTCTACCACCCACCCCGCACGCTCCGCTCCTCTGCCGCCCACCTCCTCACCGTCCCTCGGTCTCGCCTATCCCGCCGTCGACCCCTGGGTCACGTCCTCCCGCGGTCCTGGAACGCCCTCCCTCCTCACCTCCGCCAAACTGATTCTCTTCCCCTCTTCAAAACCCTACTTAAAACTCACCTCCTCCAAGAGGCCTTCCCAGACTGAGCTCCTCTACTCCCTCTACCACCGCCCCTTCACCTCTCTGCAGCTAAACCCTCTTTTCCCCCCATTTCCCTCTGCTCCTCCCTCTCTCCCTTCCCATCCCCTCATCACTGTACTCGTCCGCTCAACTGAATATATTTTCATTACCCTATTTATTTTGTTAATGAAATGTACATCGCCTTGATTCTATTTAGTTGCCATTGTTTTTACGAGATGTTCTTCCCCTTGACTCTATTTATTGCCATTGTTCTTGTCTGTCCGTCTCCCCCGATTAGACTGTAAGCCCGTCAAACAGCAGGGACTGTCTCTATCTGTTGCCGACTTGTTCATTCCAAGTGCTTAGTACAGTGCTCTGCACATAGTAAGCGCTCAATAAATACTATTGAATGAATGAATGAATGAATGAACAGTTGCAGGTTCTCCCCTGGCTTATTTTGGAAGACTTCCTCCTCTTTCCCTGTGGTCCCTGAGGTGATTATATGTTGGGTTTGTCCCATTTCCTCCTGTGCAGTCTATTCCATAAAATCATTTTTCTCTGGACTCATGGGCAAAGACCTTGGAGTATACCAAGGCTGACCTTTAATTGAAACTCTCCCCTCTAAGCTGTAAGATCACTATAGGCAGGGAATGTGTCTAATCTTTGCTGTACTCTCTTAACTGCTTAGTACAGTGCTCCACACACAAGTAAGTGCTCAATGAATACTCTTGATAATGATGATAAATGGATTTCCATGGGTCTGATTAAATCTGTCATTTGAGGAGCCAACACATTTAAGCCATAAGACACAAATTTTAAGACAACCCTGTGTCCCGTACACAAATTGATGTATGAGTCTTTAATATAAAGTCCACCTCAGCGAATATATAAGGTAGAAGTTGGAAGACAAGTGGTCACATTTTTCTACTCATTCAGGGAAGTTTTGCCAAAGTTAGTAATGATTTGTCCATCAGAGATCCCTCTTCGGGACACTCAAATTATTGTTCTCCTCCTCCCCCATCCCTTTTTCAATATTTCTTATTCGTGTTTTGTTTTTTTCCTATTGATAATCACAATTCCATTCCTTATGGGCATACCTGGCTAAACTACTTCAAAAAGGTCAGCCTGATCCAGTCAGATAAGAGGGAACACCTGCTGCTCACTGATTTCATATTTTCATAAATCAGGGAGTTTTTTCTCTTCACCACAATTGACTGAAAAATGTAAAACTAGTTGGGAAGCAGAATGTATTTTCCTCTCACTTAAGTGATATGAGATGCATCAACTTCATTTGATGCAGGTGAATATAATCAGAAAAAATATAAAATTTAAATAACCAACCAATGAAATTTCAGTGAATTAAATTTTACACAGAGATATAGCTGTTTTACGTGAACAAACTGTCACAAAATACAGCCTTTTCATCCATACTGAAGGTTTCAGGACATCTTAGATTCAAAGTGACTGCAATCTTGACAGTGACTACATTAGCATATGCTGCTGGAATTTTGAGATGTTATTTTCAGGTAAACTGTATGTTACTGCTAGGTATGTGTAGAATTTATAATGACCACTCAGTAAATGATCTCCCAGAGAGATAGAATAGTGAAGAACTATTAAAAAATGTAAAACATAGGATATACATTTGTGAAATAGATGCGTTTAGCAAATTTAGATAATAAATGTGGTATTTAAGCATTTGCTGTCTGCCAATCACTGAACTAAGCACTGGGACAATCAGGTTAGACATAGTCTGTGTCCCTCTTGGAGCACATAGTCTTAAGTAGGAGGGAAAACAGGTATTGAATCCCCATTTTAATAATAATAATAATAATAGTAATGATGTTGGTATTTGTTAAGTGCTTACTAGGTGCAGAGCACTGTTCTAAGCACTGGGGTAGATACAGGGTCATCAGGTTGTCCCACGTGAGGTTCACAGTTAGTCCCCATTTTACAGAAAAGGAAGCTGAGCCACAGATATGTTAAGTGATTTACCCAAGGGCACCGAGCAGTCAGGAGGCAGATTTATCTTTTAGAGTGTCAGTTTGTATTAGGGCTCTTCCATTTATAAATTTTTTGACTCAGAAGTATAGCTTTTACAGAGAAATGTGGAGGTAAGGCCAACAATGAATAACTCTCAATTAATCAATCGGTCAATTGGTGGTGTTTACTGAGGGCTTACTGTGTGCAGAATATTATACTAAGTGCCTGGGGGAGTTTATTATGGTAGAGTCAGTAGACAGCAACGCTATTTTATGCATTTCTAGAACTTTAAGGTTAAGATCTCCGGTAACACTGAGAGCGTGACTCTTGTCAAAATTCTTCATCAAAGAGATGAAAGAAAGCCAATGTTAATGGAGCAATAGCATGTCCAATTTGCAGTATTTGCTGCCTTACGGATTTTATTGCCATGCCGATTTCCTGGTTAACTGTGTAGCTTATGCAGACTGTATTAAAAGGCTATTCTCCTGACATAATTATCTCTATTGATTTTTATTTTTAGCTAATCAAATTAGAGTGAGCATCCGAGGTAGATTTTATGCAGAAATTTCTAAATGTATGCAGGCACATAGAAGGTAATTTGAATATTTGCAATAAAGAGAATGATGATAACGAGAACTGAGCTTTAATACCCGTGTGTCTGTGTGCGCGTGCGCACATGTGTGATCAAGGGAGCGTGTATCTCTCTGCAGGTTGATTTTTATGTGTGGGTGGTGTGGAAGGGATTGTTGATTGCATATAAATCTTTGCAGCTGCCACATCAAGCACACATGGATATAATAACTTGTAAATTAATGTATTTGCCACATTACAGGGCCTATCATTATTTTCCAACCTGCCTGATTTTCTCAAAATCCTTACTCAAGAAGAGCAACCTGTCTCTTGATTTCCCTCAGTGGGTCTTTCCCTAACAACATCAAGACTTTTCTTCATTAACTATGCCTTTGAAGCATTTGGTTGGCATTCCCTGCCGGTGTGTGTCCCATTTCAGCAGTACTTGGATAGACTTCGTGAGGACTACTTCTTATGGAGTACCAATCACATTGAGTGATTTTAATTTTCCAACCCTCGAGAAGCTCCAAAAAGGTCAGTCGTTTTCTTCATGTTATTAGCAGTTTAAGCAGAAGGAAGAAGAGGTATTTCATCCCCACTTTACAGATGAGGAAACTGAGGAACATAACCATTGACTGACTAGTTCAAGTTTACCTTGTGGGTAATTAGTGGAGAAAATAATAATAATAATGATGATGGTATTTGTTAAGCACTTACTCTGTGCCAAGCACTCTTCTAAGCTCTGGGGGTGATACAAGGTTATCAGGTTGTCCCATGTGGGGCTCACAATATTAATCCCCATTTTACAGGTGAGGTAACTGAGGCACAGAGAAGTTAAGTGACTTGCCCAAAGTCACACAGATGACAAGGATTAGATCACAAATCTCCCGACTCCCAGTCCTATGCTCTTTCCACTAGGTCACAGTGACTCTCAGTTCAGTTTAGCCATTCCTAAATACAGCTATCTTCAATTCTTGGACTGACTAGTACTGAGATACCATGCAATAATACCAGTAACGATATTTATTGAGCGCCTATAGGATAAAGAACATTGTACTAGGCACTGGGTCTTCTTATCTGCTATTGAGTCATTTCAGACCCATAGCAACTCCATGGACACATCTCTCCCAGAATGCCCAATCTCCATCGGCAATCATTCCGGTAGTGTATCCAGAGAGTTTTATTGGTAAAAATATGGAAGTGATGTACCATTCCTTTCTTCCATGCAATAAACTTGAGTCTCCACCCTCGACTCTCTCCCGTGCTGCTGCTGCCCAGTTTTGAGTTGTAGCAGATTGCCTTCCCCTCGCTAGCCACTGCCCAAATAAGGAATGGAATGGGTAGGCCTCTGATTGACTCTCCCTCCTGCAGCCAAGACTGGTAGAGGACTGGAAATTATCCAGGTGCCATCCAGAGAGGAGGTCCTTGGTGTAGAGTACAACAAAACAGTACAGAGTTGGTCGACACATTCCATGTACACAATCCTTCAGAGAAACTGAGAGTTCCAGGATACAATTCCAATATTAAAATGGTTTAATTACAAAAACAAAAAAGAGGAAAACAGAGAGAGAAAATTTATAGAAAAGCCCAAATCAATCAATCAATAGAATGTATTGAGTGCTGTGTGCAGAAAACCCGCTCTTGACCCCACTTCCCCCTCCAGTTATCGTCCTATCTCCCTACTACCCTTCCTTTCCAAAATCTTAGAACGAGTCGTCTCCAATCGATGCCTAGAATTCCTTAACTCCCATTCTCTCCTAGACTCCCTCCAATCTGGCTTCCGTCCCCTCCACTCTACCGAGACTGCTCTCTCTAAGGTCACCCATGACCTCCTTCTTGCCAAATCCAATGGCTCCTATTCCATTCTGATCCTCCTTGACCTCTCTGCTGCCTTTGACACTGTCGACCATCCCCTCCTCCTCCATACCTTATCTCACCTTGGCTTCACGGACTCTGTCCTCTCCTGGTTCTCCTCTTACCTCTCTGGCCGATCATTCTCGGTCTCCTACGCTGGAGCCTCCTCCCCCTCCCATCCTTTAACTGTTGGAGTTCCTCAAGGGTCAGTTCTTGGCCTTCTTCTGTTCTCCATTTACACTCACTCCCTCGGTGAACTCATCCGCTCTCACGGCTTTGACTACCATCTCTACGCAGATGACACGCAGATCTACATCTCCGCCCCTGTCCTCTCCCCCTCCCTTCAGGCTCGCATCTCCTCCTGCCTCCGGGACGTCTCCACCTGGATGTCGGCCCGCCACCTAAAACTCAACATGAGCAAGACTGAGCTCCTCATCTTCCCTCCCAAGCCCGGTCCGCTCCCAGACTTCTCCATCACCGTGGATGGCACGACCATCCTTCCCGTCCCGCAGGCCCGCAATCTCGGTGTCATCCTTGACTCGTCCCTCTCGTTCACCCCACACATCCTATCCGTTACCAAGACCTGCCGGTTTCACCTCTACAATATCGCCAAGATCCGCCCTTTCCTCTCCACCCAAACGGCTACCTTACTATTACGGGCTCTCGTTATATCCCGGCTAGACTACTGTGTCAGCCTTCTCTCTGACCTCCCTTCCTCCTCTCTCGCCCCGCTCTGGTCTATTCTTCACTCCGCTGCCCGGCTCATCTTCCTGCAGAAACGATCTGGGCATGTCACTCCCCTTCTTAAACAACTCCAGTGGTTGCCTATCGACCTCCGCTCCAAACAAAAACTCCTCACTCTAGGCTTCAAGGCTCTCCATCACCTTGCCCCTTCCTACCTCTCCTCCCTTCTCTCTTTCTACCGCCCACCCCGCACGCTCCGCTCCTCTGTCGCCCACCTCCTCGCCGTCCCTCGGTCTCGCCTATCCCGCCGTCGACCCCTGGGTCACGTCCTCCCGCGGTCCTGGAACGCCCTCCCTCCTCACCTCCGCCAAACTGATTCTCTTTCCCTCTTCAAAACCTTACTTAAAAATCACCTCCTCCAAGAGGCCTTCCCAGACTGAGCTCCTCTTCCCCCTCTACTCCCTCTGCCATCCCCCCTTTACCTCTCCGCAGCTAAAGCCTCATTTTCCCCTTTTCCCTCTGCTCCTCCACCTCTCCCTTCCCATCCCCACAGCACTGTACCCGTCCGCTCAACTGTATATATTTTCGTTACCCTATTTATTTTGTTAATGAATTGTACATCACCTTGATTCTATTTAGTTGCCATTGTTTTTACGAGATGTTCTTCCCCTTGACGCTGTTTAGTGCCATTGTTCTTGTCTGTCCGTCTCCCCCGATTAGACTGTAAGCCCGTCAAACGGCAGGGACTGTCTCTATCTGTTGCCAACTTGTTCATCCCAAGCGCTTAGTACAGTGCTCTGCACATTGTAAGCGCTCAATAAATACTATTGAATGAATGAATGAATGAACACTGTTCTAAGTACTTGGGAAACTGCAGTGGAGTTAATAGCAACTATTTCTGCCCTTATGGGGCCACAGCCAAGCTATATGTATCTCTAGCATTGTATGTAAACTTCTATAATAATGATGGTATTTGTTAAGTGCTTACTATAATGATTAATTATGATATTTGTTAAGTGTTTACTGTGTGCCAAGCACTGTTCTAAGTTCTGGGGTAGATACATGGTAATGTCCCATGTGGGGCTCACAGTCTTAATCCCCATTTTACAGATGAGGTAACTGAGGAACAGAGAAATTAGATGGTTTTCTCAAGGTCATACAGCAAACAGTGGCAGAGCTGGGATTAGAACCCACGTCCTCTGACTCCCAAGCCCGTGCTCTTTCCATTAAGCCACGCTGCTTTACTATGTGCCATGCACTGTTCTAAGCACTGGGTAATCACATTCTAAAAATAATTCGTTTTGCAAATGGAAATGCAGTATAAGCTCCTCCACCAGGTAGCAAGATCCATGAGGAACGGTAGCATGTCTGCCAACTCTACTGTATCATCCTCTCCCAAGCACTTTAATACAGTGCTCAGCACACGGTAACGCTTAATAGATACCGATTGTTTGAAGATAGACACTAATGATCAGGGTATGACAGTGTGCTGGAAGATAGAAAATCCTCACTTCTTTATATCCTAAAATCATCCTGCCCCACAGCACTTGGGAATGCAGTGAATATCAATCCTTTACCTATTAAGAGATGTTGTCTCTTTAGGAATGATTTTCCTATTTCCTCTTCTTCTTCCCTTCAGTAAATTAATCTCTTCCTCCAAAAGTCAGATTGTGTTTGTTTATGAGCACTAATAATAATAATAACAAATACCATAATTAGTATTTATTAAGTGCTTATTAAGTGCCAAACACTGGTGTAAGCATAGGGGTAGGTACAAGTTAATCAGGTTAGACACATTCTATGTCCCACACGGGGCTCACACTCTTAATCCTCATTTTACGGATGAGGTAACTGAGGAACAGAGAAGTGAAGCGACTAGTCCAAAGTCACACATCAGACATTTGGCAGAGCAGGGATTAGAACCCAGGTTATTCTGACTCCCAGGTCTGTGCTCCAACCACTAAGGCATGCTGCTTGTGGTCCAACATTTTCAGAAAATCCATGGTATTTATTGAATACTTACCAGTGTACAGAGCGCTGCACCAAGTGCTTGCAGAGGATACCCTACAATAGCATTGGTATTCATTCATTCATTTATTCAATAGCATTTATTAAGTGCTTACTATGTGTAGAACACTGTACTAAGTGCTTGGAATGTACAATTCAGCAACAGATAGAGACAATCCCTGCCCAACGATGGGCTCACAGTCTAATCGGGGGAGACAGACGGACCAAAACAAGACAGTATAATCAGGATAAATAGAATCAAGGGGATGTACACAGACCAGATCCCTGGCCACAAGAAGTTTACTGTCTAGAGGGGGTCACAGACATTGAAATAAGCTACAGATAAGTGAAGCGGCAGGATATTAGTAATATTTTTGAAGTGCTTACTGTGTGCGGAGCAGTGTACTAGTGTCTTGGAGAGGATACACAGGATGGAATTATACATGATCCCCATCCTTTTGTGGGCTCATTAATAATAACGGTATTTGTTAAACATTACTCATGTGGTGCCAGAATTGTGCTCAGCTTCAAACCTTGACGGGCCACAGCAGATTTGATCTTTGAGAAATGAAGGGAAGAATGCCAATCAATTGCAACAGTATCTGACACCATCAGTAGACCTGAACACCGGCAAATTGGATAGAATTCAGTTTAACATTTTGGAACTGTATCCCCCCCATTGATTGCATCCCTGGGATTAGTGCCTGAAGAAGCCATTCGTACACATCCATTTTACAAATCCAATAAGTGATAGTTCTTTCATTTAGTATTTCCTGTTCAATACTGACCACGGTTCACCTTCCTCATCATGATTACAAACTCTCCTTCCTTGTCTCTTTTATTTCCCTTTTTGGTCACTCCAAACCATGTTTTTCTTGTAATTGAATTTGTGTAATTAAAGTCTCCAGGTGTCTGTCCCCATCCCATCCTGCTTTCCATGAGGGAAATATTTTGCCTTGAAAATACTTTGGGTTTCTCTGGTTATTGGCTGTTTTGTGTGTAGTGTAATTGTATATAAAAGTAAAATTGGGCAGAGATACCTAAGAGTGCTTGGTTAAGCCCCTGAGGGTATGATAATATTGGCCATTTTCTAAATAGCTGAAACATGGCTCAGTTGGAGGAAGCTGCTAAAGAGATGAATAATCACTGGTGACAGATCCTTACAATGGTTTTTTTCAGCACCTAATTAGGGATGTTTTCACAGCTAGTGGCATTTCTTCTTTGTAAAACTCCATGCAAAGTAGTTCTTACATTATACTGCTCTGAAGCTGACAGCCCAGGAACACGTGATGTCTCAGGTGAATAGGAATCTGTCCAGGATGGAAAATGCATGATTAAGGTAGCTATTCTTTCAATGGTAGGAGTGGTCATTGGCTCATTTGCAGAAATTCTGCCCTGTTACCCAGGTCTGATATGAAGGATGTGTTTGTATATTGGGTTACTTTATCTCAGAAAGAGTAATGTTCAATACTAGAAAGAAGTTACTGAGGTGAAGCCCCTGCATTGCATCTCAAAACAAGACAGAAGTATTACCTTAGTTTTGAAATGAATATCTTTTCTTTACTTGAAAAGGCAAAGTGCATAGAGAATAGATTTAGTGAACAGGTGAGGGTTTGGAAACTTGGCAGAGGTGAAGCCTAGAATGGATAGTGTCATTTGGAAATGAGCTAAGGTTTTTTCAATCCTTGCCAGCATCCTAGGTCAAATCTAATATGGGCGTGGGAGCATGGGCCTGGAAGTCAGAGGACCTGGGTTCTAATCCCAGCTCTGCCACTTGTCTGCTTTGTGACCGTGGGCAAGTCACTTACCTTCTTTGTGCCTCAGTTCCCTCATCTGAAAAATCAGAATTCAATACCTGTTCTCCATCTTACTTAGACTGGGAGGCCCATGGGAATCTGAATCTCTCGTATCTACTTTATCACTCAGTATAGTTGCTTGATACATAGTAAGTGCTTAACAGATATCAAAATTATTATGAATTATTATTACCTCAGGGGGACTGCTGGCATTTTCCTGGTGGTCCTTGAGAAAGCCCCTATTTTAAGGGGGACCCCAGTGGGCTTGGGAAAGTCCATTCTGTGGTGCTTTGACTTCTTTGGTGACTAATCCTTCATCCTCCCTGAGTCTGGAATGAAGAAATAAGAGGCTTCAAAGGCAGAAAGCTCATGCAGAAATCCTTGATTAACTCTATTTAATGAGTTGCTAGAGTTTAACTCATTAGGAGGAAAGGAGTGGAGAAAAATAATAGTCATCTCATCCAAACTGAAAGCTCACTGCGGACATGTAACGTGCCTACACACTCTGAACTGTACTCTCCCAAAGGTTAGTATTGTGCACTGCACACCGCGTGCGCTCAGTAAATTGCATTGCTTAGGTAACTGATCTCTTCTCTCTCCTCTTGGTTGGGGTCAACGATATAGCAAGTTTTTAATTAATCTCTGCTTTGGAACGGGCCCTGTAGACATTTATGCAATAACATTTATGGGAGGACAAAATGGACCCTCAATATATAGATCCTTGGCTTTGTATTCTCTGGGCTTACAGAACCAACACACCAGGTGATTCCGGGTGTTTAGGGACAAGGGAAACCTAGAAAATTTGGTAGTCATTTCCTTAGTGTTGGCATTGTCTTTACCCTCTCTTCCTGTCAGCCTAGTCTCTGGGAGAAGCAGTTTAAATATCAATCAATTGTATTAAGTTTCCTGTGTGCAGAGCACTGTATTAAATGTTTGGGAGAGTACAATAAAAGAGTCTGTAGACAAATTCCCTGCCCATAAGGAGTTTACGCTCTAGAGAGGGAGACCGAGATTAAAATAATTATGGATATGTACAAAAATTCTGTGGAGTTTTGGGTGGAGGGAAATATCAAGTGCCTATAGGGTACAGATTCAAGTGCATAGATGATGGAGGAGGGAGAGAAAGTAGGTTTAATGGGTCTTAGTTGGGGAAGACCCCTTGGAGGATATGTGATTTTAATAAGGTTTTGAAGGTGGGGAGAGTGGTGGTCTGCCACAAATGAAGGGTTAGGGTATTCAAGGCCAAGGGAAGAGATGGGTAAGGAATTAGTGGTGAGATAGATGAGACAGAAGTACAGTAAATAAGTTGGTGTTGGAAGAGTGAAATGTGCAGGCTGGAGAGTAGTAGCAGAAAAACAAGGAAAGGTAGGAAGCGGATAACTTATTGAGTTCTTTAAAACTGATGGTAAGGAGGTTTGGTGGTTTTTTTTTTTTGATGTGGAGATGAATGGACAGCCATTGGAGATTCTTGAGCAGTGGGAAAATGTGGATTCACTTTTTTTTTTAAATGATCTGGGCAGATGAGTAAACTGGAGAGGAGAGAGAGGAGGCAAGGAGGTCAGTGAGGAGACTGATAAAGTATTCAAGACAAGATAGGATAAGTGTGGGCATCAACATAGAAGCAGTTTGGATGGAGAGGAAAAGCCAGATTTTAATGCTGTTGGAAAAGTGCCACCTACAGTATTTGGTGACAGATTGATTATATGTGTTAACCCCAAACCTCGATTTCCTCATCTGAGAAGTTGGAGGAATAATAATAATAATAATTGTAAATGACATTCGTTTTATACAATACTCTGCCAAGCACTATACTAAGTGCTGGGATAGATTGAAGATAATCAGATCAGACACAGTCCCTGTCCAACATGGGGCTCACTGTGTAAGTAGCAGAGAGAACAGGTATTGAATCCCCATTTTATGGATGAGGAAACTGAGGCACAGAGAACATCAGTGACTTTCCCAAGATTACACAGCTTGTAAGAGGAGGACCCAGGCTTTGAACATAGGTCCTCTGACTCCTAGGCCCATGCTCTTTCCACCGCCCTTCAATAAATCTTCTTTTTACCTGTCATGCAAAGCCATTGTGTGAATGATCTAGTAAGTGTCTCTACATACTTCCTTGAGATAAATGCAGGGTAACACCTGATGCCTTTTGATTGTTAGTGATTTCAACTGCCCTTCCCCTTCTTCCAAGACATAAAATTGGGAAATTCAAAGTCAGAGGCATCCATCATGAACAAATTAGCCCTAGCATAGATCCCATTTACCATCCAATTTTTTTCTATTTCCTACAGAATTCACTGAAAGCAATGTTCCAATATGTAATGAGCCATGAATTGGAAGGAACCATCCCAATAAGTGTTATTTTTTTTTCTTCTTCTATTTAACAATCACCAGGTCAAACATTATATATCGGTGGTGTTCTCTAATGTAATCCCCAGAGAATTTTCAATAAAATCTGATCACATTCTACTGTAAAGATGGAATGGGACAAGTATTTTGTATTAATTTTAATTATTATTATAGCGCTCTGAAACTCCTTGCTATTTTCACCATTCTTTATTTGTTTCTTGCAAAGGTGACATTAATGATCTAACTTGTAAGAATTATGGTCAAGATGTTGAAAGGGTGAAAGTAGTAAGTGGCCCAATACTTTCATAGATTTGTCTTTCTTGCACAGAGGAGCAGAGCAAACAGTCCAACTTTAATGAAAAATATATACTAATGAGGAATGTTTTGAGTGAAACCATTCTTATTTCCATTCTGACTCTTCTCCTCCTTTGCATGTGTGCCCTAGAAACCAAGTACTTGGCTGGCAATTAGTAACCATTGCTAGAAAATAGCTTCTTTACATCAGGTCAGTGATCAGCAATAATTAAAGCAGTTTAAACACTGAGAGCAAAGACCAGAGAATGGAAGGTGAGTGAGTATTCACTTATCTGGAATATTTAAGTTAAATAGGCCAGAAGCATGAAATATTAATGATACTAACATGCTGTTGTAGGTAGAAACTCAAAATCTCATCATCAGTAGGGTCACGAAATAGAAAGGACAATTCTCTCTATTGTCTATATGCATACACAAATGTGTTCTTGTGTATGAGTATATGCAAGTGAATGTGTGTGCGAGTGTATGGACCAAAATAATGATAATGATGGCATTTGTTAAGTGCTTACTATGTGCAAAGCACTGTTCTAAGTTCTGGGGAGGATACAAGGTGATCAAGTTGTCCCATAAGGGCTCACAGTCTTCATCCCCATTTTACAGATGGGGTAACTGAGGCACAGAGAAGTGAAGTGACCAAAGTCACACAGGTGACAAGTGGCTGATCTGGGATTTGAACCTATGACCTCTGACTCCCAAGCCCGGGGTCTTTCGGCTGAACCACGCTGCTATATTTTGCAAAGTTCATCATAGCTATGGTGACTGAATGGAAAATGCCCAGAGAATGAGTAGCATGGCCCAGTGGAGAGAACACCAGTTGGGGAGTTGGAGGACCTGGGTTCTAATCCTGCCGCTGCGACTTGCCTGCTGCATGACCTTGGGCAACTCATTTTACTACTCTGTGTCTCCGTTTCCTCATCTGTGAAATGCAGATGCAATGCCTGTCCTCCCTCCTACTTAGATTGTGAGGTCCATGTGGGTTCAGGACTATGTCTTTCCTGAATCAGTGCTTCACATACAGTAAGGGCTTAACAAATATAGTTAGACTGTGAGCCTGTCATTGGGAAGGGATTGTCTCTATATGTTGCCAAATTGTACATTCCAAGCACTTAGTATAGTGTTCTGCATGTAGTAAGTGCTCAATAAATACTATGGAATGAATGAATAATAATAATGTCATAGTTAAGGAATTTCACAAGAATATCTAAGCAATAAAAATGGGACAAGATGCCCTACTTGCCTCTACCAGTGTGACAGATCTGTGTCTCTGTGAGATACTTTCTACCTGGCAGCTTTTAAAACTGTGGATGTTTCCAGAAGAAAACACCAAGACTGTCTTAGAAGGATGATTCTGAGATTAGAAGTGATACTCTCTGGAAAACAAGCACAACAGCTTGCAGATCTTCACAACGTTGATAAAAGGGGATGCTAATCAAAACCGGTACAATGAATTGTTAAATAACCTATGAAGCACATTTGTCAAAAAGTGGGATGCCAAGGCTGAAGAAAAGCAAGGCTGTACTGATGAAAAACTCACACTGAGAAACAGTGTAGTATAGTGGAAAGGGCATGGGCCTAGGTGTCAGAGGACAGTTTTTGTGGTATATGTTAGATTTGTTAGACCCAGGTTCCACCCCTAGCTCTTCCATTTGCCTTGTGGGTGACCTTGGGCAAGTCACTTAACTTTCCTGGGCCCAGGTTTCCTCATCTAGAAAAATGGGGATGAAATACCTGTTCTCCTTTCTGCTTAAACGGTGAGTCCCAAGTGGGACAGAGACTGGGTTGGATCTGATTATCTTGTATCTCCCCAGTGCTTAGTACGATGCTTACCATACAATAAGAATTTAACAGTACCACTTATTATAAATGGTCTGATCCAGTACACAATCAGTATAGTAATCAGGAAAGCAGTAAATGGCTCCCACTCTCATCACAGACAAAGAAGAATCTTAAAGAAATAGCAGTAACATTTCAGGGATATTTTTAAGCACCCCTACCCCCACAGATGTCCTTCCTTAAAAGTCTTCTGCCAGCTGATAAGTGAGAAGATTATTTTTACTCTCCTTCATAATGAAGTTCCCACTGTCCTTGATGCTCTAGGGAGAGCCCAGGAAAGAAAGTGATTATCAGATCAATCAATCCATCATATTAAATGTCTGCTTACTGTAGGCAAAACACTGTACTGAGTGGTTGGGAGCGTACACCATAACGGAGTTGGTAGAAACTTTCCCTGCTCAAGTCCATTCTAACCTTGGCTCTGCCACTTGCCTGTTGTGCGACGGTGGGCAAATCATTTAATTGCTCTATGCTTCAGTTTCCTCATCTTGAAAATGGAGATTCAGTCAGCACCCATTCTCCCACCCTTTAGACTGTGAGCCCTATGAGGGACGAGAACTGTGTTCGATCTGATTGTATTGTTTCCACCCCAGTGCTTAGCACCATCTTGGGCACAAATGCCACTATTCATACCTCAACTCAAAGGCTGGCTGCTCCAGGGACTGTCTTCGTTGTTACTGCCCCATCCCACTGGCCTGTTGTTCCTGGTAAATTCCTGCTTGCAGGGAGGAGTAGACTCTTTGGAGCTCTTCTGACACCCCAGTAGACCCAGAAACCCCCAAGGCAAAAGCAAAGAGGTCTTTGACCTCACTGTCCTTGGAGTGTGTATATTAGCTGTTGATGGTGAATGAACAAGAATGAAGAGGAATGAAGCAGAACAGAAGCAGAGAAACAGCGTACCTAGTGGAGAGAGCAGGGGCCTGGGAGTCAGAGGACCTGGCTTCTAATCCTGGCTCTGCCACTTGTCTGCTGTGTGACCTAGAGCAAGTCACGTCATCTCCATGCCTCAGGTAGCTCATCTGCAAAATGGGGGTTAGACGGTGAGTTCCAAGTGTGGATATGGACTGTGTCCAACCTGATTAGTTGTATCTACCATAGTGCTTAGGACAGTTCCTGGCATATAGTAAATATAGTAAGCACTTAACAAATACTTTTTTTTTTTTAAAAAAAGAGGATCCCATCTGATCTAATTGCAGACTTAGGTGGGGGATGGACAGGGAGACAACTCCCTTTTTCTGCTCCTTGGGGTATCTAGATATAACCTCCCTCTAGCCCTGAGTCTTCACCCAGAGAATAGGGTTAATTATAAATTATAATTGCTTTCAGCAACTTCACACCATTCATTAAATGCTTTAACGCTTCCATGTCCAACTGACTGCCTTTTCAAGCACATTAGCAATACTCATTCACAGCTGCAAAAATGCTTCCTTTTGTGATCCCATCCTACATACTGTTTAAGCAGAATGAATATGTAGAAGCATACAATAAAAGATGGCCCTTCAAAACCCAGGCCTAAGCCAAATCCCTAATTAAAACATGTGGTGGAACTTAAACAAAAGAATATATATCATTTCATATTTTTCTTTAATCATTATGTTTTTTACTTGGCTCCAGAAGAGATCTGAACAGCTACCTGTCAGAATAAAAAGTGACACAGTGTACAAAATAGAAATTGCTATCTGGAAGGATTTAATAAGGTGATTTACCCATGTGGTTTTCCCATATAGTTTCTTCAAATGCTGCACCCAATTTTCAGCATTTTTAACACACAAACGAAAAAGTTGTTTTTATCTCTACTTATAGATCTTAACCGCAATATTTTATGATACGCTGTACTCATTCTAGGGGAGACTCAAATTATTGCCTTCGATTTTTGCTATCAAAAGTAAAATATTTGAAAATCAAATTGATTGAAAAACATTGGGTAGATAAAGAGCTATTCATTCTTTCAAGTGTCAGCCTGCTCTTCTGTTTATTGTTATTTTCAACCTTATTTTGATACATTCAATCCTAAAGTCACAGTCTGCTGTCTTTTGAATTGTGCCTCTGCAAACATGACAAAGAGCTCTTAGAGATTCTCATCATATTAACAGTGGATGGAGTTTTGGCTGGCCAAGAGACTTTCTGGGGCTTTCTTCCCGTAGAGAGTAATATTGAGCTACATGTTAATGTGTCTTGGCATCGGCTCGCTAGATTTCAGCTTGGCAATACTCCCTGGATGGTATTAAACTCAAATGTCACCACTCTCTGTATCTCACTCCTTCTTGCATGGAAATCTGTTTCTAGAGACAATGGCAGAACTAATAAAATGAGCCCAAGTGACTAGAAAGAGAGGGGACAGGATACCATTGCATAGTTTACCGATATTCTCTTAATTCATTGTGAATTCATCCTCTAGACTGGAAGCTCACTGTAGGCAGTGAATATGTCTACCCATTCTTTTGTACTCGACCCTCCCAAGCACTTAGTACAGTGCTCTGCACACAGCAATCATTCAATAAATTCAATTTATTGATGATTTGACTTTGGATTTCAGAACGCAGACTGAAAGAAAACTCTTCAGAAGCAGCATGATAGATAACCTCAGTCAGTGGGGAAACTTCTAGTTCAATGTGGGCAGGGGAACATGCCCACCAATTCTTTTGTATTGTACTCTTCCATGTGCTTAGTAATAATAATAATAATGTTGGTGTTTGTTAAGCACTTAGTATGTGCAGAGCACTGTTCTAAGTGCTGGGATAGCTATAGGGTAATCAGGTTGTCCCACGTGAGGCTCACGGTCTTAATTCCCATTTTACAGATGAGGTAGCTGAGGCCCAGAGAAGTTAAGTGACTTGCCTACAGGCACACAGCTGCCAAGTGGCAGAGCTGGAATTTGAACCCATGACCTCTGACTCCCAAGCCCGGGCTCTTTCCACTGAGCCACACTGCTTGTGCACACAGTGTTCAATAAATACCACTGTCTAGTATCTCCTTTGGGAAGAGGACTGTACTAGACACTGTGAGGGTAACAGCAGAAGGAGAATTATCTGCCCTCATGGAGTTTACAATCTGATGGGAAGACTGAGATATACACATATAAATATATATAATCTGAGGTTATCAATCAGGGTTGAGGTGTGAAAGTGCTTAAGTACATCTGGGGACTTGGTATTCACCATACCCTCAGCTCCACAGCTCTTATGCACATATCCATATGTTAATATCTGTCTTCCCCTCTAGGCTGAAAGCTCATTGTAGGCAGGAATCCTTCCTGCCTAATCTGTTGTAATGTACTCTCCCAAGTGCTTAGTACAGTACATAGTTAATCCAGAGGGCAGAGCAGTTAGAGGGAATGTGGGCTTAGGGAAGAAAGCATAAATTCTGATTTTGCTAGTGACTTTTTGCCACGGCAGTCCTGCCTCTGCTTCCAATGCCTTCTTGTTTTGTTCTGTTCATTCTCTTTTGCACTAGCAGAACACCCCATCTCCCATTTGCTGACCCCCAGGCTTCTCTATCTCCTGCCATGGTCTCCAAACAGCCTGCAACTATCCTGTGAAACTATTCTTCACCAAGTCCTTAGAAGTTTTTTCCTGCTCTCTAGAGTTCATTGTTCCCCCTTGCAGTTGTTCATTCATTAGCTTTTGGGGTATTCTAGTGCCCAGCCCTCAAAAACAATATATATTTAAGCTCCTGAACCATCAATTAATGGTATTTATTGAGTACAGTGTACTCAGTGTACACTGTGTACAGTGTAAGTACACTGTATTTACAGTGTACAAAGCACTGTACTAAGTGCTTGGGAAAGTACAACACAGTTGGTAGAGACATTCCCTGTCCACAGTGATCTTACTGTTTTGAGAAAACCATAACCATAGTAATTCAGGAGAACTGAAAAACGATTAAGCATAAGGGCTATGACTTTGTTTAAGATTGAGCCAGTTTATCCCTCCCTGACCACTGGAATCTAAATAGCTCTGCTGGGCCTGCTATTAGTGTCTCATATACTGCAAGAATCCGTTATAATGTGGAGTATTCTTGGGAGACCTGTGGCATTTTGGAGACTTTCACAAACAGGAACTCATAAATACATACAGCCAAACTCACCTCCATCAGCTAAAAAGCAGTCAAGTTTACCCCTTCGGGTAAGAGAAGTATTTTGCTCCGACTCTGATTCTATCTCTGCAGAAGTATTTAACATCAGGAGGAGTCAAAGTTCCTGTGGAGACTCTTTAGGGGAGGACACACTTTCTAAAATCAGAGCAAAATTCCCAGCGGTGGTGTGGCTTCACCACTGCTCAGTCCCAATTACCAAAACCTATAAATTCAAGAAAATCTGGGAACCTTTCAGTAACCAGATTGGTAACAAAGTGCCTAAGAGAATTAATAATCTTCCATTTTAAACTCTAAGGTCTAGAGAATTGCATTTAAAATCCATCACTCATCAACAACGCTAGATTTAAGACTACGGTCTAAGCAATGAATACATATCTAGATGATGCTTAAGGTGGCTTAGAAACAAAGGAAGTTGTCCTAATTGCATTGTTTCTTTCTAGTGGATTCTTCTGCTTACATTAGTAATTTATTTTAAAGCCATTCTACTCTGTCAGATTGTAAATTCCTTGAAGACAGGAATTGGTACAATTCTACTTACTCTACTGTAATAAGCTCCCTGCAATGTTCTGCACACAGTAAGCCCTCAATACTATTGATCGATTAAATCAATTTAATGTATTTTCTAAAGGAGCAGGACACTTTCTAGCTCTTATGTCAGAATCTTTAAGTGAAATAATCAAGTTATCTCTTTTTTTAAAAAAATACCATCTGCACTTTTGAGACTATACCCTAACTTGAATAGTCAAAGCAGAGAAACAACCCAATTATTCACATAATTCCCATAAGAAACCTCAAGGGTCCTTACCTAAATTACTGGATAATTATGCATTTTACTTGAATTTCCTGGTAATTGCATCAATGGGTTGTGAGTTATTTTGCCCACATTACCCAGTTAATTGAATCTAGATAACCTGGGGCTTTGTTTGACCATCTTCTATAAACTCATAGTCTTTGAAATGGATCTAAATCATTTGCTCTAGGGTTTATCGTGTATCTCTCCCCTTTCTCCCCCCCACTCCCAACCCCTGGCCCTAGTCTGTTCTCCTAAATAATATACTGACCTAAATTTTATGGTTAACCTTCACTAGGGCATCTATTCTCTAATGTGTTGCCTAATACCCTTTTAAAAATCCTTTATGGGTATATAAAAGCCTCTTTTATATGGAAATGCATCTCCATGTATCTCATGCAGCATTGACACAAGATTACATTTGTCCCCATAGATATATTTAGCATTTTTGTTCTCTTTTATCTTATTAGTACAGGCAGGTTTTTCTAAAAGGGTCTACAAGTTGTTTGCGGGAGTTTTGCTTGTGCTCAGGACTCTGAGGACACAATGGAAAGTAGCTAAATATGGTGAAAACAAGCAATTTTGGCCCCAGCTGTTCACCGTCGGCTTCTTAGTACCCAACATGTTAAGTGGTCTTTCCGGAAACCTATAGGCCATTAGTCAGGCAAATCCTCCATTGAGGGTGCTTGGGTAGCGCCTGCCTATTTGGAGTTAATGAGAAAAGGCCTAATTAAAGCTAGCCATATGCTCGGTTGCATTTATAAATGGAATAATAGCCCCCTTTTTGCTGCCGATATTACTATTGTTGTCTCCTGCTGCTGAGGGTGTCACTGAAGCTGTTAGCATCTCATCGGTTTCTTCTGAACCTTGGGCCTGTACATTCTGGGAGCTCACTCTACGTTTTGAGGTATTCCTGGCATGCGCAACAAAGTGTCTGCCCTGTTCGCTTATGGAAATATCTTTCTGAAGATCCACGTCTCCAACGAATGCTACTATGTTTTCAATATTGCCCTCGGGAAAGGGATCTAGTGATGTTGCCAACACATATTGTTCCCTTTCAAAATTTTAATCTCTTCTGGAACTTGTTGGAGAGCTAAAAGCTTGGCTCTGTTGGCAGAATTGCTGTAGCTTTGGCATCTTGCCTTTCAAAATCATGCTGGTTTTCTGGGTTTCTTTTGTTTTTTGCTTTTTTTCCAACTGATTTTTTGACTGGGCAGGTGCGTCACAGTTTTGTAAATTGATATCTTCACCTTGGGGTAGGTGAATATGTTCAGAGCGTGAAAGTGCTCTGAACCTCTGATCCTAGATGTGTTTCAGAAGCAGTTTTTTGACTACTGTAAAATCAATGTTTTTCCTTCACTGCTATATCCTGGATAAGAAATGAAAGAGAGGGAGCCAGAGGACCTGTTTCTAATCCTTGTTCCACTGCTTGCCTGCTAAGTAATAATAATAATAGTTATTGTATTTGTTAAGCACTTAGTATGTGCCAAGCACTGTTTAAGCGCTGATGACCTTGGGGAAGACATTTAAGTCTCTGTGCCTATTTCCTCAACTGAAAAATGGATTTCAACACCTGTTCTCCCTTCTTCTTAGAATATGATCCCTACTTGGGACAGGGGCTGTATCCATCCTGATCAACTTATATCTATCTACCCAGTGCTTAGAAAAGTACTTGACAAGTAGTAAACACTTAAATTTCATTAAAAAAAGACATGCAGCCCTCTAATCACACCTGAATTTTGAGATCACAAGTTCATAATTACCCTCATCGGCATAATCATATTTCTCTCCAAAGAGCAGCATTGAAGCCATTTTGAACCTATATTAGGTATTGGAAAGTGAATAGCAGTTTGATTATAGGAGGGTCAGTTGTCAAGGAACTTAAAATTAAGTAAGAAAATGGTCAAATGTTGAAATTCTATTTGTGGAAAGATTAACGGAACTCTGTTGTATCTTATGCTCCGAAGTGTGCTTTGCACACAGTAAGTGCTCAATAATTAAAATTGATTGATTAATTGATTGTGATATAAACTATGGAAAACAATTCTAAGCTGTGAACAAACTGCTAAGAAAGCTGCTTACGGTCCTGCTAATGAAGGAAATCCCTGTATAGTTCAAGGTCTGCTACTGGGGTAGAAACCAGAAGAAAGAGCAAATCTTTTCCCATTAGCACAAGGTCAGGTACTCTACTGATAAAATTCTTGTACCATAGTGTACTTTGGGAGTGACAAGTTGGAGGAGTGGAATTAGATGGGGATAGAAGAATGAGAAGCTTTGTGGATAGAGCTCGGGCCTGGGAGTCAGAAGGACCTGGGTTCTAATCCATGCTCTGCCACTTGTCTGCTCTGTGACCTTGGGCGAGTCACCTAAATGCTTTGTGCCTCACTTTCCTCATCTGTAAAATGGAGATGCAATGTCTGTCCTACCTCCTACATGGATCGTGAGACCCATGTGCAACAGGGACTGTGTCTGACCTGATTATCTTGTATCTACCCCAGGTCTAAGTAGAGTGCTAAGTACATAGTAAGGACTTAACAAATATCATTAGTAGTATTATTGATAATAATACAGATGTCAAAATTATGTAGAAGAGTCAGTTTCAATAATGACTGTGTCTGTATGATTTCTGGAGGTTTGTATTCCATCCAGTAAATAAGGGTAAAATGGAATTTCGGTGAGGAAGAGGAGACTATAAAGGAGGAGGGAGGTCCAGGCCAGAGGGAGGACATGGGAAAGGGATCAGAATGTGCTTCTTGCTTTAATTTCACTTTTTAAGGTGCTTTCTATAATGCTTGGCACTTAGTAGACCCTAAGAAAAAATCATTGTGAGTGACTGACTTTTATTTTCCAGTTCATTCTTACTGCCTACTTTAAATCAGTGATATTAACTCATTTTAACTTTGCTTTGGTGGACCCCTTTCAAACTCTCTTTGGGACAAACCAAGGACATAAAACCAGACGGTTGTGGAGATCACCCCAATGGAAATTGAAGTAGACCTTGTTTGTATAGATTTGGAATAATTACCATCTGCCTTAGGAGACAGATGTGCACGATGGATTAAAACCAGTTTTGCACAAAAGAGCAGATTTTTTGCTTTATTTATCCCTAGCTCCATGCCAGGAAATTTCAATATTGATAGCCACCAAATTGAAAGGAATATTGATAATAAAATACTGTAATGACTTCAGAAGAAACCAGTCCCTCTTGGATTTCCCAGGAGAACTAGACAGCAGTTGAATAGCCTCCAGAAGTGTCCATTAAACTCTATCAATTGATGCAACCTATCTTAACCTATGGCATCGTAGTGATATGTCTCTCTATTTCCTGAAGATGACCCTCTGATATTTCTGAATACAATGGTTTTTGCCTATGATTTCAATTCAAGCTGCATTCTCCAGGGGCCACGTTAATTTCATTTCTGACCTCTGCCATTACTGCAGATAAAAAGTCTAATTTATTAAAGATGAAAACTCTAATGGAGATTAACTCATTATTTTCCTTCTTCCCTGCTTCCTCTCTCCCCCTTTCCAAACTGGAACTTCTACTGAAAAAGAATACCAGCTCTGCTTCTTGTCTGCTGCGTGACCTTGGGCAAGTCATTTTATTTCTCTGTGTCTCAGTTACCTCATTTGTAAAAAGAGGATTAAGACTGTGAGCCCTGTGTAGGCAGGAACTTTGTCTGACCCATTATTTGGTATTTACCCCAGTGCTTAGTATCCTGCCTGGGATAAAGTAAGCCCTTAAAAAATACCGTTAAAAAAAAGGATCACATGGACTCTGTGCATGTTCAGTTATTCCATAAATTTCACTGATTGATTTAAAAAAAGCAAACAACTGAAATTGTGTCTAAATAAGAACACACATGTGTTATGGATTGAGATTTTCATCAGCAGAAGATGAGGTTTTTCTCTTCCCTGCAGAGAAAGTGTAGAAATTGAGTGGGAGGTGCCTTCTTGGCTCTCTGACTTCCTGATGATTATGCTGTTTTTGTATTTGTATTGTTTTTATTCTTCCTTTTGTGTTTTTTGCCCAGTCCCCCTCCCACTTCATTGTTAGATTGTGAGCCACTGGAGGCCAGGGATCAGGTCTAACTCTCTCCCATCTCTCCCATGTATTTTTTTTTCCAGTATTTAGTACAGTTCTTTGCAACAGTAGTGAATACCATTACACCTCCACCTCCTGGGAAAACTGCAATACTGAAATAGTTTGGCATATGGAAAGAGCACAGACCTGGGAGTCAGAGGATCAGACTTCTAATTCTGGCTCTGCCACTTGCCTGCTGTGTGATCTTGGGTGAGTCTCTTAACTTCTCTGACCCTGAGTTTCCTCATCTTTTTAAATGGGATTTTGATACCTGTTCTACTTAGGCTGTGAGGCCTATGTAGGAGAGTGACTGTGCCTGATCTGATTATCTCGTAGCTACCCAAGTGCTTAATACAGTGCTTGGCACATAGTTAACATGGGACATATACCACTTTCCATTTTAATGCCCAGAAACAAAATAAAAAACAGCACCTGTAAGTATTACAGTCTGGAAAGGGACAATCTTTATCAACCCATTAGTGGAAGGGATTATTGGTCTGTGTTTTTAAGCTCATCCTCTAGACTGTAAACTCACTGCGGGCAGGGAATGTGCCTGTTATAATGTTATGTTGTACTCCTCCAAGGGCTTAGTATAGAGCATTGCAGGCAGTAAGTGCTCAATAAATATGACTGATTGATCAATTGGACTTTTCAGCCACAGTCACTCCCATAAGTAGAATCTCACTGTCAGTCACATCATCTTCAAATCCCAAAGGGGCAGCCATCCAGCAATGCACATGGATGGAATCTCTCAAACACAGACTTTGACAATGCTGTTTCCCAGTTGAAGCCTGGATGCCAGTTTTTGTTTAGCCCAGCCTGGTATACTGTAATCGAGAAAGGAGTGACTCCTTTCTAAGGATAGAGAGATGAGGAGGCAAAAGCAAAAAATGTGTCAAGCATTGCCAAGATGACACATGACAACACAACTAGGGACAATCTTGTGGCTACAACGTGGCCACGAATGTGGGACCCTCATTGGCCTTTTCAGTTATATGTAAACTCATGAGAGATTTATGCCATCTGGACTGTCTTCTTCAATCAGAGAGTTAACTCACTATATTGGAGATAAACTGTAGGTGAAAATAGACCATCAGAAATGACTGACTTTTGTTCCTCTTTATAAGGGAAAAAAAATGTAATTCCCCTTGGAACCTCACAAGGAAAATACAGAGTGCCTTAGAACATTCAGGCGCTAAGTTAAACAGCCTAAATCCCTTGTAACAACTCTTTAATTACATAGGAACTGTTCACCATTTTATTATTTGGTAATTATTATCATGGAGTGGCAGGATACTTATTATAATTACGTATCACTGAGAAGTAAATACACGATTATGTCCTCTGAATCTGAATTCAGGTTATGTAGCAATTACTTCTGGATCCATTAAGTGTAATTACGCGGCAATCTGTAAGAATGTAAATGCTATTCAGCCCCATAGTATTTACTAGTAAACCATTTTAATTTATCAGACATTAGAAAGTCATTTGATATGTATAATTTTGCCTTGTAACTTAATGTTGTTTCTCTTATAGAGTTAGATAATTTAATCAGACATTCTGTTTACAAGATAGTCCTCCCAAAGTCATATCCTGTTTAGTTTCTTTCATGCTGGATTTAAGATTCAGCAAACCAGCAATTGTTCACAATTTATAGGACTGCTGAATTTAGTACAGGGAACCTGGCTGAGAAGGCCACAGATAATTTAGAGAAGGTTCAGAAGGGCAGTGTCAATGATGGACAAGTTGGAAAATAGGACTTAGAAGGAAAATTTGGCTGGTCATTCACCTCACAGAAGAGGAAAGAATGGTGTGACATTGAATTCAAGGAAAGTACATATACCAAGGACAACGTCGGACTGCCAGGGTGGCTTAGCGGAAAGAGCACGGGGTTGGGAGTCAGAGGACGTGGGTTTTAGTCCCACCTCTGCCACTTGTCTGTGTGACCTTGGGCAAGCCACTTAACTCCTCTGTGCCTCAGTTACCTCTTCTGTAAAATGGGGATTAAGACTGTGAGCCCCACGTGGGGCAACCTGATTACCTTGTGTCTACCCCTACCAGGCTCATGCTCTTTCCACTAGCTTATGTGGCTTTTCATTGGAAAGAAGCTACGTATAGTAGTAGTTTTAGTAATAGTAGTGGAGGAAGCATTTATTAAGCACTGTACTAAGCTTTGGAAGAGAATGCGTAGATGAGAATTAGACATGGTCCCTGTCCTTCAGGAGGCTCACAATCTAAGTGTAGATAAAAAGGAGGAACTGGAGACAAGCACACCAGGAATAATGAAAAATTAAAACACAGCACGACAAATGCACCCATTGCAGATTTGAAAAAACAAAACAAATTGTAGGGCGCTGCAGCTAGAGGAGCAGAAGTTCAAACTCCTTGCCACTTGGAGTTCAGAACATAACCATGACCACAGAGATCACTATAGCAGCCACCAGTCTTCCCAAATTATTGTGGAGGACTTAGGCTGTGGGTGGTTTTCTCTCTTCCCCCAGTACAGTGGAAGGCAGGATGGGTTGGACACTCCTGAATGGTGTGAAGGAGAGCGGGTGCTGAGTCCCAGGGTGGCAAGGTGAAGGACCATCAGGCAAGGGAGATGCTGAAGGAGCACTGTGGCTGCTTTTCTCTTTCCTGCTGGGGTGGAAATAATAATAATAATAATGGTACTTGTTTAGCATTTACTATGTGCTAAGCCCTGGGGTCGATACAAGTTAATCATGTTGGACACAGTCCCTGTTCCACATGGGATTCACATTTTTCATCTCCATTTTATAGATGAGGTAACTGAAGCACAGATAAGTGAGTTGCCCAAGGTCACATAGACGTGTGGCAGAGCCAGGATTAGAACCCAGGTCCTTCTGATGCTCAGCCCCATGCTCTGTCCACTAAACCATGCTGCTTTGTAGAACAGGATGGAGTTTCCTTGATGGTGCGGAGGAAAATCTGGTGCTGTTTTCCAGGAATAGCTGGTTGGCTGTGGTGGGGACATGTCCGACTTGAGCCGTCTATTCGGGCCCGGAACAGTGGCCCTGGTTAACTCTGTTCATGGAAGACATGGCTTAAATCTGTGTTGTTGCTGCACAGTGAAGGATTCTGGAGGACAGGGTGTAAGTCTTTATGAAGCCCTCTTCAAAACACTCCAGTGGTTGCCCATCCACCTCCACATCAGTCAAAAACTCCTCACCATTGACTTTAAAGCAGTCCATCACCTTGCCCCCTCCTACCTCACCTTGACTGTCTCCTTCTACAACCTAGCCCGTGCACTTTGTTCCTCTAATGCTAACCTTCTCACTGTGCCTCCATCTCTCCTGCCTTACCCCTGAACCCTAGCCCATGTCCTGCTTCTGGCCTGGAACACCCTCCCACCTCAAATCTGACAGACTATGAATCTCCTCCCTCTTTAAAGTTTTACTGAAGGCAAATCTCCTCCAAGAGGCCTTCCCAGATTACGCTCCACTTTTCCTAATCTCCCACTCCCTTCTGCATCGCCCTGATTTGCTCCCTTTTCTCTTGCCCCCTCTCAGCCCCACAGTGCTTATGTACATATCCGTAATTTTATTGCTTTTTATTGATGTCTGTCTCCCCCCACCCTAGGCTGTAAGCTCACTGTGGGCAGTGAATGTCACTGTTTATTGTTGTATTGTACTTTCCCAAGCGCTTAGTACAGTACTTTTTCCACAGTAAGTGCTCAATAAATCTGAATTAAAGAATGAATGACTATTAATTATTAAGCATAATTTGTGGTGCATTATGGAATTTAATCAGTTCTATGCTATAAGTTATGAAAGTGATTTATTGCTCTCACCTGTGTCCATGTGATTAGTTCAATGCTCACCCTATTTTTAGGACCTGTGAATTCAAACACAGGATTTTGCATGAGACCTTGTTCTCTGCCTTCCTCAGCTCCCTGAATTGAAAACTGAAGCTCCTAAATGCCTTTTGCTCAGGCTATTGTGAGTATTATAAGGTTACATTTTCAGTAACTTCGTTTTCAAACCCACAACCATCTCTCTTTCTCTGTCACACTGTTGTGTGTGTTCTCTCTCTACCTTCCTCCCACTCTGTCCCCTCCACCTCTCTCCTTTCCCTCCTACCCTCTTCCTAGATACTAGAACAATAAGAAATCCAAAGTGTTTTGTGCAATAGTTTATCACTATACAAATATAACATATTTTTAAAAAGTAGCTATTTATAAAAATGTTAGAACTATATTTGATCACTAGAACAAAGAACGGGAAATGTTTTCTCAATTCAGTCCATAAAATATTGCCGTAACCCAGTTTTAAAATGTTGATAGACGACTT
Organism: Ornithorhynchus anatinus; assembly: GCF_004115215.2. Lineage (NCBI taxonomy): Eukaryota > Metazoa > Chordata > Mammalia > Monotremata > Ornithorhynchidae > Ornithorhynchus > Ornithorhynchus anatinus. Next base: position 30,805,744 of record NC_041745.1, read on the forward strand.
TAAATGCCAAGAGTTTAGCAATATCCATTACAACTAAATAATGTCACAGTTTGCACTATAACCATAATTTTTCTTGCCAATAAACTGTTTAAATATAATTACTCTGAAATTCAAAGGTGTGCAGGAACTTTAACAAGCTTAATCTAATCAAGTTTGGAAATGCTTAGCCACAGTTGACCTTTAAATATTTATTCTAATCAATAATGAAATTCTATTTTTCTCCCAAATATGGGGCTGTGAATAACATTACAGGGTTGTAGGAGAAGCTGCATTATTAGAGCATTCAGTGTTAGTAATGCAATTATTGTTTCTATAAAATATTTTTAATGCAAGACAAGTATTTAGGATGTGTGTGTGTGTGTATAACATTGAAAGAAGGCAAGTATAGGGAATATATCCTCAAGGACTGTGGGTGTGGGTGGGAAATTAAGGGAAGAGCAGCAGACTCAAATTCAGCTCAGTTAAGACTCAGTTAAAAAACATATTTAAGGGTCATTTTTCTTAGTAAATAAATATTTCATATCTCTAGCTGAAACAGTTGAACTTTACAGTTTCAGTCCCATAGTATCATTGAGATCCACCTATTGCCTAGGTGGCTGTTGTGGGTAGAATTAGATTTGAAATTACTCACTGCTTTTATTTTCAACAAAGAAGTCTATTTCCCTGCCAATTTCTCTCTCAAGATCATGCAACATCATAAACTAGTTTGTGTAAAGATGTTAAGAGGCCATTTAACCTTGAGAAGAAGATATTTATTTTATCCAATTTGGGAAGAAGCAGAAGCACCTCTACAGAAATTTAGGATTGAGCACAGAGAAAAAGAGTCTGTGCCGTTCTCCTGGATGTAGGCATTTTGTTCAGTATCTCTACTGAACAGATGAGAAACTTTTCTAATAGTGAGTCAAGCTAAATTTATCTTCTATCAAATAATGGTATTTATTGAGGGCTTACTGTGTGCAGAACAATGCATAAGCACTGGGAGGGTCCAATATAACAGAGATGGAAGGCACATTCCTTGCCCAAAGAGAGTTTACAAGCTAGGGGCTGGGATGTCAGTTGTGCAAACTAAAAATAAAACTAATTCTTTTTACAGGGTCCAAATCCATACGACACATTGCCACAACAGTTTCAGAATTATCTTCATCATTACAGGAAATAATGCAAGAGGGACAGTCAAGAGAGGAGGAGAAGCCTAGTGGATAGAGCCAGGCCTGGGAGTCAGAAGGACCTTTATTCTAATCCCAGCTCTGCCACTTTTCTGCTGTGTGACCTTGGGCAAGTCACTTAACTTATCTGTGCCTCATTTCCCTCATCTGCAAAATCGGATAGGGACGGTGTTCATCCTGATTATCTTGAATCTGTCACAGCACTTAACACAGTGCTTGGCACATAGTAAGTGCTTAAAAATGCCATACACACACACACAAAAAGAGATTCTACTACTAGCTTGCCTTAGGACCTTGGGAGCAGTCACTTAGCTTCTTTCTGATGGAGTAGCATGGTCTAGTGGCAGGATCCCGGGCTTGGGAGTCAAGGGTTGTGGGTTCTAATCCTATCTCTGCCACTTGTCTGCTGGGTGACCTTGGACAAGGCATATAACTTCTCTGTGCCTCAGTTACCTCATCTGTAAAATGGGGATTGAGCCTGTGAGCCCCACGTGGGAGAATCCAATTACCTTGTATTTACCCCAGTGCTTGGCACATAGTAAGTGCTTAACAAATACCATAATTATTATTATTATTCTGGCTTTTTCCTCACCTGCAAAAGGAGGATTTAGATAACTGTTCTCCCTCTCTCAAACTTTAGACAGGGACTGATGGTATTGGGTTTATCCCATCTCTTGGCATACTGTAGGTACTTAACAAATACCAAAATTACTATTATTATCATCATAATTGTATAATCAAGAGCATCATCTCACGAGGGAGGAGAGGACTGATTTTGGGGTTAGATGAAGAACAGCCAACCTGTGTCAGTCTACCCCTTGCCCTTCTTCCCCTGATATTGATTGGCCAAAAGACTCCTGAATCTAGTTCAAATGCCTATCAGAAAGTATGACCTGCCTCTAGACCGTATACATTAGTCAGGCTTTGTTCCTGTTTCAGCCAAGGGGAATTTTGTATTTAGATTTTCAGTCTCCTAAGTATCGGAGTGTATCACTACTTTGTTCTACGTTTTTGTCCTCAGCTTAATCTGCAAACGGAACCCCCTTAAAATGGGCAGGAAGAAACAAGCTTTTGTCATGAGCTCATGAGACTTCCCTACAACACATTGGTTAGGAAATAAAGAATAAGAGCTATTCCTTTCTGATACTCTCTGACACTCTGCATTGAGAGTGCTGCTGTACTTTTTCTGTAGGACTGGGAGGACAACACCTGAAGCTGTCATTATCAGCACAGATTAAACCCTTTATGTTTGTGGATTAATCAGAGAATAATAAAAACAATAATTTTGGTATTTGTTAAGCGCTTACTATGTGCAGAGCACTGTTCTAAGCGCTGAGGTAGATACAGTGTAATTAGGTTGTCCCACTTGAGGCTCACAGTCTTAATTCATATTTTACAGATGAGGTAACTGAGTCACAGAGAAGTGAAGTGACATGCCCACAACTGACATTCGAACTTGTGACCTCTGACTCCCAAGCCCATGCTCTTTCCACTGAGCCACGCTGCTTAGCACAAAGTAGTGTTTCCCTAAGCTCGTTGTGAAAACTCTGTGGATACACATACCAGAACTTCTTTATGATAGAAGATGGGATGTTCTGACAAGTGTGTGTCCATGAAGTCACAAGGATTGGAAACCACTCAGCATTTGAAGAAACTCACGTGGGCAGGGAACGTATGAACCAACTCTGCTTTACCCTTCCAAGTGCTTAATACAGTCCTCTGCCCAGTTATAATGCTCAGTGCTCAATAAATACCACTGATGGATTGATGGAATTAGAGCAACTAGATCTTACCTGCAATCCACAAAATTATACCCAATTCAAAACCCCATTTAAGTGCCTGTTATTGCCCATACAAAATCATAGGTTTGGAGACTTTACTTGTTTCAGTGGTCAGACCCAAACTCCAGGCTGAAAGCCTTATTTTTTTCTTTCCCCAGTTAATTTCTAGAAAGGCAGAGTAATTCTTATGTGGCTTATTAGCAGTGTCATAGTAGAGATTTGAATGTTTCTTTTGAAATTCATTTTTGGTAAAAAAAAAAAAAAAAAGATAAAAATAAATGTGCTGAGTAGAACATGAAATCACTAGGGAAGAAGAATTCAGAAGTGTATCAGTATTTTTCAAATTCTACACTTGCCCCTTAGGTTGACTGAAGTAATTATTCATTCCTCACTCAGGTTATGTGGGTAATTAAGTAGGAAGAGGAATTTTAGTGTTGATGTGGAGAAAAAATACATCTTTCCTCACTTTTTCAATTTTCTCCACCTTTTTGACAATTTTATTCAGTTTGGGGCTTGAGCATATATAAGGCCTCCTGTACAGGTCACATAACTACTCTTACTCACTGTCACATGTATTCATTTACCATATACTTATTCAATCTCCTCTACACACACTCATTCATTCATTCAATAGTATTTATTGAGCGCTTACTATGTGCAGAGCACTGTACTAAGCACTTGGAATGTACAGTTCAGCAACAGATAGAAACAATCCCTGCTTAATGATGGGCTCACAGTCTAATCGGGGGAGATAGACAGACAGCAAAGCAAAACAGAACAAAACAAAAACAAGACAACATTATCACGATAGAATCAAGGGGATGTACATCATTAACAGAATAAATAGGGTAATGAAGAATATATACAAATGAGGACAGTGCTGAGGGGGAATGGAAGGGGGAGAAGGAGGAGAAGAGGGAGCAGAGGGAAAAGGGGAAGCTGAGTCTGGGAAGGCCTCTTGGAGGAGGTGAGCTCTCAGTAGGGCTTTGAAGAGGGGAAGAGAGTTAGTTTGGCAGACATGAGGAGGGAGGGCGTTCCAGGAAAGTGGTAGGGCATGGGCTAGGGGCCACGGTGGGTAGGCGTGAATGGGGGACAGTGAGGACATGAGCAGCAGAGGAGTGGAGTGTACGGGGTGGGCAGTAGAATGAGAGAAGGGAGGTGAGGTAGGAGGGGGTAAGGTGATGGAGAGCTCTGAAGCCAAGAGTGAGGAATTTTTGTTTAGTGTGGAGGTTGATAAGCAACCACTGGAGGTTTTTTGAGGAGGGGAATTACATGCCCAGAGCGTTTCTATAGGAACATGATCCGGGCAGTGGAATGAAGAATAAACTGGAGCAGGGAGAGACAGGAGGAAGGGAAATCAGAGAGAAGGCTGACACAATAATCCAGCCGGGTTATTAAGAGAGCTCTCCCAACCCAAACACAATTACTATCCAACATAAGTTCCTTCATTTACATATAACCACAAAGCAATGTACTACACAACTACATCTCTAACCTCTTCCAGGGACAGAGGAATGGACATGCAGGAGACGAGACAGTTGGGAATCTGGAGATTGGGGTAAGGGGAGTCTCTAGGGTATCTAGGGAAGTCTCAAGGGAAGTTCCAGGGGAGACAGGATCTGAGGAAAGAGGGCTATCTATCAATCAGTGGTATTTCTTGAGTGCTTAGAATGTGCTGAGCACAGTACTAAGTGGTTGGGAGAGTACAATACAACATAATTAGCAGATGCATTCCCTGCCCATAAGTAACTTACAGCCTAGGGGGTAGACAGGCATTAATATAAATAAATAACATACAATGTATAATTGAATTGTATGTACTTTAAGTGTTGTGGAGTTGGGGAGAATATCGAATGTCCAAAGGTCACAGATCCAAAGTCATAAGAAGGGAGAATGATCTCGGGAAAAGAGAGCTTAATCGGGAATGGGTCTTGGAGAAGATGAAAACCTAAGGTGGTGTCCAGTGGAAAAAATAATTTCAGATGGGACTCACCGTGATCTGGCCTATTTACTCTAGGTGTTTCTGCTCAGCAGTTGCTCTAGCCTGTTCTCACAAGGAGGTCTTCCATTCACTTTCCTTCTCCAGTCCTGCTTATCAGCACTTAATGGCACATAATAAGCACTTAACAAATACCATTTTAAAAAAATACTAGCTACAGCTAAGGGACGTTGACAAAGCAGACTCCGCCTCCATTGAGTCGAATCAATCAGTGATATTTATTGAGCACTTACTGTATGAAGAGCACTGTACCAAGCACTTACAAGACAATGAGTTATTTTGTGGTTCATACAACTCCTCATTCCAGGGAATCACTACAGGCAGGTGTTACCACAATCTTCAATAACTGGGGCCAGAACTAAGGGCTACTGGGGATGGAGCAAAGGGCTAGAGTTGGCCTTTTACTGGAAAGCTAGAGGTCAAGACAAGTATTGATGAAATGGTTCACATGGAGCCTTGGGGGATGACTGCCCCTCTGAAAATGCCCTCTTGGATTGAGAAAGTGATCTCAAAGGATCTTATTTGCGAATAGGCTGAGTACCAGAGAGAAATAGTTCTACCCATGTCATTGGCCATGTCCACGGAGAGAATCCAAGAACTGTAACTGTTTAAGCCTTGTGATGTATCTGTGCAGATTGTCAATTTTATTAGTCATCACAGATATTCAACAATTCCCTATACCACTGGATACACCCATCTGCTCTTCTTGCTAATGGGGCAAGAGCATCATCTCTTCCCCTCTTCAAAACCCTACTGAGAGCTCACCTCCTCCAAGAGTCCTTCCCAGACTGAGCTTCCCCTTTTCCCTCTGCTCCCTCCCCCTTCTCCTTCACCTCCCCTCAGCTAAGCCCCCTTTCCCTCTACTCCTCCCCCTCCCCCTTCCCCTCCCTACTGTGCTCATTTGTATATATTTTTAATGCCCTATTTATTTTGTTAATGAAGTGTATGTCCCCTTGATTCTATTTATCGTGATAATGTTGTCTTGTTTTTGTTTCGTTCTGTTGCTGTCTGTCTCTCCTGTTTAGACCATGAGCCCGTCATTGGCAGGGATTGTCTCTATCTGTTGCCAAACTATATTCCAAACGCTTAGTACAGTGCTCTGCACATAGTAAGCGCTCAGTAAATACTATTGAATGAATGAATGCCAGCAGGATTTGTTTTTTTCTAATTGTTAAAGAAAGGGATGGTCATTGTCCCATTGTTAAAATGTAGTCACAGTTTGTGGATGTTTACGGTACCATTGCCCATAGCAATCCCACAGAGATGAGTTGGCACGCCCTTCACAATGAGAGAAAATTCTAATGTGCTCAACATCATTTTTCTTACAGTAAATAAAACAGTCCCATAGACAATTTTTAGGACACTATTTTTTCATCAGAAATCAGCTCACGGTGTTTGTGGTTACACCATCAATTTGAATAGTGGAAGTTAGAGGAATCACAAAGGGAATATGCAAAGACAAATGAAATACAATCATTTTTCCCTCAGATTCCGTACCCTAGATTTTTCATTCCAGATGTATTTCCTATCAGAATTAAATAATTATAACTAATGAAAAATGCAATGAGAAATTACATGGCGCTTAAATAAATACTGTATGCAAAGTTTATTTTATTCTTGAATATTGTAGCAGAATAATGCTTGTCTAAAGAAACTGGTCAGTACAAAATGTTATTTAGTCAACACTTGCTATTTTCTTTTAGATCATAGCTTGAAATTAATTTTAAATATGCTCATTAAAGAAACGTATCAGCTATTATCTTTGAACACGTAATTGGGTGGAACCATACTGTTTTAACCTCCTGTGTACTTCATCTCTTAAAAAAAATCTAAAATGACTTTCCAAAGTAATGAGCAACAATCTTGATGTGTCATTTTCACAAAGGTAAAAATGTTCTACCGATTCGGTCTCTGCTACCCTCTTTCTCTCTGCATGCCTTGCATTTTAAAACAGGAGAAGGAAGTGTTTTTCAGCCTCAGTTCATCTCCCCTATCACTTTGTTACTATTTAATGTTACTGTGCATCTTACCATGTCAATTTAGAGGGTAAAAGACTTCCTCATAATATCGATTATTAATACAATGGTAGTTTTTTCTTCATCCTCTAACTCTTATTCCTCTGCCTTTTTTGTGGTCTTTTCCTTATCTGCTAGTACAAATCATCGTCACCTATTCTGTGGCAATATGGTTTTGCAAATTGCTTTCCTTATCCTGGCTAAGGCTCTTGCCTAATCCTGGCTCTGCTACTGGCCTGCTGACACTGGGCAATTCACTTATATTCTCTGTGCCTCAGTTTCCTCATCTGTAAAACGGGGATTCAATAACTGTGCTCCCTCCCCCTTAGGTTGTGAGCCTTTTCTGGGACAAGAACTGTGAACTAGCTGATAATCTTGTTACTGTCCCCAGAACTTAATATAGTACTGGGCACATAGGAAGCATTTAACAAATACCATGATGATGATGGTGTTTTCCAAGTCCTATATCAGATCTTACTTGAGAAGGTATAATGTGAGGTTTGGGAGACACCCATTGAAATTTGAATAAGGTGAGGTTAAAACAAAGCAAATAAAATATACCTCACAGTAGATGATAAATGGGATAGTTTTGATTAAAAAACTCACTACATTTATGCAGGATTTTGACATATTCAAGATTCCTCTAGTAGATTTATTCTACTCTTTTCCCTATTCCTAATCTACTTTAATTTCTGTCTCCCCATTTGGACTGTAAGATCCTTGAGGGAAGGGATTGTCTGCGCAACTCTGTTGTACTCTACTTTTAATAATAATAATAATAATGATGGCATTTGTTAAGTGCTTACTATATGCAAAGCACTGTTCTAAACTCTGGGGAGGATACAAAGTCATCAGGTTGTCCCACGTGGTGCTCACAGTCTTAATCCCCATTTTACAGATGAGGAAACTGAGGTACAGAGAAGTGAAGTGACTTGCCCAAAGTCACACAGCTGACAAGCGGTGGAGTCGGGATTAGAACCCTTCCAAGCCCGGGCTCTTTCCACTGAGCACACTGCTTCTCTAGCACTTTTCTAATACTTTTCTAAACACTTAGTGCTGTGCTCACAGTTAGCCCTCAATAAGTGCGATTGAATGATTGATTTGTCTCGGGTCTTTGTTGGATACAAAATCCTGACAAAGTATAATTCTTCTCATGGCTTTATAAAAAAAAGAGAATCACTCTGGATTACTGTGGGGAAGTGAGAGAACTATGCTGGCTGTCTTCAATAAATAGAAAATCAACTAGGCAGGCTATATGAATTATTTAAATAATCCAGTGAACCTGTGTTAATGCCCAAACTCTTAGTCCTAGCCATACTCTACTCTAGATTGCAGTATCTCTGTCAACATTCCTTTCTCTATGTGAAACTATTCTCCCCAATAATTTTCTATAACATATTTCTGCTTAAATTATTGAAATTTAGGCAAGCAATAGAGCTTTCAGGGATCAATTTAAGGTCAATCAAGGTGACCAGGGAAGAGAAGCTTCTGAATGAGACTGGGTTAAAACATGAGAGAGAAGCAACACACCTTAGACAAGCAGTAATGCCTAGGAGAAAGAGCAGAGACCTGGGAGCCAGAGAACCTGAGTTCTGATCCCTGTCTGCCATTTGCCTGTTGAGTGACCTTGGATAGGTCATGTTGCTTCTATGTGCCTCAGTTTCCTGCATCTATGAAATGGAGATTTAATACCTGTTCTCCCTCCCACTTAGAGTGAACATCCCATGTGGGACAAGGACAGGACTCTACATAGTTTACTTGTATTTACTGCAGCCCTTGGAAAAATACCTACCATATAGTAAGTATGTTAACAAATATAATATTCTATGGTATAATGGATAGAAAAGGGGACTGGGAGTCAGAGGATCACGCCACTTATCTGCTGTGTGGCCTTGGGCAAACCACTTCACTTCTCTGTGCCTCAGTTACCTCATCTGTAAATCGAGGATGAAGTATGTAAGCTCTGTGTGAGACGTGGATTGTGTCCAATGTGATTTGCTTGTATCCACCCAGTGTTTAGTAGAGTGCCTTGCACATAGTAATCACTTAACAAATACTATTATATTTACTACTAATAATAAAAACAATGAATGTGAAACCAACATGTCTTCATCATATTCCATAATACCAGAATGAGGGAACAGTTTTTGAAGTATAATAGATGATGGGATCAAGACAAACCTCTTCATCCAGATGGTGATAAGCACCTTAAACTAGTCTGAGAAAATTTACAGGATATAGCGGGTGTTTTAGGAAAGATATGGTAAATTCATGGACTAGAGAGAAAAGAAAGGATGAGACATGGTCCACACCTAAGTAAATGAAGGAGGACAAACAGCTAAGCAATCAATCAGTGGCATTTATTGGGCACCTGCTGTGTGCAAAGCACTGTTTACTGTGCTTGAGGAAATGCAAGAAAAGCAAGATACAAGATCCCTGTCTTCCAAGTTCTTCCAAGCATCTTGTCACCATTGTTAGAGAATACTAGCAGGATGAATTACTACTTAGGTTATGTTCTTAAATTTGGATGGCACATTAACCCAAAATTGGATATGAACTACATGCAGACTTCCAATGAGGATTTAGCATGCAAGAACGTTTGATCACACCCATAAACAAGAATATGATTCCTCTTAGTATTTTCCTTCTTAAGAGAGCAGCTGGTTGGTCATTATTTATAAATGAGTGATGATGAGTTTGGAAAACTCCAGTCCCCAGTACCTCCTGCTAAGAAGTGGAAGAATGAGTTACTCTAGATACTGCTTTGTACACCAGAATGTGTTAACATGTTTCTACTATACCATAGACTCAAATAAACAAATATTGAATTTTCTTGGGGTGCTGATAGAGATTTATTTACCCAAGAGGTAAAGGTTGACCAAGGCCAATGCAACAGCAGTGTTTCCTAGAAGGAATAATGTATCTTGTTATTCCAAAGAGCAAGTGAAACCCCTTTAATAATATTTCATAAAAGAGAAAGAATAATGGACATTGAGAACAGGGCGTAATTTAGTAGGGACCTGGATTACAGATAACTGTGCATAGGTATGGAGTAATGGTAGGATTTTAAATGCTGGAAAAGAAAATATCATGAAAATAGGTTTAGCAAAACCGTGGTAATTGTACTCCTATCAGATTTGGGATAGGATTATGTCTCTTTCCATGTATCTTTTTCCCTTTTTAATTCCTTGCAACTTTTAGGTGTAAAAACTGAGAAATATTTGATAAAACTTGATATTTACCCACAATGATAGCATTATTAACATGAACTTGATATCCAGAGTATGTATCTGCAGTCTTTTCCTGTAGTCACTCTTGGGTAAATTAGAGTTATCATTCATCCCCAATTTACATAATGAAAATACTCTCAAGTCACAACACAATCTAAAAATTATTCAGCCTGTCTATTAATATTATTAATTTAATAATCTGAGAAGAGCAATGCCAAAAGGTGTATTCTGAGAGACCTGGTTACTGGCAAAATGTCCTATATGAATTGGTGTTTCAGTGGAAAAATTAAAGAACTATTTTAACCTCTGCCAGCACCAACTGCCCTATTTGCTCCCTCACTTGATTTTCAGGTTGCTGAGAAGCTAATCACCACAGAGCAGTTCAATTGATACAACTGCAGGTGAATGCTGACCCTAACACATGATGGGAGACAGTTCCTTCTATTCCCTTGCTAAGAAGTGAAAAACAAGCAGAAGAATAAGCAGTTACTATCTATCTTACTTGGTCGACCAAAATGGGTGAGCAGGTCTCTTGTCTAGAATTATCATAACTAAAAGAAGCAGATATTGTGGAAAAAGTAGGGGCCTGGGACTCAGGAAACCTGAGTTCTAGTCAATTACTGCTATTTATTAAACTCTTATTGTAGGGAAACCACAGCACTAAATGCTGGAGAAAGTACGGTAGAATAGGTAGACTTGATCCCTGTCTTCAAGGAGTTTACAATCTAGTGGGAGAGGCAAGCATTAAAATACATTAGAGATGGGAGAATCAGAGTGTAAGGCTATACAAATAAGGGATGGGGAGAAATCCTAGCTCTGATATTTACCTTTTCTGTGATCTTAGACAAGTTACTTGACTTTCTTCTATCTCACTTTCTTCATGTGTAAAATAGGAATAAAGTCCTTAGCCAACCTTCTTTTTGCGTGAAGCCCCAGGTAGGACCTGGACTGTGTCTGAGCTGGTTACCTTGCATCTACCCCAGTACTTATTATTTAGAGCTTAATGAATAACATTATTATTAGTAGTAATAGTATTTATTAAGTCCTTCCTATGTGCAGAGCACTGTACTAAGTATTGGGAAAGATTATTAGGTGGAAATTAAACAGTTTTTAAGCTGTAAGCTCATTGTGGATAGGCAATGTGTCTACTGTTACAATGTACTCTTCCAAGCGTTTAGTACAGTGCTCTGAGCACCTTAAGCGATCGATAAATTTGATTGAATGAATTGAATGATTTAAACACGGTCTCTCTTCCTCACAATCTAAGTGTATAAGAGAAGAGAAGAAATTAGAAATAGATATGTCAGGAGTGAGGAAACATTAAAACACAATACAAATAGACGAAATGTACTCAGAGTCTCCATGTGATGGAGGAGTCTGAGAGAACTTGGGGGCAGCTTCTCTCACTGGCCTGGCTTTTCTAGAGCAGGCCAGGAGCAGTGACCCTTGAGGGCGGGAGGGAAGGTGACGGTTATCATGGTGCTTTCCTTTGTGGGGATAGAAGAGTCTGAGAGCATAGAGGAGCAGCTTTTATTCTCAACCTGGCATTCACAGACCAGTAATCCTTGGTGACGGGAAGGAAAGTGGGAGTTATCTCAGTGCTTATTATGTAACATATGAGGAAATGGGTGCTCGTATTCCTGCTTTGGCCTGAATGTTTTTCAGTCTTGGGAGTGAGTCATTTAAAGACTCACTATCAATCATTCAGTGGTATTTACTGAGTGTATACCCCTTGTCAAGCACTGAACTAGACACATGGGAAAGAACAATACAGTTGAGTCATTCTGTGCTGTACAGAAACAAGTTTGTATTTCCTTCTGGCAAGGAGCTTTCAGTCTAGAGGAGGAGACAGACATTAAAATGAATTACTCATCGGGGAATGGGAAAGTTTTAGGCTAAGTACTGGGAGGCTGAGTGCGCTCCGTACAAGGGAGGACTAGGAGGAGAAATGAGAGGATAGTCAGGGAAGCGCTCTTGGAGGGGGTATAATTTTAGTAGGGATTTGAAGGTGGGGAGAAAGTCGATCTATCGGATGTGATCAACCAATCTTATTCATTGAGTGCTTGCCTGCAAGAGTACTATACTAAGCATTAGGGAGTGTACAGTATAGTGGGATTGGTAGAAACATCCCCTCCCTACAGTGAGTTTACAGTCTAGAGGGGAAGACAGACATTAAGGTAAATATATAATTTATGGATACATATTTTAGTGCCATGGGGCCGAGGGTAGGATGTAAATGCAAGGGTGAGATAGAAGGAAGAGCGTGTGCCATGCCAGAAGGAGGACAGGGACAAAATGTCAGTGGTGAGATAAATGAGATCAAAGTGCAATGAGTAGACTGTTGTTGGAGGAATGAAGTGTGCAGTTTGGCTTGCAGTAGATTAGCGAGGAAACATAGGAGAGGGAGAGCTGTTTGAGTGCTTTAAAACTGATGGTAAGGATTTTCTGTTTGATGCAGATGTGGAGGGGCAGCACTGCAGGTTTTTGAGGAATGGGGAAACAGACTGAATTTTTTAAAAAATAACAATCTGGGCAGCAGAGCAAAGTATAGACTGGAGTGAGGTAGAAAAGAGGCAGAGAGGTCAGCAAGAAGGCTAATTCAGGAGTCACGGCAGGATATGCTAAGAGCTCAGATCAGCATGGTAGCCTTTTGGATGGAGAAGAAGGGCAGCTTTACGGGATGCTGTGAAGGTAAAACTGACAGGATTTGGCAGCAGATGGAATGTGTGGGTTGAATGAGAGAGAGGAGTAAGGGATAATGCCAAGTTTACGGGTATGAGAGAGAGAGAGGCTTGTGGTATTATCAAGAGTGATGAGAACATCGGAATAAGGACAGGGTTTGGATGGGAAGATGAGTTCTAACTCTGCGTCTCCATCAGACATCAGGAGAATTCTGATTTGGCATGTGTTCTCCAAAACCCACAGCCAGCAGGGAGGGGCAGAGGGTTATTTATTTGAACATAACCCTATGGGCTTCTTTCCGAAAAGTGTCATTCTACTGCCTAAAGGAGGCAAGCAGGTACCAGCGGAGCTGTGAGAAACAGTTAAAACAATTACAGTACTTGGAAAAGACACCCACACATATGATTCAGTTACCTCACATTTACTTGCAGTTTCATGATTCACCCACCGGTCCTATTGCGGAACACTTTATTCTCTGCCACTCGTTATTTTAATATATTAAATAAAATTTGAGAAGCACACACAAAGTATGATACAATACAGTAAGATGGAGGCTGGGAAACGGGAGCATTAGATGTTATCCAGTGTCCTGTGTGTATGAGCAAACTTTTCCTCATATATCCACTAGATCGTAAGTTTCTTGAGGTCAGGGATCATGTCTACTCTCTCCCTTGTGTTGTTCCAAGCCCTTAGTGCAGTGCATTACAATCAATCCATCGGTGGTATTTGTTGAGCGTTTACTGTGTGCAAAACAGCGTTCTAAGCGCTTGGGAGAGTACAATACATCCAAGTTGGTAGACATGTTCCCTGCCCTCAGCAAATTTACAATCTAGCATGCAATAAACACTCAGTGAATGCTATTGATTGCTTGATATTTATCTGTGCCAGCTAATTATTCATGTTGCATCCAGAAGAGTTTCACATTATGGAAAGAATATTCCCGAATACCCAGATCATGATGTGTTTTAGGTAACAAAAACCCATGTTCTAGTAGAAATGACTGTAATTCTGAATATGTTGAGAGGTATTTCTGAGGCATACTGTTTTTACCAAGGAAATACTGGTTTTATTTAACAGTAAAAGAAGTTCTGAGACGCCTCTCTTCATACTATCAAGGCCCAGCAGAAGAGAGTAGATTACACTATCCTCATTGCAGACAAGAAATCTGACAAGGCAAAAATATGAATGCTCCTTTTGTATTCTCCCCAGCACTTAGATTAGTGCTTTGCTTAGAGTAAACACTTTATAAAAACCTTTGATTGATGACCATTGCAGTCAGTATGTCTTCTTCCACTCCTGAGGTGGTTGTTTTACAAAGCACAGAAAATTGGCAAGAATATTAAGCCATAACCTTGGGTCTGGTGGCATTCCTGCAGAAATCTACAAGCAGAGAGGAGATCTAATCCTCTCATATCTCTAGGTGATATTTTTTGACATGAAGTGTCACTGAAGGAATGTCAAAAACCTTCAAAATGTCACCATAATCGTTATTTTCAAAAGAGGGCAGAGAGCTGACTGGAAACTATAAGGAAAACTCACTGTTCTTTTTCCTGCTGGAATTGAACTAGATTCCTGGGATATTCATACCAGTCTCACAGTACTTACGGGGATAATCTTCTACTCTACTATTTCCTCTATCCATGGTCTATTTTAATGTCTGCCTTCCCCTGTAAGCTCTAAGCTCCTTGTGGGTAACGGATCATGTCTCCTGATGCTGTTGTAGTGTATTTTCCCAATTACTTAGGACAGTAGTCTGTGCATTGTAAGTACACAGTAAATAACATTGTTTGGAACAGTGTGGCCAAGTAGATAGAGCAGGGGCCTGGGAGTCAGAAGGTCATGCGTTTTAAACCCGGCTCCACCACTTGTCTGCTGTGTGGCCTTGGGCAAGTCACTTCACTTCTCTGTGCCTCAGTTACTTCATCTGGAAAATGGGGATAAAGACTGTGAGCCCTATGTGGGACAGGTACTGTGTTTAACAAGATTTGCTTGTATCCACCCCTGGGCTTACTACAGTGCCTGGCACATAGTAAGCTCTGAACAAATGCCATAATTATTATCATCATTCCAGTTAGATGACTGATATTTTCTAGACTAAAAACCCCTCACTGTACTGCAAACTTCTTGATGACAGAGATTGTGGATACACACACTATCTTACTCTCAAGTTTTGAATACAACACTTTCTACAGAGTTATCATTCAATAATACCATAGATTGAAATCAAGCCTAAATGATCTGAATCTCAATTTGGCTTGAGACCAAAATGCAGTCCAGCAAGTAGGATGTTTACTGAGAAATTAGACATAGGATAAATTCAGGGAACAACAACTACACTACAAAAACTGTGTTCATAAATCTTCCAAAAACTTCTGATACCTTCAAGAGACCTAGTCTTTACAAATTGCCAAGCAAATATGGCTGCTCAAGGAAATTCACTTTATTTTTTTATGCTACTGGTTAAGCACTTACTCTGTGTCAGCACTGTTCTAAGTGCTGGGGTTAGATACATGCTAATCTGGCCAGGCGTGGTTCCTGTCCCACAAGTACAAGGGAGAATAGGAATTGAATTCCCATTTCACAGATGAGGAAATTGAGGCCCAGAGAAGTTAAGTGACTTGCCCAAGATCACACAGCAAGCAGTTGGTAGATCTGGGATTAGAACCCAGGTCCTTTGACTCCTAGGCCTGTATTCTTTCCACTAGGCCATGCTGCTTCTCAACATGTTCACTTATTCTATTCATTGTTGAGTAAATCGGGCTTTTTCAAACCCTTCAGTTGATTGGGTCTTTGTTTTCTCGGGGTGACAGCAAGCTATTACAGGTTCTGGGATGGGTGGAAAAAATCCGATTTTCCATCTGACAGTAAAGCACGTGGGCTAATGTCAGGGCTGCAGAGTCATTACTAAGGTAAGTCTAGTTAAAAGTCAACACATCAGCTTAGCCTTCCTCAAACAATCTTGCTAAATCACATTCACATCTGAATTTAGCTTCATCTAATTTGGATTCTGGCATAACATGGACTTTTCCTTTGAATCAATCTTCAGAAACAACTACTCTTCTCTATGTAAATAGACAGGGCCATTAGTTCTTTTGTTTTTTTTTATGGTGTTTGTTAATGATCATGATGATGATGGCATTTGTTTAAGCACTTATTTTGTGCCAAGCACTCTTCTAAGCGCTAGGGGGGATACAAGGTAATAAGGTTGTCCCACATGGGGCTCACAGTCTTACTCCCCATTTTACAGATGAGGTAACTGAGGCCCAGAGAAGTGAAGTGACTTGCCTAAAGTCACACAGTTTACAAGCGGTGGAGCCTGGATTAGGACCATGACCTCTAACTTCCAAGTCTGTGCTCTTGCCACTGGGCCACGCTGCTTCTGTTAAATGCTTACTAGATGCCAGGCATATGCCAGGCACAATACTAAGCCCTGGGGTAGATATGAAATGATCAGGTTTGACCCAGTAGAGATCCCATGTGGGGCTCACTATCCTCATCCCAATTTTACAGGTGAGATAACTGAGACCCAGAAAGATTAGGTGACTTTTCCAAGGTCACACAGCAGACAAGTGGCAGAGCCTGAATTAGAACCCCAGCCCTCTGGCCCCCAGGCCCTTATTCTTTCTGTTAGGTCAGATTGCTTCTCAAGGTCATCCTGCTTCTCAGTTGACTGAGGTAGAGCCTCAAACTGTGGTCATTCACATTTTCTTTAGTAATAATAATGATGGTATTTGTTAATCGCTTACTATGTATCAAGCACTGTACTAAGTGCTGGGGTGGATACAAGCAAATTGGGTTAGACACTGTCCCTGCCCCCCGTGGGGCTCACAATCTCAATCCCCATTTTACAGATGAGGTCACTGAGGCACAGAGAAGTGAAGTGACTTGCCCAAGGTCACACATTAGACAAGTGGTGGAGCCAGGGTTAGAACCCAGGTCCTTCTGACTCTCAGGCCTGTGCTATGTCCACTAGGCCATGCTGTTTCTCTTTATGTTTGATCAACGAGTGGTCTAAGCAAAATGAAATTTGCCTAGGTTGAGAAAGATATAATAGTGGAATTTTTAAGTGTTTACTATGTGCCAGTCACTGTACTAAGCACTGGGGTGGATACAAGCAAATCAGGTTGGACACAGTCCCTGTCTCTCGTGTGCCTCACAGCCTCCATCCCCATTTTACAGATGAGGTCACTGAGGCACAGAGAAGTGAAATGAAGAAGAGAAGCCCGAGGTCACACAGCAGACAAATGGTGGAGCTGGGATTAGAACCCAGATCCTTCTGACCCCAGGTCCATTTTCTAGCCACTAGGCCACCCTGCTTTTCATTTTCTTTGATCACTGAGTGCTCAGAGCAGGATACAATTGGCCAAGATTGATTGGGAAAGATATGTACTGAACCTCTAATATCGCTTGGGAGAGAAATTACCCCTCATTGTTCATTCAATTGTATTTATTGAGGACTTACTGTGGGCAGAGCACTATACTAAGCGCTTGGGCAAGAACAGAACAAGAGACAGTCACATTCCCTGCCCACAACAAGCTTACAGTCTTGCCAATGGGAATTGCCATCAACCCAGGCTCCAGCCTGGGAAAGATTCAAACTCAGCATCCTGGCTATGGTGATGTTGGAGATTTCCCCAAATGTCCCAAGCGAGATCTCTGTAAAAAAAGTCTCTTCTTTGTCTAAACAAGAACTGTGATACCTGGCCAACTTCCAGAGTCTTCCTACTGTGATGAGATTTTAACTATAGAATTTATGTGAGCTGTTGCATTACTGAGGGGAGTAACATCTGTGATACTTAAGCCAAAGGATTTGTCTTATTGTCCTTTGAAACATTTTATATTACTTTTTCTCTTGCTGTAACATCTGTGATTTCTGCTTTTCTTTTATTGCCATTGTCCATCATGTTATGCTTCACTCCCTGTTAGTTATTAAAAGTTCTTAAATGGTGACTTCCGAACACAATAGCTCCTGGAAAATATTTGAGTATAGTGAAGCCACGCTTGCATGTGCAGCACAACTACAGCTCTTGGAGTGGTTGTTGAAAAAAATAGGGTAGGCGCTACATCAAAAGCTAGAGAACGTCCTCCTGGCCTTGGTACCAGTGTAGTAACAGGATGACGGAGCCAAGTTATTTCAATGTCAAATTCCTATTAAGCACGTCTTGCTCATTCTCAGAAATATTGAAGCGCTTAATACAGTGTATTTTACACACAATAAGCACTCAGTAAATACATTAATGATAATCTCTCCCCTGCTTTGTCCCCCAAGTCATGGATGCCCTCGGCATATCTGAAATTCTCAAATTCCAGGGGAAATGCTCAAACATCATCATAATAATAGTGGTATTTGCTAAACGCTTAATCTGTGTCAAGCACTGTACTAAATGTTGGGATAATCAGGTCAGACACTGTCTCTGTCCCAGAGGGGGCTCTCATTTTAATTGGGAGGGAGCAGCAGCATGGCCTGATGGCTAGAATACAGGCTTGGGAGTCAGAAGGACCTGTGTTCTAATACTGACTCCCCCACTTGTCTGCTTTGTGATCTTGGGCAAGTCACTTCACTTCTCAGGGCCCAAGTTACTTCATCGGTAAAATGGGGATTAAGACTGTGAGCCTCGTGTGGGACATGGACTGTCCAACCTGACTAGGTTGTATCTAGCCCAGCTCTTAGACACTGTCCCCGCCCCTCGTGAGGCTCACAGTCTCAATCCCCATTTTACAGATGAGGTCACTGAGGCACAGAGAAGTGAAGTGACCTGCCCAAGGTCACACATTAGACAAGTGGTGGAGCCGGGATCAGAACCCAGGTCCTCCTGACTCTCAGGCCTGTGCTCTGCCCACTAGGCCATGCTGTTTCTCTTTTCGTTTGATCAACGAGTGGTCTAAGCAGAATAAAATTTGCCTAGGTTGAGGAAGATACTATAAAACTGGAATTTTTAAGTATTATACATATTTAAAAATACACATATATACATACATACAATACATACACATAATAAGCACTTTACAAATTCCAAAAAAAATCTGAAACACAAAACAAAACAGATACTTAATCCCCATTTTTACAGATGACAGAACTGAGGTTCAAAGAAGATATGTAACTGGCTCAAGTTCACCCAGGAGGTAAGTGGCAGAGCTAGGACTAGAACTCAGATCTTCTGCTTTCTAATTCTGTGTTCATTCCTCTAGACCAGGATGCTTCTCAGGGGGAGGAACACAGAGGGCCTTCTCAGAAGGTTAAGTACTGATAGACTCAGAAAGCATAAGTGGGAACACACAATATCACATCTCAAATATCCTACCCATAAACTCAGTTTCGCCAATCCCAAACTGATTAAAGTGTATCTACCCTAGAGTTTAGAACAATAACTGGCACATAGTAGGTGTTTAACCACAGTGAGAGTAATAATGATTCTGAAACCCTACAAAAAAAAGAAAGCTTGCCAAGTTCCTAATTGACCATCCCAAGTTAGCTCCAATACCGAGCACAGAGTTGGAGATTCTCTTTAGAACAATTTAACTGGTCCCTTTACAATCTCAACCACCCAGTGACTTCCACCTCTGCCAATAACAGAGACATCTGAATTCTATACTGGTATATTTCTACCTTTAAAACACTCAACAAAACCCTTGTTTCTGACGGAAAAAAAGATATCTGTCTTTGGGCTCTTAAATACCAAATAACCTGCTGTCTTTTACTGCAGACTGTCAGCCAACTAAGGCAAGGGAGAATCATATGCCTATTTCAACAAAAATAATTTGATGTCATGATTTTATGCCCATCGTGCTCCTTCATCTGAATCTTTCAGTCACATTAGTCACCTGGATGTGTAGATTAGGTTTCAGCCTGTGGATAATAGTCATTCTACTGAAAGAGGGATTTAGTCATTTGAGGAGACCCGACTGACTATTTCCTCCTGGTGCCAACATTTTTCCAGGTTGAAAGGATCATGCAAATTGTTTGCTTTATATTATGGTATTTGTTTAGCACTTTCTATGTGCCAAGCACTTTTCTAAGTGCTGGGGCAGATACAAGTTGATCAGCTTGGACACAGTAATGCACATGAGTCTTGCAGTTAAAGAGGAGTAAGATTTAATTTTCATTTTACAGATGAGGTAACTGAGTCACAGAGAAGTTAAGTGACCTGCCCAAAATCACATAGCACATCACAGAGCTGAGATTAGAACCCTGGTTCCAAGTCATAGGCCTGGGCTTTTTCTACGAGGCTGCTTTGCTTCTCTCTCCCACATTTGCCAACTATATCTTTCATACTAGACCTTTGGGTTGGGTTCATCTTAGCAAAACCCAAAGGGGTTACTATGAACTGGAGCAGGCAGGGCTGGATGAGCAGACTTTTCTGTAGCATAAGAGCCAGGAAGCAGCTTAGCATGGTAGAGCAAAGGTCTGGAAGTAAGGGGACGTGGATTTTAATCCCAGCTCTTCCACTTGCCAGTTTTGTGACCTTGGGCTTTAGTTTCCTCATTCATAAAATGGGTTTTCAATCTTACTTCCTCCTTTTTAAAATGTGAGTCCCATGTAGGTCAGGGACTATGCCTGATCTGATTATCTTCTATTTACTCCAATGCTTAGTACAATGCTTAGCACATGCTAATCATTTAATAAATATCATTTTTTAAAAAAGAGTAACCTGCTTTACTCATTGTCTAGGGCCTCCCTTCTTCAATTAGTTGTTATTGTCAGCATCAATACTTATCATCATCTTTCTTCTCCACCTCCTTCTCTTCCTTTGCCTCCTCCACCTCTTCCTCCTCTCATCATTGTTACCTTCCAAAAAAAATGATTCATAGCCTTTAACTATTTCTAGCTTCCCAACATTTCTTCCTGCATCCTGTTTTCTAATCCTTTCAGTGGTTTTGTCAAGACTCGCCGAGTGTATTTTTTCCTCCTCATATTTGAAGGATAGTCTTTGAGAATAGCATGACTTGGGATGAATGCAATTCATCTCCTGTTGCATGTTGCTTCAAAGGCCTAAAGAAGGCAAGGCTATGGAAAACATTCCGGCTATTGAGTACTAGCTAATCACGTATTAAATAAGGTCAGTTCTTTCATGACACATTTCCATTAGAATGCTATTGCACAGTTTTTTATGGTATTAGTTAAGCACTTATTATGTGTCATACACTTTTCTAAGTGCTCGGGGAGATAAAAGTGAATTGAGTTGGACACAGTCCCTGTCCCACATGGGGCTAACACTCTAAGTAGGAGGAAGAATAAATGAATGTTCTTCCGGCTAGTCACATCCATCTGGATACAATGCTATATGGTGTCTTGTCCGTGCCCATTCAACAGCATGAGTGCTAAAATGCACATTTTCGTGAGCACTGGGTTCTTCAGAAACACAGTCACTATGTCATCATAGGAGAAGTGACTCTGTCTTTGAACAGAAAATATTCACTATTCTGACAGTTGGAAAACAGGTAGCTGTATAGAAAGGCAGAGGTGTTGCGCTTCCAGAAAATATTGTAAAGGGAAGTCTTTTTGGCACAGCTTTCTTCCTAGTATTCACTGATTTGGTAATGAAGAACAGAGGGAGATTCCCTGCAAGAATCTGCCTTTTTCAGGTTAAGTATGAAACTTGATCTTAAGCTTTCCAAGAGTTTGAAGAATGTGCTTTGGGATGCCCATGGAGAAAGATTGATGTATTTATTGAGGCTCTATTCACACCTGGTCCTCTGCAAAATTCTGTTCAAAGCAAATCAACAAACACACACCGTTTTCTGAACTTTAATCAGAGAGCTTTTTTTTTGTATCCGCATAGGCTATTTAAGCACTTCTGGCTGTGTTTTCTATCTGTAATGGTCCATCACTGAACACCTTATCCTGTAGATAACATTATGTAGGTTAATATTTCATGACAACATGCATTTTGAGGGAAGATTTATTTTCCCATATCTAATGTACCAAGTTTTTTTCTTTGTTACATAATATTATTTTAGCACTATTAGGCATTTATTTCCTGTTTGCTGCAGTCTGTCATTCCTTGGCACCAGCCATTACTTATCAAACCAACTTATGATGGGCAGAGAGCCAACCTAATACAGAATCCTCAATGTAGTCTGCCAGGAGCTAAACTGACTTCAGATTGGGCTTCCAGGGTGAAGGTCTTTAGCGCAGAGTTCCTTAAGAGGGTCTGCTGACTTGACCATCCATATCTGGCAACCTTTTTGCAAATGCTCTATTTATTACAACTTAGGCACCAATATACAAACCTTGACTTTTGGGTCAAAGTAAATGATCTGTGGTCAGTTTGTCATTCACTTCAAAGATCAGAAGCAGCGAGGCCTAGTGGAAAGAGCCTAGGCTTGGGAGTCAGAGGACCAGAGTTCTAAACCCAGATCCACCTCTTGTTGGCTGTGTGACCTTGGGCAAATTACCGATCTTCTCTCTGCTTCAGTTTCCTCATATGTAAATTAGTATAAAATCATACTCCCTTTCTACACAGACTGTGAGACCCGTGGGGAAAATGACTGTGTCCCACCTCATTAGCTCGTAGGTGCCCTAGTGTTTAGAACAGTGCTTGGCACATAGTAGATGCTAGATAAATGATGCTGTTATTATTATTATCACACTTCCAAGAGTGAGGTTTCATTCATGAGTGTGAGTGTCTTCTGAAAGAATCACTTGCAAACTTTGTTTATGAAAATGTGGTGGAGTACTTTATGTGACCCCTTGCCATTCAAAACAGAATTGTTCAGATGTCAGTGTTTAAGATGAAAAGAGTAGGTACTACCAGCAGGATTTGGTTTTAAACCATTTTTTTTAGTAGGGTTGATGCTTTGATTTAAGCCACTCAAACCTTCTCAATCATTTACCATGTAAGCATCTTAACCAGTCAGTCAATTTGGGTGTTTTTTGAGGCTTATTATATGTAGAGCACTGTACTAAACACTTGGCAGAGAGTGCAATATAACAAAATTTGCAGAAACGTTCCCTGCTCATAATGAATTTACAGGCTAGAGGGGAATAAATAAGTAATTTATAAAATATACTTTACAGCCTGTTACATAATCTATCATTAAAAGACTGGTAGGGAAGCAGGTGCAGTCTGTTCCCACAGATAAGAATATTTTTAAGACCTCATCCACAAGCCCTATCTGCTCATACTCATTTTGTAAGTAATTGTTGCCAAAGAGAAGCAGCATGGTCTAGTAGATAGATCACAAACCTGGAGGTGAGTAGGACCTGGGTTCTAATCCCTGCTCTGCCACTTATCTGCTGTGTGAACTTGGGCAAGTCAATTCACTTCCCTGTCCCTCAGTTCTGCATCTGTAAAATGTGGATTAAGACTGTGAGCCCCATGTGGGACAGGGACTGAATCCAATCTGATAAGCTTGTATCTACCCCAGAACTTAGTACAGTGCCTGCACATAGTAGGCACTTAACAAATACCATAAAAAAACGGAGCATGGCTTAGTAGAAAAGCATGGAAGTTGGATGACAAGGGTTCTAATCCTGGCTTTGCTAATATGATAATAATAATAATAATAATGGTATTTGTTAGGCATTTACTATGTGCCAAGCACTGTTCTAAGATCTGGGGTCGGGGGAAACAAGGAAATCAGATTGTCCCACATGGAGCTCACTGTCCTAACCCCAATTTTACAGATGAAGTAACTGAGGCATAGAGAAGTTGTCACTTGTCCAAAGTCACACAGCTGACAAGTGGAGGAGCTGGAATTAGAACCCACTACCTCTGACTCCCAAGCCTGTGCTCTTTCCACTGAGCCATGTGACCTTGGGCAAGTCACTAAACTTCTCTTTGTCTCAGTTACTTTATCTGTAAAATGGGGATTAAATTAAATTCCTTCCAGGTTAGAATGTAAACCTTGTAAGCCCTGTAAACAGGGTCTATGTTCAACCTGATTATCCTTATCTCTCTTTATTGTTGAATTACAATTGACATAGTAAGCACTCAATAAATAAGATTGAATGAATAAACATCTCCTATCTATCCCACTGCTTACTGTAGTATTTGGCACATAGTAAGCGCCTAACAGGTGCCATAGAAATGTTGAGTATGCTCTTCAGGATGCCACAGTAAGAGTTGGGGGATTCTTTTCCACTGTATTTGTCTGATATGCATGATGGATAAGAAGTTAGAATTTGCTGTCATTATAATTTCTAGCTTTGGGTTAATTTTCATAAGCAATGCTAATATAACTCATGACTTCAAGCAGTAATGTTTTTAATGAAGTGTTTGTGGAATTTGGTCAAGCTCAAGGCATATAAGAAATTCTATATTAGCTATTTCAGAAGAACTGATGCCAAGATACCGAAACGGCTTCTATCCTGATAGATGATAAAGGGTGCTCAAATACCAACAGGAAAGGACTCCTTCAAAGTCATACCGTAGATCAATTTTGAATCATTAACACAACCATTAATTGCTGATAAGTGACTTTGTTGGACAGATGGTTCTCCACCAGAGCAATGGTGTATAATTTCCAACGAAAGGCTGATTCAGATGCCAGGAAGCATAATTTATAGTGTCAGTTCTTCCAAGTTACTCTAGAGTCGGTAATGAAAGGGCAGGTTATAATTGCAATCAATAGCTGACTCTGCATGGGGTAGCACAGTGTTCTAAATGAAGGAAAAAATAATTTCAAAGCCATATCAGTCAATCAATTAATCAGTGGTATTCGTTGAGTGCTTACAGTGTGCAGAACATGGGACTAAACACTTAGGGGAATACAAGACTATGGAATTGGTAGACTTGATCCCTGTCAATATCCTTCTCAATGTTAAAAATGTTTTCAGTCTCTGACAGAATTAGGGAAAAATGTTCGGGTAAGGTCGAGATCTACCCGGGTTAAGTTGGATAGTGGTTAGTTAGTAGTAGGTTGGAATGTGTTGTGAAATTGTTCTTCTTTAATGGATCCTAATGGATCCAGGAATCTGTCAGGCAGAAGACTATCCAATTAATCGAGCACAATTCCTATGCCACCCAAAGCTCACAGTTTGCCATATCCACTTTTTATAGATGAGGAAACTGATACTCAGGGAGCTTAAGAAATGTGTATATGGTGGGACGCAAACCCAGGTCTCTTGCCCTTTCCACTTGGACTCACAGTAAGCAGGCTTTTTTTTTTTTTTAGTGTACTGTTCTAAATGCTGGGTTAGATCCAGTTACTCAGGTTGGACCCAATCCTTGTCCCATATGGAGCTCACTGTCTAAGTAGGAGGGAGAATGGGCAATGAGTTCTTGATAAATATCATTCTCCCAAATTTAAAATTTTTGAGTAATTTTGTTTTTAAAAAACTAAATTTAAAGGTTAAGATATGGCTTAACCAAATTAAGTTTCATTCATTGTCTCTATTAGGCAGCATGGCCTCATGGGAAGAGCACAGTTCTGGTCCCAGCTCCATCCCTTACTGGCTGTGTGACCTTGGGCAAGTTACTTGACCTCTTTGGACCACAATTTCCTCATCTGTAAAATGAGGATCAGATAGATTGTGAGCCCCATAAGAGACAAGGATTGTGCCTAATTTCACAGCATTATGCCTAGCCCAGTACTTAGCATATAATGAGTGCTTAATATATGCTCTCATACCTATTATTATGGAATCCAGGGCATAATCCTATGTAATTTAGAGGTTTATCAGTTGACAGCAAAGAAGTGGCAAATGGGAGCAAAAGTTATTTTGAAATTTTTCAGAGAAAGTGGAGACTGGCATTTGAAATGTGAGCATATATGGTGCAGTGAATCCTGCCATTCTTTGTCCACTGGAAATTCAGCTTTATGCCAAACCATGGTTTGGTTGATTGAGGCTGCCCTTTACTCATTCTTTAACCTACTGTATCCTGTTTGGAAGTAGAACTCTCATATGTGATTTCCTTACTAAAGAGGTTAGTAATCAATCTAATACTCTCTGAATTAACTTAAGATTCCAGGGCATTTTTGAGAGTTTCAGAAACCACATTGCTTCCATCTGAAATTGCTACTTGATAAAACAATAATGTTTGGGTTTTTAACAGAGTGATGGCAAAAGACAGGACTTTCAAAGGTTGACACTGACAGAATGACACTGAAAATGGCTAAGTGAAGATGAAATGTGATGTACTCGAGTCACAACCATTGCTAATGGGGCCATCATTTTCCAAAAGTCTTAACTGACATAAAAAATTGGTAGATCGGATTGGGGTCAGATAAATAGCATTTTCAGGTTCTAGTTAGAGATCCTGGATAACACATTTTTCACAATTAACTGATTAGCTTTGAAAAACAATTGTCATATTATAGTGGAATATAAAATGTCAGCCATGATGAGAGTTAACTCCCAGTTATGCTTAAGTGCATAGATAATAATAATAATGTGGTATTTGTTAAGCACTTAGTATGTGCAGGGCACTGTTCTAAATGCTGGGGTAGACACAGGGTAATCAGGTTGTCCCACATGAGGCTCACAGTCTTCATCCCCATTTTACAGATGTACAGAGATGCACAACTGAGGCACAGAGAAATGAAGTGACTTGCCCACAGTCACACAGCGGACAAGTGACAGAGCTGGGATTAGAACCCATGACCTCTGACTCCCAAGCCCGTGCTCTTTCCACTGAGCCATGCTGCTTACTCTAAATTGCAGATAAATTGCAACATCATTAGTGACTCCAGTATACTGTGTTCCTTAAGTATTACTGGACAAGTTGTACATGTCTTCCCCACATGATGATGAAGTATCCAACTATGCATTGAGAGGAACACTTAAATCTGAAACTGATCCTCTGTTCCTTGATAAGTTTCCAGGCTCACAATATTTGCATTTCCATGGGTATCTGGATTTGGGGGGACCAAAATTTGTATTTATCATTTGTATTTATTGAGTACTTACCACGTGCAGAGCACTGTACTAAGTATTTTCTGCCATATAGCTGGTTGATTTCAACTTTTTCTGTTAGTTTATGATCCCTCCTGGAAAATCAAATGTACTCAAATGTGTAATGCCTCAATTTATATTTAATATCTGTGGGTTTCAAAGTGAATTAAATGAAAAGTTGGCATTGGAAAATTAGGTGGAATAATCATGATAATGTTTATTAAGCACTTTTTAGGGGGCTAAGACCAGGGGTAGATAAAACATAGACAAAGTGCCATCCCTGTCGTACATGAGGCTCAAAGTCTAAGTTGGAGGCTTAGTGGATATAGCTGGGGCCTAGGATCAGAGGATCTGGGTTCTAATCGCAGCTATGCCACTTGTCTGCTGTGTGGCCTTGGACAAGTCACTTAAATTCTTTTTACCTCAGTTAACTCAACTGTAATTGGGGTTTAAGACTGTGAGCCTCACTTGCTACATGGACTGTGTCCAACTGGCTTAGGTTGTGTCTGGCCCAACACTTAATAGAGTTCCTGGCACATAGTAAGCACTTTACAATTAAAAACCAAAAAGAAAGTCTTATATCTCTGATTTGTAGATGCTGAAATGGAGGCACAGAGAGGTTAAGTGACTTGCCCTAGGTCACATAGCAGGCAGGTCAGAACTAGAACCCAGGTCTCCCAACTCTTAGTTTCATATTTTTTTCCACTAGGCCACAGTGATAGCTGTGTTGAAACCCATGTTCCATGATGAAGGGTGAGAAAGTAATGGGAAAGCAAATGCTTCTTTCCTTCCTCCTGGAGAAAATCCAGAGAGTGTCTCTACTGAAGAGGAGGAAGTGACTCAACGTAGTGGTGAGCCAGGCTGAGATAGCCTTGGGCCACTTCAGAATTATGGAAATGTTGCCTTGTTAAATGGCTAGAGTCCAGAAAAAGGGCAGCAATCCAGGTGGTCACTCAGCCAAATCTCCAAGTCCTGGCTGCCATTGTGGCAGATTTCTTGAAATGTGTGGAAACATGGGCTGGGGAAATATAACTAGATCAAAAAAAAGAATGTGACAGTCCTGTCTATTTATGTCTTAAAGGCAGTTATGAGAAATGGGTTTTGCTGCAATGAGATTGAAGGAATGAATTACCAGGTGAACATTTTCAGTATAAGACTTAAAACCTCAAAGTCTTTTACATTTGTGTGTGTGTGTGTGAGAGAGAGAGAGAGAGAGACATGTCCAGGTCACATCAGCTTAATTATCTTTCCTGAACTCAGCTGTAAGAGAGTAGTCCTCTATGTTTAGAAATGAAGGGTAAAATATTCCCTTCTGCTCTTGGAAATGTGTTAGGAATTTACCCAAGCAGTGGGACCTAGTGGAAATAACTCTGGCCTGGGTTTCAGAGAATCTTGGCTGTAGTCTTGACTAGGCCATTTTTCTGCTGTGTGAACTGGCGTAAATCATTTCACTTCTCTGTGCCTGAGTTTCTTCATTTGTAAAATGGGAATTCAATGCCTGCTTTCCTTCTTACCTAGACCGTGAGCCCCATTATGAGTGGGTACTCTGTCTTATCTAATTATACATTGTTTGATAAATAGCAAGTGATTAACAAATATGTACCCTTATTTGTATTCTTCTACTTATTTTTATGAAGAGGCTGCATGATAGCGCCTGGACTATCAGAAATCATACCAATATCAGTGCATAGTGCCAGCCCAGTCCCTCGCATAGTCTAGATGATTTTCATCATTATTATTATGTTAGTATTTGTTAAGCGCTTACTATGTGCAGAGCACTGTTCTAAGAGGTGGGGTAGATACAGGGTAATCAGGTTGTCCCACGTGAGGCTCACAGTTAATCCCCATTTTACAGATGAGGTAACTGAGGCACAGAGAAGTTAAGTGACTTGCCCACAGTCACACAGCTGACAAGTGGCAGAGCCGGGATTTGAACCCATGAGCTGACTCCCAAGCCCGGGCTCTTTCCATTGAGCCACACTGCATTATAACAAAGTTCATGAGCATAACAGCCCCAAATCAGGGAAAAATGGAAGACAATTTGAGGACTGGAAGTATATACACCCCTCTGTCCTATCTCTGTCTCTTCCATGGGGGTTATGGATTGGGTTCATAAAGTCTTAAAATTCTCTGCTCTCAACTCTAGTAATGTATGAAACTCCATACTGGTGATGAGAAACCTCCATGAATAGTACGATCTGGAAGAAAGTGAACAGTCATACATCTCAGATCCCTGGTAGATACAGAGGAGACTTGTGAGACATGGAAGGAGTAATGCCTGAGCCCTTCAAAATCCAATAATGCAGAAAGGGGGAATGAGGTCATATGATGCTCCCGATATTTTAATCCAGTGAAAAGATCCTAAACCTACATGGATGAATTAATATCTCTGTTTGAAGCTGGTTAGTGATGATTTTATTTAGATTGTTCTTAGCTTTCATTGTGCTGTGCAATAGTAAATGCTGCTACTATAGATGACAGTGATGATGATAATTATAATGTTGATGATGATGAGGATGGAGTCTCCTTTGAGAATGATATACAAGCCACAATACTGAAATTTCAGAACTAAGAACCTGTGTGGAACAATTAATTATATTGCAAATGGGTCATGCATGATATGTGCATCCTCTTCTCCCTGCTAATCTTGTCCCTTCTGGGACATGAAATATCCCAAGTTGGTCAGTAGTCGGGGATGCAATACTCTGTGAAATGAACTCATTTTTTTTTCTGAGCAAAGTAAACACTCTACCATGCTGACACTCCACTACTGATGGTGAATCTGGTAGGCACTGTGGTTTTCACTGACCAGATATTTTTCAGGATTGTTTGTAGGTCTGTCCTCCTCACAGAATGCCCTGCATGTGGTTCTTTGGTCAGATATTTTCAACAGTGATAGCATAGCCCCAGGGGAATTCCCCTATCTGTAAAACCTGTACTAGAATTTAGGTATTCTTGTTCCCAGAAACATTCTCTCTTCATGGAGCCAACAGCAGAGCTACAGAACTTAGTACAGTGCCTGGAGCATTGTAAGTTTTAAAAAAAAATACCATTTAGCAAAATGGGAAGGCCAAAGAACAGTGCATATTCTACAGAAGGATATTAACCATACATTGGTCTTTTGAGCCACTCTTTCATTCTTGACCAGAACCTCTAGATAAAAATAATTTGAAGGCAGGGTTTGTTTCCACTAACTCTGTTGAACCCTCCAAGGCACTTGGCTCAGTGGCCTGCACAGAGTGAATGCTCAGTAAATACTACTGATTGTTTGATTCAAAATCAAGAATCACATGGGCCTGTGTCACTAAATGTGCAATTAAAGCAGGAAATGATTATAGACTTTTCAGAATTCTTGGTGGGTTTACTCTCTATTGAAATGAGAATGTATTCAACTGTATGAAGATAAAATTCACTCAATTCAAGGAGTGTTCTGAAGTGTTTTCCTTCTACCCAGCACAAGGAAAGAGCAAGAAACTGGGGATCCGATGTAATCTTCTGATCAGTCACAGGATTATTGGGGAAAATTCTGAAAGAAGGACACAAGAATATTTTAAATGGAAATGAAGGTTGGAAAAAACTCTCATTTTTTGCTAATTCAGAGGTGTATTAGGGGAAAATAAGGTAAAGGGAACATGAAGAGACAATCTACACAGAACAAAGAAAATAGTAGCTGATGGTAAAGGATTTCACTTGGATTTTCATTCAACAATGAAACTGCTGTAATTTCTACTTTTATTGCATGTCAGCTCATAGGGGCAAGGCAGAAACTTGCATAATTTAGGGTTGGACACATATTTAAACTGACAAAAACTGGGAAAAATGTGAATTTTTGTCACATTTTCCACAGATGATGCCTTTTTTGAGGATTTAATGAAACGGAGGTAATTGACTCATTATTCATTCATTAATTTGATCATATTTATTGAGCGCTTATCGGGTGCAGAGCTCTGTACTAAATGCTTGGGAGAGTACAATGTAACAATAAAAAGACACAGTCTTGGTGGTAAGGCATTAATCTTGGTGGTAAGTACAGCTTACCCCAAGTTTTCATCATGTGTTGGCTTCGGAGAGCTAACTTTATAGTATCTGAACCTCTCTGGACTATGAAATAGGAAAATGACAAAATACAATTGCTTCAGTTTAGAGTGGAAGTTGCCTTTCAGGAACATTAAAGGCTGATGCTTGTGGGAGACAGCTGTCTATTCTGGCAGTGTAGATTACTCTAGCAGTGGCGAAATATAGGCCTCATATACACATAAAAAGAAATGAAGCTTTAAAGGAATATACATCTCTAGTCTTGTTTCCATTTTGTAAAATATTTATGGGATTGTCTGTGTTTCCTAGTCCTATTAGATACTGAGTAGGAGAAGAATCTGATTCTCAATGGCTGTTCAGCAATGCTGATTTTTTGTTATTTAGCTTTAGTTTGGGTTTATTCCTTTTAAACTATTTCTTTTGGAGGGAGGACAGAAGCTTGCTCTTCAAAGATGTTGATGGGTCCTGACAGGGCCTTCCTATTGACAGTCAACCTTGGAGTCTACCCATTTGGCTACTCTAGGACCCTAATTTGTATGCCACTGTCGATTGATTCTATTACACTATTTTTATGGAATTTTTCATTTTCAGGATCATTTTTCTTGTAGTTATGATTGCGGGTTTTTTTCCTCTCATTGTGCTCTGTTTTGTATTTCCCTAAGGCGGTGAGTCATTCTGGAAATGTCGTGTAATTTGTTTTGTTTAGCAGATTTCTTGTCGTGCATGTGCTCTATGAAACATTACGCTCAACTATCCTTCAAAATGCCCTTTCCCTCTGTTGAGTGGTTTGACTTTCCTTTGTTGACCCAATGACGGCTAGCTGAAGTTATTTTTATCTATTTGGCTCAACTGTGGACGTCTCCATTCCAATTGGTTTAGCAACCTCAGCTGGGCAAATGCTGATTTAAAAATCTTCAATTTACCCTCACTTTTAGACTTACTGAATGTTCACTGCCTTTTGGATGCATTCTGGTCCATTAATTGACCTTGAAGACTTCTTTCAGAATCCTGTGGCTGATCCAGGGACATCCTCGCCAAGGAAACACTTCTAAAACAAGTATAAAATTCTCCTTATAAAACACAATTCTTCTTTTGTTAACCATCGTGGTAGTAATAGTATTAAATTCTCAGTGGGTGTAGAGCAGAGTACTAAGGTGGGAATTAGACATAGTCCCTGTTCCTCTTCCAAACACATTTAAAGATTATTTACTCTAGGCTATTTCCAACTTTTTCACCTATCCATTCATATCTCAGTGGTATCTTTTTGAGGACAAACAGAATTTCAGTCACTGACATATGGATGGCATATTTTCATTCCTGAAAAGCATCACCCTTTTAAGGAGGATTGGGTGATCCACGGTAACTTCACTACTCACATGTTTCAAGAAAATAGCTGAATCAAAAGACTGATCTAGGTCTTTTAAGAAGCTACCCAATTTTTTTATGAGATTAAAGCATTTTGAAGATTATCACTATTTCTTACAATCAGTTCTGGTAACTTGAGAAGTCTTCAGGGGACAAGCCATTTGTCCATATTTCCAACTTTCAGTCAATAGGTTTTACTGAGTGCTTACCCCTCTTCATGCAATTCATTCATTCATTCAATAGTATTTCTTGAGCGCTTACTATGTGTAGAGCACTGTACTCAGAGATTGGAATGTACAACTCGGCAACAGATAGAGACAATCCCTGTCCAATAATGGGCTCACAGTCTAATCGGGGGAGACAGACAGCAAAGCCAAACAGAGCAAAACAAAAACAAGACAACATTATCACGATAAATAGAATCAAGGGGATGTACATCTCATTAACAGAATAAATTCAGTAATGAATAATGTCTACAAATGAGGAAAGTGCTAGGGGAGGGGACATCCTCCTCTTCAGAGCACTGCACTGAACTCTTGGAAGAGTACAGTTGGGTTAATGGATTCCTGCCCTCAAGGATTCTATAAGCTAGAGTTGGGTGATAGACACTAAAATAAATTGCAGGAAGGAAAGCAATCGGTTATAAATATAAGTACATAATTGCTGCAGTGAGAATGGGTAGGATAATTACTTAAGTGCTTAGAATGTAATACTAAGGAACAGGAACAAACTTTTCTTCTCCCTTTGGATAACCCAGTGGCAATTTAATCTGGATTAATCAACCATCACAACTCTTTGGTACCAAGGCCAAACTGATCAAATTGCAGTTCTCTAAATTTTCTGTAATCAGTAAAACAATAAAGAAAAGCTGAAGTCAAACACTTTTTAAGATTGTCATGGTCTGAAACCCTTCCATGTTTTAAATCATGCATTCCCTTACACTTGCTAGAAACAGAATGAGAAAGATTTGACCATCTTATTCCAAATCTGGGCCCCTCTCTTTGGCCGAAAATCTGGGAATACTTCAATTAATTATAACCTTCAAGGGGTCTGCCTGGAAATCAAACTCCCTCTAGTGGCATCTGGTTAGTGTCAGTTAAAGATGAAATTACCAAATTGATGAAGCATTGTCTCAATTAGTCATCAATTAATCAATCATTGGTAATAATTGAACACTTACTGTGTATAGAGCAACTGTACTAAGCTCTTGGGAAAGTACAGTTCAGTAGAATTAGTAGACAGTCTAATACCTGGCCCAATCATGAGCATTTACGAAGCATTTTCCAAGACCAGTGAAATAAAGCAGAAGTGCACAATGATGGACCACTGTTTCATTTGCATTTTATGTGACATCATGAAGCTTGATGATTGAACCCTATGTCCAGTGTAACATAAACCATCCTAAATCTGTCCCTGGGGAGCAACGCTCTGGTTGATTTGTATTCCTCCCCCTGGGATTTACTGGAGAAGATCCATCTACCACAGACTTACATATTTACATCACTCTTCACTGAAGAACTAAACATCTTGACCTGCTATAGCCATCTCTTTAGTCCTGATCTCATAGAGCAGCGCGGCTCAGTGGAAAGAGCCCGGGCTTGGGAGTCAGAGGTCATGGGTTTGAATCCCAGCTCTGCCACCTGTCAGCTATGTGACTGTGGGCAAGTCACTTCACTTCTCTGGGCCTCAGCTACCTCATCTATAAAATGGGGATTAGCTGTGAGCTTCATGTGGGACAACCTGATAACTCTGTATCTACCCCAGCAATTAGAACACTGTCTGCACATAGTAATCGCTTAACAAATACCAACATTATTATTATTATTACCAGTGCAGGCCTGCTTTTTTTTTGAGACTGTCTCATGCTATGATCTTTACCACCCTCAAACACCTCTTTAATACAGAGATCCATGGATAAGCAATGTGGGGGGTGCACAGTCAAACATACCATCTCTATTCTCCAAGTAAAACTAATGAGGGAGACTGGTCAACTATGAAGCCATGATCATGAAAAGTTGAAAAATGTAAGAACTCATCAATAGCTGTATAGTCATAAGTCCTCTACCCTTTGAGAGGAATTGTGCTGGAGATTATTTCATAGAACACTGTCATCCAGAGGTTTTGCCTTAGTCATCTAATCAATCAGTCCATCAGTCTTATTTATTGAACACTTACTCTGTGCAGAACACTGTACTATGTAGCTGGAAGAACACAATGTCATAAATCAGTGATTGTACTTTAGATGAATCCAAGGCATCTAAAGAACAGCACATCACTTTGCAGAATCAGCAAATGTATTAAGCCTGAAAAAGGCCAACACTGTCTTCCAGCCTCCACTTTGAAACCAAGCATACACCCAGAGTTTACCAAGGGACATTTAAAAAGAGGGGAAATAGAGTGGTGAATGTAAATACTTTGTTATAACTGCCTGAAGTACTGTGTCTCTTTTAGATTGGAAACTTCTGGAGACAAAGAATAGCTCTGTCACTTTACTGGTCGGTGCTTAATAAATAGGTTTTGAGGAGAATGATGATGTTGCAGACTACAGGATACTCAAGGAAGGAAGAGTCCCATAAAACTAAAGCAATCCATAGAGATGCCTTTATAGGTCATGAGGCTAGGGAATAGAGTTACAAGACTGTGAACGAGGCTACCCACTAGGAGATGAAACAAAACTGACATTGGAAACATGACTACCTGATGCTCAGAGGAATAATCCTGAGCAAATACTATATATTTCTGCCCAACTAATCTCAGTATTTATGTATTTTACTGACAACTCACTTTTTTTCCACCTTCCAAAAGTTGTAATTGGTGAGTTTTTGACAGCTTCTCTAAAAACAAAGTCATGTGTGCAACTTAAGGGTATGATTTTTACAATCTATAAAATGTTGACAATGTAATACAGTGCTGTGGCTGATCAAAAAGTAAAAGGTTTTTCAACAGGAATTTCCAAAGAATAATATTTTGGCAAGATTTTATGAGCAATAATAGATTTGACTTTTGCTTGCCAGAGTTACCTTCATTGTGTATTCTTTTTTGGATTTTTTTTTTTTGTTGAATAGCTCATGGGAAATAGAAAAGTGGAGCTTTATTCATGCTTTTCAACTGCTAATGTATATTGGAGTCTGTTAGTCTCCTAAAGATCTCCCCATCAGTCCACCAGCACTGAAGTAACATTTCGCTTTCACACAGAGGGGCATGTGAAGAAATAGCAGATCACCCTATGGTTCAGATAGAAGAAACTCTTTAAGGGTCCACTAAGACAAACCTCAAATAATGTGGCAAGCCCTGATATGCATTAAGCAGAAATAGGGTGACTGACTTGAAGGAGGAACTTTAGGGAGATGGCATCACTAAAAATGCAGAAATGAAATTTCCTCAGCTGCCCTAAGCAACAGTCACACCAAAAAAGGGTCTCTGTTGATGGACATCCAAAGTAGAAGAGTGTTGGTTTCACATTAATCTTGTCAGTCACACTGGCATGTGCCCCAAAAAAGTTTCACCATCAGCACTGTCTTTGAGTCCAGTGGACATAGAGGTGGTGTATGTGTGCATGTGTTTGTGTATGTTTAAGTGCATGTGTATGCTCACATGCATTCAGTGGATTCACCATGAGTCTAGGACAAAGTTTATATGGAATTAAATCCAATAGGGAAAATATCAAACTGATTAACTGAGAAGTTTTGTGGCCTAGCAGAAAGAACATGGGTCTGAGAGTCAGACAACCTGGGTTCTAATCCTGGCTCTGTCACTTGTCTGCTGCATGATCTTGGGCTAGTCACTTAACTTCTCTGCACCGCAGTTCCCTCAACTCAGAATAGGGAGTCATTACCTCTTCTGCCTTCTACTGAAACTATGAGGCCCACATGGGACCTGATTATCTGGAATCTATCCCAGCACTTAGTAAAGTGTTGTTTCTTTTAATGGTATTTGTTAAGGTCTTACGATATGTTATTCTAAGTGCTGGGGTAGATACACAGCTGTCAGATTGGACACAGTCCGTGTGTCCCACATAGGCCATACGGTTTAATCCCCATTGCATGGATGAGTGAATTTGACACATAATAAGCGCTTAACAAATTTACCATTATTAAATGCCGTCGAGTCGTTTCCCGATTCAAAGTGACACCGTGGATATATTTTCTCCAAAACGTCCTGTCCTCTGACATTATCGACAACCTTTCTAATGGCTCTTCTTTTTCATCTTTGATCGACATTTTGATCATTCGATCAACAACCTTTGACTCCTTCCCATGTTGCTGCTGCCCAGCACAGGTGCATCAACTTTATCCACTTAAACCTTTCCATTATGGGTAGCCCTAGTGAGAGTATCTCTAAATGGCATAGCTCTAAGCTTCACTGGCATACAAACTTGCCTGCCACATTAAAGCGTTGATTCATAGGAGAGGCTTAACAAATACCACAATTATTATCAACCCATACCGAGGTACCACCTTCAGCCCCCAGGCTTCCCTCTTGATTTCACCCCGCTTTTATCCATTGCATGCAGCTTGTGCCTTGGTGAGTTTATGGGAGCTACTCAAAGACAAAGACTGTGCCTCTAACATTTACTGTGGGCTTGTGAGCTCCCAGGCCAGAGCTCTGCCCCAAGTAGACATTCAATAAATACTGGTAGTGATAATAAATAAATAATATATATTATATATAATATATCATTATGTATAATATTGTATAATATCAAAATTATATTATTAATAATAAATGATAAATGCTGCCTGGTGATGATGATCCCCATGATGTCTCAGTTGGACAAAGTTAAACTCTAGCAATATGAATATCATGAAAACTAGAAGGAACCATGAAGTGAAAATGACTCTATGGATGGAGATTTTCCTGTTGGGCCAATGCCCAAATGATCAAGATCGATCATTTTAATGGTGCCTTACAAAACTATCACTCCCTTTTTCAAGTGCAGTATAGTTAGACTTTGGAATTCCTAGTAAAGAAGAAGCAGGGAGAAGGCAAGTTTCTACTCCCTTTGCCCCAGGGTGATCTCCTTGGAGTCCACCTACTTTTTAATAATTATGGTTCTTTTAAACACTTAGAGTGTGCCAAGCACTGTTCACTGTTCATAATCATTGAGCACTTACTATGCAGAGCACTGTACTAAGCATTTGGGATAGTGCTATACAACTGGAGTGATAGACACATTCTCTGCTTACAATGAATTTGCAGTTTAGAGGAGAACAGGCTGCAGTTACCTCCCCAGAGACTACCCATTTACCAGCCCCCCATGACCCCCGCCAGTTTTTCTGGAGTTGGAAACCTAGGTTCTGAGCAATTGTGACTCTCTCAGGCATAGGGGGTGCCGACTACGGGGAGGGCAGACTGGGAATAAATTCCTGGAATGTGCGTTGGAAAAAGGGAGCTTGGCCGATGTTTTGGTGGACATTCTGTGAGAGGAGAAAGGAAAGGACATGAGACATGAGGACACTTGGGGAGGGGACATGAGATGGACAGAGATGAGGCTGAGAGCCCAAAGTAAGGATCCCTTTATTACCTTCTTCCTCCACTGCTTCTCCTCAACTTGGCAAGAAAGGATGTCACCCATGTGGAGGATTCAACAGGAAGATTTTCCCACCAACTGTATCTTGCCTTAGGACACCACTCAGAAGAGGGGGCAGGAGGTGTTGATGGTAAACTAAGGTTTTAATTGGAGGAATCCAAACAACGAAACTTATAGGGCAAACTTTCATTAGTTTTGGGAGTTGTAGGTTAGCAAGCCACAAATCTAGTGTAGACCTAGCTGGAATATGAAAGAGGAATTATCCGGGTGAAAAAAAGCATGCAGAGATATTGGAAACAGAGAGTGTTTAGAAGATGATATGTATCAAGTGGCAGCCATTCATGTCTCAGTGGAGTTATTGGAGTCCACAGATGGGCAGGAGTAACTTTCTGCTACTGAGCTCTATAGAGAAAGAGGGATCTTCCTGGATAAAGAAGCGGAAATGTCCATGTGGTGCCTGGGACCGAGTTCTGCTTAGGGCCCTGTCCCACTTTGATTGTTCACCAAGTAGGAGGACAACAGTGAGTGAGACTAGCCCCTCAGGGACTCTGGAAATTGTGGTTCTAGGTCACTTAAACTTAGAACAGCACATTGGCAACCAATACTAGTCTCTGCTGTCTATCACTCTCAAACTTCAGTTTCAGATCCATCACCTTTCCTAGCACTGCCTTGGGAAGGCAGAAAAATCAAATAGCAATGAGAGGCCCAGAGAGACAGCAATGCTATACACTGCCCTGGCCTTTAGTAACATGCCTGTTATCTCCGATGCCCTTTTCACACTAGTGTTAGCTTCAGTGAGGCACCAATTCCACCAGATATTTAAACGCCAGGATAGAATCTAACCTGACGTGACTGCTCTACTCAACTACTTAACCTTTTATTCTGCCTCAAATTATTTGAATTTACTTTCTCGTTTTTTCTTCCTCAAGGACTCAGTCCAGCTGCTGTTCATACTTTTACAATTAAATAACTCTCTCTCAATCGTACCTTCGCAACCTATGTAGTCACAATCCTAAGTCTCTTCAAAATGATCCAAGATAAGAGAAAAATAGAAAAAAGAAGTCACTGGCTGGGCATGTTGCTAAGTATTTAGAGAAAGTAAAACCAAGTGTTTGATGTTGAAAGGAAGAGATTTTTCCTGTGGGTGTTCATCTGCATTTTTACCGAGAAAACATTGCTGGTGGAATTTGTGACCATATCTGTGAAAAAAACAAAATCAGAAAAATCAATTGGAAATGGAAGAATAGCCTCAGATATTTTGTGAGAGAAGTGAAACATTAACTGAAGTAGCCACACCTCTGTTCTTTTGTCACCATCACATTTGTGACTTTGAGCAAAAGTCCTTTTGTCTTGCTGGGTGTCATCTTTCCCATCTATGAAACACTGATCTATGTCACAGTGATGTTGTAAGCCTTAAATAATGACTTTTTAGTGGCCCATGACTCTTCTTTGAATGATGCTATAGCGTGGAAGGATCGCACCACATTATCCATCCCCATTTAAAATATTCCCATCGTTATGTCTTTAAAATGCTCTCAGGAATTATGTTGATTAGACAGAAGCATTCTCTGAGTGATTTCAGCAACGTAAATGATTCTTTGGTTGGGTAACCCAGAGTTTGAATTGCTGCGTAAAGGAGAGGCTGGAGGAGAAAGATGAAAAGTTAAGAAAAAAATAAAAATCTGACATCTCTAGGCATCTGTCATTCCACTTAACATTCTCTAGGTGATGGACATTTCTAACTAGGCCTGCTTCCTTTAAAATTTCAAATCGAATTTGTATGTTCCCTCATCCTCCCTCCTGTTATATCCTTCCCTCCTGTCACACCCCGGTCAACTCTGAGGGCGAAAGTTGCTACTTGTCATTTTGAGATTCCAAATCAAGAAGGAAAATGAGTAGGTGATGATACTTGATCATTACAAGTTCCACTCTCCTTTTCCTAAAGGACACACATTTTAAAAAGGGAGAAAGAAAAAGGGATAAATCCTAGTCTTTACTATGTATACATTCAGGTGTTTTTTGTTGGTTTTTTTCTTTGCAAATAGATCCCTTAGCTTAAACATCTGGAATCTGAGTCTGGTTCTGAGACTGATGGAGAGAGGGAAAATCCTATTACAAAATTTGTCCCAGATAAGAGTTCTGAGCAAAAAGAACAGGGAGGAGCTATTAGTCGGTAGGCAGGGAAGGAGGCAGGACAAAGCTTTCCCTAGCCTAAGAGTCTGCTCTCCTGTGGTTATTGTTGACTATTTACTGAGCACTCAATCAATCGCTGATGGGAGCATTGTGTGCAGTTGACTATACTAAGCATTAGGGAGAGCACAGCACAGAGAGTGGGGCAAATCCAGGGTGCAAATCAAAGTGGAGGGCGGTGAGGAAGGAACTAGAAGCAGAAGAAATAAAGGTTTAGTTGGGGAAGGCCTCTTGGAGGGGACGTGATTTTATTAAGATTTGACTGTGGGGAAAATGATGGTCTGTTAGATATTCATTCATTCAATAGTATTTATTGAGCGCTTACTATAATAATAATGTTGGTATTTGTTAAGCGCTTACTATGTGCCGAGCACTGTTCTAAGCGCTGGGGTAGACATAGGGGAATCAGGTTGTCCCACGTGGGGCTCACAGTCTTAATCCCCATTTTACAGATGAGGGAACTGAGGCACAGAGAAGTTAAGTGACTTGCCCACAGTCACACAGCCGACAAGTGGCAGAGCTGGGATTCGAACTCATGAGCCCCCACTCCAAAGCCCGTGCTATTTCCACTGAGCCACGCTGCTCCCCAGAGCACTGTACTAAGCATTTGGAATGGATAATTGGGCCACAGATAGAGACAATCCCTGTCCACTGACAGGCTCACAGTCTAATCGATGAAGAGAGAGAGCATTCCAGGTCAAAGGCAGGATGTGGGCAAGGAGTTGGGAGTGTGATAGACGAGGTGGAGGTACAGTGATTTACGATTAGAGGAACAAAGTGAGCATTCTGGGTTATAGTAGAAAATCAGCGAGTACCTTCTGTGTGAGTGTCAATTCACTGCCCTGGCACACATATATCAAGTAAATAGGTATAGATAAATATCCTATATTAAGGTATGGATTTTTTGGATAAAAATATAATTTGAGGACTACTAGGGAGTTTTGGTTGTATTCTTAATTTGGGATAATGTGATTTAAACGGGTGGAAATTTTAAAATGATAAATGAAAACTGTGTTTTAGTATACCTTTGGTTTCAAAGATATCCTGGTCCAGAAACTTCCTGAAAAAGAGGCTGAGGGAAGAGGCAGAACCAAGGTCACCTCCCTGAGAAGATGTTCCCAAGATATTCCGAGGAGGGGAAAGAAATAGCAAACAGGGAGCACCAGGGAGAGACAAGGAACCAAAGTGTGGGAGTTCGTGTGTGTGTATGTCGCCTTTTCACTTCTGAATTTTATCCAAATTAAAAGAAAAATGAATTGGATATAGAATTAGTATGAAAATTGGTAGGAACATTCCCCAAATTCGTATGCTATATATGATGAGTTGCACCCTTAGGAGAAGGAATAGTGTCTTCCATCTCTATTATATTGTAGTCTCCAAGCATTTAGTACAGTGCTCTGAACACAGTAAATACTCAACACAGTAAATACTAAATAAGAAACATTGATTGAATCAGGTTTTTTCTTTGCCTTCCTCCATCTCCTTTCCTTGTTTCTCATAAGCTGAATTATGTTTTTAGCCTTTCTGAAACATCATTCTTGTGCCCCCTCATTCAGTACCTTATATACCCACCTATAGCCTTTGCTTATAATTAAGCCTGCTAGACTTTAAGCTCCTCGAGGGCAGGGATCATCATTGTCCATCTTTTTTATGGTATTTAAGCCCTTATTATGTGCTTGAGTAGGTACAATATAATAGGGCTGGACACAGTATATATCCTACACGGGGTATACAGTCTTGATCCCGATTTTGCAGATGAGGTAACTGAGACACAGAGACGTTAAGTGACTTGCCGGTGGTTACAGAGCAGATGAACGGTGGAGCCAGGATTAGAACCCAGGCCTTTCTGATGGCCAGGCCAGTGCTCTCTCCACTAGACAAGGCTGCCTATTCTCTAGCACCCTCCCAAATGCACAGCTCCGGGTACCAAGGAGGCCCATGCACCTAGG
Source organism: Ornithorhynchus anatinus (assembly GCF_004115215.2). Taxonomy (NCBI): domain Eukaryota; kingdom Metazoa; phylum Chordata; class Mammalia; order Monotremata; family Ornithorhynchidae; genus Ornithorhynchus; species Ornithorhynchus anatinus. The sequence continues at coordinate 30,847,523 of NC_041745.1, forward strand.
GAGGAAGAATTTAGTCTGTGAATTTCCCGTAGCCAGCCACAGGAGGTGGGTGGTAGACAAGTCCTAATGATCCCCTTGTCTTTGAGGGGTTTAGGCATGAGGTGAGAGCAGGGATAGGTGTTCAGAGGGACTTGAAGAGCCCCGAGTAGGAAAGGTCCCAGACCTACCGTGATAGAATGGAAGAGATTCAGGACTTGAGAACCCAGCGGAGGCTGACCAGGATCTGAACACTCCTCAGTTGACACCTGGAGGCTCTGGTCTGCATTTAGTGCTCAACGCCCCAGGTCACGTCATGGTGCCGGTTGCATTTTACCTGCAATCTGTGATGTCGGTTGTGGTGAACATCAGAATCCACGGAGCGCAACTCGTCCCACCCCCAATCCCACAACACTTACATACATATTTTTAAATTAAATATTATAAATACTTATTAATGCCATTCCAGACTGCCAGCTTTCTATGAGCGTGGCTCAGTGGAAAGAGTCCAGGTTTGGGAGTCAGAGGTCATAGATTTGAATCCCGGCTCTGCCACTTGTCAGCTGTGTGACTGTGGGCAAGTCACTTCACTTCTTGGTGCCTCAGTTACCGCATCTGTACAATGGGGATGAAGACTGTGAGCCTCACATGGGACAACCTGATGACCCTGTATCTACCCCAGTGCTTAGAACAGTGCTCTGCACATAGTAAGCACTTAACAAATACCAACATTATTACATTATTACAATTAATAAATGGCCCACCAGAGGAAGAAAAATTGTACCCTAGGAACAGATCTGTCCTATGTACTAATCGAGGAGTTTTGTGAAAACCACGGTCTGTGTTAAGAAATTTCTTAATTTCTCTGTTCATTAATATTTCTCCATTAAGAAATGTCCCTTCTCCAAAAAGTACCTTTCTTTCTCTAATTAGATTAGTAGTCAAATTGATGCCCTCGGGGAGGGAAAGAGGGGCAAAAAGAGAATGTCATCCCATAGGCCATGAGCAGATTGGCTAGGAAATAATAATAATAATAATGTTGGTATTTGTTAAGCGCTTACTATGTGCAGAGCACTTTTCTAAGCACTGGGGTAGATACAAGGTAATCAGGTTGTCCCATGTGAGGCTTACAGTTAATCCCCATTTTACAGACGAGGTTACTGAGGCCCAGAGAAGTGAAGTGACTTGCCCACAGTCACCCAGCTGCCAAGTGGCAGATCCGGGATTGGAACCCATCACCTCTGACTCCCAAACCCGGGCTCTTTCCACTGAGCCGCGCCGCTTCTCTAAATGTAAAAGGTGGCTTCACAAGTCCTTAGGCCTGCCTGCTGGAGAGTCGAATTGTGTATTCCAAGGGCTTAGCACAGTGTTCTGCACATAGTAAGCGCTCAATGAATACTATTGAGTGAGTGAGTGAGTGAGTGAGTGAGTGAGTGAGTGAGTGAGTGAGTGAGTGAGTGAGTGAATGAATGAATGACGAGGTGGAAGACTGGGAAAGTGCAGAATTCCAGACGGTACCTTGGACTGGAGCTCGCTTGGTGTAGTTCTGGGATTGGACAGCAGATGGCACTAGGGAACTTCGCCTTTCCCGAGCTGTTCGGGCCCAGTCGGAGGTGGAAGGGAAAAATCAACCAGTAAAACCAAAATATTCCTCCCCCGGCCTCAAAATTCCTCCTGTCGGATCCCAGCTGCCGTGACTCCGGTGCTTCTAGAACGAGGAGGTTTCGTTTGCCTCTTCGAGGGACAGCTGAGACACTGAACAATGTTTCCTTCCCCCCGAAAAGCCTTTGCAAACTGGTTTTTTCTTCTGCTGTGAACAATGTTTCCTGACCCCTGAAAAATCTTTGCCAACTGGGATTTTCCCAGGTTGCTGGAAGTCAGTTTGACTTCTGCTGGGCTCGGCGGTGGTGGCTTTGCAGATGGGGTGGAGGTCAAGCAGTCAGTGCTATTTAGCGTCGTTGATCGGATCCGTTGAACGTTTAACTGCGTGCAGAGCGCAGTGTTGCAGAGAAGCAGCGTGGCTCAGTGGAAAGAGTCCGGGTTTGGGAATCAAAGGTCATGGGTTCAAATTCTAGCTCTGCCACCTGGCAGCTGTGTGACTGTGGTCAAGTCATTTAACTTCTCTGGGCCTCAGTTACCTCATCTGGAAAATGGGGATGAAGACTTTGAGTCTCATATGGGACAACCTGATTGCCCCTTATCTACCCCAGTGCTTAGAACAGTGCTCTGCACATAGTAAGCTCCTAACAAATACCAACATTATTATTATTATTACTAAATGCTTGAGGCAGTACAATATAATAATGTTGGTATTTGTTAAGCGCTTACTATGTGCAGAGCACTGTTCTAAGCACTGGGGTAGATACAGGGTAATCAGGTTGTCCCACGTGAGGTTCACAGTTGATCCCCATTTTACAGATGAGGTAACTGAGGCACAGAGAAGTTAAGTGACATGCCCACAGTCACACAGCCGACAAGTGGCAGAGCCGGGAGTCGAACTCATGACCTCTGACTCCGAAGCCCAGGCTCTTTCCACTGAGCCATGCAGTCAACTTGCAGTGCAGAGCAGGAGATGGGTATTAAGATAAATAATTTGATTGATACGTACATAAGTGCTGTTGCGTTGAGGGGGGCGGGTCTTATATCAAATGCCCAAAGGTCTCAGATTGAAGTGCATAGATGACAGAGAAGGGAGGGGACCAGGGAAAAGAAGAATTAATTGAGGAAGGCTTCTTGGAAGAGGTGGGATCTTGATAAGGCTTTGTAGGTGGGCAGAGTGGTCCAGCAATGAAGTCTGCCATTTTTGTCCGGAGCTGTCACTGAATGCCTGCTGTGTAATGATAACAATATAACAATATTACTAATAGTATTTCCTAATTGTTTACTGTGTACTGAGTACTATACTGAGCTCTGGGGAAGATAAAAAAAAATAAAGTCAGACACAGTCTTTCTCCCAAAAGGGCCTCATAGTCTAAGTAGGAGGGAGTACAGACATTTTATCCCCATTTTACCGATGAGGAAACTGAGGCAGAGAGCAGCTGATTGATTTGTCCAAAGTTACATAGGAGTTAATTGTCTTAGTTGGGATTATAACCTGTATCCCCTGACTTCAAGTCCTGAACTCTTTCCATTAATAACGATAATGATGGTTTCTGTTAAGCATTTACTCTGTGCCTGGCACTGTACTGAGTGCTCTGGTGGATACAAGCAAGTCTAGTTGGACGCAGTCCCTGTCCCATAAGGGGCTCACAGTCTCAAGCCCTATTTTACAGATGAGGTAATTGAGGCCTGTAGAAGTTAAATGACTTGCCCAAGGTCACACAGCATGCAGGTGGCGGAGCCATGATTAGAACCCATAACCTTCTGACTCCCAGTCCCGTGCTCTATCAACTAGATCATGCAGGCTGCTTCTCCATAACAGTCATTCATTCATTCATTCATTCATTCATTCATTCAATAGTATTTATTGAGCGCTTACTATGTGCAGAACACTGTACTAAATGCTTGGAATGGACAATTTGGCAACAGATAGAGACAATCCCTGCCCAATGACGGGCTCACAGTCTACGATACATGGTTCCTTTCATAGCTGCATGGGTAGTGTGGCATTCTGGAGGGCATAAACTTGGAGAACAGAGTCCCGATGCCTGGCAGTGAATGTGTCTATTTTTACATTGAATTCTCCCAAGTGCTTAGTGCAGCATTCCGCACACAGTAAGTGCTCAATAAATACTATTGCATGCGTGAATGAATACTCTCCACTCAGGACCTGGTGGCGTTATCAGACATGTGCTCGTGAGGCCCTAACACATTGTGCCACCCATCTGGAAAAGCAGATAAAGAGGAGGAAAGAGGAAGAGGGAGGGAGGAAAGGGCAGACTTCAGAAACAACAGAGTTAATGTCAAGTGTGCTAGAAAGAATAGGGCTGAACTCTTGCCTATGTATGTGCCGCATGGGGCTGGCATGGGCGTTGGAGAGTAAGCGATGTCTTCAGTTAATTGTATTTATTGAGCACTGCACACAGTAAGTACTGTTCTAAGTACTTGAGGGAGTCCAATATAACCACAGGCAGACACAATTCCTGCCCACGACGAGCTTACGGTCTTGAAGGGACTGTTTTCAGTCATCCCATGTCGCTTGGAGAAGGTGGCAGGGCCGATACTGTTCTGGATTCTGCAGTCCAGGAGATGGGTAGCGATGCAGGCAGGGAAGGGTGAATCCTGGGCAGTAGGTGCACACTCACAGGACCAGTGGCAGTCCTAGGGTGATGAGAGCTAGGAATTGGTCTTCCCCAGAGCTCAGTGGTGGTGGTGGGGGGCCCTGAAGCTGGACTGGCATCCCCCCTCCCAACAAGGCACCCTCCTCCCCGAATCCCTCCTGCTACCTCCACCCGTTATTGAGCTGTCAGGGGTGGGGGAGTGGGCGAATTGCCACTTGTGCCCCCAGCAGGACCAGCCCCTGGCAGGCCACCCTGCTGTTGATCCAGTGGAAAGGGCACAACTCTGGTAATGAGGAGACTCGGGGTCTAGTTCCTGACTCTGCAAAGAGGGAAATGCCAGCTGAGGTTTCTACTCCTAGAGAAAGGCAGTTCAGCAAGTATCCTGGAAAATAGCCGGCCAGTAAAGGCAGAGGGTTTAACGTCCACCAGGAGGTGGGTTCAGGCTGGTAGAGAAGTGGCAGTGTCTGGGTTTCTCCCCTTTCATTGGAGTGCTTGGGCCCACCAAGAGATGGAAAGCGAGACCTTCCCTAGAAGCGCCTGAGACAACTATCCGGGACTGGAACCACAGAGCATTCTTTCTAAACCTAGGAAATGTTCCCACATTAGCGACTGTTGGATCAGCTGGTCTCGGGAGGGGCTACTCGTTTGTCTGTGAGGTACCATAATTCAGTTAGAGGGCTCATTTGCAGAGAAAAGAGTGTGAACTGGAGTATGGCAAGAAAAGTGATTGGGTAGGGATAGATGCCTGGTGAAGAATGCTCTGAGAAGGACAGAAAATGGGCCTGGAAGTAAGAAGGACCTAGGTTCAAATCCTGGCTCTGCTACTTGTTTGCCCTGTGATCTTGGACAAGTCACTTAAATTCTCTGTGCCTCATCTTCAAATGGGGATTAAGACGCTGAGCCCCATGTGGGACATGGACTGTGCCCAACCTGATTACCTTGTGTCTATCCCAGCGTTTAAAGCAGCTCCGGGCACGTAGTAAGCGCTTAACAAATACCTTTAAAAAGAAAAATCCCTGTGCTACCCCTTGTCTGCTGTGAGACCTTGGACAAGTCATTTCACTTCACTCTGCCTCCATTACCTCATCCGTAAAATGGGGATTAAGACTCTGAGACCATGTTGGATATGGTTTGGGCCCAATCTCATTAGCTCATACAAACTCAAGTGCTTTGTATAGTGCCTAGCGCATAATAGTCACTTAACAAATATAGAAAAAAATGAGGAGCTATCTTTGTTTCAGTTGTTTTCCTTTAACCATCCATTTCCTGGTTGCCCTCTGGACTGAAAGCTCCTTATGAGCAGGGAATTTGTCTAGCAACTCTGTTATGTTGTGCTCCCTCAAGGACTTCTACAGTGCTCAGCATACAGTAAGCACTCAATACATCTCACTGATTTTTTTAATGGTATTTGTTAAGCGCTTACTATATACCAAGCATCACACCTAGGTCTAGGCTAATACAAATTAATCAGGCCAGACACAGTCCCTGTCCTGCAAAGGGTTCACGATCGAAATAGGTTGATTAATTGATTTTCCTTAAATATCGATGTCTAAGTCATCCATTCCATTATGCAACTTCAACCTTATGTCCAGCTCTTCCCCTTTTCTCCTCTTCATTTTACGCTTTCTTCTTCCTCTCCTCTTTTTCTCCTTCTCCCTCCCTCTCTCAGCCCCTCTGGGTCTTCCCTATTTTGGAACTTTCTCCCTTACCATCCCTTTATTTTATCAAGCCTGCTTTGTGGGTGCAGCAAGGTTCATTTTAAATGCTTCCAATTATCAGTGGTCATGAACTGAATGTACATCCTAATTTAGCTGGGATTGTCTGGGATAGTGGCGGGCGGTCTTGCGTCGTTTTAAAATATAACTGCACAATTGCTCCAAGATTGGGACTACCCTGAACAAATCAGTTAGAAAACCTTGCTCTGTCCCCTCCTCCCCACCAGCTGTTCTTAGGATTTTTACTTTTAGGCTGCAGTATGTTCACTACGTGCTCCATTGGGTTCCGTGGTATAGCACATCCAGTCCAACCTTCTGAGGAACTCAAACCCCGTACTCCTTCACCCAAGGGAAAGACACAAAAGCTCGAGATGACACCATTCATTCATTCACTTGGATTTATTGAGCACTTAGTATGTGCAGACCACTCTACTGAGTGCTTGGGAGGGTAAAACACAACAATAGACACAGTCCCTGCCCACATTGACTTCCCAGTCTAATAATAATAATAATGTTGGTATTTGTTAAGCGCTTACTATGTGCCGAGCACTGTTCTAAGCGCTGGGGTAGACACAGGGAAATCAGGTTGTCCCACGTGGGGCTCACAGTCTTTATCCCCATTTTACAGATGAGGTAACTGAGGCACCGAGAAGTGAAGTGACTTGCCCACAGTCACACAGCTGGCAAGTGGCCGAGCCGGGATTCGAACCCATGACCTCTGACTCCAAAGCCCGTGATCTTTCCACTGAACCACGCTGCTTCTCTAGTGGGAGAGACAGACTGTGTGTGCATAAGTGCTGTGGAACTGGGAGATGAATGAAGGGAACAAGTCAGGGTGATTCAGAAGGGAAAGGGAGAAGAGGAAAGGAGAGCTTAGTCAGGGAAGGCATTTTGGAGATGTGCCTTCAGTAAGGCTTTGAAGGGTGAGAGAGCAATTGTCTGTCGGATATGAGGAGGGAGGGCAATCCAGGCCAGAAGCAGAGCGTGGGTGAGATGTTGGCAGTAAGATAGACGAGATCGCGGTACAGTGAAAAGGTTAATATTTGAGGATTGAAATGTGCAGGCTGGCTTGCAGTAGGAGAGTAGCGAGGTGAGGTAGGAGGGGGCAAGGCGATTGAATGCTTTAATGCCAGTGGTGAGGTGGTTTTGTTTGATGAGGAGGTGGATGGACAACCACTGGAGTTTCTTGAGGAGTGGGGAAACATTCCCATTTTCCACATACACAAGGTGGCCAGGTATGGCATGTCTTTGACTCTCTACACTGTCCTCCACATCGAGGTAGGGGAATCTTCAAGAAACGTTCCAGAATCCACAGCTACTAGAAAACACACAGCGAAAACTCACCCAAGTGACATTCTAGAGTAAAAGACTTCTGTTCTGCTTCCTTCTTTTTTCATCCTCTGCATGACAGCCCTCCTCCTCCAACAGAGAAAGTTTGTTTTGATGGATTGCAAGTGCAGAAAGCCTTTAGGAGACCTCTCAGAGCCCAAGTGCTCGGTCGCGCTGAGCCGGTGAAATATTAAAATCTATTTGGTGACATAGGGATAGAAAAGGAGTGAGTAAAAGAAGAAAACTCCTTCTCATCGGTAATGTAATTGCATCAATAAAAGGAGCTTGAACATGGGGGCTCTGAATTTCTGCTAAAAGTCTCTCCATCCCGCGGGACGGCAGTGAGCTTTTGTGTTTGCTTGCTTTCAAAATGACTCTGCCTTTCTCACCCACAGTTAGTGTTGACTTGAAAGCCACACATTTATGTAAGATGAAGGAAATTTTAGCCAAATCCGCCCTAAAAGCGTAACGATGGAGAAACAATGTATTACTCAGACCTTCGGGAAACGTAATGCACTTTATGGTGGCACTCCAAGAAACAAGGTAGAATGGGTACTTTCTGACAATTGGACCTTTACAAAACACAAAATTAGGTATCCAACCAGATGAAGGAAAATTGTTTATTATATCTACTCATTATGGCCTAAGTGAAATCTTAGCAAGCCATAAACAGCTTCGACAATGATTTATGCCATTTAAAGGTAAACACCATGGACTTGCTCCAGCCCATTGAAAGATGTGATAAAAGCTGCTGTTCCCTTCCACTTGACATTCTATAAATAGGGGTCCATAACGAGGGCCTTTTAACATAAAGAAAACCAAGATATACTGCTTATTTGGATGTTTTGGTAGAATTGAGTAAAGGTTATGTGAAAAATAAGTTAATGGACTGAAGTTTATAGCTGTGTGTATAACTGTCAAATCTTTCTGTAAATTACCTTTCTCTTCTTCTGGCTAGAATGTCAAAATCCAATAAACTGTTAATAAAAATGGAAAGGTCATATGTAAATATCACAGATTTTGAAAATGAACCAGAAAAGATGATCATTTGCACAAAAATATCATTTCATATTGGGCTTCAAAGTATTCTTAATGTGATTTGACTTGTAGGGTGTCTTTCCTTCCAAAAATATGAGAGAAAAGTTTCTATTAAAAAGAGATTAGCTTTCTGCCTGAAAACAAGAGTTGGAGAACTAATTGGCTGTTGGTTTCTGCAACTTCAGAAGAACTGCAAACAATTAAATGCTTTGATATTTCCTCTGATTAAGCAAACTCTTAATGGGGCCTTATGGAATTAGATAGAGAGACACAGAGAGAGAGAGAGAGAGAGAGAGAGAGAGAGAGAGAGAGAGAGAGCAAGAAAGAGAGAGAAAAAGAGAAAGAAATGACACAAATATGAACATGATCTGGAGATTGGAGTTGGGAGGCCAGGGGCATTTAAGAAACCCTAGTTCTGGATTTCTCAGCTCGAAGTCAGATGTCTCACATCTCTGTGATCTCTGGCCTTGTTCCCAAACTGGCTGAGAGAAAGGAGCAATAAGAATGGCTGATCAGTCATATTTATTGAGTGTTTACTGGTTGTAGAGCACTGTACTAAGTGCTTATGAGGTTACAGTATAAAAGACATAATCGGAAGGGATAGTAAGAGCAGTATATTCTGCCTAAGAGTTTTTCCCCACCTCTGATTATCCAAAGACAGAAAAGCTCTTTGTCAGCTTCCTGGACCGTGAAGCCCTCAGATGGGGAATGTCTTCTGAACTTAGGAAAGTTGTGTTTGAGCACACGATGGCTTTGATGGAGTCATGCATGAGGAGATTAGAAGTTTTTAAGGCTGAACTGAAGCCTTCACAGAACACTCATCGAAAGACAAGAAACAAAGATTCTGGCAGATGGACCTGTCTAAGAAGAGAAACATTTTCCCCCTTTCATAGCTTAAAATATAAGGTTTCCTCTTTATTGGAGCAGAACTGGAACATTGGTGTGAGGGTCTGTGCAAGCCCTCAGGAAAGGTTAGTAATTACTCTGTCAGTTCAGGTGATATAGATTAATAATCTTGGCAATTGAAATTAATTTATTTTGGTCCCTTTCATGACACTGATTTCAAAGCAGCAGCTGCATTTGGAGGTATTCCATCCTGGTCTGTGACTGTGAAGATTGTGTCTTCATGGTAGTGGGAAGGAGGGAGACTTGAACTTGACTTCTATAGATCCCCATCCCCTCCATGGGGACCTTGGTTGTGGTAAAGGTTGGGAATGAGACCTGCTCTCCCTGACCGAGATTTATTCATTTATTCTGTCTTATTTACTGTACGCTTAATGGTTGCCAAGCACTGCACTAACCGCTTGGGTGAGTACAGTATAACGATATATGGACACATTCCCTGCCCACAACGAGCTCACACTGGGCAGGGAACAGGAATCGGACACTATGAGCCATTAAATCTAGCTAATTTCTGTTTCTCTCTATTCCTTTAGCTAGGGATCTGAAGTGCTGGAGGCTGAAGGGGATGAACCTAGATGCAGAGGCAGAGTTGTTTGCGGGGGAGAGGCGGTGAATAGGTGTGCTGATTCCCCTTAAAATAATAACGATAACAACTATGCTACTGGTTATGAACTGGTTATATGCCAAGTACTGCGTTACATGCTGGAGTAAAACCCAAATTAATCAGGTTGGCCACAGTCCTGTCCGACATGGGGTTCACACTCTAAGCTGGAGGGAAGAGGATTTTAATCCTCATTTCACAAATGAAGTAACTGAGTCACGGACAGGGTGACTTTCTCGAGTTCCCATAGAAGACAAGTGGTGGAGCTGGGATTAGAACCCAGGTCCTCTGACTCCCAGGCCTATGTTCTTTCCACTAGGTCATGTTGCTTCCCATCTCTCTAACTGGTCAGTTTTATCCCTCCACCTTCCAGCTTCTATATCCTTAACTTCCAATAATAATGACAATCGTTAACTGTGTTTATTATGTGCCAGACACTGTACTAAGCTCTGGGGCGGATACAAGCAAATTGGGTTGGACCTAGTCCCAGGCCCACATAGGGCTCACAGTCTTAACCCCCTTTTGACAGATAAGGTAACTGAGGCATAGTGAAATGACTTGCTCAAGGTCACACAGCAGAAAGGAGGTAGAGCCAAGCTTAGAACCCAGGTCCTCTGGTTCCCAAACCCTTGCTCTTTCCATTAGACCATGCTGCTTCCTGTTCCCTACCCCGTTCCCACTTCAGAGAGAAGGTGTTTGGCAGGAACTGAGGAAGGGAACTTTCAGGGAATATCTACAATTTACTGTACACCATCTCTCAAAATGCAATTAGGAGCAGATCTTACTCTCTAAGTTTCATCACTCTCATGGTGGTTGATTTCTCACTTTCTCATCATACCCACTCCACTTTCTTGCATCTTCTTCCAATCTCGGTCAATGAAGCTGCCTTTTAGTAGCCCTTAGTTAATGCCGTTTTCTGTCTCTAAGACCAAGAATTAAGATGTGGTGATCTGGAAACCGTGACCTCCCTGCAGCAATACAGGATAATGTTCCCGTTTCCTCATCTACCTCTGCCAGGAGAACAAGCCTGATAGTGTTTAGGCCAAATAAATTAGGTTTCAACTGCTGGGGCCCAGCACAGCTCTGGAGAAAGGCAAGGCTTTTTTCATCCACTTCATTCCATTCAAGGGTTTTAATTTCATCCTCTCCTAAAAGATGCTGTTTTTACACACACTCGAAGTGAAATAAGCATGCTATTTTCATTTCAGCCTCCTCTCCTCGACTTCCCTAGAGGATAGAGACCAGGCAAACAATTTTCACATCTCAGAAAAAGAAGCATCACTTTCTAATCACTTTGACCTGAAGCTGGGTGGCTAAAGCTTTGGGTTGGGAGGAGGGAAATTATTTCTGATTCCAGATATAAATATCTTAAAGGGTCAATTGTCCCTTCTTAATTCTAAGCTTGTTCACTGCTTTGTTATTTAGTAGAGTCTGGAAAGAGTGCCCTTGGTGTCTGAACTCGCTCAGGGAACCAGTAAAGAAGAATCACAATTACTGGGAATATAATGAACAGAAATGACAATGATCAGCATCTAATACAACAAATATAACACCTTAATTAAAAGATCAGGCAGAACTGGGTGTAGGAAGTCGATGGATCGTGACTGAACACTTAGCTTAACTCAGGACTCACCAGAGGAGAGTCATGGATGGAAAGCGACTCTGCCTCCAAGTGTTAGGGGAAAGATTCAGCATAGATGACCTAAGTAGGGGTGATCTCTAAGGATGCTAGGATCCACACCTTCAGGGATGTGAGCACTAGAGTCTCTAGTCTGAATTCCATTAAAATAATCTCAGCAGAAGAAGGTAAACTTGTTGTGGGCAGGGAATCTTTCTGCTTATTGTTATATTATACTCTCCCAAGAACTTAGTACAGTGGCCTGCATACAGTAAGCACTCAATAAATATGATTGAATGAAAGAATGAATGATCACTGACTTCAGACCTACTGTAGGATACAATGCTCTTAGGCAGGTTGGAGGTTATAGCACTTGTTAAATGCATAATAATGATGATAATAATGATAATGATTGAATATTTGTTCAGTGCTGTGTATCAAGCATTGTTCTAAGCCCAGGGGTAGATACAAGTTATTAAGGTCCCACACAGGCTCACAGTCTAAGTAGAAGGGAGAATGGGTATTGAATTTCAACTTTACAGATGAGGAATCTGAGGCACAGAGAAGATAAAGTGAATTACTCAAGGTCACATAGCAGGTCTTCAGTGAAGCCAGGATTAGAACTCAGGTCCTCTGACTACCAACTTTGTGCTCTTTCCACTGCCACGGAACTTCTCTAGCTTACTCTGTGAAATGTTGACTAAGGTCTCTGTGGGGGGGTACCTTGGCTACTAAGTCTGTGGTATTGTACTCTTCCAACTACTTAGAACAGTGCTCTAGACAGAGTAAGCACTCAACAAATACTATTGATTGATTGGTGTCAAACATAGTTCTAAGCACTGGTGGGATAGATACAAGTTCATCAGGTTGGACACAGTAGGAGGGAGAAAAGCATTTAATCCCCATTTTACAGTTGAGGAAACAGAAAAGTGAAGTGACTTTTCCCAAGTCCCACAGCAAGCAATTGGCAAAGCTGGGATTAGAACCCAGGTCCTCTGACTCCCCGGCTGCTGCTCTTTCCACTAGGCCATGCTGCTTCTAATGATTCAGAAATGGCTAATGAGGTAGTTGAGGGATGGAATACAGACTGAAATAACTAGGAGTCTCCCATTTGGAAAGAGAAAGATTGGGTAGTATTAAACAAATTATGACACTAGGATTGTTTACCCCAAATCCACATTTCAGGGTGAGGGGTCAATCACTGAAACTTGATGGAAGATTTCTCAGCCTCGAGCTGGCATCGGTGCTGCACTGGAATCAAGTCTGTGCTCTTCTACTGCCGTGCAGCTTCTCTAGTTTACTATGTGTAAGGTTGACTAAAGTCTCTTGTGGGCAGGGACCGTGTCTATCACCAGCCCATCCTATATGCTGTCATGGAGACCTTGGTCTGGGTGGTTCAGCTTGATGCCAAAAGAACCCCCAAATCATCACTTGTTCTGTAACTGCTGCCCCGTTCCAGATTATTCCACCGTCTCTTCATGACTCCCAGCTCTTCCATTTGTCTGCTGTGTGATGTTGGGCAAGTCACTGACCTGCTTTCTGCCTCAGTTACCTCATCCGTAAAATGGGGATTAGGACTGCGAGTCCCATGTGAGACTGGGACTGTGTCCAACCCGATTACCTTGTATCTAATCCAGGGTTTACTACAGTGCCTGGCCCATAGTAAGCTCTTTACAAAAAACATGAAATTTAGAAAAAAAGAAAGAGGTGCTTTTGTCAGAGAAATGGAGCATTTCTGAAACTTGGCCCTTCACAACCTGGGACTTCTGGCATTGGGAGACTCTTAGACCACACCTGCCATCACAACGTCCTGGCAGGTATTTGATCACCAAGCACTTAGTAAAGTGCTCTGCACACAATAAAAAGATCAATAAATACAAATGAACAAATGAATGATTCAAAACATTATAGGAATATTGCAAGGAATGGCATTCCCAGGGAAATGGAGATTAGTTGGGTGTGGTGTAGTACCTCCAGGAGGAGGTGGCTATTTTCGGAGGGTTTGGAAGTGGGGTGTGGAAATGGATTGGCAGATCTGAAGGGAGAAAGACTTAAATTCAGGGAGAAGGGAGCCACAGACATGACAGTCAAAGGCAAGTTGTAGTAAGAACCTTACCTTGGGAGGTGTAAAGAATCTTCTTGCTCTTATTGCTTTGTTTTTAATCATACTTGTTAAACATTTACTATGTGCCAGGACTTGGACTAAGCACTGGGATGGATAAAAAATATTCAGATGAGGCACACAGTCCCTGCCTGCATGGGGCTCACAGTCCAAATAGGGAGGACTAGGATTTAATTCTCATTTTACAGATGGGATAACTAAGGTACAGGAAAGCCAAATGACTTACTCAAGGTCACACAGCAGAGAAGTGGCAAAGCCTGGATAAGAACTCAGGTCATCTGCTTCAGACCACACTCTTTCCACTGTGCCAAGTAGCTATTTCCTGCACTCCAATTATGTGTAATTAATGTTCACATTTCTCAAGTTGGAAGGTTTCAGAAAGTATGTGCACTCAGTAGCACTGCCATATAGTCACTCATTACCCAAGGAGTTTTCTTGTCTCCTCTATTTTGTGACCCTGACAAGGTATATTTGTCCATGAAGTCAGTGCTCCATAAAGTCAGGGGGAAGGGATACCGGCATGCCTCCTGGAAGATGGAAATCAGAGGTTGTTGTTATGGCAGTTTGGTTTAGGAGTAGAGTGCCAGAACAATTTAAAATTAATTGCTGACAATATAAAAGAAAGTGGGAACAAAATATTGGCTTTAGACCAGCTTCTCCTCTATAGCACAGCAGCACATAAGCTCTGTGTGTGCCTTAGCACCAGTGAATTAAAAGCATAATGGCAACACCAGAAATGTTTTCATCCTTTTAAATTTAGATTGCTAACACTATGTATTTCGGAAAAAAAAATGGAGAAAAGCCATTGAGCTTTTTCTTTGTCATAAAGCAGAGACGGCAGGGAGAAAATATGCTACATAATGAGTTGACTATTCTTTCAAGATTCAAAGAGTGTTATGTCTAGACTTTATTTGGCCAGCTTTCTGAATGAGTGCCATTTGCAGAAATTGGATGTGGCCATGTCTGCCAGGGCAAGGGTCCTTTTAAAAAGATTTTTATAGTGGAAAAATCAATTTTTGATCCAAATGGGCTCAGGGCAATCCTAGATTCAGAGGCAAACTCATTGGCAGGGATCATTAAGTGATGAAAAGACCACTTGGAGCTATGATCTTTGGGCATTTTATATTTGTCCCACCCTCAGCCCCACAAGACTTATGAACATATTCATTCATTCAGTCGTATTTATTGAGTGCTTACTATGTGCAGAGCACAGTACTAAGCACTTGGGAGTTAATAGTAACAGATAAATTCCCTGCCCACCACAACCTTAGAGTCTAGAGGAACCCTGCCAAGATCTAGTTCAGCATTCCCTCTTTGCCCACCAGAACCATTTCCCCAAAAATCTCGTAGCTGACCCAAGGAATTAAATCCTGGTAACAGCCTCAAAGTTCCAATGACCAGTCAATCAGTGGTATTTATTAAGCAATTACTGAATTCAGAGCTCTTTACTAAGTGCTGAACTTCAATCTCCAAGAGATTCATTTATATTAATGTCTGTCTCCCTCTCTATGCTGTATGGTCATTGTGGGCAGAGAGTATGTCTACCAACTCGGTTGTATTATGTTTTATTGTGTTGAATTGTACTCTCCCAAGGGCTTAGTACAGTGCTCTGCATGCAGCAAGTGCTCAGGAAATACCGTTGATGTTGATGAGCATTGAGTTTGGAATCGCATATTACCTCCAAGATTTATCAGGGAACTCTTAAGTCAACCTGCCCATCAGGTGGATAGGCCATGTTTTAATCCTCTTTCCTTGATATACTGCAGCCTGGCAAGCCTAAGAAAACAAAGACCTCATCAAAGTGTTAACATAGCATTTACAGAAAGTTGAAGGTTGTAAGACAGCTATTTGCTTGCAGCTTTACTATACAGTGTAGCAGCAAGGAGGAACTAAGTGGAAAGGGCACTGAACTGGGAGGTAGAAGAAATGGATTTTAATCCTGACTCCAACACTTGCAAGGTGTGTGATCTTGGCCAAGTCACTGACCTCCCTGCCACTGAGCTCTCCCTTCTGTCATTCACACTTCTCTATGCTGCCTGGATCATTTTCCTAAAATACCATCATTTCACACCCACCTCCTCATTTCTTGAAAACCTCCAATGGCTGCCACTTCCTCTCCATTTCGAGTAGAAACTCTTGAACACTGGTTATAAAGGTACTCCATCAGCTCTCTCCCTACCTATCTACTTCTTTCTCCAACTTCAGCCCAGCTTGCTTTTTTTGCTTCTCTCACACTAAATTCTTCATTGTTCCTCGTTTTTGTGTGTCTCATGCCAACCTCTTACTCACACCCTCCCCCTTCCTGGAATTCTATCCATCTTCTTATCTGACATATCATAGGTGTTCTTATCTTCAAGGCCTTTTTCAAATCCCATCTCCTCTAGGAAGCCTTCCTTTCTTAATCTCTAACATCCCTACTTTATATTCCTCAAGTGCCCTTTCAACCGTTTTTGCCAGCTGAACTTCCAAGTACCCACCACCCCATATACTTAAGATTACACCAACCTGTGTAGTGTTTATGTATGGATTTATGGATTCTATTACTTCTATTTGTAATTAAGTAAATTTATATCTTCCTAGGGAAAGGACTGTATACCCTCCATTTAATAATGGATTAATATTTATTTCCTCCAAACAATGGGTTTTCCCTGGTCTCAAATATCCACCAAAACATCACTTTTTTTTCACTTCTGGAGCCAGGTTGGTGTTCGTGGAGGCTACATATTACTTCTTTGTGGTATTTGTTAAGCCCTTATTATATTTCAAGCGTTTTACTAAGTGCTGAGGTAAATTCAAGGTAAACAGGTTGGACACAATCCGTTTCCCACATTGGACTCACAGTCTTAATCCCCATTTACAGGTGAGATAACTGAGGCACAGATAATATAAGTGATTTCCCCAAGGTCACACAGCAGAAAAATGTCAGAGGGGGGATAAGAACCGAGGTCCTTCTGATTCCCAGGTCTGTGCTCTTTCCAGTAGGCCACACTGCTTCATATTTGCCCTATCAACATATATATATATATCTCTGGTTGGAAATAGAATGAGTGAAAATATACAGTGGTTTCTAAATGAAGTTAGTTACCTTAATGCATGCCTTTACCAATTAGTTTTGGGGAGAATGTTTTGTTGGGTTTTGTTTTTGATTTTTTTTTTTTTTTGTAACCAGTCAGCTTACTTTCTGAATCCCTAGCTTGGAATTTGGAATCTATATTTCTTCTTTTTTATTTGAGAGAGAACTTATTTGTCACAAGCATTTTTTTTTTCCCTGAGCTATCAAAGTTCTGGTTTAAGTGATATTGAAAACTATTGTCGTAGTAATTTGGTTCAACCTTTAAGAAAAATGTTCTTTGGAACCTGAGCACACTGAAAAGCTTTCTGCAGGCCCAAATCGGAACTATTTTAAGGACAATTTAGCATTAAGCTACAAGATACTTTAAATAGCAATGGCATGTCTTCTGAAGTTAATGGCTATATAACTCCCATCACCTATACTTGCTCAGATTCTCTTTCAAATTTAAGTCAAAAAAGAGAGGTAAACTTTCCAGGCGACTTGAATACAAGAATGATGTCTTACCAGCTATTGCAAGACTAATTTGGTTGGGAAATTACTGCCAGAAATATTCGACAGGACAGTGGGTGCTTGACGAGATGGGCTAATGAAGAAGCTTCTAGGCTGCCTGCTGTTAGGCATCCGTCAAATCCTCAGGTCTATGGCTAAAGCATAAAGGACCAAGCTGGAAGCTTCACAACATCATGACAACAGAGTTTCATGACAATCTGCCATTTTTGATGTCACAGGGGTTTCAGATTGGGAGAGTTAAGCCCTGATCTCACCTCTGTCACTCTGTTTAGAAACAAATCAATCAGTGGAATTTATTGAGTACCTACTGTGTAGAGCACTGAATTAAGCACTTAATAATAATGTTAGTATTTGCTAAGCGTTTTCTATGTGCCAAGCACAGTTCTAAGCACTGGGCTAGATACAAGGTAATTAGATGATCCCACATAGGGCTCACAGTCCTCATCCCCATTTTCCAGGTGAGGTAACTGAGGCACAAAGAAGTCAAGTGACTTGCCCAAAGTCACACAGCTGACCAGTGGCCGAGGCAGGATTAGAACCCAGGACCTGTGACTCCTAAGCCTGGGCTCTTTCCACTGAGCCACGCTGCTTCTCTTTCAATCATTTCATTCGCATTTATTGAGCACTTAGTGTGTGCAAAGCACTGTACTAAGCGCTTAAGCACTGTACTGAGTGCTTACTAATCGCTTACTAATAATATTAATTATTAAGTGCTTACTATGTGTCAGGCACTGTACTAAGCGCTGGGTTGGATGCAAGCAACCACACAGTCCCAGTTTCTCATAGGCTCACAGTCTTATTCCCCATTTTACAGATGAGGCACAGAGAAGTGAAGTGACTTGCCTTAGGTCACACAGCAGACAAGTGGTGAAGCCGGGTTAAGAACCCATGAACTTCTGACTTCCACGCCTCTGCTCTATCTACTATGCCATGCTGCTTCATTACCACTTACTAAGCACTTACTTCTAAGCACTGTACTAAGCGCTTGGGAGAGTTTGATACACTGGAGTTGGTAGAGATGATCCCTGCTTTCAAGGAGTATACAGGCAACTGTTGAAAGAGTGGTGAGATTGGCTCTTCATCGTATCATAATGAGATCCATCAATCCTGTTTATTGAGAGCTTAATGTGTGCAGAACACTGAACTAAAATCTCCCTAGTCCAGGGTTTTCCTTCTAGCAGTACAGTATTCCAGCACAAGCTGGAGAGAGGCCACTATGGTCCCATTGGAGGTTTTGCATGGCTACTAATGCCTTGGCCAAAGCGGTCTTGTTAGGCACCTGGACAAGACGGGTCACTCTCCTTGTCCCCACCTTCCTCTAACTCTAGCAATAGGTCTCTAAATGAGAAGCCAGAAAAGCAGCTGGGTCTGAAAACTGCTTTTTGGGTCTGAGGGAAAGTCCAATACAGCTGGTTGTCAGGTGCGCTTTGTTGTTTGACTGATGCCTGGATGAAAGAGAAGAAAGACCTCTCCAAAGAGCAATTTGAAATTTTGTGGCCATCTGGACATCTGTTCTAGTTTTTCTGGGAAGCAGGTGAGTCTAGCGGAAAAGGGCCAGAGACCGATGATCAGGAGATCTGTGTTCTAATCCTAACTCTGCCCCTTGCCGGCTTTGTGATCTTTTCTGAGCCACAGTTTCCTCATCTGGAAAAAGGTGAGTAAGACTGTGATTTTAAAACTTGTCGTGGGCAGGGAATGTCACTGTTTCTTGTTGTATGGAGAAGCAGCGTGGCTCAGTGGAAAGAGCATGGGCTAGGAAGTCAGAGGTCATGGGTTCAAATTCCGGCTCTGCCACTTGTCAGCTGTGTGACTTTGGGCAAGTCACTTCACTTCTCTGGACCTCAGTTCCCTCAACTGTAAAATGGGGATGAAGACTGTGAGGCCCGCATGGGACAACCTGATCACCTTGTATGCTCTCCAGCGCTTAGAACAGTGCTTTGCACATAGTAAATGCTTAACAAATGCCATCATCATCATCATCATCACTATTGTACTTTTTCAAGAGCTTAGTACAGGGCTCAAAAAATATGACTGAATTAATGAATAAGGCATTGAAGGTGTGGAAAGTGAGAGGTCATGTCCAGGTAACAGCCTCCTCCATTATTATTAACATTATTATCATCAATGTTATTATCTTTATCATTATCATTGTACTTGTTGAGCACTTACTATGTGTCAAGCACTGTACTATGTTCTGGGGTAAATATAGGATAGTCAGGTTGGACACACTCCCAATCCCATATGGGGCTCACAGCCTAAATACCCAGGAGTAACGTTTTGCAGATGAAGAAACTGAGACCCAGAGAAATCACACTGGAGTTCACCAGTCCATGATTATTTGAATATTCTGCTGGGATTCATCCATCTTCACATAGCCTTCCCAAAGAAACCACATTGTAATGAACATTGCTAGGAAGTTTGTAGACCAAAATTTAATCGTTTTATATTGTGCCTTACTATGCAATATGTGCAAATATGTTCAAACATGTACAAATCTTCCGAAGAACCTTGCGCTTGGCCTTAATCTTGCTTTAATGTTTCCGTGATGCTTCTCCAGCAAATCTTTTTCTCCCTGACTCTTTGGAGAGAATGCTTCCTGGACAGGACAATTCAGTGGTTGTATTTAACTAAAATTTGCCATTTTTTTTCCTAATAGTGGAGGAGATGAAATGTAAGTTGACCTTTCTAGAATGGAAATGTCAAGATTTGACTAAAAGGTTTAGGGAAAGTGTTCTAGGAATGCAGAATGTCTTGGGCAAAGCAATATCATTCTGCCATCTCTCAGCAGTTTTATTAATACATTTCTATCTTTGAATTTTAGCTTCTTAAAACAGAGTGTCCCACAGAGGGCAGAAGCTGTTTTTATGTTTTTATTTTTTATGTGGAATTTGTTAAGCACATGATCAGCTTAGAAAGTCTCTGTCCCACAGAGTGCTCAAAGTCTTAGATTCAGTTTTACAGATGAAGTAGCTGAGGCACAGAGAAGTTAATCAATCAATCAAATGAATTTATTGAGTGTTTACTGTGGGCAGAGCACTAGTTCTTCTGTTCTTTCTCAGTACCCCAGTAGAAGTAATGATATTCATTGAGCCCCTACTGTGGGCTTGAGACAATCTGTCTATACAGAACAGGACTCTGCACACCAATTCCACATAGTTTGTAGAGTAAGCTAATTGATTGAAGATAATTCTTTTTCACAAAGTCTGAATAGCCCAAATCAATAAGAAATCTAAAGTCAAGCTTGAATCTGTCAATCAATCAATCAGTGGTATTTATTAAGCACTTTCTATGTGCAGGGCACTGTATTAAATGCTTGGAAGAGTACAGTACAAACGAGTTGGCAGATAAGTTTCCTCCCCACAGCAAACTTACAGTCTGGAGGGGGAGACATCGGTGGGATTGTACCAGGCACACAAGAACGTTTTAGAGCCTTAGAGCTTTCATTTCCACCGCATGCCTTCCTCAGAGTCAACACATTTATCTCTTTGGTAAAGAACATTAAAGAGTTCTACGCAGTTCAATCCTAACCTCCAACACTACTGCTGCTGCTCGGATTTACCTCCGATTTGTCACCTGCCCTTATATGATGGTAGCAGGGTGGGAAAGAGAGCCTGGGATAAATAAAATCCCCTTAGCAGACCTCCTCCTCACACCGGAAGATCAATCATTAATACAGCATCATCTGGAGACAATCAAAAGGCTGAGAGCCCACCATCTTATATAACAAACACAACCTGTCTGCATCACTTCAATCCATTTCTTCTCTACTTTTCTAAGTTTTCTTTTGACAAATCTGCATACTGTCAACTGGATAATGAGCTGGACAATTAGGGTGTTGTTAAGACACTCGAGGAATCTTTGGAATTTTTCCAACTTGTAACTGGATTGGTTACAAACTGCCCCAGTCAATTACTACCATTGATGAAACAGACAATCTTGGTTTTCTCTATAGCTTCTAGGTAGAAACAGTCCTCTAAATGCAAACTGAGAAACAGCAAGGCCTAGTAGAAAGAGCACATACCTGGGTGTCAGAAAGAGTTGGGTTCTAATCTCTTTTCTGTCACTTGTCTACTGTGTGACCTTGGGCAAAGTCACTTAATTTCACCATGCCTCAGTTATCTCATATGTAAAATGGGGATTAAGGTTGTGAGCTCCATGTAGACCATGGGCTGTGTCCAACCTGATTAGCTTGGATCTACCCCTGCACTTAGAACAGTGCCTGGCACATAGTAAGTGCTAAACAATTTATCAATAAAAAAAAACCAAACAAACAAGGTCCCTGGAGATGGGTGGAAAACCATTTAGCTAATTGATCCAGTGCAAGCCTTCCATATAGAGAGAAAACTTTACCATTGACTGATTTCTCTACCCTCAGAGGCCAGGGAAGGTGAGGCCCTACCCTGAAGGAGAGAACTGAACCGAGTAAAATCATTGAAGATGATATTTATCTGCAGGTGCATTACAGGCTGAGTCTGAATTGGGAAGAATGGAACCTTTTGGATCACCTTTATTCTTCACAATAGACTTCTCAATTGAGAAAAAAATAAACAAACATATACACCCTACAGTTCCCTCTTATGAACTCTGCCAGAACAAGAATTAGACGAAAAAATACATCAAAGGTAAAAGCATCATTAAGACGGAGACCTATGCAGTAAGGGTGGCTCCTATTTCCTTGCACTGAACATTCTTACCCTGATATTTCCATGCTCAGCTTTCCCTTTATAATACGGTTTGCAAAGTGTGCTACTTAATATAATGACAATCATTTTAATCTTGGTGTGTTGTACAGCCCGCATGATTTACAATAGGAATTAATTTGGCAAGCCCTCAGTGCAGAATTGCACCGGAATAAAAACATCTGCAAATAGTGCAAGGAGATTTCATTCTTTATTCTTCCCCAAATTTGTCATTATGTTGCTGGTGTGGAGGGAGGCTTGAGGTGGCAGTTCCCAGTAGGTGCCAGCCCTGCCTGGTTGTTGGATTAGATACCCCCACTGACAAACTGTGCATTCTTCTAATGTCAACACCTTAGTGGCAGCTTGGCTTTTGCTTGATAAATGTTGCAATTAAAGCTATTGAGTTTTGCATAAAGTAGCCTTCCCGATTCTGTGTCCAAATTAACCCTGGAAGGGTGAGTGACATAATAGAATGTATCTGGAATGGAAGTCTCTAGAAAAATTGCATATTTTCCAATTTAACCTAGTGTGCAGCTAAAGAGTAAAGATAGAAAGTAAATAACGGCTCCAAAGGGATCATGTTACTGGAATGGAGGATTTGAATTCTGCTGGGGGAGGGTGGTAAATGGAGTTTTCACTGTCATTTGATTTCATTCTTGGTATAATTTATTAGCTAACTTTGTTTTCTTTATTTGGGCAAATTGAGATTTTTCCATCCTAAACCACTTCCCAGGAATAACCCATAACCAAAACCAAATGGTTATCTTACTATCCACAGTTGTTGTTTCCAGGCAGTTTCAACTCTATCACTTTCTTTCCCTTGGGTTTGGAATGTCTCCTTCCTTTATAGGTACAGTCTATCTCTGAAAATGATTCAGATTGAAGCCTTACTCTGCTTCAAACTAAGGCTATAGCTTACAGTGTTAATAGTCAATCAAAAGATTATTTGAATCAGACAAGAAATGTCTCAGAGATCACCACTGCAGTGTTTTTGAAGTAAACAATAAGCAACTTTTCTCTCACTGCTTCTGTCATTGATATTCATGGAATAACCCTATCTTTACCGAGTCCTATTATCAGCTTAGATATTAGACCCTGGAAAGGAAATAATGTAGTCAGTACTATGGCCTTTTCTGGTGGCCAAGTCAATTTAGGATCTTCCTCCCTTTTCTTGTCTTCTCCAACCTTCCAGTTCTTTTAGCAACTTCATCATGTGCATTCCTTCTTTCAGAAATGGTGCCATCCAACCATGACTCCTGGAGGAGTCAGTCCATCAGTCAGTGGTTTTTACTGAGTGCTTACTTTGTGCAGAACACTGTACTAAGCACTTGCGAGAGGACAATCAAACAGAGTTGGTAGACATGTTCCATGCCCACAGTAAGCTTACGGTCCAGAGTGGGAGACAGATATTAGTATAAATGAATAAATTATTTAATATTCCCAAGTTCCCAGAGGCATTACTTCCAAGAAGGAAACCATTCGAGAACTCACTCATCTTGACACAACACAAAGGTTCAGGAGGTGGAATAATCTGACAGCAGCAGCTGTTTTCTGCTGAAAATGACCACAATCAGGGAGTGGAAGAGATTCCAAACAACAAATTCATCTGGAGAGGAATAATCCTCAACTATCAAGACAGTGCTCAGACTAGTGTTCTTTTCTACTTTTCTGCTGGATCTGGGTTGCTCTTCTGTAACTGAAACTTTCTCCCCACCATGTGCCTTCTCTTTAATTTTTACCTCTTCTTGTCCTACAAATAGTCTTGCTTTCTCATATTTGAGAAACATATTGCAATTTTTAAAAAAACTCTTTTTACAACTGGTGAGATACACCAAACTGCAATTTGAAATCCCCTCTAGACAGTAAGCTCCCTCTAGTCTGTCAGTTCATGATGGGCAGAGAACATGTCTTTCAACTCTGTTGTATTGTACTGTCCCAAGTACTTAATAGAGTGATCAGTGCGCAGGAAGTGTTTAATAAATACCATGGATCCACTGAGTAATCCTGCCAGAATTGTTATCCACACAAGGAAAAAATACAGAGGAAAGTTTTGCCGCTTTTTGTGGGTCAGAAATCTATATTCTAGTCCCAGCTCTACCATGTGTTTGCTGTGTGACCTTGGGCAGGTAATTTAAGTTAATTCATTCAGTCGCATTTATTGAGCACTCACTGTGTGCAGAGCACTGTACTAAGTGCTTGGAAAGTACAATTCAGCAACAGAGACAATCCTTGCCCACAACGGGTTCATAGTTTAGAAGGCGGGAGACAGGCATCAAAACAAGTCAGAGGCCCAGAGAAATGGCTACTGACAAAAGGAGAGAGAGAGAGAGACACACACATCGTGCAGGAGCCAAAGACACCAAGAGAAGTTCAGTCAGAGACTCAGTAAAACATCTCTGGTCCTCACTGCAAAATGGGGACAAAAGATCCATTCTACCTCCCTCTAAAATGGTTAGTTCTTTGTAGACAAGGAGGGTGTAAGATTTGATTATCTTCTGTCTACACTAGGGTTTGGCATATTGCTTAAGTGCTTATTAATATAGTGCACTTAGCAATACTTATCACTAAGTATTAATATTAATATTAGAGGGTGGACAAAATATCAACTGTCTTCATGGAGCCAAATTATCTAAATAAACTATACTGGAAAAATGCTAGTCCTGAATGCAAAAGGAAAAAGAGAATGGACCAGTGTATCCAAGTGAGATGCCGTTAAAGTAATGGACATGTTTTCTGAATTCCCCCTGTAGATGGGTATATTTTATCATTCCTTTGTTTTTAATTAAGTCCTGTTATCTTGGTTTCTCTCACATAGAATAGACAGTATTTTGGGCGGGCACCTCACAAGTATTTCTGGAGCACATCTGAAAGACAGGCTTTTCATATGTGGCAGTCTTTTAAGTGAGGAGATGTGGATGCAACCATTTTGAGAGAATCTTAAATGACACTTTTGTGGATTTATTTCATGGTTCATGATTAAAGTTCTCTTGAACTTTATCATGGATTCGGCTAGACTGGTGTGAAGCCATAGGACTGTAGTTATATTTTCATAGAAATAGAAATAATTTCAGAGATACTAGAATATATATTTCCTAACCATAATGATTTCAAATGATGCATAAATAATGATGCCTAAACTCTACTGTACTCTAATTAGATTCCAGAGCTGCTATGTGGGTAATTTTTAAAGGAACCTCAGGGTTTTCTTTGTGCTGGTTGGCCCATTTGCATTGGGTGGGCACGTAAAAGGGGACTGGAGGGCTATTGAGAGCCTAAAGCAGGCCACATTGTCTCTGGAGGCCAGGGAGATCTGAACAAATGTCACATTCTGGGAAGAGAAGAGTATGCCATAATGGGTGGTAGAAACATACAGATAAGCAGACACCCCCTTCTGAAATTGAATGGGCATGTTTAGAAAGATTGGTCAAGCATTGGCAAAAGACCTTATGTGGAATTCTTAGGGCCAAGACTAGATCTGCTCCATAATAATAAATCAAGATGATTTATTGATTATTAGTATGACATCTATCATGCACTTTCTACCTGTTATGGGCAGAGAATGTGTCTGCTTATGGGTATATTGTACTTTCCCAAGCACATAGTACAGTGCTCTGCACACAGTAAGCACTCAATAAATATTTTTGAAGGAATGAATGAATATGTGTTAAGTACTGGGATATATGCAGGCTTTTGGATTAGTCATGTGCCCACAAGGCATCTGAGGTCTATAGAGGGGAAACAGACATTAAAAGTAATTATGGCTACGTACACAAGTGCTTTGGGGATGAAGGTAGAGTGAATAAAGGATATAAATCAAAATGCAAGGGTTACAAAGAAGGGAGAGGGAGTAGGCTTGGTGGGGGAAGGTTTCTTAAAGGAGATGTGATTTTAATAAGCTTCTGAGGGTGAATGAGTAATGGTCTGTCAGATTTGAAGGAGGAGGTGTTCCAGGCCAGAGACAGATTGTCAGCGAGAGTTGGGTGGAGAGATAGACAAGATTGAGTTCCAGATCCCTGTTCAGTGGGTTCATTGGAGGTCTTCATAACTGAAAACAATTTTCCATTTTCTATCGACTAATATTGTGAAGTGTTTGTCCCATGTATTAGCACAGTAAGAACATGTCTTTTTCTGAGATTTTCAGTAAGTTCAAGAGAGTATGTTAAATGCATACATTAGCATTAATAGAGGTGAATTTTTATAATTGGACAAAGGAAGCATTTCATTCATGATTATCCACAAAATAAATTAAGATCTAATCAATCAATCAGTCAGTGACATTTACTGAATGCTTATTCTGTCCTGAACAATGTACTAAGATGGTGAAAGTGTAAAGCAGTAGAGCTGATAGACATGATCCCTGTCCTAAAAGAACTTACATTCTAGTGGGGAAGCCTTTGCTCAAGGAGAACAGTTACAACTTCAAAGTAAATCCCTCTCAATTTTATAGCAATTCTACTTTGGATCCCATTTCTCAGGTTATTTTATTTTATGCTTCTCTTCATTTTGGTGATTTTTAGTAGTTTGGTGTGATCTGTCTGCCCCACAGATAACCACAGCATGTAAAACCCATTCACTAATGCACACAGATTTCTCACCCCTGCACATGCCATTAGTAGGAATATTTATTAAGCGCTTACTATTTGCAGAACACCAAAATGAACTTTGAGGTAGAATCAGCATGGTATATCATGATTGTGTTCTAATCCAGGCTTCCTCCATTTGTCTTCTGTGTGATGTTGGGCAGGTCTCTTCTCTTCTCTGTGCCTCAGTTACCTCATCTCTAAATTGGGGATTAAAACTGTGGGCCCTACGTGGGAGATGGGCTGTGTCCAGTTTGACTAGCTCTTATGAACCTCAACGCTTAACACGGTGCCTGGCACATAGTAAGCCCTTTAACAAATACCATTAAAAAATATTCTAAGGCAATTTCATATGAAAACCATGGGCATCTTTTACTATGTGGGCTGCAATGTTTTCACTCACTATTAGTTTTCCTAGACTGTAAGCTCATTGTAGGCAGGGAAGATGTCTTCTAACACTGTTGCATTGAACTCCCCCAAGGCTTAATATAGTTGTCTACACACAGTAAACACTCAATAAATGCCACTGATGATGATGATCCTATCCTATGGGGATCCAGGTTTAATGGATTTCTCTCTCATTCTGACGGGCCCATTACCTGTTTCAGGGCATCCGGTCTCAAAAACAATGTAAGCTTCCTTCTAGGCCATCGAACGATATTTTGAAGCCCTAGTGGATCAATATGCTTGACATGCCTGAGAAGGTTACTCCCGGAAAGCTCTGAATGGATTCAACTTGTTCCACTGCGAAGAGCCATTAAAATGGCTGTCCTCCATTTTCAATTTTTCATCCCATCTCATTACCAGAGAAATGAAAATTTTGTTTGACTTAGTGCCATGTGAGAGAGCGATATTTTCATGAAAAATTCAGGAACACCCATAACTTTAATTCTTTTCTCTGTGTACCTGCTTTTTAATAAGATTTGTCATTGCAACCTTAATTACAGAAATGGAGAAAACCTCAAAGAGGACATTCAGTCTTTTATCCTAATTCTGCCCCTGAATTTTCTTCTGTTTTTTTTTTTTTGTCCCCGAAGAACAGTTTGAAATTGTCAATAGGCTCTTTGTTGGGCAGAATACCTCTATTTTTCTCTCACTGGGGCCTTCCCTTTGTTAATTGTTGCTGTAATTGAATTTAACTTCAAAATATTTAAAGACGAGTGCAGAGAAGCAATCGTTACATGTCTACATAGAGTTTGGGGATTGACAGAGGCGATAGCAGCAGAAGCTTCTAAAACTGACTAAATTGTTCTCTGTTACATTCATTCACTCAGTTGTATTTATTGAGTGCTTACTGTGTGCAAAGACTGTACTAAGAACTTGGGAGAGTACAATATAACTGTACACATTCCCTGCCCTCAGTGAGTTTATAGTCCATCTAGATGTCCTGGGTTGTTTATGTGAATCACAATTTGCTTCATGTATTAAAAGTCTTAGACTGTGCACTCCACATGGGACAGGGGCTGGGTCCAACTGGATTATCTTGTATCTACCCGGGGTTTAGTGCAATGTGAGATACATGGTAGACACTTAACCAGCACCATTTTTTTTAAAGGTATCCTTGGAACATTGTCCTAAGTGACAATTAACAATAATGATTCCCAGAATAATGGATAGATGTGATCCCTGGATAAAACAATGCTTAGGATATTGTGAGTTTTGAGTTTTTATTTCAACACTAACAGTTACAGTTCATTTTTTTGATGTTGTTGTTGATGTTATTTTGTTTCCTAATGATGAGCCCTTTGGAAAGTTCTGGAACCAAAGGATATCTGAATGGGCATTTCTCCACTATATGCATATTATATGAAATTCACCTCACTTTTAACTTTCCAGAGAAGAAAATATTTCACTTAAAAAAATCTTCACTGAGAGCCTTTAACAGATAGAATTGTTCCTCTGGGGTATAAAATACAAACAAAGGTAAATGTAAGTTAATATATGGTTTAAACAAGAGGGGAATTGAAGAGGAAAAAAAATTAGCCTGGAAGAAATTCTTTTTTTTTTTTTTTTTTGCAAATTTTGCATGTTTTCACTGGTGATAGGGATTAAAAAAAAGCAACCATACAGTAAAACTAGTTTCAGGAAAATTAAAGGGTAAGGTTGTCTAGGGGAATTTGTCCAAATAAACCCAAATTATAATTCCATTCCTGATAGAGGCTTCCTCTGAAACTCTAACCATCCAGGTACTGAAACCAGCAGCTTCCCTCACATCCAAAGAGAAAACCCCATAAACTGGGTTTCCTTTGGATAATGATACAGGTCACTAAGATCCTGACCCATTATAATCACACTTTCCCCATCAAATCTAAGTGCACTAGACTAAAGCAGAAGCTGTGGATTCTATTAACTCTTTTTTAACCCAATAAGAGATCTTTAGATCCCCCAAAACATGGTATATCATAGAATATTTTTTCTTCCTCATAACAATGTGGTCTAGTGGAGAAAGAGAAAGAGTCTGGGAGTTGGAAGACCTGGGTTATCATCCTATTTATGTCACATGCCTTCTATGTGGGCAAGTCACTTAAATTTTCTGTGTGTCAGTTTCCTCATCTGTAAAATGTGTATTCAAAACCTGTTCACACTTCCCTTTAGCTGTGAACTCCATTTTGGACAGACACTGTACCAAATATGATTATATCCAGTCTAGCATTTATTATATTGTTTGGCACATCAGATGAGGAAAATGAGGTGGAGAGAATTTAAATGATTGCCTAGGATAACACATTAGGCAACTTTCTCTCTCCAGATAGGACTATACCAAAATCGTGGTAGAAAAGTAGCTTCCCATCTCTTTACCAAAACAAATTTTATCTCCTCACATTTGAGTGTCCATCAGTCTATTTTGTAGCTGACAACTTCATCCTTTAGACACACTGCGGTCCACTGCAGTGTGTCCATTCGTCTTTCCGTACTGTTCTCCAACTGCTCATTTTCCTGCTGACAATAACCTTCGGTATACTGGAAGACTGTAATTAAGTCACTCTTCGGTTTTATTTTATCTTCAGGCTAAATAATCCTATCTCCTTTGACCTTTCCTAATATGTCTATTTTCCAGTCTTTAATCAGTTTTGTTACTGTCCTCTGGACTCTGAAGAATAATAATGG
This sequence comes from Ornithorhynchus anatinus, assembly GCF_004115215.2. Lineage (NCBI taxonomy): Eukaryota > Metazoa > Chordata > Mammalia > Monotremata > Ornithorhynchidae > Ornithorhynchus > Ornithorhynchus anatinus. Next base: position 30,876,995 of record NC_041745.1, read on the forward strand.
AATGAAAAATAATCTTGTTTAAACCAAGCCTTTCTGATTCTTCCAAGTAATTATTTTAAAAATGAGATTGACTTCACGCCAATAGATGTTAAGGCATCACTTGCTAAAGTTCAAAAATGGTACAATTAGGCAGTTATAATTTTTATAAGCCCCTTATGTACTGAAGGTTTAGATTCTTTTCTGATCAAGTGAGACAAACTCAATAAGATGAAGGGATTCCCCAGCAGGAATCAAAGCCTCAAGTCTTAATGAATTAAAATTAGAAAAAGCCTTGAAAGGGTCTTCAAATGAGATCAGAAATTGAACAGAATGTTGTGTGGAGATAAAACTTGGGAAAACTACCAGAATGCTCCAAAATAGAAGGCCCAAAGAAGAGGGGCTTTTCTTCACTGAAAAATGGCAGTAGGGAATATTGCTTTCATAATGATATGGAAGCAGAGTGGCCTAATGGAAAATATCATGGACTAGGGAGTCAGAGGACCTGGGATCTAATCCTGGCTCTGCCAATCATTTTCCATGCTTTCCACTTAAACTCTGCAGAAAATGCACTGGATTGATAATTTACTCTTCAAACATTTTCATTGTTTTGGAAATCAAATGATGACTCAATCAATCAATTAATGTTATTTACTGAGTGCTTACTGTGTGCAGAGCACTGTATTAAGTGCTTGGGAGATTTCAGTATAAGAGAGTTATATTGGCAGAGTCCTCTGCCAGTTGCTTTTCTAACTTCACTGGGCTTTAGTTTTCTCATATGTAAAAATGGGGAGTCAGTACCTGTTCTCTCTCCTACTTGGACTGTGAGCCCCATGTGGGATGGGGACTCTGTCCAACCTGATACGCTTGTATCTGGCCCAGCACTTAGAAAAGTGCTTGACACATAGTAAGCATGTAGCAAATAGCATTAAAAAAGCAAACTAACAGGAGCCAATTTGGGGTTGAAAGGAGACACCCTCTCAAGTCTCTCCTTGCCCTCCTCCTACCTTACCTCAATGCTCTCCAACTACAACCCAAACCACACACATCACTCCTCTAATGCCAACCTATTCACTGTACCGTGATCTTGTCTATCTCACCATTGACCTCTCGCCCATGTCCTGCCCTGGTTAGGATCACCCTTCCTCCTCAAATCTGACAACTACCCTCCCCACCTGCAAAGTATTATTGTAGGTACATTCCCTCCAAGAGACCTTTTCTAAGTCCTCATTTCCTCTTCTCCCACTCCTTTCTGTACTGTCTTTGCTTTCAGATTTCTCACCTTCCCCTCAACTCCACAGTACTTATGTACATATCTGAAATGTATTTATTCATATTAATGTCTGTCTCTGACTCTGAACTGTAAGCTCATTGAGAGTAGGGAATGTGTCAACCAACTCTGTTATATTGTACTCTCCCAAACACTTAGAACAGTGCTTTGCACACAGGAGCTCAATAAATATGGCTGACTGGTTGACTGAACAAGTCTGTCAGTCGGTGAGCAAAAGCAACTTTTACTTTTCCCAGCTCTAACTTGATCCTTCCCTACATTTCTTCCCTGGTCTTCATCAACTGATTGGATTACTTCCCCAGCCATGAAAATGCAAACATTGTGGAGCATGTTGGGCAGTTAAAAAGGTACAGTCCTACAGTTAGTTACATTTCTCGTCCATCTGTGACCTTCTTAATTTGGCTTTTTCCTGTTCTGACATGTAAGCAACTTTGAATGGGGGACACTTTCCTTTGTCAGAGTATTCAGACTGGCCACTTGGGAAAGAATCTGCTCTAGTCTTCTCTGCAGGTACTGCAGCTCTCCAAAATGAAGGGGACAATTAATTCAAGTCAGAGCCTTTTACCAACTCAATAGCAACAATGATTAGGGAATGGGAAGAATAAAAGAATAAAAACAAAAGTCTAAGCTGTCAACCTGGAAAAAGCCAATGTATGCTGACTCAGACAAACAGTATACTTAAACTTTAGAGTGGTGTATCTGTAATCCTTTTGGCTTTATTAGTATCAATATGATTATATTAGTTCCTCTTGGGCAGATGAAAAAGAAATACCGACACGTTACTAGTACCCCTTAAGGGAAAATGCCCTCAGGTTTTAAGGAATGAAAAAATAATTTTCTGCAACAGCATACAGATGGTTTATTTAGTTTGATTTTTAAAAAAAGATTATTTGAAAACCGAGGTCTTAAGCATCATGTTAAATACCTTGCCCACAGTGAATGAGAGAAAGTGAAAGAAGGCAGGAGGGAGAGGCAGAGCCAGAGATAGATGGAGTGGGAGACGGGAAAAAAAACTGGTGAGAGAGACAGACAGAGATAGAGATATATGTAATAGAGTTAGGTTTTTTTTTTTTACTTAAACTCTGCAGAATGTGCACTGGATTGACAATCTATTCCTGACATTTTCATTGTTTTGGATGTCAAATGATGGACTCAGTCTATTAATCTTATGCATTGAGTGTTCACTGTATGCAGAGCACTGTATTAAGTACTTGGGAGAGTTCAATATAACAGAGTTAGTAGGAACATTCCCTGCCCACAGTGAGTTTACAGTCTAGTGGACTCTAAGAGGATACACCAAAACACTGACCCAAAGAATTCTGCTTTCTGTCAGAGGTACCCTAATAGTAGTAATAATAATAATCGCTAAGCACCTACTATGAGCCAAGCATTGTACTAAGCACTGGAGAAGAATTAAGTTAATCAATCTGGTCAGACACAGTCCCTGTCCCAGATTGGATTCACAGTCTAAGTAACTGGGAGATTGGGAATTTAATTCCCATTTTACAGATGACCAGACAGAGGCAGAGAGAAATTAAATAATTTGCCCACGGTCACCCAGCAGGTAAATGACAGAGACAACATTAGAATCCAAGTCCTCTGACTCCTCATCCTGTGCTGCTTCCACTAGTCCATGGTGGGCTGGGATTCTCTTTCCTGGAAATAGAAATATTGCATCAGCCTCTGGACTAGTTTTTCTGCCTCCAGCCTCACCCCTCTTCATTCTTCCCAACATAGAGGGGCCCAGATCATCTTTATGAAATGCCATTCAGAACACACTACTCTACTAGAGAAGCAGCATGGCTCAATGGAAGGAGCCTGGGCTTGAGAGTCAGAGGTCATGGGTTTGAATCCCAGCTCTACCCCTTGTCAGCTGTGTGACTGTGGACAAGTCACTTAACTTCTCTGGGCCTCAGTTCCCTCATCTGTAAAATGGGGATTAAGACTGTGAACCTCACATGGGACAACCATGTACTCTTCAAAAACTTCCAATGGCTACCCTGTGTCTCTCCACACCAAATAGAAATTCCTGACCACAGGTTTCAGCTCACAGCCTTCACCTCTCCCAAGCAAGCCTTCTATCTGAAGGTCACTCTTGACTGTTCTATTTATGCTACTCCTTGGCCTTTCAAATCTACTGAACCATAGCTTTCCCCACCTTCAAAGCCCTCTCCCTTTCAAGCCTGTCCCTTCTATCACTCTTGACTCTGCCATCTTTGATCCCTTGTTTGCACACCCCCTTCTCTTTTTTTAGAAAAATAGTATCTGTTAAGTGCTTACTATGTGCCAGGTACTGTATTAAGTGCTGGGGTAAGATAGGTTGGACACAGTCCATGTCCTACATGGGGCTCACAGTCTTAATCCCCATTTTACAGATGAGGTAACAGGCACAGGGAAGTGAAATGACATGCCCAAGGTCATCCAGCAGAGAAGTGGTGGAGCCTGTATTAGAACTCAGGTCCTCTGACTCCCAGACTTGTGCTCTTGCCACTAGGCTTCTCACATTTCTCCTTTCAAATCCACCCCACCCCACCATACTTCTTTCCACTTTCTAGATTCTTCTGAACAGACTCCTCTTCTCTGCAAAGGATCTCACAACTGATTTTCCCCTTACCATAGTCACGTCAACCCATCAACCACTCTTAACATTAGGTGAATATCAGTTTGTACATTCCATTAATTAAATTATTCATTCCCACTCTGCTTTGCTGTTCCATTTGTATAATTCTTTGTCCTTCTGAATCCTCTGTTTACATATGATTTGGGACGTCTTGTCTTCCTAATTAAATCCTAAATTTCTCCAGGGCAAGGACTGTCTTTCATTTTTGTTGTACTTTCCCAAGACCCTAGTATACTAGCCATGGTGTTTGTAAGGCACTTACTCTGTGCCATGCACTGTACTAAGCACTGGGGTGGATGCAAGATAATCAGGTTGGTCACAATCCCTGTCCCACATGGGGCTTTCGGTCTTAATCGTCATTTTACAGATGAATAGAACTCAAGTCCTACTGACTCCCAGGCCCATGCTCTATCCATAAGGCCAAATACAGTGCTTGATGTACACTAGATGCTCAATAAACCTAGTCCTACTCTCCCAATTCAGAATAGATTTCATTACTAATTAATCAGTAGTATTTATTGAACACTTACTCTGTGCAGAGCACTGTACTAAGCACTTGGGAAATTACAATATAACACAATTAGACATGTTTCCCATTCATTACAAGATTACAGTCTAGAGGCTGTAGTCAACTATTCATTGGTCAACTAATGTCTGAGTAACAAATGCAATCACCCAACTGGAGAGAGCCTGCTCTGATTTTCCCTTTGTTTATTCACCTCCACTTCCTCCAAGTTTCAAATAACCATAGAACCTTATAAATAAGAACCCCATCTTTTATTATCGCCTCTTCAATGGCTCCTTGAATGTCCTCGGTCCAAGTCGATGATCTCTGCACTTCAGTAATATCCAGATTTTAAAAGGGACCATTAGTCTACCTACATCTCTAGCCCAAGATAGAGTGGGATTTGTTATATTTACCTTGGGGAGGAAAGAATCAATTAGCCGGGCTGTGCCCTGTTGCATAGTAAGAACTTAACAAATCCCATCGTTATTATTATTACGCTTCAGAAACTCTCAGTGTCTACCTCATGTCTCTCCACACCAGACAGAAACTCCTGACCTTTGGTTTCAGTTTACAGCCTTCACCTCTTCCGTTCCTCTCTTCTCCCCTACATTTCCCTAGAGTTGCTGCATCATTGGCCTATTTCTACCCAACATTCCTAGATGGAAGTCCCAGAAAAGAGGGGGATGCAAAACTAAAAATGTATGGAATTCCTTGCCCAAGCTTTTGCCTAATGTGTAGTGGGAGAGGAGGTTGGAAATATCAGCTCAAACATATTCTCTCTGCTCTTACCTTTTCTCCATGCTTTATGCCTCAGATCCATTAATATGAATAATTGAGAGTTCACTAAATTTTTAAAATGTGTTAGCAAATAACAATAATTCTATTCATCATATGGAATCATGAATAGAACTGTCATGAAAACAAGTTCCAATCTTTACAACCTGTGCCCCAAGACAAAAGGTCCTCTCTTCTTTTTCACATCAGCCAGATTTTAGATAATTGTTAGATGTAAATTTGAATATTTTTTCTTCTGTAATTTGCACTTTCTGTAGTCTTCAGGGATTTTGAAGCACACAATTTCTTTTGTTTTGAGACCAAATGTAACCCTCTCCTGAGCAAAGTAGTTTTTACATTTCCCTCTTTACACAACTATTCACCAGAGGTTTCTGATTTGGGTCATTTGTCTAAAAACAGCCAGCAATCATGTCTTTAATCACAATGTGCAGCCTGGCAGATGGTTGTGAACTTTTCATTCAAAAGGTGGTCAGGTTGAGACTTTTTGTGAAAGCTAGAATCTTGTTTTGAAGTCAATCTATTTGATGGATTTTGACATTTCTCTCCTGTTGAATTATTTTTCTAAAATTTTGTGCCTAATACATTAGGTGTTGATTGAAGTATTTTGCCACTTGTTAAGCAGTTACTATGTGTCAAGCACTGCAATAAACCCTGGGTAATCAGGCCGTACACAGATCCCATCCCACCTGGGACACATAAGTAGGAGGGAGTACAGGTTTCTTACTTTTTTTTTATCAATTGAATGGCTTGATATTTTTGAAGTCCAAGACAACCCCAGAAATAGAACTAATCCAAATGCATAATCCAGTAAAATAAATCAGTGAAACAAGAGGGAAATGACCCTGCAGAGTAACTGCAGACACTCTTTCCATTACCAGATTTGAAGAGACAGGAGTTCAGTGCGGCAAGGAGGACCTGGGCAAGGGTTTGGTAGTGAGACACAAAGGAATGAGACATAGCATGGAAAGGTCATAATTTCTTTCAGGTAGTAGAATAAGCAGTGTGGCTTAGTGGAAAGAGCACAGGTTTAGGAGTCAGAGGTCGTGGGTTCTAGTCCTTACTCTGCCACTTATCAGCTCTGTGACTTTGGGTAAAGTCACTTAACTTTTCTGTGCCTCTGTTCCCTCATCTGTAAAATGGGGATTAAGACTGTGAGCTCCACGTGGGACAACCTGATTACCTTGTATCTACCCCAGCACTTAGAATAGTGCTTGGCAAGTAGTAAGTGCTTAACAAATACCAACATTATTATTATTATTATTATTATGTGACAGAGAAGAGATTAGCACCTAGGTCTCCTGTCTCCCTGGACCATGATTTTCTACTAGGCCAGGCTGCTTGCACCGATCTGCTCAATTCAATTCAATTCAAAAAACAACTCTTTCCTATGAATCAATGCCTTATCATTGCAGGAGAGATCGTCTACACTGATGAAGCTTAGGGCTACGCATGATGGAAAGGTGTAGGCCGAAGCATCAAATTCCATTCACCTGTGCTGGGCAGCAGCTGTTTGGGAAAGAGGCAGAGGCAGATGATCAAGTAATCAAAATTTTGATCAAAGACAATGGCAAAGACTCAAGTTTTTACTGTGTGGAAGAAGGCAGTGGTAAACCACTTCTGTGTCTTTACCAAGAAAACACTACGGATACACACACCAGAATGACTTTATGACAGAGATGGGATGTTCTGAAGAGGGTGCATCCATGAAGTTGCAGTGGGTCGGAATAGTTTCGACAGCATTTGAAGAGGGAGATTTAGGGAACTTAAATCACTTAAGATAAGTCTAAGCAGATTTCAGACTCATTAAAACCAGCCCGATACCGAACAAGATTCTACTCATATATGACTCAGGCACTTCCCTGTGAAGCAACAAGGCCTAGTGGACAGTCAAAGGAACTGGGTTCTAATTCTACCTTTGCCAAACATATGTTGGGTGACATTGGGCAAATAACCTAATTCTCTGAGCCTCAGGTATCTCACCTGTAAAATAAGGGTTAATACTGTGACTTCCCCCCATGTGGGACATGGGCTGTGTCCAACCTGATTAGCTTGTATCTCCCTTAGCACTTAGTAGGTTGCCTGATACATGGTAAGTGCTTAACATATACCATTAAAACCAAGAAACAAAACATACTATCTGAGGCATCTATACCCATTAACAAAGGGAGGTACAAGCATATGGCTTTGTGAAAACAAAATGGCTCAATTCCAAGCATTTGATAATGCTTTTTGGTACTGGCCCCCTGGGGAGATACTTCATTTCTCTAGACTTCAGAAATGTCAATGGGAAGTTAATTAGAACCCAATTTGTTGTCCTGATGAGGTCCTTCTGGGCCAAGATATGGGTTGTTTAAGGTCTTGAGCTGCCACAGTTGAGTGTATAGCCTTTTCAGAAAATCCCATAATCACTGGATAACCCAAAGTCCCAAGTAAATCAGTTGATCGTAGTTTGTTTTAAGGCTATCAGGCCGGATCGAAGGGGAGAAAGAGGATTTTAATTATAATTAACCTCTTCGAATTATTTATACCATCAGAGCGTTATATACAAGGAAGAGCCAAACACTTTTGAAATCAAAGGAAATTACTTAGAAGCAGAAAGTTTGGCCCCTAGAACTCTTACCAGCAACAGTTCGTCGAATCAGGATCATTCCCCACTAAGCCAGCATGAGTCCCTGGCCTTTCCCAGTTTGAAGCGTCCCTGTGGTGAGAGGCTTACCTGCCCAAACCCCAACTTCACCGTGACTGCCTTCTCGGAGATCAGTCCTTCCCCAGCCCAAGACAGTCAGAAACCTGTGATCTCCAGGCTAGAAGGGACTAGGGGAAAGAGTGCTAGTAGAAAAGCGATGTGTGTGGGGGTGGGCGGAGGGCCAGATTCCACCTTAAATGTTGAGCACCTTAAAACCAATAGTTAGCAGCTTCTTTTTGAGTAGAGAGGAACAGGCAAACATTGGAGGTTTCTGGAGAAACCGCAGGTGTGTGACAGAGGCAGATGGGCCTAGTGGAATGAGCACAGGCCTGAGAGTCATAGACGCGAAGTTCTAATTCTGCCTCTGGTAATTGTCTGCTGTATCTTATCTTGGGCACTTTTTTATGGTATTTGTTATGTGCTTACTCTGTAGCATACGCTGTACTTTGTGCTGGTATAGATACAACATAATCAGGTTGGACACAGTCCTTGTAGTACATGGAGCTCAAAGTCTTAATCCCCATTTTAGAGATGAGATAACCGAGGCACAGAGAAGTGAAGTCACTTGGCCAAGGTCACACAGCAGACAAGTGGGTGGAGCTGGGTTTAGAACTCAGGTCCTTCTGATTTCCAGGCCTGTGCTCAACCACTGTATATCTGTGCCTCAGTTGCTTCATCTGTAAAATATGTTTAACAAATAACACTGAAAGACAAAGTATGCAAGCAAAAAAAAAGATACCCATGGCATTGTAGAAAAATGATCCACTCAGCAGAGTAAAGTGTATATTAGGGAGGGATAAGACTGGAGACAGACCAATGAATAATAATTATAATAACTATAGTATTTGTTAGTGGTTTCTATGTTCCGCCCATGGTACTAAACACTGGGATAAACACAAGAAAATCAGGTTGGATACAATCTCTGTCCCACATGGGGCTCCCTAAGTAGGAGGGAAAACTGGTATTGATGAACCTGATTATAAAATTCCCAACACCATAGCTGTCTCTTCTCTCCATTATACCTGCCCATTTCCTTTCACCTTGCTTCATTTAATACATCCCATCTTTTTCCATCATTTTTTTCTTTCCTCTCAACCCTCTCCTGTTTCCCCATTTCCCATCTGGAAGTCTCTGACCCAAGCTTGTGTATGCAGGGATTGTATTGTTGTATTGTACTCTCCCAAGCACTTAGTACAGTGCATTGCACACAGTAAGCACTCAATAAATACAACTGAATGAATGAATAGTAGATTTTAATGAGGCCCTGATCAGTTTTGAGGCATTATTATCTGTTTTCTCTCTTTGTATAGGCAAGGCAGGTGTTTGCTCTTCCCAACCCAGCCTCTTCAATTAGAAAATAGGCAGGACTGGAGGATTTTTGCAGGAAGGATGTGTCTACATTTTGTATTCCTGATTAGTGTAAGCTGTTAAACCAAAGACACTGGAGGCTCTGCCATCTCCAAGTGAATTTGCCCTCTTAGAAGTTCCCCAAATGATAGTTTGGAAACAATAGTAACATTTTATCCTCTTTGTGACAACTCTGAAAATTTCACTTTGATAAAATTTCACTTGTTTCTTTTGATCACGATCTGTCCCTTCGGTTGAGAAATGTTTGTATAAACTGAAGGGACTCAATGTAGAAGCAGAAGAGAGATGTTCAATCTCCTGCTTGTTTCAGGGGATATGTCGTAATAAGCAGCCCACTTTCCCTCCTCTGCATTGACATGAACTTCGGTACAGTTCTCAATTAAAGTAACTCTCCAATTAATAGGCAAAGTTAGAAATTTCCAGTTGCTCTAAGCAGCAAAAGCATTGGAAAGAAGACCAGAGATGGGCATTGCTAGGTTTTACCTTTCTCATTCAGAAAGCATCCCTGAAGATTTATCACCAATGAAAAGCACTAATTGAAGGTAAGTCTTAGAGGCACACCTGGAGATTTCATCTAGTTACCTTTAACTTCTGTTACAGTGAAACTCTCAGAAACTATTTTTGGAGATCAAATGGGGAACTCTTTGAAAGGCTCAGCTTGATTAAGAACAGACAACACACATTTAGGGAATAAAAGTAATGTCTCAAAAACTTTTTGATATCCTTTAAGGACATTGCTCCAGGTAGATAAATGGAGAGAGTGAGTTAGAGTGGATTTTCAACTTAGATGTGAGGATAGCTTTTGACAAAATTTTTTACTGCCAGAGATATCCAAGGCCCTGATCTGTGAACAACAGCCAAATGGCTCCCTGACCTGAACAATGATTTATGGAAAGGATACAAAGTTGCTGGAAAGGGATATTTTAGACACAAATGCGTTACCATATTTGTACTTTACAGGTCGGCAGTAAATGCCCAACTTTCTAATTAAGTGGGAAAGATTTAGCTTAGTGTTTGCTTGCCAAATCATGGGAAAGAAATCAATTCGAGTCAAATAATCTAAAGGAGCCAATGGAAAAATAATTTTTTTCCTTAATAAAACAAACAAAAAACCCCACATATTAAATAGCACTTTGTGCTACATTCCCCATGATTGATTTTTCTCAGAATTTGAGATTCCAAACCCCTATTGTTATTCCTTGGGTATCAGTCTTCTACAGAGGCAGGCGTAAGTAGGTTACTAATTAAAGAGGTGGACAGATAACTCAAAAAGAGTCTGAGAGATTTAAGGGGACATTTTGGAAGGAGATCTGAATTGGTCTAATATCACTGTCATTTTTCTTATAATGATAATTCGCCTCATTCTCCCCTCCCCACCTTGTTCCTTGATTAATCATCTTAGTAAAACTAAGAAATTCAGATAAAGTCATTCTGAGTAATATCAGGGGGAATAGATGTATCTAGAGAGAGTTTATCCTCTGCACTCTCCTTTGATTCAACTTTCCAGGTGAACAACACGTATGGAGCATATTGGAAGCATTTGAGTTTATATATGAAGGAAGCATAAGGATGAAGAAGATTATGTGCTTTATTTTCATTTGTTAGCAGAGAAAAAACGCAGATATTTAGGAGCCAGAGGTTTTGAACAGGTCGTTGTTTAAGGTAAGAGCATCAAGTGACGTACTTTTCAACATGGGCTGAAAAAATCCCCAACATGACAATGTAAGGTTGTAGGAGGGGAACATAAATTAAAGCAGGTCAATGAGCGTCATGTCCTGAAATCTCAATGAGCTGTCTGGAACATTGTCAAATGAAAAGCAACTCAGATAAACTCAAGGATTTGGAATCAATGCTGTAACAGGCTAGACATAAATCTATAGAGGATACCGATCCTGACAAGTAGGGTGGATTGAAGCAGGTGATGGTGGGGTTCCTCTAAACTGCAAGGACAGCTCAATCCACTCAATACCTATATCAGTTGTGAGTAGTGAAACGCCCCCCTCCCACCGGCATTACATTTCTTAGCCCAGGCAAACTGCAAATAGAAAGTAATAGCAATGACGGTATTTGTTAAACACTAAGCAGCGTGACTTATTGGAACGAGCACAGGCTTGGGAGTCAGAGGTCATGGGTTCTAATCCCTGCTCTGCTGCTTATCAGCTGTGTGACCTCGGGTAAGTCACTTAACTTCTCTGTGCCTCACTTCACTCATCTGTAAAAATAGGGATGAAGACCGTGAGCCCTACGTAGGACAACCTGATTACCTTGTGTTTACCCCAGCTCTTAGAACAGTGCCCGGCACAAAGTAAGTACTTGACAAATACCAATATTATCATTATTATTATGTGCCAGGCACTGTACTAAGCACTGGAAAACAATCGTAGAACTACCCGTGTCTTAGACTACTACTGAAGGCTTTTTCAGCTAATATTCGGAGATGATAATATCATGCTTTTATTATAACTGACCATCCAATGACTTATTCTGATATGCATTAACGTAGCCTCCTAGAAACTTACACTTTCATGCAGATGCAGATTATTTTTCTGAAAGATGATGCTTGCACAGACATCCAAATGGCTTTGCCATTTGACTGATTAACCAGTAACAAGCCAGCTAACAAAATTCACCTTGGATGAGGTCGTGATCAGTTGTTTGGCTGTTCTCCAGTTTTATCTGTGACCCTGTCCGGGAAAGTACCAGGAAACAATGTAGGGTAGGCCTTAATTCACTCAACATGAGCACATGCTCCAATTCTGAATACTGAACTGGGTTCTGGGGGGGAGAATACAGCGGAATAAAATGTCCTTTTGGAGTATTTGATCTCTGACACTGGCACTTAGCTCCATGCATTTATAGTGGTTCCAAGTAAGATAACTGTATAAAGATTTTTCCTTCAGTGGCCTAAAATTATTTTAATGCCAAACAGTTTATTAAATATATTGTCCAAATTAATGGTAAATGTTCTAGAAATTAACAGTAAATGTACAAAGTTGAACACTGTGCTTCCTTGAAACGTCTGGAAATTGAAATAAATGCATTTATTTGAATTCATTTTGGTTCTTAGTTCCAGCATTTAGTCAGATAATTAAAATATTGAGCACATGAGAAATGCAAATCTTTACTCTTCAAGATTACCAAATTGGTACTGAACCTAATTATGCTATATCTGTTCATTTAACTCAGGTTTAGTTCCAATGAAGATTTTAAAGAACACTTAGGGATTTTTTTTTTTGTGAAGCAATCTGTAATAGAGCAACATTCTATTACATTTTAGTATACTGAGAGTTGATTGATAATCATTAGAGAAAGAAAATATCTTCCTATGATGATCAACCTTTACAAGACATGTATTTTCTATATTTTTCCCCAATTACTATAGTGACCTAAAAATTCAAAATAAGTTGGTTGAACTTAGTTCAGATTACTAAAATTTCTATTGGATTTAATATAGTTGACAGGAATCTGCTTAATTCTTTTCAGTTAACAAGCAGTTTCATTGTTATTATCCAAAACAACCAATCTAATTTATACGGACATGATGACCGATTGTTCATTGACCAAGTTTCTTTGGAAGAGTCAATCAGTCATATTTATTGAGTACTTACTGTGTGCAGAGCACTGTACTAAGTGCCGGGGAGAGTACAATATAACATTAAACAGACACATTTCCTGCCCACATACAGTCAGGTTAATATGCAATTGGTTATTGTGTCCTAATGAAACATAATGTAGAAGAGAAAGAGCTGATGGAGATAGTGATGGTAATAGTAGCACTGAAATACATACAAGATAATCAGGTTGGACACAGTCTCTGTCCCACATGGGGCTCACAGTCTAGGTAGGAGGGAGAACGGATATTGAATTCCCATTTTAGAGATGAGGAAACTGAAGCACAGAGAAGAAAAGTGTCTTGCCCAGTGTCACAACAGGCAAGTGACAGATCTGAGATTAAAAACCAGGTCCTCTGACCCCCAGACCTGTGCTCTTTCTGTTAGACTATGTTGCTTTCCCCACTGCTTGTGAAGATATATAAAACTTTCACAACTTTTTTTGAACCATGATCCGGTCTGCTCCTTGGTGCAAAATCATGTATTTGTTTAAACTCTGATACTACTTAATTTACATAGTGGTCAATCACATTTATTGAGCACTTACTGTGTGCAGAGCACTGTACTAAGAACTTGGGAGAGTACAAGGCCCCAAAACAGTGGCTGACTCCTTTGCAAACCCATCACAAAGAAATCAAATCCCATGGTGAAACCAATAGCCAAGGACTGTCGGTCCTGAAGAGGGGAGGGGCAACCTCCTCCATTCAGGAGTTGTCAGATGTTCTCCTGCATCTACTTCCTGGCTTCAATGGCATTCAGAATGGACCAGCATTTAGATAGATACTTCTGGTGGATGTCTTCCAACTCCTGCTCCATCATGGGGTCACGAGCCTTGACATCAACAAGAAAGGTTTTTTTGTTTTTTTGTTTGGTGTAGCGAGAGATGGACAGCCAGTGGCAACTTTTGTTGGTTGGAGAAACTTGAGCTCAGTGATGTTTCAAGAAAACGGTCTGGCAGCAGCATGAAGTATAGACTGAAGGAGAGAGGCTGTAGGCAGGAAAACCATTGAGGAGGCTGGTACAGGAATCCAACAGTGATAAAAAAAAAAAAAAATGTTTGTACCAGATGGTGGCTGGAGGGTGGAAAAGATAGAGGACGGTTGGAAGATATTATTGGAGGAAAAAACAGCAGGATTTAGTAGTTGATTAAATGTGAGAGCTCTGAAGTGGTGAGAAGTCAAGGATAACACCAAAACATTGGACTTCAGGGACGAAGAGGAATGGTGGCAATATTGATGGAGATGAGAAAGTTGGGAAGAGAGGGATTAAAAGCAAAAGTGAGAAGCTCAGCATTGAAAACGTTGAGTTTGAAATACTGATGGACATTCCGAATGGAAATGGCCTTATCAGACAATCAATCAGTGGCATTTATTGAGCTCTTACTATGGGCAGGGCACTGCACTAAGTGCTTTGGAAAGTACAACAGAGCAGCTACATTCCTGCCCTCTAGGAATTTATAATCTAGCATTGGAGATGCACATTAAAATATATTGCAGGTAAGATAAAACTATGTAAGTGCCACTGGGTTGGGGTGAATATCAAATATTACCCGTGATATGAACATATGCTGTTGCGGTGGGGTATCAAAGTGTTTAAGAGGTTCAGATGAAAGGGCCTAAGTGACTCAAGAGAGAGAGAAATTAGATGGGGAGATATCAGTCATGGCAGGCTTTCTGTAAGAGATAAAATTTTGGGTAGGACTTTGAAGATGTAGAAAGTAGTGGTCTCTCACAGGTGAAGAGGGAACGCGTTCAAGGCAAGAGAGAGCATCGAGAGGCCATGGTGAATAATTTCATCTTGATGTAGAGATGGATGGGCAAGCTTTGGAGGCTTTAGAAGAGTGAAGAGCTGTTCACATTATGATGTTTTAGAAAATGATGCAGGCAGCAGAATGAGGTATGGAAATATGGGCAAGGCTGAAGTCAAGGAGGCCAGTGAGGAAGTTGATTCAGTAGATTAGACCATAAGCTTATTACGAACAGAGAACGTTTCCACTAATTCCGTTGTCTGTCTATTGATGTATTGTCCTCTCCCAAGTGTTTAATATAGTGTTCTGCATATTATAAGTGCTCAGTAAATACCACTGAATGACTGATTAGGTGGAGTATGACAACTATTTGGATAAGCATTGTGATAGTTTGGTTGGAGAGGAAAGGGCAGAAGCTAGAGATATTGTGAAGATAGAACCAGCAGGATTGGGTGACTGGCTGAATGTGAATGTTGAAGGAAAGAGAAGAGTCAAGGAAAATACCAAGACTGAGGACTTGAAGGACAGAGTGGATGATGGCATTGTCATCAGCAATGGGGAAATGGGGGAGAGGTGAGGGACTGGGAGGTAAAATGAAAAGTTTGATTTTAGACATATTGAGGCAGAAGAAATTATGAGACTGCAGAGAAGACGAAAGGATGGGCCTGGAGGGTTGATCTGTGGAGTCATCTATGTCGAGATGGTAGTTGAAGCCATGGGAACGAATCAATTCTCCAAGGGAGCTGGTGTGAAAGGAGAATGAAGAGAACCCAGAACTGATGAGCCTTGCAAGATCTTCACAGTTAGAAGGTGAGGGACAGAGGGGAAGGCTGCAAAAAAGACTGAGAAAGAACAGCCAGAGAGGTAGAAGGAGGAACCAGTAGAGGACAGAATCAGAGGAACCAAAGTTGGATAGTCTTTCAAAAAGAAAGGGGAAGTCCACAGTGTCAAGGCCTCCTGAGAGGTCAAGGAGAATTAGGATGGGGCAGAGTCTGTTAAATTTGTCCAGGAGAAGGTCACTGGTCAATTGTACTCTCCCAAGTGCTTAGTTCAGTGTTTTGCAAACAGTAAGAGCTCAATAAATATGATAGAATGAATGAACGAATTTTGGAGATAACAGTTCAGTGGAGTGAGCTTAATATGGAGAGGAATGTGTCTAAACTAGTGGTCTTGTATCTATTTAGGGCTTAACACAGTGTTTGGCACATAATAATAATATTTGTTAAGAGCCTTATTCTGTTCTGGGCACTGGTCTAAGTGCTGGAGTAGATAAAAGTTAATGAGGTTGGACACAGCCCCTGTCCCACATGGGACTCACAGTCCTAATTCCCATTTTACTGATGAGGTAACTGAGGCCCAGTATAATGAAGTGACTTGCTTAAGGTCACATAGCCGATTGGCGGAGCTGGGATTAGAACCCCGCTTCTGATTCACAGGCCCGTACACTAGGACATGCTGCTTCTCTTAATGCGTTTCACTATTATTTTTATTATCATTATTACTGTAATATGGTTATTATCAATGCTAAAATAGAGAAAGACTTGGCTACACTTTATATTTTTCTGGAATTAAATGCTTTGTTTAGTGAAGGCAAACAAATTAATAAAAGGCATTTCTATTTTTTTCAAGGGCAAACAGCATTTCTACTTCATTCAAGGGCAAACAAACTGAATTGTTGAAATGTCTCACATCAACTTTCAGATACCACTTGTTTTGTATCTCTGCACCACTAGTTTCCTTCATACACTTGTATTTAAATACAAATGTTAATGCTTATTAAAGTTAAAGTTAACCCCACGGTCACATAGGAAAGACAAGCCTTCCACTGAGGAAACCGGATGTCTTCTAATGACTTCCCTTTGATGTTGTATAGTTTGGCTCGATTTGGAGTTAAGTCAGCTACGTAGACCAGAAGAAAAGCCAGGGGAAAGTTTGAGTGGAGATGAGGCTATACATATTTAAGTAATCTGCTGTGTAATTTCACTGACAAACAGAAGACCGCATCTCCTGGAATTTTATAGAGAACACATTTAGCCTAGTCAGCACTGATGTAAATGTCTAAACACCAGCTAGACAGAATTGAATTCCATCTTTTATGTGCCTTGGGATGCAGCCAGCATATTTCTGATTTTCTTCTGAAATCCTGCTGACTTGGAGCAGGTGTGCCTTAAAATAACAAGAACTCATCAAGGCACGATTGCTATTTCTCCGACTGCTTTTTCTTACCTCCTTCCTGTTGTGCACACCTGGTCACCCAAACATCGTGTAGTCCTTGGCACGCACCGCAAACAATCCCAGGGAAAGGTCTTTCTTGTGCATGATAAGAGGAAATAGTTGTATTAACTGATGATGGACATTGATGGTGCAACTGAGCTAAAGGGAAAGCTATTCAGAAGCAGATATCCTCCTGGGTTTAGTTTACAATGCCAGTCTTGGTGTCCTGGAGTTGAGGCACAAAGCCATCTAACTAGTTTCCACTGTCTCGTCTTCTGCTGTCAAATCCTCTGTGATCCATAGCGACTCCATGGACACATCTCTCCCAGAACACCCCACTCTCCATCTGCAATCATTCTGATAGTGTGTACATAAAGTTTTTTGGTAGAAAATACAGAAGTGGTTTACCATTGCCTTCTTCCGCGCAGTAAACTTGTGTCTCCACCCTCAACCCTCTCTCATGCTGCTGCTGCCCAGCACAGGTGAGTTTTGACTTGTAACAGATTGCCTTCCCCTTGCTAGGCACTGCCCAAGTTAGGAATGGAATAGCTTTGCCTCCACTTGACTCTCCTTCCCATAGCCGAGACTGGTAGAGAAGTGGAAACTTTTCAGGTGCGATCCTGAGAGGGCCTTGGGAGATGAGAGGTCACCTAGCTGCTTTTAATTCTATTTTCTGCTCTAACCACAGCTAATTATATAATTGTCTTCCTTTTAGTTGAACCATCAAATCCACTAGGTTTCAATAATGTTATAGTGATAGTTCGAATTGTAAGGCTGCTTCTGACCTCTGTAAACAAAAGTCTCTGTCTTAAATCCCAAATAAAAATCCAACCATCCACCCCTAGGTTTCTAAATCATATTATATAATTAAAGTTTGATAGGGTAAGATTGAAATCAAATGAATGATTAAGCCTGACCAAAAGAAAAATGCTACTTGGAAGAAAAAAGACCTTTGAAAAGTCAAACAGAAGCAGACAATTTTCAGATATTGCTGGAGATGAAGTTCAGAGATTGTGTACATAAATGGATTGCACGAACACCCACAGTGCATTTGAATCAGTGGTTTCACACTTCTCCCACATGTCCTCTATCCCTAATGCTTTTGTCAAGTAACCAAATTGGTGGATCAAATGTCCATGTCAAAATGTCAAGTACTCTCTTGACGGTCAAAATGAGGGCAGCTAATGAGAAAAGGAGAAAAGCAGGAGGATTCGAAGGGAAGGCCAAAAAAAGCATTCCTTCCCTTTCTAGCCATTTCCCACTGCCCTGGGCAGTGTGACTGGCATATCCAGGTGCCAAATCCCGGTGAGTGTGCGTATATTTGGCTGCAGGGGTCTAGACAAATCTCATTCTTTTTCTCCTCAGGTAAAAAATAGTTCTGTGACTTGATAATTTGCGACTCCCCTGAGAAATATCAGGTTTCCTGGAAATCCTTGTTATTTGGATTCTGCCAATTAAAGCGTTGGTTTATGACCTACCCCTCCCACCCCCTCCTCTAATTCGTTCCCCCAAGTAGAATCTGAATGGCTTGCAAATCTTCCCATTGAGTGCTTGGCATGTCTAGTCTGTATTTTATTGGTGGGCAAATCTGCCTAGAGGCAAGGATCTGGCTTGTCATCACCACCCACTTCCTGGCTGATGCCCAGCATCCCACCCCTCCAAACCCCTGTGGTCTGCATTAGGCCTTTGTCATCTGGGAAAAAAGGTGGGCCATCAGAAATTGCACAGAAGAAAACCTCTAGAGTGCTTTTCCTGGCTGCAGAAACTCCAAGAAGAGAGCAGTGACCTGCTTCCTTTATCCATCCCCTCTCCCAGTCCCACAACACATATGTACATATCTTTAATTTATGTATTTTGATGTCTGTCTCTCCCTCTAGACAGTAAACTTGTTATGAACAGGGAATATGTCTGTTACATTGTTCTATTGTACTCTCCCCAGTGCTTAGTAAAGTGCTTTGCACAAAGTAAGCACTCAATATGATTGACTGACATTGACATCCTTGCCATTTTCTGGGGAAGGTTACCCTCTTGTCCATTTGGAGTTACCTACGGGAGAAGACCAGTTGTGTTGGAGGCAACAATGAACCAGGGTAGGTTTAGGATAGAGTCATCCGGCAATATATTCCACATTTGAGTACACTGTGGAGGTCAACAGTGGTTTTCCCATAGGATAATTACACTACTGGGAAGAAGAAAGGCTAAAAGTAAATAGGGGCAAACCTTTATATATGTGCTAAGTCAAGGTATGGCAGTGCATTTGCCCTGGATAGGAATAGGAAGTCAAGAAAGCACTTATTCTGCTTTTTATTACTATTAGTATTAATGAAAATATTGTTATTATTATTAGTTGCATCATTTTAACAGGAACAGTGGTATTTGCTAAAATGTAAGCTCACTGTGTGCAGGGAAGGTGTCTGCTAATTCTGTTGTGCTGCACTCTCCCAAGAGCTTAGAGCAGTGTTTTGCACATAATAAGCTCTCGATAAATGCCAGTGACTGGTTGGTTCCTCTGTGCCAAGCACTGCACCAAGTGTTGGGATAGGTAAATCAGAAACAGTCCCCATCCCATATGGGGCTCACATTCTAAAGGAGAGGATGAACAGGTGTTTAATCCCCATTTTGCAGATAAGAAAACTGAGGCACAAAAAAGTTAAATGACTTATCCAAGGTCAAACAGGAGCCATATGACAGATCAAAGATTAGAGCCCAGATTTCCTGACTCCCAGTCGCATGCTCTTTCCCCTAGGCCTTGCTGCTTCCCATGAACCCACAGTCTCATATATTCCTTCCTGAACAGGCTGAGTCATCAGTGAGAAATTCATAAACTTCAGTATATTTATCTTCAAAAATATAGGTTACGTACATTCCTCTTTTATCGGGCAGTTTTCCATTGTGTTATATTGAGTTGGGTTTTTTCACATTTTTTAATAGCTCTTCCCAGGACTACAGGCTTTTAGCAATTTATTTTATAATCACTAACCCGATCAGTACGTTGCCTGATGGTTCCATTCCATTGAATTGCAGAGCTCTCTGTTTTCTCTGTCTCCAAGTTTATTTCCTATTTGTCCATGTTCCATTCCATTCTATTGTCTTGCCAAATCGAAGGAATGATCCAAATCCCTTCTTGTCTGATGACATTAATCCTAATGATCTAGTTAGAACACTACACCAATAATCGACACTCACTCCTCTCATCCAAATCAATCCATATCCTGTCACCAGGGGAGCAATTTGATAATGTGTTTACTTCATCTCTGCAGTGTTTCAGTAGTCTGCTGCAAGATACTTTCTTGTTCCAATTCCTTATTACATGCAAGAATGTTAAAGATGTAATATGAATGCAAGAGCACAAAGTGGACATGTGGAACTTCTGAAAAGTCCAAACAGCACAACCTTTCCTCAGATAAATCCATTTAGATTGCTTCTAATTAGATCAGCTTTTTAAGATATTTCCTCAAAATAGCTTGGGAAATAGTTTCTCCTGGTTTTTTTTTTCCCACTGCTAATGAAACTTTAACCTGTCTATAATTGCTTGCTGCATTCCTTGGCCCACTTTTAGAATAATCATGTTATGTTTGCCACTTCCCTGTCCTCAAAAATCAGACATCATTATAGCATTGCTAAAAATATCAAGTGAAAATGGATTAATTTGATTTTTATTTTTTGTCATGATCTTGTCATATGAATCTGAGCTCAATAATGTTTTCAATTTTTTTCCAACAGTATATTTTCTAGATTATTGTCCACCATTGCCACGAACATGTATATGTCTGTATGTGTGCCTTTGTATGTGTGTGCGTCAAGCATGTCACATGTGTAGGTATACATAGACATCCATTCAACATTACATGACTTTGCTGGATGGGCCTTTGGAGGCGAATAAATGACAACAGGTTCTAGCAGCTGCTCTATGGAAGCTGAAATGGGTTGCTTAGAGGAGGGAGAGGAGAACAACCACTTTGTAGTCACACTGCTTCCCATTCTTAAAAAAAAAATTGTATTGCACTGGTTGAGATGGGCTATTCTGATGGGCTGCTCTCAGGGAAAAGTTGCTCCTTTTCAGCAGAGATTCTGAGAAGTTTAGAGTCCCGAATGCAAATCCTAATATAATGTCAGATGCCTCAATCAGAAAACACATCAGGATGGCAAAAGGCCATATTTAAATGCCCCCTCCTTGCTGAGGAGCAACTGTTGACTAAACAGTAATGAAACGAGGTATCTTTGTTATTTTTCAGTGCTACAAATAATATCAATTTGTAAGCCACTCTCATCACTTAAATATGCATTCCCATTCTTAGCATACAGAGGACAAAAGCACACAAGCCCTGTCCCACATTCAAAAGCACATGCATTTGGGGAGACAGGATGGCCTAATGAAAAGAGCAAGAGGCTGGGCATCCAGACAGGCAAGTTTTGTTGCTATATCTGCAAATGGACTTCTGTGTTACCTCGGGCAAGTTATTTATTTTCTTTGCCCCTCAGCTTCCTCGTCTGTTAAATTGGGATAACGTAGACAGTGAGCTCCATGTGGCATGAAGACTGGGTCCAATTGGTAACTATTGGATCTATCTGATGCTTAACACATAATATGTGCTTAACAGATGCCATCCCCCAGTAGATTTTAAGATCCTCCAGGAACAAAGAGTAGATAGTTTGCTCCCAGTTCACATGCCCCAGTGTTCAATACAGTGCTTCCCAGTTGACTTTTCCCAAGAGATTTTATGTAAACTCCAATGACCTACTCAACTGATTCAACAGTGAAAGTGTTCTTACCTGGAATTATTACTGACTCTCCAAATAACCTTTCCTTACCATGTTTCCCATTCAAACAGTCCTATGAAGCACTCCCTACCAGCACTATTTCTGTCATCTTTTTTGTTGGGAATGGATCCAGTAAAAGCCTCCCTTGATAACAGTAAGAGCCATATCCTTACAACTGAGTCATATGAGAGCCAGGACCAGAATGAATGTATCTGAACAACTGAACTGTCTGAACCTTCTTTATCCTTAGGCATCTTCTTTTACAATGCACATCTGTTCATGACTTTTACTATGTCTGAATTCTTTGTTGCTTAAAAAAACTCACTTTTCCCTACTAGCCACATGGCTTAATGGCAAGAGCACGGGCTTGGGAGTCAGAGGATGTGGGCTCTGCCACTTGTCTCCTGTGTGACCTTGGGCAAACCACTTAACTTCTCTGTGCCTCAGTTACTTCATCTGTGAAATAGGGATTAAGACTGTGAGCCCCATGTGGGACAACCTGATTACCTTGTATCTACCCCAGTGTTAGTAAGCACATAGTAAGCACTTAACAAATATCATCATTATTATTATTATTATCACTCCTCTTTACATTCAGGATCGATAAAAGTTATAGTTTTGTTTGATTAAAATAAACCCTTTGAATGTTTTCCATGATGTTAAAAAAAAATACATTTGCTTGGACTCATCCTAGGAATTCCAGCCAAAAAAAGCCAATTGGAATTGCCATTGTTTTTTCTTATTCCCCAAAACAGACTCTGATGCTCTTTACCTTAGGGTGAAAATGCTTCTCTTCTTGTTATATCATTCCTCACGTTTCAATTTGTACTTCAAATATATGTTGGGTTCTCTCCATGGGTGAATAATATTTTCTCTGGAGACAAACCAACTCCTGAGGAATTTGTTGTTTAGGAAGTATAGTAATAGTGACAGTAAAATCCCTTAAAAAAAACCAAAACAACACCCTAACCAATATCTCAGAAACATAGCAACAAATGGTCTATTGGAAATTTGGCAATATATCGTGTTTACTCCTATGTTTTGGGCAATTTTGCTGATTAAATAATTGCAATGTTGTTGAGCTCCATTAGAGATATCTGCTATTTATTTGGATAATGATAATTGGAAAGTGAACTGCCTGGTTCCTATCACAGTCCAATTTGCAAAAAGTACATATAAAATTTAATCACGTTTGTCCTACTTTGTATCTCATTTTTATTGGTTGACCCTACCCTTAATGCAAGAAGTACTAGAAGTATGTCCCACTCTGCATCTGCAATCGTTCTGGTAGTGTGTACATAGAGTTTTCTTGGTAAAAATATGGAAGTGGTTTACCATTGTCTTCTTCTGCAGAGTAAACCTTTTGACTTGTAGCAGATGGCCTTCCACTTGCTAGCCACTGTCCAAGATAGGAATGGAATGGGTATTCAATTCAATCGTATTTATTGAGTGCTTACTGTGTGCCAAGCAGTGGACTACGTGCTTGGGAGAGTACAATATAACAACAGCCACATTCCTGCTGACAATGAGCTCACAGTCTAGAGGCGAGGTCACATGCCTCTACTTGACCCGCCCTCCTGTAACCAAGACTAGAAGAGTGCTGGAAACTCTCCAGGTGCGATCCTTAGGGGGCAGTCCAGGGCTATTTTACTTTAATTAGGCTTTGATGTTTTTCTTACTCTTGATTATTTGCAACCCAAGGTTATATTAGTTTGGTGCTATTTTGCATTTCCTCAAGTATTTGTGATTCTACTAAAATCTACCCAAGTCGATTAATCTCAGCAGCACTGGGAAAACTAGATGCAATCTGAGACCTCTAGGAATAAAGGGCCACATTTTCTTTCCATAAACTTCATTAAAGCTTATCCATGAAGAAAATAAGCTCATTACAGACAGGGAACATCACTGCTAATTCTGTGGTATTGTATTCTTCCCAGCACTTAATACAGTACTCTGCTCATGGTAAATGTTCAATAAATACAATTGATTGATGAAGATTGACAAGATCCAGTAGTTAAATTGTCTTGGAGAATTTCCACAAATCTCTTAGAATTCTGATACACATACAACAACATCAAAATGACAGAGAGCTTCTAGATATATAGCACTTTATTACGGACACCATCAATGATGGGCTCACAGTGGTGCACACTATATAAATACATATATACCTGTAAACATATATTACATTTAAGTATATATATATATATATATATATATATATATATGTTTATATATATACCCACACACACTATATATATATACCCTTCATATATAAAGGAGATGCTGGCTTTATGTCTGTGTGTAACAGAAAAGGCCCGACAGTCCTGGCCTTATAAAGTTGTCCCTTGTTGTGTAACTTTCATTGGTTCATTCATTCAGTAGTATTTATTGAGTGCTTACTATGTGCAGAGCACTGTACTAAGCGCTTGGAATGTACAATTTGGCAACAGATAGACACAGCTCCTGCCCATTGACGGGTTTACAGTCTAATCGGGGGAGGCAGACGGACAAAAACAAGACCACTTAATCACGATAAATAGAATCAAGGGGATGTACACCTCATTAACAAAATAAATAGGGTAGTAAAAATCTATACAAATGAGCACAGTGCTGAGGGGAGGGGAAGGGAGAGGGGGAGGAGCAGAAGGAAAGTGGGGAAAGAGGGCTTAGCTAAGAGGAGGTGAAAGGGGGGGAGAGAGGGAGCAGAGGGAAAAGGGGAAGTTCAGTCTGGGAAGGCCTCTTGGAGGAGGTGAGCTCTCAGTAACCTGGAAGAGATATGCTTCTGCTGATGGGGAAGGCAGCATAGTTGAATGCTTCCTTCCGCTCCAATGGGACAGGTGCATCAGTCAACCCCAATCCCAATCTCTGTCCTCTCTCCCTCATTTCTGATCCTCTTTCCTCCTGCAGCAGCTAGGCAGTCCTGGGACCAAAGAAGTTAACTGGCCCATCTCTTACTGGCAGGTTGGAGGTACACTAAGTGTTCTATTGCTCCTGTCAGAGAAAAAATTCTGGGCCATGTATGGCAGGGTTTTGAATCCACCAGATTTGCCACCTTAGTCTTGGGCAAGATTTGTATATACTTCATTACTCATACCCAGATATGAATAGCAAGAAGCAGGCTGGGGCTGGGCATAAACTGGTTAGGAAAACGATGTGGTTATTACCTTCCCTGAAATTGATTCCAGAGAGAAATAATTTTTGATCGTATCCCAGAGCCAGTTATTTTCTCTTCTCCCATTCCCATCTCATCTGGCAGAATGGGCTTTGTGTCCATAGGAACTCATGCCCTGTAGAGTTCATTCCCCCAAATGACCTGAAGCAGCTGCACCCATTTCAGAGAACAGATCTCAGAGCCTGTCACTCTGTAGCCATGTCCCATGGAGTTTGAACGGGAGTGAAGAACGGCAGCAAAACGTTAAAACTAAACTTTTCAATCTTCTCTTCCTCAGAGCACCAGATTGAAAAATCTCCCTTTGGGAAAATTAGTTTCTTACACATTATTTCCTGTTCGCCGTTTTGTAATACAGAGCCTTCGTCTCACTCCTTAACATTGAACTTTTGGTTTTCAAGGACCATGTGAGGGAAGAGCAGCAGTAGCAAGGGCAAGATCAGAGGCTTTGACCAAGCCGCAGCAAAGTGCATTTTGGTAATGAAAGAGGTAATTGTGACTCCCTGCATCTGCTATAATTGAAAATCTACTCTAGTGCCTTTTCCATTTAACTTTATTGCTTGAGTTCATATCACTGTACAGGAGAGAAAGCATTCCTGAAGTAATTCCTCTAATGTTGCTTTCCTGTCCATACACCAGTTTGAAGCCTAGCATTAAAGTTAAGCCGAAGAGGCAATTAGGTTTATTCAATTACAGCTGTGTGAAAGAAGCGTAATTATTGGTTTCATCATTGTAAATTCACCGTTTTGCTAAATATTTACTTACTAGCCAGGCTACCAGATTCTGGCCATCGGACTGGAACATGGGTGATACAGAGCAAGTGTCCGGCTAATTAATTCTGAATTATAATTAAGTTCCAGATAGTGTACTGCTGTTGCTCTAACCACGTAATTAAGTGGGCTAAATGTTTAATGCTTCTGCAATAAATACCAGATGAATTTGTTGTAATTGGGTTTACGTGTTACAGAGCTTTATGAAAACTTTGGTAAAATGACTTAGAATGAGTAGAAATTTTAATCAGAGGGTTTCTACTGTCCTGTAAGATTTTCATGGATGAGCTAAAAATGGCCAGTGAATTATAAATGCTAGTTTACATCTTATCTCTCCATGTACTCCCCAAAAGAGTCTCTTGAGGTAAGGAAAGTAAATCTTTGGATATGTTTAAATGCATAACAGCTTCTTGAAGGGACTCTCCCTGTTTAAACTCTGGTTTCATAGAAGTTATCAATTAAAAATAAGGGCATTTGGGATGTTCTCCATTGGTTGCAGAGAGTGAGCTCTTGGCTTGTAATTGCAACCTGATTAAGTTGTATTTATCCCAGCTATTAGAACAGTCCTTGGTACATAGTAAGAGCTTAACAAATGCAATAATAATAGTAATGATGGTAGCCATTCCTGGAATTGGATGTTATCCATTAATGCAGCATGACGATTGCTATTACTGAGTCCAGTAATCAATCAATGGATCACATTTATTGAGCACTTCCTGTGTTCAGTGCATTATACTAAGTTCTGAGAAGCAGCATGGCCTAGTGCAATGGGCCTGAGAATCCAAAGGATCTGGGTTCTAATCCCGGATCTGCCACATGTCTGCCATGTGCCCTGGGTCAAGTCACTTCACTTCTCTGGGCCTCAGTTACCTCATCTATAAAATGGGGATTAAAACTATGATTCCTATATATGACATGACCTGTGCCTAACCTGATTAGCTTGTCTTTGCCCCGGCACTTAGTACAGAGCCTGGCACAAAGTAAGTCCTTAGTACTGTAGGAAAAAAAAAGAGCTGGGGAGAGTACACTAAAACAGAGTTGGCAGACATGGTCCCTACCCACAAAAAAGCAAGTCACTCTGCTAAGAAAGCTAGAGAAATAAAAGAAAAGATGGACCTCAAGTAAGATGGGTTATGGCGAAGGAAAACTGATTCCCAGTCTTCTGTCCTGCGAAGAGAATCAATCAATGGTATTAAATGAGTGCTTATTGGAGGTTAATACACTGTACTAAGTGCTTGGGAGAACACAAATTCAACAAAGTTAAGTAGGCACATATCCTGTCTAAAATGAGTTTACAGTCTGGAGGGAGAACCCGTTTGTTGCGAGGCTGGATGGAGCCCTGGGAGTGCTGTGTCCAATGTCCTGACTGGACAGAAGGTAACAAACTTAAATAAACCATTATTCGAACCCAACACGCAGCATCCAGCCTGTTTCTCCCACGGCTGTCAAAGGTGAGTCCTCCCTCCACCACTTTAGGATTGGCTTTGTCTCCATACTATCCAAACAAAGTCACAGCCAGCTTTTGGTTATACTTTTCCCCACCAATTTCTCTAAGTTCAATTCTGAGCAATGGAAAATGAAGCTGTACTGGACTAAGGCTTTGTGTTAGAGAAGCAGTGTGGCTTAGTGGAAAGAGCACAGGCTTGGGAGTCAGAGGTCATGGGTTCTAATTCCAGCTCCACCACTTGTCAGCTGTGTGACTTTGGGCAAGTCACTTTACTTCTCTGTGCCTCAGTTACCTCATCTGGAAAATGGGGATTAAAAATGTGAGCCCTACATGGGACAACCTAATGACCTTGTATCTACCCCAGTGCTTAGAACAGTGCTTGGTACATAGTCAACACTTAACAAATACCATAATGATTATTTATTATTATCCCATTAGCTATTTCTTGAGTAGTCAAGGTTAAAGTGAGCCCCAACCTCAAATTTATGGGTGGAAACTTCCTAGTATAGGTATTTTAAAATTGGAACAGCCATTTTAGAAGTTTTCACATTGAAATTTCCATCTAGTTCTGAAGACAAATATAACTCAATGAAGAAATTTATGCTTATTTCACGCCTGATAATTATACGTGGATTAACAGTGTTCCCTATATACCTGCAGAAAACTAGGATTCTGAGAAAAATCATTGCATGGTTGGTATTCATAAAGCTTCAAATCAGAAGAAAATTGGTTTGCTACTCTCCAGAGGTGGAAAAAGTTATTAAAACTCTCCAGAATGATGTATTCTTACCTTATTTAACCTCCCTTAACTTAAATGTACCTAGAAAACACCCATTGAAGGAATAAACTAGTATCTTAAGCGATCAGAGGTTTATCTTTTTCTTTTTATGACTTGTGTATCTCCTGCAGGGACAGCAAGTTGAATATGATGAAAGGAGCATATGTATTTGAATGTAAAGAAAACTGTGTGAAATATATCACAGGTCCAAGACACTATGTGTATCAAAGTGATGGTCACATCAATAATGATTTTGAACTATGATCCAAACAAGACAGTGAAATTAAAAGTCAAACAAGTCTTGTTCCTGTCAGCATCTTCATCGAGTGTGAAATGGCCAGGCCAATATCGGAACGGATTTAAAAAATTAAGATGGTTCAGCTTTGGCTTGAGAAAGAACACACTGCAAGTGAGTCATCTTCATTTGGTAAGATCATCATTTCAAGTTAAGGTGACTTTGGAGGGGCTGATAATAATTGGAATACTAATTATTATAATCCCAATAATAATACTATTATTTGTTAAGCATTTATTATGGGTAAGCACAGGTTTAAGTGATGTGGTAGAGACAAGATAACCGGATCAGAACACAGGCCCTGTTTTAATCAGGGCTCAAAAAGTCTGAGGAGAGAAAGGTATTTAACCCCATTCTATAGATTAAGAAACTGAGTCACACTGAAGTTAAATCTCTTAATCAAAGCAAACAGTGAGATTCAAAATGAAGATGATAATGATGATGGATGGAAGATGATAACTCTCCCACCTGTAAAGTGTGATTGAAGGCACACCTCCTGGTTAGTCCCCCCTTTCCTCTTCTTGCATTTTATTCTACGTCACCTGACTTGCTTCCTTTGTTCATCCCCTCCTCCCAGCCTCACAGCACTTCAGTATATATCTGTAATTTATTAATATTAATGTCTTTCTCCCCTTCTCTAGACTGTAACCTCGTTGTGGTCAGGGAATGTGTCTGTTTATTGTTGTATTTTACTCTCTTGCGCACTTAGTACAGGGCTCTGAACACAGTAAATATGGTTGAATGAAGTAATAATAATAATGATTATGGTATTTGTTAAGCTCTTACTACATTTCAGGGTCTGTATTAAGCACTGGAGTGGGTCCAAGTAAATTGTGTTGGCCACAGCCCCTGTCCCATGTGGTGTTGACAATCTTAATCCCCATTTTACGGATGAGGTAACTGAGGCACAGATAAATGAAGTGAGTTGACCAAGATCACACAGCAGACAAGTGGCAGAACTAGGATTAAAGCCGAGGTCCTTCTGACTCCCAAGTCTCTGTTCTATCCACAAGGCTATGCCATAGATGGCTGGATGCAGAAGGAAAGAGATGAGAGGGGAGAAGGAGAAGGACGAAGAGGATGAACTCTTCCATCAACAATCAGAGTAGCGCTTCAGTTAAGACATTTCAAGACTATGAACTTTTGAGAAAAAACTGGTAAGAGTGCCTGTGGCTTGTACAGTCCCACTAGCAGTCTCATTCCGGCCTTTCTTATTCCTGCTGGGGCATGGAGGGCAGCAAGTGGGTAGCTTATCAGGGATGCAGCAAATTGCATTCATGAAAATTCATGAAAACCTTCATTTTTTGAATGTTTACAGGACTTCTTTATAGCCAAAGTTCTGATACTGTTCCAAAATGGCATAGCCCAACTTGGGGCTGCCTTACTAAAGACTCCACTCTTTGCTGACCACATTACTCAGGTATTTTTCAAGATTCTTGATGTATCTGTCTGCCTTAGAGTACACCCTATAGGATTTTTTGGTCAGAAATCTTCACTACTCTCAACTTAACTCAAGGTATTGAGTTGACCAACCTTCTCTAAAGCTATGCAATGTAGGATTATCACAGAACTCACATCCAACTCTCTGAGAAGTTGCATCAGCATCATCTGTGGTCTATACTGCACATCATGGTAAGACAGGATCCTAGGATTAAATTAAGCATCTTTGCTTTGAAATGATGCTCCTCAACTCAATTTGCAATTGATAGGACTTGTAAAGTGAAAGAGAGACAATAGGATGTCCAAACACGTGATAAATGGTTAGTTGAAATTGGGAAATTGAAAGCAAAAAGACAGAAGACACATTTTACTGACACAGAGAAACAATGCTCAGATAATGTTGCCTATCAGCTGAAAACTGGGACTCCGTTGCCACAGATAGACCAGCATGAAACAGCAACCAAGCTCTGCAAGGATCACAAAAAAAAGCAGCTTGGCCTAGTGGATAGTCAGAAGGAGTCAGAAGGATCTGGCTTCTAATACCAGCTCCTTCACTTGTCTGCTGTGTAACTTTGGGCAAGAAACTTAACTTCTCTGGGCTTCAGTCACCTCATCTGTAAAATGTGGATTAAGAATGTATGTCCCACATGGAACATGGACTATGTCCAACCCGATTGTCTTGTGTCTCTCCCGGTGTTTAATGTGGTACCTGGTAAATAGTGAGCACTTGAGAGATAACACACAAAAAACCAAAAACAGCAAAAGTTACAGCAGCACCAAGTTCTGCCGACAACAAATATTAAGGTACAATGAGGGAAAATCTTCAGATCTGCACAATGAAGTCAGGGCTGTGGGTTCCACATTGGCATCATTTCATCATATTGACTTGGAGAGTAAGCCAGTAGAATATCTCTAGGGGTGGAACAGAACCTCATTCTTCTTCAGACTAGTTACCATCCATCCCCAGGACTTGGCTGATTTTGTGAGTGAGTTCATAAATCAACTGTATGTCTTTTCAAATAGATGTTTCCCAAGTGCAGCGATCAGTGTAATAGAGAACAAGGGGCATGATATATTTTTCAGCTCTCTGGCTACCCAGAACAATCCCCAAGGGCCATACTGGGACCTTGAAACAGTTGGGTGAGACCTCTCTTTTCCTCCTTAACCCTTCCCACCTTAAGGTGGAAAAATGGTCTGGGGGGAGAAATGGAGCATCCAGGACACAGGTTGCATGTGGTCTTTAAAAAGGAATGCCACTGTGGAGGCTTATTTTCCAGCTTCAGGCAGCTGTTTTGGGGCAGACAGCAGGCTATTACCTAATGCAATCGCCTATGAGCAGATGGAGTTGGTATGAGTTTAAAAGTCAGAAATGAATGTTGTTTAGGATTTATAGCAAAGCAACCAAATTCATAATGTGTAAGCCATTTGCCCTCATCTGCTGCAGATGCGCTCTGTTCAGAGAACAGTACCATGGATGCCTTCAGAGACCCAGCTGTTAGAAGTATGCTGTGCACTTCTCACAGTATTGCTTTTGCCACTAAAAGTAAACAACCAGAGACTGGGGGCTTGTATTTATGCCTTAGAAGGTCAAATGTAAATACTTATTAATATTGATAATAATAATAAAATAATATGGTACTTGCTAAGCAATTACTATGTGCCTAGCACTCTTCTCAGCACTGGGGTTGATACAAGTCAATCAGGTTGGACACAGTCCCTGTCATTCATTCATTCAATCATGTTTACTGAGCACTTACTGTGTGCAGAGCACTGTACTAAGCGCTTGGAAAGTACTCCCTCTATTTCATTCATACATTCATTCAATCATATTTATTGAGCGCTTTCTATGTGCAGAGCACTGTACTAAGCACTTGGGAAAGTACAATACAGCAACCGAGACATTCCCTCCCCACCATGAATGCCCACATTGATTCAATCGTGTTTACTGAGCACTTACTGTGTGCAGAGCACTGTATTAAGCGCTTGGAAAGTACAATTTGGCAACAAATAGCAAAAATCCCTACCTAACAATGGTTGCACAGTCTAGACAGTGGGCTCACAGTCCCAAATGGGACCCAAACTCTTAATCCCCATTTTACAGATGAGGTAACTGAAGCCCAGAGAAGTTAAGTTACTTGCCCAAGATCACACAGCAGACATGTGCCGGAGCCAGGATGAGAATCCAGGTCCTTCTGACTCCCATGCCCATGCTCTATCCACTAAGCAATACTGCCCCTGCCCAAGACTCAGTAGGTCACTGGCCAACTGTATCAGATTCCTAAGGCAAGTTCACTCCATGATGTGGTCAATAGTCAAAAGCCATTAGAACGCATGGTCAAGCTAGATTGATTTCTACTGAATATTTTCTCAGTCCACTTTTTGTCCCAAGTAAATGTCACTACCAGGTGCTGAAAGTGGTGTTCCTTTTTCTTTTGAAAAATAGATACACATTTCCCCATAACACTCCTCTGTTACCTGCTGCTCCACAGGCATTGACACCTGTTACTGAGCTAAAATTTCATCTCTTTGACCAATGGTGCAAGTAGAATGTCCAATCAGCCGATCATACAGGAACACAATCGGATCCCAGACGAGACTCATGCCAGAGAGAAAAGAGGATTATATGAAGGTCAGAAAATTTATGGTGGATGTAATTATATTTTGCATAACTGAGGCTGTTGCCATTATGAAGGGAAGGTATGGAGAGAATAAAGTATTTTAGGGTCTCTTCACTGTGTAACCAGCAAGGAAAGGTCTGATTCTATCTTACTCCTTGCAAAGTTGGTAGATGATTTTTCCCTTGAAACATTCAGACTTCCAGGATGGACAATTTCAAGATGCAGTTAAATGTATTTACAAGCAGCTGAGTCAAGGCAGATGCTACAGATGAGTAGTGTTTTCAACTTTTATGAATTACCATTTGGGGCAAATGGAAAAGGTTCCCATTTTCTCCCAAGAGCATCCTAAAATTGCTAACACTCTATAATAAAACATAAACTAGAGCAACAAATATTGTTTTCCTAGTGAGATTCCTGAAAGAACTACAGCTGTTTTAGGCACCGACACACACATTTGTCCTCCGCATCAGGAAATAAGCATGTGGTGTGGCGGTCACATTTCATGACATGTCTTGGGCTTCCATATTCTATCTGTAGGCAAGACCCTTCTTGGTTACGGGGAGAATTCTGGGAGTGCATACTTAGCCTTCTCATTTAGCAAACTACAAAGCTAGGGTACTTTTGAGAGCTGATGAAAGAGTTGGGACCCCATTTTTCACCAGGAGTTGAAAATGAAAGTCAATTAAAGGCAAAGTTTTACTTCAAAGGAGCATTTGGTAGGTCCAGAGAGATGAACTAATCCCCCAATTAGACTGTAAGCCCCCAATTAGACTGTAAGCCCGTCAGGAAGGAACTGTCTCTATCTGTTGCCAACTTGTTCATTCCAAGCACTTTGTACAGTGCTCTGCACATAGTAAGCGCTCAATAAATACTATTGAATAAATGAATGAACTTGAAAATTAGCTCCTCAGATATTATAGATCTCAGCCCACTTCAGAGAAAACCAGGAAAATAGGGTGGGGTCTGGAGGTAGCAGGTAGAGTTCCATAATAAGGTATTGGTAATCTAAGGTAATCCAGTCCAAACTGTGTTTTTTCAATTGACTAAATGGTGAAACTAGATATAAAATTTATGCTCTCTATCCTTATCTATTCTTGAGATTCCAGCTCCAACCCTTTCCACTCCCCAGGCTGTACAAATAACCTCTTTTCTCTGTCCAATATATGCAGGGCAGTTTTCTCCTTTAAGTAGGATGGGGGAAAGGAAAGAAGATGAACAGAGAAGGAAGGAAAGAAGATTCTGTAAGGAGATACAGGACAAGACTTTAGAGATTCTTCCCCTGTAGTCCCTCTATTTCATTCATATATTCATTCAGTCGTATTTATTGAGTACTTTCTATGTGCAGAGCACTGTACTAAGCACTCGGGAAAATACAATACAGCAACCAAGACATTCCCTGCCCACAATGAGTTCACAGTCCAGAGTACTTTGCCCCATTTTTGTCGATGAATTATTCTACATTCACAGCATATTATGCAAGTAATTTAATTGTTTTGTTGTATTCAGAGTTTTCTTGTATGGAACAATTTCAACTGAAAATATTGATCCGTTTTAGGGAGCTTGGTAAAATCACAGCCAATCCAACATGTAGGTCCCCAATGGTTTTCCTTCCAGGATGTTTTCCCTTGTTACAGTTCTTCATTTGACAAAGCAAGAAAGAGGTTTTCCAAATCATCTCCTGAATTGTTGCTCAGCACATGTCTCTCCACTCCTTAAAAGGTTTTGAGGCTGGAAGGAAGAAGCCAACCTCCATACCTCTCCTCCACTCTTCTTTTCCTATTTTTGCCCCTAGAGGCTGATGATGGATCTTAAACAGATCTAATTTTTTAAAAAAATGTTTAATGGTTTAATAGAGGCATGCTTTTAATAAAATGCCATTTAAAAGCAAACCCTACTACCCTTTCACTGATTCTAGAAAGTGTTACCCACCCTCCCTTTATTTTAGAATAGAACAACTACTAACACTCTCTCGCTCTCTCTAGAGTTATCATTTTCTGCTCCTGCACTCATGTAGCTGAAAACTGCTGGTAGAAATCCAGACATCTGGATTTCAAATTCACTTCAAATTCACACTCTCTTTATTATAGTTCACCTCTCTCCTGGAGTAAACAAACATTCTGTACCTCCCTCATTGGACTCCCATGTCCTTGTCCCACACTAATGAATCCAAAACTTTACCCAGTGCCCCCATTCCTTCCTTCCCTAATATACAATGACCTCCCCACCTTGTTTACTGGTAAAATAGAAACCATCAAGGATGAATTTTCCAAAGTACCTCCACCAAACCATTAATCAATGGTATTTACTGACCACCTACTGAGTCCACTAGATTGTAGGCAGAAATCATGTGCACAGAATCCTTATAGCCTCCCAGTGTCATAGTACAGTGCCTCAATCAATCAATCAATCAATGGAATTTATTGAGCACTTACTGTGTGCAGAGCACTGTGCAAAACATTTAAGAGAATGCAGTACAGTAGACCTGATCTTTGTCCACAAGGAGCTGATGATTCTAGTGGGGGAGACAAATATTGAAATAAATTACAGATGGGGGAAGGGATGGAGTTGAGGGCTATGTGCATAGATGTTGTAGGGCTAGGGCTGGATGAATATCAAAGTGCTTAAGGGGTACAGAATCTGCATGCAGTAAATCTGCAATAAATCCCAATGAATGAATGCATTGCACTGTACTAAGCCCGTGGAGAGAATAGTACAAGCAAATCCCATGTTCTTTGCCCACGGAGCTAACCGTTGTATGTAACCCATTGCCTGCCTACCACTACTTTACCCTCCTCCTCATCGTCTCTTCCCCAGTTGATTTTCAAAAGTAGAATTCCAATAAATCAATCAGTGGTATCTCGGGTGCTTATTGAGTGTAGAACACTGTACTAAGCACTTAAGGGAGTACAATACAACATCAATACCATGATTATTATAATAAGCAGTCACGTTTCCTGCCAACGGTGAGCTTCTGGGTTGCATTTTAAATCTGCCCTGTGTCTCTGCACCTCTGCCTCTATTCCCTCTCAACTGTTAAAGACACATTTCCACTCTTGACGATAACTCTTGAGAATCTCCCTCAAATATTGTTTGGCCATGTTTTGCCGACCTCAACAGGATTGCTTTCTATCATGCTGAAGATAACCAGGAAACATGGATGTGCAGTGTTGCAAAAGGCAGTCATCACACCAACAGCAATGCACAGAAATGATAGATGGAATCAACAGCCCCTCATCATGGCGATCTCACAGATAGAAATGAAAAAGGGATTTTAGGGAATGTGTCTACCAACTCTGTGATATAGTAATCTACCAATTGTTTAGTAGAGTGCTCATAATAAATGGAGAAACAGCATGGCCTAGTGGAAAGAAGTCAGAGGACCTGGGTTCTAATCCTGGCTCTGTCAATTGCATTTTGTGTGATCTTGGACAAGTCGCTTAGTGCTCTATGCCTCAGTTCTCCTGTCTCCCTCCTACTCCTACAGTGAACCCCATGTGGGAATTGGATTGTGTCCAACCTAATTAATCTGTATCTACCCCAGCACTTAGAACCATGTTGGATATATAGTAAGCATTTAACAAATACTATGAAAAAAATACAATTAATTGAATTTGAGCCTGCTTTTCCCTTCAGATCCTTGCTAATGATGGTTCAGTAGCAGTATCTCCTTACCTCGCATAGGCCAAGCCCTGAGGATGAGGTTTCTGTTGTCCATCTTGGAAGCCCTAGCACATATATTTCAGTGTTAGAAGTAGTAAGGTCATGGAGCCAAATGGAGATTATTAATTTTCCCTTAGGCTGCGTGATGAAAAGTTTATCTCTGGCCCATTTAAACTTAAACCAAGAAAGAGTACCAGCAGTTTTCAGCAACGATCTTCACTGATCGCCTCTTGATAGATGCTATAATGCTCTGGGTATCTTGATTTTTATTTCATTTCAGAAGGACACTGCAGCTTGGAATTCATATGAATAGAATAGAAACGAAAATATTTAGCCATATTGAGTGTTTCTTAAATCTTCAAAACCCTGGTGCCTGTCTTTAATGCTAATTCTAATTTAGTTTATATTTCTCACTAGTCTACTCTGATGGTTTCGTTTGGTTGAGTAAACTTTGAGATGCTCACCTGTTCCTGAGAACTAAGATTTCAAAGTTTTGTATGAAATTTAGTCAACTTGACATCGTCATTTCTTATGAAAACAAATAAGGCAGGCTTTTGGGACAAAATTCTGTTTTAATTATTGCAGTAGCTAGTACTCTTCCTGGGGACAATTTGAGTTTTTCTCTTATGTTTCCAAATCAACTGAGAATATGCTGAGATGCTTACAAATAACAATGATCTGATGAGTTTTCAGTATTGGTTGAGAATTTGCAGTTGTTTTGAGGCCAGTTATCCTCAATTATTTTTAGTTCAATGTAGGCCCCTTTATGGTCTATAAATCTCATAAATAAACTGGGATTGGGAAGGAGCATTTTGATCGTATATTTGAAGATCCTATCCTATCATATCACAAGCAGTACAGTGTTCTGCACAGAGTAAACCCTCAATAAATATCATCGATTGATTGATATCCTTTTGTCTATAGCAAGTCAAAGTTGTTGCATTTGAGTTGGCAGTACTTAATCACAGCACTTATGTACATATCTGATAAATTATTTATATACAGAATTCATTATTATATATCATATTGTACTCTTTCCCAAGCACTTAGTACAATGCTCTGTACAGAGTGAGTCCTCAATAAATATCATTGATTGATTAATTCTTTACATTTCAAGAGGGCATCTTATGAAAAAGAAGGGCATTTGTCTATATTTTAAGAGGCTACAGGAATGCATAGTGTTCAAAGCAGACTATTCAACTGGGCATATCTGTAGTTATAAATGGCTGTAAAATGGAAAGCATTTTGAATGAGAAATCTGCAATCCATGTAAGTCACAGAGATATCATAAAATGTGGAAATCCTGGCCATGAGCCTTTCAGGAAATTACTTTGTTTTGGAGTTGCATCAACTTATGCAAGCCACAATGGTGCTATTTCATCATTTAATCTTCCATGATAGCAAACAGCACTCCAGTGGCCTGCCCAATTCAAATGAGGGCTTTCTGACCTCCTTGGTTGGCTCTTCCTTGTTAGATTTAGGAAAAAGGAGAAAAAAAAAATTTACCAGTATTAGAAAGTATTGAGAAAAAGAGAGTTCAGTATTTCCAGATGGCAGTCCTCCTTGCCAACTCAATACAACCAGTTGGCCTAGCCATCTTGAAAATACTGTCTATGTCATGCATAAAATTAACATTGATTTTTGCAGATGTTCACTGGCCAGGCTATTCTCAAAACTAAGACCAAGTTGGCACAATCGAGACTTTACGTCGGGGACATTTTATTTCTGTTCAGTTCATAGGGATTATGTCTTGGACCGTATGAGGTGATGAAGCATGTGTCAGAATTATTGCAGGATATTTGTCAGTAAGGAATAGTGGTTCCAGTGACTGGTAATTCTGCCAGGTATTCTCTGAGGTAATTAATCATCCCTTATTTTTCGTTGGTGACTAATTTACATTGTCAGAGATGTACTGCTTTTGGTTTGGCATGTGACAAAGCAATTCCAAAGTGTATCCGCTGATCTACTCTGACTGCCGACAAATTTGTGTAATTGTGAAGTGGTTCGTTAGTATAATGTATGAAAATTTAAAGATAAGCTCAGAAAAATGTGCAGAGCTATCTTCTTCTCTTGCCATTTAGAAGTTGTCTGATTTTTTTTAACTAATGTCACTTCTGACTGTTAAATTAAATCTCAAAATAAAGATTGGAATGAAGCACGGTTTCCTCTGTGGTAAACTATCGGAGTTTACTGTGGCAGCATGGCCTAATGGAAAAAGTCGGGCCTGGGAGTCAGAAGACACGGGTTCTTACCAGTTGCTTTCTTTGTGACCTTGGGTATGTCACTTAACTTCTCCAGGTCTCAGTCTCCTCAACTGTAAAACAGAAGTTCAAGCCTGTTCTCCCTTCCTCTTAGTCCATGAGCCCCAGTTGGGTCCAAGATTGTGTCCAATTGGATTAACCTCTATCTACCCCATCGTTTAGAGCAGTGCTTAACAGACAGTAAGTGCTTAACAAATATATATGTATATGTATGTATATATTTGCATAATAGTAATAATAATGGTATTTGTAAACTCCTTACTATGTGCCAAACACTGTTCTAAGTACTGGGGTAGATACGAGATGATTAGGTTGTCCCACGTAGGGATCACAGTCTTCATCCCCATTTTACAGATGAGGTAATTGAGGCACAGAGGAGTGAAATGACTTGCCCAAAGTCACACAGCTGACAAGCGGCAGAGCTGGGATTAGAACCCATGACCTCTGACTTGCTCTTTCCACTAAACCACACCTATATATAATATATAATATGTATTTTTATGGCATTTGCTAGGTACATGCTATGTGCCAGGAACTGTACCAGGTGCTGGTGTAGTCACCAGATAATCAGTTGGAACAGAGTCTTCATCCACATAGAGCTCAAAGTCTGAAATCCCATTTTACAGTTGAGGCAACTTAGGCACAGGGAAGTAAAGTGACTTGTCCAAAGTTACACAGCAGATGAGAGGCAGTGTCAGGATTATAACCCAGCTCCTCTAACTCCCTTGACTACACTCTTTCTATTAAGCTATGCTGCTTCTCTTCATAATGACACTTATGATAAATATCATAACTAATACTCATTTTCTTTCATGTCTGAAGAGTCAAAATAGCCTCCTAGATTTCAGTAACTAGGTTTAGGGATGGTCTGGATAGAGGGATTTGATATATATATATGCTTATAATTTCATATATTATATTGATGATATATACTCATAGAGATCATGTGAAGAGAGGGTGTGTATTATTTTTAAATTTTACTATGATCAAAATGTTGCCAATTCATAATAGTTTTCATATTTTTTTTTAGTTTAGCAAGTTATAAGCATCAGAAAGTTTGGGTTGCAAAAAAAAAAAAGCCATGATGGCATTGTTTTATGGTTGAATGGGAATTCATTTCTAACTTAAATTAATCTTGGTGCTTTTAATTCAGTGGTAGTATTTCTCCTCAGGCATCTGCAGAGTATTAGTTCTTCACTAAAGCAGAGCCAAAGGACACAGTATTGCATGCCTGCATTTCAAATTAACCCTCTTCTTCCAGTACTAACATTTAATGCTTGCCCTCTTTAATGTTCTGCGGCCATTTTACAAATGAAAATGGCCTTAGATCGCAAATTAATCAGCCATATTCTTATTCTTAGTGGATTAAAAGTTAAATGTTAATTTAAAAAAGTCCAACGCAACCCCCTAGTTCTTGTTATTTCAGAAATCTAGCATATTTGGGCACTCAGGTATTACTATCTGATTTCACTTAATTTGGATTCAAGAACCTGAAATGACATTTTAAAATTTCCTAATGTAATGGGAAGGTCACTTGAGTGCTTAACAAATACCACAGTTATTATCATTATTATTAATCAATGCTGTGGGGCTGAGGGAGAGGTGAATAAAGGGTGCAAATCCTAGTGGGAAGTCGACACAAAGGAAATGAGGACCTAGTCAGGGAAGGTCACTTGGAGGAGTATGCCTTCAGGGGATAGGTTTATCAACTCTGTTGCATTATACTCTCCCAGATGCTTAGTACAGTGTACACCGTACACATAGTAAACACTCAGTAAATACCACTGATTGAAGTGATGCCAGGTGGTCCACTATCAGGTCCTGGACCCTGATGCATCTCTAACTTGGAGGAAAGATGCCAAGGAAGCTAGCCATTGTTCCCACAGTTCCCCTGAATATCCTTTCCTGTGTGAAATAGCAGCGTGAATTTCAAAAATCAATATGGGCTCAACATAACCTCCCGCATTGTTTGCCAGTTTTTGATTCTCCTTTCTATCCCTTTGCCTATCTCTACATCGTTGTTCACTATACTTAGTGGGGAGCAGAATTCAGTGGCAAATTAAAGTTCTGTGTTGCCATGGAAACCTGGGGAGGTGTGTAGGGCTTTCTGGTTGTAGGTTGTTATATAACTTGCGTTTTCTTCAGACACACTGTCAGATCATGCTAATTTGCATATATTTTTGAGGATGCACCTCTAGAGTGTGTAATCATGAATATAGAGCAGTTCTCCAACCATAGTCTCAGAGGCCTTGGATGAGGTTTGTAGCCTATTGAGCTGGAAGTGTTCCAAAGAAAATCAAGTTCCCCAACTTGAAGATCTCTCGCACCTCCTCAAGCACAGTGGTGTAGAATGGGTTTAACCAAATCGCAGTGAACCACACAGCCCTGCTTCACTCCAGTAGTGACGGGGGAATGATCAAGGAGTGTTTCAACTCTGACTCTCAATGAATTTCTCAGGACCATTAGATTTGCTTAGCAATATACAGACTTTGATCTGCTGGTGGTGGTGGCCATTGATTTTATTATGGTCGGTGACCATGACGTAGAGGTCTTGGTGTTTAATCCAGTGGAAGTGTTGAATGGTAATTGGAGTCAGGA
Source organism: Ornithorhynchus anatinus (assembly GCF_004115215.2). Classification (NCBI taxonomy): domain Eukaryota; kingdom Metazoa; phylum Chordata; class Mammalia; order Monotremata; family Ornithorhynchidae; genus Ornithorhynchus; species Ornithorhynchus anatinus. The sequence goes on from NC_041745.1 coordinate 30,917,611, forward strand.
AGGGGAAAGATAAATGAAAGGACATTAAAAAACTAGAAATTTAGAGGTTCTCAAGGGTGCCTTCTTAGACTCCCATCTACAAAGACAGTGAGCCCCATGTAGGACAGAGACAGTTTCCTGACCTGATTAATTTGTACCTACCCCAGTACTTAGAACAGTGCTGGACACGGAGGGAGAGTTTAACACAGACATAATTATTCTTGTTACTAACAATAATATAAATGTTATTAGGAATTGACAAGTCCCCTCATCTCCCCTAGCTTATGAGAAACAATGTGGCTTAATGGATAAACCATGGACCTGGGTGTCAGAGGACCTGGATTCTAATCATGGCTCTGCCACCTGTCTGCTCTGTGACCTTGGAAAAATCACATAACTTCTCTGGGCCTCAGTTACCTCATCTGTAAAATGGGGATTAAGAGTGTGAGCCTCATGTGGGACAGGAACTGTTGTCCAACCTGATGAACGTGTATCTATCCCAGTGTTTAGAACAGTGCTTGGTTGATACTAAGCAATTAACAAGTACCAAGTACCCAGAGAGTGGATTTGTATCTGGATCCTCAGGTCTTGTCGTTCAAGGGTCTGGCTGGAGGAAAATATAGGTAATTATAATAATCTTTTTTTAAGATTAATTTTTTAGCTTCATGCTTTTAGCCCCCAAAGAGGGTTTCTCTGCCCCAATATGAGGGTTTGAATGAGGATATATTGATGCTGACACTCCCTACCACATCCCCCATTCACTGGGAACGGGATCTATCTATCTCAGAGAACAATAAGAACTATAGACAATTACAGAGACGCTGCAGGAACTGTGGTCTACTAGATAGTGCAAAGGTCAGGGGATAGGAAGTTCTAGGTTCCAGTCTCAACTCTGCCAATAGCCTCCTGGCTGACCTCAGGCAAGTCATTTAACTGCTTTGGAGCCTCAGTTTCCTTCTCTGTGAAATGGGTTTAATAATCCCTGCCTTCCCCATCTAGTAATGGCATTGTGATAATGAATTGAGACCACTGAAGGAAAATTAAATCACCATACAAATTCACGGTATCATTATTACACAGTTCCATTTTTGTTTTTCCACTCTGTTCCCTGGACTACATTTTTATTTTCAGAGTGCATTGGAGTACCTTTGTTTTACACCCTCTCTGCTTTTCCAATTACTCAGGGCTTCATGATTTTCTGAAGTGCCTGTTTTCCCCATGCCAATTCTTTACCAAGACCTAATTTGAGTTGTTCCATCACACTATGTTTCCTTTCTTGTTTGCCTTCTGCCTACCATTCTTCTGTCTTTGAACACTTAATAATAATGTTGGTATTTGTTAAGCGCTTACTATGTGCAAAGCACTGTTCTAAGCGCTGGGGTAGACACAGGGAAATCAGGTTGTCCGACGTGGGGCTCACAGTCTTCATCCCCATTTTACAGATGAGAGAACTGAGGCACAGAGAAGTTAAGTGACTTGCCCACAGTCACACAGCTGACAAGTGGCAGAGTTGGGATTCGAACTCATGACCTCTGACTCCAAAGCCCGTGCTCTTTCCACTGAGCCACGCTGCTTCACTACCTCTAACTCTGTCTCCATTTAACCCACTCTGACTGACTCCTCTATGATTATCAAAAGGCACTTGCCTTTTGAGCTAAGCTAAACTAAGTATCTGGATTATTTGTGGTATCAATGGTAAACTCTCAAAGCTTGTCGTGAATGGATATACCTTTTGTATTTTCACAGAATGCTGCCTGAAAAACATAAATGAGGAAATTTCAATTTTCCATGTACTCCAGTGTTTCCAGTCTTTCATAGTTTAAGGGAGGCTATGTCAATGGCTACAGTCATATTAAATGGTCTCATTAGATGACTATTCGTGTCCGATCTTCATTATTGCAATTAACTCTTTTACTGTTTTCCCGAAACCCTTACGCTCCAAATGTCAGGGGGTCCAAAATGTTGCAGAAAATAATCACTGGCTTTTTAAGTTCGGAGCCCAGAAATGCTACATTCTTTTGCTCGTTTCTTTCTCTGATTAATTTCGTGGTGGTGCTTGAAGTTATACAAATGTCATTTTATGATTTAAAGAAGCAATGTCTTTACAGGAAAAATGAGGAAAAATCAAGTGGAAATTAGAAAGACCAAAGAAATAATAGCTTTGGGATGGGGAATGGAAAGAAGGAAAGTTGTGAATTAGGGAATACAAGAGGAAGGGGAATTCCAAACTAGGGAAATAAAAGCAGAATGTGAAGAGCACTTCATTTTTTTATTAATTCCTTATTGGAATTTAAAGTTATTATGCATGTTTTCAATTCTAACCGAAGAGCATAAGCCCCCAAACAATGCTATCTTGGGTTGCACCAATCCAGTATTCTGCCTCCAATAAGGGTCTATGAGGCTTGGAGGAAAGATGCAATAGGTGCCCTACTTGATGTCCACCTTCATGGTCACCTTAAAAGTTTTCTTTAAACAACCTACTGTGAATGCCTCATGTTTAAATCTATCCAATCCAGTCTTGAACCTACTGATATTTTATTCTGAACTACTTGCTCTAGGAACGTCAGTGGGTGCTCCATTTTCTTAGTATTGGATTTGCTGAGCAATAATTCTATTTCACAGAGTTTGCTCACTCCTGATCCTCTTTGTTGCTCTTGGTTATATGTCTTCTGCATGTACAGTGAGTGCACAATATAGCCAGGCAACGACCCTTTCTCCCACATACATGCTCCTAGACAAACTGCACCAAAGGTGATGTTCTTCCAATATGAGGGGCAACTATCAATTAACGGCATTTTTTGAGCACTCTGTATGTACCTCTTCTGCCATCTTGCACCCCAAACTATGAGAATTTAGGGTTAACTGCAGTCCATTCATTCATAAGATGCCACCTCTGGAAGTGCTAGCCAGGTTATATTTTGTTTCTTTCATCGATTCATTTATTTTATGCTTTCTCACAAATACACTTTATTGCACAGTTGTATTATGTCAAGTTGTTTGATTGATTAGTACTTTAAACTGAGAGATGAAGCTTATGTTTTTCAGTTTATGAGGTTGGACAGAGAGATAATTGGGGAAAAGCATACATTCTGAATTCCATTTAAAAATCCCGGTCTCATTTTGTTCCCTTCAACTTTCTCTTGTTTCATTATGTAATGTCTGAAAAACACTCCCAACTAGCTCAGATTTTTGCTTGCTTTGGCTTTATTTATTAATTTTTCAATTACAACAAACATTTGGTAACACTCTTCTTGCTCTCCTTTTTCAAAGAAATATTTAGCTCCATTATTTGGTAGACGGTTAATTTAACTTTCCTCTGTGGAAACAGGTAGCTGAGGTTTTTCTGCATTCTTTGAAAGTTTCGTAGTGTAGGGCATTGCACTGTGTGAGGGGAAATAGAGCTCATTAATTAAATATCTGGTTTTCAGCACTGCATGGGGACCTTTAAGACGTATTTGCCTGCTGTGATTAGGAGTAGCTTACGTTACTGCTTTACATGGCAGTGGGGACTGAAATTCCAGGAGATGTTGCTCAAATATTGGCCCTCGACAATCCACAGGAGGGGGAAAAATAGATCCAAATATGAATCCCCACCTGTGGTATATTAAATAATTGATATCTTTATCCATTCCAAAAGAATTACTCCAATTATTTTAAAATTCCAAAAGTACAAAAAAAAACAAGTATTTTTACAGTATTCTTATAAAATTTCTATAATGTTGAAAGTGCTTGGTTTAAAATGAGTGTTTGTAAAGATTATCTAGGCATCTTTGGGGAGTTCCCTTTTGGCCTCTTAAATATTTACATTATCTTTCTTGGTTGATTTTCCTTTATTGAATGCATATTAATTTTCTCAGCTTTTGGTCAAGGACAGTAATAAAGGATGCCCCCAAATGTTTTCCATCTTCTCTGTGAAAACTAAATACCAGGAAGAGACATAGGTAAGTAAGCATTAAACTTTAATATTATTTCATTCGGATGAAGTAGAAAAGTCAATACACCAGCAGTTACAGGGTTCTCTTTGTATTGAGGACCCGGTTGGAGAGATTGGGAGATTATAACAAAAATACAAGATATAGTGGTGTCTTCAAGGAGTTTTTTAATCTCACTGCTGAGATAGTTATCCCTCAGGTGCCCAAGCACCTATTTCTGGAGAAATCAAGCAATCTGTTTTCTGATCAAAACTCCCTTTATATCCTGACTGCTTCTGAAATGGTTACTTCACTTTCTAATGCAAAGCTTTCTCTGACTTTGGTTTTATTAGCACAGTACACATTCTACAGCCAACTCATTTCAGTTCCAATCCTACTTATTTAACAACTATTCAATTTTCATTATCATTATTATTGTTAATAATAATAATGATGATGATGGGTATTTGTTAAGCATTATTTTCATTCCAAGCATTGTAGTAGAAGAAACATAATTAGGTTGGACATTGCCCCTGTCCCTTATAGGGCTCACAGTCTCAGTAAGAAGATATTGCACAGATGCTGAACCCCCATTGGATTAATGAGGAAATAGAGGGACAAAGAAGTTGAACAACTTGCTCAACATCACGCAGTAGGCAAGTGACCATGTCAGGATTCAAACCCAGGTCCTCTGCCTACCAGTACAGGCCTCCTTTCTATTAAGGCATGACTCTCCTCTCTCTCTTTACCCTTTCATTACAGTGGTTCTTGAGGGATTAATTTTGAACTCTCTATTCTTCTCACCTAACCCCCATAGAACATTCCAGCTCATGCTACTTCAATAACATCTTTTGCAAGGTGACTTCCAAGTCTAAATTTCATTCATTCAATTCATTCAATCATGGTTATTGAGCACTTACTGTGAGCAGAGTACTGTACTACTCTGAAGGAATACAATAAAACAGTATACAGACACATTCCCTGCCCACAGTGAGCTTACAGTCTAGAGGAGGGGAGTCAGGCATTGCTATATATGTATGTATGTATGTATATATATATATATATATATATATATACATAAATGACAGATATGTACATGAGTGCTGTGGGGCTGGGAGGGGGAAGAACAAAGAAAGCAAGTCAGGGTGATGCAGAATGGAATGGAAGAAGAGGAGGGGAGCTAAGTGGAGGCATCTTTGAGGAGATGTGCTCTCAATAAGGCTTTAAAGGAGGGGAGAGTAATTGTCTGTCAGATTTGAGGAGGGAAGGTGAACCAGGACAGAGGCAGGAAGTGGACAAGGTGTTGGCAGTGAGTTAGATGAGACTGAGGCACAGTGAGAAGGTTAGTTTTAGAGGAGTGAAGTGTGCGAGCTGAGTTGTAGTAGGAGAGTAGTGAGATGAGGTAGGAGGCGTCGAGGTGATCGAGTGTTTTGAAGCAAATGGTGAGGTGGCTTTGTTCTAACCCTGACATCTCATTTGCTCTGCTTTTGTACTTCTTCCCTTTTCTGATATTTCTGCCTAGATGATCTTTACCTTACCATAAATATAGCATGTCTAAAATGTAACTCCTTATCTGCCTTCCAAAGTCCTCTCTCAACTTGCCCATTGCTATACCATCCTCTCTCAGACTCCAAATCTCTCTGTCATCTTTGATTCTTCTTTCTCTCATTAATCACCCATCTTAAATCTGCCTCTGTGTCCTCTCTGTCATTTCTCAACAACACATAATGGGTCTTCCCTTTCTTGTTATGGAAAAATACATTAAGAAGTTATGTAAGTGAGTTAATTGATCAGTAGTACAGACTGAGTGCTTACTTGTGCAGTCCCGGTATCAAAAATACTGATAATAACAATACAAATGATGATAATAATGATGATAAAATACAATTTGTGAAGTTCTTACTATGTGCCAAGAACGATACTATGTCCTGGGGTATCTACAAGACAATCAGGAACCACATGGGCTCACATTCTAAGTGAGGGAGAATAAGTATTGACTTCACATGTAAAAAAACAACAACAAAAAACTTCTTCTTCCATCACATCTAGCAGACCTCTGCTTTCTTAACTTCAAAGCCCATCTGAAATCATATCTCCTCCAGGAGGATATCCAATATTTTTCTCCTTTCTCCTACCTTATATTGTCCACTTCAATACTTCACTACACTCCTACACTAAACTCCCCCTACGCTCCTACACTAAACTCCCCTTCGCCTGTAGAAATACTGTATTTATCTTTATGTATTGTTTTTCTCCTATCTGTGACTTATGTGGCTTGTTCCCCAGTAGTAATAACAATAATAATAATTATTATATTTAGTTAAGGACTTACAACTTCAAAGCCTTGGACTAAGCCCTATGACAATACAAAATAATCAGGTAGGACACAGTTGATTCTGGATAACACTAATGATGATGATGAATTATAGAAGAAGTAAATGGCCTTGGAGGAAATAAAATGGTTAGAGTTATCAGATGGACCTGGAATCTTAACCAGGCTCTACCACTTGCCTGCTGTGTATCCCTAGGCAAATGAACTAAATTTCTTGGCTTCAATTTCCTCACCTGTAAAATGGGCATTCTCTCTCTTTTTCACATTGTGAGTCCATGTTAGCAGGGACTATGTCTGACCTGGTTAACTTCTATTCTATTCCCAATGCTTACTTTGGCAGTGCTTGGCACATAGTAAGAGCTTAACAAATCCCATTAAAAAGGAACATCTTTATAACACCATTATACTCTCACAAAAGCTTAGAATTGTGCTCTGCACACAGTGTATGCTCAATGAATACTACTAACTGATTAATACTTGAAGGTCCTGCTGGGTGCAGGACACTGTATTTTTCACTTTTTATATGGTGATCCCTCTCCCCTAAGTTGGCCCCAGTCCCACCTTCTATTCTTTTTCCAGTGCTTAGCACAGTCCTCTGTGCTCAATAAGGCATTTAGTAAAATACTGTTACTACTACTATACTACTACTAATAAGAAGAGGAATAATTATGGTATTTGGTAAGTGCTTACCTTGTGCACATTGTGTTCAGCACTGAGCTTGGTTCTAAGGACTGGGGAGAGTACAATGATAGTAGAAGAAAGAGCCCCAGTTCACGTGGATCTTACAGTCAAATGGAAGGCAGAGGTAGAAAATCCACAGAGTGAAAACAAGAGGGAAAGAACGCTACCTGGTAGCACCCAGTGTATGCTAAATAATGAATGAATGATACATAAATGCTATATAAATGGAATGAATACACGAATAAATCTACCAGCCACTGAGACCTTTAACACATAGAAGTAATTTTGTTTCCACTCTGCTAGATCTAGAGATATGATTTTCTACATTCTGTCTATTTTTGTTTGTTTCTAGGGGAAACCAGTGTTGGGAAATGCATTTTTAAAATTTTCCTAGCCTGCGCTATTTGTAGTGTAGTGAAGCACTTAAAAAAAAAAAGACATTTCTCCCAGGTATCAAACTGGGTTAATCATATCCACAAGATGTGTCCTAATGGACCACAATTGAAGAGTTTATTGTGGACCTCAAGGTATGTAGTAATGCAATGGAATCTTGTTTCATCGGGAACTGTTTAAAAAATGTATGCCAGTGCACAGACTCTGCAGGAGTTTGATTTGAAAGACAGGAGGGGGAAAAGGCAGGAGCCACAATAAAAAGTACAGTTCACCACAAAATAGACCCCGGGAGAGAGTGTCCTACAAAGTCATTAAAATAAGAGACAGAGAGAAAGAGTAAATCTGGCTCATGGGAGATTTGTGAGAGATTAAAATGTAAAAAAAGTGCCATAGGTAGAATTGCTGGGAGGAAAATCCACACATAAGAAACAAGAAGCGAGTCTGAAGATTTCATGAAAGAGAACCATATGCAAATGAGCACTTCACTGACCTGAGGAGCGGAGAAAATCAGTTTGTCAGGAACAGCAGGATCCTGACTTCAGTTGCTGCCTCCACATTTTCTCTGTTTTGGCCCTGGTTGTTCAATCAGCATATATCTTACCCCCATGATCAACATCCTCTGTTGCCATTTCTGCTCTACCAAAGCTCTCTGCTACAATGGAAGCATTTGCTCTTCACGAGCCTTGGCCATCAGTAATGTTCTCATATCTTATCCATCAATATCATCAGCTCTCTTCCCTCTTCTCCCCATTTCAGACCCTGTTGCCCATTCTCCTCTCTAGCCCCCATCTCCCATTTTCCCTTTTTCTGTGGTTCTGCTGAATAGTACATCCTCATTCACTTCTTTCTCTGATTCATTTGCTTCCACTTCTTTCGCCTCTTCCTGAACTGTGACTATCTAGCTGAGTGAGGCCTTCTAGGCATCAATTCTTCTCAGACTCTTTGGGAGTTTATCCACTTGCCCGTATGCCTATTAGCATCATTCCCCTTTCAGGATCAGTAGCCTCCTTCCCAGACTGCTTGGGAAAGAGAGAAAAGCACCCCTGGATCTTCAAGCCAACATGCCTCCCTTCTGGCTCTGGTCTTCAGTGGGTGATGGTGTTTCCTGGCAGTCAGTCAGTCAGTCATCTGTATTTATTGAGCTCTTACTTGGTGCAGAGCACTGTACTCAGCACTTGGGAGAGTACAGTAGAACAGTATAACAGACCCATTCCCTGCCCACAATGGGCTTACACTCTAGAGGAATCCCTGCCACGATGTAGGTCAGCATTCCCCTTTTTGACCACCTGAACCATACCCCAAAATGTCTTATGGCTGACTCAAGAAATTAAGTCTAGATAGCCTCAAAGTTCTGACAACCAATCAATCAGTGATATGTACTGAGTACTTAGTGGGGTGCAGAGCTCTTTACTAAGTGATTGGGAGAGTTCAATAGAGATGGTAGAAATAGTGCTTGACACATAGTAAGCACTTAGCAAATACCAAATACTATCATTATTTTTATTATTCCTGCCCTCAGGACGATAACATGACAATCTACAGTCTGTGTCTCCTTTCCTCCACTTCCCCCAGCATTCTTGGTCCTCTAACTTTACATTTGGGGATTGTGCAACCAGATAGGCCTAAAATCCTCCCATCTGTTTTAAATCCGTTGGCTGTCCAATCCCATCACCCTCCAATTCCTTCTCCTCTTTCTCTTCCACTTATCACAGTCTTAAATTACCACTAACCTTTGCTCTTTAATTTCAGGCTCGTGCCTCAGTTGCCTGAACTGACTTACTTGGTTCCTTTCTTCCATCTCAATTTACCCTTGTACTGGGTCTTCCCAGTACTGCAGTGATGCCTAAATCCACCACAGTCTCTCTAAGGTTCATTTTTCCATTCTTTCACTCAAAGAATGCAGCATTCATTGCTAAATGCTTGGGAGGGAGTGGCCATCTCTCATCTCTCATCTTCATGGCCCCCGGAACTACATTCATTCTGTTTGCCCACTTTCAAGATGACTTCTTCCCAAGCCTATATTTCAGTGCCATTTTATTAGAGAGATTATCAAGCCAGCTAAAATTTTCTCATCTCATCCCAAGGATGTTAAGTCCATCTTCAAAAGGAAGTAGAAAGAGACATCCAAGGTCAAAGGGAATTCTAAGTTTGTTTATAGATGTTTATATATGTTATGTTTATTTATTTACAATTTATCTGGCAAAGTTAGTGACTAAAGGGAGTGCTTTTTCTACTAAAGCTGGGCTTAAAGCAGGACTCCAGTTTAAGAAGGAAAAGAGACCCATAGTTGTGTCCTCTTTGGGATGGCATCTGCATTTCCTGGTCTTGTTTCTGTCACCCAGCTGCCCTCCACCAAAAAAAAAAACAAACAAAAATAAAACAAAATAGAGTGAATTATCACTAGTTCCTGCATGATAAGCCCTGACCAAAAGGCTGTGGATTATTTTTGCATCCGATTACAAAGCATAAATCTCAGAGTGTTGGAAATGCAGAGAAGCAGTGTGGCCTGGTGGGAAGAACACAGGCCTAGGAATCAGGGGAGCTGGATCATATTCTCAGCTTTACCACTTGCCTTCTCTGTAAGCTTGGGCAAGACACTTAACTACTCTGCACCTCAGTTGCCTCATCTGTAAAATGGGGATGAAGACGGTGAGCCCCTTGTGGGCAGGGACTATGTCTACCCTGATTATCTTGTATCCACTCCAGGATAGTGCCTGGTAGAGAGTAAACTCTTAACAAGTATCATGAAAAAAAAAAAAGCCCACAGATCTACCTTCTTGAATTTTGATCACATTCCGGGTCCTGATCTGTTATCTATCTGTGGGAATATGTATGAAATCCAAAACCTTGTGGCTGTTTTGGAAACAGGGGCTTGGAGGGATGACATTGCTTTCAACTCCATGAGAGGCATAAATAATTACTCTCTCTACATGACAAGGGAAAGTGTCTATTTATGATGCTGGGATAAAATGGCTCTAGCATATGCTGCTGAATTCTTTATTGCATTTGCAATGACACAAGTGGCCAGGTTTGACTTCCTACAATGTGGAGAAATAACTTACTATAGGATTCACATTAAGCAAGGTTTATTAATGCATGACACTGAAGGATTAACAGATTATTTAACCAATATAAATCATGATTAGTTGGTTAACTCTTAAAAATACTATCCCGCTCATTAATCCCATGGTATTTATTGTAATAACATTTATCATGATGACTCCTTTGCTATTAATGTAGATGTCAAAGGGATTTATATGCGATTTCCTGTATAATTCAGCATTAATTAACTGGACCATTATTTTAAAAGTGTTACAAGGTTTTACAAGATGCATTCTGAAATCATCTTGCTGGAAACCATTCCAGTGATGCATATTTAGCAAGATAAGGGCATGATAAGAGCATCTGTAACTGAATAAATCCATAGAAAGCTTTATGGATTTTAAATCCATTCATGTAGGAAAGATCAGGTGAAGAAAGTGAGGCATGGAGGAGTGTAATGAATTGCTTAAGGTCACATAGCAGGCAAGTCACAAAGCTGGAATTAGAACTCAGGTCATCTGGCTTCCAGGCCCATGCTCTTACGACTTTTTTGCATTTCTCTCTGCTCTAGATTTTAGAGGTTCAAGCCTCTTCTGAAATCCTCCTCTTGCTCCCTCTATCCCTTTTGGTCCTTTCCTACCTCCAGCAGAAGCACAAAAGCTTGCTGACAAAGCAAGCTTTGCTTCCCCAACACAGTGCTCCCTCTCTGCTTCTCTGAAGAGACTGAAGAATATTAGGGTCAAATGAAAGAGAACAGGATTCACTGCACACATATAAATAATAGCAGAATGGATACCAAGACTGCACTCGAACAGGAATGGAATTAAAGTTAATGGGGGGAATGCTGACATCTCACACTATCGCAGTGCAAACATCAAGACGTTACTTGAAGATTCAAGTTTATTTCCTCCACCATTTGCATATTTGACCTATTAGGAGATTTATAGTTCATGGATTTAAGGATTTGGGAATGGAGCAGCACTTATCATAAATAAAAAGTTCTACCACAAGCATTATCTATCTCTTGGGCTCTCCCTGTGTAGTCTTCCATTATTATCAGTTTGTATTCAGCCAACACCACTTCTTTCAGCATACTACCATGTTAGAGTAAGCTCACTGTGGTCAAGAAATGTGTCTGTACTGTACTTTACCCAGCCTTTAGTAGCATGCTTGTCACACAGTAAGCACTCAATAAATAGGATTGACTGACTTCTATTAAATTAATTGCTGATGCACCTAATTCTCCCAGTACACATATTTTCAATGTAAATTTTGACCCCATTGTTTTAGGGAATTAGGGGACATTATTGTTAGCATCACTACAGATAATAATAGCAATAATAATAATATTGGTTAAATGCTTACTATATGCCAAGCACTGGAGTAGAAACAAGATAATCAGCTTTGATGGAATCTCTATCTCATATGAGGCTCACAGTGCAAGTAAGATGGAGAAGATAGATTGACACCTATTTTATAGATGAGGAAACTGAGGCACAAAGAAGTTAAATGATTCAACCGAGGTCACCCAGCTGATGAGTGGCAGACTCCCAGGACAGTTCTCTTTCCAACAGAGCATGCTGCTTCTGCTATTTATTCAATAACCTGAGTCTATTTGGATACAGGGCGCCATCATATCAGAGTGAACAACTTGTTCACATGCGTAGGGTGTTGCATGTTGTAAGTGCTGTTGCTTAAGTTTTTGCTTAAAGAGACAGAAGGCGGAGAGGTAAGCGAGGAGGCTGATGCAGTAATTAAGCTGGTATAGGTTAAAGGCTTGGAATAAGGTGATAGCTGTTTGGATGGAGAGGAAAAGACAGATTTTAATGATGTTGTACCATCAGGATTTAATTATTCTTTTCTTTCCTTTGCCAATGGCCTCCCTTTCATCTGCCCCTTCCACAGTGTCAGAACCATTTCCCACCCTCAACTGAGCAGGTATGGGAATATATGATGATTGTGGTATTTAAGTGCTTACTGCGTGTCAAGCACTGTACTAAGAGTTAAGGTACATGTCTACCAACTCTGTCACACTGCACTCTCCCAAGTTCTTAGTAAAATGTTTGTATCCACAATAAGCACTCAATTTACACCACTGATTGATTGAATGGGGTGGATACAAGATAATCAGGTCGCTCATATGGGGCTCACAGTCTAAGTAGGAGGATAACCTTGACATTATCCTTGACACCTCTCTCTCATTCAACCCACATATTCAATCCATCACTAAATCCTGTCGGTCCACCTTCACACCACTAAAATCCTCCCTTTCCTCTCCATCTAAACTGCTAGCATGTTAATCAAATCATTTATCCTATTCTGCCTTGATTACTGTATCAGCCTCCTTGCTGACCTCCCTGCCTCCTTCTCTCTCTGCACTCCAGTCCATACTTCATTCTGCTATCATTTTTCTACAGAAACATTCAGGCCATGTTTCTCCACAGCCCAGGAACCTCCAGTGGTTGACCATCCACCTCCACATCAAAAGAAAAGCACCTCACCATTGGCTTTAAAGCAATCAATCACCTTGCTTGCCCCTACCTTGGTACTCTCCTACTACAACCCAGCCTGCACACTTTGCTCTTCCAATGCTAGCCTTCTCATTTTACATGGATCTCGTCTATCTCACCGCTGACCTCTAATCCACGTCCTACCTCTGTCCTGGTATGTCCTCCCTCCTAGTATCTGTCTATTACTCTTCCTCTCTTCAAAGGTTTACTGAAGGCACATTTCCTCCAAGAGGCTTTCCCTGACTAAGCCCACCTTTCCTCTTCTCCCACTCCCTTCTGCATTGTCCAGACTGGCTCCCTTTATTCATCACCACTCATAGCCCTGCAGGACTTATATGTATGTACCTGTCCCATTTATTTGTATTAATGCTTGTCTCTCTGTCTGGACTGTAACCTCACCGTGGGCAGGGAACATGGCAGTTTATTGTTGTATTTTACTCTCCCAAGAGCTTAGTACAGTGCTATGCACATAGCAAGCTGTCAATAAATATGAATGAAGAAATGAAAGAGAACAGGTATTGAATCCCCATTTTGAAGATGAGGGAACTGAAGGACAGAAAGTTTAAGTGACTTGCCCAAGGTCACAAAGCGGGCAAGTAGTGGCTGGGATTAGAACCAAGGTCCTCTGACTCCTGGGCCCATGCTCTTTCCATTAGATCATGTTGCTTCTCAGTAAATATATCTGCCTTCTGTGCTTGCATTTCAGTGATTAAAATTCATTCTGAAGTTGTTTTGTTGTGGGCAGGGAAAGTGACTGAATGCGAATGAAACTGTTATATGTTGCGTTGTATTCTTCCAAGCACTTAATACAATGTCCTGCACCAAGTAAACACTCAATAAATATGATTGGTTCCTGTCACTACATTGTAAACTTTTTGAGGGCAGGGATTATGTCTACTGACTGTATTGAATTCTGCCAAACTCTTAGAACAATGCTCTGCATAAAATAAGTACTCAGTAAATAAAAATGATTGATTTGTTGTTGCTGGTTCAGTTTCTCATCCCCTTTTGTTGAAAAAATTTTGTTCCTTGTAGGCTGAAAGCTATAATCGATCAATTAATCACGTTTATCGAGCACTTGCTATGTTCACAGCATGTACTAAGTTCTCGGGAGACTACAATGTAACATAACTGGTAGATGCATTCCCTGCCCAAAACAGTCTATCATAATGGACTTAGGCATTTGTAGTATCCAGTTATTTTCTTAGGTGTATATGATTCATCTGTTCTTCTTTACTCACAACTACATGCCTATAAACAGGGAATTATATGCAGGTACATTGTAGGAAAGCAGTAAGAATCAAAGTGCTCTGTGACTCTGAGATAATGCTGCAAAAGTTAACTTGATTCCAGAACTTCACTTAGAATAATTATCATTGTACATTAAATGCTTACTTTATGCCAAACACTTGTTAAGGACTAGGGATTATAGATATATACACATCAGTATACATACACATATATGTACATATATATATATATATATATATATATATATATATGTGTGTGTGTGTATACATATATACACATCAGGCCTTGTCCCCTCCTACCTCATTTTGCTACTGGGAAACTGACTGAATTGAATAGATTGACTAAAGCCCATTTTAATTTGGCACAGGTTATGCAAAATAATAATATTTTAAATGCTTACAATGTGCCAAGCACTTTACTAAGCACTGGAGTAGTTACAAGGTAATCAGGTTGAACATAGTCTCTGTCCCTCATAAGGCTAACAGTCTAAGGGGGAGGGAGAACAAGTATTTAATCCCTATTTTACAGATGAGGAAACTGAGGCATATGTAAATTGACTTGTCCAGGGTCAAACAAGAGGCAGATGGCAAAGAACCCAGAGTTGGGATTGTACCCAGGTCTCTTCAATCCCAGGCCCATGCTCTTTTCATTTAGTATAGATAATGATATCTTTAGTATGTTATGACAATATGCCTGTGTGCTGAAAGGGATACAAAACATAAACACTGAGTATTCGATATTGAAGACTATCTATATAGACCAAGTAAATCTAATTCAAAATCTTTTTTTATTGGTATATCTGTTTCCCACCTACTTAGAGTGTAGCACACATACACACACATACACTTTGCTAATTGATCATGTAGTTACATTTTTGATATTTAGTTTTTAGTCCGTAATATATATTTATATTATTTTTGGTCAATATTATGGATCTTGAGATCATTTTAACTCCTGTTTGCATTATTTCCCTTGGAATCTTTGTTTTGTTTTGTCCTCTTTTTTAAAAACAAAATTTCATGCTCAGATATTTCCCTTAGAGCTTCCTCAATGTTCCTCCAGCTTGCCTTTCTTGATAATGTTTCTTAAGGGAAATGATCTCAGTCTAATTGATTTCTTTTAAATCATCAGTCCAATCTGGAGTAAGCAGCAATAGCAGAGAGGGGAAAAAAACAAAGCAAAAAAAACAACAACAGTTTTCAGCCAGTAGGTAAAGCTCAAGTGTGGAAAAGGAAGAATAGCAAGAAAATAAAAGTAAAAACAGTAAATTAAGAACAACAGAGCTAAAGTACAATTGAGTCATCATTAAGAGTACAAAAACTGTTTCTGTGAAAGGAAGCAGGCATGCATAGTGGAAAGATCATGGCTTGGGAGTCAGAAGTGGTGGGTTCAAATCCCTGCTCCACCGTGTGTCAGCTGTGTGACTTTGGGCAAGTCACTTCACTTCTCTGTGCTTCAGTTACCTCATCTGTCAAATGGGGACTAAGGCTATGAGCCCCATGTAGGACAACCTGATAACCTTGTAACTACCTCAGTGCTTAGACCAGTGCTTGGTACTTATTATTATTATTATTATTATTATTAAAGGAACCATTTTCTGGCTTTTGACTGCTCTGTGGGACCACATCTAGCCCCAAACTGAGTGATCATCTGAATAGCTATAATTTTAATTATTCATAACAGTAAACCCTTCTAGCATTTTGAGAATTACTAATAACAACTGTGATCTTAAGACCGTCAAATGGGAGAGACTGTCACTATCTGTTGCGACTTGTTCATTCCAAGCGCTTAGTACAGTGCTCTGCCACATAGAAAGCACTCAGTAAATACTATTGAATGAATGAATGTCTTTGTTAAGTGTTTACTACATGCTAAGCACTGTACTAATCACTTGAATAAATACATGGCAATCAGGTCCAACAGGCACTGTCCCACGGGGGGGTTCATAGTTTAAGGGTGCTATTTTTTTTATACAAATTAGGAAATTGGGCCTCAGAGAAGTTCAGTTCCTTGTCCAAAGGACACAGTAGAGTCAGGATTGGAACCTCCTCTCCTGACTCCCAAGCCCTTATTCTTTCCATCAGACTTTCTATAACACTAGAGAAGTAATAATCCATGTCATCTGTAGAATTATCTGGAGGAAGAAATTAGACAGTGTACATTAATACATGCATGTAGTTTTAGTTTAGCCTAAGCTTTTAACTGAGTGACCTCTACTGATCATAGCCATAAAACTTTACTGACATCTGGGTGTGAGGTTGAGAATTAAATGGTACTGGGACTAATAACAGATATTTATGTGGGGCTTTAGGGACCTACCAGAAGTCTTTGAATATCTCTTAAAATGTAATAAAAATTTAATTCCCTCTCAATCCCTTCAGTAAAGTGGTTTTTCAAAATGTTTGCTTAGCCTTTGATAATAGTTTAAAAAATAATATAAAACTTTGAACGTTATTTCATTTCTTACTACACCAGATTAAAGTAAATGGGAATTTTCCTTCTCATGCTCTCCAAATATTTTATCAATTTCTCTTCATGTTCAGCATATTTAGTGACCACTGCCAGTACTGTGGATTTACTTGCCCTTAGGTGGACAAAGGACCATTCAGTAATGAAGCAATTGACTAGATAATTTGGGTCCCAAAAAGTGCTCGTGGGAGAAAAGGAAGATTTTTTTTTTAGTCCAGAGCATTTATTTCCCAGAGGATAATGAGATTAAATTAACTAGATGTTTTTCCTAATCCTTGGTGGCCAGTTTGCTACATGGGACATCGGGGAACATGGAGAAATGAGCAAATGACTTGACACCAAGGCCATTCCACATGCAAATTCAGCCAGCATTGATGGCTTCGGCGGCCAGAGTTCTGGCCTGATATTTCCTATTCATATTCATCAAAATTCTCATAGGAAGCAGAGAAAGTGTCCAGTTGGAAATACCTAAAGGAATAGCCTTGCATGTTTCCCACAGTGAACCCTTTACACTGAGCCTTACTCCACTGCCTTGCATGGCAACCTCAGGCCCAGTTCTCTCTCTGAGATTTACCGAAGTTCCTTTCTGTAATGTTTAATGTTCAGTGGGAATCTAAACTAGGGAGCCTGTTTTTGAACAGTTTTTTACCTCTCATGCATTGCTTACCGTAGGTGGTTAGGGAATGTGTCTGTTATATTGTACTCTCTTAAGTGCTTAGTACAGTGCTCTGCACAAAGTGCTCAATAAATAGGATTGTCTGACTGACTCCCAGAGATTACTGTAAAACCCCTACAGATTGTAAGTTTGTTGTTCTTTCTCCTCCATCTTATCCTTCTTCTTCCTTCTCCTATTTCTTCTTCTCTTTCCTCCTTCACTTTCTTTCTTCTTCCTTCTAAATTCATCTCTTCTTTGTTCTTTCTTCTTACAGTCTAAAGGAGGAGACAGACATTAAAATAAAAAATTAATCACAGATATGAACATAAGTGCTGTGGGGTTGGGAAGAGGGGATGAATAAAGGGAGCAAGTCAGGGTGATGCAGAAATGGAGTGGCGAGAAGAGAAAGGAGGGCTTAGGGAAGGCCTCTTGGAGGAGATGTGCCTTTAATAATGCTTTGAAACGTGATTGATTGTTCGATTTGAGTGGAGAGGGCTTTCCAGGGCCAGACCGAGGACGTGGGCAAGGGTTGGCAGCGAGATAGATGAGTTCAAGCTACAATTAGAAGGTTAGCTTTGAAGGAGTGAAATGTGCGTGGTGGAGTGGTAAGAGAATAGTGAGGTGAGGTAGGAGGGGGCAAGGCGATTGAGTTCTTTAAAGCCATTGGTGAGGAGTTTCTATTTTCTGCAGAGGTAGATGGGCAACCACGGGAGTATTTTAGGAGTGGAGAAACACCTTCTGAATGTTTTTGTAGGAAATGATCTGGGCAGCAGAGTGAGGTATGGACTGGAGTGGGGAGACAGGAGGCAGAGAGGTTAGCAAGGAGGCTGCTACAGTAATCAAGGTGGGCTAGGATTATTGATTGGATAACACGGTTGGAGTTTGGATGGAGAGAAAAGGGATGATTTTACCAATGTTGTGAAGGTGGGGCCACCAGGATTTAGTGATGGATTGCATACGTGGGTTGAATGAAAGAGAGGAGGAAAAGATGACACCAAGGTCAAGGGCACGATGCCAATCTCGAGGGTAGATCCTTATAAGCAGATCAGACACAGTCCCTATATTCACCATCTAAGAAGGAAGAAGAACATTCATCTTTACCTCCATTTTAACAGAAGAGGACTCGACAGAGAAGTTATGTGACTTGTCCCGAGCTCACACAGCAATGCAGAGCCAGCACTGGAACCTAGATCTGACTGAGTCCTATAGCTCTTTTTGATCACTAATAATAATGATGATGGTGTTTGTTAAGCGCTTACTATGTGCAAAGCGCTGTTTTAAGCACTCGGGGGGGGGAATACAAGGTGATCAAATTGTCCCATGTGGGGCTCACAGTCTAATTACCATTTTACAAATGAGTAACTGAGGCACAGAGAAGTTAAGTGAACCTGCCCAAGTCACACAGCTGATGAGTGGCAGAGGCCTTTGATAGGCCCTAATGCCTCCCGTTCAAAGGAACTTTCATGCTGAGTGTAGATAGCTCAAGTGGTTGAGAGAATTGGGGCTCTTAGATATTTATTTTTATTTGTTTTTCATCATTTTTATTTTTATTCATTTTACTTTCATCCCTCTCTCATTATAGTGATTAATTTTCTTATGCTGATATTATGCTTGGGGTTTATAAATGTCCCAGTCTGGATAATAAGCCCACAATTTTCCAGTCACGTTAAAACTAAAAACTGTTTGGCAATCTAGTCTTATCCAGCTGCAGTTACTACCACATAGTTTCCCAGAATTATGCCCATATCATTGCAATTTTTGGTGTTCAACCAAAGAAATACAGAAGAAGAATCATGTTGATTTCAAGTTCTGTTAGAAATCAAGAGAAATAAATTAATGATTACCCACCAATAAGGGCAGAGACAAAGAGTACCCTAGAGAGAAGAGTTATTTTTAAACTACTTAGAGCCTTGCAAAATTTCCACCCTCTCCCACAACTAACCAACTCCTTCTCCCTCCTCCTGCTCTCTGCTGGGAGAGAAAGGCTGGATTGCCTCAAACCACATGTGTTCAAAATGCCCCGCTCCTGTCTCTAGTATCCTAGCTGTGACATTTTTTTCCTTGCTGTTTCTTCTCTCTCTCTCCACCCTTACACTTCCTATATTCTTTAGTAGAGTTGATTACATTAAACAGGACAAAGCAAAGTCACTATTAGAGTGATAATCTGCTTTGATGAAAAAACTGGTAACGGTTAGGATATGGAAATTAGTTTTCTCAAACATCATTCAAACAAAAGTCATCTCCTTCCAAACTAAACTTCCCTCACAGTCTGGCATATTTGTACCAGTTATCCCAAAACATGGGTCGTCCTTTCACTATGGTTCCTCCATTTCTGCACTCACGCAGCTGAGTATTGTTAATGGAAATCCTGACCCATTTCTCCCTATTTAAATTCACTCTCCTCCTCTCAGGGTCACACCTGGAGAGTTTCCAGTGCTCTACCAGTTTCAGCTATGGGAGGGAGAGTCACGCAGAGGCCTACCCATTCCATTCCTAGCTTGGGTAGTAGCTAGCGAGTAGAAGGCAATCTGCTACAAATCCAAACTCAACCACACTGGGCAGCGGCAGGGGAGAGAGGCGAAGGCAGGGAATCAAGTTTACTGCATGGAAGGAGGCAATGTTAAACCACTTCCATATTTTTACGAAGAAAATCCTACGGATCCACTACTGGAACGATTGCAGATGGAGAGCAGGCATTCTGGGGGAGATGTGTCTGTGGTGTCGCTGTGGGTCGGAAATGACCCGACGGCCTAAAACAAGAAATTCTCTCTCATCTGCTATGGTATTTGTCAACTCTGTAACTCAGCTTCAGTTCTCCTCCTCTCTCACTGAACCACACAACTATGGCCTCCCCCAGTTCTTCCAAGCTCTGAGTTGCTTTCAGAAGTGTTTGGTACTCCACCCCCTTTCTATCAGGCAATGTGTTGCCGTGGGTCCGAAATGACTCGACGGCCTAAGACAAGAAATTCTCTCTCATCTGCTATGCTATGGTATTTGTCAACTCTGTAGCTCAGCTTCACTTCTCCTCCTCCCTCACTGACCCCAACCCCTACGGCCTCCCCCAGTTCTTCCAAGCTCTGAATTGTTTTCAGAAGTGTTTGGTCCTCCACCCTCTTTATATCAGGCAATTGTCAACATTTCTCACAGTAAGAAAACAGAGTAAAGTAGTGAGAAATATGAGGATGGCTGTTGTCAACATAGGTTGGCTATGATGATGGAAAATTCAGAAGACCAAGCTCTAAATCAGAGTCACTAAGAAAATAGACTGCAGCAGTTCTCTGAATCCCAGTTTCTTCCTGCTTGTTGCTTGCTTCTAGACACAAGATAGGGAAGTGTTTTATAGAAGAGACAGTGGCATCAGGAATGAAACACACGAACCTGCGCTGTCTTTTCTGTGGACAACTCTCATTAATGCACAGCCAGGAGACTGGAAATTGAGAGCAGTGACAGGAATATCAGCTACCAGGAGAGCTTTCTCTCCCCCAACTCGCTCAAAAAAGAAGGGATTGTCGGGACCTCCTTTTTCCATAACAATAGGCCTGAAGGATTCAACAGACACCTGCTTCCCTGGGGTTTTGAAATGTTTTCTGTCATATCCCACGTAGAAATATATTAAATGCAGCACTATGCCAAAAAACAATTCTAACTCCTCTTCCTGTTTTTCCCTCTCTTACTCTCATTAGGAATGAAAAATCACAAAGTATATTAGATCCAGTGATGAGAACAGAAAGCGGGTACAGGATTTAGCTACATATGCTGTCCTTCTTACTTGAAGAAGCTACTAATGGTAAAATTCATCAGTGGTGAGTGTTTACCTGAAAAAGCCAATGTAGGATTCACTACTCAGAAACTTCACTTTGTCATATTGATGTGCTGGAGGTTTTCGTCTCCTGGTGAAGTTTTACATTTAGCTTCCTTATCGCTGAAACTTAGGAAATTTGTTTAGAGCTTGTACTTTCTCGTGAGCATGTTCCTTAATTTGATTTACATGATGCAGAACAGATTTCTGAATACCTTAGTCCTCTTGGAGTTCTCAACCACTGCTGGTTTTGAAGCAAATATGCTTTTCCGTCCAGTGTACATATCCTTATAATAATGTTGGTATTTGTTAAGCGCTTCTTATGTGCAGAGCACTGTTCTAAGCACTGGGGTAGATACAGGGTAATCAGATTGTCCCACGTGAGGCTCACAGTTAATCCCCATTTTACAGATGAGGTAACTGAGGCACAGAGAAGTGAAGTGACTTGCCCACAGTCACACAGCTGACAAGTGGCAGAGCTGGGAGTCGAACCCATGACCTCTGACTCCGAAGCCCAGGCTCTTTTCCACTGAGCCACGCTGCTTCCCCTAACTTGTACTGACCTCAGTGCTTAGTATAGTGCTTGGCACAAAGTAAGCATCTAACAAATACCATTAATATTTTATATTACTAAATATGAGCCTCTTCTTAAGAGTACAAAATTGTGCACGCCCTACCCAAGAGCCTCTAGCTGACTTTTGAGGTAAAAGTGAAGCCAGAGGAGAATCTAACTGGACTCTAGGTGTGTGAAACCTCCATTAGGCCCTGAGATGATGCCCATCTCTGAAAGTGGCTTATTCCCTGGAAGTTGTTAACCCAGGTGAATTCTGCTAGTCATTGAAAAACAGTGAAATCTACTTCTGTGGCTGTTATTTCATTTTCTGGAGGCTAACGTGTCTTAGATATCCTTTATAGTCCACTGCTCTATTTAGTTCAAGTTCTGTGTGCATAACATTCATTAAAGCAGATGAAAATTCAAATGGGAATTTCATTCTTGGGTCATCAGCACATCAAAAACAATCTGCAATTAGCAGATCAAATGGTGCGAGAAGCCATGAGGAACCAAGTAAACCTTCAGGGTCCCCTGCGGGGTCATTTCTTTCTTTCTTTCTTTTTTAAGCCAGCTTCTTCCGCTTTCAATTTCCCAAACTACCTCTCTCCTTCACTCTTGCTGCCTCAAGCTCCTACTGCCACTTTACAGGATTCTGAACTATTGAATTTCACCGGGATACCTGAAGTTATTCTACCTTATCTTGTGTCCTGTTAGTTTATTTCCATAACCAATTTACAGCTGGGCTTTTTTTTTTTTTTGCATTGCATCATAAACTTCTACTTCTTAAGCTCTGGGGTACCGCCATTTGAAATACCATTCCCTTCTCTTCTTCCACTCCCCTCTAGTTTTTCTCTTCTCCCCTCTTCCAATTACTCCATTATGTAAATATCCTTATGCTCTACCCACTTTCCCCTATCCATAATTTGTTTTAATGTCTGACTCCCTGTAGACTGTCTGCTCTCTGTGGGTAGAGATCACATCAACAACACTGTTTTACTTTCCCAAGCACTTAGTACAGTGCTCTGTACTCAGGAAGTGCTCAATAAACCCCACTGATTGATTGGACTGGTTGTCCAAGGAGAGTCTAGTCCTCCCGTTCACTTGGAAGGTTTCCCATTCATAAGAGTTTTCCCAGTGCTCACTCTAATACGGACTCCTCAATCTTCTGTTCCGCCTTGTTTCCTATCACAACATAGCTCTCGTAGTGTTGAGAGTCTTAAGGAGGCTAAAGTCCCCTGATGAATTCCTCAGTAAGTGGGGGACAGGCTCCCATTCTGAAGCAGAGACCTAGAATAATTAGAATATAATCAGGTTACAAATCAAAACTCACCTACGCTGGGTAGCAGCGGCTTGGGACAGTCAAGGACAGTGATTCAACTTAACTTCATGGAAGAAGGCAATGTTAAGCCACTTCTCTATTTTTACCAAGAAAACTCTAGGGATACACTACCAGAGTGATTGCAGATGGAAAGTGAGGGGTTCTGGGAGAGATGTGTCAATGGAGTCTCTATGGGTCGGAGAAGTCTTAACAGCATGAGACGAGAAGTGAGGGACACAACAAATAGATTGACACTTTGGACACAACAAACAGATTGACACTCTGGACTGTGACATTTTCTGGGATCAGAAGTACCACCTCCTTAAGACTATTCTTTTTTTCCAACCTTCTGGGAAGAACACCTGGAAAAAAAACACAGGACTATGAGTCAAAGTTATATGGATTCCAATTCTGACTTTTGCCATTCTTTTCCCAATGATGTTTATTGAGTGCTTACGATGTGCCAGGCACTGTACTAAGAACTGGAGTAGATACAAGCTAATCAAGTTGGACACAGTTCATGTCCCACATGGAGTTCACAGACCTATCTCCATTTACAAATGAGTGAACTGAGGCGCATAGAAGTTAAGTGATTTGTACAAGGTCATACAACAGACAAGTGGCAGAGCCAGGCTAGAACGAGGTCTTCAGGGATCCCAGACTTGTGCTCTTTCCAGTAGGCCACGCTGCTTATTCTTTTCTGATGTGTAACCTTTTTGGTCACAATTTCTCTCTGCTTCAGTTTCCTCATTTGTAAATTGGGGATTAAATAGCTGTTCTACCTCCCTTTTATATGGTGAGCCTCATGTAGAACAGGAGCTATATGACCTCTTGGTGATATATCTACCCAATACTTTACACATAGTAAATGCCTAGCAAATTGTACGAATCCCATTGTCTATGTTGTAAAATTGGACTCCCACTATTCTCTTTTCCTCCTTTGTAGAATGAACTCTAAAATACATCCAGCCCTTTAATCCCCTGACGATGAGGGCTAGGTGGGGAAGCAGCATGACATAATGGAAAGACCACAGGCTTAGGAGTCAGAGGTCATGGGTTCTAATTCCGGCTCTGCCACTTGTCTGTTGTTTGACCTTGCCCAAGTCACTTCACTTCTCTATGCTTCAGTTACCTCATCTGTAAAATGGGGATTAAGACTGTGAGCCCCACGTGGGACAACCTATTTACCTTGTATCTACCCCCAGCATTTAAAACAGTGCTTGGCTCATAGTAAGCGCTTAAGAAATACCACCATCATTATTATTATTAAGGTGTTTTCAGAACGGCAAAATATCTGCATTCTGAGAATGGCACTGTGGAATGTCTGGGTAATCAATCACAGGTATTTACCAAGAGCTTATTATGCAGAGCACTTTACTAAGCACTTGTGAGAGTACGTTATGGAGGGAGTTAGTATACACATTCCCTGCCCACAACAAGCTTACACAGACAGCGGAAGTATCAATTGGGTGGTCATCTAAAACGTTGAGAGAAGCGCATATTCCTTTTATCGTGTCCACA
This sequence comes from Ornithorhynchus anatinus, assembly GCF_004115215.2. Taxonomy (NCBI): domain Eukaryota; kingdom Metazoa; phylum Chordata; class Mammalia; order Monotremata; family Ornithorhynchidae; genus Ornithorhynchus; species Ornithorhynchus anatinus. The sequence continues at coordinate 30,942,025 of NC_041745.1, forward strand.
TCAGTGCTGTGCAAATGTCTAGAGGTTTTGCCCTTCTACTCGTTTAGAATAAACCTTTATAAAGCCCTGGTGCTCGATAAGCTCTGCCGACCTTTTATAATATGGTGGTGTTCGCTCGACCTTTCCTCCTGTAGTCATTTCTACATCCTGGGAATTGTCAACTTGATTTTTTTTGTCATGCAGTTCTTCTCCCACAGTGCTGTTCTTTACAGAGTAGCAAAACTCCAGGGAGTCCGCGGTGTGTTTGAAATCATCCACTTTGTCACCATTCATGTTTTATGTCAACATTGGTGTGCCATATTAGCAGCTCAGAGGCAGGCATCAGAGGTCACTTACATCGCTTGGAGGGGTGAATTCAAGAAAAAAAAATCCATCTTGCAGAGGTTATTATTCTACGTGGGGTCAACAAAAGGTGTGTATGTCAGTGTGAATGTTGGCTTTGATCGTTGTGACTCTTGCATTTTCTGAAAATCACCTTATAAGACAAATATTTCAGTGATGTTTTATGAATATTTTATCCACACTTTTGTGATTCTACTTTTGTGTGAAAATCTTTCACATCTTATAAATCATGTTTCAGTGCAGCTAACTAAATCACATTTATGTGAAAGTGATCTCTCCGTTGCAGACATCATTTCCTAGCACTGTCACCTGTGGAAGTCAAAGGTTATCACCTGCAATGAGATTTCCCTTTTCCTCACAAGGGGACAGGAATATATGAAGGAGAGTGAAATGCTAAATGGAGAGGAAGAAATCCTGCATTTTAGTCTCCACTCTGTTACTGACCCGTTCGTTCACCTTGAAGAGTCACAGGGTCACAACAGGCTGGGTCAGGATGAGAGATTGCCCTATAGAGGTTCCTACTTACTTGGACAGGTGAGCTGAGAGAACCCTTGACGGATCTTAAGTTATTTCAAAATGGTTGGTTAACTCTGGGGTGCCATCTCAGCAAACTGGAGCTACTCAGTTCTCTCCTTGGCCATATGCCTGGATGGACTGAATTGATTTAGCTAAAAATGGTTGGTTAATCCCCGTGGTACAGTGTGGGGATTTCCTCCTTGGCTGTATAAAGTACTTTGCTATCATATTATAGCTAGATATCTAGACTATAAGCCTGTTGTGATCAAGGAACATGTCTACCAACTCAACTCTGAATTTACTCCCCAGCAGCTTAATAAAGAGTTCTGCACAAAATAAGCACTCCATAAATACCACCGACTGCCTAAATTTTACAAATTCCATGATTAGGGTTGGACAGCCTTCAGACTCCTTCATCCCAAGTCTTCTCAATAGCTTTTATTGAAAACTGATTATCAAGATTTTACCTCATGATGAAATACTTTATCTTGCCCTCCTGGCAACAGAGTAGCTAGGGAAGGTGGAGCAAAAGGTAGAGTTAACATTCCCCTTGTTGAATGAACGACTACCCCAGAGCAGTGAGATCTGGGCCCTAGACCGAGCAAGCTCCAACCTGGGCTTTTCAGTCCATGCATTTGAAGAGAGCAGCAATAGCTGTAGGTTAGCAAATTGACCATATAATAATGACAATCCTAATAACCATAACAGTTGAGGCATTTGTGAAGTGCTTACTATGTGCCAAGCACTGTACTAAATGCTGGAGTGAGTACAAGATAAACGGGTCAGACACCGCCCCTTCCCTGCATGAGGCTCACAGTCTAAGAGGAAGAGAGAATGGTATTGATTCCCCACTCATCAGCTAGGAAACTGAGGCAGAGAGAAAATGAGTTGTGTGCCTAAAGTCACGCAGCTGGTAAGTGGCAAAGTTGGGATAAGGACTCAGGTTAACTGACTTTCAGGCCCATGTTCTTTCCACTAGACCATGCTGCTTCTCCTAATCATATCAGCCAGAAATATGCTGTCTTGTTTTTCTACAGTTAGCCAGGTCAACCTGCAGAAATTTATGAGTGTCCCAGACAGAAGGGTAAAACAATGAGCTAATTCTCCCGCACTTTCTTTGGAAGTGAAAAGAATAATATGATGACGGTATTTGTTAAGAGCTTACTATGTGCCAAACACTGTTCTAAGTGCTAGGGGGAGAGGGGTGGATACAAGGTAATCAGGTTGTCCCAAGTGGGGCTCACAGTCTCAATTCCCATTTTACAGATGAGGTAACTGAGGCACAGAGAAGTGAAGTGACCTGCCCAAAGTCACACAGCTGACAAGTGGCAGAGTCAGGATTAGAACCCATGACCTCTGATTCCCAAGACCATGCTCTTTCCATTGAGACAGTGTTCCATAGAACAGAGGAGACCTACTCAATCTCCACCTCCCCTGCCCTACCCCCTTTTTTTCTTTCACCTTAGATTTACCTCTTAGACAAAGAGAGGGAGCTGGCTGCCCCTGAGATCCACACTCAGATGATAATGGTTTCGGAAAACAATATAAACCCTTTTTGCATGAAGTGACTTTGAGTTAATAATAACTGTGGCATTTAAGTGCTTACTCTGTGCTAAGTCTTGAGGTAGTTACAAGATAATCAGGTTAGACTCAATCCCTGCTCACAGTCTGAGTAGGAGGGAGGACAGGTATTATAATCAGGTTAGACTCAGTCCCTGCTCACAGTCTATTATAATCAGGTTAGACTCAGTCCCTGCTTCACAGTCTGAGTAGGAGGAGGACAGGTATTAAATATGCACTTTACAATTGAGGAAACTGAGGCACAGATAAGTTACGTCATTTGCCCAAGGCCACATAGCGGGAAAGTGGCAGAGCTGAGATTAGAACCCAGGTCCTCTGATTCCCAGACCTGTGGCCTTTCCACCAGGCAATATTTCATGTGTGGGTTACCCCATAGTAGGTGGGCAAATTGCCAGACCCACTGAATGGAAAAAGCAGAGGTAATTTAAGCCTGTGGAAATTTATACACATTCATATCTAAGTTCCTCTCCTTCGTTATCCAGATCCTAGGACTATGGCACCGTCCCTTGTCTACTTATTATCTTGTATCTACGCCAGTTGCTTAGTACAGTACCTGGCACATGTTAAGTGCTTAACAAATACTACAATTATTATTAAAGAAGAATACAGTGAAGCAAGGACAGAAAGGCAGAAACTAGAATAGGCAACGCAGGCTGCCTATATTTCCTTTTTAGACAGTGAACCTGTTGTTGGGTCAGGGATTGTCTCTAATCTGTGGCCAAATTGTACATTCCATGGGCTTAGTAAGTGCTCTGTACGCAGTAAGTGGCTCAGTAGAATACGATTGAGTGAATGAATATTGCCTGATGCCTAAACAGGCTGATGACATGTCTTCCGGGTGATTCGGTCACACAACCAATATCAGTTTTGCAGGCTATGATGGAGTGGGGACAGGTGCTGTGTCTCTCAACATAGCAGGTGTATTGATTCAGAGTTCCCTGCCAGACTCAGGGACCAGGTTCACCTGATATGTGACTCACTGATCGAGACTACATGGTGTAATCCCTTCATGATAAATTAGCATAATTCCCTCAACTGTTAGATTGATTCCTCAGCAATAAGTTTATTTGCTATAAAGTAGGTACCCCCAAATCCCCCTGATCCTGACCCCCACAGAACAGCTTCCTTTCTTAATAATGTATTTCAGGATAAGCTATCTTATTTATTCCTGTCTTCTGTCAGAGTTGGGTTCAGTTACATGTGTCCTAGTGACTAGAGCACTAGGAAGTTAGAAAGGTTATAGGTTTTAATCCTGGCTCTGCCCAGTGTCTGCTGTATGACTTGGACAAGTCACTTAACTTCTCTGTGCTTCAGTTTCCTCATCTGTAAAATGGGGATTAAGACTTAAAGCCTTATGTGGGACAAGGGACTGTGTCCAACCCAATTCCAGCTCTGGCTGAACTAGAATGTGATTTGTGTTTGTGAAAAAGTACCATCTCTGTGGGGGTGCTGCTTTCTGGAATTTACATCAGTGGAGGGGAAAGAGCAGAACGATATTCTTGTATCTTCTCCAGTGCCTAGAACAGTGCCTGGCACATAGTAAACACTTAACAGATACCATAATAATAATAATTATTATTATTATTATTACTTAAGGAAAAGTTGATTTCTTGGGGTTTCACAGAGGGCTACATGTTGTCATGGAAATTGGTGAATTTTCAAGTGAAGTTGCAGTAGAGTAAGTGTAAATATGATATTCCTATCTGAAGCTAGTAGAAAAAAAATCATTTCTCACACTATGGATATTTATTTGAGCATGAAAACCTGTATTGTGAAAGACATGCTATACATTCATTCATTATTTCAGAAAGAAGAAAATGTGAAACTCTATGTTCATGCAAATTAAGTGCCATCTGAGATCAGTGTGGATTATACACAAAGACATTAAAGATGAACCTACAATTTTTAATTCTAACTCTATTGGGTATGCTTATGTGAAATGAAGTTTCCAATAATACTTCCTAGGGAAGTCTGAGGGCAAGATAAGTGATTCAAAAATAACTCCTTGTTGGGAGGGAACATGTCTACCAACTCTGTTATATTGTACTCTCCCAAGCATTTATTATAGTGCTCTACACACAGTAAACGCTCAGTAAATGTGATTGACTGGAAACACAAAGTCATCTTCCAGTTCCAAAAAATAACCAAAGCAGGATACAATGGGCTAGAAGCATGAGAAAGTAAACGAAAAGCAACCTTAAGCATTAGTATCCTTGAATCAGCGTATGAGTATTCCAGTTTATTTGAATCCTCATCATGAGTGTTTGAGGGTTTACTATGTGCAGAGCATGGTACTAAGAACTTGGGAGAACATAATACAAAAGAGTTGGTAGACACATCTCTGCCCATATTGAACTTACAGTCTAGTGGAGGGGACACACATTAATATAATTGATTAATTTTTAATATATAACTTATAGATATGTTCTAAGCATTCATTTTAGCACATTCATCATCTGTCCCATGTGTGGATGGATGCACCATGTAATTTGAAGGCCCGCTTTCTGAGTTTGAAAGCCTTTTCACAGACTTTTTTCCCCTGACCTTTGGCAAAGGTACAGGTCAAAGAGAGCATCATCCAAAACCTAACCCGCCAGGCAGGTCTGCTGCTGCAACAGCAGTTTCCCAGTTCACGTTGTTGGCAACCGCAGTTGTCTGCATCTTTAGGTTGTTTATTCTGCTCTGCTGGCTTGTAATGTGACCCCTTTCATTTTGCCACAGAGATACCCTGAAGCAAAAGACCTGCCATCCTGTAGAAACTGTGGAGTCATCATCTTTCCCTGTTATCCTCCATCCACCCATGTTAGAGCTCCATCTGGTAGGGTGAGGTGAGAGAAAAACAGCAGGGTGGCTTTTAAACTTTCGGAATGGTAGGCTGTGATGGGTGTGAGAGAGAAAAGAAAAAGACACATGCATGCACCTACCAAAAGGTCTTCCTTAAGCCCTCATTTTCTCCTTCCCCACTCTCTTGTACATGGCCCTGACTTACTCCCTTTATTCTACCCCTCAAGCCTCACATTTCTATAATTTACTTACTTATACTAATGTTTGCCTCCCCATCTAGACTGTAAAGTCAACGTGGACAGGGAATGTGTCTATTCTATTGTTGTGTTCTACTCTACCAAGCTCTTAGTTCGATGGCCTGCATGCAATAAGTGCTCAATAAATACAATCGATTGATTGCTCCTCCTTTCCTTTGTAATTCTTTGGTCAGAGATCATGTCTTTTACTTCTCTCACACTTTCCCAAGCTCTGAACTATAAGTAAATAGGTAATGAATGAGCACTATAAATTCTTTGGTATGTTCTTCAAGAGCACAGCATAAAATAGACCCTGCAGTAATTTCTCAAAGACTTTTAATAATGCTCGTAGCCTGTAGACTAGGAAGATATTACCAGAGTGTTAGAAAGGCATTCAGACTCCAGGTCGCTTTCGCAACCCATTCTGCTCACCTCGTCTTGTCTTGAAAGTCAGTTGTAGCTTGAAGGGGTGGATGAGACAGTAAGAGAATTATTTCGGGTGAAGTATTTTATGCTTCATCGGAAGCATACCTCGTAATTGTATTATGAGGACTCAAGCTTATTTAGTTTTTAATATCTTTACTGCATAGTTTCCATTTGAGAATGTGTTAAATGCACTTCAGAAATCACCTAGTGGTACTCTATACTCATCTGAACTTCAAGTACCGTAAATTATGGTAAGACATGCTCCAATAATCCATAGACTAAAAAGAAACTGTAGAGGGAGTTGAAAGAGGATGCCTAAGAGAAATGAACCATTCTCATTCAACAGTATTGAGAACCAATGTGCTGGATTCTAATCCCTGCCCTGCCGCTTTCCTGCTGTGTGATCGTGGGTTCTAATCCCAGCTCCACCACTTGTCTGCTGTGTGACCTTGCACAGGTCATTTCACTTGTCTGGGCCTCAGTTACCTCATCTGTAAAATGGGGATTGAGGCTATAAGCCCAACGTGGAACAAGGACTGTGTCCAACCGGATTTGCTTCTATCCACCTCAGCACTTAGAACAGTACCTGGCACGTAGTAAGTGCTTAATGAATGCCACAGTTATTATCTTGTGAAAGTCATTTAACTTCTCTTTGCCTCAGTTTCCTCTCCGGTGAAAGGAGAGTGAAATACCTATTCTCTCTCTTCTACATTCTGTGAGACCCAGTTGGGACAAGGACTGTTGTCTGACCCATTTATCTTGTATCTACCACAGTGTTCATTACAGTGCTTGGCGCCTACGATGTGCTTGACAAAAAACACCATTATGAATAATAGTAGTAGGCTTAGTATTTGAGTGCAGAACACTGTATTTAGCCTTAGTGAGTAACACAAAAGCCAAGGATGTTTTTTGCCCAACAGCAGTTTACAATTGAATGAGACTTATCATCTAATTGTTTAGAAATACTGGGGACAAATGGATGAATAAGACTAAAACTAGCGAAAGGATGGAAAAATTATCTATATGGATAAATAAATCACTGTATATTGCCAGTTATGCATCAACATAACATAACATAAGTGACGAGAATTGGTGCCAGCAGATAAGTGCTAAGGACGATCCTTGGGCTGCCATTATTTGCAAGTGGGGATCAATCAGGGAAGGCTTCCTGGAGGAAGTGGATTTTAAGCGGATATGAAGATGAGGATCTCTGTGGTCCTGAAGCTCTTTTCAGGGGGATTGTGCATCTAAGTGCCTTTTTGAAAAGAGCACCTGTAAAAACTGTTAGTTTATTTTTTCAACCTTTTCCATCTTGTCCTTATGAGAGCAAAATAGGCCATAAGCATATTCATTTCTGAATATGAAATAAACTCTGCAATAATCCTGAGGAGTTTCAGCTCTTGCCTATTTAAAATAAATAAACAATGACCTCATGTATGAAGGACTTTAGCCACCCCGGTTTCTTTTTCAATACACTTGCTTGAATGTACTTGACCAACTGTGTCCTACATTTCAAATCAAACTTCTTGGAAACCATCATTTTCTCTTGGAAATGTATTTATTGCTACATCAATTTTTGATAGTGCATTATGCCATTTTGCAGATAGTGACATGTCAAAGTAGAATGACATTTTTAGTGAAGACTTCATGGTGTGGTCTCATTCACAATGCAGGGTAAAAAGTTCTGCTGTTATTAGCCCCAATTTAGCTATTTGCTTTGAGGGATCCTGAGGGCATCGTCCTCAGTGATTTGGAATAGTCATCCCAGCTAAGCGATTCAGAGATGAGACAGAAAAAGGAAACCAGGTTGCTGCCTAGCCCACTGCTGAACACAGTAGCCCCAAGCAGAGCTCAGACCATTGCTATTGCTACTGGGCACAGTAGTCCCAATCCAGTGGGCACTGTAGTCAACCTGCATGTTCTCTTTTTCTTCAAAAAATAAAGTTTGGTGGTTAAAACAATTAATCACTGAAACTGACTACTTTGTTTGGTATCCAGTGTGTTTCCATGTCTTAAGCTTTTTGGAATTCTCATAGAATTGATTTAACTGCAGGAAGTGCTGTTCTCTTCTGAGGGGGACCTCACTGACCTGGAATAAGTCCTTATTATTATTATTGCATTTGTTAAGTGATTACTATATTCCAAGCACTGTTCTAAGTGCTGGACGATACAAGGTAATCATGGTGTAGTGGTTGGAACATGGGTCTGGGAGTTAGAAGGTAATGGGTTCTAATTCCAGCTCCACCGCTTGTCTGCTCGGTGGCCTTGTGCAAGTTACTTCAATTCTCTGTGCCTCAGTTACCTCATCTGTAAAATGGGGATTAAGACTGTGAGCCCCATATGGGACAGAGACTGTACTCAATCCAATTTGTATCCACCCCAGTGCTTAATACAGTCCCTGACACATAGTAAGTTCTTAACAAATACCATAATCATCATTATTATTATTATTATTATCGTTTTGGACACAGTCTCAATTCCATGTGGGGCTCACAGTCTTAATTCCCATTTTACAGATGAGGTAACTGAAGCACAGAGAAGTTAAGGGACTTGCTCAAGGTCTAGACTGTGAGCCCATTGTTGGGTAGGGACTGTCTGTTGCCATATTGTACTTTCCAAGTGCTTAGTACAGTGCTCTGTGCACAGTAAGTGCTCAATAAATACTATTAAATGAATGAATGAAATGTTGGAGCCAGCATTAGAACCCATGTCCTCTGACTCCCAAGCCCACACTCTTGCCACTTGGCCATACTGCTTCACTGGGCTCTGTTGTTCTAAGTACTGGTTCTGGCTGAGCGGGCTAATTAATTGGGTACTTACTGTGCATGCAGATCATTTAATTTAATAATAATAATAATAATGTTGGTATTTGTTAAGCGCTTACTATGTGCCGAGCACTGTTCTAAGCGCTGGGGTAGACATAGGGGAATCAGGTTGTCCCACGTGGGGCTCACAGTCTTAATCCCCATTTTACAGATGAGGGAACTGAGGCACAAAGAAGTTAAGTGACTTGCCCACAGTCACACAGCCGACAAGTGGCAGAGCTGGGATTCGAACTCATGAGCCCTGACTCCAAAGCCCGTGCTCTTTCCACTGAGCCACGCTGCTTCTAGTGGACTTCCCTATCTGTAACTTCTTTTAATGTGTTTCCATCTGTAGACCAGCTCCTTATAGACAGGGATCAAGTCTGCCAACTCTGTTGTATTGTAAGGTACTCTGCACATAGTGATCAGTCAAATCAGTGGGGAAGCAGCATGGCTCAGTGGAAAGAGCCTGGGTTTCGGAGTCAGAGGTCATGGGTTCAACTCCCAGCTCTGCCACTTGTCAGCTGTATGACTGTGAGCAAGTCACTTAATTTCTCTGTGCCTCAGTTACCTCATCTGTAAAATGGGGATTAACTGTGAGCCTCACGTGGGATGACCTGATTACCCTGTATCTCCCCCAGCGCTTAGAACAGTGCTCTGCACATCGTAAGCACTTAACAAATACCAACATTATTATTATTATTAAATATCCTTGACTGATATACATAAAATTATTTACAAAGAGGATAATCAGAGTAAAGCAAATGACTGTGCATTTATTTACCCATATGCACCTGTAAATGCTAGAGGAGGTTCTTAAGTCAATGTGATTTAGAGAGGGTGGGGAGGGAGGAAGGGCTCTGACTCAATCAATTGTATTTATTAAGTGCTTGGGAGAGCAAGTAGAACAGAGTTCTTAGACTCATTCCCTACCCACAACCTTTTTAATTTTGGAAGAGGAATGGTTTGTTGGATTAGTGAGGAGAAGGAGTTCCACTGTGGTGGAGTGATGTGAGTGGTTAGAGACAGAAGAGCTGAGAGTACAGTCCAACCAAAATGCTAGCTTGTGAAAGAGGGCAGATTTCTTGTAGAGCACTGATGTTGATGATGTGGAGTTTCTTGCTCAATGTCCACCTATTTACTCACGTTGGATCACTCTGTGATCCAGTTGGAGAATGACTGGCAGACTACACCTAACACTGCTGAACTCACTAGCACTATAATCAACTCCTCTGCACAAGTTCTTAGTCCTGAGACTTCAAAAAGACTGAGGCTCGTTTACTGTCCCACTAGGTCACTCCATCTTCAACACCTTTCTCCAACAGATTCATCCTTCCATACCTTTGCATATTTGAAATTTGTCTAAACCCCAGCAGTGATGTACATATCTTTAAAATATTATGAATTATTTATTTTAATGCCTGCATCCCAATATAGACTGTTGTGAGCAGAGAACAGCATATTGTACTCACCCAAGTGGTTAGAACAGTGCTCAGAATATCGTAAGCACTGAATAAATAGCAGTGATGGACTGAATGATCCATCTGTACCCTCTCTATTTTGTAAACTCTTTTATTGTACTCTCCTGTGCACACAGTAAGTGTCCAATTAACATTGATTTGTGTCAATAATGCATTTGAAAGCAATGACCAAGTCTCAACAGAATTAAACACAAGCAGGAAAACATTCTCACCAACTGGAAATTTTTTTCATGAAAAGTCACTTTTAAAACTGTAAAGAGGTCTACAGTCTTGCAGATTAAGTCAGTGGGAAGTGAAAGTCAACAGGTAAGTGAATTTTCCCACACAAAGGCATATGGATGAGTTGTTTTATTTCACTTACGCTACGTACTAGTTATACCCATCTTTTATCTTAAGTGAATGAGTGGGCTGGTAGAAAAAGATTCTCCTTGCTTTAAATCCATAGACTCTGGAGCACAAAATGAAAGGCCCATTTAAGAAAAACAACAAGAATAACAAAAACAGAACAGAAACCTTTTGGGGTATACATGCATGAGATACTCAGTAAAAGTAAAGAACTAACAATAATTCTATTGGTAGTAGTAAATGGAATTTTAGTGTTCACTATGTGCTGAGGGCTAAATGACATGCAATTAAAATCCACTCAGCATCACAGAATTCTAAAAGTGAATGGTTGAAATATTTCTTTTCCAAAATGTTGGGGCTATTTGCATATCTCTTATTAAACAAATCAGCATCTACTGGGTACTGAGCACTATGCACACACTTGGGAAAATACAATAAAGTTAGCAGACATGATCCCTGTTTTCAAGGAGCTTACATTTAAAAGGGAATGTGTCAGTTCACAGTCCCACACTTGCTGCCTATCTGGTAAACAAAGCTCACCTGAAGTTGAACTTCTAAAAGTTAGGTCTCAAACATCAGTTGCTTTTTGCTCAGCTTTTGAGAACTGGGGCCCTTAAAACACTTCATCACACACAGGAGAAAGCAGAACAGCCCCAAAATGCCACATCCATTTTGCTGATGTTTGGCTATTTTAAAGTGACTCTTGCTATATTGCCAAGAGTTGAAAGCCCAAATGACTTTGATCCTTTTCATCCATCCCTATATACCTGACTTTGTATTTCTGACCTTTCTTAGCAGTTTGTCTCCAGTTTCAAGCCCTTCTAGATCCTTCTTAGCCAATCATATTTATTGAGCGCTTACAATGTGCAAAGCACTGTACTAAGCACTTGGGAGAGTACCATATAACAGACAAATTCCTTACCCTAAACGAGCTTACAGTCTAAAGGGGGAGACCGACATTAACATTAATAAATTGCAGATATGTACACAAGTGCTGTTCTTGGGAAACATCTTGGTTTTTGCTCATTCCTCTACAGGTCTGGGGAAAGAAAGAAGAAGAGAAGAAAAGAGCACGAGAGAGGGGTAGGTGGAAAGTAAGAAGGAAAAGGAGGAAAGGGAGGTGGGAGACATTTGTTTTAAGTTTTGCTATGTTTTTCCTTTTTTTCTTTCGGCGAGGCAAGGAACATTTCCAATGTATTGGCTTGATGTGACACCGCCCACAATCCAATACATTTTGATCCCATAAAATTAAGTTTAACTTTTCATTATCATTAAGTGCAGGGATGAAATATGGGCAGGGTTCTAAGAGGAAAGAATTTCTCAGAATTGAAGTTTAAAACAGTAGGAAAGGAAACATTCTGAGTTGTAGCCAGGTTTCACAGCCAGAGGCTTGGATGGAAGTTGGAGAGATAGAGAATCAGGACACTATTTGGAGAGATAGAGAGTCAGAGATTAGGAACAAAGGTGTACCACTTTGGAGGATGGTGATGTTATTCCACAATAATAATAATGATGATGATAATTATGGTATTCATTAAGTATTTACTATCTGCCAAGCACTGTTATAAGTGCTGGGGTAGATACAAGGTAATCAGGATTTTCCATGTGGGGCTCACAGTCTTAATCTCCATTTTACAGATGAGGTGACTGAGGCACAGAGAAGTGAAGTGGCTTGTCCAAGGTCGCACAGCAGACAAGTGGCAAAGCTGGGATTAGAACCCAAGTCCTCTGACTCCCAAACTCAAGCTCTTTCCACTAAACCAGACTACTGAAATGGGAAAGTTGGAGGAGATGGAGGAGGGGAAAAGTGGGGAGTTTGGTGTTTTGAGATGCTTGCAACATTGAACACATGCAAATAAGAGACCCCACAATGAGTGAGGGGCAGCTCAGTCCCAATCAGTCCCCTGTCCAGAGCCCCAGTCCGGTATCCACTATCCACTACCTAATCCTGAGTCATGTTGGAAGGAGGCTCAATGCTTGGACAAGTCACTTCATTTATCTCTGCCTCAATTACCTTGTCTGCAAAATAGGGATTAAGATTGTGAGCCTCAAATGGGATATGGACTGTGTCCACCCTCATTAGCTTGTAGCGCTTAGTACAGTGACTGGCACATAATAAGTGTTTAACAAATTCCATTTAAAAAAAAATGCTCTGAAACCAACTCTGGCCCTGATTTATTTTTTTTTTTTAACCAGTGTGCTGTCCAAGGGATTCTGGCTTCCTATCCATCTTCACTTCCTTCCACCTCTCTGAATCCTTGGCCCTTTCCCTTCTCTATCATCACCCCTCATTGAAGTCTGTTTGCCTTTCCAAACTCTCCTTAACTCTGGGATTTTCTTTCTTTAGTAGTGACTGCACAACCACTGGCTCTTCTAGATGAGTTAATATAGCAGATAAGATTAATATGATTATTTAGTATAGTAGATAAGAAAAATAAGTAATAAAGATTTTTGAACCACTGACATTCCTTCTTGTCTTTGAAAAGTGAAGCAAAGATAAGTTTCTATTGAGAGGACTGTTTATATAGCCCTTTCCATTCTTTCCAATAATTCTACAGGGTTATATTTCATTTTTAAATACAGGAATCATTTTATGTGAAGGACTTGATTCAATAACTGTTTCTTGGAAAATGAAATCTGTTCTGTTGAATAACCTAAGTACTAACAAGAACATGGCCCCTATATTCTGATGAATTTTCTATTTTTAGAGATGTCTCACACAATTCAATAATAATTATGGTATTTGTTAAGCGCTAAGTATGGGCCAAGCACTGTTCTAAGTGTTGGGTAGATGCAAGGTAATCAGGTTGTCCCACATGGGGCTCACAGTCTTATCCCCATTTTACAGATGAAGTAACTGAGTCACAGAGAAGTTAAGCGACTTGCCCAAGGTCACACAGCAGACAAGTTGGGGAGGTGGGTTTAGAACCCACATTCTCTGACTCCCAAGTCTGTGCACTTCCACTAGGCCATCCAAACGGGGTGAGAACACAGGAATAATTTTGGGAATTAGCAAGATGTCCATCAGCCCATCTATGAAGCATTGGCTCTATTCTATTTGGTACCTCTCCTGCCAAGAAATAGCACACTATTTCTAATCAGTTCACAAATTCCTAAAAGCAGATCAAATCCAAATTTACAAAAGCATTAGAATGACTCCCTTGGCACCCCTAGACTGTAAACTCCTTGTGGACAGGGGAGTGTGTACCACTCTGTTGTATTATACTCCCCAAAGCACGGAATAGTGCTCTGCACCTGGTAAACACTCAAAATGCCATTGATTGGTTGTTCTCCACCTGAAGAAGAGGTGTGAATGATCTAAAATGACAGGATAAGAAACTAGACCTGGAGAATAAAATCCTTTATAACTCTTAGGGTCCTGAAACATAGGAACCTCAATTCCTGGGAGGTGTGTGATTTCTACCCTTAGACTTAATAATAATAGTACTTAAGTGCTTACTATGTACCAAGTATTCTACTAAGCAAGATAATCAGGTTGGACACAGTCCCTGTTCTACATTAGGCTCACTTTCTAAATTGGAGTATGATTTAATCCCCATTTTAGAGTTGAGAAAACTAAGGCAAAATGAAGTTGTGATTTGCCCAGGGTCACACAAGCAGACAAGTGGCAGGGCAGGGATTAGAACCCGGGTCCTCTGACTGCCAGACCCATGTTCTTTCCACTAGGCAGCACTGCTTCCCATGCTTGAGAAAGAGCAGTGTTGAGTTCAGTGGTCTGCAAATAGTAAATCCTGCCAATACCACAAACAACATATCTGTAACAGAACTCTTTACCTTCCCATCCTCCCTCTGAATTTCCTATTTCTATACCCAGCATCACCATCCTTCCTGTCTCACAAACCCGTAATGTTGGTGTTATCCTTGACTCCTCGCTCTCATTCAACCCACATTTTCAATCTATCACTAAATTCTGTCAGTTCAACCTTCACAATTGCCTCAAATCCATGCTTTCTTCTCCACCATAACTGTTACCATGTTCATCCAAGCAGTTATCCAAGCCGCTTTGATTACTCTATCGGGCTCCTTTCTAACCTCCCTGTCTCGTGTCTCTCCCCACTCCAGTCCATATTTCACTCTACTAACAGGATCATTTTTCTCCACAAACATTCAGTCCATGTTTCCCCATTCCTCAAGAACCTCCAGTGGTTGCCCATCCACCTCAGCATCAAACAGAAACTTCTTACCATGGGCTTCGAAGCCATCGATCACCCTGTGCCCTCCTACCTTACCTCACTGCTCTCCTACTTCAACCCAGCCCCCACACTTCACTCCTCTAAGCCAACATACTCATTGCACCTAAGTCTCATTTATCATCAGCCCTGGACCTCTCACCCAGCCTCTGGTCGCCTTCCCTTTTCATATTCGACAGACAATTCCTTTCTCCGACTTCAAAGTCTGGTTAAAGATTCATCTCCTCCAAGAGCTCTTCCCTGATTCAGCCCCCATTTCCTCTTTTCTTACTCCTTCTGAGCAGCCCTGATTTGTTCCCTTTACTCACCTCCCAACCCGCAGCTCGGCATTACTTATATACATATCCATAATCTATTTATTTATATTTGTATCTCTCTCCCCCTCTAGATTGTAAACTGGTTGTGGGCAGAAATGTGTTTGATATGTTGTTGTGCCGTACTCTCCCAAATGCTTAGTACAATGCCCTGCCACACAGCACTCAGTAAATATACTTGATTGACTGAAGTGCTCAAATACCATTGATTGATATTTAGACTGTTATGTTCACTTGAACTAGATCAAGCCTGAAAGATGGTACAGGGCGATACTTCCAGCCTCAGAAACTTTACAGGCAGTACAATGGGAGAGAAAAAAGAGGGAACTAATCTAGGGTAACAGTCTGTGTCACAACAGTCCCAGTGACTCAGAGATCCTAACTCCCAGTGAGATCTCTCTTCATGTTAGTTCCACAGATGTCCACTTATTCATTCATTCAATAGTATTTATTGAGCACTTACTATGTGCAGAGCACTGTACTAAGCTCTTGGAATGTACAATTAGGCAACAGATAAAGACAATCCCTGCCCATTACAGTCCATTAGGCTTAAAGTCTAACTGGGGGAGACAGATGGACAAAAACAAGACAACTTAATCATGATAAATAGAATCAAGGGGACGTACACCTCATTAATAAATAGGGTAATAAAATTATATACAAATGAGCACAGTGCTGAGGGGAGGGGAAGGGAGAGGGGGAGGAGCAGAAGGAAAGGGGGGAAAGGGGGCTTAGCTGAGGGGAGGTGAAGGGGGAGGGGGAGGGAGTAGAGGGCGGATAGGGAGCAGAGAGGGAGCAGAGGGAAAAGGGGAATCTCAGGCTAGGAAGACCTCTTAGAGGAGGTGACCTCTCAGTAGGGGAGTGAGCTCTCACTCCATAGGAGAAAGTGACCTACATTCTCCATGGTTTCTGATTTTGACTCCCATGTCTCGGAGAAGAGTGTTTCATGTTTCTATTTAGGGCTGGGGGGCCGGGGTGCGGTGGGGGGGGATAAAAACAGATAAACACAAAAAGGATTTTATCATTCTGACCTATTAATGCTTTGCAACATGTCCCCTCCCAGTCCTCATCTTCCCTAAAATCCCCACACCCTGTTCACACACATTCTCAAAATGAAAATTTGGCAGCTCTAATGAGAGGCCATACTGCTAGAACACCAGTGGAGCAACTAAGCTACTTCTGTACCGGTGCACTTTTTCAACTCTCTCTCCCAGGGCTTTCCAGAAGCACTCTTTCACAAGGCAGGTGAGAATTATTTCTCATTTGGGCAATGCATAAAGGGAGGGCCTGGGAATGAAGAAAATTGTATTCGCACATTGTGAAGACATCTTGTTAATTATGGTAAATAAACAACTCAGCCAAACCCAGGGGACGCTTGATGCAGATTTTTCCATCGCCCTATTTTAGGATGACTCTGCTACACTTCTTTCCAAATGTACATCCACCAGAACATTTACAAATACATTGTCCAGCCCTCAGTAATGAGTGACAAATCGAGGTTGAGAAGCCAGACCTGCAGTTGGGAAAATGAAGGGTAGAGAGATGATATCTGTTGTCCTCAGGGTCCAAGATGATGCTACTGATGGCAAAACTATTTGGGCAAGGGTGGCTAAAAAAGCTTAATGTGTGATGAACTTGAATTGTTTGTAGGTAAGGCTAGATCCTTGCTATGGTAATGGATTTGCCCCAAATAGGTTGAGCCTGCTTTCTGGCATCCTGATCTTCACGAGGCCATTGTCCAAGGAAAGCAACCTTTTTCTTGGATTCTGCCTGAAGGTGTTGGTCTGTCTGTTGCAATAGTCTCCAGCTGTGATGATAATAATAACAACTGTGTATTCGTTAAGCGCTTAATACGTGCTAGGCACTTTATGAAATACTGGGGGGAAAAACAGGCAAATCGGGTTAGACACAGTCCCTGTACCACATAGAGCTCACAGTCGTAATCCTCATTTTGCAGATGAGGTAACCGAGGAACAGGGAAGTGAAGTGACTGGCTCAGTGTTGCACAGCAGACAAGAGGCAGATCTAGGATTAGAACCCATGACCTTCTGATTCCCAGGCCTGTGCTCTATCCACTAGCCGTGCTGCTACTCCATGACTCACCCTCCAGTCCACTGCTGTTTCAAAAAGCAGAACCAAACACACAGAGAAACCAAAAGTAGCTGAGAAGACCTAATATTGTAATTACAATTTGACCGATGAACTAAAGCAATATTTGCTGATACCTGTGTATGTGTCTGCACATGTGTATACACACACACACACACACCCCCCTTCCCCTGCCCCCCACTGCCTCCATAAACCGTGCAATATACAGTGTGTTTTGGAGCTCATCTATGCTTGGCTTGATAGATGGTGCCAAGAAGTGAAACTGGCACTTCCGATTTCCCACTTTGAGCACTGGTTCACAAACTCAAATCTATAAGCAAGCAATTCATCATACCACTCTGGGCTTTGTGGGGAAGAATTGCTTTTTTCGGCAAGAATATCTCGGGGACTGTAATGTGAATCATGAAGAGGTAAGGGGTGTGTCAATATGTCATTTTATAACATTACATATAGTTTAAGACTCTTCTGCCCTGCACTTGACATGTCAGAACATTGTCAAGCATTCGTATGTGTGTTCCTCAGGGATTACAAATGTGTATTTGCACAAATTTTGATGTCTTAAAATGTGAGAAACCCATTGGGCCTTTCAGAAAAACAGATTTATTTTTTTTTACCTTATATACCCATGGTAATACTGGAATGTTAAGAAGAAAACTGCGTGCTGTGTTTATCTAAAGAAAGCCTTGTTTATTCTTAGAAACAATAATAATAATGTATTGTTCCAAGCATTCTACCTGCCGCTGGGGCAGATATAATGCAATCCTACTGGGCACAGTCCCTGTCCCTGTTGAAAGTCTAAGTTTGAGGGAGAAGAGGTATTTAGTTTCCATTTTACAGATAAGGAAACTGATATAGTATTAAATTTCCCTTCAAGACAGCAGTGTAGGCTAGTGGAAAGAGTGCAGGACTTGGATTCAGGAGAAGTGGGTCTTAATCCAGACTCTGACACTTCGTGGCTGTATGACCTTGGGCAAGTCACTTTAAATAATCTGTGCCTCAGTTTCCCCATTTGTAAAATCAATATCAAATATCTGTTCTTCCTCCCTCTTAGACTGTGAACACCCTAGCTGATAAGATCATATTGTACCTATCCCAGTGCTTGATGCATTTTAAACTCTTAACCAATACCGCAACTCTCACTATTATTTTCAGGTCACAATCTATGGCAGCAGAAATGGAACCAGATGACAAGGAACAGAAGAGGAAATGAGGAAAGAGGAGGAGGTTAATAGGAAGGGAAAAAGAAGGAAAAAGTAGAGGAGCCAACACTTGGAAGAATGTGAAGAAAGTAAGTGTAAATCAAGAGTAGAAACAATATTTTAATGTTACAGCGGATACCAGAAGTAGAAGTTAATGTTCACTGTCTTCAGTGATTTAATCATTAAATTTTCCTAACCTGCTTTAGTACATTTTCCCATCCTGCTCTCCCCACCAAAAGGTCCCAGATCTCACATTCACTTTGCTTGAGTTCTTGAAAAATTCCCTCAATGCTTAATCAGATTAACTGATCAGTGGCGAAACTCTGATGTGTTTTTAATCAATAGTATTTATTGAGCGCTTACTATGTGCAGAGCACTGTACTAAGCACTTGGAATGTACAAATCAGCAACAGATAGAGTGTCTACAGTTGGGATAATTTTACTGCAGTCATTTGACCAGGTCATTGTACCAGGTAATACTATTCATGTCAAGTTTTACTCTAAGAGTAAGTTAATCCATTCTTTTTTTTTTTTTCAATTTAGCAATTCACATTCTAATCAGAGATTCTTGTTACTATGTCTTACTGAACAAGGAAAGTTAACCTTCCTTCTTTTCCAGAAACGAGCATCTAAATCTTTCCATTTGTGTGGCCTGAGCAGTGCCAGTAAGCATACAGATTTGTATATCTATTCCTAGTCAAGTGGACCGTGTTTCCAGGGAGTTTTGACACACCATACTGTGAAATAATAAGCTTTTCTTGAGAAAGAAAATAACACTGAAAAAAAATGCAGACATGTAAAGGAAAGGGAGATTTTGCCATGAGGATCTTGATAAGTGCAGAATGGTAGAATTCATAAATAATACTGAAGTTTCTGTTACACATTGTGAAAGGTTTATAGAAAACAAATAGACTTCAATATGGAAACAGTAAAGCTCTCCTTGGGCATTTTTGAAAACATGGGGTAGATTTTCCACAATGAAACCAGTGAGTTGATGTTGGAGAAGCAGCGTGGCTCAGTGGAAAGAGCACGGGCTTTGGAGTCAGGGCTCATGAGTTCGAATCCCAGCTCTGCCACTTGTCGGCTGTGTGACTGTGGGCAAGTCACTTAACTTCTCTGTGCCTCAGTTCCCTCATCTGTAAAATGGGGATTAAGACTGTGACCCCCATGTGGGACAACCTGATTCCCCTATGTCTACCCCAGCGCTTAGAACAGTGCTCAGCACATAGTAAGCACTTAACAAATACCAACATTATTATTATGTGTTTGGCAGAGGAGATTGAACAGTCCAAGCTCACACCTGACCAATTTATTCTTAGTAATACCATTTCCAATGATAAAATAATGACTACTGCTCCCATTTAATGCATCCCGTATTACCCTGTATGGTAATATTAATCACTGTAGCAGGGGGAGAGACTCAACATGGTTGGGAGCGAGATCAGGCTTTTAGTCCTGGCTCTGTTGCTTGCCTGATGTGTCACCTTGGAAATGTGGATTTATCACTCCAACTCTATTTCCTCATCCATATGATAGCTTAAGATATCTGTCCTCAATCAATCATTGCTATTTATTGAGTGCTAACTCTGTGCAAGGCACTGTACGAAGTACCTAGGAGAGTAACGGTATGGTAGACACAGTCCCTGTCGTCAAAGAGCATAAAAGTCCAATTGTCCATCCCAGATCTTAGCACAGTGCTTTGAACATAAATATTTAAGAAACATCTTCATCGCTGCTGTTTTTATTAATAGTATTAATTTACGTGTCTTCATAAGTGTGCCCTCCAAACGTCTAAAGTAGCAAGGTTTCAAAGAAATGGATATATTTGGAGAAGCTACTGCCTATGCTCAAAATTAGCAAAAAAACCCAACCCTTTTGTCTGGCAGAGGAAGCATTCATTTCATTTTCCTCATGCTACTCTGCTTTTCAGAGAAGTATGTCTTCCAGTTCATGACTTAGGTTCAGGATTTAATGTACCAAGAAAACTAGAAATGTATTATTTGTTCCCAGGCCTCAGACACTAGCAATGGATGTTTCATTTTTGCTCATTTTTACAAACATATGAAGATGCAGGATCAGAAAGGTTGGCATTTGCAACATGAAATCTGTTTTAATTTTTTTTATTTCATTTCTTCTGAACTTTCCTATATTGCTGGAAATTGTCTAAAAGCTCTCAAGATTAGAGCCATTCAAAGAAACATTAAGATGTATATTTTCCCTGTTTTAATTTGGCTACAAATGAAATCATTTTTACCCCTTTCCCCTAAAAACCTTCCACAACTGTTTCATTTTTAGGGAATATTTAATTGACTTGCATTGGATTGCTGTCACAGTTGTGAAACATGCTGTCTTGTATGGTAATAATAATAATAATGTTGGTATTTGTTAAGCGCTTACAATGTGCAGAGCACTGTTCTAAGCACTGGGGTAGATACAGGGTAATCAAGTTGCCCCACGTGAGGCTCACAGTTAATCCCCATTTTACAGATGAAGTAACTGAGGCACAGAGAAGTGAAGTGACTTGCCCACAGTCACCCAGCTGACAAGTGACAGAGCAGGGATTCGAACCCACAACCTCTGACTCCCAAGCCCAGGCTCTTTCCACTGAGCCACGCTGCTTCTCTATGTGAATCACTTAAGTCACAATTCAGTATTCACCGATTATTGGCTCTTGATCAAAAACAAATCTATCCCTTCTCAGTGTGTCTACCGTGAAGTTTGGCTATGCATTAGGACAGTTGCAATTGCTATATTTTATAGAGATCCTATTGAAAAGTTGACGTATCAAAATTTTGAAGAGACAGTTTGTGAACTGGGGAAATCCTGGATAAATGAGAGAGATGATCTTTACAGTCTATGCTCATACATACATGTGTGTGTTTGTGTGTGTGTGTGTGTGTGTGTGTGTGTGTATGTGCACAAAGCCTTAGAAAGCTATTTCCTTCCATTCTTCATTAAATATTTTTATAAAGTATCTAGTATAGACAAACCTCTATATCAAATCCTGGAGCAACTTCTAGAAGAAGGGTAAGGAATTTTTGATCCTCTAACTCCCTTTTTCTACAAGTCTTTCACAGGACCGAGGGACATCCTCAGGGGAACTGGATGGTGGAGTTTACCAAATCATAGAGGATGACTATCAGGGAACCTGAAACTATTGTTACCCAAATTGTACAGTAAACCAGAACGAGGAGCCAGCCACAGAATCTTGATAGGGGTAGATTCAAAGGAAACCAATGGAAACACTTGTTCATATACCAGGAAGTCAGCAAATGAAAATTGTTCACACAGTAATAACAGTACAGTCAAAAAAAATACATCTAGCTTCAGGTAGTATTTTGATAAATTCATTTTTCAAGTTATTGAAGATAATATTGTGTATCAATCAGTTGTGCCTATTAAGTGCTTACTCTGTAAAGAACACCTTACAGAGTTGAGAGAAATGTTTCCTATCCACAAGGAACTTATAGTCTAATAATAATAATAATGTTGGTGTTTGTTAAGTGCTTACTATGTGCAGAGCACTGTTCTAAGTGCTAGGGTAGATACAGGGTCATCAGGTTGTCCCACGTGAGGCTCACAGTTAATCCCCATTTTATGGGTGAGGTAACTGAGGCACAGAGAAGTTAAGTGACTTGCCCACAGTCACCCAGCTGACAAGTGTGAGAGCCAGTATTCGAACCCATGACCTCTGACTCCCAAGCCTGGGCTCTTCCCACTGAGCCCCGCTGCTTCTCCATCTAGAGAAGATGTCTAGAGAAGGAGATAACCATTAAAACAAATTATGAATAGGTACATAATTGCTGTGGGGCTGAGGGTGGAGCAAATGAAAGGTATAAATCCAAGGGCTAGACTGACACAGAAAAGGGAATGAGTAAGAAGGCTTGGTAGGGACAGACTACTTAGTGGAAAAGTGATTTTTTAAATAAGACTTTGAATGTATGATCATCTGGTTGGAGAGTTAAGCATAAAGGGGGAAAAGTTAGGGATGACCAGGAGAGTAATCACCACATGGTTCTCTGTAAGTACCCTGGTGCCACAGTCAGAAACAGAGCTGGGCTAGATGATTGATTATTCTGCCTAATAAAGCCAGTGCTCATATCTAATGGTTTTGTTTGTACTCTGAATCTTTTCACCAATTAGTTCCTTCTTGCCAAATCCTCCTAATCCTAATCCTTCTTGTCCTAGAGAAGCAGCATGGTTTACTAGAAATAGCATGGGCTTGGGAGTCAGAGGTCGTGGGTTCTAATTCGACGCCACCACTTGTCAGCTGTGTGATTTTGGGACAAGTCACTTGTGCTAACAGAGTAACACTTAACTCTGTGTCTCAGTTAATTTATCTGTAAAATGGGGATTAAGACTGTGTGCCCCACGTGGGACACCATGATTACCTTGTATCTACCCCAGTGCTTAGAACAGTGCTTGGCACATAGTAAGCACTTAACAAACATCATCATTATTATTATTGCTAATTCACCTCAATTTCTTACTTGCCTGTTCTACTTTTACCTTCTCTTTCCCCTCCTTTTAACCTCTTCTTTCTTTCCTGCATTTCCAGTTGCCTTACAAATTTTGGAATAACTCCTTACTCTTAGGAATGCTATCTATGGATGGTTTAACTGTTAGTTACTTTCTGTATTTGCTCTCACTTCTCTGGGTCAGTCTTCTCAGTTCTTTTCAATGACTCTTCCTCTGCCTCCCACCCCCGTGTGTGTAATAATGATAATAATGATTACAGCATTTGTTAAACCCTTACTCTGTGCCAAACACTGTTGTAAGCAATATTTAAGACTATTTTCTGGGTTGTTTTTTCTTTTCAATTTCCATTCACTTCATTAGACAACTCTTTCACTCTGATCACCTCAACTATCTCCTCCTTTTGTATGAACCTAAAAATTTACCTAGCTATCCCTAATTTCTCTCCTTTCTGCCACCTTGCATTTCTTCCTGCCTCCATGACATCTCTGCAAAGCTGGTCCATTTAAACCTCAAGACCAATATATGCCAAAATGAAGTCCCGGTCATCCCAGCACAAATTATCTCTTCCACCTAACTTTCTCATAATAGTAGAAGGCTCTATTATCCATTCCATATTTCTATCCTTAATATCCTTCAAGAATGAAATGGTCGTTTACATAGAATGATTTGGGATAAATGAACTCAACAGTCTTTTCCATGTTGGACGTCCCAGTATTTTGAAGAAAAAGATTATACAGTCAATAATCTTTGAAACAGAGATCATCTTTTCTTTTTGCCGTGAAGAATGAAGAACGCTTTGATGCTGGCACAATGATTTGATTCAGGGCAAATACAAAATTAAAACAACTGACAACTATTCTTTGTCAACTAAGTTGGAGCTAGCTTTTGTGTTAGAGTAACTGCATTGCAAGAAAAAAGAAGCCTGAGAAGGATTGGAGGCCCATATGCTGATCCTCTCTTAATATGTCAAGAAATGCAGTGGTTTTGTTTCATACTCACTCTCTAATGATGCTGGTAGGTTGTTCGCTGGGCTAATTAACAAAGTCTGAGAATCTCTGTGTATGAGAGCTGTTGATTGCTGGCAAAGAAGAATTCCAACTGCTTTGGCAACCAAGTTAATGTCTCCGAGTTTCATTCCAGGATCGTCACCTTTGTTCAGAACCAGCACCTCCCACAGTGAACATAAGTCACATGTTCCAGAAAGTCTGCTTTGGCCCCCAGGAAGTCAGTATGATTGAGTAAACACATTAAACTTCCTGTGCATATGTGGACTGAACAGATGTTAAGTAGAAGTATATTCACCTACATTCAACTGGAGTGTGCCGACATTCGCCAATCCCTTCATTTTGCTCTCATATGATTGAGGTAGTTAAAATCATTAGAAATAGTTATGCAGCCAATCTGATTTCAATGATATCTGGTATGATTACTCAGATGCCTGCCAAAGGAAGGGAGGAAAGGCAGTTAAATGTTAATAAGGCTTCTTTGCCCAGGTTCCCTTTTTAAAGTAATGAGACTTCAGGAGTATCAATATTCAGCACAGTTGCCCAGTCAGAAACTTCTTATCATTGGCTCTAAGGGAGTCAATCAACTCTCTCCTACCTACCTATCCACTCTCTTCTCTCACTATTCTTTGACTCACACTCTTCAATTATACCTAACAAGAGATAATTCTCATTCTCATCTCTCCTTCCCCTCTTTCTCTCTCTCCCTCTCCCAACCAGCTGTGCTCAGAGAAGCAGCATGGCCATGTGTAAAGATCATGGGTTTAGGAGTCAGAGGGGTGGGTCTAATCCTCTAAACTGTAAATTTGTTGTGGGCAGATTATGGGTCTATTATATTGTATGCTCCCAAGCACTTAGTAAAGTGCTCTGCAGCCAGTCAATCAATTGTATTTATCGAGGACTTACTATGTGCAGAACATGGAATTAAGTGCTTGGGAGTGTACAATACATCAATAAACAGACACATTCCCTCCCCACAATGAGCTCACAGTCTAAAAGGGGATACAGCTATGTACATAAGTACTGTGAGGCTGGGGAGAAGAGAAGTGAACAAAAAGAACAATTCAGGGTGATGTAGAAGGCAGTTGGAGAAAAGGAAAGGAGGGATTAGTCAGGAAAGACCTCTTGGAGGAGCTGTGTCTTCAATTAGGCTTTGAAGTAATTGTCTTTCAGATATGAGGAGGGGATGCATTTCAGACCAGAGGGAGGACATGGGCAGGTCAGCAGTGAGATAGGTGAGATCGAAGTACAGTAATAAGGTTAGCAATAGAGGCTCAAAGTGTGAGGGCTGGGTTGTAGTAGAAGCCTAGCGAAGTGTTGTAGGAGGGGGCAAGGTGATTGAGTGCTTTAAAACCAATGGTGAGGAGTTTCTGTTTGGTGCTGAGGTGGATGACCAACCACTGGAGTTTCTTGAGGAGTGAGGAAACATGGCCTTAATGGTTTTGTAGAAAAATGATCCAAGAAGCAGAGTGAAGTACGGAGTAGAGTGAGAAGAGACAGGAGGCTGGGAGGTCAGCAAGGAAGCTGATACAGTAATCAAGGTGGGAAAGGATAAATGCTTGGATTAACACAGTAGCAGTTTGGATGGAGAAGAGGGGGCAGATTTTAGGGATACTATGAGGGTCAGACTGACAGGATTTAGTGATGGTTTAAATATATGTGATGGATGAGAGAGAGGAGCCAAGGATAATGCCAAGTTTTCAGGCTTGTGAGACAGGAAGGATGGAGGTGCCATCAACAGGGAAGGGAAAGTAATGGGGAGGACAGGATTTGGGTGGGAAGATAAGGAGTACTCTTTTGAACATGTTAAATTTGAGGTGACAGGAGGAAGTCCAAGTAGAGATGTCCTAATCTGCACCCAGTAGGTGCTCAAGAAATACAATTGACTAATTAATACTGGTTCTGACACTTGCCTGCTGTGTCACCTTGGACAATTGACTTAACTTCTCTGTACCCCAATTCCCTCATCTGCGACATCAGGATTCAGTACCTGTTCTCCATCCTAGTGAGACAGAGCCTTATTTGGGTTCTGATTATCTTGCATTTACTCCAGTGTTTAATTCAGTGCTTAGCCCATAATAAGCACTTAACAAATACAACAAATGGTGGTATTGCTATTATTATTATTGTTATTCCCTGAAACTTCCACCCACTTCAAACCCTACAGACCACAACTCTCCCCGTCTTCAAAGTCTTCCCCAAATCACACCTCCTTGAATAGATCTTCATTTAACCCCACATGAGGGGTTAAATATCCTGAATTGCCAATTCATTGGTCCGGCATCACCAAAGTAGTTTAAAACAGTGCTCGGCACATAGTAGGGGCTTAACAAATACCATCATTATTATTATTATTATTTAAACCATTGGCAAAACTCTGTAGAATTCATGTATATATCTTAAATGCCCTATTATATAAGTCCTCACTCATATACTTATTCTCTTTTTTTCTTCCTCTTTGAAAATAATTTCTCATGCTAGATCAATTAGCCAGGAATTGTCTAATAATTCCCTTGGACATTCCCATTTAGTACTCTGCTCACCATAGGAGCTTAATAAATGCTATTAATTGATTGGCTAGCACACTGACATTTATATAGATATGATATGGATTCAGATTACCAATCAAAAAAGATGAATCTGGAGCTGTAATTTTGAGAAATCTTATTATATCTGATTATAATTCTGAGAGACATCAGTAAATGGGGTTCCAAGAATACCTTCATCTTAAGCATTTTATTTTAAGTGAGGGTCATGTTTTCTACACTTAGTAACAGATTATCATGAATTGGAATGGGTACAGTACTATCTTTAGCTTGAAGATACTCAAGGTTATGGACTGGCTTGCACCCAGGAAAATTCACTTACAACCAAATATTTTAATCAATAACACAGAACTTAAAACTGTCACACAATTCTGTTATCTAGGCAATAAAGTCTCAAAATCTGTGCAATGGGCAAAAGGAAAAAAAGCAATAAGAAGATCAGAACACCTTTGAAGAGATTGTGAAATGGGATGATTTTTTTTTCTCTTCCTATATAGCTCTCTTCAAGGTGATCTTTCAACAGTGCAATGCTGTGTCTAGGCAGAACAAGCTTATCAATGGCATTGGTTTACTTATGCTTTCTTATATATATTTCCTGATTGTAGTTCCAGTTTTTGTTCTCCATTAAAAGAAAACCTGTAATAGCTCATTTACTTGCATTTTTAATCAATATTTGGATTCCATTCAAAACAATTAACATGTTAAGAAATCAATTTCACTTCTCAGAAACCCTTTATGTCAGGGGCCTCTGACTTCAATGCCCATTTCAGCTAAAGCATGCAAATATTGAAATAGAATTATTGCAGAGATCAATTACCAGTCAGTAAGCCAAAATGTTCAAGACTTCCGCATTTCTCAAGTTGTTTTTTCTTTAGAAAAATCAAATCACCATACAATGGGATTCCAAATGGCTCTTATGAAAAAAAAGCAAGCATGCAACCTTTAAATCTTAATTCCTTGTCTGTTAAGCAAAGATCCCTATTGGAAATCTCCAATTTATAAAATTACAAGAAATGCAGTCACTGGATTAGGTCACTCTAGTATTCATCTTCTTAAGCGGTAACAGGAAATTTGGAGGAATTGTGCAATTGTTGCTTTCCCTGTCATAATCCTAACGTTTAGATGTGAATCAGCTAGTATTCCCAACTTTTCCCTCTACCTACTTTCCCTCTAGTGTCCCAGGTGAGGTTGCTCCTCCGCAATTTTTCCAAGTTCTATTTGTAAGGCTCTGTGGAGCAATCTGTCTAGAGTAAAAGCCCCGAGAGTCCGATTTCTATGGAATGGTACCTTCCGTGAGGTGGGCTTGGTCTCTGGTCAATCAGTGCACTCACACAAATTATCAGGAAGCTGGAAGTCTGATCCCATAGCAGTACCTGGACACTAGAACAACATGAGCCAATTCCTAAATGCTCTTAGTATTTATTGAGTGATTACTCTTTGCAGAACTCAGTCCTAAGTGCTTGGGAGAGTACAGTAGTGTTACAATCCCTGCCCTCAAGGAATTTACAGTCTTGTGAGGGACTGTGAGGGCCTAAAATAAATGAGGTAGGGGAATCAACTGAATATGAAGATATTAATCATATTTATTGAGCACTTACTGTGGACAGAGTGCTGAGCTAAGCCACTGGGAAAGTACAGTATAATAGGGTTAAAGATACATTCCCTGCCCACAACAAAAATATGTAGCTTAAGGGCTGAAGGGAGAGAGGGTGGAGTAAGTGAAATGGTGTAGTGTCCTCTTGGCAAAGCGAGCATTGGTAAATTCCAATGAAGATGAATAATTTAAAAAAACCCTAAAAACCTGGGATGGTTAGGATCGTGTATGCTCCTAATCTTATTTCCCTTCACCAGTGACCCATCATTCAGTACTGCACTATGATAATGGAAAGGAATCTGAAGTTGAAAGATCATTAACTACTCTTACTCAGAAAGTATACCAGTCTTAAGACCATAAAGCAGATATAATATGCCTTTTGACAAGCTTGAATCAACCTAATCTGTAATCACCCAGAAGGAATTTCTTTATTCGAATGTTCAAAAATTCTTTGGGAGCTGCTAACCAAAAGCCCTACCTGTCCAATCTTTACATTGTCTAAGATTAAAGCTTCCAATTCACATGGGAAGCTAGAGTCACACTATCAGCTCTGTGTATGTGTGAAATTCACTTTGTCAATGGAGCAACACAGGTGAATGCATAACATACATCTTTGGGTGTGCATAGGCATATAACTTGGATTTTATATTGAGAACAAAAATTGAAAAAAAATATAAAACATTTTTGTTTATAAAACACTTCTTTTGTATAAAAAACACAGAACATATATGTAGAAAACTAGCAGCTGGGAATGCAATGCTCTTCGGTGTCCCGAGATCTGAGAACAAAGAGAGATGAAGAGTTGATTTCACAAGCTCTCCTTTCTGAGACTTTTAAATTCCAGATCCCCACTCAGCCCTTTGTGGGCAGGGAATGTATCTATCAACTCTGTAGTACTGCACTCTGACGAGGGCTTAGTACACTGCTCTGCACACTGGAAATGGTCAATAAATACCATTGATAGATTGATCAAAACTCTGAGTAGGTTGCTGGCCATGGTGGGAGAGAATCTTGTCCTTATGTTTTGAGGTCTCCTATTTCCTTCAGTTTCCTGAGGTGCCATTTGCTTCACCCACTCCTCAGTCTGGCCCTCCAGACAGCAAGGAATACTCCTTCCAGGTTCCCAGTGCAGATGGGACTGTGGGATTCCATTTTCCTTGTACACATGCTTCAAACAAGGATCAGCACTGCATTCAAACCTGGACATCAGTGGGCACATGCATGTCTGGGTTATACACTATGTATTTACGTGGTGAAGATATGGTTTATCAAATTATTTTGTGAATCGCTAGAAGGTGTGTAGAGAGACAACAATAAGCGATATAACAATTTAATATAGCAATTCACAAAATAATATACAATTTAATATAGTAATTCACAAAATAATGTATGTTCTGTAACCATAAAATAAACCTCAGACATCCATTTAGCTCTTTGGCTAAAAGCCAATCATCTGAGTCTTAGCCGAAGATGTATCGCAGGTCAAATATCAACAACACTTGAAATGCTTCAGTTTTCATGCACATTGGAAATGAGCAAGTCAAAGACACACATACATTCACAACGCGCACACAGCATACACAAAACACAAGGGTATATCTGAGGGCAGGCTGAAGTGTTCCAGACACAGACAATAACCTTGGCTTATTTTTTGTGTGACATTATTGAAATGTAATTTTTGGACTGATTTATTCTTCCTATTTTGGAGAACAGAAAATGAAACACTTTGTGAAAGTTGTCCTGATCCTGAGGGAATTTGGTTCATCTCCCTGACTAGCTCAAAATGTTGAAGCCTAAGGCTCTGGCGATGATACCTTTCCATAAAATACCAGATTTGGAGGTCAGTGTTGTAATGATAAACCATAAAAACAATAATGTAGAGGGGAAAACGAAATAATTACTTTTCTATGTGGGTAAAGGTTAAGAGCTGAAGTGTGCGTTGCCATGACACTACATTTGTGTTTACAGCACTGGAAAGAACAGGATTGTAAATGAAAGGAAGAGCTTCTTCAGCTCAACCTTGCATTGCTTTTGTGAGTTTCATTAGTGTGTCGTTATTAGTTCATTATTCAGTATGAAGGAGTAGTCATTTGCTCATTTTACCAGTTAATGTACTAATGGAATTTTTTGTTCTGTTTTTTGTGGGTTGTTTTCCTGCTATTTGTTAAGCACTTACTATGTGCCAAGCACAATCCTAAGCACTGGGGTAGATACAAGCAAATTGGGCAGGACACAGTCCCTGTCCCACATAGGGCTCATATTTCATTCTCCATTTTACAGATGAGGGAACTGAAGCAGAGAGAAGTGAAGGTCACGCAGCAGGGAAGTGGTGAGCCTGGAATAGAACCCATGACCTTCTGATTACCAGGCCCCTGCTCTATCCACTATGCCGTGCTGCTTCTCATGTCCCACTAGGACTCACAGTCTTAATCTCATTTTACAGATGAGGTAACTGAGGCCCAGAGAAGCCAAGTGACTTGGCAAAAGCCACAGCAGACAAGTTGCAGAGCCAGGTTTAGAACCAAGGTCCTACTGACTTGTAGCACTTTGCTCTATTTGAAGCCTTGCTGCTTCGAAACTGATCTTGTCCTAGATATTCTATCCTTGTCAACTAGCAGTGGAGTGAAGCCTCATGAACAGAGGGTGAGGAGAAACCTTGATTGAATAGGTCAAAGCTGCCTGGTCACTGTGGGTAGGAAGATCCAGAGGGTGTGAAGCCGCCTTTTGCAGTCTTTACACTAAGAGGATTGTCATAATTTGTAACCAAGGACTTTTGCCTGGTTCAGTGAGTCATCGATCAATCGAAGGCATTTATTGAGCACTTTGTGCAAAGCCTTGTACTAAGTGCTAGGGAGGGTTCAATATAGTGGCAAAATCCCTACCCTCAAGATGTTAGGAGTCTAATAAGGACTGCTCCCTCCAGGTGCAGTTTAGTTGAGCTCCTTGTGAGCCTGGTACATGTCTACTAACTCTGTTGTATTGTGCTCTCCCAAGTCAGTGCAAAGCTCTGTACACTGTAAGCATTTAATAACTTTTTTGTTTTTAATAGTATTTTTAAAGCACTTACTATGTGCTAGGCACTGAACTAAATGCTGGGAGAGATACAAGCTAATAAAGTGGGACATAGTCCATGTCCTACATGAGGCTGCCAGTCTTAATCTTCAATCTCCGCCCCTGTCCTCTCCCCCTCCCTTCGGGCTCGCATCTCCTCCTGCCTCCAGGACGTCTCCACCTGGATGTCGGCCCGCCACCTAAAACTCAACATGAGCAAGA
Source organism: Ornithorhynchus anatinus (assembly GCF_004115215.2). Classification (NCBI taxonomy): domain Eukaryota; kingdom Metazoa; phylum Chordata; class Mammalia; order Monotremata; family Ornithorhynchidae; genus Ornithorhynchus; species Ornithorhynchus anatinus. Next base: position 30,973,269 of record NC_041745.1, read on the forward strand.
CTGAGCTCCTCATCTTCCCTCCCAAACCCGGTCCTCTCCCAGACTTCTCTATCACCGTGGATGGCACGACCATCCTTCCCGTCTCTCAGGCCCGCAATCTCGGTGTCATCCTTGACTCGTCCCTCTCGTTCACCCCACACATCCTATCCGTTACCGAGACCTGCCGGTTTCACCTCTACAATATCGCCAAGATCCGCCCTTTCCTCTCCACCCAAACGGCTACCTTACTGTTACGGGCTCTCGTTATATCCCGGCTAGACTACTGTGTCAGCCTTCTCTCTGACCTCCCTTCCTCCTCTCTCGCCCCGCTCCAGTCTATTCTTCACTCCGCTGCCCGGCTCATCTTCCTGCAGAAACGATCTGGGCATGTCACTCCCCTTCTTAAACAACTCCAGTGGTTGCCTATCGACCTCCGCTCCAAACAAAATCTCCTCACTCTAGGCTTCAAGGCTCTCCGTCACCTTGCCCCTTCCTACCTCTCCTCCCTTCTCTCTTTCTACCGCCCACCCCGCACGCTCCGCTCCTCTGCCGCCCACCTCCTCGCCGTCCCTCGGTCTCGCCTATCCCACGTCGACCCCTGGGTCACGTCCTCCCGCGGTCCTGGAACACCCTCCCTCCTCACCTCCGCCAAACTGATTCTCTTTCCCTCTTCAAAACCTTACTGAAAAATCACCTCCTCCAAGAGGCCTTCCCAGACTGAGCTCCTCTTCCCCCTCTACTCCCTCTGCCATCCCCCCTTTACCTCTCCGCAGCTAAAGCCTCATTTTCCCCTTTTCCCTCTGCTCCTCCACCTCTCCCTTCCCATCCCCACAGCACTGTACCCGTCCGCTCAACTGTATATATTTTCGTTACCCTATTTATTTTGTTAATGAAATGTACATCACCTCGATTCTATTTAGTTGCCATTGTTTTTACGAGATGTTCTTCCCCTTGACGCTGTTTATTGCCATTGTTCTTGTCTGTCCGTCTCCCCCAATTAGACTGTAAGCCCGTCAAACGGCAGGGACTGTCTCTATCTGTTGCCGACTTGTTCATCCCAAGCGCTTAGTACAGTGCTCTGCACATAGTAAGCGCTCAATAAATACTATTGAATGAATAAATACTATTGAATGAACTTTACAGATGGCTAATTGAGATATTGAGAAATTAGGTGACTTGCCAAGTCACAAAGCAGACAAGTGGTGGAGCTAAGAAGCAGCATGGTCTAGTGGTTATAGCACGGACCTTGGGAGTCAGAGAACCTGGTTTCTAATCCCAAGACCTCCCTGGAGGTGATGTTTCATGGGATCGCTTGCTCCTTCTAGGGATTGGGGGTATGGAAAGGAACCACAAGGAGAGGAATACATCTGGTTCATTTCGCATTCCTGTAATACATGTGGTTCGTTTCGCATTCCTGTGAAAGAAAGGGTCTGCTTAACTATTCAAATCTCAAGTGTGTCACTCAGATCACTTTCACAGGAAACAGTGGGACCTAATGAAAAGAGCATGGACCTGGGAGTCAGAAGACCTGTGCTTTAATCCTGACTTCTCCCCTTTTTTTTTCTTAATGGTAATTAAGCACTTACTATGCTCCAGGCACTGTACTAAGTGCTGGGGAAGATACAATATAATCAAGTTAAATTAAATGGCGGTATTGGTTAAGCACTTACTATGTGCAAAGCACTGTTCTAAGCACTGGGCAGATACAAGGTGATCAGGTTCTCCCACTTGGGTCTTACAGTTTTAATCCCCATTTTACAGTTGAGGTAACTGAAGCACAGAGAAGTTAAGTGACTTGTCCAAAATCACACAGCTGGCAATTGGTAGAGCTAGGATTAGAACTCATGACCTCTGACTCCCAAACCCAGGTTCTTTCCACTGAGCCATGCTGCTTAAGAGAAACAGGATTCAGGAGTTGTGTTAACCAAGAGGTGGGGGAAGGAATAACTGCTGGAGGTAAGGCTTAGGTTAAAAAATATGCAAAAGCTCAGGATGAAGGGAAATGGGTTAACTAGAGAGCAGAGGGGGGCTAGGGTGGGTGGTGGTTGGGGGGAAGTATACCCTATTTAGCAGCATGGCCTAATGGAAAGAGCATGAGCCTTGGAATTAGAGGATCTGGGTTCTAATCTCCACTCTGCCACGCACGTGCTGTGTGACCTTGGGCAAGTCACTTCAGTTCTGTGAACCTCAGTTCCCTCATGTGCACAATGGAGCTTCAACACCTCTTCTCCCTCCTACTTAGGCTATGAGCCACATGTGGGACCCGATTATCTTATATCTACCCAATAAGGGCTTAATACCGAGCTTGGCACATAGTAAGCATTTAATAAATACTACCACTATTAATATCTCCAGTGGGTCCGGGAATGCATTTCAAAAACAATGTTAGATTTTCCAGAGCGGACATGTTGTCTGATGTTTGGTCAGCTCTGTTCTCTGTCATCGTTTCTGCTGTTCCTTTGTTGCTAAGGGTGTATCTTGTGGAAATTAAACCCTCACATCTGGTGCCTGCCCTCTCACCAACCCCCCCAGGGAAGAACTGTCCACCTGGTATCTTCTCTAAGGCCATGCCCATGCTGTACCCTGCTCTTGGTCGTGTTTTCTCCAGCTTTTGAATAGAAGACAGATATAATGAGATACCACATCCTGATTTCCTCTGTAACTTCCTTTTAGTCGATGTTTGTCAGAAAAAGTCCCAGCTTCTCAGAAAGAGGTTGAGTAAAGTAGATCTGCCTCACATTTTTGATTTCAAGTGTAATATAGAGGCTAACAACCCTAGAAAATAGGAGCATTTCTTTCTCAAGATGTGAATGCTACATGATTAGTAAAAAGAATGATGCATTTAGTGTGAGTGAAAGAGAAAGAGATGGGGGAGAGGGGAAGGAGCTATAGAGGCATAAAAAACAGGGAAGGAAAAAAGTTTCCCATGAAGTTAAATAGTGAAAACTTACCTTGAAAGAAAGGTAGCATCAAAATATTTGACAAATGAAAAGCAAGCTTTCAGGGGAAAAAACAATGTAAGAAATGTTTACTGTTAAAGATGTTGACGTTAAAATGCCTTTCCTGTGGGGAATGTATGTTGTATTGGTATTATACATAGTCAAGTGCTTACAAATATAGAGCCCCAGAATGATCATTTGTTCATGGTGAGACAAGCAGTGCCATTTGAGAATACCTTTTTAATTGTGGATTTGTTAAGTTTTTACTTGGTGTCAAGCACTATTCTAAGCACTGGGAAAGATACATGAGAATTGGGTTGGACACATTCCCTGTCCCTTGTAGAGCTCACGGTCTAAGAACAGAGGGAGGAGGACTTAATCCCTATTTTACAAATGAGGAATCTGAGGCACGGAGAAGTAAAGTGACTTGCCCATGGTCACACAGCAGACGAATGGCAGAGCTGAGATTACAACCCAAGTCCTCCAGACTTCCAGACCCGGGCTCTATCCTCTATGCCATGGTGCTTCTCACCCAGTGCATACCCATAATGGCAAGTGGCCAGGAAAGTCACAGTGTAAAAGATAAACTCTCCCTCAGTGACTCTCTCTGGTACCATCAACAGTTTCAACCTGAAGGGTAATTCTGCCTGAATGCTACAATTAAAATGACTAAGATCGAAAAACCATCACAGACATCCTCAAATCTCTCATGCAGAGCTAAAAATTTCCAATATTCCCACAGTATTCATAGCAGGTAATCAAACCCTTCCCTAAAACTATCTTCTAAACAATGCAGAATGCTATTAGGCCCCTTCCCTCCTCCACGGACGTGCACTGGAACTGAAATCAGAGAAACCAGCAGTCATTTTTTTCTAGCTTGACACAACTTGCTGGTGTTATTTCCAGGGCAGTCAACTAAACATTTTGCATAAGTGGTAAATAATGAAAATGTTTTGGATAAACATCTCATTCATACAATTCCTTTTGTTCTAAACAAATTTTTGGAAAAGCAGACATTTCAAGTACATATTAAACAATCCACTGAAAAATACATCCACTCAATCACTCCAAAACCTATAGTGGTACAGCATGCCCTTCTTTATAATGTCTAGAAAAATGCACATTTTGGACATTTTCTCTGTTCTCTGATGGAAACATTCTTTTACATATGCAGCTGCAAAAATGATGAATGAAAACCCAGATGGATAAGGAACTGGAGCTCTGAAACACAAAAGCAGCAGGCCATTAGTGGATAGAAAATGTCAGCAATGTAAGATTAGGTTTCAAACCAAGCAAGGGCAGACAGAGTGTCCAGTCTGTTTGATTGTTTGTCACATGGACCTGGACTTGTTACCTTGTCTTTCTCAGTCTCTGAATCAGTTTTTTGGGCACTTCCATGACTCATCATCATTATTCACGAGTAAACATTGGTTGGTGATAGAGGAGGTCCTCAGCCCTGGACTGACATTGAAAGCTTCTGTCTTTAAGACCTACAGCTCACTAGGCCAACAGCTGTGGAGGCTGATCTTCATGCCATTCCCACTTGATGAATAGAAGAAAAGATACAATAGTCAATCCTGAAGCGGTAGGCCGGGATTCAAAACAGAAGACAAAACAAGCTAGAAATCCTTTCCTTGATACTTTCAGGAATTTCCCTCAGCAGGGATCTCTTTATTTCCAGATGCAAGATGACAGCATGAGGGGTTAGAATGAGTTATCAAATGACTAGATAAGATCACAAACAGTGAAGTTATGGAGTGTGTCCTAGCATCAAAGCGATGCTCATGGTAGCACGATTATGCTGCATGGTACCTATGAGGATATTGAGCCACTCTAAGCCTACTGTGGGCAGAGAATGTGTTTGCCAACTTGGCTCTATTGTGTTCTCCCAAGAGCTTAGTACAAAGCTCTGCATGTAGACAGCACTCCACAAATACCACTGATTTGATTGATTTATAGACAGCAGACTACCTAAATCGTGCTGTATAATAATGATAGTATTTGTTAAGTGCTTGCTATGTATTAAGCACAGTTCTAAGTGCTGATCCCTGTTCTCAATGCTGAATTAGGGATGCCAAAAGTAGAGATGACAGAGGAAGCATTTTAAAGGTGCAGTTAAAAAAAATGCTTCAGGCAGCACTGTTAGGGAGTAGCTCTCTTTGGGCAAAAGCTTCCTATAAAGAGAGGTACAAAAAGACAAAAGGGAAAAAGCATCAGACACTAAAAATATTATTATTACTAATAATAATAATAATTGTGTTTTTTTTAAGCATTTATTATGTGCCAGACTCTATACTAAGCGGTGGGGTGGATACAAGCAAATCCAGTTGGACACAGCCCCTGTCCTATGTGGGCATCACAGTCTTAATTCCCATTTTGCAGATGAAGTAAGACCCAGAGAAGTGAAGTAAGTTGGCCAAGGGTCCACAGCAGACAAGTGACAGAGTTGGGATTAGAACCCAGGCCCTTCTGACTCCCAGGTCTGTGCTCTATCCACTAGCCATGTTGCTTCTTGACTATTAAGCACAACAACACAAGAGGCAACTTTTACATGTGCCCAATGGGGCCAGTACTGTGGGTCTCTCATAGGCATTTTCAGCCACACATGGACTCGTCAGTGATGTATTCTACAAATTCTTCTTCAAATGTAAATAAATCAATCAATTATATTTATTGAGCACTTACTATGTGAGGAGCACTGTACTAAAAGGATAACTATAAATATATACTGAAATGTGCATTTGTATACATAAATATGAATGGGTAGATAAATAATTATATATACCAGTGCTGGTAGTTTCCTCTCTCCATTTACTGCACTTGTTCTGGTAATGCTTCACAAAAACAGATCCTGCTCAATTCAGGGTACATCAATATAGCTGCTCATATTTAGTGGCTTGCCTCTTGTTCTAATGGAAGCTCATTAAAATCCTCTCAGTGGCTAAGAATTACTCAATCATTCTAAATAAATTCCCTTCTATTGACTCATTCTCCATAAATCCCCTTCTATGGAGAACGCGCTCCGTTTTGCATTCAGATAATCAAGAGTGACAGGTAGATTACTTGCCTCAGGCGACCCAACTCCCACATAAACGCTACAGTTTTGAAGAAAAGAGGATGAGAGGGAAGGAAACAAGCACCAGGTCTGCCCAGGGCATGTGAAGGGATTTTCTTTGGACAAAGAATTTGGTTTGGGTCCAAATTATCATTGAGGGAGGTTTAATGGAATTGTTATCTAATTCCTTCCTGGTATTCTTTCCCAGTACTTAGTACAGTATTCTACATGGAGCAAGTGCTTAATAAATAGTATTACTACTTAGTACCACCTGCAAACACTAGCAAGGATGCTATTTTGTGGATAAAATCAATGTTTCTGGACCATCTGTCACCAATCCAACCCAATAATAACTGTGATATTTGTTTAGCACTGGAGTAGATACATGATAATCAGGTCAGACGCAGTCCCTACTCCTCATGGGTCACACAGTCTAAAATTAGGAGGGAGACTAGACATTGCAGCTCCATTTTATAGATGAGGAATCTGGAGCCCAGGAAAGTGAAGTGACTTGCCTAAAACCACACAGCAGGCAAATGGCGGAGCTAAGATTAGAGTCCAGGTCCTCTGTCTCCCAGGCCCGTGCTCTTTCCACTAGGATACACTGCCTAGTGTAAACTACTTTTCTATGTTCCACTTGTCTGCTGTAAGTGATCTTGGGCAAGTCACTATACTTCTCTTGTGCCTCAGGTATGTCATCTGAAAAATTGGGATTAAGACTGTGAGCCTCATGTGGGACATGGACTGGGTCCAACCCTTTTGAGCTTGTAACTACCCCAGAGCTTAGTACAATGCCTAGCACATTTTAAGTGCTTAACAAATACCATAAATAAGAAAAACAAAAAGATCGTGTCTCTGTCCTTCCCCAGTTGCCACCACCACCCTCCCCACTGCTATCATATGTCAATCAAACAGAAGTGCTTAATAGGATATCTGAAATGGCTGAGAGATGTGAGAAGGGGCAGGAAAAATGAAGACTATCTTAGGTCCAGATGAGAATAAAAGCCTCAGTCAGTGGATTTAGCTGCTTTTTTCTGGAGAATTTATGCCTGGCTGGCTTTTTCTCCACCCGCTATGAGACTGGGTGATATGAGTCAGGAGGAACAGCTAGACCTGGGAGCTTCTGGAAAGAACTGAGGTGTGCTATGAGCCTCATTTGGAATGACCAGTTTCTCCCAGCCTATCATCCTCTCAGCAACCATTTTGAGACTGAGTTCATGGGGCACCCCTCAAGCATGAGCTACTAAGCCAGAAGCCAGTGCTGGGCCTGAGGCTGCTTGCTGAACAACGAATCATTATGCGAGAAGCAACATGGCTTAGTGAATAGAGTACCAGCCTGGGACTCAGAAGGATCTGGGTTCTAATCCCAGCTCTGCCACATGTCCGCTGTGTGACCTTGGGCATTTCACTTCTCCGGGCCTCAGTTACCTCAACCGTAACATGGGGATTGAGAGTGCGAGCCCCATGTGGTCAGAGACCGTGTCCAAACTGATCAGCTTATATCTCCCCGCAGTGCTTGGAACAATGCTTGGCACATAGATAGAAACACTTAACAGGTACCAGAATGACTATATTACTGCCTTGGGCTGTTCCTGGGCAATTTTATGTCATCTGTTAGAGAGAATTAATTACCTCAATTGCCCACATTGCTCCTATTGCTTCCATCTTCCATATTTCCTTCCGGGTCCCCCGTCCTCCCTATTGCCCCCCACTTTTTATACACCATGCCACAATAAATCTGATACAGGAGGATCAGAAAAAATTAATTTAAACAATTCTACAGAGGAACAGATGAACTGAGAAACCCTCCCAACCTCTTCCTCCCAAAATTTTATCAGAGGGCACAACTCCTTTTTTTCCCTCATTATATAAGAACTTGCAATTGCTGTCTGTAATTATTTCTCTCTGAAGATTAAATGTCTTCCCCATTGCAACAATCTTTCTGCAAACACATACAGAACCCTTCAATATGAGAAAAGCAAGAACCATAATCCTAAAAATTCATCATCTGTAAAAAACTTCATTTTTTCAAGCATAATGGTCTGATTTCATGTTAGACCAAATCCCATTTTTATCAAAGTGGTGCCTATTTTCTAAATAAGTGTGCTTATAAAACCCACAGCACTTTGTCATCATTTTGTGTTTTGAGGAATAGGAGCTGAGGAAAAAGATGACATTTTAAAGATGTATTTAAACAACTTGGGTCCTGGCTTAGTTTTCTACAGGAGGTACACCTGTCATATTTCAAAATAACTTTAATTAAATTGCTCTAATCTTCACCAGAAATGTGGAATTATTTTACTAAACCAGAATTTCCTATCTCTACATTGACACTGAGTGTCCATGATTTTTTTAGAATACTAAAAGTCATGCTTCTAAAGCTCACAAATTAACTACATTTTATTTTTCACAATGTTTATTTCAGAATATATGGTCAGAGTACTTAAAAATGTATAACCCAAAACCCAAAGGACATCTGATAGTGAAGAGATGCATTTTACTTGAACTCATTGTTCCATTCTCACTTAAGAACAGCAGGAAATCTGAATTTTGCCAAAGAATAAAGGCTCTTACTTCAATTTATGAAGAAAAACATTGCTTTACATAAAATAAAATACGAGACTGCATTTTATTTGATAAAGGAAAATGATTCAGCTGTTTAGCTGAGGATTCTTTTATAACTCACAAGGAGATATTTTCTTTTGAAAACTGAAAAGGGTAATTAAACCTTACAGCTGCAAAGGTAATACATTAGACATATTTTTCCAACTAAAAGATTCATTTAAATTAGATCTGACTGAAGAAAAGTATTGCTGGAAATTTGATATGTAATGCAGGTGTTTGGAAATATTCTTTTCAAGACTTCATTTCAATGGTCTCAGCAATTGAATTGTGACAAATCCAGGCTTTTTAGATAAAGACTAAACTACCCTTCTAAAGGTCCCCGATGATATAGAATGATATAGCATTAGGAAATCACTTCTAATTCCTGGAGAATTCATCCTCAGAGTCTCTTCAAGAAGAATATAGGGATGTGTATATTTCAAGACTTCATGAACCTCAAAAGCCTTTCATTGTCCTTAATTGAGAACCGATCTGTGGGTGTGGGATGGAAAGTAACATGGGCAAAAGTGGGAGAAAATTTCAATTCTATCAGAATCTTCTGGCTACTGATAGTAAGATTGACCATGGAGTAGCTTAGAACAGTTCGGCTTCTCATTGTTAATTTCAATTAAATGAGGGTTTCTAAAACCTGAGATGCAACATACAAATTAAATTTATAAGGATGTGAAAAAAGTCATGGAACACACTGAGAATTTGAGAGTCAGAATAGGTTGGCCAACTCCAAGTTTAGGATTGATCCATCAATTAATCATATTTATTGAATGCTGATTGTGTACAGAGCATTAAACCTAAGTGCTTGGCAGTGCACAGCAGAGTTAGTTGACATGATCCCCACCTTCAAGTCGTTCACGATCTGGTGGAGGAGAGACACATTACCATGAATTACAGGTAAGAGAAGCAACCGAGTATGACGATAGGTAAGTAAGTGTTCTGCTGTGGGACCTTGGTCAAGTCAGTTCACTTTCTGGGCCTCAGTTACCTCATCTGTAAAATGGGGATTGAGAGTGTAATTTGTAAACACCTAATCGCCTAGGGAGTAGAAACACAAGCTCATTAACTCGGGTGTCAGAAAAGGAAGGGAAAATAAAGTGCAGAGATGAGAAATTAGTCAGGGAAGACTTCCTGGTAGACATGTGATTTTAGAAGAGCTGTGTAGAGTGTGTGTGTGGCGGGGGTGGCGGGCGGTAGTCTTACGACAGATGTGAAGGGTTATCGTTCCAGGAAGGAGCTAGGAAGCTAAAGCCAAGAGAGATGAGAGTGAAGCATAATAAGTTGGTGTTAGAGGAAAGAAGTGTGCTGATTAGTTTGTAATGAGAGAGGAATCAAGATATATAGTAAGGAGAGAACTTGATTGCGTTCCTTAAAGCCAATGGTCGGGACTTTCTGCTTAATGCAGATAGGATGGGCAACCTCTGGGGATTTTTGAGGAATGGGGAGATGTGCAGAACACCTTATTTTTTTAGAAAAGTAATACAGGCAACCTAGTGGCTCTACAGACCTGTGTACCACCAAAGAGTGCAGATGGAACCTGCCTCCTCACGGATGAGGAGGGAATATCTTGAACGTGCTTTCTTGCATACACGAACAAGCACACACCCACAAGCAAAATCATGGGTGATTTTCTGTGCCAACATCCTGGCTTAGTCCCTTCTCTCTGTAAAAGGAATGGTTTGCTATATTCCACTGGCTTTTGGAAACCTAGTGAACTTTTAGCATCAACTCCTATTGCCTGAATCATAGAAATACATGCAAAATAAACATTCATGTTTTAATCATGTTGTTAAGCACTTACTGTGCGTCAAGCACTGTTTTAAGTGCTGGGGTAGTGACACATTATATTCTAAGCCCTGAAGTAGATTCAAAGCTGTGAGATCAGATACTGTCACTAGCCCACACAGGGCTCACCATCTTTTTTATGTTCAATACACAGGGGAGGAAATAGGCTCAGATAGATTAAGTGACTTGCCCAAGGTCACACAGTCAGCCAGTGATGGGACTTGAATCCAGGTCTCCTGATTTCCAGTGCTGTGCTCTTTCCTCTAGTCCAGACTATGCTGTAAAAAATCAAAATCAACAAAATGAATTATAGAAAAAAGCAAATCAGAAAGAATTCATGCTATTTGATTTTCAACGGTTAATCTTCTATCCTTAAATTGAAAAATGACAATAGAGAGGAGCATGTCTTCATTATTACTCATGCATGTCATACACTTATTTTACATTCAGGACACATGATGAACATTTCAACATTCGGAGGAATGCTTCTAAACCCTCTGAGAATAGCATTGATGCTTAAATACAAAATAACAGCATGATGTGCTTTGCAACTCCTATGAAACAATCAGATCAGATTAATGCATCATTGAAAAAACAAAGAGAAACAGAGGACATGATCTCATTTGGCAAAATGCATGTAGAGATAGCTAAGCTTCCAATTTGAAATTGTAATGTTATATGCATTGTTCATCACTAAAGAACAACAATGGTTTGTTAGGCAGGATCATAGCAAGCAGACCTTTGCCGAAAAAGTGGAGGAAATGAATAACTTGATACTGGCATATACTGCATTTGTTACCAGTGGTGTCGTAATTAGACAGGGAATCATTACTTTTCTTGTCTTATGCCGTCTAGTTGTTTCCGACCTATAGCGACACCACAGGCACATCTCTCCCAGGACGCCCCGCTCTCCATCTGCAATCGTTCCGGTAGTGGATCCATTGGATTTTCTTGGTAAAAATATGGAAGTGGTTTACCATTGCCAGCTGCTGCACCGTAAACTCGACTCTCTGCCCTTGACTCTCTCCTGTGCCGCTGCTGCCCAGCACGGGTGAGTTTTGACTTGGAGCAGATTGCCTTCCACTTGCTAGCCACTGCCCAAACTAGGAATGGAATGGAGAGGCCTCTGCTTGACTCTTCCTCCAGTAGCAGAGACTGGTAGAGTACTGGAAACTCTCCAGTGTGACCCTGAGAGGGGAATCATTACTTAGCTAACCCATAAACCAGGCATATCATGCATGCATTCCACTGTTTATTATTCAGCCTATGCAGTAGCTCCAAATAACCCCAGCATGGGAGAGAAAGGAGCGAGAAAGATGGGACTGAGGCTACCTTTTGCCCAATTCTGTCTTTAGCCCATCTTCTGTTATGGACTGGGAAGAGCATTGCTTCTCCAGGTTTTCTGGTGCAGATATATTTCACACAGGGCAAGGGAAAGGAAAGACTTTGGTATTTGGTAGCCTTTTGTGGAAAGATGGTATGCATACCCGAATGTAGGAGAAAGATGTTTTGGGGGGTTTGTGGGACAGTCTATTATAAGACTCTAGATGGGGTAGAATTAGGATAGTGAATCTGGGAAATCTGGGAAATAGAGAATAACCAGGTGGATTTAGAGACAGACTGAATATGAGCATTATAATAGCTATTATTATTAATATTATTGCTGGTTTTATCATTATGTTAATCATCATTATTACTAGTGAGGAGGGAATATTGTCTAATGGAAAGTGTACTGGGCTGGAAGTTAGAGTATCTGTGCTCTAATTCCAGTATGGCAACTTGCCTGCTGCATGACTTTAGGCATATAATTTTCTCATTTGTTAAATAGGGATTACATATCCTTTATATTCCTAACATTACATATTAGGAAGCGGCATGGCCTAGTGGGTGGAGCATGGGCTGCTAGTCAGAAGTCATGGCTTCTAATCCCGGATCCACCACTTGTCTGCAGTGTGAACTTGGGCAAGTCACTTTATTTCTCTGGACCTCAGTTACCTCATCTGTAAAATGGGGATTAGACCGTGAGCCCCATGTGGGACAGGGACTCTGTCCAATCCAATTTGCTTGTATCTAGCCCAGCGCTTAGTACAGTGCCTGGCATGTGGTAAGCATTTAACAAAAACACAATTATTATTATTGTATCCACTCACCCTCTCTTATTAGACTGTGAGCCTTGCAGAGCACAGGGGCTGGTTCTGATTATCTTGAAACTACCTCAGCACTTAATACAGTGGCTGGGGCTTATCATAATAGGTGCTTAAAATTACCATTCTTCTTATTATTACTAATGTTATCATTGCTATTACAATTTACGTCTACCTCCTCCCTTAGATCGTACAGAGATGCTGATTTCATTTTTCTGGTACTCTCCCAAGTGCCTAGTACAGTGTATTGCCCACAACCGAATTCAATAAGTCCTATTAAAAGAATGAATGCACTAGAGTTTACTGAGCACCTACTATATGAGCAATACTATATTAGGCTCTTGAAACATTCACAGGAGAATTAAAGGCATTCCATGCCCACAAGGAATTCCTAATATAAAGGGGAAATAAACACAAAAATAAATATATAAGCAAATGCAGTTCAGCAAGATTGCTCCAGGCAGCAGAAAGATTCAAGTTTCCCTTTCCTTTGGCTCTCCTTTTTTCCCAGCCCAGTAAAAGAAGCAACCCTATTCTTAGAGTGTATACAAGTTCCCTTCAACTGCATGCTGTCTTCTATTCCCGAAAGGAGTAGGAAGTAGAGATTAATTAAAAGTGATATTCCTCTATTTATCAGTAGTGTTTTTTAAGCACCTACTATGTACATCACCTTTACTAAGAAACTGAGTATATAGGATGAGATTATTATCTTCTGGGACCGAAAAGATGGTGAGTTTTTTGATAGTGGTGAGAAAATTAGGAAGAAGAGGAGGGTTTGGCGGGAAGATGAGGCAGTTTTGATCATTTTAGATTTAAAGTGCAAATGGTATGAGGTTCTAAAAGAGGTGAAAAGTGAATCTCATTGTCATGCTCAAAGAAGAGGTAACTGAATGTAATAATTATGGTATTTGTAAAGTGTTCACTATGAGCCAAGGACTCTTCTAAGCACAAGGGTAGATACAAGATAATCAGGTTGGGCACATCCCTGTCCCACATGGGGCTCACAATCTTAATCCCCATTTTACAGAGGAACTGAGACACAAAGAAGTGAAGTGACTTGCCTAAGATCACAGAGCAGACAAGTGGTGGAAATGGGATTAGATCCCAGGTCCTTCTGACTCCCGAGTCTGTGCTCTACCCATTAGGCACACAGCTTCTCTAAAGTCAGAGAATTGAGACCATAGTCTGAAACCTTCTTGTGTGTAAGGAACTTGTCTACCAAGTCTGTTATATTGTACTGTCCCAAGTGTACATTATTCTGCTGACAGTAAGCACTCAATAAATGCCATTGATTGACTGGCTGGTTTGATGGACCAGCATTTGTGTATGTTGTGGTCCATAAATGATAATAGGAATGTGGTTCTTTAGTGGAGGCAGATACGATGATGATAATGATAATGCTATTTGTTAAGCACTTCTTATGTGCCAAGCACTGTACTGTGCTGGAGTAGATACCAGATAATTGAACACCATCTCTATCCCACCTGGGGCTTACAGTCAAGGGGGAAGGAAAATAGGTGTGGAATCCCTATTTTACAGATGATGAAACTGAGACTCAGAGAAGTTAAGTGACTTGTCAAGCTCACAGAGCAAGGCAGTGGCAGAGCCAGGATCAGAACCCAAGTTCACTGACTCCCTGACTTGTGCTTTTCCCTCTAGGCTACATCGCTTTCCCAGAAACTACCAAGGAGTGTAAAGAAAATTGCTATCATTTTGACTGACATTTACATTTACATCCATCAATGATGGAAACACTGACTTCATACATCAAGAACAAATGTCAATCAATGCTCGAGTGTTGGGGGAAAAAGAGGAGGAATAATTCTTCCAGTCCAAAGTCACAGTAGCTAAGGCACAACTGACTGTACTGTCTCGCATGTCCTGGAAACACAGCCAGGAGTTTGCCAAGGTCATGATAATACTGCAGTGAGGGGCTGTTGACAAGCTGGACTGATTGAAATTGCACTCCGTGCACTGTACATCAGTCACTGTGCCCAGCTGCGTATCATTAACATTGGTTCAGCAAATTTGTTTAGGCATTTGCAGGGACTTCATTCTGGCATCAAGCAATGTCCTCAAAGAGCAGGAATACAATTAGCTAGGCCAACAACCAAAACCTTCAAAGCATGTGAATGACACAAGATGGAGCTGTGGAATGCAGAATGCAGTGACTCGGGGCAGAGAGCTGATACTGGAATAAAGATTCCCTGTAAACCAGCAAATCTCCATGGGAAAGAGAAGGCTCTTAATGGATTGACTGGATTTTTGCAGGCTGGAGATTAAGTAGTTATGTGTTAACTCCTTTTATGAGACACCCTGTGGCCCCAACTCAGTCTGATAGAGAAACAATGTTGCTCACCCCAAAAATGTAGGTAAGGTTTTGGAGTTACCCTCCTGTGCAATCACTTTTGCTTAGTGTGAATGAAAAGCATCTCTAAGAAAGACACTGGGTGGTATCATCTATAATTTATGGCATCCAAATCGAAAATGACCACACAGACCTTATAAAGATAAATCCGAACGATAGTGTTTTGAGTCCAGGAGCGGAAGTTCTTCTAGTTCCAGCCACTCTTTGGCGTCATCTGGGATCCCTCCTGGCTTCAGGACTCTTGAGCCATCATAGACCTAACTCACTGTGGATTCATTCAATCGAATTTATTGAGCACTTACTGTGTGCAGAGCACTGGGCTAAGCACTTACAACCAGCAACCAGCTGGGTACAACCAACTCTCATTATTCAGCTGGTTCTAAGGTTTCCCAAAGGTGCTGTGGTTCCACAGTCAGACCAGGAGGTTTGCCAGTAGATCCCAAGGCCGTCCCTGGAACAAATTAAGCTCTGAAAGCAGAACTCTGATTCCACCACCTTGATTTCTGACTTGTGGCAGTTTTTGTTATGACAACACTCACTATTATGTTTTCTTTCATTTCACTGAAGCAGCTTGGCCTTGTGAAAAGAGCATAGGGACCTGGAACAAGGACTGTGTCTCACTTGATTGATTTGTCTACCCAGGACTTAGAACAGCCCTTTGTTATGGTATTTGTTAAGCACTTACTATGTGCCAGGTAGTGTTCTAAGCTCTGGGGTAGATCTAAAGTAATAAGGTTAGACATAGTTCTTGTCCCTCATTGGGCTCACAGTCTTAATCCTCATTTTACAGATGAAGTAACTGAGGCACAGATAATTTAAGTGACTTGTCCAAGGTCACAGAGCAGACAAGTGGCAGAAGCAGAATCAGAACTCAGGTCCTTCTCACTCCAGGCTTAGGTTCTATCCATTAGGCTGTTCTGCTTCTCTGTCCTTGACATGGAAGTGTTTCATAAATAGCACAAAAAACAAACTATGCTTTCCTTATTTGGGAAATTATCATTTCCTGCAGTACTTTAAGAAAAAAGAAAAAAAAAATTGACAGTGGGGATTCCACAGACCTATATAAATAGAGAAAGAACAAATTAAGCCAAATTAGAACAAGAAGAGAATAGAGGAAGAACAAAATTAAGCCAAATTAGAACAGGAGGGATTAGGGATTTATTTTGTACAACTATTGTGGTCTGGTAAACAGAGTGTTCTGCACACAGTAGAAATTAATTCACTTAATCTATCAGTGGTATTTATTGAGTGGTTACTTGTGCAGAACACTCTACTAAGCTCTTGGCAGAATATCATACGACAGAGTTGGCAGATATGTCCCCTGACTACATGGAGCTTGTGGTCTATTGGTTGATTGATTGATATGAGGAAGACTTCTCATAGGAAGTTGTTGAATTTGAGAATTGGTGCTTCAAGGAAGTTTTAGAATGTCCTCCTTCTTAGGACAAAAATAAGACAAATGCTCACTTGAATGTGTGTGGGATGGGAAGACCTTGCCCGGAGGGAGGAGAGCAAACTGCATGACTTATTCAAGGTCTCTGAAACTCCCAAGATTGATGCTCTGAATGTACATCATCTTCTACCCCCATCCTTCTTCCAATTTATTTTCTTTTTACTTTCCTTTTCCCCTGGGCTAGACTGATGTCGAAGTGCAATCCTTTTCCAGTCATGGATCTGAGAGGAAGCAAGGAATGACCTCTAATACATTGTTCCCATTCTCAGTGGGAGGACTGACAGGGCAGACTCTAGCCTTCAACTCTATTGAAGTCACCGTGGGAAAAGACCAGCTTGGTTCTGCAGTTTTTATATGCACTGTGTTGTCCTCTTTAGTGGTTAATTAAAAAGCATGAAACAGGGTAATTCATGCAGAAACAACTTGACAGGACAAGGGCAGCCTGGCTCTTTGAAGGAGTTTAGAACTCACTTGAACCATGACGGATCTAAATTTACAAATTGGACTCGCAATGCCTTGAAGGCTCAGATTGGTTGGTGCCTTAGCGGGTACGTAAGTAAATGGAAAAATACAGGTCACTGCGGGACTTCATTACACTTTCTGTGTTGGAAGTTCAGAAAATGAGTAGTATGAATGTCTACGAGCCCATCTAAAAAAAAATGATTTTGGCATATGTTGAGCACTTACTAGGTTACAAGCACTATGTTAAGTAAACACAGCACAATCAGATCAGACAGACACAGTCCATGTTCCATGAAGGCCTCACAGCCTACTAAGGAGGAAGAATATGAAAGTGTTCAGAGCACTTCTTAAAGGCATCTCTCTATAGATCTTGGCTGAAGAAACCTTGCAAAGCACCTTTCAGACATGCCCTACTGAGCTGCAAATACTTTATTTTTTCTTAGTTTGTTCTGATTTCATTTTCATTCCTATGGTCTGCCTTAACCTAAAACTGGAATGACTTTGAAAGGTCACCAAAGACTTTCCTCTGACAATTCTAATACTAAAAACTGACTCCTGTATCTAAAGACCCAAATATAGATATGTCTTTCTGCCAACTCTGGGGTCCAAAATTTTTGTCAGCAAGGAGCTGCAGTAGGAAAAAAAAATAAAAGATTCAACTCTCATCTGAATTTGGATATTCCAGTTCAGTGAATTTCAACTCATTCTAAGCCTGAGTTCACTCACACAAGAGCACTATGTTTATCTGTTTACTTATGGAGGGTAGTAAAGGTGAGACAAGAGACAGTTGGCTTGACTTCTATGAATAGGCCAATTTTGTGTTCTACCACCTGCCCCTTTAAACACCAGTCTCCTAAAACCTTCCTATGAGTTACAGCACCCCCATCCACTATTAACACCTCCCTCCTGAAGGAAGAGAAACATGCAAATTCAACTGAACACTCTGAGGTAAAATTTTCACTTTCTTGTGGGCTCTATTTTCCTGAATTAGTAGGCATTTGGCAAGGCAAGAAATCATGATCTCCATTTTTAAAAGGAAAAAATTAAAATCTTCCTTCCGCAGGCATTGATTACTGAAAAGATGTGCCTGGAAATAGACTCTACAAATTACATCTCACCAACTATGTGGAAAAGACATATATTTCTCTCATGAAATAGAGTTATGAGAAGTAAAATTCAAGGATAAAAATATATTTCAATATTCCAGGTAATAGGCAAAACAGCCAACATTTATTCCTGTTCTCTCATTAAAAAGACTAGGAAAAAAAACACCAGCATAAAATTAGAGCTTTATTTTTTGCCAAGCAACTTTCTATTAGTGGATCTTTTCTTTATCAGTCAATCACTAGTAGTTGTTGAGCACCTGCTACAGTAGTATTAGCCAACATGACAAGAAGCTGTTTTCAAAATCTAAGGAAAGGTATATGTGTTCTATCATATGTTCACAAAAATGTCTATAGCTAATTTATGAAGATAATGCTAGATGAGGGGTTATTTTATCCATGTTCTGGAGCCACTGCCTCAGCCTCCTCGCTGGTCTCCTTGCCTTCATTCAGTCAGTGAGGTGTATTTATTGAGCTGTTACTGTGTGCAGAGGCCCGTACTAAGTGCTTGGGAAAGTACAGTATAACAATAAACAAACATCCCCTGGCCACAGTGAGTTTACCTCTGCTCTGTCCAATCTATGCTACATGCTGTTCATAGCTTCTAATTCATTCTAATCCTCCTCAACCTCTTAGCTGCTTTTGAAACTTTGAACTCCACCTTTCTCCTGAAAACAATATCTAACCGTGGCTTCACTGACACTGTACGTTCACAGTTCTTTACCTGTTTCTCTGGTCACTCAGTCCCTTTCACAGGCTCTTTCAGTGCCTCCCACCCTCTAACTGTGGGAGTCCACCCTCTAACTGTGGGAGCAAATGAGTTCTCCACATCGTGGGAGTAGATGGAGAATAGAAGGAGTTGTAGAACAGAGTCTTGAGAGGCACCCCCATTATCAGAGGAGGAGCCAGGAGAAGAAACTGCAAAGGAGCAGTTAGGGAGACAGGAGAACCAAGGACAGTGTTATTCAATCCAAGGTTGGTTAAGGTTTCAAGGGGAAGGGGGTGATTTACAATGTAAAAAAGAGCTGAGAGGTCTAAGAGGATTAGGATAGAGTTGAAGCCATCAGATTTGTCTCTCCTGACTCCAGTCCATAATTCACTTTGTTGCCCCGATCATTTTTCTCAAAAAAACTTTCTGTCCATGTTTTCCCACTCCTCAGGAACCTCCAGTGGTTGTCCATCCACCTTCACATTAAGCAGAAATGCCTTGCCATGGGGTTTAAAGCTCTCAATCACCATTACCCCTCCTACCTTACCTCTCTGTTTAACTATTACAACCCAGCACGTTCAGTTCACTCCTCTAATACCAACCTATTCATAGTACCTCCATCTCTCTCACCCTCTCACATCCTGCCTCTTGCTCATATCCTGTCTCTGGCTTGGAATTCCTTCCCCCTTCATACCCGACAGATGATCACTCTCCCCACCTTCAAAACCTTGTTAAAATCCTAACTCCTCCAAGAGGTCTTCTCCGAAGAGTCAGAAGGGAAAGGGAGTAGGGGAAATGATGGTCTAGTAGGAAAAGACCTCTTGGAGGAGATAGGATTTTAATAAGGCCATCACTTCCCCTACTCCCTTTCTTTCTGACTCATCCTTGCACGTGGATTTGTACCCCTTATTCACGCCACCCTCAGCCCCACAGCACTAAAGTACAATCTGTAATTTACTTTGATGTCTGTCTTTCCTTCCAGACTGTAAAATCCTTGTGGGCAGGGAATTTGTTTCCTAAATCTGTTATATCGTACTCTACCAAGCACTTAGTAGTTCTTTGCTCACCGTAAACTCTCAATCAGTATGGTTGATCGAATGACTGATTGATCTTCCTTACAGCATTGTCCAATCCATAATTCTTCTCACCTCAAAGCCATCCCCTGACTTTGTGCTTCTCTCTGTAAGTATAACATTATTTTAAGGGACTATAGTCAGCAACATTAATAATACACCTTTGTTTTCTATAATTCTGAAATGAAAACCAGTCAAATCTAGCCACACGAACATCATGTCTGCATGCATTCACATGATTACTGTATCATTTAGAAGCCCAATTTCTGGAAATCATGAGGAAAAACATCTATTTCAAGTTTGCCTTCTCTTAGGACTTAACTGGGATTTTAAACCACACAATAATTTGCTACTGTATATATGTGTGAGTTCATCTGTCTGTGAACAGATGCACACAGAGAGGACTGGAGCTTCAAGATAAATCTGCTTATTAGACACATGCTGGGCGAGCCACTGTAGCGTTAGCCCTGGCGTTAGAACCACTGTTACAAAGCACGGGCTGCAAATTGGAGAATATTCATCCTCCAGCACCTCCACTGCTATTTCAGCTCTTTCTGAGTTTAAGAGTTGAACTTAGTCCGTCAATAATATGAATATCAAATGCTGTACTGCAGTCTTCTCCAAAAAGGGATGTTTTTCAAACCTCTAAATATTCAAGAGGATCGCACATGGCTGCTGAGTTAAAAAATTACTAACTAAAATTAATTCCCTGGGATGTAATCTATCTGCTCCCTTGAATGTGAGGTAATAAAAAAAGTGAATGTGTCTGGAGTTCATCTCATGCATCCTCAGGATGATTTTTGAATCCAAGTCTCTTATGGCCCGGAAGAAATTTCTCTTCACTGTGCCCAATTTT
Organism: Ornithorhynchus anatinus; assembly: GCF_004115215.2. Taxonomy (NCBI): domain Eukaryota; kingdom Metazoa; phylum Chordata; class Mammalia; order Monotremata; family Ornithorhynchidae; genus Ornithorhynchus; species Ornithorhynchus anatinus. Next base: position 30,993,811 of record NC_041745.1, read on the forward strand.
TCTCCTAAAGAGAGCCTCTTCTCTCCCCCCGCCCCCATCTCATCTCTCTCTTCCATCTTGTATCTGACACAGAGGAAAACGTGTGACCTTTGGAAAACCATTTCACTTCTCTGTGCCTTGGTTTTCTCACCTTTAAAATGGGGATTCAATACAGGTTCTCCCTCCTACTCAGGTTGTGAACACCACAGGGGACAGAAACAGTGTCTGACCCTGATTACCTTGTAACCACAGTGCTTGGCACTCTGCGCTTAACAAATATTGGTAGTAATAATAATAATAATGCTGGTATTTGTTAAGCGCTTACTATGTGCTGAGCACTGTTCTAAGTGCTGGGGTAGATACAGGGTAATCTGGTTCTCCCACGTGAGGCTCACAGTTAATCCCCATTTTACAGATGAGGGAAGTCAGGCGCAGAGAAGTGAAGTGACTTGCCCACAGTCACACAGCTGACAAGTGGTAGTAATTTTAATAGTTGTCGTCTCTCAAGTGGTCACTCTCATTGCTTTTTTCAGGCCTGTTTTTGCATTTTCTGCAGCCCCCACCAAGACAAGAGCCCAACTCTGTGAGTATCTTTCAGTCCTCTACCTGGAAGATACTTTTAGGAAAAAAAACAAAATTAGAAACAGGGAATTTTCTGATTGTCTCTTACATTTTTGCCTATATATAGGATGATAGTTTATACATTTGTTAAAATAGGGCCAACTTCTTAATGTCTTCTGCATCATATTATGGTGGCTGGTACAAGTATGTTCCTCTTTCAAATAGTCAGAACTAGAAAATTTCCTGAATTAAAAAGAATCAAAATTCAATTTGAATTCCTCAAGTGGTCATTTTTCTTCTACTTGAATGCTAAATTTACACCCCACTTGTTTTTATTATTAATTGCTAAAATGAACCTTTTCTATCACCAGTAACTGAATAGCATGCATAGCAAGAGAAAAATTGCTAGTTAAGTGAAGGAAGACTATTTTCTGAATCATTATAATATTTGAGAAGAGTGGCAACATAATAAAGAATTTCCATTATCCAAATGATTCCACTGACTGATGAGACCAATGAATTGATCAATTGTTCTTTCTCTCTCTTTCCAATACTACCTATTCTCATCTTTTAAAATAGATTTTGAGCCACTATTATTTAGGAAGGGGCCTCCACATCCCCAGGACCACCATATTAAGTTCATCATTTTGACAACAAAGAATATGCAGAGGGTATGGGAGAGTGTTTAGAAAACAGAATAGTATTGGAGAGAGGAGACAGAAGGAGACAGTACTCAGGAGTAAAAGGAAGAGTGAAAAAACAAGGGAATCATCTCAGTTTGAACTCCTATCATTTCACTTTTCTGGTCAATAAGCACTCTGAGGACTGGGAACATATCTACCACCTCGGTTGATCTGTATTTTCCCCAGTTCTTAGCGCAGTGCTCTGTGCATAATAGATACTCAATAAACACTATCGATCAATTGATTTTCACTGAGACCAGCGTACCAACACCTTCTCTATTATTTCTAAATGATCAGGCTGTGATGAGGCCGGATTTAGCAGAGGGAGGTTAGTGCTAAGATGATTGAGAACATCTGTCCCGTGAATCAGAACAGGCCAGTTAAATCAGTCTGTGGCCTGCAATTTTCATGCCCATTACATTTTGGCAAACTTCACACCATGCAGTAGACATATATACTCAGAATTCAAAATCAATGGTTTTCCCCTTTCCAGATTACCAAAGTTTAACAAAATATTCTCCTCCAAGCTTATTTTCATTTTTGCCTTCTTTCAACAGTGAGAAAAATTCCAGAAGATTTTAAAGTTTTTATTTAAATGATAATGATCTTAAACATAAGACTTTACCGGGATGTGCATGAGAGTATCTGCTTAGACCAACAAGTGACTGACATTCCCTTCTTTATATAAACTCCGAGTTGTCATCTAGTATTAAATAGCATATGCATTTACTGGATCTCTGGAAGTATGGTGGGGTACACTATATTCCTCTTTCAAAGGACAGGAATGGCTATTCCTTTAGAAATGACAGTTTATTGCTTTCATCACTTTATTCATTAACTTTCACGAGGACAAAAGCAAACTCTTGAGTAAATCTGACCCTCAAACACTTTAGCAAGGAGCTCACCCCCCAAGGACTAATAGTAATATTAAGCCAGCAGGTCTAAATAGTGTCCTGCCCATTTGAGCTAAGAGTACTACAGTTGAAATCAACAGTATTTATTGAGCACCTCTGTGTGCCGAATACTGTACTGGGGAATCAGAGACTTACAAAAAAGTAAAAGGCTCCACCTCTGTTCTCAAGAAGTTTACAGTTTAACGGTGGAGAGAATGGACAAATATATCATAGTTACGATAATGAGAACTGAAACAAATAATCACTGGCATTTATTGAGGGCTTAAGGTGTGCTCAGTACTATACAAGGTGCTTGGGAGAGAACAATTCAGTAGAGTTGTAAGCTTGTTGAGGGTGGGGAATGTGTCTGTTTATGGTTGTATTGCAGTCTCCCAAGTGCTTATTAGAGAGCTTTGTACACAGTAAGCACTCAGTAAGTATGATTGACCGACTAGAGTTGAGAGACATGTTCCCTGCCCACAAGAAACTCACAGCCTGGAGATAATTGTGATGGACTTCTTCATTAGAGCCACGGATGGGTGTGTTACTGGGATTTCAGGACTGAGAACTTGCATGGAGCAATTAATGATAATGATATTGCACTGTGCCATTTTGGGCCCTCTCCCTCCCCTGTCGGTCATGTCTTCACTGGGGCATGGAGAAAGTGCCAGGAAATGCATCATTTTGCAAAGTGCAGGCGAGAGTTTCTTACCTGCAGTCTGTACCTGTAAGTGAAGTGACAGTCATAGTACTAATGCTTTGCCATAGAACAACAATCCAACTGGAGTTTGCCTTGATGAAGTCTTTGCCACCTACAATAGTCCTGCTACTTTCAAGATTCTTCCTGGGCCAGTCCATCTCATGGAGTACACTAAGTGGTTCTCGAGTCAGAAAACTTTACCACTGATGGCCCAGGCCTAGAAGGCGGAACTAGAGCCAGAAGCCAAGACTTCTGATTCTTCAAAAAAGTGTTTTTTCTAGTTGGCCAAGTGCAAGGAGAGCTGAGACTCAAGGACCGCCAGGAGATTTGCTTGTGAGGAAGGAAGAAATTATGAGCATGACCTAATGGAAAGAGCAGAGGACTGGGAGTTGAAAGAACCAGGTTCTAGTCTTGGTTCCACTACTTGCCTATTGAATGACCTTGGGCAAGTCTGTGCCTGACTTTCTTCATCTATTAAATAAGGGTCAAATAAATATTTTCTCTTCCTTTCCCTGTGAGCGCCAATGTGGCACTGTATCTGCTCTGATTATATTGCACCTACCTCAGGCCCTTAGTAAGCACTTAATAACTACCATAATTATTAAGACAGCAGATGGGTAAACGGGAGTCAGCTGACAGAGGGTCTAAAAGCTGATAATGAGAACTGTTTATTCTTTCCAAGAAACAATTGGAATTCATTGGAGAATTTCAAAGAGGAAAGCAATCAGGCTTGTAGAATGATTTCCAAAAGGGTTTCGTGCCGAGTATCATCATTGAAATTACAGCCCTTGAGGAGAAGCTAGAATGCATAAACTTTGAAGTTACTTTTCTTCATTTTGCTACTTTCTTATGAAAGTATGGGATAACCAAAGTTACAATCTCAGTGTTTTACTGGTTTCCAGCAAACAGGTTTTGAGGAATCAAAAAATGGAGCATAGAGCTTTCCCATTGAGTCGCATATTACTTTGAAGTTATCGTTGGTGGTGTCATCAGTATGTTCCATCGATGGTTTTCACTTTTATTCAATTACTTTATCATTATTTTTCTTATGACTCTGTAGTGTCTTTTCGAAGTGCTGAAAATTCCTCTATACAATTTGAACCATGTAAAAGCCCATTGCCCTTAAATATATTAGGAGATAAGCAAAACTCTTTTGAAATAGATTGAAACACTGGAGCTCTGATTTGGAATTTCCATTAAATATTTATGCCTCTTTTGAAGTAGGGTTGCTGTTGCATGCAAGAACTATGAATAAAATCAATAATAAGCAGCACATTTTTCTAGCCTATAGTGCTGGAAATGAAAATACTATATATAATGAAATATAGTTTTTAAAAATGAACCAAAATGAGCGACAGAGTTTGAAGAACATTGAAAAGGAAAAGATGAAGCCTAGAATTACTGTGGAATTTTATTTGTAAAGGAAAATAATGTTTTTGCAGAATGATAGGACTTCTTGGAAAATAATAATATTGGAATTTGTAGGGCACTTTTATTTCTCACTGCTCATCTCCATTTCTCCTCACAACATTACTGTGATGCTTGGATGGGGTAGACATTATTATGTCTATTTTGGAGGTGAGGAAACTGATGCAAAAATAGTTTATTCATTCAATCAGTGGTATTTTTTGAGCACTTAAAGTGTAGCTTACTATATTAAGTGCTTAGGAGAATACACTGGAGACACTAGCATGATTACTGTTCTCAAGGCGCTTACAGTTAAGTGAGTTGCCCAAGATCACTCAGTAGGCTCACACCAGAAATGACCCCAGATGACTCTGACTCCCAAACCCTCATTCTTTCTGTTCAAATACATTAACCTCTCTTGTCCAGTGAAAGCATTCAATAATTTGATGTATATAATATGGGAATACATGGGACAATAGGACCTCATTTTCGGGGCACTTTTAGTTTCTTCTCCCCCTTCATCCTCCCAAGAGCCTTGAAAGCTGCTTCTGTCAATTAATAGTATTTATTGTACATGTACGCTGTGCAGCACAAGACACTAAATACTTGGGAAAGTACAACAGGATTAATAGAAATGATCTTTAACCTAAAAGAGTTCACAATAAAAGTATACTAATAACAGTAACATTAGTAATAGTGGTATTTTTTCAGGGCTTACTAAGTGCCAAGAACTGTACTAAGCTCTGGGATAGATACAAAGTAATCAGCTAAGACATAGTACCTGACCCAGCTGGGGCTCACAGGCTAAGCCAGAGAGAAAACAAGCATTGAACCCCATTTTACAGATAAAGAAACAGTGATGCAGAGGAGTGAAGTGACTTTCCCAGAGTCACACAATAGGCAAATGGCAGAAAATATGAGAGATGCAGGCAAATACTAAAATAAATACTATTAATAGAATGAATTGAGCAACTAATGGGTACAATGCACTATATTAAGATCATGAGAAAATTCAACAGAAGTATAAATAGCATTCCCCGCACACAAGGAACTTACACTCTAATGGGAGAGACAGACATAAAAATCAAGTAATTGGAATAAATAGCTGAATTACAATTTAGATGTATATGTACACAAGTGCTAAGGACGGATATAAATGAGCGTGTTAATTGCTTAGTATATGTTCTTTGTCACTCCATGCTGTATATTAAGTGCTTACTGTGTGCTCAGAACAAGCTACTAAGCAGTTGGAAGACTACAATCTAATAGAGTTGGTAGATACAATCCCTGTTTCCATTTGATGCGAAGGTGGATGGGCAACCACTGGAAGTTTTGGAGGAATGGTTTTTTTTTTTTTAGAAAAAATATTTGGGTAACAAAGTGCTGTATGGACAGGCGTAGGGAAAACTAGAGGCAAGGAGGTCAGCGAAAAGGCCAAAGTAGTAACCCAGAGGAGATATGTATGCTAAGTGCTTGACCATCACATCTGCATATGTATCCTTCATTACTGGGCAATGTCTACCCAATTAACAGAATTCAGCTGGGTGTCCCTGATATTGATCATCCATGGATGTAGTTTTTGAATGAATGACATTTGTAGACTTCTTCCTAAACTCGGTGTTCTCCAGGCAAATGGCAAATCCAGGGTGCTTTGCCGCTTCTGAGAAGCAGTTCATAATTATTTGCATGTTTCTTGTGTTTGGGCCTCCAGAGCAGTCATCAGGGCACAGAATTCCTGGATGAGCGATTCAAGGACTCTTGATGATCCTCTCAGCCTGTTGAGTGGAAAGAATTTTCCAGATGATTGGAATCATATTCTTACAGCAGTTGCCAGTTCCCTTGTCACATCCTCGAACATGGCTATATAGCAGGGTTTGAACAACACTGATTCAAAGCCCAACCTTGCCTTACTTTGGACACCATGTTTTTCTGCTCTTATCTACACCAAGAAAGCATTCTCCAATTCAAAAGTTCCCCTTTTCTAAGGGGAACACACCTTTTCAGAACACACCTTTAATTCTCTCATGTAGTTTAATTAAAAAAAAATAGCATTTTGAACTGCAAATTTCTATCTTCCAAAAGATCAAAGTGTTTTCTCCGGTGAATTTACATGGTGTTTCTGAATTGCTTCTCTCTTCTTTTTTTGTTAATATACCTTGGAGATTCTAGGGCTTATTCCTTTCCCTTTGATGCTATGATCCTGAATCATTTTCAATATGGTTCATTATTCAGGAATGTGTCATTATTGTTTCTGAACACAAAGTCTTCTAATTTCCGTGGGGTTGTTTGTTTCTTTGCTTTATTGTTGTTTGGTAGGCATGCAGTAATGCCTCTTGAAAAATTTCTAGGGAACTTTGCATATTTTAGCAGCAGCCAAACAGCTGTCTGAGGAAGTAATGTTTCTATCTTTCACAGCTTGCAGCCTGGCTATTAATACCATTTTACTTCTCTAATGGAAGTAATCCTTAAACACCACAAATCCTAATTATTTGAACAGCAGTGGTCCTTAATTCATAACTGCTTCTTCTGAAAACAAAAGATTCTCGTTGTTGGGAATAAAATGTCTGCAAGGGGGCTCCCCTTTTATCCGATGATGAACATCATTTCCGGAACCACTGTTCTCTCAGAGGCGATAATTATCCCAGTCAGAGGCATGGCAGTATCCCTGCTGGGGGAAGCAGTGCAGTTAGCAAACTCTTCGATAGTCCCCCTGCGTTCTGTAGAGCCAAATTTTCTAATCAGTGCTTCAGGTTCTGGAGAGGGGTGGTGGGGAGTGGGGCAAGAGAAGGAAAGTCAATGAATCACTCTTATTCTATTAAACTTTTTTTTAATTATTCAAAAATTGCCAACAGTCTATCATTGGGAATGAACATTTTCTTAAATTGTGCTTCTGAAATAATGTTATTGAAATTGATCTAATTATTCAAATAGAGGCAATTTAACATGAGATCCAGAATAGAAAAGTAGTAGAAGAGTACATCAATGTGGTATTTGACAATTCTTCACTCCTGAATCTTCTTCTCTTCAAAGGATACATGGACCATCCCTATTCTATCTGTGTTCTGGAAGAATGAGTCCCTGTGGGGCTTCTTCTTGACTTGCTAACTTCGTCCTTTCAATTACATTGTTTCCCAGTTTAGAAAAGCAGTGTGGCCTCCTGGAAAGATCACTGGCCTGGGAGTCAGTCAACCTAGGTGTCGATCCCTGCTCTTGCTCTGTTTATTGGGTAACCTTGGACAAGTCACTTAACTTCTCTGTAGCTCAGTTTCCTCATCTGTAAAATGGGGATTCAATATCTGTTCTTCTTCTTACCATAGACTGCAAGCCCTAGGAGGGACTAGATTTGATTCTGGATTCGATCTGATTACCATAAATCTTTCCAGTGCTTAATACAATGCTTGGCATATAGTAAGTCCTTAACAAATATTATTATTATCATTATTACTCCTTTCCTCCCCAAATCCAAAAGATTTGGATTTGAGCAACTCCCTCCCCATATTCAGAGCTCTGAAAGCCCAACTCATCCAACATGACTTCCTCAATTAATTATATTTATTGAAAACTTATTTTAGGAAAATCACTGCACTAGGCTCTTGGGAGAATGCAATTGAGTAAGTCAAGGAACTTACAATCTAACAGGAGAGTAAGACATCTCTAGCACTTATGTACTTATTTATAGACATCCCTAGTATTTGACCATAAATTTTATTTAATTATTTACTTCGATTATTCTGTTTACAAGCACTTTTATGTTTGTCTGCCCCAGTAGAGTGCAAGATTCCTTGTTTTGTACTCCTTAGGCATTTCATGCCGTGGACACTTGGTAAATGCTGTCACTACAACTATTCCACTGTCACCAAAAATCACTTCTCTGGAAGCCTACAGGAGCACTTTATAGAACTACTAATGTGTCTGCAACACTTGATAATTAAGGACTGTGGGCTTGGACTTGGTGAGGAATTAGAGAATTCTATCTTTCACAGACTCTTTATGAATTATCGTGATTATGTTGTCTAGTTTTTGTCCATCTGTCTCCCCCAATTAGACTGTAAGCCCGTCACTGAGCAGGGATTGTCTCTATCTGTTGCCTAATTATACATTCCAAGCGCTTAGTACAGTGCTCTGCACATAGTAAGCTCTCAGTAAATACTATTGAATGAATGAATGAATTTCTAAAGAGAAAACAGCATGGCAAGGCGTAGTGGAGAGAGCACAGGCCTGGGAGTCTAATCCTGGCTCTGCCACTTTTTTGCTGTGACCTTGGGCAAGTCACTGCACTTTTCTGTGCCTCAGCTACCTCATCTGTAAAATGAGGTTTGAGACTGTGAGCCCCATGTGGGACAAGGAGTAGATCCAACTTGAATTGCTTGTATCCACCCCAGTGTTTAGAACAGTGCCTGGTACATAGTAAGCACTTAACGAATACCTTCATTACTATTAAAGAGCTAGTTCTGAAGGCCCAAGAATGCTTGAAGCATTCCCCCTCTAGATAGTAAGTATTTTTCTGGGAGGAGAGAGAAGATTTCTGGGTTAAGAGGACCTGGACCTGAAAGAAAGCAGAGGCAGAACCTGAAATGCAGAATAATTACTGATTAACAACTATCTGCAGATTAGTCCCATTCCTCAGTTCCACCCTTTCATTTGGCCCCATTCAAATGGATGGGCAGGATCCTTGCATATGAACACTATCCTCATCTGAGCAAATGCCAGCCTTATTTCATTGGAAATTGCCACTGTTCAATTGGAGGTGCTCCCTGACTCTTCCAAACTCTTCCTGACCAAATGAAAACTGTTCCTGAGGACTTTTCAAACTATTCAATCAATCAATTGTATTTATTGAGTGCTTTCTGTATGTAGTGCACTGTATTAAGTACTTAGAGTACAGTACAGTAGAGTTGGGAGACAGATCCCTGGCTACAATAAACTTACAGTCTAGAGGGGGGTACGGTTACTAAAATAAATTATTAATATTCATTCATAGTATATATCATACTATATACTATAATGTAATATACTATCACATAGTACCATATAGTATAATATAATTATAATATAATTATAATATATATGAGACTATTATATATTATTATATATAATATTTATTAGTATTACATAATGATATGTACAGTGGGCAAGAGGTCAGCAGCGAGAGAGATGCAATAGAGGTCTGGTGAGCAGATTGGTTGGTTGAGGAGCAAAGTGTGTGGACTTGGTTGTCACAGGAAATAATAATAATAATCATAATGATGTTTGTTAAGTGCTTACTTTGTGCCAAACACTGTTCTAAGTACTGGGTAGATACAGAGTAATCAGGTTGTCCTCGTTGGGCTCACAGTCTTAATCCCCATTTTACTGATAAGGGAAGTAACGGAGGCCCAGAGAAGTGAAGTGACTTGACTAAAGTCACACAGCCAACAAGTGGTTGAGCTGGGATTAGAACCCACGAACTCTGACTCCCAAGCCTGGGCTCTTGCCACTAGGCCAGATAGCTTCAATGGGAGTGAGATGCTGGGCAGGGAATGTCTGCTAATTCTGTTGTATTGTCCTCTCCAAAGGGATTAGTGCTCTGCAGATGGTAAGCACTCCATAAATACCATTGATTGATTGATTGATTGATTCACTTAACCAGGAAGATTTTACCCCGTCGTGGGGTATTTCCTATGTGTTCAGCCTTGGGTGTGCTACATTGTTATTGGAAATTCCCCCTACCAGGCAAGAGGAGAGCTCCTAGACTGTACTGAATTCTATGTTCATTATTTAAAAGCGTGGACGGAGAGCCAGGAATGCTGGTTCCTAATCTGGCCTCCACCACCACCTTACTGCCATGTGACCTTGGGCAAGTCACTTAACTTCTCAGCGACTGTGCCTCAGTTTCCTCATCTGGAATACAGGTGAAAGCTGCCTGTTCACTCTCCCACTTAAAATGTAAACTTGGAGTAAATCAGGGATTGTGTCCAGTTTGCTTAAACATAAGTTACCACAGAATTTAGTACAGTGTGTTCTACATAGTAAATGCTCAATAATTACTATAATAATCATAAGATCATTAAAATAGCAGTGATAATAATTATGGAAAGTCACACATTTGAGGAGGAATATTATTAATTATATTATTATTGTTATTTTAAGCACATATGTATAAGAATATATTAAGAATAGTAAAGCTAATAATAATAAGAATATTGTTTTAAGCACAGTTTGCCCAATTCTATATGTGGAACTGTTTCAGATATATGTCACCGCACCAGAAGCGTATCTCTATTCCCTACGTGACTTCTCTTTTCCAAAGCAATAAGCTGGCTTTAAATGATGGTATTGTGCTCAGATAGTCTGCTCATATGCATCTACTAGAGAGATAATTGGACTATACTTTATTTCTTTGTTTTTCATCCCAGGAGCATTAATTGTGATGAATTGTTTCCAGATCAGCCTAGGTTTCACAGATAATTACTCAGAAACTCCATCACTTATTGGCATTAATTCATGTCCATTTGTTAAATTAATAAAAAATAATTCATCACTGTGAACTAGCATTACCCTGTGCCTCATTCATTTGGTTTTAGGACTGATACGTTACGTACCTTAATTGTTGTAGAATGTTTCAAAGTAAGTATAGCATATGCATGAAAAATTACGGTTATTCATTTAATATCTCTTTGGTGAATTCAGCAACAAAATACTATATATCAGAAAGTAAGTTTTTGTCAACCATTCTACATATGTATGAGTAAGAAATAGCCTCATAAACTGTATCACCATAAAACTTATTAAGGTGTCAACCTCGTATTTCTTAAAAGGAACATGCCATCTGGGATTTCTCTTTGTTCTTTTGCACTACTGACTATTCATCTTGCACAGAGAGGTTTATTTTAATATTTTACTCCTTTTCTGGGATACGTAAATCTGGTTATGGGGACAAAAGTCTTTTACTTCAGCATTTTACTAGTTGTATTTAATATTTTAACAAGCATTTAAAACAGTGCTTGGCACATAGTAAAATCTTGACAAATAGCATGATAATGTTATCGATATTATGAGATTTAAACATTTTGGGGGGATCAAATTAGGTTAAGAATGAGTGTGATTCCACTTAGCTGTTTGCTGCGTAGACACAGTAAGTATGTGACCGTCTCTGTGAGACTTACCTGCCAGTGTCTGGGAGTTTCCTGCCTAGGCTGCCAGGCAATTTTAGCAAGAAGATGGGCTTTCATTTCACCGTTCTATTTTTTTATGGCATCTGTTAAGCACTTACTGTGTCTCAAGTACTGTTCTAAATGCTGAGCTGGATACAAGATAATCAAGTTTCACACAGTCCCTGTCCCAAGTAGGGATCACGGTTTTAAATAGGGATTAAGGAATTAATCCCCATTTTACAGATGAGATAACTGGGAGACTGAGAAGTTAAGTGACTTACAGCAGCTCACCCAGCAGCCAAGGGGCAGAGTCATGATTCATTTAATTGTATTCACTGAGCACTTACTGTGTGCAGAGCACTGTACTAAGCCCTTGGAAAGTACAATACAGAAATAAAGAGAGATAATCCCTGCCCAGAATGGGCTTGCAATCTAGAGGATTAGAACCCAGGTCCTCTCACTCCCAAGCCCATCGTCTTTCCACTAGGCCACACTGCTTTCTTAGGAGGTGGCTGCTCTATAGGCCCTGCCTGAGGCAAACCTCACTGAGAGGTTGGAAAGGGATGGGAAGAGGGAAGAATAGGAGAGTAGGAGTTTTATTTTACCAGCAGTGGTTCTTGGAGAGATCCAGGCAAGAGATCCCTTTTCCCAAATTATCTGAGGAAGTGAGAGACAGCTGGCACTATTTTAGGTTCAGAGCTGTGGGTGTAGGCGAGTCTGCTTCCTTCTGGGATTCTCTGTGCCTCAGTTTCCTCATCTGTAAAATGGATATTAAATACCTATTTTTCCTCCACCTTAGACCGTTAGCCCATGTAAGACAGGAGCCTATCCAACTGATTATCTTACATCTACTCCAGGATTTAGGATAGGGCTTGGCACATAAAAAGCACTTAAGAAATGCCATTATTGGAAAGAGCATGGGCCTGGGAATCTGAGGGCTTGGTTCCAATCCTCTGTTAACAGCTTGCTTCGTGACTTTTGGCAAGTTGCTTAACTTCTCTGTGCCTCATTTTCCTCCAGTGTAAAATGAAGTCAATAACGGCTCTCTCTCCTACTAAATCTGTGAGCACCAAGTGGGCCTGTGTCTGTGCCTGACTTAACATGTATATATGTTAAGTAAGTTCTTAAAGATAACACCATTATTATTATTTATTTCAGGGACTGGAGGTTGGGAGGCAGGAGGGATAAATTTCCAGATCACTCCTGATTCCAATCCAAATGATATGGATGGTCCTAGATTTTCCTTGAGACTTGAGCGGGCTAAAGAGAGAATGGGCCATGTACATTCAGTACCATAAACACGAACATAATGGCACCAATAAGAGAATTTAGTTTAAATTTAAGAATCTTTGTCATCATCATTTGTAAATTACCCACTGTTTGAAGAGCACTGCCAATTCATATCTGATGTTAGAACCACCCTAATCAGCAACCACCCAGCCAATACAACCTGTATTGTTTGATGCCTCACCCCAAGTTACAACTACCATACAATATAATCATCCAATCAATCCATCAATGGTAAGATTTACTGAGTAACTACTGAGGGCCAAATACTCTACTAATTCCTGGGAAAATATCACAGATATTATATAGTCCCTTCCCTCAAGGAGTTTACAATATAATGGAAGAGTCTACAGTCTGGGGGTACGATCTTTCTTGTTTAATACCTTCTTCCAAAATATTCCCCACTGACCACTAATCAGTAGTATTTATTGAGCATCTACTGTGTACTGACTGCTCAAGAGAATGCAGTACAGGTAAAAAACACAGACTCTGTCCCTAAGTTGTGGTAGTTACAATTTTGTCAGGTTGAACACAGTCCCTCTCCCACATGGGGATCACAGCCAACTATGAAGGAGAACAGGTATTGAAGCTCCATTTTACAGATAAGGAAACTGAGGCACAGAGAAGTTAAATGGTCACCCAAGGTAACTCAGTAAACAAATGGCAGACAGAGAGTAGAACCCAGGTCCTCTGACTCTCCAGATTCATGCTCTTCCTTGAAGCCACACTGAATGGCCACCATGAATGGGAAGGGGAAGAGTTGAGGATGAAGCACAGTAAGAAGGATATCATGGGAGGAATGAAGATGGAGAGCTCGGGTGTATGGAAAGAAGGGAGTGGATATTTAAGAGAGAATGAGCTAATGGAGTGGCTTATAGACAATGTGAAACAGTCTCTGCTTGGCGTGGAGAGGAACAAGTTGATGGTTTTTGGGCACAGGAGAGATGTGCAGAAGAATGTTTTAGAAAAATGATCCAGACAGCCCAGTGAAGAATGGGGAGGAGATGAAGTTAGAAAGACCACTGAAGTGGCTGATAATGCAACCTAAAAGGTGCCCTGACTGTGAGGGTAGCCTGGGGTATGAAAAGGAAAGTGCAAACCTGAGAAATGTTGTGGATGAAAAAGCATTTAAGGAGCAATTTCCATAAGTTTGCATAGAAAAAGATCAAGGAATCAAGGATGGTGCCAAAGTTTTGGGGTTTGGGGTACAGGAAAGATAGTAGTCTTGTGAAATATGATGGAAAAAAAATAGGTGGAGCGGTGCTTTAGAGAGGGAAATGACAAGTTCTGTTTCAGACATATTGAGTTAAAAATGCCAATGAAATAACCTTACAGAGATGTTCTAGAGCTAAGTAAACCCCTCCCCACCCTTTCCCGACCTGGGCTAAAATGAAGTATTCATCATTAAATGGGTCCTAGGGGAAAATATGCCTGTAGTTCATGTCAGATTTTCAAGGCATTGAAAAAGTCTCTGAGTAGATAAGCAAAAAATAAAAAATCTGTTGAACCTGGTAGGAATTCAATTTATAAATGGATGGGGCAGATGTCCAAAAATTAATTGCATTTCAATCAGAGGAATCATTGTCCAATGAGGACCTCATCAAACTTTGACAATCTAATAAATCATTGCAAGATGCTGAAACAGATGAAGAAGAATATATTATGATCCTTACCAGCAAAAATTTAAAAAATCTTGCATCAGTCTTTAAGAAAGCAGACAAATTTATAAATATGATTGGAGAAGACAAGCCTAATGGAAAAGGAGTTCAGAGGTCCTCAAAGGTGTTCAAAAGGTGCTAAAACATGCTTTAAGAGGAAATTAAAGAGGTTGCAGTGCAATTAAAATTGAAAGACTTTTTTTTTTGCACTAATGCTGAGACCACTAGCAAAACAAGACATATTTTTAATTTGCAACTTCTTATGTAGGCTCATAATCATATCACAATCATGGGGTATATCTGTTCTAGATAATTGAGAAATCTACAGAAGCCTGAGATGTGAGATTTGTCTTCAAGAAGCTCATTCTCTAATAGGAAATTAATAATTGACTAACTATGCTTGGAACTAAATAACCCCATTTTACATACAATTAGTTTTCACAGAAAAAAATAATTCTACTTCCAGGTTCATGTTTTCCAGAGATTGGAGTATCTCCTGACCAGGTTGACTGTTAGATTAAATGCTGAAGAGGTGCCCACCGGAGGAAAGCATTCTACCGATTTCTCTTTTTGTTTAGGGTAAGACTGAGCTGTTGGATGAGAGAAGTCAGGTCCAAGACTGGACTTTATTCCCTACTATTCCTTCCTTGAGAAATTCCACGTCTCTCCTTAAAACCAAATGGGCACGGCTCTCAACAGTAGGGGGAAAAATCATTCCATTAGGCTTGAATCAGTAAATGGATCCTCTGAATCACCCAGTGTCACTAACTGGCTTCTCTCTAACCATCATTTTGACCTCTACTTGTATTTTTATACTGTGTCCCCTGTTATAGCGCTTGGGCAGTTCAGAGTAAGGGGACATGTCACCTCATTACTCTGAACCACCCAAGGCCTTAGTGTACCATTCTTATTTCTGATGAAAATGTACTGAAAGGTTTAGAAATCCATGGGAACATCATATGCGCAGTTGAGAAATCTGACAACAACATACTATAACGTAAGTCATCTTTAATTCCTGAATCCCCAAAGCCAATATGAATTCTTTGTTCCTGGGGATCGAATCCTCAGCCTGCATGAAAATGTTTCTCAAGATCAGCCTTTATCCAAACTCACATAGGTCCAATATTGGGAGAAACACATGGCTAATTTTGAAACAATTAGGCACAAATGCAGTTGCAGCACTAGAAGATCCTTCCCCCCTTCAAGAAAGTGGGACTTCATGCCGTTGCCAAGACTTAATGAGGCCTAGTTCCACGCATCTCTCAGTTGATTGTGTGTTCTGGGTGGTTAACTCTGCAGTGAGTTTGCAAAGTTCTCTGGGCCATTACCACTTAACGGATTCTGCTAGCAGTATTAAGCCACGTCTCCACCTTAGCATATGCAAATTAGTTCCTGAATGGGCTTCTGCAGGTTGATCCTCCAAATAATCAAAGACTTATTGAAGGCACATCTCTTCCAATTGACCTTCTCTGACTAAACCCTGATTTCCTCCTTTCACACTTCCCTCTGTGTCACCCTGACTTGCTCCCTTTAGTTCAACCCTCCCTCAGCCCCACAGCACTTATGTACATTCCTGTAATTTATTTATTTTTATTAATGTCTGTCTCCACCTAGACTGTAAGCTCATTGTGGATAGGAAATGTGTCCATTATATGGCTATGTTATACTCTCCCAAGCACTTAGTACAATGCTCTGCACCCAGCAAGGGCTCAATAAATTCCACTGATTGATTGATTGATTGATTGACTTCCAACTGGTGCAGTAAGCTCCTCTTCCCAGCTGAGATTCAGGGGGATTTATCTTCAACCCCTTGGGTTTGTTCGGGTGCAAAGCCTCCAAGATACCGGACTTCTGGGATCCATGGGTGGATTTCCCATTGCACAGGTGTGTTCCTTATCTTTCCTAACACTGGGAGTGTATCCCAATCCCAGAAGGTACCCAAAAGGTACTTATATATACATAATTGAGAAAATTATAGCCATTTCTTCTCTAGGGTTTTTTTTATTGTACTTCTTAAGTGCTTACTCTGTCCCAGACACTGTACTATATGCTGGGGAAATATGAGGTAATCGGGTTGGACACGTGGGGCTCATAGTTTAAGTAGGAGGGAATAGGATTTAATCTCCAGTTTACAGATAAGGACACCGAGGCACAGAGGAGTTAAGTGACTTACCTAAAGTCACACAGCAGAAAAGTGGCAAAGCTGGGCCTTGCTCCTTCTGATCATGAAGCCTGTATTCTCTCAGTATTGTTCAATTTATATTTAACTCTTGATAGTTTGATTTGTTTAATTTTAATTAGGTTTTCCAGTGCTTTGGATTCACTCTCTGTTCTCCCTGTTCTGCATGTCTGTTTTCTCCTAATTTGTGAAACTCCACTGAGGTCCAGGAAGGGTGTTTGAATTTATTCATACAACCATGTTTATTGAGCACGTACTGTGTTCTGAGCACTTAGAAAGTACAATACAGCAATTAAAGAGAGACAATCCCTGCCCCAGTGGGTTGTGTAATGACCTAAACATCTAGTACAGTGCTATTTATGTTTGGTAAATGTTATAACAATAATTAATCAATGAGGCCACCATAAAAGCACACCTGGAATGACAGGTGGCTTCTCTATCCATTTATGGCACCTCCTACACTTCTTACAACTCTTTTGTTCACCTCAAATGAAGAGCACAATTTCAGGACATAGTAGTAGTAGGGTGGTGGTAGTA
This sequence comes from Ornithorhynchus anatinus, assembly GCF_004115215.2. Lineage (NCBI taxonomy): Eukaryota > Metazoa > Chordata > Mammalia > Monotremata > Ornithorhynchidae > Ornithorhynchus > Ornithorhynchus anatinus. The sequence continues at coordinate 31,010,828 of NC_041745.1, forward strand.
ATATTTGTTAAGCACTTACTATGTGCACAGCACTGTTCTAAGCTCTGGGGTAGGTACAGGGTAATCAGATTGCCCCACTTGGGGCTCACAGTCTTCACCCTCATTTTACAGATGAGGGAACTGAGGCACAGAGAAGTTAAGTGACTTGTCCACAGTCACATAGTTTACAAGTGGCAGAGCCGTGATTTGAACCCATGACCTCTGACTCCCAAGCCGGGGTCTTTCCACTGAGCCACGCTGCATGGCCTAGTGGCAAGATTATAGGCTTGAGAGTCAGAGGATCTGGGTTTTCCTCTTGGTGCATCCACTTGTCTGCTGTGTGATCTTGGGCAAGTCACTTACCTTCTCTCTGACTTGGTTTCCTCATCTGTAAAATGTGGATTAAGACTGTGAGCCCCATTTGGGACAGGGATTGTGCCCAAACACATTACTTTGCATTTATCACAGAGCTTAGAACAGTGCTTTACACGTACTAAGTGCTTAACAAATACCATAATTATTAATATTATTAGTAGTAGTAGTATGCCACTTGGGGCAATACTTAATTAAAAAAATAATACATTCCCTGCCTACAAGGAGCATATACACTAAAATGGGAGACAAATGTAAAATTTTTGCTGCTAGTGTGTTCAAATAATAATAATAATAGTAGTACAATGGTATTTGTTAAATATTTACTATTTCCCAGGCAGTGTTTTGAGTCCTGGAGTAGTTGCAAGCTAATTGAGTTTGTTACAGTCCCTGTCCTAAAGAAAGTTCACATTCTTGATCCCCATTTTACAAATGCGGGAACTGGTGTTCAGAGAAGTTAAGTGACTTGTCCAGTGTCACAGAGCAGACAAGTGGAGTAGCCGGGATAAGAACCCAGGTCCTTCTAACTCCCAGGCCTGTGCTACACATTTGTACATGAGTGATAAAGATATGCCTAAATATGTTAATAAGGGCTTGGGAGAGGGACTGTATTGCTACCCACTGAAATTCAGAATAAATCTGTATCCCAAAGCTGACACAATATTGGGCTTCCTGTAACCAATGATAATACATAATGAAAAGATCTTTGCATAAAGAAGGAAAAGGTTAGATTGAAATGGAAACTTGAACTTTTGCGTCGATTTTTTGCAAGGCATGAAATAACCTCATTTTCTTCCCAAACTGATACTTTCCTTCCCCAATTTTTTGGATGAATTTCTCCATATTTAAGCTAACTGTGATTGCAATCAGTATTTTTATTTAAGTCATCATATTGGAAGCTATTTAAGTCTAGTTCCTGTTGGCATTTTATTGGAGGGTTAATAATGCTTTGTGGATTTGATTTGAAAAATTATTTTCTTGGAATGGCGAGGAAGATTATTTGGGGTGAAAAATAGGAGTTAAGTGACTGAGAAACTGACTAGTCCTAGATTCCGGTTGAGGTTTACATATAAAATGCTGTTGACTCGTCAGCCACACTGTGCTCTCACAAGTGTTTAGTATGGTCCTCTGCATTTTTGACTGTAAGCTTGTGATTCATTCAGTCATATTTATTGAGCACTTATCATTTGCAGTGCACTGTACTCAAGGCTTGGGAGAATACAATCCAACAATAAACAGACACATTCCCTGCCCACAATGAGCTTACAGACTAGAGAGCTAGGGACATACCTGCTAATTTTGCTGTAATGTACTTTCCCATGTGCTTAGTACAACACTCTGCACGAAGTATGTTCTCACTAAATACCAGCTATTGATTGATTGACTGATAGTAAGATCTCAGTAAACACCATTTTTTTAAATATTTGTTGAGCCCTTACTACCTGCCAGACACTGTACTGAGAGCTGGCATAGATAAAAACAAATCAAGTTGGACACAGTCCTCATCCCACATGGGGCTCACAGTCTTAATCACCAGATGAAGTAACTGAGGAATTAATTGACTTCTCCAAATTCACACAGCAGAGAAGTGGCAGAGGTAGGATTAGAACCCAGGTCATTCTGACTCCAAAACCTGTGCTATATCCCCTAGGTCACTCTGCTTCTCAGTTTGATTGATTGGTGAAAGTCAAAAGGGAAAGAGGCAGGAAATGCAGTTGGATTCCTGGTGAAAGGCCATTTTGCAAAGAAGCATTTCATGCTGGACAGAATGACAGTCTAGTGGTAATGATAATAATTATGGTATTTGTTAGTGCTTACTATGTGCTAGGCACTGTACTTTGTGTTGGTGTTGGGACAAGCAAATTGGGTTAGACACAGTCCATGTCCCGCCCCGCATGAAGCTCACAATCTCAATCCCCATTTTACAGATGAGGGAACTGAGGTACAGAGACATTAAGTGACTTTCCTGAAGTCACACAACAGACAAGTGGCAGAGTCAGGATTAGAACCCATAGCCTAGAGAGACAATAGTTCACACAATCATTCCAAGTCTCGTCACTCAACTATGACCAAACCAGTAAAGATTAAAGAGGGGGATGTTATGTCTTAAAGTTTCCATTAATAGAGTTAATGACTGCAAAGAATGAATCATTTACCCTTAGGTTTTGTCTACTCCAGAGTAACCCTTGAGGAGTCATCCACGATATCGTAAAGCTGAAAAAAAAAAGAAACATCCACCAGGCAGTGTGCCAAGAATACCAAATTCTGAAGAAGATGATTTTTACTCTATCGCCATAAAGGTTTGGGTTATCCCAAGCTGCTGTATCTTTGCACTTATGCCTCTGCACTCTGGATGATGAGAAAACAGACAAAAAGCTCTCAGTTTTTATGCTGCAAGTGCAAATCTGCCATGTGGAAGTATATTACTGGACTCTATCTTGCAATGAAATATGACAAAGGCTCCACTTGTTTTCTTTTTAATGCAGTGGCCTTAATGTACCAGTATGTCTGCTACAAATGCCATCATTGCAAAACCCTGGTCTTCCAATCCCATCAGTTTGTGTCTCATGGGGTAATTCCGCCCATAATCAGATTGAATTTTAAAGGGCAATGACAATTGTCCCGTCCTGAGAACTAGGCTGCTTAAGTTTCCCAGCAGCCACTGCTATTTCCCCTAAAATGGGATTGAGTTTGCTATCTGTTCTTCAGAAGCACCCAGCCAAGCTTTTGCCTGGTTCAGCATTCTCAGATGAATAAGCAAGTTGAAACTGTCTCTTCCCTGTAATACATTCTAGCTAGGAAGGTGACCTTCCGTCCATTTTCATTAAAAATTCCAATCTCATTATGTCACATGCAGCTAAATTTGAATGTTAACTCTTGTTTAAAGGAGAGCATCAAGTTTAAAATTCTACTAATGTCTACTGGAATCATTAGTATTATGCCAGTGATTAGTAAAACCACACACTCCCCAGACAGTTAAGAACAGCATGTAGTAACAATGAGATGTGTATTAGCAAGACCTATGAAATTTCACTTCACAGTATTTCTAGCCCTTTTTTATATCAAAAGCACCATTTCATCCCCCTTAACAGATGAGGCACCCTATTTAACATTCATCATCTGAAAGAAATGGTGATAATTAACTGGATCCACAGAGATTGTGGCTAATGAATTATGCTTAGTCCATCCTGTTGAAGCCAAAAATATTGAATTCAAGATAGAAAAATTCAGAAGGCCAGCATTTTCATAGACTATTGGTGCTCTTTTTTCATCCTTAAAATCGGGTAAAAGCTATTGTCTCATGGTAGCCACTAATTACTTGATTAAGAATTTGGGTTTATGGGAGGAATAACACGTTTCAGAAAGGGTCCTTCATTTGTTAAAAGTTTAGCTCTTTAGGAGAATTATAAACTGTCTTTGAGCTACTGATCTATAATAATGATCTATTTTCACCAGTATGTACAATCATTGCAGTATATCAAGTTCTTATTCCTCAGATGTTGTTTCATAATAACCTAAATGCACCAATATGCACTAAATAAAAAATTGAAAAGATTTATATTCCATGGAATGCAATGATTTTCCTGCCTGAAGCTAGCTCTTGCCAGCTCTTCTCCCCAATATCAAATCTTCCCTCCCTTATTCTTTCTTCACTGTCTCCATTCACCAACTCTGTTGGTGTTCAAAGATGCCCTTAACCCATTATGAATACAATTACACACAAAGACTTACACATTACAGTAGATAATTACAAGACTGAGTTGAGAGACAATGGGGGTTCGGAGATAGTGCCAATCTGTTGGAGAATAGACAGAGCCCTTTGATAGAGTCATTCATTCATTCAATAATATTTATTGAGCGCTTACTATGTGCAGAGCACTGTACTAAGCGCTTGGAATGTACAATTTGGCAACATTCTGCAGGAGAGGTGTGATTTAGCTGTGATTTAAACAGGGCATAAATGGTGTTGGCTGTCAACGATCCACAGATAAGGAAAGTATAATAATGTATAATCAATAATGTATAATCACTTGCCTATTTCACAAGGTGAATACCTGAGTGCATCCAGTCAGACACAATTAGTCAGAGCAGAAAAGGCACACAGAGAAACCCATAGGCTTAAATACGTGTTCAGTCAACAATTTTTTTTTCCAATTCCTTCTCTTGAGGTACACTGGTGGGAAGACAAAGGAAATTAGTACCCTTTACTTTTTACCCTCCATGAGTAAGTAGATGTTTTTCTAAAACCAATTTCAAAGAAAAAAATGTAAATGACATGCTTCAAGTAGTATGAGAAAATTATGATGGTTTAAAGTCTTAATGCTATCACATATGAAATGTACCCTCAGGTGTAATTGCTCTTTTTGTTTAGTTTATGCATAGACATTTTGGAAGGTTTTTTTAGTTTTCTAAAGCTTCTGAAAGGAAATGCATTTATAGTAGAACTTTGACTACTTAGAACTGAGTTTATTTAAAAAATGTATTTACATTATAAAAGGGATTAATAATGAAATGACATTACAGCAAAGTACCTTTTTACATTTAAATATTTTCCTTTCCAGAAATTTTCTATTATGAAAGGAGTAATAAAATGCTGAATTCAATGTAGAATTGAAGCAATAGTCTGCTCATAAAAAACAAAGCTTGGCTAATGAATCATTGTATTGTCATTTTGTGCCTGATATCCTAAGAAAAATAAAATGAATTACTCTGAAAATAAAAGAGTTTAAACAAATTCTTCATTTTCAGAAAAAAGTACATTATTTTCCAAGAACTGTCATTTGATCTTCGTAAGACTAAGATCCATTAAAGGCCTGCTTCACTTTGTATAAAATGGATTATTTTCCCACCTGATTACAGTACAACTATTATGTATGTCATATGATAATGCATCTATTAGAGCAAATCATTATAAATCCTTGTACTGTAAGTTCTTGGGGAAATAAAACAAATCGCTAAGTTACAAAGTCCTTACTGTTCTATATATTTTCATTTTAAAACAATTGGAAAACAGAAATACGAACTTGTAAATCTTTTTCCATCTATTCCTGTCTTTCTAAGCTCCTCATTAAGGAAAAGTAAATAATACACCAATTGAAGAGTCATAAATGTGTCATTTTAAAATAATTCAATCAGTTCATAGGGTTTGGACTGACAAAAATGAGCAACAAGATTCACAGGAGGTATGGAAGTGGAAAATGAAAGAGCTAAAAAAATCAATGCCATCGGATCTCTGGAAAGAAGCTTTATCCATGTCTTTCTCCAAAGAGTAGGTAATAAGCAATTGTGATATTTTTTAAGCACTTACTATGTGCCAAGCACTGAATTAAACTCTGGAATACATATAAGATAATGAAGTCCCATATGGGGCTCACAGTCTAAGTTGGAGGAGTACAGATGAGGGAACTGAGGCACTTAGAAATGAAGTGACTTGCCCAAGGTCATACAAACATGTGGCAAAGGAGAATTAGCACTCAGGTTCTCTGTCTTTCTGGCCCACACTCTTTCCACTAGACCATGCTAAGTGCTTATTGTTATGTTGTGGTCTTCCAAGCACTTGTGCTTTACATGCACTAAGTTCTCAATAAATATAATTGACTGTTTACTATGTACCAGGCACTGTACTAAGCGCTAGGATAGATACAAGATAATGAGGTCAGACGCAGCTCTGGCCCCTCATGGGGCTCGCAGTCTTAGCAAGAGAGGAAAGAGGAAAAGTGAGAGTGCTTCTGGTTCTTCGCACTCTACTCCCCTAAACGCTCAGTCCAGGGGTCTGCACATGGTAGGTGCTCAATAAACAACTCCCAGTTGTTCTTTTAGTCATACTAGGATTTTGAGTGAGTCTTCTGAGTCCAAATTATCCTCCTCTTAACCCAATAATATCCCTCTGACATTCTCTTTGCACTGTAGCAACGTCCCATCCCATAGACGCTCTCATCCTGTTCCGAACACCAAATCGCCTGCAGGAAAAATGGAATCGGAATCGGGACAAATTTTTGTACCGGTACCAGAAGCTGATGTTCTGCTTCAAAATCCTGCCAGGACAAGGCATAGAGAGAGATATCTGATACCTGAATAATTGTATAGCTTATCTAATTTTCAACCAATATGTCTACAATATAGATGGACCCCAATATGGAAGTAGCCCATTATTTGTCAAGGGATTACAGGCTCTTCTGTGTTGGCTTAATCCTTCTTTTATTATTGCCATTTTGGGCAGGGAAGGTGTCTGTTGTTATATTTTACTCTTCCAAGCACTTAGTACAGTGTTGGGCACACAGCTCTCAATAAATATGATTGACTGACTGTTTTTGCATTAGTCTATTGTTGGATAGGGATTATCTCTGTTGCTGAAGTGTACTTTCCAAGCACTTAATACAGTGCTCTGCACACAGTAAGCGCTGAATAAATAAGATTGAATGAATGAATAATGGTAGCCCTGCCTTCTGTGATTTAAGGGGATTTATATTAGGGCTTATAATAACCTAATGGCATGAGGAGAAGCCTGAGATTGAACTCCACTATGTTTGCAGCAAGTGACCCAGCCACTTATGGAATTTCTTTTCCAATATCAGGTTTCACTAGCATCCCTCCACCTAGTGAAGGCCCCAGGACTGTGTCAGGACCAAACAGTTGCGATCCTCCGGAGTTTCAAAGAATGTTTTGACAGATTTCTTTCTTTCTCACCCTCCCTCCTCCTCTGCAGGCCAAGTAAACACCAGTGCCAATCAATCAATCATATTTATTGAGTGCTTACCATGTGCAGAGCACTGACCAAGTGTTTTGGAGAGTACACTACAGCAGAGTTTGTAGACACATTCCCTGCCCACAATGAGCTTACAGTCTAGAGGGAGCCAACGCTATTCAACTTTAGTTAGCTTCGGTTCACCATCATTTAATATGTTGCTCTGGCCAGAGGAAAGAGTTGCCTGTGATTAATTCTGCATCCACACAACTTGAGGCAAGTTCAAAACAGCAATTAAAAAAAAAAAATAAACCTCCACATGCCAGAAGACAGGCCATTAAGTGTTTCAAACCTTCCTTCTGACTGATTTCAATTGATGATGTTCAATATTTTCTCCCAGTACATTCTGCTAGCCGGACTGACTCCTCTTACTGAATGTATCCAGAAAGTAATTCTAAATTCATCTCAGAAAGGAACTGATTTAAATCCAGAGTGCTGACACTTTCTTGGGATTGGAAGAGATGATGAAAATTTGAGCTTTTCTTACCATGATATCAACATTTTGATGAGTTGCGGAGCTTTAAAAACAGTGCCTGGAGCCTCCTCTACCACCCCAAAAATGCTTCCCGGCATTGGTGGGCCAAAGGGCTTGTTGTTCATACTGGTGATCCATTGGATTCAAAGAGGGGAGGATGTCAACAAGGGGTTGACAGCAAGACAGACAAGATTGAATTACAGTACAGGTTGGTTTTGCCCTCTCAGGATCACACCTGGAGAATTTCCAGTACTCTACCAGTCTTGGCTATGGGATGAAGAGTCATGTAGAGGCCTACCCATTCCATTTCTAGCTTGGGCAGTCGCTAGCAAGTGGAAGTTAATCTGCTACAAATCAAAAGTCACCTATGCTGGACAGCAGCGGCCGGGAGAGATTCGAGGTTGGAAGCTCAAGTTTACTGTGTGGAAGAAGGCAATGGTAAGCCACTTTTGTATTTTTACCAAGAAAATTCTGTGAATACACTGCCAGAATGACTGGAGGTGGGGCATTCTGGGAGAGATGAGTCCATGGATGGGGATGACTCTACAGCATAAAACAAGACAAGGTAGGTGTTTGTGGAGAAAAGTCTGGAGGGAGCAAAGTCTGTATTCTACGTTTTATCGGGACAAGAGTGAGGAGAGGTAAGTAGTCACCTCAGTGACCTCAACATAGCACTGATATCGTTTTGTAGCCCTATAGACCTACAGCAGTTTACCTTGTCAGCATTGTGGCTACTTTTACTATCATGTTTGTAACTATTGTCAGGATTCCTTATGGGCCTGTCCAATCAATCAATCCATCAATCAGTGGTATTTACTGACTGCTTACTAGGTGGCAGAGCACTGTACTAAGTGCTTGGGAGAGTACGTCAGACTTAGGGGCACATTTTCTGCCCGTAACGACCGTACGATCTAACATATGAGAATTCCTAAGTCCTGCACCATATAGGACCTCTCCCATAATCAATGAACAATAAATCTGGATAAACTAAGTGCATTAATTATTCCAAATCTACATTGCTTCTGATGTGCCTACATTTGAAGCTTCAGCCCGGATAGTTCCATCCATATTGTCTTCAATTGTAGCAATCAGCTATCATCACATTAGAAAGTGCCTGATATCTGTGATTTTAAAATTATATTTTAAACAAAAGCCATAGGTCAGAGGCATAACAGATATGCCCACCAATAGGAATAAGAGTCCACTGGAAAAATAATGGAATTTCCACTGGCAAATTATAAAGCCACCCAGCCTTTCTCTGTGGCAGTGGAACCATTAGGTTATTTCATAAAATCTATGTTCAACATATTAAGCATTTTATAGAGCATCTGTAGATTCACTAACTAGGTTATTTCTGTCAAGTATTATAAATACTTTTCCTTATGTTCTCTGGTTAATAAGGCATATGAAACAGAAGAGGCAACCCAGATACTGAAAAGCAGGGATGGAAATGACTGTCTTTTAAAAATGTCTGACATAAGAAAGCAAATACCCTGAGGGTCTAAGAATTCTATAGACAGAATGAATTCACTTGAGTAGGGGATTCCTCTTCTCTGGCAAACATCTTTTGAGCTACTATTGAGACAGTTAGGTCCTACAGTGTCCAAGCTTTACTGGAGGAAATGGTTGAGGATCCATTCTTCAATAAGAGCCCATTTCTTAAACGTCTGATCACATTTTCTGTGTCTCAGTGAAACTCCCAAAATATATAAGGAAATATAGTATTGTCCTTTCTGAGTTTGGTTCCACTAGGATGAAGACATGCGTAGGAGAAATCTGCAAGATGGGCTTATGGGTTCTAAATTGGGGGGATGGAATCACCCCACTCAGCAGGGTGTGTGATAGGCTGTTGTCGGGAGTCTGGATCTCCTCACTTAGCTTCTTCAGTCTGTCCTCAGTGAGGCAGAAGAAATGGTGAACATGGCCAGTGCTGTTTCAGAACAAACACTGAATGGAAGGTAGCATGACAACATATCTTTCTTGTCATATTTAAAGATGAAAGCCACTTCACAAAGGTTATTGGCCTGAGTTTTAATGCCAGATTTAAACTTATTGAACTTAATGAAAATAATAACTATTATTATTATTACTTAGGCCATTCCTGGGAGTTGTTAGAAATAAAATCAGATCAGATTTGTCTCACTCTAGGTTCACTATCTAAGAACAAATGAGAATAGTTATTTCATCCCCATTTAACAGATCACAAGCAAAGTGATCTGAGAAGGGAAGCAGTATGGCTTATGGATAGAGCACAGACCTGGGAGTCAGAAGGACCTGGGTTTTAATTCTGGCTCTACCACTTGCCTGCTGTATGACTTTGGGCAAGTCACTTAACTTCTCTGGGCCGCAGTTACCTCATCTGCAAATGGGGATTAATACTGTGAGCCCCATGTGGGACATGAACTGTGTCTGAACTGATTAGGTTGTGTCTATCAGTACAGTGCCTGGCACATAGTAAGCTTATCGTAAATACCATAAAAAAGTGGTAGAACTGGGTGAAGAACCCAGGTTTCCTGACTACCAGTTTCATGCTCTTTTTAAGAAGAACCATATGCAACTTGTGAGACAAAGGTTCTCAACCCCTGCCATGGAATATCCTGTGTTTATATTCCTCACATATCCAGCCCAGGGGAAAGTGTGACGAATTTCCCCAACTAATACTGTTTGTACATCTATCATACCAAATGATGTTGTGTATTTCATGAAGGTTAGTTTGGTGAAGCTGCTCAGAAGTAGAATGTGTTATCTGTCTTAAATCCAGGTCTCACAACCAGGAATAAGGTTCAGCTCCATCAGTGCTATGTATACCTTCAGTTTTGTCTGAGTTCAGTTGCAATATTAATATAATAATCCTGGAATTATTCAGTGCTTACCAAATGTCATGTTCTTAAATAAACTCTTGGGATGATACAATCAATCCACGGTATTCATTGAGTGTTTACTCTGTGCCCAGCACTGTGCTAAGCCCTTGGGTGAGTACTATGAAGTCAGCAGATCTGATCCCTGCCCTCAAAGAGCTTCCAGATAATGAAATCACATACAGTCTCTATGCCAGATGGAGCTCATAGTTAAAAGGGGAGGGAGAACTGAACTTATGCACTTATCTGTTATTTATTTATATTAATGTCTGTCTCCCCATCTAGACTGTAAGCACTTTGTGGGCAGGAATATGTTTATGTTATATTGTAGTCTGCCAAGTGCTTAATAGAGTGCTTTACACACAATAAGCGCTTACTAAATACAGTCGAAGGATTGAATGGATGAACAGGTTTTAACTCTCATTTTAAAGTTGAGAAAACCAAGGCCGAGGCCCAGATAAAATAAGTGACGTGTCCTTGGTTGTGTGGCAGGGAAGGGGCAGGATTGGGATTAGTATACAGGTTTCCTGACTTCCAGGCTCAAGATCTTTCCTCTAGATCATACTTCTACCCTGCCATTCATATGCTGTGTTTGGCACTGAATCCTGTCTTTGAATTTACCAAAGAAAATCCTCTCTTGTTTGAGTTGGTGTTCTAACTCCTTGTTTATACATGACTTGCTTGCTGTCACCCAAGCACTTACTACAGTGTTCTGCAGTTAGCACTCAATAAATTCCCTCATTTGATTAAAATTATAGAAGATTTTCATCTTCTTCATGGAGATTTATAGAGTGTAAAATATAGCCCATTTAGGGATAATAATAATAATAATGACAATAGTATTGGTTAAGCTATTCCTATGTGCCAAACACTATACTAAGCAATGGGGTAAATATAAGATAACCAGGTCTCAAATGGGGTTCACAGTTTAAGTAGGAGGGAGAACAGGTATTAAATTCCCATTTTATAGATGAGGACACTGAGGCACAGAGAAGTTAAGAGACTTACCCAAGGTCACACAGCAGATTTGTGATGGAGCTAAATTAGAATCCAAGTCCTCTGGCTCCCAGTCTCATATTCTTCCCATTTAGACCACACAGTTTGCAGCACCTCTTCATTCATTCATTTATTCAATTGTATTTACTGAGCACTTATTGTGTGCAGAGCACAGTATTAAATGCTTGGAAAGTACAATTCAGCAATAAAGAGACTTACAGTCTAGAAGGGGGGAAATCAGACATCAAAACAACTAAACAGGTATCACTATAAATAAATGGAATTATAGATATATACATATGCCTTTTCCAATAGTTTCCACCTGTAGGCCTTCCTTTCCTGCCTCCTCACCAGGGAGATGGCAGCTGCAGACTTCTAAATGGTAGGAAGGAAGGGGTGAGGGAATGGCCCCATTCTTGTTAATGGAGCTATCATTATAGTTATTATTATCAATAGTAATATTAATAAACTTATTATTTTAGTAATAATGTTATCTGTTTGGCACTTATCACAAGCCAAGGGTGGAGTTAGATTCAAGAGAATCAGGTTGGTGGCAGACCTGTCTTACCTGGCTGAGGGACCTACAGGTGGGCAGTGGCACCCTTTCATCCCCATCTTCCTACCTGAAGCACAGAGAAGTGAAGTGGCTTGCCCAAGGTCACACTGCTGGTAAGTGGAAGTGCTGAGATTAGAATCCAGGTCCTCTTACTCTCAGGCCCTTTTTCTTTCCATTAGCCCATGCTGCTTCTCCTGATAGAAGTGTCCTGTATTTGCCCCAACACTTAGTTCAGTGCTTTGTGCATCAAAAACACTTAAAAAAACCCCTATCATTGTTATCAGCAATCAAACTACCAATCTTTTTTTATCCAAATCACAATTCATTTAATGAGACAATGATTTGTCCCTGGTTGTATCTCAGTTCTCTGCATCACATACAAGTTCTACAATAGCTTCCTTCTCATTAGGCATTCTGCTGCATTACTACCTGGAGGGGATGGTGGTAAGTAAATGTTAATCAGTGCAAAACGTGCCAAGAAAATATTAAGAGAAAAGTAAACTAATGATTACATCTACACTCTGGCAATCAAATTCTATACGCTTTAAATTTTATGTTTATGATACCTAATCCTGACAGTCAAATGTGGGAAAATTGGTTGTCAAATATCCTCTCTGTGAAGATATAATGATTTTTATTTGAGAGCTTTTTTTTCTCTTTTTTTCTCTAAATTTTCCAGCACGGAAAGAACTTTAGGATCGTCTCAGTTTAAAAAGTGGAAAAGTAAAAGAAAAAAGTTTTCAATTGCTATCTTTCCATTTTCTCCTCCTACACAAATACACAGTGAATGGCAATTGCCTTCCAACTGTCCTATACCTCACTTCGCTTAAATAGCTGTGAAGAGATAAGGAAAACAACATTTTATGACATTTTTGTAAAACTTATGTACTTTATACAAAATGTGAGTGCACTACAGCTCCTCTCCTGCCCTTTCTTTCCCTTTCCTTCCCCATTTTTTCTTTTCTATCTCCCTCTCTCTCTCATTCAGCACTAACAGACCTTTTTCCTGGATTTCAGCTTCCTCTCTTTACCCCTTCAGCCCCTCCCCATGAATAGTTAGGTAACTCAAGAAGCTCATTGACTCTTTTATTTTAACCAAATTACCTTGTATTTATCCCAGTGCTTGGCCCGGAGTAAGCTCTTAACAAATACCATTAAAGAAATACTGGTCTAGTTGAAAGATTGCAGTCCTAGTATCTAGGAGCCCTGGGTTCTCATCTTGGCTCCTCCACTAGCCTATGTGACCTTGGGCGGGTCACTTAACATATCTCTGCCTCAGTTTCCTCATCTGTAAAATGAGCATATATCTCATCCCTATCTTTGAGACTATGAGCAAGTGTGAGACAGGGTCTATGTGAGATCTGGTTATGTTCTTGGCATATAATGATTATGTAACAAACACCACATGTATCATTATTACATTTATTTTTCAGGAAGGAATAATGGAGGGAAGACGTGGGAGGATCTGATGGAGCATTTTTTTTTTTTTTACTCAAACATAACAGAAGGGATTTTTTCTACCCCACCCCAGGTACAAGGCAGTTGGTCTCTGAGGAGGAAAAAAAAGGCACATAATTATAAACTCATAGATTCAGTATTCTTAAAATTTGTAGTGTGCAAACAAGTTTTATTTAAGCTTAAAGTTTTTAGGCCGACCCATAGAAAAATAGTAGTAAAGGGCTTTCTTTCAGATGTATCTCCAAGTCAATTTGAGAGAGCATGGAGGCACAGTTTCTTTCCAAAATAAATATGAATTCTTAGGAGAAGAAAATATAGGGAGAAACTGGTGGAAATTTGTTTGTAAAAGGTATATAGATTCTACTGAAAAAGATAAATAATTTTAGTCAGCTCATTCCTGGATGTTAACAATTATTTCCTTTTGTTGCATATTCTTTTGCGGTTGTACCTACAGCAATATTACCTTATAGAAACTTCCGTAAATCTACTAAATATTCCTTGTTCTAGCAATAGAACTAAACTAATAAGGGTATAAACTAATAAGAGTAATGGTGTAATAGTAATGATTATGACAAGAAAAGTAATATTTAGTAAGTCTTTACTACCCCTGTGGGGTAGATTAAAGTTTGTCAGATCAGACAAACATTTTATTTGACATGAAGCCCACGTTCCAGGAGGGAAGGAGGGCATGTATTCTTATTCCCATTTTACAGAGGAAGGAACATATAATAATCAGAAATTATTTCCAAATTCCAGAGTGCATAAAATTTTATTGGAGGGTAAGACAGATGATTGTTCTCACAATTTAGTGTGTATATTAGTTCTAGGTGAGACTATTTTTTATCACAGGCATTCTCAGAAATATATATATATACGTATAGAGATTTTGAAAAGAAATTCATGAGGAAGACTACTTTTTTACCATTTCATTTAAGCTGATGCGAATACAGATTTATCAAATATCCCTTGGGGCCAGGAAACGAGTCTACCAACTGTGTTGTACTGTATTCCAAATAAATGCCAATTTTTTATTTAATTTAGGAAGTCCATTGTTTCTCTGCTAGAACTATTTACCTTTACTTGTCCTTGTCTCTGTTTCCTCTGGTACCTGTGGAATCAAGCAATCAGTGGTATTTATTAAGCATCTAATTGTTTACAGAGCACTATATTAAGTAAAAATAATTATTCCTGTGTGTCTGCGGGGGTAAGAAAATAACAAACACTGTCTCAGTGCCTAGATGCTTGCTGTCCTTTCATCCCTAATTCTTCTTGACTTGACCCTAAGATCCAGTCCAAGCCCTAGCTCTTATCCACACCCTAATGAGAGATTTTGGTGATCAAGGTCATTCATTGATATGCTGAGCTCAAGTTTCAGAGACATCAGCAATTGGAATTTGTTCATATCTGTCATAGAACGATCATAATAATAATCATAAGAGCAGTATTCTTGAAGTGCATACTATGTGCCATTTTTCTAAGTAGTAGAATCAGGTTAGGCACAATCCCTCACAGTCTGTGGCTCACAGTCTAAGGAGGAGAGGGAACAGATATTTAATCACCATTTTATTGACAATGTAAGCAAAGCATAGAGAAGTAAAGTGACTTTCCAGCTGTCACACAGCAAAGTGGCAGAGCCAGAATTAGAACTCAGGTCCTCTGACTTCCAGATCAGAGTTCTTTCCTCTAGGCACCATTGCTTTTCAGGTATTTTATTTCTCAGCATAATGGCCTGATAGTGGATTAATATCGTATCTATTTTGCTGTTAATGAAATTTAGCAAGAAAAGATATAAGAATATTTATGGCACTGTGTAATATGACCCAGATTAAGTCTGTTACTGAAATAAATTAGACATCCCATTCATATTTCTATATTAAAATTTTCATCAGCTCATAATTCTTTAATAGAATATAGTAAGCACTTAATAAATGCTATTACTAATATACATATATAGATGTATATATTTATATATATATATTTATAGACAAAATAGCATTTACAAATGCTTCTACCTCATGACTCTGAATTTTCCCCAAGAAATTATAAAAACAGCTCTATTATTCTAAAAGTAAAATGCTCAAATCTCCAGAGAATCACAAAATACGTTAAGATTGCCCTTTCCTGGGTAGAATAGCACATAGTAAAATTCCCACTAATATTAGTTCAAGTGTGAGAATTTGAACTGTGTTGTCCTGCGGGATTCCTTACTACCACTTCTTGTGTTTCAACACACCTACTGTAATACACCATTTCTTTATTAATGTCCAAGTTGCGACTGCCTCCCAGGAAATGAAAGGAACTCATTGCTCTTCTGAATTCGTATTTTCTTTGGGTCTACTTGTTTTTACTGTAGATCAAATGATTCCATGGGAAATCATAAAACACCAAAAACCAGCCAAAAACATGCAGAATAACATCGTTTTTTAAATAAGAGCTAGGTATCAAAGACAGAGAAATAACATTCAGACTAATAAGGATAATAACAATGATAATAATAATTGTACTTACTATGTTTCAAGTGCTGTGATAGGAGTTAATCAGATTGGACACAGTCTTTATCTCACATGGGGCTCAGAGCTTAAGTAGGAGGGAGGAGTAGGATTTAGTCTCCATTCTGAAGACGAGGTAACTGAGGCCAAGAGAAGTGAAGTGATTTGCTCAAGATTACATGGCAGACAAGTGGAAATGTCAGAATTAGAATCCAGGTCTTCTGACTCCCAGGCCCATGCTTTTTCCTCC
The DNA here is from genome assembly GCF_004115215.2 of Ornithorhynchus anatinus. Taxonomy (NCBI): domain Eukaryota; kingdom Metazoa; phylum Chordata; class Mammalia; order Monotremata; family Ornithorhynchidae; genus Ornithorhynchus; species Ornithorhynchus anatinus. The sequence goes on from NC_041745.1 coordinate 31,027,006, forward strand.
AGGTCACGCTGCTTCCCATTCCATTAACAATATCTCTGAGCTAATATGTAAGCATTCAAAGACACTAGTGTTCTGAGTAAATCTCAGATGCTTCAATGTGGTCTTGACTGATGTTATAGGCTTTACCTTAAAGACCTTATTTGTAAAATTGTATTACCTACATTCTGTTAAACACTGGAAACTCCTCAATGCATAATCCGTCTGTGTAATTTTCCCATTTGTTTTATAATCATTGTGTTGCAATCTCTCTTCAGGAAAAGTTTTTCAATCATGCTTTCAGGAAAGCAAAGGATAAATGAGGTTGCAGATAACCTCCCCAAATGGGTCCTTCTTACTCTAAACCTTGCTTTTAATAAACACAGCATTGAGAGGCTCTTTTCAGGAGCAAAGGCACACAGAAGTGAAATTTACAATGACATTATGATAACAAGGCATGTTAAAACAAACAGCATTTGTTACATCCCTTAGCCTCTGCCTGATTGGATTCAGTACTCCAATCCATTCAATAGAATTAGCTGTAGGAATAATGAAGTGAGAGTGTTATTTAGTCACACATCCAGACTTACTGACATGCTTCATTTTTACCTCAGAAAGCCAAAATATACTGGGAATGTACTCACCGTATTTGCTATAGATGTAGGCACTATGCCAAGCAGCTAGGGAAACTGGATGCTGCTAGACGGCTAGTTCCCTGAGGGTCTACTAACTCTAACAAACTCCCCCAAGCCCTAATTACAGTACCCTGCCTTGAGTAAATGCTCAGTAAATTATTCTAATTGATGGTTTGATTGACTCAAACCACTGGTCTAGTGGCAGAGGGCAGGAAGATAGTTCATTGGAGCATGACTGAAGAGCGTAGCGGAGATGGACCCTGCATCTCCCACCCACCATGTTATCCATTGGAAAATCAGGACTGAGCATCATACCCCTCTGGGCTACAAGATTTTCTGTTCCCTCTCAAACTCAGAATTAGCAGTGCTATGTGTGAAGCTTCATCATGGGCCTTCATCGCTCCATCATTCCCCACAAACTGCTGGGGGAGCCTGAACTAGGCACGATAAAGTATGACCCAGTTTGGACATGGGCACCTAAGCACTTACAATGAACAAGAACAGGGGGAGATTGGTCTAAGACAGACTGATCATTTTAGCTATGAAAGTCCCAATTCTGTGATGTCTGACATTCTTTAAAGTTGCCTGATATGACCTCTGAAATGCAGAGCTTTCCTAGCTTACTGTGTGGGATTTCTACATTCAGATTCTGTTTGTAATGGGTGAGAGACCTACATAGCAAGAATAAAATTGATGGGGTGGGTTTTTTTATCAATAACAAATATTTCTGATAATATGATGTATCAGCCTCTTTAGTTTAGAAACAAATGGATTCATCTGACAGGGATCAGAATCTATTATGGCTCATACTATTTGATTCAAGGTCAGTGGCTGACAAGGTTACCATGTTATGGGAGATGCTTGACTTTCCTTGAGTCACTGAGGTGATTCTAGACAATCCAATTTAACATGTTTAGCTCCATAAAGGTACCTTAAACTTTATCTGTGTTCCTGTGTCCTTCACACCCTGTGAAATGTGTATTTATGTTAATGTAGTTTTACAAGAGTGTCAAGTAACTCTATCTAACCTTGGCTTTACTGACACTATCTCTCTGGCTGCTCAAACTCAGCGTTTTTCACAGGGCCCTACTCTGGATCCCCAAATAGTGGAAGTCTCTCAAGGCTCAGTTCTGGGTCCCCTTGAATTCTATATCTATATCCTTGACATTGGAGATCCCATTCATTCCCTTGGCTTCAACTACCACCTCTAAATGGATGATTCTCAAATCTACTTCTTCAGGCCTGATTTCTCTCCTTCTCTGAGATCTCAAATTTCCTCCTGCCCTCAGTTTATCTTTACTTGGATGTCCAACTGACACCTTAAATTTAACATATTCAAAACCGAATTCCAGCTATTCCCACCCAAACCCCATCCTCTCCTTAACTTTCCATCAGTAAAGGTAGCACCACCATCTTCCCAGTCTCACAATTCCATTATCCACATATTCAATCTGTCACCAAATCCTGTGGGTTCAACCTTCACAACATTGCAAAAATCTGCCTTTTCCTCTTTATTCACACTGCTACTACATTAATTCAAATACCTATCCTATCCCGCCTCTATTACTGCATCAGCCTCCTTTCTGACCTCCCTGCCTCCTGTCTCAGTTCCCACTTCAGTGCATCCTGACCAGATTAGTTTTCTACAAAATGATTCAGTACATGTGTCCCCATGCCTCAAGAGCCTGAAGTGTTTGCCCATCAAACTTTTCTTCAAATTAAACCTTCTTCCTATAGGCTTCGAAGCACTCAATCACTTTGCCCCCTCCTACCTACTCTCAGATTTCCTAATACAACTCAGACCGCACATTTTGCTCCTCTAACGCCTACCTTCTCATTGTATTTCAGTTTAGCCTGTCTTGCCACCGTCCCCTCACCCCTATCTTGCCTCTGGCTGTTAGAGAAGCAGCGTGGCTCAGTGGAAAGAGCACGGGCCCTGGAATCAGGGCTTATGAGTTCGAATCCCAGCTCTGCCACTTGTCGGCTGTGTGACTGTGGGCAAGTCACTTAACTTCTCTGGGCCTCAGTTCCCTCATCTGTAAAATGGGGATTAAGACTGTGAGCCCCACGTGGAAAACCTGCTTCCCCTATGTCTATCCCAGCGCTTAGAACAGTGCTCGGCACATAGTAAGTGCTTAACAAATACCAACATTATTATGCCCCTTCTCTGCGTATCCGGCAGACATTCACCCTCTCCACTGTCAAAACCTATTAAAACACATGTTCTCCAAGAGGCCTTCCCTCTACTAAGTCATGATTTCTTCTTCTACTCCCTATTCTACAATGCCTTTGTGCTAGGATTTGCAACCTCCTGGAGCCCCAGAGCATTTATGTACATATTAGTAATTTAATGTATTTATTTATATGTGTCTATAAGCTCACTGTGAGTCAGGAATGTGTCTACCAACTCTTTGGTATTGTACTCTCCCAAATGCACTGTGCAGTGCTCTGCACACAGTAAGGTTTTAATAAATGAAATTGATTCATTGCTAAACCACATTATTCTTTATATAGGCAGAAAGCTCCCTAATTCCTTAACAGTGCTTCTCCAAATGCACAGTGGAAACATGATGTGAGTGAACAGATTGTATTTTGTTTTCCAAAATATCAATAACTAAATGATAACTTTAGTTGTAGAAAATTGTACAGATCACAATTTTATAAAGTACATAAATTGTCTTGAAATACTAACTGGCTATTTTATTAATACAGTGAATCAGAGACAAACATTTATCATGAGTCCTACACCCAAAATGCTCTGTAGACCAAAATTAGATCAAAGTGAAATAGTAGCCTTCCTCTAAACTGTAAACTTGTCTTGGGAAGGGAACGTGTCTCTGTCAACTCAGTTGTATCGTACTCTTCCAATCACTGACTATATTGCTCTGCACAAATAAGCGCTCAATAAATACCTCTGATTGAATTTTTTCTAAGCAGTTTTAAACATCACTCTCCATTGTTGTTGGATAACGGCATTAGCAAAAGTATTTTATGAAAACCTTTTCATTCCAGTCCCTCGAATTAAAATAAGCTTGTACAATAAGATCTAAGATTGACAAGAAAGAGAAGAGAAAATGCAAAATAATTGTGTGATGCTGGGGGGCGGGGTGGGGGGGGGGGGAATGTACAGTAATAAAACACATCAACTTCATTGCTTCAAAAATTGCCCAGATGGCCCTGGGAGTGATTTTGAGTAAATCATTCCCTGATCTCAAAAGGTTTCACTGTCAAACTTTGTCAAGAAAATAAAATGAAAAAAGGCAGTGAGAGAAGAAATCCATTTCCTCACAAAGAAACTACGGGGAGGATCTGAACTCCTCAAGACCTCTTCACTTAAGCTCTTGAGCCAACTCCACTGCAAACACAGGAACTAAATAAATCTAGTAGAAAACAGAATGTTAGGAAAACACATACAAAGTTATTCAAGAATTCAAGGAGATTGAGAAATTTAGCCTGGTGATTAGGAATCCAAATTAAGCAATTTAAGATGAGGAAACTCCCTTTTTTAAAAATTAAATGAATTGTTTGTAACATTTTCCCAAAATGACCTTAGGAAGGCAGCTGAGGATTAAAAATCAACAAGGAGGAATGTTGAATGTCCCGAGTGAAATAAATCATCTTTAATTTGCCTCTACTTTATTTCTAGTTGGCTCTCAGGTCTTAGTGATGTTAGGCAGTCTCCTCTCTCCTTCCCTTCAATGACTTGTGGATAACTATTACCCAGGAATATTGTGGAAATCATAGTTCATTCAATCAAACGTATCTATTAAGTATTTTCCTTTTGCAGTGCTCTGTACTAAGCACTTGGGAGAGGACAATAGCACAATAAACAGATATATTCCCTGTCCTTCATGAGCTTACAGTCTCGGGGAGGAGAAGTACACATACAAACTGTATACATGTGACTTTCTCATATACATGAAAGAGGAAAAAGAGAATGAGAGTGTGAGAGAGACTTTTCATTTATAGGATGATTCAACTGATTGGGAGATTCTAACTGTGTATATAAGTGTGGTTGAAAAGACCATGTTGATTAGTCACAGTTTTTATTTATGGTATTTTTAAGTACTTATCATGTTCTAAACACTTGGCCATAAAAACACAATAATAATAATAATAATCGTATTTGTTAAGTTCTTACTATGAACCAGGCACTGTACTGAGCACTGGGTGAATACAAACAAATTGGGTTGGACACGGTCCCTGTCCCACATGGGGCTCATAGTCTCAATCCCCATTTTATGGATGAGGTAACTGAAGCCCAGAGAAGTGAGTGACTTGCCCAAGGTCACACAGCAGACTAGTGGAGGGGTCAGAATTCAAACTCATGACCTTCTGACTGCCAGGCCTGTGCTCTATCCACTATACCATGTTGTTTTTCATACTTCAGACATAGTTTCTGATTCAGGGCTCACAATTTAGGCAGGGCTTGACACAAAAAGACAGTGATAACTTGTCTTAAGACAATGACAAGACAATGAATTGCAAAAGGTAAATAAGCAACAAGGTCAACAAGCCAAACTGATGGAAAGCAGTGTGTCCTAGTGGAGAGAGCACAGGTTTGGAAGTCAGAAAGAACTGGGTTCTAATGCTGCTCTCCCAATTGCTTGCTTTGTGAACTTTGGCACGTCAATTATTCATTCCTTAATTCATTCATTAGTATTTTTGAGCGCTTACTATGTGCAAAGCACTGTACTAAGCACAATTAACTATTCTGTGCATCAGATTCAACTGTAAAATGGTAATTTGATACCTGTTCTACCTCCTACTTAGACTGTGAGCCCCATATGGAAAAGGAACTGTGTCTGACTTAATTAACTTGAATCTGCCCCAGTGCTTAGAACAGGGTTTGACACATAGTAAGTGCAAAGTAAACAGCATTAAAAAAATGACAATGTCAGGGCAAGTGAAGCAAGGGATCTTGAAGGTGAGAGCCCTCAGATTTCCTACTACTCAAGGTAAACAGTTGGAAAGAGCACAGGAATGGGAGTCAGAGAACCTGAGTTCTAATCCTAGCTGTGCTATAGGCCTGCTGTGTGACTTTGGGCAAATCACTTAACCTCTCTGATCCTCACTTTCTTCATCTGTAAACTGTGGATGATAGATTATGAGTCCATGTGGGACAAGCGCAGTGTCTGAGCTGATAATCTTGTATTTCGTGTAGCACTGAGCACATAGTAAGTGCTTCATAAATGCAAAACATATGAATCATAATTATTTGGTATAAACCATCAGCAGCCTCCCCAAATCTTTAAGGATTGTAAAGATTATCTTCTGGTATGCTGTGTACTGATGAGCTGGGGGAGGCCAAAACCCTTGTTTTAAGGTGTTAAGCAGCCCACCTTACATCATGCATGTGAAACGGTGATAATCCATTTTTTTAATGGTATTTACTAAGCATTTACTATGACAGGCATTCTACTAAACACTGAGGTAGATACAAGCTGGTCAGGTTGGACACAGTCCATGTCATTCATTCATTCATTCATTCAATTAAATTGCATTTATTGAGCACCTAATGTGTGCAGAGCACTGTACTAAGTGTTTGGGAGAGTACTACAATACAACAATAGACATATTCCCTGCCCAACTGAGCTTACAGTCTAGAGAGGGGGAGATAGACATCAATACAATGAGTCCCACATGGGGCTCACATTCTAAACCCCATTATATCAGAAGCTTCTGTTCTTCTGTTAATTTCTTCACCAATAGATCAGTACTTAGCACTCTGCATAATAGCCATCCAAGACATTAATCAATATTAAATATCAGTGGCTGCTTTGTATCTCTCAAATGCCTTTCATTCCACACAGCATTTTGTGAATGGAAATATCACAGGTTCTCAAGACTCTAAATATCAATTAGCCAAATTTCCTGTTTTCAATTTTTCTCCTTGGTAATGCGAAATTCAGACCATTGGCTTTGAGGGTTTCTGTTCCTAGGGTGGTGAAAGGACTCAGCTCTAACCCTCACTCTGAGAGCAGTATGGAGACTTAGGCACACCCTCTTTGGCAGAAGACATGGCCCCAGAGCAAGGGCAGATAGAAAATGTCCTTCTCCATGCGATCCTTGAGATGCTAGAGAAAGAAAAATCCATCCATCCCCCTTGATTTTTTCATATTCATAATGCTATTGCTTCTACTACTAATAATAACAGCCATAATAATAATAGCAATAATACCATTTGCTAATAAAAGTAATAATAGTATTTGTTAAGCACTTTCTTTGTGCCAGGCTCTGTATTCAGTGCTGGTGTAATTAGCTTGGGCACTGTCCCTGTCCCAAATAAGGCTCACAGTGTTAATCCCCATTTTAAAGACAAGGTAAATGATGCACAGAGAAGCTAAGTGACTTGCTCAAGGTCACACAACATACAAGTGGCAGAGTCACGATTAGAACCCAGGTCCTTCTGGCACCCAGACCCATGGTTTATCCAGTGACTATATGTCAAGCACATAAAAGATAATCAAGTCGGAGACTATCCCTTTCTCACATAGGGCTCACAGTCTAAGAAAGGAGAAAACAGATATTTTATCCCCATTTAACAGATGAGGACACTGAGGCACAGAGAAGGTAAGTAACAGGCATAATAAGGTCATCTAGCAGGCAAGTGGCAGCTAGTCAAAATAATAAAGCCATCCTTCAGATGATGGTACTTATAGAGAATTTATAGCAGTGATCTTGGGCAAGTCACTTAACTTCTCTGTCCCTCCACTTCCTCACCCGAAAAATGGAAATAAAATTCTTGCTCTCCCTCCCTTTTAGACTGGGTTTACCCTCTGGAACAAGGATTTTATCCAATTTAAATCTCTTGTATATGCTCCAGTGATTAGCAAAATAAGCGTAGTAACTACTTAATCACATTATTATAATTATTATCTGTTTATGAAAGGGACCTGATTAGAGCACAATGTAATTGACCAGCCTTCCCCACCAAGTTCAGGTGAAAAACAACACCTGATAAACTGTCCTATTTGCTACCCATGGTAGCTACCACGATTTTCACCTCCCTGAAAGAACCCACTCTAAAAGAGTTATTTGGGTTTTGAAAATGACTTGTTCCGAGTATTTCAGATAGCAGCCTAATTGCTGAATTTGGTTAAAAGAAAGTACAGGAAAGGGGCAAACATATTGTGTGAAGTGTCTTTCCTCCATTTCAGCAGCTTATCTTGCTTTATGGTGTTTTTATTTCATAATTCCTGGGTATTATACAGATCCAGTGGGATGTATGTTACTATAAAAAGCCACACATCCCCTTGCCACCTTAGGGGCAATGTTCAAGCCACTGTGTAGGAACACACTGGAACCCAGTGAGAGATGTTCAGAGAATGATAAACAATGTTTAGCTTTGAATCCAGTCTGTGGGTTGAGTGTTCTCCACCTTGTTTCGTTCCACAGGTGAAACAGAACTCTAAGTGTGGAAAGAGCAAGTTTTCAAGTCAACGAGAGATAAAAGAAAACGACGTAATGTTTTGGTAAAGGTTTTGCTGGGCTACTTTCAAACTAGCCGGGTTTTTGTTCCTCTTTTCAAGATTGAAAATAAGGCTGAGTTGATTTGATTTAGAAACTATTAGTGAACTCTTGGCATCATTTGTTTGGCTAGACTGGCTTGGCAAAGGGTGGACGGGGTTCCCTATGTGGAGAGTACTTGGTTTGTGAAATTGTGCAGTCGCTTGTCACAATAAAGGAAGGCTTTGATCCTCTGGAGTGCACAGTCTAGTTCCATTGAGGTTTGTATTTCTCTCCTGGTGGGATCCTGAGAAACAATTCCTTGAGTATAGCAGATTGGCAGGCATTTGGAGGCAATTATGGGAATTACAATAATGAAAGGTTTCTAACTGCTTGACAAATAATGAAAATGTTAAATCAATCACAGTGATTTAAATTTTAGCAATCTTCCCACAGTTGTGTTTAAATAACTGTTAACCTGACTTTTCAGAGTTTTACTTGACTTGCCTTAGTAGAAAGAGCCCAGGACTGGGTGACAGTGAACCTGGGTTCTAATCTTTGTTCTGCCACCCACCTGCTGTATAACCTTGGGCAAGTCATTAACTTCTCTGTGGCTCAGTTTCCTCATCTGTAAAATGAGGATTAAATACCTGTTTTCCCTCCCCTTTTGGACTGTCAGCCTCATATGGTACTAGAACTGTGTGAGGCCTGAGTGTCTTTAGTCTACTCCAGCACTTGGTAGACTGCCTGACAAACGGTAAGCACTTAACAAACACAATTATTATTTGTATTGATCACTGGCCTACACTCTGTAATTCACCTGGCTCTTCTCTCCCTTATCACTATTGAGTCTAGGAGCAATTTTTTTTTTCTCCCAAGGAACATGAATAACTGCTTTGGAAGTCAGAACCAAGCTACCCATTTTAGAGTAATTCTGCACCATCCTGATTACTGGTGATCATGGAATGAAAGAAACATTGGTTCAATTGCTTGGGATTTGGGGATGAACTTTCAAAGCCCCACACGAAGAAGAAGGCAGAGAGGAGAAACTTCAGAGAAGAGGAGGAAACTCACGCCAATGAACATCTGCCTGAGGGAAGGTTAATTGGATTAACTACCAGGTTCTTACCTTGTGCTTCTACACAGAGCATGACTAATCACAGGGGGGGATTGTGAAAGTGGGTGGGCTGATTTTGTTGGAGGAAGAAACCCATCAGCCCATTGGAGTTAGTGATTTGGGAACCAATCTCAGAGGAAAACAGGGGAAAGTTTCTCCATGTTGGGGGTAAGGAGTTAGCATCCCAGAAGCATGAAGTTCCTATTCCTGAGTATTAAATTGACAGCATTACTTCGCTGACATCTGAAAGTTCTGAGTGAAGGATCCAAAGTAGGTAAAGTAAAACCTGGTATCCTGAGAGAGGAAAAGGGGAATGATTTTGAAAAATTATGTGTATCAGGATGTTTACAGTAGAAAGGATCATGGGGAAAGGGGAATCTGGGGAGGTTGTAGTTTTGTTAAATGTGTTGCCTAATTAACTCACTGAAAATCCTTTCAGTAGTGCATTGAAAGCCCATTTGGAGCCTTGATTTTTGTGTCCATCTGTGGAAGTTGACTCATCTGGATCATTTCTGATGCTAGGGAAGACGATGGTCTAAGTGATCCCCATGCTGTTGGAGGATTGCTTAAAGGCGAATAAACTGGTGGTAGGGGCCAGAGTCCTATGAGACTGGAGTTTGTTTGGTGAGGGACCCTAACCTGGTGCATCTCTGGAAAAAAACAACAGAGAGCTTTAGGATTTAGCAGACATTATTGAGGAGCTGAAGGGTCCTAAGTGGCTTCCAGAGCTAATTTGGCTGGGATGAAGGGTGGAGTGCAACCTTCCCTCTCCAAAATCACAGTTCTTAAAAACCCAATCTCCTCCTCCTTATGATCAATCCCAGAAGTGACTGAGGCCCTACTGAAGAATAATCATCCGGCAAGGTGTTTGAGGACAAATCCTGCCATAAAATACATTACAAATTACTGAGAAAGGTAAACAGACATTAACTGATGATTATACGGGGCAAGGTAATATGAGTAATAAACAAACATAAATTGGGAAAACTGAGATGGCTGAAAGTAAATAGGAGGATTAATCAGGTAAAACCGCTTGGAGAAGTAGGCTTTTAAGAATTACTTTATGGCAGGATGGAGGTGGTGATTTTGAAGTTGGTGAGAAAGAGACACTTTAAGTGGATGTGGCACAGGAGTGAAGAACAGGTCGGAGAGTTGAGAGGAAAGGCTGGTTGGAAGGCACGGAAAGTACAAGTTGTGGTGGAAGAGAATAGGGCACATTATCCACAATGGCAGCCCTTGGAACAGAGCTCTTTTTGGGCAGGGAATGTCACTGTTTATTGTTGTTTTGTATTTCCCAAGCACTTAGTAAAGTGCTCTGCACACCTAGGTGCCCGGTAAATACTACTGACTGAATGAATGAATGCACACAGGACGTCTCCAGCAATTCAATTCTCTAGGGCTTTTTTCCTAGTACATAAATGATTCCTTCGATGTTTGCCTGGAACAGTCATGTTTTTAAATGTAGAATTTCATAAGCTACTCTGAAGCAGTAAGGGAAGGATTTAAAGAGCCAATGTGCTTCCTCAGACACCTGACGTATAGTCAGAGAGATCCTCTTATCCCCCTCTAGAGTATAAAGTATAACCATGTTGCCAGGGCCTATGTCTATCCACCTTTGATGTCGAACTCTCCCGAAACTTAGTACAGGGCTCTGTATTCAAGAAGTGCTTAATAAATACTATTGATTGATTGGCTTGAATAAAAGCTGAATTTGTAGCACTTCAGAGTACAGTCGACAACACTAAAAAAGTTGGAGGTCTCTGATATGAAGCACCATGCATTAACCACCATAGAGGAGAAGAATTATTTTCTTGGAATTTTAAAGGAAACCAACTTGTGCTTTGTACTTTTTGTTAAGTGAATGTGGGATTACTTCTTTCATGCACTTTTAAATTAGTTAAGCTAACTGTTCCCTGACAAAGAGCTGAAATGCTCCTCACCCTGAATAAATGGAAAAATGAATTGTAAAATTAATTACAATTGACATTTCTCTGCTCCAAAGCTCTTTGAGTTCATCTTCTGGCAAGTGACAGCTTTAAGACCCTCCTTGTGTGTAAGTATCAGTGTCTGCACTCATTTAAAAATTGCTTATTGAAAAATATAATTTGGCAGGCAGCGTGACCTAGTGGAAAGAATACAGGAGTCAGTATCCGCGGCAGCTTGACTCAGTGGAAAGAGCCCGGGCTTGGGAGTCATAGGTCATGGGTTCTAATGCCGACTCCGCCACTTGTCAGCTGTCTGACCTTGGGCAAGTCACTTAACTTCTCTGTGCCTCAGTTACCTCACCTGTAAAATGGGGATGAAGACTGTGAACCCTATGTGGGACAACCTAATTACCTTGTATCTACCCCAGCGCTTAGAACAGTATTCTGCACATAGCAAGTGCTTAAAAAATATCAACATTAAAACCACATCTGCTAACATTTCTGCAATCACTAAACTTCTGTGCCTCAGTTTCTTCATCTGTAAGATGGGAAAAGGATACTGTGCTCCATAACTCTTAGATCTAAATCCCATGTGGGACTAGGACTATTTCAAGATATATTATTCCTATTATTATTATTATTATGGTATTAGTTACACACTTAACTATGTGCCAGGCACTGTACTAAGAGCTGGGGTGGATACAAGCAGATCGGCTTGGACAGAGTCCCTGTCCCATGTGGGGCTCACAGTCTCAATCCCCATTATACAGATGAGGTAACTGAGGTCCAGAGAAATGAAGTGACTTGCCCAAAGTCACACAGCAGATGAGTGGCAGTGTCGGTATTAGAACCCATGACCTGCTGACTCCCAGGCCCGTGCTCTATCCACTAGGCTATGCTCATTCTCTAATATCTTATTTCATCCCTTGATTTTTGGCTGTGTTTAATAAATACTATCATTATCATTTTTATAGATTATAATAATTCCAATTCAGGCTTTCCCCTCAATTTTTAAAATATTTACATTACAAATGAAGAGCAGTCAGGATGTTTTAACTGAAGCTAGCGGAGGAAGTATCTGCTCCTTAAACATTCTCCTTGATAATAGATTTATGTCTTGAACTAAAGAATGTCTTCCCTACCTACTTCTCAGTCATTGGTTTGGCAGCTTTATCCAGCCTTTTCAGAAGCCTACATTAAGCACTGAAATATCTATTCCAACGTTTGTCTCAGTGCATTCACTTTATCTCCACTCCCCCGCCTCCCAATTAAGTATGGTACCTAATCTTTGAAGGAGTCAGGGCACTTATACTTCCTCCCAGGCCAGTGAACAAAAGCAAACAAATAAAACCACTCATATAATCAAAGAGATATCACATAGAAGGTAGATATTTGCTGCCATTCAGAGAGGAGATAATTTGAAGAGTGTAGTTGTGTGCTTTGTTCTTTTGTGGTTAGATGGCCCATTACTCGGAACTCTTGAAAGCTCTTCGTACTCTGTCATCATCATCAAAACGAATACCTGGAGTGCTTCCTCAGAGTGTATCATGTTCTACTTGGCACTTGTATGGAGAGGATATTCAATGAAAAGACGCTGTTCCTACCCTTGAGAGTTTACAAAGATGGATACATGGTCGGGCATATTCAGCAGAGAGCATTGCGGGAAATCACATTTTCATAAGATACTTTATGAGGTTGTTTGATCTGTCCTCACAATGTGCTAGTGTGAAGCAATTGAATATCGTTATCTGCTCTCATAGCTGAGAAAATTCATGGAGTTACAAACCAATTCATTAATTTTCTTATTAAAAAAATGAGTTTTGAGCTCTTAACTTGGCGTTGTGCACTGCTAGTTTGCTTCCTGAAATATATCCAGTAAATTTTAAAATGATTTTTTTAATCAATGATCCTTCTCCCACTAAATCCAAATCTCTATTAATGAAGGAAATTTAAGTTTTGAGCCTATTAAAAGATCAAAGTATTTGTACCCTGAAATACTCAGTTTTTGGATGCCAACTCCCCCCTCCCATTTCCCCACCCCCCAAAAAATGCTGGCCAGGAAATGCTTATCATTTATATGGTAAAGTCTTTGGATTGGTATCTGAATGATTCACACAAAAATTAGTATGTGTGTGTGTGTGTGTGTGTGGCACATATATGAATTATGAGAAGCAGCGTGGCCCAGTGGAAAGACCCCGGGCTTGGGAGTCAGAGGTCATGGGTTCTAACCCCGAATCTGCCACTTGTCGGCTGTGTGACTTTGGGCAAGTCGCTTCACTTCTCTGTACCTCAGTTACCTCATCTGTAAAATGGGAATTAAGGCTGGAAGCCCCATGTGGGACAACCTGATTACCTTGTATCCCCCTCAGCACTTAGAACAGTGCTTAGCACATAGTAAGTGCTTAACAAATGCCATTATTATTATATTTTAATCTTACTGATGGCTAAATGCCTGTGAATGGGACTAAGACTGGTAATCACTTGTTCTCTTTACAGACTATTCTGTCTCTCTACTATTGCCTTTTCTACCTGCAATAACTGAAGCATTTTGAATTCTCTCTTGATGACCCAATCTTCTTGAATCCTTTATGTGAGTCACCTGGTTTCCAATTACTTAACAAAATCCTGGTGTGTCTGCTTGTGCTGATTATGCTCATACTGTCTGCTTTCTATTTCCTAGCTGTCCATATGTACTTATATAAAGAAGAAAGTTAATCCACCAATCAATCAGTGGTATTTATTGAGCACTTAGTGTGCAGAGCACTGTTCTTAGCAACTGGGAGAGTACAGTACAACGGAGTGGATAGACCCATTCCCTGCCCATAGTGAGCATACAGTCTAGCAGGGAAGACAGATATAATACCAATAATGCATAATATATAATTTACAGATATAAGTGCTGGGGACTGAGAATGGGGCAAATACCAAATGCCCAAAGATCACAGATCCAAGTGCATAGACAATGCAGAAGGGAGGTAGAGCCAGGGAAAAGAGGGATTAATAATAATACTAATACTGGTATTTGTTAAGCACTTACTATTTGCCAAGGACTAAGTGCTGTGATACAGGATAACCAGGTTATCCCACATGAGGCTCACAGTCTTAATTCCCATTTTACAGATGAGGTAACTGAGGCACCGAGAAGAAAGTGACTTGCCCAAAGTCACACAGCTGACAGGTGGTGGAGCTGGGATTAGAACCCATGACCCCTGACTCCCAAGCCCTGGCTCTTCCTACTGAGCCATGCTGCTTCTAATCTGTGAAACCCTGAGAATTAGGCTTAGCCATGGCCAAAAGTGCTGTGGTGGGAAGGGATGCAGAGACATAAGATGAGGAAGAAATAGATCACGCACCCAACTATGGAACATATGAGGCACCTTTCCTAGTTGGAAAAAGAAACAAAATCTAATTAATCAATGGTATTTACTGAGTGGTTACTATGTCCAGAGCATTTTACCAAAGCACTCATGGAGTCAATCTTCAGAACCAAGCCTCCTAAAATGGAATAAAAAGTTCCAGTTGGCAGAGCCAAGTCCAGATAGAGAAAAGTGTTGAGTTCAAACACCATAGAATTCCAGAGAATGAAGGGAACCGTAAGAGATCATTTGACCCAGCTCCCTTCTTATAAACAGGTGACTGATCACTGCTTTCAGAAAAGAAGGAGTTGTCTTCTTTTCTTCAGGTTTTCTTAGGGAAGTATGGATTACAGTGCTCCACACAGAAGTTAGCACTCAATAAATATGGATGATTGAATTGGACTCCCCAAAAGCCTAACCCAAAAGCCTATAGTCCTTCTTTAAGCTAAATGAAGTCATTCATGCTCATTTATTCCGACTTGGGTCTCCATGGCCAAGGAGAAGTAATGGATCAGGATCATGCCCACGATGTGACTTACCTGCCCACAGTTATACTGTGTTGGTGAGCACTGGTGCACATCACCAAACTGTAGGTTCAAGAAGTGTGGCCCAGTGGAGAGCGTGCCCCTGGAAGTCGAGGACCTACCTGTGTTTTAGAGAAGCAGTGTGGCTCAGTGGAAAGAGCACGGGCTTTGGAGTCAGAGGTAATGGGTTTGAAACCCTGCTTGGCCACTTGTCCGCTGTGTGAGTTTGGGCAAGTCACTTAGCTTCGCGGTGCCTCAGTTACCTCATCTGTAAAATGGGGATTAAGACTGTGAGCCCCACGTGGGACAACCTGATTCCCCTGTGTCCCCCCCAGCGCTTAGAACAGTGCTTGGCACATAGTAAGTGCTTAACAAATACCAACATTATTATTATTATTCTAATCTTGGCTTTGCTATCTGTAAGCCCGTCAGTGGGCAGGGATGGTCTCTATCTGTTGCCGAACTGTACATTCCTAATGCTTAGTACAGTGCTCTGCACATAGTTAGTGCTCAATAAATACTATTGAATGAATGAATATCTCAGAGCTGACACATAGTAGGTGCTCAGTAAATACCACTATTATTCATTCATTCATTAAATTATATTTATTGAGCACTTACTGTGTGTAAATCACTGTACTAAGCACTTGGGAGAGTAAAATATAACAACAAACACATTCCCTGCCCACAGTGAGTTATCATCATTATTTGTAAAAAAGGGGCAAAGTGTGAGTGGTTTTGCTGAACTCAAACATTTTTTCTGGAAGCTGAGATATCATTGCTACATCTCCAATGAGACATCTAGCTCTCAGAAACATTTACAGAACGAAAATCTTTTTACCAGATAGAGTTTCTGGAAGAAAATGCAGATCAACTCTCTGCCAACTCATAGCTTCCTTTTTTTTCTAAGTAGTAATTTCTTAATAGACATATAAACCTAATGGATCATTATTCTATCACATTCGACATTTTAGCACCTGGTGTGAGCAATGCCATCAATAATGACTGTTTTAAGAGTAATTAACATTTCAATTATATGGTACTAATGCAAGGTATCTACTTTGACTAAAGGGTAGGTTATAGTAGAATGTCTTGAAGGCTAATGTGAAAACAGTGGCCGATGATGATGGCATGATTGTGCTTGAGAAAATGAATTGAAAAGCCCAGTGAAAAGCTTTCATGTCAAACTGATAGCTGTAAGATAGGAAAGAACAAACCCTGCTTGAGGTTGGGCTTCTCAGCTCCATAAACTTCATTGCTGTCACAGTGGTTAGAAAGTATTTCAATATCTGCTAAAGTGAACTTAGTATGATGGCAGAAAAGCCAACTAGTTTCATTATTCAGAGTAGGGTATGCTTTTTTCTTTTCCATTTTCAGCTAGTCATATGCATGTTGCTTTAAAAGGACCAATTTAATTTTGTTTCAAAATTTTGACTTTAAGGGCTGAACAAGATTGCTGCTTTTCAAATTCTGTTTGGAAACAAAAATGCATTTCTAACACATCTATCTCACAGGGTGCAAGATCATTTCTGTACAAGAAAGTATTTTAGTTCCTTGTAAATAGTCCTTCCTAGCAATGGCTGTGTTACAGGTTATTCAAAATACCTAAATTTAACTCAAGCAAAATTTATCTTAAGTTTGGGCTTTAAAGGTTCAGTTGTTCTTTACGCCAACTGATGATCTAAGCCCTCTTCCTGGACTCACCCTACCCTTCCACTTAAAGTGGTAAAATCTCAACACGGTCATTGGCTTTCTCTCACCTATATTTATTGAACATTTACTGTGTAAAGAGCGTTGTCCTAAATGCTTGGGCACATACAATAGAATTGGTAGACATGATCCCTCTCCTCAGAGTTTACAGAGCTGAGAAGCAGTGTGGCTCAGTGGAAAGTGCATGGGCTTCGGAGTCAGAGGTCAGGGGTTCTAATTCTTGGCTCTGCCACTTGTCAGCTGTGTGACTTTGGGCAAGTCACTTCACTTCTCTGTACTTCAGTTATCTCATTTGTAAAATGGGGATTAAGACTGAGCCCCATGTCGGACAACCTGATTACTGCTTAGAACAGTGCTTGACACACAGTAAGCACTTAACAAATGCCATTATTGTTATTATTATTACAATATAGTTGCACCTCTCAATTTATGAGTTCAACTTGACTTCTTCCCTTCCTTACTGATTCTTTCCCAATCAAAGTGAGTTAACCCTCCATCTTTTCCTGCAGTGATACTGACCTTAGATTATTCCAAATGATTTCCCATCCCATAAACATGGGTGTCCCTGGTGAAGAAAATTATCAGGAGTAAGGGAATTCTGGTGTCTTTTGTGGTAAAGGATGGGGTTATTGACTGTCCCAGGAGACTCAGGTCTGTATTCCTAACTTCCGAGGATTGATTTGAGAGGAGCTGCACCTTATGGGAGTGAGTTCTTTACTCCAAAATCCAGATTCCAATGGACTATTTTCAGCCTGTCTGTACTGGCAAGTTGCCCAATCAACAATCAGATGACTAAGTAATGATTAAAAAATTTCGACAAACTTGATTTCCTGATACTGCTAATCTTGTTAATCCACGTATTCACTCTTAATACACGCTTGGCTTTTAGAAATATGCTTAGCTTTTCTGATAACTGTTTTTCCTTTCTTCCATTGTATGTTAAACTTCATGTCTGCCTGTCTCATTGATTGAATGGTAAGCTCATTTTGGACATGGACTGCATTTTTTAAAAAACCTTTACTCTCCCAAATGCCTAATATAGTGTTCTGTGCATAATAGTTGCTCAATAAGTGCCACCGAATGAACGTTAATTAGGAGTTTCGACCATAAGTATTGGCACTGGTGGCAACTCCTGCCATTCCAAGATAAGCTGGCACTTATTGTATAGGTTGGCTTGATATAAAAGTCATAGTTGGAAATGTTTGATTATGACAAGTGGAAATGGGTAAAATAATGTTCATTCATTTAGGGTGTGAAGGTCCATTGTGTTTAGAACACTGAACCAAGTAAAGGGGATGATTGACTGTAAGCTCACTGTGGGCAGGGAATGGTTCTGGTTTTTGTTATATTCTACTCTCCCAAGTGCATAATACAGTGTTCTGCACATTAAGCTCAATATGATTGATGACTGCCTCAGATATATCAATCAATTAGATGTGATTCTGGGCTTAAAAAACTCACAAGCTAAGAAGAGGTGGGTGGATGTAGGGATAAGCAATGGACATATAAGAAAAGATTATACTGACGAAGCAAAATAATCTAAGGAACCAAGGAATCCCCCTTTAGTGGGGTCTAGTGGAAAAAAACCTAGCCTTGGAATCAGTGGGCCTAGGTTCTAATCTTGGCTCTGCCACTTGCCTGATGTTTGACCATGGGGAAGTTACTTCACTCTCCTGTCTCTCCTCATCTGTAAAATGGTAATTAAGACTGTGAGCCCTATGTGGGACAGGGACCATGTCCAACCCAATTTGGTTTATTGATGCTATAGTCCCCTCAGGTGAGCTGCAAACTCCAAGTGTGTCTGGACTATTTACTAATTAGTGTCCAAAGACCTCAGTTTACGTCAATAAAGTGAGGATAATATCACTGACCTACCCACTAGGGATGTTGGATGGATTAATAGGTGAATGACTGCAGAGCATAAAAGCCAGATGGTATTATATCCCACTTACGTAAGCCCTCCAATTCCATTTAGCTTCCTTTTGGTAACATAAGTTTTAACTTTCCATTTGCACTGAAGCAACTTGCATCTCAAGAAAATTAACTTTTTTTTTGTAGGAGGAAAGTCTATCTCAATTATTTTCAGACATATAACATTTGCACAGTGGAAGCTCAACCTATACCCCTTCACTATAGAAAGCTTAAGAAATCTTCATTTTAAGTAAGTGTGATTGCCAATTCTAGCTGAAATGATTCATTCTTGAAAAATACTGTTTACAGAGACCGGGCTGACATTATCTAATTTACAGCAGTATGAGTGTGTCACTACCATAATTATTTTCTTATTTAAGTTTCTGACTGATTTATAATGGATTTTTTTTTCTTTTATAAAATGGTTCTGACTTGATTTATCTTTGTCTTGTCAATGGGAGTTAGAGAATGCTGATTTCAGTGCTAATAATTTATCATTAAAATGTTTCCTTGAGAAATTGACATCCCAGGGTAGAAAGGGTAATCAATTCCCAGGTACATAAAGATTTTCCTTATAAGACTAGAGAGATACTTTTGCAGCTGCCTATTCCCTTATTTAAACATTAAATGAATAAAACTTCTTCAAAGCTGAATGCTTGGAGAAAATGTCCTGTAATTAAAAAAAAAAAGCTGAAACAAAGTATTTCCTTTTGACATTGATGTGTTTCTGTTATTCATTTGACAAAAATGGTAGCTAGAATAAATAAAGGAAGGTATGGCATTTGGGGAAAAATAGTTGCTTTTAAGAAAGGAAGATAACTTAAGGATGGGATCCATAAGAGATCTCCTAGACATTAATGAGAATCTAGGAATTGGATCCAAGCGAGTGGATGTGTCACACCAAAGACCTTGACCTGGCCTTTCGTTTTCAAATGCCTTAGAGTCATTTCCTACCCAGAATGACTCCATGGACACACCCTCTTCAGAACATCCCATCTTCCATCTTGAAATTATTTGGTAATTGAAAGTGGGGTGACTGCTCCCCGATGCCCAGGCTGTCTCTTTCATCCAACAAGGAACACTCTCTGACTCTGCCCAAAAGTCACTGTTCACTCCTTTGCAGGATACTTCCAGTAGATCACCCTGATATTCCATAGTTAGGATTTAGAAGGGGTATAGAGATGGGCAGGAGGAGAGACTTTAATTTCCTTCTTTCCTGTCCAAGGTTGTCAGCCTTTTCATTGGGAGAAATTGATAGATTCTGGACAATATCTGCTTCTCTACTTCCAGTGTCACTAAGATCTATAGATTTCCTTATACATGAAAGGAAACATTGTCTAAAAGATCTGAACTAGGTCAGCCGTCCTTATGGGTATCAAATAAAATAATAAAATACCAATAGATTTTTGCTTATTTTACATTTTGTTACAGCTGATGTCTTCTCAAATTGTTTGTCTTAGTATTGGACACCTCTATATAGTGTGAAAGTTTTAGCAGCTGACTAATTCTGACTTCAATAATGTTCACAAACCATCAAAAGTTGCAGTTTCATCCCTTGTCCTCTTTGTATCCACAGCCTAAGTGATGAGGTCATTTTCTCTGAAGCAATAGATACTGTCTCCATTTGTTTCTTGTGGGAATTGAATATTTAAAAAGGTGACAACTCTTTCTTGTTATGACTATCCAAAATAGGTTAATACAAGGCATTTTTTACTTTTTTATAAAGTGTTATTTGATAGGCTCTTACTATGCGCCAAGACCTTTAAGTCATTCATTTAATTGTATTTATTGAGCACTTATTCTGGGCAGAGCACTATAGTACGAGTTTAGGGAGTACAATGCAGCAATAGAGAGAGACACTCCCTGCCCACAACGGGCTTAGAGTCTAGAGGTGGGGAGACAGACATCAAAACAAGTAAACAGGCATCAATATAAATGGAATTATAGATAGATAGATAGATAGATAGATAGATAGATAGATAGATAGATAGATAGATATACCTAAGTGGGGTGGGAAGAGGTGGGGGAAGAGCAAAGGGAACAAGTTGAGATGAAGCGGAAGGGAGGGGGAGCTGAGGACAAGGGGCTTAGACTGGGAAGGCCTCCTGGAGGAGGTAATAATAATAATGATGGTATTTGTGAAGCACTTACTATATGCAAAGCACTGTTCTAAGTGCTGGGGGGCTACAAGGTGATCAGGTTGTCCCACATGGGGCTCACAGGCTTAATCCCCATTTTACAGATGAGGTAACTGAGGCCCAGAGAAGTTAAGTGACTTGCCCAAAGTCATACAGCTGACAAGTGGTGGAGCGGGGATTAGAACCCATGACCTCTGAATCCCAAGCCCGGGCTCTTTCCACTGAGCCACGCATTCAGTAGCGCTTTGAAGGGGGGAAGAATGATTGATTGGCAGATTTAATGAGGGAGGGCGTTCCAGTCCAGCGGTAGGAGGTGGACCAGGGGTCGGTGGTGAGACAGACGAGATCAAGGCACAGTGAGAAGGTGAGCTCAAGAGGAGCGGATTGGGATGTAGAATGAGAGAAGAGGCGTGAGGTAAGATGAGGCAAGATGATGGAGAGCTTTGAAGCCAATAGTGAGGCGTTTTTGTTTGATACGGAGGATGATAGGCAATCACTGGAGATTTTTTGAGGAGGGTACTACTTACCTGTAGTAAGCCCTAAGGGAGATACAATATCATCAGGTTGATTTTGAAGCAGCTTAACCTAGTGAAGAGAGCATCATATTCACATCATAAATTATTCATTTATATTCTTTATCCCCCTCTAGACTGTTAAGCTCATTAGGGTCAGGAAATATGCATACCCATTCTGTTGTATTGTACTTTCCCAAGTACTTAGTACCCTGCTCTGCAAGCAGTAAATGCTCAATAAGGACGATTGACAATGATATTTTTTTTTTTAAAATTCAGAAGATGCTACAATCTACCCTTCAACCTTTTCAGCATTAGTCACATGAATAACCTCCGAAGATGATTTGACCTCTATTGCTGGTATTTGTGGATTTCATTTCCGGTTCTTACCATGTTATGATCTGTTGTTCTGTAAGGGAAAATTGGGAAGATTTCCCTTTTAGCTCTCACAATTTTTGCTTTCATTAAAGTAGTAAAGTGGATCTTACAATTGTGGCTTAATGTACACTTCATATTTGAATTGAAAATTTAATTATCTCTGCTTTTTAAATCAGCCTGCAGATACATAGTTCCATGAAGTCAGGAACTGTCTGTCTTAATTTTACTCTCCTAAGTACTTAGTGTGGTGCTCTGCATGTAGTTAATGCTAAATAAATACTATTTATTCGTTTCTTAAAAATTTATAGATCAGATCATTTAGATACAAAGTGATGAAGTACTAGTGGAAAAGTCCTTGGTTTCACCTATTTGGTTGTGTCAGATAGAGAAATTTGCCACCCCCTCAGTTTTGCATGATAATGATAATAATAACACTAAGTCCTAAGTGCTGGGATAGATATAAGATAATCAGGTCCGACAGTCTAAGGAGAGAGTGCACTGGTCTTTCATTCCGATTTTACAGAGGAGGAAACTGAGGCCCGGAGAAGTGACTTGCTATAAGTCACAAAGCAGGCCAATAGCATTCATTCATTCATTCCATCATATTTATTGAGTACTTACTGTGGGCAAAGCACTGTACTAAGCACTTGGAAGAGTACAGTACAACAATAACCAGACACATTCGCTGCCCAAAGACCTGGGATTAGAACCCAGGTCCTCTGACTCTTAGCTCCATGCTCTTTCTGCTAAGGCCATGTTGCCCCCTCAAGGCTTGGTCAACAAGATTTTTTTCAACAAGAGAAGCAACAATATCTTAACTTAGTCTGTAACATTTTATAGGAAACTTTGGCATTCTTTGAATCGCCCACTTCTCAGCTAAAGAGTTGAAACTGTCCTTCAGGAAAGTCCACTGTCAACAGCAAATAACACATTTATTTTATAAACAATAGGCTCACTGTGACTACTGAAGGAATTGAACAATTTGTAGCATTCCCGACTATTCAAACCGACTATTACTCTGGAGAAAAACAGTAATTTACTTTCGAATGTATGTAAAGTACAATAGCATTTCACCTGTTCCCTGACCAAGGAAATGAAAGTGAACTTTCATTTCTGCAAAAGACATTCTAAAATAATCTCGTTAGTTGTTTTGTGGTTTGTTTTTTTTTGTCCTCTCTAACCAAACTATCTTGAACTCTTTGATCTCAGCACTCTAATATTTGGGTGATTTTTTTAAAATTATATCTTTTCAAACAGATATAGCTAACTTTATTTTTTTAAGAGACTCTCAAGGTATAGGTAATTAAGCTAAGTAATTCCAGGCCAGATGGCATCGTGAAGGTACAGTTATTAAAAGAAGTCAAAAGAACATTCCTGAACGCACATGTTCTGTGAAGCATTGACAGATGCTTTACTTATGGACTCCTTTCTTGATGCCATCTCCTAGTACATGGATTACTGGTATCAATAAACTATTGATTACTCATCCTTCCATATGGAAACAGGCTGCACTAACAGTGAGTATCATATCCATAGTTGTTTCTGGTGTCTCTCCACTGAGGGACATAGGGAGAGGGAAGATGATCAGAGCTTCAAAATCCCTGATTGAAAAGTGGCCTGGCAGAGATACGATGAAGGAAGGAGTAGGGAGGAAATTGATTTCCCTGCAACAATTCTTAGGTTTTGTGATCCTTGGCTACATCATCAATTTGTACTTGATGTATAATTGGATTTTTCTATAGTTTAGTTGCTCAGAGCTGAAGGTGTAACTCTGCTTCCTGCTGGCTCATTACTAATTTTCTTCCTGTGTACCTCCCATCTCCTTGCTAAGTAATGACCACCCCGTTGGGTGTTAAGTACTGACACATGGCTATCTTATATCTATCCCAGTGCTTAGACAGTACATGGCACATAGTAAGTGCTTAACAAATACAATTATTATTATTTTTACTGCTCACTTCCTTCCTGTGTACTGGAAATTCCTTCCTCAGTACCATCCACTTCCCTTTTATGCACAGCCCCTTTCCTTCCTATATACCTGTTACTTCCTTCTTGTTTACTAGTGACTACTTACTTCGTGTTTTAATACTTCTTTCTGAATATTGTCCACTTCCTTTCTGTGCTTTGCCGTCCTCATTCCTATATGCTGACTATCCACTTCTTGATGTAGACTCACATTTCTCCTAAAGGATTGATAATCTATTCATCTGAGTCAGCAGTTGCTCGTCTGATTTTTTTTCTTATCCATTTTAGGTCACCACAGTCCAACTCATTGTTCAACTGTCATATTATGCATTTTCTCACCCTCTACATCCTCCTTCCATCTCAGAATTGTGGCACCTTAATTGTCTCACTGCCTATCATGTTGTCCTCATTTTAACAGCTTATTTTATGGATCCCTTTCTGCATCTTTGCCTCTCTTCTCCCTAATCCAGCTCTTCATTTGAATATGTATATACATGCATACATGGCCTTGGGAGTCAGAAGATCATGGGTTCTAATCCCGGCTCTGCCACATGTCTGCTGAGTGACCTCAGGTAAGTCACTTCATTATTCTGGGCCTCATTTACCTCATCTGTAAAATGGGAATTAAGAGTGTGAGACCCTTATGGGTCAGGGACTGTTTCCAACCTGATTAAATTGCACCTGCCTCAGTTCTCAGAACATTATTTTTCACATAATAAGGGCTTAACAAATACCATAATAATTATTATTCTTTTTAGATGCATGTGTTTGGGGATCAAAATTTTTAAGCAGGTTGAAACATTGATAAGAGAATAAGGAAAACTCTGGATAGCTTGGAAACCACCTTAAATCCCATTACTGAGATGAAATGCTAAAGCAGCATGGATTCTGAAGTACAATTTTCTACTCAGTGTCACGTCCTAGTGGAAAGAGCACAGGCTTGGGAGACAGAGGACTGTGGTTCTAATTCCGCCTTCACCACTTGCCTGTTGCGTGACCTTGGACAAGTCACTTAACTTCTCTGGACCTCAGTTGTCTCATCTGTAAAATGGGGATTGAGAGGATGAGCCCTGTGGGGGACAATCTGATTAGCTTGTATCTACCCAAACACTTAGTACAGTGCATGACGAATTGTAAGCACTAAACAAATATCATTATCATTATTTTCATTAAATTGTGAGAGAATGAAGGAAGGCTCTGAACTGCGAACCAAAAAAAAAAGAAAAAAAGAAAGGCTCTTTAATTATTATTGTCTTTCACATGCCACATTGTCGGGGGGGAATTAATTTGCTGTATATTTTCTATGACTTGATTGCAAAATCTTGGTCTGTATTTTAAAAGTCATAAAGAACCCTTTAAAGAGTAAAAGGTTTATCCTTCCCTCTGATATGCATAAGCTATTATCATAGGCGGTTTCTTTTCATGAGAAATAGTGGCTACATTTTAAGTCCTGACAGTACTAAAATCCAAGGTAATAAAGAACGCAAGGAACTTGGACTCCAAACATTTTACTTTGATGACTCAAAAACCTTCAAATAGCCTATATGGGTTCATTATATATGCTCAAGTTGTGCATTTAGTATGAAACAAATCCTTTTCAAAAACTCAGATTTTCTAATGAAATTTCCATGAGATGGTAGAGCTAGATTTTAACGTAGGTGTTCCTCTCTCTATATTTTTCACTTTAGGATGATATACTGAAAAGTTTTCTGCGTGCTCTTGAAAAGCTTAATAATTTTGAACACTTGGACTGAAGACGCCATAATGTTGGGTTTAATTGAAAAAAAAAACCAACTGCCATTCTGTTTGATTCTATAGTGACATCTAATACACCTTCATAAAGGCCAAAATGGATTGGCTGTGACAGTTTTTCAAATACCAGTATACTGGAAGGATGCTTAGGAGAAGTTATGAAAAAAAAATTGGGGGAGTGGCCGAGAAGACTGACTTAGGCCAGAGGCATTCCATAAAGTTTGATTTTTCTAAATCCCTCATCCCCCTTTTTATTTTTTATTTAAGGAGACTACTTAGCTGGAGGAGCTACTGGCCAGGGGACAGTTCAGGCTTGTAGAATCTCCAACTGAAAGGCATTTCTAAGCAACCAAAGTAGCCCTTAAACAAATTAGACCGCACAGAAGTGCGAGTTGAGAACTGTCACTTGGGAAACGGGCAAAAACATACATTTCCCCTAGTTTTGCTAGCACTGCATGATGTTCCGCACAGCTGTACTCAAGCCCATTAGCTCAACCTTTCAGAAAATTTTCTTACAAAAATTGCTTAGAGGTACACGGGCTGACAGTTGCTGTGTGTTTTGAGAGCATTACCTAGAGGAAGCAGGCTCAGCATTTCTTTTCCTAATTGGCCTGTGGAGACCGGTCATTTGAGAGAGACCCGTTCCCGGCCTCAGAGAGGATGACATCTATTGCAGCCCATAATCAGCTAATTTAAGGAAAGGGAATACCACTGACCCATCACTCTGCCTTGAGACCAGGTTTGATGCTGCAAAGCTCACCCAGGGATACGATGTATAGCAGTTGCAAGAAAACAAAGCCCACGCTTCTCCTACGCTCCTGGGCCCAGTTGATCATTTTTAAAATGCCAAATGTTTCTTTCCCTGAGGAGTCCATCACTGCAATCTAAAGGAAACACTTTTGTTTGCTTCAAATCCCCATTATTGCGAGAATTTATTTTCTCAAGTGTGGTTTGATGGAGAGGGAATCCTTAAGAATCACATCCTTGAATGCAACTAGCTCAGAGCAACCCAACTTCTCTGGACAGAGCAAGAGAGGAGACTGGATGGTAGCAGGATACCCTAACAGTCGACGAACTGCGAAGGGACACAGTAACGGGACAGGTTCTAACTGACAATTTGCTTACTGGCAAATTCTTAGAGGGGAAGGATAAGCTCAGTGTGGACAGGGAATATGTTGGTTTATTTTTGCACTGTACTCTCCAAAGTACTTAGTACAGTGCTCTTTATATGCTAAGCACTTATTTAATATGATTGACTGGCTTTCTACTAACTCTTTTATACTCTCTCAACGACTTGGAAAGAGCACAGGTTTGGGAGACAGAAGGCATGGGTTTTAATTCCACCTCTGCCTCTTGTCAGCTGTGTGACTTTGGGCAAGTCACTTAACTTCTCTGTGACTCAGTTACCTCATCTGCAACATGGGGATTAAGACTGTGAGCCCCACATGGGACAACCTGATCACCTTGCATCCCTCTAGCGCTAAGAACAGAGCTTCGCACATATTAAGCACTTAACAAATGCCATCATTATTACTTGGGATAGTGCTATGATAATGCTCAAATATCTTTGATTGATTGAAATGGAAGGTCGAAACTCAGTCTGTAAACAAAGCAGCACAGTCCCAAACAAATTGATCAGTTTGGATGTTTGGGAGACAACAGCAGTACAGACAGCTTTCTCTCCTTGAATAATCGTTTGAGAAATATTGGCAGAGCAAGAGCCAGATTTGCAAACAACAATAGGCAATGCCAATGTCTGGTGTATCAGTACAGCAGAGACAGTCTTTTTGAGCACAGTGTACAATTGAAAGTTGACCAAAGTTAAGTCTTTTTTGATGCACATGCTCATTTGATCGCACAATAGGAAACGTAATAAAATGATAATAGTCATGGTATTTCTTAACTGCTTACTATACGCCAGGCACTGGGGTGATTAAGGCAAGTCCCTGTCCAACATGGGGCTCTCAGTATTAAACCCCATTTTACAGATGAGGTAACCGAGGGACAAAAAAGTTGAGTGACTCACCCAAGGTCACACAGCAGACAGGTGGCTGAACCAGGATGAGAACTCAAGCACTCTTGTTCATCTCAAGCGCTTAGTACAGTGCTCTGCACATAGTAAGTGCTCAATAAATACTATTGAATGAATGAATGAACGCCCAGACCTATGCTCTATCCATTAGGCACACTCTCTTCCAAAAGTCAGGCCAGCTGCCCATTTGGATAATCATTTGCATGCCTTCTCTAATGACCCTGAAGGTGAAAAACATTCAGCATTTGCCGTGAACAATACCAAAATGGGGTGTAAATTTGAGTGGTCCTTCAAGAAGAGGCTAATATCATTTCTTTAGAACCAGATTAAATTAACTGGGGAACCTGGAAAGATAAAATCCATGTCAGCTCAGAAATCAAAATCCTCGAAGAATGTAGATTGGCAGAGAAATTAAAATGCAGTGTGGGGACAGAGATGAATCAAGGGATTCAATATGATGCCCCAAAGGAAAATCAGCAGGAAAGGAGATGAGACATGAAGGACAGTTTGGGCTAAACAAAGTCATCATCCTTGTCTCCCTTCCTTTTCTCAGCCTTCTCCTCCCATCATTTCCAAAAATGGAACAGGAAGGAGAGCAGAGGAAGCCTTGCAATGATACAGTAGGATAAACCTCAGACAAGGTTGCATCTCAACTGATAAATGGTAGTTGATGGCCATAGATAGTAGGAATCAAGACGGGGACAAATCTCAATGAGCTCTGTGTCGTAGTGACCGTGAAAGAGAAAGGCAAAAAATAAAACATCAGTGCTACAAAAGGAAATGTAATGACACCATAAGGGGTAGCCTGGTGGGTTCATTGTGTAGTTGAGCTTGTGCATTCAGCATTGGGCATTTTTAGATACATTTAGAACTTCTCGCATCAGTGAATGCATCATCATTTTTAAAATCAAAGAACATTTATATATGTTCAAAACCCTCTTCAAAACCCTACTTAAAACTCACCTCCTCCAAGAGGCGTTCCCAGACTGAGCTCCTCTTCTCCCTCTACTCCCTCTGCCATCCCCCCTTTACCTCTCCGCAGCTAAACCCTCTTTTTCCCCTTTTCCCTCTGCTCCTCCACCTCTCCCTTCCCATCCCCACAGCACTGTACTCGTCCGCTCAACTGTATATATTTTCGTTACCCTATTTATTTTGTTAATGAATTGTACATCACCTTGATTCTATTTAGTTGCCATTGTTTTTACGAGATGTTCTTCCCCTTGACTCTATTTATTGCCATTGTTCTTGTCTGTCCGTCTCCCCCGATTAGACTGTAAGCCCGTCAAATGGCAGGGACTGTCTCTATCTGTTGCCGACTTGTTCATTCCAAGTGCTTAGTACAGTGCTCTGCACATAGTAAGCGCTCAATAAATACTATTGAATGAATGAATGAATATGTAATCACAGAGACGTACATATCTCAATATCATCTTTTTCTCTATATACAGATAGATATTTCTATGTAAAATCAAAGGACATAGATGCACATTATCTATATGCATAAAATTACCCTTTGGTTTTATATGCATCTACATAGCCAAACTGACTATGTCTATGGAATTGTCCTTTGGTTTTAAAGACATCCATATAGATCTGTATATCAATCAGTAGCACTTATCGAACACCTATATTTTAAGCATTGCATTAAGTGTTTAGGAGAACAAAATTTAGTTATCTATATAAGCAACCTTTATTGAGCACTTACTGTGTGCAGAACACTGCACTATGTGCCTGAAAGAGTACAGTATAACAGACAATAGACATGTTCCTTGCCCATAGTGACCTTACAGCCAAGAGGGACTACATATATAATAGATGGTAGGCTCTTTTCTCTAGGTCTTTTATTATAAATATTTAATATATCTAATATTGTATACATTCATAATAAGAGACTGGGAAAAAACTTGGAATTTAACTTCTAAAATGAGTTTAGAAATAAATAGCATGGCCTATTGAAAAGAACACAGGGCTGGAAGTTAGAGAACCTGAGTTCTAATTCCAGTCCTAGTAACTTGCCTGCTTTTTGATCTTGAGTAAGGTGCTTAGCTGTGCCTCACTTCCTTCATTTATAAAATAAGGATCAAATATCTGTTCTCCTTTCAATTTAGAATGTGAGCTCCTTTTGGGGCAGGAATTGTGGTTGACCAGAATAGCCTGTATCTACCTCAGCACTTAGTTCAGTGGTTGGTACCTTGTAAGTGCTTAAGAAATACCACCGTTATAAAATCCATAACTTTTTGTTCTAACCTTGAGGTATGTGTTCCTTATAAAAGGAAGATAGATGTGCTTGACTATATAATTTCCTACACTTAATGGGCTAGAAGCAAAGATGACGCAGCAGGAGGCAAAAACAGCAGCAGCCTATTAGCCTACTGTTTGACGATCCTTTGGGTCTACTCTGAGGGCCTAAAGTTCCTTCTGTGTCATAGCTGCTTTCTGAAGAACCAGTTGCTGTATTTCTGACCCCCAGCATTAAGTCACTATGAACCGAGTGGCTGGACAGGCAGCCTTGAGAAGATTTGGTCTATCAGAAAAATTGACTGAGGTTAATCTTTGAAAATGAATGGGTGCACAGCAATTCTGAAAACACTTTGAAACTAGAAGCATCGAGGTTTACTAATTATTTTCGTAGACTGTGTTAAACGCTTACTGCATGTCAAGTACATACGCAACAATGGGGCAGTCTGAGATAATCAGGTCCCATAGTGGGCTCAGCGTCAAAGTAGGAGGGACAACAGGTTTGATCAATCATATTTACTGAGCACTTACTGAGTTCAGGGCACTGTACTAAGCACTTGGGAGACTAAAATAAAGCAGAATTAGCAGGCATGTTCCCTGACCATTACAAGTTTACTTAGTCTAAAGTTTACAGTTCCCATTCTGCAGATGAGGGATCTGAGGCACAGAGAAATGATGTGACTTGCCCAAGGTTACACTAATTGTTATATCGTACTCTCCCAAGCTCTTAGTACAGTGCTGTGCAGACAGTGAGCAATCAGTAAATAAGAATGACTGACTGACAGCAGGTATGTAGTGGAGCAAATTTAGAACCCCGGTCTTCTGAATCCCGAGCCCATGATCTATCCACTTGGCCACACTGCTTCATGATGTGACCACGTCCTCCCAACCCTTCCAGGCACTTTTCATTCATTCAATCACATTTATTGAGCAATTACTTGGGAAAGTATAATGTAACACTAAATGGACACATTCCCTGTCCTTTCAGCGCTTGACACAAAGTGCTCAAATACAATAATAATATTCACATTGATAATAATAATGATGGCATGGGAAAATACAATACGAAAGAGTTGGTAAATGAGTTCCCTGTCCACCAGCAGCTGACAGTCCAGTGGGGAACTCACTCTCAAGATGATGGCTTGTTCATGCTTCTTGGTCAACCAGCTAACTCAACCACTTAATAGCTGCTGCCTTATTGGGAACCTCTTTTTGTCATCAGCTTGTATCAGCAGTGGGACTGGCACTGAAATTCCTCCAGTTCCCTACCTATCATTACTCCTAACCTTCTGCTTTCCTCTGTCACAACTAATAAATCTGAAAGACAATGGAAAGGTCATAAAGGGAGGATGCTTCCATGGTAGGATTCTGTCTTCATGGGAATCACAATAGTCAGGAGACTGGAATTTCATCTCATCTGCAATCTTTTTGACCCATTTTTACTCATATCTGCTTGCATCTCACAGGACAGAAGCCAGGTTGTGGACAGAGATGGGAATTAGAAGGCCAGAGACACTCTGTCATTCAGTGCAGCTGAATGACATGTAGTTATAATAATGTTGGCATTTATTAAGCGCTTACTGTGTGCAGAGCACTGTTCTAAGTGCTGGGGTAGATACAGGGTAATCAGGTTGTCCCACGTGAGGCTCACAGTCTTAATCCCCATTTTACAGATGAGGTAACTGAGGCCCAGAGAAGTTAAGTGACTTGCCTACAGTCACTCAGCTGACAAGTGGCAGAGTTACGAGGAATAATCTCAAAGGGGGACTGTATACCCATGACATCAAATGTGTTCATCTTACCTGAAGGTGCAAAACCCAAGAATGTAAGAATGCCACTTGATGCTGTTTGTCTGGCTGATTTGTAGCCCAGTTGGATTTGCCATCTAAAGAAATATCTTCCCTACACATGCTTGCCCTGGGCAGCCATCTCACCAGATACAGTTGAAGGCAGAATTCAACACTGGGTATGTGATTAATAGGAATATGTCTAATTTAGTTCCCGATATTCAGGTGCAGTGTATTTTACCTCCCTCCTTGCCCCTTCTCATCCCAGATACTGCATCAAGAAACAGGAAAAATAAGCTCCCTTTTCATCAAACCTGAAAGATGATGTCTGTGTGTGAGTGTGTGCTCTAAAGAACACTAACCAATATCCCAGGGTAGACAGCAATTGAAGAGCCCTTTAGAAATGCTAAAAATTTTAAAAATCTAGGCACTCCCCTTCTCTACATGACACAATTACTATTTATGGCATCTTCTGCCTTAGAGGCTGTGTGTAGCAGTTGTGTTCATTGATTAAAGAAACCATAGACAAATCAAGACTGAGTGAAATGCATAGTAAGTCTCTGAGTCTCTGCAAAGGCACATAATGAGATTTCTGTAGGGCACGAGTACTGTTTCTTTCAGACTGCTTGAAAAAATATTTTTTTTCATAAACTCTTCTGCATTTATTGTTTTTTAAAGGCTACACTTACTCTTTAAAGCTTGTAAGTAAAACCTAAGAACATCTTC
Source organism: Ornithorhynchus anatinus (assembly GCF_004115215.2). Classification (NCBI taxonomy): domain Eukaryota; kingdom Metazoa; phylum Chordata; class Mammalia; order Monotremata; family Ornithorhynchidae; genus Ornithorhynchus; species Ornithorhynchus anatinus. Next base: position 31,059,137 of record NC_041745.1, read on the forward strand.
AAATCTATATTATTCTTCCCTAGAACTTAGTCAAAAGCAGGTGTTTGTCTTCATGAAGTGGAATTAGATAATTATGACTCCCTCCACTGACTGCCTTTTTCATGATGCATGAAGCTTATATAACTTGCTTTTAGGGCTTATAGATGGCAGATTATGTGCTTCAAAAAGCATCTAACCAAAGCAACCAATTTGCTATTTCATTTGAATTAATATATTGACTTCATTGGCAGAGAACACAAATATGGTGCTTGGGCCATCTTCTTTAAAAAATAAATTTATTTTACTATTATAGCCAACTAATACAGGATTATTAGATTCTCTAAAGGTATAGTAGGAAATCAAGACTGCAGCTACTTGTTCAAGGGCTCAGAAACTCCTCTTTCCTGGCCTCACTGATTGATATACTTCAGACCAAACTGCACATTTTGTTCCCCAAACATCTTGCTCACAGTGTCTCAGTCTCATCCATCTCCCCGTTGACCCCTTTCCCATATCCTCCCTCTGGCTTGGAACTCCCCCCAACTCTATATATGCCAGACCACCCCTCTCCCAACCCTCAAAATTTTATAAAAAAAAATCACATCTCCCCCAAAAGTCCTTCCTTAATTAAGCTTTTTCCCTCACTCCCTCTTCCTTTTGTGTCACATGTGCAGTTGGATGTGTAGAGAAGCAGTGTGGCCCAGTGGAAAGAGCACGGGCTTTGGAGTCAGAGGTCATGGGTTCAAATCCCAGCTCGGCCACTTGTCAGCTGTGTGACTTTGGGCAAGTCACTTAACTTCTCGGTGCCTCAGTTACCTCATCTGTAAAATGGTGATTAAGACTGTGAGCCCCTTGTGGGACAACCTGATTCCCTTGTGTCTACCCCAGCGCTTAGAACAGTGCTTGGCACATAGTAAGCACTTAACAAATACCTAACATTGTTATTATTACCCTTTAAGCACTTGATGTTCATCCCATCTTCAGCCCCACAGCTCTTATGTACATAACTATAATTTATTTTAATGTCAGTTTTCTCCTCAGAATTTAAGTACCTTGTAGATGGGGAACGTATATGCCTACTCCATTGTATAGTACTATCCTAATCACCTAGTACGGTGCTCTGCACAGAGTAGGTGCTCATTAACACCACTGAATGATTGATAAAAAAAAATTTGTTTTCCTTTCTTGTCTACATTCATCCATACAGCCCTGCCCCCTAATTCTTGTTAATGGTCCTTCTTTCAACTGTATCAATTTCTTCTTTTCCAGTCAGATGACAGTGGTCACTCCCAACTCTTCTAACAGTGACGGCTTTATGGATTGTGTCAACTAGAGATACCAAGTGTAGACTGTGAGTCCTATGTGAACTAGTGACTCTATTTGACCTGATTATCTTGTATCTAACCCAGTGCTTGAAATAAAGTGCTTAATGGATACCACAGTTATTTAAGAGGAGTGTATCCTAAGTCCGGGTCTCATTTCCTCCTAAATCAGATTGTGAACAGACCCCCAAATAATAATAATAATGATAATGATTATGGTATTTGTTAAGCGCTTACTATGTGCTGAGCACTGTTGAAGCACTGGAGTAGATACAGGGTAATCAGACTGTCCTGTTTGGGGCTTATATTTTTTAATTCCCCTTTTTACAGATGGGTAACTGAGGTACAGAGAAATGAAGTGACTTGCCCAAGGTCACACAACAGACAAGTGTCAGAGCCGGGATTAGAACCCATGATCTCTGCTTCCCAAGCCCGTGCTCTTTCCACTAAGTTACTCTGCTTCTCGGTGGTCCCTCTGTGTCTGGAGGTCTTCCAGATTGGGGTGGAGTCTCTGTTCCGGTGTATTAATACTTCAACCTAGAGAAGTACATTGTAACTCTTTATTAAATGAATCATCATATTCCAATTCTGACTCCTGGTCTCAGGATGGAGATCTGGTCATTATCCAAAATTTATGAGTCATCCCTTGGTTGGGGGAATGCCACACTGTGTGGGGAGGATGAGGGATTACAATCTTAAAGCCTAGAAATCAGCAGCGGTGCTTTTAAGTTTGATACTGGAGACCATGTTGTGGGTAGATAGTTTATTGGTAGCTTTTTGCTAAGATTATAGTGAGAAATGATCTGTGTGGTATAATTATTACTGATCGGCTGGGTCTTCACAGAACCAGATGATAGATGAGTGTGATTTTTATGCACTGTAATGACATTAACACCTTGTCAAACAAGATCCATTTAGGATTAGGGACATTTGATTCTAGGACTTCATGACATAATTCCACACAACAGGTTTGTATTTGTAATGTAATTTGTATTTTTATTTGAGAGGAATCCCTATCATTTAAGATATAAAAATTCTGTAAAATTACAAAGATTCTCCTCAAAGAACTTTGATGGAGAAATGCAAAGATGACTGCAGTCCTTCTCCAGGGAACCTTGCTATTTGCCTTCCATTAGATGATGTACTCTTGTGGTTACAGAGCTTTGGACAGTTGAAACTCAGCAACAGAAATAAAAGAACCTGTAATTCAGCTATTAATACCAACAATAATTATAAAGTTAATAATATTGGTACTTGTTAAATGCTTATTATGTGCCAGACACTATTTTAAGACACAGAGACGCAGACTCTGTTCCGCGTGGGATTCACAGTGTAAATAGGAGGAAGTATGATTTAATCTCCATTTTACAGATGGGTAACTGAGACTCAGAGAAGTGAAGTGATTTACCCAAGGTCACAGAGCAGACATGTGGCAATTAGAAACAATTAGAAATTAGAACATTTAGAAATTATGTCCTTCTGACTTCCAGGCCCATACTCTATCCACTAAGCTATGCTGAAGTGTTTCTCTTGGAGTAGTGGCTTTGAGAAGATTATGACCCAGGGGCAAGATGATTAAAATGTGAAGCAACATGGAATATTGGATAAAGTAGGGGCCTGGGAGTCAGAAGTCATGGGTACTAATCCTGGCTCCACCACGTGTCTGCTCTGTGACCTTGGGCAAATCATACGGCAGGGACTGTCTCTATCTGTTGCCGACATGTTCATCCCAAGTGCTTAGTACAGTGCTCTGCACATAGTAAGCGCTCAATAAATACTATTGAATGAATGAATGAATGAATTTCACTTCTCTGTGCTCCAGTTACCTCATCTGTAAAAAATGGGATTAAGAATGTGAGCCCAATGTGGGACAGGGACCGTGTCCAGCCTGGTTAACTTGTATCTACTCCAGAGTTTAGAACAGTGCTTGGCACATAGTAAGCACTTAACAAGTACCATAATTATCCTTATTAAAATGACAGCAAGCACTGCAAATTTTTTCACGCATCTAAACTGAAGCAGATTGTCGGTCACACCTTGGCTTTATTAGCTGCACTTGCACAAGGGGCATGAAATTTCTCCCTCAGTAATGTCATCATTAAACCTTGAAGGACAGCTCGATATATCAGGCTTTACCGGTAGATGACTTCCTTTTGTCACAGCTAACTTTCTATTTCATGTAATTCAGTGGCTAGTTCATGTCACTCCGTCCTCATTTTTTCTCAAGCTTATCTTTTTCCGCCTTTGGAGTCCATGATGAGAGACTTGCACTGTCATCAATCAATAGCTAACCTTTTTCCTGAAGGGCATTGCCCTCTAACTGTGCCTGGCACCCCTACAGCTTCATGAAAAACCTGACAACATGTAGAAGTGCTCAATGGGGCTCCAGTCATCAGTCATTTCACTGAAATCTTTGTGTCTGATGTGATTAGGTCCAAGAGGCAAGACTTTCTTTGACAATCTGAATTGTGGCACGCTTGTTAAACTCAACATGAAGGCAGATGCTGTCATGTAATTGGTGAAAATTACTAGCTCAATTCTCCCTAAGTCTAAAATTACTCTCAGCTCATTCTCTACATCTGGGAGGAGAACTAACCCTTTCAGACCACCTTTCATACACTGCAACAGAGATGCGGCAAGTAGATATTTTCTGCCTTTTTTGTATGTGACAGGTGGCAAAGATCAATAAATACCATTGATTTATTGATCATGATTGCCGTATCTTCTGGGTTGCAGTGGGGGGAAGAGTGTCTGATGCCAACTGTGATCCTGGGAAGACATGGTTAATAAGGTTCTTTCTGTAGCACAGTCTTCTTACAGCCCCCTAAATTGTAAGTTCCCTATGGGAAGGGATGATCTTGACCAACTCTCCCAAGCATTTAGTATAATGCTCTGTACACAGTAACTGCTCAGATCCCAATGATTCATTAATTTATCGTTGCTCCAGGAACACTACAAATTTGCCAGCAATGGGGAACAGCTCCATAATCAATTAATAGTTGTTATTACTGATAATAAATACTGGGTGCCAAGCACTGCCCTAAGAAGTGTAGTAAAAGTAAAATATGGTATTCATTCATTCAACTGTATTTACTGACCGCTTACTGTGTGCAGAGCAGGGTACTAAACACTTGGGAAAGTACAATACAACAATAAACAGACACATTCCCTGTTCATAACAAGCTTACAGTCTAGAGGGGGGAGCAACTCGAACTTACCTTCAAGTTGCTTATGGGGAGTCAGGCAGGCACAACTTACAAATAGTGGGAGTAAGAAGAGAAAAGGACAATTAGCGATAACAAGAAAATGAAAAATGAATAAGTAGAGTTATGTATGTGATGATTGATATATGCAAACTGCTCATGTAAATGTTGGGGTGATATTTATCTGGGTAGTGAAAATCAGAGTATGCTTCATGGAGTAGGTGGTATTTCAGGAGGGTTTTTAAAAAAGGAAGAGTTATGATCTGGCAGATTCAAAGAAAGAGGGTGTCTAAACGGACATGGAAGAATGTGAGCTAAGACTTAGTGAGGAGAAGCTGAGAGTAGGTCACCGGTGAAAATTGGGAAGAATGAAGAATATGACCTGGGGACCTAGGGGTTATGGAAGAAGGAGATCACCTGGAGAAGAGCTCTGAAGCCCATGGTCAGGAATTTCTGCCAAATGCAGAAGAAAATGAGTAGCTGTTTGAAGCATTTGAAGAATGGAGAGAGATGTGTTAAATGACATCTCAGAAGTGCTTATTACAGTATTCTGTACACAGTAAGCACTCAATAAATACGATTGAATGAATGAATGAATGAAATATGATCCAGGCAAGAGTGTAGCTGAGATGGAAGAGGGCAGAGGTTGGAAGCAAGGAGAACTATAAGACGACTGTTGCAGTAACCTTGCAGAGAGATGGCAAGAGTTTAAACCAGGGTAATGCTGGTTTTCCTGGAAAAGAGAAAGATCAAGGAAATATTGTGGAGGAAAACCAGCAGCCTTTAGTGACAGAATAAATGTGAGCATTGAAGACAGTGGGAAGCAAAGACTACCTCCAGGTTGCAGCTTCTCACATTTAATTTGTGCTATAAACCTGTCAGTTTGGGTTTTTTTTTCCCCTCCACATTACCCCGATCCACTCTTTCCTGCTCATTTCTGGTCCAGGAGCTTATTATGTCTTTGCTACTCTATAATATAAATCTCCTAAATGATCTCTCTGTCTTCAACCTCTTTCTCTGCAGTCCATATTTTGCTCAGCTGACTGGATCATTTTTTTTTCTGAAACTCTACACTCACTCATGGCCTCATTCCTTAAATTTTCAGTTATTATTCATTCCACTCTATAACAAGCAACAACCCCTGGCTAAAAAGGCCATCAGTTCTCATCCACATACCAACCCTCTCCCCCACTGCCCCCAGCTTGTACTTGCCATTCCTTCTGAGATCCCCAGCTCACTGTGCATTTCTTATCTACTCTCCCTCCAGCCACTTGCTCCTTCTCTTTGCTGGCACTCCCCATCACTTGTGCCAGACCTCAGATCTTTAAAGCTTTCCTGGAAACTCACTTCCTCTAGTTATTATTTCCATTCTCTGCTCTTTGATTGGATGAGCGGAAAGAGCACCGCTCTGGGAACCAGAAAACCTGAGTGGTAACCCCAATTCTGTATGTGAGGGCAATACTATCTGTGGTGATGGCTTTAGCCTGAGGAAGCACCTAGAGTGTTCTGAGAGAAGATGGACAGGCCTGGTGAGAATCCTGAAAAATGTTTGGCCAACATGGGTGACAAAGGACACAGGAGCTGCCAGGTGATTTACCTTTCAGGCATTGGTGCTAAAGAGGGCCTGAAGGTAAATCAACCTTTGCATGAGTGTCTCATAGTGGTGCATCCTGGCCTAACTATTCATTTGTTCCACTTGCTGCCCCAGGGGGGTCATGATTGGCAGGGAAGAGAGAGTGGATGTGGTGCTATGCATAAAAACTCTCATAATAACGGTGGTATTGGTTAAGTGCTTACTATGTGCTGAGCACTGTTCTAAGGGCTGGAGGGGATACAAGGTGCTCAGGTTGTCCCACGTGGGGCTCACAGTCTTAATCCCCATTTTACAGATTAGGGAACTGAGGCCCAGAGAAGTGAAGTGACTTGCCCAAAGTCACACAGTTGGCAAGTGGCAGAGCCGGAATTAGAATGCATGACCTCTGACTCCCAAGCCCGGGCTCTTTCCACTGAGCTACGCTGTTTCTCATAATAATCAATTCCTTATTGCATGTTCTCAAACATGAAATCTCAGGACCAAAGCTCAGTCATTGAGTCACTTTTGGAAAAGGAACATGTCTGAATAAATGACCAGCTCTTCTCCTCAACGTTTACTGGAGAGCTTTGCACAGTGGAAGACTTGGAAAGCAGTGTGGTGGAGTAGGAAAAGCACGAGCTGAGGAGTTAAAGAACTGGAGATCTAATCCTGTGTCTTCCACTTCCTCTTTATGCTTTGTGCCCTCAGGCAAATCACTTGTACCTCTAGACTTAAAGCTCATTATGGGCAGGGCGCATGTCTATTAATTCATTCATCATTCATTCAATCGTATTTATTGAGCGCTTATTGTGTGCAGAGCATTGTACTAAGCGCTTGGAAAGTACAATTCATCAACAGATAGAGACAATTCTTATCCAATAACGGATTCACAGTCTAGAAGAGGAGAGACAGCCAACAAAACAAAACAAGTAGACTGGCAGCAATAGCATCATAGCATCAAAATAAATAGAATTATAGTAGTTATATTGCACTCTTCCAAGCACTTAGGATAGTGCTTGGGACATAGTAAGCACTCAAGAAATACCACTGATGGACTGATTGTTCCTCAGTTTCCTCACCTGTACAATGGGGATTCAATACCTGTTCTCCCTTCCCCTTAGACAGCAAGCTCCATGTAGGACAGGGATTGGGTCTGATCTACATTTATTGAACTAACCAGCAGTTAAAGATTTAGTAAGTATTTAACAAATTCTGCAATTATGATTGTTGATCAATTGATTGGCTCACACAAGTGTGAGAGTTGTATATTGGGGAGCCTGTTGCTTTCCTCCCAAAAGAGCTCTTATTTATGACTATTTCCTCTTCTTTTCTCTCTCAGATTTCCTGGCACCTGGGTGAGAAGGTCTTCAAGTCTAAATGGGTTACCTAATAGATCACCTCACCAAATTTTGGGTCAGGCCTAGAGGATTCAAATGATTTTGCTCACTTAACTTTTTTCTTCAGGCACATTCTGAATTGGATGCCTTTGCACGCTTCTCTCTCTACTGTTTGACTTACAGATCAGATAGAAAAAAATAGAACACAGCTTAAAATAGTGATGGAGTTTGGAATTCGGCAGCTCCATATCCTTGGCTTGTCACTGAAGTGAGGGAAGAGAAATTCCAGAATTAGGATGAATAGAACAAGCAAACAGAAACGAAGATGCAGTCTTTGAGAAGGAAACTCATAAAAGCTCCAAAACTCAGGAGTTTGTCTTCCATAACTGGACAGAAGAGGGATGGATGGAATAGCAACATAACATGTAACAGCTGTGAAATCACTGCAGGACACATGCCACTAAAAAGATACTCATCTCTTGCCCCTGGAAGTAGTTTAGAGCTCACAAAATATCCAAACAAATAGAAACAAATCCTAAGAGTGAGCTTCAGAGCCTCTACTCCTCCCTCCATGCCTTCCCCTTAATTGGTGTTTTCAACATTTCAGTCATGTAGTCAGTATGCTATTCTACCCGCTCTGCAAGTGGCCAGAAACATATCTTGCCTTTTTGGGAGTTCCTAGCCCAGGTGGCCACAAGATGCATGGGTCACTCAGTGCAGAGCACTGTACTAAACACTTGGGAGAGTACAGTATAATGAGAAACAATAAACAAGACACATTCCCTACTCAGAGAGAGTTTACAGCCTAGAGGGAGAGACAGACATTAATATAAATAAATAAATTAAGATGTGTATATGTGTTGTGGGGCTGGGAGGGGGAGGATGAATAAAGAGAGCAAGGAGGGAGTGGGAGAAGTGGAAAGTGGGACTTAGCAAAAGCCTCTTGGAGAAGATGTGCCCTCATTAAGGTTTTGAAGGGTAGGAGAGTAGTTTGTCAGATTTGAGGAGGGAGGGAGTCCCAGGTCGTAGGCAGGATGTGGACTAGGGATCGGTGGCAAGATAAACGAGTTCAAGATACAGTGAGAAAGTTAGCATTAGAGACGGAGACGGTATTTATTGAGAACTTCCTGTGTACAATGTGTTGTACTGAGCATTTGGGAAAATATAATTGAGTGAATATACTCTAATCCCAAGTACAGACCTCTGCACACAGGAAGTTCTCAATCAATACCGTGGATTAAGCAGCCATGATCCTTGATCCCAAGGACCTTTCATTCTTGTTTGAAGAGCAAAATCACCACCAGCCATCCCAAATCCTGCTTTCCCCCAAATAGGACTATGTCCCTGGGTATAATCTTAGTACCCATTTCACAGATTAGGGAACTGAGGCATTGAGAAGTCAAGTGACTTGCCCAAGGTCATAGAGCAGACAAGTGGCAGAGCTGCGATTAGAATCCAGGTCCTCTGACTCCCAGAGCACTTTGTGTGTGACAAACACTTTACCAAGCACTTGGGAGAATACAAAATGACAGAGTACGTAAACATGGTTCCTGCCCACAGTGAGTTTAGAATCTCCAGGGGGAGTCAGGCGTTAAAATAAATTATGGATATATACATAAACACTGTGGGGCTAATGGTGGGGTGAATTAAGGATGCAATTCTGAGTGCGAGGGGGAAGGTACAGGGAATAGAGGAAATGAGGGCTTAGTCAGAGAGATGTCATTTTAATGAAGCTTTAAAGGTGGGAAAAGCGATGGCCTGTTGGATATGAAGGATGCGGATATTCCAGGCCGGAGGCAGGATATGGACGAGGTGTCAGTGCCAAGATAGACAAGACCGAAATACATAGACTGTTGTATTCAAGGTCTCCCATTGTCATCAGCAATTGCTATTTCATTCTGAAAATTGTCTTTGTATTAACACTAGCAATGACTCTGGGGAGAATGTACCTTTGTTTCCATGAAACAGCTTCACCTAGAGCAGAATGTCCCTTTCCTTAATGGACACAGTCTAGTTGACAGTGATCTGGCACTTAGTGTAGAATCTGAAAAATAACTGAGGATTTGGAGCTAGGAGGTTTATCGAATGTTCTCTACCTGAGATATTTTCAGTTATTGGAAGGAAAGACCTCACTGTGCTGTGGCAGAGTCACTTGTTTAACAATGACAATTACAAACGGAATATCTTGTACATACTTGACCTAAAATAGAGAGAACCAAGAAGCCAGAGCTGGTGGGAAACCAACAAACCTTTAAAAATGACAAATTCCAACTTTGAGGGGAACAAAACGTCTGTGTCTGTCACCTCCTATTTCCAACTTTCATTTTAATGAGGAGATCCCATTCTTACCACCCCCTCACGCCAACTATTTTTATCTACTAGGGTAGCTATACATTAATCAGGTCAGACATGGCCCCTCCTAAGAAGGAGGGAAAACAGGTATTGAATCCCCATTTTACAGTTGAGGAAATTGAAACGCAAAAAATGTTCAGTCATTCACCTAAGGTCAAACGGCAGGCAAATGGTAGAGCTGGGTTCAGAACCCAGGTCATCTGACTCCCATCCCGTGCCTTTTCCAATCGGCCAAGTTACTCCCAAGGTGCTCGTTTTATAATAGTACCAACACAGTGCAGTTCGTGATTGGTGGCGGGAAATTTCCGAGCATAGATGTGTTGCTGTTTTCTCCACTTCTGTATGCAGTGCTGTTGAGTTCTTTAGCTTCAGGAATTTATTTCTCTCTGTCAGATACTGCAGTTGCTTGGGGTGATGTCAGTATATTATTACGAGCAGAGCTGCAATAGCTGTAAGCATACAGTGCACCTTGCTTCACAATAAATTATCTGCACCCTGGAAGGAAGTCAGGAATCTAACAGAACTCGTTCTCTGGTGGTGAGAGATTGACATTGTCAAAAGTGGCCCTGACAGGAGAGAAAGTCATCGCAAAGCCACTGCTCATGGCAAATGACAATTACAAAAACAAAGAAACTGGAAAGACATATTTTTCAAAGACAGCCCAGATGATAGTATCTGTCAGCCTTCTGCAACTCTACAGATTAACTTCTGCTTCTGTCCCTCTTGATTCTCTCCTACTCTTTCTGTACATGGGGTATAAATCAGCATATCCTGTTAGATATCATGCTAGCGATTTCTCTGAAGCACTTATTTACTGAAGATTCTTCAGTAGTTCACTGAAGATCTTATAAAATCAAAATCTAAGTGATTTTTAGTTCGCAGTGTATTCATAAACATAAAGCAGGCTGGGTTTCTCCACTTTACAATTAGATACCATCTGAAAGATAAACCTTAATTTGAACTTCTTGCTTAACTCCCTTGAACTCAGATTCATGTCACAATGCCAACAGTATTCATTTCATGTGATTTTGTTATGCCCAAAGAATGTTAATATTCCAGGTAGTGGAAAGAGTAATTGTTTGAGCCCCTGGTCTGATTCACTATGCTACGTCAAGCCCATAACTAATAAAATCCATTTGGAAAAATCAACCTAGTACGTGCCTGTCAATATCTTCATTTAGTATTCGATTTTTCACTTGACAATAATTCATTGATGATTTCTCTAGTGAATAGTTGCAGAACAACTATTTTATTTTAATTTCCATTTGACACTTTAAATTCTGTAGCAAAGTCTTCTCTGTAAATCCCGAATCAATCCTTATGCATGTTCTCATTCTCCTTCCCTCTCCTGCACTTCTGAGAAAAGCTGAATCTTAGAAAGGTGAGAGAAATTCATGATTTTTAGTGTTTGCCTGGGTTTTTTAGGAAAACGATTTTTATCTCAAAGTTAGGTTTTCAGGAAAGTCATTCTTTATATATTAGAAAATACTTGCTAGACCATGTAAAATACTCTGCTAAAGTAAGCTTGCATGGTGAAATCCACATAACAGTGGAATTTATTAACTTGGCAGTTACAATGCTGTGTGAATGACAACTCACACAGATTGAAATTGACAATTACAAAAAAAAAGCAAAACAATTTGCTAAGAATGTGTTGGAAATTAAAAATAAAGCATGATCTGGTGATCCAGTGTCTTTGATATTAATTGGTCCAACAATAGAGGGAAGGTAAAATTGAGGCAGAAACCTTTTTCTTAGAATCAGATTGCCCCTAGGTGGTGAGGTGCAGAGGAATTTCACTTCTGAATTTCCTTCTTAGCCCATGGGCATTTGCCAGGCTGAGTGTTAGAGTTGTTCAAGAAATCTGCTCACACCTCAATCACTGATGTGATATTGTTCTACATTTAGTCACGAAGGGGAGGCAGCAAGATCCCACAAAGAAACAGTTATGGGTGTTCTTGGGATCCAGAGCAATCAAGGGACCCTCTCATCTCTCCTCCCTCAAACAAGAACCACTGGTGAATTGGGCATTCGATTATCCCTTTTATATCAATGTAGTCTGCATTTGATGAGAAAGAGTGACCTACTGGAAAGAGCAGAGGTCTGGGAGGCAGGGGACCTGGGTTCTAATCCAGGCTCTGCCACTTGCCAGCTGTGTGACCTAGGGGAACTCACTTAACTTTTCTGTGCTCAGTTATCTCATCTGGAAAATCAGGATTACATTCTGGTTCTCCTGCTCCCTTGACTGAGAGCTCTATATGGGACAGGGACTATGTCTGATCTCATTGTGTTGTATCTTATTCATTCGATAGTATTTATTGAGCACTTACTATGTGCAGAACACTGTACTAAGCACTTGGAATGTACAAATCTTATCTACCCCCCTACCTAGCACATTGCTTGGCACATAGTAAGCTCTTCGTACTACATCATCGTTAATAAAGAAGTAGCATGGCACTTCTCTAGGCCATGAGAAGTGGATAGAGCATGGGTCTGGGAGTCAGAAGTCATGCGTTCTAATGCTGACTCTGCCACTTGTCTGCTGTGGGACCTTGGGCAAATCACTTCACATCTCTGTTCCTCAGTTACCCCATCTGTAAAATGGGGATTGAGACTATGAGCCCCACATAGGACAGGGACTCTGTCCAACCTGATTTGCTTGTATTCTCCCCAGAGGTTAGTACTGTGCCTGGCACATAGTAAGCATTTAACAAATATGGAAATTGTAGTTATTAACATCAAATCGTTACCATTACTATTCTTATCATTCTTATTATTATTGTTATCCTGGGCTTGGGGGTAAAGGCTTTTTAAGGTTGAACCTAAGCTTCAACAAGGTCTCTAGTTCTAGCCCACAGCATTGAGAACCTAGAAGCTCCAATTCCCCATTTTACGGTTGAGGAATCTGTGGCTCAGGGAGGTTAAGTGACTTACCCATGGCCACACAGGCAAATGGCAGAACCACGTTTAAAACCTCTTGTCTGACTCCCTGGCTTGTGTATTTCCAGTAGGTCACATGGACACACGCAGGCAGAGATGAACTATCCCTCCTGGCCTGGGAAATTGAAATGGGAGTTGGGGAGGCCCCTCTCTGGGTACAAATCTCAGAGACTCACAGTCTAGCAAATGGTCCCCATGAAAGAGCTGACACACACACATACTTGTTTGTGTGGGTGTATGTAGGTGGATCTGGGGCATTGCTCACTCACAGCACAGGAGAGTAACTTCGGGATAAGACTAGGATCAATCTGAAGCCTGGAAGATAACTCCAGTAGCATCATACATAGTGTAACTTACTGCCACCATGCTGGGGATAGCCCACAAAGTCAGTTGGACCCAGAGCCAATGATGGTGATAATATAACACCGGTCAGGAATTCTTTTTCGGTTTGCTGCAAAATCTACACCTAATGTCTTTGCAATAAATAGGATTGAGAAAATAGCTGTACATATTTTGATAGTCCATTAGAAACTGTGTAATATTAACTTGCTTCTTGATCAGTCAAATCTATGCAGGCAGAATCTTCTGAAAATTGGATAAAAATTACATGATTTCAGGACACAGATCATGTCAAATGAAAGAGCAGTGTAGTAGTTTGCCAGATTCCAAAATGGAGAAGGTTTAGACACTTTCACCAAAACAAACCAGGTATTGCCTATAGTTGTGGACTCTAGAGAAGAATTATGCTCATCTATAAGTGAGGTTTCAGTTTATTTCCTGTAGTGGGCTTCCTTCTTTAAAATAAATTTTTAAAAATGTAAATCATCTTTGAACTGTTTATCCCTCTCCAACTTAGATTAAAAACTGGGATAAAGTTCTGCAAAAAAAATATGTCCTTCCCCCACAGCAGTTCTTTACAAGGATTTACTCTGGGGGAAAGACAGTAGCACACTAATCAACTAAGATTTGACTGACTATGGTTAGGAGGTTGGTTGAGTTTTCAAAAATGCTATCTTAAGCAGAGTAGCATCATTACACTGACAGCAGCTTTCCAAATTAAGCCATCTCAACCTTTACCTATATTTTTTCCATTCACTTAATTTCAGTCCTTCAACTTCTTGGCTAATCACTCCCCCTTTCTTCATGGTGACTGGCCTACCTTTTGGAGCTCACATTTTATTTATAACTTTTCCAGGTAGCCATCTCCCCATCCTGAGTTAGCAATTAATCTGCAGATTATTAATGACTCTAGATGCATATAACCTTAATTAAAGCTTGTAGTTTGGCACAGAGAAATGAACTTTGGGAGGAAAAGGAAACCCTAGAATCTCAATGAAGTCAAATAGAGTCAAATAATGTGAGATCTCTTCACATAAACCAATACTGAATTTTAATGGGAGCAACCAGACCCACTATTTTATTTGCTTTATGTTCTTCAAGAGAGTAAATCTCTTCTATCACTTTTTTGATCACATTAGTTGTAAATATGTTTGTCTCCCCAATTCATTGTTCACTCCCTGAGTCATGGAACATGTTGTTTCTTTATTCTTTCCTAAGGTCCTGAAATGTATCATTTGGGTGCTCAATCGTAGTAGAATTACTCCTAAAACAGCAACGATTACTATGAATATTAAGAATTTTGATATCATTGTCAGAGACAGAATACTGAAATGGATTGACAGTTGTTCAGGCTCTATATAATGGCATGACTATGTCCTCAGGGGTTATGTTACAGTATCTGAAAATACTGCAAACATCATCAAAGAAACCGCAAATTGTATTATGCACTAAAAGTAATTTAAGTATCCCAGTGGGGCCATGTGAACATACTTTGAAAAAAGATGTAAGGAGAATATGGTAAATGGCTTGACTTTTCTACAGTGGGATATTAGGCAAAATTTAATTTTTTATTGGGAAATGAAATTCTTATTGATTGTCAGCTAAACTCTGACATTAAAAAAATCAAAGACTATATTTTGTTTTGATTGTAGTTAAGTACCATATAATGTACTAGGTGGGAAATTTAACAGCAGACCTATTTAATTTCATTTCACTAGTACATGGAAGTAGAAGATTATTCTTCTGATTCTAAAAGTTTTCTAACTAAAGACTGAATATTTATATTTTATGACCTGCACTGTTTCTAAAGAAAAACTGACTCAAGTATACCAAACAAATTGGAATCCAGGTTGGTCATCAAAGCCTTGTTATTAACAGGACAGAGAGAAAGGCCCAGAGGTACTGCAAAGAAGAGATCTATTTCATGATATGTTTTCTCAGTGAGGTAGACTCTTCCACAGTTTGAACTGAAATTCAGGTAATAATATTAATTGTGGGATTTGTCAAGTGTTTTCTATGTGCCAAGCACTGTACTAAGAAAATTAGGTCCCACATGTGGTTCACAGTCTAAGTAGGAGAGAGAACAGATATTGAACTCCCGTTTCATAGATGAGGGAACAGAGGCATAAAGAAACTAAATGACTTGCTCAAGGTCACCCTGCAAATAAGTGGTGGAGCTGGAAATAGAACCCATGTCCTCTGACTCCCAGACCCTTGCTCTTTCCACTAGGCCATATTTCTTGTACTTAGAAGATAAGGTCCCTGACTCCTTTCCCAAACAACTTCTAAATTTCCAAGCACTGTGATGGGATTGCTTTTTTCTTCCTTTGGGAAATAGCCTTAAGGCTGTTCCATGGCACCTCAACTAGAAATCGATCCAGAAAATAAAAATAGATACAAATTTCAACAGTTTCACCCTATGTGAGGGCTATTACTCTCACACTGTAGTTCTCATTATTGTTGTTACTTTATTACCATCTAATATAAATAATAATAGTATTTATGAACTTATGAAATTATCCTCTCCTCAGCACTATACTCAATTACTTATTTTGACCTCTGTAGTTGTTAATATTTTTGCGTTCATCTTTCCCATTAGATTGTAAGCACCTCACAAGCAAGGAATGACAATTTTATATTCTGTACTTCCCAAGCACCTAATACACCAAATGGAAGTTCAATTACTGTTTCAGTTACTACTTTCCTTTTATGGTATTCATTAAGCGTACTAAGTGCCTGGTCCTGAACTAAGCTCTGGGGTAGCTACAAGATAATCAGGTTGGACACAGTCTATGTCCCACATGGGGCTCACAGTATTCAAACTCATTTTACTGATGAACTACCTGAGGCATAAAAAAATTCAGTGATTTGCCCAAGGTGACACAGCAGATGTGACAGAGCTGGTTAAGAACCGAGAACCTGACTCACAGGCCCATACTCCATCCCTTTGACCACAGTGCTTCTCTATACTATACACTAATAACTCTAATAGTGATAATGATAATAATAATAATGTTGGTATTGGTTGAGCACTTTCTATGTGCAGAGCACTGTTCTAAGCGCTGGAGGGGATACAGGGAAATCAGGTTGTCCCATGTGGGGCTCACACTCTTAATCCCCATTTTTCAGATGAGGTAACTGAGGCCCAGAGAAGTGAAGTCACTTGCCCAAAGTCACACATCTGAGAAGTGGCAGAGCCGGGATTAGAACCCATGCCCTCTGACCCCCAAGCCCGGGCTCTTGCCACTGAGCTATGCTGCTTCTCATGATATTATCATATTATATTATTATAAAATTATTATTACGAAACAGAAATTATAATAGTAGTGGTAACATTTGTCCCCCTTGTCCTTAAACTTCTGAAGACCAAACTTCGCAAGTTCAGACACTTTGATCTAGAGGAAGAGGGTTCTCCCATTTCTATCTCTTCACTGCCTTCTTCAATTCAACACACTCAGGTCATGGGGATGGTAGTAGAGGGTAGAATGAGGTCTGTGGTGAAAATTCTCCAGTCAACACATTCCTTCCCATTTGCACATTTAGACACAATACATGCACAAACCGTGAAATGCTTTGGGGAAAAAATCCCTCCCCATCAATTTAGAGATTCCCTCTCCCAGGATCTAGCACCATTTCCCCATACCTGCTTGGGGTATTTCATGGGTAACCTCTCCTTTGCAGACAGGACATCTCAGAGAAGTTGAACCCTCTCTTCCTCCATAATTGCCACACCAAAGAAAGAGAAGCAAGGAGAATTAGAGAGAGAGATTTGACTGAAATAATTAGGGTGAATAATGCTCATAACAGCTTGCTGTTTGAAACCCTTATTTTAGATGCAAAAATGAAGAGAAATTCAATTGAGAAATAGAAAGACAATATTTCTTAGGGAAGAAAATACATTTATACTACATTGCTCTGGAAAGTACTATAATGGTTTTGGAATATGGAAAACATGCAGATACACTTTATGATGATCAGTAAAAGCCCATTTGAAAGAAACTCAATTTCGTGGGGTTTTTTTTCGTTGTAAGACTACATTTTCTTTAAAAAAATCTCATTGCTTTTTCCTCTTTTATACTTTTTTTTAAATAACATTCCATTAAATTATTTTATATTGTGTTAAACTTAATAATGACTACTCATGCAAAGCGGACTTTTTTACATAAATAGATAACATCTTTGTATTGATACCATTAACCTAAAAAACTTTTTCATTTGCCTTGAACCTTTGACACGCATAAAAATAAATTCAGGAGTTTGTGTCAGTGAAATTTCCTCTTTGTTCATCTCCTGGTTCTGAAGAATCTCATACTTGTGCAATTATCCAAGGTAATTGTTACCTGACTAAATAGATGAGGCACATACCAATGCTAAATGAGGTTTATAAAACAGGTGGCCCAGTTTAATCAGTATAAGGAACTCATCCAAAATCTTTTGCCAATCTGATTGCCTCTAGTGTTGCAGTCAACATCATTTGGATACTCGGTAATAAAAGCAGTCTCTTGGGTATTGATGAAGTTCATTAGAAGTTTAAAAGTTTTACATTTGGGAGGTTAGGTCTTATGGAATCTTTGTTGAAATGAGACTACTACCTTAAGGTAATTTGAAAGGCAAGAATGATTATATAATTAGAGTCGCAAATGTGGTATAACAGGAACTGAATAATGCAAATAAATCAGAACGGAGTACATCATAACAATACGTGAAGCAACCGGAGAAATTGAAAGAACTAAAGGATTGACACAATTGAGATTTGATTAGGAGTTAGAGTTAGAAGACAAATGAAAACAGAACAGCCAAATTCAAATTTCGTAAATAATCTAATTGTTCAAGGTTATGGAAAGAAGGTCAGTGTCAAGTCTGACTGAATTCTACTTCTAGAGTCTACGAAGACTTTTACTTTCCGTTGGACTTTATTTTGATTTGTCTTCAGAACAAATATGCCATGAACATGTATATGTAATCGATGGTCCAGGAGAAGCAGCAAGACATATTGGAGCCTTGCTCAGCTCCCTGATGCCTGCCCACAAGATTTGATGCCTGCCTACTCGGAGCTTATAGACTAAAGTGGGAGAGAGACATTGAATAAATTACATATGGGGGAATGGAAGGGTATAAGTGTTGTTGGCCTGAGGGTGGGGTGAAAATCAAAGGCTAAAAGGGTGCATAGGTGGTACAGAATGGAGGGTGAGTATGGCAATTAGTTTTTAGGGAAGACCTGTTGAAGGAGTTGTGATTTTGATAAGGCTTTGAAGGTCCTTAGGCAATGAATAGTGGGTTCTAATCTAGGCTCCACAACTTGTCCTCTGTGGTCTTGGCCAAGTCAATTAGCTTCTCTTACCTCAGTTTCCTCATATGTAAAATGGGCTTTAAATACCTGTTCTCCCTTTCCCTTAGATTGTAAGCCCATATGGGACAGGGAACGTAGCCAACCTGATTATCATGTATCTACCCCAGCCCTTGGTACAGTGTGTAACAAATGCTATGAAAATAAGGACTCTTAAAAATTGGGCTATTCCTGAAGGAAATCAGGCTGCTGGGAAGTAACCACTCAATTAAAGCTAGAAAATATGAGGAATAAGCTATTTATGTACTATTAGCACTTTGGCACAGATGGGTGGGCGAGGCTTAAAATAATTTGGATTAGCGACTGAAGGGACTTCCCCAAATCCATCATCTTATTCGCTTCTTGGAGGTAAATGCGTTTCTCTCTGGAATAATATCAGAACTTCACTAGAAAATCTAGATCTGAAGAATATTTGTAAGTGTGTAAAAAAAGTAATTACTGGCCCCTAAGGAATGGCTCTAAGAGGATTCCAGTAACTATGTTGCTTTTTCATAAGAATACTAGTAGTAATAATGGAGCATTCATTTGTTGTAGTCAATCAATCAATTGCATTTATTGAGAACTTAGTACGTTCAGATCACCGTACCAAGCACTTGGGAGAGGACAATACAAACAGAATTAGTGGACATGTTCCCTACCCATAATGAGCATATACGTAGTAGGCATTTAATAAGTAGAGAACAGAGAAGTGACATATTCTATACATCCATTTCTATGATAGATATAAAATATTTACAACTAGAATTGCTAAACCCTACCTGGATGCATGAGTGAATATATATATATATACACAAAACTGGTCAAGATAGGTTATAGAAAAGTTCAAAAGTGCTAGTTGGATGATAGATATACACTCTTTAGGACACTGAGAAATTAACTGGGGAAGTCTAGTTGGAAGAGACATACTGATAAGAGATCAACCTTTTTTGGATAATTTCAGATAGAGGAAGCTGACGATTTGCAGGGTTTTTTTTTTTATTGGTACCTGTTAAATTTGTGTTTATTAGATGGCAGGCATTGTACTAAACATTGGGTAGATACAAGATTGGACGTAGTCACTATCCCACCCAAGAGACACAGTCTAAATTGGAGGAAGGATGGAATTCTCATTTTACAGATGAGGTAACTGAGACACACAGAAGTTAAGTGATTTGCCCAAGATAAAAGAACATGGAAGTAGCAGAGCCAGGATTGGAATGCAGGACATCCGACTCCCAGGCCCATGCTCTCTCCACTAGGCCATGCTGCTTCCCTAGGTTATATGAATAACTGTTTCAGGTTACCTGAATAATCTGAAAGTAACTGCTTCATTTTCCTCAAAGCAAAACTATGATGATATTTATTGAAAGCTTAATATGGGCAGAACACTGTACTAAGTGTTGGGGAGAGTACAATACCACAGAGTTGGTGCCCACAGTGATTTTACAAGCTAGAGACTATTTATTGACTATTGTCTATAAAGACAATCTGGTTACTAGTGAAATTTTTAGGTGGTACAAACTCTATCAGAGGAAACATATGGAAGATTTACCTATGTAGTGGTTAAAAATGCATCATAATAAGTAAATCTCTTGTCATATTACAATTCAGGTATCTAGATAATAATCATATTTGTTAAGCATTTAAAATATACCAAGCACTGCACTCTTGTTGCCAAGGAATGTATTCTAATGCCATTGTTTTGCTCTTACATGAGATATACTATGAATGACTACTGAACTCACATGTTTCTATTCCTAGATTAATTGCTATAGACAGTGGAAAATAAAGGAGCCACCTGGATACCAGACTGTCAAGTGAAACTTCATAATAGGCTGCATTTACTGTCAAAAGAGAATAAACAACACTGCAGAAAATGAAATTCTAATTAAAATGATGCATTCAAAAAGTGGAATTGTAGGTTAAATTCAGTTGATATTGAACTACATATAATTTTATCTGTAAACACTCCCCTAAAAATCTCAGTGTGGGACACACATCACTGAATAAACTCTCTTTAATGAAAGCAATCACTCCATACAGCGTCAAGAGAATATGTCCTGCTTAATTGTTCTGTCCTGTATCATACTAAAAGAATAAAAAAATCACAGTCCAGTCAGTGAGAAATAGGGAATAACTAAAGATCTCTCCCATCAGCAACAACAAAACCCTTTAGGCACTTTTATCTAAAGGCTCTCCCTGTAGATGCTCTAACAACTTGCTCAGATCTAAAAATAATTTCCAAAGAAACATGAATAAAGAAGGTGACTGAATGGCTTGCCTCGTCCATTACCAGTTCAGTGTAAATTATTGCAGAGAGATTTGAAGTAATTTCCAGTAGAAAATACATTAACTTATCAGAAGGAATTAAGCAGTGAAGAACTTTCTGTAGAAAATGGAAACGTGTGTGTAAACCACTGTATTTGAGACTCCATCACTTCCCGAATTACATATTTTGGTAAACTGTGTTCCTCTCCTTATCCTGTTAGGACTATTTTCTCAAGAACACGAATCCCCATTTCCGTTCCTTTAGCTAATGCAGAGAAGGCACCTTCAAAAGACTATATAATGCTTTCAGTCAGAAAGAATTAAATTGCGTCTTCCTTCCCAGGGATAATTTGAGTAATTTAAAAGAGGCTTGTGACATAAATCCCGTTGTTAGTTTCTCTTTTACCCCATACTGGGGAAGACTAGAAGAAGTCTGGCCTTTTGCAACTGAATAGTGGCTTTTCCTTCACTTTCCCTTCTCTCCTACTCCTCCCAAAGACCTGGCAGGAAAAACTCCCAAAGTGCTCAGCACATTCACATGACTTTTCCATTTAAGATGAAAAATGGTCTCATACCTGCAAAAATATATATGCAGAAAAAGTACAGGGTAGGTAGGCTAGGGTGGGAAGGGGGCGAAAGAAAGAGAAAGCATATCATTTCTCCATTCCCCCTGTTTGAAATGCACACAGAGGCATTCACCTCTATTCTTCCAGAGTAGGAAAGCATTGTTGCCTAAGGGAAAGAACATAGGCCGAAAGTCAAAGGATTTAGGTTCTAATCCTGGATCCACTACTCACCTACTGTGTCCCCTTGGGCAAATCACTTCACTTCTCTGTGCCTCAGTTCCCTTATCTGCAAAATGGGGATTCAATTCCTGTTCTCCCTCCCTCTTAGACAGTAAGGCCCGTATGAGACCTGATTATATTGTATATACCCCTCTGCACTTAGTAGCAAGCTTGGCCCTTGGTAAACACTTAACAAATGCCATAATTATTAGAGAGAGAGAAGTTTTCTTTGAAGGAAATAGGCATTCATCAGCATCTAAAGTTTATGTATTCTCTACTAGAGAGAAGAAAATCCACTTTCCTGTGTTTTTACTTCTAGTATTAAGTGCTGCCTGTTGACCGAGCACTGTATTCAGCACTGGGAAAGAATATACAAGATGGTACAACTAATAGTAAGACCCTATCCATGTCCATGGATGTGGCTGAAAAGACCGATATACAGATACCAGCCCATGCCACACTCCATAAAAATAAATACCGTTCTTAGCTGCACTGGTGCCTAGACTTCCTGTAGTGAAGGAAATTAGCATATATGAAATACACCTAGTTCTAGCATAGCTGATGTTTTCACTCCGCTGTTTGGCTACATTGCTCATAAGAAATAGTCTTTTGACAGTGTGAGACTTGTTTGCTTGGGTTCAACAAACACCATTCTGAGTAGGAGGCCGGGTAGCCTAACGGAAAGAACAAATGAAAAGAGGAGATGTGGATTCTAATCCTGTCTTTGACACTTGTCTGCTGCGTGACCTTGGCAAAGTCGCTTAACTTCACTGAACCTCAGTTTCCTCATCTGTAAAATGGATATAAAATGCTCGTTCTCCCTCCCTCTTAGACTGTGAATCTTATGAAGGACAGTGAATCGATCTGATTATCATATGTAGTCCCCAGTGCAAGTCACATAGTAAGCACTTGATAAATATCAAAATGATTATTACTGATGCCATTAGTAGTAGTAGTAGTAATAATAAGAGACAGTTGTGTGTATGTGCTTGACATTGGAAGTGGTGAATATTTAAACTCAGATTTTCTTATTGATTGGCAAGTGCTATTGATTACTGTGTGACTGTGAGCAAGCAGCGTGGCTCAGTGGAAAGAGCGTGGGCTTTGGAGTCAGGGCTCATGAGTTCGAATCCCAGCTCTGCCACTTGTTGGCTGTGTGACCGTGGGCAAGTCACTTAACTTCTCTGTGCCTCAGTTCCCTCATCTGTAAAATGGGGATGAAGACTGTGAGCCCCACGTGGGACAACCTGATTCCCCTATGTCTACCCCAGCGCTTAGAACAGTGCTCGGCACATAGTAAGCGCTTAACAAATACCAACATTATTATTATTATTATTAAGTCACTTAACTTCTCTGGGCCCCAGTTTTCTCATTTGTAAAATAGGGATAGGAAAGATTGTATGTGCTGTTTGGGAGAGGGTTCCTATCCTATCTCAAAATCTTGTATCTGCTCCAACGCTTAAGCACATATGATCTTCAGGTAAGCAGCATAGCCTAGTGGATAGAACATGGGTATGGAAGTCAGAAGGACCTGGGTTCTAATCCCACCTCTGTCACTTGTCTGCTATGTGACCTTGGGAAGATCACTTAACTTCTCTGGGCTTCAGTTAACTCACCTTTAAAATGGGGTTAAGACTGAGCCCCATGTGGGATAGGGACTGAGTCCATCCTGTTCAGTTTGTATCTACCCCAGTGGTTAGGATAGTGCTTGGCATATATTAACTGCTTAACAAGTACCATAAAAGAAGAGCTTAAATTCTTCTTCCAGGGCTGGAATCAGAAAATGTGAAATATGGGAAGTAGTGAGTTCTACTGGAAAGACCACAGGCCTGGAAGTCAGGGAACCTGGGTTCTAATCCAGGCTCCATCATGTCTCTGCTGTTGTGAAATTGGGAGTCATTCAGCTTCTCTGTCCCTCACTTTCCTCATGAAGAAAATGGTAATTCAATACATCTTCTCCCTTCTACTTATATTCAGTCAATCACATTTATGGGGCATTTACTGTTTATAGAGAACTGCACCAAGCACTTGGGAGAGTACGATATAACAATAAATAGATACATTCCCTGCCCACAGTGAGCTTACAGTCTAGAGGGCGAGACAGACATTAATATAAATAAATAAAATACAGGTATGCACGTAAAGTGCTGTGGGAGTGGGAAGGGGAATGAATAAAGAGGACAGTCAGGGCGACACATTTAATACCACTCTCGCTCTTAGACTGTGAACCCATGTGGGACTGGGAATATGTCTGACCTGGTTATCTTGTGTCTATCCTGTTCTTCAGTACAGTGCTTGGCACAGAGTAAGCACTTAACAAATACTATATTATTATTGGTAAGTGGTTTTGCCAGTTTCTTACTCAGAAACGTACTTCTAACCCTGATATATGCCTACCTTCTCTCCTACTTAGTCTTTCCCCGCTCCACCTGCGTGCCATTGTCACTAGAATGTAAGCTCCTTGTGGACAGATAACATGTTTAGAACCTCTACTGTACTTTCCCACTCCGCAGGCTCTCAATCAATCCCGTTTCTGCCACTCAGTCCCTCTTTTCACATTCTCCCAGCCTCTGGTTATTAATTCCTCATTGAATGCTCTTTCCTTTCAGTGTAGCCTTTCTGTCCATTTTTCAAATGTCAGGTCTGGTCTTTCTCTTCTGGTCTTTGACCTTCTGGTCTGACATTCAGCCATTGTAGAATCATATAAAATTTATAACGGTAATAATATAATTTAATGTCCATTAACCAAACTGGAAATAGAGTTGGTGTGCGCTATCCACCATCAAGATGGTGCTGCAGTACTTCAAAAGAATAGAGATGCTTTTCCAGTCATCATAGATAAAGTTTACCTTTGGGATAGTTCATCAATCATTCAATCATTTACTGAGCACTTTCTGGGTGCAGTACACTGTAATAAGCACTTGAGAGAGTGCAATATAACAAAATTGATAGACATGTTCTCTACCTGCAGTGAGCTTACAGTCTATGGGGGGAGACAGACATTAATCTAAATAAATGTTATAGATACATACATCATCATCTACATCATTGTTTCCTGACATTGTCATTATCATCCTAATTGAGGTCTTGGTGCATGTTCAGCATTATACTTTGTGCTGCAAAGAAAAGTTACCAAGACACTGACCCTCGCTGTCAAAATAACAAAGACACATAGAGAAAAAAACTCCCATGCCAAGGAATTGAAGAGGTTGAAAGTTCAAATTCCCTCTCACCAGAGGTAGATGTCTTCATCTTTGCTCGATGGTCTATTTTGGTAGGCGTCCTTTCATTATGTATAGGGCCCAAAATGAGATTTTTAACCCAATTCAGTCTTCAAGGAGCTAAATTCCCCACAGGATTCTAATGATATTTATAGGACAAGACTCTGCCACCAAGAGTGGCAAACAGAAGCAGCTATAGACTCGTTCACAGCCCTTTGGGAGAATTGTTTTCAAACAGACACCACACTCACATCACACACACGTTTCATGATTTCTTCTCCGCATCAGTGCACAGGGACATGGTAATGGCTATTATCAGCAGTTCAAATGCTATGTGACAAGATAAGAGTTTTGGTCACACAGGAAAAGAGGATACCAGACAACAGCATTTTCTCAAAACTGAAATGCACACTGTTATGCGTAGGCTGCAGGATGGAGTTCAACTTGGAAGGGAAAGAGTCCATTGGAAACACGGAGAGAGTTACCCTGTCTTTTATCTGCAGGGTGTAATAATGACCATTTTTATTAATTGCTTACTCTGTGCCAAACCCCAGAGTAGATACAAGATAAACAGATTGTACAGTCCCTGTCCCTAAATGGGACTCACAGTCTAAGGGGGAGAGAAAACAGGCATTTTATATTTAAGAGATGTGGGGTAGATGTTCTAAGAGTGTATTTGTCGTAACTGACTTTGGATTCCAGCAAAAGGGTCGGTCAGACTCAGAGGGGAAATTGGTTTTCGAAAATATATTAGAGAAGGCTATTCAATCAGACTCTTTAGAGGAACTATCCCTTCATTTTAGAATGAAGATGGCCATTATTGGAGGAAATTGAATTAAGAAGAATAGTCCATTCAAGGTGACACTGATTTCTAGTTTGTGTGGATGCCCTATCATTCAGTACCTGGGATGAAGGTCTATGTTCTCTATTAAGGGTAATAAAGTGCTATCCAAGCAGTCTTTTTCCCACAAAGTTGACACTCAAGTTTTATTACCCAGAAGATGTTAGACCCTATGATTTAAGTTGGGATTTACATGATTGCTCCTCACTTAAAGTTTGTTTATTGCCTCCTCCCTTCAGCAGAGAAGACGGATAGAATGATGTGATGAATGCTTCTCTCACTCAAGTGTTAAACAACAAAGGAAAGCACTGATTATTAAGCAAAATGTTATTCCCTTCCTTGGTTATCGATTCATTCTTTATGTATAATATTGATAGTCTGTCTGAGTCCTGTTTCTCAGAACCCCTTTTAAGAAGAGCACTGGACCATATGGAAACCAGTTCAGAATATTTTATATTTCATGGTAATTTACCTCATATTATGAGGATAATCTTTTTCATGGTCATCTACATTTTAAGATAATTTAATACTATATGGTTGTCTTTTCTGCTGGGTATCATGAGTATTTAATACTTTTACTGCCTTGAAAAGAAAGGAGGAAGGAGGAGAGGAAAGGAGAAAAAGAAAATGAAGGCAGAGAGAGGGAAAGAAGAGATAAATTGGATGCCAGGAGTGCTGGGGACTGGGAAGATGCTTGAACAGAGAAGTCAAAAATTCTGACCAAGTTCGTGTCTCTTCAGAACTTTTTTTCTCTTTTGGAAAAGTAAATATTTTGGGCTCTAGGAGGGGAAAGTAGATGAAAAAACCCATGTCTCTGAATAGCTTTTAAGATTAGCTGCTTGCTGTCATCCTCTCACTGATATGGCTCTTTAAAGAGTTTGGGTTTTAAATGACCTGACGACAATGCTAGACTGGTCAGGTAAGATGGAATCAGAAGTAGCAGAGGGCCATCCAGCCGCACATGACCTACTGAAAAGCTCTCACCTGAGAAAATTGGGCTAGATTGTGGATTCATAGCCTGACCTGGAAAAGGCATGTCCCCTGAACGAGGCAGTTAGGATTCTGGATGGCCGATGTGTTCCAGGCGGCTTCTGTAATGGTGCTGTCTGTGGGTCATCATCCCTAACATTTCCCAGGCAGTTAAATTTTGAGAAGAACTGTAATAGCTGCAGTAACAATAGTAGTTATAATAGTGGTATTTATTAAGCACTTATTATGTGCCAAGGACAGAGAGAAACATGATAACCTACTCAGATGGTCCCTGTCTCACAGTTCAAGTAAGGAGGAGAACAGGGATTGAATACCCATTTTACAGATGAGGAAACTGATGTACAGAAAAGTGAATTGGCATGCCCAAGGCCACACAGCAGGAAAGTGGCAGGACCAGATTAGAATTCTGCTCTTGATTCCCAGGCCCTTGATTTCTCCACTAGGCCACACTGCTTAAGCACCAGAGGAAACAGGGTCCTCACCCTCTGGAAGAACAGACAGAGAGAAAGAGTTACCCATTAGAAAATAAATCAGAACACTAAGAATGGGACAATATCCAATTGTAATCTTCTTGAGGGCAGAAATCACATACATTTAATTCTATTTACTTTTTCCTAAGAACTTAGTGTTCTGTGCATGGTAGGTGTTCAATAAATGCTATTGACTGATTGATCAAAGGATTTGCAAAATTAGGACACTGAGGCAGACTTGAAAACGGAGGCATCAATACAACAGTGAACCATATTTGCATGCAATAATGAAAGGAAGATTGCAAGTCAATCATAGTCATTTTCAGCCACATTCACAAACTTGGATAGGACCTCACCATCACAGAGGTCACCTTTGAAAATGGAAAATGGCTACACAGATCTATTCTCCATCTATACACTATACATTATATGTTTTCACCTATATTCTATTTGGATATATTTTTGAAGAAGTCTGGTTAACTGATCTCACCAGTTAAATTTAGTCTCTATAGGACAAGGGAAGTGGAAATTTGAAGCATTTTCCCCCCATAATTCAGGATGTGTTTAAACATTTTTTTCTGGGGGTGGGGGAGAAATGGTGAGAATTATCCAAATATGTGCTTTTTATCTATTTTGTGTGGGGTTAATCTTTTTCTCGTATGCCATCAGTCAAATAAGGCGGATAAAAGAGTCTACCTAGTAGAGCCAGTCTGACGCATTCTAATGATACATCCTAGCCTGGTAGGCAATCTCAAGTAGCCAACTCAGCCTATTTTTTTCTGACATGAATTCAGGTTAATAATATGCCATTATATCAATTTAACCCCTGAAGCAGGAGAAAAAAGGTCCACACATTTTTATGATTGATGTCATGGAGCAAATGCATTGTGATAATCATGCAAAAGAAGGGGCTAGACTTGCCCAGCATGTTGTGGAATGTCTAATACTATCATTTGAAGGATTGTGGAGTCCACAAGCAGGCCAAAAGACTTCAGTGCAACATTATTGAAGAGTCAATAAATCAATGGTATTTATTGAGTGCTTACTATGTGCAGAACACTGTACAAAGCGCTCAAAGAGTACAGTACAACAGAATTAGTGGAAAAGTTCCCTGTCCATAACGAGCTTACGATCTAGAGGAACGGCAGCTTCCTCAGAGGCCATTGGGAAATCCTAGAGAGTTGTTAATAATTCCTCAGGTTGACTTCCATTTTCTCCAGTGGAGCCATATGATTATAGGGAAGTCTGACTACATTATTATAATATGAACTATGATCCTTTTATTGAAGGAACTTTGCAAGGAGAGAGAGTGTGCACTTGGAAAGGACCTTTTGTTTCTCAAGTCTTCTGCAAAATTCACATTAAATGAAATTCATTGTACATTTTCTATTATTTTGGCTTGAATTATGGTGGTAACATTAACCACTTATATCTGCAGCATAATCAGGCAGTGATGAAAATGGCTATTTTGCATTTGCCTTGGAGACAAATACATGCACAGCTTACAAAAGCCTGAAACAGGCTATGGCCAATCAAGCTTTACAGCATGTAATTAAGACAGGATTGCCATTACTATAGCCAAATGCTTTGGGAAATTGAGTTGAATTTTATGGAAAGAGAAAATCAATAAAGTCTCAGGAAGGAATATAGTGATCTTTTCTACAATAAAACATATTCATCCAGACGATTGATTTGAGATGGATTTGTCAAGAGGATGACATTAATTCCATTGCTTACTACCTGAGTAGAA
The DNA here is from genome assembly GCF_004115215.2 of Ornithorhynchus anatinus. NCBI lineage: Eukaryota > Metazoa > Chordata > Mammalia > Monotremata > Ornithorhynchidae > Ornithorhynchus > Ornithorhynchus anatinus. The sequence continues at coordinate 31,087,833 of NC_041745.1, forward strand.
ACGGAGATTGAATAATGATGAATCACCCAAAACTTGTTTAGGATTTCTGGTGAGGTCACAACTTTTATTCCTCTTAATTGGACTTGGATTTTTCAATAATACAGAAAGGAAGTTTGTGTTGATCCTTATATTTGGAGAGCTGTTAAACTTTCTCACTCTGTGTCTTTCTTAAAGGAGTTATGAAAATTTCTCCAAAAAGAAAATGCACATTTAGAAGGATGAAGGAGAATGCAAAACTTTGGGTAAGAGCATCACAAAGAATAAAACACTTTGAAGGACAGAGGAGAAAAAAAAATGGCCCACTTGATAAAGAGGGTTGCAGTCTGATTCACAGTATTGCAAGATTATTATTCTACCTCAAGAGATTGGGAATTGAAAAACAAAAAAAAAGATTATGAGGCTGTTTGTTCCCCAAATTCCTTACATTCATTCAAAAAGAAGAAAAAGTATTATTGTCCTTTTAAAATACTTTTCATCTCTGCGTATTATGAATTGTTGAATAGGATTTCAATTTATCTTTAATTAGAATTGTTAAACCCTTAGCTGCCCTACTCTTGGACAATTCCTGGGCTTCCACTTCTTAAGTGGTGCTTACTACCTCATTTTAATACCTAGGTCATTGGGGAATTCTTTTATGAATCTTCCAAAATGCTAGAGGGCCTTGCAGACCCTATTTTTTTCAACACCTCTGTCTCCCTCTTTGTCACTGGAGAAGGTAGGAAAAGTATATATACTAAGAATAATGCCTCAATGCCCTATATGTCAGCCAAAAATAATATCCATTTTGCTGGTTTTCAGCACTTGGAAACTCCAGTCAGACTGTGCCCAACTTATTAGCTTGTGTCTAGCCCAGTACTGAGTACAGTGCTTGGCACATAGTAAGTGCTAAATAAATACTATTCGAAAAAAAGTTCAGCACTGCCTGAGTTTTTCTTAAGGGAGTTGAATAGCCAGGGAGGAAATAGCCGTGAGATTGGATCAACGATGTTCCTTGGGGTTGAAACTTGTATTCCATTTAGGAGGGTCCTGGTAATATTAGACAAGATGGAGGAGACTCGCCCACTTCGTAACTGTAGGCTGGTCATTGAGAGATCCTGAGGTAGGTGAGATAAGCATACATTCCTTTATCCTTTTATGACAACCATTTGCAGATTCCAAAAGATCCTAAATCTTTTAGAGAAAAGGAAATTTGAGTCTCTTTTCATTCTCATGACCTGTCTTCCTTACTTCAGTCATTAAGTGGTATTTATTTATTGAGAAGGAGCCTAATAAAGTGGATAGAGCATGGGCCTGGGAGTCAGAAGGTCATGAATTCTACTTCTAGCTCTGCCACTTGTCTGCTGTGTGACCTTGGGAAAATCGCCTTATTCTTTGTGCTTCAGTTACCTCAACTGGTAAAATGGAGATTGTAACTGTGAGCCCCACGTGGGACAGGGACTGGGTCCAACTAGATTTGTTTGCATCCACTCCGGTGCTTAGGACAGTGCCTGGCACAGAGTAAGGGCTTAAAAAATACCATTTTGAGTACTATTATCACTGTGAAGCAGCAAGACTTATCGGTGCCTCCTCTTCCTCATTTGTAAAATGAGGATTAAATACCCATTTTTTGCTTTTCCTATAGAGAGTAAGCCCCGTGTGGGTCCGGGACTGTACCTAACCTGATGGTGTTGTTTCTATCACAGCACTCAGCACAATGCTTGGCCAATTGTAAGACCTTAGCAAATATCACAGAAAGAGGGATTTTCAGGTTTGGAAAACAGAGCATTATGAAGGGAAGTAAGATATATGGATTCTGATAAATAGCACGTTGAAGCTTTTCCTTCTTAGTTCCATAATACTCTGGTGACTGAAGTCATGAACTATTGCTCCTAATTTCCATTTTTTATATTAGTTTTAGAAAAAAAGAGTTAGACTCCTTTGAGTTTAAATAAAAAGCAGATGAAAGAACTAAAAGAGGAGAGAAAATGAGGTACCAAGTCAGGAAGGAAAAGCAGGTTTTACCTCCTACCCTTTGTTGTCTTTGTTTTTGTCAAGCATCTTCATCTCTGCAATAGTATAAGGAATATATATATATTTTTTGCTATCTTGCTGTGCTTTCAAAGAATACCTCTGAGCATGCTCAGAAGACAGGCCCTTTTTCCCAAGAAAGAAGGAACAGATCCCAGAATGGAGGATTGACATCTTGAGGCAACTTCTCATGCCTCAATAGTGACCAGATTGGGTAACTGCCTGATAGCCAATCAACCCCTGGATTCGAAAAGCCAGAGAGAGAGTCAGGGACAATTTTCTTACCCTCAGCCAATCAAGCTGAATTTCCTGAATAGTCAAAGTGAATTCCCAGAGTGTGGAGGTGTAGAGTATAATAATAATAAAAATAATTATGGTATTTGTTAAAAGCTTACTATGTGCAGAGCACTGTTCTAAGTGCTGGGGTAGATACAGGGTAATCAGATTGTCCCAAGTGGGGCTCACATTTTTTAATCCCCATTTTTACAGATGAGGTAACTGAGGCACAAGAGAAGTTAAGTGACTTGATACAAGGTACTTTAAGACAGGGAAAGGCAAGCTTATTGCCTCTTCTCCTTTCCATCTAATGCAAGTTAGCACACCTTTCTGTTAAGAATGTTGTAATTTAAATTGTATAAAAAAAATCTAATTTTCAAGGATCACATCCAATCTGGGCAATGTTCTTCTGCATCTTATTTTCCAAGCCTAATACATAGTCAGACCTTAATAAATATGTGATGCTTAACGCATGTTTAAGTGAGAGTGAGGCTGCTGCCATTAATATGTACTAGCATGGTACTTTACAGTGGAAGGAAGTTGTAAAGTTATTTTAAAATTATTCTATAAAACTGAGAATTGAATGGTAAACATTGTTTTATGGTTTAGGAAATATGTCTCTACTTTTCTATCTTCATTGCAAAATATATGAATAATTGTCCTGGATTGCACCATACAGTTTTCTGAAAGTCATTTAAAGAGTGATAAACTCTAAGTCACACAACTACAATATAGGTTTATTGATGTGAAACTATTAAATCCTAGAAACGCCAACATTAGAATGAATGACAGTATTTTCAAATGATAATGAAAAACTCACCTTTAGGAACTGAGCATTATTTTTAAATTGGAGTGAGAAATATTAAGTGCTCTATTTAACAGAAATGCCTTTTCCCATTTCCTTAACTTACATTTTATGCTTGGTTCTGTTACCAGTAAATACAGTTTAAGAAGCAAAGAATTGCCGAGGATTACAATGACTCTGAGAATCTCCGAATACAAGAATTGCTAAAAGATTATTTGAAAAGGAATGATTCACTTATATTTATTTTTACACATGATAATACACTGAATAAAATGAAAAATGAATTTGTACCACAAGTATTCCCTGCTAAAATTTTATAGGTTAGGAAATTGTTTAAAAGAATACCTAAAAGTCCAGAGGATATATTTTGTCAATTATAGTTCTTACAATGTGGAACATAGCACATCTCCTAAGTCCTGAAGTTTAGAAAAAGGGGCACTTTTTATGGAAATAAGGAAGAGGTTTAAAATATGCTGGAATAGATACAGTCAATCAGGTTGGACACAGTCTACATTTCTCATGTAGCTCACAATTTTAATCCCCATTTTACAGATGAGGTAACTGGAGCCCAGAGAAGTTAAGTGACTTGCCCAAAGTCACATGGCAGACAGCTGATAGAGCCAGGACTAGAACCTAGGTCCTCTAACTTCCAGGTCTATGTTCATTCTACTAAATGTAACTCAGGAGAGTTTCTCACCTCCTCAATGAAAGGTTTGTTCATTACTTCAGTCTAGTAGAATATCCTGTAATAATACCCAGAAAACCTCCCCAAAACAACTAACTTCTCAGCAATAGTTGATGTATTTAAGCAACCTGACTGAATCTTGACCCTAGGAAGCCAGAAAGGTCAAGGTAGTGAAAGTTACACTGCTGTAAAAACAATTTGTCATAGATATAATTCTGTTAACAATATGTCTGTTGAGAAGTAATGTGGTCTAGTGTGGGTCTGGGAGTGTTCTAATTCTGACACCACCACTTACCTGCTGTTTAACGTTAGGCAAGACACTTAAATTCTCTCTGTCTCCGTTTCCTCAACTGCAAAATGGGGATTCAATACCTGTTCTCCCTCTTACTTAGACGGTGAGGCTACGTGACACAGGGACTGTCTACAACCTGGTTAGCTAGTATCTATCTCGGTGCTTACAACAGTGTTTGATACACAGTAAGAACTTACAAATACCATAAAAAATCCTTGCAGTTTTTTTAGCTTCCTTTTTGCAGTCAATTTTAATTTTGTATATCATTTCACTCTCACTACACGTGATTTCTCATTCAAAACACCAGTGATGTACTCATTTCCAATCTCCATTTCTGCCTTTGGTTTATTGTAGTAGATATTTCATGAAAAATATTTTTAAAATGTGTTCGTAGCACCAGGACAGTTTGTCTTTTGGTTTATTAAAGGTATCCCCCAGGTCCTCTAATTCTTGGCAGGCTGAAGCTAAATTATTCCCCAGCTACGTTCTCTGGCAACATGATTCTAAACAATGACAAGAATTGTCTAATTTCAAATGATCAAGAATGCCATTTAAAGATGGGATTAATAATAAAACAAGAGAAAATGACAGGGAAACCAGGTTGGGCCATGGTTTTCTCTCAAAAATGAGGTCTCTTTTTTCCTGAGGTGTTGCTTTTCTAAGACACCTTTAAAGGTAAGGCACGGGATATCGATTGGAGATGTGAACGGAAGGAAGTTCTGTCCAAGGGTAAGAGTGAACGATAGTTCGAAGGGCAGGATGATACTTTTGATGGCGATATTTTAGCCACATGTGCACAGTCAGATAATTTTGCCCAGGTTCATAGATGCCATAGCTGACTCTCAGATTCAAGTCACATGGGCATTTGTAGCTGAAACACCAAAACCAAATATGATGAAGAACGGTGGAAACAGTGAGGATGATGATGAGAGTGATGATGGTGATGATGTCATTGAGTATTAATGAAACTAGAGACATCTACTTGGGAAGAAAATATTGTCAGTGGTTAAATTCCAAAGCCAAGTCAAATATGGCAAGACCAATTAATTGACCATCTAAACAGGTGCATAGCTTCTCCCACCTGGGAAAAGGCACTTTGGTACCTACCATAAAAATCATCATTGATTTTCTACTTCATTTACTCATATATCAACTCTCCAGTGATTGAAATTAGTGAGATGGGATGAGATTCTGGATTCTCAGGAGAGGAAAGCATATTTGTTTTGAGCATTAAAGATGTTGGCTAAACAAATTGGCCCATCATGTTCAGGAGGGCAGGCTCGGCAGGTGGGATTCTCCACATTTCATTACTTAGCTTGAATACTCTGGAACTCGGACATAGCCTTTGAATGTATTCTTCAACATCTAAGTAACAGTATTGCAAGCTCTTACCTTCATCCTTTGGTAACAAATGTGTTAGGAAGTTCACTCATTTAACTTCTATATTCAGTTTTCCTTTTAAATCTTTTAGAACAGGGTGTTTCTGAATCATGATTTTTAAATCTGTATATTTTCAACTTTCCTCAAATGATCTGCTGGGAGGGAGATGATTATCCTTCCTCTGGAAAAGGTTTCTTCTTTAAGGTTAAAAGCTGAAAGTGTCACTTTACTATCAGGCACATTATGTTGTATATTTCTTTGTGTAAATACATATATATATATTCAAGAAGATGCAGTGATGGTGAAATTTGCCATGGATACATGGGTAGCAAAAGTCCAGGTATAACTTGCTCTAAAACTCTCAAGCTTCCACAAGACTATACTGACAATCTGAGAAGCAGTGAGGCCCAAGGGGAACGAGCAGTGGCCTGGGAGTCAGAGGTTTTGACTTCTAATCCCATTTCTGCCACATGTCTGCTATGTGACCTTTGCCAAATCACTTAACTGCTCTGTGCCTCAGTTTCCTTCTCTGTATAATGGGGATTGAGTATCTACCTTTCCTCCTCTTAGACTGTGGGCCCCATAAGGAATAAGGACAGGGTCCAACTTGTATCTACTGAATTGCTCAAAACATAGTAAGCACTTAACACGTGCCAAAATTATAAGTACAAATTATTAAAGGCCTAGTACTCATTTTGGTTATGGTTTTCCATCATTAGTAGTGTATGGACCCCTGTCGTTGCCAGGAGAATGAAATCTGGACAAACTCTTCTCAGAAGAACTCGTAAATGACAAGTTAAATCCAGTGGGCATTTTGTCAGTGAGGCTGAGAAGGAAGGAAGTCACTTGATTTTGACTGGGGTCTCCTGCAGAGTGAAAGTTTCCCAGTTCTAATACAATCTTTGCCATTCTAAAAGAATGAAATACTGCATGGATGGACACAATAATGAGACACAGAAAGCCCTCTCATTGATTCTGACTGCCATCGTGGCAAATCAAGGCACAACAGATGTGATCCTAGCAGTGTGACAGATTCAGGGCAAATATTGAGGATAACGGTAAGATCTTTGCATCATGTTTACAGTCCTGCTGTTGATTAAGTGGAAGGAACACAGTTCTGGAAATCAGGAGACTTGGACTCTAGTCATGATATTTGTTTAGCATTTATTATATGTCAAGCACTATACTAACCTCAGGGGTCGATACAGTGATAATCATGCCAAACATAGTTCCTGCCCCACATGAGTCTCACATAGGTGGGAGAACAGTATTTAATCTCTATTTTATAGATGAGCCAACTGAGGTGAAGAGAAGTTAAATGACTTGCCCAAGATCACCCAGTAGGCAAGTGTAGGAATGGGGATTTGAATGTAGGCCCTCTGATCCCAGGCCCGCTCCCTTCCCAGTAGGCCACACAGCTGGACAGTGTAACATTAGTGGTGAAAGTTTCCGATCAAAGAGCTACCCAAGAGCAGGAGTAGTAAGAGGAGGGTAGGTAATAATCACAAACTATAATAGTAAGAATATGTCCATATCCTTACCTTCTTCTATTCCCTTACCTGCAATCTATTTTAATATCTGTCTCTTCCCTGTAGAACTGTATGTTCCTTGTGGGATACCATCTACCAACTCGTTTATTGTACTTTCCCAAGCATTATAGCACAGTCCTCTGTACCGTAAACATTCCATCCATATCATTAATTGATTGGTAGTGTTTATTAAACACAGTTTGCAGAGCACTATATTCATTGAGACATTCAGTCATATTTATTGAGAGGGCTTACTGTGTGCAGAGCACTGTACTCTTAAAGAATACAGTTTGGCAACAAATAGAGATAATTCCACCCATCAAGGGGCTCTACGTCTAGAAATGGGGAGACAGACAACACTGAGCATTAGACAGGGTCCAGTGAGTAGGAATCCAAAAAAAGTAGTTGGTTATGAAATGGTGGTCAGTGAAGTCCATAGCAGGGAGCAGATCAAATGTTTGTGGGGGCACGTGGCTACAGCAGAGGATAGAAGTGGGCTGTGCGTAAGAACCCTTTCACCATATTTCACAGTATGCCTCACCCTTGTCTGCCTTCTCACTTGTATTCCATGCCCCAGTAGGAAGATGAGACTGCCAAAGGTAGAGAGCACTGTGCAAAACACCAGCACTATCATTCCCCTTGGCAATGATATTTATTGAGTCTCTACTCTGTGCACAACACATAGATTGTATGTAGCACTTGGAGGTACACATAGAGTTAGTAGACATGGTTTCCCCCTCAAGGAGTTTAAAATCTAGTAGGGTAAATATGTACATTAATACTAATTATAGGAGTGGAAACAACTAACTAGGAGGACACATATAGAAGTGCTGTGGGATGGAGTGATACAGTAGGTAAAGACTTCAATGTACAGATGATCTGTGCCTCAGTTACCTCATCTGTAAAATGGGGATAAGAACTGTGAGCCCCATGTGGGACAACCTAATCACCTTGTATCCCCCCAGCACATAGAATAGTGCTTTGTGCATAGTAAGTGCTTAACAAATACCACCATTATTATTATAAAAAGAAGGGAAAATGGGGTGGGAAGGTATCATACTACTTAGGGAAGTCATCCTGGAGAAGATATGATTTTCATGTGCCTTTAAAAATGGCATTGTGGCAGTCAGTCAGGGATGAGGGAAGAGGTTCCAGGCAGGAGAGAGTGGGTACACACAACTATTCTGTGCCCTCGTGCTCAAAAACACAAGGAAAGATCTGCCATCTGACATTAGAACGCACTTCCAATCCACTAGGAAACTCTCCGGGATCAACAATTTCAACACATCATCCAAGTCTTTTGAGACATGGATTCAGGAACTGCTGAACGCAATTAACTGAACTCTAGAGGCAGCCAAAGATAGTGGCTTATTGCAAGCAGTTAATAAATGATATAATTATTATTATATCTATATACCCTATTATATTGTACTCTCCCTAGTACTTAGTACATGGCTGTGCACCCAGTAAGCGCTCAGTAAATACAATTGATTAACTGATTGATCCCCAAAGGGCAATGCACTTCCCACATGCATAACCCCTCGTGGTTATGGAGCGTCCTGTGATCTCTGCACCTGATGCAGTTGGCCTGTGATCTCTTCCTTCCTAGGGTCATGGAATGTCCCGCATTCCTCTTCTGTGGCACTCTCTCTTGATTTGAGGATTGGACAGCTCCATGATTTAAAATATGAAGACAGTCAGGAGCTGCTATAAACCACTTATTGGATCGTCTTGAAGGATTTTGCCTGATTAACGTGTCATTGTACAAAATATGCCCATTCATCAGCGAACCTGCCCAGGTCAGCATTTTCATTTGTTTATTACTTGCCCAATTTGAATAATGAGATCATTGATTGGGCCACGAGGAGAAAGTGAGCTTATAATTCCAAAGGTCCTGAAAAGCACTCTTTAAGATTATTATCGGTATGATCATAAGAATATCATAGGAGGCAGAGAAAGCAATAATATGCAACTCTAGAGGAACAAAGAAAAATGAAGCATTTTAATAACCAAACACAATTAAAGCTGACTGACATTTCTCATTTTTTTGACATAATCCCTAAGTTGAAATGGGCTCAGTTGACGTGAAGATTTGTTCTGTGAAATTTTATTGGATTCCTCATGATTTCTCATTGTTTCCCTTTTTACATCCTTCTGTTTCTATATCTTCATCTGAGTAATGAGATGCATGGCTGAGGGTAACATAGAGTTTTGAGATCTAACACTGACTAAACCTGGTGAAAACGTGCGTTACTTGGAAATAATTGGTAGCTCAGCTAATTTTAAAATGTTTCTACTGTTGTACCTTGCACATCAATGTGCAGCATGATGCTCACTCAGTCAGTTATATGCTAAATGTATTACTTAGAAACATTCAGGAGAATGAGAAAGAGTGATATTTTAAAATTAGCTAAAACCAGCCTTGAAGTCTATTTGCATACTAAATTCATTTCACCAACCTAGTGCCGAGACATTATTTTTTCAACCTAATCAATTTCCCCTTAGGCTAACACTTTCTTAGGAAGGGAGCTTGACCTAGTGAGAATCAATGTGTCCTATGTTGTTTATTGGTAACTCTCCCAGTGCTAAATATAGTGCTCGCACATAGTGAGTATGCAATAAATATGACTGACTGACTGAAAGGGGACGTGGGTTCTAAACCCAACTTTGCCACATTCCTGCTGTGTACCTTGGCAAGGCAGAGGTATTTTCTATGCCTCAGCTTGCTCATCAATCAATAATCAAGTCAGTTGTATTTATTGAGTATTTACTGTGTGCAGAGCACTGTACTAAGTGTTTGGAAGAGTACAATATAACCAAGTTGATAAACACATTCCCTATCCACAAGGAGCTTACATCTGTAAAATTTGGAAAGAAATTACCTGCCCTTCCAACTTCTAAGTATATAAGGCTCTTGTGAGATGGAAACTACACCTGATCTGCTTATCTTGTATCTATCCCAGAATTTAGCATATAGGAAAAGCAGGATGAATTCCACAATTAATATCAGTCTTTGCTAGGATCAAAGTCCATTTTTATACTTATTGAAAGAGGCAAGTTAAGATAGGTTTAATTACAAATTTAGCAAATATCTTCAGTCACCATGGTTTTCAAGAAAAAATACCATGATGATCATAATGTTAATAATATTTAAGTGCCATCACTTAAATACTATGTGACTTTGGACAAGTCACTGCACTTCTCTGTGCCTCAGTTACCTCATCTGGAAAATGGGGATTGAGAGTGTGAGCTCCACGTGGGGCAGGGATTGGGTCCAACTTGATTTCCTTGTATCCACTCCAGCACTTAGTACAGTGCCTTCAACCTAGTAAGAACTTCAAAAATACCATTATTATTATTATCATTACTCTGGGCCAAGTACTGTATTAAGCACTGAGGCAGATACAAGATCATCACGTCACATGGGATTCACAATAGAAGTCATAAAATGTTACATCTCTCAGGTGAGAGATCTAGCTATAACCTACGTTTTAAGAATTCCCCGATATTTTGTCTCTGTTTCAGTGAATCATATTTATCCAGAGCTTACTGTGTACAAAGCATTATACTAAGTTTGGGAAAGTTCAGGATGACAGAGTTTGTAGTCATGCTCCTCCCCCATAACAAGCTTTCAGTCTAGAAGGGAAGACAGACATATATATAAACAAATGAATTATGAATTTTCTCTAACGGGGCAGAGAAAGGGGTGAATAAACTGTGCAAATCAAGTGCAAGAAGGGAGTGGGAGAAGGGGAAGCCTTCTTGGAGGAGATGTGCTCTATGTGACGTTAGTCAATTCTGCATTAAATCTGCAACTGCCCATTCTTTCTCTGCACCCTCACTTGGATTCCACGTGGCAACTTCTCTTTAGGAAGCATCTTCCATTTAATACTGTGGCATGTGACAAGTCTTCCGTCACTGCAGCTGTAATTGCAGGTTTGATGGTACACTGTGATTTTTCTGTTTCTATTGAAGCAATCATTCTATCAGTGGCATCTATTGAGCATTTCCTGTATGCAGAGCACTGTGCTATTGTATTTGGGAGAGTACAATAGAGAATATACATAAGATCCCTGCTTTCAGTGAGATATGGATATACAAAGCAAATTGTTTTTTTGATTTTAATAGATGGTATTTATTGAACATGACTGTCAACAGATCACCACTACCACTAATAATAAGAATAATCATGGGTATTTGTTAAGCGCTTACTATGTGCAAGAACTGTTCTAAGCTCTGGAATAGATACAAGGTAATCAGGTTGTCCCACATGGGGCTCACAGTCTTAATCCCCATTTTACGGATGAGGTAACTGAGGTACAGAGAAGTTAAGTGACTTGCCCAAAGTCACACAACTGACAAGAACCCACAGTCTCTGACTTCCAAGCACCTGCTCTTTCCACTAAGATACACTGTGACTGGAATTTACTGAGGTTCTAATTAATGCAGTGCAGTACACTAAAACTGTGGGTGGTCCAAGGAAGCACAGGTCACATGAGCAGCCCACACGGATCTCAATAGTAATGATAATAATAATGTTGGTATTTGTTAAGCACTTACTATGTGCAGAGCACTGTTCTAAGCTCTGGGGTAGATACAGGGTAATCAGGTTGTCCCAAGTGAGGCTCACAGTCTTAATCCCCATTTGACAGATGAGGTAACTGAGGCACAGAGAAGTGAAGTGACTTGCCCACAGTCACCTAGCAGACAAGTGGCAGAGCCAGGATTTGAACCATGAACCTCTGACTCCCAAACCCAGGCTCTTTCCATTGAGCCACGTTGCTTACATTCTGAATGGGGGAGAATTGGAAACTCTGTTCCCCAAGGCAACTATATCAAGAAAGAGGAGATGATTGATACATTGATACAATGTCTCTTACTAATATCTCAGGCAAATGTGGGAAAGGTAGAGATATTCATACTAACATTCTTAGATTGGGAGACTATTTTGGGACTGCTGTCCCCTCTAGGCTGTCAGCTCATTATGGACAGGGAATGTGTCTGCTAAATCTGTTGTATTGTTCTCTCCCAAGTGTTGAGTATAGTGTTTTACACATGGTGAGTGTTCAGTAAACAGCATTGATGGATTGAGTCTATTATTATTTTGCATTCTACCTCACAGCTTATTAAAGTGCTTAGTACATAATAACATTTAATAAATACTATTACCAACTGCCTGTGCAATTGCATCATGAATGCTACTCTCCCACTTCGAATAGTCTTTTGGAAGGAGTAAGCAGTCATTAAATGATTGGATCATGACCATGATTATCATCACCATCCTCATCATCCTTCATTGAGCTTCAATTCTAGGCATTTTGAAACAGAATACATAAGTAGGAAACAATTCCTGATGATTGCAAAGTATCTTGGATGTAGATACAAGTGGCATACATATACACTTTTCTTAATGACAATACTGGGGAAGGCCCATGGTTAATCTAGCCCAAAATTCTGTCTCTGAACGTGGCAGCATGATAGTTGATCATGCGATTGAGATGGATGTGACTATCTCGGCATGTACAATCTAGCTTCCTTACCTTTCTTTTTCCCCTCTAATATCCTATTCTGGACTGCCCAAACGTGAATCTATTTGAAGGTCTGTAAAACATATTGATATTTTCTGCTTGTACAACTCCCTGTGGCAATAAATCCCCTGCTTACCTTTGTATGAAAACATATTTTTTTCTGCTTGCTTTGGAACTACCTCTTTAAAGGGCCAATCCCACTAATGATAATCTCTTGAAGGCAGGGATCTGGTCTGTCTACTCTATTGTAGAGTTTTCTCTATAGTGTAACCTCTTCCCTAGACTATAAGCCCCTTGATAGATTGAAGTACTGAAGTACTCTGGTTTTCTAGCACCAGGGTCCTTGATAATGAACAATTTCATGTTCATTTGCCCACACATATTAATAATTTTGAACACTTCAACTTCACCCTGCACCATTCCAATTTGGAGATCCCCTAACCTTGTCAATCCTTCCACAGAAACTGCTCTAATCCGATGATCACCTTGAACCATGTCACTAACGATACAGTCATTTTTTTGTTTGTTTTTTTTTTAAAAAAAAGAAGCGTGGCCTAATAGAAACTGTACTTGCCTGGGAATCAGGAAACCTGGGTTCTAATCCCACTTACCTGCTTTGTGACCTTGGGCAGTTCGCTGAACTTCCACGAGGCTCAGTTTGCTGATCTATAAAAATAATATCATGAATGTGTCTACCAACTGTCCTGTATGGTACTCTTTTAAATGCTTAGTACAGTGTTCTGCAAACAGTGAGAGCTCAGTACATATCACTGATTGATTATAAGCACCTGTGAGACAAGGGATTGTATCCAATCTACTTATAGTGTATCAGTCCCAGCACTTAGTACAGTATTTAGCATATAGAGTTTATTATTATTATTGCTATTATTATCCTTTCTATACTTAACTTCTCTGTGCCCAGTTACTCATCTGTAAAATGGGGATTAAGACTGCGAGCCCCACGTGGGGCAGCCTAATTACCTTGTATCTCCCCAGCACTTAGAACGGTGTTTGGCACATAGTAAGTGCTTAACAAATACCAAAAATTAAATTCTCCAACTCTTTTATGTTCTTCCTACAGTGCAGAAACTAGAAGGGCATGGTATCCTAGGTGCAAGCATTCCATGTCTCTTTTTCCGTTTCCTATCTCCTTCCAAACAGTACTCGGAATAGTTTCCTCACCTGTCAGGAAAGTAGTGAAGCTTCAGGATGCCTGAAGCAGGTATGGATTGGGGTTGAGACTCATTTTTCTAGATCTTAGTGCTAAGTAACAAATGCACTGAAAAGATCTTACCTCACCTCATTACGAACTCTCAAAATTTTGCTAACAGTCATCTCCCACATTTTGCACCAAGAAAACTAGAAGGGTGAGTGGGTGAGAGTTAGATACATGTGCAGTCCTTTAAAACATATTCACATACATGCCATACACTACATTAAGTCTCCATTTCTGGGAATTAATAATAGGGGACAACATGGAATTAATCTTAATAAAGTTGAGGGGCGGTTCAATGAGTCATTTCACTTTAGATCATTTAATACTTTTCTATGTAATCATTTATTAGTGTATTTATAGAACCTCAGTAAATGAATTTAAACTAATGTTATTTAATAAAAATATTGTGAAACATTTTCGATAAATTATAATCTTAAAATGAATGATGATTCAGGGTGGAATATCACAGTACAAACTCACCTAATTTTAAGATAACATTGTTTGTATTGTACCTCGAAATTGAGCTTCACAAGCATTGTGATTTGAAATCTTTCTGATTAGCTTTAAAAAAAAATCACATTAATACTCTGAATTTCTTTGTTTTTGCTGATAACAAACCTGACCAAAGACGGAGGCCTTTATAATTAATAGTCAAAAAACCTCTCACTTAGAAAGAACATTTTAATTAGGTAATTATAGTGATCATTTAATTAGCCTAAACAATGCAATTTTCAATTGTAAGAAAATAGGTCAGATAAGCACAGGTAGCCAAATCTTTGCAGAATCAATTTGGAGGATTTCAGCCTGTTCAATAATCCTTCGATTATATTTTTAAAAACATATATGCATATTTTATATATATATATATATATATATTATATGTATAGATAAATACCTTCTCTGCTGACCACGTCTCCAGCTGACAGCCCACTATTTCACTGAATTAGCACTAGATTGCCTTCCTCTAAATTGACATATCACATCTAAATCTCATACAGGCTCATTCACAGTAGAGACATAGAAACTATTGAGATTTAGTCAGAAGCAAGAACAAAGAACTATTTTGTACACTTTAAGTGTCTGATAAAAAAAAAAATCCCATTTCAAAAGCAGCAATGCTTAATAGAAATGTGATTTTATGTTTACTGAGGTAATACTGGCATTGAATATTAATCTGTCTACCAATGATCTACTGGCAGAGTAATTCATAAGCTTCTTTCTGTTAAAAGGCTGCTATTGTTTGGTAATCATTTTCATCCAAGTTTTGACTAGTTATATTAATGAAAGCAGGGAAATAAGTGACCAGAGAAAGTTTCCGATGATCTTAAAATGTATTCCCAATAACGCAACCAGTAGAAAAGAAAAAATATATTTATTCTCCCATCAAAATTATACTTCTAAAACACCTGAGATGACTTACTACAAACGTACGTATATAAACTAAACCTATGAAGTGACAATAATATGCCCTTTCAAAAGTACTCCCTTCTAAATAGTAATATGAGAAAAACTAAAAAAGGCATTTTAAATACACAAGATTGCTATTCTTTGGTTTTACTGTGAGTGTCACTCTTATTCCACAGATGATTTAGCTAAATCGCTTCCGTTGGGAGGAAGATAAAAACCCTTTCGTGAAGGAAAGGGTGTTGATAAAAAGGTCTGTAATGATAGTCCCCTTATACTTTCAACCCTATTTCTATGGAAATATTTTTTCCATGAAGAAAGACTCCCTAGATACAAAAATGGAGATACAGTGGCCATGTGCTGAACATATCAAAGGTCAGAGCGTGGTTACTAACATGGCGGTTCTAGAACCTAAAACCTAGTACCTATGAACTTAAAAATCCCAATGATTGATTGTTGGTGAACTGTGCACATCACCCTTGGAGGAATATGGCAATAGGAAGAAAGAATACTAGGTGTTTTTAATTGAGGATTGACAGAGAATAGTCAGGGGAGTGTAGGGTTTGTATCCACTTAACTAAGAAGCTAATACTAAGGAGAGGGAATGCAATATGCCTTGAATGTGTAATCAGGCTTGCAAAGTAAATACCAAACTCAGGTGTATTTGAGGCTCAGGTAGGAAAGTGAAGTCATGTTTGCAGGTGGTATAAATGTCTGGTGAAGGATCCTAAGGTAGTGGATCCTTTTCATAGCTTAACTTTACATATGGAAGATTCAGGAAACAGTACCAAGTAGGTGATAGCCTAGGCTTCAAGACGATTTCTCAGAACCCAGGAACCCAGAAGATGGATCAAAGTGTATATCTCAAATCACAGGGAAATGATCTAAGTTTTCCCCAAATCAAGTCAACTTGCAATAATGCAAAAACAACTGTCATGATAATAATGTTGGTATTTGTTGGTATTTGTTAAGCGCTTACTATGTGCCGAGCACTGTTCTAAGCGCTGGGGTAGACATAGGGGAATCAGGTTGTCCCACGTGGGGCTCACAGTCTTAATCCCCATTTTACAGATTAGGGAACTGAGGCACAGAGAAGTTAAGTGACTTGCCCACAGTCGCACAGCCAACAAGTGGCAGAGCTGGGATTCGAACTCATGAGCCCTGACTCCAAAGCCCGTGCTCTTTCCACTGAGCCACACTGCTTCTCTATGCTTCTCTCTATGATGGTCACTTTCCATATACATGGAGGGGAAATTAGTTTATTTTTCTTCCTTTCTCCCAGAGTTGCACTAGATTATGCATTTCTAAATGCGTAATGAATATGATTGATGGATTGATTACACTTCATAAGAGCTGTATGTTACATAAGCATAGACTTACCCCAGTTTCATCGTCACCACAGCTATTTTACAGTGAGGAAAGAAAGGTAGGTAAAAATTGTCTTTGTCCAAGCCCCATTGAAAGGCCATGGTGTAGGGTTGTAGGTTTGAGCTGTTTAGTGGACTTCTCCATTTTTGGTATTTGGAGTGATTCTCCATAGTGTTTATCTTCAAATCCACCTGCTCCCCGCTGCTGACTGAAGCTGATGATAACTTTCTATCACCATCTACAGGCCTTGAAATAGATGCATCTGCACAAACACATTGGAATTTTTAGAAGCTTGTTGTTCCCTGATTTTTTTTCATTCCCTTCCAATTAAGGTCTTAGTTTTGTTAATGTTGCTTAGGGGTTAGGAACAAGCTTACATGGACATCTGCCAATGCTATAAATGATTATCCACTGTGTGAACAGTTTTTTGTGGTTTTTAGAATCAATTTTCAAAAAAGAACCTTTTTGTTTGTTTGTTTGTTTTCAATCAGAAGGACGATCAGGTCAAGAAAGTTTTGTTTCATAACAGTTTCAGAGCAACCTCTAGTTAGACCTGAAAACTCAACCAAGCCTGAAACATTTCTCTTTTAATATGAAGGTAAATTCATCACAAGGATCAAGAAGGGACTAGATGAGTCTTTGAGCTGAAAGATATTAATAACCCACCATTCAGCCATTGAGACCATCATGAACCTCAAATCATTGATATGCATTTTCTGGAGGGGACAAAAATTGACAGAAATTTAAGGAATTCAAACATTTTTCTTTCCTTAAACTATAGCTACTGGAAATTCAGTAGTTGGAGTTGATTGGTTGGAATCCTATTATATATTCAATCAAATGATATACAATAATAATGACACTATTTGTTAAACAGTATGGGTCAAGCACTGGGGTAGATATAATATGATCAGATCACATGTGGCTTATAGTAAATAAATATATATGATGAAATTGAGGCACAGAAAAGGGAAAAAGTGATGCCTAGTGGAAAGAGAATGGACCTGGGAGTCAGAGGACTTGAGTTCTAAACCCAGCTTTGGCACTGGAATGCTGCTTGACCTTGGGCAAGTCACTTAACCTCTGTGTGCCTCAGTTACCTTATCTGTAAAATGAGGATTAAAACTTGACCATGTGGGACATGGACTTTGTCCATCCTGATTTTGTTGTATCTTCCCCAGAGCTTAGTACAGTGTCTGGCACATAATAAGCACTTAGCAAATACTTAAAAATAAAATAAAATTTTAAAAATTAAAAAATGACTTGCCGCAAGTCTACAGCAGGCAAGTGGTAGAGCTACGTCTGGACTCCAGAGGTTATTATACCTAGAACATACTGTTTCTCCCACATCATCCTGACTCTTCGGAATAATGAAGGGCAGTGATGGTCATGAAGAAGGGTTGCTAGGGAGAGAAGAGTTTTTGTGAGACTGTGGCAGCAACTAAAGATAATGTGAGAGGGCTGACCAGATGAATTTATGCCAGAAGAAGCAAAAGGAAAGAGATAATAACCGCTTTCAGGTGTCCTTATTTTACTGACCTTTCTCCAACCCTTAAATGAGCCACAGAGAGATGCAGTAGCTTCCTGAGTAGGCAGAGGTGAAAAGGATTCTCCCTAGTCTCCCTGCCCACTTTCCTGTGATGAGATCACATAAATAAGAGGTAACATATTTGTTGATTTGGGTTGTTTCTTTTCTTTTTTTTTATTTTAATCATGTGTGAGGGAGGCGATAAACATCATGGCCTAGTGGATAGAGAAACATCATGGCCTAGTGGAAAGAGCACAGGCCTAGGAGTTAGAGTATCTGGGTACTAATCCTGGCATTGACATTTGTTTGCAGTGTGACTGTGGACAAGCCATTTACCTTCTCTGAGCCTCATCTATCCTATCTGTAAAATGGGGATTAAATCCTATCACCTCCTACTTCTACTTTGAGTCCAATGTGGAACAGGGACCGTATACAACCTGTGTAACCTTGGACATGTCACTTAAATTCTTTGTGCCTCAGTTTCCTCATCTGTGTAATGGAGATTAAATAACTGTTCTCTGATCCCCTTAAACTGTGATCCTTGGGTGGGACTGCGACTTTGTCCTGTATCTACTCCAGAGTTAATCACAGTGCTTGGCACACAGTAAGCACTTTAAACCATTCCATTATTATCACCCTTATTATTCTCCTGCACACCATGTGGATGTTATTGCCATTCACACACCATTCTTATTAGCCACATCCTCCAACTGATAAAAATTTCCCCAGCAGCAGAATCACCTTCACATCTGAAGGTTAGCTATATGTGTTGGCTCACAGAGAAAATAGACACAGACCCACAAAGAGAGGATATTTGAAACACCAGGGTAAGAAGTGAAGCTTGAAGGAAGTAGGTCCGAAATAATCTAAGGAAAACACGTCCTTATTCAGTGATCGGTAAGCAAATAGAATGATTTACTTAAGACAGCTGTGCAGATGAAAATATCAGTGAATTTAAGCAGAGCTTCTGTGAATTCAGGGTTTGAGAATGAAAGCTACTAGAGGGGAACTTAGTGATGTTAGAAGTTAAAAGTAGGATCAATGTCAAGGAGAACAATCCAGATGAGGTTCCTCTCAGCATCCTGGTGACTCCAGCACTGGGTTGATTGTATCATTATTATTTTCAAATTCGAAACATCTTTTTGAAATTATGAATTTTTTTACTCTATGAAATGCAATTGGTTCTGCCCCTATTTCTGGCCTTGACATGGTGCAAGCCTAAGGCATACAGAGGAGAAGAAGAGTGGTTAGAGAGGAGGAGGACTGAACTGAATGAAGACTAGGGATGTGAAGCATAGAGGACAAAAGTGAGACACAAGTGAAAAAAGGCAGAGTGTGAACAATGTTGAGAAGACAGAAAGAGTGACCAAACCTAATTATCAGTAGATGAAAAAGTCAATTAGAAGTCTCCCTTATTTGTCTCCCCAAATTTACACTCTATGGATTGTCGTTACAACTTCACCCAATTGTTTTTCTTTTGTAGCTTTGGTTTGAGGGGCTAATAGAGAAGCAGCGTGGCTCAGTGGAAAGAGCACGGGCTTTGGAATCAGGGCTCATGAGTTCGAATCCCAGCTCTGCGACTTGTCGGCTGTGTGACTGTGGGCAAGTCACTTAACTTCTCTGTGCCTCAGTTCCCTCATCTGTAAAATGGGGATTAAGACTGTGAGCCCCACGTGGGACAACCTGATTCCCCTGTGTCTACCCCAGCGCTTAGAACAGTGCTCGGCACATAGTAAGCGCTTAACAAATACCAACATTATTATTATTAGAAAAGTTTTCTGAAACTCTTTCTTTTGCCTGGATAAGGAGTTTTCCAAGTTTTCAGGGAAGCCGCGAGTCCTAGTGGAACTGGACGTCAGGAGGAACTGTGTTCTGGTTCCTACTCCACCACTCATCTTCTGTGTGACCTTAGGCAAATCACTTAACTTCCCTGTGCTTCAGTCACCTCATCTGCAAAATGGGGATTAATCTCGTGAGCCCCATGTGGGACATGGACTGTGTCCAACCTGATTAGCTTATATCTTCCCCAGTGCTTAATACAGTGCCTGGCACCTAATAATTGCTTAACAACTACCATAAGAAAAGTCTTTGGAAGACACCTATAGGGGTGTATGGAAAAGGAGTTCTAGTCTTTGAGATTGGATGATAGGTACACAGAGAAGCAGCGTGGCTCAGTGGAAAGAGCCCGGCTTCAGAGTCAGTGGTCATGGGTTCGAATACCAGCTCTGCCACTTGTCAGATGTGTGAATGTGGGCAAGTCACTTAACTTCTCTTTGCCTCAGTTACCTCATCTGCAAAATGAGGATAAAGACTGTGAGCCTCACATGAGACAACCTGATGACCCTGTATCTACCCCAGCACTTAGAATAGTGCTCTGCACATAGTAAGCACTTAACAAATACCAACATTATCATTATTATTATTATTACACAGTACATGCTTATAAGACAGCAAGAAACCAAAAATATGGCTAAAAAAAAGGCAGTGTGCTAAAGAGTTCTAGCCTCTTCAAATAGCTGTCATTGTTGATCTCTCTCCGTCCTTCTATAATAACAACAAGCTGTGTTTTGACTTCTATTTTTAGAAGAATATAGACTGTCCAAGTATCCATTCTTCCAGTTCCCTTATACTAAACCCCAAATATTTTCCTTCTGTTTTTGACTAAGGTCTCTAATTTTCTTTCAGAAAGCACTTTCTTCTGTGTGCTGCAACCATGTCCTCTAATGACTCTTCTCCAGGGTTGGCGACCTTGTGCTATTTTAGTGGTTTATTTTTATATTCCTCCACCATCAGCTATTTCAGCATAAATGCTGGGGCTACATCCTAAGTAATGAGGAAACTGACACCGAGATTGTCACTGAGATGTTCAAAATTGATGATGCTTCTTCAAACCCAAGATATCATTATCAGTTCAGGGTCATCTGAAAGAAAATCATGTAGCTGTCAAATATCAGATAGCCATCTGTGTCAAAAAGGACATTAAGTCAATCTTTCTTGTTAAGTCTTCCATGTCAAAAAGTGAAACTTGAATATTAGTGGAAATGCATGTGTTCATAGTCCCCCAAATCACTATTTCAAATTTCCCATTCTAGAACTTCAGTTCATTAAAAACAACCACAAAAAAGGAATCATACTTAAGAAAATGGACAGTCTTCCAGAGAAGGGGTTGCAAGTGGTAAATGATTCAAAAGGAATTGGGTTCTACTTGAGGGAATGTTACTAATGACATAAAAAAATATGTCGACACTTTGAGGGCCTAGACTAGCAACATGGTCTAAGAGAGAGAGCACAGGACTGGGAGTCAGAAGGATCTTGGTCCTAAACTCAACTTTGCCACTTGTCTGCTGTGTGACCTTAGGCAAATTATTTCACTTCTGTGTCCTCAGTTACCTCATCTGTAAAATGGAGATTGAGACTGTGAGCCCTATGTGGGACAGGGACTGTGTCCAACTCAGCCTGAATCCATATCAGCACTTATTACAGTAACTCTTACATAGTATGTGCTTAAAAAATACCACATTTATTGTTATTATTGTTACTGCAATGGAAAAGAAGACATGCTGAAGAAATTAGGTTATCTTAATATGGAAAAGCAAATTCTTGAAAGAGGATCTTCCTAATTTCCAAACTTTTAACTTCTGCTCCACTGAAGTGCCTAAGCAGTCACAACAACCTGAAGCATATATATATATATCTTCTTTACGCATTTGTTAAGCACTTACTATGTGCCAGTCACTGTAGCTAAAGCTACATAGCTTTACTTTAGCTTTACATAGCTAAAGCCTCATTTTCCCCTTTTCCCTCTGCTCCTCCACCTCTCCCTTCCCATCTCCACAGCACTGTACTCGTCCACTCAACTGTATATATTTTCGTTACCCTATTTATTTTGTTAATGAATTGTACATCGCCTTGATTCTATTTAGTTGCCATTGTTTTTACGAAATGTTCTTCCCCTTGACTCTATTTATTGCCATTGTTCTTGTCTGTCCGTCTCCCCCAATTAGACTGTAAGCCCGTCAAACGGCAGGGACTGTCTCTATCTGTTGCTGACTTGTTCATTCCAAGCGCTTAGTACAGTGCTCTGCACATAGTAAGCGCTCAATAAATACTATTGAATGAATGAATGAACTGTATTAAGCACTGGGTTAAACACAAGCTAATCAGAAGTTGGACACAATCCAAGTCCCACATGGGGCTCACGGTCTTCTTTCTCATTTTACAGATGAGGTAAATGAGGACCAGAGAAGTGAAGTGATTCATCCAAGGTCATACAGGAGACATGTGGTAGAGTCAGGATTAGAGCCTATGTCCTGATCTCTATAAACAGTCGATGGATCAGTGGTATTTACTTAACAGTTACTGTGTGTGAAGTACTGTGCTAAGTACCTGGGAGAGGGCAATACAGTAGAATTGCTACACCAGATCCCTATCCTTAAAGACTTCACAATCTATGCTTTATCATTTCCTCCTAGCACGAATTAATTTTAGTGGCTACATTCCCCTTATATTCTTTAGCATTCACTTGAGGGTTACAGAAGAGCAGCAGAGTTAATCAAGGAGTAATGGAATATCTCCAGCCAGGTATTCAGCCTTCTTGCGCCTCTCAGGGTCACACTTGGAGAGTTTCCAGTACTCTACCAGTCATGACTAAGGAGGGATAGGAGGGAGAGTCAAGCAGAGGCCTACCCATTCCATTGCTAGCTTGGGCAGTGGTTAGAGAGTGAAAGGCAATCTGCTACAAGTCAAAACTCATCTACGCTGGGCAGCAGAGGCATGGGAGAGAGTTGAGGGTGGAGACTCAAGTTAACTGTGTGGAAGGAGGCAATGGTAAACCCCTTCCATATTTTTACCAAGAAATCTCTATGAATCTACTACCAGAATGATTGCAGATGGAGGTGGGGTGTTCTGGGAGAAATGTGTCCATGGCATCCCTATGGGTTGGACACCACTGGACAGCTTAAGATGATAACAACAACTTGCCACCCTGAGGTTCCTAGAATTTCTCTTTCAACTTTTCCCCACCCCTAGTTTAATAACCTCATAAATAGAAAAGCCATCCCATTTGCTGACTCTAACTAAAGAGTAGGCCTGAGTGAAGTTGGTCAGTCAATCATATTTATTGAGTACTTACTGTGAGCAGAGGACTGTACTAAGCACTTGGAAAGGCAGAGGGTTGCTTGTGTAACTTTTGGAGGACACAGTAACACCTATGAAACTAGAAGCAATAAATATCTGAAAATCACACTGAGTTTCTTCTGTTTCCAGCTATTTTTATAAATGAAAGTTTGAAAGTGTTATGCTTTTGCTTTCCTTTTTTTCTCTCTCTCTTTGTGAGAGCTGGTGAATGCTGTGATACCCCAGGTATTCATTTTTGGTTAAGATCATATTGCTTGATATGGTTATTTTTATAACATAAACCACTTACTGTCTTGGTCTCTGAAGGCATTTGTGTGATTCTTATTAAGATTTCAAAGAAAGATAAAGAAAAATTACTCAAAGAGAGTTCAAATCACTTAACAGCAAGTTTATGATTTTTTCTCTTGAAAATGTGGATCTTTGAAGGACATCTGGATTTTAAATATCTAGAAAGCACCAGAGTATTCACTAATGCATCCATGTTGATGCCATATCAATCAATCAATAAATCAATAGTATTTATTGAGAAATTACTATGTGAAGAGAACTGCCTAAACACACCGAAAGTACGATCCTTTCAATAGTTGTTGCATGTTGCATGTTCAACCCTAAAAAAAAGTGTCATGGAAGAGGATATATTTCCATCACAACTGACCCCAGTTTGCTTGGAAAATGTTGGGAAAAGACCCAGAAGCTGTTCTGTAGTGTGACATCTTAGAATGAGTCTCTCAGTTAAATTGAAAGTCGATGATTAGACTGTGAGCCCGTCTTTGGGCAGAGATTGTCTCTATCTGTTCCAGAATTGTACATTCCAAGTGCTTGGTACAGTGCTCTGCACATAGTAAGCGCTCAATAAATACTATTGAATGAATGATGTCCAAGGTTTTGGAGGTCCTCTGCAATCTCTTCCCTAAAGCAACTACTAATCTGCCTAGCAGACCCTGGGATGGAGGGCAGGATGGTCAGGAGATTATTGAGGGACAAAAAGAATGGACAAGTCTGAAGTAGTATTGACCAATCTGAGCAGTGTTGCTGGCATGAGACCACTGGGGAAGAGGGGACTGTGAGGATGAGGAGCCACAAAAGTGGATTTAGGGGGGCAGTCAGGGTGGGAAAGAGGAAGATTTAAAGAGCCATGGGGATAGCAGAAACATAAGGGAGGGAGGGTCATGGTGAGGGGAGGCATGCTTTCCCTTAGGATAGATCAGGGAGTGGATTTCAGAATGGGAATACTATAGTAATATTAATAATAATTGTGATATTTATTAAGTGCTTACTATATGTCATGAAATGTATTAAGCACAGGGGTAGATATAGGATAATCACATCCCAAATGGGGTTCATAGAGTAAGTATGGGGGAGATCAGGTATTGAATGATGAGAGAACTGAAGGACAGAGAAGTGACTTTCCCAAAATCGCACAGTAGGGAGGTGATGGAGATTGGATTAAAAACCCAGAGCCTCTGACTTTAAGGTCAGTGCTCCTTCCACTAGACATAAGAGACAATAAAGTTGCCCAAGTTATATGGTGCTGAGGTGATGTCCTTCAAGGTTTCCTGAGGTATCTTCAATGTCACGAGATGTAAGAACCAAAAGGAGATGACTTTTTCACCCAGGGAATGGTAAATATTTAGAATTCATTCACAGAGGTAGATGTATGGGCACAAATATCAGCTAATTCAAAAGGATGTAGATCAATTCACAGGTGAATTGTCCAAAATGCTAGAAGAGATAATTAGGGATGAAGAGAGAAATGGTAGAGCTATTCCATAAGAAATCCCTAAATATGGGAATGAGTTTCAGGATTGTAACTTTTACATGGCTTGTCCAAGTATTCTGGTGCCATTTATGGTAAGAAAATTTGGAAAATGGACCATTAACCTTGCCCAGATTGAAGCTCTTTCCATCTTTGATAGCCTCCAGAAGACCTACCTCCTCCAGAGGCATTCCTTGATTAAGCATCACCTTCCCAGAACATGTCCATCCTGTAGCTGCCCTTAGATATTAAGCTTATACTCCTAACCTTAACACTGAACACTAGAAAAATAAACCATTTATGCCTATCAGCCCTCCTACAAACATTAGGCCATAAGAAAAAGAACCATATCAAACTCCCTTCCCTTTCAGAATCCCACTCTTTTACTCATCCCCAACAAACATTTCTTCAGTAAGGGCTGAATGTCCCCACTGAGTTGCAGTTCAAGTTAGCACTCTCTCAGAAATCAGTCTCACATTAGGCACCACATTAGTCAGATAAATCAAAGGGAAAAGTACACAGACTATGAGATAAAGCATTAGGCAGTGAAATAGGGGAGTAAAAGTACTTCAGGGTTTAGGAGGGTAAACACTTACTGCAGCAGCCACGGTGGGAAGAGAAGTGATAGGAGGAAAGGTAAGGGCATCAATGGAGGGCAAAATGATTGTCACAAAACATGCCATCTACCGATCATTCTTTTAAAGCAACAATGGGAAAATGTGTCAGAAAGCCCTACATGGAAAAAAAGCTGAATGTGTGCTTCTGTTAGGGAGTCAGGAAAAAAACAAAACAAGCCCCCCCAAACTGTGGATCCAGGAAAAGTGAAGGAATGCTTGTAAAATCCATTAGAGTCTAAGTTCATTTCTTGCTTTTGTTCCCAAGAACTTGTGCAAGACTCTGCACACAGTTTGCACTGCGTTTTGCACATAGTATAGTGTTCTTGAAGTAGGGATTCAGTGCACATACCTGTTGTCTTCAATTCTTCTCCATTCACTCTCCTCTTGACCCACTATAATCTCCTAAACCTATTCCCCTTCCTCACTTTCCATCCTTCTTTTCCCAGAGTAACTTGACTCCTTGCTCTCTTTAAGCTCTTTCAGTTAGTCCTACGTGTACTTTCTTCACAAAATTTCTTCTATCAGTCTTTTACTTTCTACCTGAAAGACTCCATCCTTGTTCAAATTTTCATTAATTTAGTGACACTACTACATTAGCCCCCAAAACATATGATTTTGGGAAAGTTTTGAAAGTAGGGAACCTCATACACTCTTGTTTACAAGGGGAAAGGGAGTTCCAGGCCCAAGGGAGGATGTGGGCAAGGGGTTGATTTGGGCATAGAGGAAATTGAGCTACAGAGAGTAGGTTGTTGTTAGAGGAGCAGAGTTTGCATGCTAGGTTGAGTAGGAGATGGATGCGGTAGGTATAAAAACTAATTTACAAAGTCTAAGCATAAACTTCCCCCGAATGTTCAGCCCCTTCAAAATTGCATTTTGTTATTATAACCACATATATTAAGTACTACCTTTAAAAGAGCACTGTACTAAACATTTGAGAAAGTATAATACAATAGAATTGGGGTATCCAATCCCTCCCAAAGGTGTTGATTGGGACATAAACCTTTCTCCATATAATGCCTTTTGTTTTGCCTTGGAATGTTAAAGTGAAAGTGACATTTCACCCAAATGTAAGCTATCATTTTGAGCTATTTTAAATAATTGACTCGAATGTCACAGGATCAGAAAACAAAAGAAAAACATCACCAATTAGCAAGTAAATAGTGAGAAATCGAAGCATGAAAGTTCTCCCTATTGATATAGTGGAATCTCTACTCTCTGATGTCTTCCACCTGGATTTGAGGAACTAAAGAGAGAAGAGGAAACTGCATTCAAGGGGAAATGTTCTTGAATATTTTCAGAAAGCATATCAGTCACTGCTCTTGTTCCAACACCCCTAGCCAAATTGGAAATTTTTTTAAAAAGTGAATATGTTAAATTAAATGTGAAATGTTGGTAACAGGTTGCAGATGTTAGGATAAAAATAACCCACCACAAGATTTTCACATGAAAACTATGAACCTCAATTTTATCAGTCTATATTGAAGACACATTGAAATCTAATTTTTCCCCCCTAAAACCTGACTGGCATGTTGTTTCACAAAGTTTACTGTTGGCAAACTATTGAGATGGCTGCCCCTCACAGATCAAGTTGTTTTTCGTTTCTACAGTAGCGCTTTGAGATGAATAAACAGCAACATGGGACTGGCTGAGTAAATAACTTTCCTCCAAAGTAGATCCTCATTTCTGTATTTCACAGAATATGGTGCATTTCAGTAGCTCCAATTCTTTCCTGGTTCACCTGATAAAGCTGGAAGATTCAAGATCAGAAAACACAGATTGCAGAATGCATCCAGCTTTTCCTGCACCCTACTGCCCCAAGTAGAAGGAACTGTGGTTGTAAATATTTTTTCTATAGAGAGGTTAAATTTCTAGTGGGGAGGGAATGCCACTTTGTTATTCTGTACTTTCCAATAGCCTGCTACAGTACATCCCCAAAATGGTAACTTAACGAATGCTACTTCTCAATCAATGGTATTCATTCATTCAATAGCTTTTATTGAGCGCTTACTGTGTGTGAAACACCGTACTAAGTGCTTGGGTGAGTGCATTCATTCATTCAATCGTATTTATTGAGTGTTTACTGTGTGAAGAGCACTGTACTAAGTGCTTGGAAAGTACAATTCACAAAATTTCTTGGAAAGTACATCACATCAACGAATGGACACATGCCCTGCCCACAACGAGCTTACAGTCTAGAGGGGGAGAAAGCCATTAATATAAACAAATAAATGTATTGAGCACTTACTGTGTGCAGAACACTCTAGTAAGTGGTTGGGAGAGTGCAATGCAACAGAGTTGGTAGGTAGGTTCCCTGGCTATAACAAGCTTACAATCTATATGGGAAAATAGACATTAATGTAAATACTACTACTAAATATTTCTGCTGTCTTCCTCCTCCTCCACCTCTCAGTGCCTTAGTTCTCTCATCCGTAACATGGAGCTAAGATAGATTGTGAGTTACCTGAGGACAGGGACTTTTTATCTGATTTCATTACTTGTGTCTAGTTAGTCAAAAGTATTTATTCAACACTTACTGCATGCAGAACACTGTACTAAGTGCTTGGGAGATTGCAATATAAAACTATAAAAGTCACATTCCTTGCCCACAATGAGGTTACAGTTCAGAGAGGAAGACAGACATTAATAGAAATAAATAAAATTACAGATACATACATAACTGCTGGGGGCTGGGATGGGGGGATGAATAAAGAGAGCAAGTCAAGGTGATGCAGAAGAAAGTAGGAGAAGAGGAAAGGAAGACTTAGAGAAGGCCTCTTGGAGGAGATGTGCCTTTAATAAGGCTTTGAAGGTGGGGAGAGTAAATGTGTGTCAGATACAGAGAAGCAGCGTGGCTCAGTAGAAAGAGCACAGGCTTGGGAGTCAGAGGTCATGGGTTCTAATAACGGCTCAGCCATTTGTCAGCTATGTGACTTTGGGAGAGCCACTTAACTTCTCTGTGCCTCAGTTGCCTCATCTGTAAAATGGGGATTAAGACTGTGAGCTCCATGTGGGACAACCTGATTACCCTATAAATCTACCCCTGTGCTCTGCACATAGTAAGCTCTTAACAAATACCAACATTATTATTATTATTATATTAAGAGTGAGGGTGTTAGAGGACAAAGACAGAATGTGGGCTAGAGGTTGCGTGTGAGATAGAAAAAATCGAGGTACAGTGAGAAAATGGGCATTAGCGAAGGGTGCATGCTGGATTGCAGTAGGAGATTAGTGAAGTGAGGTAGGAGTGGGCAAGATGGCTAAGTGCATTGAAGCTGTGAGTAAGGAGTTTCTGTTTGAGGCAGAAGTGGATGGGCTACAACTGAGGGTCCTGAGGGTGGGGAAAACACAGCCTGAACATATTTGAAGAAAAATGATCTGGGCAGCAGAGTGAAGGATGGACTGGACTGAGGCGAGACAGGACGTGGGGCGGTCAGCAAGGAGACTGATATAGTTATCAAGGCAGGATAGGATAAGTGCTCAGATTAACCTGGTAGCAGTGAAGCTGAGGTTGGCTAATGTTTCCAGGAGAAGGGGATGGTCAACAGTGTCAAAGGCAGCTGAGAGGTCGAGGAGAATTTGGATGGAGTAGTGGCAACTGAAATTGGCAAGAAGGAAATCATCGGTGAATTTTGAGAGGGCATTGTCTATGGAGCGAATGGGACCAAAGCCAGATTGGAAGGGGTCAAGGAGACAGTTGGAGGAGAGAAATGGAGGCAGCGGGGGAAGACAAGTCACTCAACTCACTCAAGTTAGTCCAAGGGCTTAACACATAGTAAGCACTTAATACATGCCTTAATAATCATTTATCATTAGGGAGTAAGCTAGTGGCCAGTGATGATACCAACTCCTGCAGATGCCCCATTGCCAATGAAATAAGGCAAAGAAAAAAGGTCCAGTTTTAATCATTTTGAAAATCATTACAAGTTATAATCTTGTTACAGCTCCCCAGTTCACCGTTACAGAACCTCTCTTCCCTTGTCTAATGAAGATTGGTCGCTACCGTTTCTCTTTTAGACAGAACACAGGCTATTTCAAGGTTTGTGCAAACTCTGATATAGACTCCAAGTACACAGGTGGTGAGCCCTTGAGATGAGAGTGAAGTTTTACTGTGAATATGACTAAATTTGTATGCCTTGGAAGGTGACCTTTCTTGTCATCAATTCTTTTCATTATTTTGGACATTGAAAAGTTTGCATAGAGCTGGGAATCCATAGGTAGAGATCCTAAAGTGTTTGCGAAGATGTACCGCTTTGATCCAAACGTGTAGCTGAATACATTAGTAACTCTCGAGCCAAGAATTTCTCCTGTCAGCAAAAAGCACATTGTATGGGGCAGCTGAGTGCTGAGGCTATTGTCTTATTGTGACTAGCTTGTTGTATCTGGTTATAACAAGGGGAAATGTTTTGAATTAGACAGAGGTGAAAAGAGCAAATCTGAAATAAACTAATCTCAAACACTAAAGATTAAAGACTATGTTTTATAAGATTAAATACATTTTCTATTAACATCTATTATTATTTAAGGGTAATTCCCTATGTCATATACTTGAAAAAAACTGATCTCCTGCTTTGAGCTGTTAGGAAAGATCTGTCGACATATAGAAAAGTAGATACCAATGGTCTGAATTCCTATTATTTATGAAGTGGGACTTGCTGCTTAGTTGGAAAAAAAAATCCTTCTTTTTGCAGAATTTCAGTGTGCCTCTCAGGCCCATATGCTCACAGCACTTTATGTGCAGTACCAGCAATTTCGAGTAATTGAGTCGAGAAAAGGAAAGAAAGAAAAAAGAAAACAAGCCCAGGACACAATTTCAGAGTGCTCTGTCACAGCTGCCTGCTTCTTGCTTAGCTTAGCTGTCTACATGAACAAAGGTGTTACAAGATGTGACATTTTGGAGAGTCCATGGGCCTGACAGTCAAGCTTTTGATTGTGCGCTCTTTAGGTGGAGTGTCCAGGACTAAAAGGATCCAGACATCTTGGGAGATTTCCAGATTTGTTTGAGTACATTTTCACCTTGCTCTGGGTTTGTTTCACATAGATCTTGGATAAGTAAAATTTCCATGATGTGCAACTAAAATTTCCCAGGATGAAGTATACTGCTCATAGTTCTGGTCACTACATACCAAGAGCGACATCACAGAGCTAGGAATAGTAGAAGTTAATAATAATGTTGGTATTTGTTAAGCGCTCACTATGTGCAGAGCACTGTTCTAAGCGCTGGGGTAGATACAGGGTAACCAGGTTGTCCCACGTGAGGCTCACAGTCTTAATCCCCATTTTACAGATGAGGTAACTGAGGCACAGAGAAGTTACGTGACTTGCCCACAGTCACACAGGTGACAAATGGCAGAGCCGGGATTGTGAGAGTAATAATAATAATGGTATTTATTGAGACTATAGAGGACAATGAATTCAACCAATCATTCAGTGGTATTTATTGAGCACTTATTTTTATTGTGTGCAGAATACTGTACTAAGCACTTGGGAGATTACAATAACGCAGAATTGGTGTACTTGAACGGTGTCTACAGTGAGCAACAAAACTGAGTGCTTGAAAAAATACACCAGGAATACATGTTCATTCATTCATTCATTCAATAGTATTTATTGAGCGCTTACTATGTGCAGAGCACTGTACTAAGCACTTGGAATGAACAAGTCGGCAACAGATAGAGACAGTCCCTGCCGTTTGACGGGCTTACAGTCTTATCGGGGGAGACAGACAGACAAGAACAATGGCAATAAATAGAGTCAAGGGGAAGAACATCTTGTAAAAACAATGGCAACTAAATAGAATCAAGGCCATGTACATTTCATTAACAAAATAAATAAGGTAATGAAAATATATACAGTTGAGCAGACAAGTACAGTGCTGAGGGGATGAGAAGGGAAAGGGGGAGGAGGAGAGGGAAATGGAGGGAAAGGAGGGTTAAGCTGCGAGAGGTGAAGGGGTGGCGGTAGAGGGAGTAGAGGGAGAAGGGGAGCTCAGTCTGGGAAGGCCTCTTGGAGGAGGTGAGTTTTAAGTAGGGTTTTGAAGAGGGGAAGAGAATTAGTTTGGCGGAGGTGAGGAGGGAGGGTGTTCCAGGACCGCGGGAGGACGTGGCCCAGGGGACGGCAGGATAGGTGAGACCGAGGGACGGCGAGGAGGTGGGCGGCAGAGGAGCGGACCGTGCGGGGTGGGGAGTAGAAAGAGAGAAGGGAGGAGAGGTAGGAAGGGGCAAGGTGATAGAGAGCCTTGAAGCCTAATGTTACCTGACCACAAGGAGCTTTGCATTACGCTGGGCAATCAGATACAGAGACGAGCAACATAATCAGGAGGATGATCTTGTACTTTAGGAGCGAAAATCTTCATTAGGAGGGAGGTCCTACGAGAGAAACATACACCTCAGAGTTCCATTATTGTACACATTCAAACATTCCATTTTATTTTATGGATAATGGTTATCTTACAGTCCTTTGTTCTTGGCATTCAATGTGCTGTCAGAAATTCTCCCATTCTCCCCTTCTAGAAATACTAGCAGCTGAGTGCTTTAATGAGCACTGGGCTGTGGATGAATTGTGACTATCAGGAAAGGGCTGATTGGATTGGAATAGAACCAAAACTTATTCCAACTGACGATGAAACACCCATTAATGCTAATGTGGTTCTATTTGGTTTTAGGATTGTTAATTGTATGATTATCGTTTCAAAACTGTGGCTGGAAACCATGTACACTTGTGTTGCCTTAGTTTTCTGTTTTGCTTCAGCCGAACTCGGCGATTGTGTTTTCCTTTGGGTAAAACAATCTTAGATGGTAAAACTGGAAAACTATCACTTATCACTTGATTCACTGATGAATAGGAAAGAGACACTAGGGAAGAATAGAATAGATGTTCTTTCCTCTAATCTTTTTGGTGATAGTCAGTTCTATGGTGTGATAATGGTATTTTGAATAATCCCAAATTAAGAAAAACACATTCTATATTACTTATCTTGTGCCTGTGTGCTTATGCAAAACTTCTTCTCTGGACTCTATATTCTCATTTTATCCAGACAAGTGGTATGGAAAGGGCCTTGTCTAATTCTGTCTTTGCTTTCCAGCGTGTTATGTAGTTTAAACTTGTGTTCTTGCAGAATGTCTGTATTAGAATGATAACTGACAGTTGGAATGGGTGTGGGGTATCTCTCTGCTGCCTCCTTCTTCTTCGCCAGCCTTCTTTAAACCCTGTGGTGCCCAGGGTTCTGAGAATAAGGAAAAACCTGCATATTTCCTTGTTAGCTCATCAAGCCCGAGGCAAGCACAGGGAGCTCTGGACTCACACTAGCATTTTTAAAAGCTTCTTTGAAACAGAGTTGCTCTCCTTTCATACTCATTTTTGACCTAATACGAAAACTTCTTTCTGGAGGGCTTGTAGGAAAACAGCCTTTTCATTGGCGAAGATCTTGTATGAACCCTTGGTTTCCATTTGGAAAACGGTAGTTAATGTGCTGTGGT
Organism: Ornithorhynchus anatinus; assembly: GCF_004115215.2. Taxonomy (NCBI): domain Eukaryota; kingdom Metazoa; phylum Chordata; class Mammalia; order Monotremata; family Ornithorhynchidae; genus Ornithorhynchus; species Ornithorhynchus anatinus. Next base: position 31,120,835 of record NC_041745.1, read on the forward strand.
TTGTACTACGCTTTTGTTTCTACCTCCGACTCAAGGGTAACATGCAAGGTCTGCAGTCTATTTCTCCTCCTTTCTATTGTTCCTAAAAGGCCAACAGTTGTTAGCAGCTACTGCTGATTTCACTTGAATTGTACCAAGCATTACTAATGAAAAATCCATGACTGACACAGTTTTGACATTCATAGCACACCAAGTCAAACAGAAGCTGCTTTTTAGCCAACAAATCCTGTTTTTTTTCTTATTCTTTAAGACTGTTAATCCTTCAAATATACAGATTGACTGCCTGTTAATAATGTCCTGAGTTTTGGTTATCAGGGAGAAGAGGTCATTTCTCAAAGCTTCTTATAAGCCATATTTTCTGATCTATACATGAACTTTCTGAGAGTAAAACACCCTTTTCTTACTTCATGCCTTTTTAACGATCTAGTATTATGGATCCTTCCCCATAAACACATCACAGAAGTTCTTCCCTGTCAACAGGTATGAACCTGAGATCTCCATTCACCTGGTCTTGCTGATGAAGGATACTGGGCTAGATGGTGGGCATCTGTAGGAATTAGTTTATCTTTCTCATGAGCTTTGACCCCGTAGCTACTCTTGGCTCAATCAGGCGACTGATCGTTCATGAGGGAGGTGAAGCTTCTAATCATGTGGCCAAGGACCATGAAATGCTGCAAAATGAGGAAGATGGCGGAGGTCTATGTAGAGCAGTCCCTACTGTTAAGGATTCAGCTCTCAGATTGATTCTCTGAGTTAGGAGCCAGTGAACTATTGGCCCTCTTGCTTGTGCTGAGCTTCCAAAGATTTCAGTGATCTTTGTAAAATCCCTGGCAATGTTAGCCAAAGAGGGAGAAGGATTGGTTGGTATCCCTTGGACATGCTGAAAATCTATAGCGGAGTCTATGGAAGCTGTAGTAGTTTTCAAGGACTTAAATTCAACCAGCAGGATTGATCTTTTCCTTTGTCCCTTTCTGGCATAAATTAAATACTAGTAGAATAAACTGAATGTTAGATTAACTTAATGAGGGGCACATTTTTCCAAACTTTTTTCAGAAATAAAACCTAGTGAAAAAAGAGTTTAGGTTTTTCACACAGATCAAAAAAACCTATTACTGATATTGGAATGCAATATTAACATCACACTTCACAATTCAAGTTGGGATGTACCTTGGGTTCAACATAAAATGTAAATAAATCAGAATACAATAGTGGTTACAGAGGCAGAAATTTAAAACAAGCACAGATGAAATGAAGTATTGAATTCCCCCTATGTCTACCCCAGTGCTTAGAACAGTGCTCAGCACATAGTAAGCGCTAAACAAATACCAACATTATTATAATCTGAACTCTATACTTCCAGTAAATTGATTATGATAAATGCAATTATAATTGATTTAATGTTACATGTATATATATATATATATTTGATAGATGCAAATCAATAGAAAAGCAATGCTATCCAAATGTATGGTAATTACATTAGATGAGAAAATGTAAAAATGTATACATGAAAAAATTAAAAAATAAATATCTGTGTGATATGGGAGGCACAATGGCTTAGTGGAAATAACACAGGATTGGGAGTCAAGAGACACAGATGCTAGTGTCAGTTAGTGTCAGCTAAGTCACTTGCCCATTGTGTGGTCTTAGGCAAGTTCCTCAGCTTCTCTATGCCTCAGATTCCTCTTATGTAATATGTAGATAAAATATATGCTGTCCTTCACCTTTAGACTGTACACCCTGTGTGGAACAGGGCTGTGCCCGGTCTGATTACTTTGTATCTAGACTAGTTTTGGCATACAGGAAGTGCTTAACAAATACCACCATTATGATTATTCCACCTAATGAAGCAGAAGATGCCAAATGAGGCAGAAAATGAGAAGCATCTTGACAAGATGGATAAAGCACTTCCTGGGAGTGAGAAGGATCTGGGTTCTAATCCCAGCTCCACCGTTTGTCTGCTCTATGACATAACTTCTCTGTGTTTAAGTTACATACTCTGTAAAATGGGGATTAGGACTGTGAGCCCCATGGGCTACCTGATTAATTTATACTTATCCCAACACTTAGTACAGTGTCTGGCACATAGTAATACCTTAATAAATCCCACTAAAAACAAACTTTCTACCTAATCCAAGATTTCAGTTGTCTCAATGTTTAAATGAATAATCGTAGTAGTATTTATTAAACAATTACTGTGTGAAGAGCACTGTACAAGAACTGCAAGAGATGGGAATTATACACAGGTGGGAATTATATTTGGTCTCTCTCTCTTAGGGGACTCACATTCTGAATAATGATAGAATTAAAGCTTAGTTATTTGACCTCTGTGCTATAAATCTATACATTTATAAATCTAAGCAATATATCAGTTATTTGGAGGGAAACTCTCTGCACACTGTTAATATGGACAAAGAGCAATGTGGTAGAAGAGCAGTCCTTGTGTCTCTCTCCCTCGAGGCGGGCTTGATACATTGGGACATTTCACTCACAGCCTACTATAAAGGCATAGCTACAGAAGCTGCAATCTAGTATGGATGGATAATGAGTCACACCGTTATCCTCCCACCTGGATGGGGAATTCCCAGGGCTTCGCTGATGTGCTCTGAAAGGTTCCCATTTATGATTAAAGACACCTAAACAGAGAACAGTCAGACTCATAAACCTAATTCTTCCATCTAGTTAGGGGAAGAATAGCTGTTAAATGTACTGGGACATCCGCTCTAACTCAAATTGCAGTGGAAGTGAGAGAAGGAATGAAGGGAAGCAAGAGGATATGACCTCAAGCATGGATTAAGAGATTCTGACATTCGTGTGCTTATTTCCAGTGTGCAGCACTTGGGTGATCTATTCAGTGAATGCTGGGAGTGCCTGCTTCCATCCAGATATGTAAGAGGAGCTTGCTTTCCTGCAGCGACACCCAAAGAAGCATGACTTCTATAGATGGAAGAATAGGGACGGCTTTATTATTTTTCCCTTTGGAAAGAGTAACCCCATTTTTGAGAGGCTCTATTGCCTTCTTTGGCCTCACCTCACCCTGCAAACCTCAGACCTCAGGGTCACTGCCAAGATGAGAGAGGACATGTAATACTCCAGTAACATTCATACAAAATACGTGGTCTAATTAGTGAAGTCTCAAATTATCGATCACTTTATAGAATAGATTATTTCCTCGTGCTACTTCACTATATGTGATATATCTTAGTTTTCTTTTATCATGTTCACCGTCTTCTGTGGGCAGAGCTTCCTTTCATCTCCCACCCATCCATGCCATTTTACCCTCTCTATCCGTGGTTCCCTCATCTTCCTCTAGCTCCCATCCTGCTGCTTTCCATGTACTTATACAACTTTCCCTGCACTTATATGACATTCTATCTAGTTGGCATTCTGTCCAGTAGCAGTTAGTTGCCCATTCTTCTTTGCATCAAGTAGAAACCTGTGACTAATGGATTTAAGACATTCAAGAAGCTGTTAGTACCCTCCCCTCCACCCAGCTCATATTCTTTATCCCTCTCAAATGAAGCTATTTACTGTGTCTCATTCTCATCTCTTCTGCTTTTGACCTCATGTTGCCACCTCCCACCTGTCTGGAACTCTCTCCCCTGTGTGGAATTCTCTCCTCCTTCATACCCTGCAGATCACTGCTCTCTGTTTTCAAAGTACTTTGGGGATCACATCTTCTCCTGGAGGCTTTTTCTGATTAATTCTCAACTTCCCACCCTATACTCACTGCTCAGCTTTCATTTCCATACTACCTTGGCACTTATATTCACTTATTTTAGTACTCCCTTGCCTCCTATCTTAATGCATTTTATTGCCTATCTCCCCTGTGAGGGGGGAGGTGTATACTGTAAACTCTTTGAGGGCAGGAATCTCGTCTATTAATTATGTTGCACCTCCCAATGGGCTTAGTACAGTAGGAGCTCAATACATACTATTGATAATCATGATGGTGTTCTGAATGGGCAGAATTGTGAGTTATTGAGTTTCTTCCTGTCTTCTCCTCCTTCTTGTATTCTTTTCTCTCATGTTTGATCAAGTTCTGTATAGATTGACCTCTCTATTTCTTCTAGTTTCATTTTACTCTCCCAAGAGCTCAGTATCAGTTATACTCTGTATTTGGTATGTGTTTAATAAAAACCACTGATTCATATTCATCTTGTGGCTGATGCAGATCTTCCAACATCTTCTGTTGCCCTTATGAATACCCACTCTTGACCCTTTGCAGTGTTTTGGTTTTTAAGAATACCAACTTTCATGTGCCCCTACTGAATTTTGTTCAGTAACTGTGGGACTATTTTCCCAGTTTATTAAAAGAGATTTGAATTAGTCCTGTCTATCCAAGTGCTGTCCAAGTGCTAATTGGATGAGTATCTGATTAAGCAGTGTGCCCTAGTGGAAGAGCACAGACTTGGGGTCAGAGGACCTGGGTTCTAATCCCTGCTTTGCCATTTATCTGTTGTGTGATTTGGGGCAAATCACTCAATTTATCTGTGCCTCACTTCCCTCATCTGCAAATGATTTAATATCTGTTTTCACTCCTACTTAGACTCTGAGCCCCAGGCTCAATGGAAAGAGCCTGGGCTTGGGAATCAGAGATCACGGGTTCTAATCCCGGCTCTGCCGCTTGCCAGCTGTGTGACTTTGGGCAAGTCACTAAACTTCTCTGTGCCTCAGTGACCTCATCTGTAAAATGGGAATTTGAACTGTCAGCCTCACGTGGGACAAACTGATTTCCCTGTATCTACCCCAGCACTTAGAACAGTGTTCTGCACATAGTAAGCACTTAACAAATACCAAATACCAACAGTGCTTTGCACATAGTAAGTGCTTAACCCACATTATCATTATTATTATTATTGCAATTATTATCAATTGCACCACTGGTTCATCAATAAGTAATCCAAAAATTGACAGAGATGATAGTACTGAAAATTGTATTTTAAAATATGATTGCTTCATGAGAATAGTCATTGTAATTTCATGTTTCTTGGCTGTATGTATAACAGAACACATGGAATGGATAAAAGCACTCCTTTCAAATGATAAGGCCATATGTTGAGGTAGTGTAATGCTTGTTAGCTGCAGAATGTATATATATACAAATAACTCATTGGCACACACTGCATTTGTGTAAGGAGGGACAAACATATAACCAGGTATAGCAATTATGTTTCATACATATAGATCATGAGTACAATTTCAGCACCTACCTTTGAAATTCTGCTTATGAAAACAATAAATGTTCATCAAAAGCATCACTTTATGACAGCTAAAATTGACTACTAAGAACATCACAGCATAAATAAAATAACATACTCTCCTTGAAATGAATATCAAAGAACTTTTCTTTCTTCATTAGTTAACATAGACAGTTTGTGCCTCTACAAATAGAATTCACAATTCACTCAAATGGAATTTGATTGAAACTTTGAGCTGTTGAATGCATAGTTCAGGGGAAAAAAAAATTGTTGTTTATCCAAACTCTTGCCTTCATTTATAAAATTATATGACTTTCCACTCCCAAATATTTTTTTTTCCTCATGGACTCAGTATAGACTCAGTTCAAGCTTTATTTGACATTTAGGAGTATTTGAAAATACACAAATAGTTTGATCTAATTTGAAGGTAAACTCTCTCTTCACTTTACTCTCTAGTGTGATATACAACTTGCTTTCTTTCAAACCCTCCAAGTTTATTTTCTGTCCCTAAAAGCCATGTCTGTAATTTGTATCATATAAGAGAACAACCAACTCTAATATGACAAATATTAAGTCTGGATTAAAGAAATGTTGGCTAATTATCCAGAAACAAAAGTGCTGTATTGGCTTTCCATCTTACTTGTTAAGGTTTAAATCCCCATCTTGTTAATACAAACATGTATCTTCACACTGGCCATCAAACATACACCCCCCCATACCTATGTTTGAAGAGTGAAAGAGCACTGTCCCTCAGGAGATAATGCTACTCACGCTATTTTTTTTTCTTTACCAGTGTAGACAAGCGTAGCTCGTAATATTGATATGTGACAGTCCCATCCAGATTGAGTACACATAGCCATGTGCATCTAGTAGAGAAGCAGCATGCCTCAGTGGAAAGAGCCTGGGCTTGGGAGTCAGAGGTCATGGGTTCGAATTCCAGCTCTGCCACTTGTCAGCTGTGTGACTGTGGGCAAGTCACTTAATTTCTCTGTGCCTCAGTTCCTCATCTGTAAAATGGGGATTAAGTGTGAGCCTCACGTGGGACAAACTAATTACCCTGTATCTACCCCAGTGCTTAGAACAGTGCTCTGCAAATAGTAAGCACTTAGCAAGTACCAACATTAGTAACTGTCTCGATGTACTGCTGCATCAATCTCCCACAGTTTTAACTGGTCCTTCTTGGTTTCATAATCTTCCCCAGATTTCAAGTCTAAGAGAATCCCACGATTTCTAGCTCTAATAATAATAATAATGTTGGTATTTGTTAAGTGTTTACTATGTGCAGAGCACTGTTCTAAGCGCTGGGGGCGATACAGGGTAATCAGATTGTGTCACTTGAGGCTTACAGTTAATCCTCATTTTACAGATGAGGTAACTGAGGCACAGAGAAGAGAAGTGACTTGCCCACAGTCACACAGCTGACAAGTGACAGAGTTGGGATTCGAACCCATGACCTCTGACTCCCAAGCCTGGGTTCTATCCACTGAGCCATGCTGCTTCTCTATTTTGCATATTATCCAGTGGATTGCATTTAGTATCCTCTCAATAATTGTCATTACTACCATTATTGGTGAATCTCTTCTGCAGATGTTACCCACTTGTCCATAGCTTTAGTTATTTTGCTTCACTGTGTGTTCTGTCCTTGATTATACAGCTCTTCATTGTCAGCTCACCATTCAGTTGACGTCTAAGTATCTGTTGTCCTCCATTCTCTTCTCTTGCTTTTCCCAGCAAAAAATGTGCTGCAGTGATCATCTCTTTGATGTTGTTAGACTGCTTGTATTCCAGGACTTCATTGTTGGTGATCTTGCCTTATCATTTGATGTTAACTTGGCATTTGACACAATGTTGGCAGTGGTGGAGGTTTTCTAGAAATGGATTGTGGAGTCTGTGCTCAACTCAGGGTTGACAAACACACCAGTGGGTTTGGACACTACCATTAATTGCTGTCCAATCAATAATAATAATAATAATAATAATGTTGGTATTTGTTAAGCGCTTACTATTTGCAGAGCACTGTTCTAAGCGTTGGGGTAGAAACAGGGTAATCAGGTTGTCCCACGTGAGGCTCACAGTTAATCCCCGTTTTACAGATGAGGTAACTGAGGCACAGAGAAGTTAAGTGACTTGCCCACAGTCACACAGCTGACAAGTGGCAGAGCTGGGAGTCGAACGCATGACCTCTGACTCCGAACCCCAGGCTCTTTTCCACTGAGCCATGCTGCTTCCCATATGTGTGCTGAGCTCTGTATTAAATACTTGGGATAGTGCAATATAACAGTATAACAGAGCCATTCCCAGCCCACAACAAATTTACAGTGAACAAAGGCAGGAGTCAGACTTTAATGTAAAGAAACAAAAATTTGGATATGCTCATCAGTGCTGAGGGGCTGGGAGAGGGAATGAATAAAGGGAGGAAGTCAGAGTGATGCAGAAGGGAGTGGAAGAAAAGGCAAAGAGGGCTTAATCAGGGAAGGCCTCTTGGAGGAGGTGTATCCTCAAAAAGGTTTTGAAGTGGGGGAGAGTAATTATCTGTTAAATATGAAAAAGGAGGGTATTCCAGGCCAGAGACAGATGTGGACAACAGGTTGGTGGCGAGATAGACAAGACTGAGGTAGAGTGAGGAGGTTGGCATTAGGGGAGTGAAGTGTGTGAGCCGGGTTGTAGAAGGAGAGTAGTGAGGTGAGGTAGAACGGGGCAAGTTGACTGAGAGATTTAAAGCTGATGGTAAGAAATTTCTGTTTATTGAGGAGGTAGATGGGCAATCACTGGAGGTACTAGAGGAGTGGGGAAACATGAACTAAATTTTTTGGTAGAAAAATGGTCCAGGCAGCAGAGTGAAGTATGAACTGGAATGGGGAGAGACAGGAGGCAGGGAGGATAGCAATGAGGCTGATATGGTAATCAAAGTATGATAAGGATAAGTGATTAGATTAACATGGTAGCATTTTGGATGGAGAGGAAAAGACAGATTTTAGCAATAATTTGAACCGTGAATGAGAGAGAGGACTCAAGGATAACACCAAGATTACAGGTTTATGAGACAGGACAGATGGTGGTGTTGTCTACAGTGATGGGAAAAATCAAGGGAAGGACAGGGTTTGGGTGGGAAGATAAGGATCTCTGTTTTTGACATGTTGAATTTGAGGTGACAGCAGGACATCCAAGTGGAGATGTCTTGAAGGCGGGAGGAAATGCGAAACTGTGAAGGTGGAGGCAAAACAGGGCTGGAGATGTAGATTTCAGGGTCATCCACATAGAGGTGGTAGTTGAAGCCATGTGAGTGAATGAGTTGTCCACGGGAGTGGGTGTAGATGGAGAGTAGAAAGGGACCTAGAACTAAACCTTAAGGGACACCCACAATTAGGGAGCACACAAAAGAGGCTGAGAATGAGCGGCCAGAGAGATCGGAGAACAAGGAGTAACGGTATCAATGAAGCCGAGGTTGGTCAACAGTGTTGAAAGAGGATTAGGATGGAGTGTAGAGGCCACTGGATTTGGGAAGGAGAACAAACCTTTAGTTTCAAGTCAATCAGAACACCGTGTTGGTACCATACTTTCCCAAGTTAACTAAGGATTTCATTTCATTTTTTGTGTTGCCCTATCTTTGCAAATAATGTCCTGCCCTGAGTAGATTTCTGTAAGGATTGGAAATCTGATCATTATAAGCCAGGTCCACTTCAGTGTCAACCATTGAACTTTAAAAACTCAAATTGTACTCCAACCCAACAAAATCAGTTTTGTAAAGCTTCTCATCATGAGACAGGAGAGCAGAGAATAGCAGAAGCATCATTCTCAGAATCTCTCACCCTCCTTTCCCTTGTGAAAATGTCTGCAGATAGGTAACCAGATAAGCAAATAAACTAAATTTACATGTGGTATGCTACCATGGTGATGGGGGAAATCAATGTTTCCTTTCCCATAATAACCTCCACCTTCTTCACTCTTTTCACTTCATGTGTAGATTAGAACAGTGCTTTGCACATAGTAAGAACTTAATAAGTGCCATCATTATTATTATTATAGGCATGGGAAAGCAGATAGTGAGTTACTATTTTCAAGTGAGTAAACTTTCAAGTGAGTAAACTGAGGCACACCAAAGTTTCTCCAGGTGCACAAGGTCGCATGGCAGTCACCTGGCGAGGTGGGATTAGAGTTCAGGTCCTCTGACTGTCAAGCCCATTTTCTTCCCACAAGTCACACTGTTCCTCATATCCTGATGACTGTGTCCTGAAAACCTATGAAGTTGGAACTCTGGTATGAGAAAGGAAGAAATTGTTATATCAGTGGCAATACAAAAGACATGATTTTATTGTCAAACAAGCTTGGGTTCCAAGGAATAGATCACATTATCAGTTATTCAGTCTATCGGTGATATTGATTGAGCACTCGCTGTGATCAGAGAACAGAACTAAGGGCTTGGGAGAGTACAGTATAATGGAATTAGTAGACATGTTCCCTACCGACAAGGAACCCGTCTCCCAGAAGTCTGGAACCTAAATCAAATCCATTATTTTCTGGGGTCATGCTGATAAAATTTGAACTCTGGTCTTGCACTTGAAACTGAACGCCTTCAGAAGTTTGATATTCATTCAGTTCAACCCTATGCCCCTTATACAGATCTATAATTTATTATAATGTGTGTCTCTCCCTCTAGTTAGCTCACTGTGGGCAAGGATCATGGCTACCAACTTCACTGTACTGTACCCACCCAAACACGTAGCACAGTGTTCTATATACAGTAAGTACCAACAGATGCCAATGATTGCTTGAATAAATTCAGAGGCACTGACAGACAGTGAGTGTTCAGTACATCAATCCCAAACCTCAAATCAGATGGACTGCATAAGATGGCATAGAGATGGAGAACACAGTCACTTAGAAAGTCAGATGATGGTCAGGGGCAATTTTGCCCAAACTACAGTCACTGTAGAAGTTGAGGTTACCAAGAAAAATAAACTGACAGGAATTCAGACCGAGGAAAGGCAATAGTATATGAAATTAGTGAGAAATTCCAGAGGGCAGAAGATGATGTCTACTACTACTTTTGATTGATCTGCTACTTGATTTTTTTTTTCAGTTTTTCACTTTACAGCTGAAATCCCATCACCGACTAAACCATTAAGCACCCATAATCCCTGGTGGTTTCTGCGTAAACTCATTCGAAACAAACTAGACTTCTATCCCACTCCCATAGGGATATGGGAAATTTCTGGGAACCCTGGGGATGGGTTGGAGATGATAGAGAGAAGAAGATGGAAAGAGAATGATGACAAGATTTATGTTATTATACAACTGAGCAAATTGTCCCTCAGAAGCAATACTCAACATCAACAAGATCGCCAACAGTGAGGTCCTGGAATGTAGCCGACACAGCGGGTAATAAAGTTCTGGAATGAAATCAATCTCCTAGCATTGAGGCTGTGTTCACCTCAACACAGTTACCCTGGACACATAAAGAGAATGAACAACAGTAATAAAAGAGCAGATCTTTTTGAGCAGAAGTTTTGTAAGGGTACTGCACCAAGGAAGCAAAATTAATGGAGAAAAATTTATCCATCCCATTGGGGAAAAGCATATTGTGGGCGATGGGGTAAAATACTCACACATTCTGTGATACTTGAGTAAATGTGATTTTTTTTTTATTGGTTATAATGAAGAGTATGTTTTCCTGGAGACTTATATGGAATGAATCAGGATCAGTTTCAGAACCCCTGGAAAAACTATATCGAATCCTTTTATATGCAGTGTAGTGTAACACTTACCATTGCTAAACATTTTAAGTTGTCCTTAAAGTGATTCCAAGTAAAATATTACAAAAATAGCTAAATGAAGAGTAGTAATGTGATTATGAGTCTATTCAGGAGCTTGCATAAGTAGAATTTTTTTCTGTTTCACTGTTTTAGTGGGGTTTTTTTGTGTTAGTGAATATTCTTCCTAATTTAGGTTGTACAGTAGTTTTCTTCTTTTCTTGCTCCCCTAATTATAACCATAGCTCACCCATGCTCAGAGCTTTTTATACAATCTTCCTTGCTGCAACAACTCCCAAATAATAATAATAATGGTATTTGTTAAATGTTTACTATGTACCAAGCACTGCTCTAAGCATTTCTAACATTTCTAAGTCAATCTCGCCCATTAAAGTATGGATCCCTGTGGGCAGAGCAAGTGTCCTGTGCTGCCATTTGATTTTCCTTTTAAGAGAGTGCCTTGTGCTAACCCAGGGTAGGGCGGGATGACACCGGATTGATACAGTCCTAACTCTCCTCACCTCCCAGGGAGGTTGGAGTCACCTGAGAAAGACATGGCTTTTGAGCCAATAGCAAAAAGGCCATGGGGGTTGGGGGTGGAGCAAAACTCTGGTGAAGAGGTAAGGGGAAGAACTATTTCCTATTGTTTAGTGGTAACTGGGGAGAGGGAAGGAGGTTCTGAAGGCTGTTCTGAACGATTCAAAGCCTGGGGTAAGTTATTTCTCTTTCACATTAAGTGCCATCAGAAGTCAAATAGAAGGTCATTGGGTGCTAGTGTGGTGGTAGGCATCAGTGGTGGATAATTTCAGCTTCAAACCAGGTTTGTAGGGCATTTATTTGTAAAGCAGCTCAAGCCTAAATCAACATGACAAACTGGTTAGGTTGGATTTTTAATACAATCGGTTAATCAATCCTATTCCATACAGGAGTTACCTTGTGAACCTCCCTCAATACTTGTTGGTTGATTATATATATATATATATATATATAATCACAATTGCAGTCTACTTTTCCTGTTTGTGGTTGTGATTCATTTGTTATATAGCTTTCTTAATGGAGTCCTGGGACTGATTTATAGGTTCATATTCTGGTTCCAGTATCATGATACCTTTATTTCATTTATCATTCCCTGGTCTCATGATGGCTATATGTTTTTATCACTTTTAACTCTTATGATTCCACCTATCCCCCACTATCTTTGATTAAGACCCCCTGTGGGCAAGGGACTGCGTTTAATTCTCATACTGGTGGGTTTTCTGCAGAATTTAATAGTGTGTGGCACATTATAGGCCCTTAATTAAATCAATCATAATTACTGAGTGCTTACTGTGTGCAGAGCACTGAACTAAGCACTTGCAAAAGTACAGTCAAATATAATGACTTACATTTATTGAGCACTTACTGTGCAGGGCATTTTAGTAAGCGCTGGGGTAGAGATATAGGGTAATCAGGTTGGAAACAGTCCCTGTCCCTCATGGGGATCACAGTCGCCATCTCCATTTTGTAGATAAGAAACAGGTAAAGAGAAGTTATAATATTTGCCCAAGGTCATTCAGCAGATAAGTGGATGAGTTGGGATTAGAACCCAGCTTCTGACTCCCAGGCCTGTGCTCTATCCACTAAGCAATGCTGCTTCTTCCATGTAAGTTGCTAGACTTGTTCCCTGCCCATAATGAATTTTCGGTCAATGAATGGTCTCTTTCAATCATTTTTATATGTTTATTTGCTTTGTAGGAAAATTGATGCATGACTTCTAAGATAGTGGTGAAGAAAGGATATCTACTTCATGATCTGTTTTGACATCTGGCAGTGAGGCAGTGGGTTGTTGAAATCTGAAATGGTTCTCATCGGACAGTGATTACTCTAAATGAGATGTAGGCAACTCGGGAACCTGTGTCTTTCTTTTCATGTGACCTTGACTCCCCATTCAATGACTTATTTACTACTAAGGGGTTGGTATCTCTCTCTTGGAAACTAGCCTATTCTATGGGCAGAGCTTCTTCCAAGACCCAATTGTTTGTTGATTACTTGACTACACCTCAGGTGGGGAGGAGGTGAGTAGGGTTTTACTCACCTATAATGCTCAGCAGGGACATCAGGATATTCAGGCTTTTGTCAAGGATTAGTTTGCCACCTTGATGTGATTTATTATGGGATGATTGTATTTGGTGGTGAGATAACAAACAATAGTGGTTTGTTTCCAGATTGTATGTGTCAAGGCTTAGTTGTAACTTGTTTCATCTGTATTTTCTTTGTCATCAATCAGTAGTATTTATTGTGTTTACTGTGCACTGAGTACTTCATTAAGCACTTGGGATGGAACAAAGAAATAGAGTTGGTAAACACGATCCCTTCCCACAAGGAGCGTGCAGTTTAGAGAGCCAGACATTAAAATAAATTACAGATGGGGGGGAAATAATATATAAGGATACCGACATAAGTGCTTGGGGTGGGATGAATATCAAGTTCTTAAGGGGTAGAAATCCAAGCTACAGTCAAAAACATTCTTGACTTTTGTAGTTAATATTGTTTGATTCTTTTTGCCTTAATAATCCTCTGCCCTGGTAAAGTGAAGTACAAAGTAGCTAGCACTGAATCCCCCAAAAGATCCCCAACTAACACTTTAAATTTTCTTTTCACTTTTATCAATTCACCTCAGGGATCAAAGTCTATATGTTAAAATGAATCCACAGACCTATAAGTAGCCTGTTTTGCATTCTTTGATTTCTAACCTTTTTTTTTCAGTCCATCTGATTTCTTAGGTTCTCAAACTACTTACACCTCCAGGAATTTGCTGCAACTGGAAAAAAAAAAAAATAAGTCCTAGAGGAGCTTGAGCTGAGGCACTGGCAAGCTGCCTGGTTCAATTCTTCCATAGCGTAGCTTTCTCTTAGCTTTGCAACTTCCTTTTTGATTGGCCCCAGATGGGCTTTCAGGTTTCATCCTCTCTGGCCCATTCTTCTTGGGCTAAGTTTGTTTCAGTTGCTCTAGCTAGCTTTCATTTCTCATGTTATTTTTGTTATATTATTAATATACAACTGTAAAAATGCATTGCTCTATACACTATATTACATGTGCCAAACTAAGACTTGGTCCCTGAGGAACTGGTAGTCTAGTGAAACAGCTTTGCTGTCAAGTCTCTTTGGAACTAAATCTTGTCTATAGATATAACAAAAACCATGTCTTTTTCCTCCTTAATATACTCCTCCTGATCTTATGGCCCCCTCCCCTTGCATAGGAAAATAAAAGTCTAAAATGAAAAATTGGTAAAGAGCTAATACAGTTTTTATTAATTTTTCATATTCAGTTTTCTCCTGTTTTCTTCTTTAATCAGACACAGTGAAACCACTTACAGGATTATTGCTTTTCTGGAAGCCATTTAGGATAAATTCTAAAATACAGTCACAAAAGTTCTTTGCCTCAGTTCCTGCAGAACAGATTTACAAAGTTAAAGTGTTTCCTGCCACTGAACTTAAAATGGGTTAGTCAAGAAGTGTCTGGGCTCATACTACCAATGCAGTGTCACCATAATGAATTGAAGATGGTTCTTTGGGCATGGTGGAAATTCTCCAGGGATTGAGGGTCTAAATTTCCAGGGTAAAAGACTGTGTGTTGAGATGTGGTTAGAAGAGGACATTCATTTCCCTACATGGGAGTTTCTTCCACTTGCAGAGGTATGGGGAAATTGTAGAAATATTTGAAGAAACCCATCTTCACTATATTCTGCAAGGAAAAATACCGACAGGAAAATCAACACTGACTCTGACTTTATAATATCACAATAAACAGACATATCCCCTGCCCACAACGAGCTTACAGTCTAGAGGGTGAAACAGCTGTGTTAAAACAGCTGATATGTTCTTGTCAGTATTGCCTTTAGGGTAGAGATGTAGGAAGCTATAGTAATAATTCTACAATGTATTCATTATTCTTCTTACATCATCCATTGACGGTGGAAACCCCTGAGCTAGATTGGAGTATTACAGAAATTCAGACATCCTACACTGACTCCATATTAAGACTGTTCATGTATAGGGTCATGGCATATTGTCCCCACTGTCAGTGTTCTCTGAAGTAAAAATAAACTTGATTTATTTCTGCTCCCTTGGACAATTCTTCTAATTCAACTAGATCTAAGCACTAACAATTATTTTTTAATAACAAGTGTAGACTTTAAGACACTCAGTTGCCTCTCTACTGTACTTATTCACCTTCCTCTTCCACTGTACTCCAGTTCACAGTTTTCATCCCTGTCAAAGGACTCACTCTTCCTTTGTTCTTCCCTTTGCAGCTTCTAGCCCTTTGCAAGTGCTCTATTATAAATGTTTGGTTTTCTTTTTCTTTGTGCCTGTCTTTTTTTGCTCTTTCTTTTTCTTACACTTATCCCTCTTTCTGTATGCATTTTGAAATATCAGGTACTCATCCTCAATAGCCAGACTTTATCGATGTCAATAACAGCATGGGTCCCTATAATGCATCGGTCTATGGGTCAATCAATGTTATTTATTGAATGCTAACTATGTATGGAGCACTGTACTATATGCTTGGGAGAGTACAACACAGTGGAATTAGCAGACCCATTATCTGCCCATAATGAGCTTACAGCCTAGAAGGGGAGACAGACATTAATAGAATAAGTAATATGTAATACAATATGTATTACAATAAGTAATAAAATATGTACTCAAGTGCTGTGAGGTTGGGGCAAATATTAAATATCCAAAGACCACAGATTCAATTTCACCCAACCTACTGCCAGTATCAGGACTAAGAGCAGTTTATGTGGTGGTGGTGATAATGGTATTTTTTAAATGCTTACTATGTCAAGTGCTATACTAATTAGAGAGACAGCTAGTCATCAACTTATCTTCCCCTCTTTCCAACTCCTGGAGTTTTTAGCTTTTGCTGAATTACAATGTATACGATATTTAAAATACATTGTGACTAGTAGAAACTTCATAAATATTACACATTCCATCTTTTAATTATATTTTTCCTTGATGCCATTTCACTCTTCAAATATGTCTAAGACTACTGCTTAAGGTACAATATTCAATCACAGAAAACAGTGCTTAATCTGAATATGTCACAGAAAACAGTGCATAACAAGCTGAATATGTTGCAGTGATGTAGAACCCAAAGAAAAGGTAGCTGGAAGCAACAGCAAACCCATCTGTATGTTTTTAGGATTATGCAACCTCTCAATGAATCCTTTGATACAGTCCTAGTTATTCTAAAATGTATCATTTAAAAACTGATGCACCTGAAGTTTGAGGCAGCAAAATTCCTGAGAGCCTTACAAATCGTTATAACCTGAATGCATGGCATTCAGCATAAGGTCTCTCAATTATGTTCTTCCATGACTCTGCATTTGATCACAACAGGGGATAGTTGCTAAATTACCTAAATTTACCACCTAAATTAAGCCTTCTCTCCTGGACTTTGAGAAGTTGATCTTCCTCTTGACCATATTATTAACATTGATTTTAAATTCTCAGCAGAGGACCCTACTATGTGATCTCAGAAGCTGAGCGTGGGAAACATCTGGCAGGGCCATATTTGATTTCTTATGCACAAGGATGGCCGGTAGGTCCCCAGAAGTACACGTTACTGTAGGAAAGGAATGGAAAAAAACACCTTATGGAAATGGGATGAAAAAACACTGTCCATATTGAATAGAAGAAAAATGTTTTTCACAGAAGCTTAGAATGTGCCATTACGTTCCTCAAAGACAGAGTTGTGCCTCTTTCTCTTTATTGAGTGACTAGTATGAAATTAGGGATATGGTAGTTGCTCAGTAAATAACTACTTCAAATGATCATTCTCAGAAACTATTGATCTGACTTGCCTCAGAGGACTACTTTTTTCATAGGACATAAATTGATGTCTTATTTCCCTTCAGGTGTAATTTAAATTTAATTTACTCAGTTGTTTCAATATTCCTCATGATATTAGGTCATTTAAAGTGATGTGGTGTTATGTATACCCAAGGATATCATTGCTTTTTTAATTAAGGTTTATGCCTTAATTAAAAGACTTCCCTCAGGAAACTAGTATTGGGAATCAGGGCAACCCTGCCTGTCCATAGGAGTTCCTGATACTCAAGTAGCTCACAAAGAAGTTTCAGTTGCTGTATCTTTCCAACTTCCTGCAAAGTCTCCTGAATATTATTAGCCCCGCGAAAGCCATTTTACAGTAAGGTTGGGATTAAAGTAGTCAGATGAAGCATAGATACTTCTCCTAATATCTCAAAAATGATTGAAAATGTTTCTTTATCTTTTCTACAAAATAACATTTCAACTGAAGAAAGCAAAGTTTAGATTCAAATGGAAATTTTTCCCCAGAGTTTGGAATGAAAGAATGACTAAGGTTTCATTAGAAGCCAAAGTGCAATTCTAACTATTTCTTATTCACAATAGTTAGACTCTTGGTAATTACTTTTAATAATGCTGTTTTGCAGCCACCAAATACTACTTGGATTCTGGTCATTATGATGGCGATATTAAAACTGAACCATTCAGTAAATAACTTGACAGATCCATACAAATTTATTTTAAAACATGGAACTTTGATATTTTTAAAAGGTGCTCCTCAGAAGACCAATTTTTATGCAGCCTGATACATGAATAGGAGAAAACTTAATTTCGTTGGAAAGGATCTGACTTCAAATTCACATAAAGCTTTTTTTCCTCAAGTTTTCTTCTCAAATTGAAAAGCTAGTAGAATATAAGAACGTGAAACCCAATCTGTTAATTAATATTGTTTTCTAAATTGAAAGCAAGCTTTGTGTGTCTTTGGTAATAGAGTACAGATGTCCTGTTTCATTATGGAATTGAATACACTGGATTATGTTTTGCTTTCATTCCTCCAATTCCCTCCTTGACCCTTTATCATCTAGATTCTGCCCTTTTCACTCGTCTGAAACGAGTCCATGGTCACCAATGACAATTTTCTCATCAGATCCAATTGACTCTATTCAAATCTTAGTCCTCCTGCACCTTTTGGTTTTATTTGAAATGATCTACCTCCTTCTATTGGAAACACTAACTTTGGTTTCTCTCACACAGCCCTGTCGTCTTCCACTGTTTGGTTTCTCCATCTCAACCACTCCTGGCTCTTCCTCTGCTTTAATTTCCCAACTGCGGATACTCCTCAAGGTTTATTCTCTTGGGGAACTCATAATAATGTTGGTATTTGTTAAGCGCTTACTATGTGCAGAGCACTGTTCTAAGTGCTGGGGTAGATACAGGGTAATCAGGTTGTCCCACGTGAGGCTCACAGTCTTCATCCCCATTTTACAGATGAGGGAACTGAGGCCCAGAGAAGTGAAGTGACTTGCCCACAGTCACACTGCTGATGAGTGGCAGAGCCTGGATTCGAACCCATGACCTCTGACTCCCAAGTCTGTGGTCTTTCCACTGAGCCACGCTGCTTCCCAACTCATCCACTCCCACCTCTCCATGGATGATTCCCAAATCTACTGAATGATCATCAACTGCATCAAATGGACAATCCTGACCTTTGAAGCATTCAATCAACTCCCCCGCTACTCTTTTCACTTCTCTCCCACTATACCCCAGCTTGTACACATCACTCCTCTCAAGCCCAGTTACTTTCTTTGCCTTGTTCTTATCTGTCATCAACCTCCTTTCTGCTTGAAACCCCCATCCCATCTTTAGGGCAATTCTAAAATCCCATCTCCTACAGAGAAGCAGTACGGTGTTGTGGAAAGAGCACAGGCCTGAGAGTCACAGGACCTGACTCTAATCCTGGCTCTGCCACCTGACTGCTGTGTGACCTTGGGCAAATCACTTATCTGTGCTTTAGTTTCCCCATCTCTAAAATGGGAATTAAATCTCTGCTTTCACTTCCCCTTAGCCTCTGAGCCCTGGGGCAGGGACTGTCTGACATAATTACCTTGTATCTACCCCCCTATTTGACACATGGTAAACACAACAATTTTTTAATTATTTTGTTATAGAAAACCTTCCCTGACTGCTGTCATCTCTCCACCCTGTATCCCATCCAAACTACCCAGCAATTCCATATCCCCTAAGCAACTCAATCAATCGATAGTATTATTGAATGCTAATAACGTGCAGAGCACTTTACTGAGCAGGTGAGCATCCAAACCCTTGGGTATCACACTGTTCCACAGATGTATAAATATCCCTTCCTCCTACCTATAAGATAGTGCAGTGTATCTAAACCCCCTACTGGACCAAATGCTACTTGAGGTCAGAATTAGGTCTTCTAATTTTTATTGTATTTTTCCAAGCACTTAATGTTTGTGGTATTTAAGTGCTTACTATGTGCCAGGCACTGTACTAAGTGCTGGGGTGGAAACAAGAGTCCCTATCCCATGTAGGGCTCACAGTCTCAATCCCCATTTTATAGATGAGTTAACTGAGGCACGGAGAAGTGAAGTGACTTGCCTAAGGTCACACAGCAGACAAGTAGCGGGAGCAGGGATTAGCACCCGTAACCTTCGGACTCCCAGGCCTGTGCTCTATCCACCACACCAGTCTGCTTCTCAGCCTGCGACTTAATGCAGTACTTTACACAAAGCAAGAACTCAATAAATGCTATGAAATGATGGGAAGTTTAAATGATCATAGGTTTGAGGATTGCATCAGAAATTTCAAAAGGATCCCAGTCATGGCAACTACTCCCTCTGCTTGAGCAGAAGGGAGTTCTGGGTTGGTGGGCTCAAAGGCAGGGGAAGGAGAAGGATGGATTAGGAGAAGGGCACAAGACTCCCTTGGATAGTAGTATTGCATGAATAAAGGCAGTGGTTCCTATGGTACTGTGATTGAGAGACTGGAGGGCAAGGAAACAGAACTTGTGACATTCATTCAATCGTATCTATTCAGCGCTTACTGGGCAAAAAGCACTGTATTAAGCACCTGGAAGAGTAAAATATAACAAAAACAGATACATTCCCTACCCACAATGAGCTTATCACTTAGAGACGAGCTTACTGCCTTCAGCATGTTGTAGTTCAAGGGGCACTGGGGAATTGAAGAGCATCAGATCATTCTCAGGACAAGGGGAAACAATAAATAGCCCATTCAAAGAGAAAGAAATTCTTTTCTCAGGCTTGATCCCACACCAACCTATAGGATAAACTGGTGAGATGAGAATAAGTTACGATCTGCCTAATGGAAATAGAATATCACCTCAAAGAAGTCACTGATTGTAACTAACAGCTGGAATGGACATTTTAGCTTGTCCCATTCACTCTGTTCCCAGTATGCGTTAGGACTTGCCATTTTCTTCGACTGACTGCTCTGAGTGTGCATCTGCCATAGGACTGTGTCCAGCAGGGAGGGTAATATCCCTCCTTCCCAACTTCACCTTAAGGCATTTTCAAACAAGCTTAGCTAGCCTTCCACTTCTTCAGGCCAGCTCGCTATGGGCAGGGAACGTGTCTGCTAATTTGGCTGTATTGTACTTTCCCAAACGCTTAGTACAGAGTTCCGCACACAGTAAGAAATTAATAATTGATCCGTCCCTTCACTGCATTTGGAGGAGAATTGCCCTAAATTCCTCTTAAACAATAAAAACGAGGCTGTAAAAACTAACCAAGATAATTTCCTCTTCTTAAAAAGCACACATGAAGATTCTGTGTGGAATGCACAAGAGGGAGCGCATTTTAGCACTTAGTTCTAGTCGAACATTTTCAAATTAGCATTGCGGTAATTCTGAAATTTATCTTGTTCTTTGCATAAAAAATATTCTCATCTATTTCTGGGGTAAAATAAGCCAAAACAAATACCTGGGGAAGTCAAATGTTTGAGAACAATATACCAAATTTTAGTTGATAAGCAGTTGTATAATTTTCAGAATATTAAAAAGAACAAAGTAATTAATGTGACCTTAAAGCTGGTGGATGCATCTTCATTCTTTTTAATTTTACAAACTTCAATTTCAGTACTCTAAACTCACTTTAGGAAAATTGGCTTGGTAATTACGAAACCTCAGAATGAACTCCTTTTAGGCTCAGGCTTCCCTGTATTCTTACTACAAACATCTAACCTTTGCAAAGTGCAAAATGTAATGAATGGCACATAAAACTCTTATCCTTCTGTCCTTGAGAAAGATTGGGTCAATTCCCTTTATAGATTGGAGAGGGCAACATCTTAGTTCAGAGCTGTAGAGCAGTCTTGTAAAATAGTTTCGCAGTATCATTAGTCCCCCAGATGTTCTATTCAGCACTACATATTGCCTTTTTATTTCTCTGTTGGCAATGAGTTAACCTTTAGGAAGCAACTATGGTAAGGAAGGTGGCTCTATGCCATTAATGGAGATCAATCTGAGCTTTGACAGGCAAGTAAAAACTGACGACTCAAGGACATTTGTCCAAATAGAAAAATTTACTTATTTCTCAAAATTTTCCTTCCATTCACTCTTTCTCATTCTTGGTTCTCAATTGCCATCTCACTTTTCCTTCCTATATCTAATTCCTGGAAATTGTCTGCACCTACTGTTCTCCTCTCACCTCAGTCATGTTTCAACAAGAACCTTTCTTCAATTTATTCCTCTCATTCATTCAATTGTATTTATTGAGCTCTTACTGTGTATAGAGCACTGTACTAAGTGCTTGAGAAAGTACAATATAACAGACACATTCCCTCCCCACAGTGAGCCTCACTTAATCTAATCTTGCTAAATTCTCATTTTCATTTTTGACATTCATTTTAACCTTTGTTTCAGTACGTCAAAGTCACCGTATTTTCTTCTACTCTTGCCACTCCTTCTCTTATCCTTTGGTGATGCCTCCCTTTAACTGTTTCTCCAAACACTAGTTGCCACAGTTGTGATTATCACCTGATCAGTCCTAATGACTGTCCAGAAGTTCCATTCCCATTTTCCTCCTTTTTTTGAATCATAACCTCTTGTCCTTCTTCTAAATTTAGGCCAGAGTCTTAGTCTCTGGCTCAGATGCTTCAGCCTGAATGTTGGCAGAGTGGAAAATTGAATTCCAAGGTGGGAACTATATGCAATAATGATAATAGCATTAGTGACAAGCAGTGGGGCAGGGAGGTAGATAAAAAATAATCAGATAACGGGTATGTCCCTCATGAGGGATCACAGTTTATGGGGAAAAGAGAATAGGTATGAGAAGCAGTGTAGCCTAGTGGAAAGAACACAGACCTGGGCATCAGAGAACTTGGGTTCTAATGCCACCTTCACCACTTGTCTGTTGTGTGATATTGGGTGTGTGATACTGGGTGAGTTGCTGAACTTGTCTGTGCCTCATTACCTTTATATACAAAATGGGAATTCAAAACCTGTTCTCCCTCCTACTTAAACCCTGAGTTCCATGTGGGACTGATTATCTCATTTCTATCCCTGCCCTTAGTGTGGTGCTTGGCACAAAGTAAGTGCTTGACAAATACCACAATTTATCATGATTAGCTGGCATTTTGCAGGTGAAGAGCCTGAGGCCCAGAGAGGTTAAGTAACTTACAGAAGGTTACACAGCAGGCAAGAGGCAGAGCTAGGGCTAAAACCTGGGTTTTCTGACTCACAATTCTATGACTTTTTTCCACTAGGTTTTGCTGTTACCCTTACTATGAAAATGCCTTAATCTGTTACTTCTGCATTATAACCAATTTCTGGGAAAACAAATCTCCCAATTTTGAGGGGAGCCATGCTGGCCTTCCTGATGGGGTTCTTTACTCTGCAAAAGCAAACCTGTTCACCATCTCCATCCAGAATCCTCCTCATCTCTTCCACTACTGCAGCCATTTTATCTTCTACTTGGGACGTCCTGTTCTGTCTGTTTGAATTTCAACCCTTCCTTCTTCCCCCTCAAAGCCACTTCCTCCATAAAGTCACTTGAATGCTCCCTTTTATCCTTCCTCAGTCTGGTCTGTCTCATCATGCCAGTGGCCTTAGCACTTGGAAAGTAAAGTTTGCACATAGACTTGGTTTAGCTGTACTTTTTTCTACTTCTAAAAAATGTTTTCAAGCTTACTTACTGAATGTGCTTGTGCTGACTGCCCCGCATTTCAAAGACCCACTTTCTTCAAATGCAAGATCCATATCTTCCCTCTTCATGCTTCTCAAAGCCTACCACAGAGTAGACATTAAATTAAAAAAAAAAATGATAATGACAGTATCCTGGATCAAAGAGATGACTGAGAGGATTACACCAGGCAACAAATCTTCCCTCATGAACTATGGGTACTGACTGCTGCTCATGTCCATCCTATGTTTTCCCAGAGGTGAAACAGTATGAGTTGTGGAGAAGAAAGGCAGCTGGTGAGAACCAGTGAGAAGGAGGGGGAAAAGATAGAGTGGGGAAGAGTTGAGAAGAAGGCTAAAAACTGCTGTTAATTCTCTTTGCCTTGGCTCCTGAGAGTTGAAAGCCATCTTTGATTTCTCACTAATTCAAGTGCTGTCAGGGCCTTCTGTTTGCCTTCTGAAGAGTCTCATGATGCTTGTGGTTTTGCCCCAGGGTCCTTGAGGGAAGGAGGGCTGGCTTCTTTAGAGGGCATTCGATTTAGACTCCATCTGGCCGAGATACTTCTTCCCCCTTGTTAGGTATAATGAATACGGAGATTATTACTCACACTACAGCTTTGGTGGCTCTGTAAAACAAACTGCTCAAGATGCTGAATCTGTAGAAAACTTTTTAGTAGACCGTATTGCTGACCTGATTGTCCAAATACCCCACAGATTTCTCTTCTCGAGTCTCATTCTCACATCCTCTTTTGATGTTGTTGCAGAATAGGTGAATGCTGGAAACACCAATAGCCTAATTAGGAACAATAATGCCACTGGGGACCTCTCTCTCACACAGTCTTAGCTTTCCAGCCTTTGGCCTGAGAAGATAAGGGTGTGGTTTGGCAGCCAATTTAGTTCATATCTAATCACAGATACTTCATCAACTGACAAAAGAAAACCCTCAGTAGGTATACTGCTTCAAAATCTGGGACAACTTACATGTAATTTCAGGACTCAGCAGGGAGACACAGCTGGATAAAAATAAAAAGCTTACTGTAATTGAAAATTGACTTGCAGCTTGTTTGTGATTAAAATGAAGTTCAGTTCTTTGAAATCTTGATTGGCAATTAAATCTGTCTGTCTTGGGCTATAAAATATTATCTCTTGTCCAGGAATGAGAAGACTTTTGCAGACATGCCTGACCATGTGATGGTAATGACATGTGTATGCCTAACAAAAGTGTGATAGAATCCAGAAAGGCTATCACAGTGCTATCACAAAGTTACTAAACACTCTCCCTTTAGTTGTCCCTCTGATTTTGGGGGATCAGAAAACCCTCAATCCTTACCTTAAGTATTTCTTAGCCATAAGTCCCTCCTTGGGGAAAAAAAAAACTGTTCAGGACAACATTTTATACCCACTTGGGCTGGGTGTTTTGGAACCCTCAAGAACATAGCCCAAATGTGTGTTATTCCAGTCATGGTTAAAAAAAATCAGTGATTCCAAGAAGCCTCAAAATTGTACATTTCCTCCAGTGTTCCTTGCACTGTAAAGTGCAGGTAACAATTACAATTAGAGCAGTGTTTCCTTCTCATCTAAAAACCTTTCAATCTCAGTAGATAACACAGGGAGACTTTGTTTGATTCACTTGGAAGAGCTGGGAGTTTCATTCCATCTGCCTTTTTAGGAATATGGTTTTGAGCAACCTGTTTGTGTCAGCTAATATTCTGCAGTGTATGAATACAGGGAATTCCACAGAGCTGGCTAAGAATTCTTGACTAATACATTCTGTACCATTCCACGGGGACAGTCTTGTGTTAATGTTGGCTATGAAGTACCATGACTATCCTTTAACCTCTGCAGAGTTATTTTGGGAACACTGAGAGCTAATTTTAATTTGTCCATCAATCTTCCTGATGCAGAAATTGCCATGAAGTCATTTTCATATATATATTTTAAAGGAATACTTTCATATAATTTCACCAATGAATCTATATATGGCAGTAAGTAGTTTGGAGGGAATTTGTCAACATTCCTTATTTCCTACAAGCAATAGTTGGCAAATACCAGTTTTGCTCTTTTAAGAACGTACCTGTGAGAATGAGAGTTAGTCTCATATTAGATGATCTGGACTCAGCTAAAGAGTTTGCTACCTAGAACCTGGGAATACCTGACCCCAGGTGAAGAAGAAATTGGGCAATTTTATTTGCTGAAACCAAACTGGATAAGAAGCCATGTGGCCGAATTGAAAGAAAACAGACCTGAGAGTCAGATGACCCAGGTTCTAATACCAGATCCATCACTTGGCTACTGGGTGACCTTAAAGTCAACTGCGCTGAGCCTCTATTTCCTCATCTGTCACAACGGGAATAAGGTAACTGTACTCCCTCCTGCTTAGACTGGGATCTCCATGGAGATCAGAGATTGTGTTGTACCTACTTATATTCTATATTTGATCTCAGAGCTTAGTACATAGTAAATGCTTAATATAATAATAATTATTTTATCAAAATAATCAACCTTGACCCCTGTGAGCCCCAGGTAGGGCAGGGACTGTGTCCAACCTGATGACCTTGTTTCTATCCCAGTGTTTAAAACACTGCTCAGTACATAGTAAGCACTTAATAAATACCATATTTATTATGATTAGTTGATTCATTTGGATTGGAAAGAGAGATCAACTTCCCTCCATAATTGACAATTATCCCTTTCCCTTAGGGCTGGGTTAGGTCCTCCCAAAGGGATTTCTAAAGGCAAATGTGAATACTGCGCCAAATAAATAACTAGGAGTTTCCCACTGCCAGAGTTGTATGTGAGCACTGATAAGATGCTTCCACTACTGATATAATTAGAAAACAAAAACTATTCCATCCATCGGATAATTATAGTTTGTACTCATTTTGTCCAATACATAAAAGCTTGGGTTCATCATAGGCACATTACAGCTAGAGCCTCTTTGAGATATTCAACTGTGGTGACTTTTGCAGAAAGAAAAACCTTGAAGCTAGAGAAAAGATCAATTAGCTGTAATGAATTCATAGATGACAATCAACTAGGGGCAAGAGTTCCGCTGTTGTTTCATTCCTCGGGAAAAAAGTGAACTGCTTTATTAATGTAGGACAGCAGTATAAAGATATTAACACTATGTAAAAATGATAGTACTTGACTCATGTACTTTACAGCTATGAAATGCTACATCAAGGTTTTTCAACCCTTTAAATTATGCTCTCATACCATTACCAACTCATTTTGCATATGCAGATTATTCCCTAGATTTTCCCCAAGATGTAGCCCAAATATCTATGCAGAAATTGCTGAAAATCCTCAGAACAAACAAAGAAAGGCCCTAGCTGTAGGAAGAGACTATAGAAGCAATTTAATTTGTAAAGACAGGCACAGAGAGGAAGCTGTTCTTGGCAGTGAGATCTGTGTGGACTAGTGGAAAGAGCAGAGGGCTTGGCAATCAGGAGAGCTGGGTTCTAGTTCCAGCTCTGTCATTGGTCTCAAGTGTGACCTTGGAGACAAGTCCCTTGCCTTTACCAGCCCTTTGTTTCCTCATCTGTAAAATGAAGATAGACAGTGAGGGTCAGGATTGTGTCTGTTCTGATAATCTTGTGTGTATATATAGAGAAGCAGCATAGTATAGTGGATAGAGCATGGGCCTGAGAGTCAGTAGGTCACGAGTTCTAATCCCAGCTCCACCACTTGTCTGCTGTGTGACCTTGGCCAAGTCACTTAACTTCTCTGTGCCTCAGTTACCTCATCTGTAAAATGGGGATTAAGACTGTGAGCTCCACATGGGACAACCTGATTACCTTGTATCTACCCCAGTGCTTAGAACAGTGCTTGGTACGTAGTAAGCACTTTAATAAATGCCACTTATTGTTGTTATATTTCAGCACATAGTAAAGACTTAATAGATACCATAATTACTTTATCCACATATAATTGAATTTTGGCTAATAAGTCCCATACATAGCTGATGTTCCACCCCACACTGAAGGTCATGATTGACCCCTGTTGAGATTTTATGTTCTTCATTTGCAGGCCCTGACACTTTTTTTTTCAAAATGACTTGTTCTTTCCTATCCCCTATAGTTCCGCTTAAGGAGAAACTCCTCTCTTGATTCCTACCCACCAGGCTGGTCTAGGATGATAGAATCTCCCATCGTGAATGACAGCTGAGACTTCAGGACCAATATCCTTTACAGAGAAATAGAGAGAAGCAGCGTGGCTCGGTGCAAAGAGCCTGGGCTTGTGAGTCAGAGGTCATGGGTTCAAATCCTGACTCTGTCACTTGTCAGCTTTGTGACTGTGAGCAAGTCACTTCACTTCTCTGGGCCTCAGTTCCCTCATCTGTAAAATGGGGATGAAGACTGTGAGCCTCACAAGGGACAACCTGATTCCCCTGTATCTACCCCAGTGTTTAGAACAGTGCTCTGCACATAGTAAGCACTTAACAAATACCAACATTATTATTATTATAGTGCTAAAGGTTTGCACGGGGTCATTTACACCATCTCATCTTTGTCAGTCATGTTCTTGCTGGGACAGAATGACACAAGAAAGAAGGCAGAAAGAGGTACCTCATATTACACAACGTATGTGTGCTCTTAATCTATAGGTAGAACCAAGAATGGAATCTAGTTCTCCTGCTTCACAGGACTGTGTGCTTTCCACCAGACCAAAACAGGGCTTAGGTTGGTCTATATTGTGCTGTCCTCTCCCATTATTTGAAACTGTGCTTTGCTAGGTCTTCAAACAAGGTTCCCAACACTTATCTCTCTACCCTATAAGGTAGTAAACAGAAAGCTAAATAAGAAGCAGAATTACCCAGAAGATGACCAAATATGACCCTTTCAAATATAATCAGTAGGCTTCTTTGAAAGACATCACTGGGGACAATCTTTTATTTAAAGTTCTTCAGCAAGGTGCTGTTTTCAGAAGTCAAACTGCAGAGAAAACAGACTAAAAAGATGAACAGATGATGATACTTAAAAATAAACCTAAAGCCCTTGTCAAAGTAGGTATTTGATATTCCGTTTATGGGAAACAGTTACCCTCCTCTCTGTTATCATCATCTTCTTTGCCTGGTTTAGGCATAGTTAAGAAACATTCTCAGTTACCACCTGTGGAAGGCTCTCATGTCTAAAAAACACATCCATTGTTCCTAGGTAATTCTAACATTTTCCTGGAAAAATATTTTTAAAATACACAACTGAATCGCTGACCTTTTGAGAGCCTCACCTTATCCACTCTCAGCCTCACGGAGCAAGTATCCATATTAAGTGGCCTATGACAATATCTTTCATTCTTTGTCAGTGTTCAATTGAAGTGGAGTTAAAATAGATTTTATATTACAGATATGAAAAGGTCATTGTTAGGAAGAGAAAGGTTAGAGTTCTGAGGGAGACGGTGAGACATTAACACCGGATAGATGCTATTTTGCAGCAAAATAGTTGGTGAGTTCATTGGGAATCAAAGAGGATGGTGGTGGAGGCAATGGGAGCTTCAGGAGGGAGTAAGGTTAGGAATTCTTTGTGTGGGTTATGGAAATGGGGATTGAAGGAGGAACAGAGTTGCATACAGATAGCTCTTTGACCCAATTTTACAATCGTTTCCACCCCAAGTATGGATAAGCATGGTCACCTTAGTTATTTCTGTGAAAGAAATAGCGTGTAATAGTGACAGTTTGCCTAATCCTTAGGGTCAGGACTCTAACTCTGAAGTGGGAGGCAGAGGGTCCTAGTGAGAAAAGAAAAGAACTGGGATTCTGGAGAGAGATTATAATCCCAGCTCTTCTAATGACCTAATTGAACAAGTCTTTTAATTTCCCTGGGCCTCCATTTCTTCATGTGTAAAATGGGGATAAGAGATGATGATATTTAACCACTTACTATGTGACAAGCAAGAGATTGTGAACCCTGTGTATTGCATATCTACCCCAGCACTTAGCACATAAGAATTAATAAAGAACGTAACTATGGTTGCATAGACCTAGTCTTGGAGCTCAGAAGAGAGACTAAAGCTACGTTTTGGAGGCCAGGATTGAAAGTCATATTTTAACTTTTTGACTTTCGGGGGGGTTTGAGGAAGGGGATCAAAGCTGTATTCCTGCAGGATTAATCAAAATAATTGGGCTAAAATTTCTCAGCGGTGGTAGCCTACCACTTTTTTTAATGGAAAATAATTGGACAAAACACCATTAGGTCATTCGACTATTATATGCCAAAACTCAGTTTACTGTATATCTTGTCTTTATCTTGGAAATCATTTTTGGCCAGCATGTAGAGGGTCCTGAATAACCCCTAAGCTTTAGTCTCTGGAAGTTCACTATCTGCACATGAAGTCTTAGTACTGTGTGCTGAACACTGAGAGAACATTAATTCACATGAATTAAATGTTTATCACTAACTTCCATGCTGTTGATCATATCTGATATAGTCCTCTCAGGCTGAGATTGTTAGATTATGGAGGGTTTTGAACAAATCATTGGATGAGAAGTATAATGTGTTATGAGAGGAATGCAGAGGGAGATGATCTAGTGTTAACCATGAAGACAATCATCACGTGGTTCCTCTAAGGACACTGCCATGTTTGATAGAGACAGAACACAGGGTGGAATGGTCCATTGGTGTGACTTACTAAAGTCACTTCTCATGGATCCGTATTTCAGGCTCTCATATACTTAGGTTTCTCCAGGTCCTTCAGTTGAGTCATTGGTGTGAAATGATTCATGTAATAGTACTATTCTGGTTTACGAGCATTTCTTTCAAATTTGGGGTGAGAAATCTAAAGTATACATTCTTCAGAAAGCGATGGCACCGGTCCTCAGATCTTCTACTTATGTAGCCCCACAACACTGCTGATAGGCACTATTTAGACAACATTACCACAGAATGTATGACAGGACTTAGCAATCATTTTCAGGTGCTGTTTTCATATTTTTCTAACTGCTGAACAGGTAGAGAATAAATTGAATGAAACCCAAAGGGAAACTGAATTTTTTTAATGACTGTGCCATATCAATTCAGGAACTTTCAGGAGAGGAAATCAGATTTAATGGAGGCGTTTCAGTTACATTGTATGGATTTGCATTATAGACAACCTTTTTGTCAGTTTCATACCAGTGCTTTTTTACATCTTCATTAAGAGTGTCAACACCCCTAGGCTATCAACACTCAGAAAGCTATTTCTGGATCGGTAATTTAAGCTACAGCTTTAATAATTTAGTTCTCAATGCTCCTCTCCAGACCATATCCCCACCGAGCACACTTGTCCCCATCTCAAAGGAAATATGCTTTCGGTTTCATAACTGTACTTAAAAGTAGTTGACCTCCCTGCCTCCATGCTTGACTTTTGCCCCCATTTTTGGGCTGAAATATTTGAGAATGGTGAAATCAGTATCTTGCTAATACCTGATGCCCTAAGACAGTAGGGTGTTCTTAAATAAAATGAACTGTAATAGATGCCAGCGGTACTGGGTCTCTTGAACCTGCCCACACCGGTGTGTGGGATACGATGCAAAATCACCGGGAATCCCCACCTCCATCTCAGTGTGACACCCGGCGTCACTGATGCCAACATTCCTGTGTATTAGATCTCCTGAGATATTTGAGCAACAGTGGAGGGAGGCATGGCCATAATTGAAATGTGACTGGGCTCTCAGTGACCTGGGTGACAGCATCCTGAAGTCCTTTGGGCTTTCTTTACGGATGGACTTTAATTTTTTTCTTTCTGTGTTTTGTGTATCTTAAGTTCATCTTTCCTATTGTATCTGGTGTCACACCCTTCGCCACCTCATTTTTGGATTCTGAGTACCGGGAGGGCCAGGGACACTAACTCTTGCTTGTGTACATTTCTTCTTCTTTTTTTTTCTGAGACCATAGTACAATGCTCTGCACATAGTGTTTACTACAGTAGCTGTTACTACGGCTTATACTCAACATTTATGTGGAAATAAATATTTCTTCTTTTTGTTGGCTTGAACCCACCACCTTAAAGGTGAGTGGTTCCTCTTTCCAGTGGTGTTGGATTGGATGGAAAATAAGTTGATTTATGAAATTCAGGCATGTCACCATTCACCTGACAATTTTTCTATGAAGAGGCTTGCTGTGTTCATCTGTCCCCATGCAGTAGCTACTCTCTTTCCTTCATGACCTGTTTTGTAGTTGTTGTTGCTTGCTTATGGTATTTGTTAAGTACTTACAATGTGTTAAGCACTGGGGTAGATACGAGCTAGAGAAACAGTCTGGCCTAGTGAATAGAGCATGGGCCTAAAAGTCAGAAGAACCTGGATTCTAATTCCAGTTTTGCCACTTGCCACTTCTCTCCTATGTGACCTTGGACAAATCATTTAACTTCTCTGTGCCTGTCACCTCATCTGTAAAATGGGGATTAAGTATTAATCCTTGTGAGGCCCAGTGAGATATAGATTGTGTCCAACCTGATTATCTTGAATCTACTGCAGATCTTAGAAAAGTGTTTGGCACATAGTGCTTAAAAATACCATTTAAAAAAAGAAAAAGTAAAAAGGTTGGATACAGTCCACATCTTATATGGGACTCAGCCTTAATCCCTATTTTTTAGATGAGGTAATTGAGGCACAGAGAAATAAGTGATTTGCCCAAGGTCACACAGCAGACAAGTGGCAGAACTAGATTAAGAACCAGGATAAGATTTTGACTTCCAGCCCCTTGCTCTATCCATTAGGCCATGCTGTTTCTTCTGGTTGTCATTCTCTGTACCTTCTCCAGCTCTATTTTACAGTGGTGCAGTGACATGTAGTATACCAGATGAGAATTTTCGAAGGTTTTATGCAGTACCAAAACTTTTTTTGCTTGTGTTGGTTTTCTTCCTCTGGTACCTGTCCTTTTTTTTTTTCCTTTTTTCTTGCCTATTGCTACCAAAGCCCCCTCTAAAGTGGGTGTGATAGCCACACCCATGGCTCAGTGGAAAGATCCCGGGCTTGGGAGTCAGAGGTCATGGGTTTGAATCTTGGCGAGAAGCAGCGTGGCTCAGTGGAAAGAGCATGGGCTTTGGAGTCGGGGCTCATGAGTTCGAATCCCAGCTCTGCCACTTGTCAGCTGTGTGACTATGGGCAAGTCACTTAACTTCTCTGTGCCTCAGTTCCCTCATCTGTAAAATGGGGATTAAGACTGTGAGCCCCACGTGGTACAACCTGATTCCCCTATGTCTACCCCAGCGCTTAGAACAGTGCTCGGCACATAGTAAGCGCTTAACAAATACCAACATTATTATTATTATTATTACTTGTCAGCTGTGACTGTGGACAAGTCACTTAACTTCTCTGGGCCTCAGTTACCTCATCTGTAAAATGGGGATTAACTGAGAGCCTCACATGGGGCAACCCAATGACCCTGTATCTACCCCAGCGCTTAGAACAGTGCTCTGCACATAGCGCTTAACAAATACCAACATTAAATACAGTGTAAACCCTGAAAGCTCAAGGGGAAGGTTAAATGAACAGACATCAAAACTTCCTTTTCCTCCTCTGGCTAATGTGCAGTGTGCATTTAATTCATGAGAAAAGTATGTCTCTAAGAAGTGACTCTAACATCATCTCTCTCAAAAGTGCTTTCATGTCACAGCTCATTTTGTCCTCAAATTCCCAGTGATTTAGGCAAAGGCAAGGATTATTATGGGCCAAGTAAGACGTAGGGGAGGGTTGTGTCTTGCCCTTGTCCAAGAACAGGGCAGTGATAGAGCTGGGGCTAGAACACAGAGCCACTGGCTCTCAGCTGTATTCTCTTGTCATTAGAGCACACCACCTCCCTCCCAAGAAATGCTCTGCCTTTTCCTGGCTGTTCTCTCTCCCGATTAGACTGTGAGCCCGTCATTGGGCAGGGATTGTCTCTATCGGTTGCCTAATTGTACATTACAAGTGCTTGGTACAGTGCTCTGCACATAGTAAGCACTCAATAAATGCTATTGAATGAATGAAAAGAAGACTCTGCTCAGCCCTAGGCACTGCATCCTACGGCGTCTTCCTGCTCAGTGAGTTCTAACCAGAAGCTACTGTGCAAGGTGGCCAGGACAGGCGGGAGAGGCGGTTATATCAGTCTAGTGTTCTACCCTTCGAGCTTCCTCCCTCCGCTCTCTGCAGTGCTGCTCGCAGGGAGGACTGGAGAAGAGTGGAGCTCCTCTAAGAGGAGACCAGCTCCGGTGACTCTGTGCTTATAGGATTATAATTAATCCCATGAAATGCCCTTTAAAGAGACTGGGAAGGAAAAGTGCTATGGTTCATAAAACACAAAGGTCTAAGTTTCCTAGAAAGACTAACTGGGAATTTTCCCAGTCCCTCTCATAGCCTGGTGTAGGGACCTGAACTCAATTGAATTTCAGTGCTTACTGTACACAGAGCACTCTACTAAGCGCTTGGGAGAGTACAATATAAATGTCCCCCTGAAGCTACAAAAACATCTAAATGTACCTAGGGACTCAACCAATGTCTTTAGGAGAGCTTCATGGTTAGCCCTGGCATCTGGATTACACCAGGCTTGGGAATCAGAGGTCATGGGTTCTAATCCCAGCTCCGCCACTTGTCAGCTCTGTGACTATGGGCAAATCACTTAACTTCTCTGGGCCTCAGTTACCTCATCTGAAAAATGGGGATTAAGACTGTGAGCCCCACGTGGGACGACTTGATCACCTTGTATCCCCCTCCAGTGCTTAGAACAGTGCTTTGCACATAGTAAGCACTTACCAAATGCCATCATTATTACTGCAGTGCATATTAACATTCCTTGTATGTTCTACTGATTCTGATCTGCCAGAGATAGGCTTCCTCCTCTCCTCAGAACAACAGAGCCGTGCTCTCCCAGACGTATTTGACCAAGATTCAGTGAACAGACCCTACTCCTTTGAGTGAATTATCTTGATAATGGCTTCAATTCTCCACTTCACTATCCATGGAGGCCTGCCAAGTCTCTGTTTCCCTCACTGCCAATAGCCTCCCTTGATTTTTTTTTTTAACCTGCTTCTGGGCTTTCTCCTAATTATTAACAACTGCCTGGGATTTCACATCTAATAATTTCACATCTAGGTAGGAAAACGTGCACAGCATATATACCGTGTGCACAATTGAAAATAATTTGTATCCTATGCCATTATAGGATTTCATTATTGAAAATTGTAACTAAACCAATGACAATTATCTTTGAGACAGCATTGACTTTATCATCATCTCTAAAAAGCAACTTGAAAGATGGGGGGAAAAACACTCAAATACACAAGATAAAAATAGATCTATATTTTTACGAGGAAGACATCTTATAAGGGAGATCAATGTTTGGATCAAAATGCCAGGCTTAAGGAATAAGATGCCTAGAAAACTGTGGGAGTTAATCCTAATTAGACTGTTATACTGTTTACATTAAAAAATAAACAAGAATAAAAAAAAAAACCCATAAACTAGAATTCACACACTTTTACCATTCAGGTAGGATAAAGTCCATAGTTATTTATATCCTTATTAATTTGGAAGAATCTAAAAATGAGCACTTTGAAGATCATCATACATAAAACTGATTCTTTGGCTTAGGAGTTTATAATGTTGGCATCCTCCTAATGGGAATTCAGGTTCCCTAGGGCATTTGCATATTCATTATGCTTAACATCTGATCAACAGACAGTTGCATTTCCCCTTGAACACAGGTTACCTCCAAATCTAATCAGCAAATACCCCTACTCTAATTCCAGAATTTATAGGAGTTGTAATTGCTACCATTCCTAGAGGGGAGTAGCGTAGTTGATGCGGAGAAAACAGCTCATTTCAAATCAGGAATCTTTAATCCCATTCCCACCTAGAAGGTCTCAAGCACATTGTGGCAGGTCCAGATCCTGAATGGGGTCCATTTACATGGGTGGGGATTTAATACATCCTTTGATTTGCCTAAACCCACCCCTGACTGTCAGGTTCCCTCCACTCACCTGAAGATGGTCCACTGGGTGCGAACCATCATTAGTCCCTATGCTGTTATCTGGTTCCATGGCTTTTCAGAGGGATTTTATTCAAATCTTCCTTATGACTAGTCTATGGCTCCTGCTGGGAGTGCATTTAAGTAACGAAAATATCCTATTCCCCAAGCATTCTAGATTACAAAACTTTTATCACAATGGGTATCCCAAAGGTTTAGTGCCATTTTTGAACTGTGACTCATGTTTATTTGGGGAAGTTCTCTAAAACAGTTGTATAAGCTGTCATAGCATCTCACCACCTCATCTGAGTGGTTTAAACTGTTAGTCGCCAGCCTAGCAACAAAAGAATAGAGTTGGGGAAGGAGGTGGGATGTTCGGCGACCTTCACTCCTACCCCGCTCTGTCGGGCCCCACATCCAGTCATTCATTCATTCATTCATTCATTCATTCATCCAATGAAGCAGCGTGGCTCAGTGGAAAGAGCCTGGGCTTTGGAGTCAGAGCTCATGAGTTCGAATCCCAGCTCTGCCACCTGTCAGCTGTGTGACTGTAGGCAAGTCACTTAACTTCTCTGTGCCTCAGTTACCTCATCTGTAAAATGAGGATGAAGACTGTGAGCCCCACGTGGGATAACCTGATTCCCCTGTGTCTACCCCAGCGCTTAGAACAGTGCTCTGCACATAGTAAGCGCTTAACAAATACCAACATTATTATTCCAATCATATACATTGAGCACTTACTGTGTGCAGATCACTGTCCTAAGCGCTTGGAAAGAACAATTCCACAACAAATAGAGATAATTTGTTCAATAGTATTTATTGAGCGCTTACTAAGTGCAGAGCACTGTACTGAGTGCTAGGAATGTACAATTCGGCAACAGATAGAGACAATCCCTGCCCATTGACGGGTTTACAGACTAATCATGGGCTTACAGTCTAATTAGTAACATTGGTATTTGTTAAGCGCTTACTGTGTGTAGAGCACTGTTCAAAGCACTGGGGAAGATGCAGGGTAATCAGGGTGTGCCATGTGAGGCTCACAGTCTTCATCCCCATTTTTACAGATGAGGTAGCTAAGACCCAGAGAAGTTCAGTGACTTGCCCACAGTCACACAGCTGACAAGTGGCAGAGCCGGCATTCAAACCCATGATCTCTGACTCCCAAGGCTCTTTCCAGAATCCCTGCCCAACAATGGGCTCAATCTAGAATGGGGGAGACGGACATCAATAGTATCAAAATAAATAGAATTATGGATATATACACATCATTAATAAAAAATAATGAATATGTACATATATACACACAAGTGCTGTGGGGCAGGAAGGTAGTCAGGGAGATGGGGAGGGGAGGAAGAGCGGAGGAAAAGGGAGATTTAGTCTGGGAAGGCCACCTGGAGGAGGTGAGCTTTCAGTAGGGCTTTGAAGGGGGCAAGAGTGCTAGTTTGGCAGATGTGAGGAGGGAGGGCATACCAGGCCAGAAGTAGGACGTGGGCCAGGGGTCGATGGTGGGATAGGTGAGGATGAGGCACAGTGAGAAGGTTAGCACCAGAGGAGTGGAGTGTGAGGGCTGGACTGTAGAAGGAGAGAGGGAGATGAGGTGGGGGCAAGGTGATGGAGAGCTACGAAGCCAGTAGTGAGTTTTTGCTTGATATGGAGGTTGATAGGCAACCAGTGGAGATTTTTTGAGAAGGCGGGTGACATGAGAAGCAGCATGGCTCAGTGGAAAGAGCACGGGCTTGGGAGTCAGAGGTCATGAGTTCGAATCCCAGATCTGCCCCTTGTCAGCTGTGTGACTGTGGGCAAGTCACTTCAATTCTCTGTGCCTGTTACCTCATCTGGAAAATGGGGATTAAGACTGTGAGCCTTATGTTGGAACAACCTGATTACCTTGTATTTACCCCAGTGCTTAGAACAGTGTTCTGCACATAGTAAGCATTTAACAAATACCAACATTATTATTATTATGTCCAGAGCGTTTCTGCAGAAAGATAATCTGAGCAGCCGAGTGAAGTATAGCTTGAAGTGGGGAGAGACAGAAGGTTGGGAGATCCCAAAGGATCCTGGTGCAGTAATCCAGTTGGGATATAAGTAATTGTACTAAGAAGGTGGCAGGATGGAGAAGAAAGGGTGGATCTTGGTGATGTTGTGAAGGGGAGAGTGGCAGGTTTTGGTGACAGATTAGTTATGTGGGATGAATGAGAGAGCAGAATCAAGGATGAGACCAAGATTGCCGGCTTGTGAGACAGGAAGGACGGTAGTGCCGTCCACGATGATGGAAAAGTCAGTGAGAGGACAGGGTTCGGGAGGGAAGTTAAGCTCAGTCTTCAACATGTTGAGTTTTTTAGGTGGCAGGAGGCCATCCAGGTGGAGATGTCCTGAAGGCAGGAGGAGATGCAAGCAAGAGAACAGGGGAAGAGAAGGAACTGGGGTGACTGACTTCCCTTTTTCATCCTGCACTTCCTGTCTAATTCAGGGCAACTCTGGTGGCATGGAAGTAAAAGTTCCCTGAGACCAGGCTGCCCATCTCTGTTACCTGTTAGGAAATGGTAAACGAATGCTTGTTTTTATCGGTGCAAACTTTTCCAATTGAAAACAGAAGGTCAGTGCAGAAGAGATAAAGATTACCTCAGAGTTCTTGGTCAGAGAACCCTAGAGACCACAGCCAGAGTTAGAGATTCTGAGAGAAAACTTAGAAGGAGGGAGAGAGTGATACTTAAATCAACCCCTTCAACTGGATGGAGAACTACCAGCTCTGGATGCCCAGGGATGCTCATAGTCCAATCTAACACATTTTAAGCAATGCACATCTGTATCACATAATCCTCAGAGAGAGGAGGAGAAGAAGTAGAGGGACAAAATTAGAGGCAAGTACAGGAGCAGTGAACAAAGACTTACCTGCTCCAACTGAATCAGACATACACTCGAAGGGAAGAGAAGACCAGATTCAGGCTCTCGTTTCTCTCCCTCAGTGACTCCGTCAATCTTTTTTAAGGTACTTGGATTGCAGCGCCCTGGCAGATGTTTTTGAGCAATTATTTCTTCTTATTTTTCTGCTTCATAATTTTGTTCCCATTTACGTTGGAGACTTTTGGAAATTATCTAGATTGTTTGTGCAGGAAATCAACCCTGGACTAGCTAATTGCTCTTCAGTCTTTAATGGTTTTGGATTCATTTCAACCTGACATCCATGAGTTTTTGTGTTAACCCTTTGATTTTTTTTTTCCTCCACCAAGGCCATGTATTTATTAGAGTTGAAAGTCATTTGTGGCAAATGATGCTTTGTCTCAAAAGTAAAATTACTTTGGTCCAACAATCTGTTCTTTTGGTGTTGGAGGTGCTATATCCTGCCCAAGTGGATGAGTTGCAGAGGAAGATGGAGAAGTGTTTATTTGTAATGGAGATGATCTCGTGACTGTATTATTCAGTTTCTTGTTTCCACCTGCTGCCAAACCTTTCCAAATTACAGGAACTCATTGACCTCGATACTACTTTCAGCTTTATATTGGAAATAAGAGAATGAGGAAATATAAAAAGTAGGTTGGGGGATAGGAGAACTGGAGGAGGTGAACAGTATTGAGTGAGATCAGAAAAGACTCAGGAGAGTGCAAAAACAATTAGAACTAGGAAAGCATTTGGGGTAAAAAAAACACATGTTAAAAGAAGCATATTTGTCTTACTGGTCCAAGGACCTATGCCTCTGTCTTCTGTTTTGGTAGGAATTTTCCACACATTTGTTCTGTTGAACAGAGGGGTCTCTCGAATCTTCACTGCCTGGGACCCCACATCATCCTTCAATGATATTTATTGAGCTCCTACTATGTGTTAAACATTATTCTAAGTGTTTGGGTGAATACAATAAGAAGCAAAGTGTTTAATTTGTGCCATCAAGAAACCTGCACTTTAACAGGGGAGACCAACACAGAGCCATTTATATATAGGAGACATAGAATGGGAAGATAGGCTTAAATAGAAGAGTGTATGTATGTGTCTGTATAAGTGTGTGTGTGTATATATATATATACACACAAAATGGTTCTTGTTTACATGGTGCTAGGAGACCTGTAAATGTGCAGATACTAAGGAAAGGTATATTTGATCTGGGTAGAAGTAATACTTCATAGAGAAGATGAGTTTACAGGAGTTTTTGAAGATAGGGAGACCTATGGTCTTGACAGGGAAGGGAGTTCCAGGCAAGAGGAAAGCATGTGCAAGACACTAGAAGCAGGATAACCGAGAGTGAGGGCAGTTAGCAGGTTTGTTTAGTGGGAAAATTGAGAATGTTGTAGAGTAACAGTCAAAAAGGCAAATCAATGCAGAGCTTTGAATCAATGGTCAGGAGTTATCCCGAGGTGTGGAGGGCAATCTGTAGTCAGTGGAGGTTTTTGAAGTGGAAAGAGATAGAAGCAGAATCATTTTTAAAGAAGATGATTCAGGTCATAGAGTGAGGGATAGAATAAAGAAGTAAAGGTTGGAGGTAGGAAGACAAATGAGGAGCCTTACACAGTCATTATTTCTGGCAGACCTAGAAGACCTTGAAGACGGGTGCCCATTTTGCTAAGATTAAAATTTCCCTGGAAGTATCAGGCTAAAATATCCATTTGTGATTACTGCTCAGGCCATTGTCTACTCCAGGCCTTCATGCATTTGTTCTGAGAAGCAGATTTGTTTCTGTAGGTGAACTTCCTGCCTTTTGATTAATCTTCTGGCGTCCTATTGAAATCAGCCTTCTGCACAGCATAAGTCACTAGAATTTTCACTGCTTTGAATTAACACTATTTGTATTATTATAATCAATAACTTTAAACTCCATCTCTTCAGAATTCTGAACACTGCATATCTAAAATGTAACAGTGACTGCATTTCCAGTAGTTTTTCCCCACCCAATTTTTGTCATTCAAATAAGTTGCAAATGCCACTTTTTTGTATTTCATTCTGTGCTCGAATGGCAACATGAATAATAGGGACAAGAGAATGTAAGGGGTGTTGCAAACTCTGATCTTATTATAATCATTTCACTTGATCAGGTAAGATTCTCAGTCTGGAGGGTATTAGGATTGAGGATGATCCATTGTTCCTGATATCATTCTCCTGCCTCCTTCCTTCTTCCCTCCCCATTTCTCTTAGTGTCCCATTCTTTCCTCCTTCTCTTGTATCATTGAGTCCAACAAATTGTCTCCAGAAAGATGAGTGTCTCCTTGCAGTACATTTTGGGTTCCAGGAAAATGGGTTTGATAGGTGGGAGGAGAGTTGGGAGAGGGAAGTCAGGGAGTTTTGACTTCTATTAACATTCTAAAGGGCCATTTAAGTCTTACATCTTAATGATGTTTCTGGTGCCACTTCCATTCTCTGGGGTTAAACGGGAAGTCTATATCATCACCATCATTGTTCATGTAATTTATTTGAAGGAAACACAATATGCAAAGCATGGTTCTGAGGTAAATAAAATACAACCTCTCCCTCATTGTTACCAAGTTCATTTAGAGCTTCCACTTTAATCGAAAATCCCTGATTTTATCTGCAGTGATTGCTTTTGCTTTCAGAAAGATCCCTTGATTTGTAGTTATTTCATCCAGTTACATGACATATGAGTTAAGGTCACTTAACTGAGGGTGAGATCTCCCAGAGAGGAAATTAAGGGCCAGCGATACAAATCGATGTCATGTAATTGCACATTTTAGATAATTCCCCTTTCCCTCTCTCTTTAGCACAAAGGAGTCTTGGGCAGGGAGGGGACATCTGCTCCCGGGATTGTTTCCTAACTGGGTCAAGTGAATTAAAGAGTCAGTCCAGGGATTGAAGGCACAGCAAAGTTTGACACTGATTTAGGATTTTCTGAGTCCAGTGAGAAATACACCAACCTTGAACATGTGATTCCCTCTGAAGAATCACTTAAGTATATAGAGAATTGCAGCATGGACATGCTTTCAGACCCCACACCATCACAATCACAAATTCTACTTCGATATTTCTGGACACTTGTCTGTTGCTGAACACTTAAGTTCTATATTGATCCAGGCCTCTGTGAAAGGTTCCCGTTTTATATGTAAGTAGAAAAGGGAAATCATATGTTTACCAAACAGGTGTTCACTATCCCCTCCGCCAAAAATGTAGGTTTTATTCCCTTGCCTTCCCACTATAAGCACAACACTACAGA
This sequence comes from Ornithorhynchus anatinus, assembly GCF_004115215.2. Taxonomy (NCBI): domain Eukaryota; kingdom Metazoa; phylum Chordata; class Mammalia; order Monotremata; family Ornithorhynchidae; genus Ornithorhynchus; species Ornithorhynchus anatinus. The sequence goes on from NC_041745.1 coordinate 31,161,834, forward strand.
GAGCGACAGAGATTAATGGAATCAAAAGTTATCTCCCACTCAGGCAGGTGCAAACCGGATTCCAAATTATGCAGTCATTTGCTTTGTTCTAGGGGGACCGGCTTTTTCAGCTCCAGGATTTCACTTTCTGTGGTAATTGAACCTACCAGAAGCAGGATGCTTCTTCTATTATGTTTCACTGTGTGAGATTTCTACTGAATGTATCAAGAGGGCTTTGGTCCTTTAAAAGTTTAACCCACCAACATAATTTTTTTTTCCATGACAGAGAGAAAAATGGTGGGGGGGGTGGGGGGGGGGGAGAAGCCCAACAGGATTTTTCAAATTTAAGTAGGGAACTAAGGCTAAAACTGCCAAAGTAAGATCAGGTACGGTAGATTTGCTTGGCATTGGTTTGCGTGTAGAAGACAAACAACAACAACCAAAGGGATGAAGCAAATCTAACAGGACTCCCAAATGAATTATCAGCCACCAGAATCATCCTCAGTTGCTTTTGGATTTCCATAGACCACGATCTGCCTCAAGGTCTGACAGGGAACTGAAACTCTTGGGATCCAGGCAAGTAGCATTTTAGGGACAGAGGTGTGCCGCAATCTATTCTCCCTTGTTCTTGGGTGGTTCAGAGCTTATTAGGAAGAAAGAGAGATGGATTTCTATGGGTTTTTCTATAAGCTAACTTTCCTCCTGGGATAAGTTTTCACCATGGGCTTTTCCTTTCAGGGTGGCAAGGTTAAATTCTCAATTGAATCATTGGGTTTCCTGAGGCCTGGGGATGCCGTGTATGTCTCACTGTTCCCAAAATGCAATTTGTTAGGGAAGCAAACTATTACACCACTGTTACAGAGACACCTTCTCTGTTAAGTCCATGGCCTTGAGAAACAACAAACAGTTTGGCCTTGTGTCCTCTGACACGATTCTATGTAATTGAGTATTATAATGTGATTTTAGCCATAGAGGCATTCACCTTTTTATTTACAATGAAACACCTTTAATTCACGATAGATTTACTGTACAGGGCAAGCTGATAGTTGGCACATTTGTCAATCTGTAGCAAACCAGCAGGAATAAAGAAAGAATTTGGTCACCCCACAATGAAATAGCATTTGGATCTGATGACATGCCTGAAGAGGTCTAGAAGCAGGTCTGGGATTTACTGCTCAGATGCTTGTCCAGACTCTTCTGAAAATATGAAAGAGCAGAAATGCCACGAGATTTCAAGGATACCATCACCATCTTCACAACTCAGAGTGGAGAAAGAATATGGAATTTTGGTATTTTATTGCCAACATGAGTCTATCCTGAGCCTTTGGGTTTAGCTAGCAATGAACTTTGTAAGCTCACTGTGATAAGGGAAATATGTCTACCTACTCTGTTATCTTCTCTCCCAAGAACTTAGTACAGTGCTCTGTAACCAGTAAGAGCTCAATAAATCGTTGCTGGATTGATTGATCATATTAAGCAATGGTGAAAAGCTTGTAATATGATGGAGATGATAATTGCCATACAGCTTCTTTCAAAGATGACCAGTGCCTCTGTTCTTTTCAAATATGGTGATGGGATAGAAGTGATTCATTATGGGGGCATGTCAGGATCTCAAAGTTATTGAAATCATGAGTGATGTACAACTGATCTTCCCTTTCTTGTTGTAATTGGGAGCCCCCAAAGTCACTTCAGGAGCACCTGACCACCTGTCAGGCTCTGCCTGGTCCTAAGGACTTCTAGTTCATCTTCTCTTGTCATTCTGAAGGACTTTTCTGCTCAAGGCTCCTCAAGTACCTGAACCCTTATTGCTAGAGAAGCAGCGTAGCTCAGTGGAAAGAGCGCGGATTTAGGAGTCAGAGGTCATGGGTTCTAATCCCGCTCTGCCACCTGTCAGCTGACTTTGGGCAAGTCACTTCATTTCTCAGTGCCTGTTACCTCATCTGTAAAATGGAGATTAAGACTGTGAGCCTCTTGTGGGACAACCTGATTACCCTGTATCTATCCCAGTGCTTAGAACAGTGCTTGGCACATAGTAAGTGCTTAACAAATACCAACATCATCATTATTATTATTATTATTACCACTCTGAGTCCAAGCATCTCCCAAGAGGCAAAAAGGTCACTGGGGACTCCCCTCCCCTGACCACCAGGTCTAGCTGCAGGAAGCTTGTGGAGAAAGTGCTCCCACTGCCTCTTACAGTCCCCTAGCTCTGTGTGTCTCCCTGGCTCCCAGAGTTTCTCCTCCAGACCCATCACAGGAAGACAATAAGGTCTGAGATCTCTGCAATAATCAGTGGGCTCTTAAAGTAATAAATGAAAAAAGGCCAGTTAAAACCACCTTTCCCTGGAAATACCACCCCCTTCCTCCCACTCTGTACATCCCTGTTCACAGCCCATGGCCAAGACACTTTATTCTCCTCATCAGGGATAGGATCTCTCTCCTGTAATAATAATAATGGTGGTATTTGTTAAGCACTTACCATGTGCAAAACACTGTTCTAAGCACTGGGAGGATACAAGGTGATCAGGGTGTCCCCCATGGGGCTCACAGCTTTAGTCCCCATTTTGCAAGTGAGGTAACTGAGGCACAGAGAAGTTAAGTGACTTGCCCAAAGTCACATGGCTGGAAAGTGGCGGAGCCAGGATTAGAATCCAAGACCTCTGACTCCCAAGCCTGGGCTCTTTCCACTGAGCCACGCGGACCCTTGCCACGGGAGGATTGGACCATCTCCAACCCTTCCCTTTGTCCATCCAAGATAGACAGCATGACCTCTCCCCCATCCTGCTCTTCTAGGCACTCAGTTCTCTAACCTCTTAATGAACCAAACAATTGTATTTATTGAATGCTTACTATGTGCAGAGCACTGTACTAAGAAATTGGGAGAGTACAGAGTTGGTAGGCATATGCCCTCCCCACAACGAATGTTCTGTGGGGCTGAGGGGGAGGTGAAAAAAAAGGGAGCAATTCCCAGTGCTCAAGGAAGCAAACCACTTGATCAAGATGGTCAAAGTCCTCCTGTCCTCCAACTACCTGGCCCGTCTATTTTCTTTCCAATCCTTCTGTCTGAATGGCTTGAGGAAATCTTTACAATTTCCTCAAGGACTGCTTCTGGCTTCTTCCTCCCTCTCCTAAGTGAAGGGAACAGTGGAATTAGTCATCCCAAGTGAGAAGATAATTCCTCAGTGCAGAGATGAACTAGCATCCTACAGGATACTGAATTTTAGTATTTCAATTTTTGTCAAGCCTTTACTTAAGGAGAGTAACCCCTTTCTTGGATTTCAGCCTGCCAATCTGCTCTTTCAAAATTGTCTTCCAATAATCTACTGACTGAGGCAGCATGTCATGCTGTCTCTAAACCATTTCACCTGCACTCCTGGCTTCTCTTTGCTCATTAGCTCAATATGAATGGCTTTCCTTAAAAAGTAAAATCACCTTTTGTTACAGGCATATGCTCAGATAACAAATACAGTAATTTGTTTTGGTTTTAGGGAGATTAAAACCATTCCTCAAACATTGTCAGATCTATCCATGGCTTTGTCAAAAAAAAAAAAAAGGAAACAGTGTGGTGTGTGTAAAGCCACAGTAACCACTCTCTGTGGTTTCCTATTCCTCCTTCTCTCAAATGTTGGTCAAGATACTATGGCAAGGTTGGTGGCCAGCATGTTCTGCATTAGTCACAAATGTGCTTTTAGTTCAATTTTTGTGATTATAAACAGTCCCTCTCCAGATTTCCTTCTTTGCTCTGACAAACATCTGGAACCAACAAATTAGAAGGAAACAGAGTCTCAGGCTGCCTTGAGCAATTACTTGAATTAAAGGGAATTACTAGTGGATGTTTGCTGTACTGCAGGGAATTGTTCTATGAGGAAACATCACTGCTAGTCACACCTGTGCTGATTTGAACCATCGACTTGAAATTGTCATGAGTAAATATAATTACTGAGCAAATTTAATAAATGCTGCTGGAGTTCTGGATCTATAAATGATAGGGTGATAAAAGTCGCAGCTCATATTCAAAATGGTGCCTTTAAAACATTTTCATTGGTGCCCTGCCAAGGTATTTGCCAGGATGATTCTTAGGTGGCTGAAGGTTGCTCTAAATTACTTCACAAAAGATGTATGTGCTACCACATCTTAATTAACAACTCCTATTCTCAAGTGATTCCCTCGCTTATTTCATTTAGTCAAAGAAACTCTTATTTCCATCCTCTCGGTTATCCTTGGGAGACACATTCTTGGGCTGGCCTCTTGAGGTCTAAACAAGGTTTTCGTAGTGGAGAATTAGGAAATATTTGGTAACACTAGAGTTGAAGTGCCCCAAACAAGCATTTAATTAACACATAAGACAGTTACTGCTCTCAAGCTGTAATGATTGGCAATAATTACTTTGCAGGATTTAATAGTTACAAAATTACCATAAATAGAGATAAGTAATAAAAAGGAAAAAAAAATGAGCTATGCCTCTCCTAAACTTTAATTTGTCTGCTCATAAGAATTACAAAAGCAATTGTCTTTTATTAAGTGGATATTAAGAGAAACATTGAACCATTCATTCACCTTCCTTGGTGCAAAATCAGTGCCTAAATTAATTTTATTAATTTTATTTAAAATACCTGTCATATACAAATTTAATTTGACTACCATAAGATGCAAATCAAAACCCTTGAATTAGATGTTCTTTCCAAGCCACTAATAATAATTAATAATTGGATTTTCAAGCTCTTACTATGAGCCAAGGGCTGGACTAAGCACTGGGGTGGATAAAAGCAAATTGGGTTGGACAGAGTGCCTGTCCCGTGTGCGGCTCACAGTGAAGCGACTTGCCCTAGGTCACACAGCAGACAAAGGGCCGAGCCAGGTTTAGAACAGGATTAGATCTTCTGACTCCCAGGCCCATGCTCTATCCACTATCTATGCTGCTTTGACTACACCATGCTAGCAACCCTGCTCCCGCTTATATTAGCCTGGGAGACAGAGGACCTGGGTTCTAATTCCAGCTCCATCTCATGCTCGCAGAGATGGCTCGGGCAAGTCACTTCTCTGTGCCTCAGTTTCCTCAACTGCAAAATGGGGATTCAGTACCTATTTTCCCTCCTATTTAGACTGTGAGCCCTGTGTGGGCCATGGACTTTATCAGCCCTTTTCAACTTATATCTGCCCTACCACATAGAACAATACCTGACATATAGCAAACCCTTTACAAATGTCATTAAAAAGAAAAAAAAAGATGAAGTTGAAACTAAGCAGCCATTGGAATCAAAAGGAGTTTTATTCTCCTGAACTTTGCACCAGTCCCTCAGACCATAGAGCGACACAGACAGACTGGTTGAAGCATCGGAGAATTACTGCAGGAGAATTGTTCTCATTCTTTAACTGTTATAGGGATGGAAAGTTGTGGTTTTTCCAAATAGATTCTTTGAGTAAAAGACTTCCACAGAAACTCTCTAAAGAATGTTTAAGCAGGCAGGAAATTGGTGGATGATGGTGAAGAGTCGAAGTAGCATTGATCTTAAATTTAATGTCTCTCTTGTTGATTCTTATACCTTCTGATTCTTCTGAATTTTAAAACTTGAATTGATTGTGTCCTTTTATGATGGAATTCCAATCTATTGGCAGACTAGATGTTTATTTATCTTGACTTAAAAATTCAAAAGAAACCAAACAGGACAATTGAATACATAGATAATCCAAAAATATCCTGACTGTTGGTTTTTTTTTTAAAAAAATTTAACTTTCTGATAAGACTAGCAGTTTTACATAAAAACCCTATGAAGGATTAACTTGCTTCACATACCTACTTTTTACTTCAAATGTTCTCTTTTTTAAAAGTTAGGACTGCACACCGAAAAGATATTGGTAAAACTTGAATTCAGTAAGTCACATATTGCAAAATGCTCATATCAGTCATACTTTGTTGAGTGCTTACTGTGTGCAGAGCACTGTACTAAACACTTGGGCTAGTACAGCGTAACAGATGGTAGACACATTTCCTACCCAGAACAAATTTGTAGTCCGGGGGGAGCCGACCTTTGCTATAAATGAATTAAATTATGGATATTTACATAAGTGTTATAAGGCTGAGGAAGGGGTGAATAAAGGGTCAAAATTCTACCACAAGGTTGACACAGAAGAGGGTGAGAGAAGAGGAAAATGAGGGCTTAGTCGGGGAAGGCCTGCTGGAGAAGATGTGTTTTTAATAAGGATTTGAAGGAGGGGAGAGTGAATGCCTGTCAAATGTACAAGGAATAGGCAGGGAGTTCCAGGTCAGAGGCAGAACGTGGGCGAGGGGTCTGCGGCCAGATAAAAGGGATGGAGGTAGAGTGAATAGATTGGCATTAGAAGAGGGAGGATGAGGGCTGGTTTTAATAGGAAATCAGGGAGGTAAGTCTGGAGCGGGAAAGGCAATTCAGTGCTTTAAAGCTTAAGGTAAGGAGTTCCTGTTTGTGTAGGTGGATGGTTTGTGTAGGTTGTTGAACGGAGAAGCACAGACTGAATGATTACATAGAAAAATGATCCAGGCAGCAGAGCAAAGTGTGGACTGAAGTGACGAGAGACAGGAGGCAGAGAAGTCAGCAAAGAGGTTGATGCAGTAATCAAGGTGGCATAAACTAAGTACTTGGATCAGTGTGTTCGCCGTTTGGATGGAGACGAGAGGGTGGATTTTAGCAATGTTATGAAAGTTGAACTGACAAGATTGGGTGACAGGTTGAAAATGCGGGTTGACTGAGGGAAATGCTTGAGTTGTGTTGAGTTGAGTTGTGTTCCACAACGCTGAGTTGTGGAAAACGCTAACGTTACAGGCTTGTGAGACCGGGGATTGTGGTGCTGTCTACAGTGATAGGAAAGTCAAAGGGAGGACAAAGTTTGGGTGGGAATATGAGCACTTCTATTTTGGATGTAGATATTGATTTTGGTCTAGTTGTTGCTTGTGATTTATTTGAGGTCTGTTGATTTTTTTTTCTCCAATGGTCTGTTTTAGAGAGGCCCAGCTATGATGATACGGTGGTCAGGTATCTCCCTCTCCCTTCCCTCCAGAGGTTCTTCCACTTTTTTTAATTCCTCCTTTTCATTAAAACAGTTTCTGTATATTCACCATTTGGAGGCTTTGAGCCTGGGGGACAGAAAGAAGCATTACCCTGTCTTCCTCTCCTGCACTTCTCAGACTCAGTACCCGGTCCTCTCCCAGACTTCCCTATCACCGTGGATGGTACGACCATCCTTTCCGTCTCTCAGGCCCGCAATCTCGGTGTCATCCTTGACTCGTCTCTCTCGTTCACCCCACACATCCTATCCGTTACCAAGACCTGCCGGTTTCACTTTTACAATATCGCCAAGGTCCGCCCTTTCCTCTCCACCCAAACGGCTACCTTACTGCTACGGGCTCTCATTATATCCTGGCTAGACTACTGTCAGCCTTCTCTCTGACCTCCCTTCCTCCTCTCTCGCCCCGCTCTAGTCTATTCTTCACTCCGCTGCCCGGCTCATCTTCCTGCAGAAATGATCTGGGCATGTCACTCCCCTTCTTAAACACCTCCAGTGGTTGCCTATCAACCTCCGCTCCAAACAAAAACTCCTCACTCTAGGCTTCGAGGCTCTACATCACCTTGCCCCTTCCTACCTCTCCTCCCTTCTCTCTTTCTACTCCCCACCCCGCACGCTCCGCTCCTCTGCCGCCCACCTCCTCACCGTCCCTCGGTCTCGCCTATCCCACCGTCGACCCCTGGGCCACGTCCTCCCGCGGTCCTGGAACGCCCTCCCTCCTCACCTCCACCAAACTGATTCTCTTCCCCTCTTCAAAACCCTACTTAAAACTCACCTCCTCCATGAGGCCTTCCCAGACTGAGCTCCCCTTCTCCCTCTACTCCCTCTACCACCCCCCCTCACCTCTCCGCAGCTTAATCCTCTTTTCCCCCCATTTCCCTCTGCTCCTCCCCCTCTCCCTTCCCATCCCCTCAGCACTGTACTCGTCTGCTCAACTGTATATATTTTCATCACCCTATTTATTTTGTTAATTTTGTTAATGAATTGTACATCGCCTTGATTCTATTTAGTTGCCATTGTTTTTACGAGATATTCTTCCCCTTGACTCTATTTATTGCCATTGTTCTTGTCTGTCTGTCTCCCCCGATTAGACTATAAGCCCGTCAAATGGCAGGGACGGTCTCTATCTGTTGCCGACTTGTTCATTCCAAGCGCTTAGTACAGTGCTCTGCACATAGTAAGCGCTCAATAAATACTATTGAATGAATGAATGAATAGTAATAATAATAATGTAGTATTTGTTAAGCATTTACCACCTGCCAAGCACAGGGGAAGATAATCACACACTGGCCCCGTCCCGCAAGAGGACTCACAGCCTATGTAGGAGGGAAAACTGGTATTCATTCATTCATTCAATAGTATTTATTGAGCGCTTACTATGTGCAGAGCACTGTACTAAGCGCTTGGGATGAACAAGTCGGCAACAGATAGAGACGGTCCCTGCCGTTTGACGGGCTTACAGTCTAATCGGGGGAGACGGACAGACGAGAACAATGGCACTAAACAGCGTCAAGGGGAAGAACATCTCATAAAAACAATGGCAACTAAATAGAATCAAGGCGATGTACAATTCATTAACAAAATAAATAGGGTAACGAAAATATATACAGTTGAGCGGACGGGTACAGTGCTGTGGGGATGGGAAGGGAGAGGTGGAGGAGCAGAGGGAAAAGGGGAAAATGAGGCTTTAGCTGCGGAGAGGTAAAGGGGGGATGGCAGAGGGAGTAGAGGGGGAAGAGGAGCTCAGTCTGGGAAGGCCTCTTGGAGGAGGTGATTTTTAAGTAAGGTTTTGAAGAGGGAAAGAGAATCAGTTTGGCGGAGGTGAGGAGGGAGGGCGTTCCAGGACCGCGGGAGGACGTGACCCAGGGGTCGACGGCGGGATAGGCGAGACCGAGGGACGGCGAGGAGGTGGGCGGCAGAGGAGCGGAGCGTGCGGGGTGGGCGGTAGAAAGAGAGAAGGGAGGAGAGGTAGGAAGGGGCAAGGTGATGGAGAGCCTTGAAGCCTAGAGTGAGGAGTTTTTGTTTGGAGCGGAGGTCGATAGGCAACCACTGGAGTTGTTTAAGAAGGGGAGTGACATGCCCAGATCGTTTCGGCAGGAAGATGAGCCGGGCAGCAGAGTGAAGAATAGACCGGAGCGGGGCAAGAGAGGAGGAAGGGAGGTCAGAGAGAAGGCTGACACAGTAGTCTAGCCGGGATATAACGAGAGCCCGTAATAGTAAGGTAGCCGTTTGGGTGGAGAGGAAAGGGTGGATCTTGGCGATATTGTAGAGGTGAAACCGGCAGGTCTTGGTAACGGATAGGATGTGTGGGGTGAACGAGAGGGACGAGTCAAGGATGACACCGAGATTGCGGGCCTGCGGGATGGGAAGGATGGTCGTGCCATCCATGGTGATGGAGAAGTCTGGGAGCGGACCGGGCTTGGGAGGGAAGATGAGGAGCTCAGTCTTGCTCATGTTGAGTTTTAGGTGGCGGGCCGACATCCAGGTGGAGACGTCCCGGAGGCAGGAGGAGATGCGAGCCTGAAGGGAGGGGGAGAGGACAGGGGCGGAGATGTAGATCTGCGTGTCATCTGCGTAGAGATGGTAGTCAAAGCCGTGAGAGCGGATGAGTTCACCGAGGGAGTGAGTGTAAATGGAGAACAGAAGAGGGCCAAGAACTGACCCTTGAGGAACTCCAACAGTTAAAGGATGGGAGGGGGAGGAGGCTCCAGCGTAGGAGACCGAGAATGATCGGCCAGAGAGGTAAGAGGAGAACCAGGAGAGGACAGAGTCCGTGAAGCCAAGGTGAGATAAGGTATGGAGGAGGAGGGGATGGTCGACAGTGTCAAAGGCAGCAGAGAGGTCAAGGAGGATCAGAATGGAGTAGGAGCCATTGGATTTGGCAAGAAGGAGGTCATGGGTGACCTTAGAGAGAGCAGTCTCGGTAGAGTGGAGGGGACGGAAGCCAGATTGGAGGGGGTCTAGGAGAGAATGGGAGTTAAGGAATTCTAGGCATCGATTGTAGACGACTCGTTCTAAGATTTTGGAAAGGAAGGGTAGTAGGGAGATAGGACGATAACTGGAGGGGGAAGTGGGGTCAAGAGCGGGTTTTTTTAGGATGGGGGAGACGTGGGCATGTTTGAAGGCAGAGGGGAAGGAGCCCTTGGAGATTGAGTGGTTAAAAATAGAAGTTAAGGAAGGGAGGAGGGCAGGGGCGATGGTTTTAAGAAGGTGAGAGGGAATGGGGTCCGAGGCGCAGGTGGAGGGGGTGGCACTTGCTATTGAATCCCCATTTTGCAAATGAGGAAACTAAGGACAAAAACGTTAAATGGCTTACCCAAGGTCTTGCAGCAGACAAGTGACGAAGTAGTGATTTCAATCCGGGCTTTCTGACTCCCAGGCCCATAGGCTTTTTCTTCTATCATGTAGACGTTTGCCACAAGGCTCCCTTGGGAGCTCAAGAAGACTTTCCCAAGCACTTACTACAATGCTCTGTACACAGTAAGTGCTCAATAAATACGATTAGATGAATGAATGATCGACTAAAACATTTCCTTCCCCCAAACATCAATGACCTGCAGGAGCAACTTCCTCTTTGAACAGATAAAGTCACTCCAATGATTTGTAAATAATGTTTTTCTAAAAAAAAAATGTGAATTTAAATCACAAAAATTTGACAAAATTTGGATGAACATCTGTTCTCCTTCCCCCTTAGACTGTAAGCTCTACCAACTCTGTGATATCGTACTCTCCCCAGTATTTTATCTAGTGCTCTGTACACTGTAAATGCTTAATAAGTATCATTGATTAGACTGTAAATCCTTTGAGGACCAGGATAGTGTCCATTCTGATTTATCTGTACATTCCCCAGCTCTTAGAATAGAAATACAGATTCACTTTTCCATCTACAATATTGTACAATAATTTTGTTAAGGAAACATTCCAATACTGCATGTAGAGATACAAACATTTTGATTATACTCTTCAAACTCAGAATTATTAAATAAAAATGATTTTCCTTTAGCAATTTTTCTAAATATTTTTCCCAAAATGGAGTATTGGCTTCTCCCAAGTTGAGGCAACACATCTGAGTAAAAATCTTCTTTTTTTTTTTTTGTTCAAAAGGAAAAAGCTTTTCACTGAAAGATATACGCAGATTAAGGCAAAACATTTCTTTTTGATAAATAAATGAGTCAATGTTTAAATTTCAAAAGACTGATTCACATTTTCATGTTCCCTCAGCATTATTCAAGCATCCTAGGAAGTCACTTTGGAACTCTTTGAAAGTAGGAACATATTCACTATTTTCTCTCCATTTTAAATGAAAGGATTAATTTTTTTTACAGTAATAAGCATCTTGGGGACTCACTCCTATCAGTATGGAGTCTTCCGGATTAAACTCAAAAGCATAAATTATATTTGAATATATAAAATTATGTTCTTAAAATTTGCTCTGCTTTCTTGTCATTTCTTGATGAATGTTTTCTACTCAATTTCTCTCAAAATGTCGCCTGCATCTCTCTACACGATGATATATCTTCCTTGGATATTTCAGTAATGGGAATGTAATTGAACAAATGCCTGCAAAGAAAACAAGAAACCTGCTTCTTAGTGAGATATGAAATGTACGTTCAGACGTTTGGTCTATGCTCAACCTGACACTAGCGTGGCTCAGTTGAAAGAGGCCAGGTTTGGGAGTCAGAGGTCATGGGTTTGAATCCCAGTTCTGCCACTTGTCCGCTGTGTGACTGTTGGCAAGTCACTTCACTTCTCTGTGCCTCAGCTACCTCATCTGTAAAATGGGGATTAAGACTGTGAGCCTCACGAGGGACAACCTGATTACCCTGTATCTTCCCCAGTGCTTAGAACAGTGCTCTGCACATAGTAAGTGCTTAACAAATACCAACATTATTATTATTAAAGTGGTGCTTTGTGGCATCTATGTGATATTAGTGAATACTATTATTAACTATTAATAACATTGGTGATAATATTGAAGCTCCATGGCTTAGTGGATAGTGCATGGACCTGGAAATCAGGGGGACCTGGGTTCCAATCCCAGCTCTGCTATATGTCTGCTGTGTGACCTTGGGCAAGTCACTTAACTTTTCTGGTCTTCAGTTTCCTCATACGTAAAGTGGGGTTTAAGACGGCGAGCCCCATGTGGGACAGGGACTGTGTCCAACCTAAAAAACCTGTATTTACTCCAGCGCTTAGAACAGTACTTGGCACCTAGGAAGTACTTAACAAGTACCATATTAGTGGCTGCCTACGCCATGCCCCAGAGAAAACCTGTAGAATCCTGCATTTATTTAAGCCCTTAACACCACAGGAACCGAATTCATAGCTGACCTGGTAAATTGTAATAGTAACTGTGTTGTTTAAGCACTTGCCCTGTGCCAAGCACTGTGGTAAGTACAAGAAAACCATATGGGACATACTTCCTGTCGCACATGGGACTCACAGTCTAAGTAGGAAGGATAACAGATATTGAATCCTCATTTTACAGATGAGGAAACTGAGACGCAGAAAAGTTAAGTGACTTTCCCAAGGTCACACCGCAATCATATGTCCGAGATGGGATTAGAACTCATGTCCTTTGATCCCCCAGTCTGTGCTCTTTCCACTAAAGACCTGCTTCTTGGGAGTTCCTCAAGAAAAGGAATTCTAGTTTTCACACACTCTTCTGACCCCAAGAGTCTAGTACTATGCGTACTGCAGGCAAAACTATTCATGACTGTGAACCCTTCACTTTCAGTTCAACTTATGGTAAGACTTATTTTCATTTTTTTCCCTTAAGTAGAAAACAATATAAACCAAACTACTTCCCATACTTCTCTCATTATAGACATTGCCATTATTTTGTATTCACATTTTATCATTTTTTTCTATCAATAAACTTGCTTTGTATAAAAAGATATCAAAATACAACAAAAAACCAGCTGTTTTGAAGCATTGAAAGCAGTTAAAAGGAAAAAAGATCTGTCTATGCATCTATATATTCTTCTATCAACTCATCCATCTCAGTGAAACCGATGAATCTGTCTACATGTATTTAAGATGCATATGCATAGGTTTTGAGCAATATCCATTCTCAGATTTTAACTGTCTTTTCCCCACTCCTGAGAATCTCAGCCTCTACCTTGATCTCTTTTTTTTTTCCATTCTTTTCCTTTTTCAGTTGCTCTCTTTTCCTCTATGGTCTTTTCCCTTCTGAGTAAATGATGTTGATAATGATGTTCTATTCATTCATTAAATATTTGAGCACTTACTGTGTGCAAAGCACTGAATTAAGCATTTGGGAGAGTACAATATAGCAACAGACACATTCCTGTCCACAGCGAGCTCACAGTCTATTAAATGATGGACCAAGTTCAGTCCAGTCATAAAATCTTTGTTACTAAGAACTCATTTGAGGGACAGGGATTGTGTCTGAATATAATTGTGGCATTGTTAAGTGGTAACTATGTGTGAAGCACTTTTCCCAAAATTGGTAGACCAAAGATAATCAAATTGGAGAAAGTCGGTATCTCACAGGGGACTCACAGTCTTAGGGGGAGGGAGTAAAGGTGATTATTAAATCCCGACTTTATAAATGAAGTGATTTTAGGCCCAAGTGATATGCCCCAAGTCACCCAGAGGGCAAGTGGTAGAGCTGCTTGTAGAACCGAGGTCTCCTGACTCCAGGGCCCAAGCTTGTTCCGCAAGGCCTTGCTGCTTCTCTGATCTCGCATTAATCCTAGTGTCTAGCAAGTACTTAATATCATAATTATTGACTGCCATAATGATGATAATAATATATAGTGCAAATGTTTTGCCCAGTACCCTTTGTCCTCTCATCCCTGCCAATCTGTTTTCCTTGAGGTGGTAGGTTCAAGTGAGTTGTCAGGCAGGGGTGCATGACTGAGCGTGGGAGTAGAGATGGTGAGGTATTTATTGCATGTTCCTCTCAAGGGATTTTTGAAGCCAGGCAGGACCCTGTGAAATCTGACCAGCACATCAACTCCAAAGCGGCTTGCAGAATGCATCTTCTCCTATTGACCTGTATAATTATGGGCTGCATCCCACCCCCTCCACCCACCACCAAAACAGGCAACCAGTCCTATGGAACATCCATTTGACCTACTTAAAGGTAATAATAATGTTGGTATTTGTTAAGTGCTTACTAAGTGTAGAGCACTGTTCTAAGCACTGGGGTAGATACAGGGTCATCCAGCTGTCCCACGTGAGGCTCACAGTCTTCATCCCCATGTTGTAGATGAGGGAACTGAGGCACAGAAAAGTGAAGTGACTTGCAAAACCTTCCACTGTCTCCAGCAGTTTTTCCAGGAATCACAGATAAAGTGGTCCAAGTTATTTTTCAACATATTCTCCTGGGGATGTGCCCATCCATTCTCTGTTTTGTCAGACTTCGGTTGCTGCTTGGTGGGAAATTAATAAGAAACAGTATGACACTGACAAGGCCAATTTGGTACCACTGACACAAGTGCCGAACAACTCAAAAGCGGCCTGCTAATTTTCCGCTTTCCTGGAAATGCTAAGTTCTCCCCAGAGAGGTCCATATGCTGAGTGACATTTTAGAGCTGAAATTAGTCTACACCAAAAACAGCTAGTTTGAGCCTCCACCATGGAGAAAGACCCAGGATAGAACGCTTTATTTTTTGTCTTTCTTCAGTTGCCATTTCTACAGGTTATGCCATTTGTTTGCTTTGCTTGTTTTGGGACCATTAATTATTGCCAAGAAACCAACCACTCTTGAACTCTTCCAACCAAAATTTAACCCTCTGAGCTTGTCACACGATAAATTTGGAAAAAAAAAGACTAGGATCCCAGTATTTCAAGTTAGCCCTCTGGATGGACAATGATTCGAGCGTGGATCTCTTCTTGAGTCGACTATTGGCTTTCTGTGGAAAATCTGCAAATATTCTTAACTGGCTTATGCCTCAGCCTTCTTATCTCCCAAATGGGACAAATTCTCCTATTGCTGATGTGACTCAAGGAGTCATTGAAAGTTGGAAGACCCACCTAAAGAAATGTCAAATGATCTCTGGGGACACTAGATAAATCCCATTTCTAGAAGAATAGAGTTTTGGGGGAAAATCAGTGGACCTACGTTTTTGCTTCCTTTACCATTCATTCATTCGATAGTATTTATTGAGTGCATTCTATGTGCAGAGCACTGTACTAAGCACTTGGAATATACAATTCGGCAACAGATAGATACAGTCCCTGCCCATTGACGGGCTCACAGTCTAATCGGGGGAGACAGATGGACAAAAACAAGACGACATAAACATGATAAATAGAATCAAGGGGATGTACACCTCATTGACATAATAAATAGGGTAATAAAGATATATACAAATGAGCAAATGAGCACAGTGCTGAGGGGAGGGGAAGGAGCAGAGGGAAGCGGGGGGAAAGGGGCTTAGCGGGGGGGGGGCGGGGAGAGGGAGCAGAGGGAGCAGAGTGAAAAGGGGAAGATCAGTCTGGGAAGGCCTCTTAGAGCAGGTGAGCTCTCAACCATGCAACCATGAGAAGTGGTGTGGCTTAGTGGAGAGAGCATGGGCTTGGGAGTTAGAAAACCCTAGGTTCTAATCCAGGCTCTGCCAGTTGCTTGCCAGGTGACCTCTATTTTCTCAACTGTAAAATGGGGATACTTGTTCTCCCTCCTACTTAGACTGGGAGCCGCACATGGGACATGGACTGTGTCCAACCTAATTAACTTGCATTTTCCCCAGACCTTAAGATGGTGCTTGACACATAGTAAGCAATTAACAAATACACAAATACAAAAGCACTTTATTATTAAAAATTCTGCAGCGTGGCTCAGTGGAAAGAGCCCGGGCTTGGGAGTCAGGGCTCATGGGTTCAAATACCGGCTCTGCCACTTGTCAGCTGAGTGACTGTGGGCAAGTCACTTCACTTCTCTGGGCCTCAGTTACCTCATCTGCAAAATGGGAATGAAGACTGTGAGCCTCACATGGGACAACCTGATTACCCTGTATCTACCCCAGCGCTTAGAACAGTGCTCTGCACATAGTAAGCGCTTAACAAATATCAATATTACTACTATGTTTAATGAGGTTTTTCTTAAGCATTCAGGGGTAAGTTATAGTAACTTGTCTTCAGTAGATGAATCACTTTTCAGAAAAATACCTTCTCTGAAACAGCTACATTTTACATCCTTTTCATTCTCTCCGAGTCATCTTGTTGAAATTTTAAAACTAAATATTTTTACCTATGGATTTCTAGACCAGAGTCTAGAAAACTCAGTGCTTTGTCTGAAGTTTGTAACCAAATATTGAGGATTCTTTCTATTTTATCCCATGTAAGTTATTTTATGTTTAGCACAACCAAAAAGGTGAATTGGTTCATGAATTGTGAATTGAGTAATATATGACTTTCCTAAAGAAGCGATCTCTACTGAGAAGAATTCAATTTTTTTCACACCTTTCAGGTATAATTTTAAAGCATGCATTTAAGGTACTTTTGCCTTTTTTTTAAGCCTTTGTTGTTTATCTGCTGAAACCAGAAATCTCTAAGCAACCAAAGCTTGGTTGCTTCTGATTTTGCTCATTAATGGTGTAAAGCATTTCATATCTGAACCCCAAAGGCTTTATCAGCATTAATCTCCTATTCTTCCTTTGATGCTGCTAGTCTATTGAAAACATCCAATTTACACTAATTAACCTCTTGAGTATAGCATTTTCCAGGTAACACAAGGAACTTTTTTCACTCACCCTGAAGTGTCTACCTAGATTCAAGACTGTGAACTCATGAGCATAGATTCTTCACTCTACTCTGGATTTCTGATGTTAGATTCTAAACAAAATTAAAAATAAATAAATGTCTTTCAGCCAGGACCCCGGAGGATTGTAATTTTATAAAACTAGAAGTGAATGTGAACTACCTCACTATATTACCAGTTTTGAGGAAAGGTGTCAAGCTCTTTAAGGCCAGAAATATCTCTTTTACCTCTACTGAATTCTTGTTAGCATGGTATGCATGAAGTTGACAAGCAGCGTGGCTCAGTGGAAAGAGCCTGGGCTTGGGAGTCTGAGGTCATGTGTTTGAATTCCGGCTCTGCCACTTGTCAGGTGTGTGACTCAAGGCAAGTCAATTAACTTCTCAGTGACTCAGTTACCTCATCTGTAAAATGGGGATTAAAAGTGTGAGCTTCACATGGGACAAACTGATTACCTTGTATCTACCCCAGCGCTTAGAACAGTGCTCGGCACATAGTAAGTGCTTAACAAATACCAACGTTATTATTAGTATCAATCAATCAATCAATCAGTGGTATTTATTTAATACTTAATATGTGCAGAGCACTGTTCTAAGTTAGAAGAGCAGCAGCATGGCATATTGGATAGATCATGGACCTGGGAGTCAGAAGATCATCAGTTCTATTCCTGGCTCCAACACTTGTTTGCTGTGGGACCTTGGGAAGTTGCTTCACTTCTCTGTACCTCAGTTACCTCATCTCTAAAAGTCATATTCATTCAATCGTATTTCTTGAGTGCTTACTGTGTGCAAAATGGGAATTGCGACTATGAGCCCCACGTGGGACAAGGACAGTGCATAACCTGATTTGCTCATGTCCACCCCAGCACTTTAAGTGATTATTATGTACCAGACACTGTATTAATAACACAATTGTTATTAGTGTTATTATTACAACTTTCCTATTCTCCCTCCTATTTAGACTGTGAACCCCAAGCAAGACAGGGACTGTGTCCAACCTAATTAACTCGTATCTATGCCAGTACTTAAAACACTGTTTGACACATAGTAAGCGCTTAAAAAAATCATAAAAAGATAAATGAAAGGCTAAGGTTCCCAAGCATCAGCCAAACTACAAAAGATTCTTTAGAGAATCCTATGGTCCATCCCAGGAGATTATTATCATTATTATTATTATCATATTTGTTAAGCACTTTCTATGTGTCAAGCACTGTTTGACGAGCTGGGATAGATGCAAGTTAATCAGGTCAGACCCAGGCCCTATCCCACCGAGGGCTTACAGACTAAGTAGGAGGCAGGACAAGTAATGGATCCTTATTTTACAGTTGAAGAAACTGAGGCACAGAGAAGCTAAGTGACTTTTTATGGCATCTGTTAAACGCTCTGGGTCAGAAACTTTACTGAGCACCGTGGTAGATATAAGCTAAGTGTATTCCATGTCTCACTTGGGGCTGACAGACTTGACACAGGTCACACCAGGCAAGTGGCAGAGGCAGAATTAGAACTCATTCATTCTCCTGAGATGAGAAATGGATAGATCAGTCATTCAGTGATTTTTTGAGCACTTACAGTGTGCAGAGCACAGTACTAAGTATTTGGGAGACTACAATATAACAATTCACAGACACATTCCCTGCCCACAAGGAGGTTAATGTACACCCTGAACATAGTAATCGCTCGATAAATACCATTGATTGGCTGCTTAGACACTGACATTGTGTAGAAGGGGAAAAGCATAGGAACTTTACTAACTTTCTGCCTTTGTGGGCCCCAAAATCTTTGATGGGATACTTAGTTTTCCAAAGGAGAATAGAAGGGAAGGTGGGTTATTTATATAAACTGGGGTCTGAAATGCTGGGTCTTTAGAGGACGGGAACTCCAAAGACGAGGACTAGGACAGTTAATCAGTGTAAGTGTTTGCTACGGACCCTCTGCAGGATAAAGACTTTTTCCATAACACCCCAAAAGAGGGCAATGATGGCTCTAAAACTTAATCAACTGAGCTTCAGCCTTTAATCAAACTGCACACAATTTTCAATCAAGGGTTTATCTTAGGGCTTCAGAAGCATCCTAAATTAGGAATGAGATGAATGTATATTTGAGAACAAAATAATGCATCATTTTCCTGATTAAGTTTACACAATATCAAAGAGCAGATGTTTTCGTTCTCCCCACTGCAGTTGACAAATTTGCTGCTAATGGCAGTGGAAAATTAGTTTTCATTTTTAGAAATTATTGGATACCATTTACAGACCTTTTTGATTTGTCAAACTGATTAGAAGCCGTCACTCATAACCTAGTCTTCAGGCACATGTTAAACTCATCTCTATCTGCTTCAGAGCATCTCCTGTAGGAATTAGGGAACCGAGTCACTATTGTCTTAACTAATAAATATGCATCTGAGTTTTTTTTTTGCATTAAACCTCAAACTGTTTGCTGTTTGAGGGTAGAGGATCTTGTCTATCAACTCTATTGTTCTGAACTCTCCCAGGTGCTTAGTACATTTCTCTGCACATAGTATCCTCAGTAAATATCATTGATTAAGGAGAATCCTCCTTATATTTTCTCTCACTTAAATTGGTCCCAAGAGATCAATTGTATTACTGAGGATTACTGGCTAAAACATCTTTTATTTTTACAAAAATAGCAGTCTGCAACCCCTCCAAGACTATTTGTTTGGCACATGAAGGAAAGGAAGACAAGGACCAAGAGCAGGTGCTGCATACTATTTTAAAATGTACTGTTCATTACAGAGATGGTTATGAATAACATGATTATCGTGATCAATTCCTGTTATCGTCCAATCTTCATTTGTATTCTTGTTTAGAAATTTAAAGTTCGCAACTTTCACGAATGGCAGTCATCAAAGTTTCTTGTTCTCTGAAGTAGGTGTATAACTCGATTCAAATTGAACACCTCTGATCTGCCTGAATCTCTGGTTGGGGAACACTGTGTCACCATGACATCTGGTACCCTCCCCAGCTACCAGACATGTCAACATCATCATTTGCTCAGCTGCCTCAGAGAAAGAAAAGCAAAATTTCAACAGGAAGTTTCAACTTCCCTTCATCATCTCTTCTGATTAGCCTCTATCTGCCCCAGCTCTTGGACTGTAGTCAGTGCTTAAGAAATATCAACATTATAAGAAAGGGAACAAGACAGAATTATGCCAAACTGAAAATTCACCTTACCACTCTTTGTCCTGTCAACTGTATCTAATTCACTTTAATTGATGAGACTGTAAGCTCATCATTGGGCAGGGATTGTCTCTATCTGTTGCTGAATTGTACATTCCAAGTGCTTAGTACAGTGCTCTGCACCCAGTAAGAGCTCAGTAAATATTATTGAATGAATCTTAGAGATGTTCATTGCTGTGATGCCTTTTTTCCTCATGGACATGTTACTAAGCAGCATGGCTTAGTGGAAAGAGCCTGAGCTTGGGAGTCAGAGGTCGCGGGTTCTAATTCCAACCCCACTTGTCAGCTGTGTTAGTTTGGAAAAGTCACTTAACTTCTCTGTGCCTCAATTACCTCATCTGTAAATTCTCCTAGTCCCACAAGTTATTGGGGAATTAATCCCTACTTTCCAGATGACAAAACTGAGGCCCAGAAAAGGTAAGCACCCAGTTGCCCAGCAAGCAACTGGCAGAGTCTGGAATAGAGCCCAGATTCTCTGACTCCCAGGTCTACACTCTCTCCACTAGGCATGGCAGCTTCTGGACAATGCTGGGTGATTTAATATCCCCTCCTTGTCTGTATTTAGTTGTCCATCCTTTTCATAAAATAAAAATAAATGTTGGTATTTGTTAAGCGCTTATTAGGTGCAGATCACTGTTATAAGTGCTGGGGTAGATACAGGGTAATCAGGTTGTCCCACGTGGGGCTCACAGTCTCCATCCCCATTTTACAGATGAGGTAACTGAGGCACAGAGAAGTGAAGCGACTTGCCCACAGTCACACAGCTGACAAGTGGCATATCTGGGATTCGAACCCATGACCTCTGACTCCCAAGCCCATGCTCTTTCCACTGAGCCACACTGCTTCTCTAGTTTTAATCAGATCTCCTCTCAGCTTTGGCATTTCAAGACTGGAGTCCTAATCTTTTCAGCATCTTCTCATTTGGAAATGTCTCCATTCCCCTGATCATTCATTCATTCAGTTGTATTTACTCAGGGCTCACTGTTCTAGGTGCTTGGATAGTACAATTCAGCAACAAATAGAGACAATCTCTACCCAACAGTGGGCTCACAGTCTAGAAGGGGGAAATTGGAATTGAAGGGTAGAGGTGGATCACCATGGCCTGACTTCACCTCGAATTTATTCTCTCTTCTCACATGACACAGAATAAAATCACACATGGTCCTTTGAAGCATCCACTGGTGATTCTGTCAGAGACAGTACAGCTTAATGTGCAACCTACAATTCTTTGGAGGCTAAATTCTTGGTTGGATGAACCGCTGTTCTGACCCAGTAATATTTATGATCTTGTACTTTATGTTCCTTTCAACTCTAATATTCTGTGACTCAAAATTTTAGTAAAATAAATATAACAGCCCACTTTCTCTCTTTAAAAAAAAATCCCAAAAAACCAAACATCCTCTCTCTCTTTTTCAGTCCTCATGGAGCTCAGCTATTGGGTCATTTTAAATACATCACTTTGCCTTTCATCTCTTTTGATAATTTCATAGGCTCTTTTTGGTTTGCTCTCAGATCATTTGATCTTGGTGGCTCCCTCTTTGTGTCATTACATGCTGCAGCCAGGAAATTCTACCCAAGTCATAAAAATCATAAAAGTATCCTTTATGTCTTCGATACAATATGAACTATTTGTGTGTTCAGTTGTATTAGGGTAGAGCAAATGCTCGTTTCACAGGCTATATTATTTCATTACCCAGATATATTGCCCCAATAATTAACGTAAAACTTTCAGCTAGTCCCTCTCCTTTTCAATAATAACAGTCTTTATGGCTCATTAAATCCATTTTTCTGAAACTTCTTTCATAATGAAAGTCCTGATATTTTCAAACACAGTCACAGCCCACTGTGTGGAGAGATGGCCATGCTAAGATTCTCATTAGGGTGCTTTTCATACACTTTCAACTACAAATTAAAGCACTTTTCTCCCACAGAAAATTGATATTGCCATAGTACTTGATGTTATTCCCATTAACATAGCTGATGCTTACACTTTTGGAGGCTTCAGTCATCTGTAAACACGATGAATTAGTCACATAATATAATAAAATACTGTTCCCAAGCATTGAGGACCCCGGGAAATGCATTTATGGTATACAATGAATCCATGTGTTCTGAGGTACTTTCATCTTTCCTTTTCCCAAATACATGTTATCCTTTTTTAAAAAAAACAAACACAACAAACCTTAATTATCTTTAAAATATTCCAGAACAACATAAATGTAATACATTTTAAGGGCTAATATAATTTGAGAAGCATAGGATCATTTGGCTCTCTACAATTTTCCTTTGTTTTTTGGGATTTTCTTTTTCCATAGATGGTTTGGACCACAGAGACACCTAAATTCAGACTAAATAACGTTTTAACTTTGAATTTGTCTGGAGGACATTGAATATAGCTATATTTATTTGCCTGCCTCATTTACTCATCAGAGCTCTCTGCTTATTTTACTTTACCACTAACCACTCACTAATGGGAACTACCAAGAAATGCCAGCAGCATTCTCACAACCAAAGCCAAGTTACTCCATTTATCTTTCTCCATTCCCCAGGAAGCTCGTACACTATCAGATAGGGATTATTTCGCTTTATCCCTTGAAATCAAGCCATTCCTGGTTGTTGCCTGAATGATTGAGAATTCAATTAGTTCATAACTAACCACAATCCTGAGTTGTCATTCTAAATTCACTTCTGGAAAGAATCTTTAGCCAATCAGTAGTCCACTATTCATATTTTGATTAATCAAATTTGGTCAGCCATGCCTAAGTGGCGAACATTAACCTTCTCTCTAGGCACTGCTAAGCATCTGAAGGAATTATCTGAAGACAGGTCTCCTTCCCCTCCCACCCTAAACTTTTAGTTACCTAGGATACTGGGCTGGTCTGGTAGATGGCTTTGAATGGAGGTGAGGAATGCTTTGTCTTTAAAAAAAAAAAATCTTTGCCCAGTCAGGAGTGTAATTACCTAGCAACCAGGATGCTTCATTTTGGCTTCATTGTCATGCAACATATTCCTGGGTCTTGGAGCCTAACAGACAGATAATTACCATTGTACCCTTCTCTACCCAGCCCTATTAGGATTTCCATTCTTGTTAATTTTCTTCATTTAATTACAGATAAGTGTTGGCAGTGTGCAAGAAAAACATAAAATCAAGCAACGTATAGTGTGTTTCTGTGTCTCCATCAAGTACTTTAAAGAGGTAGTCCCGAAAGGAACAAATGAAAAAAAAATCCTCGGGGAATTTGGTTGTATTCTCCAATACTACCCTTCATATATCTGTCCAGATTACATAATTCACACTGAAATATAAACAAGGAAGAGTACTAAAATTATACCTGAGAATCACCACCTTGGCTTTTAAGGCAAGTGCATAACCTCTATTCCAGAAATCTATGTGATTATTGCTTCCTGGATCTTCGGTTCTCCATTTTCTCAGCCAACATCCTCTTTGTGATTGATGTAAATTTTGGAATGTTTATGTATCACCAAGCCTTGGGAAACATCCCTTTGGAAACCAAGATCTTCCAAAGCCAGAACAGCACGAATTCTACAGGTTTGGCACCTCTGAAAGAATCTGGTGGCTGCACTGGCAGCGAATCATGGATTCTGAAAGGTCATAGCTACGTCTGCTGACCTGTTCCTGCTCCCACAGATATATATGAGGTTCTAAACTTTGGTGATAGCGCTGCTTGAGCAAGCATTTACTATGTGCTTTTACTCTCTACTGTGGGATAGATACTTGGCTGTCAGATTGGACCTAGTCCCTGTTTTACATGGGGCTCCCAATTTATCTTAATCCCATGAGGAAATGGAGGTTCTGAGATTTTTAAGTGACTTGCCGAAGGTCACGCAGCAGGCCAATAGGAGAACTGGGATTAGAACCTGGATCTCTTATTCCTAGTCCCATTCTCTGTCCATTAGACCACACTGCCTCACACATTCAGAGAATGGAAATGTTTATGTGAATGGAGGTGCAGGTGTTTAAATATGTGAACTGAGTCCACGTGCAAAATAACAGGACACTTCAGCTTCAAGCTGCAGTTTACCCTTAATTTTGGGGTTATTTTAGGTCTTTTTTTCCAAGTAAGATATTCACATAATTGAGGCTTAAGCAAACATTTGGGCAGGCCTCAGATATGTGTATACTTTAGTTTTGAGAATGCCAAATTGTTGGAGGAGTTCCCTGAGTGGTCAGTCGATCAAGTGCTCTGAACATTGATGGATTGACATAGTATTTATAATGAGTGCTTACTGTGTGCAGAGCACTGTACTAGGCACTTTTTCAGCTGGTAAAAGCTACTTTCCAAAACTTTTTTAACTGAAAATCACTCTGGGTAAAATTATTGGAGAAAGTCTTCAGCATGGCCTCATGGATCTGGGAGACAGCAGTGCTGGATTCTGATCCCAGCCCTTCCACTGACCTGCTGTGTGTTATCCTTTCTGTGCCTCACTTGCTTTATGTGTAAAAATTAAAATAAGAACTCTACTTTCCTAACTCTTAGACTGCGAGCCCTGTATGTGACAGAGACTAGGTTCCATTTGATTATTTTTTGTCTACTGCTGTGCATACCGTAAGACTTGGCATAGAGTTAATGCTGACTTGAAATAATAAACACACTAATGTAAAAAAGAAATAATCTTACATTTACCAAAGTTTTACCCAGCCCATTGCAGAAACACATGTCCTCCTTCTCCACACTGGCCCCTTCCCCTCCCTTAAGGTTGTAACTCTGACAAGACCGAACAGGTATCTTTCCAGAGGAACCAGTAAGGCTCTTTTTTCCCATTCAGTCATTTTGGCTTCTTCTTGCTAGAGGTTATTTTTCAGCATTTCCCAGGTTTACAATATTCCCAAACAACAGTGTTCAGCAACATGTCTTCTCCCTACCTTGGGCGTTCCCATCTCAGCTTGCCATTCAGAAACTCTTCTCAGTCTCCTAAACCTAACTCTCTTTTTTTTTTCTTGTACCAGTGCTGATGGTGCTTTTTCTGCTTTGCCATTCCTATAGGTCATGTTTACCAACTCCATCATATTCTATTCTCCCAATCACTTAGGTGCAATGTTGTACATACAGTAAGCGCTCAAATATCATTGATTTACCAAGATTTTAGGGTTTATTCAGATGTTCGCAGGTATTGAATTGTTGGTGCATGGCTTTCATTTTCCAGTGCCATTTACCGTGTCATTTATCAATGATGATCATGGTATTTGGATTTTTTTAAATCTTTCAGTCCACCACTTCAATATTGCTTGTTTGTGGTTTTTCCTAAACCTAGAAGGCCTTTTAGTATGTCTCCCCACTGCCATTTTTAAACAGCTGATGCAGATTTTACTAAACAGGCAGTAAACTCCTTTTAACACTTAATGCTTATTTGAAACTAGTAATGTCTTTCTTCCTAGGCCTCTTTCTCAGCTGGGTGCATAAAGCACGGTTGAATAAGTGGGATGAAAGTAAAATGTCTGGGGTGAAGGAATCAGTGACTGAACCATCAACTCTGACTGTGATTTCTGCTTTCTTGTTTAAGTCAGGGATAATTGCTGTTTGCTTTCTGGCATACTGTAAATGCTCCAAGAAGCGGAATAATTCATTTTGACACACTCTATCAAGTGCCTTTTAAAATCAATGAAAATGTTATGTAGTGGCTTGCCGTTTTGCCCAAGGAATTTCTTTGATAGTTCTCAATTCTGCTTTTTGGCTCTAGCTCGGGCACATGTGTAATTCTTCCATTTGACTCCTGATATCTGTTTTAGGTCCACATCCTGTCTCTCTGAAAAAGGAAATGAAATAAAACCCAAATCTTGTGTGTACAGTTCACCCATTACATCAGATTATTGTGGATTGTGAATTAACAGGGTGGATGTGTTTCTCCCTTTCACTGAAGCAAGGAGATGGCCATGCTAACCCAGCCTTTGCTCTTGGATTCTCTAATATCCACCTCCTCATTATACCTTACTCTTGTTTCTCTGAACCCTTACTCACACACTCCCATTTCTTATTCAACAGACCACTACTCTCCCCATATTCAAAGCCTGCTAAAACACACCTCGGGAAGGCTTCCCTACTTTATTCTCCCCTTGCCACCCTATGTCCATCTCCCCCCACCCCCCTTCTAGACTGTAAGCCCGGTGTAGACAGGGATTGTCTCACTCTATTGCTGAATTGTACGATCCAAGTGCTTAATACAGTGTTCTGCACACAGTAAGAGCTCAATAAATACAATGGAATGAATGAATGAATATTCCCCTCCCTATCATGTCACCCATGCATTTGAGTCCTGACCAGCTAAGCACTTACCATACACCCGTCATCCTTCACCCCCCATATTTTTTTTTATACCTAGTTATTTCTCTTACCTGTAATTCAGTCCCATCAGTCCCAGTCTTATCACTGTAGACAGCACCACCATCCTTCCTGTATCCCAAGCCCATAACAGTGACATTATTCTTGAATTTCTCTCTCATTCAACCCTCATGTTCAATCTGTCACCAAATCCTGTCAATTCAACCTTCACAACATTATTAAAATCCACTATTTCCTCTCCATTCAAACTGTTAATATACTGATTTGTTTCCCTCCCCCCTTCTAGTCTGTGAGCCCGTTGTTGGGTAGGGGTTGTCTCTATTTCTTGCTGAATTGTACTTTCCAGGCACTTAGTACAGTGCTCTCAATAAATATGATTGAATGAATGAATGATCCAAGCACATCATATAATGATAGTTTTGTTAAGTGCTTATCATGTGCCAGGCACTGTCCTAAGCACTGGGGTAGATACAACGTAATTGGGTTGGACAAAGTCCCTGTCCCACATTGGGCTCCCAGTCTTAATCCCCACTTTACAGATGAGGTAACTGAGGAACAGAAAAGTAAAGCCACTTGCCCTACGTCACACAGCAGATTCATGGCGGTGCCAAAATTAGAACCCAGGCCCTTCTGA
Source organism: Ornithorhynchus anatinus (assembly GCF_004115215.2). Taxonomy (NCBI): domain Eukaryota; kingdom Metazoa; phylum Chordata; class Mammalia; order Monotremata; family Ornithorhynchidae; genus Ornithorhynchus; species Ornithorhynchus anatinus. Next base: position 31,188,710 of record NC_041745.1, read on the forward strand.
TCCCCAGCCCTGTGCGCCATCCACTAGGCCATACTGTTTCCCTGACTACTTGACCTTCACTACTGCATCAGCCTCTTTGCCTCACTGCCTTCCTTCTCTCCACACTCCAGCTGATAACTCATTCTGCTATGCAGAACATTTCCCTAAAAAAATTCAGGTTGCATTTCCCCGCTCCTCAAGAAGCTCCAGTGGTCATCCATCCACCCTCACATCACACAGAAACTCCTTCAGCTTTAAGGCACTCAATCAGTTCACCCCTTCCTACCTTACCTCTCTATCAAGTGCCTTTTAAAATCAATGAAAATGTTATGTAGTGGCTTGCCGTTTTGCCCAAGGAATTTCTTTGATAGTTCTCAATTCTGCTTTTTGGCTCTAGCTCGGGCACATGTGTAATTCTTCCATTTGACTCCTGATATCTGTTTTAGGTCCACATCCTATCTCCTCCTTCTGCACCCTCCCTCTTCCCCTCTTCACCTCCTCTCAGCTAAACCCCCTTTCCCTCTGCTCCTTCCCCTCTCCCTTCCCCTCCCCTCAGTACTGTGCTCATTTCTATATATTTTTATTACCCTATTTATATTGTTAACGAGATGTACATCCCCTTGATTCTAGTTATCGTGATTAAGCTGTCTTGTTTTTGTCCATCTGTCTCCCCTGATTAGACTGTAAGCCCGTCATTGGGCAGGGATTGTCTCTATCTGTTGCTGTATTGTACCTTCCAAGCGCTTAGTATAGTGCTCTGCACATAGTAAGTGCTCAATAAATACTGTTGAATGAATGATTTCCTCAAACAACCCATCCTGCACACTCCACTCCTCTAACACACAACTACTTAAGATACCTCAGTCTCATCTAGCTCACTGTTGATACCCTGCCTATGTCTTCACTTTGTCACGGAACTTCTTCCCCATTCATACATGCCAGAACTTCACACCTACCACCTTCAATGCCCTATTAAAATTACATCACCTTCAAGAGACCTTTCCTGACTAAGCCCTCATATTCCCTACTCCCTCTCCCTTCTGTGTCACCTATGCCCTTGAATCTGTACCTCTTCAGCCCTACAGCACATATGTACATATCCATAATTTATTTGATTATCTGCTTCCCTCTCTAGATTACAAGATATTGGTTGAAATGGACCGTGTCTATCAAATTGTATTAACCTCTCCAAAGAAATTAGTATAATTCTCTGCATACAGGTGGTGCTCAGTAATTAACATTCCTCCTCCTCCTCCTTCTCTTCTTCCTCCTCCTCCTTCCCCTCCTCCTTCTTCTTCTTTTTCCTATCCTTGTTTTGTCCTAAGATGAACACACTGTCTCTGATTAGCTGTGATCAACAGCAATATGAACAGTAACGACGGTAATAACATCCTTCAGATTGGACTGTTAGTCTGGAATTGAGCATTGCTATGATTTTAATCTTTTTGGAAGATGAATAAATCCCTATAAATATAGGGAATGTCATCCTTATGCTCTGTTCATCTCTTTGGCATTGAAAACATGATTCCTCAATACCACAAATAGATGAAATCTTGATTTAAAGACAATTTAATTTACTGTTTCAAGTCATCACAGGCCACTTCTTTTCCCTGGACCATATTGCATACATCCTCTGTCCTTCCCTTCCACTCCAATCCCATTTTGAATTTGTAGACCTCAAGAAACTGCAGGCAGTATATTCCAGGCATGGAAAAGCTTGAATTTAGTTTGAAGACAGTGGACCTCAATATATAAGTTTAAGGACAGTTGAAACTCCTTTGGAGATTTCTCCTTTTTTGTAACTGAAGTTCTCACAGATACTAGCCCATCTGTTCGACACATCTGAAAGCTAGAACCACTTCAGAATGAGTTGCTGAGTAGCTGAATAGATTAAAAAAAATAATAATCCAATTGATGTGACAAAGATGAATGCTTTTTTAGCAGTTTTACTCAGCCTAATCTATTCTCTGATTTCATCTTGATTTCTTCTTCCGTCTTCTAAGTAAAAGGGAGGAAAAATGCAGACAGTAATTACACAGATGGCATAATGTTTACTAATGTTGCCCTGAAAGTCCCAAAGGAGACCTCATTTCAGAAGCACAATATCTGATGTCATCAATTGAAACTCACTTATCCGGCAGAGGCCCTGAACCCCCTCATAAATCCTGGTGTTCAAATTGGGTGCTAGTGTGTGATTTAGAAAGAGAAAGCCCATGTGAACAAACAATAATGTTATAGGTTCTAAAAGAGATGTTTATATCCTGGCAGATTTTTTTCTTTATTTTGAAGCAAAAATGTATCTTTATTTTATATCTTTAGTCTTTGATTTAAAATCTGATAAGACTCACAAGAAAAAAAAAATATTCTAGTTAAGAAAGGATATGCTTGAGAGAGTTTAGTTTAATTTCTTGCAGCTGCAACTTGAATTTTCATTGGTAAAAATCCATGGCTTGTAAAATTCACGTTGTCTGGAACTGCCACAGAAACAAGAGTACCTTCCTGCTTTCTAGTCCCACTATCCATGAAAGTCATCAGGTAGCCACAGACGTGATAGTGGGTGAATGCAGGGCGTTGGAAATAGGCACATGTGGTGCCAAGATCCTAAGAACCCCAACACCAAGTGATAACTTATGTTTCCAGAGGCAAGTCTTCACAATTAAAGTAAAAATATTGATTTGAAAAAATCATCTGGAGTGTCTAGACTATAGGAACAGCTAATCTATATAATTCAATATACTGTTGGGCACTTACCTAAATGCTTAGTATAGTGGTCTCCACATGATGCTTAATAAATACCATTTGATTGATTTTGATAACAATAATTATGGTATTGGTGATAGTTCTTATGTGCCAGTCCCTGGGATAGATACACGAAAATCAGATCAAGACTCAGCCTTTGGTCCACAAGGAGCTGTCAGTCCAGCAGGAGCTGGAGAATAAATGTCTGATATCCATTTTACAAATGAGAAAGTTAAAGCACAGAGATGTTGTCACACACAGCAGTTGAGTGATTTAGACATTCCCTGTTCCACGTGGGACTCACAGTCTAGTTGGGAGGGAGTAAGATTTCATTCCCATTTTACAGATGAGGAAACTGAAGCACAGAGAAATTCAATGACTCGTCCAAGTTCACACAGCAGACAAGTGGCAGAGCCGGGATTAATTCTTCATGCTTTTTCCACTAAGCCCTCCTTCTCTTTCCATGCCTTAGGATCAGGTGGACTCCACCTGTTCACTGTTCATGGAAAGACAGAGTTTGGAGCTCATAACAAGTGCTACTTCCATAAGTCATAATTATGCTTAATTGCAAATCATGTTTTAAATGAATATCCCATGAAAATTCATTTATTCGCATTCTAACATTTTACAAACATCATTAAGCTTGATTTGTCCCCACCCTCCCTCCACATGACAAACAGGCTATTATAAAAACCTGTGAAAAGATCATCTGGGGATTTAGGGATGGGGAGGAATAGAGGGTGCCACGTGGTGCCTCTATCCTTCTGGACTCACAGTGCCCTCAGCGACATACAGCAATGTCTGGATAAATTACATGGGCAGACCAGGCCCGGAGCAGCTAGCATGGGCAGTGGTGATGCTTCCGTCGTGTGGATCTACTCCTCCTTCCTTCTTCTGGGACTGTGGATTCTTGGTGGATCCTAAAGAACCTTGCGTGTTGAGGGGGAAGCAGTGCAGTCATCATCCATACTGCAATTCTCTGATTCTACTTCTAATTTGAAGGACATCTGTGAGAAGCAGAGGGATCTGGCTCTTCTCACCACTTTTCAATCAACCAATGATATTTAGTGAACCCTTACTGTGTACAGAGCACTAAACTAAGTGGCTGGGAGAGTACGATACAAGAGAGTTGGTAGACCCCCCTGCCCTGCCTACAAAGGAGCTTACAGTCTAGAGGAAAGACACACATTAAATAAATTATGTACCTAAGTGTTGTGGGCTAAGGGCAAGGTGAATATCAAGCTCTTGAAGGGTACAGACTTAAAGTACATAGGCAGCACAGAGAGAGGGAGTAGGGAAAATGAAGACTTAACTGAGGAAGATCTTTTGGAGGAGATGTGATTTTAGTAGGGCCTTGAAGGTAGAGAGAGTGGCTGCTTGTCTTATGTGATGGGTTAGGGAGTTCTAGGTCAAAGGGAGGATGTGGACAGGTGGTCTGTAGTGAGATAAAGGATATCAAGGTACACTGAGTAGGTTGACGTTCAAGGAGTGAAGTATGTGACCTGGGTTGTAGTAGGAGATTGGAGTAGTAAGGTTAGGTGAGTGAGAACAGACTGAGTGCTCTAAAGCCAGTGCTAAGAAGTTTCAGTTTAATATGGAGGTGGATGGGAAAATGCCTGCAGAGTTTTGTGGAGTGGGGTGACAAGGTCTGAACTTTTTTTCCACTAGAAAACATGTGCCAGTCAGCAGTGTGAAGTAAAGACTGAGTGGGGAGAGACAGGAGTCAGGGAGGTCAGCAAGGAGGCAGATGCAGTCATCAAGACAGGTTAAGATAAGTGCCTGGATGAGTTAGTAGCAGTTTGGATGGAAAGGAAGGGTTGGATTTTAAGAATGTTGTGAAGGTAGAACTGACAGCATTTGGTGACAGATGAAATATGTGGGATGAATGAGAGAGAGGATTCGAGTATCGTGCCAAGCTTATGGGCTGTGAGACAAGGCTAGTGGTGTTGTCTATGGTGATAGGAGGACGTGGTATGAGTGGATGAAGCTGAGTGAAGATGAGGTATGAAGTGGTGAAGATGAGGAGCTCTGTTTCATGAGGGTGGGTGAGTGGATGAATCTTCTGGACCCTCGACCAGGAGTGTCAATGTCAACACTGTTCAGTTGTTTTCCTTTCAATCGATTTGACTGATACAAATTTCCGCTTTCCATTGAATCTATTTCACCTGAGCCAGCAATTTCAGGGATTTTCATGATGCAAAGGCTGTCATCATCACCATCATTATTGCTATCATCATGAACATAATCCATATATACTGAACCCCTCTTGTGTTCAGTAAATGCTCAGTAAATACTATTGATCAGTGGCTTTTACAGATGAGAAAACTGTGGCACAGAGAAGTTGCATGACTTGTCCAGAATCACATAAGGTGTGGGAGCAAGCTTATGATCCTGGTCTCCTGACGTCCAAATTTGCACTCAATCAATCAATCAGTGGTATTTATTGAGCACTTATTGTGTACAGAGCACTGTATTAAGTGTTTGGGAATGGGATCCCTCTAGACCAGAAACTCACTGTGAGTAGGGAATGATTCTACCAATTGCTATATTGTACTCTCCTAAGCGTTTAGTACAGTACTCTGCACATAGTAAACGCTCAAATACTATTGAATGAATAAATGCCACTGATTGATTGGGAGAGTACAACAGATGCTCGAGACACTTTCCCTGCATTGAGGAGCTTGCGCTCTAATTGAGAAGGTGAACATGAAATCTTAGATCATTCAAAGTGAAGACCTAGCAGGGGCAGAGTGAGACTTTAATGAACAATGAGATTTGCTTCTTCCTCTTCCCCACTCTAACACTGATCCAGTGACCTATGTCATTTTCTCTGGAGTGATATTTTGTGTTCCTGAGATGAAAGACAGAGCATTAAAATATCAAAAATTAGTGTGAAATTTCAAAAAAAACTACTTAGGTAACTACAAGAGAATCTCAATGAACTTTATAATGCGTCAACCATGAAGAATTAAAAGACAAAATCCCAAATATCTTACTATTGTTATTTATACATAATCATTATTATTAAAATATTTGAGCTTATATATAATTATTATTACACTTGTAAAGCACTATGTGCCAAGCAGTGGATTAAATACAGGATTAAATATCCTTTATTTATGATCAGTCTGATCAGACAATATGATCCGAGGCAATCCTTCTCCCACACCGGGCTCACCATCCAAGAATAACAGGTAGTTATTCCCCATTTTAGAGATGAGGAAAGTGGGGTACAGAGAAGGTTAGTAATTGCCCAAGATCCCACAACAGACCAGGCGCACAACTGGAATCAGAATTAGTTCCTCTGACTCCCAGGCCCGTGCTCTTTCCACGAGGTTGGTCTGAAATGCCTCAGCTGTCCAAATAGAATCTGATCTTTGCCTAGGTGGTAAACAGGGATTCAGGAAATAGAAATATCTGCAAAGAACGGAGTGTAACCCTTTTGCGCCCCGTGGTTGTCCTGTGGTGAGAGCAAGCAGTGGATGACTGAGGAGTCAATGGAAGAAAGCAAACCTACAGAACCCTGATTAAACAGTAAGAACTGGAGACGAGATGCCCTGAGGGCCTGGAGTTTCAGTAAATCACACTGCTCTAGTTGTCTTAGACTCCTTTTTGCAGCAGGTGCCTGGTTTCATGACAGCCTCTCTGCAACTAGGTGACATCTGAATGCATTTCTAATCTATGTCTCTCTTATGAAATCACTCTTCAGTGCCTTCATTTTCATTTTTAACCTCTTAGAAAGCACAGAATTTACAATCCCCCATGTCCTGCACCGGTGTGAACGGGGGCTTTTGAGGCTAAAGAAAAGAAAATGAAAATCCACAAACAAGTTTCCGCTGGAACCATGGGCAGGAAATTGCTCTAATTGCTCCCTAAAGTGACTAAGGTGCCGTGGAAATGATTCTTTTTTACTTGTAAATGTACAACTCAAATTATAATTCATTACTCATGTACAAGGGGCATGTTTTTGAAATGCAAAAACCACAGATCTCAAGCAATGCCAGGACAAATTTCAGTATCCACTTTGAGACACATTTGTGGCTTAATGGAAAGAGCCTGGGTTTGGGAGTCCGAGGTCGTGGGTTCTAATCCCTACAGCCACTTGTCAGCTGTGTGACTTTGGGCAAGTTACTTCACTTCTCTGTGCCTCAGTTACCTCCTCTGTAAAATGGGGATCGAGACTGTGAACCCCAAATGGGACAACCTTATAACTTTGTATCTATCCCAGCGCTTAGAATAGTGCTTGGAATATAGTAAGCACTTAACAAATATGGGCATTATTATCATCTATTAAGTAAATAAGCCTGCTCTGAACCATAAACTCATTCAGTACGTTTTCTCTCTGCTCAAATGTATTTCACAGTCATTGCTTTCCAAACCAGCTGCCATTTACAATATAAATGGCTCTAGAGAAGGTTAATGGGAATTCTGTGGCAATCTATAATGATCCTATAGATTGGGTTTGTGGGTTGATCTATTGATATATAAACAACTGCAGCTGCAAACTGCTCCACAAGACAAAGAGATCCAGGGAGTTAAATGTCATAAATACTTAATCTGGAAGAAAGAAAAATCACTTATCTTCTTGTTTGACATTTTAGAGGCTTTGACTACTGCCTAGTGGAACCTATTAGGAAACTCCACAGAGATTCTTTCCTGTTTGAGGCCCAGTTATCACAAGAAAACAGTTTGTGTGGGAGAGACGGATGTGATTGTGCTCCTCCAGAAAGCCTGCCAAGCCCATCCAGTTTCTCTCTGATACAAGGGACAAACCGTGGGGGCTTTCAGGAGTCTTTCAATTTTGTCCCTTCCTATCCAAACTGTACATGATATGCTCAAAAGACACCAACCAGTACACTTGGTCCCAATTTCGCAGTTATCTTTCCAGACAATTATCCAACAAACAATTACTCTCCCCCTCTTCAAAGCCTTATTGCAGGCACATCTCCTCCAAAAGGCCTGCCCTGACTTGCTCTCTTTACTCATCCCCCCTTCCAACCCAACAGCATTTACATACATATCTTTACTTTATTTGTATTGTCTGCCTCCCCACCTAGATTGTAAACTTGTGGGCAGGGAATGTGTTTGTTGTATTGTTATTTTGTACTCTACCAAGTACTTAGTTAAGTGCTCAATAAATATGATTTACTAATTTCTCATTCCCTTTCCTGCTCACTCTCCTCTCCCTTCTAGAGGTGCCTTCTGGTTAGAAGTGGACATAGTTTTGGAACTGCAGACCAACACGTGGTGCTGCGTGGTGTAGTGGACAGAGCACAGGCCTGGGAATCAGCCCGTCCTGGATTCTAATTCAGGCCCCGCCACTTGTCAGCTCTGTAACCTTAGGCAAGTCACTTCACTTTTCTGTGCCTCAGGTCCCTCATTTGTAAAATGGGATTTAAGACTGTGATCCCCATTTGGGACCGCGTCTGGGTCCAACCCGATTTCCTTGAATTCACCCTACCGCTTAGTACATTGCCTGGCACATAGTAAGCGCTTAACAAATGTCATTACCTACTTTTGGTCCAGACCACAAGTTCTAGTCACAACCCTATCCTGGGACAGAAGGATGGAAATCAATCAATGTTACTTGAGTGCTTACTGTGTGAAGAGCACTGTGGGGAGGGGTTGTCTCTATCTGATGCCGAATTGTACTTTCCAAATGCTTAGTACAGTGCTCTGCACATAGTAAGCGCCAATAAATATGATTGAATGGATAAATGAATGAAAATTCAACACGCTCTTTGCATTAAGCCTTTTGTGTTCCCTGAGAACATTTTAGCTTATAGCATCTTTGCACAATTTACCAAGGAATCAACTTTCCGCAAATTTGACAATAGAGACTGGAGTTGTTTGAGAAATTGAAATGAAAATTATGAAATGGAAGCCAAGTTGCAGAAAACTTTAACCACAAATGGTTTCCCTTCATCTTCTGGCAGTGTGGCTCATATCTTCACCTCCAAAGATCAGTAAATAGGGAATTTGAGGGTGAGAATTAATTGAACTCCATAAAATAAATGTTTTCTCAAGCCGGAACCAATAACACTTACAGAATCATTGATTGCAAGTTGTGCTTGTTGGTAGAGGATGGTGTCCCATAATGAATTGTAACTTAGCACCCAGTATTGCAATAATTTACTTGCTCATTTGTTGCCTCTGCTTAAGCAATAAATATCCAAATAACTGTTTTTTTTATTTTTATTTTTTTGTCATTGTTTCTCCCCTCCATCCCCCTAACCCAACACTGAACGCATTGGGGAAAAAAAAAAACCAGCCACATTTGTAATCAGAATTGACAATACTCTTTGAAAGGAACTATAAATAAGACCTAAGCAAATTAACAATTAGATAATTGTTGGTAGCTTAATGAGTATTTCCTTTCCAGAAAGGAAACAAGAACTCAGAAGTATAAGAGATGAACCTTTATAATAAAGAATGGTATTAGAATGGTATTTGAAAGTAATTAAGTAATTATCTTTGGTAAATAGGCATTTAACCTTTGTCAGAATGTAATGGTGTTTAACCTTTTGTGTTGAAAATAGTATTTCTATTAGGTATGCTTGAGTTGCTTCAGACCAAACAGAAAACAACCCTCTTCTTGACCTGAAAAGGAAAATAACACTGAAGCAAACTCTTTGAAGGGGAAGAAAGAAAAAGTTTGATAAACTTTGTTGAAAAACAGCGATTTCAGTACTGCAGACCTCTGCACATTGGGCTTCCTGCTGGGAGGGCACATTCCAAACTATGGCAATTGAAAAGCTGTTGCTCGAGGATTTCCAACCTGCTTAGAAGCAGGAAGCATCAAAACCCTCCAGAGACAGTTTGTTGTTGACAATATTTCCAGCCACAGTTAGCAAATTCAGGAGCTTCAGATGAGCATTTGGATGTTCAGATGCTTATGTGAAAATGAAATCCGCAGGCTTGCACTGGGCCCATTTTTAATTCACACCTGTGGAAGATAGAACCGCATGCTTCGGGAAAGTAGCCACAGTGCCCCAAAAAACTCTTTCCAAAGAGAAAGAACTATTTCTCAGCCCCCATTTCCTTCAGGCTTTCAGATAATCCAGAGATACCGTTCCACATTATTTTACTAACAAATTATAACTCAGAGAGTTCTCTGCCTTCTGGGGCCAGACTGCAGATGCTATAGAGAAGCAGCATGGCTCAGTGGAAAGAGCACGGGCTTGGGAGTCAGAGGTCATGGATTTGAATCCTGGCTCTGCCACTTAGCTGTGTGACCGTGAACAAGTCACTTAACTTCCCTGTGCCTCAGTTACCTCATCTGTAAAAGGGGGATTAAGACTGTGAGCCTCACGTGGGACAACCTAATTACCCTGTCTACCCCAGCGCTTAGAGCAGTGCTCTGCACATAGTCAGCGCTTAACAAATGCCAACATTATAATTATTATTATATTTGCCAATATCTCAAGGGGATCTACATTTCTCAGAAAGATCTCTGCATTCAGAATCAAAAATTTGAAGTGTCCTTTTTTAATCAAACTTGAAAACCATAATTAAAAAAAAATTCTTAAAAAGGCTAATTTTACAGTTGCATCATCGCTAAAATTTTCCCTTTCCTCTCCATCCAATCTACTACCACATTAATACAGACTCTCATCCTATCCAGCCTGAATTACCGCAGCAGCCTCCTAGCTGTCATCCCAGCCTCCTGTCTCTCCCCACTCCAATTGGTACTTCACTCTGCTGCCTTGATCATTTTTCTACAAAAATGTTCAGGACATATCACCCTACTCCTCAAAAACCTCCAGTGGATGCCCACCCACCTTCGCATCAAATACAAACTCCTCACCATTGGCTTGAAAGCAGTCCATCACTTGTCTCCTCCTATGTCACCTCGCTAGTCTTCTACTACAACCCAGCCCACACGCTGCTCTCCTCTAATGTTAACCTTCCCACACTGCCTCCATCTTGCCTATCTTGCAGCCGATCCCTTGTCCACATCCTGGAATTACTACTCAACTCAAATCCCCAACAATTACTCTCCCACCCCCCAGTCCCAATTCAAAGCCTTACTGAAAGCCCATGTCCTCCAAGAGGCCTTCCCTGACTAGGCTGCCCCTTTCCTCTTCTCCCTCTCCCTTTTGTGTTGCTCTGACTCGCTCTCTTTATTCTTCAGCCCTCCCAGCTGCACAGAATTTATGTACATAGCAGTAATTTATTCATTTGTATTGATGTCTGTCTCCCCGTCCCCGCCTCTAGACTGTAAACTCATTGTGGACAGGGAATGTGTCTGTTTATAGTTGTACTCTCCCAAGCACTTAGTACAGTTCTCTGCACACAGTCAGTGCTCAGTAAATATGATTGAAATAATGAATCTTGCCTTTCATGAAGTAAGGATAGAATTAATACCACTGATTGATCAACCTCATTAACTCCAAACAGCTCTCTAAATTCTTCCTCAGATGTATATCTGTGGATGCAGAGAAGTTATTCTTCACTCACTAGAGTGAGTCTGGTCTAACAAAGTGGGTAAATGATTACAGTGTTCTGCACATAGATACTCAATAAATACTATTGAATGAATGAATTAGTAGTGTGTATATTGGATCCATGTGATTTTTATTTTTGAAAGGAGATAAACTGCTTCCATGGCTCTGCCTACCTTAAGCTTCCAAGACATAAGAAAATGTCCATTGGCATTTCCATTGAGATAATCTGTGGGGTGGGGGGGGAGATGAGAGGAGAATAGAAGAGGAAGGGAGGGGTGAGGAATTTGATTATTTTTACCTTACTCATTATCAGAGGCTCACTGCTGTCCCCACGTCGACTTTCACACCTAACAAGTTCTGTCCTGCTTTTTCTCAGAGCTGGCTTCGTTTCCTCTGATGCTCGCTTGGATCTGCTCGGCACTCCTCTGTTTTTGCCCTTCACTCAGTGCTAACTGGGGTTGCCAGCTATTGACTGAATGTGAGAGTCGGAGAACACCCAACAGCCGGGCCCTCAATTTGGGCCAAGTTTTCAGTGGGAGTTCACACTGCTTTTGGGTTTTCATCTAAACTCCCCTTGGGTCTGGTTAACTACAGTTCCAGCTGCCAAGTTATAAATCCTCTGAAAAATATATGAAACATTGGGAAAGGCTTTTTAAACTCTATTTGGTTTCTCTGTAGCTGTCCCTGCAGGTTAAACAAATCTATCATAGCTTCATCCGTTAAATGGGCCTCATCCTTGAACCTGATGGAAGGGATTGAGTTAGCCATAAGCCTGAGGCTTCCTCTCGCATAGGGAAAGACTTACAGTAGTCTAATCTCCAGGGATTTTAGGAGGTCTTGAAAAATGGAGAAAGAAGACTTTGAAGGGGGAAGGATTTCCGGGCTGGGGAATAACATGAACAAGGATTTGGAGGCAGGAGAATTGAGAGCCCTGTAGATTCTAAGCTGCTTGAGGACAGCTACTGTGTCTCCCAGCTTCATTGTATTATACTTTCCCAAGCACTTGGTATTGTGCTATGCACATGGTAAGTGTTTAGTAAATACAATTGATTGAGTGATTGAGCAAGATACAGAGAAGATGGGCTTGGGAGGCTGTGAAAAGCATGAATTGGGTGCGGAAAGTGAAGAGAACCAACATATAAGATGTTAAAAACCTGGCAGAGATCCTTAAAGTCAGAGATAAGGAATTTCTACTTTATGTGGAGAATAATGGGAGCCAATGCAGATTTCTAAGAAGGCGAAAGATGTATCCTGAATAAGACTTAAGGAAGTGGGTCCTGGGATCCATGTGTAGAAGAAAGGAGAGAGATGCTGGAGGACCAGGGAGAAGAGTACTGCATTAATAATGTAATAATGTTGGTATTTATTAAGTGCTTACTATGTGCAGAGCACTGTTCTAAGCGCTGGGGTAGACACAGGGCAATCAGGTTGTCCCACATGAGGCTCACAGTCTTAATCCCCATTTTACAGATGAGGTAACTGAGACCCAGAGAAGTTAAGTGACTTGCCCACAGTCACACAGCTGACAAGTGGCGGAGCAGGGATTCGAACCCATGACCTCGGACTCTCAAGCCCCGGCTCTTTCCACTGAGCCACGCTGCTTCTCTATTAGGCTATAGTAGTGTATTCAGAATATACCAAAACCTGTAATGGGCTGACAGTATTTTGGGTGGAGATGATGAGAGGATTCAGGAAATATTTTAATCAATCAATTCTATTTACTGAACCCTTCCTGTGTGTAGGACACTGTATTAAGTGCTTGGGACAATACAATGCAACAATATAATGGACACATTCCCTGCCAACAACAAGCTTATAGTGTATTGTAAACACCCCTGACTTCCAATCTAGGTTCTTTCTGGCATTCATCATTATTTTCATCATGTCCTTCAAATCACCGAGTCCTTCTCTTATATTGGAACAGTACTGATGCTGAATTGCGCAAAGTTTTCCTTTGAATCGTGGTGCGTATGTAATCTAGGTGTTAATAGGTTGTCTTGTCACTTCCAACATAGTAAATGTTTCAGATTTCTGAAGTTGCAAATCTTTGCTTTCAAAATCTTTGTGGATCCCCAAACTGTTTCCCCATCAAAAAAAAAGGAAAAATCCTGGTGGCCATTTCACAGGACAGACTAGATCTTAAAAGAAAACATTTTAGATATATGACAAGTCCGCTGACATGAAAGCTTCTCACTCTGTGTAATAAACATTACTAAGTTTCTGATAACCTTAAAGCTTTACTACATTTAGGATTTGCTCTGCTGAAGAACAAAAACTGCTTTGTATTTAACAATTGAATTGTTGTTTGCAGTCAGTTCTTGAGGAAAAAAAAACCCATAAGCATTGCCAGAACCATGAAAATATTGACCTCCCAATCTATTAGTAAATTTAGTGTAATGAGCATATTTCCCACTGTCATATCCCTTTTGGTCAGTCTATAAAATTTCATCAAATATTCTTCAATATTTAAGCTTCCTGTATCTGCCGATAGTAGGCATGGTCAGTGCCTGTTACAGTGCTCAGCACATAGTAAGCACTCAATATATGCCATTGATCAACTGATATTTGTTCTTGTACAGTCATTATTCATTTCATCACTAAGAATATAAATACAGATTTTTATCCTCTACTAGGCTCTAAACTTTGGTCTGCCACTGTCCAGCTAAGTGGCCTTGGGCAAATGACTTAGACTTTTGTTTTGATTCTTATTAAATGCCTACTATGTGCCCAGCATTGTTCCAAACTGTGGAGTAGGTACAAGACAATAAACTAGGATAAAGAGTACCTGTCCCACACTTAGTGCACAGTCTAAGAGGGAGTAGGATTTAATCCCCATTTTACAGACAAGGAAATTGAGGCACAGACAAGCTAAGTGACTTACCCAAGGTACACAGTGGAGAAGCTGGGATTCAAACCCTGGTCCTCTGAATCCCAAGACTATGCTCTTTCTACTAGACCCTTCTACTTTCCAGAGAGCTGGAAAGAGTGGATTCAGATGGGGTTAATCTAGGAAGGATTCAAGGAGGGGGCAACAGGAAGTGTGTCATTTTGCCATAGAAGTGGGCATGAATTGCCTGAGTCCTTGGGTGTTCTCTACTACTGACTGAACCTGCAGTTGGCCCCAATACCTCAACATCTTCCAGTGATTGGCTGCTTTTGTGCCTTCAGGTGCTTTTCTAATTAGCTCCCAGCTAAGTGCTTAGAACAGTACTTTGCACATAATAAATACTGTTGATGTCATTTACCATCCCCCTGAACTATTGCTTCTCTTCTAATGTTGCTGCCTCGCTACTGGCTACTGCCTGTTCCAACAATGATATTTTTGATTCTCCATCATGGCCATCGCTGGCTCCACTTTTTCTTGACTTTCTGTTGGCTAGGACCTTTTCACTTACCATGTGCCACACACTATCCTAAGCATTTGGGATAGTGCTCTGCAAAAAGTAAGCACTCAATAAATTAATTCATTCATTCAATCACTTTTTTTTGAGCACTTAACGTGTGCAGAGCACTGTAGTAAGTGCTTGGAAAGTACAGTTTGGCAACAGAAAGAGGCAATCCCTACCCAACAACAGGCTCACAGTCTAGAAGGGGGAGACAGACAACAAAACAAAACAAGTAGACAGGCATCAATAGCATTCATTCAATAGTATTTATTGAGCGCTTACTATGTGCAGAGCACTGTACTAAGCACTTGGGATGAACAAGTCGGCAACAGATACAGTCCCTGCCGTTTGACGGGCTTACAGTCTAATCGGGGGAGACGGACAGACAAGAACAATGGCACTAAACAGCGTCAAGGGGAAGAACATCTCGTAAAAACAATGGCAACTAAATAGAATCAAGGCGATGTACAATTCATTAACAAAATAAATAGGGTAACGAAAATATATACAGTTGAGCGGACGAGTACAGTGCTGTGGGGATGGGAAGGGAGAGGTGGAGGAGCAGAGGGAAAAGGGGAAAATGAGGCTTTAGCTGCGGAGAGGTAAAGGGGGGATGGCAGAGGGAGTAGAGGGGGAAGAGGAGCTCAGTCTGGGAACGCCTCTTGGAGGAGGTGATTTTTAAGTAAGGTTTTGAAGAGGGAAAGAGAATCAGTTTGGCGGAGGTGAGGAGGGAGGGCGTTCCAGGACCGCGGGAGGACGTGACCCAGGGGTCGACGGCGGGATAGGCGAGACCGAGGGACGGTGAGGAGGTGGGTGGCAGAGGAGCGGAGCGTGCGGGGTGGGCGGTAGAAAGAGAGAAGGGAGGAGAGGTAGGAAGGGGCAAGGTGATGGAGAGCCTTGAAGCCTAGAGTGAGGAGTTTTTGTTTGGAGTGGAGGTCGATAGGCAACCACTGGAGTTGTTTAAGAAGGGGAGTGACATGCCCAGATCGTTTCTGCAGGAAGATGAGCCGGGCAGCGGAGTGAAGAATAGCCCGGAGCGGGGCGAGAGAGGAGGAAGGGAGGTCAGAGAGAAGGCTGACACAGTAGTCTAGCCGGGATATAACGAGCATCAGAATAGATGGAATTATAGACATATCCACATCATTAATAAAATTAATAGAATAATAAATATGTACCAATATACACAAGTGCTGTGGTGCAGTGAGAAGGGTAGAGCAGAGGGAGGAGTGGGGGTGATGGGAAGCAGAGGAGCAGAGGAAAAGAGGACCTCAGATTGGGAAGGCCTCCTGGAGGAGGTGAGCTCTCAGTAGGGCTTTGAAGGAAGAGAGTTAGTTTGGAGGATGAGAGTAGGGAGGGCAGTCCAGGTCAGAGGTAGGACGTGGGCCAGGGGTCGACGGCGGGGCAGATGAGAACGAGACCCATTGAGGAGGTTAGCGGCAGAGAAGCAGAGTGTACGGGGTGGGCTGTAGAAAGAGAGAAGAGAGGGGCAGAGTGAAAGCTTTTACAAATTTAATTTATGATGTGATCTGCTAAATGAATCAGAACTTTCCTAGGTGCTTCAAAATACCCAGGCCAACCAAGGAGAGTGTTTTCTTCCATAGCGTACATGTACCCCTGAGAATGTCAGGTTTCCTGCTTCCCCCATTAGATGAATCTTGACTCCTTTGGCCCATTGGTTTTCTGGATGGAACCACAAATCCGTATACCCTGTTGCTTCCTCTGTTTGTACTTTCTCTTGATGGTTGCTTCCCCATCTGGATTGTGTATTCTTTATTTGCAGGAGTCATGCATACTAACTCTATTGAACTCTCCTTAGCATTTAGTACACTGTTCTGCACACAGTAAGAACTCAATAAATACCACTGATTTATTGATAATCCCAAATTAACTTGCCCAACAGTAATGTTAAATTTGGAAATGAATGAACCTTCTGCAGTTTTAAAGGCTGATGGCAATACCCTCAGAGATGGCTATAGAAAATAACTTTATGGGAAGTTAATTATTGCACCATACTGTTTAAAATTGATATAAGGCAAAATGGTGCTTCATTTTGCCTTCCAAAGATGGATAATAATTTGACAACAGGATTCGGTCTCATCCAATGATAACACTGTATGTTTCATTAGCTCCCTGTCCTGTTTATAAACTGTGAAAAGAAAAATAAATATAATTAATCAAATACTCCATTAAGTTCAAATATATGCTACCACAGTGCACTGCTGTTTATTTGTGGAAAATCAATTTCCCTTTTCACTAAAAAAAGTATCCACTAAATGGCATTACAGTCCAACTGCTGCATTCATTAATTTTAGTCCTATATTAGAAGCAAATAGACCTGCAGAGTTTCAATTCACATCACCATTTTAGTTAAAAATTTCAGGCTGCACAGTCCATCCATTGCATTAGTTTATGTTTAGTCCTTTCCCATTTATTAAGGCCGTAATTATTACAGCCCAAAGAGCAGAGAGTCCTATTTTAATTTACAATTGTGCAGCTGGTGCACTGTCTTTCTGGTATATAGGAGAGAGAATGGAGATGGATGGGGAGCTCAGACCATACGGTCTATCAGCATGAAAACCCAACTCAATATTTCTATCAAGGAACAGGTGAGCCACATGTTTGTTGTGGCTCTTCTCTCTGAGATCAGTTGTGTTTCTTTTCTTTTTCACCATTCACTTTATTAGAATCCTAACAAGAACATCATTTTAGATGGTGTCACACCCCTAAACTAGTTTAGCAGCATTACTTCCTGCCTTTTCAATGGATGTGAAATTTCGACAGATGAGAATATTGCATTTTAAACAGTTTTGTCCTTGGTTTTTGTTCATAGTCCCCTGAAAACCATGGTTTGGCAGTGTAGCATCTCTAACAAAGAAGTCCAAGATTGCAACTGGTCAACTGACATGAAATATGTCCTTCCCAGTTTAGTTTCGAAAATACCAAAATTCACAGGGAGGTTTTCTTATGGAAGGCAGAACTTCGTACATTTCTTTCTATCCATCTTATAACGAAAGTCAAAGAGGACTAAGAGGGAAACCAAAGCATATGACAGTAGAGAATTTTACTGAATATTCCATGGCATTTTGTGTTCTGATTTTGGATGATGGAGGGGAGAATGAGTGAGAGCGTAGAAGAGTTCTGAAATTTTTAAATGGCAAGATAAAATAAAAATTTCCTGGAGTTAATGAGTTGAGTTTATTTCTATGGTAACTTCTAGAGGAAGACAATACCTATACACTGTAAAAATATAAGAGAACAAATGAGTTAAAAGAGTAACCCTAAATCAGAGGAGAGGTGAGACTTGAGGGGGGGAGATGATGGCTAGTTGGCCCCACTTCAGTATTCTAGTTTTCTTAACCCCGTCTTTGGGCTTAACCCCTTGTTCTAGTTCTGATGAAGTCTTTCATGAGATGAGGTGGGTTCATTTTGACTTGGGGAATGTCCATTAATTATATTCCACCATCGGGTACTAGGTTCTCAGTTTTGGACAATGTGTTCCTCATCATTTAGACAGAGTAGGTAGATTGTCTGGAGCAACTGTATGTATGTGTGACTAGTAATTTTGCCCCTACAACCCCTGGACAAATACAGAAACCGCAGCTCTTGTCTGGCTTTTGAGGACTGTGGCAATGGAGGAGTACATTGCTTGAAAAACAGTGTGGTCTAGTGGATAGAGCACAAGCCTGGATGTCAGAAGGACCTGGGTTCTAATCCTGTCTTCACTATATGTCTGAGGGGAGACCTTGGGCAAGTCACTTAACTTCTCCGCCTGTTATCTCATTTTTTATATTGTTTTGCTTTTTATGGTACTTGTTAAGCACTTCCTGTGTGTCAAACACTGTTCCAAGTACTAGGATAGGTACAAGTCAATTAGGTCATCCCTGTCCCGCATGGGGCTCACAGTCTAAAGTAAGGCTGTAAAATGGGGATTAAAATGTGAGCCCCTTGTGGGACAGAGACTGTGTCCAAACCAATTTGCTTTTATCCATCTCAACACTTAGTACAATGTTTGGGTTACGGTAGTGCTTAACAAGTACCACTATTGTGACATAGATGATGACTATTATTATTTTTTAAAATGTCAGTCAGCAGCATGTCCCAAAGGCCTGACAACCCCAGAGGAAACCTTAAATGGCTGACACCTGTGTACTTCTTTGTAACATTTGCTACCAATGATGTGTTTTGCTGGAAGCCTTTCTTTCTGGGAGAGTGAACTTCTGAGGTCCTGGCCCAGCTGTCTGCCTCCATCACAGTTGACACAGATTATTGGGTTATTTTCTCTTCTCAAGAGAGTTTGCCATAAGCCCAATGCCTTGCTGGCATGTTACCCCTCAGCTCTAGTAAATTCCAAGGGTTAGGAAAGTGTGGCAAGGGAAAAAAGTGAGTTTATCTGCAATATCTAACATTCCCGAATGGCTTGATGCTGAATTATGTGCCTCTGATATTTGTAGAAACTCCCAATGAAATTTTGCTAGTTTGCAATATAGAAATAAACAAGCCTTACTGTTGTTTGAAAGAGACTCTTATGAGACTGTAGGTGACTTCAGAATGGTGGTTGATAAAAACCTAATAAAAAAATGGTGCTGCGATCCAGAGCCTACATCTGAAGAGCTGTCTGAAGAGAAAAATTAACTTCGGCTAAGCATTTCATGCAAAATTAAAATCTGTAATTTTAAGAGGATGATAAAAATGAAGAGTAAATGGCCAATATGCCTAGTCTATGAGCTCTTTAGACACACATACCAGAATGACTTTATGGCAAAAGACGAGATGTTCTGGAGAGGGCGCTTCCATTTGAAGAAGATGTCTCCTTTAAAAGAAGACAGTAATTTGACAGGAAGGATATTGTGGGAGCAAATTTTACTAGCAGAGTCCTGAAACTGGACTGTAATCTAGTTCTAAATAGCTGAAAAAATGATGAGGTGTAAGAAACGTGTACTCTATTAATAAAAGAGAGTTTTGCCTTGAAACAAAGCCGTTATCATGCTAATTGAGAGAGAATAATGCAAGTTTCTTTAAGCCTATCATATGCTCATACTAGTCTAATGTGGAACTATTATTAAACATGATAAAGGGTAATTGAATAATTGAAAAGTTGTGACACAAGCTGACAAATTACAATATATGCAAAGTAAATGTTAGCTCTTACTTTTACCTCAAGCCAATATGAATCATAGCATATAATATCAATTTGAATATTCAATTTTCTAGGTATTTGTTACATCAATCAGCTTGAGTCACAATCTTTTGGGTATTTGAGATAACTTTTGATCTTAAAATATTACAGGACAAAAATTAATAATCCCTTCACTCTGTAGAATGTTTTTATTTTCCCACAGAAGCTTCCCATTGCTTCTCCCATTTTGGGACCTTCAACATTTCTGTGAGACAGGGAGAGGCAAGAGATATTATCATAATTTTATCAGTGTGAAGACTAAGGCCAACAGAGGTTAACAGACTTGCTTAAAGGCAGACAGCAAGCCAATGGTGACACTGGAACTAGAAATCAGGTTCTTTAGTACCCAAATCCTTGACCTTTCCATTACCACCTGTCTCTTCACGTAGGTGATATGGGGTATCACTGAAAGTCATCATGCTATTCAACCTTCTTCCCTATGCAGTCTTTAGTTAGATGTTTAAACAACTGATCTGGGAATATAAAACTTCAAACCATATCATAATTCTTTGATGATGATGACTCCTTAGTCTTTTTTTCTCAGATAGGTCCATCTGTTTGCTTTAATGTCTTATTCGACCTCCAGAGTCAAGCATATCTTTGTCCCATAACCCTGTCTGGTTGTCAATTTTGGCCGCCAAACAAATATAAATACTCCAACATGTGGTGCAAAATTTTCAAGAGTAAAAAGAGTTGAGATATCTCATTAACCCAGCTATCACCCCACCAAAAAGGGCAAAATACTTCTCCCTTTAATTAGTTTTACTGAAGCAGTAAAGCCTCCTTTGCCATTACTTGTAAATTTGGCCCAGTGTAAATTGAGTGAAGATAGATTTACCTCAGAAAGTATAATTTGGGAAACCCGGAGTATCCACGGTGAGTGGAAGGGTTATTAAATTCCTTTTAGGCTCTTGAGATTTCAATTCTCAATTCTGCACCCCCATTTTTTCTCCTTTCTGCATTTCCTTTGGGTTGAAATCAGGCACACTGATTAGATCCCTAAAGTATTCATACTGGAAGAGAGGTCATTCTACCATCACAGTAAAGGTAAGAAGGAGAAGCAGTATCCTCCCTTCCATGGATCCTAAAATATGATGCAAGTTAAAAAAAGTAGGAAGAGAGCCCCTAGGAGCAATATAAACTCAGGAATACCTAAATGTTCTAATTAGCAAATTATTTTCAATGTTTCTGTCAGTTTTAAACTATTTTATTCCACGGGGAGCAAAAATAGAAGGAAATTATTACATGAAAGACAAAAAATTATTCTTTAAAATGACATGGCCTGAGAATATTTAAAAAATATGAACTACTCCATAATGTAATGATACTCCAAGCTGAAATGATGTTATTTTAAAAAATCATATCAATACATCCCCCTACCTCCTCCCAAACACCTGGGTGAATGAACCAAAAGGACACTTAAGCTATCCAGTGGATATTCTCAATTCTAATCTTAGCTTCAATCAATCAATCGTATTTATTGAATTTTTGCTGGTTTCAGAGCACTATACTAAGTGCTTGGAAGAGTACAATATAACAGTGTTGGTAGACCATTCACTTCCCACAACGAGCTCGCAGAGTAGGTGTGAGACAGAAAGGTATAAGAGATTGAGGCACGGTGAGTTGGTTGACATTGGAAGAGGGAAGCATGTGAGCTGGGTTGTAATAGGAGAGAGTCTAGGTGAGAAAGGAGGGGGACGGTGATTGACGGCTTTACAGACAATGGTGAGGAGTTTCCGTTTGATGTGGAGGTGGATGGGCAACCACTGGAGGTCCTTGAGACGTGGAGAAATATGGACTGAACAATTGTGTTGAAAAATGGTTTGGAAAGTCAGGTGAAATATGGACTGGAGTGGGGAGCCAGGGAGGTCAGCACAGAGGCTGATACAGTAACCAAGGTGGACAGGATAAGTGTTTAGATGAATGTGGTAGCTGTTTGGCTGGAGAGGAAAGGGTGAATTTTATTGGAGTTGTGAAGGTTGAACCAACAGGATTTAGTGACAGATTGGATATGTGAGTTGAATGAGAGAGGAGTCAAGGATAACACCAAAGTTACAAACTTGTGAAACAGAAAGGATTGGCAGTGCCGCCTGCAGTGATGGCACAGTAAGGTGGTTGGGAAGATAAGTAGTTCTGTTTTAGGCGTGTTAAATTTAAGGTGATGGCAGAACATCCAAATAGAGATATTTCGGTTTTTAAACTTAAAAATGAAAACACCGTGGGCATAAAATATTAAATATAACAATGGCTTGAAACCTCACCTCCTCCATTTACTATTAGTCCAGTGAGCCCTGTGGTATAGGAGAGGGACTCCCAGCACTCAAATCATCTGGGAATCCCATCAACCTCCACATCAATGATCCAAGGAGAAGAAGCCAGGAGCATGAGCCTTCCTAACTTTTAAAACGTTGAGAAGACGAGAGCTGTGGCTGTTGAAACGTCGGATGTATATATATGATGTGTTATGATATATGATAAGTGATATATGATAATGGGGCTTTACCTGCCCCATTAGAAACTTGAAATTCTACTTCTCCAGTCACATTGCCCACTCTTCTTCTACATTCCACCCTCCCCTCCACCATGACAACACACACAGTTGTTTCTGTCTGAGTCCATACTCTTCAGTCTGATTTTAGGTTTGTGTAATTTCTATGCTCTGATCAAATGTCAAGTTGCCTTATAAATAAATGTTTCAAAGGAAGAGAAGAGGTAAGCCAACAGGAGCTAGGGAGTAGTTAGCTGACAAATGAAAAGTTTTCCTTTAAACTGACTTTTTAAAACACTATTAATCTTTTGATTCCATAGTGTGTATGATTAAATCGGTTGACTTTCTGCACAGTCGACGCAGTACCACTCTTGATGTGATTTAAGGGGCAAAAAGAGGATGTTCAAACTCCAACCTAGTTTCTTGTTTTATTCTTTTTTTTTTTTTTCTTTTTGCCCAGAAAAGGATTCTTTGTCTGTTTCTCCCAACTTCAAAATGTTTTTTCTACACTTAGGTTTACTAGGCAAATAAAGCCACTAGTATTGATAATAACCATTGAAGATGATTCTTTATACATGTTAGTAGTGACTTTATTTGCCCAGTAAACCTAATCATATATGTATGCTGTATATATAAATAGCTTGGCTCAATGGAAAGAGCCCAGGCTTGGGAGTCAGATGTCATGGGTTCAAATCCCCACTCTCCCACTTGTCAGCTGTGTGAGTGTGGGCAAGTCACTTAACTTCTCTGTGCCTCAGTTACCTCATCTGTAAAATGGGGATTAAGACTGTGAGCCTCACATGATCACCCTTTATCTACCCCAGCATTGAGAACAGTGCTCTGCACATAGTAAGTGCTTAACAAATACCAACATTATTATAATTATAAATGTAATAAAGTTCACTAGTAATGTTTTACATATATAAAAAACCATCATCAGTAGTTATTCATATATATATATATATATATAAATGTAATATATATATATATATATATAAATGTAATATATATGAGTCACTAGTCACTAGTGATGTTAATGTGTTAATATGCTTAGTATAGTGATCTGCACACACCAAACACTTTGATCTATATGTTGGGATATATATATGTTATGATATATATGGTGGGATATAGATATACTCTGTGCAGAGCACTGTACTAAGCATTTGGTACAATTCAGTCGATTTGGAAAACCAATTCCCTGCCACAGTGATCTTTCTGAATAAGCACAGTGTCTTCATGTTGATCATTTGCCAGCACAGGTTTGGTCACCTAGAGAATAGAGCTCTAATCCCAGCTCTGCATCTGACCAGTTTTACGACATCCAGCGAGTCACTTTACCTTTTGGGTTCTCAGTTTGATATGGGCATGATACTAATCTGCTTCCCTTGGCCTTACTGGGATGGTGTGAAGACTAAATGAGGTCAGGGATATAATATAGTCTTGGAAAAATAGCCAGGGGAGCGATGTGGAGTATTTATAGTCAGGGATTTCTGCTTCATGTAGGGAGAATCAAAATATGATCAATTTTTTTTTCAGTCTCCCTGCAAGAACAAATCAAATGAAAACATGGTGAGCAGAAGAAAGACTTGAAAGAAATACACAAATCTTACTTCCAGAGAGATGACTTGAAGGTGAAAGTTTTCCTGGGAGACATTAATGGAATATCTATTGATGACATTTATTCATTCATTCAGTCATATTTGTTGAGTGCTTACTGTGTGCAGATCACTATACTAAATGCTTGAGAAGTACATTTCAGCAGAAGCAGGGTGGCTTAGTGGAAAGAGCACAGGTTTGGGAGTCAGAGGTTGTGACTCCATTTGTCAACTGTGTGACTTCAGGCAGTCACTTAACTTCTCTGTGCCTCAGTTACCTCATCTGTAAAACGGGGATTAAGACTGTGAGCCCAACATGGAACAACCTGAGTACCTTGTTTATACCACAGTGCTTAGAACAGTGCTTGGCACATAGTAAGTGCTTCATAAATGCCATCATTAATTAATTAATTCCTGCCCACAATGGGCTCAAAATCTAGAAGACCTTTTTTATACATTTATTAGACATTTATTTGAGTGTTTGCTCCTTTTTTTAATGTTGCTATCTATCTACAGGATAATTGTGTTGGGCACAGACTCTTTCCCAAATAAGGGTCACAGTCTTAATCATCATTTTACAAATGAGGTATGTAAGGAACAAAAAACTTAAGTGAGTTGTCCAAGGTCACAAAGCAGACAAATGGTGGAGCCAGGATTAATCAATCTTATTTACTGAACCCTTACTGTGTGCAGAGCACTCTACTAAATGCTTGGAAGAGTGCAATATAACAGAGTTGGTACGGTCTAGTGCTGGAAACAGATATTAAAATAAATGAATGAATTATGGAGACCACCTCCTCGCCGTCCCTCGGTCTCGCCTATCCCGCCGTCGACCCCTGGGTCACGTCCTCCCGCGGTCCTGGAACGCCCTCCCTCCTCACCTCCGCCAAACTGATTCTCTTTCCCTCTTCAAAACCTTACTTAAAAATCACCTCCTCCAAGAGGCCTTCCCAGACTGAGCTCCTCTTCCCCCTCTACTCCCTCTGCCATCCCCCCTTTACCTCTCCGCAGCTAAAGCCTCATTTTCCCCTTTTCCCTCTGCTCCTCCACCTCTCCCTTCCCATCCCCACAGCACTGTACTCGTCCGCTCAACTGTATATATTTTCGTTACCCTATTTATTTTGTTAATGAATTGTACATCGCCTTGATTCTATTTAGTTGCCATTGTTTTTACGAGATGTTCTTCCCCTTGACGCTGTTTAGTGCCATCGTTCTTGTCTGTCCGTCTCCCCCGATTAGACTGTAAGCCCGTCAAACGGCAGGGACTGTCTCTATCTGTTGCCGACTTGTTCATCCCAAGCGCTTAGTACAGTGCTCTGCACATAGTAAGCGCTCAATAAATACTATTGAATGAATGAATGAATGAACATAAGTGCTGTGGGGCAGAGAGAGGGTGAATAAAGGATGCAAATCCAAATGCAGCCGTGTTCTCTGATTCTGATGCCTGTGCTCTTTCCACTAGGCTGTGCTGCTTTTACTCTTTACCAAACATTGTAATAAATGCTTGGGAATTAGTAGATATTAGTGTCCAATGTGATTCTCTTGGATCTATGTATCCCAGCACTTAGTGCAGTGCTCGGTGCAGAGAAAGAATTTAACATTTATTGTTATTATTACTATTATTATTGTTACAGTCAAATAACTATCCAGCTTAAATGTACAGTTATATACATCTTTTACACTCCATTCTGCTCCTAACCACCACTCTACTGTTGTTCTTTTTCCTCTTCTCTCACTATTTGTAAATGATTTGTGCCTGCCTGGCTCCCTCATTAGATTATTAACTCCTTGAGGGTAGGATTGCATCTTTTATTGTAGTCTCCTAATTGCTTTTATTGTAGTCTCCTAATTGCATAGTACAGCTTTATGCACATAGATGCTGAATGAATTCAGTTGATTGAATGAAATACCATATGGGACCCACTGCAGCTCAACATACAGTATGCTCCATTCTCAGACTGTAGATAAAAAAGTACCTAACTTCTTTGAAGCTAGTCTGAATTTTGTCATATTGTGAATTTGCCTAATAAGTCATTTAAAAGGCTGTGTTCTGACAGAGGCCAACATGGGGACTGCCAGTTCATTAAAGTCTGTATTAACATTAATTGTGAGGTTGACAACCTGACAGAAGAAGAAAAAACATTTACGAAAAGACTGCATTTTTTTCTCAACAGGGACATAGAATAAATACTTGTCCTGGAGTCATGATGAATGGATTCTCTCTGTGGAATCAGAGGTTCATATATTACATCCTGGCACTCTGGTTGGATCTTGGGATGAGCGATTAGCAGATTTTCCTCTGAATTTTTCCTCTTTTTGTCCAGGAGGGTTCTTACAAATCTCCCTTCCAGACCTAGGGAAGGAAAACTTTCTTCTCATTCCATAGCCGTAACTGGGTTTACAGAAATAACAATAGGAGCGCTGTGAGTTTCTAGGGCATGTTTATTTTCACAAAGCATTTCCCCTTCTATTTTAGCCTAGGTAGGTATTATTTTTCTTCCCCTTTTATGGAATAGGAAACTGAAGCCCACAGAGTTGAAGTAATCTGCCTATGATCCCAAGTGGGCCAGTGGCAGAATTTGCCTGGAATCAGGTCTACCAGCTTTGAGATAACGCTGAATCCATCACAGATGGACCTAGAAAATCAGTGTGACCCAGTGAAAAAAACACAGATCTGGGGTCTAATCCTGACTCTGCAACTTGCCTGCTGTGTAACCTTGGGTAAGTCACTTAACTTCTCTGTGCCTCAGTTTCCTTATCATTGAAAGTGGAGGGAGATACCAGTTCTCCCTATCCCTTAGACCAAGCCCCTTGTGGATCCGCTGATTTTGTGTCTACCACAGCACTCAGTTCAGTGCTTGGAACAAAGTAACATTAAACAAAGGTCACTTTTTATTATTATTGTTGTTTTTGTATTGAAGCAGCAGCATGGCTTAGTCGAAAGACCCCAGGCTCGGGAGCCAGAGGATGTGGGTTCTAATCCCACCTTCGCCACTTGTGTGCTGTGTGACTTTGGGCAAGTCACTGCACTTCTCTGTGCTGCCTTAGTTTCCTCATCTGGAAAATGGGGATGAAGACTGCGAGCCCCACGTGTGACAACCTGATTACCTTGTATCTACCCAGTGCTTAGAACCGTGCTTGGCACATAGTAAGCACTTAATAAATATCAAGATTATTATTATTATTAAGTTTCATAGATGGCACTGGTGAAATTGCTCTAGAAGTTGAGTGTTTCTTCTTGTAATAAATCCAGGTGTCACAGCCATTTAGAAGACTGGACATGGCTTAGTTCAGTGCTCTGCAAACAGTAATCATTTAATGAATGCTATTACTGCTATAACAATCTCACAGAAGTATTGTTCGGTATGGATTTTATTATGCCGTCTCTTTTGCAGTCTGCTGAAAGCCATGTTGATCTTTTTTGTTCTGTTTTCCCTCTCATTTATCTATTCAGACATCATTGAACAGTCTACTGCCCATGTGACTGTATTCAATAGTGAACTTTAAGTTCTGGTTGGCTGTGACAGCCTTTGGTTTTATGAAGGGTTTCTAGTTCATAGGCCAAAACGTAACTTCAGTCTCCTTCAGATTTCCTGTCAGAATGTAGCCCATTTGCGTTTATTTCTGTGTATGTTCTTTACAGCACAGTCTTCTCCATAGTGCAGTCTCTGATAACTGGACCTCCCCCACTGCTCACCTTTATTCCAATTGTGAAGGGAAGAGGATGCTCTGATCTGACCAAGACACTGGTGGAATCCAGTAGGGATCGTGGTGAATTTCTCTGGACAGCCAAGTTTGCTCAGGAATTCCCCAAATTGAGAAAGGTTGATGGTGTCCAAAATTTCCATCCAGTCATTGAACGAAGTACAGAGATTGATGTGTTGCTCTCTGCACTATATCTGTCACACATCAGAAATCTAATCTCCTGTGTTCTGTTTCATTCTTTAGCCACGTTGGTATCTGGGACCATTGGGTTGCACATCTATATTATATCCAGATGTAAATATAGTTATATAGATATTTTAAATGGTGTTTGTTAAGGACTTACTATCTGCCAGGCAGTGTATTAATGCTAGGGTAGATACAAGCTATTCAGGTTGAATATGGTCCAGGTCCCATGTGAGGCTCACAATCTTAATATCCATTTTACAGTTGAGGCAACTGAGGTACAGAAAAGTGAAGTGACTTGCCCAAGGTCACACATCAGAAAAGTGGTGGAGCTGGGATTAAAACCCAGGTCCTTCCGATTCCCAGCCCTGTGCTCTTTCCACAAGGCAATGCTATCTCTCCTGTGGTTCAGTTGTTTTGTCCAGAAGTATTTTGACTAGAATCTTGCCTGGAATTTTAGCAAGGAGTTACTCCTGTATTTCTTCAAATGAATCAAAACTGGCCTAAATAATATGTTCATCGGAGACATATTTACCTAAGCGGAGACTTGTCATAGTAGTTAAGGAGGAAAAGGTAGATTTCTAGATACCAGAATGGTTTATACCATAGGCATTTGCAAAGTCTCCTCTAGAATTTTTTAAAAACAAGAGTATCTCATCCATCTGGATGATGGGGATGCAATCTTGCCTGAAGGCAAAGGGATGGGGCAGATGATCTCTAAAGGTTGCTTCTATCCCCATGTTTCTACTGAAAAGCAATGTACAATAAAATAATTCCATTAAGTCAATAGTTATACAGTAGCCTGAAGCACTCTATACTAATTGCTTGTTTTAAAAGCTGTGCTGCCATAAAGAAAGAACATATGTAACTTCAGGGGAGTTCGATTATGAGGGTCATTGTTTTGCCTCCCTTTTTGTTCTATCTTTTCTTCTTGTTTTCTATCTTCCCCTCCTCCTTTCTTTCTTTCAAATTCAACCAGAAGAAATCAATTTCAGAATCAGTGAGCACAAAACCAGACCATTTTTTTCTGAAACCCTCAATAGCTTTAACTTTCCAAATCTAAACAATTTATGATCATATGTTGCAAAACTGATGTTGTTATAACTGTGAATTCTCCAAGATAATGGAAAGAAACATTGATATGGACAGTTTTTCTTATGGTAATTGTTAAATGCTTTCTAACAAAGCTAGGGTAAATATGAGCTAATCAGGTTGGACACAGACCATGTTCCACACGGGGCTCACAGTTTTCATTCCCATTTTAGAGATGATATAACTGAAGCTCAGAGAAGTTAAGTGACTTGCCCAAGGTTACACAGCAGACAAGCGGTAGATCAGGGGCTAGAACCCAGATCTTTCTGACTCCCAGGCCCATGCTCTATGCACTAGACCAGGTGGATAGTGGAAATTTATGATAATACACCCTCACGGGTATACACACAGACCCAGACATAAACAGGAACTCTTCTTTCTCTGCTGGTAGCTTCTTTTCTAGGTCATTATATCAATCAATCGAAAGTATTTGAATGCTCACTATGTGCAAAACGTTGTACTAAGCACTTGGGAGAGTATAGTTCAACAGAGTGGGTAGACGAATTCCCTGCCCCCAAGGAGCTAGCACAGAACCACATGGACCTTTGGAGGTAGAGAGAGGGGAAATGAATTTGGAGCCAAATTTTGACATCTCCTGGGTGGGAAGACAGCACAACATGAAGGCCATGGGCAGGAGGAAGTGAAGGGAGGCTGAGAAAGATGGCAGTCTGGTGCATGGTGGGTAGGTGATACGGCCCTCAATTTACCTGAGAACGGGGGGGAACTGAGATGGTAGAATCAGGTGGATTATCGACAGGCAGTCTGATTGGAGTGAACCCACCAGTTAGCTTTTCTAATCGTCGACTCTGATTCCTTATCATCCTGAGACTGCAGAAGGAGACAGCCTTACATTACTCTAGTGTAAAACTACCCACGAAGCCTACAACTTAACATTATCCTTGGGGATAAAACATTACTAGTTGTGGATTCATGGCCAAGAGGAGGAATGAGCATTTTCAAAGGAGATCCACAAAGCGGGTTTATCTGTGTGCCTGCAGCATTGACAGAGGCTGAAATGGGTAAAACAACTTTTCCCTCAGGCTGTGCTCGTTGACTGAGAATTCAACGCACTGTGGCCTCCTCCGGGATGTTTTGACCAAAAGTGTTTCATGTTTCTTGATGCTTCAGGAGTCGCATCGACTAGGCTTCAAGTGGAATTTATGGCAGGGGTGAACTTCGAAACTCATTTGTTGCGCTTCTCTTATATCCATTCATTTTTGGACTAATCGTTCCACATGAAGTCCTATTTGTTCAGCTTACACCACAGATGTATATTAACTAAGGTGCACCGTGCTTTCTGCATCCATAACACCAAACGGAGTGTGAAAAAAAAAATCTTAAGAAAGCTTGTACAAACGTGGAGATCCTCATTAGTCTCTTTAAACCTCCCCATATGGAAGACATTTTTTTCCTCATTATTAAATATCAAATGACCTAGAACATAGTGTAGGCTAATTGGCTTAAAAAACCTAGAAGCAAAACATAATCTTCTGAAAATCACAACCTCTTTTTTTTCATGCTTCTCACACCAAACTACGTTTTTTTTTTTCTTTTCTTCCATTCACATCCAGGCTGAGACCTGCCCTCCACCCTTTATGGGTGATATGCTACACAAATGATAATACCTGGGCTTGCAAAGGGTGTAATTCACACAAGAATTGCTTCTGAACTCTGACTCCCAGGATGGTAGTAAGGGCCTCTGTAATTAGAGCTAGGGACTTGGAAGAAAATTCAGGATGGACATAGCATTTATTTAGTCTTTTATTTATGTATGTATTGACTTATCCTGAGCCCTCTCATGACCGTTAGAACTCATGAAAGTTGGAAAAGTTCTTATTGACTATTTTATGTTGCGGATATATACCTGGAACTCCCCCTTAGTTTCATATAAATGAATCAGTCAATCAGTTGCTAATCACTAATTTAACGTATTTATTTGCATATTTGACTCACCCCTCTTTTTGAGGGTGAAATATAATTTTGAACCATAAAATGTTCCACAGTGATAATCATGGGCTAGGGCAGAAGGAGAGGGTCACAAAACAGGTGAGAAGTGGCATGGCCTAATGGATAGAATTTGGGCCTAAGAGTCAGAAGGACCTGCTCCTTAAACCCTGCTCCTCCCCTTGTCTGCTGTGTGACCTTGGACAAGTCACTTCATTTTTCTGGGCCTCAGTTACCTCATCTGTAAAATGGAGATTAAAACTGTGAACCCTTTGTGTGACAGGGACCGTGTCCAACACGATTACCTTGTATCTATCCCAGTGCTTAATACAGTGCCTGGCACACAGTAAGCATTTAACAAATACCATAAAAAGTGAGGGTAGTTAACGTGTAAAATTGTCTACTGTACTGTACTCTTTCTAGTCCTAGTGTGGAGTTCTATACACAGTACGAATTCTATAAACCACATTCACTGATTGAGGTGCATGTGTACATATGTGTATATATATATCATACCTGGGAGACCAAATTAATTGGGCTCCTTTTGTAGGTGGCATATAAGAGGGTGCAATAATAGAAGTAAGGAAAAAAAATCTCAAATGACTTCTTTCCTTCTTCTTCCTTCTCAACCCTTTCTTTTTCTTTTTTCTTCCTTTTTTTTCACTCCTGCTCCCTTTATTGCTAAGCTTTTTTCCATGTGGAATAGCCCCTTTCTTGTTTTTGGGCTTGCAAGAAAGTGGGACAATTTTATGCCAGTAAATCTGGTTACCAGATGGATGCAGCTTATCTTCAACAGGAACAAGGGGAGGCAGTTGAAATGATGGTAATGATCATCACTAATAGGATTTATTGACCATCTTCTGTTTACAGAGTGTAGTACTAAGTCACTGGGCAGGAACAGCACAAATAAAAGACATGGTCCCTTGTTCTCAAGTAGTTACAATATAAAGGCGATAATTGAGGGAGATTATTTAAAGGGAGATGGAACAAATTAAAGTTTGAGGCAGAATCAGTCAATCAGTGGTATTATTGTGCTAACAGTGTTCCGGAACACTGAGGTAAGCACTTGGGAGAGAAGTACAATAGAGTAGGTAGATAGAATCCCAGTCCACATGAAGGTTACCCACTAGAGGAGGATAAAATCATTAAAATACATGACAAATGGGTGTGCTCTAAAGAGCTTTGGGGCTGGGGAAGGGTTAACCATCAAGGTGCATATGGACAACAGGCTCTGTTAAGATGGACACAAACTTTCCAAGAAAATTGGCACTTCCCAAAAGGGGGAGGTGGTGTGTGGTGGTTTTTTTTTGGGGGGGGGGGCTTTTAATAATAATGTTGGTATTTGTTAAGTGCTTCATATATGCAGAGCACTGTTCTAAGCGCTGGGGTAGATACAGGGTAATCAGGTTGTCCCATATGAGGCTCAAAGTCTTAATCCCCATTTTACAGATGAGGTAACTGAAGCAGAGAGAAGTGAAGTGACTTGCCCACAGTCACACAGCTGACACGTGGCAGAGCTGGGATTCGAACCCATGACCTCTGACTCCCAAGCCCAGGCTCTTTCCGCTGAGCCATGCTGCTTCACGTTCCTAGCTAGTCTATTCCACCACCCTCGCCCCAAAATCTACCTACACCCCTTTTGCTCCTACCAATTTCCAAAGCATGATATTTCCTTGCCTTTGAAGTCAGGAAATAAGTTGACTGTGTCGAAGACCTAGTAGCTCTATTTCTTTTAATGAGACTGTAAGCCCCTTTCTGACAGTGAATATGTCTACCAACTCCATTGTAATGGACTGTCCCAAGTATTTAGTACAGTGCTCTGCACCCAGTCAGTGCCCAATAAATATCACTGAGTGACAGGAAAATATCCTCAGGTTGACCTCTGAGATGCTCCATTCCCAGAGGGTAACTTTATAATTCTGTCACTGGCAAGATATCTGGGTGACACAGTAAGGAATGTTACTAAAGTAACAGGTCTCATTAGAATGAATAAGTGATGGTTTAGGATGCCATTATGACTCCAGCAGAGCTGGCGTTAGGCAGATGGATACTTTTTGGCCACATTTTGATAACGTTGGTAAGAACAGTTCTATTCCTTACCACACCCAAGTTAGCTCTGTCTTCTTTGGATGGGTGGGGGAAGGGTGGGAGTCCCCGGTAGATAGACCCTTGAAATTGACCTGACTAAGATGGAACCAAATTGACATTACTAAAATGAAGTGATGGCATTTGTTTACCACTTCCTTTTTTATGGTATTTTTTGAGTGCTTACTATGTTCCAGACACTGTACTAAGTGTTGAGGTAGATAAAAGCTAATCAAGTTGGGCACAGTCCCCGTCCCACATGGGGCTTACAGACTAATCCGTATTTTACAGATGGGGTAACCGAGGCACAGAGAAGTGAAGTGACTTGCCCAAGGTCACACCACAGACAAATGGCAGAGTCAAAATTAGAACCCAGGTCCTTGCTAAGTGTTAAACGCTGGAGGCAGGTTAGATCAAGCACAGTCCTCCGACTTAGCCTTCATCTCCTAAAATCTCTTGTGCCCATTCTTCTTCCCTCCACAGTGACCATCTTCAATTCTCCACTCTCTGATAGCTCTACTTCAAACATGCTTATGTCTCTCCCATAGTAAAAAGAAGTCTCTGGAATCCACTGAGCTTTCTGGCTAGATCCCAAGGACCAGCTCCTTTCCTTTCCCCAAATCCTCAAATATAAAATGCATTCCGCTGCTTCCACTTCCAATTCCTCCCCTAAAACCTCCATTTTCACCTTTTATAAACTGGTTTTGGCCCCATTTTAGCCCTTAAAACCATTTTTCTAAGCTCTCCAGTGACCTCCTCCTCACCAAATCTATTGGATTTTACTCTGAACTAACCTTCCACAACTAATCTTCTGCTACTGTGGATCACTCCCTTCTGACCTAGGTTTTGCGGGCACTGTTCTCATCTAGTTCTCCTGTAAAGTCCTTGGCCACTCCCCTATGGGCTCTTTCACTAGCTCATCCTCCACCCAAACTGTGGGTGTCCCTCAATATTCTGTCCTGAGTCTCCTCTCATCCGCTCACTCTCTGGGGAGCTCTGATATCTTCAACTATCATTTCCAAATTAACCTTTTGGAGACCTACACCCTAACTTGCCCTCATCATTTCTGTTTCACAGGAAACATTTTTAACCTAGTACAGCACAAATAAGAAGCTGCATTTTCAAGGGCCAAATTCAGAATAGTTGTAAGACATGGGGCAGCATATATACCTGTAAAGGTGACTTGTCATTAAATCCAGAAGTGACTAAAATAATGACAAATATAAAAAAAGAAAGTCACAGTCAATCCCTAGAGAAATGCACTACCCTTCTGTTGCCAAGTCTAAGCCTTCTCAATTTTTCCACATCAAGAGACTCTACATCTTTTCCTCCCATATTGTACTTACTTGAAGAGTAATTGGAACTTGGAAAAAGCCATCAAGACTATGATGTCTGCTTCTAGGAAAAGCTCTCTCTCTCTCCCCGTCCTCAGTTTTTAAGCATTGAGGGTTAACAAAACTCTTAAGCTTGAATTTTGAGTCTATGGTACATTTCCCCTTCTAATTTTCCCTTTCACTGATCAGTTGGTATCAGGAAAAGGAGGTGTGTGGTGTAAACTGCAGAGGTGGTTGAAAAAGCTTGTAAGGGGCAGAGCTGCATGAAGCAGCAGTTGCAGAATAGAGGTCAGGTGTTTAGTACTTTACCAGTGGTTCTTGTTTCCCAGCCTCTGTGCGATACATAACGTGATTGTACACATTCTTGTCTACAATCTGCGTTTCTAAAGTGAACTTGATTGTATTTATATTTTGGAAAAGTAAGGACTCTTGAATCTCCTTAGGTAAATTGTAATTTAATGCAGTTTTAGTTACACTCAGCAGTGTAATTACACCTTGATTGAAGCCATTATTAAAGAAAATGTAATCACAGCCTGATGCTCCTTTCCGCATCTCTTGGGTTAAGGGCCAGTTGCTTTTATTGTGATTACTCTTCCCCCGAAAGGCTAACACCACTAAACAACTGGATCACTGACAAGGAAAATCAGGGCACTCTATTTGCGTACTATCTCAAGAAAGCACCCCCATGCATTGAAACACAAGAATTTTAAATAGTATTTGAAACAACATCTCCAAAATTGTCCTTTTCATTAGTGCAACTCCCAAACTTTGGAAAAGAGGAGGCCGTAGAGTATTTTAAAATGAAACCTCTTGGGAAAGTTTCTCCATAGGTTGTCTGGGGCCATGATATTAACTCACTGTGATATGTTGTGAGTATATATCGCTGCTTCAGTGAGAATTTGCAGAAAGCCACAGTACGAGCCAAAATTATTCTCAAAAAGAACATTAGGAAAAAGCTAAACTACTTCATTTTCATGCTTTCTAGAATGCCGTCATAAATATGAAGTCCTTCATTCCAGTTAAATAGAAAGCCAATGATACTGCTGCTTACTGAAACCATCTGTCTACGTTCATCTCTATCAACAAATTTCCGGGCAATTTGCATTAGCGCAAGCTGTTGGATCTGTCTCTGCCAATGTTTTACAATGTCAGGTGATTGTACCTCTTTTCCTCCAGGAGCTAGGCACAGAAGAGCCCTTCAGAAATTGTTACATTCCCCTGTTCTTGAAAGTCATAATGATTTCTTTGCAGATTGGCTTCTTTCTTAGTACTTCACACACTTTGAATTTTCCTTTTTTTTTTTTAGTCTACGGTAAAGTTCGTCTGACAAACACATCATCATCATAAATGGGATTTGGGCACATACTGTGTGCAAAGCACTGTACTAAGAGACTAAAATACAACAGAGATGGTAGACACATTCCCCAACCCTTGAGGAGCTTACAGTCTAGAAAGATGTACTTTTATGCTAGTCAGAGCAGGAGCACAACTGACGGGCTAAAGAGAACATTAGTGGTGCTACGCAAACCATAGTCCAATAATTAATTTCTTGATGTTAGTTCTCAGGTATGAAGCCACAGGACTAAGACTTGCCTCTCACTCTTGATGGGAAATTTCATCTTTAATCTTTTTTTTTCCAAAAATGAGGCAAGTGGCTCAGAAAAAAAAAATGACCTCCTGAGGCTATATATGTTATCTTTTTGTAGATGACATTAGTGGTGGTGGTTATTTACTTAGCACTTACTGTGTGTTAAGTGCTGGAGTAGCAAAAATATAATCAGGTTGGACCCAGTCCCTGTGCCACAGCCTAAGAAATAGGGTAGGGAATCTCATCCCCATTTTAGAGGTAACAAAACTGAGGGACAGAGAGGTTGAAGGATTTTCCCTAGATCACACAGCAGACAAGTAGCAGAGCTGGAATTAGAATCCTAGGCTCTTGAAGCCCAAACCCATTTTCTTTTCACTATGACCTGGGCTGGGTAATCTTACTTGTAGTCTTGAGCTTCCTCCGTAATGTCTACAAACACATGCATCTTCACACTCATATAATTTTTGCTATTTTTATGCCATATATTTAAAGTACACATGTTTTTCATTTTATTTTACTTTTATATTAAAATTGCACATCAATCCATCAATCATATTTATTGTGCACTTACTGTGTGCAAAGCATTGTACTAAGTTCTTGGGACAGTGCAATATAACTAGACTGGGTAGATATTTTCCCTGCACATTCAAATATATATGATAGATTATAGGTCATGCGTATGTCTATACATGTTCATGAAATTGGGAAAGACATAAGCTTTGTGTGCAGATGTGATTGCTAGATCTAATACAGGATCAACAATACCTTTCACAGTGTGTACATATGAAGATTATGCCCTTTTTTCAGTTTGCATATGTTATCCATAGTGCTTTACTCTGTTTTTGTTTCTTCCTTGCGATGTCCGCCCCAAGTCAGTTATGCCAGTCTGAGTTCCTGAATGCAAGACTTTATCTTCTGCTATTGTCTCCCAGTTTTCCACTGAGCTGCCACATTGTTTGAGATTTTAGTTCATGATGTCTTTATATCGGTTTTTCTCTACTTCCTTTCAACTCCATTTAGATCAGTTATTTGGGTATCCTGTTGTGATCCAGTCTTGCTCCTTGCTGCTAACTATGACATCATCAGGCAGGCTCAAAAACAGAGATGGCCCTTCAATATATTGGTGCATTAGCCCCAGCACAATTATCCAGGTGTAACCAATGTGGAAGGGAGTGTGAGTCACATAGCAATTTTTCCAGCCACCCATCAGTGAATCATATTTGAGTGCTTACTATATTCAGGGCAGTAAGCTTGGATACAACCATAATGACAATGTTGTCACTTTGGAAAATGAAGGATGGGTCTCCCCCTCTTTCCACCTCCCATATAGAACGTAACCTCACTGTGGCAGGGAACATATCTGCAACTCTGTTATATCGTACTCTCCCATGTGCTTAGCACAGTGCTCTGCTCATAGGAAGCACTCAATAAATATGACTGGTTGATTTCCCGCCTCCTTGTCTTTCCACCTTTCTGTCTCTCATTTTTGGTTTTTTGGGGTTTTTGGTCTTGGTCCATAAGTAAGATGGACACCTGTAGTTGCCCACTGAATTTAAGACCACTAGTCATTTACCCTAAATTATATTTATTTAACAATCCCCTAATAGCCCTGGCATACTGTTTTTGAATTCTTCCCTGACAATGGTAAGTTATTTTGAGACTTTCACTTCAGTACGGGATTTTAACCAATAAAGCTTCAAAATTCCTCAAGGAAGGCAATTTTCTCAGGAGACTCCTTGAGGAACATCTGAATCACTGGGAATTGATCACAAGAAATAGGAGGTTTGGGATTTCTCTGTCAGGTCCTATTTTTGGAACTACATTGCTGTTGGACCTGCAGGTCTGGCCATACCTGCAGAATACCAGTTTCTAGTACTCCAAAATACCAGTTTCCATCTTCTCCCAAACTGGATTTGTAGAAATCAGTTCATTTTGCAATAGCTCCTCCAAGAAATATGGCTGCAACCTGTCTCAGGCAATCAATACATTATATTTTTTGAGCACCCACTGTGTGCAGAGCACTATACCATGTGCTTGGAGTAGTACAGTGTTACAGAAATGATCTCTGCTTCCCCCCATTTGAATTAGAATACATGAGGACTATGAAGCTGTTTGAAAGGGACAATTCTCACTGGCAGGCAATGTACTAGATGATCTAATAGGTCATTTTCTTCTTTTTTTCTATCCATCTCTATTTGAGTTCACAGCATAAATGGAATTAAAAAAAAGTCCATGCTATCAAACAATGAAATTACTTGTTGGAAATAGGTAAGAAATGTGTAGTGTTGCACAGTGTGTTTGAATCAAGGATTTTATGAAGCTCAGCCTCTGGTGAATAAAAAACACTTTTTCCAGTTAGGGATAATGTTAGAATAGAAAGTTAAATCCAGAATGTGTAATTTTATTCTGATACTTAGGATGGCTTTTCCAAAGTAAGACTTCTCTAAGTGTAGTCAGTTCACTTAGCTATATATGGGAAATATCTTTCAGGAAAACAAAAAACAAAAAACACCAACCCCTAAAGGAAGAGCAGAGAAGCTGGGTTTCAAGATGAAATCTTCAAAAGTATATGGTGTAAAGTGAGGTCATTCATAGGATGGTTTTACAAGCTTATTGTGTTGGAAGTGATTCACTGAACTTTCCTACAATTATTTAGGATTGAAAGAATCAGATCCTTCTGCCAATAATTTGTTGGTTTAATTAAAACATGCCACCAGCATTCCTTAAGGGCTGAAGCCTTGCTTTTTCTAAGTGCACTTAAGATTATTCACTTGACTTCTAAAGACCAAGGTATTTAACTCAGAATTTCCTGCCTGATGTTGGAACTTGAAATGTTCCAAACTGTCACCTTCAATTACGCTACCGCTCTCAAAATGAGAAACACACCATGTAGGGCAACCAGGGGTAGTCCACAATTCTCTCAATAAATGGCATTTAATAACACAGCTTTTGTAACAGGGCTTCCCTGTCTCATCCCTCATTTCCCTTACTCCCCCTCCCTTCTGTGTTGCCTATGCTCTTGGATCTGTACACTCTAAGCACTTGATATTCATTCCCTCTGTCCCCCAGCACTTATGTTTCCATAATTATTTTATTGTCTATCTTCCCCTCAGACTGTAAGCTCCTTGTAGGCAGGGAAACATGTTGCCCAACCCTACTGTACTGTACTCATCCCAAGCACGTAGTACTGTGCTCTTCAAACAACAAGCACTCAACAAATATGATTGATCTATTCAGAAGCAAGGCTTAGCATAACAAGCACCTATTCTCTCTTCTTCTTAGACTGTGTGCCTTACATAGGATGAGGTATGAATCTGACAATTATCTTGTATCTACCCCAGCATTTCGTACAGTGCTTGATACAGGGTAAATGCTAACACATACCACAGGTTTCTAGTACCATCGATAGCTGAGTCTGAGATGGCTTGTCACTGAAAATGAGGTTTTCTGCAATTTGTAAAGGAAAAAGTCTTTGCCAGAGCATCCATCAGTTCATCAAAATATGTAGGACAGCTCTCTCATGTCTCTCTTTTCCTGTCTCCTCTCTTTCTCCTATCTGCTCACTGGCTGATCTCCACCCAGGGGTGACAAAGGGCAATCTCTGCTTCCTGAAGAGGAAAATGTTTGGGGATTCCCTAGTGCTTTGGGGAAGCAGCGTGGCTCAGTGGAAAGAGCAGGGGTTTCGAAGTCAGAGGTCATGAGTTTGACTCCCGGCTCTGCCACTTGTCAGCTGTGTGACTGTGGGCAAGTCACTTCACTTTTCTGTGCCTCAGTTACCTCATCTGTAAAATGGGGATTAACTGTGAGCCTCACATGGGACAACCTGATTACCCTGTATCTACCCCAGCGCTTAGAACAGTGCTCTGCACATAGTAAGGGCTTAACAAATACCAACATTAGTTCAGATATTATGCAGAGTTATTTTGTTACCTATAAAAGCATCACCACAACAAGACACTGGTGGAGAGGAAAATATCTCTTTCAATATGTTTTAAGATCCACTTTTTCTTCTCCATAAAAACTGCTACCATGCTGGACCAAGTAGCACTTTGCATACACCTCCTCAACTACTACATCAGCCTCCTTGCCACCTGAAACATTTTTCTCAAAAAAAAAAAAATACCTTCTAAGCATGTTTTCCTGCCCCTCAGAATATTCCAGTGGTTGCCCATCCATTTCCACATCAAACAGAAGCTCCCTCTCATCAGGCTTGGCACTCACTCAACTCTTCCCCATCTTAGTTTATTTACCTAGTTAAGTAACTATACCCCAGCGGGCACATTTAGCTTTTCTAATGCTGCTGTACCTTGATCTCATCTATCTCACCACCATCTTTCCCACCTTCTCCCTCTGACCTGGAACTGCCTCTCCCTTCATATCTACCTCTCACCGCCCCACTCTATTCCTGCCTCCCTTCTCTTTTTCCTCTGCATTTAGGTCTGAATCCCCTAAGCAATTTCATACGTACCTTATTCCCTCACCCCATAGAGAAGTTAAGTGACTTGCCCAAAGTCACACAGCTAAGTGGCGGAGCCAGGATTAGAACACATGACCTTTTACTCCCAAGCCCATGCTTTTTCTCCTGAGCCACACTGCTTCTGTGCCCTTTCCCTTATCTAGTTAATTTTGTCATCTGTTCCCCCATTAGATTGTAAATTACTTCAGGTTAAGGATAGTGTCTACCAAATCTATAATATTATTTTCCCCCATGTGCTTTGAACAGTGCTTTGCACATAGTAAGCACTTTGATTGGCCTATGATGAATCATCATCATAGGAGTGGTCACTGATGTCTTTAAAGTAGTCTCTCCAAGAGAGTGAGTGTAAAGTGTGAAGAATAGGGTCTTGAGGGCCACCCACAATAAGTGGCTGGAAGATAAATGAGGAGCCTGTTAAAGAGGAAGATAGGGTCAGAGGTTCAGGTAGACAGACTATATTTTGAAAGCTGCTGGCTTTGAAGGATGAGGGAGTAGGTATCGGGGTAGGTGGATTTGGAGAGTTGAAATAACCAGAAGGACATTCATGTGGAGAGGACATGAAGAAGAGGAAAATTCAAGTTTTAAGAGAAGGAAAGAGACCAGGGTTAGCAAGGTATATTTGGAAGCCACTATTGTAGAAGTGGTCAGTGAACCTATGGGAAAGGATGAACTCTCTAAGGGAGTGAGTGCCAAGTGAGAAAAGAAGGAGACCCAAACAGAACCTTGAGGAACAGTTAATGGAGAAGAGGGGGAGAAATAGCCAACTAAACAGACTGAGAGAGAATGGCCAGAGAGGATAGGAACAAATCGGAAAGAAAGCATTTTGTTGAAATGAAAGTTGCATTTTCCCATCCTAGAACTTGAAAATTATGGTCAAATTTTTATTGTGAAGGGAAAAAAAGTACACTGAATGAATAAGGATTTCCTTCTTAGCTCATTCAACAAGATAATGCTCCAAATGTATCTAATATGCACATGTAGCTTCTAGCATAACTGCAGTTATGTGCATGTCCATATTTCTGTCACTATTACATCTAGACTGGTAATATTCTGCATGTACCAGCAGCACCTTTAACATCTTCCATCTTCCTAAGCTCTCCGTGGGTGGGGAATGTGTCCACCAACTCTGTTGCATTGTACAAAGGCTAAATACAGGGCTCAGCTCACAGTAAGGACTCAGTCGGTACCATTCACTGATTGATCTTTGGTGTTTAACTCCGACATCAAGGGAGAAAGAATTCTTGTCAGAAAAACACCTCCATTCTTAGTGATTATTCAAATCACCAACTAAATGCAAAGGCTGATAAGGGATTTTCATTATTTAACCTACAAATGATGCAGATTCTAAGCACGCCATCAAGTTGAGAGCTTTATCTGGTATTTAAACTCTTCCACACCCCTTTGCATAAAGATTTTTTTTCTCTTTGAAAATTTTTCACTGACAGCATTTTCAACACACCGTTGGTAGATAAACTGAATTTCATAGTGTGCTATTCCTCGGCAACCTTCTTACCTGTGACATTTTACATGTGAGATACGTAGGATCCGAACCTTGTAATTGAATGTTTTCAAGTGTGTTGTGTTTTGGGAACTACGTACGGGTCAGTAATCTAGATTCAGAAACCATCATTTATAGAGCTTCTACAATTAATCAACTCATTAGTTATGGAGAAAAAGTGTCTTGTTAAAGCTAAAGCACCGATTTCTGAAGCTGACATCTTGCCCTTGAACTGTAGGAGTAACAACTTCCAGAGCTCTCTATTCAACTACATTGGGTTGAGGAGAGGTACTGCAAGGGGAGTCAAAATAAAATATTTCAAAGTCATAATATACAGACATATACACATATGTACACATATGCATGCAGTTAGTTGGGCAAGTGGATCATAGAGAAAATGACTTCTAAAGGGTTTGGTGACTCTGGAGAGAAGATTGGTTCTTTTATAGTCATAATAACCATAGTGAGATGGTCCAGTTTGTCCTTTAGAAGGGGCATCTTATTATTCAGTCTTACTGGGTGGGAACACTCTTGGGATGTCAGGTTCAGCCACCTGTCTCTTCTAATAATTTTAATTATTTTATTAAGTGCTTTTTATGTTCTAAGAATTGGGGTAGGTAGGACTGTGAGTTCCATGTGGGACTCACAGTCTAAGTAGGAGGGAGAACTGAGTAGGTGTATGTGTGTGCGTGTAGGCCTCAATTGATTCAGGAGAAATTACTGCTGGAGAGAGAATTGGGCTTTGTTTTTTGTCTATCAAAAAAATGCCAGTAACACTTGTTTGGAATCAGCTAAATTCACCACTGTAAGAATGACCAATCATATTCCCTTGGCTATTAATTTTCTAGTTTACTGCAAAGGTATTACTACCAATTGGAAGAGGGAAAAGAGTCCAGCACTTCTGTTGTACCATAGAGTTTCTATGCCCAGAAAATTTTTTAATACAAATTATTTGGAAAGAACCCGGGCTTGGGAGTCAGAGGTCATGGGTTAAAATCCCATCTCTACCACTTGTCAGCTGTGTGACTGTGGGCAAGTCACTTCACTTCTCTGTGCCTCAGTTATCTCATCTGTAAAATGGGGATTAAGACAGGAGCCTCATGTAGGACAACCTGATTACCCTGTATCTACCCCAGCACTTAGAACAGTGCTCTGCACATAGTAAGCACTTAA
Organism: Ornithorhynchus anatinus; assembly: GCF_004115215.2. Taxonomy (NCBI): domain Eukaryota; kingdom Metazoa; phylum Chordata; class Mammalia; order Monotremata; family Ornithorhynchidae; genus Ornithorhynchus; species Ornithorhynchus anatinus. The sequence continues at coordinate 31,231,602 of NC_041745.1, forward strand.
CAAATACCTACATTATTATTATTTTTATTCTTGTTAGTTGTGTGGAAAAAATGTCTTAGAGTGTATCTCTTCTCTCGTTTTTTTTTCCCCTTGGCTGATAAGAATTTTTTTTTTCCCAATTACCTTACTGGTTTTTTCCCTACCCTTTTCTGGCAGTTCATCTTTATATTCCATTGAGTCAGGCAGTTCTATACAAGTGTGTAAAGGAAATAAGTTGTTAATTGGAAAAAATGAGCTCTTAATTGTCTTTGAGGGGAAAAAACAGAGAGAGGGTGATTTTCCATTCTTTAACTTATTTCAATTTTAGACATTTAAAAAAGTTCTCTTCTTCTAAAAGAAGAAATCTTTTTTAACCCAAGAGAAAAGTGATTTCTATACATTCCAGTTTTCAGGCTATTTGCTGAGTTGTAGCTGTTCCTGGAAATGGAACTTCAATACATTATCAGTTAAAAAATAGTCTGGCAAGTGGACCATAGAGAAAATGACTTCTGAAGGGTTTGGTGGCTCTGGAGAGAAGACTGGTGCTTTCATAGCTATAGTGACCATAGTGTGATGGTCCAGTTTGTCCTTTAGAAGAGGCATCTTATAATTCATTCTTACTAAGTGGGAACACTTTTGGGGTGTCAGGTACAGCTCTCTGTCTCTTCTAGTGATAATTATAATTATAGCATTGGTTAAGTACTTTTTATGTGTCAAACACTGTTTTAAACACTGGGATAGACAGGAGTTAAAGACATTGTACATAGTCTCTGTTCCACATGAGACTCAGAGTCTATAGTAGAGGGAGAACTGAGGCAACAGGGACATTAAATGACTTGCCCAGGATCACACAGCAGGCAATTGGCAGAGACAGGATTAGAATCCAAATCCTCTGAGTCTCAGGTCTGTACTTGGTCCACTAGGCCTTACAGTTTCTATGAGTCATAAGTGGGGGATAATATTGAAAGTTATGCTTAAAATACCACATGTATATGTGTGAATGGTATATATGTGTGAATGGTATTTTATCTTAAGCAATTTAAGCATATTTTAAGAATAACATATATATATATATATATATATATAATTTTAAATTTTGCATTCCAGCCCATTTGCTCCCCAGATCTTTTTTGAACAGGCCTCCAGATGCAGCTCCAAGTTCTCTTGGGATTGGCACTTCACACATTTTCATGCAGCTTATAGTCATTTATGGGGCTCTTCCTCACAGACCTTAGTTGCTCAAATCATGCATAGATGATTATAAGCAGCATTGCAAGGTCAGCAGGGCCAAGGCATTTCAAGTTGCCTGTCCATCCCCAGAGGTTTAAGCACTAGAACCCCTGCGAGGGCAAAGCAAACTCCCGAACCACAGTGTTCAGACTCCGGCTCACTCGGTAGCTCGATGAGAACTTACATGAGTCCCGGGGCTGGAGGGATCAGTGAGAAGTAAGAGCATGGGTTGGCATTCCCTGTCCCCACCCAGAGTGACCTCGGTGCCCATATCACTGGAACCAATGGTGCTGCTGACTGGCACCACATCAATGCCAGGTCTGCCCATTCCACATTAATACCCCAAAGGACAGTTCAGTTCCTTCTCCTCTGGCTCCCCACGATGAAGTCAAGGAAAGAGGAGCATCCATGTCAAAATATCCACTCTGGAATGGGTATTCAGACACTACTTAGTGTTTTTTTCCCCAAAACCTCATTCCATCTTGTTCAGCCTTCCTTGCACTCCTGATAATGAGCCAGGGTTTGAGCATCATTTTGGAGTAAAATAGACGATTTGAGATGACCAGCTAAATCTAAGGATATGAGGGCTTATTTTCTTTGTCCTACTTCCATCCCCATCTACTCTAAGGAGTAGTATTTTCAAAGTGCTTACTGTGTTTAAAGCACTGGGCTAAGCGATGGGGGAAAATACTCAGTGGGGAATTAAGCATGGTTTTTATCTCTCACAGGATTCACAATCTCAAAGTAAGGGAGGAGAGGAAGATGGGAGGGAGGCAGGACCCTTCTATCGGGACAGAACAGAAAAGAGCTTTGGGGATGGAGAGCATAAAGAACATATTTCAAAAGGGAAAGGATGAGAATGTCTTCTGGGGCCAAGCCAAAATCTGCCACTTGGGATGTATGAGTCAGCCAATGAAATCTCTCAGTGGTACACTCCTCATGCTTTGGCGGATATACGCGCCCTGGGTTTCCAGGATCTGGAAGCACGACTTCAATTCCCAAATCTAAAAAGCTATTCATGCTTTCAGACTAATCTACTAATTGACTGAATGGAACAAAAATCACCTGGGAGAATAAACGCAACTTCCCAGAGGGCCTGGTTTATTCCCAACGAAAAGATTTCTGTTTGGAAGGAAATAGTGTAATATGTACTTAATCAATCTATCACTTTTACGATGGCCTCATGTATCTCATCAGCCTCTTACTAGAGCTGTTTCCCAAATATGAGCCTTTGCTTTTTACTGAAAGATACTGATAGATTAAAATGTGGAGGGAGAGAAACACAGTGATAGCATATTATCCAATTAGAAGAATGGGATTGTATCCATAAAGTGAAAATCAACCCAATTTTAAAGCTTGAAATGATTCTAATAGATTGGAGATGCTTGTTTTTTGGTTTGTTTGTTTTATCCTGTTCATTAAGCACTGACAGTGTCTAAGCGCTGGGGTAGATACGAATCAGTTAGGTTGGACACAGTCCTTGTCCTGCATGAGGCTCACAATTTAATAAGGATGAAAAACAGGAGAACTGAGGCACAGAAAGGGTAAGTGACTTGCCCAAGGTCAAACAGCAAGCAATTGGCAGAAAAGGGATTAAAACCCAGATCCTTTAACCTCGAGGCCCCTGCTCTTTCACTAGGCCATCCTGCTTCTTCTACAGTCTTCTCCAAAAACTTTGGAGTTGGCTTTTTTTCTATCAAATATTCTGAATTGAATGTTTCCTGAGGATTTTCTTATTTAAACGCTTAAACTTCTTTACAAAATCCTCAAAAATTATAAGTATGCCTAGTCATGCAAACGCTTATTCCTGTTTAAATGGATTTATTCCCCTTCTGCTGGGGGAAGCCAGTACAAATCACTTGACATAGCTCAATACTTCTTTTCTGTAATTCTGATTCTTCCACAGCTCCTGAGAAAAATGATGCTGGCAGACTCTAGCAAGGGTTTTGGCAATTCTTTACACAGTAGCATTAAGAAACAGCATCATCACCACTAACATACAGTTAGTTATCACCAGCTTTACTGTCATCATCAAAGCAATATTGATCACAGAGAACATAGCATAGTGAGAGACACCTGATAAAATAACTAAAGAACTCAGAACTCTTACCTTCTAGGAGTTTATATGGGTATACTTAATGTGTGTTTGTGTTTGCATACGTATTTCACTTGTCAATCGCCCAATCTTCTAAACGTTTGTCCCCCTGAACCAAATAAAAATTATAAATCTAACTTCTTGAGCAGTTTCTCCAGCACCACTTATGAACCACACTCAGCATCAAGTGACAAGATAAAATAGCCAGCAGTGAGCCTCTGGATCAGAATCAGCTCACCAGCAAAATTAACAGCCACAAGGCTCTGCTGAGAAGTCAAGTGAGGAGAATGGATGATGGCAAAATACCCTAGCAGCTTTTGTATGGTGAAATGAAGCAGGGCATGTGCAGATTGTGAGGGCAGAATAAACAGCTTAGTGATATGGTGTAACTCCTTTTCAAATGAAGGAGTGGATTGCTGTGGCACTCCCGTAGCTGATAGACCAGAAGACCAGTAGGCAGTAATTGGGTAAGGGATTGTTTCCCTTAAGTGAAGGTTTTTGCAAAGATTGTGATTTAGAGAGGCAGGCTTGAAAATAGATTGGCTTGACACGTTTACTCAAGTAAAATTTAGCAAAGACCTGTGGTCTTGCTATGAAAGAGCTCTCGATAAACTCCTTATGGGCAGGGAACGGCTCTGCCAACTCTGTTGTAAATTACTCTCTGAAGCACTTAGTGCTTACTTATTGCTTTGCACACAGTAAACACTCAATGAATACCGTTGATTTTGGGCACAGATTTTTTTTATCTAGCTACACCTGAACATACAAATAAAATCTTGCAGTCAGTAGTTCAGTAATATCACATGAAATACATAGGCAAATATATACATGCATGGAGAGTGGTAGTATTTAAATATAGCATTCTTTTAACTGATGAATGAAGATATCATTTGATCATACATGCATATTCACATATTTCATTATTAAAATCTCCACTTGGAAAATTGTATGGTGAAAAGAAGTTCTGCTTTACAGAATTGTTTTGATGAAGGACCACTGTCCATCATTATTATCATCACCCTGTGGTGTCTTTTAAGCATTTTCTATGTACTAAGCGCTGGAGAAGATACAAGATAAGTAGGTCTTACGTCGGGCTCACATTCTAATTGGAAGGAGAACAGATATTGAATCCCCATTTTGCAGATGTAGGAACTGAGGCACAGAGGAGTTAAGTTTCTTGCTTAAGGTCACATAACAGGTAAGTGGAGGAGCTGAGTTTTGAACCCGGGACTTCTGACTCCCAGGTCCTTGCTCGTCCCACTAGTCCATGCTGCTTTATCCTCATTCTCTCCCATCACCACCTGTCATCATTTCTTGAGATTTACCATTGTGTAGAGCATTCTACTAAGCATGTGGGAATATACAATAGCATTAAAAGACACAATCTGACAGACAATTACTCTCCTTCCCTCAAAGCCTTATTGAAGGTGCCTCTCCTCCAAGAGGCTTTCCCTGACTAAGTCCTCCTTTCCTTTTCTCCCACTCCCTTCTACATCACCCTGACTTGCTCTTTTTATTCATCCCCTCCCTTCCAGTTCCACAGTACTTATGTACCTATCTGTAATGTATTTATTTTGATGTATATCTCCACCTCTAGACTGTAAGTTCATTGTGGTCAGAGGAGGTATCTGTTTATTATTATACCGTATTCTCCCAAATGCTTAGAACAGTGCCCTGTACGCAGTAAGCTCTCAATAAAAATGATTAAAGGACTGACTGAGGATTTCAAAATCTAATGTGAGATGCAAGTGGATATGGATTTCCAAATAATCAATGATAAGTGCAATAGGAAGAGCAGAGATATGAAGGACAAAAGCAAAAGTGATTCAATAAATAATAAAATGAATAGGTTTCAATACATGCGTTCACATGTGCCCAAGTGCTAAGTAAGGTAATTGAGTATCATAATCAGGAAGGTGGTGTATGCCTCTAAGTAGAGAGGACTTTTAAGAGTGTTGGAAGGTGAAGAAAGACATGATTTGGCAAATCAGAATGGAGAAAGACATAAAAAGGGCAAGAATGGAAATCATGAGTGAGCAGCAGTTAGGAGTAAAGAGTGGAAGCTGGTATTTGAGAGAAGAATGGATAGAGAAGGGGGAGACAGTTGACGAAACTCCTAGTAGGCAACTGATTTGGCTATAAATCGCTGGAAGATTTTGAGGAAGGGAGTGGTGTGCTCAGAACAGCATGTTATCAAGATGATGTACTGAGAACAGCATGTTATCAAGATGATGCATGCAAAATACGTAAGGTAGCTTTAAAGGCTGAGAGGATTGAGACAGGGAGATAGTAAGGAAGCTGTTTCAGTAGTACAGCTAACCCTTACCTTGGATCAAGGAAGCAGCATGAATTAGAAGCAGCGTGGCTCAGTGGAAAGAGCCTGGGCTTGGGAGATAGCGGTCATGGGTTTGAATCCCGGGTCCGCTACTTGTCAGCTGTGTGACTGTGGGCAAGTCACTTGGCTTCTCTGTGCCTCAGTTCCCTCATCTGCAAAATGGGGAATAAAACTGTGAGCCCCACGTGGGACAACCTGATCACCCTGTATCTACCCCAGCGCTTAGAACAGTGCTCTGCACATAGTAAGCACTTAACAAATACCAACATTATTATTATTATTACTCTCCCATGCAATTAGTGCAGTGCTCTGCAAAAAGTAAGTGCTCAATAAGTACGATTGAAGATGACACCAATATTACAGTCTTCTGGCTCAGAGATGGTGGAAGTATGGCCTACATGAGGGGAAATCTGGAAGGTGGCTAAGGTTTAGTAGGGAAGATGAGAAGTTTTGTTTTTGATTTATTGAGTGTAAGAAGTTGGCTAATCATGTAAGAGGGGGTGTATGAAGTAGGGGGGGGAAATGAAAGTCTCTAAAGTAGGTGAAAAGAAGTTCTAAAATTTGCGAAGACTGCAGATGCAGTAGTTCTACTGTATTGTTTTAATTCTGTTAAAAATCAAATATAATGCCCTATATCTGAGAACAGCATCATGCTGAGAAAATAATAGCCCCTTAAATCAATGATTTGAGACCTATTTTCTATCCCTTATTTCTCTCATTAATTACTAAAACTAATAGCCATGATGTAATGCAAGGTAAATTGATATCCTGTTATTTTAAAAGTAGGAAGATACTTTCTTATCGTTCTAATTAAGACATTTTTTTCTATTTACTTTTTCTTTAGATAGATTTCATCTGAGAAATTTCAGGCTTATAAAGAAACCTAAGAGAGAAAAGGCTTACATTTCTAAAGCTTTCCCAAAGATGTGAACATATTATTGTATCCAGTTGATCTGAGTGGATTTTGTTTAATCTTCTTGGATTCCCATTCTATCTTCTAGACATCACTGCAAAGTCACCTCACCTACTTTTCGATGTGAAAATTAGAGTTTCATTGGAAAGGTTTTTAAATTGCAGTTCTAACTCATTTCAGCTATTGAGATCTTGCTTCTATCAACTATCATGATACCATTCAGGGCTCTCAGAATGTGGGTCTAATGACTGTATGCCTGGGAAATGCTAAATGTGACGTGGCGATTACCAAGAAGAAAATGGAAAATAAACCTGTTCATTATTTTTCCAGGACCAGTCAAAGCCTATTAAGCAGCGTTCAGTAAATTAATGGCATTTATTGAGCACTTACTTTTTGTAGAGCAATATACTAAATTCTTGGACGAGTACAATACAAGTGAGTTGGTACAAACATTCCCTGCCCACAAGTAGCTTTCATTCATTACTTAGTAGTATTCCTTCATCCCGTACTCTTTGTGAAAGGCTTGTTAAGTGCTGTACTAAGGGCTTGAAAAAATACAGGTGTGAGAATTTAACAGAGTCCCTGGTCCCAGGATGCTCACAATCTAAGAAGAAGTGTTGGAAAATTTGGAATGAACACATAGAAAAAGATACATAACAGAATACAACACGATATAGTGTGGCCTAGTGGATGGAGCATGGTCCTGAGAGTCAGTGGTCCTGCGTTCTAGTCCCGGCTCTGCCACTTGTTTGCTGCATGACTTTGGGCAAGTCAGTTCATTTCTCTGTACCTCAGTTACCTCATCTTAAAATGGGGTTTAAGACTGTGAGCCCCATGTGGGACATGGACTGCGTCCAGATTGATTAGCTTGTATCTACAGAGTAAGTGCCTAACAAATACCACAGTTACTATAGAGAAGCAGTATGGCCTAGTGGAAAGAGCATGATCCTGAGCATCAGAGGACCTAGGTCTTAATCCCAGCTCTGCCAATTGCTTTGCCAATTGCTTGATGTTTACCATTGGGCGAGTCACTTATATTCTCTGGGACTCAACTGTAAAATGCAGATACAGTACCTGTTCTCCTTCCTGCTTAAAACTGTGACCCCCAAGTGGGACAGGGACTCTGTCCAACCTAATTAACGTATACCTACCCCTGCGCTTAGGTGTTTGACACACAGTGAGTGCTTAACAATTATCATCAAACCAACAATATGTAATAGAATATGAAATATAAGATAAGATGTGATAAGCAGAAACTCTGACCCCCATGTGGGACAGGGACTCTGTCCAACCTAATTAATATGTACCTACCCCAGCGCTTAGGTGTTTGACACACAGTTAGTGCTTAACAATTACCATCAAACAAACAATATGTAATGGAATATGAAATATAAGATAAAATGTGATAAACAGAAAGAATCCTTAAAAAGCAAGAACGATAAGCAGAGGCAGAACATTGAGGATAAAGGAACAGTTTTATGATCTTCACTGCTCAGACAGAGCTGATTTGGAGCCCAGGGGTTCCTTTGTCAACCACCTTGACCTCAGCAGTCTGAATATTCAGCCACAGATACAGCTGCAGCCACAGACTTCATCTTACCTGTCCAAGTACTCATTGATCTCTGTGAGATTCCAAACTGACCCTCAGAGGTCTTTCATTAGAACTGAACCTGTTGGAGTGAAGGAGAGCAAGATAAAATGAAGTGAACGTGCTCCATCCATTGCAGTCCTGTGGGTCTGAATTCATTCATTCAGTAGTATGTATTGAGCACTTACTATGTGCAGAGCTCTGTACTAAGCGCTTGGAATGTACAATTCTGCAACAGAGAGAGACAATCCCTGCCCATTGACGGGCTTACAGTCTAATCGGGAAGACAGGCAGACAAAAACAATAGCAATAAATAGAACTGAGGGGATGTACACCTCATTAACAAAATAATAGGGTAATAAAAATATACACAAATGAGCAGATGAGCACAATGCTGAGGGGAGGGGACGGGAGAGGGGGAGGAGCAGAGGGAAAGGCGGGGAAAGGGGGTTTAGCTGAGGGGAGGTGAAGGCAGGGACAGAGAGGCAGCAGAGGGAGCAGAGGGAAAAGGGGAAGCACAGTCTGGGAAGGCCTCTTGGAGGAGGTGAGCTCTCAGTAGGATACAATTGTATGTTTGTTACAAGTATTGTGTATGGCTACCTGAATGGTGAAATATTTCCTTAAGGCATTTTGTGTGCTTCCTGAAGAGCTTAGTGTTCCCTTAACTGATCAGGAAATCTGAGCATGATCTGTGTCTTCTACTTCAGAGCTGTGGGCCTCACACCACAGTGGATCCTCTCTCTATTCGATGTCTAGGCCCCTCACCTCTTACCCCCAGCATCCATTTCTCGTAGACCATGGAAAATTTACTTCAACTCAAATTGAATTGAATCACTAGACAACTTCTCTAAAGTAAAGAAGTATAGGTGAGGATACTGTCAGCAGCAGTATGGAAATCTCTTTCCTGTATAGCTTGGGTGCAAAAGTACTAGCATAAGACCCAAGTGAAACTCAGAACTGTTCCTGTGTTTGAAAATGGAAACTGAAGAATTGGAGAGAGAGAGAGTTATTTTTTAGCATGGAAAGATTCAGTTTTAGTGGCAGTATATTTGATATTCTTGGCAGGGAAGATAATTAGACTCTATGATGGAATACAGAAGGATGCGACTGGATTTTTTTCTACCAGGCAGCTTTGAAACCGAAGATGGTATAAGTATAAACTTCCATGGAAGCAAGGGAATGGGATAGACTTTTCTAAGTGTCTTTCGACCCCATGAGTCTATTAATCTGCCTGGTAATTAACATCATCTCAGTGTGTTAGAAATAACAGTAATGCTAATGATAACTTAACTGTGTTATTTGTTAAGTGCTTAGCACTGGAGTAGATACGATACAAAAATGATTGTGTATTTGTTAAGCTCTTACTATACACTCACTGAGCACTGAGGAAGATATAAGATGATCACAGTCCCCGACCCACCTGGGACTCATAGTCTAAGAGGGAAGAAAAGCTATCTTAATCCCATTTTATAGATGAGGAAGTGAGGTACAGAAGGAAGTGGTCAAGCCAGGACCAGAACACATACCTCCTGAAACCTAGTCCTGTGCTCTTTCCAGTTCGTCATTAGGTTCCCACTATAAAAGGGTGTTCCCAGTATAAAAGGGTACCAACAAAGGGGTGGCACTAATGTCTTGTCACTCCTCCCCATGGTATCTCTGGTTCCCACAGGAGGTACGATTGGAAAAGAAAGAGTTACAAGAAATGCTTGGAATGGTGGCTTTGCACTCCAGACTGTGCATCTATGGTATTGGTTAAGTGCTTGCTGGGTCAAGCACTGTGCTGAGTCCTGGGGTAGATACAAGACAATCAGATCAGATACAGTCCCTGTCCCACATGGAAGTGACAATCTAACAGGGATGGAAAACAGATAGTTTATCCCCATTTTGCAGATGGGCACTGGTAACCCTAGAATGGCCAGAAATCGCCATACCCAATCAACAGAGTGATTTGGCAATCCATTCACTGGTAGGTGTGCCATAAATCATGGACTCTAGATTAGGAGATTCTAATTAATTATAATGGAAATGATGTACCCTTTTCAGCCAAATGAACAGGGAAATAGAAAGGAAATCAAAAGAATATTTGGACAGTTTTAGAAAATAGCAAATGATATCTTCCCTTCTGCTACTTATCATAGCTTGAATTGCAAATTGGTCAAGATCCATCAATCAGTCAATGTATTTTATGCACAAGCTTAGTGTAATCTTCTCTGACAATCTCACTGAAGTGAAAAAAGGAATGCAGTTCTAAGAATGAAGGATGGATTATTTAAAAGGCAGTGCATCGTTTCCCATTCTTCTTTCTCCTTCTAATAATAAATAATAATCATAACTTTGGTATTTGTTAAACACTTACTATGTGCCAAGTACTGTTCTTAGCTCTGGGGTAGAGACAAGGTGATCAGATTGGACCCAGTCCCTGTTCCACATGGGACTCGCAGTCTCAATCCCTATTTTACAGATGAGGAAACTGAGGTGCAGAGAAGTGAAGTCACTTGCCCAAGCTCACACAGCAAACAAGTGGAGCCAGATTTAGAACCCATGACCTTCTGACTCCCAGGCCCGTGCTCTATCCACTACGCCATGCTGCTTTTTTTCTTTCTCCTTTATGTATAGCCCCATTAAATGTCAGTGTGAGTGAGGAAATTGACTAAACTCCATCGAGAATGCTAAATAATAAAATCAGGAAATTATTGGTATTTGAGTGCTTATTCTCCATCAAGAGTGCTAAATAATAAAATCAATATATTATTGGTATTTATTGAGTGCTTACTTTGTGTAGAACACTGTACTAAGGACTTGGGAGAATACAATAGAATTAGTTATAGGCCTTATTGTTCATTCTAAAGTAGATTGTTTCATGGAAAAACATCATTATGTTAACAGATATATGAAGACTTGCAGACAAATGAAAAATACTGAGCCAGTGAAAATGGCAGTATCACAATTCTTTCAACTATATGTGAATTCTTTGTGGAGGAAAAATAATAATCATAATGATGGTGTTTAAGCACTTACTATGTGCCAGACACTGTACTCAGAGCTGTGGTAGATACAAGCAAATCGGGTTGGACACGGTCCCTGTCCCTCATGGGACTCACAGTCTCAATTCCCTTTTTACAGATGAGGGTACTGAGGCCCAGAGAAGTAAAGTGACTTGCCCAAAGGCACACAGCAGACAAGTGGCAGAGCTGGAATTAAACCCCATGAACTTCTGACTCCCAGGTTTCTTTAAAATAGGAATAAAACATATGTTTTGTCTTGCTTCAGACTGAAAACAACAAGGAACAGAGACAAGAAGTGATCTGATTATCTTGTCTCTACCAGCACTTAGTGCATAGTGCTTGATACACACCATTATTTTATATAATTATGTTACTATTTCAAATATCTGGGGTTGGCAACTAATATGTGCTTAATGCACACTATTTTCTTTACATTTATTATTGCTAAAAATATCTGAAATCAGGAGAAGGGTAATTTGGAGAAAGAAGGTGCTTTTGGCTTGCATAGTGGATATAGTATGGGACTGGGAGTCAGAAAGTCATACGTGCTAATCCTGGCTCTGCTACTTGTCTGCTGTGTGACCTTGGGTAAGTCATTTCACTGTGCCTCAATTACCTCATCTGTAAAATGGGGATTGAGACTGTGAGTCCCACATGGGACAGGAACTGTGTTCATCATGATTTGTTTGTATCCACCCCAGCACCTAGTATAGTACCTCTCACATAGTAAATTCTTAACACATTGCACACATTATTATTATCATCATTATTAATCAGGGACTTAGGTTTGTCTCTCATCCTTGCTGGAGGACCCCTTTATAGCTATCTTAGCCCTTTCTCTCAGTAAGGTTTTAGGGCATGACTAATTGTTAGACAGTCCAACCGTCATCCATTAATGATTTCCCCGCACTGAACTAGGACCTGAACAAGTCAGAGAAAAGTACTTTGACCGTGATGTTGAGATTTGATTCAAAGGAGGTGGTGCTAGTCAGCCAGTCAGTTGTATTTATTGAGTGCTCTACTAAGCGCTCACCAGAAATACTATATAAGGATATAGCAGGCACATTATCAGCCTAAAGACTGGATCCTGGAGATACCGAAGTAGCAATAATCCAGCCTAGAGTTAACCAAAGCATGTGGTTGTAGGGATGGGAAGAAAGAGGTTGATTTGTGGAAGTAAAAGCAGTGGGATTTGGAAATGGAATAACTGTCAGGGCTGAAAAAATGGAAAGGAAGAATTTATTGCTTTCAGGATGAAGAATATATTACTTTTGAATGTCACCACAAAAGACTTAAATATTAGCATGGCATTTATCAGTAGATTGATGGCTAAAGACTGAGCTAGTGCTTTCAAATTAAGATAGCAACTTAGCCTCTCACACCTCTTTTTAGGGGGGCCCTGGTTTACCATTTGGTGATAAGAAACCCTTAAAGGTTAGGGTTTTCGTCTTGTTTGAGTTCAGTTCCTGAAGCAACGTAAATACCTTGAGATTTTTTAAAGTGCTATACAAAAGTGCTAAGTACTTTCACATAAATTATCTCATTTTATCCTCCAATATCCCTGTGAAGTAGGAGGAAACAGGCATTATTATCCCCATTTTACAGTTGAGGAAACTGAGGCCTGGAGAGAGTCAATGACTGCCCGTGGTCAAACAATAGGTTGAAGGAATAGCAAGGACTGTAACCCGAATTCCAGCCCTAAGCTCTTTCCACAGGACCACTTAGCATCTAACTGAGTCACGCACAGTTACTATTAATTGATGTTCTCATTCTAAGTCTCAGCTGTTGTCAACTGCAGGACCAATTGATGCTGACGACTGTTGAGAAGTATCATAAGAACACCAATTCTTTTTAGATAGGGCATCCTATTTGGAGCCACTTTTGATTTAGATTCCATTGTAAAAAAAAAATTGGAAGTTTAGTAAATTCATTCCTTCGTACTTTCAATTTGGGGGAGATTTATATGTCATCTTTCCTCCCCTTTCCCCCCAAGACTTTTGTCATAATAAGCCAAGTTTTGGTAGGAAGTATCAAGGCATGCAATCCTATTAAGGTTGATGGATGATCTCTACCTGCCTTCTGGACTGGGGGCAAACGTACAGCTTATAGAAACATCTTCCTCACATCAGGAGGGAAAAACTTTTCTTCAGGAGGCAGACACCGTACAATTTTGGTAATGGGAGCGGTGGAAAGCCAGCCAGCCTCTCCTTAATAGGTACTATTCACTGAGCACCTACTCTGTGCAGAGCTTGGTACCCAGTGCTTAAGAGAATACAATAGAATTAGTAGACAGGTCCCTGCCTGGATGTTAATCCTGACTTTACCACTGGCCAGTTATATTACCAAAATATCTTCTCTGTGCCTCAGTTCTCTGTAAAATGGTGATTCAATACTTTTCACCCTCTTAATTGGACTGTGAGCCGCCTGTGGGGTGGACTGTGTTGCCTCTTTGGTTTATATAAGTGCTTGGAACATGGTAAGGGCTTAGTATAAATAGTAAAGACCATTAGCATTAGGAGTCTACATGTGACTGTTGGTGTACTTGACTAATAACTTGCCAGGACAGTGACGGATTCAGAGGCTAAGGCAAGAGGGGCTCCGAAGTTCCTTTGTACTCTTGCGTCTTAAAAAGCTGAATTTCTTTTCCCTCTTAGTTGTGAATCCACCATAACTGTCTAGATAGTTGTCTCACATTCATTGTCCTATGGCTTGGTTTGATTTCTCATTTAATCAGTTTGAATTCCATTAATAATCATTCATTAAGCTAGATATTAGTTATTACTGCAAGGATATATTCACGAACGAGGCCGATGCTTGGAAATAATAAATAAAGCTTTTCTTTTTCTTTTTTTTCTGTAGCCATTTATCTTCTTAGCTTAATGAATTCAGATGTACTTCAAAAAATTTAGAATAAGTTGAAATGACATCTTAATCTATATACATCTTAATCAACCCCATAAATATTTATATGGAATAATAATAATAGAAGAAGCCAATGAATATGTACCCTGTGGTTTTATAATACCAGGATAAAGAACAGAAGAAACATAGAAAGGGATGAGTAAACAAAATCTAAATTAAATTCTGTACTCTGAAACTGGAGCTATTAGAAGGACTGGATATGCTAGTCTCATATATCTTCTAATTGTAGAATCTACCGGTCAAAAAGTGTGAACCCCCTGAGGGACACATAGAATGTCCAATGTCCATCAGTGAATTATATCCAACCACTTAGTACCGTGCTCTGCATGCAGTCAACACTTAGTAAATATTATTACTACTAATGTTAGCCTGTGTGGTCCAGAAACATTGTGCTTACAGTCCACTGCCTGACAGAGTCAGGAGTTAGTAAATCTCAAAGCTAATAAAATTATTAAAAGAAACAGGTGGAGAGATAATAATAATAATGATATTGGTATTTGTTAATGGTATTTGCTTACTATGTGCCAGGCAGTGTACTAAGCACTGGGGTAGGTACAAGCAAATTGGGTTGGACACAGTCCCTGTTCCACATGGGGCTCACAGTCTTAATCCCTATTTTACAAATGAGATAACTGAGGCACAGAGAAGTTACATGACTTGCCCAAGGTCACACAGCAGCTGTGTAGCGGAGGCAGAATTAGAACTCATATCCTCTGACTCCCCAGCCCATGTTCTTTCCACTAGGCCATGATGCTTCCCCCCAAGAACCCAGAGATGGATGAATGAATGATTTGCCCAATTATGTTAATAATAATAATGGTGGTATTTGTTAAGTGCTTACTATATGCAAAGCAGTGTTCTAAGCGCTGGGGGGAATACAAGGTGATCAGGTCTTCCCAAGTGGGGCTCACAGTTTTTAATCCCCATTTTACAGATGAGGTAACGAGGCACAGAGAAGTGAAGTGACTTGCCCCAAATCACACAGCTGGCAAGCGGCAGAGCCGGGATTAGAACCCATGACTTCTAGCTCCCAGGCCTGGGCTCTTTCAATAAGTCTGCAGCACTTATGGGAATTCTTCTCATGAAATGGGCAATTGTTTTCTCAAAGCAGAAAGGAAATATCATTTTCAGAGCCTATTCTGGATGTAGGGCACCATCCTGAGTGAAAGGATCTATCCTGAGTTCATTTATTGGTCCATCTAAATTGGATTCTACTTTCTCCCATACTTTGATTTAGGCTTATCTCAATTGTTTCCCAGGTTGTTTTTTTAAAACAAACAAAACTATAGTGATAATGTCATAGCTGTACCGCCTTTATGACCTTTATGTGTTAGCCAACATCTTGTGTCAACAAAAATAAAGTTCACTAATGTGATAAGGAGGTTCCTAATGAGATACAGATGTCACTAATGGGATTTACAGATTCCATCTTACAGGCTCCAACAGACATCTAAAGCCTTTTCTAAAGTGGCTTTCAATTGGCATTCATCAAGGCCTGAAATGTAAAACTTATCTTTCTAATTGAATAGAACTATTTTAGACCTAGGTTGAGGATTACTTATTATGGCAGTTAATATCTTTCTTGGCTTTCATATTCCAAAACAGGCTGTCTAAAGACATCATTTTCATAACTCCCACCTCCTTGCAATTGCAGAATGTGTTTTTACAAAATCCAAACACTAGTACTATTGATATGGAGCTTTTGGTTTCTTGGTAAATTTTCCAAATTCTGGAGTAGATGAAAATAAGATCATCTTTACCCAGGCGTCTGGGCAGCAAATTGCTTAAAATCAATAGAAAATGGTTCCCTATCCAACCCACCGCCAACATGGATCAGGGAAATAGTTTCATTGTTTTGGAGCTTAGTCGAGATATAATGTGACCTCTTTATGGCTCGGAGTGATTGGTGCTATTTCAGAGGATATATGCCCTTCCTTGGGGAGAGAGTTGTTCCTGAAATAAATTTATTTCTTCTTTCACTTTTTAGGTTTTCTCTGGGATTTACTTAACCAGAGGATTAAGGGTTGTCTCTTGTCAGCCCAATGGAATCAGTATTTCAGAATTTCTATAATTTTATTAAAAAAACAATATTCTGATCTGGAACTCTCTGATCTATAACTTCCCAGTTTGAAATCACCTCATCTAAAACTTCTTGATCTAGAGCACTGTGATCTAGAGAGTTTACTTTCCCAGCCCGGAAGCAGGACAGATTTTTTTGCAGTTGTGGATGATTCTAAGAAGATACAGCTTCCTATCAAAAATTATTTTTTCTTTCCCATTCTATTGTGGAGGAGTCCAGTTTGTTTGGTCAGGTTTGGTAGGGTTTGTGGAGGGAGATAAGGCACCAGGCATGTGAAAGTACTTTCTAGCTAGACTTACTGAGAGTCAGTCAGTCAGTTGTATTTACTGAGTGCTTACTGTGTGCAGAGCACTGTACTAAGCACTTGGGAGAGTACTGTCTAACAACATAACAGACACATTCCTTGCCTACAATGAGCTTACAGTCTAGAGACTGCATGATTAGCAACTGATATCCTTGAAAGTCACATCCTTATCCCTCACCCATGCTTCTTATCCCCCTTCTCTACTGCAATAATCTCTTGTATTGCATTGTTAGATCATGCTTCCCCATGTCTTTACACCTATATATTTTATTCCCTATTGAATTGTGGTGGCCTCTTTCAGTTCACCATACTATAGCTACTTGGGTATCTTTCTGTCAGCCTTACTCTCTTGGACAAAGAATCTGTGTTTATGTGAGTTTTGCCTCAGTGCTGATGATCTGTATTTTAGGACTTGGCTATTTCACGAGCAATAGAGTAGAATACAGTAACTGTAAAGGTCCGATGATAAACCTACAAATTATAGAGATAGTCTTGACAAGATGTGAGAATTAGGCATGTACCAAAATGAGGAGAGAGAATTTAAGTGCGGGTCACGTTTACCCATTGTTCTTTCTTTCTTGTCCCTTTTCTGTAAGCTAACCCTTCATAGTTCTTTTTTCAGGCTTGGTTCATTTTTCTCCCTCTCATCTTTTCTCTGTTACCTCCTTGTCCTCTGCTGAATGTCCCACTCAGAGTCAACGAGGTCTAAATGCTTTTCTAACTTTTTCTCAGCTCTGGATACAGGGCCCTGCACATCCTAAGTGCTTATTGCTAGTAACAACAACAATAATAATAATAATGGTAATAATAATTGTAGTATTTATATGCCAAGCACTGAACTAAATGCTGTGGCAGATACAAGATAATCAGGTCCCACGAAGGGCTTGTAGTCTAAGAGGAACTGCGAATATTGAATCCCTATTTTGCAGATGAGGGAGCTCAGACCCAGAGAAATTAAGAGACTTGGGCAAGTTCATTCATCAGGTAAGTGGTAGAGCCACAATTAGAACTCAGGTCCTCTCAGTCCCAGGCCCGTGTTCTTTCTACTAGTCCATGCTGATTCCAGATAAATACGATTGAGAGAATAAGATCATAGGGGGATTTGATTGCCATAAAATTCTGGACCTATTGTCCTTTCCCATCTTTTGAATCATTCCTGAGACACGTGCAAACACCCTCTGTGTCTCTGAGAAGAGTGAGTGTTTCTACTGAACATCTTTCTGGAATGTTGCTCCCGAGTGAGTGTTTTATTGGATAAACATTCCTTCCTGGAGCATCCAATCCCTGGGGACTCTAGTACAGTATGATATCAATCTTGAAAAAAGGAAGGTTGATACAGTATGAAATTTCCATGGGAATTGGTTGATCTACTTGCTTCACCTCAAATGATCCGACACCAGCACTTTTCCTGCTGATTGTGGAAATGTAATTACCTTAATAAAGATATGGGACTTTTGGTTTACCCAATGAAAATACTGGGCAAAAGGAATCCAACTTGAAGTTAATTCACAACAGGGGTCAATAAATGAGAAACATTGTTCCCTGCATGTATAATCTCTTTTTTATTGTAGGTTGAAGTTCAGTTTTAAACATCCCTGCCTCAGAAACCCAGGTAGCTGTTGTTGTTTTTTTAATCTGAAAGGCAGACCGTTTACATTTAATGCTAAAAAATCATTACTTTTAAGATGAGAAAACCAAGTGAAAAGATTAGACAATTTCAAAAATCGCCTTGCATAGATTTTTTTTTTCTTGGCAGATAACTCAGTCCCATGTATATGTTTATTTCCTATGAGGGCTATAACAGAACAGAAGAAAGTGTGTGGTCTTACTTGAACAATAAGCTCACGCTCAGCCAGCTGGCGAAGTCTGTGGGGATCTGATATGTGGGTCAGCACACTGCATCCTCAGCACTTCTCTTCCCAACACATCTCACCTGCATGAGAAAACAGAAGCAGCAGATGATGCAAGGGGCTGTATAACAAATTGCATTACTAAAGAGGCAACTTTTCAAATGTCTGGCCTAGTTAGGCTTATTTTCCAGGAGAACAACACACAACAAAAACTAGGAAATCTTGCTTTCCATTTTACTTGAGAAGAACCCACCTCTTTCAACAAGGGTTTAATACAGAGATGAGAAAGAAGATTTGGAAGCCTTTAATGGGAATGGACTGTAATGGCTATTTTAGCCTCACTCAGGCCCAGAGTTAAATTTCAGCCACTGAGGTACCATTTTTTATTACATTGGACCATTGGATACACAAAATTGAAAAAAAATTATCTGGAATGTGAGGTTTGACCCACTCATTAAAACAACTTACATGTTGGCTGTTGTCCTTTGGTTTCCTTAGGCAGATAGGAACTGTATCTGAAAGGTTTAATAGGATTAGGATGGAATAAATTCTATTAGATTTGGGGAGAAGTTCATTGTTGACCTAGTAGAGTTTATCCTCTGTAGTTACTTCATCCTTGACTGTTTTTTCTTACTTCCCAGAGAGGATGAAGGGCTACAGTGAAAGCATGAGTCAGCAGGGACAGAGGGATTTAATGGAGTGAAAGTGATAGCTAGAGGCAAAGTCAACAGGGGTAGTCCATGGCAAAATTGGGAAGACAGGATTTTTTTTTTTTTTGGTAAGTACTTAACCATTCACTCAAGAAGCAAAGGGGCTGGCTTCTCTCCTTTTGCAATAAGCAGAATGGGGTTGCCCTAGACAGAGCCTAGTTCTAGAATTCTCTCATGGGGGGAAGGGAGCACAGATGAAATTGATTTCTTGGCTCCTGGATCTGCTCCAGCGATGTTGACTTTCTTCAGTATGTAGAAGCAGGCTCCACATGGTAATAAGCCTCTTTGTCACCTATTAAAACTGATGGGAAACCAGGACAGAGAACTGGAATCTGATCTATTTGGGGGGTTTCTGGTTAAATTTTGATCTGTGGTTTTAATTCTCCATTTTTTTCATTCTTTTCAGTTGTTTCTCCAGTTAAACTATGTATTTGCAAACATAACTGATCAGAGTTTTATTACTGTTCAAACAATTCAGATTCTAGAGAGATTTCACATCTCTATTATTGCTTTAGAATGCCTGGCTTAGCGAAGGGCTTCCTTGACTTCTCTTTCTAGATCCTTTAGTGTAAGGATCAGTCTAGCAACTACTCTACTATCATACTCTCCCAAGCGCTCAGTACAATGCTCTGTACAAAGTAAGTACTCAATAAATACCACTGATTGAATGAAGATGGACCCCATCTTGCCAAACGAGTTAGACACTAGCATAACTTGCTAGAGTTCCTCAGAATTTTCATTTGTGCCATTGCAAACTTCTGTCTCATGAGCAGTGTATGATCTTCTAGTGAAATACACTGTTTCTCTTAGTTCACCCGACTAGAAATGGCTTGGTGTTCAAAGTCAAGTTCAAGACTCCTGAGTTCTTATTTAATCACAATTTTCACATGCTGGAGGGTTTGAGCAGAACTCAGTGTTGGCAGTCTGTTATTCAAGGAAGACTATTTTATCTTTCTTTCCAGGAAATCACTATTATTCGTGGAAACAAATGTCATGCTGAAATTGTTGTGAATTATTTTGAAATTAATGGAATTGTTCTATTCCTTTTTAAAAAAATCATCTGCCTCTCATACATTTGAGTTTCTATTTCAAGTATGCACCTTGATGGATGTTGTTACGATTAATCTTTCTAAATCTCTTTGAGAAAGAAATATATCTGACTACAACTCCATGTAATTTTTAGCTATGTAACACACTGTAAGATTCCAGTTTCTTTTCAAAAATGTACTATTAGGAGCCTAACTCCAAGGGTGACATCTTTGGGAGAAGAAAATAATTTCTTTTCTAATCCTGCTTCACTCTGCCTCTGCCTCAGCCAAATTAAAAGACTCAAAGAGGCCTGAAGGGGTGGTTGAACAAGTGACTTTTTCCCCTCATCTGGTTACATTTCTGAATATGAATCTGTACAATTATTATGACTGGATAGACCGTTTTTTTCTCAAAAAAAAAATTATTCCATTTATGTATCTACACCAAACTATGGGATTAGTGGTTTTCTGAGCTGGGGTCTTCTGCCAACTGTTTGAAGACAGCAGGCCAGAAGGGAGAGGAGATGACAGCCCCGTTTCCTAGTAAACAAACGAGTTACCGAGTCATATGTGCATCTCCATTTCTAGGAAATGTGTTCAAGGGTTTTACATCTTATATGAGCTTTTCTCCTGTGTAACTTTTAATCACTTGATATTCATCCCACCTCCAGTCCCAAAGCACTTATATGAGCTATTCTCCTAGGCACTGGGTTCTGTACCCTTTAGTCACTTGATATTTATCCCACCTCCAGCCCCACAGCACTTTTGCGGGCATTGGTAATTTATGTAAATGCCTGTCTCCCTCACTAGAGTTTAAGGTCCTTGTAGGCAGGGATCTTGTGCTTATAAACTCTTTTGTACTGCACTTTCCTAATCACTGAGTTCATTGTTCTGCACACAGTAAGTTGTCAAAAAATGCCATTAATTGATTGATTGATACGGCCCCAAACCCTTAAACATTGAGAAGCAGCTTGGCTCAGTCGAAAGAGCCTGGGCTTGGGAGTCAGAGGTCATGGGTTCTAATCCTGGTTCTGCTGCTTGCCAGCTGTGTGACTTTGGGCAAGTCACTTCACTTCTCAGTGCCTTAGTTACCTCATCTGTAAAATGGGGATTAAAACTGTGAATGCCACGTGGGACAACCTGATCACCTTGTATCCCCCCAGTGCTTAGAACAGTGGTTTGCACATAGTAAGCACTTAATAATAATGTTGGTATTTGTTAAGCGCTTACTATGTGCAGAGCACTGTTTTAAGTGCTAGGGTACATAAAGGGTAATCAGGTTGTCCCATATGAGGCTCACAGTTAATCCCCATTTTACAGATGAGGTAACTGAGGCACAGAGAAGTTAAGTGACTTGCCCACAGTCACACAGCTGACAAGTGGCAGAGCTGAGAGTCGAACGCATGACCCCTGACTCTGAAGCCCAGGCTCTTTCCACTGAGCCACGCTGCTTCCCCAACAAATACCACCATTACTATTATTATTAAATATAGGAACTTCATCAAAATTTCAGATCCAGTGATCTACATAATGGGTGTTAGTGCTAGTTTCCTGTTTTCATGCCTTACTGAGTGCCCTCCTTCCCCTGTCCTTATCCTCTCTCCCTCAGTAGCAATGCATTAGCCACAAATGGATAGGATACCCCTCTCCCGGTACAACCAGCCACTAACCTCTGCTCTTCCCTTTGTCCCAAACTGCCTACATACATTCTGAATCTGTACTTATGCTATTTGATCCCAGCGTGAATTGAAGTGTGTTTCTCAGACATTAATTTGACATTATTCAGGAAATCAAGATAAGGGTACAAGCATTGGAAAGACCTGCTGAGCCTACATAGCATGGCAGGAAACTAGAAAACAATTTTGTGCCACTACCACCCAAAGAAAGTAAGCATAATGAATTGCACAGCATTATAAAATCAATTGCATTTTTTTCGATAAAATCTCAATGCCGCTCTTCTAGGCTCCAGATTGGTCATGCACTGCATAACTACCATGTCCTGTCAACAGGTGTGGTAAATCTCCCTTTAAAATAGAAAGGAGTTGAACCTCACTGAGGTACTTGTCTTAAAAAAATTAAAAGGCATTCGTTATCATCACTTAGCATTACTAAGTGCATTATATTCTAACAAGTTCTGGACCAGGGCTGGAGAAAATGCAGTGAAGATTAGCATACAGTGTTCCTTTGCTCAAGGAGTTCACGACCCTAAAAGAAGAAATCTTACACATGTAGAAAAGTAAACTCCAAACAACTACTGACAAAAACCACAGTTCCAGGCGTATCAAAAACATTAGAAACAATGCAAAAGTTATCAGCTTGTCGTCAGCATCTGCATCAGTATTTTTTGAGTAGTTAAGTGCTTGGCAGTTCAGTGGAAAATCATGCTCTTGCCTCAAGATGTTTAAAATCCTATCAATAATCAATCAATCAATGGTATTTATTAAGTGCTTACCATGAGCAGAACCCCATAATAAGCACATAGGAGAGTACAATACAAAAGAGATAATAAGAATAATAGTAATAATAATTGTAGAATTAAGTCTGTAGTTGGTGCCAGGCACTGTATTAAGTCCTGGGGGGATACAAGCAAATTGGTTTGGACACAGTTCCTGTCCCACTTCGGGCTCACAGTTTTTTCCCCATTTTACAGAAGAGGTAACTGAGGCACAGAGAAGTGAAGTGACTTGCCCAGGGTCACACAGAGGGTAAGTGGTGGAGCCTAGATTAGAGCTCTTGTCCTTATGACTTCCAGTCCTGCCCACAAGGAGTTTTCAATCTAAGCCAACCCACACACTTTGCTCCTCTAATGCCAACTTTCTCACTGTGCCTCAATTCTGTCTATCTCATCACGAACCCCTCACCCACATCTTGCCTCTAGCCTGGAACTCCCTCCCTCCTCAAATCAGACAGACAGTTACTCTTCCTCTCCTTCAAAGCCTTACTGACAGCACATCTTTTCCAAGAGGCCTTCCCTGACTTAGTCCTCACTTTCCTCTCTCCCAACTCCTTTCTGCATTACCCTGACTCACTCCCTTTGTTCTTCCCCTGTCCCAGCCCCACAGCACTTATGTACAAATCTGTAATTTATTTATTTATGTTAATATCAATCTTTTCCCCCCTCTAGACTGTTAGCTCATTGTGGGCAGGGAATGTGTCTGTTTATTGTTGCATTATATTCTTCCAAGCGCTTAGTACAATGCTCTGCACAGAGTGAATGCTCAATAAATGCGATTGAATGAATGAATTAATAGAAGGGGAAAAAGACATCAAAATAAAGTACGGATACCTACATAAGTGTTGTAGGGCTGAGGTGGGGTGAATATTAATAATAATAATGCTGGTATTTGTTAAGCGCTTGCTATGTGTAAAGCACTGTTCTAAGCTCGGGGGGGGAGGGTAAAAGGTGATCAGGTTGTCCCACATGGGGCTCACGGTCTTAATCCCCATTTTACAGATTGAGGTAACTGAGGCCCAGAGAAGTTCAGTGACTTGCCCAAAGTCACACAGCTGACAAGTGGCAGAACCGGGATTAGAACCCATGACCTCTGGCTCCCAAGCCCGGGCTCTTTCCACATGGACACAGATGATGCAGAAGAGCGAGAGAGCAGGGGAAATGAGGGTTTAGTTGGGGCAGGCCTCTTGGAGAAATGTTGATTTTGATCAGGCTTTGAAGGTGGAACTTAATCACAGTGAAAGAAACAGCCGTACGTTTCCTTCCTATGTGCAGTGAGTAACACCATTTGAGGGTCACATGACTGATTTCTTGTTACTTTCCCTGTGGCTTCAGAAGGACTGCCCCCTTGTAGCCTTCTAGGTGGTAATGGGAGGTTGGAGGAGGCCGGGGATCAAGTAAGACCCACCAGCACCCAGAAACAGCCTAGTAGATTCAGATGGACTGTGTTCTAATCCCTGCTCTGCCATGTGCATGCTGTATGACCTTGGATAAGTCACTTAACTGCTCTATGCCTCAATTTCCTCATCTGTAATATGATAATCCAATACCCATTTACCCTCCTACTGAGACTGTGAGCATGCATGTGGAAAAGGGACTTGGTCTAATCTCATTATCTGGTATCTTCCGTTGTGCTTAATATAGGGCTTGGCACGTAGTAAGTGCTTAATTCATACCAAATTATTATTAATTCTAACCACAGTTTCAGGGAGGTAATAAATAGCATAACTAACTCCACCCGAATGCCAACAAATGCCAAAATTGCTGCTATTGTTTCTGCTGCTAAATAGCTTTCACAAATTATAGTAATCACAATTTGTTTTCTGATTGCCAATTGAGAATTGGTCAATTGTATATGTAAGCCATGGTAAATATAATAGATGATACCTGGGTCTCAGAATTTAAATTACTGGAATCTATGGGTTTGATTCATAAACTGCATAGAGGAAAATGATGATTAGACTCTATTCGAAGGTGTGGAAATTGAGCTACCTAGAGTACTCACTAAATGTTCCTCAGAGTTGAAAGAGCTAGTCCATTGAAACCAGAATTATGCATCATACTTGTTTTTTTTACAGATGCCCTGATATCAGTGACTATGAAATCACAAATTAATATTGTATTACCAAAGTCGGGTTAATACAAAATACAATGCAGATGATACAGCGCTCTTTCAAATTATTTCCTCAGTCTGAGTTTTCTGCAGTAAGTGAATGAGAAATCTGTCCCTTGAATACAATTCAAGTAGTAAATCGATGGTTTGCAATGCATTTCATGGATCAAGAGGTTGTGTATGCTCCATAAACGTTGCTGTCAGAAAATCTTCCCCTGAGAATTAATTTATGTTCACCTCTCCAATCTTCATATTTTTTTTTCTCAGCTGGGAAGTAGACTCTTAAAGTTTTGTGTTTTTTTCCCCCCAATACCATTTTCTATTAGGATCCTGAGTTGGTAGAAATTCTGTATGACGTGCAGTTATTGGTGAGTTGGAAATTGTTTTAAAAAGTGTGAGGACGACACTATCTTATGATACTTTTGAATTTTTATAGGATATAGTCAATTCCATGGTTAAAATAAAATAATTCTCAGTTTGAAATAGTTTAGTGTTTTATGACCAAATGTTGGTGTCTAAGAATTATACAAGCAGATCGACCTCTTATAGAGTTATGCAAAAATCGATCAACAATCAGTAATATTTACTGAGTGCTTACTGAGTGCGGAGCACTGTACTAAGCATTTGGGAAAGTACACTATCATAGGGTTCTTAGATGTGATCCTTGAAAAAAGGAGCTTACAGTTTATGGTGGGGAAACTGACGTTAAAATAAATTACAGGCAGGTTACGTGAAATACCATACCAGCTCTGCCTTTCCCATCCATTACTCACTCCCTGTGAGTAAACCGTGCACTTTTATAGTTGAATTCACTCAGGCCAAAAATTTCCATTTAAAGCACGGTAGGGAAACATATCACCCAGCCTCTGAATTAGTTGATGCTTCTCTTGGAATGCATTACAGTATCACTTTTGTTTTCCTTTAAATTCAACAGTGATGAGCCTCATGGTACTGTTGTCTTGGTGCGTGAAGAATCAGGTGGAACCCACCTGCTTATTGGTGACTGCAAAGTTTACTGTGGAGTCTGGGTTTCTCATCAATCCATAATCCTATGCCAAAGGCATAATTTACAGGGAGGAATCTGGCTAGTTTTGTTGATGATTGCATCTAGTCACCAGGATGTGGTTAAAATATGGTAAATGGAAGGTCGTCTCATAATGTGAACAAAAAAAACCCCACAAAAAACACTTCTGGCATATAAACAGGCTCACAGAGGCATAACTCCTGTTATTTCAATTTGAAATTAGACTTATGCTTCCTCCTTCCAGTTTCAATTTTATTTTATTTGACTTCCCAAGTCACAATGTAAAAACATTTCACAGAAAACACCAGGAAATATTTCAAAGCTGGATGACACTGCTTTGAAATTTCATAGGCTTGATATTATCCTTTGAGATTGAGTGATTGTTCCTTTAAACAACAGGCTGGAGAAGGACTGTTTGGCTATATAGCCTGTTTTATTTATTGATTGATTTGTGGCATTTATTAAGTATTTACAATGGGCAGGACTAAGGACTGGACTGTGAGCATTATACATTTCCTGTCCTATATGGGGCCCTCAGTTCAAGAGGAAGGGAGAATGGGAATTTAAGCTCCATTTTATAGCTAAGGAAACTGAGGGTTCAGAGAAGTTATGTGGCTTGTCCAAGGCTCCACAGAAGATAAGTGGTAGAGCCAGGACTAGAACCCAGGACTCCAAGGGTCAAACTTTTTCTACTGGGGCACAGTGTGTCAGAAGATCTAGAAGTTCAGAGCTTGTCGACTGCCGGCTCCACTCAATCAACATGTGGGAGAGGTGTTTTTCTCCTGTCAGTGGTGACAGAAAAGAAAAGGAAAGTGTGGGTCTTCGCGTATCTGCTTCTCTTCCATTTAGAGTTTGGAATACTGATGCTTTAAGAGTTTGTATTTGAATTCCAGTTCTGCACTGGCCTACTATGTGACCCAGGGCAAGGTAGTTAATTTCTCTGGGCCTCAGTTTCCTCATCTGTTAAATGGGGATAAATTAGGTCATCACACTTGTCTCATTTATCTGCTGTGTGACCTCGGGAACTTCTCTGGGTGGGCCTCAGTTACCTCATCTGTAAAATGGGGATTAAGACTGTTAGCCCTGCATGGTACAATCTGATTACCTTGTATCCACCCCTGAGTTTAGAACAGTGCTTAGCACGTATAGTGCTTAACAAATACCATAAGTATTAGATTGTGAGCCCCTTGTGGACCAGGGGCAGTATCTATTTCATAACCTGAAATGGAGTGGTTAGCAGCTTTGTGACTAATATTATTGATAGTATTGTTATTATTATTATTGTTCAGGCCATACATTAGGCCAATAGTGCAATTGAAACATTCAACCGTCTTTATAGGCAGAAAAATTGGACCTCCTGTTAGCAACATATCATGCAATGCCGACGTATCAGCTAAACAACCAAAGGCAAGACGAGATCACAAACGGTTAGGTTCTAGAACGTGTCATCAGACCTCCAGTATTGAAGCAATGTTTATTACATCACAGCTTCGCTTGTCTAGACACGCATGGACAATGGGTAGGAACTTTATGGGGTTCTGATCTGAACTCTGGGGTCCTGTGGGGTCCTTCCTGGTGGCCATCCTGCCTCATTTGCACGTACATCCATGCCTGCCTGGCTTGCTGCTAGAATGTTTGGAATATTGAGCTAGAGAAGCAACGTGGCTTAGTGGAAAGAGCAGGCTTGGGAGTCAGAGGTCATGGGTTCTACTCCCCGCTCCTCCACTTATCAGCTGTGTGACTGAGGGCAAGTCACTTAACTTCTCTGGGCCTCAGTTACCTCATCTGTAAAATGGCGATGAAGATTGTGAGCCCCACGAGGGATAACCTCATTACCTATCTACCCCAGCACGTAGAACAGTGCTTGGCACATAGGAAGTGCTTAACAAATACCATCATTATTATTGAGCTAGGAGAGGATGGATCAACAATACGGTAGAGGAGTGGAATGGTGAAAGCTTACAAAAGTTGCCAGATCAATTTGTAGAATAGGGCTGTTTTTTAGTGTATTAGGTTTGGGATGATTATCAGGATTTGGTGTGGTCGTCTCATCAAGAAGGAGAAGTTAAAATGGCAACAGGCATTGTGGCTAACGTGAAAATGCACTGTGGGGCAATCTTGTTTTCTGCCTCATGTGACTGACCCTCACTCAGTCTTAGTCATCCCTACACAAGAGTAAAATCTCAACTTCAAGGGCAGATGCAAAGACTCGTGTATACACACACACACACACACACACACACACACAAACTACATCTTAAATCTAATTTTCCCATAATAATGCCAGGTTCACCAAAACTGAGGTCATTTGCAGAAAAAAAACATGAAAACAAAACAAAAAACAGTACAGTCCAGAAGGGTAATATAGCCAGGTGCATTCTGGTCTTTTTCTTTGCTCGGGGGACTGGGTCCACTGGGCTCTTAGGGAAATCAAGATGTAAAAGGGACTTTGCTCCGACTGGCAAGGCCAGCCAAGTGGCACTTCCAAATATCAATTGGGGGTTGATGAGCCAAACAACAATTTGCCGAGGCATTTGCTGCCTTCTCATTGAGACCCAGGTGATTCGATGGATTTTGACGCGTTTGCTGCTGGTTCATTTACCACTCATTGATATGTTGTTGTGCCGGAGATCCTGTGATGAGAGGAAAACTTCTGAGCCTTTTGACAATCTTTTTTTACATTGCCCAAAGCGAGTAGAATTCTAGTTTCACAATCATGCTTCCCCCACTGTCCAGAGCAATTTTGGAGAAGGATGAGGCAATCTCCTGTCATTTATTCATCATTCAATCATATTTAGTAAGGGCTTCCTGTGTGCAGAGAACATCATTTAGACTGTGAGCCCATAGTTGGGCAGGCATTGTCTCTATCTGTTGCCGAATTGTATGTTCCAAGCACTTAGTACAGTGCTCTGCACATAGTAAGCGCTCAATAAATACGATTGAATAACTTGGGAAAGTACAATAAAACAGTAGTGATAATCGCTGCCCACAAAGAGGATAGACAGACCTCAGTCCAGTCACCAAAATTAGGTGACCGAGAATCTATGCTGAAGAACTATGTATAGCTTTAGCTGTATATATAACACAATTTGCAGTCACTGGGTCCTCTAGATGTAAGCTTCTTGCGGCCAAGGAGCGTATCTTCCATGTCTGTTCTTCCAATCGCTTAATACAGTGCTCTGCACACAGTAAGTGCTTCATTGATACCATTTAAAGATTAATTGATTGACAGCAGATGCAACCAGTGCCCAAGGTGGGGAGGATTACAGCACGCTACCCAAGTGCATGCAATAATTTTGCAAACAATATGCATTTATAGCCAAATTGACCACAGCATAGTGGTGATATTTTGCTATAACAATCCTAGATCATCAGGCCATTGCTGCCCATGTAAGTCAATAATATTCATGGTTATTGATTCCCCCTGAGCCTGTGATATGTCATTCAATAGTATTTATTGAGCGCTTACTATGTGCAGAGCACTGTACTAAGCGCTTGGGATGAACAAGTCGGCAACAGATAGAGACAGTCCCTGCCGTTTGACAGGCTTACAGTCTAATCGGGGGAGACGGACAGACAAGAACAATGGCACTAAACAGCGTCAAGGGGAAGAACATCTCGTAAAAACAATGGCAAATAAATAGAATCAAGGCGATGTACAATTCATTAACAAAATAAATAGGGTAACGAAAATATATACAGTTGAGCGGACGAGTACAGTGCTGTGGGGATGGGAAGGGAGAGGTGGAGGAGCAGAGGGAAAAGGGGAAAATGAGGCTTTAGCTGCGGAGAGGTAAAGGGGGGATGGCAGAGGGAGTAGAGGGGGAAGAGGAGCTCAGTCTGGGAACGCCTCTTGGAGGAGGTGATTTTTAAGTAGGGTTTTGAAGAGGGAAAGAGAATCAGTTTGGCGGAGGTGAGGAGGGAGGGCGTTCCAGGACCGCGGGAGGACGTGACCCAGGGGTCGACGGCGGGATAGGCGAGACCGAGGGACGGCGAGGAGGTGGGCGGCAGAGGAGCGGAGCGTGCGGGGTGGGCGGTAGAAAGAGAGAAGGGAGGAGAGGTAGGAAGGGGCAAGGTGATGTAGAGCCTTGAAGCCTAGAGTGAGGAGTTTTTGTTTGGAGCGGAGGTCGATAGGCAACCACTGGAGTTGTTTAAGAAGGGGAGTGACATGCCCAGATCGTTTCTGCAGGAAGATGAGCCGGGCAGCGGAGTGAAGAATAGACCGGAGCGGGGCGAGAGAGGAGGAAGGGAGGTCAGAGAGAAGGCTGACACAGTAGTCTAGCCGGGATATAACGAGAGCCCGTAATAGTAAGGTATGTCCTATGTGGTCTCTTAATCTGACTGGTTTACTCTCCCAGTTCCTTTACCAATATGGCTAATTTCTAAAGGCATCATTTTGCTTGATGGGAGACAGGAATATAAACTCTTATTCCACCTGTGACCTTTATGCTTTCTTTGCTTTGGCCAGGGTCCAGGTGATTTTTCTTTTTCTTGTGATTTCTTTTGTTTTCTCCAAGAACTCTGTCTTTATTTTATGTCTGACAAAGTGAGGAAGAAAATTTGTTTAATTCAAAGTATTATAAAAGAAACACTTCTAGAAGCAGAAGCATGGTTAGAAATATGAGACCTCCCATTAAAGGAGAAAGGGAGTTTTCTACAACTAAATAGGGCCCTCAGTTATAAGTTCAACCTATAGAAATACCTGCACGCTGAAGCAAAAGACATTCTTGAGTTTAGCACAGATCATTCAATTAATGCGTAAATTATAGTAAGAATCAACACAGCCTTAAAAAGTTTCAAAAGGGGTAAAATATAGGAAGAGAAATATGAGAATTATCTCAGGTTTCCACAGTATAGGGAAGCAGCAAGGTATAGTGGATAGAGCATGGGCCTGGGAGTCGGAAAGTTATGGGTTCTAATATTACCTGTACCACTCGTCTTCTCTGTGAACTTTGGCAAGTTATTTCACTTCTCTGGGCCTCAGGTACCTCAGCTGTAAAATAATAATGTTGGTATTTGTTAAGCATTTACTATATGCAGAGCACTGTTCTAAGCGCTGGGATAAATACAGGGTAATCAGGTTGTCCCACATGAGGCTCACAGTCTTAATCCCCATTTTACAGATCAGGGAACTGAGGCACAGAGAAGTGAAGTGACGACCACAGACAGCTGACAAGTGGTAGAGCAGAATTCGAACCCGTGACCTCTGACTCCCATGCCCGGGCTCGTTCCACTGAGCCACGCTACTTCTCTAATAGGGATTGAGACTGTGAGCCCCACACGGGAGAGGGACTGTGTTCAATCTAATTTGCTTGTATCCACCCCAGCGCTTAGTACAGTGCCTGGCACATAGTATTTAACAATACCACAATTAACATTATTGCTATCATTAATAAGAATCTGGCTTTGGGGGAATTTAAATATTATTTTTGAGAAACAACAATCACCTGAGTTTCCTTAGACCCTCAGATCTGATCAGTGTCCTGAAGAACTTCTGAAGTAGGCCTTGAGAAGCAGCATGGCTCAGTGGAAAAAGCCCACGCTTGGGAGTCAGAGGTCATGGGCTTGAATCCTGGCTCTGCCACTTGTCAGCTGTGTGACTGTGGGCAAGTCACTTAACTTCTCTGGGCCTCAGTTACCTCATCTGTAGAATGGGGATTAACTGTGAGCCTCACGTGAACAACCTGTTACCTTTTATCTATCCCAGCTCTTAGAACAGTGCTGTGCACAGAGTAAGGGCTTAACAAATACCAACACTTTATACTGTGTTCTTTGGTAGCACCTTGACTGGCCAGTCAGGAAAGCTTAGTTTTTGCCCACCTCTGCCACTTCTCTGCTGGATGATTTTGAGCAGCTGGCTTAACTTCTCTGATCAATTGATCAATCAATTGCATTTATCGAGTTTTTACTGTTTGCAGAGCACTGTACTACGTGTTTAGGACAGTACAGCACAAACATATAACAGACACATTCCCTGATCCTTAGTTGCCTCCTTTTAAAAATGGGGCTAATAATATCTTCCTCCCTGGAGTGGCGATATATGATAGTTGATAGAAAAGTACTTAGGAAAAAAACAAAAGTTGACTATAAATCAAAGCATTATTCTTATTATACTGAAATGCTATTTCTTCAACAGGCATTTTTCCCATTCTGAATAACTGGAATAAGAAACATTCAGGGAAATGCACTAAATGCTGGTGCAACCCAAGACATGGAAAATACCACCCTTTGTTTTGTCCACTGACTCCCAAGAAGCCCATTCCATCTCTGCCCTTTCAGCGATGCACCCGGCCTCTGCCCCACACCACTTTCTACCAGTGACTTTACATTCTGACTATTTATCTCTCTTTAGAGAAGTGGCATGGCTCAGTGGAAAGAGCCCGAGCTTGGGAGTTAAAGGTCATGGGTTAGAATCACGGCTCTGCCACTTGTCAGCTGGGTAACTGTGGGCAAGCCACTTCACTTCTCTGTGCCTCAGTTACCTCATCTGATAAAGTGGGGCTTAACTGTGAGCCTCACATGGGGCAACCTGATGACCCTGTATCTACCCCAGCGCTTAGAACAGTGCTCTGCACATAGTAAGCGCTTAACAAATACCAAAATCATTATTATTATTATCTCCGTACAGAGACAACAGAAGCAGCTGGGCTACTTTGGCCAAGAAATAAAAGACGGGGGCAACATGAAAAATGAGGTGATGTGGAGTCCTTGACCTTTATACCCCTCCCCTATGCTTAACAGCCTTTGGCTGAAGTTATATTCTTGCCCTCTACTCAACTGCTCCCCTTTTGACTCTCTTGCCCTTCCTCCTCCCCAGCACTTTGTAAAGCCACTGCAGTCCCTCCAAGCTTGGGCCCATTTGCACTAGCGTTGACCTGAAGCCTCCAGCTACCCCACCTAACAGCCCACAACACCCTGATTGCTCTGCCTGTTCCCTGGCCACAGTGGTCCCTGTCAGTTTGAGGCATTATCCCAACAGCCCAAATCTCATCCCAACTGACAGCCTCCTCTCGCAAGCACAAACAGATTGAGCATGTTTCTCCCCTGCCCTGTATCGGGAATTTTGCCTTTGGCTTCTCACTTAAATACTTTTGGTGCTGAATCCCCTTCCAGTTCCCACTTGGAGTCCTACCTACCCTTTGCAGCCCCCAGAGAATGGACACAGGGTTATACTGGAGCAGGTCCAGGTTGCAACTGGCCTTACAGGCACTCCTGCTGTCCGTTAATTCTGTTGTATTGTACTCTCCCAAGTGCTTAGAACAGTGCTTTGCACATAAGCACTTAACAAATGCCATCTTTATTTTTTTTTTTATTACTTAACAAATACCACCGTTATTATCATCATTATGAGCATGTTTAAAAGCAGTGGGGAAGAAGACATTGGAGAGTGAATAGATGAAGATGGTGATCAGGAAGGGAAGAAGGGAGGTTCAAGTGCTTTGTAAGGTGAGAAGGGATGGGTTGGATGAGCGGGTGGAGGGGCTGGATTTTGAGAGATGGCCGGTGATCTCCTCTTGAGATACTACTGGAAAGGATGTGAGAGTTGA
The DNA here is from genome assembly GCF_004115215.2 of Ornithorhynchus anatinus. Classification (NCBI taxonomy): domain Eukaryota; kingdom Metazoa; phylum Chordata; class Mammalia; order Monotremata; family Ornithorhynchidae; genus Ornithorhynchus; species Ornithorhynchus anatinus. Next base: position 31,264,777 of record NC_041745.1, read on the forward strand.
AGAAGGGGCAGGAGGAGGGAGGGATGAAGAGGATGAGGGGAGATGTTAGGATGAACACACTAACATTTTCAGTTTTTCAATTAAGAAGGTAGTCGGGTCACTGAGAGCAAGAAATGGGTGAGTCAGGGGAACGGGGGGTTTGTGGAAGGACTTAAACATCTGGAATAACTGGTAAGGGCAGTCAGCATGGATGTCAATAAGGATGGGGAAAAACATTTCCCAGGCAGAAGAGAGGGCAGAGCTAAAGCATTCAAGGATGGATGAGGTCAATTTGATATATGTGCTTTGCACCCAGGAAGCGCTCAATAAATACAAATGAATAAATGATATCCAGATTTCCACCAGCAGCACACTGCAGCTCATGCACAGGAGCGAAAGGAACAGACTGTGGTAGTGACTCAGGGTTGTGGATTGGTAGTATGAGATCAGTGATGGGCTACGAGAGGTAGGGATTGAGTTCAGTAGAGACAGTGGTGTTGAGGGTATCAATTTGATCATCAAGAGAAGGTATATTGGGTATAGAAGCAAAATGAGGCATGATGAGTGGAGAAAATTGGTTGGGTTCAAAACATCGGACATCTCTGTGGGGGAACAGGACCGATTTGCCAGGGGGAGGTGTGTGGGAGAGAAGACGGGTGAGGAGGTTGTTGGTTAGAGGGATTTCAGTTACTAGCGATGGCAAGATCAAGTGTATGTCCAAGGTGGTGAGGGGGAGAGCTCGGCTTGAGCAGGAGGTTGGTGGAGTTGAGGAATGATAGAAACAGGGAAGCAGAAGCGTCTTCATCTTGCGGATATTGAAGTCCCGAAGCATCAATGTAGTGATGGGGAAAGAGAGAAGCAATGTGAGAAAGGGATCAAAGTGGTTCAAAAAGTTGGCGGTGGGACTTGGGGGGTGGTAAATGACTAGTTTCTGGAGTGGGTGGTAGAAGCAGATGATATGGGCTTCAGGGATGGGAAAGAGAGGGATGGGGGAGGTGGAATGGAGCCATAGCAGCACTGGCAGGAGAGAAGCAACCCAACTGCTCCCCCTTTCCCAGTATGTCTGGGGAGTGGGTGATGGTGAGGCCCCCACTCCCAACACAAATATATACATGCACAACTGTCCATTATACGCACCCATCTTAGAAAACATTTAATAATTCCATGATGATACATGGGTGATAACTACACTTTGAGAATGGCGTTTCTGCCTTTCAGATGTCATCCCAAAACTTGCGACAGGGCCAGAAAAAAAAAATTAGGAAAAAAAAGGATCTGATTTTTTTTGGTCAACATTTGTGGTTTAATTCTATCAGCAACAGTGTGATGGATTGGAAAGATGAATCAATGATGTTTGTCTCCTCCATGACTCTGCATATAATACGTTGCCAACCTATAATGCTATTCTGATTCTGAGAGTGAGTAGGTTGGTTTGAGAGGAGTAAAACAAGTGTGCTGGGTTGTAGAAGGAAATGTATGAAAAGTGAACACTGAGGAGATGTATGCCCATGAGACAGGCAAAATGGTAGATTCCTCACTCATGGTAATAATAATCATAATGGTAATTGTTAAGCATTTATTATGTGCTAGGCACTGTCCTAAGTGCTGAGGTAAATACAAGGAAATTCAATGGTATTTATTCAGTGGTATTTATTGAGCGCTTACTATGTGCAGAGCACTGTACTAAGCACTTGGAATGTACAGTTTGGCAACAGAGACAATCCCAGCCCATCGACAGGCTTACACTCTAATTGGGTTGGATACAGTCCCTGTCCCACATTGGGCTCACAGTCTTAATCCCCATTTTATAGATGAGGTAACTGAGTCACAGAGAAGTAAAATGACTTGCCTAAGGTCACACAGCAGACTCATGGTGGAGTAGAGATTAGAACTCACGTCCTTCTGATTTCTGGGACTATGCTCTCTCCACTAGGCCAGGCCACTTCTCCTGCTTGAGCAGAATTGATTTTCCTGAAACTGAATAATTGGCTGCCTTAACAAAACCTTTCTCCAATCAGCTGCTTTTTGTCATTTCTTGGCCACTCCACAGCTTACCATCAAGGGAAACAAGACAAATAAACAATCAAAATAGAAATGTTCCCACATGCACTAGGCATCCAGAGAACTCTCTCTAAATTTGGTTTGCCGGACTGATATTTGCTTCCCTCAAGGGTAAGTAATTAATTTGGCCTAATTTGCAGGAATCAAAAATTGGGTTCTTCCTGCTTCGCCAACAGGATGTTGACTTAATTTTGTATATTCAGGAATTAACTGCCAGCAGCCCAGGAAGCGGATGCTTGAGACTAGGGATTACGGTGCAATTTTTAAAGTTCATCCATGTTTGATTCACTTTGGCAGCTGATCGTGTCATTTTGGCATTTTCAACCAATTCCCACTTGTCATATATTAATTTCTGAGTTGGGCATCTCAAATCTAATCCAGTCTCCTCCTAAATTTTTTTAAAAAATCCAATATTTTCCCCCTGAAACTTAAACATGTGGAGACTTTTGTACATTCCATTTTCATCTGTAAAATGGAGATGAAGGTTGTGAGCCCCATGTGGGAAAACCTGAGTACCTTGTATCTATCCCAGTGCTTAGAACCGTGCTTGGCACATAGTAAGTGCTTAATAAATAGCATCTTTATTATTATTACTAATAATAATAATGACTTCATTTGAGGTCATAGAAGGGCAGGGATGGATATTGTGAAATGGGGAGGACTGATGAAGGGCAAGTTTTTAGGGGCTGAGGAAGAGGAAAGAAGATGGACAAAGCAAAATTTCTGGATCCTGAAAGATGGACTAAGAGTAGGTACATTTGGAATCAGGATAAGCAACACTGACCTCAGTTTGGGACATAAGAATGATAATAACAATTATTGTTTTTCTTAGGTCTTTGCTACGTGTCAAGTGTTGGGGTTGAAACAGTACTATCAGATCAGATTCAGTCTCTGTCTCACCAGAAGCTAACTGTTTAAGGGGAAGGAAGAACAATTATTTAATCCCTCCCAAAAGCTCTAAGGAAACAGAGGCTCAGATAAATTGAGATACTTGCACAAGTTCGCACAACAGGCAAATGGTGGAACTAGGGTTAGAACCCAGGTCAGGGAGATGACAGGAGTGCTATTCAAGTAAGGGGCATTTGATGGGATTGTGGACATGCCCCCACCCACTAAAGAGCTACATCTTCTAACTGGTTCAGGCAGACAGGCTCTAATTCACTGGAATCATCTGCTAGTCATATGATGTACTATCATTTGGGCGATTTCCATTATTAACACCTGCTTATCTGCTTCAGTTTATCAGGTAGGGTGTGGTGAGAGAGTTTGTGTCTGGTAGCTAGGAAGTTTTTAAAGTCTAGGGAGGAAGTTAACCCATTGTCCCCTCCCATTTCTGCAGTGCTCCCAATTTCATTACAGTTACAATTTCATTCACTGAAATGATGTTAAATTGCATTGCAGCAATTACCTTATAGAGTTAATGCAGCCACACAACTAGGGAGTAGCATAGAGCCTGGGAGAATCAAACTTTAAGCAGGCCTTAGAAATGGTCAATAAATGTCAAACATGTGAGTCTATGGAGATGTTTATTAAGCCAGAAGAAAAATATTCTCCTGCAGTGGGGGGCTTTGAAACTCACTACTCAGCGGGGCCTCTTGAAGGACTTTGCCCAATTAGTGGATCATAGGTCAGATTGGCATTAATCTGTCAGGGAACCCCCAGATCTACAAACTGTCAGTCCTGTGCTCTACTCACTAGACTATGCTTCTCATGAGAGGGAGAAATATAGGAGCTGGAAGATAGTATTCTATCTAGGAGGCTATGTTCACATAAGTAGTCTGTAAGCTCGTTATGGACAGGGGACATGGCTGCTAATTCTGTTGTATTGTTCTCTCCCAAGTGCTTAGAACAGTGCTCTGTCCATAGTGAGTGCTCAGTAAATACCACTGATTGATTAGAACTGGGGCAGAGACCGAACCACAAGAAGGTTGACGGCCAAGAAGAGTTAGTACAGGAGAGGAAATAAGTCTAAAGTTTTTTGTTGGGCTCCAAGATCAAAAACAGGAGCCAGATGTAGGTTGGGAATCCAAGGACACTGTTGAGAATCAGAGGGTATAGTGATCAGTGGATAGATGAAGGGTGGACTGCAGGCTGCACATGCCCAGTCTGTTTTAGTGACTAAAAACGGTCTGAATTCTTCCTCAGTCAAAAAGGCTTTCCTTTACTCAGATAATTGTTTGCACAGTGAGAGCTGTGATATTGCTGTGTTTCACTTAACTGCAGAAACTCTTTGAGGAAAAAAAAAAAGCAAATGGCAGAGGATTCTAATTCCTGTCACTGCTGACTAACCACTACAGTGATTCAGGGAGGTCACTACTGACATATTTTGATCCATCTCTGATTTTTTGCAACACTGCATTTCAGTTTGTAGTGGTTTGCTTAGGCTGTTAGGAATCACAAAAAGGTTTTTTTTTTTTTTTAATTCTACCATATATTGACTTATGCTGTGCAGTTCCCAACATAGCCATGCAGATTTTGAGAAATGTACTAACATGTTTCCTTTTCAACTTTGCATTTTCCTGCACTACAGAGAGTCATTTAAAGTAATTGCCATATCCATCTTTGGGCGTGTTAAAACTGTTGTAAAGATCTCATTAGAAATATTTTGTGGCTGAGTAGAAGCTTGTGTCAGCATATTAACTATTTTTTTAAATGGAATATAACTGGAACATAAAAAGCTATTATGAGTAGACACAGTATGATGGGTCAAAACCAAAAAAACCCTAAATTTTAGCACTTTTTTTAAAGTTGTTTTACTGACATTGAGCTGCAGAGAGGAAATTAGAACCAAGACCCCTCTCTGGAAAATGATTTCTCTGTACTGTCCAAGATTGTGATGCAGTTACCAAGAAAATACAAGTGTATACTAATGCTATTTTATTAGTGGACACTGTTCATGGCACTGGTAGTTTGTACTCAGCTATTCTATTTAAGGCTCCCAGAGGAATCTAGGAGACCCTAAAATCCATTAACAAATCATCTAGACAGTAAATGGTCAATCACTGATACTTCCAAATAACAAATAAATTGTAAGTCCCTCCTGACTCAGCCTTTGTTCCACTCAAACCAACAACTTTTTATCCACTTCTTGCTTTTGATTTTTCCACCTCTCTCACTCACTCTGTTCCTCCAGCTTCTCTCCCTGCATTCATTCACTGTCAGTCATTTATTTAGCACTACCTGTGGGCAGAGCACTGTACATGTCACTTGGGAGAATACAAAATAGCAATAAACAGACACATTCCCTGCCCACAACAAGCTTACAGTCTTCAAATCACTCCTAAAATTCCACATCTTCTAACGGACCTGCCCCAATCAATTTCCTAGCACCTTCAGCCCTTCCATCCTTTCAGACAACATTAACATTTATGAGTTTACTTCAATCCTCCTCAACATTTCTATCTATTGACTCATTGATTTGAGCACTCTAGTTTTTAAAAATGTTATGCTTGTGTCCTCCGTAAAAATGTAAACTCTTTGTGGGCAGGGGATGTGACGGATCTTTATTCTATACTCCCCAAGCACCTAGTGCAGCAGTAGCATGAATAATAATAGTGCTATTCATTCATTCATTCAGTCATATTTATTGAGCACTTTGTGCACCGAGCACTGTACTAAGCGCTTGGAAAGTACACTTCAGCAGTGAGGAGAGACAATCCCTGCCCACACTGGGTTTACAGACTAGAAGGGTAATGTACTAGGAGTAGTAAGTAGTATTAGTCAAGTTCTAGTAGTGGAAACAGTATTTTTTAATAGGTGTTTACTAGGGGCAAACCACTGTATTAAGCAATCACATTAAAATGGTTACTATGTCCAAGAGTGCCCTCCGTTGAATGCTGCAATAAATAGAGATTAATCAGGTTGGACTCAGTCCCCGTTCCACAAGGGGCTCACAGTCTAAGTAGGAGGTTTTAGGATTTAATCCCCATTTTACAGGCGAGCAGACCTGAGGCACGGAGAAGTCAAGCGATTTGCTCTAAGTCATACATCAAACAAGTGGTAGAACTGGGATTAAAACTCAGGTCCTCTGATGCTCAGGCCCATGGTCTTTCCGTTAGGCAATTCAGGCCATGAGAGTTGATTAGTGCAACATTGCAAAATTTCCATACGGGGGGTGGAGTGGGAATTGGGCACTATTTGGCTCATTTGTAAGGGGAGAGGGTGCTAGAAAAGCATTTGAAAAATGTCTGGTACAATAATTACTTGTGATCCGGGACTAGAGAGTTACGTTGTTCAGACCCCAAAAGAACTAGGTTAGAGGAGGTAGTAGAGGTATCTCCAATCTTATAAAGGAATATTGTGCAAATTACTACTAGATTTTGCATGAGATTTGCAAATAATCTCTCTCCATGAAGGTATTTGAAAGAGTCCATGAATCTGAAGTGACCACACTCCCAAGGTTGGAAATCAGTTACAATATTAGCAAGTGATCGCAAATAGCAAAATGTGATCTCATCCAGTAGCTGTCTCTTCCTCTTTTCTTTTGTCTCAAATGGATTACTCTCCTTTAACACCCTCCAAATTTTCCAAAGCTCTCCAGTTATGAAGTGCAGGGCTTGGTGGAGCAGAGACAAATACATGATGACCATGCTAAGTATCTGGAAGGCATTCATAATTCTTTCAGATGCTCCACAGGTTTCAACATTTTTTAATGGTATTAGTTACGTTCTTACTATGGGCCACGCATTGTACTAGCTGCTAAGGTAGATTCAAGCTAATCAGGCAAGAGGAAGAAGAAAGTAGTAGCAAGATTGTGACAAGATAAATTCGTGAGACATTGAGTAAGTGACCCCTGTATGTAAATGGATTATATCTAAATGCTAAGTGGAGCTTTTGTGATGACATGGCTTTAGTGGTAGAAATTAATGAGGAAATGCTTCCTGGAAGACACCGGATATCAGGAAGTCTTTGAAGATAGATAGGAAGATCTGTGGTTTGGCCAACCTGAATAAGGAGGGATCTGCAGGCAAGGGCATATATCTGGGCAAGAGTAGGATATTTAATCCCCTTCTGCTTGTATTAGACCTTTTTTTCATTCATAAAGCCCATGTTAACTAGGTTTTCTAGACTATCCTTCCCAGCCGGATCAGGAACACTTCATTTTAATTCAATTAATGCATTTATTGAGTGCTTACTGTGTGCAGTGCACTGAGGTAAACATTTGGGATCTTACAATATAGCAGAGTTGGTAGATATAGTTCCCCCTTCATAATGAGCTCACTGTTTAGAGGGGAAAACAGACTTTAATAAGAATAAATAAGTTACAGATATGTACATTGACATCAACCTCATCACATGTTCTCTGCCCACAAGGAGATTACAGTCTTCCAAGAAAGAACAAGGGTTCAGTGTATGTAGTTCATATTCCTCCTATCTGCCATGTGGGAATGTGCCATAAAGAACACAATCTCCTGGGTGAATTGCACTTAAACTTAGTAGACCTTGGAGAAGGATGAGCAGACAATGTGACCCATAGCTGTAAGATAACTGAAACACAGAAACAGTTACAACAGGAGCTAACTTTCCTGAGAGTGACCTGCTAACATCGAAGAGCTTTCCTTTGTGAGCCACCTCTAGAAATCACTGGTAAGGCACCATGACTACATGACCTGCTCTAAAAGAGAGAAAGAAAGAGAGAGTTCCTTTAGAGGAACTACATTTGAATAGAAAATAAATTAAATGAAAGTATTGCTGTCATGCTCCTTTTTGGGGCAACTGTTCTGTTACCATTGTACTGGGAAAATATTTCAATTGCATATTCCATTAAACGTAGCTAAAGCCAGACCCTGAACAACAACAGCAAAAATAAAATGTGCCTGTTTTAAAAAAATAATGTTTAGCACAGGGTTTCAGTCTCTGTTGTCTCTGAGCACAGTAGAGCTTAGAAACTGGGTTCACAGTAGCGAGAATTGGAGGAAGAACATTAGGAGACTAACAGTGCAGTTATCTTGAAGTGTGCCGTATTAATATAATCTTTAAAATTAATAAATGAGCAATTTGAAAGTTTTTTGGCTCCCTATCATCTTCTCTATCATGGGAGTTTAACCTCCCTATTTAAAGGAATGTGCACTGTCTCAATTGATTACAAACATTGCATTCATTTTATTGTTTTAGAACGATGAAAAAAAGTTGTCATTTGGTTTTAATCTCGGTAGAAATAAAGAACTTGGTTATCTGCCTAGTGAGGGGAAAACTGGGTTGTAGTACAGGGACTGAGATAGAGGAATGGTCTCCTTTTTTCTCCTTCTTTGGAAAAGAGGAGGAAGAGATTGAAAAAGGGCACATAGGTCAGAAAGTGGGGAGGAAGAGAGAAAGCAGAGGGGTTGGGGAAAAGTGGATGCAGGGAGAGACGAAGGAAAAAGAAGAGAGAATAGGGGAAAGTTGAAAGAAGAAAGGCTTTGCCTGTACTCTCTTTGTGACAGTCATCTTTCTCGTTGGAAAGGGAACAGATGCAGAATAGAAATTGAATAAAATATTTTCGGATACGTAGCCTATTTTACCAGTCAAATTTAGCACACTTGCATTAAAGGAAACCAGTGTTCTATCAAATGACCAGCCATTTGCCCTCATCAAATACTAGTGTTTAAATAACATCTGAGGGGCCATGAAATACACATCACTTTCATAAGAGCCACTGGATGAAAAGTCCACTGTGAACTTCTGGTTTTTTGGCCACCCATTCCTGGTTATCCCTAGTCCTGACTATCCTCGACTGGCATTGTGTGAAAAGGGGATGGCCTAGTGGAAAAAGCACATATTAGGGTGTCATAATATCTGGGTTCTAGTCCCAGCTGTGCCACTTACCTGCTGTGTGACCCAGGACAAATCACTTACCTTTCTGGGACTCAGTTTCCTCCTCTATGAAACATGGTTTCAGTGCCTATACTTTCCCCTACTTAGGCAGTGAGTCCCATGTAGAAGTTAGTGTCTAGACTGTGTGCTCATTGTTGGCAGGGAATGTATCTGTTGATGGTTATATTCTACTCTCCCAAGTGCGTAGTACAGTTCTCTGTACAGTGAGCTCTCAAAAAATATGACTGAATGAGCAACCTGATTATTTTGTATTTATTCCAGGGCTTAGTACAGTGCTTGGCTTATAGAAAGCACTTAGCAAACATTATTATTGCTATTATTATATTAGAGTCTAGCAGGCTCGACTTATAGAAGAGCAGCTCTGTGAATTATATCTTACTTTTATAATAGATTTCAGTTCTGTGCACAAGGTATGTGCTTAGTGAATACTTGTGACTTTTCCTTGCTCTTTTAAAAAATTTGGTTGAAATAAATCTTTCCATCAAAAGCCAAAAATGTGAAAAAAATAAAATGAATTTACAATTTTCTGGCTCTACCGCTTTAACGCAGTGGATAATTAAAACATTTTATCTAGTGATCATCATGGTCAGTTTCTTTCTAATCTCTGTTAAAAATAATTTCAGCTGGTAAGCAAGTTAAATGTCATGGACTACATTATGCGACATTAACTTTGCATATTTAAACAAACCAACACTCAGGAAATGAGGCTCATTGAGGGGAAAAAAATGACTCACATAGGGTAAGGTAAAAACAAAGTTCCGCAGGCTACTAAAATAACTTGAGGGATGTATATGTATGTGGAAGGATGATTTACATTAGGATATTCACATTTCTTAATTTTGAATGTACAGAGGTAGCTCTATGTTAATTACCTGCAATTTGGCTTTGGACATTTTGCTTATAGATATATATTATTTCTTACAATGTAATCTTTAACAGATTTGTCTAAATGGGCTATAAATTCAGAGGAGCATTAGTGGAAACCACAAAAGAAAAAGTAGACAATGAGAGAGAATACTCTGTCGCCCGCCAGGTAATTAGTTTGGTTGGTCTTGGGTGGCGGAGGGTAAATTTATTGTGCCCGGGACTGCTGAGTCAGCTGGCATCATCCAATCCTCGTATTATCACTCCTAATCCCTCATTCCTTCCCGGGTCGTTTACAGACCCAGGAGACTCGTCAATCACTAGACTCCATAAAAGATGGACAGCTCCATATGGTTTTGTGGTGCTGAATATAGACTGTAAGACTGGTTACAGCAGTCAGGGGTAGGTGAAGTATTGGGTTCAGAGCTGTCAGAGCCTATAATTTCTTGTGAGGGTTAGGGGAAAAGACAGAAGAAATAGCTCAAAATGCCCCTTAGCACAGGCTATATTTGGACCCTTTACAGAGATGAAGTAATCAAATTCTTTTCTTTTTTTTTTGAAATTAGAGGACAAAATCCATTCTTTACTATGGATTTTGGTGATAATCTAGCTTTTTGAAAAATATAGCTCATATTTCTCTTGAGGTTGCTTCATCACAAAATAAAAGATTGGCATCCACGCATCTCCTGAGAATAGGAGGGAGGAAAGAAGAGGTGAAAAGAGAAGGAATGGGGAGAGAGAAAGTTAAGATAGAAGGAGAAATGAGGAGAATGGGAGGGTGGCTCAAAGCACTGCTGGATTGGAGGATCTCTCTGGGTTGGATAGAAATGCCCAGTAAGAAGCATGGAAGTGGTGATGGAGAAAGATGAGCAAAAACTCCTTCTGTAACCTCCCTGTGGGCAGGCAACAAGTCTACCGACTCTGTTATAATGTACACCACCAAGTGTTGAGAACAGTGCTCTCACATTGGAAGTTTTCAATAAATACTCTTGATTGATGTATCAATTGATGGATCATATTGCTGTTTCCTCAGTTTAGAGCCAATTCCAGCATCTTAGAATAAGTAAAGGCTTTTCTGTGAGTCATTCACAGTGTACCACCACGCTTTCCCAATCCAAAAGCCCCTAGAGCTCTTGAGGCTGAGGTTAACCCAGCCCCAAAGAAGTGAGGGAACTCTCATATTTCCATCTCTGAGGCAGTTGAGAAAAGCCCTCAAATTAATATGAAGGGGAGGTGGGTAGAATCACCATGGCAACAACTTTGGATTTTTCCCCTCCTCTCTTCTCTGCAACACTCTGGCAATATGGGTAAATTAAGGGACGGTATTTTGCCAATGGACAAGAATGCGCATTCCCTCTCTGTGAGTAAACGAGACGGCTAATTGTCTTTATTAGATCCTTGCACAAATCTGGACAAGATATTATTAAGAGCAACTCATAAATAGTAATGTGCTGTATTTAAATGTCCCTCTGCATTTTCAAAAGGAAAGAGTTGCTTAATTAAGGATGCATCCAACTGATGCAAGAAATAAAGAATTCAAAAGGACATCCGTGGGATGATTTAATTGTCCAGAGCACTTCACAAATGTTTCTGTAGGGTATTCTAATTATTCCAGTGCACTATAAAAGTTCGGGAGTGTTACATAACAAAATTTGCTTCCTAGGGGAAACAATAAACCCCAAACTTTCTTTTCTATGTAGCTTTTTTTAACCCATATGAGAACAAAAACGAGGCCGATGGACAATACAAATATTTTTTGATTTAATAAAATCAGGAAATGTTTCAAACTTGAAAAATATCTCCACACTAAAGAAAGCCTATTCAGTCAGTAAAGAAATAGTTCTGATCAATGACAAAAGAGTGATCTCAGAAAAGAAGTTTGTTTCAAGGCAAAGATTTACCAGTAAATGTGTTTAGAGAATTAAGTGGGAATCACTGAAGTGGATCAGACAGCTGAAGTGTCTCTTAGGGTCAGATTCACACAGAACAGATCAGATTGGGGGGAGACTATGTTGGAGGAAGAGTTTTGTCGACAGGAGAAGTCTCTGTCATTTCATTTTCCTTCAGAATACACCCTCAAGTTACCTGTTGACTCCAAACGTGATGGGGCTAGGGAAAGACATGGAGTGGCTAGGACAGTACACAAACTTTTATCTGATTAACTTTCATCAAACCCAGTGTTTAGAACAGTGTTTGACACATAGTAAGCCTTAAAAAATACCATAATAATATTCATAATAATCAGAAAAAAGAGATATAAGCTGAAAACAATGGGATATAATGGAGAAACCATGGGCCTAGGAGTTCAGAGACTTGGTTTCTAATCCTGGCTTTGCCATGTGCCTTTACTGGCCTTCGGCAAGACACTTCACTGCTCCCTGCCTCAGTTTCCTCATCTTTAAACCATGGGTACAAAATATCTATTTTCCCTTCCAATTAGAGTGTGAGCCCCATATAGTTCAGGAACTGTGTTTCACCTGCTTATATTGAATTTGTCCGAATGCTTATCCTAATGCTCGGCATATGGTAAGTGCTTAACAAATGACACAATTATATTACTATAATTGGATATAGAAGGTAATGAGAAGGGAAGTGGGGACGGGGAGGGGGCGGTGGTTGGAAGGGAAGAGGAGAAAAATTTAAAAAAGATGTAAAAGATAAAGGAAAAGGGAGAGAGAGGAGGAATGAGTAATGGGGGAAAGTGGAGGAAGACAAGATAAAGAGAGAGAGAGATTGCGGGAGAGAGAAATGGATAAGAGGCAGAGGGACACATTAAATTAGTGAGCAGCTGAGAAGCAGGGTGGCTCAGTGGAAAGATCCCGGGCTTGGGAGTCAGAGGTCATGGGTTCTAATACCGGCTCTGCCACTTAGCTGGGTGACTGTGGGCAAGTCACTTCACTTCTCTGTGCCGCAGTTACCTCATCTGTAAAATGGGGATTAACTGTGAGCCTCACCTGGGAACAACCTGATTACCCTGTTATCTACCCCAGCTCTTAGAACAGTGCTCTGCATAGTAAGCACTTAATGAATACCAACATTATTATTATTATCATTACTTTACTGCTGTCTCCTCTTCCACTTCAGTGGGGCAGCCATAATGGAGACATTGCCAGAGCCGTGCTGGTCAATGGCCCTAGTTATTCTGGTTATTCAGGACCCATCACAATCCTGGCATCCTCCCCAAACTTTTCCTCTCTTCCTTAGGTAAGGAGATAGGTCAACAGGAAGGTAGAAAAAACATTATTAAGCCAAAAGAGCCTGCTTCATCTCTCTCAATCCCTCCTCTCAAACACATATAGCGAGTCATGAGATTTAGATTCTTGGATCTTTTGCACCAGTGATACTGGAAAATCTGCTCAACTTCTGAAATCAGAGGAAGTGGGATCCATTTGGGAAAGCTACATTGTGTCTTGCTTTCCTTTCCTTTTCTTGCCTCTGGTCAGCTCTGATTCCTTAGCTATCCCCCTCTTTCATACATCTACCTTTTTATTCTTTTCACCCATAGTGGAGGACTGAACCTTCTCACTGGCTGAAAGCCATCAGAGGTGGAACCAGTTTGAAATGGTTTTTTTCAGGTCCTGGAGTATTTTTTCTTCAAGAAGATACAGACGCTCTGTTTAGTTAAGAGGAGTTTTTTTTCCAAACCACTGATCAGGCCTCCACTCCCTCAGAGGCGGCATTCCCTTAAAAATACTCTCCCTGCAAGCGAGCAATATGGTTGTCTTGGGAGTCATGGCTCCCATTATGAAAGTTCTTGCCAGGACAAAGTGGCTTTACCAGATGCTGTTGCAAACAAAAAAACAACAAAAAAATAACCTTGCTGTCTGTAACTGAGCAAGCTGGTTTTTTTTTTTTTAGTACAAGAGAGCTGAACCCTGAAAGGCAGGGGCCGGGATGGAAACAGAAGCTGGGCTTGAAAGCTTTCCAGCCAACTGGCAATCTCTCTGGGTCCAACCGAATGGCCTTACCAGAATGAGTACTACTGGTTTCCTTAGATGTTGCCATGGCAGTTCAACATGTTTTTCTTTTTTAGATTGCATAGCGGATGTCTGGTAACCTGAGAAGCAGCGTGGCCTAGTGGCTAGATCATGGGGCTGGGAGTCAGAAGACCTGGGTTCCAATCCTGGTTCCTGCACTTGTTGCTGTGTGACCTGGGGCAAGTCACCTCACTTTGTGCCTCAGTTACCGCATCTGCAAAATGGGGATTAAGACTGTGAGCACTATGTGGAACAGGGACTGTGTCCAACCCGATTAGCTTGTATCTACCCCAGCACTTAGAATTCTGCTGAGCACACAGTAAGTGCTTAAAAAATCCCAAAATTATTACTATTTTTATTGTCATGTGTAGGTTTTCAAGTGGCTTCTTTGGTTTTCTGACTTTTACCATGGAAGGAAATGATTCATTCCTGCTAAGGCACCTTGACATGCCCATGGGAATTTGACAGCACAGAGAGGAGCAGCTAGGTGTCAATGCAGTCACCCAGACTTGGAATGGCAATATTCAATTGCACATAATGCATATTCATATCCCCCCCCAAACAGGCATATGGCTGGAAGACTGTAAACTCCTTGTTGGCAGTGGGTGGGTCTATCAACTCTACTGTACTGTACTTTCCCAAGCACTTAGTACTAATGCATACAGTCTGTGCTCAGTAATTACCATTCATCGATTGATTGTTCATTTATTCACTTGTATTTATTGAGCGCTTACTGTGTGGAAAGCACTGTATTAAGCGCTTGGGAGAGCACAGTACAACAATAAATGGACACACCCCATGCCCACAATGAGCTTACAGTCTAATAATAAATAATAATATTGGTATTTGTTAAGCACTTACTATATGCAGACCACTGTTCTAATTGCTGGGGTAGATACAGGGGTAATCAGGTTGTCCCGCATGAGGCTCACGGTCTTCATCCCCATTTTACAGATGAGATAACTAAGGCCCAGAGAAGTTAAGTGACTTGTGCACAGTCACACAACTGACAAGTGGCAGAGCCGGGATTCAAACCTGTGACCTCTGACTCCCAAGCCCAGGCTCTTTCCACTGAACCATGCTGCTTCTCTAGAGAGGGGTTTGTTCTATAAAGCCCAAATAAGCATTGATCCAGGTGAAGTGTACAGGGGTAGAAATCAAAATATCATGAAAAAAATCAATTTAAGTGGAGGGCTGGTGGATTTCCGTTTTGGGGCAAATAAAAGGCTAGCGTCAATAACCATATGATGTCCATCATTTATAAATACAGTGGGGCCTGCTTGGAAAATGCTACCAGCCACCACCTTCCTGAAGGGGTCAAAGCAACAAGTAGGTCTATTGTGTTCTAGACACAGCCTATGTTGAACTCAAGCCTCTGGAGTCATCCAAAAGTGATTTTCCTCCTATCTTAAGCTCCTCCTTTCATGGCTGGGGGGAATCTATCCTGAATGGAAATGACAGTTATAAAATGTCACTGTCCCAGACTTTTGGCTTCTCCCCACAGCCCACCTGGATTTTTACTTCTCCTGTAATCTTTGTAGATTTGTCTCCCCCTTTTGGGGTGTAAGGCTCCTATGGACAGGGAATGTGTCATGTTTTTATGCTATATTTCCTCATGTTTAGTACACTCTAGAAGCAACCCGGCCTAGTGAAAGAACACGGATATGGGAGTAAGAGGACCTGAGTTCTAATCCTGACTCTGTCAGTTGCCTTGCCCATGATCTTGGAAATTCAGTTCATTTTTCTGTGCCACAGTTTCCTTATGTGTAAAATAGGTCTTGAATCCCTCTTCTCCATCCTTCTTAGATGTGAGCCTCATGTGGGACAGGGATTGTGTCAGTCCTGATTATCTCATCTTGTCTCTCAATTAATACCAAGACACATTTCTACAACTTTGGGGAAGAATGTAGCTCATCCGAAATTTTCTTCTTCCAAAACTCCTATTACAAAAGTCTTTGTAGATGGGGAGAGTATTATGGGAAAACCTACCCCAAGTTGCCAAGAGCTCCTGTAACGTCTCTTCCGTAACAGAGAACATGAGCCCTGTAGTTGGACAAGGATAACTGTTGTTGCTATGTTCCCCCTGCGTTTACTTCAGATACACCCTAAAAGGAATTGTTCCATCAATTAAGCCCCCAGTAAGCAGACTGAGTGTAGATTGAATGGTTTTGTTATTTCTACACTCCTAACCCTTGGTCCATCCTTTCCATGAAGGGTGACATATCACGGATTTTCCAGAGAAGTATCCCATTCTTCCCAGAGAAGCAGAACGTGGAGTGGCAGGTGGCAAGAAGGGTGGCAAGGTGATCCCGGACACCTGAGGTGAACCCGGATCCCCCTTCTTGTTGAACCACGTCTGTCTTCTGGTGGTCTGGATCGTTTCAAAGCCGTAGACCTTTCACCTCTTTTGCGAACTTGGATTTGCAAGGAGCCTCTTCTCACCTTTTCAGGCCAAAAGGGCCCATTCCCAATTGAAGCTGGTGTTGCGACAAAGCCACGGCCAGGGACCCTGTTATAGCTAGCTCCAACTTGCAGTTAACCCCTGTTTTGCAGTACAGGTTTGGCTATGGTGATAACAGCCCCCTCTACCTCATGGAGTCGATGCCTCTGAAATCCAGTGTTCAGTTTCAATCCTTTCTTCGATACTATAGATCCTGGTCAAAGAGAGAGAACCTGACTGAAGATGTTTCCGTTTTTCTAATTTCTCCAAGCCACTAAATAATTCACTCTGGTAATCAAGAATAATTCTCACAAGTGACAACCAAGTCTAGAGGGGCAGAGTCTTTTAATTTTGAAACTAATATTAATTACACTAATCATTTCTGTCACGTCAGATGTGTTTATTAAAAGTTGGCAGAACTTTGAAAATCAACAAACTTGGAAGCCTTTAACTAAAACTTTCTGTTATTAAACTTTCCCCAGTGCATATTAAAATCTTTGTGGCCCTCAGAGGTATTTCTACACTCCAGCTGCAATAGGCAACAACGGGGGCAAATTTTAGGGTTTAATTAAAGAATACTTATCATCGCGGCGTGCCACAGTAATGTTGGATGACAAGACCCTGGTGTTGTGAAATTAATTACATCACTAGAGTGGGCCCAGTGCATGTGGAAAATTTGAACCTAAGGAAAAGACTCATTAATCTTCAGTGAGCTCGACTGGGGTAGGTGAAGGGTTTTGCATTCACAACAAGTCTTTCAGAGGTAACCTCAGAGGGTGTTTTTATACATATAAACAATGGTTTATGCTGCAGAAATAAATTGTACCTAAGCAATACCAAATGCTAGCAAATGCAGACTATTTCTATAAACTAGAGCTCCAAGGCACAGGAAAGGTCTGTTTCCTTAGAACAGACTATTGCGGGGGAGTTTTTTTTATTTAACACAAACAGATGAAAAACCAAGCTGAACCTGTAGTGAAGACATGCAAGGATCTGGGGCGACTTATAGGAGTCCCTGATCCAAAATGCAAAACTCTCTCTCTTTCATACTCACCGATTAGCTCAAAACAGAAACTATTTATCCCAAGCTGCTGACAAGATGCCCAAAGAAGTCTAGGTCAGACAGGCAATGTGAAGAAATAATAACTTTTGTTGAACATGACATCCAATTAATGAAAACTTATTTTTCTTAATTTGATAATTATTGTAATTAGGGTCATGTTCTCTGTGGATAATGAGTAATGCATTAGGAAGAGTTGAAAAATGCTGAAGCTTTGCGGTTTTGTAATGAGTTAGGATTGTCTCCTGAGCGATAAGGTGCATGACCTTAAACACATTCTATTCTGCAATTCTGTAGAATTAGTGATGCTGAGAAATAAGAAGCCATACTTTCAACTTCTAACTTTCTGAAGAATGGCTGGCATATCATATTTTTAGTGGGAGTTTTTTGAAATGATACCACAGTTCAGCATGATTTGAAAAAAAATCTCAGTTGCTTCCCACTGGATTGTAAACTCTCTGGGCAGAGGTTATGACTATTTACTCTTTCTTCCCCTCCCAAGTGCTTAATACAATAATAATAATAATAATGTTGGTATTTGTTAAGCACGTACTATGTGCCAAGCACTGTCCTAAGCGATGGGGTAGATACAAGGTAATCAGGTTGTCCCATGTAGGGCTCACAGTCTTCATCCCCATTTTACTAATGAGGAAACTGAGGCACAGAGAAGTCAAGAGACTTGCCCAGGGTCACACAGCTGACAAGCGGCGGAGCCAGGACTAGAACCCATCACCTCTGACTCCCAAGCCCGGGCTCTTTCCACTGAGCCATGCTGAGTGCTCTGCATACACTCAGGGCTCAGTAAATACCACTGAGTGATTGATTTATGGTGAGAGTGTGATGAGAAGTCTGGTTGACTGGAACTCCTTCCTCCAAGTGTGGATATTGAGATTGTCTTTGCTTCTTTTGAACACACATCTTGGGTGCACTGTATTGGGCTTCTAGGAGAGTACTGTAAAAGTCCCCCTCTCCGGATCACACATGGAGAATTTCCAGTCCTCTACCAGTCTTGGCTACGGGAGGGAGAGTCGAGCAGAGGCGGATCCATTCCTAGCTTGAGCAGTGGCTACCGAGTGGAAGGCAATCTACTACGAATCAGAACTCACCTGGGCTGCGCAGCAGCAGCATGGGAGAAACTCGACAGCAGAGATTTAAGGAAGAAGGCAGTGGTAAACGATTTCCAGATTTTTACCAAGAAAACTCTATGGATCCACTACCAGAACGATTACAGATGGAGGTGGGGCGTTCTGGGAGAGATGCATTCATGGAGCTGCTATGGGTCAGAGATGACTCGACAGCATAAGATAGGACAAGACTATAAAAATATTCTCTTAAACCCTCAGCGCTGTGCTGTACCACCAGGAGGAACTCCCTCATCAGTGTTGAATGAATTAGCAAATTAATTGATTCCTAGAGTCCATGTCCCAGAAACACTCTAGATCCTGGGTTTGAGACAATCTTAATGAGCCTGCAGGTCCCACTGAGAAAAGTAATGACATCACAACGAACAAAATAGGGAGACCACTATTTTCTTGTCTCAGGCAGCCAAGTATTTGAAGCAGGCCAACTTCTTCTTATGGTCCAAAACATAAAGACCAGGATTTCTCTCTCTCTCTCTCTCCCCTTCAGACTTGCTTTGTGACCTTGGGAACTTTCTTCTGCCTCCATTCACCTTCCCTGTTGTCTAGTGAGCAGTAATTAGGATGGGATGAAGAAAACTTCTTTCCAATATATTGCTCAGAGATCACTGCTATAGGACTTGACTGGATATTACCCCTAATCTCTTATTTTATCCCTGAGAATCAGCGGCTTCCTTGAGTTCAGAGCCCGAAGAAAATTAGGAAGTTAACTTATAATTGTTCCACATCAGCCCAGCAGAAATCACTTCCTCTCGAAATAACTGTAGCTTGAAATGATGGGTAACTCTTATATTCTTGTTTCCTCTGGCTGCAGGGAAAAGAGAAGGAGATAGGGAAGGGATGAAGATGAGCCATGGAAAAAGTAGGCCCTGGATAACTCCTAAATAGTTCTTCAGGGCCAAATCCTCTGACTATGGAAAGCTGGGAGAGAAACAATTTTGCCTGGGTGTTTCCGGACAGCAACATAGCCTACGAGATGGAACATGGGTTTGGCAATCAGAAGGACTTGGATTCTAATCCCAGTTCTGCCACTCATCTGCTGCTGTGTGATCTTGGGCAAGTGACTTCACTTCTCTGTGCCTCAGTTACCTCATCTGTAAAAAAAAAAAAAATTGGGATTAAGACTGTTAGCTCCATGTGGGACAGGGACTTTGTCCAACCCAAATTGCTGCTATCCACCCCAGTGCTTAGTATAGAGCTTGGTACATAGTAAGCACTAAAATTCTATTATTATTATTATTATTATTATTACTGAGATCTCCCATCAGCATGTCTCCAGGAAAAAGCAGCCAGTGCTTAAAGGGGGATTGAACATGAGCAAAGAGATCAGGCAGAGAAAAGCATGAGTAGGGGATAAAGTTTGCTATCGACTTTAAATAACTCAAATCTGCTCTCCCCCTTCTTTATAACCTCACTCCTCATCCTCTGCAACCCAGACCATACACTTAGCTCCTGTCACACAATCTCCTCACTGTACCTCAATCTTGTCTCTCTGGCCATTGACCCTTGGTCACATCCTCCTTCCCCTTTGGAACTCCCTCCCCCTTCGTATGTGATGACCACCGTTCTCCCCATCTTCATAATCCTACTGAAATCCTTTCTCCTCCAACAAACCTTCCCTGAAAATCCTCCCATTTCCCCACCCTATTCATCCTCCCTTCTACATCAGTACTTAACCACTGTGTTACAGACTCTACCCCAAATCCTATAGTCCTCATGTACATATCCCTATAAATGTCTTTTTCTGCTTTCTGTCATTTATTTTAATGTCTTTCACCACTGGATTGTAATGCATTGAGGGCAGGGATTATGTCTATTAGCCCTATCCATTATACTTTCCCAAGTGCTTAATACAGTGCTCTGCATTCATTAAGCACTCAATAAGTAAATTGATTGATTGAGAATGATTAGAGGAAAGAATGCTTTAATAGGGATCCAGCTCAGTGTGCAAATTTAAGAGCTTGCAGCCGTTTCCACCTCAAGATCAATATTTGTCCTGGCTACAGTGAATGCCCAGTGTGATTACCAGGCTCAGAGAGGAGTCCAGTCCAGGAATACTCTAGACGATGGGAGTTGGGGCCAGCAAGGAAACTGGAAACTGCAGGGACAAGGGCAAAAGATTGCATTATCCAGCACTTTAGAAGACAGAAAATGACCTCTCGCTCTGAGAAAAATACAGATAGATGAGTTTGTCTTTTGGCAGTCGGTGTAGGCAAGGATGTGACTGCGAATATCTCCAGCTTTCTGCTGGGCTGAAGGAAGTGTAGGTATTATGCTGGGGAGCAGGACTGGGGTAGCTGAGAATGGAATGGGAAGTAAACTCTCTCAGTCAGACTCGAAGAGGAGAAATAAGCTTGGTATTTTTGTGTCATATAAAGTTATATATCACAAAACCGCCTTTTGTGGCTAATTCTCAATGTTCAGAACAGAAACCCTGTTAAAATTAAAATTACATAATGAAGTCAAGATGTTTCCCTCAGTCAGGAAATCATTTGCCTTGTTTTCTTCTCCCATGATGATACATATCAGAAAAAAAATGCGAAACTGCTAATATGAAATTAGCCAATTAGAAACAGACTGTTGGAACCCATCAGTTTAAGTGTGTTGTTCCCAGTAGTCTTTGTATTTGTTCACAAACAGCTACATTTTGGCAAAGAAAAAAATCATTTTTTTCCACTTCACTGAACGTTTATATTAGTTTTTAGAATCTGTGTGTGTAACGATGGGAAAGGAAAAAAGAAAATCCTAGCTTCCTCCAAAAGGCATCAGATTTCAAACCTTCGATGACTTAAACGATCTGAAGTGTGGAATTTTCCAAATGTTTGTATTTTCAAATAATCTGAATCCATTAACTCTTGGTCATTCATTAGTAAATCTATTTTATAACCCAATTCTTTTTTTCAGACACTGAGCTGATTTCTCTCTATGAACTAACCTTTCTCTACTTGAATCACCTTCATTTAAAGTTTGGGAATCCCAAAGGTTAAAGGAGTTCATATTCTCTTGGTATACAGATTGGTGTCCCTGTTTAGAGGCAAGATTGGTGTTAGTGTTACTGCAGTCATTTATTCATTCATTAATTCAATAGTATTTATTGAGTGCTTACTATGTGCAGAGCACTGTACTAAGCACTTGGAAGGTACAGTTCGGCAACAGATAGAGACAATCCCTGCCCATTGACGGGCTTACAGTCTAATCGAGAGGGCACATCATGATGCCGACCTTGTAATCTTTTCCACCCCGCAAAACATGTGCGATCTCTCCATGCATCCAGAACAGGGATTCAGTTTGTATAAGAGGTGTTTGATTGGATGGCAAATTTTCCCAGCTGTCCTGTAAGTTCTACCAATCCCTAGTGGAAGGGGTTCATTCATTTATCCATTCATTCAGTCGTATTTATTGAGCACTTGCTTTGTGCAAAGCACTGTACTAAGTGCTTGGAGGCCTACCATATAACAAGAAACAGATACATTCCTGCCTCCAATGAGCTCACAGTCTAGACATGGAAAACAGACATGAATATAAATAAATAAATAGATAAATTACAACTGTATACAGATATATATATATATGTGTATATATATATATATACATTCATTCATTCAATCATATTTATTGAACGCTTACTGTGTGCAGAGCACTGTACTGAGTGCTTGGAAAGTACAATACAACAGAGTTGGTGGACATATTCCCTGCCCTCAATGAGTTTACATTCTAGAAGAGTCATCAGATGATCACCCGTGCCTGTAGGCCATGAACCAGAGAATCTCGAGCCAACTCACAGATTAAAAAGCCAGAATATCATCACTGAAGATGACCTACCTCTCTAGAAAAAAGCACAGCGGTCACAGATTTGATATTTTGGGTTACAATAACAGAAGGACATCATTGCCAAAGGGAGTGAGATGTTTGGCCGACATTGAACATTATGGGAAAATTTCTTCATTTTGATGGAAGAATTTCACAGATTTCTAGTTCCATCTTTTTTTTTTTTTCCTGGTGATCATGGCCAGTCACAACTGCCAATAATAATGGAGGTTTTTGCACTGTTGAAAAATTTTAACTGGAATCACTTGCCAGCAAACACCAGCTGTACTGCAATCTTTTGTTGCTGTCTCATTTAACGGTTCAACAGCTTCCCCCCTCCCCTTCTTAGTTTTGCAACTCCATTTTCAGATCCTCAGTACATATTATAGAGTATTTTAAAAATCATACAATGGCCTTGATAAAAAAAAACAAAAAAACTGTGTCAAGCAACAACAGAGATGAAAAAAAAAAGTGGCATTGATTTAATTTCCTTCAAATTCAAAGCACACTCCAAAATGCTATTTACATCAAATCTGTTAGAACAATGTTCATATCTGCTAGATAGCATTAGTTGGATTGATAAGACTAGTGAATCCATAAGGTGTCGCTGTAGAACTAAAACCACAGAAAAGATAAATTGATAAAGGAAAAAAAAAATCCTCAAGAAAAGAGATTGCTACAAATTAAAAATACCACGTTTCCTGAGAATTTCAATAAGCTATTAACTTTAAGACCCCTATTATAAAAGAAATGTAACTAATTTATTTCTACTGATGCCTTATTTAGTTTGCCCATTTAATGTTTAGACCTCTTTTCTTTCCTAATGGCCTCGACAAAGTTCTTTTTATAATTAATAAGGGCATCTGATAACTCATCATCTTGAACTATCTAAAAATGTAGTCTATAACCTAATCATATTTAAGCTCTCTTTTCACTTTTATTCACCAATATGCTTCTGCTAGTAAATAAGTTGTACAGTGAAGTGCAGGAAGAAATCTTCCATTAACAGGCTCTAAAATGATGGTATTTGACAGGCTGCATTGAGCTGTAACAATCAGATACGGTGCTTATTGATTAAAAGTCCCATAACGACCGAAAGGCTAAGAACAGTTGATAGAAACACAAGGCCATGCAGGCCACAGAGGAGTCGAGCAGGGTCGGATACTTGCTTTAAGAAAGAATTATTCAGTGAATAACTAACTGGTCCTAGACTAATGAATCACCCTCCGTGGGTACTGATTCGACTCCGTAAATTGATGCGGATTACTCACTCATTTCTGTACTAGGAACATGTGTCCAGGAATATTCTTGGTAGAGTCTTGCAGCGAATGTGGTTGTATCTCTTTGCTTCACAGAATGCATGACAACATGGAGAAAGAGCATTTTCCCTCTCATTCCTATTCATTAGCTGCTTTACTATCAAACCTTTCTTCATCTAGTCTTTATGGCAGGGTCTTAGACATCCTGTTGACACCAGGATGACTGTAGCCTGCAGCCAAGTGGGACTTTAGGATCAGGGTGGGTTGGTCCAGATCTAAGCTCAGTCCCCAGCCTTCCAGAGTCCCCCATTTCAAGAGGAGGTTGTAGCACTGTCGATCCAGAAGCGAGATGGCCCAGCCCAAAAGTAGGGAAAAAGTAATTTCCAGAGTGTGGAAGAAGGAGGAACCTGATACCTGGAACACTGTTCCTAGGGAAGGAGCTGGTGTTAGATCTGTGAAATAGCTCGGCCTGGACTGTATCCCAAATTTCAGATCGGCCCAACCCTTTTTTCTGATCTGACTTGGAAATATAAATCGGTGCTGATCGGACTACTTAATAATCTGCGTGTGATGTGGCAAATCAAGATCTCACCATCATCAAAAAAAGTTCTCTATTTTCTTTCCCTTCTTGGTCTAGAACTGGGTGCAGTCTTGATGGATGGTGCTGCCATCTGATTTCCTTCATGTGTCTATAAGCTTATTCTTCATCATGCTCTATCAGAGTGGGACTCAGGATAGCTCTGAGGCCCCAGCGAAGACTGTGGGAAATGGGCTAAACTGGCAGCCAACTAACAAGATTGACTGGTCATCCACAACAACTTACACTGTTATACTGTACTCTCCCAAGCTCTTAGGGTAGAGCTCTGCACAGAGTAAGTACTCAATAAATACAATTGAATGAATGAATGAAAAGCTAGTATGTTCAGTTTTGCTTTGGAGAGAAATCTAATATGGTGCGTAGGGAAGGGGTGATCTTCTTTGCCTTTCACTTGAGCGCAGGGTCAAGGCAAGAACAAAAGTAAGATTGGGAGAAGGAGACTTTGAGTAGTTTACATTTTTTTCTTGGTCTGCTTCAAATCGGTCCCAAGTGCTGTGCTAATTGTGCTGAGCGGCCAGTGAGTTCCTGACTGTTTGTAGCATAAATTCTCCTATAGAAAAGGAATGGGGATGCTCTCCCTCCTCCTCAGGCTTTCCATTTGGAACAGACTGGGCCTACCCTGATCACACTTGACATAGAATAAACACCTAACCAAATCCACATTTATTACTATGTGGATTATTATTACTATTAGAGAAGCAGCGTGGCTCAGTGGAAAGAGCATGGGCTTTGGAGTCAGAGGTCATGAGTTTGAATCCCAGCTCTGCCACTTGTCAGCTGTGTGACTGTGGGCAAGTCACTTAACTTCTCTGGGCCTCAGTTACCTCATCTGTAAAATGGGGATTAAGATTGTGAGCCCCATGTGGGACAACCTGATTCCCCCGTGTCTCCCCCAGCGCTTAGAACAGTGCTCTGCACATAGTAAGCGCTTAACAAATACCAACATTATTATTATTATTATTACTATGTCTGTAATTTTGTAGAATTCACTCCAATTCCTTCTTGGCTTGGGTTTTTCTAGGCTGAAGAGTCCTAACTCTTCTATTCTGTCCTTGTAAGAAAACATAGCGTGGCTCAGTGGAAAGAGCCTGGGCTTTGGAGTCAGAGGTCATGGGTTCGACTCCCGGCTCTGCCACTTGTCAACTGTGTGACTGTGGGCAAGTCCCTTAACTTCTCTGTGCCTCAGTTCCTTCATCTGTAAAATGGTTATTAACTGTGAGCCTCACGTGGGATGACCTGATTACCCTGTATCTCCCCCAGCGCTTAGAACAGTGCTTTGCACATAGTAAGTGCTTAACAAATACCAACATTATTATTATTATTATCTTTATTTTCATTCATTCATTCAATTGTGTTTATTGAACACTTACTGTGTGCAGAGCACTGTAATAAGCACTTGGGAGAGTATGATACAACAATAAACAGACTTTCCCTGCCCACAACAAGAGTATGTGAGATGGAAATAGGTGATGGGATTGAGAGAGAGTGAATGGCTTTATTTGAAAAGAATGTGGGGAAAGAAAAGTGAGTATGGTGGAGTGGGAGGGTAGGCTTAGGAGGATGGCTTAAATTTAGGTTAGTTTGCTTCTAGAATAATCAGATATTTTCTACCTGTAAGCACCCAAGTCCACCTTGAAACAACACTTTTCAGGATTACATCATTTTCTGTGAGTCATTTGCAGTCAGTCGTCTGGTCTCATTAATTTGAAATACAGCTGTATCATTTTCTTTGTTTGAAGTGTCTCACTTTGGCAAACATGGAAAGAGAATAATCCTGGACTATTACAATACTAAATTGAAGTCACATTGTTATACACTGCCGTCCAAATCCCTTAAAATGTGAACTCTTCCCAAACAATAAACCTTCAAGGAGAAATGAACTACAGTTGAATTATCACCTTTGCAGTGAAATAGACTCGTATAAAATAGTTTCAGGAGAATCTGAAGAAAAGTCTTTTATTCTAATTGCACCCAGCACAGAATGAATATCAAAGGTGCAGTAGTTGAAGTTATTAGTGCGTGAAACACAGGGTGATGCTGATTTGCTAACCAACCTTCAATTTCACACAGTTACAGAAGCAGGCTTTGGTAAATTTAATGGAGCAAAAAAACAAAGCTACTAGAAGCAATAGAACATAGTCAAACCAGTGTACTTGGTTTAATAATATATGTACGCTACTCGGAAAAGCCTAATAAAAATAGAATGTTCTATTCTAATTTTGCAGATTCAGGAACTAAGGGAATCATGCTCCTAGGGTTGCCACATGTTATATTTGCAGTCACCAGAGTTTCCTTTAGAAATACAGTGCCTATAGGCTGATAAACAGGACATGCCAAATTCCTTACTTCATCACATCTCCTGCCAGACCAGACATTCATCCTGCAGTTATAATGATTGTTTTGAGGAACCAGGTATTTTATGACTAACTGCCTTAGCTTTTTCTCTCTTTTTTTAGAAATGAGAAAGTAATACTTGCTACAGTACTTGTCAACAACCGGTCAGTTGGGTTAAAAAAAAAAAAAAATAGCCACAATATCAGGCGTAGGTGATTTGCAGGCTCTGGATGAAAACATCCTTAATCAAATTTAGTGGTGTTTGCTTCTCTTTTTCAGTAAACATCACAGGGTTGAATTGGAAATTCATGGTGATGACCATTATGAACAAGGATAAGTATAGTGTATATTATTC
Organism: Ornithorhynchus anatinus; assembly: GCF_004115215.2. Taxonomy (NCBI): domain Eukaryota; kingdom Metazoa; phylum Chordata; class Mammalia; order Monotremata; family Ornithorhynchidae; genus Ornithorhynchus; species Ornithorhynchus anatinus. The sequence continues at coordinate 31,291,463 of NC_041745.1, forward strand.
TCCAAGTGCTGTGCTAAATTCTGGGTTAGATACACTACAATCAGACCGGACTCAGACCTTGTCCTGCTTAAGTCACATCCCATAAGAGGGAAGGAGAATAGGTATTTTATCTCTATTTTACAAATTAGGTAACTGAGGCAGAGAAAAGTGAAGTGACTTGTCCACGCTACACGCCACAGACAATTTATGGAACTGGAATTAGAACCCAGGTCCTCTGATTCTCATGCCCATGTTCCGCCTCTATCATAAAGATGCCGTACATCACATCACCATTCACGTCCACAGAACTGACCAGAGACGTTTTTTATATAGGTGCCTTTATTTTGGAAGATATGTGACAGTTCGATTCTATCTTTGTGAGTGTAGCTGAAAGAGTGATACTAAATGGATTCACCAGGCTTCATTGTTTTCCCTTAAAGATAGATCCTTGCTTCTCTACTGGGGTTGTGGACTTTAAGAAAAACACATATTTATGCTTGATAACTTTCTCCCTCCACATTTTTGCATGTTGGCATTGGTTAAGAACTTACCATATGATAATGTTGGTATTTGTTAAGTGCTTACTATGTGCAGAGCACTGTTCTAAGTGCTGGGGTAGATATAAGGTAATCAGGTTGTACCACATGAGGCTCACAGTCTTCATCCCCATTTTACAGATGAGATAACTGAGGCACAGAGAAGTTAAGTGACAGGCATTGGGTATATACTCTATAAATAGATCAGACATATCTAAGGTACTTGATCCCCATTCTGACAGATAGGTAAACTGAGACACTGAGACATCAAGTGACTTGCCCAAGGTCACGCAGCAAGCAAGTAGCAGATGCAGGTTTAGGCCCAGATTCACGTCTTCCGCTCTCTAGGCCTGTACTTTTTCCACTGGGCCTTGCCATGGAATTTCACTTAGGCAGAGTTCATTTAAGACAATTTACTGTTCTATTTGTAATTAACATTGATAATAATTACCTTAACAGCTGCTGGCACCGTGATAATCCTAAAAGAAGCGTTATCCTGCGGTGTCAGAGAAACAATATCCCCCTAAGGTCACACAGGTCTGGGCAGTTTGTAATGGTTTGGTATTTTGGTTTCTCAAAGTTCTAAGCACAGTTGATGAAAAATTCATCACGATCCTTAGGCCCACGATGATTTAGTCCAAATAAAATAAAATAAAATAACTGAAGATCTCTTTTCGGTGAAAATGCATGTCCAGGCACTGTCAGAGGCGGAGGTGAGAGCAATCTTGTCCTGCCCGAGCCCACAAGGGGGCATTGTTAGTATTGTCACAGTCCTCAAGGAGGAGATGAAATGGAAAAGTCCGCAACCATTTCTCATTTCCACTTTCTAGGTGAAAAGGGAGTGTCACCGTGCTGAGCAACTAAAAGGCATTTACCGCATATTAAAACTATCAATTAATCTGGGAAATGTGTTAGCCTTGAATTGCGAAGTTCCAGTGCCTTAAATAAGCTTTCCGGCTAATTTGGGCTAATAGTGAAAAAATGTGTTTGAAGGAAATATTCTTTGCCAGAAAGTAGCATCGGGCACCTAAAATAGATCAATTTGAAGAAGTGACCCTGGTGATGCAAGAGCAATGAAGTCTGAGTTTTCTAGTTTGGGAGTGTGTAAATGAGCCAGTTACTTATCCTTCATGGCCCCCTCCTGCCGTGGTCAACACAGTGCATGTTCTTTCATTTAATCATGTTTATTGACCACTTACTGTGTGCAGAGCACAGTACTAAGTGCTTGGGGGAGTATGATATAGCAATAAACAGACACATTCCCTGCCCACAATGAGCTTATAACCTAGATGGGGAGATAGACATTAATATAAACAAATAAATTACGGATATGTACCTAAATGCTGTGGGGCTGGTGGCGGGGGGAGCAGTGATGAACGAAGGGAGCAAGTGAGGGTGACCCAGGAGGGAATAGAAGAAAAGGATTTGAGGGCTTAGTCAGGGAAGGCTTCTTGGAGGAGATGTGCCTTTAGTAAGGCTAAGAAAGGAGGGGAGAGAAATTGTCTCTCCGGTATGAGAAAGGAGGGTGTTCCAAGCAAGACGCAGGATGTGGGTGATAAATTGGTGGCGAGATAGACAGGTTTGGGTAATAATAATAATGTTGGTATTTGTTAAGCACTTACTATGTGCAGAGCACTGTTCTAAGCGCTGGGGTAGATACAGGGTCATCGGGTTGTCCCACGTGAGGCTCACAGTTAATTCCCATTTTCCAAATGAGGTAACTGAGGCACAGAGAAGTTAAGTGACTTGCCCACAGTCACACAGCTGACAAGTGGCAGAGCTGGGATTCGAACCCATGACCTCAGACTCCAGAGCCCAGCTGGCACAGTGAGAAGGTTAGCATTAGAGGAGTGAAGTGTGCAGGCTGGGTTGAGGTCGCAGTCGACAGCCCAGTATGGTGGACAGGGAAGATGCTGTGAGTGCCTAAAGCAAATTCCCAATGTCCTCGGCAAGTTCTGTCTTCTAGAGGAGCCTGAAGGAAGACCTCGAAGAATGACCTCAAAGTCACACTATAAAGGAACCACCATGAAGCCCCAATTGCAAAAGGGATGTGTGGCAAGAACCAAGTCTGCTCAGAATACACAATATTCCTGACCACATGGGCAACCCAGCACCACAAATTAAATTGGAACCGTTGATAAGGATTTAACCACAAAATTATAATTTCAAGGCCCTTGTCGCTCACTTCCATTGCATGTTTCCTAAAGCCTAGTATAGGTACTCAGAAAATAGCGATGATGATGATGATTATGGTGATGGGGGTGATTGTAATGATTACTATGGTAAGAGGATGTAAGTTACATTACAAATGTTGTGCTGAGCGTGGAGGATGATGTGATGGGCATCTGAGCCACGATTTTGCAGAACGATATAGATTCTCCACGATTCAAGGACATTTCACCAGAGAAGGGCCCACACTTCCAGAACTTCCAGAGGCACTATCCTCTCAGGTCGGTGTGATATCTAGGGTAGCATCCGAGCTGCAGAAATTGGTGGCAGGAACAGCAGCAGAGAAGGCTTGTTACCAAAAATTTGAAAAAGCCTCTAATGCCAGATCTGAAACAGACAAGGGACGGACTAGTGGATAACCAAACAATTCAAGATAAAATCGGGAAAATGGCCAACCTAGGCAAGTCTCACTCTAAACACCTAACTGTTTCTGGGGATTGAGATATACAGAGAGGAGAAATGTTTCTGGTGTCACATGTAGTTAGGTTAATTTTGCACCCAGTTCCCGATTCCAACTTACTTCCATTTCCAATTAACGATCTCCAGTGTTCTCCACCCTCCCATCTCGACCTCTCCCATCTCTGCAGCTCTCAGGTAGGCTGGTGATGTAATGGTAAGGTTGGAAGGACATTATAAGGTTAGAGAGACATTACCTTCCTAACTCTCAAGCCTTGTCTTCTATGAGTGCATTACTTGGAATGTACAAGGATATAGTGAGTCCCATACCTATATGATTACACCCTGAAATTCTCCTGCTCGCCCAGGCTGAATTGTGGAACGCTGTACTAGTAGCCTATCTGCCGCTCATTAGCAAGCTGATGAACCAGGTCATGTTAGTGCCATTAGGTATAATCCATGAATTTTTTTGGCCTGACATTAAGTTTGCTCTGCACAGAAATGAACTCTTTGTGCTTACTCATCTTTAAGCTGTTATTTATTGGTTACTATACCACCAACTGGCATATTTTTAACTCATCTGTTCCCCAGGTGCCTTCCTAAAGAACCATTTAACTCAATTCTTCCACCAATTCTTCCTGAAAAATTATTTTGTCCCACCAATAATTAGTTTTCCACAATTATGGACCCCTGACCCTTTACAATGGCTTCCGGTATTGGAATAGGATGTCTTCATGAATATAGAATCTCAAATATCCAAGTTCAAAAAGGGAACTTGGAATGCCTGAATTTTTGTAAGTTTTGTGATACCAGTATTGTTTCATGAACCAAAAAATAACAGCTATTAAAAAAAATAACTTTATGCTCTGTCTTATTTGGGATGCATTTTATTGTTCACAAAAAAACTTGTAGTTTTGCCTAATGAATCACAGTGAATACCGATTACACCAGACTTGTTTAGGGAGAACTGTTGATTTTTATCTCCCTGGTAATTTTCTTCAGGTTGAGGTTTGACAAAAATATTGTGAGTCAAAGAAACAGCTGCTTTATCCTTCAAGTATGCATTTTGAAATTTAATGACTTTGTACAAGAGAAGACATCTGGTTGTGTGAGGCTAAAGAGAGTAGTCTGTATCTCTTGATTTCCTCAGAACAGGTGTAACCATCTTATAAAAAACAATGAAGATGCTTATTAAAAGTTCAGATGGTAAGAGTTTGCTTTTCTAAAATTGGAGTTGGCAATATCAAACACCTCCAGATTTAACCTGTCCCAATATTTGAAAGCAAGCTGATGACATGCCATTCATTAAGAAAGGATCACAATTACATGCCCATATAAATTAATAAATGCCTATGATGTCTCCTTGCCAAATCCAATTGATTCTCTTCCATCCTGACCCTCCTGTGACTCTCTGCAGCCTCTGACACTGTGGACGACTTCCCTCTGGAAACACCACCTAACTTTGCTTTTATTGACACAGTTCTCTTTTTTTCTCCTTCGACTACTTTCTCTCAGGCTCATTCGCTGGTTCTTCCTCCGCCCCTCATCCTCTAAGTGTCAGTGTTCCTCTAGGTTTCATTTGGATCCTTTCTCTTCTTGCGGTACACTCTCTTTGGAAGCTCACCCCATCAAAAGGTAACCCTTTTATGCAGATTACTGCCATATCTACCTCTCTAGTTCTTACCTCTTACCTCGTCTCCCATCTGGCATTTCCTTTTACCTCCAAACTGTCTCTACTTGAATGACCCACTGATATTTCAAGCTCCATTTGTGTAAAACTGTATTATTCACCTTGCCTCCCAAGCTTCTTCTTCACTTAATGTTTTATAACAGTTTATAACACTATCATCTCTGAAGCCCACACTCTTGGTGTTGTACTTGACTCCTCCCTGTTTTTCAACCTTCACATTCACTAAATGCCACTAAATTCTGTCAGTTATTCTCCCACAACATTTCTAGGATCAGTCCCTTCCTCTCCATCCAATTGGCCACCATACTGGGACCGCTACTTGTCATATCTCGACTGGACAACTACATTGGTCTTCTTAACTCCACTCTCTCTCTTTATCATTCAATCATACTTATCTAGCACTTACTGTGTGCAGAACATTGTACTAAGCCCTTGGGAGAGTACAATATAACAGAGTTGGCAGGGACATTCCCTACACATACGTCCACATTCATTCTGTTGCCAGGATAATTTTTCTAAAAGTTTGTTGTGCACAGGTCTCGCCACATCTCAGAAACCTTCAGTGATTTCCCGTTCTTAATATTTTTCATTGCTGAGCTCTTGCTCATGCCTTTCCTCCTACGTGGAACACCCCTCCCTTCCAAAAGTGTTATACTACAGTTCTCCCCATCTTCAAAGGCCTTATGGAATCATTCCTCCTCTAGGAAGCATTAACTGATTAACTTTTATCCTCCAAATTACCACCATAGTATATCTGGGCCAACTGCGTTTTTGAGTAATCATAATTGCCCGTAACACATCAGAGCCTAGTGTACATGCCCCATTACTTAAGCACAAATTCATCAATATATACACTTCCTATCTGTAAATTGTTATATTTTCATATACTTATTTTAATAGCCATTTCCCCTTTTAATCACAAAATCCTTGAAGTCAAGGAGCTTATCTACTACCACTACTTTACTCTCCCAGGCACCTAGTACAGTATACTACATATAGAAGGTGCCCAGTAAAGACTGTTAATGGATTCAATCCTATAAAAAGGTAGTTCCTCAATAATCCAAGGAACTACTTCAATTAGGAGCTTAAAGACTTCCAAATGTCAATTGGAAACAAGAAATCAGTGTCTGAAAGCACTTCTCATGTCATCACAATCAAGAGATAGAGTTAGATTCCTGCTCTCATCCCCCATTTATAAAAGCCCACATAATTTCTTCCATGCAACCCCTGTAATTTCCCATAGGAAAATCCATGGGAAATTCCTGTAATTTTCATAACATCATCACTGTACTTAAGAAGATATCTCTTTCAGTTTTTAATGTACACTATCAATTGTCCTTTCAATTCAGACGCCAGTCCTGTTTTTCCAATAATGTGGATGGAAGTGAAGGTCTTTTAGCCCGAAATATCCAGAAAATTTTCTTGTGTAGGCCTGATCCAAATATTGGATAATTGGAGCTGCTATTTGACAGTTGAAGTTCTGGGCTGCCTGCACCAGGAATTGCTTAAGTGGTTTGGGTTTGAATGCACTGAAACTCTCTGGAGGTAAGGAGCCTTTTATTAGGTTGATCTAAGTCCAGAGAGTCTCAATTTTTCTTCATTATTCAAAACACAACATCCTTGAGAAGTATTGCAGTAAGCACAGAGGGGAGAAACATGTGTATACTTTACCAGTGTATGAATATTAGCTGTGCCCTCCGCAGCAGAATAAGATAATAAAGGACCAATACAACTTCTCCAAGAAGTTGGATTCCAGTATTTTCATTCACAGCATAGTTCCAGGGAGTGTCTATTTTATGGCACCAGAAATCTGAAGAGACCTAATGTTTTCATTATTCATATTCTCGGGCTCTTCAGTCACATAGCCACAGCAAAACTCCTTTGACAGCTTACCAACTGTTATCTCTATCCTTCTGCCACTGTGCCCAGGCTTGTCGAGATTTCTACCCACTAAGAGAAGTCAACAAGACACCCCTAATGAAATCCCATTTGAAACCCCACCCAAATGATTAGTTTGGTATTTTCCTCCGCATTTCCCAAATGCAGTGTTGTCCTGGTGAAATGTAAAATATGTTTCAAATGCAGTGGGTGAAAAAAAGGCCTTGGAGTAAATTATCTAATACGTGAAGAGAAACTGCACATCACAACCATAGAAATAAGAACTGATCCTTGCATTTGTCTTTACTCCCATTAATGTTCTGCTGTGATCTGAACTCAGAGATGTATATGCCTTCCATAGTATATCGAGAGATGATGACCTCTAGACTGTAAGCTTGTTGTTGACAGGGAGGGTGTCTGATATATTGTTATAATGTCCTCTCCCAAGCACTTACTACAGTGCTCTGCACAGAGTAAGGTCTCAATAAATACAATTGACTGACTGACCTTTCAGAGGGTAAATAATATTCCTTGTAATGTCTTCCATGGTCTTCATTCATTAATTCAGTTGCATTTATTGAGTGCTTACAGTGTGCCCGAGCACTGTTCTAAGCACTTGGAAAAGTACGATGTAGCAACAATTGGCCTTGGGACTAGATTACTCATTCTAATCATTCCAGTAACCTCTCAAATATATGTCTGCATACTGTTCTCTCTCTTTCTTAGACTGAGAGTCTTGTGTAGGGGAGGGACTGTATCTGATATGATTGCACTGTATCAACCTCAGGGCTTAGCACAGTGCTAGGCAGCAGTAGGCATTAACAAATACCACTATTATGAAAACCCAGGTTCTCTGACTTCGAGGCCCATGCTTTTCCGCTAGGCTACACTGCTTCCCCATATGGATGGCCATGGACCATGGCCATAGAGTTCGGTTCAGAACTGAACTCTAGGGAGAAACCCAAGTTATGCTTGTGTATTAAGAGCAGCAAAGTACCTTCTGCCCACCCTGTATTCCAGGAAATTGAGGTGGCACCATAGTGATCCCTTCTAAATCAAACAGCCAAGCCCATGTACCCTGTCCCTGACCCTGGCTGTGACCCTGACTCAAGAAAGACAATTTCCTCGAGAAACTTGGAGACCATAAACATGTTGAAAGGAGAAAGAAGTCTGCCCAACACAGTAAAGACCCAAAGCAGCTGGGAGATTTGACCCAGCATTACTGAACTCCTGCCCCTCACACACCCAACCTGGAAAACAAAGCCACCCATGGAGCCACCATGGGCACTTGCTGCCATCTGAAATCTCACAGACACAGACACACACACACACATGCACGTTCACTCACCTGCACACATACATGTACCGGAATACTTAAAGATAAAGTTCCAAGGAAAACAAGTAAAGCACAGAGAGATCCTTTGAGAAAGGAAAACACATAGTCCACACCATAATTGTTATATGATGATAAACTCACTCCCATGCTCACACAGAACATAAATTCACATAAATCCATATACATGAACACACATTTATGCCAAACAAACAGCAATAAAGACATCTTCTCACATAAAATCCTTTAGACACAATGTAATGTGACCCAAATGGCCTATGTGTCTTTCCTATCAAACTATTGATTGTAATGTGTTTTATTTTCAAGTGAATATTCGAACTATTTGAGAAGCAGTGTGGCAGAGTGGAAAAAACAAGGGCCTGGGAATCAGAGGTCATGGCTAATCCTGGCTCTACCAGTTGTTTGCTGTGTGACCTTGGGCAAATCACTTCACTTCTCTGTGCCTCAATTACCTCATCTATAAAATAGGGATTAAATCCTCTCCCTTCCACCTTAGACTGTGAGCCCCATATAGGACTGAAACTATTTCCAACCTGATCAACTTGTAGCTACCTCAGTACTTAGAGCAGTGCTTGACATATAATAAATGCTTAACAAAAACCATTAAAAAAAAACAAACTATTAGAAACCTGCTGAGGTGATTTTCAAAAGTGTTAATTCCACTTTTCTCCTGTACAGGGGAAGTTGTATTGTATCCCTAAAGTGTTAACAGAGGCACATGATATCGACAATTTGATGTCATTTGGGAAGTGGATTTTCCACAAAGTACCTGGTGGAAGCGGTCTATTCAGTGAGCTTCTCTTATGATTCTACTGTAGCCTCAATCATAGCCTAAATCTATCATAACTGACACGACCAAATAGCACCCAAAGCCAATGAACACTATCGAGTCAGTGAAGAGTCACATCAGTTTACCAAGGGCTAGAGGGCCAAATGAATAGCTAACTATCTCCTGAACTTCCCCTCATCTTTCAGGATCAGTGTCTGAGGATCCAGAGGCTGTTCTGATTATGGCATTTTTTCAGCATTTAACGGTATGTAAAACACTGGGGTAGATACAAGCTTCTGAAATCAGTGATAGCCCCTCTCCTTCTCGGGGCACAAAAATCTATCTTCCCCTTCATTGTACAGATGTGGAAATTGTGGCTCAGGGAAATTAAGTGACTTGTTCAAGGTCACCCAGCATCTCCTCTATCTCTTGGCTGTACATTCCTTGCTCTTTCCATTAGGCCAAAGAATTTAGATTCCTATTCTGTCTTATACATTGGTACCAGTACCACTAGAAGAAACTGCAAGCTACTTATTATGCCAGGTCAAGTGCAGAAGGAGAAGGAAAATCAGCAGAACAGATAGTCATAATTTCATGTTTAAAAAAGGCAAAGCCAAACACAGCATTTACAATGAAGTAGTTTTTCATGGAACCTACAGCAGGTGAAGACCAGCTAACACTAAAGTCAAAAGATAAATTCCAAAAAGGCACAATCTATCAGAGAGAACCCATCTATTTCAAACACTTTCAGTGATCTCTCTCCTGTATGCTTTCTGGAGAGCTATTGCACTAACTGTCTATGGGAATTCTACGTGGAAAGCGTAGCTTCTGTTTGTAAAACAAGCTAGCCTGCTGGGTTTAATCGCCACAAGCAATAAGTCACTTTAAATCTGCTACTAACAGCACTTTGGCATCTTTCATTAGTGGGTGGATAAAGGTTGCTTTGAATTTTTAAAATATATTGCAGCTTTTTTTTTTTTTTAACAAGTGTTGTTGCAGCAGTATTCCACCTGACCTACATTCTGGAGATGGATTTTACATTGCGAGGTTTCTCTTCCGTTAAAAGATTGGACTGAGGCCATTGCTTGGGGAGAAGAGTCAATGATCTTTAATTTCTGGTGCCACTGTCAAATTCAGTCGTCCTCAGCGTTCTCCCCTCTGATCTCTACTCTTTCAGTGAAATGAGTCTTCTGTTCTCCCACACCTCGCCTAAATTGTAAAAGGCCACAAACAGTCTTCTGCTTTGGGAGGACTGGAATTCTCATACTCTTCCACTTCTCCAGAGCTTCCACTTCTGTCAGAGCTGGGATGCCAAGGAGTAGAGCTGGCCATATCATATCATAGCTTTCTTCTCAGCAGCATGGCTCAGTGGAAAAGAGCACGCTTTTGGGAGTCGGAGGTCATGAGTTCAAATAGTGGCTCTGCCACTTGTCAGCTGTGTGACTGGACAAGTCACTTAACTTCTCTGTGCCTCAGTTACCTCATCTGTAAAATGGGGATTAAGACTGTGAGCTTCACGTGGGACAGTCTGATTACCCTGTATCTACCCCAGCACTTAGAACAGTGCTCTGCACATAGTAAGTGCTTAACAAATACCAACATTATTATTTGCTCCCTTAAGAGGAACAAATTACTGGGAAACATCTAAATCCATGTCATCAGCAATCAGCAGTGGTATTTACTGAGTGCTTTCTAAGTGCAAAATACGGTAATAAAGGCTTGGGAGAGTATAATGCTCCAATATTGTCATACATCTTCTATCCCTGACCACAACCATACCACTCAGTACAATATTAGTTGCAGTCTCTTGTTCCCCTGGTCCAACCTACACTTTTCTGCGTGCTTTCGACACCTTTATTCTCCTGTCTGACACTGGTCCTTGGGGACTTCAATAGTCACATGGAGATGCCTGATTGCCCAGAAACTTCCTGTCGCTTTGAGTCTAGTCCCAGCTCTGCCACGTGGCTGCTTTGTGACCTGGGTAAAGTCCCTTAACTTCTCTGTGCCTCACTTAGATCATCTGTAAAATGGGAATGAAATCTTACTCTTTCCTACATAGACCGTGATCCCCGTGTGGAATAGGGATTGAATTCATTCTGATTAACTTCTATCTATCCCAGATCTTAAAACACTCCTTGGTACATAGTAAGCCCTTAACAAGTACCATTATTTTTTTTAGGCCACTCTACATTTTGTCTGCTTTCAAAATTGATGCTATGTACTAGTTTCTCTGATTAACTAACCCCTTAGCTTTTAAAAATACTTGCTCCCACCCTCCTTCCCTCTCTAGTCACCGTCTTACTCTCTGATCTTCTTGCTCAGCCTACTCTGCTCCCAACTTGAACAAGGTACATCCCGGCCTTGGATGGAGAGTGAAGAGTGGAGATGCTGCTGAGGAGGGCTTGGATTCAGGGTGACTGGAGACCAGGGCAAAGCCTCCGCCTCACATGTACATGCTTCTCAGAATGTCTGTGGGGCAGAGGTGTGGGACTGCACATTCACAGTTTCGAATTTACAAGATAGTTTTAGTAAGCAATCCCAGGATGAATTGGGATTCCATTTTAAAGACCTACACCTCCAAGTTGACCTGGACCATTAGTGTTGAATGTTTGGTGCTGTATTCTAGGACTGGCTTCTCAACCTGTATGAGTTGATGAAATGAATTTAGGAGGAACTCCCCCTAGGACCACAGTGGATTGATAGAGGGCCACTGTCGAGAATTATCAGAAGCCTCATACGCTTTCCACAGACTCCCCCTGAACAAAGATCAGATTCACAGCATTTGTGTACACATACGTGATTTATTTAGTTATATCAATGTCTGTCTCCCCCTCTAGACTGTAAACTCATTGTAAGCAGGGAACCTCTCTACTGACTCTACTATATCATACTCTCCCAAGTGCTTAGTACAGTGCTCTAGACACAGTAAGCATTCAGTAAACATGATGGATTCATTTATGGATTGGGTCACGATTATTATAAAAGTCCCCAAGCTTCCCTCCCATCTTTCTGTGAAATACCCAATTATTCAATCATTCAATCTATCAATCAATGGGTGGTACTTGATCAGTGCCTACAGAATGCAAATAACTGTATTAACTGCTTGGGAAAGTACAATAGAAGAAAAATACACCTTCCCTGTCCTCAAGGAGAGAGCAATCTAAAGGTAGAAAGAGACAGACAAAAAATATTTATAATAATGTTTTCAGGAGTATTTTCAGGAAGACTAAGAAATGTGTCAAGTACATCAAGATGAAATTAATTGAACTAATCATTGAAGCAGCATGGTCTAGTGGAAAGGACATGGGCCTGGGAGTCAGAGGACAGGGGTGCGAGTCCCAGCTCAGCCAATTGCATGCTGTGAGACCTTAGACAAGTCACTTAACTTTTCTGTGCCTCAGTTATCTCATCTGTAATCCTTGTACTCTCTCCCCGCTCACATTGTGAGCCCCATGTGGGGCAGGGTTGTTTACAACATGATTAACTTGTATCTACCCCAGTGCTTAGAACAGTGTTTGGTTTGACACTTAACAAATACCATAATAAATAGAAATGTAAAAAGTAAAAATGTAAACCCAAGTAAAAACACACAAACCTATGTTTTCATAAATGCTGAAGATAGTAATAAAATCAAATAAATAATAATGATAATAATGTTGGTATTTGTTAAGAGCTTACTATGTGCAGAGCAGTGTTCTAAGCGCTGGGGTAGACACAGAGTAATCAGGTTGTTCAACGTGAGGCTCAAAGTCTTAGTCCCCCATTTTACAGATGAGGTAACTGAGGCTCAGAAAAGTTTAGTGACTTGCCCACAGTCACACAAGCTGACAAGTGGCAGGTCCAGGATTCGAACCCATGACCTCTGACTCCCAATCCTGGGCTCTTTCCACTGAGCCACGCTGCTTCTATTACACAAGAAATACACAAGTACTAAAGTTGTCTGCTAGATTGAAACAACTGAAATGTTGGCCATCATTTGGGGAAGGATTCCTGGAGAAGGTAGAGCTTTAGCAGGACTTTGAAGATGGGCAAATCACTGGACTGGAAGATTTGTTTCAGAGAGGCAGTTTCAAATCGGGTCAAAAGTATGAATGAAGGAAGGGAGGCGGTTGAGTGGAGAGTTTCACTTCGAAGGTTAACTATCTTCAAATGTGTTTTGATATTTTTACTTCCAGTCAATCTGGGTCAAAGTGGTCACGTAAACACAATTGAAAAGTATATAGTGTCTCAATGGGTAATCCTTTTCATTTCTATTTTTCTTTTAGACAGGGTATTGATAAATAATAACGATAAGAGCATGGTTCTTCTGTATCACATAAAAGCCAAAACATAAGTGTCATCTTCTCTCTTCCTTGAAGGCCAATTTTCATATAAAAGTACTTTTCTTGGGACCACTGTATAGGTATAGTTTCCTTTTGTCTAATTTTCCTATGCTAATTAAATGAGTAAAATTTATTTAGAAATAATTTGGTAATTCATATCCACAATGATCTCATTTACTTCAAAAATACAAAAAAAGGCCTTAAGCTGTCTTTCAAATATGTTATTATAACATCACACGAATATAAATTAATTAGTGTTTTTTTCCTACGGTGGCATGTCTTTTGTATACTGTAAGGAGAGATCTTTTTTTTCTTCTAAACATACAATAAGAAAAATGAAACACAGACTCTTACCCATTTTAAGAACAATGAGACCATTGAAACAATGAAACTATGGAACAATGGAATGTAAGACTGCCCCTTCTTCACACAGGTATAGATGTTTCTGGCATGGAAATTTTAGAAATTTAATATTCACTTCCCCAAGAAGTGGGTTTCCAAGAGGTGATGTAGTTGAAGATGGAAAATGATCTTATTTTCTCTTAATTCTATGATTTATTAGTACATTTAACAAAGGATATACATATGACTCTAAGTATTTGAAGCAGAATTCTGGACAGCCCCGAAAAAGTGAACAAGTGCAGCGGAAGACAGCATTCGGACTTGGTAGACAGCTCAATAAAGCCCCCTGAAAATTGGTTTTTCAGCTTTATCATCACGCGTTAGTGGGAAAGTCTCTGCTTTCCTAGACACGTGGAAAGAAGCAGGGATCGCTTGGATGCTGTAAAGTGCAGTGTTTTGTTACATTCCAGTTCTCCCATTGGCCACACTGTTGGAATCCCAAACTATTAGTGTTCCCTTTCATTTATCTTGTCCTATTTGCTTTAACCCTATTCCTGCCAGACATTTGGAAGGTAAGGGAGAATCCAAAGAACAGGATGTGTAGAAAGGAGAAATGGTAGGTAAAGAAAGGGTAACTGTTCACTTATCCCTGATGTATTGGAACTTTATTAGCCAGAAATATATAGAATGGGTTATGGAAACATATATAGCAAGTATTGTTGCTTTATTCCTATGGAAGTCTTTCTTTGTAAGCTGTAAGGAGTTTTTTTTTAAGGACTATAATAATATGCAGAATAGGATTGCGTGTGTAGAAGATCTAGAAAGCAGATGTACTGAAACCTCATATTCCTGGATATGAACATCAGGAACATGGATACTGATGATCATTTAAGGGTAATTACTGACTGATTACTGTGTGCAAAGCATTGGGCTTGGTAGAATACGTGACTAAGCAGACATGATCTCTGCTCTCAAAGAGTTTACAATCTGGCAGGGAAGAGAGGTGTTAAAACAAATTACAGGCAGGAGAAGTAACTAAATATAACAGTATATTTATATGAGAGCTGTGGAGGTGAGGTGAGTAGGGATGGGGTGAGTACCCAAGTGCTTAGGAGGTATAGATTCAGGTGCACAGGTGATGCCGAAGGGAGGAAGATAAAATGGGGAGGTCTGAGGTCAGAGAAGGCTTCCTGGAAGTGTTATGATTTTAGTAGGACTTTAAAGATGGGGGCTAGTGGTGACCTGATGGATATGACCAGAAAGGGAAATGTGTGTTTGTGTGAATATCCCCAACCTTCCAATGATTTTGTTAGATGAAGATGATGACATTTGTTAAGTGCTTACTATGTGCCAAGCACTGCTCTAAGCGCTGGGGAGGGGGATACAGGGTAATCAGTTTGTCTCACATGGGGCTCACAGTCTTCATCCCCATTTTACTGATGAGCGCACTGAGGGACAGAGAAGTGAAGTGACTTGCCCAAAGTCACAGAGCTGACAAGTGGCAGAATTAGGATTAGAACCCATGACCTCAGACTCCCAAGCCCAGGCTCTTTCCACTTATCCATGCTGCTTCAACAAGGCAAAACAACATACAAGGCAATGAAGTAATCAATCAATTGCATTTATTTAGGATTTTCTGTGTGCACTGTGCTGTACTTAAGACAGCGAGTACAATGTAACAGAGTTGGTAGGTACCTTCCCTGCCTTCAAAGAGCTTACAAAGAACTAGAGGAGGAGCAGCCATTAAATAGGAGGAGACTGACATTAAGAATCATTTAGCAGATACGGTCCCTGCCTTCGTGGACCTCATCATTTATGATAGGGGAGATGCACACTCATATCAAGGAAAAGTAACCCTGAAAAAGGACTGAAAACATTTTAGAATGCAGTAAAAGAAATAAGGAGAATGATTCAGTTCAGGTTCCAGAGTTCAGTGAATGCTATTTACTGAGTACTTACTTTTTAGGTGGACAGTGGGGAAGCAAGGGATGGGCTTAAGTGCTTGGGAGACTACGACAGAGACAGAAGACACAGCTTCAGCAACCTGCCCCGATTTTCTGTCTGATGGCAGTGATAACCACACCTCTTGCTCCTCATCACATCCCAGGGCAGCAAATATTAACAAGTATGTTTGTGTATGAAACAAAGGAAACGGGCAGGGAACGTGTCTATCAACTTCATTATATTGTACTCTCCCCATCGCTCTCAATGAATATGATTAATTGATGAACTTACAGCACCGTGACAAATGCATGCAAGGGAGGGGACATGTAGTTGAGAAAAACACAAGCAGAGGGAAGAAGGTTGTTCCAAAGTTCCAACCCTGTTATTCCTCCCAAAGTGGCACCTCTATCCTTCACACTTTGGACTGAATATCACTGAAGAATATGCCTTCCACCCGAATCCCTCTTGCACACACTGGCTTGAGTATGGTATATTTTATTTTTTCTAAACTGCTGACTTCCAGAAACCTGTTTAGGGACATTTTGTGAAATTTCTTTTAGGAAAAGAAAACACTCTCTGGCTCTTTCTCCCCGCACATCTCTATAAATATGCATAAACATAATGTAAAATCTAGTGTTGGACACCGAACAGGAAGGTGAGTTGTCTATTCATAGAAATGTAAACACAGAGACTAATGAATATATTCAACAAGGATCCTTGGGAGGGAAGCATTTATAGCATAACTTTGAAGCCTAGAACTGTGCGGTCGGCAGAATCTGCTCTTAACAAGACAAGGGCTGGGAGTTACATCTCTAACTCTTGTCAGCGTAGGTAGATGAAAGCATGATCTGCAGGGTTATGGGGCAGGGTGGGGCATTGTGGAAGCATGGACTGGGCTGCCTAACAATCCAGAAGACTCTAATGATCCAATTGCTAATTAAAATGAGGGGCAATCAAAAGTGCAGCTTTTCGATATGGGCGGAGGAGGAGATATTGTAGTCTACTGGACCAAGGACTGGACTGGGCTCCAATCCTAGGCCTGTTTTGGAACCTCTCTGACCTTCACCAGACCATGTGAGTCCAGAAATTGAAAGAGGTTCCTTGGATCCCAGCCCAGCTCTCTGCTCAATAGACTTTGATCGCTCATTCAGTGTCCTTACGGGTTTTGTCTTCCTATTATTTAAATCTACTTTCAAGTGTTCTTCAATTTCTTATTTAAAAACTTGGTGCAATGAAGAGTAAAAAAAAAGAGAGTAAAATTGTCTCATGTGGAGGGAATGAGCGCCTTCAAAGAGGGAGAATCACGTACCAGCAAGGGGTTGTTAATCAGCTTTAATTGTGGACCCCAAACTGTCTGCTGAATTTGTTAAAATCTAATGATAGGCTGTGTATGCAATCGGGTCCTTCAGCCCCCTGGCTGCTTCCTGATTGGGTAGCACACATCCCTTATTTTCAGATCCACTGGGAAAATGATATTCTTTGCATGAGCAATTTTGTGCTCCATTGCTCCTAATTGCATGCTTAAACCACACTCTTTGAAAGCCTTCAGTGTCTCAGAGAAAAGGAGGCCAAGATGTGAGATCTTGCAGAAATACATAAAATTTCAAAAAGAAATCTGCTGCTTGAAGGAAGAACTCATTTAAAAACACTGGTTCATGCACTGGAGTTAAGTAGGAGCCTAGCCTATAGGCAATTCGAACAGAATTTCATTACACAAAAGAGTAGCTGAAATAAGTTAAAAAAAGTGCTTGAGTCAATAATAAAAGCAAAGTGGTATAAATCAGCTCAAGAGGGAACTGAATCAATTTAGGGGAAAGAAAGAAATCAGAGGTTACATTTGTATAGGTTAGAAAAACCCCTGGATCAACATGGAGTTTGTTAAATTACCACATCTGACTTAGATATATTGATCTGTTTATTCCATCCTTTAAAGGCCATTGCCAAATTCCATCAAGATATTTAATTAATCAGGTTTATTATATTAGCATTTTTGGTGATGCATTTGAATATTCACTTGTCTCCTAGAGAAAATGTTTAAATCTGGAATGGGATTTTTTTCACTGAACTCTGTCAGTCAAAAGAATCATTTTCTGAACCTTTCCTGCAACCGTTAGTTAGTTCCTAACAGTTAAGGCTGGTTTGGGAAGGGAGAAGGATTTAAAAGTGGAAGTTCTGCCCTCCCCTCGTTGGAAAGTTCCCATAGTCTCTACAATTTTTGTGAGCAGGGTTTATGTCCATTTACTCCATCATATTGTACTAGCTCCATCATAGTAAGCACTCAGTAAATGCCAAGTGATCGAACGATTGATTAGCTCTCACTTCTTGGTCCATATTTTGCAGCAAAATTCAAGGATGGTAGAGGGAGGGTGAGAGAAACTGGGGGCCACGGACAACTCAGCAACCCTATTTCCTCTCTCCTCACCTAATTTAATGATTATAAAGTGAGGCAGAACCTTTTATCACAATGGAGAGGGGCGGGGCGGGAGAGGAGGGAAGTGGATGCCTATTTGTGAGGCACCTTTTATGTGGGGATGAGTTGAACTGTGAGCCACAGGTTAATTTCAAGCAGCCACAGGAGCTGAACTACAACAGAGGGTAAGGAGGGTTATAAACTCATTTTACAGGGGTTATATTAGGGTGAAGAAGGTAATATCAGTCCTTGCTCTGAATACCACCATCTCAGGATAGTCCCTGAGGGCCAGGGATTGTGACTACTCCCTTGCTGTGTATTCTTTCCCAGTGCTTAGTACAGTGGCCTGCACACAGTGGTCAATTTGGGTAATAAGATTACTGTTACAGTCCTGGTTTTGAGAGGACCACTTCCCAAGCAGACTTATTGTCGATTCCTTGAACTGGATCCTGCAAGTTTTTCTCCAATTGGCCTGTAACACAGAATTTTAAATTCAGTAAAATGGTGTATGGTGAGGTTGTTTTAGTCAGGAAACCAACCTCTCCAAAGCCCAACCCACAGATGACTGTGTTGAGAGGACGGGAGCTTCTCTGTCCATTACTCTCTCCATTAGAATCGCCTGCAAACTCATTTGGCAGTGACAATGAATCCAATCAGAAAAGGAGAAACTCATTCTAATGTTTCAATTATGTAGAGATGTTGCTTTGTTGTGATTGTGAATGTGTCTGTGTCCAAACCAGTGATTCCCCGTTTGTCAGACTTCCATATTTCATCTAATGCAACATATTCAAGTGGGAGGTATTCATCCAGGGCTCAACTGAACTTCAATAAGAATGCTTTTCCCAACCAGAGAGATCTGACAATTACTATAAGAGCTAACACAATGCCCAGTGCTACTGCCAGAGGAGAAATAAACACTGGAAAGCAGAAACAAACTTCTGTTGTGGTTTGCTGCAGCAACAGATAATCAGGGACACTAGTAAAGTGGAAAATCATAGTAATAATTCTGAAGGCTGCTGGGAGATTTTTTTATGGTATTTGTTAAGAGCTTACCTTACACCAGACAATGTACTAAGCACTGGTATGGAGTATACAAGATAATCAGGTTGGACACAGTCCATGTCCCACATGGGGCTCACAGTCTTCCTCTCCATTTTACAGATGAGGTGACTGAGACAAAGAGAATTTAAGTGACTTGCCCAAGGTCACACAGCACACAAGTGGCAGAGTCAGAATTAGAACCCAGTCTTAACTTTTTATTGGAAACCTCGGGCCTGTCTGCAAGGAGTCATTAAGAGTTTGTACTAGGACTGAATCATTTGCAAGGATCTACATGTGCAAAGTATCCAGATAGTCAAGACCTTAGCCTGTTTTGTCCCTACCCTGCAAAATCTTTACACCTGATATCTCTGAAGGACTTGGGTCAGCATATCCTTCTCAAGTACTTCAGAAATCGGTCACATACAATCAGGGAAGATTGTGTCGATGACCCAGATCGCTCCAAACTCCTAAGGGACCCAATTCCATAAACCACAGGGAACGAGGCTCCCATTTTTCCCAGTGATTTCCATTCCCCTCCATGTCTGTTGGGTTCTGTTCTGCCTCATTTGTTTTTTGGATGGCAAAGGAATTACAAACAGCCAACATTGTAAGGCTCACTCCATTAAAATAGGAATCAGCTGCTTCCTACATCATAGCTCTTGCCAGCTGGCTAAGCAATGGACATTGGCTCCAGCTGTGTTTTGAGGCATGCTCTTTGTGTTTTAGTGTCCAATCAGGTGCAGTGGCAATGAGAAAGCAGTCCCAGGCAGAGTAGGAGATTAGTAAAAGAAACAGGAACAAGAACAAAGCAGCAGAGAAAAATAAATTCTAGTCACGTTCCATGTTTATGGCTTAACCATTGGAAAATAAATTAGTGGCTCATCATGAAAGGTGTGAGCCTTGAGTAAATAATGTTCTTTATGGGTAGATAGTGATGTTTCTTGTATTTTCATTTAGTATGATGTACATCTAGTGCAGGTTGAGTGTGGGAAAAAATGATGTTTATATGAACTGAATCATTCATATCTCATTTAATATTTCAGTTTATTTAGCCTCGATAAATTTGAAATAGAAAATGTCATGCTAGCACAACTGGCAGGAAAATATATTAAATTCTATGTACCTCAGTTTCCCAATCTATAAAACAAATTGAGGAAAAAAAGAAATGGGCTAGAAAGAGAAAGGGAGAGTAAAGGAACGGAGGAGCTAGAATCTGAAACAAATATGAGGAGATAAAGAATGAGGGACAGAATCACAAAATGTCAAAGTAAATGCTCAGTAAATACCACTGACTAATTGATAGATGAGAAAAAAGTTGTAGCCTTGGCTCAAGGGAAAAGTCTTAATTGAATAAACTTGCATCCTTATATAGCTATCTTCTGCCTACATACTGGGCCTAGAGTTTAACTCAGGGCCATCCATATAATAAAGATGGCATTTGATAAGTGCTTACTATGTGCCAAGCACTGTTAGAAGAACTGAATGATTAATCATGAATGAATGATTACCCAAAGGCTCAGATCTGTGCTCTAGTTTGGGCAGATTAAGTGGTTTTAATTGGCGTACTTTCATCTGTGGGCTAGTGGAAGGAGTATGGGCCTGGGAAACTGAAAACCTTTGTACTCTCCATTGTAGCTTAGGACATTGCTCTGCACATAGTAAGCGCTCAGTAAATATGATTGAATGAATGAATTGAATGTATGAAAGACCTGGGTTCTAATTCCAGTTCTGCATTTACCTGCTGTGTGTGACTTTGGGGAAGTCACTTAACTTGTCTGTACCTCAATTTTCTCTTCTGTTAGATGGGGACTCAATACCTGTTCTCCCTTGTACTTATGCTGCGAATCCCATCTGGGACAGGGACTGTGTTTACTCTGATTTTATTGACTCTTACCCCACTGCTCAAAGTGTTTGGTACATAGTAAGTGCTTAGCAGATATTATTATCTATTATTATCGTCCATTCCAGTGGAGAGGATCCCCTGGAGCTTAGAAGCATTCATTCAGCCATATTTATTGAGCACTTACTGTGTAGAGAGCACTGTACTAAGTGCTGAGAAAGTGCAATTCAGCAGTAAAGAGAGACAATCCCCGCCCCCATCAGGGTTACAGTCTAGAGACCAGGCTTACAGACTGGAAGCTTCTGGACAGAGCCCCATCTACTGAATAGAATAATGCTTGAGTGATATGTAACAAGACCTTGTAAAACCTGGGGTTTGGGTGGGAAGATTTTGAAATACAGAAGTGTAAAGGATTAGAAATTGTCAACATCTCCTTTTTCAACATTTAGTTTTAGATTGTTTATCCCATTCCTTAGAAATGAAGCCAAGAAAATCAGTTAAAGAATAACATTCACTGAGCATTAAACCTGTGCGGAGCACTGGGTTCGGGTAATAGATGCTATCCCTGCTCTTACAGACCGTGCAGTCTAGTGGAGAATGCAGCCTCTGAAATGAATTAATCCAAATGATTAGAGGTAAGGGAAGAGACAGAGTTTTAAACTTTTTGCCTATATATTTCAGGTGGGTGTAGGGCTTCAGTGATATGGATGTGCTAGGGTGGTCATAGGGGTGGGAAAGAGAGTGGGAAGATGAGCAGTTTATCAGTGAAGACCGTATGAAGGAGATGTGAATTTAGGTCTGTGCAAGTGGGGACAGTGGTGGTCTTTTGGATGTGAAGGGGGAAAGAATTCCACGCAGGAGGGAGAGGCTGGAAAAGAGGTCATTAGCAGTTCCAGGTATCCCCACTAGACTCATAAAACAGCTTGATTCACTGAAGGCAAGCTGTGGACCAAGGGATCATATTCTCAGATGAAGGGTTTTTTTTTTTTTTTCATAGTTTTTACCTACCCTCTTCCCCCCTGAGCAGCATGCCATTCATTCTTGTGTTCAATTTTTGGACTGAAATTTAGATCCTCAGGTAACACGATTGACCTTGATTTTTTTTTTCCCTTTAGGCTGTTTCCCTGAATCGCTTCGTTTGAATAAAATGATCACTATCCTTAGTTAATTATAATAATACAAATTCCTTTCTCTTGATTTTCTGTTGCCTTAGGGGGCTGATGGAATGGAAAAGGCTAGAAATCCGTGGAAATAATGATTCTACCGTATTGGTCTCTAAGAATTTTTTATCTAACAGATCCTCCGTAACAGCTTTGCCAAACCATCGGGCATTCATCCTTTCTTTCTGGGAGAGAGATTAGAGTGTTTCTGTCTTCCCCCCTGGCCTTTTTCAAACACCCTCCCTGAATTGAATGCCATGCCCAGGTTGCTGGCAAACTCTGAGATGTTGTTGCCGAGACTGCCAAATAGCCAGGAGGCTGAAAGCAGGTTGTGTCCTTGTTCCGAAGAGGAATCCCATTCCGCAGACATTAGGCTCAGAACCGTTCCATTACCGTGGCCGATTGATTTACAATTGACCCCGGCCTGATTTGGAAAGAGGTATCAGATGCAGAGCGAAATGGCGCCAGGATCCTGCCAACTGGCGACTCCCTGCCTCGCTCCCTGGGGCCACCTTACCCAGCTTCCAGCTCTAACGGTTTCATTTACCGTTCTCGTTGAACTTCCCTGCTCTTCGAAGCCTCTCCCACCACCCTGTCCGTGGCCAGATGCTGCCGCTTGCCAAAGGGTACTAGCTGTTTCAACCGCCACTGGCAGAAACAAGTTTTTTTGGTCCACCCCACCATTCCTTCCCCCCAACGCGGTCTTCCTTCCACACAGGCTAGATGACTGAGCAGCCAGCGGGTGGAGGCAATGTGCAGAAGGCGGCTTCTGTGCTGTTTATGACCTGTGAAGAACAGAGGAAGGACACATAGCTTCATCTCGCTCCCTTCCTGGGAAACGGGGACCACCCTGTTGTCCTTCCAGAATGCAGCTCACCCTGCCTCTCAAACCAATCTAGATCATCTATACCCCTAATACATTACGCTTCACTGCTGCTACCCACCCTGGGGTGCCTAAGGGTGCCTAAAGAGGCCTGCCTTTCCCTGGTTCCCCCCCTTTAGGTGCCTCATAATGGTATTTATAATAATAATATTGGTATTTGTTAAGCGCTTACTAAGTGCAGAGCACTGTTCTAAGGGCTGGAGTAGATACAGGGTCATCAAGTTGTCCCACGTGATGCTCACAGTTAATCCCCATTTTACAGATGAGGTAACTGAGGCACAGAGAAGTGAAGTGACTTGCCCACAGTCACACAACTGACAAGTGGCAGAGTCAGGATTTGAACCCATGACCTCTGACTCCCAAGCCTGGGCTCTTTCCACTGAGCTACGCTGCTACTTATTAAGTAGAGGTGTTTATGTAAGTTCAATGTGTGCAGGGAATATGTCTGTTAATTGTTCTATTGTACTCTCCCAAGCGCTTAGTACAGTGGTCTGCATATAGTTAGTGCTCAATAAATACTATTGACTGAATTGAATCAATACTGAACACTTTTTGCTACAGTGTTTTGCTCATAATACATGCTTAGAACATCCTACTACTTGTTATGGGTAAATCACTGTGATAAATGCAATGTAAGCCGATTGGACAGTGTGGGCATTTTGGCCTAGTAGAAAGACTGAGAGACTTGGAGTGAGGAGACCCATGGTCCAATTCTATCTCTGCTACTTGCTAACTGTGTGACCTTGGGCAAGTCATTAGTTAATCTTCCTGGGCCTAAATTTCCTTGTCTGTAAATGGTGAGCCACACAGAGGACGAGATTTACACCCTATCTTCTAACCTTGTATTTGCTCTGGTTTTCAACATGTGGTAAACACCTTGTAAATACCATAATTATTATTAGGCAAGATCCCTATCCCACTTTGGGATCACAAAGTAGCCAGAAGCAGCATGGTCTAGTGGTTAGAACACGGGCCTAGGAGTCAAAAGGACTGGGGTTCTAACCCCAGCTCCATCACTTGTCTGCTGCTTGACCTTGGGCAAGTCCCTTCCCTTCTCTGGGCCTCAGTGACCTCGTCTGTAAAATGTATATAAGACTGTGAACCCCAAGTGGGACAGGGACTGTGTCCAACCTCACTAGCTTATATCTACCCCAGCGCTTCCAACAGTGCTTGACACATAGTAAGCCAAATACCTTCATCATCATTATTATGGCTATCTAAATGGGAATAAAAAAAGGTAATCAACAATAGTATTAAACACGTCACCCACATATTACGAACTCAACAACGTAAGATATTGTAAAACCAAGTTGCTGAACACAGTTTTTGGATGGAGGAGACATCTGACATCTCACAGTTTTACAAAATTTCCCTCTTTCAGGTCACCACCAATGTTAATAAGTGAATTGCTCATGTGCTCCTCTAGGATAGTTTCCTATTCCTGAGAAGGTCAGGGAAATCTCCTAGCAACTGAAGGTCTACCAGTGAATGACTGTTTTGGGAGAAGAAACACTCCAAGGTCCGTTGTGTTCTTCTTGGTTATCCTTGGTGCTCTGGCAAAACTAAAATTTTGTGCTCACTCAGGCATTGAAACCCTGGTTGCTTGGTAATTTGGAAATGTGACTGGAAAATCATGAAATCAAATCCATCATTTCAACTCTCCCACATTTTAAATAATAATAATTCTAGTTATTGTGATGACTATGACCTTTGTTAAGTGCTTACTATGTGCCACACATCTTGCTTAGTACTGAGGTAAATACAAGCCAATCGGGTCCCACTTGGGGCTCACAATCTAAGAAGGAGGAAGAGCAGGTTGGAATTTCTAATTTTCAGATGAGAGACCTGAAGCCCAGAGAAGGTAAGTGACTTGCCTAAGGTCACACAGCATGTACACAGTGGAACTGGGAGTAGAACCCAGTGTTCTGACTCCCAGGCCTGTGCTCTTTTATTATGAAACATTAAAGAATGGGCTGCTGCTGAGCCCAAGTGAAGGATTCATTTATTCAATCGTCTTTATTGAGTGCTCACTGTGGACAGAGCACTGTACTCCGCGATAACCCCAGCTCAAGTGCACCTTAATGTGACAGGGCTTTTATGGAACCCCAAGTATTCTCGCTTCCTGACTTTTGCATATTTGAATGACTAAGTCTAATATATTTTTACTCTAGATTTTGGCTTTTAATTTGAATGCAGTTTGTGATCTCTGACAGTTCATTTGTCTGTTTTAGCTGAGAACGTTATCATCAGATTTCTACACAGATTATTGTATTTTTTCCTCATCTCTGCCATGACTCCAAATTATGGATCTGGTTTTATGTGTTAATGAAAGCCAAATTAGGTTCCAAGCAAAGAAGCAATGTCAATTTTAATTTGAATTGTGTATATGTGTGTGTAAGTGTGCTTGATTTTTGCAGTTCTGAAATTGAAGACCGAACAATTCCGGTGTCCGTGGTCATGTTTTAATGTTCAAGGAGAGAGTCCTCTGAAGCTAAGAAAATCTCGGTGACAAATTCAAGGCATTTAGGTGTCAAATATTTATTACTGCAATTGCAAGCAAATTGCTTTGGAATATTCAAAGTTTTTTATAGTAAACACAGCAAAATGCTAAAATCTGCAATGCCAGGAGGGATCATAAAGCCTGTAATGTAGTTTATAAGCAGTGCTTATTATTTTGATGAAAATATAATTTAAACATAAATTCATGAATAGTTGAAAATTTGTGATGCAGTGCAGTTTTGATCTGTAAGCGTCTGTTGAATACCCAGGAAACCACAGCATTTGATATAGCAAATATTTTCTGGGAGAAGGCCTTTCTTTTTCTTTATCAATTATTTATTATCCAAAAATGTAAGAGCAACATTCTTTGAAGGAGCTCATCGTAAAGTGTCTAAGCGCTAGGTAGCAAATCAATGGTGGTTTAAATGACTGTTTCTTCCCAGAGGGAAAATATATTTTAGTTTGGAGTTCTAAATTCATTATGCTTCGGTGCATACCAAGTGAAAAACACTATTCCCGTCATTAATGTGTTTATAAGAGGCTCTTCTTGTCTCTGCTAGAGAGACTGTTGTTTGTTTGGTGATGTGTTTTTTTCTCTGATGTACTGTCTGACTGTAAAAGCTAATGTGCCCAGTCGTATTTGAAGGCGTAGAATTGATTTCAAACTTTATCTAATTGCTTCAAGAGGAACAGGCTTAACTACAGTATTAATTATTGTGAATTATCACCATACTTCAATTTAAAATGAATTTTATGCCTATGTGCTCTGTCTTGTTCGACGGTGCATTCCCCCCCACTAACCGTTATCATTATTTGAACTTTTCATTCATTCAATCGTACTTATTGAGTGCTTACTGTGTGTAGAGCACTGTTCAAGCTACGTTGACTTTACAGATTTGATTTTCCCCTCTGAAAAGAAATATTCAAGAAGAGTGCAAGAGTATAGACAATGTCCTAGTGTCACCAACCCCTTTCACTATTTCCTAGGGAAAATATCAGAAAGCTAGAATTCTTTCTGGATAATGAGCTGGACTTTCCTGTTGCCTATTCCCAAGCCATCAGGCAGTCCCTTTAGAACTAACACTGGCCTTTTCTGGCCCTAAAGCACTCTGCAGGTTTGACTCGGTAAGACCTTGGGACTTACTTTCCTAGAAGCCCTTAGTGGCTCAAAAAGAGTACTCATTGACTTGGGGAAGCCACTTCAGTGGGCAGCTCCAATTTGCAAACAGTGTTTTACTTTTCCATGCATCTGAGGGCTGAATTGAGTTTTTCCATCTAACCCTCCCACGAGCAACCCATGTAGAAATGAATTTGTGTTTTAGCTTTCAACTGGGTGTATCGAAAAAAAAAAGTGAATATTAAGTATGAGAAAAAAATGGCTAATGCCGACTCGGAGAAACATAGAGAGGGGTGGGAAAGATATTGCCTCATGTAATAATTTTGAGTCCAGGAAGTAATTTATTTCATCCATTGAGCCACTGGGAAATAAGCAGGAGTCCTCTCAAGGTCCCTTTAGCTTTTCAGTTTAGCGGTTGTCTCAGTGCTGATATTTTTTTTTTTTTGGCACCGGAGAAGCTCTGAGACAATTGGGTGCTGGGTAAATATCTCCCTACCATTCATTTGGAAAGATGATGCTACTGGCAAAGAGAACTATGCCTACAAACATAGCTGTAAGAACTCAATAAATATGACTAGCTGACTGTCAATGGATACAGTGACAAGGGAATAACCAAAATAGCAGCCCAAAGATCCAAATAATAATGACATTCATGCACTAGGTAGTCAGTAGGCAGTAGCTGAAATCTGAAGTCTTGCTTGGAGCCCAATTGAACTGCATCATTAAAACTGGACTTTGGCTTGTTGGAGAGCAGAATGTGAGAAATCTGATGCTCTTCCATTGAAAAGGAAATTAGCATTTTTATCATTTATATTTCATTTTATATATTCATTTATCTTTAAAAATCCAGAAATAAATAAACTTGCTTATTCACATGAAAAATGGGTTTTAATCCCATCACTTCAGATTCATTCCAATCTCTATCTCCTGGGGAAGTAGAGCACATGGCCTTTGAATAATAATTCACAGAAACTTGCCCATTATGTCAGATGTGCAATTTCATAATTTCAAAATGTCTCTGAGACATAATTGGCCTCTTTCTGGGTCTTTTTAACACTAGAGACCAAGTTGGATGTATTTGGGGGTAAAAAACATTCTTTTTCTATCAGCCTGTTCCCCATGGTCTGGTCATTTCATTACCCAAGAGTAAACTGCTACTGGTTTATTTTCCCAGCCCCGGTCTGGTTGATTTAATGTCTTGAAGCATAGTCTCAGGGGAACAATACCTGAAGTCTAGGGGGATTTCATAGCTAGTAAGGAGAAGCGATCTAACAGTGGCTGATGATAACCACTTCCTTTCGCCGATGCTGTAAATCAAGTTTTCTGAGTCGTTTATGATATCTCATTTGAAACTAGGGCAGAGCTATGATTTTTCTATTCACTCTCAAGAACATGATCATAACATTGTCCACAGTTACACCTAAGCTGTTGTGATTCTGTGGTACTCTACCTTGAACTTGTACAGTTGCCATTAGTTGCCATTTAGTTGCCATTGTTTTTACGAGATGTTCTTCCCCTTGACTCTATTTGTTGCCATTGTTCTTGTCTGTTCGTCTCCCCGATTAAACTGTAAGCCCGTCAAATGGCAGGGATTGTCTCTATCTGTTGCCGACTTGTTCATTCCAAGCGCTTAGTACAGTGCTCTGCACATAGTAAGCGCTCAATAAATACTATTGAATGAATGAATGAATACAGTTTTTTTGCATTTAGTAGGAACTCAAAAAACATGAATGAATGAAGGGATAAAGGAATGAAAAAGAAAATGAGAAGCCACTGATCATTTTCAAATAATAATAATAAATCATTATGGTAGTTGTTAAGTGTTTACTATGTACTAAGCACTGCTCTAAGAGCTGGGGTAGACACAAGTTAATCAGGTTGGACACAGTCCCAGGCCCACATGGGGCTCACACTCTTAATCCCCATTTTACAGATGAGGGCATCTGAGGCCCACAGTATTGAAGTGACTTGCCCAAAATCACACAACAGACAAGTGGAAGAACTAGGATTACAACGTAGGTCTTTCTGACTCCCAGGCCCAGACTCTATTCACTAAGCCACGCTGCTTCTTCATTTATTAGGGAAGTAATGTTTTCCAGCCATACCTTTAGGAAGATTATCTGTGCATCTACATGTAAACAAAGGCTGAAGAGAGGAGAAGTTTAAGGCAGTAAAGGGGATTTCAGTAATTCACTCTAGAGGGAGCTGAGCTTGTACTATGGTATTGGTTAGGAGGATGAAAATAAATTTTAAAACATGTTGGTATTTATTAAGCACTTACTATGTGCAAAGCACTGTTATAAGTGCTGGGAGGATACAATGCGATCAGGTCATCCCACGAGGGGCTCACAGTTTTTAACTCCCATTTTACAGATGAAGTAACTGAGGCACAGAAAAGTTAAGTGACTTGCACAAAGTCACACAATGAAGAGGTGGATATGTAAAATATTACTGAGGAAAAACTGGCAGGATTTAGAGATCAATAGACAGTGGGATTGGGAATGCATGTCCAACTATTTGATGGAGACTGAGTTGTGTGGATATTTAGAAATTCATCTTTTTTTCCCCATCATTAACCTTTGAAATGCTATTCTTTTCACTTGATTGTCTCTTTTTATGACTTCTGCATTTCACTTGTTTTTTTGGAAAACAGGATACTTTATAAGCTTTTCTTTAGGTCCATAAAACAAGACAGCTACCAAAAACTGGCCTTGGGGCTCCTTTTAAGGCTGAATGGGAAAAATCAATTAGACACTCAATGCCCTCAGAATTTCCTACAATATTCATTTGGAATTTAGTAGTTCCAAAAACCCTTCTCCAACCCCGTCTGTTTCATAAATCATTATGACATTGCTTTCTAAGTCTTTGGAGACTAACACTCTTCCTGTGGCACCTCTGCTTAAATTCCTCTTCAATCTTAATTTCTTTGGGGGAAAAGTATTTTTTTTCTCTTAGCTCGAAAACTGCAATCCAAATGGATTGGGGCTCAAAGGGATTCATATGGGTATAGATTGGAAGGAGTGGATGATAGATCTCCCATCTGCTGAAATATTGGTAGAGAAACTGGTGTGTAGAGCTCAGAGCTCAGAGTATGGAACATATGTTTGGTAAGCAATTCACATCTGATTCTAGGAAAATGCAGCGTGGCCTAGTGGATGGAGCACAAGCGTGGCAGGCAGAAGGACCTGGGTCCTAATCCTGGCTCTGCCATTTGTCTCCTATGTGAACTTGGGCAAGATGCATACTTTTCTGTGCCTCAGTTCTCTCATCTGTAAAATGGGGATTAAGACTGTGAGCCCTATATGGGACATGGACTATGTCCAATCTGATTAGTTTATATCTACCCCCAGCACTTACTACACTGCCTGACACACAGAAAGCACTTTTACCATAAAAAGTAATATCCCCTTTTCTAAATCCCCTAAGGATTAGATACTCACTCCATTCATTCATTCATTCATTCATTCAATAGTATTTATTGAGCGCTTACTATGTGCAGAGCACTGTACTAAGTGCTTGCAATGTATAATTCAGCAACAGAGACAATCCCTGCCCAATGACAGGCTTACAATCTAATGAGGAGTGACAGACGGACACAACCCCACCACATATTCTTATAGACAGTTTCCTTCTCTATCTGTAATATATTTTACTGCTTCTTCCCCCTTCTAGATTGCAAGTTCCTTGTGCCTATTTGCTTTAGTCTACTCTCCCAGATCCTTGGTACAGTGGTCTGCACAAAATAAGTGCTCAGTAAATATCACTGACTGATCCCAGAAAATCAATAACAAACAATATGCACAGAAATATCTACATAGTAGAATGGGTCTATTTGAGTGTTATCCAAATTACTGAAAGATATCCACCCTTATAAATCCTAAGTATCTATGGGATGCAACAAATGTTAATCATATCTTAATTAATTGACACTTATTAAGAATAGAACTTTCCTTCCGTTAGGGAAGGGGGAAACACTATAGCAAAGGAAGCAAGGTTTATCAGGCCGACAACTGAACCGGTCAGGAGTCAAGCTTCAAGTGGGGAACTCACTTGGAATAATAAAAATGTTCAACTTCAATACCAACATATTTCCAGCAATCCTTATAAATCAAGATACAGCAACTAGTGGCAAGCCTTTTCATTTGAAAATGAGACCTATAGCTCTGATTTATTATAGTTTTGAAGAGCATTGCCTTGCTCTGTATAGATACAGACGCTGTGGCCTTCTTTGTTCCCGGTAAAACTTGAAGGTACCTGCTCTCTTTTCAGATCATCAAAGAGTCCCACAGAAACATTGACCTCTGGGAGGCAGAAGCCAAAGACAAATCAATCTGACCTGCTTCCATCAGAATTGGGGTAAGTGACTTTGTATGGAGGTATCATACATGCCTGCAATGAACTAGAACTTTGAAATTTGAAAGGACAGTATATATGGACCCAATGTAGAAAGTTCTATGTTCAAGCCATAGGTCTGGCAATTATAAGTGAACATGCCAATAAAAAAAAGCACTGGAAGGTTGTACGCTTCTTTAAATAATGTGAATGCTGAATTACAGCTTTGCAGATTTTAGTAGATAACCACTTTCCTTATCTTCAAAGCCATCCTAAAATCCTATCTATTCCAGGAGGTCTTCCCTGCTTAATCTCTCATTGCCCCAGCCTTTTCCCCTGATTATTGATTTACCTATACACTTGATTTTTCACTCTTTAAAACTCTGCCACTCCCCTCCAGCCATCTCACCATCACAATAATATACCGATTTTTAAACTCTGTTCTTCCTCCTACCTTTAATTCATTTTAGCGTCGGCCTCCCCGCAGAACTTTGAAAGCTCCTTGAGGTCAGGAGTCCTGTCTACAAACCCTATTATGCTCTCCCAATTGCTCAATACAGTCTTCTGCACAGAGTACATGCTCAGTAAATACTATTGTTTGATTAATTACTTTTACAAATCATTTTTCATCGGTTTTCAATAATTATGCCATTTCCAGTTTCTCAACCCTATCTCTCCTCCTGTTGTGCTTCATATTTTTTGGCTAACAGATTCACAGATATAGACCCAAGAAAGTATACTTCAAGTTTCACCAAAAAAGGAAAAGTGAAATCATATGAAAATGTACTCCCCCTACAAAATAAATAAATGAATAAAGAAGTAAGCAACATTTATGACATTTCAGGAACTACTGTATCTAAGCTGGCAAACAGGCCCCTACACTCTGATATCTTGGGTCTGTGGAGACCTGACTAAAGCAGTAATGCCTACCTTCTCCTTCCCCATCCATCATCACCTGGGAATAGCCTTTGAACATCGGGAAGGTTGTCACTGTTTCAATCTTAGATAGCTCTGACAAAAGAGTACTGAATATATGGAGGATGACTCCCTCCAGCAATGATGAACAGCTGCTTTTCTCATTATTCTTATTGTAGCATCGTTCTTTGTTCTAATTTGCGAGTTAATTTCTTTCCCACTGTGTGTCTCCTCTCTCCTTGTGACCCTCTTGTGGACCAGAGATTGTCTTTCCCCAGTGCTTAATATAGAAATTGTCACAAAATAAGTATATGGCAAAAGCAATTAATAATAAGAATATGTTTATGCCTTTTTATATTTTTTCCTAGTTCCTACCTGACTTCATTTAAGCACTGCATAATTCCTTTGAGCATCTAGTCTTGTCGGGGAAAGCGCATTACTTCAGGACTAGGTCAATTTATACTATGTTGACTCAATTCATCCTTAAGCATAACTCATTCCCAGTTGCCTAGTCTAGAAAAAGCTTGTGGAATTGCCTTTCTCTTAATACTGGTAGGAAACATCTCGTGCTTCCATTATTTGTTGCTCCTGGAAAATGTAGAAAGTAGAGAAACGAAGCAAAAACTTTTCCCAGGTAAGTTTATACATTGCTATTATTGTTCCGCTTACTTCATTTTTCAAAAGTGTAAGGCAATGTTCTTCTGACCTGAGACAAGATGACATCATGTAAACCCAATAAATTATTATGGGCATTGATTAAAGTTGTCTATAAGACTGCCCATTTTTTTTTCTTTATGCAACTGTTTTTAGACATTTATCCATCTTTTGCAAGTTGAAACAAATCTGGTTGAGAAATTCAATATACAAGAGCCTCTTTTGTTCATCTGCACAGTTCTGTAACAATTTGTAGGTGCGGTTCCGTTTTCTTTCAGCCATTCAATGCTTTGCGGCAATGAAATATTAATGCTGATGGAACGATAAGAAGCTCAGTTGGCCTTCCTTGTTGGTATAATCCTTTCAAGAGTATTGGGATAGATGAAATCTCTTAGACCTTCATTGATAGAAGCTGCTTTTTGCTCAACTCAAGGCTGTTCAATCAATTATTTATAACCTCTACGCATAGACTTCCACCTGGATTCCGCCACTGTAGAGGTTTATGTGAGTTATTAAACAGGAAGAAGTCTAGGAGGAAAGAATGAACTCATTCTTATTTTATAATTTTGACACATTTCCAGTAAAACTTCAAAATCAATTGTCTATTTTGTTGTTGTTAATAATAATATCCTATTCCTCCTTAAACTGAACCCCAAGGTTTTATCAGTACAAGCCACGCCTGCTCTAATTGGATTTCGCCTTTTGGCCCAAAATGTCAATCGTCCTAGCCCATCATCTGTAAGGATTGGATAAAAAGACCCTGTTTAATTTGGCATGTCTATCAAGGTGGAGTAAACTGAGTTCAGTCCCTTCCCCATCTCATCTCCCTTCCCCACCCAGGAGTCAGCATAGCAGTCTCACTTGGGCCCAAAGGGGATAATTGGTCCCATTCTTTATAGCTAGGCTGGACATACATCACAATTTTCCTGGGATATTCACTAATTCTGTAGACTTTCTTAAACAATTTTAGAAAAATAGAAATATCCAAGATTTGGGAATAATCTGGCTTAAAAGGGCAAGTTTACTGTGTAATGTTCACCGGCAGCAATTGTGAATCTTTGGTCTGGAGGGCTGAAACATGCTTAAGCCTATGTCCCATTGGGGAGTTCATAGCGCAAATCTTCTGGAATTATGAGAACTTTCATCCCACATTTTCATTCTTTCCTTATTTTCCTCTCCTTTTCCCACCACATTTTCCCACTATACCAAAATCCTTGAGAGGAAAGCAGGTGTGTGGGCTAGCCATCTGTAATGCTCCTATTATACCAGACATTATTGAGATATTAGACTGTGAGTCCCATGAGGGACAGGGGCTGTGTCAGACCTAATTAACTTGTATGTACCCCAGTAGTTAGAACAGTGTTTGACTCGTAGTAAGCGCTTAACAAATACCAATTTTTAAAAAATGCCTTACTCTGTCCAGGCCTGTCTCCAGGACAGGTTTATTGGGAAAATTATTCCAGGCTCTGCCCCCAGCAGACTCTTCTCCTGCTGAAGAGTATGTTTCTGGACACCTGCCATAATGTGGCTCTGCTGGCGGAGGGGAAGAAGTGTTACATGTCCTCCTCCCTGCGATGTCTTTGCTACATCCTCCTCCTGTCACCTCTCATTTTCTCCCAGTTTTCTGCTGGGGGAACTGGAGGAGCTGGGGTGGGAAAGTAAAAAGAGTGTGAGTCAGTCCCAAGGCAATTCAAAGTGAACTGAGAAGAATGAGGAAGCAGCAGCAACAGTGGAAATGACAACCTGTGCAGGCACACTTTGGATCCCGCTACAGCATAAGATTGATGAATGAGGGAGGGTAGAGCAAGAAAGATTTATGGGGAGGAAGCTCTCTTTCATCTAACCCACCCCAGTGTAGAGGCCCGTCAACCAGCTGCCTCCAAAGCCCCTAAGGGGAAGCCATGCCTTTGGCCTGGTAGGTTTGGGAAAGCATCCAAAGCAAAACAGAAGCAAAAGATTGCCAAAATTCCTTACTTCTTTAATTCCTCAGGAGTTAAATCCTCTAACCTACAACGGTAGAAAATAGAAGTGGGTAGAAAGGTAAGAGAGATAGTATTCCAGTGTACAGTGGTTCAAATCTTTATAAAATATTTTGGTGGAAATTGCAAGCTAGTTTGAACTGTTGTCTCCTGGTCTCCTTCCTAATTAGGGGATTAATGCTCTCTGCCTTTTCAGTGTTTATACTAGTGCTCTCCGACTCAGAATTGGCCATCTGCTTACTGATGCACCAGAGAAATCACTCATTTCTCTTATCTTGAGATCAGTTCAAGTACTTTGGATTGCAGGAACATGTCAGTTGTTATGTTGTACTCTCCCAAGCAGTTAGTGCAATGCTTTGCACAAAGTAACTACTCAATAAATACATTTGAATGAAAGAACTCCTTTTCTCTGATTAAAGAGACTTTGTGCTTCTACCTGGGATCCTGCTAACCTTTCTTCTATCCTGTCTTACTAAGGACACTGATGTCCAACTTAAGTAACACTTGGGTGAAATTTACACTCTCCTAACTGGGATAACACTGTGTTTCTCTGTAGGGTTTGTGAGAGGAGAAAATAGCAACTCTTTGGTGTGGTGTTCAGGAAATGATTAGAAATCAGAATAGAGGCTATTTAAAGAATAAAACATAGTTTCTTTCCCATGGTGCACTCAAAGCATACTCTAAGCACCCTCTTATCTTGCTGGGAAAAATATCAAGTATGCTTGATCTCAATTTTCCCATGCAGAGAAAAGGAAGCTTCAAGATATCAGAATCAATATCGTTAACCTCAGTGTTGACTGAGTCTATCATATGCAGAATACTGTAGAGGGACTGCGGAGAATATTCAAAAATATGATCCCTGACCTTGAAATGCTTATCATCTAAAGGGGAGACATAAGTCACCAATGCTTAAAAATTGCAGTATTTAAGAATGGGAGATTGTACACGTTAATATTGAATTGTCCTCGTACTGCTAAAGGTATCTCAGTTTGGGGTAGGTATAACTTTATTGCCAAATGGGGTCTACTGATAGATTACTTATCTTTCAGTCAGACTCAATCTTTTTGCCAGCAGGTTGCTTGAACATCACCTAGAGGTCAGTGTGATGTCAGTCACCTCCCTTCTTGCACCCGTAGTCCACTGAGCAAGTTCGGCATATGATCATACCTCCTCCCCCTCCCATCCTTTAACTGTTGGAGTTCCTCAAGGGTCAGTTCTTGGCCCTCTTCTGTTCTCCATTTACACTCACTCCCTCGGTGAACTCATTCGCTCTCACGGCTTTGACTACCATCTCTATGCAGATGACACGCAGATCTACATCTCCGCCCCTGTCCTCTCCCCCTCCCTTCAGGCTCGCATCTCCTCCTGCCTCCGGTACGTCTCCACCTGGATGTCGGCCCACCACCTAAAACTCAACATGAGCAAAACTGAGCTCCTCATCTTCCCTCCCAAACCCGGTCCTCTCCCAGACTTCTCTATCACCGTGGATGGCACGACCATCCTTCCCGTCTCTCAGGCCCGCAATCTCGGTGTCATCCTTGACTCGTCCCTCTCGTTCACCCCACACATCCTATCCGTTACCAAGACCTGCCGGTTTCACCTCTACAATATCGCCAAGATCCGCCCTTTCCTCTCCACCCAAACGGCTACCTTACTGTTACGGGCTCTCGTTATATCCCGGCTAGACTACTGTGTCAGCCTTCTCTCTGACCTCCCTTCCTCCTCTCTCGCCCCGCTCCGGTCTATTCTTCACTCTGCTGCCCGGCTCATCTTCCTGCAGAAACGATCTGGGCATGTCACTCCCCTTCTTAAACAACTCCAGTGGTTGCCTATCGACCTCCGCTCCAAACAAAAACTCCTCACTCTAGGCTTCAAGGCTCTACATCACCTTGCCCCTTCCTACCTCTCCTCCCTTCTCTCTACCACCCACCCCGCACACTCCGCTCCTCTGCCGCCCACCTCCTCACCATCCCTCGGTCTCGCCTATCCCGCCGTCGACCCCTGGGCCCACGTCCTCCCGCGGTCCTGGAACGCCCTCCCTCCTCACCTCCGCCAAACTGATTCTCTTCCCCTCTTCAAAACCCTACTTAAAAATCACCTCCTCCAAGAGGCGTTCCCAGACTGAGCTCCTCTTCCCCCTCTACTCCCTCTGCCATCCCCCTTTACCTCTCCGCAGCTAAAGCCTCATTTTCCCCTTTTCCCTCTGCTCCTCCACCTCTCCCTTCCCATCCCCACAGCACTGTACTCATCCACTCAACTGTATATATTTTCGTTACCCTATTTATTTTGTTAATGAATTGTACATCGCCTTGATTCTATTTAGTTGCCATTGTTTTTACGAGATGTTCTTCCCCTTGACTCTGTTTATTGCCATTGTTCTTGTCTGTCCGTCTCCCCCGATTAGACTGTAAGCCCGTCAAACGGCAGGGACTGTCTCTATCTGTTGCCGACTTGTTCATCCCAAGCGCTTAGTACAGTGCTCTGCACATAGTAAGCGCTCAATAAATACTATTGAATGAATGAATGAATGTTAAGTAGGATTGGTATGATCATGCAAATGAGTCTTTGGCATTGCCAAAATCGTTATCGTTGTTTCTACTCTTGCTCAGTTGCCATGGTTAGGTTATGAGATTTGTCTGGTTCTAATGGGGACAGTTTGGTCTGGAATTCACAGGTTCCTTGTTTCCTTCTTTCTTACTTTTCATGTTTAAACTTTCTGCCCCCAATATGTCAATTTTTGTAAATATCTGGTGTATAAACTGTGTTTAACCATCTATTTTTCTTTGTATCATCTATTTATCAGTAGTATTTAGTGATTGCTTACTGTGTGCACAGCACTGTACTAAGCACTTGAAAGAGAACGATACCACAGAGTTGGTAGATAAATTCCCTGCCCATAAAAAACTATCTATCATCTATCTATGTATCTTAATCTGTCTGCCTAGCTCCTGTTTATCTATGTATTCATCTACAGATAAATACGGATACAGCACAAATTTAGTTTCTTTATCATTTTAGGAGGATGGAAAGGTAACTACATATCTAAACATCTCTTTTAGATCATTGATTTTTTTGAGTCAATGATCTACTGTAGTCCAAAGAGTAACCAGAGTCTTATGGTCCAAGAACTGTCTTCTCAATAAATTTTATTTATGAAAATCTTCTATTGAAATTGATGTCCCTTGTTGAGAAAGATAACTTGGGATAAGATAAATAACTACCATCATGGAGCCCCTTGAAAGGGAATTGAGTTCTTAAAAATTAGGTTTCTTGTACTGGAAGCTGTTGAATAAAACAAAAAAATTCAAATTTATTTTAAACCAATTATGTGAAAACTAGTTCTACTGCACCGAAATAAAATTCCATCATCTGGGTTCATGTTAATTGAGTTAACTGAAGAAGGCAATCTAAATTATGTTCTTTAACATAACACATGCCTTGTAAAAGTCTCAAGGAGGAAAAAAATGAAAGGAAAGAAAAATTTGTTTTTGTGACAATACCTGAGAAAACAAATCTTAGAAAAGCCTTGGGTTAGTTCACACACACACACAAAGGTAGAAAAAATAAAACCTCAGCATTTTTTAGAACGTTTCATGCTTTTCTAAGGTTGTTATAAGCTAGTTGCTCATCCAGATGAAACATAATCACCTCCAAATGCATTCAGTGACTGTAATGGTAATACAGTAGTTTCTTCATACACCTGCTTTAGAGACTAAGAATAGGAACTCACTGGTAATAATATAACTGGTATTTGTTAAGGGCTTACTATGTGCCAGTCATTGAACTAGATGCTTGGGTAGATATGAGCAAATCAGTTTGGACCCAGTCCCTGTCACACATGAGGCTCACAAAATTGATTCCCATTTTACTAATGAAATAACTGAGGCACAGAGAAGTGAAGTGACTTACCCAAGGTCACACAGCAGACAAGTGGAGAGACAG
The DNA here is from genome assembly GCF_004115215.2 of Ornithorhynchus anatinus. Classification (NCBI taxonomy): domain Eukaryota; kingdom Metazoa; phylum Chordata; class Mammalia; order Monotremata; family Ornithorhynchidae; genus Ornithorhynchus; species Ornithorhynchus anatinus. The sequence continues at coordinate 31,329,674 of NC_041745.1, forward strand.
GATTAGAGCCCAGTTCCTTCTGATTCCTAGGCCCGTGTTCTTTCAACTAGGCCACACCACTTCTCTAAAAATCCTCAGATTGGGATAGCTACCCTGGGGAAAAGGCCTGTGCTCTTTTGATGCTTTCCCTTAAGTGGAGAAGGAAAGAAATTTGGAATTTTAATTTTTCCTAATATCAAAGTATGTGAGGGGAAATTGATTTATGGATAATTTTCACGAACAAACTCTTTGATAGAGCACATACATAAGGGAGTCTTAATCCCCTTCTAATTAGGAGCTCATATTAGCCATCAAGCAGAAGACCTACCTCATCAATGGATCCCCGTATATGTAGATGCAAAGGAAAATATTTTGTTTCTGATACAAGAAAGTGTATGAGAGTTTCAATTCATGAGTACCAAGTCCAATATTTCTTCTCTCTTATACCCATTTCAAATGGGTTAGGAAAAATTTATAGCAAGGAACACATCTGATTTTCAGGAAAACAATCTCTCCACGTTTATCTGACTGTATTGCTGACCAAAGCTGAAATGGGTAGGAGCCAAGGGCAGCATGGAAGCCTTTGCAATGATCTATTTACAGGAAGACATTTGGATATTTTAGTCATCAAACTAGCTCTTCCCCTTGCCCAGTGAGGAGCAAAACATTAAAAACCCATAAAGAGGTACAGATGAATAAACAAAGAAATTCATCTTGTGGAAGGCCTGCTGAGAGAGAAAGGAGGCAGGCAAGCAGACTGGAGTCTTTAAGAGGAAGAAATGAACATCTTATAGTGACCTGACTGAAGATATTGGACAGCTGGATCTTCCTGAGGAAATCATCGTCTCTAGTTCTACATGTTGGAGATAGGGTCCACCTACCCTTTATTTCTGAAGTCCTAAATTTAGGATCCTTTAAATAACATCTCTGTTTTCTTAAGTTCAAGCTAACTTTGTTTCCATTTCCAGTTCAATGAGCATGCTAACAATTTTTATCCAAATCGATGATTATATTTCATTTATGTGTATTGCAGCATCATTATCATGCAGTTCTTCAAAAAGAGAATGTTGAAACCTATTTGCTTGTGCAATGATCATACAACTGTGAGAAAAAATGCAGACCAGATTCAGTTTTCACTTTCACAAAACTTTGAAATCATTGGAAATTCTTTGAGGATGATGTTATTGCAGGTAATAGTTTAAGTGAGGATAATCACTATCACAACATCCCCATCCAATTTTAAATCTAAACATAGAGATGTGTTGACCTTAATTTTATTGAATGACTGAGGTTAAAAAAACCAAACCAAAACAAAACAGAAAAAAGCTCAATCACATCATTTCCCACAGTTTCAGTGGAAGCCAAATCTTTGAAAGGAATTTTAAAATTCTCAGGAAAAAAATATAGAAACTGCTGGGATTAGTTTAATAAGCTTTGATATCAATCAGATGAAAAATACCCATTGAACAAAACCAGTTCAGTATTCTAAGCACAGTTCTGTAATTGGGGTAGGCTTAATGAAACTCAGAGCTACCATTTTCCAACAGGAACAATCATTTAAATGTCCCCAAATGACACAACATACTTCAAATCAGCTCTGCCCTTTTCCAAAGCCCTCCTGTAAAAACCCATTCCCCTTAGAAAGCTTTCTCAGATTAAATTCCACCTTCCGAGGAAGTGTCAAACCAACCACTGCCCTGGACACTCATGTTTTATACACCTTCCTTAAATGCAAGTATATCTTATGTTATGATAATCTGCACTTAATATTTTATTCTACCATTCTCAGCCTATAAGCATTTGTAATAGTTTCTTTGTCCTGCTCCAACTCTTAATAAATAATGTGTGGCGTCATCTACTTCTTTAGATTGTGAGGTCCTTGAGCATGTTTATGGGTATTTCTGAGGTAATTTAACCCACACTTAATACAGTGCTCTCTACACACACACACACACACACACACACACACACACACACACACAAATACTCAATATTAATAGCGAAGGATTGAAAGCTGCAGAAGCAGCGTGTACTTGTGGAAAAGGCATGGGCCTGGAAGTCAGAAGACCCGGGCTCTAGTCCAACCTCTGCCACTTGCTCACTGTGTGACCTTGGGAAAATCATCTACCTTCTCTGTGCCTCTTTTTCCTCAACTGCAAAACCTGTTCTCCCTTGTATTTAGACTGTGAGCCCCTAGTGGGACAGGGTCTGTATCCAACCTTCATTCATTCAATTGTATTTATGGAGCGCTTACTATGTGCAGAGCATGGTACCTCATTCTTTGAACAGCGCTTGATACATAGTAATCACTGAACAAATACCATAAAAAAATTCTTATTAGTGACACAAAATTTGTAACTGTAATCCTGAAAGAAAAATTATTTATAAACAGTCACATGAGTGTTAGATTTGAAGGAAATACTCCTTAAAAAACCCCTTACCTTGCTGTGTTTTTAGATGCTTGAAAACAATAGCAAAAATAAAATCCCGAAATTCATTTAAGGTTATGAAATCATTTAACTGATAGAAACAAAGAATTTCTGCACAGGATTACTCTATGCCTTGACTGTGCATTTGCCATTTGCACACTTCAATGTATTTAATCACTGTTTGATTGTTTGGCATGATCAGCAGTGTTTCCATCTTTCAGTCAACCTTACGGAAGTTGTGTTCCTACCTCAATTTTGACACAGCATTGAGCGTAGCACTAACACCCTCTCAAACAATTAGCACATCTCTCAGGTAAGTAATTCCACTTCCTTGGCAGTGTGCAACTACAGAGTGTTTTTCACAAGGGAATGTTACAGTGACTGACAGAGTCAGAGAAGCTGTAGTTTTAAGACTACTAATAGAAAGAACATAGGACTGTCGAAGACCTGGGTTTTAGTACCCGCTCCACCACTTGCCTATTTTGTGATCTTGGGCCAGTCAATTAACTTCTTTGTGCCTAGGTTTCCTTACCTGTGGCATGGGGATTCAATACCTGATCTCCTTCTCCCTTAGACTGTGAGCCCCATGTGGGATAGAGAGTGTGTCTGCTCTAATTATCTTGGGTCTACCTCAGTGCTTAGCACAGTACTTAGTACACAGTGAGTACCTAACACACAATTATCATTATATGGACTAATTACAGAATTAAATGACCATCAGATTAGAGAGCAAGTCACTATTTTTTCACTGCGGGATCATCAGAACTCGACTTTCAGCAGGATCTCAAAAGCGTGGTCCACTTCCCATATGGTGCCAAAAGAATAAATAAATTTATGATTAAATGGTAGTTATATGTCAACTTTTTTCTTCCACCTCAGACTTGCAGCCTAGATGGGTAGAACACATTTCAATGGCAGATTTCTCAACTCGGTCTTTTATTAACTTATGACTGACCCACACTTGTAGCACTAAATGTTTAAACTACCTGAGAATGCCCTGAATTTGTCTCTTCAGGCAGCATCCAAACAATTGATTCTACTTAGAGGCTTAGAAGCCTGTTACAAGATGACACCTTGTTCAAGAATGCTTTGAACTGATACTGCTAAAGTGCAGAGACAATGCAGGAATTTAGAGAATGGAAGTAACATTTATACATTCTGATGTTGGAGCTGCTGTGCATAAATTGAGTGTAGCCATCTTGTACTAGGAGGTCAAATCCATCACCTAGGTTTTTTTGTTTGGTTTTTGGTTTTGTATGGTACGTGTTAAGCACTCGTTGTGTGTCAGGTACTGTTCAAGTGCAGGGGCGGATACACATTAATCAGATTGGGCACAGTCCTTGTCCCGCATGGGTCTCACAGGCTAAGTAGTAGAGAGTAGTATTTAATCTCCATTTTACATTTGAGGAAAGTGAGGCACAGAGAAGTGACATGGCCAAAGTCACATAGCAATCAACTGGCCGAGCCAGAATTAGAATCCAGGTGCTCTGAATAATAATGTTGGTATTTGTTAAGCGCTTACTATGTGCCGAGCACTGTTCTAAGCGCTGGGGTAGACATAGGGGAATCAGGTTGTCCCACGTGGGGCTCACAGTCTTAATCCCCATTTTACAGATGAGGGAACTGAGGCACAGAGAAGTTAAGTGACTTGCCCACAGTCACACAGCCGACCAGTGGCAGAGCTGGGATTCAAACTCATGAGCCCTGACTCCAAAGCCCATGCTCTTTCCACTGAGCCACGCTGCTTCTCAATCCCAGGCCAGAATTAGAATCCAAGTGCTCTGAATCCCAGGCCTTTGTGCTTTCCACTAGGCCCTACTGATTTTCGATAATCTATTCTCTATTAGTGATGGGTGTGGGCTGAGCCACAGTGGGTTTTCAAATAAAGCTGAAACGTAGCACTATTTTAAAGAACTCTGAAAATTGAACGAAGATTTAACAAATTGAACAACCAAGTAAAAATTTGTTTTGCAATATCATTATATTTTTAAAATCCTCAGTAGAAGAAAGATACTTTCCTACCATGTATTGCATACTGAATGTGAGATTAATAAGGAGAAATACATCACTGAAATTTCCTGAGAAAGTTTCTGGAACCTGAAAAAAAAAATCTGAATCACAAACTGATATGATTAATCGACTGAAAGATTCTGCTCATGTCAGTTACAAGTACGGGAAGGGTAGATTGATTCTGGAAACCTACATATGGCTGTTCTGAGGAAGGGGAGTGTTTTGAATTCATTCAGCATCAAAAATCCTTCTGGAAAGGGAGGCGATGGTTTGAATTAGATGATGGCTACTAAAGCAGAACAAATAGACCCCTCATGGGTTCGAGACTGTCAAAGGTCGTTAGACAACTCCTCACATACAACAAAGTAAGGAAGGCAAACCATGCCCATTCACTTAGCTCAAATCATCTATCACATGGGACTAGGTTGATAGTGATGTGCAGTGTAATAATATATATTATGACTACATTCTGAATAATGTTATCCATTATAAATATTGGGAACATAAGATGGCCAACAAGGAACAGATGAGGGTGGGGGGAGGTGTGTGTTCTAATCCTGGATCCACCACTTGTCTGCTGTGTGACCTTGGGCAAATCACTTCACTTCTCTGTGCCTCAGTTACCTCATCTGTAAAATGGGAATTAAGAAGACAGTGAGCCCCATGTGGACTGTGGGATGTGGACTGTGTCCTACCTGATTAGTTTGTATCTACTTCAGTGCTTAGTACCATGCCTGTCACATAGTAGGCATTTAACAAATACCATAAAAAACTTAGTAATTTCATGCAATAACATGTTATTAGTTATTAGTTCTTAGTAATAACATATACACAACAGAACTCTTCATCTTTGCTCCTAAACCCTGTTTAATCCTGTCTTTCCCATTACTGTGGACAACATCACTATTCACCCTATATCACAAACCTGTGACTCTGTCATTATACTTGACTCACGTCTCCCAATCAACATACATATCAATGTGTGACGAAATCCTGTTGGTTTTACCTTCAAGACATTGCAAAAAATCTATTTTTTCCATCCAACCTAACACTACACTGATTCAGGCCATCAATCCTGCCTTGACTACTATGTGATAATATTTTTCATTATTATTAATAATAATTATTGTAATATTTGTGAGGCACTTACTATGTATACTAAGCCCTGGGGTAGGTACAAGCAAATCGGGGAAGACCCAGTCCCTATCACTCCTGGGGCTCATAGTCTTAATCCCCATTTTACAGATTAGTTAACTGAGGCACAGAGGAAGGAAGTGACTTGCCCCAGGTCATACAGAAGAAATAGGAAGGAGCCAGGATTAGAACTCAGAATGCTTGTGAGTCCAAGGCCTGTGCTCTTTTTTTTAGGCAACACTGCTTCATCAGCTTCCTCTCTGACATACCTGCTTCCTGTCTCTGTCCATTTCAGTCCTTACTTCACTCTGCTGCCTGGCTCATTTTTCTAAAAAAATCATTCAGTCCATACCTCCCCACTCCTCAAGAATCTCCGGGGATTGGCCATCCACCTTCGCAGGGTACCGACCTATGATGGAAGCTCTTCATAGTAGTAGCCTGTCACTGGGCAGGGATTGTCTCTATCTGGTGCTGAATTGTAAATTATGAGCGCTTAGTACAGTGCTCTGCACATAGTAAGTGCTCAATAAATACTATTGACATTTTCCTCTAATATTTAGCATTCAGTTAATAATAATAATAATATTGGTATTGTTAAGTGCTTACTATGTGCAGAGCACCGTTCTAAGTGCTAGGGTAGATACAGGGTAATCAGGTTGTCCCACGTGAGGCTCACAGTCTTAATCCCCATTTTATGGACGAGGTGACTGAGTCACAAAGAAGTTAAGTGACTTGCCCACAGTCACGCAGCTGACAAGTGGTAGAGCCGGAATTCGAACCCATGACCTCTGACTCCCAAGCCTGTGCTCTTTCCACTGAGCCATGCGGCTTCTCATCATTTTGAGTCCTGAAACAAAAGTTATTTCTTTAATTTGAATAGACCACATTTTATCTTAGAAGATGTAGACCCCAGTTACCCCAGGAAACTTTGCTCTTTCAGACACAAACACCTGTTGAAGCATTTCAACACGTCAGTTCTGTAATTGAATTGCAAGAAGATTCAGTTTTGGATCTTAGGATAGGTATTTCTTTCCCTTGGAGTGGAAGAAGTCCATGCTTATTCTTTTTCCAGGTGAGCTGTACAGTTTCCACTAGAAAGGCAGGCTGATGGCCTCACACAGTGAGCTAGACTGGAGTTATACTAATTGCAAATAATCTATTCTGTTTTGGCACTTTAATTTTTACACTCACTCTGAGTCTCTGATGATAGTCACATTTGGAAAACTAAATGAAAAAAAATAAATAAAATTATCATTAATGATCTGGAAGAAGATGTCTGGCAAGAGACTGCCTGGATATTGTAAATTTTAATGTTAAAGCCTCTTGTGCCTTGTTAATTTTCTGTAATGACATCGGCATTAAACTCACTGGTGATATTCAGGGAATATTAACATAGGTGGGGGAGAGTACCTCACAACCACTTATGGCCTTTGGATAATCTGGTATAACTCTTGTCCTTGAGATTCAGATGGCATCATCAATGCAAAATAGTGGCTATAACCAATGTGGCGAGAATGCTTTCAAGCTAAAAATGCACAGACATTTTTCCTTGGTTTGTGGCTAGAGTTGCCGTTAGTAAAGTTTATGACATTTTCTTTCTGCCTCTTCACATCTCAGAGTGCCCTAGGCTTTGTCTCCCCAGAGCAGCCTCTTCCCTGATGGTTGCAAAAAAGTTAACATCTCTGCTGCCTTCATTTACAGAAACCACCTATTTCTCTTCATCCAATCTACCAGCTCATTGGTCAAGCAAAAAGTCAATCATATTTATTGCATGCACTGAACTAAGAGCTTGGGAGAAAACAATATAACAAATGGTAGACACATTCCCTGCCCACAACAAGCTTTCAGTCTAGAGGGGAATACGATCCTGCCACTTTTCACATCATGGTGTGACAGGAACAGTATGGCTTATTGTAAGGATCACTGGACCTGGGAGTCAGAGGACCTGCGTTCTAATTCTGACTCTACAAGTGCCTTTTGTGTGACCTTGGACAAGTCATTTAACTTCTCTGTTCCTTAGCATCCTCATCTGTAAAATAGGGATTTAATACCTATTCTCCCCTCTGCTTAGATTTTGAGCCCTGAGTGGAACAGGGACTGTGGTTAACCTGATTAAATTTTATCTACCCCAGAGCTTAAACAGTGCTTGACACATAGTAAGTCTTTAATGAAAACAAAGGGAGAAATCTGATTAAGTGGAGCAATATGGCCTTTTAGAAAGAGCACAGGCTATCTACCCTATTGCTTAGAACAGTGCTTGGCACATAGTAAGCTCTTATTATTATTATTCAGGGACTTTGGGGAGGAGGGGCAGACATTTAATAAGCTATTAAATGGTCATTCGTCAACAGGCAATCAGGTAAAAAAAAAAACAGTTTGATTAACCAGGGTGAATGAGACCATTGACACATTATAGGTAAATGCACAGGGCTATCAAGGACCGCCTCTCCTTCCAATCAATCAGTTTTATTTATGGAGCACTTACTGTGTGCAGTGCTTTGTCCTAAGCCCTTGGGAGAGTACAATATAACAGAAATGGTATACATTACATGTTGCCTGCCCATAATGAACTTATAGCACGAATTAAGCTATGTGTTTAGTATTTCTAACCAGCGCATGTTTCTATGACACTTTGAAAGGGCAAATTCTTTCATTGAGATTAAAAGGTCCTCAGGTGCAGCACACTCTAAAAAAACAGTTGAGGAGCAGTGATTCTTCCCCCTCCACCCCCACCCCTCACACACACACTGAGCACCTGAATCTAATTTACGCATTACACATAAAAGAGGCAGCAGAGGTACCATGTAGCTGTAAGAGTGTTCCAGTCTTCTCATTTTCAAAGTGGGGGGGGTACAGTAGTTATTCTCCCATTCTCTAAGGTGTTGAGCCCAAAGTAGGTTGTGTTTGATCTGATTTTCTTCTGTGTATCACAGTGCTAGTACAGAGTAAATTCTTAATCCATGTCTTATTGTTGAAGTTACTTGGAAAGAGCTACAAATTTCTTTTAAACAGTGGTTCCCCATCATCACCTGAGAATTGGCTTTCTCAATAATGAGTGATTAAAAGAAAACTTCATTAAGTCACTGAGGGCAGTGGAGTCAGAGATTTGTGGGAGATACAGTCTGTTCCTGGCTGATGATGTGAAGAAAGGGAAATTTCTACATCCAGGATTCTATGAGGAGTCATTAAGTTTCTTCCAGCTCCAATTTTCAGGAGGCAATTAAGGAGTAGTATTTCTTTCTCAAAGGCTTTCCAGTGAAGTTCCATCTGGAGAATATTCCTGAGGTAAGTCTAGTACAGTATGACTTCAGTTGGGTTCTTTTTCAACTACACTTTTTTACCACAGTGGGAGATTCTGGGCCGATGCTTGATAGGTGGTTTTTTCTTCACTGATATAAGATGGAGCTGAATTCTCCTGATTTTCAGGTTTTGGATCAGCTAGTTTCTGTTGAATTTCTAATGTTGCTCCCCTTGGTGTACTTTTTCGAAGAAATGCATACTTTCTGGAAGACTGATTCTAGGGCTAAGCTTCTTGACTTTGCTTGCTGGAACAAATATATCTTGAATAATGTCCATAGGACACCTAATGAGAATGAAGTGAGGCTCATTAACCATGGAGGCAAGATGAGAAGTCCGTGAGGTCTTTGAAAATTGAGAAACAAAGAATCTGAGTTTTGAAAAATCAGGAGGTTAGTAAGGTAATGGGGAGGAATTTTTGTTCCTGTGAAGAGTACATAAGGTGATAAGGCCATTTTAATAGAAAAGAGGATTTGGAAAAATAAGATGCTGAGAATAGTTTTAAAATGGAGCGTGGATACAATAAAATCAAGAAAATACTGATCAAGAAGGAATTCACTAACACCAGTGATCTTGGGAAGTTTTAGGATTGAAACCCAGTGTCTGCAAGCAGTTACCCCTCAAATAGCATTCTATGCCCCTCTTTGGCTCAGGATTAAAAGCCCCTTGTACTTTATATAAGCTTACACTCACTGAATTTGTTCAGAGCTTCACTTATTTCCAGAACACTTCCACATGTTTTATTAGTCTTAAGCAGCATGGTGTAATGGATAGAACACAGGTTGGGAGTCAGAAAATCATAGGTTCTAATCTCAGCTCCATCACTTGTATGCTGTGTGACTTTGGGCAAGTCACTTTACTCCTCTGTGTCTCAGTTATCTCATCTGTAAAATGGGGATTGGGACTGTGAGCCCCACATGGGACAGGAAGTGTGTAACGTAATTTGCTTGTAACCACCCCAGTACTTAGAGCAGTGTGTGGCACCCAGCACTTAAATACCACAATTATTATCTGAAAGCTATTAAATAGGTTGCTTAACCATTCAGACCAATTTTACAGCTAAATTTTAGCCCTGAAGCTAATTGGTTAAGTGATAACTGTATTCTATCCAAAGAACCTCATTAACCAGTGCTGCTTAAGCATGTGCTCTGAAAAATAAAATGGCAGTATTCACCTCATAGTAGCAAGTATTTCCTCTCACTGATTCAGAAGGGTGACAGCTCACAGCTAATCAGACCCTTATCACAGCTATAGTGAACCCACAGTCCCTCCAGATTACTATTTTATGTTCTGATTTTGATTGAATTGGTCTTTTAGCATAATAGTCCATTAAAAAAAAATGGAATGCCTATTGTGGGCAGAGTGCTTTACTCAGTACAGTACAAATTAAAATACATCATCCCTACTTTCAAGAAGTTTTCACTCTGCAGGCCACATACATTTTAAACATTGTACGTAAGAGGGAGAAATAGAATACATATGATGAACATTATGCTACAGAGGGTTTAGACTACAGTGCTTAGGTCATGGAAGTCAGAAGTGACAGTTGTAGGGTAAGAAGAAGGAAAATTTAAAGATTAATTTGGTAAGCCTTCTTGGAGGAGTGAATTTCAGAAGGGCTTTGAAGATGGGAGACAAATGGTCAGTTAGATGTGAAGAGGAAATAAGCAAGAAATTGGCCATGGGAGAGAAGAGAATGAGTCACTGGAAAAAAATTAGCTTTAGGATCAATCAGTTACACTTATTGCTCACTTTGTGCAAAGCACTGGACTCAGTGCGTGGAAGAGTACAGTGTAACAGAGTTGGTTGTCCTGTTCCCTGCTCATACCAAGCACTTAATACACCAAGCATTTAGACTGTGAGCCTGTGATTGGGCAGGGATTGTCTCTATCTGTTGCCGAATTGAACACTACAAGTGCTTAGTACAGTGCTCTGCACATAGTAAGTGCTCAATAAATACGATTGAATGAATGAACAAGCTTACAGTCTAGAGGGAGAGGCAGGCATTAACATAAAGAAATTACAGATATGTAAGTGCTGCTTGAGCTGAGTAGTGGTGGGAGTAGAGATTGGATAAGTAGGAGTAAAATAGTTGAGTCCCTTAAACGATGGTCAGGAGTGTTGATTTGGTACATAGTCCTTCAGTAGTACAATAAGGTGAAGGTACAGTAAAATGGCCTTGGCAGAAATGATTCCTGCCTCGAAACTTAGTCTGGTGGGGAGAAAGATATTAATAAGAAAAAACTATAGGTGGGGAAATGTCAAGTAAGGATAGTCCTCTCTCAGTGGGCAACTTGTTTCATCAGCACTTGAGAGAAATGCAGTCCAGCAGCCATTTTCTTAGAAAGTCTACCAGCAACCTCATGATATTCTGGTAAGGATTCTCATTTCAGAAAGAGGGGTGACAGTATATAGTAGCAATCATGGGTTTATTTCTTTTCATGGGTAACTAGTTTTTTTTGGCTAAATCATTTCTCATCCCAATTGATTGTTTTGACCTTTTAGAGTTTTAATTTAATTTATTCAGATTTAGTTCAAGAGCCTTTGAGTTTCTTGAACCAAACCCCACGAATTTCTGCCTCTAGAGGAATTTTTCTGGTTATGCTAATTAATCATGGGCTCTAAGGCAAATGGCAATGTCCATTCCAGGCACCGTAACAAGCATTCTGAATCTTTTATTTTTTTCCCCCCTCTCTTATTCCTAGGGCCTGTGACTAGATTAGAAACATTACCAGGGTACTTAATATTAAAAGCCTCCAGTGGAGGTGATTCATACCAATCTGGCTACAGATTATACAACCAATTTGAGGAGTTTAGACAGAAATGGAAGCAGGGAGGGGGGATATTAACTCTAGAGATTTATATTGATGGCATTTTATTAAGGGCATACTATGTGCCAAGCACTGTTCTAAGCACTGGGGTAGACACAAGGTAATCAGGTTATCCTGTGAGGCTCACAGTCTTAATTGCCGTTTTGCAGATGAAGGAACTGAGGCACAGAGAAATTGTGACTTGCCCAAAGTCACACAGATAATTGGTGGAGCAGGGATTAGAACCCATGACCTCTGACTCCCAAACCCAAGCTTTTTCCATTAAGCCATGCTGCTTCTCTAGGGATTTGTGAAATTGAGCACAGGCTTTCTCAATATAGGAGAGATTTAAGGATGATGGTTAAAGAATGAAGTGTAGAGGGTGTGAGTTTTTAGGAGATGACGGAGAATGGGTTGAGCCTAGATCTTAAAAGTAAGTGAAATAACTCTTCAGAGATGGCTGGGGGGGATAAGAGCATGGATAAAGAGTTGAGGAATTTGGAGAGAGAGAGAGAGACCGATGGGGAGTTTGCATCTGATGCTTCCATTTAGTCAGCAAAATATTGGTGACGTTATTACAGGCAAGATAAGGGGGAGTTGAGGAGCTGAGGTCACCTGGGGTATCATGAGAGAGAAAAATTTTGAAATAATTGTTGGCCCTAGGCAGGGAAGGTAATGAGAAAGGAGTGATGTGACGAATGAATTTTTATAAATCAGCTCTTCAGTGATGCTTTCCACAACTCCAAATACCAGAATTGTCTGAAATTCAGCAATGATGGGAGAATCATGTCCATGCACTCTGCTTGTGGGAAACATAAGTGGTGAGAACATTGATTTTTTTTCTACAAGAGTTAAAATATTTCCTTCCTTCTAGAAGGTTGGGTTAAGGGAAGGGAATTCACAACCTCTGCATGTAGAAATCTTGTGAGGAATTCTCGACAGCCATATCTCAAAAGTCCATGTGAAGAAAAGCTTATAGTTGACATTTGGGGATTACTGCCACTTTAGCAAAAGCCCAGATATGGAGGGAACATTGCAGTAGGTAGAAGTGATGAACATATTGTTGGAAGATTTAGAGGTGTATTGAGCTAGGTAAGAAGGTTTTTTAGGTGTCTTAATTGGGCCTAGTTAAGGAGCAGAGACCAACAGGGATGGTATAAACTTCTCAGAGCAGGTTAGAGATTGTCAGCTAGCAAAAATGTAAACTGCGTAAGGGATTTGGAGGAAAATAATCAGATATATTCAAGGGGCAGGTAAAACTGGGGTGGCATGCTGAAAGAGACTCTAAGATGATAATAGAAAGCTAATTATATATAGGCTTGCAGTGTGATGTGGCAGCAAAATGACTACTGCTATTTTGGGCTCCGAAGAAGTAGATATTTTTTTCCTGGAGAGAGGAGGTGTTTCTGTGCTCGACTGAGATGGCACTCCAAGCTATTTGATTTGACTGTTTGAGATCACCAGACAAAACAAAGTGTGCCTTAGTGGATGGAGCATGGGCCTGGGAGTCAAAAGGATCTGGGTTCTAATCTCAGGTCTGCCATTTGTCTGCTGTGTGACCTTGGGTAAATCACTTAACTTCTCTTAATCACCATTTTATAAATGAGATAACCGAGATAAAGACCATGAGCACCATGTGGGATGGAGACTATGTCCTGCCTATGGAGCTTATATCTACCCTGATGCTTAGTACAGTGCCTGGCACATAGTAAGTGCTTAACAAATACCTCCTCCCCTCTCCTGCCCCCCACCCCCCCAAAAAAAAAATAATGGAAAGGACAAAAGCAAGTTAACGTAGTAGAAAAAACACTTTATGATGGAGGTAGTGTTGCCAAGTGGGAAAAGCACAGAGATAGGAGTTAAGTGACTTAGTGGAAAGAGCAGTGATTTGGGAGTCAGAGGTTATGGGTTTTAATTCCGGCTTGGCCACTTGTCAGCTGTGTGATTTTGGGCAAGACACTAAACTACTCTTTGCCTCAGTTAACTCATCTGGAAAATGGGGACTAAGACTGTGAACCTCACATGGGACAACCTGATTACCTTGTATCTACCCCACCGTTTAAAACAGTGCTTGGTGCATAAGTGCTTAACAAATACTATCACTATCGGTATTATCTGGGTCCTATCTGCAGCCCCACCACTACCAGCTGTATAATATGAGATAGGTCACTTAACCTCTGTCTTGGTGTCTGTTGATTCATCGGCAAATTGTGAATAATATGCCTGTCCTAGACTGTGACTACAGTGTGGGACTGGAATTATGCCTAAAATTATCATCTGGTATCCAAAGAGTAAATGGAGCCCTCTAGGGCTGCGGGACAGGATATATATCAATTTGTTTTGTAGCAGCAGTCACTTCTATACCCTTTCCCACTGTTTCCTTTTTAGTGTGGCACTTTCATCCTCTGCTCAAATCAGTTGCCTCCTTATTTGTTTTGGATTGATTATACTTTTAGCTACTTAATGGAAACTTGGAGCAGTGTAGGATGATGAGAGAGCATCAGTTCACCATCAGAATCAGGTGGTAGAAGGGCAGAGGACAGCAACAAACATTGAAAAATTGGATTTTGGTATTAAGCACTTACTTTGTGCCAAGAACCTGCTATAAGCACTGGGATAGATAGAATTTAGTTAGGTCAGGCACAGTCCCTGTCCCTCATGGGGCTCACAGTCTAGGAAGTACAACAGGCTTTGAATCCCTGTATTTAAACATGAAGAAACCAAGGTTCAGAGAAGTGAAGTGACTTGCCCAAGCCACTTAGCAGGCAAGTGGTGGAGCTGACAAGAAACAAGGACAGTACACTGAGCCGGTTCAGGAGAGCAATTTTTCAAAGCTTAAAGCAACAGAAAGCAGAAAAATACGTAGAATCTTCCTTTGATATATCTTTTTTCCCTTTGTACTATGAATGGAGTGGTGATCTACACATGATGTTAGTGTTACTATTCATTCAATACTATTGAATGAATGTTGATGATAACATATTGTGATCCTCCTGTAGGGCAGCAATTGTCTGATCTGATTATCCTGTATCTACCCCAGATTTTAATAGTGTTTGGCAAATAAGTACTAAACAAATACCAAAATTATTAGAATTACAATGAACTAGTCTTGGTCTCGTAATTGTTTGACTTTTTGCTCAGAGATCTTACCATTTTCCATATTGCCTCCAAGTAGCATGACTTTCCAAAGCCATTTGGGACAGATCTTCCCTGTTAAAGCTGCTACTCTGAAGTTGGGTTGGGGCCTCAACAGGCAAATGGTTAATCTCCAGCATGAGAATATCATTCTCTTTTGGTCTGTGAAGCCTTGCAAATTTCATGTGTGATTCCTGGCACAAATGTCCTTCATGCAAATCCTCCTTTTATGACTCATTCATAAACATTGCCATTCAACATTATCACCTTTAGACTAAATACGTGTTCAATTTTTTGAATTCCAGCAATTCTTTTTCACCAACTCTGGTCTGGCACTATTTTCTACTATGTAAATATATGCTTTGAAACATCACAAGATGCAAAGTGAATAATTCCCAGATTTAGTACAGGCAAAAAGCTCTACTACAAGTTGAAAAATCTGTCTGTGGAAATGGAACGGGTCCAGAAGCAAGGATTGTTGCTGTTACTACTGCAGTTGTCAGTTTAGTTTTGTGAGTGTAATTCTATCCTAGGAAATTCATTCTCAGAGTTAATTCATTCTCAGAATGGCTTCAGATAAAATTATCTTCTCATTTGGCATAATTCAGTAATAGATGCGTGGTCATGGAAAGGTGTATTACATTTAGATGGAATGTTATTTTAATGTGTCCTGCTTGCTGCAAATCCCTTAAATGAGGGGAAAAAATATAATGCTAAAAGTCCTGATATCAAATATTTAATTAAAAGTGGCTTCTGAATGTCTAGGAACAAAGGATTTAATTTCTCCCTAGGGGAATGGCCTATGCTTGTTTCAAGTCTCCTTGTCCCTTCTGCGTTCTCGCCGCCTCAGAGAGGAGTGGACTTGCTCCTCTCCTCCACTCAATGATTCAGTCAAGAGTTGCCTTACTTGATGTTAATTTTAAATTAATCTAGGCAGAAACCTGACCACTCATCAAAAAGGACCACAAACAAACTGCATTATCAGTACAGCTGTCTATAGATGTGTGGGGATTTTTTGTTTTTGTTCGACTAAGCAATTGCCAAAAGTTAGAGAGAGCAAGTTAGGAAGGACTCCTTGCCCCAGACAACACTTGGACATGGTTCAATGACATGTTGTCATTTTCTGTCATCAAAACTGTTTTATTGTTCCTATATGTATTTTCCATGGACGTTATCAACACAGCCTTTTTAAAATTCATTCGATAGTATTTGAGCGCTTACTGTGTGCAGAGCACTGAAGAGAGGAAGAGAGTTTGGAGGATGTGAGGGCATTCCAGGTCAGAGGTAGGACGTGAGCCAGGGGTCGACGGCGAGACAGTCGGGAACGAGACACAGTAAGGAGGTAAGCGACAGAGGAGCGGAGTGTGTGGGCTAGTCTGTAGGAGGAGAGAAGGAAGGGAGGTGAGGTAGGAGGAGGCAAGGTGAGGGAGAGCTTTGAAGCTGATAGTGAGGAGTTTTTGCTTCATGTGAAGGTTGATAGGCAACCACTAGAGATTTTGGAGGAGGGGAGTGACATGCCCAGAGCGTTTCTGCAGACAGATAATCCGGGCAGCAGAATGAAGTATAGACTTAAGCTGGGAGAGACAGGAGGATGGAAGATCAGAAAGGAGGCTGATACGGTAGTCCAGTCGGGATTATTATCATATTGCACTCTCCCGAGTACAGTGCTCTGCTTATAGTCAGTGCTCAAAAAATGCAATTGATACATACAATCGTATTGTATTGCTGAATGCAGTAGGTGCTCAGTAAAGTTCTATACGCACAGAGGATATGTCAAGGTTTTGATGGATGAATGAATAAATTCACGAGGCCCCCAGAAGGGCGGGTCAAATCTTTAGCAATTTGTCAGTTTTAATGGCCTCTGGGGCCTGTTCAGGGTGGGCAATGAGGCTCGAGCATGATCCTGCCATAATCTTTGCTCTCTGTCAAGATGCCCACTAACGCTTTTTCTGTAAAAAGTCTTTCCCACATAGGATCATTAAACCTTGGTAAATGAAACCAAGTTCTTGATGTTCAAAGCAAGTATCACTGTGGCTGCAGCTGGCATTTGATGGTCCCCCAGTGCCTAGCAGAACTAAAGATATATCTCAAGTGCTGTTCAGCAAGGAAAGAATCACTGAAACAGGGAGAGATTGAAACCTAAAGACGTAGATACTTTCTCTCCAATGCTAGCCTACTGCATGGAGTAATTCATTTAAAAGGAATGTTATTCTCGAGTGCCAAGAAACCTCTCTGACCTTTTACAATCTCTCTGACCTGCCAGGGCTATTCAGAAGTGAAGGTTGACTAGAGGGAGAGAACTCTGATAAAAGGAATGAATTCTGTAATAAAAAAATGTCTTTAGCTAACTGCACTGGAAGTAGTTTATTTAGCAAAGTGAATCCTTAATTCCTAGTCCTATAGACTTTCAGGTGCATAGATTTCTATTAAACACTTTCACTCTGAAATAAAATGCATATGCAACTTAATGATAATTCTTTATTTAAATAATTTTATTTTTTTTTGCAGACCAATTCATTACCCCGACTTTCCTCATGTCTTTCTGTTTAAACTGTATCAATGTGATAAGCTTCTTTTTTAACAGATTAAATGATGAAGACTTCTGAAATCCATAACAGATGACTGTTCTTAAAATAGGGTGAATATACATTGGAGGAATTGAGGGTGGACCTGCTACTTAGGATTGCAAAGTAGCATGTCCTGGTGGAAATCAGAAGTATTGATTGAGTGCTTACTAAGTGCAGAATGCTGTGCTAAGTACTTGACAAAGTACAGCACAACAAAGTTGGTAGGTGTAATCCAATCTCACATTCATTCCTATTTCTCATAAAATTTAAGTGAACAGGTTAGGTTTTGTTTTTACGGTATTTAAGTACTTACTATGTGACAGGCACCATTCTAAGTGCTGTGGTAGATATAGGGTAATCAGGTTGGATACAGTCCATGTCCCACATGAGATTCATAGTTGTAATCTCCATTTTGCAGATGAGGTAACTGAGGCATAGAGAAGCAAAGTGACTTGCTCAATATCACCCAGAGAAGTAACAGAGTTGGGACTAGAACCCAGGCAGGTCATTCTGCCTCCCAGGCCCATGCTGTATCTACTAGGCCATGATGTTTCTCAAGAGAAAGCAGCAGCCTTGCAGTACTTTTCCCCCAATAACAGATTCTATTTTTCCAATAATGCAAACAGGAAAAATGCAGAATTAAGAACCACAGTCTCCTTGATGTTCTCTAAGCTGCCTGCCTGAATGGTTTCAGGCCCTGGCTGGGTTAAAAGTGCTTTTCATGTCATAACATAAATATAGTCTCTATTACAATACCTACTTGGTGTATGCAAAGTGTAATTTTTTTTTCCCGAAGAAAGAAACAAATCACTTACCAATCCTGTTGAGAGAATTAGAAGCCTGATATATGAGCACTGAGGGAGAAGGCGGGCCTTGTCGAGTTGGTATCTTACATCAAGTGTCTTGGAGATAAATATAGATATGTGTTGTGTGTGTGTGTATATCTATATATACGTATATCTATATACGTGTGTGTGTGTGTATATATATATATATATATATATATATATACACGTGTATATATAGATATATGTATATACACATGTGTGTGTGCGTGTGTGTGTATATATATATATACACACACACACATAGTATTTATTTGTGGTAAGATGATACAAATCACATTACCTCCATGGCTCTGTCATTTCTGTGCATCACCTGTTGGAAGTCTGCATCGTGGATAGTATTTAGCTTATAATTAACCCCATGATTAACCCCATGGGATCATTCTGAGAAATGGTGGGTCGGTGGGAGGAGGGGGAAATAGAATTTATAGAATTTTCTTTGCCTACTCTTTCTTGGCAGGGGAACATTTAAGCATTTTGGTAATTACTGTGTCTAACCTCTGTATAAAATATCGACTGGATTTATTTTCCCTGAACATGTAACCCAAGTCAATTTTTTGGCCTCTCCCGTCTGCATCTTTCACCGATTCTGATTCTTTCCCTTTCCCTCCCTGCCCCCCTTCTTCTCTCTGCCTTCCTATAAATAAGATTAACCTGAAAAGGTGCTATAGACTTCAAGTTGTAGGGTCAAGGTATTAGCATCTTGATTCTTCAGACACCTAAATGACCTTCACTCAGCCCAACGCAACCTGAATGGTTGATTGTAAGGCCAGCATTTCCACTGGACAAATCCCAGGAGAAAAGCAAAGGGAAAGTACAGGAAAAAAGACAATGATTTCCCATGTGTGCTGCCTGCAGTCACTAAGACACCATGTTGTTGAGATTAGACTATGAGGAGTTGAAAGAAACAGTATGAATCACATGGCCTGGAAGGGGGGAAAAACCCATGAAGCATACTTGCTGTTTTCTCCTACCTATTCCCACCCCTTAGACTATTAAGTCATTGTGGACAGGGAATGTGTCTGCTAATTCTGTTTTCCCATGCTCTCCCAAGTACAGTGCTCTGCTTATAGTCAGTGCTCAATAAATGCAATTGATCTTCTTAACTCTTTGAGTTGCCTTTTAACACAGGCTATTTTTTAAGATATCCATGAATACATTGATAGCTTGCACTCTTGACAGTTGAATTTTTCCACAAAGTCCTCACTCCGCAATACACACTCATCCGTACAAATGCCTCTATGCAGTTTCTCATAATGTGAGATCCTTAGTGGTGGGGTCAAGGTAACTTCTGATTTCTGTGAGGCTCTCTGCTTTCAAATAAATTGTGTGGATTGAGACACATGGAAGATATATGTCAATAGAAAGTGAGAACTAAATTGTGGTTGAGATGATTGTGGAGAAAGGAGAACATACTATGCAAAGCCTAAAGAAAGCCCATCTGAATTTTAGAAAATAATTTACTCAGTACACTCCGAATCCTTACAGTGGAAGTCTGCATGTTTATGTGGTTTGTGCAAGAATGCAGACTTGATCAAAATAGTTTTCTTACCATCTCCATAACAAATATATTTACTGACACACTGGGAGATACTTGGTGGCTCATGTTTAAACAATTGATTATTTTTTGACACACAAAAATGGATTGTGCTCCCCAAGAAGCTTAACTTCAATAATTCACAAAACATCCTTACCCTTGATCTTCGAGGTTTCTAGAATCAGCAAGGCAGTCCTTATATAATGTAACATGAGTTCCTAGTGAATCAGAATTAAAGCTATATATGTCCGCTAGCTTTTTCATTACACAGGAGAGCAACACATCAAAGAAATACTTCTGTGTTCTAGCTTAATGTAAAGTGCTTTATGAATCAGAAGACGTACCAAGAATACATTAACTCACAACAAACATGTACCATACTGTGATTTAAGAAAGAACAGAAAATTGAGTATCTTTTTGTAAATCTATTCTATCATTCAGCCTCATGATTCATCAGGATTTATTTACCAGTTTTATACAATTTGAATAAACACTCATTCTGAGGGCCTGATGCTTTCGGAATTACAAACCACATTCATCTGAGATTTAAATGTACCTCATTGAGAGGAAAAAAACTGCAAAACATGATCTTTCTGTTTAAAAGTACATCATGTGAATATTTTTCTCCAAATTCTGGACACCAATGACAACTTTCAAGTCTCACATTGAGAGGTTGTTAACGCAAAGGATGCAAATTCAGGTAATGGAAAAAAAAAACAACTGATTTTATAAGACCACAATTTCAAAGTAAAGAAAAATAGAAAATAGAAGATTGTGAAATCCTCAAACTGAGACTCTAGAATTAGGTTTACCTGGGTCAATTATGGAAGTCCGAGGTGGGGAAATGACAGAAAACCCAGAAAGCAGGCTTTCTAGAGGGAAACATTATATCGCTATTTTCAGTGTATCTGGAGTGTTGAGATTTCCCAAAGACTACCTGGTCCTTCCCAAAGGCAACATTATAATGTGGACTTTCTTGGGCATGAGCACTTGAAGTTGTAATAATAACTGTGATGTTTCCTAAGTGTTTACTTTGTACCAAATTCTGTACTAAGTACTAGGGGATATTCAAGATTATCAGGTTAGACAGAGACTAGGAGCCCCTTATGGGACAGGTTCTAAGTAGAAGAAAGATCAAGTATTTAAACTCCATTTTTTAGATGAAGAAACTGAGGCACAGTGAAATGACTTGTCCAAGGTCACATGGCAGGTAAGTGGTATAGACGGCATTAGGATGTAGGTCCTCTGATTCCCAGGCTTAAGCTTTTTTCACTTATTCTGCTCTGTACCACAATATTTTGTTTAAATACATTGAAGGGGAAGAGACAAAGAACCTGAGACAAGCAGCATAGCCTGATGGATAGAGCCTGGGAGTCGGGGGACCTGGGTTCTAAGTCTGGCTCCACCATTTGTCTGTTGGGTGACCTGGAGCAAGTCATTTCTCTGTGGCTCAGTTACCTGATCTGTAAAATAGGGATTAAGATTGCAAGCCCCACCAGGGACGGGAACTGTATCCAATCTGGTCATCTTGTATCTACCTCGGTGCTTAAAACAGTGTCTGGCACATAGTAAGTACTTAACAAATACTATACTTTTTGTGTGTGTATGGGGTGTGTGTGTGTGTGTATATATGTATAGCATTGATAAGTTAATGAAGCATGGTCTTTCCAGATGATATCATTAAACACTGTTTTATTGATTCACCCACTAAATTTCTGCACAGTTTAAATTATGAGGTCACAACACTTTCTAAGGGGGCGGCCCCAGGAAAGCAGGAGGCAGAACTTTGAGCTGAAGGTCTGAGAAGATCACAAGTCCCAGGCAGAAGAGCATCTGTACACTCTGTCCTGCCCTCCTCACACTGCAGGACTGCTATGTGGGGGATGCTGTGAGACAGGCTGTGATCCACGATTGTCATGCATATCTCATCCTTATTGGAGCACTAGCTTAACCCAGTGAGTCAGACAGATATATTCATTCAATTCTTTTTGAACACTTAGTGTGTGCAGAACCCTCTATTCTAAGCCCTTGGGAGAGTACAACAATAAACAGACATTCCCTGCCCACAGTGAGTTTACAATCTAGAAGGGGGGAGACAGACAATACAAATAAATTACAGATATGTACATAAGTACTGTGGGGCTGGGAGGTGGGAAGAACTAAGGGAGCCAGCCAAGGCAGTCCAGAAGGGAATGGGGGAAGAGGAAAGGAGGGGCTTAGCCTGGGAAGGCCTCCTGGAAGAGTTGTACCTTCAATAAGGCTTTGCAGGCAGGGAGAGCAATTGTCTATTGGGTTTGAAGAGGGAGGGCATTCCAGGCCAGAGGCAGGACAAAGGCTAAGGTTCGGCAGCAAAATAGGCAAATATATACACAATCCGCTATGAAAAGTTCAGTATGTGCCACAGTGCTTCCTGGAAAGTCCCACATTCTCCCAGGAAGTGATACTTTCCTAGAAGGGTCAAGGAAATATAAGTCCCATGAGAAGAGGTGGTATTTTTTTTTTCATTGAATCCTCTCTAGTTAACAGTTCACTTTTTCAATAGGGGATTGAATGAGACTCTATCAGGAGAAAGGAAAGAAGTGTCAAGGGTTATGGGAAAGACATGTAATTCTTGGCAAGAACTGATAGTGAAAGGCGTGAGGGACCCCAGGCAACAGTGGTTAACTTTGATGATTTTCCTCAGACTCCTTTACCTCCCTCTTCCTTGCCTCTCTCTCCCTCGTCTTCTTCCAATCCCATGCCTGTGCCTAAACCCTCATCTTTTCTCTCTCTAGCCTCCCCTTTAACTGACAGTCAATGCTGTCATGCTCAACAGGCCCAGTTAACCAAAGACAAGCCATGAATGCAAATGAGAAACTGGAACAATCATCTCGTCCCACTTTCATTTTGTCTACATGAGAGCAATCACACCCACCAGCTGGAAAACTTCCCCTGGGCACAAGTAAAAAATCAATATGTCTCCCTGAAATATTTGCGGGGGCAGTTTGGCCTCAGGGGAGAAAGTGACACCTTTGTCTGGCTGCAGTAGTCTGTTGTTCCCCCAGATAGAAGGCTGTCCTGTGTGGAAGTGTGGACTTGACACAATGAAATTCAGTTTGTTCACCAAGCCAATTGCACAAAATGTTTAGCTGGTTTGAAGCCATTCGTCAAAGTGAATCAGAAAGCTATTAACACTTAAACATGCCTGTTATTTTCATGCCCAAATATTCACGATTATGTCAATTTTATCTCCACCTTCCATTTCTTTTTATATATATATATATATTTCTTTTTTAATACATATTGAAGTGCTCAATGTATGCCAGACAGTGTACAAAGCACTGAAATATATGTGATAATCAGGTAGAACACACTCGCTTGCCCACATGGGACTCACAATCTTAATCCTCAAGGCACAGCCGAGAAACCTGGAGCACAAAGATGTTGTGTTTTGCCCAGGGTTATAGTTGATATGTGCCAGAGCCAGGATTAGAACTCAATTCTTCTGACTCCCAGGCCAATGCTCTTTTCTCTAGGACATGCTGTTTCTCTGAGACAGACATACATACACAAACACACACACTCAAGTTGTTGAAACTTTAATAATCTGTTAAAATCTTTTGGAAGAGCGTTAATGGAAAAGCACCAAATATCTAGAGTGTTTTACCCCATCTTCTAATTATGAATCTGTGAAATCTGCTGATACTATTGATCCAATTGCTTTTATTTTTCTAGGAGTTAGTTACTGAACAATTATTATTGAACTTCTAGAATTCACTCATTACACCGAAGTATTTGTGCTTATCTGTGGTCAAAGCTTTGTAGCTTCTGTGTGTCTTTATTTCTCTGGGTGTCTGTTTCTCTTGCAGTCAGGCAGAAATACCTGAGAACAGAGTGTCTTTTGCTTCACAAAATCTTCAGAGCTGTAATTCAAATTTTCATAACATGTTATGAAATTTAAGTCAATCTGACAGGGTTTTTTTTTACATTTTAATTAGTTTCTCAGACTTGTTTTTGAACAGCCCTGTGGAATAGTTATTCTGAAATTTCGCTGAGACACAGAGAAGGAGAATGCGGAAGTGGGAAGTTAGGAGAGTGGGTTTCCAATTACGATGACAGGATTTGTGTGTCTGAGAGCATGGAGGTCAGAAGCTCAGGAATGTGGAAACTGTCGGGATTACAAAACTGCCTCAGTCACGAAGGGAGATGCTCATTGAGCAATGCCAAAACAGGCTAAAGATGAAAGTGCTAACTAATTAAAATAAGCTTGTGTAGGAGAGGTTTTTTTTTTATGGTTTTATAATCTTCCTGACAAATGTTCCCCTTTTCTCTTTCTCTGCTTCTCTTTGTGTGTGTGTCTCTCTCTCCACCCCATTCCCTTTTTTCTCTCCTTCTTTCTCAAGTAGTTTTTCTAAAAGACAGTGCTAGCCACTTCCTGTAATCCACCTGAGCATAGGTACTGAGACTAAAAATTTGATTTTTGACACCATCCTCCTAATATCTTCCTTTGTTGTGCTTTAGTCAAAGTGAGATATGCAGAACTGTTTGGCTTAGAAGAATCTGTGATTACATGACATTACTTGGATTGAGCATATGCCAGGAATTAGAACTCTCCTTTGTAGATGAAATTATTGCTACTGATGGTGAAATCCATCCACCCACTTAAGGAAGTGTTGCTTAGCAGATCAACACACACACATGGCTGACACTTCCACATTGTTGACATGTAAAGACAGATCCTTTTGTCCCATAAAGAGTCCATATCTGACTTTGGTATGCTGATGTTCCCAAAACATCAAGGAGAGTGATCCCACTCATGATTGATGTCTGTCAGGTTGAATTGTCCCCTGCTTTATTGTAAAGCTGTGCTTTACTATGTCTTTAAATTGTTGATTCTGATCCTAATCCCCTTCTAATTAGTCAGAAAGCATTTGGATATCGTACTGTTGTCTGTTCTCCTTGCATGACCTGCTCAGGGGGAGTTGTGTTACCAGCTGAAGACATTCCGGGGCCTCATTTTGGTGTTTTCATTCAGCTATTTGATGTTGGGTATAATTCACAGGTGATGCTAGCATGACATAACTAGTAGGTAAAAGTCTCCAAGTTAATTAGGTTGGGATTAGAACAACAATAATAGACCACATCCTGTTATGGGTTTTGATGTCTCATTAATAACTATAATGGAGTTTGCCATAAACTATAGCAACTTTTTGAGAAACAGCTTGGACTAGTGGAAGAACATGGATTTGGATTCTAATCCTGGCTCTGCCACTTGTCTGCTGTGAAAACTTGGGCAAGTCACTTAATTAGCTTTGCCTCTGTTACCTCATCTGAAAAATGGGGATTAAGACTCTGAGCCTGACTGTGTCCAGCATGATTATCTTGTGTCTACCCCATTGCTTAGTGTACTGCCTGGTACATAAGTGCTTAACTGTCACTGGGGAGCAAAAAATATTTTCTGACTGGATGTTCAATTTTTTTCTGTCCAGATTTTGAGTGTTTTTAATTTGAAGATGGCACTAAGTGGTGAGACAGTAAACATGAGCTTGAAAATCACTGAGAGAACATCTCCTGAACACTTACTGTGAACATGAAAATGCTTGTGCACCCCTCTGGCACCTTGCCATTTGGTTAGTCATCGACCAGGGATCAGTGTTTAAGAGTAAGCTTCTTGAGGATAGGGATCATGTCTCTCAACTCCATCGTACTCTTCCAAGTTCTTAGTGTAGTGCTCTACATATAGCAAGCACTCAGTAAATACCATTGTCAGGGCATGTGGTAGAATTGTTTTTAGGTAGTGTTCATAGTTTGAGATGAACTACCCCCGGTTTTGTGCCCAGTCTTCTCTGGACCACATGGTAAACTTTGGAAGATAGTTTGTTCAGAGAGCAGGTGTTATCTGGGGTCCCAGAATAGAATATCTCCGTGACTTTAATAGCAGCAGACCATCGCTGTGTCTTTACCCATCACTAAGTAGTTGGTATGAGCCTCAGAGGGGCTTAGTAAGGTGTGGAGGGACTTCCTTAAGAATGAAGCAACTCCTTATAAATCATGCTCAGTGGAAAGTGTTATGAAGCAGATTAGTTCTTATTTCCACATTACATTCCTCAGTGCTTTGAATCTAAAATATATCATCAAATGGGTGAAGACACGGTAGAAGTAGAAGCTGACAGATTAACAGTCGAATGTAGAATCTAGATTGTAAACTCGTTGTAGGGAACATGTCTACCAACTCGGTTGTATTCCAAGTGCTTAGTACAGTGCTCTGCACAGAGTAAGGGCTCAATAAATATCATTGATTGAGTCCCCCAAATGGTTCCAATCTGCCAGAGCCTGTTCATCTTTCTGTGTTAATTATTTGAAGCTTGAATTAGAACCACGGTAATTCCTCAGGACATAACTCTTGGCTCCCAGAGACTGATAGCGTTTCTATTTATAATTTAATGACACAAGTAATCACCAAGATAATGTGAAGAAAAGCATGGCTCAGCTTGTAAAAGACTGTGCTGTGGGATGGATCATTGACCATCTCCTCCAGCCTCACTTCACAATTTGGAAGCTGTGAATAGCAGAGCCAAGGCTCGGAGACCATGCCAGAAGTCAGGATTCTGTGCCGACTGGGGAAGGCTTTGTCTCTGAAGAGATTTGGACCTGTGACCCTACTGGGGAGGGAAAACTAGCTGGTCCTCTCTCAGTTCAGACCTTGCCTTGCCTGACTAAAAAGCTGATAACCTAGTCCAGTAGGAGCAGTTTTACCACAGTGGTGAGAATAGACTGTTTATACTTCGTTACAGATTCATAATTTCGTGTCAGCTTTCTCCAAGTCACTCAAAGATTGCTCTGTTCTCCTTCCACCCAAATGAAAAACCTGCAGATAACCTTCAAAAAGTCCAGGTTAAGCACTGAACATTCTTTCAAACTGGACCTCATCATGTCCCCTTAATCTCATCATTCTTTATTACCTTCCCTTCCCTTCTTCTGTGTTCCTGCTCCTCATCCCCTCTCTGCCTGTCAGCTCACCTATATCCCCCCTCTCCTTCTGCCCCTGCCCCACAGCCCCAGCCAAGTGTGAGCTGTGGAACTCCCTCTCCATTATGGGAAACGTCCCTTCATCTCTGACCTGTTCCTGACTCAGTCACTCTTTCTCCTTGCCATCCCAAAAACACAGTCTCCCCTGTCATTCTCTGCCAAGAGACCTCATCTTCCCCCACTCTCCAAGACTCAGTGGAAAAGGGAAAGGAGTTGGCTTCCCTTTTGCCCCTGAATGATGCTTTTGCACTGTCCCTCAGCCCCCACCCCATTTCCCCATTTCCCTTCCGTTGAAGCCCACATCATCGGCTTCTACCACCCATCCCGTTACTAGCCATGGTCAGCTACAATCTGGCTCCACCTCCAACTTTCTCAACACTTGTACCCCCTTTTCACATTGCTTCACTCTTTCTCCATGCTGACACTGTTCCTCAGGGACTTCCATCTCTACATAGATATTCCTGACAACCTAGTGGAAAGACCCCAGGCTTGGGAGTCAGAGGATGTGTGTTCTAATGTGACTCTGCCACTTGTCAGCTGTGTGACTTTGGGCAAGTCACTTAACTTCTCTGTGCCTCAGTTCCCTCATCTGTAAAATGGGGATTGACCGTGAGCCCCATGTGGGACAACCTGATTACCTTGTATCTACGCCACCACTTAGAACAGTGCTAGTGTAACACATAGTAAGTGCTTAAGTGCCATCATTATCATTATTATTATTATTAATCAATACATCTCTCCCACTAGTGGCTGGGATTCATAATGCTCTATAATATTACCAAAAAATGCAAAGTTTGGTTTCTGGAGAAACACTAATTTCTCTTGTAACCTGTCAATGTCCTTAAGAATGAATAAAGAAACTCCTTTCATGCCACCTGCTTGGTGGTATACAGTTCGAAGCAGATCATCTCTACTACAATAAAGGAATATTTCAATATTCATCAATGTTTTCAATCTAAAAAAAAAGTCCATTGAAGGGTTTCGGGTCAATCTTAACTCATTTGGAAATTGATATTCTATTGGTGGGAGAATTATGGGCAACTTGGAGGCAATTTCAAACACTTTGCCCACTATCAACTGAAAAAAAATGGGAAAAAAAAATTGGCTTGAAATCTAAAGAACAGCTGCACTGCTGATGACGATTCCAAAAGAGAATAACTTTTAGCAAGTTAAGAAAACTATATTGACTCCCTAAACATTTGAGCAACCTACCCACACTGTTTAACCTTGTTGGCATCAGTAGAGGTTATATGTCTTGAAATATGGAAAAATGGGCTTGGTTGGTCATTAGAGGCACTGAGAGAAAAACCAACATCTGTTGCCTTACCACTTTGAAGGCATAAAAACATGAAAAGAAATTGTAAACTAATTTATTGTATGAACAATAAACTGTAACCCTTGTAACCCTGTCAATGATTTAAAGAAAATAAATTTAAGATGTCTTTAGTAAACTGAGATGTACCATATTTCTCTTATCCTCTTTATAGAGTTTGATAGATTTATAGTTTAGAAATCTTATAAACATCTCTCACCCTTTATTATTATGGTGGTGTTTTTGGTATTTAAGTGCTTACTGTGTGCCAGAAACCATTCTAAGCACCGGGGTGGATATAAGCAAATGGAGTTGGACACAGTCCCTGTCCCATGTGGGGCTCACAGTTTTAATCCCCATTTTACAGGTGACATAACTGAAGCACAGTGAAGTGACTTGCCTTAGGTCACACAGCAGACTAGCTACATAGCTGGGATTAGAACCCATGACTTTGACTCCCAGGCCCTTGCTCTATACACTATGCCAAGAATACAAGCTCATTGTGGGCAGATAATTTACTTGTTAACTCCACTGTACTTGGCTAGTACAGTCCTCTGCAAATAAGAATGCAATAAATGCAAGTGGTTGATTGGTTTGATAATGGAAAGGGATTTTCTCTATCTGTTGCTGTATTGTACCTTCCAAGCACTTAGTACAGTGCTCTGCACATAGTAAGCACTCAATAAATATTAGTGAATGAATGAACCAGTATTTGTGTACTGTTAGCGGTGATCAGGTATAAATCCTTCCCAAGGAATCATTGACTTCGAGCATATTTTTTGGTGTTGGAACTTTTGATTGCATCCTCTTTAATCTTGAAATAAGCTCTTAGGATGATCAGAGTTCACAATCTTGTGAGAAGTATTCCAGGAAAAGAATGAGATTGTGGCTATATGGTATTTGATAGGAATAAAGAAGGGATTTGAAGGCCAAGACACCTAATACTAGAATGTTCCTGTCCTCCTCCTACTTCACTCCAACTAAAAGTATACTTATAAAGGAGACTAGAGTAAAATGATAGAATATTTAGACTTAGAGCAAGTGAATTATCCTTGTTTTTTGATGACCAGAAGATTGATCCAAGAATCATGATCATCATCCAAGCAAAAGTGTAATAAGATTAATAGGGAGAATATGTATGCAACTGAAGTTCCAGCCAAATCAACCCTTGGAAATTTAAAGTATGTATCATTTGAAAAAGTTTCCATAACTTTTAATGAGACAACTGGAATGCTAATTTTTATAGCAAGCCCTGCCAGGAAGAAAACAGTTTGACTTTTTTTCCTAATAATCACCGATGCATTTCCATCTGCCTAAATCTCACTTCATTTAGGACAACAGTGTGAAAGCATCTCAACTTTGACAACTCTCCTAAACTGGGAAATTGTAACATCTTCACAGTGAGTCACTTTTAGCCTATGAAGACTTCAAGATATAAGCATCTAGACTCAATTGACTTAAACTAATTTATGTATCGGTTGCTGACACATTGATAAGGTTCACAAGGTAATTCAATTGGTAGGGTTTTGCTTTTATTTTCCAAATATGGAACACTACAGTTTTTAGTTCCACCAAAGTCATAGTGAAATTTAGTTTAAGAAATGTATGTTTAGAGAATATCTAATTTGCTCAACTCATAAAACATGTTTGACTCTGCCTTGCCTCTCTTCTATCTATACTGGAATATCTGTCATTTATATTTGCACATTTTCAAGATGAATGTAAATTTTAGGGCACATGAAAATTGTTCCTTCCACAAGGATTGCCTGAAGATACTAGCTGAAGTGATTAAAAAAAAAATCTTCTAGAGGTTGAGCAGACCCTACAAAATTTAGATTGATATTTCTTATTTCAAAATATTTAAAAAGCTTGTTAATTTATAAATGTTTAATTTTAAATTTAATTAAAATTGGATTTATTCCATCTAAATGAACTTTAAATGACCAGTGAAGGGCTATTTTTGTTTTTAAAGAAATTACTTTTTGATACTTCAAGACAAATTTTATTATGGGAAAAAAAGGATAAGCTTTCCTAAGAGCATGCCAACTTGAACTCTAAGAGTGTAAATTTCACACTTTATAAAGTCAATTCTTTGCTTTGATTTGGTCATTCAATAGTATTTATTGAGCGCTTACTATGTGCAGAGGACTGTACTAAGCACTTGGAATGAACAAGTCGGCAACAGATAGAGACAGTCCCTGCTGTTTGACAGGCTTACAGTCTAATCGGTCATGTAATAAGGAATGAGGAAAGGCACGATACCAAAGAGTCTTGATTTGTGATAATCCCTAACCGTCTGCCTCAGATGTATATATGATACAAAAGATTATCATTCTTTCCATTGTAACTTTATGTGCTCTATTTGCATCCCTCTACTAGACTGTAAACTCCTCAAGGCCAAGGAAAATATCTTCTACTTTTAAAGCATTTGCTCAGTAACTTAGTATAGATGGTCTGCTCCCAGTAGAAGCTCAATAAATACTGGGGAGGATGGTGATTTTAATGAGTTTCTAAGCATTTTGAGATGTTTCAGTTAAAAGAAACCATTTCAGAGTAAGGTACTCTTTCTTTAAGATACAGATCAAAATTTGAAGAAGATCTGATGATGTGAAAATGACTAACATTTCGAGAAGCATCGAGAAGCAGCATGGCTCAGTGGAAAGAGCATGGGCTTTGGAGTCAGGGCTCATGAGTTCGAATCCCAGCTCTGCCACTTGTCGGCTGTGTGACTGTGGGCAAGTCACTTAACTTCTCTGTACCTCAGTTCCCTCATCTGTAAAATGGGGATTAAGACTGTGAGCCCCACGTGGGACAACCTGATTCTCCTATGTCTACCCCATCGCTTAGAACAGTGCTTGGCACATAGTAAGCGCTTAACAAATACCAACATTATTATTACTGTACCTGCACATCAAATAAAAAAGGCATTGAAGGACCCCTGGAGGGTCCAGTTAACTATTCCAATTCTCCTGCTCCCAGCTGATGGTCATTCAGTAACTAATAGATAGTGTTTTCAAATTTCACAGTTGTTGGTAGCTGGGAAACATGGTGCATAGATAGGATCATTTTGAGCCATTGTCTTTAAAGCATTCAATTACCTTGTCCCCTCCTACCTAATCTTTCTACTCCTAATCTTTCTACTCTCCTTTTACAGCCCAGCCCACCACTTCATTCCTCTGTAAGGGTGTGGTGGGTGGGGAAATGTCTGTTTATTGCATTGCACTCTAACACTTAGTACAGTGTTCTGCACACATTATACACTCAATAAATACGATCGAATCAATGAGCAAACATTCCTGGTTCATTCGATCATTTTTATTCAGTCATATTTATTGGGCATTTACTGTGGGCAGAGCACTGAACTAACACTTGTAAGTGTACACTACAACGATAAAGACATTCCCTTCCCACAGTGAACTTAGTCTAGTTTAGAGATGAATTTAGTGGATGAGAGTAAGGGGTAAGGAATATGATTTTCAAGCTCTATCAGGAATACGCTGGCAGAAAAGCCAATGAAGAGTTATCAATAATTCATTTTATCGTGTTCATCTTTACAAAGTAGTTTGACAATATGTATCTTATAATTTCTCTATGATGTAAGGTAAGGCAGATATTATCCCCAGTTTACAAATGAGGAAACAGAGGCTGAAAAGTTAGATTGCTCAAGTTCACACAATGGTCCAGTGGCAGAAACCAGGTCCTCTGACTCCTAGATCTGTATTGTTTTCATTAGATGATTCTGCCTTGGAAAACTGTGAGACCTGTGTTGCTTCTGCTGTGTCAAGGGCAACGAGATTTTTCTTCTCTCACAGTGGTTTGGACAAAATACCTCAGTGGAAGATGATGATAAAGATTAATGGAACAACAGTGTCTGAAAAAAGCTCCCTGCCCTTCCCATTATCGAACAGCTATTCAGAGTTGTCTTCAGGAACCATCACTGAGTTTCATTCATGACATCCTTGCACCCTCTCACATATAAAGAGTTGTTCTTCAGTTTTCAATATGACTTCACTGGTGAGGTTTTATCAGTTTATGCAGATGTGGCTAACAATTGTAAGCCTTTCTGCATCCTCGTTCATCATTGTCCCTTGCGGCACTGATGCATTTGGTCCCACTGCAGGGAGCCAGGATCCAAATTGCCTGACTTTTGAGCTTCAGACACTTTTATCTCCTCACTCTCAAGTCTTTGATCTTCAAATATCTACTCCCACAAGGAGTTGCTATGTGGAATTTCTGATCTTGCCTCTTTCACAGGTGCCTGTCTTTGGGGAAGAAGAAGTTGAATTAAAAATGAGTGGTAGAGTTTGCACATAGACTTGAATATAGGCCTGGTAGTATAACCTTTCTGGATTAATTTCATGTTCAATAAATGACTCTTCATCTCTGCTTTTGGACCAGAACTGACCAATGAGTCCTTAAGCTTGTAGGCAGGGAATATGTCTATTGCTATATTGTACTCTCCAAAGCACTTAGTACAGTGCTCTGCACATAGTAAGCACTCCATAAATACACTTGAGTTACTGACTGAAGCGATTCACTGGTCATATTTGGTAACCACAACTCCTGGTATCATGTTCTTTTTTTTCTCCCTTGGTTCCCCTGTCTTCCTGAAGCCTCTATTCCAAGGCTTTTGATTGCTACCCTCCACACTGATCTGTCTCCCAGCAGTTCATTACTTTCCCATCATTTGAAAATTTGCTTCAAAATGACTTTTAGTGATTTATGGCACTCCTTTGTTTTTGCTTACCTCCATTTTTGCTCATGATAGAATACTTGTTTGAGTATTCTATCATCCATTATCTGTACATGTCCCTCTCCATGAAGGTTTAAGTGCAGTGAAATGTACAGTATGGCCTACAGGATAGAGCATTGGCCTGGGTGTTAAGACCTTTTTTTTCCAATCCCAGTTCTGCCACTTACCTGCTGTGTGACCTTGTCAAGTTATAAGCTGCACTGTACCTGTTTCCTTATCTATAAAAATAGAGATTTACTGCCTGTCCTCTCTCCTCCTTAGACTGTGAGCAACACGTGGGACGGGGATCATGTCCAACCTGATTTTCTTGTGTCCACCCCAATGTTGAGCATTGTGCATTAATCAATGGTATTCATTAAGAACTTGTATGCAGAGCCCAGTATTAAGCACTGGAGAGAGTCTGATAGTTGGGAGACACTATCCTTGCCCTTTAGCAGCTTAGAATCAAATAGAGGAATTTCCCACATAGTCTATGCTTAACAAATACCACCATTTTTATAGTTTGCACTGTTATCAAGCTGGTAGTTTTACTGCTTGTAATACTGTATTTAAATAAATATTTCTTTCAAATAAATGATTTAGAAAGAGGATTTTAGTACTTTGGTATGTCCAGATACACTAGCAATAATAAGAGACTATCACATACTCCCCTAGCACTTCTACCTGCCTGTGGGTAATCTTTCTATAGTGGTTTTTTTTTTAAAGAATATTTTTTAAAGTCCTGTATTCTATTCTTCAAAATCTCAGTGGCTCCATTAACTTGGAACTGGGTGATGTGTGGACCCAAAATTTATGAGCAGAATAGAGACCGCTTCATCTCTAGATCATTGGTTTAAAAGCCCTTGATATGCTAATAAAGCAAGTTCATTAACTTATGATAGCTGCTCAGTGTTTTATGTCGAATGAGATGGTGGCCTCAGTCCACATAATAAAACACACTCCTGTAATTGAAATTACCTGGACATCCTTCTTGGCAGACTCCAGAGAGGCTAAAGATTAAAAGGGCATGAAGACAGAAATGCTTTCTTCTCTTTAAAACCAGCCCAGTAGAGATGGTTGTGAAACGTGAAAACAGGATGGTGTGGTGCAAGGGATCTGATCTAGGTACTACTCCCCGTGTAATCATAAACATTAACCTAATCTGTGCTCTGTACTTGTTAACTGTACGCAAGTTACTCCTTCAGAGTCAACAGCCCAGCTTGATCCGTCATAATAATCATTGTAAACATAAAACAGCTGAATCATTTCTGTAGGACTTTGGAATGTGAGGATTCTTAAGATTCCCCCTGCACACTGAAATTCTTTCCACCCATAGTGACTTACTGCTGTAGAACAGAAGTCATTGACCTTAATGATCTCATCCCCATGATACAAGAGAGGAAAAGGATTGCCTGAAGGATCAGAGGGAGTTTTCAGAGGGGGTGCGGTTTGGAAATGTGGAAGGAGCACAATGAGAGAGTGGTCTCTCCTTGCCCTACTTAGATCCTCTTGACTAGGGTGTGAAACTGAGGCAATTATTCAATGATATTGAACACTTTGTGCAGAGCACTGTATCAAGCACTTGGGGAGAATATAATAGAATATGTAGACGCAATCTCTGCCCTCAAGGAGCCTACAGTCCAGTGAAGGACATTAAAATAGATTGTCGGTGAAGAAGGCAACAGCATATGAGGATATGCAGTTAAGTGCTATCAGAACCACATGCCCTCGGAGCCAATGTTGCGTTCCAAGATCAGTGCACCAGTTCCCCTTTGCCACCAGCGAGTCTGCTAGCATGGAAGTTCTTAGAAACTGGACGATTCAGTCAAATGTCATTTTTGAATGGAGAGGTGGTTCGTTCATTCATGCAATCATATTTACTGAATGCTTACTGTGTGCAGAGCACTTGACTAAGCGCTTGTTTGGGGAATGCCGGTTCCCTATGTATCTAGAAGGAAGGGTGGATGGTTTATACCTAACCATTCAGTTTTGTAACTAAGAATCCAACCATGGTTCCCACATCACTAAGTGACCCAGAAGTAGAATGCATAGCATTGGAAGAAGTATTCTGTGCAGTTGAGGATGAGAGCTGATATCTAGGTGGTCTCATCGTATGTACAGAGCACTCACTGTGTGCAGAACACTGCACTGTGTGCTTGGGGGAGTAGAGTGGAACAAAGTTGGTAAACACATTCCCTGCCCACAATGGGGAGACAGACATTAAAAACAAATAAATACGGACGTGTACATATGTGCTGGGGAGCTGAGAGAAGGGTGAATAAAGGGAGCAGATCCAAGGTCCAGGGCTTGCAGTTAAGCTCTGATAGCTTGTCATTCTGTCTTATAGATATTTTGATTACACAGTAGCAGTACTTACGATGCATATGTTGTATGTCGCACACTGTTTGAAACCCACGACAGAAGAAGCAGATATGTTCATTTGTTCAGACCAAAAAAAAACCTTTGTACTCCTAGAACTTGGTCTGTGTAAGGAAGTTTGTGTGCATTTCAAACTTTGTTTACTAGGTGAAACTTGAAAAATGAGTTAAGTGCAAGCATTTAAGTCAATTTTGCCTTTTCTCTGTATGCTAGACTTCTGTTTCAGAGATTGCTGTTGTCGCTTAATGATGACGCCACAATCGTGATCGCTTCTCTCGTTCTTCCTCCATTAACCCTGGTAGACCAGTTTTACAAAATGCATATGGACTGTAATTACAGTGTTGTGTGGAACCTGAATCTGAGAAAGAGTTCAAAGTTAACATTCTGCAGTAGTTGGACTGTCCATCTGACTCAAAAACAATGCGATTTGGTCTCATGATCTTTTTGTCTTCTTTCTGTAATAATAAAAAGAGTCGGGATACAAAAGTGGCAGTAATAGCATCTAACTTGACACGTTTTATGGTTGAAAAGAGAACTGTTGTGGGCCTTTTTACAAGAGCCAAAGGGAAAATATGAAATATACCATAGATTTGAAGGGCTGAAGGGGGCCTCCCAGAGGCCACCCAAACCAGAAAATTCCTCTGTCTCGGTAAGAGGTCTCCTTGGAAACTCATCTTCATTCCATAGGCCATAGTCTTAAACCTTAGACAGGAAAATAACTACGTCACATAAAAAGGGCGTAGTTCATTGGGAACAACTGCAAAATGGCTTATACTGATGATATTTGAGACTTCAAATTCCATTACTTAAAATACAGCCTGATAATTGGGTCTCTGATGAAAAGCTATATAAATATACTCATTTTCAATCAAAAAAAATTTCAAAGACTTCTTGATGCTATGGAAAAAGTTAATAAAAATGGCTTAAGCCCAGGAAGGATAATGTGGTTAATTTGAGATCCTGAAGAAGGACTATAGGCAGAAACATTGAACGGCATAAGCCGATATGAAAATGTAATAACATCAGCGTATTTGAATACCAAATTCACATATATAACTTAATAGTAGGTGTCTCACTTTCTGAAGCGTTGCATTAGTAACATTAATCATCTAGTTTTCATATAGAGAAAGTCTATTTTCATGAAACAGATGGTGCAAATCATTGGGGAGAAATTTAAACATGCAACACTTTCAATATAACTGAGAGACTGCGTTTTTTCGATGAAAATGTTTTAGGCAAGTCTCTTGGGTAAAAACCACAGATATTATGAGATGATGCTGACTGGCCCACGGGTAGGAATAGATTGATAAATGGCTCAATCGGTCTTGGATCCTTTTGCCGGACCTTTATTTCGCAAAGACCTCGGCAATAGCCCTTCAAACCCCACAAAATTACTCACCACAGGAGAGTGCTACCTTTTTCTGAATTTCTGGTACAGTAGAGGGGATAATTAAGAGGTAATGGGGCTTGATGCTCTACGCACCTAATGGGGTTGTGTTGGGAGAGGGCGGGGGGTTCAGGGTCATTTGTAAAATCCTAAACCTTCTAAACAGGCTCCTCCACAATGCTAATCCCAAATACTTTGAGATTTTGGTTTCCTTCTGCTATTCCTGCCCCCTGCCTCTCCCTCATCCACTCTTTAGTACCCATAACTACAAAGATTACCTTCTTGAAGTCCTCATATTCCCATCCTATTTCTCTCTCCTACTGCCACCTCAGCACTTCCATAATATTGTTGGTATTTGTTAAGCGCTTACTATGTGCAGAGCACTGTTCTAAACGCTGGGGTAGATACAGGGTAATCAGGTTGTCCCACATGAGGCTCACAGCCTTAATCCCCATTTTACAGATGGGGTAACTGAGGCACAGAGAAGTTAAGTGACTTGCCCACAGTCACACAGGTGACAAGTGGCAGAGCTGGGATGTAACCTAAGCATTTGAGTAGTCACTCCCCTCCCTCTTTTCCCTTTCCACTCCCAACCCAAGTAAAGATGAGATGGAAAGAAAAAGAAAGCACAAGTTACTGAGAAGCAAGTAAATTGCTGTATAAGAAACCTGGTACACAGTCTCAAATCTGGTAGGAAGGAGTTTCTACCTGATGCGGTGGGAAATGGATGTCCGTTGGAGTTATTTGAGAAGTGGAGAGTTGTCAAGCAACTTCAGGAAGATAATCTGTGCTGACAATATCAGAATAGTGCATTTTGGGCACTTGCATAGATATGTCCCTATCTTTTTTTTTTTTTTCTAGTTTGTTTTCAATAGTATGTGTTACTCCATATCCAGCACTGTTCTAAGCACTGCAGTAGATTCAAGATGATCAGTTGGATGCAGTCCCTATCCACATGGGGTTCACAGTCTAGGAGGTATTTAATCCCCATTTTACAGTTGAGGAAACTGAGAGAGAAGTGAAGTGACTTTGACTTACCCGAGGTCACACAGCAGGCAAGTGGCAGAGATGGGATTAGAGCCCAGGTCCTCTCCTTTCTGCTGCCCCTTTAAACCCACCAGACCCTAGCTTTTCCCAACCTCAAAGCCCTTCTGAAAGCCCACCTCCTCCTGGTGGTCTTCCCTGATTAATTTCCTTCTCTCTCCCAGGTCTATTCAACTGATCAGCCACTTTAGCACATATATTTAGAGCCAGCCAAAGTCCTTCTCTACTTCTTGATTTATTTCCTCTATGATTTATTCACCATCTATCTCTCTATTCTCTTCTTATAACCAGAGTAACCTGTCTTTCCTCCTAATTATAAATACTTGTCATCTGCTTGTTTCTCTCCCTAGGTTGTAAACTCTCTGAGAACAGAGATTGTGTCCTTTTCCATTACTCTTTTCTCACCAGCACTTGAAAAACCATACTTTGCACCCACTGAATGTGATTATTGGCTTGATTGATGAGGGGAGCCCCTAATGAAATTTCAAGAGGATGGCTTCAATCGGTTAATCCACAGTATTGATTGAGCACCTACTGCATGCAAGAACTATACTTAGCAATTGAGCATGTATTACTGAAGGTAAAGTTGAGGTCTCTGCCTCTCCTCCAGTGGGCCCGCCAAGCATGCTCATGGTCTGACCCAGTAATGGCACTGGAGATGATCTTACAGCACCTGGGTGTCCGTGGTGAGAACCAGCGCAGACCGGCATAGAGATCAGAGATCACCAGAAGCCTCAGGGCAGGTACAAGAGCCTCTAAGGTTGAAGTGAGTGTTTTCCCTGATCGTGAATAGGGATAATGCCCTCCTCCCTACTCCAGGGTTGAGGACCATCTTAAAAAAAAAAAAAATCAATCAATGGTATTTATTGTGTGTTTTCCTTACCGTAATGTGTCAAGTTCTCTGTCTTTCTTGATTTTTGTTTGTCTTTGTTATCTTGGTGAAAAGTTAGCTTACTAACTACATGACATTGTTTTTCCCAGTAAGCAATAGGAATTTATAGGAATTGTGTCTATTTACTGCAGTATCCCACTCATTAATAGTGTTGTGCACTCAGGAAGCACTGAGGAGATTAGACAATAGGAGATACTCAAACAGACACTATTTGGTAGGTCAAGGAAGCAGTATGGCCCAGAGAATAAATCATGGGCTTGGGAGCCAGAGGACCCCAGCTCCTCCACTGGCCTGCTATGAAACCTTGGACAAGTCACTTGATTCATCTGTGCTTCAGTTTCTTCAAACTGCTAAATGGAAATTCAATCCCTGTTTTCCTTCAAGTAAGCCCATGAGGGATAAGGAATACATCTGACTTGATTAACTTGTATCAACCCCAGTGCTTTGAACAGTGATTGATACATAGTAAGTGCTTAATAAATATATTCAAAAGTCTGTAGAACTAAGTTAAAATGGCAGTATAAGGATCAAGATGAACGTAAGTAGTCATAACAACTTTTATGTGATTAATAGAAGTAATAGAAGAACTGGGTAATCAATGTTATTTACTGAGTACTTAATGTATGCAGTACAGTATATGTATTAAGTGCTAAACCATAAGTCATAGCATATATATGTGCTATGGATGGTGGGATTAAGAGTTGAGAAGCAGGCAGACCAGTGTAAAGTTTAGAATAGAATTGACTCTTTCAGATCAAAGCCCATAAAACAATGTAATATTAAGGCATAATTAAAAACAAAAAACAATTGCAAGAGTAGAGCAAAGGCGAGTTTCATTGTCTGCACATTGTGGTAAGGGACTTGAGATCAGCCTTTGTAGTTGAGGGAACATGCAGATAAAATGTCACACCATTAGGGACATAATCCTGGAATATGAAGGCCATCATTGTGTATTCCTATATGGGCTTAAAGCTCATCTATTTGTCCATGTAAAAGGTCTCATCAGTGCTTTTTTTGTCCTGATTTTGAATAAAAACAATTTTCAACAGCATTAAGAAAGCAGAACTCTCTTTTTTTTCTTTCCCTATCTTATAATGCGATTTATTGGACAGGACATAAACAATGTAATAAAAAATAACATCAAAATGAGTCTTTGAAAAATGCAGAATCATTAGAAATATGATATATAGCTATTCCTGAGGCACAAAATATTTCAGAGTTGGAAAAAAACACTTGAAAATTGTTTCATAGCCAAGGTAAAAAACTTAACCATATCCACATCGTTTAAAAATGTCTTAGAGTTGTGTTAGCATAGCAAACTGTTGTGGGGCATGTTGAAATGCAGGTGAAGTTTCTAGGGATCAACTTTTCAGTCTTTGTTAAAAGTAAGGATGATTGGCCTTTTTTTTTTTTCCTTTGAAATCATTAAGCAAGTTAGCAACTTTTCTTGCCCAGAAAAAGGTCAACATCTACATTGACTTTTTCAGTACAGATCATTAAGGTGTAATGAAGAATCTACTAGAAAAGCAAAACTTGTTTGTACAGAAAAACTAGTAGGGTAGTAAGACAACTTGGTACTATACTCATTAAAATGGATTTGATCCTTTATTAAATTCAGATACCAATCTTTGTCAAAATGCCTGTGGTGCTGTTCTGAATACTCTAACTTGGAAAATCCATCATCTTCAAGAGAGAGTAAACAACCAGGAAAAATCAGCAGGGAAATAGATGGTCAAGATGGCAACAGAATGGACAAAAGCAAAATCAAACTGCAGACATTCAAATGGTGGTCAAATTCCCTACTGCAACCTACTGAGAATGCTTCCAGATTTGGGTTTGACACATTTCTAAGCAATTCAATGTCTGGAGAAATTCTCTGAAATCCTTTGTCTTTTCCACAACTAAACCCATCGGAATGAAGCAGGTTTGAAGATCTTCTATGCGACAACATTTCATTCATTCAATAGTATTTATTGAGCGCTTACTATGTGCAGAGCACTGTACTAAGCGCTTGGGATGAACAAGTCGGCAACAGATACAGTCCCTGCCGTTTGACGGGCTTACAGTCTAATCGGGGGAGACGGACAGACGAGAACAATGGCAATAAATAGAGTCAAGGGGAAGAACATCTCATAAAAACAATGGCAACTAAATAGAATCAAGGCGATGTACAATTCATTAACAAAATAAATAGGGTAATGGAAATATATATAGTTCAGTGGATGAGTACAGTGCTGTGGGGATGGGAAGGGAGAGGTGGAGGAGCAGAGGGAAAAGGGGAAAAAGAGGGTTTAGCTGCAGAGAGGTAAAGGGGGTGTGGCAGAGGGAGTAGAGGGAGAAGAGGAGCTCAGTCTGGGAAGGCCTCTTGGAGGAGGTGAGTTTTAAGTAGGGTTTTGAAGAGGGGAAGAGAATCAGTTTGGCGGAGGTGAGGAGGCAGGGCGTTCCAGGACCACGGGAGGATGTGGGCCCAGGGGTCGACGGCGGGATAGGCGAGACCGAGGGACGGTGAGGAGGTGGGCGGCAGAGGAGCGGAGTGTGCGGGGTGGGTGGTAGAGAGAAGGGAGGAGAGGTAGGAAGGGGCAAGGTGATGTAGAGCCTTGAAGCCTAGAGTGAGGAGTTTTTGTTTGGAGCGGAGGTCGATAGGCAACCACTGGAGTTGTTTAAGAAGGGGAGTGACATGCCCAGATCGTTTCTGCAGGAAGATGAGCCGGGCAGCGGAGTGAAGAATAGACTGGAGTGGGGCGAGAGAGGAGGAAGGGAGGTCAGAGAGATTTGAAGGTTCAGTTACACATCTGCATGTGAGAAGAAGCATCTGATCTGGCAAGTGATCTTCCAGCTTGGCAGGTTGAGACCCTCATTAAAATCTGTAAGACAATGGCTCCGGAACTGCTCTAGTCTTATGATTGGGGGTATAAATGCACTTATATAGGAAAACATAGAAATGATTAGGATTCACTTTGCAGGTAAACCTTGCTGTAGTTTGGCAATCTGTCAGAATTAAACAAGCTTTGCACCAACCTACAACCCATAGATATCCCTGTCATCCAGGATCTTACAGTAGTCGGGGAGAGAGACACTAAAATAAGTAATAGCAAGGAGAATTGAACATGGGTTTGGGAATCAGAAGGTCCTGGGTTCTAATTCCGGCTCCACCACTTGTCTGCTAGGTGACCTTTGGCAAATTACTTTTTCTGTGCCTCAGTTACCTCATATGTAAAATGGGGATTAAGACTCTGAGCACCATGTGGGACAGGAACTGCATCCAAATTCATTAGTTTTTATCTACTTCAGCTCTTAGAACAGTGCCTGGCACATAGTAAGTGCTTAATACATGCCATAAAAAATATGTTTATAAGAATCAGGTGGATGTTTGTACAGGGAGGGGCTGAAGTGGGAATTGTAGGGAATAGAAGGGGGTGAGACAATAAAGGGTCAGGAAAGACCTCTTGGTGGAGATGAGATGGACTCTTAAGATGGTAAGAGTAATGCCCCCCTAGTTGTGAAGGGGGAGGAACTTCTAGGCAGGAGGGATGGTGTTAAAGAGGGGTTGATAGGCAGGAGGCAGGAAGGGTTGGTTGGCAGGAGGACTGCTGAAAGGGCAAAAGGAGTAGGTTATCTGGAGAGGAAATGAGCTTTGATCGAGTCCAGGAGAGTAGATAACATAGATAAAGACAGAGAGCTGATGAATGCCTTAAAAGCTGACTTTTTATTTGCTGTGAAGAGGAGTGGGCTTCCATTAGTATCATTAATAACATCTTTAAATGTAATGAATTATGCCTGTAACAGCAAAGCAAAATAAAGCAAACTTTCCAATAATGTGACCGAACAATGGACAATTGGGAACCTTGGGACAATAGGCAGCTGAAAACTGGTCTCCAGCAGTGCCAATAGGTCTGCGTGATTTGGAAGAATTTGTCACTTTTGCGTTGTTTTAATTAGCCATAGCTGCCCCCTCAATTTATAAATATATCATCAGGGACATCTGTAAACTTGATGAACAAGTGGGTTAAGCTAAAACAGTGCTTCCTTACTTTCTTCCCTACCCTCACAATTGTTTGGTTAAATAACGTGAGATAATGCTATTGATTTTTGTATATGACAAACTCAAACTAGAATTGCTGATTTTCCCAGATTAACTATCTTCTTGCCAAAGGAAATTACTGTGTTGTTTATTAATGACAGTTTTCCCAATTGCACCTAATCTTTTTTTATATAGCTTCTACTGATTTAATGTGAAACTTGAACTATTTTTTTTCCAACTATCTGTTTATTAAGAATTCCAATTAGGTGACAGTTCTTGAGTCTAAATCATCTTATGCAAATGTTGCCTACACTTGTGGGTTTATTAATAAACAATATGTGCTTCATTTTCAGTTGCATTAATATTTTACACTTAAAATTGCAGATATAGCAAGTTTGTAGAAAATTCTTTCTGGCTAGAATTTAAATGAAAGTACATCAAATTATTCAGTAGTTGGTTACCTAAATACCTCACACAGGATTCTGGCTTTAGGCTAGGGTGAGGGTGAGTAAATCAAATCCATCAGTAGTATTAACTGAACACCTAGTGTGTGAAGAGCACTTTGCTGACAGCTTTCCAAAAGTATCCTAAAATCATAAAATCAAGGGGCAGATAATAATTTATGGATAGGGGGAAGAAGAATCTGAAAGAAAGAAATGCTTGAAAAACATGTAAAATAAATCAATGTGGAAAAAAACAAAAGGGGTTGAAT
Organism: Ornithorhynchus anatinus; assembly: GCF_004115215.2. Taxonomy (NCBI): domain Eukaryota; kingdom Metazoa; phylum Chordata; class Mammalia; order Monotremata; family Ornithorhynchidae; genus Ornithorhynchus; species Ornithorhynchus anatinus. Next base: position 31,372,904 of record NC_041745.1, read on the forward strand.
GAACAAGGGTTAAAATTATGCAAAAAGTTCTGAAATGGTTGGGAGAATGTAACCAGAGAGATGGGGAAAAAAAATAACTGGGGGAAGTTTCCTTAAGAAAGTAGAATTTAAGGAGTGCAATGAATAAGTGGAGAATTCTCCTGATCTTGAAGGGGGAGGGAATTCCAGGCAGAAGGAAGTTCATGAATCAGGAAAATTAAGAATAAGGCATAATGAAATAGCAAATTTAGTCAGAAATGAGACTGAGCAGGAATGTAATAGAAGAGAATGGATAGGTATAAGAGAAAACTAGGTGATAGAGTGCCGTAAAGCCAGTGGTTTGGAATTTTTGCCTAATGAAGAGAGAAATGGTTTAACATCGAATGTTTTGGGGAAATGGAGAGATGTGGGCAGAATGATGTTTTAGAAAAACAATCTACTAGAAGGGAGATATACAGACTGTGGAAAAGAAAGACTGAAGTATACCCAGGTTAGGGTATGGCTTTTTTGAAAGGAGAGCAGGGACAGGAAATATTCTGAAGAAAAATACAAAATGATTATATTGTTAGAGACCTGAGAGAGAATGAGGCATATTAGAAAATAAAAGGTTGAAAGAATCAGAGATGGAGTGATGATTTGGAAGAAAACATGAGGAGGTGGTGTGATTTAGATAATGTTTCATGCATTTAATGGCTTGTCTTCAATATTTTAATGCCAAAATAGAACTGTTTTCACTTCTGGGAAGACTACAGGCTTCTTGTGGGTGGGGAATGGGTCTATCAACTCTTGTCGTGTACTCTCACAAGCACTTAATACAGTGCTCTGCACACTGTAAGCATTAAATAAATGCCATTGATTGAGGGCAGGGTTCTTATATACTGACTTAATTGCTCTCTCCCAAGTGCTTAATACAGTGTATTTGATTAATTCATGTTAAATACTCCTCTACATTTCAGGAGTCATTTCAGCATTTTAATGTTCTTCTCAAGGGAGCCAGTACATTCTAAGTGCTTAGTACAGTGCTCTGCCCATAGTAAGCACTCTATAAATACTATTGAATGAATGAATGATTTAATGGCTTTCTCCAGCAGCAGACCCTGAGGTGGTATTTTGTCTGGTTTTTTTTCTGGCAGTAGAGAGCAATATCATGTTGCCATGATAATTTCTACAATCAGTTATTTTGCCTTTTAATTAGAACTTGAGGCTGGACCTTTGACATTCAGTAGCATTTCCCTAGGTGGGCTCAGACTGTCTAAATGGCAAATGCTTACTTGAAAAATTTTACATATTTACTCTCCTACTCGGGTATTTCACTGCCACAACTGTACTCTTAATTTCTTCAAATGTTGGAAGAAATGCCATATGATTGTATTTTGGCAAGCTTTTTTTTTTCCCCTGGACTTCATCATCAGTCTCAAAGACTGTATTAAGGTGTGTTGCTATTTGTCACGTGAAAATGTAAACTCCTATTAGCTGACTGCCAGGAGATAGATGAGAGGGGAAAAGATTATTAATAATAGAAAATAGAGATGCAGTCCGGGCTAGTTGCTTACAACATCATGAGAAAACTTTGCCAGTGATCTGAAGTCTCAAAGGTGGAAAGGAAGGAAGAGATTGCTTTCTGAAATGAGGTGTCCGGTTGAAAGGTTGGAGGTAGGTGATACGAACGTGGTAAGGAAAATGGGGTCAGTCTGGATGGAACAGAGGGCACAGATAGGATTGAAGGGAAGGTAGGTCAGTAAGGTAAAGTGGAGTCATTTGAATAAGCACATTCCTTACATTTGGAGGCAAAATGGAAGCCACTGGTATAGTTCGAAAAGCAGAGCTAGGCGGTTTGAGAGACTAACTTAATTCCATTTTCTATTGAAATGGCAAGAGGGAAGAAAACAAATACACAATTGCAGGAAAAATATAATCAAATGGAGGGAAAATATCTAGAAATATTAAAACAAAAATGCCTGAAGACATGATAATCTTTATTCCCCAATTATAATATAGGCAGAGATAGTTCTCATTCTTCTTTCATGGCTTTCTACTACTTGTTCAGAGTCCCAGTGAATTACAATCATAGCAACAACTAAGAAAAATAAACTTTGATTATCCATATATTCGTAAGGGTCAAATTCTCTTCATGTAGCACTGTGAGTCAAGGGCCAGTTCCAATCTCTGAAAAGGACTGAACTCCTGTTTCATCCAAAGTCTAATATCACAACTCCTGTTCTAAGAGTATCCATCGGTGAGATACAACTTAAATCCATCAAAATGATGCTACACTGCTAAAGGACTGTGACATGCAGTCAATGTGGATGGGTTAGAAAATCAGTTGAGCAGTTAGTTCCATTTGCAGCACCTGAGACGGATAGTGATTGTAGAATGGTTAGATCACATCCTAAGCATTGAGATCCAGCACAATGCCTGCTCTGCCACTCTCCTCCTATGTGGCCTTGGGCAAGTCACTTAACTTCTCTGTTCCCCAGTTCCCTCATTTATAAAATGGGAATTTAAATATCTGTCCTCCTTCCTACTTTGACTCTGAGCCCCTTGGAGGACAGATAATTCATCTGACCTGATGACCTTACTCACCTTTAGACTGTAATCCCGTCAAAGGGCAGAGACTGTCTCTATCTGTTGCCGACTTGCACATTCCAAGCACTTGGTACAGTGCTCTGTACATAGTAAGCGCTCAATAAATACTATTGAATGAATGAACATAATGATATGGTATTTTTACGGTATTTTTTCATCAGTGTGTTCCAGGCACTGCATTATGCGCTGGGGTATATATAAGTTAATAAGGTTGCTTAATAAGCTCCCACATGGGACACTCAGTTTCAATCTCCATTTTACAGATGAGGTAACTGAGACAGGGGGATGTTAAATGCTGTCTCCCAGGTACAAGCCCTTCCCACTAGGCCAACTGCTTCTTATTGTAAGAGCTTTATAAACTACTTTTCTAAGTGCTGAGGAAGATACAATTACTCATGCAGGTCGCAGTCCCTGTCCCACATGTAGCTCATAGTTTTAAATAGGAGAGAGGACAGGTATTGAATGCCTGTTTCACAGGTGTGAGGAGACTGAAGCACAGAGTAGTTAATTGACTTTGCCAAGGTCACCCAGTAGGCAACAGGCAAAGTTGAAATTAGAACCCATGTCTTCTGACTCCCAGGCACAATCTCTCTCCATTAGGCCAAGCTGCCTCTCATAATGATAGTTTAACAAATACCATTATGAGTATCATTATTATGAATGCTATTATTACCTATAAAGGAATAATGCTTAAAGAGAAAGGTGGTTTTAAATGTAGTTGAACAACCAGTGTTAACATTCACATCCACAGTCTTTGGTCAGTTTTGTCTCACTTTTTGGCCTCAACATATACCTCAGTACACAGCGGTAGTGTTGGACTAGAGATTTACCAATTATTTCAGTGGGAGACTACCCCATAAAATCTGCTATACCAGAAAATGGGGGCCAGGTGCCTGGAGGTTCAACAACTCTTCAACTGGGGGACAAATTGGGGATTGAACCAAAATTGTGACATCATGCCCAAGTGAGTCTTTGGATGAAACTTGGGGGATTCTGTTGTTTTGAATGCACTGGGTTATTATCACCTTCTTAGCTGTGCATTGGCCCTTTAAATTAACATCTTAATTACCCATGCATTCAAGCAGGAGAATTCATTGGTATCATTTGCCAATCAATCGTATTTACTGGGCATTTACTGTGTGCAGAGCACTGTACTTAGCAGTTGGCAAAGTACAACACAATAATACAGGCACATTGCCTGCCCACAATAAGTTTACAGTCTAAATGGGAGCCAATCAATATAGTATAATTGTAACTCCCAATTTCTGCACATGGATGTTTCTATCCCAGTAAAATTCCATTGATCCCTAATGTAGTTCAACATACTCTACAATTTGTTCTTTTTCATGGTCTTTGGGCTAGGCACTGTACTGAGTGGTGAAGTAGTTGCAAGCTAATCAGGTTGGACCCAGTCCCTGTTCCACATAGGACTCACAATCTTAAACGCCATTTTACAGATGAGGGAACTGAGACACAGAGAAGTGAAGTGGCTTGTCCCAAGTCATATCAGACAAGTGGTGGAGCTGGGATTAGAACTCAAATCCTCTGATTCCCAGGCCATGGTGCTGCTGATTTTGCTTAGTAAAAGGTGCAATTTGACTTAACTGAAAATGGATGACAAATGGCCAAGTTTGCACAGCAAAATCTACAGGAAATTCAGGGCTTGTTCCTCCAAAATGATTCCTGGGTAAATATTCTCTCATTAGGAAAGTATGGTAAAAGTCTTAAAGGAGTCAGATGAGTGCACTGAGATTCCAATCAAAGTATAGAATTGTCTACAGGTCTAAAAGTGATAATTTGCCTTGCACCACAAAGCCAAAATGCTGTAGTTATTTAGCTAATTATAAAAATGTTTGGGCTATTTCAAGGATAATTTATGTGAATTAGAAAAATCCCTAAGGTTAAGAAACCCAGAGATCCTCAGATTTTATCCAAGTCCTTTACTCTTTTCCACTGACTTTAGCGGTTTCTGTGTCCATTAGTTGTAGGGATGTGTCTTATCCTGATCTATTTTCCACTTGTCAACTTTACAGGCTATTCATAGATGAAGATGAAAGCCAGGGCATTTAATAAACTCTTGATCTTCAATATTTAAAATGAACAGAAATGAGTTAGAGAGAAATCTAGGAAAAAAAGTTGCAAATTCATTGAAGCTAAAGAGAGCATTGAAACTGAGAGTTTAATTATTCCGAATCATAGTAGCCCAATCATTTTAAAAAGTGTTTTCAGATAAATCACAACACTTCTCTTTTTCAGCTATAGCAGATCTCTCATTAGAATAAATGTTTCCTTTTTAGGTTTTTTTTTAGAATCGCCATGCCTAAGTATTTTATCCACTATCATCCATATAATGAGTTGCCCTTGTGAATATCCTTCCTCGGTATTAGGTATGAGCTGTCTATAACATCATCAACTCTTTTCCCTGGATATCTAACTTTCCATCTAGTAAGCCACGATGGGCTTCTTGTTAATACGTTTATCCAAGCCTATCTTTAAACTACCACTATTATTTTCCTGAAGTTGTTCTGTGTTAAAAAAAAATTTGCTATTTTTTATCATACGTTGAGGGTAGGACTCATTTCACACCTAGTGCTTTATACTGTCTCTATCTGTTACCGATTTGTACATTCCAAGTGCTTAGTACAGTGCTCTGCACATAGTAAGTGATCAATAAATACTATTGAATGAATGCATGAATGAACTTTAGTGGATGCGCTCTTGGCCTGGTGCTGTGATAGTTACAGAATAGTCCTGTAGTCAGTTTGTCCACAGACCTCATGCTGTCAACATCAGTCCTGTCCACTTTCAGTCTTTGTCATTCTAGACTCAAGATTCCCATTCCTCTGGGTCTCTCCTCAGTTCAACATTACTGCTTGAAATAGCATAAAGGAATAGAATGCCCCGGAATAATCCTGTCTGGGTCCTAGGCTTCACATGAATATTATGGTTGAAAAGTGTGAGTGGTAATGCAAAAAAGTGTCAGAACGTAGGAGAGCTTCCATCTGTCAATTCATATAGAGCAAGTTAAGGACAGAACTGAATTGGATTTATAAGCTTTCTGAAAATAAATTCAAGGGCTTTCAGTTCTTTAAGAGCATCACACAAAAAAAATTCCTTTACTGTTTCTTTAGGTTCAGAAATGAGACCCATTTTTTTTTATGTTATCTTCCAAGTGCATACTACTTACCAGGCACTGTTCTAAGTGCTGGAGTAGATGCAAAGTAATCAAGCTGGACACAGTCCTCTTGGACCTCACAGTCTTCATCCCCATTTTACAGAAGAGGTAACTGAGGCCCAGAGAAGTTAAGGGACTTGCCCAAGGTCACATAGAAAGTAGCAGATGTGGGATTAGAACCCAGGTCCTTCTAACTCCCAGCCCTGTGCTCTCTCCACTAGGACATGTGGCTCCTCTGCTAATTTTTCCTTTAGCCCCAAAGCTGAGTTCTTTTAGATGGAGCAGGTATCAGGGCTGGCTTGAGGCATCTGGCCATCTGTGGCTGAGAAAAAGTAATTGCCCTTTCCTGCTAATAATAATGCTGCTGGTGATGATGATCATTAATGTGGTATTTGTTTGGTCCTTGCTTTTTGACAAGCTGTACTAAACGCTGCAGTAAAGATCATCAGGTCCCACATGAGGCTTACAGTATAGGAAGAGGGAGAACAGTTAATGAATCCCATTTTTTTTCAGATGAAGGATCTGAGAGCCAGAGAAGCAGAGCACTGTATTGAGTGCTTGAAAGAGTACAAGACAGCAGAACTGGTAGGTAGATTTCTTGCCCACAAGGAGTTTAAGGTCTACAAGGGGAGAGAGGCTTTAAAATAAGTTATAGCTAGGTACATGTAGGGGAAATTGTGTATATAAGGATAGGTATATGAGTTTTGTAAGGCTAAGGTGAGTATCAGGTGAGTATCAGAGGCCTACCCATTATTGGGCAGGAATTGTCTCTTTCTGTTGCCGAAATGTACATTGCAAGCTCTTTGTACAGTGCTCTGCACATGGTAAGTGCTCAATCAATACTATTGAATGAATGAAAAGAACTATACAACCAAGTGTGTAGTTAACAAACAGGGACGGTGAGTAGGGGGAATGAAAGCTTAATCTTGGAAACCGGGAAGGAGATGTGATTTTTGAAGAGGGCCTTAAAGGTGGGGAGAACAGTAGACTGTTGGACATGAATGAGGAGTTCCAGGCCTAGAGATGGACCTGGAGAAAGGGTAAGTTAGGTGGTAAGTAAGTAAGTTAGGTAAGTAAGGTTAGGTGGACCTGGGGAAAGGATAAGTAGCACAATAGCTGAGATTGAGGCATGAAGAGTAGGTTGGCCCTAGAGGAGTGAACTGTGGGGGCTGGGTTGCAGTAAGAGATCAGTGAGGTATGGTAGGTAAGGTGGCATTTCCTCTTTACCCACAGATCCCGAACCCAAGCGGCGTCCTGGGGCAAGGCTGCTCTTCTGAGATATTATTTAGCTCATGCAGCTTAGTCTGTCTCTATTAATGTCTGTCTCCCCCTTTAGACTGTAAGCTCACTGTAGGCAGGGAATATGTCCGTTTATCGTTCTATTGTACTCTCCCAAGCATTAAGTACAATGCTTTGCCTGCAGTTAAGTGCTCCCTAAACATAATCAAATGAATCAATATAGCTTCTGAAGCTGGTAGTGAGTTTAGCCCTTATGTGGCTTAGAGCCTGGGGACCACCAGATTCCAAAAGCGCCCCCCGCACAGTCAAGGACAGAAGCTCTTACCTTGCAGCCCGACAATATGAGTGTATCACAGAAAATTACTCTACTTGAGTCAACCCTCTATCATTAGCCAGCAAATGAGCCTGATAGCATTATCGCCTTGATGGCGCACATAGATTCTGTGAAATTTTTTCCAAGACCTTCTTGGTCAGCTCCATGCAGACACAGCTGGTCTGAATTGATAAATAGGTTCATACCACTTTCCATTTCCCCCCAGGGAGTCATTATTTCATTATTGAGCTTTCACATGTGAGAAATTAGGCAGTGAGCAGACACATATAAATGAAAGCACATTATCTCATCACAAAACACCACCAACACCAGTTTATGGAGTTCAGTTTGGAAATCGGGAATATAGATGTGCGTGCTGTTCTATTTCTTCTACTAATCATTCTCAAACATCTAATATGTGTGTTTCGATTCAATTGCATATCTTGAATTCCCTCTGCTAAAAGGGGACTTGTTTGGAATTCCTCAAAACTGTAATACTGATCTTGAAATAACTTTCCATAATATATCACTTGTAGATGCGTATCTATGGTAATAAGATATAACAAAACATTGATCTACTATCCAAATCTCCGAGTTCAAACTGCCATCTCAAAGCAGAGAGATAATAATTGTGGCATTTATTAAGCACTTAGTATGTGCCAGGAACTGTACTAAGGGCTGGGGTAATATTTAAGTACTTAATGTATGCCAGGAACTGACTAAGCTCTGGGGTAGATATGAGTAAGTCGGGTTCACACAGTCCTTGTCCCACATGGGCCTCACTGTCTTAATCCACATTTTATAGATGAGGTAACTGAGGCACAGAGAAGTTAAGTGACTTGGCCAAGGTCACCCAGCAAACAAGGGCTAGAGCCAGTATAGGAACCCAGGTCCTTATGACTCCCAGGTCTGTGCTGAATCCACTAGGCCATACTTCTTCAGCATGGGGTATACACAAGATAATCAGATCAGACATAGTCCCACAGCCTGAGGGGAGGGAAAATAGGTCTTGTCTCCATTTTACAGATGAGGAAACTGAGGCACAAAGAAGCTAAGTGGATTGTTCAAGGTTGCACAATAGGTAAATGGCAGAGTCAGGATTGACCCAAGGTTCTTTGACTCCCAGGCCCATATTCTTGCTACTGGGCCTTGCTGCTTCAAACCATTAGCACTAGCAGTAAGATAGCAGTCCATTCTCAGTTTGCTTGACAATTTTTAAATCATAATTTAATTCTAATGAAAGGATAATTCTCATTAAAAACAGCTAAATTGAATAAAAGCATTTTGAAACTTTTAAACCCTGCCTTTTGTCAGCACAGCTACCCTGAAATCATTAGCTATGCAAGATTGTCTGTAGTTAACTCATTTTATCCTTATTCCTTCTAGTATCCGTAGCACTAGCACTCATGAAACTCTGTAGCTTCTCAACCAAGAATCCGTGTGTCATACTGATAAAACCTTGAATTTATATGGTACTTTTAACAAAGTACTTTCACATTGGGTATTTAATGATGGTGTTCACCAACTCCCCGTGAATTGAGAGGTAGGTATTATCTGCATCTTGTGAGGAAACTGAGTCATAGATAAAATGGCTTGCATGAAGTCATACAGCAGCTGCTAGCATATCTGGGATTAGAACTCAGCTCTTAGAAATCTCCAATTGATGCTTTTCACCTAATCACTCTGTCTCGCCCTTTAAGGAGATGGAGAAAGGTAAGAGTTGGGTCCATCAGGTGCCATTTGCTTCTAGGGTTAGGTTAGAGGCTGTACAGTGTCAAAATAACAGAGGGACAGAGCAAAATAGTTGAGGGTGGAAAAAGGTCAGAAAGAAATCAGAAACCATGGTAGAATGCAGAAGTGAAAACTGAGACTTAGGCTCCTTAACAAAGCTTTTGTGCATTTAAGCTAATTTTTCTACATTTAACTTTTAAGTCTTCTTCTCTGACTTTTGTTACTGTTGTTGCTTTAGCTGTTATTGACTGCATTTTGTCAGCTAATTTCTAGAAGTCTATATAATCTTAATCTTTTATAGCTGCAAATATAGGACAAAATGAAATAATTTACTTCTCTCTTAAATACTGAAATCTCTTTCTAGGGCATACTGACCCCATCCTAGGAGAAATTTTAATAAGACTAATTCTGCCATTCATTACCACCATAGAGGGAGAGACTTCAGATGGCTGCCATTAAATCCTTAGTTTCACCCCACCCTCAGCCCCACCACATTTACATACATAGCCTAAATTTATTTATTTCAATGTCTGTCTCCCCCTCAAAACTGTAAGCTCCTCTGGGCAGGAAACATGTTACCAATCTGTTGTATCACACTCCCCCAAATGCTAAGTACAGTGTTCTGCACACAGCATTCAATTTACCATTGTTTCATTGATTAGTTAATTCATTCTTTGATTTATTCAGATTTTTTCCAGGGATTAAAGTGGGAGAAACAGAACCATTTGGTGGTAAAAAAAAAAAAAAAAGAGCCCAAAATATAAGAACACCTTATATAGGTCACTAGGTCCAGGATGACATGATGGTGATGGTATTTACATGCTTACTATGTGTCAAGCACTGTTCTAAGTGATAGCAGTGAGACTTGGGAAAATGATGAGGAATAATCAGTGTTATTTTTAAGAGCTTATTTTGTGCAAATCACTGTACTAAGTATTTGGGGAAAGGAGTATAGATGATCACTCAGACATTCTCCTTGGGCTATAGGAGACTCACACTCTTAAAGGAGGAAACTGACATCTAAGGGGGAAGTAAGGTGGAAAAGATGGTATGAAAGAACTGTTAAATAGGAGCTGAATATCCCATCTAATCAGAAAGATTTTAAAAGTGGATGAGGGGAGGTTTTTTTGTTTGTTTTTGTTTTGTTTGCTTTAATATATTAAACAAAAGCTATGGATTGTGGGCCGAGCTATCCCTCATCATTTTCTGAGCCATGGCTGACCGCTGAAGCCAGCCGGGGGGTGACATCAGAGCGTCAGGATGCCAGGCAACCAGTGAACCATCAGCAACGTTGTCTTTGGCTCCTGCCCAAGATAGCATGGCATTCAGAAGCATGGACAGGGAAAGATAGTCTGTGTTCGTATTCCTTATGCCCTTTCAGCTAGTAGGATGTGACTTCTGGTAGGCTCCCCACCCCCTTCCACACCAAGCTATAGGGCCAGCTGCAGTCGACTCACCTCATGTCAGGGTTCATGCCTACTTCTTTGCTTCCCTATCCCCATCCCACGCAACATACCATCTTATCAGCATGTCATTGCTGCCCCCAGTTCTGAGTTGGGTCTAGTTTTACAGTCCCTGCCTGCTGGCAGACACACACAAAGACATCTAGGGGCGCGTTCAGCAAGAACAGCAATTCACCAGAAGCAGTAGCCCGTCATTGCTCAAAGGAAGGATCCTTGGACCCCTCACTACTCTGGGCAGAACTACCAATGAAGCCTTTACAAGTAACATGAAGATGCCAGGGATAACAGTTTGAATACCCTTACCCTACCCAACACCATGGGGCTTTCTCACATTTGAAAACAGATCACCAAGGAGAAAGGATGTCAATCAGTGATACTTTATTTCCCGCTACAAGTCACACTATGGAATTTCCTTGTGCTTGTGTGGAGAACAAGGACAATCTCATACAATTAAGGTTTTCATTTTTCCTAAACCTCAAATCTCCTAATTTTCTTCTCACTAACCCCAGCTCCTTTCCAGTAACCCATCAATATCATCATCATTCTCACGTACCACCAGTTAAAAAGAGAGATAAAATTACAGAGATTATACAGGAGCAGGTGACATTTGGTTGGCACTAGGCTCATCATATATTTCTTGGATAATGACAATAATAATCGTTGTGGTATTATTTCAGCACTCACTATGTGCCAAGCACTGTTCTAAGCGCTGGGGTAGAGTCCTGATAATCAGGTTGCACAGTCCTTGTCTTTTATGGGGCTCACAGTCTAGGAGGGAAACAGATTTTGAATCCTCACGTTATAGATGAGGGAACTGATGAGTCACAGGGAAGTTAAGTGACTTGGCCTAGATCACGCAGCAGACAAGTGACAGAGCTGTGATTAGAACTCAGGTCTTCTGACTCCCAGGCCCGTGCTCTTTCTACATGTTACTTCCTCCTTCCTTGGCCCTATTCCAAAAATCAAGATATGCTATAGGTTTTTCAGCAGTAGCAGGCCATGGCCTGGGTAGAAAAGACAGGCTTTCTTTGTAAACCCATTCTTCACTTTTTCCACCTCCTATGTTTCCTCCAAACACTGTCCTTGATTCAAAAGTCACACCTCCACCCACATTTTTCCTTAGTTTCAAATCATTAGCGTTTGGGGAGAGAACTTCTCCTTCAAGCATTGCTCTGTTTTTTTCATGCTCTCTTCCCGCAGTTAGGTTTTCTGGGAGACTGCATTTTCAGACCCAATGAAATGACCTACCACATGCTGGATCACACATTTGTTTAGAAAAATTGGCTTTCTTCCCTCTCCTCCCACTTGCTGCCATCACTCTAGACTCCTATCCTTTATTTTTGTTCAAATGAAATTTTGCCAATTTTTTTTTTGTTGTTGTTGTTGTTGCTTTCCATTTCATCTGCTATCCAAACAAAATCTGTGGTCGTCAGGATTTCAGAATCCTTGCCAGGTCTATTAGGACATGATTGTAGATGGAAAAGCAGGGATTTATTTTTTATTATGAGATTTTCAATACCCCCTTAGCTTGATTACACACTTCATTTCAGCTGTTTGGCAGTAATTACCGCTAAAGGCTACATGGAAGTACATTTATGCGTTGATTGCTTTTTTTCTAGAAAATATTACTATTATTTTTATTACAGCTTCAAGTTTTACAATAATTACATTACACTGATACAGTGAAATCAATGAGACAAATAAAGGTTAAAATAATTTGCATGGCATTTCAATTTTACTCTCTGCTTCTTGTTTCAGGATAAAAAAGAGAAAAGAAAAGAAAAAACCAAAAACAAATATTCCGGAACTTTGATTAAACCAGGCCGCTAGGGGATGAGACTATAAAATGACCTCATTCTATGGCTTGAACTGGTGGCTAGTTCATATATAGTCACCTAGTCACATTCCCGTAATTCCTTTATCAAGTTTACAGCTCAGTGTCATCACTGTCAAAAACCCATTGGGAGTGTTTTTGTTTTCCCTCATGTTTTGTTGATCTTGTGATAGTTCAACACTGCTTCTTAGTTTTGAGAAAGGATAGGCACCTTCCTTCCCTTTCATTTCTCTCTGGGTCCCACCCTCCTTCATCTGTGCCTTATTCACCAGGAAGACACCATGACTTTCCCCTAGTAGGGGCCAAGTAATGTGTCTGTTTATTGTTATGCTGTACTCTCCCAAGAGCTTAGCACAGTGCTCTCTGCACACAGGAAGTGTGCATAAATTTAATTGAACGAATTAATGTTTCTCTCCCATATTTTCTCTTCCTGCCCTTTTTCCCTTTCTGTTTTTTCATCTTTGTCTTTGCTCCCTCACCTCCAACTTTGCTTCTGTGCACTCATCTTTATCCTTCAAGGCTTTCACTTTCCCATTACTTCTGTCCACCACAATCACACTCTAGTCTCTCGTTGAGTGGAGACGTGGTGTAGTTTCGGGGGTTTCCTGGACTTCTGGTAAGCTATGAGTGTGTGTGTGTGGGGGATACACTATGCCCACTCCCACAGGGGTAAGGCAAATTCAGTCCTAGGCCAGAAGCTTCTTAAGGGTGAGGGAAAAAGTCTTCTATGGTGTGTATGTCCTATCTTCCTGCAGTCTTGAGGTATAACACCTCTACTCCAAGTTCAGGCCTTGCTCAGACTATGCTGGAGATAGTGAGTAGTGTATGAATTCTCAAGGAAAGTATAGAATCTCTCCTCTCTCTAATTCTTCTTCTGGGTTCATATTCCTTTTTCTCAGTTCTGCCATCTATATCAACAATCTTCTGGGTGGCATCTGGTTAGTATCAAGAAAGAAGGTGTGATTGTCATGTCTCCACATATTCCCCCAGGGAATCCCCTTTCCCCCCTTTCCTTCTGCTCCTCCCCATCTCCCTTCCCTTCCCCTCAGCACTGTGCTCATTTGTATATATTTTTATTACCCCATTTATTTTGTTAATGAGGTGTACATCACCCTGATTCTATTTATTGCGATTAAGTTGTCTTGTTTTTGTCCCTCTGTCTCCCCCGATTAGACTGTGAGCCCGTCACTGGGCAGGGATTGTCTCTATCTGTTGCCGAATTGTACATTCCAGCTCTGCATATAGTAAGCGCTCGATAAATACTATTGAATGAATATCCCAGTTCTGAGTTCTCCCTGATCAGAAACGCGTGAACCAATGATGTTTTTGATTCAGCTTAATGCTGAGCTTTGTCTGTCCATTATGGGCTTTTTGACCATAGACAACTCCATGTGGTGTAAGATAACATTTTAAAAGTTGCATGTTTTTGTCTAATTTTCACCAAATACCCTTGTGATCATCAATATATTCCTTCCGTTTACCTGGCTCAAGCAAAGGAGGTACAGAAAAGGTGGTCATAAGCCCAAGAGAACTGGCTGAAAATCTGGGAGAATTTGAAATATAATTTGAATTTTGAAGACTTTTTTTACATTTCTAAAATTAATGCATTTTTATATTTATTTATTTTTGGTATTTGTTGAGTGCTTACTATGTGCCAGGCACTGTACTAAGTTCTGGTGTAGATATAAGTTAATCAGGTTGGAAAAGTCGCTGTCCCATATAGGTCTCACAGTCAACCCCCATTTCACGGATGAGGTAACTGAGGCACAGAGAAGTTAAGTGACTTGCCTAAGGTCACAAAGCATATGAGTGGTGGAGCCTGGATTAGTACCCAAGCCCTTCTGCCTCCCAGGCCCATGCTCTACCCACTAGGGCATGTTGCTTGCTTATTTCATTTGGATTAAAGAAAAAATTACCCTTAATTTTTAATAACTGTACTTTCAGATGTTCAGTTTCCTAGAGAGAAGCCATCTGTCTTAGTGTCTGTTAATTTTGCTGTAACATGTAGTATTTAGTACAGTGTTCTGCACACTGAGGCAAAAATGAAAATTGTGTTGGGCAATTCAAACTGTGAAGCACAGTGAGGAAAAATCTATGTGTGCATATTATGGTGTGGGGACAGAGCCCAGCACAAATACCAAAGAACTACTGTATATGATTATCATTCACAAGCTGATTCCCCTAGATAGTAGTGCCCTTTGAAAATATATTTGTTGAATGGACCTGACCAACCACTGAAAGATCTTAAGATCTGCCACAGATGTTAACCGTCACCCTAAATAAATAAAAATAATAATTTGCATTTCTTCCAAACACTGCCCGAGTTTTTCCATCATTATCTTTTTCAGTTTTCAGCACTGCTCTCCCAAGACCTAAACATGAGAGGTCAAAATAATGAGAGAAATGTTGCTATTTAAGCACTTCTGCTTTTTCTAGTAAGAGGGAGATGGGTTGATGTGAAAAGAAAGCCTTCTCTATTAGTCCCAACCAAGTTTCGAAGACCCACAGGTCATGGGAAGTTTCAGTGAACTTCAGATAAATACTTCACCTAAGGGAATTTTTTTTTTTTTTGATTTCTGAGAAATAGATTATTTTTCCAACAGATTTCAGAAGACAAAAAACCAAAGAAGACTCATTAATCCTTTCTTGGGGAAAAAATTAGGCTGCTAAATTTGCTGAGTTCTAATTACACCAATACTTTATGTTGCAGCTTCCCTCTATTCTGTGAAACTGAAAACATTTCACCAATATCATTTAATAAAACAAAAAACCTCTGTGTGGGGGGTGGAACCACTATATAGATGGGATCCCTGAGGCAGAGAAAAATGATTGTTTCATCTCAGCACATAAGATTTAATGGTATCCATCAACACTGTCCTCAGTTCACAATTTGAACATTGTTCAATTAAGGATAGCATTTGAAAACTCTGCTTTCCTGCTACAATATTTTGTAGTAATCTCAAATTTATCTCCTAGATGCTGTTTTGGGGCTGCTAGGGAAGTTTCCTCAAGTGAAAACTCTCTGCAGCATCCATTCTTTGAACTTGATTGAACTTTAAAAGCCACAACACGGTCAAGTTGTTTAGTCTCCTACACTATTTTCTAGACTGTAAGAGAGGCAGGTCCTGTATGTAGTAAACCCATCAGCATAGCAAGGATAAGCTTTCCAAACATATCAAGGGCAATGGGGGGCACACATTGACCCAGTGGAAAGAGCCCGGGCTTGGGAGTCTGAGGTCTTGGGTTTGAATCCCAGCTCTGCCACTTGTCAGCTGTGTGACTGTGAGCAAGTCACTTCACTTCACTGTGCCTCAGTTACCTCATCTGTAAAATGGGGATTAAGACTGTGAGCCTCATGTGGGACAACCTGATTACCCTGTATCTACCCCAGCGCTTTGAACAGTGCTCTGCACATAGTAAGTGCTTAACAAATACCAACATTATTATTATTATTACCTCAGTCTTTTCAGTAACACTCACCCGCTTGAATAAGATCCTCCAAATAAGCATTATTTGGTTATATCTAAAATATGTACTAATTGTCCCTATTGCCACACAGTGATTAGCCAACAATGGAAGATCAAGCATCCTGTTGGGGTTGTTTTTAAAGTTATATTTTTATGGTTAAACTACCATACTTCTATCAATCAATCTCTAGCATTTATTGGGTACCTAGAAGGTTCAGAGTGTCCTATTTTATGTTTGGTACTATGCTTTCTAAAGTCTTATAATCACAATAATGCAGCATTAGTAGTAGTATTTATTAGGAGTCAGGGCTCTGGACTACACACTTGGGAAATACAGAAGAATGAAGGGACACTCTCCTTGCCCACAGGAGTTTGCATTCTAATAGAAGAAACACTCATTAGAGTGTAAAATCCTAATCCCAAAATCAGATTCTGTGACTTCCTAATTAATGTCTTCTCCTTTTCATCCATCTATCTCCCAATACCTGTGGAATAAATAGTATCTAAACTTTTTTTATTCCTGCATTTTCATCTCTCAAACCTTTCACACCTTTCAAAAATAGGATAACACAGCAAAGCGCACAGCCTGGCATTTTCTTCCATCAGTCTCACAGAGCTTCAGGGTTATAAATAAGCAGTTTATTTTTTCTTGTCTTTAATTATAATGTCTTCTGAGAACATACACCTTTTTCTTTAGGGAAAAAAGAAGCATTATGATTTTGTAGTTTGCATCTCTAGGAAAGGTCACTGAAGATCCAAGATTCAGGCTTCAGAGCATTAACGGAATGATTCTCCCCCATAATACACTGGTACTCACACAAACCATGGAAAAAAAGACAAAGGAGGGAAAATTAATTAGTCCATATTCCATTGAAATAAATAAGTTGGAGTGAATATTTTTTAATAAAATAGCAGAGATTGGGAGAATCTAGGGCAAGAACTGATTCAACTCTCAAGCACAAAAATTGTGGAGTAAAAGAAAGTATAACCAATTTTAAAAAGGCATACTAGAAAAATAGATCTTTAAATAGCCCAACAGCTGCTCCAGTCCAACTGGTAAATCACAAGCCACACTCCTTTAAGGGGTGGAAAGCAAAGTCATCATCTGCTCCTCCATCAAACAATGATTGTTCAGAAAATACCAAGGAAGAGTTCATTATGATGATGGTGTCAATGACCATGCTAGTGGTGGTGATGAAATTCTTCTCCTCTTTTTTTTTTTTATTTTTCTGTATTCATCCTTTATTTTTTATTGTCATTACACCTTCTGTGTCTGTTGCCAGTTCCTTCTCTTCACCCTACATTCTTAGATTTTTGAGACCCTTGAGGGTTAAGGACTGCGTCTAATTTCCAGTAGTGTATTCTATCACAGGGCTTAATTACAGATTTTAATGATGCTTATTACTATATTACTGTTATTGTGACTCTGATAATGGTTAAGATGACTTCACACATTTGACACCTTTAAGGAAAGATCCTTCAAGAAAAATTAAATAATTGTGAGCATTTTTTCTGAAACAATCTGTGCAATTAAGAAATGAAAAAACAGTATTCTTTGAAAATATGCTTTTAAAATATATTTTTTAAGTCTATGCCCTATGATAATATGTTAAATGGTTACTACATGCCAGGCACTGTACCAAACACTGGAGTTGATACAAGCAAATCGCGTTGGACACGAGCCCTGTCCCATGTTGGTCTCACAGCGTCAATCCCAATTTTACAAATATGATAACTGTGGTTCAAAGAAGTGAAGTGACTTGCCCAAGGCCACACAGTAGACAAATGGCAGAGGTGGGATTAGAACCCATGACTTCCCGACTCCCAGACCAGTGCTCTATCCACTGTGCCATGCTGCTTCCCCTTCAGTTATTTTCTTTACTGAAACACATCTTCCCTGTTCCCCCTCACCTCAGTCTTCACTACTTCCTTTAAATGTTCACTATCCTGCTTCCTCCTCAACCTCTGCAATGAGAGAGAAATAATAATAATAATGCTGGTATTTAAGCACTTACTGTGTGCCAAGCTCTGTTCTAAGTGCTGGGGTAGATACAAGGTAATCAAGTTATCCCATATGGGGCTCACAGTCTTAATCCCCATTTTACAGAGTAGGAAACTGAGGCCCAGAGAAGTTAAGTGACTTAAGTGACTTGCCCAAAGTCACACAGCTGACAAGTGGCGGAGGCGGGATTGAAACGCACAACCTCTGACTCTCAAGCCCGGGTTCTTTCCGCTAACCTGAGCTGCTTCTCAAAACGAAACATGTAAAATGACTGTGTGCTTTATACACATGGTACATAGTAGAGTTTCCTTTCTGAGGGATGAGAAGTGAAGTGAAAAGCCCTTTAACACTCTATAGCCTTGTTAAGGAGCAAGTGATTTCATTATTGCAGGACACTGTGGTGGAGACTTGCAGGCCTTAATAAGAAAAGAGTAAATGCCTCCTCTAGACTGACGGTCCTCGTGGGCAGGGAACATGTCTATGAACTCTATGATATTGTATTTTCCCAAATACTTGGAGCAGTTCTCTGAATTTCCTAACTGTGTGAATACATGTGCTCTTGCCTTACCACCCGCCCCCTCCGCCCCCTCCCCCCCCCCCCGCAGCCTCTTTCTCTCCCTCTCCCTCTATTTGGTTTATTTGAACATAGAGAGGAATGGAGAACACAGTCAAGGCAACCCTGGCTGAGTTGTTGGTGAGAATTGACTAACATGCTAGAGTTGCAGGATTGTTTTTGTCCAGATGATAATGAATAGAAAACCTGCAAATGGTCTGGAATTTAGATCTCGGTTGACATTTTAAGTTTAGGTGGAGAACTGAAGTCTTGTAATAAGGAGAGTCAGATGAAAGAGCAAGAGCTGGATATGCGAAATATGAGGCAGAATGATCTTTTTTCTTAAACTGGAGGCTGTCAGTAAAAATGAGGATGCAACTGCCTTAGAAAAGGTTTAATGCAGACAAAAGTAGTTTAAAATGAACCCGAACGAGGGCTGGCTGACGACCATGGTGTGAAATGTACAGACACCGCCTGGGTCTATTTACATTCAATTGGAAAGGACACATTTTCTTTTTATGTCCATGTCTTGGTTCAGAAATAGCAGCCAAAAGCTGGCACTGTCCACTGGTAGCTTCTAAAACTATGGAAACATCATTAAACACTGAAGCACTAAATTGGGTTTAGTGAGTGTGAGATTCCTCTATTCCACTTTTGTACCACAATGTACAGAAATATCTCACGCTATGTTTCAGAACATTCAAAATATCTTAAATCAGAGGAAATTTGAACTATGATTCTGCAAGCTTTTTCAGTAGGGCCCCGCTCATGAAAGTCGCTCTGAGTCTTACTTATTATGTCCTGGGCATTCTGGCAGGCATATCATGAGTGGAACCATTTTTTTCTTGCCATGCTAATTGCATCTGGAGAAAGCAAAGATAACTGCATTTATAGGTAATCCCCAAATTTCATTTGAGCCAATGTTTTCCAGCATCTCCTCCACTAAACTTTTATCAGGGCTTTTAGTGAAAAACCCATTTTAGCCGATTTAATTTTCACCTCCTCTTCCCACCCCTGCGTAACATCTGGTCAGGGGTTAGCGTCAGGGCCTGCCAATGTGCTTCAGCTCCTCCTTGCCTGTTTAGAGTAAATCTGCCTTCTTGAGAAAGTGTCTTGGCCTAGTGGGATGAGAACCAATGATCTCCTTTTTCACCAGTCATCTCTTTCTTGCCAAATCTGATCACCTCTTCTCCACTCTAATCCTCCTCAACCTCTCAGCTGCTTCTGACAATGTCCAACACCCCCTTCTCTTGGACACGTTATTCAATGTTAGGCTCACTGACACTGTCCTCTTCTGGTTCTCCTATCAATCTGGCTATTCTCAGCCTCTTTCATTAAATCCTCCTTGCCTCCCAGCCCCTAACAGTGGGAACGCTTTAAGGTTCAGTTCTGAGACCACTTCTATTCTCCATCTACACCCCTCCCTTGGAGAACACATCTCTCACACTCCCTCCCCCTGCAAATCTTCGCTACTGCCCCACAGAGACCTCCGCTGTCTCGATCCCATCCGTCTTTCCAATAGCATCTCTCCTCACCTTGCCGCCCTGTCCTCTCTTCCCACTCTCGACGAGCGGGTCTCCGCTCTCAACTCCACCCTCTCTACTCATCTCGACTCTCTCGCCCCCCTTTCCCTCCGCCGCTCTCGCTCCACTAACCCACAGCCCTGGATCACCTCCTCCGTCTGCCTCCTACGCTCCTATGCTCGAGCTGCTGAGCGCTGCTGGCGAAGGTCCAAGCACCAAGCTGACCTCACACACTTCAAATTTATCCTTTCCTGCCTTAACTCTGCCCTCTCCTCCGCCAGGCAAAGCTTCTTCTCCTCCCTCATCGACACCCATGCCCGTCACCCCCGCCGATTGTTCCGGACCTTTAACTCTCTCCTTAGGCCCCCTGTTCCTCCCCCTCCCCCATCTCTCACCCCCAATGATCTGGCCACCTATTTCCTCACGAAAATCAACACGATCAGGTCTGAGCTCCCCAAAGTCACCCCTCCGCCTCTCCCCTCCCCCCCAACAACCCCCTCCCCTACTTTCCCATCCTTCCCTGCAGTATCCTCAGAGGAGTTCTCCTCCCTCCTCGCAAGTGCCACCCCCTCCACCTGCGCCTCAGACCCCATTCCCTCTCACCTTCTTAAAACCATCGCCCCTGCCCTCCTCCCTTCCTTAACTTCTATTTTTAACCACTCAATCTCCAAGGGCTCCTTCCCCTCTGCCTTCAAACATGCCCACGTCTCCCCCATCCTAAAAAAACCCGCTCTTGACCCCACTTCCCCCTCCAGTTATCGTCCTATCTCCCTACTACCCTTCCTTTCCAAAATCCTAGAACGAGTCGTCTACAATCGATGCCTAGAATTCCTTAACTCCCATTCTCTCCTAGACCCCCTCCAATCTGGCTTCCGTCCCCTCCACTCTACCGAGGCTGCTCTCTCTAAGGTCACCCATGACCTCCTTCTTGCCAAATCCAATGGCTCCTACTCCATTCTGATCCTCCTTGACCTCTCTGCTGCCTTTGACACTGTCGACCATCCCCTCCTCCTCCATACCTTATCTCACCTTGGCTTCACGGACTCTGTCCTCTCCTGGTTCTCCTCTTACCTCTCTGGCCGATCATTCTCGGTCTCCTACGCTGGAGCCTCCTCCCCCTCCCATCCTTTAACTGTTGGAGTTCCTCAAGGGTCAGTTCTTGGCCCTCTTCTGTTCTCCATTTACACTCACTCCCTCGGTGAACTCATCCGCTCTCACGGCTTTGACTACCATCTCTACGCAGATGACACGCAGATCTACATCTCCGCCCCTGTCCTCTCCCCCTCCCTTCAGGCTCGCATCTCCTCCCGCCTCCGGGACGTCTCCACCTGGATGTCGGCCCGCCACCTAAAACTCAACATGAGCAAGACTGAGCTCCTCATCTTCCCTCCCAAACCCGGTCCGCTCCCAGACTTCTCTATCACCGTGGATGGCACGACCATCCTTCCCGTCCCGCAGGCCCGCAATCTCGGTGTCATCCTTGACTCGTCCCTCTCGTTCACCCCACACATCCTATCCGTTACCAAGACCTGCCGGTTTCACCTCTACAATATCGCCAAGATCCGCCCTTTCCTCTCCACCCAAACGGCTACCTTACTATTACGGGCTCTCGTTATATCCCGGCTAGACTACTGTGTCAGCCTTCTCTCTGACCTCCCTTCCTCCTCTCTCGCCCCGCTCCGGTCTATTCTTCACTCTGCTGCCCGGCTCATCTTCCTGCAGAAACGATCTGGGCATGTCACTCCCCTTCTTAAACAACTCCAGTGGTTGCCTATCGACCTCCGCTCCAAACAAAAACTCCTCACTCTAGGCTTCAAGGCTCTCCATCACCTTGCCCCTTCCTACCTCTCCTTCCTTCTCTCTTTCTACCGCCCACCCCGCACGCTCCGCTCCTCTGCCGCCCACCTCCTCACCGTCCCTCGGTCTCGCCTATCCCGCCGTCGACCCCTGGGTCACGTCCTCCCGCGGTCCTGGAACGCCCTCCCTCCTCACCTCCGCCAAACTGATTCTCTTTCCCTCTTCAAAACCCTACTTAAAAATCACCTCCTCCAAGAGGCGTTCCCAGACTGAGCTCCTCTTCCCCCTCTACTCCCTCTGCCATCCCCCCTTTACCTCTCCGCAGCTAAAGCCTCATTTTCCCCTTTTCCCTCTGCTCCTCCACCTCTCCCTTCCCATCCCCACAGCACTGTACTCGTCCGCTCAACTGTATATATTTTCGTTACCCTATTTATTTTGTTAATGAATTGTACATCGCCTCGATTCTATTTAGTTGCCATTGTTTTTACGAGATGTTCTTCCCCTTGACGCTGTTTATTGCCATTGTTCTTGTCTGTCCGTCTCCCCCGATTAGACTGTAAGCCCGTCAAACGGCAGGGACTGTCTCTATCTGTTGCCGACTTGTTCATCCCAAGCGCTTAGTATAGTGCTCTGCACATAGTAAGCGCTCAGTAAATACTACTATTGAATGAACACATGTGATCATATAAGCCAGACCATTACCCTCTCCATCATCAAAGTATTATTGAGGTAACATTTGCTCCAAGAGGCTTTCCCTGATTAAGCTCAGGCTCACTCTGCCTTCTGTGTTGTCTATGCATTTGGATCTGTGACTTTTGGACATTTGACATTCATCCCACACCCCAGAGCATATATGTCTATATCTTTAAATTGTATATTATAGATTATTCATATTAATGTCTGTCTCCCCCTCTAGAGAGTAAGCTAGTTATGGGCAGGGATTGCTAATTCTGTTGTACTGTTCTTCACCGAGTACTTAAATTCAGTGTTCTTCACATAGTAACTGCTCAATGAATACCATTGATTTGCTCCGATGACTTCACCTACCACCTTTATGCAGATGATTCCCTAATCTAAATCTCTAATCCTGATCTATCCCCTCTGCGGTCTCATATTTCATTTTGCCTTCAGTCATTTCTACCTGGATGTCCTGCTTGACACCGCAAACTTAACATGCCTAAGGCAGAACTCCTAATCTTCCCACACAAATCCTGTCCTCCCCCTGACTTTCCTGTCACTGTAGGCTGCACCACCACCTCCCTGCCTCACAATCCCTTAGCCTTGGCATTATCCTCGACTCATCTTTCTCGTTCAACTCCCATATTCAATCTGTTATTAAATCCTTTCCATTCAACCTTCATAACATCAACTAAAATGTGCCCTTTTCTCTCCATTCAAGCTGCTACCATGTTCATCAAAGTGCTTATTCTATCCCACCTTGATTACTGCATCAAACTCCTCACTGACCCCTCTGCCTCCTGTCTCGCCCCGCTCCAATCCATACTTTTTCTGCAGAATTGCTCAGTCCATATTTCCCCACTCCTCAAGAACCTCTAGTGGTTGCTCATCCACCTCCACATCAAACAGAAACTCCTTACTATTGGGTTTAAAGAATTCAATAAACCTACTTCCTGTTACCTTATCTCCTTGATTTTCTACTACAACCCTGCCTGCACACTTAACTCTATTGCCATCCTATTCACTGTACCTTGATATCATCTAGCTCACTGCCAACCTTTTGCCCACATCCTGTCTCTGGTCTAGAGTGTCCTCCCTCTTCATATCTGACAGATGATTACTCTCCCTAACTTCAAAACCTTATTAAAAGCACATCTCCAACAGACCTTCCCCAATTAAACCCTAATTTCCTCTTCTCCCACTCCCTTCTGTGTCATCCTTGAATTTGAATTGCTCCCTTTATTCACCTTCTCAGTGCCTCAGAACTTATGTACATATCTACCGTTTATGTATTTATATTAAGCTCTATCTCCCCTTCTAGATTATAAACTCACTGTGGACAGATCACATATCTACCAACTCTGTTATACTGTACTCTCCCAAGCACTTAGGACAGTGCTCTGCACACAGTGAGCACTTGATAAATATGACTGATATATTGAGCACGGGCCTGGGAGTCAGATAAACTGGGTTCTAATCCTGACTATGCCATTTGCCCGATGGTTGACCTTGAGCAAGTCATTTCATTTCTCAATGCCTCAGTTTGCTCAACTGTAAAATGGGGATTCAACTAATAAGTCACTGGTGTTTATTGAATTCTTACTGTGTGCAGTGCAGTGGATTAACAATTAGGGAGAGTAGCGTACAGGAGAGTTAATAGACACGTTCCCTGGCCACAGAGAGCTTACAGTTTAGAAAGAGGGTGGGAGAGAGGCTTACAGTCTAAAGTCTCTAGTGTTAATACCTGTTCTCCCCTCTACTTAGACTGTAAACGCCGTTTAGCGCCGTTTAGCACTGTTTATACGGGACTGAGTCCAACCTAATTATCTTATATCTACCCAATGCTGAGTTCAGTGCATGGCACATTCAGAACTTATTTGTGTCCAGTATCTTTAAGAATTTTTCACCAAAGGCCACAATAAATGTTAAATGTAGATGCTGGAAAATATTGGCCCAAATGAAATGTACTAGTACTTGAAAGGCTGGACTTTTATAAGCGTTAGTGGTGTAGAACAATCTTAGCTAATATTTTTATTTTAGTCTGGTCTCTATTCTGAAATAATTTGTTTTGACTCACCAAATAGACTTGATAAAAAGTTTCAACACCCATAGGCTTCCTTTACAATCTCTGGTTTGCAAAATTGCACTATCATTCTAGATACAACCTAAGCACCTGATATTTGAAAAAATAAAAACCAAATCTACAAATCTTTTTATTTTATTGTCCCATCCATCTCAAAGCACCAATATTCAATCTCCATAATGTGCCATTTTCTACTGCTGACTGGACTTTGGATTCAAGAAGGATAAATCTAAACTCCTTAGTTAAGTCTTCGTAGGGTGGACTATGGGAGTATTCAAAAGCCCCAGGAGAAATTCCATGTTTCAGTAGCAGTGCAAAAAATACCCTTTAATATTCAGGAGTTTTGTCTAAAATTGAAAGAGTATGATGTTTATCAACATATAATGGTGTTTGTTCATTACATTGATTTTTATTATGGGTTTTCACCATTTGAAATAATCACCACAAAAGCAACCCAAATGGATTTCTGATTGTTCATTGTTTGTGGCATCTGTAGAAAATATGTTGGCATGACAGCAACAGCTAACATGCTT
This sequence comes from Ornithorhynchus anatinus, assembly GCF_004115215.2. Lineage (NCBI taxonomy): Eukaryota > Metazoa > Chordata > Mammalia > Monotremata > Ornithorhynchidae > Ornithorhynchus > Ornithorhynchus anatinus. The sequence goes on from NC_041745.1 coordinate 31,397,860, forward strand.
TATTTAAAATTAAGGGGAAAATAGTTGCTAATTATAAACATTGTCTGTAATGGTGCTTTGTAGTTTGCATAATTACATTTTGTAAGAGAAAGAAGGCAAGCTTGGTCTGACTTCATTTATCCATTAGAAAAGATTTGACTGTCTTCCTCCGTAGTACCAGCTGCACTCTGCTTTGTATGAGATCACTGTGCTTAATTTCAATAGCCTGCAGAGCGAGTTTACTTTCTAAGTGCTGCTTCTTGCAGATGTGCCAGGGAAAGGATCATTCTGCTCTCTATAATCGCATGCAGAAAGCTGGTCCTCTTCAAAAACTTTGCTCCACATGGTACTTCCTGACTAGCACTCCCCCTGCCAACTCTAGCCTCAAATACGAATGCATCTTCAGCCAGACAGCTTCCAAAGAGGAGTCTCAAAAAAACGCTTTGAATGGTGACTGGTTGGTACATCTCTTCTCTACTGTGGGCACAGAAAACCCTTTGAAAAAAGAAAATCTAGTGCCTGCCTCTTTTTGGAATATGCATAAAATTCAGTCCGCTAGTATCTGGATTCAAAATTTACCACAGCCAGTGCCAAGTAGATTCTCATCTGAAAGTTAACTTTTGTTAAAAGGAAATGACCTTCCAAACAAAAAGTCACAGGGGACTCAGTATGAATTGCACATTTTTGATCAGCGGGAAGGCTTAAGCTCCAAAGCTTTATGCGCAGGCCATATGTGAGCATTAAGTGATGAATATTTACTAATTTCTAAGATCGTGAAGCATTTGAATAAAAGTCTCCGGGCTTGCTCTTCAGTAAAGCATTTTGCGGCAGGTCTGAGAGAGGTCTAACGAGCAACCGCATTGAGCCAAGTGATAGATAAGATTTAATTCCATCTTGTGGGAGACTAAGCAAAACATCTAGCAGCAATGAAAAATGGGAATTCTTTTGTGTTTTTCTAGATACGTTATTTGGGGCTCCACTCCTGATTCCAAATATTCATATTTATTAAGCACTTACTATGTGCACAGCACTATAATGATAATGGTATTTATTAAGCACTTTCTATGTGCAAAGTACTGTTCTAAACCTGGACTTAGCACTTAGGCAGGAACAATATAACAGCATATTTTGGAAAGCTTCAATTGGTTTTACACAGAGGATCAAATGGCAAAATAATAATGATAAATGTGGTATTACTTAAATGCTTAGTAGGTTCTAAATACTGTGCTAAGCACTGGGTTAGATTCAATACAAATGAATAAGACAGAGTCTCCGTCCCACACCGGGCTCACAGTCTTAAGGGCTGAAAGTATATTGTGGTCTTGTAAGAGGAACAAGCAATAAGAAAGCTATTTTAAAAGATAATGCTAATCCTTTTCCAAAGGATTAGAAAATAAACCTAGCATACAAAAGCTGACTGCTCCTTGGTGCAAGTTTTTAATCACATTATACTGAATCTGAATGTAACTTGCTCTAGTGACCATTTATCTTTAAATGCCTTCTACACGTATGTGTTGGGGATGTGTCTCCTACTGCTAAAATCATCACTGAATGTGCTGAAAGATGTTTTGGGAACAAAAAATGATTTGAAATGTGGCCCTGGGTATTAAATGGGCAAAATCTGAAAAAAATAGATTTGCAGAAAGATTGACTGCCAATACTTTATGGCAGGGATTATCGTCATATGCATGCAGTGTACATAGCAACGTCCATCATACCACACGCACTCAGAGGGCAATGTCAGTAGCACAGTCTTCAGAGTTAACGTACAAATAGATATATGGCATAATGGCTATCAATTCTGCATCAAAAATTGTCCTTTGATAATCTTAAAATTCAATGCACAGATAGATTTGTAAGAGTGGCTACCAATTATGAATCAAAAGTCAATTCTGAATACTAGCCCAATTTCACATCGGGTGTTCACACAATAGCTGCTATTTATTTAAATTATTTGTGCCTAACTTCCCTCATCTGTAAAATGGAGATTAAATAATATTTAGACTGGGAACCCATGTGGAGAGGGACTATGTACAACCTGATTTTCTTTCACTGTGGTATTTAAGTGCTTACTATGAGTCAAGTACTGTTCTAAGTGCTGGGGAAAATATAAGATATTCAGTTGAGGTACAGTCCCTCAAATCAATAAAAATCTACAGACTGGACATCTACTGAATTAAAGTGGAAGATAATTCCATCAGGGAGACATACCCTGAAAATAAGAAAGACCACAGTGCATTAAATTGATCAGTAGCAAGTGAAAATATAAAATTTAAGTGTCAAATATGCATTATCATTGAGTAGTAATGATAATAGTGGCATATTTTAGGCACATACTATGTGATAAGCACTGCACTAGGTTTGGGGTAGGTAAACACCAGTGCTTAGTACAGTGCCTAGCACATAGTAAGCGCTTAACAAATAACATTGTCATTAATATTATTATTATTATACTTGGGTTGGACATGGTCCTTTTCTTAGATGGGGCTCACCTTGTGACTAGGAGGGAGAACAGGTATTGAATCCCCATTTTACAAATGAGAAAATTGAGGCATGGAGATCTTCAGTAATTTGCCCAAGGTCACACGGCTGACCAATGGAAAAGTGGGATTGGAACCCAGGACCTCTGACACCCAGGCCCATGCTCTTTCTACTAGGGCATGCTGATGAATGTAACAAAGCAGCTATTGTGTGAACACCCGATGTGAAATTGGGCTAGTATTCAGAATTGACTTTTGATTCATAATTGGTAGCCACTCTTACAAATCTATCTGTGCATTGAATTTTAAGATTATCAAAGGACAATTTTTGATGCAGAATTGATAGCCATTACGCCATATATCTATTTGTACGTTAACTCTGAAGACTGTGCTACTGACATTGCCCTCTGAGTGCGTGTGGTATGATGGACGTTGCTATGTACACTGCATGCATATGACGATAATCCCTGGCTGCACACTTGCATTGGTCTACACTAACTAATCAATTATATTGATTATATTGATTTGGGGCTTAAAATGGTTAAAGCATTCAACTATGTATGGGGAAGAGTGCACAGACCCAAACTCTTTGTCATCTATCAGCTGGAATCTGTACCCTTTAAGCACCTATATTCACCCCACCCTCAGCCCCACGGCATTTACGTACATATCCTTACACTCTGCCATTTCACCTACCTGTCATTTATTTCTCTGTCTTCCCCTCTAGACTGCAAACTCTTTGTGAGCAGGGATCGTGTCCACTGACACTATTGCCTTGTATTCCCCCAAGCACTTTGCACAGTGCTCTGCACACAGTAAGTGGTTGGTAAATGCCATTCATTGATAGATACGTCAGATATCGCACCTGGCCCACAATAGGCTCCCAGTATAATGGGGTGGGGAGGTCACACATGAACAGTAAAGAAATGGCCCACTAAAACCAACCAAGAGCCAACTCCAAAATACTAACTGAAAATAGCAGTTCATTACTGCTGTGATACACTGTTCCTTACAGCTCCAGGCAGGACCAAACTACTCTGAATGGCCACAACTTTCCAAATGAGCTAAATGAAGAGTTGGGCAGTTATTCTCCCACCTACAGTGGCAGGTGGGAAAGATGCAGGCCATCTTGGGCATTGGGCCATTCCTTTCACAACCCAGGAACCCCCCAGGAGTGAGGGAGCCAGAAGTCATGTGCTACTCCTCCCAGTTCACTCCTAGGGAAGATGGATGACTCAGTGCAATCCCTCGCCATTGCAGAAAAACCCACCCAACCAAATAATAGTGATGGTGTTTAAGTACTTACTATGTGCCTAACTCTGTACTAGGCACTGAGATAGATACAAGATATATCTTGTATTGAGGGACAGCATGGCCTAGTAGAAAGAACACGGACCTGGGAGTCAGATGACCTGAGTTCTAATCCCAGTTCTGCTTTGTGCCTTGGGCAAGTCACTAAACTTCTCTGTGCCTCGATTACCTCATCTGTAAAATGGGGATTCAATACCTGTTCCCCCTCCTACTTACATTGTGAGCCCTGTGTGGGACAGGGACTGTACCTCAACTGAATATCTTATATTTTCCCCAGCACTTAGAACAGTACTTGACTCATAGTAAGCACTTAACAAATACCACAGTGAAAGAAAATCAGGTTGTACATAGTCCCTCTCCACATGGGTTCCCAGTCTAAATATTATTTAATCTCCATTTTACAGATGAGGGAAGTTAGGCACAAATAATTTAAATAATTTGCCCAAGGTCCCCCAGCAGATGTGTTGGAGCTGGCATTGGAGCCCATGCTTTCTACACCCAAGGAACGATATTCTGTCTACTGAACCACGCTGCTTGTCACTTATCATGTTGATAGAAAGATGTTCCTTCCTCTCTTCCTCAGCCCTAATAAACTAGAGCCCTTTGAATGTCAATAATCCCATGCTGATTCCTCAGTTTTTTCAGAACTAACATCTCCAGGCAGCCCTTTTTATCAATCAGTGTTATTTATTTAGGCCTTTCTATATGCAGAGCACTGTACTAAGCACCTGAGTATGATAAAGCAGACAGGTTTAGCAGAAGGGTTACATGACCAAAACGTGTTTCTAATTTAGAGGACAGACACAGTCTTGAGCTTACATTCTATTTAGGCATAGAGAGTTCAGAGTGATTTTTCTGCAGCAAGGAAAAAAAAATACATTAGATCTCTTTGTGGCCTGAAAAAGTTAAAATGCTTCGATAACTAGAGAGGAATGCCAACCTGAGACATAATCAGGTTCAAACTACTGCATTTGATGGAAAAGGCCTCCAGTAGCGAATGCTTCTATAATTTAAGGTGCCCTTTCATTACAGCATTATGTTCTCATAAGTTTAAAGAAAAACAATTTCCTATGGAAAGTATCTGGCAAAAAAATCTTCTAAAATTTTAATTAGACATGTTCATAGTTTGCTGACACTTAAACTGTCTGGCATTAACATTTTCAAGGCTTTAATTAACAAGTACAACAGGGTTTGCTTAATGCTATAATGTGGTAGAACATGAGTCTGTGTATCTATTTTAATAACCAAATATTAGCTCAGAGCCATATATTTAAATATCTGTTCTGGGAAAATAATGTCACAGTGACTTCATTAACATTCATGCAGTCCCACAGCTGGAAGAGTGAGAAACCACTGTCTGAACGAGGTTATTCAGTTCTATCCCTCAAGATCAGGTAGGGTATTCAAAGGTATAGGAAAATTTGGATGGACAGAAAAGGAGTCACAGCATGTAACTTAGGGTCTCAGCCTTGCCAAGATGAAGGCAGATTGCAACGTAGTTATCATTCGTATTCTCTCTCTGTCTCTCTCTCTGTCTCTCTCTCTCTCAAAGCAGCATGGCTAGCAGAATTCAAATTGGCCTTGGAGTTAGTTATTATCATTTTATTATTATTATTATTATTAAATGCTGTCGTGTCGTTTCCGATTCATAATGACTCATGGATATATTTTTTACAGAACGTCCTGTCCTCTGCTATAATTTGCAACCTTTCTAATGGTTCTTCCGTTATCCCAGTTCTCAGGAGTTAGAGTCCTCGGGCCCTAATCCCAGCACTGCCAATTGCTTGCTCTGTGACCTTGGGCAAGTCACTTAACTTGCCTCTACCTCGGTTCCTTCAACTATAAAATGAGATTAAATACTTGTTCTCCCTTCTACTTAAACTGTTAACCCCACAAGGAACAGGGGCTGTGTCCAACCTGATTATTTTGTATCTACCCAAGTCCTTAGAAGATTGCTTGACACATACTAAGCACCTAACAAATACCAGAATCATCACCATAATCATCTCTTGGAGTGTAGAGGTCTTAACTGGGAAGTCTTAGTTCGTTTTATCCCCCTGAAGGTATTGTTGGATCACAAAACCATGCCACATCTTTATGGTTAATTGTTAGTTGAAATGATTATTCTATATTCACTGAGAAGCTACAGCAGATGAGCCATATTATAAGGACAAAGTGTAAGAACCACGGGGCTCAGAGCCACAAAGGGAAGGAATTTGAAAATGATAGTGACTATATACCAGATGTGCACACAGTAGTGATAGATATTTACGATTGTTGTATTTTCTAAGTTCATTCAATCACATTTATTGAGTACTTACTATGGTGTCAAGCACTGTATTAGGCCCTAGGGTAGAATCGATATAAGCAGGTCAGTCAGGGTCCCTTTACAAAATGGGGTGTATCCTGTGGAATGTAGATGTGCAGTCATTTGAATTGTCCATACAGGTATCCATACCCAGATTTTTGGTCCAAATTTTCTGAATCTGTTAATTGGCTAATCAAGGCCCATCTCCTCCAAGAGGTCTTCCCAGACTAAGCCCCATTTTTCTTCATCTCCTATTCCCATCTACGTTGCCCTGACTTGTTCCCTTTGTTCTTCCCCCCTTCCAGTCCCACATCACCTATTATACTATCCCAGTAAGTGCTCAGTAAATATGATCTGTTGTTGGTTAATAAAAGGAGTGGATGCATTTGAAAGAGTTGCAGTGTTAAGTAGAGAACACAGAGCTTCGATTTCTAGATACTAGACAACTGGGCTTCCCCTTAACACCTTGTCTCCTCTCAGGGGCCAGCCAACCCTTAGGAATTCTCTTCTGGAGGGGAAAATCAATGGGCCTGTCCTGTGGGGAAGCAGAACAATCTGTCCCCTTGAAAGTACATTCCACTTTTGCTTTAGGAGGGAGTTGCTTCCCTTCAAAGAGATGAGAGTTCTTGCTAATATTGATTTGTAATGGGGATAAACTAATTTGCTGATCATTTCTCTGAGGTTAGAAACTTCACTGATAACTATGATTTCAGGTCTTAGTAAACAGTGCCTGGTGTGGTATTTGTCACTATGGATCAGTCAGTGCTTTAATTTCCCATCTAGGTTACATCTGTTCTTGATTTTAGTGTTTTTGTGTTTCTACTGTACCTCTTTTTTATGTGTAAACTTGACTATATTCTGATCTGAATGTAAATCTCAGTTATTGAATCATACCTTGGTCTGGACTGCATTTGCCCGTCGGTGGTGGATTCTACAGTTACCTCTTCAGATATCACAGATATAGGAGACACGCAAAGGCCAGGTTCTCCTAGGTCATTATTCTTCAAATATTCTGAATCCAAATGTTTGCTAAAGAGAGACACATTCATGACATTGAGGGGGATTTGGGAAAGTGGTTTCTTTCAAAGATTTTATTTTTAGCAAAAAATGTTAAGCGACCTTTTTAAGGGGGGAAATGTGTGTTCTTGTGTGTGGCTGCTTTTATTATGGGAGAAACAGAAACAACTCTGTTGGAAAAACCACAGGTCAAGGAGTCAGAGGACCTGAGTTCTAATCCCAGATTGGCCCCTTCAATCAGTCAATCAATCAGTGGTATTTATTGAATGCTTACAATGTGCAGAATGCTGTACTAAGTGCTTGGGAGTGCAATACAATGGAGTTGGTAGACACATTCCCTACCCACAACAAGTTTGCATTCTAGAGTCTACAGCCTTGCTTGTTTTTTGTGTGACCTTAGGCAAATCGCTTAACTTTGCTTTGCCTCAGTTTCTTCATTTGTAAAACAGAGCTTCAAAACCTATTCTAACCCCTTCCATGTGGGACAGGGTCTGTGGCTAAGCTGATTGTCTTCTTTTTAACCCAGTGCCAAGTGCAGTGTTTAACACCAAGTATGCGTTTGACACTATTATTATTATTTGTTCACACTTTACTCTTTAATTTCCTCCTTCATGAAATCCATTTCTTTTTTCCTTTCTGGATTAAAAATTCAATTATTAGGCTACATCCCACACTGTTGGCATTTCGCAAATGAGAGTCCATGGATGAATGAAAAACCATAGCTGATTTAGCAAAGGGACTCAACAGTGGTACCAGGGTAATGATATATAATTATGGCTCTGGAAAACTTTCCTGCTTGGTGGCCTTGACGAATTACTGCTCTATGCCTCAGTTTTCTTAACTGTAAAATGTAAATTTAATACCTATTGTCTGTCCTTACATTGTGCACCCCAAGAACAGGGACTGTGTCTTAAGTGATTAGCTGGTCTCACTCCAATGCTTGGAAAAGTGTTTGCCACATAGTAATGGATTCACTAATACTCTTATTACTATCATTATTATTATTATTCAGCAGCTATGAACTCTTCCCTTTCTTAATGGACCTACCCACTGCAAAGATTAATTAGGTCCATTCAAGTGATAATCTTCCTGATATATTTTCAAACTTTCCCACCCGAAGACTCTAGCGCTTCTAGTATCTTCTCCTTTCTCTTCTGTAAAAATAGGAGGTTGAAAATTTTCAAGGTCAAAAACTTCATCAACCGATATACCAGAACTGGCTATACACATTTACAAGCTAGTAATAGCATTTATGGCAAGCCCTCTTGGGGTGGTGCACTGTACTAGGTGCTTAGAAAATACAGAATAAAAAAGTGACACAATACCTTCCACAAAGAGCTTATGCTCTCAAAAGGTAACATGGATTGCAGACTGCCAATGGGGTAGACATACTGGCTTTGGAATCCTAGGGTGACCAAGGAAAGCACTGACCTGCGAGTCAGAAGATCATGGGTTCTAATCTCGTCCCCTCCACTTGTCTCCTGTGTGGCCTTGGCCAAGTGACTTGAGACTGATCACCTTTACAGAAAAATGGCCCAGCCTATTTTATATCTAGCTTGGTAATTAATCTTGGCTTCTCCGATTCAACATTTAACCAGTTGTCTTTTTCCCTAATTTGCTCAGACTTATTAACCTTTTGGGTGTTAACTTTCTGACTGTAAGCAGTAACACATTTTAACAGTTTTGTGGCTTATGACTCCTAAAACGCTTCTGATCCACTGGATATAAAGGCAGCTGACCCAAAGAGACAGCGGAGGTTTTGGTGAGGGAAAATATCAATCGCAAGATATTTTTGAAGTGCCATCTCCCGCCTCATAGACAGATATCTTTTGACAGGCTGGCGGCAGGGCCGCACTTTCAGCTCAGAAGTACGCGCAAGTAAAAAAGCCAACCAATCTGGCTTCAGTCTGATGGTTTTAATCACCAGCTGGCTAAAACCACTAAACTATACATTTTCCAAGCAAAGATTATAGAGTAAAAGCACCCTAATCCCCAACCACATCCAGATTCTCATGAATTAATTCATTACTTCATAAATAAATTACATTTTCAAACCTCTGCCTAACCTAATGTGCAGTCAGTCATTTGCAACCCAATGGGGATTTGAGTGTTAGTTCAGATTTCTTTAATTACTAATCACCAACACCAGCTAGGAACACATGACATTATCTTCACAAGGAGGTGGCGATGAGGGCAGAAGCCAAACGTCAGATGAGCTTGTCAACGACTTCACAATTTCTAGTGAGTGCCAGGAAAGTCAAAGTTTCCCAGTACAAAATGAGAAGAGTATAAAGCATGAAGAAAACCATCAATTACTGGGTGGGGGAAAACAGAGATGTTTGAATTCTGAAAGTGTTTTAGGAACAAATATTACTCTATCAGCCTACGTATCTCAGAGGGGTGTCCTTTGCTTTGAATTTGGGCCCATTTTGGCCTAACTGTTCAGCCCACAGTGGTTTTTTTAATCTTATTTCTTAAGCTTTTATTATGTGCAGGGCACTGCCCTAAGTGCTGGAGTAGATACAAGCCAATCAGGTCGAATGTGGTCCGTGTCTCACATGGGGCTTAAAGTCTTCTCTCCCATTTGACAGAGGAGGAAACTGAGACACAGAGTGACTTGCCCAAGGTCACACAGCAGGCAAGTGGTGAAGCTGGGATTAGAACCCAGATCCTTCTGATTCCTAGGTCCAGGGTCTATCCATTAGGCCACACTGCTTCTCAATCTACTTGGAGTCTGAGGACTTCTGTTGTTTTTTTGGCTCTGCCAGTTGCTTGCTGTGTGACCTTAGGTAAGTAACAACTTCTCTGTGCCTCAATTTCTTCATCTATAAAGCAAGGATTAAATACCTCTTCCTCCTCTACCCAGACTGGTCACCTCATCTGGGACAGGGGCATTGTCCAACATGATAAACTTGTATCTACCCCAGCGCTTAAAATGGTGTTTGGCACAAGTCAGGTGCTGAACTCATTATGGACAGGGACTGTGTCTGTTGTTGTATTGTACTCACCTAAATGCTTAATATAGTGCTTTGCACACAGTAAGCACTCAATAAATACACCTGAGTGAATGAACGAATGAATGCTTAACAGATACTGTTAAGGAGAAGCAGCAATGCGTAATGGAAAGAGCCCGGGCTTGGGAGTCAGAGGTTGTGGGTTCTAATCCTCACTCTGCCACTTGCCAGCTGTGTAACTTCGGACAAGTCACTAAACTTCTCTGGGTCTCAGTTACCTCATCTGTAAAATGGGGATTAAGACTTGAACCCCACGTGGGACAACCCGATTACTTTGTATCTACCCTAGCACTTAGAACAGTGCTTGGCACATAGTAAGCTCTTAAAAAATACCATTATTATATTAGGCAGACAGCTGATACATATCCAGTTATTAGAGCATGCTCAGAGCCTGCTCACTTTGGCTCGCCTTGTCATTTAGTCCATCATTTCCTTCCTCCTCATCTCCACACCTTAACTTTTACAGTCATTGAGAAGAGACAGACAAACCTGGGCTGGTGTTCTGATCTCCCAGGCTGGAGAATGATGTGGGCCCTGCTCAGCCAAGCCAGGGCCGGCGGCCTGTTCCTCCCAGCTGGCCTCAGACCTCCTCCTCTAGCCTCCCCCATATCTGACAGTAGAGAAACCATCCTATGGCCATCCCATGACCCAGGGCCACCGAGAAGGGGCTGGGCTTGTGATCGGGGTGAGCCTAGCCACTCAGCACTGCCAGGGGCATCCAATGACAAGTAGAAATGACAATAATGTTCCGGTTTCTTCTTCCAACTTAAAAACCTTGAGTTCCAAGAGTTTTTCCCTCTCCTCTAAAAAAAAAAAATGGGGATATTTATATGAATATATATATATTCATGTATATATGTATATATACAATATATATGTATATATATTAATGTAAACATCCCCATTTTATATATATATAAATATCCCCATTTAATATATATATTATATTAATATAATATTAATATATATAAATGAAGGATATATTGTGCTCTATAGTGGATAGAGCACAAGCCTAAGAGTCAGATGGTCATGGGTTCTAATCCTGGCTCCACCATTTGTTTGCTGCTTGACCTCAGGTAAAGTCACTTATCTTCTATATCCCTCAGTTACCCCATCTGTAAAATAGAGATTGAGACTGTGAGCCCCGCATGGGACAGGGACCATGTCCCACCTGATTTACTTATATCCACCCCAGTGCTTAGTGCAGTGCCTGGCACATAGTAAGTGCTTAACAAATACCACAGTTATTGTTATTATTTAGTGCATATGTTAATTTTTGAAGTTTTTTTTTCCTTTTGTTAAACAACTTCAATCATTTTCCTTTAGCGTTATGCTCCCACAGACTCTTTCAACTATTATCTCTTAAATGAGAATATCAAATATCTGACTGGGATATTCAACTGAAGTGAATGATCATTTAAGAAAAATTACCTTTATAGGATTGAGTTAATGAGAAATACTGAATACATTTCAGAAAAAGTGTGTGCGCGTGCGGGTGTGTAGAAACTATGTTCGGTAATGTTAAACAGAATTCTCTTCAGTCTCAGACATGGCAGCAATTAACCAGCTAAAATACTGTCTTTCATGTCATTGTAATTGAGAGAATCTGTGAGTGTCTGCTCTGTTCAGTGCTGGACTATAATTAGGAAAAAAAGCCCTGCTCTTTATTATTCTTCTATATAATATGATGCATTTGTCATTTCTTATTAGCTCCTAAAGTTTCTATTATTTACAATTCCTTTGAGTAGTAATAAAAGGTTCCACACAAAACTCATTATTCCTAATTAATCCCATAGCAAGACTTCAAGAATTTTTTTTTTTACCAAGTGTTTTTTTTCCAAATGCAAAAGACCACTCATTCTTTATTTCTTGTTGAATGTTGTAAGGCAAAGTGGTTTTCTATTATATGTAGACTAGGGTATTTTTGCACAAATTCTATCTATTACATGTGAAGTGAAATGTATCAGTCCCATCAGGATGACTGTAACTTTTTCTTTTTTGAAAAAGCATGTAATAAAATGGCTGAATTAGTGGTTGAAGATGATATTTTTGATCTAAGGTATTTACTCTGGCTAACAGTCTAGTAAAAAGTTCAATGGAAGCTAGTCACTTATCATTTACAGTAAACACAGAGAGTGTAGCACTCTATTATGAGAACACAGTAATACAGAGGACCGAAATTAAGACCTGTTGAAATTTGCTGTGACAAAACACACTCTATTAGTGGATCCAATTATTTGTCGTGATGAGAAATGAAATAGCGTGGTTAAAAGACATACCCTGATAAACCCACAACGCCTTTTATAGGCTTTAATTTTGACCATCTTAGACTTTGAGCCCCAAATGGGAACTGATTATTTTGTATCTACCTCGCCCCTTAGTACATTGCTTGGCACATAGGAATCCCTAAGAAATACCACTTCAATATCGCAAATTGAAATTAGAGAGTACCAGAATGACCTATGAATTATATCCTTTTAAAGAGCAGATATGTAATAGCATCAGGTCATATTAACGAAAGAGCTCATGAGGTAGAATCTCAGGGGTCCTGGGAAGAGGGCCCCAATCTGCAAGGAACCCACCCCTATGACATCCCATATTGATGCCATCAGCTGCTTGAGCTGTCACCACCTCCAATCCCCATGCAAATCCACCTTGAAGCTCAGCTTGATGGAGCCTGCTTTTATGCCATTACTCACTCTCCTGTTGCCCCAGTAGATAGAACTAAGTCAGGATGTCATATGAAACTGTAGATCAGAGAATCTCTTACCTAGTCGGTACTTGGGCTGGAAGATAGCCCTTCTTCAGTCCCATATGGTATCAAGATTATCTTACATTAATTAACTGATGTTAATTAACTGACATTAATTAATCTGATATTTTATATTATTTGGGATATCATATTAAGATGGAGGGGGCTTGGGAGAAGGAAATGCATATGGGCCTGGGAAGTGGGACGTTAGTTTATTTAAAATTTTTCTCCTTGCCTTCTACTTTCCTTCCTTTGTCTCCTTCCTCCTTCTCCTCCTCCTGTTCCTCTTCCTTCCTTCTCCTCTATTTGGTGGACACATGTATCAGAGCTGTGCTTCAAGCTATAACCCAAACAAAACAAAGATAAGGAGACCATCTTGATTTACAAATTGATTCTTAAAAAGGTAGTTTTATTCATATAGAAGACCAAGGTTACTTAGGGAAGACCCAAGGATAAACTATTTGGTCAGCTGTGGGTATGGCTGTTCAAGATAGAACTGAGCAATGTGTAGTGAACTTATGTTTGAAAAAAAAAATCACTAAGTATTCATTAGTTTAAAGATAAAAGAATAACATCAGTGACAGCTGAATCTAGATAAAAATCTTCTGTTTATGTTAAGTGTTTCTAAAAGCTTGGCTATTTGAAGCAACCTGGCTTAGACCAGTCATCAAGGAACAGAGTCCATTGCTAGCAGACTGTAGATGATATTGCATGATCCTATTGTTCAGATGCAGCACATTCATTGATAAAGTCCATTGTAATGACAGATTTGCAATATCGTTGCAGATCAGATCATGTCTCACATGATTTAGAGACAAACCTTGAAAAATTGCTCAGGATTTATCACTCAGTCCTTTCCTCTCCCAGCCTCAGTGCCATTTTCATCAAATGTTTTTGAAATGAACTAGTTCAGGATCTGTCCTCAGGTATTGGGACTAATTTAACAACAGCAGCCTTTATCAGTGATGAAAAATAACAATTCATGGGCAACATTTAAAACTCTAAAAGTTTTTGTACAAATGATACTCTAAATTCATTATTCTCTTGGTGTGTTGCACATGCGTACAACTCTAACTCTGAGTAACAAGTGAAGGAATCGTGGTCAGATATGAAGCCAACCTTTCTAAAGTTATGAGGACCTAGAATGCACAGTATTTGGTGAATTTAAGATTTTTTTAGTTGGGGGAAAATTTTAAAGAAAATCACTCTAGGATCATATAGCTATTGTCCTGGTTAGGATTATATGATCTCTTGAAGTTCCTTCCTGTTTCGTGAACACTATGACTTGATATATACCTGAGATAATGATAATGTTGGTATTTAAGCACTTACTATGTGCAGAGCACTATTATAAGTGCTGGGGTAGATACAGGGTCATTAGGTTGTCCCACGTGGGGTTCAAGTCTTAATCCCCATTTTCCAGATGAGGGAACTGAGGCCCAGTGAAGTGACTTGCCAACAGTCACACAGCTGACAAGTGGCAGAGCCGGGATTCGAACCCATGACCTCTGATGCCCAAGCCTGTGCTCTTCCCACTGAGCCTTGATGAGATTAACTGTTTCACTATGGACTTGTAAGATCTATCATGTTTTGGAGAACCTTGGCAAAGAAGTAGGGATACCATGAGAACTTTATAGGTCATGCCAACTATACTGTGGGGTGAGAAGTTCCAGGCATAGAAATTTGATAGAGTCAAACAGTAGCCTATTAAGAAGGCCTATGGATACAGTTTTGCCTAATAGGATGAGCATTAAGGTGACATTTACATTTTTTTAACTTCTTTAAGATGATGATAATGGTGACATTTCTTCATTTTAGGATGCCCAGCAGATACTTAATTCTCCATGATCTGACTGTTTTCTGACTTGCTTAACATCCAAGGACTATATACTGTATACAGGCAGACTTTCCATATTTCAGGTAGCTTCCAGTTGTAGCTTGTGCAGGACACCTTGGTACCATCTTTTTTGTTTATGGTATTTGTTAAAGCTCTTACTATGTACCAGGCACCATTCTAAGCACTGGGTTAGATAGAAGGTAATCAGGTTGGACACAGCTAATGTTCCTCATGGGTTCATAATCTTAATCCCCTTTTACAGATGAGGTAACTGAGGCACAGAAGTTAAATGATTTGCCCAAGGTCATCAAGCAGACAACTGGCAGAGCCAGGATTAAGACCCAGGTCCTTCTGACTTCCAGGCCCATGCTTTATCCACAAGATAACATTGCTTCTCATTTTCAGATTTCCATCTATAGCTGATGAGAGTAAAAGCCCGTTTCTCACTTAGAGTGGCTCCATAGGAGTGTGATTGGCAAATGCTTGCCTTTCAGCCCCGTTTGGAAATTCTTGGAATTATGGAGGAGTGCATAATCTCGATCACAATCTTTACATCAATCTTTACATTTCTTGTATTATCTTATGCCGTAGAGTGTTTCCAACCCATAGCGACACCACGGAACATCTCTCCCAGAGCACTCCGCTTTCCATGTGCAGTCATTCAGGTAGTGGATCTGTAAAGTCTTCTTGGTAAAAATATGGAAGTGGTTTACCATTGCCTCCTTCTACACAGTAAACTTGAGTCTTCACCCTTGACTCGCACCCATGCCACTGCTGCCCAGCACGGGGGAGTTTTGACTTGTAGCAGATTGCCTTCCATTCCTTAGCCACTGGCCAAGCTAAGAATGTAATGGGTAGGCCTGTGCTTGACTCTCCCTCCCATAGGGGAGACCGGTAGAATACTGGAAACTCTGCTGGTGCGATCCTGAGAGGATCTTTACATTTCACCTCCCGCCATATTTATTGAATTGATTTTTCTCTTCCCATAAAAGCTACCATAGACTTTCTTTTGCTGAAATAATTACATTATGGAACCTTCAGGTTTCGGATAGCAGTCTTTGGAACGTTCAAATGAACTCTTCTAATGTCTTGGTAGTCATAATAGTAATAATACAGTGGGTACTGTGTGCAGAGCACTGCGCAAATCGCTGGGAAGGAATACACATTTGGGAATTAGACATAATAATAATGTTGGTATTTGTTAAGCACTTACTATGTGCAGAACACCATTGTAAACGCTGGGGTAGATACAGGGTAATCAGGTTGTCCCACGTGAGGCTCACAGTTAATCCCCATTTTACAGATGAGGTAACTGAGGTACAGAGAAGTTAAGTGACTTGTCCACAGTCACACAGCTGACAAGTGGCAGAGCTGGGATTCGAACCCATGACCTCTGACTCCCAAGCCTGGGCTCTTTCCACTGAGCCAAGCTGCCTCTCTAATGGTTCCTGTCCCTCAGGTGATACCCTCCCATGCACTTTTTTACAGTTTTCCATGCACAGTAGACACTTCATAAATGCTAGCGATCACTTGTTGTATGGACTGATTTCTGGGAGAATGTCTGATATATTAATTTTATCAAATAGTCTTTTCTTAAAGGAATAATAATGGTGTTCATTAAGTGATTAATATATGTCAGGCACTGTAGAAAGTGGTGAAATAGATCCAGGTTAATCAGGACAGGCATAGGCCATATCCCACATGGGGCTCACAGTCTCACAGGTATTGATTCCCAATTTTACCAGTGAGGAAACTGAGGCATAGAATAGCTAAGTGACTTACCTGAGGTCACACAGAAGGCAAGTGGTAGGGCTGGGATTAGAACCCATGTCCTCTGACTTTTTGTTCGTGCTCTTTGCAGTAGGACAGTTTACCCTACATTATTTTTCTTTCTCATTGGTGGGAAGGAATGTGTCTACCAACTCTGTTCTATTGCACCAAATCAATCAATCAATTGTAATTATTGAGCACTTACTGTGTTCAGGGCACTGTCCTAAGCACTTGGGAGAGAACAACACAGCAGTATAACAAACACGTTCCCTGCCCACAAAGTGCTTAGTACAGTGTCCTCCACACAGTAATTTCTAAATAAATTCAATTGATTCAGGCAAATTGAGCCTGGTTTGCAGGAATATTCTCATTAATCTGTTGTTCTCTGTATTGCCAGTTTATAAACCTCTAAGATCAGTGACACAGGGTGAAAAATATCTTAAGTTTTTTGTTTTTTTTTTTTTAACACCTCTTGGGAATTGTGCTGGAAGAATCAAGTATTCTAAGGGAAGCATTGATATCATCAGGTCATATCACAAGTCTTTGTTGAGCATCATGTTGCCTAAGCCTATCACAAATGTCTGCAACTTTAAACTTAAGATGCTGCCAGAATTAGGGCCCAGGACACATTTGCACCATGTTCTGGCTTAGAGCTACAAGTGTGGACATTACAATTATTTTAATTTAGCCTTTGCAATGAGGCATATAAAATATTTTACAGCATTGTTATCTGGCCTCCTGGCCTCTGAGGGCTGCTTTGAAAAGCATGTTAAGGATCTCTGTTTTCACTTCGCAGCCCATTAGCCTCTGCTGTGCTGTGGCCTGGTTTTGATTGGAAAATGACAAGAGGGAAATAAAGGGAGGTACCCAGAGTGTACATGAGTAAAGATTTTCATTCTCAACAATCTCACTCCAGTAAGATCAACCTATTGAAGACATTCATTACTTAAGCCTTTTCTGAGTGCCTCGCCAAAATGCATCCAAAATCTCCCCTCAAATAGCTTCACGATCAAAGTTGTTTGCAGTACCTGCCTCACTAGATAGATCTTGCATTCTTTCTCCTAAGCATCTTTGCTATTTGAAAGATGAAAGCAAACTATGTCTCTTTAACTAGTTTCATCACTGAAGCAAGGGCCTTAACATTCTTTGATGTTCTCACTGCAACTGCGATTTACGGAATGCTCTCCAATCATTTTTATTATCTACTCTTCCAGTAATGCGTGGGGCCCCACAGACTTGACAGCCTCATTGAACCAATAGAAGAATTAGAAACTCCAATTCACTAACACAGTCAAGACCAGATTGGTGACAAGGAAGGGTAAAGGATAGCATTCTGGTCTCTAAATGTTTTCATACAACAACAGTGATAACGCCAACATTATTCATTAATTGTTTAGTATGCGCTAAGTGATGCGATAGGAAAAATCATATGACATGCAGGCCCTGTTCTACATAGGTTTCTCAGAATATGCCTGTTTATTTTTACTGATGTCTGTCTCCCCAATCCCACCATATAATACATAATAATATAATATAATAATAATAATAATAATGGTATTCGTTAAGCACTTACTATGTGCCAAGCACTATTCTAAGCACTAGGGTAGATACAAGATAATCAGCTTGTCCCACGTGGGGCTCAGTCTTCATCCCCATTTTACAGAGGAGTTAACTGAGACCCAGAGAAGTTAAGTGACTTGCCCAAAGTCACACAGCTGATAAATGGCAGAGCTGGGATTAGAACCCATGAACTCTGAAGCTCAAGCCTGTGTTCTTTCCACTAAGCCACCCTACTTCTCCACTAGAGTGTGAGCCCGTTGTGGGCAAGGATTGTCTCTATTGCTTCATTGTACTTTCTAAGCGCTTACCACAGGGCTGTGCACACAGTAAGTGCTCAATAAATGTGATTGAATGAACGAAAGAGGGAGGGCAAGTTAAATGTTATCCCCATTTTATAGATGAAGAATCTGAGGGACAGAGAGTTAAAGTGACTTGTCTAAGGTGTCACAGACCTAACACTGGAACCCAGGTCTCATGATAATGATGATAATTGTGGTATTTTAAGTGCTTACTATATGGCAGATACTACTTAAAGCAGTGGGATAGATACAGAATAATCGGGTTGAACACAGTTGCTGCCCCGCAGAAGGCTCAAAGTCTTAATCTCCTTTCTAAAGATGAGGAAGCTGAGGCACAGAGTAGTTAAGTGACTTGCCCACAGTCACAAAGCAGACAAGTTATGGAGCCAGATATAGAACCCAGGTCCTTCTGAATTCCGGGCCCGGGCTCTATCCACTAGGCCACGCTGCTTCTCATGACTACCAGAACCATTACCTTCCCACCAGCCCATGCTGCTGCTATTTTCATCAAAATTTTAATCATTGCGTATCACCGCAATATCATCATCAGTATTTATTGACCTTCTAAATAGGCGGGAGAGCAGATATTGCATCTCCATTTTGTAGATGAGGAATAGAGGCCCAGAGAGGTTACTACTTCCCCAAAGTCACCCAGCAGGCAAGTGGCAGAGCAGGGATTAATATCCAGGCCCTCTGCAATCCAACGCTTCGATCTTGCCACTGGACTGCACTGCTTCTCTGAATTGGGTTGATCTGTCAGCTCCAGTGATCTCTCAACAATTCACAGCTATACTATCGATCAATCAACGGTATTTATTTAGTGCTTACTATCTGCAGAGCATTGTACTAAGTACCTGGGGGAATAAAATACAACAGAATCGGTAGACAGGATCCCTGCCCACCAAGGTCTACCTTGAACGTGTGTAGGTGTGGTTTAGAACTGTAACTTCCTGGACAATGAAGTCGTTCACAAGAAACTCTCTAGCAATCTGACAATGAATGGTCCTGTTAAAATAAGGAAATCCAATCACAATTTTCAACATACATAATGAATGGACATTCTTTTGTAATGCTGCATTTCCAGCAGCTACTTGCTACGAAATATGTATTGTACCAGAAACGTAGGTCAACCCAATGACTTGGATAGAAGTGAGGCTTTCAGAATACTGAAAGTGGTGGGATATCGAGGCGGAAAATATCCAGGGACATTCAGGCTAGCATAAAAATAACAAACTGCTGCATATTGCTAAAGACACTCACCATTGTCCCCTAGAATCTGCATCTAGGGGTAATCTACCATGATTCCTGTTGAGGAAAGACCCACTTCCATTCCTTGCAGTACATTAAAATTACACACATGGTGATTCCTGCTCCTTTTACCCCTTTCATCTCTTAAAATAATGCACACCAAGAAATGTCTTCCACATATATGTAATACACCCCAAGATAGAGTCAATAGTAAGTTATTTAATTCCACCCTTCATCCCCCTGACAGTGCACTGTCCCAATCAGCAAAGCCATCTCATTCTGGAGAAGCTTTCCAGAGCCATTACTCACATGTTGCCTTCTGGGTGGATCAATTAGTGGATTGTGCTGCACAGCTCCTCAAATTTGAATCCTCACTCTGTGCTTCTGTGTGAAGAGTGTTTCAATCATTCATTCAATCGTATTTATTGAGCACTTACTGTGTGTAGAGCACTGTACTACCCATTTGCCACTCTTCAGGGATGTCCCTTACTATGACATTATTTTGGTGCAGTGAGCGTGTTTTATATTAGGTACCTTGTTCTTAGCCCTTTCGGATTCACCCAGCCTTTCCCACCACATGCTCCGTGGCTTTACTGCCTACTCACAAACAACAGTCCAGAAATAAAAATGACTGGAAAATTAAATTTGTTGGTTTGGAATTTGAGGCCCATCAGAGTTTTAAAACTTCTGTCATTTCTCATGCCAGATGCTGGATGAAGGGTCGCACAAAATGTTGCATTTGGCCTGTGTCTCAGTAGCCAAAACCCCATCCTTGGGAAAACAGTTTGGGCTGTTGGTGCAGTTAAAGGACAATAATGCAGAAATAACTTAATTATCTGAGAGAGGGCTAGGGAAGCTGCATGCTTGTCCCTTTGCTTACCTTCTTATGAACTTTTTCCACTGCATTTTTGTACACATCCGTATGCTATATTATTTCCCCTATCTGTAGTTGATTTCAGTGTTTATCTTCCCCTGTTAGAGTGTAAGCCCCCTGTGGCCAGGGATCCCACCTTCCAACTGTATTTTAGTGTACTTTCCCAAGTGCTTAGTACAGTGCTGTGCATCCAGTAAGCATTCAATAAATGCCATGGTTTCCTCTTCCCCTGGAGAAATAGAAACTTTTCTACCTCTATGACTGAGAACACCTGTGAAAGATCCTTCCTTTCTCCCTTTCAGCTGGAGTGAAGCTGAACTATTCTCCACGAGATCAGCTTGCTCCTATGAGTATCGAAGGGGAGAGATTGGCTTTGCTGTTGTATAAAAATGTCATCTCCTCCAAGAGGCCTTCAACAGTTAACCCCCTTCTTGCTCTACTTCCTCTCCCTTCTGTGTCACCTACGCACTTGGATCTATACCCTCTAAGTGCTTGATATTCACCCCATCTCCACGACACCTACATACATATCCACTATTTATTTGAATATCTGGCACCCCCTCTAAATCCTAAGCTCCTTATGGGTAGGGAACATGTCTACCAACTCTTATATTGTACTGTCCCGAGCATTTGATACAGTTTTCTGAATGCATTAAGTGCTCAGTAGATTGATTGATTTGTGTCAGTTTGCTGCTTAGCGGTCCCGAGATTCTGTATTTTAACTCAGATATGGGAGTTCTGTTAATAGAGAATCACATCTATTCCAAAAGAGATTCGTTTCAGATTAATTTCTAGTCTCCCTTCCATCCACACCCTGCCCTTGACCCCGCCCCCACCCACTCTCCTGTTGAATCTTTTTAATAAATGAATGAATGACATTTTCATTTTATGGAAAGAGAAAATATTATCAACATGAACAAGAACTGCTACAATTTGAAACATCTTTTTCCAAGAAGGAAGAGTTGGAAAATCCTGAACAATACCATCCCAATTCCATTTAACCATTTTATCCTTCTCTCTCCATTTTAAATGACAACTGCAAGGCCTGGTATCTTCCTCCCTCCCATGCCCACCTTTCACATGTTCGTTTCTGTGAAACTGTAAGCAAAAGAGAGAGAGGCTCTGGGTAAGGAGTCTGGTATTTGTGACATTTTCCACCATTAATTGTGCATCCCTCAATTCTCCTCCGTGGTACCCCCTCAGGCAAGAATGCCCATATGAGGCTTGTCAGAATCTGTATCTGTCAGCTCAGGCAAATGAAAAACCGCCCAATATGTTCCAGACAGCAGGACTTTAACAGAGTGGGAGGATCAGTAAACAGCAAGTTGATTGGCACTTCAAATATCTCTGATCTGTTCTATGGATGTTTCATTAATTCCTCTGGATAAGCTCAGGCAATTCAGGTTGGAGTGTATTAACTAGTCCCATACCGGATTTGGGAAATTCTTCTTCATTTCCCCCATGCTTTACCTAGGACTTTAATGGGTTTAAACGGCGTGTGCCAGAACTGTATGTTCTGTCCACGATTCTCCTCTTTAAGATCCTTCTGCTGCTATATTTAGGTTTTTAGCTCCTAACCTCCAAGTCTCCTCTTTCAGCAATAGTGGTTTCCTTCAGGTAACACTGAACAGCAGGTTTAGTCACCACCCCTCCCCTCAATATATATATATTCATGATTTGCATTTGAAGCATATTAAATACGGGGAACATGTTTATATGACATGGAACTTCAGCTACCTCAGATTCTAGGTTACCCAGAATATATCTGGCTCACCGTTCTTAGCTGTAATTGTATTTTCAGTGTTTCAGGTCATTGCATTTGTATCCAGAATTTGGGTATGTTCCAAAGTTCCCTGAAATTATTTGCTGCCTGCATCCAAATCCTTTCACATGTCATGGCTGATTATTGTTCTGTACCATAGTTACACAGGCAGGAAAAATTAGTAGGTCAAGAAGACTTTGGAGAACTTCATGGGAATAGAGAGAAACCTTAGGAATGCTAATAGGGAAATCACTGACAATGAAAATGATTTCCAAGAGGATAACAATCCCAACAACACTTTGGAGTCACTGTCACATATGGTAATAATAATGAGGACAGTATTTAAGTGCTTACTATGTGCCAAGCACTGGGATAGATGCAAGGTAATCAGGTTGTCCCACATGGGGCTCACAGTCTTAATCCCCATTTTACAGATGTGGTAACTGAGGCACAGAGAAGTGAAGTGACTTGCCCAAAGTCATACAGTTGATAAGTGGTGTTGCTGGGATTAGAACCCATGACCTCTGACTCCCAAATCCATGCTCTCAGTGCTTGGCCCCTAGTAAGCACTTGATTCTATTCTATGTAGATTCTTGATTCTACATCGCCTTGATTCTATTTAGTTGCCATTGTTTTTACGAGATGTTCTTCCCCTTGACTCTATTTATTGCCATTGTTCTTGTCTGTCCGTCTCCCCCGATTAGACTGTAAGCCCGTCAAACAGCAGGGACTGTCTCTATCTGTTGCCGACTTGTTCATCCCAAGCGCTTAGTACAGTGCTCTGCTCATAGTAAGCGCTCAATAAATACTATTGAATGAATGAATAAGCACTTAATAAATATCATTATTATTATTATTATTATGTTCTTTTCACTAAGCCACGCTACTTCTCTAAATGCACTGAAATGTACTTTCCAAATGCTTAGTACAGTGCTCTGCTCACGGTAAGCGTTCAATAAATGTGACTGAATGAATGATTGAATTTAGAGAATGTCTGATGCATTCTGACAGTCTTATTCAATGCCTACTATGTACACATCTCTGCACTAAGTGCTTAGAGAGTACCACAAAAGTGAAATACTGGGTTGCTGTGATTGAAGAATTTATAATCTAGTTCTAAAAGAGTACATATAACTCAACATAGTTTAAGAAACTTCCATTAAGTAGTTTGTATACTTGGGAAATCTGACTCCGTGGCACCTTTCATTTTAAATCTTACATGGTCTATGTGACTCTTCCCACTTTCTCACTCCGTTCACCAGCCCTGCAACTTAATCAACTATTAGTATTTTACTAAGGGACTTCTGTTTGCAGAGAACTGTATTCAAGGAGTCGGGACATTCATTCAATCCTATTTATTGAGCGCTTACTATGGACAGAGCACTATACTAAGTGCTTGGAATGTACAATTTGTCAACAGATAGAGACAATTCCTGCCCAACAATGAGCTCACAGTCTAAATGGGGGAGACAGACTACAAAACAAGTAGTGAGGTGTCAATACCATCAAGATAAATAGAATCATAGATATATACACATCATTAATAAAATAAATAGAGCAATAAATGATATATGCACATATATACAAGTGCTGTAGGAAGGGGAAGGGGGAGGAGCAGAGGGAGGGAGTAGGGGGAATGTGGAAGGGAGGAAAGAAAGAGGGAAAGGGATGTGAAAATAGAGTAAGTAGACCTTGGGCAAGTCACTTAACTTCTCTGTGCCTCAGTTACCTCATCTGTCAAATGGGGATGAAGACTGTGAGCCCTACATGGGACAACCTGATGACCTTGTATTTACCCTGATGCTTAGAACAGTGCTTGGCTCATAGTATGCACTTAAATACCAACTTTATTATTTTTACTAGATGCTATCAGTGCAGAATAGGCACTAGATTTTGTACCATATAAACACCTTAATACTCCAGCCCCACAACACTAATGTACGTGGCCTTATAAAAATGTTGGTATTTGTTAAGCGCTTACTATATGCAGAGCACTGTTCTAAGCGCTGGGGTAGATACAAAGTAATCAGATTGTCCCACGTGAGGCTCACAGTCTTCATCCCCATTTGACAGATGAGGTAACTGAGGCCCAGAGAAGTTAAGTGACTTGCCCACAGTCACACAGCTGACAAGTAGAGCAGGGATTCGAACCCATGACCTCTGACTCCCAAGCCCGTGCTCTTTCCACTGAGCCACGCTGCTTGCTATTTCCCATAACAGTAATTTATTTTAAAGTCTGTCTCCCCCTGAAGACCGTAAGCCCCTCATTGTACTTTCCAAGCACTTAGTACAGTACTCTGCACACAGTAGGCTGTCTGAAAAATGAAAGGTTTGATCCCAACCCTTAAAAACTTTGCAGACATACAGGGAAGACAGACGGTGAATTAGTAGATAGGAGGAAGATAAAATGGCAAACTAAATATGTTCGAGCTTAGGTGATAGGGTGTGTGGAAGTATTTTATTGAGCATTACAAATGTTGTTGATATGTAGATGCAGTTGGTGCAGAAGTGGTGATGAAGTCGTTGAGGGATATGATATGTAGATTTAGATACATACACTCAATTGATCAATCATTGGTTTTATTGAGCACTTAATACAGTGCTTTTCATATTGTAAATGCTTGGGCAAGTATAATGTAGCATTTTTTTATGGTATTTAAATGCTTACTGTATGCCAGACACTCTACTAGGCACTGGGGAAGTACAAGCTAATCAAGTTGGACTAAGTCCATGACCCAAACTGGGCTCAGTCGTAATCCCCATTTTACTCATGAGGTAACCGAGGCCAAGAAAAGTTAAGTGACTAGCCCAGGATCACACAGCAGACAGGTGGTGGAGCAAGGATTAGAACCCAGGTCCTTCTGACTCCCAGGCCCAGGTATTAACCACTAGGCTATACTACTTCTCATAGTAGATATGTTTACTCCCCCCAAGGAGCAGATAATTTCAGCTATATAGTAGTCCTGCATGTTTAAAGAAGACACGACTGACCATGCAAGTCCCTTATGCGTGAAGGAGAGACCAGAGTCCCAGGCACGATTGGGTGCACAAACAAATCTGTTTTTGTTTACTTTCCCAAGTGTTTAGTGCAGTGGTCCATACAGAGTAAGTGCTCAGTAAATATGATCGATCGTTTTAACAAACTGATGCTTGTACAGACCTACTGCTTTTGCTTTTGCCTTTTTGTCTTTAATTTCACTGGTAGTTTTTTCCTCAGAGATGATCCCTTTCTTACTGCAAGATGCCATGTTTATCTAATGATAGTGATATTTGTTAATCAGTAAATCAATCAATGGAGTTTGAGTACTTGCTGTGTGCAGAACATTGAATTAATTGCTTGGGAGGGTACAGTACCACAGAGTTGGTAAAGGCATTCCCTGCTCACATTGCAGCCTTTGTTATGGGTCAATCACTGTGATAAACACTGAAATAGGTGCAAGATAATTAGGTTGAGGCACTTGTCCCACACAGGGCTCACAGGGCTAGTAGGAGGGAGAATAGAAATTGAATCCCCATTTTACGGATGTGGAAACTGAGGCACATAACATGAATGTCATGAAATGTGGAAACCATAAACAGGGAGGAGAGAGGAAGCAATTTGGGAACACAATATAATGAGGCCTCAGTCAGCCTGCCTCCCTGTTGATAACTGTGAGGGAGATGTCAAAGAAATGAAAGAGGAAAGACCTGTGGAAAGAGCATAAATGTGCAACTCAGAGAACCTGGGTTCATGCAAGACTCACTGTACTAAAACGCACATAATAATGTTGGTATTTCTTAAGTGCTTACTACGTGCAGAGCACTGTTCTAAGCACTGGGATAGACACAGGGTAATCAGGTTGTCCCACGTGGGGCTCACAGTCTTCATCCCCATTTTACAGATGAGGTAACTGAGGCACAGAGAAATTAAGTGACTTGCCCACGGTCACACAGCTGACAAGTGTCAGAGCCTGGATTTGAACCCACAACCTCTGACTTCCAAGCCCGGGCTCTTTCCACTGAGCCACGCTGCTTCCCATGGTAAGCACTCAATAAATACCATCAATTGATTGAATACTGGCTCTGCCTCTTGCCTTCTGTGTGATGTCGAGCAAGTCACTGAACTTCTCCGAGCCTCTGTTTCCTCACCTGTAATATGGGGATTCAATACCTGACTCCCTCCCCCACCCTCACTCTAAACTATAATTGCCATATGAGACAAAGACCGTCGGACCTGATTATGACCCCAGCATTTAGTTCAGTTTTGGGCATAAAGTAAGCACTTACTGAATATCACTATTGGTTTTTTTTTAAAAAAAACTAAACATCTTAATTCAATCCCTACTTTCCCTCTAACTTTCATAGCTGCCAACTCCAGAATGCTTACTGCCCAGATACCTTCACCTTTTGTGTCATCTTGGATGCCTTTCTGTGATTCACCTCTAACATCTGCCACTTTTCCCTCCTTATTTCCCAAATCTACCCCTTCCTGTCCATCAGAAAGGCTTCGTTCTATCTAAAATCTATTTTGTCTTGATTCAACCTCTTTTCTCCAACTTCGTCAACATAAAACTCACATCAAAGGACAACTTTGCATCTCTTGTCTACACACAGTCCCTAACAGTCCCTACCAGCCCACAGTGCTCATGGCCTAAAGAGAAGATAAAGGAGGAATTTAATCCTCATTTTACAGGTGAGAAATTTAGTGATAAAGTAAAAGACTTGCTCAAGATCATGCAGCAGACCGGTGGTGAAGCAGTGGCTTACTCAGAAAAGTCAGACAAGTGTGTGATTTGTCCACGTGCTATAGGTGGGGGAACAACATATCTTTGTAGATTGCCCATCCCAAGGACAAGAAGAAGGAAATCCACATCAGCCCTACTAAATAAACCATTTGTAAGACTTTCCACCCCATTTTGTGTATCGCTGATCCCAGGACCTGTTCTTTGGTTTATTAAAGACACTGGCATCTATGAAGATGAACAAATCTCAGCCAAATGAAGAAAATCGGAAAATGAACATCCTCGATTATTGAAGGGCTTTATAATTAGGGTCAGTTCTTTCATTAGAGTTGAATTACAGTATAAATCCTATTTTGCCTGAATATTCATAACATATTCATAGAGGATTATTCCATCATTAGAGGGGTTTCTTTAATAAAAGTCAAAATATTTAATAATATTACTGATATTAAGGCATATAATGACCGGTATTCCTCATTGTTAAAAGAGGAATTTTCCTTTGGACTCATCTCCCATGATGAACTCAAAAGAGGTTGTGATTCTTGATGTCATGCGAGTAGGCTGAATCACTGTACTTTAGTCATCAGTAGTCCTCAAAAATCCAGTTGATGACCATTAATCATAGATTTCATCATACCTATATTCCTTTCCACTGATTCAATTTCAGTCACTGGCCCCAGGTTGTAAGATCTGAACGAATTATTTATTGGGCTAGAATTCAAGAGTAAAAGCAAACAATGTCAACTTTGGAGTTCAGACAGTTGATTTAAAGTGTTTCATGTTATGATGAACAGCACTTACAGCATTTCTAAATGCAAATTCTGTTCAGCTTTCCAGAAAGTTCCAGTCATAGGCAAAATTCAGGAGATGGAGGGGGATGGGCCGGGGTTGGACAGGAAGATCCACTTATCACCAGGAAGCAGCCAGACAGGTTCAATTGGCTCATTTTATTGCCAGTGAAGGAAACAGAGCTACAATAACACTTCTAATTCAATATAATCCATTAATCTTTCAATAATAAGCAATTGAATGAGTATACAATTCTTGTAAAAATAGGGTATGCTCCGTTTATAATATGGTGCCTACTGACATATTGATTCCAACTTATAGGACTTCATCTTAAGACAACAGCTTTCATGGATCATCAGTCTGAACACTGTCTATAACAAATAACATTATTTCTAAAATTGCTTGAAATAGGCGGCATTATTTCTGGAATTTGTTCCTAAAGCAATAGAAACAATTAGCTTTATTTTTTTTTTTTCAAATTTCAGATTCAAATGTCTTTGCAAACCCCTTTAC
Organism: Ornithorhynchus anatinus; assembly: GCF_004115215.2. NCBI lineage: Eukaryota > Metazoa > Chordata > Mammalia > Monotremata > Ornithorhynchidae > Ornithorhynchus > Ornithorhynchus anatinus. The sequence goes on from NC_041745.1 coordinate 31,426,094, forward strand.
TCTCTCACAGGGATCACTGGAAGCATTGCATAATAATAATTGTGGTACATATTAAATGCACACTACGTGCCACTCTACAAAATGCTGATGTTGATACAACATAAGTAGATTTGACACAATTCCTGTTCCACACTGGGCTTACAGTCCAAGAAGGAGGGAAAACAGCTATCTTATTTCCATTTAACAGATGAGGAAACTGAGGCACAGAGAAGATCAGTGACTTCCCCAAGGCCATCATAAGTAAATTGGAGAATCAGTCTTAGAACCCAGGTCCTTTGACTTTCAGAGCCCTGCTCTTTTCATTTGGCCATGTTGCTTGTCAAACTGTCAGTGTTCCGTGATTACCTGATCTGTCACAGACCCATTTCTCATCTCACTTCAACCATTATAATTTTCTCCTGCCTGGAGAAATCCATGTCTGCTAACTTTCAACTTTTCACCATAAGGGAGTTTTAACCTGTCTTTAGAAAGGGCTTTACTGACTAGACAAACATCCAGCATGTCCCTAGGAGGTTATCGTCCTCTTCGCAACAGGTGAATGGGTTCTCCTTTATAAGCAATAATTGCACCTCGGTACCCAGACTTTAGTTGTGTTGCTATGGGTCATGGAGTGTAACAAGGAAGGTGAAGATCATACAAGTTTTTTTATATTAATGGGCGGGGTCCATTTACGTCAAACCTCAGTCAGTCAATTGTACTTAATTGAACACTCACTGTGTGCAGAGCACTGTACTAAGTGTTTGGGAGAATACATCAATAAATAGACAGGTTCCATGCCCACAGCGACTTCAGCCTAGTGCTGACGGTAAGCTTCTTGTGGGCAGGGATCACATCTACAAATTCTGTTGTACTGTACTGTCCCAAGTGCTGAGTACGGTGCTCTGCTCGCAGTAGGTGCTCAATAAATATCAGTGATGGACATTGTGTTATAGCCCCACAACCTAGCAGGTATTTTTTGGGAACCTCTGCAGTCTTCATCACCCACAATGGGCAAGCCCTACTGAGAGCTCACCTCCTCCAAGAGGCCTTCCCAGACTGAGCTCCCCCCTTTTCCCTCTGCTCCCCCTCCACCCTTTGCTCCTCCCTTTCCCCCTCCCCTCAGCTGAGCCCTCTTTCTCTCTGCTCCCCCTCTCCTCCCCACCCCATCCTCTGCTCCTCCCCTGCCTCGCTTCCCTCCCCTCAGCACTGTCCTCATTTGTATATATTATTTATTACCCTATTTATTTTGATAAGGTGTCCCTGCCCTTGATTCTATTTATGATAATGTTGTTTTTATTCTGTTTTGCTCTGCCGTCTGACTCCCCCGATTAGACTGTGAGCCCATCATTGGGCAGGGATTGTCTCTATCTGTTGCCGAATTGTACATTCCAAGCGCTTAATACAGTGCTCTGCATACAGTAAGCACTCAATAAATACTATTGAATGAATGAAAATATTATTTTCAAAGTTCCTGCTGGCCTTTCTACCTCATGGAAAGCCCCTGGAGGATTTTTGGCCAGAAATCTTCACCTGCAGTGGCATAGCCCCAGGAGATATTCCTCTACTTATAGAACCATGACCAGAAGCAGCATTGCCTAGTGGATAGAGCATAATATCTAGGAGTGAGGTCAGGGTTCTAATCCTGGCTCCACCACTTGTCTGCTATGTGACCTTGAGCAAGTTACTTAACTTCTCTGTGCCTCAGATTTCTCACCTGTAAAATGGGGATTAAGATTGTGAATCCCATGTGGTACATGGACTGTGTCCAACATGGTTCACTTGAATCTCTTCCAGCGCTGTCTGGCAAATAGTAAATGCTTAAGTACTATATAAGAAAAGAACCCAGGTCTCCTAATTTCCCTACCCCATGACAGCCTAGTTTCCTCAAGTACACAGTGATTACCCAAAGGACTTTCTCCAGTCTTTCTTTATTTTTACTAGAAGACAAAGTGGTTAATGGTGTCCCACTATTCATTATTTTTCCCCTTTGCAGGAAGATAAAGAAATGCACTTTGCCTCTGGTATTTTAATAAGGTTTTTTAACTTCAACAGCATTTTCAGAAAAAAACCAAACAAACAAGTAGTTTGTTTCATTCTGGAGGATCACACCAGAACAGCAAAGCGGTAAATTTTAATTGAAGCCAGAAAAAAGATTAAACACACAAATTGCTTTTTTTGATCAGCACATGTGGCTCTGTGATTTCCTGAATAATAGTCTCAGTCACTCTGTGATTTCCTGAATAATAGTTTCAGTCACCGCCAACTTGGGCATGACTGTGTTTTTTTAATTTTATTGTACTCTCCCAATTGCCTAGTAGAATATGTACGCAGTAGGTGCTCAATAGTGCTATTGAATTTATGAATACATTGACAAAATTTCACACCTAAACTGCTTTCCTCAGGCAAGTAGCTTCTTCAGGAAACATATAGCAGTCAATCAGTTGCATTCATTGAACGTTTCCTCTGTGCAGACCAGTGTACTAAGTGCTTGGGAGCTTACACTACAGTAGAATTGGTTGACATGCTCCCTGTCTGGTGTCTGGATATAACAGTTGCTCTATGGATTAGTCCTTCTGGCTGGAAATGGAGAAGGAAATTTTCTACGTGATCTTCACAGTGTTGCCCACCAGCATGTCTGCTCTCTTATTCTATCTCCTGTCTTGGGCAGGGACATGGATAAGAAGAAACAAGAGACCCCAACCCCTCTAATCGAGGAGAAAGAGTGGGGAAGAAGAAGTAGATGTGGGGAATCATCCCTTTAGAGATGGAAGTTGAAACGGTGGGAGCGAATGATTTCAGTTTGGGTGAAGTGTAACTAAAGAGTACGTTCCTGTCAATTTCGATTTGGCATATGCAAATCATAGACTAGAGCTTGGAATAAGCAGTGTGGTTTAAGTAGAAAGAGCATTGGCATGGGAGTCAGAGGGTATGAGTTCTAATCCTGGCTCTGCTACTTATCACCTGTGTGACTTTGGGCAGGTCACTTAACTTCTCTGTTCCTCAGTTATCTCATCTGTATAATGGAGATTAAGGTTGTGAGCACCATGTATGACAACCTGACTACTTTGTACCTATCCCAGCGCTTAGAACAGTGCTTGTCACATAGTAAGCGCGTAACAGATGCCATTATTTTTATTATTATTATTATTATTATTAATAATAATAGAGGTTGTTGTAAAATCCATTTCATGAATGAGGAGATTGAAATGTTTTAGCAGTATAGTAAATCAGCTTTTTGTTATTGGGCTCATTCTCAATTTCTTTAGTTGCCTTCTCTGTTTCCCAACCCCTTTGTCTCCTTGTTGACCTCCCTACCTCCTGTTTCTCCCCACTCCAGTCCATAATTCACTCTGCTGACAGATCATTTTTCTACAAAACCGTTCAGTCCATTTTTCCCTACTCTGGAAGAAGTTCCAGTAGTCTACTTCCGCATCAAACAGTAACTCCTTACCATCCTCTTTAAAGCACTCAATCACTTTGCCCCTTCCAACCTAACTTCCCCGATTTCATAATACAATCCAGCCCGTACACTTCACTTCCCCGATGCCAACCTACTCACCAGACCTCAATTTTCTCTACCTTACCATCAACCCCTCGCCCACATCCTTCCTCTGACCTGGAACATCCTTCCTCTTTGTATCCCATGGACAATCACTCTCTCCACTCTTGGAAAGCTTTATTGGAAGCACAGCTCCTCCAAGTGGCTTTCCCATATTCAGCCTTCATTTCCTCTTCTCCCACTCTCTTCTGCATTGCTCTTTTACTCGGAATTGCACCCTTCTCTCAGCCCCTCAGTGTTTATGTACATAACTGAAATATATTTTATTTATATGATTTTCTTTCTCCCGCTTTAGACTGTAAGTTCATTGTGGGTCTATAATGTGTCTGCCAACTCTTGTTATATTGTAGTCTCCCAAGAGCTTAGTATAGTCATCTGCACACAGTAAGGACTCTCTAGATAGTAAGGTCATTTTGGGCAGGGAGTATGTCTATTATATTGTACTCTTCCAACCGCTTAGTGCAGGGGTTAACACAGTAAGCGCTCAATAAATATGTCTGACTGATATTTTCCCCTACTCTCTCCCCCTTCTGCATTGCCTATATACTTAGATCTGTTCCCTTTACGAACTTGATACGTACCTTATATACATATCTATAATTTATTTATATTACTGTTTATCTCCCCCTTTAGACCTTTAACTTCTTCTGGTTAGGGAACATGTTTACCATTTCTGTTTTTACTGAACTTTCCCAAGTGCTTAGTCCAGTCCTCAACACACAGCAAGTGCTCAGTAAATATCATTGATTGATAACCACAACTAAACTCCTTGAGGGATTGTGCTTACTTACTCTTACTTGCCCAAACATTTTTTATAGAGCTCTGCACCCACTAGGCATCAATAAATAACAATGATCGATTGATTGAAAGATCGGAGCACATTCTCTTTCGGAAATGGCAACGCTAATATTTAGTAGTAAATCCAGGGCTGCTAAGTGCTGAATGCCCAAGTCAAGGGTTCACAACATGATATGATGCTCCCCAAATTTGAACTGTGATTAATGAAGCAATAATCATTGCATCAAAGGATTTCAAAGACAGAAACCTGTGGTACTGCATTACCCTCTCCTTCTTGAACACATTAGAAAATTCAGAAAATGTAAACAAATGACCAGCTTACAATCCATAAGAACACTCTTTTCTCTCTGCCATTAAGAAATATTCTTTTTAATGTTCCTTGACCATTTCCCTATTTTTTCAAGTAATGTACAGGGCTTTTTCATGCTTTCCAGCACATCACTCCATGCGCTGTGCATGAGAAAGAAAGTTGTTAATGTCTCTGCCAAACATTCTAAAGGGCTCTGTTTCACCTTCATGGAAATAATCTAAAGCAGGGGGCAGTTCATTCCTATTGTCACTTTGGACAATAGTGCCACCTTTTTTAATAAATGAGGAAGCCCAATGAGGCAAGACAATAGCTTTGCAGATAAACTGAGGTGTGATGGAGTCTCTTGAAAGCAGAAACAGTTGAACAGGAACTTGGCTAGGATTGCTAGAGAAGGAAAGAGCAGGAACTTTGCCTGCCTGCAATCTACATTACAGGCGAAACAACCAAAAGAAAGGATTTCATAAGAGACTTGTGTGCTACAATTCCAAATACCCACGAGTAGAAAATTCATGAGGGAGTAAAGAAAACCCTCAAAACCCCAGTTTCTTCATTTGAAAAGAATAAAGGTTGTGTCCTAAAAAAAAGACAGAACTTAAGATGTAAATGTGAAACTATTTGGTTGCCTTGAAACGTACTTTCTCAAATAACTTTCACCACAGTTTAATCATAACCTATATAAAACTTTTAGCTTTCCTGTAAGGATATTAAGAGGATGAATCCAAGGGATCATATATTGGTATGGTGTGCATATATATGTATATGCACACACTTTAGTTGGGTGGTGAATATTTCTTGCAGTTTATAATAAAATATATAATGAAAACTCTAGTGTCATTTTACAAAGTGGCATAAAACTGTGCAAGGCAAAATGAAAAACTTGGCCTTCATTTTCACTGAACCACTGTAGAAGCAATATGCTAAAACTTTAGTAATAGAAATAAATTCATGAAACTATGATAGGTGAATTCCTTATATATGTAGATGTGTGTCACCTTATATCTGGGGCATTCAGTTTTATGCTTAAAAATAGAATTGGATTATTCGCTAAAGTTTAATCTCTTTTTTAAAATTGGGTAAGCCTCAAATTTAAGTATCAAAAATTTTCACAGCAGCTACATGAAATATAATTTTATTTTAATGTTGAATTCTAACATTTACAAATGTCACAAATGGCTGAAAGAATATTGGACATCACAGGCACTTGGCCTGCAGAGCAATATTGTACAGCAAATCTCACTTAATTCAGAATTTTGAGATCAATCTCAGCAGTATCCAAATTGTACGTTTAAAATGAAGATTCCTTATTGTAGTAAGAAAAATGAAGACACTCAGACATGCATCATGGGAGCCACTTATCTGAGAAACTCCAAACTGTATATAAAGTTTCCCTTCTAGGCGGTAAACTCATATTGAGCAGGGAATATGTCTGTTATATTCTTATATTGTACCCTCACAAGCGTTTAGTACAGTGTTCTGTTCACAGTAAGTGGTCAATAAATATAATTGACTGACTGACTGGGAAGGAAATTCTGAATTTTGATGCCATATTGGCGCCATTCATTGTCTTTGAGATTTTCACAGACACTTATATCTGGATTCAGTTTTCTACTTCCTTGTCCACCCTGGCTTCATTGGCCAATATGCAATTCTCATTGGATAGTGTCAGAATTTAACTCTGTCCCTGATTCATTCATTCAGTCTAATTTACAGAGCACTTACTGCGTGCAAAGCACTGTATTAAGTGCTCAGAAGAATACACTATAATACAAAACAGACACAGTCCCTGCCTACAACTAGCTTACAGTTTGGAGATCCTTGGTTGTGTATCCATTTTGCCAGGTTAAATGACTTGCCCAAGGACACACAGTAGGCATGTGGCAGAGTTAGAACTCAGATCTCCCGAATCACATTCCTGTGCTCTCGCCATTAAGCCATGCTACTTTCCAAATCCTTGAATACAACTTGACAGTCTTGCTGTACTTTGGGAAGCAGTGTGGTCTAGTGGAATGAACATGGTCCTGGGAGTCAGAGGTCCTGGGTTCTAATTCTGGCTCTTCTGCTTTCCTTCTGTGTGACATGGGGCAAGTCACTTAATTTCTTTGTGCCTCAGTTTCCTCATCTGTAAAAGGACATTCACTGTCCTCCCTTTCCCTAGGCCTATGAGCTCCATGTGGGACAGGGTCAGTGTACAACCTAATAACCCTGTATTGACTCCATTTCAGTGCTTAGGATGCTTGGCATATAATAAAATCTAAAGAGATACCACATAATGTATTTTTTATTATTCAATTGCTGATGGGTAAGGGGTCTGTTAAGTGTCTGGTATAGCCATCCAGATCATTATGGAGTAATTTTTGGATCATGATTAACTTCTCTCATGTCTGAAGTGAAGTAAAAATTTGATCTGCTGAGTCCCGCTGTCCTCTGATGCCACCTTCTGAATCTGTGAGTTTGTGGTTAATAAACTTCCTTAGTAGTCAACCCACAAGGACTCTGGATAATATAGGATGTATGGGATTCCCCAAGATCTACTATAGTCAGCTCCCTCACTTTTGTTTGTGAAGATGCTGAATACAGTGACATCTTTGAAATTCTGAGATTTTCCTCAATGATCCAAATGTGAACAAAGAACTTGGTCAGACAATCTAGCAGTGTATCCCTGGCTTGCTTCTAGATCTTGGCCACATGCTATCAGATCCAAAGTAGTTGGTCAATCTTCATAGCTGACTGCAGTGATAACTTCATGAAGTATGAAAGCGAAACCTGTTATCTTTACATCGATCAATCAGTGGTTTTTATTGACCACTAAACTTTTGCAGAGCATTGTCCTAAGTGCTTGGGAAAGTACAGTGGAATAGCTAGACCCATTCTCTTATAGTCTATTAACAGAAATAGCAGCAGAGTACAAAGATATGTGCATAGGTGGTGAAGAGGTGAATAATAAACTTTAGCAAGCATAGACTTTAATGCAATAAGCAATGAAGAAAAGAGGGAGAACCAGGTGGGGAAATGGAAGGTTAGATAAAGCTACCTGAAAGAGATATGATTTCAATCATTAAATCATTAGTATTTATTGAGTGCTTACTATGTGCAGAACACTCTACTAAGCATTCGGAAAGTATAATTCAGTAGAACTTTGAATGGAGGGAGCCTGTGGTCACTCTGGATATGAAAAGGAGGGTGTCCCAGGCAGGAGGGAGATGAGCCAAGGTTGAAGGAGAGAGAGAGGAGAGCATGGCAGGTCGGTGATAAAGGAGTGAAGTATGAGGGCTGAGTTGCAGCATGAGCGCATTAAGGAGAGGTGAGTGAACTGATTGGCAAATTAGTGTTCATGGAACACCATCCTTAGTGATGGAAGGACTGTCAAGATTATCAAGGTGGTATTGTCATCTAAGTTTGCCTGTGATTAGGGTGGAATCATCTACTGCTTACTTTTCAGGGATACAAAGAAGTCTTCTATTTGGCTTCAGTCTTGACACCCCAAAATGCATCCCTCTTGTCTCTTAGCTTATTCTTTATGCCACAGCATAGGCTTTAAGCCGCTGTTTTATTGCAAGTACCACTTTGATCTCCTCCTCATTAAAACTGCTTCAAGTGTTTTCTTCAAGCAGTACCTACCACATTAAAAGCTCCCCACAGGAGATTATCTCTGAGAAACAACCAATCCTTGGTCACAAAATAAAGGTACATGACATTATTTGCCCTAGTAGGAGTGCTTTGATGTTGTCACAAATTTCCATGCATATTTCTTTATTCTCCAGGATTTTGTCATTTACTTGCCTGGCTAGTTTTGATGCCTAAGATGCATCTTGGTCTCACTAATCTCAATACTTCAGGCTAGCAAAGAACTGTTTTTTTTTAAAACATGTATAATTCCCGATTCATATTTCCAAACAGAGAAGGAAATCATTGTTAGCCTTCATGAGAGAAAATATGTCTGATGATTTATAAAATTCACAGACACTTTGCAAAGAAATGAATATGATAGTACAGGTTTAAAACTGTGAATCATTTTTTTTTTAAATGAACTTTAGCATAAGATCAAGTTAAATATATTTTCACTCTTTTTTTCAGGTTTCTTGTTGAGTTTCATCTTCGTAGGGAACCTACGCTATTTACCCACACTCATCTTAAAGGGTGGGAATTTGGGTCAATTTGTGCTAGATATTGATAAATTACTTTCATAGAAGGTGATGAAATTATAACGATTAGAAATCATAGAAGCTAAACATAGTTGATAGAACTGCTAAACTATCAAACAGGAAGACACAAACTCATCCAAAATTCCTCTAAAAATATTGATTCACTCCCTCCCACAAGGAAATATTGCTTGACTCTTACTCCTATTGCAAATGTTGTAGAATGCAATTATTTATGATAGTCTGTCCTACCTTGAGTGCTACTCAAAGGTCACTACATTTACCTGGAGGCCTTATAGGATTCATTATCTCCAACCAAAAGCTCACACTCTTTTCCCTTCAATCAATGGTATTCAATCAACAGTATTTATTGAGCACCTATTGTGTGCCAGAGCACCATACTACGTGCTTGAGGAGAGTATAATAGAATGGAATTGTAAGATATGCTCGCTGCCCACAAGGAGCTTACAGTCTAAAGGGAGAGACAGATATTAAAATATATTATGGATATGTATTATGGCTGTGGAGTTGAGGTAGGGTAAATATCAGCTGTTTAAATGGTTCAGATTCAAGAGCATAGATGATGCAGAATGGAGAGTGAATAGGAAAAAAGAGGACTCTTGGAGGGGATGAATATGGGGAGAATGGATGGTCTGTCGTATATGAAGCAGGGAAGGAGTTCCAGGCCTGAGGGTGGACATGGACAAGGAGAGATAGATGAGATTGAGGTAGAGTGAGTAAGCCGGCATTAGAGGAGTGAGTGTGCTAATTGGATAGTGGTAGGAAGGGGCGAGCTGTTTGGCTGAATGTTTTGTTAAGAAAAATGATCCCAGCAATTGATTGAATTATGGATTGGAGTGGGGAAAGACAGGAGGCAAGGGAAGTCAGCCAGGAGAGATAGGATAAATGCTTGGATCAGCATAGTAGCAGTTTGGATGGAGAGAAAGGGTGGCCGGTAGAGTTGTTGGGAAGGTGGATGCATCATAAATTGGTGACAGAGCCAATACATGACTTGCATGAGAGAGATGATTTAAGAATAATGTTAATGTTGTGGGCTTGCAATAGATGGAGGATAGTGCTCTTGTCCACCATTATGGGCAAGTCTTGGGGAAGGCAGGGTTTGGTTGGAAGATGAGGAGTTCCATTTTGGACCGTTAAGTTTGAGGCATCAGTGAAACTTCCAAGTAAAGATGTCCTGAAGACAGGAGGAAATATGAGACTGCAGAGAAGGACAGAAGTCAGGGCCAGAGACCCCCACACCCATTCTTTTTCCAGTAGAACACACTGCTTCTCTTAGATCCTGGAACAATTTTTGAGGGACAACAACTCCCACTTGACTTTAAGGATTTCTTGGTCCCTTCTTAGAAACTCTACCTCAGCCCCTGAATTTTTGTCCCATCACATACTGTCCCTTTTCCAAATCACCCATCTCTCTCTCTCTGCTCCTGGATATTGGAGCTCTGTAGCTCCCCAAATCCCTTATTTTTTGTTCAACCCCAACACACACACACAAACACACACACTATACATATATAGAAGCAGCGTGGCTAAGTGGAAAGAGCATGGGCTTTGGAGTCAGGGCTTATGAGTTCGAATCCCAGCTCTGCCACTTGTCGGCTGTGTGACTGTGGGCAAGTCACTTAACTTCTCTGTGCCTCAGTTCCCTCATCTGTAAAATGGGAATTAAGACTGTGAGCCCCACGTGGGACAACCTGATTCCCCTATGTCTACCCCAGCGCTTAGAACAGTGCTCGGCACATAGTAAGCGCTTAACAAATACCAACATTATTATTATCATTATTATATATATATATCTATATATCATATCTATATATCATATCTATATATCTATATATCTATATATCTATATATCTATATATATATGTTCACTAGACCAAAGCTCAATGTGGTGGAATAGGAAGCAGCAGTAGTCACCAGGGATATATATAGTAAGAGCATTTTGTATTACCTGAGGTTGAGTTCTCAATGTCTTCTGTCATTTTGTGCCATTTTGGCTATGCTCGACAAAGTTTATTGGAAGAGTCCAAGGGAGTTTGTGAACCGAACTGACAGTCTCTGGTTTAGACCTTGTGAGGGTTCATTGTCTTAAGTCTCAGCATTACCCAGGGAATTCACATTATGAATGCAGTGCTCTGCACATATAAGCACTCGATAAATACCATTGATTGATTATAAAGCTCATATCTGCAAGGGTGTTAATGTTGCATAGTGTGAGGTGGGATCTTTCCTTCCACGTCCTATGGGGCTGCTTCAATCAATCAATCGCATTTATTGAGCACTTACTGTGTGCAGAACACTGTGCTAAGCACTTGGGAGAGTAAAAGACTTGGCAGACATGTTCCCTGTCCACAGTGAGCTTACACTCTACAGGGGAGGCTAGTTCTGGAATAGGGAGCAAGAGTGGAGCTTTCCCCCATTTACAACCTCATCCCCCATTTGTTTAGGAGTGTGGATGATGTGAAAAAAAGACACCACAGTGTTGGTCTTTTGCAAGATGCTTCAATGTGTGAGGAAAATGTGATCTTGCCTGGGCACTTGCTCTGCTAAACTATCTGTGGTGAATATTCAGAGGTCATCATAAATGTGATTCCATTTATTGCTATTGTTTTTGTTTGTCTGTCTCCCCCGACTAAACCGTAAGCCCGTCAGTGGGCAGAGATTGTCTCTATCTGTTGCCGAATTGTACATTCCAAGCGCTTAGTACAGTGCTCTGCACATAGTAAGTGTTCAATAAATACTATTGAATGAATGAATGTGACCTTATCCAGGAGAATATATAGGCAAGTATTCCTTGGCGGTTGGAGTCACTACAGCTCCAACAGTTAAGAAGATAACTGTGCTCCTGATAATAATAATAATAATAATAATGTTGGTATTTGTTAAGCGCTTACTATGTGCCGGGCACTGTTCTAAGCGCTGGGGTCGACATAGGGGAATCAGGTTGTCCCACGTGGGGCTCACAGTCTTTATCCCCATTTTACAGATGAGGGAACTGAGGCACCGAGAAGTTAAGTGACTTGCCCAAAGTCACACAGCTGGCAAGTGGTAGAGCCGGGGTTCGAACCCATGACCTCTGACTCCAAAGCCCGTGCTCTTTCCAGTGAGCCACGCTGCTTCTCGTGATCTCCTGATCATCTTATAAAACTGAATTCACCAGTTTGAAACCCTAAACTGTACAGGAAAGGGATGGCATGAGTTTTGAACTCATTCTCTGTAAAACAATCAAATATTTCTTTCCTATTTGGTGAAATTCTTGCACATTGAATGTGGCAATATTTTGATGGCTACACTTTTTGACCTTAAAATGTTTTACCCCGGGGAGCTTCAGTTACCTTTAATTTAATTTTCCAATTAAGAAAAATCTAATCAAATTTTAATCTAGTGCCCATGGGGATACATTCCTTGGCTGTGATGGTGCATGGTCAGATGTTCTACTAGGAAAAAGAAGGTTGTAGAGATCTCCATTTTCATTTTCAATCACCAAAAATCAGCCAGAGCCTCCTCTTAAATTCATATCCATACTCCCTGATTAATCTCTCATCTTTCCCTCATTTTTTTGCTCCCAACTCCCTCTTGGATCTTACATTCATTCGTTCAGTCATATTTATTGAGCGCTTACTGAGCGGAAAGCAAATACTAAGTGCTTGGGAGAGTACAGTATAATGATCAACACACACATTCCCTGCCCACAATGACCGTACAGTCTAGAGGGGGATAGAGACGTTAATATAAAGTCTTTATTTAATATCAATAATGTGGTTTATTTATATGCATATAAATGCTGTGAGGCTGGGAGTGCCCTTACATGTCACCGAAGTATTTGGTTACTCATCCACATCCCACCCAATCTGTAGCACTTTTATACATATCTTTACATTCTGTTGCAACTCCCCTGTCTGGAGCAGCCTGCTGAACTCTCGCACACATCCTGCCTCTGGTCTTCAAGTTCTAAAGACAATCACTATCCCCACCTTCTAAATCTTATTAAAAGCACATCTCCAAGAAGCCTTTAGTGAATAAGCACTCATTTCCTCTTCTCCCACTTCCTTCTGCATTGAGCTTTTATTTGGATTTATACCCTTTATTCACCCCCCCTCAGCCCTACAGCACTTCCGTACATATCCCTAATTCATTTATATTATTGTCTGTCTCCCCCTCTAGCCTGTAAACTTGGTGTGGGCAGGAAATGTGTCTGTCTATTACACTGTAATCTCCCATGTGCTTTGTTTAGTGTTCTGCACATAGAAATCACTCAATAAATATGATTGATTGATCTTTTCCCCTACTCCCTCTCCCTTCTGCAAAACCTGTGTGCTCTGCACACAATAAATCCTTAGTAAGTATGATCGATTCATTGATTGCCCACAGTTATGTTGTTGTGAGCTGCCTTCTCCCCTATGACTCTGAGTTCCAGATTCCAGCTATTGTGGATTACATCCAACAGGAGGCTTGCTCCTAGTACCAGACTTTGCTAAACAATAGCATGGCTTAATGGAAAGAGCCACAGGCTTGGGTGTCCGAGGATGTGGATTCTAATTCCGGCTCCACCACTTATTTGCTGTATGACCTTGGACAAGTCACTTATCCTCTCTGTGCCTCAGTTGCCCCATCTGTAAAATGAGGATTTAAAGTGTGAGCCCCACGTGGGACAACCTGATTACCCTGTATCTACCCTAGCATTTAGAACAGTGCTTGGCACATAGTAAGAGCTTAACGAATACCATAATTATTATCATTATTACACCTTAAACCCTTTCCTGTTAGTCCTAAATCAATCGGTAAATGATATTTACTGAGTGCTTACTGTATGCAGAGCACTATACATCGTGCTTGGAAGACTACAAAATGATAAGAGTTGGTAGACACAGTCCTAGCCCAGAAGGAGTTTACAGTCTCAAGGAGAAGAGAGGTATTAAAATGAATTACAGACAGGGGAAATGGGAGACTATAGGGATGCACACATAAGTGCTGGGGAGTTGGGATGAATATCAAGTGCTTACAGTAAATCCCATGTTTAGCCCAAATCTCCTACTCTGCAGCATGGCTTAGTGGAAGGAGCACAGGCAAGGGAGTCAAAGGTCATGGGTTCTAATGCCGGCGCCTCCATTTGTCAGCTGTGTGACTTTGGGGTAGTCACGTCTCTGTGCCTCAGTTACTTCTGGCCTCCTGGATTCTTGCCAACTAAATTCCCAGGATTTCCCTGAGTCAGTGGGCCTCATCAGGGACACCTCTATCTCACCATGGCACCCTGGTTCTTTGCCAAGATACTGGTCTTCCATGTGTGATGGGATTTTAAATAGCCTCATCAAATCCTCTCCCCAAGAGGAGAAAGACATTTACTTTGCTTCCAGAGAGTTTTTTATTTCCAATGGTATTTGTTAAGTGATTACAAGTGCTGTGGTAGATACAAGCTAATCAGATGGATACAGTCCACACACATCCCACATGGGGCTTACAGTCTAATCAACATTTTACAGATGAGCCAACTGAGGCACAGAGAAGTTAAGTGACTTGCCCAAGATCACACAGCAGAGCAGTGAAGGATTCGGAATTAGAACCCAGGTCCTTCTGACTCCCAGGCCCACATTCTATCCACTAGACCACGCTACTTGCTGAATGTTTCAAAAGACTATTTTAGCCTTCCAGGGGACAAAACAATTATGCAGACTACTGAGGTCGGTTGAAGTCTCTATCCTGGGAAAAAAGAAACTGTCCTGTGTGGCTTAAATCTACTTTTTCCTGGACACAGAGGGCTGGACCACATTGTCTATCCAGGTCCCTTTCAACTCTAGACTTTTCTGACTCTAGGATTCTAGAATTCCCAATTTCTCTAGTATTCTATGAACTACAAATGGGAAAATTCAAAGGTTCTTGAGTGGAGAATTTCCATTGCCAACTTGCCCTGTCAAGTAAACTCAACTAATCAATCACTGTTTAGACTCCTGAAATTGCAGTCCTGGTAGCTAGCCTGGTCAATGGAGGAGTTACTCCAAACATGGAACTACAAAACTGACCACTGCAAGAGGCCAAATAATTTCAGTAGATCTCTCTCCAATTTTTTTTTTTTAATCAGTTCTGCCTACCCCAAAAGACCAAATTGAAGATGCTGACTTCAAATAGCTCCTGCTCCTAAATTAGAGGGAATAGCATTAATCAATTAATTATATTTATATAGACCCCTAACTGGGTACATTGTACTGTACTAAACACTTGGAGGATACAGTATGATAGCACTGAAAGACATAATCCTTGTCTTCAAGGAGTTTACAATACAGCGGTAGAGACAGACATTAAAATAAATTACAGATAGGAAAAATGGCAGAGCATATGGAGAGGTATGTAAGTACAGTGGGACTGGGGGTGGCGAGAGAACCAACGTTCTTAAGGAGTACAGACCCAAGACATAGGGATGCAGAAAGGAGGGCAAATAGGGTGAGGATATAAGAGACATGGTCTGGGAAGACTTCTTGGAAGAGATATGATTTTAATAGGGCTTTGAAGATGCGGAGAGTAGTGGTCTGTCGGATATGAAGGAGGAGGCAATTCCAGGTCAGAGCAAGGTTATATGAGTAAGAGGTCAGTGGTGAAAGAGATATTTAAATAGTAGAATTGAAGACTATAGAAATTGAAATATAGTGTTAAAAATCACTCCACCCCAAATCAAATCACACATTGCAAATGGAAGCAAGAAACTTGCTCTTTAGACTGACAGAGCATTCTAAGCCTGTTCCCTTGGGCTTATACATGAAAATAACATCCATGATAAAATGAATCTTCCTGGGATGTAGAAGGATAAAACGGCTGGCTTTCCTGCAATAGAAAGCCTCTATAAAAGTATTTCAAGTATCTTTTTAAAGGGTTATAGAGCCTTTCAAGTAAAAATATCAACTCTATAAAGAATATACTGCAGATAATCGTGAAGCATATGTCTAGTGTGTTTTTAACAACGGCAAAATACAGATCATCACTTTCTCAGACTCCCTATATATATATACACACATATAAATAAGGTGGGGGCCTTTCAAGGCTAGATATTGTTTTATAAACTTCTCAATAACAAAGTTAAACTAGGGTATGTAGTCGTCAAAACTAAGGACTCTGAATCCAACATTTAAATGCAGACAAGGGAAAAGATACATACACCATGATGTAGTAAGTTCTAACCTTGGGAAGGCTGTGCTTTGAATGGAGACCAAAATAGAAGCTCCAGGTTTGACCTTTTAGTCATGTTTTTCAACATTTTGGTGGTTTAATAATTCACTGCAAGTGACCCTATCAGAGAAAGAGATTTAATCTTGCAGTGCATTGTGAGCTGTGCCTTATTCAAAGCTGGGTTTGGGTTTTTTTTGTGAATTTACAGGACCTTCTTAGATCCCACCCACCGCAAACCACCATGCACAAACACACACACACCATTTTTATCAGTTACTGGAAATTGATACGAGGATTAAGTTTGAGTCCTGAAAGAGAGAAGATAGACAAAAATAGGTGCCTTGTGGATCTGTATTATTTTCTTCTCTCTGGTTATTCCCTTTTCTTTTATCTTGTTCAATCCCGGCACCTTATTGCTGCCCCTGCCGTGGCATATCATTTGTTGGCTCCAAGGCTGAGGGCAGGTGATGGACTGTCAAATGTAGATGCTATTTCTACTCCTCTTCATCTCTCTCCTCCATTTTTTAATTTCTTCTTCTCCATCCCCGTCTCCTCTTTACCTTCCTTCTAAGTTTACTCTTCACTCTTTTGTTTTCAGCTCAGATAAATTGACTTGAATATTTTCCAGAAACTTGAAATCCTACTTGAGACCAAGCTGAAGAACTATAGAGAAATCAGTCACAAAGTACCTATGGAGCATGTGCAGAGAACTGTATTCTAATCTGGGGAGACTACTCTAAAACTAGTATGTTGGTATTTGTTAAGCGCTTACTATGTGCCGAGCACTGTTCTAAGCATTGGGGTAGATACAGGGTAATCAGGTGGTCCCACGTGGGGCTCACAGTCTTAATCCCCATTTTACAGATGAGGTGACTGAGGCACTGAGAAGTTAAATGACTTGCCCAAAGTCACACAGTTGACAAGTGGCCGAGCTGGGATTCGAACCCATGACCTCCGACTCCAAAGCCTGGGCTCTTTCCACTGAGCCACGCTGCTTCTCTACACCTAACACCCTGCCCTCAAGAAGTTTATTATGTAGTGGGAGAGATAGATACTGAAATAAATTATTAATAGGAGGAGATAGTGTAGTAAAATTTGTGCTTGAGTGCTTGCAAGGAAGTATGTGAAGGCTTAAGGGTGTGAAAGTTTTGACTTGGGAGGTGAGGGTTATAATGTGAGGTGAGAGATTAATCAGGGGTGGCATGGAGCAGGAGATGTGATTTCAGATGGCCTTTGAAGATGGGCAGCAGTGGTCTGACACATATGAAAGGGAACAGATAAGAGAGGGAGTATGCAAGCAAGTGGTCGGTGGGAGAATGAGATGCAGTGAATGAGTAGGATAGTTTAGGAAGAACAAATTGGGATGAAGTGGGAGAGGGGATTTGATAAACAGGAAAGAGGGATTGTGTTGAGTGAGTGACTTGAAACAAAACGTTGGGAGTTTGTTTGTTGAAGTGAAGAATGGGCTTTGAATAATGAAGAGATGTGTGCAGAAACATGTGTTAGAAAAAAATACTCTGGGCAGCAGGATGAAGTGTGGACTGGGAAGCGCAGTGATTGGAGGAAGGGAAGTGTGTGAAGAAGCCGATGCCGTAACCAAGTGCTTGGACCAGGTTGGGGGCAGTCTGGAAGCAGGAGAAGAGGCAGATTCTGGTGATGATGTGGAGGGGTGAAGTAAGAGGGGTACGAGGAGCAACTGAAAGAATCAAAACTTAAATCAACATAGTGCAGTGGTTTGTCAGAAGGGGACAGCAGATGAAAAAAATAGTTGAATGTGTAAGAATTAATGGGTTAGAAGAGAAATTTCAGGAAGATCCTGTTACCCAAAGTTAAAATAGTCTCAGGCCCAGCAGGCGGCAGAGACCTCAGCAAATGATATCCTTGCAGATGAACCGAGGAAAAGAATAACTGTATTTTGATTTTTTTCCACTAATCCCCCCATGCACTGACAGAATCTTGCTTATGGAAACAACCCTTTTAGAACTTAAACTGCAGGTGTGTGTGTATGTGTAAAGCTATAACTAATTATATATCTAACAAGGATATCTCTCATTCGGAACAAGATGGTAATAGAAAATCCGCTTTCCAAAAAATTCAAGCTCACTCTTCTATAGTGCAGAAATCAAGTCATGAATATTTAATTCAGTTTTTGGAACTTTAAATGTTAAGTAGATAAACAACATTTTGGAACCCCATTTATTTGTTAATATTTAAAAGTAACTGAAAAGAGCTACCTTTGATCCCTTTAATGAATTCAGCCTCATGCCCCTAAGAACATGAAAGCCACCTTGTTTCACATCTATATTTCTGGCAACTTCTTATCAGCTTGGCAGCACACAAGAAGAGAAATAAATAACGTTCATTACCTGCAGGTACAGCTGCCACACTGATGCGCTTTCCCTCCTATCACTGTAATTAGACATTTTCATTACGGATATTGTATCACAGAATTCCATATATCTATGCCTAGTTATGAGCTCTTTTTGAAGTGCAATATCCTTTGGAAACTCTTTGGTTTCCCTTTAAAGAGATTTGTTTTATACTGTCTCCCCAAGTTAAAATGGAAAATGCAAACGTGGTTGTTTGTCCTCTAGACCCTAAGCTCATTGTGAGCGGGGAACGTGTCTGTTTATTGTTATACTCTCCTATGCACATACTACATTACTCTGCATACAGTGAGTGCTCAGTAAATATGACCGACTGACTGGTTATGGATTCTGACCCCTTGTTTTCAGACATCATGGCCTAAAACGTGGCCACTAATCATGCTAGATTGCAAACTCCTTGAAGGCAGGGATTGTGTCTAGCCTGTGAGCTAGTGTGGGAGGGGACTGTGCCTAACAACTCTGTTTTATTGCATTCGCCCGAGTACTTCGTACCGTTCACTGCACATAGTAACTTCTCAATAATACCATTCACTCATTTGTATTTATTGAGTATTTACTGTGTGTAGACCATTATACTAAGCACTTGGGAGAGTACAATGGAACAATAAATGGGCATAAAAGGATAAAAAGATGTAAAAACATTGCAGTGTTACCCGGTTATCCCATGGATTTAGAATAGTCCACGCAAGGAACAGCAATCCCAGTCCACATGCTATCCACTGGCTATCTTTTGCTCTGGACTCTAATTATCCAAACCTGAGGCTGCTGTCTCCCACACTCCTCTTCAGTAACTCTCCTCTGTCGACTTCCCTTTTCTCTTTGGTTATGTGATCCAGTGGGAAATAGGGGATCCCAGAACAGGATACATGACAGCTTAGTTCAGAAGCAGCCAAAATGTTTTCACTAAGGCCAGAGCATCCTCTGAAAACCCAGTGTGTACTTTTCCCCTTGCTCCCATTCCTGCTACCTCAGAAATATGGAAACATTCTTGATACTGGTCAGTCTGTGGTAAAGACCAGAATAATGTATCTATTTTACCATCGTAAGAATGACATGTTCTTGTGCAAATGGTGTCATAAGCTAAGGCTGCACCAGCAGAATGGCAATTGTGAGTAGCTGAATAATGGAAAGAAAAATAAATAATAGTTCTCAACTCTGGAGAAATTTGAGCAATTGTAGTCCATCCCTTATCACTCCCCTAAGTAGCCAATTCATGTGCTCAATTGTTCATGTCACTCTGGTAGAGTAAAACTGGATGTGATCATCTGATTTCAAAATTTGCCTGTGATTCCTAGCCCATCTTTATTAACAGCTTTGTGTCATAAATAATTTACTCTTTTAATTTTAATAAATGGAATATATGAAATTAATATATAAAGAACATTTTAGGACTTCTAGGTATTTTTGTAAATTAGACTGCCCAAACACCTCTGATATAACCTAATGCCTCTGCTGCCTCCTCAGGGGTCGAAGGCCCAATATCCTGAGCCACCTTATTATGTTAGATTTTGGTACAGGGTAAGGAAAGAGGTATCCCCATCAATGGGACATCTACTTTTCAAATAGTAATGATGGTTTGTGTAAGCCCATTATACTCTCTCACTCTGCCCCCACTGTGACTGGCAGCAGATGCTGCTTTATGGTGGATCATTCAATCGGTGGAATTTATTGAGCCCTGACTGCATGCAGAACACTGTACTAAACACTGGGGAGAGTACAATAGAGCCTTCAAGGAGTTTGTAATCTAGTGACTGATTGGGGTGAGATCCATGAAATAGAGCTAGGTAATAGTTGCTTTCTGATGCAATACCTACATTCCTCTTTCAATTAGTTTTTTCAATCTCTATCATGGGAATTGAATCCTAAGATGAGCGCGGCTTAATGGAGAGAGCAAAGGATTTGGAGTCAGGAGATGAGAGTTCTCATTCTGCTTCTGCCACTTGCTTGCTGTGTGACCTTAGACAAGTCACCTAAC
The DNA here is from genome assembly GCF_004115215.2 of Ornithorhynchus anatinus. Taxonomy (NCBI): domain Eukaryota; kingdom Metazoa; phylum Chordata; class Mammalia; order Monotremata; family Ornithorhynchidae; genus Ornithorhynchus; species Ornithorhynchus anatinus. The sequence continues at coordinate 31,446,414 of NC_041745.1, forward strand.
CTGTGCCCCAATTTCCTCATCCATTTAAAATGGGGTTAAAATGAAAGTGAACTATTAAGGATAGCAGTCATGGAGGGAAGAAAGAAGGGAGCATTTGCAGAAATCTTTTCAGGTGACTGTACTTGAGGTAAGAGTTCTGGGGAGACAATCCTCAAGAAGCAACTTTTCCTTATAAAAATGAAGATTGAAAAGTTAGCCCTCTTGATTTCTGCTCCTTCATCTCTGATTTTAACATGGAAATTTAATCTTTATCTAAGGAAATTTATCCTTCACCATTTATCTGACCTTTCTGCATCAAAACAGCTTTTCACAGTGAGGCAACAGATTTTTCCTGTGACAAAAAAGAATCCCTTTGATCTCATGAAAATTCCAAGTGATAATGAAACATGTTTTGCTTTCTTGAAAACCTGTTAAAATATGATTTTTCTTTGAATTTGACAGTGGTGAAATTTTTATCACTCAGCATGAAATGTGCTATTTCGATACATCAGCACCACATCAAAACCTGATTCTCGCACAATGAACGTTGCTACAAAAAAAGACTTAATGTTTCACATTTTTTAGGCTATTTTCATACCATTCAAAATATCATGAGTCTCCCCCACCCATAAGTTATGTTAGTAAATAGAAATGTTTCCTGGGAGATATTTTGGAAAGTCCCTTTCATATTTGTATTGATTTGATAGCAACAATATGCTAAAATTATTTATATGTTCACTGCAAAATAGGTAAAAACACCAAATTCTACCCATGCTAGAGGAAGTTGAGAACGAAGGCTCTTATGCATAAAGATTTCATGATTTGTTGGTGTATTTTGATTTGTGAAATGCTAATTAGGTGAAATCCTTTAAGACGATCTGATAAATCAGTGTTCTTTAATGGCGACTGGTAGATCGTCGCGTTATTTAAATTATTGAACTAATCAGGGAGCGGAGTCAGGGAAGAGGGAGGAGGGAATTTCTGTGAAGCTCGGGAGGGAGAACCCAGGTGTTCCTCTCCCAGCGGAGTCCAGAGAGCAGTTCCTTTTGTTGTCGCAATCATAGTCGCCACTTTTGGGACCACGGGACGGGTGGAAGGTGGGATGCTGGCCTGGTTCAAGCACCAGGCTAGTGACTCATTTCAGCGATTGACCTACAGGTGATGCCATGTTGGGCTGCTATTCAATCCCTCCTACAGGTGATTGGTATAGCCGATAGGATGCCCAGACAAATCTGTTAGCCATCCAAATGGTGGTTCTTCATTCATTCATTCATTCAATCGTATTTATTGAGCACTTACTATTCGCAGAACACTGTTCTAAGCGCTTGAAAAGTACAATTCGGCAACAGATTGAGACAATCCCTACCCAACAATAGGCCCACATCTCAGACCCTCTACAAACTCCTTGAGGGCAGAGGTCGTGTCTACCAACTGTATCGTATCGGTCTATCCCAAGCACTTATTATAACATTGTAAGCATAGTAAGCACTCAATAAATACTACTGAGTGATGGCTTGACTGGGGGAAGCCCAGTAAATATATGGTGCCCTTTGTATTTGAAGATGGGCAGGGAACGTGTCTGCTCATTTTGTTGGACTCTCTCAAGCACTTAGTACAGTGCTTTGGACAGAGTAAACACTCAATAAATACAACTGATTAATTATTTGGAGATATATTTGTGTTTATAACACAATGAGCTTACAGTCTAGAGGTGAGTTTACAGTGTTACTAAGATTGTGAGCCCATGTGGAACAAAGACTGTGTTTATATAAGTACTCAATAAATACTACTGATTAATTTTTTTGAAGATGACATGGACGGCCAAGAAATTGCACCCAGATGGGGAAGCATCATTGAGATAATGTGTGTGAGTGCCACTCTAGTATTTAAGTGTTTACTATAGTCCAAGTACCATTCTATGCACTAGGGAGACGTGTGTTTAGAGCAAGGGCCTGGGAGTCAGTCGGACCTGGGTTCTAGTTTCGGCTACGCCACTTTCATTCATTCATTCAATCATATTTATTGAGCTCTTACTGTGTGCAGAGCACTGTACTAAACACGTGTCTGCCGTGGGACCTTGGGCAAGTTACTTAACTTTTCTGTTCCTTCATTACCTCATCTGCCAAATGGAAATTAAGGATGTGAGCTCCATTTGGGATGTGGACTTTGTTCAGTCTGATCACCTTGTGCCTTCGCCAGCTCTTAGAACAGTTTCTGACACATGGTAAACAATTAAATACGATCCACTCCTTGCATTTACCAACTTAAAATTATCTTCCCTTGCCCCACTATCATTTTACTCCTCAATATTTTACAGGCATAAATATATTAATGTTATTCATATGTGTCAATCAGTCATATTTATTGAGCACTTACTTTGTGCTGAGTATTGGACTAAGTGCTCTGGAAAGTACAATATAACAAAGTTGTTCTCTACCCACAATTAGCTTAGTGTCTACAGGGGGAGAAATGCATTCTTTTCTACCAAATACGTTCTCTTCCATCTGGGATTTTTTTTTTTAAATAAATTAATTGCTATTTATTAAATGCTAACTATGTGGCAAGGACAGTTTTAAGTGCTGGGATAAATTCAAGTAAATCAGGATGGGCACAGATCCTGTTCCACATGGGACTCACAGTCTAAGTAGGAGGGACAAGAGTGCTTGTCATTTACATGGGGTTAGTCTGTCCTATTGTAATTCAATTAGTCAGTTAATAATAATAATGTTGATATTTGTTAAGCACTTACTATGGGCAGAGCAGTGTTCTAAACACTAGGGTAGATACAGGGTAATCAGGTTGTCCCACATGAGGCTCACAGTATTAATCCCCATTTTAAAGATGAGGTAACCAAGGCACAGAGAAGTGAAGTGACTTACCCACAGTCACAGAGCTGACAAGCGGAGGAGCTGGGATTCGAACCCATGACCTCTGACTCCCAAGCCCGGGCTCTTTCCACTGAGCCACGCTGCTTCTCTAAGTTACCTAATGGGTCAGTCAGCATGCCCCCTCCTTACTTAACTCACTTATCTCCTCCTCTCTTCTCTGATCTAACACTAGCCTGTTCACCTTGTCCCAATCTCATTTATCTTGCCACTGATTCCTTTCCCAAGTCCTCCCTCTGGCCTAAAATTCCTTCCCCTTCCAGACCACAACTCTACCCACCTTCACAGACTTATTAAGGTCACATCTCGTCCAAGAGGCCTTCTCTGATTAAGTCTTCTTTTCCACAGCTCTTTCAACTAGGTCATTCTGTTTTCAATTAAAAATATATATAATTTCCTTATTTATGAGTATGCTGCTCTGAGGAGTTCCTCTGGTCATGGACTTTACTTCCAACAGATATGGGGAAGGATTCTTCCCTTCATGTTGTACTACTGTTGTGTTTCATGCCCACCATCGTTATGGACCCTGGTATCTATCTCTTGGCACCACCATACATGTTAGGGTCACAAGGGCCTGTAAGAGTGCATGAGGCAATTTTTACCCCCACAGCAACCATTCACCTGATATCTACCCCTGTTCATTTGAGTTATTAAAATATCTCTTCACTAGATGTGAGATTTTATACTTATCAGTTGTGTGACTTTGGGCAAGTCATTTACATCTCTGTTCCTTAGTTCCCTCATCTGTGAATGGGAATTCAGTGTCTGTTCTATCTAATCCTTAGGATGTGAGGTCCCTGGAGGACAGCGACTGTGTCCATTCGGATTTTATTGTTTCTACTCCAATGTTTTGCATGCAGTGAGTACTTAACCAATGTCACTATCGTTGTTATTGATATTATCATTATTATATTGAGAAAGATTTATGCAAAATCCTAACTGTCATGGAGATAATCTTTCACTTAGATTTTCCTTCCCATGAGGCACATACACTTTTATGAGGAGATGGAAGAATTGTTTCTGAAAAATGGAGGAGAGTGGGAGGAGAACAAACTAAGAGTGTGGCCTAGTGGAAGGAGCATGGGCCTGGAAATCAGAAGATCTGGGTTTTAATCTTGGCTCTGCCCCTTGCCTGCTATGTGATCTTAGGTCAGTCAATTAACTTCTCTGGGCCTCAGTTACCTCAACTGAAAAATAGGGATTAACTCCTAGTTGCTTTTACCAAGTCAACCAGATTTCATTGAGTAATTACTGTGTGGAGAGCACTGTCCTAAGCACTTGGGAGAGTAGAGTATAATAATATAACAGATACATTACGTGACCACAACGATCTTACAGTCTAGAGGTGAGCCTACTGTCTGTCTTAGTTTGTGAGCCCCATGTGGAACAGAAACTGATTAACCTATATCTACCCCAACATTTCATACAGTGCTTGGCATACAGTAAGCACTTAAAAAGTACCATAAAAAAAGTTATTTCCCCCTCATTGTCTCCAGGGATCTGTTATTTGGTCTTCTCAGAACAGAATGAAAGACTCAAACTGAGTGTGTGAGCACACAGATGTTAATTCCTCCACTGCTCCTTCATTATTCCTTTGTCTTCTGGTTAAAGAATCTTAAACAATTCAGAGCCCCCTAGGGCTTTTATAAGCCAAAGTCATTATTTTAGACATTAAAAGTTCACATCTTTGATTTAAAAACAATCCCTTTAAGTTTATTAAACACTGACCTTGATTGATTACTCTTGTATATAGCTGCCACATGCATTATTTTTTTTCCACCTGACTTGTCTCCCTCTTGAATTTAGGCCAACATCAGCTAGATAGAGTTTTTAAGCCATTCTTCTCTTCTGTATTTTATATCTTGGACTTGGGAGTCAGAGGTCATGGGTTCTAATCCCAGCTCTGCCACTTGTCAGCTCTGTGACTTTGGGCAAGTCACTTCACTTCTCTGTGGCTCAGTTACCTCATATGTAAAATGGAGATTAAGACAGTGAACCCCATGTGGGACAACCTGATCGTACATAGTAAGTGCTTAACAAATGCCATCATTATTATTATTATCTTGAGTGATCTGCTGTAGGAAAGAATTGGTTAGGCCAGATTTTAAGTCAAATGTATACAAAGCAGTTAGGTTGACATTGCTGGAGTCATAGGTTATTCATTATTAGTAAAGGTGTGGTGTGGCGGAGTGGAAAAAAACATGGACCTGGGAGTTAGAAGACTTGGGTTCTAATTCTGACTTCTCTGCTTGCCTGCTGTGTGATCATGGGCAAGTCACTTAATGTCTCTGTGCTCCAGTTTCCTCAACTGTAAAATGGGGGTTCAATATCAGTTCTTCCTCCTACTTAGATTAGGAACCCCTTCAGGTACAGAGACTCTGTCTGACCTAGTTAGCTTGCATCCACCCTGGCACTTAAAATAGTGTTTGACAGATAGTAAAGGCTTAAGTATAATGATTATTTATGATAATAAATTAATTAGTTCCCAGCATTATTGGCATATTTAAGAATGTCACAAATGTCCTCCAGTCTCTAAGACACTAAAGCAGGAGTAGTATAGGAATAAAAACCAGAATGGTGTTAGAGAAATTGCAACATCTGGAGATTCATAAAAGATATGACACATAAAAGATTTTTACCAATTGACCTGTCTCTCACTACCCCTCTCTTCCCCAGGTGTTTTACCAACAATTGTCACATTCTGTATGTCACTTGTAATATAAACCACAATATTTAACATGATAAATTCTGCTCTGAGTCTAAAATCTAATGCTTTGCCTACACGAGTTTCTCCCGAAGATCTCTGTCAGCACTGCCTGGATGTTTATGTCAGAAAGATAAATGACACTGTGGATATTTTCCTTCAGGCGGATTTCCTGAATCCCCTCTCTCATCCAGAGGATGAATCTGAGTTTCTTAATCTCTGCCTGATGAACCAAGTCCTTTCCTCAGTTTAGTATGGATTCCTTTAACGATGGTTTGGGGCGATTATGAAATTGTGATAACCAACCTTTGACCTTAGGTAAAAGAAGGATAGGAGAAAGAAACAAATCTGTGTCTGGCCATATCTGAATCTGTTTAATGTGTTAAGCATAGTCAAGAAGGGGACGATTGAGGAATATGTCATATCTGTCAATAGTGGTCCATGTCACTTAGCATATGTAGTGTTTTCCAAGTGCAGTTGATGATCCGACATTGATTCATTATTCAATCATAGTTACTGAGTGCTTACTGTGCGAAAAGCACTGTACTAAGCGCTTGGGAGAGTACAGTGTAACAATAGGCACATTCCTGCCCACAATGAGTTCACAATCTAGAGAGGGAGACTGACATTAATATAAATAAATGGATCTATAAATAAATATATTACAGATATATGCTGATATATACATATGTGCTATTGGGTTGGGAGGGAGGATGAATGAAGTAGCAAGTTGGAGTGGTGCAGAAAAGAGTAGGAGAAGAGGAGAGGGGGCTTAGTCAGGGAATGCTTCTTTGAGGAGATTTGTCTTCAACAGATGAGGAAGCTGAGACAGAGTAGTAAAGTTCTTTTCCCAAGGTCACACAGCAAAGTGGCAGAGCTGGAATTAGAATCCAACTCTGTCCTCTCACTCCCAGGCCTGTGCTCTTTACCTAAGGCAATGCTGCTTATGATTCTTTTGCAAAGCAATCACTAGAGGCTTAATGGATCACTTTGAGATGATCTGATTTGAATGTTTGTGTAAAAAATGATGGTAGGTGTTGATAAAGAAAATGATATAGGTTGTTTCTGGATCTTCATTCATTTATTCAGTTATTTATTGGACACATCGTATGCAAAACACCAAAGAAAGCACTTGGGAGAGTATAATATAACAATAAACAGAAACTTTCCCTGCCCACAGTGAGCTTACAGGCCGTTGGAACGAGGGAGAAAATACAAATGATCCAACTTCCATTTACCCCAATGAATTCATTAAAAATTGAGGGGGGTTTTCGTAGTTATTTGTTCCATGTTATAGGAAAGAGGTTATGGCATTTTCCTTTTAACTTGCGGTGTTGATCCGTAGCTAATAATCTTATAGACTGATAAGTGTTGTGTGCATCACTCCCCATGCATAAAAGTGTGATTATACCCCCCTTAATGGAAAGATAATTGTCTACCATTGTCCAAACTGTATTTAAGAAGATAAAAACTGGGGGAGGAGTTAATTAGAAGATTGGGAAAGGAATCCAAATTCTAATGCAAGGACTGTAAATAATTAAACTCACAAAAAGAAAATCTTACCTACTCTCTGCTGACTTGAGATCATGTTTATAATGGAAAAACGGTGGGATTTCCAAGATAGTTTATGTGATGCATTGAGAAAAACAACCACTGTTAACCTTATTATTCGATTACTTCAGGCCAGGTTGAAGAATAGTGGGTGGAAAGACCAGTAAAAAACAGACCAAAAAAAAAAAAGAGCAGTCATTGCCAGTGACACATCATTTGAAAAGATAAAGTATGAGGGAAGAAAGGGATGTCCTTTCTCCATAGCAACAAAGAAATTGGATCAGTGCTTTACAAACCACACATAAACTTAGTAGAGACTGTTAATTCAGTCAAGAGATAGCTGAACCCCAAACAAAACCTCTTGTTCATTATTGTTGAAAAAATTCTTAAACTGACAGTAAATGAGTTAATCAGGATTCCTTGGAGGAAGGCTTCTTCAATATACCGCCCTTGTAGTTATTTTATTTCCGTCCCTATAGTTATTAAACGTCTGTGAAAGCTTTGGAGCCTCTGATCAGTCAGGCATTTAGAGCTCACAGTGGTACTTAAGTTCCCAGGTTAGAAAAAGAATATCAGCATGATCCTAATCGGAAATTGTCTGTTACTTTCGCCTTAACAAAATGTATTTGATTTCAAGCTGATTGATAGATGAGCATTGCACAGGAACAGTATTCTTACTTTCAGCTTTCTTTGAAGAGTGTTAAGTAAGACAATTAGGAAGAAAAGGGTCTCAGGAAGTATTTGGGTGACATCTGATAGGCTGTTAAAAACCCCTCCTTAAAGATAAAAATCAGCAAACTGGGATGGAATGTCTCTGAGGCCGTGTCTAATTTTGAATTAGCTCAGATAATCAGTTGGTGTTTAGATGTTCTCTTTGAAAATGTCATATGAGCAAAATGCACAGGATGGACGATTTGAAATGTTCAAAAGGATTCATTTCAGGAGCAGAGCGTTATAAAGCTCTGTTTTACACATGAACGTTAGGTGGGAATGAGCCTCGGGTTGTAATTTCCCCACCAGAGATGCACTCAGACATCTGGTTACTTATCCAACATGTGGAATTCCTCCATTACAACATTGCATTCTTGCATTCAGTCACTGCAGTTAAGTCAGTTTCCTCCCCACTCCCTCCTTCCTTTGCCCTGCCCCATCTCCAGTGTCCTCTGTCCCCTAGTGGATTTCTTGTCCAAACCTAACCCCTCGCTCCCCTCGCCCCACCATGTACTGGTGTTTTATTACATTTTATCAAACCGTAGTAATGGTAGATAGGACACTATGGCAAGCCAAGGGCTCGGTGCTCCTAAAGCCAGCAAGTTAAAATAATGACCTCCTTCCTAATTATTCACCTCCCACCCCTAGCTGCAGCCCAAGCATTAGTGACAGAGACAACACTGGTGGGGTCAGAGGCCACTCTATAACCCAAATTGTTGCCATCTTTACCATTGTGCCCTTCTTTTTTTCACCTCTCTCCCTATTCCCTGGGCTAGGCCAGGACAGGGAGATGGCGAAGGAAAGGAAACTGGTGGGTAGTGATGCCAGCAGCAGCTGATTCAGTGGTTAATTTAAATCAAATCAAATCAAATACTGGAGTGCACATTTGAGGACCAGAGATACAGGGGAAGGTGAAGCTGAGACAGTCAACCAATGACATTTATCAAGTGCTTACTGTGTGCAGAACACTATACTAAATGCATGGGAGATTACAAATACCTCAGCATCAGTAGATACTTTCCCTGTCCACAAAAATGGAGGTGGCATAAAAGCCAGTGGGAAAAGTGTAGGGGTGGGAGTTTGGAGGGATGGTGGGATGAGGAGAGGAAGAGGTGGTGAGAGATTGAAAGTATACATTTTGTTTTTTCTTTACTGATAGTGCCCCACCTCATTTAATCAAAGGGATTTATTGAATGCTTACTGTGTTTAGCACTTAATAGCACAGGCAGAGTTGGTAAATACTTTTTGATAGGCTGTGAGGCTCATTGTCTAACAATCTTGTCTACTTACTAACTTGTCTACTAACAATAATAATAATGATGGTATTTGTTAAGCGCTTACTATGTGCCAGGCACTGTACTAAAGGCTAGGGTAGATATAAGCTAATGAGGTTGGACACAGTTCCTGTTCCACCTGGGGCTCAGAGTCTAAAGCCCCCTTTTACAGTTGTGGTAAATGGGGCACAGAGAAGTGAATTGACTCTCCCAGGGTCACACAACAGAGAAGTAGCAGGGCCAGGATTAGAACCCATGACCTTCTGACTCCTAGGCCTGTGCTCTATCCACTACACTATCCTGCTTCTCATCTGTATACCAACTGTATACTGTGTATACTCTGCATACAGTAAACACTTAGTAAATATTACTATTGCTGGATGGGTCCTGTCCACAGTCATGTTGAGACTGGTCCCACAACAAAGTCTAACTGAATAAAAGCTGATAAGCATACCTCAAAATTAACATTAAAATTCAATAATAGAACCCTCATCTACCCACATCCACACAATGTCCTTCCCCTGTCTTTGCCATAACTGAAGACAACTCCGCTGTCCTCCCAATCAACCAAGCCCCATGACCTTGCCATTGTCCTTGACTCTTTCCTTTCATTCAACTTGAATATTCAGTACCTTGAGAAGCAGTAGATAGAGGACGGGCCTAAGACTCGGAAGGATCTGAGTTCTAATATGGAATGCTTTACTGTGCTGCTTGTGTGACCTCAAGGAAGTCACAACTTCTCTGTGCCTGTTACCTTATCTGTAAAATGGGGACTGTCCAACCTGATTACTTGTATCTACCCCAACACTTAGAAGAGTGCCTGGTGCATAGTAAGTACTGAACAAATACCATTAACAAAATACCTTCACAACATCAGTAAAACCCACCCTTTTCTCCCCATCCATGCTACTACCACATTAATTGAAGCTCTTATCCTATCCCGCCTTGATTACTGCATCAGCCTCCTCGCTGACCTCCCAGCCTCTTGTCTCTCCCCACTCCAGTCAATATTTCACTCTGCTGCCCAAATCATTTTTCTAGAAAAATGGTCAACTGAGTCCTCAAAAACCTCCAGTGGTTGTCCATCTAACTTCCCATCAACAAAAATAAAGTCCTTACCATCATCTGTGAAGCACTCTGTCAGTTCACCCCCTCCTACCTTACTTCCCTGTATTTTTTTTTATGCCTGTTAAGTGCTTACTATGTGTCAAGCACTGTTCTAAGTGCTGAGCTAGATTCAAATTAATGAAGTCACAGTAATTGCCTCATGTGGGGCTTACAGTCTAAGTAGGAGGGAGAACAGGTATTGAATCCCTATTTTATGAACTGAGTCACAGGGAAGTTAAACTACTTACCCAAGGTCACACAGCTGTCAAGTGGCAGTGCTGGGATTCGAACCCAGTTCTGTTGACTCCCAAGCCCATTCTCTTTCCACTAAGTCACATTATTTCCCTACTTCCAGTTATTTTCTACTACAACCCAGCTCTCAGATTTCTGTTCTCTAACGCCAACCTCATCTATGTCACCAACAATCCCTTGCCCCCGTCCTTCCTCTGGCTAGAACCCCCTCCTCCTTTATATACGACAGACCACTACTTGGCATAGCCTAGTGGAGAGAGCACAGGACTGAGAGTCAAGGTCATGGGTTCTAATCCCATCTCCAACAATTGTCTGTTGTGTGACCGTGAGCAAATGACTTCACTTCTTTGTGCATCAGTTACCTCATCTGTACAATGGGGATTAAGACTATGAGCCCCATCTGGGACAGGGACTGTGTCCAACTGGATTTGCATGTATTCTCCCCTGCCCCTCTCCCCCCCACAAACACACCCGGTGCTTAGTTCAGTTCCTGGCACATAGTAAGCACTTAACAAACACAATTATTATTATTACTCTCCCACCTTTCAAGTTTTATTAGACTCACATCTCCTTTTAGAGACCTTCCTTAACTAAGACCTCAGTTCCCCTACTCCCTCTTCCTTTTGTTTTGATTTGTACCATACAAATACTTCATTAAACTTACCCTCAGCCCCACAGCACTCATGTGCCTATACATAATTTGTCTTCTCTGTAAGACCTTAGGCTCCTGCTGGGGAGGGAACTTGCCTACCGACTCTGGTATGCACTGTACTCTCCTCCAGCACTTAGTACAGTGGTCTGCACGCAGTAGGTACTCAAACTGATCGATACAATAGAGTTCATAGCTATGAACCTTGCCACACGGTTTTGTTTTTGAGCTCCCAGGAGGATCAGGGGCCACATTGAATTCTTTCCTGGATATATTTATTTCAGCACTGTTACCATGCTTTCCACACAAAGTGTATAATATTGTTTCTGCTATTACCAAGTCTAAAATCAGATCCAGTTTCTCTCTCATGTTGGTTCATAATCTAGGAAATAGGAAGGGTAGATATCCTATTCCCATTTTGCAGATAAGAAACTCAAGGAAAGAGAGGTAATATGACTAGCCCAAGATTACACAAATTAGCAGCACAACCTAGCGGCAAGAACACAGTCTTGGGAGTCAGAAGATGTGGGTTCTAATCCAGGCTCCACTACTTGTTTGCTGTGTGAGCTTGGGCAAGTCACTAAACTTCTCTGGGCCTCAGTTACCTAATCTGTAGAATGGGGATTAAGACTGTGAGCCCTTATGTGGGACAGGGACTGTGTCAACCCGCTTACCTTTTATCTACCCCAGTGCTTAAAAGAGAGCTTGGCACATAGTAAGTGCTTAACAAATTACCAAAATTATTATTATTACTACCCAGAAGGCCAGTGGGAGTCTGTTGGTTAGAACAGTCTTCTGCCTTCCAAGCCCATGCACTTTCCACTACCTAAATCCAAATGTCTTAGAAATGGTAGAATCAAGAGCAAGAAACAATAAGAAGGAGGGTTATATCTCTGTCCATTGTTGTTCCCCAATATTCTCTTCTCAGCTCCTCAAACTCTCTGTTCATCTGCACGGTGTTGACTTTGTTACAGAGCATGCTACAGAGAGATCTTCTGGTAGGGGGAAAAGGCAGATAAATTGCTTTTTTTTCTTTGGGGACATTTTTATACTCATCCTCCTCACTCGTGTGACTTTGTTTATTCCCTATTTCTTATGTCTGTCTCTCATATTAGGATATAGCTCCTTGAGGGAAGGTAAATGAGAGATAATAATAATTGTGGTATTTAAGTGCTTAGTATAAAGTGTACTAAGTGTTGGGGTAAATACAAGATTGCCACATAAAAATCCCAGTCTTAATCACCATTTTACAGTTGAGCTAATGAGACACAGAGAAGTGAAGTGACTTGCCCAAAGTCACACAGCAGACAAGTGGTGGGGCTGGAATTAGAACCCAGGTCCTTCTGACTCCCGGGCCTGTGCTCTAACCAATAAGCCATGCTGCTAATTCTGTTCTTCCCAAGGACTTAGTACTGAGCAGTGCAGCCAGTTGACAATAAATGCTCTTACTGCCTACTACTTAATATTTCTATACCCTAGCAGGCTGTCCTTCTTGTCTAACCTGTATCAATTTTTGTGAGGAAATAAAATTGTTATAACATTTAGGAGATGTTTGAAGGGATAAGAAACAAATATCACATCATGGCAAATAAGCATCAGAGCTGTGGCCTCTGTGGCCACAGAAAGAAACCGCAATCCCTTCCTGGTGTTAATATTTACTTTGCAGCAAAGAATGAAGACCTTTTCAGACTTTTCTATCAGAAATACTTGGAATTATACACACCAACTTACAAATGATACTTCTGAGCTTCCCTGTGTATTTGAAATGCCAAACTCATAAGGTCAATTACACTGTTAAATGTAACATGTGTTTCAAACTCCTCTGTCCCTAGGACATAACTGAAATACACCCCTGGAAACACTAGAAACCTTTAAAGAAATATTCAGGGTTTTTAAAGAAATGTCATCTTACTCTTCTCTCACATTCATAGTTTGCCTGAGATGGTATTAAATTAGATGGGGAGCTTGTCCTCTAGACTGTAAGCTCATTGCAGGCAAGGTGCCTACCAACTCTTTTATTAATAATAGTGATGGTAATAATATTTGCTAATCCCTTACTATGTGACAAGCACTGCACTAAGCACTGAGGTAGAAATAAGATCATCGGGTCCCATCTGGGGCTCATAGTCTAAGGGAGAACAGATATCAAATCCCATTTTGCTGGTGACAGAATGGAGGTACAGAGAAGTTGTGACTTGCCTGAAGTCACATGGCAGACAAGTAGTGGAGCTGGCTCCTCAGATACTCAGACCTGTGCTCTTTCCACTAGGCCACATTGCTTCTCCGTTATTTTTTTATTGTACTCTCCTAAGCATTTAGTACGGTGGTCTTCACACAGTAAGTGCTCAAATATGTTGGGTAGAATAAAATTATATATTGTAGAAATATCCAATATGGAAAGTGTGGCCAAGTGGAAAGAGCATGGGGTTGGGAGTCAGAGGACCTGGGCTGAAGATCCGGTTACTCCCCTGATTCCTCTCCTTCCTTTTCCCATCTCAGTTCTCTCATTTCCTCCATCTTTTCTCCTTTTCCTTTTTCATCTCTTCCGTTTCCCTCCCTTTTTCTCTCTTCCCTCCCTTCTGTTTTCCCTTTATTCCCTCTCCACTTTCTCCCACTTTTTTCCCCTTTTTCTCCACCTCACCCCTTTTATTTTTTGGCACAGATATCTCCTTGTCTGTTTCCTCATCTGTAAAATGAGGATTCACTTTCTATCATCCTTCCCATTTAGACTGTGAGCCCCAAGTAGGACAGGGACAGTGTCTGACATGTTTATTTGGCATTGATCCCAGCATTTTGCAGTACTGGGAGACATGAATCATTTATAAATATCGCAATTATTATTATTGTTTGAATGAACTTGACCCTTCTTCCCAGTCTTCTTTCACGGCTGCCATGCTTCCATGTGGATTCCAACTTCTAGAGGAGTTGTCGATCTTGTCAGGTGACCATTATTATTACTACTCCCTTTCCAGATTGTACATTCCTTGAGGGCAGGGTTCCGTTCCCTGAAAGATTATCATCCTTAAGCAAGGTGACCTTATGTTTTGATGAAATCCTCTAACGTAATCCGATAAACTGTCACAGCATCTCGCCACCTGATCCATTGACGTTTAAACTACATTAGGTGCTCTCCAAGTGACAGGAGGGCAGCACCGGGGAAGTGGGGTGGTAGGATTGAATGCACCCCTACCTCGATATCACCTGCTGCACCCCTTTGCCCTGAAGTGTAAAGATACCTTAAAGGCAGGTATCCCTGTCATAGCCATCCACACTACTTCTCCCACCACCACCATTACCAGCCTCTCCCCCAATTTCAGAGGGCTATCATTTAGGGGAAAGGACAGCACTTAGAATTTGGGGACCTTCTCCCCCAGTGTGGATATCTGGCCATTGCAAATTTTGGTCTCAAGATGGAAATTACTGCACTAACTTTGGAGGTTAAGTGGGTTATTTCCTGTTTGTGCAGAATTGGTTCAGAGCAAGCAAAATCATTTCCCTACTAGACTGTAAACTCCTCGAGATCAGGGTCTGTGTCTGCCTAAACACTCTCCTAAGCCTTTATTTTAATGAATAATTCAATCATATTACTGAGTGCTTACTTAGTTCAGTTTTCAGAACAAAAGAAGTCCTCAATAATTACCAGTGATGATGTCCTGGAACGCCCTCCCTCCTCACCTCCGCCAAACTGATTCTCTTCCCCTCTTCAAAACCCTACTTAAAACTCACCTCACCAAGAGGCCTTCCCAGACTGAGCTCCTCTTCTCCCTCTACTCCTTCTACCACCCCCCTTCACCTCTCCACAGCTTAACCCTCTTTTCCCCCCATTTCCCTCTGCTCCTCCCCCCTCTCCCTTCCCATCCCCTCAGCACTGTACTCGTCCGCTCAACTGTATATATTTTCATTACCCTATTTATTTTGTTAATGAAATGTACATCGTCTTGATTCTATTTAGTTGCCATTGTTTTTACGAGATGTTCTTCCCCTTGACTCTATTTATTGCCATTGTTCTCGTCTGTCCATCTCCCCCAATTAGACTGTAAGCCCATCAAATGGCAGGGACTGTCTCTATCTATTGCCGACTTGTTCATTCCAAGCACTTAGTATAGTGCTCTGCACATAGTAAGTGCTCAATAAATACTATTGAATGAATGAATATCTCTGCCATGCAGGATGTTTCAGTGGGCAGTACAGTGGAGGACATTGAAGTCACAGATAGGGAAAAGTCTGGCCATTGAGTCCCTACAAGGGATGATTTTTCTGCCCATCTGCCTTAGTCACTGTGACAGTCACTGTGTCCCCAGAGGATCCCATCTATGTATCTCTCTGACATTCACAGGGTAATGTAAGGACACATCCATGCTAACTGAAAACCAGATGGAAACTCTGTCTTCCAAAAGCAGAATCCTGCAGTGTGTGTTTCCACACCTATTCCTTACATGTTATCGTGTATACAGATCCCAATTCTTTACTGAAATCTGAAGAATTTCCGGGTCTACGCAGATTCCAATATAGCAGGATGCCAGATCTGAGTCCTTGGGAAACCCATAAAACTTAAGTCAAGAACTGGTCAATAACTTCTGCTGAAATCGACTGAAGAAGCACCTTTGCTGGGGATCTCAGCTGTGAAATGGCAGGAGAATAAAACTGAGGGTTAAGGAGACTCAAATCTACCTAAGAGATGGAGTAGGAATATCAAATTCCTGCAGTCCTAGAGGCATAACCTTAGGATAGGCTGCAGTTTAGGCATATCCCTGCCTAAGATGGGTAGTCTCAGGAAACACATTTAGTGTTCATTCACTCTTGCCTGCAAATCCTCACCACCATCTGCTAGGATGACATGTTTCCTGCCTATGAGTTGGTGAGCCTACTCCACCAGAATGTCGATGCCAAGAAATTATAGGTTTAGTTGTTTCATTTACATCTCATTTTAAATACAGTTGTTTCTACCAGATCCTTTTTGATGACAAGGATATCTTAACTTGTATAGGGTGGGCTATAGTCTCTTTTGGCAGAATAGATTTAATTGTGTTAAGGTCTTGGAGAAAAGAATGTATTTAGCAGTCAGCAGCACTGAATTAAGCTTTTTCACAGATGCTATTTGTACACTGTAACATTACATTTTGCAAACAGCAAACGGAACACTGCCCATCTTACATGTTCCTTGTGTGTATGGGCCATTTTTACCAGTGCTGATTCACTTTTTATATATCATGGATGTTTTCAAGATATTTTTATTCTACAGTTTTCCAGCCACTATTCTTGGAGTGAATTTTTTTTTTTCCAACCACATTACCCAGACCCCTTACGGTAACCTCATAAGGAGAAATGTCACTGAATGACAAAATGTATAAACCACACTTTGAAATCCACAGTAAAACTAATGTGAAAAAACAGCCCCCCAATAATAAGAATGGTGTTTGTTAAATATTTATAATCTCCCAAGGACTGAACTACAAGCTGTGGTAGATACAGGACAATCAGAATGGTCACAGTCCCTGATCCCACATGGAGCTCACTGTCTGAAGTGTTGGGAAAACAGGCATTTAAGTCCCCATTTTACAGATGAGAAAACTGAGGTACAGAGCTATTATGTGGCCTGCCCAAGGTCACACAGTAGACATGTGGACAAACTGGGTTTGGAACCTGGACGTACCGGCCACCAGTACTGTGTTCTTTTCACTAGGCCGTGCTTCTTAATTTCCCTGCTTTGCTATACCTTTTTGTCTTAATAAAATAGTACACTCATTCTTTATTGTGTGGCTAGCACTTTTCTTTAAAGTCCTCTAAACAAATTTCCAAAATAACCATCTTCAGGAAAATTTTTGTTCAAAGAGCCTAGTCAGCCTCTCTGGTCTTTGCCACCAACAGTAGCCAGTGGTTTTATGGGATTTGGGCTAGGACCACCTCGCAGAGCCCTAAGTGATTTCTCCATCAGAAACCTTCAACTCTGGCCAGGTGAGAAGCAGCATGACCAAGTGGAAAGAGCACAGTCCTGGGAGTCAGAGGATCTGGGTTCTAATCCAGACTCTGCCAATTGCTGCGTAACCTTGGGCAAGTCACTTAACTGCTCTGTCACTCAGTTTCCTTAACTGTAAAATGAGATTAAATCTTACTCCCTGCTTAGACTGTTAGCTCTATATGGGACAAGGTTCTTGTCTGTCTAGTCTATTGTACTTACCCAGGTGCTTAATATAGTCTTTGACCCAAAATAAGCACTCAATAAACACCATCGATTGATCGATTGATCACTCTTTGACTGAGTGCTGCCCATTTCATTTTTTTTTTCCATTTTCAGCAACCATCAAATTGTTTTGTCTGGAGAAATTTGCCTCTTTAAGAACAACCCGAACTTATCATTTGAATTCGCTTTGCTTCGTGTTCAGTGATGTCTGCTCTCAGTGACTTAGTCCAGGCGAGAGTAAATCCATTACAGAGGAAACTAACTTGACCTCATTAAGTGGACAGGCAGTAGTGTTTCTGAATCCCAGCCCCAGTGCCTAGGGAGATCCTTTTCTCAACCCAAGACAAATCAGGGAGACTCTCCTGGATAGCACAATCCATTAAAATTTCAGTACATGTCATATGGTTGAATGCTGAACAGACATAGGGCTGGCCTCCAGTAGGAAAGGCTGTGTCAGGAAGTATCAATTATAGCTGTTAATAGCCATTCTTTTTTGGCCTTTGCTCCACCTAGTCCATAAGGATAAAAAGAGCTGAGCTATTAGCCCTGTGGATAAAGAATCGGGATACCTGAGGTTGGCACTCTTTGACAATGACAAAACTGAGGGCGGGAACCACAAAGGCCCCTAATAGAGCAATGAAAGGGAGAGATTTTCTTTTGAAAACTCCATAGACTGGATTCTCATGCCCATTAGTATCCCAGTGGGACTCTTCTTCTTGAAGACCTAGCTTTAAAACCTCCAGGCATCCAAAAAGAAAAATCATTTGTTCTAAATTCAGGGCTGGGCAGCTTCCAGAGGCAGACGAAGCAGTTTGGCCTAGTGGAAAGAGCATGGGCTTGGGAGCCAGGGGACCTGGGTTCTAATCCCAGCTCTGCCCCCTGACTGCTATGTGACCTGGGACAAATCATTTCACTTCTCAATCCCTCAGCTTCCTCTTCTGTAACATGAGAATTAAATCCTCCTCACTCCTACTTAGGGAGAAGGGGCTGTGTCAGGTCTGAATATCTTGATTCTAATCCAGTGCTCAGTACACTGTTTGGCATATAGTAAAGGCTTAAATACTATAATTTTGGATGAGTGTCATCAAGAGCTGGGGGGAATTGCAAATCAGGATATCAAACCTAGATTTAGGCAACCTATTGTTTGCAGAAGAGCCAAAAGAAATGAAAACTTGTGTCGTTAATGGGCAAAGAGCTAGAGAATATATGGCCCAAGGATGTCATTAAGTAATTCCCTGCGCGGTGTAGTATGATGAGGCCATTTTGCCAAGCAGCTACTTGAAAGTGACAGTAGCAGCTGCCAGTGGGTTGTGAAGAAAAGAGAAGGGAGGAGGAGGTAGGGAAGTGGGAAAGAATAGGCCATTGTCAAACACATAACACTGTTTAAAATAGTAGCAGTGGATTTTGGTGATCTGAGGAATGTTTTGTCATCTCTGGACATGTAAAAATTTGATCTTTTCTATGCTGTTGACTTGTCAGAATATTTAACCTGTTTATGTCTAGATCAAGACACAATCCCACAAATATATGGAATTGATTTTAGAGTAATGAATATGTTCTGCACTGGACAAATACACAAAGCGGCATAGATTCTACATTGGTTATTATGAAAAAGATGGAGAAAAATACAATGGATAATCCATTGTTCTCATCTATCCATCACAATTTTGGGGCAATTTAGATTTGGTACTAGGTCTTTTGACTACACCCAGCTAAGGCTGGTCAAATCATGAGATCTTCAGCATGAAAAAGAAAAGACCCTACATTTTGATGAATGAATTGGTGGATTCAAAGTGCTCCCTATCTAATGGAGTGGCTAGAGTGGTGGTATGAAATGCCATCAAACAGGAGCTCTCACATAGAACTCTTCTGTGATGACTGGATTTCAGAGTGCCAAGATCTATAAGGTGACAGGAAAATGGCTGTTAGAAATAGTTGAAAGATAAAGAACCGAAGGCGTAAGGAGGCTTGCATGAAAATGATCCAAGAGGCCCGGCAGATGAAGTAGAGCAATGGCAATGGGGAAGTGAGGGAAAGTCAGGTGATTCAAGGTGTCATCAGGAGAGCTGAGTAAAGACCAAGCAATCAACTAAGTCCCACCTTCCCCCACCCAGCTCATCTTAATGCCCCTAATACTCCTCAATAAAGCTTAGCTAACTCTGCCCTGCACTCCCATTGACCTTATCTACCCACTATATCCACCCCGGCCCACCTCACTGTCCTCTCTAGCACTGCCGCATTACTTAAGCATTTGGATATTCATCCTGCCTCCACCCACCCCCATAGCATTCATACAATTACTTTCCCCTACCTTCAAAGCCTTACTGAAGACACATCTCCTCCAAGAGGACTTCCCTGACTAAACTCTCCTTTCCTCTTCTCTCACTCCCTTCTGCATCACCCTGATCTGCTCCGTTCATTCATCGCCGCTCCCAGCCTCACAGCATTTATCTATCTGTAATTTGTATTAATGTCTTTTCCTCCTCTAGACTGAAAGCTCATTGTGGACAGGGGATGTGTCTGTTTATTGTTATTTTGCACTCTCCCAAGCACATAACACAGTGTTCTGCACGCAGTAAGAGCTCCATAAATATGATTCAGTGAATGAAAATGGCATATTTTAAAACTCCATTGCTTCCCCCTACCTGTATTCTATTTGTGTCTACTTTCTCCACCTGGTTGGCAGCTTCATGAGCAAGGGAACCGTGTCTGCTAATTCTGTAGTACTTGCCCAAACTCAGCACGATGCTCTGCAAATCAAAAACCATGCAGTATATAATATTGAATTACTGATTTTTGGTGGATGGATGTTGATTGGTCAGAAATACCTGATAGCTGCTGAGGAATTACTGAAAGCCAACAGATGTCTTTGCTGCATTGGTATAGAAATTGTTGTAGTTTGGGCTTCCCCATCTGTAGCACTCAGTTTCACACAAAATTTATTGCCAGTGTTAAAAAATTAACAATTCCATAATTCCATCCCATTCCATGATTTGAAACTAAAAGGTAAACCGAAAGGTAATGTAACTGTTCTGTATCTATTTATGATCCAAAGAAAATAAAGGGTTATGGAAGGCATAGGGTGGCTGCTGACAGCTCTGACAGGTGAATAGAAGATTTCATCCTTGAGGCAAAGAGTTTGAACATAAAGGCTCTGGGAGTCATTCTCAGTTAAACACAGTTGATCTATCATTTTCTTACAGCTCAGTCTTGACATTAGTGACCCATCTACACTTACCAAAAACTGCAAGTTTCAATAAAAGTATTCAGTATTAAGATGAAAAAATTTCAATACATCAATGGTATAAAAAATAAATGTTCTACTACTGGTGTATTTCTGGTTTTTGGAGGGGATTGCGGGTATGTCTGTGTGTGTATTTTTTTATTTGGCAAGAAACACATTTTCATCTCCTAATTATAGATGAACATACAGGGAGATACTCTTCTTTTGATGTGAGAGTAACAACAGCTGAGGTAGCATAATTATCCGTATTTATTGAATGTTTATTGGGTGCAGAGCAATATACTATGTGCCACTGTGCCATAGGCAGCCGCTCTGCAGAGCACTGTTCCGGACATGTGAGATCAATCAGTTATATTTATTGAGCACTTACTGTGTGCAGAGCAATGTACTAAGGACTTGGGAGAGTACAGTAGAGTTGGTAGATACATTCCCTGGCCACAACAAGCTTACTAGCTAGAAGGGGAGACAGACAGTAAACAAAATAAATACAGTACGGATTTGTACGCAAGGACTGTGTGTTGTGCAAATCTACGTGTAAGGATCATGCAGAAGGGAGTGGGAAATGAGGAAATGGGGTCTCTCGGGGGAGATGTGCTTTCATTAGGGCTTTGAAGGATGAGCAATCATCTGTTGAATATGAAGACAGAGGGCATTCCAGGCCAAGGGGCACTGAAACAATCCCAGAATATCAGGTTATATTAATTTCACATTCTCCCCCGATCTCTGGTCTCACAATTATTTAGAGAAAAGGGGAAGGGTCTCATGTCCTCTCTGTCAATAAAAATAATATGTTAATCCTATTATGGCAACATAAATTTCAACCTAAAATACAAGCGTTGTATCATTACCATTAATTACAGGGGCAGCATGTTGAATGCTGATGAGCAAAGAAAGAACGACTGATGGGATTTTTTAAATTTCCTGACCTAAAATATGTGACTTTCTATTACATTTGTGAGGGTTCTAAAATGTAGTTAATTTTATGATTAACTTTGGGTGGCATGCAAATATGAAATGGGTCGCAAAAGAAAATGGGGGCAGCTACAAATGATTTTGAGTTTTGAAGCCTACTGCTTTTTTTTGGGGGGTAGAGTTTCCTTTTCATCATGGGTTTTTAATAAGATTAATGGTAAAATGAATAATGGCATCGATACTCTGCTCTTCACCGTGAGCATGAAATCAGTTCTTAATTTGTATAAAGTCTGGATGAACTTCTGGCACCTCTTGAGTTAGCAGTTCATAGCCCAGTGCCTCTTAAATTGGAAGTTCATAGCCCTGACAGTATTACTGTCCTTGGCAAAAGTAATATCAAATCCCAATGTAGAGATGACATAACTGCTTGACCCCTGGCATCTCTTTCATCACAAATTAGCTTCTATTGAAAATCACCCAAATTAAAGCAACTATTTTATCTTTCCTTGTTGAGGGGAGAAAAATCTTCCTAAACCAGACACCTAAGCCTCTTACTGTCTCTCTCTTTCAATTTTCCCATCTCTGACCTATTATTTCCTCCCTTCTTTTCACCTAGAATTCTCTTTTCATTAAATGAAAATACAAAGTGCTAGGGTTGAACAGATTGGACACAGTCACCGTCCTCTGTGGGAGTCGCAGTCTAAAGACGAAGGAGGAAAGGTATTTCAACCTCATCTTATAGATGAGGAAACTGAGGCACAGAGAAGTTAGGTGACTAGCCCAAGATCATAGGACATGAATCATAAAAACAGCACACCTGTAAACTATAAGCTTTTTGTGGGCAGGGATCACAAGAACCATATCTGTTGTATGGAATTTTCCCAAGTGCTTCATGTTCTACTCTGCACACAGTAAGTGCTCAATAAATAAGTCTGATTGATTAATTAATTATTCAACCTCTTACCAGCACTTCAAGTCAGAAGGAGCTGCCTTTGAGAGAGAAGAAAGATGGCAGTTGTCTCTATAATCTGGATGTGCATTTGAAGAGAGCAAAGTTGGTACAAGGTTAGCTGATCAAGTTGAAAACAAAGTTTTATGCTGTGGCATTTAAATACACTGGAGGATGATAATGACAATTATGATGCTGCAGCTGCTAATGTTGGAATATCCCTCATAAATAAAGAATGAAACTGAGTTGACACCATGATTTTGGGAATGAGAAGCTGTGTGAAAGGACTGAAAATAACGTGGCTCAGTGGAAAGAACCCAGGCTTGCGAGTCAGAGGTCATGGGTTCAAATCCTGGTACTGCCACTTGGCAGCTGTGTTAATGTGGGCAAGTCACTTAACTTCTCTGTGCCTCAGTTACCTCATCTGTAAAATGGGGATTAACTGTGAGCCTCATGTGGGACAAACTGATTACCCTGTATCTACCCCAGCACTTAGAACAGTGCTCTGCAAATAGTGCTTAATACCAACATCATTATTATTATTATTATTATTATTAGTTTATCGACTGAGCATACCACCGGTCTTCTCTTGTCTCGGCTAGCTATGTTCTGGAGTATAAATAATGGAGTGTAAATAATTAGTAGCTAGACATATGTACAGCATATTTTGAAATGCGCACAGGAATTGTACCTATAAAGGCAGTATTGCCTAGTGGAAACCTTGGGCAAGCCATTTGACTTCTCTGCCTCAGCTGCCTCAACTGTAAAATGGGGATTCAATATCTTTTCTCCCTCCTACTTAGACTGTGAGCCCCATGTGGTACGGGGACTGTGTCCAACCTGATAGAGAAGCAGCGTGGCTCAGTTGAAAGACCCCAGGCTTGGGAGTCAGAGGTCATGGGTTCAAATCCCGGCTCCACTGTTTGCCAGCTGTGTGACTTTGGGCAAGTCACTTCACTTCTCTGTGCCTCAGTTACCTCATATGTAAAATGGGGATAAAGACCATGAGCCCCACGTGGGACAACCTGATCACCTTGTATCCCCCCCAGTCCTTAGAACAGTGCTTTGCACATAATAAGCACTTAACAAATACCATCATCATTATTATTATTATTATTACTTTGTATCTACAGTGCTTGGCACACAGTAAGTGCTTAACAAATAACACAGTTTTTACTATAATAGTAATAGTAATAAAAAAAAATAAACCCCCCTAAGATACCTTGTTGGAAATCTGTAAAGGAATCACACTACCTATTGTGTATTATTCTAATCAAGGCTATCCTGAAGGAAGACAAAGGCAAGGAAGCAGCATGGCTCAGTGAAAAGAGCCCGTGCTTTGGAGTCAGAGGTCATGGGTTAGAATCCCCCTCTGCCACTTGGCAGCTGTGTGACTGTGGGCAAATCACTTCACTTCTCTGTGCCTCAGTTACCTCACCTGTAAAGTGGGGATGAAGATTGTGAGCCTCACGTGGGACAACCCAATTACCCTGTATCTACCCTAGCACTTAGAACAGTGCTCTGCACATAGTAAGCGCTTAACAAATATCAACAGTTTGGTGTACTCATTGGTTAGAACACGATTTACAACTTTCTAGTTCTTGAAGCCCCTCTCAGGGTCACACCTGGAGAGTTTCCAATCCTCTGCCAGTCTAGACTATGGGAGAGAGAGTCAAGCAGAGGCAGATCCATTCCATTCCTAGCTTGAGCAGTGGCTAGTGAGTGGAAGGCCATCTGCTCCAAGTCAAAACTCACCTATGCTGAATGACAGTGGCACGGGAGAGAATCAGGGGCAAAGACTCAAGTTTACTGCATGGAAGGAGGCAATGGTAAACCGCTTGAAAGATTTTTACCAAGAAAACTTTATGGATCCACTGCCAGAATGATTGCAGTTGGAGGTGGCGCGTTCTGGGACAGATGCATCTGTGGAATCTCTATGCGTCCGAGTCGACTCGACAGCATAGGACAAGACAAATACGTAAAGATATTATCCCACCTCTGAGCATTCACGGGGATATTTGCTTACACTATTACCTCTGATTTTTAGACAATTATCCTAATGAAATTAGTTAGCCCTCAGCTCTTTCGGCACATCTATCTCAGTATTAGGCAGAGGCTCCCATCATTCTAGCGTACAGATAAATAATAAGATTCAGCAGTTCTGGCAGATGAGGTCCTTCCTGGTTTTTGCTCAGTGATATGTTGATGAGACTGAGACCGATTCTAAATTTGGGGGTGTTTGTATATCTCACAGATAAATGATAAATGATAAGGAAGTAAAGCCAGTTGGAGGAGGGGAAAAAATGGTGAAAATGCCAATTGATCTGAACCTGAGCAAACATTTATTTTCTGAGGTCTTTTCTCCTTTATGTACATGTCCTGAGAGCTGCTACCAGAGGAATTGAGGAAAGGAAAGAAAATGCAGAGAAACAATGTGGTCTAGTGGAAAGAGCCTGGGCCTGGGAATCTGAAGGACATGCTAATCCCAGCTCTGCCATCTGTCTGGGTGACCTTGGGCAAGTCACATAACTTCTCTGTGCCTCAGTTACCTCATCTGTAAACTAGGGATGAAGACATATCGAACATAGTAAGCACTTAACAAATACCATTATTATTATTTTTATTCTTATTAACAAATACCATGAAAAGAAAAAAATGCAACTTGAGGTGTTTGTTACAACAGTTCAGAACTGAGCATTTAGGACACACTGCCTTTATAATGAAACATTCCTCAGTGGAGCATCTTAAGCCTCTATTGGAGCTGCAGGTACCTGACCCATTTGGCATGGTTCATTATGTTTCTTTCATTTCTAAATGGAGAAAAGAGCATGCAGATTCTTTCCAAAGCTCTTGCTATCTGATTCTTGTTTTCCATTTCTTTTTCCAATATCCTTTCACATTGTGAAATCGAGGGGATGGCCAGGATCAAATTCCTTTGCCCAAAGTGTTGACTCAAACATCAGACTGAAAGAAGACTTTTTTTGTCCTTCAAGATATATTGTTTGAAAAATCCTTTCCTATAAACGGTTCCTATCGACCTGGAACACACAAATAGTGTGAGGGGTTTGAGTTTTGCCAGGGCTCCTTCAACTTTCCTTTGTTGGGCATCAAGTCGCTGTGTATAATAATGTTGGTATTTGGTAAGTGCTTACTATGTGCCAAGCACTTTTCTAAGCGCTGGAGTAGATACAAGGTAATCAGGTTGTCCCACGTAGGGCTCACAGTCTATATCCCTATTTTACACATGAGGTAACTGAGGCACAGAGAAGTGAAGTGACTTGCCCAAGGTTACACAGCTGACAAGCAGTGGAGCTGGGATTAGAACCCATGACCACTGACTCCCAAGCCTGGGCTCTATCCACTGAGCCATGCTGCTTGTGGATGTGGTGTGACCTCTGGGTACGGAATGGGGTCATTTACCGTTTTAACAGTAGAGGATGGAAATGCTTGATTTCCAAAGTAATTAGCTTTAGTTTGAACTCTGTATAACTAATGAAAACCGAAATGGTCTGCTTCTAATGCAAATACCAAGGTTTGAGAGCACTCTTTTCTTCATATAACTCAAGGAAACCCTTGTTTTTAAGTCTAACTAAGGATGTGGGAAAGTGCAGGCTCGTAGTATTTATGATTCAGAATCTTCAAGTATCCGCAGCTGTTCTCACTGTAGGTAAAAACATTTGTCAGGGTGGTGGTAGTAAGTAGCAGCAGCCCCATTACTATAGTAGTAATATATATCAAACATTTACTGGGTGGAGAGCTTAGGAGTAAGGCCTGGGAAAAAATACACAGGTGAGAGTTAGAGGTCCCTGGCCCCCCAGATGATCACCGTCTAAAAATAAGGTGGCCAAGGTTTTGGTGACAGACCAAAGGAAGGAGAAAATTCATTCATTCACTCAATCGTATTTATTCAGCACTTACTATATGCAGAGCACTGTACTAAGCTCTTGGAATGTACAATTTGGCAACAGATAGAGACAATCCCTGCCCAATAACGGGCTAACAGTCTAAACGGGGGAGACAGACAGCAAAACAAAATAAAACAAAGCAATATAAATAATAATAATGTTGGTATTTGTTAAGTGCTTACTATGTGCCGAGCACTGTTCTAAACACTGGGGTAGATACAGGGTAATCTGGTTGTCCCATGTGAGGCTCACAATTAATCCCCATTTTACAGATGAGGTAACTGAGGCACAGAGAAGTGACTTGCCCACAGTCATACAGCTGACAAGTGGCAGAGCCGGGATTCAAACTCATGACCTCTGACTCCCAAGCCCATGCTCTTTCCACTGAGCCACGCTGCTTCCAACAATGTAACAGTCAAAATTCATAGTCCGGCATATCTGGCAGTAAAGGGGACCTGTTGGGTGCTCAGCATTCTGACATGCCAGTTATCGAGAGTCCAGGCACAATCAAGATTTCTCAAAGTTGTAAAATGTTTAGAAGTGTTATGCTGATGCAGCATAAATCCCCCACAGCCCTAGTGGGGAGGGGGAGCCCTAGATGATGGAAAATCAGCAGGAGGTCCCACAAGTATTGCTTGGTGGGAATATTGGACAAGGGGCACGCTGCTGGTGGTGAAGGGCATCCGTGAGTTTGGATGTTCACTGATCATTTAGGTTTTCAGACATTTGTTTCTTCACCTGAAAACACACAATTATACATATCCGGCTTCCTGTTTTGTTATATTTCTGGAAACACAAAGACTATGGAATTGAATTCATGAATCATAAAAGTCTAGTAGCACTATGGAATAACGTGGAAGAGGGCAGGAAAGTGGGCTGGGAGAGAGATTTATGGAAAGGCTTCAGCAGTCTCAGCAGGAAAATGGAGACAGCCCAAGAGGCAAAAGGAAGAAAAGGCAGGAAAATTGATGAGAAACCTAGGCCTGGGGCAATGGACTTTCCAAGCCTCTTATGTTGTCCTCTTCTGAGCCAGGGCGATACCTAGATCAATCACCTCAGATTAATCTCTCTCCTTGACTCCTCTGACTCCTCTAGCTGTGCCATCGACCTCATTCTCCACTCACTTCTCAAAAAGACTCCTTCTCACATTCTTCTTCTCTCTATTCCTTTGTCCAATCTCTTATTCTTATCTGGATTTTGTTCTTGCTTTAATAATGCACTAGTATTGGAGAGAAGGGTATCAGTGGAATTTAAGAGGCACACACCAGATTCTCGGGGATTAATAGATGAGTTGAAAGAGAGGAAATGGAGGCAGTGGGACCCTAAAACCCATTTAGCAAATTTGGACTGAAATGGGAGCAGGGGTATGGGGTGGTAGCTGGAGGGATCAGTGGAACTCAGTAGTATAGGGGAGCCCTGAGTGCATTTGAAGGCAGAGAGGAAGGAGGCATTAGAGAATGAGCCATGAAGTGGTTGGTTAGAGAAGGAAGAAGCATGGATGCAAGTGTTTTCAAACAGTGAAAGGAAACAAGATCGACGAGATTGACATGAAAACAAGGCAGGGGATCTCCTTTTGAGGAATAGCTGGAAAGGATGAGACAGAGATAATAATAATAATTATAATATTTGTTAAGCGCTTACTGTATGCCAAGCACTTTTCTAAGCCCAGGGGTAGATACAAGGTAATCAAGTTGTCCTACATGGGGCTCACAGCATTAGTCCTCATTTTACAGATGAGGGAACTGAGGCCCAGAGAAGTGAACTCACTTGCCCAAGGTCACACAGCTGACAAGTGTCAGAGGTGGGATTAGAACCTCTTGCTCTTGCCACTAGACTATGCTGCTTTGAAATGTAGGGGAGGGAGTTGTGGCCATAAGAGAGGACTTACCCCCTAGGTTTTTGATTTGTCAACAAAAGGACAAGAGGTAGGGAAGGTGGGGAACCTGGACACTTCAGGTTGAAGGTTTAGAATAATTGGACATGGGAGTCAATTAGGGAAAGCTAATGTTACTGAGGTAAGAGCAGGGAGAGCTGTGGCAAGCAATGATGTACTTGAAGTGGCTACAGGATGTCAACAATTCTCCCAAGAGAAGCAGTGTGGCCTCCTGGAAAGAGCATGGGCCTGGAAGTTAGAAAACCTGGTTTCTAATCTTGACTGTTCTGCATGACTGCACCGTCACTTAACTTCCCTGTGCCTCAGTTACCACATCTGTAAAATGGGGATCAAGACTGTGAGCCCAATGTGGGATTTGGGCTGTGTTTTACCTGATTAGCTCATATGCAGCCCACTGATTAACACAGTGCCTGGCACATAATAATTATGGTATTCGTTAAGTGCTTACTATGTGAAAAGAACTGTTCTAAGTGCTGAGGTTAATGCAAGGTAATCAGGTTGTCCCACGTGGGGCTCACAGTCTTAATCCCCATTTTTTTTACAGATGAGGTAACTCAGGCACAGAGAAGTTGTGACTTGCCCAAAGTCACACAGCTAAGTGGCAGAGCTGGAATTAGAACCCATGACCTCTGACTCCCAAGCCCGGGCTCTTTCCACTAAGCCACACTGCTTCCATAGTAAGCACTTAGTAAATACCATTTACAGAAAATGGTTTCAGGAGTTCAGAAATGGAGGAATCATGCAGTGGAAATGATCCAGGATTAGGATTTGGTGGTGAGAATGATCAAAAGAGGAATAGTTGGGTGACATAGCTAAGTAGGATAGAGAGAGCAGAATTATGGGTGTTTATGAATTCAGGGATCATCATGAAGCATTGAGATTTCTTTGGCTATTGAAAATGGGCATATTACATTGACCACTTTTTCTCATGTCCTAGGCCAAGTGATGATAGGGTCTCAAAGACGCTCCAGTCCAGCTGTCCAGCTTCCAGAGACTAAAGTTATGCCTTTAGGAAAGTGCTTGCCTGGATTGTCCTCAGGGAATAAATTACTAAGGATGAGGAAGACTGTGAGCAGACATGATATTAGAGACAGGAGACAGTATCATCCATCAATTAATCCCATTTATTGAGCACTGTACTAAGCACTTGGGAGAATACAATTAAGCAGAATTGGTAGGCACATCCCCAGCACACAATAAACTTGTAGTTTAGAGAGGGAGACAGACATTAATATAAATAAATTACAGATATGTACATAAGTGCTGTGGAGCTGAAGGAGGGGTGACTAAAGGGAGCAAATCCAAGGTTAAGGGCAATGTAGAAGGGAGTCGCAGAAGAGGAAATGAGAACTTAATAGGGGAAGGCCTCTTGGAGGAAATATGCCTTTAATTAAGGCTTTGAAGATGAAGAGAGTGATTATCTGTGGGATATGAAGAGGGAGGCATTCCAGACAAGAGGTAAGATGTGGGAGAGAGGTCGGTGGTGAGATAGATGAGAATGAGGTACAGTGAGTAGGTTGTCAGTAGAAGAGTGAAGTGTATGGGTTGGGTTGTAGTAGGAGACTGTAGACTCTAGACTATAAGCTTGATATTAGCAGGGAATGTGCCTGTTATATTGGTGTGTGGTACTCTCCCAAGAATTTAGTACAGTGCTCTACATCCATTAAGTGCTCAAAAAATATGATTGGAGAGCAGCAAGGTAAGGTAGGAGGGGACAACGTGACCTAGTGCTTTAAAGTCGATGGTAAGGAATTTCCGTTTGATGCAGAGGAGAATGGGAAACCACTGGAGGTTTTTGAGGAGTGGAGAAACATGTACTGAATGTCTTTGTAGAAAAATGATCTGAGCAACAGAGTGAAGTATGGACTGGAGTGGGGAGAGGCAGGAGGCAGGAAGGCAGCAAGGAGGCTGCTTATACAGTAATCGAGGTGGGTTAGGATAAGTGCTTGGATTAATGTGATAGCCATTTGAATGGAGAGGAAAGAGCAGATTTTAGTGATGCTGTGAAGGTCGAATTGAGGGGATTTAGTGACAGATTGAATATGTGGGATGAATGAGTGAGATGGGTTGTGGATAATGCAAAGTTTGAGGGCTTTGTTCAACAGGAAGGATAGGGGTGTCATCTACAGTGATGGGTAAGTCAGAAGGAGGACAGGATATGGTTGGGAAGATAAGGAGTTCTGGTTTGGACATGTTAGGTATGAGGTGTTGGAAGGACATTCAAGTAGAGATTTCCTGAAGGAAATGCAAGACTGCAGCAAGGGAAAGTGATCAGGGCTGGAGACGTAGATTTGGGAATCATCTGCATAGAAACTGATCAATCAATCATATTTATTGAGCATTCATTGTGTGCAGAACAGCTATGGCAGCGAATGAGTTCTCTGAGGGAGTGAGCATCAATGGAGAATAGACGGGGACCCAGAACTGAACCTTGAGAAACTCCAACGATTAGGGGGTGGGAGGCAGAGGAGGAGGCTGTGGAAAGAAGTTGAGCATGAGGAGCCAAAGAGAGAGGAGGAGAACCAGGAAAGGAAAATGTCCTTGAAGCCAAGGTTGGGTAATGTTTCCAGGAGAAGGGGGTGGTTGACAGTGTCAAAGGCATCTGAGCTGTCCAGGATTAGGATGGAGTAGAGGCTATTAGTTTTGGCAAGGAGAAGATCATTTGATGTCTGCCTCCCCGCTTCTGGACTGTGAGCCCGTAGAGGGGAGGGGTTGTCTCTATTTGTTGCTGAATTGTACTTTCCAAGCAGTTAGTACAGTGGTCTGCACACAGTAAGTGCTCAAAAAATTCCATTGAATGAATTGATGAATGAATGAATGAATGAATGAAAGCACAGTTTCTTTGAAACGAAGGGGGCAGAAGCTAGATTTGGGAGAGGATGGGTCCAGGAGAGAAATGAATGAGAGGAATTGGAGGCAGCAGGTGTAGAAAACCCTCTCAAGGAGTTTGTAGAGGAATGGTAGGAGGAAGAGAAGGGCATAAAATATTAAACCGGTGAAGGGCTTTATATTCTGAATCAGATGCCAACTCATATCTCTGTCTGTGGGGTGGTTGATATGATTGATATGGTCATAATCTCAGCAGGTAGAGAGGATGAAGGAGGGGGCAGTTCATTTCGGATGATTTCAATTTCCCTTTTGAACTACTGAAGGGATCTTCATCTATGAACAAGAAAATGAAAACCAGAAGAGCTTAAGCAGAACCCTGAATGAAACCACAATGCTTTTGTTAGGAAGAGTAATATTTCAGTGAAGGTGGTCATAAAATCACGTTTTCCTTAACTCTGAAAACAGAACTATGTTCACAGTATGTCTTCAATGAAAGGAGATGGGAAACCTGCCCTTCCTCCCTATTAACTGTGAACGCGGTGTGTGAAAGAGACCACCTGACAAAACTATCTTATAGCTATCCTAGTGCTTAAAACATGGCAAGCACTTAGTAAATGCCACATTTATTATTGTAAATATTATTGCTTGATTAATTGCTTGGAAGATTATTTTATACCTTTGTTCCATTCCTTCCACTCTTTGGAGTGTTTCTTCTTAGCAGGAAAGGCAAAGCAAATGCTGACTTTAAGCAAGATTAATATTATTATCATTATTAGTAATAATGATAATATAACTGTTAGGCACTTACTATGTGCAAGCACTGAACTAAGAACTGGAGTAGATAAAGATAACCCGGTCCTACTTGGTACTCTCAATCTTAGTTAAAAACGATAACAAGCCCTGAATCCCTACTTGGCAGATGGGGGAAATGAGGCACAGAGAACTTAAGTGACTTCCCCAAGGTCACACAGCAGATACGTGATAGAGCCGGGGTTAGAACCCAGGTCTCCTGACTTCCAGCCCTGTGCTCTTTCCACTAGGCTAGACTGCCTCTCTGAAATGTTTTAGAGACTCTGCTGAAGATACAATTGTCTAATCCCCCTCATACGAATGTGTATTACCACATTTTAGCTATAGGCTGGATAGCCTTCCTACATTCATACAGCCTTCCGCCACTTGTCTGCTGTGCAATTTTGAGAAAGTCACTAAACTTCTTTGTATTTCAGCTACCTTAACTCTAAAATGGGATTAAGGCTGTGAATGCCATGCGAGACATGGACTGTGTCCAACCTCATTAGCTTGTATCTCCTCTAATGCTTAGTAGAGCGCCTGGCACATTGTTAGCTATAAACTAGTACCATTAAAGTAAAATGAATGAAAAAATAATGTTATTTTATTCTCACAAAAAGGTTCTGATTATTCCCTCTTCCCTGATTTGCTGAACCAAAGATGATTGCAAGATCTGTAAAGAAAGAGACCATTGTATTAAAGAGGATAGGTGACATAATTGTCCAAGGATGCATCTGCTATCTCAATATTCAATACTAGATCCCGATGACTCCCATCGATTTCAAATTCATTCCTTCCCTCTCATGAGACCTCATTTAGTTTGAGAGTTGATTTTCAATACTTCCCAATACATGTAACAAAGCATAGTCAAGAACTTCAGTCTTTGATTAGAAAGCAGAGACTTAAATAAGGTTTTTATATTTTGATTTGTTTTAGTTTTTTTGCCAGATAAAACTCTCAGTTCAGAAGATGTAATTGAATAAGATCTGTAATTGAATTAGGTTCTTTAGTGTCACAGCACATAACATGCATATCATGTTGTCTCTGCCTATGTTTTGTATGTGTTTAAATTTTTCTCACCCTCAGAATTCTAAAAGTCTGAAACTTTCTCCTGTGGATATTTTTAGGCAGTGATGAATGGATGAATTTATTGTTCAGACCATCCATTAGGGTGGATTTTGTAACAGCTGGGCATGCCCAAATTTAAATTTTAAATCTGATTCCTGTTATAATTTAAAGCTCACTATAGTTGAAAATGCTTTTTTTGCTTCTTAATTGAAGATAAATCCCCTATTAAGATTTACAGTTCTAGAGGAAAGTTGAATTCAGCCACTAGAAAATTCAAATTATTTTCCCGATGATTCCTATGCCAATTTGCGGTGGGGGAAACACTTCAGAAATTGTTTGCATCAGAATAACAGTTTTTCAACAGTAATCTCATGTTCTCTTATTGTTTTCTAATTACTATTTAAGAAGCGGATTACGTGCTATTGTGTCCTAAAGTAGCTTTAACTTGCTGTATTGCTTATCAATACAACCAGATGTTCAATAATAGATCCAGTGATGACGGCATTTTTAATTGCTTTTTTCATTTGGCTAAGTAAGTTCAGATGGTCACTAATTAGTTCTGTCATGCAGAGATAGTTTTGTTATGCGCAATGCAATCAGTGTTTCATTGAAAAGACAACTGTCCTAAGATCAACACTGCTTAATTATACCTAGGAATCATATTCGCAGTGGCTATATTTGTTATTGCTGTCATGGGTAAGGTGAAAGGAATTAAACTCAACTGCTGCTTAAAAGAAGGTTACTACCAGTATGCATAATGATTTTTCATTTTCCTCTGCTCACAAGCAATCAATTGAAAGTAGTCATAAGTACCTATTCTTTATTAAGGTTTATGCACTGCTTGGAGGCAGCAC
Source organism: Ornithorhynchus anatinus (assembly GCF_004115215.2). NCBI lineage: Eukaryota > Metazoa > Chordata > Mammalia > Monotremata > Ornithorhynchidae > Ornithorhynchus > Ornithorhynchus anatinus. The sequence goes on from NC_041745.1 coordinate 31,480,151, forward strand.
AAGTTCTGGCAAAATTATAAGAGATTCAAGTGTATTGTGAAAATTCCTATATACTGTGAGTTTTTCAAATCCTGATTAAACAGATTTAACTTAATACAATAGGGAGATAGGGGAAATATTCCTAAAACCACAAAAAATAGAATAAGAACAATCTCAGGGAAGGTAGGTGATTAATAATAGCTAGATTGTGACAGAAAATGAATCATGGAAATTGGTTAATTTTTCCAGTCTATTTTTGTTCTTAGATACCTTGACCAAATCACCCACAGTCCTGCTTCATAAACCTGAAATGATAATTTAGAAGTGGAAATGAATGTAGGAAAAGCTTTATGATAAGAAAATGTCCCAAGAATCAATAAATGACTGGTATTTAGTAAAGACTTACTGGGTGCAGAGCTCTATGAAAGCCCTTTTGGGAGAGTATAACACGATAGAGTTTGTAGACATGATTCCTGTCCTCAAGGAGTTTACCTTCTATATTGCAATACTAACCTCGAATACTCCTCTCCATCTCCTCCCTGTTGATATGAGTTTGTTTTTAAGCTCAGTCTCACTGGGAGTGATAGAAATCCATATAAAGAGGAAAGGAGGGAGGGATGACTTAAGGAGTGAAGGAAACAGAAGCAGCATGGCTCAGTGGAAAGAGCCTGGGCTTGGGAGTCAGAGGTTGTGGGTTCGAATCCCAGCTCTGTCACTTAGCTGTGTGACTGTGGGCAAGTCACTTCACTTTTCTGAGCCTCAGTTACCTCATCTGTAAAATGAGGATTAAGATTGTGAGCCTCACGTGGGGCAACCTGATTACCCTGTATCTACCCCAGAGCTTAGAACAGTGCTCTGCACATAGTAAGTGCTTAACAAATACTAACATTATTATTATTATAGGTAAAGGATCCCTGGGAAGAGGAGATGTGGAAAATCTTGGAGAATTCTGAAGTAGTGGCTGACTACAAAATTACTTGGAAATTCCCTCCTAGGCTGAACTAACATCATTCTCCCCACATGTCAAAGTGATTTGACAAAGGACTAAAACATAAGCCATTTAGAAGTATAGACCCTAGATCTCCTGACTTTTCATTCATTTAATCATGATGCCTATATTGAAAAAGAAATATAAATAAACATAACTACTCTGCAATCTGTTTCTTCCAACTGGATAATTTTAGAGTTCTTTAGACATGTTTTGATAGTCTTCCAGAACAATAAAATGCAGTGAAAAGCAACACAGCAGCAGTGATACTTTGAACAGAGAAAACAATTCTATACTTCGGTCGCTTCTTGTTGTTAAGATGACACACTGTATACACTGAAATAAAATTGAAAGGTGTCTATAAGAAAAATAAAGCCCATTCCCCATCATGACTTTTACAGGCAGCTCAGTGCTCTTCCTGGCCATTTTGGACATTACACTCTGCCAGACTGGCAGTAATGTTCTCTTGTTGGAATTCTTTATGCTTTTCAGTCCTTTTCCCTTGATGTTTCATCAGTGCTTGAGGGCATATAAACTGGAACATCCATAGAAAACAGCTTCTTGGTGTCAAAACATGATATTCATTGTAGCAGTTGGATTTCAGCACTAGAATTTTGGGTAAATAATTAAATTGCAACATCACAGTTACACCAGAAATTAATTTTTGATATGTAAAATGTTTTGAAGAATTTAAGCAAAAAGGCTTTAAGGATTATAAGTCAGTTTAGGATTGTTCCGAATAGTTGTGGATGGCTTGTGTTAGCATTTACTCTCTCCCATTCTTCATGCTAGTGTTTAGGCTGGACTGTCTCTTCTGCCAGGAAATGGATTCACTACAGCAATGATCACATGCTCATCATCAATGTTTTCATGGATCTTCTGCATCCCCCGCTATTTGTTATCCAGGGAACTTTTCACAAATCTTTTACCTGAAGTAGGGTGAATTTCAGCAGTGTGGCTTAGTGGAAAGAGCACGGGCTTGGGAGTCATAGGTGATGTGTTCTAATCCCGACTCCACCACTTAGCTGTGTGACTATGGGCAAGTCACTTAACTTCTCTGTGCCTCAGTTACCTAATCTATAAAATGTAGATTAAGACGGTGAGCCCCAAGTGGGACAACCTGATTACCTTGTATCTACCCTAGCGCTTAGAACAGTGTTTGGTACATAGTAAGCACTTAATACCATCATCATCATTATTATTATTATTGTTATTTCTAAAATTCACAGTGACTTGAATATTTCTATCTCATAGTCTTCCATCCAAAGGTAACAAAAACACCCATCTCTTTCCCCACAGTGCCTACTCAAAGTCCAGCTTCAACTAAGAAGATCCTTCCTGATCCTGGTTCAGTTGCCATCTGAAGGATCCTGTGGAACTGAGGTTGGTGCCAGCTCTGCTCATTTAGATTCATACTGAACTAGAATCTTCAAGGTCCCTCATGAATCTGACCTTGCATCCAAATCTTAGCTTTGACCCCCAAAGTGACTCAAACTCCAAGGGTTCTCTGACCCACAGTTGATCTAGAATTGGGCCAGACTCCTTGGTCTGTGTAAATTCCCAAAGACTGCCTTGGTTCAGAGTCAGAAATTTATGCAAAATGAGGATACAGTTTCTGTCTGATTATAATAATGTTGGTATTTGTTAAGCGCTTACTATGTGCAGAGCACTGTTCTAAGCGCTGGGGCAGATACAGGGTAATCAGTTTGTCCCACGTGAGTCTCACATATAATCCCCATTTTACAGATGAGGTAACTGAGGCACAGAGAAGTTAAGTGACTTGCCCACCGTCACACAACTGACAAGTGGCAGAGCTGGGAGTCGAACCCATGACCTCTGATTCTGAAGCCCACGCTCTTTTCACTGAGCCACACTGTCTGATTAGGTTGCATCATTTATGTGTCAAGTCAGACAGGATCACCAGAGGCTTGGAGCTGAATCCTCTCGCTTTTCCATCCCCTACAGTTTGGGAGAGGAAGTAGCCCATTTAATTTGGTCAGGCGTAGGCTATTTCAGAGAGAACACTGGTTCAGTAACCTTAAATTTAACCTGGTCTTACTGAAGCAATACATTATTTCTCTTTCTCCACCTAACCTCTCATTCTTACTTAAGTAACTGTTGTCATTACTTAGTTTGGGGATATAAATGGAAGTTTTCAGGAATACAGCTTCCTATCAGATAATTCACATTTTCATGCTCCCCAGGGATATAATGTACAACTATTAATGTCCATAAATCCTAGCTATGGAAATTTTGTCTGATAGCCTGGCCTCAGGAGAATGACCCACCTACTAACAATAAGAACACTTACAATATTTGTTAAGTACTTACTATGTGCCAAACACTGCACTAATCACTGAGGTAGATACAATACAACCAGGTTAGATAATAGAGATTAAATACTTATTGTCCCTCCTACTTAGATTCTGAGCTCTACATGGGACAGGGACTGTGTTTGGGTTGATAATCTTGTATCTCTGGCAGCACTCAGAATACTACTTGGCGTAGAGTGAGCATTTAATAAATACTCCAGTTATTACTGTCATTGCTATCATTGTTAAAACTTAATACATAACTGCTACCAGGGAGTAGCAGCTTCAGTGGTGAGTACCCTAGTGTGAAGGTGATGCATAGGTAATGGAATTGATGTAGGTGATGGAAGGACTGAAATAGCAATAGGGATAAGGAAATTAGAAAAGACATTTTAAAGGAGATTCCATTTTTAGAAGGGCTTTGAAGAAGGGGAGAGATGTTGTCTGCCAGATATGAAGGTTGGGAAGATGCAAGCAAGGAAGAAGGTGTAATAAAGAAGTTGACAGCAGTAGAGATGTGAATGAGATACAAAGTGTAGAATAATGTCTATCAACTTCATTGTACTTTCTTTCCCAAAGGCTTAGTTCAATGTTCTGCACAGTGTCAGTGCACAAAAATACCAATGATTGATTGACTGATTGAGAGGGGTGAAGCAAGTAAGTTAGATTCGTAATCTGTGAGAGCAAGGATAAGTGGGAAGAGGGAACTAATTGAGTGTCTTAAAGGCAATGGTTAGGAGTTTCTGCTTGATTTCAGATGGATGGATACCCTCAAAGCTTCCAGAAGCGTGAGGAGATGCGTGCAAAGTTTTTTTCTTGGAAAAGTTATCCTGGAGGCTGAGTGAAATATTGGCTGGAGAGAGGACAAGCTGGAGGCAGGGAGGTCAGCCAGGAGGCTGATAAGATATGAAGGTTAGTCTTGTAGGGTTTCTCCCTCACTCATACATCCAGATGCACCTGGTTCTGCTCTAACGAGGGAGTTATGTTCCTAACAATCAAATTAAGAAACTTCACCCTATAATAGAAGCATTGTGACATGAGCACAACTATTTCTTCCAACATCCCATTGCATTATCTCCCGATGGAACAGCATTGACGGCAGAACTCACTCCCAGTGAAAATGCATTACCGGAGATAGGAGTCCCTCATAATTCACAGAGTCTAGAGAGGTATCCTGAAAAAGAATGCTCTGTTTCAATATTCCACCCTGTATTCATCCAGATTCAGGGGACATTTTCTTCCTTATTCAGTTTTATGCGCAGGATGGCACCTCTGAGTTGACCCTGCAAATTTATATTGTTCTGAAAATTGTGTACCTGTGGCTAAACTATCACCAGTGATGGAGGTGAAAACAGCAAGATTTTAAAAAAGTGATTTGCAAAGCTAAATGGTAGAAAATAAGCCTGCGTGTACTACCATTTTTTGAGATGATTTTCTTATACCTATCAATTATTTGTGGTATTGTAGTGGCTAATAATTATCTTTGGGGTTTTTTTTGTTTGTCTTTTCTTTTCCTATAATGAAAGGATTCTAAAAATGTCTATTTTGAAATTATAGCAATGAATTACCATGAAAAAGTGGCGTAATTAGGTTTCTTCACTCATGTCCTCCACCATCTTTATGGGTGTATTGCTGGACCATAATGATGTCTTGTTGACATTTCTAGACCAGATTATCTTGAGACCCTGTGTTTGTCATGAGAAGCTATTGAAGATCTTGCAGATTATAAAAGTACCCCTTCAACTTTGTGTTGATCCATTAGACCAGAAAGATAAAAGTCTCAGTGATTTATAGCCGTGGGGCCCGAAACTGAATAAGGTATTTTAGCACAGGATTTAAGGGAAACCTCCATATTTCAGTGGGTGACTTTCCTTTTGGGAAACAAATCTAAAATATGGACCAAGGATTACAGATTTTCAGATCAAATAATAGAAATTGGAGCATCTTTCTTGCCTGACACAGACCGAAAGGTCAAAAGAAGCATGGATTTTTCTCAGAAGCTGAAGGTCATTTACTGCCTTCACAATCCAAAAGCTCTTTGAACTAGCTGAGGAACTGATGGATTTTGGAAATATTGTTGCCAAATCTCCCAAACCAAAAGACTCAATCAGTCAATCATGTTTATTGAGCCCTTACTGTGTGCAGAAAACTGAATTGAAAGCATTTAGAAGATGAGATTTATTCTTCCACCAGAAATGACCATGAGAGAAGAGACACAGCTGAGTGGGAAGCTTCACTGTCATGTTTATTGTTCTGAAGGTGAAAAGAGGACACAAAACAATGAAGGACCTGAAGAGGACAAACACCCATTAGATAACATTGACCCCCCAAATGGGCAGTTGAGCTCTCTTTTGAGAGAGGATAGAGAGAGAGAAAGAGAGCTCAGCGTGAATCATGAAGAAAGCGGCCTAAGTTGAGACATTCTTGGAAGCATCCGAGTTGGTAAGACAGTATGAACCATGACAAGAGGTCTGTGGAATTTAAGTGCCAGAAGAGACCAAAAGAGAAAGAACATTTGGAGGGAGTTCCCAGATAAAGTAAGAGAGGAAGCCTTAGCTCTTTTTGGAAGAGCTGTGAAATCTTGAGTAAAGGATTTTACTAAATAAGAATTTAATTATTTGAACAGCTTTTCTCCTTTGTTCCAACTTTTACTTTTTTGACAATGAAACTAAGTTTGTATTCAAAACAAACCAATTGCCTAAAATAGTTTCCTAACTTTCTTTTAAAAATTATATTAATTCCTATACATTTGCATTTCAAAGAAAAAACCCACCTCATGGAATTTTTCCAAGATTTTGCTCTAATTCATTTCTTTTTCCTGATGCTATTGTTCTTTCTCCTGTCAATTTATAAAGGGAGTCAGGTGTTTAAGAAGCCCAAATGACTTTTAAAAATGGAACAAAGCCTGGCTTTGTTATTGGAGTAAGGCCAGTATAGATCCATCCCCAAAATATTTTCTGGTTTGTTAGTCTCCCATAATGAGTCCCAGTTATGCCTAAAAAGATGGAAGATTAATACGGATTGTTTATTCCCCTTACATAAATATCACTATCTAAATTGTTTGAGTGATGGTGGTCAGAGTGGATGGACGCTTTAGCCAGCCTGAGCCTTTTGTGAAAGACACAATGTTAAGAACACTTTGAGGGTGTTTCATTCTAACTAGTGCTAACAGGAAATTGGCAGCTATCTGTAGTTACACTTTAGATGCAGTGTCTTCTCTATGTTTTTATGATTTTGTAGTGATATAACATGTTTGTTTACATTCACGTCCATGGAAGGGTTACTGCACATCTCAGTTTAGTAAGGAACCAAATTCACTCTAGGATGAAAATCCTAATAATGATAATAATAACAATACTTATGACAATAATAATGATTAAGTATTTGTTAAGTGCTTCCTATGCACCAAACACTGTAATAAGCACTGGGGTAGATACAAGATGACCAGGTCCCACATGAGGTTCAGAGTCTGTGGGGGAGGATAATAGGTATTGAATCCCTATTTTGCAGATGAGGAAACTGTGGAACCGAGAAGTGAAGTGACTTGACCAAGGTCACAGAGCAGATATGTGGCAGAGCAAGGATTAGAACCTGGGTCCTCTGACTCCCAGGCCCATGCTTATCCTACTAGGCCATGCTGCTTCAATAGGATATGTACACTTCAGAGTGGCAAGATAAACCCTTGTTTGGAAATGAGATTCAAGCATCCCCAGTGATCCTTGCAGCTCTAGAGAGGAAGCAGGGATGAGCTAAAAATAACTATTTTTTTGCGGGAGTAGGGTATTTTTTAAGCATTTACTATGTGCCAGGCCCTGTGCTAAGCTCTGGGGTAGATACAAGCTAATCAGGTTGGACACAATCCCTCTTCTGCATGGGATGCTCAATCTTAATCAGTATTTCGCATATGAGGAAACTGAGGCACAGATAAGTGACTTGCCCAGTGTCACACAGCAGACAAATGGCAGAGCTGGATTAGAATCCAGGGCTGATTATGGCACTACTCATATAATTGGGATTACTTGGATAAGCTTCTCTGGCCATGATCTTGGGACTTCATTCACTCATTCATTTAGGTCCTCTATTATATCAGTGGAAAGATCATCCTCCTGGAGAATAAGGAAACCTGGGTCTCCTCAGTGAGACTTTGCCATCAGTGGTGATATGTTCCAACTCAAGAATGACCAAAAATGCTGAAAAATAGAGGAGTAAAAAGTTCTAGGCAGAGAGAAGGGAGTAGATCATGGGTCAGAGATAGGAGACCAGACTTGAAAGAGAGAGTTAAGAAATTTAGATTTGGTATTGATAGATTCTCTTCCCTCATCAAACCAGGAAGGTATTCACATATTACTAGCAGCCTTGGCAGTTCCAGAACCCAAGGTATTTAGATATTTCAGGATTTTGTAACCTTTTTTTTTTTAATGCCATGATTAATAATGTGTTCTGGAGAGGGGGAAGTCTCAGGTTTTTAAAAGAAGTATAGTCACTCTCGCTATATATGCATATATGCCTTAAACTCTATCCAGAATCTGGAGGCTATGTTATATATTTTGCTAGTTTTCTGAAGTTTTAGAAATTGTTAACATTTTAAATGAAATTTTTAAATTATGTGCATTTTAAAATAGGCCCAGAGGCAGAGGCTACAGTTCCTGGAACTATGATGAATAAAAAAAGGAAATATGTCACAATGTGCCTTAAACCATGAGAAAAACAAGAGCTTTTCAATTCCCACTTTTTCTTCTAGGTAATCTTTCCAACTAATTGGTTTCAAATTCTCCCATCATTCCCTTTTCTGAACCTGAAACTGACACTCCACTATTCTCTCTTCCCTTCCTAAGGAACCATATTTTTACATCACATAAATTCTGCATTTTCTTCTTTCTTTTTGTGGATAGGCTTATTCAACAGTGATACATTTATACCCGTGCCACAGCTAAGACCATATAAACAGGCCTCTATCTTCTTCAGGTTCCTTCCCATTTTCTGGCATCATTACCAGGACAGGATTAAGAGGAGCTGAAGAAAAAATGAGTACTTTTGGCCATGAGGGGAAGGATCTGTTCAGATATTCCCTTAGATTATCCAGTACCACAGGGTTCAAGCCATTTGAACATAAACTCACTGATCTCCTATTACAGCCTGCTCATTCTGCTCCTGTAGCTCCACCATGCCCCGATTTCATCTATGTCAGAGTCGACCCCATTCCCACATCCTTCCCCTAGCCCTTTTCACATCTTCCCCCTAGCCTGGAACTCCCTCCTCCTCTGCGTATACCAGACCACCACTCTTTCCACATTCAAGGCATTATGAAGATCACATCTTCTCCAAGAGGCTTTTCCCGATTAAGCCCTCTCTCCCTTCTGCATCATCCATGTACTCGGATCTGTGACCTTTATCTTCACCCCACCCGCAATCTCACAGCACTTATGTGGATTTCTTTAAATTACATAGTATAAATTACTCATGTAGTCATATAATGTCTGTCTCCCCCTCTAGACTGTAAGCATGTTATGGGTAGGGAATTTGTCTGCTAATTCTGTTGTATTGTACTCTTTCATGTGCTCAGTACAGTGCTCTGTGCATAAGTGCTCAATAAATACCACTGATTAATGGATTGATAATGCCATTAATAGCATCATTAAGATGTCAGACCAATGAGTAACCCTACTTTAACAGTCATGGTCATGGATCTACAAAATTATTTTCCACTCTAAAAGACAACCAAACACATCACCCTTGCCAGTTGTTCCAGACATTTAACTCCCTCCTCAGGGCCCCTGTCCTCGAGCCTCCCCCATCCCTTGCCCCAAGAAAATTTATGCTATCAGGCATGAGTGCCCTAAAATCTCCCCTGCCCCTCCTCAATCCCTCCCTGCTTCTGCCCCCTATTTAAGTCTCCCATCTTTACAAGTAGGATCTCTAGAGGAAATCTCCTGCCTCCTCTCAAAATGCATCCCCACACCTGAGCATCTGACCCCATTTCTTCACATATCATCAAAACACTTGCCCCCTCTCTTCTTCCCTCCCTAGCAACCATCTTTAGCTGTTTGCTCTCCACTGGCTTTTTCCCCAATGCTTTCAAACATGCCCATGTCTCTCCCATCTTAAAAAAACCTCTCCCTTGAACCCATGGCTTCCTCCAGTTATTCCCCCATCTCCCTCCTACCATTCCGATCCAAACTCCTTGAGAGTGTTGTCTACCCTGACTGTCTCAAATTCCTCTCTTCTACATCTCTCTTTGAATCCATCTAATCTGGCTTGTTTCCCCTTCACTCCACAGAAACCTCCCTCTCAAACGGTCACCATTGATCTCCTTCTTGGCAAATCCAATAGCCTCTACTCTATTCTAATCTTCCTAGATCTCTCATCTGCCTTTGACACTGTCGACCACCTCCTTCTCCTGGGAACATTATCCAACCTTGGCTTCACTGACCCTGTCCTCTGGTTCTCCTCATCTCTCTGGACACTCATTCTCAGTCTCCTTCCCAGGCTCCTCCTCTTTCTCCCACCCCCTAAATTTTGAGTTCCCTCAAGCTTCAGTTCTGGGTCCCCTTCTATTCTGCATCTACACCCACTCTTTTGGAGAATTCTTTCACTCCCATGGCTTCAACTACCACCTCTATGCAGATGACACCCAAAACTACATCTCCAGCCCTGATCCCTCTCTGCAGTTTCACATTTCCTCCTACCTACCTTCAAGACTTCTCTACTTGAATGTCCTCTCATTATCTTAGGCTTAACAAGTCAGAAACAGAACTCCTTACTGTCCCAACCGAACCCTCTCCTCCCCATGACTTCCCCTTCATTGTAGACAGCACCACCATCTTTCCTGTCTCAAAATCTCATAACTGGCATTATCCTTAACTTCTCTCTTTCATTCAACTCAGATATTCAATCCATCACTAAATCCTGTCCATCCCACCTTCACAACATCACTAAAACCTGCCCTTTCCTCTCCATCCAAACTGCTACCGTATTAGTACAATTGCTCATCCTCTCCCTCCTGGATTACTGCATCACTGCTGTCCAGATCATTTTTTTACGAAAAATGTTGAAGACATGTTTCCCCACTGCTCAAGAAACTCCAGTTGTTGTCCATCTCCCTCCACATCAAACAAAAACTCCTTATCATTGGCTTAAAAGCACTCGGTCATCTTGCCCTCTCCTACCTCACCTCGCTACCTCCTACTAGAACCCAATCTACACACATCACTCCGCTAATGCTCACCACCTCATTGTTCCTCAGTCTCATCTATCATGCCACCAACCCCTCACCCACATTCTGCCTCTGGTCTAGAAAGCCCTCCCTCCTCAAACCTCCTACTAGAACCCAATCCACACACTTCACTCCGCTAATGCTTATCATCTCATGTGCTTCAGTCTCATCTATCTTGCCGCCGACCCCTCACCCACATTTTGCCTCTGGTCTAGAATGCCCTCCCTCCTCAAACCTGACAGATAATTACTCTCTCCCACTTCAAAGCTTTATTGAAAGCACATCTTCTCTAAGAGGCCTTCCCTTACTACGCCCCCCTTTCCTCTTCTCCCTCCTACCCTGACTTGCTCCCTTTGCTCATCCCCCCACCCAGAACCACACTTACGTACATATCTGTAATTTATTTATATTAATGTCTATCTCCCCCACTCTAGACTGTAAGCTAATTGTGGGCAGGAACTGTGACTATTGTTGTATTGTACTTTCCCAAGCACTTAGTACAGTGCTCTGAATGTAGTAAGCACTCAATAAATACAATTGAATGAATGAATACTAATATCCCTAACTTTTTTCCCCATCTTTTCTCTCTAATGGTCGATAACAGAGCTAGTTCCACTAATTTATCCCAACACTTCTAGAATCTACTGAAAAATTTGGCTCCCCAGTTTACTGTGTTAACAAATCCAATATTTTGATCAATTGCAGTGTGAAGTAATGTTTGGTTTTGTTGTTTCAAACTTAACACCTTCAAGCTTTAATGGGTTCTCCTCTTGTCCCATTGTGATGGGATTGGATGAAAACTGATCCTGTCAATATTTTTTCCAGTTTGAAAACAGGAATGATGTTCTCTCTCAACTTTTGTATTTACAGATTTAAGAAGTCTATTTTGTTCAGTTTATCACTGTGAAGAAAACTCTCTATTCTCTTGATCATTTTGATTGGCCTTTTCTGTAAATTCTTCAACACTATGCTGCCCTTGTAAAATTGTAGTTCCCAATTCTTCAGCATTCTGGGGGTGGATTTAGCAGACCTTATGGGAAGGGACTAAAATGTCTGTGACTTGGAAGTATTCTAACACCATCCCTTAAAACATTATTGTCTAATTCTTCAGGAGGGGTTGTAAACAACACACTCTGAAAATTTCAAAAAGTCTAAAACTTTATAACATTCCTGAAAACCAGGGATGATTTATGAAGGACTACTGACTACTTCATTTGGACCAAAATACAGGATTTGAATAATACACTTGGAGATAAGATATGCAAGAAAGGCATATAAGTCATTTTCACTGCATTTTCTTTCCTAGTAATACCATATCATCTCTACAAGGTTTCAGTGGTCACCTGTCTGAATAATAGAATGAACCCTTCACTATATACTACAAAAATGTATTCTTTCCGATGGTAATAAAAATGTGGAGCAGTGCAATAATCAACCAAGTTTTTCTGATCCCTGAAAGAAAGATGACTTAATCATTCTCTGAATCATTCAGTGGAGGTTGTGTAGTACTTTTTTTTCCCACAGAACATTATTCCTCTGTGTCAGTATTTTAGTGCAAAACCCACTCCAGAATATGCTACTAGAAAGTCTATTAAAAGATGTTGTAGCATTCAGAGGTGTGTGGAAAATGAATTATCTACAGATGCGCACTGGAGATGCACTGTATCTATCATTCAACCCTATTTCAGGCAATGGCAAACTTTGGAAGCTTATAAGGGAGTAGATTCATTTGCTTAGAAAAGAAAACCAGGTGAATATTGATTTCCTCAAAAGGAAACAATTTTAAGGGGAGGAAAGAAAATGTTCCTATTCTAAGATTAGTTAGTCAATGCTATTTGATCATTTCAGTACTAGTACCAATAATAATAATACTAGTACTACTACTACTACTAATAATAATAATAAATCCATCCTTAGGCAATGCTTGGTCTGTGCTTTGAATCCACTGGGGCCCAAGGACCATATCAGTGAAGTAACAGTATCTGAAGACTGCCTACCTCAGGGGCAGGTTGATGATGAGTAATGAAATGGGAATGGAGTAGTGGATAGAACCCGGGTCTGGGAGTCAGAAGATCATGTGTTCTAAACCACGCTCTGCCACTTGTCTGTGGTGTGTCCTTGGGCAAGTCACTTCACTTCTCTGTGCCTCAGTTTCCTCATCTGCAAAATGAGGATGAAGATTGTGAGTCCCATGAGGGACAGGGACTGTGTCTAACCCGATTTGTCTGTATGCACCCGAGTATTTAGCATGGTGCCTGGCACGGCTGAGTACTTAATGAATACTATTATTATTATTATAATTATTATCACTGTAATTGTTATATGGGGATGTGAGAGTGGTGGTGAAGAGTTCTCCCTCTATCCAGGGAATTTCACCCCAGGAATATGGGGGATAATATTCCTGTACATAACATTCCCATGACCAATCTACTTCCCGTTAAACCTCCATCTTGACAGTCTGCTAACCTAGGGCTGCACTGGTTATCCCTTCTGAACTTTTTAGCAGGAACTTTGTATAGGGGATCAAGAAGAAGACAAAGACAATGATCTTACAGTCTAGAGGGGGAGACGAACATTAATGTAAATAAATTACAGATATATACCTAAAGGCTGTGAGCCTGGGAGGGGTTGATGAACGAAGGGAGTAAGTCACTTAACAAATACCAGTATATATAATGTAACATAGTGATCTTGGTTCATTTTTCTCCTTAACTTCCCACTCATTATTCTTTATGTTTGACTGCCCCCACCTTAGATGGTAAGCCCCTTAAGGGACAGCAAATGAAGATTAATGTAACACTCTTGCATTTATCCCAGCACACAGCCAGCATTTAAATAAATACCACTGCTACTTCAACTATCCCAACATCCTGTCTCCTACATTCTGGAATGATCACGTAAGTGATTTTCCTGGCCTTGTTGATATTTTCTTTCTACCTCTTCCCAGCTTAGCAACCATCTATACAAGGATGATTTCCCAAAATACCTTTCTACTCCTGGTTCTTTCCCATAGGACTGACCCTTGAATCTTCCCGTTGCTTGTTTTTCTGTTGCCTGTATCCACACCTATAGACAACACAGACAAGATGAGTTTCCTAATATCCCCTGAATGTTTCCCCTTTGCCCAATTTCTCAGTTATTATTAGAGGCACCAACCAACCCATCCTCCTTGGTGTGACATTTGATTTCTCACATTCTAGCTCTGACCAAATTTAAACTTACCAAAATTCATGGAGTCTTCCTTCACAACACATTTAGAATCTGCCCCTGAGGTATATATCTCTACTCAAATAACTTTCCCAAATAGTTATGGTCTTATAACTAGAAGCCTATAATTCCACCTTGCTTGGTCTTCTGCCTTCAGCTCTTCCCTGTTTTCAAATATTAAAATATCACATCCAAAATCATAGAAATCCTAGCTACTCTGATAGTGTGAATTGAACCCATTAAATCTTTCTTCACTATGCAAGTAATAACCTTTGCAAACAGCATTCATCTCGGCTGATAAGGTTGGTCTCTGGGTAACTTATGGGAATCTCTGACAAACGTCTTTGTTCTTTTTCAGGATTATTGTCAACATACAATATGTTGCTGATAATGGCTTGTACATCTTCTTGCCTGTGAATTTTTAGAAAAACTGTTAGCCTATTAATTAATCAATAGTATTGAATGCTTCCTATGTGCAGAGCACTACCCTAGGTGCTAGGGAGAATACAATAGTGTAGGCAGACTTGATCCCTGTCCCTAAGGAGTTTAGCCTACAGCTTGATACTTGTCTTAAAGACTTTAATAAGTGGGAAACGTCTATTGGAACATCAGAAGCATTTTATCTGATCAGATTCTAGATGCTTTTTTATTCCAAACAAGGATTTAGAATATATAGAATATGACTGGATGTGTCACAGCTCTGTTTCCTTTTGCATGGGACAGTGGGTTGGGTTGGTTGCCAGTAATGCTCACTAAATCAGACAGGCAACATGGACTAAGTGTGGAATGTTCAGAGATTCCTTCAAGATCACAGAAATCCTCTATTATGCCCAGAGGTCAGACCAGGCATGTGTAAATGATAAATACACGAGGACTGGAAAAGTAAAATGGTGACCACTTCTCACTTTCAGGTACCTGAGTGGTCACAGATGGGAAATCAACCTGACAACCCTATGCCTTATTACTTGACACACTACAAATTAGCCTGCTTCAAGGAATTATCTTTCTCTGTTAAGAGGTTTGCTAATGGTTTGCTAAAGCCTCATTAATGATGGCGAGCCATGGAATCAGCAGTCCTATCAATGGTAAAATTGGAGAAGAAATCTGCATTATGTCTTGGACATGCCTCTTAAATACTGTATTCTTCACTTCCATGCCCAAAAATAACTCCACCCTGGGACACCCTACACTGAGCTTAAATCGAGTCCAGAGAAATATATTTCCCTTCCTTTACTGAAGACTAGGTAAATATCCACAACACATTTGAGAAAGTCCATTCCAATCTTTCTCTATGAGAGCAAGAGAATCAAGCTCAATAGCAGTAATTTAAATTAAGAAAATAAGACTGTCAAAAATATGACTAAACCCCAACTCCACCCCCCAATCATGTCCATTCATCAATTAATATTTATTTTGCCCATCAGTAATATACTTCAAGGAGGTCTAATTCCTCATTTTCTTCATTTTTTTTCCTCAAGGCCTGGAATTTATTTGGGTAAATATGGGAGATATATATGGGAGAAATCCTGGATGTTATTTCACATTTAGGCTGCCTACCCAGGGAAATTGAGTTGTGCTGTTTATAAAACATTCGATCCATGTAAGCAGATTATCTGGACAAGCAAAGACATTTTCTAAAATTGCAGTTTATTTTGCCTAATTTATGCAGATAGTGTCATCAGCTCTCCAATTCACTTTCCAGTAGACTCTACCAAATTTGTTCAGGTGGACAATTATCTAGAACAATTCAGGGAATTTAAACACATTTATGATGGAAAATGGTGGATTAGAATGCTGAGTCCGAAAACCAAAAGCAATGAATAATTTTTAATAAAAGTGAGTCCTCATTTTAAAACATGGGCATGATTTCAAAACTTGAATCTGGTTGTAGAACCATTTTCATTTTTCCAAATTCCCATAGAATGAAGCTGATTCTCTGGCCTTTGAAGAACTTGGGTTCATTGTCAATTTCACTACCAGAATTTAATGTGATGTTGTGTTTTTAAGGAGTTCTTAGTGAATTAGGAAGCATCTCCCAAGTTCTGTCATTGAATCATCAGGGGCATTTGATGTAAAAACTCAAATGTACCTAGAAATGAAAGGTATGTCAGACCCATTTCTGTTCTACAGACTCTTGTACAATTCATCAATGTCAACATTTGTGCATTATAGTCACAGATGTCTCATTGTCATTAAGCTTTTAAATGTCACATTATGTTTCAGTTTGAATAATTCTCTCAAGCAAAATAGAATTGTATCCTCTGGACAAAATGTTTATTTTTCCATTCATACTATCAAGTTTCCTCTCTCTCCCTTTGCTTTTCAAAAGTGTAACCGTTGCTTAAATTGGGAGCTGCATTTTGAAGCCAGTCCATTATATATGTGTATAACAATGTGAATCAAATTTGAAGATATTACTGAAGATCAGAAATATTACCTGCCCTTAACTGGCAAACTCTATACACAATCAAATATATACATTGCTGACACAAAAGTGAAGACTGTCACATAATTCTGTCACATAGACAACAAAATGATGATGATGATTATCATTATTATCATTGTTATATAATTATTCTATTTGTTAAATTCTTACTATGTGCCAAGGACTATATTAAGCACTGGGATAGATAAAAGCCAACCACATCAAACACAGTCCCAGTCCTACATGGGGCTCACAATCTAAGGGAGATTTGATATTTAATCCCCATTTTAAGGATTAGGAAACTGAGCCACAGAAAAGTAAAGTCGGCCATTAAATACTGAAGGCTAGGATTTCCTTTGAGAGATGACAGATTGAATATAGCTCCACCTTTCTACCAAGATTTAAACTGAACTCAGTGCAAAAGGAGCCCTTGCAGAATATTTTCCTTGTAATGGCTGTGAGATCTGAACCCTACCACAGACACTGCATCCTGCTTAGGTGCAGCACTTTGTATCCTGATGAGACAGGATGGCAAATATGAGGTACTAGAACAATTAGCTCACAAGGGCCACCTGAACAACATGGGCCACACCTGTGATGAAAATGGATAGTAGCAGGTTGCCTTAACAGTTCCTTTTTTGCACCAGTAAATGGGGTAATGTTAAGTATTTTTTAAGAACAAAACCTCAGAAAAACCTAGCTTAGTCTTGCACATCTATGGGGACTTGCTTGGTCCATGGGTTCAACGAGTGAGGGATGGAGCATGAATGTGTGCAAAGGCAAGTGCACACACAATTTTAAGAGCAAGAATAATTTTGCTCACAACTGGCTAAAGTATAGCCTCACTACAATGTCCAAGTGCCACATGCCAGCAAGGATTTGCTGTCCCTCTTAGCTGAATGGTTTCAGGATTCCTGCTGAGACTCTTCTTTTTGTGAGCTGCCCTACATGGTCTTTGAATCAGAAACCTTTCTCTCTGACAACCTAATTACAATTAAATGGCGAGACAGTGTACGTCCAAAAATGCACAGGTAGATCAAGCGATAGAAAAGAGAACCAAAAAAAAAAGCTTTTTGAAGATAGAGTGTTGGGACGAAGCATCGATTTCCAAAGCAGTTATCGTGCCTAACCTTTTCTATGGTATCATTCCATCAACATCACCTGTGAACAATAATCAAAATCATATGGCAGGGCAAGTTTACAAACAATGATGTCTTAGATCACAGTCCCATTGGGTGAGTAATGGATGGAGAATGGATGACACAGAGATGTCCAAGCAGTTGAATGAATGAATCAATGAATGAACTTCAAGAGAGCATATGCAAGATCGGGTGTAGGTTAATCAATCAATCAATCAATCAGTGGTATTTACTAAGGGTTTAGCAAATGAATGACACTCCACTAAGCGCTTGAGAGAGTATAGTACAACAGAGTTGGTAAATACACTCTCTATCCACAACAAGCTTACAGTCTAGAGGAAGTCCACAGCACCCAGGATTTTCAGGTTGATTCCCACCCAAGTACTAGCCAGGGCTCATCCTTCTTAGCTTCCTAGATCAGATGAGATCAAGCCCATTCACGATGCTATGGTTGTAGACATCTTTAAGTGACTTCAAGATTTGATATAACCCAATCTGCAAATATAGCAGACTGAAAAGGCTAGTGGGCAGAAATTGGGAGAAAGATTGCTCTCTGGGAGCAATATCTAAAGAGTTGTATATCTATTTTCCTGGGAACAAATATATAAATGGATACCCATAAATATAACTGTTTATGTATATCTCTATTATTCGTTTATTAATAGTGAAGATGTAAAATATGATAGTGTGGAAGTAGAATTCCTCATTTCATTTTTTTAATATGTTTTAAAATTTTTATTTTATTCCTTTTTGATTTAATATTACCTGAACTTCCTCTTAGTTACTTAGTGGGTCCTCTTAACTTGTGAATAATTAGTATCCCGTTGGCACACCCACCTTATTTTGCCTTGTGTACAGTGGCCTGCACAAGAGTAAACAGTCAACACATACTGTGTAGCAGGTTTTATGATTCTGTTCTCATTGATCTGATTCAGAGGCATTGTGATGTAAGGTTTAAGAGTACTTGAGATGGAAGAATTAATTTGAGGGCAGTTGTGATGTAAGGTTTGGGGGGTTGGGAAATTCAAATTATGTGGGTAGGTTAATTAGGAAAAAACTAATAGATTATAATAATTATGGTATTCTTAGGCTCTTACCATGAGACAAGGGGGAAGATACAAGGTAATCAGGTAAAACAGAGTCCCTGACCCATATGGGGTAATTGGGGGTGAAAGGATAAGTTAATTACTTTTGTATAGTAGAGGGTGACTTCAGGTAAGAAAAAAGATTGTGAGCCAGAAAAATGAAAAGTTGTCTTTAAAAAATGACTGCAATTATAAAGAAAGTCAAAACTAGTTACGTTGAGAAAATATGAGATGGCCCAAAGAAGAAGGGTGAAAGGAATCCTCCCCTTTCAGAGTAGGGGGATCTCTAGGCATAGCAGCTGAACTGAGGGTGACCTCTGAGGAGATCTGCCCAAAATCTCCAGGGAGGGTGGGGGGTGGAGGGAAATCCTACCCCCTACTCATGTGACCATCAGTCATGCACACTCCAAAATATGCCGGAATGTCCCATAATCTCCTGGACCACCCAAGATCTGATGTCAGAGTCAAGGATACCCACCTTTAGAGGAGGAACCAGGGAAGACCTTGGGATGTTCGAGTCATCAAAGAGGGGTGGGTGCTGTTCTCCTCTGCTCTCCTGGAATGGAACCACTTCTGTATTCATTAGATTATAAGAGGCTTTGTGTCTTCCAACTCTGTTGTACTGTGATCTACTAGACACACTCTGCACACAGTAACCACTCAATAAATGCCGTCGACTGATTGATCGTATCCAGAAATTGCATCACTACAGGCCTCTTAATGGGTTAGCATGTTCTATGGATGGGCTGCTAGGACAGACTGTACTTTTCATGGCTGGGAGATCCTTGGAGGAATGCTGGTACTTTGTCAATGGAGTGTGGCTTTTGGCAGCACTTCTCATACCATTCACCTTTGCACTTCAGATCTAAACCAAATTATAATGCTATCAAACCACAGGCATAAATGGATGGAAGAAAGAACCATTGAGAGATTGCTATCATTGAGAGATTTTCTCCCAATTTAAGTACTTTTTTCCTATTGAACTGCTTTTTTAATGTTTCATTATTGTAAATAGTGTTTATGATTTTTTTCAAAAAACATTACATTAACCATTAATGGAGCAGGAATTAAGCAAGAGCGGTGGAAAAATGGTAGCAGTACCTGAGAATTTCCCGAATAAGTTGAAATTATTTTGCCATCACTTTTCAACGGAGTTATTTGTTCCCAGTCACTCATGGTGTTCAAAACGTATCAGTTAGCTTTTCGATGGCAGACGCAGGTAAACTGAAACAGATTAGCACAGGAAAGCAAGAGTAAATTGCCACATTAGGCAGCAAAAGAGAACATTTGTACTTTTGGCATGCATTATATATATGTCTGTCTGAAACCTCCTTTTCACACATATTTTAATATTGTTTTCCAGAAGAAGTACCGGTTGAGAAGGAAAACTTGGACTTACTCTGCAGAGTTGGGGAAACTGTTTTTCATTTAACATTCAAGTGAGGTATTTAAAAATGGAGTAACAAGATTTCTGGCTACAACTCGTCTGAATGATTAATGCAACCCTTCAGATTTTCCATGTATCTGGTACTTTTTCTCAGGATATTCAAGTGATTATATAGGGTGGTGCAATAAGTACTTGGGTTTCTGTTTGCTAAGTGTTGACCTTCACTCTCTCTAGCTCAATTCCTCCTACTTTGTCTTAGGTTTTTTTGTTTGTTACAGTCTTCATTCATTGTCTCTTTCATTTCATTCTCCAATATTTTTTCCTGATGATTTGCTCTCGACTTCCTCTTTCTTCTCATGCAACTATTTCTATCATCATCATCATCACAAACCTGTAATGTTGTACTAAGTATTTGGGAATGCCCAGAGAAAATGTAATTAAAGACATTTCCTATCTTCAGGGAGATCATAATCTAGGGAGAAAGGGAGAACATCCTAAGGAACCGTGAAAAATTTAAGTACTTAAACATTAAGACAAATGCTACTTGGCAAAATTTATTAGCATAAAGTGATAGTTTCCTCTCTCCCTTCTCACTCCCCTGCTCCCCTGTGTAACAGTAATGATGGTATTTGTTGAATGTATGCTTAGTATATGCCAAGTACTCTGCTGAGTGCTTGGGGAGGTCCAAGATAATAATAATAATAATGATGGTATTCGTTAAGCACTTACTATGTGTAAAGCACTGTTCTAAGCGCTGGAGGGTTACAAGGTGATCAGGTTGTCCCAGGTGGAATTCACAGTCTAAGCCCCATTTTACAGATGAGGAAACTGAGGCACAAAGAAGTTAAGTGACTTGCCCAAAGTCACACAGCTAATAAATTGTGGAGCTGGAATTAGAACACATGACTTATGACTCCCTAGCCCGTGCTCTTTCCACTGAGCCATGCTGCTTCTCCAAATAATCAGGGTACACAGGGTCGCTGTCCCACATAGAAATTGTAATTAAAAATAAACAATAAATAAATGAGAGAATATCAGCACAATTCATTGTAGTAAGTGTGACATTAGTCAGTCATATGCACTGACTAAAGAAGCGTGCAGACTCTAGAAGAAGATACTTGCAAAGCATGCAGAAAGCTTAATCACTTGGTAAAAATGTACCACTCTAAGGATAAATCATGCAGATTGTTCATAAGAGAGTCTATGAAGCTGATAATAATTCTGTAATAGAACCTTTTATCGGAGGAATTCAAAGCATCCTATAAATATGGATTTACTACTCTATCTAGAATCCTTAGAGTCACTTACAGCATGGCCTAGTGGCAGGAGTCTGGGCTTGGGAGTCAGAGGATGTGGGTTCTAATCCGGTTTCTGACACTTGTCTGCTGTGTGAATTTGGGCAAGTCCCTTCACTTTTTGTGCTTCAGGTACTTC
This sequence comes from Ornithorhynchus anatinus, assembly GCF_004115215.2. NCBI lineage: Eukaryota > Metazoa > Chordata > Mammalia > Monotremata > Ornithorhynchidae > Ornithorhynchus > Ornithorhynchus anatinus. The sequence continues at coordinate 31,501,320 of NC_041745.1, forward strand.
ATCTGTAAAATGGGGATTAAAACTGTGAGTCCTACATGGGATAACCTTATTACTTGTATCTACCCCAGTGCTTAAAACAGTGCTTGGCATATAGTAAACTCTTAAGAAATACCATAGTTATTGCTATTGTTATTACTTAAAAAGGTAAGAATTAAGGGTTAAATGCCCATTCTCTCTCCTATTTAGATTGTGAGCCCCCACCCCAGACCGGAGAGCCTGGTCACACTTTTTACAGCTAATGTGATATGTGCAAGTACATTTAGTAATATTTTTCCTGTATTTATAAAGAAAAACACTGCGTGAAACATCTCTTATTCTTTAAAATGCATTGTCATCCCAGGGTCTAATCTATAATTGGGAATGGAGAAACATAACTGTTCATTTTATGTGTCACAGTGAACACAAGAGAAAAATAAAGCAGCAAAATGGATTGTAGCTAAAACTGAAAACGAAAATAGAAAAAACAACTTTTCGCATTCATAAGTATGTCCAGACTTTGCTCTTTGAAAATGCATAACCATTTTGCTATTCACTGGAAAGGGAAAAAAAGTCTCATTATTGATATGGTAACTCCCTTTAAGACTGTCTTTATAGGTTATGACTGTAACAACAATATGTTTCTATATTCCAGGTACAAATTAGATGGTTTTCGCTGAATTAGTTAACTCTTCTTACTGAACCTGGAATCTGTTTCTTAAAAATAATGAAAAACAATTTATATTTTGATTATCTTTGAAGTTTTGCTTACTTTGTCTTTTGTTTGGTGATTGATAGCCCATTTTAAACACATTCGCTAAAGTTCGTCAAAAGACTATAATGCCATCATCTACTATTCTTTCTTCTACATCTTACTAGAGCTTAATGTAATTGACTGAGAAGAGATGTAAGACATAAAAAATATTCCTTGCTGATGTCTATGGTCTTTCTGTGCTGTATTTAGTAATAAGTGTAATTTTCTACCAGAAGAATTGGCTTTAGTCAGCTTTTCTGAATGATCATATTTGTCTCCCTATCTGCAAATGTAAAGGAGTATGTAGTTTTCCTCCTAAACTCTAGAATGAGGTAACTTAAATTGGCTCAAGCCCAGATCTACTGCAGCTAAACGAAGGTGAGCATTTTGGAGAGTATTCGGATAATACAGGCCATCAAACACTTTAGACTCACTTATTGAGTTATTTAAGAGCATCAAGGAGGGTGTGCATCTGAATTATCTAATCTGTTATGGAAGACCTAACAAACTGATGTAATCCAAAGATGTTATGATAAATGAATAAAGGAGGTTTTGTTCTTTAACCTCCAGTAGGTTGATTCAATTTAAATTGACTTTTTTCAATTAGCAGAACTTGTTGAAGACAGAACATTTTCCTTAAAAAAAGGGCCAAAGAACCCAAATTCCCTTCTCCCTCAAGCTCAAGATTCTACGTCAAGCGAATTCCACATTTAAGACAAAAGGAAAGAGAAGAAAGTGGGAATCTTCCTCGTAGGGAGGACAGGTGCTTCTGGAAAACAAGAATTTGGGAAAGGGTTAGCAATGGTGCTCATTTTCATTGCCACCTAAAAAAGTAATCTAAAGAGAATTAAAACATGTAAGCTTTAATTGATTTTATCTCTAATTCCAGTAATAATAATAGTGGTATTTGTTACGCACTAACTATATTCCAAGCAAGAGGTATACTGAATGCCACAGTAGAACTGAAACAGTCCCAGTCTCCCATGGAGCTCACACATTTAAGGGGAGGCAAATCAGGTATTGAATTCCCATTTCATAGATGAGGAAACTGAGAGAAAGAGTAAAAGATGGTCAAGCCCTTTTTTCCTCATCTACCACTCCCTTTTGGGTCACGGTGACTTGCTCCTTTTATTTGCCACCCCTAGCCCCACAATGCTTACATACATATTTAGGATTTATTCATTCATATTCATGTCTGTCTCCCTATCTAGACTGTAAGACCATTGTGGACAGGGAATGTGTCTATTGTTGTACTGTCCTCTCCCAAGCACTTAGTATAGTGCTCTGCATAAAGTAGACACTTAATACATACAAGTGAATGAATGAATAATGAATGGAAGTGTCAGAGTCAGGTTTAGAACCCAGGTCTTCAGATTCCCGTATCCATATTCTTTTAAGTAGGCCCCACTTGTCGACATTTCTATTTCATAATTCTTACTGCATTGATGTTTTTGATTTTGTCCTTTTCTTGTTCTTTCAGAAGAGTGGGGTAATAATGATGGCATTTGTTAAGCACTTGCTATGTGCCAAGCACTGTTCTAAAACTGGGGTAGATACAAGGTAATCAGGTTGTCCCACGTGGGGGTCAAAGTCTTAATCCCCATTTTACAGATGAGGGAACTGAGACACAGAGAACTCAAGTGACTTGGAAAGAGAAGCTCAGGACATTAGGCATCACACCATCCAGGTTTCAAGCTATGGGAACACTAGGATAGTAAGTGATTGTAAGTCCTGAAGAGTCCAACAATATGGAAAAAGAATAATTTAGGATACATCTGGTTAGAAAGACCTACTGGGTAGTATGCAGAGAGGATACGTTACTAAAAATGCAAAACAACATTATGAAGAGCAGTGTTCTGTCGTCCATGCTCAGGGGAAATTCCCATACAGTGTTTTCTTTTCAAGAAGGAATTTTAATAGTTTTATTCAAAGTTATTTGATTAGATCCTTTAACTTTGGGAAAGAAGTTTAGCACTTTTTCTAGTTAAAAAAACTCAGTGGGTCATTGAAATTAAATCTAGGAAGCTGACACTCTACTCTTTATATCCTTTTCATTATGTTCTTTTGGAAGTAAACATTTCTGAACTTCAATATGCAGTTTTCTCTAATTGGAAGTAAAAGCACAAGCAATCCCACAAAGCAATATCTAGGCGCATCACTTAGAAGCATGGGGTTACATTTCATTATGGTTAATTTAGAAATTGCATTTAGTCATAAAGAAGTAACATGTTGAGCACTGGCACAGAAGAGCGTTGTATTTGAAGAGAAACCCTGAAGTGCCCGCAAAGGATTACTGATGGAAGAGGTTTAAACTCTCGAGTAACTACTGTGTTTTGGGCAACATGACTTGAAAACATTTGGGATTCTGTTATAGGTTCTACAATAGAGTTGCAGACTCTCTGTCACGCCAAGCCATCTGGAAACTCCCTTCCTTTATAATCCTTGCTCTTATCTTTTTCCTCAATTATTGTTATAATAACAATAACAACCTGCTCACCTCACTCCTCTAACAGCTTTCTCTCTGCTGATCTCTCGCCGACGTCCTGCTTCTGGCCTGAAATGCCCTTGCTCTTTATATCTGACAGACAGTTACTCTCCCTTACCTTCGAAGCTAGAGTCAGAGGATGTGGGTTCTAATCCCAGCTCTGCCACTCGTCAGCTGAGTGATTTTAAGTAAGCCACTTAACTTCTCTGGGCCTCAGTTGCCTCATCTGTAAAATGTGAGGCCCACATGGAACAACCTGATTATCTTGAATCTATCCCAGTGCTTACAACAGTGCTTAGCACAAGTAGCATTATTATTATTATTTCTTCCAAGAGGCCTTCCCTGACCAAACCCTCATTTTCTCTTCTCTAATTCTCTTTTCTGTCACCCTTGCACCTGGTTGTAGGGTGCACAAATTATGTACAATTTAGATTGTACACAAATTTATTGAGATTTATTGAGATTAATGTCTGTGTCTCCCTCTATACTGTAAGCTTGTTGTGGGTAAGGAACATGTCTACAAACTCTGCTATCTTGTACTCTTCTAAGTACTTAGTACAGTAAAACACATTCAGTACACTTACAGTACACTAAATAAATGTGAATGATTGATTGGCATGGTCCATATTTAGTTCTCGAATGAGAAGATTGAGAAGGGACCTGATCAATTGACAAAACCATGAAGTGGTTACATAGAATCAATACAAAATTGTTGCTCACTAAATCCTGTAACATCAAGATGAAGAAGTACTCACTAAAGATCATTGGGGAAAGCCCCCAAAAGATAGTCGTTTTTATTCTTCAGGTGATAAACTTACAGATTTGTAAGACGGGAAGTGTTTGCAGGCCATAAATACTGGTGGACCTGAGGGCACCTTGACTGAGTCTGTGGACAAGTGACTCATAATAATGGATTATGAGAGGGAAGATTAGGGATATATTTGGGATATTTTGTCAAAATCTGTTTTGGATAAAGCCAAAATTCAGTGTGAGATGTTATTTAAAAAAAAAATGACTTTGCCTCTTTTAGGCTTCAAAGGATGTCCTTTTGACGTGGCATTTGGTAAATGACTTTTTTTTTTCCTTTTGTGTAAGGCAGTTGTTGGGTTCGGTCTTCTATATGTGAGCCATGAACATGCACAAACACACACACACACACATTTTGAGAACAAAAGAAACTTTTGGTTATGTCATCTAACCTCTCAACTAACATTTCTGTATCTATTCAGTTTTCCCTCTAGTAACTAACTCTGGACTTTGTATTCTTGGATTTATCCAAACCTCTCTTCAACCTGCTATTTTTCATGACACAATTTCTTGTGTAAGCTCTTGTGGGAAGGTATGTCTAAAAACTCCATTATATTGTACTCTCCAAAGTACTTTGTACAGTGCTCTGCACATAGTAAGTGCTAAATAAATACAACTGATTGATTGATCAAAAATATTCCTTGCATATATCCCTATTACAAAATAAAGTGTTTAGGTTGTTTTGCAAAACTTCAATCATACTGGCCCTCACTCTTTGCTTTCCAGGCTCAAGAATCTTATTGATTCTTATACTATCCTTTTAAAGATCATTTTCTCCACCCAAAACTTCTATAATGAGACAAAATCCACCCTTGCAAATGCTTGTTTGAGAAAAAAACAAAAAAACTAGCAAACATTGGCAAACATTTGCACATCTAATAAATACTGGAATTTAAGTTATTTTTTTCAAAAAAAAATGTTTGTTTTGCTTGAGTCTCATGATTACCAAGAGATGGGCTGGCAGATGCAAAGACAAGGACATTTTGCAGTTTCCAGCCAAATTTCCAGTCTCTCTTTTGTCAATTTCACTTTCCCCATTTTTGAATTAGTTGGTAATGCTTTCTAGGCACTTGAGTACAGATAATCCCATTTCATAATTATATTCAAGACCCCGTGTAGATTTACAAGACTATTTCAGAAAATTAGAAAAACTTTGCCAGAGTTTAGAAAATTGGAAGTCCTGTATAACCGATTGGTCAGAGCAGAGGGGATTCATTTCCTAGCCACATCTCCACCATGGCAAGGTAAAAAATAATTTGTTTCCTAAAATATTTTCTCAGTGGATATCAGCCAATCCTTAGTAAAATTTCTGATTAAAAATGTTTGTCTTGTTTGAAGTAAAAAAAAAAAACAATACAAAGCATCAATGTTGAATAAAGGATGGTCTCTGCTGAGGAATATTCATTCAATCGTATTTACTGAGCATTTACTGTGCGCAGAGCACTTACTGTGTGCAATAAAGAGAGACAAGACAAGAGACAGAAGCCCACCTGGATTGGTGTAGCGGATACAACACAAGCCTGGGAGTCAGAAGATCTTAGGTTCTTACCCCGGCTCTGCCACTTGTCTGCTGTGTGACCTTGGGCAAGTCACTTAACTTCTCTGTGCCTCAGTTACCTCATCTGTAAGATGGGGATTAAGACTGTGAGCCCCACATGGGACAACCTGATTATCTTGTATCTACTCCACCGCTTAGAACATTGCTTGGCACTTAGAACATTGCTTGGCACATAGTAAGCACTTAAGACATAGCATCATTATTATTATTAGACAATCCCTGCGCACAGTGGGCTCACAGTATAGAGACTCGTCATGGTAGCATTACTTAATGTAAATGCTTTGAGAAGCAGCTTGGCTCAGGGGAAAGAGCCCGGGCTTGGGAGTCAGAGGTCATGGGTTCAAATCCCGGCTCTGCCACTTGTCAGCTGTGTGACTGTGGGCAAGTCACTTAACTCCTCTGTGCCTCAGTTACCTCATCTGTAAAATGGGGATTAAAAAACTGTGAGCCCCACGTGGGACAACCTGATCACCCTGTATCACCCTGATCACCCTTATCACCCTGTATCTACCCCAGCGCTTAGAATAGTGCTCTGCACATAGTAAGCGCTAACAAATACCAACATTATTATTATTAGCAAGTGAAGCGGTTTCAAAGTGACATGGAATGAAAATCCCAATGTATTCTGCATTTTAAATTTGCCTACGTAGCAGTATTTATAGTCATAATTCCTGAAGATATGATAATATAATAGTGGTATTTGTTAACCGCTTATTATATAAGAAGCACTGTCCTAAGCACTGGAGTAGATGCAAGATAATCAGGATCCAGATGTGGCTCGCAGTTTAAGCAGGAGGTAGAACAGTTATAGAATCCCAATTTTTGCAGAAGAGGGATCTGAGACACAGAGAAGCTAAGTGACTTGCCCAAGGTCACACAGCAGGTACATGTCAGAATCAGGATTAGAACCCAGGTCTTTGGATTCCCAGGCCTGTGCTCTTTCCATTAGACCACTCTGTTTCTCGATTGTATACTCTATTGTTAATACAATGCTCTGCACAAAATAAGTGCTAAACAAATACCACTAGTTGATTGATTAAAAAGTGAACTTTGGAGAGTACAATAAAGGTCCTCAAGGATCTTACAATCTAAGAAAATAAAATTGATCAATCCATAAGTACATAAATTCCAACAATAACAATAGCAGTGAATTAAATAGGTGGGTGAATGATTTGGAATTTTGTTGAAATAATGTTTTGAAGCACAAAAATACTATCTATTAAATAACATTTCTATCTAAAAGATAGCATTTCTTCCCACACAGAATAATAGAAACTTATTTGTCAATTAGCAGGTATACCTGTTTATCCTTCTTAAATAAAATTAACTCTGTGTAAATGTGGGTGAAGTGCCTTTCACAGGGATATACTAAAGAGGACAGCTATTTACCAGTAGTCTTGTTTCAAATCACTGATTAGACTGAAGATTTCCACTCATAAGCCACATATGCTTTCTTTATTCAAAGGTGTTCTAGGACAAAACAGTTATTCAGTCTACTAAAGAATAAAAAAAAAAAATTGAGGATGATCCCACTAGATTGTGAATTCCTCTAGGGCATGGATCATGTCTAATAACTTTACTCTCAAGCGCATATTAAATCAATCAACTAATAGTGTTTATTGAGCAATTACTGTGTGCAGAGAACTGTACTAAGTGCTTGGAAGAGTAAAATGTAGCACTAAAACATATTCCCTGTCCACTGTGAGCTTACAGTCTTGAGGGGGAGACAGACAATAATATAAATAAATGAATATTGTACTTTCCAAGTGCTTAGTACAGTGCTCTGAACACAGTAAGCGCTCAATAAATACAATTGAATGAAATATGTACATAAGTGCTGTGCGACTGGGAGGGGTGAAGACAAGATAAGATTAGTGCTTGGATTAAAGAGGTAGCAGTTTGGATGGAGAGGAAAGGGTGGATTTTAGTTATGCTGTGAAGGAAGAACTGTGAGGACTTAGTGATGTATTGAATATGTGGGTTGAATGTGAGTGGGGAGTCAAGGATAAGGCCAAGGTTATGGGCTTGTGAAACAGAAAGTATGGTAGTGTTGTATGCAACGATGGGAAAAATCAAGGGGAGGACAGGGTTTGAGTGCTTGGCACAGATTAAGCACTTGTTAAATACTATTGATAATGAAAATAAGAATAAGAATAATTGCAGCATTTTTTAAGTAATTGAATTGGGCTAGCTATCTAATCAGGTCTGGCACAGTCCCCCGTCCTATGTGGGGCTCACGGTCTAGGTAGGTGAGGGAAGACATATATTGAATTCCCATTTTACAAAAAACTCAGGTGCAGAGAAGTTAAGTGACTTGGCCAAAGTGACATAACAGCAAGTGATTGGTTGGTCTATTGATGAAGAATTACAGAGCGAGCCTAATAAAACTTGAGAACCATTCAGCTAGAGCAAGAGATGCTTGAGTGGGAACAATCTTAGATCATAATGGAACGCCGCAGTACCTCTGAGAATCTATAAATAAGATAAGAATATTTATTTCTTCTTTTTGGGGTACTCATTTCTCTCCCTCAAAGGAGAAACAGCTTGTACTTGGATTGAAAACTTTCCCACCTGCCTGGAAGCAGTTACAATACCTGCAGTGTAACCTACAAACGGTCCGCTTTAACAGCTCCAACAGACTATTAACCTCTAAAAATAAATACAGGTTGGAAAGTTTATTTCCCCTTTAGAAAGAAAAAAAAATCAATAAGAACTTGGATTCTATTTGTGAGCTAAAGTGCTTAGCCTGCTAAATAAAGCTTGTCTCATAGAATATGACAGGCTATAACAGACTTAATGGGTCAGGCCTGAAGTCTGACCATCTGACCATTCTCATGTCAATGACCCTGGAGAAATGCTAGTAATGATACCAGTGTGGCATAGAAATGAAGAATGGAAAATATGACAAAATATAATTTCAGTTCATTAATATTGGGTGCATGTATATATATGCAATGATATATTTATATGGGGAATATGTGCATTTATTGGATGCATTGGATGATTGGATGTGCTGGGTTGGGTGAATGGGGGAGTAGTAGATCCAGAGAAAGATGGTTTGAACAAGACTTATTTCCATTTATTACCTTGTTAAGAACATATCAAATATTGCTGGGCTCTTAGATGTTGGTGTTTATCTGCAGGAGTGACTACAAGAGAACTTCTGAGAGTTGGGGAGATGTGTGGACCTGATAAGCCGCGTGAGTGGGAGGGAACTTTGTATTCTAAAACTTTCTGCAGCCAGCCCGGTTCGGGGAATAGTAGACTAGTCCCTAATAACCCCTACACCTTTGGGAAGATGCCACTATTTCATCCATAGGATGTTAATGGCAATATTGGATGTTGGGACTTGGAGAGCACTGGACAGATAATGTCCCCAACCTGCCTTGGAAGAACAGAAAGGGGGTTTTAGGATTGACAGAATCCATGCTCTTCTAAAGTGACTCTGGGGCCTTTTTTTGGCTGGGATTAAGGCTAAGAACCTCCAGGAAACTCACATAGCACCATCTTGCTTCTTGATTGGCACCGGAGGCCAGTGAAAGGGAAAAGAAGTTGAGTTCTTGGGACTGGGCAGAGAGGGAATGTGGCGAGGATTGGTGGAGATTAAAATGGACTGTGTACTCCTTGAGGGCAGGGAACATGTCTACCAACTCTATTGTGCTGAATCCCTTCTTCAAATAGGTGAAGGCTTGATGCTGCTAAAAGTTTACACTGTGAGTGCATTATTGGGCAGGGATTGTCTCTATTTGTTGCCAAATTGTACATTCCAAGCACTTAATGCAGTGCTCTGCACATAGTAAGCGCTCAATAAATAGTATTGAATGAAAGTTTTGGGTCATCGAACTTATGGTCTAGGGGAAAGATGGTATGCTCTGCACACAGTAAGTGCTTAGTAAATGCAATCGACTGATTGTCATAAATAAATAAATTACAGATATGCACATAGGTGCTGTGGGGCTGAGAGTGGCATGAATAAAGGGAGAGTGTCAGGGTGATGCAGAAGGTAGTGAGGGAAAAGGAAAAGAGGGCTTAGTCAAGGAAGGTCACTTGAAGGAGTTGTGCCTTCAATATAGCTTTGAAGGGGAGAGAGTAATTGCCTGTCAGATATGAAGAGGGAGGCTACTCCAGACCCGAGGCAGGATGTTGGACTGTAAGCCCGTCAGTGGGCAGGGATTGTCTCTATCTGTTGCCGAATTGAACATTCCAAGTGCTCAGTACAGTGCTATGCACATAGTAGGTGCTCAATAAATACTATTGAATGAATGAATGATGTTGGCGAAAGGAGGTTCTTGGCAAGACAAACTAGATCGAGGTTCAGCGAGTAGGTTGGTAATAGAGGACTAAAGTGGTGGGCTGAATTGTTGTAGTGATGTGAGGTAAAGGGGGACAGGGAGTTTCCGTTTGATGTGGAAGTGTATTGGCAGCCACCGGAGGTTCTTTAGGAGAGAAGAGACATGGACTGAATGTTTTTTCAGAAAAATCATTCCGGCAGCAGTTTGAAGTATTGACTGGAGTGGGGAGAGACAGGGCACAGGGAGTTCAGAAGAGAGGCTGATGCATTAATCAAGATGGGGTAGCATAAGTGTTTGGATTAACATAGTAGCAGCTTGGATGGAGAGGAAAGGGCAGATTTTAACAATGCAGTGAAGGTTGAATTCACAGGATTTAGTGATAGATCCAACATATTCAACTGAATGAGAGAGAGGAGTAAAGATAATGCTGAGGTTGTGGCCTTGGGAAAGAGGAAGGACAGTGGTGCTGTCTACAGCGACGGGAAAGTCAGGGGAAGAACCTTATTCTTCAACTATAATTTCACTGTATTTAATCCAGGCTGAACTAGCTTCTCGATGAGCATTTGTTTATGTAGGAGGCCTAGGCTATTTAAGAAAGCATTGGGGGTGGAATTTTATTATGCATGCTCCAGTTCTTAAAAGTTTTTCCTATTTTAGAGTTAAGATAAATGCACCATGAACAATGCTACTAGGTGTAAACAAAGAAATGTTTTATTTAGGGGCCCACCAAAATACATTTTACTAATGCACCAGGTTTCCATAACAATTACAAATAGGGGATTCACAGTGGATTTTAGAAATATTTCACATGTAAACATAACTGGCAGCTGCAACTATGAAATAAACAGCACATATATTTACAGTCCTAGCAGTTATACCGTATGGTATTGCTGATGGGAAAGACTTATGTTTTGGCTTTTAGCAATTTTAGTTGTGTTTTCTGAAATGTCCTATATGTTTTCTCTTTTTTTAACACCTAATAATGAAACCCTCAAAACGCTGCAATTATAACTTGTTTTGGAGATCAACTGAGAGATAGTAAAACAACTATTCCATTCATTATCTACCTGTTTTTAATGGGGATAATAGCTAATCATTTAAAAACAAAATAAACCAGATTATGTCATTGCATTACACTGGGGAGACCTATCTCATGTTCCCTCAAATACATATCAGGTTTGACCTGCCTAGTCATCATTTGATTGACAAGATATATTTTTTAAGTAGCACACTTTGGAAATTGATAAGAGGTCACAGGTAACACCGAAGAAATGTTCAAGAAGACAGACATGATATCTGTGGTTGGTCTTGGTCTCCTACTTATGTTGAAAGGCTCAATGCTATCGCTGCTTCCTAAATTTCAGTTTGTTCAATTTGGTCCCGATGTCATATTATTGCCACTGTTTTCTATCAGTTTCCTTTATCAAGTACAGTATTTATTTAGAGAGTCCTAAAAACCAAAGCACCATTCTAAGGAAGCCCTGGGCTGGATACAAAAAGAATCATATTGATGCAGTCCCTGTCCGACTCAGAGATCATAGTCTAAGAGGTGGGAAGAGTAGGTATCTTTCCTCCATTTTACAGACAAGTAAACTGAGGCTCAGAGAGCTTATGTGGCCATCTAATGGCCAGTAGTAGAAATGGAGTTGATTAGACTGTGAGCCCATCATTGGGCAGGGATCTATGCCTAATTGTACATTCCAAGCCCTTAGTCCAGTGCTCTGCACTTGGTAAGCATTCAGTAAATACTATTGAATGAATTAATGAATGAACTTCAGTGTCCTGACCCTCAAGTACAAAGATCTTTCCATTAGACCATAATGGCATCTTCTCTGTCTATCTAGGAATCATGGACAATTTTTTCCTAGGTAGCCTAATGTATTTTCACTTGGCTGTTCTCAAGGGGAGGAAGGATTGCCCAGGCCTGGCTGAGTAAATATATGTATATATTTTATAGCAGTGTGGCTTAGTGGAAACAGCCCGGGTTTGGGAGTCAGAGGTCATGGGTTCTAATCCCAAATCCACCATTCGTCAGCTGTGTGACTTTGGGCAAGTCATTTAACTTCTCTGTGCCTCAGTTACCTCATCTGTAAAATGGGGATCAAGACTGTGAGCCCCAAGTAGGACAACCTGATTACTTTGTATCTATCCCAGTGCTTAGAACAGTGCTTGGCACATAGTAAGAGCTTAACAAATGCCATCATCATCATTATTATTATATATAGTACATATGTATACAAATAATATATGTATACATATAATATATATATGTATTTGTTTTTCCATAGGCTTATGGACAAATCATGGAATTCTTTTGATCTCTATGCTAGGTAAGTGACTCCTGAAAACAGTCAATAACATACAGCAGCTCCCAGGCAAATATTGAAAACATATTCCATCATGTATACAATATTTAATTAGATCTAGTCATCAGAGTGACACCTTATCGTGGCAGGAGAGTTTGCATATGCTGGTGAACCTTCAAGCTAGGCCATATACGGCTACCCATAATGGAAAGGCCTAAGCTGAAGCATTAGACAAAGCCGATTCACCTGGGCTGGGCAGCAGCCGTGTGGGAAAGAATCAAAGACTGATGATCATTCGTTCATTTTTGCAGTCATATTTATTAAGTGTTTACTCTGTGCAGAGCACTATACTAAGCAATTGGGAAAGTACTATATAGCAATAAAGAGTGACAAGCCCTGCCCACAACGAGCTCACAGCCTGGGGGCGGGGGATGCTGGAAGAGAGACAGACGTCAATATAAATATATAAAATTACAGATATACATAAGTGATGTGGGGCAGGGAGGTGGGAAAGAGTAAAGGGAGTAAGTCAGGGTAACGCAGAAGGGAGTGGGAGATGAAAAGTGGGGCTTAGTTTGGGAAAGCTTTTGGAGAAAGTGAGCCTTCAGTAAGGCTTTGAGTGGGGGGAGAGTCACTGTCTGGCAGATTTGAGAAGGGAAGGGCAGAAGTAGAATGTGGTTCAGGGGTCAGCAGTCAGACAAGTGAGATGGAAGCCCAGTGAGAAGGTTAGACCAGAGGAGTAGAGTGTGGGGGCTGGGTTGTAGAAGGCGAGAAGTGAGGTGAAGTAGGAGGGGGCAAGGTGATGGAGAGCTTTAAAACCAATGTGAGGAGTTTTTGTTTGATAAGGAGGTGGGTAAGAAACCCCTGGAGATTTTTGAGGAGGTGTGTGACATGTTCTGAATGTAAACGTTGATCAAAGACAAAGGCAGAATCCAAGTTTTATTGCATGGAAGAAAGCAGTGGTAAATCACTTCCATGTCTTTACCAAGAAAAGTCTACAGATACACATACCAGAATGACCTTATGACAGAGTTTGGGTTGTTCTAAAGAGGGTGTGTCCATGAAGTCAAACCCAGTGGCATTTGAAGAAGTTGCCAGAGTGCTAGGATGTGACTGCCAGTGTAGAAAAGTTTGAGTTTTAATGTTTATCAAGTTATTTCCTGTGTTAAGCACTGATCCAAGCTTTGGAAGAGGTAAATATGTTGTACTGTACTCTCCCAAGCATTTAATACAGTCCTCTCTGTACACAGTAAGCATTCAGTAAATACCATCGATGATGATGATAATCAGATTGGACTCAGTCTCTGTCCCCCTTGGGGCTCCCATTCCAAGAGAAAGGAAGACCATGAGAGCTTTGTTATCATATATGGCACCAAAACTCTGAAACACACAGCAGGTGCATTTCACCCATCACACATAATAGTCTGGGTAGTATCTCCCTCTATAGTCCTAAAATCACCCAGGCTGACTTATCTTGCAGAACGGAGAAGCAGCGTGCCCAAGGGGAAAGAGCATTTACCTGGGAGTCAGAGGACTTGGGTTTTAAATCTGCTCTTCCACTCCCCTGCTGTATGAATTTGAACAGCGTGCTTCAGTTTCTTCATCTGTAAAGTGGGGGCAAAATACATTTTCTCCCTCTTTCTCAGACTATGAGCCTCATGTAGGTCAGAGCCTTCCGAACTGAATAACATGTATCATGCCAGCACTGACACAGTGCTTGGCATACCAGATAATACAGTCACAGAAATCGAACAAGTGATAGACATCTCTTGAGTAAGTTGCTACATGACATAAGCCAAATTTTGATGAGAGACTTTGGGAGAGAGACTCCGGACTCATCAATAAAACTCAAAGAGGCAAAGGAAGATTTAGAGTTGTTACTTCTGTCTTTTGAGTGGTACGATTGCTTTCCTTCACTCCAGTACCCTAGTTGGAAGTATATGTAAACGTTGAGGATGTTATAAAATCAAGAAGTTTTTTTTAATGTATGTTTTATAGGATTTTTTAAATTAAAAAATGGCAAAGGTGAAGGAAAATTTCAGTTGAGGTTCAAGCTTCTGTGTGCTCTGTACTCAATTTTGACCATTACTCAGTTTAAAGCATATTGCTTTATCTTTCTATGAGACAAACCTGTTGTTTCCCTGTTTCACATGGGCTTAGTAATGCATGCCTTTTTCAAGCTGCATTGTGTTGTTACAATGATGGAAAAGTAATGAGTGGCAAAAACAACTCAGAAATATGATGTTTTTCAATAAAAGTCTGTTACGTCACATAGTTTTCCAAATTATCACCAAAAAAACACTTTGGAGAAATATATTATTATCAAACAAAGTTCAGGATCCAAGACAATAAATCAAAAGAAAGAGTCCTTGAAGGTGATAATGCATTCTTGTTCAGATAGTAAAATTGATGTCAACCCTTTAATGTTTTTTCTAGAATAACAAATATAATGCTTTGCTAATATAATACAGTTGTAGCTTTCTTGAATTCAATTTGCCCTATTTGGAAAGGAAAATTATTCTTGAGGACAAAACAATGAATCCTCTGTAACGCACAAATACTGGCCATGAATTGTGTCCAATAAATTCAGAATCTAAAGTGCTCTATTGTGGGAGAATATCTTCTGTAAGGGCTGGTTTATTCACTGGTTAAACCAGGTCTTTATTTTATTTTAAGAATCATTACTGTATTTAAAAAATACATGAAATTCATAGAAATGTGAAGGCTTTTGTTGCTTATAATTAGGTGGCAGGTGTGATTTTTCCTTACCCATTTTCAAGTTTATTTTAATTATCAATCTTCCCCTTATTATCATCATTTATTTTGAAAGAGTCTTTTTGGCAGATGAGCTGACTTTAAAAAGTCACTTTTGGCAGGAAAATGATCAGGGAAGGCCTGATATGAGTCTTCTATTACCATCATATTGATTTCAACTGTACATTTATCTTGTTAGAGTTAGAAATGAAATTAACATCATTATTTTTTCCTAATCAATTACCGTGTGTTACTTTTCACTTCTGTTTCTTCCAACTATCTAATCACTAGAAGTATCATGAGCAAATAAATTTGCTTCTCTTTAATAGCTCTCTGAGGGGAAAAAAAAACAAAACAAAACAATGAGAACTTTCTACTCTTCCTGTTAATCTTTAAATTTAGGATTTAAAGATTCTAAATTACCCCAGATTGAGTTTGGGCTACAAACTACTCCCATAGAAATTGTCACAGAGGGGTGGGAGAGGTAGCTAGTTACATCCTATGTGATGTTCTTTCACACCAACCACAGATTTCAATGAAGTATGGCTCCAGTTTTCTTACATGCCTGAATGTGGCTGAAATTGCCCCGGGAAGGGTGCAGCTGAAGCATGATTTAGGAAAACAAGGTAGATTAATGCAAAATGGAGACTGGAAACAAAATGGAGTAAGTAAGGCCAGTTAAGAGTTGTTTTTCACACTGTTACTTCCACAATCAATAATTTATTTTACAACTCTTTCCCCTGCTAGATTGTAAAATCCTTGTGGCAGGGATTGTTCATAGCCTATTTTACTCTCCCAATTAGTACAGTGCTCTGTATATGTGTTGAATATAGATAATTATATTAGCAACAAAAACAATAATAATTGTATTTGTAAAGTGCTTAGTCTGTGCTAAGCCCCATATTGGCACTGGAGTAATAATAATAATAATAATGTTGGTATTTGTTAAGCACTTACTATGTGCAGAGCACTGTTCTAAGCGCTGGGGTAGACACAGGGGAATCGGGTTGTCCCACGTGGGGCTCACAGTCTTCATCCCCATTTTACAGATGAGGTAACTGAGGCCCAGAGAAGTGAAGTGACTTGCCCACAGTCACACAGCTGACAAGTGGCAGATCTGGGATTCGAACCCATGACCTCTGACTCCAAACCCCATGCTATACAAGCTAGTCAGGTTGGACACAATAGGAGGGTGTTCAGGTATTGGGCAGTTATTGAATAGATGTTAAAGGTAGATTGATTCTTGGTGTACTTAGGGACACCATCATAGAGGTCTTGGAAATTACTGTATTCACATTATTATTCTACTTTTTTGCATAACATTACATGGAAAATTAATTACAGCAGTCAGGGGAGCAGGAGGATAAAGAGGAAGAAAAAAAGGAGGAAGGAAGGAGGGGCTAAGGAAGAGGATGGTAGGAGCACACGCCACTTAACTTCTCTGTTCTTCAGTTACCTCATCTATAAAGAGGAGAGTAAGGCTGTGAGCCCCATGTGGGACATGGCCTATGTTAAATTTGATTAGTTTGTGTCTATCCCAGAATTTAGTAAGGTGACTGATTCATAGTAAGCACTTAAATATTTTTTTAAAAGTACAGGGAAGCTTATAAAAAGTGAATATACCTATTATATATATAATACATATGCATATATATATACAAAAGTAGGCTGAGGATGGGTATAAATATATGATGCATGTAGTAAAATAAAATCAGCCAACTCTCCCAGTAGGGGAGCTTCGCTTAGGGAGACAGACAATATGAATAAATAAGTAATTTATAATTACTTATTACTATGCCCTTTGTATGCTGAGGGAAACAGGAGCTCCCACTGCAAAATGAGACCTTACCCAGAGACTCAGGGAGTTCGTGTCGATTTCTCACTCCTTTGTCCTTCCAATAACGAGAGGGACACGTTTTCCTTCAACTTAGGTAGTTTGTGTTGTAGGGTTGACAAAATATTTTTCATTAGCCATCTGCCTTCTCTATTTACTGCAAATGGAAGCTTAATATTTCAGCATAAACAGTCATCTTGAAGAGAATGATTTGCATTCCAAAATGCGCCTCCTAAGCAGATCACCTTCTCCTTAAAGAAGCCCTAAGCATGTGGGTAAAGTGGCACAATTATTTCCATCACAAAGAATCACTTATCATTCGTCAGTTGATACGTTACTGTTTAACTTCACCCAGTTGGAAATGTCAATCAATACTTGCTCGTACAATATAGGAAAATATGTAATGACAGTCAATTAAAGAGAGATCATTTGGAAGTCTGCTTCAAATGCATCATTGTTTTCATTTTCTTTTCATGCTGGCTGTACTGTTGTTTAAAATGATCCTTGACGGAGTCCAGCTTTTCTCTTTGTGAAAGAAATGTCCATAATCACTTAAATCCTATCAGAAAATAGGTGACTTCCTCTAATTATGCTTAGCACTAGTATTCAAAGTACTCTTTTTTAATCCAGGTTTTAAATGAATGATTCTCATCAAGTAAAAGTCTTAAGACTCTTCAAAGCAAGCAGTTGGCTGTTATGCATCGAACTCCAACTCTGCTACTGGCCTCTGTGACCCTGGGCAAATAACTTAATCTCTCTGGGCCTCAGTTTCCCCAGATGTAAAATAGGAATAGATTGTAGCCCCTGTGTGAGACAGAGACTATGCTTGATCTGATTATCTTGTAGCTGCTCTAATGCTTAGCACAAGACTTGGCACAGAGTAAAGTCTTAGCAATTACTATTACTATTCATAACGATAATAATAATAATAACTTCATGTCCACTTTTATTGCTATTTTTTATGGGTGAAATATCTGTTCTGGCATAGCTACACAGCTAACATGGGCGTAATCAGAGACATAAAACCAACTACCTGCAAAGTGCCTACTAAGTAGATTTTGCAGAAATTGATACAAAGTTTCTTTTTTTTATCCTAGCTGAACATTGGAATTTCATGGGATTTAGGACGTACAGGCTAGGAAGTAACTTCCTGGAAAACTATCAATTGCAAAAGTTGACAAGTCATAACAGATAAGACACTTTCCCTAATCTGGGCAGTATCTTACCTGCTCCAAATATTAAGAAGTGACAGTGCAAGTTAGGAAATGAAATAATAAGGAAAATACATTTGAGGTGTCGCAAATCATTTGTCCATTTGTGGGTTATCAACTTTGAAATGCTATTGTTGACTCTTTTTCATTTGCCTGTAGGAGAGTCGATTATGGAAATAACAAGCCCAGTAATTTTCTGGGGAGGAGAGAGCAGAATACTGTAAACATTTAGAGCCTCAACTGGAATACTCATGTGGAGTAGAGGGGAAGCTCTTTCTTCACCCTTGTGCTTTGTTTCCTTTGTGTACACTTGTTCGCTCTCAACCCTGTGCTCTTTCCATTGTACTACCCACCTGTACTCTCTCTTCTCTTGCTTCATCTCTTGTGAGTCCTCTCTTGTACACAATCTTCCCTGTGCTCTCTCACTTTGTACTCTCTCCTATGCACTTTCTCCTGGAGTAGATAATGATAATAATAGTGATGATGGTGTCTGTTACTCGCTTCCCACATGTCAATCACCGTTCTAACCACTGGGGCGGATACAGGCTAATCAGTCCCTGTCCAACATAGGGCGCCCAGTCCTAATCCCCGTTTAAAAGATGAGGTAACTGAGGCGCAGAGAAGTTAAGTGACTTGCCCAAGATCACACAGCAGATGAGTGGCAGAGCTGCCATTAGAACCCAGGTGCTACTGACTTCCAGACCCGTGCTCTTATCCATTAGATCGTGCTGCTTCGTCAGTTTAACTCAGACCATTTTTCTAAGTTGCCGGTGAGTCTTTTTCCAATTCATAGTGACTTTAAGAACCTTGTATCCATAGAGTTTTCTTGGTCAAAATGTGGAAATGTTTTACCATTTCCTTCTTCTGTGTAGTAAAAACTAAAGTCTCTACCGTTGACTCAGATCAACGTTTTGCTGACTTGATCATCTATCTGCCTTGGACTCTTTTTCATGCTACTGCTGCCCAGCAGAGGTGAAGCAACTTTGACACTTTTGTTTAGACCTTTCCATTATGGGTGACCGTAATGAGAGAATATCTCTGAATAGCAGAGCTCGAAGCTTCATTGGCGTACACCTGCCATGGTGAGGTGTTGATTCATTGGAGAGAACCCAGACCATAAATAGTACTAAAGAAAACATTTTGCAACAAGACAGGGATGGACCTGTGGAAGAGCATGACTGATCAAATACTAACATACTGCCAGACCTCCTGGGAGTGGCCCCCTGCCTCCTTACAAATGTCCAGCTCTGTCAGTGGCTGTCATTGTCCGGATTGATTATCCCGATGACTCACCATAGTGAGAGGCAGGTGGAAAACTATTTTCCCCTTCCCGCTTGGTCTTTTCTGGCCTCTCCACTTCTGAAGATGAAGTAATTTGTATAGAGGTTATATTTCTTCTGCTTTTTCAGGTTTAAGCTTTAATACAACCATCAGTAAGTCATTCCACACCCAGTTGGGGATCCTGATTCACTCTTTAGAATCAACTGATGGAATTTATTGAGCATTTATTCTGGACAGAGCTCTGTATGAAGCACTCAGAAGTGAATAAGCAAATACCTACCCTCAAGGAAAACTTGCTAATTATTGCTACTAATCCATTCATAACTGCCCCATCTGAAGAGCCACATCCTCCACAGGAAAAATACAAATAAAAAACTGTGTGGAGGCAGGAGGTATAGTCCTTTTGAAAAATGTGTTCTCAGTTCTTGGTTTCTTTGATTTCAGATACATTGATAAAAAAGTAAATAAACATTCAAACATTCATTTTACATTTAAATGTAATGTACCCTTCATTTCTGCAGCCACTTTTCAGAAGTCATGTAGGGTTGATCCTTTTTTTAAAATTTTTATTCATAGGCTGATATTTTATTTAGAGCTTCCATTTTCTTTCATGGAGGTCTTGATGCTTTTTTTTAGTCTCCAACACTTAAAAACTTTGTTGTTTTTTTCCATTCGCACACCCCCTAGTGTGAACCGAAAAACAATAAGTGCTATGTTGATATATTTAGTTCACATTTCTTCCTCTTACACTCTTTACAGTCTCTGATATTGTCACTTGTCCAACTCACACATGCTGAAACTCTGAAAATTATTCTCACCAGCAGCAAAACCAGTGAAGAAACATATTTCACAGGCCAGTGAACCCTTTTCTTGACTGCGAATATACTCAGTCCTTTTAATCATTCTTAAGTGAAAAGCAGTGAAATATGTGAAACTCTAAGTGAAAATTGCTATCTTCAGATATAACTCTACCAACAGCCAAATAATTTTAAGCACAATATGATACATTACTCTCTTTCTGAAACAGGACAGTTAAAGAGTTGTTATTTTCTAGCTTACATACGCTTTTGGGAAACACATTTTTCATTTTGGTTTAATTAGAAAATACTGGATGCTTGTAAGCGGTGGTCTCCAACATCTTTGTGTGGTGTTTAAATTTTGATGATGAAGTATATTTTTTATCAGTCATTCTATGCCTGATAAAACAGCTTAAGATCTACTAAGGTATTGCATATGAATACCCAGAAAGCTGTATTTGCACATTTTCCAATTCAGAGGCAGGAAAACTTTGTAGAGATGGTGCATATGCTTTATTCATGAATTTGTTTCTCTACTTGAACAAAATACCATATTACTGCTCCCTAAGGTAAGGACCACTCTAGAAAAGTGAAGTGGAGAATTGAGGAAACCGAGAAGCAGTGTATCGTGGTGGAATGAGCACAGTACTGGGACAGGAGACCTAGGTTCTAATCCAGGGTCTGCCACTTGCCTGCTGTGTGACTTGGGGCAAGTCACATGATTTCCATGTGCCTCACTTTCCCTATCTGTAGAATGGGGATTTAATACTGGTCCTCTGACCCCCTTAGACTGTGAATCCAGCGTGGGACAGAGACTGATTCTGCTGTGATTGGATCATCTCTTACCCTGTGCTCTAACATAATAAGTGCTTAACAAATCCCACAATTATTATTATTCATTAATTTAATGAGCCGGGTACATCTACCCAGTTCTAAGTGCCTGGGGAAGTACAGTTCAATAGAGTTAGAACTTCATTATACAATCCAAGAGTTTAGTGCAGTGCTTTGCACAGATGAAGCATTCAATAAATTCTACTGATTGATTGATTAATAATAGTAGTAATGACATTAATAGTAGTGGTAGTATTTATTGAGCATGCACTCAGCTTGAGGGAGGCACAAATAAAGTAACATGTTCCCTGTCCACCTGGAATTTATCTTTTAACAGGGAAGACATATAGAAAAAAATATTTTTAGTTGATGAACAGCTTTTATGCTCTCAGCCCCAAGAAGCGATCCAAGCCACAACCCCATTACACTTCTCAACTCCCACTGGAATTTGTAGCCTCTGAACAGGGGATCCTGGCCCTGAGCTGCAAAATAACTTGCCAGCTACTTCAAGAACTCCCAGTGCAAGAGCCCTCTGTCCACTGGACTTTCACATCCCATTTTCTGAATCATGATGCTTCCCATTCCAGATCCTTAAAAAGCCAAAGTCTAGAAAGGAGCCCTTCCTCTTCTAGTCCTTCCTTTCTTTCAATCAAAGGTATTTATTTGAACACTTACTCTGTGGAGAACACTATACTAAGGATTTGAGAGAGTATAAATACAATAGAGTTGGTAGACATGATCTCTGACCCCAAGGAGCTCAGAGGCTAGAGGCCGAATAGACTACAGACACCATCAACCTTCCACAACACCCTGGAAAGGCTGGAGGCTGTAAACTAGGCTGTACCCTGCTTAAACTGTAAGCTCCTACCCTAGCCTGTAAAAGCCTTGTAGGCAGGGGACATGTCTACCAAATCTGTTGTCAGCTGTGTGACTGTTGGGCAAATCACTTAACTTCTTTGTGCCTCAGTTACCTCATCTGTAAAATGGAGATGAAGACTGTGAGCCTCACGTGGGACAACCTGATTACCCTGTATCTACCCCAGCACTTAGAACAGTGCTCTGCACATAGTAAACACTTAACAAATACCAACATTATTATTATTAGATTGTATTCTCCCAAGCTTTTCCATTAGGCCACTATGCTTCTTGTGATAAGGAGTTGTTCATCACCAGTCCATAGGTAGTGATAGTTATTTATGATAGTTATTTGTCCTTCTCAGCCCATATTCAAAATCAGAGTTCCAAGAACTGTGAGCTCACTGAGGGTAGGGATTGTGTCTTGTAGTATCTGTTCCATCCAAAGTGCTTTGCAGACAGTAATCAGTTGATTAATCATATTTATTATTATTAATAATAATAATGGTATTTATTAAGCATTTACTACATGCCAAGCACTGTTCTAAGTGATAGGGTAGATACAAGAGGTAGATGAGAGCGCTATAAGGTAATTAGGTTGGACCCAAAGACTGTCCCACCTGGGGCTACAGCCTTAATCCCCATTTCACAGGTGAGGAAACTGAGGCACAGAGAAATGACTTGCCCAAGGTCACTGAGCAGACAAGTGGCAGAGGTGGGATTAGAACCCGCATCATCTGACCCCCAAGCCCATGCACTTCATAAATCCTGTTGTGTCTATCTCCAGTCCCTTCTCCCTACTTATACACTTAGATTACGAGTCCCCTGAGGGACAGGGATCATGCCAAATTCTCACCTGTGTATTCTCTTCCAGCACTTAGTACATCATCATCATCATCATCATCATCAAAACCATTTATTGAGCTCTTCCTATGTGCAAATCACTATACTACTACTAATAATAATATTGGTATTTGTTAAGCACTTACTATGTGCCAAGCACTGTTCTAAGCACTGGGGTAGATACAAGGCAATCAGGTTGTCCCACGTAGGGCTCACAGTTTTCATCCCCATTTTACAGATGAAGTAACTGAGGCACAGAGAAGTTAAGTGACTTGCCCTAAGTTACTCAGCTGACAGACGGCAGAGCCGGGATTCGAACCCATACTGTTTGACTTGATTAACAGTGCTTAGAACAGTTCTTGGCACATAGTAAGCATTTAATACAACAGAGTTAGTAGACAGCCTTCCTGCCCACAATGTGCTTGCCATCCCTGCATTTAGTAAATACTTGAAAAATGCTATTACTACTATGACTATGTCTCCTATTAGAGGAGGACTTTACACTACCTTGCCTGAATTCAGAGGACTTTCCTCTTAGTTGATACGAATTCCATCTTCAATCACTGGCCCATCGACCTATGATTCTGTCTCTGGCAGTGATACCTGGAGCTTGAAGAAACCGTGTGATGGCTTTCTTCCTAAACATCCATCTTCAAAGGTTTCTTATGGGAAGGACAGTGCCTACCAGTTCTCTTATATTATACTCCTCCAGATGCTTAGTGTGTTGTTCTGCACACGGTAAGCACTCAATGAATATGATTGATTGATTGAAATGGACCATTCCACTCTCCATCCCAACCTTCTCTTTGGTAACCTACTATGGAACAATTATCCACAAATTGATCCAAACCTTTCCTTATTCTGCTGATTCTTCCACCCTATAGTTTCCTGTGGGAATGAACACCCATCTTCTTTCTCTTTACCGGACAAAGAAGTATTTCCATGTGTTTGTTTTGGACCTATTTTCTCTCAAAGGTCACTGAATATCTTCTCATCAATCATTCTACTAGTATTTTTTGAGGCCCTACTGAAATCACTATGACATTTGTTAAGCAATTACTGGATGTCAAAGTACTATGCTAAATGTTGAGGTAGATAAAAGATAGATTGGCTACTGTGTACACAGTTGCTTATAGGTTAAATAAAAGAAACAAACCTGGCTCAAACTAACAATTCTGGCCTATATCTTTTCCAGGGATAAAACAAGTGCTCTGGATGTTGGAAATGTACAATAGCGTTTTCATGCTATTTAGGAAGATGCTAGTCCAGACCTCTGACTCACACCCTGAATCCTTCATACAGTTTAATAAATTACTCTACCCACAGTATTTGCTCAGTAAATACCATTGATTGATCGATTAAAAAGTCTTTGCACCTCCTAAATGCTGAGTCCCAAGGAGTAGAGTTTGAAAACCCTTCAGTCTGGTCTAACTTATGCACAGCATCCTAGTTACTGGACACAGTGCTCAAAACAATTTGTTCCACTTCAGTGAAGGAAATAATTGGATTTTTTTTAAAAATATGTCTTCATACACGATTGGGCAATGTGGTAAAAGAATGCCTAAAATATCTTTCCTGATTAAAATACTCACTCAAATACACCAAAGAGTTAAGTTTCAGTGAATCAAATTCAAATTTTAATTCACTTCAAAAGCAGTGCACTCGGTGTGATTTAAATTGGGTGTCTGATGAGCTCATAGGTTGGGACAGTCAGGCATATTTCAATTTAATTGTTTATACTGAGTATGGTTATCCATCTCCCTAGCATTAATTCAGTTTGGTTAGGAGGCCTGTGTTCCTGCCCTATATGTGTATTTTCTCAAAGAAGCTAGTCCAATCCCTGAACAGTAAAGAATAAGGTAGAGTAACTGACAGTTCCATGGGGAAAAAAAAATCCTCTCATTTAATTGAGAGATTGAAACACAGTGATTTCCCACTAATCTGAGAAAAAATGAATAGAGCAATGATCCATAGACTTGACTGGAATGGAAGAATCTGAATTTTCCATTTCACTGCATTCGTACACTCTAGAACAATCACAATTAGTTCAGTGCTCTGCACACAGTAAGAGCTCAATACATGCAACTGAATGAATGAATGAAACTCTTGAGAGCAGGGAGAACAACTACTTCTATTTTCTCAAGTGCTTAACACAGTACTCCTCACAGAGTGAATGCTCAATAAATGCCATCGATAATAATGGTGATCAGAGAACAGGTCTTCAACTTTGCTTCCAGACATCCAATAGTGTTCTGCACACAGAAGGCACTGGTAAATAATAATGATAATCATAATAATCATAATGATGTTTACTCTCCCTATTGATAATCTATTTTCAAGTCTCCCCCTGTGAGCTGTAAACTCCTTGTGGTCAGGGGACATATCCACCACCTCTGTTGTGGTGTATTTTCTTAAAAGCACATAGTTCAGTGTTCTAATAATAATAATAATAATAATGTTGGTATTTGTTAAGTGCTTACTATGTGCCGAGCACTGTTCTAAGCGCTGGGGTAAACACAGGGGAATCAGGTTGTCCCACATGGGGCTCACAGTCTTCATCCCCATTTTACAGATGAGGGAACTGAGGCCCAGAGAAGTGAAGTGACTTGCCCACAGTCACACAGCTGACAAGTGGCAGAGCTGGGATTCGAACTCATGAGCCCTGACTCCAAAGCCCGTGCTCTTTCCACTGCACCACGCTGTTTCTCCTGCACCTAGTAAGCAATTGTTAAAAAAAAAATGTATTGACAGAATTCAAAAATAGAATTAATTCCACTCCATAAACTCAAGGTTTCCTCTGGTCCAAACTCAGCTGTGCTGATGAGAAAATTGTAGTGGCTAACGGCACTAGGAAGGTTGACTCAGTGAATCCTCACCAATCCCCACATTTAAACAGGAAAGGGAAATCCAAGTCAAACAAAATAAAAACATCAGAAAAGTCTTTGCAAGCACTTGATAATAGGTGATAGATTGCAGTGCAGAAAAACAGTTTTATCTATTGCTTTGAATGAAGATTCAGTCGTTTTGAGCATCCATTGTTCAAAGCAAATACACTTATACTTTGTTTTCAAAAAGTGTGATATTGAAAGAAATCAATGCTGGAGCAGTACAACTGTATTAGCAGCAGAAGCCTTGGGTAGATTAATTAGGGTGAAATGTTTCATTGAGTAGTTCAAATTCACCAGAGATCTAAAACTGGCAAAGAACTGAAACCCATGTGAAGGATCAACATATGTTCCAGTTATTTCTTGTTGAGAAGGCCATGATGAAAAACTTCTCCACGATATGGCAATCACATCCTAGATGTGGTACTGATCTACTAAGTTGAAGAGAGTGCATTTAGTCAGAACAAAGTCGTTGAGGTCACTGGTGTTTGAAATAAAGCCATAGGGAAGTTGCTCAGAACTTCTTTCTTTCGACTCAGGCATAATCCCAGTATACAGTTCTATCTCCTAACTGCTCCTAACTTTTAACTTCTAGGCTTTGAGCTCATTGTTTGGTAGGATTGTCTCTATCTGTTGCCGAACTGTACTTTCCAAGCACTTAGTACAGTGCTCTGCACAAAGTAAGCGCGCAATAAATATGATTGAATGAATGAATAAAAGGAGTACCTCCGAGCCATCAAAATTTCTGTTTGTTAATTTGAAAAGGTGTTACAATGAAATTTTTTTTAGTATTGTTTAGTAATGTACACTTTAAGTTAAATATGCCACTTTAAGTTAAGCTTTGCATGTGAGTGACAGTAGGGTTTCTCTAGAAATTTTTAAAAAAACTGTAGAAATGGGAGACTCAGAGAGTGATGTCCTTTCCCCACAGTCTTTATCTTATACCTCTGTGGTTTGGAAGATGTCAGTTAAATATGTCATTAGTCCAAGAAACAAAGGTGTATGCATGATCACAGAAGATTTGAGTGATGCCTCTTTCAGAAGTTCCCAAAAGATCTGGGATGGTAGGAGAGGACTATAAGCAAATAAAAAGTAAGCATTTGGGGAACTCAAAATATGTCACATAATCACATGGAGGACTTCTAAAAAACCTCTCCCAGAAGCCTGGAATCAAATATTTGGTGATCAGATTCCTGAATCTTTTTGTATCCTCGCGCTTACCTGTAGAAAGTAGGTGGAACTAAAGTGGACTAAGCATTGAGAACCCACTGGGGTCGATATACTGAACTAAACACTTGGGAACTATACAACAAAGAAGTGACATGTTCCCAGCTGACAAGGAGTTTACATCTACATAGCCCAGCTTTATACCCTGTTGCTGCTGGGGGAAGGAACAGAAAAATTGTGATCTAATTAGCCAGAGCATTTTCATAGCTGCCTCATTTTCTTCAGCTGTTTCAGCCCAAATCTTGTGA
This sequence comes from Ornithorhynchus anatinus, assembly GCF_004115215.2. Lineage (NCBI taxonomy): Eukaryota > Metazoa > Chordata > Mammalia > Monotremata > Ornithorhynchidae > Ornithorhynchus > Ornithorhynchus anatinus. Next base: position 31,528,264 of record NC_041745.1, read on the forward strand.
GGCTGTCAAATGTTTCTGTCAGATCGAGATCTCGATGTTATTCCCTGCACTTCTCCTGCTTGTGATGTGAAGCAGAGTTCACTTGGACTGTACTCTTTTGGGCTTTGAAGTTGCATTGCCATCCCAGGTGCTAGGGCTTAACAAAGTTCTTATATAGACAGTGACTGAGCAAATTTTCTGATATTACCAGCAATAGAGAGCAACAAAATCCAGCTACCTCAGTCAGGACCCCCCCGCCCCCTTCCTGAACAACATTCACCCTTATGAAAAATTCCACCGGTTTTGTAAATTAAAGGTGATTTTATTTTTTAAAGAAAATGACCTAATGTCCGTATATGCGTAAGTGACCTATTCATTCAAAGAATACAATGATACCTTCAAGATTAAAACCCATTCCAAGCTTATGATTTGGGGTGTATTTTGCTAAATAGATTTAGTCTTCCATTCTGAAAAAGCCGAGCAATTATTAGTCAAATTCAAAAAGGTCTTGGATTTAATGTTTTTTTAATAGTATTTGTTACGTGCCTATTATGTAATAATAATAATTATTATAGTATTCATTAAGCACTTACTATGTGCCGGGCACCGTACTAAGCACTGAAGTGGAGACAAGCAAATAGGGTTGAACATCCCTGTCCCATGTGGGGCTTACAGTCTCGATCTACATTTTACAGATTAGATAACTGAGGCACAGAGAAGTGAAGTGACTTGCCCTAGGTCACGTAGACAAGTGACAGAGCTAGGATGAGATGGGCCGAGCACTCTGTAAAAGCACTACATTAGATACACGATAATCACATTGGGTACAGTCTCTATCGCACATGGAGGTCTCAACCTAAGTAGTACAGAGGAAAATTTAATCTCCATTTGACAAATAAGGTAACTGAAGCCTAGAGAAGTTAAGTGAATTGCCTGATTCACAAAAAAAGGCAAGTTGCAGAGCAGGGATTAGAACCCAGATCCTCTGAGTCCTTAGCCCATGCTCTTTCCTCGAGGCCCCTGGAATATTTGACCACTTACTGATCCTTGTGCAGATATCATTGTAAAATCCCCATCAGTCGAGCCAGCGGGTAGTCAAGTAGCATGTATTGGTCTTATGTGACTCAGAATAAGTAACACTGGTCAGCTTTTACTTGAAACCTCCAATCTTTCAATCGCCTTTTTAGTTACCTAAATTAATTTAATCCAAATATCTCATTTTACCTGTGTCTGATAGATCTACTCTGATTTAATCTGATAAAGTGGTATTTGCCTCATTCGGGGCTATAAAACAGCAAATTAATTTTATGAGTTGCAGAGATGGTTATTAGTTCTCATCAAACCTATCATATTTAATACCTACAGATTGCATAGTAAACCAGAAAATCATGAAGTGACACAGGTCTCCTGAGACATTTTTTTGCTCTCTCAAAGAAAGAGCATTTGTGCAGCAAATGGTGGGAAAGCAGAGTTGGGTGATGACAGGATATATCTTGCCCATGTCAGTGTTAAGTGACCAAAATTTAGATTTCACGATAAAATTAAATGGCTAATACCTATACTCCTGTGTGCATTTTTAACATCTAGCAACTAACTACTCCTAGGGGAAATAAACTATTATCATTGCGTATGATATGTATTCCTTCCTTATGGAAGCCTCTTTCAGAGCATGCAAACTCCTTTCCTCATTAGTAATTTTTTCTGTTAGTGTTTTAATTTTAATATAAGCTTAGAAAACACCAAATCCATTCTGATAAGGTTTCAATCCTAAAATGAAATAAAAAGTCAATTACCTCAATTAAAGGCATCTTTTTTTGTGTGTGTTCTTTTTTTCCCTTTAAACATGACAAGACTTGCAACTGTTTTTCTATTTAAGTGGAACTTGTAAATAATGAAGTGTGGCAGAAATATCAATAATTCATGCTCAATCATGTTGTGCAGGTAGTTGATGAAAGCAGAGTGCTATGTATTCATTTAGACTTACTATCTGGTAATATGACAGTTTGAATCCAAGAGTTATGCTGATTAGGAAGAAGTCACCAGTTTATACAAAACTGGGCAAGTATTGTTGCAAGTCTATTATAATAATTTTAAAGTTTTTCAAGATAATCTCGTGGAAATTATTTTCCAGGGGAAAAATAGTTTTCTTTAAGAGAAATAAATCTCCCAAACATAAGCCAGTTCCTTGGATTTTTTTGTAATTATTAATGAGGAGTCAAAACTATTGTTTCATACAATCAGGTTGCATGAATGCTATAAGATCCTAATATTAGACTAAGCCTTTCGTTTCATGAGGTTGAGATTGGGGTCACTTAGCTTTATTACATCAAGCTATGTCCAAAGTCATACAGAAGGGTAGGATTAGAAACTCAGTCCAAGATTCAGTCAGTTGGGAGTTCTAGGAAGGGCTCAGGCATTGTGGCCAAAATAGAATAGAAAATAGGATAATGACCAAAGTTGTGATTTAATCAATTTTGCAACCTGTAAAGCACTGCAATCGAAAAATACCAAAGGGAGGTAAACAAGATGATATAGAAAGACACTGAGGTGTGAAGCTAGAAATGATACGTTTCATAGACTGATTACGAATCATCTAGTCCTCAACTGCATGGCTGTCTGAAAACTTTTTAAGGGGGAAATAGCCAAAAAGAGGGTTCATATTAAATTAAGCTCAAATTAGCTCACCCTAATTTTATTTCTATCTTTGGTATAGCTTAAGCAGAGAAAACTACGTGACCATGTGAAGTTTTTTTGTTGTGGTTTCAGTGTAGTGGGTAGAGCACGGGCCTGGGAATCAGAAAGTCAGGGGTTTTAATCTCAGTTTTGCCATTTGTCTGCTGTGTGACCTTGGGCAAGCCACTTCAATGACTCACTCTCCCTTATAGGTGCACTCTGAAGATAAAATAAAGTTCATAATGAAATGTAAGTCCTTTGTAAAAAAAAAAAAAGTGTTCTGTAAATTCGAACCATTAGTATTGTTATCATCATCATCATTATAGTTATTATTAGGAAAATTCAGTTCAATTAGAAATCATTGCCTCAGATTTCTTGGCTTTGCTCCCTCAGAGCAAACTTCTGAACTGCCTAGTGAATATGTTGGTTTTCACTGAACTGAATATAATTATTAATAACATTTGTTGAGTACATACTTTGTACATAATATTATTTCAGATGTTTGGTATTTTGCAAAGATGACCTTTGCAATCTATCTGGGTTGCAGACTTGAAGGGGGAAAATAACAAGCTTCCATGTTTTGATGAAGAAGGAAATGGCTGACAGACTGCACTGGCCTATCCTTGGCTGGTTGACCTGAAAGCTTAACTGCCTATGCCAGGACCATTAAACATGCAGTCAAAGGCGTTCTCGCCCATTCCCTCTGGACTGGGTAGTGTGCCCAGGGGAGCCATTATGAACAGTTTCTGGTGAAACATTTGTCTTCCTACCACTAGCTGAGTGCACGGGAAAAGGCCCAGTCAGCAGTGGCATAATGACAAGGATGAGCTTTTTCTGGACTGCCTCCACCCCACTTTAGGCCTCAGTTGGCCCACGACGAAACACTGCCGGTACATGTTGGAAAAGGAATGCTCAGCCGCATCCAAGAGGTATGTCCAGGAAATAGAGAAAAATAGGAAAAGAATGTCAGCATTTATCCTGACAGCTCCCTGTGATTATACAGTCATTTAGCTCACCAAGAGCTCCATTTCCTCCCCTTTATTCTGGATTCAATCCATGTTCAACTGGTGAATAGAGTGGGAAATGATGAAGGTGCCTTAACACTTTCAAGCCTCTGGGTGTTATTTGTTGCACCAAAAAGTATATGTGTGTGGACTGTCACCTTTTGTAATAAGTACTGGAACAGGACCTTGAGGGACATGTGCTGTCTCTATATTTGGGGTGTGAAAATGATGCATCTGATGGTGAAATTGTGTGAGTGTGCTTGCGTAGGCTGATTCATAACTGACAAACCTTGATACATCTTGTGCAGCTAAATGGTCTCTTGCTGTTTTGTTATATTGCATGATTACTTTCTCCTTCTTGGAGTCTCATTCCTTTTCTAAGTCCCCAAATGTATCAGACAGTGGTGAGACTAGACTGCCAACGATGTGACCTTGGGACATGGACAGTTGTTCCCAACATTTAAATTCCTCACAGCATAACTTCACTGACCAGGTCTTCAGAGGGAACAGGCAATGGAAGGTTAGACAAACCTGTGGTCCAAGGTGTGCCAGAGCGGGGTAACCACAAACAGTGTGGATGTAAGTGTTGTGGTCTAGTGGATAGAGCACAGGCCTGCGAGTCAGAAACACCTGGGGTTCTACTTGCAGCTCTGCCATTTGTCTGCAGTGTGACCTTGGGCAAGTCACTTAACTTCCCTGTGCCTCTGTTACCTCATCTGTAAAAAGGGGAATAAGATTGTGAGGACATGGACTGTGTCCAATGTGATTAGCTTATATCTACCACAGCTCCTGGCACATAAGTGTTTAATAAATACCATTTTAAAAAAAGTAAAAAATCAAGAAACCCTTTAAAGACCCAATGAAGCAAATCTTCGGATGCTGTCACATAGCAGTGGATGCAGCATCAGATAGATCAGCCCAATACAACTGTTCAAATGAGATGATCCCCTTTACAGTAGAGTCCTCAAGAAGAATGTATACCCAGAATGTACATACCCATTTACACAGTTCCGAGATTAACAACACAACTGACAGCATAGCCTTCAAATAAAAGGGTGTATGGAAGCAAATTGGAAACAAATCTCAGCACGAGCCATCTGCTGTTTTGTTGCCATTTCAGTAACTTGCTACTTTAGCTATGACAGAAATTACCCTATTAGATTGCCAGCTCCTTCTGGGAAGGGAACATACCATTTTTTTGTTTTGTACTTCTCAAGCACTTAGTAAAGTACTTTGCTCTCAGTGGACAATCAATAAACAGTACAATAACTGGTACCATCACTATTTCTACAATTACTACTAATTGATCAATCAACCAATTGTGTTTATTGAGGGCTTGCTGAGAGCAGAGTACCATTCTAAGCCCTCGGGAGAGTACCATTCAACAGATTCGCTAGACCCGTTCACTGTCCATGTGGAGAAGCTCAATCTAAGTAAATGCTAGTCAAAATTCCAGAAATGCTTATGGAAGAAACAGTACAATATAGTAAGGATCATAACTGGGGTTTCTGAAGGGCAGAATGGAGAAGAGTGTTGATCAGGTGAGTTTTAAAATATAAATGAATGCATAGCGGCATAGTCTGGTCGATAGAGCAAAGGCCTGGGAGTCAGAGGACCTGAGTTCTAATTCTGCCTCTGTCACTTGTCTGCTGTGTGACCTTGGGCAAGTCACTTAACTTTTTCCTCATCTGTAATGCCAATAATAATGGTTAATAATAATTATGGTATTTGTTAAGCACTTACTCTGTGTCAGGCACTGTATTAAGCACTGGGGTGGATACAAGCGAATTGGGTTGGATACAATCCCTGTCCCATGTTGAGCTCACAATTTCGATCCCCATTTTACAGATGAGGGAACTGAGGCACAGAGAAGTTAAGTGATTTGCTCAAGGTCATCCAGCAGATAAGTGGCAAAGCCCATGACCTTCTGACTCCCAGGACCGTGCTCTCTCCACTACACTATGCTGCTTGTCTAAAATGTAAAATGGGGATTCAGATTATGAATTCCACATGGACTGCGTCCAACATGATTAGCTTGTATCTACTCAAGGGCTTTTGACAGTATAATGCCGCATAGTAAATTCTTAACAAATACTGTTAAAAAAAAAATATACTGAAGTACAGCACCACCCAACGGGATAGACTATCCCTTTTAGTTTAGGCATTTTCAATCTTCTTCTTCAAATATTTTCTATGAGCCTGCTTGTGCATGGTTCTGGGCTGGATCAGTCAAATCGAATGACGAGCATTAGGAGTATTTCAATCTGCATCCGCTACTGCCATTTCTGGTTCTATTTAAGACATTTTGATATATAAATGGGGGAGAAGGGATTCACTGATGAATAGAAGAGTGGATCTAAGAGTAACTGACAGAAGGACAGACAATGAAGTTGTGAAAATAAAGGCCTCAGCTTTCAAAGCAAAAATTCTGCATGCCCTTGAGGAAAGAGCATGGTTTAGGAAGTCAGGAGATCTGGGTTATAGTCCCAGCTCTGCCGCTTGTCTGTTATGTAACCTTGAGGAAGTCACTTCACTGCTACGGGCCTCGGTTACCCCATCTCTAAAAATGGGTATTAAATATCTGCCCTTCCTCCTACTTAAATTGGGAACCCCAAGTTGGATAGGAACTGTCTGACCTAATTATCTTATTTCTAGCCCAGAACTTAGTATAGTGCTTGGCAATTAGTAAACGCTTAAGAAATACCATGATCGTTTTCCAAAATTTCCAAGTTATTTCCTGGACAATTTTGGTAACTAAATAAGACCCGTAATGTATGGGGTTGGTTTTCATTATATAAGTTCTAATATGAATTTTTAAAAAATATATTTCTCTTTAAGAAAGCAGAGTAAATATCTGCAGCCTATTTAAGAGAGTGTAGACCCAGCAACAGGAATTGGAGCAGAAACACATTTTTTGCCTGAAATCCCTGAAAATGTGCTTTCCACATAATGGCTATACCACTAATAGCCATTAGATTCTGTGAAAAGGGTCTATTTCTGAAAGTGGATAGCCACAGTTGTTCTAGGGAAATATTTATATAAAACCATTTCAGCCATTTCTGGACTTTCCTAATGCTGCATTTATTTCTAAGAAGATTAGGCTGTGAATAAAATCAGGGTTTTAAGAGCCAGTTATTTTATCCTCTTACTGGACAGACAGTGAGATTAAGCCATCTTCTTAAAATAAAAGGAAGGTAATTCCAAAATATTGGAAAAAAATGGTCCCTTTGCCCTAGGATCATCCTCTGCTCTATGGGCAAATTTTGATCGCTCGTGAAAGTAGAAAGCAGTGATCTACTTTCGCTTGACCTCTGCTGGCAGGAAACACTTGCCATACCCAGGACATCTGACTGTGGAATAGAAGGACCATTCTGAACCCTAATTTATTACTTCATTTTAGCGTGATGGAACTCCTGTTTTTATAAAGCAGAGATGAGTGGTCACGAGAAAAAATGTTAAGTGCCTAATACAGCCCTCTCTGTTCTATACGTGTATAATAACTGTGGGTGATAAAGAAATACAGAATAAAGCAGAAGCTCATAGCACTTCCCCAACAGTCCATATCTTTGCCTAGGAGTCAGAAGAGAGACGAGTAAAGGTCAGGATGTCAATGAGATGGGGCTTAGAGAGAGTTAATTCTGCCACTTGTAATCAAGCTGTCTTCTTCCCACCCAGGCATGTACTGACACTTTCTATCTGTAATCTTTGTGTTGTGGATCCTCTTTTGACATTACACTATGAAATTCAACATTTCTCGGCCTCACTTATACTCAGTTTTAGGACTTTTGTTTGTTTCCATTCTTTCTGGACCAGAATCCCACACATTTCCCTTAATGTACTTTCTTACCTGTAGTCTTATATGATTTTCACACCAGCATTATTTTTTCAGAATTTTCACACTTTGAGACATTCTGCAAAGTTTGCACTATTTAAACAAACACCTCTCTTTCCCACCTCAACCTTTGAAGTGTTTTGATTGTTTTGAATATAATTGATAATAGTAATGTGGTATTTGTTAAATGTTTTACTATATGCTAAGCACTGGACTGTACTAAATGCTGGGCTACATACATATAAGACAATCCAAAGTTTCACATGGGGCTCCCAGCCTAATGTTCATTTCAGGATAATTTTAGATAATGACAAATCTCTAGTGTTATAGCACAAGGTGACTTTTTTGCTAAACGGGATGTGAAAAATAGCACTTGCATAGTAACCATATGTACCTATAATACATTTAATTCAAAATTAGAACTATATACTCACTATATTATTTCAACAATAGCTATATTTATCAAAGTTATCTTTTTTCCTATATACATTGTTTTGATCAGGGTTTTGGATCTTGGTTTTGCATTAATGCACTTGACATTATTCCCTAGGGGAAGCTATATTCATCTGTCATTTAATTACCTTGTTTCATGAAATAAGTAGGCTATTTTTCTCTTCCAAAACTTGTTCACCATATTCATTCATTCATTCAGTCGTATTCATTAAGCACTTACTTTGTACAGAGCCCTGTACTAAGTGCTTGGAAAGTACAATTCGGCAGCAGATTGAGACAATCCCTAACTAACAAGGGGCTCACCATCTAGAGGGGGAGACAGACCATATGAAACCCAAAAGTGTGAGCTCCATGTCCTTTACTCTCTCTGACTTAATAAAACTAATTGTGGTATTTGTTCAGCTCTTACTATATGTTAAACTATGTGCTTAGTGATGGGATAGAAACAATTAGACAATTCCTCTCCCACTTGGGACTCACATTGTAAGGCCAAGGGAGAAAAGTTGCTTAATTCCCATTTCACAAGAGAGGAAACTGAGGCATCAAGATTTTAAATGACTTGTCCAAGACTGCACAGCAGGCAAGTGATAGGGTGGGATTAGAACCCAGGTCTCCTGACTCACAATCCTGTGTTTGTTTCCTCTGTTGTTTTTTTTAAATAGTCATGTGGCTTCTGGGAGATAGACCATATATAAACAACCCAAATCACAGAATTACAGAGTAATCCATAGGTAAAGAGAGACCTGTCCACAGTTGAGAGGAAGGCTGGGAGGAACAAAGATGGAGAATTGGCAGTCTGAAACTATTTTCATGCTTAGGGCTCAATTCTACTATTTCTTGTGAATACTAGGGTGCAGGGGGGAACTTTGTGCAGATATAAAGTGCTTAATAACTGCTGAAAAAAGTCTAGCAACATGAAAAAAATGTATTTTGTATAGCTTCGTGTCTATCAACAGTACACATCATTATGCACTTTTTAAGTTAATAGCACTTTCATTACGTGCCTTGTTTCTCTGAAAAAAAAAAAATTGAGAAAATCACAAGGTTAAACTCCCGGTATGGAGTAGAGCTGAATATGTGAGCTAATTAACTATTTTTAATCAGTGTTCTAAAGAAGGAAATGGAAAAATATCCTGCCTGGATTTCAATTAGTTTATTTTCATCTTTACCATTTGTTCCCAATTGTGTATTTTGACTAAATCTTGCAGCTTAGTGCAAGTATTTTTCTCTCCCAAATGTTTTATTTATTCTTTTTCTTCTGGTGTTTCCAGTGAAACATATTGCTTCATATAGGTCAGCTGAATCACCTAAAACCATAAAGATAATCTCATTATCTGCCAGTTGCTTCATTTAAAGGGAACAGACAGGCAATATACACCCAAAACTAAAGCAAAGCAATAAATAAAGAGATCATAGAAATGCATTTTCTTTCTTTTAACATTTCCACAACTTGCACAATGTAATTAGATGGACATCAGAGAAACAACATAAATGGAAAAAGTCTCTGGCATGAGCAAAAATTGTTTCCATTGCACTGAACTTCACCCTTTTCCTCATCTGCCCTTGCTAATGTACAGCCAGGTAGCCTGCTTTGTAAATGGGGAATTACAAAACCCGGAAGCTTCTTAGTCATTACTATTTGAAGTTGGTTTCCCATTTTGTGATCAACTGGCATTTATGTTCCTTCCTTCTGTGGCTGCTTTGACACATTTCTGTCATTTCTGTAGGAACAGGCTTGCTTGGTGAAGGCAAAGAAACTGGCATCATATTTTATGTTTTAACATTCTTTTTGACATAATGAACATTTCCTCCTGATTTTGCTGAAATCAGCACTGGCAAAGATCAAAGATGGGAAAGTCTTTAACAGCTTAAAATTGCCCCTGCCATTACCTTGTCAGTTGCCTGAGACCTTGAATGTTACAGAATATGAACATTTGGTGGACACATTACTCAGAAACAGCATTTGTGAAATCTAAAGTGTAAATCATTTGACAAGACATGAGAAAGAATGGTGGTTATTTAATTTTTTCCCAAAGCTTGGGGTCTAAGTGTTCCAGGTTAGTTGTTCAAGAGAGTGGATATCATCTATAGTGCATTATTTCAGACATGCTAACTTTAAGCCTAGTAAAGTTCTGCAAATATTTTGCAACTGAAGCATTTTTCAACCATGACAGGATGCAGGGAGCAGTGGGTGATAAAGACATGATATTATATTTTCTTCTTTCCATTGCAATAAAGAGCTTTTGATGTATATATTTCACTAAAGTTTTTTGTCATTAAGATCATGCAAGCTCTTTTTTTTTTTTTTAGGAGAAATAGGCTTTTACTGATTTGCTTACACCAGGCAGGTGTACCTGTCTCCCAGAAAAGATAATTATAATAATAACAATAATAACTGTGGCATTTGTTAAGTACTATTAGGTGCCAGGCACTATATTAAACACTGGGGAAGATACAAGTTTATCAGGTCAGACACAGTCCCTGTTACACGTGGAGCTCACCGTCTCAATTTTCATTTTGCAGGTGAGGTAACTGAGGTGCAGAGAGGTAAAGTGATTTGCCCAAGGTCACAGAGCTGACAAGGGACAGAGCCAGGATTAGAACCCATACTCTTCTAACTCCCAGCCTGGGTTCTACCCACTCTTCCATGACCTACAACCTCCATTTAGGATACAGGTCAGGGATTGTATTTTCACAGTCCACAGATATCTGACCTTGTTTGAGGACTGGCTTTAATCAATCCAGCAGATAATCAAAATGATGTATTGACCAAACTGCAGAGCACTGTCCTAAGCACTTTGAAAAATGTAGGAGAATCAGTGGTCATGATCCATGCCTTCTTGGAATTCAAATCTAGTGAGAGAGTAAGATTAGTATTAGTAAATTGCTGTGAGGAAGAAGGAAAAGGGAACAAGCACATGAATCAGTGCTTCAGTAACAGGATGTGTAAGACATGGTCAAAAGTGTTTCACTGTCTCCTAGTTCTATCCCCCTTTTCTTTCATTCATTGCTCTCCTTAATTAGTTATGCCTTTCAAATTCTTCCCTTTTTCTATCTCTATATCCCTTCCATCCTGCCCACTCTTGAGAGAATAAAGCAGTTGGTGGGTCCATGTTTAATACCACAGTGGTCCACTGACGTTTTCTTTTTCTGTATGTGTGTATGCACATATGTTACACCCTTTATTTTCAATCAGTCTTATATATTTAACATATTTTGTGAAGAGGACAATACAAAGCATCTGTAAGAGTTCAGTAAAGGCAAATTTAGAGACAGGGTCCCTGTTTTCAGAGAACTTACAATCAAAGAGACTGAATGTTGAAAAGTAGCGAGGAGTCAAAGATGGTACTAAAGTTGCGAACTTCTGTGCAGTGAGGATGTGGGCATTGGCATCTGCGATGTGAACATTAGGAGGAGGAGGAAGAGGAGGAGGGAAGAGGTTTGAGAGGGAAGATTAATTCACTTTGGGATGTGTTGAGTTTGAGGACAACTCCATTTAGAGGCAGGAGGAAATGAGAGTTTGGAAAGCAAGTGAGAGGTGGAGACTGGCAAGGGAACATGTGTATCATCCACTTAGAAGTGGTAGCAGAAGCCGTGTACGCTCCCGGTTTTCTCATTGCCAGAAGTACCATCATGCCAACACAAGCTATTCCTTAATCTTATCAAAGTGTATAGTGATATGCATTAAAATGTCTCATTTTACTAAATAATTCATCCCAAGTTATACCGCAGGGCAAAACTTGACTTCCACTGAATGGAACATAAAGAGACAAACGGGATGTTCGTTTAATTATGATTGTTTAAAACTGCTCCTTGTCAACATGGCAGTGAGTTGGTTCAACCAGTTCAAGAATGGTCTTGGATCTCAACGCTTATCCACACTTTCACAAAAGTAACTGACTCGACACTTTTTTCCAGCTGAGGGCCGTTTTATTAATTGCTCATCCTTTTAATCGTATTCAGGCAAACAGCAGGATGTACAACCATCTGGAGTTTCTTGGCTGAGTTACTGACCTCACAAATAGATTTGAAGCTCATCGATGGTGCCTTGGTTATCTTCAGTTACGTCCATCTGTTCACAGAACAGTATGCCTGCTGTCAAGTGAATCTCTCCCACTGGGGTTCAGGTGCCAAGTTTGAATAGCCCGAGATGGACAGCCTGCACGTAACTACAAGTGACATCTTTTCTTTAGGACACGTGGTGCTGCCTTTGACAGGAAGGCCATATTGGCAACACATGTCATTTAACATCTGATCATATCTAGGAACCCTTTAGAGATACTACAAACATATGCAGTGCAGAGGTAGATGGGATTGACGATAAAAATTTCCAGAAACAGTTGGCAGGAAAAAGTCTCAACGTATGCCAGCCTATCTATAGCCAAAGGTGCAACTTGACATACAGCAAGAAGAACACAGTTTTGAAAGGTCCCTTAATTTTGCTAGATATGACAGCCAGTATTTGCCTATTCTTAAGATCTTCTAAAAGGCCTCTTCCAATAATCATCATGATAATAATAATAATAATAATAATAATGATAGTTGTATTTCTTAATCACTTACTACGTGCCAGGAATGGTACTAAGCACTGGAGTTGATACAAGCTAATCAGGTTGGACACAGTCCTTGTCCCACAAGGGGCTCACAGTCTTAAACCTCATTTTACTGTCAAGGTCCCTGAGGTACAACAAAGTGAAGTGACTTGCCCAAGATCCCACAGCAGACAAGTGGTGGAGCTGGGATTAGAATCCAAGTCCTTCTGACTCCCTAGTCCGGGCTCTATCCACTAGGTGAAGCTACTTCTCATGGGTATGCTTCTCCCATCAACCTTGGCACACATATCCTAATCTATTTATTCTTGATGTATTCATCCACTTAATTCATTTCTTTTTAAATCTATTCTCAAGCTCTTTATCACTTACTTTGATAATTTTAGGTTTGCCATTAAATTATAAATTCCTCAAAAGCATTGATCACATTTTATATTAATTTTATGTCCCCCAGATACTTAATAATCAATGAGTAGCATTTATTGACTATCTTTTGCATTCAGAGTCCTGTGCCAATTGCTTTGGAGAATAGAATAGTAGACTTGATCCCTGTCCTCAAGTATCATACAGTCTGGCAGGGGAGAAGAGCATAAAATAATTTACTGATATAAAAAGAGAAAATGAAAATAGATAGGAAGATGAGAAAGTGCATAGTACAGTGCTCTGCATATAGTAAGCACTCAATAGAATCCATTGATTGATTAAGAACTTAAATAGTAAGCTATGTTGGCTGATGTGTAGAAATTGATATGGGTGAGTGGGAGTGGATTCATGTGTTGTTGATATAGAAGTCCTATGATAGTGCCTGGCAGAGGAGATTAAATTAGAAAATGTATAGGGGAGAGAGTTGCAGGCTGGAGGAAGGGCATGAGTGGGAGATTGGATTTGGGGAGTTGAGAATGAAGCATAGTGAGTAGGTTAGCTTGAGAGGAACAGAGAGGGCGAGCTAGGTTAAAGGGGGAGAAAAGAATGGATTAAAAGAGAAAAATTTGATTGAGTGCTCAAGGGGCAGACAGGAATGGGAAATTCCTAGATGAGCACTCCACACCCACTGTGCATTCAATAAATGTTAGTGTTGTTCATGATGATAACGACTATAATGATGATAATGATGATGACAACACTGATAAGGACAGAGATGATTGTTGTGGGCAGAGAATATGTGGGCTTGTTGTTACATTGTACTCTCCCAAGTGCTTACCACAGTGCTTTGCACACAGTAAGCACTCAATAAATATGATTGAATGAATGAATGGTTAGCTCTTCAGCTGTTTGTAACTTTCAAAATGGCAAGGACCATAATAATAAGAATGATGGTGTTTTTTAAGCCCATATTATGTGGCAAGCCCTGTTCTAAGCTCTGGGAGAGATACAGGGTAATCACGTTGTCCCACATGGGGCTCACAGTCTTAATCCCCATTTTACAGATCAGGTAACTGAGGCACAGAGAAGTTAAGTGAATTGCCCATAGTCACACAGCTGACAAGTGGCAGAGCCACTTGGGAGAGTCCAGTATAACAGAGTTGATAGACATGTGCCCTCCCACAACAAATTATACCATTCTTCAGCACTTTTGTATGTTTATTCAGTGTACTTTCAATTACAAATTTTGATTCCACTAGCTGTAAATATTTTATGTCTTTCTCCCCCATTGAAATGTAAACTCCTTGTTAGGGACCATTTTTAGTTTTATAATTCCTACAGCACTTAGCAAAGTGCAATGAACCTAGAGGCTGCTCAATAATTAGCATTAATACTACTATCTAGTGCAATGTTTTGGCCGGAAGAGACACTGCATCCATATTGATGATGATGAAGATGATGATGGTATATTTTTTCCAGGATGATTAATGGAAGAGGACACATATTCTTAGGAAATTATTAAATATTTTCATCATACTAATCACCTACAGTATGGGAGAATACGTAAATTGACCAAGCTTTAAAGAAAAGTAGCTCTTTTTTCACACCTATTGTGAGGTAGACTAATAATGATAATACCAATAATAATAAATTGCACCATTTATTAAGTACCAACTGTGTGTTGAGCACTGGGATAAATATAAGATTATGAGATTGGGAGAGACCCTGTTCCATCCTGGATTTGTCAGTCAATCATATTTGTTAAGGGCATATTGTGTGCAGAGCACTTTATTAGCGCTTGGGAGAGTACAATATAACATAGACACATTCCCTGCCCTAAATGAGCTTGCAAACTAGAGTGGGAGACAGACATTAATATAAATAAATAAATTACATATCTGTATATAAGTACTAAGGAGCTGGGAGGGGGGATGAATAAAGGAAGCAAGTCAGGGCAACCCAGAAGGGAGTGAGAGAAGAGGAAAGGAGAGCTTAGTGTGGGAATACCTCTTTGAGGAGTTGGGCCTTCAATAAGGCTTTGAATGGGGCAGAATAATTGTCCGTCGGATTTGAGGAGGAAAGCCACTGCAGGTCAGAGACAGGACATGGGTGAGAGGTTGGCGGAGACATAGATGAGATCAAGGCAGAACGAGAAGCTTAGCATTAGAGGAGTGATCTAATCTCAAATTTACAGATGAGGAAACTGAGGCTGAGAGAAGTTGTGACTTTCACAACTGGGATTATAACCAAGGTCTCTCTCCTGATTCCCAGTCCCATGCTCTTTCCACAGGGTCATGCTGTAGGGGACAGTCCATAGCCATTTTTAACTGATGGAAAACATGACATGATCGTGATGGGCAGGATGAATAATAATAGGATAAACAAGAGGAAATTATGTGATAACGTTTTTGGTGGCCACAAGCAATATTTAATACAAATGCTTTGGTAAAAATATCACAGATGTTATGCCCCACAGCAAAGCTATATATCACACAAATTCTAGTAACATAGAAAAAAAGCCTCATAAATTCTAGACTTTAAATCTAACTATAATAGGAACACACTGGAAGACTGACCAGACTTCACAGTTTGTTTGTGTAGAGAAATCAAGAAGATCTCATTTTACTGTCTTTTGGAATTGGAAATATGGAAATATGGAAGAAATAGAAAAGACTTGCATAAATCGTTTCCTCTCCAAGTGATTGCCATTTAGGTGTCTGCTTTTGCAAATTTACAAGGAAAGTAATGCTGCCCTTTTTTCTTCTCACCTTAGTGATCTATCCACCCCCTATTCCTAGTCCTTAAGTTTCCTGCCTCATGTCTCCTTTCATCTCACTGAAATCTCCCCATCCTTCCAGTCTATCTTTGCATTAGCAAATGATCCGTTTTATGAATTCACCGGAGACTTTATCGCACTGGCGTTGATGCTGACATCCTGACTGCTTTCCAGAGTTACGATGCTGGGTCTGAAATGGGGTGAGATGGGTGCAGGGGAAACAGGCAGTGATTGTAGCCAGGGTCAACAAAGTTTGGAAAACATCATCTTGACCATGATGACTCCAATTTCACCACCTAAAGAAAATAAAATATAATAATAATAATAATGTTGCCATTTGTTAAGCGCTTACTATGTGCCGAGCACTGTTCTAAGCGCTGGGGTAATAATAATAATAATAATGTTGGTATTTGTTAAGCGCTTACTATGTGCCGAGCACTGTTCTAAGCGCTGGGGTAGACATAGGGGAATCAGGTTGTCCCAGGTGGGGCTCACAATCTTAATCCCCATTTTACAGATGAGGGAACTGAGGCACAGAGAAGTTAAGTGACTTGCCCACAGTCACACAGCCGACAAGTGGCAGAGCTGGGATTCGAACTCATGAGCCCTGACTCCAAAGCCCGTGCTATTTCCACTGAGCCACGCTGCTTCAGGTTGTCCCACGTGGGGCTCACAGTCTTAATCCCCATTTTACAGATGAGGGAACTGAGGCACAGAGAAGTTAAGTGACTTGCCCACAGTCACACAGCCGACAAGTGGCAGAGCTGGGATTCGAACTCATGAGCCCTGACTCCAAAGCCCGTGCTCTTTCCACTGAGCCACGCTGCTTCTCATAATATAGGCTTTGGCCACTTAATGTTCAGTGGACCTGAATGATATAGGCACAGTATTGGTTCATATTTCAAAGCATTTAATTCTTGAAATAATATCTTATTTGGGAATCACTGATTAAGATTAATGTAAAGATAAGTGTTGACACATCAGGTAAGAAAAAATTCCAAGTTGAAAACATCCAGGGTCTACAACCATCTGTTTTTTTCCCCCAAAAAGAAATATTTTTGGTAATACAATCGAGATATTGATGCCTACTTATTTTGTTTTGTTGTCTGTCTCCCCCTTCTAGACTGTGAGCCCTTTGTTCGGTAGAGATTTTCTCTGTTGCCGAATTGTACTTTCCAAGTGCTTAGTACAGTGCTCTGCACACAGTAAGTGCTCACTGAATACGATTGAATGAATGAATGAATGAAGATACCCAGAGGAATTCACACCATCATTAAACTCTGTGAATTGGGAACAATACACATGAAGACGGGTAGCAATAAGGTCAACTGCCTAAAAAGTAAGTGATCAGTGTAGAAAATTTTTCTACAATTTGAAATCTTCAATTTCTAGAAATTGGGAAATGTGTTCAGAAACTATACCTTTTCACTGTTAAACTGCAGTTAGGTGTAGATGTCATCTAGTTAGCAAAAATAAGAACAAAGTGCTCTCTGAATTCCTCAAGTGATATTGTCAGATGATACAATCCAAAATCCAGAAAACTCATCAGTGAATCAACTGCTCTTATTGAAACTGTAGGGCTGTAAATCACTACTAAGTACTTGGAAGAGACAGGAGTACATATGCATTCTACTCTCTAGGAGCTTACAATCTATCAAGGGAAGCAGACACAAAATGATTTAGGAAGCTGTATACTTTCTTTTTTGTGGTATTTGTTCAACACTTACTATCTGTCAAGCACTGTTCTAAGCCCTAAGGTAGATACAAGTTTATCAGGTTGGACATAGTCCCTGGAACACAGGGAGCTCACAGTATAAGTAGGAGGTGTTCAATAAATGCTACCAATTGACTGACTGAGTAGGGCTTAATTACCATTTTATAGTGGAGGAAACTGAGGCACAGAGAAGTTAAGAAACTTGCCCAACATCACACAGCAAGTAATTGGGAGAGATGGGATTAGAACCCAAGCCCTCTGACTCTCAAACCCATGCTCTTTCCACTATGCCACATTGCCCTTAATGATGAAATGCATAATGAGATATAATGTTTCAAACTTAGTTTGATCATCTTTTAAAAAAAAAAAAAAAAGCAGAGTCCTACTAGTTTTCAAGATATAAAGAGACACAGTCTTCTGGCTAAGTAGTTGCTGTTGAAAGTATGCCAATATTGAAGAATCAAGTCACACATTTAGATCATGTCTACAGAACAGGAAGCAGTCAATATTTAGCAAATTATCTACTTTAATTAATATACCGACGAAGAAGAAAATTATGTCCTCAGTGGGGATAGGTCTTGGACAGTTTGAAATTCTCCACTTTATCCTTCTACTCTGATTAAGCAACTGAAGAGTTGCTAAACACCCTCCTCCCTTTGGTGCTATTTCAATCCAGCTATAGTGTCAGATCTTTTCTTGTCTGAGTCCCAGCTCCCAAAACTGAATTTAAAGTATCACTTTTCATTGCTTTTCATGCAAGTCCAGGAAAGAGATTATTTATGACTCCCATCTTTAAAACAGTTTAAAAGTTCACTGGGTTTATTTTGGTACAATTTCATTTGATATTAATGCCTATCTTTAGCATGCTACTAATCATACCTATTCATCCATAGCAGTGTTGATTGAAATAATGATATTCAGAAAACTCTGGGTAAATACTGCACATTTATCTTGCCTACTGTAGGTTATGTGATGACAGATTTAAACAGAATTAGTGACTCTCTGTAAGACTGTTTTATCTACTCAGCCTGAACACCAGGCGTGCTGGACAGGAACCTTCCTTATATGATTTTGGTTAAAACAGAACTTTTTTATGAAAATTAATTTGGAAAGAGTACCCTTTCTTGGAATAGGAATGAAACTGTCTGTTTTGGATGAGCTACTCATTCAGAAAGGATAATGATTATGGGAAGAGCCTAATTTTCAGAAAAAGTGATTTTAATACACATTGGTCAACTATAGGACAAGAATGGCAACTGCAGGATTGCAAAAAGTTTGGGAATTATTTTTTTTCGTGGGGGGGGGGGGGGGGGCTTTTGGTAGTTGTGTGTTTTTGTTGAAATTCCTAATGGTTGTGATTCCTGGGATTTCCTTCTGCTGATAACATGTTCCCTCCAGCCCAGGCAGAAACATTTATCACTGGCCTGGGCTAACTGAGGTCTGAAGATCACATCATTTTATTAATGTAGTAATTGTCATTTAAGAGGATTAATATCCAAGCAAGAGGTAATAGAGTGAGTTGCATTTATTGCTGGAAGGTGATATATATTTATGGTCATTTAGATGAATGATAATCAATAAGATTTAGTCTTACACTACTGCAAGGAGTTGACATGAGTAAGATGCATGACAACTAAAGCATGTATTTGACCCATGTTTTAGTTATCATTATCCATTTTAGGAAACAAATTCAAACCTTTAATCAGGAAACAATGACAGCCCATTCTTACTTCTTTAATGGTATTTGTTAAGGGCTTAATATGTGACAAGCACTGTACTAAATACTGAGGTAGATAGTAATAGTAATTGTGACATTTGTTAAGTGCTTACTATGTGTCAAGCACTATACTAAGTGCTGGGGTAGATACAAGAGAATCAGGTTGGACATAACCCAGGCCCCGCATGGGGCTCAGTCTTAATCACTATTTTACAGATGAAGTAACTGAGGCACAGAGGAGTTAAGTGACTTGTCCAAGGTCACGCAGCAGGCAAGAGGTGAACCTGTGATTAGAACCCAGCTCCTTCTTACTTCCAGGCCCATACTCTATCCACGAGGCAACAATGATGCTTCTGGAAATCATTTCAGTCTTTGCAGAAGTGCTAATGAGTGGGTAACTAATACATGGCAAGAGTGTTTCTTTGCAAAATATTAAAATTTTCCTTATCCTACCAAGGAATAAAAAGAAGGGAATACCATCTGCAAGATGCAAAATGTGTGGACAAGCAGAATATTTTCTGACAGGTAGAGTATAGGTGACTTAGAGCATTCTGTTTAGAACAATAATAGGTGAACAATCATTTCCACAATTATCCTTCAAGTCGCAAAGGAAATTTCTAGTAAGCAAATTAAATTTAATTTAGGTATTGAAGTGGCAATTTAATACTGTATTCCAAATCTTTGTCACACTCCTCGTCAACTTTAATTTTTAGTATAGTTAGATGGCATAGCTCTGTAACCTGAAAATGCACCAGTTCTGGACTTCCACTTCCATTATATTAGTTTTCTTGTTCACATTTCAGTTTCTAGAGCATACTAGGTGCTTGGTGAATATTATTGTTGATGTTGATGATAATGGTGTTCATATTAAATATCTCAGCAGGATCACCCTCAAACATAATTTCACAGTTATGGCAAATGCAGACAGAGGACATTAGAGGATGGCAATTTCTTTAGCCCTTTGACCTAAACCACAATTTGTGAAACATTTGTTATTTTTCATGAAGAAGGTAGGAGTAGAGGGGGTTAAAATGGGGGAAACTGAAATGTAATTCTGAAGTATGAAACTCAATTGACAAGTCATTTGACAGCAAGCCAAAGATTTGTCATGATAAGATCAAATAAAATAATTTATATTACCTGTACTAGGCCAACACATGGTTTACTGACAAATAAAGAAGTAAAATATTTGGGCTTTTGACTAGGGGATGACTCTGTGACCAAGCAGAGTCAGCAATCTCCATTTTGAAGTCTGTGTTTCCAATTCACTGATATAAAGATAGCTTTAGATATTGATTTGATCATCAGAATGGGCTGTTTCAATCAATTGTATTTATTGGTTGCTTACTGTGTGCAGACCACCATACTTAGAACCTGGGAAAGTATATTATAATAGAGTTGGTACACATCATCCCTGCTCACAAAAGTTTACAATCTAGAGGGGTTCTTTGGTTAAATGAAACCTATTGATCATGGAAAGGTTATTTTGTTCAGGGTGTAATTTAAATGGCATCATTCCCTCAATGGACAGTATTTATACAGCAACTACTGTGTACAGAGCAAAGTACTAAGTGGTTGGGAGAGTGTAGGAAAATTAGTAGACATGATCCCTGTCTTCAGGGAGTTTACAGTGTAGTAAGGAGCATGTCCTCACAGCTGTGAATGTTTGCTAAATCATCATCACTACTGATTAAATGCCTCCTTTTTTTTTAAATGGTATTCGTTAAGCACCTACTCTGTGCCAGTCATTGTACTAAGCAACAGGGTTCATACAAGAGAATCAGGGTGGACAGAGTCCATTTCCCAGATGGGTATCATATTATGAATCCCCATTTTACAGATGAGGTAACTGAGTCACAGGTAAATTAAGTGACTTCTCCAAGATCACAGAGCAGATGAGTGGCAGAGGTGGATTTAGAACCCAGATCCTCTGATTCCCAGGCCTATGTTCTTTCCACTAGGCTACGCGGCTTTGATCAGAAAAGTACTAATAGTATTTATTAAGTACTTACTGTGTGCCGAGCACTGTATTAACCTCTGGGAGAAAATTCACAAATGGAAACTGAACACTTCTCTAGGTGCTTTGAACTACACTCTGAATGTTGCAGTGTCTGTCTTCAAATAACTTGTTAACTATGGAGGGAGACAGACAGGCAAATGAGTAGAAATATAGATTTAAAAAAAAACCTAACCAATTATTATATTCAGAATAATAGTATTGGTAAACTTTTTTAAATTAAATTCCATTTGCTTGAAATTATCCATGTCTTACAGAAAATTATGTTAGAATGTATTTTTTGTTAAAAGGTGAAATATCAAAAATATTTAAAATTTCATTGCATAGGGATTTAGGTCATCATGTGTAGTCTTTCTAATGTTTTAGGAGCTTTTCTGTGTCCCCTAATAAAAAAAACATTCTTGAATGAACAATGAAATTTTGTGTTCATCTAAAATCTGGCATCAAATTTTAGAGAACTACTAATAAGCACAGTTATCATTATTTAGAGATGGGAGGACCAAGGTGTAGAGATGATTAATGACTTCTCCAAGATCAGGGAGCACAGTACTGATGGAGCTGAGAAGAGAAAGAATAAAAGCCAGACCCTCTGCCTCTTTATTCTGTGTACCAAACTAAAATTTTCTCCCTATTTCAAGCAAAACACCCAGTAATTAAAATAGTTATATTTCACAAAATGGATTTCAAAGTAGATTCTAAGTAGGTCAAACACTAGAACATGCTCTTCTTTTAAAGCAAAATGCACATTTATTATATTGGTTGTATTCCATATACAAAGTGGATGTCCAAGTGGATCAGCTTGATTTTTCCCTTCATTTTAGAGAATGATAAACACTAGGAAAGAAAAGGTCATTCCATAAAGTTATCCAGCAGTTTCTAAATGTTCCCCTTTCCTCACTACCAAATTCCCTGAAGGGAAAAGAAATGTTTGGGTCAGCCCCAACAGCCTAACATCTATAACTGATACTGGTTGTATAACCATTTCTTCCTTGAGCCCAGTGTAGACAGGGATTATCTCTCTATATTACTGAATTATACTTTCCAAGGACTTCGTTCAGTGCTCTGCCATAATAAGTGCTCAATAAATACAGTTGAATAAATGAATTTGATTCCAGGCAAAGCAGTATTACCTAATGGATAGGGGATGGGCGTGGAAGTTAGAAGGACCTAGGTTCTAATCCTGACTCCACCACTTATCTGCTGTGACTTTGGGAAGTCACTTCACTTTTCTGTATCTCAGTTCCCTCATCTGCAAAATGGGGGATAAGACTGTGTCCAACTTGATTGACTTGTAACTGTACCAGCACTTAGTACAGTGCCTAGTAAGGATTTAATACCATTAACAACAATCCAGATCATACACATGAAAGGAGAACCAACTCATCCCTCTAGACTGTAAGCTTGTTGTGGACAGGGAATGTGTCTGTTAAATTGTACTCTCTCCAGCTCTTAGTACAGTGTTCTGCACACACACAGAAAGCGCTCAGGAAATATAATTTTTTGATTGATTGAAATCACATTCAAGATTCGATATTCCATTTTCCATAAACCATACGATATAGAATGAATGACATTTCATAGGAGATGGTTCTCTTTTCCGTAGGTGAATAGAAGTCAGATGCATCCTATTTCTAGGTCAGAAGAAAGTTGGAAAATTGGATCAAAGCTGTTCTTAAAGTAATTACACTACTGCCCATGCTCAGTTGCACAAATTAATATTTAAAGATAGAACCAATTCAAAGTGAACTTGAATTAAATGAAGGTATTATATCACAAACTGGGTAGATGGCTGGCAATTTATCTGATATGCAAATGTGAATCTATAAATATAACATACTGCGCATTCAAAAGATGGATACATTATAAAACTCTTAAGCCCAAATAACAGACCATCCACACGTTAGATAAAATAGCACAAGAGGAAGATTATATTATAAATAATGTAATATAATATAATAGCTTTAGGAGATATTTATGGATGGAATTAGTATCTCCTGCCAGCAAGAGAATCTGCTGTTAGAAATATTCAAAGAACCCCAAGCTTCACGGTAGAGATAGTTGTTAGTTTCCTAATGAGGAGTGGCATTAAACATGTCTAATTGATATTGAACCAACCTATCAATTCCTCTCACAACTAGATGTTCTGATTCTCATTGTACCAGAGGAATTTTCTGAAACACTGCTCTGCATTGTTAAAATGATAAAGAGAGTCACATGGAGCCCATTCAAGTCTGGGAAAGTCTGTGAGCACCCTTTCACTCTTTCCCCAGGTTGCTCTGGTCCAAAACTTCAAATGGGGCTAAAGGACTCATGAGTGGTCCAGAATATAGAGATGCATACCCATACGATGCATCCAAAAGTAACTGGGCTAAAGAATGGCATTTATTGAGTGCTAACTTTGCACAGAGCACCGTACTGTGAAACTGGGAGAGTATAATACAACCGAGCTGGTCGACACATTCCCTGCCCACCAAGATTTTGCAGTCTAGAGGGGAGAAAGGAATTAATATAAATAAATTATTCGTAGTATAGAATTTATAGATATGTATATAAATGCTGTGGGCTGAGGGTATGGTAAATACCAATTGCCCAATGTCACAGATTCAAGTCCCTAAAGAGAGCGTGGGCCTGAGAGCCAGAACAACTGGGTTCAATTCCAGCACTTCCAGTTATCTGCTGCATGATCTTGGGCAAGTCACTTCACTTCTGTGCCTCAGTTACCTCATCTATAAAGTGGGGATTGTGACTGTGAGCCCAATGTGGGAAAGGGACTGTGTCCAACCTGATATACCTGCATCTACCCCAGAGCTAGTAACACTGCTTAACACATAGTAAGCGCTTAAAGAAAGCCATAGTTATTATTATTATTCCTGAAGGGAGAGGGAGCCAGGGAAAAGAGGGCTTAATGGGGTAAAACCTGTTGGAGGAGACCTTAATAATACTTTGAAGGTGGGAAGAATGGTGGTCTGCTGTATATGGAGAGTGAGAGGCTTACTCTCTAGAGGTAGAGAACTTCCTTAGGGTTTGATTCATCCAATGAAAATTTTCCTGAATCAATCAGTAAATTAACTATATTTATTGACCATCTACCATGTGCAGACACTATATTAAACACTTGGAAGACTGCCATAGAAGAAGAATATACCATCTTCCCCTTAAGGAGTGTGTAACCTACAGGAGAGATGGACACAAAATAATTTAAAAAGAGAAGGAAGTCGTCCTTAAATGAAGCATTAAACAACAACTGAGAATTACTTGACTTAATTATATACTTAAGGGCGATCCAAGTCACCCAAACTACAATAGCAACTCTTATTTTAGGAAGTACATTTCTCAAAGTCAAGTTTATGATGATAATTAACCTTTTGTACTTTAAGGGTTTCGGGTACCTCATGGGTAGCGGATTCTTCTCTAGAGATCGTTCGTTTAAAGATGCTCATATGTGGTATCTTATTCATCTTCTCTGCCCCATGTTCTAGGGTTGTACTTGAATTGTACATTTTAGGACCCAACCGAGTTTCATTTCGAAAAACCGAGGATTCATTTTTCATCACCCTATGGCAATAATTCAAGGATGTTGAAAATTATGGAGCTCAATGCTTTTTTCCTGTAGAAAATACCTATTCCAGCCTCTCTAGACAGAGGAAGATGAAAAACAGTCAGAAAGAGATAGATGCCTGTCATAACAGGAGAGCAAAGACCTGGGCTCAGGTGCGGGAAGAATACTGATGAGTCAGTCACACTAAACAGCTATTCAGAACTCCCCCAGAAGTTCTGAAATCAACATTTGTGAGACTTCCTCTCTAGATCAGGCTGGGACCCAGAAGTTGGAAATGTAAAATTTCCAGCTAAACTGGAAGCTTCTTGTGGCAGAGATCACATCTGATAGTCCTATTTTATCCCAGCAAGATCTTAGTGCATTTAGTATTTACTGACTAAAGAGAAGTCTAGAGAAGCAACATGACCTACTGAAAAGAGCACGGGCTTGAGAGTCAGAGGACTGGGTTTTCATCTTTGATCTGCCATTTGCCTGCTGTCTGACCTTGGGCAAGTCATTTAACTTCTCTGTGTATCAGTTTCTCCATCTATAAAATTTGAATTAAATACCTAATCTCCCTCCTACTTAGACTGTGATCCCTGTAGTCCAATCTGACTGTCATGATAGTCCAACCATACATGATAATACAACCTGATGATCATGCATTCATTCATTCAGTAGAATTTATTGAGCTCTTACTATGTGCAGAGCTTTGTACTAAGCAGTTGGAATGTACAATTCAGAAACAGAGACAATTCCTCCCCAGTGACGGGCTCACAGTCTAATCAACTCCATCTCTACTACCGGCCATTAGACAGGCCACTTAAGCTCTCTGAGCCTCAGTTTACTTGTCTGTAAAATGGAGCAAAGATACCTACTCTTCCCAGAGTCTGGCAGGGACTGCACCAATATGACTGTTTTTGTATTCAGTCCAGGGCTTCCTTAGAATGGTGCTCTACACCAACATTTTGTAGAGTGCTTGGTACATAACAAGCGCTCAACAAAAAACACAAAACCAATTAAAAACACCTGAGTTAAATGTTCCAAACTGGGGGGGGGGGGGTGAGGGGCGGTTAGGGGGAGGGTTGTGAGGTAGTGAATTTTTCTCTAAGACAGTAACTTCATTTTTCTTAAATATTTTGATTTGGGAAGCTGTTGCATTTTTCATTTTTCTCTCATTCTTTCATTCATTCCTGAGAATCAGTGGGGAGTTTAGAAGTTGAATCTTTCAGATTTACTTTTTCATTTGCGTAGATATCTATGTATTTTGTAACGTGGCTGGCTAGACTACATGGATCACTTTTACAGTTCTCTTATCTTCCAAAGACCCAGCTTTAATTAAGAAAGGTTTTGGGGTATTTTTGTACAGAATAAAATGGTCAGCAAAGGCACCAATAATTACAAAAACTGAGGGATTTTGTACAGCTAAATATGGCACATACATTTCAGTTCACCACATAAGGAAAATTTGCATTTTATCATGTGTACTTTGAGCAGCACTGTGTATATACATGCTACTTTGCATTAACCAGATAAGGCTTGCATTATCGAAAGAACAACAGTCCTAACACTGTTCTATTCCACAATGCAGTAGAAACACACAATTTGACAGAGCAGAGTGTACATAGAGAAAAATATTGAAAAAGAATGGTTTTTCTGGTTCTTTGGTCCCCCAAATTATGGTTTTCCTTATCTGTTTTACTCCCAAACCTTTGTTAGGGAACAAACTTTTACTGATGAAATGAACCTGAAAATTACTGAACAAAAGTTTAAATGTTTTACAACCAAGCACACATATCAACAATGTAGATTTTGATGGAAAATAGTTTCTGTCTTCGCATTATTCTGCAGGTAGTGTTTTGATTTTTTTGAAGGTTTTAATTATCTCTGAACATTTGATGAAGTAAATTCAACAAGAAGAAAAAAAAATTAACAAAGGATTGAGTCATTCCAACAGTGGCCACGTGTGAAACCAGAGGTTTTCAACCTCTGTCTTGGATTCTGAATCACAGAGAGCCTAAAATTCTGCTCCTCTCACCACAGCACCCAGCTCATTTTTTATTTTATTTTGGGGTATCTTTCCTTGTTTTTTTATGTTACTTTAGTGCTGTATTGTGTCATCGCTCCTGATCTGTCAGCTCTAATCCCCTCCTCCCACTTATATTCAGAGATTGTGAATCCCTTGAGGGTCAGGGTCTGTACCAAATTCCCCACGTGTACTCTTTCTCAGATCTTAGGACAGTGCTCTGCACATAACAAGGTCTTAATAGAGTAATATTACTATTCCTATTACTTGTAGTAAAAGTCCCATAGAATTATGGTTTAGGCAGGAGGGGAAGATTTTGCTGTTGTCAAGTTTGAAAAAATTGCACTGGGCAGAAAGGCGAAGGAAGATTTTAGGAATGAAGGTTGAATTCAGGTGGTCAGGGGCTGTGGTGTATTGCATATGAAATCGGAGGCAGCAGGGGAGATGTGAGCAAGAGATGTGAGCAGAAGACACAAAACCAAGGCGGGCAGAGTGAGTAGGTTGCTTTGCACATTGTTCTTGTTTTATTGCCTTTGTTCTTGTCTGCCTGTCTCCCCCGATTAGACTGTAAGCTCGTCAAAGGGCAGGGACTGTTTCTATCTGTTGCCAACTTGTACATTCCAAGTGCTTAGTGCAGTGTTCTGCACATAGTAAGTGCTCAATAAATACTATTGAATGAATGAATGACTGGAGAGTGTGAGATGGGGTAGAGTAGGAAAAGAGAGTGGATTAAGAGTCAGGATCTGACTGAATGCTTTGCAACCAATGATTTGAAGTTTGTACTTGAGGCAGAGAGGAATGGTCAATGATGGGAGAATTTTAAGGACTAGAGATATGTGTACAGTATGGAATTTTAGAAAATAATGATCCATTCAGCAGAGTGACGTATGGCCTGGAAGGGGAAAGCTGGAGGCCAGGATAACCAGTGAAGCAACTAATGTAATGGTTGTTGGAATGTTAAAATTATTTCTTGTATATAACACAGTGTTGAAGGCATTACCCTGAGCTCATCGGCTGATCTTTTCCTCGCTCCAAATTCCCAAATGCTATGGGTCTCTGAGCATACTAAGCATGTGCCAGCCCAAAGGCTAAAGTCGAAATAATTTAAGGAGAAGAGGGGTGGATACAGGTTGGAGATCATCCAGGACAGATCAAAATTCAGGATACGAACTGTATTTTTCTAGAATTTCCTAGGAAAATCTATCAAATCCTAAGGATAGATGAAAAGGAGGGAGGGACACAGCTGATTGAATTCATAAAACTAGTAGTTAGACATTTCTGCTTGACGTAAGGAGGAATAAGAAACAATTAGGTTGTATACTATGCTTTTATATTCTGTACTATTGCTGTCTGTGCATGTTTATGTGATCATGTGTTAGCTAACCTCATGAGTGGAACAGTTCCAGGAGTAACTACAGGTCCTGAATGGAAACCTGCATATCTAGTAACAACGGAGTTTGGCATAGGAGGGAAAATGTGAGCCTACATTTATGAGAATGCTTTGGAATATTAATGTTATCTTTTGAACAAACTGGTACCAGAGGAAGGAATTCCCATTCTAAGGGGTTCTAAACTGGGATACATCACTGACTACCAAAGAACCCAAAACCCGTTCATTCACTTACCACATGTTCCAGCCCAAGCCAGATTTTTAAAGCATTTGTTTCTGCCCTTCAATCATTCTATCTCATTCTATCATTGGTGCTCTTAACTGAATGGTTAGAAAATGTTATCACTTTTGTTTTATCAGTGGAGAATCAAGGAATGGAAAGGACAGTTCAAATGTTCAATATCCCAGGCAATATTAGGTTATAGACCAGGTATATAATGAACTTGATTTATACCCAATCACCACTTTAAAGAACTACATTTGCCCTCTCAGGCAGCCAAATGGTTATCTCCTAATGGTTTAAGGGAAATTTAGTTTGGACTTGGCTAGACAAAAGGAAAGCAGCGGGCAGTGTAGTTTGATACTTAAATATCACTAGAAGGCAAACAGCATTTGGTAATGCACCAAATTCATCTGGTTTCTCATGGGCCCATGCAATGGCAAATTGTGAATAAAAATGTATAGTATATCAAAAATTCATTAGTTCATGTTTTTATTAACCTAAATTTTGCTTAAAATAATAGAAACGGCCCACACACTTTCCTTTTCAAAAAATAAGCAATTAATGGTAATAGTTTTAGCTCCACCCATACTTTACCCAATTTGCAGTAAACAGAAATCTGGATACATCCTGATATAATTCATCCTTATCAAGGCATTTCACAGCCTTTGATTCATCCTGATAATGTTTAAACAGGATGTCAAGTCATTTGACAGGCATGCAAATGAGCACAGACCCACAGGCCCACAACCTTAATAGAAATTAAGCTGGGCCTGCTATGGACAAGATAAAATTTTAATTAAAATTGAAAATTCAACCCAACCATTTGGCTATTCTTTAGGCTATTGGTGTTCTTTTCACAATGGGAGAGGATCGGTGCTAAAGAGGGAGGGAGAGAACTGATTGAGTGCCTTAATGCTTAGTGGTTAGGAATTTCTGCTTGATTTGGAGAGGAATAGGCAACAATTGGAGGTTATATACTATGCTTTTATATACTGTACTGATGTCTGTGCTTGCTTATGTGATCGTGTGTTGACTAACCTTATGAGTGGAACTGCCCCAGGACTGTGAGCCCACTCTGGGCAGGGATTGTCTCTCTTTATTGCTGTGTTGTACTTTCCAAGCACTTAGTACAGTGCTCTGCACCCAATAAGTGCCCAATAAATACGACTGAATGAATGATTGAATGAATGAAGACCTAAGTTTCTAGTGACAATATTTTGGGGGGCATAGGGTGAACAATGTGAACCTATCCCTATGAGAATGCTTTGGTATGTAACTGCTGTCTGTTGCATAAACTGGTGCCAGAAGAAGAAATTCTCAAGAATTAGGGTTTGTAGTACAAGAGGAGATAGGCTGAAATTTCCAGGAACTCAGGTAGCTGCTGAGGAGCGAGTTTCAGGGTAGATCACCCTGTTCCTTGGATTGAATAAAACAGTCCAGTGAAGCAGTTCAGTAGTTCTCCCTGAGTACCCCACTCTGTAGCCATCCAAAAAAGACACATTCTTTCTAAAATGTATATCTGTCATTGTGTTGCATTGCCAATTGATGAAACCATTTTGTGAGATATATATCCAATTAGTTAGATCTTTCCTTCAAAATCACCATATCAGCTCCTTATGGGCCAGAACATGTACTCCAACTCTGTTATATTTTATTTTCACAAGTGTTTAGTACAGTGCTCTGCACACAGGAAATGGTAATTAAATTCAATTGAAGTTATATATTTCCTATGATGTAGTGTATACTCTATACTTGTTTATTTTTGAGAAGCAACATGGCCTAGTGGAAAGGGTACATGACTTGGAATCAAATGACTTAGTTAATATCAGCTCCACCACTTCCCTGCTGTGTAACCTTGGACAAGGCATTTAACATGTCTGCTTCTCAGTTTCCTCATCAGTCCCTTTTAGCCTGTGAGCCCATAAGGGACAGGGACTGTGCCTGATCTGATTATAGTTATCTACTCCAGGGTTTAGCATATAGTAAAAGCTTATTTCTGCTGTTTGGTTTATATTTTCATTGATCATTTTTTTTCCATTTTTGACCCTAAAAGACGGTGACATTTTTCCTATGGTCTCATTATTGCATCTTTAAAGTGTTTTCTTCGTTAATTCCGAAGGACGCTCAGCGGAGAATAAGGTCACTGGAGTCTGTTAGTACATTCTTGATTGAAAAAAACAGTCAGGTCAGCAACTGGTAATTTTTCTCAATTAGGAGACCCAAAGTGAGAGATGCCAGCATTATGTAGTAAAGCAAAGGGCAGTTTGCCCTAATCTTACAGGTTTGGGTGACATTTTTAGTAGAAAGGTGGTTAAAACAAGGCCACTTTTGTAATTTTGTAAACTAAAGTCAATCCATTCCTCAAAAGGAAGGTTTTTGACCATTAAAAATAAATGGAGTTGATAAAAAAAGGTATAAAATCTCCGGTGATGATACATCCATGCTACATAATTAATTAAACCTCAGTGCAAGTTCGTGTGGGAAAAAGGTGGGAATAAATCTACAAATTGAAATTAGTGAGTCTACAATATATGTATCAGCCTCAGAAATGTGACTTGATATTTTGAGGATGACATCACTGATGGTGAAATCCAATACATGTAATAATGTTGGTATTTGTTAAGCACTTACTATGTGCAGAGCACTGTTCTAAGCACTGGGGTAGATACAGGGTAATCAGGTTGTCACTCATGAGGCTCACAGCTAATACCCATTTTACAGATGAGGTAACTGAGGCACAGAGAAGTTAATTGACTTGCCCACAGTCACACAGCTGACAAGTGGCAGAGCCAGAATTCGAACCTATGACCTCTGACTCCCAAGCCCGGACTTTTTCCACTGAGCCACGCTGCTTGTCTATGTGTGTGTGAGTATACACATGTCACTCGTGTGAGTACGTGGGTGAAAAGTTGGCTATGTGGCCTAAAGCTGCCCTCCACATTGTACGAGCCAAAGGAGAGATACTTGATGCATGAATGGACGGCTCCTCTTAGATCGGTCCTGTGTTTGTTCTCCAGCCTGCTTCTTGACAACGTATTCTTGCCTAAGGTTTTTTTTTTAATTAATTTTTTTAATATGTCTTTTTAAATTTTTTCAGGAACACCAGTCCTCTCCCAGGTTCTGTTCTCCAGGCTGGTCGATCTATCACAGTGGTCTCCAACAGACATCATCGTTGTTTGCTTCACCCTGTGTGGTTCCCCTTCAAGTCACCATTTAGCAGATGTGTGGGCATCCTGTTGACAGCGGCTTGGGTATCTGTTGGCAGCTATGCAGGTATGCTGTTGGCATTTATCCTCTTGACCTGTTCCATCCAGCAGAGCTGTGCTGAGTTGATTGCATTCCAGGACCTGGTAGAAAACCACAAAAAATATCGAGCTTCTGGTAAAGAAAGAAATCTACAAGGCACTTGATGACAAGATTAGAGCAGCCCTACTAGAACTAGGAATCCAGGTCAAGATAATTGTGTAAATAATAGATAGGCACTTCTCAGATAAGGTTCAGGAAGCCATCCAAATTGTGGTTATGTCAAGAACACCCCACCAAGACCACTTGAGAAAAAATAAAGTTAAAAGAACAATGCATCAACAGCAATTTACATTTTCACATAATTATATAAATTTGAGGCCTAGAAAAGCCATAGATGGAAAATACTTTCAAGCATGTGTGGAAAAGCATCTGGATCTGATGACATGCCTGTGGAAACTTACCAATCATAATGATAACTGTGGTATTTGTTAAGCACTATGTGCCAAGCACTGTACTAAGTGCTTGTCTTGTCTTATGCCATCATCTCCGAACCAAAACAACGCCATGGACACTTCTCTC
This sequence comes from Ornithorhynchus anatinus, assembly GCF_004115215.2. Taxonomy (NCBI): domain Eukaryota; kingdom Metazoa; phylum Chordata; class Mammalia; order Monotremata; family Ornithorhynchidae; genus Ornithorhynchus; species Ornithorhynchus anatinus. The sequence goes on from NC_041745.1 coordinate 31,560,344, forward strand.
CCGGAAGCCCCACCTCCATCTGCAATCATCCTGGTAGTGTATCCATAGAGTTTTCTTGGTAAAAATATGGAAGTGATTTACTATTGCCTTCTTCCAGACAGTACATTTGAGTCTCCAGCCTTGACTCTGTCCCACGCTGTTGCTGCCCAGAACAGGGGAGTTTTGACTTTTAGCAGTTGGCTTTCCACTCACTAGCCATTGCCCAAGCTAGGAATGGACCAGATATGCCTCTGCTTGACTCTTCCTCCCGTAGTCTAGTCTGGTAGAGTCCTGGAAATTCTCCAGGTGTGACCCTGAGAGGGGGTACATGGGATAGATATTATCACTATCACTATCACTATTGCTCACAGTCCAAATAGGAGGAAGAATAGGAATTGAATCTCATTTTACGGATGAGGTAACTGAGGCTCAGTGAAGTGAATTGCCCAAGGTCACACAGCTAATAAGTGACAGAAGAGGGATTAGAACCCAGCTCCTCTGACTCCCAGATCCATGCTCTTTCCACTAGGTCAGGCTGCTTTCCAGATATCTGCATGAGATCTTCCTCAACATATTAAAGACAGAGGGGATGCCACAAGACATCAGATATAACATCACAATCTCCATCTTGAAGAAGAAAGGCAAGATCTGAAAATGGAAACTAGAGATTATCCCTGTTTTACATTAGAGACAAGCTTCTAACTAGCATCCCTTCTGAGTAGACTACTGATATGACCCAAGTCACATTTGGATGCAGACTGGCCTAATGGAAAGAGCACAGGGCTGTGACTCAAGTGACCTGAATTCTAGTTTCACCCCTTCCTGTTTTCTGATGTGTCACCTTGGGCAAGTCACTTGCTCCCTGTGCCTCAGTTTATTCTGTCAAGTTTGAATTAAATATCAGTTCTTCTCCCTTAGGCTGTGAGCCCTATGTAGGACAGAGACCATGTCAGATCTGACTGTACCGAAACTCCCCCAAAATGCAGCACAATAGAGTCAACCTTAGCCAAGTGATAGATACAGAAACTGAAGAGATAAATATTCATATTGTTTTCATAGACCTTACAGAAACATTTGACACAGTCATCAGACTAGGACTCTGAAGAGGTGAGACTGACTTGTGAAATTACATCCTGTTTTCCTAAGAGCTTAGCCTTAAGGAGAGAATTGGGCATGGAGATAAATTTAGTTCCTCTTCATTATCTGGAAATCAATCATACTTGAAAAATCTGGATTTAATAAGGATATAGGATAGTCCCTTATCCCAAGTGGTTAGTAAGCACTGAGTTCTTAAAGGAGATTGGTGACTGCTGAGAACCAGAGCCAAAGTATGATTCAGATTCAGGGATCCAAAGTGAACAGTTAAATATCGGGTTGGGATTATATGGAAGACTTTTTTCCATACATCCTCTGCTACTTTTGTTGTTGAGGTTAAGGGTTAGGATATTGTGAGTGCTATTGCTGGTGTTGAATGTGCAGGACAATAAAACATCTCCCATCAATCATTTTTATCATTGCGGAGAGGAAAATATATGCATTGAAATACACCATGAAGCTATTCTCTCTCATGATGGGGGCAGGGACCTATTGGTTGAGTTTGGATGCCTATTCTGGTGGATTTGCAAGTGAGAAAAATGTTTCCACTTTCCAATGAGCAGAATGAGTTGCAAATGGACCATTCAGCCTATCCATACCCAGACTCTATCTGGTTGTCATTGAGGATGAGGCTTGACAGAACTGTGGAGAACACAGGAACAGGAGTCTCAGTTACAGGGCTACTTCTGTCCCAAGGCAGGAGGAAGGGGGAAGAAGGAAGATGGGTAGGGCAACGTTTTAGCCACAAACTCAGAAAACCTGTGCTTGCTTCAGTTCACTTCCCAGTTCCTGAACAAGCACATGACACGAACCTGGGGCTGAGGCTGGGGCTCAGACAGATGAATTTGGGAAATGGAGGGTGTTAGTCTTCCTTTTTGTCACTCATCATAAAATGATATTTTGTTAAGGCTTTCTAGATGTGACTGGGGAGAGTCCAGCCTGGAAATCAGAACCTTCTATCCCCATATCCCGGGGAAAATCCAATATTAAAAATATCACTGGAAAAAGGAAAATTAAACTGCAACCAGAGGCAGTCTCTTAAAAGCACAATGTCAGTCAGCATTTGGTTTAGGTGAACCATGAAGTCCCACCAAAGACCTTGAGTCAGTCATCCAGGAGAGGCTGAATTCTGATGACTGTGCTCTCTGAGCAAACATGCATGGATCTGGGGAACAGATTATGGACTCGTTTGCAGAGTCAGCACAGTTTTGCAGTCTGATGTGTTATGGATGATAAGCCTGCAGGAGACCAAAGTCATTTCCTAGAATGCCCCAGGGAAGACTGTACATGAACTGCTTTTTTTTTACTCAGCACAACGCTGAAAGCTATTGCTGAGTTTGGTATCTGGGCAACACGGTTCTGCCCACTGCAGTAGGTCTCGCCACTGGAAAATTGAACAGATGGGGACTTCTGTGGCCAGCTTATCTGAACAGTCGAACTATGTTGGACTAGAGAATATTTGGGTTTAGCGGGAAAGATGATCTGTGGTTTGGGATTTTGCACCCCTAGACTGAAGTAAGCCTGCAATACTGGAAGGATGAGGTGACAGCTTTGCTTTGAACACCACCCTTTTCTTGTTACTGAGTCTTGAGGGTGAACGAACACCTTCACTAAGGGCGAGAACATAAAGCGTTGGGAAAAGTCTGGGAGTGGAGAAGGTGGAGCAAAACCCGAATACTCCAAGTGGAGTAGAAAAGAAAAAAAAAACACATTCAAACATTTCAAGGAATATTTATTCTTTTATGCCCACTTTTTCACCCATTAATTTTGGGCAGGTAAAGAGTTTGCCAACTTTGTTATATCAAATTTTCCCAAGCACTTTGTACAGTGATCTGCACACAGTAAATGTTCAATAAATATCATTGATTGATTTAAAGCACTCTTAAAATACCAATTCCTCCAACAAGAATAATCCCCATCTCCCAAGGCTTAAATTGATTAACTGATTGATTGACTGGGCCTGGAATGAGTATCAGAGTGCTTATTCATGGGGAGAGCTGTGAAAAATTGGTTTTAGTGGGGACATCAGCAGAGGGCATTCCAGGTTTGCAGAAAGGGGTGGGAGAGGACTGAGGTAGAAGAATCTAGGTCCTGGAAACCAGCAAACCTAAAATGCGACTTCCTGGCATTCATTCATTCATTTGTATATATTGAGCTCTCACTACGTGCACAGCACTGTACTATGTGATTAGGAGCATTCAACATAACAATAAACACCTACATTCCCTGCCCACAGTACACTTACAGTCTATAAGGAGAGGCTTGCGAGTGGAAGAGCTGTTCAGGGGCAGGTGGGTTGGGCAGGGCTTTGGGATACTGCTAATTCCACTCACTGGCTCTGATCCAACTCCAGAGTGCCTCACTGGATTTTGGTACATAGCTTTTATTTATCTCAGTCAGTTACTTCCCCTATTATTTGATTTTACTGTCTGTTTCCCTCACTAGATGGTGAACTACTTTTAGGCAGAGAGAGTTTCCCAACTCTATTGGATAGTACTGGGCCAAGAGCTTAATAGAGTGGTCTGTTCACAGTAAGCACTCAATAAATACCACTGATTGATTGTACACAAGTCAATAATAATGTTGGTATTTAAGCGATTACTATGTGTAGAGCACTGTTCTAAGCGCTGGAGTAGATACAGGGTAATCGGGTTGTCCCATGTAAGGCTCACAGTCTTCATCCCCATTTTACAGATAAGGTAACTGAGGCACAGAGAAGTTAAGTGACTTGCCTACAGTCACACAGCTGACAAGTGGCGGAGCCAGAATTAGAACCCATGGCCTCTGACCCCCAAGCCCGGGCTCTTTCCACTGAGTCACACTGCTTCTCAATCCCAGGACCGAATTCCAGGAACACGTAGGACAAACAAAGCAACGAAGGTATCATTAAATAAACATTCCTTAAAAATAGAGTCTCAAATTCTGAATAGGAAACTTAGAATTTAAGAAGTTCTTTCTTTTGTTTTAATGGTTTCCCAGATTTTTATTTAGGGAGATGCGTCATCACTGGCCTTTTGAAAAAACGATGAATACTTAGGGAAATATTTCTGAGGTTAGTAGAAAGAAGAGGTCAAATCAGTATAAATTGTTCAAAAATGTATGGATCAGTTAATTTTGTATTGTGATTTGTAATTAGTACTTTTTGAAACCTTAATTGACATAATTACCAAGAAAATGAAGTGGTTATAGCAACCTCCTAAATTAGCACAGTTCACACGACCCAGGCATAGAATATAGTAAACTCTGACAACTTCATGCTGGGAAAGTAAAGGATTATAATTCAAGTTGAAAATCTAGAAGACAAAGTATTATGTCAATGACTTTGGAAACCCTGTGGGAATAATTGGCTAACTAATGTATTAAGCCTCTTGTGGGCAGGAAACATGTCTTCCAGCGCTATTGCATTGCACTCTCTCAAGTGCTTAGTACAGTGTTCTGCATATAAGTGCTCAATAAATACCACTGATTGATTGAATAAAAAATGCATTTACATCAAACCTTGTTAAATCATGCTTTTAATCAGAAAGCGGCTAAGTTACTTGTGACTAACATTGATGTTAAATAGCAATCAATCCATTTAAGTGATAATTCTGTTACTTGAATATACTATCTGATTCTTCATTTTGTTGACCATATAACACCCCTTTTAGCTATTCAAGATCATCATGAAAAGTTAATGAAAAGAAGAGACTTTTTTTTTGACAATCTTCAACTGTAATTAAAATAATACAGTAGGAGAGAGCCTAAATTAAATTTTGGGGAAAAAAATGAAATGAATGTTTGATATTAAGCCCTGTGGGACACAAATTACTTATCTAAAGGAGAAACTCAAGGGATTTAGAAATTAATGATATTTCAAAGTGCAGTTAATAACCCTAAACAGGGAACAGCATGCAACCTCAAAAATCAGAGAACAAAGAGACTATTCATAAATATGAATACAATCCCATTTAAAATCAGTGGATAGCAATTTCACCTGGATTCAGTCTTCTCACTTCTCTTGTCATGTCTTCCTATATTTTTTTTCACTTGTGTGCCTTAGTACCAATAGTTTGGTGCTAGTTTTGTAGGTATATGATTCTATACGTATATTGGAAGATCCTGGAAAAAATCCTTCTTTGGTCCTACTAAATGCTCTTATCTTTGAAGTGATTCCTACTTAGAGATATTTTATGCAGTATCAATTCCAATGTCACCCTTGAATGGGAATTCTATGTTTGTGTGTTTGTGTGCAGGTGAAGAGAAAGTCCCAGAAAGTGAGCTAAAATAAAGAGAGATCATATCTGTGACTAGAATTTGCACTGTATTTTTTGAGGAAGGTTAATACAGAAAAAACAAACAGTTGTTTATTAAGATTACAGGTTAAGGTTCAAGGTTAAAATAAAGGTCTCTATTCACTAACTAGTCAACTGACAGCTGAGATGCAGTTCCTGTTCCATATGGGGCTAACAGTCTGAGGTGGAAATATTCAATCCCATTTTTGCAGATGAAGAAACTGAGGTACCTACAGTCATATTACTGCATGCTTCTTGAGTGCAGAGCACTGTACTAAGTCCTTGGGAGAGTACAGTATAACAGAGTTGGTAGAAACATTCCTTGCTCACAATGAGTTTACAATCTAGAGAATACAGAGACATAAGTGACTTGCTCAAAGTGACATAACGTACAAGTGGCAGAGCCAGAATTAGAACTTTTGTCCGTCCACCCTTTTTATGATTGCTCCATTCTAGCTTCTGTGGCAAGTTGATTGACAAATTATATCAGTCCAAATCACCTGAGGCAGTGAAGAGAGTCTGAGTTTTGGGGGACTGGAGCTTTATTGCCAAATGGAGTCCATCAGTAGAGTCAGTCAGTATCAGAGATATACCACTTTCTCAGTTGTCCTGAGACGCTTGCATTACAGGAACACGATTCCAAAGTTTCCATCCCCTATCTTCCTTTACATGTCTCTCCGTCTGATCCGCATTAGCACTTTTGCCATCATCGCAGCTCCTCCTCTCCCATCCCTTCTCTGGACATCCCTTTTATAGTCTGTATGTTTGACTATATTCTCTGTGCAGGCGACGTCATGTCTTTTGGGTGGGGGTGGGAATGACCTTTGTCCTGCTCTTTTATTAAATCAATCAACCAATGATATTTATTGAGCACTTATGATGTTCAGAACAGCACTATGCACTTAGGAACCTACAGCATAACAAGTTGGTAGATACAATCCCTGCCCACAAGGAATTTACAATCTACAGGGAGAGATAGACATTGAATTAGATTAAGGTTAGGGAAAATATTAGAGTATAAAAGTATTCATATAAGTACGGTGGGGTTTGGGTATCAAAGTGTTAAGGGCTACACAGAAAAGTGCATAGTCAACACAGAGAGGAGGACAGAGAGGGCTAGTACAGTGTTCAGTCTGTGAAGGCCTCATGGAGAATATGTGAGCAGTAGGAGCGGTGCTATTAATATTATAATCTATTATAAAAATTACACGATTCCAATTCCACTGGATTAGGGGAGTAGTCGTGAGAGAATAGTTTTGCTGTGAAACAGTTAGATCTTTGTGGATAGCTTACAATTGAAGTCAATAAGTGGCAGTGATATAGAAGGAGAAAGAGACATTCGTTCGACAGTACCTTCTTAAAATGACATGGTGATAGAATTGTATAATGTTGTCACCTAAAGCGTTCATTTTATGAATTTAATGCATTCATGGGGACTTTTGCTTTAATTTTTCATGGCGTAGAGAAATCAGGAATTTTAAAGACATATGGAATTGTTTAGCCTCATGCAAGTGCAATATCTTTCTGTTAATCAATCAAATCAATCAAGTGCTTACTGTGTGCAAAGCACCAAAATAACCCCTTGGCAGAATACAATATAACAGAGTCATTAGACAGGTTCCCTGCCCTCAGTGAGCTTGCAGTCTAGAGGAGCTTACACTCTAGATAAACTATATAATAATAATGGTGGTATTTGTTAAGTGCTTACTATGTGCAAAGCACTATTCTAAGCACTGGGGGCATACAAGGTGATCAGGTTGTCCCACGTGGGGCTCACAGTTTTAATCCCCATTTTACAGATGAGGGAACTGAGGCCCAGAGAAGTGAAATGACTTGCTCACAGTCACACAGCTGCCAAGTTGCAAAGCCGGGATTCAAACCCATGACCTCCGACTCCCAAGCATGTGCTCTTTCCACTGAGCTACGCTGCTCCCCTAATGAAACCTAGTTATCAGTAGTATAGAAACATGGGGAGTTTTAAAAGGCCACTGAAGATGATAATTTTGCAGGATGACAGCAAAAAAGAGACATACATTTAAATAGCAGTTAGTACATTGATGTCTAGTAGGCTGTTCCACTATGGTGCTATTTTTTTCTGTTGAACTAGAAAGAAATCACTCTGCACTTCATTGGTTGGGCATCACATTGAGGTGACAAAATAAGCCTGAGTTAGCTGAACGTGGTTTCAGGAGCTGGTGAACTAGAAAAAAAAAATCACTCTATGCAGTCCGGTGGGTGCTTCATTGGATGAGCTTCACCTTGAGGTGACAAGATAAGCCTGAGTTAGCTGAATGCCATTTCAGGAGCTTCTGTAAACATTGTGAGAATACTCTGTGGGAGAAGCGAAGTGGACGGAGGAAGAAGCAGTCCGAGCACAACCTCTATGACTTGCGTTATTCAGTTCTAAACTTCAGTAGAGATAAGGAGACATTAGGATGAGTTAGAAAATCTATTGAGATCCCTTTTAGCTGTACATCTAAGCCCCATGCTACCGCACGCCCAGGTTTACATGTCAGCGCAGTACCACTTTTAGGATTTAAGGGTCTCCAATTGGTGATTTTGCATACTACATGAGCAATAATTCTGTAGTACAGCAGGCTGAGCCATATGGACACCACCAGGGTGTTTACTAATTCAACTTGCCTCTCTCGTTCTAGAAAGAGGAAATGAAGAGTTCCTTTTCCTTAAATCTGGCTGAAGCTCCCAGGCACTTGGCTGAGACTCCACCCATTGAAAATGGTGGTTGCCACTGGCAGAATTCTTGGTAACAAAATGGTTGCTGGCTTTAATCCCAACAAGTCCCAGCCCCCATTGTTTTTGGAATGCACAATAGAAATGAGTGAAGTGAGCCACCAGGGACCCGGGCTCTCATCTGGAAGGAAGAAATGAGCTTCATTCATCTGCCTCATCTCCTTTAGGACTTCACCAAGGACCTACTAAAACTGAGGTGGTAATGGTGTGGTGGAAGAAACAGAGAATTGAATTAGACAGAATTCCTTACCTGTCTGAAGATTCAAATTCCTGACAAATGAAGAGAAGGTCAAATTTTCTAATATCATTTTTAATTTTATAAAATGTGTTGCCAAAGAACTAAAAATCCATAATTTTTTCCACACTAAAACAATCACATTTATTAACACTTTATAGTTCATGAAAGAGATAGTTCTTTGGGGCAGTTATTACCAAATATTACTCGCAACACTCATTCAAACTGTCCAACAGACAATTCCTGAACTAAGTGTCAGATTGAAAATAACAGATAGCACTCTAGTGTCTTTTATGAACTCTATCTTGATTTTTTTTTAAAAAATTGATTGAATGCTATTTCCATGTAAAATTAAAGACTGAAAAGGATGTTTTCAAACCTAGTAATGAACATCAATTAATTATAGTGACTAGAACAAAAGAGAGAAATTGGGACTCTGATAAGAGCCCCGTAGTAGCAATGAGGACTTGTCCAATTCCTCTTCTTTCCTTAACACTTCTCCCTGTTCAGATGGAAATGATTATATACCCCACACTTGATTAGACCAATGGAAGACAGGGCTCAAATCTATGAGTAAAGTCAAGGAATGAACAGAGTCCTTACACGATTTGACTTTTAGAAATTAGAAACCCCATGGCCCACATTCCTCTAGACTGTAAGTTCCTCCTACAAACTAAACTCATTGTGGCCAGGGAAAGTATCTATTATAGTGTACTTTTCCAAGCTCTGCAAACTGAGTGCTCAGTAAATATGACTGACTGGAAGGAAGGGAGACAAGATTTCCCATCTTGTAGGAGGATAGGGCTTTATTACACTGTTGTCCCAGAAAGAAGCGGTAAATGACTAAAAGACAATAAGGACTTATTCATTTATATTAGTATCTGTCTCCCCTCTAGACTGTAAGCTCATTGTAGCCAGGGAATGCTTGTGTTTATTATTAGATGTACTCTCCCAACTGCTTAAGTACAGTGCTTTGCATGCAGTAAGCACTCAATAAATACAATTGAATGAATGAAGGAGGACTTAAATGATTTGATTCTTATGAAAAACAACCCAAAAAACAAAAACAGAAGCTCATTAGTTTCTTTATTCCAGGTGGAATAGCTCATCTCTCCAAATGATTACAATGGTACCAATCCAATCAGCTCTAAATTGAGCACAGTTGCAAAGCACTGTACTAAGTGCTTGGGAGAGTGTAGTATACTGGGTTTTCTAGACATGTTCCCTACCCGCAAGGAGCTTGTTAGCCTACCGCCTGGGAGAGAAGCTGCCCAGCCCCCTCCAAATTGAGACTTCTCAGCAGTCCTTGCTTCAGCTCCTCAAAGATAAGGACTCAGTAGCAGCAGCATAATGAGACTCTTGCCACCAGACTGGTGGCCTTCCCCCGAAAGAGTGGCCACCCGACCCCACCCCGTAAGAACTTCCCATTAGTCATTGCTCCAGAAGACTGTAGACTGTAAGCTTCTTGGGGGAAGCTCTGTTCTACCATGCTCTCTCCTAAACTCTTAATACAGTGCTCTGCACACAGTAAGAACTCAATAAATTTGACTGATTGACTGGAAGGATTGAGAGACACCTGTGGCATGAAACCTCCACTTTTAGCATGTTAGGAAGGCTGTTGCTATGGTTATGAGCTTTCACAGTGGGACTCTGAGCTACAAGAAGCCTCAAAGTCAGCTCCTTTCATTCTATTTACCTTATTCTACTTTTTTCCTTTTCCGTTATTTTATTTTTATTGTTTGACCTTTCCATAGATGTCCATTCCCCTCCTCCTTTTCCCCTAATATCCTTGGATTGTGAGCCCTATGAGCGCTACAAACTGCCTTTAAATTCTTCCCATTTATTGTTTGTACAGTGTTTTCATTCACTATTACTAGTATTACTTCTACTGCCACAGCTAACCACTGTGTAACCAGGTTTGAGGGGAGATGCTCGTCCTTGGGATACCCACTGCATTCATCCCAATGTCCCCTTTCCAGGCCCTTTAGTATTCTTCTCCCTCATCCTGTCTCCTTCTTTGCCTGTCCTACCTCTGTTAATTCAGTGGTATTTATTGAACACTTATTATGTGCAGATCATTGTACTAAGCGCTTGGAATGTACAATTCAGCAACAGATAGAGACAATCCCAGCCCAATGCTGGGCTCTGTTGCTGTTGTTCCAGACCAGAAAGAGTTCAACAGTATCCAGCAATTTCCAAGGCTGTGGGAGGTGTGGACGTTGGCACAGCAAGAGACCCCAGACTTTTACCCTTCTCGGATGTCGACTGAGTCTGATGGATAACACCTCATTCTTTGAAATGGAGGAAGAGGGAGGAGAGCAGTGCTGGAAAAAGGCAGAGAAGGATTGAGTTGAATCCCCGGATTCTTTCAACAATGGTTTTAAACTTTCTAAATATCCAGGAATGTGAAGATTTAAGTCAGATCCACTCTGGCTTTTCTGTTTACAGAGCAAAATGAACCAGAAAGATCTGTGAGTAAATAAGATTACCAGCCAGCCTAAACATTGATCCTCATGATATTGGTCCTTTAGCTCTCTTGCATTGTATTTATTTATTTATTTCTGCAAATTATTGAAGCCAATTCACCACTGTCTGAAAGTGTAAAACTTGAGTGTTATATAAAGTGAAGAAGAAAGAGGACTAACTTGTAATCCCGACCTTTGATCTTCACAGAAACAGAAGCGTTTTTCCCCTGTCCTGACCGGGGAGTTAACTAGCAAGTGGAAACAATTTATTTTATTAAAAGAGCAGTGCAGCGTATTGCTAATTCAAAACAGTTATTTCTATAACCTCGAGGGTGAAATCCTGATTTGATTTGAGCCTTGACCCTCTTTTTCTCCCTGCTTCTTCATGGATTTCTCCATTTTCCCTGGAATCTGGGAATCCAAATTCAATTTTCTAACCTAGACATTAACAGAACAACAAAGAAGGATCTCAGAATGTGCTCTGTAAAAACACCCATTGAGATCAATAGCATTCTGCTAACATAAACTGAGTAATTGTCTGTGTACTTTTTTTAATCAGATTTCACTCACTTCACAGATAGTTCAATTATACTGTACTTCATTATTTCCTCAGAGAATAGAGAGAACCGTGGAACAAAATTTTTAAATCACCTCGATCGAATCAGCTCAAGAAATACACTGAAATTGAGCTACCTAAACCACTGACCTTGAAAAGCCTTTCTCTCTCGCTGTTTAATCCTATTCCATTAAATTTTATTCCCTAATTATTTACTTGCTATTGAATTCCCTCAGATTTTCTTCTATTTCAAACCTTTCATTCACCTTTGTCACTTGAAAAAGTCAACCGGCAGCAAATGTGCCTTCTTCCTAATAATGAAATGTTGCTTTAAATGATAAAGTCAGCATGATTCTGCCCATAGGTGTGTTTGATAGAGTGGTAGTCCTGCTGCTTGGGGAACAGAACTCTGAGTGAGGTGATGCAAACTGGCGACAGATCTTCCGTCAGTGGTGATGGCCACAGAAGTTTCCCACACTGGCTTTCCGTGGAAGGCAGCATGGCCTAGAGGAAAGAGCATGACTGCAAGTTTTTTGTGGGCAGAGAATGTGTCTGTTGATTGTTATAGTGTACTCTCCCAAATGCTTAGTACAGTGCTCTGCACACAGTAAGCGCTCAATAAATATGATTGGCTGACTGGCTGAGCATGAGACTGAGATTCAGCAGACCTCGATTCTCAACTCAGCTCTGCCAGTGATCTGCTGTGTGAATTTGGACAATTCGCTTACCTTCTCTGTGCCTCTGTGAGGATAAAATACCCTCTCTCCCTAACTCTTGGGCTGTGAGCCCCATGTAGGACAGGGACTGAGTTCCAAAGTCATTATCCTCAATCCTCAATCCTAACAATCCGAACTGACCTACAGCAGTTAGATCAGTGTTTGGCACTTAGTAAACCCTCAATAAATAATACAGTCAATTAGTGGTTCTTATATGAAGTTAACCTTATTAGACTTAAGCTGGTAACCTGATCCAGGGGCTCTTAGGAGAATGCTGACACTCTCAGGATCTCATAAAACAGCATTTTTAGCTTCTAGCAGTCTGTTCTTTCATGTCTCCAATGAGGTCTTTCTAGCAGCTTTCTTAATTAACTCAGTGTGAACTTTTCCCAAACCTGCTCCAAAGCCTCATTGGACTTTCCCTTGCAACACATAGGCACCATAAAATGAAATCTCTAGATTCATTCTGGGCAGAGACTGTGTCTACCAACTCTGAGGTATTGTATTTTCCCAAGCCCATAGTATAGTGCTCTACACATTGTAGACACTCGATAAATATCATGGAATGATTGATAAACTAATTAATCGGGTGTCCCTGAGGTTCTTCCAGGGGGACTATGTTCTTACCCAGGGGGACTATTAATGGGTTTAACTTATTATCTCTATCATCTCTTTGTGGATGATTCCCAAATCTACATTTCCAGCCCTAATTTCTCTCCTTCTCCTCAGTCTCATATTTCCTCCCACCTTCAGGACACCTTGGATGTCCTGCCAACACCTCGAACTTATCATGTCCAGAATAGAACTCCTCATATTCCCACCTAAACCCTGTTGTTCCCATGATGTTCTGATCACTGTAGACAGTACCACCCTCCTCCCTACCTCAAAACCTAACAGCGTGGCATTATCCTCGACCCATCTCCCTCATTCAACCGACACATTCAATCTGTCACCAAACACTGTAGGTTTAAGCTTCACAGCATTGCAAAAATCCTTTCCTTTCCATCTGAATTGCTACCACATTAATCCAGGCCCTTATCCTATCCCATCTTGATTACTGCATCAGCCTTTGTTCTGACCTCCTTGAATCCTATCTCTTCCCACTTCAGTCCATATTTCACTCTGTTACCCGGATCTTTTCTCTACTAAACACTGTAGTCCATTTTCCCCCATTCCTCAAAAATTTCCAGTGGTTGCCTATCCACTTCTGCGCTTAGTACAACGCTTAGTATAGTGCTCTGCACAAAGTAAGTGCTCAGTAAATACTATTGAATGAATGAACCTCGCATCAAACAGAAATTCATTACCTCATACTCTAAAGTACTCAATCACCTTGCTCTCACCTATCTTATCTGCCCATTTTCCTACTATAAACCAGCCCACATACTCTAGTCCTCTAATACCAACCTATTCACTGTACCTCCATCTCATTTACGTCACCACTGACTCCTCACCCACATCCAGCCTCTGGCTTGGAACACTCTCTTTGTGTCTGCTAGACGATCACTCTCCCCACCTTCAAAGATTTATTAAAAGTACATCTTCTCCAAAAGGCCTTCCCTGACTAAACGTTCATTTAATCTCCCTTTCCTTTCCTTGCACCCTTTATTCACCTCTCCCTTGGCCCCACAGCCAATAATCCAGTAATCCACTGAAACACATATCAGTATCTGTCCCCCTCTCTAGACTGTAAGGTGGTTGTGTGCAGGGAACGTGTCTACCAGCTCTGTCACTTCATATGGTGCTCTGCCCACAGTAAGTGCTCAACAAATACGATTGATTGAATATACAAAACAGAGGCTTTGAGAAGCAAGTGGCTTTTAACTCGTTTTAACCACCATGTGGCAGCAAAATCCCCCAAATAAGAACCCCCTTAAAAACGAACAGCAGCGGAAAGCATCAGTGTCATATTGCACATGTCGGTTTGGTTTGTAGAAATAACTCCAAACTGGGCCTTAAGGAGTGGGACCAAGGCGTGCCATAAAACTGGAAATTCTTTTGTCTCCGCGATTGCCAGCATGCATCTCTCTTGCAGGCATTTCTTCAAACTCTATGGAAGAGGATCATCAGGGAGGAGTCTGACAGGCAGCAGAAGAGATGTCTGCCACCCCGAGCAACGGGAATTGCTGGCCCAGAGAATGCTGGTGTGTTTGAAATAGAGGAGGCTGAGGGAAGGAAGGTTATTGTTGAGGCAATGTGGAGTAATCTCATTCATTTATTTATTATTTATTTAGTATTTATTGAGCGCTTACTGTGTGCAGAGCACTCCCAGCAAGGGGCTTCCCATGGAGGGGAATGAGAGGAGTTGGAAGAAGCAGAAACACTTTCTGATTCAGCTGTTTCACCCTCTACCAGCTACCCTTACCTTGACCGACATCCGAAATCTTCAGCACCTGGAATCCTTTGATCACACACTGAGGGCCCTCATCAAGTGGAATTCATTTATTCATTCATTCAATAGTATTTATTGAGCACTTACTATGTGCAGAGCACTGTACTGAGCACTTGGAATGTGCAATTCGGCAACACATAGAGACAATCCCTGCCCAATGACAAGCTTACAGTCTAATCGGGGCAGACAGACGGACAAAAACAAGTCAACTTAATCACGATAAATAGAATCAAGGGGATGTACACCTCATTAACAAAATAAATAGGGTAATAAAAATATATACAAATGAGCACAGTGCTGAGGGGAGGGGAAGGGGCGAAAGGGGGCTTAGCTGAGGGGAGGTGAAGAGGGGACGAGGGAGGGAGCAGAGGGCAGAGCGGGAGCATGCGGACCTTTAGACCTTTAGTGTATGGAGCTTGGAGCCAGTTAGTCGGTCAATTGTAATAATAATCATTGTATTTGCTAAGCACTTACTTTGTGCTAGGCATTGTACTAAGTTCTGGGATGGATACAAGCAAATTGAGTTGGACGTGTTCCCTGTCTCATATGGGGCTCACATTCTCAATCCCCATTTTACAGATGAGGGAATAGAGGCACTGAGAAGTGAAGTGACTCACCCAAGGTCACACAGCAGACACATGGCAGAGTCTGGTTTAGAACTCATGACCTTTTGACTCCCAGGCCTGTGCTTTATCCACTACACCATGCTCCTTCTCGTATTTACTGAGCACTTACTGTGTGCAGAGCATGTACTAAACTCATGGGAGAATATATTTTAACAATAAAACTGACACACACCCCGCCCAAAATGAGGCTCATATGCCCCAGTTTGCCAGGCCCGGTGGTTGGTGTCAGAGGGGAAATTGTCTCACCTCCCCAGTTCCAAGGGGGCCACTGGCCACTGGATCTTAACTGTAAACCCATTGTGGGAAGGGAATCGAACTGTTATATTCATTCAATAGTATTTATTGAGTGCTTACTATGTGCAGAGCACTGTACTAAGCGCTTGGTATTGTATTGTACTCTCCCAAGCATTTAGTAGTGCTCCGCATACAGTAAGCACTCAATAAATACAGCTGACTGACTTAACGAGAGGCCTATTTCTGTTTTCGGCCTCCCGCCCAGCAAATGGTGAGCTCCTTGTGGACAGGAAATGTGTCTACTGACTGTATTGTACTGCACTCTCCCAAGCATTTAATACAGTGCTCTGCATATGGTGAGTACCCAATAAAAGCAACTGAATGATAGTAACGTCAGTGGTAACACTACCAGTAATAATATTAGAAGCATTAGTAGTAGAATTAGTAGTAATTGTAATTATAGAAGTAATAATTATAGTAGTGTAGTAGTGATAATAGTAATAGTAATACTAATAATAATAATGGTGGTATTTGTTAAACGATTACTCTGTGCCGAGCACTGTTCTAAGCCCTGGGGGGATACCAGGTCGTCAGGTTGTCCCGCGTGGCGCTCACAGTCTTAATCCCCATTTTACAGATGAAGTTACTGAAGCCCAGAGAAGTGAAATGATTGGCCCAAAGTCACACAGCTGGGAAAGTGGCAGAGCCAGGATTAGAACCATGACCTCTGACTCCCAAGCCCAGGCTCTTTCCACTGAGCCATGCCGCTTCTCTCTAGCATGGCTTACTAATAGTAGGAGTAATAGTAATAGAGAAGCAGCATGACTAAATAGATAGGAGTCAGAAGAACCTGGCTTCTAATCCCTGCCCCACCACGTGTCAGCTGGGTGACCTTGGGCAAGTCACTTCACTTCTGTGGGCCTCAGTTATCTCATCTGTAAAATGGGGATTAAGGCTGTGAACCCTCTTTGGGACAGGGACTGCATCCAACTGATAAACTTATATCTACTCCAGCACTTAGAACAGCGTGTGGCACATAGTAGGTGCTTAACAAGTACCATAATTAGTATTAGCAATAATAGCAGTACTAATAGTAGCAGAAGCATATATGACCCATTTGGTGTGATCCACTTTACTAGGTGCTTGAAGACTGTAATCTCCTTGTGGGCAGGGTACATGTCTACCACCCCTGTTATACTGTACCCTTCAAAGCGCTTATGTACAGTATCAGCACGCAGTAAACACTCAATAGATTCTGGTTGATTGAGCAATAGGATAATATACGATGGCTAAATGACCCGTTCCCTACCCATAATAATAATAAAAATAATAGTATTTGTTAAGCGCTTACTATGTGCAAAGCACTGTTCTAAGCGCTGGGGGAATACAGGGTGATCAGGTTGTCCCATGTGGGGCTCACAGTTTTAATCCTCATTTTACAGATGAGGTAACTGAGGCACAGAGAAGTGAAGTGACTTGCCCAAAGTCACACAGCTAGCAAGCAGCGGAGCTGGGATTAGAACTCATGACCTCTGACTCCCAAGCCCGGGCCCTTGCCACTGAGCCACGCTGCTTGTGGAGCTTACACTCTAACAAGAGAGGCAAAGATAAAAATGTCAGAACAGGATAATTCCAATGCAATCTACTTTCTCCTAATTCTGTCATTTCAGAGTCTTCAGCAACAGGTCTATTTCCGGACCAATGTTAATTGTTGCCATGAGGGAAAACCCAGATGGTTAGCTAGTGAACACCATGCCTTAGCTGGGTCGTACTTTTCATGCAGTAAGAATACAGTGCACAACTGCTCAACCTTACTGCTCGTGAGAGTCATCCAGATGGATACCTGTCGTCTTGCTTGGGGCGAATAAATACCCACCCTGGGGAATTGAGAGGAGGCCATCTCTGCTGTAACTGCCTACTTAGGCTACTGGACAATCTGGCAGTCATTTTCTTTGTCTGCTTGGAGGTCACAAAGGGTAATAATCATAATTGTCAATTTTCTTCAGCATTTACTATGATCATGATCATTATTACTATTATTTTCATTGTATTTTTCAGTTCTCACTATGTGTCCAGCATTGGTCTAAGTGCTGGGGTAGATATAAGTTAATCAGGTTGGATACAGTCCCTTCACCTCATGAAGCTCAGTCGAAGTACGAAGGAGCAAACATGTAGAATTTCCAATTTACAGATGAGGAAACTGAGGCAGTGAGGACTGAAAGGTGAATCTGATGAAAATGTGAAACACTTTTTTTTTTGCATTTTTAAGGAATGCACTCAAAATGCAAAAACGTGCTTCGTACGAAGTTCTTGAATATTAAAAATCTCCAGGTCCTTCTTGTGACAGTCTCTGACCTTTTAGCTTATCTATTCCTAAAATGCATCTTGCCTATCAACCAAAGGTTTAATCACTTTCTCATTTCAGATATTGAAAGAATGATTCCATTTATATCAAGTAAAGGTCATCTTTCTTTGAAATATAGATTATTCACCTGTAAGTTTTAAAGAAGCAGCAGCTGGAGAGCCGGCCCTATGAAAGCTTCTCTCTCACCTCTTTTTCAAACTAATGAGTAGCAAGAGAGAGGATTAATAGTAATTATACCTAGATTTCAAGGACTAAGGTCTAACCAAGTTTCAAAATGCAGCATCGATTTAAGGCTGCCTGATCTAAATGTTAAAGAAGAAATCAAATATTCACATTTGCCTATGCTTTCTTTTCAATAGTTCTTCCATTATTTTCCATTTGAAACAGAACAGAAGGATTATACATGAAACTAGGTTGTATCCATAATATATTTATTTTATATCAATGTCTGTCTCTCCCCTCTAGATTGTGAGCTAGGAACGTATCTAACAATTCTGTTGTACTGTACCCTCCAAAGCACTTAGTATGGTAACAAGTGACTAATTTTTTTTTATGGTATTTTGGTATGCTTTTATTATGTGCCGGGCACTGTACCAAGTGCTGGGCTAGATAGAAGGTTGTCAGGTTGGACACAGTCCCTGTCCCTCATGGGGATCATGGTCTTAACCCCCATTTTACAGATAAGGTAACAGAGGCACAAGGAAATGAAACGAATGGCCCAAGGTCACACAGGAGACAAGGGATGGAGATTTGTCTGCTATGCGACTTTGGTCAAGTCACTTAACTTCTCTGGGCCTCAGTTACCTAATCTGTAAAAATAGGGATTTAAAAAAAAAAAGTGTGAGCCCCACGTGGGACAATCTGATTACCCTGTATCTACCCCAGCACTTAGAACAATGCTCTGCACATAGTAAGCGCTTAACAAATACCATAATTATTAATTATTATTATGGTAGGTAGTTGTGATTATGATATATTCATCCAATATTTCTAAACTCACTATTAATCCTATATTTTTACCACACAAGGCAGACATATTTAAGTTCTCTTTCCCTAGCTCATGCCCTAATGACTGGAAAGAGTTAATAAACCTACACAAGAGCATCTAGTTTAGGCATTCATTATGAGATCAGCATAGGGGAGTTCTCTTCACCCTAACCTTCCTTTGTATTTATTTATTTAGGGTACATATTTATTTAATTTACAAAATGGTATTGGAATGAGCTCTTAGCCTTCCCTTGGTAGACTGTCCTGCCTAGTCAAATGCACACTGACAAGTTCAGGGAGCCTTTATGCAGCGGGAAAGAATATACTCTCCATAGGCCCAGAATTTAGCCCCAGCATGTGCAGTTGCCCCGGGTTCACAGAAGGAAAGGTGGACTAAGCTAGTCAGGGAAGAGACCAAGTCCACATTACCGGCTATCAGAATATTCCCCAGCCCAATCACAGGATATTCTTTAGGATACAGTGTTCTCTTCATTAGTCATGGCCTGAGTAAAGTGGACACTTCGTGGAAGCTATTGTGGAAGAAGTAAAGGTAAGAATAAATTGAAAGATTTTTCTTGGGACGTTGGAACTGCCAAAGATCATTTAAAAGAAAATTGGGATGGGTAATCTTATATATATATATATATATATATTTAAAGACTCCCATGTAGCATTATTTTCAAGAATAGCTCAAGCTATAATAAACATCCTTTTAAAGTATAACTAAACAACTTTCACTGTTATGACTATAATTAACAGTGAAAGGGAATCATTGAAGTGTCTGTGAGATTTTTATAAATATTTGATGGAGGAAATGTAAATGTTTGGGGTAGGTATTATTTTCTTTCTGCAGATTTCAAACTTTTCGGGTTTCCAGGATTCACAAGAAATATGCAAATATTTAGTAAATAGTCTTAAATTAGAGGAAGACAAATCTTGAACCCACCATGAGGTTCATGAAATTCACAGCACTGAGATGTTCCAGATTAATGCTAATCTGTTTTTATCATCAATCCCAGCAGGAAAACAAAAAAGGTGTTTTGTAATCAAGATAGAAAAGTTTCTTTGTATTTCTAATTGGTATCCACTATTCCTATATTAGAATGTATACAATAAAATGTTGGGTCTTGGGGTAGTTCTTTTAAGAATTCCCATATTTCGTAGTTCATCTTTCAAAGGCTCACCTAGAATATAAAATTCAAGACAAATGTTCCTATGTGAAAAACAAGAAAATGACTAATTTTTGATAAAATCAACTACTGACACTGTCCTCCCTTGGTTCTTCTCCTACCTCTCCGTCCACTCTTTCTCAACATCTTTTCCTGGCTGTTCCTCTGCCTTTCATCCTTTTATAGTGAGGGCTCCTCAAGGCTCTGAGTTCCAGGTTCCCTTTTATTCTCTATTGACACCCACTCTCTTGGGGAACTCGTTTACTCCCATGGCTTCAATTACCATCTCTCCAATGCCTCCCACCCTCTGACAGTGAGGGTTCCTCAAGGCGCAGTTCTAGGTCCCCTTCTATTTTCCATCTATACCCACTCCCTTGGAGAACTCATTCACTCCCACAGCTTCAATTAGCTTCTCTGTGCAGATGATTCCCGGATCTACACCTTCTGCCCTCATGTCTCTCTCCTTCCGTGCAGTCTCGCATTTATCCTGCCTTCAGCACATCTCTACCTCGATGTCCTGCCAACACCTCAAAACACATCCAAAAGTGAACTCCTTATCTTCCCATTCAGTGCCCACAGTAAGCGCTCAATAAATACATTGAATGAATGAATGAATGAATGAATGAATGAATGAATGAATGAACCCTGTCCTCCTCTGTGTTTCTCATCACTGAAGACAACACCGCTAACCTCCCTATTTCACAGACTCTTAACCTTGGTGTTTGACTTTTTGTTGCATTGCCCACTCATCAAGGTGGCATCTGCTCAGATGGCCAGCACTCATTTGAAGGGGACCATTGGATGGTTAGGTCAGTGGAAACTGTCTTAATCTTCTCTAAGTGGCTAATGTTAGAGGTGCGGAGCAATGTGGTCTAGTGGAAAGAACACAGGCCTGGGAATCAGAGGACATGCATTCTAATCCTGACTCTGCCACGTGCTTGCTGGGTGACAATGGACAAGTCACTTAACTTCTCTGTGCCCCAGTTAACTCATCTGTAAAATGAGGATTCATCACCTGTTCTCCATCCTATTTAGATTATGAGCCCTGTGTGGGACAAGGACTGTGTTTAACCTAATTATCTTGTATCTTTCCCAGTGTTTATAACAGTGCCTGACATAGTAATCACTTAACAGATATCATTATTATTGTCATTATGGTTATTAAATCCCTCCTTAAGTGCAGGAGTGTCAGTTACTCTGAAAAATCTTAGAATTTGAAACACTAAAAGTTTGAGAAGGAAAGAAGATCGAATGAAAATGCAGAAACACACCCTTCTCCATTCTTACCTTCTAATTTGAGAGCAATCTGATGCACAGGGGGCTTAGAATACAAGTGTTGCTTGAAGTGTCTAGTGGAAATATTGGCTCACTCAAATGTAATGGATGATATCCCACTGTGCTCCTTCCTTCCCCAGGACAGTTATAATTAAATTAATCTCACTGCCAAAACAACAGCACAATGGGTCAAAAACTAGTAAACCTTTAACAATCTGACAATGAATTAGCAACCCGAATACTGCATCACAGGAGTTGTAGCAGAAATAACATCTGGGATTAAAAGAGAAAAGATGAAAGCGGAGCAGAGAAACATGTTGTTGCTTAATTGCTCTGTGGACTTTTTCGATAGTGCAGAATTGTTTCGAACCACTTTAAGTAAATCACCCAGCATATGGTTTGTACTAAATATAGAGTCTCCATGGTACTCTAACACTATGCGTGTTTGCTACACAGGTGTCTGAGCTTGGACTTGTCATAAGGACAGATGGGAATGTTCAATTTATCTGTTTTATTGGTGGAGGAGGGGCCTGGAGAGGGTCTTGAATGGGTTTGAAGCAAACTCTCTGCATGTGGATAGCCTTCCTCCACAAACAACAGAGTGGGAAAGGTTGTTGACTTTCACCTCAAATAAGGATGATAGATCTGATGACAGGAAACTGTCCTCATCTGAAAATGACATCATCACTTTAATCTTCATCTAAAAATACAGCAAAATCTAGTACTAAAGTCCTGTACTGGGAGTCAGGAGACCTAGGTTCTATTCCTGATTCTATCACTTGCTTGCTGTGTGACTTTAGGGAAGTAATTTAACTTCTGTGTGCCTGTTTTCTCATCGCAAAGTAGGGATAGATACCCATTCTCTTGTCCCTTTAGAATGGAACCTCACATGGGACAGGAGGTGTGCCTGATCTGATTATCCTGGATTTACTCCACTGCTCAGCACGTAATAATCATTTAACAAATACCACCCGTTATGCTATCCACAAAGGCTTTATATATGTACTAGGGATTTGAAGAATGAATGAATGAATTTAATCAGTGAACATAAGGCCTAAAAGTGAAAAAAAAATTAAGTAGTATGGTTTTACTTTTTGTAAACGGGTTAAAAACTAGCTCCTCAAGTTCCAGAAAGACTTTGCCCAGCAAACGTGCTATCATGGAGTGAAAGGCTCTATGTTGTTATGAGTCTGTTTCTGATGAACTCACACATTAAAAAAAAAGCCATCTGTGAGCAGATCCTGTTAATCTATATGAAATAGGAACAAAATTATCTTATCCCTATCCTGATCCCAACTGATTCCCCAATTAATTAATTTGACCTCATCCAACCCTCAGCCATAGGACCTGTGTCATATTATGTATGCATTTATTTATTTGTACATTCAATTATTTATTCAGCTATTTCAGCATCCTATATTTGTACTACTTCCTGCTCCATGTGTGTCCTTCTTCCTGCTCCCATTATTTATAAATTATTTTTGTCTGTCCCCTCCTTGAGGCAGGGAATATGGGTTTGGCTTCCTTCTGCTTTATTATCCTAAACCTCGCACTAAGACTGGATTACCACAGGGACTAAAGGGGCTGCTGTTATTTGCATATTGAAATAATTGCTGGATAGAGTTCTACATCTTCAGCTTTCTCACCCCTCCACATCCCACAGGTCCTCAGGCTGCCCTTCATAGTTTGTGAAATTGGGCTCTGAAAGTATTATTCCAAATGTCCACCCACCCTACAAAGCAACTGCCAAGAACTGCCAGCCAGAGTTCCTGGTGGAGAGATGGGTTGAGTAGCAACCTCTTCAGTCACACATTTATATTCAAAGCCCTCCTAAAATCCCTCTTCCTGCACCAAGCTTTCCCCAATTCATTTTCCAGCACCCTGAGCCATATCATCCCTTCAGCCAACTCTAGCTTTTTTGAACTTATTCACACCCTCCTCAGCACTGATGTAATTATATCCACTTTATATATTTTGATACTCTTCTAAGTATTTTGATGTTTGCTCACCTAAACTGTTAACTCTTCCTCTAAACTATAAGCTCCTTGTGGGCAGGGAATGTGTCTATCCATTATCTTGTATCGTAATCTCCCAAATACTTAGTAGAGGACTTTGCACCCAATAAATGTTCAATAAATGCCACTAATCGATTGATAGATTCTCTAGTTAGATTATATGTTCACTGTGGACCAGGAACATAGCATTTCATTGCTCTATACTACTCAAGTGCCTTGTATAGTTTAATGTAGCTAGTCAATACATGCTACCATTCCTATATGTAGAAACATTGTACTTCAAACATGGAGGATAATAGTCCAGTCACTATCATGATATGTTATAGAGGTGTTTTTCCTTGAAGATGGAAAACATTCTTTTTTAGGATTTTTTATAAAGTGATGAGCTGGTAGTTTCATTTAACGCTCTGATTTTATTTTTAGACATTGTCATGCTTAAGGTCAATTCTATTTAAGGTCAATTTTATTTTGTTAATGAATTGTACATCTTCTTGATTCTATTTAGTTGCCATTGTTTTTACGAGATGTTCTTCCCCTTGACTCTATTTATTGCCATTGTTCTTGTCTGTCTGTCTCCCCCAATTAGACTGTAAATCCGTCAAACGGCGGGGTCTGTCTCTATCTGTTGCCGACTTGTTTATTCCAAGTGCTTAGTACAGTGCTCTGTGCATAGTAAGTGCTCAATAAATACTACTGAATGAATGAATGAATGAATGAATGAATTCTATCATCTAGAACGGTTTAAACACCAAACATAGTCCAATCTAATCAGATATAGATACCCATCAAGTTCCAAAATAATAAGCATGAATTCACAATGAGTTTTACTGGGCAAGTATTGTACTCCTTTAAAAGGACTTTGTGGTAATGTAAAAAAGACTTTGTGGAAATCTAACCTATTAAATACCCTGCTTAGATATCACAGAAGCAATTAATAAAGTCAACAGAAGACAGGAATCCATCTTTACTGCAGGTGAATCTAAATCACAGAAAGTTATGAAGTTCTACTGTTCTATGAGAAATTGAGAAGCAGAATGACCTAACAGAAAGAGCATAGGCCTGGGAGTCAGAAGACATGGGGTCTAATCCCGGCTCTACCATTTGCTTGCTGTGTGACTTTGGGAGAGTCACTTAATTTATCTCTGCCTCAGTTCCCTCACCTGAAAAACGTAGATTAAATACCTTTTGCCCCTCCCACTTAGACTGTGAGCCCCATGCGGGAAAGGGACTGTATCTGATGTAATTAACTTGTAATTAACTCCAGCACTTAAAGCAGTGTTTGACACATAGTAAGAGCTTAACAAATACCATTTAAAAAAAAATAAAAAACAAAACACTAATCTTAGAGCATTTTTTGTCAAGGTCAGCGTGCAAAGGAATCAATAAATATCAAAAATTATCCAGTCAGTAAAGATAAGTTGGTAACATGTATGTACTAATTTGTCTTCATTTGATGGAAGTCATTAAGCTGATAAAGCAAACTCGTAGGAGGTTGGCAAGAGTCAGGTGAAGTTTAGGAAAACTGCTAAGTTCAGAATTTCTTTCTGCTCTTTTTACTAAATTTTCTTTCATTACTCCAATTAATTAGAAGCAGAATTGATTAACCTGTTCAATGTCAGGCACCTATTTCCTCTGAGGTGAGCTTTTTAGTGCATGCCTCCTGCTTTGAGTAACCCAGCTAGAGAAAATGTTATACAACATATACTTGAAGGTCAAAAGAATGCTGTATTCTTGACTCCACAGGATAAGGGAGAATCTGAATAGGCCTAAAAAATTCACCATCATCAGCATATACTGAGCATCTACTGCAGGCAATAATCCTGGCCTTGGCCCACTGGAAAGAACATAAGATCGGGGAATCTTGTATCCTGGGCCTTGTCTCAGTTCTGCCCACTCTTGCTACACCACCAGTGATGAGGTTTTCTGGCTGTAGAACAACTTTAGGAGTGTAACCCAACCTTGGTTCCCAGTAATAGACTCCAGCATCACCATCATCACCAATTAGTTCCCCCTATTAGACACTTGGGTGCATTCAATGGAAATAAAAACAATAGTCTTTTCTCTGGACATGGATGGGACAAATTGGAAATATAAATAGGAACAAGACTGAAAAATAGATACACCTTATAAAAATCAAAGTAAGATTATCAAAACTTGAAAAGTAAATGAATGCATGTATGGAATAAGTAAGCTGATACTCTAATGTGCTCAGGGTGGTCAATGAGGTGATTTATTCTAATGTGTTATTTCAACCACACTTCCTGAACTCACTTAGCATCAAATTACCTCAATCAGTTTGCTACTGTATACAGTTATCTTTTATACTCTCCTCAACAGGGACCGTGTGACTTATATTGGATTTTCTCAAATGACCAAGTACAGAATTCTGAACTAGATTCTGCACACAACAGAAACTCAGTAAAAATAAAGGTGGTGGTGATTATCAGTTAGTCATTTGATGGTATTTATTGAGCACTCACTTTCTGCACTCTGCTAAGTGCTTGGGAGGTACAATACAGTTGGCACGCATAATCTCTGCCCTCAAGGAGTTTGCACTCTAGCAGGGTAATAATGATGACAGTGATGCTGATAATGATGACGTTAGTGATGATGAAGGTAGTGATGAAGACCAGACTTGACTATGTTTCTGATGCCTTTCAGCTTACCTTTTAAGATTTTCATACTCTCAACAACCATCTGTACAGTAATTCCACTGGTAAATACATTTTCTCATTTCTAACAAGTGGAAAAACTAGCAGACACAAGGAAATGTTAAATATTGAGGCTCCATGCGATATCAGTGACTGTTAAGGATTCCTTCCACCCCCTTGCTACAATCTGCTGCTGCCATGCATCAGTGCCAGAGCGGGCTGACTCATTTAGAGTTTTCGGCCTCAGTTAGCAAGAGATGACAAGGAGGGGAAACAGCAGGAAGCAAAACCGGCTGTTTTAAACCTGCTAAGTCCAGCTCCCTGATGGTTTCCAGGAGGCGGAGAGAAGCTTTTCTAGCAAGCATAATACTACTGCTTGCTAGAATGCATCCTGAAGCCAGGACCCTTTGGGTAATGGCTAGGGATGAGGAGGGACCGACATACACACTCGGGTGGTGTCTCTGCTCCTTGACTCCATTCACCTCTGCATTTCCCATTCCCTCCAGGATCCAGCTAATGTTCACCCCCTCCCCAAAGCTTCCTTTATGCCTCTAAGTTGTTCTGCCCAAGCCATCTGAACAAGCAAGTCATTTGGAAGAGGGAGTGAGAGAGGGATGAGATTGGAGCTTATCCAGGATGGCTCATGATAATGGAGTAAAAAAGAAGAATCACAAATGAATTTGTGGCCTTCCATTTATATTCTAATAATACAAATTGTGATATCTATTAAGTGCTTACTATGTTCCAAGCACTAAAGTAGACACCAGATAATTTGATCATTTTCAGTCTGTCCCACACAAGGCTTCACTGTCTAAGAGGGAGAGAGAACAGATCTTTAATTTTTATTTTACAGATGAGAACATTAAACCCCAGAGACATTAATTGACTTGACCTAAGACCAGACCCCAGGTCCCCTCACTCCCAGACCCAAACACCTTCCCCTCAGCCACTTACTGAATGAATTGCTTTAGCAGTGTGTGGACAGTGCAGTGAATGACACATGGAAACAGAATTGCCCTGTCTCAGAGAGGAGAGAAAAGGGCTAATCCTGGCAAATGGTGATCCATTCCTGGCACCCTATGTCTGTCCCCAGACTGTGTCTGTGTAAATGATTTTTAGAAAACCAGAGGGTCCACCGAGATTCAGGGCAGCCAAACTGGTTCTCCTGCCTTTATGCAATGCCATGGCAATGATAGATTTCTGTGGCTAAAGTTTTCCTCGGAAAGAGGGAGAGTATGATAGTGGAGGCACTAAATATTCTATTATTGAATAATAATTATTGAGATTCTATTGAGAGTATAAAGCTTTACTAAAATTTGGTGAAATACAGTGAAGTGAAAGATCTGGCCTCTGACCTCAGAAGATTTGGTTGCTCTGGTCAGTGAATGACCACAGACCAGAACACAATATGGGCCACCTACACTAAGGAGGTCTGAGACAGGCTAAAAAGGAAATGGGCTATGGCAAGCACATAGAGAGCTCAGAGATTCCACACTGCCTGCCTTAGGCAAGAAATATGTCTGTTTACTGTTTTAATGTACTTCTTGAGATCTTAATAGCCCATCATCTAGACCGTGAGTCAGTCTTCTGGACTGTCAACCCATTGTTGGGTAGGGGTTGTCTCTATTTGTTGCTGAATTGTACTTTCCAAGTGCTTAGCATAGTGCTCTGCACACAGTAAGTGCTCAATAAATACGAATGAATAAATAAATGCGATTGAATGAATTGAACAGTGCTCTGCACACAGTAAGCTCGATGAACATGCTCGAATGAATGGATGGGTGACGTTCCCTCTGCACAAAATAGTATCCATCTCAGTATTACTATCTGAAAATGCAGGAAATGGTGGAGGTCTTTTTTTTTCTCTGCTTCTTAGTTGCATTAAGAATGTTATGCTGCATGGTCTGCAGCTGCAAGAGGAGAATCCATATTAACTAGTATACACAGAGAGGCTAAGCTCACTCACTCCCTTTGATGCTCAACTGTACTCCTCTATGAACTCTTCCCGCTGCTATCCTCTTACTCACTCTTCCTCTGCTCAGAAATTCTCTCCACTGCTAGGTCTGTCAGAACACAACTGATGGAGTCCAGAATACAGTAGAGGATTATACAATTTCAGAGTGAGGGATGGATTAACTCCTGAGACAACCACCCGCTTTCATTCATTCCACATCTTCCAACTCGGTAAACTCCTATGATACTGTCTCTCTGCTCACAACTGCATTCATTACCAATGAGGACACACCAGGAAATATTTTGGATTTTTTGAGAATTAACTATTATGCAATTGGAAAATGTTTCACTGCTATTTCATATAATGTAGAGATTACCAGAAGAAAGGAAATAGGAATGCCTGTAGCAGAATTATCAGTGAAAGTCTTCCGTGAGCAAATGAACGCAGTCAGCACTGACATCTCTTGACGAAGGAATAAATGATGAATATCGTCCCCCGACATCTCTTTAGAGTAGAAATTTAGGGATTAGAGCAAAGGCACCCTGGCTAAGTGTAATGACCTGGTCAGAGAAAGGGCCATTGGGGAAATGCTCAGATAGAGTGAGAAGATAATATTTCTAGACCAAGAAGAATTCCTTCAACAGTTAAGTAATGTTGCCAAAATCTTCAGAACTGAGAAGTTGATGTGTTTCTCCTTGGAATATTTTATTCCAAAGGAGGAACAGTGATTCGCTGCATCGTTTAGAATAAAACAGAAATCCCAAAGCATGATATTCTGCCTCTATGGAGTTGTAGACTTTGTGTAGGGGAGCCAGTGATGATGTGAGAAGGCAGGGCACACATTTTTATTTATTGGTATTTCCCACCTCATCCCTCTTAATCAACTGAGTGCATACTATATAGAGAGGACTGTATTAAGTGCCTAGCACTGTATTTAATGCCACCATCTGCAATAATCCCAGTATCAGTGACTTTTTGGCCATTCCTTGGGGCAGCAGAAAGGAGTACAGGAAATAATTCCAAGGAATTCCAAGCAGGATCTCTTCCAGTTGCAGCCTCTCTGGGGTTGACAACGGGGAGACTGTGAGCCCATCAATGGGCAGGGATTGTCTCTATCTGTTGCTGAATTGTACATTCCAAGCGCTTAGTACAGTGCTCTGCACACAGTAAGCACTCAATAAATACTACTGAATGAATGAATGAATGAATGGGAAAGGAAGGGGTGGTGTGGTGGGGGGGGGGTACTGCAAAGGGTCAATCAATCAATATTTATTCAGAAGACTGTATTTAGCACTTGGGAGAGTACAAAAAGAAGCAGAAGAAGAAGCATGGCCTAGGAGATAGAACCTGGGCTGGGTTGGAAGGACCTGGGTTCAAATCCTAGTTCTGGCACTTGTCTGCTGTGTGACCTTATTCAAGTCACTTACCTTCTCTATGCTTCAGTTCCCTCGTCTGAAAAATGGGGATTAAGACTGTGAGCCCTATGTGGGACAGGGACTGTAACCAACCCAATTATCTTGTACCTACCCCAGAGCTTAGAACAGTGTCTGGCACATAGTAAGCACTTAACAAATACCACGGTTATCATTACAATATAACAGAATTATTCGAGAGTTTTTCCCTGCCAACAAGGAGTTTACGGTTCATTAAAGAGTTCAGCTATCTTGGGACTTCATTGTCTTTTATACTGTTCTCTCCTAAGTGCTTAGCACAGTGCTCTTTACACAGTAAGCACTCAATAAATATTTATTGGCTGACTGTGTGACTGACTAGGAGGATATGGGAGAATGCCCAGTTTTTGCTCTTATGGCCTGGGTTCTTGCCTACCAATTCTATTGTATTTTCCTAAGTATTTAGTACAGTGTTCTGCATATGGTAAGTGCTCAATAATACTAATAAATAAATAATATTGATTGATTAATCACATAAAGCTTCCTGCCTGCTGCCAGATTATATGACAAGCTTTGGGAGAAGCAGGACTATGATTGAAGATACACAGGGGAGCGGCATTTGTAAAATGGGGTGAATGTAATAATAATAATGATGATGATGGCATTTGTTAAGCACTTACTATGTGCAAAGCCCTTTTCTAAGCTCTGTGAGGGGAATACAAGGTGATCAGGTTGTCCCACGTGGGTGTCACAGTCTTAATCCCCATTTTACAGATGAGGTAACTGAGGCCCAGAGAAGTGAAGTGACTTGCCCAAGTGACTTCCAGTGAAGTGACTTCTCTGGATCTCCGCAGTGACCTCCCTAAATCGACTCATCTTGGAGATGACCCAGGATTCGAATGGAACATTTTTTTTTGAAGCCAACTCCACTCCCCTGTCCCTTCTAAAGGGTCCCACCTTACCTAAAGGTAATAAACTATGATACTTGAATACTCACCAATTAAGTCACAATTTAACAAGTCTTTATGTGAAAACATTTACACCTCTTTGCAAAGAATTGGTTGTAGGCGAAGCTGTGGCCATTGGGAGCTGTCTGTGAAAGCTTCACTCTGCCATATGGTGTAGTTTCTAATAGGAACCCTTGTCCCAGGGTTTTAGGAGAACAGAGACAGATTTAGGATTTTAATACTGCAAGAGTGTCCCACAGCCATTTATGATTTGAAGGGGAATCTCTGAGGAGAGTTTATTAGCTGGAAACATGATATCTAAGAAGAAGTTCTTCCAGGGAATACATTTCTGTTGAATTACACATGATCAGATCGGTTATGAGTGGCCAAAAAGGCACTATGACTTTGAATAATCTTTCCAAACCAACTTCCTCGTTAGGCTATGGGAACTAATGAATAAACTCTGTGCTAAATTGCAAAATAGGTGGCTCAGACAAGATTAAAAGATATAGTTAGGTCATTAAGACTGCAGGAGTTATTACTGGTGGTGCTTAGAGATAAGAGCCCCTAGGAGCCATGAGTTAGGGAGAATATTTCAGAGTTCTGGGCATCAAAGAGAGCTCTTCCATGAGATTTGAAAGAGTATTAAAACGTGTGTGTGTGGGTGTGTGGGTGCGAACATGCCAAACAATGTGAAGTTATTCACAAAAATGATTCTGTTAAAAACAGATCCCTTCAGTGGCGACACTCCTCTATCACCATGGTGAACATTTCAGGAGAATGCAGGAGCCTAGATAAAAAGCAAATGCTATGAAATTATTTGGCTCCATGAATTGGCTGTGAGTGCAAACTGACTTTGGTGGTTATTTCCTCCCACATACCAACTCAATACTCTAACACCACCACAGAGGCAGCATGGCTTAGTGGAAGGAGCATGGGTTTGGGAGTCAGAGGTCGTGGGTTCTAATTCTGACTCAGCCAAGTGTCAGCTGTGTGACTTTGGGCAAGTCACTAAACTTCTCTGTTCCTCAATTACCTCATCGGTAAAACAGAGATTAAGACTGTGAGCCCCACGTGGAACAACCTAAATCACCTTGTATCTATCCCAGCTCTTAGAACAGTGCTTGGCACATAGTAAGTGCTTAACAAATACCATCATCATCATATCAACTTGAATATTCTACTATTCAAGTGTTGATATATCCATGTAACCACTATCTTCTTCCTTCCACCTATAATTTTGGTTTGCGTCCCTCCTCCCAGTTAACTGTAAACTCAATGAAGACTGGTGCCATGTCTTCCAATTATTGTTATTATTATTGTTATTACTTTATTACTTGCTATGTGTCGAGCACTTTCTAAGCACTGTTCTAGATATTAATTAATCAGGTCAGACACATTCCTTACTCCACATGAGGCTCACAGTCTAAATAGAAGGGTGACCAGGCCTTGCTTCTCCATTTTACAGATGAGGAACTGAGGCACAGAGAAGTGGAGCAGTTAGCCCCAGGTAACAAAGCAGGCAACTATCAGAGTTGGGGGTAGAACCCAGGTCCCCTGACTCCAAGGTCTATGCTCTTTTCACTGTGCTTTTCAACTCTACCATACTATCTGTATTCAGTAGGTGCTAATAAAAACTACTGATTGATTGGTGATTGTTAAATAGTTAATTATGTGAGCATGAGGTAATTGCAAGAATGTTATGATCAAGAAGGTAAAGAGATTAGATGAGGAAACTAACCTGGAGGATGACTTTGAAGGAGTGGAGGATGTGAGGCAAGGTAGGATAAAGGAAGTAAATGTATGAGAGAGATTTTATAGTCCAACTATATAGTGTTCCAATTTCTATAAGCAAATTTAATAATCAGTGACTGCATCTTCTAGTATGAAAGCTAACTATATATGTTTTTCCTAGTGATCATTAATCTTTAACTGATGAATGGGTTATTCTTAGGTCAGATAATTTGTCTTTAATAAATCAAACTATCACATTCAATTTCTTAATTTAAGCTTACTTGTTATGTTGTTAAAGCATGAAAACATTCCTTATACAATAGCTTCTACTGATATTTCTTAAAGGATAAAGTGTCTTTGTGGAGAAAAGAATATCAATTGATAGTAGGAATAGATGATTTATAAATGCACAACCAAAACACAAGATAATCTTGACAATAGTCCAGTTTCTATTATTTCAGTTATCCTACCAAATGATGATTTTGAGTGCACGTCAAGACACTGACATTGATAGTCTATTTCTGCTGATTCCCCATGACTTTTCTGTCCAAGAATCAAATCATAACTTACACAATCAGTGGACTCACCCACAGCAGTTTGGAGATACAGTCCTTTAAACATGTTCATTTTGCCTGACTAAGCAAAAGCTTAATATCAACTGAATGGCGATCAAATGTTCTACCAACCTATATATTCTAAAAGAAGTGGTTTGTAAGATTCTCTGGCATTCACATCACTGCCTCAGCTGCATTCACCCAGATATTTTAACCTTAAAAGATGTAAAGTGTAGGTTTATGCTAATAGTAGTCCTGTATCCTTGCTAGCAGGAAACATTTTTCACTGTTTTACTGACAGATGAAAATTCTGCTTTTTTTTTTTTTTAATCCAAATAGTACTTGTGTGTTGAGAGCTTGAATTTAAGAAAGGTGTTTGTTAATTTCTCAGATGAGTGATGATTCTGGCAGTGACAGGCTAACACTGTCCCTGCTTCACATACAATCACCACAGGATGCTTAAGTGAAGCATCAGGGGTTGGCTGTTGATGTTAGGATGTGGTATGACGGTGTGGATGAAGGGGAGAATCACTCCGATTTATTCTTCAACTTAGCCAGTCCCCACAGTATCTTGAAAGAAACTGTCAATCTAATGGATCTACTAGCAGAAAAGTTGCTTTTACCTGTAAAATTCTACCATGCTGGTAGATTAACCTGCAGACCTTGTTTGGACCTCTCATTTTGGGGCCTGTCCGACCTGAGGAAAAGTGGACACAATCAATCCATCAGAGGTATTCACTGAGCACATACTGTGTGCAAAGCACTGTGCTAGGACGAGAGTACACTACAATAGAGTTGAAAAACGTGATTCCTGCTCTTAAGAAGCTACAACTAAAACTGCTTAGTTTTGTAACAGTAAGGAATACCCAGCCCTGGCCCTCCATGGCCGGTTTAATTACCTATCTATGCCCTTAATTAATTATGGTATTTGTTAAGCGCTTACTATGTGCCACATACTGTACTAAGTGCAGGGGTAAATGAAAGCAAATCAATTGGACACAGTCTATGTCCCAGGTGGGGCTCACATTCTCAAATCCCCATTTTACAGGTGAGGGAACTGAGGCCCAGAGAAGTGAAGCAACTTGCCCGAGGTCACACAGCAGACAAACTGTGAAACCGGAATTAGAACCCAGGACCTTCTGACTCCCAGGCCCATGCTGTATCCACTACGCCTTGCTGCTTCTCTGTTATAATGTAATTGTAAGCCCTTAATTTATGTCTTCTAGACTGTATTCATGTGCAGGGAATGTCTTTCCCAACCCTGCTGTATTATATTCTGCCAAGTGCTGAGTAAGCACCCAATAAATTTAATTGATTAATTTCAAATATTTGGATTTCTTTAACCTTTGATATTAGTTGTCTATAATTTATTCCTGGTATTTATACATCTGTTCTCCCCTATCTGGATTACAAGCCTCTTTTGTAACAGTGATCATGTCTGTTCTGATTATCTTGAGGCAATGTGTTCTAGTGGAAAGAGCACAGATCTAGAAGTCAGGGATTCCGACCTAAAAATTAGGGGCCCTGGATTCTAATCTCAACTCTGCCAGTTGCCCGCTGTGTGATTTTGGCTAAGGCACTTAATTTTCGTTGTCTTAGTTTCTTCATGTCTAAGATGGAGATGAGACCTGTTTTTTCTATTTTGACTGTGAGCCCCAAGTTTGGAAAATCACTGTGTTGGATTTGCTTTATGATGATGATGGCATTTGTTAAGCACTTACTATGTGTCAAGTAAAGTTTTAATCACTAGGTTGTTTCTATCTCCAGCATTTAGCACAAAGTGCTTAAATAAATACCTCACATCATTATTATCTAGGTTTTTTTAATTCTAAAACAGCACAATTCCTTGGACAAAGTCAAAAAATACTATTATTATTATCACTGTGTGCCTGCTTAAGGTAAGCTCACTGTGGGCAGGGAAAGTGTCTATCAACTCTATATAGTAGTCTTCCAAGTGCTTAATATGGGAAGCAGCATGACTTAGTGGAAAGAGCCTGGGCTTGGGAGTCAGAGGTCATGGGTTCAAATTCTGGCTCTGCCACTTGTCAGCTGTGTGACTGTGGGCAAATCACTTCACTTCTCTGTGCCTCAGTTACCTCATCTGTAAAATGGGGATTAAAACCGTGAGCCTTATGTGGGACAATCTGATTACCCTGTATCTACCCAAGCGCTTAGAACAGTGCTCGGCACATAGTAAGTGCTTAACAAATGCAAACATAATTATCATTACAGTATTTTGCATGCAGTAAGCACTCAGTGAATACCACTGATGGCTCATAATTTGCTATGAAGAGCACTGTAACCATCTAGAGCAGAGAGATCAAAGCCACCCACACTGAGAAGCTTCAATAAGGTCAAATTAATTATCTTGAATTGGGGGTTCTGTGTTCCTAGACAGTGTTGGTAAATCCTTGATAATATTGGTGGAATGAATAATAGTAATAATAATAGTTTTTGCTAAGCACTTACTATGTGCCAAGCACTGTTCTAAGCGCTGGTATAGATACAAGGTAACCAGGTTGTTCTATGTGGGGCTCATAGTATTAATCCCCATTTTACAGATGAGGTACTGAGGCCCAGAGAAGTGAAGTGATTTGCCTAAAGTCACCAGTTAACAAACAGAGGAGTGGGGATTAGAACCCACAATCTCTGACTCCCAAGCCTTGTACTTTTCCACTAAAACATGCTGTTCCACCTAATTACACCTGAATTTAGGTCCTCTCTCTGTGGTAGATCCAAATGTTGCTGTCAAGTAGATGGTCAACACTTAACCCTCCTTTGGGACCTTCTTTTGGTGTGGAATTTGAAACTTCACTGAAGGCCCAAGAAGTGAAGCAGCCTTTATCTAAGGATACACTCTTATGTAACATTCATTTTGGAGATGATGGTGAGAACATTTTCCTAGCTGTGTCAGTTATTTAAGTTAACCTAGAGATGAGATGAAGGGGATTTTAAAAGTTGTTAGAACTGGCGGAGCCTCACACCTGGTGGCCTTTTCACTGAGGGATGGCTAATTGGATTAAGAGCAGATGCTTAACTGTTGATTCCTTTGGAAACACAGCCAATCACAGGGTGGAACTGGAAAAAAAAAAGGGGGGGGGGGGGAGGTGGCTATTGATTCTGGTTAAAAAGCTGCTTGGTTTTTTTTTTTTTTTTCTTTTTTAAGTTAGAGTCAGTTGGTACAGGGGGTGGAAGAGAAATGTTATGAGTCTTGACTTTAGGATCTCTGAGGAGTGAAGTTCCTACCTCTGAGTTGGGTAAGTGATCATGCCAGTTAATAATTGTTTTATGTAGGCATCTGAGAACTGTGGGAGAAGGAGTGTGTCTGAAGTCTGGGATTCCTCATGAGGGGGTGAAAAAACTAGATCTGATGTATCAAGGTACTTGCAGAAAAGTAGAAAGTGACTTGATGGAAGGGGTGTAGGTGGAACTGTTCTTGAATAGGAATTTATTTTTTACTGGTTAAAAATTCCTTCTACTTTTTTTCTATTTAGAATCCAGTTAGGACTTGAAATTTAGTGTCTTTGTTGAGAAGGGGTTGGAGTTGTTTCTTCGTCCTAGAGAGAGGATGAGGGTGGAGGAGAAAGTGACTTTCTCAGCTGTGTTTAGTCAACTTTGGGAGGAAGGGTGAATGGCTGGACACTGCATGATTCCTCTGCTGCCTGGGGGTGCTTATGTGAGGGTTAAGGTGTGACCTAAGGAATGGAAGAATTGAAGTTTGCTTGGTTGATTTTCAAACTTTCTCCTTTACCTGAAAAGGTAAGACCTGAGGGTTTTGGGATCTTATTGTCAGATATTTAGGCCTATGTAAGCAGCGCCAGGAACTGCTTTAACCAGAAGCAGCATGGGGTAGTGGAAAAGGCCTGGTAGTTGGAGGACTTGTGTTCTAATACTGCCTCTGGTAGTGGTCTGCTGTGTTACCTTGGGTAAGTCAGTTAACTTCTTGGTACCTATACTTCATCTGCAAAATGAAGACAGGCTGTGAACCCTATGTGGGAGAGAGATAGTGCCCACCTTGATTATTGTGTACCTACCTTAGTGTTAAGTACAGTGCCTGGCACACAGTGCTTAATAGCATTGATGGGATGAGAGTAAGTGGTTGAGTATTTGTTGAGAATGTACCCATGACATGGTTCTCTGGTTTGACCCCTCTTGGTAGTTAAGGCTAAAGTCTATGCTAAGCTTATACTCCATAGGAGAGCACATTTTCACCTCTTGGGTTAAAGGACCCTAAAAATGCAAACTTTCTTGATGCCTATTTTAAACATCCCACTCCCTTGCAATGGGCATTGAGCAATATGTCACTGTTCCCTCTACTTGTGGGTGAGAGTATTTTTTTCTGGCTTCACCTAGACATGGGAGTGGACTATGGGATCTTGGATATAAAGGCAAATCACAAGGTCTCCTGGGAAGCTGTCTTATTTTAATAGAGCGGGATGGCGGCAGATGGGTTTCAGAGGGAATTTTGAAAATGCTCTTAGGATTTTTCCTCAAGCTTCATGGGGATTGACTAGGGTGACATTATTTCTTTTCAGCCACTTCATTTCACGTAAAGCTGTTCCTGCTAATAAGATAGTTGGGACTGTTTCAATTTCAATAACAATATAAGTGGGAAGGTGGTGGGGGATTATCTGAGTTCCTTTAGCCAATGACCATCTCTGCTCTGGACAAGTGCGTTTAATTCCCCTTGGCATTATTTTTCCCATCTAGAGGATTTAGTAGGAAGATTTGTCCTTTCTCGCTCATGAATATTGTAAGGATTAATGAGAAAGTCATACAGTTTTAGGCTGATCTAAAAGATAAGTACTATGATAAAGCAGGTTCTGTTTTAAATCACCTTTGTTTTCCCTGATATCTGGATCCCATATTTGCAAAAGCTGAGTCTCTACTTCAATCAGTGAAAATTATTGAATACTTTGTACAGGAAACTGAACTGTGCACTTGGGAAGGGACAAAACAGAGTTGGCATAAGTTTCTTACCCACTTTAAAATAGGAAAGTGGCAGGCTTATGCCCTCGTCTTTGCCCTTTCTCAGCAGACCTCTCTTAGGAGAAGATCATTATCAACCTGTCTGTTTAGGAATCATTTCCCCAAAGCAAAGCAAGGATGCTCTTAGGAAGCTAGAGTTACCATCAATCAATCAGTGGTATTTATTGAGCACCTCATGTATGCAGAGCCCTGTACTAAATGCTTGAGAAAATCCAACCCTATAGAATTATAAAGGTGGTCTCAGAGACATTGAAATAGTTTGCAAATAGGGGAAATAGCAGAATATAAGTACATTTATATAGCTTTAAGTACTCCTTGGCTTCATGACAAGCTAGATAGTACTTTCTTAGGCAGCAGAGCCAGAGCAG
Organism: Ornithorhynchus anatinus; assembly: GCF_004115215.2. Classification (NCBI taxonomy): domain Eukaryota; kingdom Metazoa; phylum Chordata; class Mammalia; order Monotremata; family Ornithorhynchidae; genus Ornithorhynchus; species Ornithorhynchus anatinus. The sequence continues at coordinate 31,598,066 of NC_041745.1, forward strand.
TGCAGAAGGAGGTAAATGGGGAGTGACACTTTAATGTGCATGGTTGAGAGACTAACCAGAGTTGCCTCCTGGAAAAAGTACTGACCACTTAATCAAGAGAACTGGATTCTAATCCCATCTCTGCTACTTACAAGCTGTATGGCTTTGGGCAAGTCACTTCTCTGTATCTGTTTCCTCATCTGTAAATGAAGATTACATACCTACTCTTCCTCCTCATCCTCCCCCTCTAGACTTCGAGCTGATGGTGGGCAAGAATATTTCTGTTTATACTGTAGTCTCCCAAGGGTGTAGTATAGTGCTTTGCACTCAGTAAATGCCACTGAATGAATAAACCTGGAGCCCCAGCATTTAGTACTGAGCTTGGCACATAGTAAATACATTACAAATACTATTCTTATCATTGTGCTTTTGTGGACTTAAGTGCCTAATAGAAGAGCTTCATTCTTCCTTCTCTCATAGCAGTAGGGAGACAAAATAGCTCAATAAGGAAACACCATTTTTCCCCAAATATAAAAAGCTTACAATGCTGAAATACGGAGACCCTGCTGAAGGACAGAAAAGACATATGTTTAATGGAATTTACACATTTTTTAAACAAAATGCAGACATAGAATCCCTGAGATATACTGCAAGGGTGACTTGTGGAGAGGGCACAGGGTTGGGTTCTCGGACTTGGGTTCTACTCCTAGCTCTGCTCCTAGCTTTCTATATCACCTTGGGCAAATTAACATGCCTCTCATGCATCAGTTCCCTCACCTGTAAATTGGGGTTAAATTGTTTTCTCTCTCTCCCTCTTATATATTGTAAGCCCCATATGAGAGAGGGAGTATGTCAGTACATTTCACAGTAATAATATAAAAATATTTAAGCGCTTACGTTCTAAGGGCTGAGGTAAATGCAATTCAGTGAGATCAGAGGCAGTCCCTGCCCCATATGGAGCACAAAGTCTAAGGAGAGAGGACAGGAATTTAATCCCCATCTAGACTATAAACTCTTTGGCAGGGAACATGTCTAACAACTCTATATTGTACTCTTTCAAGGACTTATCAGAGTGCTTTTCACATAGTAAGTGTTCAAATATCTTTTTAAGGTTTTCTTGTTTTTGTAAAACAAATGAATTAAGGCATAGAATTGAGATGTCCAAGGTCACACAGAAGACATGGTGGATCGGAATTAGAACCCATGTTTTCTGACTCCATCCTGTTCTTTCAACCATGCCACCCTGCTTTTTGTATAGTAAGCACTTAGCACATTCTAGTTCAACAAAATAAATTCAATATCTCTTCCAAAAAAAAAAAAGCTCACAAGAGGGGAAGATAAATTCAAAAAATGATAATATTTAAATGAGCTTGTTCTCCACAACACTGTGTAAAATCTGACCCTTGTCCTACCCTTAAGTCCATTTTAACCTAAATTTGCTGAAGAAAGAAAACTCTGAACATATGTTTGCCTTTCACAGCTGTGATAAATTTTCCTGACTTTCCTGATAATTGACGGAATGGTGGGTTGAGGGTAGAGAGGAGAAACAGAATTTTTCCCCCTTTTTTTTTCTCTGCATGAAATATCGGGGTTCACTATCTTTCCTCAGCAGTATTACTGATTGATTGCTAAATCTTCCCTTCAGATTTAACTTGTCCTAAATGCCCAGACAATAATGGCACTTAGCTGACTGGGAAGGGATCCTGATGCTTGCTTCCATTGTTGATGACATTGAACTGTTCACAGGAAAAGTGATATATACAGATTTCTATTGACCTTGCCTAATAACCTAAGTAACTTTCCAGCCAGTGGGAATTTTATAGAACATCTTTTTCCTTCTAGAATGAATTGCTTCACAGCTGAAATGTTGGAGCAAGGGGACAGAAAGACAGTGATTGAATTTGGTCTTCATTTCTTAAATCTTTGAACAGTCTTTATTTAAATCCCCTGAATATGAACCCTCTTGGGAGGAGTCATCAATTTTTAGTAAAACTAACAATACAAATAATTTATGTGCTTCACCAGACTTTCTAAATTATCTGATCAAATTAGTGAAGAGAAGCAGAAGTAAAGGGCAAAGCCATTCCTAATGAATAGTTAAATAACAAAGTTCTAAATAGTTCAGGCAGAGAGCTAGTTGATTAATAGTGAACTCAGACAATGTACATGACCAATTCAAGTAATTTGGGTGGCAAAGTGGGTTTCGTGAACTAAACCATACCTTCTAATGAAATTTACAAAAGGTGATCTTCTCAGTAACCCTTTGCATGAGAAGGAAAAAATCTGGTCCTCCTACTTCTGGTGAGACAGAAAGAACTTGTGTTCAATCAGCTGCTTTTTGAGTTTCCCTGGAATATCCTGGGACTATGTAGATTTAAAAAAAAGGTGACTTTGTAGATTCCTCACTCTTAAAATTCTCTAATAATCCCTCCATGTAGCTGCAATGATAATCAAAAAAAACCCAGAAAAAGCACTACACTTTTACTAGAGTAATAAAAAATGTGGCATATATTTCCATTAAAGTGCATGTTCCTTCAAATAGGCCACCTGACAGTGGAATTCAGTCCATCACCTAAGGTAAAATCTATCATTAATGCAAGACCATGTGACTTTATTATACTATTAAGCATTAGTAATCTAATGTAGTAATAGTAATATGATGTTTATAATATAGACCACTTGAATAGTTTGTGTATCTATAAATATATAAAATACTTTATTTGTAGATAAATATATATGTAGATATGTAATTATAGATATAATATGTAGCAAATGCTGTGGTAGATGCAAGATAATCAGGTTGGATAAAATACAAGATAATCAGCCTTGTCTGACATATGGCTCACAATCTTATTCCCAACAGATGAGGTAACAGAAGCACTGAGAAATAAAGTGACTTTCCCAAAATCACAGGGCAGATAGGTAGCACAGCTGATATTAGAACGAGGTGCTCTGACTACCAGACCATGTTTTTTCTACTAGACCATGTTGCTTTGGTAGTATGTGGGGGTTTTTTGTTGTTGTTGCTTTTGTAGGAAGTTGGGTTTTTTGGGTTTTTTTTGATATTAAATTCTTACTTATGTGGCAGGCACTATTCTAAGCCCTGGGGCAGATACAGAGTATCCTGTTCCACATGAAGCTCAGTTTTAATCCCCATTTTACAGATGAGGTAACTGAAGCACAGAGAAGTTAAGGGACTTGCCCAAGGTCACAAAAAAGACAAGAGCCAGACCTGGGCTTAAAACCCATATCCTTCTGACTCCTAGCCCTGTGTCCTATCCATTAGGCAATCCTGCTTCTCTACACTAGTGTTTCTAGTTTTGAATCACTAATTGTGTTTAATTCAAATTTCAAGTTGTATATATTCAGTCAGATTATTTTATCTAAAGGTGGTACTGTAGATTCAAGCCAATATTAGAAAGTAAGTTCTGTTCTTTGGTTTAGTGGAAGATTGTTGAATAGGTGGATTCTATTTTTGCAGTCTTTTCTTCAAGAGAAACCGCTTTATGTCTGGAAGAATAGAACATGGACAACTGCATTTCATAGCATCTCATACTTTTGACTAAATTAAAAATGAGAAAGTATTTGGAGGACTGATTTTTAAAGCTGTTGATTCAAGAAGGATAATCATTTTGGATGGTATCCAAATTTGGGTAGTAAAACTTAAGTTAGCTGTTCTTGTGTAATGATCTTATAATGAAATTTTCAACATCATAACGTAAAAAGATGCTACATAGTTAATATTTTATGCAACCATAAAAATACCATATTTCCTAACACCCCCATCAAAGTAAAAAAAATCACACATTTAATTTTTAAAATCTTAAACTTACAATTTTCTTGTTATAATGTACCCAAATTTAGATTTGTGGAAGAAATATTCTAATTGGCACAGATGCTAATATTGGTGTAAAGAAATTTCAATATAATGGCAGCACTGCTGAGATTTGCTTAAAATTACCAGCTATGTTATTTATTAAAGATGGCAATTTTAAATTTGCAGTTAATAGAATATCAGCTATTGGCAGGTCACTTTCCTGATGCTTGAATATTGAGGTGACTATTTCATAAGGAAAGCACCCTTTAGGAACTAAGACTTTTTGCTTGTGATGCCATTTGGCCTTTGAGTAGGTACGAGATAAGTAGGTCAATCACAGAGTCTATCCAACATAGAGCTCAGTCTGAGGAAGGGAGAACAGGGATTTTATCCTCTTATAAATGAGGAAACAGATTTGGGGAACATAAATGGCTTGCCAAAGGTTTTTGGCTGGCAAGAGCCAGAGCCAGAACTAGACCTTAGAGTAGCAACCAACTCAGCATTCAAAGTGCTACTTTGTATCTTTAGTCTATCATTTTCATTTTTGGACTTTCACTGGCTGTCCAATTGCTTCTGCATTGCTTCCCTGTTAGAAATTGCATGAACACAGTGTTCTCTCCTCTCTAAGGTTTGTTTTTCAAGAGCTGGTCCATGCAATTCACTTGTGTTGTCTGTTTCCAAGTATCCAGGATATGAATTGATACACTTAGATATATAATTATCCTATTTCCTGTCTTCACTTCTCCTATAATGTAGAAATAATACTCTTGCAAAATCCAGCACTAAAGAAAACTTTTACTATAGTACTCAACTATTTCAACACTATCTATTGTCAAACAGCTTATACATTTCATATCTTGCAGTGTAGACATTACCTTAGCATTGGGGTTCCCTATCAACTATCTTTAGGAAATAGGAATTTCCTAAGCATCCAATTCACAATTGCATACATATATCTGTCATGTCACTTAGATTGTTCTACTGTGAAAAGTTTGTGATTTAACTCATCTTGGAAAAACATGGAAGTTATGTGCCTCACTTTTGATTCTGACAGATCTTTTTAAGCAAAAGTAAATCACTGTATAAATTGAAGCAATAGACTAGTTTGTTACTTGTAATTGGATGGCATTTTCAGAAGGGATCAGTGGATGTGACTTTTTTCTATACAGTATTAAAGTTGCCTTCCTAAAATAGCCTTAATGTGTGTATATATATATATATATATATATATATACAATATATATATTGTATAATATATGTATACATTCTTTTTAAGAAAGGCAGAGTGAGAAAAAAAAATAGGATTCAGGCTGCATTTGCTATCATCTGGACATGCCTTACTGTGCATGCTTTGTGTGGTGTTCAATCATATTTATTAAGCACTTACTGTGTGCAAAGTACTGTACTAACCACTTGTAAAGTGCAATCAATTTGGCAACAGATAGACAATCCCTACCCAACAATGAGCTAACAGCCTAGAAGGGGGAGTCAGATAACAAAACAAGCAAACAGCCACCAATAGCATCAAAACAAATAAATAGAATTATAGATATCTATAAGTCGTTAATAAAATGAATAGAATAATATATACATATACACGAGTGCTATGGGACAGGGAGGGCAGTAGAGCAGAGGGAAGGAGAAAGTGCAGTTGGAGATGGGAGGAGGATCAGTGGTAGTTCTAGTTTGAGAGCGATCATGAGATGGGCTTCTACCTGACTGAAAATTAAACATATATTTTAAACCATGTACTGGGTGAAGCATGGAAGCAGAGGCATCAGTCAACTGCCTTAATTATCTTCCTAATTCTAGATTGCTAAAGATGACCTCTTGCCTTCATTAAATATGGCTCCTTTAAACATTAAGACCAGATTCTAACCGCTCCTGTTGATTACTTGTAGATTAGAAATACATTTATTTAGAACAGCAGTATAAATTGATCTTCTCATTCTTATTCAATTCAGTAAATTTTCAACACTTATCTCATTTACAACAGATGAAGTCTTGACTTGACACCTTCCCATTGCCTCTTTCATTTGCTTTGGAAATTAACATGTTTTAGGTTCAGGCTGCATAATCTAATTTTATCATAATGACAGTGTTTCCTCCTAAGATTATAGCAAAAATAAAAAAAAAATCGCTATTTATAATGCCTCAAAACAAACCCCTGTTCTGGGAGAGGTGAAAGACTGTGACTGCTGTTACGGCTTAAGGCAACTTTTTGAGATTTGTGCTGAGTGACTTCATAAAATGGTTTTTCATGATGGAGGCAAATTAAGTAGCTTTTAAAAGTAAAACCTTAGAAATGCCAACAGGGCTGGTGGTTAACTGGAATTTCTACATTTGGATGTCTTTTTCATGCCTTCGCGGGGTTTCCACCTGAGTCCTCAGTTCCAGGAGAGTCAAAAGGAGGGCTGGTAATAGATTCACCAGCTTCTGGAAGTTTGCTTAATTAAGGTCAGGCTGGATCTTGTTTCAAGACATTTGGAGCTGTGTTACTGTACTGGGAGAATTTGTTCTCCAGTTCTAAAGGAACGCTAATGCTCCTTGTGATAGGGAATGTTGCTAATTCATTCTGGAATAAGGAGGAATTTCTGATATTTGAGGGCACTAGCATGCTAAAAGGGATATTAGGAAGGGAGTGAGATCAGGACTAAAAATTTCCTTTTATGAGGTACTTACTTTACAGTGTAGCTATTTGGGGATAAGTGACATGGGAACCATAATGCAATTTGAGGGATTCATTCATTCATTCAGTATTTATTGAGCGCTTACTATGTGCAGAGCACTGTACTAAGCGCTTGGAATGAACAAGTCGGCAACAGATAGAGACAGTCCCTGCCGTTTGACGGGCTTACAGTCTAATCGGGGGAGACAGACAGACAAGAACAATGGAAATAAATAGAGTCAAGGGGAAGAGCATCTCGTAAAAACAAGGGCAACTAAATAGAATCAAGGCGATGTACATTTCATTAACAAAATAAATAGGGTAATGAAAATATATACAGTTGAGCAGACGAGTACAGTGCTGAGGGGATGGGAAGGGAGAGGGGGAGGAGCAGAGGGAAATGGGGGGAAAAGAAGGTTAAGCTGCGGAGAGGTGAAGGGGGAGTGGTAGAGGGAGTAGAGGGAGAAGGGGAGCTCAGTCTGGGAAGGCCTCTTGGAGGAGGTGAGTTTTAAGTAGGGATTTGAAAAAGGGAAGAGAATCAGTTTGGCGGAGGTGAGGAGGGAGGGCGTTCCAGGACCGCGGGAGGACGTGGCCCAGGGGTCGACGGCGGGATAGGTGAGACCAAGGGACGGTGAGGAGGTGGGCGGCAGAGGAGCGGAGCGTGCGGGGTGGGCGGTAGAAAGAGAGAAGGGAGGAGAGGTAGGAAGGGGCAAGGTGATGGAGAGCCTTGAAGCCTAGAGTGAGGAGTTTTTGTTTGGAGCAGAGGTTGATAGGCAACCACTGGAGTTGTTTAAGAAGGGGAGTGACATGCCCAGATCGTTTCTGTGGGAAGATGAGCCGGGCAGCGGAGTGAAGAATATACTGGAGCGGGGTGAGGGTGGAGAAAGGGAGATTAGAGAGAAGGCTGACACAGTAGTCTAGCCGGGATATAACGAGAGCCCGTAGCAGCAAGGTAGCTGTTTGGGTGGAGAGGAAAGGGCGGATCTTGCGATATTGTAAAGGTGAAACCGGCAGGTCTTGGTAACGGATAGGATGTGCGGAGGGATGTGTTCTTCCAGGACATGAGCCCAGGTCAAAAACTCTGATGGTTTCATGTTAGGTCATAGAAGGCTCAGGACTGCAAAGAACAAAGAATGGGGAGAGGAATTTGGCAAGAGAGATTGTCTGGTCCTTAACAGGCAAGCTGGGAGAACATCTAGGTTTTGTATTTTCCTGGCTAGAGTACTGTAAGAATCTAATTTTTTTTAAATGTTCCTAAACCATACTTCATTCTACTGTAGGCAACATCTTTCGAAGACCTTGTTTTCTTAATCATAATTATGAAGTACTTACTAGGTATTAATCATTTTGGTAACTAATGGAATAGTTGGAGCTTAATTACCTCTGATAACATTCCATATGGTGCTCACCATATGAGATAAGGTTCTTTCCACATCCCTAAAACCCATTTTTCTCCATCAAGCAGAAACCCAATCCATTGGTACTTAGACATGCTATCAACTCCCTCCCTTTTATTCATTCTTTTTTTCCTAACATCCTCCCCCATTCACACTCTTCATTCTCCACAAGCTATTCTTCGTTCACTGTATTTGAGTGCTTACTGTCTGAGGAGCACAGTACTGAGCACTTGGGAGAGTACAATACAACAAACAGACACATTCCCTGCCACAACAAGCTGACAGTCTAGAGGGGGAGACATCTTTCCATATTTAATTAGGGCTTATTGTGTGCAGACTGCTTGGGAGAGTACAGTGCAACACTAAATGGACACATTCCCTGCCCACACCGAGTTTGCATATCTTCCCATATCTCCTTCTTGACTCTTCCATCTCTGACTCTTGGCTTGCACTTCCTGCCTACAACTCTGCCTCTGAATTTGCCCCTCGTTTTCTCTCTCATCGTCAAAGCTCTTCAGAAATTCCTTCCCCTCCAGATCCATTTTTTCCCCCCCAGATCATGGCCTGAATCACCTCTGTATCATTGCATTGCCTCACCACTTAATAATAATAATAATAATAATAATTTTTTGTTAAACGCTTACTATAAGCTGAGCACTGTTCTAAGTGCTGGGGTAGATACAAAGTAATCAGGTTGTACCACATGAGGTCACAGTCTGAATCTCCATTTTACAGATGAGGGAACTTCTCGGGGCCTCAGTTAAGTGACTTGCCCAAAGTCACACAGCTGAAAAGTGGCAGAGGTGGGATTTGAACCCATTACCTCTGACTCCCAAGCCTGAGCTCTTTCCTCTGAGCCACGCTGCACTCACATACTCATCACCTCCAATTTTTGGCATATTGCTTTACACAGTTAAATTCTAACCATTCCTAGTAACAGTTGTTTTGTTTGTCCCATAAATATCTCTTTCCTCCCTTGTGCTTTCCTAAATTTTAGTTCAATGCTGTGCTCACAGTAGGTATTTAATGAATACTATTGAATTGGGATAAAATTAAAGGCATTGTCCACATGCTGCACTGTCATTCATTCTGTCATATTTATTAAGTGCTTACTGTGTGCAGAGCACTGTACTAAGCACTTGGGAAAGCAAAATACAGCAATAAAGAGCGACAATCCCTCCTCACAACCAGCTCACAATCTAGAGAGGGGAGATATCACTTCATGCAGCCGGCTTTCTGATCTGTAATTCTTTCTCCCAATCCCCATGCATCTCTGCCTAGAGTTAGTTCTCCTTCTATAGTCTAGAGCTTTCCTCTCTAGACTGTGAGCTCGTTGTGGACAGGGAATGTCCAGGCAGACTCCATATCCCATTGCAGACCAATTAAAAAAAATGGACGAATGGAGCAAATGCCCCACCAATGCATACTAGAGGAAGCGACTTTCCTCTGTGGAAGGCTGCTGCGGGAGGCAACCCTAGTGCAGAGAGGATCGAGATTCCCGTGAAATGAGTCTAGTTTCAGTGGTGAAATACACAAATATATTTACTAAGCTTTTCAAATATTTCCAATTACACCCTGTATAATCAAGGCTTTTCAGCACTCCTGTCAAAAATTAGCCTAGTGACTAGAAACATTAAATAAAATAAGCAGTAATTAATGTTTGGAACACGAAGACCAAAGTTCAAAAAAACAGATTGCTTCCTCTTCCCAGAAATCCAGTCCACTGGTACTTGTCCCTCCCAGCCTGCCGCGGCAATTGCCAAGTGGAACATCATTTAGGGGAAGATGGCAGTGTTGGGGCCCTTGGAGCAGGCACTGTCTCCAGGAGTGTTTTAAGTGTGTGAGGTTGATCGGCACATATGGAAAGGAGCAGTCTCTCTAAGCCATCCAAGGGCCCTTGACATTTGAAACTTTACAACGTCCTGTCAATACCTTGAATCGCCTTAGAAGCAAATATATCACTGATGCAGATGGCCAGTTCCCAGTCTACAGGCTCTCTAGGGTACACACCATCCAGAAGCCAAGATGCTGTATTTTTTTTTCTCAGGGAAGTGATGGGAAGCCTGGGCACCGAATGCATTTAAAAACTGACTGAACACAGAGGCGTTGGAAAAGGGTCTCTAGACAAAATGGCAGTGTCATTGTTCCGTGGCATGATGACATTTACTCAACTGTGCAGGAAGGCTGTGGCCTTGGCAGAAGTATAAGAACAAACTGTCCTGGGGCTAAATTGCAGAAGCTGATTCCCGACAACTAAACACATACTCTCTCTGTCACCTAACATGGGCATCTCATTAAATTGAACTTGGACTTGAGATAAGGTAGCAATGTTGGAAGAAATAAAAAAAGATACAATTCCCAGAGAAAGGTGCTCAGCTATTAAGTCTCCAAATGAAAATGGATCATGTATAGTCTCTTCTGGTTTATTGAAAATGTAGGATGTCATGGTCTGTATAGAAACTGATTAATCTTGTCACTGGAACAAGCTATCGGAAATAATTCTAACGTAAATCAATGAACTAGATATTTTTTCCCAAAGGTCAACCAAATGTGATCAGTGGAACTTTGGAGACTTAGAGGGTTGAGAAGCAGCATGACCTAATGGATAGAGCGTGGACCTGGAAGTCATAAGGATCCTGGTTCTAATCCTGCCTCCTCCATGTGTTGATCGTAACCTCGGGCAAGCCACTTCACTTCTCTGTGCCTCAGTGATCTCATCTGTAAAATGGAGTTTAAGACAGTGAGCCCCATGTAAGACAGAGTTGTGTCCAACCCAATACGATTGAAAGAATGAATTTACTTGTATCTACCCATCACTTATCTGTGCATATAAATATATTCACTTTATAAATGATATTCGAAGAATCAGCAGTTAAACTAACCTGCAAATTTACTGTTTTATCTTTCATTGTTATGGTTTTATCTTTTTTTTTTTTCTTACCACCATTGAAGATTCCCATGTGGGACAGATCCTTGGTCTAATCTGTCCAGCACTGTGAAAACGCTTTGAGGGTAAGAAAAATACCTATAAACTCACCTTTACTCTCCCCAAAACATGGTGGTGTGCTCTGCACAGAAACCTCTCAAATACCATTGATTCATTTTACATCACAGTTACCAAATAACATCACTACTATGATCAAGTTCCAATGCTTTATTGTAATATCACTTCTACCTTTTGAACCTTTTGTGCTAAAATACAAGAAGTGAGAAGTTTAGTTGCTCCCCCAACAGGAGAGCAGAAAACACTGGAAACAACTGCATTAATGGCTGGTTTTCCTCCAAGGTATCTTCTATTGAATTATTTATGAAAAAGGAGTGGTGGTTAAAGGGAGTAGGGTCAGGCTTAAATCAGTTCAGTAACTCATGCATTTTAGAAGGAGATGTTTCCATTTTCTCTTGCCATTAAGTTTCTCATTATGTATTCTTTTTCTACTTGCACTGGTGGTCTACTTGTTTTCAGCCTTAAGGGATGGCAAAGAAAAGCCAGAATCTCCACGCAGGTTTTCTTCAGGGGTATGTGAAATTCTTCAAGGAATCTCACTGCTGCCTCATAGGCTATATGTCAATAGCAAATGGATGGTTGAAACATTTGAAGTTAAAAATGCATCTCCAATGTTGACTCTTACTGGCATTTAAATGGGTTGCTCGAATGAACGGTAAATGAGCAACTGCAAATATTGCTGAAATGTTTTCTCCAAATCTTAAGGCAGTTTTTGGAGTTCTTTACATTATTCATTTGGAAAAATAGAAACTATGCATGTTATAAATGGAATAATCTCTGAAGATTTTAGCAGTACTAGTTTAAGTATAGAAATTTTAGAAAATCAGATTAATCATTTTCTTCCAAGGTAAATACAAATCATAGACTAACTCAGTAAACATTTCACGTAATGGGTCATATGTGTCAGCTGCACATTTTCCAACAGTCTTTAAATATAATCTGCCAAAATTACCTCAGGATATTGGATGAGCTGTAAACATCAGTAAGTGGTATGAGGTACTTAATCAAATTTCTGGCTTAGAGGCCCATGAGAGGGCCTCAAATTGCACTCCTTCCTTATCCTCACTTTTCCACACTACACCCTTTCTTCCTACACTTTGCTTCTATAAGTCAAACTCCTCACTGTGCCTTACTCTCGTATCTTAAATCTATCCATCAGTGGTGCTTATTGAATGTTTACTGTGTGTAGAGCACTGTACCAAGCTCTTGGGAGAGTACAATAGAGTAAGTAGGCACCATTTTGCCTTTAAGGACATTAGCTAGTAGGGAGACACCATTAAAATAACTTACAAGTAGGGGAAGAAACAGTACAAGAGTGTATGTGCAGAACTGTTGAGTATTGGGGCCTACCAATGCAAGTGCACAGACTTTTCTAATAGCAAAGCACAGTAAGTAGGTTGGTAATAGAAGACCAAAGTCTGGGGTAGGCAGGGGATGGGGAAGAGAGAGGGAGAGAAAAAAAAATCGTTGAATGAATTCCTTAAAGCCATGGGGAAGAAACCCCCACCCCACCCCGTTTTTCATGATGTAAACCAGTTCAAGGATATTCATTCACTCAGTCATATTTATTGAAAGCTTACTGCATGCAGAGCACTGTACTAAGAACTTGGAAGAGTGATAAAATAAGACATATTCCTTGTCCATAGTAAGCTTACAATCTAGAAGGAAGGGAGCCAGATATCTGTAATCAATTCATATATATAAATAAGTGCTGTGTGGCTGGGAGGGGGAGAAATTCAAAGGGAGCATGTTAGGGCAATGCAGAAGGGAGAGGGGCGGAAAAGAAAGGGGGGCCTAGTCATGGAAGGCCTCTTGAAAGAAAGATGCCTTCAGTAAGGCTTTCAAAAGGGAAAGAGTAATTGTGTGAGGAGAGAGGGCATTTCAGGCTAGAGGGCAGACCTGGGTGAGGGGTCGGTGGTGCGATAGATGAGATCGAGGTACATTGAGAGGATTAGCATTAGAAGAGTGAAGTGTGCAGGCTGTGTTGTAGGAGAGAGGTGAGGTAGGAAGGAGCAAGGTGAGTGCTTTAATGCCAAAGGTGACAAGTTTCTTGTTCGACACGGAAGTGGATGGGTGACAACTGGTGACTTAAAGAGTGGGGAAACGTGCTGTATGTTTTTTGTAAAATAATCTGAGCAGCAGAGTGAAATACAGACTGGAGTGGGAAGTTACAGGAGGTTGGGAGGTGAGCAAAGAGATGGATAAAGTAATCCAGGTGGGATAGGATGAGTGATTGTATTAATGTGGTAGCAGTTGGGATGGAGAGGAAAGGCCGATTGTAGCAATATTGCGAAGGCATGACCAACAGGATTTAGTGATGGGTTGAATGATATAGAGGAGGGAAGGATAATGCCAAGGTTATGGGCTTGTGAGACAGGATGGATATTGGTGCCTTCTATAATGGTGGGAAAGTCAGGGGGAGGACATGTTGAAGGAAAAAAAAAAAGCAGGGACAGGGGAGGTTACCAGCACCCTCCCTCCTGCTGCCTGCTCTTAGGTCTACATAGTTACATGAACTAACAGAAATCATATGTTCCTTCTTTCTCTTTGCACTGCAAAGCCCCAAAGAAGAGGTCAAAGAATGAGAAAACATGTCTTAGGGATGATTTGCTAGTGTTGGTATGAGGATTCTGTGGGGTCTGGAATAGTTATTACTACAAGCCTTTTTCTCTGAGGCTCCTTACCTAAGCCCATCTGATGCTCTCACCACATGGTACCATTCCTAGCAGGCTTCCTTCTGTCCAATAGTGGTGTCCATAAAATCCTCCTCTCTCTGAGGGCACTACCATGAGAAACAACTACCTGTCATGTCCAAACACCAATAATGAGGACTCTGCCTTGTCACTGCACTGTGTGTGACACATCTCATTTGTGAGCTGTTTGAGGATAAGGAACCTATTCTAATGGCTTAGGACAGTGTTCAGTGCACAGTAAATGCTTAATAGGCTATTGCTGATAGTGATGTAGGACAGTGGAACTATGAGAAGGAGCAGATTTAGCCACTAATCAATCAGTAGTAGTTACGGAGCACTGATTCTGCAGAAGGCACTTTTCTAAGATCTTTTTTTTTAAAATGGTATTTAAGCACTTACTATGTGTGAAGCACTGCTCTAGATGCTGGGGTGGATACATGTTAACTGGGTCAGGACACAATTCCTCACCCAAATGGGGATCACAGTCGAAGTAGCAGGGATTAGGATTTAATCCCAATTTTACAGTTGAGGAAATTGAGATACAGAGAAGTTACATGACTTGCATAGGTTCCATAACCAACAAGTGGAAGAGCTGGGATTGGAACCCAGACACTCTGGCTCCCAGCCTATGTTATTTCCACTAGGTCTTGCTGTTTAAAGAGACCATCACGATCCCATACCCTTGATGATCAAGAAGCCATAAAGTAGGCTTGGATTCTGTTCACTAAAGGGTCCCTCACTCCCACTTATCTTTTGGTCCTGCCTATAGGTGAGAGGCCATATGAAGTGTGACCTTGCAATTGGTGTCATTAGAGAAAAGGAGTTACTGAATATCCCAAGATCAAATTTTGCATTTATACCTTGGGACTCTTCTTAAAAAAAAAAAAAAAAAAAAAAAATTCCACCTGCAGATCTGAAACATGTCAGGGAGATTCCACTGTAGCTCAGCTTTGGGAAGACCATTTTTCTGTTGTATTTTGCCATGTGAATTATGCATTTCATGTTTAATCTTCTTAAGGGCTTAATAGGCTTCAGTGATTTTTGGTGAGCCTGTGAGGGATGTATTCATTACTGATATTTTGGAAGTTCTTTAAGATCATGTTTTGATAAATTCTTACCATAAAAAGCACACTAGAAGCTGTGCTTTTGACTTCATGAATCAAGTAAACCTTTAAATGGTTCATCATAATGCATTGAGATATGTTCATAGATAATACCCATTAGCCATTACCCAGTGACCAGAGAGAATTCAAGCCTCAATAAAGTGAACATATTGGGAACAAAAGATGGAAAGGCTGGAGTCAAGCCAAGTGATTCTGCAGAAATTCAGGCAGGTGGAAAGGAGTTTTTGCTTACATGGACTCAGTCTCCCTCCTACAGAAAATTTCCTTTATTCAGTAAACCAGAATGTGATTTCACCTTAGAAATACAAAGGACTTCATGGTTTACTTCTTCCCGGCATCTGCTCTGGCTCATACAGTTCCCCTTGATGGTTTTTGTGGAGACCGTGATGAGGTTGTATCTCTGTGGGACTTGTCCCTGGGCACTTGAAAAGCAGGGTGACCTAATGGAAAGAGCACAGACCTGGGAGGCAGACCACCTGGGTTTTCATCCCACTTCACCACATGGCTAATGAAGCAACATGACCTAGTGGATAGAGCACAGGCCTGGGAGTCAAAATGACCTGTGTTCTAAACCCAGCTTTGCCACTGGTCTGCCACAGGATCTTGAGGCAAGGCACTTCTCTCTGTCTGTTACCTCATCTGTAAAATGGGGATTAAGACTATGAGCCCCATGTGGCACAGGGACTGTCCCACCTGATGAGCTTGTGTCTACCCCAGCACTTAGAACAATGCTTGATACATATTAGCAACTTCACAAATACAATAATGATGATGATGATAATGTGACCTTGGGCATCTCACAGGATGCCAGACAAATCTATCAATAACATTTATTGAATTCAAAGCACTGTATAAAATGCTTGGGAGTAGACAACAACCTTATTCTGAGAGCTCAGAATTTAGAGCAGGAGACAGATATGAAAATAAACTATAGGGAAGGAAAACAGTTTCACGACATGTAACCAAGTACAATGAGTGTGTAGGAAGAGAGCATTCAAGGGCTTAAACAATGCCAAAGTACTGGAGTAGTAATGTGGGAAGATGGAATTAAGCAGGAAAGGGCTTCTGGAGGTGATGTGATTTGGAGGGGCTTTGACTAAGGGGGACAGAACAGTAGTCTGACATGTGAATGGGGGAGGGAGAGAATGAGTGAGAGGTTAATGGAGAAAGTGACAAGAAGGAGACAGAGTGAGTAAATTGGCATGGCAGGAGCAATGAGTTGGGTAGCAGGTGAAGGGATCTGGTATATAAAAGGGGAAACTGGTGGATAATGAGTAATAATGGTAAGGAGTTATTTTGCTTTAATGCAGAGATGGGTAGCCATCGTGGGCAGGAATTGTGTCTACTAAACTCTGTTGTTCTGCATTCTCCCATGTGCTTAGTAAAGGTGCTCTGCCCACAGTAAATGTTCTGTAAATACAACTGAAAGACTCTGAGGAGTGGAGAGGAACATGTTGAGCAATATCTCAGGAAGATGATTTGGGAAGTAGTGGGTAGTAGAGACTGAAGGGAGGACGGATTGGAGGTTCCTAGACTATTGAGTAAACTGATGCAGTAATCCAACCATGATGTAATGAGAAATTCAACAAGGGTAATGGTTATTTGGAAGGGGAGGATCTGGGCAATGTTTAGCCACTGATTGAATATGAGAGCTGAAAAAATGTAATCAATGATGACACCCAGGTTGCAGCCGTCCGGGTAAAGGAAGATTTGTGGTGTTATCAAAAGATTAGGAAAGGTTAATTGGAGAAAAATATATAGGACGGAAGATGAGTAGTTCAACTTTAGACGTGTAAAACTAGACTGCAAGCTCCTTCTGGACAGGGAACTTGTCTACCAATTCTTACGTTCTCTACCGAAATGTTTAGTACAGTGCTCTGCATACAGTATGTATTAAAATATGATAGACTGACATGTTTAAAGCACTAGAGAAGCATTCAAGTGGAGATAGAATATATCTGTTGTGTTGTACTCTCCCAAGCACTTAATACAATCCCCTCAGCATGGTAAGCAGTCAATAAATGATTGGGATATATCTACAGATTCTAATCTGGATTCCATCAGTTGCTTGATATGTGACCTTAGACAAGTTACTTCCCTCCTTTGTAAATTTAAGTTTTTTCCTCTGTAAAATGAGGATTGGATGGCTTTTTTTCCCCTCCTACTTTGACTGTAAACCCCATGTGGGACAGGAATTGCGTTCATTCTGATTCTGAAGAAATGTGAGAATCCTCAACATCATCAGTGACCATTTTAAAATGATGCTACACTTAGGCTAATTAGTTCAAGATGGATCTTGGGTGCTCCTTTCTCAACACATACTAACAAGTTCATTCCAATGAAAGACTGGGGAATTGCACTGATAGTTCATGTTAAATGCTTTGGGCCAGGCACTTAACTCTGGAGTGAAGTTATACATGGTTCTTAGCCCCTCAGGAGGCTCACGATCTAAGAGTGAGGGAAAGAGGGAAACAGACTCATAAGAGATGATACTAGATAGAGATATGTTTGAGCTAGGGCAACTCAACCCATTAAATACAAAAAAACAGTTGTTTGAAACACTGTTTTTGACCCTGGTTATGATATGGGCTCTTATTCCCTTTCTCAGTTCAACTCCCTTGGATTCACCTGACTAGAAGGTGTGGAATTAAATTGAGTCCAATATTCTTTTAAATTTCAAGTCCTTGAAACTCAAACGAGAAACACTCCTGGGTATTCAACTTTGGCAGTGTAATCAGTGGAATTAAGGCCAATTAGCTGCCCATCAGAATAGTTTAATTCAGGAACATCCTGTGTTGGGTGGCTGGAAGCTGAGTGATAATCAACATTGTGCTTTGGCAAGCTCTCCAGAGACATGGTGGCAAGTTTAGCTATATTGGATATCATAAAATGCAGATCTTGTCCTTTTCTGTACGTCTTCCCTATGGAGCAATAGTGATGGAAATCATCTACTTTGGGAAAAGTTCTCCAGGTACAAATTTTTTTCCAAAACAAACTCCCCTACCCCCCACCAAACAGGTATTGTGGCCTCGTACAGTATGAAATGGGAAGTCAGGAGGCTGGAGTTCTCTGCTCTGTTGTGTGATCTTGGACAAGTCAATTTACCTCTGAGCCTCAGTTTCCTCACTTGTAAAATGGAGAAAATACCTGACTCTCCCTATCCTGTCTGGGACAGTGACTGTGTTTGATGTGATTGTCTTATATCTAACCCAGTGCTTAGCATCAATAAATGCTTACCAAGTACCATAAATATCTCTCTAATATTGACAGTTTAGATCATCAGGATGCCTGAATAGTAGTCTAATGTAGAATTGCAAAAAAAGCCCAGAGTATAGCAAGGTATGTAAAATAATGGAAACTCATTAGTATTATTTTCTTCTGATGGGCTTATTGGATCCCAGAAGGAAATATTAGTGCTTATCCCCTCCTATCTGCATTTGTTAGTGTAAAACTCAGAGATTTCACAGAATTATGAACACAGACTCATTTCATTGTGAGAGAAACAAGCAAAGGCTGGTACATTGTCTCCTAGGAATGTATTATCTTCAGAGTGGAGATTGAAGAGTTGAAAACAACACCAGCAACTCATCCTTCTGCACATTTCTTTGCCCAGTACAAATGGCTTTAAAACTTTCCACCAGCTCTCCCCATCTTGTCTGTTAGCTCTCTTCATCATCCAGGTCCTTGCTTCCCTCTCCACTTAACCACCTCATGCCAAAACAGTCACCTATTTTATACAGTGCACTGTGGAAATATTTGGGAGTACAGATAATAATAATGTTGGTATTTGTTAAGCGCTTACTATATGCAAAGCACTGTTCTAAGTGCTGGGGTAGGTAAAGGGCACACGATCTTAATCCCCATTTTACAGATGAGGTAAATATTTGGGAGTACAGATAATAATGTTGGTATTTAAGCACTTACTATGTGCAGGGCTGGGGTAGATACAGGGTAATCAGGTTGTCCCACGTGAGGCTCACAGTTAATCCCCATTGTCCAGATGAGGTAACTGAGGCACAGAGAAGTAAAGTGACTTGACCACAGTCACGCAGCTGACAAGTGGCAGAGCGGGGATTCGAACCCATGACCTCTAACTCCGAAGCCCGGGCTCCAGGCTCTTTCCACTGAGCCACGCTGCTTCATCTACACTCCTTCAATTCTACAGATGAGTTGCTAGTCATGCTCCCTGCCCTCAGAGAGTTGATAATCTAGTAGGTCTCCCACCTATGACTCCTTGCTCCCATTTTAAATTACTCCTCCCAGCCTGGAACTACTACATCCAAATCCATGAGGCCACAGCTCTTTTCATCTTCTAAAAATCCCATCTCCTCCCAGAAGACTTTCTTAATTCACGTTCAAGTTGCATCAACAAAACAGCCACTCTTAACACTTATTTTATTCCCTGGAGTGGAATACTATCAGAGAGGGGATTGCATGGGAGAGAAGAGGTGGAGCAGAGAGGAGGTATTCAGATTAGAGAAGCCATATATCCTGGTGGAAAGTGCAAGGGCCTGTGAGTTGGAGAACCTGGATTCTAATCCAGATTCCATAAATTGCTTGATGTGTGACCTTGGACAAGTCACTTCCCTCCTTTGTAAATTTAGGTTTTTTTCTCTGTAAAATGAAGATTGGATGGCTTTTTTTCCCTCCTACTTTGAGTGTGAACCCCATGTGGGAGAGGAATTGCATTCATTTTGATTAACTTCCATCTACCCCAGTGCTTACAACAGGGCTAACACACACTGCTTAACAAACACCATGCTTAAGCAACGGGAGAAACCAGTTTGAAAGAGTGTGCTGAACTGTTAAAAGATTAGTTGGAGGAGGCAGTGCAAAGGGAAGAGACTGTTGGACCAAGAGAAGACTAGAGTTTGTGAATTTTAGAAGTTTTTTCTCTTAAACACTATTCATCAGTCTTCAGACTAGGAACATAAAACCATTAGCAATATTGCTATTGAGTCTGACCAACGGTCCATCTGGCACTGGATTCTGCTTCCAAATGTTGGCCACTGGTAGCTTGAAAGGTTTGTTTTATATCTTTATTTTGAGTTCCAGGTTTCTGACCCCTGTTAGGAACTTTTCCAGGAAGCATATAACTCAGATGTTGGTAGGGAACATGTCTACCAACTCTGGTAGAGTTTAATCTCCCAAATGCTTAGTGCAGTGCTCTGCACACAGTAAGCACTCAAAAAATAGGATTGATTGAACTACTGTTGAGCTCATCAAAATCCAGGAATAAACACACACTAAACCTTACTTAGCCCCCCTCCTCCACCAAAAACAAAACAAATGGTGAAATAGCCATAGGAAAATCAAGAAAGAGCCCAATACATTTGATGTTGGTATTTGTTAAGCGCTTACTATGTGCTGAGCACTGTTCTAAGCGCTGGGGTAGGCACAGGGGAATCAGGATGTCCCATGTGGGGCTCACAGTCTTCATCCCCATTTTACAGATGAGGGAACTGAGGCCCAGAGAAGTGAAGTGACTTGCCCACAGTCACACAGCTGACAAGTGGCAGAGCTGGGATTCGAACTCATGAGCCCTGACTCCAAAGCCTGTGCTCTTTCCACTGAGCCACGCTGCTTCTCCATTTCATGCCCGATGATAACTCCATCTTTATAAGGTAGAATTGAAGGAGTGAATCTAGAGTCCTGCGGCATAACCCCTTGGTGAACTAAACCTGCAGAGTTTAGATCGAAAATATTTGGGATATAATGCAGTCATGCTGTTGGCATTAGAGTAATCTATATTAATTTAGGTTAGAGTGCTATCTTCCTAAGGCAACAAACTGTTTGTACCAGTGGTTGTCAAAAACAGACTCCATTTGTACATTCTTGATTAGTGACACATATTAAGGTTTCATTTTATTCTTTGTGCTTAAATTGCTTTTTGCCAGAGGCAGTCATTTAAGCAAGAGTTCATTAAACTATATTATTCCATCTCAATTTTTATGTAGGGGAGAAACTTTTCTCAAAAGCAAGGCTTTGAGACAGAATTTACTCCAACAACAATTATCTTCAAATGAAAGGGATGAATGCTGGAAAAAGGAATAGTTCTGTCTCAACCTGGGCAGCATTTGGCAATTTGCTTTAAGTTTGGGATACAAGGGCTGTGAAACCAACTGACAACTTTGGCCCCTTCCCCTGTAAATGAAGGGTGTGCTTAAATAGCACAATAGTAAATTTTAATTCAGTTTTACCTCACTTGGGTAGCTGTTCTAATGAAATAGATTATCAATTAACAAAGCCTGTATTTATTCTTGAAGAAGTAGAGACGATTTCTAAGAAAACAAACTGAAGCACTAATTTTCAATGCCATAGTTTAATTTAGAAAAATTAATCGTGTCTTTACTAATAATAATGTTGGTATTTAAGTGCTTACTATGTGCAGAGCACTGTTCTAAGTGCTGGGGTAGATACAGGGTAATCAGGTTGTCCCACGTGAGACTCACAGTTAATCCCCATTTTCCAGATGAGGTAACTGAGGCACAGAGAAGTGAAGTGACTTGTCCAGTCACACAGCTGACAAGTGGCAGAGCTGGGTTTCGAACGCATGACCTCTGACTCCCAAGTCCCGGGTCTTTCCACTGAACCATGCTACTAAGGCCTAAACTTCCACCAGATGAAATGGCAGAGAGGTGAATATTCAGAAACATATGTACTAGTTTTTTTTTGGTGTGTGTGTGTGGTGGGTTTTTTTTGGGGGCCCAGTATTATGTATGTCATACTGAGTTTTTCTATTTCCCTCCCCAAGGGAATTAGGTATCTCATCAATTTGACTATAATCTAGCCCATTTTAATGATAAACAATATCAGGGATAATTAGTGTCTATTTTATGAAATAGGCAGAGTGACACTGGCCCATTGAAATTCATAAATTTCAAGGGCTGATATTGTCAAAATAAACCATGCTTGTCAAGGAATGATAGCGGCGACATCTTACCAACCAAGCCCAACTAGCTTTCGTGTGTGTCTCTTTATAAACAATTTTCCAGACATTTCACCCAAATATGATTTCACTTTAGTGGAATGGTTGCACATGTTATACCAGGCATGGGAGCAAAGATTACAAAATATATTTGTTTTCTCCTTTATCTTTGATCATGGAAACCTGACCTTGGTTGACTTAGTTGCTACTTGGACTCTTCCAAGCATGTCCACCTGATATAGATGCTGGGACCATGTGATTTTGGAACTTAAGCTAATGTATTAAAACAGTAATCTCCTCAATTATCTATATACAAATCTAAAAAAGGAGGGATATATATGAGGAGTGGAAAGAGCATGGTAGGCAGACAGCATAGAAAGTGAGACTCTGGAAACCCACAGCATTTATGTACATATCTTGTAATATATTTTAATATCTGTCCCCGACTCCAGACTATAATTGTCTTGTGGGCAGGAAATGAGTTTACTGACTCTTATACTGTATGCTCCTTTCATTCATTCATTCAATAGTATTTATTGAGCGCTTACTATGTGCAGAGCACTGTACTAAGCGCTTGGGATGAGCAAGTCGGCAACAGATAGAGACAGTCCCTGCCATTTGACGAGCTTACAGTCTAATCGGGGGAGACGGACAGACGAGAACAATGGCACTAAACAGCGTCAAGGGGAAGAACATCTCGTAAAAACAATGGCAACTAAATAGAATCAAGGCGATGTACAATTCATTAACAAAATAAATAGGGTAACGAAAATATATACAGTTGAGCGGACGAGTACAGTGCTGTGGGGATGGGAAGGGAGAGGTGGAGGAGCAGAGGGAAAAGGGGAAAATGAGGCTTTAGCTGCGGAGAGGTAAAGGGGGGATGGCAGAGGGAGTAGAGGGGGAAGAGGAGCTCAGTCTGGGAACGCCTCTTGGAGGAGGTGATTTTTAAGTAAGGTTTTGAAGAGGGAAAGAGAATCAGTTTGGCGGAGGTGAGGAGGGAGGGCGTTCCAGGACCGCGGGAGGACGTGACCCAGGGGTCGACGGCGGGATAGGTGAGACCGAGGGACGGTGAGGAGGTGGGCGGCAGAGGAGCGGAGCGTGTGGGGTGGGCGGTAGAAAGAGAGAAGGGAGGAGAGGTAGGAAGGGGCAAGGTGACGGAGAGCCTTGAAGCCTAGAGTGAGGAGTTTTTGTTTGGAGCAGAGGTCGATAGGCAACCACTGGAGTTGTTTAAGAAGGGGAGTGACATGCCCAGATCGTTTCTGCAGGAAGATGAGCCGGGCAGCGGAGTGAAGAATAGACCGGAGCGGGGCGAGAGAGGAGGAAGGGAGGTCAGAGAGAAGGCTGACACAGTAGTCTAGCCGGGATATAACGAGAGCCCGTAATAGTAAGGTAGCCGTTTGGGTGGAGAGGAAAGGGCGGATCTTGAAATGCTTAGTACAGTATTCCGCACATGGTAAGTACCCAAATAGGATTGATTGACTCTTTAGTCTCAGCACTAACAATGATCTTCCATATGACCTTAGGCAAGCCACTTAGCCTTTCTAAGGCTCCAGTCTTCTCATCTGCAAAATGGGGATAATAAAAGAGTAACTGTGGTATTTGTTAAGCACTTACTATGTGCCAGGCACTGTATTAAGCGCTGGGGTGGATATAATTCATTCAAGAGTATTTATTGACCACTTACTATGTGCAGAACACTGTAGTAAGTGCTTGGAATGTAGAATTTGGCAACAGATAGAGACATTCCCTACCCATTGACGGGCTTAGTCTAATCGAGGGGAATGAAATCAGGTTGGATTTAATCCCTGTCCCATGTGGGCCTCACAGTCTCAATCCCCATTTTACAGATGAGGTATCAGAGGAAGAGAGAAGTTAAATGACTTGCCCAGTGTCACAGAGTAGACATGGTGGAGCAGCGGATGAGAGTGAGCCCTTTTTGGGACAGGTACTCTACTCAATCTAGTGGCCTTGTATCTGCCCCCCAGCACTTAGGAAGATTTTAATCAACGTCACAAGTTTATTATTATCATGAGAATCATCATCAACAACCACGTTGCATTCATTAAAATCTGGAGCCTAGAATCAAACCGGGAGATTACTGTCTAGGACATCCACTTGATTGAGAATCCTCCTGTTTTGGCTGGGGAGGAGTTCTGCTCTTATCAGCAGTGCAGGATGAGAAGACAGTGGAGATAGTGGTTTTGGTTTGCACTGAGGACAGCCAGGCCTGGAGAAGTGAAGATCCTAAAGCTTATTTCCTTCCAGCAGTGATGAGCTGTTGTATTTTATTACCGTAGCTTTTGTTGAGTTTATCCCCATTATGGTCATGCTCAGGAGAAAATGCATTGTTGGGGAGATCATGAGAACTAGATCTGAGTAATAATTCTTAACCCCGAGGCTATGTCATCAATGATAAAGGTGGACTGTCCCTGCAGGAACCTGACGATTCCTAACTCATGTGTGCAGAAAAGACCAAAAAAGCTACTATGGCAACACGACTGTCAACTCATGCTGCCCTGGTTTACGATCTGGTCACTTTGGTCTAAATGGGTCCAATCAATCAGTGAGTGATATTCATTGAATGGGTACTGGATGCAGAACATTGTACTAAGTGCTTGGGAGACTCCAATATGATAGAATGAGATACATAATCCTTGCCCTCAAGAATCTTACGGTCGAATAGTGGAGACAGACAATAAAATAAATTAGGATCCTATGCACTAAAGGAAAAAAAAGAAACAACTAAAAAACTTTGCTATCTTGTATCCCTGCCTCCTACAATGGGCCCCAACAATAATCTCACTGGCAGGAAAGAGTGAACATTGTACTGGGCATGATGCTAACACTCTGTCTCACATAGGGTTCACAGTCTTAGAGTGGCGGGATTGAGGCTCACTTATCTTGGAAAATTAGGAGTTACTTGCAAATCTAATCCATATAGTCTTCCTAGTTCTTAAAAAAAATTTTAAAAATATTTGGTGCTCACTCTTCCTCCTCACTTGTTCTATATCTGACACACGTATAATCTCCCAAATGATCACTAATAGTCCTCTGCGCACTGGGGTTCAGTAAATACTACTGATGATCTGTAATGCACTTTAGTGTCTGTGTCCTCCATTACATTTTAAGTTCCTTGAGAGCAGGATTACATGTAATTCTATTGTTCTCACAAGACATAATACAGTGCTCTGCATAGAGTAGCCACTAGTGATTGATGGAAGTAATGTTGGTGGCATGGCATGGGATTCTGCATGGTTTGGTGAAATAAACTATTCCTCATAGATTTTCCTTTTAGGGTTTTCTCTGGAGGTGTTACAGTTCTATTGGGAAAATTTAAGCAAATACAAATTAGCCCCCCAGATGGCCAAAATCAATCCCTATTGGCGGTAAAATGAGTAAGTCATTCCACCTCATTGGTTCACTGTTGCTGGCTTCAACACTGAATTAGAACTCACCTTTTTAATTTATTTTGAGCTCAGTATCATCACCTGTGAGCCATAGCCTACTAATCACAAATCTCAGAGCAACAGAGATGATCAGAGATCGGTTGCATTCTTGTTGAGCAAGAGTTTCGACCAGGAAATCTCTGTGTAACATGAATAATTACTGAAGCTGCAACTCTGACTAAAGATGTGGGATTTCACTCTCAAAAAATAAGCACTCATCATGTGATTGACAGTGACTGTTGTACTTCTGTACTCTCCCAAGTGCTTAGTACAATGCTCTGCCCCCTATAAGCGCTCTAAGTGAGTGGATGATGAGATGGCTCAAAGGTGGACCTGATGATTGTGCTCAATTCCTGACACGTCATTCTTCACTGCCAAAAAGGAAGTGGGATGGATGGAATATGTTGCTCCCTCAACCTCTAACTGGTCTGGAATTCTACCCAGCTTTCATGTTACTCTACCTGCCAACTCCCCTGAAGACAAGATGGGCTTTATTTTTTTTCCATTCTGTTGTTGACTATGACCTTGTTAAGCAGTTCACGGGCTAGGAAATTGAATTGGTGCTATCTCTGGAATGCCCATGAAAAACTAGACTTCTTGTAGGATTTCCCTGATGTAGCAGGTTATAGCATGCTGAAGCATAATAAACAGAATTAGGTCATGTCACTTGACTTTGCATTAAAACTTGAATTGATGTGTTCAGAAGTTCTGGAGAATGTTTACATTAGTCAAGTGGATCCCAATGCCTAGGAAAAAGCCTTTTAATCTGTTGTTTATTCCAGGATAGAAATAATAATAGTATTAGTGATATTTGTTAAGCACGTATGTACCAAACATGGTTTGGATGGTTAAACTGTGTGTCCCGTGTGGGACAGGCACTGTTTCCAGTCTGATTATCTTGTATCTACCTGACTGCTGCTTCACAATAATAAGCACTTAGTTTTATTATTATTATTTCAGAAAGTCTCTGTCCCACATGAGATTCACAGCCTAATAAGAAGGGAGAAAAGATATTTTATCTCCATTTTACAGATAAAGAAACTGAGGTGCAGTGAAGTGGCTTGCTTAAGGTCACCCATGCAAGCGGGTGGAATTGGGATTAGAACCTAGGTTCTCGGAATCCTGGGCTCCTTCCTACTAAAACAAGCTGCTGGGACAGAAAGATGTTTGGATCATTATCAAATGTTTCTACATGAACAGTACTGTGTACTGCTGAAAAAACAGTGTTTCCAGATTAGTCTTTTTAGTAGGGCTGATGTGAATCTCTTTCCACCTCACTAAAGTCTTTATATGTAAGCACAAATAGTGTTAGTTTGGAGAAGTAAAAATAGTTTACCTTTTTAAAACATTCCCTCACCCCCTCGATGCCCTAGGTCAGAATGACTTCTTGTCCTAGACAAGAGAATTTAATGACTAGCCTGAAAGAGTATTCCAGCACACTCTTTTGAGGTTGCCTAGGAACAGCAGTAAACCCTGTTTTCTACTCACACTTCTTGCATGTGTGTTACCATTTCAGTTAAGTTCATTTCCTGAGGTTCTACTCAATTCCATATTTGTCATTTAACTAAAAGTTTCTTTTTAAAAAAGTAGCCTCTGCAGAGTACCACTAAACCTCTCTCTCTGCAGGTTGATGTGAAAGCACTGATCACAAGTATGCAGCATCATCTGTGTGCAAAACAGTGCACCTTGTGCTGGGGAGAATGTTGTAGGGTTAGAAGATGTGATCTATAGTAAGGAGAGATGGATTCCAATTAAATTGCACATATTGGGAAGAAGACTGAGGAGGCTGAGAAACAGCACAGCCTACTGGGATAAAGTGTGGGCCTGGAAGTCCCAAAGACCTGGGTTCTAATGCCCAATCTGCCACTTGTCTGCTGTGTGACCTTGGGCAAGTCATTCAACTTCTCTGTGTCTCAGTTCCCTTGTCTGTAAAATGGGGATTAAGACTGTGAGCCCCATGTGGAACATGGACTGTGTCCACCCTGATTAGCCTGAATATACCCCAGTGTTTAGTACAGTGCCTGGCACATAATGAGTGCTTAACAAATACAAAAAAAAATGCAAAGATGGATATATGGAGGAACAAGGGCTTCAATAGAGTCTATAAATTGATATGTACTGAAGTGCTATGGATGTTTGAGCCCATAAATATCTGATGTGGCCCTAAAGTGGTAGTTGAGGTGAATGGACATGAAGAGAAGAAAATGTTGGGGATTATTCTCCTGGAGGAGGTAATATTTTAGAAAAATCCTTTTAGATGGTGTGAACTACAGTCTCTTGGATTTGAATATGGAGAGAGTTCCTGGAAGGATAGGAGTAAAGGATCAGAGATGGGAGAGACCAGAATGAGGCGAGTAACCTCTGCAGATTTATGAGAGGAAACACAGAAGGACATTTGAGAAAGATGAACCTGGTAGAGTTTGGACTAGATTAAGGAGGGTCAGAGAGACAAGCGAAGAAGCTGATAGAGAAGTCAGGTTATGACTAAGGCCATTTGAATGGAGAGGAAGAGAGAAATGTGAGGAAACATTTCTAATTCTACTTGAAGTTCAATTCTATTGCTTTAGAATGTCTTCTTGTATCCTCTGTACTAATCCCATTCCCTATGAACTCTGATAGACCAAGAAAAATGGAGCATTATAAGATTAATGATACCAGTTCTCAAGCCTATTTGGTCATTTCTTTTCCACCCAGTGACCACCAAGAGATCAATTGTATTTACTGAGCACTTATTGTATGCAGAACACTGTATTAAGTGCTTATGAGAGTACAATTGACTAGCTTTGGTAGTCACATTCCCTGTCCACAAGGAGATCTAATTCTGGATCTGCCCCTTTGCCGTGATCTTGAGCAAGTCACTTAACTACTCTTTCCTGTTACCTCATCTGTAAAATGGTGATTAAGACTGTGGATCTTCTAGAGGACCTAGACTATGCCTAACCTAATTATCCTGTATCTACCCCAGCACTTAATACACTGTCTGGTGCTTAACATACCATAAAAAAAGCTTTCACTCCAGAGTCTAATTGATTATAGGTAGGACATAAAAACATAAGCCATGTCATAGCGGTCAACCCAATGATCTATTTATCCCATTTGTTTCCTCTAATATGGCAACAGGATGTTTAGAGGGACCGTATGATTGTTGCTTTTTGACATTTTGATTCATAGTGAGTGGTACATTTTCCAGGTGGAGCCCAAAATATCCTACTTCTTTTAGAAGAGGAGTTCCTGGGGAAAGACATTATAGTTGCACACTTCAATTGTTTAACATCTTAAGCCTATCTCATACCCTCAGAGCTAAGGTGAGAAGTAGCATGACCTAATTACTACAGCATAGGCCTGGGAATCAGAAGGACCTGGTTCTAATCCCAACTTTGCCATTTGTCTTGGTGACCTTGGGCAAGTCACTTAACTTCTCTGTGTCCCAATTCCTTCATCTGTAAAATGGGGATTGACTCGTGTAAAATGGGGACTAAGATTGTGAACCTCATGTGGGATGTGTACTGTGTTCAATCTGACTTACTTTCATCTATCCCAGCACTTACTACTAGAGTAGCTGGCACAGAGTAAGTGCTTAACAAATAGCACCCACTTAAAAAAAAAAAAAAGGGGGTATCATTTGCTTCTTTTGACCATTAGGTGTTGGATGTCTCTGCTATTTACTAAGGAGGGGATGATCTTGCAATCTGAAAATGCTTTTAAACCTGTATAGGATCAATGATCCATTGAAACCCAGTTCCACATTATAGAAAGGGGTCCTCATTTCTGGCCTCTAAGCAAGATGATTGTTCATGCTACCTGAGAGTGTGCATAAGTTTAATATAAGGCTAAAAAGCAAACAGTGAACTGTTAGTTCTCCCTTACATCTCATGAGAAGGCAGTGAACTTGCAATGACTGCCTCAAGGTGTATTGAAGTATCCTAGTAATTGCACTGGGGGAAAAAGTGATCTCTCTCTCTGGCCATCAATCTCCTCTCCCACTTATTTTTCAATCACTTGAGGTAGGCACTGAAATGGCTGGAAAACCATCTCTTGCACCTTGCCTATGGAATGCATGTTAAGGACAAGTTGGTGACAGTGGCTATTCTGGTGGATGCAGGCTTCTTGCCTCCAGATATGCCCTCATCCAGACCCTTAAGTAGATCCTGGGAAAATATCTAATCTTCTGGCACAAGAACAGGACTTAGTGTCCTAGGACTAAAGCCAAGGAAAGTGAGGGAAGACAAACCCTGCCTCCCCATGTCCCCATGGGTGTATTTATATTACCCCCGTGGGGGCTCTGAATCAAATTCAAAGTGACAAAGCCCTCTTCAGTTCCTTTATTATATATGCATAGTGGTTCCTCTGTTTTATGCAAAGGTGAGGGCTGAAAATTGGTAGGAGCTAGTAGAGTAAATCCAGTTCTACATCTAACCTAGAGGAAAGAGCATGGGACTTGGTGACAGCGAACCTGGGTTCTAATCCCAGCTCCACCCCTTGCCTGCTGTGTGAAAATGGGCAAGGTATTTCACTTCTCTGTCCTTAGTTTCCTCATCTGTAAAATCATCACACAATCAATGGCATTAAGTACCTGTTGTGTGCAGAGGAGGATGAAATACCAATTCTCTCCCCCCAAAAAGAATTGTGAACCCCATGTGACCCAGGGACTGTGTCCTACCTGTTCATCTTGTATCTATCCTAGTGTATAGTAGTGTATAGTAAATGCTTAACATGCCATTAGAATTGTTATTCCATCCTCAAAGAGAAGCGTGAGTTCAGACAGATGCGATATATAGAGGTAATTCCATATTAAAAATGAGCCGTGTAAGCAATGACTACTGGACCATTCCTTTGAGAAATTTGGCCTCTTGAAGAAAAAAGGATAGAATACTTTCCATTAACCTACTTCCATGGGAATATCATGAAATGCTCGCTTGAGCTCTACATTCTCTGTGTCTCAATTAACCTTCCTAACCTCTCCCCTACCCCAAACGGAACTATATGGTTGTGAAAGACCTCAGTTTGAGTAGGTGAGTGCTAAACCATCCTGCCTGGGGTTGTGCAGGGAGTTTATGAAATTGACATTTCTCAAGCCCGTTAGTAGCCACAAAGTATCTCACAGATGATTCATATTTAATATTTTTTATAGAAATTTGAGCTAATGAAGATCAATTAAAAATGAACAATGTTCACACACCTTTATGAAAAAAGCTCACATCAAAAAGTCTATGAAAACACATTAAGCAAAGGTCACTCTAATATCTAGTGCTATAAAATTGCAGCTGGCAATCCCTGCAACATGTTCCAAAATTATAACAAATCAAAAGTGACATAGCTAATGCAAGGAAAGAGCCAACATGCACTATGGAATTCCTTTTTTGCTGACTTGCACAGGGCTGAACATCACTAGGTAATGATGCATTATGACAAAAATAACAGAAGGGGAAGGGGCAAGCTTAGATGGAAATCTTTTCTGCAGTATTTCTCAAAGATTCAGGGCCTCTTAGTGCTGGGCCAGCATGAATCAGGTTTACAGTTCAATTTTCAGTGTTATGGAAGTGGGGCCCGAAAAGGGATTTGATCAAATATCCTCAGAAACCTGGAGTAGATGAGAAATTAGCAATTTTTGGATGTATAGAAAGGAGTTGTTTTGTGCACCCAATTCACCTCAGCTTCTAGGTAGTATGAGAAGGATGATGCATGCATAACCAAAAGGACAAAACACTTTAAATTTAGGTGTGCATGTAGAGTACAATCACAAAAGGCCATCTTGAAAGTCAAGAAGCAGGTTCTGGAAAGTTAAGATTCAAGGTCTGTCGCTTTTTTTCTTTCTCAGAATTTTCTATTTTTAAATGACTTTTGAGACTTTTGATGCCTTCCTGTACCTCAGATTATGGCCCAAAATTGATTACTCCAGTGTCGAGTTATAGCAGGCTAAACAATTAACTGGAAAAAAAAATGCTTTAAAGGATAGGACTTAAATCAACTGAGTCAATATTTAATCTGATAACATAAAGACAATTCCTAAATAATCAGTTGACTTTAATCAGAAGGTTCTTGAGGATCCTCAACCTAAGCTTCATTTCCATGGCAATTTCTGAGGCAGTGCTGAATTGGGCCCATTTGTCTAATTACCTGATTATGTGTGAGAGGTCCTCAAAACTTTAATATGATAATTAAATCGGCTTTAAAATGAGAGCAGATGGACTCGCTTCTTAAGTATGCCTCTCCTTTTTGTGAGTTTTGATTTAAAATACTCTTATTTTAAATATGGCAGGGGGTGGCTTCAGTCGCAGTACTAAGCAAATGCATTAGCAATGAGCAAATTCTGGTCATGTTTTCTAAGCAATACCGGGACAAATATACTTCTACTTTGAGAGACATTCCAGACCTTCAGGACAGATTTGAAGAATGAAGGAATCCTTATCCTTTAATTCTCTTCATGATCAAATGGCTGAGGTGGCATTTACCGAAAAAGTTCCAGCTTCCCAAAACAAAAGTCACTGCACTCTGAATATGCTGAAGGAAATTCACATTGAAATATGAAATTTGTTTTTGCTCTTTTTTTTCCTTGCTTTCAAATTGAAGATAATCCCTACAGTGCAACGTGGCTTGATTACTGTATCAGCCTCCTACCTGATACTGTTTCTCCCCATGCCAGTGCATACTTCACTCTGTTACCCAGATCGTTTTTGTACAAACCCATACCGTTCATGTTTCCCCATTCCTCAAGAACATCTAGTGGTTGCCTAACAAAGATGTTCCTTAGCATACAATTTAAAGCAGTCAATCACTTTGCCTTCTCCTACCTCACCTCGCTATACTCCTACAGTGTGGTTTAGTGGAAAGAGCCTGATCTTGGGAGTCAGAGATCATGGGTTCGAATCCTGGCTCTGCCACTTGTCAGCTGTGTGATTGTGGGCAAGTCACTTCACTTCTCTGGGGCTCAGTTACCTCGTCTGTAAAATGAGGATGAAGACTGTGAGCCTCATGTGGGACAACCTGATTACCCTGCATCTACCCCAGCGCTTAAAGCAGTGCTTTGCACATAGTAAGCACTTAACAATTACCAACATTATTATTATTACAACCCAGCTCTCACACTTCCCTCCTCTAATGCTAACGTTCTCACTCATCTATCTCATCACTTTCCTCTCATCTACATCCTGCCGCTGGCCTGGGACATCCTACTTTTTCATTAACAACAGACCATTACATCCCCGACTCCTTCAAAGCCTTTCCTCACTTGCCTTCCCTCACTTCCTCTTTTCCACTCCCTTTTGCATTGTTCTGACTTTGCTCCCTTAACTCACCTACCCCCCAACAGCAATTATGAATATATCCACAATTTATGGTATCTGTCAACACAGTCCCCCCTCCTAGACTGTAAACTCGTTATGGACTGTGTCTGCTATATTGTTGTGTTGAATTCTCCCAAGTGTTGGGGTACAACTCTATTGCTGAGTTGTACTTTCCAAGCACTTAAAGTGCTCTGCACACAGTAAGCGCTCAGTAAATACAATTGAATGAAAGAATGAACAGTGCTCTGCACACAGTAAGAACTCAGTAAATATGGTTGATTTTTTTACAGTCATTATTTAATTTTTCCATTGCACTCATGAGTGCTTTCAGTAGGCTGTGTTATATCGAATGGAGTCGTCTTCTAACATTGACAGATGAGTCCTTGGTCCTGACACTTCATTCCATAAAACCTAGGTGGAGGAACTGATTGAAGCCAGAACAGGTTGTAGGCTTGTGTGGTATCACTTAATATTTCCTGCCAGCATTGTTCCCACTAAGCAAGGGAGTGCAATAAGTAGGCAGGTGTGGGTGCAACACATTCTATGGACACACAGAAGGTTGCTTCTTTAATATGCCCAGGGCCAATTCACAACCAAAATGAACACAAAATAGTGATAATGCACCATAACTCGATGGTTACCTTAATAGTAACAGTATTTATTAAGCCCTTTCTATGTGCTAAACGTTCATTGAAAGATTAGTGTAATCTTGAACTATGTTGCCCCTCAGCTCTCAGATGCCTTTGACACCGTTGACCACATACTCTTCTCCTGGAAACATTATCCAACCTCAGCTTCACTGACACTGTCCTCTCCTGGTTTTCCTACCTCTCCGGCCGTTTATTCTCAGTCTCTTTGGTGTGCTCCTCCTCTGCCTCCCATTCCTTAACTGTGGCGGTCCCTCAAGCTTCAGTGCTCAGTATCCTTCTATTCTCCATCTGCAACCATTCGCTTGGAGATCACATTCACTTGCATGGCTTCAACTACCGCTTCTATGCGATGACACCCACATCTACATCTCCAACCCCAATCTCTCTCCATCTCTGCAGCCTCACATTTCCATCTGTCTTCGAGACATCTCTTGGATCTCTTCCCGTTGCCTCATACTTAACATGCCTAAAACAGAACTTCTTATCTTCCCACCCAAATCCCATCCTCCCCTTCACTTTCCCACCACTGTAGATTGCACCACCATCCTTCCTGACTCTCAAGCCCTTGACATTGTCCTTGACTCCTCTCTATCATTCAACCCATATGTTCAGTTCATCACTAAATCATGCTGGTTTAACTTTTACAACATCAGTAAAATCTGCCTTTTTCCCCTCCATCCAAACTACTCTCATGTTAATACAATCACTTATCCTATCCTGCCTTTTACAAGCCTCCTTGCTGACCTCCCAGTCTCCTGTCCTTCCCCGCTCCAGCTATATTTCACTCTGCTGCCCAGATCCGTTTTCTACCAAAAAAAAAAAAATCCAAAACCAAAAACTTTCAGGCCATGTTTCTCCACTCCTTAAAATCTCTAGTGGTTGCCCACCTGTCTCTTTATCAAATAACTCTTCACCACTGGCTTTAAAGCACTAAATCACCTTGCCCACTCTTAACTCCCTTCACTACTCTTCTACTACAACCTAGCCTGCACATTTCACTCCTCTAATACTAACCTTCTTCACTGTATTTTAATCTTGTCTATCTTGCTGCTGACCGCTCACCCACCCACATCCTGCCTCTGGCCTGGAATGCCCTTCCTGAAGTCTGTCTTGTCCACTCTGTCAAATACCTGAGAAACCTTTACCACTGAGTTCAGCCTCAGCAGGTAAAACAAAGTTTACATGTCTGGTCTCCTGAATACCACTGAAACACCGCAGTGCTATGAGCCCTTTATGGAGCAGGGATGGTGTTTCATCTAATTATTTTGATTCTACTCCAGTGATATGCGTATAACCATTTAATAAGTACTGTTATTACTACCAAAGCACTATACTGACCCCTGGACTTCTGATCCCTGCTCCCTTGCAATCTAAAAGTGGGGACAAAACCCAACACAGAGAAATAAAGGGGGAAAAGTGAGGAAGAAACTAGTATTCCCCTAACAGTAAAAACAAAAGCAGTAGTCAGCTGCTGGAGACTATATTCCATGTGTCTTCACCACTCTGGCCCTTGCCAACATTCATCTAAACAGCCACAAACTTCCTAACCTATGAATGATTATTATTTGGGATTATTATCCCAAAGAACAGGGCTTCTTCTTGGTTATGTCAGGCAGGAAAAGGGGAAATGTCATTGCTTCAGGAACCATCCCACAAGCCCCAAACTCAAATAGTGGGGTCACTACCCTATCCAGAGATAGTAGACCTAGTCACTCCCCTAAATACATGACTCTTTTTTGCTAAACACAATATGCTGGTTATTTCAGGCCAGCTGCCTTTAATAACACCCATTCCAGGTCTTTCTAGGCAGTGCTTCAGTTCCAGGCAGTCTCACCTTTGTTTTCCTTGGAATCATTTACTTCTTTTTTTTTTTTTCTTCCAATCTTCCTAGGAAGAAATCTGTCATAAGGACATAGGAGGCAAGCTATGCTTCTTGAACAAAGTGGTTCAGTCTCTCCCGAGGCTCAGAAAGGATAATGAAACTCCACCCAGGTCTGGATAACAAGCTTCAATATGCTTGCCAACTGAATGTGGGCAGCATCCCATGAGGGAGAGAAGAATCTCATTTGTTTTCCAATTCAAGAAATTCTGAATGCCCCACTGGAGATAAAGCTCAGAAGAGTATTTATTCAATTACTAACCTGCCCCACTGTGGGTCAGAAGCAAAGAGAAATAGCTCACAGCTTAAAGAATCAATGTTGTACACAGAGGTTTGGATGAAATCTGGATAAAGTATTAGAGGTGAAACTTCCCTAAAACAGTTTATAATCTGAGATTTATGGGCAGGGGAGGATGACAGAATGAGAGAAGACACTAAAAGTTCTATGAAACTCTGGTTTAAAGGAACCTGAAGATAGCCCGAGCCTTCCCTGAGATAGCACAGCTCTCAAAAAGACCAGTAGTCAATGTTCAGGATTAAGAACATCTGTTTGAGGAGGTTCGTTTGTCATGGTAATCGTTAAGTGTTTACTCTGTGTTCCAAGTGCTGAGGTAGATAAAAGTTAATCAGGTCAGACACAGTCCCTGTCCCACATGGGGCTCACAGCCTAAATAGGGAGGAAGAACAGGAAGTCAAGTCATGCTCCAAGATTCAAATCAGATGCCTTGAGGACTTGGGCTTTAACAGCCCCCACATGCCCTTTTCTCTTCCCAATCTATCAGTGGTATTGATTCAGCACCTACTGTGTGCAGAGCACTTAATTGCTTACAAGCATACCACACGACAGAGTTGGTAAATGTGTCCCTTGCTCAGAAGAAGCTTATGGTCTAGAGGGAAGCTCCCCATCCCCTCCTATCCATTTCTCAAAATTTGCCACAGCAGATTTTGCCTACTGTTTAGAAGCCAGAGTCTTCCCCGATGAGTGTGGACATCCCAGAATATGATGGAAAGACGAAATTCAATTTACCACTTGATTAAAATATCAGACTTCATTTTAGATGATGTGTGCTACTTTTTAAATTGCTTATAATGGGGTCAAAGCTGGGACAAATCAGTGACAGTCCATGTTACAGTCTGAGAGGGAGAACAAGCAGTTAAACCACAATTTATGGATTAAGAAACTGAGGCATAGAAAAGTTAAGTGACTCACCCAAGGTCCCCTGGCAGGCACAAAGTTGGAAAGACAGTAGTGGGGACAGTGCTTTTTTTTCAGACCTGAGAAATAATCTTCATGTAGATCAGAAAATTAAAAGATTCAAAAAGAAAAGTCTTCAAGAGCAGAGCATGGAAAAAAGGCACGAGTCATGCAAATAGTCACTGATGGATCAGCTATTTTTAACGGAGGTGAAAGCAGCAGGAGTCAAAGTTAAACACAGAGGGAGAAGAGTGCTTGAAATGCAGGACCAGCTAGCCAACACAGATCACTGAGTTCTTAAAATGAGAAAAGGAAAAGACCATGGAGGGATGTGATTGTGAAAGGCCAGAAGATGATCTGAGACATGAAGCAGTATGGCCTAATGATTAGGGCACAGACCTGGGAGTCTGAAAGACCTGGGTGCTAATCCTGGCTCCACCTCTTGTCTGCTGTGTGATCTTGGGCAAATCATCAACTTCTCTGTGCCTCACTTACCTCATCTGTAAAATGGGAATTGAGATTGTGGATGGACTAAGTCCAACCTGCTTATCTATTAGTTTTCTAGACTGAAAGCTTGTTATGGGAAGGGAATGTAACTGCCAATTCTGTTGTACTGTACTCTCCAATGCACTTAGTACAGAGCTCTGCACATAATAAGCACTCAGCATGGCTTAGTGGCAAGTACATGGGCTTGGGAGTCAGAGGACATGGGTTCTAATCCCTGCTCTGTTGCTTCTCTGCTATGAGACCTTTGGCAAGCTACTTATCTTCTCTGTGCCTCAGTTAATTCATCTGTAAAATGGCGATTAAGACTGTGAGCCCCACGTGGGTCAACCTGATTACCTTGTATCTACCCCAGCTCTCAGAACAGTGCTTAGCACATAGTAAGAGCTTAACAAACGTCATAACAGTAATAAATACTAGTGATTGATGGATTATATTAAAAAAAAAAAGATGGGGTAGGATGGACTGAGGAAGGGGAGATAATCACCTCTCCTTCAGCTGCAAGTTAGTGATATTTCCTTGCTTGAGGGTCTGTAACAATCTGTTTGGGTGGCCCCAGAAGGGTGCGGGAACAAGGATACTTTCTTCCAATGTCCTTGCAGACCACTTCAGGGTGAGTCCATGTTTTTGCCTCTAGCGCTTGGATCGGCTGTTAGCAGGAAGACTCTACCTTGGGCCAGGAAGCCCAGAATCACTGTGGAGAGGTCAGTAAGAGCCTGAGGGCACCATCAGAGGGCTTGCCCAGGATGCCACTGCATCATGACACTATCAATCACTGGTATTTACTGAATGCTTAAAGTGTGCGGAACACTGTTCTGAGTGCTTGGGAGGGGACAGTGCAACAGAGGGTAGGCTAACAGAGAGCTTACAGCATAAAAGGGGAGGCTAAGACATCCTGACTCTGCTCCCCACGTGGAAAATAGGTTATGGAAATCACTTGAAAAGTGTAGTCCATCTTTCCTATATGGCCTGACCAATGCACAAGCTGATGTAATTCACTGCCTCCATTTGGAAATGCAGACCCAGCCACCTCAGTATCTAAGCTTCCTCTTCTTGATCTCCTGATTTCAATAAACCCCACATTATAAGAACAATTCTTGCCAGTCTGTTGTAATTTCCCAAGTACTTAATACAGTGCTCTGCACATAAGCACTCAAAAAATACCACTGATTGTGTCATGATGCAGTGACATGACAGGTAGGCCCTGTGACTGAGCCTCTAGCCCTCTTACTGACCTCTCAAGATCATTGACATTTCCCCTGAAATTTTCCAGAACTCTGACCCCATGCTTATACAGGTACTTTGCTTTTGAGTGTACTCTGAAATGCTTATTTAGAGTGCTTGCTCTGACCTTAAAAATGAACTAAAATATGTTCATTATAATGAAAATAAAGCAGGAGATTAATTTTCTAAAATCAAATCTGCCATCTCTATTCAACATAAAATTTAAAGCAATGAGAAACCCAATGTTTATTAATATTTAACAATACCATAGGTTTTTTTTACATAATGCAGTTAAACTACTCTATGTAGAGATGCAAATTTTGGCTAAACAATGAGTTAACATATTCCTGATTTAGCCTGTTTATATAAATTGTATGCTGCATTAAAGTGTCAGTGAAGAAATAGCCAAATATTCCTAGCATGTTTGAATGTATTCATATATTATATTTGAGAACATATTTATGTATTGAAATGATGAGATGAGGATTATGGTGTAATATTTCAAACCCAATGCATTATTGGAAAGGAGATTGAAGGCCAAAATACTGAATACAAATCTGCTATTAATTTTTACATTATAATTCATGACCTGGTGAGCACTAATACGATTATCTTTTCATTAAAGAGAATTATTTTGTGTAAGTATTAGGTTTATAAAATAGTTAGATGGATTCATCTCCAATTCAAAATTTCTCTTGCTGTGAAGAAGAGATTGTTTGCACTTAATTTGGGGAGACAGTTTTCTGTGTCTTCAATTGGATAATTTTCATCACCAGCACTGGTAGCATTTAATGAACATCTGAGTGCAGAGTCCTGTACTGGGTACTTGGAAACATCAAGAGAAGTAAAATATAACTCATCATCCCTTAAAGAGCTTACAGCCTAATGGGGATGACAAGATGATAGATTGCTTACCAAGGTAAAAGAGTAAGAGGAAAGATAATACTGAAAAAGCAAAACGGGATAAAATACATATGCATATAGAGTTGTCCTTTATATCAGAAGACACCACTGATGGTGAGGTTTTTGTGTGTGTGTGGTTGAAGAGGCCAGTGTGGGATTCACAGTCCAGGCCACAATAAACACACAAAAAGCTGTTGGAGAAGCAGCGTGGCTCAGTGGAAAGAGCACGGGCTTTGGAGTCAGGGCTCATGAGTTCGAATCCCAGCTCTGCCACTTGTCGGCTGTGTGACTGTGGGCAAGTCACTTAACTTCTCTGTGCCTCAGTTCCCTCATCTGTAAAAATGGGGATTAAGATTGTGAGCCCCACGTGGGACAACCTGATTCCCCTATGTCTACCCCAGCGCTTAGAACAGTGCTCGGCACATAGTAAGCGCTTAACAAATACCAACATTATTATTATTATTATTCCTTGTGTTGTGCTTAATGTTTGCAGTATCTGGCACAATTTTCTCTTTTGTCTCCTTGTTTCTCTCTCTGGAAAAGCTTTTGCTCATAGAGAACCTGTCCCTTCCTTGGCAGTGCATATGCAGGTGTTCCCTCAGCAATTTCCAGTCTTTTTTCTGGGATGTAGCATTGCCTGAAACTGTGCTTCATCTTGTTCTTAAAACACTTCCTTGCTTTCAGTTTCCTAATCTTACCTCTCTGTTTCGCAGTTGTTTGGATAGCTTACTGAAGCTCATCCTCCTCACTTGTGCCACCCAATGTAGCTGTTTTAAGGTGACTAGCTATGTTCCAGAACTTCATTGTTCAAAGTCTTGTCTTGCCAAAAGATCTTCTATTGTCTTGGCAAGAAAAATGAGTAAGTGATAAACACAGATAATCCAAGTGACAAAATCACTCCAGGATTAAGTCCTGACTTGTCATTTCTACATTCAGTTTTTCAAATTGTCAGTCTATCTGTATTTATTGAGCACCCTTGGTTTATACAGGAATATCATTGCTTACTAGATTTTGTGGGACGTTTCAGATGATAAGCATGGTGTATATTCCTGAGGATTATATTAATGAGAAAAGGCAGGGCAAAATCAGGGCAAAAGTTATAATTTTTGGGTGCTTAGTGTGTGCAGAGCACCATATTAAGTATTTGGGAGAGTATAATAGAACAAAGCTGGTAAACATGTTTCCTGTCCACAATGAGCTTACAATCTAGGGGGAAGACAGAACAGACATTAATATAAATACATTACTGTTATGTACATAAGTGCTGTGGGGTTGAGGGTGGGGTGAAGAAAGGATTCAAGTCCAAGTGCAAAAATAACACAAGGGAGTGGGAGAAGAGGAAATGAGGGAAGACCTTTTGGAAAAAATGTGTTTTTAATAAGGATTGAAGATGGAGAAAGTTATTGTTAAGTGTGAAAGGGAAGGGCATTTTAGGTCAGAGACAGGACTTGGATGAGAGTTTGGCGATGAGATAGGTACAGTGAGTAGATTGGCTTTAGAAGAGTGAAGTGTGTCGGCTGGGCTTTAGAAGGAAATCAGAAGGTGGCAATATTGGACTGCTTTGGAGCCTGTGGTAACCATATGGTATGCATGTGGTAAGCCTATGGTAATACATCTGCTTTAAAGTCTATGGTGAGCCCAAACTGATGCACATTTTCCAAGAGGTTCTTGTTTTAGTTCGAACAGCAGAGGTGATTTTCAGCTTCATTTTCAAGACAATTGTCCATGGACTGACGCCTGATAGAACTCATCCCTCTTGAGCAAGTTCCAGTTTGTGATTGAGCTCCTCAGGGATCATGGAGAAAGATGGAATTGGTTTCTCAGGATTGTGGGGGGAGGACACATGATGCATGAGAAAGCTGATTCTCCCCTCCCCATCATGGTACAAACTAGTTATTTCATGATATTTCTCTTATTTTCAAGAAGAAAAGGCAACGTTTGCAATCTCAAGTGAGGTTTTTTGAAACTCCATAATCCAAAGGTTTGCCCTTCAGGTTCTGGTTTAATAATCAGCTTTGCCATCATCCATCCTCATATCAAGATGTCTAAACCACGAGGGGAATCTGTACTGTACAGAAATCTTCCAGTTCCTGGTTTGAAACAACAGTATCATTTCTTTCATCTCCCTAGTGGACAAGAGGTGATGTTAGAGGAAATAGAGGAAAACCATTCAAAAATTGAATGATGTGAGAGCTACACAGAGTTCGATGTTGATTGCTACTGGGTGCAGACAGTTTATTTCCCATTGCATATCATCAGAGGAAAGAACAAAAAAGTCTGTAAATGGAAGACTAATTTACATTTAAGTATGAATTTGAATTAATAAGCAACTGCCAACCTACCATGGCAACTCCTTACTGGATCAGGGCATTAGATAGCATCAGCCTTCTGATGTGGTTACTTTGACGGCAGGGCAATCGCATTTAACATATAAATACACCCTCTTTGTGTGCTTTAGCCATACCCTGAGGTGGCTCCTTTACAGTGCTGGGAACATAATAAACACTTTACAAATACCATCATCATCATTATTATTAAAATTCTCATTGCCTTTATTTCTCTCATGTTTATAGGTTATTTTTAACTTTACCATTTCAAATTTCTCATGGGTTTGTCACCGCCTCTCACTCCTCTCACCACCTACAAACATAACTCGACTTCCAGTCCAGTACCTCTTTACATATCTTTAAGCCCAGGTACTTCCCTCTCTCTGTACGTTGTTTTAATGTCTGCCTGCCCCCATTAGATTGTAGGCTTCTAGAAGGAAGGGTTTGTGCCCAGAAAATCGATAGTATTCTCCCCAGCACTTAATTCAGTGTTCTGCATGCACCAAGTACTCAATTACGGGGTGAGATAATCATACTCTTTACTGTTCTTTAATTATTTTTGTATTTCTCCTACAAGCCTGGGGGGTTTACTTATCTTCAATTTGCAGATTGTTGGAATAGTTATGCTTTGGGGAATACATGTGTGGCATCCTGTTTTCTTATTAAGGATGGGAAAATCTAACATCGCAAAGCCTTGAAAGAAGAGAAGGCAAGTGGTTTGCAGTGGAAGGCAGATCACTTTTCAGCATGGGAGGGCAGAACAATCACCTGAAAGTAGAATCTTGTTTTTTCTCTTATGGACCAGAGAAAGAGGACAGGGAATATGAAATAGTAGGGGATATAAAGTCTTGGAATATGAGAGATTATTCCTTGAAGA
This sequence comes from Ornithorhynchus anatinus, assembly GCF_004115215.2. NCBI lineage: Eukaryota > Metazoa > Chordata > Mammalia > Monotremata > Ornithorhynchidae > Ornithorhynchus > Ornithorhynchus anatinus. The sequence goes on from NC_041745.1 coordinate 31,639,967, forward strand.
GAGCATTTCTAGTGGAAAGAGCAGAGGACCTGGGCTCTAACCCCAGCTCTGCAACTTGTCTGTTGTGTGACCTTGGCAAGTCATTTAACTTATCTGCCTCAGTTTCCTCATCTGTAAAATGAGGATTAAAACTGTGAGCCCCATGTGGGACAGGGACTCCATCCAACCCAATTATCTTCTATCTACCCCAGTGCTTAATACAGTGCCTGCCAATAGGAAGCACTTGAAAAATGTCACAATTATTGAAGTCATGTCTTCCTTAGACATGACCTTCATTTGGACAGGGACTGTGTCCTATCTTATCTTATATCATCTCAGTGCTTACAGTGCTTGCCATACAGTAAGTACTGAACAAATGTCGTTGTTATGCCAGGACAAAATAGCAAAGCAAATTGCAAACCTTAGGCAAAATTTGAGCAGGTTTAAGCAGTGTTTTTGACATAATCAAATAACTGAGGTTTAAAGGATTTTGTGGGGATGGAATTATTCAGAACATTTTCAAAATTCTTTTCTTCCCTTTTACTTTAGACTGATCCACTTTATGGTGCATGATGGGGTATCGTATTTTAACAGAAGCAGGAGGCAGGCAAAAATATATGGGGACATTATTGCTAACCACATGAGTGATTGCTCATAATGGAGCATTATGGATTACAAACATGATTTAATTGTGGTTTTTTTGTTGTGGTTGTTTTCAGAAAGATCCCGTTTCTTTCAAATTTTGGGAGTTGGTTGGAAAATTATTAGAAAGTTGATCTAATTCACAACATACTAAAAATGTATAAGTATTAGGACTTGAAAAATGTGGTGTATTATTGATGTCCTATATGGCTCATAAAGTTTATTTCCTTTATCTGTTCTGCTATTAATATAACTGAATTTTACATTAAAACAAAGTTTTAGATCATTTAAAATCCATTAAAATCCAACTTGCTCATATAATTAATTTTCTGCATAGGTGAGAATTCAGGACCTTGAAATCACTTGCAAATGGTCATCATCCAAAATGAACAGAACCTCAGTGTCATCTTGGTAAACATGCTCTGTTGAGAATATGGTATCTTCAATGCCACAGGCACTTATTTACACTGAAAATAACCACTGGAGAAAGTTCTAAATGCTATTAAATATGGGAAAAACACTATCCTTATCATGGCTAACAACTCTTTTCTTATAGCCTATGCTATGAGGTAAGCCAGATATCAAATGCTTTAACTCTCTAATTTACATGCACCAGGTTTTCTTGAAATATTAGAGTTGTGTTCTTTTTTTCCAAAGCACACACATCAGGAACAACTGACACTGAAGTACTAAAGATGTCCTACACCAATTCTTTTGATATCATAATCTCCAGAATCTAAGTGGTTTTGGGTAATTAGGTGATGATTCTATAATTCCCTCACATTGTTCTAGCCAAATTGCATGTTGAAAACACCTATTTTGAAAACACACATTTTGGCAGGACTAAATATCTGCTTTACTAGAATATAGGGGGGTACACTGGACAAAAAATAGGGCACCTCACTGGTTCAAATTGGTGTCCAGATATAGCCAGAATATTGGTAAATAGTAATGATCAGTCCTACATTACCCAAATTACAAAGTGTCTTCAGAACAAAGTGCAGCACAGAAGGTAGTAACTTAATTATGCATGTATAGAAAAGGTGCAGAAGGTGGTATGAAGACCACTACTGGGTTCATGTCACTTACAAAACTGATACCATCAAAAAACCAGAACTATGAAAATTACTAAACAAATTCAGCTGTTCAGAGAAATTCATCAAGATCTCAGACTATTCTTTGATAGCACTGAACTGATTGGTCAAATTATAAAGGTTCCTTGTCCAGGTCTTTCCTCTTCACTGTCAGAGTGAAGCAGTGCTGTGTGATAATTAAGGTATTTGTTAAGCACTTTCTAGGTGCCAAGCACTGTTCTAAGTGCTGCAGTAGGTAATAATTCTGGAACTTGTTAGGTGCTTACTGTATGTCAAGCACTTTCCTTAATCCCCATTTTTACAGATGAAGTAACTGGGGCACAGAGAAGGGGAAATGACTTGGCCAAGATCAGCCCAATCCTCTTTGACCTATTCTTTTCACTATGCTTAGTGATATGATGAAGGATATGGAAGCTGCAATCAGATTACACTTTTGAGTCATCAGGAAACTCTTCTAGGGAAACAGGTGTGATGAACATAAAGTATGTACAAATATATGAATGCTCTTGTGGCATAGACCACCCCAGAAGACACATAAATGACAATAAATCATTTGCCAGATCCTTCCCATTACCATGGACTAATAAGAGTGAAGGGAAACTACGATCAGATTCCAGCCTACTCCAAATTCTGCCTCCAAGGTAATACTACCTTACAGTGCAAACATTTAAAAATAAAGATTAAAAGAAATGTAAAAGCTAGTTAATATTCAGCAGATTGAAATAGTGTGAATAAAATAATTGAGTAGGTGTTGTACCTAGTTGAAGCTCTAGAAAATTCTCCAAAGTGTATATAGTTATGAGACCCAGATCTACTCTAATACTGGCTCTGCCACGTCTGCTGTGTGGCCTTGGACAAGTCGCTTAACTTCTCTGTGGCTCCGTTGCCTCATCTGTAAAATGGAGATAAAAAATGTAAGCCCCACGTGGGACAGGGACTGTGTCCAACCTGAATAACTTGTAGCTACCCCAGCATTAAGTACAGTGCTTGGAACAAAGTAAATGCTTAGTAAATACTGTAATTATAGTTAGATATCTAATTTCTTGAGCAGTTTCATCAGCACCACCTGGGAATCACACTTGACACCCAATGACATGACAGGATTGCCAAAAATATGACAAAATTAATGTATCATGACTTATCTAAGTGGGATAGATGAGAAAAATAGCAGCAGTATACTGAAGAAGCTTCTATTTGGTGAAATGAAAGTGACCATGCACAAGCTGTAAGGTCAGGAAACGTGATTTAATGGCAGATGAAGCTTAGTCTTAATCAATCAATGGTATTTGAGTGTTTTCTGTGAGCAGAGCATTTTTACTAAGTGCCAGGGAGAGGTCCATGTATGTGCACGTTTACAGGGATTTTTCATGCAGTGTAATGTTGGTAGACATGGTCTCTGTCCACCAGTAGCGAGACAGACATGAAAATATGGATATCTGCAGAAGTGTTGGGAGAGTAAGGGTGGAGTGAATGTTCATTCATTCATTAATATTTATTGAGCACTTTCTATGTGCAGAACATTGTACTAAGGGCTTGGAATATCAAGTCCTACGGGATATAGAGCCAGGTGCATAGGTGATAGAGAAGGGAGAGGGAGCTGGGGAGCTCAGCTGGGGAAGGTTTCTTGGAGGAGATGTAATTTTAATAAGGCTTTGAATTTGAGGATAGTGGTCGTCTGTCACATATGAAGGGGGAGGGAATTCCAGACCATAGGGTGGTCTGAAAGAATGGGTTACTTTGTCACTATTTCCTAAGGGGTTACCTGAGGCTTTCAAAAATAAATATTGAAACTTCATGCAGGAGAAAGCGTAATTAAAGTTTTGAGGTAATCCACATTTTGGCACTAGAAAGGAAGAGTTAGCATATTTGGGGGTGATTTTATTGTTCTTTGCTTAATTAGCTTGCTAGTATTTATTTTTAAAGTATCCTTTAGTATGAGTGGTTTGATTTTATTCTGACATGTTATTTCTTTTCTAAAGATTTTTCTAATTTGTTTTGGAGGAGGAGGAAGGTATAGCCAGTACAGCAGGATGGCACTAGTGGTTGCTGTTGAGCTTTTGATTCCTCCCACAACCACCTATGCTTAATTAATCACTAACAGGACAGATGTAGAATTCAAGTTATGAACAGAGCATATGGCAAAGCACTGCTTTTGTATCACCTCACTTAAAAATGTTTGGGTTTTGGAAAATCAAAGCCGCAACTATACCTCCTGTTCAAAGTTCAATCATTAGCCCATCAAATTTCTAATTTAAAACCACTCATTTAAGTACCATCGAAAACCACAATAATATCAAGAGCAGAGGTTGTGGCCAGGGAAAAAAACACAAAATTGAGTAGAGAATTGAGACGACAATTCAGTGATTGATTTGAGCAAAAGGCCATTTTTTATGAAAACTAATAAGTCTAGGTAATTGCTTAATAATGATTTTTTCCTCAGTTATTCTCACTTTTTGTCCTCAGATATCTCTATCATTTTTCTTTCCCATTCCCAGTGTTAGTTAATGGGCCTGATCTCCAAAGCCAAACTGAAATGGAGGGTGAGAAAATAATCAAGAAAATTAGGTCTAAAAACCTCACTTGGATAACACATTTTGACAAAATATGGACCTGGGAGTTGGGAGATCTGGCTTCTAACCTCAGCTTAACGCTTAGCCTACTGTCTAACCTTGGGCTTTGGACAGCTCTTTGATTGTTTTAACTTCCTCCTCAAATCCCTAGTCCCCTGCACTCCCCTAGTCTCTCTCACCTAATGACTTTGCCAAGTAATTCATTTATAAATTGAAACCATTAGGTGTAGTTTTCCTAAAATCATCTATGCTCCTCTACATTTCCTTCTTCCTTCAGACACTCTTGGACTCTTCCATCCTTTCCAACAGTATCTCAAGAGGAAATCTCCTACCTTCTCTCAAATGCTTGCCCTCCATCAGTGCTTCTGACCCATTCCTTCTGCCTTCCACCTTCTATGAGGGCTCCTCAAAGTTCAGTTCTGGGTCCTCTTCTGATCTCCGCCTACATGCGCTCCCTTGAAAAATGCCTTAACTCCTAAGGTTTCAACTACTGCCTTTATGTGGATGATTCCAAAATTTACCTCTCAATCCTTGACCCTTCTCCTTCTTTGTAGTCTTGCGTTTCTTTTTGCTTCCAGGTCATCTCTCCTTGGATGGCACTTAGCTATCTCATATTTAACATGTTCACAAAAGAACTCCTTGTCTTCCAACCCAAACCTTGTCCTTCCCCTCACTTTTATATGACTGTAAGGAGCGCCACCATCCTCCTTGTCTTACAATCTTATTAACTTGGCATTGTCCTCGATTCATCCCCCATTCACCCACATACTCAATCCGTACCAAAACCCTGTTGATTTAGAATCTGATCAGGGATCCACCTAATCCTCTCCATCCAAATTGCTACTTTGCTGATCCAGGCACTCATCGTTTCCTGTCTTGACTAGTACATCAGCCTTCTTGCTAACCTCCCTATATCTTGTCTCACCCTCACCAGTCTATCCTTCATTTTGCTGCCCAGATCATTTTTCTAAAAAAACTGCTCAGTACATTATCTCCCTACTCCTCAAAAACGTCCAATGGTTGCCCATTCACCTCTGCATCAAGCAGAAACAATCATTTTGTCTCAATCCTACCTAACGTTGTTGATCTCCAATTGCAACCCAACCCTCACACTCTACTCCTCTAAAACCAACCTACTCTCTGTACCTCCATCTCATCTATCCTACCACTGACCTCTTGCCCATATCCTACCCCTAGCCTGGAACTCCATCCCCTTTCATATCCAACAGTTGACCATTCATCCCACCTTCAAAGCCCTCCTAAAATCCCATCTCCTCTAAAAGTCTTCCCAGACTAAACCCCTTAATTCCCCTGTCTGCCATACCAACTGTGAACTTGGCTAGGTACCCATTAAGTTCTCTGATACCTACACCAGCCTCACAATCCTTACATAATATTCTTATGCTTTACTATTTCCCCTCTCCTTAATCTATTTTAATGCTGATCTCCCTATGTAGACTGTAAACTCTTGGTTTACACTCAGGTGTAAACTCTGTTGTATTGAACTTCCCCAAGTGCTTAGTACAGGCATGCAAGAAGCCCTCAAAAACCATTGATTGATTTCTTTCATCTGTTTGACTCTCTCACTTCATGCATCAGTGGGCCCTTATCCTGATAGGGTGGGATTTAGTGGAAAGCAATTCTGTGTTGATCCTATATACCTCCTTTTTAATCCATTTGTAATTTGTGTCAGTCATCTTCCTCTATGGCCCTGTCTTTCAACACTGAGTCATCCTATCTTTTCACATTTGGCGGTGTGGTCTGATTTCTAATCCCAGAACACTAGCCTGCTGTGTGCTTTTAGCAAAGCCCCTAATTTATCTGTGCGTTGGTTGTCTCATCTGTAGTCTCCCTTTAGGCTTGCAAACACCTCGTGGACAGGGAACATGTTCCCTGTCCCTGTTCCCTGTCCATGTCTACCAAAACTGTGATACTGTACTCTCCCAACTGCTCATTATAATGTTCTGCACACCATAGTCTCAGTACGACTGACTGGAAAGCAAATATAGGGAAATTAGTTCTGCATACCCATTTGAGACAGGAATTAGGTTTATCTTGTGCCTTCCTCAGTGTTTAGCACAATGTTGTGTACATAGTGCTTAATAAATCCCATCATTACTTCCAGTCTTTCCTCATATTGCAGCCATTTATGTGCCTGATCAACTAAACTGCCCCTCTGTGTCACTTCTCCAGCTCTGTTGTTGTGTTATTCCAAAAATTTAGAAACCAGTTACACCGTGTGTTTTATAAAGCGGCAAAACTAAGCCTTCATTATGCTTTCCCTGGCTTTATTTTCCTTTAAAGTATTTAAGTTCTTATCGTGTGCCAGGCACTGAAATAAGTGCTGAGGTACATTCATTCATTCAATAGTATTTATTGAGTGCTTACTATGTGCAGAGCACTGTACTAAGTGCTTGGAATGTACAATTTGGCAACAGATAGAGACAATGTCGGGCTCACAGTCTAATCGACAAGCTAAGCAGGTTGGACTCAGTCCATGTCCTACATTCATTCAATAGTATTTCTTGAGCGCTTACGATGTGCAGAGTACTATATTAAGCACTTGGAATGTACAGTTCGGCAACAGACAAACCCTGCCCATTGATGGTCTTACAGTCTACATGGGGCTCACAGTATTAATCCCCATTATGCAGATGAGGTAATTGAGGCACAGATAAGTTAAGTGATTTGCTGAAGTCATACAGGAGACAAGTGGCAGAGCTGCGATTAGAACCCAGGTCCTTCTGACTCATAGGCCCATGCTCTAGTCTCTAGGCCATGAAGCTTCTCACTGCTTTGCTGATTCTTGCCATCATTTCTTTGGCCATTTGTCTGCTACTGCTATTTGGACTGATAATTTGAGAAACTTAAAAGGTTCATAAGTGTTTTCAAATTTTGTTTAGAGTGTGAATTGATATTTTGGGGAAGAGAAAAGAATAAAATTGTGAGCTAATAACATGATTCAATCAATAGCATTTATTGAGTACCTACTCAAAGCACAACCCTTTACCAATCACCTGGGACAGAAAATTACAGATGGGAGGAAATAATCAAGTACATAAGATGCAAACAATTCAACTTTGAAGTCTGTGTAATATTTTCTTGGGACAATTAGTCCCATTTTTTTTTTTTTTTTGCATTCTGAGGAATGAACTCATGCTTTAAGTACTCGAATCAATCTTACACCAGAAAACTAAACGAAAAAGTGAAAATATGGTTCATTTTTGCAAATGACTGATAAGTAGCATATCAAGATCATTTTGACAGCAAACAATGCAGAATAGGCTATTAATTTCTTTTTTGGGAACATCCTTGATCTTAAGTTTTTGGCAAGTGAACATCTAGGCTTGTTTTAAAAGTGAAGCATGTCACTGGGAAATCAGTGTGGCCAAGTGGAAGGAGAATGGATCTAGGATTCTAGGTTCTAATTCTGACACTGCCATTTGGTAGTTGTATGATGTTGAGCAAGTCACTCAACTTCTTTGTACCTCAGTTTCCTCTGCTTTAATAGGGGAATTAAATCCCTGTTGTCCTTCCTATTTAAGCTGTGAGCACCATATGGAAATAGGACTGAATCTGACCTGAATAACTTATGCCTACCATAGTGCTCGGTACAGTGCTTGGCATATTGTAAGAGCTTAGCAAATATTATTATTTTTGCTAATCATAATACAACTTGAAAGATTCAAGGGTGCAAATCCTAGCATACCTTACCATTACAGAAGTCAGTTCAACTTTTGAAGAACAGCTGCCTCTGGGCTAGCATGGAACTGCTAGAGAAGCAACACACAATTAGTCATTCATTTATTATTTTTATTATTTATGGGGAACAGTGGTTGACTTTTTGCTGCTGGCTCATTTCCAGATAGAAACTCAGCAATAATGATTCCTCTGAATGATTGATCTTTCAAGTCAATCCAGACTCGGTGCTGCAATTCAAAGGTCGAGATTCTGCTGCTATTTTCTTTCTGGACAGCAAGAAATATGATTCATCTGTGATGAGCAGCCCCCGCAGAGTTCAAATAGATGACCTCTCTTCTCATTTTTGGTGGTGATTCTTGGTGATTGCCTCATGGCCCCCAAATGTTAAGTCTTGGTGCAAGAGTTGGGAGAGTCGTGATACATCTTAGACCGGGGTTACGAACCAACCGACAACCACAGAGTGGGGCTACAAGTAGAAAGAGAAGAATGGGGGAAGGAATCTGCAAGTAGGAGGAGGAATGACCCTCTTCAGAGTTGGAGACAGCACAGTGGAGAGAACCATAAAACCCTATCTCTTTACTCTACTCGCCAAGATCCGCCCTTTCCTCTCCACCCAAAAGGCTACCTTACTATTACGGGCTCTCGTTATATCCCGGCTAGACTACTGTGTCAGCCTTCTCTCTGACCTCCCTTCCTCCTCTCTCGCCCCGCTCCGGTCTATTCTTCACTCCGCTGCCCGGCTCATCTTCCTGCAGAAACGATCTGGCCATGTCACTCCCCTTCTTAAACAACTCCAGTAGTTGCCTATCGACCTCCGCTCCAAACAAAAACTCCTCACTCTAGGCTTCAAGGCTCTCCATCACCTTGCCCCTTCCTACCTCTCCTCCCTTCTCTCTTTCTACCGCCCACCCCGCACGCTCCGCTCCTCTGCCGCCCACCTCCTCACCGTCCCTCGGTCTCGCCTATCCCGCCGTCGACCCCCGGGTCACGTCCTCCTGCGGTCCTGGAATGCCCTCCCTCCTCACCTCCGCCAAACTGATTCTCTTTCCCTCTTCAAAACCTTACTTAAAAATCACCTCCTCCAAGAGGCGTTCCCAGACTGAGCTCCTCTTCCCCCTCTACTCCCTCTGCCATCTCCCCTTTACCTCTCTGCAGCTAAAGCCTCATTTTCCCCTTTTCCCTCTGCTCCTCCACCTCTCCCTTCCCATCCCCACAGCACTGTACTTGTCCGCTCAACTGTATATATTTTCGTTACCCTATTTATTTTGTTAATGAATTGTACATCGCCTTGATTCTATTTAGTTGCCATTGTTTTTACGAGATGTTCTTCCCCTTGACGCTGTTTAGTGCCATTGTTCTTGTCTGTCCGTCTCCCCCGATTAGACTGTAAGCCCGTCAAACGGCAGGGACTGTCTCTATCTGTTGCCGACTTGTTCATCCCAAGCGCTTAGTACAGTGCTCTGCACATAGTAAGCGCTCAATAAATACTATTGAATGAATGAATGAATGAATGAATACTCCCTTTTAGTTGAAGTGGTCCAATGGGCCATGGAGCCTGGTCAAGTGTCTTAGGAAATCAGCCAATCTGAGGTGTGAAATATCCAAGAAAGGACTGTTGTGCACTAATGAACTCTGTAAACTAGCTCTTTGAATGCTGGGCATTGCCTGGAATTCCGGCAAGCATTCCTGGTGTGGAATTAACTAAGGGAAGAACACCTGAAGCAGAATATTTCCGCTAGAAGCAGAAATCTTCTGGAATGTTTCGGCATATCAAATAATACATATCTATTTGCAGAGTAATAGTAGTAATAGAAGCTTCTGTCCCTGCAGAGCTGCTTCTTGCTGGTCTCCCTGATGGCCTGAAGATATCCAGGAACCCAGGGAGAAGAGAGACAGAATAAGCAATAGTAGCGAATGCAGAGATTCGGTAAATCGTACTTATTGAGTGCTTATAGTGTACAGACCACTATACTAAGCACTTGGGAGAGAACACTACAATAATGCTTCTGATTCTAAGGTTCTCACCAGGGCAATAATCGCACTTCTCAAATTGGGTGTTCTCTTGCATAACTGCTGCTATTATTGCCAAGGAACTGGCTTCCTTGGATTCCCTGACTGTGCTGGGACTGGAGGAAGAAGTGATCTTAGAATATTGGAGGCATGAGTTTTGGAAGCTGGTGCTGGGTGAGGTAACAAGAGATACTTTTATTCTCACCTACTTGGCTTCCTGCTACTTAATTCAGTAAACTACCTCCGCCCTGGCCGAGGGCCAACCAGTAGTAATATGTAAGGTGAAATCCTGAGACTGCAGAGTGACAGCTACTGAGGAAGGCTGGAAACTCTGATCTAGAATATTGGAACTCTTTTCATAATAAAGTGTTCCAAAGTTTATTTTTCTGAAACTTTCAGTAGCTGATCTTAGATGAATCTTAAAGATCTGATTAGGAACCTCACTGATTCTCTTAGGGTGTGTATTGCTTTATGTACTTCATAAAGTACCTTCAAGGAAAAAGAATCAGGGTTTTTTATGTTTAGCTATCATCTAAACTATTATTTTCTCTCAGATATTTCCTTATCCCCATAAAGACTCACAAGGGTACTGCAGCATTAAAAACATGAGTGAATCCATATTTTAATGTACAAAAACTTATTATTCGTACAGCCTCCACCCCGAAGGATCTATTTGCATGGAATTCAGAATGATAAATTATGCTTTCTTAACTTTAAAGTAGTTGAGATTTTCATTTTGTTCTGCTTTTTGATTCAGAAACAGTGACTGTATTTAATAACATTAATAGTTAAAGCCAGACATCTTCCTGACAATCCTGGTTAGGTGAGATTTTCTGGTTTGCAGACTGTGTAAATTGCATATTAGGCAAAAAAGTTACCCATTGCAAGACCATATGAAAGTGTTTATGAACCAAGTTGATAAGTCCCCCAGGTGTGAAGCTTCATGACAGGGTAACCTCCAATGGCTGGAGCCATTGTGAATTGTCTGCTCAACCAAATTATCTTTTGTGGAGAAACTTTCCCAGTATTTAAACAAAAGCTAACGCAGTGCATTTTCATAAAGAAGACCCTTTCAAAGAAAGAAAATTTATCTTTTTTTGAAATCTAATACAGTGTCATTACTGTCCCATGTTCATTCAACTTTACTGTCTTAGTGAAAAACGTCTGTTAGCAAAGGCAAAATAAACTCAGAAAACAGGGAAAGTCTGATTTGGAAATTGGGTCATCTGGGGGAAATCTACACATCAGCAGACCACATATGAAGAGATGTTGGCATGAGGATATCAGACCACAAACAATGTCATTATCAAGTTAGATGCCAGTACCCGGCTGTGATCAGACCAGGGCCTGATGAAAATGGGCTTTTAGAACAGCAGTCCCAGGCCTTGGCATTAAGGTCCTGATATCAGTCACTTCTGTTCACCTACCTCACTCTTGCCACTGCTCCTTGGAGTCCCTGGTAGGGTTAAAATTTATCTGTTGTCCTTTTTTACTCTTCCTCTCCTTTCTGTTGCTTTACTCTCTCTCCTTTTCTTTGCTCATCTCTTTCTTCTAAACTTTACTTTGCCCTTTCTCACTCAGAAGAGAACTGAGAACTCCATTGGTTTCACTTTGTATTTATCAATTAAGTGCCTTTGCTGGGCTAGGCCTTGTAAGGCAGGCTCTGAATGAAAAAAAAAATGGCATAAAAAACCAAAAAAAATCTTGAGCTTGTCTTGGATAAGTGAGAGATTAAGCAGACTGAGCTTCACTGGGACAGAAGCTGTGTCTGCCCTGCTTATCCTGTTTCTAATCCAGTGGTTAGTACAGTTCCTAGCACACAGTAACCCCTTAACAAATACCACATATTATTAGTATTAAATTCTTCCCTCTGAAGATTTTCTTTAAAGAGATTTGCCCCTGGAAGAAATATTCGCAAGCCCTCTATTCTCATTGCACTAATATATCTTGAATGATAAGTGATAGACACGTGCTTCTGCCTAATGATGACTATCATAAATCCAGTAAAGATGTAGTTGATTTTATCTGTGATTTGTGGAGAATGTGATGTAGAGACTGGAAAATTCAGGAGGAGACAACCCAAAATGGAGCAGAGTAGCCTGTGTCCTGGTCCAGGGGACTTTTCCGGGATACGAGAGTGAGTTGGGGTGGAGTTTCTGGAAAATGGGATATCCCAAAGTGGAAGGGGAGTTTTAGGGAGGTAGTGCCTTAGACTGGATGCACATGACTTCAAACCAGGAAAATGGGGAGGGAGAGAGGAAAACTCTGTGACAACTAGATTTTAGGGAGGGAAATGTTCAATAGAAGAAAGTGTCTTAGGAAAATTGGAGTTCTCAGCACAAGAAATGTACCAGAAAAAAGTATTTTTTTTCCTGTATCAATTATCCCTGCTTAAAGAAAAGATGATATACTAATGTAATAGATTCCTTTAAGCATACAATTTGTAGAGGAGAGGTGGTACTCTTTGTAAATGGCTTATTTTAGGCAGGGGATTTGAGTTGGGACAGGGTTGATGTCCTGGGTGAGACTTGTGTGATTTGTGTATGTACATGTGTTTATGAGAGGAATATCTCTTGAGCTAGCAATTGTAGAAATGGTTTTAGGTTGACAGATTGCAAGTATGAACTTTTTTTTTTTATTTTGCAAATGCTCAGTTCTTACCAAGAGGAAGAGGCATGCCTGAGATCTATGTTTTCATAGTACCCTTATGTAATCCCCAAAACCTCATTACTCAGAATAAGATATTGGCTGCTTAATGTTATGTTTAGCCTGCTTCTCTGCCCTTTTGCTATATTTCAATCAACACTGACAGCTGACAATGAAAATAATAATATATCTGACTGTGTGCCAAGCACTGTACTATATACTGGGATAGATACAGGATAATCAAATCTTTCACAGTCCCTCTTCCACATGGGGATCAAAGTCTAAGGGATAGGGACAACAGTTATTTTATCCTCATTTTTGTCAATGAGGAAACTGAGGCACAGAGAATTTAAGTGGCTTGCCCAAGGTCACACTCTAGGTAAATGATAGAGCCAGAATTAGAACCCAGACTGACTCCCATGCTTGTGGTCATTCCATTAGGTTCAAGTGCCTTCAGCCCTCAACAAGGAAAGAGGGGAAAATAAGCCATATGGAACCCAAGACTGGGCTATACGTAGGGAGGCAAATTGTGTGATCATGCTTGTGAACATTTCTTCAACAAGAATTCTTTAGTCCCTCCCCCTAGGCATTATGAAAGCTGTCTACATCAGACTTCTGGATAATTTAAAAAATGCTCATTCATCCACATCAAAAAGTGTTAGGACTTGATATTTGCACCAATCTTTCTCACTCTCAAAGACGCACTATTTACTTTTTGCTTCAGAAGATTTATAGGCTTCTCCTTGGAGGAGCCCAAGGGGCTTTGCATAGTACTTTGAACCAGTGAACACTGTCCAGTCTCAACAGGAAGCAGCAGTAAAGAGAATGAGGAAGGAGACCAAGGAAACACAGAAGGAACAGGGGGAAAGGATGATATATTGATGGCAGAAAGCAGTACCAGGCCGTAAAAGGTATTATTGGGGTTGAGGCTATATTTTCTATTTTGCTTCACATTCATTGCCTCGGTGCAAGGGAACACTGTGATCTGAGCCAGAAAGTGGAATTCATGAAACTGTAAGAGGAGACTTACAAAGGATCTAGATGTCTGGATTTTGATTCCAACTTTTTTCATCCCCACAGCAGATTCTTTCCGCTATTTCCAGATGGTTCCTTTCTGAGCATGTCTGCATGGGGAAAGTGTATCTTGCAGAGGTCTTTGCAGATGAAATCCATATGGAAATATCTTAATGTTCATCACAGTCCTTTCTTAAACTGAGACAGTTTCCCCAGCTCAGCCTTAATTGATTTTGGAGAAGTCTGCAAGAACCAGAAGTGGTGAGAAGAAACATGGACTAGCTAGCTTAATAAGCAGAAGTGCACTTGCCCTACCCTGCTTCAGATTTGGCATATTTATTTTGTGCCTGAGGGGAGGGTTTCTTCTCTGCCCATTTGTCTGCTGATCTGTTCAGTTACATTTATCCTTTAGTCAGTATAAGCCTTCCAAAGGAAGGGAAGACAATAAAAACATGATAGTGACTTGGGATTAAAAATGAAAGAAATTGATGTATTTAATGGGGGTAGGAACAGCATATAATTTACGATTCTAAGAACCTTTATTTCTTCTTCATTTAATATCACAAACAGTGTTTTTATCATTCTGGCCCTAACCTCACTTAACATATGAAATACTCATTTACTCTTCAGACATGGAAACGAAAAAAATTGATAAATGGGAAAAATGAAAAATTATGCAAAAGACTCTTTTGTCCTATGCCATTTCACATAAAGTATGCAAAATTACTGCCTTGACATAATTCTTCTAATTTAACTCATAGAGCCTTAGTATCCTTACCTTAGCCAACATTAGTTCAGAATTTAAATGACTACAATGATGAGTTCACACAGGTTTTGTGAATTAAGTGACTTTATGCTCATTCACTGTTTAATAGCTCCTAATGAATTATTTTTAAGAAAGTTATCAGTTAAAAGCCCAGGAAACCTAGGGATCAAAAAAGTACCCAGAAATTAAAGCCTAACGTTTAAGGAATTTTGAATACCCATAAGTTTCAACAGCTCATAGTATATTAATCATGAAGATGCCTTAAACATTTTAGTTCTAATTATTTATAGCAGTAGAAACTATCTGGGACTATTTCAATTCATGTGATCTGTTAAAATTTTAGGAAAGGGGAGAAGTTTGATGCTTTGAGAGATTTCTTGAAATTTAAAATGTATCATTTCAAGTATAAATTACAAACAAATGATTAAATGGTATATATATATAAAATATACATACATACATTATATATATATAATGTATATACATATATGTATATAATATACAAATTGTAATATGCCCTTGAAGCTTATCAAAACACATCATTAGTTGATGTGCAATTGTGGTTATATTTGTTATCTGGTTTGGCATGAGTTAAGACCTGTCTGTCTGTGATGTAAAATGTTGCCAGGAACCAATAAGTGATTTCCTAGGATGTTTCTTTCATATTACAAATTACTCACAAAGGGTGAAGGGTCATGACAGACTCAAATTCCCCAAGATGATATACTTCAGGTAAGGGAGGGACCCAGAATTTTCAGTAACTAATAGTATGGTTTTTCTCATCCACTCATAACTAGACAAAAAATAATGAGCTGAGGCCTGGAATTTCAATTAGATTAATTCATTCAGTGAACATTTAACAGGAGTAACTGTTTGATAATTTGGCATAATAAATTCAGAGTGTTTGAGATTCAACAGGCAAGGTGAATGCTTTATCTTTAATACCAGGGAGTGATTACACATCTTGTTTTGCTGTTCATCACTTATCAGTTCTCATAAAATAAAGTGTATGAGAAATAGTCCATTTCATTATTGTCCTATTTAGGGACCTACACCTTTGAGTCCTCTAAAACACAATAATGTAAGTGGAAGTATATACATTTATATACGTGTGTATATACATTTATATACGTGTATATATACACACATAATCAATTGATCAATAGTATTTACTGAGTGTTTTCTCTGTGCAAAGCTTTGTACGAAGCACTTGGGAGGGTGACAGGAGAACTAGTAGTTAGAATACCCTCAGAGATTTTACAGTCCGGAATGGAAGACCAACAGGTAGGGGAGAAGCAAGCAAGTATAAAATAGGTGCACAACCACTGTGAAGAGAAATAGGAGGGCAGTTACCTCAGAGCTAGGGAGCATGAATTCAAATGCATAGGTGATGCAATAGGGAAGGAAACTGAGTGGGGAACTGATTTGGTCTTTACAGAAAATAATCACTGATTGAACCTTCTACAGTTCTATATCAGAACAAATTCAGCAGTTCTTTAGTTTATTCTAAACAGATATCCATCTGAGACTGTTTCATTCCTCAGTACACCACAGCAGCCAATCCTACAGGATCAGTATTCCCAGAGATGTGTGAACTCTGAGAAGGAGCCAACAAACAGTTTGATACTATTTCCTCTGTATTTCAGTAAATGGTTCACTTTTAAATTCATTACAAGAATGTTGTAAAAACAAATTCACAGGCTCCATACCTCTTCCGGGTCAAACTAATCATCCTTCCAGGCTGGGCTTCCATCTCTAGCAGGAGCTGATAGGTCATTTGATGAAACTAAGCAAAAGTGGATGTCCAAAACACCAATCCTTATAATTGGGGATATAGATGAATAATAGTATATGTATTTAAGATGGAAACATCTGACCTTCAATCCTGAATTCAAAACATCACAAAAAGTCATAAATAAAATCCTGAGAAAATCCCTTTCTGGGCTCTTTGTTCATGACAGACCAGGTGCATAGGGAGGCCAATATCAGAATTGAACTAGCTTAAGTGGCATTTCAATGAGCCGTGAAATATTGAAGAAAAAGAAGAGTACTGTGAGTTGTTCCCCTTCAAAGTCTTTTTCATGCTCTCTTCCTCTTGAATATCAGATAGCCCGAAACAGAAATTTAATTAAAATGCCCCAGCTTCGTCAGATTAACTACATTTAAAGCCAGCTTGTTTGTGTAGTGGTTGCCCGCTCTTCTTGATTAATCTGTGATAATTTCTATTAGTGAGATCTTTAATCTACCCGTTCATTCAAGATAAGGGTTAAGAAACTTCTGCCTAGAATATCTGTGATACAATTTAGAGTTATCCAAGTGATTTTTGCAACCATCTTTTCATAAACATGCCAGACCTTTCCAGGACCACAGACACAGTAAGGTAAACTTGATTCAATTTTATTTTTATTTTTTATTGTTCAGTGTATTATGGATTAATAAGGTGGGCACCAAGCTGGTTGCTTTTCTTAAGTTGATTTATCCGTAAAGTTATTTCCTGCTTCAATGTCTCATAGAACAAGCAACCCAGATAGTCCTAGGAAAGAGTTGCACCATTTAGAGTACTGGATTTTGCACCTAATCTCCTTTCCAATTTTGTATTAGTGCGCTAATCCAAATAGTTTGGACCAAAGCAATTCTTCCACGAAACTGTCCTGTTGTTGAAGAAGAAAGAGTTTTACTAGCCCAAATTCTACATGGGTCACTGCAGCCTTTCACTGGATTCCATTAACTTGGTAATAGACAACTTTATGCTTCCCTCTGTGCTGTTTAGATTTACCTTCATGTGAATATTGATTGTATCACATACCAGGAATTGGAATAGGTCCTCTAACTAGACTCTCTGGTATGTTACCAGCACTCTCTACAAACTAATGCTATCTACCACTGCTAGAGGAAGAGGCATCTTTGATCATTCTGCATTCAGCAGCTGAAGTTACCTAATGAATAGCTATTTACTGGGTAGAAATCCCTTCATGTCTCTATATATTTGATAAGCTGGTTTATTTAACCTTTTTCTTAATATTTTGTTCCAGGCTCTGGAAAACTTCCGATACAAACTTCACAATCCTGACTAATGTCACATTAATTCCCCCCAACTCCACTCACCACCTAAACCTAGCAAATTCTCCAATCCAATTGGATTGGAGAACTAAATAGACCTCAAATGAATGGTATTTCAAATAATATTTCTGGTGTTCAGTTATCTCAATGTACCAAATACTAGAGTAAATGCAATCATATCAGATTCAGTCCCTGTGTCAGGTAAGTCTCACAGACTAAGGTGGGAAGAGAGAACAGGTATTTAATTAGGAGAAGCAGTGTGGCTCAGTGGAAAGACCTTGGGCTTGGGAGTCAGAGGTCTTGAGTTCTAATTCCTGCTCCACCACTTGATTGCCGTGTGACTTTGAACATCACTTACCTTCTCTGTGCCTGTTACCTCATCTGTAAAATGGAGATAAAGACTGTGAGCCCCACGTGGGTCAACCTTATCTACCCCAGTGCTTATAACAGTGATTGGCACATAGTAAGTGCTTAACAAATATCGTTATTATTATTATTAATATTCCCATTTTATAAATGAGGAAACTGAGATGCAGAAAAGTCAAGTGATGCATTCCCAGGTCACACAGCAGACAAGTGACTGAGTTAGTATTAGAACCCAGTTTTCCTGACTCCCAGGCCTGTGGTCTTTCCAAAAGGCCACTATGCTTCCACTGCTGAGACTTAAATTTGTATTTGGAAATACTGGCTGCTGGTCATTTACTCACACTAAACCATACAGCGTCTCTGTGGATCAGTGAGAAATCTGTTAACAAATGGCTGTGTCACTGCCTGACAGATCTGAAACACAGACAAGGATCTTCCCTTTAATGTTCCAAAATATCATAACTCCCTGTTCCAAATTACAGGGTCTTCAGCCCTTCCCTGTTTTCCAACTGTTAAGTGTTCATATGTTTGCAGTTGATGGAGAGTACAGTAGGGTGAGCCAAAAGAGTTTGTCTTGATACACCGGCATTCAGCTTCCGTGGACTCAGTAGGGTGCTAAATCTGCCTGTCAGAAGCTAGGACACAGAGGTAACAACTTCTAGTTAACGCAAATTGCATATAGTAAATTGGCCAAATTTGGTTAGCTTCTCTCATACTTTGGCTCTGGTCCATGTCAGGCAAGAACAATGTTCTCTATTAGAGAAGAGACTGAATTCACCTCAGAGCAAAATAGCTTCTGGAGTTTTCACAAGATCCTATGTTGGGTTGATTGAAAATAAGCTTCTCCAGTCCTGTGAGAGGTATTCAATTGTATTTGAGTGCTTACTACGTGTAGAGCACTGTACTAAGTACTTGTAATGTACAGTACAGCAACCTGGTGGTCCCTCTAGATTGTAAGCTCATCGTGTGCAGGGAATGTGCCTATTATATGGTTATAGTGAATCACCAAACACTTAGTACAATGCTCTGATTGGTCTAATATGACAAGTGTGTCATTTGTCATATTATATGCCTATGGTTGGGGTTCTGTCGAGCTTAGATGGTGGAATTAAGTGTGTGGGTAAGGCAGTGGGGAGGGAAATAAGGTGGGAGAGGAGAGTTTTGTCAGGAAAGGCATTAAAGAGGGGGAGAGTGTTGATCTGTCCAAATTCCTTTCCTCCCATATTCAAGGGCCACGTGGGATTGTTTATGATTTCAACCAGCTGCTCTGTGTCCCCTTGCTAGCAATAGCCTGTATGTGCACTGTGGAGAGAAAAGTCAGGCTGAAGACTTCTCATTTATGCCAGGTCTTCCCCCAAGGATGACTATTTAGAGAAGTAGCGTGGCTTAGTGGAAAGAGCCGAGGCTTGGGAATCAGAGGTCATTTGTTCGAATCCTGATCTGCCACTTGTCAGCTGTGTGACTGTGGGCAAGTCACTTAATTTATCTGTGCCTCAGTGACCACATCTGTAAAATGGGGATTAAGACTGTGAGCTTCATGTGGGACAACATGATTACCCTGGATCTACCCCAGTGCTTAGAGCAGTGCTCTGCACATAGTAAGCACTTAACAAATACTAACATTATTATTATTATTATTATTAGTGCTCTGCACATAGTAAGAGCTTAACAAATACCAACATTATTACTATTATCATTATTATTATTTACAACCATCCACAACTTTGCCCTCTTCCAGTTCTTTATTGAAACCAGATTTATGCTATTATTCCAGAAGTATACACTCTGTCAGTGAATGTATCTACACTGGAAACTTTTCTGATACTTCTAGCTCATCCACCATCATCTGAAATTAATTCTACCAAGTATTTCTCTACTGCACTACTGTCCTTTTAAAACAGACATTCATTCAATTATTTATTAAGTGCTTACTGTGTGCAGAACTCTGTACTAAGTGCTTGGGAAAGTACAATACAACTATAAACAGTGACAGTCCTTGCTTACAACAAGCTCACAGTTTGACACTCGGAGAATTTACAGTGGGGAAGCAGAAACTCTGGTATTCAGGGGTGTATCCTCCCAATTTTTCCTCAACTAGTTATTGCTGATGAAAGAGAAGCTTTTAGAAGGGCAACCATTACACATTTCCTCCCCACAGCCACTGCTGTCACTGAGTCAGAGTGAAACCAGTTCTATTTTAACATGGGAGGTACATTTTTAGAGATCCCAGCATTAAGTGAAACGCTCAGTGACTGAAATGACGCATAAAATCTGTCAACCTTATTTGCTCCACACTTTACTGTCTGCAGAGTATTGAATTATATACTTGAGAGAGTACAGTGCAATGGAGTTGATAGACAAGTTCCTTTGCCCAGATGTGCCTGAGAGTCATGAGGATCTTAGTCCTGGCTTCACCTCTTGCGTGTTGTGCTATCTTGGGCAAGTCATCTACTAACTTCTCTTTGCCTAGGCTTCCTCATCTGGAAAATGGGGATTAAAAAAAACCAAAAAACTGTCTTCCCTGTTCCTAAATTGTGAACCCCATTTGGACAGGGACTGGATCCAATCTGCTTATATGGTTTCTCTACCCAAGCACTTAGAAAAGTGCTTGGCACATTTTCATTTTTTTTCTAATGATATTTAATTGCTCACAGATGTCAGGCATTGTACTAAGCACTGGGGTATATACAAGATACTCAGATTGGACAGAATCCTTGTCCCATATGAGGCTCACAGTTTCAATCCCCATGTTACAAATGAGGTAACTAAATCACAGAGAAGTTAAGTGACCTGCCCAAGGTTACAGAGACAAGAGACAGAGCCAGGATTAGAACCCAGGTCCTCTGACTCCCAAGCCTATGCCCTATCCACTAGACCATGCTGATCATTAGCATACAATAAACACATAATTATAATGATGATAAGGGTACTTGCTATCATTTACTTTACCAGCAGACCATCATCCACTGTTGGATGAGTGGTTCTTAATTCTTCAATCATATTTGATCATATTTAATGACTGTACTGGCTTGAATAGACCCAGAAATGACATCACTTGAAACCTTTAATTCATACTTGCTGAAACCATCCCCTCAACAGAGGAGATTGAGGCTAATTTATCTTGCTAGTGTCCTTACCACTAAGCACCTCCATATCCTTGCATGATTTTAGCTGAGTGGGAGTAGAAAGAGTGAGAATCTGGAAAATGAAATGATAAACTTGGAATCGAATAGCTCTGATGTCTTCAACCAGTGGGATGCCTCTGTGAATGCCAGTTTGGAAAACTCAGCATCCAGGTCTGCTTTAGTTAAATATAAAATGAAATTTCAAACTTTACCCTAAAAATATAAACACTTCTATTCAATCTGTTTTAAAATCATATTTATTGTGAAGTGATGAGTCTGTCAGCTCATTATTTAGATGTACTCTGGAGAAATCAGAAAATTTTGCTTAAAAAAGTCAATTTATTCTGGATATTTCTACAAATTAAGTTCCCAGTTCTAAATCTTCCTTCCCAAAGAAAGACATCTGGTATCTGGAATAGCATTTTTTTTCCCATCTCTTTTTTTTTTTTCCTTAATTTTAGCCCTTGCTCTGCAAAAAAGAGTTGCTGAAACTCTCCATTCAGGCCTTATGAAGCCAGTACATCCTGAAAACCTGAGATGGGTGGACTTGGGTTCATAAGTAACATCCATTTCACCCCATATTTTCTTTAAATGTACAAGGTCATTTTGACCATAACAGTCTACTTTACAAGAGAGGAACTTAAAGAGGCAATTTGCATATTTTCTGATTTACCTTTGTGTTAGAGGTTTCCTACTGTTAGTCATTTAGAAGATAGTTGTGCATATTTGAAAATTACACTTTTTTTTCCTCATAGTACTTTCCAAGTATACATTTCCAGGCATTTCATTAAGCAAAAGAATTACTTTGTTACACATTTTGGCTGGTAAAGCATAGAAAGGTAACCCAGAGCACAGTCTCTTGAGAGAACATTAGAGAAAGACAATAATATTGCCTTATAGAGAAACTTGGCTTGATAAGTAGAGTTCTTTTGTTTTTTTCCTCACTATGGCATACATGTATATTTTCACTTAATTTAACTGGAAATTCCAAGTTGAAATGAAAGACCACTTCATTATACCACTGCAACTGCTGAAGCATAAATGTGATTTTGAATATAACAAAACCTTAGAATAGGTTATTTGTGAGCATGGGTGGAGTATTGAGTGCCTGCAAACTTTCATATTTTTGAAAGGTAATCAGTTGTCAGAGTGAGTAGGAGATAGCTGTTATTTGAGTTGAAGGAAAAAAATACTCAAGGTTGACATCATAATCATTATCATCAGCATCATCCTAATCTTAAACTTTGTTTTCATTTTCATGACTATGGTCCTGGGTTGGAGTTAGGAAAGCATATTAGATGTGATCAGACAGCTTCCAATCTATCAATGAGTGACATTTATTGAAAACTTATTGTGTGCAGAACAATGTTCTATGCACTCAGGACAGTACAAAAAGAAACAAAAACAGAGTTGGTAGACTTGTTCCCTGCCCACACTGAGCTTCCAGTCTGGAGGGGGAGACAGATATTAAAAGAAATAAATTGCTAAGTTACAGATAAGTACTTAAGTGCTGTGGGATTGATGGAGGGGTGAATTAATGATGCAAATACAAGTGAGGGGAAGATCCAGAAGGCAGTGGAAGAGGAGGAAATGAGGGCTTAGTCGGGGAAGGCCTTTTGATGGAAAATGTGTTTTCAGTAAGATTTGAAGGTGGGAAGAGTGATCATCTGTCAGATATAAAGAGGAAGGGCATTCCAGGACAGAGACAGGATGTGGGTGAGAGGTGGGCGGTGAGATAGAGGAGATAATGATGATTAGTTAAGCACTTACTCCATTGATTCCTCCACACTTAGTAAACCAAGATTTCTTTAAATAATGTTCCCAGTGCTTTAAAACAGGATAGTTCCTTGTGGGCAGGGAATGTGTCTACCAATTCTTTTGTCCTTTCCCAAGCACTTAATACAGTGTTCTGCATACAATGAATGATCAATAAATACCATTCATTAACTAAGAGCTTTTACTAAGCTTACTCAAGTTTCTTTCTGATCCCTTTCCATAAGCACATACTGAAATTGAAATTTTTGTCCCCCTGGTCACTAATTCTATGACCAGCCCTGTGTGTATCCACTGATTTGTCTCCCACCCAGCAAAACTGAGTATGCAGTCATTACTACTCCACTGGGAAAAATCCCCCACAGTCTTCTTTTTTTTTTTTTTTGTCAATTGAGGTTTATTAAGCACTTCCTGTGAGCCAGACAGTCTACTAAGTGCTTGGTTGACCCAAGATGGTCAGATTGGACACAGTCCATGTCCCACATTAGGCTCACAGTATTAATCCCTGTTTTACAGATTAGGCACAGATAAATTGATTTGCCCAAGATAACACAGCAGATAGAGGAGCCAGGACCAGAATCCAGGTCTTTCTGACACCCTGGGCAGCACTCTAAGGCCATACTGCTTCTCTTAGTGCTTAAAACAGTGCTTGGCACCTAGTAAGCACTTAAATACCATCATCATCCTCCTCTTCTGCAAACTCTGCCCTATCCTAATCTATGACCCCCATCACCATCTGTAATACTGTCCTAATTTCTAACATTTATCATTCCCCATTTTGCTGGGAAATGAAGACAATGAATTTGATCAAAACATTCCCTTAAGGGAGTCAGAACAGAGAAAGGATATGGCCCCATGGCAAGGGCCTAGAACACTGAATCGGGAGACCTGGGTTTTAAATCCCAGCCCTGCCCCTTGCCTGCTTTGTGGCCTTGGACTAGTCATGTAGCTTCTAGTTTTCCCATCTGGGGATTTAATACCTGTTCTTCCTCCCTTTAGGGTATGATCTCCAATGAGGACAGGAACAGCATCAGATCAGGAACAACATGGCCTAGAAGTTAGAGGACTTGGGTTCTAATGCTGTCTCTACCACTTTGCTCTATGACTGTGGTTAGATTGCTAAGTCTGTCATTGGGCAGAGATTGTCTCTATCTGTTGTCGAATTGTACATTCCAAGTGCTTAGTACAGTAGTCTGCACATAGTAAGCTCTCAAAACTATTGAATGAATGAATGAAGCCACTTCACTGAACTGTGCCTTAGTTCCCTCATCTGTAAAATGGTGATGAAATACCTATTCTCCCTCCTAGCTATACTATGAGCCCCATGTTGGACCTAATTACCTTATGTTTAATGTAATGTTTAGTAAGTGATTGGCACATAGTGCTTAACAAGTACCCAATTTAATACTATTTTTGTTATTTGATTGTAATGCATCTTCTCCAGCACTCAGCACATAGTAAGCATTTAACAAATACCATGATTACTATGATTCATTAGCCCATGATCAACATCCTTTGCACTCCAGGCATGTTAGAACATCCCAGTCTGATCTTTTTCAGTACAGAATTTTGTGGCTGACTCACTGTTCATTTTCCACTATGGTCACCATGTCTTATTGCTGTTCTTGCCTGGAGCTTTGCTTGCACCTGTGATGGATCCTTAATCCATTTCTGAGGTTTATGTTTTATTCCTGCATATCCTACCTCATAAAAGTCTCTTCTGAACTTCCTCATGATTTTGAGGGACCATTTCATCAATTTGTCTAAACGATTTTTCAACGTTGCTTTAATAGCCGAGGTGATGACTATCGTACCTAGGAGATTTATGTTCAGGATACATATCTCAGAGCAAGTTCATTTAATACTTTCTCTTAAAGAATAATCAATATTCTCCCTTTTTTAATAGACATTTTAAAATTACCAACAACTAGTTTAGAAAGATGCAGGAAGTGAAATACACTCCACCCCCACCAATTGGTAAAATCTTCAATAATTCCCAGGATGAGAATAGCATTTTACGCATCTGAATTACACCTGAACAGCTTGTAGACCTCCTATAGATAACCAACTACAACAGCTTGTCTACCTCCTGCATGAAATAAAATAAAATATCCAGAGTGCTGTAAAAAGAGAAACCTTGTAAGTCTGTGAACTCTTTCCTTCTATTTCTGTTTTATTTATACTGTTTATAAAAGTAAATTACTTGTTTGAAGTGCTACTCTTGAAGCCGCCTGGTTCTCTATGGGGAAGTACTCTTTCTGAATCTCTTTTATTGGAAGCAGTTGATCTTTAGCTCAGGGGATGAGATCTGCAAGGTTAAAAAGCTTTACTTTCTAAGGGGAAAGTCAATCTGATTTGAGAATAGAAACAGACCTTTGAGGAAGAGCCAAACTTGGTAGAAATTGCCTTTTCAAAGATTGACTTGGAATGGTGAGCAAAGGGCAGTGGTGTTTCTGGAAAGAGTTGAGGGACTCTGCCCCCAAATACCCAGTGTGAAAAGAGGTCTGGTTATGAAATACAGACTACTCTTCAATTTCCAGATTTCCTTTTGGGAGATGTCTGCCAGCTGGGTGACTGCCAACCTTGTAACCTCATCCCACACCTCCAACGCTGACTCTAAACACTAACACATCGAACAGGTTATCTGGACCCCTCCAACTCCCCACTCTGCACTGCTAGGAGCAAAATCCATGTCTTTTTTTTTTTTTTTTTCTCCCAAATATTTTCCCCTCCATGAGCTATTTGCAAGCACCTTATAGGTGGGCAACATGTCTATCATATCTGTTGTATATTTTCAAGCAATTAGCACAGTGCTCTGCATGCCGAAAGTGCTCAACACATATCACTGACTCCAGCAAAGATATAAGTTGTGTATGTGTCAGGATGTGTATATATACTGTAGAATGAATAAACCTGAGCTCTGTCTTCATGTAGTTTGCAGTCTGGTGGAATAGATAGACACTCAAACAAATTACACATAGGAGGGAATAGTAGACACTCAAACAAATTACACATAGGAGGGAATAGTAGAGCATAAGGATACAAAACACATTTTCCAAATCTGACCTGTCTTGAAGAAAAGAGTCACTTTGGTTGCTAAATGTCACTATCCTCTCCCTAGTAGCTCTGACTACTATCCTCCAGTGTTTCTCTGGTAATATGCTGACCATATTCTAATGTTTAACACATTTGAACCCCCAAGACACAAGGGAGAATTTTAGGGTTGGCATCTTAGTTGCCCCACAGTGGATTCAACATGCTGCTGGGAAGAAAGTCAAACACCTCCATGCCACATAACAATAGAGGGGCTTCTCTAGGATTGGTGAGTTCACACAAAGACTGGTGATACAATTACCCTCTTTACAGAAAAGTATAAAAATATTTACTCAGCATGCAGAAATTACTCAAAGGAAAATTTTAAGTCCCCCTTATCTGGGAAGAGAAAATGAATTAGGAAATAGAGATTTAAGAAATAAAATCCAGGTTTAAATGTGGACTAACTCTAGTCTGGTACTAACCCCTACCTTTACCTTGGTTATCCCAGAGTTAGCAGGATCCACCTATCTTACCTGTCTGGACTGACCATCCTAATAGGCAGCAAACATGAAAGACATTGCTCTCTTTGAGCAAAGACTTCATGAATATCAGGATATCAAGAGGCAGGCTCAAAGCCTGAGACAGAACCTGTATGAGGAAAATAAATTCATGAAGCATGTCTATAATTTGCGACAGTGTGTGTCGGTCTTACAGTTAAAAAAAAAAATGCCTGAAAGTCACTCCCGTCTTTTCAGACATGCTTGCATAGGGCATAAGATCTTGCCATTTGTAGTTGACTACCTTTGATAAGGAAAGACATATTGATAGAATGTAAGCAAATTTATACAATTATATTTTCTTAAAGTGTTTGATATGTGCCAAGCACTGTGCTCAATGCTGGAGAAAAAACAGAATAATGAGATCAGACACTGTGTCCCACAAAGAGCTCACAATTTAATGGGAAGGGAATGATATTTAGTTCCAATTTAGTTCCAAGCTAGATGGCAAGAAGTTAAGTGATTTGCCTAAGGTCACACAGCAGGCAAGTTGTGGTTTGGAGGTTAGGATTTGAATCTTTTGACTCCTAGACTGGTGTTCTTTCCACTAGGACATTGTGCTTTATCTGAAGATATTGGCTTGTTCACAGAAATTAATCAAATTATGCATTTTGATATGTATATAATGCACATAACCACATATTTGCCATTCATAATAGAGATATATTTCAAATAAGAGGAATATAGGGAAGAAGAAATATATATAGTAGAGGACCTGATGTGTCCAAGCCCATGTCTCTGCTACGGCCACTAAATAAACTATCCAGACTCTGTGGAGAGTAACTATAAGTCAAAGCAGTGACCTTGTCTCTGCTTAGGAAAGGGATGCAATATCCAATAGAGAGTTTGACCATTTGTTCACAATCTGGATCACAAATTATTGTCCTATTTGGCCCACATAATCCATTATTGTGCAGAATCTCCCCAAGACTGAATAGGGATTGCAAGCTGCTATCAGATACTATACTCATTTTCTGCGTTTCTAGAATTTTAGTTCATCTGACTTTGCCAAACTTCCTTGAAAAGCTTAATATAGCTTTATGTAGTTCTCTGTGACCAACCATCTGATTAAGCCTTTGTTATAATTAAGCAAACTCAATTACCTCAGGAGGAACACAGCACCTGTGTAGTTATTCTTTTACAATAATCTTTTACAGGGAAAATAGATTCTTGCATTTAATCCTCTTCCACCTGCTTCATCAAAATGATATTGATACACCTATAATTATATGATAAACATAAACCTATTTTAATTTTGCCTAATAAAATGTTTCTTTTTTAAGGAGTTGTATTTAGCAAAGGAAGTTCTATTTGGCATAAAATGTGTACTTTTTTTTTTAAACAAAACACATGTTATTTCTGAATTGAAATCTATTCTATTAGCTGTTTAGGAATTTCCTTAAGAAACATTATAACCTATAACTCCGTCTTCTGATTATGTTCCTTTCATTATACATTGCAGAAATTTGTTTAAAAAGAGAAGTCTCTTAACACTCAGATATTGGTTCAAAAAGGCCCATGAATTTGTAGCAGTGTTAAGACAAAGCAAAAGACTTAACAGTGTTGGTTTCCTGGTTAACTCATTCCAAAAAGACCTCCAGAAGCAGCGTGGTTCAGTGGAAAGAGCCCGGGCTTGGGAGTCAGAGGTCATGGGTTTGAATTCCGGCTCTGCCACTTGTCAGGTGTGTGACTCTGGGCAAGTCACTTAACTTCTCTGTGCCTCAGTTACCTCATCTGTAAAATGGGGATTAAGACTGTGAGCCTCATGTGGGACAACCTGATTACTCTGTATCTACCCCATCACTTTGAACAGTGCTCTGCACATAGTAAGTGTTTAAATACCAATATTATTATTATGTTTCTGCCTAAATAACTCCTACTTCATTTGGCCCATAAGGAAACAA
The DNA here is from genome assembly GCF_004115215.2 of Ornithorhynchus anatinus. NCBI lineage: Eukaryota > Metazoa > Chordata > Mammalia > Monotremata > Ornithorhynchidae > Ornithorhynchus > Ornithorhynchus anatinus. The sequence continues at coordinate 31,668,211 of NC_041745.1, forward strand.
GCTCCTTTTGGGCAAGGATTGAGTCTACCAAAGCTATCATATTGTACTCTCTCATGCTTAGACTGGTGATCTGCACAAAGTGAACTCTCAATAAATCCCAATGGAGAGAGGTAGTGACTCTGTAAACACTGTGAAATTCACCACACCACCAGTAGGGATGGTGAATAGAGAACTTCTAGGTCCCACTGCTCGGCTTGGTCACATGGCTTCATCCGATCTTCTCCAGAGTTGTTCATCGATGTTCAAAATTATACTGTAACATAAATTATAGAATTGTGTCTCTTCACCCAGCACTGCTCAAGAAGATTCTGCTTGTAGCTCTTCATTCAAGTCAATCAGTCCTATTTATTGAAGGCTCACTGAATGCGGAACACTGTCTAAGTGCTTGGGAACTGTATAACACAGTTGGTTGACCTATTCAATGCCCACAACAATATCACAGTCTAGAGGCGGATACTTATTTTTTGAAGTTGAATGTTGATTCTGTCTTCTGAAGGTATTAGGAAGATTTCTAATTATGATCCCAAAAGAGCTCATTGGAAGTGAGATGACCATTTATTTTCCTCTATACTGGACATAATGTCTGCACTCTGGTATTCCTGGTAGTGAGTTCTTTGGTTTGGATGCAGCACCAGTGGCTATATGGACTTGGAAAATAAACCAAAAGGTTTGGAGACAAGTGTCAGTTTCAAGTGTCCTGCTGGAAAAAAAAACACCCAAATATTGCATGAATTAAAATGGCTTACAAGACATCACTTCATCGTGTATGCCTGGCTTAAAAAATGTAACATCATGTGTGCCACCTTCTTGCTTGGTTTGATGGGGGGCCATCAGTGGCTACCTTTCATGGAAGGAGTCCTAGCTAAAACTAGGGCAAGAGGAAGAGGGGAGCTTGCTCTGTAACTCAACAGAGAAAGGGATTGCAACCTCAACAGAGAAAGGGATTGCAACCTCTGAGCCCATCATTCCTTGGTTCCAACTGCCGCGTCCACTCCAGCTTCCTCCCTGGGATGTAGTGTAATTAAGAAGCAGGAGGAGGGAAGCTGACAATATAAACCCACTCAAGATGCCTTGAGGCACATCACTGAAGCTAATCAAGTGGATGAAAGTTTGGAAGCCACTCCCAAGATGTGGTAGTCACCTGCTTTTATGATGCTTAGAAAACTGCATCCCAGTCCTTCCCTTGGCTTCTGGTTCAGGGAGGCTAATGAACCAGATCCCTTTCCCTCTTTACTTTCTCTGCAGGACTGCCAGGAAGACCTCGAGCCTGGCATTATCCCCAAGCTCCATCACTACTCATCACAGGAAGGGGTCAGGCAGAAGTTGAAGATCTTTGACTTTGGCACAAAATTACTTAATTCCACCACTGCCTGGATAGGTTAGCATTAGAGAAGCAGCGTGGCTCAGTCGAAAGACCTGGGCTTGGGAGTCAGAGATCGTGAGTTCTAATCCCGGCTCTGCCGCTTGCCAGCTGTGTGACTTTGGGCAAGTCACTTAACTTCTCTGTGCCTCAGTTACCCCATCTGTAAAATGGGGATTAAAACTGTGAGCCCCACGTGGGACAACCCGATCACCTTGTATCCCCCAGTGCTTAGAACAGTGCTTTGCACATAGTAAGCACTTAACAAATGCCGCCATTTATTTATTTTATTTATTTGCTTACAACATAAATGAGGGTTTTCTGTCTTTCTCCAAACTAAGAAGCCAAGAACAGTAAGGCATGGAATCTTTTTTTCTCTTTTCCTCAAGAAGAAATTGAATTAAACCAAGTTTACTCTTTCTTACCCATGACAGTACATATCCCATTGTCTATTTTAAGAATTCCTCTTAATTCACACTTATTTTGAAAAGATTTACAATATACATTTAACATTTTAAATATTATGGCATTTGCATAGACATAATGATACCCCCTGAATTGTAGATGGATAATTATCCTAAGCAAATACAGCAAATACCAAATTGTCTAGTTGCCTCAGCGATATAGTGGTGCATATATGCAAGTATATATGAAAGCACATATGTGTTTGCTCTTCCTCATTTAACATTTCTTCAAATATGTAAATCTTCTTTTATTTTTATTTTTTGTAAATAGCTTTTATGTACCAACCTTGAAAATTCTTTTCAATTTTCAAGACTTTTATGAGGAATTTGCACTTGGTTCTGTACCCTTGGAACATTTGTTATTCAACCCACCTTTAGGCCCACAGCACTTACGTACCTATAATTTATATGTTTATATTAATGCCTGTCTCCCCTTCTAGACTGTAAGCGTTTTGTAAGCAGGGAAAATCTCTACCACCTCTATTGTGTTGTACTCTCCCAAGAGGTTAGTACAGTGATTTTCACCCAGTAAGTGCTCAGTAAGTTCCACCGATTAATTGATTAATAAGGTTAGTCAATGAGCCTGCTATTTTTTTAAAATGAATGGTATTCCAGAAAGATTTAATTGTTCTTACGTTAATTTCATTTTTGTTTTCAACCTTCACTTTACCTTCTTCTAAAAAAGCCACAGGTTAGCCAATAAACTTTCTTGATTTAACCATTTGAAAAGATTCTTTGTGAGGAGAAAACATGCCATTGGCAGCAGTTTGGCTGAGCTGGGATGGCTGAGGGGAGGGGAAAATAGGATGAAGAGTTTTAAGAACTGTTTAAGCAGAGCTCCAGGTAACAAAACAGAAGAGATGAATACTGGGGATCTCTATCTTGGTATATGACATCAGGAAAGGAGAAACTCTCTAAGAGCAGAATATGAAAAGACCAAAAAAACCAAAAACAAAAATAGTGCTAGGTGGTGCAGATGGTGCCTACATGGGAGAGGTAGCATTGAACCAGCAGCAAGAACATGAATGGTGAGTCAGAGATCTGGGTTCTTATCCCATTTCTATCACTTACCTGCTGTGAAAGACCTTGAGTAAATCACTTGTCTGAGTCTCATCTGTCATCATGGACATTAAATACTTCTTCTCAGTACTTAGACTCTGAGTACCATGACAAATATGCTATATCCAAACTGATTGTATTGCATTTTATCTCGGTGATTAGTATAATGCTTGTCATAAGATAAGTGCTTGATAGACACCATTTTTACTTTTTAAAACATGGCATTTAAGCTCTTACTTTGTGCCAGGCACCATACTAAGCCCTGAGGTAGTTACAGGCAAGTCAGGTTGGACACAATCCATGTCCCATATAGAACTAAAAGTATTAATTTCCATTTTAAAAATAAAGGAACTGAGACATGGAGAAGTTAAGTGACTCATCCAAGATCACACAACTGAAAAGTGGTAGACCTGGGATTAGAACCCAGGTCCTTCTGACTCCCAGGCCTGTACCCTATCCACAAGGGCCATGCCAGTTCCCATAATTATCATCAGTATTATTATAACAAGAGAGAACCTTTTTATGAGAACTGTGTAATCAATGCCATTATGCATTAGATTTTTGTTCACAGATAATCTTTAGTGATGGTACGATCATTTGATGAATGGTATTTATCAATCATTACTCTAGAATGCTTGATAGAATAAACCCAAAGTAAAAGGCACCATGTGCAGGAAGCTTACTGAAAAGTGGTGAGAGGCAAACACAAATGATTTATAAATAGTGGGAGAAGGAGGAAGATAAAGGATTCAGCAGGTAGCATTATGAGTGTATTATGATAAAATAGAACAAATATGTGAATGTGGATTTGATTATGCGACTAAATGTTAGACGTATACATTAATGCTGAGGAATACATCTATGATCTAAAGGCAGCTGTTGAGTTGATGATGTTGGGTACCATTTACAGATATAAAGGCCACAAGAATACTTTCATTATAACAAAACTGAAAATACTCCCTGGAAGTCATTTAGACACTTTGGTAAGAGATTTGACTCCTTGAGAAGTTAGGAAGCCATTTAGTGCTTTGAAGTATTGTGTGATGATGCAGGCAGCACGAAACTGTCTCTTACTTCTCTGAAATGACTATTCCCATCCTACAGAGTCTAATTCTCAGGGAGTAACTTAAGGCATTAAGAAAATTATACTCATTGTTACTGGTGTTTATCCTTTCACCTGGAATACTGTAAATTCAACTGTACACGATCCTTACATAGCTACTTACATTCAAGCAAGAGTAGGATTTTAAACAAGATTAAGCTATCTTTTCCAGAGACAATAAAGAGAATATTTTCACATCTCAAAGCTAAACAGCAACAACAACCACAAAAAAAACCCCATCTTGTACCAGCAACTGGATTTCTATTTTTGTAGAGAATAGACACTCTGGACAAAATCTGTCCTTTCATGCGTAGAGCTTTACAATTTAAGCTACCAGCTGAATAAGCTCTTTCTGGGTAAACTCTGTTTATTGTTAAGCATAAAATCTTCAACACTTTCTTTTGCTTTGATTATCTGCATCTGGTGATCAAGGGCATAAAATAGCTTTTCAATTACTTTCACATATTATCTACATTTTACTTCCTACTATTTTTTGTAGGCAAATAAATACTTCTCTTTGTGCTTACCTGGCTGGTTCAGTAAATTACTATAGCAAACGCTGACAGACCTGTCAATTTAAGCTCATTTTCTGCACCATCACACTATTTCAAAACTTCGGAAGTAAGACCTATACTTACCAATCATTTTTTGTTGTTGTGGTTGCTTTTAGTTTATTTGTTTTGACTCCTTTAAGATTTAGAAACATTATGGCAATAAAATGACTTAATCATCAATCAAGTTGAATCTCATTTTCCACTACTGTACATACCCTATTTGATAGAATTATCCTTAGAGTATAACACAATTTACAAGTGACATTTGCAACCATAGGAAGTTGGGTAATTGAAATACATTAGTTGGTTCAGGATGGACTGGTATTAATGGTTGAGATCCGTGTTGATATATTAGAAAGAAAGTTAAAGGATGTAGAAAGAAGGAGGAATGTCAGATGCCTCATCAGTTACCATGAGGATCAATCAGTTGCATTGATTGAACACTTACTGTGTACAGAGCACTATAATGAGCACTTTGGAGAGTACAATATGAGACACATTTCCTTCCCACAGTGAGCTTACTGTTCACAGGGAAAGACAGACATTAATATATTTACATAAATTATGGATATTAAAGCTTTGAAGACTGGAGAGTAATTTTCGTATTTGAGGAGGGAGGGCATTCGAGGTCAGAGGCAGGATGTGGGCAAGAGATCAGTGGTGAGATAAACAAAATTAAGGTACAACGAGGAGGTTGGAATTAGAAGAGAGAAGTGTTCAGGCTGGGTTGTAGTAAGAGATTAGCAAGGTGAGGTAGGGAGCAACTGCTTTAAAGTTTATGATGAGGAGTTTCTGTTTGCTACAGAAGTGAATGGAAGTTTTCAAGGATGGGGGAACCATGGCCTCAACATTTTTGTAGAAAAATGATCCGGGCAGCAGTGTAAAGTGTGGACCAAGTGGGGAGAGATAGGAGGCAGGGAAGTCAGCAAGGATGCTGATTCATCAATCAAGGAGGGGGAGGATAAGTGCTTGGATTGCCATGGTATCAGTTTAGATGTCAAGGAAAGGGCAGGTTTTAGCAATGTTGTGAAGGTTGAACCAACAGGATTTAGTGATAGGTTGAATATATGGGTTGAATGAGATGCCAAGATAACACCCAGGTTATGGGCTTGTTAGGAAGGATGGTGGAGCTGTCTGCATTGATGAGAAAGTAAGGTGAAGAGCAACGTTTGGGGGGAAGAGAAGTTCTATTTTAGACATGTTAATCCAAGTCGAGATATCTTGAAGGCAGGAAGAGATGTGAAACTTTAGAGAGGGAGAGAGATCAGGGCTGGAGATGTTTGTGAGAAGAACTATTATATGGTTCTTCCTAGCCCCTTCTTCCTTTGCTGGAGAAAATCCTGCAATAGATGGACCAATGATCTGATCCATGAATGTCACTCCTTATGTTTTGATCTTTTGTGCCATCACTGTTGAAGGTATCTGACTGAAGAACCACCTAGGACATTTCACAAAGCGGATGGGCCCAGCAGAAATTCTGGCTCTCACCCACATCCTGACTCTGGCCTGGAAAGCCCTCTCTCCTCATATCCGACAGACAATTATTCTCTCCCCCTTCAAAGCCTTATCAAAGGCACATCTTCAAGAGGTCTTCCCCAACTAAACCCTCTTTTCCTTCCCTTCTGCATTGCCCCTGACTTGCTCCTTTGAGTCATCCCCCCTCCCAGCCTCATAACACATATGTACATATCTGTAAATGTCTTTGTTAATATTAATGCTCATCTTCCTTTCTAGACTGTTAGCTCACTTTGGGTAAGGAATGTGTCTATTATTTTGTTATATTTTACTCTTCCAAGCACTTAGTACAGTGCTGCACACACAGTAAGCACTCAATAAATTCAATTGACTGATTACTGTGAACTGTAACAACCACAGTACCTATCTACCAAAGTAACTGACAGCTAGGTCATGACACTGCAACACAGTATTGGCAATTTTTTTTTTATGTGCGAAAACATTTTAATGCACCCAAGGGTAGAAAGAGATAATCAGATTAGATGGAAACCCTATTCCAGAAAAGTTAAGTGAATTACCCAAGGTTACACAGCAGGCAAGTGGCAGAGCTAGGATTAGAACCTAAGCCCAATGAATGACCTGTGCTCTTTCCACTAGGCAACACTGCTTCTCACAAAATGATGGTAGTAATTAAGCACTTATGTGTAAAACACTGAACTAAGTACTGGGGTAGATTGAATATAATAAGATTGGACACAGTTTCTGTCCCACAGAGGGCTTGCAATTTTAGGAGGAAGAGGATGGATATTTTATTTCCAGTCCAAAGATGAAGAATCTAAGGCACAGAGAAGTTGAGTTGCTCAAGGTCACACAGGAGTCAAGTGGCATAGTGGGGACTAATCTGGTGTGTATTTGGTGCTCTTTCAGAAACCGTCTACAGAGAGTAACAGGATTTGCAGACACAAGAAACAAAATCTAACTTGGGATGCCGGGAGGCTTCTTTCGTCGATAGAAACATTTGTAAGCATCTTGGGGCAACAGTGCTTATTAAATATTGCTCAAAACAATAACTCTCCCTTGCTGTTTTATAAAGGGGACTCTATTAGTGTTATGCAATTAAGATTTTGCTAAATATATTCTGAAAGCATTTCCATGTCAACCCATTAAAACACACAGATCTTTCTGTCGAATCTTTCCACCCTCGTCCTATTTTAAAATGTCACACTGTTTAACAGAGCGATAAGATTATGATTATTTGCTTCCTCAACCTATATGTTCCATCTTCCACTCCTTGATCAAGTGAATTTATTTTTTTGACAACACTTCAGGAAAGGTGGGGAAAGGGGCAGTTTTTCACTGGTCCTTTTCACAATAATGTGAACTTCATGCATGTCCATATAGGAGGATTTAGGGTGGGGGGACAGTAAAAGGATTGGAATCTAGCCTTCCTTTTCTCTTGTAGCTTGGCATTCATTTTACAGAGATGATTTTTTTTTTCAAAATGCCTCTCTAGTACAAAGAGGGAAGCAGCTTAGTGGATAGAGCGTGGGCTGGGAGTCAGAAGGACCCAGGTTCTAATTCCAGCTCTGCCACTTGTCTGCTCTATGACTTTGGTTGAGTCATTTCACTTCTCTTTGAATTAGTTACCTCATTTGTAAAATGAGGATTAAGACTATAAGCACCCTGTGAGACTGTGTCCAACCTGATTACCGTCTATCTACTCCAGTGCCTGGCACATAGTAAGCGGTTAACAAATATCATTAAAAAAGCATTAAAAAAAAGAGAGAGAGAGACCTGATTTCTAATCTGAAATCTGCACTTGCCTGCTTTATGACTGAGCAAATCACTCGTTTTGTTTTTTTTTTTTATCCCCCAGTCCTCATCCGTAAAATGAGCATCAATAGTTATTCTCCCTCACCCTTAGACTAGGAGTTCCATGTGGTACTGGGACTGTGTCCAATCTAATTATATTGTATCTGCACCAGCACTCAGTACAGTGTTCACTATTAAGCACATAGCACTAATTATTATTTTTTTCTTTTTTAATGCACAATTTCAGCAGGACTAACCTATAAACATAATAATGATCCCTTCTGGACAGGGAAAAGGGAGAAGCATTTACAGGCTTTAGATGTCTTGATCTTTTTTCCCCTTTGTCCTTTGACCCATCGAATACTGCGTTTCAGCGATATGAGCATGCTATTTTTGTTTTGTCTAGGACCTCGGCTCTCATGTATTCTCTGAAAGCAAATTAACTTAACAAAGACCAAAGCTGCATTTCATTTTCTTGGCTCTCATCCCCAAGGCAAAATGAAGGATACTGTGCTGTTAAAAAAAAAAAAAAAAAAAAGTTCACCAAAGAACTTCCAATTCAAGATGAGGGCATAGTATGTGAGAGGATTTAGGATAACCATAGGCAAAAAGAATGATGATTCCCCTACAGATTCCTAACTGAAATGAGGCTAAATGAAAAATCAGGCAATGAGCCTATAAGAAACTTAAGTCAATTCTTTCTATTTCCTTTTGCTTGATTTTTCCTGAAACTCTGAGTTGGTGAAAAAGATTGAGTACTGTTCTTGTCAGAAGCTGGTAATGAATGCATTAGTGGTATTTATTGAATCCTTACAGTGTGCAGAATACTGTGCTAAGCAATTGGAAGAAGTGAAGTAAAGAATATGGTAGAGTTAGCTGATAAGATCCCAGTACTAAAAAAGCTTATAACCTAGTGGGAGAGGCAGATATTAAAATAAATTACAGAGAGGAGATGTGGAGGAATATGAGGATATACTCATAAGAGTTGTGAAGATGGGAATAGGTTGAGCATTATGAGCAATCACTCAGTGGCATTTATTGTGCTCTTACTATGTGCAGAGAACTGTACTAAGCGCTTGAGAGACTACTGTCCAACAGGGTTAGCAGAAACATTCTCTGCCCACAACAAACTGCCTAGAAGGTACAGACCAGCATGACAAGCAGCATAGCCTGGTGGATAAGTCAGGAGCCTGGGGGTCAGAAGGCCCTGGGTTCAAATCCAGGTCTGTCACTTTTCTGCTGCATGACCTTGGGCAAATCACTTAACTTCTCTGTGCCTGTTACCTCATCTGTAAAAGGAGATTAAGACTGTGAGCCCCATGTGTGATAAAGACTGGTCCAACCTGATTAGGTTATAGCTCCCCGAGCACTTAATACAGTACCTGGCATTTAGTAAGTGCTTAGTAAATACTATGAAGAAAAAAAAGACCTAATTTTGTAGATGACACAGGGGGACATTATGGTGAGGAAATGGTAGGTTGGTGAGGAAAGACTTCTTTTAGAACGATGTGAGTAGGGCTTTGCAGATGGAAAGAGAGACAGTTGGATCTTGAAGTGGGGCTGGGTATAGGAGAGTTTAGGGAAAGTTTGTGAACTGAAGGCTATTCATTCAGTCGTATTTATGGAGTGCTTACTGTGTGCAGAGCACTGTACTAAGCACTTGGAAAGTATAATTTGGGTATGGAAAAGTAATAATTTATGGAAATTGTTAAGCACTGACTGTGTTAAGCACTCTACTAAGCACTGGGGTAGATTCAAGATAATCATGTTGGATACAGTTCCTGTCCCTCCTGGGGCTCACAGTTTAAATTGGAAGGATTAGGATTTAATCCATATTTTACAAATGAAGAAACTGAGGCAAATAGAAGTTAAGTGACTTGCCCAAAATGATAGAGCAGACAATAGGCAGAGCCACTACAGTATAGTTGGGTATAGATATTTTTGAGAGATGTCTTCTCATTGGAAGATACAGTTGCTGCTGACTTTATGCAATGTCTGTTTCCATGGGTTAATAATGTCCTTTCGAAGTTCTGCTTGTTATCTGAGAAAACCCAGCACTCAGTACAGTGCCTGGAACATAGTAAATGCTTACCAAATACCATTTAAAAAAAGAAAAGAAAAACCTTTTCATTCATTCAATAGTATTTATTGAGCGCTTACTATGTGCAGAGCACTGTACTAAGCGCTTGGGATGAACAAGTCGGCAACAGATAGAGACAGTCCCTGCCGTTTGACGGGCTTACAGTCTAATCGGGGGAGACGGACAGACAAGAACAATGGCACTAAACAGCGTCAAGGGGAAGAACATCTCATAAAAACCTGGGGACCAAGAAAATAATTTGTTACCAAGTGATCTCAGAATCAAATGTTCACATTTGTTTCTGGGTTTGATTTAGTTAAGTGTCTTGAATCAATGGTTTTGTTTGAATAAAGAGGCAAAGAAAGAGGTTTCTAAAAAAGATAATGTTCAGAGCAAACATATAAAGCATGACTCTAGGTCACATTACGATTATTGAGAAACAGGATAAAAATAAAAATTCCTACCTGAAAAATAACACAGGTGCTTGAAGATTACTAAAACTTAATTTTAATGCCAGGCTGCTCATTGTTTTAGAGCAGAAAATTGTGGGTTACTTTTCCATGCTGGACAGGTTTGAGGCTTCCATTAGGAAATGCAATATCAAAATCTTAAATAATTCCTTCATACCATTTTAACCCTCCAATGCCTGTCCAAGCAGCTTGTGTATTATTTCCCTTTGAATCTCTAAATCCAAATGTATAGCATTGACTCACATCAGTTCAGGTTAGAATAGAGCCATTTACCAAGCTGTTGCTGTAAAAATATAAAATGTAATGTTAGTGAATAACAGGCTCGGATATTTTACAAGCACTGTATTTCACATCACTTTGCAATTTGTAACATGCATTGCATTTCATGTAACTTGGGCAAGTTTCCGTCAGACAAGTTAAGCAGAATTTAACGGTAACATAAAATTTTAAAGTGTAGTTCTGTACATTAGTTCTAACAGCCTACATACATTTTTACAATCTAATAAGCCTCCTGCCATAATTCAGTACCAATATGGGCTTGCATACCTATCAAACAGTCCTCCTAGAAACTAGTTTAAGATTTTCTGGATTTGCTATTTCTCTTGAACTCTGGTCCAAGAAAGCTTGCATTAGTGTGATCACAAGAACAGTGCTCGGCACATAGTAAGCGCTTAACAAATACCAACATTATTATTACAAGAGAATGCAAAAGGCAGATTTTTAATCATTGTTTTTTTGGATTGGATAAATACGGAATATTGATCATTCCAAATTATACTCACATTTTTCTCCTTCAGAGTAACATCCTACATTGCTTTCGCTTGGAAGAGGTGTAGTTGCTAAAACAAACATATATTTGTCGCCTCAGCTAGGCCTGTAACACCTGAAGAGAGAGTGCTAGACTGTCTGCTTTTTTTTTCATAAAGTAGATATTCAAAAGCAATTTTAATGCGTATGTAAGATGACTAATTGACATTCCAGAAGACCAAATCTCCCATTTATTGTTCATTATAAAGACAAACTGCAAACAGTGTTGACTGCAGTGACTAACCTTTTCCTTTATGTCCCATCACTGTCCCCACACTTTTCTGAAGAGGCCACGGTCGGAGTGACCAGCCTGCTGTTCAGCGTGCTAATTGAGGTGGTATTTTCTTCTTATGTATGGGGTCGATTATCAGGAGCACAACTAAGACGAACGACTCAGTTCACATAGGCCGTCAAAATCATAATGACTTCTGGTCTGCCTAAGGCTGGGCTGGAGTAGACAAAGACATAACCATCCCTAGAGTCAGTCCTCTGGTTCTAATCAATCCTAATTTGTTTTTAGGACCTCTTTGTAAATAAGACAAAATGGAGTTTGTTGCCCACGCCCTTTGATTTAGGGAGAATGGGGACTAGAAAGGTCTTCAAACACATACGATTCCAATCACGAGGACCAGCCAATATTATCGTATAACTTCAGGGCCGAGTAAAGAGAGTGAGGAACTCGTGTCCTGTAAATGAAGTGGCATGGAGGAGCAGGATGGGCTGCTCAAAAGCAAATTATGCAAATTGTGCAAAAAAAGCAAATTTAGCATTGACACTTTTCATCATAGCAAACCACCTACATTTTCTTCCCAAAGAAAGTTGTTTTCTCCTCAATCTGTCTTAGACCACTACATTTTATTTTTGGCAGTCTAACACCCCCCGACCCAATTACCAAAGGATTGGAAAGTTCAAATCTCCATCCAGTCAAGGGACAATATTTTAATCACCATTTTAAAGACCAGTAAATTGGGTCCTAGAGAGGTTAAATAACCTGCCCAAAGTCCCACAGAGAGCTTCTGTGTCAAGAGTACTCTTCTAAGCACATGTACAGTACAACGGAGTAAGCAGACACATTCCCTGCCCACAATAAGCACTCAATAAATCCAGTTGACTGATGTGGGAAAATTGGGATTAGAATTTAGCTAATTCCCACTGAATCGATCAGTATTCACTGAATGCCTACTCTCTGCAAAGATTCAACTAAGCACTGAGGATAATGCAGTAGAGTTGATATACATGATACTTATCCTTAAGGACTTTACAAGCTAATGAAAGAGATGAATGATAAATGTTTTACACATAAATGGAAAAAGGAGAAATGTATGTAAATTCTTAAAATAAGAGTCTTCAAGTTATGCTTATAAATGCTATAGGAGGTTGGGATAAGCAGCGTGGCTCAGTGGAAAGAGCCCGGGATTGGGAATCAGAAGTCATGGGTTCTAATCCTGCTTCTGACGCTTGTCAGCTGTGACTTTGGGCAAGTCACTTAACTTCTTTGTGCTTCAGTTACCTCATCTGTAAAGTGGGGATTAGGTCTGTGAGCCCCACGTGGGACAATCTGAATATCTTGTATCCACCCCCAACCCCCAGCCCTTAGAACACTGCCTCGCACATAGCAAGTGCTTAACAAATGCCATCATTATTAGTATTAAACAAGGACCGAAGTAACTTGACCTAACATGGCATTTGGGGCTATACATTTGGAGAGATGAGAAATTAAAGGGAAAGGTCTCCTGCTAGAGATGGGGTTTCAAGAGCAATTTGAGAGAGAAAACTGTATTCTGCTGGATTTTAGAGGTGGGAGAAGTTCTAGGCAGGGGCAAGAGCAGGAGGTTGTGGTGAGAGATAAGAATGAAGTACAGTGAATTTATTAGCTTGAGAGGAATGAAGAACATGAGATGGGGTATAGTGGGAGAATAGAGGGGAAAAATAAGAGAGAGCTGATTCAATGTTTCCCAGATCTATGCTCTTTCCATCGTGCCACTCTGCCTAATGAAGGGAGAGGGGGAGGAAAATCAGTTGTCAGAATTTGTAGAGCATCTCCTATTTGTACAGCCCTGTACAAAGTGCTTAGGGTAGGATTCTAGGTTGTAAGCTCTTTGAGCTCAGGAGTCGTGTTTAGCAACTGTATTGTACGGTATTCTCCCAAGTGCTTTACTACAGTGCTCAGCATAAAATAAATGCTCAATAAATACAACTGATTGCTGCCAGTATATATAGAAGATATGGTACTTGTGCCTGAGAAGTTTAGAATCTAATGGGGGAGATAGGCAGATAGAGGTGGCATACATTTGAGGAGAATTCAATTGAAAGGCCAAATGTATACCAATTAAAACGAAGGAGGAAGTGAATAAATAAATGGAATCATTACCCTTTTTATGGTATTTGTTCTACACTTACTATTAGGTAGGTACTAGGGTAGATACAAGCTATTCATTTTAGACACGATCCTTGTCCCCACATGGGGTTCACAGTCTTAATTCCCATTCGACAGGTGAGGTAACTGTGGCACAGGGAATTTAAGTGACCTGCTCAGGGCCACACAGCAGAATCCAGAACTGGACTCTTAGGCTCAGGCTCTAACCCTCCTCATGCCATGCTCCTCGCAATCCCAGCCAGGACTATAAGCTGCTATTGTGCACTCTTGAACTCGTCCGTCATTGCCGAGAAAGGCACCAAGTAAATCCTGCCTTCCCTCTCACCATTGAGGGCCTCTGCCCAGCTCCCACATGCTGTCGGACTTCTCCATCACCACCGATACTCTGAGCTTATTTTGTCTATTCATTTGTGTTGTGTTTTAACGTTTTATCACTCCTGTTGCGTCTCCATTCCCTTCACTCCACTTACCCTTTTAGATTGTGAGCCCCATGAGGAGCAGGAACCAGGTTTAATTCCATTGTGTTTTCTTGCAGTGCCTAGGGCAGCTGACGTGCCCTTCTGGCCCTTCCCTTTTACATGGTCCCTCCTATAGGCTGGCATACAAATACAACTCTGCTGGGCTTTTTTTTGTTTTTTTTCAAAACACAAATGTGTCCTAAATGCTGTTTACCTTGTATCTACCCCAGTGCTTAGAACAGTGCTTGGCACATAGTAAGCGCTTAACAAATACCATCATTATTATTATTCTAAGCAGGCAGAGGAGCAGATCCCCAAACACTGGAATTATCCTGCCTAATTTGAGACTTCTGCCCACTTTAGCTGGGATATTTCAGTCAATCAATATGTGTTGGGTGTTTAGTGTGTGCAGAGCACTATGCCAAGCATTTGTGAGAATACACAGAGTTGATAGACACATTCCAGGCCCACCATAAGTTTTGGGTCTCGATAGGGAGACAGTCATTAATGTAAATATATAATTTATAATATATAATTTATATATATGTAATAATAATGTTGTTATTTGTTAAGCGCTTACTATGTGCAGAGCACTGTTCTAAACACTGGGGTAGATTACAGGGTAATCAGGTTGTCCCACATGAGGCTCACAATCAATTCCCCATTTTACAGATGAGGTAACAGGCCCAGAGAAGTTAAGTGACTTGCCCACAGTCACACAGCTGACAAGTGACAGAGTCGGCATTTGAACCCATGACCTCTGACTCCCAAGCCCGGGCTCTTTTCACTGAGCCATGCTGCTTCTCTGTGTGTGTATATATATATATATATATATATATATATATATATATATATATATATATATGTGTATATACATATATAAAAATATATGTATACATATATACACACGCACAGAGGTGTTCATAGTATATAATTCATTTTTCCTCGTCAGCACACCTATTTCCAGAGTTAAGTCCTTTTTGGAAAAGTGATGAAATGTGGATGCACATTAGATTCCCTTAAATTCTAGTTTTTCAAAGGATAATAAACTTTTAAATCCTAAATATCTCATTTTGGCATGCTTGAAATTAAGGTATATCCTTGAATTTCACAGACGTTCTTCAGTTTGTATTTCCAGTGCGTTTCTCAGAAGCTTAGACATTGACACCAAAGCAATTATTTTGAAAAGGTAGTTTCAAATTTATCCAGAGAAGTAGTTCTGTGCTGAATTGTTTCACTTGCTCAGCTCCATTCTTATAGGCAATCAAGCTAAGGTCAAAGCTAAATGATCAGGCATAACCTGTTAAAATTTAAACGGGAGCCAAGCAGGAATAGAAAGACAAGTAGGTGAGAGAGGGATCATTTCAACTAGGTTAAATTTTCAGGACCACTGAGACCCCTGTAGAAGCAGCCAGTGGACTTGCTTGAGAGATCCTGAAATGGAAAATATTCTGAAGAGGAAGATATATTGGATAAAAGGTATAGGATACCTCACTAAACCATAAAGTATTAGAATGCCCAAATAATGCCCATCTAGGCAAAAGCATGGAATGGTGAACCAAGTGAAGAGTGAACATTGAGATTCACCTTCTATCTACAGCAACTTTCTAGGCATCATCGTAGGGATTTGGCTAGAGTGGTTGCCCGGGAAGGTGACCATAATTGCTCCCTCTGCTGTACTCATCACAAAGAGCTTCCTTGTGGTCCACCTGAAGCCCCTTACACCCTCTCACCCCTGATTTGGAAGGTGATGAGTTCTAGGGCTCCACAGTTCTTCACAGGTAGCCACTAAAGGTCCTGGGAGAAGACTAACAGTGAATCCCATGAGCTCAAGGAACTCCTTAGTTGATGAGGGCAATTTATCATCCCTGGGATGGAGTCATCACTACCCTTCCTGAAACTCCAGTGGTTGCCTATCAACCTCCACACAAAACAAAAACTTCTCACTCTAGGCTTCAAGGCTCTCCATCACCTTGCCCCCTCCTACCTCTCCTCCCTTATCTCTTTCCAGTGCCCACCTCACACGCTCTGCTCCTCTGCTGCCCACCTCCACACTGTCCCCTGTTCTCGCCTATCCCGCCATCGACCCCTGGGCCACATCCTCCCGCGGTCCTGGAACGCCCTCCCTCCTCACCTCTGCCAAACTGATTCTCTTCGCCTCTTCAAAACCCTACTTAAAGCTCACCTCCTCCAAGAGGCCTTCCCAGACTGAGCTCCCCATTTCCCTCTACTCCCTCTCCCCCGCCACCTCTCTGCAGCTAAACCCCTATTTCCCTCTGCTACTCCCCCTCTCCCTTCCCATCCCCTCAGTACTGTACTTGTCCGCTCAACTGTATGTATTTTCATTACCCTATTTATTTTGTTAATGAAATGTACATTGTCTTGATTCTATTTATTTGCTTTTGTTTTAATGAGATGTTCATCCCCTTGATTCTATTTATTGCTATTGTTCTTGTCTGTCCGTCTCCCCCGATTAGACTGTAAGCCCGTCAAAGGGCAGGGCCTGTCTCTATCTGTTACCGATTTGTACATTCCAAGCACTTAGTACAGTGCTCTGCACATAGTAAGCGCTCAATAAATATTACTGAATGAAAGAAACAGTGTGGTCTAGTAGAAAGAGCCCAGACCTGGGAGTAAGAAGACTTGGGTTCCATTCCTGTATCTGCCTGTCTGTTGCCTGCTGTATGACCTTGAACAAGTCACTTTACTTATCCATCCCTCAGTTTCCTCATTTGTAAAATGGAGATTCAATGCATCTTCTTCCTCCTACTTAGACTTTGAGTCCAATGTGGGACCTGATTATCTTGTATGCACCCCAGCGCTTACAGCAGTGCCTGACACTGAGTTTATTAAACATGATGATAATGTTAATAACAATATATCTCTTAGCCACTCTGGAGCTTTGAAATCAGGAATTTTTTGTTGAACCCTAGGAACTGCTTAGTGAGAGATGGAGGAAGAGAGTAATTGGTGGTTGGATACATAGAAGGCCCTACCATGGGTCTCCCAAAGTCTGGAGTATATTTAGCTGGTCATTCTTCCAATTGAGATTATAATTTGTCATTCCCAGTGCATAATTATTTTTGAAGATGGTCCTGTCTCCTTCAGATCCCAGGCCTGTGGGCTTGAGTGATCCTTCGTATCAAACAATCAGTGGTATTTATTGAGCACTTATTATGTGCAGAGCTCTGTACTTAACATTTGGGAAAATAACATTTCATTTTCAAAGGCGATGATGTGAAAAAGGAGGAGCAGAGGCTCTAGGACCTTATTGCCTGGAAGAAAATCTGAAGCATGAGGAGATAATTGTTTTACTATGCCCAACAGGCTGAAGAAATCTAAAATAAAGTTTTGATTTTTTTTTTTCCTAGAGGCCTTCCTTATCAGCAGACTCATTTTATCTTTCCAACACCCTTGGGATATATGAACATCAGGGATTATTATACCATCGTTATAAACATGAGCAATCTGAAACACAGAATGGTTAAGTGATTTGTCCTAGGTGACTCACAGACCAATGGCATAGTCAAGACTGGAATCCAGGTCTCCTGATCCCTAGGCAAATAATTTTCCCTAGACAATAATGTTGACATCCTGACCACACAGTTTCAAAGATTTTAATCTAAGTAACACAGATATACAAAGGAAAATAACACTGTTGGTAATTCAAGTTCAGAAAGTCTCATTAATTTGAATTACTTTGGCTTAATACAATCTGGTGATTTAACAGAACATTTTTCTTCACTTAGCTAATGAAAACTTTGTTTTAAGTCAAGTGACTAAAAAAAGACCTAAGTAAACTATTGGTCTAGAAGGACGTGGCCTCAGATCTGCTGCACTTAGTTGAAGTGCAGGCCATTTAAGATTCAATGGCTGGAGCCATATAGAAAATCATTAAGTGGATTATCAATTAAATTAACTTAGATAAAACCCCATTTTTCGTTTTGACTAAGTGATTGTGGTAAGACTTTTTATTTTGTTTCATTGTCATTTGAGGTATTTAGACAATTATGGTAGTGTAGACTACAGCAGTCATTGCATTTATATAAATAAACATATATTGGAGAAGCAGCGTGGCTCAGTGGAAAGAGCATGGGCTTTGGAGTCAGAGGTCATGGGTTTGAATCCTGGCTCTGCCACTTGTCAGCTGTGTGACTGTGGGCAAGTCACTTCACTTCTCTGTGCCTCAGTTACCTCATCTGTAAAATGGGGATTAAGACTGTGAGCCCCACATGGGGCAACCTGATTCTCCTGTGTCTCCCCCAGCGCTTAGAACAGTGCTCTGCACGTAGTAAGCGCTTAACAAATACCAACATTATTATTATTATTATTAAATAAAATGAATTGGAAGAATGTGGCAATTATCAAGGTAATTCAGGTGAGAGATTCCTGGGAGCTGAAGGGCTAAAATTGCTTCATATCACTTGTACATTTGAAAATTTTCCTTTCCCGAGACTTGGTCCAAGAATGAGTTGGGAATTAAGCTGTCTTTTCAATTCAGTACCTTTCACTTCTGCCATGTTTTAGTCTCTCTCGAATTAAAGAAAGCAGTTTTGAGCTACAAGTGAATTAGTGGGCTGTACAAAAGAGAGTTCACATTCACTTTGGCGTAAGTTACCCAGCTTATTCCCCTAGATCTGAGTTCACATGTGCATAGAAGAGAGCCTCTCTGAGTCGCCCCTGTAAAATGGAAATGATAGTGGTTACCATCCTCACAGACCTGCTGCCATGACTTATGAAACAACATATTGAAAACCCGGTTGTTCTAGCTAAGCAGTAAACATTTCTCTTCTGTAGGTGTTTATAAGAATGTCCTAGTGCACAGTAAGTATTTCTAAGAAGAAAAGATCACAGCTGTGACCACTAGCAACCGCACTTACTCTAAAGATATTCATCTTCTTTTGGTCTGGGTATGAGGACAAAAACTACATCTCCAAACCCTCCAACCTCCTTGACCTTCCACATCTCCCTCCCTCCTACCCACCATACTTCCCATCCTTTCTTTCTGCTGTAACAGTTTAATATTCCAGAGCTGATGTCAAAATAACCCTTTTGTTACTCTTACTGGTCACCTGATGAAATATTCCCTTAGACTACCAGTCTTAGAATCCTGTAAAATGAGGGGCGAAGACTATAAGCCCCATGTGGACAGGTACTCTGTCCAACCTGATTTCTCTGTATTTACCCCAGTGCTTAGAAAAGTGCTGGGTACATAATAAACACTTAAGAAATACCATAAAAATCCCTTGTAATACTGAAAAATACTGTACTACACTGGTATTACTGTACTCTAACACCAAAGCCTGAGAGATCTGATGCCTGCTTGCATGTGATAAAACCATCAAAGTAGGAAATCATTTTCTCCAAATAACTAAGCTACAGACATACAAATTTCATAATGAAAAGATAAAATGAACTGGTTTTGTTTGTTTGTTTTGATGGGGGAGATTGGACAAAAGCTGAACCAGTAATATTTTCTGTATCCTTTCCACGTTCATCTGTGAAAGCCAGATTAACCATTTATAGATCTTACTGACCTTCTTTAACAACAACAATAACCAGAATCAGAGTTTCCTTCTTTCCAAATAAGACAAAGTTATATCATTTGGGTGAAAATAAAAAATCAAGGGATTGAACCCCTATTCTAGAGTTGAGGAAAGTGAGGCACAGACAAGTTGAGTGACTTGGGTCAGACCTGTTTTTTTAATCTAAACCAATGTGTTTAGATTTTTCCCTCTTGATGTTAAGAAATGGTGTGATAAATTCTCAATATCTGAAACACAATTTGTAAGAATTACACTGGTAGCATTTGGCATCCCTTACTCCCCTAAATTTGGAGTCTAGGTGGGTTTTTTTCTCCCTACAATCATATTATACATGATGTTTAACCTGATATTTCATTCTTGACTTTTTGTGTTTTTTTCTTGCTTAATAAATTGAAACCCTTCCTATGGGGGTAAATGAAAAATATTAATACTCTAGAGGGACATAATTAAAAGGAAGTGTTTTCCCAACATCCATCACTTTGTGATCATCCAGGGTGCCAAATTATTTCTTAAGAAAAAGGATGTCTGAACCATGAAGAAAGAGACAATATCTAGGATTGGAATCAGGATCAAAGCATCTTTACTAGAAAACTGCCTTAGAAACCTTGATAGCTGGGAAGTAGATCATTTTTATTCTTGTATCTCAGCAGACCTATATTAGTCGGATTCCTCCTGGAAAAGAATGAATTGTTTTCCTGCTTGACCTAAGCATTGAATAATTATAAAGATGTGTCAGTGGGAAAGGCAGTGGTTCTGTTGAATTCCAGGAGTAAGTTTCATCAAAGCAAATTCAATTCCAGTGATTTATAGCTTCCATTTCCAAAGTACTCTGCATCCTAGAGGAAATATGAAAAAAAAAAATCACCACCCAAGCAGGCAGTGATGTCTTTTGTGGGTCTAGATGAAATTCCTAGGGCTTGAAAATATATCACTATCTGTCTATAAAGTGCTAAATATCTTAATTATTTTCTGAAATTAATAAATTAGCCTTTTGAGTGCTTACTGGGTGCTGGTGCAGGTTAGGAAGCAAAAGGAACCAAGCCTAAAATATGAATTTTTTTCTAAGCAAAACTATCTTCTGATTGAATACCCTGATCTCCCTCACTTATTTAATATCCAGTATCAGTTAATTCTGAAGAAGAGAGTTTCAGGAAGCTCCAAAGAAAACCAGAAGTAGGATTCTGGTAATACAACTCAAACAGATGTTTCAACTGCTTTGAAGAGGAGCATCAGGTTAGGGGTACTACAAAATACTAATTACAGCCCAGAGAAATCTTTCTTTGAAATTTGACCTCATAAATTTTGCTAAAGGGTTCAAAACAAATAATTCTTCCGAGTTCTGGATTAACCAGGTTGCATAAATGAATAATAAACTAGGTTCATATTTGAGTCTTACTAATGTTGCTACAGAAGAGAGGAATCTATTCCATTATTTATTACCTTATTTTGGTAAAGTTTGGGGATAAGGTTAGAGTTCATATTGTGTTCCAAATTTAGACTACTTTTGACTTCAGGATGTACCTCTCTTAGGGGATTACTGTACATCTTTAAGATTCAAATAATTTTCATTATTTTTAACCAGGAAATAATTTTAAGAATTCAGACAGGAATGTAATAGCCAGAAAATAAATTGAGTGGAGATTTTTTTCCACAGTTGAAGTTTCAGTGATATCTTTATTTCACTAAATGTTCATTGAGGTCTTTAACATGTAGAATGTTCAGCATTTCTGTCAAGAAACAAAACAAGGACATTTGTACCAAGCACATTTTTCTTATAAAGAAGAAAAGGAAGATGATGTGGATACGAAAAGCATGTGCATCTTTAAAATGTATGAAGACATATGTAAAAAATGGAAAGGGAGAGCAAAGGAAAAGAAATAATCATCAATCAGTGATATTTATTGAGTTCATACTAGGTACAGAGCATTGTACATAGTTCTTAGTACAGTGCATGGCACCTGGCCAATGTTTAATAGAAATAGAATACACAAAGCCATCTAAACAATACTTTGGTTTATTTTGAGTCCTAGATCCACCACGGATATGTGCCCTTGGGTGACCTATTAAATTTCATTAAGGCTCAGTTTTTTCTTCTGTAAATGAAGGATGAAGAATCTGAGCCCTGCATGGGAAGTGGACAGTGTCAGATCTCAATCTCATATCTAACCCAGTGTCCAGCACAAAGTGTTTAATAAATGGAATTCTTCTTATTTTAATATTATTATTGTGGTTATGGTGACGATGATGTTAAAGCTGAAAATGAGGCATGAGGAGCCACTGATTTCACCAAGTTTAGATAATGAAATAGTCAAACACTTCAACAAATAATGTTTCCATTAGGAGAGAAGGACATTGCTTCATCTTGAATGGTTGTGAGTTACTGGTACAGGCTGCATAAAGAGTTTTCTGGAACCTTCCTTTTTGGGGATGATTGAAGTTCAGAGAGACAATCGCTACAGTGGTTTGTGTGTCATCCTGCTTGGATGCACACCTGAAATGCTTTCCAACCCCTTGAGAAAATGATTCTATTGTGTAGTTATACACCTCAGATGAGGACAAACTGCACTTCAAAGGAGAAACTTTAGAAAAATCAGGCTGTTTTCATGTTCGAAAAGACTGAAACACCCCAGTCTTAACTGTGACTGGAAAGTCTGGTTTTGTAATTCGAATTAAAACCTTATTTCTCTTTATTTCCTCTCCAGTTCTCCACAAAGAAAGAAGTGTATCTAATTTGGTCCATGGCATTCCTTCCATTTTTTACTGACGGTCTAAGGAATTCTTCTCAATATTGGGAGGGTAACTGCTTCTACTACTGAGCTCATCTGTAGAAATAATAATACATTCTTTTAAACAGTGTGTGTCCTGTCCATGCTCCCCCTGCCTGCAATTGGTTCTCCTCAAATGTCGATTGTACAAGAGAAGTCATGCCAATTTTGTGAGCTGGTTTGATTACTTCATAAGGGGTTTACCCACTGACATGATGGGATAGCAGTTGGAAGGTTGTTGGTGCATCTTATTATGCAAAATCCATATCACAGTAGTCCGTTTGTGCTATGTCCATCTCCCACCTTTGTGGTATTTATTTTCAAATAACTGAAGCTTTTTTTCAGTTAAAAACAAAAACAAAACAAAGCAAAACAAACAAACAAAAAAAAACTTGGCACAAACTTTAACCCTTCCAGTTTGAAAAAAACTGGTTACTGGGATAATTTGTCCTGATTGAAACCCAGGCTATTTTCTATGAGCTGTCTTCAACATCAATCACAATTGATTTTACCATTCCCCAAAATAATGAAAGAATAACTTGGAAAATGTACCTTTCTGAAATAGTTATTTTTTTTTGTCTGTGGTGAATTAGTTCAGAAAACTTCATTCACTGGAATGTACTAAAGTTGTATTGTGCTTTTGAAATGTTACTACTATTAATACAATAAACATAATTATCAAATGCAAGAAAAATGGGCAAATGAAAAAGGTTGCTTTAAGTTTCTAAAATAGTACCATTTAAAAAATATTAAATGTAGGCAGGAATTTTTGTCAGGACAAGATAAGCATTGTAATAGCTCTCAACATACGCATATCTGTACTTCAAGTAAACCATATGTAGAGGTCCTGGTAGTGTGAGAGAAAGAGATTTCTCTTCAGCTCACCTCTTATATTGCCAAACAAAGTGACTGTGTCAATTCTCTAATTTAGAATTCAGGGCCGTGCATAACTGCCTACACCTCTCTGTAATTACTCTTGTTGTTATACTTGGCTTCTGGGGGAAATATTGACCTTGAAAACTGCTTAATTATCTTTATTAATAATTAAGGCCTGGGAATCAGAAGGACCTGGGCTCTAATCCTGACTCTAACAGTTGTCGACTGTGTGACATTGGGCAACTCATTAAGTTCTCTGTGCCTCAGTTACCTCATCTGTAAAACAGAGATTGAGGCTGGTAGCCCCATGGGGGACATGGACTGTGCCCAACCTGATTAGCACATATCTACTATTGATTGAATGTCTACATCAACACTTAGTACAGTGACTGGCACATAGTAAGTGCTTAATGAGTACTGTAAAAAAAAAAAAAATTAAGTTCAAATTCCTCCTCTTTGGAAGGGTGTCTGCATTTTATCAAGAAGACTGTGATAAAAGGTGATGCAAACCAGAGATAAACAGGAGATTGTTTTGATGTGTCCATATTGTAGTTTACTTCTAAGCTGCAGAGGGGTATCTTGCCACTTTCCAATCGAGAACAGGGGGTGATTCCCTTTTTGAGCAAATGTTTTAAAAAGACAGGTGTATGAGAGAAAATATAAAATAATATCCAATAATGTGACTAGTAGTTGCAACCCCAGACCAAAATACAGATATAATAATAATAGTGTTGGTATTTGTTAAGCACTTAAGTGCAGCACTGGGGTAGATACAGGGCAATCTGGTTGTCCCACGTGAGGCTCACAGTCTTAATCCCCATTTCACAGATGACGTAACTGAGGCACAGAGAAGTTGAGTGACTTGCCCACAGTCACATTGCTGACAAGTGGCAGAGCCAAGATTTGAACCCATGATCTGACTCCCAAACCCATGCTCTTTCCACTGAGCCATGGATATGTATACTGTTGAATGCACTATTTGTCAACATCAGTCTTCTCAGATGCATCTATGAAAGTATGGACAGGTTCATTAAATAAGGGAGAATAGCATCCTTTGTCAAGAAATTTAGAGTCATGTCCCAGAATATTTGATGGGTCATCATCAAATCTGCTTCAAACTCAGAGTGGCAATGTAACTCAAGTGCCATTCCAAAATTATTAAAAGTTGCTTGGTGGTTATTTGAAGAATAAAAATCACCTACAAGGTGATAACATCACATGATACAACAGGAGTTGGAACAAAGAAACACAGTGAATGAGCAGGTCTTTGAGATACTCTCTTTGAAGGCTATCATCAAGACGATGAATTCAGCAAGTCTAGGCAGGATTGCCTCTTTGAGGCAGTGGAATGCAGTCCGACTAGTCGCGTGAGAATAATGTTCGTGACATTTCACCTTTGATGGGAAGTCCGAATAAAGAGGAAAGAGTACAGAGGGTTACCCGAACAGCTACTCTGTAGTGAGCTGACACATGGAGACCAGAGAAAGAGGATAGAGAAGAAATGCTTTTAAAACACACAATGAAGCCAAACCTAAAAAGAATGATGTATAGCAATGGACAAGTAGGAAAGACATCTTAAATCTTATGCACTCAAAAATGGAGCAGGGATTTCAGGAAGATAATGCTGCTCATTGAGAGATGCTAGACAGCATGGTCTAGTGGAAAGACCCCGAACTTGGGAGTCAGAAGACCTGGGTTCCAATCCCCGCTCCATCACTTGTTTGCTGTGTGACCCTGGGCAAGTCACTTTACTTCCCTGTTTCCTCACCTGTAAAATGGGGATGAGACTGCAAGCCCCATTTGAGACAACCTGATTTCCCTTTATCTACCCCAGCACTTAAAGCAGTGCTTGGCACATAGTAAGCAATTAAAAAAAAATACCATTATTATTATTAGATAAAATCTGGGTTTGTGAGTAATAAAAAAAAATAGAGAATGGACCTGGGACACAGAAGGTCAGGGGTTCTAATCCCCACTCTAATTGGGTTGAATATAGTCCCTGACCCAAAAGAGGCTCACAGTTTCAATCACCATTTCAAAAATGAGGGAAATGAGACCCAAAGAAGTGAAGTGATTTGCCCAAAGTCGAACTGCACCCAAGTGGCAGAAAGAGGATTAGAACCCATGACCTTCTGACTCCCAGATCCTTGCAGTATCCACTAGGCCATGCTGCTTCCCATCTGTAAAAGAGGATGGAGACTGTGAGCCCCACATGGGACAGGGACTGTGTCAACCCGCTTAGCTTGTTTCCACCCCAGAATTTAGTACAATGCCTGGTATATAATAAGTGCTTAACAAATACCATTATTATTATTATTAGACAAAATCTGGGTTTGTGTAACAAAAACAAACAAAAAAATCACCGCAAGTGGAGAAGTAGCCTGGCCTAGTTGAAACAGCACAGGTCTGGAAGTCAGACCATCTGAGGTGAATCTCGGCTCTGCCGCTTGCGTGCTATGTGACTTTGGGGAAATCAATTAAATTATTTGAGTTAGTTTCCTCATCTGTAAAATGGAGATTGAATTACTTTTTTTCCCCTTCTACTTAGACTGTGAGCTCTATGTGGGTTAGGAACTGCATCCAACCTCATTACACTTCATCTACTCCAGTTTTTAGTGCAGTAGTTGGCACATAATAGGTCTTAGTAAACTTCAAATGAATTAACTTGGCTTCACTTTTATATTTATCATGTTGTAAGTTACATCTTTTGACCTTTATTGAAGGCCTAACTGTTAACTGCTATTGCTTTAGCCTATGAGGACCAATGCCCATTTGCTAAAAACTTTTGGCAAGTTTAACAGCAGTGCTGATTGCCTTTCATATTCACTGAAAAACTCTTGGGTCTACATACTTCACTGCAGTTTGTTCCCTCTAGGCTGTAAGCTTGGGGCTGGTAGGGAATCTGTTCTATTGGTATGTTGTACTCTCCCAAGCGTTTAGCACAGTTCAAGCTCACTGTGGGTAGGGAATTGTCCGTTTATTGTTATATGCTCCCAAAAGCTTAATAAAATGCTCTGCACGCAGTATGTGCCCAGTAAATATGAATGATTCTCTCATCTGTATTGTCAATCTACAAGGAGTTTTGGAAGGTAAAAAGCAAGGGAATGTGAGAACCTTTCTTACTGACAACTGATTTAATAATAATTGTGGTTTTTTTAAGCACTTGTATTAAGCACTGGGATGTTTACAAGCAAATAGGATTGGATACAGTCCCTTTACCCACAGAGGGCTCACAGTTTCGATCCCCATTTAACAGATGAGGGATCTGAGGCACAGAGAAGCGAAATGACTTGCACAAGGTCACGCAGCAGACAAGTGGTAGAGCTGGGATTAGAACCCATGAGCTTCTGGCTCCCAGGCCTGAGCTCTATCCACTATGCCATACCACTTCTCCATCTGGTGTCTTTTAACTAGAAAACCCTCTCCATCTTGGAAGAAGTAGCTATCAATTGATCATTGGTGTTTATTGAGCAGTAACCATGAGTACTGTACTAAACACACTGGCATCCAAAATACTTCATATGGCTTGTTTCTAGCCAAAGCATTTATCAGCTGTGCCATAGACACAGCAGCAGTCTGGGTGTTCATTTTAAGACAGAGAAAAAAAGAAAGCAGACAAGCTATTCCAATGGGAAAATATGGAAACACAGAAGGGCTGAAAATGTTTCAATGAGGACCTTAGTGTTTGGATCAAAACATCAAAAAGGGTCTCCATTGATAAACACGTTTCTTTCCTTAAGGAAATTAGCTTTTAGAGTTGACCTAGCAACAAGACACCAAATTAATTGTTTTTCATGGGGGCTATTAATCACAATGGTGACAATTTCCCACAATGCACCCATCTAGTAATTGAATATTGCCATTCACTCTGAGTATAATTTAAATCACACAGCATGGTTAAATGCTGCAGACGGAAGAGGGTGTAAGTGGTTGGAGATGATCCATAAGCTAATTGCTAAGCTGTGGTGGCATTTTCATTTATTACAGGCTGCTCAACCATTAATTGTGTACCGTGATGCAGTTCAGTGGAGTTTCTCATTGAACAAGTTATAAAGGTTAACTGAAGCCAAGTTGAAAAGAAGTCAAATGCAGCAACAGAAAAAAAAAAAAGGAAGGATTATCAATCTATTGTTCAACTCACAAACAATGCAATATAATCTACCACTTAGAAGGATTGAATCCTACTCCCTCCTACTTAGACAGAGAGCCCCATGGGGGAAAGGGTCTACGTTCAACTGACTATCTTGTATCTATCTACCTTAGTGCTTAGTACAGTGCTTGGAACAAAGTAAGCGCTTAGCAACTACCATTATAAATTACCTGGAACTATGAAAAAGCCAGTCAGTGGAATAGGAGCAATGCAATATCCTTGTGGGTTCTGTAGCTACATTCCTTTGAGCTTCAGGAAAATATGGAATATATTAAATTCTCAATTCTGTGTGGGAAGTAACATCCTAACTCTTGGGAGTAAAAATCTTAATGACAGTTCTTTGTAATATTTAACCATCTTTTTGTTCATAAAATTCAAAACACTTCATAAGGGTGAATGCACTTGTGTTCACCCATGAGATGGGGAGAAAGTATACTTTCGTTATTTTAGGAGGAAACCCAGGCCTATTAATTATATTATTTATATTAATGTCTGCCTCCCCCTCTAGAAGAAAAGCTCATTTTGAGTGAGTAATGTGTTTTTTTCTTGGTATATTGTACTCTCCCCAACAGTACAGTGCTCGGCACAAAGTAAGCACTCAGTAAATACAAATGACTGAATTCTGTGGGCGGGAAATATGTCTGTTATATTGTTGTATTGTACTCTCCCAAATGCTTAGTTTAGTGCTCTCCGTATAGTAAGGGCTAAATAAATGGTATTGATTGATTAATTTCTTAATTTCTCTGTGTTTTATCATTAAAATAGATTATACTCTGGATATGAAGTCAGGTAGAGTTACCATGATAATGATTAGTCTCTAGTTTATACAAGGATTAGACATATAATGATGGTTCAAAACTTTTATAAATCAGGGTGATTATTCGAGTACTGCACAGGTTTAATGTCAAATATTCTGAATAATTTCCAACTTTCAGAGGGCTTATGAAATAAGGAAACTATTTAGTTGTCCGTGTGCTGTTAGGATATTTTGTTGTCACTCTTTGTTGTCCATCATTGAAAAAATATTGAGATTTTGAACTATTTGATCATCTCTATGTTCTGTCCCTAACTTCTCTAATTCCTTGATCTCCTATTGGCTTTGTGATAGGATATAAAGATTGTTTAGTAATAATAATAACAATAATGATGGGTTTTTTTAAGCACTTACTATGTGCCAAGCACTGTTCTAAGTGCTGGCCTCTGCATGGAGGAGCAGGAGGAGGAAGAGGAGGAGAGAGAGCTTGAGGGAAAGTGTTCTGATGGTCATGATGTTGATAAACTGGTCTAATATTCATTTTCTAACGGGGTGAGTGGGGAAATATTGAGCGACCAAGCCCCTATTTAAAAATGATTTCTGTAGGCATCCGTAACGGGTAACAAGAAAAGAAATTATGAAATGGACAATTCCTGGGGCGATTTCTGCTTCAGGAGTCCTGGGATGTCATACTGCCACATGGGCTGCTCCTCCTTAGGACAAAGAGGCAGTGGCAGGAGAGGATGCTCCAGGTGGCAGCTGAAAAGTCAATAGCCGGGATACTGGAATATCCCACCCTATCTCTTCTCTGGCTCTGCTTTCTTCTGGTTGCATAGTTTAAACTACTTATACAGTGGATGAGATGCCAAGGTGGAAGACATGGCTTGTAGTTCAAAAGGATAATAATCCTTCATATAACTGTAGAATCATCCACCACTGTTATTTAGGGTTTTTGTAACAATGGATCAGCTATCTTATTTTCGTTGAGTGCATGATTTTTAGCTTCTCTAAATTAACCTATTCCCACCTTCTAGACATTGAAGGTGAGAATAGATTGTAAACTCACTGTAGGCAGGAAATGTCTGTTTATTTTTTGTATTGTATTCTCCCAAGAACTTTGCACACTGTAAGGATTCAATAAATGTAATTGAATGAATGGATAACATTATGTTTCTAGATGGTGAGCTCATTGTTGGGTAGGGATTGATTCTATCTGTTGCTAAATTGTACTTTGCAAGCACTTAGTACAGTGCTCTGCACACAGTAAGCACTCAATAAATACAACTGACTGAATGAATGAATGTTCAATCAGTTGTATCCCTGATTGCTGGATTAATAACGGTATCTATTCCTCAATCCTCTCAGAAGGGATTTTGCCATTTTTATTGGGTTCCTAATCTTCATTGCTAGACATTTTGGCAATTTGTTTTCTCCAAATACAGTGTTCCTTGACCTCTGACTTTTTGTCAATTAGAGTTTTGATCACAATATCCATCTAGGGAAACAATGGAATTCTGATTATGACCTCTTGACTGTAGTACTAAGTTAATTCCTGAAACAGATCCAGAATTTCTATGTGGGTGAAACAGTGGCATACATTAATGCAAGCTTTCTGCTCAGATGGTTTTTGACTAGATTGTACTATTTTTAAATGTGTGCCATCATTCTGATAAAACTGCAATCTAAAACATTTCTGTGATTGGTCATTTCAAGAAAATCACATCTTCTTCCTCTAAAATTATGCTCATTAAATTCAATTTTATTGACTCATAAATCAAGAAATCACCTAATTCTTCTCCCTGCCTCCAGGAAAGAAATAATGAAGTAGCATATCTATCCAGATATTGAATGGAGTGGAGATTTTCATTTAATTGGGGATATGAATTAGCACTTACTGAGTGCAGAGCATTGTACTGTCTACCATGGAAGCAGATCTTTTCATCAGAATCGCCATTTATTTGTACTTCAGTCAAATTTTTGCTGTTGACTGGAAATGGTTCTTGCGAGCTACTTCTGGAAGTGAAAAATCAGTGACATTAAATTTCTCTCATTCTCTTTCCATCCCTTAAGAATTTTAGAATTTTTCCTTTTCCTAACAATCGAGGATACTAAGAATCATCACAAGTCCACTTGTACGATTGCCTGGGTATTCCGTGGGCTTGGTAGATAATTCAGTTCATTCACACAGATTCAGCATTCATACAGAACTTTAGTACAACATAGCTGAGAACTTTAATCGATAATTCTTGGTTCTGACATTTTTTTATGAAAGCAAAGGGATCTTAGTACAGTGCTTTTAGTACAGTGCTCTGCACACAGTCAGCACTCATTACCATTGATTGAGTGATCTAAGTTCAGAACTAAAGTCTCCTTTAAAACATAATAACAATAGAAATTATAGTATTTCCAAATTACCCTTTCCTGTTGAGTTAGTGAATCTCTACCTAGAGAGTTCATTGTACAACCCCCATTAAACAGGCTTCAGGCTGAATGAATAACTCAGGCTGAGCACTCACCATTCAGATAGCGAAGTCCTTGCTTAGAATCTACTGAAGACTGAAATGAAAGAAAATCATTCAGGCCTGAAATCTACAAAGGTCAATAAGTGAATTAAATTTAGGTTGTTCTTCGGGAATAAACTAAGGAAAAAGCATAGAGAGCACAACCCTATCCTGAAGCTAATGCTAATTGAGGTGAATTATTCCTGAGGGATTTCAAGTCTACCAGCTCCTGATATTTTCACAGTCAGATTCATGGTTAAAAATGGAATAAAATGACTTCATTTCATACCTCAAAAAGGCATCTTTCCTCACAGACCTGTCTTATTGGCTAATGTTCCTATTCCCTACATAGAACTTGAAAAAGATATCCAGAAAATCTTCCTCTCTCCTAGGGTCCCCCATCTAATTGTTAGGAGATCAATCAGTAGTATTTATTGAGCACTTACTTTGTGCAGAACACTCGAGAGTACTGTAAAGTCAGTATGCACAATGTTTGTTCTCAAGGGGCTAATAACCTAGTGTCTAATAATCTATATATTAAAATAAATTACATGTATTTGGAAAGGAGAATTTGAAGATATGCACATATGTGCTATGGACGCAAGAGGGTAAGGACTGCTTAATTGCTTAGGGAGTGAGGACTTAATTTTCTAGGTAATGCAGTAGTGGGGAAATAGGTTGGGGAGATGAAAGAGATTAGTTGTCCTTTCTTCTACATACCCTGCGGAAGTTCACGATCATAGGTTTTAAGGCACTCAATTAGCTCTCTCTCTCTCTATTACCATACTTCCATTCCTTCCCACTCCGTTCTAGCTTATGTTACCCTACACACTATGCTTCGGTTTTATTTCTCATGATTGGTTTCTTGCTCATAGTCCCCTTTCTGCCTGGAAAATTAGCTCCCTCCCCTGATTAATTCTTCAAGTTCTCCAACTATTTACCCACTATTGCCCATGCAGCACCTTGTGTCACTCAAGTCTTGGAGCTCATAATCAGGAAGTATATACATATCTTTAGACTCTATTGCTTCCCATTATCAGTATTTTTTTTTAGCTCCTCATCCCCCCCCATAGCAATTATATACATATCTTTGTACTCTTTCGCTTCCCGCTATTAGTAATTTACTTTAGCATCCTTCTCCATCTCTAGATTGGAAGCTCTCAGAGGACAGAGATCATATCTACTAAATATATTGTACTCTCCAAGCACTTGATCACTCTTCTGCACAAAGTACTCTGATTCATTCTTCATAGCATCCTCTTCTCTCTGTCCCTATCTGACACGGTGTTTCTCCCTCTCTTTTTCTGTCTCTATCTCCATCTCTTTTTCTCCTTCATCGGTTCCTCATTTTTTTATTCACGTTTAAAATTAGGGGATAGTCAAATTTCTGATATGTCCTGGTTCACTATAATTGTAAGCTTGCACATTGTTTTTTGAGTATGCTGGGAGGCCAAATTCAGCAGGCAAGTTGATTATTTTTTTCTACCTGGATGGGAGAGAGGAGGGCAATGCTGAAATGTGGGCCAGATGAGGCCTGCGGGCCTGAAAGCAGGCCCGCGGCCAGTTATACACTACAATTAGCATTCCTTTTAACAGGGGTATAAAAAAAGCTGAAATCATGAAATTTAGCAGCTTGAAATATGAAAAACTGCAGACGAATGGCTTTTGACAACTATTTTGTTACACCATTAGAGTGTCTGCTTCCTGAAAAAATCCTCAGCTGCAACTCATGTTGAAACTCGGGTTAGGCTGTGTAAGGGAAAGTTTTGGGTGGAATGACGATCAGATTTTCTTGTCAGGTTCTGGCCCAAAATGATGGGCCAAGCTGAACCAGAAAAATGCACAATTACCATGTCAATCTCTGTGCATCTAGGAGACAATATTTCCTTCATCATGCCAGGTTTCAAATATACGCCTTTTGTATCTTCTTTGAATTATCTATAGAAATAAGAACTGCATTTCACTCTTTAAGTTGGAAAAAGGTGATGATGATAATGACAGTGATAGCGGTTGAGTACTTACTACAAGAGAAGCTCTGTGCTGAGTGCTGGGGTAGATACAGTACAATCAGATCAAACAGAGTCTCCATCCTACATGGGGCTCATAGTCTAGGAGGGAAAGCAGATATTTAATCCCCATTTTTGTCTTGTCTTATGCTGTCAAGTTGTTTCCGACCCACAGCGATGCCATGGACACATCTCTCCCAGAACGCCCCATCTCCATCTGCAATCGTTCTGGTAGTGTATCCATAGAGTTTTCTTGGTAAAAATCCAGCATTGGTTTACCTCCTTCCTTGCAGTGAACTTTAGTCTCCACCCTCAACTCTCTCCCATGCTGCTGCTGCCCAGCTCAGGTGAGTTTTGACTTGTAGCAGATTAACTTCCACTCACTAGCCACTGCCCAAGCTAGCCTCTGCTTGACTCTTCCTCTCATAGTTGAGACTGGTGGAGAACTGGAACCTCTCCAGGTGCGACCCTGAGAGGGGTAATCCCCATTTTACAGATGAAGAAACTTGACTTTTTAGGATTTAACATGAGGGAGATTTAGTTTTTCCGATGAGGGGAAAGAAATGAATAAATCTAACAATGCTGGGACACCAATTTTGCTATTTGAATCTAATATGGACAAGCAGAAGGGAGAAAATGCTCTATGTCAGTTCATCTGGACATCAGGAAGCAGGCCCTTGCCTTTCAGTTAATTAAAGGTTGATTTTACTAATATTAGACTGGACAGATGTCAGGCTAAGAATCCAGTCTTTTCATCCATATTTTGCCTGTCAGAAAAGAAATGGTATCAAAGTGTTTAAAAAGACAATAGGAAAACAGCTGGAGCCCACAGAAACACACGGTAGCTATAGAGATCTCCTGCATCTTACACTGTGTAGGCAAGAGATGCCCAATCAATAGAAGCTTTAGCATTAGCCCTGAACCATGGGGTATTCAGGGGGCAATGGAGTCTGGATTAGATAAAATTAACTGTCAAATTTGGGGTTTAATGTTCATTTCCGCTGTCACTTGGGGCAGTTTTCTATTATCAAAAATATAAGCTCCAGGACACAATAGATAAAACCTGGTTTTAGTGAAAGTGGAATTCCTTGACATATAAAAATGAACATCAGTTGAATCGACTGAGAACACTAAACCGCCTCCTTGACCATTCATCTTGTCAATCTGGGTTTGTAGGAGGTTTAAGGCATTGGGATCTCACTGCCTGGGACCACCATGTGTCTCCTCCTTGCCCCCTTCAACCAGATCAATTGATCATATTTGAGTGCTCTCTGTGTAGAGAGCACTGTACTTACTGTGTGGAAGAGTATAATATAATGGATTTGGTAGACACATTCCCTTATGCTCTTCTGCCCTTACAGCCAGCTCCTCAGGCCCATCCCAAGACCACTCCATCTCCTCCGCTGTCACTGCAGATCTTAAATTCGCATCAGCAGTCCTGAGTTGGAGAAGACTGCTGATGCTAATTTAAGATCTTCACTGACACCAGAGGATGGGGATGGGGAGGGGTTTCTCAGAGGCAAGAGGATTCTCATCAAAACAGGAGGAAATGAATTTCAAACTGGGCCCAACTGCATCTTCCCCTTACCTTAGTGACCAGTAAAGCAGAATGACCTTAAGGATTGGTAGGATACTTTGCCTTGTGCTTAGATAAACATTCTGGTTTAGTCCAAGTTTCTGTCACTCATCCATATTTCACATTCCTGTCTTTGGCCCCAGTTAATTTCCCCCCTTTAGCACCTATTGCACCTCTCAAAGTTGCACCTGGAGTTTCCAGTACTCCACCCGTCTTGACTGCGGGAGGGACAGTCAAGCAGAGGCATTTGACATTTCTATTCCTAACTTGGGCAGTTGCTAGCAAGAAGAAGGCAATCTGCTACAAGTCAAAACTCACCTGGGCTTGGCAGCAGGGGCATGGGAGAGAGTCGAAGGTGGAAGCTCAGGTTTACTGCGCAGAAGGAGGCCATGGTAAACAGCTTCCTTATGTTTACCAAGAAAACTCTATGGATCCAGTACCAGAATGATTACAGATGGAGTTGGGGTGTTCTGGGAGAGATGTGTCCATGGCATCCCTATAGGTCGGACATGACTCGCCAGCATAAGACAACAACAAGCTCCTATGGAAATCTCTACTCTATAACCTTATTCCATCGTCATACAGGCCTCTCCTGCACAGAGGTCAGTCAGTCATATTTTTCAAGCCCTTATTGTGTGCAGAGCACTGTACTAAGTATTTGGGAGAGTACAAAATAGCAATACAATGGACACATTCTCTGACCACACTGAACTTACAATCTAGAGGAACTTGCAAGTGCCTGCATGTCGTACATTGTGCAACCACTGGTATCAAGGAAGCAGTGATGGAAAAAGGAAGACTGTAATTTGATAAATGTATATTTTACATCCTGATGGCAGTAACAAATTGACTCTATATATCCTTTGTTTTTCATAATGTCTGAGTTAATGCATACTTAGTTGAATAGGTCAAACTGCTAAAAATATTCATGCTATGAACCTTTATGGGCTAAAGAAGAGTGAATCTGTTTCTGTACCCTTATCTCACAAATCCATAGATGCAAGCATTGTGTCTAATAAATGCATTTTAATGTTTTCCCTCTTATACTTCTAGGGTGAGCTTTAATCTTCACTATAGTGTCTACCATTTTCCTCTCCTCCCGTCACATAATGTAACAACAGACAGGAGAAGTATCTGTGTATATTTTGCTTTCTTATGATCTATCAAAGGCTTCAAAAAAAATTCAAAGTATTTAGAGTTTGTGTATTCTACTTTTATTATTATCACTATTATTATCACATTGTATTTGTCCAGCATTTAAGATGTGTCCAGCACTATTCTTAGCAATAGGCTAGCCATACGTTAGTCAGATACAGGTCCTGTCCCAAAGGGGCTCTAATTTATTACTAATTAGTCATAATTTCAGGCTCATTGTTTCCATAAATCAACCAATGGAACTAACTGAACACATATTGTGTACAGTACAACAGGGTTGGTAGGCAGGTACTCTGCCTGCAAGGAGCTAACAATCTAGAGGTTTGTAAGCAATCATCCATGCTTAAATAGGTCACTGGGCTTGTTAGGTGCATATCACAGTCCATCCTCTCTAGTCACTTCTCTCATCCCTAGTTTGTGCTACTCATAGCTTAGCAAATGCCATTAAAAAGAAAATGAATCTCCACTTGGCAATTTAGCCTGCCTGCAGTTATCTGGCATTATTTAGTTCATAGATCCTGTATAAGTATGCATTGTAATTCTGAGTATACTGAAATATTCCTCTTTTCCCTTTTCACATTCATTTCACCCCAGCAAAGACACTGTGCCCTGTGGTTAAAATCCACTTATATATGAAATAAATCAAATCTTAATTTATGAGAGCTATGCTTCCTGATCTAGCTTTATATTGCACTCAGAAGGAAAATCTCTCCCATAAAGTTTTGTGTTTTTTCCTGGAAATTTTTAGCCATAAGAAAATATAATCTCTTATTAGTCAATCTTATGATCATATTCATTGCATGACTAAATGTGTAGGATTCTGTTTAAGTACTGTACAAGGCAGTTAAAAGTCAGGCTTTGTGAATTTGCCATATATTTCTCATTAGATGTGTTACTCTGATAAGTGTGTAGGACCTAAGTAAAAATGTTTCTGCCCGATGCTTTGAAGCCTAAATTTTAGCCCGCTCTTGACAAACTTCAAATAACTGGGTTTTATAGTGAAAATGTCAATTCACCCTGAACTATCATACTGATTTGTATACAGTTATTAAGAATGATGCATTTTGAAAGAGTTGCAGGAATGAATATGCACAATTACAGACGTTTCTATGGTGACTGTAACCTCTATGCAATGTACACTGAATAGTTGCTAATAAGGCCCAAGTTGATCAAAGATATTTCATTTCTATTCAAAGAAAGCTAACCTTGTTTACCAGGAATTGTCAGTATATAGTAGATGCTATGTGAAGCAAAATTATTAACAAATCATTCTTTATTCCTTTGCCCAGTAATCCCATAGCTGATGCAGAATGGTCTAGCAACTTATTTCTCAGGGGGCAGGCCTCTCAGGGATCTTTCTGTTTCCCCTTTCTCTCCTGTTTCATCATTCAGAGGAGAATTCTTATCTCCTCATTTGATTTTCTCTTCTACTGCCACTCTTGCATCTCCAATCTCCTAAGCATTTTGGTACTCACCAGTGCTCCAGCCCCATAGCATGCATGGACCTATCTTTAAATAAATAAATAAATGTTGGTATTTGTTAAGCGCTTAATATGTGCAGAGCACTGTTCTAAGCGCTGGGGTAGACACAGGAGAATCAGGTTGTCCCACGTGGGGCTCACAGTCTTAATCCCCATTTTACAGATGAGGTAACTGAGGCACAGAGAAGTTAAGTGACTTGCCCACAGTCACACAGCTGACAAGTGGCAGAGCTGGGATTTGAACCCATGACCTCTGACTCCAAAGCCCGTGCTCTTTCCACTGAGCACGCTGTGACTTTCTCTTACCTTAACTTTATTTGAGTGTCTGTCTCCCCCATTTGATTGTAAACTACTCAAGAGCAGGGATTGTGTCTACTAATTATTGTACTCTCCCAAGTGGTTAGTACGGTGCTCTGCATTCCATAAATATTATCGATTGTTGATTAATTGAAAGAGGACATTTTCCATTTGTAAACCTAGAGTCATAAGAGAAAGACAATGTTGATAGGCTGACTATTATTCAGATTCCATTTTGCAGAGGCATTCAGCTTCCTCTTTTGTATATAAGTGGATTTTAACCATAGGGCACAGTATCTTTGCTGGGGTGAAATGAATGTGGAAAGGGAAAAGGGTAAGATTTCAGTATACTCAGAATTACACTGTATACGTATACAGGATTTATGAACTAAATAATGCCAGATAACTGCAGGCAAGCAAAATTAGCAAGTGGAGACTCTTTTTGTTTTTAATGGCATTTGCTAGGGTTCTTTGGATTGGGCAGCAAGATTTTAAGCTCTCTGAAGGCAGGGATCATGTCTACCTATTCTTCTGTATTGTACTCTACCAAGCACTTAATTCAGTGCTCTGCCCAGTTAGTGTTCAATAAATACCATTGATGGAATGATAAGAACTCCCATCTGAGAAGATATGTCAAAGAGGCTTGTTGTTCTAAGGAAACTCAGAGGTTGTGTCCATGACCTTTTCTTCTTACACTGTGTACTCGAGCTGGGCCTGGACTGTGACACCAGGCCTCACTCCTCCCTACCCAAGACCGCGTTCAACAATCTTCCTCCCTGGAACCTTCCCCATCTTCCTTCTCGCCATGTGATCCCATCTGTTCTTTAATCTACCTGCCATTTTTTTTTCCTACAATTACAATATGTTGAAACTTGTGCCTACTGCGTAATTACTGCCCTGCAGTTCTACATCTGATAACACATGCCTTCATGGAATGCCAAATCAGGGGTCTTGGTCTTAATTGGGTCAATTGATTGATCTATGCAGGAATGAGTTTGGGATGCAAAGAAAAGCCAAGGGCAGGAAAAACAACAACATGGGAATAGCGACTAATGCTGGTCTCTGAAGATGGATGATGATATTTTCTAGCCAAATTTGCAAAACCAGAGAAGCAGCATGGCTCAGCGGAAAGAGCACGGGCTTGGGAGTAAGAGGTCGTCGGTTCATATCCCAGCTCTGCCACTTGTCAGCTGTGTGACTGTGGGCAAGTCACTTAACTTCTCTGTGCCTCAGTTACTCCATCTGTAAAATGGGGATTAACACTGTGAGTCTCACGTGGGACAACCTAATTACCTTGTATCTAACCCAGCGCTTAGAACAGTGCTCTGCACATAGTAAGCACTTAACAAATACCAACATTATTATTACTCCCAAATGGGGGGAGAGCAGGCAGTGGCTGGGAGGAGTTATAGGAAAGCTTTGGACCTTCTTCCTTGCCAATCCCCCTTCATTTCCTCTTTACCCTTCCACTCCCACTTCCTTGAAGCCTGTGAAGACTAGGAATACAGGAATGAGTTTGGGATGCAAAGAAAGGCCAAGGGCAGGAAAAACAGCAGCATGGGAATAGCGACTAATGCTGGTCTCTGAAGATGGATGATGATATTTTCTAGCCAAATTTGCAAAACCAGAGACCCAAAATTGTTATTACTAGGAGTAATAATAATAATTGCAGTATTTGTTAAGCACTTACTAGGTGCCAAATTCTGTACTCAGAACCTGGAAAGATATAAGATCCTCAGGTCTGATAAAGTCCCTGTCCCTTATAAGACTCTCAGTCATGACTCTGTCTGAACTGATTAGCTTGTAGATCTAGCCCAGGACTTAAAGCAGTGCTGACACATAATACTTAACAAATACATTATTATTAGTAGTAGTAATAATAACATAATATGAACAGACTAGAACACTGACCCCACAAATGAACAGAAAGCAGTAATAATTAAAATGCTTGCCTGCCTAGAATGATTCCATAGGATCATCATGCCGGTTCCAAACCACAAAAAGGAAGAGAGAGTAATAAAGAGTATAAAGGTTGAAGGCAGAGGGAGAGGAAAGAGAAATGGTAAGGAGCAAAGAAAAATATGGAAAAGGAGAAAGATTACAAATAAATGGGCAAGATAAATACAAATAGAAGAGTTGGGGTGAAAAGAAAAGATAAAAAGAAAATATGATGAAAAAAATCAGTCCAAGAGAAGCAATGTGTTTTACTGTCATGTGAAAGATCGATGTTCGAACGGAGACTTTGCTTGGAACTGCCACAGAGAAGGGATTTTCAAAATGATGCTCTCTGCACCCCAGTCAGAAATAAGAGCCCTTTT
The DNA here is from genome assembly GCF_004115215.2 of Ornithorhynchus anatinus. Classification (NCBI taxonomy): domain Eukaryota; kingdom Metazoa; phylum Chordata; class Mammalia; order Monotremata; family Ornithorhynchidae; genus Ornithorhynchus; species Ornithorhynchus anatinus. Next base: position 31,707,634 of record NC_041745.1, read on the forward strand.
GTTAACTGTCAAGAGAGAAAAAAGGGCTGAAGGTGAGCAAACCAAAGAAAACCCCTTGAGATAGAAAGAAGAATAAAAGGCTAAAAAATAGAGCTCCACACATTGAAAACTGGCAGGGAAAAGGAAAATCTGACAGAAAGACAAAAATGACAAAATTAGTATTGACCTAAAGCGAGTAACAAAATGATCAGAGACAAGAACTCCCGTGTAAGCCACCTTGAATCCAAGTATGAAAAATAGACAAAACAGGAAGAATTTTTTTTCAAAAAAAGATTTTTAATATTTTGAACAAGACGGGGTGGTTATCATAATTTACAAATGTTAAAGGCTATAATCATCAGTAACACCATTCACAATAGCATTGTTTTAAATCATGTGAAAATAACTATGTAACCAGATTTATCAGGGTCTAGTGGAAAGAGCCTGGGCCTGGGAGTTAGAAGACCTGGGTTCTAGACTCAGGTCTGAACTTGTCCAAGTCACTTCGTAACTTCTCTGTGACTCAAAGAAATTAGACTCAGAAGACATAGACTGTGAGCCCTGTGTGGAACCCGGCAATCTTGTATCTACCCCAGTGCTTAGTATAATGCTTGGCACATAGTAAGCACTTAACAAATATCATAATTATTATTACTCAGTTTCCTTATCTGTAAAAATGGGAATAAAACCTCTGTTCACTCTCCTGCTTAAACTCTGAGTTCCTTATGGGCCAAAACTAGGCAAATCTGCTTCTACTGTATGTGCCCGGATCTTAGTAAAGTGTATGGCACATAGTGAGCACTTAACACATACCTTATTACCTTATTATATGATGGGGTTTTTTATGTTCACATTTCAAATATGTCTCCTATAGGATTGTAAACATCCATATCTTTATGTATTGAAAAAGACACTGTCATACAAAATAATTTTAACTTTAGTGAGCTATTCAGTGAAAATATTGTCATATTTCCTGAAAAATATTGTACAGGACATATCTGGGTATTAAGAATTATGAACACAGTAGAAGCACAGTGAATGGAGGTGGCAGGGGGTGTAAGTCCCAGAACATTTGAAAATAACTCAGACTCATTTTTGAGCTCCCAAAGGTCTAGTTTTCTTTCCTCTGTCTCCTTCAGACCTGAGGTAAATACTTCTTTTTCTTTACCTCTCAGGCTCTTATGCTTGAAGTGTCCTAGAATGGCACCCCCATACCTTGCATGGAAACCTGGAGGATTCAGGGACAGAGTGTCTTATTATTTTCACCATAAAATAGATGATCCTTGAAGAACTAGAATTAGTTAAGTCAGTGATGGGGCAAAGGTATATGGGGAGTAGTACAGAGGTAGGGGTTTCCAAGGGGGAAAAGCTGCTTGGGGACACATGAAATATGTTGAAATGGTTCAAATTCAAATCTACCTCTTCCAGGTCCCATCATCCTGATCCTTGAAGTCCACCTCTCCTCTTACCCCAGACCACTTTCCAGAGAAGTTAGAACACTGGTTCTGGTGCTGATTCAGGAAAGCTACAGGGGTCCAGGAGAAATTGAGAGTCAAGCATGTTCCTGGAGGAGAGGGGAAAGAGGTGACCTCACCCCTTTCCCTGGGAATCCTTGTTGTTAAGGCACATGAGTTGGGGTCTCTGAAACAGCATAATATGTGTCAGTCAATACAACATTACTGTCTCAGAGGTATTTTTATTCTGATTCCTTATTCTCACAAAGGATTCCTTCCTTTAACTCATTTAAGAAAGAAGTCTGTGTGATTTTCTACAGTGACCACATCCAGGAGAGTGAAAAGATGTCTTTTTCTCCATTGTGAGTTTTCAGATATGGGTATAATGTCACTTACTCGGTCCCCCAGTTTTCTGGGCTGGAGTGCCAGCCATGCTCAGGCCAATTTTTCAGGAAGAGCCAGAAAGCGCCATTCAGTTCCAAAAGATCTAAAATTGGGAGTGTCTGAGATGTTATGTATGTCTCTATTTATTTCTAATGGTGTCTGTCTCCCCCTCTAGACTGTGAGCTCTATGTGGGCAGGGAACATCTAGTAACTTTGTTTTAATCTATTTTCACAAACTCTCAGTTCATAGGTCTGGCCCCAGTAAGTGTTCAATAAATACCACTGACTGATGTTGCCTCGTTAAACTCAGCTGGGTGCTCCAAAACCCTGATCTGGTCAGCCACCTTCTTTCTCACCCCCTCCAACCTTTTAAATGAATATCCTTGGAATCAACCTAAAACCTTGGATAAAGATAATAACAACTAAGCAGAATTCATTTCTAAATAAATCAAGGGATAGAAATATCTGAAAAAGCACTCTCCTAACTAGCACCAATACCTGTCATTTGTGGAAACCATACCTGAAAACCCTATCATAGAATTGGACTTCATTTACCAAATACCACCTACAACAAGCAAGTCTTCCACCTTTTTTTTTTTTCAGAGACAAAGTGCTTTTTGACAGGTGCCTGATCCCTTTCAATTAAAAATAGAGCTTTAAATTATGTTCATTAATCAACAGCCTTAAAGCGGAACAGATAATCCCAGGCTGCAGATTTAAAAGGAAAAGCCTCCACAAAGATGCAGTAACATTCAAAAGGTCATTCGATAAATCCACAGCTGTGTCACGGAGAGAATGTTTAACACTTGTGTAATCACTCCTCTCCTAGAAACATCTGTACCTCACACACTCAGAACACTTCTGTCAAACCCAAATAGGCTGGTGTATAAAACACCGAGTGGCTTCTGGTTACCATTTTTTTTTTCACTGTGAAGGAAATGAAAAGGGAAAGTTAGCCGGCTCATAATCAGATAAAACATACTGGGATTTGAGAAATAACATCATGGTCTCCCTCTCCCAAATGGAGTTATGAAACCACCTATGCATCTGTTGAAATATGATTAGGAAGATGTAATGGCAAATGAATGGACTCTATTTGTAATTCTCAGCTGAAAACAGACAACGGATGGGGAACTAGGCTGATTTGTAATTAGATACAATTTAAAGCTTATTTCATTGTAGATAAGGACAGACACAGATGAATGTTAAATATGAATATAGATATCCCGTGTAAACAGGGGATTCACATTTCCTCTGGATCAGAAACTGAAGTAATTTTAATAGTCCTAATAGAGTAATTCTGTATCTGTGTCAAGGTCCATTCCTCTGACTAGTAATAGTGATTTTTGAGGGTCCACTCGATAACAATAATAATAATACTATTTGTTAAGCACTGACTCTGTTGCTGTCCCCCATGAGGGTCACAGTCTAAGTAGGAAGGAAACCAGGGATTGGAGCCCCATGTTACAGATGAGAAAACTGAGGCACAGTAGGCAAGTGTCAGAGCCAGGTTTAGAAACCAGATTCTCTGTCTTCCAGGCCCAAGCTCTTTACACAAGGCTACAATGTTTGGTGTGAAGCAAATATTTGGTTTGGCAAAATAGGATACTTAAGTGACTCGTTCTCCTTCCAAGGATTAAGGTGCCACCCAGCAGATGGACGGACTGGGAGGCCACCTGATTTAGAAGGCATAGCATGCTCCTCCCCTGGGGACTCAGCTGTTCCTTCTGGTCAGCCCCCCCCCCCACTTTCTCCAGTGCCCCTGGGGGTCTCAACCCTGCCTTCGTCCCAGGCCTGACTCCTCTTCCAAGTGATTCTGGGATCCCTGGGCCGTGCACCAGGCCAGGATGAAGTTCTGGCTGGAGCAGCTTAAAGCTAAACAATGAACAGAAGATTATGATAATGAAGATGTGGAGCTCACCATGTATAACATGGCCCTTAAGGATGAGTTTGTCTATGAGATTGAAGAGGCCTGACATGACAGTGACAAGATCTCAGAGAAAGTAGAGGCTAAGAAACTCTACAGCATAATCCTCTCAGCACCAATCCCCTAACCCAAAGCAAAGCGTGATCTAGGGAATCTCACAACTAAGATCAAGAAAACGGCCAACAGTGTTCACAAAAAGCTGGAGAGTAAGGAGAACACCTCTCAGGTTCAGTGTCAATGACTCTTTTTATTCTGGGGTTGAACCTGGTTGATGGTTGAAGCCTCCTCTCCTGGCTCTCTACTCCTCTGCTTATCTTTCTCTTCTATCATGGAGTTGACTTTCCCATCTTGGGAATTCCTTCTTCTCTTGAACTTTTGGCTTTGGAAATGACTCTGTCTCCCAGTGATTCATCCATCGCTACTTCCCTTCCTGGAGCAAATTCCCCAAATTGCCTGTGGTCCATAACAGCCCCTGAATAATGGACTTCATGTGACATGGAGAGAAGCAAGTATTTTCCTGGGCTATTCTGATGAAGATGAGCAGGAGTGGGATATAGATTCTTTCACTTCTAGTGCATGGTGGGGCGGTTGGCCTTTGGTGAGTGCAGTATCTGATTTAGGACTTGCTTAGCCTCTAAACCTGTGTGTTAACTGTGGGCAGGGAACATGCCTACCAACCCTATTCAATCATACTCTCCCAAACACTTATTACAGTGCTCTGCATGCAGGTATTGCTAAATAAATATCATTGATGATGTTGATTCTTTGCCCACAAGGAACTTACCTTTTCATTCAGAGTGAAATTGGTTATAGAAGAGACAAAATGTCATGACAGAAATCAAAATTCTGAAATCTTTGAAATATATTATTTCCTAAAGTGGATGAAAAAATTGTAATGCTCAATAGGATATTTAAAACACTTTAAAATGAATTAAAGGAGCATATAAAAGATTATTGTGATAGCCAACCAAATGATCAAATTACACTAGAAATCTATTTAGGAACTCCTTCTTTAAATGCAGTTTATCTTCAATTATTCAAACGTGGCCAAGCCCAGAATATTCTTTGAAAGGTACTTTCAAACAAAAATTTTCAGAGGATTACTGCTTTTCTTCCTTTTCAAATTGTGAGCCCCCCATAACACTTGTGCCTGAGATGATCATTTTCTAACTGTCCCAGTGCTTACCACAGCTATCAATGTTTGTCTCCCTCTTTAGACTTTAAACTTCTTGTGGGCAGGGAATGTACCTGTTTATCGTATTGTTTATTTATTGTTTAAGCTCTCCCAAGTGCTTAGTACAGTGCCCTCTACAAAGTAAGACAGCAAATATGATTGACTGACTGAGAGATTCATTTATGATACAAATCTCCTTGTCTCGAAGTCTCTTTTTTTAAGGATTTGATTTATGAAAAGACTGCCCTTTGCTCGAGAGCCTTAGGGTGTGATTGTAAATTAAAACACTTTTTAAAACTCATAAACCCCTACGCAATTAATCTCAAATGAAAAATAGCAGTAGAAACATTTTAAAACCCCCATCAGGGTGAACCAGACAGAGCAAATAGGTTTTGAATGGTATCCTGAAGGTCAGAAAACTGGGAATCTTTTAGAAGTGGGCAGGAAGAGTGTGACAGAAATATAATCCTTCAAGGGGAGGTCTGTTCCCTTGAACTGTAATCTTGCAGATGACAGATCTCAGGCATCACAAATGAGAGAGAGAGAAAGAGTATAGAAAATAATCATTGCCAACATTTTATGAAGAGCATCACTCATATAAATACATCCGGGATTAGTAAACATCAATATCTGCAGTATTTACTGAAAGCCTACTCTGTGCATATGCTGTGATGGGCATTAAGAGAATGAAAGTTCATATTTATATACTTTCTGGTTCAAGTAAGAGGCTACAACAGTGAAATTTTTATCGTGTGTGATGATGACTGACAATTTCTTCCACACTGTTTTGCCCCTACTCCGTTGTTGAACGTCCTTATATAATAATAATTATGGAAATTGTTAAGCACTTACTATGTACCAGACACTGTTCTAAGTGCTGGAAGACCTGGCTCCGTTTCTTTGTCTTCCTCTTAATGCTGAAAAATGTCCCCAAGCCTCTGCTCTAAGAATCACCCATTTCTACTTGCTGTATGGGAGGTTAGTCTGTCTTTTGCTGTCTCCCAATTCACCCTCCTGGGTAATTATTTCCAACATTTGAGATTTGATTTCAGTCAATCATTGTTCTTTATTGAACACTTACTGTGAAACAGATGAAATATGATTATTTTCCTCCATGCTTTGAGGGAGAAAAGGCTAAAAGGTATTATATAAGGTCTCTGCCTATTGGGTTTTGAGGACCTGGTCCCCTCCTTAGATGGTGCTTCTGTAAACTGACAATCACTTCCTGCCCCTTACACTATGAATTGGTAATGGATGATGCCTACTTACAGTTAGTAATGTGACAATTAAGATTGAGTTTTGGGCAATAGAAATAATTGGATAAAAGTGGTATTCAGATACATTATTGCAAGATGAAATTGTATGGAGAATTTTGAAAGAGAGCTAAAGTAAAGCTAAAGTGTAAACCCGATTCCAAAGAGGCGCCACAAAATCATAGAATGCAAGACCAAATTGGAAGTGAAGTAGGGGAGAGAAACTGAGAAACAGGAAATACCTGTTAGAGTCTCAGGACACACCTTGAGAGGTGTGTTTCAAAACATGTCAAAGGTCAAGTTGTGTTGTTGATCATTTGGTGACGTGTCTTTTTATCAAAATTCTGAATAGAGGAAACATTTGTGAACAACCTTAACCAGTCATTCAATGATATTGTTTGAGTGCTTACTCTGTACAGAGCACTGTACTAGGATTTTGGGGAGTGTAATAGAGTTAGTAGACCCAATTTCTTGCCCACAAAGGAGTTTACAATCTAAGCTGGGGAGAAAGACACTAAAACTAAAGCAGGTAGGGGAATTAACAGAGCTTAAAGTGTATGCATAAATGCTACAGGGAGCTGAGGAAGGGGAGGGGAGGATGGGAGAGTGCCCAAGTGCTTAACCAAGAGACTGGTTCAGTTGGTCTTTCAAAGGTACTGTAAATAATAATAATTGAAATAATAATAATGATGTTCTTCCTACAAGCTAAGACTGTAAGTGCTGGGGTAGATATAAGATAATCAGGTTATACACAGACCCTGTCCCATCCAATGCTCACGGTCTACATGTGTGTTCAATCGTGTTTATTGAGCGCTTACTGTGTGCAAAGCACTGTCCTAAACACTTACAATTATGACATTTGTTAAGCGCTTACTATGTGCCAAACACTGTTCTAAACGGTGTGGATAAAGGTAATCAGTTTGTCCCAAGTGGGGTCCGCAGTCTTACTGCCCATTTTAGAGTTGAGGTAACCGAGGCACGGAGAAGATAAGTGACTTGCCCGAGGTCACACAGCAGACAAGTGGGGGAGTCTGGATTTGAACCTGTGTCCTCTGCCTCCCAAGGCCGGGCTCTTGCCACTAAGCCATGCTGCTTCTCTACTAGCAGTGGTTAACGACTGAGGGGTCTGTTTGGGGGTTTCCAGGCAGGGACCTGTTTTGTCTGGCTGGCTGCCTTGGGATTTTGAAGACGTTAGCTGGCCTGATGATTTCTAGGTCTGGCAGATCTTCCTGAGAGAGGAGTGTCCTACCTGGGTCAGGACCCGGGCCCTTACTATGCCATGGGTTGGTTGTTCTTTACAGTTTCACAACTAGGATAATTGAACTGGGGTTTGGGAAATTTCCTAGGAAGCAGCAGCATGGTTTATTGAGAAGAAAGCAGTATTGGGAGGCAGGGGATCTGGATTCTAATCCCGGGGCCACCATTTGTCTCCTGTATGACCTTGGGCAAATCACAATTCCTCTGGGCCTCAGTTTCCTAATCTGTAAAATGGGGATTCAATACCTGTTCTCTCTTTACTTAGCCTGTGTGCTCCATGTCGGACAAGGGCTGGGTACGACCTCCTGATTGTCTTCTATTTACCCCAGTGCTTAGTTCAGTGCCTGGCACATAGTAAATGCATAACAAGTAGGGAAGCAGCGTGGCTCAGTGGAAAAAAAAGCCCGGGCTTGGGAGTCAGAGGTCATGAGTTCGAATCCCAGCTCTGCCACTTGTCAGCTGTGTGACTGTGGGCAAGTCACTTAACTTCTCTGTGCCTCAGTTACCTCATCTGTAAAATGGGGATTAAGACTGTGAGCCCCACATGGGACATCCTGATTCCCCTGTGTCTACCCCAGCGCTTAGAACAGTGCTTGGCACATAGTAAGCGCTTAACAAATACCAACATTATTATTATTATAACAAGTCCCATTTTAAAAAAAGCAAGCAGCATCCATATTTTGATTTTTAAAGAAGCATATAGGAGACTTTCCTTCCCAGAGACTTCCTGCTACAGTCTGCCTGGGACCGTGGGTGTTATCTGCCTGAGAACAGAATCTTCTTGGGATAAAACTCCTCTTGTATCCACAGTCAGATGGATGGAGGAATGCTAGAGGTATCTAAATGAGTGCTGGGGTGTTTTCTGGGGGGGTGAGGATTTGAGGAACTTGGCTTCCTCTTTTGGTTTCGGGAGAATTTGAGGGTAGGTGGGTTTTGGATGAATTTTGAGTGTGGGTTTGACACATTTGACCCCATTGGTAGGCAGGAGAGGTATCTTCTGGATAACCTGAGGTGAGAAGCAGTGACGCTCAGTGGAAAGAGCACGGGCTTTGAAGTCAGAGGTCATGGGTTCAAATCCCCAATCTGCCACTTGTCAGCTGCGTGACTATGGGCAAGTCACTTCACTTCTCTGTGCCTCAGTGACCTCATCTGTAAAATGGGGATTAAGACTGTGAACCTCACGTGGGACAACCTGATTACCTTGTATCAGCCCAGTGCTTAGAACAGTGCTCTGCACATAGCAAGTGCTCAACAAATACCAACATTATACTGAACATTCATGCATGAAACATTTCAGTCAACCCCCAAAACCCTGATGCAATTGACTGAGGAGAGTCCTGACCCTGTTTCAGTCATTCTAGGAGCTTCATCAGCAAAGTAATCAGTATGAAGGGGAAGCTGAGGACTCTGTACATAACTTCATTTAAAGGTGAAACTCAAAGTTTCCACATTCAGAGTCTATTTCTACTTGACATGCATGCCCTGTGTATACCCCCTGAGGAGATAACTATCCCAATACTGTCCTTGAGGTGTTCGCGGTCTAACGGCAAAAGACACCAGTCATAAAACAATGGACAAGGAAGGAATAATTAAGAGTAGGCAAGGCTAGCTGAAAATAGCAAGCCCAGGTCGATAAGCAACAAATGCACGCAAGAAACTAAAACCATTTTTGGTATTATGAAAGCATGGCAGTGTAGAGAAAGCAGAATAAAAGACAGGAGAGTTGATTTCAAATATTGCCTCTGTCACTTGCCTTTTGGACAAGTCACTTCACTTCTCTGTGTCTCAATTTCTTCACGTGTAAAATGGGATGTTAATCATATGTTCTCCCTTCTGCTTAGACTATAAACTCCTTATGGAGAAGGACTCTAACCAATAAATAAGCTTATGCCCTACTCACCCCAGTGCTTAGTATAATGTTTGGCATAGAGTTGGCTCCGTGGAAGGAGCCCAGGCTTGAGAGTCAGAGATCACAGGTTCTAATCCCGGCTCCGCCACCTGGCACCTGTGTGACTTTGGGTAAGTCACTTCACTTCTCTGGGCCCCAGTGACCTCATCTGTAAAATGGGGATGAAGACTGTGAGCCCCACATGGGACAACCTGATTCCCCTGTGTCTACCCCTGTGCTTAGAACAGTGCTTGGCACATAGTGAGCACTTAACAAATACCAGCATTATTATTATACATTTTCCTCATGATTAAATATCTATCCTACCTCCCTTAAGGTTTTGAGCCCCATGTCGACCGGGAACTGTAGCTGATTGAATTACATCATATTGACCCCAGGATTTGACACATCGTAAAGGCTTACAAAGACCGTTATTATTAGGAATGTTTTTATATTTTCTCAAAGCACCCTTTTGTCAAGTAAATATTTCCTATGGATTTGGAAGCAGTGTGGCTCAGTGGAAAGAGCACGGGCTTGAGAGTCAGAGGTCATGGATTCTAATCCCAGCTCTGCCACTTGTCAGCTGTGTGACTTTGGACAAATCACTTAAATTCTCGGTGCCTCAGTTATGTCATCCGTAAAATGAGGATTAAGACTTTGCGCCCCATACAGGGACTGTCTCTATCTGTTAACAATTTGTACATTCCAAGTGCTTAGTACAGTGCTCTGCACATAGTAAGCGCTCAATAAATACTACTAATAATAATAATGTTGGTATTTGTTAAGCGCTTACTATGTGCCGAGCACTGTTCTAAGCGCTGGGGTAGACACAGGGGAATCAGGTTGTCCCACGTGGGGCTCACAGTCTTAATCCCCATTTTACAGATGAGGGAACTGAGGCACAGAGAAGTTAAGTGACTTGCCCAAAGTCACACAGCAGACAAGTGGCCGAGCCGGGATTCGAACCCATGAACTCTGACTCCAAAGCCCGTGCTCTTTCCACTGAGCCACGCTGCTTCTCTATTGAATGAATGAACCTGATTACCTTGTATCTACCCCAGCTCTTAGAAAAGTGCTTGCCACATAGTGAGCACCTCACCAATGCCATCATTATTATTATTATTCCTAATTTAACACCTACCTGTGCCATTTTACAAGCCAATCACCGACTCTGTTTTGGGACTTCCTTTCCAAATCATAGATCTTGCCTCTTCAGTATTCTGTTCGGCACTCGCCGCTCTGGGACTGCTCCCAGATCAAGCTCATCAGACTATCCCAATCACTTCAGTAACCCTCCTTTATCCTCCACAAACTCCGTTTACTTCAGATTTTATCTCTTTATGGTAGATGGTTTCATGTTGCTATTCCTTGAGCTTGGGACCAAGAATGTGGTTGATAGAGAGGATACATGCTGGGTAAATGCTAGGTTCGTGGCTCAGTGGAAATAGCCCGGGCTTGGGAGTCAGAGGTCATGGGTTCGAATGTGAGCTCTGTTACCTGTCAGCTGTGTGACTGTGGGCAAGTCACTTCACTTCTCGGTGCCTCAGTAACCTCATCTGTAAAATGGGGATGAAGACTGGGAGCCTACTGTGGGACAACCTGATTACCCTGTATCTCCCCCAGAGCTGAGAACAATGCTCTGCACATAGTAAACGCTTAATAAATATCAACATTATTATTATTATTATTATTAGATTACATGCTTATGTCTGACTTTGGACACTAACTTCAAAATATCTACTTTTGAGCACTAGATGGCTCTCTATGGCCTGAAAGAGTTAAAGCTGCTTTCAATTCCTTCCTACCCAGACCTTACCCAGTGGGAGATAACGGTTCATTATCCTCAATGTGTTGGAAACTCTTTTTTTCCATTTTATTCAAAGCTAAAACAAAACAAGAGTTTCCCTGTATCGGCTGTGATTTGGATCTTTTTCTGGTAAACTGTCTTAAATTGTATTGCTTTTCCTCTAGGGAGAGAAATGAAGTGTTCCCCTAAAGTGTAATAGATATCCCTCTTTTGACTCTCCTTTGTTACTCTTTGACTCTCTTGGAAGCCCCAAAATACACCTTTTCAGCTGTCAATGTATTTATAAATTTTGTTCATATGCTTTCCTTTTCACTACCCTAAACCACAATCTCTGGGTAGCAACAGTCAGAAATGTTGATATTGCACCTACTAATGGGAAATTATTTTTCTAAGGTCCACTTGAAAGGACTCTCTCATGTCTATCTCCAAATATCAAGGAGACAGAAGTACATACGTAGTAGGATCCCCACTCATTCTACCACAATTCCTCCCAAAAAACAATTCTCCCTTTTTTAAAAAAAATTGGTATTTGTTAAGCACTTACTATATGCAGAGCACTGTTCTAAGCACTGGGGTATACGGGGTAATCAGGTTGTCCCACATGAGGCTCACAGTCTTAATCCCCATTTTACAGATGATGTAACTGAGGCACAGAGAAGTTAAGTGACTTGCCCGCAGTCACACAGCTGACAAGTGGCAGAGCTGGGATTCGAACCCATGACCCCTAACTCCCAAGCCCGGCCTCTTTCCAGTGAGCCATGCTGCTTCCCGCTACTTTTTGCCATTCAGTCACATTTTCAAGGCAAAATGCAAAAGTGCAGAGACTGAATTTTAGCCATTTCTTTTAAAGGTGACTCTTGGCTAGGGCTGGATAGTTTGCATGATGTGAAATCTCCCCTTAACTCTTCCCATTCCACTGGCAGTGTATAGCTCAGGTTTTGTTCACAGTAATAAAGAAGAGAGTTCGTTAATGGTCATTTCACCCTTTCTTCCTTCCCTGTAGATGATCATGGATTTATAGACACTAACGGTTTATTCACTATTTCCACCCCACCAGCATTCCTTCTTATACATCCTAATAATAAAAATAATAATGATGGTATTTGTTAAGCACTTATTCTGTGCCAAGCACTGTTCTAAGCTCTGGAGGAGGTACAAGGTAATCAGGTTGTCCCAAGTGAGGCTCACAGTCTTAATCCCCATTTTACAGATGAGATAATGGGCAGAAAGAAGTTAAGTGACTTGCTCGAAGTCACACAGCTGACAAGTGGTAGAGTCGGGATTAGAATCCACAATCTCTGACTCCCAACTCTGTGCTTTTGCCATTAAGCCATGCGGCTAACTGATTTAAACCACCAAAATTAACAATATTATGACGTTTGTTTAACACTAACTAGGTGCCAATAGCTGTACTATAAACCCTAGGGTAGAAACAAAGCTACCAGGTTGGACACAGTCCCTGAGCCCTAAGTGGGACAACCTGATTACCTTGTATCTACCCCAGCGCTTAGAATAGTGCTTGGCATTTAGTAAGCGCTTAACAAATACCAACATCATTATTATTATTATTATTATTATTATGGGGCTCACAGTCTAAGTAGGAGGGAGTAGGATATAATCTCTAGATGAAAAAAAATGTGCCACCGAGAAGTTAAGCGACCTGCCCAAGGACACGCAGAAGAGACACGGTGGAGTTGGGATTGGAATCCAGGACTACGACTCTTAGGCTTCCCCTCTTTCTGCTAGGCAACACTGCTTTAATTTAAATGAGAAGCTGCATGGCTTAGGGGAAAGAGCGTGGGTTTGGGTTACAGAAGATGAGTTCTAATCCCGCCCCTGCCACTTGTCTGCTGTGTGACCTTTGGCAAGCCACTTAACCTTTCTGTGCCTCAGTTACTTCATCTGTAAAGTCGGGTTTAAGACTGTGAGCCCCACATGGGATTACCTTGTATCTCCCTCAGCTCTTAGAACAGTGCTTGGCACCTAGTAATCACTTAATAAATACCATAATTATGATTATTATATTGGATTCATGGGATCATCTCTCCTTCTCTCTGTACTGTAAAATCCCTGAAAGTAGAGACTGTGTTTACCAACTCCCAATTAGAAGCAGCGCGGCCTAATAAGAAGCAGCATGGTTAGTGGAGAGATCACAGGTCTGGGAGTCAGAAGGATAATAATAATAATAATGTTAGTATTTGTTAAGTGCTTACTACGTGCAGAGCACTGTTCTAAGTGCTGGGGTAGGTACAGGGTAATCAGGTTGTCCCACGTGAGGCTCACAGTTAATCCCCATTTTACAGATGAGGAAACTGACACCCAGAGAAGTTAAGTGACTTGCCCACAGTCACGCAGCGGACAAGCAGCGGAGCTGGGATTCAAACTCATGACCTCTGACTCCCAAGCCCGGGTTCTTTCCACTGAGCCATGCTGCTTCTCTAAAAGTTCTAATGCTGTCTGTCAGTTGTCTACTCTTTGACCTTGTACAAGTCACTAAACTTAGCTGTGCACAATGACTTCATCTGCTCTGTGATCTTGGGCAAGTCACTTCACCTCTCTGGGCCTCAGTTACCTCAGCTGTAAAACAGGGATTAAGACCGTGAGCCCAGCTCTGCCATTTGTCTGCTATGCAATCTTGGGTAAGTCACTTTTCTGGACCTTAGTTATCTCATCTGTAAAATGGCGATTACAGATAGAACAGGGACCCGCTTTACTTTTAGCTACTCTAGCACTTAGTACCATGCTTGGCACATGGTAAGCACTTAACGAATACTAGAAACAGTGTTGCACAGTGGTTAGAGCTTGGGCCTGGGAATCAGAAGGTCGTGGTTTCCGATTCTGGCTTCACTACTACTCTGCTGTATGGCCTTGGGCAAGTCACTTCATTTCTGTGCACCCGTTTCCTCATCAGAGAAGGAGCATGACTTCGTGGAAGCAGCCCAGGCTTGGGAGTCAGAGGTTGTGGGTTCTAATTCTGACTCTGCCACTTAGCTGTGTGACTTTGGGCAAGTCACTTAACCTCTCTTGCCTCATTTACCTCATCTGTAAAATGGGGATGAAGACGGTGAGCCCCACGTGGGACAACCTGATTATCTTGTATCTACCCCAGTGCTTAGAACAGTGCTTGCCACATAGTAAGCACTTAACAAATACCATCATCATCACCTGTAAAATGGGGATTGAGACTGTGAGCCCCATGTGAGATTTGCTTGTATCTGTCCCAGTGCTTAGTACAGTGCCCGGTACATAGTAAGCGTTTAACAAATGCCATTATTTTTGTTATCAATTAAATAGGGAACAAGACTGTATATTTGGTAAGTGGACTGTGTCACAACCTGATCAGCTTTTATCAGCTTTGTACAGTACCTGGCTCATAGTAAGTGCTAAACAAATACCATAAACAAACCCCAAATCAACTATATTGTACTTTCCTAAGAGATTAATACATTTCTCTGGTCACAGTAAGAACTCAAGAAATACCAGTGACTGGTTGATAGATTATAAAGATGTTGATAGGCCTGTCAGATTGTAAAAATCCTTTAGGGCAGAGATCATATTCTCCCAAATGGTTAGGACAGTTTTCCTGAAGATAGCACTTGATAAAATTGATGGATTTATTGAAAATAAAAAGGAAATTGTTGAAGAAATTCTTCCTGTGGCTTCCCCTACAACCCAGTCCATTTCACTGCTGGTAATTATACATGCTCAGGTCAGCCTTTGAGTCAGAAGATAACATCGTCATCTGCTTTCTCGAGTGGTCTTTGCATGGAAAAAAATCTCAGCTCCACGTTCAGGTGGTTGTTGGAGGGTTAAAAATGAAAATAAACACTGGCTCATAAATATGGATCATGAATTTATGAGTGAACCCAAATTGCTCTGTTGATTTCTAAAATAATTACTCTTAAATTTCACCCAACAGGTTATTAAAAAAATATTTCTATGCTTTTATTTTTCTTTACCAGGACCATCTGAAATTTCTTTTTTTCTTGTAACGAGATCATAATTCCTGCTCAAATGAATAAGTGTTTGTGGATGTTCAGGCAAAAAATGTGACACCTACATGTCTGATCAAATTCTCTCTCATTTCATTGGTACAAATTGAAAATGTATTATAAGTCGTTTAATTCTACCGATATGCTTTGCAGGGATATGTTGGTTTATATGTATATACATGTTTGTATGCATATACATGTATACAATGAGCACGTGCATGTGAACACACACACCTCTATACATATCAGATTGTTCCATAACAGAAACTTGCTTTGGGGAAGAGATATGCTGCTGAAGTAATGTACCCTTTGTATCCCAAGAGAGCAGTTAATCACTTGAGTAGACACGGACATGTTCTGAACATCTATCTCAAGGCAATGTATATATCCCTATGGGTGTTCAGAGTAGGTCTTTTGAAAATTGTGCTTTTTTTCCTTTCAAAACAAGGCAACAGTAGTGATTCATTGTGCTGCCACCCCCTGCCTATAAACGATGGCAGCAACGAGGTGGGCTTGAAGTCAGTCAAACCATGAGCACTTGACAGCATCATGACAGTTTAGTTGAAACAGAAGTCCAGTCACTTAGGAAAGGAGTTTCTCTGTTCTCCTCAGCCAGGCTGCATTTCCCATTCACCTCCTTGAACTCATTTTGAATCATTAAATATTTGAACAGTTTCTTTGTTTGATCATAGGATTCTTTGTTTTGTCTCTTTTTCCTCTCAAGTGTCTTCCTGTGGTGGCATAACATCAAGGCTAGGTCTACACTGGTTAGGTCGAACATTAAGACAATTAACTAGATAATTCACACATGCACACAGACACACACACACACAAAAAAAACCAGGTCCTATAAAGAAAAGCAGATCATTTGGATGAAATTTCTGGAGTGGTTGCTTTCTTTCATAGACTTCTCAGTGTATTCTAATTTCCACTTCAATTAATCTCTGTAGACACAATGCAAGGATTGGCTTTATGTATGAATGAACCCCTGAAAAGTAAGAAATTCAGACATGACTAAAAAACATGTTGAGAAAATATGTTCAAAGGCTCCCATCAATCATTCCATGGTAAGAACAGAAAACAATTTTAAGATTTGTAGGCTTTTACCCATAAAAACGTATTCCAGGGTCATTTTCATGTAATGAATGTAAGAATTCAAAATTCTCACTGAGGAAAAAAAAAAAAGATAAAACAATAGGCATCGGGAAGTGTTTCTTTGGTTTGCTTTCCCCACTAATGCAGTGGGATGCCTGAAGATAATTTAAAGAGAGCTGAAGAGCAGAGGGACCCAAAACAGAAATCTGTTTTCAAGACACAAATATGAATATTAAATAAGCTAAACAAAGAAAATCTGAAGGTACTGTTCCTAGAAGCCACTCCACAAGCTTCTTCCTTACCAAGTTTCTATCTCTGCAGAAGTTGATCATACCCTGGAATTGCTGATCTCAGAGCTCTGATCTGAACTGTATCCTCACTTTGTAGTAGATGTGATAGTATTATTAATACTATTAATTAAGGCTTATATACAGAGCACTCTGTTAAACTCTGTACATATTAATCGCTGTGTGTGTGTGTTTCAACTCAAGTGATTAATGTGATTATTTGGGAAAGAATATATAGCTGAGATTATGGATTCTAACAATAAAAATAATAGGAAAAGAGTTCTGGGATAAGAAAATGTTTTGCAATTGAAATGTATGAGATAGTATTGCATAACTGTATGAGTATGTCCCTAGAAATTAGGGTCTCTGTTCCTTGGAAGAGCCCACAAAGATGTATTTACTTATATATGCTCTTGTTTCTTGTAAAAGGTGGAACCTAATTTTCTACTTTCAATATCTGAAGTTTATTTTAACGTCTGTTCACCCAATAGGCTGTAATCTCCTTGAGGGTAGGGATTGTGTCTACCAACTCCATTGTATAGTACTCTCTCATGCTGTTAGTACAATGTTCTGCACACAATAAGCATTCACTAAAACATTGGTTGATTAATAATTCACTAATGACATTTATTAAGCACTTGAAATGTGCTGGGCTAGATCCACAATCGGGTCCCACAAAGGCTTCACAGTTTAAGTAGGAGGGAGAACAGGTAATGATTTTTACAATTCAAGTGAGGGAACTGAAGCACAGAAAAGATAAGTGACTTGCCCACGGTCACACACTACATATGTAGCGGAGCTGGGATTAGAATCCAGGTCTTTTGACTCCCAAGTCCCAGCTCGTTCCCCTAGTCCACACTGCTTCGAGCTGCTTTTAGGATAAAACCTAATGATGTTTTATCCACTCTAATCCCATTGCATATATTTCAGGTGACTTCTTAGGACAGGTCTGATAGAGAAGCAGCATGGACCAGAGGTTAGAGCAAGGGCCTGGCAGTCAGAAGGTCATTGGTTCTAACCCTGGCTCCGCCACTCGTCTGTTGTGTAACCCTAGGCAAGTCAATTTTCTTCTCTGAGCCTCAGTTACCTCATCTGCAAAATGGAGACGGGACCATGTCCAACCATTTGTATCCACCCAAACACTTAGTACGGTGCCTGGCATATAGTAAACACTGAACCAACACTGTAATTATTAGAGAATTATTTCTGAATCATTAACCAAATGCAAACACTTGTGTTGAAACTGTGTGCGGATGGTAAGGGGTGGGGAAAAGTTAGGGTAAGTTTCATGGCTAGTGTTAAAGTGGAAAAAAACTCTCAAAACTCCTAGCAAGATCTCCAGTCAGACACATGAACATTTAACTACCAAATCAATCATATTCATTGAGTGTTTGCTGTGCGCAGAGCACTGTACTAAAGCACTTGGGAGAGTCAGTATAACACAGTTGCTAGACGTGTTCCCTGCTCAAAATTTATGCTTAGCTAGTGTTGATCTTGCTCTTCAGGTGGAAAATTACATGGTGTTTTTTTGTGAAGCTCCTACAGGACAGTCGCTCAGCATAAGCTTTAAAAAATTTGTTTGACACTTTGATGCGTTTCCATTATAAATTCACTTTCCAATCACGTAACACACTTATTGGAATTTAGAGTTTCATTTTTAAAATTGAAAAAAAAAAAATGACCTCCACAACCCTCTGATTGAGAAGAAGATACAAATCTTCCTTCAACATTTTCATATTTCAGAAAAGGATTAGTGATTCTGCATTTTTCTAATTTCATTGAGTATTTTGTATAATAATTCATTTTAATATTTTCAGATGTCCAAAAAATGCTATAACAATATATATGAGTTTTTAAGAGAAACTATTAATCACAAAGTGTAATGGAACAAATTATTTTTAAATCTACACTTTTTCTTGATGTTAATGAAAGGTGTTTATATTTCATTACCATAACAAGGATTTTCTAGACCTTTACACTAAAATTTGACCATGCACTGGCACATCCTAGATTAATATTATATTTTTCTACAATACAATGCTTCACACATAGTAAGCACTTAACAAATACTATCATTATCATTATTATTATGATGATGATAGTGCCAGAAACTCTCTGCTACTGTGCTTTAAGGGTCTATTTAATTACTTTAATGGTTTTTAGATGTCAAATAGTTTTCTACTGGGTTTAAATATTGTGACCCCAAATGTCTTGACTGAGAAAAAATCGTAAAGTGCTCCAAACCTTTCATTAGATTTATTTGGACATCTTGTAATGGAAAGTCGAAAACCTAAAATGTCTTATTTCTCTTCAGAAACCTCTTTCTAGATTTTCTGTTTAATGTTTCATGGTGATTAATGAAAGAATGTTTGGTGTTTGAAGATTAAATCCAAGTCTTTCAATTGTTTCTTAGAAGAGTGTTCCAAATTTAGCTTGCCTCCACTCAGGAAAAGAGGGGAGACATTTAACACTGTGGTTATGCATGCAACTTAATTAAACTGAATCCAGCTATAGCAGCATTAAGGGTAAGGAGTCTACCACAAGGTTATTTGGGTTGAACCACTGTGAGGCATGATCTCTCCATCAAAAATATGCCTAATGGTCCACAGGATGTGACTGAATAGCTAATTAATTGATGGTTTGATTGTTGATTTTCCAAGACAAGTCACTGCTGTGAATTTAACCTCCTCCAGAGTCCAAAGTGAAAATTCTGCACCACATCTAGAGAGGAATAGATTGAAGCTTGTAGTTTGCTTGGCATAATTTTTAAACAAAACGTTCAGGCTTTATTAAACTTGATTTTCATATAGATTTTGCTTTATGAACGTGAAAAGAAAGAGCTGACACATAGATCAGTGTATGAATTCTTATTAATATAAGGCGAGTGTAAGCAAAGAAGATGGAAAGGGAAAAAAGGAATAGGCATATATACCTTAGGGGATAAATGTGGTCTAAAAATGCTTCAAATTATTGGCTTTGAACTAACCTGATATTGTATGTGAGTGTGCGAGAGCAAGAAGTAGACCATTGCTGCTGTTTTTCTTTTTTCAGTTTGTGGGCACAGATTGTCATCATCATCATGTTATCATTACTATGGACAATTAAAATTAAAATAATGTTTTTTATTAAGTACTTACTATGTATCAAGCAATGTTGTAAGCACTGAGGAAGATACGAGATGATCAGGTCAGACAATCCCTCTCCCATTCAGAGCTCGCAATCTATGTAGGAGGGGGAACAGAATTTCAATCCGCATTTTTCATATGAAGGAACTGAGGAACAGAGAAGCTAAATGACATGTCCAAGGTCACACAGCAGGCATGTGGTGGTTCAAAATTAGAATGCAGGCCCTCTGATTCCCAGGTCAATGTTCTTTACACTAAGCCATGCGTGTCCTCCATTCTGTGTCTATTCAGTATCCCTGTCCATCTTTACATTGAATTCTGCCCTGAATATAAGCATATCAGCTTCTGCAGCTAATATGATAAGACTATGCAGATTTTTCATACACACTATGCATATCATTTTTCTGTCGCTTCATGTTTCATTAGAAGCAGCACGGTCTAGTGTAAGATTCACAGGAATGTGTTTACCAGCTTTGTTGTATTGTACTATCCCTAGTGCTTAGTTCAGTGCTTTACACACAGAAAATGCTTAATAAATATGATGGATTTCTGGGTTCTAATCCAGACTCTGCCACTTATCTGATGTGTTCCCTTGGTCAAGCCACAGAACTTATTTGCGCCTCATTTTCCTCCTTCATGAAATGGCATTTAAATAACCTGTTCTTCCTTCCCCTTAGATTGTGAGCCCCATGGGGACTGCATCTGACCAACTATTTTGTATTCACCTCAATGTTTAGTACAGTGCTTGGTACATACTAAGCACTTAACAAATTAACAATCGTATTAGTGAGCACGTACTGTGTGCAGAGCACTGTACTAAGTGCTTGGGAGAGTACAAAATAAAGGATCTGGTAGACACATCCCCTGCTTTTCAACGCACTCACTGTATAGAGGGGGAGATAGACATTAATATGAATAAATAAGTTACTGAGTACTGTACTGTGAGACTGAGGGTGGGGGAGAATAAAGGGTGCAAATCTAAGTGCAGATAAATTCCACATAAACTGCTGCTTCCATCACCTGGTAATGAAAACAGCGAAGCACTTTTAGAGGAAGGCATAGAAGTTTCAACAGCCTATGTCTCAGGGTATATTTGGGAGACCAGTGATTAAGGTCCCTGTCTCTGGGAGCTTCCCCTCATCAGATAATCTAGAGATGTTCAGTGCTGCACTATTGATTCCATATCTATCCAGTTCACAAGGCACAAGTGCTATTCTTCTTTGGAGATGATTGCTGCTATCTTTGTCCCATATTGTCCTGATGTTTCATGGCATGATGGCTGTTTCCTATCTAGTCATTGCTTTTCTTTTTGTTACTCTATTGCAAGATTTAAAGTTCACCAAGTAAGGCCCTCTAGCCAGTCAGTTTTGAATGTGATGAGGCTGGAAATGTTTATAGCATTCATTCATTCATTCAGTAGTATTTATTGAGCGCTTACTATGTGCAGAGCACTGTACTAAGCACTTGGAATGAACAAGTCGGCATCTTCACTAGTTCCTCTTCCATGCAGGATGAGCAGCATGTTCCCAAACAGAGATGCTCAGTTTTCAGGTGTTGCCAAATTGGTCACTTGGTGAAACCAGCATGGGCTTCAAAGTCAGAGGAAATGGGTTCTAATCCCTGCTCCACCACTTGCATGCTGTTGACTCTGGGAAAATCTCTTAACTTTTCCGTGCCTTGGTTTCCTCATCAGTAAAATGGGTATTAAAGATTAGTTTTCCCTCCTAGATATACTGTGAGACCCATGTAGGTTGGGCACGCTCTCTGACCTGACCATCTTGTCTGTAACTATCCTCCCATTTAGTATAGTGCTTGGCACAAAGTAAATGCTAAATCAATGTAATTAGTATAATACTCCAAAGCCGAGCCCGAGAGATTGTTTCCTGTCTACTTCTGCTGTATAGGCTGACCTCTGGGGTCTTAGGGAGGTGGTAAAAGAGGAGTGGTAGATAGACTCTGTGGACAGTCCCCTCAGGTAACATCTGTTACGGAGTTGTAAAAATAAGGTGAAATGCCAACTAGCATAATAATGATGATGATGATAATACTGATATTTATTATGTGTTTACTATGTGCCAGGCATTGTATTAAGCGAGGCACAAATCTCCACCCAGCAGCTGCGCTGGGTATTTGCTCAGGTAGTGACCTGGATATCAAAGAGCTTAAGATGGCTGCCTAAATTCAGTGGTCACTGAAGGATTCACCTTTAACTTCTTGGAAGCAACGGACATCCAGCACGTTAGTTGGATTAACCAAAGAAACCTAGTGACACCACACAAGAAGCAGTATGGCTTAGTGGATAAATTGTTCAAGCAATCAACCAAAAAATGGTATTCATTAGGCATTTACCAAGTGCAGAGCAGTGTACTAAGCACCTGTGATAGTACAATACAATAGAATTAGGAGACATGTTCCCTGGCCATAATGAACTTAGAGTCTAGAGGGGGAGACAGACATTAATATAAATTACAGATATATACGTGAATGATGTGGGGCTGAGAGAGGGGTGAATAAAGTGAGCAACTCAGGTTGACACAGGAGGGGTGGGGAAAATAGTAAATGAGGGCTTAGTTAGGGAGGATCTCTTAGAGGAGATGTGTCTTCAGTAAGGATTTGAAGGTGGAGAAAGTGTCTGCTGGACATGAAGAAAGAGGGTGTTCCAGGCCAGAGACAGGATGTTGGGCGAGAGGGCGGGGACAAGATTGACAAGATTGTGATACAGTTAGAGGGTTGGCATCACACAGCCCAGTTTGGAGACTGGGTTGTAGTAGCAGGTAGGAAGGGGCAAGATGATTTAGAGCTTTCAAGTTTATGGTAAGGAGTTTCTGTTTGATGCAGAGCTGGATAGGCAACCACTGGAGGTTCTTGAGGAGTGGAGAAACATGGCCTGAACGATTTTGTAGAAAAACGTTCCAAGCAGCAGAGTGAATTATCGACTGTAGTAATGCTGCATATGCTTAGAGACTGTTTCCTTCCCTCTTAGGATCTATGCACACGTTTTTCAGCTCTGTCATTTAAAAGCTCAGAGAGAAAGAGGGAGAGAGAGATTTTAATAGATCTGGAGTAGAGAATGCATGTCTAAATACACTTTTTATTAAAATTGACATTTCAGAGCTTTCAGCTTCAGATAG
This sequence comes from Ornithorhynchus anatinus, assembly GCF_004115215.2. NCBI lineage: Eukaryota > Metazoa > Chordata > Mammalia > Monotremata > Ornithorhynchidae > Ornithorhynchus > Ornithorhynchus anatinus. Next base: position 31,730,387 of record NC_041745.1, read on the forward strand.
ATTTTCTCCCTTTTTTGGTTGCAGTATTGCTGTTTGTAATAAAAGCAATATGGGACTTTCATCAAAAAAAAAAAAGCTCCTCTCTTTTGTAATACTGACTATCCATCAACCATCATGATCCTCCATGCAGAGATCTCTTGGAAGTTGATGGTGTGCTTGAGTGGAGCTAAGCTAGAGTTCTGTGGCAGGTGATTAAGGTGATGAACATTTTACTTTAGGGAGAAATTTTCCACAATAAAATGTTTATGTTGTCGTGTTCATTTTAAACTTAGCTGGAAATGCATTTTAATGTTGATAAGAAAAAAGCTTCAATTATCAAGGCACTTTCATAATCAGCTTCTGGCCAGACTTCATTGCCGTTCATCATTTCCCCTGGCCCACGTTCTACGTTCTACTGCTGGACTGGACTGCCCTTCCTCCTCACATCCACCAAACTAGCTCTCTTCCCCCCTTCAAAGCCCTACTCAGAGCTCACCTCCTCCAGGAGGCCTTCCCAGACCATCTCCCTTTTCCTCTGCTCCTCCCCTCCCCATCGCCCCTACTCCCTCCCTCTGCTCTAGCCCCTTCCCCGCCCCTCAGCCCTGGTGTATATTTGTACATTTTTATTATTCTATTCATTTCATTAATGATGTGTATATATCTATAATTATGTTTATTTAGGTGTTATTGATGTCTTTCTACTTGTTTTGTTTTATTGTCTATCTCCCCCTTCTAGTCTGTGAGCCCATTGTTGGGTAGGGATTGTCTCTCTCTGTTTCTGAACTGTACTTTCCAAGCACAAGTACAGGACTCTGTACACAGTAAGCACTCAGTAAATGTGATTAAGTGAATAAAAATAATCATGCTAGTATTCATTAAAGCACTTACTATATTCTAAGCACCGTAGTGAAGATGATACAAAATAATCAGATTGTATCTGCCCACTATTATTTTATATCAAAATAGATCATCAGAATTATAGATATATACATATCATTAATAAAGCAGCGTGGCTCACTGGAAAGAGCACGGGCTTTGGAGTCAGAGGTCATGGGTTCGAACCCCGGATCTACCACTTGCCAGCTGTGTGACTTTGGGCAAGTCACTTAACTTCTCGGTGCCTCAGTTCCCTCATCTGTAAAATGGGGATTAAGACTGTGAGCCCCACGTGGGACAACCTGATTCCCCTGTGTCTACCCCAGCGCTTAGAACAGTGCTCGGCACATAATAAGCGCTTAACAAATACCAACATTATTATTATAAAATGAATAAAATAATAAAAATGTACAAATATACACCAGGGCTGTGGGGCAGGGAAGGGGGTAGAGCAGTGGGAGGGAGTAGGAGTGATGGGGAGGGGAGGAGGAGCAGAGAAAAAAGGAGACTCAGTCTGGGAAGGCCTCCTGGAGGAGGTGAGCTCTGAGTAGGGCTTTAAAGGGGGGAAGAGAGCTAGTTTGGTGGATGTGAGGAGGGAGGGCAGTTCAGGCCAGCAGTAGGAAGTGGGCCAGGGGTCAACGGTGGGACGGGTGAGAACGAGGCACAGTGAAGAGATTCAAGGCAGAGGAGCAGAGTGTGTAGGCTGGGCTGTAGAAGGAGAGAAAGAAGCTGCCATAGGAGAGGGCAAGGTGATGGAGAGCTTTGAAGTCAACAGTGAGGAGTTTTTGCTTCATGAGAAGGTTGATAAGCTGGAGGTTTTTGAGGAGGGAGGTGACACGCCCAGAACGTTTCTGTAAAAAAAAATAATCCGGGCAATGGAGTGAAGTATAGATTGAAGCAGGGAGAGACAGAAGGTTGCAGAATCATAAAGGATGCTGTTGCAGTAATCCATTCAGGATATGATTAGTGATTGTACCAGCAAGGTAGCAGTTTGAATAATGATGGTACTCTGCACACATTAAGCTCTCAATAAATGTTTGAATGAACATTTAGGTGCTTACTATGTGTCAAACACTGTTCTAAGTGCTGGGGTAGATATAAGCTAATCCGGTTGGATACACTCTTTGTCCCATGTGGGCCTGACAGTTTTATCCCCATTTTACAGATGAGGTCATTGAGTCAAAGAGAAGTGAAGTGATTTGCCCAAGGTTACACAGCAGACAAGTGGCAGAGTTGGGATTAAACCCCAAGTCCTTCTGACTCCCAGGTCCATGCTTTACCCACTAGGCCACGCTGCTTGCCAAACCCTTTCCATGAGCAGTTTACAATGTAATTGTTCTCTGAAAGCACAGGATAATATGACCTCTAAAATCTAAACACTGACAGGTGTCTGAACATGGTGGGAAAATAAATAATTCATTCCAGAGCACGATAGCAGAGTGACCTCTGTTTTTGTTTAGCCTTGACTTTAAGACCTTGATTTCTCCATGAACAATTGTTTCCTAGATCTTATAATTTAGGCCTTATAATACCATAATTACCCTCCGAAATTCTTGGAATGCTAAAAACCCATCTACTGAGTTTCATTCAGAACAAAATGATTAGAAATGAAATCAAGTATGATATTTAAAAAAGGGAGTCAATTAACAGGCTACTTTTTGACAGGGCTTAAGTTGTAAAGACTAAACCACAGAGGGGAGGAACATTTAACAGATATTTGACCTGATGATTCAGCGCCCTTGTGGGCAAACATCCATCTACCACTATTTTGTCAGGAGCTTTTGAAACCTTTTGTAGTGGCAAAAGACTTCCATGATAATGGAACCTTAGTGAACATGGCCAGCACTGAAAAGGGAGTGGTAGCAAGCCTACAATTATTCATTCATTCAATAGTATTTACTATGTGCAGAGCACTGTACTAAGCGCTTGGAATGTACAAATCGGTAACAGATAGAGACAGTCACTGCCTTTTGAAGGGCTTACAGTCTAATCATATTTTAAAGTCTAATTATATTTTAATCTGTGATTGCTTAGGTGGTGTGATTTTCTTTTTCAATGGCAGTCTGAAATTGTTTTTTTGACGATTAAATGGTGTCTGACAAATGTGCTAATTTTATTTATTTTAGGGTCTTGTCCAATATATACTCTGAAAAGGGAGAAATGATACAACCTGGACTATAGTCTTAATGAAGTAATTTCATTTTGTATCAGATGGTCATGTTTGGAAGTGAATTTACCTCAGAGTTTTGCCAGTGGAAACAGATTGGTGGAAGCACACACCTGAAAATAGAACACTCAATTCAAGAGAACTACATTTATGCTGAAATATTTGTTAATTTCCCTTATAATATCCTTATAATTTCCCTTATAATGCATGGAATGTCATCCATTTCGTTACTAGCATTTGCAGAGGGAGTATTACGTACATAGCTTTGTATAAGATCCTTGGCAATTTATTCAAAAGATATACATTGAAGACATTCCCTGCCTTTAGGGAGCTTTTGACACAGGATGAAGGAGAGCAACTATGGATTCACCTTCAAAGATAACATGAAGGAGTAACTAAAACCTGGATGCCTTTGTCTCTCTTCCTGCACTCTTGCTGATTCCCAGGCCAATAACTACAACAAAAAAAAAAATCTGACATTCTACAATATATTAAGATCCTGTCCCGATAAACATGATAGAATGATTGATCTGTCCTCAAGTCCAACATTTGTTCATTATTCTCCTTCAATTCATCCTGCCCACATGCCCATTCCTCTGAACTTCAGTTATACTTTTGTTCTTACCCCAAAAATGTATGTTCTTCCCAACCTCAAGACTCACAGTTTCCCCAAGATGGCAGAATACCATTCCTGAAAATCTTGATTACTCCGCTTCCTCCTTTACCCATTGCTTCTGAAAGACCACCCTATCTCTGACTCCTTGGAATCTAGTTGAACTCTCCAACCACGAACTCTTACCTCCTTCAACCTACTGTCTTCTTCCAACTTAGGAATTTGCACCCAGGCACTCCCAAAGGGAGAAATGACACTCACAACCTAGGGTATAGCCCTTACAAAGTAAATTAATTTTGTAATGGATGGTCATATTTGGGAGTGAATTTGCTTCAGAGTTTTGCCAGTGGAAACAGATTGGTGTAGGTACACCACCAATTAGAACACTCAATTCAAGAGAACTCCATTTATGCTGAAATATTGTTAATTTCCCTCCATTCATTTGGTTGTATTTATTGAGCTCTTACTGAGTGCAGAGCACTGTACTAAGCACATGGGAAAGTACAATACAACAATAAACAGTGACATTCCATGCCCACAATGAGATTCCAATTTAGAGAGGGAGAGACAGACATCAATCTAAATAAATAAAATTACACATATGTACATAAGTGCTGTGGGTCTGAGAGAGGGGAAGAGCAAAGGGAGCAAGCCAAGGTAACGTAGAAGGGAGCTCCCCTCAGCACTGTGCATATTTGTGTGTAATATTTATTACCCTATTTATTTTGTTAATGATGTGTATATCTCTATGATCCTATTTATCTTGATGTCTGTGCTAGACTGTTTGTTTTGTTTTATTCTGTTTAGCTTTGCTGTCTCCCCTGTTTAGCCTGTGAGCCCATTATTAGGCAGGGATTGTCTCTGTTGCCAAATTGAAATCTCCAAGTGCTTAGTACAGTGCTCTGCTCATAATAAGTGTTCAATAAATACTATTGAATGAATGAATGAATGAGATGAGAAAAAGTGGAGCTTAGTCTGGGAAGGCCTCTTGGTGGATATGGGCCTTCAATAAGGCTTTGAAGAACTCTGTCCTCTCCCTGATATTCCAGTCACTGTGAATGGCACTACCATCCTTCCCGTCTCACAAACCCACAACCTTGGTGTCATACTTGCCTCCGCCCTCTCATTCACCCCACAGAGCCAATCCATCACCAAAGCCTGCCGTTCTCGCCTTCACAATATCGCCAAGATCTGTCTTTTCCTCTCCTTCCATACCGCTACCACCTTAGTACAATCACAGTTACTTCATCAGCATCCTTTCTGACCCCTCAACATCCTGTCTGTCCCCACTTCAGTCTATACTTCACTCTTCTGCCCCAATTATCTTTCTACAGAAACATCCTGGGCATGTCACCCGCCTCTCAAAAATCTCCCGTGGTTGCCCATCAACCTCTGTATCAAGCAAAAACTCCTCACTCTTGGCTTGAAAGCTCTCCATCACCTAGCCCCCTCCTACCTCCTCTTCCTTCTCTCCTTCTACAGCCCAGTCCACACACTCCATTCCTCGGGTGCTAACCTTCTCACCCGTCTGCCGTCGACCCCTGGACCTTGTCCTACCTGTGGCCTGAAATGCCCTCCCTCCTCAAATCTGCCCAACAATCATACTTTTCCCCTTTAAAACCCTACTGAAGAGGCCTTCACAGACTAAGACCCCCTTTCCTCAGTTTCTCCTCCCCTCCCCATAGCCCTGACTCACTCCCTTTGCTTCCCCCACCACCCCAGAGCACTTGTGTATATACGTATATATCTATAATTCTCTTGATTTACTATAATTCTATTCATTTATAATGATTCTATTGATGTCTGTCTACTTGTTTTGATGTCTGTCTCCCTCCTTCTAGATTGTAAATTCATTATGGGCAGGGATTGTCTCTCTCTATTGCTGAATTGTACTTTCCAAGCACTTAGTACAGTACTCTGCACACAGTAAGTGCTCAATAAATGTAATTGAATGAAGGAATAAATGAGTAAATACAATTGAATGAATGAAAGAAAATGTAATAAAACATCATTTGTTTGACTTCAAAATCATAGCATCAGCATGCAAAATAAATCAAGGCCCTTGATCTTTATAACGATCGCTTAAAGAAGATGGGGTCCATAACATTCCACTGTGAAAGGTAAAGGAAAAAAAAAGTCAAAGAGAAGCAATAGATGGTCTGCAACATGAAACTCTTCAGGTGCAAGATCCAAAAATACTAAGGGGCAAAGTGAATCCATCAAAATGAAACCATTGCTTTCTTATTCTCTTGAAACATTTATGTGTTGCATCTCCTCCAAAGAAACTAGAATTGTGTCAAGATAAATATTTATGTGTGTTTTATTTAACAGTGAAATATAATTATTCAAAACAAGTAGAGTAATTAAAATACATTTTAATTATATTTGCCCAACATTTTTGCCCTTAAGCGAAAAAATGAGTGGATTGTTGCATAAATGTACAACAATCATCAGTTGTAACAAATGCATTTTTCTAGTTTCTATTAACATTCATGGGTATTCCTGCAATTTATAGCTAGGTTATGCACAGTCTGAAATGCTAGGAATATTACCTCTCTGATTCTCCTAATTGATCAAGCATCTAAAACTCATTTCAAGATGCCAAATAGAACTTTGAACACATCATGTGAAATGTTAAGATTACTGTACACTAGAGGAATTCAATATTTGCCCTACATGAAGTGATACATAGGCAATCTGGGGAGATGGGTGAAGGGGTTACTACATTTATTTCTTAGCTAAGGCATTTTGAAAAGCATATAGATAACTTTGATCAAATGTATTTTTTCATACAAAATTAGAAAATACACCACGTATATTTAGAGCCCAAGTTGTTCGATGATGCATACATTCAACAGCTCATTCTGTTTTGGTTATTGTGTGTTATTTTTATTTGTTTTACTCTAGAAAATAATCTATTTGATATGAGTTTTTCATCTTCATGTTTAACTTTATTTACAGGTCTTAGAGTCCTGCTTTCTATGAACTTAATTCTTAATGACAACACTTGGTTGTTACTAATTTTTCTTCTTAAATTCCTGTGAGAGAGAGAAAGGAAAATCACTTGGTTACAAAGTCAGTTTCTTATTGGTGATAATATCTCTCACCAGTTTACTTTTGAAGTGATAAGGTCATCTGTTCCCTCTTTCCCATCTTTTTACTACTATGTAGAACCCTTTCCTATTATCTTTGTTCTGCTGGGTCATTCATTAAAATGTATTTATTGAGCGTTTACTATGTGCAGAACACTGTACTAAAGTTCCTTTTACCTTATGAAATCACCTCTGGGTTGTGAGAAAACTGGGACTCTCAAAAGCTGTTATGTTGAGTCTAACACTGATGATACAGCTATATCTTCTCTAGGTCAACCCCACCCTACCCCCATGAACCAATTCCCCATGGCAAATAATGACTTCCAGGTTAGATTTATCCCCAAAGAAGCTGAAGAGTGAAGTTGGGTCTAGATGTAGGAGCCCCACTCAGTCTTTGAATGGTGTTAAGGATTGTAGAAATTCTCCAGTGGATTTTGGCTTCACATCAGTTCTACCCTCATCCTGTGATATGGGAAGAGCAGAGTGTTGGGTTTTATAACGATTTTGTATCTTTTGTTCAAGAAGGATTCACCCTGATTGTCACAATACACTACAGTTTCCTCAGGCAGCTTTTCCTAGGAAGAATATGCAGGAACAGCTTTCTGTCAGATAAGTCTGTGAACTAATTGGCATTGCATGTTTCCCATTGCCCGTGTAGCCCTTCCTCAATTATCACTTTGAAGTGTATAATATCCTTTAAACAAGTGTAGATGTGGATGTTCACCACCACACCTAGGGTCATTGGAAAAGTTACATTAAACTAGCCATCATAAATTTTAACAAGAAAGAGAAAGTATCCAGTTGGGATGAGCCCTAGCTCAGGAGATGGGGGGAGGGAGGGCAAGAAAAGCAGCATTGCCTAGGAGATAGAGCATAGACCTAGGAGTCAGAGGACCTGAGTTAAAATCCTGGCACCATCCCTTGTCTGCGTGTGACCTTGGACAAGTCACGTAACTTATCTGTGCCTCAGTTACCTCATTTGAAAAATGGAGATTAAACTGTGAGCCTTATGTAGGACAGGAACCGTGTCCAACCTCATTACATTGTATTTACCCCTCCTTCGTATAGTGCCTGATGCATGGTAAACACTCAACAAATATCACAAAAAAAGGAGGTGAGAATTGCCCAGTTTAACCTTCCAGCAACTTTAAATCATAAGGAGATGATTGCCACGCGTCCATGCTAGCAGTGCTAAATATGAAGCAATAGGTTTGATACCTGCTGCCATCGACGTTCTCTATTTGAGGTGGTCCTTTAAACAGTAATTGCAATTCTTGAGATGAAACCAAATGAAAATAAAATGGAATAATATGTTGGCCTAGGGGACAGAACCCAGTGTTGGAATTCAGGAAATCGGAAGTCAGGTTCTAATCATGGCTCTGCCACTTGCCTGCAATTTGCCTGCTGTGTAAACTTGGACAAGTCACTTAGGTTCTCTGTGCTTCAGTTTCCTTACTGTTCTCCCTCTCCTTTAGACTATGAGCCCCATTTGGAACTTGGACTGTGTCCGAACTGATTGCAATGTATCTATCCCAATGCTTAGCACAGTGCCTGAAGCATAGTAAGAGCTTAACATACCACAGTTAGTCTAATAATCATAATAATTTATTAATGATAATATTAATCCATAATACAAATGAAAATATATCCCTCTTATTCTATATTATAATGACTTCCTTCTTCACTGGCAGGTTTGCCTTAGAGCCTCTTTGCTGCTTCCCAACTCATTCCAGGACCCTTTCTAGCTAGGAGTTTTCAAGAAGCCAAGGCTAGATCTACTGCTGAAAATGGTTTATGTCACAAGGTATCAGAGGCATCCTGGTGTTAAATAGTTGAGAAAATGCAATTCAGCTGAAGGTGAGAGACCACAAAATCCACATCTCTACATATTCAAGGAATGCTGGCAGTCTTCATTATAGCATGGATTAGTGGAAACACGGGCTTGGGAATCAGAAGATGTGGGTTCTAATCCTGGCTCCACCACTGGTCTGCTTTGCGACCTTGGACAGGCCACCTAACCTCTCTGTGCCTCAGGTACCTCATCTGTAAAATGGGGATTAAGACTGTGAGCCCCACTTGGGACATCCTTATGTCATTTTTATTCTCCCCTTTTTGGCCCCCTTCTAATCAGGACCACAATTCTAACTGTCCCAAGACCACCTTTATATGAGGAAATATCAACTGTTTTATAAGGGGAATATCACTTCTGAAGCAAAGGTTAAGTATAGTACTCTTGACAAGCAAAAAAGTTGCTAACATTTTTTCCCTCAACTTTAAAATGCACTCAAACACAACAATCAGGTTTGACTAATACCTGTAAAGTTCATTTTATATCATCAGGTTTCTTTTCTCATGAGATAAGCAAAACAATCTAAATTCCTGCAGTTTCTCTTTGATTTTTTTCCCTCCTAAGGAGAAAGATGTCCTGAAATAATGGAATAAAATTCTCGAAAACGGTTTCCTGCTGAATATCCCCTCAAAATAATGCTATCTGGGAATTCACAGGTCATTTAAACTTCACCATTATCAGCCTTTGAGAGACTTCTTTTATATTTCCTTTAATCTCAACCTTTTTAGAGTGATATTGCTCCTTTGTGGTTTCACTTCATACATTTTCACCTTGGATTGGAATTCAGTTGGTAGTTGTCAAAGTTTAGGGCTGGAGGAAGTTGAAAAAACAAAGAGGGAAAATGGAAGGCAGGATAATGAAATTGCACTGATGGAAGAATTCATGAAAGAGAAGAAAAGAGTGGGAGGAAGAAATGAGAGGAAGTTGCTGTAGAAAAATTAATTCTGGCTGCATCAGTTTTATAATTACTCTTAGTGCTTTGTTGAGGCGGGACGTCCCTGTGTTCGGCTCTTCTCCCACCCTTTTAGCTTTAAGAGAGGGCTAAGGAATAGCATAAGTACTAAAGCAAACAGTATCTACGGGAACCATGACTAAGCTTGATCTTAATAGTGGGTGGAATGTTCTTAACCGGTCATTCAATTGTATTTACTGAGCTCTAACTATGTGCAGATCACTGTAATAAGTGCTTGGGGGAAATCAATACAACAATATGACAGATGTATGCCCTTCCCACAGTGAACTGAGTCTAGAGGGGCAGGCAGACATTAACATAATTTTATGGATACGCACATAAGTGCTAGGAAGGGTGTTCCAGATCAGAGGACAGATATAGGCGAGATGACGGTGGCAAGATAGATGAGACTGAAGTACCATGAGTAGGTTGGCATTAGAGGAGAAAAGTGTGTGAGCTGGGGTGTAGTAGGAGAGTAGTGAGGTGAGGTGAGGTAAAGGGGCAAGGTGATCGAGTACTTTAAAGCCAAGGGTGAGGAATTTCTGTTTGATGTAGAGGTGGATGGACAACCACTGGAGGTTCTTGAGGAGTGGGAAAACAGGGACTGATCATTTTTTAGAAAAATGATCTGGGCAGCAGAGTGTAGTATGGACTGGAGTAGGAAAGATAAGAGGCAGGGAGGTCAGCTTTGGAGTAGATACAAGCTACTCAGATTGGAAAGTCCCTGTCCCACGTGGACCTCAGAGTCTTAATTCCCATTTTACAGGAGAGGAAACTGAGCCACAGAGAAGTTAAGTGACTTGCCCAAGGTCATATAGTAGGTAAGTGGAAAAGCCGGGAATAATGTACAGTGTTCTCACTCATCCATTTTTTTCTGCTTCCCTCATTGCTCTCCATCTCCTTCAACCCTGTCTGTGCCTCATTCAGTCTCTTCCGTCTTCATAATTCATTCATTCAATCATATTTATTGAGCACTTACTCTATGCAAAGCACTTTACCCCTTTGTTTCTGCCTGCATAATTGTTTCTTTCCACTTTTCACCAATCATCCCCCGACGTACTATTTAAGACAGTCAAAAGCCCACCAAGGTCTAGTGGCCTTGTGGATAGAGCACAGACCTCAGAGTTAAAAGGACCTGGCTTCTAATCCCAGCTCTGCCACTTGTCTGCTATGTGACCTTGAGCAAGTCACTTTAGTTCTCTGTTCCTCAGTTGCTTCATCTGTAAAATGGGAATTTAGACAACGAGCCCCATGTGGGGCAGGGACTGTATTCAATCTGATTAGCTTGTGACTACCCCAGTGCTAGTACAGTGCCTGGTATACAGCGAGTGCTTAACCAGTACCATTAAGATAAAAAAAAATCGCACACCATAGACTGTGTAGGCAGTTGTCCTTTTTCATGTATCTTCTTGTGTATAAATTCTTGGAGGTAAAGGAAGTCTCTCTTCTTGGTTTTCTCTGTATGTTCCATAGAGTAGATGTGCAAAATGAATGTGATTTGAATTAAATAAATCATTCTCTACTAACCATCAGTCCCACTGCCTAAGTGATGAAAAGTTTCCAGTAACAAATAAGTATTAGTTAATTCTCACTTGGAGAAAAAATTCAGCAACCCCATTTTAGAAATCAAGAAACTGAAGAAATCACAACAGCTGAGTAGGGAGCCACTCGTTCACATTCACAGACTCCAGTTGGAAATCAACTGACTAAAGGATAATGTTTCAAGATAATCCTCATAGAAATTGTGGAAATAGTCTATTTCATTCATCAATCAGTGGTATTTACTGAGCATTTATTGTGTGCAGAGAACTGTACTAAGTGCTTGAGAGAGTACTTTAAAAGTCAACATAAAAAACAGTTTCATTGACAGTTTCTTACCCAGGAGCAATTACTCCTTTTCTCTAGGCAATCTTTATATTTTCTCTAGGCAATCTTCACTGACTAATCCCTTATTCATTCAGTAGTATTTATCGAATGCTTACTATGTGCAGAGCAATGTACTAAGGGCTTATCTACTCCTGGTATTTTCCCTCCCTTCTGCTTTACACATTCAGATATGTGTGGATTATGTGCTTTTCTATATTAGTTATGCAATGGCTATGAATCTGCAACTGTAGACTATGGAATTGTAATAAGAATTCTGCCACATATTCAGATATACACAATTTACCTTCGAAAGCAGTCTTTTACTACAGGATTAGATGTTTATAACACACAGATGTTTTCAAATCTAAAATATCAGAATTGTTTTGCCTTTAATAATTGGTCTGCCTAATATACACTGCAAATTCCAGAGGTGCTAAATTAAGTCCCCCACAAAACTGATCACCATTTACTCTTTATTTTCCTAAAGGGCAATGAGATAGAAAAGGAGGAAGCCACCTTCGGCTGGGGAAGGAGATAAAACCCAAGTTCAGTAATGTATTTGGGTTCGTTCTTGACTTGCTATCACCTTCTTAGACTAATTTCCAGGCAACCAACAACCTACCTTTTAAGATTCTATCGTACAGGGCTAGAAAATTTTCTACTCTGCTGAACAGGTTAGGAACTAATTAACCAATTTTGACATTTACATTTACAAATGAATACCCCTTTACCAGTCATTGAAATGTAAAGTGTAATAAATGGTAAGAAGCCGTGACTAACTTCCTTATTCCATCCAATTATGTGGATTTGAATAATCCATTCTTTTCCCTATTAACCCAAACACTTGATAGCCAATTATGCAATTCAAACAGGAGCGTATGGGAAATAAAAACAGAACATATAGAATAATATGGCACAAGAAGAAGAAGCTTAATGAAAATTTGAAAATCAAGACAGAAAATTATAAAAACTCCTCCAAGTGGCTCAAAGCTCAAAATCCACCAAAGATGATAAGACAATTGGGAGATGGAACCATTTTGAGGGGGAGGAATGGAAAAATAGATGGTATTCTGGAGGTTTTCACAAGACCAGCAGTGAGGAGATTATCAAAGGTGGAATTGTAAATGGCAAGGGGTTAAACCGTGGAAATAGGTTTCTCCTGAAGGAGGGCTGAAAACAGAACTTCTGAAAACCTTCTAGATGTAGTAATGATCAGACTTGCACAGAAGGAAATTTGGGGTTGTTATGAAATTTTGTACTTTCAGTTGAGGTTAGATAATATGGGAGGACAGTTGGTGAAAAGGAAAAAAAAAAAAAGGAAAAGGCTTAAGCTTTCTAAACTTATAATTGTGACACTCAAATTCTAGACTTAGTGCTGTAATGGAACAGAAAAGATCATCGAAGAGTAGTAGTAATAGAATTTACAGGGCGTCTTCTTGGTATGTTGTGCTATAATAGGTTCTTGGGAAGTACATAATAAAGTTACACATCCCCTGTTCACAAAGAGCTTACACTCTATGCAGGGAGGCTGGCGTAAACATATTTACATAAAAAAGAGATCAAAAAATTACACATCTATACCTGACTGCTATGGACAATGTAAATAAGAGAAGTGCTAGAGTTGACTAAAAAGTTGATGTGGCTAGGGGTACTGGACAATCAGTCCCCCTTCTAGACTGTGAGCCTCTTGTTGGATAGGGATTGTCTCTATCTGTTGCCCAAATGTACTTCCCAAGCGCTTAGTACTGTGCTCTGCTCCCAGTAAGCACTCAATAAATACAAATGAATGAATGAATCAATCAGGGGGAGCATTTTGAGGATGTGGGCTTTAAAGAGGAATTTGAATTTAGGGTGAACTGTGGTGTGGCAAATACACTGATGACTTTGTCCGCTGGAAGTCGTCCCCCCCACCCCCGAAAAAAAAGACCAAAATAAAGACATGGAAATGTTTATGAACTGCTTTCTTAGTAAACCACAGGGATTGACATGAGCCTGAAGAAAATTGAGGGTATGTACCAGCTCTCAGCTGGCACCCCTACACACGACTAAGCATTAACATTATCAAGATAGAGCTGGATGTGATTACTGGATTCTGCTACAAGAAGTGTCAAAGGGGTATAAAAGCTGAATTGAGGGCCAGCATTTTCTTTGGGAGACTGAAAGACAATCTGGTGCCAAGATGGTATCAGGATTTAGACTAAAATAAAAGAATTTAGGGCAGCTGGGCTGTTCAGTTTTACTAACTGTTATGAGATCTGAATTTAGCCGAAGTACCACATATGTTTTCTTGTGCAGTTCATTAATATCAAGTAGTAAGACAGGACCACAAACAATGAGCTCCTGGAATAAAGTTAGACTGCAGAAAAGTTGTACCCTATAGGGAGAATGGGCAACAAGCGTAGATAGAAAACTTTAAATGATAAGAATGAGGTGAAACATCAAATGGAGACACAATGTAGTGGATGATTGAAGAAGGACACGAGTATACCCATCGACTGCAGTGCAAAAGGGATGACCAGCTGGAAGTGTAGACTTGGGAAAAGTCCTGTCACCAGGAAGAAGCCACACAGTGCCAAGAACTGAGTCAAAATTGCAACAGTGGAGCAAGAGGAGATTTTTCCTGTCCTCAGGGCAAAAAACATTGCCTATTATATATCTGTCTAATCGAACGCATCAGTTCTCACTGACAAAAATCTCACTATTAGTTTAAATGATTTATGAACATCAGTTTAAACTCTAATAATAATAATTTATAATTATGGTATTTGTTAAGCACTCACTATGTGCCAAGCCCTCTTCTAAGCCCTGGAATAGATATGAGGTAATTAGGTTGTCCCATCTGGGACTCACCGTCTTAATCCCTCTTTTACAGATGAGGTAACTGAAGAACAGAGAAATTAAGTGGCTTGCCCAAGGTCACACAGCAGACAAGTGATGGAGCCGGGTTTAGAACCCACGTCCTCTGACTCCCAAGCCCCTGCTCTTGCCACTAAGCCACACTGCTTTCATCAGCAGTTATTATTCACTTATCCATCTTTCCACTGTTTACTCAGATCTTAGGCGGGTATAATATAAATGGAGAGGTCTAATTAGTGGAGCACCATGGCCTAGTGAAAAGAGCATGGGCCTAGAAGGTTTTAATTCTGTCACTGCGAATTGCTTGCTGCATTTTCTGTGCCTCCATTTCCTCAACTGTAAATGAGGATGAAATATCTGTTCTCCCTCCTACTTATACTGTAAACCCCATATGGAGGAGGGACTGTGTCCAACCTGATGAACCTGAACCTGAATTGGGATGCAGCATGGCTCAGTGGAAAGAGCATGGGCTTAGGAGTTAGAGGTCATGGGTTCTAAATCCGGATCCACCACTTGTCAGCTGTGTGACTTTGGGCCAGTCACTTAACTTCTCGGTGTATCATTTCCTTCTTCTGTAAAATGGGAATTAAGACTGTGAGCCTCAGGTGGGACAACCTGATTACCCTGCATCTGCCCCAGCCCTTAAAAGTGCTCAGCACATAGTAAGTGCTTAATAAATGCCAATATTATTATTATTATTACTACCCCAGTGCTTAGAGCAGTACTTGATGAGAAAGAGCTTAACACATACCATAATAATAATAATAGATATAAACATTATCCTTTTCCTCCCCTGTAAATCACTTTGAATCAGTTTCCCCTGCTAGACTTTAAACACCTTCAGGGCAGGGGTCATGTATTCTACCTCTATTTTACTCTGTCGGTAACGTTGTCACTGCACATATGGGGTTCCCAATAAAAAAAAAAACACGTTGATTGATTGAACAACTATATATGATAAACACTGACACCTTCCCTCTTAACCCCTTTCTTTTTGCTCTTCCTATGAAGAAATATTAAAGTCCTTAATGCTCAAGGCTCAAAAAGACACCCAACATCCCATAGTGGAAATTAAAATATTTAAAAGTCAAAGTTACTAAATAATAGGAGAAGTCACCTATTCTTAAACTGGGGACAAGATAGATAGTTACAATATGTCCTCAATCAAACAGACCTTCATCAATTATTACAGAACACTCTGGATCTCCAAAACAGGCAAAGGCAGATTCTCCTTCTACAATCTTCCTAAAGTGGTTCTGGAGCCGAAACACCGAAATCCCAGTTGTCAGGCAGCTTATGAAATATCTGAGATCTAACTTTGAACCCTTTGTGATGACAGGTGGAAACAAGAGGGAACAAATTGCAGCAGAAATGAGAAAAATGATGAAAAGATGGCAGTTGTGTGAGCAGGGAATGTGTCTGTTTATTGTATTCTCCCAAGTGCTTAGTGTGGTGCTTTACACTTAGTAAGCACTCAATAAATATGACCGAATGAGTGAATGAATGAGCTTAAGGTTAAACTAAAAAGCAGCTCAAGGAAGGAGTAGTGGAGTAGGGAAGGGCAAGATGGTAAAGGAGCAATTGAGTTGAATCCAGCTCCTTATTCTCAGCTTCCCCTGGATTATTGTCTCCCAAATCCCTGTAACAGCCACTATCTACCCCATACAGGTCTTTCGGCATCTGCTCAAGCAGAAATATGATTGATGATAAATGCATGAAAGTTTTTGAGGACCATCTCTGATGGAGCCATATTCTACTATTGTTGTTGCTGTTATTCTTGATATTTATTAAGTGCCTCTTAAGTGCTAAATGCTGGGATAGATATGAGAGAATCAGATCCATCAGTGGTAGTTTTGAATGCTTACTTTGGGCAGAGCAATATACTAAGCACTTAGGAAAGTGCAATACACAATCCCCGCCTTCAAGACACTTACAGTCTAGTGGACTTGACACATAGGAGGTTCAGAATGTAAGAGGGAGTAAGTGGGAGCAGGTACTTTATCCCCATTTTGCAGACTGATACTAGAAACTAGGTCTCCTGACTCTCTTTCTATTAGAATTTGTTCCTTCACCAGTTAATCATGCAGATCTTTTATTCATTGGAAGAGAGATGACATTGCTTTAAAAGGAATAGAAGTTGCATTGATAGGCCCACAAATTCCGATACAGTCTACGATATCAGTGTGAGGATTGTTTTTGTACTTTTTCAGTATTGAAATTTCCCACTGGCTTGTGGGATAATTATAATGCACATATTTCATCCCCATTACCAATAATTGGAGCTGTTCATGTAGGTCAAGAAAAGAATATGCATTTGATGAGTGAGTAAGAAATAGAATAGCCATCCTTCATGACCATATATTCGTCTATGGCTATAGGGGGCACAGAAGGTACAAATCCAAACTATACTTTGTGTACAATGTGTTATTTTAAGACAATGTTGCTGCTAACCCAAAGTCACTTTCTGGTAGATTGAACAAGTAGAATAGTGGAGAATTTTAATGATGGTCCCATTTTACAAATGGGAATGAATAATGCTGTTTTTTTCCCCAAAGTTTTCAAACATATTCACAAAACCAAGTTCTCACTGCCTCTCCCCTTGTGCTATTTTAGCTTCATGTGTGACAGAGACTATAAAACTCAATGCAGAATGAAAAACAGGCTGATAATTCAGGTAGGCTACTTTGATATGCATTCCTGAATCTGTCCAATCACAAATTTATTTGGAGATCTAAAGCCTTTGAGGGAAAATTGGGAGAAGTAAAATATGCCTGGGATTCAGTGACTGGATGAAGGGTTGACTGCAGTGTTCAGTGCCATGGTTAATCAATTCTCTCAAGAGCCAGGCTCAAAAGAATTGTCAGAGGGTCAGGGTGAAACCCATAAGCAGGGGAAAGAAGAAGAGATTTTCTCATTGCCCTCTCTGAAATATATCTTTGTGCTGCAGAAAGCTTATTGGGTCACTGTCACAAAGCTGAGAAACCACTCCAGCCGTCTGGAGAAATATGGTAACGAGAAGCAGAGTGACCTAGTGGATGGTGCAGGGGCCTGGCAGCCAGAAGGATCTAGGTTCTCATCTCTGCTCTGCCACTTTTC
Source organism: Ornithorhynchus anatinus (assembly GCF_004115215.2). Classification (NCBI taxonomy): domain Eukaryota; kingdom Metazoa; phylum Chordata; class Mammalia; order Monotremata; family Ornithorhynchidae; genus Ornithorhynchus; species Ornithorhynchus anatinus. The sequence continues at coordinate 31,747,733 of NC_041745.1, forward strand.
TGCTGTGTGACCTTGATCAAGTCACTTCACTTCTCTCTTCCTCATTTATGTGGTCTGGAAAATGGGGATAATGACTTTGAGCTCCATGTGAGATAGGGACTGTGTCCAACCCGATTAATTTTTATGTACCCAGCACTTAGTACAGTATCTCCTATCTCTCCCCACTCCAGTCCATACTTCACTCTGTTGCCCAGGTAATTTTTCTACAAAAATGTTCAGTCTACATTACCCCCCTTCTCAAGAACCATCATTGGATGCCCATCCACCATCACATCAAACAGAAACTATTTACCGTCATTTTTAAAGCACTCAATTGCCTTGCCCCCTCCTACCTCACCTCACCACTCTCCTACTACTAACCTGCCCGCACACTTCGTCCCCCTAATCCTAAACTAATCACTGTACCTTAATCTCATCATCTCGCTGCCAACCTGTCACCCATCCTACCTCTTGCCTGAATGCCCTCCCTCTTCATATCTGACAGACAATTACACTTCCCTGTTTCAAAGTCTTATTGAAGGCCCATCTCCTTCAAGAGGCCTTCCCTGACTAGCCCTCCTTTCCTCTTCTCCCACTTCCTTCTGAGTTGCCCTGACTTGTTCCCTTCATTGATCCCTGTCCCCCCTGAGCCCCACAGAACTTATGTACATATCTGTAATTTTATTCATTTATATGTATGTCTGTGCCTCCCATTAGACGTTAAGCTTGTGGCCCGGTAATGTGTCTGTTATGCTATTATATTGTCCTCTCCCTAGAGATATTACAGTTCTTTGTACACAGTAAGTGCTCAATAACTATGACTGACTTACTGAGTCAGCTAACTTGGATTCACCAGTGCCACACTGGGTGACCTGGGCATAAACTCGTAACCTTACTAGGCCATAGTCAATCTCAGCCCTGTCTTCCTAACAGGGATGCTTGAAGATGACATAAGATCTTAGAAAATATTTAGGAAATTAAGGAACTTGAAATTTAAACTATGATTCACGAACATTTCCATAAAAGGATTATTTTGGGGCGATTAAGGGCCAGTAGTATATATAAATGGCTTCGGCTATTGTTCCTTCCACTATGGTTGGGGCCACTGTAGGAAAAAACAGGGCCAGGTTCAGAATGGATATTTTATTTTTTTTGTATAGAGGCAGAGTGGTAGAAGGTCAGAAATTTCTGAATAATTTTCTGAATTTTATGACTTTTTTATTTTCTGAATAATATTATCAATAGACAGTTACACACAGGCTGGGTAACTGGGTTAACAAAAGTGAGAGCAAACATATGTTTAACAAGGTGTGCTAGCCTATGCTCACTGGGGCAGAGAGAGGAATAGAAGACTGGTTCAGTAGTGGTTTAAATTCATCCTCCAGGGATATAAAAAGCACCACCACCACCCTCTGACCCTTTCCAGGATCCAGAGGATAAAGTGTCTCCTATTCTAAAGTCAGAAAAGGAAAATCAGCCCAGTAAGCAGACATAGTGTTTGGGGTCATTGGAAAAGTCCTATCATCACAGCCCAGCAGCCAGTTTTTTTTTTGGTTTTTTTTTTAATACTTAATATGTTTCAAGCACAACTCTAGCCACTGGGGTAGATACAAGTTAATCAGGTCAGACATAGTCCCTGTTGCACAAGGGGCTAACAGTCTAAGTAGGAGGCACGGCAGGTATTGAAACCCCACTTTTACTGTTGAGAAAACTGAAGCACAGGGAAGTTAAGTGACTTCCCCAAGGTCACACAAATGAAGTGGTAAAGGCAGGATTAGAACCCAGGTCCTCTGACTCCCAGGCCCATGCTTTTTGCACTAAACCATATTGCCATTTCCCTCAAACATTCCCAAATCTCTCTTCACACTCCCTTCTCAAAAATCTGTCACTCTTCTCTCAGCAGTGTTAATTGACAATTCTTGAGGGAAGATTGAGGTGATTGTCTCCACAGATTTTGATCTGGCTTCCAGCCATGGCCATGCCAGTTCCCTGACAAAACTCCAGTGTGTCCAAGCAGGGTTGAATAGATCCCAAATGATGACTTTATGGACTATTAGCTCTTTGGAGCATCTCCCTTTCTAGTTGCCACCCTCACCAAAATTCCCTCCCTCAGTGACAGACAGCATCTCTGCTCTGGACTAAAGAAATTTTGTATTTGGAAGATTTCAAGTCTTTATTTACATGGAATCTGTAGCAGGTTAACATTTTCCTTTTAAAGGTCATCTTTCAATAGAGCCAGCATCTGCTTTCTTCCTCTGTTGATGCAACTTAGAGCATCATGCATATTTTCAGTCATATCTAGATTAGAAGTTGGGAGTTTTCTTCTACTATGTGGGGAAAAAGGATCCACTTTGTTTCTACGGGCAGTGTCTGCCATTGCTTTGATGGCGCTCTGGAAGCAGCATTTTCAGGATTAATGGGTAAGGTGATAACTTGCCATAGAAGCAGTGTGGCTTAATGGAGCGAGCATAGGACTAGGGCTCAGAAGACCTCAATTTTAATCCCACTCTATCACACCTCTGCTGTGATCTGGGGTGAGTCACTTGATTTCTCAGATCCTCGGTTTCCTCATCTGTAAAATGGGAATAAAATACTAATTCTCCCTTTATCTTAGACTGTGAGCCCCATGTGGAATAGGGACTGTGTCTGATCTGATTGTGATATATCTACCCCAGCATTTTGTACCATACTGGTACATGGCAAATGCTTAATAAATAGCATAGTTAATATTAAGAGATAGGAAAATAGAGTTAAAAATGAAAATACATGCAGCAGATTTTAGCAACTGGTTGGAGAGAATTTATCTGAGTAATATCTGGGGTTCCACAGCATAATCAAGGCAACCTACTAAATCAAAACCAACTAAAAAGGGGCTCATGGAAGCTTGGAGGGCAAAATAAACCATTTTAAAATACAGAGAAGCACAGTCTCCAACAACACATATACACATATAGCAGCAGACGGTTAGGAGAACTCTACGAGCCGACAGACCAGCCTGGAAGGCAACGATACAGAGAAGGCCTGCTCTCCTTGGTGTGATTTAATGAATATTTTGGGACATGGATAACCTTTGGAAATCATTTTATAAAGGTCCTTGGCAACCAAGCTGCAGAGACAACAGTGAGCAACACAGCTACATTTTTCTGACAACTTGCAAGAACTAAGACTTAAAGCAGGGCCTGAAAAATTTGCATTAGGGGAGAAATAAAGATTTTAAGATTCAGGACTGGATTCGTAGAGCAAGGTGTGTCATCTGGTTGTGCAGAAGTATGGAAAATTCCTTTTCTGCTCATTTGTCTTGGATGGGTTCGGGAGAGGCCCATACAAATATTCCTCCAGTTGAAGAAATTGTGGTTAATGTGAGATGATTTGTAATATAATTTGGAATTTATAAAAAAGAGCAAATGCAATACTGCCTTGCAACCTGCCTTTGTTTACCATCTCAATTAAGGAATACGTCTACAGTATTCACTCGTCGGCAAAGATACTGAAACTCCAAAATTGAGTATTTTCTCTTTTGCAATAACTGAAACATTAATACAATTATTAGTTGTGCTCGTGATTGTCAGCCCCACATATATTTCCAAGAATCATATGACAATGTGTGAAGATCTTGTGAATATGCTGCTGCTTTTTGAGGTTGTACTCATCAGTTTATAAATCAAATATAGAGAAAAATAGAATGTGGACTTGCCGGTATTATGTGAGCAATCACCCTGAACCATTTCAAATTTTTAATTGTGCTCCAAAGATATATTATATGAACAGTGTATTTTTACTAGCCTCTATCTTTTTTATACATACCGACATTGATTTTTGTCATTAGCGAATATGTCACAATCATTAGGAAATGGTTTTGCTTTCATATAAAAGAAAATCCATAAGGTGGCACTGACTCTTTTCATAGGTGGCCAGAACTGGAAGGTTATTATTTCAAAAGGTTTGGATTGATCTATTACAAAAACTTAATAGCCAGTGGAAACACATAGTACCAGGTGACGTTTGAAAATCAGCCAAACTTCTCATTCAGCAAAAACTGAAAGACATAGACAAATTAATAGTATCAGCATAAACAAATTAAGTGGTATCGGCATCAAGAGATTGATCAATGTAAGTAGCGTTGCTTAGGCCTTTATGTGAATGAGGCCTAATTAAGACCTTTCGAGGGCCCCTACTTTCTTATTTGGTATTTTCACAGTTCCAGGAGTTCAGTGTGAAAATCATCCATAAATTTTTTTTTTCCTTTTTTTTTAAAATAGCATAAACCCATATCACAATAGAAAACGAAAGAACAAGAAGGGCTAAAGCAATCAGCATAGATAATTTTGCGTTCAGATGAAGAGCAACAATAATGAGAGACATTTATTTTGTGTTATGGGGAAAGAGATTATCACAACAAGATACAAGATAGGAACATCTGCTAACCCTACAGATATATGTTTGGTTTTCATGTGGTTTATCTGATTTCTCAAAAGAAAAAATGAAAAAAAAAACAAAACATTTAAAAGAAGATCTGTGCTTCGGATGGCTGTGCCTTTTGATTACAGGGGTGAAGGTGGTTTGGTGGTTTTATTTCTAGTTTCTCATTCCCATTGGAGAGAAAGGAGGTACCCATTAATTAATTATAGGATGATTCTTGATTTTATTATTTGTTATTGAGAAGTAACGTGGTCTAGTGGAAAGAGCATGATCCTGGAAGTAAGAAGATCTGAGTTCTAATCCCAGATCTGCCATTTGTCTGCTGTGTGTGCCCTTGGACAATCCCTCCACTTCTCTGTACCTCAGTTTCCTCATCTGTAAAATGGGGATTAAGTACTACTCCCTCCCACCTACATTTCCAGTCCCTGTGGTTCAGGGAATGTGTCTGACCTGGTTAACTTTTATCTATCCCAATACTTAGTACAGTGTCTGGCACATAGTGAGCACTTAATGAATACCATAAAAAAGTGATTTTAAGGAAAGGAAGAAGCAATTTGGAAAGGCAGTGGTGCAGTTGAAGTGTGGGGAATTTCATTAAGATCAAAGGGATAGGTCAATGGGGTAAAAAGTGGTTTATAATTATGGTATTGTGCTAGGAGCTACATGATTCATTCTACCTCTCCGATTCACCCATGAAAATAATCAGAGTTATAACAGTCAACAGAGAAAGAAATCTCAGGCTCCCCTTGTGAGAATCTACGTTTATTTTAAGCGATTATTAGCCTAGAAAATGCCACCCTTATCCTCAAGTAGAGTTTTACTAAAGCTGTAACAATTATCTACTATGTGTTTAGAAATCTGCGCCATTGTGAATCATTTCTTTAGGGGGCAAAATGAGTGTACCCAGAGGCCCTTTGAATGTAGATACAATTAGATGAAGCTTCATTATTCTTTTACATGCTGTGCTTCCCATTAGGTGGTGATCAAAGAGAAAATACCAAAGGAGATCAGTAGGATATAAGATTGATTACAGACTGATTCAGCAGTGCAATCACTAGCTAGTGCAATCTCAGCATAGCCAGAATCCTTGGAGAGTTTCTTGCTATCTGATAGCACTATGGAGAGGGGAAAAAAAAAATCAAACTACTTTGAGACCGTTGATTGGTTTACGTTGCATTAAACAGGAAAGGATTGTATCGTAGAGTGTCATCTAGCCCGGCATTCTGACAACTGTGAATCACAAATGTCTCCTTTCCAAGGAAGGTGTATATCAGACCCTCTGGTTGTGAAAAAACGAGTCTATAGTTACTGAAACGATAACGGCTAATGCTATTTAAATAGGATGTGGAGGCAGGGGCACTGCAGACTTGGAACAGGAACATAGTCTTTCAGGGGGTCCCGATTTTGTTCACGTACACACCTCATTTTATTTCCCTTAACTTTCTCCTTTCTATACATCAGGATAGTAATTACTTCTCCAGCTGATTAAGTCCAGCTCTCTTTGTAACAGAATGTGATCACTGGTTAACAGGCCATAGCAGCAATAACAGCAATGAGTAATTTTCCCTCATTTGATGTTCCTAATGCTTTGTAAATGTTGAACCTGCCTCTCACCCTTGGATCGGGGAAGGGCGAACCACATCCAGAGAGTTATGTCTCAGTGACCTAGCCCTATGGAGAGATGTGAGAAGCTTCTGAGACAGATGGTGATGCTGGGGGAAGGGTCAGACAGTCAATCATGTTTATTGCTTGCTTATGGTGTGCAGAACCCTGTACAAAGCACTTGGGAGAATACAATACAACAATAAACAGACATATTTATTCCCTGCCCTTAACGAGCTTACCATCTAGATTATGAGGGATAATTAGTTGGCATGGGATGGAGTTGATGCTCCCATCAATGGGACACCTAGGAATCTGCTTCTTTCCAAAAGTGCCTTACTGTGGTTAAGAAAGGCCCTTTGGCAGAGCACAGTGTAGAGCAGAGTGGGAAAGTTCAAAGGCAGCGTTTTTCTTGTCTGAAGCAGGCATGAGTTCCTGAATTGAGGAAGCACTAAAAAATAACTTGAGAAATTTAGTATATTTCAGTCCCATGATGAGATACTGTCCCTCTAGACTGTCAGCTTGTGGTGGGCAGGGAGCATGCCTACCAACTCTGTTATACCATACTTTCTCAAATGCTTTATGCAGTGCTCTGCACACAGTAAGCGCTCAATAAATATGAGACTCTAAGCTAGTTGTTGTGGGCAGGGAATGTGTCCATTATATCGTGTGTTGTACCTTCCCCAAGCACGTGTATAGTGCAGAGCACACAGTAAGTGCTCAATAAATGCAGTTGATTGATTAATTGATCACGGTTCCCCGAGGCAGTAAGACAGATTGAGGACTCATTCTCCTCTTCTTCCTACCAGTTGTGTGGAATTAGGGAACATCCTGAGACATATCGGCTGTCCACACAGTAGCAGATTAGTGTTTTCGCCAGTAATTTGCCCTCCAGATGGCTAAACAACCATTATTTGACAAAATGTTTTCTCTAGCCAATTGCCTTCTGATTCTGTGGTGTGTAATATCCACTAACCATTTCTTTCTTAAGCCCTTTAGTCTTTATCTAGGCATAACTGGAATTGAGAATTTACCCTTATTTAATCTGGGGGGAATATTAGTGTATATCAATCAGGAGGCTCTGTGTGTGTGTGTGTGTGTCTGTGTGTCTGTGTGTGTCTGTGCATTTGTGTAGGTGGGTGGATTTAAGAGAGTGGGGGTGTGTCTAATCGTTCCAGAGGCAAAAGGATAGTTATTAGCTAACCATGGAATATTACCCCTAGTGAGAGAATGGGCGATTTAATTGGCGATAAATTTGTGAGATGTCTCTAGGGGTCAGAAAAAGTGAAATGGTGACTTTTGCCTCTCTTCTACCACATTCTCTTCCTTCGGCCTCTCTCCAACTCACATCCCAAGAAGCCTGGGTCTCTGTCTCTGACATTCCTGTTACCTTAGGACGACCTTTCTGCAGATCACTTGTTTCCTGGGCAACATTACATCTTGGAACAGTCCCTGTCTTGTTAATGACCAGGTCTTTGGACCATAAACTGCCTGAAATCAGCAGTCAGTGCTGCTAGTTTGTCATTTGGAAAAATCCAGAAATCATAGCTATTAGCAAATTTACAGATGTAATTCTGACATTAGGTTGAATGAGGAACTCTTCTTAAACTTAATCACAGAAATGACAATGAGGGACCTCATCTCAAGAAACCACATGCCTGGACCTTATACAAAAGAAGTGATATTTGATTACGGTTCTCATCTTGTCCATTTTTTTTTAAAGAAATACACCATGAATTGAAAACAAATTGCCAAATTTCATTTTCTTGTCCTTGCAAACCCATTTGCTCAGGATAGAATAAATCTTCAGAAACTAGAAACTACCTTGACATTAATTTTATACAAATAGGATACTTCAACAGAATCTTCACAGACAATGTTAAATTTCTATCCATTAAGTTAGAGCTGTTAGGCAGAAATTTTTGCCCTAAAGGAGACACCAATAAAACACAACTGAATCAGCAAGGACAATGCAACACTAATGTTACTATCATCCTTCAAAAACTATGCACAATTGCACATTATTATTTTCCTGTACCTGGCTTTCAACATAAGTCTTAAGAGCCTGCATGTCAGCATAATTCTAGTACTGCATCACTGGTCTAGCTACAAATTTTGTTCATAGGAAAATAAATGGTGTTTACCTTTCCGTTATTTTTGACCTTTTTGTGTTTGACCCCCATATTGCATGTGATTTTAAAAAACATTCTAAACCTGAAAGGTTTTATAATTTTATTTGGGAAAAATGTATTTTGGTTTTGATTGTTAACTTTTGCATAGCTTCAAGTTCAATGTGAAGCTGACCAGCTTACTAATTAGAGGTGTTCTATAACCGTTTCTAATAACCCAAAATAGCTACAGCTAACCCAAATTTTATAACATAATTTACTCTGCTATTGATATAGATACAAATGCTTTCAAATCTGGGCATATTCATCAAGCAGATGATTTTCAAAGAAAAGATTTGGGTTTTTCTGAATTTTTATTTATTTATTTTTTAATTACCTCTTGAGCTTTCCTATCCCTTTTTCTACCCATTATTCAAAATTAGAATTTGATAATTTTCATATAAAACATCTCTCTCCTTCTGCCTGACCCACCCTGTTGAATATTGCACAGTGATGCCATTTAGATACTACATTCCATCTGCAGACAAATACTGACGGCATTGCTCCTTCAAAAGCGGAATATCTTCAGACAGGAAAATCTTCATGGGTATGCTTTAGTTCCTTTAGAGCCCGGGCAGATCAGAACATTTATGCAGATATTTTTAATGCAGAACTATTTGAGGTTTAGTAAGCTTAGCGCTGACTGCACTGTATTAATTGGATTATCAAAGGTACTTAAAATGGCCATTTTGTTTTATATATATATATATATAATATGCATATTCATGAACCCCTGGGAAGCCACCCTCTCTTTTCTTTCTTTTTTCTTTCTCTATTTCCCTTTCTCTTTGGCTCCTTTTTTTTGTCCTTGTAGAAGAAAAATGAAAATTTGTACATTGTCTAGTGATGTAAGTCATTTTGTTCTTTGCAATGACATGCCCTTACCCTCATAGTATTAAAGGGAAAAAAAAATGATGAACCTCGATCTATATTCTTAAAAGATTCAGGCAGCACCTGAAGGAAATCCATGAATTTCTCAGTAATCTCTAGGTAGTTCATATAAATCCTCAAGATGCTTTGCAGGTGGGAACCCTGTAGATAAGGGAGATCTTGTCTAGTTTTATTTATTTTCTTTTGCTTGTGGTGATACACCTCCTTTTACCTTTTATTTTAAAATGATGCCCTGACCTGATAGCATCTTTCTTCTTCCTGTCAGAGTTTACACTTTTAAATAAAACGTACAGGGCTGAGCTAGATACTCAGTGATTTTAGAGGAGAGTCAGTACCCATTATGAAAAGTTTGATCTGTTTGAGTAAATCTTAGGCCATCAGGATCCTTGCAATTCCCCACTAATATGGTGCTTAGGTACACTTATTGGAGATCTGTAAGCTTACTGGAGGCAGGGAATGTGTCTACCAACTCTTTTATGTTGTTATATTGTACTCCCCCAAGTGCTTAGTACAGAGTTCTGCACACGATAGGTGCTCAATAAATATGACTAATTGAGAAGTTATTTTGTTTAAATATTAAAATTGATTTGGCATGGTAGTAAATTATTTCCAAATAGAATTGCATTTATGTAGCAAAAAGGTTGTAATTTCTCATAAACTCCTTCATTCATTCAATTGTATTGATTCAATCGAATTTATTGAGTGCTTCCTGTGTGCAGAACACTGTACGAAGTGCTTGGAAAGTACAATTTAGCAATAAAGAGAGACAATCCCTGCCCCCAAGGGGCTTGCAGTCTATAGGCTGGGGAGACAGAGATCAAAACAAGTAAACAGGCATCAATATAAATAAATAGAATTCTAGATATATACACATCAAAACAAGTAAACAGGCATTAATATAAATAGAATTGTAGATAGATACATGTATACATAAGTGCTGTGGGGTGGGAGGAAGAGCAAAGGGAGCGAGTCGAGGTGAAGCAGAAGGAGAGGGATCTGAGGAGAAGGGGGTCTTGATCTGGGAAGGCCACTTGGAGGAGTTGCACCTTCATTAGGGCTTTTTAGAGGGGAAGAGTGATTTTGTGGATTTGAGGAGGGAAGGCGTTCCGGGCTATAGGAAGGATTTGGACCAGGAGTCGATGGCAGGATAGGCGAGATCGAGGCACAGTGAAAAGGTTAGCACCAGAGTGGAACATATGGATTGAGATCTAGAAGGAGAGAAGGGAGGGTGAGGTAAGAAGTGGCAAGGTGATGGAGAGCTTTGAAGCCAACAGTGAGGAGTTTTTGTTTTTGTTTGTTGAGCTCCTGTTCATCTTGTTTGCCACTGACCTCTTGCTCAAGTCCTTCCTCTTTCCTGAAACTCCTACCCTTTTCATATCCTAAAGACGGCCACTCTCCCCATCTTCAAAATCCTCCTGAAATCATATCTCCTACAACAAGCCTTCCCTGACAGATCTCTCATCATCTTAGCTGATTTGCCCTCCCTTCTACATTGTCTGTGTCCTTGGGTCTGTACTCCTTAAGAACTTGGATATCCCTATCTTTGCCCACAGAGCCTATGTCCACATTGTTACCCACTGACCCTTCCCTTAAGAGTAACTCATTTCAAAGCCTGTCTCCCCTATTTGATTTTAAGCTCCTTGAGGACAGGAATCATGTCTACCAACTCTACTGTTAGTAGAGAAGCAGCATGGCTCAGTGGAAAGAGCCCGGGCTTGGGAGTCAGAGGTCGTGGATTCTAATTCTGGCTCCTCTGCTTGTCAGCTGTGTAACTTTGGGTGAGGCACTTAATTTCTCTGTGCCTCAGTTACCTCAACTGTAAAATGAGCATTAAGACTGTGAGTCCCACAACCTGATCATCTTGTATCCCTCCCAGCACTTAGAACAGTGCTTTGCACACATAGTAAGCACTTAATAAATGCCATTATTTTTATTATTGAACTGGATTTCCCAACACTTAGTACATTACTCTGCACACAGTAAGCTCAATAACTACCACTGATGGATTGATTCATGGATCCTGCTTCCTCTTTAGGCTGCAAAGAGTGAAGAAGAGAACTCTCTCAGAAGCTAAAGGGAAAAGCAGTCCGGAGGATGGGCAAAGACCAAATTTGCCAAATTGGTCTTCTATTACTTGTGTTCCTTCTGTCAAGGACATCTAGACCATCTGGCTAGCACTCTCTCCCACTAGTTCCTCTCTAGCTCTCTCTTCCATCATTTTCCCCTCCCTTCTCATCACCGCTGGGCTACCAGCATCCTGTTGACATGGTTGACACTGGAGGAGGTTCTCAAACAAGGTTTGATTTATTACAGAAGGAAGAGATGTATGTATTCTCAATCTTTAAAAATAAAAGAGTAAATACTTGAATTTGATCAAAGTTCAAATCACAATCAGTGTTTGAAGAATATATTTGCCTAATTCAACATCCAAAGTTCCATAATTCAATGTTCTTTTTTCTTCGTGAAAAATTGCATCAACCTGCTTGAACCAACATTGCCATTCCACTGTTGGTGTTCATGCGGTCTCTCTTTCTAAATTCTGTCAATTAGGCACAGGGAGACGGAAAAAATGTACGTTACTTGAAGTTGTGACAAAGGCGCATTCATTCATTCAATCATATTTATTGAGCACTTACTGTGTGCAGAGCACTGTACTAAGCACTTGGAAAGTACAATTCAGCAACAAAGAGAGACAATCCCTGCCCACAAGGGGCTCACATTCAGGTACACAAATTTTTTCTTTGGCATTAAGGAAGTAGCATGACCTAGTGGATAGAGCATGGCCTTAGGAGTCAGAAGGACCTGGTTCTAATCCTGATCCACTACCCATCTGCTGGTTGATATCAGGCAAGTCACGTCACTTCTCTGTGACTCAGCTACCTCATCTGTAAAATGAGGATTAAAACTATGAGCCCCATGTGGAGCAGGGATTATGTCCAACCCAATCATCTTGTGTCGAGCCCGGCCCTTGGGACGGTGCCTGGAACATAGTAAGCATTTAACAAATACCACAGTGATTATTATTATAACTATTTTGAGTGCTGAAAAAAATTGTCTGTTCCCATTGAAATTAACTCCAACACTTATGGTGTTTCATATACTAAGTACTTAATAATTACTGTTACTCCTATTTCTATTTTAAATGTGTGAACTCTGTGTGTATGTGTCTGTATATGTGTGTGTTTGTAGGTTTAGGTGTGTGTGCGCATTAGTGAAAGAGAGGGAGAAAGAGAAGTAATGAGTTAGCTAACTTGCTCTCAAGCCACTACCATTTTAATCATTAAACATAAGTTTTTCTAATCGTGTTCCCACTGTCAAAGGGTTTTGGTAGGATAATGAGCATCTAATCCAATTCAGCGTTAAATGCTTCTCCCCACCACAACCTTTTTATATGTCGATAACTAATACTATTGTCTGAATCTGTTTATGACAACATATATTTTCATTAAACTAGTAGAGCTAGAGCGTAGCTGAATATGTTGAGCTTCAGTCTGACCAGAACAACTGCTCTGAGGCTTTGTCCGGGGTGAAGTGGATAAAGACATTTTGCCACAATTTGCTTTGTTCTAACCTTTCCTTTTGTAAATGGCAGCAGCACTCGTTTCTTGAGCATTATGGCAGTCATGTCGTGATTCTTTCTGAGCAGAGACTGGAGCCTCTCCCCAACTATTGTCATTGCTATTCCTGCTTTGGGGATTGTTTTTCTGAAGTCACGGCTTAAATAAATACAACCTGAAATTTCACTTAGACTCCTCAAAATTAAAGTTGTGTTGTTTTAGTCCAGGGAGTGAACTGGATGATGGCTGCTAGTGGCTTTAAATCTGACACTTTCCATTCCTCCTCTCTTCTTTCACGTCCTCCTCCTTGCCTGCTCTCAGCACCTCCATTCATCAAAAGCACCACGGCTATAACGGTAACACTATCCTTCACTCCTAAATCATCTGCTGCCTCTGCAACGGTCAAGGCCAGTGTTTGCAACTGAACAAGAAAACCCAGAACAGCAGTTACAACAGCACAAGCATCTTAAATGTTCCCCAGGACTCCCATCACAGAATCCTTCCCTGCCAAGTCCAAGCTCAGATGCCCTCATGCTACCGAATGACATATCACCCAGGAACTGTAATTGAGAAGTGGATAATAAGCACGCTGCAGATCTCTCGTGTAACTTAGCCAGCGGGCACCTGTACTGTGTACTCCTCGAGAGTATGGGACTGCTGGGTGGGAGGGTGAGAGCAAGGGTGAAGGGGTTGGAGAATGAATATAGAGGGAGTTAAAAAAAAAAAAAAAGACACTCAGAAATTACAGCAGGCAATTTTCATTACTCCTCCAGAGGAGAAGTAGATGTAGCAGGTAAAAAGCAAAGCCAAATTACCAAAAAAATTGTTCTACGCTGACACTAAATGCCTAATAAAATGAACCCTTATGAATTTACCCCATCCTTGACATTTCTGCATACATGTCCACTGAATATAATATTTTGATCGTATTTTTGTGTTTGGCACCCGCGTTTGAGGAAAGGTCTTTTGTGGCAAGGAAATTGTTACCTTTTTCTGTACTCTCCAAGTGACTAGTAAACTGCACCAGTTGGGCACTCAATAAATGCTGCTGCTATGATGTAAGCTACCACTGCTAACTCTAGAAGTAGAATATCTAGTGGTTAATTAGGACCTTAGTAAAACTGCCCAACGATAGAGCATAGCCTACTTGGCAGAAGAGTCAAGTTCCTACTCCCAGCATTGTTGCTTACATAAATAATAATAATGGTGGTATTTGTTAAGTGCTTACGTGCAGAGCACTGTTCTAAGCGCTGGGGTAGATTCAGGGTAATCAGATTGTCCCACATGAGGCTCACAGTCTTAATCCCCATTTTCCAGATGAGGTAACTGAGGGACAGAGAAGTTAAGTGACTTGCCCACAGTCACACAGCTGACAAGTGGCAGAGCTGGGATTCGAATTCATCACCTCTGACTCCCAAGCCCGGGCTCTTTCCACTGAGCCATGCTGCTTCCCAATTACAATTGGGAAGCTGTCTCCCAATTCCACATTACTTGGTGACCTTGGGGAAGTCACATAACTTCTCTGTACCTCAGTTTCCTCATCTGTAAAATGGTGATAATATTGCTGTCCTCCCTCCTCTTTAGACTGTGAACCTCGCAGGTGAGATAGGGACTGGGTCTGATCTGATTACAACTGTGTTCTATCTGATTGTATTTCATCTACCCCAGTGATTAGCACATGATAAGTGGTTAATAAATAGCATCATTTCAGTCTTTGGCACTTCATGAAGGGAATGAAATAAAGATATGCAGTGGTGCCAATCCATAACCTCTTTGATTAATAGCATGGGCTACTGGGTAGAGCATGGACCTAGGAGTTAAAAGGATCTGGATCCTCATTCTGACTCTGCCACTCATCTGCTTGTGACTCTGGACGAGTCATTTAATTTCTCTATGCCTCAGTCACCTGATCTGTAAAATGGGGATTAAGACTGGGGCCCTACATGGGACAGGAAATGCTCATCCATTTTATATCTATCCTTATAACTACCCTCCTAGTGCCTGGGAAATAATAAAAGCTTAACAAATGTCACCAGTATTACTATTTTTAAGATCGAGTTGACAGACATATGGCATGTAGCACTATGTGGAGGGAAATAAAATGGTAAGAACACTAAAGATGCACCTGACGAGAGGGTGCCCTGGAATTCCTTTGGAAAGGGCAGTCTTTAGGACTGTCCTTTAGACTGTAAACTCATTGTGGGCTAGGAATTTGTGTACCAACTGTATTATATTGTCCTCTCCCAAGCCCTTAGCAAGGTGCTTGGAACACAGTAAGCTCCATAGATATCACTGATTGACTAATTGATTGACCTGAAGTTTAGTTCTTACAGAATTGAATGTAGAGTCTTGCCCTTCTAAACTTGGAATTCACTGAGATGCTTCTCCATCATCCTGAATATTTGATCCAGATTTATGCCCACAATCAGATTATATTTCCCAACACAATTTCACTTGTTATCGATCCTAATCATCAATTAGCTATGTGTAAGCAACAATAGCATTGGAGGATCTTCTTTGTTTTTGTCAAGGACTCAGAGAAAGTAGCAGCTGGAGGAATCCCCAGGACAATGGGTTAAAATTAAGTTGAAGAATATAATAGCCAGTTTTGTTATTCAAATCATCAAAGCATCCCTTCTTGCCTTTCTAACTCATCTTAATTCTTTGGTTTCCCTATTCCACCCTAGAGTTGGTTAATTCATATGTTATAGGTCTAAAGAAACCATGTTCCCAATCTCTCCATCACTATACCTCCCAATAGCAGTCCTGAATAAAAGTCAAACATAAAAATAAGTACAAGGGCAATTTATTTGAAAATATTTTTGTTAATAGGCATGCAAGGGATGTGTGTCCTGAAAAGTCTGATAGAAACTCAAAATACTGTATAATTATTGCACCAAAGAAATATGCCACTGTACTCTGTACACACTGAATTTCAGAGCATGAGAGAGGTGGAATTGCAGTAATGTAGATAGTAAATCATTATACGCTTCAAAAATTTTCTTTTTGATTTTCAAAATCTCCCAGAAATTATATTTTCTCCTTGATGGATGTGACAGAACATAATAGGAAATGGAGATCCTCATTTGTTGAAACCATAAAATAGCAAATTTTCAATAGGAAAATGCACTCATTCACAGATTGGACTCAATCAGAAGGAAATAGAAACTTGATCTGCAAATCCAAAGAGGAATCCCTCCAGGGAAAAGGCACCTACCTCTACTAAACCCTATCACCAGCTGCTCCATGACATGAAAGTGAGAGAAAAAACCCAAAATATCTCATCCATAAACTTTCCAAGGACCATATTTTGCTTGAAAATGCAAGTCCCAAATGGAGCGTGCATTTTATAAACCGAAAAGGAAGGGTATATTGTCAGTACATCAACATCTGTTCATCAGTATTTTCTTTCAAGGCACTTGTTAAGCTCTTACTATGTGCCAGGTTTATATAAGAATATACAGATAAACACACACACACAAACACACTTATATAGATATCTTTGTATGTATGTACATATAAATGAAATGCTGGAGTAAATAACAGGTAATCAGATTGGACACAGTCCCTGTTCCATGTGTGGTTTAGTCTTAATTCCCACTTTACAGATGAGGTAACTGATGCACAGAGAAGTTAAATGACTTGCCCAAGGTCACCCAGCAGATAAGTGGTAGAGCTGAGATTAGAAGCCAGGTTCTCTGACTCCCAGACCTGTGTTCTTTCCACTAAGGTCACTGCTTTTTGTTCATAAGGAGTCTTTCATCACTGGTCCATTAACACTTAGGCAATCACCACAGATAGTTATCTGTGCATCCCAGTCCGTATTAAAAATAAAAATCCTGAGTGGTATAAACTCAGGGCAGGGATTGTCTTTAATTGTTCCTTCTGAAGTGCTTCACAGACAGTAATGGAATCTCCTTCGGAAATGAGAATTGCACATAGGTGTTGATTACAGTGCAAGCATTTGGTTCAGGATCACTTTGGCTCCCTCCTCCCTTAAAGTTGTGATTGTTCGGGAATTTGGCTTTGCTTTTTGAAGGTTTCATCTATTTATTCATTCATTCAATCGTATTTATTGAGCACTTACTATGTGCAGAGCACTGTACTACGCACTTGGAATGTACAATTCGGCAACGTAGAGACAATCCTTGCCCAACAATGGACTCACAGTCTCACACTCCTCTGTATGATAGTCATACTTGCCGTCCTTATTTTCTTTGAGTTACTCATTTAAATCTCTCTATATTCATTCTCCATCTCCCTTCACCCGTGCACCTCCCGACCCTCCACCAGCAGTCCCATACTCTCAAGGTGCCAGTTCAGGTGTCCGTTGGCTAATTTACTTGCCAGAGTGCATATCATCCACTTCTCAATTGCATTTCCTGGGTGACAGGTTAATTGGTAGCACGAGAGCATCTGAGCTGGAAGTTGGCAGGGAAGGATTTTGTCTTGATAGCCTCTTCAGTTTTAGCCACACATGTTGGTCACATATTGCTGCTGGATGGTTCTTTGGTCAGAAACCTTCACCCATTAGGGCATAGAAACAAATGGCAGGACTCAAACCCTGGAACCCTAGATCTCAAAACAATTCTCTCTCCAGTAGATTTAAAACAGGGCTAGCACACTCAGAAAGTATGTTTGATCAATTGAGAAATTTTAGCAACATATAGAAATTGAATTCATTAACAAACCAAGTTATTATAGTACAGCATTGCGGTCTACAGTAGACTATATAACACAGACCTAATGAGGTTTAAGGTTGTCAATAGGTTAATTGTTACTTTTTTGGAAATGAGACCTTAGAATTTAATGTTAAGGGGATTTACGACCTCACTGTCACCATCACCATAGTCACGATTATCATGGCCTGGAATGCCCTCCCTCCTGTCATCCACCAAACTAGCTCTCTTCACCCCCTTCAAAGTCTTACTGAGACCTCACCTCCTGCAGGAGGCCTTCCCAGACTGAGCCTCCTTCTTTCTCTGCTCCTCCTCCCCTGCCCATCGCCCCTACTCCCTCCCTCTGCCTTCCCTGCCCCACAACACTTGTGTATATTTTTACATATTCATTATTCTACTTATTTTATTGATGATGTGTATATATCCATAATTCCATTTATCTATTTTGATGCTATTGATGCCTGTCCACATTTTTGTTGTCTGTCTGCCCCTTCTAGACTGTGAGCCCGATGTTGGGTAGGGATTGTCTCTTTTGCCAAATTGAACTTTTCAAGTGCTTAGTACAATGCTCTGCACACAGTAAGCACTCAATAAATATGATTGAATGAATGAATGTCTGCTGTGTGACCTTGGGAAAGTTACTTACCTTCTCTGGGCCTTAGTTATTTCATCTGTAAAATGGGGATTAAGACTCTGAGCCCCACGTGGAACAACCTGATTACTTTGTAACTACCCCCAGAACTTAGAACAGTGCTTGGCACATAGTAAAACGCTTAACAAATATCATTATTATTATTATCATACGCAACATAGATAAAAGGAGAATTGACACCATTTTACAAGTAAATAAACTGAGACATATAATTAAATAATTTGTCTTAATTCACACGGGACAATTTCCTATAGACTGGCCCATTTTTGGTATCTGGTAGTCAGACTGTTACTAGAGTGAAAGGTTTCATTGTAAATGTAAGTTCTATTCTATTTAGAGACATTTGTTTTCTTTTGAAATTATCACCCTTTTGAGATTTTTGAATGGCAGTTTCACTGCATCTCTTTTCTCCCCTAAACCATAAACAGGGGTCAATCCTGAATAAATAAAAATTCCTCCTAAGCCTTTGTGGATCAATACTCTTTAGTGGTGACCGTTCACAGTTATCCTCGTTGCTGCTTTGAAGACATTCTTTCCCTTTTCATATCATGCTTCTCGGTTTCATTTTTCCACCCAAATGACTTACCATTGATTTTTTTTCCATTTAACCACTGTGGTTCATTGCCCTTTTTGTAGGTGAATGTTCTTTACCCCCACCAGCTTAGGCACATGACAAATGTAAGGGACTACTTTCCATTTCTTTGTTTTTTCACCACTGATGGGTTCATTACCCAGAGTTATCAGTTTTTGGGTTGAGGCTCTAGGTCTTTGTCTACCACCTGACTTCACCCGCTTTCCATTATTGCCATTAAAGTATAAGTTAGGCAAATGACAGCTATTTCCAGAACAAGCAGGTAAGACAGGAAAATCAGATTAGAGTTGTTTCATCTTCCATGGGGAAGATGAGCATCCGAGTGGGAACCCAGCCTGGGCAAGGAGCGTTCCTATCAGGGCAGGACAAGATAGGTTCCTGTATCGTCAGCCACCGCTTCCTACCAAAGGCAGCAGTGATAATAGGAACAATAATTGTGAAGATAATTGTCTTTGTTAAACACATCTTTTGAGTCAAGGACCGGAGTTGACACGCAAAGTCAGATCGGACATGGTCCTGAAATACATGGGGCTTCCAGTCTATGGTAGGAGGGGTGGGGAGTCAGATATTTAATGGTCATTCCACAGATGAGGAAACTAAGGCGTGGAGAAGTATGATTTTCACAAGATCCCACTGCAGGTATGTTCTGTCACCTAACCCATGCTATATCAAAATGATGCCTGGGCTGAATTGGTATGCAAAAGTGGTAAGAATGGAGGTGTCATGGCCAAAACCCGGATTTATCACTTTTCAGAACACACAGATCCATCATGATGTCTTGGCACAACCACTTCTGCCACTTCCCAGCAGTACCTTGACCGATTGCCATATGATATAGTCAAGTACCCTCATTCAGTTGAGATCTGATCTCTTTTAGGCCTGGCACCTGGGGACCAGTGCCCATGAACATTACATGGCAGTGTGATGCAGAGTTAATGGGAACTCAAGGGATGCCCATTCATACAAGTTTACCCAAGGCATTGCTTAGAAAGAGAGTTAGAGTGCCTTAAATTGGTGCTGCCTTGGATTTAAGAAACCTATATCCCTTCACTTGGTGCCTTAGGCAGTTTGTCATGATTGCTTATAGATTTCTGCATTGGAATGAGGTGAACTATTAAATATATGTGTAAAAAGAAGGCCCTCGCCTGTTTGAGGGAAATTGCTTCTTCCAGAGAGTCAAAGGGAGTCTTCTTCTGGGAGTTAACATATTTCCACCGTTAAGATTGGAAACAATCTCTTTCATTTACCTTAACTCTTACAATAACTGTATTTTTGGAAACAGAATATTAGGGGACTTATCTAAAGAATGCAAACAACATGGCAGGAGGATGTGAGTTTACTTGGTGACATGGAAGTCGAATTATATCTTTAAATGTTCTAAGTAATTAGGTGTGATTTAAATGATTTTGTGCTTAAGTGGATCTTTGCTCCGTATTGAACAGAAGTGAGTACATTGTGATAGCTCTCATATTTGGTGTTATTATTTTAATCATTGAAACCCATAACCTAGGTGCCTTCCATATGGGGCTATAGATCATAAAAAGAGACAATTTCAGGATTTCATTTTAAAAATTTTAAACATTATAAAATTTTATAATTTATGGGGACTTTTCAACAGCATGTACTTCATGAATTTAAAAATGCAATCAATATTTAGGCTGTTTAATAGGTACACATGCTTTTGATCTATACACTAATTTAATATGCTGTTTTCCCTTGTTGTTTTAGGGTGACAGTGAATAGCTAAGCCAGTGTAGTCCATTCTCCATCACAAAAGACTATATAATCGTTTGTACACTGGAACAATGTTTCAATATTAAAATTTCTCAAGCACGAAGGAGGATCTGCCCATGATTTCTTTATTAAAAAATCTGAGGGTAAAGCCATTAAATCACAAGGAATTATAAGTCATTTACAACACATAAGTCCACTGCCATATGATAGGTTTTGTAGACGAGATTTTTTTTCTGTTTTAAATTTATTCTTAGCCATTAATTTTGGTCCATGTCCTATGTATGGGTATTTGTAAGAGCTTATGAAGCATATAAGGAACTTGGTGGAAGATGTTGAAACTCAAGACCTTTATGAATAGCACATATTACTTCCACTTATGTGTCAAGCTCTGTCCTAAACACTGGAGTTAATTCAAGATGATCAGATAAGTCGTAGTCCCTGATTCAGATGAGGCTCACCAGTCTAGAGAGAAGCAGAACTGGTATTTAATTACCACTTTTACAGAAATGAGAATGAGAATGAAATGGAGAAACTGAGTCATCAGTTGTTTTTAGAAATACACCTGTCAGTATTAGACACTGACTACTTTAGCTATGTCCATCTGGGATTCATTTTAACAGTTCATTAGAATCTTTGTAATTGCATACCAGCTGAAGGGCAAACTGAAAATGATGTTCTGGATTTCTCTACAGCGAGGAGCTATTTAAAATGGTGCACTGGGGCTGTTCACAGCCAGACCTTAAAAAAGCTTTCAAATATTTCAAATACAAAGGGTTTCTTAAGAAAACAAAGCTTCTAAAATAGAAAAGAAGAACAAGTTGTAAATAGTTTTGGATTCTTTGCTCAGTGGGAAAGAGGTCTTCAAGGTCACGGTGAAGTTTTAAAAGATTAGTTTTCACTAGAAAATATCAAAGCCAGTATCACAGTGGGTTTAATGAAGAGCCAAGTTGATTTGTATGGATTTCAGGAATTCTCCCAGTGAATGGCAATTCTCTTTCTCTTGGTGATATCGTCCCCATCAAAGATCCAGTTACATTTTCATGCTGAAAAATATTATGGTAAAAGAAGAAAATGGACCTTTGAAACCTTTGGTTTCTGCCTAGGGCAATTAATAATGTCTATGGTCAAGAAATACTTCACAGTAAGTGCCTATCTCTTTGCCCAAGACACTTATCTCTCTTTTCTGCAAGGTTGGGGTAGAACCCTGAAAATATTATTGATGGAGGATTACTATTACCTAATATTCTTCAAGAAAATAGTTTGAGAATAAATCCAGTTTCCCATGTTGGCAGGTTTTGTTTTAAATGTTTTATGGCCTCCCCTCTCACTGTACTTCATTTGTGTCAATGTTTATAGCCAATTGAAATCACTGACAGTCCAATTCAGTGAAATGTAATTTCAAACTTCAGAGAACTGCCCCGCATGGTCATCTTCAACATTAATGCCCAATCCTCTCCTGGTTTTTCATGTAATTCTCCAGAAGTACATCTTCTACTTTATAAACAGGCTCTATGAAATAGAAGGAACTGCAGATTTTAGGTGGCAGCAAAAATTACCTTGCCATGAAGTGAGTTTGGTTGGTCCATAAACCACAACAATCTAAATGTCTTAAAGTTGCATCCTCTTTTCTCCCTGTCACATTCAGTGAGAGATTTAGCCCCTTGCTGTCCCCTGCCAGAGGCGATCAACCTTGCCCACTTCCGTCTCACCCTGTCAGCCAGGAGGAGCTAGGAAAGGTTGACGGTGGGATCTCAAAGGTTTCAGCTGTCAGACTATATAACCCTCATGCCTCTTGATGCTTTCTGAAGCTGCCAGGACTTGTGGCCAAAGGTTCTGTGGGTCAGGTGTCGTATTTATGGTACTGCAGCTTTATCAAAGAGCTGTTCAACAATGTGAGAGGGCCTGGCCACATTTATTTATATTTCGAGGCAGAAAATGATAAATTCACAGATGGAAGCCCCAAGTCTAAGTTCAGAACAGTCATATCCCAAGAACGAAGCAAGACACTTTGGTTGGATCTATTTTTATTTTCTCCTAGCTCAAGAAGAATTGAATAAAGTTGTCCATTGCCAAATTAAAAAAAAAAAAAAGCTCTAATGCTCTGTACTATCCCTATTTACCTCTAGGTCAGAATAGGATAAGTAAAGAAAAGAAAGTCAACCATATTTAATTCCTTTAGGGCCATTTTAGAGAATGATTTTTAAGATGCTTTAAAATAACAGGCAGGTGGTTGATTGAGAGTGGCAGAAATCTCTGCTTACAAACTTCGGCATTTCATGTCCAGTGAAAAGACAAAGTAGGTGAGCAGCTAAGACTTATCAGAATGACTAATGACAATGTCAGATCTATTTTAGATAGAGATGTCAGTGGTGCCAAAGTCTTCAGAAGCCCAGGAAGCTTCTTCTTTTGGGGAAAGAAAAGGCACAGTGAGAAGCAATGAGCACCATTATCTGGGAACACTACAACATGTAATGACATGGACTAGTTGGAAATATCACACATTTTATCAAGCAGGGAAAATGGAATTGCTGGAAAACAATTCCATGCCTTTCCAAAAATGCCAAAAAACTTTTCTAGAAATTGTTCATCGGGCACCTTTTGAATATTGTAGGAAATATTGTATTCATTTATTCAGTCGTATTTATTGAGCACTTTATACAGAGCACTGTGCTAAGCCCTTGGAAAGTATCATTCAGCAATAGAGACAATCCCTGCCCACAACGGGCTTACAGTCTAGAAGGGGAGAGACAGACATCAAAACAAGTAAACAGGATCAATATCATCAGTATAACTAGGTAGAATTATAGCTATATGCACATCAAAGCAAGAAAACAGGCATTAATATAAATATAATTTTAGATATGTACATGTATATACAAGTGCTGTGGGGCAGGGAGGGATGATGGGGAGGGGGATCTGAGGGAAAGGGGGCTTAGTCTGGGAAGGCCTCTTGGAGGAGGTGAGCCTTCAGTAGGGCTTTGAAGGGAGGAAGTGGGATTGGTGGATTTGAGGAGGGAGGTCATTTCATGCCAGAGGTAGGACTTGGGACAGGTGAGAATGAGGCACAGTTAGAACTGCCCTGCTTGCTTGCTAATTCTTGCAACATGAAACAAGGGTGGAGCTATTTCATGGGTCTTATAAGACTTAAGCCTAGCAAAAATGAAAATAGGAGAGAAAAAAAGGAGGGAAAGAGGGGAAAAGGATGGAAAAGTAAGAGGACACTTGAAACTTCACCTTATTTCTGTTGTTTTCCCAAGTAATCATAGTAATAATAATTGTGGCATTTGTTAAGTGTTTATTATGTGCCAAGCACTGGGACAGATACAAACAAATCAGCTTAGACACAGTCCCTGTCCCACGTAAGGCTCACAGTCTCAATCCTCACTTTACAGATGAGGTAACTGAAACACAGAGAAGAGAAGTGACTTGTCCGAGATCACATAGCAGACATGTGGCAGAGCTGGGATTAGAAGCTATGAACCTCTGACTCCCAAGCCAGTGCTCTATCCACTAGGCTATGCTGCTTCTCTAAGTACTCCATATGATAGGAACCAAGTCTAATGGATAGACTAAGACCTGGGAGTAAGAAGACCTGGGATCCAATTCTGGCACCGCCACTAGTCTGCTGTGTGACCTTGGCCAAGTCATTTAACTTCTCTGTGATTCAGTTCTACTCTTCTCCCTCCTGGAAAGAGCATGGGCTTGGGAGCCAGAGGTCGTGGGTTCTAATCCCATCTCTTCTACTTGTCAGCTGTGTGACTTTGGGAAAGTCACGTCACTTCTCTGGGACTCAGTTACCTCATCTATAAAATGGAAATTAAGACTGTGAGCCCCACGTGGGACAACCTGAATAACTTGTATCTACCCCAGCACTTAGAACAGTGCTTGGCACATAGTAAACGCTTAACAAATACCATTATTATTATTATTATTATTATTACTCAGACAGTGAACTCCATGTAGGAAGGAGCCAGTGTCCATCCTAATTACCTTGTACCTATCCCAGGGCTTAGAACAATGTTTAACACATAGTAAGCATTGAACAAATAATATAAAAACAAATAATCCCTCCCCTCACCATCCTGCCTCCTCTTCTCTTCCAAAATGACCCTATTTCAATAAACTCCCCATTTTCTGGAGTGAGTCAAAATCCCTGTTTTTTCACCTTCTGATCCTTTTCTTCTTTCCATCCCAGAGGGCTCCTATTTCAAAGAGGAAACTCCCTTTCCCAGCCCTAGCCTATCTCTATTACATTATTGTATTCTGGCTTTTAAGTTCTTCCTACCTCAGCTTATGCAGTTACCCCTACTTGAAAGTATGGAATGGAGAAAAAAAACTGCCTAAAAAATCACCATGGGAAATTGTGTGGATGAGGCAATTTTGCAAATTAGTAGGATGCTTTGTTCTGTTAAACACACTGACATGCTAGACTAAACTAAATGCAGTCCCGCTACTTAAGCCAGCTATTGGGATTCAGTCTGTAAAGTAACCCTTTCCCATGGAGACTTTTGACCAGAACACACAGCTTGGTATGATCTCTCTTCAACCTATATTATTACTCTTCATTGGCAAGAAAACCTCTAAACTAAGGAATGTGTAAAATTTTTGGCACATCATAGAAAGCAAACAGAAATACAAATGAGGGAAATTCCCTGCATTGCATTGATTGATTTGGAAAAATGAGGAAATTCTGAGTGAACTGAAAAATATTTTACCTGCAAAGAGCAGATGGGACATAAACTCTGTTTCCTTATAATGTTAGTGATATTAAATATTATTCAATCATATTAAATGATTGTTATAGGTCTTTTCAGATAAATGCTAATTCCATAAAAACCTCAAAGAATTGTAAGGCATTAAAATGTTCCGTGATCCATGAGTATCCATAATTATTCAGCGTTTTAGCTAAAATATTTTTAAATGTGCTTTTGCCATAAATTCATTCCTTTTTTCCTCAGATTTTTTTTTTTTAACTAATGCTCTTATTACCAGGGAAGGATGTAAATAAGAGAAGTTCTTCAGCAGCATTTCAAAGTCCATTATATACAGAGTTCTATTCTTACATTTCTGAATCATTAAACTTAATTCTTTTCCATTCAACCAATTCTAGTCTATTCATTTCCATGAAAAAAGAAGCCTCAACATAAAAGAATAATGATAGATATCATTTTCCTTAGCTACAGTCTTCTGATACTTCCTCTTTTACAAGGAAAAAGAAGGGGGAAGGAGTAACAAAACATTATCTTACAGATATAAAGCAGATAACATTGACAAGGATATTTTTATTGTGGTGGAAGGGAGTACTGCCTTTTGGCTTTTGTCCCTCTGCCTCTAGCTGTTTCTTTCTCTCTCTTTCTCTCTACCAGGTTGACCTGTCTTCTGTTGCTGCCCCAATCATTTTCCCAATGCTCTGTCACATGGTTTCAGATTTGACTTATTTGTGTCTTTAAAGCAATTCTTCTGCACACTCTAGGCCATATGACCCTAAACCAACTTTTTGGGTACTGTGATTGGTTATTATTTAGCTCTCTTACACGATCCACCTGGTAAAGTTGTAAATTTTGCTTTAATGCTTGGTAACAAGGAACTTTACTTGGGAAGATGGAGGAAAATCTCTCTTAACCAATAAATGAAGAAAGACTAAGAATAAAAAGGAAACATATCAACTAATCATATGACCCATAAAATATCATCCTTGGTTCCCCAACACTGTAATTCAATAACCTCTTTATGCTGACTTTCAGTTAGGCATTAATTCAAGAATCTGACTGATTGAGATACAAAACTGAAGTGAAAGAACTATTTTGGAACTACATAATAACATTTTAAGTAGCAAAAAAATGTGGAACATACCTGGAGAAAATACAACTTTCAATTAAAGATGGGTTCTGCATTTTAAAAATGAGTTGAATGGGAGTCTAACTTTAGGGAAATTGTTTTCCGTATGCACAGAGCCCTGTGTATTAATTTACTATATATAAAAAAAAAAGATGTGATCAGCTATCAGAAAAGAAAATTAACAATAGGTGGACCTTAAATCTCACTTTAGCTGGGTTGGTCTCATATCTGTGTAACCCATTTCAGGCAATTTTAGAAAAAATGTATGAATAACATGAAATGATAACTGTCTCAGTTAAACAAATCATCTTAAATGAAACCAATATGGCGGCTCTTGCTCAGTTTCAGTGTGGATTTTCAATCCTGGTTTGTGGCATGTGTAGTTTAAATCCCAGCGGATTCTGGGACTTTGACTTTAAAACTCCCAGGTCCATGAAACTAGAACCTCTCTATTCACTATCCCACTAGTTCCTACGTTTTCCAAGAGGACAATGTTAGGTGAACATTCTTGAAGTGGTTTCATGCTATCCTGGTTTGAACAAAGATTAGATGGTCAATCTATAGCAAGGTAGAAATATGAATCCAGTAACCAACTGTAATAGAACTGCACCAAAATGTTGCATTTGGAACTTTGTATGTGCCTGATTATGAATTTCTGGGGAGGTTTTGTTGGACACGAAGTAGTTGATAATATTGTCTTTGCAGCAGATAATAGAGCTAAGTCTGCATAAGTAATCGCGTATAATGAACAAATAGAGAATTTAACTCACCAAATCCTTCTCAGGAAAGCATCCATTCTAAAGAAAGCTCCAGCAATTTTAGTTAATAAAGCCGCTCAGAAGCAATAGCTTTGATATTGATCATTAAGCACAGTACTCAGTAGTAAACTGGAGATGCCTAAAAAATCCCCATTTTCATTTTCAATCTATACGTTTCAATTAAAGATATTCAAAAATTCCCTCGTCTTGGAAGGAATAAGGTGATCTAGGGGATGGATAATTTTGGAACATTTTACTTGCTATAAGGAATTGCCTTATACTTGTGGTGTAACAATTATTTGTCTTAATGAGTAAGGCCCATTGTTCTCTTAGATTCTGATGATCATTATACGGCTGGCTAATTATAGTACCTGAAAGAACAATACAGTTCATATTTTACAAATAAAATGATTAATAAACACATATAACATTAAATCTTTAAAAAGAGAGGATTTGCATGCATTCACTTAGAAAATTAATCTTCTTTAGATAGTTTAAAATGTTTATCCAATGGCATTGGGGTTTGAAGGCAATAAGCTGATTTGAAAACCCAAGATGTAGAAAAGAAAAGAAACATCTGGCAACACAAAAGCAAAAATAATACATACACAGTCTTCCTGCTTGGGAGAGCTTATTTGAGAAAACAATTTCTTTACTGTACCCAGAACGTACATTTTTTTTTTGAAGTTTTCATTTGAGAAGGATAGAGCATGGGCCTAGGAGTCAGAAGGTCATGGGTACTAATTCTGCATCTGCCACCTTTCTGCTATGTGACCGTGGGCAAATCATTTGACTTTTCTAGGCCTAGATTCCCTCATCTGTAATATGGGGATTGAGACAATGAGCCCCACAGAGGATAGGAACTGTGTCCAACCTGATTTGCCTATATCCACCCTAGCACCTAGTATAGCGGCTGGCACATAGTAAGTGCTAAACAAGTACCATAATTATGCTTATTATTATTATAATTATTTGCATCATTGATGCAATGAACCTGTGTGAATTTGAGTATTTTTTTATCCTTAAAAATAAATTTCCTCTTCAAGATAATGTGCTTTTAAAATCAACTGATTACTGGTATTTATTGAGCACTCATTGCGTGCGGAGAATAGGCAGGAAATGGTTCCCGGTCTAAGCAAGACAAAATCTGAAACCTCAGCCCAAAATATAAGGAGAAGAAGATTTGTTTGCACAAGTCTTATATTGCTTTGAATTTTTGAAAATCCAACTGATAGTAATAGTGTGGATCTGAGAACTCGGATAGATTCACATACATTCGTATCTCAAGCTTGAAATGATGAGGATGATGGAATGCCCTTTTTTCCTATTACAAAATCAAACACCCATGTAAATAAGAATTTATTGAAATATTAATTGCTCAATCACTACCAAGATAACAGGACATTTCAATTACTCCCTGGGTACCTGAACCCAATTCAAGGCCTAGGTCACAGGTCAATCTGTGATTAATTTTGTCTGGGATATGGGCAGAAAGACTCTCCCACATATTTCAGTAAGTCTATATTAGACTTTTCAGGCACACATATTTCACCATCATAACCTCACCTTCAAAAATGTAAGACTATTACATGTGGGTATATACGTCTGTGCATGTCAGATGTATACATATGTTGTTTACATATATATATGTGTGTGTGTGTGTGTGTGTGTGTGTGTGTGTGTGTGTACATATACATGTTTGTGTATATACACACACACACACATATATGCATATATGTGTGTATATATACATATATACATACATATACATACATACATATATACACACTCAGGTGCCCACATAGACACACACACAGATATACACACACACATATGGAGAAGCAGCGTGGCTCAGTGGAAAGAGCCTGGGCTTCGGAGTCAGAGGTCATGAGTTCGACTTCCGGCTCTGCCACTTGTCAGCTGTGTGACTATGGGCAAGTCACTTAACTTCTCTGTACCTCAGTTCCCTCATCTGTAAAATGGAGATTAAAAGTGTGTGAGCCCCATGTGGGACAACCTGATTACCCTGCATCTCCCCCAGTGCTTAGAACAGTGCTCGGCACCTACTAAGCACTTAACAAATACCAACATTATTATTATTATTACATATGTATATAGATAGAAATACCTGGGAGAATTGTCTGCTTCACTTGTCGTTAGTCTTTTCTCTAGCAACAGAGTTAAGAAGTTGTCAATTTCTATTGCTAGTTTGGTACCACCTAAACACTAGTTATTTAAGTGGCTCCTTGAGAAGTTTGGTTTCACTGTTTGCAGTTATGTGGTCTACCTTATTCCTCTAAACATTCAAGAAGATGTTCAGTTAATGCTTCCTGTTCTCAGAACAGAGGATTTGGGATATAGTCCAAGCAGGATATAGTTGAACCAAACTTAATGATGAGGGCACAAAGAGATAAGGGGAAGACAAAGACAGCTTCACCCTCATTTTAAGAAATGCTGAGTAGAGGACTGTAAGCTTGTAGTGAGCAGGGAATGTGTCTTTTATATTGTTATATTGTACTCTTCCAAGCTCTTAGTTCAGTCCTCACACAGAGTAAGCACCTCAATAAATACAATTGATTGACGAGTGGCATCAAATTCATTCTTCACTGATATGAAAATCTTGATTAAACTGCGATCACTATTGTCCAATGCAAAATTTTAAAACCAAGACATCATTACATTTATCATGAAATATATTCAGTATCAGGGATAATGCTGAGTGGAAGTTGATATGGAGACTAGATGGAGTTGAGCAAAATCTGATTTACAACCAGGTGATGAGAGAAATGTTTGAGGCTGGTCACTTTTCAGTGACAGGTCACCACTGGAGGGATTGAAGAGCTTCAGGTTAAAGTTGTGCAAAACAGGTTAATCTCCTTTAAGAGAAGCAATTTGACTTGGTGGAAAAGAGCCTGAACCTGGGAGTTAGGAGACATTGCTTCTAGTTCAACTCTGCCACTTGTCCATTGTGTGACCTTGGTCATGTCCCTGCCTTGGTTTTCTTATTTGTAAAATGTGGATTAAGTACTTATGAACCTTGTGAGCCCTGTTTGGGTGGGGTGCAGGCTGTGTCCAATCCGACTATATTATATCATTCCCAGTGCTTAGTACAGTGCTTGACATCTAGTAAGTGCTTAAAAAATACCACAAAATGTTCGTCTCATTTCCCCCTGATTGCTCATGGAGTACACCTGTTTGACCTTTGGTACTAAAGGTTATGAGTGATTCTGTCACTTCCCATGCCTCTGAGCACTCACTTGAGTTCCTGCAAGGTGCCACTGGGGTAGAAAACTCTGCATGTATTTTGTCATCAAATAACTAGGTACACATACCTGAGGAATGTCTTGAGATGGAGTTGTTTGTAGCTAACTGTGTGATTAGGTGGATAGAGCATGGGTCTGGGAGTCAGAATGACCTGGGTTCTAATCCTGGCTCTGTCAATTTTCTGCTGTGTGACCTTAGGCAAGTCACTTTTCTATGCCTCAGTTACTTGATTGGTAAAATGGATATTGAAACTGGAAGCCCTAAGTGGGGTAAGAACTGTGACAAGACCAGATATCTTGTATCTACCCCAGAATTTAGTACAGTGCATTGCACCCAGTAAGTGCTTGACAAATATCACAATTATTATTATTCATTATTTTATTATCATTTTTATTGTTACACGTAGGTACTTCAGCTTTTCCTGGACTGTCAATTCCTTCCTGGTATGAGTATAGCCCCTAAATATGGGCTCACATATTTGCATAACTGAGTTTAACATTTTCCAGCCGATCTGTAATGGGTGGGGAAATTTCCTTTACAGACTTTGGTTCTATCAGTGATTTCAGGAATTATCCACATTTCCAGAACTAAATTGTGCACTTCTGGTCATCTAGACTGCTCAGAGAAATGAGGTCTAGCATCACTGTAACATCTGTCTCATTATGCTACACAGAAGCCAACAACAACTAGCATCTGTCTTTTTCTATCACCGTTAGTCAATCCCCACTATTATAAGGGGTCTGAGAATGCATAATTAGCCAAACATGTGAAAAATATTAAATAGGAAACAAATTTAAAATTGGTATCATTTTCCCACACTCCCTATTCCTCCCCAGAATGAAAGAGCTCGGCTGTCAACTGATAACATTGTTTAGTCAATCAGTCTATCAATCATATTTATTTAGCATGTACTGTGTGCAGAGCACTGTATTAAGTACTTAGGAAAGCACAATATAAGAGTGTGATAGACATGTTCCCTGCCCACATTAATCCTTGAATTTGTTTAGTAGATCATTGGAATCCAGGCCCTTCAGTAAAATGACTTCTCAGATTACATAGACACCCTGAGAAACAATGCTATTCAAATCCAGCTTTGTCTGGAGAGCAAATAACAAGCGGGGCTATCAACCTCAAATAACTGCCCACTTTTTTGTCCAAAATACTTTTATTCCTCAACAGTATTTACCCTTCAATCAATCAATCACATCTATTGAGCACTTACTGTGAGCAGAGTGCCGAACCAAGCCCTTGGGAGAGTACAATATAACAGAGTTGGTAGATGTGTTACCTGCTCACATCAACTTGTCTCATATATCAGATCACATCACCTTGAAAATGCCAGGTAATTCCTACATATTAAAAATGAATGCTCATTCCACTCATTTTTGCGCACAGTGCCGAATAAAGTACAGGACAGACGGAAATAAAGACAGTTGTCAGAATGTATATAGCACTTAAACTATTCTTCACATATGGAAGCTGTTGTGTATTATCATAGTCCACAGATCCGTGAGCATAACAGTAAGCATATGTTGCTCTGTCTACTTGTCAAGAGGAAATAATCATAATTTCAAGTAAAAAAATCCCCAGCATTGATATAAATTTTAATTATTCCAGTGATCTACTCATTGATCCTGGTGTAACTAATGCAATTGCCCTAAATATCAATAATAATATTTAGCTCTTCTGCTAACTTTGTATTCAAAATAATTAATAAATCTGTAGGTTTGTGTGTGTTTGAGTGTGTTTGAGTGGCAAACCAACCCAATTTCATCAAATTACAGACTTTGAAAGTATTAGCTCATAGAAATCAATTTTATGACTTTGAAGTAAGACTTCACATAGCTCACATACCGTGCTATCCACTTTTTATTAACCACCAGAAAAGATGACCCACTGAAATGTCGTGTAGGCTACATTCATTGAATGCCTCGTCCAACTTTTTCTCTTGGCTCCAATATCTAAAATAAATCTCTCCTTTAAATGCCATCACTTTTCCCTTTTTAATTTAATCCAAAAAATTTCAAGCTATTTCAAATTTCTCCACTCCCTGTCTTGGAGTAATCCTGTGATAAAGTAAATAACACCTCACTCTTCCTCATCCATTTTTTTCTGATTTCAGGTGCAAACTCCATATTTCTGAGCACACCTATTGGAGTAATCCATTAATTGGGATTGACATGTACATCTGGGCAATAGTCCCCGAAACAACCAACTAGAAAACTCCCAAGTCAAACTTGTGAGTTGTTAAAAAAGAACAATTATTTTTGAATGTGAAAAACAACCTCTCAGTATACACAAAGCAAAGGTAAAATGTGTATGAATAATGCAATCTAAATGTAATCATTTCTTCATTTCCAGCTAAACAGTTGTTGATTTCCATTTGAACAAAAGAAAAATGCACTGAGTACCTTGAATGACAAATAACCAAAGAATAAAAACATTCTGTGGTCAATTATGAAGCAGCCCTTTGTAGATTATTAAGGAATTGTTGCATCTCTGAAGCTCCTCCTCTAGACTGTAAGTTCCTTGTGGGTACTCTTGCATAGCACTCTCCCAAGCACTTAGTACAGTGCTCTGCACACAGTGAGTAGTCAAAAAATTCCATTAATTGATTGACTGATTTAGTCACATTGTACAGCCCTCAAATCATTAGAGTATAAGTTCCTTGTGGGCAAGGAAGGGTTCACTTCTTTATTCTTTGTTTCCCAAGTGTCTAGTAATAAATGCTATTATTAATAATACTATTATTACTATTTTTTACAGCTACTCCTAGTACAAAGGAGGAGATTGTGCAGAGAAAAATCAGGCTGGACCACAGGTCATGTGAGTTCCTTATGATGGAAACCTTCAATCTTCTTCAGGAGGAAATCCTGAAATGGAGACCTATAGTGTAAATGGGACTAGAGTGGCACAAAAATTGGTGGTCAGTAATGTACCACCTCTACGCCATACCTGATGTCACAAGACACGAAGGCATCACAAATACTGGAATGCATTCAGTCCCCCATAACCCTATGCCATTTCCTCTGAATGAGATGTGTCGGAGAATGGAAAACAGTAGAATGCCCAGACCACCCTCCCACAGTGAGATGAAATGAGGATATCCTATACTGGATGTACAAAAGAGACACTCCCAGCCTTCTTGATTCAGTAATCAATCAATCAACCAGTGGGTATTTATTGAGCACTTACTGTGTGCAGAGCCCTGTCCTAAGTGATTGAAGGAAAGAAAGAATTCACATTTCTAGTTAACTTAGTAAAAAATGGGTTTAAGGAACCATGAATTTTCTCCATTTGCAGTAGGGTAAGGCAGAGTTGAGTTCCTTCTACAGGAATGCACAGCACTTTGGATTTTTCCATGGAGTTTGGAATTGAGCTACTGACTGAAGAGAGATTGGCTGACAAGAAACTCTCTAGGGTTTATTTCTGGCCATTTTGAAACAAACTGCAGTAACCCTTGATACCATCTAGCTTGTTGGAAATGATTTCCACTGCTAATAATACAAAGCATCCAAAAATATTTCACCCAAGAATACTCATCTGCTACTCTGTCTTATTCTGTTAGCTCTCTCCTCTGTTAGCCTTCTCAGTGATACTTCCAACATTTTAGGGGATAAAGAATGGTGGATGCTTCCCAGGAACTATAAATATGTTCTAATAGAAATACATCATGTAAATGAAACGCAAATATTTGTGCGAGAGGAATCAAACCAAACAAAACTTAGCCTTTGTAACTTATTTCTCCATTTGCTATGGAAGGGGTCATAGCCAATTTTGTACTCAATGGCAGAAAAAGGAATTTCATCTTGTTTTTCTATTTTAAAGTTAATGTGAAGTTGACTCCCATACAAAACAGAGACACATTTTCCTAACTTTAGGAGAAATTAATGATACTGAAAGAGGCCAGCTGCTTTTCTGACAGAACTGTTGCTCTTTATTTTAAGATACCAAAATGAATTCCAATAATTATTTCTAATAATATGTATTTGATGAATGTGCACATCCCTATTATATGTTTACACTTTCAATTGCTTTGAATTTAATTCTCTCCTGTTATCTCCTCCATAGTATGTTAGGAACTATAATGGTTGTTTTAACTCATACAGTTCTGTGTCACCCTTGCATTTAGATTTGCTCCCTCTATTCATCCCTCCCTTAGCCACCACATCACTTACATACATATGTGTAATTTATTATTTGAATTTATGTCTGTCACCCCATCTAGACTGTAAGCTTGTTGTGGTAAATAACATGTCTACAAAGTCTGTTAGATTTTTATATTATACTCTCAAAGCGCTAGGTACATTGGTCTGCACACCACAGTGTGTGCTCAATAAATACAATTGATTGACTGATTGATTGATACAGACCACAAAGGGGCATTACTGGATTAGATCCTCTCTGTTTTGAACCCTGTGGAAATCGGTTTGGTGGAAATAATTCAAGAATATAATCCAGAGATCAAAAATTATTGAACCAGTAACTTTTTGCCCAACCCCACAATAAGCAAAGTAGAAGCTTTTCAAAGTCCAAGTAGTATCATATAAATCAAGTTAAGATGAGTGAAAGTGATGGGATGTCAAAGCTGATGAGAATTGAGACAAGCCAGATGGCCATAGGTATGGGCCCTGTGTGTTTCATCCTTGGACTCAGTAAAATTAACCTCCTTATATTCATTTGAGAAAAATATATTTATATTCACCAAGTTGTCAGATGAAGGGGCTGGCTTCTAGCAAAATCCCTTGTGGGCAAAAATCATGACTACCTACTCTATTATACTATCCTCTTCCTAACACTAGGTACAGTGCTCTGCATATAGAAAGTGCTCAACAGACATCATTGACTGAGAAAAATTTATGCTCAAGTTTTCATAATTCCCAAGACCATACACAGGAGCCCAAGTCATTTCTTCAAAAACTATAGCACCCGTATCACAAAAGTCCTACATCATCAGATGAACATTCCCTAATAATGTGCTAGCCAAAATGCACACATATATACATATCATTATACTTTATTGCTTCCTCCTACTTGTAATTTAGCACGGGTCTCCCTTGCTACACTGTAAGCTCTCTGAGGGCAGATATCATGTTGACTAACACTATTGGAAACAGCATGGCGTAGTGGATAGAGCCCGGGCCTGGAGTCAGAGTTTCATGTGTTCTAATCCCGGCTTTGCCACTTGTCTGCTGTGTGGAATTGGATAGGTCACTTTACTTCTCTGTGCCTCAGATCCCTCATCTGTAAAATGGGGACTAAGATTGTGAGCCCCACGTGGGACAGGGACTGTGTCCAATCCAATTTGCTTGTATCCACCCCAGTATTAAGTACAGTGTCAGAATAAGTGCTTAACAAATACCATAATGATAATAATAACTATTATTATAATTACTATTGCACTCCAATACTTGTATAGTGCTATGCACAAAGTAATAATAAAAAATTGTGTTACTCCTTAGAACTTACTATATCTCAAACACTCTACTAAACACTAGGTTAGATATACAATCAGATTGGACACAGTCCCTGTCCCACATGGGGCTTGCAGTCTAAGAAGAAGAGAGAACAGATATCAAATCCCATTTTACATCTGAGGAAACTGAGGACAGAAATGAAGTGACTTGCCCAAAGTCACACAGCAGGCAATGAGGGGAGCTGGGATTCTAGAATCCAGGTCCTCTGATGCCAGCCCAAGTTCTCCCTACTAGACCACAGTGCTTCTTATTTATTTAGTAAATTCTCAATGAATGCTATTTCTTTATTTGATGGGGCGAAATCAATCAGTGGAATTAATTGAACATACCCTGAGTGCTAGCCATTGAATGAGGAATGCAAGAGAGTCCAAAAGTAGCAAGACAAGGGTTTCCTGCCATCAAGGAATTTATCACTCAATGGGGAAGACAGACAAAAGCTATTTACAGTTAATGACAAGAGTAAAAATAAGGATAAGACAGGAAGGAGAACAAACATATCAAGATGAAAAAATTCTGAATGTATGATTGAATATATAAATAAAATAAGTAAATACAAAATGCATATTTACACAAGGGTTGAGTTTAGAAATAAAGTACATACTTGCTAAGGGTGGATATTAGCTCTTCCAACTTGGAATTTGCACATTAATCACAGAAAGCTTTGAAGTAGGGAGAGTTGTTCACCAGTTAATGGCTAAGAAGTTCGAGGCTGGGGAGAAAGTGTGACTGAAGGTCAGAGACAGAAATATTGACAGTGAAATAGAGTTGCAAAGTAAGCTTCAGAGGACTGAAGAGTGTGAACTGGAGCAAGAGTGGAAAGGCAATATATAGAGTAGAGACTGCTGTTGGAGAACCATGAAACAATGGTAAAGATTGGATACAGTCTCTGTCTCAGAGCTCACAGTCTCAGATAGATGTGGCCTTTTGGAAAGAACATGGGCCTGGGAGTCAATCCTGGGCTCTAATCCTGGCTCTTACACTTGTCTGCCATGTGACGTAGGGTAAAACACTTCTCTGTGCCTCAATATCTCATATGTACAATGGGGATGAATACTGTGAACCCGATATGGGACACGAACTGTCTAACCCTGCTTACTCTGTGTCTACTCCAGCACTTTTTACAGTGCTCTGCACATTGTAAGTGTTTAATAATTACCATAAAAAAGAGAGAGCAGCTCCTCTGCTGATTGCTGCCATCTAGGCTGATGAGTGCTTTGACATTTTTCCCAGCTATCAGCCCCTTCGACATAAGGGTTGAGCTTGGGCTTTGTTCTCTCTGCGATGTCTGTGTGGTGCTGCAGGACAGAGCACCATACTAACACACTAACTATACAAACCCCATTTGTATTTTCTCTCTCATATAAGAATAAAATTAAAAAAAAATAAATTTGTTAAGCGCTACTTACTATGTGCAAAACACTGTTCTAAGCAATGGGGGATACAAGGTGATTAGGTTTTCCCACGTGGGGCTCACAGTTTTCATCCCCATTTTACAGATGAGGTAACTGAGGCACCGAGAAGTGAAGTGAATTGCCCAAAGTCATACAGCTGGCAAGCGGCGGAGCCAGGGTTAGAACCCACGACTTCTGACTCCCAAGCCCGGGCTATTTCCACTGAGCCAGGCTGCTTCTCATGAACGAGGGAGGCAAAGTGACCTACTGGAAAAAGTATAGACCTATCAGCCAAATTGTGTTCTAATCCCACCATAGATATTTGCAAGTGCAAATTATTTAAATTATCTGTCCACTCAATCACCTTGCCCCCTCTTACCTCTCCTACCAGCCTACACATTTCGCTCTTCAAATGCTAACCTTTTCACTGTACCTCAATCTCATCTATCTCATCGTCGACCTCTCTCCCATGCTCTGCCCCTGGCTTGAAATTCCCTCCCTCCTCATATCTGACAGACAATCACTCATCCCCTCTTTAAAGCCTTTTTGAAGGCACGTCTTCTCCAAGAGGCCTTCCCGGAGCAGGTCTTTCCTCTTTACCCACTCCCTTCTGCATCACCTTGACTTTTTTCCCTTTATTCATCCCCACTCTCAGCCCCACAGAACTTATGTATATATTTATGATTCATTTATTTATATTAGTGTCTTTCTCCCCCTCTAGACAGTAAACTCATTGCGGGCAAGGGATGCATCTTTTCATAGTTATTTTGTACTCTCCCAAACACTTAATACAGTGCTCTGCACAGAGTAAGCGCTTAGTTAATACAACTGACTGACTGACTTCAGTTTCCTCCCCTGTAAAATGAGGATAATATATCCTTTTTAATATTTTTTTTATTAAGCCCTTGTTGTCTATAGAGCATTGTACCAAGCACTAGGTAGACACATTATAATCAGAGTTGCTACGGTCCATGTCCCAAATATGGGTAACATTCTTAACCCCATTTTACATGGGAGGCAACTGAGGCAACTGAGGCAAAGAGAAATTGTGTGTCTCATCCAAGATCACACAGCAAATAAGTGTAGTCAGGATTAGAACCCACTAACCCACTTAGCAGGAAAACCCAGCTACGCAGTTGAATTACACAAAGTATTGCCAGATCCTACAAAAGCAGCAATATATATTCAAAAGTTATGATTTCTGGACAGAGGTTTCATTGGCACTTCCCTTTAGAAGTTTCTCCAAAAAAACCCCAAGAAACCAAAAAAAAGAATCAGATATATTTACACCTGTAAGTGCATTTGTATTCATTTGCATTTATATGTAATAGCATACTTACCTTTCTCTCCCTCCTCACCCATCAGTAGATATAGGACAGAGGGAAACAGATATGTTTTCCAAAATGCATGTTTTCACTTCACATTTGGATAGAATTAAATGATAAAATTAGTGTACATTCTTACAGTGATGCATGGTGTAATCCCATATTGGAAGAAATTATTCCATTAATATTCATTCATTCAATAGTATTTATTGAGCGCTTACTATGTGCAGAGCACTGTACTAAGCGCTTGGGATGAACAAGTCGGCAACAGATAGAGACAGTCCCTGCCGTTTGACGGGCTTACAGTCTAATCGGGGGAGACGGACAGACAAGAACAATGGCACTAAACAGCGTCAAGGGGAAGAACATCTCGTAAAAACAATGGCAACTAAATAGAATCAAGGCGATGTACAATTCATTAACAAAATAAATAGGGTAACGAAAATATATACAGTTGAGTGGACGAGTACGGTGCTGTGGGGATGGGAAGGGAGAGGTGGAGGAGCAGAGGGAAAAGGGGAAAATGAGGCTTTAGCTGCGGAGAGGTAAAGGGGGGATGGCAGAGGGAGTAGAGGGGGAAGAGGAGCTCAGTCTGGGAACGCCTCTTGGAGGAGGTGATTTTTAAGTAAGGTTTTGAAGAGGGAAAGAGAATCAGTTTGGCGGAGGTGAGGAGGGAGGGCGTTCCAGGACCGCGGGAGGACGTGACCCAGGGGTCGACGGCGGGATAGGTGAGACCGAGGGACGGTGAGGAGGTGGGCGGCAGAGGAGCGGAGTGTGCGGGGTGGGCGGTAGAAAGAGAGAAGGGAGGAGAGGTAGGAAGGGGCAAGGTGATGGAGAGCCTTGAAGCCTAGAGTGAGGAGTTTTTGTTTGGAGCGGAGGTCGATAGGCAACCACTGGAGTTGTTTAAGAAGGGGAGTGACATGCCCAGATCGTTTCTGCAGGAAGATGAGCCGGGCAGTGGAGTGAAGAATAGACCGGAGCGGGGCGAGAGAGGAGGAAGGGAGGTCAGAGAGAAGGCTGACACAGTAGTCTAGCCGGGATATAACGAGAGCCCGTAATAGTAAGGTAGCCGTTTGGGTGGAGAGGAAAGGGCGGATCTTGGCGATATTGTAGAGGTGAAACAGGCAGGTCTTGGTAACGGATAGGATGTGTGGGGTGAACGAGAGGGACGAGTCAAGGATGACACCGAGATTGCGGGCCTGCGGGACGGGAAGGATGGTCGTGCCATCCACGGTGATAGAGAAGTCTGGGAGAGGACCGGGTTTGGGAGGGAAGATGAGGAGCTCAGTCTTGCTCATGTTGAGTTTTAGGTGGCGGGCCGACATCCAGGTGGAGACGTCCCGGAGGCAGGAGGAGATGCGAGCCCGAAGGGAGGGGGAGAGGACAGGGGCGGAGATGTAGATCTGCGTGTCATCTGCGTAGAGATGGTAGTCAAAGCCGTGAGAGCGGATGAGTTCACCGAGGGAGTGAGTGTAAATGGAGAACAGAAGAGGGCCAAGAACTGACCCTTGAGGAACTCCAACAGTTAAAGGATGGGAGGGGGAGGAGGCTCCAGCGTAGGAGACCGAGAATGATCGGCCAGAGAGGTAAGAGGAGAACCAGGAGAGGACAGAGTCCGTGAAGCCAAGGTGAGATAAGGTATGGAGGAGGAGGGGATGGTCAACAGTGTCAAAGGCAGCAGAGAGGTCAAGGAGGATCAGAATTGAGTAGGAGCCATTGGATTTGGCAAGAAGGAGGTCATGGGTGACCTTAGAGAGAGCAGTCTCGGTAGAGTGGAGGGGACGGAAGCCAGATTGGAGGGGGTCTAGGAGAGAATGGGAGTTAAGGAATTCTAGGCATCGATTGTAGACGACTCGTTCTAGGATTTTGGAAAGGAAGGGTAGTAGGGAGATGGGACAATAACTGGAGGGGGAAGTGGGGTCAAGAGCGGGTTTTTTTAGGATGGGGGAGACGTGGGCATGTTTGAAGGCAGAGGGGAAGGAGCCCTTGGAGATTGAGTGGTTAAAAATAGAAGTTAAGGAAGGGAGGAGGGCAGGGGCGATGGTTTTAAGAAGGTGAGAGGGAATGGGGTCCGAGGCGCAGGTGGAGGGGGTGGCACTTGCGAGGAGGGAGGAGATCTCCTCTGAGGATACTGCAGGGAAGGATGGGAAAGTAGGGGAGGGGGTTGTTGGGGGGGAGGGGAGAGGCGGAGGGGTGACTTTGGGGAGCTCAGACCTGATCGTGTTGATTTTTGTGAGGAAATAGGTGGCCAGATCATTGGGGGTGAGAGATGGGGGAGGGGGAGGAACAGGGGGCCTAAGGAGAGAGTTAAAGGTCCGGAACAATCGGCGGGGGTGACGGGCATGGGTGTCGATGAGGGAGGAGAAGAAGCTTTGCCTGGCGGAGGAGAGGGCAGAGTTAAGGCAGGAAAGGATAAATTTGAAGTGTGTGAGGTCGGCTTGGTGCTTGGACCTTCGCCAGCAGCGCTCAGCAGCTCGAGCATAGGAGCGTAGGAGGCGGACGGAGGAGGTGATCCAGGGCTGTGGGTTAGTGGAGCGAGAGCGGCGGAGGGAAAGGGGGGCGAGAGAGTCGAGATGAGTAGAGAGGGTGGAGTTGAGAGCGGAGACCCGCTCGTCGAGAGTGGGAAGAGAGGACAGGGCAGCAAGGTGAGGAGAGATGCTATTGGAAAGACGAATGGGATCGAGAGAGCGGAGGTCTCTGTGGGGCAGTAGCGAAGATTTGCAGGGGGAGGGAGTGTGAGAGATGAGGCAGGTGAGAAGGTTATGGTCAGAGAGAGGGATTTCAGAGTCGGTGAGGGAGGAGATAGTGCAGCGGTAGGAGATGACGAGATCGAGGGTGTGACCGAGTCGGTGAGTGGGCGCGGTATGGTGGAGGAGGAGGTCGGCAGAGTCGAGGAGGGATAGCAGGCGGGCGGCAGAGGAGTCGTCGGGTACATCCGTATGGATGTTGAAGTCTCCAAGGATCAGAGTGGGCAGAGAGAAGGAGAGAAGGAAGGTGAGAAAGGGGTCAAGGTGATTGAAGAAGTCGGAGGTGGGACCGGGAGGGCGGTAGATGACTTACTGTATGAAGAGCACTGTACTAAGCACTTTGAAAAGTATAATACAAAAGAGATGGTAGATGTGGTCCCTGTCTTCAAGGATCTTACTGTCTTTAATGTAGGCAGACATTAAAATGGATTAAGGGTAGGGGAAATAGTAGAAAATATTGATACAAGTAGAGAATGATTGAATGATTGAGTGATTGGCTGATATGTATGCATA
The DNA here is from genome assembly GCF_004115215.2 of Ornithorhynchus anatinus. Lineage (NCBI taxonomy): Eukaryota > Metazoa > Chordata > Mammalia > Monotremata > Ornithorhynchidae > Ornithorhynchus > Ornithorhynchus anatinus. Next base: position 31,789,319 of record NC_041745.1, read on the forward strand.
TAAAATATATTATTAAATGCATATTATCAATGTATAAGTGTACTAATTATTCATCATATAAGGTGGTTTTATATTTTTAACATGCTACATGTAAGCATATCTCCCCGTTCAAGCAATCTTACTGATTTTTATCCATTTCATTGGACTTTTTCAGCCTGACTGGATTTTTGAAATTGCCTCTCCCTTTCTCTCAATGTTTCTATTTCTACGCTTACCAAAATATACTCACTCATTTACAGATAAATGTTTCTCCCAGTAACAGCATTTATTAACTATGAAGTATCTCACTTGTGAGGAAATGTTTTCCTTGGTACAACGATCTGGCACATCTAAAATAAATTAAATTAAGATGTATTTCTGAAGAAGCCCTGCATTCTTTCAGTACAGAATGAGCACAATTGATACCCAACATGCTGCCTAGCAAACTTTTCATGAGTATTGGAGTTTCTTTTTAATCTCGATATCCTTGCTAGGAAAATAGTGTGGGGCTCAGAGAGTGTATTCATCAGCAAAGAAAGTGCTGCATATCTTTAGAAGGACGGCAACCCTAAGCAGACCAGAAATAGCCCCATTTCCATTCGAAAATATTTAGTCCTAAAAGCTCCATTAAACATTCATGAATATCTTATATGCATCACTGAATGGACTTTATCTCAAATCATCAGCATAGAGCAGAACACTTCTTACCATTTTGTTGAATGCTGGAAAGGTGATGAGAGCCCCTTCTTTTCACCTGTAGTGATGGTAAATCACTTGGGCACAGGTGACTGAACTCTTATTAAACACCACTGCCCTTCGCTGTGCTTACGCAGTGAAACGTGCTGCAAGGCAGGTTTAGAACCGAATAACTGGAGCCCTCTGAGCTGAAAAAGATTATTTGGAGAGTTACAGCATAAGGGTAATTTGAATGCCATTTATCATAAAATACATCCAGGTATAGAACTAGTTAGGGCAATTATTCTCTCAAGTTACATGCAGAACCTTGTCAATGATCAAAACGTCGGGAATATGATGTTGGAATTTTCCACAGAGAACAGTGTATTGAACTTTGGTTCTGAGGCTTTACTACCGATAACCTACAGGAAGGATTTGATTATCTCGATAGTGGTGTGTGCAGTATCACTCAGATTCCTTGATCCAAGCCAATCATTTTCTCTCCAGGCCACGCAAGACACTGAACTAGTGGTTGGGCAGGCGTTTTGCACTTGGAGAAATGTGTGGATAGTTTTTTTTTTTTTTGCTGCACAGGACCAAATACCCAAAAGCAGAGTGTCGAAACTGAGCATAACTCCTTAATCCAACAGGCAGATTTTTGTTTCTGTTTTTAATAATATCAATTAAGGGCTTACTATGTACCAAATACGGTACTGATTGCTGGGGAGAATACAACTTAATCAGGTTGCCTTGCCTTGGCCATTGACTTGGCAGCCTCTGAAAGTTATCCAACAGCAGTGAAAATTTTACCGCTCCCCCTTCTTTATGGTCCAATTAGCCCCACCCTCGCAAGAGCTGAATCCAGCCCGCTCCCTCTCTAAGGTTCCATGGCTTCAGCTCTGCTGCTTTCCCCTTGCCCTCACCTCAGATATTCTCACCTGCTTTCTTGGTTCCCATTCGCTTCACCCTCTATTGTTTTCAACAGGTCCAATGATTCTCAAGACCATAATGCTCCTTTTATCACCCACAGCCACCTCTCTGTTTATCCTGCAAAGGCAGTGAGCTAGGAATGGAGCCGGAAGGATGGGCGGAGAGCAGGAAGGAGTGACTGACGAGGGATAGAATGGTGGAAACAGGAGAGCAGATCTGAGGCTTTCCCACTCTCTGTAATTAATGTTACTTGCTAAGTGTTTACTCTGTGCCAGACCCTGTAGTGGACACTGGGGGTAGACAGAAGCCAATCAGGTTGGACATAGTCTGTGTCCCACATAGGACTCACAGTCTTAATCCCTATTTGACAGATGAGGTAACTGAGGCACAGGGAAGTTAAGTCACACAACAGACAAATGGTGGAGCCAGGTTTAAAACCCATGTCTTCTGACACCCCGATCTGAGTTTTACACGGCTCACTCTCCCTGTTCTTCTCATCCTCAATCATTCATTCATCCATTCAGTTGTATTCATTGAGTGCTATCTGTCTTCAGAACACTGAACTAAGCACCTGGGAAAGTACAGTACAACAAGGAAAGACACATTCCCTGGCTCTTTTCCTTCTCCTCCTCCTCTTAATCCCCATTTAATCCCCATTTAGAGAAGCAGCGTGGCTCAGTGGAAAGAGCACGGGCTTTGGAGTCAGAGGTCATGAGTTCAATCCCAGCTCTGCCACTTGTCAGCTGTGTGACTGTGGGCAAGTCACTTAACTTCTCTGTGCCTCAGTTACCTCATCTGTAAAGTGGGGATTAAGACTGTGACCCCCACGTGGGACAACCTGATTCAGTTGTCATAGTAAGCACATAGTAAGCCCTTAACAAATACCAACATTATTATTATTATTATTAAATACTATTGAATTATTCTTTTCTACTGTTCTTTCCCAACTCAGTCCCACTGTGGACTTCCCAGAATTGAATAATCAGTCAATCAATGGCACTTACTGAGTGCTTACTGAGTGCAGAGCACTGTACTAAGTGCTTGGCAAAGTGCCCTATAAAAGACAGTAGACATGTTCCCTGTCCGGGAGATTATGAGAATGATTTTCTAATTCAGTTGTTAACATACTGTATTTGCTGAACACAATAATTTATCACAGAAGCTGTTATAGTCACTGGAATAGAAAAGACAGAATAATTTTGAAGTACTATTTGTAATTATTTTAAATTTTTTAATTTTTTTATCTCTATCAAATCACAGAAGCTGTTATAGTTACTGGAAAAGGAAAGATAGAAGAATTTTTGAAGTACCATTTATAATTATCTTTTAAGAATTTTAATTTTTTTTACTTCTATCGAAATTCACAAATAGAAACTGAGTTTCAGTGTAAGTTTTCAGGTTGATTCTTCATTTTCTTTTGGCTTGTTTGACCCTGAACAAAAATCCAAATACTGGGGCTACCGCATTGTGCAAGAGCAATTTTCTACAATGCCAATGCAAATATTCACAACAAAAATAAGTAGTCAATGGATCAAACTGGTCTCAGAAATAATTGCTGTATTTTCCAAATCAGCAGTGATTACCAGCAGGCAAATAGACATCATACTAATGACAATAATAATAATTGCAGTATTTAAGTACTTACGGCATGCCAAGCACTGAATGTACTAAGTACTATCCCACAGGGAGTTTATAGTCTAAGGAGGAGTAAGAACAGGCATTTTACCACCATTTTCATAGATAAGAAAACTGAGGCACTAAGTTAAATAAATTCCCTAAGGTCACACAGCAGGTAAGGTGGCATAGCATAATTGGAAACCAGATCACTTGCCTTTTAGACCTGTACTCTTTCCACTAGGCCTTAGTTATTTCTAAATATCAGAATTGTTTTGTGTAGTAAAGACTCACCGACCTAGATTCCCAGTCTCTTTTTACCAAATAAACCAGTATACTTTTACTAAAGTGTATCCTGTCTTGTCTATTAAGTTGAAAGAACTATGCAAGACAGGCAAGGAAATTGGAAGGATGGATGCCTTTTAACTTTCTTATCAATTTCTTTTATATTCCTCCCTCTGTAGTTCTGAATCTCTTGTGGCATCAAAATGAGCTCATTCCCTCTAGTCTACTCTACAGGGTACAGAGAAAGGTGAAAGGTTAAAAGGAATTTCCCAGACTACTACCAGACTGACACTAAGTGTCAGTGTGTTGAAGTACATACAAAAGCAGCATGGCTCAGTGGAGAGAGCCCGGACTTGGGGGTCAGAGGTTGTGGGTTCTAAACAAAGCTCTGCCGTTTGTCAGCTGTGTGACTGTGGACAAGTCACTTAACTTTTCTGTGCCTCAGTTACCTCATCTGGAAAATAGGGATTAAGACTGTGAGCCTCACGTGAGACAACCTGATTACCCTGTATCTACCCCAGTGCTTAGAACAGTGCTCTGCACATCGTAAGCTCTTATTTAACAAATACCAACATTATTATTATTATTATACAGGCAATAACCTACATGTCAATCTTCAAAGAGGAATTATTCACATACTATACTTGTATAACTTTTACAAGTCTGGTGGAGTATGCCTTCTGGAATTCACTGAAAGCAAGACCATCCTAAATTTAATTCCATATTCTTTTTGCCATCATTTTTTTCCAGTGGGTGTTCCATGCATGAACTAACATTTAGGTGTATCTCAGGGTGCAGTTTAGTCCCTAAATATAACATAAGACCTAAGTTTTGATTGTGAACAACAATCTAAATTTAACTGGAGTTTCACAAATCAAAAGAGTGCATCACATCTTCGAAGTATCAGGATATCATGCTTGAGAGGACACTGTGATGGGACAAACTGCCTTCGTGGCATTTCTAACCCTGAAAGAAATCCTGAGTCAAAGAATAAGCTGGAAATCCCAAGCAAACATTTTATCCAACTGAAATCTTTTCTGTAGATGTAATATCAAAGGATGTAATTCTCCAGATATTGTTCCAGGGGTGACCAAGACCATTTTGGGATCATCTTCTATTGCCAAGAACATACACTGATGAAACCAATGGATTGGCAGCCAAAACTCCAAAGGTTAATGCTAACCAAGTGGCAGTTCCCCATTTTTTTGCTGATGAAAGTTCTAAAGATTCCTGGAGGCTGTGATAGAAAAATAGGAAGAACAGGTGTCAGTCCATTGACAGATTTTCCAAACCTTGCCTTTCTGCAGCAATATGGCAAATATGTTCAGTGCTTCCTGGGTAAATCATTGCTGCTTTAATTTTCTTTCCATTTAAAATCTGCCAGATCCCTGCTCTCACCATTTTCAAAGTCTCCTGAAATCCCACTTTCTTCAGGAAGCATTCCCCAGTTAGACTCCTACACTCCAGGTTGTGTCATCAAATCCCTAGTACACTTAGGGAATACACACACGAACACACACGTGCAGGTATGCATATAGCCTTAAATAACTAAATAGCTAAACAGTCAATTAATGGTATTTATTGAACACTTACTGAGTGCAGAACACTGTATTAAGCACTTAGAAAAGTACAACACAAAAGAACTGGTAGACACAATCCCTGCCCACAAGATGTTTAGTTTATAGGAGCCACCGGTATTAAAATAAATCACAAGAGAAGGGAAATGGGAAAGTTTAATTACATGCACATAAATCCTGTGGGGCTGGGGGTGAGGTGAATATTAAGTGGTTAAATGGTACAATGGTATCAGAGAAGCAGCATGGCTCAGTGGAAAAAGCATGGGTTTGGGAGTCAGAGGTCATGGGTTCGAGTCCAGTCTGCCCCTGTCAGCTGTGTGACTGTGGACAAGTCACTTTACTTCTCTGGGCCTCAGTTCCCTCATCTGAAAAATGGGGATGAAGACTGGGAGCCTTATGTGGGACAACCTGATTACCCTTTATCTACTCCAGCGTTTAGAACAGTGCTCTGCACATAGTAAGCGCTTAACAAATACCAACATTATTATTATTATTATTAAATATCCAAGTCCATAGGCAACACAGAAGGGAAGGGGAATCGGCAAGGGTATTTAAAGTTATGATGGCAACTTGGGCCTTTTTTTAAAATCTTTTGATTCATTTTTCAAACTCTTTCCTACCAAATTTCATTATTGTTCTTTCAATATATAAACCATTGGTATCAGCTTTTTCCCCCTTTTAATTTATACTATAATTTCCTTCAGGGCAGGGTTGTGTATTTTACTTCCAATGAACTCTTCCAAGTGCTTTGTAGAGCTGGTTGAACTAGATTCTTCAGTTTTGAATCTCTACTTGCAAATAATGTAGAATAATTCATTCCATATTATAACCATAATTAACACCCTTACTCAGTAACATAAAGTTACTCCTTATTTATCCTGGCGAGTTCCATTCCTTTCCTAGAGAGTCAATAAACGTGTGCAAATTCACTGTTAGGTATGCCAAGAGCTATAACTGAAAGAATAAAATTAGCAGAATCTGAATTTTCATTTGAATGTTTTAAATGGAAAAATTGAAATTAAATGAATTCAGGAAATACAGCCAAAATTACTCTTACTTAGGGAATAATATTTTCCATATTTTAGCATTTTATAATTGCATAGAATATATTCCTAATATTTTTAATGGTTTTAGTTTAATAAACATCACACCCTGCTTCAAGTGTATTTGTAGGAAATGGAGAGATTGGAATGGAATGGAGGAAGAGAGGAATGGACAAATGCACTTAATTTACGTCAGATTCTGGAAGTAAATTTTTTATGAGAATAAGCAGTTGCTTTCTAGTCATAATAGATACTTCCTTAAACCCCATAAAATACGTCTAAGCTGTGGGTTTAGATGATCAATTTTGACTGATTATTAATTTGATATCCTCAACGATGCAGTAACCTGCTTAGCATGGCATGCCATTTAATCCTTTTCATGTAGCCCCAGATCACATTGAAGAATAATTATTTAGTAAGGTAGTGATTACCAAGTCTTCTCATCCAAGGGAAGAAGCATGGCGTGGTGGATAGAGTGCGGACCTGGGAGTCAGAAAGACCTGCATTCTAATCCTGGCTCTGCCACTTGTAATAATAATGTTAGTATTGGTTAAGGGCTTACTATGTGCAGAGCACTCTTCTAAGCACTGGGGTAGATACAGGGTAATCAGGTTGTCCCACGTTGAGGCTCATAGTCTTAATCCCCATTTTTACAGAAGAGGTAACTGAGGCACAGAGAAGTTAAGTGACTTGCCCACAGTCACACAGTCTGTGGTGTGACCCTGAGCAAGTCACTTTGCTTCTCGGTACCTCAGTTCCCTTATTTGTAAATGGGGATTAAGACCGAGCCCCATGTGGGACAGGGACTATGTCCAACCTGATTTTCCTGTATCCACCCCAGTGCTCAGTACAATGTCTGGGGCATAGTAAGCACTTAACAAATACAATTATTATGATTATCCAGTGGAGCCGTAACAGAGACTGTCCGTACAATGAGAGACTTTGGTATTGTCCTTTGATCAACAATACTCTTGGTTCCAGTAATAAGAGGAAGGGAGAACTATTTTTCACATTTTTTGACTTGACCTGAAAGTTGCAATTTGAAGGGGGTGAAGAGAGTCCCAAACTCAAACCTTCTTTTTTCTTCCCCAGAGAAAACTGTTTTACCTCCTGGAGGCTTTAGAACCAGCTGATAGTCTTACCCTAGGTTTTGCAAGAAGAAAGAGAAGCAATGTGGCCTAATGGAAAGAGCACGGGCCTGGGAGTCAGGGGACTTGAGTTCCAACCTCTGCTTCACGACGTCTGCTGTATGATCTTGGGTAGTTACTTAATATGTCTGTGCCTAAATTACCTCATCTGTAAAGTAGGTATTAAAACTCTAAACCTTATGTGGGACAGGGATTGTGTCCAACATTATCTTTTGTATCTACCCTAGTGTTTAATACACTACACAACACTTAAGAAATAGCATTTAAAAAAAAAAGGAAACAAAACCAGATATTTCAGGATTTATAAAGATTCAGGCTAACCATGAAGCAGTTGATTGCCAGAGGTGCTCTTTCAGATTGTTTTATCCGGGCTAATCTGTATGAGAGATTTCCAGCTATTTCTCAGACAGTAGTACTTCACAGTGCTCTAAGAAGCCAGAACGTGACAAAAGCCCGATGGTAAAACTCGAGAAATTGCATGTCATGAATGGGATCGGCTATCCTTATCACCAACTAAAGTGCATTATGGCAAAGTCTACTGTTAACCGATTCACCACAGGCCATTTTCAGATCCTAGAGACTGTTTCAATCGAGTAATCAATAGTATCTATTGAGTGTTTATTGAGTGCAGAGCTGTATTAAGTGCTTGGGAATGCACAATACAATAGAATTAGAAGCAGCATGACATAATGGATAGAACCTGGGCCTGAGTCATGGGTTCTAATCCCGGCTTTCCCACTTGTCTGTTGTATGGCTTTGGTCAAGTCACTTCACTTCTCTGGGCCTCAGTTACCTCATCTGTAAAAAGGGGATTAAGACTGTGAGCTCCAAGAAGGATGGGAGCTGTGTCCAGTCCGATTTGCCTGTATCCACTCCACCACTTAGTCCAGTAAGAATTTAGCAAGTACCATAATTATTAACAATTAGCATACATGATGCTTACATTTTGCATCTTACATTTTAAAGGGAGAAACAGATATTAAAATAAGATACAGATAGGGTAAATGGCAGAGTATAAAAATAGATACTGACAAATTGGAGAGGAGTGAGTGTCACACTGCTTAAGAGATATGCACCCAAGTATATAGGTGACACAGAGGGTGACTGAGGTGAGAAAATGAGGGGATAGTCAGGGAAGGCCTGTTGGAGGAGATATGATGTTAATAGGGTTTTGAAGATTGAGAGTTTGCTTGTCTGTCATATATAAAGAGGTAGGGAATTCCAGACCAGATAGAGGACATGGGCTGGGGACTGGTGGGGAGACAAACTTGATCAGGGCCCAGTGAGTAGGTTAGCAATTTGGAGAAGTGAAGTGTTCAGGCTGGGTAGTAGTAGATTAGCAAGATGAGGTAGAAAGGGGGGGTCTGAAAGTCTTAAAGCCGATGCTAAGTGTTTCCAATAGAAGGGAGTGGGCCACATTGTTAAAAGCAGCTGAGTGGTTGAGGATTAGGATGGAGTAGAGGTCATTGGATTTGGCAAAAAAGGTGGTCATTGGTAACCTCTGAGAGAACAGTTTCTGTGGAGTGGAGGGGGAAGAAGGAAGATCACAAGGGGTCAAGAAGAGATTGGAGGAGAGGAAGTTGGGGCAGTGAATGGAGACAACTCAAGGAGTTTGGAGAGGAGTGCTAGGAAGGAGATGGGCAATGACTGGGGGTTGCCATGGGGTTAAAGGAGAGTTTTGTTTTGGGGTGTTTTTTTAGGATGGGGAGTATATGGGCCTGTTTGAAAACAGCGGAGAGAAGCCATTGGAGAGTGAATAACTGAAGATGACAGTCAAGACAGAAAGTGATTTAATAAATTGCACATGGATCTAGCAAGGCACCTATTTAACATTATTCACATGTTTCTGAATATAATGCTAAATGTAAGTGTATATTTTTATCCTAAATTTTTTTCTTTCTTTAGGTAAGATATCCTTTATGCATTAATTGTGTGCCTTCTACATGTAAATTGTTCACTGAGGTATCTTACTGTATCTGATCCTCATTCGTCTTTCATCTAGCACGTTGTGGCAGGGAATGTGCCTGTTTTATAGTTACATTCTACTTAGTACAGTACTTAGTACAGTGCTCTGGACAATAAGTGCTCAATAAATATGCTTGTTTGATTGATTTCTGGCCATAATAATCAGTATAAATGTTACTAATACCATTTCACCTAGCATCTTGAATTTACAAAATACTTTGGTTTTTCCCATTTTTTTACAATTAATTCATTTTATCCTCACAAATATCTGTGACGTAGCTAGAGGCAACTATTACTCTCCCTACTTCACCGGTGAGAAATGCCAAGTCCAGAGAGGTTACACAACTTACCCAAGATCATGCATTGATCTAGTTGTAGAGTTGAAACAAAATTTCAATCCCCTGGCTGCCAGACCATGCTTTTTTTTCCCCCTCCACGATGCTTGCCCGGTAGTATTCTTTCTGATGGCTTTTTATATTTACAAGCAATTATTTCCATAAAACCATTTGCTGAAACTTGCAAAAATTATTAAGCTACAGAAAATTTATTCCATCTACAAAATGTGCATTAGTCCCCTGATGCTTGCAAACACAATCCTTCCCCCTTCATTATCACCCAGCCCTATTCCTCTCCTGCTATACTACCAGGCTGAGAGCATATAACTCACTGCACCATATACTCATAGTTCTGCACAACTGCTGTTTTGCAGGAAATCAAACAAAAAGTAAAGGCAGGGACTATTACATTGATTTTTAGGCCTGCTGCTGGTGCTCTTTAGTGCTGCTCCAATTTTCTTTAGACCCTGGTTATATAGACCAGGGCGTATTTTCATGGCTGCTATAAAGGATGGTGGTTTATCTCTGAGGAAAAATCTCCCCTCTCAAGGGTATGGCCTAATTTACACTTCTCTAGGACTCTGAATGTTCTTACCTTGTGAATTTACACCCTGGGAATTTAATTCTTGAAATTTTAAAAATTAAATATACCTGTTTCAGATATCACATCAATGACTCACCATATTGAAATGTGTGGAAATGGTGATTATTAATGTACTTTATCTACTAATGAAATGAATTATCTGCACTTAATCCCTGGCAACCTTGGGTTAGTGCTGTTCTGGAGAGATTGACGGATGTGTGAAGGAAAGTTGCAATTTCTGAAAGGAGCTAATGCCACTAATAATGAGTTGTATTCACATGATGTGACAATCACATTAATAGTGGGACCACATCACCTCATGAATTTTATCAATTCATTTTTAAAATAGAAAAATCACCACATAGGCAGCAACTTGCTAAAGCTAGATTGCATGCTGGAGGAAAATAATAATAATAAAAAAAGCTTTAACTGAGTTATTGCTTCAGGATACCTTGTGAGGTGAATGAAAGGGGCATTCTATTTTTATCTCTCTTTATGAAATTATATAGTTCACTCATTTTTTTAAAAATAAACTCTTCTAGCTCCATAAACTTAACTAAAAAGAATAGCTTAGATGGAAACATCCACCTGAAATAAAATGATAAAAATATACATATCTATATATGGAGAGAGAGAGAGTAATCTTCAGGTTTAAAGATGACTCTCCTCATAGTGAGATTGCTTTTGGTGTAGCTGATAAAACCAGTATCTGACTGGCAATCCCTCCGGTGTTTTCTGTACATTAAGATAACCTCTTGAAGCACTGTTTCTTTTACTAGCCACAGCGGTTGTTGTAATAGGGATTTTAATTGCTCTTTGCAAGGCTGGGTACATATTTTCCTGCTGTCCCACAGTTGTCCATAAATATCCTGCTGTTGAACAGGTAGAGGTTCATACGAAATCAATCCAGTCTCTGCATGTTTAATTGGCAAGAAATAACTATTACATGTAGGTGTATATGTAATAGATGTCTCTACCCATTGTCCCTTATACTTAGACTCTGAGCCCCCCATGGGACAGGGATTGTGTCAGACCAGATTAACTTTGTGTACCTCAACATTTAGAATAATACTTGACTCATAGTAACACAAAAACTAATGATATAATAACAATAAGTACAAATTTTCGTGGTCAAGTTAGTCCCTCTGCTACTGGATTTCCCTGCCCTAGATATAACTTTCCTTCTTAAAAGCATATGATTCTATTACCAAACTTTTTATTTTCCATTGATAGCCATTGTTTTCAAACGTACTAAGAAGCATCATGGCCTAGCAGGTACGGCATCGTCCTGGGATTCAGAAGGATCTGGGTCTGATCACAGCTCTACCACCTGCCTGCCGTGTGACCTGTGGCAAGTCACTTCACTTCTCTGGGCCTCAGTTACCGCCTTTGTAAAATGAGGGATTAAGGCTGTGGGACAGGGACTATGTGGAACCCGATGGGAGCTGGGAGAAATGTTTTCAAAAAATGATATGGGCAGCAGAGTAAAGTCTGGCCTGGAGAGGCATGAGGCTGGAGTTGAGGAGAACAAGGAGAAGCCTGATGCAGTTGCAGTTACCTTGCTTCAGTTTTCTCCTCGTGGGTTTGCCCTTTCCTCCTCTAAAATTGAAAATGAATTGTGGGTTAAGGACTATATATCCTTCTCAGTGGCTTTTACAGTCCTTTAGACACTTGTAAGGCCTTAATAAAGGAGCATGGATGAGCAGAAAAAGCATGGGCCTGGAGTAGAGGATTTCCTATCCCAGCTCTGCCGCTTGTCTGCTGTGTGACCTTGGGTATGTCTCTGTGGCTCAGGTAGAGAAGCAGCATGGCTCAATGGAAAGAGCCCGGGCTTGGGAGTCAGAGGTCATGGGTTCGAATTCCAGCTCCACCACTTGTCAGCTGTGTGACTTTGGGCAAGTCACGTAACTGCTCTGTGCCTCAGTTCCCTCATCTCTAAAATGGGGATGAAGACTGTGAGCCTCACGTGGGACATCCTGATTACCCTATATCTACCCCAGCACTTAGAACAGTGCTCAGCACATAGTAGGCGCTTAACAAATGCCAATATTATTATTATTATTATTATCAAAATGGGGATTAACTGTGAGCCTCACGTGCGACAACCTGATTACCCTGTATCTACCCCAGTGCTTAGAACAGTGCTCTGTGCATAGTATGCGCTTAACAAATACCAACATTATTATTATTTCTTCGTCTATAAAATAGGGATTAAGTCTGTAAAACAAGGATTGTGTCCAACCTGTTAAACTTGCATCTACCTCAGCATTTAGTAAAGTGCCTGGCATATAGTAAGCAATTAACAAATACCATAAAAAAAAGAAAAATCCAAAATAAATATAAATAACTATAAATGATTGAGGTTAGCTATTGTGTACCTAGGTAGGGCTTTTTCTTCACTCCCCAGTGAACAGGGTGGATTTAATTCACTCCTAGTGCCGAGGAAGCAGTCTAGTCACTGACGGCATTTTTTAAACAATGAAATGACCTTATTTATAGCTTTTAACTATTTACAAGTGGATCTCTTTCTTTGTTCTGCTCCCACTAATCCTAACTCCTCCAGGCTTTCTGCCTCTCAATCTCTTAAAGGAATAAACTCCCAAAGATACCTATCATCAAGAGGATTTATAAGCAAAAGCTTAGTAAAAATGTGGTTATATGAATGCAGTACAAAATCGTTAGCACACTTGTAGAATATGCAAGCATAAAAGAATATAATTATTTCACTTCTGATTTCCTGATTGTGGTTTGTTTTGGTTCACATTCATTTGTTTCTTTTTAACAAGTGATTCCAGCCTGACATTAATGCTAAGAATTTATACATTTCTCTAATATAATTCTCTTAATTTAAGGAATTTTCACAGATGCTTAATTAGCTTATGTAGTGCTACATATTTATTACAAAATATTAGGAGTTTCACACACAAATCCCTTAGAACATTAAAATAATAAGTTAAAAGAGAGCTTCAAATAGTCTGCTAATTTGATAGACCTAAACAGAAATCAAAGCTGCAAAATTGGAGCTGATGCTCCAAGCATACTAATTCAAGAATAAAGAAAGTGGGAATTTACTGCCAGAATTCGTACTCTAGGTCTTTGTCTTTTGTGTTTTTGTGGAGGTCTGTTTGGTGACAAAACTCTCCAGGAATCTCAAAAAGAGGAAGAGATGGAGAGACAGAGGGCGGGAGGGAAAGGCAGATATAGAAACAGGGAGAGGGAGACAGAAAGATAGAGGGGAGAGAGAGTTGTTGGGAGAGACTGAAAGAAAGAGGCCCACATACATACAGAATGCCGACATTACAGAGACTATGGTATTTTAACTTGCTAAATTAAGCACCCAGGATTGTATGAGGAGCTTTAAAAGTGATTTTAATATTTTCAGGAGCAGTACTCAATGTTACCAAGAATAGAGGATTCTAATGAAGACTGCTCCCCTTCAAAGACAGATGACTAATCCCATCTACTGCCCTTCTCCATTTCCAAAATTCCAAAGGAAAGCAAGCCATGTCCCAAATGACTTTAGATGGGAGATTTGCCAGCAGGAGAATGGTATCTACTGGATTAGGCAAAGCAGGATTTCCAAATTATGGAGGATGCACTAATTGCCTGTCTCTGTCACAAGCAAATTCCTATAATAGTAACATCAGGTCCTCACAGTACTCAGAGTGCATGGGCATGACTGGTCCTGATTTCACACCAACAATCTAGACACAGCAATGACCAGGTAACTGAGGCGGCATTTACTTTGCCACAGATTATTCCTTCCCAGGTGTCTCTTGCCTTGTAAAATCATCTTTGTTCCAGTAATGCTCTTCAAGTGGCATTGCTTGTCAATGAGACCTTTTATCATCCAGCATGGAAACTGAGATCAGAAAATATAAAAGAGCAGAAATAGTGATGAAAAAAATTGGCCCCTTCCCTGTTAAATCTTTTGAATTGCATGTATTTCTTCAGTTCTCTTTTTTTCTTCTATGTGCTGGCATGGACTCAGAATGAGTATCACAGAAGAAGACTAAAAAGAAAAGGAAGAATTTACATGATCAGGAGCAGTAACTCACAGACACAAATCACTGAAACTACTCAACACTGGACAGTCCTTAAGATCTGCATACCATGACACAGAGAAGAGCAAACACAGCATGCTATATTTCCACATACACATACCTGTTTTCCTTCCAGCAATAGACAGATATTTAACTGCCTCTCCGTTAAGTGAAGAAACAAATATTCTGACTGGGATGGAAAATCCTCTTCATCATCATCATCATCTAAATCATCATACCAATTATTGACAAACTGCCCATCTGTGTGTGTTCCTCTTCATTTACTTCACCAATGGAAATGCAAAGTACAGTTTAGCATCAGGAAATGAATATAATACCAACCCCACTCCATGTGGTGTGCATTCTAAATCTCCAACCATGACCAAGACAAATTGAGTTGGCGGTCTTCCTGTTTTGGGTTTCCCTCTAGCCTCCATCTTCCTTCACTCTTCTCTTTTCAAATAAAGAAGCAGCAGGATCTAACTGTGATCTCTAGTGTTGTCACAACATCAAGAAAAGCAGCAGCATTTTTAGTAGGAATCATTGAGGCCTTCCATGCCTAGATTAAATGCAATTCTTCTTGCAATACTTCTCTCTGAATATTGAATATTTAGAATGTACAGAACAGGCAACTGCTGAAAAAACTCATCATCCTAGCAAATGAAACATATTAAAGAGCCCCTAAAGTTATGTTTATCAGCAGTTCCTAAAGAATTGTTGCAACTGCTGTTTTGAAGTAAGTGATCATTATCTACAAAATATTATTTATAATAATGGTATTTATTAAGAACTTACTTTGTGCAATGGCATTGTTCCAAGCACTAGGTAGATACAAAATAATCAGATTGGATACAGTTCTATCTATCATACACGGGGTTCACACTCTAAGTAGGAGGGAATTATTTTTCTGGTTGACAGAGAAGTCATTGATTCATAAATGTAAGCTGGAAATAATTGACTTCTTTTTCACAACTAGGTAATAGTTCCCTATGCTCACAGTATGTCATTACAAGCTCATCACCACTGACACCTCTATGATCAGGGCCATTTAAGGAAGCCTACAACTGCTTGGAAGCTATTTTGAACCAGCCATAGGTACATGCTTTTCAACACTGATATCTTTTCCTTCTTCAGTGGGGCTAATGAGAAAGAAACAGAATAGATTATAGCAATTAATGAAAATTTATGGAAGCATCTGTTTTGCTGGCACCTGCAATTTCATGGTTATTACCCTATCTTAGAAAAGCCCTGCTATTTGGAGGTGCTATCGAAGTTTCTAGAACATTTCCATCCTTACAAGACAGGAAGCAGGATGCTACCTAAAATTTGGTTCTCAAATTGTTGGATGTTCTAGTCTTGTATAGCTAGCTTGGTATTATGAGTAAATAGAGACAGGGCTAAAATGAGAAAAGGAAAGAGGAAGAAAGAAATAGAGAAAGAGTTCTAACTCTTCAAAAGATTGTAAACTCCTTGGGGGCAGGAACTTTATCTTTTACTTCCCTCAAGCACCTAATACAATGGTCTGCAAAGAGTTGGATCACTGTAAATAATATGGAATGCAGAATTGTAATATTCATGGTGAATTCAACTTTTCTCAGCGATGCAGTGTGGTCTAATGGATAGAGTATGGCCCTGGGAGTCAGAAGGACCTAGGTTCTAATCCCTGCTCCACCACACATCTGCTAGGAGCTTTCAATCTAAATCCCTTCATTGACTTTGAGCTGAAGAACATTAGAGTGGGCATTTGACATTAGAGAATATATCACACTTCTTCAACTAGTTCCAATTAATACAAAGGTGATAGTATTTCCAATCATTAAATTCATTCCTGCTGCACCATGTCTTTATGATGGCATTGATTCCCCGTCCCGACATCTCTGTCAGCGTTCTCAGGGAAAAGTTCAGGAAAAAGCAGTGAATGTCTTATTTGTATTCTTCTCTTTGCTGTTGCAAAGCTATTTCCCCTTCTTCCAGTCATTTCTTATGTTCCTCCTCCTGCTTCTGTTTGTGTATATGCTGAATTCCTGCTGTTCACTATTAAAGCAATTTTTCTTTCCCATCCCATTTAGTTCTCCTGTTTCTGTCTAGAGCATTATCCCTCCCTGTCTTCTTCGATCTGTACAAGTCTGTGAACAGAAATAAAGGATAAGTTGACCAAAAAGGCAAAACTAAATTCCCCTCTCATTGCCTCATGCTTCCCTGCAGGAATGGGGAATGAGATATATTTTTTTTCCATCTAGTTTTGCTTTCTATCTCCAGCACGGATATGACACAGGGCTTGACTCTATAATTGATATGCCTGATGCATGGCTCATCTTAGCTTACTTTTCTCCTTTCTCATGAGTCCCAATGCTTCCCTCTCTCTCTTTCATTTAAGCCATAACAAAGATTTGTTCAAGACTGGAAAACCATTTGGAATGTCCCCCTATTTTGGAATGAAGAGCCACTTTATGATTGACCATAAGGACAATTTTTGAGCTCCTTCTGTACACAAAGTACTATACTAAGCACTTGAGAGAGTACAAGAAAAGTAAAAGATATGGCCCCAGCCCTCAAAGAGCTTACATTCTCATGGTTAATAGCCAAGCCTTAATTTCATCTGAATGTGATTCTTCCAGGCTTCTACCTTGATAATAATAATAATAATTGTGTTATTTGTTAAGCATTTAATATGTGTCAAGGACTATGGTAGATATAAGACATTCAGGTTGGATAGAGTCCCTGCTCAACATGGGGCTCACAGTCTAGGTAGGAGGGACTTGGCCTTTTTTAAATGGTTAATTGATTACCATGTGCCATTCACTGTCCTAAGCACTGAAATAGATATAAGCTAATCAGGTTGGACAGAATCTAGGTAGGAGGGAGTAGAATTTAATCTCCATTTGTACAAATGAGGAAACTGAGACCCAGAAAAGTTAAGGGAGATGTCCAAAGTTACAGAGAGCCCAGTGGCAGAGCCAAAATTAGGCCTCCGGGTCCTCTGACTCCCTGGCCCATGCTTTTTCTACTAGGCCATGCTGCTTTTCCAAGATTTTTCAACTAGCCAAGAGGAAAATGGAGACCCTATCTCTGGAAATGGTAACTCTATGCTATATGGTAATTGACCACCTGCCATGAGAACCTATATGGAGGTTGAGCCTAAAGCTTGAGCCTATACAGAGATAAGGGTGAGAAATACAACTACCCAGCCATCTTTCTAATTCGCTTTGGATTGGACACTGGATCTATTGTCATCTGCCAATACTCTGTGGGACAATGGGGGCTTGCTTCCTGGATGGCTGTTGAATGAGAGAATGGATAGAATATTAGAAGTTCTAAGCCACACTTAGCTCACGGCTGGGTTTGAGACTTTGCTATTCAGTAAACAGGCAGGGCTCTCCTATGAATCGTTGCTTTTTCACGGCAGATGAGTTTGCATACACCGATGAAACTTAGAGCTGTGCCATAAAGGGTTCCCCATAATGGAAAGGTCCAAGCCAAAGCATCAGAGTTGAACTATGCTGTGCAGCAGTGGCATAGGAAAGAGTTAAAGGCAGATGATCAAGTGATCAAAAGAAGAAGGTGACGGTAAACCACTTCTGTATATTTACCAAGAAAACTCTATGAATACACACACCAGAATGACTTTATGACAGAAGGTGGGACATTCTGCAGAGGGTGTGTCTATGGAGTCTCTATGGGTTGGAAATGACTCAACAACTTTTGAAGAAGCAGCAGCTGGCAGGAAGAACCCCAGTGGCATTTATCCATTGGGCAGACTCTCAGTGTAAGGAGAAATCATGCCAACAATGCAATAACAACCGCAAAAACCCATCAGCTGAATCAAAGACTGGTTCTGGGCTCCGTTTTGCTATTGAATTGTCCCAGATAATGCCCCAGTCCCTCAGTTCCTAGCAGAGTAATGAAGCTGGTACAGCTTTCTCCAATAAATTTAGACAAAACTCTTTAGAAGCCTTGTAATCAATGCCTAGGCTAATGTCACGTTTTTATTGTGAGCCACAGTAAACCTGGCAATCCCACTGCATAACTTCTGAGAATAAATTAGACCGAGTTGAGGGTGAAAAAGCTTTTCTAAGTTCATGAGTTATAGATGACTGCTTCAGGGTCCAGAAGATTCATTTAATTGTATTTATTGAGTGCTTACTGTACCAAGCACTTGGGAAGGTAAAAAAAAAACAATGATCAGACACATTCTCTGCCAGATTTCCTCTATTTTAACCAAAGGATTTCCTCAAGAGTATTCCCTTCACCTCTTCGTTGCCCCCTATATAAGACAAACCATCCACAGACTCAAGAGGACATTTTTATCACCGGGATCCTTTCCCGCCCCACCCCTGGGTTCAATTAACATTATGTTTGCATACTGTGGAAGAGGCCACTTCTTCACCCTCACCCACATGTATTGATAGTATCTCTCTAACATAACATCATTTTCTAATTCAAAGGTAGTTAGTTCTCGCTCTTTTTCTACCTCTCCCCATCCAGGTTAGAGTATACAGTGTGGTTTAGTGGAAAAAGCACAGGTTTGGGAGTCAGAGTCCGTGGGTTCTGATCACAGATCTGTCACTTATCAGCTTCATGACTTTGGGTAAACCACTTAACTATCCTGGGCCTCAGTCATCTCATCTGTAAAATGGAGATTAAGTCTGTGAGCCCCAGGTGGGACAACCTTATTACCTTCTATCTACTCCAGTGCTTAGAACAGTGCTTGGCACATAGTAGGCACTTAACAAATACCATCATCATTATCCCAGCTCTGCCACTTGTCAGCTGTGTGACCTTGGGCCAGTCACTTAACTTCTCTGTGCCTCAGTTATCTCATCTGTAAAATGGGGATTAACTGCGAGCATCATGTGGGACAACCCGATTACCCTGTATCTACCCCAGCGCTTAGAACAGTGCTCTGCACATAGTAAGTGCTTAACAAATACCAACATTATTATTATTATTTATTCTAGTGGCCATTGCCCCCAGTTATTGAATTTTTTCTAGTGGATAACACTTTGAGTTGGTTCTCAAGAAAACCCAGATCTAATTCAGTGAACTGCTAAGGGATCTAGTGCAAGTCATTTAACTTCTCTTTGTCTCAGTTTCTTCATTGGTAAAATCTTTTCCACACACTGATTTAAAGCCCCATTTGAGATACGGATTGTCTCTGATCTGGTTGCGATCCCCCCGTTGAGCATAATGCTGGACACATAAAATATGATCATTCTGGAATAATTCTGGGAGTCAAAAGGACCTGAGTTCTAATCCTGATTCTGCCATTTGTTTGCTCTGTGACCTTGATCAAGTCACTTAACTTTTCTGTGCCTTAGTTACCTCATCTATATAATGGGAATTAAGATTGTGAGCCCCATGTGGGACATGGACTGTGTCCAACCTGAATAGCTTCTATCTACCCCAGCACTTACTAGAGTGCCTGACTCATAGTAAGCCCCTAATAAATACCATGAAAAAGATCACTGTTGTTTGGATTTCCTAGTGACTAAAGGCTTCTTCTCTTGCTTTGCCAAACTAATTGAACAAATGACATCTAGATGGCCTGAAAGAGTTAATGATTTTCACAAACTCTGAGCACCTCACTTCCCAAACCCAGTGGGAGAATTTCCAGGTCACAGACAGTAAATGTTGGAACAACTTTTCTGTGAATTGCTTTGTATTTATTCCTCATTGTAAGCTTTACATTTTGGGGGGAGGCGTAGGGGGGTGGGGTGGAGGGCTCGTGTTTGTTAAATCTGAGTGAATTTGCTGTTCTATTTCTTGAGATGCCCAGTGTCTAAACTTGAAGTCTTAGCCCACATCTTTGCCAAAAAGTCTTCTGAATCATTTTCCTGAAGACATTTCTTAGTTCCCAGTGAAAAACTGTATGCAAAAGAAATCCCCCTTACAACCCAACCATCCCATAAGGAGGCTGTAAAGGAAGGAAAAGCTAACTTGCTAAAGAGATGTCAAAATTTGACTTTTTAAAAATATAATCCATAAGTCTACATCGGGGGTTTCAGCTTAATTTATGCCTGTCATGGAAAGAGCTTCCTGATGTCAAGTCTAGCTGTGTGGAGTGCTGGGCTGGGGATCAAACCGTGCTATTCTTCTGGAGCCTGTCAAACGAGTGACATTTCCTCAGAACATGGACAGAATTTTAAGAAGTTGCTTTGTCCTTCTTAAACAGGAGGGTTAAAGGGTCCTTAAGAAGGAGGGAAAAAAAAACCTGTTGGGGAAACTTGAGGGAGAAAGACAGACAAATGCCTACTAAACCTCAGGAAAAAAAAAAAAAATCAAATTATGCGACCAAAGTAGAGAGCCCAATAGAAATTCACTAATTTCTTTTTCAGGAAAAATGACTTGCTTTCAAACTGTGTCCTAAATTCCTCTGAGGAATGAAATCTGGGCAATTTGATTTCGCAAGGATTTCAAGTTTGTGAACAATGAAAGATGTGCTTTCTTTGACTCTGCCTACCCCGCAGAGGGGGAGAAAGAGCTGAAGTATTCACCTGGATATACTAGGCCCCAAACAATATACTAGGAAATGATAAATTAAGATCCCTATTCTCCCAATTAATTGCTTACTAGTGTCTACCCCTGAAGTACACACTCTCCCCAACTCAAAGTCCTGCTTTTCTTGCAATTCAATATTATATAGCCCATTGCAACTCATGAGATTGGCCTATGCACCTCTATAGTCGGGACCATTGGGTTACACAAGATATCTGTGAGTAATCCTTGTGAATTCAACTGTATGATCATGACAACCATGTGACCATGAACGTTTCAGGTTTTCCCAATTTTCTAACTATGCCCCACCCCCTCATTATTGTTGGATTGGGTTCAGGGAAGTTTACATAGTCCAGACTGGCCTTGGGAGGTTGAGGTGGGAAAAGCAACAAGATTGACTCTCTGATGGCTGTGTAATCTTGGGTGACAGGTAAGGAATCTCTCACAGAAACGTGTTGTATAGTAAGTGTTGTATTTGTTAATGTGTTAGGACTTACTATGTGTGAAATACTGTCTTAAGTGCCAGAATAAATACAAAAAGTTCAGATACGGTCACAGTCCTACATGGAACTCACAGGCTTAGGTGGGACAGAAGAGGTATTTAATCCCATTTTACAGGTGAGGAAACTATAACATGGAAAAGTTTAGTGACTTTCCCAAGATCAAATAGGAAGCAAGTGGTGAAGTCAGGATTAGAATCCATATCTCAGTAAGTAAATCATATTTACTGAGTGCTTACTGTATGCAGAACACTGTCTGACAAGCAGTATGGCTCAGTGGAAAGAGCCTGGGCTTGGGAGTCAAAGGTCATGGGTTCTAATTTGAGCTCCACCACTTGTCAGCTGTGTGACCCTGGGTAAGTCACTTCATTTATCTGTTCCTCAGTCACCTCATCTGTATAATGGGGATGAAGACTGTGATTACCTGATTACCTTGTATCTACCCCAGTGCTTAGAAAAGTGCTTGGCACACAATAAGTGCTTAACAAATATCAACATTATTATCATTACTAAGTGCTTGGGAAAATATAGCAATAGAACAGACACATTCCCTGCCCACAGTGAGTTTACAGTCAAGAGGGGAGCTCACAGTCTAGGGTTCTGACTCCCAATCCTGTGATCTTTCCTGTAGGCCTAACTGCTTCTCACTTCCCCCATCTCCCTGTAAATTAAGATGGATTATGTTGATTATCTATCAAAAAATAACAATTTTCAATTGTTCTAGCTGGAACTGCAGTGGTTGTTAAAAAGTTGGAGTGCCTGCTCAGATTCCGTTTCCTTTAAGTTGTATTAATAACAGTAATAATAATTGTGGCTTTTATTAAGTGCTTACTATAATAACGATGGCATCTGTTAAGAATTTACTATGTGCCAAACACTATTTTAAGTGCTGAGGGGGATACAAGGTCACTGTACTAAGCACTGGAGTGGATGCAAATAAATTGGGTTGGACAGAGTCCCTATCCCACATGGGGTTCACAGTCTCAATCCCCATTTTACAGATGAGGTAACTGAGGCCCAGCGAAGTGACCTGCCCAAGGTCACACAGCAAACTAGTGGCAGAGGGGGAATTAGAACCCACGACCTCTGACTCTCAGTGCTCTATCTATCCACTACTCTCTGTTGTAATGCACTTTACTGATAGTAAGCAAAGTAATAGCACTTTTACTTCAACTGTGGAACTTTCATTGGAGTAATTCAAAGATATTTGGCAATAGAAAATGGAAAACAATCCAAATAGTTGTATTTTTCAAAAGCATGACATTTGATGGGCTTTGAAATGGTATGGAATCATAGCTTCTTCCCATCTGCTCACTGAGCACAAGTCTAAGATTAGTAGAGGAAATGCAACATTCGTCTTTGCTCCAAGCTCAAAACTTAGCTGCATCATGGAGATTATATTACAGTATTATTACATTTGTATTTTGAATTCTTGATTTAATTTATAGTTCCCATTAATTGTTTAGGGCCTGGCTTATCCAGGTTATCATCTCACCACTTTCTTGCCCTCTGCAGAATAGGCAGAATTAAAGAAAACATATCCTTTCATTGTCCACAAACTTGAAATCCTTGTGAAATAAGATTACCTGGATTTCATTCCTCAGAGGAGTTTACGATGGAGTTTGAAAGCAAGTCATTTTTCAAGAAAGGTTTGGGCTCCATTTAGGAGGTTATCATTAGGGATATCAGTAGGAAGGTTTTTTTTTTCATATTTAAAAACAGAGGTAACAAATCCCCTTAAAACTTCCTAGCTAAATTAGGTTGATCAAACATATCTATGCATTATGAATGTGTTCATATTTATAGAATATTTGGTGCAGATAATAGCAGGACCATGGTGTTTGATCTTTCATTGTTTATGTTTTTCTTTGTAGCGAACCTCATTAAACCCTCTAGAGAAAATTATTTGTTTATCACGTTTTAAAACTTTAAAATTAGAATGAAAAATGCACTTGATAATTTGAGTCAATAATGAAATTTATTTTAATGATAGTAAGTTCTGAGAATTGTCTAAAAGCTTTGTGTCCTTTAACAAGTCTTCTAAAAAGGCCAATTCTGTATCGAAGGATGAAACGCATATGATCTACCCTTTTACAATATAATAATGTTCTATTAACCATTTTAGATTGAAATTAACAGGCTTGAAGCCTGGATTTCTGATGAGCTCACAAAATCGTTTTTCACAGATAGTCTAACACAAAATAGTAGAAGATCAAACATCCAAGTCCTAAAATCACCATAACAGAGGAGTAATTTTTCTAGCTTTTACCTGGGATTCCAGGCTATGGGAATTACAAATCCACAATGTAATATTTAAATCCTGCATACAAATAATTAAATCCTGCGTTTAAAATACACAAAATGACCAGATGTTCCAATTTGGTAAGGAAATTCACAATTCCTAAAACTTGGCCCCACTCTTCATCAGAACATCTATGAGACTAAAATTAATTTCCTTCATTCAAAGTCTCAGTGGCCAGTCTCATGTACAGGAGTAGAATCCCACACTTGAAGCTTCTGAAAAATATTTGAAACACCAGATTAAAAGCCCTTGAAGGCATTCTGTCACACTGGGTACACAGATCACCCTGGTATTATCAGGGCATTTTCACCTTAAATTCTGAGGTCTATAAATCTAAAATCCTGAAAAATCCTTAATATATAGATGGACTTAAATATAGCAGACTTTTATGCTTCTACAGTATTATACACAAGTAGGATATTGCTCCCAACCAGGAAGGCATTAAGGTTGTGGATTTCTTCAGAAAAAAAAAGCAAATTAAAAAAAAAACAAAAAACCCACAAAATGAGTCGTTTGATGATGCAAATGCTTCTGGGTAATCATAGAATTACTGTCATTCAAACAAACAGTATGTCATCCACATTTTGCCAATCATCACAAACCTAGCAAAAAGAATGGTTTTTGAAGCCTATTTGATGAAGTGGGTTGAATGGCACAGTGTCAAAGCTGAAGAGATATAAATTTATGTAAATGTACACCAAACCTAGTAGTCTATGCATTTCTAAGAGTGTATATGAATACAGACACACACAGACATCACCACAATTCAAAAGAAGTTTCATTCTGGCCCCATTGCTTCCGGAGTCAAAGAAGGAATCCTAGTGCATAAAGCATGGCCCTGGGAGTCAGAAGGACCTGGCTAATCTAATCCTGGCTCCACCACTTGCCTGCTGTGTGACCTTGGGCAAGTCATTTCAGTTCTCTGTGCCTCAGTTACCTCCTCCCCCTCTCCCTTCCCCTCCCCTCAGCACTGTGCTCATTTGTATATATTTTTATTACCCTATTTATTTTGTTGATGAGGTGTGCATTCCCTTGATTCTATTTATCGTGATTATGTTGTTTTTGTCCATCTGTCTCCCCTAATTAGACTGTGAGCCCGTCATTGGGCAGGGATTGGCTCTATCTGTTGCCAAATTGTATATTCCAAGCGCTTAGTACAGTGCTTTGCACATAGTAAGCATTCAATAAATACTATTGAATGAATATGTAAAATGGGAATAAAGACTGTGAGCCTTATGTGAGACATAGACTCTATCCAACTTTATTAGCTTGTATCTACCCCAGTGCTTAGAACAGTGCCTGGCATATAGGAAGCTCTTAACAAATAGCGTTCTTATTTCTTTTTTTTTTTCCTTTTTCCTTTTCTCCAGGGAGTCTCAAAACAATCACTGATATTTACTGAGCACTTAAGTGAAACTTGAACCATTTTGCAACAGGTTCCCAAGGCGGCTCTTGCATCTGGGGGCTCTAGTTTCCTGAGGTTCTAGATCACAGAGGTTCTAGGTCACCAAGGTGCTAGACTGCTGATATTCTAGATCACCGAGGTTCTAGGTGTTTGAGGTCCCTGTTCCAGGTCGCAGAGGCTCTAGGTTCCCAAGGCACCTCCGGCATCCTGCATCTCCGGCAACTTGAGGCTCTAGGTTCCTGAGGTGGCTCTGGCGTCTGGGGTCTCTAGGTTCCTGAAGTTCTAGATCACCGAGGTTCTAGACTCATGTGGTTCTAGGTCACCGTGTTTCTAGACTTCCAGTGCTCTAGGCCACTGGTGTTCTAGACTTGTGGGGTTCTTGATACAGAAGTTCTAGACTGCTGAGGTTCTAGATCACCGAGGTTCTAGACTCGTGAGGATCGCTGGGGTTCTCGGAGTGCCAGAGGGTGTCTGATGTCTGATTTGCAGTTATCAATAATCCAGAAAAGGAAATCCTAATCCTGGACAGCCAATAATCAAACACAATATAAAAATCCACTTATTTACATGAAGAGGGTACATTTTGATTTGATAACTTTAGTGTCTCTACAGCTTTCTGAAATCTTGCTTACCCTTTAATAGAAAAAGGAGCATGCTCATACATTTCTATTCTTTAATATTTGTCAAGATCATTAGGACTGTTAAGTATAAATTAGAGGGTAGTATTTTTGATGAATTTTTTTATTTGAGTTTTATTGATTCAAATTTATTTGTCTTTATAGAATTTGTCTTCCCCCCTCCCAGCCAAACACACCATTTTTTTCATTTAATTCCCAAAGTTTATGAAGGGTTCTTATCAAGCCTTGGTGCTTTGCCAGTCTTCAGGATTTCCAATTTACTTGATCTCCATTTTGGACAAGATCCTGATTTCCTTCAGTGTTCCTTCTCCCCCCTCTGGGAAGGGTACATCTGCTTCTGACATCTGTTTCCCATCTTCCTTTGTGCACCATGAAGCCATGCCAACTTCTTTTTATCAATAAATTACCCTTAGTCATTTAGAGGCATTGATGCTCCTTTAGTTTTTTGTGAGTTCTTTGTACACTTGCAAAATAACTTGATTCTCATATTAGTTGTGTGTGTCCTGTCTTTCTTGATCTTTATTATTAATAGGTTGGCAGATCCAGGTGGCATTCATTTTTGCATCCTGAAACATTACTACTTGATTATTTTCTTGATTACAGCAATGTCATTTTATAATTTGTATAGCCTTCTTTGCAATTTGATTATTTTACAATTATTTTAAATGCACCATGATAGGCAGTGTGCTCCTTTCCAAGTGCATTTGTTCAACATTTCCATCAATCGGTTGTATTTATTGAGCACCCACTGAGTGCTACAAACTGTACTAAGCTCTAGAGAGAGAAAAATAGAAATAACACTTTTCCTTTCCTTAGGACATTACAATGTAATGGGGGTAATAGAATTAAACAACAACAACAATGAAAAAGAAACTTTAGAAATATTGGGAACAGAAAGATTAACATAGATATAGGAGGATATAATACACATACACCTTGATGAAATAGCTGAAAATGTACAAAAAAGCACAAATGTACGTAAGTGCTGACAGTTACATTCACTTTATAATTTAGTCATATGCTAATATGCATCTCTTAAATTTTAGAACTTAGGTTCAGAGATTATGTGTCCTTTTCTTCTGTTTCCAAAATAAATCATTTTAATGAACTAGGACTAACTCAATAAGATTAGTGTAAAACATTTTTTTAAAAAAATTCCTGATAGTGTTTAGAAGTCTAGGAAGAGATGGTCAAAATGGAGTGGCTCCTTCTATTGCCAAACCTGTCCTTTTCGTAACTTAGATGTTTATGGCTTCTTTATTCATGAATTAATGAGCTAGAATCATGGAAACTAAGAAAATTTCATTTTGCCTTCTCCAGCCTTTATTTTCAGATAACCTTCTAAAAATAGTAGAAGAAATGAATCCTCAAAAGGCATTAATTTCCCTTTATAGGTGTGTTTTCCTCCCTTGGTATGTTTTCGTCTAGTTCACCTTTCTGCTCAGTTGATCTGTAGCAAAGACCTGCTTAACATTGATTCCCCTCAACAGTTTTCCTTTAAATCATTAGAATTTCCTGTCATTTTTACAAAGTTTCCCATCCAAGGTCTATCCCAGACATCCTCCACAAGCGCAGTCATTTACCCACCATCCCTCACCATTTTTGCAGATCTATTCCTAAAAATCTATATTTTGTGATATTTAACTCCCATTGATTTTCATTTCCCTGAAATATTTCAATTAGATTCACAATGTCAAAATTTCCTCAGAACACACAGGCACTTTTGTTTTCAGTTAAGTGGATTTTCAAGTTTTTGAGATTCCTCAGTAGGAGACCCGGAGACCAAATCTTGCTCCTTATTCATTGAATAGGGTCCGTTCAGAACTGAACTGCCAATGCTCTGGCTTTGATTCTAACATCAAATAAGATTACACGGCTTCCCAGTCACCATATTTGACAGTGTCAGTTGTTTTTTATAAAGATATTTGTAGCTCTGCAAGACACTTCCGCAATTCTTACTGAGCTCAGTGAGAATAGCCTCTGCATATCTTAGGGCAGAATTTGGCCCTTCAACTTTTATGTTATTTTTCTCACCATCTCTTCTACTCCTATTTGTCTTTTTGACCTGTTTCTATTTGACTTCCTTTTACCAGAAGAGAGTTTGAACCCAGGTTCCATCAATCTAAAAGAATCACGTATAGGACAGCCCAAGAATATGTTTTCTGTCTTTGGGTCTCAAATAGAAGGTCCACTACTTTGGATGTACTGGATTTAAATGTATCGATATGCATCTGTAACATTTGCAAAGAAAATGAAATATAGGTGATATATTCTTCACTATCATTTTTTCTCCATGATATTTAAACAATTAAAGAGCTTCCCTATGAATAATATTTGAATCCGTTGAATTGATGTAATGTGATTTTTCAAGGCCTGGCATATGGTGCTAATTGAAGCATGAAATTACTGCAATAATTTAGGTGGAAAAGGCAAAATATTTCCGGGAATTTTTCAAAACAATCATTTGGGTTACAATCTTATTCTGAAAGAGGCACTGCTTTGGTCACAGAGCAGGAATCATGATTTTAATTTAAAAAAACAAAGCAGCGTTAAAAAAATGCATCATACTTAATCAAAGCTTACTATGTTAATTACACCATTTGGCCCAGGACTTGTGGTCTGGACTTTGGAGTCCTGCTTCCTTAACATACTATAGTTCAGTAGCGTGGCTCAGTGGAAAGAGCCCGGGGTGGGAGTCATAGGTCATGGGTTCTAATCCCGGCTCTGACACTTGTCAGCTGTGTGACTGTGGGCAAGTTACTTCGCTTCTCTGGGCCTCAGTTACCTCATCTGTAAAATGGGGATGAAGACTGTGAGCCTCACATGGGACAATCTGATTACCCTGTATTGACCCCAGTGCTTAGAACAGTGCTCTGCACATAGTAAGCGCTTAACAAATACCACCATTATTAATATTGGGAGTTCCTTGTAGGCAGGGATAGCATCTACCAATTCCATTATATTGTGTTTTTTTTTCTCCCTATTGCTTAGTACAGTGTCCCATTAACAGTAAGCACTTAATAAAGGCCACTGGTTGATTATGAAAAGAGTGATAGAATAAGCCTTTCAGACTGCCAGATGCTTCTAGCTCCTTGTTTTTGCCCATCCATTCAACTCAGGTCTTTAGGCCACACTGAACACCTTGTCAAATCCAATCACATTTTCAATCCAATGAAATGGGTGTTGCTTCACCTGAACTCAGTTCATCTTAATAATAATAATAATTATGGCATTTGTTAAGTGCTTACTATGTGCAAAGCACTGTTCTAAGCGCTGGGAAGGATACAAGGATCGGGTTGTCCCTCGTGGGCCTCACAGTCTTCATTCCCATTTTACAGATGAGGTAACTGAGGCACAGGGAAGTGACGTGATTGGCCCAAGGTCAAACAGCTGGCAAGCGGCTGAACGGGGATTTGAACCCATGACCTCTGACTCCCAAGCCCGTGCTCTTTCCACTGAGCCATGCTGATTCTTGAGACCTAAAGTTCAGGCCATG
Organism: Ornithorhynchus anatinus; assembly: GCF_004115215.2. Lineage (NCBI taxonomy): Eukaryota > Metazoa > Chordata > Mammalia > Monotremata > Ornithorhynchidae > Ornithorhynchus > Ornithorhynchus anatinus. The sequence goes on from NC_041745.1 coordinate 31,818,332, forward strand.
TCTCCCGTCTCCTCAACAAACTCCAGCGGTTGCCCATCCACTTCCGCATCAAAAAGAGGTTTGTCACCATTGGCTTTTAAGGATTCAGTCACCTTGCTCCCTCCTACCTTACTTAGCTACTCTCCTTCTACAACCCAGCCCACACACTTATTTCCTCTAGTGCTAACCTTCTCAGTGTACTTGGATCTCGTCTATCTCGCCTTCAACCTCTCACCACATCCTGTCTCTGACTTGGAACACCCTCCCTCCTTACATTAGACAATTGCTCTTCAAAGCCTTACTGAAGGCACATCTCCTCCAAGAGACCTTCCCTAAGCCTTCATTTAATTTTCTTTCACTTCCTTCTGTGTCACCCTGACTCGCTCCCTTTATTCCTTCCCCCTCCCAGCCCCATCAGTCACATTAGTGACCTAGGTTCCAGGGGTATATTGGTACTGTAGACCTTCTCAATCAACCAATCATTCAATCAATCAAGTGAACAATCCATGATATTTATTGAGCTATTACTGTATGCAGAGCATCATACTACATGCTTGGTAGAATACAATAGAACATGGTTGGTAGACATGATTCCGGCCCTTCAGGAGATTATATTCCAGTAATTGATCAATTTTCCAATCCACTTGTTATGTCTTCCTGACTTACTTGCAACAGGAGCATTGATTTGTTGCACCTTTATTATGGGACTCGTTCTCCCACCAAAAAATTCAGTCAGCTCAGTCATACTAACCCAGTGTAACCCAGTCTTTCTCAGATAGATCTGAGAAACTTTGTGAGTTTTTTTTTTTTTAACCCAAATAGGAGATATGCACTAAGGACAGAACTTACAGTGAATCAAGCACCAAGCACTTTGTTTTGGTAACTGTTTGGAGAGAGGTGTCAAATAAGATTACACTTGTTGCCTGCTCGGTTATGGCGATGTGTGGCCATTATTTTACTCAGGGAAAGTAAGTAGCAGATTTGTCTGTGTTCTTTATGACTAGTTTAGTCGATCACAAAAGCACCACAGTATGTCTGTGTGATAGCAACAAAGAGAATGGGTGTCAAAAAGGACAGTTACGAGAGTTTCTCCGAACAGTCTTTCGGCACTGGAAAAGAATACCAAAGTGGGGTAACCTAGATGTAGCACTGGTAAGGCCTTATATTTTTATGGAATTCAAACTGTAGTTATTAAGTGTTTACTGTGTGCAGAGCCAGAACATACCTACAGTCTTTAAATGGGATCCCCTTCTCTGTTGCTAAGCATTTAATCAAAATGCTGGTTTCTAATCCATGTTTCCTCTTGTTTTGAGAGGTGGTAGCTACAGATATCTTTCTGGTTGTTTGACACTGGGCCATACGTGGTCAGGTCTCATTTGTTTTAGCTTGCAGTAGACAAACATTTCTAAGGGAAAACCATATTTTAGGTTAAGCCATTCAATATTGAAATTAAACCTCCATAGTCAAAGGTAATAAAAATAATGATGGCCTTTAAACACTTACTATGTGCCAAGCACTGTTCTAAGTGCTAGGAGGGATATAAGGTAATCAGGTTGTCCCAACTGGAGCTCACAGGCTTCATCCCCATTTTACATATGAGGTAACTGAAGCACAGAGATGTTAAGTGACTTGACCAAAGTCACACAGCTGACAAGTGGCAAAGTGGGGATTAGAACCCATGACCTCTGAATCTCAAGTCTGTGCTCTTTCCACTGAGTCATGTTGCTTCTCTAAGGTGTCCTTGACCCACAAACAGTCTTATCCAGTATAGCCAATCAGGATGTTTGTTGAGGTAGAAATCTACTGCAGGGTAATTTACAGTTACTCTGGAATTTCATTATCCTCCTTCTTGATAGAGTATGAAAGAAATCTCTTAAATCAATGGTGGGCAATCAGTGAGAAAGTTCAGTTCTGGAGTAGATCAAATCTAGGTCAAAACACCCAATCTGGCCATTTCTCCTTTGAGGTCATGCGGTCTTATTTTATTTTTTTCACTACAGAATGGCAGAGCAGAGGTGATCAGTGCTCCCCAATGCCTGAAAAAACCTGCAGTGATTCTTGCCTTTTTTTTTTAATTGGGAAGCAACAGGAAGCTCACTGTGGCTAGAGAACATATCTACCAACTATGTTGTATTTCACTCTCCCAAGCACTTAGTGCTCAGCACACAGTAAGTGCTCAGTTAATACCACAGATTGAGTCAGGAGACTTGGGTTATAATTTCAGTCCTGTTACCTAACTGTTGTGTGACCTTGGGCAAGTCGATTAACTTTGTTATGCCTGTTTCCCCTTCTGCGAAATGAAGGCTAAATATCTGTTCTCCCTCCTTTAATTGACCATATGGGAACAGAATGTGTGATCCAATTCTATTTCAGCTACTTCAGTGCTTAGGTCAGTGCTTAGTTCACATAATCAACAGTTATCATTGGTCTTTGGATATTCAAATATATTCAGACCGATTATTGAAATTCTTACAAATAATGTGAAGAATGGTTTGTGAAGAAATATCTTAAGGAGTCATCTGAAACCATGGAGTGGAGCAAATGAGGCACAAATCTAACTAGAAAATTGCATTTTGGAACTTCATCTGAATAAATGATCCACATCTCTCTAAGCTTCTCTAACAAGTTTGATGGGGCATCAAAATAAAATCCTGTGAGACCAGAGGAAAGAACCAGTCAATTACTTTCTGTCCTGGACTTTTCAATTTGAGTAAGTTATATGGATAAGACCGCATTTAAAAAGTTCCTAAGGAAACATATGTTAGAAAGAGGGAGTTCTTGTTCAATGTCCAAAAAATGACCCAGGGTATATTCTGATTATGGATTTCAGCTGCAATATTGAAGGGATTACTTTCTGTTTAACACACTTTGTTTTCCCTAACATATCCTTTCGTCAGCTACCATTATTTTCATGCAGCTACCACGAAAGCACAGTGCTTAATGGCAAAGAAACCTTGTCAAAAAATATTTTTCTTCAGGAGCTGTATGTATCATGCAGTGGTAAAGATAACAGTATACATTGATTATGGTTCAGGACAGAGCATAAAAAGAGTAGAAGATAACCTACAGGCCTAAAGCAGGTGGTAACATGAAGCAGGTTATTCAAAGCTTCTTGAGCTCTTCATCTGAATTCTCAAATGTTCCTGCTTTGTTTGCAAAGAAGGAAAGGGGCAGAGAGAGGTTATACCTCTCACTGTACTGTGCTTTTGTTTTAATGCCTACCATCCACAATAGTTTTCTGGCAAATTCAGCATCATTCAGATTTTCTTGGTGTTTTTTAATGATATTTGGATCGATGGAAGAGATGAATGACCTTCCTTAACCTTGGATTTGAGTGATAGTGTACTTGTTTTAACTCGCCACTTGGAAAATAAAGTATTACATTCAAGAATGTGGAATCCCACTCAATGTTGGTTTATGGAAAATGACAAAAATAGCACTTGAAGCGGGGCATAGAATTACGTTTGAATATCAAAAAAATGCCATAGCTACAGAAATTACTGTGCATCTAAATTGCTTTACAGAGGAGAGATGACACTGTCAACTGGGAAACAAGCCTTATTGTAACACCTCTAGATTTTTACATTGATTTCAAAATCTTCCTTTCCTGGCACTACAAGATCAAGAAAGACAAAGAGAAAGTAATCCTCACTTTCAAAGCACAAAATTATAGGGGGGGGAGAACATTTTTAAAACAGTCTGATACTTTTATACCTGTGATTCAAGAAAGTCTTTTGCACTTCCTAGTTTGCACACACATACACATTATTTCCTGGCAAACCTTTCTGCTGCCCACTGAGAAAAAATTAACTTGGCCTAACCTCAACAGCGATCCTACAGACCTTTGTTCACTCAGAGAAGAAATTATATATGTTTCCAAGATGTATGGCTAGTAACAACTAAATCATCTTCTGGATTATTACCCATTGCAATTTACGTGGTCATGGTTTGCCAGAGGGGTAAATAATAAATGAGGTGTTTGCAAACAAAAACATATATCTATATCTCTCTTAACTGTTCTATCATGATGCAACTGACTGAAAGGCCTCATTCCTCTAGAGGCTAAACTCATCACAGTGCAGGGACTTGTCTAGCAGCTCTACTGTACTCTCCCAAGCAATTAGAACAGTGCTCTACACACAGTAAATGCTCAATAAATTCTACTATATGATGGCACTGTCTTGAAATTCAGTTCACAACAGACGACTCCTTCCACCCTGCTTATAAAGACCACCTTTTTTCTATCAGTCAATCAATTATAGTTAGCACTGCACTAGGTGTTTAGGAAAGTTGATAACCTGATCCCTCCCATAAGAAGCTTGCAGTCTACAGGGGGCAAAAGTCAAATAGGAAAATGGCATGATATAAGGATCTGTGCATTTTCCTCTCTAGCCTGTAAACTCAGTATGAGCAGGGAAGGGGTTTATTGTTATATTGTGCTTTCCCAAGCACATAATACAGTGCTCTGCACACAGTATGCACTCAATAAATGTGATTGGCTGAATGAATATGTGATAGGGGGCTGAAGATGGAGTGAATGTCAAGTCTTTAAAAAATACAGATCCAAGATAATAAGCGATGCTAAAAGCAGAGCAAGTTGGGGAAATGAAGGTTTTGTGGAGGAAGGCCTCTTGAAGGAGACATGTTTTTAGAATGGTTTTGAATACAGGGACAGTAGTGGTGTGTCAGATATGATGTGGGAGGGAGGGACAGTGAAATTGTTCTATGTCTAGTGCATTTATAGCATCTACCTCCTGTTTTCATGAACTTTTTGAAGTTTCTCCTCTAGAAATCTCCCCATTTATAAATTCTGCATGCCAACCTGGCCTGTTGGCCACAACTGCTTCTCAGCTGTGCCATGTTCCTTCAAGTTGTGCTTTATTGCATTATGAAGCATTTCCTCTGTTCCTTCTTGCTCTTGCTCACTTTAGTTCACTACAGAGCAGAGGTTTCCCATCTACACCACCAACTTTTTCACTCTAACCCATGAATCTATCCAAATTGCCCCTGAACCTATTATAGCTCTCTACTTTCACAATTTCATGTAGTAACAGATTCCAGTGAAGTAATAGGACAATATAGATGACTAAATGCAATTTCTGAATATAAATTAAGTGCATTTTTAGGGACTGGTACTTGAACTAGTGGCAGCGTAGCTTAATGGATAGAGCACAGGCCTGGGAGTCAGAAGGATGTGGATTCTAATTCTGGCTCTGCTGCATGTCTGCTGTGTGACCTTGGACAAGTCACTTAACTTCTCTGGGCCTCAGCTACTCTCTCTGTAAAATGGAGATTAAGAGAGTGAGTCCCATATGGGACAGGGACTGTGTCCAACCTGATTAACTTGTATCTACCTCAGTTCTTAGAACAATGCTTAGCACAGAGTAAACACTTGAGTACCATAATTGCTCTTGGTATACTAGAATGGAGTCTCATTGGGCCCCAGAGCTGGTGATGTTCCCAGCTCCCTACCACTTCCCCTTGAAGTCATGTCTAGGAACTTTCTTAATAAGGATACTCAAAAGAGAGTGGTTGAAATTCAGAAAGAGTGGTTGGGAATGTATAACTTCTATTTATTGAGTGCTTACTCTGTGTGGAGCACTGTACTAAACACTTGGAAAGTGTAATTTGGCAACAGATAGAGACAATCCCTACCCAACAACAGGCTGACTACCATAGAGTCCCTTGCCTTGTCCTTGTTCTTTGAAAGCCACTCTCCTCTCTTCTCTTTAGGAATAAGGCATATTGGGAAATTTCAGGTACAAATCTTTATTTAAGACTAGAAGGCTGAGAAGCAGCTGAACACAATTTCTCAGCCACTATGTTCAACTTAACTATCATGCATTTACCTCAGCATTTAGTACCATGCTGGGCACCAAGTAAGCATTTAGGAAATGTTCCAATTATTACTATTGTTATTATCATTCCAAACATGCCATATCTGCAGCTTATCAAAGTTAAGAATAAGAATTAGGTTTTGCCTTCAGAAAACAAATATGCTACTGGAGATTATTATTTTTTTCCCCTCATAAGGATACTAAGTAGCTAACAATTATGATTTTCATTGCATCTGGGCTAGGACACAGTTGGAGGACAAGCTTTCAAACATCTGAAAACTCTTCTGAATAGAATGAAGAAGGCAACTAAAGAAAAGTTATTTTTTGTTACATTAATGCAAGATCTTCTTTTCAGCGTTGGACAAAATACAAATTCCATGTCCCTTTTCTTTGTATTTTCCCAGGGGAAAACTCCAGATCATAAAAACATTAATTTAAATTTAAGAAATCTGTTTCATTGTTGCTGTATTATAGGGTACAGTATTTCTATTCCTTGACATATTCAAAATAAATAAAAAGAAACTGACATTTAAACAAATGGGTATTCAGGAACAGTACTTGTCCTTTAGAACACAAACCTGCTTCAGAGAAATAACCAGGATTTTAAAGTTGAAAAATCTTCAACGAGTGTTATTGGTTACTGCTAATTTAGCCTTTTGTATATTTAGATAATATTCTCAGTATAAAACAAATCAGAAAAAAAATAGAAAAAGAATGACTTTTCAGGAAAATATAAAAAACTGCTTTTGTGTTGTTTTCTAACAAAACCATATAATTCTTGCAGATTTTTCTTTTATAGTACAGGGTATAAAAGAGACATCTTAACCAAAATCCAGACCTGCATCTCAACTCATGTCCAAACGTTACCTTCTTGTCTTTCCACCTGTGCCCTGCTCCAAACTCCCCCAACTCCTTTAACACTACCACTATTACTCCTTCTGAGTGAAGCTACAACTTTGATGTACAAACAACTCTCAAAACCAATGATTTTTTTCCTCAAAAATTGTTTATGGATCTGACCCTATCAATATGATAATTGAACTAAATCATCTTTCTCTTTGTTGGACTTCCAGGCTGCCTTCAGTCTCTCCCCATGTCCAAATCCTTACTCCAACTGCTATCTGGATCATTTTACTGAAACATCACACTAAGCTCTCCTTTCTCTTCCTCTGCAAATTCCTCAAGTGGCTGCACATCTCCCTAGGACTCAAGCAAAGACTCATTTCTCTGCTTACTGTAAGACTCATTAACTTCTCCGTGCCTCAATTACCTCATCTGTAAAATGGGGATTAAAACTGTGAGCCCCACGTGGGACAACCTGATCACCTTGTATCCCCGCCCCAGCGCTTAGAACAGTGCTTTGCACATAGTAAGCACTTAACAAATACAACCATTATTTTTTCCATCATTGATTTCAAGGCTCTCCACATCACTGTCCATCTTTCTTATTTATTCATTCATTCATTCATGCAAATGTATTTATTGAGTGCTACTGTGTGCAGAGTACTGTATTAAGTGCTTGGAAAGTACAATGCAGCAATAAAAAGAGACAATCCTGCCCACATCGGGCTTACAGTCTGGGGTGGGTGGGGGGGGGGGGGAGACAGACATCAAAACAAGTAAGCAGGCATCAATATAAATAAATAGAATTACAGATCCATACATTTTTATAAATGCTGTGGGGGGGCCTCAGGTTCTGCTCCCCCCAAACTCATGGGAACTTGCTTCTAATCCCATCTCTGCAAGATTCAGTCAATCATATTGATTGAGCGTTTAGTGTGTGCAGAAAATCACTGTACTAAGCACTTGGAAAGAGCAATTCAGCAACAATAGAGACAATCCCTACCCAACAACGGGCTCACAGTCTAGCAGATTTCTGTCTTTCATACTTTAAAAGTCTACCAAATGTCCCACCTCCTCCAACAAGCCTTCCCTGACTACTTATCATTACTTATTAATTATCTTGTATTTATGTATTTAATAAGTGTGCTCTTTACTAAGTAATTATTAAGTGCCTAGATTGTGCTAGATTCTGGGGGTAGAATACAGTCAGATCAGCCCCAGGCTCTACTTCAAGTGGGGCTCACAGTCTGAGAGTGAGGGAGAACAGGCATTTTATGCCTATTATGCAGCGAAGGAACCTAAGGAACCAAAAGCCACGTGATGTGTTCAAGGTCACACAGCAGATAAGTTGGAGTCCAAGACCTGCGATCTTTCTTACTAGACCATGCTTGTCCATTTGTGACTATGCTCAACACATGTATGAGAATGTGGATGTGTGTGTCTATATATTGTCTGTATATATTCATATATTATATATATATTATATTTATAATATTTCTACATTTTCCAAGCAATTAAGATAATGCATTATACTCTACAACAGTGAATAAATATCACTGCTACTATATGAAAAAATTAATCTTTTATCCAGGTTAATTCACACTAAATACTTCTTCCTCTACCTCAGTATTTCTAAAGTTCTAGTGGAGATTTGTTTAAATGATCACTCGGTATGGGACTAAGTGCAATGATAATGTCCAGAATTCCCATTCCACCTCATTTTAATTTGCCATGATCTTTCAGCTTTTAGTCTTTTGTCCTTCACTTTTTTTTTTGTCCTTGATTTCTGTGTCAGAAAGTTGAGCGGATGAAGACAGTGATTAATATAATCTGGATTCTAATGCCTTCTGGAGAGTACAGCTTCTGCCTGATTGTATTAACTCCTCTCAGAAAAATACAGCTAATTATTCTCCAGTACAAATAAAGTTCAAGGACAATCAAAAGCTGATCTGTGGATTTAATTTATAAACTATTCCATGAAATCCACTGTATTTGATTCAACCTCTCAAGGTTAAGCCAGCTTGAGAAGCTTTGGTAAAGAATTATATATAAAGAACAAATAACTACCTCGAAGAAGCAAGCTCACCCTCTCTTTAGGAGGATTTTTTCCAATACATTATAGAATCATTGGGATAAAAGGTGCCTTGAAAAGTGACCTAGTTCATCCTCCAGCTTCAGGTATTTGTTCTTCAATAATACACACTAACTAGAGATGGATTATTTCATTGAAGCTAATGCTGTAGTTGATTTACTTTTATATGTCTCTGACAGTGAACACTGGGAAAGTTTTGAAACATATCAGCTAGGAATTTAAAATCTATAAGTTATTCCCTGAAGTAACTTGGCTTACGGAAGGGGAAATATTTGTCTTTTTCTCAACAATCTACCTTATCCCTGGCTTAAATAGAGTAAAAACAGGGAGTGGAAGCACACACATATATTTTTCATTTTTTCTGTCCATACTCATTTCAAGAGTTATTAGGCTCTCTGTGACTTGGCTCTCAGAAAATTGACTTTGCTATCCATCTTCACCATAAGGAGGCTGAGCCCCTGCTACTAAGCTCTGGGAATTATTTTATTTATTCTGTAGGAATGTAAGGAACAAGTGTCTGTATTGGAGTGTTGAAAATCATGCAGTGGATTCCCCTTAAGCATCAATATAAGGAGAGCAAACACTCATCTAAGAGCACTCATTTTGCCTCTATCACCACAATCAAGTGGTGTGACCTGGGAGTCAGAGGACCTGGATTCTAATCCTGGCCCTGCCACTTGTCTGCTGTGTGACCTTGGGCAAAGCACTTCACTTTTTTTTTTAATGGTATTTAAGTTCTCATTATGTGCCAAGCACTGGGGTAAACTTGTCCGTGCCTCAGCTATCTCATCTGTAAAATGGGAATTGAGACTGTGAGCACCAAGTGGGAGAAAGACTATATCCAACTCAATTTGCTTATATCCATCCCTGTGCTTATTTACAGTGCCTGGCACATAGTAAGTGCTTAACAAATGCTGTAAAGAAAAAAAAAATCAATCAGTCATGGATTTATTTAGCACTTACTGCGCGTGGAACACTCTCATAAAGCTTGTGTAAATGAATGCTTAACAAATACTGTAAAGAAAAACATCTATCAGTCATGGAATTTATTTAGCACCTACTGTGTGCAGAGCACTCTCACAAAGCTTGTGTAAATGAATGCTTAACAAGTACTGCAAAGAAAAACATCAATCATGGAATTTATTTAGCACTTACTGCATGCAAACACTCTCATAATGCTTGTGTAAATGAATGCTTAGCAAATACTCTAAAGGAAAACATCAATCAATCATGGAATTTATTTAGCACTTACTGTTTGCGTAACACTCTCCTAAATGCTTGTGTAAACAGTTTACTATCTAGGAGACAGCTCACTACACCCAAGAGTGCTCAATAAATTGACTGATTGACTTACTGATATTGATGAATTTCCCAGGTGTTGCTTCATCTTTGAGGACTCATGCATCTCTCTCCCCCACTCTTAACCCATAGCCAGGTTTGGAGCTGGAAATTGCTTGGGAAAAATACAGTAATTATTGTGTTCACCAGTATTGTTGCATGTAGGCAGCCTCACACATTTTCCCCGGAAGTGAATTTGTAGTGGCCTAGACTGGATACTACAACTAGCTGCCTAGGAATTTGTGTTGGAAATTCAACACAATGTTGGAATGTGGATGTGTGTGTATATATATATTGTCTGTATATATATATGTTATATATTTATAATATTTATGTATTTCCCAAGCAATTAAGATAATGCATTGTACTCTACAGCATTGAATAAAAATCACTGCTACTATATGAAAAAATTAAATTAAAAAATTAAATTGTGTTGGAAGAGGTAGAAATGGTGAAGAGCTGCCACCTTGCTAATTCTTTTCATGCGGGTCCAGAAGTAGACCAACTTCTGAGTCTTGGGGCAGGGAGCTGGGCGACTCCAGAATCATGGGTGCCTTTAGCTCTGGTATGACCCAGGCTCGTTCAAGTACCATGATCTTTTGGGTAAATACATGCCTCGGCTTGCCTAAAGAAATTTATCTCACCAAAAATCTCTTAGAGAACAGTTTTCTTTTCAGGTCTCAAGATGATAAAAGTGACCAAGCTCCCTTTTTTTAAATGCTTCTGGCTCCAGTTTGGTGAGCACAATGCATAAGTTACTGAAAGTCTTAGCTACTATTCTTTCTAGTAAATTACTTAATATCTCCTCCCACACACACACCAAACCCCTACCCCCGCCCCCCCATCCCAGCCACAATAGCCTCAAATTTCATTTTTTAGTCAATTTTGACTTTAGGAAATAAGTGGGACTGATAGCCTTGGAGACTTAATTCCTCTGTTTATCCATGGAACAGTTTTCTCTAATTATTTTGTCACCAGCTAAGGGATCTCAAATCTCCCACAGAGCTTCATCAATACATTGCAGCCTTAGCTTGCAAGAGAGGATAGTTCAATCTCTGGAGAATATTTAATCCTTAGTTGCGCAGTTGACATTCTGAAACTCACTCTCTGATTCACTTTGGAGGGTGGCTTGGTTCATTGAGAAACTTCCTTAAAGGCAGAAACCTAACAAAATAGGGAAAATATATTAATTGTAGGATCATTAAAAACAATATCAATATCCCCACGAATCCAAAGTATTTGTCATTTACATATGAGTACTTTAAATTATAATTAATCTGGAGTAGAGTTGAAGTATATTTCCAGGAATGATAATTGCTACATTTCTGAAATGTACATTTTTGACTGTAACATTATAAGAGTAACTACAGAATATCGTACTGCACATGTGAAAATATCTATGCATATGAATATATATACATATGTAAATATAATAGTGGTATTTGTTAAGCACTTACTGTATACTAAGGATTATACTAAGCGCTCAGAGTCTAAGTAAGAGGAAGAACAGGTATTGAATCCCCATGTTGCAGTTGAGGGAACAGAGGCACATAGAAGTTAAGTGACTCACTCTAACAGATTTTGAAAGCGATATCTGAGAGTTAGAGCACACCAAGCCATCAATAATTAGGTACTGAGATTATTAATTCGGAAATAGGCAGAATAGATGCTCACACTCCAATCAGCAGAGAATAATAATGTTGGTATTTGTTAAGCACTTACTAAGTGCAGAGAACTCTTCTAAGTGCTGGGGTACATACAGGGTAATCAGGTTGTCCCACATGAGGCTCACAGTCTTAATCCCCATTTTCCAGATGAGGGAATTGAGGGAATTAAATGACTTACCCACAGTCACGCAGCTGACAAGTGGCAGAGCTGGGATTCGAACACATGAACTCTGACTTCCAAGACCGTGTTCTTTCCACTGAGCCAAAGCCACCATGAAGTGGCCACGAGAGGAGATCAGGATCCTGAAAGTCCACGGCGAGTCTCCGCAGCAAGGGCCATTTTTATAAACCACACTAATTTACTCTAAAAGGGTGGCTTAGGTGTGGACTTGGTTTGCACAGCAATAGAGGGAGAGGGCTATGGGCATGTTTTCACCTTGTGAAAAATCCCTTGATCAAATCAGTATTTTCCCATAGTCCATATGGTTGGGTTGGTTTTAAGAACTGCATTCCTGAAGTTGGGCCATTCTGCACCAGGTACAGTATGACGACTAATCTTTATGAGGGGCCTTCTTCCCGGGAATATGGTGGTTCCTTTTGGTTGTGATGCCATTGTACAGAGTCTAGAGGGTATAGCTGAGGTAACTAATAAAAGGTTCTGTCTGAGCCAGGCCCTCTTTTCCATCCTATACCTTCAGACCACAACCCTGTTCTTCCACGAACCCAGCCACTTGCCCGAGATCATACAGATGGCAGAGTCAAGATTAGAAAGCAGGTCATCTTTTCCAGTAGGTTATGCTGCTTCCTCTATGTATGTAGACATGTATGGCAGCATGGCTCAATGGAAAGAGCCCGGGCTTGGGAGTCAGAGTTCATGGGTTTGAATTCCGGCTCCACCACTTGCCAGCTCTGTGACTTTGGGCAAGTCACTTCACTTCTCTGGGCCTCGGTTCCCTCAACTGTAAAATGGGGATTAAAACTGTGAGCCCCACGTGGGACAACCTGATCACCTCGTATCCCCCCAGCACTTAGAACAGTGCTTTGCACATAGTAAGCACTTAACAAATATCAAGATTATTATTATATTATTAAGGTTTTCCTTCTACCTTGCTTGAGATATGAATATGTACAAAATGGAGAGAATGTACAGTATGTACAATATGTAGAGAAGCAGTGTGACTAAGTGGAAAGAGTCCGGGCTTGGGAGTCAGAGGTCATAGGTTCCAATCCTGGCTCTGCCACTTGTCAGCTGGGTGACTGTGGGTAAGTCACTTCACTTCTCTGGGCCTCAGTTCCCTCATCTGTGAAATGGGGATTAAGACTGTGAGCCTCAAGTAGGACAACCTGATGACCCTGTGTCTACCCCAGCGCTTAGAACAGTGCTCTGCACATAGTAAGCACTTATCAAATACCAACATTATTATTATTATTATTAAAATACATGACCACCCAAAAATGCAGATAAAAAGTTTCATTGGGAACTTTACATAAATAAAAGTTACAACATTTAGTAGCCCTACTCTGCTGGATACCAGGAGAAAATGTGTCACGTTAGTTATGAAGTATCTGTCACTTTGTGGACTTAAATCCTCCAGGATTGACTGGAATTTATAGCTCGGTTTGAAATTAATAGGAGTAAAGTCCTCATATCAGCTTGGTGGGAGCACCAGTGAAAATCCAAGCCAGTTTTAGTTGACAGTAATTTTTTTTAAGGAAAAAGAATTGTTCTTTCTAAAGATACTCATTGACATTATACAAAGCAGTACTTAACCTCAGGCTGAGATAGATGGACTATTTAATAATAATAATAATGGTATTTGTTAAGCACTTACTATGTGCCAAGCACTGTTCTAAGCGCTGGGATAGATACAAAGTAAGCAGTTTGTCCCATCTGGGGCTCACAGTCTTGATCCCTACTTTACAGATGAGGTTACTGAAGCACAGAGAAGTTAAGTGGCCTGCCCCAGGTCACACAGCAGACAAGTGGAGGAGCTGGGATTAGAACCCACAACCTCTGACTCCCAAGCCCAGGCTCTTTCCACTGAGCCACGCTGCTTCTCTTCGCTGTTGATTATCCATCAGGTAATAGACATCTGGCCATATAATAATAATTATGGTATTTGTTAAGTGCTTACTACGAGTCAAGCACTGTTCTCAGCATTGAGCGCCACTCTCAGCACTGAGCACTGTTCTAAGCACACGAAAACATAAGAATCATATGGTTAGTGATTTAAAAAGACTTCCTTAGATCATATCACAAGTTAATCCAATAATGTGAAAGCTTTTAGCTGAAGGTTTCAGGTTGGCATTTAATTTAATTAGTTAGATTTCTTCAATGAGTATGGTCATTGTTGTTGATTCTATTGTCAACCCTAACATTTTTATTCTTGGGTCTCTAAAAAAAAAAAACTTTCTTTCCTTCCTACTTGTGATTATCACTGTATGTTTTTCCAGCAGATTTCAACATTATTAATCCAGCATAAAGAAACAAATGATTAGGAATTGAACCAATAGGCCATTTTCATATCACCTCAGTTTTACAAAGGATTTATGAATTACTTAGTTGGGAATCTCCTCTTTCTGAAGATTGAGTATGGTTTCTCCTTCCCGGAGATGGAGGCTCCTGCTACTTAAGAGTCATTGTAAAGGTCAGCCAAAAGTAAGACTGGCTTTCTGGGACAACTGTGAGTTTATTGAGAGTTTATATACTTGAGTTTGATACCTCTTGGTCAAATACAAGGTGGTGTAGATTCCTGCCAGTATCCTGTTATCCAAGAATGATATGTGATATGACAACATTATAACTTGCTCATTTTATTAGGGTTTTTTTCTGGGTATCCCCTCTAGTCATGCCCTGTTTTTTTTTTTTTTTTTTTTTTTTTTACCAACCATTCCAGTTGTCTCTGTCTTCGTCTTGTGTAATACCAAGCTTTTTCACCACTGATCTAACAACTTTTGAGTCAGCCTTCCAGTCACTCTACTTTGATACTTAGTAGTTATCCAAAACAGGTCTATCCTCAGTTTTAGCTCACCCACGAGCTCTCTGATAAGTACTCATTCTCGAACTGCCTACTCCATATGCTACCCTCATCACCATCCTTCTGTAAATATTATTGATTGGTTTCTTATTCTTTACTAATGAACTTTGACACTTGGTATGAAATATAGTTTACTTTCAGATCTTACTGGATTCCCATGTTACATGATTTTTCTGCAGGACATTAGAGGAGGACAATGACCTTTCCTTACATGAAGATTAAGCTTCTAAAACTATTCATATCTTAAGGTTCTCCCTTAAATCTTTTTGTTGTTGTTGCTGTTAATGGTATTTAAATGCTTACTATGTGTCAAACACTATTCTAAGCACGGAGGAAGGTTCAGGTTAATTAGGCTGGACACAGTCCCTGTCTCTCATGGAATTTATACTCCAAATTCTATTTTCTCCCCCATTAGGGAGTATAAACTCCTTGTGGGTAGAGAATATGTCTAGTGTTTCTGTTGTACTTCCCAAATACTTTTTTCAGTGCATTGCCTTCAGTAGATGTTCAGTGAATTTTATTGGTACTATATGAATGTTATGCATCAATGTAGCATAGTCTATTGTGCAATTAGATGGCATTTGTAAATTTACGTGAAGTTCCCCATAGATTCGGGAGTGTCAAGGCTTCTGAAAGAGAACTTAAAAATCTCCTTTCAAAGTTAAGTGGAGATAAGGTATGCATGAAAGACCCATGTAACAATCTCACCAAGAGGAGAAAACCAATATTAGAGGTCAAAATGACTACATCTTAAAACTATTCTCCTCACCCTCTAATTTATTTCACCACATTTTTTCCAAGAAATCAAATTCTAATCACCACTGGACCATTTTTATTTCACTTTCCCAGAGGTTTGGCAGGATTTCAGAGCATGAAAATGGAAATGAGAGTAAGAAACAGAAATGGAAGTATTTTGAAGAGAGTGACCTTTGATCTAACCCTTTGTTAAGCTGATCAAATAAGGGTTTTTAAAAAGAAAGCTTTATAAACCCTGAACAATAGTGTCAGGTTAAAGGCTGAATTTCTTGGAATATCAGTGAGGTATTTCAGTCATAGATTTCTTTATCAGGAAAAAAAATGAGAATGAGAAGAAAGAGAAGTATAGAGAATCAAGTGAAAAGATTTCCCTGACTTCAGACATGTATAAAAAAATCATTCTACAGAAATTAGTTCAATGGAAGGCAGCCAGATACTGCTATTCAGCAGAAAGAGGAATGGAAATAACATGGTTTCACAAGTTCTAGGAAATGATTTGGGTTTGGAAAAAAAAAAGACTTCAAAACATGCTACCACACTACCAAGTATTCAAGCTTATTGAAGTCAGAAGGATACTCAACCACATCCTGAGCAGATTTGTCGGAACCATCAGCTCTGCACATTCTAAAAGAATGGGAGTGAGGATTGGTTCAGCAGAAAGGTCAAAAAATCAATTCATTGCAGACATCAAGGAGTTTTGATAAAAATAATGAGCCGAAGGGGCACAATTAAAAGAAATAGAAGTTTTGCCTGATGACAACTGATTTTTAAATTATGCATAATAGGGTCATTTAGGTTCCAAAGAGAACCAAAAATCCAATCAGTGAGATATAATTCTGTTGAGCTCAGTGCAGTTTTGCTTCCAACATAATGTAAGACAAAGGCAAGTCAACTCCAAAGTATTTCTCTTTCAAGTGGAAATAATTCAACGTATAAGGGGGCAAAGTTGGGCAGCTATTCCCTGATTCTGAAATTTAAAACTCAACAGGGAGAGAAATGAACTCAAATAATGTAATGGGAAAAAAAAAGTAGAAGATCCCAAAGATATATTTCCATCATTTGGCTATTTACCTTGTTCACTGGCTTATTAACATTTTTTTCCTATGGCTAGGATTGTATTCATCAAGAGCGTGCTGATAGGGCAAGAAGTAGAAAAGTGAATGAAGACAGCTAATGTGACTTAGAAGAAATAAACTATGAACAGCATATCTGGCTCCTCAAGCAGTTACATCATCTTTATAATTTTTTTTGGTATTTTTTAAGTACTATGTACCAGGCGTTCTACTAATTCTTACTCTATGCAGAGCACTATACTCATTTCTTGAAAAGGTTAAGTAGACATGATCCCTGGCCTCAAGAGTGTTTCAGTCTATAATGGATTGCCCTCACCAGTGCTTCATAATGTTTGCATCCTTCCCTAATCCCCAGAACTCCCATAATTCCCCAGACTTTCAATCTGTCCGCAAGTGATTCCACACAAGTGTCTCTGGATTCTAGTGTTGTGGACTGCTACTTCTCTATTTAGAAATATTTAATTAGAGAGATAACTCAGCCTTCCAACCAAAAAAATTCAAGTACGGGCTGTTTTTGAAGAATTCACTCTTATATTATCCATATCTGGGATGAATAACCCAAATAAGCATTTCATCAAACCCAGAATCTTGTTTAACCAACCCCACAGACCTGGTTCTGTCCTGCATGACACTGTAATATTCAGAGAAACAATAAATCCCTTCCATCAGCAGTCTCAGTTCTGACACTCAGAGAAAAACAATCTCACTGGTTGGGATATGCATTTCTGGGAGAAAGTCATTCCCAATAACGAGATCCATAGGGAACATCCTCTCATTCTAAAGCCTGAGATAATTCCCTCAGTGATAATATAAATTTCTTCTCCTTAATACAATTTATCTTCCTTTTATGGACTCACATATTGCCCTAAGCAAGCCCCCTAGGATTTTCTTTGATCCACTTTTCATTGGCCACATCTTTTTTACTGGCAGTCCACCATCTCACAACATCTTCTCCAGTACAGGTAAGCCAAGTCCTCCAAAGTAGCCCTAAACCTCAGGACCCAGCAGCTGCTGCTCTCTGTTCTTGACTTTCCATCTCTCTGCTCTGAT
Organism: Ornithorhynchus anatinus; assembly: GCF_004115215.2. Taxonomy (NCBI): domain Eukaryota; kingdom Metazoa; phylum Chordata; class Mammalia; order Monotremata; family Ornithorhynchidae; genus Ornithorhynchus; species Ornithorhynchus anatinus. The sequence goes on from NC_041745.1 coordinate 31,836,005, forward strand.
AATTTGGGACAGGATGGGGCAAGTGACAGCTTGAAAGCAGAGTTCAGTGCTTATTTGACATGACTGGATTCAGAGTAAAACTGTTAATAAATTGCTGGAATCTCACCAAAGACTATCCCCTGTAGTAGCATTTTGTGGATCAGCTCACACAAAATACCCACCATTTAATAAGCAAGTGAGTCATGACTGCTTCTACCTAATATACTGCACACCTCTCTTCCTCCTTCAGCACTTGGCTGGAAGAAGACTTGACTAGGCCAAGTAGAGTACATGCTTTCCTTGGTTATCAAAAATAAAGAAGGAAATTTGGTGCAGTTACACATTATCCGTGTGACCACATATGCTCAGTAAGTTTCACCTCAGACCTTTTCCCCTACCTGGAAAATACCCTGGAAGCTCAGGGCTGTTAAATTTTTATTTAATGGAATTCTTATGGAGGTTTAAGCTTTCGGACAGATCAGTGAACAGTTACAGAAAGAACATTGTCCTTCCCCCCCCTTTTATATGGTTCCAAATATACAGCAGTTACATTTCAAAACCATTGGGTTTCATCCAGTCTTCCATCCACTTTTAATTCCGTGCTTCAGAAAAAATTTACTTTTTGAAAAATAAAATATTGTTATAATTAAGCAGAAGACGCTGGTGCCTTAGGGATGTATTCTTGCTGGCAGTGAAGCATCAGTTCAGTGTTACTTCAGTGATGTACCACCTAGATAAATCAGTAGACTGATACTGTTGTGATGATGTATTATGTTATACAAATGCATCATCATAGTCACCTGGTGCTTTATTAGTATAATGCATCATCAAAATGAGGTGACTTTGATGATGTAGTATTATTCCGCAAAACAATGTTGGCAGAAAGCATATTACTCAGAGCTGCACGCTGCAGCTTATCATGCACGAAGTTTGCAAATATGTGATCCTCTAAAAAAATGGAAATGAAAAGTGTGAGGAAGTGGGCCTCTTTGGAGAAGACGACTGGGTAATAATAATGTCGGTATTTGATAAGTGCTTACTACATGCAGAGCACTGTGCTAAGTGCTGGAGTAGATTTACAGGATAATCAGGTTGTCCCACGTGAGGCTCACAGTCTCAATCCCCATTTTACAGATGAGGGAACTGAGGCACAGAGAAGTGAAGTGACTTGCCCACAGTTCCACAGTTGACAAGTGGCCGAGCTGGAATTCGAACCCATGACCTCTGACTTCCAAGCCCGTGCTCCTTCCACTGAGCCACGCTGGGTACTCCCTCAGTCTTCTGAATATTTTATGGTGAATAATTCAGTTGGTTATAGCATTTATTAAATGCCTACTTATGCCAAACATGGTGCTAAGTGCTGAAAAAACAAGCAAAAGCGGTTTTTATGATTAGATGGAGTTATGAAGGACAATCTGTAATGAACAATATGATCAGATGATGAATTGAAAGATCATAATAGCCTGAGATGCAGTTTTATAGAGTACATGGAGAGGGGCAGTTTTTAGGCCCCTCACTATTCCAGTGCAAGAGTTTTGGGTGCAAAGGATACATTCTCCCCAACATTTCAAAACTCTAAAGCCTTGACTTTAACACTCTTGCTATAAGCTCTCCCCAGTGTACCTATCAGTACTCCTCACCCACTAATCCACTGCTTGCATTCTTCCTTTCACCAAGCAAACCTCCATGTAGCCTTCCTCTCTCATCTTACTTGTCAACAAATTCCTTGCTCGTGTTGTCCCCGGGGCCTGGCACTCTCGTCTCCATCAAGTCTGCTGGATCATAACCCTCCTCATCTTCAAAACACTGCTAACTAAAATCCCACCTCTTCCAACAAACCTTTCCTTATTAATCATCAGTATCCAGCACCTTATAAGGTGCTGATAAATATGATTACTGTGCTAAGTAGTAATAAATAGGATTACTACTATTATGGTTACTACAACTATCTCCAGATGGCGGAGCAGGCCTGAAACACTTGCCACATATTTTAAGAATTTAAATTACACTGTTACACCAGGTAGACGCCTGTGGGTGAGCACTACAGGATTGATACTGCTTAACATTTCAACCTTCCAAAAAAACGAAAAAACAAAATGGCAAGGCAAATGCCAAATGCCTCTCCGTCAAGAAATGTGAGAATTACAGAAATACTAGCTCACAGGAGTTTGCTAAATCTCGTGGTATAGGCATACTCTAACAGATGTAGATCACGGAAGAAAGTCATGATATACTGCTAGGGAAGAGTGAATGGGACCAGGCTGACTTTGGGGTACTAGTCAGGTATGTGGGATAGTAATAATAATGTTAGTATTTTCTACTATGTGCCAGGCAGTGTATTAAGCACTGGGGTAGATACAGGATAATCCAATTGGTCACAGTCCCTCTCCTAGAGAGAAAGTGTCTATTTATTGTTATATTGTAGTCTCCCACGTGCTTAGTACAGTGTTCTGCATAAAGTAATTGCTCAATAAATAAGACTGACCGCCATGGGACTCACAGTCTCAATCCCCACTATTCACATGATGAAAAATAAAGTGATTTACTCAAGGTCACACAGCAGACAAGTGGCAGACCCGGGTTTGGAACCCAGGTCCTCTGACTCCTAAGCCCATGCTCTTTCCCCTAGGCCACACTGCTTCTCAATCTAATATTCTTTCTGTTTCTTCCACTCTCCCAATCAATCAGTCAGTCAATCGTTAAGTAGTATTTGCTTAGCATTTACTGTGTGTAGAACACTGCACTAAGCACTTGGGAGAGTACATTACAATTAATATACATGACCCTGCCCTGAAGTATCTTGCAAACTACTTGGAGATTCAGACAATAAAATAAATTACACATAGGAAGAAGCAATTGAACACACAACTACACATTTAAGTGCTACAGAGGGGTTGGAGTACTCAGGTGAAAGGGAAGCACTGAAATGATAATAGATGATAAAGAGTGGGGAGAGATTATATATTATAGATTAATGAGGGAAGGCCTTCTGTAGTAGATATGGCTGCCAAACTGTCCACTTTAAACACCAAAAACCTCAATAACAGTGTTTTTAAAGAGACACACACCACGGTGAATGATACCAGAGTTTATTTCATTCACCTTTTCCCGATATAGAAACAAGTAGCCTTTAGTAACATCTTAGGCTTTTCATGGTATTTACAGTTGGCATCTCTCAAGGGCAAAAAGGAGGGTCCTTCTTAATGCTGGGAAAGAGAATAAATGGTGCAGTCCCTGTCTCTGAGAGAGCTCTGTTCCGAGATAAAACAGTTTAATGTATGTCTTCAACTGCTTCTTAATGTGCCAGTGTCATTTCTCTTTGGAAATAAAGTATTTCTAAAGTGTGGCATTCACTTTAAATAGAATAAAAAAGTGCTACCGTGTGAGTATTAAACACCTTAGTGTGATTTGAGGCAATGTCACTTTTCCATTAACCTAATAGGAGGGAAATAACAGTACAAGACAAACAGCTAACACAGTGAAATCTGAGTGGAATGCATCAGTGTGAGAAAATGCATTTTGCTGCCTCCTCTTCCAGTAGCCGTGAGGAGAGTTATTCAAAGGACAGACTGTTCATGCAGGAAGGCAGGGGTGAGATTACAGCCCTGCCTCATTGTTTCCAGACACACCTAGAATGAAGACAGACAAATTGTTGGTCCGGGAAGCTCTTCAGTCACAAAAGGATAGGATATCTGCCCACCTATACAGATGTTGAATCACTTATTATTCCATATAATCCCTTTACTATATTTCCATAGAGATCATTTTTATTAATAAGGATATCAGACAAGTCATTAAATGCCAATTCAATCACAGGGTTTATGGACAACTTTAAATCCATGATGAAGACTTCTGATAGTACTGTTAATCCACAGCAATTATGGGTCCAAGTCATGTCATCCTCTATAATTTTTGTGGTTATGTAGATATGATGAAATTCATAAGCAGCAAGGCTTAGTGGATAAAGTACAGGCCCAGGAGTCAGAAGGACCTGGGTTCTAATCCCAGCTCTGCCTCGTGTCTGCTGTGTGACTTGGGTCAAGTCACCTAACTTCTCTGTGCCACAGTTACCTCATCTGTAAAATGGGGAGGACTGTGAGTCCCATGTGGGACAGTGTGTCCAACCTACTAACAGGTATCTACCCCTTGTACTTAGCACAGAGCTTGGCACGTAGTAAGGACTTAACAAATACCATAATTATTATTATTATTTAGATAATGATGAAAAGCAGCATGATTTAGTGGACAGAAAACTAGCCTGGGAGTCAAAAGGACCTGGGTTCTAATCCTGGCTCTGCCACATATCTCCTGTGTAACCTTGGGTAAGTCACTTCACTTGTCTCAGTTACCTCGTCTGTAAAATGGGGATGAGTGTGATCACCACATGGGACAGGAACGGTGTCCAATCTGATTAATTTGTAATAATGATAATAATAATGTTGGTATTTATTAAGCGCTTACTATGTGCCAAGCACTGTTCTAAGGGCTGGGATAGATACAGGATAATCAGGTTGTCCCACGTGAGGCTCACAGTTAATCCCCATTTTACAGATGAGGTAACTGAGGCACAGAGAAGTTAAGTGACTTGCCCGCAGTCACACAGCTGACAAGTGGCAGAGCTGGGAATCGAACCCATGACCTCTGACTCCAAAGCCCAGGCTCTTTCCACTGAGCTACCCCAGGGCTTAGAACAGTGCTTAGCACAAAGTAAGTGCTTAAGTATCATCGTTATTTTTATTATTACTTGGGCATCTTTATGGTTGACAGGTTACATTCTCAAATATTTTTACCATCTCTCAACAACTCTTGTCCTCCACTTTGTTTCAGGGAAAGGCGGGATTCTTCCCAGCATACCTAGCTCTACTCTTCTCCCAACCAATCAATCAACCGGTGGTAATTATTGAATGCTAACTAGGTGCTTGGGCGAATTCAATACAATAGAGTATTTTAACTAACCTCATCTGTAAAATGGCCATTAAGATTGTGAACCCCAGGTGGGACATGGATGGTGTCCAACCTCATTAGCTTGAATCTACCCCAGTGCTTAGAACAGCGCCTGGCACAAAGCAAGTGCTTAACAAATACCATTAAAAAATAGGAATGATTTAAAGAGATCCATTCTGAGGGGTAAAAATACCATTTTGATTTTGATTGGGAACTGTTCGGGACAGAGTAACTCGTTTCCTTTGTGAGCTGATCTGTTAGGACATCCCGAACACCCTGTGACATCTCTGCCAGAGAATGTGGGAGGCAACAAACACTAAGGGATGAAGGAAACTCAATTCTTGCAAGTACACCACCTGGAAAGAATTGAGAGTGACCAAAATATTTCATTCCCACAAAGAAAAGCATTTTAATTAAAGCTGAAACTTTTGTATCCACAAGAGCCCTCTTTGAAGGGGTGGAGGCAAAAAAAGAGTAAAGAACTTAGCTAAAAGCCCAAAGAAGGCAGGTGAAGAAAAAAGAAGTGAAGGGATTAATTGGGCAGGCCATCTGAGAATGTTTTGCTCTTTGTAGCTTTCTAAAGGATGTGTCCCCATTATCACTCAGCCCTTTCTCCTTTTTTTATTTCATACAGAGATACAGTCCCTGCCCTACAAACTTCACTGTTAGTGGAACAAGCTAGTCACTTTAGGTTGTGGAGTTCTAAAGTCCCCTAGACATATCAGGCAGAACTGATATCACTTAATTTTCATCACAGTTCTATACTCAGTAATATTGGCCCCTTCAATAGTGGGGCTATTCCAAGCAGTAAAAGTTCAATGCATTATATAAATGAATGAATGGATGAATGCATGAGTGAGTGAATGAATGCATGAATGAAGGATGGCAACGTTTTCGATGAAACTGAAAATAAGGGAAATCAGTATCTGCAAATTGTTATTTCAATGGGAAAGAAGGGTGCACATCCCCACCATCCCCTTCTCAAACTCCTTACAGGTGTCATGCATTCACAAATTTACAATGATGAATTTTAGAACTTTAGACTAGAAATCAGTGTAGAACTGTAAGCAGGCTTCACTCAAATCCCTCATACTTTACACCTGAAATGCTTGATGCATATGATGTAATACAAAAGGCATTTGTGAGTGTTTTTTTTATTTATTTATTTCTCCACATATGTTTATGTGCAAATTTGCCTTGATACCTGTAATTTCAAGGATTTAGAATTAAATCATTCAGGTGCAAAATCAGTGATGGAAATTGACTTTTGTGAACAACAATTCTATTTCATTTTCATAAACAGTTTCATTCATACTTGAATATTTTGATATCTATAGTCTGCTGACTTTTATCTGTTTTTCTTTAACTGCTATTGCTTCTTTCATTTTGTATAGTGGAACATTGCTTGCTCAGGTTGTAGCATGTCCCATACTCTGCCCAGTTTGTAGTTTTACTCAAATATCATTTTGGAATCAAACTCTATTGCGGGTAAACTTGAATAGAGGAATAATTGAGCCTCAGCTCAAGGTTTTTGATACAATAAAACCCTTAGAAAGATGACAGTCATGGAACAGCTTGAAACTTTTGAAGTATGATTTAGTTTGTATTCAATCTGCCCATAAACCTTGATTTTCACACTTGATAATTCCCCACATAAGGAACATTTATTTAGCACACAATCAAAACATGACAAAGAAAAAAAAAAGCTACACCTATAATCGACTGCTGATAATATTTCCTTTGTCAAAAATGACACTGAGTTGGCAAACATTTCTCTGGGCTCAGGTTCCATGCAAAGTCAAAGAAATGAGAATCGGGTCAACATTTGATGAGATTAGAAATGATCCTATTTCATTCCATCGAATCAGGGTGAGCTAAAACCCATCTGGCATCTTTGGATTGATAAAGTGCTCATCCGTTATCATTATAAGTGTAAGTTAAGAACAGATTATTCAAATCACAAGCCACATGTTAGAGCTAGCAGGAAAGACTTCGTGCTGAGATCATGTAAAATGCTGGATATTTTATTGGTTCAGTGAGCTGATGTTCCATTCTACGGCTCTGTGGCCTTGTCAAAACACCAGGAAAATGACCTTATTCATGCTGTTGTCTTCTCTACTTATAGAATCACATCATCAAATTTCACTTTCCTTTTTCAGACATGGTGGACACAAAGCAGCTGAATCTGAAGACATCTTAATTTCCAGTGTTATTGCTTTATTCAGTTTGTTTCACCATCAATTATGCACTTATTGATCAATCAATCATATTTATTGAGTACTTACTGTATGCAGAGAGCTGTACTAAGCACTTGGGAGAGTACAATACAACAGAGTTGTTAGAATCCCTGCCCACAGTGAGTTCACAGTTTAGAGAGGGAGAGAGATATAGAAATAAATAAATTACATATACCTACATCAGGGTTATGTGGTTGAAGCAGTGGTGAATAAAGAGAGCAAATCAGGCCAATGCAGAAGGTAGTGGGGAAAAAGAAAATGAGTGAAGGCCTCTTAGAGAAGATATGCCTACAGTAGGGCTTTGACGGTAGGGAGAGTTATTGTTTGTCAGATATGAAGAAAAAGGATGTTCTAGCTATTGGAAGGATGTGGGCAAGAGGTTGGCGGTGAGATAGATAAGACTGAAGTACAGTGAGTAGGTTAATATTAGAGGAGCAAAATGTGTGTCCCAGGTTGTAGTAGGAGAACAGTAAGGTGAGGTAGGAGTGGGCTAGGTGATTGACTGCCTTAAAGCTGATGGTAAAGTGTTTTTGTTTGATGCAGAGGTAGATGGGCAACCACTGGTTGTCCTCAAGGAGTTGGGATACGTTGACTGAATATTTTTGTTGAAAACTAATCTGGGCAGCAAAGTGAAATTTGGACTGGAATGGGGAGAGACAGGAGGCAGGGATGCTAGCAAGAAGGCTGATGCCATAATTAAGGCAGGTCAGGAGATGTTCTTGGAATAACGTGGAAGCAGTTTGAATGGAAAGGAGTCATTTGAATCAATGATGGCATTTATGCACTCATTCTGTGCAGAGCACTCTATTAAGCACATAGGAGAGTATGTCAGAGTGAAAAAACATTATTCTTGCCCTTAAGGAACTTACAATATAGTGGGGTAGACATTAAAATAAATTACATGTGGGAGAAGGAACTGTATATATGGAAAAGAAAGTGCATTAGTGAATATGTAAAGTTTTAGGAGGGTACAGACTCAAGTGCAAAGTAGAGGCATTAGGGGAGTCAATTGAATTAGAGGAGCAAAGTGTATGAACTGGGTTGTACCTCGAAAGGGCCCAGGCTAGGGTATAATGTGAAGAACAAATTATTAAGATTTAGTCAAAGATACAAGTATAGTGATTGAGATGCTTTGATCCTTCAGCCACTCAACACTCAACATACTGGTAAATTATTTATTTAAGTTAAGGTCGTCTCCCCCTCTTAACTGCGAGCTCACTGTGGGCAGAGAACGTGTCCACCAACTCTGTTACATTGTAATAATGACTGTGGTGTTTGTTAAGTGCTTAGTATGTGCCAGGCACTGTTCTGTGCACGGGAGTAGTTACAAGATAATCAGGTTGGACACAGTCCCTGTTCCAGTTAGGGCTCACAGTTTTATTCATTCACTCAAGAGTACTGATTGAGCATGTACTATGTGCAGAGCACTGTACTAAGAGCTTGGAATGTACAATTTGGCAACATATTGGCAACAGATTTGGCAACAATCCCTGCCGAACAACGGCTCACAGTCTTTTAATCCCCATTTTACAGATGAGGTAATTGAGGCACAGAGAAGTGAAGTGAATTGCCCAAGGTCACACAGCAGACAAGTAGCTGAGCTGGGATTAGAACCCAGGTCCTTCTGATTCCCAAGCCCATGCTCTATCCACTAGGCCACGCTGCTTGCACTCTCCCAAGTGTTTATTATAGTGTTCTGCACACAGTAAGCACTCAGTAGACTCTATTCTCATAGTGAGTAGGGAATGCCTCTCTCTATTGCCGGACTGTACTTTCCAAGTGCTTAGTACAGTGCTCTTCACACGGTAAGCACTCAATAAATATGACTGAATGAATGAACAGATAAAATTGATTGATATGGTACCTAGACTATCAGATTGTTTGCAACCTAGTAGACAAGGGAACAGACAAATTAAAAATTTCAAGAAAAGAGAACAATTTGGCATTGGGGCCAAATGATATACAAATTATATGTATAGATTTCTATATTTGCATAGGTGTTTGTCATTCTGTCCTGTCCTTATTCCATCTTTGAAAATGACATGAATTATGTTGAGATTCTACTGTGTGTGAGAGGATTTTTGAACAATACACATCCAGCAACTATTATATTTTACATTTGTTTCAAGTGAATTCTGTCTTTCCAAGGTTGACGTATTTGCCACTTGCAACTCTTGCTGCTATCGGGTGAAGTTAGACACTGATATTTTATGGGATTATTTCATAAGATTTCCACATGGGTATTAAGAAAACTCCTCCATTTCAATGGAGGGAATCAGAAATCTAAATATGGGAGAAGACTTTCTCAGTAGAGTCTTATACTCAGCTATTTCCTCTATCTATAATGTATTTTAATGTCTATCTTCCCCTGTAGACTGCAAGCTTCTTGTGGGCGGAGATCATATTTACCAACTCTGCTGTATTGTACTTTGGAGATCTGAACTGCTGTACTTATTTCCCCAAGTGCTTAATAATAATAATGATAATAATAATGACATTTGTTAAGTGCATACTGTGTGCAAAGCACTGTTCTAAGTGCTGACAGGGATACAAGGTGATCAGGTTGTCCCACATGGGGATCACAGTCTTAATCCCCATTTTACAGATGAGATAACTGAGGCTCAGAGAAGTTAAGTGACTTGCCCAACGTTACACAGCTGCCAAGTGGCAGAGCCGGGATTAGAACCCATGACCTCTGACTCCCAAGCCTGTGCTCTTTCCAGTGAGCCACAGTACTCTGCATACAGTAAATGCTTAATATATGCTATTGATTGTTGAATTTGGAGTAATATTGGCTCTTGGTTATTAAATGCTTCATTCCGTATATCATATCATGAAAAAGTGCTGATTGCACAATAGCTTTAGAAAAGTCCCCAAAAGATAATGCTGGTCCTCTAGCTCTCAAATGTAAATATAGTGTGATATTATTTTCCACTGTGTAGCAGCATTAAATTTAGGTTGTTATACTAAATTGATGTTGTAGCATTCAAAATATTTACATTTAGGAGTTAGCTGCACTGCTTTCCCATTCTCTTATGTCAATCTTTGGACAGTTCGAGATTACTGACTCCATAGACCGTCATCATGAATTGACTGGCCCTCCTCGTTTCCTTAATGAATGCACACAAAGACCAGAAGCTCTGGAACAAATTTAAACCTATCAAAAATGATGGAAGGATCTCATTGACAGTATTAGCACTGTGCTTCTGTAATTCACTGTAGAGAATCTGCCCCCCCAGTCATGATAAAAGGTTGAGGATTAGGAGATTCATAATCAGGGAAGAAAGTGAGATTAATACATGTAATTATGGCTAAATCACTTAGCCTACTATAGAAGAGGATTAATATTATTAGTGTCATTTGACAATTCTCTCTCATTTTATTAAATACAACTGGGAGTAATTGCCCATACTAATATTTCTCTGTGCTGGCTGACTAACTAGCAAACATTCAAGGAAATATCTGCCAGTCTGCCTCAGAAAATTCTATCCCAATGCTATAGTTGGTCTCACATTCAATTTCTTCACCCTATTTATAGGATGAATTCAAAGAGAATGATATTGCTGTATTTCAATATCAAAACATTCCGGACATTTTTGAAACACTTACTAAGGCCAAAACTGGGCTTAAGTGCTGGTGTAGAGACAGGGTAGTCAGGTTGGGCACAGCTCCTTTCCCACATGGAGATGCTGGGGGTACAGATATTGAATCTCCATTTTACAGACAAGAAAACTGAGGCACAGGAAAATCTTGATTGATTTGCCCAAGGTCGCACAGGCAGCATGGAGTGAATAATGGTTCTACTACCATTTAGAACCCAGGTCCTCTGACTCCCAGGCCCATGCTCTTTCAACTAGGCCATACTGCTTCTCAGTGTCATGAAATCAACTTTACTTTTACTCATATTGGGAAAATTCACCTAATCTCAAAAGTACAGAATATAGATGATTAGTGTCTACCTTTTGAAACTCTCTTGCATGTAGGAAGATGTGCAAAACTCAGATACTAGGAGAATAGGACCTGGGCCTAGTAAATGAGAAGATAAAGTGCATTTGGAGCATCTGGTTATGTAGTACAAACCCATTAGCAAAACAAGTGGTGTGGCTTAATGGAAGCGAGAAACTTGGTTTCTCATCCTCACTCTGTCTGAGACTGTAGACTATAAGCTCTTCTAGACTGTAAATTCTTTGTGGGCAGGGAAATTGCCTGTTGTTACATTGTACTCTCCCAAGCACTTAGTACAATGTTCTATATATAGGAATCTCTCAATAAATGCAATCATGAATTTACCTGGCTTGTCACTTGGGCAAGTCACAAATTTTCTGGGCCTTCATTTTCTCATTTGTAAAAAGGGGATAAAATGCCTGATCTCCCTCCCTTTTAGATTGCAAGCCTCATGTGGGTGAGGGACCCTGACTGACCTGTTAAATCAAGTACCATAAGTGATTAACCAATATCACAATGATTAATACTACTTGCAGGCAAATAATGCAGCATGGGGAATCAATCTTGCACTGATCATTTTAGTCTCACTGACACACATGAGGAGGACCTCACCTTAATAGTGCTTGTGCCTTTATCTCTTTTTCTTTAATGGTATTTTTTAAGTGCTTACTTTGTGACAGGCACTGTTCTAAGCCCTGGGGTAAATACGAGATAATCAGGTTGGACACAGTCCCTGACCCGTGTAAAATCCACATTTCACAAATGAGGCAACTGAGACACAGAGAAATTAAGTGACTTGTCCAAGGTCACACCACAGATAAGTGGCAGAGTCAACATTAGAACCCAGTTATTTGGATTCCAGGGCCATGCTTTTTCCACTTGGCAGTGCTCTCTCTCTCTCTCTCTCTCTCTCTCTCTCTCTCTCTCGCTCTCGCTCTCTCTCTTTCTCTTTCTCTGTCTGTCTCTCCTCTTTTTTCTCTCCTCTATCTCCATTTTGAAGAAAATTGATGCAAGTACTGTTGTTCCTTTCTGCTATTCCTACTACCATTTATTACTTGAACTGAATGACAGAACTTTAACATTGAAGAGGTCATATTGGCCTCACAACATTCCTGTGAGGTGGTGTCCCGATTTTCCAGATAAAGACACTGAGGCCCAGAGTGATTAGTCTCAGGTCTCATAGCAGGGGCTGTAGCAGAGCTGGTAATACAATCTAGATTTCTCAAAGGCTGACACTTTCATCATCCTCACTAAACACCACTGCCCTAGTGGTGATCGAAGTCTCCAATTCCCTTAAGCAATCAGGAGTCTATGATCTACACTTCCCGTACTTCTTAGGGCTTTCCAAAGGTGATCTTTGCATAAGACTGTTGCAGCACTGGAACCCAGAAGTCACAAGGGCCTGGGTATCGATGACAAAATCGGTCACAAGGAACTGACTGAAAACTGTTTTCTTAGTTTAAGAATGTGAAAACTGTAGAGTGACATTGAGAGTCCAACAATTCATTTTATTTAACCACAGTTCTTGTCCCATGAACTGGCAGAACAGCAACTGAAGTATGACTCCATTAGAGTTCTAAACACAGCTTTCATTCCTGCTCTCTTGACTTTATGCTTAGTTCCTTTGCTGCATTTAGCCCTCCTGCTGATTCCTGTTTGCCTCTTCTCAGCCTCTTAGGCTGTGAACCCTGTATTTATTGTGTACAGAACACCATACTAAGTGCTTAGGAGAGTACAATCCAACAGAGTTGGTAGATAGGGTCCCTGCCCGCAACATGTTTACACCGTAGAGGTGTAGACAGACATTAATATAAATAATCATATCCCTATCAGGAACTCAGTAGAGAGACTGTTTGGCACATAGTAAACACTTAACTACCACCCTTTTATTGTCTTAGTGGATAGACCATGGGCTTGGAAATAAGAAGGACCTGGGTTCTAACCCTGGCTCCACCATTTGTCTGCTGTGTGAACTCGGGCAATTCTCTTCACTTCTCTGTGCCTCCATTACCTTATCCATAAAATGAAGATTTAGATTGAGCATATCATGTGGGACAGGCATTATGTCCACCCTGATTAATTTGTATCTACCCCAGTGCTTAGAACAGTGCCTGGCACTTAGTGACGACTTAACAAATGCCATATAAAATGATCTGTTGTTAGTAGTAGTAGTTGTCGAAAAGTTTGATTCTCCTGTATCCCTACAGTGTGTCCAGACCATGTCTGAACATGCCTGTCCAAATACTTGTTCACTGCCTGAGATAAATGTATCTTTTGCTCCTATTATTGGGCTCCACCATTTCTTCCCTGCTGCAGCTCCTGGTAGTAATTTATTTCTATATAGAATCCCAGAGCATCAAGAACACATGGAGAGGTATGTGACCCTTCCACCTCCTGCAAATACAGATGACTGAAGAGGTGTCCTTTCAAAAGTAATAGTTTGTGCCTTGAAATCATTGTCATCTCCTACATGGCTTTGAAATAGCCAGATTTATCTTGTACCACTCTACATTTAGCTATTATCCCTTAATGTTCTTCCTCTTATCTTCTGCCATCTCAAAAGGTGAGAGGTCACAGAGTGGATTAGAAAAAAGCTAAATGAAAGGACAGTCAAGACCATCGCATGTGGATTGTGGAATTGGTATGGATCTAAATCCATCTAATCTCCATTCATACAATGGGTCCTGAGTGGGATAGGAAATCCATCCACACTGTTGGATGGATCAACACCTTGGTTGATTCTGGCTGACTCTGTGACCTTATTTCATCCCTTCGGTATAATTTCCTTATTCACCAGTAATGGATAATAGTATGAAAAGTATCTCATTGTTATTGTAGAACATATGAACTACTGACTGCACAATACATTGAAAGCATTTTAAACTAACTGGGGAAACTCTTCGTTTTTTTATCCAAAGAGTATTCTGCCCTGATGCTTATCTTCTGGTACACGGCGAAGGGGGAAGTGTGTTAGATGAATTGATACTAGCTGAGAATGCCATACTTTGCCTTTCTGTCTGGGTGAGGGGCCATAAAGAGTGATAGAGATCTATAACCGAAGCAAAGAAGCTACCTGGATTTGGCCTTGAGGGAAAATGAGCAGTGGACTGTTGAGGTTTCTTTTAAAGAGAGAAAGATGAATGTTTTCTTCAAACCATCCCCTCCCCTCATCTTTCTTTCTGCCCAAGTGATTTAAAGCAACTTTCCAGGAAGAGAGGCTTTAAGTAGCATTCTAAAGAATATATGGATTATTTCTCAGTTAAAGGAGCTGTTCCAGGTGTCTTTTAAAAGCATGTGCTAAGGAAATAGCTGAACAGTGGAAACGTGAATCCTATTGAATCCAGTGGTGTGAAATGCCTAATAGGTTAAATATAACACAAATGGAAAGGGAGAGGCAAAGCCAGGACTTGTGGCTGCTGGGACCTGACCAGAGAATAGGTTTAAAGTTGCTTTTTTTAAAAAAAAAAATTACTTTGGCTATTTAAGTAACTGGAAGAGTAAATTTCTCAGGGTAGAAAGCAATTACGGCAATTGTCAATGAGAGAAATGAGGAAATCGGTTCCGACATTTAGGAATGGGGAATAAGGCAGTAGAGCAAATTAAACAAATAAAAATCAGAAAGTTCATTTCATTTCCCAGATCTACACTCCTAAATATTATAGGGCTTTAGAACACTTTTTCTAAACTAATCAACACTGAGTTAAGGATTTATTGCAAGCAGGCTATTAAGTTGCTGCCAATGGACCAAAGAAATCCATTTTAAACACACGGAATTAGGCTCAGTTGGAGTTTAGTATTAACTATGCAGTAACCATAAATGTGAGGCGTAACAATTTCACATTGTTTCATTCTAAATTTCCACTCTACTCCTGTCTCTGTTAGTCATGGTTCTACTCAGCAATATAGCTAATTCTCCTAATAAAGAGTAATAAAGAAAGGTTTTCTCAATTGTGTAAGATAGGTGACAGCATTTTTGATGTCAAACTTTGATTTAATCTTTCTAAATCTAAATTTTGAGTTTCTGGGAAAGAGTGTTTGGAACAGACTGTGTGATAAAATGGGCTCTTTGAAGCCACAGGTCAACTTTATCCCACTAATATTCAGTGTTTGTATTGAATGCTTACTGTTTGCAGAACACTGTACTAAGCATTAGGGAAAGTAGAGTACAATAGAGTTGGTAGACATGTTCCCTGGCCACGAGGAGCTTACAGCCTATACCCTCATTCTGCTGCCTAGGGTGACCATGGCCTAAGAAGAGAAACGAATGACTCCCTTTTCATTGAGATTCCATCCCTTCTTTGCCTCCCTGATGCCCGTTTGGCCAACATACCTCTTCTCCACCCTGAGAGGATGTCAAACCCTACGGCTTCTTGGGCTTCCAGGGAGAGACTTTTTGTTTAGGTTTGGTCTTTTAACTTTTCCTCCCTCCTTGGCTTCTTCAGCCTCCTTGCATTACATCCAGTGATTTGCTAGCTATCCCTACCTCCCAAATGAGCTTGTTTCTGTCCCAATCCTGCCCCCGACCTACCCACCCTCCGACCATCAGTCACTCAGTGTGATGCCAATTTTCAAGAGTTTCAGTTTGGAAAATGAGAATCTCTTCACTCTCAATATGGAATGGATCATTTGTCACACACACATACAGACACAAATGTGATATATCATCCTTTGTTTTGAGGTCCAATCCAACTGCTTGTGGACAGGAATCCTATCTATCTGCTCTACCGTAACGGAATCACCCAAGTATTTTGTTTAGAGCTGTCCTGTTTATCAGGTGGACTCCCTCTAGAATACTCGATAGGTGGACACAATGTCTCTGCACTTGATTGGTTATCCAGGTGATATAATCCATATAGTTACTGGGCTACGGACAAGAGTGTGATGATTGGGAAGAGGGACATCATCCCCACTCTTACTCCTTTTGGAGTGACTCACACTCTTCCCTAACTATTCTAACCTCCCAGCCCTCCGGAGTGCAGCGTGGCTCAGTGGAAAGAGCACGGGCTTTGGAATCAGGGCTCATGAGTTCGAATCCCACCTCTGCCACTTGTCGGCTGTGTGACTGTGGGCAAGTCACTTAACTTCTCTGGGCCTCAGTTCCCTCATCTGTAAAATGGGGATTAAGACTGTGAGCCCCACGGGGGACAACCTGATTCCCCTATGTCTACCCCAGCGCTTAGAACAGTGCTCAGCACATAGTAAGCGCTTAACAAATACCAATATTATTATTATTATTATTATTATTATTATTATTATTATTATGATGGTGGCTTGATTGCCCCAGTCATATGCAGATTGTCATATCTCTCTATGATCATCTGACCATGCTTTTGACCAGTACTTGCAGGAATCAATCAACCAATCAATGGCATTTTAAGTGCTTACTGTGTGCAGAAAGCTAACCTAAGGGCTTAGGAGAGTCAGAAGAAGCAGAGTGGCTCAAAGGAAAGAGCCCGGGCTTGGGAGTCAGAGGTCATGGGTTTGAATTCCGGCTCTGCCACTTATCAGCTGTGTGACTGTGGGCAAGTCATTTCACTTCTCGGTGCCTCAGTTCCCTCATCTGTAAAATGGGAATTAAGACTGTGAGCCTCACGTAGGACAACCTAATGACCCTGCATCTACCCCAGCACTTAGAACAGTGCTCTGCATATAGTAAGCACTTAACAAATACCAAGAATGTAGCAGAGCTGGGAGACATTTTCCCTGTCCATGGGGAACTTACAGTCTACATGATATGAGAGGAAAAAAGGAAGAATGATTTGTTTCTCATTTCAGGTACAATAAAGACATAGAATAGTGAACCCCGGAGGAACATAAGTAAATAACCACTCTCCTTACCAAATTCTTCCCCTAAAATAGGCAATATCTTCATTAGAAGAGTCAGTCCTCACCTTATCCCAGGCCATTTAAGCACTGTTCCTAAAATCAGTTCAAAGTTTAAGTCACAACTAATGGTATTTAATAAGCACTTACTAGTGCCGCGACAGATACAAGGTAATCAGATCGGACACAGTCCCTGTCCCACACACAGGACTGGCAGTAAATAATAGACGAAGAAAAGGCACTTTACCCCATTTTGCAGGTAAGGAAACTAGAATCAGCACGGCCTAGTAGATATAGCACAGGCCCAGAAGTAAGAAGGGCCTGGGCTCTAAACCCAACTTCGCCACTTGTCTGCTGTGTGACCTTGGTCCAGTCACTTTGCTTTTCTGGGCCTCAGTTCCCTCAGTCTGTAAAATGTGGATTAAGACTGTGAGCCCCACAGAGGACAGGGATCGTATATGCTTAACAAATACAATTAAAAAGAAAGGATGGAGAAATTATGTGACTTTTTTTAAGATCACCCAGCAGGCAAGAGGTGAAGCTGAGAATAGACGTGCATCTCTCCTCATTCCCAATCCAGCTTTCTTTCCATTAGACCACCCTTACTCTCATCCAACTCTCAATTTCCAGAATATAGATATGCATCTAATCACTTCCACATGCAGGGTTTGAAAATAACCTTCATTTTGAACTCACTGGTACCATCACAGTATTTTCTAAGACTTGTTAGAAATCATGGAAACTATTTTTAAGAAGGTTCAATTGCATAGCTCTGACATTAACTTAATGGAGTATTTTTTTCTTTTGAATACACTTATCACAAACAATGCTGTGACATGACTATAATAAAACTGGAGCTCATTAATTATATCTAGAAAGATAAGATACGCTGATATATATCCTGCACTGACATGACCTTTATAAAAATGATAAAAAATTCTAGAAATGAGAATGGCTCTTATCAAGAGGAATATTTGATATAACAAACACACCAACAGACTTGAAAAGAATCAACTTCTTTCCGTTGTATCCTTCACTCTTGAACATAAAGAAGCTTAAACAACTCAGCCTTGTCCCACATTTGCATGCCACTTTCTCAGAGAAATTAGATTATACACTAGTTTGAAGTAAATTCAAGCAGTTAATACATTTATCTTTAAAAGACCAGATGGACAATTTTGGTATTTAAAATGTGGTTTAAAATTTAAACCTTAAAACCAGTTTCAATCAGCACATTTTACATTCCTTCCCGCATTACAGATATCATTTTGACCCAAACTAAGTGATTTTAATATTCACAAATAACCATATGAAAAAACAATTTTTCATTGTGTTCTGTCCTTCATGGTTCTAGCTCCATTTTACTTTCCTTTACCTCAAGGGACTCAAATTAATAAGTCTTAGTGGGGAAAAAAAACACCGTACCCAAGTTGATTGTAGTTTTTGCTTTGGAGAGAATTCTTTATCTCTTGAAAAAAGAAAAAAAAAAACCCACACCCTTCAGTTCTTTTAATTTTTTGTCTTTTTCAGTGATATAATTGTTATCCAATTATGTATTTTTACATGTGATTACGGAAAGTGATTCTTTTCCGGTGGCTTAATTTTACAGTGAAAGGTTTTGTGTTTTTTTTAGAAAAATGGGATATGAGCAGATAGAAGTAGAGATAAAACAGAACGGCTGACTATGCAGTTTAAAAACTGAGAATGCACTTTTTGGTTGAGTGCTTTTATGTGAATTCCTGTTATGCCATCCCTGCCCCAAAATTTTGCATATGTTTTTGGCAAGAAAGCAGGTCCAGCCCTGAAAAATGTATTTATTAATTGCCCACCTTATAAAACCTGACAGCAGTCATCTATGTGGGTTTTCGACTCCATTTCGTGTTGCATTTCTAAATGATCTATGGAATAGGCAGTGGTGTCTTTGGGAAAACCTTCCAGCCTGCTAGTTATTTAAGACAAATACACTGGATCACAAGCAGTGAGTATTAGGGGAAATATACTGGAGAGTGAGGTAATGACAGCAGTAAAAACCATTCTAATATACTTTTTTTTTAAACAAAAGTAATTGCAAGGCCATTATTTTTTCTCTAAGATATATCTCCAGATCTTCTGAGCATTCACCTCTCAAATGGAAAACCCATAGGTACAAACCGTGTGTATTATCTACATTATTGTTGGGTAGGGATCATTTCTATTTGTTGCCAAATTCAGCTATCCAAGTGCTTAGTACAGTGCTCTGCACACAGTAAGTGCTCAATAAATGTGATTGAATGAATCACCACCATTCACAATATTGAGTCCTTGATGTGTCTGGGGTTCTTTAGTAGACACTAGGGATATTCCAATGGATCATTCAAATT
Source organism: Ornithorhynchus anatinus (assembly GCF_004115215.2). Taxonomy (NCBI): domain Eukaryota; kingdom Metazoa; phylum Chordata; class Mammalia; order Monotremata; family Ornithorhynchidae; genus Ornithorhynchus; species Ornithorhynchus anatinus. The sequence continues at coordinate 31,855,293 of NC_041745.1, forward strand.
TCAAGTTCTATTCCTTATATAAAAGAGCTTATAAAAATCTTTAGAGGAGAAACTGTATGTATAGATACTTTAGGGGAGAAATGTGTGTAAATAAATGAACACTAATATGAATACTGATGGAAAAGAAAAATAACATTGGGAAAAAGGCCAGATGTCCTTTGGTGGATGAATCATCGCTTCCCCTGAGCTTTTCTAAGCATCATCATCCTCATCATCATCACTGATAAGTGCTTATTATGTGCCATGCACTGTAGTAAGTTCTGGAGTAGTTACAAGATAACCAGGTCAGGTACAGTCCCTGCCTTATCTCATTATGGGGAAGGGAATGTGTCTGCTAATTCTGTTGTATAGTCCTCTCCCAAGTGTTTAGTATAGTGCTCTGTCTGAATATAGTAAACACTCAATAAATGTGATTGATTACACAGTCTAAGGAATCTTCTTCTTTTCTTTTCTTTTTCAAAGAGTGTATGAATTCATATTATATGGATAGATGGAAGAGAAACACCATGGCCTTGTGAAAAGAGCATTACCTTGGGAGTAAGTGGACATGGATTCTAATCCTTGCTTTGTCACCTGTTTGCTGTGTGGCCTTGGACAAGTCACTTAACTTCTCTAAGTCTCAGCTTCCTCATCTGTTAATAATAATAATAATAATGTTGGTATTTGTTAAGTGCTTACTATATGCAGAGCACTGTTCTAAGTGCTGGTGTAGATACAGGGTAATCAGGTTGTGCCACGTGAAGCTCACAGTCTTAATTCTCATTTAACAGATGAGGTAACTGAGGCACCGAGAAGTGAAGTGACCTGCCCACTGTCACACAGCTGACAAGTGACAGAGCCGATATTCCAACCCATGACCACGAACCATGACTGTTAAATGGGGATTGCATTCTAATTTTTCCTTTTTTAGACTGTGAGATTTATGTGGACACAAACTTTGTCCAACCTGATTATCTTGTATCTCCCCAGTGCTTAGTACAGTGCTTGACATCTCATAAGCACTTAAGTGCCGTAATTATTATGGGGTACATATCAACAGTAGTCATAGTAGAAGAATATTTACTGGGAGTCCAGTTGGTGTAGCACACTGGGCTAAACTATTCCAAAGGTTCAACAGAATGTGAAGAAAATATGTGTGGGTTTCCAAAGTTTTTCCAGAGCTGAAGGTATGCACCCTTCTCCAGGGGATTACTTGAAAATTAAAACCAACTTTTACACAGTGACCACAACAAACAGATTAAAACATTCCTGTGCATATTAAAATTAATTTTTGCTGCACTATTAAATGTTTGTATGTTTGACTGATCACTACAGAAGTTATCCGAGTCCTTTTAATCCGGCCCTTTAGCACCAAGTCTTCATGCCCAAACTGAGACTGCAGAATGAATATCTTTTTTGAGAATTATTATTTTGTCTGATTAGATTAGGTAAGGCAGGGGATCATGAGTATCATTATTTCACCTTCTGTATTCTCCTTCTCTATCCCCCCATGAAACAATAATAATGATAACAATGATACAGATATTTATTAATCCATTAGCATTAAAACCAACCACATGGGGATCCTGTCACGTGGCAGGAAAAGAAGACGCAGAGGCAGGTGGAAAGACATTGATATGAACTAAGCCTTGAGTCCTAATTAATATAATCCCATGGAGTCCTGTAATGATGAAATAAAAATGGATGTAATGAAGGAAAAAGAACATCCTTATTTTCCATATGTCAATATGTACCCAGCAACTCTGATTAGAAATCTGCAGCCTTTAGACTGTTAGTTTGTTGTGGATGGGAACAGGTCTACCAATTCTGGTACATTGTACTCTCCCAAGCACTTAGTACAGTCCTCTGCACACAGTAAGTGCTCGGTAAAAAGCAGTGATGATAATAATGCAGTCTAGATGTCCCAGAAAACTGAACACCAAGCAGACTGGAAATACACATGGCCCCCAAAAAGAGCATTTAGATTTTTCAGCTTGATCTTCCTATTTTGGACAAATTGAAGAACATATCTCATCCCCAAGGTCTTTCAAAGCCTACAGTCAGTTGCAGGTTTTCAGCCAGTTGACTGATTTTCAGGAAAGCAGTATGTGACTCCTCTGAGAACATTTCTTTAGCTCTATGAGGTTGAAGAGAACAATGGACATTTAGAGTTTCTCCTTTTATCTGGATACAATATACTTGGAAAGATTTGCTCTCTGAAGTTGTACTGTTGGTATTTGTTGTTGGTATTTGTTAAGCGCTTACTATGTGAAGAGCACTGTTCTAAGCGCTGGGGTAGATATAGGGTAATCAGGTAGTCCCACATGAGGCTCACAGTCTTAATCCCCATTTTACAGATGAGGTAACTGAGGCCCAGAGAAGTTAAGTGACTTGCCCACAGTCCACACAGCTGAGAAGTGGCAGAGCTCAGTGGAGAAGCAGCGTGGCTCAGTGGAAAGAGCCCAGGCTTGGGAGTCAGAAGTCATGGGTTCGAATTCCGCCTCCGCCACTTGTCAGCTGTGTGACTGTGGGCAAGTCACTTCACTTGTCAGGGCCTCAGTTCCCTCATCTGTAAAATGGGGATGAAGACTGTGAGCCTCGTGTGGGACAATCTGATTACCCTGTGTCTACCCCAGCGCTTAGAACAGTGCTCTGCACATAGTAAGCGCTTAACAAATACCAACATTATTATTATTATTATTAGAGCTGGGATACGAACACATGACATCTGACTCCCAAGCCCATGCTCTTTCCACTGAGCCACGCTGCTTCTAAGTTGTAAAGAGGTGATGCTTCATTTCCTAATAGATACCCCACATAGCAAACTAAAATGTTTGCTTTCTGATTTTCTATTCTAAAGCATGTGAGATTGATGAATTTTCAATGTTGGGTTAGGATAATAATTTTTTTTCCAACATTTATTTCAGTTAGAGTTCTTGGAATTCTAATATTGTGCAGGGATTATTATATCTGTTTATTCGTCCTTAATTGTGAAATATTTTTATTCGTATTTTTTCATGATATTTAGTACTTTTAAGTTTATACAATGACCTTTCCCTTTGTATCATAAAGATTTCACTCTGCTTGTTAGATTTGCTTTATCTTGGCAAGGAAAGCTGAATAATGTCAGCTTTCTTCTGGAACATCTGATTTTAACTAAAGCTGCTGGGTTTGAAGCAATGGCATGGTTAATTATATCCTCAAACTACAAATGTGGAACCCCAAAAGCATTTTTGCATTTATATATATATATATATACACACATTTAAAAAAACTCTAGCACGCTTCATGTCTTTGAGGCAGATGGGGTTTAGGATTAGTGAACCAGCTACTTTATTTCAGTGGAAACTGTGTTCCTTTCTTTGGGAAAACAGACTTTTTAGCTGTCATCTCCTAACTGTTACTGATTTATCTTTCTTAATAGCCAAAGTCCAGCTCCTTCACTGGGCTGTGAGTGGAGGAGTGGTGGGTTCTGAATTAACCTGACAGACACAAACCTGAGTTCTAGAAATGTGTTCAATGGTAAACATGACCATTAGACACACATTTTTTTTCTGCCATAAAAAACCTTGTCTGGATGAACTAGAAATATAGTTTGGGAGGTTGAAGTAATATCCTCCCACTACTTTCTTTTCCCATCCACATCACCTGTCCCAGTTTATCTACCCTACTGTACAAATATTTACTGTGTTTAGTTTTTCCTGAAGCTTCTGAAGTCCCTGCTAGGTTATCAACTTGCGTTGCTTCCTGTCAATATAGTCACCATTATCTAGTCCTGATGAGTGTCTTGTGCAAATGAAGAATTTCATAAGAGGAAAATTTTGTTGGTAGACAAAAATATAGCCTAACTGAATTGGAGGAAGAACTGATTCCATGATTATATTCGCAAGTTCCTGTTTCTAAAATGAGACCTTTCTTCGTGAAATTCTGGACCCTGATTATAATCTGCACTTACTGATGGAGTGATAAGTGCTATTGGTAGGAGGGCAAGGTGCCTATCCTGGATTAGCAAACAGCTTCATCTCAGGGTCAATGATCAGTGAGCACTTCTCCCTGCTAAGGCCCATTCCTTGGTATTCACTTTATCTGTTGGTCCCCACTGAAATTCCAGAGACCTATCAGGGCCTGTGGGCAGTGTTTGCTGATTGACTAATAAGATCAGAAAACTGTCTAGCAACAACTTTGTCCGAGATGATCTCCTTATCTGTTTGACAAACAGGGTTCTTTCCGACTATGCTGTGGTATCCAGAAAAATCTTCCAGGAGATCATTCTTCATTCTTGGTTAACTATCAACCTCAAGATGGATCTCTCTCTCTCCATTCTATCAGATAGATAGATAGATAGCTAATAGAAAAAAGAACCAACTGAATGAATGAATTTGAAAAATCTATATATATTTAAAGTGGTCCTGAGGTTAGTTTTTTATTATTTACAAATGAATTTTATGTAATTGGATTTATACCCTGCATTAATTTATAATTCCCCTTCCCCTCATTTTATCACATTAACTAATCAACAAGCACTGCCCATAGTCCTCCTTGGGCTGGGGAATATAATTAGAGAGCACAGATAGACTGAATACTGAGGAACAGGGATCAGTGGGGTGAGCTGCCTACTGATCATTGTCCCTGAGGTGAAGCTGCTTGCTTCGCCCACTTCTCCCAACAAATAAGTATCTTATTTGTGATCCTGGGAGTGGTTGGAAGTTCATTCTGGGCTAGGGTTGTGCTGGAAACTCTTGGTTAATGTAAGGGCTTCAGGTTAAAGAGCACTCCTACTAAAGACCATCCATTCACAATGGAATCTGGAAGACAGGACTCTGTGCTCTAACCGGAGAACTCACCAGCTAGTTATCTTAGGAGCTTTTTAGCGAAAATGAAATGATCATGTCAAACCTCCCTGGCTAATCTGTCTGGGGAATAATGTGACTTAACTTGGCAAGGTCATAGCCTCTCCCCCTCCACCCACCCCTCTTTAAAGTTTCTCCTCCCTCCCCCATTTCAGCTTTTATGGCTTCATGTACACCCCTCCTCCCCGCACTGTTTCCACTTCTCTCAACCAAGGATCTTTGCCTTGGTGAGGGATGCGGAGGCCAATAGTAGTTTCTTCCAGGTCTCTTTCCTCCTCCCCAACAAGCCTCGTCCAGCCCAGCCTAATTGATGTGGGGCCCTTAGTATTACAACTGTAAAAGAGATCATCTTGACTGTGAAACTAGTAAAAAAAAAAATCCAAAAAAGTGATATCATGCATGGGAGAAGATGTGGAACTGTGGCAGGGTTCCAGGGATGTGTGTGAGTGGAGAAGATTTGGGGTTTGGAGTAGTGGGTGGTCCATGGAAGTGATGGGTAATAGGGAAACAGTTTTAAAAGCAGCAATACGGGAACAAGAATGAAGAGGGAGAGGAGGAGAATTATGGAGCGGAAGAGGTCAGAGCAAAAGGAGGGTGGAAGTTGCCTGTTTTCCAGTTGGGAAGGTCAGGTTGTCGACTTGAAATTTTTACTTCGGCTGAAGTAAATGTCAGTTACTCTATTCTGGAACTTCCCCTCCCTCCAGTGTCCCCCATCCGGAGGATTTCTGTATATCTGGATCAGACCCCTCCTTCCTTCCAGAATGGTTCTGAAGAAGAGACCAAACTGAATTGAACTGCATACTGAAACACATTCTAAATCTGTGTAAGATTATCTCTTTCTGCCACATACCCTTTATATGGCCCTATGTGTGACCCTACAGTACCACCCTGTTCTAAATAATAATAAACAGGAGGTTTTAGTATTAGCTCCCATGTTTACGAACTTACATGTACATATAAAGGGGAGGATTCGGTATATCACTGATTAGTGCTTAGTTGCATGTGTGTCCCTGAGATTTTACCCATTCATGAAGTCATTAATGTTCCTGTCATCATAAATGTTTATTTTTCCTAAAAAAGAGTTGAGAAAATGCCTACATATGAAAAGAGATTTTCTCTGTGGATTTTCACTGCAAAATAAAAAAAAAAATTCAAAAATAATTTTCTCAAGCTGCAGTGGTGAGCTAAACCTGAGTTTTATTTTTCATTTTCACAGGAATTCTTTATGCTCTTTCAAATGCCGTTAGGATAAAATTGAGGGTTTCAGATTATTCATATTGGACAGAGTAGATGTCTTTGCCTATGTGGTTTATTTTATTCTTGTTGGACAATGATACCCATTTCTTGTTGCTAAAAGCACAACATTTTGCTTTTCCTTCTTAATGCAATTATCTCACATTCATCCAAGACAAGAAGCATAACTAGTTGAAGGCTCCATTATTTTCTTTTGCTTTGTGCCTTGGGCATACAATACACTCCATACAATGGTTCAAAATTACAGTAGTGGCTGTTCAAAAATGCCCAACTTCAAATGGGGAATGATTAAAAATCTAAGGAAACAACAATTCAGCCAAACAAACAAAAAAAATCAGAATGTCTATATTCAGATGAACACATGATTTAAACCCTAGGAAAAGAAAAATATCACCAAGATGGGAAATGCTGTACATCTAGTGACTAAATTTCAAGTGTAATCCCTTGCTGAGTGGATACATTTGAAATATATATTATTGGAGAAGCTATTCTTTGCACATTATTTCAGAGGAAAGTAGCATTGTTGATGTTTATAGGTCTATATAAGCAACCATTAAAATGTACAATATCAGTTACCATCAAACAAGATCCATCCAAGAAATGTGGATTGATTTAGTTGGTAACATAAATATGTTCCAATCTAAACTTCCAAATGTTGAATTGTAAATCATATGAGATCTATTTTATAGAGCTTTTAGACTCCACTTTGGGGAATGTAAGGAATTTTAATGCAAATGAAGGTAAGGTACTCTGGGGCAAAATGCTTGATGATAGAAATGTAGATTTCTAAAATATCCGCTTTGGTGAAGCATCTAAAGATGGTAGAATGAAAAGGAAAGTGAGTCCCTTCCACAGTAAAGAACCCACTGGGTTTATAGGATTGATTCATGGTTAAATATTTATAAGTAAAGAATCTTACAAATTAAATTAATTTTAAATATTTTATGCCATCTTGCAATTCATGACCTTGTGGCTACCTTCCCTAAAATAAATTGGGAAAGCTGTTTCTTATATGAAACAAGACCATGCGGTTATTTATTAATTCATTACCACAGTTCAGATGGCATTTTTTTTTTTTTTAATTGGACTTGTTCTTTTCTGATTTGGGGATTTAGGGTTTACTCTAGTGGAATATAGAGCCAAATTTTGGGCCAGACCTCTGCCATTTCACCTTTCTTGTGGTGTCCTCTTTGGAAGTTCCTCAAATACAACCCACCCCAAGTAGAGTGCTTTTGGTGTCCATTTCTTTTTTTAGTTCACGTGGAGGATTGAAGTTTGTTCATTAATAAGAACAATCTGGACAATACACCCTTTTCTAAGAAAAGTCAGGAGACTCGCAGTCAGGAGACCGGCAGTCAGGAGACCGGCAGTCAGGAAACCTGGGTTGCAGTCCATGTTATCTTAATTACTTTGGGCGAGTCCCTTAATTTATCTGTGCTTCAATTTCTTAATTTGTAAAATGGGGATTACATATATATCTCCCTCTTTATTAGACCATGAAAGAATGGGGATTCAGGACAGGGATTATGTCAGATCTGATCATTTTTTATCTTCCCCAGAGCTTGGCACAAAGTAATCAATAATGCCAGGGTAATATCATTGCTATTATTATTGTTAGAGAATTATTATTATTATTAGAATTATTATTGTTAGAGAATTATTAGAGAATTGTTAGAGAATTATTATTATTGTTAGAGAAGCAGCGTGGCTCAATGGAAAGAGTCTGGGCTTTGGAGTCAGAGGTCATGGGTTCGAATCCCAGCTCGGCCACTTAGCTGTTTGACCTTGGGCAAGTCACTTAACTTCTCTGTACCTCAGTTACTTCATCTGTAAAATGGGGATTAAGATTGTGAGCCCCACGTGGGACAACCTGATTCCCCTTTGTCTACCCCAGCACTTAGAACAGTGCTCGGCCCATAGTAAGCGCTTAACAAATACCAACATTATTATTGTTATTATTATCATCATCATCACCTAATTCAGTGCTGACAATGAAACATAATGTACTTCTGAATTATATATTTAAGTAGGAATTTGTTTTTATTTAAAATATTTCTTGTTCCTAGTTTCTTTCAAAACCTAACTCCGTTAAGGATATTTATATAAAAGAGTCTCTTGGAAATCTCCCATGTTGTTTTGAGTCTGTTCTTTCTCTTCTACCACTGTTGTTGCCAGCTCTCACCCAATCCCACCTTGGTTCTTTCTAGGAATCCATTCTCAGAAGGATGGATCAGCATATTCAGACAGAACCAGGCCAGTTGGAATGACAGAAATGGCTAGAGCAGTGAGATCCATCATTTTTGAACTGTGGGGAAAAAACATAAACAAAAGTTACAAACATAGGTATTAGAGTAGAAGGGGAATGAGAGAACTGGGGGGACAGTCACAGTTTGGGGAGAAAGGCTGTGGAACTCTGTAGAGGGGGTGGGGCTGGGTTTATGTATCTTGAAGTGGATTGGGTTAACTTTATTCAGCTTGGCAGGGAAAATATCGTGTATGTAATTTCCAAGAGATTCCAAGATGCTCTGGTAAATATCTCTGTAGGGAACAGTCCTCAAGCTTTTCACTGCTCCTATCAGTGCTATCCATCATACCAAGTAACAGCCTTTCCAGAGTTTGGACACTTGGGACAGTGCTTGTTGATAGTGATGGGGGTTAAGGGGGAGGGAGAAGGATAGTGCTGTGATTTCTGATATAATCTGTAGACCCTGGAGTTCTCTGATGGTGACGAGGTCAGGGCTGTGGACTTGCCTCCCTTGGTCCTGCTGTTTGTCTTGAAGTTTTGCCCAGGACAGAAAAACAGCCTGTCTTCACACAGACACATCCAGGTATCAAGTAAAGAGAGATACAAGAGAGAAAGAGAGTTCATTCCCCAGCCTCTTTTTAAGTTCCCCGCCACAATGATTAGTGAGTAGGCAGGAAGAGCAGGGAAATGTCTTCTGGAAAATGAGGCTTCCATAGGGAGGATTCTCTACTTAAGATTTCTCATCTCATCAGTCCTTTAGTTCCATCTCGAAAAGAGTTCTGAGTGTTGTGTTTACAACAACTGAGACTTGCAATTTAGTCACAGTTGATACAGAAGTTCCCAAAGCAAGGAGTAATACACATCAAAGGGATCCATTTTCATCAGAAAAATGCACTATCCATTCAGCATACAAGCACCAAGGAAAGAAAGATATAACTCTTTGATAAAACAGTTCTTAACTTTAGAACCTTTGCATCTTTCCAGCCTGAATGCTTTCCATTTAGAATATGCAAAGCAAGGTTTGTGGAGGGCATTTTTGACTTGCTCTAATTAAGCTTGATTTCTGATTCAGGAAACAAAGATACAACACTGGAATGATGCTTTTTTAGTCTAGCGTCTGCTCTGAAAAAAAGAAAAAAAAGAGTTGCTTTTTTCTCATTCTTAACTGTTGGATTTGGCAGGAACACAAATTCTCTTGGTATTTTTGCTCTAAGCTTGTTGGGTGGAGCGGAAGGATTTCCCTCAACCAACAGGAAGCGATTGCTCATTTCCATGTCCTTGATGCCTCATCTTGAGGCACAGTGACCTCTCTGCAGGAAGAATGGTTGGAGGTTATTATGTTGTTCCTACTTGTAATGAATAAGCCTCTGTTTTTGAGAAGGTCTACATATAATTGATGCTTCAAGCCTCCCATCCTGGGCTCAATGGAGTGTCTTTGAAACATGGCCTTACTGAGCAGAAAGAAAATAGCCCAGTTTTCCTACCCAGTTTCTCTACAGGGATTTAAGAGGAACTCTCACTCTATTCTGGACCCTGTAAAAAAGAGTGTCCTGTATTGTTGGAGAAGAGTGGCTCTATTTCTGTAACTCCAATTTAAATGAGCCAGTATAACTTGAGGCAGCCAAGCCACAGAAATCTGCCCTCTAAATAGGAAAATGTTACTCTTTCATTTCACATTTGCCAAGAACAAATCTGAATAAGAGTATTAGAGGAAGCCAAAAGAATGAATTATTCTCTGATTCAGGAACAGAATGATATTTCATATTAGAAGAACACATATTTTCAGTTCAATATCCTTGAGAACAAAAGCACTATAGAAATCCTGACGGACCAAATGCAAATGATGATAATGAAATTAAACATATTTTCAGTCATTTATTTGGCCTATGATTCTAATCAATTAAACATTTGTAATGAGATATTAATTTAATAACCCAGCTTCTGATTTACATTGTCCTCACTGATAGGGAAAGAGATTAGCTAAAACCAATACCTTGCTATTCCTTCTGATTCATTTGAAGTTAGAGCTAATATCACAGGGCATATTGCCATCTAATCAATGTAAATCTGATGGTTAAATTGTGGATTTCAGAATTGTCTATTCTGAAAGAGAAAAGGCACTTGCATAAGTAGAAGGTTGAACAAAGTTAGAGAGGTAGAAATGGTTTCAAATGAGAAATGAATAAAATGAACTTTGAAAACCTACTTTGAGCTTCATGTTACACTTTTCTTGCAAGGGAAAAGATACTACATTCCTACCTACTCTTTTCTTGTCATTTTCTCAGGATCCTTCTGGAGAAAGAGAGGAGGAATAATAATGATGGTATTTGTTAAATGCTTACTATGTGCTAGGCCCTGTACTGAGAGCTGGGGAAATACAAGCAAATCAAGTTGGACACAATCCCAGTCCCATGTGGGGCCTCACAGTCTCAATCCCCATTTTACAGATGAGGGAACTGAGGCACAGAGAAAAGAAGTGACTTACCCAAGATCACACAGCAGACAAGTCAAGAAGTCAAGTTAATCCCAGTTCATCCACTTGTTCCCTGTGGGACCTTGGGCAAGTCACTTCACTTCTCTGTGCCTCAGTTACCTCATCTGTAAAAAAAAAATAATAAAAAATTGGGGATTGAGACTGTGAGCCCTATGTGGGACAGGGACCTTGACAAACCTGATCTGCTTGTATACACCCCAGTGCTTAGAACAATGTCCAGCACATTGAAAGCGGTTAACAAATATCATAATAATAATAACAATAATAATAATAATATCTTCTGACTCCCTGGCTGGTGCTCTATCCCTTCTGCCATGCTGCTTCTCAGCATGAAGAAGAGTATGTCATTCCTCTTCTTTCCCATGCTACAACTGATCTGGGATCTTAGGGATATTTTGAATTTTGAGGAAATGCACAGATACACTGCAAGATCACTATGGACATGGACTGTGTCTGCTAATTCTGTTGCTTTGCATTATCTCAAGCACTTATTAGTAGAGTGCTCTGTACCTAATAAGCACTCAATAAATGCTGGATTGCTGGATTGACTGATTGACTTACTGTTCTTCACTGCCATTTGGAATCCATTCCCTGCTACCCCCAGTACTAAACCTTTTTGAGTTTGATTGAATGGTCAAACTCTATGATTTGAATATGCATATAATTGAGAAGGCTGCATCAATAATTGTGAGTCTTTTTTGAAGTTAGAATGCCTTGCATTCAGTATGCAGATTGTACCAATATGCAAATGACTTGGCTTATTTTCTTTTACCCTTCTTCCTGAAAGTACAAAGTATTTTCACTCAGCCTGAAAAAAAAAAGACTGATGGAAAAATAATGATAATATTAATAGTCACACTGTGTGCTAAATAATCAGACTTGACTCAGTCCTTTTCCCACATGTGCTTGTAGTCTAAGAAGGAGGGAGAACAGATATTAAATCCCCATTTTATAGATGAGGAAACTAAATCATAAGGAAATTAATTGATTTACCCAGGGCCCCATGGCAGACAAATGGCACAGGCAGGTTTAAAACCCAGGTTCTCAGACGCCCAGCCCTGTTCTGAGCCATGCTATCATTAATGGTGAGAAGAAGATGCACATGGAATTGTGGGTCCAGGTCAATTCCATAGCTATGGTAACAGACCTTGCCTAGATTCTCACACCTTAGGGGATACTGTATGCAACAGTTAGAAGAATCTGTCTCCATGTGCAGAGCCAGAAGGCAGATTAGAATTGACATATATGCCAACACAAATGCCTGAAACCATCTCCCTCCCTCCTCCCCTGGTGCAAGAAATGGCTGCAACATTCTTGGGGTGCGATTTCCTCGGAGGACTGGGATCTCTTAGAAAATTCATTCATTCAATAGTATTTATTGAGCGCTTACTATGTGCAGAGCACTGTACTAAGCACTTGGGATGAACAAGTTGGCAACAGATAGAGACAGTCCCTGCCGTTTGACGGGCTTACAGTCTAATCGGGGGAGATGGACAGACAAGAACAGCAGTCTCTGCCTGCAGTTCCTACAGAAAGAGAAAAAATGGGATGAAGAATCTCAAGTTTCCAGGCTCTGTTCCTTAAAATGACCAAAAACATTAAGTCCTTATCACAGAAGTGAGACCCAGGGCTGCCTGAGGTGTACCAGGAGAGGAGAATGACATTTAAAGGAAGAATTGTCTTTCTTTAAACACTGTCTCCTCCAAAAAACAATAACTATTGTACTTGTCAAGCACTTATTATATGCCAAGTGTTTTCCTAAACCCTGGGGTAGATCCAGAGTAATCATGTCCAAAATGGGCTCACAGATAAGTAGGATTGATGAACAGGGATTGAATCCCAGTTCTGCAGGTGAGTTATTGAGGAACATAGAAATTAAGTGATTTGCCCAAGGTTATGCAACAGGTAAGTGGCCGATATGGAATTAGAACTCAGGGCCTCAGACTGTCCTTTAGACCATGCTCCTTAAACTGAAACTTCTGACCTTTGGCTTTAAGGCCTTCAATCTTCTCTCTACCTTCTACCTACCTCTGCTCATCCCCCGCTACAACGTAGACTGAACGTTCCACTCCTCTAACACCAACCTTCTTACTATTGAGTACTATTCCTCCACCTCTTCTCTTTCCATCGCCCTTTTACTTAAATCTCCTTCTGCCTGAAATTCCCTTTTCCTTTGTACCTGAGAGACTATCACTCTCCCCACCTTCAAAGTCCTATAAAAATAATTTCTCCTCCCTTTTTGCATAACAAAAGAATTTGTATTTGTACCTCTTTAAACACTTTGATACTTTCCCCATACACACAGCACTTATTTACATATTTTTATACCTTGATGATTCACCTAGCTGGAGTACATTTTAAGATCTAAGTCCCCGCCTATATTCTAAGCTAGTTGAGGGTAGGGATCTTATATACAACTCTATTGTATTGTATTCTATTGTACACATCCCAGGCATGTAGTACAGCTCTCTGTAAACAGTAAATAAGTACTATTAACTGTGAGATATTTAGAGACTCATGACATGGATTAAGAGAAATATGGTGAGATGAAGAAATTAAAATTTTAAGAAAGAATTCCACTAGCGCTTTTGAAGAAGTTGGGTAGTATTCCTTGAAACAACTGGAACAATATTCACTGGTGAAAAACACAGGATTTAAGCCTGTCTCCTTTGAGGTGAAAAGTTCAAATTGTCATTTCTGTATTTATTCATTTATTTATATTAATGTCTGTATCCCCTCTAGGCAGTAAACACACTATGGGCAGGGAATATATTTGTTTATTGTTATACTGTACTCTCCCAAGAGTTTACTACAGTGTTTTGCACACAGTACATACTCAATAAATAAGATTGAATGAATGAATGAAAGCCATTCCTCTCCCTATTTAAATCCAATTTCATACCACTCTAGAAAAGCACCGGAGATATCTAGTTGAGTTGTTTTCTGATAAATAGTGTTGACTAATTTAAATGAGTGGGGTTTTGTCCCATTTTCCTAAGTAGAGGTAATCTTACATAAGATGATGTTAAAATGAGGAATAAAGATAATTGAAAATTAAAAGATTGTGCCATGATGAGGTCTGAACAGTGAATACATAAAAATGCTTCTAGCTCTATGGGCCTCTTTTGTACATTTAACAGTGAAGACTGAATTCTAAACATAATTTGCTGTAGAAATATTAGGAATTTGCACTTTTCGTGAGTATTAAGTGATTGCATTCTCAAAATGATAATGAGATCAATATGTTTCCATTGCATAGAAATATTTTTGAAGAAAGCATTATTACCTCATAACAAATAAAAATTCATGAAATGCTTTCTTAGATTAGTGGTTCATCCAGCCCAGAGTATGGTTTCCTGAGAGTGACACCAAAGATACTCAGAATAATCATGTGAAAGCTGTACCTCAAATCACATGTTTAGGGATTAGACTATATAAACTTCACACCTTTTCTTTAATGATCTATTTTCCATCTCTAATCTGTGAAATCCTCAAAATAATAGTAATAATCATTATTATTATGGTATTTGTTAAGCGCTTACTCTGTCCCAGGCATTGTAGGAAGAACTGGTGTGGATACAAGCAAATCATCTTTCTTAATTGTTTGGGTATTTTCAGCCCAACTGTTTCCCAAGTTTCAGAATGGCTTACAGTTCCCTCTAAGGATTAAGGGTTCACTTCAAGAATCACACTCCATAATTGATTTTTTAAGTGCTAGTTCTGTTAAGTTTTCTTTCTTCTGAAGTTTCCACAATTTGTCTTTCATTCTCTGTTCATATAGGGAGTCTGAACTCTATTTCCATAAGTGATAACTGTCATAAATGGAAGAAATGACCAGTTAACCAAAACTGTGAATGCTTTACAGCCATGATGCAGTTCACTCTCAAGGAACCCTTTAAAGAAACAGTTGACAAACAGGGTAACTGAGCTTTAAGCTGTACCTGCAAAGCATTGAGATCTTTGCGCCTTGGAAATATGCTTCTGGGTAAATGATTTGGAAAACAGAGCCTAACAAAAAAACAAAGCTAGAATAAAGCCATATTCCTTGGCATCCTTATCTCTCTGGCTCACTCTTGGTTTCCTGATTTCCACCATAATCACATGATGGCAAGGGAAAGAATTTCCCACATTACTCACTTAACTCTCACTCATAACCAAATAATCGAAATATTATTCAGAATAACATAAGAAATGTTGCTTAGTGGAAAACCCCCACTACATAGGAGAGTTGGATATGGAAGAAATGGTACTATTGTCTCTTAGCACATGCCCTAGAGCAAGGCTATTTATTGATTTTACAAAATGTCTGTTGAAAATAAGATAAAAGCAATGTCAAAGTTTTTTGTTTTTCTTTTGGCTTTGTTTTGAGTTTTGTTTGCTATCACAGCTATATGAAAATAATCCATTTCCTTACAAAGGAAGCTTTAATTATTTCTAAGTAGTGCTTTTGGTTATTTTGAAAGGGATTTGGGGCATACCATTGAAAGGACAGAGGAAAGATGAAAGAGAAGATATTTGAGAAAGCTTTTATGATTTGATTTGTTGAAAACTAAAGGGATAATTTCCACTGGAAGGAGGTTGTGAGTTATGATGCACCTAAGCCAAAAAAAAGTAAGAAAAAAATGAAAATATTAGTCCTTCTAAATAATTTCAGTATACTTTTTTTCAGAGGTGGGTGAAAATATTCAGGTCAGCCTTTCAAGCTCACAAATATGATGAAAGAAAATTCTGTAAATATTTAAATTTACAGAAAGGGTGGGTGAAAATATTTATATTGCATATGTATATATACGAAGAGGGGAGGGAAGTGGAAAACCAGGTCACTCTGCTATAAAGGGCCCATTGTTCTCTTGAATTGGCATCTAAAAAGTTTTGGCAGATGAATTCTGGTTAGTCTACCATTTTACCATCAGCATGTGGTGGAAATAATTACACCTAACAGCTTCATACAGTAAACCAGTATAGGAAATTGAATAATCAAAATTAAAATCACCCATCTAAAGAGGCTGTCAATATACTTTGTAGCCTTCACATTCTCTATGTTATTGCCAATTGTGGGATTTGTTGAGCACTTACTATTTGCCCTGCACTAAATCCTGGGGCAGTTAGGAGATAATCAGTTTGGACACAGTCCCTAACCCTCACGGGGTTCTTATTGTAAGTGGGAGGGAGAACAGGTATTTAATCCAATTTAACAAATGAGGAAACTGAGAGACAAAGAAGGTGAGTGACTTACCCAAATCCATGCAGAAGGCAGCAGCAGAGAGGGATTAGAACCCAGGTCCTCGGACTCATAGACATGACCTTTCCCCACTAGACGATGCTAATGCTGGACATTTAATCATGCTCCTTATGACTTTCCAATTATTTTCCCCAAACTTCCATTTAAAAACTCAAAAATAACTTTATTTTTTCTTCCTAGAAAATGTGAAGTTTCCTCTCAGTGTTTCCTGATGTCAGAGAATGTTCTTTCATCTAAACTCTGGGCAGAAACATTAAACAAGTCACTCTGCTGTTGAGTTCCATTTCCTCATCAGGAAAAGTTAATCCTATGGCCATTTGCCCATTTCACTGTTGTGTTGGCAAGAAAGATGAGTTCAACTTTTCTCAGCACAAGTGAAGAGAAAGAGAGGGGGATGGGTTCGAATCCTGACTCTGCTACTTGTCAGCTGTGTGACTGTGGGCAAGTCCCTTAACTTCTCTGTGCCTCAGTTACCTCATCTGTAAAATGGGGATTAACTGTCAGCCTCACATGGGACAACCTGATTACCCTGTATCTTTCCCAGTGCTTAGAACAATGCTCTGCACATAGTAAGCGCTTAACAAATACCAACAGTATTATTATTATTGTTGTTATGTTGCCAGTGAATTGGGAACTTGATGCTGGCATGCACAAGGGAGGGTATATGGAGCAGGGAAAAGAGGTGGAGGGCACATTTTGTGACTAAACAAATGAGTGTTCAAACAGAGTATAAAAACAAAATTGAATCCAAGCTCTGTAGGTTCCTGTTTCTTCGAATATGAGAGGCTACATCTATCTAAACAGGCAGATTTCTCTATTTCTTCAAACCTCTTTAGAAAGCTTTGAAATAGTAACCTCACAATTTACAAGTCAGGGTGTCTTCATTTTTACCACATTGTCTTTGTTCAATAACTTGGATTTCCAAAACGAAGAAACCCATCAAATGAAACTAAAGAGACCTGAACTTGCAAAAAAAAAAAATCACAGAATTTCAAAAATCTATTTAATTAGAGACATTCTCAACCCAGCTGTTGTTTTCAATAATGCCTCACCCACTGCCAGCCTGCTTTTTCCTTTATTTTTTGTTTTCCTTCTGAAAAATTCTGACATGATGAGATTTTGTTTTTAATTAAATGATGACAATTAGGAGCATGCAGAGCCCAAGTGAGACCTTAAAGAATGAAAGTGAGCTCAAATGAAGATCAAAAATGACAAATGACCCTCCAAATCTGTAAAATTAAAAAACAAAATGCATTTGTTTCCCTCTGTGTAGCAGTTGTCCCACTTACATTAAATGCAGATACAAGATGCTAGTCATTTTAGAAGATAAAAATAGAGAAAGAAATCTGGTTACACCCATGCTTTTAATGGGAAAAAATAGATAGAATTCAAATTCAGTGAAAGTGAAAAGAGGAGATCACCCCATCACTTCCATACAGTTACTATTAGTAAGAAGACCTGCTCTTTCCAGAGTACAGTTTGAGCAGAAGATAGAGCTAAGTGGTCTTAAGTTCTCTAATCTGTGTCTCATCTTTCCCATCCTGACTCTTGATTTTGAGCCTTCTTGGAACAGGAGTCACATCTGAATCACTATCCCTGGGCACTTCTTGGTATTCTGCACCTAATACTTGAGGAACAAATGCTATTAATGAGGGGGTGAAAGGGAGAGAAGGGTGTTACGGGATGGTATCGGGGATGTGCCTCACATAAAAGAATTAGATTACGAATGTGTCTGAGTGTCCTATGAATTTTACCAATCCCTAGTAGAAAGGGTTGAACTATGAACCAACATGGTGCCACCACCTGTGATTGACATCTGCCTGTCATATGACACAATCTGATGCCAACTTGGCACCTGCCCCCAAATATGTCCACAGAGGATGGTCTGTTCCCAACAGCATCATGTACTACATCCCCCCAGCGACCCTGCCAGAACAGCCTTGGAGTAGAGGATATGGAGAAAAATGACTCTTATGGGTATGCTCTAACTCGAGAAGCCAGGACAGAAGAGGGAATTTCCCTCTTTCCAGAGGATTGTCTGACCCTCATGTACACAGGCCCTCTCAGTTTTGGAGAGCCCCCTGATCCCCCTGCCTGAGACAGTCATCCTGAAGTCCCTTAATATCTCATGAGCTTAATGGAAAGTTCTGCCTCCCTCTTCCCAGGTGCCACCTCTTTTTCAAAAGAACCAGTGACTTCGTATTTAAACAGTGTAGAAAATCGATCAGGAGCTGTTGTAAACCCTAATTTATCAGATCATCTTAAAGGATTTTAGCTGATTTCCATTCAGAATGTGTCAGTCTGTCACACATTTGGAACCACTACGCCAGAGGAAATGTGGGGATAAGTGGGGAAAAGGTGGGAGACTGGGAATGTCATTGGCTACAAGCATAGATAGGAGAGTTTCTGTTGCATATGGAGGCAGCTGGGAAATGATTGGAGGATTTTCTGGAGAGAAGAGATAGGTGCTGAAAGACACTTCAAGAAAATGAGCCATTCCAAGCAAGTGGGGAGGACGTGAGTAAGTGATTGGCAGCAGGAAAGAAGGAGGAGAAATGGGTATGTTGGCTTGGTAGGAACAAAACATGCAAGCTCGGGTTCAGTGGGAGTAGAAATTGGGTAAGTAGGAGGGAGTGCCTTAACGCTGATGGGAAGCAGGGTGGTCTAATGGAAGATCACAAGCCAGGAAGTGAGGGTACTTGGGTTCTAAAGCCTGGTTCCATCACTTGCCTGCTATGCGACCCGGAGCAAGTCACTGAAGTTATCTGCGCCTCAGCCTCTTCACCTGTAAAAATAGGGAATGAATACCTGTTCTCCTTCCTCCTTAGCCTGGGAGCCTGTGTCAGATACGATCATCTTGTGTCTATCCCACCTAATAGTACAGTGCTGGGTATATGGTAAGAGCTTAACAAATTATGCAATTAACTATTTTTATATGCATTTCTTAATGAGGTGGAAGCCATGTGCAGAGTGATGTTTTAGGAAAATGTTCATGGCAACAAAGTGAAGGATGCCCTGGGGCAGGAGACCAGTTAAAAACTGATTCAGCCGTCAAACTGGCATATGACAAGTACCTGAAATAATGTGGAGTCCTTTTGGATAGAGAGGAAGGGATGGATCCCAGAAATGTGTAAGTAAAATTGACAGGACTTAGTGACATAGTTGAAAAAGAGAGACGAGTCAAGAATAATGCCAAGATTGTAGGCTTCAGAGATGTTTTGTGAACCAGAATTAGAAAGTTAGGGATGAGAATAAAATGTGTTCACAGTAGCAGAGAGGTGTTCGACAGATCATTGTGGGCAAGGAATGCGTCTGTTATATTGTTAATTCGTATTCTCCCCAGCACATAGTACAGTGGTCTGCAAACAGTAAGCACTCAAAAAATACAGTTGACTGACTGACCACCTTACTATGAATCAATGAAGAAATGTCTGACTCTTGCTTCTTTGAAAATCCATACCCTACATGTTGAAGATAGAGTCCTAAAGATCTCCAGTGGTACCATGAATAGTGAGCTTCTATATGTGGTACCAGTGAGACTAATAAAACCAATGTGGGATTGATTATGACTCAATCATAATGAGCTGAATGTTAATCGATCAGAATCTCTTACATAGTGTTCCATCATATCACAAATGCTTGCTGGTTGACTAAATATATTATGACCTTCCCCTCAAACGTCTCTAGTTCCCATTCCTATTTGCCCCAACTGCCATGTTGCTTAATTAAAATATACATATCTGAGGTTCCCTGAACTTTTTTGCCCTACACCCTGCATCCTAAATTCACCCCATTACTGTTATTAGTGCAGATAAGCCTTCCTGATGAGTGGGACTGAGATATTAAACAGGAATACCTGTAACCTTTGTCATACAGCTCATTCACCAATGATCCCAGAATTTTGGAGATGGGATGGCATGGGATTGGATACAGATAATAATAATAATATTAATAATGGTGCTATTTGTTAAGTGCTTACTATGTGGCAGGCACTATACTAAACACTGGGTTGAATACAGACAAATTGGGCTGGACACAGTCCCAATTCCCATTTTACAGATGAAGTAACTGAAGCCCAGAGGATGAAGTGTCTTGCCCGAGGTCACGTAGCAGACAGGTGGAAGAGCCGAGTTTAAAACCCATGACCTTTTGACTCCCAGGCCCATGCACTATCCACTATCCACTATGTCATGCTGCTTCCCGGGTAGAGGCCAGTACTGCAAGTTATCAGGGGCGGGGGGATGTCCTGGATAGCCCAGGTTGTAAAGGTGGAGGAAGGACAGGGCACTCTAGTGACAATGGGACAATGGAAAACATAAATATCTGTGGGGCATACTTGGTTATTGACACTGGGTTGGCCCAGTTGTGAACAAGGACACATCTCCTCCAATAGGCCTTCCCTACCTGGGCCCTCATTACTTCTTCTCCCACTCCCTTCTGTGTCACCCTTGCACTTAGACTGATGCACTTTATCCAGTCCTCCCACAGCCCCACAACATTTATGTACATAGCCATAACCTATTTATTTCTATTAATGCCTGTCTTCCCCTCTAGATTGCAAGCCCTAGGGCAGGGAACATGCCTACCAACTCTGTTATATTACACTTTCCTGAGCAGTTAGTATAATGCTCTGTTCACATTAAGCACTCAATAAATATGATTCATTGACTGGTTGATTGAGAAGGCCATGGGTTTTGGAGGTTTCAGTAGAGCCAGTTCCAAGGGCACAGGGAGAGTGGACCAGATATTTTCTTCTTAAACATACTGAATAATTCAGAAGAGAACCTCCCTAATGCCCATTTCCTGCTAAATGTATCATCCTCATTATTTCTGTTACTGGGTATGTCTCTGTTTACAGAATCTTTTCTAGTCAGCTGTGTGACTGTGGGCTGTCTGTGCCTCAGTTTCCTCATCTGCAAAATGGGGATGAAGGCTGTCTCACGTGGCACAACCTGATGACCTTGTATGACCCAACACTTAGAACAGCGCTCTGGACATAGTAAGGGCTTAACAAATAGCAACATTATTATTACTATTCTAAGGGAAAGCTGTAGTGGCAGGGACTGCTTTTGGTTCTTTTTCCTTCCCATCCCTGCTGCTTCCGCATATTCTCCTACCAAGTTGTTACCTGAGGCTTTGTTAACCACAATGTATACTTAAAGCTGCCATCAGAATCTGGTAGCACTGGCAGAGAGGGAAAAGAAAGGAATGAGAGGGTCTTAATTAATGAGGTTTTCCTATACTTGGATATGTTTTATATTTTTAAAAAAATGATGAAAGGTATGCATATCATCCATACTTAAACCATTGTGTTTACAGATATTTTGCAGGATACTTTTTATGTCGAGTGTCCTTGTTCTCTCTTCTCTTAGGAGAAAGTATTTTTGATGTATGGATCTGCAAAACCTTTCTATATCCCTGAGGGGAAAAAAAAATCAGTTCTTTGGGACTGACACCACACCCGAGGTTACTTTGGAATTTAATTTTTTCTTGTCATTGATACAGTACTCCCACCACCAAGCTATTTAATCCCTAGAACTGGATTTTTCTCAGGACACAATGTAATAAAGCAATTTCTTTCAACAATTTGTTTGGCTCTTGTCATTGATTCAATACCTTCCCCCCAAATACTTGATCCTAGGATGTGATGTTCCTAGAGACAATATAAAGGGATTACATTTTATATATAAAGGATTACAGGAAATTTTTGTATATAGTGTTCATTTTTAATCCAGTGTCAGCTAGTTCCTAGATTTGCAAAAGTACAGACCAATTAGGCAAAGAGAATCTCAGGAACAAGACAGAAGGAAAAAGGAGAACTTGAGCAAGGGAAGAATCAAAAACTGAAATTCATTCAGTGAAATCTGAACTTGTCAGGAAACCAGACTTCACCATCTTCCTTCTTGCCTTCTTTATTCCCCAAGCACCATTTCCAAAAAATGAATTTACAAACATTGTGGTCGATTTTAATGGTCATACCTTAAAAAGTCAATGATTTCTCATTAAATCAATGTCTTGTCTTATGCCGTCAAGTTTCTCTAACCCATAACGACTCCATGGACACTTCCTTACCAAAATGCCCCACTATTCATCTGCAATCATTCTGGTAGTATATCCATAGAGTTTTCTTGGTAAAAAACATGAAAGTGTTTTCCTATTGCCTTTTTGTATGCAGTAAACCTGAGTCTCCATTCTCGACTCTCTCCCATGCAGCTGCTGCCCAGCACAGGTGAGTTCTAACGGGTAGCAGATTGCCTTCCATTCACTAGCCACTACTCAAGCTAGGAATGGAATGGGTAGGCCTCTGTTTGACACTCCCTCCCATAGATGAGAGTTTTGGAGTACTGGAAGATTGCCAGATGCTAATCTTGAGAGGGGAAAATCAATTATTTAATGGCATCTATTTAGCATTTACTGTGAGCAGGCCGCTGAACTAAATTCTTAGGAGAGTACAGTACAATAGAACCTGTATTTGAGGGGAGTTTTGTATGACTGATAGATTAATCAATTCCTTTCACAATTGACTAGATTCTAGACTGTGAGGGTGTCCTCCAGACTGTAAACTCCTTGTGGGCAGGGCAAATGTTTAACAACTCTCTTGTGTTGTATTCTCCCAATCTCTAGTACAATGCTTTGCTCACATTAAACCCCCAGTGAATGCCACGGACTAATTAATTGATTGAATTGAATTTTATGCAAGATTTACTGACTGTTTTCACAGGCCATGAATATTTACAAGATAATCTTTCCACACTGAAAAGAATTTCTAAAATTCAAATACAAATGGATCAAACTAACTTTAGCAGAGTATGTGACCATTGGAAGTGAATCTTTTTGAAGTCACATAGGATTAGCGTCTTATCCTTACAGGAACCTCATTGCATTAGTTAATCCTTTCATCAACAAATCAATAGTATTTATTAAGCCCTTGCTCTGTGCTGAGCATCATACTAAGCATTTGGGAGAATACAATAGAATTAGTAGACACAATCCCTACTCTAGAAAGCTTACAATCTATTCAATAACATTCTTTGAGCACAGTACTGAACTAGTGAGCAGAGCACTGTACCAGGTCATATTCAGTCATTCAATTCAATCCTATTAAGTGCTTACTGTGTGCAGAACGCTGTATTAAGTGCTTGGGAGAGTAGAATACCAAAAGAAAAAGAGTGACTTTCCCTGCCCACAATGAGCTCACAGTCTAGACGGGGCGGGGAGACAAACAGTACAAATAAATCAAATTACGGATATCTACTTAAGATCTGTGGGGCTGGGGGGTGGAGGGCAAAGAGAGCAAGCAAAAGAGCGTGGGAGATGAAGAAAAGCGGGGCTTAGTCTGGGAAGGCCTCTTGGAGGAGCTATGCCTTCAATAAGGCTTTGAAGAGAGGGGGAGTAACCATCTGTCAGACTTGAGGAGGGAAGGCGTTTCATGCCAGAGGCAGGACGTCAGCCAGGGGTCAGCAGCCTATCGAATGCAGTGCTGTCTACTGGAAAAGGAGAGTAAAAGCCATCAGTAAACCCACTTCATTGGCAGAAAGCTTTTATGGCTCAGCCAGTCCTGGACGACTGACTCCCTTTCTGCAATGCCTGGAACCTTCAGGCTGACAGGCAACTCATCAGTGCAACCCAAACAGCAACTGTCAGTGGAAAGAACTTCTGGATCCATTAGGAGGGAAACAAGAGAACATGATGTCTTCACAAAGCACCTTGTCTATTCAACCACTATCTATTGCTGGGAGTCACACTTTGATGAGTTATGACAACAGTTTTCAGTACGTTTTCTTTTTTTTTCCCTTTTGGGAATACTAGGTGGAAGGGGAGGGAGTCATGTAAATGTCAATCCATACAGTTAGGAAAAGCTAAAAAGGAAGAAAAGTGCTGTCTCTTGCAGTGCTGTCCTATTTCTGTCTTCACCAAAATATGTTTTGCACTCGTTCTCCTATAATCCTTCCTAATTACATAATTATATCACTAGAGCCAACCTGATTGTGCTTTCCAAGCACTTAGTACAGTGCTCTGCATAAGCTCTTAAAAAGTACCATTTAAAAAATAATAAAAAATAAAATTTAGCTCCTTGTCTGAGTCCCAACGTGGATCACAAATGTCAGAATCAATAATTTCTGGACTTCTCTGCTGAAAAGTATCTCTAAATTTGGAATATTAGAAGAAATGTTAGAGGGAAAAAGAAAAAAAAAACAGGAGTTTTGACGGTCCCTCTCAAACCATGAGGACCATTGTCAAGGAGGACAGATATTGCCCATGTTTTCCAAGCATTCTGTCTCAGAATTCTGAGGCAGAATTGTGGACTGGGTTGATCTTTCATCTGCATCAAATATATTTTTTCTTATATTCTTATCAGCATTTCTCCTGTTCAGAAGGAAAATGAAAGAACAACACTGGCAATGCTCTTACACCAGCTCTGCCTTTTAGAAAAATCTATATGGGTTCACAATGTCATGATCTACCATGCTCTGACTATAAACTATGAGTATATGGAGAAGATTTTGCTGAATATTGCTGTACCCAATGAAATTTAAGTTTCCCTGTAAATTAGAATTAAGGGATGTACAGTGTCCTGGAAACAGTTTTCTTGCAAGAAAAGTGTCTTTTATTTTTATTGAAACCCAGCTGGTGTCCTTTCCTAACAGTGTGTATTGGGAGATGTATACCTGATAGATAGTTGAATCCTTTCATTATTCCAATTTTCTATTCATCTGGTTGGCTTTTTGACATACACAGATGTTAGGCCAGCTAGGCTGTTTGTTGGTCCTTCAGTAGTTTCCAAACTAAGTATTTAGGATTTTAGTGCAACAGAAATTGGTTACGGTAAATATGCATTTTTTGAGATTAGCCTAATTTATTTTGGATTTTTTTTTTTGCATGTATTAGTTTTCAATATTAATATATTTTGCATATTTTAATAGTATTTTTATTATGTGGCAGGTACTGTACTGAGCTCTGGAGAAGATAAAAGTTAATCAGGGTGGAAACAGTGTCTGTCCCACATAGAGCTTACATTCTTAATTCCCATTTTACATCTGAGGTAACTGAGACCTAGAGAAGTGAAATGATTTGCCCAAGGTCACACAGCAGACAAGTGGTGGAGCTGGGATTACAACGCAGGTTCTTCTGACTCCCAAACCACACTGCTTCTCTAAATAAGCTCACATTATTTGCATAAATATCTTCTAGAATTTTGAAACATTACATAATTTCAAATTATGTTATTTGTCCTGGTATCACAAGGATATTTAAAGCTTGGTGACTGTGTCTATTAAGAGGAGTCGATTTATGAAATCATTCATCAACTGAATAATGTGGTTAATACAAATAATTTGGTCTTTCAATATGGGCAATTGTGGGAAAATTATCTTATTTTATTTCATTAGCATTCTTTTCTCCAAAAGTAACTAGTTACCTTCCCAAACATTGAAGAGGAAATGTTGCTTGATATGTGTTCCCTTCACCATCTGTTTCTACTATGTTAGGGAAAAGGGTGGGAAGAAGGAGATAAAAAGGGCAAGGATATTCAGTCTACCCCAGTTAAGTATGCATTTAGGTGAAAACCTACAAGTGGATTTGGATTAGGACATTACTATCTTCAAATGAGAAACTGATCTACATTATCAAAGGTTTCACTCTTTTTTTTTTTAATTGGACTTTTCTGAGCTCCTGATGGGATTTTGCTAGGCAGACATTTTCTGCTTGTTCTCTGAAAATCACACCATGATTTATTTTGAACACACTCTCTAGTTCCTGCATGCAAACAATATGGAATGTGGAAAAAAAAATTGGAGCCAAATGCCACAGCATGCAGGTGAAATCATGATATAATGAGAATTTGTAAAATTCCCAAAACACTTGCTTTAATGAGAAATATCAAAAAATAACCCCCAGATGATGAATTACAGAAGTGCCTTTCTTCCCTCTCACTACAATTCTATTTTCATTATAGGCCACACTAGTTCTAAAGAAGTTGCAAAATTTATCATGTTTTGATCCAGGTAGATTTTTCTGTATTCCAAGTAGTTTTGATATAAAAATGGTCAGCAGACAGCTGATTGGATGTGACTTGTAGCTTTAATTCCGTCAAACAGGACTGGAAAGAGCCATCAATTTTTTATCGAATTGATATCTTTATAGTAAACACTGGAACCAATATCCATTATGTGTCTGGAGATAGTTCACAGTAATAGGAAACGGAGACATTCCGACAGATACCAGAACATTTTAATGAACCATTTATAGTGATGCTAACAACTTTGCATGTCATTCTTGTACAGAGAATATAATTACAAGAATGAAATGATTTTTACTTACACAAAAACAGAGCTTTGACTCTACCAATATCTTCTGAAGTCTCTCCAAAAGTGAAATAAACTATTAATCATTCAAAAATCATAGCGTTGCCTGGAGCTTTCACTTGATTTTTCATACCCATGTCACCTAAAATCACATTTGATAAGAAAAGTCCAGTGACCACAAAGCCACAGGAAAAATGAACCCTGGATTCCAGAAGATAAAAATGTTTCTTTTTCATCCTGTCTAGTTGAAAAAAGTTCCCTGGCTAAGTCATATTATGCTTCTACTGGAAAAGGGATTTTTTTCAACCAGTTACCCCAGTTGGTAAAGGCATTTATCAAATATCATCTGAACTACGATGACAAATGATACACTAACTGTTTTAAGTATAGTTACTGATTCTAAATTTGGTTTTCACTTGGATTTTGTTAATGATGAAAACTTTTAATCTATTCTTGGGATTCTTGGATTCCTATTAAATTTGACGTCAATATAGTCACAAGGATCAAAATCATGGTCAATGCCTTAACAGTTAGGATGTAGTAAAAGGCTAAATAGTGGCAACATGACAACATGGACATGACTATGTGTCGACACAACAAGGAAAAGTCAATTTGTGAACATAATGTGGTCTGGAAATGGGTCCTAAATTCCCCTTTTGATCATACAGGCATTCATAGGCAAGTTTCAGAGTGGTAAATGTGGAAGAGAATTACACACACATGCACACCCACGCACACCCACACACACATGTAAATAACCAACCTTTGTGAAGGAATTACATTGTTCATAAAGTAGGAGTGTTAGTTTTTTCATAAAGTAGGAGTGTTAGTTTTTTAACATGAACCTGGTTCCACCCAGCAAAACATGCAAACCTAAATTTCAAGTGAGTAGTTTCTGAAACAGAATTTCAAGAAGTGTTCACTCTTGTTGTATTTTTAATGGACTCCTTAGGGATATGTATTCAGTAAAACGGGGAAGGAAAAGCATATTGGACCAACAAGGAAGTTTGGTTAAAGCACTAATCTGATATAGACTAGGCCAGTGATCTGATTGAAGTGGGATTATATATTAACCCTGCTTGGATCATTCAGGCCCACTTTTTGCCTGAATCTATCTACTTCCTCTCAATGTTTAAATAATGCACTCATAATGTCAATGTTTGAAGATGGGATAAAATAATTTTAGATAAAATTGACTGGGAACATGAACAAAGCTGTGTTCACAGCATTGTAAAGTACATTTTTAAGTGAGTGAACTTTTAGATTATTTTCTAATGAAATCTATTTGTACTGTATCCTGGATGAAATGAAAGCAAAGCTCTATTTCCAGGCAAGAATTTTAGTCACATCCATTACGTTCCCTAATGGAAAATGGAAATCTGAGTCATTTGTGAACTACGAAAGTGTTTATGAGATGGTAAAATCATATGTATCTAAAGTGTTGCTAAAAGATTAACCCTGCAGATACAACAGATGGAACTTGTGGAATCCATGCATTGGTGCCTTAATGGGTGATGATGGCCATAGTAACTTCTATTAACGTTTCCTTCGGGCTGCCCTGAAATTTGCAGCATTACAGCCAAGAGTTTGAAGATTTAGAATGGCTTTGTCCCAATGACAGGACTTGTTCCAAAGCTAGTGTTTATTTCTCAACAACAGCCCTTTTAATTAAGTTTTTAGTTGCATGAAGATAGGACACAAATAGTGTGAAGAACATTATTGGCATATTTGACAGTTTGATTTACTGCAAGTGCAAGTCTAAGTGAATTATTCACTGAGAGTTGTATCTTTTACTCTTTGCTATCTCTCTGCTCCTTTGAAAAATGCATTTTTGAATTTTTACTAAAGTAAAATGTAACAGGGGTGCTAACACTTGTCACTGTTGTTTGTTCCAAATTAAAGGCAAAGTGGTGGATTTACCATGAATACCTCAGTTTATGTTGATTCATCAATTATTGTATATTTTATATCTCTATCGATTGTGTGGTGCTTTGCTAATTGTCTACTATAGTGTTCTGCACACAATAAGCACTCAATCAATACCATTGATTATTTCCTTTCCATTTATTTGTATTTCTCCTGGATGTACATCACTCAACAGATTAATAGTATTCATTTAGTGCTTTACTATGTGCAGATCACTGAACTATGTGATTTCTCCATGTTTAACAATATTTTATTGAAAATCAGAGTCTACTGATTTTTATCAGCAGGTTTTTATTAGAGAAAAAATCCTGGAGAGATCTGATCAAGTGGTTAGACATTGCACGGTTAAATTCTATGCTCCTTGACTGCAGAAATCATTACTACTTACTTAATTGTACTCTCCTAAATTTGCAGTAAGGGATCAATGATTATTGTTGGTTTATTAATTACAGACAAGAAGAATAAAAGGAATATTTTTTTAGTAGCAAATCTCTGAAGCTTTTCGTCACCATAGGAGGTAAAATAGAAAAATCTTTGGGTGACAGGAACTTTGTTTTTTATTGATAATTAGGTTATTTTTTTCATGATATTCTATTTCCAGTCAGAGTTAAGACCATTATCAACTACCAAGTCTCCAACATGAAATGCGTTTTTCATGAGAAAAAACAAAATAGAAAATGCTTTTTCCTAAAAAATAAGATAATTTTTCCATTTGAATTGGAAAGATAGTAACCTTAATGGACATATTCAGCATGAAAATTTGTAATGATGTAGTGCTTGGAGAGAATTAAATGTTCTTTCCATCAGCCATAAAGAGCATCCAAATTACCATTTGAAAAATTGGAAATACACATGGTCCATTACAGGACATTAATGGGGGTTTTGAAAGAATATTCTCAGAAGAAACAAGAAGAGTGGGAAAATACTTCATTGTCCTTCAACAGATGTCTCTGCAGCTTTTGCAAGAATGGAAGGCAGAAAAGTTTATTCAAGAAAAAGTTAAAACATTCACAGCACACTTCCTACCACTTGTGACAAGAAAATAGTGCTTGTGCTTTGTCCATTTTGGATAGACTGAATGAGATTATCCTGTCCCAAAATATTTTGCTTTCCAGTTCACTTCCCCATGAAAATGTACACATTTTCACTATATCTATGCAATAACATATACCACAGAAAAAAGATTACTTAGTTGAAATTTCAAGAGACCAAAGAAATAACGACATTAATGGGGTTTGATATTCATGAAAAATCATTTAACCAGTATCTTCTCCATCCATCTCTCTGGTCACTTGGTACCACTCCAAGGTCCGAAGAAGGAAGACCAGTGAAGAGAGGACTCTGAGTCCTTCTCGGAAATTCATAATGGAATTTTGATCAAGTGCAGAATATTTTCTGGAAGGCAATATAAGTGGTTTCAGTAAATGAAGGACTAACTCTAATTTCATAAGTCTGATTGGGCTGCATCAGAAGCAAAAGTGAGGTAGGAATTCTAGGTTGTACTGGGTAGATGGAATTCTACATGTGAATTTTTATGCAGGGTGCAAATATTCTCAATTATAGAGCAGTGGTGAACTATGACGTGGATGCAATTATATGAAAAATCAATGAGGTGCCTTAAAAATACAATATCTTTACCATTTCAATTTATTAACAATCTCCTATGTTTGTTATTCATAATCAGGAAACATAAATCAAAGGGAATATCATATATTAAAAAAAGGAATTTGCACTTGTGTGTTACAGGTTCATCATTGCAATCTGTAAACTAAAGTTTTAAGTTTTAGGCAGTCATCAGCTGTGGAGAAATGGTAAGAATTGTATGTGAAAATACCTTGAGTGCAAAATGGTCTAAATGACATCTTAAAAGAAATATTTAGTGACCATTTTGCAAGGAAAAAATTACCTCCAGACAAAATGGAACAAATCTCATTTGAGACAAATTCACATTGTGTAGTGAAACTGAAAGTTTGAAATCTGGAATATGTTCCTATAACATCTGTTGAAGATGAGCAAAATGACAATTGGGCATATCTGATTTGCTGGAAAGAAAAGAAGTCCCAAGGAAATGTTAATGAGTGGAACAAGTTATTTTTATCAACTCTGAGTCTGCATAATATCTGAAAGAAGCAATGAAATATATTGTATGCATTTAGATTATGAATTGCAAAGTCTATCAGTGTTAGTTCATACTTTTCTTTCCAGAGAAATGTGCTGGAAGGCCTAGTGTGATTTTCCTCCAATTATTTCCACTAAAACATACATTTATTTTAAATCATGGAGGTTTCCAAAATTAAGTACTGAATAACTGTAGAAAACTGTTATAAAAGTGTCCTCGGGCCTTATTTCTCTCATTTCTTTTTCCCTTACATTCAGACAGCACGTACATCTTTGAGGGGATTTAGAGCTAGCAGATTAATCTTTGAAGTATGATTTTCTTTTAGGGAATGTAGAGTGGCATTAGTTGCACAAATTCATTTTATAAGCATCCTGTTATTTAGCCACTGGGTACAAATTTACACTGCCATATGAATAGTTATTTGATTAATAATAGTTTTTTTGAGATTTATACCTATATTCTCTCTTCCTGGAGGAAAGGATCATGTGTAACTTCTAGACTGGTAACCAGAGCAGTGGCATCCATCTGAGTATGCTTAGTAAATAGTACTGGCATAGTAAACATTTAAATGAAAACATTTCAGAGAAATCACATGTATTAATGCTTATTTTAAACCTGGTTTATAGGGACGTTTAAAGAATTGGAGCAAAATAAATCTAATAATCTCATAAAATGGAATATGAATTCATTCATATGAATTAATGAGAAGCAACATGGTGTAGTAGGGCATGCCCTGGGCGTCAGAAGGTCATGGGTTCTAATCCTGTCTCCTCCACTTCTCTGCTGTGTGACCATGGGCAAGTTACTTCACTTCTTGGTGCCTCAGTTACCTCTTCTGCAAAATGGGGAATGAGATTGTGAGCCCCATGGGGGTCAGGGACTGTGTCCAACCTGATTTGCTTGTATCCACCAGATCTTAGTACAGTATCTAGAACAGAGTAAATGCTTAAAAAAAGTCCTCCCTTCTCTCTTTCTACCGCCCATCCCGCACGCTCCGCTCCTCTGCCGCCCACCTCCTCGCCGTCCCTCGGTCTCGCCTATCCCGCCGTCGACCCCTGGGTCACGTCCTCCCGCGGTCCTGGAACGCCCTCCCTCCTCACCTCCGCCAAACTGATTCTCTTTCCCTCTTCAAAACCTTACTTAAAAATCACCTCCTCCAAGAGGCCTTCCCAGACTGAGCTCCTCTTCCCCCTCTACTCCCTCTGCCATCCCCCCTTTACCTCTCCGCAGCTAAAGCCTCATTTTCCCCTTTTCCCTCTGCTCCTCCACCTCTCCCTTCCCATCCCCACAGCACTGTACTCGTCCGCTCAACTGTATATAGTTCCATTATCCTATTTATTTTGTTAATGAAATGTACATTGCCTTGATTCTATTTAGTTGCCATTGTTTTTACGAGATGTTCTTCCCCTTGACGCTGTTTATTGCCATTGTTCTCGTCTGTCCGTCTCCCCCGATTAGACTGTAAGCCCGTCAAACGGCAGGGACTGTATCTGTTGCCGACTTGTTCATCCCAAGCGCTTAGTACAGTGCTCTGCACATAGTAAGCGCTCAATAAATACTATTGAATGAATGAATGAATGAATTATTATTATAATTAGTAGCGCCTGCACATAGTAAGTGCTTAACAAATATCATCATCATTATTATTATTATTATGAAAGCTACATTTTCTACCTCAACTTCATCACTGTCTCACCTCTTGTCTACAAGATTATAAGCTTCTTGAGGAGAGTGATCATATCCACCCATTTTATTGTACTGTGCTCTCCCATGAGCTTAGAAAGTGCTCTGCACAAAATAAATTCTCAATAAATGCAATTGATCTACCAATTAATTTTCTGTTGTACTCTTAACATTCACACTTGGAATTTGCTGACAAACAAAATTTTCATAAGATTTCCAGAAAATAAAGAGAATAAGGAGGAATTGTTTTTCTACGTATTTTAACTAGCTCAATTTCTTATGTTGAAACCTGTTAATTAGATTTAGTAAATAAGAATTAAGTGAGTGGAACACATTGCTCAATACTGGGAAAATACAAAGGAGATATATTTGGTTGAAGTTCCTGAGCCCCAGAGAGCACCTGTATTTAGGCAATGAAGGGACTGGAGATACCTGGAGAAAGACTAAAGGAAAATTATATTGGACTTTTCCTAGTAGTTCCATGTTCTGCAAACAGTAGGTGGTCTAAGAACACTATTGATAAATTGATTGCTTTTAAAACAAAAATTGTTTCATGGCCTCTTTAGGGTACTGTCCCATTAGTCTTCAATCACACTCTATCCAAATTGCGTTTTAGTTCTCAACTTAATGTTTTCTGACAGATCATTCTTGAACATTTTTTTCTTAGTAATGCCAGAGAGTGAAATGTAAACTTTTTGAGAATCACTCTTCTAGCCATCACAGTACTAATATTTGGGTATCTTATTTAGAGAGGAAGGTCATTTTGTTTGGGTCTTTTGGGATCCAGAAACAACATTGTTGATGATGAGATTGTTTTTTATAAATGCTGCAGTGGGGTTGATGACTGTGATCCATGACCAACATAGAAATTAATGCAGGATATAGAAAACATGCACACTCAGAAACATATCTGTAGATCAACCGCTTGACTTTGCAACGTCTGAAGCGCTGAGTTCCGAAGCTTAAATCTGACTCAGATGGGTCAAAAATGATCAGAGCCAAATAGGAAAATAAGAATGCTATTAAAATTGGTAATTCAACCCTCACTTTCAGAATTAGTTCTTCTGGCTACTTAGTTCACACTACCACTAGGACACTGAGAGTAAAACTGTTGCAGGCTGTTCATTTTGAAGAAGCTGACAGGTTTCATGGCTGAGAGGAGAGGTAAATCTATCATGTTTCTGAATGCCCAGGGCCTACAAATCATCACCCCTGGACTAGAGGAAATTGGGCAGAGCGCCCAAAAGAAATGAATTCAATTCCTTTCCTCCCATCAATTAACCTTTTGCCCAGAGTTTATGGAATGTGGATCTGCCAAAGGTCACGTGAGGCAAGCTGATGCTCATATTACATTGGTTTAGTGATGATGTTAATATTTAAGAGGTAGACATTGTATAATTAATGATGACTATAATTAATGATAATACTATTTTAAGAGCTTATTATGTTCCAAGCACCACACTAAGCCCTAGAATAGTAAGATAATCAGGTCACACACACTCCCTGTCCCATGTGGGACTCACAGTCTAAATAGGAAGAGAACAAATGAGGAAACTGAGGCCCAGAGACGTTAATGCCATGCCCAAGGTCACACAACAGGCAGGTGGAGGAACCAGAATTACAACCCAGATGATTGATATCCACTCTAATGATTAGTGATCTACCACCTCACATCTCTAATTTTCGTTCCTCAACATATTATGGGTCTCATATCCAAATCACTTTTGAACTTTATGATACTTTATATCTGCCCAATTTCCTGGCATAATGGATTCCATATGCTTAACACCTGTTGAGTGAATAGTTTTCTTTGTTTTAAAATTGCCATATAAAGTATTTCAATACTTACCTTAAGCAATAAGTTTGGTAATTTAAAGTAATTTTAATGAGTAGTTAGTAAAGATCCTATTGATTTGTATGATGATTTGTAAAACAGTAATGACTATCACTCTATTTTAAAATGTGTCGTGTTAAAAAGTATCAAAACGTATAAACCCTAACATGCAAGCACAAAGAAATATGAACACATTTTCGAACAACCCCCTGGCACATTCTGTCTGCAGGAAGTCTACCTACACTAGTAAATATGTGAAACTCAAATCTCAGTATCCTTCAGTACAGTCAGTAACTATTATACTTGCCCTTTAATCAGCAAGATAAACAGATGCAAAGATTAACATTTTTTCATGCATTTTTGTCTTCTAATCAAGCCTCATATTTCAGGAGAGAGCAAGAAAAACATGTTCCAGGTACTAGCACTCTCCTTTCTGAAACAGTGCTACAATAATTCCAGGTTTCAGCATGTTTAATAATAACTATTCAGGTAACTTTTGATTCTCAGGGGGTTATGATCTAATGATCAACAAGGATAATAATAAAATAACATGACATATGAGAGGAAATTGTATGAGGCATCTCAGGAGTAATTAATAATAAAATTGAAATCATTTGACCTATTTATTGCAAGGGATATATACCATAATAAAACATGTCAATCATAGGAATATAGTAAAATAGTAGGTCACACAAATTTTATGGGCAAAATATCATCACTAGTGGAACAAATTGGTAACCTGAACAGGTCTTTCAGCTGTGGTTCAGATGAATAGAATGAGATTGGAAGTCTTTCATTTGTTGTTTTTGGAGTGTCCCCCCCAAAAAGAGGGGATAGCACTCGTCTAAGGGATAGAAGCTCCATAAATATTCTAGAAGTTTTTGTATTTCAATTTTTTTAAATTGGGCTAATTATTTCTTCTAGTTAGCAATTCACACTGACTCTTTGGGAATAAGTTGATTAGAAGGAGGGTGTTGTTCCTACTAGTTATCTCTGGGGTTTTTCTTCAGTACCTGATATGTCAATTTGTAGCCAGAAGAACTAATTCTGAAAGTGAGGGTTGAATTACCATATGTCAATTGATGCATATCAATTCCTCTTCATGATTTTTGCATTCTATAGCCTTCTTAGTTTACGGGATCTCAGCGAGGTTTGTTTTCTCCTGTTCACAACCCTTTGCCTGTTCTAAGTACTTAATCATTGTTATTGATATAATATGATTTGCTAACCCAAATATGTGAGCAGGACTATGTACTGGGTTAGTAATTTTTTCGGCAGTCACAGAAATCAAGCAGGAAGGTAAAATTCAGAGGAGAACATAGATAGGTGTACTTTTCCCATTAACTCAAGGTGTCTACATGGTTCATGCATTGGGAACTGGGTAGGTTAAATGGGATGAGAACCACAAGAACATAGATAGGTGAACTTTTCCCATTAACTCAAGGTGTCTACATGGTTCATGCTTTGGGAGCTGGGTAGGTTAAATGGGATGAGAACCACACTTCCACAAGCAACATCATTTTCCTGTAGTAAGAAGGCAACAAGAACTTAATAATAATTATAATATGTGTTAAGCCACTTACTATGTGCCAAGCATTACTCTAAGCTCTGTGTTAATTCAGTTAAGTTCTTTCTACTTGGTCATGTTGCTTCTTAGTATCACTAGCTTCACCGGGATCACCCCTGGGCAACATGAACAAGAAACCGGACATGGAACAACTTACAAGATCTCCTGTCCATCAAAAAGTTAAATAATCTCAGCCGAAAGGTTAACAAGCAAGGCATCAGAATGGACAAAAACATTCACATTTGAAAAGAAGTGAAAATGGCCAAACTCTCTAAATCAATCAATAGCATGTGCTAAATCTGTGCAGAATAAGGTACTAATCACTTGGGAGGGTAGAAAAGAGTTAAGAACAATAATAATAATGATGCTGCTATTCGTTAAGTGCTTACTATGTGCCAAGCACTGTTCTAAGCACTGGGGTAGATAAAAGGTAATCAGATTGACCTACGTAGGGCTCACAATCTTCATCCCCATTTTACAGATAAGGTAACTGAGGCACAGAGAGATTAAGTAAGTTACCCAAGGTCACACAGCTGACTAGCGGCAGGGCTGGAATTAGAACCCATGACTTCTGACTCCCAAGCCCAGGCTCTTTCCACGAAGCCACACTGCTGCTTTTTTGAGGATCTTACAAGCTTCCATGGGAGACAGACACGAAAATAAATTACAGGTAGGTGAAGACCCTGGTTTAAAACTGTGGGGAGAAACTGTGCGGTGAGAACCTAAGTATTCAGGGAGTGGGGATTTGCATACTTAAGTGATGCATCAGAGAAGAAAATAGGATGGGAAGATGAGATTTTAGTCATAGATGGCTTCCTGGAGGAAATGTGATTTTACTAGGGCTTTGAAGATGAGGAGAGTAGTAATCTGCAAGATATGAAAGTGGAGGCTGCTTCAGGCAGGGGAGAGCAGGAAGAAGAAGTTGATGAAAAGAAAAATGAGAGGAAGGCACTAGTATGTGCTTCTCTTAGACCTGAGTCTCTCAGAAGAGATTAATGCCTGTATGAATGTCCATACCCATCAGAAAACTTGCAGAGGACTGAGGAAAAATTACCAAGTGGCTCAGATCCAAGCTAACATCTGAACATTAGGACAATCCATTCATTAGATCTCATTACGGTTCCACCCAACATTAAATGCCTGAACACCCAGGCAGCCTAATGAGATCAGGTGGAAAATTCATTCAATAATCTGAGATATTCTACTTGTGAAGAAGAATAATGATAATAATGGTGTTAATTACTTGCTATGTGTTAAACACTATACTAAGCTCTAACATAGATATAAGATAATCAAGTTCCACATGGGCTCACTAAGTAGAAAGGAGAACAGGCCTTGAAAATCCATTCTGCAGATGAGGGTACTGAGGTAAAGAGAAGTTAAGTGACTTGCATAAGGTCACACAGCACGTACGTAGCAGAGCCAGAATTAAAATTCAGGTCCTCTGACCCTCAGGACTCAATTAAATTTCCTGAAATTTCAAGACAACAGCAGTAAACTAGAAGCAAGGAAACAGAGTAGTCTAGTGGATAGAGCATGTGCCTGGGAGTTAGAAGGATCTGGGTTCTAATCCTGCCTCCACCACTTGTTCACCAAGAGTGTGAACTTGGGCAAGCAACTTCAATTCTCTGTGCCTTTTACCTCATCTGCAAAATATGGATTAAGACTGTGAGCCCCATGTGGAACATGGACTCTGTCCAACCTAATTATCTTGTATCTATCTCAAAGTTACGAACAGGGCCTGGAATACAGTAAGCGCTTAACCAATACCTTTAAAAAAAGAAGCAAGACCAGGTAGATAGTGGCATCAAACAAAAGACCATCCTGAAGCTGCTCCATGAAATTCAGATGAAGCTTTGACACAATGAGTGAAGGAAAATTCAACCAACATCCTAAAAATCTGAAACACACACACCTGCATTCCCTTCAGATTCACTTATAACATTTAGGAAATGTTCATATCATTTCTTCTTTGGGTTTTACTATCCTTCCTGCACTCCATTGTTTAGCGTGAGACCAGGGCCCAGTATAATGTTTTCTGCACCAATTATGCCAAGAGCATTTTCTGGTCAGCCCTAGGCAAAAGTGACTCACAGATTTGCTTACTCCATCACCACAGTGTCCAACATTCACGGTGAAACCGCTTCCCTGAGGCTGTGATATCAAATTCACAGAGGGATTTCTGTCACGCATATCAGAAATCTGTAGGAGCACTTATTGTCTTTTGGGAGCATATCCTTTTGGAATTTGCAAGCTTTTTGTCAATCTTGCAGACTTTAATTAAAATTAAGGATTTCCTCTGACCTCTCTGTTGAGATTTAGCTGAGCATTGGAAGGTAGTGTTTGATTGCTCCCTTTTCTCCCTTTTGGACCAAATCCTGCCTAAGTCCCTCCTCGGGAATGAATAAGGTCAAGTAAGGAGAAACAACAGGTCTTTCTGGCCTCCAGATAGCAGATCACTCAGGGGCTGAAGTCAATTTTCAGGCTCCTATGGCCAAGTCACCTCTTCAAATCTGCACAGCCCATTTCCACAGAGAGACTTGCACTGGAGGAAACAGGGACTGAAAATCAGTCTCTCACTCCTGCTAGATTTTTTTTCACTATATTTCTACAAGAAACCTGATTCAAGAGCTTGCCATTTTTTTATGGTAATTGTTAAGGGCTTACTATGTGTTAGGCACATAAATTGCCCTGTCGACCCTCTCATTGATTTCCCTGCCTCCAAACACACACAACAAACAAGTGATGGAGCTGAGATTAGAATCCAGCTTCTCTGACTCCCAGGGCCTGGCTCTTCTTTCTAGGCCCCCATTATTCCTCATCCTGCCCACAGTCCTTCTTCCTCCAAACTCACTTTCTCACATCATTACTCTCAAACTCCCCATCTCTGTGCCTTTGCTCACACCTTTTCTCCCTCTTTGAATTTGCTAAAGTATTGTTGTCCACATCCTCAGATTTGATAGTTTCCCATACTTTTCCCTTGGGTACTTTGTTTAAAAAATAATGTCTGAGTGAAAGAACCTTCTATGGTAATTATGTATGTAGTCTATTCTTCTTCTGACAGTAATTACTGCCGTCAGCTCTTGATGTCGAATCTCTAAATGTTTTTTTTAAAAAAAAAGTCAAACCTCCTCTGATTGAATTTCACCTGTGTGAGCCACTGAGTGATCTAATACTGTGTCCCTTCAAACAGTACTGCAGTGGGCTTGCAACTGTGGCTTTCACATTCCCCTTCTGACACCAAATGAACTGGCATCTTGATATCATCCAGTTTCCTCATATGAACAACCCAGCATCCCTGAGTCTTGATGCTTCGGTGCTTGTGAAATGACTGAATCCCTAAACCTTCCATCAGGGATTTTATCCTCTGTACATCCCTCTGCTTTCAACACTCATCATGTCTCACTGCTCTTCACCTTGGACAGTCCATCCACTACCCTGTCAATCCCTCCTTCACCTCCTTCTCGAGTACCACCAGGGTTTTCCTCACTCTTCCCCTAATCATTCCCTAACACCCTTCTTCTGGACTCACTTTAAAGGTAACAGTTCTGAGACTGTCTGAAATTGCAGACCATTTACACTCTGCTTCAAAATCCTCTAAATTCAGACCTTCCTGACTGGAAAATAGTTCATTTTGTAATTTTCTTCATTTAATTTCATTATGGTTCACTTTGTGACTCAGTAGAAGATATTTCAACATTGATAACATCATCAATTATCAGTGGTATTTATTGAGGGCTTGGTCTGTTCAGAGCACTGTAATAAGCGCTTGAGAGAGTACTGTACACCGGACTTGGTAGTCACGTTTCCTGCCCACATTAACTTATAGTCTAGAAGGGAAACAGGAATTAATATAAATAAATATTTTGTAATATATAATTTAAATATATGTAAATATATCCAGTTTTTAAGCAAAATTTAAGAAACATCTGGTGTCCAGCCAATATTTAATTATTCTGGGCAAATTGATCCCTGAATTTGTGATGGAGCTCTATTATAAGTTCAACAAAACCAGACATGTTGATTGACTTCCTAGACCACACTGATTTGGCGTATAGTGCTGAGTTGTTTCAATCAACCAGTCAGTGGTATTTATTGAGCTCTTACTATGTGCAGAGCACTGAGTGGCTTATTGGAAAGAGCCCGGGCTTGGGAGTCAGAGGTCATGGGTTCTAATCCCTGCTCCGCCACTTATTAGCTGTGTGACTCTGGGAAAATCACTTAACTTCTCTGTGCCTCAGTTATCCCATCTGTAAAATGGCGATTGTCTGTGAGCCCCAGAGGAGACAACCTGATTACCTTATATCTACCCTAGTGCTTAGAACAGTGCTTGGCACATAGTAAGTGCTTAACAAATGTCATCATCATCATTATTATTATTATTAAGTGCTTGGCAGAGTATGCTACAACAGACTTAGTGGACATGTTCCCTGCCTATAATAAAGCTAGTTGGTCTCTTTATTTTACAAACTTGCAATCAAAAAGCAGGAATGGTGACACAGACAAATTAAGGGTTATTGAGCCAACCCTGAACAAGGAATGAAGTGAACAAATGAATGTAGTATTCTACAACCCATTGACCCCATGTACAAAGAGCAAAACCAGTATTTCTCAACTGAGCAATTATTTCCACCACATTTTCTATCAAGTGAAGGATCATGGTTATGTACTTTGTTTGCTCCAAAAACGTATTTGTCCTAACCTCTGTGAACAGATATTTATCACCAGCAGATGAGTACTTGAGCAGGACTTTTGATTGCCTGAGTGGTGTTTTTTTAAATTGTATTTGTTAAGTGCTTAGTATGTGTGAAGCACTGTACAAGGCTTTAGGATAGATTCAAGCTAATTAGGTTGGACAAAATCCCTGACCCACATGGGCCTTATGGTCTTTATTCCCATTTTACAGATGAGGTAATTAAGGGACAGAGAAGTTAAGTGACTCTTTCGAGGTCCCACAGCCGAGAAGTAATAGAGCCAGGATGACAACCCAGGTCCTTCTGACTCCACTAGGTAATGTGCTTCTTTTTTAGTACAGTGCTAAGCGAGTAGTACAGTGCTTTGCACACAGTAAGCACTGAATAAATACGATTGAATGAATGAAAGCGTGAAAGTATGGAGGATCTGTACTCCTTCCCTGGCAGATAATCTGATATTTTAGGATCACCAAGGAGGCGGAAGAATGAGGATACAATACGAAAGGGGGAGGGGAGAGGGAATGTTGCTCTTCCCATTATATGCATACCACCCATGTCTGTTGTCTCTCCTTCCATTGTAAGCTGTAGGAAAACCCTGCTGTAAAGACCTTCTAATTCAATCTTTTATGATACTACTGTTGAATGTTAGTGGATTTATTTCTTTCAATGCCCTCTCACTTTGAAATAAAGCTGCTATGCTTATTTGGGCTTGCGGACCTTTATTCAAAGCACATTAATTGAATGACAAAAGGGATTAAAGCCCATTTTAATTTCTCATTAGGTAATGAAATTTACTCTGCCCGCATGATGACAATAAGGTCTTACATCAGGAAGGACTGTTGAAGCTGGGTCATCAAAACCCAGGACAGAGGAATTGATTGTGGTGGTGTTGACAAGGTTATCTGTCAACCTTCCCACTGGGGGTGCTGGCTATGGGCAGGGAACATGTCTACCAGATCTATTATATTGTACTCTCCTCAAGTGCTTAATGCAGGGCTTAATCCAGTAAACCTCTCACCAGTAAGCTCCACACCACTGACTTTAAAGCACTCAATAACCTGTCCTCCTCCTACCTCACCTCACTGCTCTCCTACTACAACCCAGCCTGCGCACTTCACTCTAACGTTAAAATTCTCATGGTATGTCAGTTTTGTCTATCTCACCACCGTTCCCTCACCCATGTCCTGCCTCTGGCCTGGAACTCCCTCCTTCCTCAAATCTGACTGACAATTACTCTCCCTCTAGGGAGAAACTCCTCACTCTAGGCTTCAAGGCTCTACATCACCTTGCCCCTTCCTACCTCTCCTCCCTTCTCTCTTTCTACCGCCCACCCCGCACGCTCCGCTCCTCCGCCGCCCACCTCCTCACCGTCTCTCGGTCTCGCCTATCCTACCGTCAACCCCTGGGCCACGTCTTCCCGCGGTCCTGGAATGCCCTCCCTCCTCACCTCCGCCAAACTGATTCTCTTCCCCTCTTCAAAACCCTACTTAAAACTCACCTCCTCCAAGAGGCCTTCCCAGTCTGAGCTCCCCTTCTCCCTCTACTCCCTCTACCACCCCCCTTCACCTCTCCGCAGCTTAACCCTCTTCTCCCCCCATTTCCCTCTGCTCCTCCCTCTCTCCCTTCCCGTCCCCTCAGCACTGTACCCGTCCGCTCAACTGTATATATTTTCATTACCCTATTTATTTTGTTAATGAAATGTACATCGCCTTGATTCTATTTAGTTGCCATTGTTTTTACAAGATGTTCTTCCCCTCGACTCTATTTATTGCCATTGTTCTTGTCTGTCCGTCTCCCCCGATTAGACTGTAAGCCCGTCAAACGGCAGGGACTGTCTCTATCTATTGCCGACTTGTTCATTCCAAGCGCTTAGTACAGTGCTCTGCACATAGTAAGTGCTCAATAAATACTATTGAATTGAATTGAATCCCCCCACCCTGCACCCCCTTCAAAGCTTCACTGAAGGCAAATCTCCTCCAAGGGGTCTTCTCTGGCTAAGCCCCCCCTTGGTCTTCTCCCACTCCCTTCTGTGTCACCCTGACTTGCTCCCTTTGTTAATAATAAATAATAATTATGGTATTTGTTAAGCTCTTACTATGCGACGAGCCCTGTTCTAAACACTGAGGTAGTCAGGTTGTCCTGAGTGGGGCTCACACAGTCTTCATCCCCATTTTACAGATGCAGTCACTGAGAAGTTAAGTGGTTTGCCCAAGGTCACACAGCAGAGAAGTGGCAGAACTAGGATTTGAACCCACGACCTCTGACTCCCAAGCCATGCTCTTTCCACTAAGCCACGCTGCTTGTCTTCCCCTCTCCCAGTTCCCCTCTCCCAGTCTCACAACACTTAGGTATTGGTATACTTCATTAATTTATATTAATGTCTGTCTCCCCCTCTAGCTAGTCAGCTTGTTGTGGGCAGGAAATATGTCTGTTTATTGTTGCACTCTCCCAAGTGCTTAGTACAGTGCTTTGCTTATGGTGAGTGCTCAATAAATGAATGAGTGAATAATAATAATAATGATGTTGGCATCTGTTAAGTGCTTACTATGTGCAGAGCACTGTTCTAAGCACTGGTGTAGATACAGGGTAATCAGGTTGTCCCACATGAGAAAGGCTCAATAAATATGACTGATTGAATGAGTCCAAAGATGGCCCTGCAGCACACTGCAAAATGGTAAGTGTTGTTTTCATTCACCCTTCCCCTCCAAAGGCAGAACTGTGGCTAGAATGCAAGTCTCCTAATTCCATGCTCACTCCATGCACAATAGATATTAAAGCATTCGTTAAAATTATTTGAAAAGGGAGAGGCAAAGAAAAAGCAATCAGAGTCCCTATTTCAGAGTGTCGATTTCGAGGTAAGGTCAGTGTGAAAGGTGAGTCTTGCCAGGGATGCTGAAGACAGGCAGGGCGTTTCCTGAAAGCAACAGGTCTGCAGAAAACATCTTTCTCTAATTCCCTGGAGAGGAAATTTGTAAACTGCCAACTAGAGCGAGCAAGCTGATCTCAGCTGCCACGAGGGTATCTCGAGAGCAAGGCAGTTTCTACAAGGATCCGGAGCCCAGAGCCTTTGCATTTATAACCTTGTCAACACCTTGAATTGCACTTAGAAGGAAACAGTTACCCAGCTCAGCCCTTTCACCACTAAACTTAGACTCCAGCAGCAGCTCAGCACCTCTTAGCAGTCATTTTTATTAAATGGCATTTGTTAAGTGCTTACTATGTGCCAAGCATCGTACTAAACACTGGGGTAGATTCAAGCTAGTCAAGTTAGACATCGCATATGTCCCACATGAAGTTCACAGTCTTATGCCCAATTTTACATAGAGAAACAGCGTGGCTCAGTGGAAAGAGCCTGGGCTTGGGAGTCAGAGTTCTGAGTTCTAATCCCGGTCGGCCGCTTGTCAGCTGTGTGACTTTGGGCAAGTCACTTCACTTCTCTGTGCCTCAGTCACCTCATCTGTAAAATGGGGTTTAAAACTGTGAGCCCCACATGGGACAACCTGATCACCTTGTATCTACCCCAGGGCTTAGAACAGTGCTTTGCATATAGTAAGCGCTCAACAAATGCCATCATTATCATTATTATTATTATTACATATAAAGTAACCAAAGCACAGAGAAGTGAAGTGCCTTGGAGAAGGTCACACACTAGAGAAGTGGAAGAGCCAGGATTAAAATCCAGGTCCTCCCAGGGCCCTGGTCTATCCACTATCTTATGATGTTTCTTACTACTTTCACACTACATTGACATGCAGCTGAAGCTTCTCAGTTGTTTAGACTCAATCTTAACTGGATAGTGAAAGCCCCTTCAAAGGAAACCGAGTTCACAATCCGAAATCAGGCTAGGGCCAAACATTGTAGATCATTCCTTGAGCTATATAGGAGAGCAAGAGATTCCAGGAGTGGGAGTTGGAATAAATTTTCCAGCCTATATGATGTGCTTGGCCCAAAAGGAAGAAGGAGCTTATTCATTCATTCAATTATATTCACTGAGCGCTTACTGTGTGCAGAGCACTGTATTAAACGTTTATAAAAGGGAAATACGGTTCCCAGTGGTTGGCATTAAATGCAGAGGGTAATGAGTATTTTCCTTCAATAGTTATGGGATCTTTTGGCTCTGGAATGTCTGAGTGATAGGAAGTTTGTAACCCTTTAGTTCAATTTATGAAAACCTTTAAATGAGGGGTTAGACAAGAGAGTAGTTTTTACCTGTTTTCAATAGGAGAAAAAGGGGAACATTGATAAAGAAATGTTAGATATATAAAAACTTTGATGTGAAGAAGTCTGAAAAAAAAGAAAATGAAAGCATAGTCAAAGACTTGAAGGATATTAAAATGAATTAATAAGGCAGATTATTCTGATGATGGCATGAATTTATCTGTACACAGTTAAAATGTAAAGGAAAGTAAAAGCTAAATGATTTTAGTAGGGATTTTCTTCTAATATTTGAGGTGATTAGATTTCTTGCAATGGTAGGATCATTTCCGATGTACTGTATTCTAAATCACAAAATAAAATTTTCCTTGGAAAGTTTAGCTTCCACAGTTACATTTATTCTCT
Source organism: Ornithorhynchus anatinus (assembly GCF_004115215.2). NCBI lineage: Eukaryota > Metazoa > Chordata > Mammalia > Monotremata > Ornithorhynchidae > Ornithorhynchus > Ornithorhynchus anatinus. Next base: position 31,900,044 of record NC_041745.1, read on the forward strand.
ATTGAAAAATAGTGAGGTCTAGTGAAAAGAGCTTGAGTCAGAGGACCTGAGTGCCACTTACCAGCTGTGTAACCTTAGACAAGTCACTTTTTCTTATGGTATTTATTAAGCACTTACTATGTGTCAAACACTGTTCGAAGCCCTGTGATAGGTACAGGTCGATTAGGTTGCACACAGTCACTGTCCCTCATGGGGCTCATGTTCCAAGTAGGAAGCAGAACAGTTATTGAATCTCCATTGTACAGTTGAGGAAACTAATGCAGAGAGAATTCAAGCAATTTGTCCAATGTCACACAGCAAGGAATTGACAGAACCAGGATTAGAACTCAGGTCCCCTGACTCCGAGGCCTATGCCCTTCCTATTGGGCATACTGCTTCTCTATTTCCCTCTTAACTTCTCTGTGCCTCAGGTTTGTCATCTGTAAAATGAGGATTGGCTGTGAGCCCCTTGTTGGAAAACCTGATTTTCTTGTATCTACTCGTGTATCTACCATCCTCTAGCCTGTAAGTTTACTGTGGGCAGGGAATGTGCCTGTTTATTGTTATATTGTATTCTCCCAAGCACCTAAGATAGTGTTCTGCACACAGTAAGTGCTCAATAAATATGATTGAGTGAATACTCACATTTTTGAGTGAATAATCACATTCTTTCAATTTTTTTGTTTGTTTTTTATGGTAATTGTTAATTGCTTACTGTGTGTCAGGAACTGTCCTAAGGTTTGGAGTAGAAACAAGCTAATTAGATTGAACACCATCCATGGTCTAGCCTCTGCAGTCATATGGTGAGAAGCAGCGTGGCTCAGTGGAAAGAGCACGGGCTTTGGAGTCAGGGCTCATGAGTTCGAATCCCAGCTCTGCCACTTGTCGGCTGTGTGACTGTGGGCAAGTCACTTAACTTCTCCGTGCCTCAGTTCCCTCATCTGTAAAATGGGGATTAAGACTGTGAGCCCCACGTGGGACAACCTGATTCCCCTATGTCTACCCCAGCGCTTAGAACAGTGCTCGGCACATAGAAAGCGCTTAACAAATACCAACATTATTATTATTATTATTTAAGTAGGAGGAGTCAAGAAGAATGTGATATGATGCAATTCATCCATTCATTCAGTTGTTTAATTGAGCACTTCCCATGGTGTAGAGTACTGTACTGAGCACTTGGGAGTGTACAATACCAAAATAAACAGACACATTCCCTGCCCGGTTGGAGTTTACACCTAGGGGGTGGAGACAGACATTAATATAAATAAGTAAATTACAGATATATGAATAAGTTCTGTGGGGCTGGGAGGTGGAACGAACTAAGGGAACAAGTCAGGGTGATGCAGAAAGGAGTTGGAAAAGAGGAAAGGGGGGGCTTGATCAGGGAAGGCCTCTTGGGGGAGATGTGCCTTCAATAAGGCTTCAAAGGTGAGGAAGAGTAATTCTCTGTCAGATTTGAGGAGGGAGGGCATTCCTGACCATAACTGGGATTTGGGCAAGGGCTCAGTGGGGAGATAGACAAGATAGAGACACAGTGAGAAGGTTAGCAGTAGAGGAGGGAACTGTGCAGACTAGGTTATAGTAAGAGGGTAGCAAGGTGATTGAAGGGGGAAGGTGATTGAGGGCTTCAGAGCCAGTGGTGAGGAATTTTTGTTTTACTGGGAGGTGGATGGACAACACTGGAGTGTTTTGAGGAATGGGGAGACCTGCCCTGCATGTTATTGAAGAAAAATGATCCAGGCAATGGAGAGAAGTATGGACTGGAGCGGGGAGAGACAGGAGGCTGGGAGGTCAGCAAGGAGGTGGATGCAGTATTCCAGAGGGGAATAGGCTGAATGATTCTATTAATGTGGCAGCAGTTTAGATGGAGAGAAAAAGGGCGGATTGTAATCGTAATCCAATGCATCATGCCTGTCTTTAAAACTTGACTTCACAATCTCTCAGGAATTGAAGTCACTGAAATAAAAGGAAGGGAATTAAAACTGTTCACTCCACAATGTGTAGTGTTGAGTTTATGAGCAACAGTAGCTTTCTATTATATTATTTAAATTTAAATAAAATCTATTCTCTGGAGCCTTCAGCACTGAATAATTTTGGATAAATTAAGAGAGAAAACATCCTATTCAGTGGAATAGAAGAAACCATTGTAAAGCAGACTAATGAAAATTTAGCCCACCCTGCTTTTCTGAAGAAAAGCCAGCAAGAGTTCCTGTGACTTCAGACAATGGAGACAAGGGAGGGAGTGCATAGGAATATGCTGAATCAGTTGAATCCTGAGACGCAAACTAAAGGACCACACAAAGACAATGCACCAATTAAAGGTTACTAAGGAGAAAGGAGGCAATATTTTACAAGATTGCAGTGAAAAAACCTTGAGAAAAAAACAAAGTTATAAATGAACTCAAGTGTGAGGTTAATGCTCCTTCTACAAAAATAGACATTTCAAATTTTATTGAAATGGTAAAATGAAGAAGGGAGGGGCCTGCAATTATGAAGCAGCCTCATTAATATTGTTCCTAGTCAAAAGCATATCTACATGAGAAAAAGAGAGACAGAGAAGACAGAGACCAAAAGAGTTGTTACGATGAGAAAGTCATGAAGAAGAGGGTGAAAGGGAGGCAGAAAGAAAAACTGTTAAGAGAAAGAAAAAGAGGGAAAACAAGAAAGAGAGAGAAAATATTCCTCTCTTGAATTTCAAAGCTCTCCTAAATTCACTCATTTGTTGAAGATATCTAATACCTATTGGTCAGTCCTACCAACTCCCAATTCCAAGGATTCTGGGAAATGTAACGGGAAAGGGCATCTTTCCCCAGTATGTACATTTTAATTGTAATGCTCAGAACATTTCCAGGCATCTTCAAGCGCAGAAAAATGAGGTGTAAGCTCAACGTGGGCAGGGAACGTGTCTATAATATTGTTATATTGTACTCTTCCAAGTGCTTAGTACATTGTTCTGCACACAGTAAGCGATCAATAAATATGATTGACTGAAATGGCGAAAAGGGGAAATCAGCTGAATGGAAGGAGTGGGTAAGAACTGACAAGAGAAGAGATTGAGGGTATTTGGGGTTGTCGGGGGCATGGAAGCACCAGTGTCTCTTCTGAAAGATGGACAATGAAGAATCCTCCCTTATATTCCAGAGGATTTCTGAATGAAAGAAGGTAAATTGTGTGCTCCTGGATTTATTAGAGGAGTAAAGATTTAGCCCTGGGCATTTTGGAGATTAGATATCTGCTTTAAAATGAGGATGTTGATAGTACATACAAGCATGTGAAGAAAGTTATTTCCACACTGAAATCTAGAGAGCTTGCTTTTACACGTTTCCCCTTTATCATAAGATGGTGTGAAGCATTAACCGAGAACATGCTACCATTTTAATAGTGGACTTGACTTAACTGCTTGCCATTCATTTTAAATTGTGGACCTCATTAATTAGAAAGAATCATCTAGATGACAAGGCTAAATGAAAGAAAGAATAATCATTGCTTCCCAAAGTGGTAAATGTGGACCGCATTCCCTGAATCGTGTCATAAAAATAGTTTGAACATATACATGTTAATAAAAATATCATTTTATTCAGCTATGCAGCTTTATAAATTGTATTACTTGTAAGTCACAAAATGTATGACCTCTGGCAGGCCCTAACCAAAGGTTATGGCTTTAAAGATTAATAATAAGAAATAAAGAATTTCTAAATTATGTATGAATGTGTTTCTTGTGTACTGAGTTCAGTGTGTTGTCATATTTCTCTTTGTGGTTTAGTATCCCAGATAATAGAAGTTCAGAAAAGACAATTGGTTCTAATATAGGCATTAGACACCAAACCATTAATAGTTTCTTACTGATCTTATGAACAAGGACACAAAGGGCACGTAAAACCTGTAAGAGGGCTAATTATGATTAAAAAATGGCAGATACTTAATTAGGGCAGTATCTAAGTTCATGTACTTCTGATCTCCTTCTAAGCCTATCATATTTCACTCATTAGCAGAAACCCGCTCTCTTAAAATCAAAATTCATCACCCGCTTATAGTCTCCTTGCATACTAACTATTTCAGAAAGCCTCATTGATTTATGTTGCAGGTACCAGCATTTGACTAATTTGTTAAATGAATTCATATTAAAAACAGATCTAACTATGGTAATTGTTAAACTTCTTCTGAAATAATGACTGCAGAGAATAGGAAGTTACAAATACAGTCAGTACTGCTCGAATGTGTGTTTTCACCATACGGTTGAATAAAACACCAAGATAGAATTCGGAATATTCTTCCAACACCAAGTATCTACTCGGGGATGACCGTGTGTGTGGCTGAAAAGTTAATGTGGGACCCACAGTCCTGGCTTCGTTTTCTCTATGAAAAATCTGTGCCTTGTATTGTTGTTCTTAATATTTACAGCATCTGTTGCTGTTTCTCTTTTTCCTCCCAGTCTCTCGTTCTTCATGATATTTGGTCGAGAGCCACTCCTTTTCTCATCTGATTATCATATATCTGTCACAGCACCTAGCAAAGTGTTTGGTCAATAGGAAGTGTTTAACAAATCCATTATTAGTGTGATGATGATAATTTAGGTTGATGATGATTTGATGTTTGTACTGGTGATGATAGCAGTGTATCAAGTTGGTTTATCCTCAGCAATTGACTTTCACTTTCCAACTCTGATGAAGCATTAACTGAGGCTTTGTTTCACTGTGTTTTTAAAACATTTCTTCTGCCTTCCTTGCTTTCCGGTTTCCCAAATTAACTTGCCATAGAGTGTTTGGATATTCTGCTGACATTCATTAATTCTCGTGTAAACTACCAACATAATTTTGTTAAAGTAAATGTTATTTTGATGTAAGGAGAATGGGTACATTCCAAAACTTCTTTATTCTTGAAAATGCCTTGTCATAATAAAAATGCCTTGTCATAATAAAGTGTTATTTTTATTATTACTGGTAATAAAAATAATGGAATTTGTTGAGAACTTACTATGTGCCAGGCACTCTACCAAGCACTGGGGCGGATATGAGCAAATCAGGTTGGACACAGTCCCTGCCCCACTTAGGGCTCACAGTCTCAATCCCCATTTTACAGATGAGGTAACTGAGGATCAGAGAAGTGAAGTAATTTACCCAAGGTCACAAAGCAGACAAGTGGAGGATCAGGATTAGAACCCATGACCTTCTGACTCCCCGACCCATGCTCTATCCACTACACCTTGCTGCTTCTTCAAAGTGGGGACCTTAATGATTTTAGTGGAACTGCTCAAGAAACAAATGTGGTTTCTTCGTGGCCCAGATCTTGCAGCTAAAAGGAAGATTGGACAACTCGTTGCGATAGACCTTTTCTTCAGTTTGGACCCTGATCTAGACTGCAAGCTCCTGTGAGCAGCGAACAAGTTTACCAACTCTGTTGTATCGTACTCTTCCAAGTGCATTGTACACTACTCTGCACACAGTAAATGCTCAGTAAATAGCATTGATTGATTGATGGAAACTAGAAGTCTGAAAGCAACTCAACACCCTTTTACATGCCTTACGTTCGTGGAGACCTGGGTCTCCAGAAGCACAGTGAACTGACAGGAAGAGGTTCTATCCATTTCCCTGTGTCAGTGAGGGTAAATCATTGCTACCATTTTCACACCACATGAGTGAAGATCCATTTCTTTCCATGGAAGAAGAGACCACCTCTGTGTTTTAACTATTCAAAGAGAACTACTACCTTACAACTAGCTGAAAAAGAGATTTTACCTTCAAGCCCCAATCCCTTGAAATTGTTTCATCATTTCTGGTCATCACTGACTATGTGTATACTGCTACACTCCAGTTAGATTTCTTAATTGGTTCCAGGAAAAATATTTTATGAAAGAGCACTAAATGAAATGTAGTTTCCTACAGCAAAAATATAAAGTGCATAATTTGCATTCCCAAGATCCAAAAGCAATGGGCAAACCCAATATCAATATATTAAAAAAGAAACACAATGAATCCAGTTGATTCAATAACATGAATTTGTGTGGAAAATAAAAGAATTGAAATGGAACCTGTTACTAAAAATATAGAGACTTCATTATCATTAGCTCTAGTGCCTGGCACAGAGTAAGAGCTTAACAAATATGATCATTATTATTATTAATATTATTATTATTATGGCACCTATTTTGCATAGTTGTATTTGAATGGGCAACATTGACTCTATTCAGTTCATCAAATTCCCTCCAAAACAGTGTGTTTTGTTGAGAGGAGTTTGGAAATACTTTAGCCAAGGTAATTTTTCAGTGTTATCTCAAAATGAGTGAGCACAGCAAATAATGGCTGCATTAAAATTCAGCAGCACAATTCCTGAAAGCGTGCTATAAGAGAAGCATTATAAAGGGAATTGCTGTCTATGTAATGTAAAAAGTCAGCCTACATAGTCAAGGCCAGGATGATGATCCAAATGACATGGATCCTGCAAAGTCTAATTAGATTGCCATCAATTGTTTTGATTCAGAGTTTGTCAATCAATTGATCAATCAATCATATTGCATGTGGTTATTAGCTCTTTTCTGTCAATCATCTTGATGTTATATTCTGTTTCTCCATTGCATGAGTTAGCCAGTGACTTTTCTCAGTGATCCACCTTACCAGATGGATACCAGATCCCAACTAAACTCTTTTAGCCAAAATGGAAAATTGAGGTATTGTGCATAAAGGTTTATTTCAGGGGCATTTCAAACACTTGAATTGATTGACTTGATTGGTAAATGAGCTTTCAAACTGAGAGAGGTGGATGTTGTTGAGAGACTGAGGTCTTCAGAATTTATTGTTTAATATCACAATAAAAGGAGAGAGTGAAATTAAAGGGCAGTACATTCACACCAAGTGGAGGAAACTCTTAATTGGTAGAATTCAATGCAGTAGGAAGTCAGGCAGAAAATCACAATGGCTGGATCTTAAAATGGGCTGTAGCATTTTATAGCCTGTTGTAACATTTGTGGTCATGAATGCCCAAATAATGAAAAGTTAAATTAAAAAAGGTAATTCAATATCGTACTTCACTTCATAAACTGATTACCCAATGGGATCAGAAAGGAGGGTGCCACCCCCCACCCCCACCCCGTCAATTTGTCAGAATGATAACTAACTTGATGTCTTACTATTGAGGTTCCAGTGGTGTTTGGAGTTGCTCTTCTTAAATCCCATTTATAGAAGAATCCCTCATAGGTAGATGATTTCAAAATTTTTCCTATGAAGAATTTGAAAGTGTGGCCATAAAAATTTAGAATTTGAATTTAAATTACTTTTTGGCCCTAATTCAATAGTGCTACTACTAATATTAGCAATAATAATAATCACTTATTACATGCCAAGCACTGGAGGAGATACAAGATAATCAAGATAGACACTGCTCCATCCTATATGGGCTCACAGTCTAAGTAGGAGATTATATGTAAACCCCATTTTATAAATGAGATAACTGAGATACAGAGATGTTAAGGCACTTGACCAATGTCACACAGCAGCCAAGTGACAGAACTGGAATTAGAATGGACAAGCACCAGTCAGGCAGTCAGAAGGACCTGGGTTCTAGCCCTGACTCCATTACTTGTCTGCTGCGTGGTCTTGGCCCTCAGGTACTCCAACTGTAAAATGGGGATTAAAACTGTGAGCCCCGTGTGAGACATGGACTATGTCCAACCTGATGAGCTTGAATCTACCCCAGCATTTAGTACAATGCCTGCCTCTTAATAAAGACTTAAAACACCATAAAACCCACCAGCTCCTCTGACTCTCAGATCTGAGCTCTTTCCATTTCACCATACTGTTTCATAATGTCCCTTATTGGGTGAAAAGAAGGGAAATGCTTTATATTTAACACAAATGAAATACATTTTTCCTAATTTAAAGTCATAAAGATAACCTTGAAAAGGGGACTGCATGAAGGGAAAAGGAAGGAATGGAATGCTTTTTGACTGAAATCTCCAGTCTGACCATTGATTCTCTGAGCTTTTTGACCTTAATTTATTTTTACCTATACCCCGTTAATAGGGTAGAGGCCAATGAAGTGATATTAACTACAATAATAGACTGAGATTAAGTGAGGAGCTTCGTAATTATTGTCACTGACTGGCTTTGGGATCTAGGTAACTTAATCAACCTCTCCCCATTGTCACCAACTCATCTATTCTGGCACCTTGGCTCATAAAACATTTCTCCTATGTTCCATGCGAGCTTGGGACAGGCTAACTAGTGGTGCTCTGCACAGAATAAACACTCAATTCTTCCATCTAGACTTGTGCTTAATATTTCTTTTATAATACATGGAATCCAGGATCTAAACTGGATTGCTAAAATCTCCTACAGGCAGCCCTGTGAGGCCATCACTTTAAAAGATCTTATTTAACTGGCAGGGAGAAAACTCTTTACAAAGGCTACTGCCTGGCCTGAAAAGAAAATTAAATAGGAAAGAGGGAAATCACTTAATGACCTCATTGGAACAGAGCCAATACCATGTCAGGAACTGGATCAGGCCTAGGTTGATTAGAACATAAATCACCTGGGAGCAACAAGTGAGGACATTTTGCTTTAAGGATGAAGTGCCCCCAGTGCCCATTTTGGAGGAGCTGAGGGCAGTTGGAGAATTCCCACTGGAGCTGGTAAGTACCACCTAAAGTAATAATTTTGGTGGATGATGATTACTGTTCCTCTGCCACCCCTCCCCACTTTCCTGTTTTGAGTTGCGAACTCTCTTAGGAGCTAGAAACTGCTTAAATCACCCTTGCTCCTCTTCCCACGGTTGACTACAGTTATTTGCAAAAAGAAATCATTCTACAGTGATTCAACAGAGGGTCTAATGCCAGTGCTAGTGTCAAGTGCAGATAATGGTGGTGAGAAGAAGGGGGAAGAGGAGGAAGAGGGCAAAGAGGAGGAAGGGGGAGAAGGGGAAGAGCAGGTGGGGACAGCAGGAAGGAGGGAAGAAATGAGAGGAAAGGAAGGAAGAAGATGACAGTGGCTGATGATCTGAGAATGGTGTCATCTCAGGAGCAAATTTTGCAATGTTTTGAAAGATAAGAATGGAAGACAAGTTATGAAAAGGAACTAAAGTAAAAAATGACCAAAATAGGTAAGTTGCTCTCATTGTTTTGCTACTGTATCATCTATTTGTAAAGGGTTCTGATATATATCAAGGTATGTTCATGATGTGGTAGGTGATTTAACTATCAGTAGTCAGTGTTTTAAAAGAATGAAGATGGGCACAAGTATTTAAAGTTTTATCTTTTTTTCAGTTTTGGTTATTGATAGGTAAGGGAATGGCAGAAAACATAGTGCCTAAGGGGGGAAAATGACAACTCTCCACAGCTGAGGGAAAGTATGAGTTGGGGAAACACAGAGATGAAAAGAATCAGCTGAAGTGTGTGGATAGGTATGAAATCATTAAGGTTTAGGAGCTGGAAGTCCAGGATCAACTACAGTCAGGAGAGATTTGTATTTGCGGTTTAGTTCAGCATGCTCTAGTGGAAAGAGCAAAGAGCCAAAATTATTGCTGTAATGATAATAATGAATTATCTCTTGGAGGCATTGTATGATTTGGTTAGTTTAGTCCTTTATTAAAAGTTTGAAGTACCACTGAAATGCAACTTCAGAAAAGGCTTTTGTGGTAGGCATTCTCCTCAGGGATAATATGCGATGAAGGGTAAGCTCTCAAACAGGGCAAAATCAGAAAGAACTCAAGTAAAAGAACTGCTTCAAAATCAAGCAATGCACTTTCCCTGAAACAGCTGCCTTCATGTCAGTAGAGCACCTAAACCTAGGAAACTAAGACTTCATAAAAATTTGAAGGAGGGTCAGAGTGAGAAACAAAATAAAAATTTTTAATACAATGCTCTTTATTTGTGCCTCAGAACTATTGTAAACTAGGGAAACTGTCATCCCCAATATGCTCTGGAGATAACCTTTAATCATTGCTCAGGATCACATGAACTTTGAAAATGTCAAGGAACAAATACTATAGCCTTTTCAGATTGGAATTTGGTTGACTGTAGCTATACTCTGAACAGTTTTGAGGAAGTCATGACTGCACTTTCAAGCCAAATGCTGTTAGAATATAAAATCTGGTTTTCTCTCAGTTATGCCACTGCTATTCTCTCTATACAGAACTATTAAAGGCATTTGCAGTCCTTTGAAAGTGGAAATAAGCAACACTGATAAGTGAGCAACTTGAAATATGAACCTATGGCAGAAGGCAAGGTATGAAAGCAAATATTTCAAGGTTCTGACTTGAGTGAGGTTTTGCCTTAGCAAAAGCTATGTGCCTAATAGTAGTGGAGAAATCCATAAGATTCATGGGATGTTTAGGAGCTGATGAACCCCAGATTTGAACATATCTCCATCAGAGCAGTGGAAGAGGGATGTTCTTCTATAGGCCTACTCTATCCTATTCTTCCCTTTTAAATGCATGACACTGGATACAAATAAAACATGAATTGACTTTTTGGTAGCATTTCTTTTTGTTTGAGGTGCTGCCTAGAAAAAAAAAAATCAAATAAAAACCAATCTTTTTAACATCTTGATGCCTTTGAGTAATGGCAGAATTAGACCACAATTAAATGTTTCCACATCAACTTTATCAGTATTAATGTCCAAACAAGGAGCATTTAAAGCCAAAGCTTAGGAACACCACTTTGTAATAAATGTTGTAGTAAGAGACCAAGTCTCCTAATTTTTCCTTGTCCCACTTCTAAGGCAAACTTAAATTGAGGCAGTAAGTGAAACATTTGTTAGCAGTTGCAAAAATGCAATCACAAGAAGAGTTTTAATTCAGTGTGAGGCTGTAGACCTAGTAAATGAAGTAGACCACCAGAACAAGGGAAGTGTCCACTGACACTTAAATGCATTGTTTAAAACAAATGGAAATACTTTATTGAAATATTTAAAATTAATTTTCCAACAACATTTAAGCAGATAATAGAGGGGTTTCTGAACCCTCCATCTCCGCCAAGGAAATCACAGTGGTAACCTCCACCCTCCCTCCCACCATTGTGTGTGCTAGATTGGGGATAAAAGCTGCTCCTGCATGCTCTTGGAATCTTCAATCCTCTCTTTTTCATGTATTTGTTTCTGTTTCAGTGTTTCCTCATTCTTTATGGCTTGTCTTTTCTTATGCTGTTGAGTCGTTTCCAATCCAAGCGACACCGCGGACACATCTCTCCCAGAGCGCCCCACTCTCCATCTGCCATCATCCTGATAGCGTATCCGTAGCGTTTTCTTGGTAAACATACAGACGTAGTTTACCGTTACCTCCTTCCACACAGTAAACCTGAGTCTCTGCCCTCGGCTCTTTCCCGTGTGGCTGCTGTTCAGCGTGGATGAGCTTTGACTTGTAGCAGATTGTCTTCCACTCACTAGCTACTGGCCAAGCTAGGAATGGAATGGGTAGGCCTCTGCTTGACTCTCCCTCTGGTAGCTGAGACTGGTAGAGTACTGGAAGCTCTCCAGGTGTGACCCTAAGAGGAGACACTCCTTATGTTTCTTTCACCAATCTCTTCTCCCTCCCAACTTAACTCTTAGAACCCCAAGGGACAAAGACCTTATCTAATTCCCACCAGTGCATTTTCTCCCAGTGCTTAATACAGTGTTCTGCAAATAATGAGTGCTCAATAAGTATTATTACTACTACTACTGATAGATCCAATGATTAACTGGGTTGGGGAGTTCTTAACTGTAACACAGAGCCAGAACACCAGGGTCATTCCAAAATATTATGTGGGGAACATCAAACAATTAAGTTTTTATCCCTGTGGTGCTCATATCATGGGATTAATTTAACCACGATACACCCATTTGATCATTAGGCAGCTCTGGATATTTTGATATCTCTTCATATCCACACTTGTTCCCATATTCCTTCACTAGCAGAGCCATTTTTCACTACACTACATAGCAGCCATTCCCCATTTGAGTTGTGAAGTCCCAAAAGATGTCCAGTAAACCAATTACTCACCTGGTGCTGTTAATATGGTGTTGGAAAAAAAGGACCTTTTCCCTTCCCTAGGTAGCAGGATATTTGTCTGTCACCTCCAACCACCCTACAGTAGTCACTCTCTTCAAGAGTGGAAAGAGCATGGGCTTGGGAATCAGAGGACTTGGATTCTAATCCTGGATCCACCGCTTGTCTGCTATGTGACCTTGGGCAAGCCAATTACCTTCCCTGTGCCTCAGTTACCTTGTCTGTAAAATGGGGATTAAGACTGTGAGCCCCACGTGGGACAACCTGATTTACCTTGTATCTACACCATCGCTTAGAACAGTGTTTGGCACACACATAGTAAGCGCTTAACAAATACCATTATTATTCCAATTATTATTCAGGGACTTTTTTTGGCAGAGCAGATACTGTCACCAACCGTTAAAATCATGCAAAACAATTCAGCAAATATAACTCTGTAAATTGGGTCCTGAGAATGGGTCTGTGGGTTAAAAAAATAAAAAAAAAAACCCAACAAAAATGCTATATTTTTTAATGTAAAATCATTTCCCACATTGAAATGGTGGTCAACACCTAAATCTTAGGTAAATCTGCTTCACACAACTGCTTCTGGGAAATAGTGCCATCAAACATTTCCCCTCTTGCCCAGTCAATCCAGACAATGACTTCTACTTCTGAAAGAATGTCCAAGTATGAAGGGGGAAGCAGAAAAATTTCTTCTTTCCAAGACACTATTGAGAAGTAGCATGGCTTAGTGGAAAGACCTTGGGCCTGGAAATCGGAAGACCTGGATTCTAATCCCAGCTATTTGTATGCTGTGGGACCTTGGCCATAACGCTTAACTTCTCTGCAGTTTGGTTACTTTATTTGTAAAATAGGGATTAAAATTGTGCACCTTATGTGGGACAGGGGTTGTGTCCAACCTGATTATTTCAAATCTATCCTGGCACTTAATAAAATGTCTGGCACATAGTCAGTGTTTAACAAATACCATTAAAAATGAAAACAGGAGAAAAAAGTATTACCACTACTCTTTACACCTATGAAGTGGCCAATAGACCTTAAAGAGTTGAATTGCCTTTAAATTTTTCATCAATTTAATATGAATTCTAGTCTTTAAAGAAATCAGATAACTTGCACATAAATTAAACTGAAAAGAAATATAAGGCAGTACTCATGATCGATTTATGGCTATTGAAGTTTAGTTGTCATCAGATGCATCATCACATGGGTAAAGATGGGTAGAGTTTTGCCAGCAACTCAACATTTCTGTGGGCCGACGGTTTAATATCTGTCCTGGGGGAGCTTTAACGTCTTGATCCTGGTACATCTGTTTCATCAAATTATGTTCATGATAGTTGTGAATGAAGCAGCTCGTTATGGATGAAGAAGAGTTTAATCAGTTGTGTTAAAATGTAATTCCAGAGTCTATCAGTTTGGGAAAAGTATTAAGAGCTTTGGGGTAGTAATGAATTATATATATAATAATGTTAAGCACTTACTGTGTGCCAGGCACTCTTCTAAGTGCTGGGGTAGATACAAGATAACTGGGTTAGACACAGTCCTTGTCCTACATTGGGCCTGCGGTCTTAATCCTAATCCCTAATTTACAGATGAGGGGACTGAGGCATAGAGAACTTAAGTAACATGCCCAAGGTCCCACAGCAGACATGTGGCAGAGCCAAGTTGAAAACCCAAGTCTTTCTGACTCCCAGGCCCATGCTCTATCCACTAGGCCACTCTGCTTCTCTAGGCTTTGCTGCTGGGGTCTTCGTCAAATGTCATAGAGTCGTTTCTAATTGATAATAATAATGTATAGTATACATTATATTGTGTGTATATATAATTAGAACTGGATTCAGAAAATCCATGGGATCTTTTCTTCAAATGTTAGTTTAGGTGCCATTTTTCAGGAGTAACATTCGTGAGATGAAACTATTATATATTTGAACTGCAATTCCCAACCTCTTGAAATGATGCAAAAATCCCAAACTAAGTATTTTCTCCCTGTATATGTCTTGTCAAGTAGTGACATTATAACAGTCATCTGCCTGACCTATCCTGACATATTGTCAGACCTTATTATCACCTAATGTAAAAGAAAATTTCTGGAGCCTAAATTCGTTCTCTAGAGGAAGGGACTTTGTAGGAACAAGTTGTTGTGGAAACATACTTTGCTAAAGAAAAATCAGTCATGCAAGTTAACAGCAGACACTGATTTACCATATTCTTTTTCTAAAACTGCTCATATTCCAACTCTGTGACTCATAAATGACTCATACCATCTTAATTCAATCACTCATCCTATCCCACCTGTATTACTGCAACAACCACCTTGCTGACCTTCCAACATCCTGTCTCTTCCTACTCCAGACCATTTTCTATATAAACATTCGGGGCATGTCACCCTGCTCCTCAAGAAACTCCAGTGGTTGCCCATCCACCTCCACATCAAACTCCTCACCATTCACTTTAAAACACGCTATCACCTTGCCCCCTCCTACCTCATCTTATTTCTCTCCTAAAACGCAGCCTGCATACTTTACTCCTCTAGCGCTAATCTTCTCACTGGGCCTGGATATCTCTTGCCTCACCACCGACTCCTCACCCACATCCTGTCTCTCGCCTGGAATGTCCTCCCTCCTCAAATCTGACACACAGTTACTCTTCTCTCCTTCAAAGTCTTATTGAAGGCATATCTCCTTCAAGAGGCCTCTCTAGACTGTCTCCCTTTTCGTCATCTCCCACTCCCTTCTGCATTGCCCTAACTTATTCCCCTTATTCACCCATCCTCACTGCCCCACAGCACTTATGTACATATCTGTAACTGTATCTGTATTGATGTCTGTTTCCCCCACTCTAGAAAGTAAGCTTGTTGTGGGCAGGGAATATCACTGTTTATTGTTGTATTGTCCTTTTTCAAGTGCTTAGTACAATCCTCTGCACACAAGGGCTCCATAAATATGATTGAATAATTCAAGGGTCATAGATATAGAGTATAAATTTGTCAGAGAATTCCCAATTCTCTGCCCAATTTTCCAACATCTTGAACTGAGAAACCCAAGGGTTTTAAAATCTTTGATGAGGTAGGAATTTAGGGATTAGTGCTAGAGAGGTGATGGTGTCTGAATGTACCACAGTGTTAGAAGAGGCAGCCTGGAGCTGATGGTAATATAATGAATGCAATATGGTAGATGCTCTTTAAGCATTTGATATTCACCCTACCCTCAGCCCCAAAGCACTTATGTAGGTAGCTAAAATTAATTTTAATATCTGCCTTCCCCTCTAGACTATAACTTCCTGGTGGTCAGGGAATGTGTCTACCAATTTCGTGGCATTATACTTTCCCAAGTGCTTAGTGCAGTGCTCTGCACACAATAAATGCTTAATAAATACCACTGAGTGATGATTGCGCTGAAGACAGGACAAACCCTGCTCAGGGAATGATTGGCCTTTGGAGTTAAGAACAGTCCACATGATACTTCTTAGGGTAGGTTTTCCTGACAACTTTTTCCTGTCTTGATTATTGTTTTTTATAATTCTGTAAATGCTGCTGCTTATTGAGAAGGTGCACTGTTACTGATATGGAAACTGTGGCCCAGAGTGGTTATGTAACTTGCTTCAGATCACACAGTAGAGCCAATGGTGACCTGGGACTCAGTAATAATTACGGTACTTGTTAAGTACTTACTATGGCCAACCACTGTTTTAAGCTCTGGGGTAGATACTTCTTTATTGGGTTGGACACAGTCCTTGCCCCAGAAGGAGCTCACACTCATTCCCATTTTAAAGATGAGGTAACTGAGGCACAGAAAAGTTGTTACATGCCCAAGCTCACACAGCAGATATGTGGCAGAGTCAGGATTAGAACCCATGTCCTTCTGACTCCCAAGCCCATGCTCTATCCACTAAGCCATGGGACTTGGACTTTGATCTCTGACCTGTCCTGTGCTCTTTCCACTAGGCCCCCTATCTTACCTCTGGCAAGCAGATTTGCCTTAGAAAATGTCTAATCTCCTAGATTCTACTTCAGAAATGGTCTGAGCCAAAATCCTTGGAGTTCCAAATGTTTATTTACAGTTGGTTCTACCTTTCATAGAAGGAGGGTTAACAGCTCAACACAGAGACCTACTCAAAACACCTACAAAGTCACACCCAAATTCAATTGTTTTATCTCTCACTTGATTACTTCAAGTCTCTAGAGAGACTCAATATAAATTCATCACAGATTGCCTCACTTTTTTTAAGTCTTTTTAAATTTTGAACTGATAAAAAAAGGATTAGCTAGGCATACATGATGAAACCTCAGACCTGTGAAAAACATGCTGAATACTGGTACTTCTGCATGGCTGAGGTTCTCCTAACCTAGAATTCTTAGTGAAGGACAAGAACACATTGTATTTTTACTCAAGCCTTTTCAAGAAATATGAAGATTTAGAAATGTGCCAAAATGAAGCAATATGGTTCAGGTAGTCAGAGGCTAAAGAGATCTTGCTTTTTTTTTGTTTTTGTTTTGTTTTTTCCACAAATAATTTCCATTTTCTTTCCGGTAATCTGTACTAATGACAGAACTATGTAGTCTTTAGGGGTTTCTAAAGAAACAGGAGCAACACATTCACAAAGGTTATCTGCCATCTTGCAATTTATGCTATATAATCTTTGCTGAAAAACATAAGACTAAATTGAAGCAAAGAATATTTCTTGCCATATAAACCTATAAACAGATTTAGGAGTTTAATGTCCATTTATTTTAATCTCATTCATGAAATCTGATTGAAAAAAAAATCATGTCCTTTGGTCTCTGAAAGATAGCAAGGAGAACTATTGCAAACACAGTGGAAAAGCCACAACATAAGATTATTTATTCAGGCAGTTTATTACAGTTACTTTATTAAGTATGGTCCATACATGTTCAATTAGTATTAGCTTGGATACAAGGTTTTGGATGACTGAAAAGTTGGAGTTTATGTAAATACATTTTTGGTGTAAATGAAATATGTTGAACACCTTCCACTTCATATCTGACTGGCCACCACTCTCCCCACCTTCAAAACCTTCTTAAAATCACACCTCCTCCAAGAAGTCTTCCCTGACTAAACCCTCAGTAGGCAGTTAAGCACTTTGATACCCCACCCCACATCATTTATGCACATATCCTTATATGTATATCCCCTATCTAGTATATATCTCAGTATCTGTCTCCCCCTACAGACTGTAAGGTCCTTATAGGCAGGATCAACTCTACCAACCCCTCTTGTACTCTACTTTCTAAGTGTTTACTACAGTGCAGAGGCACACAGTACACATTCAATAAATACCAATGATTGATAAAAAAGGATCCATGGCCGAGGATTAAGGTCATTCTCACCAGGAGCGCCCTTAGAACTGGGTGATGAGACCATGGTAGGAGCAAAGGAATCAGGAGAACAAGACAAAAATGGGGTTAGGGGTGAGAGGAACTGGATCATTATGCACGGCTTGAAGAAGAGAAGACGATAGATAGGATTTTTCTGATCTCTCCACCTCTACTTGTATTTTGAATACAGAATGAAAATAAACATCAGAATTATGAGAAAAAATCGTGTCAATCATTCAACCAGTGGTATTTAGTACTTACTGTTGCAGAGAGAATACACTACCTCTTATTGACTCAATCTCTTGGAAGGAGTTATTTCAGAAAACAGAATTTACCCAAAATATAATTGGGTATATAATACCCAATTATATAATATAATGCAATATGTACTTAGATCAGTCATTTTACAAAATGCTAAGCATTTTGCAAAGCATTTACTTTGTGCCAAGCACTGTACAGAATGCAGGGGTATATACCCGATCTCCTTCAAGATTATGGAGACAATCCCTCCTCCACATGCAGCTTGCAACCTCTGGGAGATAGAGCAGATACCGAATCTCAGGCCTAAAGCTTTTTCCACTAGGCCTTGCTATTACACACCTTAGTGTATTGTAGATTTGCTCAGTATCATTTTAAATTAGTAAATAAAAATGAACTAATCCACAAACCAACAGGGAAAACAATTTGGCTCTTTAGTAACTCACAACCTCTTCAAGTAATTTGTGGTATTTGTTCAAGTGCTTACCATGTAATAAATACCAACATTATTATTATTATTAAGCACTTACTATGTGCTAAACAATGTACATTGTGCTAATGTGCAATGTACAATGTGCTAAACAATGTACATTGTTCTAAGTGCTGGCGTAGATACAGGGTAATCAGGTTGTCCCAGGTGAGGCTCACAGTTAATCCCCATTTTACAGATGAGGGAACTGAGGCACAGAGAAGTTAAGTGACTTGCCCACAGTCACACAGCTGACAAGTGGCAGAGCTGGGAGTCGAACTCATGACCTCTGACTCCGAAGCCCAGGCTCTTTCCACTGAGCCACGCTGCTTCCCCAAACAAGCATTTCCCAAACCACGTGCGAAACATTATTCTAAGCACTGGGTGGATACAAGATAATCAGGTCAGACACAGTCCCTGTCCCACATAGGAATCACAGACTAAAGAGGGAAACAACTACTGCAGGCCCATTTTCCAGATGAAGGTACTGAGGACCAGATAAATTAAGGGTCTTATGGGGGTCACACAGCAGGCTAGTGGGAGAGTTTAGATTAGAACCCAGATCTTATGACTTCCAGATTCATGATCTTTCCACTAGGCCTTGCTTCTTCTCTTGAAATGTATCATTCAAAGACAGAATAAGGAGTCCAAAAACAATTTCCAGCATCTCAAAGTGGAGTTGTTGGGTTTTTTTCCCTTGTAAGACAGAATAAAGAGTCAGAAAAAAAAAATTCTGGCTCCTTAGAAACTCCCAGCATCACCAAGTGTGTTCTTTTCTTGAAAGACAGAGTGAGGAGTCGGTGAGTTTCCTTAGGCCAGGGTTGTGAACACCTGCACAGTATGCATGTTTGCTGCTGGCTTCACATTCTTGACTCTCAGGTCAGCAAAACAGCATGATGCTTCAGGACCTTAGAGCTATGTATCTAATATCTAATGATGGATTAGCAGTAAGCCAAAAAAAAAAAAGTTTTTTTTGGGGATGCCTAGAAAATCTCTTCGAAGAAGTACTCCCTAAGTGTGGACTGATAGTTTGCATTCACACCATTTTCCTGGAAAGAGGGGGGTGGCCTGAAGGAGGAATTATCTGTTAGGATTTACCAAGGTCTCCCAAAATCATTCTCGGAGAAAGAGATTTATTTAGCCACTGCTTGCCACAGTCCTTCAAAGAAAAGAACTTACAGTCTTGATGTACACCTTACACCATCATGGTTTGTCTTCCCAATCTTGGGGGGTGAGGAGGAGGCCAATTTTATCCCTGATACCTTTTCTCAATTTGAATTAATGTTACTCATAATGTTACTTTCTGCACATAAATAAATCCCATGGGACTGGCTTTCGAAGGAGGAGGCTTTTCCAACAGACAGAGGGGAAACTGAGAACAATAGTAAGAAGTGACTAAGAGGATCCTACCATTAATCATTCATGGAATTATGTTCATGGAGAAAAGCATTTTACTTGGGTGATGCCAAAATGTCCCAAAATTAAAAACAGGTCTGATACACTATCTTGTAAACTGAGGCATATCCCATCTAATGGCTCTCATGAAAACTATTTTGGGCAGTATAAAATGTTCTGAAATGAGTGAACTGCTCCTTTTTTCATCAGGGAAGAGTTTTCTCCCATTAAGAAGGGAGTTTTGAGAAGGTCAGGAGTCCAAGAGACCTATTAGAAAATAGCACAAGAAGCTGTGGTGTCAAATATATTGGTGTGGAAAAAAAGGACAATCTTCAACTACAGGTTTTATGGAATAAAGGGATGGGTTGCTCAGAGGTCATTTCAGTAGCATCTGAAAGGAAGGTATTGGCTTGGCTTTTTTCGCAATTTCTCCATCAAGTCCCACACCAAATACCTTTTGTCTTGTTTGACTGAATATCTGGGCGTGTCTATGGCTTCTCTGTCCCGCAATCCTAAAAATGCTGCCAATTAGTTACTGTTTGTTAAGCACTTCAAAGGGTAATTTAATCCTGGTTATTTAACCCATTCAAAGTAAGAGCTTTTCTGAATTTCAGGCTTTAGTTTCCATATTAAAATACTGGCTCACTTCGTTGTATTCTTGGATTTGCGTCCTCTGTTGCTGTAAATAAAAGATTGAATATGTAGACAGCACTGGATGGATTTGGGTGCTCAATCCAGACTTCTAAAATTAAGGAAATGGGCTAAAAATGGAAATGCTTTCACAGTCTTGGTAATATGTATGATTGGCCATAAATAAGAATTTGCTCAGCAGCTTAGAGCTTTGAGGTAAAATTAATTTTAAAATTGAAGTTTTAGAGCCTTGATGTGCAACGCTTTAACACAAATATTTTTAGAGTGGTCACATTAATATATTTTTATATGAAAGAGTAAGGATGTTATAATGGAATGAGCAAAACTGTGGAATATTTTTAGTGGATCAATGAGGCTAACAAAATAATTTTCACCATCACATTATGAAAACAAATTTCAAGTATTAGTTCTGCTCCACTTTTTTAGGCAAAATCATTTATTTAAAAAAAATTTTCAGTACTTCCCTCAAGTCAGAAAAAAACCCACTGAGCATGAAGATATGAAACACATAACCTCACAATTTTGGTTCATGTGGTGAAGAGACCAAAGTTATCTCCTATAAAAGTTACAGAAATAATTATGAAATGTAACTTTCATTCATTCAATAATATTTATTGAGCACTTACTGTGTGCAGAGCACTATACTAAATGCTTGGAATGTACAATTCGGCAACAGATAGAGACAATCCCTGCCCAACAACAGGCTGTAATTTATATTCCTAAATTGTGCCTTTCAATAAATCATGACTTTTTTTTTTGACGGGATCAGATTTAAAGGTGGATGTTTCTCTCTGAAAAAATTATTTGAACTGTACACTGAAATTTTTAAATTCTATCATGGCATAGCATTACAACTTTTCTCCATATTTTTGGGAAATCAAATTTTACCTGAATATTTAAATACTGTATTTAAAGATTGACTAGATCAGTTTTCCAACCAACTATAAAGACAGGAATAAGAGAGAGCCAGTTAAATTATTTCATTGTGTTGTGAAGATCCCATTGTCTGCTTGAGCAAAACAAAGGGAAGATTGAAGAAACTGCATGGCTCAGTGGAAAGAACACGGTCTTGGGAGTCAGAGATCATGGGTTCTAATCCCGGTTCCACCACTTGTCAGCTGTGTGACATTGGGCAAGTCACTTCACTTCTCTGTGCCTCAGTAAACTCATCTGTAAAACGGGGATTAAGACTGTGAGCCCCAAGTGGGACAACCTGATTACCTTGCATTCTCTGCAGCACTTAGAACAATGCTTGCTACATAGTAAACACTTAACAAATGCCATCATTGTTATTATTATTATTATATATCCTTTGGAAAACCCTTATTTTTCTGTCTGCATTCAGATTTTGTTCACCAGTTATTAAGATTCCTTTTTACTGTGGATTGTCAGCTTCTTGCTGACTGCATAGATTGGGGCTGTAAGTGTTTTCTCCAGAATTCAAAGCCTTTGGAAGAATTCAGACATCAGTTGAATATTGTGGATTGGCTTTCTGAATGCAATTTTCATTGATTTCAACTTTAATTTCATGAAGAGAATGAGTGAGGAATTAATTGATCTGGCCTGTGGCTTAGAGGCTTTTGTTGTGGATGCCTACACACGGTTTTGCCTAATGTTCGCGGTTCAATAAACCCTAAATTGGATTTATTATTAAATGACTTGAATCCAATTTTGAAACTCATGCCTGATAAAGAATATATTAGCTGAGGGGGTTCTGTCTTCATATTTAAGTGCTCTTTCATTTGTTTGATTTAGCTAATCGGTATTCTTTAACTTCAACTTGAAATCAATGCCATAAATAGTTCGGATGTCCTATTTCATAAGGTCATTGGAATGAAAGTAGAGAATTCTGCCCAGGCATGAGGTTTTTTAGGATTAATTATTTTGTATTCACTAGAGGGTATGAAAGGGTTAATGCATTGAGGCTTAACCACAGGTGTATATTTCAAGTTCATGCAAGTCAAGTGAATTATATTACTCAACCTCACCTATTATATGATATTTGATAAGTTTTGAATTAAGGAACTTCATTGAATGACTAGATTTTAAGCACGCAAAAAATTTTAGGCCAATTTATTTATCAGAAAATAACCCGAAATGGAGTCTTGTCTGTGATAAAGTTAAAAAAATTTTAAAAAACCTTTTTTTTTCTGTTTTTGTTTGTTTAATGAGCATTCACTCATAACAGAGTAACATGAGTTTCCAGAAGGAAACTGACCAATCTTGGGTCCCCAGGCAAATTATTGTCAAGGTTCCCAGTTTATGGAGGAGCCAGTAATGAAAGTAAATATTGTATTTTCTAACTTTGTTAATGGAAAATGCTTCATGCTTGGTTAGCACGTTTCCACAAGAATATAAGACAATGATTGATACCACTGCTAGCTAAAACCTTTGGATTAACAGTGTGGTGGTGGCTCTTTGACATTGATCCTTATTTCCTTTTCATTCAGTCATTCCCTCAAAATGGCTCGTAAAGTGCCTAGATTGAGATTGTGACTATACTGAATACCTGGGAGTATACAATAAAAATAATAGCCATGATCCGTGCCCATTTGTAAATAGCCAATCTAGTGGATTTCTAATAAATATATACCATTCAACATCGCTTAACTTTCCCTCTGAAACTCAACATGAACTTTCAAATATTCTATTGTTTACAAAGTATATTAACTACTGTTTTCTTAAGGACATAAAATCATTAGCAATCTCATGTTGGGGTTAGACACGGTAAATACAGCCTAGATTTCTGTTTAGATGGCATTAGGACAGAAACTTAGAAAAAGCATGTGGTGGCTCCATTCCTTGACACTGACCCTAAAGTTTTGAAATGAACCATCTAATAACTCCATCCTTTCTATTGATCCCTCAAGTTTCCCATTAGGGACCACTCATCCTGAATTTATCCATCCTGAACAATATTTCTCCCCAACTTTCCCATGTGTGATTGGATCATCCAACTGCCACCTATTCCACCCCAGGAGGAATTGAACATAGGCAAAAAAGATGAGACCACAATTTAAATTAGACTGCCACGACATGTGAAATGGGCTGCTCTCCTCATACAATCTAGCTTCCCATTGGCCTCGATCAAGTCTGCGGAGGACTCAGGCATCCATTGCAGGCGTTCCCTACTTAAAGAATATTAGGAAACCATAGCTGTAGCTGCACCTGTGACTCATACGACTGTCTTTTTTGTTTTATTTTCATCTTTCCTTACGTGTCTGCCGCTGACTTCTAATCTTACTCTTAGATTGGAGGTCAAGAATTAAGTCCGTGTCTCATCTGTGATATTTTCTTTTTCTCAGTACATAGTATAGTCTCCTGGGCATGGTGGGTGCTTAATAAATATTACTGCTAATAATGATCGTAATTGTGATATTTGTTATGTGCTTACTCTGTGCCAGGCCTTGTACTAAGTGTTGGGATAAGTACAAGATAATTGGGTTGTACACAGTCCCCATCCCACGTGGGACTCACAGTCTTAATCCCCATTTTACAGATGAGGAAAGTGAGGCACAAAGAAGTTAAGTGACTTGCTCACCTTCATACAGCAGACAAGTGGAGAAGTCAGGATTGGAACCCAGGTCCTCTGCCTCCAAGACCTGTGTTCTTCCACTAGGTGTTGGTCCTACTACGTACCTATGGAAATTATAGTAGTCTTGCGGGGTCTGAAAATACCTTGATAGCTCCCGATAGTGCAGGATATTTTGGATTAAGAACTACATTTTTTTTAAATTTTAGGAAATCAGCCTTTGGAAGTGTTTGGGCCATCATTTGACCCTAGTAACCGATAATCTATAATTCATTTCTAAATGGTGCCCTGCATTTTTAAAGTCTCAAGAGCTTTCAAATCATTTTTAGAGGAAATCTCTTAATGAATAAACAATTGCAGATCATTTTGGAGACACAAATGAGCAAGTCTTACTCAAGGAATGACACCTCAAATGACGATGTGACTATGGACTTGGATTACTTATCTAAGGGTTGAAACCCAGAAGGAGTATTGTAATGTTTGCTATTGCTGTCAATGCAGTTTTCATTCATTCAATTGTATTTAATGAGTGTTTACTGTGTGCAGAGCACTGTACTAAGTGCCTGGAGAGTACAATTTAGCAACAGATAGAGACAATCCCTACCCAACAATGGGCTCACAGTCTAGAGAGTGGTTTTCTATTTAAGGCTTTCAGATGTTTGCTAGCATTTCTGCAGTTGTCTAGGTCACCAGTTCTTTTGAACATCTACAGTGTTGCCTAATGGAAAGAGCAGAGGCCTGGGAGTTAGAGGAAGTGGGTTCTAATCCAGACTCTGCCACATCTCTGCTGTAAATTCATTGTGAGCAGGAAATGTCTGTTTATTGTTATATTGTACATTCCCAAGCCTTAGTACCATGCTCTGCACACCGACCTCAATAAGTATGATTGATTGAATGAATGAATGCTATGTGACCTTGAGCAAGTCACTTCACTTCTCTGGGCCTCATGGGGATTAAAACTGTGAGCCTCATGTGGGACAGCAACTGTGCCAACCTGATTATCTTGTATCTGCTCCAGCCCTTAGAATAGGGCTTGGTACATAGTAAACACTTAAGAGATACCATAATCATCATTACTGTTGTTATTCCTCAAGTGAAAAATTCGCAATTAAAATACCTTCCACACGAACGTGTAGGTAAAATTTACCCCTTGCTATTGCTTCACTTTCCCACTGTGGTACTGTGGGAGAAGAGGAAAGGAGAACTTAATCAGGGATGGCCTCTCAGAGCAGCTGGACCTTCAATAAGGCTTTGAAACCAGAGAAACATAGTTGTTGGATATGAGGAGGGAGAGTGTTCCAGGCCAGAAGGAGGATGTGGGTAAGAGGTTGGTGGAGAGTCAGGTGTGGGCAGGGATTGCCTCTTTTAACTACTGAGATGTATTTTCCAAGCACTTAGTACAATGCTCTGCACATGGTAAATGCTCAATAAATGCGATTAAATGAATGAGATTAGATTGAGATATAGCGAGAAAGCTAGCATTAGAGGAGTGAAGTGTTCCGGGTAGGTTATAGGAGAGTGGTGATGTTACTTTATCTATCTTCATCTCTCATTTGCTGTTTCTATCTTTTTTCCCCCCTCATTCTTTCTCTCCTTTCTGGCTTCTTGGAAAGAGCACGCGCTTGGGAGTCAGAGGTAGTGGATTCTGATCCCACCAGCTCTGCCGCTTGTCTGCAGTGTGACCTTGGACAAGTCACTTAACTTATCTGTGCCTCAGTTACCTAAATGTGTAAAATGAGGTTTAAGACTGTGAGTCCCACGAGGGGCAACCTGATTACCTTGTATCTATTACAGAGCTTAGAACAATGCTTGGAACATAGACTGTGACCCCGTTATTGAGGAGGGATTGTCTCTATTGCCAAATTGTACTTTTCAAGCACTTAATATAGTGCTCTGCACACATTAACTGCTCAATAAATATGATTGAATTAATGAATGAACATAGTAAGCACCTAACAAATACCATAATCATTATTATTATTATTTCTGTTATTGGTGTTCTCTCCTTTTGGTTATCTCAGTGTTGTCAGATTTTGGTTATACTAAATGTTAAATGGACCCCTGCCTCATCTGTTATAAGCTTGTCCTTATGTCTCTCTGGATCTGGGCTTTGTCTTCAAGATGATTTCTTCATTAACTCTGCTGCAGTACTTCTTGGTTGTACTTTACATTGCACTTATATTGACATGTCTTTGTCAATATGTTTGTCCATCATTAAAATGTTACAAAAACATCACATTTCTGAAGCTGCGTAAGTTTCAGACTCAGTTTAAATTAGTTTGAAAACTGAATGCTTGCATATCAAAATGAGATTAGACTTATCCTTGTGTGAGTTTTTATATAAATGAACAGAATAGCTTGCTGATTTTCATGACTGACCTTTTTTAGAAGGCTTGCTTTCATTTGAACTGCACTCAACTATTTAATAAAATACAATGCTTTTTTTAGGTACCTTAACGCTCATTTTTAAGAGATGAATCTTTGTTTTTATTGCATTCAGTCCATTATTTTCCAGATGAAAAGGCTTTTTTTTGTGTGTGTGGAACATATCGATGACTCTGAACTATATTTCTTAGTTAACTAAGCCTAGTTGAAACAAAGCTCACTTGCATCTACTGATTGATTTGGCTCATGCAAACATTATTTTTTTTTTTAATGATGGCTAGAATTTATTTTGGAGATTAATGTTTAAGATTTTTGCTATACAAGCAAAGCATACATGTTTAATATCTGTTTTACAGTTAGAGTTATCCTATTTAAAATGATGAGAATTAACCTAATAATTATCCCAAACACTGCTTGGATGTCATCTCTTCTCTGCCAGGATTTTCCAAAAATCAAGAGAAAAGTGCTAGAGAAGGAATGTGCAAAGAGTGAAACTCAGTGACCCTTAGAAAGAGACTTCTAGAAAATAGCTTTGCATTAGAAACAAAAAGGAGAGCTATGATTTCCTTCATTATTTTTTCCAGGAGATTCAAAAGATATTCATTCTACAGTGACAATTCTAGGTAAATGGCAGCTCGGTGAATTTAGAAGTAGTGTGGTTCAGATTTAAGAAGCAGGAGAACTCATTACAATATCCATCCTTCCAGCCACTTGTATATTCAACATTCACATGCTATGTTGAATGAAGTTAATACCCCTGTTCTTCCAAGCATGCAATACCTCAGAATGACGTAGGAAGAGGATAAAAAGTGAATATGCTAATGGAAATAAGAGAACCAAGTGGTTACCGTTGTTCATTCATTTAACCATATTTACCATATTTACTGAGTGGTTTCTGTTGTTGTAGCTGCCGCTCTCTTACTGTAGAGTGGAAGCTTCCAAAATATGTGCCCATGCAATCTCCATCTTCTTCAGCAGAGCTGTTGAGTTTATGTTGAGTTTACATATCAACATCATCTTTTCCCACATTCCAAGAACATCTCTAGGACTTTAGCTGAGTTTTAGAGTGGATGGGTGAGCTGTCATCTGGATGGTCATTTTGAAAGTAAATGACTTTGAGAAAGTGAATCTAAAGCTAAAAACACCTCGTTTCACCACATTTCCATTCAGTGATCTTATGTTGACTCTGAGTTTTCAGAAACGTGGCACCTGATCCACAATTCCCTGGTGTGGGCTAAATTTTAATCTCAAACATCCATAATTTCATCTGAAATAAACCTTTTTACCATATTCCTATACAGCACACATTAAGGATTGTTTAATCATAGCTAGCACAGGTTCTTTGTCCTAAGTGGAACACCGTAAAATTATTAGCATCAAGGCTATACATTCTGGCTCTGTCTTTCATCAATTGTGAAGATTGTCATCAATGATGAAAATTAAACTGCTTTTATATAAACCATTTTTGTGAATGACTTTTAATTCCTGAAAAGGATAAAACTTGCAGGGATTTGCTAAGGCATATCGATCCCTAAATTAACTCATAATGTACTTGTCAGACCCTGTCATAGTTGAAATATCAGATATAGTTTTAATGGACATGAGCTCATGGCATATTCACTAATGGTCTTCATTTAATATATGTTTTAAGAAGTTGTTTTTCCTCTTACACATTTAGTCCAAGGGGGAATAAATTTTGTTTTAATTTATAGCAGGTACCGAATACAACTAGATTCAATTGATTAATATACCTCGTATTACATGAAAGTGTCTAAATACAAATTATGAGAAAAACAGTAATGGATTTAAACTATGATTCTATATTTTCACATTTCTCTTTTTAATTTAGTGAAAAGGAGACTCTGAATTAGTAAAAGTGTTATAAGAACATTTCCTAGTTATGACTTAATTATCATCTTGTCTTGGTTGAGTACATTCAATGCTTTCGGTGAGAAAGAGTACCCTTGGAATTTGATATAAATAAATTGTTGCCCGTGAAAGGATGGATCATGGGCAGTGGATAAGGTTAAGTGGAGAAAGAACAAGATGATTCTATATAGGTCTGGATCACAAAAAAAGGTGGCCAATATCAAGGGGGAAGGTCACTAGGGAGATGTGAACTCGGAGGAAACCACCCACCTACACCAAATCCCTATGTATTCACCAACATGGTTGAACTGTAAGGTTCTAGTAGGCAGGGATCGAACCCACCCCTTCTATTGTACTTTTGCAAGTGTATAGTTAAAGCACTCAAATACCATGAATTGATTGGTGATGATCCTTTGCTAGACATGCTGCCAGAGTGAACATATGGAAGACAGTTAGAAACCGTTTCTATGACTCTAAGTTATTTCAGCTCCATTGGGTGCTAATTTAGGGAATGGATTGTATGTTCTGTGAGGAAAAAAACATATATTTGATGTACAGGCTATAAACTCCCCTGTAGACTAAATTCCTTGAGGGCAGGAATCAAATCTATCAATTTGGTACAGTCCTCTACACACTGTAAACCCTCAGTAAATACCTAGGAGGTAGATCAGGGCTTATTCCTACATCATCGACAATATTGGAAGTGGGATTTATTTAGTTGAGGAGTGTAAAGATTAGAGATTACTTGGGATATGGTAACAAGAATATATTGATGGGTAATGTGCTTTTGCAAGAGCTTAATGTAGTGCTTGGGAACAAAGTTTGAGCTTAATAAATGTCATTGACTGATTAGGAGACCATGTGACCTAGAGAAAAAAGCATGTGGCTAAGAGACAGGAAACCTGAAAATCTAGTTCACCTCTACCACTGGTCTGCTCAGTGTCTTTTGGCAAGTGGCTTAACCTACCCGGGTTTTAGTTGTCGGGTAGCCATCTTAGTGGCTAGTGCAGTCTCCACTGCCCATGTTGATATAGTCTTGTCAGGATTTCTGCTAAACCTAGTCATAGTACCCAGCACCTGAGTGGTTCTTTAGTCAGAAACCTTTACACCTTTACCATTATATAACTCACTTAGTGAAAATATTTCACTAAACATTAAACTAAAGGAAGACTTCACTAAGGTAATGAGTAAATCCTTGGTCATGGATAGATACAGTAGAAAGCAGCCAACTACTAAGGGTTGAGGAAACTCAGAAGGAATAGTCTAGGATATGATTAAGCAATTGACAATCAATCACATTTATGAAAGGTTACTGTCTTTTAGAGGACTGTCTTCCTTGACACTCTCTTTACAGAGCTGCTGCAAATGGGTTAATAGCCATAATTCCATAATTATAATAATGGTGATATTTAAGTCTTTACTATGTGCCAAGCACTATAATAAAATAATAATAATAGTGAAAATCAAGGTATTTGTTACTCACTATATGCCAGGCACTGAACTAAGAGATGGGGTAGCTACAAGATTCACAGATTGGATACAGTTCCTGACCGACATGGGGTTCACAATCTTAATCCCCATTTTACAGATGAAGTAACTAAGGCCCAGAGAATTGAAGCGACTTGCCCAAGGTCATATAGCAGACAAGAAACAGAGCTGGGATTAGAACCCAGTTCCTTTAGACACCCAGGCCCATGCCCTATCTCCTATGCCACTCAGCGTCTCTAGGCTTCACTGCTGAGGTCTTCTTCAAATGGCATAGGGTTGTTTCTGATCCATAACTACTCCTTGGACACACCCTCTCCAGAACGTATGATATCATCTTCTATTGTAAAGTTATTCTGGCATGTGGATCCATAGAGTTTTTTTGGTAAAGATATGATGAAAGTGATTCATCATTGCCTTCTTCTGTGCAGTGAGCCTCTGCCATTGTCTTTGACCAACATTTTGATCACTTGATCATCTGCTTTTGACTCTTTCCCATGCCACTACTGCCGAGCACAGTCACATCGACTTTATCTAATGCTTTGGCTTAAACCTTTCCAGGATGGGGTAACCCTTTATGGCATAGCTCCAAACTTCAATGTATGCAAACACTCCGGGCACGATACGGGGTTGATTCATAGAGAGGTGCTGCTGGGGTGGGTACATAATAAACATGTTAGCCACAGTCCCTGCCTCTCATCATTCTCACTGTAGCACCTCAATGGGACCAACTCTCATTTAGGAAAATATGGGGATTTTGAAAATAATTCTGCCATAACTAGGTGGTAGGTCAGGTCTTATTCCTACATTGCCAAAATTGTGAGATTTATATTGGGAGTTGAGTGTAGAAATTAGAGATTAATTGGGATAAGGTAACAGGCAGATACTGTTCCCTCCATACTCCCTACCTACGCACTTGGTCCCCACCCTTCATCACCTAAATACTATCCCTTACCCATCTCAGCACTTTTCTTCATAAGCTTATGCTCATTTTTTTTCTTTTTCTGGAATTTATTTTAATGTCGGTCTCACCAATTAGACTAGAAAATCTTTGAAGTTCATGTCTATGAACTGTACAGTCCTCTCCAAAACACTTAGTATGGTGTTCTGCATAAACCAAGCACGCGATCAATACAGTTGTTTGAATAATAGTTCCTAAGCAGAGCTGGAATTCTGGCAAGCCCTTAAAAACACCAGAGGGATGATGCCATTATGCAACAATGGTAATAAATGATGGGAACCTTTAGTTCTAGAAGCTGCAGCAGAGGCTGAGAGAGATCATCAGAGCAGAGTTCTCTTGCACTGGTTGCTGTAAACTTTCTGATCTACCAGATGGGTCCTAATCTCTGATGCACATTCCTGAGTGCATGCAAAGTGTCTTCTGTGCCTCTGTGTGAAGATCTGGTCTAGGTATTCTTTGGGCTGAACTGGCTCTGACAGTCCTTATCACACTATGGTCAGTCTGAAGGATTGGGAATGGCACCTTCTATTTAAGACCTCTGATTCTGCTTTCCACTGTCGAGTGGCTGTTAAAGAAATGGTCCCAAGCTGCATTTGTGGACACCACTCCACCAGTTTTCCCAGCTCATGGCTTAAGGAATAGAGCACAGGTCTGGAGGTCAGAAGGACCGGGGGACTAATCCTCACTCTGCCACTTGTCTGCTGTGTGACTTTGGGCAAGTCACTTTGCTTCTTGGGGGTCTCCATTACTTCCTCTGTAAAATAATAATGAAGCTATTTGTTAAGCGCTTATTGTGTGCCAAACCCTCTTCTAAGTGCTGCGGTTGATAAAAGGTAATCAGGTTGTCCCACATGGGGCTCACAGTCTTAATCCCCATTTTATAGATGAGGTCACTGAGGCACAGAGAAGTGAAGTGACTTGTCCAAAGTCACATGGCTGACAAGTGGCAGAGCCGGATTCAGAACCCAAAACCTCTGACTTCCAAGCCTGTGCTCTTTCTACTAAGCCAAATTCCTTCAGTGGTTATTATGGTATTTATTAAGAGCTTACCATGTGCCAGGAACTGTACTAAATGCTAGGGTAGATACAAGCAAATCGGTTGGACACAGTCCCTGTCCCACCTGGGGCTCACAATCTTAATCCCCATTTTAGAGATGAGGGAACTGAGGCCCATAAAAGTGAAGTGCCTTGCCCAAGGTCATACAGCAGAGACGTGGTGGAGCCGGGATTAGAACACATGACCTTCTGACTCCCAGGCCCGTACTCTATCCCACTACACCATGCTGCGTCTCATGAGGTTTAAGAGTGTGACCCCCATGTGGGACTGGGACTGTTTCCAATCCAATTAACGTGCATCTATCCCAGCGCCTAGATCAATTAATAACCACTTAACGAGTATGATCCACATTACTATTCTTATATATTCCTTCAATCGTATTTATTGAGCATTTACTGTGTGCAGAACACTGTACTAAGCGTTTGGGAGAGTACAATTCAACATAAACAGGCACATTCCCTGCCCACAGTGAGTTTATGTATATGGAGGAAGGATCTTGGAGGAGAAAATTGTGAGATAGAGAGGATTTCAGGTGTACCTTTGATACTTTTGGCCTCAAAACATGACAGAATTCCCACCAACAAGGCTTCCCTAAAATCCCATCTCCTCCAAATATCCCTATTAAGTTACATCAACCTGAGCCACATCATCCTTTCATTGACTTCAGCACTTATAAACTCATGTATACCCCTTCTAGCATGTCTCTAAACCTGTGTATTCATTTATTTTGACCACTCTACTTATAGATATTTTTGTGTCCTCCATTAGCACGTAAGTTTTTTGTGGGCAGGAAATGTCATTTTCTTGTTCTATATTTACAAAGTGCTCAGTTCAATGCACTGCGCAAGTAAGAAATCAATAAACATCACTACTCCTAGTACTTCTTCAGGTCTATACTTTCTAAAAAGAGGATGAGGCTCTTGTTGTTAATGTTTTCTCCACTTTGGTGTCTGCTTGCATGGGCCTGTACCGTTGTCATAAAGATACATCTCTTAGTGTCTGAACTCCAATTAAGTTAACTTTTCAACAAATAAATCAGTCCAAAACAACATAAAGTTTGCAAAAAAAGAGAAGAGTAATCAGATTCCCAATCTGTAAAATGGATATTAACTCTCTGTTCTCTATCCTCCGTATAATGTGGGACAGGAAATTTGTCTGATCAAATTGTGTTATATCTGCCCCAGTCCTTTTCATCTAGTATGTGGTTAATGAATACAGCAGTTGTCATTACTGTTATTGTTATTATTAAAGGAAAGGGAAGGAGGACAGATGTCTTTACAAAGATAACCCTCACTCCATGCAAAAGGGATTTAAATTCTATAGATTCTGCCCTTATCACTCAATGGTATTTACCGTATTTACCGTATGCAGAACACTCTACTACACACTTGTACAGTGTGTGTATACAAGCTGAGTGCTTAGTACAGTGTTTGGATCATTGTAAACATTAAAAAAAAATGCTACAGTCATTATTAGTAATTCCACATACATTATATTTTTGCTTTAATTTAGACCAAAGTCACATTGTTGCCTGAAAAATTGAGCTAGCTGCTTCAAGGACTTGCTCTTACTCTCCTGCTAGGAAGATATTGAAGTGCTACTGTTTGTAATCTGAATGTAACTAGTGTCAGCAGATGGAAGGTCTCCTGTTCCCACCTCCCCTCCCCCCCCGCCCCACAACCTACTTTGGAGAGAAGAATCTCCCGAAAAATATACAATATAAGCAGGATAAGAGACAGTGAATAAAGGGAAGATGGAAATCATGTAAGCTGTGGCTTACGTTCCATCTTTTTTAAGAGTCAAGATTCCCCTCCCTAAAATTACAACAAGTAATCCAAAAAAGTCAGGAAAAGAGAAAGCTTCAATCTTACATTAGAGCATTCCAAGACACCAGAGCAACTCTAATTTAAAATCTGGGTCCTGTTTATTATCTTTTCCTTCGCTGTTTTTAATGGAATCTCCACCCTCTGATCAGCTCTGTAGGGCAAGGAGCAAGATAGGAAATGGGGCTCCATTCCTTTTGCTTGGATAATAGTCTCTCATTTAAACTAGCTTTTCCATCTGCTTAAGTCAGCATCAAGTAAGCTGTTTTTAAAATGAGTTTTATATTAAGAGTTCTGCTGCTGACTTCATGGCTGGACTGAGGAGAAAATCTGCCATAAGAAGGAATGAGCCCTCTCTAACCACAAATATTTTCATTTCATTCCAAGCGGAAAAGCAAAAAACCTGGATACTGTTCGATCAGTTTGTGTTCATGAGGACAGAATCATAGGGAGAAACTCCAAAATGGGGGTAATTTAATCCTCTTAGCAAGGCCAAATTCAGTTTCGGTACCCAGACGAGATATAATCAGTTAGATAGCTGGGGCCTCGATCATGGCTGACTTACAGCTTTTCTATGGCTGTTTCTTTAGCCAAAATAACTCCATGTGGGCTCAGTGTCTAGGAAGTGGATAAAATGAAGAGAAAGATCAGTGAGGCTGTACATAGGAAAGGTCAAGGGCCTGACAGTCAGCAGACATGGATTCTATTGCGGCTCTGCTCTTTGTTGGCGTGATCCTAGGCAAATCACTTCACTTCTCTGTGCCTTAATTTTTTCATTGGAAAATGGGAATTAATAAGAATAATCATAATTATGGCATCTGTTAAGCACTTTCTATGTTCCAGGGACTATACTAGCTCTGGGTGGATTCAACATATCAGATCAGATATGGTCCGTTGCCCCACATGGGTCTCACAGTTTCACTCTCCATTTTATAGACAAGGAACTAAGGGACACAGAAGCTGTGACCTGCCCAAGGTCACATAGCAGGAAAGTGGTGGAGCCGGGATTAGAACCTATGACCTTCTGACTCTCAGGCCTGTGCTTTATCTACTCTGCCATGTTGCTTCTCTAAATAACTAAATAGATATAGATATCTTAATAAATAGATATCTAAATATCTGTTCCATAGACAGTGACACCCAAGTGGGACAGGAATTGTGTCTGAACTGGTTATTTTGTATTTACCCCAGTGCTTAGTACAGTATTAGGCACATAGTGAATGCTTAAATGCCACCCACAGCAATATCAACTTGTCCTCCTACTAAGCACAGCAGGACATGATATCTGTCGTAGAATTGCCCCACAGGCGGCTCAAAATCCGTTTTATCCCCATTTGTAGCTAATTAGGAAATTGAGACTCAGTGAGTTTGTGACTTGCCCAAGGTCCTACAGTGAGGCCAGTGGCAGGAATGGGATTCAAATCAGTGGCTGCTGACTCCCTCTGCCATGCTGCCTTAAAGCCCACCTTAGCTGTGATGAATCACTAGAATCCACATCACTGATTATCTATTGTCGAAAGATCTCTAGACTCTACAATTAAAGATAAATGAATGGTCCTTGCCCTCAACGAGCATTCAGTCTAGTGTGAGAGTCAAGGACAATTTTGTGACATTCGAAGAACCCAAAGATGCTGTGTGCAGTCAGCAGAGGGGCTGCTACAGAGCTGTGCATATTAAAAACCAAAGCAGGCAATGAAAGAAATGAGCTAACTAATGAACAACTAACTACGGGTGGTAATAACATCTATTCACGGAGTGTCAATGTTCTGGGATGCACTGCCAAACCACGGCAATTATAGTTCCCCTCCAACCTATCCTTCTCTAATCCCGACCCACTCTAAATAGCAATAAACGTTCCTGCATGGTCTCAGAGGCCTCTCTGTGGGTGGGTTTGTGGCAGCTGAACGAGCCACATGATGCAAATAAAACATTTCCATCTGGGTGCGCGGGTGTCAACGGTGATTGAGCTGCATTCGATTACATTCTCCAGTTGGTGCATAATAATTTTAATATTTGTGGTATTTGTTAAGTGCTTACTATGTGCCAAGCACTGTTCTGAATGCTGGAGTAGATATAGGGTCATCATGTCAGACACAGCCTCTATGTCACCTGAGGTTCACCGTCTATGGGGATGGAAGAAGAACAGGAATTTAATCCCCATTTTGCAGGGAAAGAAACTGAGGTACCGGGAAGTTAAGTAACTTTACTCCATGGTTAAACAGCAGACTAGTGGCAGAGCCAGAATTAGAACACAGGTGCCTGGCTGTGGATCGGAACATACGTTCCGTGGGTCACAACCAAATTTTAATGCTTACCGTTTTCAAAGCTTTTGACAAGATTTATTCATTGCCAAACCTTTGGACTTGGAATTACCCCTCTACCTCAGAGCAGATGTCTGGATCACCCTCTACAGCAGCTGGCCCTGAAGAATAATAACAGGATGACACAGAATGGAAAAGGACAACCAGCATGTCACTTCCGACACATTCAAGCGACCCATACAGTCACATTCAGGTGGAGTTTTGTCCCTTTCAAGAGAGAGGTGATTTCATCACCTGTTTTCAGTAAAGCTTCCCAAATAGGGATCTACTGCTCTGAGAATACTAATGGTTATTGTGGTTTCTGATTCATCTGGTTGCCAATTGTCCCTTCCAAAAAAAGTTTATTCAGTTTCAGCATATGTTGGCAGCATTACGTTTTTGGGCTCCAACCCTTCATGCATCCAACATTCCAGATCGAGGTCTCCTACAAACCATTAAAACCTTCTGCTTCGCTTTCCCTGGATATAAAACGAGGTTATTATAACTTGCCTATCACACAGGGGTGTTGTGAGAATTAATTATTTACTGTTTAGCAAACGCCTTGAAACCATAAAGTATGACATTAAGCTATTTTTTTTTAATATCCATAATATAGTGATGCCAATGAATAAGAACCATTAGGAGCTTTTTATTGGGGACTATTAACTGAAATCTACAAACCACTATTATAGAGAGAGGGGGAGAATAGGCAAGGGAAGAAAGTAACATATGAAGTAAAAACTGTTTGGAAGAGCAACTAGGTTTGGGTATTAACTAACCCGAGGTAAAGCCTTAGCTCTTCCTCTGGAAAGGCAATTGGATGATAATAAATTACATCATCAACAGCTCTAAGGCATAAAAATTCACTATTTCAAGTCATGGGGTTTTATTATCTAAAGAGAGGATATTGCCCAGTCCTCAGGTCTTGACATTTTGTCACTGCATGATAATAAAGCCATAGTCTTTTATTGTAGGGGTAAAAGATAGGTCTGCAGCTCCTTAATTTATGACTCCCATGACAAATTTTATGGTTCAGATTCTTTCAATTTAAACACTGCATTGTGATATGCCCCTCTCTCCCCCCCCCCCCCAAAAAAATGGGCAGGATCTGAGGATCTGATCTGTGGGTAAATCTGCCTGCTTACCTCCTGCCAGCAATGCAATCTCCTCTGCTTTTGAATATGCAAAAGGAGGTTCAAGGTTAGGACCTTGAACCTGCCCAAAGGAATTGATTTGCCCAGAAACGTTCTCACTCTCGCGCCCTGGCCAGTCAGACTGTGCACTCTAGCCTGTAAGCTTGCCCTCTAGACTGTAAACTTGTGGGCAGGAAATGTGTCTGTTTATTGTTGTACTATCTGAAATAGTTAGTACAGTGCACTGCACAAAGTAAATGCTAAATAAATGATTGAATGATTTTCCTCTGTGAGGCATAGGGTGCACTGAATGAGCAAAACAGCAGTGATGCCTAGTAGAAGGAGCATGGGTCAGGAAGTTAGGGGACCTGAGTTCTAATCCCAGATCTTCCACTTGATTTCATTTTAACCTCAAGCAAGTCTCTTTTTATATTCTCTGTACCTCAATTTCATTATCTGCAAAATGGGGATTAAATACATATTCTCCCTCCTGTTTAAATATGAGCCCTGCTTGGAACAGAGATAATGTGATCCAATTGTATGGGCTCATACTAAGGGCTAAGAAATCCCACCATTCTTATTCGGACAGAGATGTATCACCCCAAAAGACTCCTTCAGGTGTAGGATCCATTTGAAGCTGAAGAAATCACAACACAGTGACAATGCTGTGGCAGAGAGCAGCAAGGCAACTGTGGAGTTGTCACCTCTGCTGAAGTCCTTCCACACACGAGAACCACCTTTGTCAGGTCTTCTGCTGAGCCTGTCCACGTTGCAAGACACCCTATTTGGTTCTTGGTCAAAACTCCTTCACCCTGATGGCAAAACTCTTGTTTCTTGCTATTTTAATGGTTTGATTTTTGGGGCTTACTAAAATATTTCCTAGAATTGGAGCAATTAAAATAAAATTAAAACCATCACAACCTAATGCAGGTTGCAAAATGATAGCTCACAATGGATGACTTTGTTAGGTGGGATCTGAGTAAACTTAAAGGGTTGGAAAATCATCAGACTACTAATAATAATAATAATGGTATTTAAGTGCTTACTATGTACCGGCACTGAATTATGCACTGGTGGGATCCAATCAAATCGGGTTGGACACAGTCCTTGTCCCAAGTGGGGCTCACAGTCTCAATCCCCATTTTAACAGATGAGGTAACTGAGCCACGGAGAAAGTGAAGTGACTCACCCCAGGTCAAAGAACAGACAAATGACAGAGAGGGGATTAGAACCATGACCTTCTGACTCCCAGGCCTATGTTCTATTCTACTATACATGATGATATGTGTTGCTGACCCTCCGTTGAAGGTGTACAGACAGAAAATGTCCAATGTATCAAATCTTTATGCCAAAGTTATCAGAAGAAACTTAAAAATCATGGTTGATTTTGTTTTTGTATATTGGTAGGGAAAGTG
Source organism: Ornithorhynchus anatinus (assembly GCF_004115215.2). Lineage (NCBI taxonomy): Eukaryota > Metazoa > Chordata > Mammalia > Monotremata > Ornithorhynchidae > Ornithorhynchus > Ornithorhynchus anatinus. The sequence continues at coordinate 31,938,064 of NC_041745.1, forward strand.
CCCTAATCTATATGCCAGTCAATCTAAAGCACCACAGTTTTTTTAATCAGTGATAACAATCATTACTATGTACCATAGTGAAAGAAATATATATGTATTAATTATGTCCCACTCTTTGCCTCCCAGTGAAATTAAATTAGCAAAAATCACATCTCAGGTTAAATTTACTATATCTATTTACTATTACTATATACAGGAAGTAATAATAATAGTAGTATTTATTAAGTGCTTATTAGGTGTCAAGCAGTGGGGCCTAGGGGAATGATCAAGGCCTGAGTGGCAAAAGAACTCAGTTCTTATCTCGGCTTTGCCACTTGTCTGCTGTGTGACTTTGGCAGTTCACTTCCCTGAGCCTCAGTTCCCTCATAGGCAAAATGGGGATTCATCTTCCATCCTACTTAGACTGTGAGTCCCATGTGGGACATGATGATCATGTTTCCATCCCGAGACTTAGTACAGTGCACACCAAAATAAGCCCTTAGCAAATACCACAGTTATACTAAGCACTGGGGTAAAAATGCATCAGATTCAGATAGTCCCTGTTACACATGGAGCTCCCTGTTTAAGGGAGATGGAGAACTGTTATTTAATTACCAGTTTGCAAATGAGGAAATTGAGGCACAAAGAAGTTGCGACTTCAGTAAATCAATTGTATTTATTGAGCACTGTACTACGCACTCGAAACAGTTCAATATATACATTCCTCGCCTATGCGAGCTTACAATCTAGAAGGGAGACAGACATTAAGAGAAATATATAAATTATGGATATGTGCATACATTTTGTGTGCTGAATAAAGGGAGCAAGTTAGAGTGATGCAGGAAGACAGAATCAAGTGGGAGAAGGGGAGATGAGGGCTTAGTCAGGGAAGGCCTGTGGGAGGAGATGTGCCTTCAATAAGGCTTTGAGGGTGGGAAAGTGTAATTGTCTGGTGGATATGATCACAGCAGCTGGCAATTTGGGAGCTGGGATTAGAACCCATTTGGTCTCCTGACTTCTGACTCCTCCCAGTGGGGTATTCAGACGCAAACATCTGTAACTTTGTCCATGTTGTGAAAGGCATATGAAGACTTCTGTCTGACATGAGCTTCTTTTGGGGATGAGGCTTCTGTACCACAGTGTTGGGTAGGAGAGAAAGAGAGAGCCACAGAGTCAGATGGAGAGATGACTGTCATGCCTCTCTTCTAAAGATGCCTGGAGCCCTGGTGGTTGGAAACATTGGATCTCCTCTTACAGAATTCCTGTCCAAATTTATTTCATATTTTGATATTACAGCAGCAGGTATAAGTCAGATAAGACAGGAACATTATCACAAAACATTTTGTATGTCCTTGGGCTAAGCACTGGGTCAAGCATGGAGGGAAATTACTTAAAAAAAATTAAAAAAAATCCCTACCTGGATAATCTAGTGAAGGTGTTGGGCACATAGATGATATAACTGCTTTGGGGACAAGATGTGGATGTGTTTGTCTAAAATACTTCTGAGACTTGCTAATGAGTTGTGTCCCCTTGATTGGCCCCTTCAGACAGGATCTGATTGAACATCTTTGTCGCACAATTTTCTTCTCTTCCATTGCTGCTTCTTATTACGGCTGGTGGGTACAAATTTCAGGCCAACAGTTTTAATATGCTCCAGAACACCTACAACCCAACTCCTCAGGGGTGAGAAAAGGGGGAGGGAGTAGCTGTGACCTCTATGAACTTCACACACCTCTGCAAGCCTCACAAAAGTTCAATCTGGCTCCTTGGGGGACTTTCAGGTCTATCTCTATAATAATCCCCAGCACCCACAGCCCTTGCCCCTCCTGAGGAAGAGAGGAGGTACAGGGGGATCCGGGGGTGTCATGTTGACATTATCCCTCTGGAGGAGAGGTAAAAGGTGGTGGTAGGGAAGGGAGAACCAAGTCACTGAGGAAGAGAAAGAACCTGGGCTCAAGAAATGTCTCACTTCCCTCTTCCCTGCATCTGTTCCCTGGTTAGTAGACCATAACTAGAGATATGATGTGGCCCAATGGAAAGAGTATAGGCCTACGAGTCAGAGGACCTGGATTCTAATCCTGATTCCTCCACCTCGGGCACATCACTTCTCTGTGCTTCAGTTTCCTAATCTGTAAAATGGGGATTCAAATGGTGAGCCCTGTACGGGGCATTTGTGTCTAACCTGATTAGCTTGTCTCTACCCTAGAGCTTAATTCAGTGCCTGACACGGAGTAAGCGTTTAACAAATACTGTTTAAAAAAAAAAAAAAAGCCTAGTATAGTTCCAGGACATATAGAAAAGAAATGGCGCCTCAAAGTGAAAAAATGAAAAGAAAAGCTCTAAATGATTGTGTTTTCAACTGTGCCAGCATTTATTACACTATGTAGATTTTTCTTCTCAGATATCTTGTTCCTAACTAATATAATTTTTTAAAAGATCTATAGTTTTGATTTTTATCCCTTTCAAAATGACCTTTTTGGAAGACCACTGCCCATACACTGAACTTTCCATCTCTGAGCTATAAATTTTTCATTGCTGTGACTGAGTCCAAAATGCTAGTCTATGCTTTGCTGTTGAAAAGTAAAAAGTTCTTATATTGTCCATAAAAGTCAATATAGCAGCATGACCTTATGGATAAAGCATGGTCCTGGAGAGTCAGAGGATATGAGTACACTTGTCTGCTGTGTGACCCAGGTCAAGTAACTTAATTACTCTGTGCCTCAGTTGAGAAGCAGCGTGGCGCAGTGGAAAGAGCATGGGCTTTGGAGTCAGGGCTCATGAGTTCGAACCCCAGCTCTGCCACTTGTCAGCTGTGTGCCTGTGGGCAAGTCACTTAACTTCTCTGTGCCTCAGTTCCCTCATCTGTCAAATGGGGATTAAGACTGTGAGCCCCACGTGGGACAACCTGATTCCCCTGTGTTTACCCCAGCGCTTAGAACAGTGCTCGGCACATAGTAAGCACTTAACAAATACCAACATTACCAACATTAACTCATCTGTAAAATAGAGATTAAGACAGTTAGCCCCATGTGGGACATGGACTGTGTCTAATCTGATTATTTTATATCTCCCCTAGCCTTAATATAGTGCCTGGCTCATAGTAAGCACTAACAAATACCATTAAAAATGAAATTAGGATGCTACCAAACCTACCAAAGTTAAAGTAGTTTTGACAGTAAATTATTTTCAAGTGTTAAAGTTTGTTGAATTGCTTCAAAGACTTGTAGAGATTCTTTAGAAACCATAGTGGTCTCATAGTGTTGATTATCATGTTCCAATCTTCTGTTTCATAAATCTTCCCAAACATTTTCTCATGATAATGTTCCAGCATGGTATTATACAAAATAACTGGACAAATCCCTAAAGGTCACTCACAACGAGTAAGACTTTCCAAATATATACTTGTTATTTATAAGATCTTGCATAATTATCTTGTTATACACATTTAATTGGAAGCTTTATGATTTAGTTATCCCTAGCAAGTAAGTTACATTTGGATTTGTCTTTTAAACGTTACCTAAACTGTTTCATTTAGTAAGTAAATGTCTTTTTCCCAGCACGAATCACTCATTAAATTAGGAATTTTTTGCAGACGTTGCTAGTTTGAGCATGCCTTCTGAGTGTCTCAGAAGAGCACATGATCGATGATTCTGCCCAAAGAGGCTTGGCTATTCTGTCCTGAACCCTTCACTCCAGGGTCCACCTCCCTGGACTCTTTTATTTGTTGAGATGAGAAGGCAGTGTTAGGCTAGGGGAAGACAGGACTAGGGACTTGCAAGGCTGAAATGCTACTTGCCCACTGATAGAGACTCCTGGAGTCACTGTTTCCAAGAAGGGACTCAGAGGCAGATCTGGTGAACCACCACTCACCATCACATTCCTTTGAGAAGCAGCGTGGCTCAGTGGAAAGAGCTCGGGCTTGGGAGTCCGAGGTCATGGGTTCAAATCCCAGCTCTGTCACTTGTCAGCTGTGTGACTGTGGGCAAGTCACTTCACTTCTCTGGGCCTCAGTTCCCTCATCTGTAAAATGGGAATGAAGACTGTGAACCTCCTGATTACCCAAAATTCATTCATTCATTCATTCATTCAATAGTATTTACTGAGCGCTTACTATGTGCAGAACACTGTACTAAGCATTTGTTATGTACAAATTGGTAACAGATAGAGACAGTCCCTGCCCTATGAAGGGCTTACAGTCTAATCAGGGGAGACAGACAATAACAATAACAATAAATAGTATCAAGGGGATGAACATCTCATTAAAACAATAGCAAATAAAACTGCTTAGAACAGTGCTCTGCACACTGTTCATGACCTCTGTTCATGACTGCACCAATGACCTCTGGCTCCCAAGCCTGAGCTCTTTCCACTGAGCCACGCTGCTTCCCCTGAATGTCTTGAATGAGGGAACTAAGTTACAGAAAAGTTAAATGACTTGCCCAAGGTCATACAGCAGATAGAGCTGGGACTTCCACACCTGTCCTCCTCCCACTAGTCTATGCTACTTCTCAAAGGAAGTTTGCATTGGCTGGGGATTGAACCCAGATCTCTCAAGGGAGATGAGAATACCACCAATGTTAATCAGTGTAGGTTATCTAATCTAGCAGGATTCTCCAGACCTGTCCATCCCATAATCATATTCTCAAAGCCCTAGGACACCTAACTGTCCTGCTACTGTTCATATTTTTAAAAGTAATCTACTTAAATTTAGCATTCAAATAATTAAGAAAGCCATGTACTATTCATCTCAATATCTGAGAGGGAAAGCAAAACAAAAACAAATTTTACACCGGGTTTGTGATGAAATAGTTTCCTCCAGTCAATAAATTCGTATTTCTAAGATTTCCCTTTTTCAGTTACCAGGGACACAGTGGTTAAATGTAGCTTGGTGTCTTTGCTGAGCTATTGAACAGTTTGAAGAAAAGTATGCTACAACACATCTTCCCACCCAACTTTTCAGTTGTGATCACACCTCTTGATCATTTTACCATACTTTAAATCTTTCCACTACTGGCCAACCCATCTAGAGATGGGCTTTTTTTATGTTTTTTTTCATACAGACTCCAGTTCATTCATTCTGACACTAGTCCCTTTATTTATTCCAAACACCCAGAGACTAAGTTTAAAAAGAAAATTTAGATATCCAATTCTTCTCACTCATAACCACTTACGTGCATAACCATAATACATTTATTTACATTAATGTCTATCTCCTTCTTGAGAGTATAAGCCCAATGTGGTCCGGGAAAATGTCTACAAAGTCAATTGTACATTCCCAAGTTCTTAGTACAGTGCTCTACATAGAGTAAGTGTAGAGTAAGTGATTGATTTTTTGTTTGTTTATTCCAGAAACGTTAACAACCTTGCATTTCTGAGAGCCATTTCTTAGTACAGTGCTCTGCACATATCAAGTCCTGATTAAAAACCCTGGAGACTGACAATGACCCAGAATTTACATAATTCCAGTGAAACCATTGAGCTGGCAAAAATAACATTTTTTTTCACATTCATAGTTAGTGTAGAGAATAAAACCATAATGTAAAAGTGGCACCTTTGCATTGCAAAATTGAAAGGGGAAGCACTGACACATTTCATAAATTTGCATTTAGCACTATGAATAATGTCAAATTTTCAATTTTTTGGATCCAATACATGTTCATGCCTATTAATGCATATCTAGTTTTCCTTACCTACCCCAAGCAAATGAAATAGAAGGATGATGTATTATCCAGTAAGATGCTATAATATTTTGCTAATTCTTACAGTTACTGAACTGGGTATGAAAATGTCTAAGGAGCAGGTATGAGAAATACTGAGTCTTTGTCAAGCTTCCTATTGTCAAAAGGTGGCGTTTTTACACTTACAATTACACTGTAAGTTACATTCCCTACTTTCCAAAAGCATATTTTTTGCTAACAATATATTGAAATTAAGTTTACTTGGTGTAGTGGCTAGTGCACAGGCCTGGGAGTCAGAAGTGCATGGGTTCTAATCCCGGGTCTGCCACGTTTCTGCTGTGTGACCTTGAGCAAGTCACTTCAATTCTCTGGGTCTCAGCTTCCTCATCTGTAAAATGGGGATTGAGCATGTGAGCCCCACAGAGAAGCAGCGTGGCTCAGTGGAAAGAACCTGGGCTTGGGAGTCAGAGGTCATGGGTTTTAATCCCAGCTCTGCCACTTGTCAACTGTGTGACTTTGGGAAAAACATTTACCTTCTCTGTGCCTCAGTTCCCTCATCTGTAAAATGGGGATTAAAACTGTGAGCTCCTCGTGGGACAACCTGATTACCTTGTGACCCCTCCCTTGTTCTTAGAACAGTGCTTGGCACATAGTAAACACTTAACAAATACCATCATTATTATGTGGGACAGGGACTGTGTCACTCTGATTTGCTTGTATCCACCCCAGTGCTTAGTACAGTGCCTGGCACACTGTAAGCACTTAACAAATACCACAATTATTATTACTTCTGTTCAGGCTCTGGGCCTAGAGATTGATTAAAAAATATGATTTAGTTATCTGAGGAAAAGTGGGTACAATACATAAATTCAGTGGAGACTCATAGCTAGAATCCAACTTGGGTGGATTTTGTATACTTTCCTTTCTATCCACTAAAAATTAAATTGTTGTCATGAATATAACCTAAATTAATAAAAATAAGGAGATTTGAAGTCAAAATCAACTCAGTGTGGGGGAAGTAAAGAGTTAATGTTAAGTTGTCCCTGATGATAGGAGAAACTGTATGTAAAATCAGACAAATATCGGAGACAATCGAGAAACAGAATTGCTAGGACCAATTGGAAATTCACTAGGCACCCGTCAGGATGTAGGTTCAACTGACTATCTAGGTAAATTAACCTGTGCAGTTACTTTAGTTACCAGGAATGAGCTGAGGCAAAGATGAAAATTTTTAAATAGTGAAAGACTGATTTGAATGGTCATGCCAAGGTTATGTATTATATGGTTACCTGTATACTGTGTGCTGGTTACTGTACAAAGCACTAGGTAAATACAAACTAATCGGGTTGAACACTATCTCTGTCCCACATGGAGTTCGTAGTCTTAATCCTCATTTTACAGATGAGGTAACTGTGGCACAGAGAAATGACTTACCCAAGGTCACTCATAGACAAATGGTGGAGCTGGGAGTAGAACCCAGGTCCCAAGAGAATATATCATACCATTCATTCATTCATTCATTCAATCAATTGTATTTATTGAGCGCTGACTCTGTGCAGAGCACTGTACTAAGCTCTTGGAATGTACAATTGGACAACAGATAGAGACAATCCCTGCCCAATAACGGGCTCACAGTCTAAACAGGGGAGACAGCAGCATATAGAAATACAACACAATGGATGGAGTGTGTGGGAAAGTGACTAACATAGCACATAAACTGAGGGAGATGAAATGTGGTCCTGAGAATGGACCAGGTGTCTTTTACCACCAGGTTCTCGCACTTGGGCTCTCTTGCTTTTTGCCCTCGGTATCAGGTGCCTGCTGGCATCAGGGCTCTGGTGTTCTGGGTTTCTTGGTCTCTGGTCTCTCAGTGATTTGAAAGTTCTGCTAGGACCAGGACCTGCAGGAGACCCAAGCAGTATGCTCAGCTTTATTTGTCTAATGGGTATCGTTTTGCTACCAGCTCGCTTAGGGATGGGAATAGGATGCGATGGGATGGGGCCCTGGCTAATTGATTGAATCCTTTGCAACAAGCTTTTCTACTGCAGTGCTTAAATTAATTTTAAACATCTAAATTAAATTATTTTCAGGGTTTCATGACACGTGTTTCTAATGTTCACATGTCTGCAGGGTATATATGATGATTAAAAACTCAAATTTCAATCTTAGAAAAAAATTAAGGGAAACCTTAAAGAACGTGGCAAAGCAGAGGAGATTTGGGGGACAGACCAGATTATATTCACCCTGGCATGAGACAATTAGAAATGGGATAGATGTTTTGGACCACAGATTTTGCAAAGTTCTGAAACCAAGAGGTAAGATCTAAACATCATAAATATCAATCAATCATATTTATTGATTACTGCGTGCAGAGCACTGTAGTAAGTACTTGGGGGAGTTCAACATAATATAACAATTTACCTTTCCTTGCCCACAACAAGGTTACAGTCTAGAGGGGGAGACAGACATTAATATAAATAAATAAATTACAAGTATGGACATAGGTGGTTTGGGGCTCGGAGTGGGGATTAATAAAGCGACCAAGTCAGGGTGATGGATAGGCAACCAATGGAAGTTCTTGAAGAGGAGGTACGTTAAGTGAGGTGATTGTGCACTTGAGCTTTAAACATACACGTGATGCCAGTCATTTATTGCTGACAAAAAAGGAATTTACAGATATTTTATCAAGTTTATCCTGGTTCAGTTTTCTACAGCAGCAAGACAGATAATAAAAGGGCCAGATATATGCTCTGGTGAAAAACATAATCAATGTTTTTCAGATACAGTCAAGTAAAAAGCAAAAAACTAAAAGTTTTCTTTTTCAGTTTTATTCTCAAGTGTGCTTCACATTAGACAGGAAGATTTGTTTAGGAACTACTGTAAATAGTAGAATTTTTTTTTCCAGGAATAGTTCTCAGAAGTACCTCAAAATATCTCAGACCTAAAGAACATCTCCATTTGTCATAATAGCAGATATTCTTCAAATGGCACGAGTACTCTTTCTCACATGCCTGGCTCCATTAATTTAGAGGGGTAGTAAATGCTCTTTTTCAGTGTTCCTGTTTGGTCAAGTAAAAAGAGACATTGATGGTGTGGAGAATCACAAGGAAAATGATGAAAGATAGGCGAAAGTGAAGTAAATCGGTTTTGGTATTGGCCTGTCAAGGGAGATGAATCAGAATAGACTATCCTTTTTGCTCTCTTTTCTATGAAAAAAAAAAATCCTTACTTCAGAAGCAGTCCATTCATTCCTGCCTGCTCTCTCCCTCTAGAAGAAGTTAGCATGGCTCTGAACAAAATATTTTAAGAATTTGCCTTAAGCCTTTCACTCCTTTGGAGTCAAATCCATTAGAAAGTAAGGTCCTTGAAGGAAGGGATTATATCCTATGCCTCAGGTGAGACAAACCTACTATAGAAGACACTTTCAACTCTCCAACTCCTGGAGTAGTTTCACACAGTGTCATCTACAAGCCATTCTGCATCGCCTACATGCTAAGATTTGTACCCCTTAAGCACTTGATATTCACCCCAGCCCTGTAGCGCTTATGTACATGTTAGTCAATCAATCATATTTACTGAACGCTTACTATGTTCAAATCACTGTACTAAGTGCTTGGAAGAACACAACATAGCAGAATTACCTGACACGTTCCCTGCCCATATTGAGTATACAGTCCTACATTCTTCCATTTGCCCTATCTCTAATTTATTTTAAAGTCTGTTTCTCCCTCTATGCTCTAAACTCTTTGTCGGCAGGGATCATGTCCACTGACTCTACTGTATTTTATTCTCCCAAATGCTTAGTACAGTGCTCTACAATAAATACCACTCATTGTGTCTGTGTCATTTCCCCTCTTCTTCCCTAACCCTCCTCCCAGTCTTGTGGTGGGGAAAAGGATATGTGCTTTTGGAAGGAAGCAAAGGACAGTCCCCTGGGTAAGTCTCACCTGCTTTGAGGCTAAGGACCAGACTGAATGGCAGTTGCCCTCCGTCTTCGAGGCTCCTGGGAGCATGTCCTGCTGCAGGGCCATTTTCAGGAGCTCCAGGCTGGACCTCTCCAATCCAGGTAGTTCAAGACCATTCCAGTGTCTCCCCATCTAGACTTGTAAGCTCGCTCAGGACAGGGAATGTGTCTGGTGTTTTTTTGTTGTTGTTGTTACATTGCATTCTTCTAGTACTTAATACAGTACTCTACGCACAGCACTCAATAAGTACAAGTGACTGACATGTTAACTCATTATGGTCAATCATCTATCATCAACCCTTTTTCAGGCTAACCTAGAATTATGGCAGTGCATGTTTCAGAATCTGTGTGATCATTTGCAAAAAAAAAAAAAAAAATGTTTTTGATTGCAAAGATTGGGATCTAGAGTGGAAAGCAAAAAATCAGGTTGTCTTTTTTTAAAAAAATTTCCACTGCATCTGTCCATTTTAATGGCATTATTTAAGTACATTCAACCCACCACATACCAACAGGCAGCAAGGACTTGTTTACACAGCTGCAGTTACCCGTGGAATTCAGATGAGTCCTAGTTTTGCCTGAGTTACCTAGAAATTTGAGCCAAAGCATATGTTTTTTAGCAAATATCTTTCAAACTCAGATCCCTTCATTTGTTTGCAGGTGGACTTTGTCAAAGAATGAGGAACAGAAATAGCAAATATAAACAGATGCCTTATTTCAGAACTGTCCAGTAAAAATCAAAGGTGAACAGAACAGTTCAATTGAAATGCATGCTTTGGAAAGCTGTGTTTTTTTTAACAAATTGTAAAAATTAAAATGCAATTAAAAGGACAATGCTCCTTTGCTCCTTAATAATAACTATGGTATTTGCTAACTTCTTACTATGTGCCAGGCACTGTACTAGAGCTAGGGTGGATGGATACAAGCAAATCGAATTGGACAGAGTTCCTGTCCCTTGTGGGGTTCACTGTCTCAATCCCCATTTTACAGATGAGGTAACTGAGGTACGGAGAAGTGAAGTGACTTGCCCAAGGTCACAAAGCAGTCAAGTGGCACAGACAGGATTAGAACCCGTGGCCTTCTTATTCCCAGGCCAGTGCTCTATCCACTACTCCATGCTGCCGCTAAGCACCCTATTCTCCAATTATAACCTTATCAGATCCCATTAATTCCTATGGCTATGACTTTCCAAGTCCTTACTTCCTCCTCTTAACCCTTGATATTCAAATTGTTATCAACCACTTAATTCACTTGTTTTCCAGGAAGCCTAACTGATGGTGCAGAATGGCACCATCAACTTCAAAATGACTTTTCGGTAGTGGACATGTGATGGCTGTTATAACCAATGTCCAATACAAGAAGAAAATAGCCACAAAAAATTATGGCAAAGTATAATGAAGGATGATACTAGTTAAAGTTTAATCAAAACATGCTAACAAATCTAGATTATGCTTACACTGGCCCAGAAAAGGGCAATTTGATCAGTTCTAAGAGTACAGGTGTAATCTTTCCCATCCATCTTTGGCAGTCCCTGTCAGGATAATGATTTCAATCTTATGACTGAGACACAGGATGAATTTCCTTGAAATTCCTGAGGACAGAAACCAAGAATCTGCTATGAAAACTGAAGGTTTCAAGGCTGTTACAGTCTAATCACCAGCATCATCTACAGGATCGGGTGACTTCTGAGAACAGAAAACTGTTCTAAGTGAAGGAAATATAAATGTGTTTCCTAATGTCAGCTTATAGACTGGTGGGGTTGTAAGCAAATACGATTGATTAAGTTTCAATAAGTAAAGCAGACTAAGAATATGTGTATGTGTGTGTGTGTACATATATATATATATATATATATATATATATATATATATATATATATATATATATGTATATAGATAGATAGATACACACACATACATATTTATGTACTTATAATAATGATGGTGTTTGTTAAGCGCTTACTATGAGCCAAGCACTGTTCTACGTGCTGGATGTATATATGTGTACCTATACATGATAACCTATACTTGTACATGAATGTATGTATATATGTGTACCTATACATACTGATTAGACTGTAAGCCCATCAATGGGCGGGGACTATCTCTATTGCCAAATTGTACATTCCAAGCACTTAATACAGTGCTCTGCATATAGTAAGCGCTCAATAAATGCTATTGAATGAATATGCACAAAGGATATATACATATACGAAGAATATATATAAATAATGCATATTTTTATACGGAGGATAATGAATATATCAATAATACCCTTGATTAGTATTTGAAGTATTAGAGAAGCAGCGTGGCTTAGTGGAAAGAGCCTAGGCTTGGGAGTCAGAGGTTGTGAATCCTGGCTCAGCCACTTTTCAGCTGTGTGACTTTGGACAAGTCACTTAACTGCTCTGTGCCTCAGTTACCTCATCTGTAAAATGGGGATTAAAACTGTAAGCCCCACGTGGGACAACCTGATTACCCTGTATCTACCCAGCAGTTAGAACAGTTTTTGGCACAAAGTAAATGCCTAACAATTACCATCATCATTATTATTATTAAGTATTCATTAGTGTTTAGCCTGTCTCACACTACCCAACTTCAAAACATAGGTACTACCTCAATCTGTGCTTGGGGGAGTTCAGCACAAATGCATTTATCCCTGGCCTGCTCCAGCATAAAGGATTGAAGGAATTGATTTGTGTCTATTTTACCCAACTGTCCAATTCAGAGAAACTTATTTCGAACAGAATGCACTACAATTTTAAAAATGCCTTCTCTAATGGAGATTACTGCATCATCGATAACAGAGTTGTTTCTTAGGACTATTGCATTAGAAATAAACAATTTGGGATTTACTTTATTATTTAGAATTCTGTGATGCCAGGAACATTGAAAATGATATTCATCTAGCTGGCAGCTCTCATAGAAGCCTACATTTATGAAATACTCATTTTATGTCTGCACTGTATAACAGCAAAATGTACTCTAGAATAACCTGTTTGGAAGACTGCTGCATTATAATCTCAGTCTTCTTGAGACTTATTTAATCAAAATAGCTATGCTTAAGTGCCACTACATGGAGGAGACATGGAAAAAAAAGTCAAATGAACAGGGAGAGACAAAAGAGGAGCAATTGCCATACTGAAAGCTGTTTAAGGTCTTGAGGCCTATAATGTCTTTTCCATAAATTTGAAGTTAAAATACCAGTGAACTATTGGTCACATCTGTACAACTAAGTTCTCTCTGAATTTCAAAACATTCTCTATGATTCATGAGCACAGATTGAAAACACTGAAAAAAAGGTAGGTTTAATAACTAGATGTTCCTGATATTTATTAAATGAGGGGGCTATGGGGCTAATTGCCTGAATATGGCTTTGATATTCATCCAGTTTTATTCTGAATTCCTGTAAATTCCATGGCATTTGGAAATAAAGGCTTCAGAGAAGCCATGCACCCTGACAGTCTTGACTTAGAGTAGGTATGGAAATTCCTTGAACGGTAAAAGAGAGTTAATATTTATTTTCTTTATTATGGTGTTTAAGTGCTTACAATTTGTCAAGTATGGTTCTAAGTGCTGGGATAGAGGGGAGTTAATTACGTCAGATAGCTCATAGAATGATGGGGAATTCGTTATTTTGCCCAGAACATCTTTTCCAGTGTGCTACAAGCAGTTCTTCAGTATGTTGTAAAATAGCTAGGCATTCTTAATTTTTGAATATGCTCCAATTCCTAGTGAAGATCAAATATGCCAATGCTTATAGGTGAGCTTGGAAAGTCTGTGAGTTATTAACACTGCCCTAAACATTGTGTAAATAATAAAAATAATGATATTTTTATGTGCTTACTATACCACTAAGCACTGGGGTGGATTCCAGCAAATCAAGTTGGAAACATTCCTGCCCACATGGGGCTCACAGTCTTAATCCCTATTTTACAGATAAGGTAATGGAAGCACAGAGAAGTTGAGCCACTTGTCCAAGGTCACTCCGCAGACAAGTGGCCAAGCCAGGATTAGATAAAAGACAGGCTTCAAATGCAGAGATAGTACATGTAGAGATAGTTACTTGCTGCATTAATGGATTGTGTCTTGAGATCATTTTCTGGTATTCTTCTTAGGTAAAAATCTGAACCCCCAGAGAGTAAGCCCTCTTAAAATTACTTGCCAGGCTTGTCTGGTTGCCTCTTATAGACTGTAAGCTTCTGGACTGTGGGAAGGGAACAAGTCAACCAGCTCTATTACACTGCACTCTCCCATGTGCTTAGTAATGCTCAGTAAATACAGTTGGTTGACTGATCTCTCTCATGGTATACCAATCCAAGAGGCCACTGCTCTTTTACACTGTCTGCCATTGTCTTCCTCTTGCTATTATTATCATCCTTTTCTTCCTCTCCCACGTCCTCTTCTTCATCCTCTGGTTTATCCTCTTTTCTTCCTATTTTTATTGAAAAGCAGTTGGCTTAGCGGATAGAGCTCGAGCCTGGGAGTCAGAAGGATCTGGATTCTAATCTCAGCTCCAACTCTTGTCTGTTGTGTGACTTTGAACAAGTCACTTAAATTATCTGTGCCTCAGTTACCTCATCTGTAAAATGAGAATTAAGACTGTGAGCTCCACGTCGGGCAGGAACTTGATTATTCTGTATCTACCCTCATCCTGGCCCTCTTAACAAATGCCACTAAAAAAAGGATATCTGATCACACTGGATAACCTTCTAGAATCCTATCTCTTGCCTCTTAATCCTAATATTCCCTCTATTAGCTGACACAGATCTCTTCTCCACTAATAATCCAACTCCTCCTGAAATCTACTGATATTTTTGGGTGCACAATTTCCTGATGTGACAAATTCTGTGTGTTTTTTACTCGGTAGTCCTGAAATCTGGAAGCATAATTTGAGTTCTTTTTCCTCCTCCAAATGAGATGATCTTTTTAGAGCTGTATATGAAAGTTAACAAGACATCTGGATGAATCATGAGGCATCTCCTCTGCATCTGGATCTTTTCTGCATACTAGATAGTTAAAAGCATATTCAGAATACATAGACCACATTAAAGCAACTTCCAACTTTGTATCTTTGGGAGGACAAAAGAGGCATGACATTAATATTCAATTTTCAGGGGATCAGATGATCCTCCAACTGAACTCGATCTTTTAGCCGAGATGTCAAACTTTTACTCTGCAATTAGGAGCTCAGTAATGATCCCCTGATCATGATTTCTCTAAATCTCAGCTATATGGTGTTATTTGCAGGTGTTTGAGATGCAAAAATAAATGATTTGTTTCCTATGATCTGACTTTGTTGACTGTGGGCTCACTTTCATGATCTGTATTCTATTCTCCCTACATGATATTGGAAGGGCAAGAGGCTTTGTGGGGGGTGTGTGTGTGTGTGTGTGTGTGTGTGTGTATACGTGTATTTCTCTGACATTATCCTCTGCAAAGGATCTTTAGAAAAATGGCCTTAGTGCTGCAGTTTGTATTCACCACCCACTGAGCAGACTGTGAAGGTGCCTCTGTGACTGTTTGCTACTCAAAGCTGGTATCTGTAATACAAAACCCGATTGATGGATAATTTGCTGACACACAACTCTGGGCCCTGCCATACCTCTTCCCCAAGAGATCCCATTGAAAAGGAGAGCCTGAAATGGCTAGCCCATTTGTGGTTCTCATTGTTACATAGAGGGAGATAAAAAATCTTGCTCCTGACTCCTCGGCCTCTCTTAACAGTTGCAAGCTGTGTTTTGAGATTTGGCAGTTCAGATCCTTGACCCAACATCTTTCAGTGAAGTGTCAGCCTAAGAGGTTCTATGACAGTTTAATTCTTTGCAACCCCCGTGGCAGAATAAACTTGTACATAGCCTAAGAACTGGATGAAGATCATGCTAAGTTTTCTAAAAATCAAAAACAATGATGTCTGTGTTGTGGAAATAAAACAACAACAGTCTTTGAGTATGTCTTTTGTGACTTCTGGAATCTGGACCATCTTTCTAGAGTGATATGGAGTCTGAAAACAGTTTCTTCCACCACAGAGTTTTTAAGTCTGTTTTGTGTCTCTAATCGTCCTTTTGTTATACTGTTGTGTTGTAAGCTTGTCTCTAGCTCACTGTGGTCAGGGAATATGCCTACCCACTCTGTGGTATTGTACTCTCCCATGCACTTAGTACAGAACTCTGCACATAGTAAGCACTCAACAAATGCGATCGATTGACTGATTAGTGTATCTTTATTAATTTATTAATCCCAGCTCTGCCACTTGTCAGCTGTGTGACTGTGGGCAAGTCACTTAACTTCTCTGTGCCTCAGTTACCTCATCTGTAAAGTGGGGATTAACTGTGAGCCTCACGTGGGACAACCTGCTTACCCTGTATCTCCCTCAGTGCTTAGAACAGTGTTCTGCACATAGTAAGCACTTAACAAATACCAACATCAATATTAATATTATTTTTTTTTCTGGCGGATCCATCACCAGTTTCACTCAATCGATGATTATTGGGATCTTACTACGTGCAGAGCATGTCTTGAATATTTTGAGGAGTGCAATAAAATTAATAAACAAATTTCTCCTCTCAAGGAATTTTCAATCCCAGCCTTTCTTTTAGACTGTCTTCTGAGATCATCCCCTTGTTCATACTCTGTTGTGTTCATCCCACCACTCAGTACAGTTCTTTGCACACTGTAGGTGCTAAAGAATTCAACTCTTTGGATTAATTCTGCTTCTGGAGATTAAATCAGAAAAACAGCATAGAGATATAGTCATAGTCATACACAAAATAAATAGTGTAGAATGTAGTGTAGTATAGAACTGAGCTGGGTCACCCAACTTCAGCTCTGTGACCTTAATGACCACCACCCCTCAGCATAAACTCTCAGCCACTAGTTTCTTTTCCTTTGGAGGACTCCATGTTTTATATCTGTGAACGGTTAGCCATCGACATTAGTTTTGCACAGCTTGAGATCCACTGGAAAACTCCACCTCAAATACAGTGTTGAAAGACCGGCAACAATAATCCTGGATCATTTTTCGGATAATGCTAATATTAAGACTTAATTACTCAGTTCAGTTCTGCCATGCTAAATCACTACTTGGGTTCTACAAAGAGATCACATTCCCTTGCGTCCTGAATAGGATTCCGGCATGGGCACATTCCTACTTTTAAGGTATTTTTACATTTGTAGATTTTCATTCAAACTGACATGGAAAGAATATACCTACCAATAGGCAGTGTTCCAAAAATAATATATTTGAATTTTTATAGTGACTCTGAGCATTAATATTCATCGCCGCTCAAACCAAAATAAATTATGAATAGTTCTCATGCCAATGATTACCTACTTTGGGGTATTTACAGAAAATGTGATTTCATAAATTTTAAATTCATATATTTATTAGACAATTCCCTTTAAAAATTCAAGTTCTGCATAGTACTACTGGGCCTATTCATCACCATCAAAGATATAATAGCACCCATGAAATTAATTAATTTTTAAAGAACTAAAAATATCTGACATATAATTAATACAGCCTTGTGTGCTCTATGAATTTCATGATCTAGGTAAGAGTTGTGCCAAGTGATTGTTTTATCCCAGAATTATCAGGATAATGACACATTCTACTTTACTTTCTCCCTTCTGCCTGACACTCCCTTTCCCTTGATATCTAGACCATTGTTCCTTCCATCAGAAATTATATCTCCAGAAGGCCTTTCCTGATTAACTCTGGGTGCATCCTCAATTTATCCTCCCCTCCCCCAACTAATGCTACCTCAACACTTCCAGTTCACAAAAGCATTTCCATAATTGCACACACTCCCCGTATACTTTTATTCACACATATTTAGATACTTTCCTTTCCCCTACCTGTAATTTATTGAAGTGATTATCTTCCCTCCTAGATTGTAACCTCCCTGAGGGCTGTGCTCTATAAAGAGTAGGTGCTCAATAAAAATCCATTTTTATATGGGGCACCTGAATCCACATTATCTAGTATTTAAGAGGGTGCCTGCCCCCAAATACAAAAGCCATTTGTCAAAGTGACAAGTTACAACGAATATGAGACATGTCACCTGCTGTTTGGAGGCTCATATATTTGTGCGTCATATCTCATTTTCAGAGACACAAATTTAACTGGAGGGATGGGGTTAAATTGTTTTTAGTGAGGATGTGAACAATATGAGGAAGGCTCTAGTTGTAGTTTGTTTTCCATTGCTTCTTCCATCAAAAACTAAAGGGAGCTCCAATTTCCCCAAGTATCCCTATGGAGTATAGAGCTAAAATGTATCGTGAACTGTTTTGGCCACCTTCTTGGGAATAAAATAATGGACATTTTAGAGATGATTAATAATTAAAATTCATATATCATTTGCAAGAATTGAAGATGTTCTCAACTTAGAGAACAAACCTGGGAGCTTCAAAATTGTAGAGCAGGAAAAAGGGGGAAATATAACCGTCTGAAAGATCTGTGATACTATGTATATTTCTTGGCTTCCTTAAATAATAGAGAAAACTATCCTTTACACAAACCACTCTAATGTAAATTCCTTTGGTGATGCTTTGTGAGCAATCTTTACTTAAATTCAGCGCAGTATAATCCATTCCTACCTCAGATTGATGTTAACCATCACCAATCCTTAAAAAAAATTCACATTTTGGATGAGATGCCATTTTGACCTTTGATAGCCTTAGGAAAGTTGACTTCAGAGAATAATCATCCTCTCTCTAAGAATGAGTTAATAAAGTGAAAACTGTTGAAGATGTCTTCATTCTTCTGGGGTTTGCTTCTCCAATACTCTTTCTTATCAATAGAATGAAAGTTCAATAAGGCTAGAGAACTTTCAGGTCAGTGAACAATGACATCTTACCTCCTGGGCAGTCAGAGAATGACAGCTGATCTCTCTTTGTGCTTTTAAGACTGTTATAGCAGAGGTATTCAGTCCCTGACCCATTGATCAGTCAACATCATGCACCAATTCATCCCATTCCCAGAGGAGCAGCAAAGGATTGCCTTGCCTTCTGCTGTCGAGTCATCTCCAACCCATAGCAACGCCGTGGACACATATCTCCCAGAGTGCCCACCTCCATCTGCAATCGTTCTGGTAGTGCTTCCTTGGTAAAAATACAGAAGTGGTTTACCATTGCCTCCTTCCACACAGTAAACGTGAGTCTCTACCCTTGACTCTCTCCCAAGCCACTGCTGCTCAACACAGGGTAGTTTTGACTTGTAGCAGATTGCCTTCCACTTACTAGCTACTCACTAAGCTAGGAATGGAATGGATATGCCTCTGCCTGACTCTCCCTCTCTCAGTTGAGACTGGTATAATACTGGAAACTCTCCTGATGCGACCCTGAGTAAGAAAAGGATTAATTTAGTACAAAGTCACACAACAGACAAGTGGCAGAGCTGGATTTAGAACCTAGGTCCTGCTGACTGCCAGACCCATTTTCTATCCACTAGGCCAAGCTGCTTTTTTATAATTAGTATTATTACTGTTAATATTATTATTATGAGACCTGGATTCTAGTCCTGTATCTCCCATTTGCCTGCTTGGGACTTTACACGTGCCATTTAATTTATCTATGGCTCAGTTTCTTCATTTGTAAAATGTGTAATCAGTTCCTGTTCTCTCTCCTCTGAAGATGGTGAACCCCAAGTGGGATGGACACAGTGTCTAATATGATTATCCTGGGGGCTTGGCATAACAAGTACTTAAGTGTCACAATTATTGCTATTGTTATAAAAATGAGCTAAAAATGGTTGACCACTATTCATTTTTATTTCCTTGATGACCTCAGTTTTTGGCAGTATTCTGCTGAAGAGGATCCTTTTACTGTGTCAAAACAAGTATTCACTCAGAGATGCTAGCTTTCATTCTGAGATGTTTTGTAGGAAGAATAATATTTGTTCTTTTAGAAACCTGTTTACAGGAAAAAAAATGCTTTACCTAAAAAATTCTCCCAGACTTCTATAGAATTAACAAACGTTGACATTTTGATTGCTGGTCAATATGATTCTTCCTTATGGATAAATTCCTATAAATAGCAAATAATAACATCCAGTGAACCAACTAAAGGAATTGAAAAAATCTAGTGGAATAGTTTACTAGTCTATTCTGTAGATTACGGCATTAACATTCTGATCATACAGCCACTGACAATGATTGTAATGAGAACTGGAAATGTCATAAAATGAAATCATTCTTGTGACAACGTCTATAATGAGAAACACAGAATGCGACAAACTTAACCTGCTCTCATGACAATTTCTTCAGGCTGTAATTTGATTAGCTTATGAACCCATTTGAAATCATGCTCACAATGGACGTTTGAGATATAAATGTATTTTGCATTCATCTATAATTTACATGCAACACCAGTGACAGGTCTGTATCTCATTATCTTTAGCACCGTGTTCTAAGTTGGCTGAGTACATACACAAAATAGCCACTGCACTGAAAGTCAACCTATTTATGAGTTTATTGTTTGAAAATGTATCTTTTAAAGTAGTAGAAGCAGTATTTATTAAGCACTTATAGTAGAAGCAGCAAAGAGCACAGGCCTAGGTGTCTGAAGATCATGGGTTCTAATCCCTACCCCGTCTTTTGTCTGCTGAGTGATCTTGGGCAAGTCGCTTCATTTCTTTGTGCCCCGATTAAAATGGGGAGTGAGACTGTGAGCCCCATGTGGGTAGGGACTTTGTCCAACCTGATTTGTTTGTATCCACCCCAGAGCTTGGTACAGTGTCCGGCCCATAGTAAGTCCTTAACAAATACCACTATATTATTGTGCAAAGCACTGTAGAAGACACTGGGGAAAATATCTCATGGATAAAATATAGACACACTTCCTCATCCCATAATGAAATCACAATCTAAGAATAAAGGAAATGAGTGATTTGGTGATAGATACATTACAGCAAATTACAACTGGGAATTAGTTCCAGCTAATGGAGGAAGTTCACTTTTCCCTGTATTAGAGAACACACTTTAACCAAACTTCCGTATTAAAATTTTCACTCCTTTTAATTCCTACTTATACTATGAGCCCCATGTGGGACAGGGACTCTGTTTAGCCTGATTAACTTATATCTACTCGAGCACTTAGAACAATGTTTGAGACATAGTAAGTGCTTAACAAATACCATAGCACCATTAGTAATAACAATTGTTTGAGATTATAAACCCTACAATGATTAAATAATTTAAGAATCTTTAATTTATTAGATCTTTAACACCGTACTGATCTATTTTCCATAATCAAAAAAGATCCATAGAAAGAATTCTGTATTGGGTGTGAAACCTCTTCCTCACCTACATTAAAATAAAATAATAACATTCTTCAAAACTGACTTCAAGACTTTTGCTGTACTCGATCTGATCCTCTCTTCTTGTGTAAGACAGCTAAACCTCTGTGTTTCTAATGAGCAAATATTCTAAAAAATCCTCACTTTTGACTCTTTTAACTCCAACCCATCATTTGTATCTTCATTCCTGGCAGCCTCCCTAAACTAACTGATTCACATTCTTCCAAAATTTCCTAAAAAGCTACTCCTCCAGAATTCATTTTCTGATACATTTGCACTCCATTTTCTTTGTCTCCTTAGCTACCTCTGGATCTGTACACATTTAGCTGTTCATGATTTTCTTGAGTCATTGATCCACTTGTGATCTCCTGTTTCCTAAGGCAAAACAGGTCCAAGGATCAGGGGCCAGGGGGAATATAACCTTTGTAATCTTCCAGGGAAGGGAAGGAGAGAGATAGAAGTTTCAGTAAATATTTTGGAGGCATTGAGCTTTTTCTTTTTTTTCCTTTTTTTTTTTTTAATGGTATGTATTTTAAAAAGCAAATGGTCAAAACCTGAAATCCTTGAAGCTCTGAGTGGACATTGGCCCTACTAAAATGTGTAATGGTTATCTAACCACATTCTGGGGATCCCAATTTTACCTCCTTTTAGTTCTTTTCAAGATCAAAGCATTTCATTTGTTAGACAATTTCACTTCATTTGCATTATTGCATGATAGTTTTCATGCAACTGTCAGGGTCACTGAGATTCTCAAAAAAATTCCTGGACTTTAATATGCCCATAGAACATCCGTGGGATACAAATCTACAAAAAATGAGCTAAACACATTCTGAAACCCAATATGAATGTTCAGAACTGTAAAAATATTTATCTCTTCAATGTTCTATCTCTGAACCTTGTAAGGGCATATTTTCCATTTGAAGAAATGAGTTGGCTAACTTAATAGAATTCTTCTAGGTTCACTAAGAGTTTCAGAAATCTCAGAGACCCTTCAAACAAAT
Organism: Ornithorhynchus anatinus; assembly: GCF_004115215.2. Lineage (NCBI taxonomy): Eukaryota > Metazoa > Chordata > Mammalia > Monotremata > Ornithorhynchidae > Ornithorhynchus > Ornithorhynchus anatinus. The sequence goes on from NC_041745.1 coordinate 31,959,978, forward strand.
CTAAATCAGAAACATCATGAAATTTGATGAGAAAGGATAATCTCCAAGTAAACCCATCTGAGGCTATTGCTTTGGGTTCACAGAGTTTCCTTGACACATTGTTTAAACACTGAAAAATACTTCAAATATTGGCATGAAATAATTGCGGTCTCTCAAATAATCAACCGAGTTCATTTGGTAAAAGACAACCAGGTTCTCCACCGACATATACAGTGCCACTTGCCTCCCTCTTGAGCTTAGACCAGATAGAACTTTTCCTTCCTCCATTCCCTTTCTGTATTTTGCCATCCATCTGCTCCATAATCACCAGTGCCCCTTTGCTTAACCCACTCTGTACACTTTAATTAGGCAGATGTGTCTGTCTGGCTTTTTCCCTAAACTTCCTTTGGAAAGTTGGATAGTGACACTGATGCTGCATGTGGAAGAACCAATTATTTGTCCCATACAGATGTACGCAAAAATTGAAAAACAATGATTCACGTCAAATGCTATCATATCGACTTTCAAATTCACATAGTGGAAGAGGTAAGGTGTGTTGATGTAGAGATCAGTGAGCTTAGAGAAAAGTAACTGGGTTCTTGTTTCCCATTCTCTGTGCTTCACAGGCTTTTGGAAGAACAAGGAAGCAGTGTGGCCTAGTATAAATAGCATGGGCCTTGGAGTCAGAGGACTTGGGTTCAAATCCCAGCTCTGCCACTTGTCTGCTGTGTGACCGTATGCAAGTCACTTTGTTTCTCTGTGCCTTAGTTTCCTCATGTATGAATTGGGCATTAAATCCTACTCCATCCTATTTGGGGTGCAAATCCCTTGTGGATAAGGACTATATTTAACCCCATTATCTTCTATCTACCGCAGCACTTAATAGTGCTTAACATATAATAAGGGCTTAATGAATACCGTTACAAAAAGAGACAAAGACAAGCAGTGTAGTCAAATGGATAGAGCCTTGTACTAGGAGTCAGAAGGACCTGGGTTCTAATCCTGACTTCATGATGGGTCTGCTCTGTGACCTTGGGTAAATCATTTAACTTCCCCGTGTTTCAGTTTCCTTATATGTAAAATGGGAATTAAGACTGTAAGCCTCATGCCAACAGAGACTATGCCCAACCTGTTTATTATAATGATAATAGTATTTGTTAGTGCTTAGAACAGAAAGCACTGTTCTAAGTGCTGGGAGGGGGACAAGGTGATCAGGTTGTCCCATGTGGGGCTCACAGTCTTAATCCCCATTTTTACAGATGAGGGAACTGAGGCACAGAGAAATTAAGTGACTTGCCCAAAGTCACACAGCTGACAAACCGCAGAGCCGGGATAAGATCCCATGACCTCTGACTTCCAAGCCCGGGCTTTTTCCACTCAGCCACACTGTTTATCTTTTATCTACCCCAACACTTAGTATAGTGCTTAGCACCTAGTGAGCACTTTATGAATATGATTTCAAAAAAGGATCACGGATCCATCTGACCCCAACTCTGTTTAATCCCCAGTTTCCACTGGTGACACTCGACCCCTGCTTCGAAATGATGATCTAACTGTCCTTAGTCCCTCAGTCACCTAGAACAATTTGTGGTAGGGAAAAGTGCTGTGAGTACTTAAAAAGCAAATTTTCAAAGACAACAAGGATGTGCATAGCTCTTAGCCAGGGCAAGGCACTTGGTTTGCATGGCCAGCCTCGTTGTCTAAAAAATAAAGGTCAGAAGCAGCATGGCATAATGGAGAGAGCACGGGCCTGGGAGTCAGAAGGTCATGGGTTCAAATCTCCACTCCACCACTTGTCAGCTGTGTGACCGTGGGCAAGTCACTTCACTTCTCTGGGCCTCAGTTACCTCATCTGTAAAATGGAAATTGAGACTGTGAACCCCACATGGGACAGGGACTGTATACAACCCGATTTGCTTATACAGTGCACATAGTAAGTGCTTAACAAATACCAATATTATTATTATTGCAAGGGTCATCAGAACATCTAAATATGGCTGTCTGGCAGCCTGGAGATGCCTGTTCTCTTCCTGAATATTCATTACCGGTGGCAAAACGTGGGTACATTATTAAGATTAATGTCAAACCAAAATCACTTTGTGTATAAAGAGTTCCATAAGCAGTATAATCAGCAGAAAATGATGAAAACATAATCACAAAAAATAGAGTCCAGCTCCAAAAAAATCTGACATTGCTGACAAGCAAGCTGAATTAAACATAATTTCTCCCTGAAAGAGATTTGCTTGCAGACAGATCAAAACTGAACAGCAGAGATGTTACCTCCTCCCTTGAGCAATATCATTGTCTTGCGATGCCCGATAATAATGGACTTCCACTACAATTGCAGATATGAGAACTTATAAATTCTCCTTTTCTGTCCTGGAAGGACAGAAATGCGTGTCTAATAGCTTATGATAGTGGTCTCTAGCCACTAGAGAAAACTAGCCACTCAGAATGATCTTTAACCAATAGTGAGAAGTAGTCACACAGAGTGGTCACGAGGCGTTAGAACTAGCCACTCTGAGTGGTCACTAGCCATTCCAGAGAATAGGCACTCATAGTAGTCACTAACCACTATAATGAGCCATCCAGAATGGCCACTAAACATTAAAGAAAATTAACCTCCTAGAGCAGCCACTAGCCAATAGAACTGTCCACCTCGTGTGGTCATTAAACACTAGAGAGAACTAGACATCCAGTATAATAATAATAATTGTGGTATTTGTTAAATGTTTACTACATGCCTAGCACTGTTCTAAGCGCTGAGGTAGATACAAGTTAGGTTGGACACAGTCTTTGTCCCACATGGGGTTCCCACTCTCAATCCCCATTTTACAGATGAGGTAACTGAGGCCCAGAGAAGTAAAGTGACTTTCCCAAGGTCATATAGCAGACATGTGGTGGAGCCAGCTTTAGAAGCCAGGACCTTCTGACTCCCAGGCCCATGGTCTTGTCACTAGAGCTTGGTTCTTGTCAAAACGATATTTGTAAAGCACTTATTAAGAGTCGGAGTCCCATGTGGGACAGGGACTGGGTTCAACCCGATTAACCCTAGTGCTTAGAACAGTTCTTGGCATATAGTGTTTAACAAGTACCATCATTATAATTATCATTATTAGTATTATGATGTCCACCGTACTAAGTGCTGGGGTAGATACTAGTTAATTATTCATATTTATTGAGCACTTACAGTTGGCAGAGCACTGTACTGACCATTTGAGAAATTTGAATGTAACAGAGTTGGTAGAGACATTACCTGGCCACAACACATTTACAAGCAGTGTGGCTTAATAATCATAATCATAATAATAATGATGATAGTATTTGTTAAGCACGTACTATATGCTAAGCGCTGGGGTAGATACAAGGTAATCAGGTTGTCCCACGTGGGGCTCACAGACTTAATCCCCATTTTACAGTTGAGGGAACTGAGGCACAGAGAAGTGAAGTGATTTTCCCAAAGGCACACAGCTGATAAATGGCAGAGCAAGGATTAGCACCCACAACCCCCAACTCCCAAAGTCATGCTCTTTCCACTAAGCCATGGTGCTTCTCTGAATGGATAGAGCACAGGCCTGGGAGTTCATTCATTCTTTCATTCAATGCTGTTTATTGAGTCCTTACTGTGTGCAGAGCACTGTACAAAATGCTTGAAATGTACAATTTGATAACAGATAGAAACAATCCCTGCCCAACGACGGGCTCACAGTCTAAAAGGGGGAGATAGAAAGCAAAACAAAACAAGTTCTAAGTTCTTCAGGAGTTCAGATTCCGGCTCCACCACACATCTGCTGTGGACAAGTCACTTCACATCTCTGAGCCTCAGTTTCTTCATCTGCAAAATGGGGATTAAGATTGTGACCCCCATGTGGGACCAGGATGGTGTCTAACCTGATTATTTTGTATCTATCTCAGCACTTAAAACAGTGCTTGGTACATAGTCAGTGCTTAACAAGTACCATAACCATTATTATTATTATTATTGTCTAGATCATAACAATGTCCTAGTGAAACTGCTTCTAAACCCAGAATGTTCTGTTACAATCTCCAGAATAAACGTGACTATTCCAATCCTCTCCAGGCCTGATCCCATGCTGAGAACCTGTTCCACCCTTCACCACTATCAGCATCATCGTCATCATCCATCGAGAGGTAGTGTGGCTTGGTGGATAGAACTCGGGCCTGGGCGTCAGAAGGACCTGGGTTCTAATTCCGGCTCTGCCACTTGGCTGCTGTGTAACCTTGGGCAAGTCTATTCACTTCTCTGCACCTCAGTTCCCCTCATCTATAAGATGGGAATTAAGACTGTGAGCCCCATGTGGGACATGGACTGTGTCCAGCCGGATTACCTTATATCTACCCCAGTGCTTAGAACAGCCCCTATTATATAGTAAGCGCTTGACAAGTAACGTTAATAAAATAGTAGTTTTAAGTACTTATTGTGTGCAGAGCAATGTACTAAGCACTTGGGAGAGTATGCTATAACAGAGCTGGTCGATGTATTCCCTGCCCGCAGTGAGCCATTAGTCTTGTCATTCATGCGTTCAATCGTATTTATTGAGCGCTTACTGTGTGCAGAGCACTGTACTAAGTGCTTGGAATGTACAATTCAGCAACAGTTGCCATGCAGACTCCATCCTTAAAACTTCACTGGGCATCCCCTCCCTTCCACTGCCAAGACCAGCCAAACATGCCCCCTCTGTCGTGACGAGGTCTCAGGTCTGAAACCATGCCAGGATTCTATGAGTGTTTCTCCCTTTTTACGGTATATGTTGATAGTTTACTATGTGCCTGGTAGATAAAAGATAATTAGGAGGGACACAGTCAATGTCCCACTCGGGACTCACAGTCTTAATCCAACAGTGCTCGGCACATAGTAAGCACTTAACAAATACCAACATTATTATATTTGTACAAATGAGGTTAACTGAGGCACAGATAAATTGAGTGACTTGCCCTAAATCACACAGCAGATTAGTGATGGAGCTGGTATTGCAACCCAGGTCCCTCTGACTCCTAGGCCTGTGCTCTATCCACTAGGCCATGTTGATTGACCCTGGCTTTTTTCAGCTGATGTTTTCTCCCCTACCACTCTCTCCCAAGATAGCCTTCCCTTTTTTAGTATTTATTCCCCCAGACTCATGGAGAACATGTTTTCAAACTCCTCTTTTGATGACAGTCTTGGGTATGTTGAAAATTCACAATAAATGCAATCCAAGCTATTACCCAAGTAGGGATAGGAAGCTAAATAGCAATGGTCTAATCTCACTCAGCAAATGGGCCAACCATCAGCTTTTAATTATCAATAACACTGTTGCAAACTGAAGATGATACCTCTGTGTATTAGGAAAAGCATGTTGCCTTTATCTCAGAAAATAATAAAGAGATAGATGACAGTGATACAATCATAATCCTGTTCTTATTTTAATAGGTGTGCTGCCCATGCGAGAATTTCATTTTGTTTTAAAAAAATACATTTCAATGAATAATGTTTTTTCTTTGTTAAACACTACCCGCCAAGCACTCTGTTAAGCACTGGAGTAAATACAGCCAGGATTTTACATGGCATTCAGAGTCCAAGGAGGGAGAATAAGGATTTAATCCCCATTTGACAGAAACTGAGGCACAAATATTGAGTAACTTGCCAAGGTCACGTAGCAGGCAAGTAGTAGAGCTGGGATTAGAATTGAGGCCTCTGACTCCTGGACCAGTGATTTTTCCACTATGCCATGCTGCTTGTTGATTTTCCAAAGGTGGAGAATGTGTACAGGATATCAATATTTCAATATTTAATGTTTGCTTATATCACATTTGTAATGTATCCAAACACTTTACTTGGATTGTGAGCTGCAAATGGGACAGTTAAACATGACTGTGTATTGGCCCCATTGTTTAGCTCAGTGCTGGGCAAATAGCAAGCACTTGACAAGTACCACAGTTATCATCATTATCATTATGGACTTCAAACATTATTATTTTGCCTAAAAAATGGATGTCGTTTGTATCAATTATAACCATACCTGCAATGTAAGAGGACTCGAGGGAGATTTAATGTATTATGAATATAGTCTTGCATGTTTAAAAGACAGATTGAAGTGTATTTTCTTCCTTACTCTGGAGTATTATAATTAAAAATAAGCTTCACTAATCAAAATCAACAGATGAAGTTTATTTTCTTCCTTATTACAAAGTATTATAATTAAAAATAAGCTTCAGTAATCAAAATTAACAGATGACAATTTGCAATGTTTCATCCTTGAAAATCATGTTGTTGTTTTAATCATTACTTAATCATGCTACCTGGTTCTTCTCACCAGACATTTTAAAATGCATTTTTTTTTCTAGCCGTGGCCTTGCTCTTATCAGAGTTGCAGGACTTAATAACCCTCAGGGAAATATCCAAAATGACCCTCCATGGGTGGGAATCCAGCAAACATCTCCTCTTTAATTGGCCCGCCCCCCGCCCATTGAGTACTATATTAAGCCCGTCATCAACAATGATATCTATTAAGTGCTTACCATGTGCACAGTGCTGTAATAAGCACTTCATAGAGTACAGTATAACAGAGTTAGTAGACATGTTCCCTGCCCCAAATGAGCTTACAGTCTAGAGAATAAGGTTAAGGTTTCTGAAGTTTCATGGGAATCACTGAGATATTGAACCTGTTCCTTCCAGGGAAAAATGTCTCGATTGCTCACTTTGGAAGAAGCTTTCATTTGTTTTGGGGTATATGTGCTAACTGTTAGGGAACATAGGTCAGTAGCCTTCTACAGGTGAATTCGCTAATGTCAAGATAATTTGTTTTCACCCCCATGGCATTCCTCATAGGTGGCAGCAAGAGCAGAGCTATCAAAACTTACCTTTTCTAGTGTTCAGGAAAAATCATTCCCTTCTATTCCCTAATCCCCTAGAATGTGCTTTACTTGTCTGTTTATTCTCTTTCTTGCTCTCTCTCTATCTCCTTCTTGCTCTGTACCTCTGTACAAAAATTTGGTTAAACCAAATTTCTCTGTACCTCTCTGTCTACCTCTCTCCCTCAAATTGTGTCTCAAACTCTTTTTCTGTCTCTCATTTTCTTTCTTTTTTCTCTGCATCTTCCTCTCCCTCAGTTTCTATTTCTCGCTGTCTTTCTCATGCCCTGTCTCTGTATCCCTCTTTCTTTTCATTTTTCTTTTTCTCTCTGTACTTTTCTGTCTCTATCTTTCTCTCCATCCTTGATTTCTGTCTCTCTCATATTCTCTGTCTCTGTACCTCTCTGTCTCTCTTTCTCTGTGCCTCTCTGGATCTCTCCTCTCTCGATTTCTATTTCTGTCTCATTCATGCTGTCCATCTCTCTCTGTCTCTCTGATCAGACCCATAGGTTCACCTCTTGTTATGGTCTTTGGTTATATGTTTATTTCTCTGTCCCTGAATACATCTTTGGGTTTAGCCATTGCTGGATCTCTGAGTCCCTGATTTTATCTGTGTGTTTCCAGCTTGGTTGCTCTTTCTCCCAGGGTCATAGAACAAATTGGACACTCACTGAGTTCAATGCACTTAACTAACCTCTAACTAAGAGGTTAGAAAAGGACAACCAAATCACAGGACACATTCCCTGCTTACAATGGGTTTATACTCTAATGGAGGGAGATAGACACAAATGCATTTCCAGGCCCTTATTGAATGTTTTTTTCTTCACTCTCTCAACCCAGAAGGCCAACTTTCTGGGTTCCAATCAACTGCGGAGGTCCTGAAACCCCACTCAGGCTCTCCAAAATCAGCAATTTCTTCTCTACTTACTGGCTGGACTGTAGTGGTTCTAGCTTCTTGCAAACCTCACACTCAAAATTTAAAATTATCTTCCACATTTGAGTAGCCAGAATTGAAGTAGTAATAGTATTTAAGTGCTTATTGTGTGCTAAACAATAAGATATAGAAGTAGGATTTAGGCACATCTCTGACCCTCAAAGGATTCACAATATAAGAATGTAAGCAGAGAGAAGAGTCCAGCAACCAACGCATAATGAAACACTGAAACAGTAAAGCATCATGAAAGTCAAGGACTGAATCCCCAAAATGTAAACAAATATCAGTAGGGTGTTGTGGCTAGAGAGGCAAAATTTCAAGATCTTAGTGACTCAGAGTCCAAGGTATACCCACAGACACAGCAGCCTCTACAACAGATTCCAGTCTTCCCAACATTTTGTGGGAGCTTTATCTTTCAACAGCTTTTCTCTTTCCCTCCAGGGTGGAGGAAGTCAGGAAGGGATGGTGTCTCCTTGGTGATGTAGTTGTGCCGGTTCTGTGGGAGGTAGTGAGGTTGGCTGTCTGATGGGAGGAATGCCAAAGGAGCCGAGTTGAATCTTATATTACTGCAGCTGGTTGGTACAGAACATGTCGGGAGCAGGGGCCCAAGTTAGCATGGAGAGAAGACAGTTTGGCTCCCAGTTCTTTGCTTGATCAATCAATTGATCAATCAGTGGTATTTATTGAGCATTTATTGTGTGCACAACACTTTACTAAGCACTTGAGAGATGCAATACAGTAGAGTTGGTAGATAGATTCCCTGCTCACAATGAGCTTACAGTCAAGTAAGGTTCCAATCAGCCGCGGTGATCCCGAAATCCCAATCGGACTCTCCAAAATCAGCAATTTCTTCTCTACTCACTGGAGTGTTTTTTTGTTTGGTTTTTTTTTTATAAAAGACATAAGACTCTGTTATGAATATATTATGGTTCCTCTAGTTCCATAGTCTCTTCAAATAATAATAGAATCCATGGAGGAACTGTATTAGCAAATGTCTTTCTTGAAATTAATCATTGGTTTAAGATGAGGTTGGATCATCTAACATTCCTAGCCTTTCCACTCTGTAGTTGAGCATATAACTTCTCCCTCTAGTAACGCATTATAGACCACTCAAATTCCTCAAATTCACCACCTCCTGAGTGAAGTATTTCCTTGTTAATGTTTTTAAACCCTCATAGGATAAACTCCTTGTGGGCAGAGAATATGTCATTTCTTGATTCTGTACTTTCCAAGCACCTCCTAGAGTGTACCTGACAAAATGGAAGCTTAGTATAGCTCAGTAAATATTACTGCTACTACTGTCAGTCAATCAGTGGTATTTATTGAACATACACTACATGCACATCACTGTATTCATTGCTTGGTAAAGTACTACTAAGGTACCTTTGTTATAAGTCAAGCTTCAAAGGGCATTCCTTTACCCTGGTGTTGTGAAATTTGATGGGCAGCACTTCCTTATAATCCTTATCTACTGTCTTCCTGACTTTGCAAACTTCCATCTTATTTATTTTTATTCCATACCTTTCTCCTCTAACACATCTTAATTCTTCTAGTCATCCTTGTAAGGAAACTGCTCACTTTCCCCCATCACAATGACTTGTTCATTCCAAGCGCTTAGTATAGTGCTCTGCACATAGTAAGCGCTCAATAAATACTATTGAATGAACCTTCTGAGTACCTTCAAGGAAAAGGATCCAAAATATAGTTAGCATAATGGTGGACCTTGGGTCCCAAATGAATCCTTGAAAAATTCCCCCAGTGTCAGTCTGCTGCACTAATAATCTTTCTAAATTTCACTACTCTTCTGCTTGCTTATGTTTAGAAATATCCATTCATTGTTGCAAATCCTCACTGGTTTCCAACTCAAATGAGGGTAAACCAGAGAAGGAAAAACAACAGCTGGAGGAGTGAAGGAAAATCAAAGCAGATGCTTTCAATGTAAATGCTGATTTTAAACAATCCACCCTAAACTCAAACACAGTGAACACACTTATCAACTCCATCTCTCTCTTTTTCAAGTGTCCTTCTTTCTCAATACTCTGATGGTGTTCCTTTCTGGGCATAAGGGTTAAAAATTTAGCAATTCAGAGGTTATTACATTTTAATTCCTCCTCAAGCAGAGGCTAATTTTGAATGGCAAGAGCGGAGGAAGGATCATTTACTTATTCTTTGAAGTTTAAAGAGCTTGGGTACCCACTGCCTCGGGCTTCTATGTTCACATTTATGTAAAAATATAAGAGGTTGAACACCTCTGCTGTACAGCCTGTCACTAGTCCAGCTGAGAATAACTGGGACAGCTTGGCTCCAGTGTTTTTTTTTTTTTTATCTTTTACATGGAGTTCAGAGTAGGGCTATTAAATAAATGTAATTGCAAACTTTTAAAAAAAAGTTTTCATTGAACTTTCAGTGGAATTATGGAATTTATAAAGTGTATTTAGAAGAGGAAAGTTAAATCAGGCCTATTCTCGATGCCTGTGAAGAATAATTCATATGCAATGGGAAACTGAAAAGTTTCTTTTTCTGACAAAAAAAGCAATGATTTATTTTCAACTTCCCATTTCCCTGTCCTTGCCAAAAGCAAAATACTGGATTTATCTACAAAGCTGCTCTGAGTTTCAAGCTAAGTACCTGAGTTACCCCCACATAGGTGAAAGATAAAGGCCAGTGTCTTGAAACTCAGTAGTTGCAAACAAAGAGTGTTCACCAGCTCAGTTTTCTGCAGTAATCAACAAAATGCACAAAGAATAAGAAGGGAAAGTGTCAGTCATGAAGGTAGAAAAGGTTGTCAAACATTCCTCTTCAATTTTCTTCCTTAAAGCATGAGCTCCTTCAGAAAATGGTGCTCCCTATGTATTTGAATGTCAGGTCATTAAAAATAATTTGTAAAAGTCACAGTAGCACTGTACTTTACTAGGTGTTAAAGTCTATGTTAAAAAAATAAGGATGACCTCAAGACTAGGAGAGGCAAAGCATCAATTTTTTTTCATATTAACAAACAAATGCAATATTAGTAAGATAGGAGTGCATCATTAGTTAACTGAGGAGAGTTTCCGAGAGGAGAATTACACCCTAATATATTCAAATTTACAAGAGGTTCAGTGGAGTATTAAGGACATCATAATTAAGGCATAGATCAGGCACATATTATAAAATGATAATAATAATAATAGCAAGTGATTTTTAAGTTTACTTTATGTTGAACACTCTACTAAGCACTAAGAGTAGGTAGGTGAGGGAGGTCTGGTAGGAATCTGAAGGCTGGAGAGAGTATTTCAGTGCTGGTGACTTATATAGTCTGTCAGTGTACTGTGATCTCAGAGTGACCTCTAGGAAGGGGTATTCTTACCTATACTCAGAAAATTGTGAAGCTTCCAGTCACAAATCAATCAGTGCATATTCATTGAGCACACTGTTTTAAGAGTACTGTACTAACCCTTGGGGTGGGGATAAGAGCTCAATTTTGGCTTTCAGGTATATATGCTCTAATTGTATGGGCTTTTTTTAATTATCCAAATCATTTAATCATTTAATGGTATTTAGTGTGTGCCCACTTTATGCAGAGCACCGAACTAAGCACTTGGGGGAGTACAATATAGTAGAGTTGTTAGACATCATATAGGCCTCAAAGAGTTTACAGAGTAAAGGGGGAGACCGATATTAAAATAAATAGACAGGGAAGGAGCAGACTGTTACTAAGAAAGTGAAAGCTCCAAGGAGAATCAAGGCCATTAGATTGTTTTTTCAGGGAGTCATTGGTAATCAGTTTCCCTAGCCTAGCTGTAACAAAGAAGTGAACTGGAGGCATTGTAGAATTTCTACCAAGAGGGTGTAGGACCTCTTCCATTTCCTTGGGACACTGCTCAGCTTGGTGCTCAAAATAGGGGTTTAGAGGCTATGGTAGAGCTGGAGCTCCTCGCTTTTGAGTGTGTCCCCCAGGTAGACTCCATTCTTTTGCAAAAGACCAGGCATCATTTGGGTACCCCAAGGGCAGTCGATGTCTCGAGTGATAATGTTAACTGTGGTACTTGCATTGTACTTACTGTGTGCCAAGCACTGAGGTATATATGTGTAAAGTACCCTCATCTTTTATCTACCCCTATGCTTAGTAAAGTGCTTGGACTTACCAAATACAACCATTATCATCACATAATATAATTTCATGGGGCTCACAGTGTAAGGGGAAGGAGAACTATTTTTTAATCCGCATTTTACAGACGATGAAAACTAAGGGACAAAAAAATTGGGAGTCAGGAGAAGTCTGGGAGTGAGACGGATCAGGGTTATAATCCTGGCTCTGCCACTTGTCTGCTGTATGACCTTGGATGAGTCGCTTAACTTCTCTGTGCCTCAGTTAATTCACCTGTAAAATGGGAGTTCCCACTGTGAGTTAGTCAATAATATTTATTGAGCATTTACTGTGTGCAGAGCACTGTACTGAGCGCTTCGAAGAGTACAATATAACAGCCACGTTTCCTTCCCACAACAAGCTTACAATTTAAGGTTGAGCTTACACTCTACAGTCTGGGAGCCCCTTGTGGGACATGGACTGTGTCCAACCCAATTGACTTGTTATCTAGCCCAGAGCTTACCACAGTGCCTTCCTCATAATAAGTTTTTAACCATTGCCATAAAAAAACTGAAAATAGAAATAAAAAGAGTTAACAGATTAGCCCAAGGTCACCCAGAAGGCAAATGGGGGAGAAAATAGGTTTAGAATCCAAGTTCCCAGGTTTAGAAAGACACATGTCCTTTCTATTAGGCCACTCTGCTTCTTTACTTTTTTATAAAAATAAGTCATTATCAGCTGGTAGTTAGCACAACATTCATTCATGTGGCTGCCACAAACAACCCAGTATTTAGGGGTCCCATGGCTAGGCCTTGGGGAACACTAACACCAAGTAACCACTTTTTGAAAGAGAAGAAATTGGAAGAGGCAGGCAGAGCTTTTTTAAGATGTGGTTTTGTGTGGGTATAGGTATGTGAGAAGGGGTTTGGGGTAGAAACGGAATTGAAGCAAGGATAAAGGCTGAGAACTAGAGTTGGTTTCCCAAGAGAAAGAGAGAGAGAGAGAGAGGAGGGAGTGAAAAAGAGGGGGGAGGGAGAGAGAAAGAGTTACCAAGGGAGACAAACAGCAACCCAGAAAAGATAATAATGCATCATCTAGAAATATGCTTCAACAATTGAATAACCTCTGTCCATTTATTTTGGACCACATCTTTTATGACCCAGCTAGATCCTGGGTTGTGAAGTTTGATGACTTTGCACAGCCAATCCCTCTAACTCAATTTCCAGCCCTCTCTTCAAGGGGCTCCTTCAAAATTTGTAATTATTGATTATATTTGAATGTATCTTTGTTGATTACATACCCATTCCCATATTTTTAGTTTGTAAAGTCCTCCAGGGCAGGGACAGAGTCAAATTTGTTATGCGTATGCCTATATCCCAGATACAGTGTTTTTCACCTTGTGCACAAACAAGAAATATTTGTTGATAATAATGAAAAAAACTCTTTTTATCCTTTCAGAAACCTCTAGTTCCATGATGTAACAATTTACAGAGAAGGATAATTAATTTTGATGATTGACAGTCAACATATTGAATCTCTACTATAGACATGTGATGTTTATTAATTATGTCAGTATGCATTTTATGTGCTCACAGTGTCTTGGCTTTGGCTAGATCATAGGTGTTTTTTTTCTTACTTTGGGGATATATTACGTTATGCTGTCTAATTGTCTGGCCACCTGCTGCAACACTGGCTCTGATTATGCAGAGATTTGGTCATTAGTCCATACAGTTATTTCACGCATGAGAATTATCATTTTTAATTTGGCAGCAGTGAACTAGCACCCCAGCATGTGTTCAAAACAACCACCTCAAAAGAGCAATAAAGAGAGTTGACTAAGTTGATTAAGACAATAAAACTATCAGGACTGCTTCGGGGCTAACAAAAACGCTTACACCAACGCTTATACGGTTTATAATTAGGAGTATTTTTTTTCCAGTTGTTTTTTTTTCTAATGACAATACTACAGACCACTAATTCAAGTTGTAAATTAAAATGTACATAAAATGAAAATGCATTACATAGATTTAAGAAATCATCCTTTGGAACTTTAATTATCCAAATATTTCAATGTAAAAGGCAATATGATAAAATACTGATATAAATATGTTCATTTTATCTTAATTTTCAAATTATCACAATTTTTAGGAATGAAAATGTAAATAACTAATCAAAAAGCTTTTGTAAGTGTGATTTTATTTTCCCATTCTAATGTTCTAACCTAAAATTACTATAGGTTTTGGTCAGGTGTACACAGCACAAAGTAAAGAATTAATGAGAGAATTATCCAGTGAGTTCAGGTTGTGAAGAAAGCCATAATAGTTTGAGAATACTATTGCATTTTTTTCATCTATGAAAATGGGTCCTACAGGGTGCCATTTTGCTTATGATTTTTGAGTGCAAATCACTGTGGTTAAGTGTTGCTCTCAGGGATTTGATTATTTCATTTTGATTGTGACTATATCTCTCTCTGCATAGCCCCAGAGCTTCCTCTACATTAGGAAATGGGGTTATTTCCAATTAAGCATTCTATTATCATCATGATTCCACTCAAGCCAACTGATACCTCACTACCCAGTGACAATCTCCTGTGAAAAATTTTTCGGGTTCCCAGATAGTTTCAGTTCTTCATTTGAGAAGTTTACCCTGCTCTGCTTGCAGAGAGTATTTCGGATTCAGTAATGATTGTGACATTTGAAAGCACTTATTATGTATCAGGTAGGAATAAAACAATGGGTAAAAAAAAGGTTAATAATGCTGGGCATAATTCCTGTCCCATAAAAGGCTCGCAATCTAAGTGGGAGTGGGAGGAAACTGAGGCACAGGGAAGTTAAGTGCTTTGCCCAAGGTCATAGAGCAGATAAGTGGCAGGGCTGTGACTAGAACCCAGGTCCTCTGACTCCCAGGCTCATGATCTCTTCGCAAGGGCATGCTCCACCTCCCTACCTGCTTTCAATTCCCCAGCTCTTCTCTCAACCGAGAAGAACTCAGTTAAGTTATCAGAGTCGAGGCTGGCTGTGATCAGGCAATCAAGGTTGGGGAGAAAGGAAGGGGTCCTCAATGATTGTCAAATATCGATAATAAGCTAATTCTCAGAATGATCAGGAGAATTATGAAAGGAAGGACACTCCTCAGACAACAGCCTGATATCTTCTAACCCATCCTTCTTGAGATGAATGCTGCTACTTTATTGTTACAATCAGACAATACTAATTCCCAATTCCATTTCCTTGGGTGGAAAAGAGGTGGGTGATCAAGGTGGCAAGTTTACAATAGGTGCTACATACACAATCTTTCTACTGTGCCCAAATTACTGTAACATTATCCTTCAGTAGAATTCTGAAAATTAAAGGAAAAGTTGACAAATATATTTTCCCCAATTAGCCCTTCACGGTTCAAGATTCACAGGAGAGATAACAGACAATTTTCCACTTTCTTTTTGCTAGTCAGAACTAAACAGATTCTCATAATCAAATGAAATTAGTCACAAATTTAATAATGACATTCAAATAAACTAATGCATTTTTCATAAATCAATTTAGTCAAAAATATATAACTGGATCTCAACACAGGCAAAGGTAGAAGAAGGAGAAAAGGATTTAGTCACGAACTCCCCTGGCCTGACCCACTGTTACAATCTAACAGTGAGAGGGAGATAGTTGATGGACAAGTAAAGGAAAGGGAAATGATAGAAATGCAAAAGAAACATAACAAAGAAAAAGAATGACAAATACAATAAAATAAATAGGAAACTATGCCTAGAGGAGCAGCTTCAAGCTCTCGGCAGATCCAAGTACAACAGTCACAATGAAACAATCATGAAAGCCCTATTCTTCCTAATGTTGTAATCTCCTTGTGATTGGGGAACGTGTGTAACAACTTTGCAGTACTGTACTCTGCTCAGAACTTAGTACAGTGCTATGCACGTACTAAGTCCTTCCATCACCTCAATCTTAACATGTCTAAAACAGAATTTCGTCTCTTCCCACCCACACCTTGTCCTCCCCCTGAGTTTTCCATCACTGTAGATAGCATCACTATCCTTCTTGTCTCACAAGTTCATGACCTTGGTGTTTCCTTGACTCCTTTCTTTCATTCAAATCACATATTCAGCTCATCACTAAATCCTGTCACTCTTGTGTTCGACCTGCATCACAACATCGTTAAAATCTGCCCTTCCTCTCCATCGAAACTGCTACGATGTTAATCCAATCACGGATCCTATCCCAACTAGGTTACTGGATCGGCCTCCTTGCTGACTTCCCTGCCCCCATCTCTCCCAACTCCATCCATACTTCATTTTTCTACAAAAAAGTTCAGGCTATGTTTTCCCACTCCTTAACAGTGGTTGCCCATCCAGCTCTGCATCAAACAGAAACTCCCCACCATTGGCTTTTGAAGAACTCAGTCACCTTGCCCCCTCCTACCTCACATCGCTACTCTCCTACTCCAACCCAGCCCACATACTTTGCTCCTCTAATGTTAACCTTCTCCCTGTACCTCAGTTCCATCTACCTTGCCACCAACCTCTAGCCCACATCCTGCCCCTGGCCTGGAATGCTCTCCCTCCTCATAACCAACAATGACTCTCCCCCACCTCAAAATCTTATCGAAGGCACATCTCCTCCAAGAGGCCTTCCCTAACTGAGCCATAATTTCCTTCTGTGTCACCCTGACTTGCTCTTTTAATTCATCCACCCTGCCCAGCCCCACAGCACTTATGTAGTTATCTGTAGTTTATTCGTTTATATTAATATCTGTTTCCCCCTCTAGACTGAGCTTGCTTTGAGCAGGGAATATGTCTATTATATTCTACTCTCCCAAGCACTTAGTAAGGTGCTCTGCCCACAGGAAGCACTCAGTAATAATGATTGGCTAAGGGCTCAATAGTTACCACTGATTGATTGTGGAAGCCATGTGCTGCTGTTGTTTAAATCCTTTCTTGTCCTACTAGGGTATAACAGGTGGACAGATCCCCTAGGATGGGGCAGTTGGATTGTGGTGAGAGTTTTTGGTAGTGTTGCTTCAAAGTTCTATGGGCTTCCGAACATATACTTTGCAGTGTATTCCTTCTATTGGGCTGGGGAAAAGGCTGATCGGAGCTGTGTAGGGTTGGGTCGTCTCTGACGTGAATCTCATTATGGTCACTTTTTAAATGAGAAAAGTAAAAATGGCTTCCATTTAAAAGTAATAATAATAATAATAATTATGGTACCTGTTAAGTACTTACTATGTGCCAAGCACTGTTCTAAGCACTGGGCTAGATAAACGTTAGGTTGGACACAGTCCCTGTCTCACATAGGTTCCACACTCTTACTCCCTATTTTACGGATGAGGCAAACGTGGCCCAGAGAAGTGAAGTGACTTGCCCAAGGTCACATAGCAGACATTTGGTGGAGCCGGGTTTAGAACCCATGTCCTTCTGACTCCTAGTCCATTCTCCATTCGCTAAGCCATGCTGCTTTTATTAATAATAATCATAATGATAATGGTGGTATTTGATAAGCACTTACTATTTGCAAAGCACTGTTCTAAGGGCTGGGGGAATACAAGGTAATCAGGTTGTCCCACATGGTGCTCACAATTTAAATCCCCACTGTACAGATGAGGTAACTGAGTCAGAGAGAAGTTAAGTGACTTGCCCAAAGTCACACAGCTTGCAAGTGGCAGAGTCGGGATTAGAACCCATGACATCTGACTCCCAAACCCAGGCTCTTTCCATTGAGCCATGCTGCTTTTGAAAGAAATATATTGTATTTGGCGCTGAATATTATACCTAGATTTATTTAATTATTGATAACAATGAGATTTGTTCAGTACTTTCTATGTGCCAAGCCCGGGGTAAATGCAATATAATCAGACAGTCTCTGTCCCACATAGGGCTCAGACACTAAAGGGAGGAAGGACAGAAAACTTATTTCCATTTTTACAGATGAGGATATGGAAGTATAGAGTATTTAAATGACTTACCCAAGGCCACACAACAAAGCTAAGATTAGAACTCAGTTCTCCTGACTCTCAGGTCTGTGACCTTTCCCCTAATCCTGGCCATGCTGCTTCTTGTTTTGTATCTTAAATCTTATATCACAGCCTTGTCTAAATAATGCAATTTCGACTTAGAATTAAGCTAGCGTTCATTTTTTTGTACCAATCTAAATCAGTTAAAAATTCACATTCGATATTATAATTTAATTTATGATTAATCCCTGCATCCTGTATTGTGAGAACAAATGGAAAAGTGCTAACTGACCAAGGCTGCATCATGAAAGGAATTAGAATTTTGGCAGGAACTCAGAGTTGTTGATTCTCCGCACTCTGCCTTGTTAGTTGGATTGGAAGGCATCCAAAGGATGGATCAATATCTCCCATTGGGGTTATCGAAGTCACTTACAGTGCCTCTTTCCTATACAGCTAAAATGAGTTTTTCATAATACAATTCAAAAAAAGTCCAAATAATGTGACCAGTGAATGGAATAATGACTTAGATTTATGACACGGTTACTTTTAAGGGGAAATTCCATCACTGGGCTTTGTTGTTATGTATTTTTATGTGCTGTAATGCTTCTCCATATTTTCTAACATGAACAAGTCAAGAGATGGTTTTGGGTTGTTGGCTAAAAGACAAACGCTAAAGGACAACCTACATTTGGTATTAGACCCTTGGGTGGTTACTATAGCCAGTAAGGTATTTCATAGAATTAATATTGGATAAAACTTAATATTCTAAATTTATTCTGTATTGTAGCATGTCTTTTCATTTTGCTCATTGATCTTTCACATTATTTTGACTTTGAAGACTTCTAGGCTGAACCCAGCATGCTGTGTAAGATTATATGCTCTTAACTTCCAAAGTTTTTATTAGGATAAACTCTATGTTGGCAGACTCAAACCATATATGCAGTTTTCCTAAATGAGAATGTCTTGTATAGCCTCCCACTATTAAATACTAGCTAAAAGTTAGGATACTATCATATGCATAATTTGGATTTGTCCATTTTCCATGTCTTTTCCTAGATGTGTGCCAGAAGGCTACAGGGCTTGGGGCTCTGTGCAATGAAATTTCCTTCCATTCTTTCTTTCTTTTAACAAATGAGGTACTAAGGTAACTGACTTGTAAAAATTATGTAAGACAAACTACTTAAATCTGACCTTTCCCCCTTTTCCAGAAATCTCACCTACCCCTTCTCTATTATTCTCTATTATTGCCTTCTGCTATTCCAGGAAGGAATGTTTTTGCATGTTGTATTTATTAGTAACAATTGCTACGTATTTTTAAAGCTACACAAACATGCAACTAAATACAGCTTTAGATTACTTAACTGAGAAAATGGATTTCTCATCACTGGAGCATTCAGTGAATTTGAAATGGAATTTTTTTTTTTTTTAATGTTTTAAAGGGTTTTAGTTAACCCCGAATCACATTGGAATCCAGACCATTCTTGAACTCTGTGTCTTTACTATCCATTTTATTTAGACAATTTCCATGCCAGATGAATGTGACTGCAAGAAAGACCTGATCTTTGCTGGAAGCAAGCATCCTCTTTTTCACACTCAGCTTCTTTAGATGTCAGCTTGAACTGTGGGACACCTTTGAAATATCGGCGACTCTCAGTGAAATTGCCGTCAAACTCATAGAAATTTCTGTTTAACAGGGGAAAAACCGCTTCTCAGGGGCACATAGGTGAGTTTAAGTGAAAATTTAGCTTCTTTTTTGTTTTGATGTGATGGTTCCTCTTGAGCTCCCTAGAGTGATTTTTACTGAACAGGGGCCAATTCAAAGGCTACACTCAGCAGAAGCAGGAGCTCCCGCTGAAGCTTTAACTGAATATGAAATACTAGTATAAAACTTTCATTGTATGAGCTGCATTGCTGGGAAATTTGCCTAATGGTTAGCAGTAGAATATGGAACCTTATTCAGGTTGCTCAGTAGACTGTAAAATTTTAGAATCATCCTAGCATCTCTCTCTCTCTCTCTATATATGTATATGTATACACACACACACACATATCAGGTTTTCTGGTGGCATTTAAAACAATCGATTAGCTCCTAGGTAGAAGGAGGAAAATATAGAAAAGGGAGGTAAGGTCTTGTATTTTTTTTTCTAAATTATTGAAAGTTCTCAGGAATTTGCTGAAGCTGAAGAAATAGATTTACTTTCTTTACCAGTTATTGACCTGAGCTAAGTAGCCAAGGGGAATTAATCAAAGTAAGCCATTAGCCACTCAATTATATTTATTGAGTCTTATTATCTGTAGTTCACTGTAATTATTTATGGTATTTAAGCGTTCACTATGTGCTGAGCACTCTTCTAAGCTCTGGGGGAGATACAGGGTAATCAGATTGTCCCACGTGGAGCTCACACTTTTTAATCCCCATTTTTACAGGTGAGGTCACTGAGGCACAGAGAAGTTAAGTGACTTGCCCAAGGTCACACAGCAGACTAGTGGCGGAGCTGGGATTAGAACCCACGACCTCTGACTCCCAAGCCTGGTCTCTTTCCACTAAGCCACGCTGCTTCTTCACTGTACCAATCGCTGGGGAGAGTACAATACAATAATAAACAGTCATGTTTCCTGTCCACAACGAGCTTGAGTCTAGAGGGAGAGACAGACATTAATATAAAATATTACAGATGACGATTATAGTAATCTAGTCAGCATATGATGGGGCCTTGATCTGGGATGTTGGTATTAAAGGTGGAGAAGAAGGGATGGATCTGGCAAATATTTTTAAGGAAGCAACGTCAGGATGAAGAAATTAACTTACTATAGGCGGCAGTAACTGTGGCTAATTGTCCACTAAGATTCAAATGATACCTTGGGAACATTATCCCGCTATTTTTTGAAAGTCTCCTAGTCTAATGTTATAGATGAGGTCAAACTCATACCAGCCCACACTAGCCCTTTCCAAGCCTATATTTCTCACTTACATGGAGTCATTAAAAATCAAGAAAATGGTCATTTTCTAATGGCCTATCATAAATTGCCCCCGGCCTCCAGCAAAGAGGTATACTTGATAAACCACAAGATTACCTTGATCAACTGGTGTGAATTAAAATGAGTCACCTCTTTAATTTAGAAAATCATTTTAAGGTTGAAAAATAGCTAACTGTACTGAGGGGAATACACATGGCAAAGAGGGGATGTGAAAAGACATATTTTAGGGGTTACTTCCAGAGACAGTCATTGGAAATTTGGAAAATATTAAACTCAGAGAGTGGAAAGTCTCTTATATGACATTAAAACCTTCTGGCAAGAGCACTGCTCTTGATGGAAAAGCAGAAAGTTGGGACTTTTCTAAAATGTGTTTATGAGGGAATTTCACTAAGTCACCCTCATGATGGGAAATCCAGGTACAGAGTGCCAAATTATGTGTTCTAATGATAAGGAAGCAAAAATAGGATTATAAATCAGAGATGTTGAATGGCAAAGAGGAGTGTCATCTAGATGAAATATAGTTAATTTATAGATTACTTATGGTAATCTTTAAGTACCAAATTATGGTATATTAAAAGCCACAAAGTATATCCTACAATCAAATATCTAACTCAGAAGAAGAGAAGGGGTTTTCTGAATATAGAGTAAGGATAATTGAAGATACGAGTACATAGAGGGGACCAAGGTCCCTGTCTCAAATAACTCTGAAAATTCTAGTCATCCTCGGGTTTGACTTGCAGGTTTTAACCCAGACCCTTTTTTTTTATGCTATTTGCTAAATGCTTACTGTGTACCAGGCATTTTACAATGTGCTGGGCTAGGTACAAGCTAATCAGGGTGCACACAGTCCCTGTCCCACATGGGGCTCACAGCCTTAATCCCCATTTTACAGATGAGGTAATTGAATCACAGAGAAGTCACACAAGTTGCCCAAGATCACACAGCAGGCTAGTGGCAGAGCTGGTATTAGAACCCAGGTCCTCCTGACTCCCAGGCCAGTGCTCTATCCACTAGGCTGTGCTGCTTCAATTTCTAACTTCCAACTTTCATTTCTAACTTCTATTTTCAGGCCCTGACCACCAGCGGCATAACTCTCACCACAGTCTGTCTTGAAGAGGCCTCTGTTCAAGGTTCTGGAAAGTTATAAGGAAGGTAAGAAATGGTGTCCTGAAGCCCCCACTCCCACCCCCAGCTCAAGGGTGTTGCTAGTTTTGCTTGAATGGAGAGGGGAGACAGAAGAAACAGAGGATGTTAGTTCATAGATGATGGAATGCTAGTAAATTGTAATCATAATGTGTGGTGTGATTGATAAAATTATGTATGACCTCCAGTTGCTTTCACATTTTGGTCATGTGAAGATTGTCTCTTCCTTCCACACTCTCAAAGTTTATTACTCTTTTTCTGGTCCATGACAGTCACTCCACTTAGAGTTTTCACTCACCAGTCCGACCCATCTAGTGGTCTAGTGAAAGGAGTATGGACCTGCGAATCGGAGATTTTGGGATTTTACTCTAGGTCTGTTCTTGCCTACTGTGTGACCTTCAGCAAATCATTAAATTTCTCTGTGCCTCAGTTTCCTCATCTGTAAAATAGGGATGAAATATCTGTTCTCCGTCCTACTTAGACTGTGAGAACCAGGGGGACAGACTATTAGCTGTGTTTATTATAATGCTGGGCCCATAGTAATTGCTTAAGAAATACCACCATAATTATCATTAGGTTTGTTTAAAATCCATCATCTAAACACTGATTTGGACTCTACCATCGGTGTCTGTGCTTGAGAAAAAGAGATGACTGAAATTGTACAAGGAATTGATAAAGCTTTGGAAATGCCTGACTTATTCTGTGCATTTATATATACTGAAGAAAAGTGTTTTAGTATTTCCATCACTCCTGATGGAGCTGCCTCCAGTCCCCTCACCCTGATTCATAGAATGTAAGCCCCTTAAAAGCCAGTAACCATGTCTAATTCCCACCTGTGTATTCTTTGGCAGTGCTTAGTAGAATGCTCTGCGCACAGTAATTCCTTAATAAATACTATTACTACTATTATTTCTGCTGCCAACTACTGTCCACAGTTATACTGTGTTGCCTGAGGTTTAGCTACTTTGCATCTTCAAAATGCTTCTTCTTCTTTCTTCCCCACTTTTGGCTCCTCCATTTCAGCTCATCACTGAGCAGCTGTTGGGGGATGCTGGAGCCATCCAGCCTCCTGCAGATCCTACCAGGAGTGGTATTTCTTAAAAGAAAAAGATAAACAAGTAATCTGAGTAACAGTACCTATTTTCCATATCATATATCCAACCCACAGAGGTGATAATATCAAGAAATGTGCCTTGCATGAGTGTACTCCAAAGAATTAATGTTTTCAGGGCAATTGACCATCTTGAGGAAGATTGGTTTTTAATTAAAATTTCAGTTTAGAAGTGAAATATACCCAGGGAATAAAGTGTGTGTGTGTGTGTGTGTGTGTGTGTGTGTGTGTGCGCGTGTGTGAAGTAATCAGGTTTTTTAGATTCTGTAAACAAGGAGACACTTTTTTGTTTCTGATTTTGCATGCATGAGGGTTGAGAAATGACATTCATATCACGGCTTGCTGAAGAATGCTTTATTCCTTTAGGTACCAGGGCTGCAGTGGCCAGGCAAGTGAGGAACCAAAAGGTCTGTTTTTTATCACAAATTAAATTTGTTTTAAGCCTGTTGTGTAATGTAATTACCGTTATTCAAAGATGATTTATTAGATGCTTCGTTCAGGCTCCATCCAGCAAAAGAAAACCTCAGCAACTCATCAGGGTCCTCTAACTACTGCTCAGCGCACTCATGATGCCTCTTATAATTCAATTACGAATGCCTCCAGGAGCCCCGCCATCACATCAGTATGAACTCCCCCAGAATACAATTGCAGAGTGCAGGACTAACTCCAAAAATGGTCAGGATTCCATTGGTTTGTAAAGTAGGAGACTGGCTTCTGAAAGAATTGGAGTTAGACTATTTAAAGGGGAGGTTATTCTACAAATTTTGGAGTTATTCAGTCTTCTCTTTTTTCATTCTGTGTCTAATCCTCAGACTCCTTTTGTACACTTATAAGGAAGTTCCTTAGCCGGTCTTTGTGACCCAGTGAAAAGAGAATGTGGCGGGGAGCTGTGAGATCTGGGTCCTAGGTATTGCTCTGCCCCTTTCCTGCTGTGAGACCTTGACTGAGTCACAGCCTCTCTAGGCCTCATCTGTAAAATGGGGATAAGATACTGGGTCTCCCCTCCTCATAGACTGTGAGCTCTCTGCAGAATGGGAACTGCACCTAAACCGATTATCTTGTACCTAGCCCAGTGTCTGGGCATATAGTAACTGTTTCATAAATACTATTATTATTATGACTATTATTATCATTATTATGTTCATTTCAAAAAGTCTTGGTGACAATAACAGGAGAATCACCGTAGCCTAATAGAAAGGGCACAAGCCTGCAATTCAGAGGATCTGGGTTCTGATATTAGCTCTGTCATTTGTCTGCTGTGTGACCTTGGGTAAGTCATTTAAACACTGTGTGATTCACTTACCTCATCTGTAAAATGGTGATTCCATCTCTATTCTCCATCCAATGAAGACTATGAGACCCCTATTGAACTGAACCCCGTGTGTCTGACCTAATTATATTGCATCTACTCCAGGTTTTAATGTAGTACTTGCCACATACAAAGTCCTTAACCGAGATCAAAATTATTATTAACACCAATCCTTCACTGTGAAGCTAGTGCCCGAAGAAATGCACGGAGAGCATATTTTTATTCACAGTTTAACCATCGTCTTGACTTCTCCCACTCCTCGACAAAGCCATCCCAGAAGTCTGAAGCAGTATGAGAGAAACAGAGTTGAGAGAATGTGTGACCATTTACAGATGTCTAGCAGTAGGTGAAGTTACCCCAAGTTTAGGCAACTCACTACTTAAAATCAGGGCCTGTCAGGCAGATGAGTCTTCAGGAGAGCCTATTAAATTTCTCCATATGCATAAGTGTCATAAGGGATCCATGATGCCATGAAGCAGCATGGCAGAGTGGATAGAGCCCGGGCCTGGGAGTCAGAAGGTCAGGGGTTCTAATCCCTGCTCTGCCACTAGTCTGCTCTGTGACCTTGGACAAGTCACTTTACTTCTCTGTGCCTCAGTTACCTCATCTGAAAAATGGGAATGGAGAGGTGGAACAGGGATTGTGTCCAACCTGATTTGCTTGTATCTACCCCAGCACTTGTACAGTGCTTGGCACATTACAGGTGCTTAACAAATACTACAGAAAAAAACAAACCCAACACTGTAGCAGTGAGTCAGAGGAATGGAGAAGAGAATAACCAAGTTATTTATTATTCTTGAAATGAAGTGACACATCTAGGAATATCCCAGTTTTGGGGACTGCAAAAGAACCCCTACATTTTAAAGGTCTTTCAGAATAAGCCTACTGGTTGTACCAACCATCAATTTTCCATCACCAAAAGTGAGCGGATGTTGAGCAAAATACAGTGATACCATCAAATTTCAGGTGAACCCTCATGTTGGTTAAGTCCCAGTTAGTGCACATCTCTTCTGAGATAAGTACCTTTTATAGAAGCTTTGAATTCATCATCCATTCATCCTCTTGGAATATTTTTTCTTCAGTGTTTGATAAAAAATCACTTGCCTGGCCGCAGGAACCCCACCCAAATGTTTTAATTCCTCCTTATGTCTTGATAAGTTTAACTAAATGCCACCAGTGCAAGGGACACTGTGGGCTTCATTCAATCACATTTATTGAGTTCTTACTGTGTGCAGAGCACTGTACAGAGTGCTTGGGAGAGTACAATATAACAATAAAGAGACACATTCCCTGCCTACAATAAGCTTGCAGTCTAGAAGACCATGGCACTCTTTAACACAATTGTGTTTCATCCTGTTTCTTTGCTGCTGAAGACTTTCAGTCATGCAACATTAAGATGAAATGTGAAGTTTTGTAACAATATCACCACGGTGAAGCAATGTGGCAGTCAATGTGGAATGGGAGCAGGTCCTCCCTCTCGCCACCAAGTGCCCCTGCACACAGCCTGCTCCGTAAGTATCCGGCCCAGGGGTAAAAGCTGCTCCTGTACTCTCTCACGCTCTTCCATCACCACTGAGAAAAACACAACGGTAAATGTCACCAAAAATATAAGTTGGACAAATTGACTTGCTACAGTTAGAAATCAGAGAATAAAACAGAGTAATAAATGCATAGGAAGAATCGCTGTGCTATAGTACACCAAAACAAACATATATATATTTACTGCCTAGTTATAGTGCTTGTAGATTGTTGACCCTGCACAGTAACATTCAGTTTTATCAATAATAAGTTAGTTTTCTTATTTAGTGAATTTTATTTCAGAGTAATGAGATAACCCCAAGTTGTTTCCTGAGCAAGAGAGCCTTACAAATGGCATGTTGCTTCACACCATTTACTTTGAAGAAAGCCGTAAAATGTCATATTGCTGCTTTACCACACCTAATTCGAATTCTGTGGACATCCAATTTAGGGCATTCAGTGTATGAAATGAAATTTCAGGTGAGCACAGAGGAAATTCATTTACAATGAATTTTCATAGAATATCAGATATTTGCACCTCATAATATCTGGATTTATTGGTTAACAAGACTAACTTTTTTCTCTGGAAAAGGAATTGTACAACCTAAAATTATACTATATTTGATTGAATATGTTGAATTGCATGATATTTTAATTGTATAAAAATAAGGTCAGATCAAATCAGATCAGATTTGGTTTCCAAATCCTGCAGAACCTAAAGTAATTAGTGATATTATTATAAATATTATATATTATTTAGTTTCATTTTTTTTTATTTTTTTTAAGCGCTTACTATGTGCTGAGCACTGTTCTAAGCGCTGGGGTAGACACAGGGGAATCAGGTTGTCCCACGTGGGGCTCACAGTCTTAATCCCCATTTTACAGATGAGGGAACTGAGGCGCAGAGAAGTTAAGTGACTTGCCCAAAGTCACACAGCAGACAAGTGGCCGAGCTGGGATTCGAACCCATGAACTCTGACTCCAAAGCCCGTGCTCTTTCCACTGAGCCACGCTGCTTCTCTGCATATATATATCTATACATAATATAGATATATATATATATAGATATCTAATATATCTATACTCTATAATAGATTTCCATTTTGTTGGGGGGAAATTGACTTATGAATCTGAGGAGCGAGATACTAACCTGGTTCAGTGTCTGCCTTTCAGATTCTTCAATTTGCTAATTATAATTCAGTGGTAATATTGTTCTGTCATATCCAGATTGAGTCATTTAACAAGTATTAAACTAAAATAGATCGAAGGATGTGCATTTTGCCATTTTATGCTTCAATGTAGGGCTAAATCTAGAAGTTATCAATCAGTGGTATTTATTGAGCACATCCTGTGTCCAGCATACTGTACTAAGCACTAGGGAAATTAGAATACAATGGAGTTGGTGAACATGATATAACAATGAACAGACACATTCCCTGCCCACAACGAGCTTATCCTTATTGGAGAGTATTGTTCACCTTCAGGTGTAAAAGAATACAAGTTCAGGTCTGAAGTCCACAAGACTGCCTGAAACCAAACCAGAGAAGCTGTTCTAGCCATGACTCTTTACCATCCTAAAGCCCTCCATCACCTTGCCCCATCATACCTTACCTCGCTACTCTCTTACACAACCCGGCCCGCACACTTTGCTTCTCTAGTGCCAACTTCTCACTGTACCTTCCCATCTATCTGGCCACTGGACTCTCTCCCACGTTCTGTCACTGGCATTCTTATCCAGCAGAAAATCACTCACCCTTGCTTCAGAGCCTTATATTGAAGGCAAATCTTCTCCAAGAGGCCTTCCCTGACTAAGCCCTCATTTCCTATTCTCCCACTTCCTTCTCTAATAATAATTATGGCCAATGTTTAGCATTTACTATGTGCCAAGCACTGTTCCAAGTACTGGGGTGGATACAAGGTAATCAGATTGTCCCACGAGAGGCTCACAGTCTTAATCCCTATTTTACAGATGAGATAACTGAGGCATAGAGAAGTTAAGTAGCTTGCCCAAAGTCACACAGCAGAAAGGGGCAAAGCCGGATTTAGAACCTACGTCTTCTGACTCTCAAGCCCATGTTCTTTCCACTAAGCCACGCTGCTTCTGAATAACCTTTCCGCTTGGATTTGCTCCCTTTATTCACCCTTCCCATAGCCACAGCACTTATGTACATATTCATAATTGATTTATTTATATTAAGATCCGTCTCCCCCTCTAGACTGTAAGCTCTTTGTGGGCAGGGAACATATCTACCAATTTTGTTACACTGCACTCTTTCCAGTGTGCTTAGTAGAGAGATGTGCACACAGTAAGTGCTCACTTCATTCAATCATATTTATTGAGTGATTACTGTATGCAAAGCATTGGTCAGTAACTATGATTGATCAATTGATTGCCTGTTGCAATTTGTAACCACATTATATTTTTGAGCAGTGAAAAGCCAAGGGTATTTAGCTCCAATTATTACTGAGCTACTTAGTTTAACGTTTTTGTTTCGGACTTTAAAATCTGTCATTTATTGCTGTTCGTAATTTACTGTTAGAGTTCTCTGTATGTGAGTCCCACAAGGAATAGGGACTGTGACTAATTACCACCTGAGGTGTTCTCTCCCAGCACTTAGTACAATGTTCTGCACACAGTAACTGCTTAATAAATGCTATTACAGCTGCCACTGTCAACTCCGCTTAGATTGTGAGCATGCTGTGGGAAAAAGACAGCGTTTAATCTAATTATCCTGTATTTATGCCAGTTCTTAGCATAATGCTTGGCACACTGTAAGGTATAGCTGCCTAACCAAATAGCTAAGGATCTGGAGCGGAAAAAGCATCACTAGTTTGTCCTAGAAGCCCCAGGTGGCAGTCCTTGAAGGTCTAGGATAAAAGTATATTTATACTCTACTGGGATTCTTTACATCTGGGAAGAATAACATCATACCCTGAAATTTAGGAGGGTTTTTTATATGTCAATTGTTAACTCCTTGAGGTCAGGGATATATCTACTATTGTTCTTGCCAAGACATTAGTACCCTGCTCTGGATAGAGTAAATGATCAATAAAAGCTATTGAGAAGCAGCAAGGTTTAATGGAAAGAGCACGGGCTTGGGAGTCAAAGGACCTGGGTTTTAATCCCAACTCTGCCACTTGCCTGCTATGTGACCTTAAGCAAGTCACTTAACTACTCTGTGCCTCAGTTATCTTGACTGTAAAATGGGGATTAAAGTGTGAGCCCCACCTCATTACACTATATCTATCCCAGTGCTTAGAACAGTGCTTGGCACATAGTAAGCACTTAACAAATACCATAATTATAATTATCATTATTGTTATTCTTATTAACTGATTTTATAACCTTCCCAATTTTGGCATTCTGTGTTCTACTATTCTTATTATATGTTTTGGCCTAGAGGCCTATAAGTCATTGTTTCCCTATCTATTTTTTTTCTTATTTGTTGAATTCAGAAATCCTCCTTCTGAGTAATTCCAGACAGTAATATGTTTCAGTGGAAATCTACTTTATTCTACATGAGCAATATGACCTTGCAAGTGTTCTTGTGCATCATTATTTCTCTACAATTTTTTTTTAACTTTCATTTCTGTTTCTATTTAAAAATTCCTACTGTGGATGATTTCATCCTCCAACAAAAAAAGAAAAAAAAAACCCTTAAATCAGACACTACTTTCTCAATCCATTTTTTTTTTTTCAGTAAACAATCAGAGAGCAGGCCAGCAGCATGTAGTATCAAATATATCATTACCCAAGGAAAATAGGGCTTCTCTTTTTTATGGATATATTGGTCTGTCTCCCAGAAGCAAATGAACCAGTTAAAACCAAAAGCTTATGGAACATCTACAAGGAAACTGATAGCTGAATCTTAGCCATCCAAGCTAGACGTGCTCAAAGTTAGATTCCAAATCCATCTTTATACAATGCATAGCATTTTTACCTATCAGCTATTTCAAGTGAAAAGAACTGTGAGCCAATGTATTGTCTCAGGAACACAGTCTCATATATACATGATAAACAAATACGATGAATGCTCAGCTCAGAAGTTCAGTCAAGCAGTCTCTGCCAACACAAGAATCAGATTCACAGAAACTATTCAGACACTCAGAAACTAGATCAGCAAAGTTCTTGGGAAATAAAACATTGAAGCACAATTCTGGCCTGAAGGAAATATTTCATCCATTGACTCTCTAGAATAGAAAACATTCCATCCTGTAAATCCTGAGAATGGAATGTTTCTCCCAGTGGCGGGAAATAGTGCAAGGGGCAAATAGGAGGAAAGTCCAGATCACAAGACAGTGGCCTATTGGAAAGAGCACAGGCTTGGCAATCAGAGATCTTGTGTT
This sequence comes from Ornithorhynchus anatinus, assembly GCF_004115215.2. Lineage (NCBI taxonomy): Eukaryota > Metazoa > Chordata > Mammalia > Monotremata > Ornithorhynchidae > Ornithorhynchus > Ornithorhynchus anatinus. The sequence goes on from NC_041745.1 coordinate 31,990,174, forward strand.
CTAATTCCGACTCTGCCACTTGTCAGTTGTGTGACTTTGGGCAAGTCATTTAACTTCTCTGTGCCTCAGTTACCTCATCTGTAAAATGGGGATTAAGACCCCCATGAAGGACAACCTGATTACCTTGAATCTACATCAGCACTTAGAACAGTGCTTGGCAAAAAGTATTTAAGAAATACTATTATTATTGTTATTAAGACCAGGAGTAGAAAAACCTGAGTTCTAATCCTGTCTTCACCACTTGCCTGCTACATTGGAGCCTGGGGAAGCCAGTTTAATTTTCCTGGGTCTCAAGTTTCCTCATCTGTCAAATGGGTATTAAATACCTATTCTTCCTCCCCCTCAGAATGTGAGCCCCATTTGGAACAGAATTGTATCTTATCTGATTGCATTGCAGCTCCCCAATTTCTCAGAACAGTTCTCGGCACATAGTGAGCATTAACCAATAGTAAAATTATCATTATTAAATCAAAGAAGTATTGTCTTAATTTACTAATGATCAAAAAATCTGCAAAACTGAACAAAAAGCAATGAGTGTCACACAATTGGATTATCAGAGAAGAAAAAATAAATAGGAAGGATGAGACAAGTTGAGATTTCTTCTCTAGCTCCACAGTTCCTAGAGGACAAGGAACTCTAAGGTTTTCCTTTGCTTGATGACTTTCCATATTATAGGAAGGTGATCAAAATATTCTTTAAACTCTGTTTAATGAGACTCCCTGTGTGTGGATACCTACGAAGCAACAACCAGCACTCCACCACTCCAACACAACAGGCAGCAGCAAATTCAAGGATGGTATGGAGGAGATGAAGGAACGAATGTGACTTTTCATGTTTCTTCATTTAAGGATCCTTGTGTTGTTTTTTTCATTTGTTTTTCTTCCAAACTCCAAGTTTCTTCTGAGAGATTTTTCCTTTGAAGAATTGTTTCCTTGGGCAACATCCATGGGAAGAAACTTTTAATTTAAGGAAAAACATGGAAACATATATTGCTACCATACTGATCTAAACACTTATCCTATTTCCCCTTGAATACTGCATCTCGACTCCTCACTGACCTCCAGGCCTCCTGTCTCTCCCCACTCCAAACCATACATCACTCTGTTTGCTTGCATCATTTATCAACAGATTTTTCAGTTCCTGTCTCTCCACTCCTCAAGAACATTCATCCACCTCCGCATCAAACAGAAACTCCATTACCGAGAGCTAAGAAGCACTCAATCAGCTCACCCCACCTTATCCCTCCTCACTAATGTCCTACTACAACCCAGCCCATACACTCCACCCCTCTTGTGCCAGCTTACTCACTGTGCCTCCATCTTCAATAGTATTTATTGAGTGCTTACTATGTGCAGAGCACTGTACTAAGCGCTTGGAATGTACAATTCGGCAACAGATAGAGACAATCCCTGCCCATTGATAGATTTATAGTCTAATCGCGGCTGACCCCACATCCTCCCACTAGCCTGGAACTCCCTCCCCCTCTGTATGCATAAGACCACCTCTCTCCACCTTCAGAACATTACCAAAGACACTTTTCCTCCAAGAGACCTTCCCCAGTTTAGCCCTCTTTTCCCCAGCTCTCTATCCCTTCTGCATCTGCCGAGCACTTCAATCTATGACCTTTGGACACTTGATGTTCTCTCCACTCCGAACCCCACAGCACTTAGGTACATATTTCTGAATTATATATAGTAAATTATTTATTCATATTAATAACCATCTCTCCCCCTGGATTGTAAGCTCATAATGATAATGTTAATAATGTTGGTATTTGTTAAGCACTTACTATGTGCAGAGCACTGTTCTAAGCATTGGGGGAGATTCAGGGTAATCAGATTGTCCCACATGAGGCTCACAGCCTTAATCCCAATTTTACAGATGAGGTAACAGGCACAGAGAAGTTAAGTGACTTGACCACAGTCACATAGCTGACAAGTGGCAGAGCCAGGATTTGAACACATGACCTCTGACTCCCAAGCCTGTGCTCTTTCCACTGAGCCACACTGCTTCTCATTATGGACATGGAATGTGTCTGCTAATTCTGTTGTGTTGTACTCTCCCAAGAGCTTAGTAGAGTGCTCTCAACATATTAAATGCTCAATAAATATGATTGATTTGAATTCATATTCTTCCTTGACCTCAGTCCTCACCATGGAGAAGAAGACACCAATCCCCAAATCAATCAGGGCCATTTATTGAACACTTATGGTGTGTGCAGGACATTGTACTTAATAATAATAATGTTAGTATTTGTTAAGCGCTTACTAAGTGCAGAGCACTGTTCTAAGCGCTGGGGTAGATACAGGGTAATCAGGTTGTCCCATGTAAGGCTCACAGTTAATCCCCATTTTACAGATGAGGAAACTGAGGCACAGAGAAGTGAAGTGACTTGCTCACAGTCACACAGCTGACAAGTGGTGGAGTCGGGATTTGAACCCATGACCTCTGACTCCCTAATAATAATAATAATGTTGGTATTTGTTAAGCACTTACTATGTGCCGAGCACTGTTCTAAGTGCTGGGGTAGACATAGGGGAATCAGGTTGTCCCATGTGGGGCTCACAGTCTTAATCCCCATTTTACAGATGAGGGAACTGAGGCACAGAGAAGTTAAGTGATTTGCCCACAGTCACACAGCCAACAAGTGGCAGAGCTGGGATTCGAACTCATGAGCCCTGACTCCAAAGCCCATGCTCTTTCCACTGAGCCACGCTGCTTCTCCCTAGCCCGGGCTCTTTCCACTGAGCCATGGGAGTACACAATAGAATAGGTAAATGTCGCTCCTTTGAGAATGGTGAATATAATTGGAGAGAAATATTCTCAAAATACTGCATATAGTTTAAAAAATTCAGGAGTGCAAATATCCATGAAAGATAATCAACACAGGAATTAATGAAGTAAAAAGCACAAGGTTTATTCTCCTTCAGAAAAGTAAAAATCGTCATCTTTCAGTTTTTCTGAAGTGGATGGGAAACCATGAAGCTAATCCACCCGTATAGACAGAGTTCTCATGTAATTAATTTCCAAAGACTGAGTGTTTTACAGGCAGCTTTGCAAAGAGTAGATAGATTTCAGCACTGCTAGCAAATGAATGAATGAATGAATGAATGGAGAGTGGGAAGGATTTGAGGAGCAGACAGGGTGGGAATCTCTGCCACTGGACTGCCTCCCTAGAGACCACTCATTTACCTCCAGATTTAATAATGATAGTAATAATAATTGTGGCATTTGTTAAGTGCTTACTATATGTCAGGCACTGTTCTAAGTGCTGGGGTGGATACAAGCAAATCGGTTTTCACGTAGTCCCTATCCCACAGTGGGCTCACATTCTTCATCTTCATTTTATAGATGAGGAAACTGAGTCCCAGAGAAGTGACTTGTCCAAGGTTGCACAGCAGACACGCGGCAGAGCTGAGAAAGCCCTGACTCCGCCATGCCTTAACATCTTCCTTGGAACTAAGAGTGGTACTTAACCCTGCATTCAGGGTATGTTCCCTGTTGTCTTCTAGCCTCCTCTCATGACTTTTTCAAAATGTTACACTGAGCATGAATCTGTGAGTGGAATTGGAGATTTTTCCCTGATATTTGGTGTCAGCTGTGTCAGATACAGTATAAGGGCAAAGAGGAAAAATATTTTTGCAATTATTTCTTTTTATCTTTTGTAATTTTGTCAGTATTTTAAGTCAAGCAGTGTGGCCAACTAGAAATACTATGGTCTAGTGGAAAGAACATGGACCAGGGATTCAGAGAACTTTGGTTCTAATCAGAGCAATGTCATTTACCTCTGTGGAATTTGGGGCAAATCACTTAACCTCCTGGAACCTCTGTTTCCTCAGCTGTAAAATGGAGACTCAATACCTGTTCCCCTTCCTATTTAAACTCTGAGCCCTGGGTGGGGCAGGGACTGTGTCCAACCTGATTATTCTGTTTCTACTCCAGTGCTTGGAATATAGTGAATTCTTTAAAAATACCACAATTATACTTTATAAGTTTCCTATAAATACCTTTAAGGCTGTTTTACATTCCACTCCCTTTCTGATACAAACCAGGCTGTGTGGTCAAAAATTAATTCTGAGTGTCCATAGCTAAAAATTCGTTTTAGTTATTGATATCCAGAATTAACTTCTGGCCATCAGTCTAGCTTGTTTTCTCTAATGGAAACTGTCAAAAATCCTCAAATAATTCCTCAGAAATTAATTTTGGCACCCCATGAATACGAGGTGCTCTTTTTAAAAACAATCAGCCTAACAATTATGAGCACTCACTGTTTGCTCACTGAGTGCTTGGAAGAGTACAATATGATAGACTTGATAAAAATACTTTCTGCCACAATGAGCAAAACAGCCAACTATTAGCAAATAGGCACAGGTGTTTTCTCGGTATAGATAATCCTTTAACCATTTTAATGCACTGATCTTTCACGATTATATGCTAATGTCTGTTCATTTTCTTGCCGGCATCTGATGCGGGCGTATACGGCAGATATCATTATTCCTGTAAATAAAGGGTTTGATGTTTTATATCAAACAACCTTGTGTACAGTTTAAACTTTAATGATCCATAATAATGTTTTGGCTGGGCAGGTAATGAGTTAAGATACTTAACGAGGGACCAGTGAAGATGTACAAATGATGATAATACCAAATGGGATCCCATTTGGGGAAGAGCTGCCATGAACGCTTTATCCAGATAATTTTCTCTCTTTTCCTGTGATGGGTAAAACACTTCTTTTAAACTGTTTCTGGCAAAGTCAAAGGCTTTACAAAAATACCAATAAATTATACTACCTGAGCCATTTTCAGTATTTTTCTCATGTTTACCAGAAAGAATTCTTTGAAATTGTTACTCTAGCTCAACAAGCACTTCTCAGTCTGATTTTAATCTCAGACTCAGAATGTGATGGGACTCAAAGGAAAACAAAATGGATTTATCCATCATTGAGCACAATTAATTGTATCCTGGACTCTTTAAAATGCAATGGGTAAAATGGCTTAATCACCATTTTTCAGGGGAAAATTACAAATAATTTACAGCGTAGACTCAAACCCTGTTGAAGAAAAGAAAGTGAAATTAAGCACATCTGACTGAATGAGGATCAGTTATGGAAATAAATAATCTCTCATCTACTTCATCAATGCAGAAAGTTATATAAATTTGTGGCTTCCATTTTTTCCATTCTAGAGTCCCTACTATGTGGATTTCACTCTCTTCATTCTTCTGAAACTACATCCTCCAAGAGGAGAGATTCTGGGCCTGGGAGTCAGAACCTTGGTTCTAATCCCAGCTCGGAGACTTCCTTTCTGGGTGACCTTGGGCAAGTCCCTTGATTCCTCTGGTCCTCCTTGTCCTTTCTGAAAAAGGAGGATTAAATGCCTGTTCATTTTCCTACTTAAAATAGTGAACCCCATGAGGGACAGGAATAATAATAATAATAATAATAATAATAATAATAATGTTGGTATGTCTTAAGCACTTACTATGTGCAGAGCACTGTTCTAAGCGCTGGGGGAGATACAGGGTCAACAGGTTGTCCCACGTGAGGCTCACAGTTAATCCCCATTTTACAGATGAGGTAACTGAGGCACAGAGAAGTTATGTGACTTGCCCATTGTCACACAGCTGACAAGTGGCAGAGCCGGGATTTGAACCCATAACCTCTGACTCCCAAGCTTGGATTCTTTCCACTCTATTGTCTGATCTGATTGTATTTTTCTTACCCAGTGCTTAGTAAAATGCTTGGCACATAGTAAGCAAGCAACAAATACCAAAATTATTTTTATGATTTGTTATTATTTTCTCAGTGACTTCCTTCTGGAAAATCTAATAATGTTGTCTAATTTTAATCCACACCTTGCCCTTCCTGCCTCATTTGATATATAATTGACCACATTCTGCTCTGGGAAACTCTTTCTCACCTTAGTTTAATCGATACAGTATTCTTTTCAAATCATATCTCTTGATTCTCAATTTATCTCTGTAGCTGCTGCTTCTCAGTTTTTGTTTAGGTCTTTGTTCTAACTTTGCCTTTTAAACTGTATGGTCCCTTAGTACTCAGTTCTGAGCTCGCCACTCTTTTCCCTTTACATTTTTTTTCAGAACATGTTATCCCACGTCAATTAATCAATAGCACTTACTGAGCACCTAAAAGATATCAGAGACTATTCTAAGGAAAGTTTGGTAGGCACAATTCCCTCAGTGAGTTTATAATCTATTCATTCAATAGTATTTATTGAGCACTTACTATGTGCAGAGCACTGTACTAAACGCTTGGAATGAACAAGTCAGCAACAGATAGAGACAGTCCCTGCCGTTTGACGGGCTTACACTCTAATCGGGGGAGACAGACAGACGAGAACAATGGCAATAAATAGAGTCAAGGGGAAGAACATCTCGTAAAAACAATGGCAACTAAATAGAATCAAGACGATGTACAATTCATTAACAAAATAAATAGGGTAATGAAAATATATACAGTTGAGCGGACGAGTGCAGTGCTGAGGGGATGGGGAGAGGGGGAGGAGCAGAGGGAAATGGGGGGAAAAGAGGGTTAAGCTGCGGAGACGTGAAGGGGGGGTGGTAGAGGGAGTAGAGGGAGAAGAGGAGCTCAGTCTGGGAAGGCCTCTTGGAGGAGGTGAGTTTTAAGTAGGGTTTTGAAGAGGGGAAGAGAATCAGTTTGGTGGAGGTGAGGAAGGAGGGCGTGGCCCAGGGGTCGACGGCGGGATAGGTGAGACCGAGGGATGGTGAGGAGGTGGGCGGCAGAGGAGCGGAGCGTGCGGGGTGGGCGGTAGAGAGAAGGGAGGAGAGGTAGGAAGGGGCAAGGTGATGGAGAGCCATGAAGCCTAGAGTGAGGAGTTTTTGTTTGGTGCGGAGGTTGATAGGCAACCACTGGAGTTGTTTAAGAAGGGGAGTGACATGCCCAGATCGTTTCTGCTGAAATATCAGACATTAAAATAAAGTACAGATAAGAGGAAGCAACGGAATCTAAAGATAAGCACATAAGAGGGGCACTTAATAACATTTATTGAGTGCTTATTATGTGCAGAGCACTGTTTTATGCTTGAGAGAGTACCACATAACAGCATTGGCAAACACGTTTCTTGTCCAAAAGGATCTCACTGACTAGAGAAAGAGTCTAGACTGCTTATGTGATGTAGAAGTGGTGAAGTGGCAGTAATTGCAGAAACTGGTTAGGCGAGATGAGAGATTTATGAGGAAAGGCTTTCTTTAAGGTGATTTCAGAAGTGCTTTGTAATACGGACAGTAGTTGTATGCTAGATGTAAAAGGGGAGTGAGTTCCAGGCGGGATGGAGAGGGTGAACAAGAGGTTGGTGGTGAGAGATGAGAATGAGAGGTACAGTCACTAGGTTGAAATCAAAGAGTAAAGTGTGCAAGTTGGGGGGTAGCAGGAGAGAAGCGAGGGGAACTTGGTGGGAGTGAGCTGATCAATTGTCTTGAAGTCAGTGGTTATACCTGTGAAGATGTCTCTCAAATCTGGACTTATTTATATCCCTTGTTACTCACCAACACTACTATTTCATCTCTCCTCCTGCTGTCAAGGCATCCCCAAATGGAAGAAATGCTAGCATCTTACACTTAATATAGCCAACACTGAATTACTCATTTTCCATCCTAAATCTTCAGTTCTTTCTTGATTGATCCTACATTTTCTCCTAGTCCAGCCAGTTCTTTCTCTACACTACATCAGATATTAGTCCTTTCTCGCCACCATTTCCATCATGAATTTGGCACAATTGTCCGACATCTCCCAGCTGAACTACTCTATCTGCCATTTTGCCTCCAACATTCTCCTGTCTTTAGTCTGTTTTATTTACAGTTAAATGTATCATCCTTCTGCAGTGCGAGTCAGAGCATATTGTTCCGCCTCTTCATAAGGTGAGATAACTTCATATTTTTCTAGGGGAAAATTCATTAACACTGAGAAATATCAAATTATAATATATGTTAATCTGTAATATTTCTCTACCTTCGTCATAGTGTTTTCTTGTCTTCTACAAATGAGTAACTGAAATAGCTGACCATGATGTGACTTTCCAGTTGGAGATAATGTGTAAATGTTTGAATGATAGGAATAATCAGGTAGTAAATATGTCTGACAGGTAGTCCATTCTCCTTTTCCCTATGAGATGAGCTGTCTAATTTTAGAATGTGGACCCAGTTCAAGAGACAACATTAAGAGTTTCCTATATTTAAAGTCAAGAAGTGCAGAACCAAACCTTCAGAATTGGATATTAACACTTTTCACTCTTTCTGAGGTTTAAAATCTCCCCATTTTCAAGGTCTTACTAAAATCACAACTCTTCTAAGAAACTTCCTCTTTTCCCTAATTTAAACCCTCATTTCCCCTACTCCCTCTCTCTGTGTCATTTGAATTTTGGATTTTTGCATTTTAAGCAGGTGATATTTACCCAATCCTTGGCCCCATCATACTTATGTACTGATTGTAATTCATTCTAATGTCAGTCTTCCCAACTAGAAAGGTTAAGCTCGTTTTGGGCAAATCTACCAATTCTGACATATTGCACTCCCCCAGGCCCTTAGTGCAGTACTCTGTGGGAGTAAAGCACTCAATAAAATCAATTGATTGATAAATTGATTGATTGGGATAAACACATTAGCACCATTATGTGCAAATTATGCAAAGGAACTGCCAGTCACAAATGATCTACATGCAGGGGTAGCATATCACTGCTATAGCTTCAAAGCAGCATGGTGTAGTGGATAGAAAATAGGCCTGGGAGTCTGAAGGTCATGAATTTTAATCTTGATTCCGCCACTTGTCAACTGAGTGACCTTGAGCAAGTCACTTCACTTCTCTGGGCCTCAGCTACTTCTCCTCTAATATGGGGGAATGAGACTGGGGAGGCCCATGTGGGACAGAGACTGTCCAACCCGATTTGCTTTGGATCCACCCCAGGTATAGTACAGTGCCTGGAACACATTAAGTCCTAATCGAATACCACAGTTATTATTATTATTATTGTTATTATTATTATCTTTGAAGATAAAGGACATCTACATACAAAATTGAAAACACTCCAGCCACAGACACGCTACCTCACCCTTTGTGTTTTGAATGGAAAATGTCTATTTAACTCCTTAGCTAAACTGAAAGGGAAGTGTGAACTTGAAATTATCCACTTCTCATAGCCCATTTTGTTAAATTCTTTTCTGGATGCCTCTCCTGTTTGTGAGTTAATATATATGTGGTCCTCTTTGAAAGTAGAGAGCTAGATTTAATGTTCATTTAATGACTCTAGACTTGGATTTTTGTGGCCAGGCGTTGCTTTGTAGGGAGGCACTGAAACCTCTCTAGCTAGTAAGAAAAAGCTCTGTCAAACCATACATGCTTATTTGGATAACTTCACACAGCACAATTAAAACTTCTCTCCTTACCAATCTCAAAACCACAGGTTAGACAACAATTTCCTCATCTTCATTAACAAGTCACTCTCAGACAGATTTTAATAATAGGGAGGAAAAAATTTTGCTGGTCAAGCAGATTGGACTCCTTTGCTTTTAAATTATTTACTTTACATTTTCCTATTCAGGAATAAAATTCTTATTTCACTTCTTCCTGGGAATGAACATATTTATTTAATGGGGCCTTGCTGTATCTTCTAAGAATCATGCTTGTAAAATTTCAGATTTTATTAGTGTGCTGACACTGCATCTTTGGCATTTCTCACGAGGAGGAAATTGTTAACTTGCAAAACTCAAACTTGATTTCACACTTTAAAGCACATACAAGTTTAAGGAAGAGATGAGGAACCAACCTTTAAATCTGACACCAAGTCTAAAGTATACAGCTCAGAATGTAAACCTCATGAATTTGCCCAAGGTTCAAAGTAGTCAAATTTGTTTATGGTCTTGTGTTTTGTAGAAAATATTATGGGATTGAATTTGAGCCAGGCTAACTTGAGGAACACATGTGATTTTATTGTCATTTATAGGCCCTATACACAAACAAAATCCATAATCTTTTCCTATAGAAGCTTTAATCTTAAGAAGGCTCAAGATTGATTAGTGTGAGACTGCATCTCTAGCTATATCCCTGCAAGCTTAGACAGGATCTGTACTCTTTGGGCATTTGATATTCACCCCATTCTCAGGTTCTTAGCACTTATATACATATCATAAGTTATTTCTTCATATTATTTTCTGTCCCATCCCCCCCCCCCCACCCCGTAAATTCACTGTGGGAAGGTAAAGTGTCTACCTACTCTGTTGTACTGTACTCTCCCAAGCACTTATATAGTGCTCTGGATAAGGGAAGCACTCAGTAAATACCATATATCTACCAACTCTGCTATACTGTATTCTCCCAATTGCTAGTACAATGATCTAAAGGTCCCTGGTTTGTTCCTGGGTTTCAGCAGCTTGTTTGCCTTCTAGACTGTAAGCTCACTGTGGGCAGAGAATATCACATATTGTTTTATTGTACTTTCCAAAGAGCTTAGTATCATGCTTTGCACATAGTAACCACTCAATAAACATGACTGACTTACTATCTCATTCTGAGCACAGTAAGCGCTCAATAAATATGATTGATTGGATGTCTTCACCCATTTACAGGTACTTGTGTTAGGTCAAAAGATGAGAATTTTGACTCTGAACTTTCCAAAGACCAGGAAGAAAAAAAAAATAAATTTTACACTCTCCAAAGCAGTCTAGATTACATGATCTCCAAGCCTGTTATTTTTAGACAAATGTTGACTTTGTTCTGCAGGATGAAAAAAGCCATAATTTGTCACTTATTCAGTCCAAAGGCTGAATAAAATAAAGACTGATTACAGACAATGTGGTACTAGGCAGTGGATAGGGATACTATTGCTTAGTACAATGAACTCTAAATAATAAGAGGAGTAAAGGAAAATAGGGACAACTATTGTGGTTAATAAAGTCTACAATGCAGAAGGGGTCAGTCTGAAGTTATAGGATCTTTTGTATTTGAGGTAGCCTTTTCCAAGATTCTAAACACTAGCAAGTTCAGTTCTCAGCCTCCCTGGGTATCTAAGAATAGTTCCATAGATGTGCAGCTGCGTTATTAAGACGCAATATAGCTGTGCTATTAGGGTGTGCTAGCATTTTGCAAACTCTTCCATAAAGAGTTTGATGTGGGTGAAGAATGCCAGCTTTGCACTCCTTTCCACAGTTATCTTGAAGGAAAGCAAGGATCTGTCCACCAGCAAAACTGTTGGACAAGGAAGCTCTAATTGTTCCTTTTAAGTCAGGCAGAAGTCACTGACCATATGTTCTGGTTTACCCAAGAGAGTCCCAGATTTAATAAATAAGATTTAATTATAAATATATAAAGGGGAAAACAACTCCAGAGAATTGGAGGAAAGTTTTACAAGGTAATTCCAGAAGGGTTCTCAGCCACAATCACTTTGTGACCTTGGGTAAATCACTGAGCTTCTTTGTGCCTTAAATGGATTGGGATGGAAGAAATCTGGATTGGTGAGTATTAACCATTCTTCTCTAAACACTGCTTGTTGAAATGTAGTTTTTTCTTCAACAAATGACATGGGACAGGCAAATGAATGTTTTGAGGAGGTTTCAAGGATCTTATTTCTAGATTATGAGCTCCTTGGGGGCAGAGAACATGCCTAGCAACTCTGTGCACAGCGCTCTGCACACAATAAAAAACTGGTAAATATCACTGATTGATTATATCCCCAATATTCTTTAGAAAACTACAAAAAATGCATGCTTCCAGAGAGATCTCGGTCTGACGAGGTTCGAAGTGACTGTTTTTGACCTATAGATCCTATTGTTCTCTTCTATTGCATATAAAAATACCAGTCAAGAAGTTTTACTGTAATCATGTGAAATAAAAAAAAGAGAAACAACTTTAAAAAATATGCCTACCAACTGAGTATCTCGAAAAGACTATCTCACGTGTCTAGTCATCAACAGTATTAAATTTTTGAAAATTCACACATTTTAGAATTTTTTTACTCTTGAATAGGATTGAAAACCTCTTTCTTACTAGCCCTATATATGATCTCTGGCATTAACTCACACTTTTGAAAAATAATCTCTTCTGGTCTGAGACTAGGCAGGAAAAATTTCAGCTGCAATGTGAATTTAAAGAAAATTACAGACAAGTGAAAATGAGCATTTAGATTGGAATTGCTCTTACTAATAAAACCACTAATCCTGATATCTGTTCTATAGATATTCATTCAGTAGCTATTTCTCAGAAATAACTTGTGGGTGGATAAAACTGCAGAATGGCATCACAAATATTGTGATAAATGTATTACTGTTCCCTGCTGCTTAGCTGTGCATGTCTAGTCTAACAACAGCAGAGAAGTGGTTCATTTTTTGTTCCGTGACAAATGCCATCTCACAGTTCTTTTAACACAAAAATGGTACCTTCTGTGCAAATTAAACTCAAAGAACTCAGTACCGACAGTATGGTAATGAAAGCAAATGAAGTTTTATTTGGTAGTGTTTGGTGAGGAAATCCAGGCAAGGCTCTGAAACTGAGTCTATTCTTAAAACTTACATACCAGGCCAGTAGAAAATGTAAAATTAAAGGAATGAAAATGGCTAATCGATCAATCTGTTGCATCTATTGAGCACCTAGGCCTTGTCATGAAGGAATTTGAAGTCCAAAGAAGGAGGAACGCAACCACAAATACAGGTTTTTTCTGTCTATTTAGAAAGCCAGCATACAGCTATATTGGACTCCATTGAAGAAACTTCATTTGGAAATTCTGGAAACCTCTTTTAAACCAATAGAAGCTGAGAGTGATCAAAGCAAATTAAAATAGTATTAAACCTTGCATAATTTTGGCAAAAAAAATATGGGTTTCCCAATGAAGACAGGCAAAGGTTCCACCCAAATGATAGCTGATGTAATTTAATAAATCATCATCATCATCATCATCATCATAGAGGTAGATTTCACCTCCCCAAAAGCAAAATCCACTGGAAAGCATCTATTGTCTATCTCTTCCAGTACATTTTTCTTGCATACATCCCTTAAAATTTCCCCAAATTTAAGCATTCTTAGGCCTGAACTTCAAAAGCTATATTCAGTCACCCACTCTATCATCACTGAAAGAAAAACAATAAGTACATTTTTTGAAAAGTTCAAACTCCAGTAATGTTGTGAGTCCTGTACCTACAAAATTGCAGATATTCAACAATGAATTCTGGTATTTGATCAGCTCACACACAATAATAATAATAATAATAATTGTGCTATTTGTTAAGCGCTTATTGTGTGCCAGGCACTGTATTAAGTACTGAGATGGATACAAGCCAATTGATTGGACATAGTCCTTGTCCCATGTGGGGTTTGCCGCCTCAATCCCATTTTACAGATAAGGGTAACTGAGGACAAGAGAATTGAATTGACTTGCCAAAAGCCACGCAACTGAGAGGTGGCAGATTTGAGATTAGGTCCCATGACCTACTGACTCCCCGACCCATGCCATGCTGCTTCCCAATGCTCACCGACGCTCAGACCTGCCTGGTGAACACCAACTGGGAAATGGGCTTTTTTCCTTGAAGAGAGGCTTCTTGAAAAGATCAGCATCATACCCCGTGAGAGATAAACACATCAGTGTTGCACGAAACAATCATTTTTATGTGCATAATACAGATTGGATTGATGACTGCACATCATTCTCTTCAAGTACACTTGCATACGTGGATAGAATCTCACCCCCACACCACATATGTACACATCCTCATGCTAGTTTACTTCATTTAATTTTAGTATCTGTCTCCCCTGCTAGACTGTAAACTCCTTTAGTGCAACAATCATGTCTACAAACTCCATTTTTCATCCATTCAATCAAAATTACTGAGCACTTAACGTGTGCAGCACACTGTATGAAGCACTTGGGAAAAGTATATTGCAACAACAAACAAACATTCCCTTCCCAAATGAGCTCACAGTCTAGAGTAGGGGAGACAGACATCAATACAAATAAATAAAAATACTGATATGCACATAAGTGCTTTGGGGCTGTGAGGGGAGAAGGGTAAAGGGAGCAAGTCAGGGTGAACTGAAGGGAATGAGAGATGAGGAAAAAAGGGGCTTTGTCTAGGAAGGCTTCTTGGAAGAGATATGCCTTCAATAAGGCTTTGAAGCTGGGGAGAGTCGTTGTCTGTTGGATGAGAGAGAGGACATTAAAGGACAGAGGCAGGACGTGGACTAGGGGTCAACAGCGAGACAGGCAAGATTGAGGCATAGTGAGAAGGTTAACACTAGAGGAGTGAAGTGTATGGGCTGGGTTGCAGAAGGAGAGTAGTGATGTGAGGTAGGAGGGGGCAAGGTGATGGAGTGATTTAAAGCCAATGGAGAGGAGTTTTTGTTTGATATGGAGGCTAATGGGCAGTAATAATAATAGTAATGTTTGTAATTTGTTAAGTGCTTACTGTGTGCCAAGCACTGTCCTATGCTCTAGGTATATACAAGGTGATCAGGTTGTCCCACCTGGGGCTCACAGTCTTCATCCCCATTTTACAGATGAGATAACTGAGGCACAAAGAAGTTAAGTGGCTTGCCCAAGGTCAAACATCTGACAAGTGGTGGAGTTGGGATTAGAACCCATGACCTCTGACTCCCAAGCCCATGTTCTTTCCACTGAGCCACCCTGCTTCTCAACCACTAGATTGTTTTGAGGAGTGGGGTGACATGTCCTGAATGTTTTTGTAGAAAAACGATCAGAGCGGTAGAGTTAAATATGGACTGGAGTGGGGAGAGACAGTCAGGTCGTGAGGTCAGCAAGGAGGCTGATACAGTCATCTAGGCGGGATAGGATGAGTATTAACGTGATAGCAGTTTGGATGAAGAGGAAGTGGATTTTAGCAATGTTGTGAAGGTGGGACCGACAGGATTTGGTGAAGGATTGAATTTGTGGGTTGAATGAGAGAAAGGAGTCAGGAATCAACACCAAGGTCACTGACTTGTGAGACAGGAAGGATGGTGGTGTCGTCCAAAGTGATGGGAAGTCAGAAGGAGGACAGGTTGAAAATAATAGAGTAAAAGAGTTTAATGTAATAGAGTATAACTGTATTATACTCTCCCAAATATTTTGTCAAGGGGTCTGACCAGGGAGTGGTCTCAATATGCTCTTAGAATAAAAGGTCAAACATTCTGTTGACTCTGGCACTTTCAAAGCCTATTCAAAGCACATCTCCTACAAGAAGCCTTTCCCAAATAAAGCCTCATTTCCTTTTCTTCCACTCCCTTCTGCATCACCCTTGAACTTTGATTTGCAACCTTTATTCACCCCTCCCTTAGCCTAACAGCATCTGTGGATATATCTGTAAGTTACCAATTTACATTAATGTCTGGCTTTCCCTCTAGACTGTAAGCTCCTTGTACTGTACTCTCACAAACAGTACTCTGCGTACAGTAAGTGCTCAATAAATGACTGACACTGACTATCAGTAGTGTCATTTTTGAATGGAAGGACATCTATAAAACATCATTATCACTTAGGAAATCCAAACACGTCCCTAAGAATCTGATCCATCATATAAGTGGACATTAATGTATTTTCCTGGCAATCTTTTTAAAACCGTAGTATATTCCAATTGGGAAATAATAGATGAACAATTTTAAAACAGGACTGAAGTATTAGGATAAAAAATGGCATAGTTGTAAGCGTCCAGTCATCCAGTGTGAACAGGAAAAATCTTTCTAATGAACTCTTTAATTGAGTTTAACGTGGCTGTTTAGAACTAATCTTGAATGCACTAATAGGAAGCTTAAGCCATACACTCGATGTTAATTTTGCTCCCTTTGGATCTTCCTCATAATTACAGTTTGCTCTTTAATCATTTCTCTGCACACATCCCTGTAGTCCATTTAGGATTCACACCACCAGTTTGCCCCAGGGGCAGAGATTACTGAGATGGTCACCTGTAAGTCAGAAGATTGCAATTTTCTAGGAATGTGTTAAGGGACAACAGTCAAAACTGGATTATTTTTTTCATAATAGGTGCCTCAATATAGGGAATAAGCTTCTTAAAAGAAACACCTCCCTCAGTGAGGTGATTAAAGTCCAGCCAGAAAAACCGTTTTCAAATAAATCTGTCAATTCATTTACATTAGTGTCTGTTTCATCCTCTAGGCTATAAGCTCCTTGGGGGCAGGAAATGTAAGTTTACTGTTATTTTGTAGTCTTCCAAGCACTTAGTACAGTTCTCTGCACACAGTAAGCGCTCAGTAAATGTGAGTGAATGAATTGAATGAAAATTGCTACATTTTTATTAAAGATATAAGAAAATGCTGGAACACTATTGGCCTTTGAAGGTGGAGAAGGTTTGATTCTCTCCATCTCTGTCAAGCCCTTTTTGCACTTGGATCTGTGACCTTTAATATTTGTCCCACCCTCAAATATATATATACATATATATATTTGTGCCATTTTATAGTTGTCCCACCCTCAAACCCACAACATTTATGCACATATTTTCAAACAACAGATTATAAATCATTTATCTATATCACTGTCTGTCTCCCCTTGTAGTCAGTCAGTAGTGTTTATTGAGTGTTTTACTTTGTGCAGAGCACTTTACTAAGTCTTTGGTAGACTACAATAAAGCACTATAGTGGTCATATCCCCTGACCACAATGAGCTTACTGTCTGGAGGGGGAGACAGACATTAATATAAATAAATGAATTACAAAAACGTACATAAGTGCAGAGGGGCTGGGAAGCTGGATGAATGAAGGGAGCAAGTCAGGGTGATGAAGAAGAAAGATGGAAGAGAGGAAAGGAGGGCTTAGGGAAGTTCTCTTGGAAGAGATGTGCTCTCAGTAAGGCTTTGAAGAAGGGAAAGTAATTATCTGTTGGATTTGAGGAGGGAAAGGTGTTTCAGGCCAGAGGGAGGATATGGACAAAAGGTCAAGGGTGAGATAGAGAAGATTGAGGTACATTGTGCGAAGTTTAGAATTACAGAAGCAAAGTGTGTGAGTTGGATTATAGTAGGAGAGTAGTGAGGTGAGGTAGCAGAGGGAAAGATGATTGAGTGCTTTATTGCCAACAGCGAGAAGTTTTTATTTAATGCAGACATGGATAGGCAATCCCTGGAGGTTCTTGAGGAGTGGGGAAACATGGCTCAAATATTTTTTGTAGAAAAATGACTGACTCTCAACTGACAGTATAGACTAAATCTAGACTGTAAGCTTATTGTGGGCAGAGTAATGCGTCTGCCAGCTTGCTTGTATTCTCCCAAGTGCTTAGTATGGTGCTCTGCACAGAGTGAGCGCTCAATAAATGGATGTGGAGGTCCCCCAAGGTTCAGTTCTGAGTCCCCTTCTATTCTCCATCTAAGAAACAAGAATCAAGAAAGGGAAAAGAGGAAAGGGTAGAGAGGAGGAACACAAGAGGGGAGAAGAAGGGAGGAGAAGAGAGCAGAGGAGAGAGAGGAAGAGAGAGGAGAGTGGAAGGGATGGATCATGAACAAGTGACTTCTCCCAAAGTTAACAGAGCTTGAATAAGAACGAAAATAAAAAGAAAAACCTAGAACTTTCCCTTTTAAATTGCAAACCAAACTGTAAAACGAAAACTGTAAGAGAAAAACGACGAGAAAAGCACACCTATACTATCTTGTAATGACTAATCAACTCTAATAAGGCAGTCAATTAATTCTGTATCAGTATGTCTCCTTGGTGATTTTCATGATGTAAATTTACTCAGAAGTTCAGAATCACTAGATTCCCTTTCCTGAAGATCTCAGGAGAAAGCTGACAGACACACAAGGTCATTCATCTGCATTCAACTGCATTAGAAAATTTCATAAGTTGAGCCTAAAATATATTTTTCCTTATCTGGATGTTTTCATTTCCCCTACTAAACCTGAACTCAGTGTTTTAATGTCTTAATGTATTTGGGTTCTCTCAGCTAGAACCTTAATTAAATCCACACAGGGTACTTTAATTGAATGGTGATAATCATCATGCAGATTTCCATCAGTGGGGTCAAGAGGAATAATTTTCTAATGTTCATGAGGAGGGATCCATTGCACTGTGTCTGAGAGGAAATAAAAGGTAACAGTAAAAACAGCATCTCTAAGGATATGCCCCCCACCCCCACCCCACACATACCTAGAGGACCCCCTCCCTTTGGGTTTGGGGTGAAAAAGAATAAGGAAGAGAGAGAGAGAGAGAGAGAGAGATAAAGCAATAGCATGCTTCAAGGGAACCTAGAATCTCCTGAAAATGTACTTTCATTACTCTTTCTCCTTCATGGCTGACTCCTTCACCTTCCAAAATAGATCCCTTCTGTTTCAAATTAGATTCTGCATTGTCTGCCATTTCGGCAGTTGATTAAGTTTCATGTCATTCCTTGACTGCTTGAGAGAGGGTCAAAAAGTTGTTCATCACATGCTAGCCACCCGCTGGGCACACTTCTTTATTATTAGCGGAGTGCAGTTCACCAAGGAGAACGGGGTGACCTTATGCAGAACAAATAAGCCCATCTTTCCTTTAAACCTTACACTAAGTCTGGATTGCATTGCTAAGGGACTGGAAGTTTACTGCAAGTTTATAAACCCTTTCTATGAAGCCAGCTTAAAATAACCAAGTTCTCACAACTGTTCTCCTCTACTCACTGTACTAGGATGAGAGCACGGTATTATCAGGGCTTAAATTGGGTCAGATCTCAGAGGATCACTTACTTGGTACCTTTTTTCTTTTATAGGTTGTATTTTCTTTTGATGGGGAAACAAGCAAATGTGTTCTTATCTGGCAGGAGAGGGCAGTGGAATCTGAAATGATGTTTTCAGTATCCTTTATGCATTTTCAACATGAAGCAGGAGGCAGATTCTGCACATAATAATAATAATAATGATGAGTATGATAACTGTTAAGCATTTACTATATGCCAAGCACTGTTCTAAGCGCTGGGATAGATACAAGGTAATCAGGTTGTCCCATGTGGGGCTCAAAGTCTTCATCCCTATTTTAAAGATGAGATAAATGAGGCACCGAGAATGAAGTGGCTTGCCCAAAGTCACACAGCAGACAAGCGGCAGAGCCCAGTAGGAGATACACCCAATCCCATCCATATTCCAGTAAGAGATGCATGCAGAAATAGGTCTGATCAATCAGTCAGTGGTATTTATTGAGTGCTTACTCTGTGTGGAGTACTGTACTAAACACTTAGTACATGGAATAAAAACTCTGGTGGAAAGACAGTGGACAAGGAGATATTTTTGGCATATAGACAGATGGATGAGACTATATGGGGATATAGGTGTAGTATTTGCAAAGAAGGAGTAACTCAGATCATTTCTGGGCCTAGGGAGAGATTCTCTTATCCAGTCAGTAGTCATTAGGCAAGCAATATTTTTTTCACTCACTGCCCCAGCCCCTCTTCCCACTCCCTTCCATAGCTGCCTCTTTTCAAACTTGTACCTCTAGAGTTTTTGCCTTTATGACTACGCTACAGAACAGTGTGATGGGGTAAGAGGAGAGGAAAGGACTCTTACCGTATTCCCACTATTCTATGCTCTGTGATGGTAAGGACTAGGAGTTAGAGCAAGTTCTGGAGAAAGACTTGGCATTGAAGGGACCCGTCTTGGAAACAAATGGCAATGAAGGTAGACAGGATGAATTTGGATGTTGGGTGGGAGAAGGTGGGTAAGCACTGGGATGGGGATAGGCAGAATTGGCTTTTTGACCTAAGATGGGCAGGGAATGTGCCTGATTATTGTGTGGGTATATATATGTATATATAGTTGGTATTTAAGCGCTTACTATGTGTGCAGAGCACTGTTGTCTAAGCGCTGGTGTAGTTACAGGGTAATCAGGTTGTACCACGTGAGGCTCACAGTTAATCCACATTTTACAGATGAGGTAACTGAGGCACAGAGAAGTGAAGTGCCCACAGTCACACAGCTGGCAAGTGGCAGAATGGGGATTCAAACCCATGACCTCTGACTCCCAAGCCCGGGCTCTTTCCACTGAGCCACGGTGCTTCTCTTATTGCTGTCTTGTACTCTCCCAAGCACTTAGTACATTTTTTTTTACACGGTAAAGCACTCAGTAAATAGGATTGAATGAAAGAATGAATGAACTGGAAGGTTTTCTGATTGATCAGATCCAGCCTAGGTGGGCAAGCATTCAACAGCAGATTTACCCACCAGATTCTGCTTGAAGGAACCAGTCAGAGGCCAGGAAGGGAGGGGAGAATCATAAACCAATGTTTTAATGGGCAGAATCGGAAAAACACAAGCTTACCAAAGCATTCACTATTGAGGGAATTATATATTAAAAACCACACCCCTACAACATTCCTATCTGTTCTGATTGTATTATATCTACCTCAGTGCTATACACAGTACTTACCACAAAGTAGCTACTTAGCAAATACCAGCGTTATTATTAGTATTTGTGTGTGTGTGAGTACCATAGAGAGTCACCAATATTCAAGGAGCCTATACTAAACAGCATTCAGCTCAATAAAGAGCATTCCTACACAGAGTATTTCCCACCCGAACATGACACAACCCAGAACTTAAAAATCTGAAAGAAAATCTCTGAGTTATAGTCTATCTATCCACACATATATCTATGTACTATTGGGTTTTTTCAGATTTTCTCTAATTTCTCAAGCTTATGGCAAATATAAAGTGTCTTGTTTTTTTTTCCTGGAAATAAAATTCAAATCTAAATGTTCAGTTTTCTTGGGAGAGAATAAAATATATGAATTTAAGGAATTTGAATGGTACTTCATATATATATTTATATATATAAAGTCATTTTCACCCCCAGAGGATCCTTTAAATTCACTCTGCCAATTTTCAAAGTTGACAAAAAGATACCAGGAAACCGGTCTTTCCATGGCCCAGGGAGCTGTGACATTGTCAGACTAATGAGAATGCAAGAATTGAAAACTTCTTTTACGGGAGGACTTTGTTAAACTGCTGACCTTTCACTTCCTGTTCAGAGTTAACTGTTCTACCCCCCTCCAAATGACACTGGAGAAGAAATTATCATATGACCAAGAAGGAAACCCAATCATATGTTATAAATATTTATCTTTTACATTTTCTGGAGGGGAAAAATTCATGGCAAAGTCATTTTCCAGTTTTAAAGTTCCACTTAGCTTTCTGAGTGTGAAATCACAAGCTTATTAATACTTTTTTAAAGGCTACTTTCCTCCTGAAATTTCTCTCTCTGTTGAAACTGAATAGTCTCCCAAAGTGCTGACATTACACCAAGAGAGCTGATTTCCATGGAGAGCTGTTTAAGCATTCTATGGGAGGATCTTCTTATCAGTTGGAGTTTAGAAGGTATTTGTGATCTTCAGAGCTTTAGTTAGTAGGAAAGAAATGTGAACCATACAGCAAGGTTAAGTGTAAAATGTAATCACAGCAGATTTCTGAATACAAATGATGTTCTTGCCCCACCATTAAATTATTTATATTTTCTGCACATTCTGTTCCCTTTGCATTTATTTTTTTTTGCTTTGGAGGATGCCTCATTTGAATCTTTCATCACATTTAAAATTGTTGTTGACAAGAATGAGCTAACTGCTCCAAAGCTTTAGGGTTAGTATGTTTTTGGTGGGTTTTTTTACATTGTTGAAATAAAATCCAGTATCTTGATGCTGTGATTACAGGAATGGAAGGAATGGAGAGCAGATGATTTAATGTAGGCAAATCTTTAGATAGCCCAAGTAACAGCAGTATATATTAACTACCCCGGAAGAATCATCCCCAAGATTCAGTACAATAACTCTCTCTCTCTTTCTCTCTTGAGGATATCTAGGAAACGTAATTTGGTAATAGTATTTATATCTGCATTATGAAGAGAGCATAGGATCCTTGAAGGTAAGCCCAGAAAGGTCTTCAGAAGAAGGTGAGAGGATAGGTCAAAAGGAGCAGAGAAATCCTGAAGGAAGAGGACAGGAAATGGAACATTTAGCCTAGTCAGGAGGAAGTAGGTTCTATTTGGTTAGCTCCAGATAGATAATAATAATAATAATGATGGTATTTGTTAAGCGCTTACTATGTGCAAAGCACTGTTCTAAGCATTTGGGGGATACAAGGTGATCAGGTTGTCCCATGTGGGGCTCACAATCAATCCCCATTTTACAGATGAGGTAACAGGCCCAGAGACGTGAAGTGACTTGCCCAAAGTCACCCAGCTGACAATCAGCAGATCTGGGATTCGAACCCATGACCTCTGACTCCCAAGCCCGGGCTCTTTCCACTGAGCCACGCTGATTAGTCATCATCATCATCAGGCTAGTTATTAACCACTTATTATTAGAAAGAAATGTAAATCTTATCACCTACATACTAAGAAGGAGTATGAACAGACATGTTATCTTCATTTTACAGATGAAGAAACTGAGACAGAGAGAAGTTAAGTGACTTATTGGAGGTCACAGAGAAGGGAAAAACAGCCAGGAATAGAACCCTAATCTCTTCCCTCTTAATCCTCTGTACATAGCTTAATAGACTAAGTAAGTGGGAGAACCAATGCTTAATCTCTACTTTACAGATGAGAAGACTGGCACAGAGAAGCTGAAAGCTTGCCCAGGGACACACAGCAGGCAAGGGATCTAGTCAAGATAAATTGCAGGTCCTCTGACTCGCAGTGAAAATATCACTGTAGAGGACCTGCAATTTTATCTGCTTCAGCTAATTGCTGATAACTGTAGCAGGTTTCCTCTTTTTATCTTTCCTCCCTTGATCTCTTCTGGCCTGGTCATTAGGTCTCTACCCATAATTTTTAATAGTTTACTGTGTGCTTGCTCACCTCAGTATTAAACAATCATATTTATTGAATGCTTACTATGTGCAGAGTGCTTTACTAATCACTTGGGAGAGTACAATATAAAAGAACTGGTAAATGAACACATTCCTTGACCACTACGAGTTTACAGCCTAAGGAGGACAATATTAGCTGAGATAAAGGGATTTTCCTGTAGCTTTCCCTATGTTCCTATTGGAAAAAGTAATTTCTGCAAAAGTCCGGAAATGAAAGCGCCCTTTTGACAGTGAATATATGCATTTTGTCTATTGGTAAGCACCTGTAGCTGCTTCTCCTAGGCTCAGAAGTTGTTTACTGCTTTTTCTCATTTCCTGATGGAATGTTACTCTACTCTCTTTGAATTGAAGTGGCCCATCTCTAAATGATGCATGCCAATACGATCTGTCTCTGGATATCACTTTCCTGCTACCTAAATGCATTTTGTGTTTCTTCCATTTTTCCTCTTTCTGTGTCCTTGAAACATTTCTTCTACCTGTCTTGCTTACAAAAGCCCTTACAAAGCATTTTGGAATGATCCCAAATGTACAGATCTAATGAGAAACAACAGGTACATGGGGAATGAGAAGTATTCATTACATACAATATTGGATTTCCTTAAGTTGAGTATGTCTATTTCTTTAGATCCATAAGTATAAAAGTTGCTGTATTTTATCATTATCACATTAGAGGCTTACTGCTAAACATTTAAAATGCTAAAAGAGCAAAACCGGATGAATGAATTTAGCAATGGGCTGGAATTACACCTCGGAGCATATCCCTCCACAGCCTAGAAACTTCCCTATGACAATGTTACTATATTTCTCTATGACTCAGTTTCCTCCTTAAAAAAATGACAGTGGATAGAATGGAACTCCATTTAGCATGGCTGTTACTGATGAAGGGAAATAAAAATGAACATGAATCAATCAATTACTCACATGAGGCTTTCAGCTTAGCAGAACCTCATTAATTTGAAGCACCAGGGACCATAGAGAATAGTCATTGAATTAACCAGGCTTAGATTGCCAAATATTTTTCTCGAAGAACATGATAAGAGAATAACTCAGAATAGTCGATGCTCTCAATTACTTACAATTTTGAATAAATTGCTATCGGTATAATCAGGTTTTATATTTTATACTCTTAAACCTTTCAAAAATAGAAAAATACCTGAGTGCTTTCTATACTGTGGAACTGGAAAATACACATTGTTATCTTAAATACCATTTTTCCAAGAAATAAAATATTAAATAATACTTTGTGTTTTCATGGATCAATAATGTAATGATTTTATCCCATAAAATTATTCTGAGGAACACTGGAGAATAAACTCCTTCAGCAGATAAAACAAAAATCTAGAAAGATGCCTGATACAATACTGATATGTAAATCCTATGTAAAGATTTTTGAACTACAATAGATGAGAAGTGGATACAATTGAAAGAAAATTCCCATATGCTGTCCACTAATTGTATTAATTTTCAATCCAATGAAGTCATAGCACCTTAAATTAGAATTTAACACATGGGGTTATCAACATGCAAATCCACCCATGCAATCAAATAGCTTCTTTAGGGTCCTGCAGAAGGTAGGTGCTACCAAAACCAATTTCAGAGATGATCTCTCTAAATTCCACCTAGGCCACACCTGGAGCCTGAAAATTACTCACCCCTACTAATCCTTCCCCAGAGGAAAACCCATTAACACAGGTGAATGGCCTGCCAGCATCAATGGATACAAAGCCAATCGCAGGGGAACTAAGGAAAAAGAAGGCAGGGCCTAGTTAGTTGAAAAAGAACTGCAGCAATATTTAAAAGTGGTCATAAAAACATGGGAGGCATGGTGAAGAAGTCATTTTTTGTTTTGGAGTTCAAGAGGAGAGGTTCAAGGGTGAGGTTTTTCACTGTGAAAGTAACTGCTGGGTCTTGGTGAAGGGGTGTGATCAATGAGGAGAAGCAGGTTAAGAAAAATCTCCTTCAGGACTACAAGGGAGTAGAAGGTGTGGGAAGCAGGGGTGGGCATTTCCTTACTTTTGGAAAAGTTGCCACCTTGTAGAACTGCTGTTATTGAGTGCCTCCTCAATAAACTTCTCTTTATTTGGGCAGCAGAAGACTCATTAGCTGCCCACAAGATACATGCTTGCTGAAGTGTGTGAAGAGGTAAATCTCAATTATTCAATTGAATGTATGATGTACTTACTATTTGCAGAAGTACTGTGCTAAGTGCTTGGAACTGTATTAAGCATGCAGGCATTTAATAGTACTACTATTCAAGTAGGACTGCTGTTTGGCTAAGAAAAACTTGATATTAAATGATAATCATGATGTTTAAGTGCTTACTATGTGCCAGACACTGTATTAAGCACTGGGGTGGATCCAAGC
The DNA here is from genome assembly GCF_004115215.2 of Ornithorhynchus anatinus. Lineage (NCBI taxonomy): Eukaryota > Metazoa > Chordata > Mammalia > Monotremata > Ornithorhynchidae > Ornithorhynchus > Ornithorhynchus anatinus. The sequence goes on from NC_041745.1 coordinate 32,015,317, forward strand.
AAATCATATTCAACACAGACCCTGTCCCGTGTGAGGCTCACAGTCTCAATCCCTATTTTATAGATGAGGTAGCTGAGGCAGAGAAGTGACTTGCCCAAGGTCACATAGTAGAGAAGTGGCAGGCCCAGAAATTAGAACCCAGGTCTTCTGACTCCCAGGCCTGTGCTATTTCTACTAGGCCATGCTGTTTTGATGAAACTAAAGCTCTTATCTTCCTGACCTATCATTAACCTGTAGCTCACTTAGAAAGTGAGATCGCCAAGCACGTTTGTGTCTGGAATACATTAGGATTGTCCTTTGGGGCCATAGAGCAGAGGGGGAAATTTTGCCAGCATACAATCCTCTTCAGATAGGACTGGGTAGCTGCTTCCTGAATGAGTCCCATGTGTCTGTGGTGTAAGGCTGAAAGTCATGAGAAGATGATGGCAATTATAAGGTGTGAAATTTTAGAGTTCCATTCACATAAACTCTTGGGAATAAAACTACATCTGGGCCAGAAAAAGCTACTGATGCTAGACCCTGAAGACACTTCTGGGTTTAAGATCTCTCTTGGTGATTCCAGTGGTGATTCTTCATTGGGGAAAGGTTTGAAGTGTCCTTTAATGATCACTGGTATTTATTTTAAGATATTTAAGTGCTTACTATGTGTTAGGCACTATACTAAGTGCTGGGGTAAATACAAGCTAATCAGGTTGTACACAGTTCCTGTCTCACGTGGAGTTCCCAGTCAATCACCATTTTACCAAGAAGGCAACTAAGGCACAGAGGAGTGAAGTGGCTTGCCCAAGATCACAAAGCAGAGAAGTGGCAGAGGCAGGAGTAGAGCTCAGGGCCTTGTGACTCACAATAAAGTGCTCAATAGATACCGTTTATATTTTGAAGAGTTATGTGGAGGAGCCATATTGAGAAACTGGGCTTGTGTTTGGTCCTAGAAAGTGAGGGACGGTTGGGGACCGGCAAGACTAAGAAGCATAGTCCAAGATGGCATATTGAAGGATTGTACTTGGGTACTTGAGAAGGAGCAGATCTCTGAAATGTTACTGACTAAGAACAATCAGAATTGGTAATAAATTGCTGTCAAATGGAGGAATAAGGCAGGAATGGAGAATAAGAAATTGAAGTTATGCTATTTATTTAATATCTTGACATTTTCCTTTATTAGAATGTCATCTCATTTTGGGCAGAGTGTGAGCCTCATACTCCTATTGTACTTGTTCAAAATCTTAGTATAGTGCTCTGTGACCATTGGATATTCAATAAATAGCATTATCATTACTACCATTGTGAACATGAAGAATTGTGGTGGGATTGTGATGGTGTTGACAGGAAATGGCAAGTTAGGAGAGAGTAAAGGGTTGAGATGCAATGATGGGAGTTTGCTTGTGTTAAGGTTGAAGTTGTGTAAATATTTCCAACTGTTTGGAGCAGTGAAATATCTTGGTACAAAATTTACTGTTAAAGCTGTTCAATTTTTTATTTTGTGTTTTCCCTATTCTCATTCGCTCTCGTCATGGCCCTCTCTGTGTAGCTGCTTTCCCCTGCAGTTAGGCTGTGAGTTCCCAACTTGCTGCATTCTTTAATGTAGTAAATACTTAATGCACATTTTTAATGATATTAAGTTCTTATCATGTGCCAGATACTGCACCAACTGCTGAGGTAGATAGAAGGCAATCAGGTAAGGCACAGTTCCTGTTCCACATGAGCCTCAGAATCATAATCTCCAGTTTATAGGTGATGTAACTATGGCACAGAGAAGTTATTTGCCCAGGGCGTACAGCAGATGAGGGAGGCCTGAGATTTGAACCCAAGTTTTATGACTCCTAGTCTGTGTCCTTTCCACTAACCTCGCTGCTTCTTCCTAAGCCACTTTGAAAAATTGTCACTTAACTGAGTAGGCTGATGGTCAGAGTAACTCGATTAAACAGCTGGTGTGTGTGTGTGTGTATAGCAGGGAAATCGAGTGTGATTAATTAAACTTATGAGTTAAATTTTTAAGCATGTACACACACATGTTATAAGTATTATTATATATGTAGATAATCAATAGTTTATTTGGAGCGTAGTGAAGAGCACTGTACTCAGCTCTTGGAGTGTATGGTAATTAGAAGTCCCTGTTCCTGCACTCTAGAGTATACTCAGCTCTTCTACAGAGAATGTTTTCCCAGCACCTTTTGGGTAGATTGCTATTATGGAATTAGGGAGCATTCTTCCAGTGATGATAAACCTCGTTCTGGGTAGAGGGGCATTCCCTTCACTGACAGAATAAAGATTTGTGTAACTGTATTTAGTACCAGGCAAGACATTTGTACAAAAACCCCTTGTTGGAAAAGAATAATGGACATATATACATAAAATTATTTCTGACAAATATTTCTTTCAACTATCTTAATTTCTACCAAAATATATAAACATAGATTTCCTTAAAATCTGATATAAATAGGCTTTTAAACAAATAAACAAAAAAACACAGAAGGGGCATAGATATACGTTTACATAAAAAGTCATCATGTAGATTCTTTTCATGAGACGCTACCTTCTGCTTTCTGAACACAAACACCTATTCTGTCTATACATCTGCATAGATTCTTTGTATGCCCCAACCAAGCAGTACTGTTCCCCAAAGAGAAAAACTATTCTTTCATGTTCCTTTAAAGTTTTAGAAACTAAACTTCATTGGAGAAACTTCTCAAGCTCACTATGAGTTCTGACTTTTACTATATGAGTACCTCAAAAACACCTTTTATTCATGAAAGAATGGAAAAATCTGGTACTGGAGCTAGCAGGGGGTGGTGGAATATATTACGTCTCCCATGAAGTTCTTGAATCCTGTTTGACCTTATAGACCTATTATTCATGGTGGTATTATAAACAGTGATGTTAATACATTGAGATAGAAAAGATTCTGATGTTAAAGGTCCTAATCTCCAAATAGGCCACTGATACTTGTGAGTATTCCAAAAAACACAAAGAAAAGCATATGCTACACTTTCTTCCAAATACAATATCCTTCTCTGCGTAGCATCAAAAATGTCTTTTTATTTTTTTTCCCTTTTACTCAGCAGACAAGTAGGCTATTCCTCAGCACACTTGCAAAGCTCCTATTTCTAAATCCTGGGAAAAAGGATTTAAGGCTGAGAACCCTGGACCCATCATAAAGACATAAAAAGCTCTATTTTTTAATATTAACTGGCAAGGGGGTGGTGAGAGAAGAACAGTAAAAATGGAAGTATTTTGGTTGCTACCTTGCATCTTTTAAGTAGTTTTTTCTTCTCAATAAGACCTTTGGCTGTTTTGAAGAATATATGGCTTTTCCAAATATGTTATTTTTCTCCAAAACTAATGCCTGTCCATAAAAATAAATGTTCGTTGCTTTGCAATGAATGAAATAAGTGGTTTCCCTTAAAATGTCGGTTGGCAAAGTACACTTTTGAAAGCTACACTTGGCTTTTTTGCTAAGTTCCTGCTTTATTTTTTTTTTTTTTCGGCAGTTTGCATTCTATTGAGTGCAGCATTTAAGAGTAGATGCTTCCAAAAGCAGTTTACTGAAGTGATTAGTCAGTGTGATGCATTATACATCATGGGCAAATTTTAATTACGTCAATATATACAGTACAACTTTATATTTCCAGACTAATTTTAAAATAAGAAAGGGATTCAAATGCATCCATGAAATGCTTTTCCTTCATTAAGGTGTAAGAGAGTCTTTGTGACTTTTTTGATATTTTTCAAGGATAATGTGTTCTATATTTGTCTCACTTTTCCACAATAATAATTCTGGTCATTATTAAGCAATTACTATTCGCAGGTGTGATGTGCTAAATGCAGGTGTAGATAGGAGGTAATCGGTCAGACCCGGTGCCTGTGGGACTCGGGCTAAGTGGGAGGGAGTTCAGGTTTTGAATCCCCATTTTACAGCTGAGGAAACTGAGGCACAGAGAAGTTAAGGGGCATACCCAAGGTCCCAGAGTCAAGTGGCAGAGCCAGAATTAGAATTGGGTCCTGTGACTTCCAGGCCTTTGCTCTTTCATGTGGCCAAGCTACTTTCCTCCTTTATCTCATTTTGAAGGGAATTTTATACATAATAGCTAAGGGAGTTACATGAAGTGAATCTTCTGAGATGTATTAGTGGATCATTTGAACAGCTATTTATCAAGGTCAAACCGACAATTCCATTCACTCACTGACAGAAAGTGCATAATTAATACATTTTAGCACCAAGCATTTCCACAGAGAGGGAGCTTATATGGTTGCTATGCTACTTTTAATGACATCTAGGGTCTGATGAGCTGCAATGACAGCAACATCCAGTATAATCACTATTCCTTAAACAGGTCCTGTTCTATTTCATGCTCTGGGGGAAAAAAAAAAACTGTCTTCACATAAGAGTTGGCCACGAATGCAGCTCCAAGCACAAGAATTCTTCATTTAAAGTAGCACATAGGACCATGAGGGTCAGGAAGCAATGGCAAGATTTTCCCCCATCAATCAGTGATTTTTTTTTTAATTGAGTGCTAATTGGATGCAGAACACTGAATTAAGCTCTCAAGAGACTACAATACAATAAAGACCATAGACCCCATTCTTGTCTTCAAGGAATTCAACTTCCTGCACCTCTTCAAAGTGGCATGATCTAGTGGAAAAAGGGCCAAACTGGCTTGAGTTATCAAAGACCAACCATAGTCCAGTAGAAAGAGAATAGCCTGAATTCTAATCCTGGCTCTATCATTTGCCTTCTGTGTAAACTTGGGTGAGTCACTTAATTTATTTTAAATTCCTGATCGGCAAAATAGGGGATATGGTACCTAAATTTCTCTCCTACTTAGATTATTAGCCCCCTGTAGGACAAGTTCTGTGTCCAACCTAATTAAATTCTACATACCCCAGGGCTCAGAACAGTGCTCAACACATAGTAATAGCTTAATTATTATTACTATTCTTGCTATGATTATCAGCAGCATTTTATTAATATTGGCCCGGGCCTGCATGCACCTCTGCACTCTACACACACTAAATGCTCAATAAATATCATTAATTGATACAAACGTGTCAGCTTGACTGTCATCACTCCACAAAAGATGGGAGAAGGAAGAATACTTTGGGCCTTACTCCTTTGTAGATTTTGTGTTTGGGAGTTTCATGTAATATACTTCTGCACCACAGGATAAAGGCTAATGATCAGTGTCACACTTCCTAAAAGGAGGTCAGCTATTTATCAGTTACTCACTGGTACTGATTGATTGCTTACAGTGGGCAGAGCACTATACCAAGCACTTGTGAAAGTACAGTAAACTAATGGAAGGCATGTTTTCTGACAACAATGAGCTTATAACCATAAGAGGGAAGGGTGCGATCTGGGTTAATGAGACAAAACCATTTGAGTTTGTCACAGAAGTCAGATAATGTTTCCAGATAAGAGAGTGGTCCACAGTGTAGAAAGTAGCCAAAGATTGAAGAAGATTAGAATGAGGTAGAGGCTGTTTTGATTAGGCAAGAAAGAGATCATTGCTGACCTTAGAGTTGTTTCTCTGGGATGAAGGGGGCAGAATCCAGGTAGGTTACATCATTTGATATCATGTAGCGTGCGAGATATCACGAGGCAGCTTGTTATGTGAGAGATAGTGGTTTGAACTTCCACTTCAATGGGTATATCCAACTGAAGCCAGCCCTGGATGGGAATGTGGAAATAGTAATTCAGGAACACCAGTCTCAATTCCCCTAGGGCCCCGAAAGCATAAGGCTTTGGATAGCTCTTTTAATTTGCTAAATCCTGAAGATGGCCCTGGTCAGAGAGAAGGAATGGATACAAAGACAACTATTTCTCTTCCCTTATAGACACCCATACCCAACGCCCTCACCAGTTGTTCCAGATATTGAACTCCCTCCTCAGGCCCTGTGTCCTCCCCACCGCCCCCATCCCTTTCCCCCAGTGATCTGGCCATATACTTCATTAAGAAAATTAACACTATCAGGTCTGGGCTTCCTAAAATTGCACAACATTTCCTAAATTTGTTATCCTCTCCATCCAAGCTGATACCCCAAATATACAATCACTCATCCTATCTTGCCTAGAGTACTGGATCAGCCACCTTGCTGACCTCCCAACCTTCTGGCTCTCCCCACTCCAGTCGGTACTTCACTCTGCTGGCTGGATCATCCGTCTACAGAAATGTTCAAGACATGTCACCCGCCTCCTCAAAAATCTCCAGTAGTTGCCTATCCACCTCGATATCAAACAAAAACTCTTTCCCACTGGCTTTAAAGCACTCCATCACTTTGCCCCCTCCTACTTCACCTCGATTCTCTCCTTCTACTACCCACCCTGCATAAGCTCTGGTGTTAACCTTCTCACAGTGCCTTGATCTCACCTGTCTCACCAGTGACCCCTGACCCATGTCCTACCTCTTGCCTGGAATGCCCTCCCTCTTCAAATCTGCCAGACGGTTACTCTTCTCCTCCTCAAAGCCTTACTGAAGGCACATTTCGTCCAAGAGGCCTTCCCAGACTAAGCCCCACTTTTCCTTATCTCCCACTCCCTTCTGCGTCACCCTGACTGCTCCCTTTGGTCTTCCCCCCTCTCTCTCATCCCCACAGCACCTATGCATATGTCTGCAATTTTATTTATTTTTATCAATGACTGTCTCCCCCACTTTAGAATGAGAGCTCATTGTGGGCAGCGATTGTCACTCTTTACTGTTATATCGTACCTTCCCAAATAGTATAGTGCTCTGCAGCCAGTAGGGCTTAATAAATATGACTGACTTGAATGGACTCAGTCTATTTCAAGAAACCTCTCATTTCTTGCTTTCACTGATCGCTCTTCTTTAGATGAATCTTGCCTTCCCTCTTGTATTGGCTAAAATGACTACCTCTCCCCTCTTGTAGCATAGGCACTTAGAATATTGCCAGAATTGATGTGGTTTGGAGTCTAACTGCACCTCATTTTCCTTTTGAAAGGAGAAGCAAATCTACACCAGAGCCAAATATTGATCTCTTTTCCATTAACCTGGTCTTCCTTGGAGTAACAAGGGAAAAATAAATGGAACTGTTGAAAGTTGAGCTTTCAAGTCCTGCAGCCTTTCTGAGTTGCAATCACGATGACTCTAAAAGGCATTTTCGGCTAGTCTTCTTGTGTTTAGGAGAGTTTGGAACCATCATCTACTTTTCTTGGCCTGAGAAAACTGTAGACTTTCAGGACTTTGCTTTTAAAAAAAAAAGTCCTTACCAACTCATATTTAATCTGGATAAAAGAAATATACCCAAATTTGTTCTATTTTGCTTCATTTGGAAAAACTATTATCACTCTTTCCCATTCCAACTCAGATATCGATTACACACCTTCTAGAATGGCAGAGAGAAAGAAAGCTAGCCTTCAGCCTTTATCTAACATCAATCTATAATTCAATATTATTTATTGATCTTACAGTCTAAACAAAGTCTCATAAACCTAAGTGTTTATTGAATGCTTTGGGCAGACCATTGTTCTGTGTGCTTGAGAGTACGTTCAAGTTCATAGGCACAATTCCTGCCAGTATTGGATGCTGCCCTATTTTGGTAGGAATAGACTGGTGAGCTTTACACTTGGATCATGGCTTAGTGCAAGGTGCATGGGAATGGGTCAGAAATCCTGGACTCTTTTCCTGATTCTGACATTTATCGGATGCCCTTGGTCAAATCATTTAACTTCTCTCTGCCTCAGTGTCTTCATCTGTATAACAGAGCTATGAGGGTCTCACCCAGAGTTCCCTGGAGAGTTGGGATGGTGGATGGTCCTTCTTGGCCCCTGGAAAAGAGTCAGGGATAGAGAGGGGAGAATCAAAGGTGTTGAATGGGCCACCCCTTACCATGAGTGAGGGTGTCCAAGAAGACAACCAGCCAGTGGTTTCTCCCATTGTCCTGGTGCTGCTGTCAGAGACTGAATATTCAGCTTGGTGGGTCTTTCAGTAGATGGTTCTGTCTTCAGGTTCTATGCTCTGATGGCAGCGGAACTTCATATCTTCACATCGCAGAGCCTGAATCATGAAAACCATCAGAGACAAAGAAAATTGCCAGGGTTCCAGGAAGAAAACTTTTTGACACTCAGTACTGTGTATATTGGTTCCACCGTAGGTTGCTTATTTTGTTTGAGTACTTGTAACTCTACTTCTAGTTTTGTCTTATGCTGTCGAGTTGTCTCTGACCCATAATAATACCATGGACACATCTCTCCCAGAATAGTAATAATAATAATAATGATGGCATTTGTTAAGAACTTAAGTTCTAAGCACTGGGGGGTGGGGGGTGGTTACAACGTAATTAGGTTGTCCCACGTGGGGCTCGCAGTCTTAATCCCTATTTTACAGATCAGGGAACTGAGGCACAGAAAAGTTAAGTTACTTGTCCAAAGTCACACAGCTAACAAGTGGTGGAGCAGGAATTAGAACCCATGACCTCTGACTCCCTAGCCCATGCTCTTTCCATTGAGCCATGCTGCTTCTCTAATGGCCCACCTTCATCTGCAATCCTGTCAGTGTATCCATAGAATTTTCTTAGCAAAAATATGGAAGTGGTTTACCACTGCCTCCTGCCGCACAAAAAACTTGAGTCTCTGCCCTTGACTCTCTCTCATGTTGCTGTTGCCCTGCTCAGGTAATAATAATGTTGGCATTTGTTAAGCGCTTACAATGTGCAGAACACCGTTCTAAGCACTGGGGTAGATACAGGCTAATCAGGTTGTCTAGTTTTGACTTATAGCAGATTACCTTCCATGCCCTAGCCACTGTTCAAGCTAGGAATGGAATGGTAGGCCTCTTCTTGACTCTCCTTCCCATAGTCAAGCCTGGTAGAAAACTGGAAACTCTCCAGGGGTGACTCTGAGAGGGACTTGGGACTCCAGTATGTTTGGAAAAGTGTGTAGGACTGTCTCGGCTGCCCGACCTCCCTCTTACTTGATTGTAAGGGTCTGCCAAGTTTTCCACTTCTGTTCAAATTCTAGACACTTCATACTGTGCTTTGCCCACAGAAGGGACCCAGTACAGTGCCCGGCAAATACCGGGGAGCGTTTTGTCTGAATGGGGAGTTGATTGGCCTGGTAGTCACAGGATTTGTCTGTTGTGTGGTCTTGGACAGGTCACTTCTCTTTTCTGTGCCTGTTACCTCATCTGTAAAATGGGGATTAAAAGCCCTACATGGGACAGGAACAGTGTCCAACCCAATACGCTGTATCGACCCCAGTGCTTATTAGTACAGTGACTGTGACAAAGTAAGCATTTAAGAAATACCACAATTCTTATTACCTGGGTTCTGGTCCTGGCTTTGCCATTTGCCCGCTGTGTGGCCCTGGGCAAATGACTTAACTTCTGTCATCTAGACTGTTAGCTCCTGTGGGCAGAGATTGTATCTACCAACTCTATTACACTGTACTTTCCTTTGCACTTAGTACACTGCTCTTCACCCAGTAAGCACTTAAATATGAATGACTGATGAGAATTACTTATTGAAAGGTAAGAAGGGTTGAGTTCTGACTAATCTGGAACAGCTATTTCTTTGGTCTATACAGTCTTGTGACATGTATCCTTAAAAGTGAAAGGGAAAGATTTTGAAGGAAAATTAACCATCCACTGAGCACTCAGTCTTTGGCAGACACAAAAATTACCTCTAAGGGGAAGGTGGGGTAGAGGGAGAGCTTTAAACTCTTCCAGTTACAGAGACTGAATGTACAAATAATCAGAGGCAGAAGAGAAATATACTACAAGCCATTTGGCAGTCAGACTGCAGCAAACTGGGAAACAAAATAAATGCTGGAAATGAAGGAAAGGAAAGACAGAGAAGGGAGATTCTGAAAGCTAACGTCACTAGGTGTGTGAGAAGTATTAATTGATTACCCTTGAGAATAAGTGAAGAAATAGGTCTATATGAAACAAGAGCAATTCAGACTCATTGAGCTTTCAATAGTAGTCTGAAAAATCAGGTTTCTATGAATTCCTAGACATTTCTTTTCATTAGAGCTACTGTTAACATGGCTGTGGACAAAGCTGCTCTTCCAAATGCCATTTAGAAAGTAACTGTCATTTTTAAGGAAGCAGCAAGGCCTAGTGGAGAGAGCACAGGTTTAGGAGCCAGAGGAGCTGGGGTTTAATCCCATCTCTTCCACTTGCCTGCTGTGTCACCTGGAGCAAGTCACTTCACTTTTCTATTCTTCAGTTCCTTCATCTGCATAATGGAGATTAAATACCTGTTCTCACTCCTACTTAGATTGTGAACCCCAAGGGAGCCCTGATTACCTTGAATCTCCTCCAGTTTTTACTACAGTGCTTGACATTTCAGTAATTAACAAAACCTACAGTTATTATTTGTAAGTCCTTAAATTAAAAAAAATGTTCCTCTACCAAGTTGAATGGGTTTATATAATGATCCTAGACATTTTTCCTGCCTTCTAGATTGCAAGCTCCTTGTGGGCAAGGGACATGTCTACCAACTCTGCACAGAGATGTTACTCGATAAAAATGATTGATGTTAATATATGTCTTCCTGACTCTTGTGAAAGCAGACCCACTTCATTTCAGTTTCAAAGTGCATTTGTTCCCTGAGAAGTAGCTGTGGCCTGGCAAAAAGAGCACGGGCCTGGATGTCATTGGACCTGCATTCTAATCCTGGCTCTGCCACTTGTCGGTTGTGTGACCTTGGGCAGGTTACCAAATTTCTCTGTTCCTCAGATCCCTTTTCGGTAAAGGGGTATTCAATACCTGTTCTTCGTCTTACTTGGACATTAAGGCCCCAAATGGGACCTGATCATCTTGAATCTGCCCCAGTGCTTTGTACAATACTTAGCATATTTTGAACACTTAACAAATACCACAGTTATCACTGTCAAAGATACAGACCTAAAGAGACTTCTTAAAATCTCACCTGTCTACATTTTGGAATGCTGGAAAAATTGGCTAGAAGAACATTTTTTTTTCCAAGAGTTAAACTGACATTTCTTTAAGCCCTACTTTCTCCTCATTGAACTCCTGAGGTTTCCACGGGAGATAACTATTGATTCGCTTTAATATTTGTTATTATCTCAAAAACCACTCCTGGAAGACAACGGCAACCAAAGACCAGCTTGATATGTAATAATCAAGAACAGGTGGGTTCTCTTAGAGCACAGCATGTGGACTGTAAGAGGCAGGATCAAAAACCATGCCAGGAACTGTGAAAAGCAATTTAAACCTCTAGTGAAGGATAGTCTTTCCATGTTCATAGGTTGGAAGTGCCCAGTCTAGTGGATAGAGCACGGCCCTGGGAACCAGAGGACCTGGGTTCTAATGTCAGCTCCATCACTTGTCTACTGTGTGACCTTGGGAAAGTCACAAATCTACTCTGTTCCTCAATAACTTCATCTGTACCATGGAGATTAAGACTGGGAGCACCATGTGGGACATGGAGTGTGTTTAAACCTAATTACCTTGTATCTACCCCATTGCTTAGAACAGTGCAACAGTGTCTGACACATAGAATGTGCTTAACAAATATCATAAAAAAGTGGGGATGGTTGCTTGACCTGGAGACTTATTGTTATAATCAATCATGGGCCTTTACTGAGCGCTTAATGTGTCCAAAGTGCTGTAGGAAGCATGATACAACTTAATTTTTCAGTGTCACCTTTGGTTTAACGATAGCCTTATTACACCATGAAATTGAGGGCGATGATTCTTCTAAATAGTCCTTACCAAGCAGCTAGCAAATAGCAAAAGCATACTCTTACTCTAATTCCAAAAACAGTACTTACTACGAGTTTACTATAAGCCGTGTCTCCTATGAATCTACACCTTATAGTGACAGGAGAATTTACATACATTGATGAAGCTGAGGGCTATGCCGTATAGAATTACCCATAATGGAAAGTCTAAGCTGAAACATCAGGCAAAGTTAATTCACCTATGCTGGGCAGCAGAGGCATGGGAAAGAGTCAAAGCAGATGATCAAATGATCAAAACGTTGATCAAAGACAACAGCAGAGAATCAAGTTTTTTCTGCGTAGAAGGCGGCACTGGTACACTACTTCCATATCTTTACCAAGAAAACTCTGTGTATACATGTACCAGAATGACCTCATGACAGAAGATGGGACATTCTGGAGAGGGTGTGTCCATGGAGTCTCTATGGGTCAGAAACAACTCAATGGCAATTTGGCAAATATTTTGCCAAGTGTTGGTATAGGCACAAGAAAATCAGATTGTACAGACACTCACAAATTAAGGAGGGAAAACATGTCTTATCCCTGTTTTACAAATGAGGGAACTGAAGCAAAGAGAAATTGTTACTTGCCTAAGATGACCCAGAAGGCTAGTGGCAGATATGAGACTCTAACCTGGGTCTTCTGACTCTCTCAGTCTACTCCTTCTACTTGACCACGCTGTCTACCTAAACCAGAAAGGAAACACTAACTGTGGGATAGTAAGTAATGATACCCCATAAAAATGGGCCCTGAAATGCATGATGATGATGTACACATGTATCCCATGTTATTATGCCATCGAGTGACATGATCTTATCCCATATGTGGTCTTTTGTGGAATTCTGTCCAGTTCTGTATTAATCCACACAAACCCAAAACCCAGGTGCTGCAGCAGAGGTATACAGGACACTGATCATTAAAATGCTGGGCAAAAATTGTTCTGAATCAGACAGTGGACTGACTGGCTGAAAATCAGATGACTATGCTTCCTGTTGAACCTTTATCCCAAAACCGAAGAGAAATCATGGTGGCCTAATGCAAATTAGACAGAGCTTAATCAACTAAATCTAGCTGGTATTGTATCCAGTCCTTTTGGGTTTAGTTTTCATGGAAATGTATTCTGTAAGGATATGTCGAGTGGAAGACAACTACATGAAGGGTGGTATGTGCTGGATTTTTTAATTCACTCAGCAAAACACTGGAATACAGTGCTGTAATGTTCCTCAAAAAGAAAAAAAAAACGAATTATGGTATCATTTAGCACTAACTGTGTGTCAAGCACACTTCTAAGTGCTGGCATAGATACAAGTTAAGATCAAAAACAGTTCCTGTCCCAAATGGAGCTCACAGTCTAAGCAGGAAGAATATCACATATTTAACTCCTCTATTACAGATGAAGAAACTGAATCACAAGGAAGTTAAGTGACTTGCTCAAGATTAACTAGTAGGCAATTGGTGGATTTGGGAAGAGAATCCATGTTTTATGACTCCCAGTCATAAATCCATGATCCTCTCACAAAGTTCTGCTGGGAAATTTTCCCTGTTATTTGTGCCATTAAGCTGCAGGAAAGCTAATTATGCCCGTGAAATCTCTACCCCTGTTTGTGAGGTCAACTACAATTTCTACAAACTGCCTTAGAGAAGCAGCGTGGTTCAGTGGAAAGAGCACGGGCTTGGGAGTCAGAGGTCATGAGTTTGAATCCCGGCTCTGCCACTTGTCAGTTGTGTGACTGTGGGCAAGTCACTTCACTTCTCGGTGCCTCAGTTCCCTCATCTGTAAAGTGGGGATTAATTGTGAGCCTCACGTGGGACAACCTGATTACCCTGTATCTACCCCAGTGCTTAGAACAGTGCTCGGCACATAGTAAGCGCTTAACAAATACCAACATTATTATTGTCCTCTTTTAATTTCCTTTATTCGTGCAGTCATATTTATTGAGCACTTTTTATGTCCAGAACACTGTACTAAGTGCTTGGAAAGTACAATTTGGTAACAAATAGAGACAGTCCTTACCCAACAATTGGCTTATGGTCTAGAAGAGGGGGAGACAGACAACAAAGCAAAACAAGTGGTCAGGCAACAATTGCAATAATATTCTTCTTTTGCTCTCCCTCATCCTTGTCTTCATTCTGTTCTTTTTTGTCCTCTCCCTTGCTCCTCCAAAGGAATTTTTTTTAAAAAAATTCACTGTTACACTCTCTGTGCCAGACATTAAATTTGCCTCCAACCCTTTGTCAAAGTCCCCACTAGGTTTATAATTACTGCTCATGCAATTAAGCTATTTTAACCCCAAATGAAGTGAGCTGTATTTCTAGAGGCCCAGACAGTATTGGCAGAGTTGGAAAATAATGACTAGTCATATAACATGGCATAGACTTAGGATTGTTTGATGGTGTAACCGCATATCTTGGCATCTGAATCATTTCACTTTATGATCTTGAAAGCCCGAGAGGTGAATATTGCCATAAGGAGGAGAATTTATACATATGTAAGGCATTGTGGATTAAATAATTCGAGAAATCATTTTCAAGTCTAATTTATACCAATTGCGAATCAAAGAAAATGGGAAAGAAAGATTATCTAATTCCATAAAATACTTGATAATGTGGGTATCGCAGTGAAAGTTCAGATTGTAAATTTATTATGATCTGGGAATGTGTCTGCTAATTCTGCTGTACTGTACCCTCACAAGTGCTTAGTACAGTGCTCAGCACATAATAAGCATTCAGTAAATACTATCGATTGATTATGCTATCAGTTGTGTTTAATGAACTAAAGATCGATTTGTCATGGTAACAGTTTAAAAAACTAAATGCTTGGGAAGTAGCTTGACTTGGTGGAAAGAGTACAGGGCTGGGAGTCAGAGGACCTGGATTCTAATTCAGGTCTGTCATTTGCCTGCTATGAGGCCCTGGGCAAGTCACGTGGCTTCTCTGTGCCTCATTTTCCTCATCAGTGAAATGGGCCATTTCAGGAGAGGTGAGTCGATGGTGTCACTGTGGGTCGGAGATGAGTCGACAGCATAAGACCCTACCACTTTATACAGTGCAAATCCTTAACATATAACATTAAAAATTAATTAAAATCATGTTCAATAAAAGGCCTTTTGAAAAAAATATATTAGCCTTTCCAAGGTGTTATTGTTTTTCCTCTGCTTTTACCTTCCCCTCTTTCTCCTTTTTTTCATCCTCTTGCTATATGTTTCATCTTTTATCCACCTCTTTTATCTATGCAATTTTTCCTTGTGTCCCTCTGTCTCCCACCTCTCACTCCATCTCTTTCTAATGAGCTATGGGAATGTGCTTGTGTGTTTGTGAACACATGCATATTTGTGTCTGTACTATTTCAGATCTGATCCTCTTGGGAAGGTTCAAACATAGTGTTTTATTTTTTTTCCTACAATCTTTCCCTCTGATTTGAGGTCTGGGTCATATTTGGGGATTTCAAGGTTTAGACTGTAGTCATAAAGGCGGGTACTGTTATCAGACAGAACAGATGCTGCCAGTTCTTAAGACCCAGCTATTTCTATAGAAACTTGTCTGACTTTTTTAACAGTTTGTTCAGCAAAGACAGCGATCAGAGGTCATACAGACAGCAAAGCTGGCTTTGGTTTTATTCTGGAAGATGATGGGTTTTTCAGGTTAGCATCTTTTTGTATTTTTACAACTTCAGAAAGAGCTCTAAAATATTCCCTTCTAAATTTTTATTAAAACAAGCATGTTCTTCATTTTGTGTATTACAGTTTTTAAAGTCAACCAGGGTTTCAGTGGGTGCTGAGAAGCATCAGTACAATTTAAACTTAGGCTAATAACCAGGTGGGAAGGAAAGTCTAGGATGATTCAAAAAAAAAAAACCTCCCTTGGGATTTAGACATCATGTGTGGCATAGCTGTGAACAGTTTTCCTAACACAACAGAAAAATGTTCAGATTTGAAAAAAGCCATAAAAGAGCAAAGAATATCATGACTCTTAATTTGTTTTTTTAAAAATAACATGGCAAAAGCAGGGCAGTTTGAAATTGATGTGATGGTTTTAGGAAATACATAACATCTGTAGTGCATGAAGAGGCTAAACATTATATGGGAGATAAATTATAATCTGCATAATCCAGGTCAAAGTAAACCCAGTTAATCCCCTACTATCTGGTTATTGTCAAAAAATGGGATTTTCTTGCTATAATTATCTGGATAACTACAGAAGAGCACATTTAGTTTTGCCAAGCAGATTTGTCACCTTCACATGTGAGCTGTGCTCTACTTTAAAGATTGGATATGATCACAAATAATGAAGTCCAGTTCTAACAGGTAGAAATACAACTTTAGACTCTATCGCCCTGGGGTTTGTCCTCCACTTAAACCATAGATCCAGAGATGTGCACCAGCTCTGTCCACCTGTCACTGATGCAATAAAGGCTCCTCCAGCTGCAGAAAGTTACACAGTTGTGCCAAACTTGCGGCAACCCATTAGAACTCTGGAAATATAGTGAATATTGGCATAGGGACAGCCATGCTGCATTGGCAAAGATAGTGAAAACATATTGCAGCTCTCATTGTTATGGTTGCATCTTTGACATGCATTCGTTGCATTCATGTCATTAGTTCCCCCCACAACACTTTTTCTAGAGTGCCAGCCCTCTGGAAGACGGGATGAGCCTGAAGTAATATTTTTCCCCATTGCACACACAAACTGAGTGCTCAACAATTGGAAATAATATTAAACACTAAAAATGAATAACACAAAATCCATTTGTACTGAGGAAACAACAGAGTTGTTCACAACAATGCAGCTTATGTGGGGAAGGCTCTTGAGGAAAATGAATAATTAGATACCTATAGTAGGATAAACCCACAGCACTTATGCACATCTATAACTTTATTAATGTCTGTCTCCCCATCTAGTCTGTAAATTCACTGTAGGCAGGGAATGTGTCTGTTATACTGTCCCAAGCATTCAATTGAACATTAAGCATTCAATAAATACAATTGATCAATTGATCCCTAAGCAGATACTATATGGAGAATTGAAATGGGACTCATGGCAATGTAGAGCACAAAATTAATGGTTTGAAGGCATGGTGAAACAGTGTAAAATACTTTCAATCATGTTGCTAGAGCGGCAGAAGGACCGGCCTGTCACATAGTAAACTAGGAGAACTGGCTGATCTTTAGCGGAGACTTCAAGAAGATCAGGAAATCATGAGACAGATTCAGAAACAGGTACCACAAATGGAAAACCCCCAAAATGGGGAAAACTACAACTTTTACAAGTATCCAGGATGATAACAAGTAGATCTTTTAGTACAGTACAGAGCACAGGCTTGGGTGTCAGAGGTCATGGGTTCGAATCCCACTCTACCACTTAGCTGTGTGACTGTGGGCAAGTCACTTAACTTCTCTGTGCCTTAGTTACCTCGTCTGTAAAATGGGGATTAAGACTGTGAGCCTCACATGGGATAACCTGATGACCCTGTATCTCGCCCAGCGCATAGAACAATGCCCTGCCCATAGTAAGTGCTTAACAAATACCAACATTATTATTATCTTTTCAGCATCCATCACTCAAATCTCACTGTCTTTAAAGTAGACCCTTAATTTCAGTATGATTTGGCTGATCTATCCTGCTAATTTTGCTTCCACAATATTTCTTGGAATTTCCTGTGCCTTTCCATCCAAATGGCTCACCACCACCATTCAGGCCCTTGTAATCTACCAGCTGGTTACTTTGTCAGCTTCCTCATTGGTCTTCCTTAATCAATCACTCATACTTACTGAGCACTCACTGTGTGCTCAGTGTGTGCAGAACACTGTACTGAGCACTTGGGAAAGTGTTCTTGTACTGTACAGGTAGGTATGTTCCTTTCCTACTTCTGACTTCTCCCTTCTTCAGTCAGTACTACATTTTAGTGTCTGAATTATGCTTCTAAAATGTCAAAAGCCACTCCTCTCACCATCAAACACCAATCCAATTTCCTCTTCATTAGAGAGACACTCAAGACTTTCAGGTGGCACCCACTCTTCACCAGCTTGAGCTATCTTTTTTTCATGATACTCTCCACTTCTATCAAGGTAATCTTCTTTTTGTGGCTTGCCTACCTGCCTCCAGCATTGTTCACACCAGTTTTCCCTGCCTGGAATTCCCTCCCCTCTATTTTTTTTCCAAAAACAACAGGTCATATCTTCAAAGACCTACTGAAACTTTACTTTCTTCTGGAGACATTCACTGAGTAACTTCTACAACCCCAGTGTCAGGTCAACCCAACAGCTACCATAAGCCTTAGCACTTATGTCTAGAAGTTCATAGATTCTGATCCGGGTTCCACCACTTTGCTGTGTGACCTTGGGCAAGTCACTTTACTTCTCTATGTCTCAGTGACCTTGTAAAATGAGGATTGAGGCTGTGTACCCCATATGGAAGAGGGGCTGTGCCCAACCTGATTTGTTTGTATCTATCCCAGCACATCTTACAGTGCCTAGCATGTAGTAAGCACTTAACAATTATCACAATTAATATGGCATAGTGGATAGAACATGGACCTGGGAGTCAGAAAGTCATTATATCAATTTACATGCACTCTTGTTTTCATCTCCTTGAACAATAAAAGTGCTGCATTTCCAGATTGAAGTCCACTGGAAATTTTCTTCCATTATTCCATCTAGTCAGCTTCTCCCAGTTGCATTTGAATGACAGAACCTCAAGTCCATCAGTCATATCACCTTAAAAAGTTAGGGACAGATCCATGCACCCACAAATTCAAATAGTCTATACTTAGTCCAATTCAATTTCTTCCTGATCAATTCACACTCCTTGTCTTGTCTTATGCTGTCAAGTCATGTCCTTCTCAGAGTGATGCCATGGACACATCTCTCCCAGAATGCCTTACCTCCATCTGCAATTGTGTTGGTAGTGTATCCATAGAGTTAATAATGTTGGTATTTGTTCTCTTGGTAAAAATAGGGAAGTGGCTTACCATCAGAGAAGCAGCGTGGCTCAGTGGAAAGAGCATGGGCTTTGGAGTCAGAGGTCATGGGTTAGAATCCTGGCTCGGTCACTTGTCAGCTGTGTGACTTTGGGCAAGTCACTTAACTTCTCAATGCCTCAGTTACCTCATCTGTAAAATGGGGATGCAGACTGTGAGCGCCACGTGGGACAGTCTGATTCCCCTGTGTCTACCCCAGCGCTTAGAACAGTGCTCGGCACATCATAAGTGCTTAACAAATACCAACATTATTATTATTATTATTATTATTATTATTATTATCACCTCCTTCCACACAGTGAACTTGAGTCTCCACCCTCAACTCTCCCTCATGCCGCTGCTGCCCACCAGAGGGGAATATTTGATTTGTAGCAGATTGCCTTCCACTCTCTAGCCACCACCCAAGCTAGGAATGGAATCGATATGCCTCTGCTTGACTCTCCCTACATAGTCGAGTACTGGAAACTCTACAGGTGCAACCTTGAGAGGAATGTCCCTCCATAAACACACTGAATCCAGAATCTGCTCCAAACAGCCCTTGTCTATATAATGCATTTGCTTAATGGTACACTTTATGGAAGATAAGGGAAAAAAAATGACACATTACCAGAAAATAGAAATTGAACGGCTGTTTTTGAGGTACCAGAAAGAGGTATTCTGGAAATGAATTTTTCTTTATCTTTGAGATTCCATCTGCACTAATGTGCTTCTCAGCATGAGATACAGACAAAGCTGAACAAATCGTTGATTTTGAAAGTTAAATTCCTTGCTTTGCTTTTGATTTTAGGATATCGTGGACATTTTAGTTCGTATCACTGTGAACTGAATATGCAAAGCTGAGGCTCTATAAGACATTTTGAGCAGCCTGGAAGTATACAAAGTAGAAATCCTTCACTCCCTCCGTCATCAGAGTGTGTTCCTCAATTACTAAATCATCACAGAATTTTCTCTGGCACAGCCACAAGCAGTAGGATTTTAATTCCTCATAATTTAAGGAAACAAATTTCACTTAGAATGATGACTAAAAATGGGGTACAGGCAGGCTAAAAAGAGGGAGGCTGTCCCTTTCCGCATTGTATTTTCATGCCACTGTATTAGTCCTCTCCTATGAACCCGTGTCTTATAGCAGGAGAGTTTGCATATGCTGATGAAGCTTAGTTGAATTAAAGACTGTACTAAGCGCTTTGGAGAGTACAATACAACAGAATTAGTGAGCATGTTCTGTGTCCATAACAAATTTACAACCTAGAGGAATGGTGGGAAATTAGAGGGGAAGCTAAAAATGACATGTAGCTAGAGGGTTCGATGGAAATCCAGGGCTCTGGGATTAACAGTTAAAATACTGAAAGGAAAAATATTGGTAGACATCACCCCTGTTAACAAGGAGCTTACAATCTAGTGGGGACATACAAATATACATAAATTACAGCTAGGGGGTGTCCTTACTCTTTTCATGAATCTGCCTCGATCAGAGCAGTACCAGCAGTGGGTATGCAGACAACCACAATTGTCAGGCAGCGGCTTTAGGAAGTTTATTTGAAAATGGCATCAGAAACTCCATGTAAATATTGGGGACTGGTGGGGCAGTTGCTCACTTTTTTTTCTTCTGCTACATACCCCTAGATGTACAAGATCTCACCATCAGATACAATCTCACTCTTAGAATTTCAAAGAAGAAGTGTTTGGGACAAAGAGCTATGGTCAGGAAAGATTTTCCTCTATTAGCACACATCAAACAATGGTGTTTTTCAGATTGATTCACAATTGCAAATAAAGGGTTAAAATCAAATGGGATGGTTGACTTAAGATGTGGGCAGGGAACATGTATACCAATGCTGCTGTACTCTCCAAGTACTTAGTGTTCTGCACAGAGTAAGTGCTTAATAAATGCCATTAATTGGGGTTTCCAAATCATAATAGTAAGAACAATATTTTTTAACTGCTTCCTATGTGCCACGCAGTGCTCCAACAGTGGGGCAGATATAAAAAAGCAGGTTTGAACATAATCACTGCCCCACATGAGATTCACAGTCCAAGTAGGTGGAACAACCGGCATTGAATTCCCATTTTATAGATGAGGAAACTGAAGGAAAGGGGAGGTAAGTGATTTCTCCAAGGTTACACAACAGGCATGTGACAGAGTCAGGATTAGAATCTGGGACTTCTGATTCCCAGGCTTGTGCTCTTTCTGCTAGGCCATGCTGCTTGCTTCCTAGAACCCCAGAGTATACCAGGCAGGGCTTAATAATAGTCTTGGTGTTTGTTAAGCATTTATTTAAATGTCAGGTGCTCTACTAAGCACTGGGGTAGGTAGTAAATCATCAGACAGACACTGTCCCTGTGATCATCAGGTTATGTTCTGTCTTGCTGGAGAAGGACAGGCTGAAGTGTGCCATCCTGAATGGTGTAATGTGGAGAAGGTTTTAGTGGTTGGACTATGCATGGCTCTGCTGCAGTGGTCGGTTACTTGAAACTGTTCCTTCAGACAGTCAGTAATATTTATTGAGCGCTTACTGTGGGTAGACCACTGTACTCAGAATTTGGGAGAATACAGTATAACAGTATAAGCGACCCATTCCTTGCTCATCCTAAGCAATTAAGGGTCACATATCTCATTATTGTGGTTGGCGATAAATTATTTGCTTTGCTATATTTACCAAAATGATTTCTTCTGTGTTGTCAGTTTCCCAACTTTAAAATTGTCAGCCCCCGTGGGCTGTAGACTGTGTCTGATCTAGTTCTTTGCACAAAGTAAGTGCTTTACAAATGTCATAATTAATCATCATCATCATCCATATGCTTCTTTTGTGATGAAGTTACAGTTTAATCAAACTGGATGAAAAGGCAGCTTAGTGACCCATGGTGTTTTGTTGTGGTTGAAATTTGTTTGGTCTTAATTATTGAATATACATGTGAAAAACTGTGAGATGGAAATAGACTGACAGAAACAAAGACTATAATGATAAATGGTATTGCAGTTAATTATATAATAATAATTGTGATATTTGTTAAACGCTTACTATGTTCCAAGGACAGTATGGTAACTGAGCTAGAGGTAAACAAAGATTCTCTTCAGGGCCTCAGGGTAAAACCCTTCAATGACATAACAATGGCTTAATTTGTCAAGGGAGAAGGCAAAAAAAAAAATATATAAAGACTCAGCAGGTCAAATGTCAGGTCAGATTAGTGCTGCTTTGTAACAGGTGGATTCCTTAATTTTTTCTTCAACCGAATATCAGTCCTCTCCATACACACCCAGTTATATCTTTTTTAATTTTGTGAATATTGAATTGGATTTTTCATGAGGTTCCTCATAAATTCGTTTTGAACAATATCTCCTCCCGGAAGTCTTCCTTGCCTAATCTCAGATCTCCCAATCCCAGGCTCCCTCCCTCTACGGTGCCTGTGTATGTCCATCCACAGCACTTAAGTATGTATTATCCTATTCCGTGGTCGATCCTATCTGAAATGTATTTTAAGATCTTTTTGTCACCACTAGAATATAAGCTTCTTGTCAACAGGGGTGGCATATACCCACTCCATCAAATTATACTCTCCTAAGTACTGTGTACACAGTAAGTTTCAATAACTACCATTGACTGATGGACACAAATCCGTTTTCATCATACAGCATGATGTTGATGTCTTTTGAAGTTCTGTGGATTCTCCAGCAATCTTTGGATTTTCTGTTTCTTATCACATTGAATGGGTACCTATGCATGTATGGATCTGCAGGCAGTGCTTAGAAGTGCTGGACAATCCCATAATAAAAACGTAAAAAATGCCATTATTATCATCAGTGTTTCAAAAAGAAAAAAGGCTCCTGCTGGCATTAGTCTAATCCAGTTGAACCTCTTCTTTTTTGTTTACATGGCTAGAGTAAGAGATTCTAGTTAGCGAGCTTTGCATCAGATAATGCTTTACCCCTAGAAAAGTCATGGTTAGCAGTTTGGCAATCTATTTTTAATGAGTGAGTTATCGAGGAACATATCATCCAGGCTTCTCAAGAGGAAATAAGAGGAAAAATCTGGAAGCAGAGCTATTTGAAGTGAAAACACAAAACACAAATCAGTGATATTTGAGTCCTCATTTTTATTCTATTCTCCTAAGCACTTAGCACAGTGCTTACAAGGAGCTCAACAAACACCACCGATTAAAGTCGCATGTACTGTTCACTGTTCAATTCTCCCTGTTTCTTTGTTCTCTTTCAATTAATCCATAGTGTTCATTGTATGCTTCCTGTATGCCCAAGATTGTAGTAGACACATAGGAGAGGAGACTGCACCAGCATCCTTCTTGTCTCACAAGCCAGTAACCTTGGCATTATCCTTGATTTATCTCTCTCATTCACCCCACATATTCAATCTATCCTGTCAGTTCAAACACCGAAAAATCACTAAAATCACCCTCTCCATCCAAATTGATATCATGTAAATCCGAGGATTTTTATTATCCTGCCTTGATTACTATATCAGCCTCCTTGCTGACCTCCCTGCCCCCATCCCTCCCCACTGCAGCTCATACTTCACTCTGCTGCCCGAATCATTTTTTCTACAGAAGCATTCGGTCCATGTTTCTCCACTCCTCAAGAATCTCCAGTGGTTGTCCATCCACTTTTGCATCAAACAGAACTCCTTACCATTGGTTCTAAAGCAATCAATCAATTTGCCTCCATCTACCTCATCTCATTGCTCGCCTACCCAGTCCATACCCCTAATGCCAACCTATACACTGTTCCTTGATCTTGTCTATCTCGCAGTCAACTTCTCATCCATTCCTACTTCTGGACTGGAAAGCCAGCCCCCCTTTTTATATCTGACAGTTACTCTCCCAAAGTTATTAAAAGCACATCTCCAAGACTCCTTCCCTGATGAAGCCCTCCTCTTCTCCTGCTCCATTCTGCATCACCCTGATTTCCTCCCTTTATCCAACCCTCCCTCAGCCCCACAGCACTTATGTAAATATACAAAGTGTATTTATTTATATTGATATCTGTCTTCCACTCTAGACTGTAAGCTTGCTGTGGGCACGGAATGTGTCTATCAGCTGTTATATTGCACTCTTCCAAGTTTTTGGTATAGTTCTCTGCACACAGTAAGTGCTCAATAAATATGGTTGATTGAGCACTTACTATGTATGGTTGATTGAGCACTTACTATGTACAGAACACTGAACTAAGCACTTGAGAGAGTACAATACAACAGAATTAGTGGACAGGTTCTGTGCCCATAACAAGCTTACAGTGTAGAGGAGTGGTGGGGAATTAGAGGGAAAGCTAGAAAGGACACGAAGCTGGACTGTGGGTTGGGAATCCAGGAGTCCAAAGATTAACCATGAAAATTCTGGAAGCAAAAATGGTGAAAGATGCCACTCCTGCTAATAAGGAGTTTACAAACTAGTGGGGAAAAATCCATTTCCAAATAATTTACAGATAGGGGAAGCATCAGAGCAGTCATCCATTCACATATAGGCACTCCTGAATGACTGTTATAAATATTTTTGGATTTACCCTCTAAGTACTCTTTATCAGAATTATTTGAGGAACTATTCTGCCCATTAGGTTTAATAGAAATGGAGAGACAATATCCTCCTACAGAGAAAAAAACACCAAAACAATCAACTAGATGCAGCTGACCATAACAAGTTTTTAAAAACTCAAAATGCACTTAAATTACAAAAATAATTATTCCATTTAAGCATTGACTATGTACCAAGTATTGTGATACATCCTGGGATTAGATGGAAGATGATCTGGTCAGTCACTGCCCAGATCCCATATGGGACTCACAGTTTACGTGTGAAGAAGAAGTATTCAACCCTCATTTTACAGATGAGGAAAACTGAGGCTAAAGAAGTTAAATGACTTACCCAAGATTACAACTTTAGCAAGAGTAGAGCAGGAATTACAATTATGACAGACTCTGCTCTTTCCACTAGGTTACGAGCTTCTCTAAAATTATCTGATTTTAAAGTCATTAATTGCATTTTTGTTTAACAAAAAAGTCAACTGGAAATGTTGGAACAATTATTTATTTTTATAATTATTGAGAAGACAGGTTTTATCCTAAAAAGAGAAAGTTTTGATCCAGTGGTTTTCCCTATTTTTTCTTCCCAAGGTGATCTGCAGTTCAGTGAGATGCAGTTTCCATTTTTGCTGAGGAAAATCAATGCCCTATTTTTGTTTGTATTGTTTTGCTATTATTAATGGCTTCTTATCAATAAGTAATGTGCAGCTAAAAGTTACACAACTCTGAATAAAGCTATTAGGCTCAGATTTTCCAGTTACTGTCTTTGTTTTTTGGTAGTGATTGATTCTGTCTAGTTTGTTGAATGGATTAGCATCCACTGTCAGGTTTAGATTTAACCTAGGATAATTTAGAAACTTTTATAGGGATGATGTTTGACTAGAGGCCCCTATGGGACTTTACTTTTGCTGAGCGTATTCAATTGTCTCCAAACCAAGGAACTGCTTTGATCCAGGCAGTAGAACAGCACTATGGAAATAAAGTAATTTCTACTTTTTCAAACCTTATGTCCCTTCAAACTGTGCTGGGCAGCAGTGGCATGGGAGAGAGTCGAGGGTAAAGACTCGAGTTTACTACTCAGAAGAAGGAAATCCTAAACAACTTCCATATTTTTACCAAGAAAACTCTATGGATCCACTTCCAGAATATTGCAGTTGGAACTGGGGCATTGTGGGAGAGACATGTCCGTGGAATCATTATGGGTCAGAGACGACTCGACGGTGTAAGATAAATCCCCTACTCTTACCAGAACTTTCCAGTCTAGCCCTGACAGACCAAATTGTCTCCTAAACATGAGCCTGGATGTCAGGTGACCTGGATTCTCAGCCCAAATCTATTCACTTCCCTACTGTTTCACCTTTCAGTACCTTGCATTTAACTCTTACTGTTACTGTTATTATTGATTTAAAAGTTGAATGATTTTAGAGAAGCAACATGGCCTAATAGAAAGAACAGGGTTTGGGTTTGAATTCCTGATTTGCTGTTGCCAAAGGTGGTCTTGGGCAAGTCACTTTACTGCTTTTGCTTCAGTTACCTTCTCTGTGAAATGAAGATGAGATACCTGTCCTTCCTGTCCCTTACATTTTGGGCCCCATGTGAGACAGGGACTATGTCTGTTTTGACTGAATTGTATCTGCTCCACACACAGGTTGTGACTTCATGTGTGTTTAATATTTATTTTCAGCATCTGAGGAAAGATATAAAAGTAGAAAAGAAAAAGAGCTGGAAATGATGTTCATCAGAAGAATGTAGAGAAGGAAAATTTAATGAATAAACATTAGTTAAATTAATAAATAGAAATTTGCATGTACTTCCTAAATCTAGAGCTAAACATAAGCCATAAGCAATTCCATTTCTTTCTAAATAATGTCAAAATCTAGTGCTGTGCAAATATTTTTCTGTTAATTGGAAAAATATATATTTATAGAAATTAGTACTTGATAAACATTGAACTTCCATAGTTGTAACCGTTTGACATAACCCATGAAAACAGTTGCATTATTTTTTTTTAATAAAAGGTAGAAGCAGAGAGAGGAAGTGGCTTCTTTTCATGATAACTCAAAAAGAAGTTTGGATTTGGTCTGTGACAATGAAAGCTAAACTGTGGTAATACCCCTTTGAAACAACTCTACGTCGTAAATAAGACCATCCAATAAACTTTTCAATTCCCTTATTTTGACTCCAGCTAGGATCCTTGCTCACACTATTGAATTGTTTTTGATCATTGTTGTATTAGTTTTGAATTTTACAGAGGTGGGCTTATGAGAGCAAACGAAAGAGATCTGAAAATGTCTCTGGAGGAAAACATGAAGATGGCTACAAGACTGTAAATGAGGATCTTTGGGGGAATGTCAAAGAGATTATTTTGTCCACAGAAAAAACAGATTTAGGGTTAATTGAATAAGGGTTTTCTAATATGTGAAGAGCAATTTTAAAGAGACCAAGGATGAACTATATCCATTCTATAATTCACCGAGAGGAGATGGAATTTAATTTAAACTAGGATATGAAGTTCATAAGCAACTTCTAAATGACCAGAAGAGGCCAACAATCAGTCAAAAATGCTTGAGTGTCCAATGCACTTAATAGACACCTAGAAGTAAACAAAGAAAAGTGGTTACACAGCCCCTTCCCTAACAGGGTTTACAATCAAGCAGGGCTATTTTAACCAACAAAAATGTGTCTAGGAGAGTGAAATGCAAAAGCAATTGTAGCTCCTAAGAAATCAGTATGAAAGACAAAAGGATAACTTCAGGGACTGGGAAGGCATGACCGACCGGGCTGAACAATTCTGGTAGGGAACTGCCTCTTGAGGAATTTAAGGAAAAGAAAAGTATAGTTTGGCAGGAATGAGGCAACGATTTCCAAGCACTAAAGGGAATATCATGGACAAGGACCAGATTGCTAACCATGGTGACAATGCTTCTGTTCTGAGACATGAAACAAGTACCATTCTTCATTCAAAATGAACAGGGTTGGAAGATACTTTCCTCAAAAGAGGTGTCTTTACATGATCATCTTTATGAAAATTCAATTTTTGCCCCATACAATGTTTTATGTTTATTTTAGGCAAAGCTCTAAAGACTACTATTTTTGAAAAATGTATTATATATGCAATTTTAAATGAGAACATTTACAAGTAAAAAGTAAATTGATTTAAGACTGGGATAATCTTAAAATAAGCAAGCTTAGAAATAAGGCATCATCAATTTTAGCAATAAGTGAATCTGTTTTTCAATTAATTTAACCTTATACATCAAAATAATAGAGTATGATGCTCTACTTTTTAAAGCAGCAAATTAACCATTTATTCATTATTCCATTGTTTTCTTTTTCCTTGAAATGAGTTTTTGCCTGCCTTCTTAAGCAGTAAGCTCCTTTGGGACAAGGCTCATCTCTCCTATTTCTGCCAATTGTTTTGTGCAGTACTAGTGTATATATACAGTTACCTCAGTCTGTAAAATGGGGATTAAAACTGTGAGCCCCACGTGGGACAACCTGATCACCTTGTATCTCCCAGCGCTTGGAACAGTGCTTTGCACATAGTAAGCACTTAACAAATACCACCATTTGAGAAGCAGTGTGGTTCAGTGGAAAGAGCACGGGCTTTGGAGTCAGAGGTCATGGGTTCGAATCCTGGCTCTGCCACTTGGCAGCTGTGTGACTGTGGGCAAGTCACTTAACTTCTCTGTGCCTCAGTTACCTCATCTGTAAAATGGGGATTATGACTGTGAGCCCCACGTGGGACAACCTGATTCCCCTGTGTCTACCCCAGCGCTTAGAACAGTGCTCTGCACATAGTAAGTGCTTAACAAATACCAACATTATTATTATTATTATTATTATTATTATGTCATAAGGATTCCTACTTTATAAAAAATATCCGATTAGTGCACAACTGGTCTTTCTCTTTGTCTCTGTCTCTGTTCTTTACTGTAGTAACTTGAACAGACTCTTGCTTGTTCAGGCAACCATTTTGTAACATGAGTCCATCTTTTCCCATTGCTTTCCTCTGGTGAAATAGCCCTTCTCCTCTTCTGCAGAAAGAATCAGCAATTGTTTGGGTCTCTACATCCCAAATGAAGTAAAAGATGGAGTAATTATCTGGTTGCTTTGTTGTGTTCAGACCACCAGTTGGAATGATTCAAATCCCAATGTGGATTTTTTTTTTAATGGAATTAACCAGTTGGGTGGTTTTAATGAAGCAAATGAAGCAGATAATTCCCCAATATTTTACTTCAATCAATCTGGCAGGCCATGTCACTGGTTGCCTGAACAAGAAAGAGTTTGTTCCAGTTACTCTAATAAATAACCCAAAATGAATGCCCAGTAGAATTCATGTCTTTTCTCTCTACCTTTTTCATTTTATAAACTATGTTAGAGGTGCACTGCTGACTTGGAAAGGCTTGCCATTTTGTTTGAGAAAAACTGTTTAAAAAAATCTACTTGATCAAATAAATATTTTCTCTGGTTCCAATTTCCACTGAAGGTCCAGTTGGGAAATTGTAACTGAATAAAGGAGAGTTCAAATTAAATTCCTTGATAAAATGGAAACCTGAAGGGATAATTGAATTACATTTTGAAATATTTGAAGGGTAAATAAATATCTATGCTGGTACATAAATGCTACTGATCCAAGCATGCTTATACTGTACTTTTCATTTTTGGTGAGATGTGATATAAGATCATATCAGTAATACTAATTGTGGCATATATTAAACACTGTGTGCCAAAGACTATGCTGGGCATTGAGCTAAATGCAGTAAAAGTAGATCAGATATAGCCACTGTCCTACACTGGGACCATATTCTGAGGGAGAGGGAGAACAGCTGTTTTATCCCCATTTTACAGAGAACCAAACTTAGCACAGAAAAGTGACTCTCCAAGGTATCATATCAGGCAAGTAGTGGAGCTGGGGTTAGAACCCAGATTTCCTGAATGCTCTTTCCCCTTGGCCATGCTGCTTCTTATTGTATCAAACTGGGAAGCTGACTAAAAAGGAAAAAAAAAAGCATCAACAAATAAGTCCTGAACCCCATTGTTACTAGGTGTGGTCCTATAAATCTGGTTTATATTTGGTAATATTATCTAGTCCTTTTCCCATTCAGGGTGAACAGAGCATTCCAAAAAAAAAATCTGTTCAGATTTCCAAGATATAACTGTGCATCACTCCCATATCATCATTGATCAAATGACAAATGTCCTGAGTTCCCTATTTGTATACAACATTTGGGGGGTAAGAAATCAACATAACTGATGTTGAGATAGATGTGATTGATTAGAGAAATCTGTCACAATCTAATCCATGTAAAGATTACCTTTTGCCGCACTGCTTTATTGACAGTCCCCAGTATCTTGTGATATTTCAATTTCTCCCATTTTGGGTCCGTTCTTCTTAAAGCCCCTATTGTAGGACAGTCACCCCATTACTTACAGCTGCAAGCCAGTTTGATTTGTCTCTGGCTGCTACTCCTCAATTATCCGCTGCTACACTCTATCACTCAGGTTTGTTTCATCAAAGCTTCCTTCTGTGTGCCTTGCATACAATTCCCCCATTCTGGCTTGCAATAGAGCAGCTGTTTGGATATCCTACTGTCATCTATTCTCCCAATATGTCCCACCAGGTAAAAGCATGATGTAATGAGTATTGCTTTAGTGGTCATGATTGAGGATCTCATTGTCGATTGGTACCGTGCTAAGTATTGCATGGAGGTGTCATAATCAGATCAGACACAGCCCCTCCTCTTCTCTAGCTGTTCAATGACATATCTCCATCCTCCTTAGCATTCATTCACGTATGTATGCATGCATGTTCATTTCTTTTGACCATACTAATAATAATTGTAATATTTAAGTGTTCACTATGTGCCTAGAGATCTGTTATCCTAGACTGTAATTACCCTAGATTGTAATTACCCTTAGCCTGCCTTGTCCTTGCAGACAAGGCATACATCTAACAATTCTCTTATACTCTACCAAGCACTCAGTACAGTCCTCTGCATGTAGTAAGCACTCACGTAAATGCAATTGATTGATTGCTCACTGCGGTAGATAAAATACACTCAGACTGGAATAGAGTCTCTGCCCCAAGTTGGGCTCAGAGTCTAAAGGGAAGAGAGAACAGGTCTTTACTGTTATAGTACGTTTTATGTTTTATAGAGGAGGAAACCGAGGCACAGGGATGTCAGGCACAGTAGACAAGTGGCAGATCTGAGATTAGAATCCATAGGTCCTGACTCTCAGTCCTGTGCCTTTTCCACTATGCCATTTGGGTTTTTTCTAGTCATAAATAATTTTACATTTGTTTCTCCCATTATAGAGTGAGCTACTTGTGGCCAGAGAAGGTGCCATTGATGTATTCTGTATTTCCCAACTGCCTATTTCTGTGCATTACACCAAGTGGGTGTTCACTAAATGATACTCCTACTCACTGCCATAAAAATTTCCAAGAGAATAATGAAGAGCATAAAGAAATGAATGTTGTCTCCTCGGAGGAAGAAACAGGAAAAGAGACAATGAAATGAAAATCTGCAACTGCTACCATGGGGCTGTGAAATCTCCTTCCTTAGAGTGCTCGAAAGTTGGGATGGGCTTTCCAGCTCTCAGATTCAGTGACAAGTGGTCCGTATTTATCCCTCAGTTATTTTTGAAACTATTAAGCTAATGACACCTAGGAAAAAGTAGAATACTCTGTCTAAACTAAAAAAGGACCTGCCTCTTTTCTAATCTGTTTTCGGTGCAGCAGCAAGCATTGTAAACCCTCTGTCTTCCCCAGTTTCTGTCACTAAAGATAATAGCGATGCTTGGGTATGGTTCAGAGAAAAGAAATGGAACATCCCTGAGCACTCCATTCTATTTATTTGATTATATTTTATAGTAACCAATTTCATTTATGACACCATTTATCATATACCATAAATGATGTTCAAGACCTCTAAATGCTTGAAAAAATATGAGGTTTATTGTCTTTTATTGTTGTTTTTCTTCAATATGGGGTTGGAGAGACCACTTCAGAAGCCCAAGGTTAACTTTTTAAAACATTAAAGGATATTTTAGGGTGGATTGACTTTCAGTAGGCAGAAGGTAAAATAGAATAAAGGATTTGAGAAGAGTTTCCTTTAGGAAACTAGTAGTTGTCAAAAAAAAAAGTATTTTCCCCTATTGGCAGCAGTGGGATTTGCTACTTTGCTGCAAATTTAATCCACTCCTCATCTCAGAAAATTTCCTGGACAGTGTTCATTAAAAGTGGTTTAATGCCCCACTCAAACGTTCAGTATAAACTTCATTTGGCATCTTCATTAGCAAGAGGGAAAACTAGCTAGCTCTGTGAAGGATATGGGGATTTGAAATCTCAGCAATGATAGCTCAGTAAACTGCAGCAAAGAAATGACAGGTTCACTGGCTTTGCCTTTCACCCACAATTCCATTTTATTCACAGAGACACATTACACTTTTAGAGCAGTGCAGAGCTAGCCTTTATGCACTGTCTTTAAAGCTACGTTCGAATGAAAACCTCAAAACACATTGCTGATTGGATGAATAATGATCAGTTTCAAAAAGCTCACTGCAACCTTAAGCATGGAGCATATTTATGTGATGGATCCCAAAGTTTTCATCTGTTGTTTTATAAAACAAGGGGATGTATGAGAAAAATATGCAATCTAGCCTCTTGCTTCTGCTTACATTGAGGTCTCTACCTTAATTTGAAATTGCACTTTGAGTTCAGCTCACAAAAAGTTCTCAGAGAATAGTCTCAAGTGCTACCAGAGTTTGTTTTAGACTACATTGGCATAATAGATTAATAATCAAGTAGGTGTCACTGAAAATAAGTAAAATGAGGCTAAGGATGAAATATTCAACCCAGTTTAAGAGTAAGAAACAATTGATGTTTATCTCCGGGATACACAGAATAATGAAACTCAATAATGAGGACACATTTGAATAAGCAAAATTGCTCAGCTTGGGCTTCCTAATTGGACAAGGTGTAAATATTGGCTGTAGTGATTTCCTCAATAAAGCATAAACATTGAGATAAATATACCCTGGCCCAAATGTGTCATTAAAATATACTTTTAAAAGTTGTAGGAATGTGGGGACATTCACCTTTTGAAACTTTCAACTAGCATATTCCAGTTTTATAAAATACATATAAAATATATTTTAACTGTTCTCTCCAAAACTTAAGTCTGGTTAAATGACCAAAAATTAGTTTTAAATCCCAATCTTTTACATTTCCAGGTTCAGAATTTTTTATGCAAGGCATATTTTGGCTTTCAGCATTGCCTTAAGATTAGTAAATAAATGACCAGTTGACAGAGCTCGTGGCTTAAGGCTAATGCTCATTAGTTCACCATGTAGATATATATATATAGAGAGAGAGAGAGAGAGGGAGAGAGAGAGAGAAAGAGAGAAAGAGAGAGAAGGAAGGATGTCATAGGAAATATGATCCATTTGTTTTATTGTAACATAAATGATAATCTTCATTATCCTCAAGATAAAAAATATTTTTTGATCAGTTTGAATTGCTGTCATCCCTTCTGCTGGAATGGAAAGGTTGGCAGAAAAGACACTGGGCAGGAAGATTTTCCCTGTTAGTCGGACAAACGAACAGGACTCACTGAATCCAGTTGGTTCATGGAGATAATAATAATAATAATGGCATTGATTAAGCACTTTATATGTGCAAAGCACTGTTCTAAGCTCTGGGGAGGATACAAGGTGATGAGGATGTCCCATGTGGGACTCACAGTCTTAATGCCCATTTTACAGATGAGATAACTGAGGCACAGAGAAAGTAAATGACTTGCCCAAAGTCACACAACTGACAAGCGGAAGAGCTGGGATTTGAACCCATGACCATGGAGATACAGTCATACATCTATTACCCGGTCGTTGAAGTGGGCCTTGCAACAGATATCTTTCCCCTTTAAACATTGCTATGTCCTACTGCCAGAAGAACATGTGCTTGATTTGTTTGGGCAATAGTGGTGATGGTTTGCACTCAGCCACCCACCTATCCCCTCCAAGTGTCCCTAGGTCCAGCAATACTAATTTGTAAGATTGCTAGGAGGGACATTAGGTGAAGCTTCTGGCCACAGAGCAGAATAACTCTGAAATCTTTAGGGAAGACACATGATGATGCCCTCACCGATTGTGTAAGCCATTATGTGCGTGATAATTGCATTGTTAGTTATGAGGTTCTCTGTCTATAGTCACTAAAGACTACTGGTTAATGAAATTATCTTTCTTCTCAAATTGAAGAGGGCTCAATATGTGGAGGGAATGCATTTAAAATTCCTGCTGTATGTCACCATAAATCTGGTACACTGTTAGGCAGACAGTGGGAGCTCCAAAGAATTCTGTTGACAGTTTGGATAAGTTCCAGATGAGAGCTCCGCAATCAATTACTACGGGGAAAGCTAGATTTTCTAAGCGAGTCATCCTTAACAATAAGGATAGACTAACAAAGACACAATTTGATGGCATCTGTTGGTGATGAAGATCAAGGATCACAATAATCACATAGTCCCTATCAGTCTAATCAGTGATATTTACTGAACATTTATTCTATACAGAGCACTTGGGAGAGAAGAACAGAGTTTGTCAGCATGATCCCTCTCCTTAGGGATCTTACATCTAGTGGGATTCCTCCAAGTAATTCTTTTTTTTTATTTTTCACAAACATAAACTGGAAGTTGAGTAGTAATTTGCAAGTAGGTTGATCTCCCGTTTTAAATATTTCATAAACTTTATTTTATTCCATAAACTTTCTAAGATGCATTGATTTGCAACTTAACAAGTCCTATAGATTTTAATAACTGTATTTTTCCAAGTGAACTAATGCAGAATATACAAACTGAACAAACATACAAGGGAAATAAAAAATAAAAGACAGCTGGGGCAATCAGCAGCTGTTAGCTGATCATCTGCAAGAATAAAAGAACACATTTTTAGAAGATGAAAAAACATGATATTTTTCCAACCCATTGAATATCTTCATGTTCTTAGAATGGGTGCCACTAACATTGTGTTATTTTAAAAATGGCCATGATAGTAAAAATAAAGTGACAATTTTAGAAGTTTGAATTCTCGTTGTCCTCCGAGACTCACATTTCATGTACATTCAGCAAAAAATGATTTTTGCTTATATTTTAATTTTATCATTTCCGCTAACATTGTCAGATGTAGGCAAGGAAACATCCTTCAAAATGATTAAAGGATGTGATATTAACTATAAATTATCTAATGTTAAACATTTTGCAGTTTACCGTGCAAGAGTTTTTTATTTCAAGATTCAAGTTCCAAATATCAATTGACAGACATATTTATCATTCATAATGGGGATTGTTTTTGAATATCTTATAAAATTGAAAGATTAGGAAACCTAAGATTCAATGAGCAAACTCAACTTAACTCTTAACAGTGACTCAAAAGGTTACCTTAGAATACTTCAGCACAAGCTGCTCATGATGATAGTGATAATAATAAACTCTATTCTTCCATTGTTATTCCATTTGTTTGCTGATAACACATACCACTCTTGCTATTACTTTATCATTACATGCTACTGCTTACTATGTTCGGAGTACTGTACGAAACATGGGTTCAGGTACAAGATAATCAGATCAGACACAGAGAAATTGAAAGAGTTGCCCAAGTTCACACAGCAGGCAAGTGACAGAGATGGGATTTAAACCTTAATCTTATGACTCTAAGGCCCCAACTCTCTCTACTAGATCACACTGCTTATCAGCAAGATAGTAATTTTGGCCTCTTAAATATGGACCATGCATTGACTGGTGTTTACAGACAGTTAATGGAAGAATTAACTGCCTTCCTAGAAGTAAGTACTGTCCCTTCAGATTTTTCAAATGTATCTTCTGCAAGTAAATCTTTCACTACGATACTTGGGCTCACTATGTTCAATAAAAGTAGAGACATATCTAGAACAAGAGCATTAGTATGAAGAACAAGGGGATTATGAGAGAAGCAGTGTAGCCTACTGAAAAGAGCACAGGCCTGTATTCTAATCCCAGCTCTGCCACTTCTCTGCTGTGTGACCCTGTGCACGTCATGACGTCTCTATTACCTCTTCTGTAAAATGGGGGTTAACGCTGTGAACCCCATGTGGGACATTGTGTCCAAACTGATTAGCTTGCATCTACTCCAGTGCTCAGAACAGTGTCTGGCACATAGTAAGCGCATAACAAATACTATATTATTATCATTATTATTATTGTAGACTAAAAAAGTCCAGGACAGCAAGGGGTGAGATGGCCAGTCTGTCTGACCATAGATATCCATGCTGGGCTCAGAGTCCAGCCCAAGAATCAGCCACCACACAAGTGAGGTGTAACGGTAAGTGCAGCTGCCATTTTGGCTGTTAGACCCAAAGGGTGGAACAAGGCCATTCTGAAGAACATATGCAGTGCAAAAAATTAATTAGATCAGCCCATAAAACCAATTCCAGGGTGTGGTATCCTTTATTCCATGCAGGGAATTGATATTCTCTGTGCTGATTTTGAGGTGGATGGACAAGCTTGCGAGGGTCTGGTGTAGTGAAAAAACTTCTTGGAAGTTAGCGTTCATAAGTAATGAATCATCCCGTTGACTTTGAAGTACATTCTGAGGTGAATTTCTTTGGTTATAGCCAAAATAATTGAGGATGTAGCATTGCACAAATAATGAACAAGAATGTGAAATGATCACAGAGGGTATTGGTAGCTTGGAGGAAGTGAAGACATAACTTTACTCTTTAGGCCCAGGTTGCTCTCTAGGCCCTGATCTCATTTATCTTAGCACCAGCTCCTTTCACACATCATCCTTCTGACCTGGGACTTCCTCCCTTCCTTTTCATATACTCTAGATCACCACTGTCTCCACCATCCATGCCATATTGGTGTCACATTTTCTTTAAAAAGCTTTCCCCAATTATGCCTTCTTTTTCCTAGACCTGTCTCCCTTCCTAGTTGTCTATGCACTAGGATGTGTTCCCTTTGGACATTTGATATTTGCTCCAAGTACTTATTTACATTTTATCCATTATTAATTACAAATTATTCATATTAATGTCTGTCTCCCCCTCTAGACTGTAGGCTTTTTGTGGGCAGGCAACGGTTCTACCAACCTGCATACTTGGCTCCTCTAATGCTAACTTTCTCACTGTGTCTCACTCTTGTCTATCTCACGGCCAACCTCTCAGCCACATCCTGCCTCTGGCCTGCAACACCCTCCCTCTTCAAATATGACAGTTACCCTCTCCCCATTTCAAAGTCTTACTGAAGGCACATCTGCTCCAAGAGGCCCACTACTGCATCACCCTGACTTGCTCCCTTCCTTCTTCGCCACTCTCAGCAACCCAGCACTCATGTACAAGTCTGTAATTTATTTATATTGTTGTCTGTCCAACCTCTAGACTTTAAGCTTGCTGCGGGCAGGAAATGTGTCCATTTATTGTCGTATTCTCCCAAAAAGTACAGTGGTCAGCACAGAGTAAGCACTTAATACATTCAATTTAATTAATAAATGAATGAATGAACTCTGTTGTACTCCACAAGCACTTAATACAGTGCTCTCCGTATAGTATGCACTCATAAAATGCCATTGATTATAGGGTTTGGCCAAATCATTACGCAGTACCAAAAGAACTGTTTGGAATAATGATATATTAATATTCATTCAATCATATTTATTGAGCACTTACTGTGTGCAGAGCACTTTACTAAGCATTTGGAAAGTACAATTAAGCAACAGAGATAATCCATGCCCAACAATGGGCTCACATATTATACATTTATTATTAATATTTTACATATATACATATAAAACCTCCAACCCACTCAAAATCTAGTCAAACCATATTGCAGTATGCAGCATGTGTGTAGCAGGCATTCATTTATTCAATCTTATTTTTGGAGCCCTTAACGTTTGCAGAGCACTGTACTTGGAAGAGTAAAACACAATAAACCTTCACATTCCCTGCCCACAAAAAGCTTACCATCTAGCAGGAGTAGAAAAACATCAATATAAATAAATGAAATAACAGGTAGCTACATAAGTGCTGTGGGGCTGAGACGGGGGAAGAGAAAAGGAAGGAAGTCAGAGAGAAACAGAAGGGAGTGGGAGATGAGGAAAAGTGGGGCTTAGTTTAAGAAGGTTGTTGGAGGAGATGTGCCTTCAATAAGACCTTGAAGCAGGGGAGAGTAATTATCAGATTTGGGGTGGGAGCACGTTCCAGGCCAGAACCAGGATTTGGACTAGGGGGCAGTGGTGAGACAGGCGAGACTGAGCCACAGTGAGAAAGTTATCACTAGTGGAAGAAGAAGGAGAAGGAGAGAAGTGAGTCCAGGATGCTCTGTGCCTCAGTTTCCTCATCCTTAAAATAGGGATTCAGTACTTGTTCTGCCTCCTGCATAATCTGTGGGTCCCATGTGGGGCAGGGTTTGTGTCAGCTCCATCATCTTTTGTCTAACCCAGCATTTAATACGACGCTTGACAACAAGTAAGTGCTTAAAAAATAACAACATGAATAACAAATACCGCTATTATTATCATCATCATCATCATCAGAGGCATGCTTAGGGGCCGCTATGCCACAGAAGTGTTATAAATGTTCCTTAGATTCCAATTCACTCCTCTCTTCTTCCTCTAAATCTCTAGTCTTGAATCCAATGAAGATAAATCAAAATCAAGCCAACAAATCTCAAACATCCGTCTCCACCCCATGCATCTAGAATACCCTGGTGGCATTCATTGATTTTTCACTCTATGATCGGCTCCCTGAGAGCAGGGATCTTGCCTTAGTTTAATTTCTATTTGCCATCTGTGCTCTGCACTTAACCGATACCAATTTCCAACATAGATTAGTTTTGTTGAGTTTAATATGGGAACGCTTGCATAGATTCACACATCCAAAGACTCTCAAACCAAGGATCATTCTAAATTTATAGTAGATAATAAGAAATTGACAACACCTGACTCTGAAGTCATAGATTTGAGGTGACAGAATAATACTTGAAAAGAAACCCAGGTTCCAACACATGCATTTTTCTCCTGAGTTCATTGGTTTATAATGGTGTAGCTGGAAGATGTTCACAAAAAAGAGAAACAAAAGTAAACCTGAAATAGGTACTCCTTTTAATTCCTTACCCTGGATCACAAATGGAGGTCACATATTTAATGAAGTTTTGACTTTTCTGAAATTCAAGAAAACAGAGCAGGAAAAAATAATCACTTTCATTCCAGTATGTGTTTTTCATGGCATGAAGACAAGGTGTCCTTCATTTCCAGAGGTTGATTTGGTAAGTATGAAAGGAAACAATAGGACGTGAGGTAGACATCTGAAGAACACTGATGGGGAAAATGCAGTTTTGTCACTGCATGAAAGAATGAGACGAACCATTTCTGTGCAGTTTTCAAAAATGAAGATGCAAACAAATGGAAGCAGAGAAATAAAGAGAAATGAAGGATGGTAGAGGCCATAAAATGAGTCAGTGGAAAAAGTCTGCTTAGAGAGTGAAATGAAATCAATTGTATTTAATGAGTACTTATTATGTGCAGAGGACTGTACTGAGTGCTTGGGAGAGCAGACATGTTCCCTGCCCACAATGAGCTTACACTCTTGAGGGGGAGACAGATATTAATATGAATAAATAAGTAATTGATAATATATAATTTAAAGATGTATACATAAGTGCTGTGGGGGTGGAGATGAGGGGAATATGTGACCACAGTTCATAGATTGAAATACATTGAAGAAGCAGAAGGAATGGCAAGTCAGTCATGATATTTTCTGCTCTTTTGATCAAATCAGCATGAGATATTCAATATTCAAGTGTCCTGATGTAAAAGATAATTTGCTTCAGTATCTATGAATTGAATGCCAAGAAAATGTTGACCCAAATATGAAAATTAGATCAGAGTTCAGCAGACTCCAAAGATCCAGAAAAATCTTCAAGTTTGCAAAATATTTTCTCTCTTCTGGTTTATTGTAGGTTTGGAGACTTGTTTCTACTTTGATGTATAGTTTCAAGGTAGTAGAGAAAATGTGAACTGAGTTTTCTGACATGTGAAAGCAAAGCTCATCATGGTCTCGCACCAATCTGGTTTCCTGTGTTAATTTCTTTCATGAGGGTTGGATAAAAATGATGGATGACACAATGAAATAGATATACACAATCAACTGAAATTATAACCTCTCCATACTGTTCTCAGCTATTTTTGACTAATTAGAACTTCATCTGCTCAAGTGGCGTTATGACTCTTCTTGTGCGACTCTTCAGAGAAATGAGATGTTGCTTTTGTGAGAGAACAAAAGTCTGGAGTCATAAATTTGTTTCAGTGTGCCTTGTGAGATTCATGATCAGAATGTGATGTTCTTGGATGTCTTGTGGAAGAAATTTCTTCACTATTTTATCTTTAAAACCTTTCATGACAAAATGTTCGTGAGCTTTTTGGTAGCCTATCATTCTTTTGCTGCAAACTCTTAGATTCTAGTTTCCTGATACATTTTGTTGGTTTTAAAGCCTGAGACAGTATAACAGAACTGGAACCCGAACCTCCGTTTCCATCACCGTCTTTCACAGACAAGGCGGAGTGATTTATTCACATGAGCCTCACTCTGGTCATTATGAGAACATTAGGAAAACACAGCCCTTCACCCATTGTCAGTGGTATTTACTGAATGCTTTGTGTCCACAGAGCTCTGTAGGAAGCACTTGCAAGAGAGTTGGGGGGCATGTTCCCTGCCCACAGTAACCTTCAGTCTAGAGGGAGAAAGAGATGTCAATATAAATAATTTACCGATAAATGCATAGGTGTTGTACATCTAACCCATCAACCTTTTGGTTGACTTTGAGAATGTCAGCTTACTGTGGACAGGGAAGGTGCCTGTTGATTGATTACCTTGTACTCTCTCAAGCACTTCTCTGTTCTCTCTTTCTTTATTTGTAAAATGAAGGCACTAACCCTTTCTCCTCTCCTTACAGGACTATCACGGGAATGAGAAGCAGTGTGGTCTAGTGGATGGAGCATGGGCCTGGAGTCAGAAGGACTTGATTGCTAATTCTGGCCCCTCCACTCATCTACTATATGACCTTGGGCAAATGACCTAATTCTCTGTGCCTCAGTTACCTCATCTGTAAAATGGTAAATAAGACTGTGAGTCCTATGTGGGACAGGGACACTGTCCAGGTTGATTAACCTGTGTCTAGCCCAGCGGTTAGTTAATGCTGGCACATAGTAAGCACTTAAAATAGTACCATAAAAAATGAAATTAAACTGGAAGGAAAATGTGAAGTACAATTGAAGTCAATATGTGCTAATCAATGATTGCATTAAGTGCTTAGGCACATTCGATGCACAGAGTTGGTAGACACATTCCCTGCCCATTCATTCACTCATTCATTCATTGAAGTATTGATTGAGCGTCTACTGTGGGCAGAGCACTGTACTAAGAACTTGGGAGAATACTGTATAACAACAAATAGACACATAATTCCTGCCCACAACGAGCTCACAATCTAGAGAGGGAGACACATATTAATATAAACAGCGTGGCTCAGTGGAAAGAGCACGGGCTTTGGAGTCAGAGGTCATGGGTTCGAATCCCGGCTCGGCCACTTGTCAGCTGTGTGACTTTGGGCAAGTCACTTAACTTCTCTGTGCCTCAGTTCCCTCATCTGTAAAATGGGGATTAAGACTGTGAGCCCCACGTGGGACAACCTGATTCCCCTGTGTCTACCCCAGCACTTAGAACAGTGCTCGGCACATAGTAAGCACTTAAAAAATACCAACATTATTGTTATTATTATTATAAACCTATAAATCAGGTATATATACAGATATTTACACATGTGCTGTTTGATGCAGAGGTGGATGGGCAACCACCGGAGGTTCTTAAAGAGTGGAGAGATTTGGGCTGAGGTTTTTTGGTTTTTTTTTTAGAAAAATTATCGGGGCTGGTGTGGGAGAGACAGGAGGCAGGGACATCAGTGAGGTTGATGCAACAGCTAAGGCATAATCAAACAAATCATAATTATACAAATTTTAACTATCTTGCTATCGTTAGGACATTTTAATTTCTTTAAACTTCCCATACCCAGAAATGCTTCTTTGTCATATTCTTGAACAACTTGTTACATTTTGGCTAGAAATTGCTGATTCCTCTCTTTCCCCTCCACCAATTCTCAAGCAACACTAAATTTCTAAAAAGAACTTAAAGCTAGAATGATCTATATAAGGATTTCTGGATTTTGTGGAAGTCAACCTGAGATTTTCTCATGTTATGTCTGTTCGGGTGTTGTGTGAGGTATCTCGTCACCTGGAAAAAAATTCTTTGGAAATCTTTTATAATCACAGGCAAATTAAGAACATTGTTTTGTTGTTTTTTTGTTTTTTTTTTGGGGGGGTTGCCTCAAATGGTGGCCTTAACAGAATACTCTCCAAATTACCCAGCTGCACATATTTGGAATAAGCACACTGCAGAGCTGATTGGAGACTAATGTTTTGCCCTTTGGTAATGGTTTCCAGGAAGCTTTTCATCAAATCCAGGGTTAATTTTTGGGCGGCTCTAGCATGGATAATGTTCTTTTTCAAATGTTCTGCTGAAAAAAGGTCTTCAGCTGGATGCTTCTCTACCCCATAATATTGCAGAATCTAAAGAAAATGTTAAAAAAAATTTGTCTCCAGTCATTCTTGTGATTAGATGGGCAGCTGCATATTGCACATCTTGGAAAGCCGATAGTTTGAGATTTGATGTTGTGATTTTAAATGACAGGATTTGGGGTATGTCTAGACCTGAATTTGAGATAGACCATACTAGTCTTTTGTTCAGTTGTAGAGCAACAATTTAAAATGTAATGTGCCCCTAAAATTGAATTAAGAGGTACAGCTTCATGCATTCTTCAGTAAAAGGCGGTTGGTACATATGTATGTGTGCATATATACATAGCTGATAGAGAAGTTCCTCTCTGAACAAAATCTTCATAAAAACAATGTCAAGGGTCAGGCTCAAAGCAGAGAGATGCCTAATGCGGGACAGACCTGGAAATGATAGTAATGATGATTTTTAAGTGTTTTCTATGTATCAAGCATTGTTCAAGAGATGAGATAGATGCAAATTAATCGGATTAGGCACAGTCCCTGTACCATGGGGCTAGTCAGAATTAGAGGAAAAGCCAGTATTGAATCCCCATTTTACAATTAAGGAAACTGAGGCCCAGAGAAACTAAGTGACTTGTGCAATGTTGCACAGCAGGCA
The DNA here is from genome assembly GCF_004115215.2 of Ornithorhynchus anatinus. NCBI lineage: Eukaryota > Metazoa > Chordata > Mammalia > Monotremata > Ornithorhynchidae > Ornithorhynchus > Ornithorhynchus anatinus. Next base: position 32,057,775 of record NC_041745.1, read on the forward strand.
AGTGGTGAATCTGTGATTGCAACTCAGGTCCTCCGACTCACAGGCCCATTCTCTTTCCATTAGGCTATTCTTCTTCTCTAGTAATATTCCTAATAATATTTGTCAGGGATGGTTGGTCACACATCAGATTCTTTTCTCACCTTCTAGATTGCAAGCTTGTTGTGAGCAAGAAACATATCTACCAACTCTGTTATATTGTACTCATTTTAGTGCTCTACGTGTAGTAAGCAGTCAAATATAATGGATTGATACATTCACATTATTATTATTGATAGCAATAATAGCATTTGTTAAGCACTTACTTAGAGCCAAATGTTGTCTCTTTCCCCCATGGGGGACAGTAGAAGAGAAAGCCAGGATTTAATCTACACTTTACATATGAGGAAACTGACAGAGAGGTTTAGTGACTTCCGAGGTCCTACAGCAGGTAATAATAATGATAATTATGGTATTTGTTAAGAGCTTACTATGTGCCAGGAACAGTAATTAGCACTGGAGTGAATACAAGCAAATGGTGTCGAACACAATCCCTGTCCCTTGTGGGGCTCACACTCTCAACCCCCATTTTACAGTTGAGGTAACTGAGACCCAGAGAAGTGAAGTGTCTTGCCCAAGGTCACATAGCAGACATGAGGCAGAGTCAGAATTAGAACTCATGACCTTCTGACTCCCAGGCCACTCGTCTTTTCACTAGGCCCTACCACTTCCACTAGGCCACTTGCATAGATAAGATTTAACCACCTAGCATTCTCTTCAACTGTGGATCTTGTCTTGTGCTGTCGAGTTATCTCCAACCCATAACAATGTCATGCACGCTTCTCTTCCAGAACATCCCACCTCCATCTTCAATAATTACAGGAATGTATCCATAGTTTTCTTGGTAAAAGTGTGGAAGAGGTTTACCATTGTCTACTTCCGCGCAGTAAGCTTGAGTCTCTACTGTCAACTTCCAAGCTGCTGCTGCCCAGCACAGCTGAGTTTTGACTTGCTGCAGATGGCCTTCCACTCGCCACTGGCCAAGCTAGGAATGGAATGGGTAGGGCTCTGCTTCATTCTCCCTCCAGTAGCCGAGTCTGGAAAAGGACTGGAAACCCTCCAAGAGCAATCCTGAAAGGGGCAAATATGGATAGGTACCAGTATAATAATGTCGGTATTTTGTTAAGTGCTTACTATGTGCAGAGCACTGTTCTAAGAGCTGGGGTAGATACAGGGTAATCAGGCTGTCCCATATGAGGCTCACAGTCTTCATCCCCATTTTACAGATGAGGTAACTGAGGTATAGAGAAGTTAAGTGACTTGCCCACAATCACACAGCTGACAAGCACCGGAGCCGGGATTTGAACCCATGACCTCTGACTCCCAAGCCCGGACTCTTTCCACTGAGCCACGATTTATGTGTGTGTATACACATACATACACACAAAAACACACATGCATGCATATATTCAGTCAATCGTATTTATTGAGCTCTTATTGTGTACAGAGCACTGTACAAGGCCCTTGGAAAGTACAATTCAATGAATATACATATATTCCTGTCCCCTACAATTTGGGGCTTGAATTTTTGTCATACCATTTTTAAGGAAAATAAGCATTCCTGAGGTCTTCATGACAGACATGAGCACAACAGGTTCCTCCAAGATTGCTTTGTCCTGTATCCAGGGAGGTCCACGTATTGGAGAATATTACTCAATTCAGTGCTCACAGTGCTCCCTAGACTGGAAGCTCACTGTGGGCAGGGAATGTATTTAATAATGTTGGTATTTGTTAAGCGCTTACTATGTGCAGAGCACTGTTCTAAGCGCTGGGATAGACACAGGGGAATCAGGTTGTCCCACGTGGGGCTCACAGTCTTAATCCCCATTTTACAGATGAGGGAACTGAGGCACAGAGAAGTTAAGTGACTTGCCCACAGTCAGCTGACAAGTGGCAGAGCTGGGATTCGAACTCATGAGCCCTGACTCCAAAGCCCGTGCTCTTTCCACTGCACCACGCTGTTGTACTGTTACAGTATTCTCTCAAGAGCTTAGTACAGTAAGTGCTCAATCAATATTATTGACTGATATTTTATATACTTCAACACTAGGATCTATCATTACTTCCTGAGGGGCAAGGATCATGTCCAATAAATCTTTTGTAGTCTCCCAAGTAAGGTAATATGGTACAGTGCTCCATACAAACTGTGCTGTCGAATAGGATTGATTGAGCACCTACTGGGTTCTAATCCCGGCTCTGCCACATTTGCTGTGTGACCTTGGTCAAGGCACTTGACTTCTCCATGCTTCAATTACCTCATCTGTAAAATGGGGATTAAATCCTTCTTCCTTCAACATAGACTGTGTAAGCCCCATTTAGGACAATAACTGCATCCAACCCTGATTATCAGGGAAGCAGCGTGGCTCAGTGGAAAGAGCCCAGGCTTGGGAGTCAGAGGTCATGGGTTCTAATTCCAGCCCCGCCACTTGTCAGCGGTGTGACTTTGGGTAAGTCACTTAACTTCTCTGTGCCTCAGTTACTGTGAGCCCCATGTGGGACAACCTGATTACTTTGTATCTACCCCACCGCTTAGAACAATACTTGGCACATAGTAAGCACTTAACAAATACCATCATCATTATTATTACACTGTTAGTGTATTGCCTCACACATAGTAAGCACTTAAATACCATTAAAAAAGCCCCCAAACCCACTTTGTGCAAAGCAACATACCAAAACATGCATAATTTGAAGCCAACAGATTCTTCCAAAATGGACATTGCTGCCCTGGGGCAAATTAATTGATTTCCAAGACCAAGTTGATATTCTAAGAAATACCTTTGTGATTCAATAAGTGGAACCATGGAACCATATGAGCTGCCTCCAAATGTGCCTAACATTCAAAGTACAATGAAAATAAAACTTCCTACTGTCTTTAAATTGGAATGTTATATATGGGAATATATTACGTGCAGAAAGTGTCAGTATTCTAGAGTGCATGCTGCCTGTTTGTATATTTTGGCACCATGCTGGGAACTCAATTACTTCTAAGATAACCAAATTTATTTTAATGTTAGACATAAAATAACAGACACAAAACCCCAATTTCTGTGCAGGAAAATGGTTTGTTCAGATGAATTAAGAATTCCCTGTTCAGTTACAATTTATTATGTTTTTGCTCCTATTATACAACTGAGGGACTCTGACACAGTTAAAATTATACTTGACACCATTGGGAGAAGCCAGATAAGAACAGAAGTCTCTCCTTCTCTGTTCCTTCTATAAGCCCTAGCTGCTTTTCTCTTCATCCTCCCCATTCTCTTTTTCTTCCTACATTGTCTCTTTCCCCCTAAAAGGGATGGTTCTTGCTTTGCCACTTCCTGCTCATAGTATTCCTCTTCCTTCTCTTTTTCCTTGTCCTCTCCTCTTATCCATTTCTCCTTCCTCATTCTTGTTCTCTCTTTAATCTCATTCTCTCGCTCCTGCTTTTCTTCCTAATCCCTTTCTTCCTCTTTCTTTTCACCATTTTTTGTCTGTCTTGATTCTACTTTGTCCCATACCTTGCCCCCAACTCTGAAGTATTTTTTAATCAGTTTCGTACCTTCCATCTCTATGACATGGGCCCTAATCCTGACTCTGCCTCTTGTCTGCTGTGTGACCTTGGACAAGTCACTTCATTTCTCTGTGCCTCAGTTCCTTCACTTGAAAAATAGGGATTAAGACTATAGATCCATATGGGACAGGGACTGTGTCCAATCCAATATGCTTGTACCCCCTTAACTGCTTAGTATAGTGCCTTTGCACATGGTAAGCCCTTAAGAAATACCACAATTATTATTATTATTATTGTTATTATTATGAATGGTGAACTCAGGAATCATCCTGACTGATGATACACTTTAAATCAGGTGCTATACAGCCCACATAAGTGAATGAAAATGGCATTGTCAAGGATAGGAGAGAGTTGCAATGAAATTTGGTAGAAGGATTGCATTTCCACTGCATCTAGCAGGGTGGAAAAAAATTTTCAAGGAAGAAATGAGTTTACCAAGTAGGTTTGATCTTTGTGTAAAGCATAGTCAGGTGGAAAAAGCACAGAACTAGGAGTCAGAAGAACTGGGTTCTAATCCTTGATCTGCCACTTACCTACTGTGGGGCTTGGGCAAGTCACCTTACTTCTCTGTGCCTCAATTTCCTCATCTGTAACAAGGAAATATCTGGTCTCCCTCCCACTTAGACTGTCCTTTGGGACATTGTGTTTAATCTAATTATTTTCTATCTACCCCAGCTCTTAGAGTGTTTTGCACAAATGAGAAGCATTGTTGCCTAGGGGAAAAAGAGTGGCATTTGCTAAATACTCATTATGTGTCAGACATTGTAGTAAGCACTGGGTAGATGCAAGCTAATCAGTTTGTATGCAGTCCATGTCCCGTATGGGGCTCACAGTCTTAATCCCCATTTTACAGGTGAGATAACAGACACAGAGAAATGAAGTGACATGCCCAAGGTCACACAGCAGACAAGTAGCTGAACAGGGATTAGAACCCAGTCCTTTTTACTAGGGCCATGCTCCTTCCACTAAGCCATGCTCCTTCCCAGATGTAAAATGAGGATTAAGACCCTGAGCCCCGTGAAGGACATGGGCTGTATACAATCTGATTAGATTGATCTACCCAAGTAGTTGGCCTATAGGAAGCACTTAAATACCATTTTTAAAAAGTACTAAATGAATGCCATTATTATTTCTGCCACATGCCAAGTGAGATAGCTGTCGTAAACCAAATTTTGCCATCTTCTACCTCCACCTCTGCCTTCTTCAGAGCCCAGACAGTTAAGGCCCAGAGCAGAGAAGCCTAAATGAAAAAAAAAATAGCAGCAGACACGTCAGCACCATCTCTGAGAGCTAAAAGAAACACCAGTAACACCTGCCTCGGGTTCAGTGAAGCATAAGGCTATTGCACCAAATGAGTCCAAAAATTACCAACTCTCTGATCAGGAGTTGGTCTCTGAAGATCTGGGTCCAAAAAATACTGAATACACTCCCAATTCAATATATTAATCCTTGAAAAAATAACACCATTATGCTATGGGAAAAGTAATGTTTTAACTTTTTTTTTCCCAAAAGATTCAAAATAGTGCTGAGATGGATTTTTTTTCAGTCATGTGAATCCAAAGTGTTTGAGATTCATATGGATGCTTCCAGTTTCTCTGGGGTGGTTGAAAATCTGGATAAACCTTGAGTGGCCAACAAGCGCTCAGGATCCTAATCAGAATGGAAGATTTAAGATGCCAAGTGGGGAGAGGCAAACAAAAGTTTTCTCCCATCTTCCAGCATCAGGATTAAGCCACTGTGTACCCCGGTGAGGATACAAGACATATCAATGCATGTGATATCACATGTGTTACTCCAGGCTTGAAGTATAAAGTAATGACATCACATGCAGCATTCTGTAAAAGCCCATCCACGTTCATAAAAACTGTGGTATTTGTTAAGTGTTTATGTGTCAAGCACTGTTTTAAGTGCTGGGAAAGATACAAGATAATTAGGTCAGGCACCAGTCCCTGTCCCACCCCCCCGACCAAGCCCTCCTTCGTAACTAAGCCCTTCTTTCCTCTTCTCCCACTCCTTAACTTGCTCCCTTTATCATCTTCCCTCCCAGCTCCACAACACTCATGTGCATATCTATATTTTACTTATTTATAGTGATGTCTGTCTCCCGTCTAGCCTGTAAGGTTGTGGTGGGCAGGGAATGTGTTTATTGTTATACTGTACTCTTCCGAGGGCTTAGGGATTAGAACCCAGGTCCTCTGACTCCCAGATCCACAATCTTTCCAGTGGGCCAGGCTGCTCCTCCATCTAACTTTAGGGCATTTCTCTGGGTTGACCTGATCCCTCACCAATCCATAACACTAACTGAGCCTTTGTGTTCAGAGCATTATACTTTTGGGGTAGTCCACTAGACTTAGAAGATATAATTCTTCCCTTCATGGATTTTACAGTCTAGCTGGTGAGACAAACACATAACTAAATTACAGATGGGGGAGTAATAGAGTATATAAACTTTGTATCTGAGGGCTAACAGAGAATGTGCAACTTGGTGAGACAAGATAGGGGCTTTAGCTCCCTCCATTTTACTGATATTTACTGAGATTAGATAGGTCAGTCCCTTTTTCATTGTCCGATAGTCGAATGTATCATTCAGTCACATAATCATAACAGAGATGATGAAACTGGGCATGAATAGAGGTAGCTAGTTGGACTGATAAGAGGATTTCATAAGCCTTTTTTGTTTGAGAGCCAGGCTAAATATAAAGCCTAGGCTTGTGTCACATCTGTCACATTAAAGACATGGAAATATTGAACTACTTAGTGTGTCTATTGGAGCACAGGCCGCTAAGCATTATGAACAATCCACTTACTACCTCCTCTCTCTGCCCAGAACTCCAATTCATGACAAGGGATGCTCTATATGGATCAAGAGAGTACTCTAACTGAACACTTATAGGGATAAAAGCCTATGCAGAGGACTGCTGCAGCAGCAGATTGAAAAACAGAACCCTCTACTGCAATATCTTATGAGCATGTAGAAATTGTCTCTCCTCCAACTGAATAGCTGGCTTCAATAACAGCTGAAATTTTAGCTGTATGGATATCAAAATATAACTAATTGAAAGATAAAACTGAAAAAAAAGAGAAAAACTGAAAAATTGAGCTAGTATTTGTTCTCCGGCGGAAAGCTGGAGAACATAGTGGTCTTTGTTATCATTATTACTGTTATTTTAATTAGACTTAATAAATTTTATATTTTACGGTTCATTCAGCACTTCCAGAATATGTATTTTCAGTCTGCATTTTAGCTAGATAACTGTTAGGAAGTCAAGGAATAATTAGTCCATCTGTGAAATAATAATAACACAAAAAATAAATAATAATATTTATTAAATGTTACATGCTAAACACTGTACCAAGCACTTGTGTCTACAAGTTGATCTGGTTGGACATAATCACTGTCTCACATCGGACTTACAGTCTGAAGAGGAAGGAGAACAGATTCTGAGTCTCCATTTTACAGATGAGAAAAGTAAAGCATGGACAAATTAAGTGACTTGCCCATGGTACCACAATCTTTCCACTAGGCCGCTGTTTCTTGGAATGGAATTAGGAAGAAGACCACACATCCAATTTTTGATTCCCTGCTATGGAACCCACCCTTTCCCAAACAGACACAATCACACACACCAATCAATGGATAAATTGATGGTATTTATTGAGTGTTTATCATATACAGAGTGCTGTGCCAAATGTTTCAGGAAGTATAGCAAAATAGAGTTGGTAAAACCTGATCCCTGATCTTAAGAATCCCCGGAAAGCCACCTGCTCAGTTTACCTTGGCAGACTGAGGGAGACTGCAAATTTAGGAAGTGTGGCTTCTACCTGAAGGCAAAAGGATAATACTATTCTAGCTCAGTGAGATTTTCATCTCATGCGAGGGATTGGATGTTCTTTCTGAGGCAGTGTCTTTCTTCCCCAGTCAGGGCAATTTAGCTAGAGCTTCTGGAGGCCTGATTTTACAGAAATGAATTTCTCTGGGGAATTTCCCTAACAAAGGCCACTGTAGACTCCACATGCCTGGAAGAAGTTTTGTTGTTTCTGAGATTTGAATTTGAAACAACTTTTGTCCTTCAAAAGCCCAGCAATGGGTGGTGGACAATAGGGACACCTGGAGAGTATCTTAATGAGACCAGGATTTGGATCATTCCTCATAGATGAGGATTGAGAAATATATTTACTGTTTTTTTGTTTGCTGTTTTTTTTTATGTCATAATCCAAAGGACACTGGTATTAGTTTTATGATTTTTGAAGGAGGATTTTCCAAGGGCTTCATATCCACCTCCATTTAAGTGTCTTACCAGTAGAGAGGGGAATATTTCCTCAGATTAGATGGGTAGTATCTCTTAATCATACTCTGAGCAGGACTGTGCAGAGGATGAAAGTGATCAAGTGATCACTGTGGACTGTAGTTCTGCCCCAAATTGAGTCTAGGGGCTGTGCCGAAGACGCCCTCAAGGCTAAATTGAGAGAAGAGAAATTTGCCATTGGCTGTGTTGATCAACATCACTTGGAAAGGAACTCACTCTGATCTGACTCTCGAATTTCAAAGGACATTTCACCTAACCCCTTGCGACAGAACAATTCCGGTAACTGAGTCTATATCTTCAAGAGGACATGGAATAAAATGTTAAACTAGATGTTCAGGATTACCCAGAATTTCATTTCAAAGCCTGTCTTCCTAGATGTTGTATCTTCTTTCTTTCTCTCCTCTGCTGTTCACCCCAGGATTAATGATATTATATCTTTCAATATTTACAAAGTGGTTCTGGGTTCTGTGCAGTACAAATGCACTGGCAACATTATTCAATGTCTAAAGAGATTATTAAATCACACCTCCATGAGGATGGTAGGTCATCACATACACAAGGGCCTTGCCCTGAAACGTTAGCTTACACCCGTCATCCTTTCTGATAAATAAGCTTAAACTTAAAGAGATTAATTCAATCTATCCCACAGCGCCCGGCAGCCTTGAAAGTGTACAGAAGATTCCAAAGGTTTCACAATCAGATAAAAATATGGTTTTGTTATTTTCTATAGAGAAGCAAGTGTATGGTGATATTGTTTGTAAGGAAATCCCTTGACCTACTTGAATACATAGTTTTTTATCCTACAGAGAACATTAGTTAACCACTGGGGGTGCAGGTAAATTGAGGTTGTCAAGACCTCATTATGCTGAGCAGATTCATATCATGTCATGGGCCTGCAGTACTTAAGGAGATGAGAGGAGGGTTTTTGGAATAAAGTAATTAATCACTCAAAAAATGCTGGAGAAAACTATAAGGAAAAACCTTCAAATGGGTAAGAGAAATGAGAAATGCACATAGAGGAGGCAATTGAGCAGTTGAAGGTGAATTAAGTTATTTAATGGAGAAACTTGATTTTTGTGTTTATCAGTGGTGTTTACTGATCATTTACTGGGGGCAGAGCACTGTATGCACTGCTTGAGAGAGTAACATACAGTAGAATTGGGAGAAACAATCCCTCCCCACGAGGAGTTTAGAGTATACAGAGAGATGAAATGAGCATATATTCCTAGTGGAAAAAACACGGGCCTGGGATTCAGCTAACTCGGGTTCTAATCCCAGCTCTGCCACTTGTCTGCTGTTTGACCTTGGGCAAGTCACTTAACTTATCTGTGCTTCAGCTACCAAATCTGTTAAATAGAGATGAAGACTGTGAGCCCCATGTGAGACAGGGACTGTGTCCAACCCGGTTACCTTGTATCTACCGCAATGTTTAGGACAGTAGGACAGTGAATGTTTGTTCAGTTGTGCATTCAATTTATTTCTCTAGACCAGTTTCTTGTAGGAAGAGAATGGGTATTTTCAAATCAGTCATTCTGTCAGTCAGTCATATTTATTGAGCGCTCACTGTGTGCAGAGCAGTGTATTGAGCGTTTGAGAGAGCGGGGCATAACTGTATAACAGATATTCCCTGCCAAATTGTTTATTACAGTGCAGAACACCCAATGGACATTGAAACGCCTCTTCTAGTGGGAAGTTCTGTCCTAAGTTGAAATTAGTATGAATTGATTGGCTTCTATTTATGCATACATCAGTGTTTGCGCATCCTTGTGATGGCCTTCTAAATATACAGTACTTAACTGATGTAACAGCTCATTAGAAAAAAGTAATCTCATTTCACCTTCACAACATCCTTGTGAAGTAGGGAAACGGGCACTATTATTTGATAGTCAATCAATCAATCAAGCTCTCAGTAACCCCACATTGCATTCCAGAGGGATTAAGAGACTCAGCTCAGTTCTCCCCCAAGGAGAGCTGTACTCTCTCCGCTAGACCATGCTGGATTGCATCAGGCATCTGGGACAAATGCAGCCTTTATCCTGTATCACATGGTAGGGTGCCAAGCTATCACTGGGCACCGCTGGGTGCAGAGCTGGATTCAGGCACTGAGTGTGGAAGTTGCTTCAGAATTCACTATTAGGGGGCTGGTGGCAGGGCAGAAGAGAAATGAAGAAGGTTCGGAATCTGGGAGCAATCGCATATCTTATATGACAGCTGTGTGTCGGGGGATCTGGATAGAGGCAGTGTCGTCTAGTGGAAAGAGCCGAGAACTGAAAGACACAAGACCTGGGTCTTGTTCCTGTTAGTAAGCTTAGTGAAAAGGAACATCATAACAAGGGTTAATCGGAGACAGAGTCTGCACATCTCACTTCAGCAAAAAACAACAACAACAACAACATTCATCCTGTTTGGGACACTACAGTAATCTTTTCAACATTTTAAAATGCTGGGGAAGCAAAAACTGGAATAAATGGAGATGCTATGAACAGAGTGAATGGGAATGACTGGATGGAATTGGAAGAGCCCCTCCCTACCCTCTCTAAGCCCATGACTCCCTCTACCCTTACTCCATAGCTGTCTCCTCCAAAGGCATTTCAGGATCCCTGAGGGTGCCTGGGCTGATGATAGTAACTTCTCAAAGTTCCAAAATTGGTTTGAATTACTTCCTGCAAAGTACCAAGTTATCCCTTTTTCCATTGTCTCTGTCCCAACTTACTTCCCTATGCCTATATCAGTCAAAATAAATTTGGTGTATGTCTCTCTTATAATAGTACCAAGGCCTTTCAGGACAGCTGTATTTTAAATGTTTTTGTTGTGCCCAAGCTACCGTGAAAAATTTACCCTTCAAATTTGCTTTTCCTCCTATTTATTTAAAGTTTGCCACAAGTACAAGGCCCATTTAAAGGACTTCAAATAGGATACAATTTTAGATTACACATTCCTGGAAGATACCCACTAAACCAATGAGGATAAATGAATTTGAATGTGCTTATCCAGCAGAAACTTACCACCATTGGATTCAAGGCACTCCATCAATCCTCTTCCCCTTACTTAACTATGCTCATCTCCCACTGCAATCCAGTCTAGACTCTTCACTCCTCTAACACTGAACTTCTCACTGACCTTTGATCTTGCCATCAACCTCTTTCTCATGACCTCCCTCCCGCAGGGATCTCCCTCCTCCTATATATCCAACAGGCCACTACTCTCCCCACTTCAAAGCTTTACTGAATTCTTTTCTTCTTCAGAAAGTGAAATCAAAATAAGGTCTCATTCCCCTCCACCTTATTCTCCCTCGCTATTGCCACGTTCATGCATTTAGTCCCATCCTCTAAGCACTTAGAAATTCACCTCATCCCCTTCCTCATAACATTTATATGTATAGCCATAATAATTATAATTATCGTACTTGGTTAGGGCTTACTACATGGAAAGCATTAGTCTAAACCCTGAGGTAGATACAAGTTAATCTGGTTGGACCCAGTCCCTGTTCCATATGGGGCTCAAACTGTTAATCCCCATTTTACAGTTGAGGTAACTGAGACACGGAGAAGTGAAATGACTTGCCCAAGGTCACACACCAGATAAGTAGGGGAGTTAGGATTAGAACCCAGGTCTTTATGTATTAGAGAAGCAGCGTGGCTCAATGGAAAAAGCATGGGCTTGGGAGTCAGAGGTCATGGGTTCGAATTCCAACTCTGCCACTTGACAGGTTTGTGACTGTGGGCAAGTCACTTAATTTCTCTGTGCCTCCATTACCTCATCTGGAAAATGGGGATTAAGACTGTGAGCCTCACTTGGGACAACCTGATTACCCTGTATCTACCCCAGGGCTTAGAACAGTACTCTGCACATAGTAAGAACTTAACAAATACCAACATTATTATTATTATTATTATATGTTGGTTCCTCTATCTGTAATTTATTTTCATGTCTGTCTCACTTGTTACACTGTGAGCTCTTTCTGAGCAGGGATCTTGACTACCGACTGCATTGCACTCTCCCAAACACTACCTACAGTGATCTGCAAAAGTACTCAAGAAATACTAGATTGATTGTTCAGCCTCATTCCTATTTCAGAATCTGAAAGATTTTGAAATATTCTTACCTTTTGCTCAAATTATCTTATTTTGGTCTAGGTTATACCAAGCACCTCGTTTGTCTTATACTGTTCATAGTGAACACTATCACTTTCCAAAGCTTCATTTCCTTCCATTATAACATAAGCTTTAATGGTTTCATACAAGTTGAACTGGCAAAGCAAAAATTGTGTTTTGTTAAACCATGTGTAAGGTTCCTGCTAACATTTCTCTACAGTGTTCTGCCTTTGTTCTGATGAAAAACATGTCTGTTAATTCTGTTCTCTTGTACTCTCCCAAGTGCTTAGCAAAGTGCTTTGCATAGTAAGTGCTCCATAAATACAATTGATTGATGTCTTTTTTTCAATCACAACAGTATCTTTAAATACATATTTTTAAGGAGGATTTTAATCACTCTCTCCATCTAATTTCATTCTTTTCAGTGGTACTACCCTAAAACACCATCAAGGAGAGCCTATAAAACCTACCTACACCCTTTTTCACATGTGAACCTGTTAATTGCTACTTTGCTTTTTTATAATGGAAAGGAGTTTCCCCACCCAATCAATCTTCAGGGGGTAGCATGGTTTGAGCATCTTTGTGCAAAAGCAAGAGAGCACATCTTCTTCTTGGTAATTGATGGAGTGTGTAAGTCTTGATAATAGAATCAGAATGCTTGGTTAATTGCCTTTGGTCTTATAAATAAGGTTTCCTCTCAAGGACATAATTAGGATGAGGTTATTGGAGTCAGTATGTGAACAATTTGCAAAAGAACAGTTGGTTTCCTTTCTAGGAATCCAAAGTTTTGCCCCACCAAAGATTATCCCCTAAATTCTCAGGAATATTGATTTGTTAAATTTGAATCGCAAGTCATTCATTTCTGCTTCTCATTCTGAGATTTCTGCATGTCTGATTTCTTTATTTTAAGTTGTGTGCAGTAAAGTCAATTTCTTAATTGTTCAAGGGCTGACACCTCCTACCCCCAAGTGTTCAGCATAGTGCTCAGCACACACAGTAAGTGCTCAGTAAATTTAATTAATTTAAATTTAATTTACTGCTATCCCTGGAAATGACTATACTGATTAATGCGAATGGCTTTACCTGAGTAGGTAAAGAAAACCAACAAAACTGAAGACCAAATATATCTGGTTCCAAGATTGCACAGAAGGCTGAAGGCCATCCTCAAACACAAGGGGTAACCACTTTATTTCCAGGACACTGGGAGGGTCTGGATTTAAGTCAATAAGATGGTAACTTCCTCTCTAGAACATAAGATCCTGGTGGTTTGATAGTATGTCTACCAACTCTGCTGCACTGCACTCTCACTAGTGCTTAGGAAGGCTCAGCAAATATAAGAAATGCTCATTAAAGGCCATTGATTCATTGCTCGGGACACAGTAAATATTTGGATACCATTGATGGATTGATTTCCTGAAGTTTTCCCTGTTAAAGTCCCATTCTGTCTTTCAGAACCAGTTACTTGACTCTGTCTGCACCTTCTGGTCAGTATTCTTATGTCAGAAATAACTGGCATTTGGATGTAAATTTTTGGTTGAAGGTGCAAATGCCTTCTCCTTACTTAAATTTACTGAATTGTTTTCCCTTATTCACTTATCCAACTTTCTATTCTCTATTCCCTACACTGAGGGCTTGTTGTGGGCAGGGAGTATGTTCTTTGTATTCTCCCAAGTGCTTAGTACAATACTCGGCACTCAGTAAGCATTCCATAAATGTCATTGGCTGACTTGTTATAGCCAGCTGTAATTTTCCTCCCACAATGAAAATACACAAAGATATCTGACAAGTTCAATGATAAATATAATAAGATGATTTAGATACTCTCATTGAAGGATGAAAATTTATGTTCCTTATGCTTCAGAATACAACAATCACAGCCTTCCCAGTGTTTTAAAAACTGTAAAGGCCTTATTTCCCTTTGTAATATCTCGTCCCCTTCCCGGGCCATTGCTAAGGTTGATGAAAAATCTCAATAGCAGAGAAGCTGGGAAGGTCTCTGGTTCTATACCTCACCTGTTAAACAGGTACCTCACCTGTTGCTGATTTCTCATCCTTTCTGAGCTAGAGCAGGGACTGATGGGACTCAATCAATCTAACAATCAGCAGGGGATATCCCAGTAGTGTTAAGGACCATACAGCTTATTTTCCAAGCTGCTTGGCCTCTGCTTCAGTTAAGAGTAGTTGTTACTGATTTTTCACCCTGCTTGGGCTAGAGCAGAAACTGAGGAGAAATCCTTATGAAATGGCAGCAGACACTTTTTTCTCCTAGGCTGCAGGCCTCTGGAGTGGCTGAAGTATTAAGGTAAGTGAGGGTAGAAAGGCCTGTTGATGCTCTTATCTTCTTCAGACCAATCTGACAATCACAGAGCTCGGCTGATTCATTATCATGTGAATGCCTTAATGTTTGTGTTTCAGTTGAACAGGCATCAGCATGCAGAAGTTCCCAGATAAGTGTGATTTAAAGGTTTTTGATGATATTCTCAATGTGTTGAACCGAAGGTTTCAGACGTTGGAATTGTATTCTGACCCTAGTTTCTGAAGTATGACTGTTTTGACCAAGTTGATCAAGGTTTGCTCTAATATAATATTCAATCCTCTGTTCCTCCTATAATTGTGAGGTAGCAAGCCATGACATGATGAATTAACTTGAGGATTTTAATAAATTTCTCAGGGCACACGAACCTTTTTCTAGTTACCAGAGTCTGAGTTAGCTGTTATGAAATGCTCCTAGAAGGCCTACAAACACCAAATAGAGGTTTTGATGTTATTCTATATACTTCTTCTGTAAGTCAATACCTGCTCAAATTTAAAACAATGTTGCATTTTTTTTGTGAAAATGATAATGGTCTGAAGTCTCATGAGCCTTTCCTTATTCCATTTGCTGCAAGACAGCTATATAGACAATCTAACGAATCATTTCATTGTGACTCATCCATCTCATTACATTGAGGAGGTTTGGTATTGTTTGGGGTCTAAAATGGTGGAAACTTCATTAAGAGTAGTTAAGTTCATGAAAGTTGCCATTAAGACACTTCCTCTCAGGTTGAAAGGAGGATTCTGAAATTTTAGAAGGTATGTGAAAAAAGATTTTAAAGCTTTGCTGTCACTTCTCCTTTTCCAATAACAAGAATAGTTACATCCACCCCTTATGGTAAATACTGTTTAAGTTTTCAAGGATATGCAGTGGTGTAGATTACTGTCATTTTGTTATGAAAACATTTCTGTTGGATCTAGGCATTATAACCAGGGTTTGATGATCTGTCTGTCTCTCCCTCTGTCCATCTGTCTCTCTCTCTGTCTCCTCCTGTCTTGCCTTCTCTCTCCCTTTGCTCTTCCCTTCTTTCTCCCTCTCTTTCTTTCACTCTCTCTCCTTTTTCCCTCAATCCTTTTTGCCCCTCTATTTCAATTATTATGTAACAAAAGATGTGATCAGTTTTATGAATCCTTTCAGGGAACTTAATGAACTGCTCAATCTTTTTTTCCTTTTACAAAAATTCCATTTTTATCTCTGTTCTTTTTAATTCATTAAATAAGCTATTTGTCCAGCAAATCACATCTTCAAATACTTTAGCATCTCTAAACACCTTTGCTATCATGAAAACATGGAAAGTGGAATGATTTTAGAGACACAATAATAGCATGTTTTAAAGAATGCTGTTTATATTAGAGACAAGAAATTGTATGAGCTCTTCCAACTCCCTACTGGCTGAACCATCTTATAGGTTACTTTCCAAGCATATTATTTCTTCAGACTCCAGATGCCCAATTGAATTGTTGATAGGATTTTTTTTTTTATACGTTGAGCATATTATCTTGGATGAAAGAAGCTATTCAAACACAGAACAGAAATAAATATACCCGATGACGTCCAACTCCCAAATGATTTTTATTTAGCTGCAGTGCATTATTTTTACCTGAAAGATAAAAATGGCCCAGCAAGTTGGAGAAGAAAATTTAGATCTTCGTTTGCTCATCAATTCAACCTCCTGATGAAAGTTATACAACATGGGAGGAGTGGAACTTAATGGAACACAAACAAAAAATATTAATCTGTAGCTCATTTTTAACAGCACTGATAGAATTTGTTAAGCACTTACTATATACCAAGGTTAAGCATACCGTATTAAGCACAGGAGTTGATACTCCTCCCTCCCTTCAGGCTCGCATCTCCTCCTGCCTCCGGGACGTCTCCACCTGGATGTCTGCCCGCCACCTAAAACTCAACATGAGCAAGACTGAGCTCCTCATCTTCCCTCCCAAACCCGGTCCGCTCCCAGACTTCTCTATCACCGTGGATGGCACGACCATCCTTCCCGTCCCGCAGGCCCGCAATCTCGGTGTCATCCTTGACTCGTCCCTCTCGTTCACCCCACACATCCTATCCGTTACCGAGACCTGCCGGTTTCACCTCTACAATATCGCCAAGATCCGCCCTTTCCTCTCCACCCAAACGGCTACCTTACTATTACGGGCTCTCGTTATATCCCGGCTAGACTACTGTGTCAGCCTTCTCTCTGACCTCCCTTCCTCCTCTCTCGCCCCGCTCCGGTCTATTCTTCACTCCGCTGCCCGGCTCATCTTCCTGCAGAAACGATCTGGGCATGTCACTCCCCTTCTTAAACAACTCCAGTGGTTGCCTATCAACCTCTGCTCCAAACAAAAACTCCTCACTCTAGGCTTCAAGGCTCTCCATCACCTTGCCCCTTCCTACCTCTCCTCCCTTCTCTCTTTCTACCACCCACCCCGCGCGCTCCGCTCCTCTGCCGCCCACCTCCTCGCCGTCCCTCGGTCTCGCCTATCCCGCCGTCGACCCCTGGGTCACGTCCTCCCGCGGTCCTGGAACGCCCTCCCTCCTCACCTCCGCCAAACTGATTCTCTTTCCCTCTTCAAAACCCTACTTAAAAATCACCTCCTCCAAGAGGCGTTCCCAGACTGAGCTCCTCTTCCCCCTCTACTCCCTCTGCCATCCCCCCTTTACCTCTCCGCAGCTAAAGCCTCATTTTCCCCTTTTCCCTCTGCTCCTCCACCTCTCCCTTCCCATCCCCACAGCACTGTACCCGTCCGCTCAACTGTATATATTTTCGTTGCCCTATTTATTTTGTTAATGAATTGTACATCGCCTTGATTCTATTTAGTTGCCATTGTTTTTACGAGATGTTCTTCCCCTTGACGCTGTTTAGTGCCATTGTTCTTGTCTGTCCGTCTCCCCCGATTAGACTGTAAGCCCGTCAAACGGCAGGGACTCTCTCTATCTGTTGCCGACTTGTTCATCCCAAGCGCTTAATACAGTGCTCTGCACATAGTAAGCGCTCAATAAATACTATTGAATGAATGAATGAATGATACAGGCCAATCACATTAGTTGCAAAACCTGTCCCAAACAAAACTCACAGACTGTTTGAAAGTGTACAATTGTTTTTTTATTCCCAATTTGCAGAGGCACAGAGCAGTTAGGAGACTTGCCCAACGTCACATAGTTTGCAGATGGGGGAGCCAGAACTAGACCCTAGATTTCCTAACTCCTAGTTTCATGTCCTTTCCATAGATGATGTAAATTGGAATTGAGAGGGGGTTAATTGTTCCTTTTATTATATAATCATTGTTAATGATGTGCTATTTTCAGGGTTGCTAGTTCTAAAGGCGACAATGCTAAATAATTGATTAGTTTCACAGTAATTTCAGAAAAGATGGCTATAGTTACGTTTGCTTTTAGAATAGTCAGCAGAGTAAAAAGTAGAGAAAGAACCAAGAGACAAAATGGAACTTCAGTAAAAATGAAGGGGCAAAAGTTGAATATGGAAACACAAGCATTTGTGCATCAAGCAGCTATTTAAAAGATCAGTGGTAAGTAGCCTCTTTTCTACAAGAGTGTGTGTATCAACTTGGATTTGGAATTAATTTCCTTTGTGACTTTTCTAGCCTTGGTGTAATTTCTTATCTCAAACTCCTTGATTTTTATTTTTCTTGCTTTAATTAATGAAAGCTGGAAAAATACACATCCAAAGAGAAAACATCCACCAATATTTTCTGATTTCTTTCTCTCCAATTTTTTCTCAGTTCTTCCCCATGACTTTGTTTTCTTATCACAGAATATCTGGCACCAAAAAAGCTTATGTTTCTTTTCTGTAAAATCTGTGGAAAAGAAAACATCAGACTCTGCCAGTTTCTCCCACAGCGAAGGATTGTTATCTCGGCATATATCTATTTCAGTAAAACATGTAGCCCACTCCAACTGAACTTTCCAAAGTTTGTCATCAGTCTATCACCAGGGGAAGTTGAAAGTAATTGCTCTTCCAGGCAACTAAACAGCATTTCACTTAATCTGATTATTTTCCTGATTGGTGATGATAAACAGCTGAAAAGTGGTGATTTCCTGTAATAGTTATACTTCATTATAAACTCTTTGGCCTCTTTGCGGCTTATTGTCAGACATGTTCAGAGTCTCTCCTGAGCCAGGGGCTATCCCCATTCTGCCCTTTTCCTTTTTGGTACTGTGAACAAGTCAACTAGCCTTCCTGTACCTTGGTTTCTTCATCTATAAAATAGGCTGAAATACCTGTTCCCCTTCCCTCTTAGAATGAGAGTCCTGTGTGGTGTAGAAACTGTACTTGAGAGAGGATCTTGTATTTTTCCCAGTGCTTAGCATATATTAAGTGGCTAAATAATACCATTATTGTTGCATAACTTTAATATGGGGCTTGGTAAACATTGCCTCCTTTCCTATACCTTTTCTCCAAGTGCTCCCAGACAAATCCCCACCGTTCTCTATTTATTCTGAATGTGCATTTGAGAGTTACTGAATAATAATATTCTAATGCTGGAAGGTTTCATCAGAATTCCTTTTGGTTTGTTGCCAGGCAAGCTATGACTACCAGCCTGAACAGATAAGAATCTACAATATGCCTAAGTCTCTAGGAAAAGAGATTGTACAACACCCCTAGTTGATGGGCCATGTGTTTGAGAACCTATCACTGATATTCATTTCTTCTTCATGTCTAACCTATATCCTTCCTCCTGCGGTTGATTTTTTTTTTTTTCCAGAGCCTTGTTCATTACTATTCTCCCTCATATTCTTGATGTTTCTTATTATGTCCTCTACAGACATTGTTTGGACACCTCTCTTAGGATTTCTTGCCAAATGTTCAAAGTAATAAGGTGACTTGCAGATTATAAACTAAATGACATACAATCTTGGAATTCTGATCATTATTAGTGCAGTAGTCCATCAATAAGTGGGAACTACTGAGCACTTTGCCCTCTCAGGATCACACCTGGAGAGTTTCCAGTACTCTAGCAGTCTCAGCTATGGGAGGGAGAGTCAAGCAGAGGCATACTCATTCCATTCATACCTTGGGCAGAGGCTAGCAAGTGGAAGACAATCTGCTACAAGTCAAGACTCACCTGTACTGGGCAACAGCTTCATAATTGAGAGTCGAGGGTGAAGACTCGAGGTTACTGCATGGAAGAAGGCAATACTTCCACATTTTTACCAAGAAAATCCTATGACTACACTACCAGAGCAGTTGCAGATGATGAGTGGGGCATTTTGGGATAGATGTCCATGAACTCTCCCTGGGTCGGAGACAGCCCCACAGCATAAGACAAGATTGAATACTTTTCTGTGTGCAGCAGAGCACTGCACTAGTACATGAGCAAAGGCAGTTGATTCTTTGAAATCGTTAAAGGGCAAAATGGTTTTCCACGTGTGGGGCGGTGACTACGCTTCATAAACAAAAGTTCAGCAAATTTCTAATCAAAGTGGTCTAATTTATTAATACTTCAGATGTATAATAATTGCAAAATTGTTTGAAATGATGCTATCGATGGGGACATTTTATCAAGGAGTACGGAGATCTGTGAAAAGACTGATAAATGACCATTGGTTTTACATTGGATACAGGTAAAGATTGTTTTTTACTGGGCTCTGCATTTCCTATTTGCAGGATCAGGTATGATTGAATGAATGATGGTTTCAGTTTTCACCATAAGCTCATTCCGAAGTTCTTCTCTCAAATAGTTCTCCCCTTCCTGATTGCCTTATGCCAGACTTCTATATCAGCCCTGATATATCTCAGCCATGAACCACTCTGCCACCCTGTCTAACTTGGGCTCCACTGCATTTAAAGTAGCAATATAATTTGATCAAAAACATAGTAGTGAGTACACTCTTCATTCTGTATTCTTCATTCTGATAACTGACTTCATTCTGATTAATCGATTCAAGTTTATCACAGACACAGTGACCTTCATTGGCTACTAAAGCAGACAAATATTGGAAAATAAATAATGCCTTGTTTTAAAGATATGAAAGCAGGCTATTCAAAGCTTCCAAATATATTTATCCCCCCAAAAAATCCTTTTCTTATATTCATTCAATAGTATTTATTGAACACTTACTATGTGCGAGCACTGTACTAAGCGCTTGGATTATACAATTCAGCAAGAGATAGAGACCATCCCTGCCCAATGACGGGCTTACAGTCTAATAGATCTAAATGATCTAGTCTTATATGTGATATAGTCCTTTATGTGCTTATGGGAAATAGACCCTTTAACTCTTCATTTTTCATCAGTGTGTTTCAAGGCAAATTGAACAAGATATTCCTGGCCTGGGCTTTTACTCGTATCCTAGGGGAAAATATTATGGCAGCAATTCATATCATTTCCATATTCAACTAAGAAGCTGGCACTGTCAGGAACTGATATGTACTAGAAGAAATGTCATCATCAGAATAGTGAGAGATGGGGCCAACCAAGTTAAAAAAAAAAATGGACACAGTTTAATTCAATAGGATTGCAATTTGGAAGACAAATATTCAAAGGTTGTGACACCCATGGATTGTTTTCCATTCTAGGGATACTCTGGAACTTGAATTGATCACCTGAATTTCAGAGTTGGCCCAATGTAAGTCTAGATACTAATACACAAAAGCAATTAACCCAGAACATGTAACAGTCCTAAATGATATTTTTATTTCAAGTGAAATAAAATACACTTTCCTCTTTAGACAGATGAGGCAAAAATAAGACTCTCAGCTCTTAATGTAGTGTATAGAAACATCACACCAATGCCACCTAATTTATTCAATCAGTGCCTCATTTGAAATTCAAAGAGGCACCAACATTCAAATACAAAAAAGCAGTTCAGACTGAGTAACCTGTGAATTTAAGTGTTGGTTGTATCTTGTCAGCTCTTCCATCTATAAATTCCCAATTAGTTTTAGTAGGAGTAGAGAGAAAAAAAAAAAAAAAAAAAGAAACCCCCACAAGTATAAAGAGCATTATTATATTCAGCAGGGATTTCAAAACTCAAAACAATAAGGTAAGGCTGTCTAGCTCGAAGACAAATAATGCTGATAACAATGATGATAGTTGTGATATTCATGCACTTATGTGCTTCACACTGGACTAGATTCGAGAAAATCAGGTCAGACTGAGTATCTGTCAGAATAGGGGTCACAGTCTAAATGGGAGGAAAACAAGGTCTTGAATGATGTGGAAACAAGCTCAAATAGGTTAAATGACTTGCCCAAGGTCACACAGCAGACAACAGGCAGAATCAGTATTAAAACCCAGGTTCTCTGATTCCTAGTCCTGTACTACTACTTCTAGGCCATGCTGCTGCTTATAAAATAGACTTTTAATATTATCCAGTTCAATAGGTCAGGGAAGAGAGCATTTCATGAGCCAATGCAGAATCTCAATCTATCCTGTTTGAAGCTGTACTGATCAAATGAACTCAATGAATGCAAAATCTCCACTGTACTTGAGAGTGTGGACCCACTGTGGCTTAGTGGAAAGGGCACAGGATTGGGAGTCACAGGTCATGGGCTCTATCCAATCCCAGCCCCGTCACTTGTCGGCTGTGTGATTATGGGCAAGTCACTTCACTTCTCTATGCCTCAGTGACCTCATCTGTAAAATGGGGATTAAGACTGTGAGCCTCATGAGGGACAACCTACCTGATTACCCTGTATCTTCCCCAGCGCTTAGAACAGTGCTCAGCACATAGTAAGCGCTTAAAAAAACCCCAACATTATTATATGCAATTTGCATCTGCTTGTCTACCCCATTAGATTGTAGGCTCCCTATACACCAGGAATTTATCTTTTATTGCATTTTCCTAAGAACCAAATACAACACTTGATATACAACATAATGTTCTACACTCATTTGGTACTAATTTAAGAGTAATGATCACAGTGGCATTTAAGTGTTCCCTGTGTGTCTAGTACTGTTCTAAGCATTGGGGTAGATACAAGTTAATCATGTCAGTCACCGTTCCTGTCCCACTTGGAGCTCCAAATCTAAGTAGGAGGGAGAACGGGGATTGAAAATACATTTGACAGATGAAGAAACTAAGGCACAGAAAAGGATAATAATGATTGTGTAATTTAAGTACTTACTGTGTGCCAAGCACTGTACTAAGTGCTGGGTTAAATAGAAAATAACCAGGTCCCACTTGGTTCTCACAGTCTAAATAGGAAGGAGAACAGGTATTTAATCCACATTTTGCAGGTGAAAGAACTGAGGCACAGAGAAGTTACGTGATTTGCCTCAAGTCACACAGCAAGCAAGTGGAGGAACTGGAATTCAAACCCAGGTCTTCTGACTTCTATGTCCATGTTCTTTCCGTGAGGCCATATTGCAACCCTAATGTAGAATTTAGGTGGGAGCCCAATACATTTTTCTGTCTTCTAAACCCACTCTTCCTGCAGACAGTATTGCCTTTTTTTTTTAGTGTTATTTAAGTTCATTCATTCAGTAATATTTATTGAGCACTTACTATGTGCCAAGTACTGTACTAAGTACTAAAGTAGATACCAGGTAATCAGATTGGACATGGTCCATGACCCACCTCATTTTACAAATGAGGTAACTGAGGCACAGAGAACTAGAGAAGCAGCATGGCTCAGTGGAAAGAGCCCGGGCTTGGGAGTCAGAGGATATGAGTTTGAATCCCATCTCCGCCACTTGTCAGCCGTGTGACTGTGGGCAAGTCACTTAACTTCTCTGTGCCTCAGTTACCTCATCTGTAAAATGGGGATTAACTGTGAGCCTCACGTGGGACAACCTGATTACCCTGTATCTCCCCCAGCGCTTAGAACAGTGCTCTGCACATAGTAAGCGCTTAACAAATACCAACATTAAAGTGACTTGTCCAAGATCACACAGTTCTTCTCCAAAGAACAAATTCCTTTGAATAGGAATCTTAATGCACAAATCTAGACATTAAATCACTGAAATCAGAACAAGGACACCCAATCAGTGTATGCCACTATTTCATTCTTGAAAGTACTAAGCTCATAAGAAAACATCAACTCTTTTCAATTGTACTTAGGGTTGGCTCTTTGTTCTATCTGTAGACAGCAAGAAGATTGCACTATTTTTCTTTTCCCTGGAAATTTGCTTTTTATAATCCTTTTTAACTGTGGCTGCTACCAACTTTAACATTTACAACTTTTCTTGTGAAGACTCTTTTGGAATTTTAGCATCAAATTGTAATATGGCAATAACTGTTATTTTATTTTTATTTTACATTAGATGAGGACTTTCATGCTCAGTTGAACATCTAGATAATATTTTCATTTGATTAACCCTCCTAAACCTGTCTCCTCTTTACATCACATGATATTTTCACCCTAAACCTATGTTTTATTATTATGAAGAATATCCCAAGTTACTTTGAAGAGTTATGAAAATACTATAGACCCAGATTATCTTGTACATCATGAAAAAAGGATATTGAATGCAAAATGGAAAGAAGTAGCTTCACGTTATTGGGTGATCTATTCTAAACTGGGTTACGTCTATAGCATTTTTCTTAAGTTCCTAACTAACTGTCTTGGCCTTGTCTCACTTTTACATTCTTTTTACTGTATCTTTTAATAATAATAATGATAATTGTGTTTTTGGTAAGCACTTACCATGGGCCAAACAATATACTAAGTTCTGAGGGAGAGACAAGATAATCAGGTCCCAAATGGGGCTCAAGGTCTAAGTAGGAGGGAGAGCAGGTATTGAATTCCCATGTGCAGATGAGGGAAATGCACAGAAGAGTTAATGCCTCACCCAAGGTCACACAGCAAGTATGTGGCATTGCCTGGATTAGAACTCAGATCCTCTGCCTCCGGGGCCTGTGCTCTTTCCACTCAACCATGCTTCTTCTCTTTTCTTTCACCAGTGACTGTTGATCCAGTAATATGTACCTTATGATTCTGTAGGTTGTGAATCCTTGGGATACATCTAATTCCCACATCTTTATTATTTCTTGGAACATACAATGCTCTGTTTGCAGAAAGCACTACTATTATTACTAAGTTTAAAAAGCTTTTGGCTGACCAAAGGGCAAGAAATTATAATCAATCATAACAGGGAAGTTTAGATATGTTGAGGAAAAAGTTAAGGGCAGTCCAATCGTCCATCTTAGGCTGTCATCACCAGCTCCTTGTGGGCAGAGAAAATATCTACCAAATCTGTTATACTGTACTCTCCCAAGCACTTAGTATAGTTCTCTGCAAACAGTATGTGCTCAGTACCATTGATTAATTGGTTGATACGGCACAGGGAGTGTGCCCAACCTAATTATCTCGTATCTACCCATGTTCTTAGTACAGTGCCTGGCACATAGGAAGCACTTATAAAATAGCATTATTATTATGGACTTCTAGGTGGTAAAGCATCATAATGTTTCTCCAAATACACTGTGCCTGAATTGGAAACAGAAATCTGGTTGGATTAACCATTGATCCGATCTAGTAAAGTCATTGCTTATACACTCGTGTGTGCTTACTATGATATCTGAAAATGGTTAAGCCTGTCAACATTAAGTAAATGAAGAACTGAAATTCATTTTCACCAAAGGGATGGAGAAGTAAAGATGAATACTAAAAAAGGAGTGTAATTTTCCAATCAAAAGTGAAATTTGTCTTGGAAAAAATTGCTTTAACCAGAACTTTCAATTAGACTTTTCTTTGATTTTTTTTTTCCTCCCCTAACTAGTCTATCTTCCTACATTGGAATACATTTGTGGAATCCTTTTTTATAATCTTTTAATTTATTTTACCTTTGAACATGCTAAGTGAGAAGCCAAAATCTATTAATGGGGAAAAATAATCTTGAAGTGAGGGTAAAAACTAAAATACTTTTGGAGAAGAGTTTTGTTAGATCATGATAAAAAATAACCTCATTTTTAAGACCAAGTATGTCCAATGTTAAATTATACTCTGAGGGTAATAAAAACAGTACTAACATAAGTTCAATTTAATTTAGATCTAAAATTAGAGATAAAACTTGTAAAAAGCACAATTAATAAGAGGAATATATTCTGGGTGGTGGATTAAAGCTATCAGTCAAAGAAGTTTAGTCCTGAAGTGTGATTCTAGATCAGTCTTTATTTTATGCAGATTCAAGAAGATTAAGCAAAAACTACCCTTTTAGTAGTTGACTGAAATTGATGTTTGTGGAATGCTCCATCCCTAAATTAAGAAGTATGTCCGGCGACTTTGTAAAGTAACAGACTCTGACTTTTAGAAATGGCAAGCATAATAGAGATGCCGATTCACTCAGACATAAATAAGCACAAGGAACAGTTGATAGAATAAATGGGAAAAATCCCTCACTGCAGCTGGCTTGCCACTCCTCAAGCTAGCAGTTGATCAACTCCGCTCCTGCTAATTTGCCTTATGGAGAGACAGCATTACCTATTGAGCCAGGGAGAGAGGCAGAAAAGCCACCCATCTGTCAATGCTAATGATAGATTCTGAGATGAAAGAATGTTCAGGTTAAATCTGCTGGCGAACACATTGCTTATTAGAAGTAAAAAGTGGTACTTTACAAATAATACCTCTCCCTCTGTATCTTCTTTGTATCAGGGTCCACTTGTTCTTAAATTGTACCTTCTAAATTGCCTATTTATTTCAATCTAAATAATGGACTATGTTTCTTCAATTCATGTGTTTAAGTTACTTTTTGATCCGGGGCAAATAAAACATTGTCCTGCCTATTCTAACTGGAAGGACATTTTATTGTACAAGAATAATGGCTATTTTTAGAAGTTGCACTTATACCAGCCAAATGGATTGCAGTCAGTGAAAACCGCAGAGGCTTGTTCAAGTGAAATCTACACTGTTGTAGCTAAACTGGAAAAAAAAAAAAAAGAGTTCCATTAATTCATCCAAAATCCTCAGTTTGCCTAAAGTGCTCCTTTCTCTTCCCCATCTCCACACTGTAGTCCTTAATCGATCTGGACTTTCTGAAACAATAATACTAATAATAGTATTTAAGCACTTACTATGTGCAAGCACTGTTTTAAGGGCTGGGATAGATACAAGATATTCAGATTGTCCCACAGTCCCCACTTTACAGATGAGGTAACTGAGGCACAGAGAAGTGACTTGCCTAAAGTCACACAGCTGACAAATAGCAAAGCGGGGATTAGAACCCACAGCCTCTGGCTCCCAAACCTGTGCTCTTTCCACTAAACCGAATGCTTAGTACAATGCTCTGCACACAGTAAGCACCCAGTAAATATCTTTGGGCCTGAACTGTGGCACAGGTCAATGTATTTCCAGAATCTATCTTGGATCTACCCCACTAACAGAAACACATATTTCCTTCTTTAGCCCAAACTCTATCTGTCTTAGAAACTGAAGATGGTTTCCCAATCCCAGGCAAATGGGATTACAGTTTTTCAACCCAGGTCTGAAGATCTTTCAGCAACCATATGTCTTTCTGGTAGCCTTTCTCCTACCTCACTCTTGCTGTTGGTACACAAGCCTATGAAGCAGGAATGGATCTCTACTGATCCTTTGTATCCAGACAGGTGAAGGACCAAAGAAAAGGGACCATATTCCCTGCAATGCAAACTGAGATGGCACTGTGATACAGCATGGTTTAGTGGAAAGAAAATAGTCCTAGGGGTAAATCTAGGTTTTAATCTAGTCTCTGCTATTTGCCTAATGTGTACCTGTGGACCAGTTACTCATCCTCTCTGCTTTCATTTCTTGATCTGTAAAAATTGAGATACATACTTGATCTTATGATATGATTACAAATAAAAATGAATGAATGTAAATGTCTAATTTCCCTTTCCACTAGATTGAGAGCCCTGTAGTTGGACAGGGGCTATGTCTGATCTGATTATCGTCTATATAACCCAAGTCTTAGTGCAGTTCTTGCCATGTAGTAAATGATTACCAAATTCCACAATTATTATTATTAGGATATAAAATAGGCAGGGAAGGTAGAAACAGAGAGACAGGCAGACAGGGGAGCCAGAATCATAGAGGGAAGAATAGGAAAGAGAAATAAAAGGGTAAATCCAGATTTCCTATAATGCAGTGGTTGCATTCTTTCAAAACCCCTAGGAAAGGAAAACTTGCCCTAAAATACTTATCTTTTCTATTTTCAAGTGCTTGACCATGGAAACAGACTCATTTTGGCAGGCAAATATCCTTTAGTTTTTACAATGTTCTAGCCATAACATTCAGTGAAAACAAGTCTGTGGAAGAAGGGGGAAAAAAAAGAGGCATATATGCAAGGGGCCAAGAAACAGAGAGGAAAAGGAGACAAAAGTGATAGAGAATGGGCAAAAGATAAAAAAAAAAAATCTGTCAAGTGAGCAAGAAGGAAGTGCAAAGTTTTATACATAAAAACACAGGCAGAATGAAATGCTTTGACTACTTCTCCCCCACCCAGGTCTGGGCTTTCCTTCCGTTTCCTCTCTACAGTCTCAGTTTCCCAATATCCACTGAGATATGAGCAAAATCCACACAAAACTCTTCATGCCAGTCTTCAATTAGTTCACGCAAATAGCTGTTCAAACACCAGCTGAGCATTAGTGTACAACTCCGTGGAGTTACTTTCCTTGAATAACTGCGATTGGATCATTAAAACAAAGGCAATCTTCCTTGAAATAAGAACCCCAGACACACCTCCTCTTCTTGTTGGATCTATAGTGCTTATTGTGCTTTTACTTCCTGTGCTACACTGTTTTAAGGACTTGGGAGAGGACAGGAGAGTAAGTAGACGTGACCTTTGCCCTCAAGAAATTTACAATTTAGCCATTTCACAGAAGAGATAGTAGACGGGTCTAGGAAACCTCCCAAGTCTCCTTAAATTGTTTTTATGGGAACAGATAGCCTATTCACACATTTAATGTTAATTATTTTCAAACCTACTGCTACATTTGCTGAGATCTGCCCTGAGATTAAGATCTCTGACACGGCCTCCTTGTCCTAGTTCTTTTGGGAGAGGGACTCTAAAAGAGCTATCAAATCTAAATGAGACAGATCTATTTTTGCAGCAAAGATATAGCTAGATAATCAAGCAATGAGGAATAGAGTGCCACAGAAGCAAGTCTCGCATCAAATCTCAACATCAACAGTATTATCTTTTTCTTTTCTTTTTTTTTTTGTTCTTTTTTTGTGGTATTTAAGTGTTTACAATGTGCCAGGCCCTATGCTAAATTAAACCCTGGGGTAGATGAATGATAATCCAGCTGGATGCAGTACCTGTGTCACATAGGGTTCACGTTCTTAATCTCCATTTTACTCTGACTCTCAGACCCATGCTCTTTCTACTAGGACATGCAACTTCTCATTTCATCTTTGAAAATGAAGAGTTATCAATAATATGAACAAAAGTACCATGACAGAAGGGCTAAATTTTCTTTAAAACCTGTAAGTAAGGCTAATTTACATGTTCACCCATTCCAAATATTCCTTTCTGTTTTATCTGGTGAAACTAAGCATGATAAAATGCAGGGTTGCAAGGAACTCCAGCTTGTCAATTTTCAGTTTTAATTTGACTGACAACCTTTGGACTGTTTTTTTTTAGACCTGGCCACAAACTTGGCACAGAAAAATCAGTGTAAGCAAATGAATCACTATAATGAGAGGAGAATGAGAATGAATGAATGAGTAATTTATTGTGATAATGCTGTCTTGTTTTTGTCTGTCTCCCCTGATTAGACTGTGAGCCCGTCATTGGGCAGGAATTGTCTCTATCTGTTGATGAATTGTACATTCCAAGCACTTACAACAGTGCTCTGCACATACTAAGCGCTCAATAAATACTATTGAATGAATGAAAATTACTTGTGTTTCATTAAAAATGCAAGTGGCTGTTGAGTGCCTCTCTCAATTGCTGCCTGACAGGTTGTTTTTGTTTTTTGGAGTGGTATCCAAGAGTTAACTTCTGCCAATGGTGTCTTTAATTTTTTATTCTGGACTAAATTTCATATCATCTGCTTTGATTATGCTCCACTGCCCATATGAGCCATCTTTATAATCGCGCCATCTTCCGTTCTCATCACTTCCCGAACCCTTAAAAATTCTAACTCATAGCCCAGCAGCTCCTTCTCTGATTTGTTCATCAGTTTACCCTTAATTTGACTGTCTACCTAAAATGTTCGTGCACATTCTTTCTGTAAGCAGAAACCTGTTATTTGTCTGGTCTGGTTAATTCATAACTAATATAGCATCATGTTCATTTTAGGAGATAGTTGAATTAAGTCAATCTTGATGTATGCTGAGTTCCACTGCCCTATTTACTTGGGTACTATAAGCCTCTGAAATGATTGCTACAATGGGAAACCAAAATTATAATTCCACTATTCCATTTCTTTCATTATGTGACTGCCTTGTGCATTTAAAGGGGAGTCTATCTGCTATCTGAGGGAAGTGATGTGCTGGAAAAGACCAGTACAGAAACAGAAGCCCCTTCTGTACTGCCCAAATCTTTCAGAATTGAGGCCAAGGTCGCTTTTTGAACCTCCCTCACAGTTTTGCTTCTCATCCATTCCATTTGTGTATCTGCAAAGACTGCTCTCCGGTGTGTAGGTATTTCTATCTGCATTTTGAACATTTGGGCTTTCTGAAGTCTCTGTTCAATAAAATCAAGCTCTCTCCTAAATGTCACACACAGGGGTAGTCCGTCCATTGCTATTTTCTCCTAATAGCCCACTATTACACTGTGTTGTCTTTAAATTGCTCTGTCTTTAAAAAAGGCAGCATATCAGCAAACCCTCTGCATCTTATCCACTCTCTTCTCCCAGTACATCACAGGATGCATTTATCATTCCTCTCAAGCTGTCTAATTTCCTTCTATGTTCCCATCTCTCCTAACCTTCCTCACAATTCCAGACTCCCTTCTCCCTTCATATCTGATAAATCAGATAAATTGTAGCTCTTCTTTTCCTAAAATATGCCTTTCCTGATGAGTTTATATACCCCCACCCTGATATATTCCATTATGACTGTAGGACTTCCACTCAACCTAAGGATTTAAGTCCTCACAAGCCCATAAGTATATATTTTGTATACTCTATTACTTCCTACTATCTTTATTTTAATAACTGTCCTCTCCACTAGATTGTAAGCTCCCTTAGGGCAGAGATCATGTAAGTTAATTCTGTTTTCCTCGGCCAAGTGCTTTGAACACAGCTGCTCAGTACACTATTGATTTCTTCTCTCTCTCTCTTCGGGGATGCCTTCATTTCAGTTCACCTTTCACAATCTGTTGGTACCCTCCTGTAATCAATTCTCCTCTGTTATGCCACCCCACAAAACTGTGGCTATGACCGTTGTTTCTGCACGGGTGAAGAGATTGTATTGCAGGACTGAAGTTATGGTGATCCTGTTATATTCCTATTATCTTAGCATTGACACCCTTTAAATATCTCAGCTTTTCTAACTCTCATGATATTGTTGCTCATCTAATGTATTTTCTGGATGTTGTAGGGAAGAAATTGAATTTGGGTTCCATATACTCATATTCTATTCTGCAGCTATGTGAAATGTAAATCCAGTTGTATCCATTATTGCTTAGTTTATTCCTGACATTTCATTATGAAGTAGAAGTTAGTGATTCCCCTTCTGCAGTCAAACACAGTCACAGAAAATAGAGGTGTTACTGTAGCCTCTCACACAGTACTCTCTAGCAGTGGCTTCTAAACGAGAGAGCCCATTCCCAAACATATTGATATACAGGCTCTTCCTATTGGTCACTTAAGAATAAAGTTGCCTCCTGTGACTTTATTCTCTTTCCTTTTAACCACCCCCCTGTTCTCTCTAATTAAATTAGTTGGAAAAAGTGCTGAAGGCATACTAAAATTTAAAAAGAGGCAATAATCCTACCAGGTAAATTCCAGCACTCCCTGGATATAATGAACGATCAAACTACACAATAGCCATGAATTTTCACAAATTAACATTGACCAGTTTATATAGCAAAAGCCAAAACTCGGTGAAATAAAACCCAGCCACTCAGCAAGGAAACCACTTGCACAAAAGAAGACATTTAGCTAATAGCTTTTCAAGTTGGAGTCACTTAGCAGGAGATACTTTCTCTCCCGAATAGGAAAATAATAAGATGAATATCTGAGAGGAATTTGGAAAAAGGAAGAGCTGAGGGTCTGAAAGAGAATGGTGGAAATCCAATTACTTGAGATTCTCCTTACATCCCTGTGAACAAAGCCAAAAGAGTAACACTATAATTCAGGAATTAACTTGATTTTTCAGGATTCCAAATGAGTCTCATTTTGGGGTTCTTTTAAAAAAAAATTGCCTGGGATTAATGACATCTGAGATTAATAGAAGCAATTTTCTCAAGCTTACTTATGTGTGATTATACAAACTAATACTTTTATTGGGAAAATTTTCTTCTTGACATTTTGTGTTTTGACTGGCATTTTCTGGGTGCCAGCTGTCAGAAGGAAAGGACGACAACACATGCCGTTAGCAGCATATGCCTTTTTGGGTGCTGAAAGGCGTTTTCATACAAAAAAATCAAATGATCCATAACATATTATGCTGTCATTTGAAAACAACATCAGAAATAAAACATCTTTTATGCCTGTAATACATTTTGTTCCCCAAAGCTCAATCTAGCATTTCATCACACTGTTTCAAAATATAATGAGCAAAGGGTTTATGCTATTTATCCACATTGCAGTTATTATTTGGAATGATATTTTTCAGCATAAACTACAGATTTTTCAAAAGCTAGAGAAAAAGTATACTTTTATTTTCATTGAATTTTTGTCTTCTACATTGGGAGGACCTATTTGAGACAATACTCTTTAATTAGTTCTCTGGTATCAATAATGAAGTAATGATGATATATTTGTTGGAAAAAAATCATTTCTATTGATAATATTTAAAATAATCTTCAACTTAAATAATCCTACCTTCTGTTTGTTTACAACAGTGTTTATCACAAAATTAAGAATTCACTGGGAACTTCAGTTTTGAGCTAAGCAGTAATTTCTAAAAACCCTGTAATTCATTTTAATGATTCTTTGATAGGTCTTGAGTAGCATTAATTTGATATATTGATATATAATTATGAATTTTGAACACATAAATTAATATTTCCTTCTCTTCATTTCATTGATGGAGGAAAAAAGTAATTCAGCACATATCTATGTGGAAACGTGTATATGAGAGGAATTTAAATCTCATTTCAATCAAAAGTAATATTTATTTGATAGTTTTGGACAGCTGGATAGCACTATTTTTCATACTGAATTCTTCCAAAAGCAGCTAAGGAAGAAGTTTTCTTGTTAAAGTTATTTGATTGAGAAGTGGCGTGGTCTAGAGGAGAAAGCACGGGCTTGAGAGTCAGAGGACCTGAGCTCTTAATCTACCTTTGAGACTTGCCTGCTAGGTGATTTTCAGCAAGTCACTTAACTTCCCTGGGCCTCAGTTGCCTCATCTGTATAATGGGGATTAACTCTTCCTACTATTTACACTGTGAGCCCAATGTAGGGCAAGGACTGTGTCCAACATGAGTCTCTTGTACTTACCCAGGGCTTAGTACAGTGCTTGGCACATCAATGCTTGACAACTATTACTTGTATTGATACTTTAGATGACACCTAACTAGCCATTTTTATAGTAAGGTTATCTATGCTTTTTGTTAGGAATGCAACAGCCATTGGCTGTTGCAAATAATGTAGAGGCTAGTCTCTCCGATAACAAGCATCTCAAAATTATATTCTCTTAAAATTATCCTAGGGAGAAAAGAATACACTTTAAGCATATATTTCCAATCACAGTAATTATCTCAAGACCTCCCAGCAGTCATATGAAGCAAGGTAGTAATGACAAGCCATTCAGTTTACACATGAGTATGCAAAAATCCCAACTCAACATTTTTATGACCTTCATTCATCATCACTCAAACAGGCCTAAATATTTAGGACTCTTGAGAGAGTACTAAGAGGACACATTGGCAGCAATAGTTGAGAAACTCACCTTGAAACTGTCACGACTTCCCACAAGGGTGTTAAAGGACTTTGGGAAGGCTGTCAACTCAGAAACCCCTCAGAGGAAATAAATTCACTTTAGAAAGTGTGATGTAGAAGGTGTCATTCCCCTGGTGTTTATTTGGAAATCATAGATCATATATCAGGTAAAGTTTCTTCCCCAAGCCAACCTGATTTACCCCACAAAATTCCATTCAAACCTTACAAATCCCAACCATTTAGTATTGGATGAAAAGAATAAATAGGTGTGCATCATCTTGGAGCTCGAAAAATCTCCATTATTTAAAAAGCCTACCTAAACCTTTTCCTATTACAAACCTGGCAGCTATGCTAGCTGGTTTATCCAGAAGGACTGTACCCAGCACTTACTTTTCCAAAAGAAGGTATTTAATTTTATAAATGCAAAATGGCTTTCAGTTTATAATTTTTAGCATTCTTATTCTCATTCATTATGGGATGGGTGCCATTCTAGGAACTGAAAGGCCTAGTCCATCTTAAGCCTGAAAAATCAAAGCTACAGAATTTTGATGTGATCCACAGGTTTCAAGCATTAACTCAGGAGTCAGATTTTCAGGGTGCTTGTTTCACTGGCTTAATGTGTAACCCGATGAACCTCAGTTTTCTCATTAATAAAATGGGAATAGCAATGCCTAGCTCTGCTTTTCTCACAGGGGTCAGGAAATAAGTGATATTTATTAAGCGCTTACTATGTGCAGAGCACTATACTAAGTGCTTGGTAGAGGACACTCACTGACAAAGAATTAGGGGACCCATTCCCTGTATTTTGTGAGGACAAAAGGAAATCATTGATCTGATGCATTTTGGAAATGTATAATGTAAGTGCTATGTAAATACAATGTACAGAAAGCAAACTAATTCAGCTGATCAATAGCTTTTATACATCTACAAAGCCCTTGCCCCCAGTCACAAAAATAATTTAGTCCCACCTTTCAGCACATTGTTAACCATATAAGGCTTTCCCTTCCAAAATATGCTAATTGATTAGTTTTATATCTCTTGAGGGAGTGAGATGGCGTGACTGTAATTAAAGGCCTACTCCCGCTAAGCCCTCTTTTCCTTGATTCCCTCTCCCATCTGCATTGTTTATACATTTGGATCTGTACCCTTTGGACACTTGATATGTCTCCCACCCTCAGCCATACAGCACTAATATATGTATATGGAATTTATTTATATTAATGCCCATTTCCCCAGTGTAAACTTGCTGTGGGCAGGGAACATGTCTACACACTCTGTAGTGTACTCTTCCTAGTGCTAAGTAGAGATCTCAGCACATAATAAGCACTCATTAAATATAATTATTTATATTAATTTCTGTCTCCTCCTCTCGACTGTAAGCTCATTATGGTTGGGATTGTTTCTACCAGGACTCCACACAGGATTAAGCATTCAGTGAATAGCATTGATTGATTTATCTGATTTCTGAATTTCTTTTTTGTTAACGTTAGTTGTTACATTTGCCTGTTTCAAGTCCTTATGCCCTCTCAAGTCTCCACTAATTGGAAACAATATCCAACTAAATCTATTATATTGAACTCTCCCATGCACTTTGCTTAGTACAGAGCTCTACACACAGTAAGTGCTCAATAAATTGCATGGATTAGTTGATTCTTTTATAACTTCAGCACTCTCTATGTATGTGGAACAGCCCCCAGAGTGAGAACTTGCTGATTTGAACACCCTGATTTTCTGAGGGTGTATATGTTTGGACTCTCCAGGCTTCTTACCACAGTGGTTACCTTGTAACCATATTAAATTTGGCCTTCACTGCAAAACTAGACAACTACTGTGGAATATTTATTATCATAAGTCTTCCTTATTTAATGTTAAGTTTTCTTTCAAAATTTCTTATTTTGTTTTTTGAATGCTAGTATCCCTAAAGCAACCATGCAAATTATATTAGTATAGGAAATACCATAGAAATTAAGTTTTTGCTTGTCTAATTACTCACTGTACCTGATATACCTACATAGCCTCTTTAAATAATAATAATGATAGCATTTGTTAAGCACTTACTATGTGCCAGGCACTGTTCTAAGCACTGGAGTAGATACAAGGTAATCAAGTTGTCCCAGGTGAGGCTCACAGTCTTTATCCCTATTTACCAGATTAGGTAACTGAGGCACAGAGAAGTTAGGTGACTTGCCCAAAGTCACACAGTTGATAAGTGGCAGAGCTGAGATTAGAACCAATGATCTCTGACTCCCTTAAAGTCAGTCTTTTTTTGGTTTATCATTGCATCAAGCATCTAGGATTCTTGATTGTAGAAAGTAAATGGCAAAAAGTTTCCAATCATCCTGGAGAACAAAAAGCATTAGAGGTAAAAAAAAATGCAACAAAAGCATGCACAGAAAATAAAATAATGCCAAAATTAATTGCATTATTGTCTCAGAATATTTTTTTAATTAAACACTGTAATAACATGTTGGACAAGTCATTGAAGTGAAAAAAATACTGAAAGATCAGATAATAAAAATCCCTTCAACTACTGTGGGAAGGAGTCATAAAAATTAGAAACAACATATACACCCAAGTGTAGCACTACATCAAAATTGTCCAGATATTGAAAACCTATCAAATGTTGAATTTCACACCACTGAAAGGGGTCGATGGATACTTCCCAGTGAGCCGAGAACAAAGCTTGGTGATTCCCTTTTCTCTAACTCCTCTGTCTCACCCTGTTCTTCTCTTCTAACTTAGTTTAGTACTAAATCTTGTTGCTATGCCATTGTGTCTTCAGTGCGAGGGGTCAATGGGCAGAATATCTGGGGCTATCTGTTTTCCTATGATGACACTTATCCTAAGCAATACCTATATTGGAGGAAAATCCAGTTTGGGACTCTGTCTCCAACAATGACAACAGCCTGCCTGAAATTCCATCTCCTTCAAGAGACTTTTCCAGATCAATCTCTAATACTTCTCCTTGAGCCATAACACCTTACTGATGTTCATTTTCATTTGCTATATTTGTCTTTTTTATGTTATTTGCTAACTACTTACAATGTGTCAGGCACTGTACTAAGGCTGGGGTAGATACAAGGTTATCAAGTTGGACACAGTCCCTGTCCCCCATGGGATTCACAATCTTAGTCCTCATTTTACCAGTGAGG
Source organism: Ornithorhynchus anatinus (assembly GCF_004115215.2). Taxonomy (NCBI): domain Eukaryota; kingdom Metazoa; phylum Chordata; class Mammalia; order Monotremata; family Ornithorhynchidae; genus Ornithorhynchus; species Ornithorhynchus anatinus. Next base: position 32,094,167 of record NC_041745.1, read on the forward strand.
TGACTGTCGCGAGAAGTTAAGTGACTTGCCTAAAATTACAGAGTAGATAAGTGGCAGAGCTGTATTTAGAACCCAGGTCCTTCCGACTGGCAGGCTGGTGCTCTATCCACTAAGCCACACTGATTCACTGTATGATGCTTTAGTATTTCATGTAGGTAGGGGTCATAACTGCCATCTCCATTGCATTATATTTTCCCAAGTGCTTAGTAAAGTGCTCTGCACAGAGTAAGCACTCAAATACCAGTGATTAATTCTTCACTCCTTATGTGCCTGTCGCCACTCTCCAGTTGCCTCATATTTTTATACCGTGACCACCTTTAGGATCGGACATCATGTCTAGTACCCACCTTAGTATTATTTCCCAGAACTTAGTAGTGATCTCCCCTCTCAGGGTTGCACCTGGAGAATTTCTAGTACTCTACCAGTCTCGGCTATGGGAGGAGAGTCAAGCAGAGGTATAATCCAGTCCATTCTTACCTTAGGCATTGGCTAGCGAGTGGAAGGCAATCTGCTACAAGTCAAAACTCACCTTTGCTGGGCAGCAATGGTATGGGAGAGAGTCGAGGGTGGAGACTCGAGTTTACTGCATGGAAGGAGGCTTTGGTAAACCATTTTTGTATTTTTACCAAGAGAGCTCTGTGGATACACTACCAGAATGATTGCAGATGGAAAGCAGGGAGACCTGGGAACGATGTGTCTGTGGTGTTGCTATGGCTTGGAAATGACCCCGTGGTGTAAGACAAGTAGTGTTCTGCTCACAGAAAGCACTTAATGAATACTATTACTACCATTTATTATTACTCTGTCCCAAAAATACATCCTTAAACGGCCACTTCTGCACAACTGGGGTACTCACAATGAACTGTAGCACTTCTGTGGATCTGTTATTTATTGAATTTCCTAAGCATTAATTCATATACATATGCTCTTTTCCTTTTTTATAAGTCTGGGAATTATTTTAGTGTATAACTCTTGGGAAATTATTTTGGGGATCTGACTGTCCACTAGATTTTAAACTCTTTGAAAGTAAAGGATCATGACAATTTATTCTGTTTCCTCCCAGACAGTAAGTATAGTGCTCTAGAACAAACTAGATGCTAATAATAATAATAATGATGATGGTATTTAAATGCTTCTATGTGCCAAACACTGTTCTAAGCACTGGAGTTGATACAGGGTATACTGTGGGGCTCACAGGGTTAATCCCGATTTTACAGATGAGGTAGCTGAGGCACAGAGAAATTAAGTGACTTACCCATGGTCACACAGCAGACAGCACGACCTCTGACTCCCAAGCCTGGGCCCTTTACACTAAGCCACACTGCTAAGAATATATTATTCATTGATTGATAATAGTACACTTCTGAAGAACTTTAGTTGCCCTTATGAACACTTTTCTTCACTGTTAAGTTTGACCAGTCCAACTTCCCTGCCTTTCCCTCTCCATCCCTAACTTTTCCTGAAGTATTGAAGCATAGACCTCTCGTCCATGATTTTATCCAAATTCCTTTGAACTTGTAGATGTTTTCAGTCTGCACAACTAACTCCCCTTGGGAAGAATTTTCATGTGCTTTACTACCTTCTGGGTGAGATGTCATCCTCCATATGTTATACTTAAATTTCCCCATTGATTGTTACACTGAGTCCTCTCCTCCTCAGCACTACACATCCCTCCATGCTTTGCCATCCTTTTTGGGAGTGCTCTCTTGCACTCTGTCTCTTTTGGCAGATGGTGTGATCAGGTGTCACCGTGTGGAAGGAGACTTGTGGTGCCAGCGTGGTAGTACTGGCAGAGAAGATGGACTTCTCCCTGCTCATTTGCTGGAACAGATGTCACCAGAAGAATTCTGCGAAAATCCTCTCTTTAGCCCAGTGCTACCTGGCACCTCTGCCTGGTGGCAAGGGGCTCAGCCACTTGTGAGCAGGAATCCTGCCAAACAAACAGATGGGCAGAGATTCTGGGAGCCAAAGAGTTCATGGGGATACAAGGCAGTGAGACCATTTCAGAGGCCATTCTGCCCAGGTGGGAACATTCAAATGATTGTCCTACCTGAACTTCTTGGCCTCAACGAAAACACATTATCCTCCACTGATAATAAGTAAGCAACTTTGTAAAGTAACAGCCAGATAACCTACTCTAATAAGGAAAAGAGAACATTCAAATCTTCATATTTACTATTAGTCACAGAAAGACAAAGATATTTAATGTAATGATACATGGAAACAAATGAGTTTCCTTAAAAAGATAGGCCTAAAATTAAAATTATTTAGATTCATGAAGTATGGTGCATGTGTACGTATGTATGTTTGTAGGTAGGTATATGTGTAAATGTGTATAGATGTAGCACTAATGAATCTCTTTGGGTGCTTATTTATTAAATTCACTCCAATCCAAGGAGTGTGCACTGCCAGACCTGAACTCAGGCTCATGTGCAAAGGTTCACATCATTCTCCCTAACTTAAAGTTTAGTTCTTCACACCTCCGGCTTCCTTGGCTTATGGGCAACATTTTGTCTCTCTTCTCCTTGTTGTCACTTGGCCGATGGGTAACTATGGGCAAGTCATTTAACTTAATTTGCCTCAATTAATTGCCTGTAAAATGGGGTTTAAATATCTGTTCTCTCCCATACTCAGCCTATGAGCCCATGAGGGCCAAGGACTGTGTCTAATCAGCATCCATTGTATCTACCCCAGAACTTGTTTTGTTTTGTTGTCTGTCTCCCCCTTCTAGACTGTGAGTCCGTTGTTGGGTAGGGATTGTCTCTGTTGCCAAATTGTACTTCTCAAACGCTTAGTACAGTGCTCTGCACATAGTAAGCACTCAATAAATACGATTGAATGAATGAATGACCTTAATATAGGCTTAATATTTGCCCACGACTAGTGCTTAACATATGCTATTACTATTATTTTTATTATTACAATAATTTGATGACAGTCCAAAGAGGAAGAACAACAGGTATGTAATCGCCATTTTACAGATGAGAAAACTGAGGTACAGAGAAGTTGTGACTCCACCAGGGTCATCCAGCAGAGTGGCAGAGCTAGGATGAGAAAATAGGTCTTCCAATTCACAGGCCCATATTCTTTCTGTTAGGTCATGTTGTTTCCTATGCATAATGATCCCCATCTCCGTGCACCCCGTCCCTGCTGTTTCCCCATCCTTACCCCACCTTTTGCGACCACCACTTGCTTTTCTGGCTTGGTCTTGCCAAATCTAGGGATTGTAGTGAACTGAACAAGACAGTTTTCATTTTTGGTTTTATTTTTCAGTCTTTGCTTTCTGTGATGATGAGGGAATTTCAATCTCCCAACAGCTATAAATCAACTGAGCTAAAATCCTACTGTAAATTTACATGATATAGTAAATTCCTCAGACAAATGTAGAAATCTCTATTTTGGCTATGCTAGTGCTAAGGTAAAACCGGATGTTAGTCGCTGAAGAAAAACCAGGTTTCAAGGTGATTCGAAGAGCTCTTCTCCGAATCCACTTGGTGTGTTTGTTATTCTTCAGAAGAAAAAACAATTAAAAGAAACCTGTAAGTGCAATATGCTAACCTAGATATAACTTTTGCCACTGACAGCATAACTAGTCAGTTGTTAATTTTGCTATATTTATTTCCCTTCGGTAACAACGGGCAGATGTGATTCATATTCTCTACAAGGATCAACTATTTATCTGCCTTTTAGTTTACTGGCACTGAGTCAATTCTATTACATTAAGATATATAAATACTGCATAATCTATGACTTTGATGACTGTCAAAGCTATAGCCAAATAGAAAACGTGCCATCCCATTTCTTACTCAGTTTCCAAAGTGAATCAAGCAGAATTACCATTTTGTATGTACGAATGCCTAAGTGTTTATATGACCTTTCCAAGAACCTGTAAACTAGGTGTTTTCTGAATGTCTTACTGATATCAGGCACTGTCTTGTTAGCAGTCAAATAGCAACATTTCCCAACTGCTATTGTGTTTTCTGCAGTTATAACAGCATAGCAGGTCTAGAAATTCCCCTACTGTTCCTGCAAAGGAAAAATAATCAGAACCTTCCACTCAATTTTATTTTCAATCTATAAACAATGAAAGTAAATTTATTTCTGTGAATGTGAGTTACATTGTTTCTTTCCAATCAATAGTGAAATGGTGACGTTTCATGAAATAAATGGGATTCAGCATGAGCTTGAACATCTAGGAGCAGTTACAGGTATCCAAATTATCACTGAGCTCAATAGACCATTTCAATAAAAAAGATTCCTATTTGAAAAGAGAAAGTTTTCGGTCCTTGCGATGAAGAGTTGAACGCATTTGGGAGAAATAGGTTCATCAACTCCGACAAGTATTACATTTCTACACCAATCGCTTTTCCTTTTTGTGTTTCAAAAAAACTGTACTTTTCCTTCTGCACTGAAAAAGTAATGCATCTAGGGATTTTGACAAGCATTTGCCTATCCACTGAGTGATAGGTAGTTTGATGGTTTCTGTAAAAGCTCTTATAGATCAGCACGATAGGATGTTATCTGCAATGAAGTAGAGGCTCATTTTGAGAAGGAAATCAAGGTGCAAAAATAAGGGCAGAGATCAGCGGGCTGCTGATAATGATGATGAAGACTTCAATTATGAAAAATGTAATGATGTTGATGAAGTTAAAAATAAGAAGGAAGCATGATGGTTCTAGTGGTGATGATGATGATTGTTCAGTGACACCCAAATTATCCAATACCAAATTTGTTCAAACTGGGGGTTTGAAAAGAATCAGGAAGAATTTCCAGTAGCTAGCTGGGCTACAATTGCAGTGTAGAGTATGTCTGTAAGTGTGGTGGTAACAAATACCATGATTATAACTTTTATTAAGTATTTACAATCATGGTAGCATTTAAGTGTTTTTACTATATGTCAGCACTGGGCTGAGAAGCAGGGTGGATAAAATACAATCAGGTCAGACACAGGCCCTGTCCCACATGTGCTTACGGTAGCCTGATCCCTCTCTGAAATGAATTACTCTGAATTGAAAGCTCTCAACCTGAAGAAATTCAGTGTGGCCCACTGCAAAGAGGTCCCAAGTCTGGGAATCACCAGGCCCTGGGTTTTAATCCTGCTCCACCACTTATCTGCTGTGTAACTTTGGGTAAGTCACTTCACTTTTCTGTGCCTCAGTTACCTCATCTGTAAAATAGAGATGAAGACTATGAGGCCGATGTGGGACAAGGACCGTGTCTGACTTGATTATCTTGTATCTACCTCAGTGCTTAGTACTGGGCCTTGCACATAGTAAGCACTTAACAAATACTACAGTTGTTTTTATTATTAATAGGACATGCACATTCAGGAGAGGAGCAAGGACTCTTCATCCCAGCATAGGGATGAAGGCCCTGATATTGTTAAATTTGTCTTCTCTTTGGCCAGAGATCGATTAAAGGCTTGATGCTAGGATTTGGCAATCAGGATTGAGACAAACATTACAACTTTATCTCAAGTGTTCCATGGCAAATAAATAGGCCTGTTCTTTGTATTTTGAAATGACACTCCTGATTGTGAGGTCCTTTTGGTGATGTGGCCGCTAGACTCTATGTGCTCAGAAAAGCCTGTCCACTATCTTTTGCTAGGCCTATGTGATTGCGCTTTGCAACAACTGTTGCTCCTTTTGAGTCTCTCTCTTGGTCTCCCCATTTTCCTTAAATCTTTGCAAAAAAACTACTCCTCACCTGATTACTGTATCCCCTCTGCTACCTCCTAAACTGATCCTTAGACTGGATGTGTCTTCTGACATTCTACTCCTATATCATTAGCAGTGAGGCTTCACCAAGTCTTTGAAATATTTGTTATGCACTTTCAACATTTTCCCCAATACGATTTCAGTTGATTTTATAACAAGTATTTGGGAATCTCTGTAGAGGTTGAGGAAAGCTTTGTTGCTATGAACATTATCTCAAAATGTTGGTGACTGAACTTTGGAGCTTCACTGTTGATGTTCCTTATTTTAGCATCTGATAGTAAGTGTGCATTAGAGGTGAACAGGTGCAAATCAAAAGCCCATAGGGAAGAATTCAGAAGCATATTTGATGCATACAATGGAGCAGCAGCATTTTTCTGCAAATACTTGGATGTCCTTTGCCAAAATCTACGATATTTTTCAATTGATCAATGGTATTTATTAAACACTTGCCATCTGCAAAGCACTGTATTAATCACTTGGAGAGTACAATAAAATGGAGTAGGTAGATATGACCATGATTCTTGGCCACAAGGAGCTTACTTGTGCCTCACTTAATCCCAGACCTGAACTGTGCAAGAATCAGAGGTAATACAACATTGTGACACAATTAAGAATATAATATAGGTGACTGTGAGACCTTGGTGTATTGTTTTTCTTGGTTCTTCTGGTGATTATTTTATAGTTGTGGCTGGTTTCAAGGGTTAAAACACATTGCCAGGAATTCTGCTCTGAATTCTGAGAACAGCAGGGTTAATTGCTCATCTTTGATCCATTGAACTAGAAGGAAAAAAAACCTTTCATCTCAGTGCTCCTCAGAATCAGATATCTCTGAAGACAGTGGTTCAGCTCTCGGACCTTCTGGTGGGAAAATAATTCTAAAGAGGAATCCTGCCAAGAAGACTTTGACTTGGGAATCAGTGTCTGTAGACTTCAATTTAATGCTGAACTGTAAGTTATTCGATGGATATAATGCCACTGTAAATGAGAAACATGGAAAACCACCACAATGATCATAATAACACCTCTGCCCCTGGAAAGAATGAAAGTTTGGTAACTATAAAACCCACACTCTTTGGGCTGAGAGAGACAAGTGAGAATTTTTAAAATATGGAAAATTATTTGTTTTCATAATAGCAGCTATGTAGTCTGTGGTAATTACTTTAGTCATTAGTCCTGATGTCTCCCCTCCTCTGCAATCTGTTATTTCCTCCTGCCCCCAGGACATGTCTACCTGGATGTCTCACCAGCATCTCAAGTTTATTGTGTTCAAAGCTTAAGTTCTTTTCACCTTCACAAATCCTCTCCTCCACCTAAGTTTCCCAACCCAGTAGGCACTGCAATTCTCCCCATATCTCAAGCCCACAACCATAGTAGTATTCTGGACTCTTCCCACTGCTCCAATTCTCATATCCAATCTTTCTTCAATCATGTCAACTCTTCTCCACAACAGTCCCAGAATCAGTCCTTTTCTCCCCCATCTAAATTGCTGCTACACTAGAAATATCTCCCCTTGATATGCTCCTCCAGGAATCCTTCCCTGACTAAACTTCCATCTTCCCCACCTTATTCTCCCTCCCTTCTGTGTTGATTCTGCACTTGGGTTCTTAGCACTTTGATAATAGCCCCATCCCCACCTCCACGGCACTGACATATCTGTCCTTAGAGTCTACTGATTCTCCTATCTGTAATGCATTTTAGTGTTTGTCTCCCCCTCTAGATGGAAAATTCTTGGAAACAGTGATCATGCCTACTAGCTGTATTGTATTCTCCCATGAACTTTTTAGAGTGCTCTAAACTCAAAGTGCTCAATAAATAGCATGGATTAATTGACTATGAAGTGTTTGGGGATGAACATTATGATGGCATTAGAGAGTATAAGAGGTACAAATGACTACATCTTAAATTACAAATGAGCTCTGTATGGAATGTGGAAAACCTTATAAAGCAATTGGAAACTCTGAGGAGATGACTATGATGGCAGTGGGCCAACAAGTTTCTTTTTGAGTCTAAGGGATTCCAGAATAAGACTAGCTCTGCTATGAGGGTTTAGGCAAATCCATTAACCACAAAAAGAATTCCCTTTAGAACAGTTCATTCACTTAATTACCCTAGGGGCCAGCGTGTACAGGATTCAATCAGGCACACAAAGTGAATAAACTTTAAGGTTAATGGGTAAAGTCATACCCCAGACTTTCAATTTGTTTTCCATTTCATTATTCTTTATTTTACCCAAACACTAGATCTCCCCAAACACCAGGCTTTGGAAACAGATCCAAATCTCATTATGTCATGATGCTGTCAGCTATAGCTTTAAAAGCCTTATCTCCACACTGAAATTATGTGAAGTATAATTCAAATTCAGTGCAGCCTATTTTTTTCCCTCTCTTTTCTCTTCCACACAATGTAGTATTTGAAAAGGGGGCCATTTGATGCTTTTTGCATTTTCTTTGGAAGTTCCTTGTGGGCAGGGAACATGTATACTAATTTTGTTGTACTGAACCTTCCCGAAGTCTGAGTTCAGTGCTCTGCACATAGTAAGTGCTCAGTAAATACCACAGATTTATTGATTCCTCTCCTGAGGATAATGGTATTAAGAGCAGGGGCTTTCCCATTAGAATATTCCCTTTTGGTATCTATGATCTGACTCTTCCCTGAAGGATAAGAGGGGACTGATTCTGTTCGTTATGGGGACAGAGGTTGAAGACTCCATCTTGTCCTTCGCTTTCTTCCATGAGAATTCCATCTAGTTTGTAAATTCTTTGAAGGCAGGGACTCTGCCTATCAACTCTCATTTATTGTACTCTCGCAGACACTCAGGGCACACTTTAAATGCCATGGATTGATTGAATGGGAAAGGAGGAAGTCAGTGTGTGGGCAAGGTGTTGATATAGTGAAGAGTCATATTTCACTTGACATGGTTATCTATATGTCCTCACAGACTAATAATAATAATAAGTATGGTATTTCATTCATTTAATCTTAATTGAAAGCTTACTGTTAAGCACTTACTATGTGCTAAGCACTGTTTTAAGCGCTGGGGTTAATCAGGTTAGACACAGTCCCTGTTGCATATGGGACTCTCACTCTTAATACCAATTTTATGGTTGAGGGAACTGAGGCACAGAAAAGTTAAGTGACTTGCCCAAGGCAAGCCAGGAGTCAGAATTTGAATCCAGGTTCTTCTGACTCCCAGGCCCATGCTCTATCCACTAAACACTGCTTCTCTAACCACAGTCAGTCTGTTGGGTGGGAAGACACGGGAGAAAATGCTTAACCTCTGGCCCAAGACCTGGACATCCATCCAGCACAGGGCAAATATGTAGAGACCAATGTACAGTACAGAGAGGAGAAATTTTTTCAGCCATGTTGCAGTATTTGTTCAATCTGGGCTTCCTTTAGAACCAAACTGATTGTCCAGGGCTGTCACTTTAGAGGAGGCAGTGAGATTGAATAAGTGATTTACTTTCATTGTGAGACATTCAGACTTGAAAGTGACCATATTCACATACATACACACATACATGATGCACATATTCACACACATGCAAACACACTTTCTACTTTCATCCTCTAGTTTTGGGGGTCCATGTGCAAATGTTTAATTTCTCCAAGGTAAGTAGAGGAAGTAGTAGAAAATCAGCCAACACCTTTCGTTGTGCATTATTATTATCATGTGTTTGTATAATAGCAATAATAAGAATAATTATTGTTGTTGCTATTATCTTATTTCTCTGAGTTATGGGTTCCATAAAGCCCTCACTCACTTTTCCCCCTCCTACCTCACCTCACTACTCACCTACAACAACCCAGCCCACATACTTCACTCCTCTAACACTAACCTTCTCAGTGTACCTCGATCTTGTCTATCTCACTGCCAACCCCAAATCCTGCCTCTGGCCTTGAGTGCCCTCCCTCTTCCTATCTGACAGAAAATTATACTCCCCACCTTCAGAGCCTTCTTGAAGACACATGTCCAAGAGACCTTCTCTGACCAACCCCTCAAGTCCTTTTCTTCCACTCCTTTCTGTGTTGCTCTGACTTGTTCCTTTTATTCGTACCCCCTCCCAGCCCCACAAAATTTATGTACATATCTGTAAGCTTGTGGTGATCAGGGTATGTGTCTGTTATATTGTTATATTGTAGTCTCCCAAGTGTTTAGTGCTCGGCACATAATAAGTGCTCAGTAAATAAGATTGATCTATGAACAACAATTGTTTAGTATAGGAAGTCTGTTTCATGTAATGACTATACAAAATGAATACACATGACTGTCTTTTGTTTGCAAAGATGGGTGAGTTTCTCTTCATTAAATGAATACAGATGAAAAGTTCATTGCATGGCTAACTTAAGGGTTGGACATAACTGTTGCTCTTTAAACGGTAAGCTCCATTGGGCTAGAGCTACATTTCTTACGACTAGTCATGCACTATTTACCTATCTAGACTGCAAGCTCCTTGTGGACAGGGAACATGTCTACAAACTCTCCTATACTGTAGTCTCCCAAGTGCTTAGTACAGCACTCAGTGAATGCCACTGACTGATATGGTGCTTTCCCACATTTTGTGTTCAATGCTCATTAATTTGAATTAAATTCCTTGCTGTACTATGTGTCACTTTCAAGAACTGTCACTACATTTGACACCACTTCTTGCTAGCCAGCTCTCCTCCAAAGCTTGTGCTCAAGGAAGAAAGCCTCTCTCATTACTGCTCTCCATCAGGCTTTTGTATCCAATGGCTGATGTCTCCCAGATGCCCCTTTAATGCCCACTCTTTGAGAATGTGATTCCTCTCTGTAAAATGTTTGTCTTGCCTCCCTGGTTGAATAGGTCTCTTTCCCCAACTCCTTGCACACCATGAAGTAGGAAGCTTCATTGTACAAACAAGCAGGATTGCCTGGTGGATAGAGCGTGGGCCTGGGAGTCAGAAGGTCCTGGCTTCTAATTCCTGCTCTGCCACTTGTCTGCTGTGTGATCTTTGTCAAGTCACTTCACTTCTCTGTGCCTCAGTTACCTCATCAGTCAAATGAGGATTAAGGCCGTGAGCACCATGTGGGACAGAGACTGTATCCACCCCAGCACTTAGTACAGTGACTGACACATAGTAAGCCCTTAAATAATATAATTATCATTATTATTTTAATATTCTGAAGAAGATTCATGATGACAATCGACAAGGGCAAGATTCTTTTTTTTTTTTTAAGGTATTTTCTGGCTGGGGATCTGAAAAGTGTGTGCTCCACCTCATTTCTAAGACTTCTCTAGAGTAATATAATAATGCATCTAGAGTGAAAGGAGAGCCCTTATCAGTCTCCTGATTCAGTGTCCCAAGGGTGTTCCTTCCCCCAGTGGAATAGATTTAGCTTGTTCATATTTGTTCACATTGTACCTGAATGGGAAAAAGCAGTGTAGCTGAAATGTAGCACAAATAACCCAAGTGATTCAAATCGACAAGGTATGCGTGCCAGAGTCATGCTCTCCTGCCTGAAATAGACCCTATTTTGCAGGCTTCACATAAGGAATGGAATTCATCTTCAAAATGGTTTCAGAAAGGGCCTTCCTGGCAATATTTTCTTTTCTTTTTTTTTTTATTCCTCCCATATATGCTTGAGAAGCATATGAGAATTTCACTTGATCCATTATTATTCTATCATTTCTAGGAGTTATGGAATCGTAGTTCCAGCTCTGGATGCTAAATATATCAGGACCTAGGAAATGATTTTGGTAATGTGGAAGGAGGCGAGCCTGTTTATATAGTGTTTTTGAGAGTGTCTATACTACAGTTTTCAAGGTATCAATCACTCAACGTCATCTGAATCCTATTAGGCCTGTCCTATTTTCTCCTTGAGTTACTGGGAAACATACTTCGCAAGAGGAAATTGAAACACGTCAAATATGTTGCAGCAATGGATACAAAGGTATTTTGTCATATTGATATTTTCATTTAATGAATCCAACTACCCCTGTGGGCAGGAAGAGAGTGACACCAGAATGCTCTAAATAAGTGGGACAGAGAGGGAAGATTATTACAATCTATTGAGGACAGATAGAACAGCCTTGCTTTCCTGCCTGCCATCAATTTAGGACTTTCATCCCATCTACAGAACTTTAGGCACTGGAAGCACTAGTAATAAGAGGGGAAGCTACTCCCACCTACTTTATTATGGTGCAGAAAAGACCCCAGGGTCACCATCCTGTCCCACTGGCCCACCACGTGCATCTTGTTGTCTATTTGGGAAAGGTTATAGACAGATAATTCACTATAATTCACTATAAGCCCCCTCCTTGGCTAGCAGCCCTAGTGGCAGGCTGACCAGCCCGGAATGTAACTATTAGAAGACAGCAAACACTCTGTGAGGACAATGAGCCTAAAAAGCAGGATCTGCTTCGTGATTCCACAGCTCCAAGCCCACAGACAATTTTTATTTAGGCTGGGAATCAAGGGATCCGCTGGCTTGTCACTCATCAGTAGTTTGCGCCTCATCCGTAATGAATTTGCTTATCAGTGACATGAACTATACAAATGCACTGAGGTCTCCATGGACTGATGACTTTGTTATCCAGCAGAGTAGTGGAATGGGAAATGCTGGTGACTCTATAATTAATCACCAACTCCCCTGGTTATACTTACTATCCCCTCAGCCACTCACATCTTGTGAAAATAATATAATAATACGAATAATGATCATCTTTGTTAGGCACTTACTATGTACCAAGCACTGGGCTAAGTACAGGATAATAAGATTGGGCACAGTCTCTGTGTTGCACAAGACTCACAGCCTAAGTAGAAAGGAGAACGGATATTTAATCTCTCTTTGATGGATGGGAAAACTGAGACACAAGGAAGTTGTGGTTTGCCCGAGGTCATACAGCAGACAGGTGGCGGAGTCAGAATTAGAACACAGGTCTTCTAGTCCCCAATCCTGGGCTCTTTCCACCAGACTATATTATTTCTCCTGCTAGCCCACTTATGTACATAATGCTTCAGTTGACCATTTTTCCTCTCTCCCCCAGCTCTCCTTGCCATTCTTGAACAGGAAAGGCAAGCATTTAGACTCCAAATTGATTTTGTGCCTAGATTTAAAAGTGCTTTTAGCTAGGCTCCCAGCCGCTGGCTTTTTGACTTGGGCCTAACTTTCACCAAGAAAAAATAGGCAAACAAAATAGCTTATATGTTCAATTTCTTGAAGTTGGGAGACTTTTCCATTCATGTGGTTGGCTCGACTTTTTCTTCTGAAATTTAGTGTCTAACATTTAGTGCCCTATTCCCCAACTATACATTCAGAAGTACTCAGCTAGTTTTTGTATTTTTTCATTTTTTATGTCCTATTCAGGTCTGAAAATATGTGCATTATTACAGTGTAGAGGAGGTCAGTTTTCAGACACATCATGCTGCACACTGCTTGCTGTTTTAAAAGAGTCCCTATCTTTATTTCTCACTTTGCACACAAATGCACTCTTTATATCAGAGCAATTCACCGACTTTCATGCCTCCTCTACAAATGATAAATAGAAGCGGGTTTCTTGCTGTGAAATAGAGAAATCAAAATATGTTAACTGGAAGTTATTGCAAAGCAATTTTTTTCTATGGAATATTTTGCTTTGTAATTACTTTTGCTGCTTCAGCTGAACAAACTTACCCACTCAATCTTTACCATCAAAGCAAAAGAAAACATTCATTCTTGCAAAGTGTAAATAGTAACTATTTTTTGTTCTCTTATAAACATCCTCCTCTCTCTAGTTCATTGTTGTAAAAGCTGCCAATGTATCTCATCATTCTCACTATTAATTGGGCCGGGTAGAGGGTCTTGAAGAAGCATAGCAGTGAACAGAAAAGAAGTGGTGATGGTCTCCCAGAGACCATGGCAAACTGAGAACTTTTGTCAACACACTGTAGTGTTAACGCTTTATAAGGCTAACACCTGCAATAATGATAAATGACACAGAATCACTCTCTTCCCTCCCAGGGGTGCCCCAGTTGAATATTTAGGCAGGGATGCAGCAGATTGCAAGTGCAGATTAGGAATTTTTATTCATGGCATTGATTTACGGCCAAAGGGACCAAGGCATAGGATTATGCAAGGCCATGACATCATGATCTAAATGGAAGTTGCCTTGGTAGCCATTGTGGTGTTCAAAAATCATGTTAGCCAGGTACTTTTCACGATTTCTGTTGGACCTAAGCTTGTCCTCTAGACAGTAAGTCACTGTGGGTAGAGAACCGGTCTACCAACTTGCTTATTTTGTACTCTCCCAAGTGCTTAATATAGTGCTTTTCACACAGTAAGTGCTTAATAAATACCGATTGATTGACTTGTCCCTCTTGGAGAGCACTATAAGTGAAATGTCAGTCAGAAACCTTCACCAGAGATGGGATAGCACCATCAAATCCCAGTGGGACTAGAATCTGGGTCTCTCGATTCCCAGAGAGGCACTTTTTTGAATGGACCAAACAAACAAGCAGAGATGACCTGCAAATAGTGCTTGAATGCCAGTCTAATCAAAGCAAACAAACCTGCAAGATAAGGACTGATCAGTAAACCCTTGGCTGGCTGAAGAAAGAGCTACTGAGTAATAAATTTCACCTCTTTGTGAGCATGGAGATTAGATGTGGATTTGACTGGATTTCAGGTGAAGCTTCCTGGAACCCATGTTAATCAAGAAAGCAAACAATATGTCACTCAGTGAGCCAACGGATGACTGAGGGAGGAGATGCTCAAGACCATAGAAATAAAATAGTGATCAAATTAGACTGTACATTCTTGGCTAGGGAATGTGTCTACCAACTCTGTTGTACTGTCCCCAGTGCTTAACCCAGTGCTCTGCACACAGTAAGCACTCAAATTGATTGGTTGTTGTAATCCAACGGAAGCAGCGTGGCTCAGTGGAAAGAGACTGGGCTTTGGAGTCAGAGGTCATGAGTTTGACTCCCAGCTCTGCCACTTGTCAGCTGTGTGACTGTGGACAAGTCACTTCACTTCTCTGTGCCTCAGTTACCTCATCTGTAAAATGGGGATTAACTGTGAGCCTCACGTAGGACCACCTGATTACCCTGTATTTACCCCAGTGCTTAGAACAATGCTCTGCACATAGTAAGTGCTTAACAAATACCAACATTATTATTATTATTAATCCATCGCCCAGAAGTTGTGACTTGGGGCTTCCTGGACTACATACTCCTTCTAATCAATCAAATTGATCAATGGCATTTGTTGAGGACTTCCTGTAGGCAGAACACTGTGCTACCTGCTTGGGAGAGTATTATATAACAAAGGTGGGAGCCATGTTCCCTGTCTGCAAGGAGTTTACAGTTTAGAGTGGTCCAGTGAGTAAAGGACCTTAAATCCACTACTGTGATCTGAAGGGGTGGTACCAAAGCCTGAGTGTGAACTGGGCCATTATCAGAGAGGTGAAGAAATATATTTTTATCTTTTTAGATGGGTTAGTATAGGTTTTATCACCCACAAAAATAGTAAGTCTAAATTTGGTAGTAACTTTCCATCTACTATTACTAATTCAGAAAATAATTTATGAATTGAGGTTAATAATAATAATAATAATGCTGGTATTTGTTAAGCACTTACTATGTGCAAAACACTGTTTTAAGTGCTGGGGGGATACAGAGGTGGTCAGGTTGTCCCACGTGAAGCTCACAGTCTTCATCCCCACTTTACAGATGAGGTAACTGAGGCCCAGAGAAGTGAAGTGACTTGCCCAAAGTCACACAGCTGACAAGCGGCAGAGTCAGGATTAGAATTCATGACCTCTGACTCCCAAACCCATGCTCTTTCCTCTGAGCCACGTCGCTTCTCATTCCCCTGTCCCCACACCCCAGTCATGGGGACGCCCTGGGTTTGTGGAGGCGGGGAGGGTCCCCCTCAGCTCCCCCTGGTGCTCACGGGGTTGCTGGAGGTGGCCGTGGGGGGATGGGGCAATGGGAAAGCAGCATGGGATCTGGGAAAAATCTTCCAGTTCTGGTTCTTCGAGAGCCAAAATTTCACTGTTATTTTATACTGTTGGTTCTCCGGTCACCTGCACTTCTCTGCATTTTCCTGGAAAATTCTTGAAGGTCTTCTAACTTAACTGAAAGATTTCAGAATACCTCACTTCCTAGCATCTTGGACCCTATGCCATATATAGTAGGAAAGAATAGATTTTCTCTTAGAATGCAGGATAGATGAGAACCATGAATTACTAAACTTTAGTGCAGCTAGTCACTGTGCATACAACTTAACCACATATATGCACATTATTGCTGCAAGCACATATCTAGAAGGCAGATAATGGATCTACTATTTATACTGTACTCTCTCAAGAGTTTAGGTCAGTGTTCTGCTTACAGTAAATATCACTGATTGATTCATTGATGGGAAGACCATTAGTCACATGGGCAAAGCCAACCAACTTGATAAAAAAAATTAAATCAAGCACACATAATTGAATGACATTTAAACTTTGGAGCATATCATTAAATTTTGTATGTGAAGCTGCATGGTCTAGTGAAAAGAGCACATGTCTGGGACTCCGATCGGGTTCCTGGGTTCTAATCCCAGCTATGCCACTGGTCTGCTGTGTGATTTTTGGTCAAGTCGCTTAACTTTTCCGGGCCTCAGTTTCTTGATTCATAAAATAGAGATTCAGTACCTGTTCTGCCTACTTAAACTGTGAACCCCATGTGAGGTAGAGACTGTCTCTGACCTGACTATGTATGTGGCTCGTAGTAAAGTGCTTATCAAATAAACACTTGGCTTATTGGACAGAACATGGGCCTGGGAGGCAGAAGACCGTGGGTTCTAATTATGGCTCTTACACTTGTCTGCTGTGTGACTTTGGGCAAGTCACTTAACTTTTCTTTGCCTCAGTTCCCTCATCTGGAAAATGGGGAACAATGTAGGACAGGGAGTGTACCTAAGCTAATTACCTTGTACCTACCTCAGCACTTAATACAGTGCCTGCCACATAGTAAGCACTTAAAAATACCACAATTATTATTATCATTATCAATAATAATGCATAGCACAATTTTTATTATTATTACTATTATAATTATTATCTGAATGAAGGTGATTTGTGAATAACAGTGTTCAACATGGGAGTTTCAACTCAGTAGTACTGCCCTTTCAATTTCAAACAATGACATCATATTATACTAATTTTACCTTCAAGAACGGCAAATAGACATTGATAATGGAACAACACTTCTAATGTTACCTCCATTTTCTTCGATTTTTCAGACACCTGAAAATAGAGACCTATAAGCATTTTATCTCCTGAATGTCCCTCTTCTAATGTTATGGTTCTATAGTATATAGCCACTTAATGATGTTGAACTTGTCATCCTGGCATAATTCTTGTCAAGCGTCAGATGCAGCGTTATCAATACTCAAGGATGCTTATGAGATGATTAAAAAAAGCTTTTATCTCATATCATGTCAGTCATTTTTACAATAGTATTCATTAGTATGATCTTATCATTGACATATCTTTTAGCACATTTCCTTGTGGAACAAGAAAGCATAGACTTGAAAGCATGTTCATTCATGGAGCTGGAGAGTTAAAACCCACTTCAATTTGAATCTTTCATTTTAAGATTCCAATTATTTCAAAACATTTATGGAGCTTCATATGCTATGAGTGCTTAGCCTAAAGTTTTCCCTGAAAATTGTTGGGCATTTTGTAGTGCTGGGTGGAGGTGGAGGAATAAGGAGCAGTGGGTTGTGAGAGCAACCAATGTAACCTATTTCTAGTTACAGTATGTTTTTGTAAATTTGTCCTTCATATCCCACAAATAATCATTAAAAGAGGATGATGTGCAAATACTATTCCAGAGGAAAAAAAAAAGATTGACCACGAAACTATAAGCTCATTGTGGGAAGATAATGTGTCTACCAACTCAGTTGCACTCTCTGAAATCAAAAATATTTACTGAGCTCTTACCATGTACAGAGCACTGTATTAAGCATTTGGGAGAGTACAGTATAACAGAGTTTGTAAACATGTTCTCTGCCCGCAACTAGCAAACAGTTTAGAGGGAGCTTACAGTCTTGCTTAATACGTTGCTCTGCACGCAGTACTTGCTGAATATTTACTAGTGATGGATGGATTCTTAGTAATAATAATTATTATTGTGGTACCTATTAAGTGCCAAGCACTGTACTAAGCAATTGGCTAAACACAAGATTTTCACTCCAGATCAAGTCTCTGTCCTACATGCCGCTCAAAGTCTGAATGGGACGGAGAATAAATTGTAAACCTCCATTTTACAGTTGAGGAAACGGAGGCTCAGAGAATTAAGTGATTTGCCCAGGTTTACACAGCGGGCAAGTAGGAGGGCAGGAATTAGAACCCAGGTCCTCTGAACCCCAGGTTTGTGGTCTCTACACTAGATCTGGTTTCTGGCTATTAAGAGGTTAGTTTAAAACTCAACATTGACTTTCTGCAATCTGTATTAGGAATACATCTGAACTTCCTTCTGAAAGTATTGAACAATCTTCTTCCTTGGAGCCCAGCAAAAATAGTAGACCACTCACCGATCAGTTACCCAGCTACTTCACCGTAATGTGAGGTGCAGATTCAAATTGGTGACCTCATAGGTATTAGCCAATGATGCATGCCAAGATTCACCCAATGAAGCCTAACTTTTCTGAGTCTGCATTTGACCAGGACATTTTATTTAATTTGTTTCTAATGGATAGCTGAAGATTTCACAAGTGGCAATTTTGATTTCGGACCAGTTAGAGGTTGATTTAGGATCTTTCATCATTAATCTGTTGCCCTCTCTTTTTTTTCCACAAAAATGGGAGGCTGGGTCAGCCCAGCCTAACCAGAAGTCAGTAGACAGGGGGTGAAATGGGAGAGGTCAACCCTTCTGTTTTGAGCTGGTCTCTTTTTCACATTCATCCTAGGTCACTGATAAGGTGAGATCTGGAAAACCAGGGATAGAAGCACAAACAATAATGGTTTTCTACCTTGATAGCTCTTTCAAGCCTCTCCCTTCGGAGTCTCCATCCCCCTAAAATCCTACTTCTTTTTTGCTACCACACTCAAAATGAAATGTTGGAAGCTATGCACCTGCAGCATGTTTTAACAGCCAAGTGAAAGGACTTGGCCTAATCATAGAAATGGAATGTTTGAATGAGATTAAGCTAAATTAGGGTCAATCCAGTTGACAGAGGTGAAGCTCACCAGATTCATGCATCCCCTTCAACTCTCATACTGACCTTTTCATTATCTTTCATATTTGAAGATGAAAACTAGTAATGAGGAAAGCAAGTTAGGCAGAAAAGATGCATCTGGGTCTGAAGCCCTTTCCTCTCTGAGATCATGTGGACTGTTCCCTATAGGGAGCAGCTGGAGCTATTTTCAGGGATGGTCACTGTTTGTTGTTATGCCTCTTCACTGTTGGCCAGTGTGATATCTAAACTCAAAATGACTCTGATTGTTCCTGGCCAAGTTCGACTGGCCACTGCTGCTGCTTTTCAGCCATCAACGGATCCTCCCCAAAGCTGGCTGCAGCTAAGAGCCTCATTATTCGTGATCTTATCTTACTGATTCATTCCTTGTTCATTCAATAGAATTTGTCAGGCACCCTCTGGGTGCAAAAACTGCTCTAGGCATTTGGGAGAATACAGTAGAAGTATAAGAAGCAGTATGGTCTAATGGATAGAGCACAGGAGTCAGAAGGATCTGGGTTCTAATGCCCATTACGCCACTTGTTTCTTGTGTCACCTTGGACAAGTCACTTCTCTGGGCTTCATTTACCTCATCTGAAAAATGGGGATTAAGCCTGGGAACCCCATGTGGGACAGAGACTGTGTCCAACCTGATTAGCTTGTATCTGCCCTAGTGCTTAGAACAGTGATTGAAACACAGTAAGCGATTAATAGATATCATTGTAATTATTATTATTATTACTATTATTATTCGTGTCAATGTCAGCCACTATGTTATAAGCAGAGATTGTGTCTACCACCTCTATTGTACTCTCCCAAATGCAGAGTACAGAGCAATGCACACACTAGGTGCTCAATAAATATGATTGATTAATTGAATAGCTCACCATCTAATGGGGAATACGTATTGCATATATTCAGTGATTTTAAAATTGTTCACCATCTACTAAACTGGAAGATATAGCAATAGATCCATGACATATCATCAGGAACAATGTTTCCTGAGTGAGACCCAAATTCCATCCCCAAACAGAGGAAAAAAAAAGGACAGTGTGGTTGCCCTTCTAGAAAGCAAACCGGAAAGTTAAGGATGGACTTTCTATCGCTTCCCTCAATAACTTATTTTGAACCTCTCATCAGTGAATTCATTCAACCCCTCCTCAGACATATTGATATCATCTCTTCATGTTCAATTTCCATTTTAAAAAGTTGCCTTATCAGAGTTAACAATTTTATCCTTGGGGAAAAATTGGGTTTGAGAATCAGCATGAAAGTCAACTAGGTTAAAATTCAAAAACTTTTCGAAGAGTGAATTTGGCAGTAGTTTACCCTGAAAGTCTGACAGCTTTGACATCCTATTCCTATTTCCTATTTCAACCCACTCTGCTCACTTTGTTCCTATAAGACAATCTACTAACTGTACTTCGATCTTTTGTATCTCACCTTTTGCCCATGTCCTTCTGCCTTTAGCCTGGAACACCCTCGCCCTGCATATCTGACAATTACTCTCCCCAACTTCAAAGCGTCGTTGAAAACACATCTCCTCCAGAAGGCCTTCCCTAAGTTCTCTTTTCCTCTTTTCCCATTTCCTTCTGACTAACCCTGATTTATTCCCTTTAACCACTCTTCTCTCAGTCCTACAGGACTTATGTTCACATCTGTAATTTATTTAGATTAATATCTGTCTCCCCCACCCCCGCCATAGACTGTGAGCTCAGCCCATCAATGGGCAGGGATTGTCTCTATCTTTTGCCGAATTGTACATTCCAAGCACTTAGTGCGCTGCACATAGTAAGCGCTAAATAAATATGATTGAATGAATGAATGAATGTGTCTCACCAACTCTGTTATATTGGGAGAATTCCCAAGATCTCAGTAAGGGCTCAATAAATATGATTGATTTCATTGTGGAGATTTCAAAACATAACCCAATAAAGGGCCACATTTAGCAATTGCTACTCTTAAACTTTTATTTGATAAAGACGCTGACCTGTTTCACAACTTTATATTAGAATTGTATTTGGTACGTGAGAGAGGGCATCAGAGTTGTCCATAATTGCATTCAGATAACTAAGGGGCTTCTAAACAATAGTATTTCTTGAGCATCTTCTTTGTGCAGAGCACAACACTTCTAAGACTACAATAGACTTAAAAGTTGTTCCTGCCCTTGAGCATAATCTAATGGTGAAAAAAGGACTCAAAATCTTTACGAAGAGTAAGGGCAGGAAGAAATATATAGATTCAATTGGCAACCAACAGAAGATGGTCAATTCTGATATCACTATTTATATGCCGCTAACTAGCTTTATTATCAGTCCACTTTTTCACAGTATTGCATGAAAACATTGTTTTATTAATGATAGCACAATTCAATCCATTGTATTTAATGACACTGGTAAATTTTTGGTGTTGGCGAATAGAAAGATTTAATTAAATAACAGATTGAATTCATGCTGTGATAATGAAGTAAATTTTGGAGAATCACTTTGAATGGAATTTTGTTGTGATATTAATTGTGTAATGGAGGTTAATTTGCTTTATATGTTTTGGTAATTCTTTAAAATAAATGGTTAGGAAATTATCAGCAGTATTCAAGCAAAAGTAAAAAAATTCCCAAAGCCATGCTGATTTCAATATGGAGAAAAATAATTAGGATGAATGGTGAGTATTTTACAAAAAAAGCCTTGCAGAGGACCACATGAAACTTTCAATTGACATTGAAGAAATCAAATGCAATATTCTGTTAATACATTGTTATTCATTATCATACAATGATAATAGTAATAACGATGAAATAATACTATAATGAAGTCATTTTCCCCTCTGAATGGAAAGCGTCTGGGTTTTCAACATTCTTGGGAATCTCATCTGTAGATTAGTATCTGGTACTTCCAATCAATCTATCAGTGGTATTTATTGAGTACTTACTTTGTGCAGAGCGCTGTACTAAGTGCTTGGGCCAGTACAACACAACAATATAACAGACACATTTCCTGCCCACACCATATTCTACTTTCAGTCTAGTAGGGGAGACAGAAATTAATACAAATAAATGAATTCTAGATATGTACCTAAGTGCTGTGGGTAGGTGAATAAAGGGGGCAAGTCAGGGCAACACAGAAGGGAGTGGAGAAAAGGAAATAAGGGCTTAATCAGGGAAGGCCTCCTGGAGCACCTTCAACAAGGCCTTGAAGATGGGGAGAGTAATTGCCTGTCAGATAATTGCCTGGCATTCGAGGCCAGAGGCAGGCAATAACAATAATGTTGGTATTTATTAAGTGCTTACTAGGTGCAGAGCACTATTCTAAGCACTGGGGTAGATACAGGGTAATCAGGTTGTCCCACATGAGGCTCACAGTTAATCCCCATTTTACAGAAGAGGTAACTGAGGCACAGAGAAGTTAAGTGACTTGCCCACAGTCACACAGCTGACAAGTTGCAGAGCTGGGAGTCAAACCCATAACCTCTGACTCCAAAGCCCAGGCTCTTTCCACTGAGCCACGCTGCAGTGAAATAGACCAGTTCCAGGCACAGTAAGTAAGAATTAGAGGAATGAGGTGTGTAGGCTAGATTCTAGTAGGAGAGCAGCAAGGTGAGATTGGAGCAGGCAAGGTGATTTACTGCTTTAAGGCCTCCTCTAATGTCTCTCATCAATCCGTCTCCTGATGTTTCTCTTTGGCAAGAGCCCCTTGAGACAGAATGTGGAATACACAGCCTGCTATCACCCAGGTAGTTACTCCTTCTGAAATAGGGACAGCTGGCAAAGCAGGGAGAGTTATGAGAGACAGGCTGCCCCTCCCAACACCCACAGCTGTTCAATACTTCTCAGCTTCAAACTCTTTGGCAGATAGGGTTGAGGAATCCTATCCTCCAACAATGCCTCATGGACTGGTTCAGACTTTAAAATCAACTGTGTCCTGGATATTTGCTGAAAGAATAAATCTCTGCATATGGGTATATACATACTTGCATGTATAGACATAGAAACACAAGCAAGAACATACCTGGGCATATATCTGACTCACATATATCTAAACCTACATACATTCTTGTAAAGACACACACACACAAAAATATATGTATTTTCACCTACTAACCACAAAATTTTAATGAGTTTTCCTATGAACTCTGAGGATTCTTTTTACCATCAATGGAAAAGGAAATAGAAGAAAACTATTTTGGAAAGTTTCTCTTATCTGGCTATGCCCTTACGTGTGGACTGATGTTTGATGTGGAACTAGAGGTTATAAAGGGAATACCCTAAAGAGTTAGGGAGAGATTTATTTTGCATCACAATATAAATCCATTGATAGGAGATGACTAAGGACAAAGGCAAGAGGAAAATGTGAAACAGGAGGTGAAAGCAGGGGAGAAGAACCATGATCTTCATCCATTCATACAGTCATATTTGAGTGCTCATTGTGTGCAGAGTACTGCAGTAAACACTTGGGAGAGTACAATATAACAACAAACAGGCACAGTTCCTGTCCACAACAAGCTTATGGACATGTGAGAAGTAGCGTGGCTCAGTGGAAAGAGCCTGATCTTGGGAGTCAGAGGTCATGGGTTTGAATCCCAGCTCTGCCACTTGTGAGCTGTGTGACGGTGGGCAAGTCACTTCACTTCTCTGTGCCTCAGTTACCTCATCTGTGAAATGGGGATTAACTTTGAGCCTCACGTGGGGCAACCTGATTAACCTGTATTTACCCCAGAGCTTAGAACAGTGCTCTGTACATAAGTGTTTAACAAATACCATGATTATTACTACATTATTATAGTCTAGAGGGAGAGACAGTAACAAATAAATTACACATGTGTACATAAGTGGTGTGGAGCTGGAGGGCGGCAAGGAGAGGGGTTGAACAAAGGGGGCGATTCAGAGTGATGCAGAAGGGAGTGGGAGAAGGAGGGCCTGAAGTCATAAAGAAAGCTGAAAGAGAATCCTGACAGAGTTTTCAAGTAGAATACTATAGGATGATGGTGGGAGCACTGACTGGTCATGGGCAAGGCAAGAACAAGTACAAGTGTAGAGTAGGAATCCTCAGGCATAGATCAGATGTTTCTGCTAGTTGATTTTATATATATATATACATATATAAGTACAAATATATATATATATATATATATATATATATATATATATATATATATATATATATGTGTGTATATATATTTAATATTGACCTTACCAGTGGATCAATCAATGGTATTGAAAGAGCACTTACTGTGTGCAAAGCATTATATTAAGTGCTTAGCCATATGACATAGTAAAAAAAATGTTTCATAGTTGGTTATAAGAATAATAATGATGGCATTTGTAAAGTGCTTACTATGTGCCAAGCACTGTTCTAAGCACTGGGGTAGATACAAGGTAATCAGCTTGTCCGATGGGGGGCTCACAGCCTTAATCCCCACTTTGCAGATGAGGTAACTGAAGCACAAAGAAGTTGTGACTTGCCCAAAGTGACACAGCTGATAAGTGGTGGGGCCAGGATTAGAACCCACATCCTCTGACTCCCAAGACCAAGCTCTTTCCACTAAACCACGCAGTAATAGAAAAGGGAAATGTGAGCTTAACAAAAATGTGCAAGGCTACAATTTATGATTCATCTCACCTTCCTATGTCCACTTCTCATCAACAAAGATGGTATGACTCCATCTTCTTAATTTATGTTGATTAGATTTCTTAATGTGTCACGATTTCTTGGAGAAATTATTATATATTTTTTCACTGGCATTGGCTATTCATTTCTGGTAAGAAAGACCTTTGCTTTCCAAGAAATCCATTAGTGATCTAAGCTAAGAAGGACCTACCCTTGACAGAATTTGAGAGCTTTGAAAGTTAATAAATTAAGTGGAGATTAATGTGTCTTCAGGACACATTGTACATCTCTATTTCTTAATTATCTGGATAATTAGAAATGCAGTTTAATGACAAATATCTACATGGCTTTGCCTTAAACTAATGGCAAATATGACTCATCAACATTTAGGAAATGCCCCAACTTTTTCTAAAAGGGTGAGTCCAGTTCTCCTCATCCAATTGTGAGGCTTGTGTAATAATAATATTTTTTTTTAAAGTTCTATTTAAGTGCTATGCAACAAACACAGTACTAAATTCTGGAGTAAAGATAAGTTAATCAGGTCAGTCCCTATCCCACACAGGGGCTCACAGTCTAAGAGAGAGGAAGAACAGGTGTTGAGTCACCATTTTACAGATGAGAAAACCAGGGTCCAGGCAAGTTAAATGACTTAACCTAAGGTCACACAAGTGGTAGAGATAGGATTAGAACCCAGCTCTTCTGAGAAACAATGTGGTTTTGAGGTACCAGCCTGGGAATCAGAAGGATTTGGATTTTAATCTAATCTAAATCCAGCTCTGCCACTTGTCTGCTTTGAGCCATTGGACAGGTCACTTCATGTCTCTGTGTTTCAGCTACTTCACCTAGAAAATCGGGATTAAGACTGTGAGCCCTATGTGGGACAGGGACTCTGTCCAACCCAATTGCCTTGTATCTACCCCAGGGCTTATTACAGTGCCTGGCACTTAGTATGGGTTTAAAAAATGCCATTATCAATATTATTCTGACTCCTCGAACAATGCTCTTCCACTAGGCCAAGCTGCTTCAGGGGAAAGGATCCCCTTCTAGATTTTCTTTCAAGAAATCTGTTAGTAATCTGCATCCCATCACCAAGGGACGGGTGAACATCTTTCATGGACTATACCAGTCTTGATCCCCTTCTCCAACAATCTTTCCTGGTGGAAGTGAAGTGTTCTGTGACTATTTCCGCTGTGCTAGAAGGTGTTAAACAGTAGGTTTCCTGGAGAGAGGAATCTCCCCCACATTGAAGAGGCAGCTGGGACTCCCTTGTCATGGGCTTGGGAGTCAGAGGCCATGGGTTCGAATCTCACTCTGCCACTTGTCAGTTGTGTGACTGTGGGCAAGTCACTTAACTTCTCTGTGCCTCAGTTACCTCATCTGTAAAATGGGGATTAAAACTGTGAGCCCCAGGTGGGACAACCTGATCACCCTGTATCTACCCCAGCTCTTAGAACAGTGCTCTGCACATGGTAAGCACTTAACAAATACCAACATTATTATTATTATTCTTGTGTCTGGACTACAGAGGGGAGAGACTGGACACAAGAAAGTCTGTCAGAGGCTGATAAAGTAGTTGATCGAGGGAACTTCTGGAAATATGTGGAGGCGGTTAGGATGGAGGGGAAGAGGTGGTTCCTCTTTCCTCTCAGTGCTTCAGAAATCCTGCTGCTTATTGTCTGGATCTGTTCATTTTCCAAGGGCCAGTAGCAGACCTCTGGAGTGAAGTTTGGTGTGGACATAATAGCATCTCTCTCCCTACTGCCTCTAAACATGAACATGAAGGTGTAGCAGATATGAACTAACCCCCTCTTTTCTAGGACTCCTGTTTACATTTTCACTAACTAGCATTTGGTTCAGGGAAACTAATTTCAAAGACTTTCAGGACACCTAGAATTATGCTTCCTAGTCTGACAATTTGTTTTCCTCGACAAGCCTCAGCTAGTTGAAGAGGAGAGTCAGGTCCACTTTCCAGAGCATTCTTAGAATTGAGAAGTTTAAAATTAGATTTAGCTGTATAATACTCTGATCCCTTAAGGTTTAGGTTCTTCCTATCTAATATATGAGACACCTCCTTAGAGCCAGAGGAAATCATTTTAACTAATATTCGTGGGCAAGACGCTTTCACCTTGAGTCGCATCATAGTTCTGCCTCATATACGGTATAACTGGCCCATCAGCGAGTGCCTTAGATTAAGAGAGATCAATAGGACTCAAGTGTCATAGAGGAGAAGCAGTTTAACAGGTAGGTACCATGTGCATTCAGATAGCAAAAGAAAGTACAAAACCGGAAGATCATCTGAGGGCCTGTTCTTGAACTCTAAGGCATGGGGTTATGCTGGACAACAGAATTTTATAGAGCAAATTAGCAGAACCAAAAAAATTACTCGTATTGCACATCTGTGATCTGTGTCTGCCAGTCTTCTGTATTAGATTGTAAACTCCTTATAGGCAGGGGCATATCCTCATTTCATTGTACTCTTCTCAAGCGAACAGTATAAAACTCTCAACACAGGCACTTATAATGCTACTGATGGATCACTTAATAGCGAGAAAATAGAGAACCAGCTGGCCTAGTGGAAAGAGCGCTGGCCTCGGAGTCAAAGGACCTGGGTTCTAATCCAGATCTGTCACTTATCTGCTGTGTGACTCTAGGCAAGTCAGTAAACTTCTCTCTGCCTCAGTTATCTCATCTATTAAAATGGAGATAAAGACTGTAACTCCTTTATGGATCAGGTACTGTGCCCAATCCAATCACCTTTTATCTACTCCACCACTTAATACAGTGCCTGGAACATAGTAAGTGCTTAACAAATACCATTAAAACAAACAAACAAAGGCAGTTAATTGGGACAAAAATGTCTTCCAAGGTAAGCTTTAGTAACCAAGGTGAAGTGACTCTTTTAATCACCACAAAATAACCTTTTTATAATAGCAAGTGTGCTCTGTGTTTGTAAAAAATATTCCAAAATTGCTATTGAAATATTTTCTAGACATTAACTCATTAATTCTCAAAGGACCTATTACAATTGAAATGACACATGTAATAAAAAGACCTCACTGAGAATCCCACAAGATTCACTCACCCTTCCGGGAGAAGTAATTGAATTATTTTGAGAGCTAAACTAGATTATCCAAACATCTCCAAAAATCAAATTGAGAAACGGGAACCATCGCTATGTATATTCAACATAAATTTCACTTGAACTAAATGACATCCTCTTTCACCTCCTGTGGATTTTGTCAAGAATGATTGAAGCTGTTTGAGTTGCTCTTTGAAGGATTCCGTTCAGTCAGCACAGCCACAGCACATGCTGCGCTCAGGGCATTTCCACCAATTATTTTTTTCTCTATTAAACTCCAGGCAGCTTTTAATGGCCGCCCCTGTAAACTCAGAACCCATAATTATATATGGAATTCTGCTTTGAGAGCAGAACATGGGTGCAGGAATGGTCAAATTATTTTCACATATCTTGTTCAAGAGATACTAGCTATGAATAGGTCTGGGTTCTTCTCAAAACTCAAATGGGCTCACACCAACTGTCCCCACAGAGTTTATGTCATCCCTTTTCTCTCAAACAGATAGAGCAAAGCAGGTCTTTCAAAACTAAAAATCATTCATTACTTAATAATTAATGATATGTGCAGGGCATTATATGAAGCACTTCAGTATTCCCTGGAAGTGGTTGGGGGGAGTCCTACAAGAAAATGTTTTCTCTCTTCTCCCTGATAATTTTTTGACTCAAATTATCCCAAATATAACATTTCTATTTATGACATTTGTTAAGTGCTTACTATATGCCTGCACTGTACTAACTACTGGGGTAGATCCAAGGTAAAATGGTTGGACACAGTCCATGTCCCACTTTCAATCCCTATTTTGCAGATGAGGTAACATAGGCACAAGAAGTTAAGTGATTTACACAAGGTCACATAGCAGGCAAGTGGTAGAGATTAAATTGGAATGAGGTCCTCTGACCCTCAGGCCCCGTCCTCTTTCCACTAGGTCATGCTGCTTCCTGGTAATAAGTGAAGAGAAGCAGCAGGATCTTCTGGAAAGAACAGGGGCCTGGGAGGCAGCATCCCTGGTTTCTAAGCCCAAGTCTTCCACTTTCCACTTTCACTGACTTTGGACAAGTCATTTAACTTATCTGGGCCTCAATTTCCTCATATGTAAAATGTAATTCAGTAAATGTTTGCCCTTCCCCCTTAGATTGTGAGCTCCACTGGGGGTCAGTGACTGTTTGATCTGACTACAGTGTAACTACCCTAGCACTTATACAATGCTTAATGTATAATAAGCAACCAACAGTTTCATTTATTGATTGCTTACTGTGTGCAGAGACTGTCCAAAGTGCTTGGGAGAGTACAATATAACATGTACAATATGCATATAACATAAAGAGCTTACTTAAATCATAGTTGTTATTATTATCATTATTACTAATAATTATGAATAGGAAGGGAATGGTCACAAGTCAGTGGCAAACTGAACTCCCTTGCTTCTATAACCCTCCGCCAGTCTCATACCACTAATCTGCAACCGTGGATCAACTTCAGAGTCCAGTTCCTTTGCTCCTGAGTCCGAGCTGCAGAGTACTGTTGGAGGAAATCCAGACATCTCTCTGACCTTGTCCACCTTAACTTCATTCTTACCTGCTTCAATTCAGCCCCCTCCACTGCCAGACAATACTACTTGTCTCCAGTTCACTTCCATACCCACTGCCTCCACCAGCTGTCCCAGACATTTAACTCCCTCCTCAAACATTCTGCCTTCAAATCCTGTTCCCTAGTGACCTGCTCACATAATTCATCAGCAAAATTGAAAGCATCAGACGTGATTTCCCTAAAGTCTCCTCTACTCCTCTCCAATTCCTGCCTCCTTGTCCACCGTCTTTGAGTTTCCCTATATTCCCTGCAGTAATTCCAGATGAAATTTCTCGCCTTCCCTCTAAATCTACCCCTTCCACCTGTGTTTCTAACACCATTCCTCCATACCCTCTTAAAACACTTGCTCCCTCTCTTCTTCCCTTCTTGACTGTCATCTTTAATTGTTCACAGTGGCTTCTTCCCCACTGCTTTCAAACATGCTTTTGTATCCCCTATCCCTTAAAAAAAAAAAAAAAAAAAAGCAACCTTCCTTGAGCTCATGGCTCCCTCCAGGTGTTTCCCCATGTCCTTCCTACATTTCTTTCCAGATTTCTTGAAGGAGATATTCACACCCGCTATCTCTACTTCCTCTCCATCAGTACTCTCCTAAATCCCCCTCAAAATGGCTTGCACCCCTTCATTCCACAGAGAGATGACCAATGACCTTATTCTCACCATATATAACACCTCTCTCCTAATCGTCCTAGACCTCTCAGCTGCCTTAGACACTGTAGACCACCCCCTTGTCCTTTGGATTCACTGACATTGTCCTCTCTTGGTTCTTTCTCTGAATGTTCCTTCTCAATGTGTTATGCTGACTCCTCCTATGCCTCTGTCTCTGAGAGTTCTACTATCCATATACATAATCATTTCCATTTATTTTTTATTCATAAAAAATTATTTCAGTGTTTTCTTCTACCATAATTTAGTTTTTCTATGCCAAAAAGCTGACTCTAAGTGGTGGTAGAAATCATAAATAGCAGGGTATGGTACTTATGTACTTATCTTTAAATTATATATTACAAATTATTTATTCACATTCATGTCTGCCTCCATCTCTAGACGTAAGCTCAGTGTGGGCAGGAAATGTGTCTGCTAACTCTGTATTGTACTTTCCCAATCAACCAAGTGCTTAGTGCAGTGCTCTGCACATTGTAAGCCCTCAATAAATACCATTGATTGATTGATCGGTGGAGGTAGAGGATCAGTAAAATGGCAGTGAGGACTATTGCTGTCCATGTTGTGGGCAGAGAATGTAACTGTTATCCCTTTATATTGTACTCTTCCAAGTGTATAGCACATTGCTCTCTGTACGCAGTAAGCACTCAAATACAATTGTGCTCAGTACAGTGCTCTGCAAATAAAGTGCTTGCTAAGTATGATGGAATGAATGAATGATTATTAAACCTCAATCTGGTAGTCACACATTTAATATGTAAGCATATTCCCCCTCAATCTGTCCTTAGTTGGGATGGAGTGAGGCCAGTTAAAATGGTCTTTTGTAGACTTGAAAACTGAGAGAGTAGGACCATACCTCTGTGACACATATAATGTGTTGAAATTCTGAGGATCCAGTTTCTATTTATTTTTTATTCATAGAAAATTATTCTTTAACTATATTTTCTTCAACCATAATTGAATTTTTCTATGCCAAAAAGCTAACTTTGAGTGGCAGGAGAAAACAGAAATAGCAGGGTGTAGGTCTTTCATGTAGAGGTCACATTTGTCTGGACTCCTTTTATTTAATGATATTTAAGGGCTTATTATGTGCCAGGTACTGTTCTAAGTGCTGAGGTAGATACAAAGTAATCAAGTTGGAAAATGTCCTTGTCCCACATGGGGCTAACAATCTTAATCCCCATTTGACAGATGAGGTATCTGAGGCACATAGAAGTTAAGTGACTTGCCCAAGATTACACAGCAGATGAGTGGTGAAGCTGGGATTAAATGTCATGACCTTCTGACTCCGAGGCCCACCTTCTATCAACTAAATATGCTGCTTTTCAAATAAGGAAAATGCACTAGAGGCCCTTCCCTCTATTAATATGGAAATCCCTTAAGCCCTAAAGGTGATGAATAAATATCACCAGTCCATAGCAGGAGAGCGCCACCTCAGATTAGGCCCGGTGAAGCATCCAGGATAGGGATTTTCAATAGCTGCCCCATTCCAGTAACCGCCTACAGTTGTACCAAACCTCCCACTCTAGTTCCCGGGAGCAATATTATCTGGGAATCTGATGGACCCTGCCTTAGATTCACAGATAGCATCAGATCTCAAAGTCAGTAGTTCCATAACATTCCATTCATTATTGAATTTATTGGAAAAAGTCCTGAAATTACACATGATAATGAACTAAAATGAAAGTAAAATTCTCAGTTGTGCTTGACATTCTGGCACGCACCAATTGTGAAAGAATCATTTGCATATGAGATTCAGTGGGTTATTTTGAATGCTGTTAAGGTTTCAACTTAGCCCGTTGAAGTACTGCTCCTCCCTCTAAAACAAGGCTGTGTTTTACAGAAACTTCTCTTATGCACCAAAACACATTTTAGTTTCTAGTTTTTATTTATTTATATTAATGCATATCTCCTTGTCTAGACTTATGGGCAGGGAGTTTGTTTTTCAAATAATCTGTTGTACTCCCTCAAGCACTTACTGTACTGCTCTGCACACAGTAAAGGCTCAATAAGACATGACTGATTAATAAATTTATATATATTATCATATATATATATATATATATCAGTATCATATTTGCTTTTGGTTTCAGGCTGATGTCTTGAATCATCAAGTCAAGAGGGCAAATGACATATATTGTCATACAAATCACTGTGAAATTCATTAAAAAATTGACATTTCTATGAGAGTTTGAGTGTTGAAAGTGAACATGCCTAAGTCTTAGGAGTGTTCGTCTAATACCTAAATCCTACCTTTTGAGTAGACTTCTAAAAAAAAATGGTACCAATCAGTATAGAAAGATTACAATAATTTCTCTGTTTAAGTAATATACTTTGTTAGCCCTCTTCCCAAATTAATCACCCACACTTTGTATATGGGCTGTGATAAAGAGATAAATGTAAAAGTCACAATAAAATAAGGATAAAAATGTGGATCTAAGCAAGCAGATCTTTGTAGAGAGAGAAACAGAGGGCTAAGGAGGTCGAGGCATGCAGCCATACTCAAGCATTTTGGTCCTCATGGTGGGAATGCTACAGGGCGTGAGTGAGATTTGGTGGCCAGCAGTGCTGGTCAGCAGTTGGACCACTGAAAATGGGATGGGGCAGGTTGATGCATAGCTGTGAAATCCATGGGTATGCAAACCTGTATTCTGTGGTGGTCTACGCTGTACTGATTATACAGCTCCAAACCAGGGTCAGAAAATCTGGGCTTAATAAAGGGAAGCTATATGGATAAGGGAGCCACTATTAAAAGCCATCTCAACCCCAGTCTTTCACAAATATATCTGGGAATGACTGAAACAGCAGCAGCGTGTTATCTCGAAGTGAAGACCAGTAAGTATCTCTTACTAATGATAACCCAGTGTTCTGAACACAGGAAGTATTCAACAAATACCACTGATTTATTGATTACAGTGGATGCAATAGTACCAATCACACATTTGAGTATTTTGTATTCTTCTGGCTTTCTGACCCTGGATCCTGTTCACTTTGTTACAGCTGAATATTAGCACTGTGGCTTTAGGGGTTTTCATATAATAGCTTCCAACTCTCTTCCTTTGCTGTATGGTAAAGTTCTTCCCTTTAGGTAAATATCCCTTCTCTTTCAAGGTCTTCCTTTGAGAACCTTATCCTGCGTGTATTTGCATGGAACTGGATTTGCCATCTGTTACTTTAAGTACTTAAACCCCCTAAATCTTTCAGTGGGTAATTGCACTGTTTCTCATCATGTTTCAGCCCAACGAAGTTAACAGCCTCTGCAAAAGGGAAAAACAATACTTGTTCCCAATACTGTCACCCAAGATACTTAAAATAGGATTAAGAAGCTAAAACCTTAGATCAATTCCTGGTGGTGTCCCTTCTGTAGGCTCTTTATAAACTTTAAGCAGTATTTACCATGCTTTTATTTCTCATCTCTCAAGACTACTTTTCTGGCCTCACACATTTCATTTTGGATACTTTATGGATTAGTATCTGGCATGAAATGCGTTAACTGGATTAAGAAATAAGATATGTGATGTTCTAGAGATCTCTATGATTTACACAGGTTTGAAACATATAATATAGGCAACAATTAAATATCCTTCTTAAAATTTTCCTGAGTTCTGCAAACAGTAAGTGCTTAATAAATATGATTGATTGTGATTATTTTGCCCAGTTCCTTTTTTCTTAGATACTATTCTATCTTAAAATAACCTACTTAGAGAGCACATGCTCTATTCACTGAAAGTACAAATAATCACAAATCTCAAAATGACATTGTGAATATTACCATCTTTTTTTCAGGTCTGCTTTCTAAAGCATCTCTAGTCCCTAGTCCAAGCCATTATGAATGAGGATAAATGCATTTCTATTGAAAGTCAGGGCCAGAATGAATATGTAAGGGATTTCTGATACGTTTATGATGCCCATTAAATTATGGTATGAAAAGGCTTCTCTGTTATTCTGAGGTCAGGAATATTTCCTCCACAAAAAGGATTGTCAAGTAAACGTGTGTTTATCAAACAATTCAAAACTACTGTGGATTTTTATGGCATGCAACATATGGTCAGACAGCCCAATTATTCAAAGTGCCATCATCAGTTATAGAAATCTGTCTACTCTACTGAAGAAGCTACTTAGCAATATGGTTCTTACCAATTTCTGTTTAAATATCTTTTAATTTAGGATTGTCAATCCCTCGGGATTTGGGATTGTTTCTCTGATATTGGCCCCTGAACAGTTTTTCTAGTCCTGTTCAGTGTTGAATTTCATTGACTCCTTTACTTTATTCACTAAACAACATCCCTGTGGATTACCCAACAAACCAGCTCATTTCTGGAAGAGAATGTGTCATTCATTGATTCGTTCAATTGTCTTTATTAGGGGCTTACTATATGCAGAGCCCTGTACTAAGTGCTTTGGAGAGTAAGATATAACAGTAAACAGACACATTCCCTGACCCCAGTGAATTTACAGTCTAGAGGGAAAGACAGACAGTTAATATAAATGAGTAAATTGCAGATATGTACCTAAGTGCTGTGAGACTGGGAAGGGGGAATGAATAAATGGAGCAAGTAATTGAGTGATTACTGTATGCAGAGCACTGTTCTAAGCACTTGGGAGAGTACAATATAAGCATATAACAGATACATTCCCCGCCCATAAGTGCTATTTTATGGACAGAGATTTAAGCCTACCTTTGTAGATAGAAGACCACAATTTAAGTCACTCTCACCCCTCTCAACTACCTTGGGAGAGTTTATCTCTCAGACGTGCTATTCCAAGTGCTTAGTAAGATGGGAAAATCAGGATATTTCAGTCTGGAAAAGCAAAAGCTTGTAAAAGTCACAATGTCCTGAGGGGGTGAGAATTGGTTGAATGAAGAAATCATTGTTTATCAAATTCCACAATGCCAGGATGAGATTGTCAGCTCAAAATAAATGCAGTGATAGGAAATGTAAGGTAACATTTCTTTCCTGCTTGGAATTAAATATAATCACTCAGATTTACAAAAAAAAATGCCTACCAGTGGAGAAGCAGAGTAGCCTAATGGAAAAAACACCTACCTGGGAGTCTAAAGACCTGTGTTCTAATCCAAGCTCTGCCAATTGCTTGCTCGTGACCTTGGACAAGCCATTTAACTTCTCAGTGCCTCAGTGTTCCTCAGTTGTAAAATGGGGATTAAATAACTATTCTGTCTCCTACTTAGACAGTGACTCCCATCAGGGATAGGGTCTATGTCCAACTTAATTAACATGCACCTATCCCAATGCTTTTAATAGTGTTTGACACTTAGTAAGTGCTTAAATTACATAAAAACAAACTCTGTGTTGTACTCTCCCAGCCCTTAGTGATCTGTGTGCTCTGCAAATAGTAAGCACTTAATAAATACCACTGATGCTTTTATTATTCCAAAATCGAACCAGCTGAAAATTTCACTGATATAGTAGAGACATGATAGGGTACCTGGAAGGAATGGGAGGTTGTTAAATGAAAAAGTTAAAGATGCTGGAAGTAGTCAGAGTTTTTATATGATATTTAAGTGCTTATTCTTTGTCATATATTCTTTTAAACACTGGAGGAGGTACAAGTTAATTCTGCTGGATACTATCCTTAACCCCCATGGGGTTCACAGTCTAGATGGGAGGGAGAACAGGTCTTTTAATCCCCAAATTACAATTGATTGATTCATTCATTAAATCATATTTATTAGGTGTTTACTGTGTGCAGAACACTGTACTAAGCACCTAGAAAGTACAATTTGGCTGAAGATAAAGGCAATACTTACCCAACAATGGGCTTGATGAAACTGAGGCACATAGAAGTTAAGTGACTTGGCCAAGGTCACACAGCAAGCGATTGACACAGTCTGGATTAGAACCCAACTCCTCTGACTCCCAGGCCCACGCTCTTTCCACTAAGCCACGCTGCTTCTCAAAAATGCAGGGATTGTATTCTTGAAAAATCTAGAGTTGAAGAAAACATTTTTTCTTCATTGCTCCCCTTGATCGATGTTGCATATGTTCACATATGTTCATACAACCATGTTTCTGTCATCAATCTCCACTGATGTCATGAACATATTTAATTATTTCTTCTAATAGAGCATATTCAGTTCACACAGACACAAATGCTCAGAAGAACATTCTTCAATTCCTTTGCATTATTCTGTCCAAAATGTACAGTGACAGCTCACTGGAACCAATAACTGTAAATCTCTAACCACTTGAATGGATATCAAGTATGATAGGTTTCTCTAAGATAAAATACTAGGTCAGATGAACTATTGATCTGACCCATTAATGGAACTGGTATTGTTTTTGCCTATTGTCAATCTATTCATCTATCTACTTTTTAATTTGATTATTTTTATTCATTTGTTTCTTTCCTTATTAATTACTTGATTAAATGATGTATAACATTTGTTAAGGATTTATTTGGAAGGAAGGTACTGAGTGCTGCAGAAAGGCACATAGTTGGTAATTCAGGTACATTCTCCATCCACATGGGAGTAACAATCTATAAAGTAAGTCCAGAGAAGACAACATTCAAGGGTGGCTATAACATGAATAATAATCAATCAATCAATCAATCAGATTTATTGAGTGCTTACTTTGTGCAGGGCACTATACTAAGTAAGCACTTGGGAGAGTATAGTATGACAAAGGTGGTAGATATGTTCTCTGCCCACAACTATCTTACAGTCTAGAGGGGGAGACCGATCTTAATATTAAATTAATAGATTACAGCTTTGTACATAAGGAGTGTGGGCCTGAGGGAGAGGGGAATAAAGGCTGAATAATAGAGAGTCCCTGGTTGAATGGTCATTTAACACACATCTCTTCTGCACTGACTTGGAGTGTCCCTCAACTTGAAGCACAAACTCCTCACTACAAGCTTCAACTTACTGCACCATGTATATTAGCTCTCTTCAACTGATTAGTCCTCAACTCACTAGCTTGTCTTCTCCTAATTTAAACTTTTAACTGTACCTCACTCTTGGCTCTTCTTTCTTCCTGGATTCACTCTGGACCTCCTTTCTACCCCAAACCTAAGTCCACAGCTCTCTCCATGTTTGAATCCTTCCTACAATCCCATCCTCTCCAACTAAGCTTTCCCAAATAACTCCCAGGACCCCAATTAATCTCATCTATCATGTCTAGCACTTTGGGTTCCTATCCTCTGTATTTCTGTATACAAGTTTATTTAATTTTACATTTCAGTATTTATTCTAATTACTCTATTTGTTGGTATTTTCATGTGTCTCCCCTGTTAGAGTGGAAATTTGAGGGTAGGTAAGATATAACTCCTTTGTTTCATATTTCCCAAGTGCTTAGTAAAGTGTTTTACAACTTTGTGGATATTCAATAACTCTTCCTCTTCCCTCCAACTCCTCCTCCTCTTCTCCCCCTTCCTCCCCCTTCTTCCTCCCCCCCTTCTTCCTCCCCTCCTTCTTCTTCCCCTCACCCTTCTCCCCCTCCTCCTCATCCTCATCCTCTCTTTCCCTCTCCTCCCTCCCCTTCCTCTCCCCTTCCCCCCTTCTGCCCCTCCCACTTCTCCCCCTTTTCCTCCTCCGTATTTTATATCTCCCTCCTCTCCTCATCCTCATCCTCTTCCCCCTCCTCCCCTCACTTTCTCCTTCTCTCCCCAGCCCCAGCCTACCATCCATATTTTGTGTCTCTCTTGCTAGGTAGTAATTTCCTTGCAAGAGTTCTGTTTTTTGGTTTTTTTTTAAACTCTAATGTACTCTCCCAAACACTTATTATAGTGCTCTGAATGTTGCATATCCTAAGCAAGTACTCTTGATTGATTGGGGTATGAAAATTTCATATACACTGTCTTCCTAATTATTTAAACTTACAGAAGGATGGAAATGGAATTAAAAAAAAAAAAAAGAGAAAGAAGCCCTCCTGTGAAAAAGCAAAATTTGACACTGCATTGGAAATACAATGCAGCCTGCACCAAGATGATATATTCTTGCCTGAAGACTGTATTTTACCATGAAAGGAAACAGACCATAGTTCAAATCCACAGTACTCATGAGCCAGCTGTTGGCATGTGTTCTTCAGTTTGATGACTCAACTTGCAATTGAACAGCTCAGTAAATCTCTTTATTAGAAACATCCTCCATTGGCCCAGGTCATTCCAGCAGTCTGATCTCAGCCCCACTGATTCCTGGAAGAGGCAAATGGGAAGGATGTGTGAGATGAACTAGGAACAATTTCACCATGGGATACCGATCAAAAAATCTGAACTCAGCAGAATCAATTTACAGTTTCTAAAGTAAAGGAAATGACAACATACACTGAAATAGAAATTCTGCTCATACAATTAGAATATAACGTTATTGACAATGAGTCTCCATCTCTGGCAGTAAATATCTATGGGTGACTGACCCTCTGCTCCTCACTTAAAGATCATCAAATGTTTCACTTTTTGGGGTCGCCCTGATTTGACATTTTGTAACTGCCCCATTTTTGCCATTTTTATTTGAGGAAAGATTGTTGTAAAGCTAAATAAGTACAGGTCATCTGGCCCAGAAAATATTATATATATCAGTATGGGCAATGTATATAATATACATTTTAAGTACATATTTCATATATACATTGAGAGGCTATTGTTCTCCAATTTGGAAGATGACATTAACTGGAAGATTGATGGAGCTACCAAAACATCCTGCCACATGGTTTGCATTTAAGGATATATCTTTGTTACAATAATGGGTCCTGTGCAGAACATATTTCTGTTTCTTAACCTTTCTTTTAGTACCCCAGTCTTCATGAAGCCTTTGTCCTAGGGAGCAACTCCTCTCCTTAAAACGTCTGGATTTTCATCCATTGGGAAACTCATTCCATTTAACAGGTTATGAGAATCTTCGAAATTATCTGAGATAGTAGTTCACAGAATTATGTATGCTAATAATGGTGCATAGAGTGTGAATTGGACTGACACAGGAGATGAGAGATGAAAAATAAGAGAGCCGGAGGAGGGCTGTGGAAGCCAATCAGCAGTTTCTATTTAAGGCAGAGAAAAATGAGTGGCCAAGGAAGGCTTTTGAAGAGGGGAGTGATGTGCACTAAATGGTATTATAAGAAGTTAATCTTCACACAGACTGCTGGACAGATTATAGCTCTGAAAGGCGGAAGGCAGGATGAGCAGTGAGAAGGCTGATAGAATGATCCAGGTAAGATATGTTGAATGCTGAGACCAGGCTAACAAGACTGTAGATCTAACTGAAGAAGGCTTGATGATAGTTCACTATGCAACCAAACCCAGCCCCTACCCGCAGATGAATTATTCATTACTGGCCCATACCTGCTTGAATGATTGGTCTAATGTAGGGACCTCATTTATCAGGATAATTATCTAAAGAAGACCAAGTATTTAGTCTCCGATAATTGCTGATGCCTTTTTCCTTGTGCCATCCAAAGAAACATACATCTTATTTTTCTTAGCAAAAAGTATGGTCTAGGTTGCTTTCCAAGCTAGGAATTAAATTTGGATCCTTGCATTCCCAGCCTCATTCCCTGTCTTAGAGAGGCCATTGTTCACCACAGAAAATGTGGGAAGTCTTAGGCAGTGTTCTGTTTCATTTTCATCCCATTCAGTTTGATTTTTAAAATTGCACAGTTGCAACCACCAATTTATATTTCATCTGGGCAGCTTTTAGGGAGTAACTTTATGTGAAAGCCAATCAGCTGTTGTGATTCCAATACTTTTTTTATGGCTCCTTCTTATAAGCAATACTCAAGGCACAAAAAAGCAGCATCTCATTAACATTTATTGTTCTTCCAAGGTCAGAAGAAGAAGGCATACAGTTTTAATTATAAGTGCAGTTTCATGAAAGTCATATTTTACCAAATATCTTAAAACACTGTCATTTTCCTTATGAACGTTTTAATTAGGGCTAAAACCAACCCTAAGAAAATGTCATAAATGACATTCCAGAAATTAAATTTCTTAAATCTGGAATCATGAATGCTTTACTGTCATTCTCTTGGAAAACTGAGGGCAAACGTTCTCTGTTATTAAAATGCCTGTTAAATTCATTGTAAAAAACTTGAAAAACAATGTATTTCAAGAGAGAGAGCTTTAAGAATTGACTTTAGAACGACAACTATTACCCAGCTGTTCCAAGCATCCCGGTGCCATTGTCAAAAACAGATTCTCAATCAGAGAAGATCATTGTTCGGAGTCAGGAGTGGAACTCTTTAGAGTGTGTTTGGCCTAGTATTCTGTTTCTGATAAGGACAGCAGAGGGCTTGGAAGAACCAAATATTGGTTGCCTAGTCGATGGCTACCCTAACAGCTATGTCAAAAGGTCCTTAAATACAGGGACCAAGTGTTTCCGTTTCATTAAACGCACAGTAGATTCTAAATAAGCCCTACTCTTGGTCGGGTTAAAAGAACAACACCCTTGCTATAAGGGCACCTGGAATCTAGCCCCAGTTTTTTCTCCTGAGGCTATGTCAATAGGGACGAAGGTTCCTGACTGAACAGTTACCTATAGTGTCTGATAAAGCGGGTCAGGACCAGGAGGAATCAATCAGTGGATGGATGGTATTAACTGAACACTTACTGTGTGTGGAGCATCATACTAGTCATTTGAGATAGAACACTCTAGGAGAGTTGGTAGACCTGAAACCTGCCTTTGAGAGAGATAACGGATACCTACCTATAGCCGATGGCAAAGACACCGCTAGCTAACAAGGCAACACCTTGAATGATATTCTGTTAGGCAAAGCACTGGTCTCTTTTTGGTCCCTTGAGCCATAGGTTTCTCCTGCCAGACAAAATAAATAAAATAAACTCTAAGTGCCCCTCACGGTGTATGTTTGCATCACAGATTACTACAACCCTGGTCTCCTACTTGCTCACTGCACTTGATTGGCCAGTCCAGGGACAACTGGGAGAAGCAGAATGGTGTTGAAGTTAGAGCACGGGCCTGTGAGTCAGAAGGTCATGGGTTCTAATCCAGGTCCACAGGCTCCACCACTTGTCTGCTGTGTGACCTTCGGCAGGTCACTCACTTTTCTATCCCCCAGTTATCTCCTCTGTAAAATGGAGATTGAGACGATGAGCCCAGTGTGAGACAGGGACTGTGTCTAACCCAGTTTGCTTCTATCTACCCTAGTGCTTAGAACAGTGCCTGGTGCCATAGTAAGCACTTAATAAATACCGTAATTACTATTATTATCATAATTATTATTAATTCGCAGGGATGAAAATCCAAGTGGCTCTGCTCAAAGAATTACTACTATAATGAATTATTTTACAATGTTCCTGGTCCATAAGTCTCAGAACCAGCATTATCAATGGCAAACTCTATTCAACCTCATGGTTTAATCAGCAATGTTGATAATGAGCCCCATGTGGTCCAGGGACTTTGTCCAACTTGATCAACTTGTATCTTCCATAAGTATAGTACTTGGCATATAGTAAATTCTTAATAAATACGACAAGTATCATAATGATGAATTTGTTCTAATAGGCTCATTTGGACCCTCTACCCAGGAACTCATTTTAACCCTGCTGAAGACATTAGAGGGAGTTTGAAAGAATGCTGGACATAGGAGGGATGGAGGAGTGAGAAAGTGAAGATAAGTGCAAAAGACCCAGTGAGGGAGATTATTACCCTTTTCCCCTACCAAATGGAAAATGTTAGGGTGCGAGGTATCTCTAATTATATTTTCTGTTTGCTTTGGGAATATGTGTTTTTCCTTTGGGTTCTCTTTGAGAAGGTGCTAATAAAGACTCATGTCTGTAGCTCTAGAAATCCACCCCATGGATCACAACCATCAAATTATTTTAAGTCTGATTCTCCTTCCTGGCAAGAGCCAAGACATTGGACCAATAAGCTGCTTTCAATCAACACACATGATGGTCACTGCGCATATGTAGTTGTGATCAGAAAATCTGTTAGCAAAATGATGCTGCCTCCTAAGAGAAACATCCAACATACATGATATTCATTATGCATTTGTAGTCATAATCAGAAAATCTGTTAGCAAAATGATGCTGCCTTCTAAGAGAAATACAACACAGAAGCATTTGATATTATAGGTGAGCGAGATTTGTTTGAAAACACATCGCCAGGCCAAGATGAGCAAAGATTGGCCACTAAACTACCTTTTACTTAGTAGGCCTAAGCTGAAGAAGCAAATTGTGAAACTGCCAATATTCTATACTGCAGATGAGAGATTGACTTCTTTTATTAGAAAGTGTAGCCAGTCAAGCAGAGAGTAAAATTTTGAAAGTCCAGACTAAAATTTACAAATTTGGCTTGAAGTTTCTTTCACCCCTGAAATCCTCTTTCATCAGGAAGTTTAATAACTGAGTCTCTCTATTTTAGTGAGGCTTTGTAGAATATGATTTTTTAAAAATATTAATGGTGCTTTCTCTATAGAAAGTTGGACATCTTAACTGATAATTTCTTTGATGTTATTTTGTCTACTGGCTTCAGTAGATACTAAAGACATTTGTGACTTTGAAAACATTTTTAATAAAGCAACTATACTATAAAGTTAACTTTCATATTGTAAGAAAAACAAATGTAATTAGAATCTCTCAAATGAATATCATTTAGAGTAGTTTCTTGATTCTAAATAACTTCCTAAAATGTAAGCTTATTAACAATAGTAATAATTATAATATTGATGATAATAATGATTAAGTTGTATTTCTTAAATGGTTATCATGTGCCAAACATTTTACTAAGTCCTGAGGTCCAGGACTGACTTTTGTCTACCGAAACTGGTAGAGATACTTTATAATTTATCCATAACTCTATTGATATGCTCCAGAACTTTTAAAGGATAGTTGGTCTAGGCTCTTGTCTGAAAACAAATTGAATTTATGTATAAATTAAACAGCGTAAAGTAGGATGGTGAAATGGGCCTGGAAGTCAGAGCATCTAGGTCTAATACCGGCTCAGTGTGAACTGGGCATGCCACTTCACTTCTACGTGCTTCAGTTTCCTCCTCTATAAAATAGGGACTAAATACCTATTCTCTCTCCTACTTAGACTGTGAGCCCCTCGTGGGCCATGAACTGTGTCCAACCTGGTAATCTTGCATCTACTAGTGTTTGGCACTGTACTAGGTGCTGAACAAATCCCACAGATCTCTGTATTACTTACCCCTGAGCATGATATTTTAGTAATTTAACAGTATGCTTAGCAATTACACCCATAATAATTTTATAATAATAGTAATAATCATAATTTTATTCATATTTTCTAAATACTATTTGCCAAGCACTGTTCTGAGGGCTAGGAGTAGATACAAGGCCATCAGCTTGACTCAAGTGAAGCTCACAATCGATCTCCATTTTACAGATAGGAAAACGAGGCACAGAGGAAGTAAGTGACTTGCCCAAAGGTCACACAGCAGACAAGTGGCAGAGCTGGGTTTAGAATCTGGGTCCTCTGATTCCCAAACCTATACTACTGACACCAGACCATGCTGTTTGTTCTGACTATAACAAGCTAAGGGAATGGCAGGAAGACATTTTTTGTAAAGTCTAAACTTCAGTGTTATATTCTCACAAAAGTAGTCTTCGCAGTTAACTGAATAATCTTCAAAATATGGCACGTTACCAAAGGCCTTGATGGTCTTTGAAGTCTCCTTTAGGGAGAGAATGTAGATCTAGCTGAAAAAACCCTTGCTACCGTCAATTATTCAAAAGGTATGAAAGGCACTTTCTGTAATAGCAGTAGCTTGGTGTGAAGGTGAGAAGTGGCCATCGCCAG
This sequence comes from Ornithorhynchus anatinus, assembly GCF_004115215.2. Taxonomy (NCBI): domain Eukaryota; kingdom Metazoa; phylum Chordata; class Mammalia; order Monotremata; family Ornithorhynchidae; genus Ornithorhynchus; species Ornithorhynchus anatinus. The sequence goes on from NC_041745.1 coordinate 32,137,714, forward strand.
ACTCTGACTCGAAGGGCCTTTACAGACAGATCTTTGTATTCGACTGAGTTTCAGCATTCCTTTCCATCAATCCAAGGGGACAACCTCACACTTTCACATCTATAGAGTCACATAATCATCTTCCCACTCTTCTAGCACAGGGGAATAACATTCAGCTCGAATTTTTCTTTTCTCAAAAAAGTTTTGACTCTCCCTCTTTCCCAAGGAATCATATCTGCTCCAAAAGTCCTTCCTTGATTAAGCCCTTATTTCTCCTATCCACTCTTTCCTCTGTGTCAATTATGCACTTGTCTGGGTAGCCCTGAAGTGCTTTGATATGCACTTCCGCTCCACAGTGCTTATGTAAATATCCTTGTGATGTACTATGCCAGCTGTCTAATTCATTTCAGTGGATGTCTGCTCCTGTAGAATATAAACTCCATGTGGTCAGTCAGTCAATCATATTTATTGAGTGCTTAGTGTGTGCAGAACACTGTACTAAGTGGTTGGGAGAGTGCAATATAACAGACACATTCCCTGCCAACGACAAGCTTACAATCCAGTAAGCAGCTAACAAATACAAAATCAACAAAATGAATAATGGAGCTTTATGATGGGGAGTTATAATGAAATAGATGGCACATCCATACTACTGAAATTATTTATAGGATTCTAAGATTACTGTGGGCAAGGAGCGTGGCTCAGTGGAAAGAGCACGGACTTGGGAGTCAGAGGTCATGGGTTCAAATCCCGGCTCTGCCACTTGTCAGCTGTGTGACTATAGGCAAGTCACTAAACTTCTCTGTGCCTCAGTTCCCTCATCTGTAAAATGAGGGTTAAGACTGTGAGCCCCGCTGTGGGACAACCTGATTACCCTGTATCTACCCCAGTGCTTAGAACAGTCCTCTGCACCTAGTAAGTGCTTAACAAATACTGACATTATTATTATTATTATTTACTCTATTGCATCCGCCAAATTGCTTAGTACAATGCTCCGCACTGGTTGATTGCTTGATTGATGCCACAACCATGTTGAAATTCTTCACAAGGTTCCGCAGTTTCCAAGTGTCATCGTTTACACCCTTTCTCTCCCAATTCACTGCCCCCATAGCCAAGAAGAATGACCCCAAACAACCATCCCCAGGTTCATACTTCCAAACCAGTCTCTTGCAGTGGAGAGAACCATGGCTGTCACTTGCCCCAAGCTTCCGAATAGCCAAGTCCTTGGAGCCATGGAGGTAGCCCCAGATAAGAGGGAATTCTGGATAGGGATGAGAGGTTAACAGAAAATTATTTTCTCTCTCAGTTGCACATAATCCCCTTTTAGACTGTAAACTCATTCTGGGAAGGGAATGTGTCATTCATTCAAATGTATTTATTGAGCGCTTACTTGGTGTACAGCGTGGCTCAGTGGAAAGAGCACGGACTTGGGGGTCAGAGGACATGGGTTCTAATCCTGACTCTGCCACTTGTCTGCTGTGTGACTTTGGGCAAGCCATTTAGCTTCTCTGTGCCTCAGTTACCTCATCTGTAAAATGGGAATTAAGACTGTGAGCCCCACATGGGACTACCTGATTACATTTTATTCATTCAGTAGTATTGAGTGAGTGCTTACTATGTGCAGAGCACTGTACTAAGCACTTGGAATGTACAATTTAGCAATCTACCAGTACTTAGAACAGTGCTTAGCACATAGAAAGCGCTTAACAAATACCATAATTATTAAGCACTTAGTACAGTGCTCTGCACACAGTAAGCACTCAATAAATACAACTGAATAAATGCAGAACATTGTGCTAAGCACTTGGGCGAGTACAATATAACAGCAAATAGACACATTAAACAGACATAATCCCTGCCCACAATGAGCTTTCAGTCTAAGAGGGAAGACAGACAATGGGTAAGTAAGTAAATAAATGGTACATATGTACGTAAGTGTTGTGGGGCTGGGAAAGGGAATGAATAAAGGGAGCAAGTCTAGGTGACAGAAGGGAGTGGGAGAACAGGAAAGGGGGGCTTAGGGAAGGCCTCTTGGAGGAGATGTGCCTTCAATAGGTCTTTAAAGTGGAGGAAGAGGAGGGAGGGTAATTATCTATCGGATTGGAGGAGGGAGGGTGTTCCAGGCCAAGGGCAAGGGTTTGGCAGCCAGGAATATGAAATCTAGGTATAGTGAGAAGGTTAGCATTAGAGAAGCAAGGTATGTGGGCTGAGTTGTTGTAAGAGAGTAGTGAGGTGAGGTGTGGGGGGGCAAAGTGATTGATTGCTTTAAAGCCAATGGTGAAGAGTTTTTATTTGATGTGTAAGTAGATGGACAACCACTGCAGCTTCTTAAAGAGTGGGGAAAGACATCCTGAATGTTTCTGTAGAAAAATAATCTGGGAAGCAGAGTGAAATATGTCCTGGAGTGGAGTGTCTATGATATTGTTATATTGTACTCTGGCAAATGCTTAGTACAGTGCTCTGTACAGAGTGCTCAATAAATATGACTTACTGACTGACATGCTGGTAGCCTTCACCGGACATAAAGGAGAAAAATCAGTCTCACTGTGAACTTGTTGACTTCTTTATATTTCATGCATCATCTGGATTTATTTTTAATTCTTTAGAAAATGGAGCCAGGGCCAGAGGGGAGTAAGGGATCAAACTTTTGGAGATGAACTAAAGTGCATAACTTTTCAATAGCAGAATGAGTTTGAATCTCCTATTGGCCCCTAGAGGATGGCACTCCCAGATTTTTGTTCTGGGAAAGTGGGAGGGACATGGATCCTTCGGGAACAGCTCTCCCAGCTCCAAAGGGCAGCTGGAAGATGTGACCCACCTCCCCCGTCCCTCCATGGAACACATTATGTGTAGGGAGGAGTAGACAGATAATTCAGTGACTGCAAGGCAGTCAAATTGAACCTGGGGAGTTCAGGACTAGCGCTCTCATGATGGTCCTGACCACCCCTTCTTTGGTCATTGGCTGGTGGCTGGTGGACTGCAGACAGATGAGCAGAAGAGAGTGAATATGGAAGAGAGGCTGATCCAGTCCTCTCTCCCTACCTAAATCCCAGGGACACTAACAGTTTCTATTCGTGCCACACTATTGGGAGAGAAGGAATGAACAAGCAAGGCCGTACTTGTTATCTTTAACATGCCGAAAATCCAAATCCAGCAGCACAGTGTCTCCTGCTTTGCAATTTTTGGGTCTGACCAGATGCTCTGCAGATGTTGTAGTCTGGCGAGTGATACCAAAAATATCCAGCAGGCAATGCCTTTGAGAATACAGGAATGAGTGTTGAGACATCTACAGACTCTACCCCTCGTTACCTTCTTACCCCAAATAACCTCTGAACAGAGTTAGCAGCAGGAATCAGAGTGTGCTGGAATCAAGGATAAAAGGCACTGAAACGTGCTACAGTAAGTTTTGAGTAAAGATTCAAATGAAGAATATGCATCCAAGTGTCATGGGCTAGAAACAGTAGAAATGCTGACACAAAGGAAACACTTGGCTTTGGGGAAAGACAAAGAGAACATGAAACTAAGAACATCAGTACAAATGTATTATTTGCAAATGGAAATGGGCCACATTTGTGGCTGCTGAATTATAAGCTAAAAAAATAGAGAATCATCATACAGCTTGATTTTAGAAGCCAGTGAAGCAGGAACATTTTTCTTTTGTATTTTGGCACTATGGCTACCTTATTTTCCACTCATATTACAAACACTATCTGGCAACATCTCAAAAAATTTAAAAAAAGTTGCTTTTTAAGATTTTCTTTCCTTTGGACCCTACTATAAATTGATCATACACATGTCTGTATGACAGGTGGACTGTGAAAAATTGTCTTTGAGGATTTTTAAGCCCAGTTGCTAAACAATCAGTCTATGGAAGAGATGGTAAAAATAAATGGAATCCATCAAGGTCACAATTGAACAGAGAAACAGAGAAGCCCTGGGGCCCAGAATGAAAGAAAAATTGGACAACTGCTCCTTACTGTACAGCATCCAAATATAAGAAGTAATTTGATGAGTTCCTTTTATGCTTAGCTATGTTTCACCATCCATCTGTGCATTTACCAAGCCATATATCTTTCTATCTGCATATGTATCTATGTATCTTGATAGTTAATTAGCCATTCTTTGAGTTTAAAGATAGTGTTTGACAGTGAGGTTTATATCAGTCTGTGTAAGTTATAATAATAATGAAAATAATTATGGTATTTGTTAAACACTTACATTATGCCAAGAACAGTACACTAAACACTGGTATGGGTACAGCAAATTGGGCTGAACTCAGTTCCTGTCCTGCATAGGGCTCACAGTCTTATTCCCCATTTTACAAATGAGGTAACTGAGGCACAGAGAAGTCAAGTGACTTGCCTACAGTCATACATCTAACAAGTGGCAGAGCCGGGATTCAAACTCATGATCTCTGACTCCCAAGCCCTTGCTCTTTCCACTGAGCCACGCTGGTACACACTCTCAATCCCAAATTTACAGATGAGATAACTAAATCCCAGAGAAGTTAATCGACTTGCCCAAGGTCACACAGCAGATAAGTGGAGGAGCTGGGATTAAAACCCTGGTCCTTCTGACTTCCAGGCCTGTGCTCTGTCCACTAAGTGACACTGCTTCTTACCTCATGCCTGCCCTCATGGAGCATATGGTCAAGGAGACATAATGTGAATGATAACAAGTGATGTCAATAATGAGATGGATCCCTGACAACAATCTATTCCAAATCATGACCTAGCTGCATCTCCCAATTTCCTCTCTTTCCCCACTTCAGTCTATTCTTCACTCTGCTGCCTGGATTATCTTTCTACAGAAATGCTCTGGGCACGTCAACTCCCTCTCTTCAAAAATCTCCAGTGGTTGCCTATCAATCTTTGTATGATGCAAAAACTCCTCACTATTGGCTTCAAAGCTCTCCATCACCTTGTCCCCTCCTACCTCACCTCCCTCCTCTCCTTCTACAGCCCAGCCCGCACAATCCACTCTTCTGCCGCTAACCTCCTCATGGTGTCTAGTTCTCAACTGTGCTGCCGTCGACCCCTGGCCCAAGTCCTACATCTGGCCTAGAATGCCCTACCTCCTCACATCCGCCAAACTAGCACACTTTCTCCCTTTCATTCTCCCTAATGAAAGCTCACCTCTTCCGGGAGGCCTTCCCAGACAGAGCCTCCCTTTTCCTCTGCTCCTCCTCCCCTCCCCATCGCCCCTACTCCTCCTTCTGTTCTACCCCTGCAAAGCACTTATGTATATATATACATATTTATTAGTCTATTCATTTTATGAATGACATGCATAAATCTATAATTCTATTTATTTACACTGATGCAATTGATGGCTGTCCTCTTGCTTTGTCCACTTGCTTTGTTGTCTGTCTCCCCCCTTCTAGCCCGTGAGCCCACTGGGTAAGGATTGTCTCTATTCATTGCCGAATTGTACTTTCCAAGAGCTTAGTACAGTGGTCTGCACAGAGTCAGCACTCAATAAATACGATTGAATAAATGAATGTTCGCAGAAGCCTGGCACAGTTTCATTTTACCCACTTCTGGCTTCAGTATTTCCAAAGCCACAACTCTAAGAAGGTCACTCCATAACCAAATGCTTTATGGTAGGTTGATCGGCCTTCTGGTTTTGACCTCCAACTATTACTCTCATACTACAGTATTTGAAGTTTTTCATTCGGTTGTCTTTAATAAATTTACATGCATATTCCATGTATATCTATCCCTATATCTTTTATACATTTATCCATCCACCTATCCATCTTTCTATCCATCCATCTACTTGTCATTTACCCATCCATCTGTTTATCTTTCTCTCCATCTACCTTACTATCTATAACCTATCTATATATAACCTTTCTATTTTGCTTTTCATTGTACATATTCAATATGATGCTATTGAGGAACTAGGGAACATTCAGGCCACAGTGTTCTCCTGGGTGGATTCAGCATGCTGTGCAGTTGGAAAAAATAGCCTTATGTGTATTCAGTGTTGTTCAAGGCATTAAGTATTTTAGCACTTGCTTTCAGTCACTAGAGATTCTTCAGAAACACAACCCTTATCTTGTGTTTCTTGTCTTTTCCTCACATTCCCCTTTATTGTCTCTGACTACTTCCCCTACTCATTTTACACATTCCTCTTCTTCACTCCTCTGTTGTTCTTTTATCCCCAACCCCACCCGTGGGGGAATTTTGAGAAAAGTTATCAAGAGTCTTTAAAGTAGTTCATCCTGCCAACTTCTGGTAATTGAAGGCAATTCTGGCGAAAGAGAAGGAAAATCATCAGAAGAAACTGGAGAGACTGCTCAAGGCCTACTGCAGATATAGACATTTGCTGATGCCTGGCTACTGTTGAGAGACTTATTGATAAGAAAGACACTAACTTCCGAGGATCCACTTCCCTGGGAGTGGAAAACCAATTGGCCTGGATATATATTTTTACTGGAGATCTCACCTCTCAATTCAGTCAATTCAAGTCAATTCAAGTCAGTCAATTTTTTTGAGAGATTACTAGGTGGACATCACTGTATTATGTGCTTGGGAGAGTATGATACAACAGAATTAGCAGATACGTTCCCTACCCATAATGTATTTGCAGTCTAGACGGGAAGCACACAGTCTGTGCGGGGTATGGGAGGGCTCCTCCCAAGTCTCCTCTGAATCTCTAAGGTTTTGATAGTCTTTTGAAGTTTCAGGCTCTTCACAGTCTTCACAGGAATAATCATGGGACGGGAGGATGAAGTAGGCAGCACCATCTGGACCCCCCGAGAACTTTAGTGTTGCACTTTCTATATGGTCCTTAGAATGTCTTGTACCTGAAAAAAAAAAGATTATTTTTTTTTTTTTGCTTTGTCCTCTGCTATTAATAATCATGGTACTTATTAAATGCTTACTATGTGCTGGGGTAGGTTCAAGGTAATCAAGAAAGATGCAGTTCCTGTCCCATCTGTGGCTTACAGTCTAAGTATGAAGGAAGAACAGGGGTTGAATCTTGAATTCACTGATGAAGAAACTAAGGCACAGAAAAGTTGATTGACTTTCCCAAGATCACATAGCGGGCAAATGCAAGAGTTGGGATTAGAACCCAGATCCTCTGACTCCCAGTTTTGTACTCTTTCCACCAGGAGCCCCTGCTCCTATCCATTAAACTAGACTGTAAACTTGTCTCTAGACTATAATAATAATAATAATGATGATGATGGTATTTAAGTGCTTTCTGGGTGCCAAGCACTATTCTAAAGGTTGGGGACGATACAAGTTTATCAGGTTGTTCCAAATGGAACTCACAGTCTTAATCCCCATTTTACAGATGAGGTAACTGAGGCACATAGAAGTTAAGTGACTTGCCCAAAGTCACAGAGCTGACAAGTGGCAGAGCCGGGATTAGAACCCATGACCTCTAACTCCCAAGCCGTGCTATTTCCACTAAGCCACGCTGCTTCTCTGTCGTTAAGGGCAGGGAATGAGTCTGTCCATTGTCATATTGTACTCTGCCAAGTGCTTAGTACTTCTGCACAGAGTAAGTGCTCAATAAATATGATTGAATTGAATGAATTATTGTTTCAGTTTTTCTTAACCATTATAGATGTTCTTCATATTAAACATTTCATCAACATCATCAGTGGTATTTACTGAGAACTTAGAGAATGCATTGCTGCTTGGGGTTTCAACTAAGTACATATGAATAGAACTAATATAACTAATTCCTTATTGATGAGATCAATATTCCACCCAGTGCAGGAAAATTCCATGTCCAACAGTGGCCCTTGGATTCTGGGGAGAGCTGTAAGATAGTGACAGTTCTTAACATCATTCTCATGATTAGTGATATACCATCTAGCCTTCCAAATTTTTCCTCTACATCCACCTTTTTCCCTTTAGCATTCCAGATGGTCAACCTAAACTGTTACCTTGCTGTGAGCAGGGAACATGTTTACCGACTCTGTTGTATTGTATTCTCCTAAGTGGTTAGTACAGTGCTCTGCACACAGTAAGTACTCAGTAAATACATTGGTTGATTAATATTTCCTGTGAATTTAGCCAAACCTTCTTGAATCGTATGGGAATCTTTCCAGTGATTGCGAAGTCTGTCTTCTCATGGCTTTTGCACTGGGTCAAATCTGAAAGAAGCATCAAGTTCCAATATTTGCGTAACCAGTGGCTGTGGTTCCAAAAGTGCTTAGCTATGCTGGCCTATTGAAGTGATGAATGTGTTTCAGCAAGTGCTTTTATTGTTTATAGTTCTAGAACTTAAATCATATCTTTATGGCATTACATGCATATTTTAATAGGGATGCATTATACAACACACATATAATTGAATCCTCTTCCTATAGTCATGTGTAATCCTTAATAAAAGAGATGGATGTAAACCACTTGGAGTAGAATAGGAATTGATCTGAATGTTCCTGCAAAACTTTTTTTTTCTTCATCTTTCTGTAATTCTTTGGCTAGTGGGGTAATAAAATATGATATATGGTTGTGTTACTTCCAGCAACCTAGCTCGGCTGAATGGGGCATGTTAGGATAAAAGATGACAGCAGGATACCCACGCATCTGCTGTTCAGGGAACTGAAAGGGGACCCTTACAAGCTGAGAGGGTAGACAATAATTTAAAGAAAGAGCGAAGTACTGCCTCAAATAATGCAACATAGCCATGGACTACAGAGAGACCACTGAAGCAGAAATACCAACCTTGCAGGCAGCCATTAGAGGAGGAGTTGCTCTCCTCGGGAAAAGGCTCACTCAGAGCAGGTTACTGAAAGGCAGGCTCAGAAGAGGGACAAGTCTTTTATGGGACAAAGCCCAGTGGGGCAGCAAGTATTTATCTTAATTTTCACACAATGCATAAGGGTCTCATAAGGGTACCATCACCTTTTTCAGCCACCTGCAGGCATCACTAGGATCGGTAGCAGCTACAGCGTCATTTAAGAAAATGAACAACCGTTCTACTCATGGATGATGTCACTGACAGCAGAATATTCTGGGTGGGGCTAGACCCTTTGGGGATCCAATCTTATATTCCCTATTACGCCAAGAACTCTTGACTCGCTCCACATTCTTCCTTTCAGCTTCAATTTCATTCACTCTTTCATTCACTCAAGCATATTTATGGAGCACTTACTGTGTGTGGAGCACTGTACTAAGCTCTTGGGAGACTACAATACAACAGTAAACAGATACATTCCCTGTGGTGGAATGGTGTCCGGTACATTATGGTGTCCGGAGAGGGGTAGGGCAAGGGGAGATGGAAATTAATATAAATAAATTGCAGCTATGTACATAAGTGCTGTGTGGTTGTGTGTGGGGAGGACAAAGGGAGCAATTTATGTAGGTTGTAATATATTGATAATAATAATAATGATACTTAAGCCCTTATTATATGCCAAGCACTATATTAAGTGCCAGGGTAGATGCAAGGTAGTCAATTTGGACACAGTCTCTGGCCCACATGGAGCTCATAGTTTCAATCTCCATTTTACAGATGAGGTCACTGAGGCACAGAAAAGTTAAGTAACTTGCCCAAGGTCGCACAGCAGACAAATGGAGGAGCCAGGATTAGAACCCACAACCTCTGACTCCCAAGCCCATGGCCTATAAAGAGAATTAGCATTATATGACCACTGATATGAGGAACATCCTGAAGGACAATGATTTTTATAGTTTGTAAGTTTCTTGAGGACAGGGATAATGTCTACCCACTCTACTGTATAGCAGTTTCCCAAGGGCTTAGCACACATAGTAAGGACTTCAAAAATGCCATAATTATTACTATCATTCTTATTTTATTTATTGATATTGACCATACACTGGTAGGAAAGATATAAATGGAAGCAAATGTAACCTTCAAAACACTATCAAATATATATCAAATACTACTCTATTTCATATCTGGACAGCCCATTTTCAAATGATATTGTGTGATTGGTTCATTTCATCTCATGTTACCTTGACACAAGCCGGATGGTTACAATTCAGAAAATTGATAACGATAAGAGCACATTCAGGACAATTTGTCTGAATCACCTTACAAAGAGAAGTCTCAAATGATGTCACGTAACAGTGTCCAAGTGGGAGATGGCAACAGAATGCAAGTGAGCCTCAGGTAAAATACAGCAGAAGCTACCGAAATATTGTGACACCAAAGAAGTGTAATGAAAAGAGGACTGAGAAATCTTTATAGCAAATATAACAGTGTGAAAATGGGCAATCGTTACATGCACACAATGTGAATAGATTGTCAATTCTTCATAGTTCTTATAAACTACACTTACCCATACTGACAATATCTCACAGTCAGTGATGACATCTTGGTAGAATATATAGATAAAAAGATAAAGATGGATGGTTGGGTACGTGAATAAATATGTATATATAGGGTCATATATATTAGTTTAGTTGGAATATATACATACTATATTTGTATTTAATATGTATAGTTTATGTATACCAATTATAATACAGATATACTGAACTAAATAGTAAATCAATCAATGGTTTATACTGAGCACTTACTGTATGCAGAGCACAGTACTTAATGCTTTGGAAAGTACAATCCAACAGAATTGGTAGACATTTCCTGCCCGTAAAAGGCTTAGCGTCTTCAGGGGAAGACATATTAGAGAAGAGGATAATTTGCACACATTTTTTGGACAGTACATTTGTAATGATGTGTAGGATCTTGCCATTTATAAATTGTACTGACAGTATTTTAACCAGAGAAAAAGATAATGAGGCCTTGGAGAATATAACAAGGTGAATTGACGTCATGCTTTAAGGAACACTTCCCCTGTTTATTCTGCCGACCTGGTTTACTTTAGTTTGCCTCTAGCATATCTTCAATTTGTCATCAGTCATTTAGAAAGATCTCTAGCTTTTTATATTGTTGTTGTTTTTGTTTTGTTTTGGTCTTAAATAATCCTTCATGTCCAGAAAGAGAGGGAAATACATAAAGCACATTTGTAAAACAATTTGTTGAACTCAAATTGCTATGTCTTTTTCAGGCTGAATCAACTTATTTTCATACTTGGCATTTCACAAATGTGGGTAACAGAATTTGTAGTGATTTTGAGATTGTTTGATTTTGAGACTAGTAAACGGCACTGTAATATATTTCTTGGGAAACTTTCAATCTACTTCTGATGCCTAAAGCTTTTATCAGAGATTAAATGTTTTTGGTTAGCCAAGGCCCTTCTATGGCTTTGAAAGTCATATAAATTGAAAATTGCTTACAAATTGGACCATGCTACTCTCTTCCACTACGGATACCAGAGAGCAGTGTTCAAAATAGGTCATTTATCTATTGGGTTATAAGATTCTCGGATGAGCCAGTTCTGAAGTTTGGAGAAACGGGAAATGTTAAAACATTTTCCTTGCCCCTTCCAAATTTGGGATGAGCAATGCATTCCTAAATAGGGCTGCTCAGACAACTAGTGGGACACAAATGCCAATATCACCACATCAACGATCAAATGCCCACTTGCATAGAACGTTCGCTTAGACTAGGATAATGGGGATTGTATTGAGCCATCTATGCTTTCTCTTTAGGTCTCCCTGTCACCAGTAGCAGAAACTGAAAGAAGGTTAGGGTGAAGACTAAGGCTGTGAATCAAAATATTTATGCATCTTTTGCAACAGTCAATTCATGGTATTATTGAGTGCTTGGGAGAGTACAATGCAGCAGAATTCATAGACACATTTCCTGTGCATAGGGAGCTTACACTATAGAGGGGAAACAGATATTAAAATAAATTACAGATAAATACTTAAGTGCTATGAGGCTGAACATGGGGTGAATATCAAGTGTTTAAAGAGTACATTCCAAGGGCATAGACAACGGAGAAGAGAGAGGGAGTAATGGAAATGAAGGTTTAGTAGACCTCTTGGAGAGGAAGTGAGGCTTTGAAGGTGGGTAGGCAAGTGGTCTGTCGTGTTTGAAGGGGAAGGGAGTCTGGGTAGAAGGATAGAGGTTTTTGGCAAGATAGACAAGATTGAGGTACAGTCAGTAAATTGGTGTTAAAGGAGTGGAAGTGAGTAGGTTGGCTTGTAGTGGGAAATTAGCAAGGTAAAGTAGAAAATGTCAAGCAGATTTAGTGCCTAAAAGCCAAGGCTAAGTAACGTATTTTAGATGATAATGCTGCGCCCTCATCCTCTTTCATGCTATTGTTGAGTGTAACACTCCCACTGAAAAAATAATAACTGCAGTATTATTTAGGTGTTATGTGCCAGACACTGTTTTAAGTGCTAAGGTAGATATAAGATAGGTTGGACACAGTCACTGACCCACGAGGGGTCACAGACTAAATAGGATGGTGAATAGGAGAACTGAAGCACAGAGAAGGTAAGTGACTCATCCCAGGTCATAAAGCAGACAAATGGTGGAACTGGGATTAGAACCCATTTTGGTGTAGATATAAGTTAATCAAGTTGGATGCAGTCCCTGTCTCACATTGGGCTCACACTCTTAATCCCCATTTTTTAACAGATGAGGGAATTCAGGAACAGAGAAATTAAGTGACTTGCCCATGGTCACTCCAAAGACATGTGGCAGAGTTGGGATTAGAATACAAATCCTTCTAAATCCCAGGCCCGTCCTCTATCCATTATGCCATCCTGGTTCTCCTCCAGACTTTACCATAATCACCTGGTAAAAGAATTACTATCTCCAAAATGAAAGGGGAGAGAGTTAAGTATGGAAATTACTGGGGTGTTTCACTGCTTTTTAATGTAATCTCCCAAGAGTTTAGAACGGTGCACTTTCCAGAGTTAAGTACTCGGTAAGCACTGATTGATTGATTCGTTGATTTCCTTTGCGGGCAAGATTCTATCCAGGGTCCTCTGAGCAACCTCTATAAGAATAGAGTGTGCCATGCACTGACTGGATCGAAATGTGACTTCAGGCCAAAGTGGAAGACTGCAGCCTATGATCTTTTCACCATGGTAAATGGAGAATAAGTGTCTCTATTCATTGTTCATTGATCTTTCAAAAGAACTTAGCACCATCAACAGATCAGGACTCAGGCAATTCCTAGGTAAGAATGGCTTTCCTGTGCCATTTCCTAAAAGTGGTTTCTTTTTTTTTCTTAAACATAGTGTGATTTGGGTGACATTTTTGAAGTTCTGTGGCATTTCTTCCATGTGTCCTACATTGAAGCAAGATCTTGTGCAAACTTCTGAAGATTAGATACCCCTTGCTTGAAGAGTTCTGAAAGAAAGCCACTGGATTTGGTTGCTTTACCATTTTTTATGGCTATTATTTTGATGCTACCTCATTAGAAGGATTAGTTTCAGTTGAATGTTGACATTTCACCTTCACATTTTGTTTGGTTTTTGGTTTCCATGGAGGAAGACATCTTCAAGAGATTACTGTGAATTTTTTGCCATTTGTAAAAGATTTGTTCTTTACCTTCAATAAGGGTAGGGTCATCTGTACTCTTGGAAAATCCATGGTGGTATAGATATGGTCATGCAGCATCTCTAGAAATGAGCAAAATTCCTTCATATAATCCTTCGGCTTTGATACTCCATCACTGCTTATGTTTGTGTCTTAGCCTGATCTGCACTTCTCACAAGTTTTGGTGTTGATAATAATCATAATGCCATTTACTAAACATCTACCTGTGATAATAATAATAGTAATAATAATAATGATGGCATTTGTTAAGCACTTACTATGTGCAAAGCACTGTTGTAAGTGCTGGGGAGATACAAAGTGATCAGGTTGCCCCATGTGGGACTCACAGTCTTCATCCCCATTTTACAGATGAGGTAACGGAGCCCAAAGTCACACAACTGACAAGCGGCAGAGCCGGGATTTGGACCCATGACCTCTGACTCCCTAGCCCGTGCTCTTTCCACTGAGCCACACTGCTTCTCTGTAAAATTTACTATGTGCAGAGCACTGTTCTAAGTGCTGGGGTAGATACAAGATAATCAGATTGTCCCACATGGGGCTCATATTATTTAATCCCCATTTTTACAGATGAGGTAACTGAGGCACAGAAAGGTTAAGTGACTTGCCCGAGGTCACACTGCAGACAAGTGGCGGATTTGGGATTAGAACGCATGACCACTGACTCCCAAGCCTGGGCTCTTTCCACTAAGCCACGCTTCTTCTCTAATGCCATCATTATTATTATTTTCTGTGAAGAACTGTAACAGATACCACATAATTTGATCAGATACAGTTCTTGTCCCACACACAACTTAAAGGGCCCTAAAAGGGTGAGTGGGGGGGGAAAGTGACTAATACAGTGTCACACAACAGGCCACTGACAGTGCTGAAGTTTGAGCCCAGATTTCCTAGCTTCTAGACCCATGGTTTTTTCACTCTGACCATCATTTAATCAATGAATGGTATTTACTCAGTACTTACTATATGCAGAAGAGTGTGGCCTAGAGGATTGAACATAGACCTGGGAGTCAGAAAGACCTGGGTTCTAATTCCAGCTCCACCACTTGTGTGCTGTGTGACCTTGGGCAAGTCACTTCACTTTTCTGTGCTTCAATTTCCTCAAGTGTAAAATGTGGATAAAAACTGTGAGTCCCACTCGGGACATGGACTTTAGTTACTTGTATCTACGCCAATGTTTAGTTTAGTTCCTGGAATATAGTAAGAGCTTGAAAAAATATCATTACCAAAAAAAAAAAAAAATTAAGAGTTTGGAAAAGTACGTTGAATTTGGTAGATACGGTCCCTGCCCATAAAGAGGCTTCAATCTATTAGAGAAATTTACAATCTATGGGGGAGCTTGGATTAGAAAAGCACTGCCTTCCCCACATGTTGTTGTAAATAATAGATTTAAGTGAATAAGTAACTAAATAATGCAATGAATAAACAGGTAAATACTTGGGTGCTGAGTTGGCTGGTGTGATGACATGATTAGAAAGATGGGGAATGCTTCTTGATGAGATGACATTTCAAGAGCTATTCATCCCCCTGAAGGCACTTTATATAGCATCTGCCTTTCAGAACTTTGCATTGCCCTTCAAAGGGGGGAGGGAGGAGTATAGAACTTGATGCCAATTATAATTTTCTCACCAAGCTCCAGGATTGGAGGAGATAATGAGCCTTGTGTTCTTCCTTCTCCGAGTCTGCTGCCTCAAGTGCCCTGTGCACAGTTAGAACATGATACAACAATATGCTACTTTTAAAGACCATTTGAACTTCAAGAGTTCTGAGTTTAAAACTGAACTGTGTGCTTAGTCCTAAAAAAAAAAAAAAAAAAAAAAAACCTCTCAGTTTTAAGAAGAGAGGTTTTCTTCAAAGGGCTTACAAAACAGCAAAAATCATACTGAAAATAGCATTTTACAACCAGCTGAAAAAAAGCATTGCTCCATATAAGTACTGAACAATCTTTAGAGTATTCAAAAAATGTTTCCTGTCCAATCCTCACAGCCCACAGGTATCTATAGGCTATATTTCCTTGAAGTGGATCTGCTCCATGATAAAGAGAGAAGGTCTCAACTAAATGCATGTGGTCTATGCTCAATACAAAAATGCATAAATTGAAAAATGTTTCAGACACTTTTTCATCCTAAGGAAAAAAAAAAAAATTCAACTAAACAACAACAGCAACAAAAAAGCTGTATAGTTCTTCCTTGAGAATCCAAGCAGTTTTTTTATCTTTCTTGGACAATTTGATTTACCCTAGGTGGCTAATCAATGCGCAGATATAGAAATCCTTTTGTGGATCTCACATGGGAACAAGGCTTAGATAAAGGTCCAGCTGACATTTTGGAGTACTGTCAAGGATTTGATGTCAGAAACTCTGGACCTATTTTTCACTATATGGAAAAAAAAATTACCCAGTTCTTTCTATGGCCAAAGGAACTAGAAGAACAGATGAGAACATTTCAGTTTCCTTTTCCATTTCTCCCAGTTTTATGCCTACGGACCTGAATCTGCATCTAGGTCTCATCTATATTTTTATAATAGTGCTTGTCACTTTTTGACAAGACCTAAAATGAGCTCACAGACCTAAAATGAGGGAGATGAGATATTTTACCCCCATTTTGTAGATGATGAAACTGAGGCTACAGAAGAGTTAAGTGGCTTGCCTGTGGTCTCCTAGCAGGCCAGTGGTCGTCACCTGACTCCTCATTCTATACTCCAACATGAGGCCTTCTAGGTACCATGCAATAAGATTGTAAAACATTTAACTCTTGGCAGAAGAATTAAAAAAAAAAAACTTTTTAGAATGAAATCTGAATTGAATGTCATCTGCAATAGCAATCTCTGCCCATTCTGAACCACATCATTTTCGTAGATAATTGTTTGCCCATGTGAGCTACAACATCCATATTTTGCCATTCACTTACTAACCTACCTAGATCGTCAGTGAGTATTTTGTTGTTGACATGGATCACAAGAAGTGAATGGGTTGATTCTTATAAGACTCCATGCTGACACCTACCCGTATATAGTCTGGTTCTTACTAACCGCAACTGAAATCAAATAAAGACTTAATACAAGTTTACATGGTTACGGTTAATAATAATAATAATAATGTTGGTATTTGTTAAGCGCTTACTATGTGCCGAGCACTGTTCTAAGTGCTGGGGTAGACATAGGGGAATCAGGTTGTCCCATGTGGGGCTCACAGTCTTAATCCCCATTTTACAGATGACGGAACTGAGGCACAGAGAAGTTAAGTGACTTGCCCACAGTCACACAGCCCACAAGTGGCAGAGCTGGGATTCGAACTCATGAGCCCTGACTCCAAAGCCCGCGCTCTTTTCACTGAGTAACAACAATACGGTTGTTATTCATATAACCTCTAGAGTCCTTCCAAACCCCTTTTCAAAGTAAAAGCCACAGGACATGATTGAGTGATGGAATAAAGTTTCATGTTAGACAACATAATTATTTTGTTGTTCAAACTCATTAATCAAATTGAGCATGCATCTTCCTTCTCAATTATTATGAAAAAAAAATACAACAAATGACCTCCAAAAGCAAAGAAAATTGATGACTTCTTTTTTTATACTTGTAAAATGCTTACTATGTGCTAGATACTGTTTTAAGTTCTGGGGTAGAAACAAGATAATCAGGTTGGACCCAGTTCCTGTCCCACATGGGACTCAGACTCTAAATAGGAGGAAGGAGGATTTAATACACATTTTACAGATGAGGTAACTGAGGCCCAGAAAATTTAAGTGACCTGCCTAAGGTGAAGTCAATATTAGAACCCAGGACTTCTGACTCCTCAAGCCTGTGATCCTTCTGCTAGGCCATTTTGTTTATTAGCAAATGGTGTTGAGAATTTGGATGTTAAATTGCGATAGAAATATTCTGACCAAAGGAAAAGTTCCTACTACAGATTGCATCTAAGCTTATGAGGCTAGGTATATAATATTGTACATTAATCATTCAATCAATCACATTTATTGAGCGCTTACTGTGTGCAGCAAACTATACTAAATGCTTGGGAAAATATATTACAATATGACAGAGTTAGTAGACACAATCTCTGCCAAGAATGAGCTATGTTTCATATTTTTTTGTCTATCCCAACTGAGTTGGATAGTACATTGCCTCAGTTGCACAATTCAGTGGTATTCAGCCTGGGTGCAGACTCATATATAACCTTAGTTTTCTTTAAGGAACAGAAATCTGTGTGTGTAGGTGGGTGGGTGGTTCTGAGAACTGGTTTTTAATCCTACCTCTGTCACCGATTTACTGTGTGACCTTGAACAAGTCATTTAACTTCTATGTGCCTCAGCTACCTCATCTGTAAAATGGAAATTTAATTAGTTGTGTGCAGGCAGTATGTCTTTTATTGTCTTGCTGTACTCTCCCAAGTGCTTAGTACAGTCCTCTGCAGAGTGAGGGCTAGGTAAATATGAATGAATTGAATGAATGAATCCTCCCTTCTACTTAGGCTGTAAACCAATATGAGATAGGGATTGTAACAAACTTTTATCTACACCAGGGCTTAGAATGGTACCTGTTATAGTAAGCACTTAAATACCATAAAGAGTATTCACACTTAAGACAAGGTACAGTTAAAAATTGCAAACCAAAAATGTTCAGTGCAACAAAATGTTTCTAAAAGATAACCATGGGAAAACTCAGATGGATTAGAAATTGAAAGTGCAGCATCTTTGAAACCAATTTCTAAATAAGGAGGTGAAACATAAAATACTCCACTTTATGATCTTATTCATCCAAAATCTTTATCAAGTCTGATTATTATGTCTCAGTTGTAGGATTTTGTAGCAGACAACTGCCAGGCAATAGGTAATAATAATAATTATGGTATTAATTGCTTACTATGTTCCCAGCACTGTTCTAGGTGCTGGGAAAGATAAAGTTAAATCTGGTTGGACATAGTCCCTGTCCCACATGGGGCTCACAGTCAGAGAAGCAGCGTGGCTCAATGGAAAGAGCCCGGGCTTGGGAGTCAGAGGTCGTGGGTTCTAATCCCAACTCTTCCACTTGTCTGCTGTGGACCTTGGACAAGTCACTTCACTTTCCTGTGTCTCAGTTACTTCATCTGTAAAAATGGGGATTAAAAAAATGTGAGCCCCACATGGGACAATGTGATTACCCTGTATCTAGCCCAGCGCTTAGAACAGTTCTCTGCACATAAAGCTTAACAAATACCATAATTATTAATCCCCATTTTCCAGATGAGGGAACTGAGGCCCAGGAAAGTCAAGTGACTCACTCAATACCATACAGCAGACAAGTGGCAGAACTGGAATTAGAACCCAAATCCTTCTGACTCCCATGCCCATGTTCTATGCTTCAGGGGCAGAATTGCTGCTGAGAAGGCAGGCTTGTTGTGTAGAGCTTGTGTAACCCCTCATTCTCCGGGTTTCAGCTGGAGTGTCAAGCAGGGTGGACCCAAGACCTTTGAGGATCAGGATAACCAAATATTCCAGCCATCACAATGCAGAAAGTGATCCTGGCAACCTCCACTAAGCCCCAAATGTCCCTGAGAAAATCTGGTCCCTGGGAGCCTCTCCCAAGAGTAGAATAAATTTTACTGCTCTGATGGTTAACTTTTATAAACCTCTGTTAAAGGATCAGAGATCAATCAATCATATTTTTTGAGAACTTTGTGTAGAGCACTGAGCTAAGAGCTTGGGAGAGTACAATATAACAGAGTCGGTAGTTGTGCTGTTTCCTATGTCTCTCAAGCAATGGTATTTATTGAACACTTATTGTGTGCACACCCCTGTACTTAGTGCTTGATTTGAATTCAAAATAACATGTTAAATTAATTAACTCTTGCTCTGAACAGTCTGGACAACAGAGTATTGGGTATCATGAAGTTGAAGTTTTTCTGTGAAAAATTTCCAATGAAATGATATAGGAAAAATAAAAAGGACGAAGGAGGATGAAAAAATGCAAGTCTGTGCTTTCTCCTGTTTTAATGAATGAGGGACTGAAAATCCCAATTATGCCAGGCTATATTAATTGGTTATTAGAATAAATCAAATTCAAAAGCACTGAAAATTACCAAGCTACTATTTGAAAGCCAAATCCCAAAAAACTGTAGACTGAAGCATAGATCTACGGTGGTGGTTGGGGGGGGGGGGGGGGGGGGGGGGGAAGGGGTTGATATTTCTAAAGAGCCTGGAACTTTAAAAACTCTGGTTTTCCACCTGACCAATAAATTAATGTTAAAATCTAAGAGCTACATTTGTAGTGCTTCAAGAAGCTGCCATTAAATTTGGTTCAATTTACTGGAGAACCAGGGCTACATGGTTAATGGTGTCATTCTGCGGTTTAGAGCCTTTTAATACTGGTTTGTTATAATGTAAAACCTAATCCTAGCAACGAGTGGGAGATGTATAGAATTATTTCTCAGAGGAAACTGGACTTTGTCAGCATCACATCGTCTCTGGACATCAACTTGCCATGTTCAAATATTGGAAACTGGGAAGGATAAATCATTGCCGTAGCCCAGAAATAGCAATGTTTATATAGCCCTATGTTCTCATTTTAAGGAAAACAGAGCAATTTTCTGAAATATCCTGAAAATATTCCCCATGTTTTACAAGCACTGTTGAATTAGTATTGTTAGATACTTGGAAGTAGTTGAAAGTAGATGCACAAATCTAAGTTTGAACATTTTGACCTAATGGAAAGACTGTGAACCAGGTTGTTAGGAGACTTGTGTTTGAGTCCTAACTCTGACAATTGCCTATTGTTTGATCTTGGCCATATCACTTAACCTGTATGGGCCTCAGTTTCTTCATCTATCAAATTCATTCATTCAATTCATTCAATAGTATTTATTGAGCGCTTACTATGTGCAGAGCACTGTACTAAGCGCTTGGGATGAACAAGTCGGCAACAGATACAGTCCCTGCCGTTTGACGGGCTTACAGTCTATGGGGATGAGCTAGATTGTGAGCACCATGTGAGATAGGGACTGTGTCCGTTTTCATAGCCTAGCATCTAACCCAGCTCCTAACACTTTATAAATGCTTAATAAATGTCATAATTATAATTATTATTATGTTATGATTTCTTCAGAAGCAAAACCCTCCCTTTGAGAATCCAACAGCCAGGGAAGTCACAAGTGCCATCTGGTCCATTACCCTGCCTTCACAAAGACGAGTTTCTAAACTAGTTTCTTTTCATCATTTCCCACCAATTCTGTCTGTTATTCCAAGGTGGACTTTCTTGGATCTGAACTTTGGCAAAGAACCCTTAGCCAAGAACTCCTGGTATTGTAATTTCATCTTGGCATTCAAAATTTACTTTCTGGGGTGAAATTTCTCATATTAGACCTTAACCCAGAGTAAATAATTTTAGAAAGCATCATAAAATTCTATTCATTCTTTTTTAGAACTTTTATTTCAAGCCACAAAAATTCAGCATATAAATATGTGGTACATCACAATAAACGTCAGAAAGGAGATTTACTGAACTGTCACTGACATTTTTCATAACACACAGCAGATGTGACTGAAATAAGACCACAGAGTGCTCTCGTGTCCTAAGTATTTTCCAGATTTTTTGGGTGTGTTGGGGGATATGCAAATGTTTGAAGTATAATTGTTAAATTCTGATTGAGAAACGTAACTCTTCTTTATTTGAGGAAAATGTGGTAGATGGTGAAAGCAGAACAGTCTTCTTTTCCTACTAATTTAATTCCTCCTTTATATAACCTTCTCCCAGGGTTGATTCTAGGAATAACCCTTCTGATATTAGAGTCAGCTAAAGCTACTTCAGTGGATCTAGCATAGCAGAAATCACTTCTTGATGCTAACCAAAGGAGATGGGTAAATGACTCTAGGAAAACATTTAAAATCAGAAAATGTAAGCTTTTGGAAACTCAGTGGAAGGTAAGGATAAGAACACATCTTCTCCTTCCATAAAGCAGTATGAATTCTTAAATAAATTATCTGTAAGGACAGTGATATGGTCACTGAAAAATCTAAATTGTAAGTTGCATAAGAATTAAATCTCTTTCCCCAGTGATTCAATAGCTCTAAAAGGCAAAAAGATGCACCTAAGATTCTTAAGAGAACTCTGTGAAACTTTGAGGGAGTGAAATTTTCCAATGATTCCCTGGATCACTGCTAGGTGATGAACAAATCATCATAACTTGAAAACTGCCTCCCTGATGATATATCCCTACTCTTTTCTTTTGACTCTCCTTAGTTTTGATTTTCTTACCCTTCTTCTTTTGATAGTCTTGATGCTTTTATCTGTTTTCTTATTTTAAGTGCCCCCAGAACTATCTGAGGACCTTTCCAGTCAGCTGTATCTTTGGAATCTGTATTGGTGTCATTATATTTAGGAGAAGGAGAGGGCTTGGAGTCAGTCCAAATGACTCCAACAACCCATGTTAGAAATCAACTTTTCAGGTAGACAGGAGAGGGACAAAATCTCCTCAGTTCATGCTTCCCAACCTTTCCAAAGGAGATTGACAGGAGTCACAGTCAGTAGACAGGGAGCCCAGTGCAATAGGGTAGGAGAAATGTGGTTTATCTCTGTCCTCTTACATATTTCCTCACTCTCCTTCTATCCCATGCTTAATGGCTCTAGGGGATTTTATTGGCCTAGGTACTGAGTATCTGTCTTAACCATCCTTTATTTAGCTAACATTTGCATAGTCTGTTGTCATTCGTGACCTTGACTCTTAACTAATGGAGCTAGCAATATGCTCATTCAAATGAGTCCTCTATTCATGAGTCCAGCTCCTCTAATGTTTATGATGTTGAAAGCATCCCATGTTCACCTTCCTGTTTGGCTAGTCCTGAAAATCACTACTAGTGATCATTTATTTCATCTGTCCATATAACCCTCACTTTTGAAAGCATATAGAAAATTAGTTAAAATGATTTATTAAATCAGTAACAAATCTAGTATATTCTGATTTTGGAAAATAATGACTACTTACTGGGATTTACACCCAAACATCAAACTGGTCTTCAAATAAATACATATTCATGATGGAATGACTTCAAGAGTTACCACGTCTTAGGCCTGACTTGTTTGGTCTAATTTTTAAACCAAAGGATTTGAATTAGTTTCCTTGAAGTATATGCATAGAGAGTATATTTAAAATCAATTATAAATACATCTATGAGCCTTACTCTCTTTCCATCCAGGGGGATTGTGGGATAATAATAATAATGATGATAATAAATCCCAAGTGGTTCCGATCTACAAGATATTGTCAATATCAACTTAAATAAATGACTTCCATTTCTTGCCTTATGCTCAAGAGAAAACTGATCCAAGGTGCGTGATTAAAATCACGGAGAAGGGAGTTTGCCAGCACACAGGGCTTCATAATAATAATTGATGAAGTACTTACTATGTGCTAAACTCTGTGGGAGAGGCAAGGCAATCCCACATGGGGTTGACCCTCTAAATGGGAGGGTTAAGAGATATGTAATCCCCATTTTACTGATGAGAACACTGAGGCACACGGAAGTTGAATCATTTGCCCAAAGTCACACAGCAGAAAAGAGGGAAAGCTGGGATTAGAAGACAGATCCTCTGACTTGGAGGCCTTTACTCTTTCCACTATACCATGTTGCTTCTCACAGTCTCTCATTTTGTACCTAACTCTACATACCATCATATCAGCCTTTTTCTATACCATTTTCAACCAACGTAGAACAATGGTGTTGGATTGGCCTGTGAGGGCATTGACTTCAGAAAAGCAAATTTCATCTTAAATGGGGCACATCAGTCGAAGAGAATGTATTTCTTCCTTTCAAACCTTGAGAAAATGTTTGCTTGGTATGACTTTGCTATTCTCTTCTTCCCAAGCACCCTTCCAATGGCCTGGTGAAAAGAGCATTTGTCTGGCAAGTGAACGGATCCTTGTTCTAGTCCTGGTTCTGTGATTTGCCTGCTGTGTGACCTTGGTTAAGTCACTTAACTTCTCTGTGTCTGTTTCTTTTTATATCAATTGGGATAAAATGCCTCTTCTCCCTCCCCATTAGACTATGAACCTCTGGTGTTACAGGGTCTGTGTCTGACCTAATTATCTTGGGGTTTGGGGGCTTTTTTATGGTATTTGTTCAGCGCTTACTATGTGCTGAGTGCTGTACCTTAATACAGTTAAGTCCTTCTATCCCAGTGCTGGGCACAAAGAACTTATCAAATATTATTATTACTACTATTATTATCATCTTCAAAGTGGACAATTAATTACATTATGTTAATATAATTTTTCATATTTTACTCACTATTTTCACCATATTTATACTCAGAGTTTAAAAAATGGGAATGTCTATTCCTGTCTCACTTGTTCAATGTGCTTTAGTAATCTGGGTGGGAGGTCATAAAGCAGTTTGGAGACTGAATATTTTTTATCTTTTAGACATTAAAAATACATCATCTCCACCCTACATTTGCTGTGGTAGGGGCTAATTTCAAACCCCATCATAAGATCTATTTGTATCAGAATAAACAATGAATTAGAGTTACCACACACATCAGGAGAGGCTATTTTAGTATTCCTTGTTTTTGCATGAAGTGTGAAAGTTTTCACCAGCATGATATCTGCCAGCTGCCAGTTAGGCGGTGGAAATGTTTTGGACAAGGATTGGAATTTCCCATCCAATTTTGAATTCCCAGAGCCAGCATAATTGGGATTAAAATGACCTTTCATCACTTTTAAATATCCCATAACATTTTTGGCAAAGGTAAATATGGTCAACCAGCCTTTTGGCCAAAATCAAGGTCTTTTAATATTATGCTGTTTATACAAATTTCTAATGCAGTTGCAGTTTATTTTGTAAATGGATAAGAGGTTATTATATATTAGAGAGCAATGTTCTGCACACAGTAAGCCCTCAATAAATACCATAAATTGATTCCTGGGCACAAGACAATCTAGTGAAGAGGTTGGAAAGAAGAGAATGGCCTTTTTTTAATACTTCTTAAACATTCACTGTGTGCTAGTCACTCTATTTAGTGCTAGGATAGATGCAAGCAAATTAGGTTGGATGCAGTCCATGTCCCACATGGGGGGTCACGGTCTTAATCCCCATTTTACAGATGAGGTAACTGAGGCACATACAAGTTAATGGCTTGCTTAAGGTTACACAGCAAGGGACATTAGAACCCGGGTCCTTCTGATTCCCAGGCCCGTGCTCTCTCCACTAGGCAATGGTATTATAGTGTATTAGTATATAAAACAAAGCAAAGACCTATTAAATAAGACATTGAGGAAGTGCTTTAGGATTTTGTTAGATTTTTTAAGAAAAGTGTTATCCAGTACTTATGTATTTATTTACAACCATTTTACAATTCATATATACTTGTCCACTCAGTGTATTTATTTTGACAATTTTGTAAATATTTTTATGTATGCCTTCCTAGGTAGAGTGTAAACTCCTTGTGGGAAGGGAAGGTATTACTTTGCTCTTCTGTTCTTCCCGAGCACCTTTCCAAATACCACACCAAGTGGGTGCTCAATATAAGCTATTTCTAATACTCCTTCTCTGGCTCTCATCACAAAAAGCATCATCATAGAAAACTATGGCTTAAAAAAAGCAGAACTGGAAAGGTGTAGCTTTCATTTCCTCGTTGGCTTTCATTGTGCCTATAGTTGTATTTGATTTTCAAAAATGAGATATGGTTTTGACTTTAAATGATAATTGGTGAAATACTGTCCATTAGCTTTGAAAGAGAGACTTTATGGGATACAGCCTGGTGAGACTGAATCCCCAGTAGAAATTAAGCTAAGTCTGGTTATTTTATGCCCCTCATAGTCCCCAGCCTCAGCTCCCTTGTCCTGCTGTAATAAGCCTCTGATCCGTTCCTGTTGCAGCTTCTCTGTCATGCTTAATCTGGTCCTGATCAGCAATCGATTTAGCCTGAAAAGAACAAAGCAGGTTAAATCTCCTTTTGGGAGGAGAACATGTCTACCAAGTCTGCTTTATGTATGTATTGCTAACTAGTCTCTATGGCCAGTGAGTATTGCTAACTAGTCCCTTATCTAGTCCTGTAGATTCTAAGCTTGTTGTGGGCAGGGAATGTGTCTGTTGATTGTAATATTATTACAATATTATTACAGTATTATTATACTGTAATCACCCTAGCACTTAGAATGGTGTTCTGCACACTGTAAGCACTCAATACATATGGTTGAATGAATGAATTATTGGTAATAATTAGTTAATGCATCTCCCAAAAGGCCAACTACATATAGGGAAGGGACACACTCCCTGGGGGAAGACAGTTCAATGTATTTAGGAGATCCAAGATTAAAATTGTTAGCTCAGTTTCTTTCCCTTCTTCCCTTTCATGTTCCACAGGGCTTCAACAGGTCCCTAAAGCTTTTTTTTTTTTTTTTCCAGAAGTAACAGTTTAGAAGGCTAGCTCACTGTTTGACCTTTCCTTGAAACTGATTTCTGATAAATTCTATCAGGAAAAAAAAAAAAATTATTGGAAAGTCCTGAGTTAACTAAGCAATGAAATACAGAGATCCAGTTAAAATGAACATTACTCTTCCCTCATCAAGGGCCAAAGTGAAATGGACTAACATTCACCATCACATCATGAGATACTACTGTGAGTTAGATTGAAATCAGAGGGAAATAACACTGGGCATATTAGTCTGCAGATGAGTAACGGTAATTTGCCAATTGAAAGTGCTTGAAGTGCCTTTACAAATCTTTCTGTTCATGAATGTTAGAATTGTGCATGGATATAGTGGCCATATTGGCCGAATCTTTGGGAAGGTAGTGGAGGGAGACGGATGAGATGAGAAGTGGATTAAGAATTTATTTCCCTTATTTTTATAGACTAACTCTCCCAGACAATAAGGATAATAAACCTGTTGTCATCCGTCTAACTGTAGTATTATTTAAAAACAAGTTACTCTGCCTATCAAACCCATATTCTGTGATCAGGTCATACTTAATTAAAGAGCTATGGCATTCTGAGATTTGTAGTACTGAGGTTCCAGAATGCTGTTTTCATCGTACATTTCCTTCATCTCCGTCTCTTTACCCCTCCATTCTTATTTCTTTTCCCAACTCTCTTGATTTTCAAGAGAGGAAAGGAGACGGATACTGGTTTTGAATAAAAATAGAAGTTATCAATCTTGGAATGATTACTTCAGTGATCGTCTATCCCCATGATCTTCTCTGTGCCACTCCAGAAAAAAAATTTTAAAAGACTGAAAAAAAGTGCAGCGAACAGAAATATATATTGATTCCATCAACAAGACTTGCACTAGATTATTTTTTGATATTGTAACAAAGATTACAAGTGGCAGAATGAAGACCTGGGTAAAAATTCACAGTTGTGATATTTTTTTTTTCCCAATTCCTCACATTTTGTTTATGTATCAACAAAGAGTTTCAACTTTATCGAAAATCAAATTACCACGTTTTTAAGGTGGACTTGGAAGTTGGGAGAATGCTCTTTGGAAAGCAAGTTAGATGTGCATTGGGTTGAAATCTGTCTCACAGATGGAGAAATTGAGGCTGTCAGTTTATGAAATTATCCTTATTTCTTGATTGGAAAGTTCAGCTCAAAGGCTACATAGGAAGTGGGAGTTTCTCATCTGTTTTCATTCCCTGGCTTCCTCAGAGTACCTAGTATTACTATGCCCTCCATCAATCTAAAACCAAAACTGCTCCCCTTCAAAATGAAACCCAAAAAGCATGATAGGGTCTTCTATGACTTGGATAAGAGCTAAAAGAGTCCCTGTGTCCTTTATATTTGTCCTAAATATATTGCATAGGGAGCCTAACTGTGAACAAGGTGATACTGTTGGAGGTGATTAGGGAAGAAGAAAGCATGTCCTAATGAAAAGATCTTGAGAACCAAAATTGAGATCTGGGCTCTAATCACAGCTCTGCCAACAGCCTATAACATGACCCTGCTGAATTACTTTTCTTCTGTGTGCCTTAGTTTCTTATCTGAAATTTGGGAGTACATGGTTGCTCTCCCTATCTCTTCAATTGTGAATCCCCTGGGAAAAATTGTGTGCCTAATTGATGATTTTATATCTTATCTACCCCAGATCATAGCTAAGTGCTTTGGCACATATGAAAAAGTTAATAAATTCCATGTGTTTTGTTGTTATTGTCATAATTATCATCATTATCATTATGGGAAAAATTGACTCCATAGCTCATAAAAGAAGAGAGATAAATTTGGATAGGGAGATAATTGTTTTAAAAAGTCATGCTACAACCATAACCAAACACCTAGTTGGAGCCTGGACCTTAGCCATCCTGACTCCAAGTTTAAATGCTGTTTTCCATATCGGTATTTTCAAAATCATATATTATAATTGCATTATTCAATGAAGGGAAAGAGACCTTAAATAGCCAACTTACTAAATGAAAACTGTCAAAGGCAGAAGATGTCAGCTTGATATCTAGGTGTGGCTATCCTTTAAGGTAGTGTCATCCCTCCCTCACCCCCTTGAATGTTGTAAATCTTCAGAAATCTACTT
This sequence comes from Ornithorhynchus anatinus, assembly GCF_004115215.2. Classification (NCBI taxonomy): domain Eukaryota; kingdom Metazoa; phylum Chordata; class Mammalia; order Monotremata; family Ornithorhynchidae; genus Ornithorhynchus; species Ornithorhynchus anatinus. The sequence continues at coordinate 32,165,591 of NC_041745.1, forward strand.
TTTTCTCTCCTGAAAACAGAATTTTTGGGGAAAGACATTCTGAGAAATGATTTGGTCCATCAGAAAATTTCTCTCAGAGCCAAACTCTGAGAAAATGAAAAACCAAACCAAACAACAACAAAAACAATGACAACAACAAAAAAAAACCACATTGTTTTTCTTTCAGCCCAGGTAGAGAAAATGAGAATTCTTCTCACTGAGCTTGTCTGTGAAAAATTTCATAAATTTCTCAGGGGAACTGTCATATTTGAGAATCAGCATGGCAGCAACAAAGCTGGCTGCCAGCCTCCACCAGAAAATCCATCATTTCCTCACAAGCTCCATCATAAGTGCTGTTGCAAAAAGATACAAGATATCACCAGAAATGGCTAGTCACCAGGGTAATGTGACAGAGACACTATTATTTTAGTGCCCAGATCCTCTATCTTAAAATAACCACACCAACCCAAGACATTCTGATCCCAAGTTTATAATCTATCAGGTCAGCTGTGAATGGGAAATAGGTCCCATGACTTGCAAACCACTCCCCTAAATACCTCCTCTTACTTTTCAGTTGCAAAGAAGGGTGGACACGCACATCATCTAGCATTTGTGAAAATCTAGAAACATAAAATACTGAACAGAAAAGACTTTCCAACTAGAAGCTTGTGCACTTCAATTACATCATTATTCCACTGCCTTCTGTTTAGGTGAACAAGAAGCAAGTAATGTCTCGATCAATGAGTGGTAACTATTGAGTACTTACTGTGTGCAGAATGCTCTACTAAACACTTTGGAAACTACAATATAACAGAGTTGGTAGACACAATCCCTGCCCTCAAGGAGCTTACAGTCTAAATGAAGAGCTTACAGTCTAGAGGTCGCCTGAGAAAAAGTTTGTGTTTTTTTTTTTAAAAAAAAGCTGTGTACTTCAACAAAGCTATTTTCAACCTCCTCTAATATCTGCTGAATTATTCATTCATTCATTCAACCATATTTATTGAGTGCTTATTACGTGCAGAACACTGCTAAATTATTGAAAAGTATAATTCAGCAGTAGAGACAATACCTGTCCACATAGGGGAAGCGGGTAGACAGACATCAAAACAAGTAACAGGCATCAATATAAATAAATAGAATTATAGATATATACACATCAAAACAAGTAAATAGGCATCAAGATAAATAGAATTATGGTGTGGCTCAGTGGAAAGAGCATGGGCTTTGGAGTCAGAGGTCATGGGTTTGAATCCCGGTTCGGCCACTTGTCAGCTGTGTGACTTTGGGCAAGTCACTTCACTTCTCGGTGCCTCAGTTCCCTCATCTGTAAAATGGGGATTAAGACTGTGAGCCCCACATGAGACAACCTCATTCCCCTGTGTCTACCCCAGCACTTAGAACAGTGCTTGGCACATGATAAGCGCTTAACAAATACCAACATTATTATATACACAAGTGCTGTGGGGCAGGAAGAAGAGGGTAGAGCAAAGGGAGCAAGTCAGGGAGAAGCGGAGGGGAGGGCGAACTGAGGAAAAGTGGGGCTTAATCTGGGAAGACTTCTTGGAGGAGGAGAGCCTTCATTAGGGCTTTGAAGGGGGGAAGTGTGACTCTTTGGCGGATTTGAGGAGGGAGGGCGTTCCAGGCCAGAGGTAAAACGTGGGCCAGAGGTCCACGGGGGAGGTGAGAAGGAGGCCCAGTGAGGAGGTTAGCGGCAGAGGAATGGAGTGTTTGGGCCGGGTTGTAGAAGGAAAGAAGGGAGGTGAGGTAAGAAGGAGCAAGATGATGGAGAGCTTTGAAGCCAATAGTGAGGAGTTTTTGTTTGCTATGAAAGTTGATAGGCAACCACTGGAGATTTTTGAGGAGCGGGGTGACATGCCCGGAGTGTTTTTGTAGAACGATAATCTGGGCAGCAGAGTGAAATATAGACTGAAGTGGGGAGAGACAGGAGGTTGTGAGGTCAAAAAGGAGGCTGATGCAGTCATCCAGTGGGGATGGATTGAGGGACTGTACTAATGTGGTAGCAGTTTGGATGGAGAGGAAAGAGTGAATCCTGGCGATGTTGGCGAAGGTGAGACCGGCAGGATTTGGTGACAGATTGGATGTGTGGGGTGAATGAGATAAAGGATGACATCAAGGTTGTGGACTTGTGAGACAGGAAGGATGGTCGTGCTGTCCACAGTGACGGGAAAGTCAGGGAGAGGACAGAGTTTGGGAGGGAAGTTAAGGAGGTTTATCTTGGACATATTGAGATTTAGGTGGCAGGAAAACATCCAAGTAGGGATGTCCTGAAGGCAGGAGGAGATGTGAGCCTGGACGGAGGGAGAGAGAACAGGGGAGGAGATAGAGATTTGGGGGTCATCTGCATAGAGACGATAGTTGATTTACTCAAACGTTTGCAAATAATTATCTCTTCCAAATAGTTTTCATAGAGCACCATGATGATCCGACAAACTACCTGAATGGTGCAACCAGATAAGCTCTCTAACAGGGATATGTTCTTCCACAAGCCACATTTGCCATCAAAGGGCAGGGACTGTTTCTATCTGTTACCGATTTGTACATTCCAAGTGCTTAGTACAGTGCTCTGCACATAGTAAGCATTCAATAAATACTCTCGAATGCATGAATGAATTTACTGAAATGGAAGGAACACATCCTGAGTCTGCAGGGTTACATCTGTTTTACAAAGCCACTTAGTGCACAACAATGTAAGCAATGTCTGGCCCTGGTCACACCAGTGGTCTTTTGATCCACTGATAATTGTTTCAGATAATGGCACCAAAAAATTATGGGAGTTATACTATAACTGTGTTTTCTTTGATATATTATCCCAGGGTTAGAAATGTACCATCCACATTTCTCTCTCTTCCTTCTATATCCCTTACTTTCCCTTCTAGTAATGATTATGGACCTTTCAACCATGATGTATCCTAACCTTTTTTCATCTACTGATATTTAGCACAACTCTCTCTGGCAAACTATTACAAATATAAAATGATTTTGAAATTAAGTATAACATGTTCCTTTAAAATACATGTTTGAATAACTCGACCTGATCTTGCATGAAAAACATATCATGGTTAAATCATCTTCAACATGTGGAAAAAAAGTGGTTTATTCCTAGCCATTGAACTATTGGTTATGCACTGAAATATAGTGAGAAAATTTTAAGATACTATGAAATTGTTGATTATAAGAAATTAAGACCTTATCATTCCAAAAGAGGTTGAAATGATTCATTCATGCAATTGAATGATTTTAAAACATATTTCTGAAGAGAGAAGGAGGAGAGTTGGGAAGTTTGAATAAAGGGAAAGGGGACTGAAAGTAAGAAACCACTGAGATCAATTTTTTTTTTAATTTCATTCAAGAGACCAGCAAGACATAATGTACAGACCATTCTCCTTCAGTTATTTCTGGGCTGTTAAGAGTCAGGGTGTGGGTAATTTGGAACTGTGAATAACCATATAATTGTAATAAAGTGCTCGCTGTCTTGGGAAAAGAGAGCAATCCTGTATATCAGGAAAGTTGGATTCCAGCCCTAGTTCTGCCTCTGGCCTGCTATGTTATCTTAGGCAGGCAACTTACTTTCTCTATGTTTCAGTTGCCTCATCTTTAAAATGGGAACAAAACACCTGTTCTCTTCCCCTCTGAGATTATAAGCACCATGTGAGATAGATATGGTGCCTGATCTAATGCTAACCTTCTCAGTGTACCTCAATCTCTCTATCTTTCCGCTGACCTCTAGCTCATGAGCTGCCATTGGCCTGAAATACCCTCCTTCTTCATATCAGACAATGACTCTCCCTGCATTCAAACCTTAATTGAATGCTCATCTCCTCCAAAAGGCCTTCCTTAACTAAGCCACCCTTTCCTGTTCTTCCACTCCCTTCTGCGTCTCTCTGATTTGCTCCATTTATTCATCTACCTTCCCAGCCCCAGAGCATTTATGTACTTATCTGTAATTTAATTTATTTATATTAATGGCTGTCTCCCCCTCTGGACTGTAAGCTCATTGTGGGCAGGGAATGTGTTTATTATATTATTATATTGTCCTCTTCCAAGGACTTAGTACAGTGTTCTGCATACAGTAAAATGCTCAGTAAATATGATTGACTGACTGATCTAATTATCTTGTTTCAAGCTTGATGCACAGTAAGCACTTTAAGTATATAATTAGTTGAGGGTGATTTATTTTATTTTCTATCACCTAGGCATAGTTATTAAGTGCTTATGGTGTGCAGAGCACTGTACTAATGCCTAGGAGAGTTCAGTTTAAGAGAGTTGACAGACATGTTTCCTGCCCACAAGAAGGGCTTAGTACAGTGATTTGCACACAGTAAGCACAAAATACATGCGATTGAATGAAAGGAGCTTATAGTCTAAAAGGGAGTCAGATATTAGGATAAATAAATAAATATATAAATTATGGCTCTATATATAAATGCTGTGAAAAGGGTGAATAGAGGGCACAAATCCAAGTGCAAGGGTGATGCAGAAGGCTAAGTACAGTGTTTTGCACACAGTAAGCACTCAATAAATACTATTGAATGAATGAATGAATGATTATTTCAATAAGACTTTGAAGCTGGGGAGAGTGAAAATCTGTTGGATGAGAAGAGGGAGGGAGTTCCAGACCAGAGGCAGGACATGGGCAAGGAGTGGGCAGCAAGAAAGAGTTGCAGGGCATAGGTTGGTATTAGAGGAGCAAAGTGTGAGGCTAAGTTGTAGAAGGAAATCAGAGAGGTAAGATAAGAGCAGCAAAAGTGACTCAGTGCTTTAAAGCCAATGGTAAGGCAGTTCTCGAGGAGTGGGGAAATATGGACTGAAAGCTTTTTGTAGAAAAAGGATCCGGGCAGCAGAATGAAGTATGGACAAGAATGGAGTGAGACAGGAGGCAGGGAGGTCAGGAAGGAGGCTGATGGAGTAATCAAGGCAGGATAGGAGAAGTGCTTGGATTAATATGGAAGCAGTTTGGATGGAGAGAAAAGTGTGGATTTTAATTGTGACTCTTAGTGATGTGGTGAAGGTTGAACCGACAGGACTTGGCGATAAATTGAATATCTGGGTTGAATGTTCAGGGATCTTGTAATTATTTTCAGTGGTAGAAAATGTTAGTTCAGAGCTACAGTTATCAGTCAGTGGTATTTATTGAGCACTGACCCTACGCAGACCACTGTACTAAGCACTTCGGGGAGCACATTAGAGTTGGTAAACACCATTGCTGTGCCCTAGATGCTTAACTAGTAGCCACTGGAGAGAGTACAAGTTAGTGGCCAAAAGGGTAGTGTCCATAGAATATTGAAAGTCACCTGTAATAGTAAAATTCTCATTTCTGAATTAAAGGTGCCAAGATAAAACAAGAAAAAAGATAGTTGTAGAATAAATTATTAAATAGAAGTTTCATATTTCAAAAAGGGCTTGGATATTAAGGAGAAAGAGATGGTTTCAACTATAAAAGGTCATGTAGTGCACCCAAATTGCTTGTTTTGAGAAATATAATGCCAAAAATAGCTAGAGTAAAGAAGATAAAGAAAAAGACAGGCTTAGTGGCTTTTGGCTAACGTCACTGATGATTTGAGCAGACTGGTTATAATAGTACTTATGGTAAAGAGGCTGACAAGATTGTTGATTCTATTCAAAACCTGGTTGAGGGAAACAATCAGTAACTATCACCTCGCCTCCCTGAAAATTCTCATCTCCTTTCCACTGAGGTTGAAAAAAGAAACAGGGAACACTCCCACCTTCCTCCTCCCCACAGAGGCCCCTGCTCCTGACATGTTCTGTGTGTGCTAGTTCACAGACAGAAGTAGCTGCTGATTACTCTTGGCATCTTCCTCCCCGAACAGCCAGCTACACCACTGCCTCCCCAGAAATTGACCTCAGCTCTCCTCTGCAGCAACGAGGAGACTCCATCCCATCCTGCCTTCCACCACCCCAGTAGGAAAGAGAAAAGCAGGAGCAACATGAAGCCTCCACAAAATGTGGAAGCAGCATGGCCTAGAAAAAGAACAAAGGCCTGGGAGTCAGCAGACCTGGGTGCTACTCCTGACTCTGCCAATTGTGTGATGGGTGACCTTGGGCAAGTCACTTTCCTTCTCTGTGCCTCAGTTACCGCATCTGGAAAATGAAGATTAAGCCCGAGAGACCTATGCGGGACAGGGACTGTGTCCAGCTGACTATCTCACATCTACCCCACTGCTTAATACAGTGCCTGGCAAATAGTAAGTAATTAATAAGTACCATAGGCAAAAAACAAAGAAAAAAGTCGGAACGATGCTATGGCTATTGGTGGATTTTGAGTCACAAGAAGTCTGGGATTCTGCTTCTCTAGCCAAAGTAATAATAATAATAATGGTATTTAAGTGCATACTATGTGCCAAGCACTGTTCTAAGCACTAGGGTAGATGCAAGGTAATGGGTTGTCCCACAGGGTGCTCACAATTTTAATCTACATTTTACAGATGAGGTAACTGAGGCTCAGAGGAGTTAAGCGGCTTGCCCAAGGTCACACAGCAGATAAGTTGCGGAGCCTGGACTAGAACCCATGTCCTCTAACTCCCAAACCCATTTTCTTTCCACTAAGCCATGCTGCTTTTGTTTTCATTTTGTGTGTTTGCCCTTGTCTTGTTACTTAACTTTAGTGTTCTGTTGTTTCATCACTTCTCTTGTCTGTTTCCCATCTTTTCTTCCTCACATGTAGTCTCAGATTTTCAACCTGTTTAGAGCCAAGAACTGTGTCTAGTTCCCACTTCTGCATACTTTCCCAGCTGTTAATACAGTGGTCATCATACAGAAAATGCTTAATATAATTACTATTTCTACTTCTAATAACGATCCTATTTTTTGAGACCCAGGCATAGCTGAGTTCTGTTAAGTAATAGAGTTGTACCTCTAGAATTTAAGCTCCTCCACTATATTGTAAGCACCTAAAGGACAGGAATCACATCTACCAAAACTGTTGAATTTTACACACCCAAGTGCTTAGTACAGTGCTCTGCACAAAGTATATTTTAAATAAATAACACTGATTGATAATGTCACAAAATACATTAACCATGTCAAAATTAGCAGAATATGTCCTAAATTGGTGTAAATATTTTTAAGTCTGGTAATTCTTTGCAAAAATGCATACATGGTGTCGATATATTCAACTTAAAGAGACACATACCAAGGCTAAATTCTGAAAATAAAACTCCATAAATACCTCCAGCTATCATGAGAAGTTTAATTTGCTATCAATCTGGAAAGAGTTTACATGGTATTTTAAAAGAGCATTTTTGAACATCTCATTAAGACTCTAAAGTGAAACGCTCTCAATTGTAGTAATTTTTCAACAGACTGCTCCAATCTTGTTGTAATTTCTTGTTTTTATCTGATTTATAATTTTGCATCCTGGTAGATTAAATTGTCTAAAGTGTGCAAGTAGAAAATCTAAAGCCTACACTAAGCTATATAAAACAAATGGGCAAGGGTTAAAACAGCATAGCTTACAAACTTCATGAATCTGCAACTGGCTTCTTCCAAAGCATAACTAATTTGACTCAACTGCTTTTCTTCAGGCTACTAGATGTCCTGCGGAACTAGAATATAAATATCGTATTATATGAACCCACTTAACAAAGTCCATTTTCCCAGTCTCTTGCATTTCTATTTAATTAAGTATTATGGAATACTGAAACCATCCACCTTAAAGACCCACCTAAAAGTGTTCTAGCCTCAGGGGGGCTGGAAAAGGGTCAGCTGCTATCGCTTCTGTATTAACCCTTCAAATAATTGTTAATCAGAATGTCACCTCTTGTCCCTCTGTTCTCTGATGTCAAACATGTGTGAGTTACCATTATCTGTGAAAGTCTTTTAGTCCCTTTTGGTTGTCCATAAATTCCATTTTCATCCCCTTTTAGCACTTAATCAGAGTTATAAGTAGGATAGCGTATTCTCTTAAAAGCTCTGACCAAAAATTGTTTAAGAAGACTAAAGTTCACTGAAGCTGCCTGTCATAATTAGATTTCTTAATCAGGTTTGCAAACTGATGGTGTGTAATACATTTCTACAGCAATGATCGAGAATATATGTGCCATCTAATTTGATGGGCTATTATGGATGGAAATTGTATTTTTAAAATTTGACGTACAAGTATTTTTTTTTCCTTAACAGATCTATTTATATCATGTATAAGATGAATCTACAATAGTTAGGTCCTTAGATATTTCACTGGAGCTGGGATGTTCATGGTTATGTTAACCAAGATACCATTTGATAATTCTGTACATCTCATACTTGTGCCAGTATACCTTCCAGGCACATATCAATTCTGTTCATCATTTTAATATTTTCCATGAGAATATACTTAAAATTTCATGAAAGAATACCCCAAAAAAGCAAGAAATGGGTGTGGTTTCAACAAAGCTTAAAGGCATAAAAAGAAATTCAAATGACATTTGAAGATGATTTGTGATAGTATCAGCTACCCCTGTCTAGTTTATGACTTTCAGGAAAATAGTCACCCCACTAGAAGTATTCAGCAAGGGGAAACTTGATGTTTGTGTGTTTGTAATCATTATTATTAGTAATAATAATGGTATTGGTAGAATCATCATTGCCTTATAATGGTATTTAAGTGCTTAACATGTGCCAAGCTCTGTACTAAATACTGGGTTGGATACTATAATGGGATTAGATACAGTTTGTTAATGGGAGGGAGAACAAATTTTTAATCCCCATTTTACAGATGAGGAAACTACAGCACATAGAAGTGTCTTTCTCAAGGTCACACAGCAGGCAAATAGCAGAGCTGGGATTAGAACCCAAGTCTTCCAACTGCCAATCTTGCCCTTTTTACGGTAAACATTGAGGTTCCTCATTTGACAGTATAGCTTTCATTGTTTAATCTATATAGATATATTTAATCAGAACAGAGATGACAATGAACTGGTCTGATTCTTATAGGGAGGAAAATCTAGTTTAAAGACACCCTGAAATATAATCAATTAATCAATCAATGGTATTTATTGTGGGTTTACTGTGTGCCAAACACTGTACCTAGTGTTTTGGAAGGCAATATAACAGTTTACACTTCCTGGTTTTCCTCAGCACCAACACAAATGGTCAACAATCATTTATTAGAAAGGCAAGTCTTTGGTTTGCTAATAAGTACAATAAAATATTCTATTCCAACAATCACTAGAAACCTGGAGGTGAATGGAGATTAGTATTGTAAAAACTGCTCAATATTGCATATTAGTGTGGTTACCTACTAAAAATGTACCATACTTAGTTCTGTGGTTAGGAAAATTGTTTCCCTCAGTAAACATTTTCTCAACAAAAGTATTATATATTCTAAGATGACTACCATAATTTTAGACCCCAAACTGTCATTTCTGCCTGACTAATTACCTAAATCCTTTCTAAGATTTCTATGAAAAAGGACTGATCATTTAAACTCAAAGGAATAAAAAATGTTATCTAAAACTAACATCTTGTTAAAATTGTCGTTAGCTATATATACATAAATATATCTAGGCTTAGTTCTACATCTCAGACCTAGCTATGCTTTCTTGAATTACTGAAAAATAAAACTCTGTAAGCAAAAAGTCTCAATTAGATGCACTGAATATTCTGAAAATCCAAAGTCCTGGGACAGATTTAGAGAAGCCACTCTTCACTCTAGAGAGTGAGATTCCAGGTTGTCAGACACACTGAGATTTCAAACCAATTTCTATAATACAGAGAAGCAACTCAAACATAGAATACACAAGTAGGTAATTCACTAGGAGATTTTATATCATTTTGAAAAATAATGAACCAGAGATACTGCCACATTTTCTTTAGAGGATTTTGTTTATATTTTTCTCCCTCCCACTGCTACAACAAAAATCTACAGTCCCAAGAGTAACCTTCTTGGCCTTTAAAATAAATGAATGTTCATATTTTTAAATCAAAGATTATTGCTCTCCACAAATGAGTAAGGAGGAGCTGATGAAGCATTGGATTGAAGAGATGATATTTGAAAATTTAATCTCACGCCCTTACACGGAATGCCTTCCCTCCATTCTCCACTATATCACATCCCATCTCTCTTTGAAGCCATCCTAAATTGTCACCTCTCCAAGAGGCCTTCCCAGATTAGTTCCTCATCTACAGTTTGTGCCATGTATCATCTATCTCAGGGATATGTATTTAGTTATTTGTGCATTTACTCTTCTATAGTTAGGTTTGCATGCTTATATTCACTCCATGTGTATTTGGCATTTTATGTTCTTATGTTTCTCTCCAATAAATGATAAGTTTCTAACGAGTAGGAATGATTTTTTATTTCTACTGGAAGTTCCTCAAGTATCTAATTCAGTGCCCTGAATACAGCAGGGACTCTGTAAATTCTGTTTGTAGTGATGATGATGATGATGATCACGATGACAGTGATGATTTTAGCATTACATTTTCTTGCTGAAAGAGAATAGTCAAAAATTATTGAATGGAAAACCATGTCAGAGCATTGGCAATCTCCAAAGGGCTATTGGGATGGAGAAAATAAGGTTTGGAACTTGGTGAAGACAGTTCATCATCATAATCATCATCAATGGCAACTTTGATGTAGTCACTACTGTATGTGCAGCAATGTTTTTGGACACTTAGAAACACACAAAAGAAGTAGAGTCTTTGGTCCCTCTCATTAAGAACATGGCACTCTAATGTTGGAATCAATTTTTGCAGAATAGTCAACTAGTAGTCTTAAAAGATCTCTTCTAATTTTTGGACAGTTTGTTTATAATGTCCATTTCACAGAATTTAAGCAAAACCAAAGCAGTGGAGTAACAAAAAGCATTTCTATTCAAGCACGTGCCAAATCAGGGATTAGGGAATATCTTTAAGAATTTGTGGGGTTTATATGACTCTGCAAGTCCCCATTTCTCTGAATAGTAATTAAAATAATTGCATTTGTTAAGTGTTTACTGAGGTAGGTAAGAGATAATCAGGTCAGTTACAACTGCTGTTCCATAGGGGCTCACAGTCTAGAGGGGAAGAAAAACAGGTATTTAATCTTCATTTTAGAGATGAGGAAACTGAACCACGGAGCAGTTATGTGATTTGACCAAAGTCACGCTGCAGGCAAGTGGCGGAAGTGGAATTAGAATCCATGCCCTTTGACTCCCAGGCCTGTGCGTTTTCTACTCAGCTAAACTGTTTCTGAAGTCTTCATTTCTACCTCTGTACAAGAGGGACAATGCCCCACTGAGTAAAGGTTGTCATTAGGATTCAAGACTATTATGTTTACAAAATACTGTGGAAATACCATGGAACTGTACTAGATTGAAAGTTACTTGAGGACATGGATCATGTCTACTAATTCTGTTGAATTATCAAAAGTGCATAACAAAGTTCTCTGCACAGAGTAGATGCTCACAAAATATTTTTGATTGATTATGACTTATTCCACCATGGAAAAAGTATTGGCCCACATTCCTAAAATAAATTAGGGTGGAGTTATGGGTGTCAAGTTAGGGATAATGAAGTCTTGGAAAATTCTCCTCCTTCATTTCCTATGTCCACTGTAATTATTCTTCATGACACATTTGTTGGTGAGGTAAATCCATAAATGTGCTTCTTTATTTCCCAGTACCCCAGAACAGCCATGCCAAGACTTTTTTTTTTCTTGTGTCTGAGCTGAGTTCTGACCAGTTATGGCTTACCTCCAATTACTTGAGATATTTTTTTCCATTAAGTAATATTCTATTTTTTTCTTGTCACTAAATGAAAGTGAACTGTTAAATGACCCAAGAATTTGGCTGAAAAACCAGAAGCTTTAAAAATGTACTTTAAAGAACCTAGTACAAGAAAAGCTACATATTGATATCACTGATTTTATCTTCTCATACTATTTCACTGAAGGCAAAATTGATTATTTTTACCACATGTTAAGCTAAGGCATATAGGGAGCAACAAGATGTTGTTACAGCTTTTAGTATGTTGATATTTTCTGACATAAATAGTAATGATAATAACAATAATTAATGATAATAGTATTTGTTAAGCACTTTGGAGCTAATAACTGGGTTAGATGCAGGTTCAACAGGTCAGATACAATTTCTGTCTCATGTGGGGCACAAATTCTAAGTAACATTTACATGGCAAAGAAATCAAGGAAACAAAACACAGTCCAAAGCAAAGGGGAAAATATAGTCTTTTTGTTGATTTATATGTCTCTGGTTCCAGTTCTCCATCTGTTTGGTGACAATTCAGGCTCCAATTTTAGTTGTGTAATGGTTCTTTTTTTTTCTTCTTCTTTTACTTAGTTCTTTCCATCTCAATTCAGAATGCTCCCATTAAGTGTGATTGTAAAGGAAACCCTTAACTCAGGACAGATGCTGAGTCTCACAGGTATAGCTCCATGACAGGTACAAAATGAGGCTTGGAATTTGCAAGTGGTCATGCGATAGCCAGATGGCATTTGCATCGGAAAGATTTAGAGCACCAATTTGGCATCCAAACATGTGTGATCACTGATTTGGAGCCCAAAGCTGTCCAGAGAATTGTTTACGTGAAACAGTAAACCACAACTTTCAACATCAGGGGCCACATATTTTAATCTATGGTTTTTCTCTTAAGTGACCTTACATTGTCTATTAATTTGAGTCTGTACTCCTTAGGCCCTTCGATACCACATTCCCAGGAAGCACTTATGTACATATCTTTGTATCTTTTCATGTATATGTCTTTATGTATGGATCTTACCTACCATTGCTAATGTACTGTGCTACTCCAAACACTTTATACAGTGTTCTGCACACAAAAATCACTTAATAGATACCACTGATTGGTCAAATAAATGAATGGCTACTGTTACTATAGGATTAAGGGTCCAACCATCCAATATCAACCCCAGAGTGCTCTTGCCCCTTTTTAATGTTTGGATTTCACAACTTGCCAGGCACACTTTTGACATGTTCACTTTATAGACACGTCCCAAAATACCATGGATCTTTCATATTCTCATGGTCATTAAAGGGGAAATGATTTGGGGATGATGTCTTGACCTAATGATTTCCAAGAAAAATGAACTGATCATATCATACTATAGGATTTGATGGGTTTATTTTTCCCTATTTTTCCCATCATCCTCCTCATCATCAGTTTCATCATTGTCATCACCAAAATCATTATTAAAAAACTATCAAAGATTATCATAGTCATGAAATTTTCCTGAACCTCATTTAAACCTGGCTTTCATATCTCAGTATTGGTATAAAAGAATATTGTTCTCATTTTTAAAGGCTTCAAAAGAAAATGACTTTCCTGAGAGAATACCAACCTTCTGATGCAAAACCAATGAATCCCTGGAAAATAAACTCAAAAGAGATTAGTCAAGCCCTTAGGAAAATCATGACTTTTCTCCATCCCAGAGGTCTTGTAGGAGCTGATCTGAATAACTTTTGTGAAATAAGCTCATCGTGGGCAGGAAACATCTTGATCAACTATATTCTATTGTACTCTCCCAAGCACTTAGTCAGCACACAGTAAGCACTCAAATACCACTGATTGATTGAAATGAGTTGTAAATGGAGCTCAATGCATGTGTGCTCAGCACATATACCACGGAATAAAATTGGAATCAACCTGGGTTTTCCCACTCAATCCTCCCCCTCCAATCAAAATATTTTTGCTGTCTCTATAACAACAGTCTTTTAGACCAAGTTGTATCAAGCGATCAGCTTTTAGATGATATCACTGGACTAACGACGTGTCAAGAGAACATTTCTGTTGCCTATAACAACAAATACTTTTCCTTTTGTCCAACAACTACTAAGCTATGTATAATGCTTCCTAGAAAAAAAGAAATTTGAATTAAAAAAACTCATAAAATTAGACTCAACTAAGCTTGTAAAATTAAGATGCTTTGAAAGAGATCTAAACATAGAAGCAGACAGTAAGTGTAATTGTCTTGCTCACTATTGCTCCCTAACATCTGGATGAGGTTTCTCTTCACATTTTTGGGAGCAAAATTTTACTTGAAAAAAGTTAACTTTAGTAAATTGCTTTGGTGATAATTATAGTTTTGAAAAGCTTGAATGGAACAATAGTTACAAAATATTTTGTTGAACATTCAGCATCTGTGCTTAAGTATTTTAAGGATGAATCTTGAACCAGCCACAAAAGAACTAGAAGTTTGCATGTATCCTTTATAATAGTATAATTATTATCAGTGTAATGGTAGTAGTTATATATATATATATATATATATATATATATATATATACATATATATGTGTGCGTGTGTATGTGTGTGCAATGTTTACTATGTACCAAACACTGTGCTAAACTTTGGGGTAGAGAAAATGGATGTTAGAGTATACTTAACTAAAACAATAAGCTGACAAACATTGATAAATCTATTCTGGTACCCTTCATACACTCATCACCAGTGCTATCATTGATTAAAAACATTATCAGATTCAAAGAAGACGACAGATTAAAACAAACTCTCTTGGTGTCCTATTGAGAACAATCTCCTCTACTGAGTGCATTCTTCACTTAGGTGGGACAGAGCAGTACCAACCTCATGCTAAGGGGACTGGGGAAGGACTTCTGGTATAATCATCTTGGAGCCATTTATATCTCTTATGTTGAGAGAGGAGGTGAATTAATTTTAGGCCGTTTTTATGCTTCCCACCCCCTCAATCTGAGCCAAGGATTTTACCCCAGAATCTGTGACCTGGATTGACTTGCAGTGAGATACAACCTTATACCCACCAGACTGAATCAACAGAGGCCACTCTACTCCAGGGTGGTCCCTGTCCCATTCAGACCCCACTTTTCTTAAGAACAAGAAGGTGAATTTCTGGTCAGATCAATGACTTGGTACCCCACATATTTTAATGGTTATTTGTTAAGTGACACAATGTGTTAAATACTGTTCTAACCATGGGAGTGGATACAACATTTGAGCTACTGTGTGGGTAGATTTCTATTTGGAAAGAAAGGAAAATGGAATCAGTGGGCAATTCACTTTTATTTATCAAATTTTAGACTGTTGTCTCTCCTACTGTAGTGCACAGGTCAAATGAAAAAGAAGAGAGCTGACAACTATTTGGACCAGAAAGAGAAAAAAATTACCTTTAAGAAAAAGAGTTTCCAAGATTGGATTTTCATTATTGTTTGTACTCCTAGAGATTGTTCTGCCATCTGAATGATGGCTTTTATTGGTGGACAGATTGTCAAGGTCTCTGTGGCCCCTGATTTTCTCTTCCTCTTACTAGTCCCTTGCCATCATTTTTCTCTGTCCATCCCAGCTTCACGTCTTCCACATAGTTCCTTTTTCCCTGCTGCCCCTGCACGTCTCCCATCCAGCTCTCTCTCCAAGTGCTAAATCCTCCCATTGATATGCACTCCCAATGGTATGTTTGCTTCTCCCTCAGTTCAGGCACAAACTGGAAGTTTCATTCACCTATTTGTCACGACCCAAAACTCTATTATTCATATTGATTACTGCTAAACAACAAAGGTAGAGGCAAACTCTCCAGATATATTTATCTGTCTATAGATACTAGATAAATGATAGAGGGATTATTATTTTCATTATTATTAAGTACTTAGTGTGAGGTACTCTACTAAGTGCTAGGGTAGATGTAATGAACCACATTATGGACATAGTGATTCTCCCATACGGGATCACAATCTAAGGTGTGTGAAGATTTAATCCCCATTCTACAGCTGCAGTAATGAGGCACAGAGAAGTTAAGTAACTTGCCCAAGGTCACATTACAGACAAGTGGCAGACCGCGGATTAGAATCCAGGTCTTCTGACTCCCAGGCTCATGTTTTTTTTTTTCCACTGGGCCACACTGATTAGATGACAATAGAGAATCTGCCTCTATCAATTTACCATAGATAGATTACTGAATAATCACTAGGTAAATAGGTAGTGATGTACATGAGTGTTTACATATAATAGTGCATAGCATTGATTTAAAAAATTGGCTGAACTTGCTAACAAGCAGATTTCTAAAGTTTCTTTACTTAAATTTAAGTAGTTACACTACTGATGCCTACATGGGTAGTGATTCCTTTATTGGAGTTCCTGTTCTTCCAGATTTCTTTTGAGAATTGTACAGAATTGTGCTATTGCAAGTAATGCCACTGAATCAGTACAAAGTCTTTTCTAAGTCTTGTAAGACATCTACTACACAAGGGACCTTTAAACAATTTGACATAATGCCCGTAAGTACTGTAGTGTCCTTGAAATCATAGAAAAATCATTGGGCGCTCTTCCATCCTGACACTAAATCCGTTCCTAGTAGTAAGTTAGGTGATTAGGGAGACATATTAATTCTTTCAGGACACTAAGCAATCATTTAGCGCTCTGCAGATGAATGCTGCAATTGGTCTCTACTCCTTGGGGCTTCAAATAGTTGATGACACACTTACTAGGATCCCAATTTACTTAATCCATGGGAGAGCCTGTCTCGGTGACTTATAAAAATAATACCTTTCTTTCCTAACACTCTGACCCTTGTTTTGCTCCTTTTACTTTGGAGCGGCAGTGATCTTCACGAAGTCACTGAAGGAGAGCAGCTCACCAATCTTTAACAGTGGGTAACATCACCTCCAGTGCTTGATTTACATTTGAGAATCCAGGACACTTGATGCCATTCCACTTCACCCTCTCCATCTTCCCAAGGAGAGACAAGGCTGGTGTATCCAGGGGAGGTGCTCTAATCATTATGCACTACTTGAGAAGCAGTGTGGCATAGTGGCTAGAGCACAGGCCCTAGAGTCAGAAAGTGATGGATTCTAATCCCTTCTTCACCACTGGTTTGCTGTGTGACCTTGGGCAAGTCACTTCACTTCTCTGTGCTTCAGTTCCCTCATTTGTCAAACAGGGATTGAGACTGTGAACCCCATGTGGGACAGGGACTGTATCCATCCTGATTTGCTTGTATCCACCCAGCGCTTAGTACACTGCCTAGAACATAGCAATCACTTAACAAATTCCATAATCATTATTATTATTATCTTTTGAGAAAGTAACCAAGGCTGACACAAAATGTCACCCTGTGTATATAGAGAAATCCTACTCCTGCTGCATGTCATGGGAGTCACAAGTCAGTGACACATCACAAATAAAGGGGCTTAGGCATCCCCAGAAAACCTGGCCTGCAGTATTAACTGTCTGCAGTTGTCCTAGGGTTTTGTGTGGATGGGTGGTCTAAGGATTTCTGAGTGTTCAATCACACTTCAGAACTAGCTGGCTTCTGGCTACTTGACTGTAGCTCAGAAGCTTACTAGGACTGCTGGGAAATATGAAATGGATCATTTTCCTCCTTTCCCACCATAATGCCAAGGGAACACATGAGAGGATAGAGGTAGGCAAAGGTGAATCAGTGTGAATGGAATGGAAAAGATTTGAGAGAAAGATGCTGATCAAAGTGATGAGAGTGAGAAAGCAGAAGATACAGAGAAGGAGAAAGAGAGCAATCGACTGACAGATAGAGTTTCAGACTGAAAGAGAGAACCTTGCTATGGATCATAATGATTTCTTTTAGAGCCGGGAGGATACCTCCAGATGGGAGTGATTCTTTCCCTTCACAAAATCCCTCAATAGAAACAATTATTTGAGGACATGAAAGGAACACAAGGGAGTTATTTGTGGCAGAAATGTCTGGCTGTACTCCCTCAATTATGTTTTTTAATTATTTTCAGATTCACCCAAGGACAGGGAATTCCCAGAATTGTACCTTTGTGTTTGGCTCTATGGTTCCCTTGGACTTCACCAGTTTCAGATTCAAATTTAAAGGCCCCAGTGAATTCTCATGACTTCCCCTGAGGGTGATAGTATGCTCTGGTAGTGAAGTTTCAAATAAAGTGAAGCCAAAATGTTTGCTGCGACTATGGAATAATTTTCTAGGGTGAGAGGGACATGGGATGGAGAGGTGGGGCAGATGAAATGGAATTATGAGGAAAGGGGCATAAGAAAATACAGAGAATATTGACAGTGGGGAAAAATTGTCATCACACCCAAAATTCTCCTGGCCAATCTCTCCTTTATTTTCTCTGGAGGCAAATATGAGTGATTCTGACTAAAGGCTAGATACTTCCTAGCTGGCAACCATAATTCTACCCACATTTTCCCCCACATTCTGAATCCACAGACAAAGAAGTTGTGCTAGTGACTTAAATGGCATAGGTTTAATTTTTCCCATGCAGGATTTTCAAGATGGGAATCCTTAAATGGGAAACCCCTTCTTTCGACCTTCTTATTCTCCATTTGAACGTCTGTGTGTCAAGTGTTTGTATGTGTGTGGATGTGTATGATGGGCAGCTGCATTCATCAAGTGTTAGACTAGAAGTATGAATTTTCAGTTGATCTGTTCTCCAACCAGGATAGATATGGCATCAGACAACTTTTTATTTAGGTTTTAAATTTTAGCTTCCCTCCACCTCAACTTCTACTTTTACCTTGCACCCGTGACTGCAAGATCCCTGGGGGAGAAAATCCAGGGCCAGGACCAGCAGGAAAAATATTAAGGGTCCCCTGGAGAGTTGCTTTAACTTTGGTTGGTCTTAGATGGACTTTGGCAAAGTGGTATGTGTGTTGTCATTGTATTTCACTATGTGCCTAATGTGAAGCATGTGAACTCAGGGGATTCTGTGTGTCCAAACTTCTTTAGAGCCAGCAGTCGTCACCCTATGCGTGTCTGATTGGCTGATATGTGGTCACCCTATCCTATGGGCATGATCCCAAATGGCCCAATCCAAATTTAATATGTTACTTACTTGCCAATGAATGTGTGTATCACCTGGTATTGCCAGTTGTATGATCTTGGGGAAGTCATTTAACCTCTCTAGGCCTCAGTTTCCTAATCTGTGTAATAGGGACTAAAGGTCTTTTCTCCCTCCTCCTAAGACCGTGTGCCCCATGTGAGATAGGGACTATTTCTGACCTGATCATATTGCATCTACCCATAGATTAGTACACTGCTTGGCACATAGTAAGATGTTATTAACAGTAATTATTATTATATCATTATAATAGTTATAATTATTATTGTGATAATCATTCTTATTATTTATTAAGAAGCATCGTAGCCCAGTGGAAGAGCATGGGCCAGGGAGTCAGAGAATGTGGGTTCTAACCCCAGCTCCACCACTGGTCTGCTGTGTGACCTTGGGCAAGTCACTTCACTTCTCTATGCTTCAGGTTCCTCATCTGTAAAATGGAGAGTAAATCTTACTCCCTCCTTCTTTAGACTGGGAGCCCCATATGGATCAGGGGCTGTGTCCAACCTAATTATCTTGTATTCAGCCCACAAATCAAAATAGTTTTTGACAAACACTAAGCGTTTAAAAAATACCTTTAAAGAGGAGATCCATTCTTCTCCATACCATGCCCTTTTTCACCCACAGGGGTGGCCCTGTATAGACTTAAATGAATATTTTCTATTGTTGCCTCTTCTTTCTCATTCAACCCACATATTCAATCCCCCACTAAATCCTGTCAGTTCCACTCAAATCCTCCCTTTCCTCTCCATCCAAACAGCTACCTAGTTAATCCAACGCTTATCCTATCCCACCTTGATTACTGGATCAAGCCTCCTTGCTGACCTCCCTACCTCCTGTCTCATCCCCGTCCAGTCCATTTTGCACTCAGCTGCCCGGATCATTTTTCTACAGAAATGTTCAGGCCATGTTTGCCCACCCCACAAGAAACACCAGTGTTTGCTCATCCATCTCCACATCAAACAGAAACTCACCATCGTCTTTAAAGCAGCCAATCACTTTGCCCCTCTTCCCTCTCTTCACTATTCTCCTACTGCAACCAAGCCCACACACTTTGCTCCTCTAATGTTATCCTTTTCCCTGTATCTCGATCTTGTCTATCTCACCACCAGCCTCTTGCTCAAGTCCTGCCTCTGGGCTGGAACACCTTGCCTCTTCATAACTGGCAGACAATTACTTTCCCCGTCATTCAAAGCCTTATTGAAAGCACATCTCACCAAGAGGCCTTTGCTGACTAAGCCCACCTCACCTCTTCTCCCATTCCCTTCTGAGTTGCCCTGATTTGCTCCCCTAGACAAGCAGTGTAGTTCAGTGGAAAGAGTGGAAAGACCGAGAGAACTCACAGTCACGAGTTCTAATCCTGGCTCGGCCACTTGGCAGCTGTGTGACTGTGGGCAAGTCACTTAACTTCTCTGTGTTTCAGTTACCTCATCTGTAAAATGGGGATTAAGACTGTGAGCCCCACGTGGGACATCCTGATGACCCTGTATCTACCCCAGCACTTAGAACAGTGCTCTGCACATAGTAAGTGCTTAATAAATACCAACATTACTATTTTTATTATCCCCCCTCCCAGCCCCACAGCACTTATGACTTATGTACTTATGTATTTATGTATTACTTATCTTTAATTCATTAATTTATATTAATGTCTCTCTCCCCATCAATACTGTAAGCTCATTATGGGCAGGGAATGTGACCGTTTATTGCTATACTGTACTCTGCTAAATGCTTAGTACAGAGCTTTGCACCCAGTAAGGGCTCAGTAAATACGATGAATGAATGAATGAATGAATGAGTATTGTTATACTGTACTCTCCCAAGCTCTTAGTACAGTGGTCTGCACACAGTAAGTGCTCAGTAAATATGAATGAATGAATTGGTCCCTCTAGCCAGCTTAGAGATTTGGCCTCATTATTTATTGTGGTTCAGTTTCTATTAAAGCATCATGAGTTGTTCTGAAAGAAAAGGTTGACCCTGAGAGAAATTTAATGTTGATTGTTTACCAGAAATAGCATGGCATCACTCATTTATAATGATCACCATGAAAAGTTTGATGTGCTGATCGTCTAAATGAGAGCAAATCTCTTTTTACAATGCTTTCTTCATATGGAAATCTATACTGTGCTTAGACAAATGAATGGCTATAGTTGGAAAGCTCTGGCATTGTCCATATAATAAGTAGCCCCAGATTTGTGGAGAAATTAGAGAATTTTGTTGGTCAATATCAGGCTCTGAAGTTAGGATTGACTCCCTGATCCTTTCAATTTCTCATAATTAGAAAGTTCATCTTTCTAGATTAGATTAGGCATTCTATGCCTATCAAGGCTGAAGGCAATGCTAGGCTTCAGAGCTCTGTATTTACCCATAGCTAATAATAACCCCAGCCATTTCAAAGCTGGAAGGCTTTTGCAGTGGAATATTATTTCCTTAGGAGAGAAATATGCAACAGGAACCTTTCAGAATTGCCATCTTCCTAATATAGAATTGGAATTTCTGAAGTGAATTTGGGTTTCTCACAATAGAGGTTAAACCAAAAAGTATTCATCCCACCCAGTTAATGCTAGTGCTAGTTTCTTTCCCTAGTGTGTGAATATGTGCTATTTTAAGAATTGTTTCAAACAGTTCTACACACACGTAGTAAGTAGCCCATGTTACTGTTGAAATACGGAGGCCAGCTTGCAGCAGTACTATGCAGGACAGTATACCTTTCAGGAGCAAAGTTTTTTTTTTTTTCCTCCAGCTGAGGCCTGGTTTTTACAGGTAGGCACTTTGCTTGGTTCCTGGTAAACCTAAGTTCTGTTCTGTCTAGAATCTGAAACCATTGATATACAGGCTATTGGTCTATTTATTGAATGATTTACTCTTGTAGAGCACTGTACGAAGCACAGAGTTGGTAGACAAGTGTCCTGCCCACAAGGGGCTTGCAGCATCCACAGATGTGAGCCCTGATAAACCACTTATAAAGCTGATGCTGGGAATTTTCAGTGATGCTACTGATGGGCTGAAGTGTCCTTTTCCCATCACCAAGGGAGTAAAGCAGGTTGTGCTTTTTTTCATAATATTTCTTAAATGTTTATCATGTGCTAAACCCCAGCATAGATAGAAATTATTCAGATTGGACACTGTCCATGTTCCACATTTGCTCACAGTCTTAATCCCCATTTTACATCTGTGAAAACTAAAGTAGCTTGCCCAAAGTCACAGAGCAGACAAGTGGCAGAGCTGGAACTAGAAGCCAGGTTTTCTGATTCCCTGGCCCAATGCTTTATCGAGTAGGCCATGCTGCTTCCCTAGGTAACCCTTGTTCTGCCTAGCCTTGCCTGAGGATCCCAAAAGGGATATGGAAACTGGAATCAAAATAAACTTTCCCCTCAGCAGGTTAACAGTGACATCACAAAGTTCTGGACTACCTCAATTAAGATTGTTGTGTGCTGCTATTATTTGATTCTATAACCACAAGCAAATGATTAAGAAGAACTGCTTTCTGAGTCAGCAGAATGTATTAGTCTGAAAAGAAAGGAGGTGGGAACCAGTCTGTAAATTTTATACGCGATTAAGGATTCCCCTTTGGTGACAGAAAGCTAAAATCACTGTCAGATTATTCAGTGATTAAAAAATATATATATATAAACCAGAGTTCCTTCCCTAGTGCACACCCACTTGCTGAGTTCCACCTCCTAAACAATTGAGTATTCACCTCACACCCACCCACAAAGTACATTTGTCCAAAAGCTTATAGCCGGCTGCTTCCCATGCCTGCGATTGTTTTTATTGTTTTTCTACTCCACTAGACTGTAAACTCCTTGGGGGCAGGGATTGTGTCTACTAACAGTGTTGCACTCTCCCAAGGATTTAGTACAGTGCTTTGCACATAGTAAGCACTCGGGGATTATCACTGAAGCATTGATTGAGTTGACAGATATGGAGTTCCCCACCAGATGTAGTAGTGAGAGTATTCACCCCACACCCGGCCCCATGGGACTTATGCACGTATCTATAAATGATTTATTTATATTTGTGTCCATCTTCTCCAGTCTGGAAGATCACTGTGGGCAGCGACTGTGTCTACCAACTCTGCTATATCAGACTCTGCCAGCGCAGTGTTCTGCAAACAGTAAACACGCAGTGAATACCATTGCTTTATTGATTGGTAGCAATAATAAACAGTTAACGGTTCTTACAGCACACTTTAAATGCAAAGCATATAATCGCCGGGGAATAGCACAGGAGGGATTAACACAGTCCAAGATAATTTTTCTTACTCTGTTTTATCAAAAAAAAAAAAATATTTCTGGAAATCCCTTATAACCCAAAGACTTCTGTTTTGATCACAACCATTTCAAATTCTATCTTGACCAACTTGCTACCCACCTAACTTGCTCCAAAGAACCTATAAAGTCCCTCTTTTGAACTCTTCGAATGCTTTCAACGCATTCCCTCATATCTCCATAGACGATAGAAATACAGGCAGTGCACTTTGTTTCTTTTATTTTGGCATGAGTTCTGGAAAGTATTGCCACATACTGCTCTTGTTGCCACTGCTTCAATAATAATAATAATAATAATAATTATGGTATTTGTTAGGTGCTTACTATGTGCAGAGCACTGTTCCAAGTGCTGGGGTAGATACAGGGTAATCAGATTGTCCTACGTGGGGCTTTCTGCTAACTGACAATTTGAGAAAAAGACTCACAAACTGGAAGAATTATTTTTCAATGCACCAAGGGCTCAATAAATAAATACCACTGATTGATTGAAATGGGTTACATTGTTCAGATATTCTGTTTACATAAGTTTTGCCTAATCACTGAGTGCAATTTTACTCATTTGAATAGAATAAAAAGCAGAATAACCAGAGTTGAAAGGTTTTATAGTGCATCATGAAATAAATGTCAAGAGCACTGATTTACATACACTTCCCATATGTTGTTAATTTACATATGGGGTGTGCAAGCTGCATAAATCCACAGTCTTAACGCTTATTTCAAGATGCACAATAAAACCTTTCAACTTCGGTTAGTACATTTGCTTTGAATTTGATCTGAATGATATTGTGAATGTCGAGTGGGGAAGTAGAAGGGAAATTGCTGCATATATTTTTTCCTCCAATTGCATTACATTTTTGTTAAATTGTATATTTTTTTGTACCAGACATAATCCCTGTCAGTTGCATATCAATTCTGATGCCAGAGAAACAAATGAAACATAAATATGTGTAATGTTTCTCGCTACTTCACAAACACCCAAGGTATATGAACAATAAAAGCAGGAAATTAAAGTATTAGTGGATGCTTTCCAGTGGGCTGTTCTATATTAAATGGAAAATGACCTTAATTTTAAATAACAGTTTTTGTATCTTATTTCCATGTTTTTAATAATGTAGTTGTGGTACATTTTTGTATGCATTTAAAATAATAACAGCCTGCAGTATAAAAAGGACCTGTCATAATTTCATTTTTTTGCCATTGCAGTTTATAAAAAAAAATAATTTTGAATTAGGGGAAGGAGTAACTCCTGCAAGGAATTAAATCTTTTGTCTTTCACACCCATTATTTTAAAAATAATAAAATGCATTATCTTGAAAATTGGTTAAGGTTAAAAAATAAATATTAATTGTGTTCTAGCTCAGACTTTCTATTACCATTTACACCTTAGAAAAGTTTAAACTTTTAGGTGATCAGAACCAGGAGAAATTAGAGCTTTCAACCAAAACCTCCCACCTAAATCATCCTTAGTTTCATGACCAGTACAAAGCCCCCAGAAATGATTTACATTTAAATCCCCCTAACCACTTTTGCTTTTCAAACTTTTCAATGTGTAAAACACAAAATGCAAAATCAGAAGAATAGAGAGTTCTGTGGTTCTGAGGGATTGGTGGAGGTTTAAATACAACACTCTACAACACCATGTCCTCTGAGGAATTCTCATTTTAATTCTCAGTGCCACATTCTCAGTATACGGTGTTGAGAACTCAGTGTTTTATAAGGAAAAGTACGCTATCTCGGGGATACAAAATGTAACACAATCAAAGCAATCTTTGAACATGCCTGTACAGTGCTCCACGCAGAGGGCAACTTCCATAAATGTTGTTGACTGACTCCTCTGACTTTCATACAAAAAAGATTTGAGGTCGAATTTTCAATTCCTCCTCGACAAAGTCCAAGTTAGTGGTCTGTCAACACACTGTAATTGAAGCAATAATAAAATAGAAGCCTTTTTTTTTTTCTTCATTCCATTTCTTGATGACAATTTAGGAACAACTTGGATTGAAGTTTTGAGAAAGTTCCTCCTTTGTCTATTTTTCTTGATCTTTGGCATTATGCTGAAGTATATTTTGACTGTAAATTGGCTTTGATTGCTAATTTTCTTCCATTTTTATGTTAACTGACCCCTCTACGAAGTAAACACACTTCAGAATTGGGTGCTGATAAAAATTGCCCAAACGGCCCATTTACTATTCACTGGCAAGCATAATGAAGTAACAATACTGTGTAGGTCAATTGGACAATTTAGTGTCACTGACATGCTTAATGAGCAACAATATCCTGAAGATCAATGGAACAATTTAGTGTTCATTATTGTGCTTAATGATCAAGAATACTTCTTATTTCAGTGGGACATTGCCCTAAAAACCACAGAGATTATGAAGCTGGTGAAGGTCTAATAGTTTGGTTTCTGAAACTTTGACTAAGTAAAATGCATGCATCTTTAGTTCTTTCTAAGATGGTGCTCCTCCTCACATTCACAAGCCAAGCATACTCAATGACCCCAAAAGGCAATATTTGCAGAGGGTTAGGGGCCTGGTAAACATACACTGCCCTATGTACATGCTATTGCATTCATAGTTCAGGGAGAGTTTGACTGGATATTTCTCCAGCGCATCTCAGTAAAACCTTCAGGAGTATAGGAGGAGTGTTGCAGGAGGTGTTCGGAGGCTTGTCTCAGAAACACTGGTGGACAGATGTAGCAATTATGCAATCTTTCCCCCTGGCACAGTCCTCCTAATTCAAAACCTAAATACCCCAAATTGAAATTGAAAACCTTTTCCTCTTGTACCTTCATTGGAGATGGAGCACAGCTGGACATTGTCATTTATCTCCATCACAAAGATTGATTTAACATCCTAAAATATACCAGGTACTAAATATCAGGGAAATGCAAAGGAAGGTGACAGATATAGTCCCTACCCTCTTGGAGCTCACAATCCAAAAATTGGCTGGAGGAATGGGAGAAACTCACTCTTTCTCTCTCTCTCTCTCCCATATGTGAACACACATGCACACATACAGAATGTCACAGTCTATAAAAATCCAATACCAGTTTATAAGGACCCCTCAAATCACAGTTTGAACAGTTATCAGCCTCTTCCTGACCTACTACTGATCTTTATGCAGATTGATCCCTAGTTGAAAGGCTAGTTCATTGTTGGTCAGAGAGTTTATGGAGAGTGAGGACTCTTCTCATTTGAATGGTGATGTGGGGCCTTGGGCCAGGGTCAAAGGTCTCATCTTCTGTATTTCAAGACCTCCAAGGGTAGGGAGATTCCCCGGACTGTGCGGCTATCATTTTGACACTCACCTTGTGACTTTTTGGAGGGCAGTTTCCTCTCCCAGTTGGCTATGATTCCTCCATTCATTCAGTCATATTTATTGAGCGCTTACTGGTGTGCAGAGCATTGTACTAAGTGCTTGGAATGTACAATTCAACAGCAGATAGAGACAATCCCTGCCCAACAATGGGCTCACAGTCTAAAAGTGACTGTGACTCTTTGACTCTTTGGACTCTTGATTACACTTTCTTTTGTGGAAGAATTCAGTGATGAGCTTCTGAATCACCCTGGGCAAATCCTGAGATCAGACTCCAAAAGTGCAATCAATCCATCAGTCACTGTGTGTGGAGTGCTTTATTAAGTGCTTGGAGCGTACAATGTAACAAGAGCTGGTAGATATGTTCCCTATACACAAGGAGCTCACAGTCTAGATGGGGAGGCGGACATTAAAATGACATTCAGATATGTACATAAGTGCTGAGAGGATGAGAGTTGGGGCAAAAAAGGATACAAATTCAAGTGCAAGGGTGACATAGAAAGGAAAGGGAGTAGAGGAAATGAGTACATAGTGAAAACCTCTTGAAGAAAATATGGTCAATAAGAATTTGAAGGTGGGGAGAGCGATTGTCCATCATATATGAAGTGAGGGAGATTTACAGCCCAGAGGCAGGGAATGGGTAAAGAGAGTAGGCGGTCAGATAGATGGGATCAAGGCACAATCAGTCAGTTGCTGTTCGAGGAGTGGAGAGTACAGTTTTGGCTGAAGTAGGAAGTCAGTGAAATAAAGTGGGAGACGGTGAACTGATTCAGCACTTTGAAACCCATGGTAAGGAGTTTCTGTTTAATGCAGAGGTGGATGGGAAACCACTAGAGAGGTTCTCGAGGAGTATGGAAACATGGACTAAACATTTCTTTGAGGGTCTTCTACCGTTATGGGGTGAGAGGAAGAGGAAAAGCCTGTGAGAGAGACAGAATGAATAGCCACAGATGTAGGGAAGAGAACCAACAGAGGACAGTGTCAGAGGCCTTCCCCAGTGATATCCTAATTTCTCTTACTCCCTTTCCCTTCTGTGTCACCCTTGCACTTGAATTTGTGTCCTTTAGAGAAGGATCATGGCCTAGTGGAAAGTGGGCATGGGAGTCAGAAGACCTGGATTTCAGTCCCAACTCATGCCATGAATGATGCCATTCATGCAAGGTAAATAGAAAAGAATCATTAAATCTTTGCATCTGAATGTGATTTCTTGAATTCTTCATTTTTTCTCCACAATGTTTTTTCCAAAGAAATCCCTCAGCTTTGACCATTTCTCTGCCATTCACCTTGAAGATTTTTCCACATAAAAGAACTTTCAAAAAGAGAAGTCTGTGACTTAGTATAGTATGGATCAGCCTGCTGCTGCTGCCACGAATGACAGATTCCTTTTGCCACCAGACTAGCTGGGAATTACGGCCATGTCAAAGGCTCTGGGTCACAGGGCGTCAAATAAAATGAACCTTCAAGGTGAGTCACTCAACAGGTCTCTGGATAAGGTTTGGCATCCCAAAACTAGGCGGAGACAACTGCAGTCCTACAGTCACTACTGACCATCTGTGACAATTTCTTATGGTGGCAGAGATGAGTGCTTGGCGTGGGATGGGAAGAGATAGACAGGAGAGAAGGAATGAAGCTGAAGCCATGTCATAGTTCTTGTTCGGATAATCACTCTGCCAAAACAATCATATTCATTGAGTGCATACTGTATGCAGAGAACTGTACTGAGAGTGAGTAGACACAATAAGCAAATACTCCATTATCAGTTGACCGAATGGATTTGGCTATCTTGAAAGAGGAAAGGAAACTTTTTTTTTAATGGTATTTTTTAAGTGCTTTGCTATGTACCAAATATATCAGTGCCTCAAATCAGAATTACTTCTTAAGAACTATTCTCTGGTCTTTTAAAATCAATTCCAAATCAGTGCCATTTAAAAATCTCTGTCCAAAGCAAAATTAAAAAATCAACAGTTTTATTATCATCAGCAAGGCCACATTTAATGGACTTAGCACACAGCTGTTTGAATAAATAGGACCATTTCTGTCATCCCAGGCAGCTGAGTCAATGTTTTAGACCATCAACACATTCCCAACTAAGTCAATTAACCTATGATTAATTAAAAAGAGTGGATGGCTTAAACAGCCTATTTTGCTTTTACTTGAAGGCAGCTCTGTAGGATAAAGTGTAGCCTAGACCTGATCCTGTTTTCTACTCTGATTAGTATATTTATTTAAAGACACGAGATGCAAGTATGTAGTAAAATACCACTCGTAATTACATGCACTATTAATCATTAAGTCAGTGGTATTTATTGAGCACTCTATTTTCTCTATTAGGAGTTCTAGGCAGAGCTCTGTACTAAACACTCAGGATACTACAAGACAAAAGGGTTGGTTGACATGATTCTGGCCCAGAAAGAACTCACAATATAGTGGTCAGACTCTTTGAGTCACACAGTTGTTATCCAACATGATAATGATAATGATTTCTAATTCCTCGGAGTTCCTTTGAGTAATTCTTCTTTCCCCAAGTGAATGTATTAATAATAATAGTAATAATCATAATTCTAATAACAACAATAACAGTGGTATTTATTAAGTTCTTTCTACGTGCCATGTACAATATTGAGCATTGGAGAAACTATAAAATAAAGAGGCCAGAACAGGTGCTGTTCCTCATGGGGCTCACAGTCTCAGGGGGAAGGAACACAGGAATTTAATCTTCATTTTACAGATGAGGAAACTGAGGCATAGAGAATTAAGCAATTTGTCCAAGGTTACGCAACATTTAAGTGCTAGCATTGAAAATGGAACCCAGAACCTCTGACTCTCAGGGCCATGCTCTTTCTTCTAGGCCATACCGCTTCCTATTTTGGAGAAATTAGTTTTTAAGGATTTAAAGAAAGTGTCTGCTGTTATGTGAATGGGCACTCACGTGACTCCAGGGTCAGTCAGATTATCCAAGAATTTCAATTGCAATTTTGTGGGTGGCAGCAAGACCTAGTGAAAAGAATACCAGACTAGGAATCAGAAACCTGGGCTTTGGTCCCAGCTCTGTCATTGGTCTGCTCTATAAGCCTCAGCTTTTGCGATGTAAAATGAGGGAAGATAGGTTGTGATCTCTCTTTGGGACAAAGAGAGTGGAAATTTATCAGTCAATCACTTGTGTTTATTGAGAGTTTACTGCGTGCCAAACACAACTAAGCACTTGGGCGAGCACAATATAACAGAGATTGGGAGATGTATTCAATGCCCACGAGGAGCTCACACTCTCTAATAACCTTGTGTCTACCTCACACAATAACCTGTTTAATGATTGTGAACATAGGTAATCACAGAGGCAAAAAGCTGTTTGAGCTGGACTCCCCTGCTCATTCCACATCTCTGCCAGAAACAAAAACTTCCAATTCTGGGCTAAAAAGACCCAAAGTGGTGGCTTTCTGGCCTGAAAACTTTTTGAGGCTTGTTTTCTTCCAGTCCTCATCTTCCTTAAAATTCCAGCCCCATTTCCTCCCCTGCATTCCCAGTGAAGACCTGGGCACTTCTGGCTATTAGGGTTTTGTGGCTTGATAAATAGGTTATGGAATATAGAGCTTAAAACATCATGTTTGTTACTTATGGCCTGGAGGACAATTCTGCAAATATATGGGCTTTCAAAATCCCAATATTTTATCCTACTTTAGCTTAACTACTGTTTTCAGTAAAATATTTCAAGTATTTTGACTTTACTGAAAATTAAGTATAGGTGAATATTTAATAGTATTAAAACCATTCCTCTCGACTGTAAGCTCATTATGGGCAGGGAACGTTTCAACCAACTCTGTTATATGGTATTCTCTCAAGTGTCTAATACAGTACTCCTCAGGTGTAAATGCTCAAAAAATATGTTGACTGATTAATGGAATGCAAATAGCAGTTACCCTATATAATGCAGGAACAAAATTAATGGATAACTTTCTATGGGCAAAGTTTCAGTCCAGCTTCTAAAAGGCGGGGGGGTGTGGGTGGGGACACACTGTTCGTGCTCAATAAATAGTCTGCATTCTCAGCTCTGGGAAAATCCCTAAGGAAGTAAATGATGGTTACAGAGAGAAAGCAGCTTCAGAGCACATGCCCAGAATTCCTACTAGAGAAAATAGAGTAATGGAAGAAACTAAGTGATCAGAAAAATCTAAATATTCTTTCCAGTTGTAAGCAAAAATGTTTAAATTCAACAACACAAAAGGCTTCCAAAAAATACAGTATTAACATTTTCAAAGTAGCCTCAAATAATTTTCCACTATACATCAATCACATTTAGCAATTTTTAGAGACAAAAAAAAAAAAAAGAAGGGAGGTAATACATTTAATCTGTTTCTTGTTTCAGTATCAACATTTGATTTTTCTTACTTTACTTTCTTTTAACTAAATAGATGACAAATCATGAGGGCAAAGTTAAGAGTGGAGAACCAAGAATACTGAACTCAAATAGATTTGTAGTAAAACAGTTAATTGGAGAAATATACAATATACATTCAAACCAAAATGCATATTTTTTTCTCCATATAGTAGCATTCTTGAAGCAGAACAATGAGAGACATTTTACAAAGGTCTTTTACCTTTTTGATTATTGTGCTCTGTTTTCCTGAGAACTTTGAACTTGGCTAAATTTTTCCATCATAGTAGGAAATATTAAGTTGTGAATTTAAAGTTTCAAAATGATATGCATTTAAAATGAAAAAAAGACATGTCAACCATTGGTTGAAAATTGGAAGAGCACAAATAAATTAAAAAAAAGTAATTTATTTCCTATTTTGGAAGAGTTCTAATTTTAAAACCAGAAAAGCATTTTCTAATAATCCTTTCTGAAGCCTGTTTATAAATAATTTGATGAAACAATCATCTAGAATCTATATGTTCAATCCTGGATGAGGCTATATGAAGTTCAAAGCAATCCATTTTTGCTCATTTAAAAAGTATAATAGGGCATTCCTAATACTATTTGTCAATCTGGATGGATGGATGAGACAAGGCAGCACCAAGAACCACAATTAACAGTGCATAACATATATTGGTTACTCAGTTGACTACCTAAATATGATTTGTCTTAATCCTTTAAAAATTTCTACAGTCAGAGTTAAACAGTTGTTCCATTTTTAAACTCTGGGAGTACTAATAAACCTTACGGAATCTCTAACTCTCACTGAACTCAAATATCCAGAAGAGAAAGCCTGGAAAGTTCCACTTAAGATTCCGGCCTTGTTCTGATTTGCTTTGTGCGTTTTGTACAGTGAATCCTGCAGGAAACTTCTCTTTTTTTTACATGGGAAACAACTTGAATTTTGTTCACTTCAAGAATAAAAGCCTTTCGAGGAACAGTCTGAAAGGTTTGAGATGGGGAGGTGCCTGTACTGATCTTTTTAGCGAGACCATAATGGAAAGCAACGTAGTGATTACTGCTGTGGAATTTAACCTATGGGTCAACAGTTCGATTCTTTAGTGCTACTGGCCTTTGGATAATAATAGCTCCCTAACTCTAGGACAGCAGTCCTTTTTTTTTCCATATTGATAAAAACAAGAAGAGGGAAAAGAGTAGCTGAGGCAGTGCATTACATTAGGAGAAAGTGGGAAATTAGTACGTTGAAAGTAATTGAAAAAGAATAGAGTAATAGACTATTTAATAACCACCCCAAGATGAACAGTTATGAGTTGTAGTTGAACTGCTAGAAAACCTTGAAAAAATGAAAGAAACTCCAGTAAAATGAAGAAACATGTCTAAAATTTTGATACTTGATCCCTCAGCCATTGTCTACTCTTTGCTGTGGGGGACTGAGAGGGAATAGGGAGAAAGAGGAAGGGAAACCTTTTTTTTTTCAGTGGTATTTCTTCAGCACTTACTGGGTACCAAGCCCTGTATTACATTCTGGGGTAGATAAAGGATACTCATATTGCACACAGTCCCTGTCCCACATTGGGCTCCACAGTCCTAGTAGCCATTTTACAGATGTGCTAACTGAGGCACAAAGAAGTTAAGTCACTTGTCCAACATCACACAGCAGACAGTTGTCAGAGCAAGGATTAGAAATCAGGCCATCTGACCCCCAACCCCGTGCTTTTTCCATTAGGCCATCCTGCTGCTTCTTTTTAAATGTGATTCTTGACTACAATGTTCCTAATCATACCAGATTAGCTGGATTAATATTTGTCAAAATACAAAGAGATGGACTTCAACAAAATTGAATTTACTATGAAATTTTCAGAAATTTCCAGAAAAGGAAAATGGATGGCTCAGCGGATGGTGTCATTTTTTTTTCTCATCAGCCTGACAGTTTTCTTCTTTGGTTGAGAGAAGATGCACATGTCAAAAAATGAACTCCTGATCTACCTTCCCAAATCTAGCCCTTCACTTCACTTCATCACAGCTGACATCAGCCTACAGTCTTGATAATATTCTTGACTCCTCTCTTTTGGCAGCATGGCCTAAATGGATAGAGCACAGGCTTAGGAGTCAGAAGGACCTGGGTTCTAGTCCTGGCTCCACAACTCATCTGCTGTGTAACTTTGAGGAAGCCACTTGCCTTCTCTGTGCCTCAGTTACCACTTCTATAAAATGTGGAATGAGACTGTGTGTCCCTTGTGGGACAGGGACCATGTCCACCTGATTACCTTATATCTAATCCAGTGCTTATAACAGTACCAGGAACATAGTAAGTGCTTAACAAATACCATCAAAAACCTATCAGATTATCAGATTTAAATCCTAGCAGATTTTCCCCCATAATTTTTGGAACCACCCCTTCCTTTCCATCCAAACAGCCACCTTTCTGGTCCAGGTGCTCTTCAGATCATGGTTATGATGCCAGCCTCTTCACCGGTCTCACCATCTTCAGTCTCTCCCCTCTCCAGCCCATAGTCCTCTTCCTGTATCCCTGAGCAGACAGTGAGGGAGGTAAGAGAGCATGACTTGGAACCATTACACGTACAAAATGGGACCAGTTCTCAGGCTAAATTTCAGACATACATGTGTAATCATTGTTGCGTGTGTTTTCTTATTCTGTGACCATCTGTTACATCAGGAAAAATATACAGAATTGAACAGTGGAGAGGATCAGGTTTAGAAATTTAACAGAATTGAATCTACAACTCCAGATAATTTCCATCACTCTGAAACTGAAACATTAAGTCCTGATGTTCAGGCCATTGTCTGGCTGCGATCACACATAATTCTTGGAGTTTCCCTTTGACAGAATATTCCTTTTCACTTCCTGTTCTGGCTCTCTTAGAGCTCCATTAAACAAACAACAAATTCCACCCCAAATTCAAGTAGTCTATCACAAAGGTAAAGGTGGGAGGAGTGAATTCTGCTCACTGTCAGTACATCCTGCATAGACTTTTCCCTGTTCGGAACATCATTGTCAATATGAATGAACGATCTTGAGTGACTTGCTTTTTTGAGCATTAAAAATACCTAAGGGCATTTTTATTTCATTAGTGGTAGAAAGTGCACATAAAAGCCTTCCCTCTAATGATAGCTATTAGAGTAATACCTCTGGCAAATAGTGATGCCTACAGAATGCTTTCAAAGATTTTCCCAATATGCTTATTGGACAAGCTATTCCATTTCAAGTTGAAGTACAGTAGAATTCTAGTTAAGTGTTTCATTTCCCGCTGAATGGAAGAGTTGGGTTCATTCAGAGAATGAACTTTCCATTTTGACAAGACACTGAGAGAGGACAGTGGAAATGTCAGCTCCCAAATTCAGAGTCATGGGGCACGGATAGATCTCGGCAGCAGTGTACATTGCATCACGCAATATTCCTCAAGTTCGGGGTGACAGTTTTACATCGGTTAACAGTAGGCAGCAGTAAGGTCAGGCAAGCAGATAGCAAAGACCCCTCCCAGCGGGTAAGAAGAAGTCCCTTAGAATAATTTTTCTAAAATTAGAGAACTGGATTGTGAAGCCAAGGTGGAGACCAAGAGCTCCCCAAGTTCAGAGATTGGAGAGCTCCAGGAACATGTTTTTGGGGTTTTTTTTGTTCTGTTTTGTTTTATTCTATGTAATTTATTGAGCTCTTACAAAGTGCAGGACATTTTACTAAGTGCTTGGGAGGGTATAATACAACAGAATTGACAGGTACAAATAGACAGTGAAGGAATCAGTAGTACATAGAGGTTATTCCTGGGAGGATGAAGTCCTCAGAAGAGACCCAGTGCACCACACCAAGTGATATCTCAGTAAATGTTACCAGTAGGAGTATATCATTTTCCTGGAGTTTGTATTAGCCAAGGGAGTGAGGTGGTGTTTTTGCTTACATGTTTAACTATCCTTTAACTATCCTTTTCTCTTACTCCTTTTCTACCTCATCCACTCCCATCCCTCTCTCTCTCTCTGACCTTTCACAAAGCCACAAAAATCTTCATTACAATGGGCCTACAAAGGGCTTTGGAATTTTTTCAGACAGAGATCTCTCTCATTCTTCTTTGATTGCTCAGGTTAGCCTGTGGAAACATATTAACTGCCCTTCTGAGAATCCCTAGTCACACATGTGGGCTCCAATAATTTTGAAGAATTCAAACCCATGCACAGCATTTTGTCTCCTATGAACCTGCCAGTTTCAAATATGTTGCCTAGCACAAGCTGCATTGACATAGCCAGGATTTGCAGATAAATGTCCTTCAGGGACTTCATTCATTTTATGAAAGAAAAGACTGTGAAGTGACTCTTGAGAAATTTATCTGTATTGTTGTAGTTTTGCCCGTTTCTCTCAATCTTTGGTCCCAAGATCACACCTGAAACCACTTGCAAGCCTTATGATTAACTGTTTGTCAAGAAGGTCAAATTATGTAATGCTGGATTTAGAATGGGGAAAGGGTTGTTTGCTTCTGAAATACACTCTCCACTCTGGATAGTCGTTCTTTCTCTTCGCCTAGATGTTTGCTGTTTCTGCCACATGAATATACTTGGTTGCAAACAGCTGACTGGCATTCTTTAGCATCAGTGAACTTTCCACTGATTTCAGTATTTGATTGCTCTTTCAGGTTCAGCAGCACTTTTACCCCAGAAATATTTGTGTTCGTTTTCATAGCTGGGTTCTTATGATAGAACATTCCCAATTCTTGATCATGTCACCTCTCTGTTTCTCAGTTATAATTGCAAATAGTTCTTGATATTTGACTTTTAACTTTACAGGTTCAAAGGCTCATTTAATAATCTTTGCTATGATTCACATACCACAAGCTATTTGTTCTACATGCGAACTGTGGGCTTATCATAGGATCATGCACATTTTCGGGATCTATGTTTTTTCTCATAATCCTACTATTTATTTTGATTCTCAGTGTCCTGGTTTGATGTGGACATTTTGGATGCCTAGGTTTCCATTGCTACAGCTGCAGCAACATGATAAAAAATAGCATATGGATTTTCCCCAAACCCCTCAGACTATGAGATTGGAAACTAATTAGAAAAACCTGGTTTTTGATAATACTCTAATCAATGCATTTCTCAGTAATGCTTTTCTTACTGTACCATGGCCATTGTTATATTGCTTTCTGATGAAGCATGATATTATCCCACAGTGTTGGTAATCTAATGCTAACTTCTGAAAACAGAATATTGTAATTGCAGAGTAAAGTCTTACACGATGTGGCCCAAGTATTTCCAGACAGTTGGCTTTCTCATTAGTTTGAAATTATATTCTTAAACATAGTTAACTGAAAAATAGTGCAAGCCACCCACTGACATAAATTATCATGCAGAAAAGTCAGAAAAGGTAATAGCTAGATTATATGTTTCTTTAATGGTATAAATCCAGGGGACATACTTTGATTCTGCAATCTTTCCTATCCCAGCATACCATAGTTAATAATATTAATAATAACAATTATAATGGTATTTATTAAGCACTTACTATGTGTCAAGCACTGTACTGAGTGCTGGACTAAATACAAGATAATTGCAGCTTAAAGAGGAAGTAGAAGAGGTACTTCATTCTCATTTTGCAGATGAGGAACTGAAGTACACAGAATTTAAGTGACTTGCCTAATGCTACATAATAGACAAGTGATAGATCCTGGATTAGAACCCAGATCTCCTGACTCCCAATCTTTTGCTCTCTCTCCAATAGGCCATGCTTCTCTGCTCTATATCTCTTTCAAGAATCAAGAGATCCAGAGTGGTGAAGTTTACACGATCACTCTGTATTTGAACTCATTGTGGGCAGGGAATGTGACTGTTTAGTGTTGTATTGTACTCTCCCAAGTGTTAGTAGAGTGTTCTTCAAACAGTAAGGTCTCAATAAATATGATTGAGTGAACTGATTGATTGATGGATGGATGGACCACTGATCAGACTGTGACCCACCAGGAGTGGAGTGACCTTGGAAGGAAGAACTTTATACAGGGAAAGATTTTTAGATGAGGTAGGATTTCAGATAGGTTTAGAAGCCAGAGGAAGCTGTAGTCTGGCAGATATGTAGGGGTAGTAAGTTTTAGATGGGAGGAGGGGCTTATGCATGGATTTGGAGGTGGTAAAATATAGAGTGTGGCAGAGTAAGAAAGTTGTTTGTACAAGGAAGACTGCAGGGTGGGTATAATGGAAGAAGAGAGCTAATGGAGCTCCTTGAAGTTAAAAGGTCAGCATTTCAGGGAATGGATTGGCATTTCTGGAAACGAATTAGGGCCTGAAAATGTTGCCATCTTTGAAGAAAGAATCCCAAGTGTAGAATATGCTATATAATTACATTTCATTGGCAGCTTCCTTATCAGAATGGACACAGACACTGGATAAATTGTCTTGATTTTTGTTTCTTGTGACCTCCTTCGAAGATCAGAGCAACTCATCTCATTGTGCTCAGTGATGTTCCTGGAATGCCACTTAGTTGGATGGATTATTCTTTAATTAAATCCATCAGACTGCTCAAATATTTTTAGTCCCTACAGTAATTATGGTTTTGAAATAGAACTTATATGACTTGTAAGATTGTCTTCTAGACATAAGGCTTCACCCTTACAAGAAAAAAAAAAAAAGATTCGATGAATCTAAGAGTCCCTCAACATTCTGTGCCTGCTTTAGAGTAATTCATTATTCTACTTCCAGATTCTCATTGCTGGTTGTCTTTTCAATGTACTGAAAGTGGCAGACTGAAATGTTCAGAAAAGGATGTGGCTAGGATGATTGTGACTCAACAGGTTTCAAAACATTTCTTCTAAAATAGTCAATTGTAAATTAAAAAGAAAACAGATATTTTTAAGTTTCTTGGGTCAAAAGATGATACATTTTAGGGCAGTCCTTTTGAAATAAATATTTCAATGAAGCCAGATAAAGTAACAGCTAACTATAGTGACTATGGGACTAAAGGAATTGCCTGTTTAATGGAATAAGCTTAGAGAGATAAATGAAAATTGAACTCTGACTTAATAAGCCATCCATTCTGAAGGTAAGTATATCAAATTGGCCTTGCTTATAAAGTCTCCATCTTAGGAATCCTAGGATAATTCTTCTCCCTCATCCATCTCACTCTCATTCCCACTCTTCCATTCTGGCCTCCCTTGAGGAAAAGGGTTTCCTATTCCTGGAGACTGCAGGAAACTCAGGAATTATGGAGGTGCTTTCAGAGAAGAAAAGAGTTGTAGACCCTACAGTGATGACAGAATTCTTAGTAGAACACAGCAGGTTTGGGTAGCCTCTAATAATACTGACACTAATAATAATAATAATAATAACAGTATTTATTAATGATTTAATTTGTCAAGCACAGTTAGAGGGCTTTCAGAGAGGGAGAACAGGTTTTTATTCCCATTCTCAAGATGTGAGAGCTGAGACAACCTTTATAGTAAGTACCTTGTCCAAGACCACACAGAAGTCGAGTGGCAGAAGCAGGACTAGAAAAAAAACCCAGTTCAACTGATTCTCAGATCTGTGCTCTTTCCACTAGAGTTTCTGGTTCCCTGTGCCTTTGAGGGAAAAAACTGAGTGGAGACAATGTGCTTTTCCTTCTCCTCCCCCATGTGAGTGGCGACATCCCTCCACAGAACTATAACAGCCTGCTCTCATGAAAAAGCTTTGAATTAAGAAATAGTTACCTTCAATTTTCTTTTGCAAATTCATGGCTTTCATTTTTCTCCTTTCCTATAATTTCTTAATAGCTTGTATCTATGCTGATGCTCGGCACATAGGAATAACATAATAAATACCATATTTATCATTATAGCCTTCTATTCCTCCACCTCAACCTTCTGTTCTTGTGAGCTTAGCAGAAGGGCATTATTTACAGTTAAATTTATGTCTGTTTTCTCATCTTGGCTGTAAGATCGTAATAACTGTGATATTTATTAAGTGCTTACTATGTGCCAGGTACTGTACTAGGCACTGGGGTGAAAATAAGCAAATTGGGTTGAACAGAGTCCCTGTCCCAAGTGGGGCTCACAGTCTCGATCCCCATTTTACAGATCAGGTAGCTGAGGCAGAGAGGACTGAAGACTTGCACAAGGTCACACAGCAGACAGGGGGCAGAATCAGAATTAGAACCGATGGCCTTTTGATTCCTAGGTCTACATCTTGGACAGGGCATATATTAATTAATCAATTAATGATGGTGTTTGTTAAGTGCTTACTATGTGCCGAGAACTGTTCTAATCGCTGGGATAGAGACAAGGCTGTCCCACGTGGGGCTCACATTCTTCATCTCATTTTCCAGATGAGGTAACTGAGGCACAGAGAAGTAAAGGGTCTTGCCCAAAGTCGCACAGCTGATAATTGGCAGAGCCGGGATTAGAACACACGTTCTCTGACTCCCAGGTCTGTGCTCTTGCTACTAAGCCAAGCTGCTAATATATCTGCCAACTCTTTTGCATTGTACTCTCCCCAAAGTCTAGTACAGTGATCTGCACATAGTGAGTGCTCAATAAATGACACTGATTGATTGATCGATGGATCTGGTCTAGCTAGCACCTGAGCATTGATTTGAATGTACATAAACTGGTGCCTAAGACCCAGTGAAGGATGGGGATTGTGTGTCCTCCCCTATGAGGAAGATCCATTTCCAATTCCTGATCTCTTGGCTCATAAAATTTCAGATTTTCCCCAGCATCAAGAGGAAAATTCCAGGAAAGTTCAGCCTGAAATGGCCTAAATTTTTATCTTCACTCAGGCAACACTGAAGACTTAACACTAGGCAAATATCAATTGTTTAGACTAACTCCACTTTATCTTGGTATTCCTCAGTATGTGGTTCTTCTCCAACGTCGTTCTATCTAACTAACATCTGGCTAGTGTCTCGGCAGAGGGTTTTGTTTTAAACTTTCTGTCTAATTGTAATGAAAATGAAACACAGCTAGAAGCATCAGTCCTATTTCAAAAATCCCAGGCAACTAGCCAAACACTTCTGTGGTGTCAATGGAGGAAACCACTAGGGGTGTCCACTGTAAACTTTAGATAGATAATCACATTTAGGAGGAAAACCAGCAATAACTGTGGAATAGGCCAGAAATTCAATTTCACTGAAGCTACAATTGCCTTGCTATATTTCAGCATGATACTTTCAACTCTGTATACTAGAGATACTGAATGATTCATTTTAAAATGGTGTTGGAATTTTTAAACATTAAACATCATTTCAGAAGGAGGAAAATTATACCAAGAAACTCTTAAAAGTTCAATATGAGTGTCTTTCTAAAATTTCTGGGTAATACCCAGCTTTGTCATTGGAGACACTGAATCTAACTACAGTATGTGTTTTTTTAGGTACTTGTTTAGTGCTTACTGTGTGCCAAGCACTGTTAATAATAATAATTACTGTTATGATTATACTTGTTAAGCACTTACTATGTACCAAGTAGTATTCTAAGTGCTGGGGTAGATTCAAGGTAGGTTGGACACAGTCCCTGTCCCACATAAGGCTCACGCTTTTAATCCCCATTTTTCAGATGAGGTAACTGAGGCCCAGAGAAGTTAAGTGACTTGCCCAAGATAACACAACAGACCAAAGATGAAGCTGTGATTAGAACCCAAGTTCTCTGACTCCTAGGCCTGTGCCCTTCCACTAGGCCATGCTGTTTCTCAGTTTGTATTGCTGCCTTCTAAGAATCGGAGGAACCTGTCAGTCACAGATGTTTTCAAAATACTCTAAATTCAACCATGGCAGGAGGGAATTCATGTGATAGTCCAAATAAAAGAGACCAACTTCTGGTGGGATCTGGAAAGCTAACTTCCTGAACTAGATGGAATAGCATATGCTCTGATAAATGTTATTGGCATTGTTCCTCTGACCATCTTTCCATATATCTTTCGTGTTATCCCTCTAAGACTGTGAACTCCAGGCAGGACAAGAACTGTGTCTACCCTGATCAATTTGTCCGTAGCTCAGTGCTTAGAAGAGTCTTGACACATAATAAGTCCTTCAAAAATAGGTTCCAGACATCTTTCCAAACTTTGGGAATAAAATGCATCCATATCAAAATATCAAGTCCCTTTAAAAATAAAAAAGAAAACAACTTGAGGCAGATATAAACCCTTGACCCCCATCACTAATTAGTATAGGTATTCAAAGAAAAAAAATCAAGCTTAATTACATTATGATGGGAAAAAATGATTTCTTTTCAAAATAATTTTGTTTTAGATCAGGGTGTTTTCATCAGGTTCAAAATATCTTAGCACTGTGGTAACAATGTTAAAAAAAACCTTTAAAACTGCTTACATAGCTTAAGTTTGGGAAAGCAGAAGTAGAAAAACAATACAAAATCAGTTTTGAAAGGTACTGAAAAGGACGTAAGATCAATACACATTTACCTAGAGAAATGTTTTATTTAGGACCACATTTTCCTTGAAACCAATCATGTTATACCACCAAAACATTTGTTTTGTGAAAGAAAATAATGTAAAAGAAATAAAAAAAATTCAGGATTGTAAATTGAGACAGGCCAATTGATCCAAAGTATAAGAAAGATGAGTGGACAAGCAGTATGGCCTAGTGGAAAGACCATGAAGCTGGGAGTCATTGTGGACCTGAGTTCTACTCCTAAGTCCACCAATTGTCTTTAGTTCAACTTTGGGCAAGTTGTTTAACTTCTCTGTGCCTCAGTTCCCTCATCTGCAAAATGAGGATTTAATATCCCCCAATAACCAAAGTCCTTAAATCCAAAGTAATAGCATCCTTCTCTCTTCCATTTCTCTCTAACCTTTACCATACTCAAAGCATCCCCAAGGGTGATGGGCAGGAGCCAACTCCAAAGAAGGTGGGACAAGGTGGACTTTGGCCATGCAAAGCCCTGAGGCTACCTTGGCACTAAGTTAACATGAAATATGCTGTGGGTGCAGGAAGGAAACTTGACCATTAATTTTAAGGTATTCTACAGTTCGCTTTCTTCTACTTATCTTCTCTTTTCTCCCACTATAACACATTTCCTCTCCTTTAATGTCAACCTACTTTTTGTGTCTTGCTCTTGTCTCTCTTTCGGTTGGCCCCTTCCTCACACCCTACTGATCTCCAAAGGCTTACTAAAATCACATCTCCTCCAGGAGGCTTTCCCTGACTAACCGCTCATCTCCAAACTCTATTTTCCCCACTCTAGCATCTCTATACACCTGAGTCCATGCTCTCTAAGCATTGAGGTACCCACCTTGATCACTCTCCCCACCCCCATAATTTGTGTACATCTCTTTAAACCATCTATATCTTCCCCTTACCTATAATTTATTTCAATATCTGCCTCCCTGACTCTACTGTAAGCTCCTTGAAGACAAGGATCGTGTCTACTAGTGCTACTGTATTCTCTCAAGTGAATAGTACAGTCTTCTGCAGAATAAGAGCTCAAATATTATTGATAGCTTGATATTATTGATAGATTGATATTGATAGGTTCTTAGAAGGAAATGGGAGATTACCGTCAATTATTTTCAAAAGATGAATAATAAGGATCCATTTGAAGCAGCAGAATTCAAAAACTGGCATTGAGAAATGTTTTATTGGGTATCACTGGCACTGCCTGGTATCACTGCCTCCTCCTCTATAAATTTATATTCAGGAAATAATCAGTATCCCAGTTAGGCCAGGAGGTTAAGGATCTACATCCTTATATTCCCTTAGCCATTCGCCGCTTCTAGAAATTATGCCTACTTGCATCAATTAAAAAGAATCAGAAAAGCTAAATATATCAAAAACAATTAATAGACTGATCATTAAGCAAAAAACTAAAATCCGCATTACAACTTTAAAAGAATATCAATCACGATCTTTCTTC
The DNA here is from genome assembly GCF_004115215.2 of Ornithorhynchus anatinus. Lineage (NCBI taxonomy): Eukaryota > Metazoa > Chordata > Mammalia > Monotremata > Ornithorhynchidae > Ornithorhynchus > Ornithorhynchus anatinus. The sequence continues at coordinate 32,208,145 of NC_041745.1, forward strand.
GTTATTGCAGAAAATTCTACCAATAAACTTAATAGTCATTAGAGCATTATAAACCATCAAATAATTGCTCATTACCAACCACACAGGTGCAGTAGATGACATATCCATGCAGTAAGGGATGCAAAATCATTTAGAATCCAATTTCACTGCAGTGAAAACCCATGGCTGAGAAAGCCACGGTCTTCAGGTTTTTATGTCAGATTTAGGAGAAATCCAAAGAACAACCACAAGATTTCTATGTGGAGGATTTAGTCCAGGCAAAAAACATTTGACATCCTCAGTGGACCTGGTTTCTGACATCCGCCCCTGAAAGTTTATCAAGATCTTACTCCAGGATTATAAGGATGACTGAGCCAGAATTGGAGTGGCTTTATCCGATCTTTTTTCCCCAATTGATATGAGTAAAATGGGACTGGGTAACTTTGACTCTTGTTAAACCAATTGAAAAACAGGGATTGCCCACATTTAGAACAAGCCCATCAATGGAATCAGAATCTATCCATACCTGTAACCATCTGGGAAGGGGTTTGACCTTAGAGTCAGTCTTTTCAGCCCATTTGCATGTATCCACCCTAGTGCTTGGATTATGTCAGCTCATAGCCCTGTCGCATAGTCAACACTTGACAAACACCATTAGTGAAAATAGTAGTGAGAATAATAATAATAATAATGTTGGTATTTGTTAAGCACTTATTATGTGCAGAGCATTGTTCTAAGCATTGGGGTAGATAGAGGTAATCAGGTTGTCCCACGTGAAGTTCACAGTCTTAATTCCCATTTTACAAATGAGGGAACTGGGGCACAGAGAAGTTAAATGACTTGCTCACAGTCACACAGCTGATAAGTGGCAGAGCAGGGATTCGAACCCATGACCTCTGACTCCCAAGCCAAGGCTCTTTCCCCTGAGCCATGCTGCAAACACCCTGACCCACAGTCAATGAAACATGTGATAGAGTAGTTTTGTTTTTTCAAAGTACATATAACCTGAAATGGTTAACCAAAATAGGCAGGCGTGTGATTTTCAGTCATTCTTCACTGATTCAAATGAATTGAACTTTGCTGAGACTGTGATGTTCTGTGCCAGAACCCAAGAGAAGAGAATGAAAGCTGTCAATGCCCTGGCCATGGCAACTAGAAAGTCCAACTATTATGTGTGTTTGACAGGGTGATTAAGCAAAGATAACTGCTTAGGAAGACACTAAAGTTCTTGGTGGTCCAGAATTGTCTTAAGGTTTGAAAATTATGACTAGGTTTTTATTCCTGTATATTTTGTACCTGCAAATCATTGCCAAATTGTTTCTGTAAATGTTTATTCATTTATTTATTGATTGATTGATTTTACATACCTCTATGTGGCCTTTCCTTTGGTACACAGAAGTGGGGGTTAGCTGGAGGATCTAGTATATAGCTGTGCACCCTGTGGGAACTTCATACCTATTGACTGACAAACACCCAACCTTAAGTGTTCACAAGAAGTCAAAGTTGATTCACTTCTGCCTGTTTTCACTATGCTAGAATGCTGTTAGGATGTTTTAGGGAACATTCTCAAGAGAATACTAAACCTTCCTGGATTCAGCACGGTGTGGGGTTAGATGAAATGGTTGTGAGCATGTACGCCTCTATCTGGTATCAGACACAGGAGTTCTACAATGCATTTTTTTTTTCAAAGCAAGGTTTTTCAAAAAAGCAAACTTTGGTGAATTTAGTGAGTGCCAGTTGTGTGTAGTGTATCTTTCTGTGGAACTACAAAGGAAAAATGTGAAGCAGCATGGCCTAATGGAAAGATTACAGGCCTGGGCCTTTGAGTCAGAAGACTTGGGTTCTATAATAATAAATAATAATGTTGGTATTTGTTAAGCGCTTACTACATGCAGACCACTGTTCTAAGCGCTGGGGTAGACACAGGGGAATCAGGTTGTCCCATGTGGGGCTCACAGTCTTAATCCTCATTTTACAGATGAGGTAACTGAGGCACAGAGAAGTTAAGTGACTTGCCCACAGTCACACAGCCGACAAGTGGCAGAGACGGGATTTGAACCCATGATGACCTCTGAGTCCAAAGCCCGTGCTCTTTCCACTGAGCCACGCTGCTCCACCTGCCTTCCGTGTGACCTTGGAGAAGTCCCTTAACTTATCTGTGTCTCAGTTCTCTCAATTGTGAATTCAATTCCTGTTCTCCCCTTTATCCTCTGAGCCTTATCAGGGACATGGACTGGGTCAACCCAGAATAATCTTGCATTGGCCCCTGCAATTAGTGCCGTGCTTGATAGTAAGCAGTGAGCAAATAACACAAGTATTATTTTTCATTACTATTATTACAAACAAAATGAGTCCCTGCCTCCAAGAAGCTCCAAATTGAAAATGAGAGACAGGATGCAGCCAAAGACAAATCCATCAAAAGAGTCCACAAAATGCAAAAAAGATAAAGACAAATATACAGTGTAAGAAATTACTATATTTTAAGAAATTGGAGTAAAATGTCATCTTGTTTTTCTCTATTGAGGAAGGCGATAATTTTAAAGGCGATAATTCAGGAAGTGAATAGAATAAAGAATATGATTCAGTGATTTGTATGCTTTGAGCAATAAAAATTTATTTTGGCTTCCACTTCCTATTTTTTGTTGCACCTTATTTTAGTTATTTGATGCTGGACACCTTTGATCATCTAGTTTTAGTTATCAAAGTTCTTTCTTTCTTCTTATTTGTTCTATGGCTTCCAGGATTACTTTAAAGCCTTACCTAACCCACAACTATCAGCTGCTAGTTTCTGCATTGTCTTATCTACTTTGCTCAAATGAGGTCAAATTTGGAATATTTTTTCCTTAAACTGTAGTATTTGTGGTTTTGTGGTGAACAAACTCATTAGTACGTTACATCAGACTAATTTTTCACCCAAATCATAGTGCTGTTCTTTGACATCACAAATGCCATTGAGGAGATTAAGTGGTATTCTTGTGTGTGTTAATGTATCTAATTAGGCAGGACTGGACAATATCTTCCATCTTGAACTCAGCTACCCACAACATCTGGTGCCATTTTAATTTTTCTAACTTTGTGGTATGATTAACCTTTATTAAAAGAAGAGTACCACCGATATGGCATAGTATGAATATTGAAACTCAAAAGATACACAAAACTCTCCTCTGCTCGGCAGAATTATTTCTCCTTCTTTATTATCTCCCACTCACATTGCTTTTGCTAGAAGTTTCTCCTCCTCTGCCTCACCCTCTAAAAGTGGGAGTCCCTCAAGGTTTAGTTGCGGGTCCCCTTCTATTCTCTCTCCACACCCACTCCCTTGAATACCTCATTCCTCCCATAGCTTCATCTACCATCTCTATGCTAATCTATATCTCCAGCCCTGATCTCTCTCCTTCTCTGCAGTCTCACAGTTCTTCCTGCCTTCTGGACATCTCTACTTGTATGTACCACCTACACCTCAAACCTAACATGACCAAAACAGAACTCTTTATCTTCCCACACAAAACCTGTCTTCCCTTTGACTTTCCTGTCAGCACCACTACGCTTCCTGTCTCACAACCCCATAATTTTGGCAATATTCTTGACTCATCTCTCTCGTTCAACCACATATTCAATCTGTTACTAAATCCTGTTGGTGCTACCTCACACTATAGCTAAAATCTTCCCCTTCCTTTCCATCCAAACTTCTACTACACTGATCCAAGCATTGATCCTATCCCATCTTACTGCATCAATCTCCTTGCTGAGCTTTCCGCCTCCTGTATCTCTCCACTCCAGTCCATATGTCACTCTGTTGCTCACATCATTTTTCTGCAAAAGCACTCAGCACATATTTCCCATCTCCAAGAACTTCCAATTGTTGCCCATCCATCTTTCATCAAACAGAAATTCCTTACCACCCGCTGTAAAGCACTTGTAAATCACATTATCCCTTCTCCCTTACTTCGCTGCTATCGTATATACAGCCCAGTACACACTTCACTCCTCTAGTAATAATAATAATAATGGTGGTATTTTTTAAGTTCTTACTTCGTGCAAAGCACTGTTCTAAGTGCTGGGGGGATACAAGGTGAGCAGGTTGTACCACGTGGGGCTCACAGTTTTAATCCCCATTTTACAGATGAGCTAACTGAAGCCCAGAGAAATTAAGTGACTTGCTCAAAGTCACACAGATGGTATGTGGAGGAGCTGGAATTAGAACCCATGACCTCTGACTCCCAAGCCCAGGCTCTTTCCACTAAGCCATGCTGCTTCTTTTTGCCTGCTCGCTGTGCATCGATCTCATGCATTTCACCATCGACCTCTCACCCATATCCTGTCTTTGGCCCGAAACCCTCTCCCTCTTCATATCTGACAGATGAACACTCTCCCCACCTCCAAAGCCATATTGAAGGCACATTTCCTCCAAGAGACCTTCCCTGGCTCAGCCCTCAGATCCTCTTCTCCATCTCCTTACTGCTTCATCCGCGCACTAGTATTTGTTTACTTTATTTACCCCTCCCTCAGCCCCACAGCATTTATGTACATATCTATAATTTATTTATATAAACGTATGTCTCCCCTTCTAGACTAAGCTTGTTGAGGACAGGTAACGTTTCTAACAACTTATACAGTACTCTCCCAAGCACTTAATACAGTGCTCTGTCAACAGTAATCAATAAATACAATTGATTTATGGATAGATAAAATGAATCCTAATTCACATTAGAAAAAATCAGGAAGTGAAACAATTGAAGTGGCAAGTTACCTTGTACAAATTACCCTGGTAGGTTAAATATCTTCAATGACCTTGTCAACAGGTGAAAAGAATTTTCTTGTTTATATGCCCCAGTCTTTTCACTGTTGGTCATTCTTCCTGGCACAATTTTTTTCATGTTCTATCTTAAAGCAAAGTGAATTAAATTATTACAGATTCCCTGAAAAGAATGAAGCTATTATCAGGTGTTGAGCTCATTTGAGTTCATTGGGGACAACAAATAATGCTATCTAATTAATTAGGATGACAAGAAACTGTGTGACACATTTCTTATGGCTGGCTGGCTTAACATTCTAAAACCTCTTGTTGATTAGAACTTGCATGTTTTAAATAGAAAAGGATGTTAGACACCCCATCTGTTGTGTAGCAGAGCTTCAGGGAAAAAAAAAAAAGGTACATTGAAGTCTTGATAAGTTCACTTCACAGAACAAGACAAACCATAACATCTTATCTGATACATAGGGTAACAGTTCTAACTAATTGTTTCCAAAATGCTATTATTTTTTTTTATCAAGCTACCTGCATGGAAGACTAATATCTGCAGAATCTTATCCCAGTTTGAACCTGTAATTCAGCTCCCGGAATGTCCAACTTGCATTTAGATATTCATCTTTGGGTGGGGAGAAGAGGTGGGAAGGAAAACATAATAAGATGCAGATTTGAGATTGCATATCTTGGTTACAGCCAAGGGTTTGGGACTTAATGACAGAATGCAGCCTATTGTGCAGAGCTGCAGTTTCAATTATATGCCCATTCTGAAAGAAATGTGATAGAAAGTGATTGTACTTAAAAATGTATGATTCCATTTCATGGCTGAGAACACCCTGAAAAAAAAAAAATGTACTTTTAGAATACTTCAAGTTTATTTGACAAGAGTATGGAAGGAAATTATGTTGACGAATATATCAAGCCCATCAGAATATGCTCTTCTTAGATTTTCCACATGTTATTTGTAGATAGTGTATTCTGCTGGGTCAGATAAATATACAATCATGTCATTAATAACAAACAGGTCAAGAAAGTCAAAACAAACTCGAGGTATATTGTTTTCACAAATTAGGATGGTATGGTACTACTTGCTATGGAGAAATTATTCATTCATTCAATCATTCATTCACTCATATTTATGGAGCACTTACTTTGTCCAGAGCACTGTATTAAGCGCTTGGGAGAATACAATATAACAATAAAAAGACACATTCCCTGCCCATAACTGATCCAAGATTCAAAGTATTATTACCAAAAAACAAAAGGAAAAGAAAAAGGACATTTAAGTGAAAGGAAAACCCTTTGAAATGTATTTTTTTGGATGTGTTTTCACATTAACAAGTAAAGTGATTATCTCCTTCTGTGGAAATGCACATAATTTGGATTAAATATTTCAGTCTAAAATAGGCACTCATAGTATCTCTCCTAATTTTTGACAGGTTGTACCTGAAACATATATGATAATGTATATATAAAATCATCTAGATTCAAGGCTTTTACCAGCTATCCCCAGTGTACCTATAAGTGTGCTCTTTTTTTCCACTACAGCCTAGATCATATTCTGCACACTTAGCAAACACAATCTTCCAATTCTGGTCCTGCTCTATCCCCTACAGAGATCGCTACCCTTTTTTTTTAAAGGTATTTGTTAAGCACTTACTATTTACTGGGCATTGTCCTAAGCACTGGAGTAGATACAAGCTAGATACAAGTACATGGGGTTCACAATCTTAATCTCCATTTTACAGATAAGGTAACTGAGGCACAGAGAAGTTAAGGAACTTACCTAAGGTCACACAGCAGACAAGCGGAGGAAATGTGATTAGAAATTCTGACTCCCAGGTCCATGATCTTTATAACTATGCCATGTTGCTTCTACAAATTACCAAACCCCATCTTTCCCTACCTTCAAAGACTTTAAAGTTCTTCTTCAAAAGTACCACACCTAGAAGACAGCCCCCAGTTAATATCCTCCTTCCTGGTCATATCACAACAGCCACTTGAGCAGTCACGGATGTCTCTGGTAATGATCATGAGAGAAGCAGCGTGGCTCAGTGGAAAGAGCCTAGGCTTGGCAGTCAGAGGTCATGGTTTCTAATCCCGGATCTGCTGTTTGTCAGCTGTGTGACTTTGGGCAAGTCGCTTCACTTCTCTGTGTCTCAGTTAACTCATCTGTAAAATGGGGATTAAGACTGTGAGCCCCACGTGGGACAATCAGATCACCTTGTATCCTCCCCGGCGCTTAGAACAGTGCTTTGCATATAGTAATCACTTAACAAATGCCATTATTATTATTATTATTATTATTGTTGTTGAAGTCCTTGATGAAGTTACATAGCATTCATCACTTTCCCTTCATCTACCTGGTCTTTTGCTACAGATTTGGAAAGACTCATATCTATTGGATATGTGTTTGGTCTCAGGAAGCTGTATTGCTTATTTCCTAGTATCGTGATTTCTTCTAAATGACTGCACATTATGATAGGAATGAATTTTCAAGTTGGAATGGATTTTCAGGGACTGACAATCTAAAGATCTCCCAATTTATGTAGGAAACCACTCATCGGTCAAATATCATTGGTATTTATTACACACTGTGTGCAGAGCACCATAGTAAAGCCTTGGGAGAGTACAATAGAATAATCAGGCATGACCTCTGCACCTTGAAGGGCTGACACTCTAGTTTGCACCCATATTTAGGGTCTTTGTCTCCATCATCCCTCTGGAAAGAGACCTTGCAGACCTCGATCTCTTTCCTCTGCCTAAATAGTGTCACCCCACAGTGTGAGAATAAGGTATGTTATTAAGTGGTAATTTTGTAGTAAAGACATAATTTGGTAGTCCAGAAGCCTTGAACACAAATTTATTCCTAGCTGAGAGGTAATATGTCAATTTTATTTATGGATTAAGTCAAAATTTTCCTCGCTGTGTTGCTTGTTGGATTCAACTCTTTAAAATTCTCAGATCTAAATTCCAAATGCTAGGGTTATAATTACTATTCTTTTGGAAAAAATGTCTATCTATGGATGAACCAGGGAACAGTTTAAATTATCTCTAGATATGCCCACAATAAGATTTTTTTTAATATTCAGAAGCTTCAGGGTCAGGATTTTAATTTTCAATACAGAAACATAGCAATGTCAATATTCAGTCAGACCAAATGACCCAACAAGATCAGTATTTCTCTCCTACCTTCAGTGAGTCTACCATTTCTGTGAAAGTTGAGAGACTTTGAGAGTGATAATGATAATAATAATACTAATGGTAATTGTTAAGCACTTTTTGTGCCAAACACTCCACTAAGTATTGGAGTAGATACAAGATAATCATCGGGGCTCACAGTCTGAGTAGGAGGAAGAACTGGTATTTCATCCCCCATTTGCGGTGAGGCAACTGGGGCACATACAAGTTAAGTGACTTGACCAGGGTCAAACAGTGAAACATGTCAGAGGCTGGATTAGAATGCAGGTCCTCTAACTCCCAAGCCCGTGATCTTTCCAGTAGTCCACACTGCTTCCCTAACTGGGAGTGGCAGTTCTATGTCCACCCTCTTCATGATTTTCTAGATTTTATTCATGACCTAAATCTATATCTTTCCAGCTGAAGAATACTGTCTCAGCATTCATGTAGTTTAGGAAGAAAGGACATCAAAAAGAATCAGTGGGACAATAAAGAGCTAGAAAGGTATATAAGGGGGCCAGTTAGATATGGAAACCAAAATTAATGCTCAAGAGAACAATCCTGGCAGACAACATTCTCCTGAAATGTAGACAGGATGATACTATAAATTCCTTCAACTACCCTCTGCACCAAAATAATCATGGTATTTAAGTGCTTACTATGTGCAAAGCACTGTTCTAAGCACTGGGGTAGATTCAGGGTAATCACGTTGTCCCACGTGGGGCTCACAAACTTAATCCCCATTTTACAGATGAGGTAACTGAGGCACAGAGAAGTTAAATGACTTGCCCAAAGTCACACAGCTGGCAAGTGATGGAGCTGGGATTAGAACCCATGACCTCTGACTCCCAAGTCCGGGCTCTTTCCATTAAGCCACACTGCTTCTCTACTTCTCTGCTTCTCTTCTCTACTTCTCTACACCATGCAACCCATCTTCATTTCCCCTACTATATGATCTATTTTCATTTTCAATTTCTCCAATTTTTGTCACAGCAGTCACAGAGTACTGAAATGCCAAAATGATTACCCTACAATTTGTGGCAACAGGCAGACTCAAGTGCAGTAAAAGTTACCAACTAAATATTTGTTCGCTTTGTTTTATTTTTGATTTAGAGACAGGCTTCTGTCTTCTCTAGTAACAACACCTGGAAAGTTGGTTAGTAATCCAGTCTTCTATGCACGTCAGGAATTTCTGATCAATCAGCATCTCCCTGCTGTTTCCATAAGAGGAATTACAACAGGACCAGGAAAAGGTCTGGGAAGAGCAGCACTGGGCTGAGGGGGTTAGGAAGGAAGAGATCCAATTCCCTTGGATGGATCTCTTTCATCAGATAGTGGAAAATGTATATAAATGTAAGCATAGGAATAAATACATAAATGCTGTGGGGCTTAGGGTGGGGTGAATATCAAGTGACTAAGGGTTACCGCAACAGCATCAACTTATGTTGTACCTATAACTTATCAACTTGAAAGGCCCAGATGAACTAAATCTGAACCAATAATTCTGGAAGACATAAAAATGGAAAAGAGCTACAAGATCAATATAGCAATGGTATTCATTGAGTGATTATTGTGTGTGTATAGAGAAGTGAATTAAGTTCTTGATGAAGCACAATAGAATTTACTAGATCCCTGCTCTAAAGGACCTTATAAATGAGAGGAAATTTTTATAATCTAGTGGTTTGTAAGATGATTCCAAAGGGTATCCCAGATATGGAAGCCACTGTTGCCCATCAGAATCATAAAATAAGTAAATAAACTATCCATGGAATTATTTTGAAAACAAAACAATGGAATAGTTTGGCCTCTGCATAAAGCTGTGGCACATGTGTGACTATATGCCTCTTTATTAAGTACCTCTTAGGAAAGACATACCAGAGCTGGAAAAGACATGGAGAAGAGAAATGAACTTGATAAGGGAGATGCAGTAATTTCTGAATTATGTACTAAAAACATTATTGTCTTCTATTTGAAAAGAAGGAGCTTGAGGGGAAATGTTGGGAGGGTATGTATGAGAAGGACAAAATAATCCTTCATCAAATCTAACAACAGATTGAAGGGAACCCACTGAATCATTAGAGGAATAGTTTAGAAATAAATAAAAGCAAAAAAGAAATGTGTAACAGCAGTAAACATAGAGCATTTGTTACCATGGGGAATTCAGAGGCCAAAAATATCAGTAATGTCGTGAAAGGTTAGACTACATTAATGAATGGTAACTAGAGAAGAGTTGGAAATGCAGAAGAAAAAAAGTTAATATGTTAAAAGTTATATCTCTAGCCATGCAGGGGTATCTGGATGGCACTTATTGTGCTGTTCCTTTGAGGTCCTCTCTATACCACTGTTACAAATAGGTTATTGGCTAGATGAATCACTGACTTGCCCATATGCTTGGCTGATTAACTTATGTTCTTTTTCTTTACTTCTATTAGCTCAATTAAGAGTAGATTACATAATTCTATAGTTGGATTAATGATAGATGGAGAGATTAGGAACTAGAAAACTAAATCAAGAAAGCTGCTCTTTCCCTTGAGGAGAGCAAAACAGTGGATAGTATCACTTTGGCATCCACATTTAGAAAAAATGAAGGTACATGAAGTAATTTTGGTGACCAATTTTTGACTTCAAAACCTAGAGTAATCACATAAAACACATTCAGTTTCTCAAACTTTCCACCGACTCCACATGCATTTCAATCAATTAGGCAATCGTATTTATTAAGTGCTTACTGTGTGCAGAGCACTGTACTAAGTGCTTAGGAGAATATAAATACAATAGAGTTGATAGACATTTTCCCTGCCCATAATAAGCTTTTTATTTAGCAATGTGGCAAAATGGGACCATAAACAGTGAGAATCTGGTACCCACAGTGTCAGATCAATGCCTGTCATTTGCCACCTTCTCTGGGCGAACATGGAAACAATGGAAAATAGCGTATTCAGACTGATCTGTGGTAAGAAATGCTTTAATGACACACTGAAGCAATGCCTGTATGCAGCATGAGAGAGGTCAGAAGAAAACTTCAGAGGTCACTTAAGGTCACTTAAGGTCAGCTGAAAGCAGTAAGCCCATCAAAGGGTAGGGACTGTCTCTCTCTGTTGCCGATTTGTACATTCCAAGCGCTTACTACAGTGCTCTGCACATAGTAAGTGGTCAATAAATACTATTGAATGAATGAAAGAAACCGGGGCAGGGAATCAGATGACTTGGGTTCTAATTCTGGCTCTGCTATTTGTCTATTCTGTGACTTCGGGGAAGCTACTTAACGTCTCTGTGACTCAGTTACTTCATCTGTAAAATGGGGATCCAAACGGTGAGCCCTGTGCGGGGTATGGGCTGTGGTCAATCTGATTATCTTTAGCTTGTATCTACCCCAGTGCTTATAGTACAGTGCCTGACATAGTATGTGCTAGCAAATAACATAAAATGGAGTCCACAAAGAAGCTGGGTCAGTTGATCCTGAGTACTCAGAAATAAAGTAATTGTCTTGCTGCAGAATCTTCGGGAAGATTACTTCGCCAAGAGGAAATACATGAAAACAGCTTCAGACCCTATGAAAAACTAATGTCATGGTGTAGCATTGGGCAATCTTTAAATATAGAAAACCACAAAAAATAATATAAAAATGTATTCATACATTTAGAAGATCCAAAAAATTTATTAAATGATAGAAATTGATTTTAAAGTGATAAAAAATCATAAATATAATTACAAGATCAAACAGAAACTTAAATCTGTACCAAGAATGAAGCTTATTGGTTTACATTTTTTTTTGCGTTCATATGTAAATACAATACTTAATTTTCAAAGTACTAATTTTCGTACCCTATTCAGCACAAGGCTCTTTTGTGCTTAGGGGTTTGCTATTATGCTTGTTAAAGAGATTACACTGAAAAGGCTTAAATCACTCCATCAAGTCAGTAAAATACTTCAAAGGGAGGGGAAGGGAAGACCTTAATGATTATCTGGAAGGGAGATAGGATTGTAAGTATTACAAATATTAATATTCAATAGTGCCATATCCCAAAAGGAAAACTTTATAATGAAGGATTGCTTTATTTATGCTACCTAAACTGAAGAACTTTAGGAAAGCATGACCTCTGTAGTATAATAATAATTATAGAAATCATAAGACTAATTGTGATAATTAGTAAATATTTACTATGTGTCAAGAAATGAACTAGCTTCTTGTAAGCAGGGTATGTCTAATAACTTTGTTATATTGTACATATTAAGTAAAGTTGATTGATTGGATGATTGATTGTACTATCCCCTAAGGTAGAGACAATATAAAGAGGTTGAACATCACACCTGTAGCTAAAATGGCAACAAAATGAAAAATCAGAATGGGACTTACAGAGGGAATCATTTTGATATGATTAGAGTAGACTTAGAAAATAGATTCATAATTACAACCCTTTGAGAAAAATATGATTAAAATGAAACATGGTAGTTGTAATTTGGTTGTTCAGAACATTGAAATTAAGATAGACTGACCATTTAGAGAACTCAGTGTATCGACTCTCTTCATTGATTTTGAGATTTAAAAAACAGGAAAATTTCTAGTCTTTACTAAAATGTATCTACAGTGAAATTTTGAGTAAAATACTAAAATGTAATGCAGTTGTAAGTAGTTGAAAAATCGCATTAGTATTTAGAGTTATGTAGATATTTCAGGTTGATCACATTCCAAAAAGAACAACGGTGTTGCTTGATAGATCGCCCTAAAATTGCTGCTTTAAATCCTTGTGACTGTAATGTAGTAGTTGTGCTTCAGTGAAGAATGAATGCAGTCGAATAGGGTTTTCATTTCATTTCCCTTAAAAGAAAGAGCAAAACTAGAAATAAAATAGGGTCTCCTTGACCATTCCTTATTGAATACCTGAGATCTTCTAACCTAGTTTAGGAATCCAAGTTCTCACTCAAATCAGCATAGAGATTTTGCAAAGGACAGCATTTCCACTCATAACCTCCTTATACACTGGTAAATGGAAGTGCAATATTTGGAGAAGGGGAAAAGCACTAGCTCTCTCCTGGGGGTTGCACTGTGTTTACTGCCTATTATTACCCTATGGAAAAATTTCTTTTGGGTAGGAAATCTCTAGTAAGTAAAGGCACTCTCCCTCAGGAGTATCAATCAATAAATTGTATTTACTGAGTGCTTACTGTGTGCAGAGCACTGTACTAAGCATGTGGGACAGTTCTGTATTAACGGAGTCAGTGGATACGTTCAGTGCTCACAGAGGGTACCCTCTGGTTATGAATTATACATTCCGGGGTGATCTAGTACACCTTTGCTAGTAATGTTGAGAGATAGGTTGAGGCCAGCCCAAATTTGGGATTCTTAGCCAACTTCTGCCTTGTATAATAATAATAATGGTAATTATTAAGCGCTTCCTATGTGCCAAGCACTGTTCTAAGCGCTAGAGTCTATACAAGGCAATCAGATTGTCCCATGTGGGGCTCACAGTCTTCATCCCCATTTTAAAGATAAGATAATTGAAGTAAAGGTAAGTTAAGTGGCTTGCCCAAGGTCACACAGACAAGTAGTGGAGCCAGGATGAGAACTCACGTCCTCTGACTCCCAAGCCCATGCTCTTTTCACTAAGCCACACTGCTTCTCCAGCCATGATGCCTAGTGCTTAGTATAGTCTTCTGGACACAGTCTATTGTCAACAAATATTCCTAATTGATTGATTGATTAGTCATAACATATATTTCAAATGGATGTGTTCTAAAGGATGTGTTCTAATGATTTATTAATCATAATAGTCATAATAATAATTTTGATATTGGTTAAATGCTTATTATGTGCCAAGCACCATACTAAGCACTGAGGTAGGTACAATATTAACAGATTGGACACAGTCCCTGTCCTACATAGGGCTCACAGTCTAAGAGGGAGAGAGAACAGATATATTGTCCCCATTTTACACATGAAGAAACTGAGGCACAGAGAATTCCTACCCAAGGTCACACAGAGCACACATGACAGAACCAGGGTTGGAACCCGGATCTCTTATGTATTTTCCACATGGCCATACTTCTTCTCAGTGTAGATTTACTCTAGCGAGGATTTACCTCACATTTACCCCCAACTTATAGAGGAATGTCATAAACCCACTCATACGCCACACTTAACATCAAAAGTAAGGTGGCGCCAAGGACCAGGAGTGCCATCAGTCCATAAGCACTAAAGCAGTGCTTGTCCAATCATTCATTCATTCATTCATTCATTCATTCATTCATTCATTCAATCATATTTATTGAACACTTACAGTGTAGAGAGGACTGTATTTAGCCCTTGGGTGAGTACAATGCAACAGTAAACAGACACATTCCTTGCCTCCAATGAGGTTATAGTCTAGAAGTCATACCTTCTCTGAGTTGGACATGTGTGAAGAATGGAAAACAGCTACAACAGGCTAACAACAGCTGTGTACAATCAGCTGAAGTGAGGTAATGGTAAGAAGGGTGGACAGAAAACAAAACTCTCAAGACCCGATAGAACCCTCCCCTTCTCCCCTACTCTCTCTCCTTTCTGCATCGCTTATGCACTTGGATTTGAACCTTTTAAGTGCCTGATATTCACCCTATCTTCTGCCCCATGGCAATTATGTATATATCTATAGGACATTTTAATTCCATCTCCCCATCTAGACCGTAAGCTACAGATTTCCAGGAATATGTCAACCAAATCTGTTGTATCACACTCACTCAAGAACTTAGAACAGTGCTCTGCACACACGCTAAGCACTTAATGAATACCATGGATTGACTGACTGATGGAGGCCTAGTAGGAGGCAGTTGAAACCTAGCCCCAGAAGTCAGTCAATCATATCTATGGAGCCCTTACTGTAGGCCGAGCACTATTCTAAGCACCTGGGATAGTACAGTATAGCAATAAACAAACACATTCCCTAACCACAACGAACTGATCAGCCATGATTATGCCAATTAGAAAGACATTTTTTCAAAGCAGAAACTTTGTGCTTAATGTAGTCTTCTGGACACAGTCTTTTGTCAACAAATACTCAACTTGGAGGTGGAAAAGAATATGGTAGCAGATATTCTCCATGCCTTCTGAGTCACCCTTTCACTTAAATTGAACTCTTTATTCACCCTACCCTCAGCTCCATGACAGTTATGGGCAAATCCATTCTAAACCCTAAGCTCCTCGCAGGGAATGGGTCTTCCAAAACTGATACACTGTATTCTCCCAAGGACTTAATACATTGCTTAGAACACACTAAGCTTTCCCTCTCTCCCCCTTTTCTCTCCTCCTCTCTTCACTCATATTTTTCTTTCTTGTCCATCCTTCTTCCTAATATAATGGAATAAGGATAAGTTTTTCAGACCACTTAGATCTGTCGAGAATATTGAATCACTTTTTGTTAATGGTATTTTGTAAGTGCTTATTATGTGTCAGATACTGTACTGAACACTGGGGTAGATACAAAATAATCAGATTGGACTCAGTCCCTGTCTGCATCAAGCTCAGTCTTAAATCACATTTTATGAATGAGGTGACTGAGACATAGAGAAGTGAAGTGTCTTGTCCAAGGTCACACAGCAGACAAGTGGAGGAGCTGCAATTAGTGCCCAATCCTCTAACTCCCGGGTCCATGCTCTTTCCACTAGATCATGCTTCTTCTCTGACGTCACTTTCTCAATCAGTCATGTCCAGGCTTATTTTTAACACTCTCTATCACTTCTTATCAACTCTTGACTCCTGTAGTCAAGGCATACCATTCTGATTGAAATTTCATTACATGAAAATTCAACTGAATTGACAGGGTATTTGACCCAGCCAAACTTCACTGAAACACATGAACAGAAATGAGCTACTCACTTGCGGTCCTAACTTTTTCATTTCCTGATTTCATATATTTTCAAATGTAGCCACAACACTGCATAAAGAGCTTTTATTTCCTGATAAATGGAACTATGAATAGCTCTAAAAGATAAAAGGGAAACAAAAAGTTGAGGGGACAACTCTCCACATATTTAATCAGATGCTGATCTTTAGTGAAAACAGGAAGAAAATTCCTGTATCCTGAACACTATACAGAATTTCACAATTGAATTACAGAGGGTAATATTTTTTTTTCCTGAAATACATCTAATATTATCCACCCTTCTGCGTAAAATGCTGATTTAACCAAAAAAAAAAAAAAAAAACCAACAACAACAACAAAAAAAAACCTGATTTGTTTGGAAACTTTATCTTTTATTTCAGGGCTATTAGTTAATTGAAAAACCATTATTGAATTACTGACCTGTTTCAGCCCTTTGCTCTGTATTTACAATTAATTAATCCTGACTTTAGGGAACATGATGTGTTCCGTTATGTCCCCAAATGTCTATCCTTTTCATTTGTTGCAGTGAGAATGAATACTTTCCAGAAGTGGGAAGAAATTAATCTTGTGTTTGTGGCTATTTGTATAGCTTCTCAGTCTGAAAATCAAAGAGGAAAAATGAATTACCACTCCGTTCTGAAAGATTATTGTTATCATGGCTAGTGCTTCTTTTATGAATATAGGGCTTTCTTATTTTCCCAAAATTCTTTCACATCAATGAACTAATTTTCTGCTCACAATATTCCTGTCATGTACCCAGATTTACAGATGAGTAAATGAAACTCAGTGATTTTAAATGACTTCAATCCCTCAGTGATATTTCTTGAGTGCTTACTTCGTGCAGAACACTGAATTTATCTAATTGGAGAATATACAGTAGATAGACATGATTCCTGCCCTCTAGAATATTGCAGTCAACCAGAGGAGACAGATATTGAAATAAATTTCAGGTAATAGCAATTGAGTATACGAATATGTATACAAGGGTTTTGGGGGCAGGTGACAAGTGAACCTAAGTGTTCAAGGTGTGGGACTACGTGCATGGGTGAGTTGTTAGGAATGGAAAATATGTTGGGGGAGCAAAAACCTAGTCAGGAAAGGTTTCCTGCAGGAGATATGATTCCCATAACATGATAAAGATGGGTAGAGTGCTAGTTTGTTAGATATGTAGCAGGAGGGAACCCCAAGCTGGAGGTAGGGTTTAAACAAGGGGTCAGCACTGGGTGAGACAGGAGTGAGGGGTTGGTGAGTAGGCTGGTATTAGAGAAGTAAAGAGTACAAGATTGGCAACAGAGGGAGAGGAGAGAAGTAAAGGGAAGATTGAATGCCTTGAATCTGGTGGTGAGGGGTTTCTGTTTGATGCAGTGATGGATGGGCACTTGAGGTGCGGGGAGACAAGTGTAGAATGATTTTTTCAGGACATGATCTGAGCAGCGGAGTGGAGCATAGACTGGGGAGGGAAGAGGCTGGAGGCAGGGAAGTCAGCAAGGAGGCTGGGGCAGTAGGTGAAATGGGATATGGCAAGTGCTTGAATCAGTGCCATGGCTGTTTAGAAAGAGAGGAAGAAACACACTCTGAAGATGTTGTAGAGCTAGAACCCCTAATTAGTGATTAATTGGATATGCAGGTTGAGGAAAGAGATCAATCAAAGATAATGTCAAGGATAATTTTTGAGAGAAAGAATGATAATTTTTTTTCAACAATGATTTGAAAGACTTAGTAGAGTGCTTAGAACAGTGCCGGGCACATAGTAAGCACTTAACAAATACCATTGAAAAAAGACAGGGGAAGGAAATAGTTTTGGGAGGGAAAAATGAGTAGTTCAGTGTTTGACATGATGTGTTTGACATAATGGCGGTACCTTTCAAAGTCACCCAGAGCACAAAGGTTGTTACTAAAACGCACATCCCCTACTCTTTCTATTCTTTGTCTCCAAGATCCATGAAACAACAAATCGTCAAATCACTTTTGTGCAGAGGCAAACAGCAATTGGGAGCAAAGTAGAAGGAAAAAAAAAGTATTCAGAAATCATTTTATTTTTATGTAGATGTATTTTACCCATGTACTGTGGGATGACTACAGCATTTTATCTTGAAATATTTATCACAGTTGTTCATATATTTTTCATGAAATCATTTTCTTTTGATAAAAGATTAGAAGGCAGAAATTGGGTTTATCGAATTGATAGGATGACCTATTTTTTATGTTTTCAATTTCAAATATCACAAGGACAGGACACCAATTCAGAATTTCAGAAGAGGCATAACATTTGTAATAAAAAGCTGTCATCTGCAACTTTTGGCCTATCTTTTTTCCTATTTATATTACAATTGATAAAAGCTATTTTCAAAGCATTTCAGTTTTAGGTCCAACTAGGGCATATAGAAATAAGCTTCAATAGAGTGACCAGAAAACGTCTTGACCATGGTAATTTTTAAGAATCAGATGTTTTACTATATATAAATTTTTTAAACTCAATAATCTCATTTTACTTTAAATCAAGTTCCAACCCTCTCAGCTGTTAAAATAAGCCTTATCCATTAGCTGAATTCTCAGTCAACATAATTACCAGTTGATTTCAATAATGTAGGTATTTGTTAAGCGCTTACTATGTGCAGAGCAGTGTTGTAAGCGCTGGGGAGGATACAAGGTGATCCACGTGAGGCTCACAGTCTTAATCCCCATTTTACAGATGAGGTCACTGAGGCACAGAGAAGTGAAGTAACTTGCCCACAGTAACACCTGACAAGTGGCAGAGCCAGGATTCAATTGCACTCTTCCCTCTATTTCCTTGTTCACTAAAATTTTGGTTTTAAGCTGAAAGTGGTAAGAGGGACCACAAGGTCCGACCCCTCAAATGTGCTCTTTTTGGGTCAGCATCAGTGGTGTGATTTGCATAAGAGACGTATGGTTGAATGATGACTTTTTCTGAGTGCTCATCAGTTCTACCAATACCAAATAGAAGGGGTTGGTTAATTCATTCATTCAATCATATTTATTGAGCACTTACTGTGTGCAGAACACTGTACTAAGCACTTGAATGACACAACGTGGCGCTGTATCACCCTGCCAGTCTTAAGATGTGATCTAATGCCAGCCTGTCACCCTTACCCCATGAGCATTTGTCAGCCTCATTGGAGGCTTAACAGTGGTCACAGTACATCCTAGTCTGACCCAAGCAGCTGAGACTGTGAGCCCGTTGTTGGGTAGGGATTGTCTCTATATTTTGTCAAATTGTGCTTTCCAAATGCTTAGAACAGTGCTTTGCACATAGTAAGTGCTCAATAAATATGATTGAATGAATGACCCTGGGCAGTTGATTTTTTTGGTCATCTTTTTTTAAATAAACAAAAACAAACATAAGGCTTCTCATCTATCTCCTCCATCCAGCCTGGATCCAGACTAGAACACTCCCCAGCTTTGCCTTTCCCCTTTCTCAGACCACTGCTGGCTCTGGGAGATTTATTTTTTCCTCATTAAAAAAAAAAATAAAAAAAACTAAGCTGCCCAGTGGGGAGATGGACTCAAGTTGCATGAACCCTCTCAAAGAACCAGGAAAGAGTTGCTTCTGTTTGTACCATTTTCCTGTTTGAGGGGAGGGGAAGAAGACCTTCCCTACTCTAAGCCATTTCCCCTATGTGGCGCAGTGGAAACAGCACGGACTTTGGAGTCAGGACTCATGAGTTCGAATCCCAGCTCTGCCACTTGTCAGCTGTGTGACTGTGGGCAAGTCACTTAACTTCTCTGTGCCTCAGTTCCCTCATCTGTAAAATGGGGATTAAGACTGTGAGCCCCACGTGGGACAACCTGATTCCCCTGTGTTTACCCCAGCGCTTAGAACAGTGCTCTGCACATAGTAAGCGCTTAACAAATACCAACATTATTATTATTATTAGAGAGTCTGGAATGTCAAAAAGGGAAACAGACCGCCTTACACTCTGCCACCGCTGGAGCAGCCTCTCTGTCCCCTGGTCCAGCAGTGGAAACTGTGCTCACATCAAGTTCACACACACAGCCCTCCTCTCTGGGTCCTTGTCCAAAAGCAGAAACATATCATACTTAAATCCCCCTTTCACACACAGCCCTCTGTCTCCTCTCTGGGTCCTGGTCCAGCAGTGGAAACTACACATTTGCATTCCCCTTCATCCACTCAGCTCTCTGTCTCCTCTCTCAGTCTTGGTCCAGTGGTGAAAACACATACACTACATCCCCTTTGAGGCACACAGCCCTCTTCCTCTTTTATGTGCTGGTCTCCATGCACAAACATCATAGCTATGGGTGAGCTGAACACCAGGCAAAGAAGCAGAGGTGTTCCAGATGCCACAGGCACTTATCTCCAGTCTCCATATGAACCAGATGTGGAAGCAATTAAGCAATGAACAGAGAAGGAGCCCATGGAAAAACTGCATGGTCTAGTGGGTAGAGCATGGACCTGGGACCCAGAGGACTTAGGTTCTAATCCTGGCTCTGCCACTTCTAGGCTGGGTGATCTTGGACAAGTCAATTACGTGTTCTGGGCCTCAGTTTTCTCATCTGTTAAATCGGGATTAAATGCTACTCTCTTAGTAGACTGCTAGCCTCATGTGGGAGAGACTGTGTCCAACCTGAATATGTTGCATCTACTCCATACAGTAAGCACTTAACAAATTAGCATTTTTTTAAAAAAAACAGTAGGAAGTAGAGGAAGAAAACCACCCAAACCACTCCTTTTTCTTTCTCTTTCTGCCTCTCTCTACCCTTTTCCCTCATATCCCCTCCTTATTCCCTTTCCCTCTTCTCTCTCTCACACTCTTTGTCTCTCTCTTTCCCACTTCTTCTCTCTACTATTTCCCCTTTAATTGGCAGAATTGAATCCCCACAAGTTTTGTCAAATCATCCCATCTCTTCTTCACCTAGCTTCTCTGGCTCACAGTAATAAATCAATCAGTTGCATTTATAGAGATTCAACTGTCCCATGGGGAGCAGGATGGGTGGTGGGGAGGAACAAGGCTGGCTCACGACTCTCTCTGACTCTCACCTTTCTTCCTGACTCTGGAAAAAGGCACACAGGAAGAGGGACAAGGGCCAGTCCTCATAAATCCCTCCTCTATCACTCCTCACCCTGGCACAACTCAGAGTTCCTCCCTACTCCTTCCTTATCTTTTCTTCCACCTCCTTTATCCCCCCATTCTATTTTCCTCTCTCTTATGTGTGTACCTGTGCTTTTGACTCTATGGTGTCCTGATTGCAAACAGCTTCACATTGTTTGAAATATTTTCTGTGATTCCCCAAAACATTTCAGACAGAACACACAGAGGAAATCTATGTTTTGGATGGAACCAAGTCTATTTGGTGGTCGGCCTTCAGGAGGCTTTTAGGGTGTGAAAAGGCTTGGCTTGTCATCTACTCAAGGTATTCTGCTAACAGCTGAGGCATCTTGGCTATTTTTCACATGCTTTTTGCATGGGAACCTTCATATAAAAGGGAAGTTCTAAAACGATTGAATTTCCCCTACTCTAAGAGACCTTTCCCTGATTTAATAAAATCAACCTGATTTATCTCTATCTTTCATGAAAGAGGTTATGTTGTCTTCCTGGGCTTTTAAGCGAACAGATTCTTCAGGCAAATTCTGCAATGACTTCCATCTGTATCAGCAGATTGTTTGCTAGCTTTGGGTCTTCAGCTGGCAAGACTGGCACCCATTTTGTTGATGTATTTATTCCTTCCTCAAGTATCAATTTTCCCACCCTTTTAAACTCATTCATCTTTTAAATGCAACCCTTGCTATATATTTCCATTTTATTTTCTTGCTGATGGTTTAGATACCTTTTCTGTTCATTCCAAATCCTAGTTATGTTTGGATGTTGATGAGTTTGAAAGAGGCCACTTGTCATCGTGTATCATCAATAGACTCAGTAAGTCACAGAGATTCAACAGGTAATAGCTCAAAGACTAAATGGAATATTTGGATAATATCCAAAAGAAAGATGGAACAGAACGAGAGAGATTCAAGAAGTTTACTGGTCAAACTAGCTGCATCATTTTTGAAAGATAAAATCCTAGAAAAATACAATTTAAAGTGACTGCTTGCAAAATGCTTATGTTTAAAAGAAGCACAATGAAATTAGGAATGTATCTAAGGAAAGGAACATTTAAGAAGATGACAGGCTTTGATCTCATCTATTCATTCCTTATAAGTACACTTGCATCCACTCTTCTTCCCTGCCCAACCACCATTTTAAACTACTTAATCTCCTTCCACTGTTGCCTAACACTTCCATGTTTCCTCTATCCTACAAAAAGATTTTATCTGAACCTCAGTGCACCATTCAGCTATCACTTATTTCCCTTTTCCTCTTCCTACCCAAGCCCCGCAATTTAACAATCGATCAATGAACAATGGATCCTTATTCTAAAGGAGTTTACAATCTAGAAGGAGAAATAGGAGGAAGTAGCAGAGTTTAAAGATGTACACAAAAGTGATTCCTGGAACATCTTATTGTTTAAGAATTGTGTAAGTAGCTTAGTACAGTGTTTTTCACACAGTAAGAACTTAATAAATACCATTTGATGATTGAGTGATGGATGAGAGAAATAGGATGGGGAAATGAGGGATTATTCAAGGTAGATGTTCTGGAGGAGATGTGACTTCAGAAGGTCTTTGAAAATGGATAGAGCACTGGTCTGCTGCAAATGGAGGGGAAGGATATTCCAGGCAGAAAGAACGTGGTGAATAGGCATGAGACCCAAGACAGAGTGAATAGGTTGGAGTCAGAAGAGCAATGTATTGGAGCTTGGGTGTACTGGGGGAGGAGGGAGAATAAATTGTGAGGAGCAAGCTGATTGAATGCCATTAAGCCAATTGTCTGGAGTTTCTGCCAAATGCAGATAGGAATGGTCAATCCCTGGAAATTTACTGAGGAGTGGGGAGACATGTACAAAATGGTATTTTTGGAAATATTATGGGCAGGAGTGGGATGTTTGGCCTGGGGAGCGGAGAGACTGGAAGCAGGAATTCTACAAGAAGGATGATGAAGTGTTTCAGTCCAAGATTTGACAATATGATAAATTCATGGTCCAGCATAGTTTGGCAGTTTGGATGGAGAGGAAGGACATATCTTCTTTTAAATAACTGGCAGGATTTGGTGACCAAATGGAACAAGAGTGGAGGAAGAGAGAGAACCTCAAACAAGTGTATAAGCATGCTGCCTCCATTTTCCTTCTCCAACTTGTTCTTGATCTTCTACACCCAGTTTTTGTATCTTTTTGTATCCTTCTCTCCATTGAAAATACTCTCTTTGAGGTCACTGATCATCTCCTTCTCACCACATCTCAATGTCCCTACTCTCTCCTAATCTTCCTTGACCTTTCAATTTCCTTTAAAACATTATGTCAACGTGTTCTTCCAGAAACATTAGCCTAGTACTTCTTTTGTGACACATTCCTATCCAAATTACCCCCTTACCTTTCTGGCCATTCCTTGTAAGTCTTTTACACTGGATCTTTTTCTGCCTCTACTGAAGGAGTCCTTGAAGACCAGGCAAATAGATATTATATCTTATCTTTAGATTACAACTCCCATGCTCACATGAAAAACTTGAAAATAAAGGGCTTTGGTGGACTGCATTCAGTGGAGATTGCTTGGATATGCAGAGCTTTATCTGTGAGTTAGATGTATGAAATGATAGCTCTCAAAGGACTCCTCTACGTAAAGAATTGATTTTTGTTTTTAAGATGAAGAGAATCATTGTAAATGCAGAGTGCACACTGCAGTTTAATTGGGATCAATTAAAACACTAGAATAATGAAGGAGGTGATATTTGGGAACCAGTTGATGGAGTCTGCTAATGGTTGATTGGACTGCTCAGCAAAGAAAGAAATCATGAAACAAATATGCAGAGGTGAATCAAAAGGATATGCAGATCAGAACCATGGAGAAAAGCAGCAAGATGTGACTTAGAACATTGTGTACTCATGCAACATCCAATAGTTTGAAAATAAATTAAGATGCCAATAATGACTGATACTGTGATGACTAAGAAAATTGTATGAAACATGCAGCATACAATAATAACCTATTGCATAGAGCCACAAGATTGTCAGTTGTGATGGAGAGATAAATTAAAGGAGAGGATTTGTGAGGGAAGATGAAGAGTTCTATTTTGGACAGAGTGAGTTTGAGATGTTGATGGGGTCTTTGCATAGTAGTGTCCAGGAGGCAGGAGGAAATTTAAGATTATTGAGAAGGGGTCAGGGCTTTTTGCAGGAATATCATGTGACTGAGGCACAGAGAAATTAAGTGACTTACCCAAAGTCACACATCAGACAAGTGATGGAGTCAGACCTAGAACCCAGGACTTCTAACTCCAAGTCCTTGGCTCTTTCCACTAGGCCACCCTGTTTTTCATTACAGAAACATTACTGATTGCTTGAATTACCTGGTTGCATTATCGTTTTAGGAAAGTCTTGGATTTCTTTTTCCAACTAGAAGAAGAAAAGAAAGTAAGGAATTAATATCTATCGTAATTTTTGGGTTGCCTTCTATTCTCCAACTACACCCTCTCCCTTGGAGAACTCATTCACAACCGTAGCTTAACTACCATCCCAAATATACAGTTCCAGCACTGAAGTCTCTCCTTCTCTGCAGTCTTGTAATTTCCTCTTGCCTTTAGGACATCTCTATTTGGATGTTTGGCTGACACCTCAAATTTAACATGTCCAAAACAGAACTCCTTATCTTCCCACCCAAACACTGTCCTCCCTCTGACTTTCCCATCACTGTAGACAGAAGCCCCATCCTCCCTGTCTCACAAGCCTGTCACCTTGATATTACCTTCAACTCATCTCTCTCATTCACACTATATATTCAGTCTGTCACTAAATCCTGTCAGGTCAACCTTCACAACATTGTTAAAATCCTTCCTTTCTTCATCATCAAAACCAAAACCACGTTCATCTAGGCGCTTATTTTATCCCACCCTGAATACTCTGTTAGCCTCCTTGCTGACCTCACTGCCTCCTTACTCTCCCCACTCCAGTCCATACTTCACTCTGCTGCCCTCATCATTTTTCTTCAAAACTATCCAGTCCATGTTTCTCCACTCCTCAAGAACCTCCAGTGGTTGCCCATCCACCTCTGCATAAAACAGAAACCATCTACTTTAAAGCACTTAATCACCTTACCCCCTCCTATCTTACTTCGCTGCTCTCCTAGTACAATCCAGCCTGCACATTTTCTTCCTCTACTGCCATCCTACCCACTGTGCCTCAGCCTCATCTTTATCACTGCTGACCACTCACCCACACCCTGCCTCTGGCCTAGATCACCCTCCCTTTTTATATCCAACAGACAGTCACTTTCCCCACCTTCAAAACCTTATTACAAGCACATCTCCTCCAAGATGTCTTCCCTGTCTAAGCTCTCATTTCCTCTTCTCCCATTCCCTACTGTGTCACCCTTGCACTCTGATTCGCACCCTTTATTTACCCCTCCCTCATACCCACAGCACTTAAGAAGATATACAAAATTTATTTATTAATATTAATGTCTCCTCCCCTTCTAGCCTGTAAGGTCATTGTGGGAAGGGAATTCTGCTATACTGTAGTTTCTCAAGTGCTTAATACAGTACTCTGCATGAATTAAGTGTTCAGTAAATCCAACTGATAGAGTGATTAGTCTCAATCTAAGATATCCAAGAAAACAAGAATGATTTCAAGATGCCTTCATCTAGGGAAAAAAAAAAAAAACAGTCTTTTAACTTCCAATTAATTTTCTTAGGCAAAGGATGTTGATCTCTACAGCTTTGCAAAAGAATTATTGAAACTGACTTTTTCTCTCACTCTATTTTTCAAGCAGTATACATTTGTTTTGACACAGGTAACTGTCGAGCTGCTTTCCTTGTTCTGCATTATACATTTACTTCCACAAAATTTTACACATTTAAGGTGGTCCCATTTTGGTTGAGTTACTCATGAAAATAATGTCAAAACCCCATAGGAAAGATGTATACTAATTTTACAGATGTATACATTAATGATATTAAATTTAATAGACTGTACTCAGCCCTTTATTTGCAAGTGTACAGTCACAACTACTAATGAGAGTTAGGATGTCCTTCCCGAGGAGGAGAGATGCTGGTACATTTTCAATTTTCTAATGCTGTTTCAATTTTACATGACGTAAGAAATGGTTTGCAATTAAATCTATGGTTTCATTTCGCCTGGGCCTCTTTTGATCCATTTGTCATAACTTTGTTTTGTTTTGTTTAAAACTATTGATTTCAAAAGTCAAACAGGAAATACTCTTATATCGCTAAAGATGTTTTCCATTTACGTTACCAATCGAGGATTATATTTGAAAACTAATGGTCGTTAATGGTTCCTCTAAAAGTCAATACCATTACTCAATAACTGTCCTTTTAATTCTAGGCATGCATAACCTTGATATTCACCAGCGTGCTTTTCTCAACTTTTATATTATCCACGGAACTTAGTGAAATTAGAGGAAATCTTAGAATTATTTACTTTTCAATTTCCTGAAATGTAAGAGGAGACTCCAAAAGTAATTTCTTCACATCTTAATTATTCTGACTGGAGGCTTCAAGGCTATCTACATCTGACTCAACTATTGGCTTTTTCTATTGCTATACCTTAGATCAAGTTCATCGTAACCTCCTAATTTTCTCTCACAGACAACTCTCCTAACTCTAACCCATCACCCTTGATTTAACAGAATCAAATGAGTGAATATAAAATGGAAACCAAAGGCTGGATCAATTACAAATTTTTTTATCCATAAACGTGGGCAGGGGGATACAGGGTCAGAGCCAGTAAAGCATATAACATTTACAGACCAGTTACAGAAAAGTAAGGAAAACCAAAGAAAGAGACAGTCAACTTAATTACAACAAGAAAGGTCTATTTTAGACACGTGGGACAATAAGAAGCTTAGCCAGGGGCAGGTTTGAATTTATTTATTAGTCAACTTCCAGATTGAACTAAATTTGCTTTGATTCTGCTCCTGCACCTTACTACTGGTGAAAGGAGATGGAAGTTTTATTTTGGAAACACATGCTACCTTTGAAAATTGATTTAGTGCAGAGACAGGTCAAGTTTTTGGGGTGCCCAAATCAGTAATTTGGTGTAAAATTGAGCAGGCTAGAGTTTTTGCAAGAATTACAATGAAGGCAGCATAAAAAGAAAAAAAAAACATAGGAAACTTATAATGATGTGATTCAGTGCTTATGATTTTAATTTATTAGAGATCCTTTTTAGTTTGGAATTTGAAAATAACATGTCATGGAGATAGCAAAAATCATGACACTGGCAAGTGCTTATACTGGTTAAAAAGTTATCCAACTCTTTTATTTCATTCTATGAGTACTTGAACTGCAAATTTTACAGATGGCAAACACTTCTTGAAGAAATGGTTCTTTGGATTATCTGTCATTCACGTTCCCCTGGACCATACATAGTGCACTAGGTTTGAGAAAGTACAGTAGTAAGGTGAAAACAAGGAACTATGTCCTTTTGTTTTTCTTTTAAGATGGCAGAAAGGGAATGGGTGTGCCTTTGTAAGAGAGATTTCATGGGGACCAGCATAAATGGAAATATATATGGCATTTTGGAGATCACATGAATTGGACATCTATTTTAGATGTGAGTAATCCTTTTATCTCCTCTCAGGCTCACACCTGGAGAGTTTCCAGTTTTCTGCCAGTCTCGACTATGAGAGAGTCAAACTGAAGCATATCCATTCCATTTCTAGCTTGGGCAGTGGTTAGTGAGTGGCAGACCAGCTGCTACAAGTCAAAGCTTACCTGTGCTGGACAGCAGTGGCATTTGAGAAGGTTGAGGTCAGAGTTTCAAGTTTACTGCTCAGAAGAAAGCAGTGGAAAAACCACTGCTCTAATTTTAATCTGTAATGATTGCAGGTGGGGGCGGGTTGTTCTGGTAGAGATGTGTCCATGGAGTCACTATGGGTCGAAAATGACTCAACAGCATATCTCTTTTCTATTGTGGTCAAAGACATTCCTAAGACATTATTAACAAAATTTGTATTGTAGAACCACTGTGGAATTGTTGAGTTGGGAACAAAAGAGATGCCATTTGCATTCTAACCACTTTTCCCAAACTTCCCAATTCCCTATTTTGTGTGTTACCTGTTAATGGAGCTACTGCACTGGGGTTGCCCTATTATTCCTTTTAGAGGTGGTGTTTGTTGAATTCATGTGCAGAAATATCTCCTGATATACACATATCTCTAGAAGCATCTGTCATTCCTGCATCACTGTCATCATCATCATGAAATGATATTTATTAAGCATTTGTATAATTTGAAGTTTTTCTGCTGATTCTCTAAAGTGTTTCTTCTTCACACACCTGAAATCACTGCTCTTCAACATTTTCCAGCTGCATTAGTATTCTGCTGACATCCATTCTCCAAACATAACCCACCCAGTGAAGTTGGGTTGAGATAAGCTGTGCTTCAGTGTTGTTAAAATCTTCAAATTTAGCCTGATTAAAGAAGCAGTATGGCCTAGTAGATAGAGCATGGGCCTGAGAGTAAGGAGGACATGGGTTCTAATATCGGCTGCACCATTTGTCTCCTCTATGACCTTGGGCAAGTCACTTCGTTTCTCTGTGTCTGTTACATCATCTGTAAAATGGGGATTAAGACTGTGAGTCTGATGTGGGCCAGGAACTGGGTCAAACCCAATTTACTGTATTCTTCCCTCCTAACCCCAGCACTCAGTACTTTAATGATAATAACAATGGTGGTATTTGTTAAGCGCTTACTATATGCAAAGCACTGTTCTAAACTCTGGGAGGAGATACAAGGTGATGAGGTTGTCCCATGTGGGATTCACAGTCTTATCCCCAGTTTACAGGGAAAGTGAGCACAGAGAAGTCAAGTGACTTGCCCAAAGTCACACTGCTGACAAGCGGCAGAGTCGGGGTTAGAACCCAAGACCTCTGTCTCCCAAGCCCTGTACATCATAAGCACTTAACAAATACCACTAATATTATTATTATTATTATTGCTATTATCATTATTATTTTTTGAAGTGTAGATCAGAGACTGGACTTTACTAAAGCCACAGCACTGAATGCATTAAATTAAAAGTGGAGAAAATATTTGCAGCCATCACGTGGACATTTTGCCCTCTGTATATGATTAGCCATGCTAAAAAAAAATTGTTTAAATATGGGATAAGTTGCATTCTAAATGAGTATTCCAAATGCTATTAAACCATCCAGAGGATTCTAAACGATTTCTAAACTGATCATGCTCATCATTCCAGAGAGGTACAAAATTCGATTCCCTTTGTCTGTTCAGCTACATAAGGTTGCTAATCCTTCATTCATTAGCTCATTATGCATTGTCATGAAATAGATAATGCAATTCCCACAAACCTCCTTTGAGTTCTTGTCAAACGAGTTTGCTTAAAGTCACTTAGTAAACAAATAGAAAGACCAAGTAAAATAGAAATTCCTAACACTTTGTGTAACCATGACTTGGAGTTAACTCCTGGTTTTCTCAATATGGGTGTCTGCCCCAAATTAGCTAACATCAATTTCTAAATTAAATGCTTTGTTTACTACATTTACGAGGAAAGTGTAATTCTTTGATCTATTCATGTGTGACCATGTTGAAACATCTACACCTATGGGTGAAAATGAATGAATAACTAAAACATTCAATTTAATGAATCAAATCAACATTCAACTCCAATGAAGCTTCAGTCTCCAACCTAAGAATTCCACCTGCACCTCTGAGCGCATTAATGTTCAATGCAACCTTTTCTCATTATTCAATATATTTTCAATTTCCATTAATGATGAAGCCAGGATATTACAAATTGGGATCCAGTTTCCAAGCAGCTGACTATCAATATCCTGGGGTATGACATAGTCTATAAGTAATGTCATAACTTTTTTTGGAAATGATCTTTCACAGTCAACCTGAGACTATATCAGGGTAACTGACAGTAAAGAGTTACTAAAGGATAGTATCTATCAGGCAGTTTTTATAACTCTGGGTTTTCAGGAATAATTTACTGAATTATTGGCGTACCCCTTGTTTTGCTTCAAAGAACTCCTTGATCTTTGAGATTTTGTTGTTTTTGTTGTCACTGATGTTGTTATGTTGCTTTATTTTTAAGGTATTTGTTAAACACTTACTTTGTGCCAGGCACTGTACTAAGCACTGGGGTAGATACAAGCTAATCAGGTTGGACAGACTCCATATTCCACATGGAGCTCACAGTCCCATTCCCCATTTTTTACAGATGAAGTAACTGATGCACAGATAAGTTACATCATTTGCCCAAGGTCACATATTGGGCAAGTGTCAGAGCTGAGATCAGAACTCATATCCTTCGACTCCTAGGCAATACCCTCTGCTCTTTCTATTAAACAACATTGTTTTTCAACAAACCAGTCCTGGTTTTAATCAAATTAAATTAATTAAGCCATCTGTCCAATTATCTTATAAGCAATTACATGTTTAACACACAGGTTTGCATCTCAAGAATTTCCAAAGAAAGAAAAAAATTACAATGTCAATTCCAAAGTCGAGTCAAGAGTGGACAATATTTTTTGTACCTAACTTGGAAAAGTTATACAAGTAATTGAAATGTGAGACATTTACATCATTTGATAGCGCGTCTGCATTCTAACTATGTCATCTACATTGCTTACGCCTGCTTTAATTTCAATAGACAAGAGTGAGCTCTTGCTCTTAGCTTGAAGGTCTCCTTCCCACTCCTGATGACTTTACTAAAGCTAAGAAGCCTAAGCCTAGTAGTCCTTACACAGCTAAGACTACCAGTACTTTCACCTAAAAATGACATTATACCTTAACCCCTTCTGATTTTCTCCCTCTTAAATAATGCTGTTGTTGCACAGGAACCTTTTCCTTTTGAATCAACAACTATTACTATTAATTCTTCACTCCCACCACTACCATCATCATTCTATCAAAATCACCACCATTATCATTTCCTTTGCCTTTGTATTTAGCATCTAACATCAAGGTCCTTCCAAGTGTCATTGTTGTTTCCTAGTGGAGAAGAGCAATGGTGATATTGTAAGCAGATGAAACAAAAACCATGAGCCAGGATTTTGAGATTCCTTCTAAAACAGGTTACACCAACAATATAAAGTCCTAACAAAGGCTAGTGCAAGAAGTAAGTCATGCAATTTTATAATCCGCTTATTGATTTTTCTCAGTAAACTCTTACTACAAGAAGGAATACAGTTGCTTTTATCAGTTGTGGTGGAGAAGAGAAGAGAATGCAGAGGCATGTTAAGCTGGGCTTTCCAGTTCTTCTACTTGACTGTAATGGGCTTTGAACATGGGGTGAGTGGTGCTTGGGAAACTTTGAATGGGGAGAGAGTTTTGGGTAGGGAGTGAAGATTTGGACAGTTGGTCTATGATGAGACAGATGAGATATTAAAATTATTAACATTCTGTTTTTTAAATAATGTAATTAAACAATTAATGTAAATAATTTTCAATCCTAATATTAAAAGTCTTGATTTTCACCTACCTTGATTCCTTACAGGTTCTTAACAGGTAGTTCTGTGCTCAAATTGCTCTCTGATTTAATGAAGTCATTATAGTTCATTAAGTTAAATATTCAAAAGTAACCATAGTTTGATGACTTTCAGAAAAAGACAATTATAGCTAGTGATGTGAATAACTTGTGAGTAAATATACATATATATATATATATATATATATATATATATATAATATACATACATACACATTATATAAAAATAAAACCAGTTAAAGAGCACAGAGATAATGCAATTCTCTCAGAGTTATTTTCAAGGACTCTCTATGCTGTGATACTAATAAAGCAGATCATATAATCCCCTAATCATGGATGCAGAATGAAATTAAAATACAGACAGTCTGCACAAAGAGGTAAAATAGACACTTTTCCCATGGTCTTTCAGGACTTTTCATTCATATTAAAATGACTAAAATGTAACACACATTGTAAGTTGGAGTATCCTAGCCTCACAGTGCAACCCAAATTAATGAGATACTAATAAAATCCCTCTCATATCATTAATATTCCATCATTGCTCTATGATATGATATACATATTTTCTTCTTATAATACTTTATTATTCAATCATTAACAAAATCTGATTGGTTCTTGGACTTTGAGTCACTTGTATTTCTTATTACCTGGCTGCATCAATTAACAAATCAATCAATAGTATTTATTAAGATCCTACTTTTCAGAGCACTGTAAGCAACTCATCAATTAATCAATTGATAGTATTTATTGAGCACTTACTGAATGCAGAACATTGTGCACAGTGGTTGGAAGAGATGGAACTAGTAGAATATAACCAAATTGGTAGGAACATTCTCTGACCACAAGGAGCATATTGACTGAAACCTGGACCCTGCCTTCAAGGAGTTTACTATCAGGACCTGGCTACTAGTTAAAACAGATTTTTAAAAAAGTGTGGTTAAATTACTGCTTCATTTTAGTAAATGTAAATGTTGTTAGGGTGATTTTTTAGTTAGATGAAATTTCAGTGAAATGATTAAGATCTAGACTGTAAATTCATTGTGGGCAGGGATTGTCTCTGTTTATTATCATAAATTCTCCCAAGAAATTAGTACAATGCTTTGCACACAGTAAGTGCTCAATAAATATGATTGAATGACTGAATGAATGAATACCTCCTTTCCTACACCCTTCTCACATAGTGGGAAGCTACAACATATGTGTGCATATGTGTGCTTACATTCCAAGAAATGAAGGGTCTGGTTCCCAATATCATTTCTCCCTAAAATACTCAGCACTCCTGCTTCCAAGTGCCCAATTCTGAAACATCATTTGTTGCTGTGGAAACAAACAAAAATAATATCAGAGAAGCTAAGGTAAAGTGATGTTGGGGAACTAGGGCAGGGTTGGTGGGGGGATAGACTCAGCTTCTGTGATGTCATTCAATATTAGTTGTCAAGACGACTGTGAACAGAATAATTCTGAAGAGAAGGAAAAGAGGAAAAAGCATGAAGGACAAGGAAAAGTAAGAAGAGAAGAAAGAGTAGAAGAAGTAGGAGGAAGAAGAGAAGGAGTGGACAACTAAGGATGGACCCAACATTCAGAGGAAAAGCCAGTAAAATTGGTATCCTTAAGGACAATTCCTCCGGGCTGGGTCTCTCTGGGTACCTCTTTAGTGGTTTCAGATTTCCTGAATTTGGCTTCAAGAATGCATCAACCCCCCTCTCAGAATCATACCTGGAGAGTTTCCAGTCCTCTACCAGTCTCTGGTTTGGGAGGGCAAGTCACGCAGAGACATACCCATTCCATTCCTAGCTTGGGCAGTGGCCAGTGAGGGAAAGGCAAACTGCTACAAGTCAAAACTCAGGTTTACTGTGTGGTAGCAGGCAATGGTAAATCATTTCCATATTTTTACCAAGAAAACTCTATGGAGACACTACCAGAACGATTGCAGGTGAAGGTGGGGTGTTATGGGAGAGGTGTCCATGGAGTTGCTATGGGTCAGAGATGACAGCACAAGACAAGAGCATAAAACAAAATGTATCAACATGAGATTACCCTTCCAATTGCTACATTTTGGTCATCTCTTGTGCACTTTAAAATAGTTTTTTGGTTTTTTTTTTGGTTTGTTTGCTTGTTTTTTTTTGCTTTGAGGTTTTTTCTTTTTTGGAGACCCTTGGAATAGACAACCCTAACCCTATTTGAGGCTATACCATTTTAAGCTGTAAATTTAAAAGAAACTGTGAATGTCACTTCACCCTCTACTAACATCAAAAGGGCGTCTGTTTTCTCCATTGGTGGTAAGCTGAGAAATAACTTTGCTTTCCCAATGGTTGAAGTCCCTTTTTTTTCTGAAAAGAATGGGAAACATGATAAGTTCAAATAAATGAAATCTTACCTGCTGAGGAAAACATCTCTATTGGTTTAAAAGGGACCATTAAAGCCCCTGCTGCTTCAAAAGAAGGACTATTAAAAGTAGCAATATAAAGTACTTAGAAACCCACTTTCCAAAAAGCATTCATCACACAAGTTGTTGTTTGTTTTTTTTCCCACTGCAGAAAAAATATTCATTCTTAATGCTTTTGTTTTTTGATTTTTTTTCCCAGAGAATAAACAGGGTTCACGGGGCCATGGTTCTCCTAGTAAAAATTCAGAGTAAATATTTTTACTGAGTTCATTCATTTTACCAACTTCTAGAATCACATCTCCTCTATAATGTTTTCCCAGAATAATTGCAATACGACTTCTTGACAGTGAATATGGGCTGAAAATATTAATTAATTTTCAGGTTCATGTACGCATCAATTTACTGACTGCAATCAAGTATTTCTTGAATACTTGAATTCTTGAATATTGAATACACAATATCACTGACTGTGTTAAAGATTTCTGCTGAAAACCAGCAATAATTGTGGTACTTGTAAAACACTTATTGTAGTTCAAGAACTGTGTAAAGACCGGGGTCAATACAATATAATTAAATCAGATACTGAGGTTCTAGAAGACTGAAGCTTTTTCTAATGTACTTGTGCAGGAAAGATTGCAATGTTTTTGATGATGATTATGATAATGATGATGAATATAGCCCTACAAAAACTGAAAAAAAAATTAGTGATAAAGATTAAATGATTTTATCTATGATACAGTTGATTCTAAGAAATATTCATAAGCAGTATCTTATTGGACTTTATACATTTTTTACAGGTCTTTAATTTATGCCAGAAGCAGAACTGTGTTCAATTTGAAGCCATAAAGACAAAGGTCGTGAAATGCATAATGGGAATTGATGAAGGCTATATGAAAAACCTGTAAGCAAAACTTTTCATTCTTAGCTGACATTCTTCATGCACATGAATTAATATTTCTTAAAGCTCATGAATTATAGCTTAAATGGACTCAAAGAAAGAATATTAGAAATGCCAAATTAGTTCTGACTAGTATTCTTTCTCTTACAGTGGCCACAGAACTTGGGCAGTTTAGAGTGGTGATTGCCTTCCTTGAAATTTCGTCTCATGGCATCTCAGTGATAATTGATAATAATGGAAAATTATGGTATTTGTGAAGCACTTATCTATTTGTGAAGCACTTACCTGGTGTCAAGGAGTGTTCAAAGACCCATTCACTTTCCATAGGTCATGATACCTCACCAGAACCATCTAACATCATATTAATAGCCCATCATTAATCTACAAATTTTTTTACAAATTCTTAATATTCCTGAGTCTTGTAACATATTTCTCCTGTATATGTCAGTTTTATTTCTAACAGGCCACCTGAATCACTTGATATGTTGGGACTCCATAGCTTGGGTCATTATGCTTAGTTTGTGTTGATGTAATGCACCTAATTTTAATATTTTGATCAAATTACTTAAATTCAGCAGCTCTAAAGAATATGTTTCAACAGTAAATAAAGGTAAAGGCTCAGTGAAGTCCCAGGTAAAAAAGTTAATCAGACCTTTTGGCATTAATTGTGGTATTTGTTAAGCACTTATTATGTGCTAAGCACTGTTTTAAGTCCCGGGGTAAAAGCGAACCAATCAATGTGGATGCAGTGACAGTGTCCTGTGCTGCTCACAGTGGACTTGAGAGGAAGAATGAGTATTTAGTCTCCATTTTACAGGTGAGGAAACTGAGGCACAGTGAATTTAAATGATTTACCAAAAGTCACATAGCAGGCAAGTGGCAGAGCTGGGATTAGATCCTAGATCCTTTGACTTCCATCCCCATATTCTTTCCATTAGGCAGCACTGTTCCTCCATGGATTGTATATCTTTTCCATCTTTAAGTGTATCTATTACATGATGATCATCAAATGACCTCACTGAATGCTAGGCCAGGTTAGTTATTTTGAAATATTTGCAGAATATTTGTTACCTTGCAAAGTGTTCCTTGTATTCTTGCTTTACATTCCTCATTATCTGTTTACACAGGTGGCAGGACCACTCTTTTTGAACCTCCTTGTTCTCACTTAGGTAAACCCTCCATTATTTAAAGACTAACTCTTAGCCTATGAAGGCATCTTTTGGTTAGTATACCATATGATTTTTAGTGATATAGCAAAGGAATGTCCTGTAAACTATTAGCTCTGTCATCGGTCCAGTGAAAAGAGCAGCCAGTCAGTAAGTTAATCACATTTATCGAGCACTTACTGAGTGCAGAACACTGTACTAGCACTTAGGAGAGTACAACATGACAATGTAACAGACACATTACCATTGATTTGGGAATCAGGATATATGGGTTTTCATTCTGGTCCTGCCTCCTGGGTCAAAGTGATGAGTAGGGAAGTCCTTTTTGTGGAGTGGCCCATGAAGAAACCTGAAAAATGGCTGCTTAAGTTGGACAGTCAAGACTACAGTAGTTTCCTAGTGGGCTGTGGAGCAGATTCTGCATCATTTTTCAACTGCTCCCACTATAAATGGATCCTGGCCATAGAAAAAAACAAACAAAAAAAACAGTTTGTGCTCTTCCCAATTGCTTCAGCCCCTGACATCCCACCTATTTTTTTTTTTTTTGCACTCTATACCTCAACATGACACAAGTGGTAGGAAGGGAGGAGAAGATATAACTGATGCTGAACAAACTGCTGAACTAACTTCCCAGAGTTTCTCAATCCATTTAAAAAATATTTATTTTTTATGCTCTTCCATTTTTTCCAGTGTAAAGCTCCATTGTTATTACCAAGGAAATGGGGATTTCATGGAGTGAGCAGGGAAAAAAGGCTCTGATGAACTTGTCTTGAGTTTAACTCTGTCCTCTATTCACTCGTTGCACTCCATGTCGCAACTGTTCACAACCAGCGGGAATAAGAGAATTCAAATGGTTTTGCCCAAAATACAGCTTCTCCAATAAATTTCTTGTGTAGGTTTGCTGCAATGCATTCTCAGGACCTATGCTCTTAACCTGAGACTCCATCATTCACTTCAATCATTAAATTGTATATTGATTTTGACCCTCAAATGCTCAAAGTGCTCATTATTCCAAACATTCTGCAAACTTTGACAACCAATTCTCCTTAGAATTCTCTCATCAGTTCACATCAGGCAGT
Organism: Ornithorhynchus anatinus; assembly: GCF_004115215.2. Lineage (NCBI taxonomy): Eukaryota > Metazoa > Chordata > Mammalia > Monotremata > Ornithorhynchidae > Ornithorhynchus > Ornithorhynchus anatinus. Next base: position 32,244,975 of record NC_041745.1, read on the forward strand.
CCGTATAAAGGAATAGAGAACCCCAGGTAAAATAACTCAACTGTTACTGTTGCTTCAGAGTGAGATGTTCAAAAGACAAGCCAGAATATTCAAGCTCATATTCTTCCCATGCTCTTCCCAGTTATTCAGAAAAGACTTTTTTAAATTTTCTGTCCCCAAATCTCAACCCATTGCCAATCCATAATCCACAACAAAATCCTACCAGATAATGTAGCTTTATCAACTGCCCCCTGAACAGTTGATCAGAGTCTTTAAACTCTGCCCTATGAACTCTGAATGCTCTCAATATTGCTCCTTAATATAAGAGCTTCCATTTACTATTTATTGTCCTGTATTACAGCATGCATTTGGAAGCAATTTTTCTCTTATATAAGAGAAATAGTGTGGTTGAGAAAAGTTTAAAGTGCCTAAAATAAATGGCTTTCAGGTGGGAAAAATGGTTCTGCTTCCTTTTAACATTTACCTGAACTGCCATAGTTTACTGTACAGCATGTTATCAAGCGAAATAAATAAAGCTCAAATTTCTCATTCGGAGAAGGGTCAGTTCTCTCAGTTTCCACTTTAAGACTTCTGATTTCTGACTTGGCCTAGAACTAAATACTTAAACTTATACTTCATATGTTTTAGGAAAGATATGGTGAAAATAAGTTAATTTGCATTTTATGTGTGTGTTCTCCATTAATATGTTGAATCTTCTACTTCTAAATATCATATTCCCCTACAAAAAAAACTGCTTTTCTGAAAAGCTTAGTCTATACTAGGGGGAAAAATACAACAATAACAACAACAGAAAACAAAACAAAAGAAAAAACCTTGTATCTACGTAGGAAGCCAAGTTGTTGTTATTTCATGTATCTTTTTTAAGATTTCTAAAGTTCATAAAAAAGTTCACAGGGCTATTCCTCAGAACTGGATTTAGAGACAGTATTATTAAAAAAATTGGCCTACCTCTAAAATATGAAAATTTTGGTCAGGGACAAAGTGCAGATCTCAAAGAATAACACAGCTGGTTTTAGTTCTGACAGATCACAACTCCTTGAGCCAAAGAGTTAAACTGAATTTACTCCCAGGCTTATTGTTCTTAGACAGAAACATGACTCACCTTCTACGGGATCAGAAACTTCACTCTGATGATGGATTACTCACAAAATGACACTGTCCAGAGGTGAATTTAGTTGAATTACAGAGCAAAAATCAAAGGACAAAAGAGTAATTTCCCCACTCCAGGTAGAAAAGCTTGTTTTAAATTAACAGCTTGAGTTTCTTGTTGCCTTAAAATCCCACCTTTTCTTCATCTTTGAGATTTCAGGTTGGTCTAATGTTCAAATTATTTTATCTTAATCCCACTTTTAAAACATCATTCAATATTATTAGTCAAAAATGTACTCTAGTGTTCATTTATTTGACATCATTAGCACTTAGGAAAAATATGTTGACCTTATCACATCCCAGTGAGCTTGAAAGAGAAAGGCACCGCTAACCCAATTTAACAAATGAGGAAACTGAGGTAGAGAAAGATTGGGACATTTACCCAAGATAACCATCTTACATAAATCTCAGATATTTGCTCTTTCACCTGCACCACTCTGCCTTTCCAATTATTAGTTTAATAACAATATTAAGGATGAGAAAAATGCACTCTATGAATCAAAGCTGTGGGAACAGCAAAAAAGTGAATTTGTCCTTGAATGCAATAATCTGGAATTTTTCAAAGTAAAATACCAAAAAATAGCATGACTTCCCTGACTGGATTTACAGCCCCAAGTGATTATTGGAGAGAGAAGAAATCTCCTTCTAATTATTCCCAGACCAGGAGAATGTCACCTTTTCCTTGTCCCCTGATAGGAAAAAGTAAGAGACTAAATCCCATATTGACATAAGATGGGATGGAGGGTTGAGAAAGATAAGTCAAACCACAGCAGGAAAATGTGTTGGAGTTGGAGCCAAGCACTGAGCTCCAAAGAGACTGGAGAGTCCATTGTGGTGTTAGGAAACCTGAGAGACAGTGCAAGGAAGAAGAATCTAAAACTAGGGAACCCCACCAGCAGCAGGGATAAACTGTGATCTTAGTCCCTAAAGGGGAAAATGAAATAAAACTGTAAGCTGGTAGATACTTCACTTTTTTGGTAGCTCAACTAATCTTCCTCTTAGTACTTACCATTTCCCCCTTCTTATATGTACACACATAATTGATCTCACACACAATCAAAACATATGCACTAGTCTTTTTCCTTTTCCTTCTGACTTATTTTAAATACTTTTACCATCTTTTCTTTCCTTCTCATTTCTCGTATGGTGAGGGGCGGTGGGGGCATGTATATTGCATGCACAAATCAAAGAATCAACAAGCCGGGGTCAGAATTTGCTCCCAATCCCCTGGGAAGCTCTTCCAACTCTCAATATATTAAAATAATCACCATCACACTTTGAGAGAGTAGTTAATGACTGGCCTCTAGACATATAGTTAGAAACATTTCCTTCCCCTGACTTTTCCAATGCTGTAGACATCACCACCATCCTCTCTTTCTCACAAATCTTATAACCTTGGCATTAATCATCTCTCATCTCTCTCATGTCAACCCACTTATTCAATCTGTCACCTAGTCCTCTTTGTTCTGTCTTCACAGTATTGCTAAAATCTGTCCTATCCTCTCCATCCAAATTGCTACCACATTGATCCAAGCATTTTGCCTATCCCACTCTGACTACTGCATCAGCCTCCTTGCTGACTTTTCTGCCTCCTGATCTCCCAAATCCAGTTGATATTTCCCTCTGCGGCCTGTATCGTGTTTCCAAAAATAATTTCAATCCAAGTTTCCTCATTCCTCAAAGATACTCAATGGTTGTCCATTCACCTCTGTTCTGATCCCATTGGCTTTAAAGCACTAAATGACCTTGCCCTCTCCTTTTCACTTGCTGATTTCGTAGTACAAACCAACCTCCTCATTTCACTCCATTAATGCCATCCTACTCTCCAAAATTCTATCTTGCCTATTTCAATGCCGACCACTCCCCCACATCCTGCCTCTGTCCTGGAACTCCCTCTCCCTTCATACCTGACAGACCATCACTCTCCCCACCCTCAGTACCTTATCAAAATCAAATCTGTTCCAAGATGCCATCCCCACCTAATCCTTCATTTCCCCTACACCCTCTCCATTCTCTGTTGCCTTTGTACCAATTTTGTACACGTCATTCACACCACCCTCAGCCCCACAGCATTTATGTATGTATGCCTAATTTATGTGTATGTCTTTCTCCCCCTCTAGACTGTAAACTCCTTGTGGACAGGGAACATCTATTGGATCTGTTATCAGGAACTCTCCCGAGCACTGTATACACTGCTCTGTACACAGTGCACTCAATAAATGTGATTGATGGATTGTTTGGAATGATTATGAATTGCTTTATAGCTGTGATTAATTTATTCACTATCAGTGAGTGTGAGTGGGGAGGATGAAGTTAGCACTGGTTTTCATTGAGTGCTTACTGTGTGTAGAGCACTGTACTAAGCACTTAGTAGAGTACAGGATAGTAGACAGTATTCTCCTCCCCCAGACCAAAAAACCCATCCACACTGTGTGCCCAAATAAATTGTCCTTTCCTGTAATGTTGTCTTCACTACTCACAGTGCTTAGAACCATTTCTTTCCTCTCTGCTCATGATTTTCTCAAATAGAATCCTCTAAGAGATTCACCCTTTTTTATATAGCTAACTGTCCACTAGGCCACTTAACCTCCTGCCTCTCTCCACTCCACTCCATAGTTCACTCCGCTGCCTGGATCATTTTTCTACAGAAATGTTCAGGACATATCACCCCCCTCCTTGAAAATCTCCAGTGGTTGCCTATCCACCTCCATATCAAATAAAAACCCCTCACCACTGGCTATAAAGCACTCCATCACCTAGTCCCCTCCTACCTCATCTCGCTTCTCTCCTAGAACCCAGACCACACACTTGGCTCCTCTGTTGTTACCTCTATCACCGTGCCTCCATCTCACCTGTCTGGTGGCTGATCCATAGCCCACATTTTATTTCTGGCCTCGAACGCCCTCCCTCCTCCTTTATTGTTATAACAAAACAAGCTTGAAATTTTCAAAACAATAAATTGAGGGATAAAATTATGATTTTCTAAACAGAGCCAGTATGATTCCTGAATTAGTAGTTTTGTTCCTCCTTATTCTTATCTTTATCTTTGGCAGATATTCCCTCTCCCCATCTTAAAGATCAGAGTGCATTTCCCAGGGATTCAAATCTATCTGACTAATGAACCTTCGTAGTCTCTTTGGGGAAACGTTTTAAATTCTCTGTCCTTCACCATTCAGGTTTCTGGGTGGAAATGAAACTTGAAACCTGCCCAGGCAGAAAAATGTGTATTTGGCTCCTTGAATGTTTTATGTATGAAGGTGAGATAGAGAAAAGGACTAATACTGTGCGCCTTGAGCCAAAGTAACATATTGAAATGCATTATTTTGCTGGCTGGAGGTTTAGCTGTTGACTTTCATGCCAGAGAGTCTGTTTGTAAAGGACCTTCTACCCCCACTTCATGAACATCACCTCTTCACAAATAGGATTCTACTTCCGTGGATGGACTTATAAACCTGCCACAAATATACAAGACCTCACAAGGACATGCATCTTTGAAAGCAATCAGAAGTCATTTCTAATATGTTCTGGGAGAGGGAAAAGGTAAATGATTACCTAGATATCGAATAATCAATTAAGCAACCACTGAATATAATGCTATGTCATGGCTATAGATGTGATAAACTAATGAAAGTACTAGTACATTTCATTGATTCACTCATTCAGATGTATTTATTGAGCCCTTACTGTGTGCAGAGCACTGTACTAAGTGCTTGGGAAAATACTGTGCAACAATAAACAGTGACATTCCCTGCCTGCAATGGGCTTACAGCTAAGAAAGATTGACATTAAGAAAAAAAATAAATATACTTGCTCCCCATTCCTTCTCTATGCTCCTTCAGGAAATAATCTGATTGAAGGGAAGTTCTCATTTGAACATATATCCAGGACCTATCCTATAGTTTTTAAGAACTCATTCCCCATTCAGGAATTAAATGAGCCCCTCAAATTCAGTACCATCCATCTCTCTCAGGCTCAGCATAACTTTTCCTTCTTACTAAGAGCAGGGAGCCAGCTGCTACTCCTGCTGTCAGAGACAGAGCGTCTGGAAAAAAGCTAGAGTTGCTCCAGGCTTATATTGTACCTGTCAATTTCACAAAAAGAAAATGAGGGTGATATATACTGTCCAAAGGGTAGAAAGTTAGTGAACCAACATTTCTGAATCAATGTCTTCCATTTCCATTCCTCCCCCTGAACAGTTAGCTTTACTCTTTTTCATTTTCCTGCATCCTCTCACACACAAGTAATAAAGTGTGGGCAGACCCTTGGGGCAAATCCTGGGGACCCAGACTTACCCATCTCCCATCTCCCATTGCTGGTTGACTCAAGGGAGAGAGTACTGACATGGGACCTTCAGTTCAAATCACTGAATCAACTTGTTTAATACAATTTTGGATTTGGCTAAGTCCTTCTAAATGTACTGAAATGAGGTGACAGTAAGTAAAGGTAAGACTTGCTTCGTAGCTCGCTCATTACATAATGACACTATGCTAGATTGCAGGAAGCTATCCAAACATCTAGTCCAGAATTCTGTCTCAAACAGAGGTAAATAATAATTGGAAGAACAACGTTATTGTTGTTTCTTTGACATCCTGCCTAATGAGTAAGGATAGACCATCTAACATAACCAACTTTTTTCTTTACTTTCCTCTCATCAATTAGTTTATCCAAATCCTCTTGAATTTATATCTCTATTTGGCCTGAATGATCTCCTGTGATAATAATGTTCATATGCTTACCACCAAGTGGTGGGAATAAGTGTTTCCTTCTGTTTATTTTGATCCTACCACCTTCAACCTTCTGAGAGTACTTCTTGTCCTAATTGTACCTCATTCTTGTTTCTCCCTCCTCTATTACTTGGCTCAAGCTGTTCCCCTGGTTTGAACTCCCTCCCTTCTCAAATTAAACCGATGACATCACACACAATATTCAAATATTCCTGAAATCCCATCACCTTCAAAAATCAGTCCCTAAGTGGCATTTATTGAGCACTTCCTGTGTGCAGAGAACTTAACTGTGCACTTGCAATAGAGTAGGTAGAGGAGGTTTCTTCTCCCTGCCCTCAGCAGAACAAACCAATCAATTTCCATCATCCCAAGACATATAAACCCACCAGTAACCTATCATCACTTTGTATATATGTTTATTCAAATGTATATTTTTAAAATCACTCTAAAATGTGTTTCTCTCTGCCTCCCCTGTTTGACTGTAAGCTCCTTTTGGGTGAGGGAAATTATAACTTCCCCTTTAGACTTCAAGAACCCCGAGGGTAAGTAACTTTTCTACCAAGCCTATTGTTTTGTACACTCCCAAGAACATAGTACAGTATTCTGCAGACATTAAGTTTTCAATGAATGCCACTGATTAATTGACTGAAGTGATCAATATGCTGCATTATGTCCAGTGGGTGCTCAATAAATACTAATACTCTTCACAACTATTCCTACTACTTTGTGAGATTCAGTTACTAATAATTCTCTGATGGCATTGCCCGACTCTTGATTTAATAATTCTGTTTTGCTACAGTGAAAATGAAGAGTGATCGGATTCCTCCACTTAGAGACCACTACTTAATATCAAAAATATCCTCTTGTATGTGGTAAAATGGGATGGATTACTGTGGATGTGTTAAAACATCGGTAATTTTTAGCACCCACTGGTTAAATATCGCAGTATTAAATATTATATTATATTAATATAAATATTAAAGATATAAATATTAAAGAGAAGCAGCGTGGCTCAGTGGAAAGAGCATGGGCTTTGGAGTCAGGGCTCATGAGTTTGAATCCCAGCTCTGCCACTTGTCGGCTGTGTGACTGTGGGCGAGTCACTTAACTTCTCTGTGCCTCAGTTCCCTCATCTGTAAAATGGGGATTAAGACTGTGAGCCCCACGTGGGACAACCTGATTCCCCTGTGTCTACCCCAGCGCTTAGAACAGTGCTCAGCACATAGTAAGCGCTTAACAAATACCAACATTATTATTATTATTATATTGCTTATACAGAATAAATTGACCAATCAATTGTATTTATTGAGATCTTACTGTGTGCAGAGCACTGAACTAAGCACTTGGGAGAGCATAATGTAACAGAGGAGCTAGACATGTTTCCAAGCAGCATGGCATAGTAGAACCATGGTCCTGAGAGTCAGAGGACCTGTACTCTAATCTCAGCTCTGCCACTCTGCCCACAGCGTGACCTTTGATAAGTCACTTGACTTCTCCATTGCTCATTTTCCTCATCTGTAAAATGGGGACTAAATACCTGTTTTTTATACTACTTAGTCTGTGTGTTTCAAGTGGAAAAGGGATCTTCTCCAACCTGATTATACTGTATCACCTCAGTGCTTAGAATACTTTTCACAATTAAGTACCGAACAAATTACACAATTATTATTATCATCATTATTGTTTTAATTATCAGTGTTAAAAACCAATTGAACAAAATTCTCCCTGACCAATGCCTCTCCCTAGTTTTAATCTAAGCACCTTGGGAAACATCATTCCACTTTCAGAAGTTTCTCTTTCAATTTAGTGAAACAGTCTTAACTAATGTAGTTTCCACATGTGTCTAATTTAATCTTGACCACAGAGAGAAGCTGGCTTGTTATAACATATTGCCCTTCTTTGATGTCTTGATCCAAGTTTATGCAGCATGCTCTTCTGAATTCATTCACCTTCATTATACCTCTAAGAGATTTTTTTTTAAATAATAATTCTATAAGTGAGTAAAATAAGCTATAGAATGAAGTGACTCATTCATGAGAGTACATCAATTTAGTAGTGAAGCTGGTAATAGTATTTAGATGATATTCTCAGTTCTTCTAGCTTCGTCATAAGCCCATATTCCTCCATAGCAGCCAAATGAAATGGATATTGTTGCTTCTGCCTCTGTGTGTACTAATTGGTGGATTGAGCTTTGTCCTCTATCACTCTTGAATAAATCATTAAAAAGGGGAATTTCTCAGAGGAGCAATAACAAGACCTGCCTGTAAACAATTAAGATCAAATGATGCCAAGATATTAAAAATTTCTTCCCTAAAAGTAGTCAACCTGTCCTTAATCCTGAGGATCTCACACTGCCAGAGCCATCAAGAAATCAATCCGATGGAATATGAAATTGACTTTGTGTTTCACTCGTTATGCTGAAGCCAGAGAACTCTACAAGCTTATCCCCGTGTAAATTAGAATGCCTACCACTTCTCAGATCTAATTTGAATTGTTATGAGCCTCTCTAATTACTCTACCCTCTGCACCCAGCTAGAGAGTCACTCCCACTTTCAATACCCAACTCTTATTGTCGGTTGTAAATTAAGTACTCAACTTAGGGTGATTCTGCTCTATTAAGACAAAACAGTAACATACTGATTAAATTTAAACTATCAGATCTTATTTCATTTATCACTATTACCATTCACTGGAGAGTATAACTAGTCATTTTCTTTTCTGATACTTTCATTTCAACTTTTGTCTTCAGAAACTAAGAAAAGCAGGAGCAAAATCTGTCTTTCCAAACTATTAAAATTGGATTTTCAGCAATGTGGATTGAAAGGCAGTGTGGCCTAATGGAGAAAGCACGGGCTCTGGGTTCAAATTTTGGTCCATCACTTGTCTGCCATGCTAGTTTGGGGAAGTCACTTAACTTCTCTGTACCTCATTCACCTTCTATGTAAAATGGGGATTGAGATTGTGATCCCCATAGCTAACAGGGATTGTGTCCAACCTGATTAGCTTGTATCTACCCCAGAGTTTAGTAGAGTGGCTGGCCGAACTGTACATTCCAAACGCTTAATACAGTGCTCTGCACATAGTAAGCACTCAATAAATAAGATTGAATGAATGAATGGCACACAGTAAGCGCTTAACAAATACATAAAAAATAAAAATAAAATAAAAGTGGCTTGGCAAAATTGTATCTGCAACCAAAGGCATATATATATATATATATATATATATATATATATATATATATATATATATATATATATATATGGAAAATAGGCAAATGATTATGTATATGTATAGGTTTAGTGGTAGAGTGATTGGTTCCAAGATAGAGGAGTTTGTCTTATGTATCAATTTATGGACATTATCCCAGAAAAAGAGTCACTTTGATTCTAGTGAGGACAGGCATAGACATGTCTTTTGTCAATGATCTGGTAGCGCATTATGGCAAGTGATAGGGCATAAAATCCCAGAGAGAGCAGTGTGCTTTAAAATCCTTTCAAAACCAGGGCTGGCAGGAGAACTGTAAGAAAGAGCACCCATATTACCAATCCTATGATGCGAAGGGACTGGATTTATTCACACTTCCCAAAAGTTTTAAGACAGTCTACAAGGGGACTAGCTTCTCTACCAACAGTGGAAAAGCCCCACTCAGCTGGGCATGAGGTCACTTCTGAAGAGAGTGTGGAGAAGAAATCATACATTTGGAACTTCCTGCCCTGAAGTTGAGGGCTTGGGGATCAGCTCCTAGCTGGAGACAACACCATAAAATAATTTCACACGGTAAAGTATTTCTCTCCATTTTGGATACCTGGGATTGAATGTAAACTAGAGCAATTTAATTTAGAGTGATTATGTCCAGACTTTTCCTCCATCAAAATCTGCAGACTGCCAAGAGCTGAGACATTTGTTAACTGATTTCTGGCAAACAGATCAAACAATCAATCAAGTGTATTTATTCAATACATACCACTGTACTAAGTGGTTGGAAAAATGCAGTACATTAGAGTTAGTAGACATGATTCCTGTTCACAGGAGATTACGGTCAGTAGTATTTTCAAACTTGGCCCTAGTAGTTGTGTGAACATCGGTGGCTTTCAATATTATCTTGCCCACTTAGAGTTTGTTATTTACTGTGACTATTCTTTCCAATGTTAGTGCTGATTAAAACCCACATTTGATCTTTATGTGGTTCGGGGATCTGGTTTGGTTATGGTTGCTGGGCTGCCGACTGGGTCCCGAATGGAGCTTTTTAAACATGTAAATTTTTGTTGGATGTCCTTGTACTTGGGGTTGTCAGTCATTTTTAGTCCTAATTTGGGGTGTTATAAAGCTAAACAGCCCCAATTCATACCTTTTAAAGAGATAATGTTGGAGTCTGACAGGTTAGAGTTATTTTTGCATTTTCATTTTAATTGCAATTTGTCTCATTTAGCTGATCCAACTAACTCAAAGATCCTTGGTGTTTCTTTTACTTCTCTTCAGCCCATAAAAGAAAGAATAATGCAAGAACATTGGGGTCTTTTAAAAATGGACAACCTATCATTTGCAGAAAGTTTTCTTTAATTACCTAGTATGAAAAGCTTTGTCTTAAGAAAATTTCTCTTCCATTAAAGGCAGATTTGGGAAGACTGACAGTACTGTGTATGCCTTAGGGAGGAAATGTCAAACTTAGACATTTAGTCAGAGGGCAGTAATTGTTTCAGAAGTTGTCTAAGAGAATTAGAAATAGTAAAATAAGTCTCCTAAAAAAATAAGGAAAGAGGAAATTAAAAAAAACACAGATGTAAACTCATGGAGAGAGCATGGATTGGGAGTCAGGGTTCCAAACTCAGCTTTGTCATCAACCTGCTGTGTGACTTTGAGCAAGTCACTTAACCCCTCAGTGCTCCAGTTTTACCATTTGTTAATTAGGAAGAAAATACCTACTCTCCTCATCTTCCTAACTCAGATTCTGAGCCTTCTGGGGGACTTCTATGTACAGTCTGTGTCTCCCCCAGCTTTTAACACAACATCTGACACATCATTGCATGCACATAAGATATTCTACTATAGTGAATAAACGATATTTTTCAAGACATGTTTTAGTCTGAGGTAGAGCTAGCATTTCAAGCGAGTTCAGGGTCCAGATTTAGAAAGTTGTTTTTTTTTTTTTTATTCCTCTGTCTCATTAGTGAAGAGGATAATGACCCAGATAATAGAAAAGAATGGATAAGACCAAGCCATATAAATGTGAAATCACTTAAAACTTTTAAGTAATGAGGCAGTTCTGCCTCTGGCTCAGGTGTGGCCTAACCCCCTTACTCTCTTCCTGAAAGGAAGTAAGAACTTTTCTTCTTGAGCCCTTCCTTTTGAGATACCTGGATAATTTGCAAACCCAAAAATCTGATCACCATTAAGAGTTAATTGTACTTTAGCACATAGCAGAGGGTCTAATCCAGCAAACTCTCCCATCATCTTCTTCCCCTTTTCTAAATCCCATAGCAACCTGCCACCACAGGATTTCTGATTAATCAATCAATAAGCGTTATTTATTGAGTACTTACTGTATGCAGTGTTTTGCACTAAGCACTTGGGAGAGTACAGTGCAAATTGATTAGAAAGACATGATCCTTGCCCACAAGGAGTATACATTCCATAGAAACTTTTGGGAAAAGTAGTACCTGTTTTGTTGACTTCCCTTTAATTATCCCAGGAGGAAGAAGAGGAGCAGACAGACAGTGATATAGGAAAAAATGAGAGGAAAGGAATTGATAAGTTCCCAGGGTGTTCTCATTCACTCAATCATATTTATTGAGCATTTACTATGTACAAAGCACTGTACAAAGCATTTGGGAGAGTGCAATATAACAATAAACAGGCACATTCCCTGCCCACAATGAACTTAAACTCAGTGTTGTTGAGTGAGTGCTAGAAGGTAAGTAGAAATGGAAAGTAAAGATAAGCACAGAAATCAATGGTATTTCTAGATTGATTATTGAGTGGATAAAACTGTACTAACTGCTTACAGCAGTGCTTGAGAAACAGCGTGGCTTCGTGGAAAGAGCACAGGCTTGAGAATCAGAGGACCTGGATTCTATTGCTAGCTCCACCAATTGTCTGAAGTAAGAATTTGGAGAAGTCACTCAACCTTTCAATGCCTCACTTTTCCCATCTGTAAAATGGGGATTCAATACCTGTTCTCCCTCTTACTTGGACTGTGAGACCTATGAGGAACAGGGATCGGGTCTGACCTAATTATCTTATATCTTTCTCAGTGCTTAGAATAGTGCTTGACACATAGTAAGTGCTTACCAAGTACTATCTTTATTATTGTTATTATTATTACAAAACTATAAATAGACTTGATCCTATCTTCACTATTACAATCTAGCCAGAGAGACAAACATAAAATAAATTACAGGTTGTAGGAAGAACCAAGTAGAAAGATATGTAGGTAATTGCTGGGGTGTGGAGGAATGACTACCTAAGTGTATGGTTGATGTCAAAGCTAGGTAAAATAGGGTGGGGAGATGACAGTTAGATGGGGAAAACATCCTGGAGGAAATGTGATTTCAATAAGACTTTGACAATGGGGAAAGTGGTGATCTGTCAAACATGAAAGCAGAGAGGAAATGGAGGGTGTGAACAGGGGGTTGGTAGTGAGGGAGTCAAGAGAGAGTGAGATATAATGAGTTAATAGGTATTAAAGAAGGAAAACTGTTTATAGTTCTGTGGCTGAAATTCAATGTTCTTTCCTGATGATGACTCAGTAACTGATGATGAAGAATCTATTAAGTCAGTCAGACAGTCATACTTACTGAGTGCTTACTATGTGCAGAGGACTGTACTAAGTGCTTGAGAGAGCACAATATAACGGACACTTTGCCTGCCCCCAACAAATGTGTAGTCTAGAGGGGGAAACAGATATTATCATAAATGAATAAATTACAGATTTGTATATTAACTGCTGTGGGGCTGGTGTGGTGAAAGTGAATAAAGGGAACAAGTTAGGGTGACATAGAAGGGAGTGGGAAAGAAGAAATGAGGGCTTAGCCAGGGAAGACCTCTTGGAGGAAATATGCCTTCATTAAGACTTTAAAGGTAGGGAGAGTAATTGTCTGTCAGATATGAAGAGGGAGGGTGTTCCAGGCCAGAGGCAGGAGATGGGCAAGAGGTTGGTGGTGAGATAGACAACAGTGCAATGCAGTAATAAGGTTAGCATTAGAGAAGCAAAGTATGTGAGCTGCATTGTAATAGGAGAGCAGCAAAGTGTCCCTCGGTCTCGCCTATCCCACCATCGACTCCTGGGCCACATCCTCCCGCGGTCCTGGAACGCCCTCCCTCCTCACCTCCGCCAAACTGATTCTCTTCCCCTCTTCAAAACCCTACTTAAAACTCCCCTCCTCCAAGAGGCCTTCCCTGACTGAGATCCTCTTCTCCCTCTACTCCTTCTACCACCCCCTTCACCTCTCCGCAACTTGACTCTCTTTTCCCCCCATTTCCCTCTGCTCCTCCCCCTCTCCCTTCCCATCCCCTCAGCACTGTACTCGTCCGCTCAACTGTATATATTTTCATTACCCTATTTATTTTGTTAATGAAATGTACATCGCCTCGATTCTATTTAGTTACCATTGTTTTTACGAGATTTTCTTCCCCTTGACTCTATTTATTGCCATTGTTCTTGCCTGTCCGTCTCCCCCGATTAGACTGTAAGCCTGTCAAACGGCAGGGACTGTGTCTATCGGTTACCAACTTGTTCATTCCAAACGCTTAGTACAGTGCTCTGCACATAGTAAGCGCTCAATAAATACTATTGAATGAATGAAAGGTAGAATGGGGCAGGGTGATTGAGTGCTTTATAGCCAAAGCAAGACTAATGTTCTTTTTACAGTAACTGTCTGCTTGTTGCTCAATCTTATTGCACTATAATCCCTTTTCAAATTCCCAGGTCCTATTCATAAGAAGGAGTTCTAACTTGTTCTTAATCACCTATTTAACCTGAAAATACCAAATGAGAATCACAAACAATTTTGCTCAATAGATTTAGCCACAATTTGAACATATTTGACTTCTCTTGATGCCTAAAGCACCATTAACCTTGAAGAGTGTCTCCTACTTCATGCTCTGTGTCTCTCTCTGGAAAATGGTGCTGATTTGAACTGAAGCTCATTAATGACATTTATTTTATTAAAATAAAAATAGAGTTAGGTTTCTTACAGTTGGGACAACTTAATCAGCTCAATAACCTCTTTAGCCCAAACATATGGTGGTTGTTGTTCCCACCATTAAACTCTAAAATGGGTGATGGGCCAAGTGTTATACATTTTTCATTTCTCACAAAAACCACTTCCACTCCTCTTCAAGGGTGAGGCTTTGAGGTCAATTTTCCATCTGTTTAGGAGACAGGGAGAATCTATTCCATTTTCAGTTAAGAACTCTGACTTAAATGGAGTTACAGCATGTTGGTGGGGAATCAGGGCAATGAGCTGAGTCTCGCTGTCCCTGGAGTTGAGCTGCCTGAGGTCTTTCAGGTCTTGCCTCCATCCCCCACACCTCCGGATCTCCGTCTGCCATAGCAACACTGAAACTTGCTCCCTACTCCCTGCACTGCTGTGGAAGAGTGTGGGTTTCCAGGAAACCAAGATGATTAACAAAAACCTACTTTTTTTTGTTGTTGTTCTCGTTTATTGGACTGTTGGGATGGAAAGGGTAAATGGGCTGCCCTGAGAGACCTCACTAGGGTGCACCCATTGAAATAAAGATGACAATAATTCCTTCTTCATTGTTTCAGTTTTGCCTTCTTCCTGTCCAATCTTAGCTCATGAATTCACTGAGGGCCAGACTGGGCTCTCAACACATGCTTCTGTTGATGATGATACTAAGAATGGCGGCACACTTTGAAGGTACCAATGCCCCACAGAGTTCTTGCTGTCTTTAATAAAATAATATAATCCATCTAACCATTCAGCTCACAACTGTCGCTCAGAAAATAGGTGGAAATGGGGCTGTGTACAATGCTTTTTAATATTCACTTGCGCACGGCTTGCTGCCAAAATCTGAATCTCTAAGGTTTTAAGCCTTATGCCAACCACTTTTGTATTACTTTGTTAATGTTTGGAAAAGGTAAATCTAGGAACTGTCAAGGGTTTTCCTAATTTCATACTAGCCAGATGTTTTCTGTGAAAAGAGATCCCTCTTTGAAGAGAAAATTCTGATCATGAATTATTTTATTTCTTCTTCATTCCAGAGGGCCTGTAGAGTTAATGGTCATGAGTAATACCAGGGAATTAGAAGAGGCACTATTTTCTTTAAATCTTAGCCAATTTAAACAGTATATTGGGAATACCCCATCTGTTATATGAAGTAATTTCAGTCCCAACCTAAGCATCTAATATTTGGAGAGTTTATCCTTCACTTTAATTTAGATGAGAAGAGACAATTTGGCTAATCAGGGTGTCTTATCTTTTCAGATGAACCTCTATGCAAGTTCAGTGAATTCTAATCCATGCTGGCATTTGCTCATTCAATATTTACTACAAGGATCTCCAAGAGACTTTTAGTGCTTAGTGACTGAGCAAAGCCTATTTATGGGACTACATTAAATTGGTTGGCCCTAAATTCTAAACGAAATCCAAATTTTGTAAGTTCCGCACTTTAGCTTCAGAAAATAAACAACTTAAAATTCTGGGTTTGTGAAGCCAAGACTATTACTGCATTAGGGAGTCAGTCAGGCAGTTAATCAGTCAGTCAGTCTGTGAACTCATTTTGATTAAACACTTGTGGTTTTAAAGCCTACTTGTAGGTTCATCTACATCATACTTAAGACAAAACGTCTACTCCCCAATTAGCTGGCCATTCTATAACAAGCAGCATTTTGGCAAAAGCTTCAAGAATTACAGAACTTCTGGAGGATAACAGAGGTGTCAAACTGAGAATCATTTTAACTAAACAAGGCTTGTGTGTTGCATTCCCAAAGACAACTACCCTGAATTCACTGCAACCAGCATTTCAGTGGCTTTGAGTGTTTTTCTTTGGTTGTCTGGATTTGTTACTCTTTTTAGTTTGTGTAATTCATAAATTAGTTTTAAAAAGTTAAGCAATAACTAGAGAGCAGAGTTCCCAAATGCTTCCTTTCAAACAGATCCCTTTGCATTTCTCTCACAGCTTGGGGCTTGTCTTTCTGAGAAGCTATTAAAATCCTGACTACTTTAAACAAAGCATTTCTTTTGAAATGGGCAACCTTTCACAATCTTCCCTACTCACACACAAAAAACTGACAAGGCAGGAATATTCTGTCCCATCAATCATACCAATCAAAGAGCCCAGAGAAATGCAGATTCTTGAACATGTTTGTTCTATAAACTCTTCTAAACCATGAGACAGTTTCAAAGTTTATCACTATTTAAATCTCTTTTCTTTCAACATGGTTGCTTTGTAACTGAAATTTTTAGAATGATTCCAGTTAAAGGGAGAAATCTTTACTGAGAGAAAAATGTTCTAAACCTGTAGCTCATAGTGGACTTGAAAGTCAGACAATAAGAATACCATCATATCATTGCAAACTATGTTTTATGTATATAGATATTTGTGTGCATGTATATAATATGCTTTATACATGAGATTCAAGTCATGTTGTATTCCAGTGGCTTAATGCATTTGCAGACAGTATGAAGGCAATTGGGAAGACAGGGCTGAGCCTTGGTGAGAATAGCTTAGATCTCTGCAGTCCTGTGGCTATATAGGTATATATTTGTCCAATTAGTGTATTCTCCAATTATGCTAGAATAGATAAGGAGGTAGAAAATCAAATTGAAATGACTAGTGTGTCCTGAGGAATACTTCAAAACAGTGAGGCATGTACATGGCATTGAGTTCAATCTTGAAGGGCAATTATAGTGTTAAGCCTTCTTTAATTTTGAGAGGCCCGTTACTACATTTAACTTCTATTAATCAAGGGTATTTACTGAGTGTTTACCAGGTTCAGAACATTGTACTCAATCTTCAAGAGAGTACAAAACAATGGAGCTGGTAGACATTATCCCTCCCTATAAGGAGCTTACAGTGTAGAGTTTACAGTCCAGTGATACATAAATGCAGTAAATAGCCACCAGGTAGCAGGATAATATTAACATAAGTAGTCCTAGAAGGCCACAAAGTTCATTCTATCACCTTTTCTCTAGATGAGTCCTAAAAGCAAAGTGAAAACCTGCTCTGTAATAGCTGAGACAGGGTAGGTGTGAAAGATATGGACAAAAGAAAATGAAGCAAATAGTGTTGCAAAGTAAGTTTGGTGAGGCAAAATCTCAAATAATGTAACACAGTAATTGGTAGTTGGGAGACAGTAGCAGCACAGGACAGGAATCAGATTTTACATAGCTCTCTCTCTACCATGCTGGAAGATGATGCTTCTGCCTATCAGAGTCTATCCAGGCTTAGTGGTACAAAGAGTCATGCATGACCCAATTTCTCCCTTGGCACCCTCTGAAAATAAACCTAATTCCTGGTTTCATTGATGAATTTATTCCAACTGAAAAGGCATTTGACTGGGAGTCTATCTCACTGCTGAAGTCTCTCCCATGAATTGCCTCCTTCTTTATATCCATCAGACAACTACTCTCTCCACCTTCAAAACCTAACTGAGGCACATTTTATCCAAGAGACCGTCCCCCAGTAGGCCCTCATTTCCTCTCTTCCTATTCCGAGTGTCACTCTTATTTGCTCCCTTCATTCATCCTTCCCTCAGCCCCAAAGCACTTATTTGCATATCTGTAATTTATTTATGTTGATGTCTGTCTCCCCCTCTTGACTGTCAGCTTGGTGTGGGCAAGGAATGTGTCCACCAACTCTCTTATATTGTACTCTCTCAAGCGATTAGTACTGTGCTCTGCACACCATCAGTGTTCAATAACTATGTTTGAATTGATTTAATTGAATGATTGAATAAGTTAGAGTGCATCAAGATATTTTTGTTGTTTAATAGAATAGTGAGTTAAGTGTGATAAAGAGACATTTTCATAGATGTATCTGAACAAAATGGAGTTTACTAAGATGAACAATGCATTTTTTATGCATATATGTGCTTGTCAGCTAGGTGGATGAAGAAAAAGGTAGATGGGGAAGTAGCTTGCCCTAGTAGAACAAGTATGCTCCTGGGAGTCAGAGAGTCTGGATTCTAACCCTAACTCGGATACTTATGTGGTATGTGACCTTGGACAAGTCACTTAACTTCTCTGTGCCTCAGTTATCTCAATGTAAAATGGGAAGTGAGACTGTGAGCCTTTTGTGGGACAGGGCCTGTGCCCAAACTGATCATTTTGTATCTATCCCAGCAATTAGTACAGTTCCTGGCACATAGTAAGCTCTTAGCAAATACTGTGAGCAGGAATTTCACAGAACACCTACTCTGACCTAAGTTCTGGAAGGAAGAAAGAAAGTAAGGATGTGGAAAGATTCCATTTTGAGAAAGGACTATTTAAAGACTACCAGAATTAAAAGAAAAGGAAATTTGGGAGATGAAGAGAAAGAAGACCCTATATAATGTCCCTGAATATTTTCCTGAAATAATGAAATGTTGCAGGGACAGTTTATTGTTCACTTGTTGAGTAAAAACCATGCAGATTGAATCTAATGGGCCAAAGAGGCTGGCAAGCTAGAAATGGAACTCTTACAGAATAAGGACAAGTTA
Source organism: Ornithorhynchus anatinus (assembly GCF_004115215.2). Taxonomy (NCBI): domain Eukaryota; kingdom Metazoa; phylum Chordata; class Mammalia; order Monotremata; family Ornithorhynchidae; genus Ornithorhynchus; species Ornithorhynchus anatinus. The sequence continues at coordinate 32,263,512 of NC_041745.1, forward strand.
TGAGAAATTACTCACACCAGAACAGGTGCACTGGCACTTATTATTTTAACAGTGCCCACTTCTGTACCATTCCACCTTACTTCCACTCTGTGGCAGGTCAGTGCCTATTTCCAAATGATGATCCCAAATATTCATTTGCATGTAAGAAATTGTATGAAATTCTTGCTGAGATGCTGATATTTAAAATGGCTAGATGAGGCAGTTTATAAATCAGATCACCGCAGAATGAATGTCTTTCGGCTTTGGTTCTAGTCATCCCAATCCAATTTTTAGGTTAAATTTCCAAATTGTCAGCTAATTGTAATGGCCTAAATCAACTGGCTAATTGAGTTCCATGATGGATTGATGAATTTTGGGTTTCTGCCGTTACTTCATCTGTACAATGGGAATTAAGACAGTGAGTCCTATGTGGGATGTGAACTGTGTCCAACCCGATTAGCTTGTACCGACCCCTAGTGCTGAGTACAGTGCCTGGCACATGGTAAGTGCTAACAAAATATCACATGCTACTTTTTGGGTGAAATCCTTCAAGAAGATATGACTGATGAACAGTTTCTAATAGCTACTGATCAATTATCTCATAGTTGAAATTATTAGATTGCCCAGTCTTCCAAGTGCTGGTAATCACGGAGGGAGAGGGAGAGGGGACATTCTATGAGACTCTGTAATGAGAAGAGACTCTGTAATTAGAAGAGGCTGTGTGCACGGTGAGTGAACAGTCCATCAGAAACACATATGCAGTTTTTTATGAAACTGAAGCAGCTCTGTTGCAGCTTTCCATCCAAATCCCCTGACCCCAAGACCTGCCACCCCTCTGGGGAACAGAGAGGAAGCAGAGGGGCTACAAAACTCTAAAGAGGGGCTTTAAAGCATTCAATCACCTTGCCCCCTCCTATTTCACTTTGCTACTCTTCTACTACTAGCCAGCCCTCACACTTCACCCCTGTAATACTAACCTTCTCACTGTAACTCCATCTTGTTTATCTTGCCACTGACCTGTCACCCATGTCCTTCCTTTGTCACACACGTCCTGCCTCTGACCTGGAATGCCCTCCCTCTTCATATCCAGTAGACAATTAGTCTCCCCTGCTTCAAAGCCTTGTTGAAGGCTCACCTCCTCCAAGAGGCATTCTCTAAGTGAGCCATCTTTTCGTTTTCTTCTACTTCCTTCTGCATTTCCACCCCCACCCCTACATCCGCAATTTTATTTATTTAATCAGTCAATCATATTAAATGGGCATGTGATGTATGCAGAGCACTGCCTGACATATTGTTATACTGCATTCTCCCAAGAGCTTAGTACTGTGCTCTGAACACAGTACGTACTCAATAAATATGACTGACTGGCTCCGTGGGTGAAGCAGGTGGAGTGGCAGCTGGAACAAGTGAGTCCTTTTCCTTCCCCCAGAGGCAGGAAAGTGATGCAAGTGATGCAAATCCCAACTCCTCAGGCAGAGCCTTGCAGCCCAAAATCCATCTACCCATCATTATCCCAGGTTCTGGAGCAGCAGCCAGAGTGGGGAAACCAGGGTAGCACCTGCATCTCCCCACCAGATCCCAGGTGCTATAGCCCTGGCCCCAGGCCAGGTGGAGAGGACAAAATAGGGAGTCTGGTGTTTATTTTCTTTTAACTAAAAAACAACAACTACAAAACATAAGTGCCATAGTGTCAACAGCAGTCCAGGCCAGACCTATGTCTGACAGAGCAGATGAAACAAGAAAGCTCATGTTGGTTTTCCATACATTTAAAAAATGACAAAACTCAATCCCTCAGGGCCAGTTGCCATTTGAAGAAGGGATGATGCTAGGCCGGGGAGCTGGACGTATGTGGAAGGCAGGCGCCAGGCCAGCCTCAGCTTGTGTCATGTGACTGGCAGGTGGAGGTGGTGCCATGTTGGGCCACAGTTCAACCCTTTCTACTAAAGATCGGAAGGTTTGTCAGGATGCCCAGATGCAGCTGTAAGCCAATGAAATGTCTCCTGTGCAAATTGCAATCCTGTTGTTAATCGCTTCCCCATCGATAAGTTCATCCCTTAGGGGACGACAGACAAAAGTAAGCTAATATTTTCAATTCACTTTTGGAAGCAGGTCAGGGGTTAAAGCAACTTAATATTTCAATGGAGAAAAGTCCACCTTCCCTCGTTCCAGGCTTTACCACATCTTTGTTGATGGGGCATGATGCACCATTACCTTCCATTTTCTAAAATGATTCAGCGGGTGCTTTTTCTTTATTTCAGCAGAGGGGCTGGATCCTTCATTTGTCTCTCTTGGCACTTGGTGGGATTAGGAATGTTGGTTCCACTTTCCAGATGAAGAATTTTGCAGACGGTATTCCTTTTCAACTTCCCTAACAGATTTTTCCACTTTCACTTACTTCTAGATTGGCCAAAAGCTCTCAAGTGTGTTATGACCTTGTCAGTCTTCTGAAGCAAATTTAGTACTGTTCCTATACTTCCTCATAAAACTTGCAAGGTATAAAGAGGCAGTTCTGCTTCTCCCCTCCCTCATCACTGTTGCTCACCGCCAATCCATCTTTCAAGGAGAAGGATTTCGATATCCCATCTTGCCTCTTCACTGGTAATAATAATGGTATTTATTAGGCATTTACTATGTCGAGCACTGTTAAAAGCACTGGGATAGATACAAGATAATCAGATTGGACACAGTGTCTATCTCCTAGGAGATTCATAGTCTTAATCCCTATTTTACAGATACAGGTAACCGAAGCACAGAGAAGTTAAGCAACTTGGCCTATGGTCATGAGAAAAGTGGTGGTCAGAATTAGAACCCAGGTCCTTTAGACTCCCAGGCCTGTCCTCTATACAACTAGGCCTTGCTGCTTCAATCCTTGCTCTCCTTTGAAACCTGGAGTTGGTGACATTTTTAATGATAGTTTTTATGGTCATAAAGTCTGTCCAGGGTAATCCTGGCTCCGGAAAATTACATTTCCTTGGAAGGAAACCTTTTATACAACACACTTTCACACTTGCTAGATCTCAGGCTGATCCCGAAAGTGGACTAACAGATGGTGATTAGCAATCAGGCTGTGTAGTGGGTTTCAGTTACTCCCACTTCATCAGCCAATTCCATCCTAAGCAGCCATCGAACAATTGTCTCTTCTTGATGCTGTGCTATAGGAAGATGTTGACAATTTCAAGAAAAATGAAGCCTGACCCAGCATAAGCAGGACTGATTTGGAGAGAGCAAAATGAACCACAGTTTGAATTGCTTTACTGCAGAAGGAGTAGACACTGATTTCCAGTTTGTTGTTCAATTAGAAACATAAAAGAAATGATTTTGTACTGGTAAAAATACTAATAATTATATTGTTTGCCAAGAAAACATTATGTGGTAAGCACTGGGGCAGATAGAAGAGAATCAGATTGGATGAAGTTTCTACTCCACCAAAGGTTAACAGTCCAAGGGAGAATTTTTGATAATCTGAAGGTGGTAGAAATGACCTGGGATTTATCTTGGGTGACTCACGTGTGGAATACTGAGAAATTCTGATTCTTCAGGAAGAAGGGGGATGGTGGCATCTTGGAAATGAGAGAATTAGTTGTAGAAATTATCAAGGGCTCTCACTGTTCTCAATTACTGGCAAGACGCCTAGCACTGGCTATAACCTGGACCTATTGCTGAAGAGCAATGCTCTCCACAATCAAAAGGCAGGATCATCATGGGGGTGGTTACTGTGATTATTATTATATTTATTATGTTCTTACTATATGCAATCTCTAAGCTCTAGGCACTAAGCTCTAGGTTAAAATACAAGATAATGAGATTGGGGACATCCCCTGCCCATCATGGAGAAGCAGTGTGGCCTAGTGGAAAGACTTTGGGACTTGGAGTCAGAGGACCTGGGTTCTAATACCAGCTCCACCACTTGACTGCTCTGTGACCTTGGGCAATTCACTTATTTGTGTCTCAGTTTCCTCATTTGTAAAATGAGGATTAAATCTTCCTTCCTCCAATTTAGACTATGAGACCTCTGGAGGCAGGGTCTGGCCCTACCTGTTTATCTTGTATCTATTCCATTCATTCATTCATTCATTCATTCAGTCGTATTTATTGAGCACTTACTGTGTGCGGAGCACTTTACTAAGTGCTATGAATGTATAATTTGGCAACAGATAGAGACAATCACTGCCCAACAATGGGCTCACAGTTTAAAAGGGGGAGACAGACAGCAAAACCAAACAAGTAGGCAGCAAAACAAATCGTCAGGCAAGTAGTCAGTAGTATTCCAGCACTGGCATATTAGAAAATGCTTAACAAATCTGCTAAAAAAATCAAAGGGATTCCCAAGCTAGGATATACAGAGAGCAGGCATCTTTCTTCCAGGTGAGGAAACTGAAGCTCAGGGAATTTGAGTGATTAGCCCAAGGAATAGAACTGGGATTATAACCTCTTGACCGTAAATCCCATGTTCCACTATACCATACAATCTAGTTAGCCCACCAGCACAGAAACAATGCATGGCTCAGTGGAAAGAGTGTGGGCTTGGAAGTTCAAGAATGTGGGTTTTAATCCCAGCTCCACCACTTGTCTGCCCTGTGATTTAGGCAAGCCACTTAATTTATCTGTGCCTCAGTTACCTCATCTGTAAAATGGGGATGAGCTCTGTGAGCCCCACAAGGGACAATCTGATTACCTTGTATCCACCCCAGAGTTTAGAACAGTGCTTGGCACGTAGTAAGTGCTTAACAAATACCATAATCATTTATTTATTATGTAATTGATCAGTGACATTTACTGAATGCTTACTGTGTGCAGAGCACTGTACTAAAAGTTTCAGGAGGAACAATTCTATAAAGAGGGCAGACTCTATTCCTTCCCACAAGGAGCATACGGTCTTCAGGAGGAAACAGACATTAAAATAAATTATGAATAAGGAGAATAGTAGAAAATAGGGGTACGTACACAAATGCAGAGGAGCTGGGGTGACATCAAAGTGCTTAAGGAGTCCACAGCCAAAGGCACTGGTAATGTAGAAGGGAGGGAGGGTTGGGAAAATGAAGACTTAGTCAGATGTCATATCAAGATGTTGCATCATATCTTTGCCGGATAGGACAAATGGACAGAATCACTAACCAATCAACCAAATGGGCTGAAATGAAGATACTGACAACAGGTTGGGCAGATCAGATTCTCTGAATGCACAGTGAAGAAACCTTTCAAGAGGTTTAAAAGTGTATAGCCTCAATATAGGGAGAGAACATCAAAAAGCAGGTCAGGCATATAGAGATTTAAAACTGTAAACTGTGCTTTAGTTTCAGCAAATTCAGTCATACACACTGAGACAATATCACTCTTAGTAGTCACATCTTCCAACGTGAATACATTCAAGTGTAGAAGAGCTACTGTGCTGCTTATTTCCAAAACGATGTGCGATAAAATAGATGTCCTCATCAGAAGCTTTTCACAGGTGAGCAGATGGAGGCAGAAAATGACTACTGACTTTTCCAAAGTGATAGAACTTCGAAGAGATCATTTTATGTATTTATGTATTTATTTATGTATTTATTTATTTATTTAATTTTATTTTTAGTGGTACTTGTTAAGCACTTACTATGTTCCAGGCACTGTAATAACCACTGGGGTAGATATACATTAATCAGGTTGGACACAGTACATGCCCCACATGGGGCTTACAGTCTTAATTTTACAGTCTATTTTACAGATAAGGTTGCTGAGGCACAAAGAAGTGAAGTGATTTGCCTAGGTTGCACAGCAGACAAGTGACAGAGCCAGGATTAGAACCCAAGTCTTTCTGAATCTCAGGCCCATGATCTATCCACTAGACTACACTATTTCTCATTGAAGACTCATTTAGGACACTAACCCAATTCTTCTGACACACAGATATTGCATCTTTCTTGTACATTTATAAACTGTGAGTGGTGTAGCTATTTATATGTGGGTAAATTCCCTGGAATGTTTCTAATTCTTATTCCAAGAATAAATGGGTCAGGTTTTCCCCTAGGTCCCTGGGAGAATGTCCATTAATTAGGGAGCAGCCGCTGAGTCACCAGCATGAGAGCTGGAAAGAAAAGGAAAAGATGCTAACTTCTGGAGAAACAGATTTCCGGCCTTTGTGGTGGGCATGACTGCAATATAGCTGGAGCTGCCAGGCAGTGAGTTATAGTTAATGACCTATAGTTTGCTGAGATACGGTAGCCTGTGAAAAAGTGGTCGTTTATTTTCAGCCCTACTTTGAAAATACCAAACCAAGATAGCTTTTGCCCCCAAATGGCCCTGACTTTTTCACATAGTTATGTCAGTACCTTTTCACCTTAAAGTGGATGATTCTCATCATCAATCAATTAATGCTGTTTATTGAGTGTTTACTGTGGGCAGGGACATGTATTAAATCCTTAGGAGAGGGTAATAAATTTGATAGTTATGATCCCTCCCCTCATGGACCCTGCAATCCAGTGGGGAGAGGGTCTGGATGGTCCTAGTCAAGATTACTCTTTACTAACTTCTTCACCATGAATGGTCACCACTGCAAACTTTGGCCCTCTATTTTCTAAAGTTGCCAGGCTATTTCAGTATGATGACAGGATATATGTTTACCAACTCTGTTGTATTGCACTATCCCAAATGCTTAGTACAGTGTTCTGCACATGGGTGAGCACTCAATACCAATCTTAATGGATAGGCCTCATTTTCTGCAGCTCTCTTCAAAGCACATTGATGGAGGTGAATTACTGTTTATCATTTGTAAGCTAGCTAAACATTTCTACTAAAAAGAAATATGGTAAAATGGAGCTTATTAAATAATAGTAATAATGTTGCCATTTGTTAAGTGCTTACTATGTGCAGAGCACTGTTCTAAGCGCAGGGGTAGGAGCTAAGACTAAGGAAATTTATAGTAGATATGCTTCTGGTAAGGTAATAAGAATTGATGGCTATCACAACTTGGACTCTCCCTGGATTTGGATTCTTACATCTGTAGTAAACTCCAGAATATCAGCTTTTAAAGATGGCCTTGTTCATTCAACTCAAACCAAACCCATTGATATGTTTGAGGTTGTAGGGTTGCTCTGTTGAAAGGGAAAACTTTCCTCCTACCAGGATTGGATCAAAATACAAAAGTGAGGTACCTCCAGAAAGTAGCAGACTCTACACTCCCATCCCTCACCCACATTCCACCACCATCATATTCATCATCAACATCATCATCATCCCTGGAAAACTCCAGGAACTAGTCAGTTCAGCCCTGACAGTAAGAGTCAAATCAGTAGCGTTGACCACAGCTGAGGAAGAGAAAGAGGAGGTTGCTGCTCTCTCACTATCACCCTGACTGCAGCAGTTGCCAGATACCCTCCTGACTGAAAGTAGGATATGGATGGGTGTCCCCTGAGGCATTTCAGTTGGCAGGATGCCACCCCCTCCACCTGCGCCTCGGACCCCATTCCCTCTCACCTTATTAAAACCATCGCCCCTGCCCTCCTACCTTGCTTAACCTCTATTTTTAACCACTCCATCTCCAATGGCTCCTTCCCTGCTGCCTTCAAACATGCCCACCTCTCCCCATCCTAAAAAAACCCGCTCTTGACCCCACTTCCCCCTCCAGTTATCGCCCTATCTCCCTACTACCCTTCCTTTCCAAAATCCTACAATGAGTCGTCTACAATCGATGCTTAGAATTCCTTAACTCCCATTCTCTCCTAGACCCCCTCCAATCTGGCTTCCGTCCCCTCCACTCTACCGAGACTGCTCTCTCTAAGGTCACCCATGACCTCCTTCTTGCCAAATCCAATGGCTCCTACTCCATTCTAATCCTCCTTGACCTCTCTGCTGCCTTTGACACTGTCGACCATCCCCTCCTCCTCCATACCTTATCTCACCTTGGCTTCACGGACTCTGTCCTCTCCTGGTTCTCCTCTTACCTCTCTGGCCGGTCATTCTCGGTCTCCTTCGCTGGAGCCTCCTCCCCCTCCCATCCTTTAACTGTTGGAGTTCCTCAAGGGTCAGTTGTTGGCCTCTTCTGTTCTCCATTTACACTCACTCCCTCGGTGAACTCATTCGCTCTCACGGCTTTGACTACCATCTCTACGCAGATGCCACGCAGATCTATATCTCCGCCCCTGTCCTCTCCCCCTCCCTTCAGGCTCGCATCTCCTCCTGCCTCCAGGACGTCTCCACCTGGATGTCGGCCCGCCACCTAAAACTCAACATGAGCAAGACTGAGCTCCTCATCTTCCCTCCCAAACCCGGTCCTCTCCCAGACTTCTCTATCACCGTGGATGGCACAACCATCCTTCCCGTCTCTCAGGCCCACAATCTCGGTGTCATCCTTGACTCGTTTCTCTCGTTCACCCCACACATCCTATCCGTTACCAAGACCTGCCGGTTTCACCTCTACAATATCGCCAAGATCCACCCTTTCCTCTCCACCCAAACGGCTACCTTACTGTTACGGCTCTCATTATATCCTGGCTAGACTACTGTGTCAGCCTTCTCTCTGACCGCCCTTCCTCCTCTCTCGCCCCGCTCCAGTCTATTCTTCACTCCGCTGCCCGGCTCATCTTCCTGCAGAAATGATCTGGGCATGTCACTCCCCTTCTTAAACAATTCCAGTGGTTGCCTATCAACTACCGCTCCAAACAAAAACTCCTCACTCTAGGTTTCAAGGCTCTCCATCACCTTGCCCCTTCCTACCTCTCCTCCCTTCTCTCTTTCTACCACCCACCCCGCACGCTCCGCTCCTCTGCCGCCCACCTCCTCACCATCCCTTGGTCTCGCCTATCCCGCCGTCGACCCCTGAGCCACGTCCTCCCGCGGACCTGGAATGCCCTCCCTCCTCACCTCTGCCGAACTGATTCTCTTCCCCTCTTCAAAACCCTACTTAAAACTCACCTCCTCCAAGAGGCCTTCCCAGACTGAGCTCCTCTTCTCCCTCTACTCCCTCTGCCACCCCCTTTTCCTCTCCATAGCTAAACCCTCTTTTTCCCCTTTTCCCTCTGCTCCTCCACCTCTCCCTTCCCATCCCCACAGCACTGTACTCGTCTGCTCAACTGTATATATTTCCATTACCCTATTTATTTTGTTAATGAATTGTACATCGCCTCGATTCTATTTAGTTGCCATTGTTTTTACGAGATGTTCTTCCCCTTGACTCTATTTATTGGCATTGTTCTTGTCTGTCTGTCTGTCTCCCCCGATTAGACTGTAAGCCGGTCAAATGGCAGGGACTGTCTCTATCTGTTGCCGACTTGTTCATCCCAAGCGCTTAGTACAGTGTTCTGCACATAGTAAGCACTCAATAAATACTATTGAATGAATGAATGAAAGGATAGAAACCACAAATGTGTGGCATTCCTACCTTATTTCGGACATCTGATCACATCCGAAAGTAGGTTTCATATTGGTTCTTCAGGGCTATTGAGTTTAGAGAGCACCATCTTTGTAAAGAGTGTTGTGGCTGTGTATTAGGCTCCGGGCTAAACAAAAGGCCTATATTCCTGGTGTTGTCCAACTTCTCTATGGCAGGGAGATCTAGACCCCTTCAAAGGCACTGCATCCATCTCCTTGAGCTCTTCCACCAGTGTTACTGAATGGACCAGACTCCTTCTTGAACGACAAAACAAGGATGTGAACACTCCCATCCCATCTGTTCTGGATTGGTGTCATTCTCCTAGCCTCAAAGTTACGTTGATTGGGACAAGTGAGGAGAATGAACAACATTAGGATACTCAAACAGCTGATGGAGGAAGCTGAAATTGGGAAATTGAAAGCAGAGGAATTGTTTAAGGCATAATGGATAGAGCACAGGCCTGGGAATCAGATGATCATGGCTTCTAATCCCAGTTCTGTCATTTGTCTGCTGTGTGACTTAGGCAAGTTACTTCATTTCTCTGTGCCTCAGTTTCCTCATCTGTAAAATGTGGAATAAGTCTGTGAGCCCTTTTCAGGACAGGAGCTGTGTTCAACCCAATTTGCTTGTAATCACCCAGCACTTAGTACAGTGCCTGGCACAAAGTAAATGCCTAACAAATACCATTATTATTAGTATTATTATATTTTAAGAACATGGGAAAGCAGCCTCAGACAAAGCTCCCTCCTAGAGAAGCAGCGTGGTTTAGTGGAAAGAGCCCAGGCTTGAGAGTTAGAGGTCATGTGTTCTAATTACAGCCCCACCACTTGTTAGCTATGTGACCTTGGGCAAGTCATTTAACTTTTCTGTCCCTCAGTGACCTCATCTGTAAAATGGGGATTAAGACCGTGAGCCCCACATGGGACAACCTGATAACCTTGTACCTACCCCAGGGCTTAGAACAGTGCTTGGTGCATAGTAAGTGCTTAACAAATACCATCATTATTATTATTATTATTGTTAGATGAAATCTGGGAGTCAAATGCTGAGGATAGACCAGCATGACACATTGTTATCAAGAAAGGATTACTTCTCTAGAAGCGAAATTCCTCTGTGGAACAAGAGACAAGGAAATAAAAGAACAAAGAGCACGAGGTGCTACAAACATTAAGAACAACACAGCAAGGAGTAGGCTTTTCTTCTGCCAATTTGGCCGTGGATTTAGAATCCGCATTGGACTTTTTGACCACACACGTATTTATTCATAAGTGAACTTCATTGTCGATGGTATCTTCTTCAAACGTGAAGGACAGCTATAAATCTATTGTATTTATTGAGCGCTTAACATGTGCAGACCATTCTTTTAAGTGCTTGGGAGAATACAGAATTGGTAGAAACATCCCCTGCCCATAGTGAGCTTATAGTCCAGAGACTACAGTCTAGGCAGATATATATGTTGAGATATATATATATGTATGTATCTATAATATACACATTGAATTATGATGTTTTTGTCCAGTGCTACCTAAAGCAGAGTGCTATGTTGGTTTTAGCCACCAGATCTTCACTTCTTCTCATCTTTCATTGGGGTTTTATTGATCCTGGCTGCCATCACTCTGCCCCAATGAAGAGCTCTTCTGAGACACTGAGAATCAGCATTCTAAAGCTGGGATACAGTACAAGTGCTGGGACTGTAGAATGTTATTAATGACTGTTCATTTCATTTGAATGTGTTTAGCCCCTGGAGTGCATTAAAATGTTTACATAATTAATGTGGTTACTGGAATATTCAGTTCTTCCGCACAATGGAAATATTCCTTCACAGGAAATTGGATATTTTTCTCATATCTATTTCCCCCCTTTCCCCATGCTCCCGGCGGACAAAAATGTCAGGAGATTTGTTTTAATTTTTTTTTTAATATGTGGGTTCTCCCATTACCACCTCCTGGTTTTTCATTGCTTCTAAGGACTATGACTCATTTGAGAAACTCTTTCCTTTCCTTCTGGTTGGAAGAAAATAATTCTGCATGTAAAGAGAAACTAAATTGGGAACTTGTATTTGTCAGACTTGTGGCCCAAGGTTATCTAACATAGATCTTTGTATTTTTGCTCTCTTCTTTGAATCTTCAACAAGTGTCTCAACACATAAAACTGCTGACTGACAAACATATGGCTACAAACCCCTGAATGTTTCATTGGTAAAGATGGCATGTTTGAATTTATATGACTGCTTTGAAAGCATTAAAGAAGGTGAAGAGAAATAGGAAGCATTTCTAAGATATGAGAAAAGAAGGATAGCAGTGATTTCTGGTAACACTGACTCTGAACTAGTTGAATGTAACCATGGTCATCTCCTCTAGAGCATTTTAATCATGCACTATTATTTATAAACGCAAACAGCAATAGAGTACTGTCAGCCAGTCCTATTTTTCATTACTCTGGCTTCTCCTGCCCATTTTATGATCATCTGTGAAATCAACTGTGTCTGAGAGAAAGTTGTGGGCAGTAAATTTATTTATTGAAAAGTGGAAGCCAGTCTCTCTGTATAAGAAGAAGGATGAGAACATAAAAAGGATCAATTCAGTGAAAAAACACACTAGTTGGTGAGCTTTTTTTTTTTTTAAATCAACCTTTTCATCTCAGAGACTTGGAAAAATAAAATGTGCAGGTATCTGCACTGTGAATAGTGTGACATTTAGTGGCTGATGTAAAGCCCAAGTTTTCATCATCTACCATGCATAAAGACTAGCCGATACAGCAAAATAAAATATAGGAAACACTTTAGGATTATGTGATGAGGTAGAATGGGAGACTCAATTTCTTTATGCCTTGGTCTATCAATTCTGTGCTGCTTCTACTGAGTTATTAAGAAAAAAACACAGTGGAGAATCATAATAGGAACTCAGGATGTATAATGTTAGAAATACATATATGGGTAAATACACCTTGTTTGCTTCCACACTCTCATGGTGGCATGACAACAAAAATGTAAGGTGTAATAGGCTAATGAAGAATGACATCACAAAGACATATATCTATACAGACATATCCAACTTAAGAAATAGTGAAAGACATAAGCCCTGTCCTCTTCCTGACTTCCCTATCACCGTGGACAGTAGGACCATCCTTCCTGTCTCTGAAGCCTGCAACCTCGGTGTCATCTTTGACTCAGCTCTCTCATTCACCCCACACATACAATCCGTCAACAAAACCTGCCAGTTCACCTTTGTAATATCGCCAATATCAGCCCTTTCCTCTCCACCCAAATGGCTATGTTACTGGTACAGGCTCTCATAATATCCCGGCTGGATTATTGTGTCAGCCTCCTCTCTGATCTCCCTTCCTCCTGTCTCTCCCAGCTCCAGTCTATTCTTCATTCCACTGCCCGGCTAATCTTCCTGCAGAAACGCTCTGGGCATGTCAGTCCCCTTCTTAAAAACCTCCAGTGGTTGCCTATCAACCTCTGCACGAAACAAAAACTTCTCTCTCTAGGCTTCAAGGCTCTCCATCACCTTGCTCCTTCCTACCTCTCCTCCCTTCTCTCTTTCTACTGCCCACTCTGCACGCTCCACTCCTCTGCCACCCACCTCCTCACTGCCCCCCGTTCTCACCTATCCTGCCGTCAAACCCTAGGCCACGTCCTCCCCCTGTCCTGGAATGCCCTCCCTCCTCACCTCCGCCAAACTAATTCTCTTCCCCTCTTCAAAACCCTACTTAGAGCTCACCTCCTCCAAGAGGTCTTCCCAGAATGAGCTTCCCCTTTTCCCTCTGCTCCCTCTGCTGCCCCTCTACCCCCCGCTTCACCTCCCCTCAGGTAAGCCCTCTTTCCCCCCCTTTCCCTCTGCTCTTCCCCCTCTCCCTTCCCCTTCTTTCAGCACTGTGCTTGTCTGCTCAATTGTATATATTTTTATTACCCTATTTATTTTGTTAATGAGATGTACATCCCCTTGATTCTATTTATTGCTATTGTTTTTGTCTGTCTGTCTCCCCCAATTAGACTGTAAGCCCGTCAATGGGCAGGAACTGTCTCTATCTGTTGCCGATTTGTACATTCCAAGCGCTTAGTACAGTGCTATGCACATAGTAAGTGCTCAGTAAATACTATTGAATGAATGAATGAATAAGCAGCCCACCAAATACACAGAAACACATATACTGATTCAGCCATAGAAACATAGGCACAGAGACATGGAAGAATGTAGGCCTGTGCAGATTCAGAGACAAAGATTTGCAGGCACAGAAAAATGGATTCAAGAGATACAATCACATTCAGTTGAATAGTCAAAAACACTGATACAGTCAGTGAAGTCTCCATTTCCTGGGTCAACATGTTTTTCTGAATAGTCATCAACAAAATCCAAGCAGTTAGCATAATCCCTTCCCAATAGTAGGGTGGCTATTTCAACTTGCCACAAAACTGGTGATCCGAACTCAGTCAGCATCATTTCTAACTAAACCACCAAATTCCCCACAGGAGTGCTTGCCTACCTTACAATGAGGCTGCTTTAAAACATCTGGAGGAAAATTGCATATTACAGATGCTTAAGCCATTTTAGGGAAAAGATGAAAAAGGAACTTCCCCATCTCTTATTTTCCTGCTTCCAATGAGAAGCAGTACCACCTAGTGGAAAGAGGACTGGAAGTCAGAAGATCTGGGTTCTAATCCTAGTTCTGCTATTTGCTGTGTGATCTTGGGCAAATCACTTAATGTTCCTCAGTTGCATCATCTGCAAAATGGGGACTAAGACTTTAAGTCCTATGTGGGACATATGCAGTGTCCAACCCAATTGTCTTTTATCTACCCCAGTCCTTAGTTCATTCATTCATTCATTCAGTTCATTGAATCACCTTTATTGAGTGTTTAATAAAGAGGGTGCAGAGCATTGTAGTTAGTGCTTGGAAAGTACAGCTCAGCAACAAAGAGAGACAATCCCTGCCTACAATGGGCTCACAGTCTAGAAGGGGGACAGACAACAAAACAAGTAAACAAGCAAGTAACAGTAAACAATTCCATAATAATAGGTACCTAATAAATACTCTTACTCCTCCTACTATTTCTAGTACTCTATTTAAGAAGGAGGATGGGTTCTAGTATGTGTTTTTTTCGATCCACAGTTTATCTGTTTGGAGTATTTTGTTTAGTAAGATGAGTCTCCATAACATTATGCAGAGGCTTAAGGTGCTGTTCCATTTTAAGAACAGTTCCTGCCAAGACACAGATTTCCAATTTTATTCATTGAAAGAAATTAAGGTAAAAAACATTTATGTTGGGTAACTGAGCTTCTAATTTCTTTTTTATTCAGGGACAAGAGTACAAAAGAAGTTCAAAATTTTTGACTTAAAGGGAGTACAAATGAATTGCAGTAAGACATTCCTCCAAGTTGATTCAAAGCATTTTTTTTCCTAAGAAATGCAGCCTCAGTACGTTAAAACCATTTTAGAAATTCAGTATTGAAAATGGCCTCAAGATTAATGTTTTGGGTATGGATTGAAGAAAGCATTGCCATGTGAAAACTCAGTAAAAGGCATTGAAATTGTGAACAGTGATTAAAATGTTGGTCTTTTCTAAAATCAAGGGAATGCTTACATATACAGTGCATCTTAGATAATGATCGAACTTTTGGGGTGAAACAAGGGTATGAATAGATTCCTTTGCAATACAGCAGAGTTTTTTCAGAGTTTAGAAATCATGCCCAAGTTGTGGCTTTGTCAGAGCTCAACTTTGGCAGATATATGTGAAATTTGGACACTGATTGTAGGGTTGTGTATTTATCAGTAGCGACCAAAGATAGCCATAATGAACATTTTCTTTTTAGAATCACTTCTATTGTTGGGGGGAGTCTTAATCCTGCTGTTTAAATCAGAGTGGATAAAACTCTGGTAGCAAAGTGCATAACCAAATATAGAAGCAGTAAAGACCAATGACTTCCTAAGATGTGTAGGGCTTCAAGATAGGTATGTTTGAGTCATTTTAGAAGACAGAGCAGCTGAATTTTAGAAGGACTTTGAAGGCAGGGAGAGTAGTAGTCTGCAAATGTGAAGGGGGAGGGAGTTCCCAGCAGAAGGAAGGATGTGGGCAAGGGGATTGTAGGAAAAGAGACAAAAGTGAGTCAAAGTAATTTTGTTCCCTTGGGAGGAGTAAAATGGGCAAGCTGGATTGGAATGGGGAAAGAATCAGGATAAATAGCAGGAAAGAGGGATGATTGGGCAAACAATGCCACCAAGGTGTAGGAATCCCAAAGCCTTCACCTCTCTGACTCAAAATGAAAAAGCATAAGGTGCAAAAGGAAAGAATGAAAGAATGAAATGGATAAATGGGCACATGTACGTACATGAGAGCAAAAGTGGCTGTTGGTATGATAGGTCCAAGATGATGGGGATTAAATCAGGGAAGGTCTCTTGAAGTAGATGTTCTTTAAGGAAAGAAGGGTTCTGATTTGGCAGGGATGACTGTGATCTTGGGTATGTGACCTCTCAAGTACCCTCCTTCCTGGCCAGACTGTAAGTGTGACTATAATGATTGTGATAGTGACTAGGAGATAAACTCTAGGTTACCGCTGAACCTTGGTAGAGGGGTACTGAGGGTTTTCTGGAAAGAAAGAGTTTGAAGACCTCTGCTCCAGAGGGGAGGGGAAAATCACAGGGACAGAACAGGTCCATATGCAGACAAGTGTTGCTCCTGTGACTGGGAAATTCTCTGACTTGCAGTATTGAATTTTGAAGAGAGGCAGCTGGTGAAATCCAGGGCAATTGGGCTCTATAACTTCCAGAAAAAGTTGCTGATCTTCTCACTGACGTTCCCTTCATTTTCAAGCCAAGTAATAATCCACTCAGAGACCTCCCACTTGAGACCGAGTTTAGACCTTCATGACCTCCATATGTCCAAGAAGCGTCATGTAAAGTGGGAAAATGAATGGGATTTTTTCCACATTGAAATGTGACTGGGGTAAAGAAGTTGAACAGATCAAAGAAAATATTTGAGATGAACTACAGATGTTTATCTCAGTCATCTCCTGAAGTGATGAGTGATGTCAAAGGGATAATCTGTAAAAGCATTATTGTCCTGAGACATGTTAGAATGCTTTGAGGCAGAGGATTTTTAAATTAAGTGCCCCCAAAACGACTTTGAGACATCTAGGTTATTTTGGAACCATGACTAGAAATCCCAGGAGTCCTATTAACCTCATTTGGAGTTGGTCAGTCTCATAAATTATAGAATAACATATGATTAAAAATATAGGGCAAATATTTTCATGCATCTAACATTATCACATATTTTGGCCCTAGGATAAGGTAGGCTTTTTCTCAAATATCAACAGCATTATTCATATGAAGGGAGATTATTTTAGTTTTCTGCAGGGCCTTAACATTTCAATTAAGTCAGACAGTAGTGAGCAGATAGGACAGAATCCAAAAACCTTTTTAGGATAGCGTGTTTAGAGTTTCACTGGAGCCCTGTGATGACAGTGAGTGGTGAGAAGACAAACCATATTGCCAGGGTTGCCAAATATTCACTATGATCTGAAGATACAGGAAGAATTGTCAACTCCACATCTTTTACAATGACAATGGTCAAAAAGAATGGGAGAATATTGAATAATAATAATAATAAATAACATAATGATACTACTTATTAAGCATTGTGCATCAAGCACTGAGCTAAACATTTGGGTGAATCAATCAGTGGTATTTATTGAGAACTTACTGTGTGCAGAGCACTATATTAAGCACTGTATCAAGTGCTTGGGAGAGTATGATACAACTGAGTTGGTAGATTTGTTCGCTGCCCACAAAAAGCTTGCAGTCGAGATGGGGAAACAGACATTAATATAAATACACAATAATCAGGTCTATCATAGTTCCTGTCACCCATGGGGCTCACAGTTTAACAACTGAAAAAACAACATATTTCTTTCCTCATTTATAGATGAGGAAACAGATGCACAAAGAAGTTAAGTAACTTACCCCTAGAACAGTGCTTGGCACATAGTATGCGCTTAACAAATACCATCATCACCATCATTATCATACCCAAGCTCATACATAGCAGGGCTGAGGTAGAAGTAGGCTTAAAACACACATCCTCTGACTCCCAGGTCCATGCTTTCTCCACTAGGTCACACTACTTCCCAAATAATACAGTACTAATTGTTGCATTTAGGAAGGACTTAATGGAAATGAGAAATTATAGACAATGATAACTAAGATGAATGGAGGGAAGGAGAGCCTCTACCTCTGGATAAGCTGAAAGATTTAGTATACTTCAAACTGGAAAGATGAAGGCTGAAAAGGGACACTCTTAAAGGGTGAGGACAGGGGGCACTCAGAATTCCTATTTTCATTCAATAGTATTTATTGAGCACTTACTATGTGCAGAGCACTGTACTAAGCGCTTGGGATGAACAAGTTGGCAATAGATAAAACTTCTTCAAACTCTTCCTCTACTGAAGCATTTGTACTTTTTATTTCCATCCCTAGAACTACATTAAGCTCTGACTTGAAAGTAGAAAAAAAGATGCCTACAGTTATTTCAGATTGGATCCTTTTTATCCAGCAAGATGTCAATATATTTATCTCCATACTGTAAACTTATCTCTAGACTGTGAATTCATTTTGGGCAGGTAATGTCACTGTTTACTGTTGCATTGTACTTTTCCAAGTGCTTACTATAGTAAGTACTATAGTATAGTATAGTATAGTATACTACTATAGTGCTCTGCACACAGTAAGTGCTCAATAAATATGAATGAATGAATGAATCACCACCAAGCCCAAAGGGCTCATTGATTGGAATTCCAAATGACTGATTTTTCTGATCTCTGTGACATCATTAAAAGGGTCAAGTGTTGATTCAGAAGTTTAAACAAGAAGCTGTTGATGGTAGTATCAGAAAACTCAAAGTCAAAAAGACTTGAAAATAAACCACAAACACAATCTAAATCAGCATCTTTTGACTCCACTGATAAATTTTCACAAGACCTTATACTTTTGTTCATAGGTGACTTCCTCAAAATCAGTGATATTGATTGAACACTTACTGTGTGGAGAGCACTATAGTATATGATGGAGAGCATACAATGCAATAGCTTAGATAGACATGATGCTTGCCCTAAAGGAACAAACATCCAACCAACTTAATGGATGTTTGTGGTTCTGTATTCCATCAATTGCCTGAGTACTCCAGACAAAGAATCAATCAATTGTATTTATTGAGCACTCAAATGCATATCAACCTACTTTTCAGCATTCAATTGATTTAATACCTTGCTTGCCCTTTTAAATAATTCCTATCTATTCTAATATTCCATACTGAAATGCATATTGACAGTTTCTTTCCACTTATCTCCCTTCTTGGATCATAAACTCTTCTAGAGCAAGGATAACATCTACTTTTAATCAGTGTTCCCAAGTGTCTGACTCAGAGCCTTGCAGATAGTAGGTGCTCAAAAAGCACTGTTGTTGCCAGTGATAGTCACCCTTATCACTGGATCTGAGACCATCATAAAATAAGCTGAGATTGCACTTCAGAAGAAAGAAATCAACAAGATTTCCAGTGAAATGGTTTATGATGGTCTCATTTTAGTAATTACAGAAAACATATGTCAAAGTAGCATTCAACATTCAGATGAGATTCAATTTTACAGTAAGAGATTAGGAGTTAGGTGAGTATCAGTGTACAGATATTTTCTAGTATCAACCTGATTATCAATAAACCTTGCTCTAGGTAGAGACATCCGACACAGTGAAGAGGTAAAACTGATGTACATGAAGATGCTTATTCTTCTAACTCTAAAATATTATGAGAGAAAACTATGAAAATGTTAAAATAAGGATTAATTTATATTCCTCCTTTATCTTCCATTCTTCCGCCTTTCCTCTTTCCATTCTACATTGGATCATTTTTGTGAAATGTGAAAGGAATGGCATGTTCTGGAAATGTTGTGGAAGAAAAGTTAACAAGGAGGAAGGAGTCCATGGTAATCTTAAGGGCGCTGACAAGAGTCAGGGAGGATGGAGATGTTGCCAACTGTGATGGAAAACTCAAGTGTAGAAGATTTGAGAAGAAAGAGAGGGAGTTCAGGTTGAACATACTGACCTTGTGATGTTGGTGAGACATCCTTCTAAAACTGACCTGGAAGCCAAAGGAAATGTGAGATTGCATTTTTTTATTTACATATGTGGGGCTTTCAGGAGCTATATAAATGCCAAGCATTGGTTTAGATCATTATTTAGAAGTAAAACTCTGTAATTTAAAAGTGTTATGCAATATATCTCTCCCACGAATGATCAAAGATATGCCCCTTCATAGCCCATCTGCTTAAGTCAGATGGCTTGGTCTGTGACAGCTCAGAAGCACCATAGCAACATGGGGCCATGACTCCAATGGAACTGAGTCATAACAAGAAAAGAAACTCTGATTCACAATTAAAGGTCATCAACTAGAAAAAGCTGCCAGAGAAATACACAAAAAAACACTATTTTCAGTTGCTGATGCTCTATCTATAGAAATAGGTTCCTAGTGATGCATTAATAGAAAGAACCAGGTATTTGTAAAAAAAAAAAAAAGAGAATTGAAATATTGAGAAAAGAAAAAAGATAAAAATTGCAAAACTGGCAACACATGGTTGACTGTTAAAAATAATAACATGCTGTCATTTCCACACAACAGGTGTTCATGACAATTTTAGATAATAATCGTGGTAGTAAGTACTTACTACGTGTTAAACAAGGTACTAAGCACTAGGGATAGATACACAGGAATCAGGTCAGACATAGTCCCTGCCTGACATGGGGGTGATGGTGATAATACATTAAGGGTTAAAATAAATGGGAACATGACCAGCTACATTGTAAATTCCTTAAAAGGAGGGGTGTGTCTACAGGTTCTATTGTATTCTCCCAAGCACATAATAAAGTGATCTGTGCACAGTAAACCCACCACATAAATTCATGATGATCATGGATGGGCTGAGTGGAAGAGAGGCCTCCTCAGTACTCTGAAATCTGTCCCCACCAGGGCCTCATTTTTACTTTTCCCACTCGCTTCTGCATCACCCTTATACTAGGATTTGAGCCCTCTAGACACTCCTTCCTCAGCCCCACAGCATTTTTGTATATATCTGTAACTTTTTTGATATTAATCTCTGTCTCCCCCTGTAGACTGTAAGCTTATCATGGGAAGGGAACATTCCTACCAACTCTGTTATATTGTACTCTCCCAAGTGCTTAGTACAGTGATCTGTGCACAGTAAGTATCCAATAAATACCACTGATTGATAGATTCTTGTACTTCTGTGCCTGAATGTGTGGGAATTTGTCAGACAAGGAAATCAGTCAATCAAGAGATCATATTTATTGAGCACTTACTATGTGCAGATCACTGTATTAAGTAATTGGGAGGGTAAAATACAACAGAATTAACGGGCACGTTCCCTACCCATAATGAGCTTAAAGTCTACAGGGGAAAGGAATGAACAGCCAAGATATCCCTCATATACTGGTAAGCAGCGTGACCTCCCACAATGAGGAACGGATAATATTTGGTGTCATCTTTGATTCATCCCTGTTTCCGTGGCCACCCTGTTCAAGCCCCTGCACTTCCCCACACAATCTGTTCTCCTCATTAGCTCACCCAGCATATAGAGTCAGTTGCTAAATCTAGATTTAATCATTTAAAAACTATTACTCACTTGCCACTTCACAGGAATAGTTCTTCATATATATGAATTTGTATTCTTTTGCATGGTAGAGAATCTCAGCAGGGAACTTCTACCTTGTTATTTTAAGATAAATAACTCTTCTTAGTCAAAATTAGATGAGAAAATAATTGGAAATGCTAGAGGAGACCCCTCATGTCAAGGAATGAAAAGTATTAGAGATTTTTTTTCATTTGTTAAAAAAAGTGGATTTAATAGTTTAATATTTTAAAATGGATTTACATTAAAATAGTTTTCAGGGATTCATTTTCTGTATTTACTGAGGATGTGTTTTTTTCCATGGTATTTGTTCAATGCTTACTACGTGCTTAGTACAGTGCCCAGCACAGTACAGTGCCTGGTATTTAGTAAGCGCTTATCAAATACCATAATTATCATTATTATTATTCTTATTGATTCATGTATCAAATGCTGCTCTCAGTGCTGGAATAGGTACTTGTTAATCAGGTCGGATGCAGTCTCTGTTCCACATGGAGCTCACAGTTGGAGTAGGAGAGAGAACAAGTTTTAAATTCCCATTGTGCTGTGCAGGAAACTGAGGCAAGTAGAAGTTAAGCGACTTGCCCGAGTTCACTCAGCAGGCAACTGGCAGAATCGGAATTAAAACCCAGGTCCTCTACTCCCAGGCCTGTGCTCTTTCCACTAGCGCACACCGCTTCCCTTTGCTGAATTGTGCCTTCCAAGTGCTTAGTACAATGCTCTGCACACAGTAAGCGCTCAATAAATAGGAAGGGAGGAAGGAAGGAAGAAAGGAAGGAAGGAAGGAAGGAAGGAAGGAAGGAAGGAAGGAAGGAAGGAAGGAAGGAAGGAAGGAAGGAAGGAAGGAAGGAAGGAAGGAAGGAAGGAAGGACGGCATGCTTTCCCAGAAGTAAGGAGAGAAGTAATCTGTGAAATTCATAGGAATTTACACATGGCAAAAAGTACCATTGAAATGGTGGGTAAAGTAACAGCAGCTACGATAATCACCTTCAATGAACATGGTTAACCTCATTGTGGGCAAGGAACATTTCGACCAGCTCAGTTGTATTAACTCTCCCAAGCGCTTGGCCAGTGCTTTACCCACAGTAAGCATGCAAAAAACCCCCATTGGTGATGACGACGATGATGATGATGATAATGCTGATGGTTCTAGCATTAACAATAGGAATACAAGTGGTTAGTGACATGCTGAAACATTAGGCTCAAAATAGAAATGTAATGGAATCTTATGAATTGTGTTAATTGCAGACCAAACAGTTTTCCAATATGCATGAATGATAGTGATTACATGAAAATAATTTTCCATCAGTTTTCTTTTTTCAGATTTCTCATTGTGTTCTACTGGGAAATATTCAAAACAGCTTTCAAATTTTCTTTCCATTTGCAAAGCAATGTATTATGAAATCGTTAATAAAATATTGAAAATATAACCAGAAAATGTAGCCGCACCACCCTCGCTGAGAGCTATCAACATTTTCAATTCGTAAATTAAGTAATAAACAGAAGGAAAAATAGATTAATTAATCATGCCATTTGCGGCCATTTGTTTATTTCACTACCAGATGGTAAAACTGAGTTGGAAATAATGTCCATATTAATTATTCCTTTTCCAAACTGTATCTCATTTAAACCTTCACATAAGATTTAGGGATCTCAGGAAAACATGTTGGCTTAGCAGGTGTGTGGTAAAAAAGATTGGAAGATGATTGCTTGAGTTGAGACACTATTGAGCCTTTTCTTTAACAGTATTCATTAGGCCGCTTATTATATAATAATAATAATGGTGGTATTTGTTAAGCTGTTACTATGTGCAAAGCACTGTTCTAAGAGCTGGGGAGATACAAGGGGTCAGGTTGTCCCACGTGGGGCTCACAGTCTTAATCCCCATTTTACAGATGAGGTAACTGAAGCACAGAGAAGTTAAGTGACTTGCCCCAAGTCACACAGCTGGCAAGCAGCAGAGGTGGGATTAGAACCCATGACCTCTGACTCCCAAGCCCAGGCTCCTTCCACTGACCCATGCTGCTTCTCGTGGCTTCTGTGTGTCAAGCACTGTTCCAAGCACTGGAGTGGATATAAGTTTATCCAGGTGGGAAACTGTCCCTACCTCACATGGGGCTAACAGTCACGGAGGAAAACAGGTATCGAATACCCAGTTTATACTTAGTGAAACTGAGGCACAGAGAAGTGAAATGATTTGCCCAAGTTCACCCAGCAGGCAAGTGGCAGAGCCAGGATTAGAACCCAGATCCTCTGACTCCCAGGACTGCTATTTCCACTAGTTCATGCTGCCTTATAAAGGGGGAGTATTTTGACTTACTTAAAAACTATGCAGTTAGTTTGCTAGGGTATTTATGGAATGTGCTAAGAATAGGGTAAAGGTAAAGAAATCAGTCCAGCCAGACATGGACCCTTTCCCTCTAAGGAATTCAGCATTTAGTTTGGGTGGGATGGACTCAAAGGAAGGAGTAAATCATAGACAAGAAATTGCATGCAGTGTCAGCTTCTAAGAATACAGAGAGTTTTCCAGCTGGAATCAAGAGGTATAATGGATGGCACATCTGACATCTCAGAATTTCTACCCTGCTTCACGTTTAAAACATTGGATGCTAACTTCATGCCTCCTAAGATAAGTGTCAGTATTATTTCCCTGCTGTTACTTCCTCTTCCCTTACCATATCCTCTCTCAGTCCAAAGTAACTATCACCACTACTGGCCGCAGACCCAGTGGGCCCAAAGATCCAGGATCCCGGGTTTGACTTGGTGGGGGACCAGTGTTAGTCAGGCTCTCCCCCATTGACTTTTACATCCCCAGCTTCACTGGGGTACCATGCATGTAGCCCCCTCGTCCCCATACCCTCCCATCTCCACTGGCTGCTCCACAGCCCACACCACTCCGATCCCAGGACCCGCCTTTGCAACTGCGGAGGACCCGGGAGTGGCACCAGCAGCAGAAGAGGAACAAGCTGGGTGGTGAAAACTTTGACATCTTCACCAGGTCACCACAGCAGGAGACTGCTCCAACCAGGAAAGGTAATCCTGAGTGCCTGGCTTTGGACGATGGTAATCAATAGCAGCTCCAGTTCAGTGCAGTCCTGTTGATTGCTCCAGACCAACCTTGGGCCCAACTCAACATATCTCAGGGAGAATCCAGGTAGCCTGGCACTGGGTGCCTTATGGATTCCACTGTGTAACTCCCACACAATGCTCCAGGTTTTCTCTCCTCTCTCTCTTTTTTCTCTCTCTTCCTCCCTCTCTATCTCCTTTCCCTCATATTCCCTTTCCCTCCACCTCTCTTTCTCTTTCTACCTCCTCCTCATCTGGTTCCTCACTCCTTTTCTAGGCTTTCCCCTACTTCTTTCTTTTGCCTCCACTGGCCTATATCTGAAGGAATTTCATAAAGAAAACCCATCACTGGTCAAATGTTTTAGTCCTTGACCAGCCTACTGCTCAACTTGTTTAAATGGGTGGATAAACCCTTGGAAGTTGGGTGATTTTTTTTTTAATCGACTATGATAGAAGTTCATCAACAAGAAAATGCCATTCACTTCTCTATGCTACATGCCTGTTGAGAAATGTGTCTGTGTTTCTTGGATGACTTGTATGTAGGAGTAATGCATATCATACAGCATTATTCTTTATTTTTATTGGCTGTATTTTTAGAATCAAGTGTGATTTCTCAGGTATCATGATTGCCATTTACAAAAGTGATGCATTACTGTTCTAGGTCCTTGGAGAACAAACAAAAGTAGAAACAAAGTCATCCCTATTCCTGAGTTCAGAATCTTCATTGAGGAGATGGCAGAATATATCATGAAGAATATATTCATCAGATATATGATGAAGAATATATCATAGTTAAGAAAGTGGAATGGATATTAAAAATTGACAAGTGATTTTATTAACAAATAAAGCAGAATAGTAGGATACAAGCAGACAAAAGTAAGGAGGAGATTGAAATTCTGGATTTGACTTTAAATAGCAATTTGGTTTATACAAGTTGATCCAACAGAAAGAAACTATTTTAGAATAAAAATCATCATTAATAATTGATCATTTTTTTCCTTAAGAAACAGAAGTAGCACATTGGAAGGTAAGTGCAATGCAGATTTAATTATATCCCAGAGACAAATGCAGTGAATCACCGGATGGAAGGTGGAGGGGAAAGGAACCAAGCTCAATTTTTTTTTTTCTATTTGTGTCCTCAGGTTTGAAGGAACTCTGCAAAGACAATGAGTCAAACATCTAAGGAGCATATCTATGGGATTTTTGAACTGAAAATACTTCAGGAGTACAGGCGTTTCAGTTATTTTGGGAAAATCATTGGCTTCTAAAGGCAATGATGGCAGATGAAGACAACTAGCTCAGTGTTCCCAGTATATAATCAGTCAGGAAGAGAGTGCAGCCATTTTTGACAGGTAAACAAAGGAAGATGAAATGGGGCCTGTGGAGAATCTATCCAATACCCACCGTGTGTCTGCTCTTATTTTCTGCTATCTGCCCCAGTGTTTAACACAGGGTATAGCATAGAGAAGCAGCATAGACTAGTGCATAATAATAATAACGCTGGTATTTGTTAAGCACTTACTATGTGCAGAGCACTGTTCTAAGCACTGGGATAGATACAGGGTAATCAGGTTGTCCCATGTGAAGATCACAGTCTTAATCCCCATTTTACAGATGAGGGAACTGAGGCATAGACAAGTTAAGTGACTTGCCCACAGTCACATAGCTGACAAGTGATGGAGCCGGAATTCAAAACCATGACCTCTGACTCCCAAACCCGGGATATTTTCACTGAGCCATGCTGCTTAGAGCACATGCCTGCGAATCAGAAGGACCTGGGTTCTAATCTCAATTCTACCACTTGTCTGCTCTGTGACCTTGGGCTAGTCACTTCACTTTCCTGAGCTTCAGTGACCTTATCTGTAAAATGTGGAGTAAGATGGTGAGCTCCACTTGGGACATGGACTGTGTACAAATTAATTAGCTTAGTACAGGGCTTATTACAGTGCCTAACACATAGTAAGTATTTAAGAAATACAAGAAAAAACATAGTGAGCCCTTAACAAATCCCACAGTTATCATTATTATCTTCTTAAAACTTGATACAATGTTAACTGATCAACCAGATATATTTACTGAGCACTTAATGTGAGTGGAGCAGTGTGGCTTAATAGAAAGAGCATGGTGTTTGGGGTCAGAGGATGTGGGTTCTAATCCCGGCTCCACCACTTGTCTGCTGTGTGACCTTGGGGAAGTAATTTAATTTCTCTGTGCCACAGTTACATCATCTGTAAAATGGGGATTAAGTCTGTGAGCCCCACGTGGGACAACCTGATTGCTTTGTATCTACCCCAGAGCTAAGAATAGTGCTTGGCACATAGTAAGCATTTAACAAATACCACTATTATTATTATTATTATTATAGTATATATCCCTCTTCTATCCCGCATTACCAGAGTATTTTTTTGGGGAGAGCAGAGCCCTCTACATTTGTTAGACTATTGGATAGGCTATATATACTGAGCTATTCAGAATGGTAAGGAGCCAGAGTTCTCTTCCTTTGGGAAGTAATACTCCACAACTTTTGTGTTTCTTTGATTTTGTCGTATGTTTTTATTTTGTGTCATGAGAAGCCGTGTGGTCTAGTGGAAAGAGAATGCACCTGGGAGTCAGGGGACCTGGATTCTAATCCCAGCTTGGGCAAGTCACTTATCTTCTCAGGGTCTCAGTTTCCTCATCTGCAAAATGGAGATTCAATACCTGTTCTCTCTCCTACTTAGACTGTGAGACCCAGGCGGCCTGTTTATTCTTAATTCTATTTATCGTGATTATGTTGTCTTGTTTTTGTCCGTCTGTCTACCCCAATTAGACTGTAAGCCCGTCACTGGGCAGGGATTGTCTCTATCTGTTCCTGAATTGTATATTCCAAGCACTTAGTACAGTGCTCTGCACATAGTAAGTGCTCAATAAATACTATTGAATTAATGAATGTTTATCCTGAATCTACCCCAGGGCTTAGTACAGTCCATCTGTTTCCCCATTTTTATATTTTGAGTCCCCGTGAGACCCAGAGGTTTAGTTTCAACATCCTTGACTTTCTCAGTACTTAGTATTTTTTAAAATAAAAAGTGCTTAACTAATGCAAAACTAAGAATGATGATTGAGTGTCCTATGGAAGTGACTGATAAGCACTATTTTATCCCTGCTAATCATGTCGTCGGTCCCCCCCAATCACTGCCCCACCTCCCCGCCTTCTCGCCCGGGGTGTCACAAGCAAGTAGGTTGAGTCGGATGCAGTCCATCGTGAAGTGTTTGTGCAACCTTCCTCAACTTTAGTCAGCAGGATCAGTATGAGAAACAGGTTTTCCTGATAACCCAGAGCATTGCTCTTTCCATTGGATTTACTAATGATAATAAATAACTGAACTCCATCCAGATTGTCCATAGTTTTGCGATAAAAGATAGAGCAGCTGACATGATCTGCATTCTTAAGGAGGATGTGTGAAGCTATGCATCGATTAGGTCTACAATCTTACCTTCTTTTCAACTGACGCAGAGTCCTGTCAATATACACTTAGCTGAAAGTATCTTCATTGTTCACTGAACTTTGAGCTAAATATAGTGTACTCATGAGACGGAATGATGAAAACTAACATTTTTCCTCTTTGTTCCACACTATTTTCCCCTGAATGAACTCAGTGAAAGTCTGAAACAAAAATTGAGTATTGATTAGATGACACGGTGTTCTCTTCCTAGGGGGGCAGGAGGGGGGAGGGGGGTGAGAGCAGACTTTTGCAAAACATAAAACACAGATACCCCTTCCCAAAGGCCCAAGTCAAACACCAGCTGGGTTGATGATGTGAGCCTGCCATCTAATATCCTCTCATGCTATGCAAGCTCAGCATGCCTGTCCAATGCTTCCAATGCTGTCTTGTTTGTGTGGGTGAAGTCAAAGTCAAAATGTAGGATTATGGCTCAGAAGAACAGTACTCATGCAGGGGCTAATGCAGAAATTGTGTAGGTCATCAGGGTTGATGCCAGGCAGGAGACACTAATGGCAGTCTGCCGCTTTCTGGATGCTCCAGAGCTGCCTCTAGGGATGGAGGAGAAGCAGGTGGAGGAAACCTAAAAGATCAGAGGAAAAAGTAAGACAATTGCACAGCTATCTTCCTTAGATCAGCCACAAAGATAATGATTTTTACTGCTGGTGGGCTGATTTCCAATTTCTGTTTCCTATTGATGGATGAAGCAGGGAACACAGAAAACTCCTGATGTGAGTTCTTGTTTTTCTGCTTTTTGGTTTTTGCTTTTTAATGTGTGATGTTATGCTAGTCTTCCTGCATGACTGATATGAAAATCTAATACCTAACACTGATGATTACAGTGATTCTGTGAATACAATTAGCTTTTTTTGTGAGCTACATAATTAACTGGGAGTATATTTTTGAAAATTAAATCTGCTCTGAGATTTCTGACACTCAGCACAATTCATTCTGGTGTTCCGCCTGGCATCTTTTTATGCTATTATGAAGTATTTACTATGTACCAAGCACTGACCTAAACGCTGGATAGATACAAAATAATTAGGTTGGACACATTTCTTGTCCCACAGAGGCAGTCCTCAATTGTATTCATTGCAGAGCACACACTAAGCACTTGGGAGAGTACAATAGTTATATAGTTACAATTGTTAAATATAACAGGCTCATTTCCAGCCCACAGTGACACAAGACACATAATCTACATCAGAGAAAAGAGGAACAAACCCCCTTTACAGATGAGGTAACTGTGGCACAGAAAAGTTAAGTCATCCAAGGTCAAACAGCAGACAAGTGGCAGAGCTGAGATTAGAATGCTCACCTGCTGTGTGACCTTGGGTGACTGAACTTCTCTGTGCCTCAGTTACCTCATCTGTACTGGGGGTTTGATCCTCCTTTCTCTGATGTGGACAATGTGTCCTGTGTCACTGTGGGCTGGCAATGAGCAGGGAGTAGAACACAGGTCCTTTGACTCCCAGACCCATGCTCTTTCCATTAGACCAACTCTGCTTCCCTACTGTTTTAATTTTCACAGGGGGGAAGGTGGAAACTACTAAATTGCCTGCTTAGATATTAAGGACTTGTCATGGATAAAGTCTCATTTTGCAAGTCTGTATACCTCATTTTATTTATTCACCTGAAAGCTTATCTACAGGTCAAATAATGGCTCTTTTTCTGGTAGGAATTCTGGCAGCATAAATGAGCACATTTAAATCTGCTTAAGAAGTCATTTCTTAGGTTTGTTTTCCAAATGGAAATTTCTACAGCTGACTCATTATCATTCAAGTTTACTGCATTTTCTAGGATCCAGTTTTCTCATCTGTAAAATGGGGGTTAGATACCTGTTCTTCCTCCCCTTCAAACTGTGTCTGAGCTGAGGGATGGTATTACATCTGCTCCGTGTATAGCATGGTTCCTGGAACTATAGTAAAACCTTAGCAAACACTATAAGTATTATATTTGAGAAAGGTAAGCCCTCAGTAAATACCATAAATTGATTGCACAATCATGCCCAGTGGTCTGAAATGTGATTTAATTGTGCTCTCCTCTCCTACTATTATCTCCCATTCACAGGGATCATGTTTACCAACTCAATTGTATTGTACTCCCCCAAGTGCTTAATATAGTGCTCTGCACAAAGTAAGCACTTGATAAATACCACTGACATTGATAGATTGAGGCATTACTCACTGATAGTGACTCTCTCACTTGGATGTGCAGATGCAGACGTCTCATAAATAAGCAGGTGGCAGATCTCTGAAGGAGCACTGACCCCATATTAGAGAAAAGCAGTTCTGATTCATAACCAAAACACTGCCAGACTGTAGTCAAAAGCCATGTTTTCTCTACCACTTACAGTGTGATCTACAACACTACATGCACTTGTGGACATGGGTTATCACTCAGATAGCTGCTGTTTAAAGGCACCTGTGTTTATCCTTAGTCTTTAAATAACCTTTATCAATTTATTTTTTAGATACTTTCAAAGTGTAAAGGTTTAAAGACGTAGGCTATTTCAGATTATCCAGGGCAGAGTTAAGGCATTATGTGGCTTTCTTAACTATGAGCTTTAATGGAGCTGACTTTAATATAAGCCATGCTATTTTTTTTTTTTTTCATTTCTTCATGCTGACTTCCTGCACCCTATCTACATGGCCATATGAAACTTGGGCGCCTGTATAGACAGGATAATAACTAATCCTCTCTGCCATTTAGCCTCTGTTAATCCTTTCTGGTACTTATCCTATTAACATATTTTTTTTTCCTTTGCCTGTATTTAAACCACAGTATAAAGTATTCATATTACTTAAGTTTATTTCTATCCTCATGGAATTACTTCTCAAAGAGAAAGTACCTCCAGAAATGTTTGATTAAATAAGCATATTTTTCAGATTCAGTAATCACTTTCAAGTGCTTAGTGGAGGTTAATGAGTTTTA
This sequence comes from Ornithorhynchus anatinus, assembly GCF_004115215.2. Lineage (NCBI taxonomy): Eukaryota > Metazoa > Chordata > Mammalia > Monotremata > Ornithorhynchidae > Ornithorhynchus > Ornithorhynchus anatinus. Next base: position 32,294,015 of record NC_041745.1, read on the forward strand.
ACTGGTACCATTTTGGAGGAAGGAGTTCATATTTATTCCAACGTCATCCCTTTAGTAAGGATAGGTCATATAACAAAGTGGCTCCAGAAATCTGTTGGAGTTCTTTCCAATAGGCTTAGAATTTTGTATTAGGATTTCCATTCATTCATTCAGTCATATTTATTGAGCTCTTACTGAGTGTAGAGCACTGTAATAAGCTCTTGGCAGAATACAATACAATAAACAGACACAATTCCCCACCCACACGAGCTTACAGTGGGGAGGCAGGAGACGGAAATCAATCTAAATAAATAAAATTACAGATATATACATAAGTGCTGTGGGCCTGGGAAAAGGAAAGAACAAAGTACTTTCTAGGAAAGTACCAACTCCTATAAAACTTTTCCCAATCTCATTTCCCCACTCATCTCTTTAGAATTTAATCCCTTCCTGATGGTAAGCGAGATACATAATGAAGCAAGAGTTCCACTTCGCTTTTGGACAGATGTCAATAGAAAAATTTTGAACTTCCGTGGCCTGGCTAAAGAGTCATTCATCTGTGATCTACCTGATCAACTGGCAGCCTTTCATGTGGAATATCATCTAAACATCTCTTCAGATCTCTATCTGGCCAGGAACAGTATTTAACACAAGTAAAATATATGATATTTCTTTGCTTAGGGTGAAAAGTGGCTGTATCCTTCTGGTGACTGGCTTAGACCATGCATCTTGAGTTACAGCTGTCTTTTCATGACAATGCCCACAGTCTATTCTTTGTCAGACTCACTTCTTTAGTGTCAAACTTTGCCCCCCGTGTAATGATTGATCTAGGTTTGCCAGTAACTATACCTTCTAAGTACATATATTCTGACAAATCACAGAATTACGCGACACCTAGGCTTCCAGTGGGCACATATCAGTGCAATCTGTTTTACTGGTTTCCTGAAAATGGTAGCCATACCCGTTTTTATTTCAATGGAAAGGATTTAGGACACAAGTGAGTTACATAGTAGATATATCAAATTTAAAAATTATTGCCTTAAGGGTTGCTTGTTTCACTTTGACCAAGTTAAAAAGGTTTTTTTTTTTTTTCTTTTTCTTTTCAAATGCTATTTGTTAAATGCTTATATGTGTCAGGCAATATACTAGGTGCTGAGTTAATTGTGAAGATGAAAAGTTATTTTCACAAGTTTCCATGTCTTCATGTCTGTTGAAAGGTTGTGTGTGCAGGACAATCACTAGGGATGATGACTTTTGGTTTTCCAGGTTGTTGATTTTTTTTTTGGTCTTCTTGATCTTAATTGACAAGAAACAATGAAGAGTCCCTCCAAATCAAGCTATAGTTTGAAATTTGTGCTAACCCTGAAATGAATCAATGGTAATTTGTAATCAATCAGTGGTATTCATCGAGCACTTACTACACACAGAGCACCGCACCTTAGAAGAGTACAGTAAAACAGAGTTGGAAATATGTTCCCAGCCCACAGTGAACTTACAGTTTAGTGAGGAAGACAGGCATTAATATAAATTAATAACTAATAGATATAATAAATTTATGGATGTGAAAGGTGTGACTTCCTAGCCCTATCTTCCAGGCCTCACTCCTCTCATTTCCATTAGATTGCATCTTTGAGAGAACTACGAAGCTAGAGTTAGCCTGGAACAGGCAGGAAAGGGACAGTGGTCATTTATGTCTGTTCTCAACCTCTTTTAGACTGCGGCAAGAGTGGTGGTCCATCCAATATGAAGCGGAAAGGAGTTCCGGGTCAGAGAGAGAAAGCGGGCAAGAAGTTGGGAGTGGGGTAAATAAGATCTAGGTGTAGTGTGTGCCATTAGCATTGTAGGGAGCAAAACTGTGTGGGCTGGATTGTAGTAAGAAATCAGTGAACAATAGGCTGGAAATATCAGAAGGCTCAAGAATTAATCAGTGGTATTTATTGAATACTTTTTGGATGAAGAACACTCTGCTATGAACTTGTGAGAGTACATGAAAATCAAAAGATATGGTCTTTTCCCTCAAGGAGATCCAATTTAATGGGAGGGAATAGGCAGACATAGATAATTTACAAGCAGTTGGAACAAGAAGGACTTGGATGAATTATTAGATCGGAAATCCATAGGGCGTTATTAGAAGGAAAAATTAGGGCTGCTGTAGACAAACATTAGGTTCTTTATAGTACTCATTAGGATGTATGTTGAGGACCTTGGTGTAGTTCCTTCAAGCATCTCTTTGCCACCAAGGGAATACTAAGCTGGTATGCCCTCATGATAGTCTAAAATTCACTGGCTATTTGAGCAATCTTCGCTTCATTTTGGATACGTGGAAATTTTATTTGGAAGTGTGAATAAATGTCACTTATTTATTGTTTTCCCTTTTATGTGTTAATACAGTAACTCGGACAAACCGTACATATCCCTGAATTCAATTTCCTTCACTTCTATTTAAACCTCCGAAATCAAAACAAATATTACATTGGATATTCAAGGAGATTTTTTTTTATTGAAAGGGCCCTTAAAATTATATCCTGCTATCATCAATTACTAATTAGTCCACTGATGTTGCCTATCTGCCTCATGGTTACCACACTTGAGTGCTCTTGAGAAAATCGAGTGGCAAGAATATGCTGTGAGTCTGGTGTTCATAATTAGATAATGCTGTTCCTGCATCGAATAATTGGTCTGGAAAGATTTCATAATTTATAATTTAGAAATTGCTACCCCAACAGTGTTTAAGTTCAAGTTCAAGTTTCTCTTATTCTGACACTTAGTGAGTTAGGGTTTAATCATTTTTAAGTGGGGAATTAAATTTAGTCAATCTTACTTTACCTACATATCATGAGATGCAGCCAGTCACAGAAGGCTAGCTTGTTTCCCAGATTAGGTGAAAGTATTGAGTTATGCATGACAGTCATTTAAGAGTTGGAAATTATAGTTAAACTGCATATTATTATGGATGTTAGCAATTACGCATGATAGTATTTTGTTAAGGGCTTACTGTGTGCCAAGCACTGTTCTAAATGCTAGGGGAGATACGAAGTAATCAGGTTGTCCCAGGTGGGGCTCACAGTCAATCCCCATTTTACAGATGAGGTAACTGAGGCACAAAGAAGTTAAATGATTTCCCCAAAGTTACACAGCAGACAAGTGGCGGAACTGGGATTAGAATCCACGACTCTCAAGCCTGGGCTCTATCCACTGAGGCATCTTTTTTTTCCAGATACCGATGTTATTTCTGCAGTTGATAATCCAAGATCAATCAAACAACCAATGGGATTTGTTAGGAGATAATATATCTTCATGAGAGGGAGCTGAATGATGCATTAATCTTTTCCCTAATAAAGAGTTGCAGAAGGTTATTCTTCTTACATGATCCTTCTTAGTTATACCCTATGACTGGTTTTGTTCAAAAAGGTCAATAGCTATTGAGTTTTCTTCCACATTCAACTGGTTCCTTGACATACTGTGAATTGTCTTCTAATTTTTGAGATGAAATTTACATTGTGTTTGACATTCTTCGTGTAATACACTAGAGATGGAATGTTTCACCTTCATTGTCCAGAATTTAAGAAACTGGGCTTGTTTCTGGATTTGAGAATTTGATGCAAGTTGGAAGATGGCTTGTGAGACAATGGATCACCTCTGTGGGAGAAAATGTCAAGAAAACTACCAGCTCTACTTTTTCCATTTAGAAGGGTGGTAGACTCAGAGGGTGGAGAGTTATATTCTGAAGGTTTTAACAATTAAAAGATGTTTCTGAGGGATTTTCTCTGGGAAATGGTTCCATGAAGAAAACATCTGGAAAATCATTTTTTACTTTACTTAAATTTTCTCCAACAGCTTTCTCCAGTTCATGACTGCAACAGGTTACTAGGTCTCAGCAATGGAACAACAAGCATCAACCTAACCCCAACTCTTTGCAATTTCCTGATCCAAAAATGGGGAAAAAAAATCATAGTTTGTTGGAACCTCCACTCCTCCTGTTTGAAAACAAGCTGATTCTTCCAAGGAGTGGAGAGGGTTAATTAGCAAAAGATCCATAAAAGCCTTTGCAAATATGCTGTGAGGCCAGATATGAAGAGAGCTAATGTTTCTTGCTGGAAACTTTGAAAAGAAAATACTTCTTGAAACATAGTCACCTCACAACCTGCTGCCTTGTTTCTCAGTCCTTTCAGCCAGTATATCTTAAAACTAAAACAAAAACAAACAACCAAAAAATGTCCCAACCTGCCCAAGATTATTGGCTTTCCTAGTCTTAAAGAATTGTCATTTTGCCTTCAATCATTCTCCCTTTTTTCACGAGTGAAGTGGCACATGAAAGATTCCTGTCTATAATAAATACTACTTTAGGCAATCCAAAGACAGAAACAACTCTTGGACAAAGTAAGGATTGCAAGAAAAAATAAAAAAAAGTAAAGTCTTCTTGAAATTAATGCTGAAGGATACAGAACATGGAGATGGATTTAATAGCAACTGTACATTTTGCCACAAAAGATTGCAGAATTGACCTTTACTGACTAACTGAAAATGAATGAAAGCTGATGGGAATTTTTATCAGTGAATCCAGATTTCCTCAGATCCTATTTGGGTTTGTATGATGCCCTTTGGCATCTGCTTTAATTCCTTTTAGGCCACTGGGGCATTTATTAGAGCCAATAAGTACCGTTTCTGCTGAATTGCCACGGGAGAAGTACGTTTGCTAATTTCTGAAATAGTGAACCTCAGGCTAAGTTGGATCTTTCTCAGTATTCTCTGGAGCAATTTGCCAAATCAAACTGACCATTTTCAACAGATATGTCCAAACTGAAGCAAATATATATGATGTTTTTGTAGTTGAAAAATACTTTTCTGAATAAAAACCCAAATGGAAAAGTCATCTAAAAGAGTGAATCACGTTACAACCTTCAGGAAAAAAAAAAAAAAGGCATTCATCTTGAAATTGCCCATTTATTGAGTGTCTAGGAACCATTGAATGAACTATGAAAACCTACTTGAAAAAGCTCATCAAAAGGAAAGAAAAATTCTTATTCAGGGAGAAGGAATTGTCTCAACTTTTAAGCTCATTAGAAATATCTGGTAGTTCCATGGAGAAACGTGAGGAGACGAGGAAGGGTCACTGCGGTGGAAAGGTATAAAAGATGCCACTACTCAGGCTAATAACCTTATGAGCTAATATCCAGAATATGCAACTATTTCAGAAAACCCTGAATCTTCCTAGTGTCAGGTGAGAAGTGTTCAAACCACTGCTCTAGACACCAATTTTTATCCATTTAGTAGGAGAAAGTCAATATATATAAGGGATAAATCTCCAATAAATATGGAGTAAGTCCATTAAGGAAAGTAATAAACCCACTTTAATGTCATAATCATAATTATGATTTAAATGAGATTTAAAACAGAACAAACTTGAAATATAGTTAGACTTTTAGTGAGTCAGATTCTGCCATATTGCCTAGGCTCCTCCTTGAGTCAGTTAGCCACTTCTAGAAGTTGCCCTTTTGAGTATAATTAGATTATGCAACATGAAACAGCAGCAGCAGACAGAATAGTCAACTTGTGGCAAAAGACAAGTTTGTTTTTTTCCTCTGAGCAGAAGTTTCAGGAACTTGAATAACTAAGGAGCAATTCTGTTTCTTTCAACAGTATTAATAATAGTAATAGTATCTCAGAGATACAACATACAAATGAGCTTGGTAGGAATAAAAGAAGAGATTCTGGAAGGGACAGGGCATGGGACCACCATTAGAATGTGGATGAATAGTTAAACAGCAATCTGCCACTCACCTCCACACACATGGATATGTTCCTGTCAGTAGTGTTATTTTTGAAAACAGAAGTCAGCTAGATTAGTACATATCCTCTGGTATATATACAGTTACACAAATACACATATTTGCAAAAATGAAAACTTATTGAATGCATGTCCAGTTGCTTGAAGGAATTACTGTAGAGAAAAGTAAATTTGGGGTATATTAGGAGGAGAAAACCTGATTTGCAATGTCTTAACTCAGTTCTCTTCCTGAGATTTAAATCTAGGAATCCCCTTAGGAGAGATACTCTTTGCTGGTAAGTAGGAGGAAAGATGTTTCCAAAAAAGAAAAGTCACTTTCTGTATCAACACCTGGAATAACGTTTGAAAGAAAATTGGAAACCAATGAGGATGTTTTCTTTTAAACTGAGAAAGAATATGTGCCATTCTTAGGTTCATTTTAATTGCATACACCTGGTTTCCTTTAACAAATCTTAAAATTAGATTTTGGCTTTTTCAAGTGTCTTCAAATGACTCAGTTTGAAACCTTTGTAATGAATATTTCTACCCAAAGATTTCTGTTAGAGTTACTACACATAATTAAACCATGGTCTTTTGCCATTTATAGAATTGACTTTGACATGGTATGATTCTGAATCTCTCAAGAGTTTAAAATAATTCATTTGTTAATTTTTATTTAAACAAACCTCTGTCCAAATTGAAAGTTTTTTTAAATCAACATATGCCAATGTCTCTGAAAAAAATAATGTGCAACTGACAATCCTTTCAGAAGGTGGCATTTGTGCCACCCTAGAAGTGAAACATGGCATAGGCAAAACAACCATATATAGGGAAACTGTAGTGTTCAATTTTTTCTTATGCACCTGATGGCTTGTTATTATTTATAAAGTGACATCTTTGTGGTTAAATTGGCTAAGTCAAACTCTTTTAAACAACTTTAAATTTCAAAGTCTATGTTACTAATTTACTAGTATTTATTGAACACAAAGAATGTTAGTCAATACTGTATTTTGGATAAAGGGTTTGCACCAGCTCCTGTTATTAAATTTGAGTAATAGGAAATCAGAGGTTTAAATTACTACCCTTACTCATTCACCAAATCCAGTAAATTTCAAAACACAATGAAGAAGGAAACTTGAGAAGATTATATGTAGATATATATGTATATTATATATGCAGATTGGCCAACCAGGCAATACTGTAGAGAAAAATCCCAAGCATCGTTAATGTAACAGATGGTGCTCAGAGAGTTTAGGGTCAGAAAGGAATTGAACTTGGATCGGATGATGAACCTCAACTTGATTCAAAAATCAGAAAAGCTTGTCCAGTTATACTAATTATCTTTTACTCAGAGATAGGCTTCAAAGCACATCCCAGAATTAGCCATTCATTAATCCAAGAGTAGAGTTTCAGTCCAAGTTCATATAAATTCTGGAAGTTCTGTCCGAGTTCCCATTATAGGCTTTTTTTTTTAGGCATTAGGACTGCACAGTCTATAAAAATGTGACCCACATTGTACCTTCTACTTATAAGGCTTAGAGCACTTTTTCTTCACAAAATTAATAGAACATCATCTTGACCATTCAAAAGTCTGAGAAATATGCATGTACTTTTAGGTGGGTTATCGCGAGCCAAAACCTAACTCAAAAAAAAGAAAGAAAAGATTCTGTAAAATTACAAAGTAGGAATTCTTTCATAAACATTGAGAAAATGAAGAGCCATCAAAATTCAGGTAAGTATATTTAGTCACTTCGGATCCACTTCTTCACTTTTCCCTTTTTAATGGAAATTTTGACTGGGGAAGGTCTACAATATCAGATTCATTATTCAGAGACCTGTAATCACTGCACCAATATCATTTGCAAGAGTGTGGCATCAGGGAAAAAAATATAATGCATAATGGGTGCAATGCATTGTGGGTAAATTAAAGTTTATGCAATAGTATAACAATTTCCTTTATGACAAACGGGTCTAAAGGCTAGAATATGTAGATTCTGTTGAAGTAAAATGTAGAGGAGAGGGAGTTACCAGAAGACAGGAAGAGAGACAGGGTCAGAGACAGAGACAGAGAGACAGAAGTGGTAGCTAGAAATAAACTCTCCTAATCAGATTCAGGAAAAAAATCACCCAATGCTCCATTTTATATTGTGTTGTACACAGACATCCAGTCTGTTTCTGCACCTTGTCCAGGTGTTACAAAGATATTGGCACTTTGCTCTCTGATTTTGACCAAGCAACTATTTCATCAATTTTTTCCACAAACAGAATTATGAGACTAAAAGAATTGCCTGTAACTAATGAGCCTAAGGACCCAAGCAGTGTTCCCCTTGTCCCTTACAGGTTCCCAGTTTTGGAAAGAAGACCTGATCCTTCCATTCTAGCTCCACAAACCCCTGGATATTTTGAAACTTTGGAAGGAAAGATGTGGTGTTTTTTTACACACCACCATTTTTGTCTGAAACTATAAGGTACCCAAATTAACTTTGACTTAACTATTGTTCCAGCTTTTGTCTTATTGAACTTTAGCCACTTTTCCTATTATGAGACATTGTCTTTATTCACTTTGTCTGCCCTACCTCATTTAGGTCATTATGTTGCCTCTTGCTCAGACTTGCAAGCAAGTTTGAAACTCTTCCACCCTTGTTCACATGGGTTGGAACACAGTCTACCATAGATTCCCTTTGCTTAAATCCCCTCTAACCTAATGGGGGTCCCAACCGAGACCAAATCATGGCTAGTCGAGTATGAGTCTCAGTAAATTTTATTGAAGCAGAATGAAAATGTATTCAATGGAAACACAGTCATTTCCTCCCCAGCTTCCAATGAACCAGAGTTCATTGGAGAATATAAAAATAATTTGATTTTTAATTCATCAATCCTATCCTACATAGGGCCAACCTCCATGTCTAAAAAGATAAATTACTTTTGTTTCTTCAGTAGAACAGGACATATCATCCTCCTCTTGCAACCTAATCAGTTTTGTGTTTATTCTGAAATCTTTGCCAGCGGTGATAAGTTGCAGTTTCTTTTACCATCTTTCAGAAGCATCATAAAAATGATTAAAGACTTTAGACTTTGTTTTTTCCCTTATGGGTTGTTCTTATTCTGCTGGGTCTCCCATCAGACTTCACAACATGTGTAGGAGAATCACTGATGCTCACAAGACTTTGAGTCCAAATGTTGACTGTGAATTTATTTTCTGGTTTTGTAGCACAAGACTATGTTTCTGAATGACATGCTTTTTAAGGGAGGCACTTTCTTGAACACACAAAAAATATTTTCTACCTTTTCAAATATGTTATTATGTGCTACAGCAAGGAACTTCCTCCCTTAACTGAGAAGAATCAGTTTCCCTTGCATAATAAATTTCATAACATGTCAGAGTTCAGAAGTGTCTGCACTCCATGTAATTACTTCAACAATACCCATCCCCAAATTACAGGTTTCCTTCCACTGATCTGGATAGGGAATGAAGGTGGTAAATACATAGTGAAGAACTCATTATCAAAACTTCCTTATTTTTGATAGGCATAATATAGGCTTGAAAAGGCAGAGCAAGGCAGATATTCTCTCCCCTAGACCTCCTTATCCATAAACACCATCCTTTCATCCGTGGCCATGTGGTCCACTTATATGCCTAACCCTTCCTATCCCTTGTAACACAAATTCATATCCTCAGTAATCCTCTCTCTAATAAACTCAGCTTCTCTTCTCACTCTGAACTGCCTTGGGGAACTCATCCACTCCTATGGCTTCAACTATTACTTTATAATTAATATTTGTGGTATTTGTTAAGTAATTACTATGTGTCAAGCACTATACTTAGCACTGGTGTAGATGCAAGATAATCAAAACCCAAATGGGGTTCACAGTCTAAAGAGGAGGAAGAACAGGTATTTAGTGCCCATTTTGCAGTGGAGGGAGCTGAGGTACAGAGAGGTTTAAGTGACTTGCTCAAGATCACACAGCAGGATCGTGGAAGAGCCGATATTAGAACCCAGGTTCTCTGATGTCCAGTCTCATGCTCTTTCAACTAGGCCATGCTATTTTCCTGTTACTTCTACATAGATGAGTTATGTATGTATGTTACTTTTTAAATGCCATTTGTTGAACAATTGCTAGGTATGAGGCACTGTACTAAAGACCAGGGTGGATACAAGTCAATCAGATTGGGCACTGTCCCTGTCCCACACAGGGTAAAGTCTTAATTCTCATTATACAGATGAGGTAACTGAAACATAGAAAAGTTTGGTAATATATCCAAGGTGACACAGCAGACAAGTGGCAGATCTGGGGTTAGAACCGATGTCCTTCAGGCACCCAAGTCTGTGTTCTATTCACTAGGCCATGTTGCTTATTCTGACCTTTCTCCTTTTCCGTAATCCTGTTTTTCCTCCTGTTTCCAGGACATCACTATAGGGAAACATCGTTTCAAAACTGAACTCCTCATATTTCCTCCCAAATCAACACCTCCAACTGTGGTTTTCATTATAATTTACAATAAATCTCCAACCCTGAAACCCACAGCCGTGGCTTTATCCTTGATTCTTGTTCTTCCTTTCAACCCCCATATTCAATCTATTGCCAGATTTATTGTTTCCCCTCCAAAACATCTTCAGTAGCTGCACCTTTCTCTCCTTCCAAATGGCAATTATACTGGTCCAAATTTTAATTATGATTTAGTTTAACTACCGCATCAGCTTCCTCATTGATCTCTCTGCCTGCAGTCTTGCCCTTCTTCATTCCCCACTTTACTGTGTTGCCCAAATAACTTTCTAAATCATTGTTCTATCCACATCTCTTCACCCCTCAAAAATCTGCAATTCCTCTCTGCATCAAGCAGGAACTTGAAGTAATCAAAAACCTTCTAAAGTTACCCATTCTTTTCCAGATCAAGCAGAAATCAGCTATCAATCCACTCTCTCCTTCTTACTTGTCTACTGACTTCTCCCACTACATTCCAGCTGTTACTCTTGGCTCCTTGTAATCTCACCTACCCAACTGTGTTCACTGCCTAATTCTTGTTTCTCTCACCGCCAACACCTCACCCACAATTCCCCCCTTTAAATCCAGCAGACCACAGATCTCCCAGGTTTCAAAGTCCTGCTGGATGCAAACTTTCTCCCACAGAATTTCCCCAATTCATTTCTACTCTTCCCAAGTTATATGCTACCTCCACAACCAAAATGCCACACATCACCTCTGCACTTCCTAAGCAATTGTGAACTTACAACCTTTATGTTAATATTTACCTTATTACTTAAGCACTCAATCATGCATATATCTCCCTTATCTCTACTGCTATTTTAACATTATTTCAGTCTGCCTTCTTCTTATAGACTTGAAGTGCCTTAAACTTTCCTGAGTGCTTAGTCCGGTGTTCAGTAAATACAAGTGATTGATTAATATTAATCCTCGGTTCCTCATTTACATAAATATATGTACATATATACATAAAAATATAAATACATATACACTTACAGTGTGTGTGTGTGTGTCTAGGAAATTCACTAAAGAAATTCAAATACTTCAATAGCTAACACCCTAGGGAGGCTACAATCCCTACATCCTCCTTTGATTTAGGATGAAGCTACAATTTGCAATGCAATGACATTTCTAAATCTATCTCTCCCATATTTGAAGCCCCCCAGAAGTTGGATGATCATTTTCTTCTGATTCCCAACTCTTCCAGAAAGGAACTAGTTTGAAGATCCTATCCTTTATTTTGGAACTGTGCTTTCCACATGCAGGGTTGGAGATTATAAACTCCTCCATTAGATTAAAAAGTTTTTGAGGGCAGGAATCATGCCTACCAATTCTTTTGTACTGTCCCAATAGTGCAAAACTCTCCACACAGCAAGTGCTCAATAAATACTATTGATTGATTTCTTGATTGATTGAATGATTGAGTTCCCCCAAAGCCACCAAAATATTGACTGGTCATCTTGGCTCCTGCTTCTGAGGGTCTTGCCTGACAGGTAGACTAGGCATAGAACTTCTCACCCACTATACTGACCAGATCCCTAAAATCCAGTCATCTTCCTGCAGGGTCCTGAGTGATCACTGCAGGAAATATGGAGTATTAGAAACAGGATTTTGACCAGAAGGGCCCTCCAGATTCAGACATAAAAGTGACTTTCTGAAAATGCCTTTTTCTTTTCCTGCAGCAGGATTAAAAGCATAAGGCACCTTCCCATCTGTGACAAAGGAAGCTAATATAGAAGTTATCACCCTGACTCAGCCACATTATTTGTGGAGAATTAAATGTATTAAACTGATAAGAGTTACCACCTTGTCTTTGAAAGTTAGTGGGATTCCCGGAAGACCCTGGCTGGGCCTGTGATTTTGTAACAACGTATGCACACTCATAAAGAATCAGATAGTAATGGAGGTCACTGATAAGAAAACTATGGAGTCCTGCTTGCAGACTCAAAGGTAATGTATGGAGAAGCAAATACTTTTGTTTTTTTTCAAAGCAGCAGATCTCAACCAGAGTCAGTTGAAGACATGTGAGCAAGATGTCAAGAGGGTGACTGGACGTAGAGATAAAGGCTCCAGGAAAGAAAAATATTTAACATTCCAGAAATAAAAGCAGTAAGACACATGTCATTTCTCAAATGTGCTCGTGAGTTTTCTTAGAATAAATGAAATACAAGCCACATTGATCTAAGGGAAACCAGTAGGACTATTTACATAGGACAGATAAATCAGAAGACATTTGATTGGAAGCCAGAGTTAAATACTGAACAAAATGATGGCCTAGATGAAAATATGTCCTGGTGACTAATATATATCTGTGTGTGTTTATACTTATATACCATAAATGATAGTATACCACATATGTTATTGTATATTATATGTTATATATCATATCATTTATATTTTTGTGATCACATATCCATAAAAACTACATACAGAAATATATATTCTATAAAGAAATCTGAAGGCAGTCATTTTGAAAAGACTGCTATGGAATGATGTATTGCTAGTATTGGTGGCATATTAGATAAAGGGAAAATTGAGGCAGAGAAAGATGATGGAACTTCTCCAAGGTTATGAATCTGGCAGAAGGGAAAAGTGACCTAAATCTCCAAGTCCCTGGTCTCATCATACATTTTTCCTTAAACATGATTGAATTCTCTTTGGACTTTATGCATATATGACTTGGAAAATGAAGTATATTTGGAAATGATTTGTTTCAGGAAATCAGAGTTTTCCTATTCATTCATTTAGTCATATTTGTCAAGCACTTACTGTGGGCAGAGCACTGTAATACACACTTGGAAGAGTAAAATATAACAATAAACAGTCACATTCCCTTCCCACAATGAGCTTACAATCTAGAGGGGGGTGGAGAGAGACATCAATACAAATTATAAAAATTACAGGATTGTAAATGCTGTGGGCTGGGAAGGGGGAAGAGCAAAGTGAGCAAGGCAGGGCAACACAGAAGGGAGTAGGATATAAGGAAAAGTGGAGCTTAGTCTGGGAAGATCTCTTGGAAGAGATGTGCCTTCAATAAGGCTTTGAAGTGGGGGAGAGTTATTGTCTGTCAGATTTGAGAGGGGGAGCGCATTCCAGCCCAGAGGCCAGACATGGGCAAGAGGTCGGCGAGATTGAGGCACAGTGAGAAGGTTAGCACTAGAGGAGTGAAGTGTGTAGGCTGGGTTGTAGATGGAGAGAAGTGAGGTGAGGTAGGAAGGAGCAATTTGGCGAAGTGCTTTAAAGCCAATAGTGAAGTGTTTCTGTCTGATGTAGAGGTAGATGAGCAACCACTGGAGTTTTTTGAGGAGCAAAGTGACGTGTCCTGAATGTTTGTGTAGAAAAAATGTTCCAGGCAGAAGAGTGAAGTGTGGATTGGAGTGAGGAGAGACAGAAGGCTGGGAGATCAGCAAGGAGGCTGATACAGTAATCAAGGTGGATAGGATAAGTGATTTTATTGGTGTGGTAGCAGTTTGGATGGACAGAAAAGGGTGGGTTTTAGCAATGTTCTGAAAGTGGGATCGACTGGATTGAGTGATGGATTGAATCATATTATACTTTTAAGTTGTTCTTAGCCTTTCTTACCTGGTGATTTTATTTGCCAAGGAAATCTTACTTTTTATGAGCTTTTTTTATTTTTTTCTGAAAGGTCAACCTTCATGCTCTTAGTGTAACATTACAACTTCCTTCTTAAAAGAGCTTTAAAGAGTAAATAGTATTCTCATTTGATTTTGATTTGTTACCATTTCTATAAATCATTACTGTTTATAGATCTCATTGACTTTAGTGTATGGCCTAATTGAAATAACTGGGCAAGATTAAAACTAATGTCCCATCTGCATTAAAATTTTATCAAATATTGATATCAATCGATCAATCATTTATGGAGCGCTTACTATGCACTGAGCACTGTACTAAGCCCTTGGGAGAGTACAGTCCAACCAAATTAGCAGGCACATTCTCTGCCTATAATGAGTTTATACTCGAGAAGGAGCTTAGTCTAGCGAGGAGCTTGCTATCTAGGATCTACAGTCTACAGAGAGTCTACAGACAGTCTTGAATAATGTCTGTAGAAATTGGTGCAAATACCAAAACATATTGTTATCTTGTACACAGTTTTATTAAATGAGAAGCTATACTGAGAAAAATACACACTTTAATGGGTCTTTGGAAATAGGAATGAAGTCCTCCTCCATCCAGAAGTCTTTGTGTATTTTCAGAAAATATAAGATCAAGTTTTCTGTTTCGAGAAACATAGCGTGTGACCAGAAAATTTTACTTGCCTGAAAGTTTCCTAATAACTTCTCAGTAGGTAATTAATTTTTCTTACTAGTTACCAAGAAATAAGTCCAGCTATTTAGTGCTCACAAGAACTCCAAGAGTCCCAAGATTTACAGGCTTTGTTTTTGTTTCTCTTCTGTAACTTAAAAATGGTTTCCATTGCTTTAATGAAGTTTTGCAGGCACTCTCCATATAATGCATTTTTAATTCCAGTTTTAGCATTTTAAATAAAAATGTAAATGGAAAAGATATTAAGACTCACAGGTGGCTCCCCAGCATGGGCACTGATGGCTTTTCATAATAATGTTTACTACATTTTCAGCATTATGGCCCTCAGACTTGCAGATGCATAGTCAATAAGCGTGAACAACATAAAGGGCAGTGATTAAAACTGCTCCAAAGGAAGCTATAAATTTGGACAAAGACAGAGAGAAACAACTGAAGTGAAACTTGAAGGACTCCTAGGTCTGACATAATTTTAAGACTCATTCTTTCATGAATTTTCTGGGGTTTGTTCCACCATCTTAAAATGATGAAGAGAACTTCTTCTTGAACTTTCTGAAGGATCTCCCATTGGCTAATATGTATTCATGCAAATTTATTTCTGTAACATTGAGGAAAATAAAGTTAACAAATTTGTTTGCTTTCTCCCAGTGTGTCTGATCATTTGTGGATGCTAAGGTTATAATTGTGGTATTTGGCAAGTGTTCACTATGTGCCAAACGCTGGGATGGATGCAATATAATCATAAGCAGTCCATATATCACATGTTTTGCAGAGTCTAAAGAAGGGAGAACAGAAAATTAATCCCCATTTTATGGATGAAGAAACTGAAGCATGGAGAAGTCTGGTGACTCACGCAAGTAGCATGGCATGAAGAGGCAAAGCCAAGATTAGAATCAAGGTCTCCTGATTTCCCATCCCATGATCTTTCCACAAGACCACGCTGCTCTTATGCACACACATACACATACATATATGCACACAAATAAGCATGGCAACAAATAGCATGCAGAACTTATATCTGGAGATTAAAAGAGACCTGGTATTAGAAGTGTGGTTTGACAGCCTATGAAAAAGAAATTCCAACTTGCACTCTGAAGTATGAACATTCCTGCATTGTCTCTAGATTGTTTTCCCAAAGCCCTAACCAATGTGTCAGATTCGCACATTGGCCGGGATTATGAGACACTAGGGTAAATGCAGATCTAATGAGTTTCAAGGCATTATTGCCAGTAAACAGCCCTGTGGGAGTGAATTGATCACCTCTGGAAGGATATGAATTCATTCCAACCATTTTTCGACTTTCTAAGCCTGGTTTAATGGTCAGGAGCAACCACGGCACTGCCTTGCTAAGGGGAGATGGAACCATCTTGTGACTTTTCTCAGCTTGCAGAGTCAGGATTGGAAAATAGCTGATGTGGCCTAATTAGGGTTGTCCAGTGTGTGCCCAACCTGGAGAAAGTGGAAATGAGGGAAAGTCTGATTAATTTACTCTCCAGGGAGGGTTAATAATGAAAACATAATCCTGGATCCTTAAGGTGAATAAATCAATCAGAAGAGTGACTATATTAAGCTTTTGGTAGAGTACAATAAAAAATTGGTGGACACATTGTCTGCCCACAAGGAACTAGAGGTGGAAATGGATATTACAATACATTACAGAAGGATATGCATGTAATTGACATGGGGACAGGGTGAAAATCAAAGTGCTTAAAGGATACAAGCCCAAAGTATTAGCTACACAGAAGGAAGGGCAGATAAGAGAAGTGAAAGCTTTGTCAGGAAAGGTCTCTTGGAATAGGTATGATTTTAGAAGGGTTTTGAAGATGGGGAGAGTGGTGGTTTGTCCTTTGTTAATGGGGAGAGATCTCCAGGGCAGAGGGAGGATGAGGGCGAGGAGTTAGTGACGAGAAAGATGAGGTCGAGGTACTATGAATAAGTGGTGCTAAAGGGAGTGAGGTCTGTGGGTTTGATTGAAATTGATCAAGAAGGTAAATGGTGAGGGAGAGAGCTGTTTGAGTGGTTTAAAGCTAATGATGTGGAGATTCTGTTTGATATGGAGGTAGCTGGGTAAACACTGGAGGTTCTTGAGAAGTGAGAAAGAACAGACAATGTTGTTTCCAGAAAAATGAGGCGAACAGGATGGTGGATTGGAGTGGGATGGGACGGGAGGCAGGGAAGTCAGAGAGGAGGTTGATGCAGTATTTAAAGAATTATATTATAAATACTTGTATCAGCTTGGAACAGTGTCATTGTGTCATCGGGGGTTTATGACGGAAGAACCACCTTAAGCATATTGCATGGTGGAAAGACCCAGCAAAAATCCTGACTGTATTTAAAGCGTACAATGTCTTCTCTTTTCTGTCTATTCTTAAACAGCTGTAGAGTACTGTGGAGTTTGATGGACCAAAGGAAATTTTCTTCTTTCTTTCCTCTGTTCTTACTTTTTCCATGCTAAATGCATGCAGCAGAGATCGGTGGGGTGGATCAGAGAGAAAAATGTGGTGCTTAGTTTGGCTTTTAGTGCTATAAACATAGTAAAAGCAAATAATGACCCAGATAAATATCTGTGACCATTCGAATGCCACTGGCTCAAATAATGAATTATGTCATGAGACTTTAATTTGCATCATAAAACAGAGTCATTTTTAAAATGTATTATGGTGTGCAAACATTTATAACCATAAGTAATGAAACTTTCTATTAGAGGAATCATCATATATTTCAGTGACCTAAACATTATGTACTTGTTTTTGTAAAATAGATTCAATATATGACCATAATCCATTCCCCTTCCCAGCTCTTAGAGCACAAAGGGGAAATGCTATAGTTAAATCAGCTCAAAAGTATGGGGAAAAGTAGCATTTCTATAAGTTTTATGTTTCCTTGTGCTTTTCTTTACACTGTAAATTCATTTTGCCTTTACAGCCCAGGAGGGCAAATGTCTTCGTAATGCCATTTCTATCATTGGATGTTTAAGTCACCTTCCAAACACTGTCGCAGCTTGAGGACAATGGGATTGATGAAAAATATTTGCCCAAGGGAGCTTCCTACTACAGATGTTCCACCTTCATCCACTAGTCTAAAGGCCTCATGAATTGGCAGAGAGAATGGATTGGTTAGGAGTCAGACTAGCGGCACAGGAAGCTACTCGAGTTGGGGCTGGGCCAGAGGTCCTGTGAATGAGCTGGCTCAGATTCATTTAGGGGAGGGAAGGTGGGAGGAGAGTTTAGCTGAAGGGAATGACACTGTGCCAGCCTCTTTCCAGTCCCCTTAGTGGGCCAAGAACATTCCAAATCCTTCCCTCAGATTCTCTGCTCTCCCTCAGCTACTCTCTCTACCCCATAGAGTCAGACGATCTGGGTCCTAATCCCAATTCTGCCAGTGGCCTGCTGTTGTGACCTTGGGCTAGTCATTTAACTTTTCTGTGCCTCAGTTTCTTCTGTAAATGGAGGATTAAATACCCATCCTCTCTCCTACTTAGTTTGCGACCTCCGTGTGGGACAGGAATTGTTCGCAACCTGAATAACCTATATCTACCCACTTCTTGGAACTTGGAAGTGTTAACAAAGCCCATAATTTTTCATTAATGTAATTATTATTCTTGGCCTTTTTGTTCTTCTTGGAGGAAGTGGAAAGGCAGAAGTGTTCAGAAACTCCTTATGTAAGCCTAGACACTGGACAGAGTAATTGGAATTTGGTGAATTGGGTAGACGGAAGGGAAGACTGGGAAATAAGGAGTTATCCAGTAGACATGTGAGACAGACAGATTATAATGCTATTGTCCCCAACCTGATGACTTACATTTCCCATCTGTAGAGCCAGCCTTAAATAGCTTTATCCATTGGGTAGTCTTGCAGTGACCTTCTTTATCACAGTGTGGTCTATAGTTGTTTATTAGCATTATTATAACCATAAACTAGACTGTAAAAGCAGATTCTAGACTGTGAACTCGCTGTGGGCACAAAATGTGTCTACCAATTGGGTTATATTGTACTCTACAAAGTACTTAGGACACTGCTCTGCAGAGAGTAGGCAGTAAATGAATGCCCCTGAGAAGAACCTAGCTCACAACAACAAAATGGAGACTGTATTGAATTGCATTCATGCAAAGGAGCACAATTAACTTCTATGCTTATAGTTCTAACTCTGAATTCCATAACTTTGCAGAAATAAATTCACAAACTTAATGTTGCATTCCCTTTTCCCTTAAGTAATTGTTACCTCTTCTTCCCATTTGTATTTAAAAACCTCTTGGTGTTAAAATTCTAACCCCATTAAGCAAATCACTTCCATTAAGACGGTTTCCTTGAATTGGATTATTTGAAATACGATACTTTCTCTTTTCCTCCTAAATATTTGATAAACATTATCTTGAGCCAATTAACACATTGATCATTTCAATGTGTATTAAAACCCTCTTAATGACTTTTAAAGAAGAAACATGGTTGTGTTTACCAACATTATATAGTGCATTAATTCTAGGACATCATGCGGAGAGAAAAAGACATTGAAGACATAATTCATTGGTTGTACAAATCAAAGTTTCATTTGCAGTGTGGTGAAATAACCAAGAATGCGGTTATAAATACAATAACAATTTTATGGTAGAGAAGTCAAGACAGTTTAGGGAATTGTCACAGAATTATGGGTAAAATTATTGAAGATTGAGGCAAAGGGCCACAGTGAGACCTTGGTGGACCCGAGGCAGGTAAACATTAGCAATTGACCAATTGAGCAATTGAAGCACAGGGGTCTAAAAAAACGAAGATTGAAACATATAGATTTTAAGGCTGCAATATAGGAGGAAGAGAAGAAGCAAGAAGAGAAAGAAAAGGAGGAGGAGGAGGGGAGAGAAAGGAGGAGGAGGAGGAGAGAAGGAGGGAGATAGGGAAATAAGGGAACGGGGCAGGGGGACCAAGGAGAAGAGATAGTAGGATAGCCTAGGGAAAGCACTGGACTGAGAGCCAGAGATCTGTGTTCTAATTCCAGTTTTGCCAATTTCCTGCTGTGTGACCTTGGTCAAGTCACTTAACTTTTCTGTGCCTCAGTTTCCTCATTTGTAAAATGAGGAGTAAAGAGCTGTTCTCTCTCTTGCTAAAATCCTGAATGCTGTGTGGGACAGAGACTATGTCAGATCTGATTAACTTGTCTTTAACCCAGAACTTAGAACAGTGCTTGACACATAGTGGAGGCACAGGATTCAAAAGCATGTAAATTTTGAGCCCATTGTGGACAGGGATTTTCTCTCTCTATTTACTGTATTGTACTTTCCAAGCACTTAGTACAGTGTTCTGCACAGAGTAAGTGCTCAGTAAATTTGATTGATTAAATGAATGAATTCCCCTTGTTCTAAAGTAGTTTACAGCTTGGGGTTTTATGTTTTGAGACCCTCTTAATAGTTGTACCTGTTCTTAGCAAGTAGCGATGATACCGCTTAAGAATGCATTACATAGATGTATCAAATAATTCCTCAGGCATACAGTGCACAAGCAGAAGTAACAGTTTGCAGTTCAAAATAATACATTGTTTTGCACCCTAAGCACTTCATCAAAACAACATAGTAATATATACCTAGTGAAAGAAAGCAGTGAGCATGGTTTGTTTCTTTACAATATTCTAGAGTGGATAAAGTCATTGAAAATACACCTACTGCTTTCCAAATCAAGAAAGATCTAATTGTATAGGCATATGCTCAATAGGATCATTTAGAGATAAGAAAATGTGGACTTGAACCTATTTTATGAAATTCACTCACATCTGAAGTTTCTTCTCAGTGACTTGCGCAAGGTCTCAACAGCAGGAAAGTGGTAGAGCCTGGATTAGAATTCACATCTCCTGACTCACCATTGTACCTTTTTTCCACAAGCCCATTCTGTTTTTCAAGTAGAAAAACATGAAAGTGGAAGACATAGTCTTACCCTCAAGGAGATGAAAATCTATTATACCATTTTTGATGTATTGTTCTCTTTGTCTTTTTGACTAAGCCCTACTTGCTCTTCCTTCTGCAACACCCATGTGCTTAAATTTGTACCCTTCAAGCACTTGGTAGTCATCCCATCCTCAGCTACCCCAGCACCTATCGGCATATGGGTAATTTATTTTAATGTCTGTCACCCCCTATAGACCGGGAGCTCCTTGTGGGCAGAGAATGGGACACCAACTCTACTGTATTGCACACTTCCATAAGCTTAATACAGTGTTCTGCGCACTGTAAGCATTCAGTAAATACCACTGATTGAAATGTGATTCATGGATGAACAGCAGGCAACTTGAGATCTTTGGTAGGCTTGTTTATAAAAGTCCAGTGAATTCTTGACCAGAGTTACACTGACGCAGACATTTTTACACTTACCACCAAACTTCTTTGTTTTATAGATTTGAGTCAAGGCTTTAACATTATTTCATTGAAGACTTTTGCACTTTAATTCATTTATATAGAGTCTATAGTCAGCACCTTTCCAGGAACCTGATTACATTTATTTATTCTGAAAATCACGGATGCATATATTAATTGTTTTTTCCACGGAATTGGATTTTGCTGTGTGAATGGTTATGTTCTGTGAAAATCTGCCTGCCTAAGGCATAACCATAAGAATCTTATCATCAGAGGGTATATTCAAAAGTGCATTTTTCTTTGTACCAAGAGAATGCGTTTGTAACATTTGGCTTATAAATGTGCATATAATAATGCTTAAATAGCTATTTCCCCAAACGATAGAGCTATGAAGTTTTGTTATAGCAGAGATAAAATAACTTTTATATCAAAATTCAGTGGTGTGTGGAGACACTTGTTTATTGCATCTATGCATTTTTAATCATATAGGCCCAAATTATTATTTTTTTACCCTGTAGTATGACAGATAGATGGATAGATACCTAGATAGATAGACTGGTTCTTCATTTCAAATATGACATTTTTGGCAGAAATGTAACCTTTAACCTCTGTTGCACTCCTTGCACTTAAACTGAATAGTTAGGCAGTAAGTCAATTTTATATATTTAGTGCTTATTGTGTGTAGAACACCTCTCTGCAGAACACCTCTCTGGGTCACACCTGGATAGATTCCAGAACTCTACCAGTCTCAACTATGGAAGGGAGAGTCAAACAGAGGCATATCCGTTTCATTCCTAGCTTGGGTAGATGCTAGGTAGTGGAAGCAATCTGCTACAAGTCAAAACTCATCTGTGCTGGGCAGCAGAGGCATGGGCGAGAGTCGAGGGCAGAGACTCAAGTTTACTGAATGGAAGGAGAAAATAGTAAACCACTTCTGTATTTTTACAAAAAAAACATTATGGATACACTACCAGAACAATTGCAGATGGAGGTGGGGTGTTCTGGGAGCAATGTGTCCTTGACGTCACTGTGGTTTGGACACGACTTGACAGCATAAGACAACAACAATTGTGTGCAGAGCACTGAACTAAGTGCTTAGGAAAGTATAATACAGCAATAAACAGACACATTGCCTACCCACAATGAGCTTACAGTCTAGAGGGAATTAGCAGGATTGCCCTTTTCAGTCATTATTTTGCAACTGCCCCCTTGGTATTCCAATCTTCAGGATGCCTTTGTTGAAGAGGAGGAAGCCATCTCTATCAATCGGTTTTATCCAGTGAATGCTTTCTGTGCTCAGAAGAATGCAATTGGTAAGCATGATCCCTGCTTCAAGGGCTTACAGTCTATTGGAGGATATTGTTTTGTCTTATGCAGTCGAGTCATCTTTGACCCATAGCAACTCCATGGACACATCTCTCCGAGAATGCCCCACCAGTATCTGCAGTCATTCTGGTAATGTATCCATAATTTTCTTGTTAAAAATATGGAAGTGGTTTGTCATTGCCTTCTTCCGCACAGTCATCTTGAATCTCCATCTTCAACTCTCTCCCATGCTTCTGCAGCACAGGTGAGTTTTGACTTGTAGCTGATTGCCTTCTCCTCACTTGCCACTGCCCAAGCTAGGAATGGAATGGGAAAGCCTCTGCTTGTCTCTCCCTCCTGTAGCTGAGAGATGTAGAGTACTGAAAACTTCCTAGGTATGATCCTGAGAAGAGTTTGTTGGAGGGTACATATATTGAAATCATGAAGCATCAGAGAATGATGATATGCATGTAGGTCCTGTGAATCTGGGGGTAGGGTGAGTATCAAATGTTTAAGAGGTACAGACCCAAGGCAAACAGAGTGAAGAAATGAGAAATGAGTCAGAGAATTTTCTTGTAGAAATTATGATTTTAGTAGGGCTTTGAAGACAGGGAGCGTAGTGGTCTGTTGGATATGAAGGAGAGGAAGTTCCAGGTTGGAGGGAGGATGTGAGCAAGGTGTGCATTTTGAGAGAGACAAGATTGCGATGCAGTAAATAGGTTAGTTTAGAGGAGCAAAGTGAGTTGGGTTTTAGTGAGAGATGATGGATCTGTCTACTGAAGTGGCTTTGCCACAATCTACTGCCATGTTACATTGTTTGAGACTAGGCTTCACCATCAATAGTATTTATGGAGCTCTTAATGTATGCAGAGCACTGTACTAAATGCTAGGGAGAGTACAATACAACAAAGTTGGCTGACAAGTTTCCTGTCCTCAAAGAGCTTACTGTCCAGTTGAACTGCATTCTGCTCTAGTCTACAGTGTAGAGCAGGTAAGTGGCAACCAACCCATCAATAAATGGTATTTACTGAACGCTTACTATGTGCAAAACACTGTATTAAATGCTTGGGAGAGTACAATAAAACAAAATTAGCAGACAGGTTCTCTACTTATAACAATTTTACTGTCTAGAGAGCTGGGATTTGTTTCAGGTGAGTGCTTAGTACAGTGTCTGGCATACAGTAAGCACTTAAAAATGGAATAACATCATTGATCAAATAACAAAAAACATCATTGATCAACTCCCAAGAGCTTAATACATTGATCTGCAAACGGTAAAGTGTTCAATTAATACCTTTGATCGATTAATGGTCAAAAATGAGGTAAATTTTGAGAGGTGTCCCAGACATCGACTACCAAACCCTCATTTTACTTTTTCATTCTCCATTTAGCATCCACAGTAGGCTCTTGATTTTTCTTTATTACGCATCCTGATAACCTTTATTAAAGGCACTACATTACTAGTCCCAAGTCACCAATCCTTATTTACTAACCAACAGTCTGTCCATGGAATTCTGGAGTAAATGTTTGAGGAACATTAGCTTCTAGGTTCCTTGTCACACGGCCAAGTATGGAACCAAAGAATAATTTGAACAGGGTTAGATCTGCTCACCAGTCACGCTTCTCCTCCAATGGGAAGGGAGAGAGTTTTAGGAAGGGCAATTGAACTTTGAATTGATGGACCTTGCTGCCACACAATAGCCCAAGGATTCTGGGGAACCTCACCGGGGCAGCCAGCTTTGCTCGGTAGTTCCATAGCCTCTGTTGAGCCTCTGTTGATGATGTCAAATAGTTTCCTTTATGTCTATGAAAGCAATAGAGAGGTCTTGGCCTCGATCTGTAATGTCAACCTTCAAGCTCATTCTTTTGAAAAAAGATAAAGAATGTGAGGTACTTCAGAGGTTGAGGCCATACAGTAACAGTTTTCAGATGACTTCTGAAACCACAGGACATCAGATCAGCAGGGTAGTGAGAAAACAGTTCAGCTGAGCCCAAATTAAGTCTTTTACACTGGGATTTTTACATAAAAAACCTCACTCGTGGTTTTGGATCAAGGCAAATTATGGGATGTTTCTATTACAATTGCCACTCTATAAGTACTAGGACACCTTGATTTATGTAATTAAGTCCTGACCTTAATCAAATGCAAATTTCTCCAATCCTAACCACATATTGAATAAACAGAAGAAAACACTTAAGAACTAGAGATGAAATAATTTTTTACCATGGACTTTTCTAACACAAACACATGTATACATATGTCCATGCACACAAACTATTAAGACATTTGTATCAATTTGTATTAACACACATTATGAACTTGTATGTATGGCATACAACATACTTGTATAAGATACAAGTTCATCAGCAAACAAAACTCAGGTAATTGAAGGACAACAGCTGTAAAGATAAGCTCAAAGCTAGATCATGAGCCTGCCCCTTTCATAATTTCAACTGAGGTATAAAATGGATGAATGAAGAAATACAAATGAATGAAATTAACAAAATAAATAAATAAAATAAAATGTTCTGAGAATGTTTCCCATCTTCTAAAATGTTCTAGGCAAGATGTCACTTTTGGGCAGGCAGGGAATCTTTCTACCACCTGATATTTTTCAAGTATTTAGTATAGTGCACTACATGTAGTATGTGCTGAATAAATATCATTGATTGACTGTTAAAGTCAAATAATATTAGAAAAAGATTTCTATAGTACTGTGTTTCCACTTTCAGTGTATCTCAGTCTTGTTTTTGTCAAATGTCACTGGAATTGTAAGATACTTTTAAAATTGTGCATTTCATTTTGCCTTCCATTCCACGCTCTTAATGCATCTCCACTTTTGCTACATGAGACCAAAATAGACCATACTCAACTAACACAATAAATCAAATCTGCTTTGTGGAATTCAGTTAGAGGTTGAGAGGAATCTTCTTTAGTTTTAAAAATGATGGGCAGCAATTATTTTTAAAATATTTACCAGATAAAATTTCCTAGGTAGAAAAAATATTTGAAATGCTTCTCCTCAGGTGATCACAGATTTCTTTAATCCTAACAGTAAGATAAGTCAGGGAGTCATTGTTTTAATATGAATGAATCCCCAAAAATCTATTTCAGGTCCTTAGTTAGTATGTTGACCTATTTCTATTTTGGTTGTAATATCAAATGTCATGGAAGAGTATCACAGTTTCTTTTAAATAAATCTTGACACATTCTTCTAAATTTTAGTTTACATAACAAGGGTCTAGGTTTTCATAATCTAAAATTGGCCTGAAGAATGAGTCAGAGCCCTGGTATTAAATGACCATAGGGGCTTAGTGTACCCCATAGTTAGGGACCAAAGTATCAAGGCAGCAAAATGCCACTGTGTCCTCTCCATAAAAAGCCCACTAGTCAAAATCTCTTTTTCTTTTAGGTCTTAAGTACCTATTCTACAAAGGAAACTTTATTAGAAACCATTACATATACTGTTTTTTACACCTCTAAACTCTCCCACTTCCATGAGACTACTAAACCTCCAGGTCCACCTGGCAAATATATATATTTGTATATAATGTGTATATTTGTATATATATATATAGTTTAGATCTGTTTGCACTCTAAAATATCTCTATTTCTGCCATGGACTCTATTCAGTTTTTCAGTGTACCATAAACTACGAGAAACCTTTTGGTGCTTGGTGCCAATATTGAAGGAAATATTTAAGGCTAGTTCAATGTACCTTGGAGTCATGATGAAGTTTCTAGAATGGATTCATTTTGTAATTATAATTATAATCTGTAAAGATAATATCATTGTCAGAGATGTCTGATCCTTTCTTGAGTGATGGAAAATCCTGTTTTAGTACATTACTGCACTCCCAAGAGGATTCATGGCTAAAGGGAAGAGTGATGTAGGGAGAAGAAGCTGGAGCAGTGTTAGAACTTGATGGCTTCTATCTTCATCATCAGAATGCCAAGACCCACGCAACCTGGGAGGTAGAACCCCAGTCTCCAGGACATCCACGGAGTAGAAATAGGAGGTAAAAGAAGAAAAGGGGGCTGACAAGGAAAGGGAGGAGGATAAGAAGGAGGATGAGAAGGAAGATGGGAAGAAAAGGGAGGGTGAGAAGGACAAGGGAAAGGAAGACAAAGAAGGTGAAGAGGAGGAGAAGAGAAAAAGGAGAAGGGAAGAGAGGCAGTTGGAGGAGGAAGAGGAGGAGAAAAGAGGAAGGATGAGGATGAAAAGCATGAAGAAGAGTAGCAGGAGTAGGAAGAGGAGGAGAAGTAAAAAAAGGAAGAAGATGTTGAGGAGGCAGAAGATGGGAAGCAGAAGAGAGAAGAGGAGGAGAAGCAGGGGGAAGACAAGGAAGAAAAGTTGGGAAAGAAGAAGATCAATTAATCATATTCATTGAGTGCTTACCGTTTGCAGAGCCCTGTACTAAGCACTTGGGGGAATACAATATATCAGAGCTGGTAGATGCATTTCCTGCTCACTACAAGTTCACAGTCTGGAGCGGGAGAGAGAGATGTGAATATAAATAAATTGATTATGAATATGTACATACGTTCTGTGGCCTTGAAGGAGGGATGAATAAAGGGGACAAATCAGGGTGACGCAGAAGGGAGTGGGAAAGAGGAAATGAGAGCTTTGTCCTGGAAAGCCTCTTGGAGGAGCTGTGCTTTCAATAAGACTTCGAAGATGGAGAGTAATAGTTCGTGGGATATGAAGAGGGAGGATGTTCCAGGCCAGAATCAGGCTGAGAGTGAGTGATCGGACCTGGAGATATAGATTTGGGAATCATCTGCATAGAGGTGGTAGTTGAAGTCAAGGGAGCGGGTGTAGATGGAAAATAAAATGGGACCCAGAACTGAGTCTTTACGAATTCCTTCAGTTAGAGGATGGGAGGCAGAGCAGGAGCCTGCAAAAGAGATGGCAAATGGGTGGGCAGGGAGATAGGAGGAGAACCAACAGCATCACTGAAACCGAGGTTGGATAATGTTTCCAGGAGAAGGGAGTGGCCGACATTGTTGAAGGCTGTATGACCTTGGGCAAGTCACTTTACTTCTCTGTGCCTCAGTTACCTCATCTGTAAAATGAGGATTAAGACTGCTGTGAGACCCATGTGGGACGAGGACTCTGTCCAACCCGATTACCAGTATCTACCCCAGCGCTTAGAACAGTGATTGGCAAATTAAAATCGCTTAGCAAATACCATAGTTGTTATAGAGGAGGTTCTATTTCCCTATGAAAAGGAACTCTTCATATTTAACTGGCCCAAACAGCCTCCACTGGACTTGGAGTCAATGCCCCTGGGAGATTGTAAACCACCCCCATTGAATTATAAATCACATTAATAGCCTTAAGCATTTACCGCTTGCCAACCGATGGAGCAGTTACAAGGTTACAAGATTGGATGCAGTCCCTGTTCCACAGTAGACTCATTCCCATTTTATAGATGAAGAAACCGAAGACCAGAGAGGGGAAGTGGCATCCCAAAATAATATAGTAGCCTACTGGTGGACATGGGACTAAAGCTCAGTCTTGTGACTCCCAGGTCCAGCGTCTGTCCGCTAGCCACTCTGCCCCCTCACATTGACCCAAATTCTTCAGGGTCATAGATAATGTCTGTTAGTGTAATTGTACGCTTACAGGTTTCTACTACAGTACTTTGGTATATAAACTCTGCATGCTGCTCTGTAACCTGTAGGCACCTACTAATCTGGGCGAAGCAGCGTGGCTCAGTGGCTCAGTGGAAAGAGCATGGGCTTGGGAGTCAGAGGTCATGGGTTCGAATCCCAACTCTGCCACTTGTCAGCTGTGTGACTGTGGGCAAGTCACTTAACTTCTCTGTGTCTCAGTTACCTCATCTGTAAAATGGGAATAAAGACTGTGAGCCTCACATGGCACAACCTGATTACTCTGTATCTACCCCAGTGCTTAGAATAGTGCTCTGCACATAGTAAGCACTTAACAAATGCCAACATTATTATTATTACTCCCCCTTTAGACTCTAAGCTCATTTTGGGCAGAGATCTTGTCTACTGATTGTTGGGTCTGTTGATTGTTATATTGTATTCTCCCAGGTGCTTTGTACAGTGTTTTTCACACGGTAAGTGCTCAATAAATACGATGGAATGAGTGAATGAATGAATGAATGAATGAATGAATGAATGAATGAATGAATGAATGAATACAGTGTTCTGGACATTCTGGATGTGCACTGCAGTACTTTACACAAAGTAGAATGGGGATCTGCACACAGTAGACACTCAATAAATACCAACAGTGGGATTATGTGACTGGTCCTTGGGAAGCTTAAAAAGGACTCAAAAATATGATTATGGAAACATTTGGGGTGAGAATGTCAATTCATAGGTTTATTCACTTTAAAAGAGACACAAATAGGAGTGGATAGTTCAGAGTTAGGATTCCAACTCCTTTCACCTTACCTGAGAAGAATGACAGAGGGAGGCTTAAGGACAGGATCTTTTCCTGAATCCCAGCCCTGTATTGTTCTTTCAATTAGTTATTTAGATCAACAGCTTGGTGAGGACTTGGATAACAAATTTTCAGTTGGCTGGGGATTTTGACCTTCAGCAGTGCTGATAGTATTTGTTGTCAGGTTTGGAGTCAGGAGTCAACTATTAATTAAAATAAATACTAATCAAATAGAAAAAAAAAATCCCAATTCAGTAAGTTCTGCTTTTTGTGTTTTCCTTATGCAGTTCGGATAGACCATTATGGAATTCATTTCAGGGAGTTGGCAACTCTGCCAGAAATGCTATTTCAAATGATATGACAGGATCTTTGGTAAGCTGTTGTCAATCCTTCACTGGCATTCAAAAGAAACCAAGTGCAGCTGTTTAAAATGTATTATTTATTTAAAAGTGAACTTAAGCACTCACATATCAAGAACTGGTAAATACAAGCTAATTAAGTCAGGCACAATCCCTGTCCCATTTGGGGATCACAGTCTAAGAGAGAGAACAGGTATTTAATCCACACTTTATAGTTGAGGCAACTGAGGCACAGAGAAGTTAAGAGCTTGCCCAAGATCACACAGTAAACAATTGGCAGTACTGGGATTACAACCCAGGTATTCTGACTCCCAGGCCTGTTCTTTTTCCATTAGGCTATGTTCCTTCTCATATATCTTGAAACATAGATACTTCTACAGTGTAGGAGTTTCATTTCTGCAAACCCCCCAGGTTAGCTAAAAATTATGGTCTAACAACAATTGTTTCAGTGGATAATGAGGGGTTAGATGAAAGATGGTTTGAAAGCAATTGAAATAGCACTTGGCTTATATCACACCAGATGAAATTCAAGAAGACTGTGGAAGTCAAAAGAGCTTGAAGTTAATGATTGATTGTTCCTCACTTATTTCTCTAAGATTTATATGGCAATTATCTGACACTTCTTAGTGATTCCCCGCCCAGGAAATAAATATTCATTGATTAATAATTGTTGAATTTGTGAAACACTTGCTATGTGCCAGGCACCTTACTAAGCACTGGGGTAGTTACAAGCAAATCTGGTTGGGCTCTGTCCCTGTCTCACATGGAGCTCACAGTCTTAATCCCCATTTTGCAGGTGAGGTAATTGAGACACAATTTATAAATTAAGTGATTTGCCCAAGGCTACACTGCAGACAAATGGCAGAACTAGGATCAGAACCCAGCTCCTCCTACTTCTAGGTTTGTGTTCTTTCCAGGAGGCCGTGTTGCTTCCTTACGAATCTCAGATTTTTAGAGAGCTGCTTCGTAACTTTGGGTAAGTCAACCTCTCTGGGTCTCAGGTTCTTCACCTGTAAATTATGGATAACTATCCTTACATCACAGAGATGTTGTGAGGTTACAATAACAACACTAAGGTCAAATTTCTTTGGGAAAATGAAAAGAGGCTATTTAAATTCAAAGTGTTAATATTTTCAACACTCCCTCCCTGTAAGACTCCCTGCAGTGATGAGTCCGAATCTATTTTTCTTCTCTTGCAGATATCTGAAGCTGGATTCTTAAGTGGAATCCAGGGGGTCTTGAAGTATAGAGCTACATATAACACGTAGAATAGGGACCTAACCGAGTTAATCATGAACTTTCAGTGTAATCATCTTTGCTTTTTTATGAGAAATAAAGCAAAACTGAGTAATTAATTTTAAATCTTCCGACAACCCAAATATTCTTATAAGCCTGAGCTCTAATGGAGCTCATTCATGAAAGATTATCAAGCAGCTAAATCATTATTTCTGACATTCAACAGTCAACATCTACTATCACTGCTGAAGATGCTTTTCACAGCAGCTAAATACTTGAAAATAGCAATTGTGGTAGAAGAGATTTCATGAATAACACATGAAGTCTGAATTTACATTTTTCATTAGTAAAGCTGCCTATTTTCTTCTAAATCATGTTGTTTATTTAGGTAAATAAGACAAGAGCATTGTTTTCATTCTGTTCCAGGGCAATGGAAAAGTATTCCCAATTAACTCATTAATGGCCATCCAAGCAGAAATCCAGAAGTCCAGACTGTCAAAATGGAAGTTTCTTCTAGCCAATAATTTCATTGTTATTATCCACAAATTCATAGGATTTCACTGATTGGAATGGAAGATACCAAAGCCCCATTGTTGAAAGCCTTCAGCCATTACTCAGACATTTGTGCACTTTGTTAATTAACAGCAACTGCAAACAAAATCTTTTGTTCATGTCTCTTTCAAGGGGGTACATTGCAGGAGTCATTAATGAATATTTATGAGGCCCAACAATGAGCAAGGAGAAAAGAGAATCCTATTATTTCAACATTTCACAGTACTTTTCTGGGGCATTCAATTGCTTGAATTTCTCCCATTGGAAAATGACTTTCACAAATGATTGTATAGGGAATATCAAAATATGTCATTTTTAGATTATGTATCTTTCTTGGAAGTACATTTTTGTTACTTTAAGAGTAGTTTACCTTTCCAGTGAGTTCCTAAAGCCAAAATGAATGCATGATGACTCTGTAGCACAGATAAAGTGCTATGTGCTATGTAGCACAGATAAAGTAATTAAGATCCCAGAGGGGGATGTCAAAAACTTCAAAGCAATGTTGTGTGCATGATTATTGCACATCTACTTGATACAAATTTGTTCCTTTCTTTATAACTCGAAACTTGGATGGTTATATCCATTTGCTGATAGAGTCAACATAACTGAAATTACCAAATAAGAATTTGGGTTCTGGGTCACTTCATAAAAATATTCTCCCTGCAAAAGCCCCAAATGGTAACTCTGTGTTCCCATGGCTGGATGATTGCTGGACCTGAAAGTGAATCCTCTTTGCCCTCAAGAGTGTGTGGACTGCTTTCTTTTCCCCTTGTAACTGTATTAGTTGTCTGTCCAGGCCATATTTCCATTGAGGATGCTCAATTGATCCTTTCCAGTGTACCCAAAGTGTTTCAGACTAACCCTCCCATCCAGAAATCAGTCCAGGTCCAGTTCTCAGGGACTGACCTTGTTTGGATAACTTTGGAACAGTCTTTGGAAGCCAGATGGAGTGAGTATAAGAGGTGATCAATCAATAGTATTTTAGTGAGCACTTACTATGGGCAGAGCACTGTATTAAGCATCTGGGAAAATAGAATGCAATAGGAAAACAGCAATACCTAGTGGAAAGAGCATGGCCCAAGGAGTCAGAGGACCTGGGTTTTAATCCTCACTCTGTCAGCTGCCTGCTTTATGACCTTGGACAAATCATCTAACATCTCTATACCATTTCATCTATAAAATGGAAATTACATACCTATTCTTCCTCCTACTTAAACTGGGAGCCCTTGGAAGACTGGGGTTAGTCCAACATGTTTAACTTATACCTATTCTAGTGTTTATAACACTTGAGAAATATAATTATGATGATAATAGTAATGATAATAAATAATAATAAAGGTAGGTGTTATCTCTGTCTCCTAGGAGCTTAAAGTGCATGAGTGGTAGTAAAAGTAATTATTAAGCTAATTATGAAACATCTATTGCCAAATACTGCACTAAGTGCTGAGAAACAAATATACAGGCAAGAACTGGGCACCATCTCCAACCCCCAAGTATCTCACAACCAAAGAATAAGAATGAGAAAGGGGACTAGTGACAGATACGTAAGGAAAGATGAAATAATAAAACAATACATCAATCCATTAATTGTATTTTTTGAGCACTTAACTGTGTGCAGACCACTGTACTGAGCAGTTGGGAGAGTATAACAAAGTTGGTAGACATGTTTCCTGCCCACAACAATCTTACAGTCTAGAGGGTCAAACAGACATTAATATAAATACATAAATTACAGATACACATATAAAAGCTGTGGGCCTGAAAGGGTGCAAATCCAAGTTCAAGGGCAATGCAGAAGGGAGTCAGAGAAGAGGAAATGAGGGCTTGTCAAAGAAACTTCTTGGAGGAGATGTGCCTTCAATAAGGCTTTGAAGGTAGGGAGAGTAATTGTCCACCAGATGTGAAGAGGGAGGACATTCCACACCAGAGGCAGGACATCGGCAAGAGTTTGACAGTGAGATGGACAAGATTGAGGTACAGTGAGTAGGTTGGTACAAAAACACCCTAAAAGACAACGATAATAATAAATACATAGAATAAAAATGAAATGAAAACAAGGCACAGTGGCTAAAGGAGAAGAGATTCAGATGCAGGACTCAAGTCTATCATGTGCAGAGCACTGTAAAAGATGCTTATAATACTACAGAACAAGGATGAACAGTTTCCTGCCTTCATTAAGTTTGGCATATATTGGAGGAGACAAAAATGATGTACATGAATGAACATGAATGGACATGAATATGGGTATATAGGATAAACGTGTGTGAATATTCCAACACGATAATCAAAAAAACAAGAACTAATTAATATACAATATGTTATATAAGACATCCACGGTGGTTGGAGAATTGGCATTTTCTTGAAGGTGTGCTAATTAGAAAATGAGGGTACAGGAAACTGAGGAATCTGGATTTAAGAGGAACTATGTAACTAGTGTCCCCTGACCCTGTGCCAGTTTTCTAACTGATCACAATAATTGTGGCATTTGTTAAGTTCTTACTCTTTGCCAAACACTCTACTAAGCAACATAATCAGGCCAGTCACAGTCCATGTCCAACAATCCAAGTAGGAGGAAGAACAGGAAACTGAGGCACAGAGAAGTTAAGTGACTTGCCCAAGGGCACAGAGCAGGCAATTCTCAGAGGTGGAATTAGAATTGAAATCCTCTGACTCCCAGGCCCATGCTTCTCAGGCCAAACAAGATGTGGACATAAATCACCTTAGTTGTAAATATTGTCCTGTAATCATGTACATTTGGGAAAAAAGAATCTATATAGTCTATAGCAAATACATAGATAGAATTGCTGGTTCATCCATGTTACTTTGTCTTTTGGGATGAGAGTTCATTGAGAAATTGTGTTTCATTCTTTTTCTAGCAAGCCATAGAGAAAAAATTATTGTTAAATATTTTCTGGTTGTTCTGGTTATAACTATAAACTAAGAATTCCTATTTTTGCAATTTTTACCATCCCAAGGCACATAATATTGAATTAAAACAAATGATGAACTGTATGTACTGTAATGATCTATGTTTTTAAGTATTGGCATGACTACCTTGGTTTATTAAGCTACTTAGCTGTGCTAAATTTGCTGTTCTGCATGTTTATCAGAATAAAGTATACAACTTATCAGATCACTTATCTTAAATTGGATATTCTTGTGCAAAAACAGTTACGCTGATATGGTTCAGAATATTCATTACAAAACCATCTGAGAAAACAGCACACTCTGTTCCAGAATATAATATTCAGGTATTAGGTACTGCATTCAGTGGAGTTTTTTTAAAAAAATATTTCCATTCTTTCAGTCATTCAGTTAGTCAGTCAGTGCATTTAATCTGTGCAGAGTACTTTACTAAACACTTGGGGAGAGCACAATAGAGTTAGAAGACCAGATCCTTGCCTCCAAAGAGCTTAAAATATGGAGCCTACGAAGAAAGTAGTCTCTTCTCCAATGTTTGATAAGCAATATTCTTTCCTATGCAGTAGTTCATTCATTCAGTTGCACTTACTGAGTAATAACTGTGTGCAAAGCACTATACCAAACACTTGGGAGAGTACAATATAGCAACAAACAGACACTTCCCTGCCCAGAACAACCTCACAGCCTAGAGAGGGAGACTGATACTAATATAGATAAATGAATAGATAGATAGATAGGTAAGTAAATTGATAAATTAGAGATTTATACGTATGTGCTGTGGGATGGGAGGGAGGATGAATGAAGGAGCAAGTAAGAGCGGCACAGAAGGGAGTTGGAGTAGAGGAGAAGGGGCTTAGTCAGGGAAGGCTTCTTGGAGGAGATGTGCCTTCAATAAGGCTTTGAAGTGGGGGGAGAGCAATTATCTGTCTGATATGAGGAGGGAGGGTGTTCCTGGCCAAAGTAGGATGTGGGCGGCAGTTCGGTGGCGAAAAAGATGAGATGGAGGTACAGTGAGAAGGTTAGCATTAGAGGAACAAGGTGTGCTGGGTTGTAGGTAGAAGATACATAGTTGAGAAGCAGCATGGTGTAGAAGATAGAGCATGGGACTGGGATTCAGAAGGTCCCGGGTTCTAATCCCAGCTCTACCACTTATTCCCTGGGTGACCATGGGCAAATAACTTCACTTCTCTGGGCTTCAGTTAACTCATCTGTAAAATGGGAGTTGAGACTGTGAGCCCACATGGAACTGGGACTATGTCCAACTCAATTTTCTTGTATCCACCCCAGTGCTTAGTACAGTGCCTGGCACAAAGTAAGCACTTGACATATACCGTATTCTTATTATTAACCATCGTTAGTCCCCATTGCTGTCTTTTGGGTTCCGTGTTTTCTCGCTGGTGGTCTAGCAGAAGTTGGCATCCTTTGGTCTCTAATGGTACCCATCATTACTCTTGGTCCCTCCTCCAACAGTTCCAGCATGGGCTAGTGGATAGACTATGGGCCTGGAAGTCAGAAGGTCATGAGTTCTGTTCCTGGCTCCACCACATATCTGCTGTGTGACCTTGGGCAAATCACTTCACTTCTCTGGGCCTCAGTATCCTCATCTGTAAAATGAGATTGAGACTGTGAGCCCCCTGTGGAACAGGGACTGTGTCCATCCCGACTTGCTTGTATCCACCTCAGCACTTAGTACAGTGCCTGGAACATAGTAAGCACCTAACAAATACTGTCATTATCATTTTTATTAGTTCCATTTATCTCTACCTCATGGCCCAATCCTCCATCTTGTAGCCACGTGGCCCAGAATGTGAGGAGGTGGGGGGGTGTCCCAAATACACCAAGCTGTTGAGGAAAAATAGGGCACTACTTTTGAGGTCAAGCTGCCTTGGGGTAGGGGGCGGAGGGTCCAGGATTTTCCAGTGGTTGCAACATGGGGCAGGGGCTGGGGACTTGCCATGGCCTCTTGGTGACAGCGTACGTGATAAATGGGTGGTGGTCTTGGACAGGTGGAGATGATCTGACAGTGGAGCCCACTTTGTGCAGGGGCATGTAGGGCCCGCCACACTGCAAAGATGCTGCATTGTGCCTGCAGTTCAGTCTTAAGAGACTACCTCAGGAAAGTCCTAGGGGACGGGGGGCCTGACAGTGGGCACAGAGAACCCTGAGGCAGTTCAGGCCCTCAGGGGCAGGAAGAGGGGTGTGCCTCATGTGAGAAGGAACTGGAGAAGGGGGTGAAGGGTTGCTTTGAGCCCATGGAGGAGCCAACTCAGAGTCCCTTCTCGTTAGCAAGGAGCTCACCTGGGACCATGGGGACAACAATGCGGCTCAGCTTGTCCCTCTGCCCTGTAGAGCTGACAAAACTAACTGGAGCTTCTCTGCACCATGGAATTCAGCTTGGACCGCTGTTTGAAATCTGAGAATAGAGATGGAGCAGGGAAGACCTACTTGGCAGCCTGGGAATGCCCCGTGACAGCAGAGGTTCTATGCTCCGGGCATCTGGGGATGGAATGGGAGCATGACAACAGATTTGAAGGCGGAGAGCAGGGATCAGTGCTTGCTCCATGACAGAAGCAGCCCGGTACTCACCTCTCTATCTTAGAGCCTGAGCCTGAGGAAGGCAAAGGAAACATTTCCTGAATGTAAAGCACTAAACTAAGATGGAAAATAATAAAAAATTAAACAGGGTCTGTGGTCATCAAGGGACTGGCAATCTAAGAATTAAGGTAGGAAACCAGGATGGTGAGATACACAACAATTAACAAAAGCTCTATTCCGACGCCATGCTGCGAGTATTCACTAAAGCCGAGTGTATGTAACTGATAGAATCAGGGTCAGAATTTGACAGTACTTTTGTTGATGGATTTTTTTTATTTTGAAAATAGATTTTCTCCATTTATCCTAGAAAGGCTGTTCATTCATTTCATTCAAGAGTATTTATTGAGCGCTTACTATGTGCAGAGCACTGTACTAAGCGCTTAGGATCAATGGTTCAAATCTCGGGTTCCCTCCAACAATAAATTAAATGGCTTGGGCTCTAAATTCCAAACAAACTATTCCCAGATTTTCTTAAGAGAATGCCATATAAGTTTTCTTTCTCCCTGACCTTCAAAGGTTTCCAGGTTGGTAATACCTAAACTGCTTTGCTCAAGACCTGCGGATTTTAAATTAAAACATGTATGATCTAGATTTATTTCATATATAACTGCCCTTCAGTTTGGGAGATGTTACTGACAGTGTGATTTCTATTGGTGCAAATGGGTATCTGTATGACAGCTCATAAGGCTTTATGAACTATCCTGTCATAATGGCATGATATTTAATGTAACAAATGCTGAACAGAAATTAAAGATGCAATATGCAAAAGTTGATCAGATTTAGGCCATTTTTCCATCAAAATAGTATCACCATAAAAAAAAATCAGAAGTCCCTTTCTTCGATTTGAGGATAAAAAGATCACTTTGGGCATTTCATACTAATGAAAGCACAGTGATTTCTCCATCTCTCCCTATACATGTGTGTTTTCCTGCTTTATTTTTAATTAAACAGTGCTCAACCTAATTCACCCAGAAAAATGAACTGATAAAATAATTGACTTTTTTAGTAGATCACCTTGCAGTTTAATTTACCCTTCTGATTGTGTAGCTGGGGAAAATTCTCCCAAGTTAAATTTGATTAAGTAAGGCAGAAAGTGCCTAAGAGTAAATAGATATCTGAAATTGGAGAATGCACTTCTTCTAATTGTGTTAATGAACTACACTGATTGGGCTTGTTTGGTAACAAAAGACCCCTGATCTTTTGATTGGGGGTGAAGTAGAAGACTTTATTATATCAGCATTTTGTCCCTTTTTTCCTGCAGTCTTTTAATTTCAATAACAGAATAGTGGAGTGTTTAAAGGCATGGATATCTTGCACCACCATTCTTCCTGTCTCACAAGCTTCTAACCTTGTTGTTGTTCTAAACTCATCTCTCTCATTCAACCCACATATTCAGTCTGTCATTAAACCCTGCCAGTTTAACCTTCACATCACCGCTAAAATCCATGCTTTTCTCCCCATCTAAACTGCTACTTAATTAATTTAAGCACTTATCTTCTCTTGCCTTGGCTACTGCATGACCCTCATTTCTGACCTCCCTACCTCCTGTCTCTCCCCACTCTAGTTCAAACTTCACTCTGCTGTCCCAATCATTTCCCTACAAAAACATTCAGTCCATTTTTACCCACCCCTCCAAAACCTCCAGGGGTTGCCTATCCACCTCTGCATCAGATGGAAATTCCTTACCGTCGGCTTTAAAGCACTGATTCACTTTGCCATCTCCTATCTGGCCTCCTTGATTTCATACTACAACCCAGCCTGTATACTTTGCTCCCCTAGTGCCAACCTACTCCCTGTATCTTGACCTCGTCTATCTTGCTGATGGCCTCTCACCCACTTCATGCCTTTGGTCTGGAATGCCCCCCCCCCTTCATATCTAACAGACTATCACTGTACCCCCCGTTCTAAGCATTATTGAAGACATTTCCTCCAAGAGGCCTTTCCCTACTAAGTCCTCATTTCCTCTACCCCCACTCACTTCTTGCCAAGCTTGTGCTTGGATTTGCCCCCTTTTCTCACCTCTCCCTCAGCCCCATAGCACTTATGTACTTATCCAAAATTAATTTATTTATATTAATGTCTGCCACCCCCTCTAGACTGTGAGCTTGTTGTGGGCAGGGAATGTGTCTACCAACTCTGTTGGTACAGTACAGTAGAGTGTTCTGCACACAGTAAGTACACAATAAATACTAGTGTGTGATTCATATGTACAGTATGTGGGAAGACCTCATGATTTGCTTGAAGTTCTTTTGGCAAGTAGTGACTTCTTCAGCACACCAAGGACTATTCAAGACCTAAAACCCTAGAAGCCCTCCAGTCTCCTGAGAATGATGATGCAGGTGCACATAGCCTAAGGTACATTCAGTGGCATGCAGACATCCCTGGACTCCTGTGTCTGATTCTCTTCCAGCCAGTTGAAAAGGTTGATTTACAGCACACTCATGAGCCATGCTCTCTGGTTGGTTCCTACAGACAGGATCTGATTGATTGGGAGATCTGACAATCTTCAGAGGCAATAAAATCAGTGAGAAACACACGTGGGGAAACAGAATATTTATGAAAACTTAAAATCAGTATCCATCCCTTTTCCCAGAACTGTTTTGTTTTTTTTTTAAATGGTATTTGTTAAGAACTTACTGTGTTGCAGGTACTGTACTAAGTACTGAGGTGGTACCAGACAATCATGTTGGACACAATCCCTGTCCCACAAAGTGTTCACAGTCTTTATTCCCATTAAGCAGATGAGGTAACTGAGGCATAGAGAAGTGAAGTGACTTGCCCAAGTCAGAAAGCAGAAAAGTGGCAGAAGCGGGATTAGAACTCAGGACCTCTGACTCCTAGGTTCAAGTTCTTTCTACAAGGTCAGGCTGCCTCTCCAACTGTTGCCCACCTCACTCATCTCCTCCTGACCAGCCATGGAAAGCACTACTGCTGCCCTCACTGCCATCCACTGCTATATCTGAGCTCCCCATGGATGGCTCACAACCCAGAGGCCTTCTAAAGTTTCCACTGTCCCTCTTAAAGACAGAATACTGGGTGTTAAACCATGATTTTATCCCAGGATGACACTCTAATCACTTAGCCTGGTGCTCTGCACGCAGTAAGTGTTCAGTAAATGCCACTTATTGATTCTGAGTTTTTCTGCTCTGTAACTCCGCAAGTTGGTCAGCATCTTATCCGAGGCAACTTTTTTTCTTTTTAGGAAGGGGAAAATGCTCCTTTTTTCCAGGCCAAAGCTATCATTTTCCTTGCCACAGACCATTTCAAAAGGACAGCTCTATTTTTCTTGGTTAGATACTTTAGAGGCAAGCCATCTGCTTCTCATTAATTCCAATGGAGCATGTCAAATGGGTGCAAATACCTAATTCAGGTGTACAGGACTCAGTGAGAGTACCAAGCCTGATTGAATGTGGCTTGTCATATAGCTTGGAGAACACGCCTCCCTCCCCTGAAAATAGAGGAATGAAAGAGGAAAATAAAATGTGAAGTTGTGAGCATCTTATATACATCCAAAACAAGTCAACAGGACCGCTTCATCATCTAGGCTATGAGGAACAAAGGAAAGGGAATGGAATGGAACATTCTTCCAGAGTCTGTAAGACTTTGGACAAATCATACAACTTCTCTCTGCTTTAGTTTATTCAATGGTAAAATAGGGATTAAGACTGTGAAACCCATGTGGAACAGGGACTGTGTCCAACTTGATTATCTTGTGTTTATCTTACTGCTATACCCTAGTATGGTGCCTGGAACATAGTAAGAACTTTATAATTTTATTATTATTGGCATAAAGATAGCCTTATTGTTCTTGTATGCTATGAAAACAATGGGCAGTCTGAATTTTATGTGAATTTTATGCCTCAGAAAATGTAGTCTTAATGAAGATATGCAATAGTATCATTAATGAAATATCCTTTTAGAAACCAAGTCATTGTGAAGCAGTTTATTGATTATATTAAGGAGTGGGTAGTTTTATGATGTACAGTAGTTATGACCTTCTATTTTATATTTATTCAGTTAATGTTAGTAATTCATTAAATTATTAATGCTAGCTGTACCTTATAAAATTGATTATTCAGTATATCTGGAACATATGTGTAAATCTCCTAAACTTAGTTAATGTTATATATTGACCTAAACTTGAGAAGCAACATGGCTCAGTGGAAAGAGAACAGGCTTGGGAGTCAGAGGTCATGAGTTCTAATCCCAGCTCTGTCACCTTTTAGCTCTGTGACTTTGGGCAAATCACTGAACTTCTCTGTGCCTCAGTTACCTCATCTGTAAAATGGGGATTAAGACTGTGAGCCCACATAGGACAACCTGATTACCTTGTATCCCTCCCAGTGCTTAGCACATAGTAAGCACTTAGCAAATACCATAATTATTATTAAACTGCTGACAGAATAAATTCACCTGAAATTACTTAAAACCCCTATTTCTGAATTCCCACTCCAGGTCTTGATATGGATCTGATTAGTTACAGTTTTCACTGGGTTCAAAATACTTTCACTCAGCGGAAAAGTGAATGAAAATACACCTCAGAAGGAAAAAAAAAACAAGTATTTGCGTAGGATTTGAAGAATCTGATACCTCTCCCCACAGATAAGACTGAAATTTGAGTTGCCTAGGAAAGATGATTACCTGTATGACTGTAAGCCCGTCAAAGGGCAGGGACTGTCTCTATCTGTTACTGATTTATACATTCCAAGTGCTTAGTACAGTGTTCTGCACATAGTAAGCACTCAATAAATACTATTGAATGAATTTACATGTCTTCACCTAATATTGTCATAAGCGGTTTTTTTCATACCAGTTCATGGACTAATTCCTGTGCCTTGAGCTTTGAAAAATAAATTTTAATGTGGTGACTGCTATCAGATTATGATTTGGGATATTTCTACTAATCTATAGACAGGTATTTAGCCCCTAAATATTCCCAGCCTTGTGTACATCTTTTTCGATTACATTTTTTTAAAAATTTATAAGCATGTATAAATACTAGTATTTAGGATTCAAAGATGATGTTACTGATGGGGAGATATCTACTGTGGTATTGTAAGTGTGATTGATTAAAGTAAAGCATGACAGACAATCACTTCAGTATCTTGAAGAAAGAATCTTGTCTTCTACCCTATTATATTTGTTATTTGCAGTGCCTAGGACTGTGAGTGCCTTTTGGTATCATGAAAGTCCTGAAGCCTCTTCTCTATTTAATCATCATCATCCTCATCAATGGTATTTATTGAGTGCTGACAATATACTGGGCACTGTAATAAGTGCTTGGAAGAGTTCAGTATAAGAGAGTTGGCAAACATGTTTCCTGAACACAATGAGCTCACACTCTCGGATGGAAGATAGACATTAATACAAATAAATAATTTATAATATTCAATTTAAGAAACGTACATGAATGTTGCGGTGCTGAGGTCGGAGAAGATGGCAAATGTCCACAGATCAAAGATCCAGTCGCAAAGATAACACAGAAGGGAGAAGGAGCTGAAGAATTAATTGGAGAAGGCCTCTTGGAGGAGACGTGAGCAAACAACACACCCACACACAGGATTTGAACTGCTTCAGTTCATAGTTTATTGAAATTTCACCTGATGAGTTCAGAGCAGCTCTAATATCCATT
The DNA here is from genome assembly GCF_004115215.2 of Ornithorhynchus anatinus. Classification (NCBI taxonomy): domain Eukaryota; kingdom Metazoa; phylum Chordata; class Mammalia; order Monotremata; family Ornithorhynchidae; genus Ornithorhynchus; species Ornithorhynchus anatinus. The sequence continues at coordinate 32,335,883 of NC_041745.1, forward strand.
TTGAATATCAGTGCTGCTGCCTGGGTCTGCATAAAGTGCTGTCTGGTTCACAAGTACAGTAGCCTTTGTGATTTGTTTACATACTGTGAATGATGGGTTTCAGAAATGCTTTACTGGGCAACCTGCTGGTAGTGCTATGGAGAACGTAACTGCAAATGTCCTGAGAGGTTCTCTGGAGTTACAACTGATAGGTATAGGAGTTTAGTAAGGCTGGAATTGCTTAGGAGAGAATTCCAGACCGAGGGCAGCTTCAGATCAGTGTCTCTCCTGTTCAAATGGGTTGACAGTTTTCCATTTTCAAAGGAATTTCTGAAAGATCTGTTTCTAAATTGGGGTACCAGTGTGATATGCCAGTTTCCTTAAACTTCAAGGTTTATGATCAGGGCTCATGGTGTATGCTTTGTCCAGAATGCTGGTGATGAGATCCTTGTTTTCTTTTCCACTCCAGATGTAGCTCCCTGTCTTAAGAAAGATATCTTCCTCCTCTTATGGAGCAACATTTCCAAAACAACACAAGAGCTTACCTGCTCACCTGCTCTGTGACTTTAGTTAAGTCATGCCTTATTTGAGCCCCAGCTTCCTCATATTTAAAATGGGAAATAATACTTATTCTCCCTATCCTTTAGACTGTGAGCCCATGTGGTGGACTGTCTGATCTGATTATCTTGTATCTACTCTAGTGCTTAGTGGCTGCCACGTAGTAAACACTTAACAAATAGCTATTATTATTATCATTATAATTACTATTATACTTTAGAAACCACATGTTTCTCCAGGAGTCTATCTTTTACCAGTTAGGAATCTTTTAACAATGCCATAAATATTATTTATTAGTAGTAATAGCGACAGCAGTAATAATACTAACTTCACTGCCAGTGATATCATGAACACCAAAATTCACTCCCCTTATACTCAAAGCAAACATTTCATCTTCAGTGCATGAGAAGAATTCACGTGCAGGCTGGCATATTAGGGACTGTGGGAGATTTCCAATTCAAGATCAATAGGAATAGCCTGGGTTTGTTCCCCTCAATGTGTGTCCTCCACATTCATCCACATCCTTCTAAGTAGCCTCTAAGTCTATCTAACTGATGGCCTGATTGACACTTGCTCTTTCGGTGTGCTGAAAGATTATTTATTTATTTATAGTATTTATTGAGCGCTTACTACGTGCAGAGCACTGTACTAAGCGCTTGGGATGAACAAGTCAGCAACAGATAGAGACAGTCCCTGCCGTTTGACGGGCTTACAGTCTAATCGGGGGAGACGGACAGACAAGAACAATGGCACTAAACAGCGTCAAGGGGAAGAACATCTCGTAAAAACAATGGCAACTAAATAGAATCAAGGCGATGTACAATTCATTAACAAAATAAATAGGGTAACAAAAATATATACAGTTGAGCGGACGAGTACAGTGCTGTGGGGATGGGAAGGGAGAGGTGGAGGAGCAGAGGGAAAAGGGGAAAATGAGGCTTTAGCTGCGGAGAGGTAAAGGGGGGATGGCAGAGGGAGTAGAGGGGGAAGAGGAGCTCAGTCTGGGAAGGCCTCTTGGAGGAGGTGATTTTTAAAGATGTGGACTCCCTCCCTACCCAGGGGTTCTCAGATAGTGGAAGCTTTTCTCAGCCCAATGGAGGCAATAAGGTGAAGATCAACTGTGGGATAGAGAAGTGAAGGAAACAAAAGAAACAGTGTGGTCTTTGGGATTAGAGCGTGGGCCTAAGAGTCAGAAGAATATGGGTTCTAATCCTGGCTCTGCCACTTGTCTGCTGTGTGACCTTGAGCACATCTCAACATTTTTTGTGCCAAGTTACCTCATCTGTAAAATGGTGTTTAAGACTGTAGGAAATGGTCTGTGTCCAACATGATTAACTTGTATCTATCCTAGGCTTAGTATTGTGTCTGGAACATAATAAACTCTTAATAAGTACCTTCACAAAAATTAGAGGGCATCAGCAGCTCCATCTCTGAACCAGGTCAAGGATCTTTCAGCACAGGAATCTCCCTCTGGCTGTTTTGTTTTATTTTGTTTTGTTTTGTTTTTTAATGGTATTTGCTAAGCACTTTCTCTGTTACAGAGAAGCTGCTCGAAGGAGCACTGTCATGGTTGTCCTCACCATTAAAGTTGTACCATCCAATCCTAAATCAGTCATTCAATTATATTTTTTGGGTGCTTATTGTATGCAAAACAGTATACTAAGCACTTGTGCGAGTATAACAGTGTAACATACACATTCTCTGACCACAATGGCTTGCAGTCTAGAGGGGGAATAATACATTAATATGATAAACAAATTACATTTATGTACATAAGTGCTGTGAGGCTGGGACGGGAGAAGAATAGAGGGAGCAAGTCAGGGCAACACAGAAGGGAGTTGACGAAAGGAAAAACAGGGTTTACTCAGAGACAGCCTCTTGGAGGAGATGTGCCTTCCACCAGGCTTTGAAAGGAGGGAGAGTAATTAACTTATTTTCCACCCATTAAGTCTAAAGCTCTCTGTTTAGTAGGGATAATTTATCTAATTCCTGACTTGTCTGATAGAAAAGTAATTTACGTGAGGGAATTCCTCTGTCATCCTCTTCAGTAAAGGATTAAATGTGCCTTTTTAAACATCCAAAAAGTATTTTTTTACTTTGAAAAGTGATCCCATCAAGCACCTACTTGGCCTGCTGAATTTAGGAGAAAACATATTTAAAATGACCTGGGACTACTCAGGTAAGATGCTCTACAAACTCTTTTATGACCCATCTAATTTTCTGTTTGCACCTAGCCTGTGGCTCCCGTTCTTCTCTCAAGTAATAATAATGTTGGCATAAGCATCCCATTGCTGAGGGGGTTCTTTCATTTTATCCCCACTACATGGATACAATTTTGCTGTCAAAGGCATTATCTTCTAAGCCAAAGGACAGCTATACAAGACACTGGAAAACATATAATAGAAGTAATAGACACGTTCCTGCCTTCTAGGCTGTCTAGCCTTGGGCCTTTTCTTCAAGCTTCAAAATCATGCTGTGTCTTGCCTTTAGACTTTTCCCATCCAGGTTTGAGGGCTAATTGCTGGCTGACAGTTCTCATCAAGAAATAAAGCCTTAAGCGGACACGATGCCCAGGCAGAGGGGGTGAAGTGTGTTAAATTCATTTTAGGCTCTCTGCCTGAATTCCGTTAGGCCTGATCTAATTTCATTTAAGCAATGGGTCCAAGCTAATTTGCATGGCTGCATTATGAGCCCTTTGAAATGTTCCTAGTTAAATTTGCAGTGGACAAAACCAATAGCACAAAGAAGCTGCAGGGATTATATCTGCCCGTAATAAAAATATCCATGTGGCATTCCATCTGTGCATCGCTTTTAAAAGCTTTCAATCCAGGATTCGCTATTCTCCTTTGAACCATGCACATACTGAAGGCACCGTAGCTTAAAATGTAGTTACGCTCATGAAACAGCAGCTTTGAAAAATCACTTCTCAGAGTTACATAGTGATGTGTTATCAGTGGTACCAGCGTTCTCAGAAACAGAGCTTAAAAAATGACCTCCGTTTCTTTCATGGCTTGGTGGATAGAGTGCAGGCCTGGAAGTCAGAAGGATCTGGGTTCTAATGTCAGCTCTGCCACATGTCTGCTGTGTGACCTTAGGCAGTGACCTTAGGCAGCTCACCTAACTTCTCTGTGCCTCAGTTACCCCATATAAGTGACAAATGACACCAAGATAAGAGCTTGGATGAATAATGGGAATTGAGATTATGAGCCCCATGTGGGACATGGACAGTGTCTAACCTGAGTAACTTGTATCTACTCCAGGGCATAGTAGACTGCCTGGCCCAGAGTAAGCATGTAACAAATAGCGTAAAAAAGTAAGCACACAATAAATACCATTGAATGAATGATTTTGAATGAATATTTCATTGGAATGGAATCTGCTGAAAGAGTTCGCCTGACTCATCTGTTCATCTTCAACTCCAGTTACCTTGAGTGGTTACTTTTATCTACATGTTCAATGGGAGGGCTAATAGATTTGTTCCAAGTCAAGAGAGAAAGTAATTCCAGGTCCTGAAGGATGACTCCAACACTTTGGGTTGGGTGAAGTAGCTTGACAACTTGGACTATTGCTCAGTCCCTTTCCCAGATCTGGAGCATAGAATAGTGTTCCTTGGTTCAGGAAATGATTTTGGAATGTTTTGTTTTTTTTCCTCCATTCTGCTGGGTGGACCACCTGGGTTGGTTTGTATGTGGAGGGGGAGAGCTATTATGCATTTGGAGAACATATCAGTAAATTCTAACCCCTCCAAAAGGGAACACTTCTACTATTTCCATATCAGGCTCCCAGATTAGTGTGCTCCTAGAGGAGTATTTCAGAAAGATTGACCAAGGGTCGACACTTGCTGAGTTCGATTTTTTTTTAACTTCTTGTAGCCTCGCGGATTAATTTTGTCATACTCGTTCATTTTAAAAGCATCGCTGGACAAAGACCAAGGCTTCTATGCTCCCAACACTGATCGTGGAAAGACAAAATCAAAACTTACCCTCATAAATCTCTGAACCTATGAAAATTATGATTAATAATAATGTGAAAAAAAATGTTTTTTACTTAATTATTTCTGGTATAAAATACAAATAGACAACTGAGGCTTTCTTTACAAAATCCATTCTGATGTTTTATATAGCATTTTGTTCCATGATGTCTTTTCGCTGCAACTCAGTATGGCAATTAGAGAACTTCATTCTGTCATGAGTCTATCTTCATAAAAATAATAATAATGATGGTATTTGTTAAGCGTTTACTATATGTAAAGCACTGTTCTAAGCACTGGGGAAGATACAAGGGAAGCAGCGCGACTCAGTGGAAAGAGCCCGAGCTTGGGAGTCAGAGGTCATGGGTTTAAATCCTGGCTCCGCCACTTGTCAGCTGTGTGAGTGTGGGCAAGTCACTTAACTTCTCTGGGCCTAAGTTCCCTCATCTGTAAAATGGGGATTAACTGTAAGCCTCACGTGGGACAACTTGATTACCCTGTATCTACCTCAGTGCTTAGAACAGTGCTCTGCACAAAGTAATCACTTAATAAATACCACCATTATTATACAAGGTGATCAGGTTGTCCAACGTGGGGCTCACAGCCTTAATCTCCATTTTACATATGGGGTAACTGAGGCACAGAGAAGTTAAGTGACTTACCCAAAGGCACACAGCTGACAAGCTGTGGAGCCGGAATTTGAACCCAGGACCTCCGACTCCCAAGCCTGTGTTCTTTCCATTGAGCCACGCTGCTTTATAATGTCAGAAAAATATTTCTGTGCATGGGCCCCTCACTAGTTGTTTCTTTATCACCAGCTGCAGCAAAATATATTATTTCAGTAGAGGAGAACTAAATATTGTATTTTAAACTGTTTGGGTGCGGTGTTCAAAATAATATAAAATTGATAACCCTAATGTCTAGGATCAAATATGTAGTCTTAAATGGAGTGAATTTAAATTCTCCCCACACCAATAGGAGCTACCCTCTTTCTGCCCTTTCTTCAGAAGAAACAGAAAGAAACCATTAATGCCAACCCTAACTCCAATGCTTAATGCTAATCTTAACACTATTCCTAATCTAGTGGGGTGAGGATGGCAGGAGAAAAATAAACATAGGCCTGGTTTGGAGTTTATTAGGGCTTTACAGTAACCCTGCTCATTATATCTGAGACATTTATAAATATTTACATTTTATACCTCCTTATCAAACAAAAACTCCTTACCATCAGCTTTAAAGTATTCACCTTGACTCCACCTACATCAGCTCATTGTTCTGTTACGATACAAACCACAAACATTGCTCCTCTAATGCCGACCTATTCATTGTACCTCGACCTCATGTATCTTGCCACCAACCTTTCACTCACGTAGTGCTTTTGGTCTGAAAGGTCTTCTCTCTTCGTAGACAGCAGACATTTACTTCCTCCACTTTCAAAGCCTCGTATTGATGGCACATCTTCTCAGGAGGCCTTCCCTGCCCCTCATTTCCTCTCTTCCAATTTTCATTCAAACACTGATTTGTTCCCTTTATTCACCTCTATCTCAGCCCCACAGCACATATGTACATATCCATAATTAATAATGTCTGTCTCCCTCTCGAGGCTGTGAGCTCACTGGGGACAGGTAATGTGTCTACCAACTCTGTATTGTACTCTCCCAAGTGCTGAGTACAGTGGTCTGCACAGGGAAAGTGCTCAGTGAAGCAGTGTTACCTAGTGGATAGAGCATGGGCATGGGAGTCATTAGGACTTGGGTTCTAATCCCGGCTCTCACCACCTGTCTGCTCTGCGACCTAGGGGCAATCATTCAACTTCTCTGTGCCTCAGTTACCTCATCTGTAAAATGGGGATGGAGACGGTGAGCTCTATGAGGGAAAGGGACTGTGTCCGACCTGATTAGCTTGTATCTATCCCAGTGCTTAGCCCAGTGCCTGGCACTTAGTATGCATTTAACAAATGCCATAAAAAAATAAATACCATTGACTGATTAATTGATTTATCCATCTACATCTGAGGACAGAAACCTCGTATCACTAGGAGACCATATCAGTGACTCCTGGGACTGATTTACCAAGAAGGAGGTCAATGGTGGCTTGAGATAGAGGAGGTGTCAGGGTAATAAAGAGAGTGGAGACCATAACGAAGAGAAGAAATGAAGGTGGCAAGTGTTTATAAGAAAGACATTTGAGGAGTTTGGAGAAGAATAAGCACTGAGTATTGAAGTGACAAATAGAGAGGTTGAGAAGCTCTAGAGAAGGCATTTTTAGTATAGGGTCGATGTTGTGCCCGTGATGACAAGATACTGATGCAGCATGTAAATTTATTCTTGTTTTCACTACTACTAACATAAGAGAAGCAATGAGGAGCAGCATGGCCTGAGAGAAAGAGCACAGCCTTAGGAGTGAAATGACATGGCTTCTAGTCCTGACACCACTACTTGCCTACTATGTAACGTTGGGCAACTCACTTAACTTCTCTGGGCCTCAGTTCCTCATCTGTAAAATGGGGATCCAGTACCTGGTCTCTAGACTGTAAGCTCACTGTGGCAGGGAATGTGTATATTGTACTCTCCCAAGTTCTAAGTACAGTGCTCTGCACACAGTAAGTGCTCAATAAATATGACTGACTACCTGTCCCCCCTCCCTCTTAGACCAATAGCTCCATGTGGGACAGGGACTGTGTCCAACTTGATTATCTTGTATCTAGCCCAGAGCTTAATATAGTCCTTGGCACGTAGTAAATGTTGGACAAATACCCTTATAATTATTAGTCAAATATCTTTAAACAAATTTTATGGTTTCAGTGCTTTCCAGATTGGATCATAGTATCTTTCTAGAAATCTATATATAGCAAGTTCACTGAGGTTAGAAGGCTAGCTCTGGAGGGCTTGGTTAGTTGGCTCAAATGAAGGTAGCACACCTGACCGTTTTCCCATCCCTTTTGGAGTAGAGCAGAGCTGTGTGGTAAACCTAGTTCTATTTAATCTATCCTATGTCTCCCTGCTTGTGGATGCAATTTGAGACATGGAAACTGGGGTCAGAACACACTGCTAATGAGGATAAGAATGGCTCTAAAATCATTACCGGTAAATCATGGCATGAACTATAAGAGCAGGGTAGAGCAGGGAAGGTGAATTTGAGGAGTGAAAGTTCCTCTTTCTTCATCTGCTGCTCAGTTAGACTGGCCCCATGTGACTTTCTACTTTCTCTAAACTCTTAGAAAGTGGGAATATCTCAAAACACCAAACTACTAGGACTGTTAAGTGACAAGTCAAGTCACTTGCCCCAAGTCACATGGCTGACAAGTGGCAGAGCCAGGATTTGAACCCATGATCTCTGACTCCCCAGCCCGTGCTCTTTCCACTAAGCCACGTTGCTTCCCGTGTTTCCTGTATGCAGAGCATGGTACTAAGCACTTGGGAGAGGTCCATGGAAACCTTCCCTATCCACAATGATCTCACAGTCTAGAGGACAGATACCCAAGCGCTTAGTACAGTGCTCTGCACATAGTAAGTGCTCAGTAAATACTATTGAATGAATTAATATCTTGCAAGCCTTCTCCACACATATTCCAAACTAAGAGAATTCCAAAATAATTCACATTGGGAGTACCTTCCTGGGACCAGAATATTTTCTTTAATGAATACTTGTGTTTGGGGAGGATCTATTTGGACCCTAAATCTTCAGAGTGGCCCACCTAGGACTTACCATTCTTTCCCTGCACATCCCACTAGACTTAAATAATACATAAGAACAATTCTCCAGGGTTTCAGTTAAAGGGAAAGAACATATGTAGGATTACATAGTTCTTTTTCACAGTTTTAAAGGAGCAGAGAGACATTGGTAATGAAAAAAAAAAGAATGAGAAGAAAAATGTTTCTTAGGCTGAGCAAAAGAGATGGAGCGATGCAATCAGAGGCAGAGGGAAAGTAAAACCATTTTGAATTGTTACAGAAATGGGAAATGGTATCGTTTTAACGAAAATTTAGGCAGTTACAAGTTAATCATAGAAATGACAGCTCCCAAACCTAAACTGAGATCAGTCTGCTCTCCTGTATAATTCCAAGAAAAATTTCCAGTAGTTACATTGAATGGCCTATTTAAAATTTTTTTTGTCACAGGGCTTAGCACTTTGCTTGGCATTCGGCAAGCACTTAACAAACGTCATTATTATCATTAAGGATTGTCTTAGAACCAATCATGCTCTATCATATCAAAATAACCATATACACCTTGCTTCTTGTCATCAAGATGGTCCCAGCATTGACTTACAAGCAGTCTTTATCATATGAATGATCTTCCAGATGGCGATGTCTGAAAAGACAATTCTCCCTGAAAGAGTGACCAGATTGTTGGGAGGAATAGAATAGATTGATGATAGATAAGCAGCAGAAGCCAGAGCCAGAGTTCAGAACAAAGCTGGTGGAAGTCAATCAATAGCAATGCTTTTCACTTCTAGGACTCTGGCCAACCCTGCTGTAGAAAGTGAGCAAAAACATCAAAAAACAAGAGGAAGCACAAAGTCAACAGACCATTACATTCAGAGGTATATTAATTTTTAAAAAAATAATAATGAGAGAGAAGAGTAGAAGAATTAAACAGTGGAGTTTTCCTTAAGATAGATAGTTTTAATAAAGCCAACGAAGACGGAGTGTACACCATAAAGGAGAAAGTCTTTGGTGTAAGAGCCTAAGGTCACAAGCATACTACTACAAGGTCAAATTAATGGTCCAACCACGTTGGTATTTTGTCTCCACGTGGCTGGAGAGTTGTGGGGATTCAGAATTTATTCTATAGAGAATTGGTTTGCATAATGCCTTTTCCTTCCTTTGTTGGATGTTAAGGAAAGCAAAAATTTACGTTTCCTCCACACATCTGATTACCACTTTCTCATTCTTGCAATTATCCAAGAAATCTAACTTCAGTCTTTCTCTCTAACGTGTCAGTTCACCCAAACGTTTGTTAAAATTTATTTCTTCTAAAAGTTTCAATGATCTTTACCAAAATATTCCTAAATCTTATTACATTTCTGTAATGTGTCAAATGGTAGGATAGACTATGATCTCGTGTCTGGTTTGAAAATCTTATATCAACCCCAGGACTAAGCATAAAGCTTGGCATTCAGGAAGGGGTTTGTAGAAAAATTGCTACCTTTGTTTTGAATTGTAAATATAATTATAGTAGATTGCATTTAATAGATAGTTAAATAGAAAATAATTTTTTTAACTTAAAGAGGTTTTGTAATTCCTTCTAAGTAATTTATATTCATGCTTTGGAATTTGCAGTGGACATATAATCTAAGTTTGAATGATGGACAATAGCACAAATCTTTCTTTTACCAGTTCTCCTGTGAATGGATTACAAATATCAACTATTTCTAGCTTTCAGAATCAGTGTTGAACAGCCCAATTTATAGGATCTAAAAACCTGCTCACAAGGTCATCATTTTGTATATTCCTCAATCATCTCAGTCAGTGTAAAGGATTTCCCAACTGTCATAAATAGCACATTCCAGTGTTTCGATCCTAATGCTCAGGAAATCCATCTGAATCACTAACTTATGCCTCTCTTGATGCATCATTCTTTTCAGGTGATTCCCTCAGTTAGGCAGTGCTACATCCTAGCTGAAAACTGGGAGTCATTTTCCATGGGTAGATAAAAATGGTGAACCACTATCAAAAGAGGAGAGACTCCTTTAAACATGGCTTCATAAGGAGTGAGAGACTAGAAGACCAAAGAAAAAACAGTACCAGGTACTGAAGAAAATAACGTAACATGATGAGGGATAGTTTTTGTGTGGGTACAATATGGCAGGGACCGTATGACCCAAATTGATCTTTGCAGTAACACAGGCACTCATGAATGGATTTCACCATCAGTGGCATCTTCTTCCAATACAGAGTACAACTGTATGGATGATTCTTCAGTGAAGACTACGTGTCACTATTCTCCAAAGATGTATTACGTGTGTACTTGTAGATAATTAATCCCTTCTCCAGGCAAAAGCATGGCAAGTTCTTTAATCAGTTCTTTAAGATTCCATTCACTTTTCTCTAGTTTTCTCCCAGCTCTACATAACTTTTGATATAGATTAACTACATGGATGCTGTTCAATAGATGCCTGCTCCAAGTGAGAAAAGTGCTTCATGGTGCTATGTCATATTCCATTATAAATACTTGTATCTTTCATATCCAAACTCTTCACCTTAATTCTTCCAGAATTTAAAGAGAAAGAGATTGTCTTTTTTTATTCTCCAGTCCGTGAGTTTATGAAGGATGGTTTCAAATTCAAATGGCTCTGCTTCTACCTCCATGAATTCATATGCTTTTTTTGTTCTCCAGAAAGGAAAAATCCAAGGCAAAGAACAAAAGCATTAATAATTACACAAAGTTGACACCAAAAAGAGCAAAGAAAATATGTGGTATGACTAAAATTGAATTAAAAAATCCATTACATAAGGGAATGCGTCCAATTGTGTAAAAATATGCAAACATAATATAATGGTAAAACCACAAAATGGAGATTCAAAAACAATGGTAAGTAATTTATCAAAAATGACATGTTAAATTAAGTAAAGGGCAAGGACAAGTGCAGTAAAATATAGTTTTCTTCCATGCCTTTTACTGAAATTCTATTCAAATGCTTTTTAAATGAACTGTTTTCTTTCCCAAATGTGTTTCCATTACCTCATCTGTCTTCCATTTCCTCACTTTTATACTTCCAGAGGCATCAGTTAATGGTTGGGCTCTTTCCCACCCCAGAAACTACAATACATAACCCTTCTTTCATAAGCCTTCGATGAGTGATGGGCTTCTTTCTCTCCTGACCTTTGCCATTTACTTTCCCCATTCTCATCGATTCTCTTCCTTTGTTCCAGGTACATACAATAGATCATCCAAAATTCAGAATTGGAAGGTCAAGCTCCTCCTGGGTTGACTCATGGATGGTGCTGTTGTCAATAGAGAAATCCTTCACATGAAACCAAAATGGCGGGTCGGGCAACAACATACCACTTAGATATATCAGGGTTTCTGCCAACTGCTGGTTCGGATTCATTGGGTCTGGGGAGGGATGGATCCATACACAAATATGAGTGGTTAGCCCTCTGTCCCACAGTTAGAATGTTCCAGAAATGACCATTCTCATTAAATCATTAGGGATGCAAGAAGTGTTCTATGAAGAGGAGGGAAAGAAGGAGAAGGACAATGAGGAGGAGAGAGTCTCCTGTCATTAACAATGCATAAACTTCAATCCAGTCAAAAGATTCAGGATTGAGGCATCAGAGCCCAGAGAAAAGAACATCACCCTGGGTTGACAAAAGTGGACCCTAGTCTGTTGACCTGCTGTATGACCCTAAATTTTAAAGTGGATGACCTACAGTTTACTTGAACTTCCTTGACCTTGATTTCCTCATCTGTTAACTCCCTGCTCCCTCATCCTCTTGGACTGTGAGACAGGAAATGTGTATGATTGGATCATCATCTTGCACCCTACCTCTCATCTTTAACACGGGGTTTGACATATAGGTACCAATAAAATAACCTTAAAGAAAAAAACTGATTATTTTTCTAGTAGTTTGTGCAGCACCACTCATGCTCCATTCTGTTAGCTCCCTACCCAGTCTCAACTTCTTGAAGTTAGATTTTTTTTAATGGCATTTTTTAAGCATGTACTATGTGCCAGTACATTTAGGTACGTTTAGGTTAATCAGGTACCTTTAGGTTAATCAGGTTGGACCCAATCCTTATCGCATGTGGGGCTACATTCTCAATCTCCATTTTAAAGATAAGGGAACTGAGGTGCAGAGAAGTAAAATGACTTGCCCAGGGTCACATAGCAGACAAATGGTGGAGCAGAGATTAGAACCCAGGTCTTTCTGACTCCCAGGCCTGTGCCTCTATCCAATAGGCCATGTTCTTTCTTAATTATTTAGGTTTTGGTCCAGGATGTCTTAGAGAACAGTCCTCTTCCTGGGCCAATACCCAACTAAAATCAGGGTCTTAGTAGAGTGCTTTGCATGGAGTAAGTGATCAGTAAATGTCATTGATTTATTGTAGTTGAGAAGCAGCTAGGCCTAGCAGAAAAAGGAGGAGCCTGGGAATAAGAGGACCTGGCTGTAATACTTTCTCTGCCACTTGTCTCCTTTTGACTTTGGGCAAGTCACTTTTAACTTCTTTGTATTTTACCTTCCTCATCTGTAAAATGGGGATTCACCACCCACTCTCCCTCCTACTTAGACTGGGAGCTCTTTCAGGGAAAAGAACTATGTCTGACTTGATTATCTTATATCCACTCCAGCACTTAATCCAGTGACTTGCACATAGTAAGCCTTTAGCAAAGACTACAGTTATTATTGTTATGATTGTTCTTATCGTTGTTATAATTATCATTACTAATTCTAATAGCAGGAGCAGCCTGTGTGAATGAAACCTAGGCATTTCCCTAGCACCCAGTTTTAAGAATTACGAGCCCAAGGATATGACTCAGTGTTCATAACTCTTTAATTCTCCAGCTGAGGCAAAACTTTGATCTCTCTTAGATCTGTGGGTAAAACAAAGGGAAATGCAAATTAAAAATAAATGATTCATCTATAGACCAAATCAATCAATAACAGACAAACAGTAAGTGCTTCCAACGTGTGAAGTGTTATATTAACCAATGAAAAAAATATAAATGAAGGGATTTAGGCAAGGACAGTGGTGTTTAAGAAGCTCATAATCTATGGGGAATGATGCATAAAATGGGAAGGGGAGAGAGAGAGAGAGAAAGAGAGAGAAAGAAAAAGAGATAGCAACTGAGAAATATAATCTGCTGCCTCTATATCCTCTCGACTCATTCTCTCCTTGATTCCCTGCACTGTGGCTTCCACCCCCTTTTTTCCACAGAAATTGCCCTAAGGTTACTGATGATCACTTCTTAGCTCTTCTTCTGTTCCTCTAATTATGGAAAACCCTCAGTGCTCTCCATGTAAACCTATTTTTTTATTAATTCATTCCTCCCATGTCTTCAATTACTATATCAATATGGATAACCAACAACCCTCTCTACCGTCCAGCCCTAATCTCTCTCCTACTCTGCAATCTCCCATTTCCTCTTGCCTTCAGGATATCTCTACTTAGTTGTCCTGCCAAAACCCAGCAGTTAAAATGACCAAAATAGAACTCTTCATCTTCCCATCCAAAGCCTATCCTCTTACCAACTTTCCCATCACTCCATTCATTCATTCATGTTTATTCAGAACTTACTGTGTGCAGAACATTGTATAAAGTGTTTGGGAGAGGACAATATAACAATATAAAGACACATTCCCTGCCCAGAAATGAGTTTACAGTCTAAAGGGGGAACGAGACATTAATGTAAATAAATAAATGACAGTTAGGTACATAAGTACTGTGGGGCTGGGAGGGGGGATGAATAAAGCTAGCAGGTCAAGGGAATGCAATAGCATTCCATTCTTCCTGTCCCACAGGTCCATGACCTTGGCATTAGCCTCGCCTCATCTCTTTCATTCAATCCACATATTTAATCTGTCACCAAATCCTGTCGTTTCAACCTTCACTACACCTCTAGAAGCCACTCCTTCATCTACATTCTAACAACTACTACACTGATCCAAGCATTTATATCATGCCTTGACTACTACTTCAGCCTCTTCAATGACCTCTCTGCCACTACTCAAATTCATACTGCACTCTGCTGCCCAGATCAGTTTTCTAAAAAACAGTTCAGTTCACATCTCACACCTCCTCAAAAATCTCCAACTGTTGCCCATCTGTCTTTGCATCTAAAATAAATTCTTTACCATTGGCTTTAAGGGGCTCAATTAGTTCTCTCCTTCCTACCTAACCTTGTTTATCTCCCATTACAAACCTGCATACACACCTCAATCCCCTTATGCCAACCTGATAACCTTACCTTAATCTCCTCTGGCTCTCTATTGACCCCTTGCTCAAGTCCTCCCTCTGACCTGGAACTCTCCCCTCCCCCCCTCCACCCACCACACACAATTTTTATGGTACTCGTTAAGTGTTTATTGTGTGCCGAGCACTGTACTAAGCACTGGGATAGATACAAGCTTATCAGTGCCTGTCCCACCTGGGGCACACAGTGTCAATTCTAATTTAACAGATGAGGTGATTGAGGCCCAGAGAGTTAAGTGACTTGCCCAAGGTCACACAGCAGACAGATGGAGAAGCCAGGATTAGAATCCAGCTCTATTCTGATTCCCTGGCCTGTCCACTAGGTGCTGCTGCTTCTCATATCCAATGGACCACCATATTCTACATCTTCAAAGACTTATTAAAATCACATCTCCACCAAAAATCCTTCTCTGATTAACCTTTCATCTCCCTGCTTTATTCTCCTCTCTTCTGAATCACCTTTGCACTCTTAAGCACTTCAGTACTCACCAGATCCCTGGCCCACAGGATTTATGGACATATCCTTATGCTCTGCTGTTTCCCGTCTTACCCTCTAGACTCCTTTTGTCTAGGGATCATGTATACGGACGTGGGGCTGACAGTGCGAAGGAGGGAGATGGTACAGTCATCGCCATTTCCCTTCTTGTTCACTCAAATTTATTTATTCCTGTTGCTCAGTATTTCCTTTCTTAATCAGTCAATCAGTAGTATTTGTTGAGTGTTTACTGGGGGAAAAGCACCATAATATGTATTTGAGATAAAATAACAGAGGTAGAAGACATGTTCCCTTGCCTTTAGGCAATCTGACAGAAGGGACAGAGACAAAATCATTGACAGAATAAAATCAAAAATGGAAAGAATGAGAGGGGGAGAATTAAGTGCTTAAATTGTAGACTATTATTATTATTAGTCTATGTAAATCAGTATTTACATAAGTTTTACAGATGATTTAGTTCATAAGTGCTGAGGTGGAAGTTGGGAGGATATGATCTGGGAAGAAGCAAAATTAATTGGGTATGTTCTGTGGAGGCAGATATTCTGAATAGTTTTGAAGATAGGAAGAACTGTAGTGTGATTGGAAAGAAGAGGAAGTTCCATACAGGAAGAAGGTCATGAACAGTGAGTCGGCATTGAGAATGAGACTCACTGTCTAGGTTATAATGGTAACAGTGGAATTTGTTAAGTACTTACTATAAGCCAAGCTCTGTTCTGAGCTCTGGGGTAGATACAAGACCATCAAGTTGGAAACTATACCTGTTCCACATGGGGCTCACTGCCTAATTAGGAGGGAGACCACATATTGAATCCTCATTTCACATCTGAGGAAACTGAAGCACAGAGAAGTTAAGTGACTTGGCCAAAGTCACACAACAGGCAAGTGGCAGAGTTGTCATTAGAATCCAGACCCTCTAACTCCTAGAATCCTACGTATGAAGGAGCTGAGCTTGGGTGATTCCAGATGCCTTGGGAGAAATTAAGTCGAATTGGTGATAATTCTCAGAGCACACAGAACTTTTAGAGTGGTTTTCAAGGGGCTATTCATGTCTATAGCCATATCAACTAATATTTTTTTCAATGTCTGTCTCCTCCTCTAAACCGTAAACTCCTTGTGGGTAGGGAACATGCCTACCAATTCTGTTATTGTACTTAGCTTTTAGTACAGTATCCTGCACACAGTAAGCACTAATACAATGTGATTGAGTGATTGATCGATTTGAATGAATGCTTTTTCCCTCTTTTCCCTTCATTAACCTCGTAATCAATAGCATTTATAAAGCACTTACTGTCTGATGAAAATTGTACTAAGCACAAAGCAGAGAACCATAGAATTTTATTGAAATGATTCCTGTACTCAAGGCTTTATATTCTGGAGGGGCACCTAGACACAAAAATAAATAATAATAATAATAATAATGTTGGTATTTGTTAAGTGCTTACTTAACAGTGCAGAGCACTGTTCTAAGTCCTGGGGTAGACACAGCGGAATCAGGTTGCCCCACGTGGGGCTCACAGTCTTAATCCCCATTTTACAGATGAGGTAAGTGAGGCACAGAGAAGTTAAGTGACTTGCCCACAGTCACACAGCTGACAAGTGGCAGAGCCGGGATTCAAACCCATGACCTCTGACTCCAAAGCCCGTGCTCTTTCCACTGAGCCACGCTGCTTCTCACTGAGCCACGCTGCTTCTCGGTTTCAGGTAGTAGGGAGCATAGATAATTATGGGTAGTAGGGAGCATAGATAAGTGTAACAGTATTCTTATCAGTCAATCAAGGCAATTATATAGAGCACCAAGTAGCAAGTATATAATGTACTAGATAGCTAAATAAGGCCTTGGGAGACCACAACAGAAGTAAGATCTCCCCTCAAGAAGCTTGAAATCTAATGGGATAGACAAACAAGCTCCAATTATTTACAAATATTGGGAATAGGAGGAAGAACAAGCATATATAATAAAAAATAGTTACAAATATGAAAGGATAAAAGAGCTGAATGAAAAAATTTATTGAACAAATATATATATACACATGAATAAAATATGCAATTGTACATAAGGGTTGAGGAGAGGAATAAAATACACAAGAAAGGCCCACATGACCTTTCAGGGAAGACTCCAATTCAGTTTATTTCTTCAGGCTATAGACAATTGAGAAGATTATAAATTCAAAATGTGATTTCTTTCAACTTCAACTTCATGGAGGGAAATCAGAAGCAAAGCAAATATTCATTGCTCAACAATTATATATATTTATACCATTAATATAAGACTGCAAAACCAGGATCCATTTACCTGACACACAGCACGCATGACAGAAGCATAATAATCTGTGGAGAAATACCTAATCAGAAAATACCTGAGGAAACTGAAATGATTGGTGTGCCAGGGTCATGAAGAATTAATTGGGAAAAACTTCAAGGAACAAGTGTATTTTATTGTTTTAAATGATTTAGCGTATTCCATTTTTCTTGCCTTCAGATAACTTCATTTCTACTGTTGATTTTTTATTTTCCAACCTTTAGATCGGGCTTGAAAATACAGTGCTCATTCACCTCTTCACCCAAAGCAAATCCATTTTGCTCAGTGAGTGGAAAATACTGCTTTCATTCCTTTTATGGCCTGTATGTGATCTTGGGGAATTTTTGTTCTTATTTACAAGACCGCTTTATCTCTTCATGAAATTCTTCATTAAGCAAGATTGCATAATACCTCCTCCTAGTATATTCTCTTTCACTTTTTATAACCTAATCTTATTCAATTGTAATGCTTTCAGGGGTAGAGATATTGCCACCCTATTGCACACTTAAGTCTTCTAATATTATGGTCTTGTACTATCCATTGTGATTAGAACTTGTTATTAATCTCCTAAAATGTACCTTCCAAAGCTCAGTATGTTTTAGGTACCGTGTGAGGCCCTTCATTCTGTGACAAGCCTAGGTATAAGACATCAGAGCAAATTTTGCTAATTCCACTCATTTCATTTTTTTTATCTTCATTCAGAATCTTTCCACTTTTCCCACAATCTTTCATGATCACACTTTCTGTTTCACTTGCAATAACTGGAAACCCTTTCACACTTACAGTCTCTTCACAATTCTTCCATTTCTATGTTGCCTGCAAATACTGTAGCCATTTAGATTCCCATGTCTCTTGTGACAATTTTTGAATTTCATTTGTGGAACTAGGTCACAACCTTTCTTTCCCTGAAATGGTTTCTCTGTGGCTTCTTTAATTTCCACTTGCCCTTTGTGAGTTAAAAAATAGAAATGAAAGCATCATATCTATAGAACTAAATTTATGCCCTGTCTTATTGGCTTGCTGGAAATGCATTTTGGATTTGGGGAGTTAAACTTGTTCACCTCCTCCATCTCCTTCCTTATCCAGTTCAAAATCAGCTTCACAAATTCTGTCCATTTTGAAGCCAAGGGAAGGCTGTTCCATCTGCATATATGTAGAGCATCTAATTGAGGCAGAAGTCTCCCATCACAGGGTGCATTGTAATTTTCCAGGAATCTTAAATCTTTCACTCTAAGCTACTCACACAGTCATGGGTCAGTTTCCAGTATACCTCTGGAGACGACACAGATGTTTAAACATGTTCAGCTGTAACTTCAACAAGAGGAGTTAAGACCTCCAATATAGAATACATTTGTCCTTGTGAATACATTTTCTGGGTAATAGCATCATTAGACATACTGTAGTTTTGCTCTTTTAAAAGGATGGCTGTCCCACCCTTTGTATTTTCCTTACTGTCTTCTAGACTGTAAACTTGTTCTCTAGACTGTAAGCTCATTGTGGGCAAGAAAGAGAGTCTGCTAATTCTGTTGTTCTGTGCTCTCCCAATGCTTTGCACATAGTAAGTGCTCAATAAAAACAATTGCTTGATTGATTTATATGTGTCATTGAAATTGATTACAATTGGCTAACTTTGGGCTAGATTGATATTTCTTAATAGCATGTTTAACTATGGGAAAGACAGAAATGAGGTCCAGAGGAATTCCTTTTAAATTGATTACAGCTACTTGCTGGCTGTGTCTACATGGGTTAGAATGTTACGTTCTAAAACAATGTATATTTTGTGCCATACGGAAACATTCATGATGATCTCTGTTTTCTGTAAAAGTTTATCGTTTTCTTACTTTCACTGCATAGGATCATAATGTCGTAGTTTCTGATCTACGGCACTGACACAGGAACAGTATAACCTAGTGGAAAGAGCACAGGCCTGGGAGTCAGATGACCTGGTTTATAATCCCAATTCTGCCACTTGTCTACTGTGTGACCTTGGGCAAGTCACTTAGCTTCTCTGTGCCTCAGTTACCTAATCTGTAAAATGGGGATTGAGACAGTGAGCCTCATGTCCACAGCATCGGCTTCATTAACTTGCACATAACCCAGTGCTTAGTACAAGTGCTTGGCACATAGTAAGCCCTTAACAAGTACCATTAAAAAAGGCACTAGGAAATATCTTGTGCCACTTTGATTTTATTTTCAGTTATCGTTTGATTTGTTGTATATAAACTAGATTGTGAGATGGGTTCAGGGCTTGCTCACTATTGTCATAAGATAGAGGATTGTAAGCTTCTTGAAAAGAGGGATCACGTCTACCAACTCTATTGTGGAATACTCTCCCAAGCATTTAATACAGAGCTCTGCATAAAGTAAATGCTCAATAAATACCTTTGGCTGATTGAATATAATGAAACACTTGGAAAATTCCAAGTTTGATTGACTCTGAGTAAGCAGCAATATTCACTGGGCATGTCGCTTGAATCAACAGCCTTCTGCTGTCAGAGGACTGAATTTCATCATATTGAAAGGTTCCAACCATTGGCATAAGTTTATATTCTGGGATCATAACCAACTAGCTAGGCGGCCGTGTGTTCAAAGTAAGGGTGAAAATTAAAAAAAAATCATTTAGGCATTGCTCACAAAACCCTCATGCTTCTAGTTTTGCACAGGTTGCTATTCAGGTGGGTATTTGTATGTTAAAAAAAAGAATTCTGGGCAGGAGCATTGTGGAGGGAAAGGCTAGTGGTAATTATGATGATGATGATGATGAAGATGATTATGGTAAAAGTGCTTATTTTTTTACCAAACACAGTGTTCATTCAGTCTTGGGACAGATACAAGGTAATCGGATCAAACAAAGTCCCTTTCCTAAAAGAGCATCGCAGACTGACAGTAAGTGAGAACAAGCATTTTATGCTCATTTTGCCAGTGAGAAAAGAGAACAGAGAATAATAATAATAATGTTGGTATTTGTTAAGCGCTTACCATGTGCGGAGCACTCTTCTAAGCATTGGGGTAGATACAGGGTAATCAGGTTGTCCCATGTGAGGCTCACAGTCTTAATACCCATTTTACAAATGATGTAACTAAGGCACAAAGAAGTTAAGTGACTTGCCCACAGTCACACAGGTGACAAGTGGCAGAGCTAGGTGACTTGGCAATGGTCACACTGTGGACAAAAGGCAAAGCTCCCCTAGAACCTGGGTTCCCTGACTCCCGTTCCCAAGCTCAATCATGTGGAAGGCAGGCAGAATGTGGGAAAGGGATAAGTGAAACTGGATCCCTCATTCGATATGATGGACTCTCATTTTGAAAAGCTCTGGGTCAAAGGGTTTTGGTTTGGATGTGATTTCCCCTGCTAAATTGGGGTGTGTCTGTGTTGCTGACGATGTAAGGAGTGTGGTGTATTGTCTTCCAGCCACAGAAGATTTGAAGTTACTATCTGTGAGAAAGAATCATATTGAACTCTTACATATTAAAATACCAGTCCTATTTGCATTCTGCTGAGTGCCTCAGAATATCATGTTACAGATGTGAAATTTGACAGCCAAGCTTGGAGAAAATGAAAAATGACTATTTAAATAGAAAATGCACTGGAGAAGACCAAATCACCCTGTTTCCAGAGGACTGAACAAATGGATACACACAAAAGGCAGGTGTCAGAATTGAGTCGTTGAGGTATTTAGATGACAAACGATTTGATTAATATGGTATTCATAGGTTTCATAATCTGACATAAATCAAACTATAGAAGAAAATTTATCGAGAGGTTTGATAACATGACATAAAGTGTAGATTAGCAACAAAGGCTGTGAAAGAGGATTCCCCCTCTTAAATTTGCGGACCAGTAGACCCGGTGGTCACACTGCAAAGCAACTACCTCAAGTCGTCGCCAGAGAAAATTGTTATACTGATTTCCCATCATTATTTGGAGCCTCTCGAATTTTAGAGAGTGTGTAAATTCCATTAAAAGTGGTTATATAGGTAAATGTGCTGAAAATATATCACTACATTTTCTTAGTGTGTGTTTGTTCTGGATGCTGAATGTACCTTTTGAACCCCAACATTTTCATAAAGTACAGACAAAAATACGAGGTGACTGACCTGCAACAGGAAGGTCAACATTGAACGTTTCTAACAACTGCTTTCCATACGTGAATGATTTCCACACCACGAGAGCCATCAATCAGTAGAATATTTTAGCTCCTACTCTGTGCAGAGCACCGTCCTAAGGATAGGGAGATTGCAATAGAATTGATTAGAAGACATGCTCTTTCCTCTCAAGGACTTTATGATTTAGAAGATGTATTATAAAATCAAAAGGTATAGCTTCCTTTATCACACTATTGGGAAAGATCCTTCCTGATAGGCTGGTACACTGAAGGGAACAAAGAACATTCTGGTCAATTCCCAAGATCAGGAGGGTGGGCATGTCAGAATGCTACTTCAGTCAGTGAATGTACCATATTGTTAGTCTTACCATTTGTTGCTGCTGTTCCTTTTTTAAAAATTGGTATTTGTTAAGCACCTAGTATGTGCCAGGCACTGTACTAAGCACTGGGGTAGATGCAATATAATCGAGTTGGCCCCTGCCAATCTCCAATATGGTTTTACAGTCTTAATCTCCATTTTAAGGATGAGGTATTGGAGGCTCAGAGAGGTGAAGTGAATTGCCAAAGGTCACACAGCAGACAAGTGGCAGGGCTGGAATTAGAACCCATGTCCTTCTCTCTCCCAGGCCCATGTGCTATCCACTAGGCCATGCTGCGTCTGTCTGCTAGGCAGTGTTTCTCTGCTTGACGGAGAGGAAGACCTTCAGAACTCTAAGTGGGTAAGTCAGACTCAACTCTAATTGCATTTTTTCTCAATTTTCAGTCTTTTTACTCTCTTGAATGTGCTTGACATTACAAAATATTTCCTTCAACGTTTTTTTTCCCTTTCACTGTCAAAGCTTCTTCAAATGTTTGATCCTTCCAGTAAGCCACTACAGGAAGAAAGTTTGCAAATAGCCTTTGGGCCATCTCAGTACTTTCTGGGAAAAATCAGAAGATTTTTCTTCAACTTTTGAATCCACACTTCTCAAAATGTAGTGATAAAAGCTAAAATCTCCCAAGATACCAACCTTGTACAAGGATGGTAAAAATGTCACCTCCACCTTGCCTGACCTTGATAAATCTTGTTTAAAGTTTGTCCACTGCAGAAATGGTCAAAAGGAGAAAATGCAGTTATTTATATTTCACCTCATTTTCTTCCTTGAAATCATTATGAAAACTGAAGAGTTATATACTGTATGTGGAAGTGATGCATTTACATTCTTTCATTGCTAAAATGGGTTTCTCTCTTTGAAATGGAAACTGTTTCCTAACTTAAAGTAGGTAATTACACACACCATTAAACAAGTAATTAACAGATTACAATTTGGAAAGAAAAACCCTAGAAAATGAGCAATTCAGATGCTGAACGTGAAGTGTACTGTTATAATTAGCATAATACTTTCTGAAATAGATTAACAATACACAATAAAAATGAAAAAAAGTGTTTTTGCCATACAGATCATATGCAACAAATACTATTATACAAGTCATTCACTAACATCATTTTTAGAAGCTTTGTGCTTGGAATCACTGTTGAATTACTCTCCTAAACAAAGAGATCAAACTTTGCAATGAGTCTTACAAATGTTATTGAGTGTGAGGGAAAGTGAATTGAGTGATCTAAGTCAGGAAGACCAAATAACTTTCAGCACTGGTCTCCAGGATTGCTGCACTTCTGATTAGGATGATTTCAATTGGCAATTTTCATTTGTAAAATGTGTACTCAGTGCTCCCTTTAAGCTGAAACACAAGGTCCAAAGTGTGTCTATAATCTGCAGAACTCTAGAGGTGTGGACAGGTGGAAGGTATAGTGAATTCATTACTGCAGGAATTTATAACGAAAGAAAATACCAGTAAATTCAAGAGCGAGTTGGATAATGGATGAATGCCTAGTTTCTGGTGAGTTATTTGAGGGAGAGTTCTCTTATGTAAAATGGAAATTAAAATCTACTGCCACTGTTCTGAAGCCCACAACCTCAATATTTTATTCCTCTCTGTTTTTCAACCTCTATATTACTGAATATTTGAATTTCAACCTCTATATTACTGAAATAAGTGTTACAGGTCCTATCAGTTATTTCTTCATAACCTTTCTAGGATCTCCTTCTTCCTCTCCATCTAAATGTCTTCCTCACTGGTCTAGGCATATTCATGTACTAACCTGAATACTGATCTCCCTGTCTCCAAACACTCCCTTATCTCCCTTCATTCTGCTCCCCAAATCATTTTCCTTTCACACCCCACTCTTCAAAAACATTTGATGTTTACTGATTAATCTTTAACTTCAGTTCCCCCGGTAAATTGTAATTTCCTTGTGGGTAGGGATTGCTTTGATTGTACTGTACTTTTCCAAGTGTTTAGTGTTATGCTGTGCATATAGTAAATTGATTGATTCATTGATCGATTGATTGATTGAATCAGTATAAGGAAAAGTCCTAGAATGGCTATTTTGGGACATTGGCCGGTCTTGAATTTAGGCTTGGTAGTTGGAGGTCATGGGTTCTATTTCCAGCTATGTCACTTGTCAGCTGTGTGACTTTGGGCAAATCAATTTACTTCTCTGTGCCCCAGTTACCTTATCTGTAAAATGGGGATTAAGACTGAGCCACACATGGAACAACGAGATTACCCTGTGTCTACCCCGGTTCCTAGATCAGTTCTTGGCACATAGTAAGCACTTAAAAAATACTCATAATTGTTGGCTTCAAAGCACCTTGTCGCCTCCTACTTCAGCTCACTACTCTCCTACTGCCACCCAGGCTACAGATTTCGCTCTTCTAATGCCAACCTTCTCACTGTATCTTGATCTCCTCTATCTCACCACTGACCTCTCACACACAGTAAGTGCTCAATAAATACGATTGACTGACTGGCTGGCTGACTGACTGACACTGGGGGAGCAGAGACATGTGGGTGTTTCTAACCCCATTCTCTGCTCCTGTAACCTCTCATCTTTTTGTCATCAGAAACTATAGCCCCACCCCATCCATTTTACTCTTCCTCCAGGCCAGTCCTAACTGTACTAACTGTCCTGAATCATCTGTAGTGGCTGACCACCCCATCCCCAATATCAACTGTCCTAACTGTCCCACATCTTTTTTAATGGCTGACGATCCATCCCCAGTAGAAAGCAACTGTCCTAACTGTCCCACATCTTCTTTAGTGGCTGATCACCCCATCTCCAACAGAAAGCATTCCCACCATGACAGCTTTAATGAAGAGAGTGACAGATGTGTCCGAATAGACTAGTAGTCCAGTTCAATTTTTTTATTATTATTATTTTTTACTTTCAGTACCACCTGCATCCCTTGTCTAAGCAACCTCTTAAGAACTGTTAATAGTGTTCTACTGGAGGATTTTAACCTGTTTAGACTGTACAGTTTTGGGCCAAAGGCCAAGTGTTCTACCACAAATGTTCATTCATCATCATAATCATCATCATCTTTATTGTTTTTACAATCATTTTCATCATCATCATCATCACCATCATAGACATCATCATCATCATCATCATCATTGTCATTGTCATGCTCATGCAACCTGGGGAAGCCAATACTACAACTGATTGGAATTCCTGTATATGTGGTCTGTTCAGAAAACCAAACTCTTGTTATGTTCTATACCTCAGAAGACAACACTGATTCTACTATTTTTGACAAATGAAAATGAAAACAAAATAGAAAGCACAGCTTTACCATTTTCAAAAACAATAATCCAACCCACTGAATTACGGGCAAATAGGAAAAAAAAAGTTGCTTCCATGAGTACCTTTCTAAATGAATATAAAAATTACAAATCTTCTGATAAGAGAAACAGATGTTTCCAGATTTTGGGCTATTTGGAGGACCCCAATAAACATAAATGATACTTTTCCCTTTATGTTCCTTCTGAATGACTTGGAAGATTGTATGCTGTGGGCACCGTTCCCAGAAGTATGTATTCTCCTCCCAAAATGAACAGATGTACTTCTGGGAATGAGGTGGCGGCACTAAGTGAGTTAATATGTTGACAGTGTGCTATAATTCCTGGAAGCACTGCCTTCTGGAGATGTTACTTCCAAGAATCAAGAAAGTCAAATTGTCATCGCTGGTCCTGCGATGTGGGTCAGTAGTGGCAGAATCCAAAGCCTTGGTGTTAAGGAGACTCCCAGACACCTCAGAGTCAGTCATTACCTAGCCTCTGGCATGCAGGGAAAGGGATCTGGACACACTCTTATTCTTATTAGTTGATTTTAAACTCCCTACTTGAATATGGTGGTGTAAGAGAAAGCTAAAAGAGGAGTGCTCCAAGAAGTGCCCACCTAAACTATTTAAAATGAATGGTGCCTCAGTTTTTTGAACATGTTCAATTTTCATCCTTCTTAGAGCTCAGAGAAGCGAGAAAGAAAACAAGGCCTTAATAATCTTTACCGGAATGATTCATTCTATGTGGGTATGTTTGCGGGTGTCCTTTAGAGCAAAGATGACACAGCCGATTGTTAGATTTGTATCAGTGTGGGTGTGTAGGCCTGCTAAGAGGAATACTTGATGAAAATCCCTTCTACAATGTATGCATATTCATTCAGTCAATTGTATTTGTTGAGCATTTACTGAGTGCAGAGCACTGTACTGTACTTGGGAGAGTACAATACAACAATAAACAGACACATTTGGTGCCCACAGTGAGATCGTGTCTTGTTGTATCGTTCCATTTGGTACCCAACAGTGTCTTCCTTTGTTTTCCATACCCTGTCTTGCCTCTTAATTTTCACAAAAACAGTTTAAAAGAGTCACCCCATTTCTAATTGCTTTTCTGAATGTTGTTTATGGATTTTTCACAGTGCCCAACTCTCTAATAATAATAATAATAATGATAATAATGGCATTTGTTAAGCTTTACTATGTGCCAGGCACTGTTCCTCTACTACTATATCTCCTTGTTTCCAGTTTTGCTTCCTAGTGCCTTCAGTGTGTTTCTTCTATCCACTGTTTTTGTGGTTTCTTCAAGTCTGTTCTGACCCTTTAAAAGTGGGGTGACACAAGAATTGCTACAACCCTGGAGGATAAAGCAGATATCCACAGAAACATGCATGCACTCACATCAATCAAACAATGGTATTAGCTGAGCATTTATTTTGGGCAGAGCACTGGGCAGGCCTAGTGGATAGAACATGGGTCTGAGAGTCAGAGGGACCTGGGTTCTAATCCCATTTCCACCACATGTCTGCTGTGTGACCTTGAGCAAGTCACTTCACTTCTCTGTGCCTCAGTTGCCTCATAAAATGGGGATTAAGACTGTGAGCTTCATGTGAGACAGGGAATGTGTCCAACCCCATTTGCTTTTAACTATCCCTGCGTTTAGTACAGTGTTTGACACATAGTAAGCACTTAACAAATGTTACGAGTTATTAATTACTAGAGTGAGTAGACATGATCCCTGCCTTTGAGGCGCTTACAATGTTAGTCAGTACTAAGTGCTCTGATTGGCTCAGAAAGAAGTCTTCCAAAATGGTAATTGGCCAGGATGAATGGACCTTTGAAGCAGGATCCATCTTAGAAGCCGGTGTAAGGCAGTTGGGAAAAGGAGACAAAAGGGCACTGTGAAAGTGGGGGAGGGAGCAGGAAAGTTAGGAGAACTAGGGTTTGAGACTTTAGAACCATCAGCACCACTGAATAGAAAAAAAATGGTAGAGCTAATTCCGTGGTGAGAGATTAAATGGGCAAGACATTCCACTTCTCTATACCTCAGTCACCTCATCTGTAAAATGGGGATTAAGACTGTGAGCCCAATGTGGGACAGGGACTGTGTCCAGTCCAATTACCTTGTATCTATCCCAGCACTTAGCAAAGCGCCTGCCACATAGTAAGCACTTAATGAATACCACAATTAGTGTACTACTAATAATAATTATAAGAGAGTTAGGGCACTGACAGGTGAGGGGACTGGGCAGCATTGAGGACAGCTGAAACAGAAAGGCCATTTTGAGTTAATACAGTCATAGATTTCTACTTTCTGCAAGAAAAGAAAGCAATTTTTCTTCATTCAGTACCTGCCCATATGCTGAAGGACTCCATGATGTATTGCACTGGGTATGATTTATGGGATATATTCTAAAGCTTTGTTCTTAAATCTCAACATCCTTAGTCAAAAGACACGGCAAAAGAATGAACTAACTCGGCATTGCAGTGACATCTGTGCCTTTCCCCCAACATAATTGTTTTGTACACACCTCATCCACCTGGCCACAAATAATTCAGCCCAAGAAATATATTTACAATATCAGTGTCATCATCAGATACAGAAGGTTGTGTCTTCAGTTTTCATTAGTTTAGAGAGAGAAGGCAGACATTTCATCTTTGCCAGGTTCAGTAGAAGTAAATGTCCTTAAAATGTTCAGCTTCTGGATGCAAATGTTTTACAAACAATGGAAAATGTGTAAAGAATACATTACAATGTGAGAAAAAAAGTTAACCTTTTGGGGCACCAGATACACTCATTAGTAATATTGTGAATAATTCTGACAGCTTTCATTCCACTTTCCTCTTGCATTAAAAAAAAAAATATTTCCCCTCTAAAGAAATGCATTCAGCTATGTTTAATTAACTTGGCTGCCAAAAGATATTATATATCATCAGATGCTTACCGGCCTAAGGTAGTCAGAAAGTGTCAGTACTATTGTTAAATGTTTAATCAGGTCAGAGCAATGGCAACTTTAATTATAGTTATTGTCAAGACATGGTTTAATGTCTGTAACAATAAACCTTGTCATATGTCAAGTCCTGTACTTTTCGTTTAGCCTAGCGGGGGAAAAATACTTACTTGGGGTCCATGAATCGGAAAGCATGGTCTTACAATAATTAGAGGTAGAACCGCTGATAGAGTTTCCACCATTTAGTGGAGAACAGCCAGGGACTGATCCCTGGCTCATAGAGTGTTGAGTCCCCTCAGTGACTATAGCATAGTGTAGAGCTGTACTGGAGGGAGGTTGGAGAGGGTAAGAAGTGGTGATCATGGCTTTCTACTGCTGCTGAGAATTTCATGGTGACACCTAGAAACTCTAGCTTATTAATAAAACTGTGGTATTTGTTAACCACTTACTATGTACCAGGCACTGTACTAAGCACTAGGGTAGATTCAAGCTAATAATAATAATAATGTTGGTATTTGTTAAGCGCTTACTATGTGCAGAGCACTGTTCTAAGCGCTGGGGTAAACACAGGGGAATCAGGTTGTCCCACGTGGGGCTCACAGTCTTAATCCCCATTTTACAGATGAGGGAACTGAGGCACAGAGAAGTGAAGTGACTTGCCCACAGTCACACAGCTGACAAGTGGCAGAGCCGGGATTCGAACTCATGACCTCTGACTCCCAAGCCCGGGCTCTTTCCACTGAGCCAAGCTGCTTCTCGAGGTTGGACATAGTCCCTCTCCCCAGTGGGGTTTACAGTCTTAATCCCCATTTTACAGATGTGGTAACTGAAGCCCAGAGGAGTGAAGTGACTTGTCCAGGGTCACACAGCAGACAAGCGGTGGAGCTGGGGTTAGAACACAGGTCCTTCTGACCCCCAGCCTCTCCTTCTCTCTGCCCACTCTGATCCTTGGAGACTTCAACATCCATATGGATGTACCCGCCGACTCCTCTGCTGCCCGCCTGCTATCCCTCCTCGACTCTGCCGACCTCCTCCTCCACCATACCGCGCCCACTCACCGACTCGGTCACACCCTCGATCTCGTCATCTCCTACCGCTGCACTATCTCCTCCCTCACCAATTCTGAAATCCCTCTCTCTGACCATAACCTTCTCACCTGCCTCATCTCTCACACTCCCTCCCCCTGCAAATCTTCGCTACTGCCCCACAGAGACCTCCGCTCTCTCGATCCCATCCGTCTTTCCAATAGCATCTCTCCTCACCTTGCCGCCCTGTCCTCTCTTCCCACTCTCGATGATCAGGTCTCCGCTCTCAACTCCACCCTCTCTACTCATCAGGACTCTCTTGCCCCCCTTTCCCTCCGCCGCTCTCGCTCCACTAACCCACAGCCCTGGATCACCTCCTCCGTCCGCCTCCTACGCTCCTATGCTCGAGCTGCTGAGCGCTGCTGGCGAAAGTCCAAGCACCAAGCCGACCTCACACACTTCAAATTTATCCTTTCCTGCCTTAACTCTGCCCTCTCCTCAGCCAGGCAAAACTTCTTCTCCTCCCTCATCGACACCCATGCCCGTCACCCCCGCCGATTGTTCCAGACCTTTAACTCTCTCCTTAGACCCCCTGTTCCTCCCCCTCCCCCATCTCTCACCCCCAATGATCTGGCCACCTATTTCCTCACGAAAATCAACACAATCAGGTCTGAGCTCCCCAAAGTCACCCCTCCGCCTCTCCCCTCCCCCCCACCAACCCTCTCCCCTACTTTCCCATCCTTCCTTGCAGTATCCTCAGAGGAGATCTCCTCCCTCCTCGCAGGTGCGACCCCCTCCACCTGCACCTCGGACCCCATTCCCTCTCACCTTATTAAAACCAGCGAGAAGCAGCGTGGCTCAGTGGAAAGAGCACGGGCTTTGGAGTCAGAGGTCATGAGTTTGAATCCCAGCTCTGCCACTGGTCAGCTATGTGACTGTGGGCAAGTCACTTCACTTCTCAGTGCCTCAGTTCCCTCATCTGTAAAATGGGGATGAAGACTGTGAGCCCCACGTAGGACGACCTGATTCCCCTGTGTCTACCCCAGTGCTTAGAACAGTGCTCTGCACATAGTAAGCGCTTAACAAATACCAACATTAAAACCATCGCCCCTGCCCTCCTCCCTTCCTTAACTTCTATTTTTAACCACTCAATCTCCAATGGCTCCTTCCCCGCTGCCTTCAAACATGCCCACGTCTTCCCCATCCTAAAAAAACCTGCTCTTGACCCCACTTCCCCCTCCAGTTATCGCCCTATCTCCCTACTACCCTTCCTTTCCAAAATCCTAGAACGAGTCGTCTACAATCGATGCTTAGAATTACTTAACTCCCATTCTCTCCTGGACCCCCTCCAATCTGGCTTTCGTCCCCTCCACTCTACCGAGACTGCTCTCTCTAAGGTCACCCATGACCTCCTTCTTGCCAAATCCAATGGCTCCTACTCCATTCTGATCCTCCTTGACCTCTCTGCTGCCTTTGACACTGTCGACCATCCCCTCCTCCTCCATACCTTATCTCACCTTGGCTTCACGGACTCTGTCCTCTCCTGGTTCTCCTCTTACCTCTCTGGCCGGTCATTCTCGGTCTCCTTCGCTGGAGCCTCCTCCCCCTCCCATCCTTTAACTGTTGGAGTTCCTCAAGGGTCAGTTCTTGGCCTTCTTCTGTTCTCCATTTACACTCACTCCCTCGGTGAACTCATTCGCTCTCACGGCTTTGACTACCATCTCTATGCAGATGACACGCAGATCTACATCTCCGCCCCTGTCCTCTCCCCCTCCCTTCAGGCTCGCATCTCCTCCTGCCTCCGGGACGTCTCCCCCTGGATGTCGGCCTGCCACCTAAAACTCAACATGAGCAAGACTGAGCTCCTCATCTTCCCTCCCAAACCCGGTCCTCTCCCAGACTTCTCTATCACCGTGGATGGCACGACCATCCTTCCCGTCTCTCAGGCCCGCAGTCTCGGTGTCATCCTTGACTCGTCTCTCTCGTTCACCCCACACATCCTATCCGTTACCAAGACCTGCCGGTTTCACCTCTACAATATCGCCAAAATCCGCCCTTTCCTCTCCACCCAAATGGCTACCTTACTGCTACAGGCTCTCATTATATCCCGGCTAGACTACTGCTAAGCCTTCTCTCTGACCTCCCTTCCTCCTCTCTCGCCCCGCTCCGGTCTATTCTTCACTCCACTGCCCGGCTCATCTTCCTGCAGAAACGATCTGGGCATGTCACTCCCCTTCTTAAACAACTCCAGTGGTTGCCTATCAACCTCCGCTCCAAACAAAAACTCCTCACTCTAAGCTTCAAGGCTCTCCATCACCTTGCCCCTTCCTACCTCTCCTCCCTTCTCTCTTTCTACCACCCACCCTGCACGCTCCGCTCCTCTGCCACTCACCTCCTCACCGTCCCTCGGTCTCGCCTATCCCGCCGTCGACCCCTGGGCCACGTCCTCCTGCGGTCCTGGAACGCCCTCCCTCCTCACCTCTGCCGAACTGATTCTCTTCCCCTCTTCAAAACCCTACTTAAAACTCACCTCCTCCAAGAGGCCTTCCCAGACTGAGCTCCTCTTCTCCCTCTACTCCCTCTGCCACTCCCCCTTTACCTCTCCGCAGCTAAACCCTCTTTTTCCCCTTTTCCCTCTGTTCCTCCACCTCTCCCTTCCCATCCCCACAGCACTGTACTCATCCGCTCAACTGTATATATTTTCGTTACCCTATTTATTTTGTTAATGAATTGTACATCGCCTTGATTCTATTTAGTTGCCATTGTTTTTACGAGATGTTCTTCCCCTTGACTCTATTTATTGCCATTGTTCTTGTCTGTCCGTCTCCCCCGATTAGACTGTAAGCCCGTCAAACGGCAGGGACTGTCTCTATCTGTTGCCGACTTGTTCATCCCAAGCGCTTAGTACAGTGCTCTGCACATAGTAAGTGCTCAATAAATACTATTGAATGAATGAATGAATGACCCCCAGGCTCCTGCTTTATGGGAAATAATAATGATGGTATTTGTTAACCACTTACTATGTGCCAAGCACTGAAAAAATCATGGTATTTGTTGAGCACTTACTATATGCAAAGCACTGTTCTAAGCACTGGGGTAGATACAAGGTAATCGGGTTGTCCCACTTGGGTCTCACAATCTTAATCCCCATTTTACAGATGAGGGAACTGAGGCACAGAGAAGTTAAGTGACTTGCCCAAGGTCGTACTGCAGACAAGTGGCAGAGGCGGGATTAGAACTCATGTCTTCTGACTCCCAAGCCCGGGATCTTGCCACTACACCATGCTGCTTCTCTACTGGTGTGTGGGGGAATGATGAGGAGTCTCCACTTTGAGAGCTCTTGCCCCCTCTTCCAGACTAGTGCTGGACTGAAATGCTTCACAGCTGAGATACAGATATCAAGGTGGTTCTGGGAGGAGGTGTAAAAGGTAGAAGTAAGGAGCAGGGAGAGGAGGAGAAGACAGGATAGGTGAAAGGGAGCACAACAGAGAATAGGAGCTTGCATTGGGCAGTCTGTGACTTTAGAAATGCAAAGAATAACTTTTATGTTATTCACAGTTCATACCCTTCTTAGGTGCTCAGGAAATTTGCTTTCTTTTGCAAGAAAAACTTGGCTTTGCTAGATTCTGAATATCCTTTGCTCTTCCTGCCCAAGTTACAAGAGCTGAAATTAAACTCTCCTCATGGCATTCCACAAGAATAGAAGTAGAGCATTATGCTAAAATTCTCTATTATCCAAAACACACAAACTAGGACTGAAAATTATTGACAGTTCTATTTTTAAACCATCCCCTTCTGTCAGATCAATTTCAAAAAGGTAATTTAGAAAATAGACATCATTTCTCAAAAGACAGTAATTGACTGTAATGACGAGTTTGATTTACTCTGGGAAACATATTTGTAATGGACATCAGTCATTAAACTGGCTTTGATAACCTATTTTCTTTGATTAGTACAGTGTTCTGCACACAGTAAGTGCTCAATAAATACGATTGAATGAATGAATGAATGGTTCACTCATTTCTTCCTTAAGGCAATGAACCTAAAGTATTCATTGAGCGCTTACTGTGTGCAGAGCACTGTACTAAATGCTTGGATGAGTACAACAGGGTTGGTAGACATTCCTTGCCCACAGTAAGCTTTCAGCCTTACACTTTAAGACAGAGTGTATTATAGTATTCCTTTTCTGGTTTGTTTCTATTTTGGAATATAATCTACTTTAATTAGGGAATCACACATATGAATTACCCCCTAGATTACTTCAATCTAATTTGAACATAAATACATTATATATCTCCTATTTTAGAAATTGGAAGCATGTATATCTTCAGGAAAATTCCATTAATGAAAACAAATTTGTCTCATTCTCTGTGGACAATTTGTTATTTAAACTCTTAACAATGTACATGGGCAAGGTGGGTGTTAATTTACCAAAAATATTTTTTTTAATTTCCAAGAAATAGAACATTTGTGGGAAAATTTCAGAATTTTAGAGCTGCAACACATAAATTTTAGACTCTTGTAACAGGAGAAACTCTTTTTTTTTTCCGCACAGATTTGTTATTTAAACATTGTGTCCCACACAAGTCGACTGTTTTCAGGAAGCCTAGGAAAGCTTGATCTTACTGTATCTCTCAGTTAGAATAACATAGATCAAGATCCAATGCGCCAAGTCCCCATGTGATGCATAGTGTTCACTTCACGTGGTAATGAGAGCTTAACAAGTACCACAATTCTTATTAACTAGAAAGTATTCTACCTACATGAGAGCACTAGCTAACTTCCTTCTAGAGTACGTTTGAACAAAAATGTTCTGTCCCGATGAAATGGATCTGTTTGGATCTTTTGTCATTTCTTCACTAAAGAGAATTGACTGTGGAGAAGTCTTTGAGAGGTTGAATTCCCTTTTCTTTTTTTCATTGGAGAAATGATTGATCATAAGTGAAAGAGCACAGGCTGAAAACTCTTTGGTGAAGGTGGGCTATAAATGGTGTTTCAGTGTGTACTAAATGGGCCAGGAAGCTCTAACATCAGGTATAGGCTGGTTTAAAGACACTAAACAACATTTTGCAATCCGCTAGGTGAGCCCTTTAAACTTTTCTGGGCCTCAGTTTCTTCATCTGAAAAATGAGGATAATATAGATTGTAATCGCCTTATGAGATAGGGACTGTGAACAACCTATCACATAACCTTCTGCTTTAGTGCTTAGAACATAATGTGTTCGTAATAAATGTTATCATTATTATCATTATTATTCCTGCCCTCAAGTAGTTTACTATCCAGTAGGGGAGAAAGAAGAGCAGTATGGCTCAGTGGAAAGAGCCCGGGCTTGGGAGTCAGAGGTTGTGGGTTCGAATCCCTGCTCTGCAGCTTGTCAGCTGTGTGACTTTGGGCAAATCACTCAACTTCTCTCTGCCTCAGTTCCCTCATCTCTAAAATGGGGATTAAAACTGTGAGCCCCATGTGGGACAACCTGATCACCTTATATCGCCCCAGCGTTTAGAACAATGCTTTGCATATAGTAAGCGCTTAACAAATACCACCATTATTATTATTATTATTAAGAGGAAAAAAGGGTTAGGTACATGAATTCGTGTATAAATACATTCCAACCTAATTAATTTGCACCTATCGCAGCAGTTAGAATAGTGTTTGACATACAGTAAGCATATAACAAATACAATAATAATGATATATAAGAACTGTGTATATGTGCTAAATTTAGCTGTGTTTACACTAGTCCTTAGATGGTGCTTAGAGAAGCAGCATGGCTTAGTGGATAGAGCCCGGGCTTGGGAGCCAGAGGTCCTGGGTTCTAATCCTGGCTCTTTCACTTGTCTGCTGTGTGACTTTGAGCGAGTCATTTTACTTCTCTGTGCCTTAGTTACCTCATCTGTAAAATGGGGATTAATACTGTGAGCCCCACGTGGGACAACCTGATAACCTTGTATCTACCCCAGCACTTAGAACAGTGCTTGGCATATAGTAAGCGCTTAACAAATACCATCATCATCATCATCATTATTATTATTATTATCATTATTATTGTTATTATTATGGTGTATATGGTGAAATGGTGGGGGTAAAAAATGCTGTATCTCAGCATCTGCAAATTATTTCTTCCTCCTACTTGTCAATTATTTTATGGCTGTCTGCCACACTAATTGTAAATTCCTTTTGCACAGAGATAGTATTTTCTTCCATTTGACTCTCCCAAGTCCTTAATGCAGTGTTCTGCAGACAGTAGGGCTCTGTAATTGCTATCGATTCAGTCCTGACCCTTATAAAGTGGAGCATCATAGTTGCACACACAAAGTGTTGAGTTCTTCACTAAAATCACTGCACTTAGAAATTGGAAGGTGAGAAGTGGGTAAATTAAAGTTGTGGATAGCACCAATGTAGTGGGGAAGGAAGGTAGGAAGGGAAGGTGAGGGAAGGGGAGGGGAGGGAAGGGAAGAAAGGAAGAAAGAGAAATAAAAAGAAATTAAAAGTATCAAATGAAAAATCTGAGATCCTACACAAGCTTTCCATGTTCTTAATTGTGAGGGAAAAATACTCAGCAGCAACTTCCAAAAGTGTCTTATATCCCAAGAAACGTCCTCTTCTTTGGCCAGTCTGTAGAAAAACATTTCTTCTTGCTGTCTTCCCTCTGCCTGGATCAATGTCTCTATTTCCATCCCTAGCCCTTTCTTCACAATAAAGTTCCTAAACAGCTGCGAGCAGTTAGCAGGCCTCCTCTTTGCATTGTTTGAGATTCTACTTAAGCATGTCCTTATAAGGTTTCTTCTCTTCACTTTACTTGGAAGAAATAAACACTCATGTATTCCCAAAGGAAAGATGATTTTGTACTTAGCTCTCAGTTTAAGAACCACAGATTTCCTTTCCATGTACTTCTAAGTCAAAGTGATCAGATTTCCTTTCAAGAAATCAATGGCATTGTTCAAACAGTTATGAGGTTCAGTTTCTCCCCCTGTTTTAAAATACAAAAGAGATATTAACTCACTTATAAAACTTTAGGAGCAAACTGAGGCAAATGGACAAAAAATAACCCTCACAACTCTTAAATACCATAGCAAGGAATCCCATTTAATTTGAAGGTTCCACTGTAAACATGTGAAGAAAGGAATGGCTGTCTTAGAACAAAAGCTTCATAAAGAAGCAGAGACAAGGCAGCAAAAAACCAAACAGCCCCAAGTCTTACAAATATTAGACAAAACATAACAAGGGATAGTTATTTTGTGTGTGTGAAATGTGGCTAGGACATTAGCCTTTTCATCTCCCCCCAAACACACTCACGGGTGAATTTCTCCATCCCCTCAATGCTGTGGAAGCAGTGTTTCCTATTTGAAGTCAGAAAACCTGGGTTCTAATACCTGTTCCACCACTTACCGGCTCTGTGACTTTGGTAAAGTCACTTAACTTCTATATGCTCAGTTTCCTCATCTTCAAAACAGTGATTAAATACCTGTCCTCCCTCTTCCTCAGACTGTCAGCCCCGTTTGGAATGGGGACTATGTCCAATCTGATCATTTTGTAATTACTTCAGGATTTGCACCTAGTAAGTATAAAAAAAAAATTCTCACAGGTATTAACAGTGTCTTGCTTGAACACAAAGGATAGCCACATACACACATATGTACTTTAACAAGAGTGAAAAAATATGATAAAAACAAAAACCTCATTACTACTCTCTTTTAAACATAAGTAGTTTAGCTATAAACTACCCAGTCTTGATGCAAAAATGATCCAGGTACTGCATATTTGAAGGTCCATCATAAAATAATGACATCATAAAATAGCTGTTTGAGTGTATGTGTTGGTATCTGATTCTCAATCTGGGTGTCTGTCATCCTCTGTCTCTGCTTTCAACTCTGCCTATTTGTTGTCTGTTTAAACAACTATTCTTTTAGTATCTGTCTTTTTCTACACTAATGTCTCTGTTCTCATTTGGTCTCTCAATTTGTGTTTTCATTCTCTCACTTTCTGTCCTCCTCTGGATGTCTTTGTGAACATCTCTTGGTGATTATGACTGGTATCTCTACCACTTTTGATATGTAAATGGTCTAGTGGGAAAAAACATAACAGTGGTGGTATTTGTTAAGCACTTACTATGTGCAAAGCACTGTTCTAAGCACTGGGGAGATATAGGGTGATCAGATTGTCCCACGTGGAGCTCACAGTTTTAATCCCCATTTTACAGATGAGGTATCTGAGGCCCAGATAAATTAAGTGACTTGCCCAAAGTCACACAGCTAGCAAATGGCAGAGCCAGAATTAAAACCCATGACCTCTGACTCCCAAGTCCAGGCTCTTTCCACTGAGTGGTTGGGAATTGGAGACCTTGGTTCTAAGTCCCAGATCTGTGATCTGGGCACCTATATGACCTTAAGCAAGCCACTTAACTTCTCTGGGCCTTGGTTTCTTCATCTACATAAGGGGATAAGATAGATAATGAGTCCCAAGTGAGATAAGGGAGTGTCTGTTGTCAAAATGTTCTGTCTTTCCTTATTCTTAGAATGTTGCAAGCACTTAAGAAATGCAATCATTGTCAGGCTCTGGGGAGACCACAGGAGAATGTCTTACAAGATGGAGTATCTAAAATGACAAAAAAGTCTGCCCAAATCAAAAGAAATTGAGCATAGTAAGGTCAGTAGTATATTCTGCAACTTTTCAAGACTGAGTGACTGTCACATTGAGGAAAAAGGCAGGTGTGATGATTCAACCAAATTGAATCAGGCCCAGACAAATTATGAATAACGCAACAAATTTCACCACTGAAGAAGTGGCCATCAATATCCAGTATCATCAATCATTGAGACCATTCAGTGCAATACATCTATTTCAAAGTTGAAGTTTGAATTTTGATTTAGGTACTTGTCTTCTAGTAGTAAGGTCTTACCTTGTCTTACGCCATCGAGTCGTTTCCGACTCATAGCGGCAGCAAGAAAATAGAATGCTCCGCTCTCCATCTGAAATCCTTCTGGTAGTGAATCCATAGAGTTTTCTTGATAAAAATATGTAAGTGGTTTACCATTGCTGCCGTCCGCGCAGTAAAATCGAGTCTCCACCCTCGACTCTCTCTCTTGCCGCTGCTGCCCAGCACAGGTGAGTTTTGACTTTTAGCAGATTGCCTTCCACTCTCTAGCCTCTGACCAAGTTTGGAATGGAATGGGTAGGTCTCTGCTTGACTCTCCCACCCGTAGCCGTGACCGGTAGAGTACCAGAAACTCTTCATTCATTCATTTATTCAATAGTATTTATTGAGCGGTTACTATGTGCAGAGCACTGTACTAAGTGCTTGGAATGTACAATTCGGGAACAGGTAGAGACAATCCCTGCCCATCGATGGGCTTACAGTCTAATACAGTCTAATCCCCTCTTCAGGTGTGACCCTGAGAGAGAATTTATAAGGTGGCGGACAAGTTATCTTAAAATGAGAAGTCAACAAAATGATAAAACTATTTGTTGATCCTGCTAAAGGAAGCGGTTCAGATGTGTGCAGTGGTAATTTTTCTGTGCTCGCTAACAATTCCCTGACAGACCAATTCAGAAAATTCAGAACTCCACTTTCTTGTCCAATTATTTGTCACCGAAATAGTGTAAACATCCTGAAAGCATTCAGTTGTGCCAAGCTATGATGGGGGGAGGGAGGGAGGCACTGAATTCACCCTTACAAGGCTGAAAAACACCATCAAAATATGCAGGCACTAACTCAGGCTGATGAGTCCCCTGAGTTAGATTTGGTTTCATCCCTATGTTCAGTGGTTCGATACAACATGGATACCAACCGGAATGTTCTTTCTCTATTCTGTCAATAGAAGAGTTGGATAAATAAGATGGGGTGAGGGGGGGCTAACAAGTCAATGGTCCTATTGATATGAGACAGCAACTCTGCCCCCAGTCTGTGGACCACCCTTGATAGTGTCCCCAGGGTCAGGAGAGAAATGTTCTCTGAAGAGAAGAGGAAGGGTGATGCACATTACCCACTTTGGGATGGGATGTTGTCCTTGATTTTTAAGCACTATAATGTCAAAAAGAAATGTCATCATGAAATCTATTCCTTTAATTAAGGCCCTTGACCATTTCATTTTGCCACCTCAGATAGTCCGAGCTCACTGGGTGGTGGAAATGATAACACCATCAGAGAACATATTCCTGGGCAAGAAGGATTTTCCAGGAATATGTTCCAATTCCTAAAAAAAAAAGAATTCTGTGTTTTGGCACCACAGGGAGAGATTTTCCTCCAACACCACTCTTTCTGCTGTTGCTTCTGGGCAACACACACAGAATTCAAAATTTTGCCATCTGAAGTCTACGGTTACAACATGAGGGACGGTATAGTTTGCTGGAAACAAATTAATCTCCTGTGAGAGTGATAGTTGTTGAGAAAAAAGCACCATCAAGTTGTGTTCAAGAAGGTTTTAGAAAGTGGGACACTGCGAAGCGTATAGACTTAATTTTCAGGATCAGTTCATAAGTATGGATATTTTACTCCTCTGAGCAGAAGTAAACAAGGTTGTCAATAGTGTTGTACGTGTGTGTATGGTTGGGTTTTATACATTACAGGAACTGCTTAAGGCTTATAACCCTTTTTTCTTGACAATTAGTACTCTATAGCAATGAATACAAACCCCGCAAACTTTGAAATGGTTATTGACAACACACATCTCTCCATATCTTTTTTTGTTTTTTTGTATATGGAACATTCTGACACTTCTGGGATTATAGAAACAACGGATGTGATGCTATTTCTGAGGTAAAACTAAATGTGCTTCAGAGTACGCTAAGCCAATAAAATGTTAACAACTTTTTGGTTCATGTTTCTGCGATTGCTTCCACCCTCCGGGATTTGCTTTTGAAGCGAGTTTGGAGAGCTTAACAATGAATGCAAAGCATTTACAATAAACTGCAAGCATTTTACACTTACCGGTAACAGGGTTTAATTCCATTTCTCTATGATTGGAAAGGTTGTTTAATTTTGTTGTTGCTGTTGTTATTTAATATAGCCACAATGGCAATTTTGACTAATAAATGTGGTATTTTGTAAACTCTTTACTATAAACCAAGCACCATACTCATTGCTGGGACAGATGTGCAAGGACTGTCTCTATTTGTTGCTGAACTGTACTTCCCAAGCCCTTAGTATAGTGCTCTGCACACAGTAAGCGCTCAATAAATGATTGATTGAATGAATTAATTAATACATTAAGATCAGACCAGAGAGAGAATCTCTCACGTGAGGTTCACATTCTAGGGGAATCAGTACTCTGTGACCAAAAATGCTTTATGTGGGGAGAATTATAATGATAAGAATAACAATAATAATAATGATAAAGTACCACACACTGTACTAAGTACTCCGGGTAGATAGAAATTAATTTAATCAAACACAGTCCCTGTCTGGCATGGGCTTACAGTCTAAATAAGAGGAAAAACACATAGGTAAGGTTAGAGGTAGAGAGAAAGAAACTAACTTGTCCAAAGCCACATATAGCAGGCAAGTGGCAAAGTGGGAATTAGAATCCAGGTCCTCCGATTCTGCAGATAGTGACTCCTTCAAGCTACAGAGAAATCTTTAAATGACTAAGGCATGGATTTACAAATAACCTGAAAAATCACTTCCCCCTAGCAATGCTTTGGCCCTTTGCTGCTGTGTCTAGCCCTTGGGATGCTATAGCTGGAGAGGTTACGAGAAAATCATGGACTACCAAAGAAGTAAATCCCCATCAGATCAAGACCTACTGAAATCATTTTGGCAGGTTGGGTGGTTCTTCAACCGACAACCACATGTTAATAGTTCAATGATTCTCCTAATTATTCCACGTCTGCCCTTTAGAGTAAGTCATCAACACTCCGTAGGTGAAGATAAAGCTTTCCAACATACAGATATTGTTGAAAAGAAGTAAAGAATGATCAGCATATACTTAGTTATCACAGAAAGGGCAAGACACAGGAGAGATACGATCCCTCTAGCTCTAATGATAGAAAACAGATTAATTCTTGTCTCCATCTTTCGAAGAATCTACGTACTCATCCAATTTTTAAATACTGCTCATCTAATACTATCAACATAACTGTCAGTGATATCTCACAGAACTTTTTATCACTGATAAACCAAGCAGTTTTTCTCAGTTCCTGTCAGAGTTCAGCTTACTTCCAAACTCTTTATTTCTACTGGGACTCTTTGTGTCTCTGCTGCCATATTTTCAGCTTGCTTTCTGGAACATATTGTAATATAGTCCTTTATTCATTAAGAGAGAGTTCATATTTGAATAGTTCTGTTATTCATATATTTTATTGCTATTTGCTTTCAGTTTATTATGAACTTTTATAGGTTGGAATATGTGATTTACACTATTTATTGGGGCTCTCAAATGGCCCTATTATGCATGCGTCCTCAGAGTGATAAAACTAGAGAAGCACCTCACCTTGAGAATGTAGGTCTGTCCCTGAGCATTTTATTAAGATTTCTGTGACCGTGCTCCCGGGCACCTGTGACACTATTCCCCTGTGGAAAGAAATTCTGTTTTTTTTTTTTTTTCAGCTCACACTAGTAGAAGTGATACAATACCCCTTCTCCCACTGCTGGATGTAGTGGTTTCAGGAACTAGATTTGTACATCAGAGGTTATTTTTGTTGAATGTCAGACACGAACTGATGTGTCCAGCCACACAGAGAAATCCTGTTACAATGAAGATATGCCTTATCCCAGTGACATTTCAGGAAATGAAATTCAAATTTTCTAGCACAGAGCTGTTCTCTTTGGAGATGGCTTCTTCCAAAATTGTCTTGCATCACATAAAAAGGTCAAGTCTTTGATACAACTGGATATAGATCATTTATCATATTCCTTGCTCATATAATCCCCTGATGTTTAACATAATCAAAAGGTTTTCATTCTGAATCATTGGCCTCAATGTTTCAATGTTAACTTATCTTGAAAATCACAAAGATAAATCTCCTCAAAACAGGGCTTATTGATTTTCCTTCCTTTAGTATTCTGTTTCCTGCACCATGCTCTCTTATCTTACATTATATGTAGAGAAGAAACAAAGGGGAAACAATCGATCGATCAATCAATTTTATTTATTGAGAGCTTACTGTGTGCAGAGCACTGTACTGCATGCTTAGGAAAACACAATATAACCGAGTTCCCTGCCCCAAACAAGTT
The DNA here is from genome assembly GCF_004115215.2 of Ornithorhynchus anatinus. Classification (NCBI taxonomy): domain Eukaryota; kingdom Metazoa; phylum Chordata; class Mammalia; order Monotremata; family Ornithorhynchidae; genus Ornithorhynchus; species Ornithorhynchus anatinus. Next base: position 32,378,019 of record NC_041745.1, read on the forward strand.
TACAGGCTACAGTGGGAGGCAGACATTAATATAAAGTACAGATCTATACACAGGTGCTGTGGGGCTGAGGGAGGAAGAGTGAATAAAGGGAGCAAATCGGGGTGATTCAGAAGGGAGTTGGAAGAAGAGGAAATGAGGGCTTAGTCAGGGAAGGCTTCTTAGAGGAGATGTGTGCTCAAGAAGGCTTTGAAGGTGGGAAGAGAAGTAGTCTGTCAGTGATGAAGAGAGAGGACGTTCCAGGCCAGAGGCAGGACATGGGTGAGAGGTTGGTGGTGAGACAGACAGGATCAAAATCATTAATTCATTCAGTCAGTCACATTAATTGAGCTCTTACTGTGTACAAAGCACTTGGGAGAGTACAATACAGCAATAAATAATCACATTCCCTGCCAACAGTGGGTTTACAATCTAGAGTCATCATCCCTAATTGTAGATATTGAAGAAGTTGAGATCCCGGGCCTTGGCAAAATGAATTTAACTCTTAATTAACCTAATGGATTCAGTAGAACGTATTTAAGATCACCCATGTTGGCTGCAGTCTTTGGTTAAATGTCTGTAATGATCCCCATAATTATACTTGTGTAATTTCAAGCAGAGGGACAGAGTGATATAGTACTCATCCTGAAGGTTTAAATAATATAGATACTTTAAATTATCTGGGAATTTGTTTAACTCCCATAAATTATTAAATTAAGATAATTTGATGAGAGCAGATTAAATCGGGTGAAGGTAGAATCAACAACACAGGCATTATCCTTGAGTTTCTGAAACATTTTAAGTGAGAAATGCAGCCTGCAATATATAAAATACGAAATGTATGAGGATCATTGTAATGTAGAAAATCCCGAAGTATGAATGGGATGAATGATCCAAAATGGCAAAACAGCCCACAAATGGGTGAGAACAATAAATGTGTCTAATCTTCTTATATTACATCTATTTCAGTGCTTGGTTGACTTCTTGGCAATTATTTAGTGCTTAGTTAATTACATCAATATGATTATTACTATTATTGTTATGATTATTTGCAAATAGCAAACATCAATCACACAGAGAAGCAGCGTGACTCAGGGGAAAGAGCACGGCCTTGGGAGTCAGAGGTCATGGGTTCGAATCCCAGCTCTGCCACTTGTCAGCTGTGTGACTGTGGGCAAGTCACTTAACTTGTCTGTGCCTCAGTTACCTCATCTGTAAAATGGGGATTAAGATTGTAAGCCTCACGAGGGACAACCTGATTACGCTGTATCTACCCCAGCGCTTAGAACAGTGCTCTGCACACAGTAAGTGCTTAACAAATACCAACATTTATTTCTGTTGAACATTTATTTATGGTCCAATTTATACATTGGACCATATAGGGTGGGAAAGTGAAATAGGCTTATTTACTTCTGCTCAGGGTATGTACTAAACTTCAACTTGTAATGACAAACAAAATATTTCACTTTCCAATTAAGAAAAACATCAGAGGTACACAAAATCTAAAGAATGATTCCTTATTGATTTTATCATTGTCAGAGAGCAAGCATAGTAATAATAACTGTGGCATTTGTTAAACACTTACTATGTGCCAGACACTGTGCTTAGCACTGGGATGTATACAAGGAAATTGGGTTGGACAAAGTCCCTGTGCCATGAGGGGCTCCCAGTCTCAAACCCCATTTTACAGATGAGGTAACTGAGGCACAGAGGAGTGAAGTGAGTACCCAAGGTCACACAACAGGTAAGTGGTAGAGACAGGATTAGAAACCATAACCTTCTGATTCCCTGACCCGTGTTCTATCCACTACACCATGCAAGCATTAAGTATTAAAATGTACTCATATTGCTTCCACGGAGTGCTAGACTGACCCCTGATACTTTGTCAACTTTAAGTAATGACAAAACCAATGTACTGCAAACTGGCATCCAACTATCCAGGCAATTCAACATCAAACATCCAAAGTGTAAAACCTCCTTTAAGGGAGTTCTCCAAAAATGTCGAGCAGAAAGAAACCCGATGTACCTCTACCGAGATGTTTACTGAAAGGTTGTCTCTAGGTGTGACTGTTTTTCTGGTAAGCCACTGAGACTGTGGAAAGTGCTAAAAGGCACCACCAGAATGTGATGGATGGGATGGTTTTCAGCATCTGCCCGGTACAGTGCTTTCCCCACAGTAGGTCACCTCGCTCCTCAGTGGTTGCACATCCACCTCCGCATTAAACAATAACTCCTCACCAATGGCGTTAAACCACTACATCACCTTGCCCTCTCCTACCTCACTTCACTTCTCGCCTTCTACAACCCAGCCCACACACTTTGCTCCTCTAGTGCTAACCTACTCACTATGCCTCCATCTCATCTGTCTCACCGTCAACCCACAAACCACATCCTGCATGTGGCCTGGAACGCCCTCCCTCCTCAAATCCACCACTCTCCCCTGCTTCAAATTCTTATTGAGGGACATCTCCTCCAAGAGGCCTTCCCAGACTAAACCCTACTTTTCCTCATCTCTGACTTTCTTCTGCATCACCCTGACATGCTCCCTTTGCTCTTCCCCCCTCCCAGCCCCACAGCACTTAGGTTCATATCTGTAATTTTATTTATTTGTAGAGATATCTGTCTCCCCCCTTTAGACTGTGAGCTCATCTTGGGCAGGGAATGGGACCATTTGTTGTTGCATTACACTCCTCTAAGGGTTTACTATAGTGCTCTGCACTCAGTAAGTTCTCAATAAATACAATTGAATGAATGAATGAGAATGCCTCAGTGATGAAAGAGACACTTGTAAGTAAGCAAACTAGGCATCATCAACACCTTGCATCTCCTAAAAGCCTAGTGGAAAGGATGCTTATCATAATTTGTATACCCTTGGAAAAAGTTAAGGAACTGGTACGATGAGTAGTGGGGACTTTATTATGGCTTTGAAAACTCCCTACTAAACAGATAGAAAGAAAGAACAGAGGAGAGTAGTCTTCTGAAATGATAGCAGGAAATGCATTTTATCAAAAATGAATAGAGTGCCTTTAGGTCATTTTAAATAAAAGAGGGGTAAAAACCTACATTGCTTTTCATTGCTGTCAGTTTAGAAAGGACTGAAAAGAAATTAGCATTTTTATTTAAAGCTCGATAGTAATGTGTTTCTAATGGCCACTTAAGAAAAGAGTATTCCAAAGTGATGTAGAAAAATTGCTGTCAATATATTTTAAATGCTCTAAAATACTTTATTCTTCTTGGACTATAATATCCTTACCACTCCTCTTTCAGATGTTTCATGAGGTGTTTCAAATTTGAAAAGGAACAAAAAAATCCCCACTTCCTCACTCTGCCTGGTTTTTCTCAATCACTTCCTTGGTCTCTTTAGCCAGCTGTTTTCTGCTTGCCATTGCCCACCATTAGGGATCTCAAGATTCTGTTCTAGCTCCCTTTCTATTATTAATGTCCTCTGCTCTTTTGGGGAATTCACCAGTCCCATGATTTCTCCATTTGTCCATTTTTTGCTTCTAGTTATCAACTGCACCAGTAGCTAGTCTTCAGAATTCTTAAACTAACCTCTACATTGGAGAATGTGTGATTTCATTTTCCATTCAAAGATTTTCTGGGGGATTGGGGTTAATAACATTTTGGGGACCTGAAACATAGTTAAATCTCACCTAAATCAGAAGATCCTTGAAGACATATATTGGTTCAATATACCCAAGGGATCATTTTGTTTTCTAAGCTGCAAACAACAATGGCATGCATGAGAGATTTGCTGAAGACAAGTGAGTTTCAATCTAGCTATATTCTATCTTTAGAACACACCAGCATTACATTGTACCCCAAGTATCTACCAGTTTAAACTTCATGAGAAACATTCCTTAAAATGACAGTCCATTAACCGTGCCAAGATAGTATTTAACAGGGAACACTAGATGTAAAACTGGCCAAATTATTTCTTTCTCCTTATAAGTCATTTCCTAACCCAAGGTAGGGATACAATTTTTTTTTTTAATGGATGGTGATATCAATAATCTTTATTCCACTCCATTAACTCATTAAGACCAGATAATTGAGCTGACTAATTCTTGCAACAGCCAAACATTGAAAATAATTTAAATCATGTGTTATATTGATTTTGTGTATTTCACTTATTTGGAAAATTAAATTTATATTGTACTCTCCCAAGGCTTAGTACATTGCTCTGAATACATTAAGTGTTCAATAAATGTGATTCATTCATTCAATCGTATTCATTGAGCGCTTACTGTGAGCTGAACACTATACTAAGTGCTTGGGAGAGTACAATACAACAATAATCAGACACATATCCTGTCCACAACAAGTTTACAATCTGGAGGGGGGGACAGACAGTAAGATGATTGATTGATTGTTGATTGACTAGGTTGCTTTTGAATTAAATCTACAACCTTGGCAAATAGCATACTCTTCTATGACATTGTAAAGAATCTTGTTAATTGACACTCCCTCCCTGGGGATTTATATCTCCATTTTAGGAGAGAGTAACACATGTGCAAAACAAAGTTGTTTATCTTCCCCCCCCAAACCCTGTCCTTCCCCTGACTTGCCCATCAGTTTAGACGGCACCACCATCCTTATTATCTCACAAGCCTATAACCTTGGCTTTATCTTTGACTCGTCTCTGTCATTCAACCCACATATTCTATCCATCACTAAATCCTGTCGGTTCCACCTGTACGAGGTACCTAAAACCTGCCCTTTCTTCTCCATCCAAACTGCTACCGTGATAATACAATCCCTAATCTTATTCGGCCCACCTGGATTACTGCAACAGCCTCCTTCCTGACCTCCCAGGATCCTGTCTCTTCCCACTCAAGTTCATACTTCATTCTGCTGCCTGGATCATTTTTCTACAAAATCGCACAGTAGAGGTCACCCCACTCCTCAAAAAACTCCAGTAGTTTCCCATCTACCTTGGCATCAAGCACACAGTATAGTGCTCTGCACACAGTAAGTGCTCAATAAATATAATTGAATGAATGAATCAATCAAACAAAAACTCACCATTGGCTTTAAAGCACTCCTCTACCTTGCCCCCTTTTACCTCACCTCACTTATCTCCTTCTACTGTCCAGCCCACACACTTTCCTCTTCTAATGCCAACCTTCTCGCTGTCCCTCCATGTCACCTGTCTCGGTTCTGATGCATAGCCCACATCCTGCCTCTGGTCTGGAATGCCATCCCTCCTCAAATCTGACAATTACTCTCCCCCACCTTCAAAACCTTATTGAAGATACATCTCCTCCAAGAGACCTTCCCAGACTAAGCCCCACCTTTTCTCATCTCCCACTCTCTTCTGTAACACCCTGAATTGCTCCCTTTGCTCTTCTTCCCACCCAGCCCCACAGCAGTTATGTACATAATTGTAATTTTATTTATTTCTACTGATGTCTGTCTCCCCCCTTCTAGACTGTAAGCTAATTTGGGGCAGAGAATGTGATTGTTTTATTATTGTATTGTACCCTCCCAAGTGCTTAGTACAGTGTTTGCCACACAGTAAGTGCTCAATAAATATGAATGAACTGATGAACATCAAAAGTTGTACAGCTTCTTATTTCATCTCTAGAAATAGTGATCATATTGGCTCAGAACATCACTGGCTCATGATGGTTTTAATCTTGGTGAATCTCTCTCATTTTCCACCAGCCGAATATCTAAGCTCCCCTTTAGTCAAAAACACACTGAAGTCCAGCTTTCCAAAAGAGAGATAAAAATAATATAAAAGCAGCAATGAACACCAGCTGAATGAAGTGTGTTTTTGACTAAAGTATCTGCACTGCAAGGTATGTTATAAACAAAAACCACCCATCATGTGAATGTGATTATTCAAATTTGCCCTCTTGAGGGGAAACATTTGAAATTCGGATTTGGCAAGTCACATGGTTTATTACTCTTGAGAAAAAATTGATATAAATCAGTGTGATAGGCAGACTAGAAATATTTAGCCAGAAAGGGATTTGGCAAGAGTGAATCTGAAGTCTTTATTTTCTGCTTTAAACCAGGAAAGAAAACCACTCTACTATACTGTGGGATGTTTACTCAAAGCATCCCTCCAAACTTTGAGTTTATAGATTAAGGTTTGATTAGGATTTCATATGACCTTTGCAATTAAATAAAAAGTAAAATAAAACACCAGGAAGAATCCTCCAGGTTCTATTGAGCAGATGTTTAAGGGTAGTTTATACTCCAGCATTAGTGTGTTAGCTGATTCTTAAGTACCAGTAGGGCAGAGAATGCATCAACACTCTTAACTACTTTCAATTTTCCACTCCCCCACCCTGACTTCTCTCCCTCCATAATGTCCTCTGCATAAATCACTCTGCGTGTTTTTGATTTGCAATGCTATTTAGAAATTGATCATAGTAGGAAAAGACACTGCCATGAAAAGTTATCTCTGGCATATTTGGGGTATTTCCGAGAAACTCTCTCTAGATAATTCAGTGGGAATAATCCATAGTTGCTCCTGTCCACTTTATATGGAATAATATTCACATAACCTCAGGTAAGTAACTTCATTTTATTTTGTAGATTTATTTGCCAGAAGATCCAAAAGGGATGGTATGGATCAGTATCAACAGCATTTAGTGAACATGCACAATTTGTACTAGGTACCATTTGGATATTACATTGCCTTTATATGGCCAGTGACTCTAAGTGGGAAATATCACATTATGGTCGGGACGCAATTATCACCTGGACTTTTATTATAGGTAAAATCAGTTGGCACACAGTCTTGTTAATCACTTTATGTAAAATGTGCTGATAGAGTCCCAGTTGTCTATCCTGAAAATTGAAGATTTACTTCAGGTTTAATTGAGCTTACTTTACAAATTAATTTTCTGATGCTTGAATGCATTCATTATTAATGAATGCACATAGGAAAAATGTATATCCAAGCCTGGAGATCCCAAAATGATTAATCTCCCCAAATTTCTCCCTGTATATTTGTGTTCTAAGATCCTCTCGACATTTCTAGGTTTTCCATCAGGGTCCTCGATGAAGTAGACAAAGCCCAACTGATCCTCTTTAACCCTTACATCCTAAGTTCATGGAAAGTTTTTACTAGATGACTGGAGATGATTAAAAACACTAGAGAAACGTTTTTCACAGACTCTCCCCAGTGACCATTCATCTCTGGTACATCCATTTTAACAAGAGCCTGCATTTGTTATTTGGGCTTCATGGCCTGCATTTGTTAACTCTGAAATATCAGCCCCAAATCATTAACATAATTTTTCCCTAATTAAGCCATTTCCTCCTCTCCCCCAAAGGCATTAGAAAAGTATTAAGTGTTTTCAGGCATTAATTAGGTGAAATTTATCAGTAATTAAAATGACAGGAAAAAAGTGTCCTAATCTTTCATCCCTTGTTATCCCTGGATAAATTAAATGGGGAATAGTTCCATGATGACCAATGTTCTTTCAGGCATATCATTATTTTCTCTCATTTAATTGTCTACTAGAAATCTCTGAGAGGTCAAAAAGGTCATATTGAAATACAGACTTTAGAAATAAACTACATCATTTGGCTTATTTTTCTTCCATTTCTATACTTGTCATTTACTTTCAATCCAAACATGAAAACGTGAATGGATGAGCCTTCTTTCTTTCCACATTATTCCTTTGATTTGTTTGTACTGCAGTCACCATAACACTTTACAGAAGAATGAGAAGGAACAAAAGACCAATTCTATTATCTAGGATCATTAACGAATAGATTCGTAGTCCTAAAAAGTAGAATATAGCTGACAACAGTTTGGGTAGGACCAGACTCTTTAGCTGGCTGCTTGAGAAGCAGAGTATTTGAGTGGCCGGGAATGAAACGATGCCTTTTGATTTGCTGCTATTACCTGACTTAAAAGATAATGGGCAGGCACATAAATAAAGTCAATTCTTTGTTTCAGTGCAGCAACTAGATAGTATTTTTTTTAAATGAGCAGAGTCACTGACTTTTAAAATCTACAGTGGTAAAGGGTATGCGCCAAAAAATGTTTCCGTAAATCATTTGTTCTGTCTTTCACTCTTTCATTCAATTGTATTTATTAAGCGCTTACTGTGTGCAGAGCATTAAGCTAAGTACTTGGGAGAGTACAATACAATAATAAACAGATACATTTCCTGCCTAAAATGAGCTTATGGTCTAGAGTGCTGTGAGGCCGATAGGGGAGAATAACAAAGGAAACAAGTCAGGGCATTGAAGAAGCGAGAGGGAGAAGAGTAAAGAGGTGTGAAGTCAAGGAAGGCCTCTTGGAGGAGATGTGCTTTCAGTTAGTCTTTGAAGGCAGGGAGAGTAATTATCTGTAGAATTTGAGGAGGGAGAGTGTTCCAGACCAGACACAGGACATGGTTGAGGGGTTGGCAGCAAGATAGGCGAGATTGAGGCACAGTGAGATGGTAAGCACTAGAGGAGAGAAGTATGTGAGCTGGATTGTAAGAGAGAGGTGAGGTGAAATAGGAGGAGGCAAGGTGATTGAGTGCTTTAAAGTCAATGGTGAGGAGTTTGGGTTGATGTGGAGGTGGATGGGCAACCACTGATGTTTTTTGAGAAGTGGGTAACATGTCCTGAATGTTTTTGTAGAAAAAACGTTCCAGGCAGCAGAGTGAAGTGTATACTAGAGTGGGGAGAGATAGGAGGCTGCTGCAGTAATCCAGGAGGGATAGGATCAGTGATTGTATTAGCATGGTATCTGTTTGGATGGAGAGGAAAGGGTGGAGTTTAGCGATGCTGTGAAGGTGAGACCGACAGGATTTAGTGATGGATTGAATATGTGGGTTGAATGAGAAAAAGCAGTCAAGGGTAATACCAAAATTACGGACTTGTGAGACAAGTAGAATGGTGGTGTCGTTTACAGTGATGGGAAAGTCAGGGGGAGGACAGGGATTTGAGTGGGAAGATTAGAAGTTCTGTTTAGGACACATTTTGGACAAGTAGAGATCTCTTGAAGGCAAGATGAAATGTGAGCTTGCAGAAAGGGAGGGGATCAGGGCTGCAGATGTAGTTTTGGGTATCATCTGCATAGAGGTGATAGTTGCAGCCATGGAAGCAAATAAGTTATCCAAGGGAGTGGTTGAAACAAGGGAGACTAGAAGGGGACCCAGAACTGAACCTTGAGAGATCCCCACAGTTAGGGGTGAGAGGCAGAGGAGGAGCCCATGAAGGAGATTGAGAATGAACGGCCAGAGATAAGAGGAGAAGGAGGAAAGGGCAGAGTCAGTGAAGCCAAGACTGGATAATGTTTCCAGGAGAAGGAGGTGATCCACAGTGTTGAAGCCTTCTGAGAGGATGAGGAGGATTAGGATGGAGTAGAGACTATTGGATTTGGCAAGAAGGAGATCACTCCAGCCCCCAAAACAAGATTGTTTTAAATAACTTCAAGCTGTGGCTTTTTGAAAAGTTGGTGATGTTCTATTTTTTCTCAAAGTCATAACTGCTTTCTTAAGCAAAGGTGGTCCACTGGATATTTTGATTAAAGTGGGAAATATTTAGATAACTAACCATCATATTATTGGGACAAGGCACAGTTCATGAACTAGAAATCCCATCATCTACGCTACCTTTTTTTCTAGGAAAGTAATGTTTTTTTGAAGGAATTTTAAACAGACAGTATAGCTTAAAACCTGATTTCTACAAAGACCTGGCCTCTAATTCTGTCTCTAAATTATTATTCCAACCTGTGCTTCCAATCCTTCCTATAAAATGGGAGAAAATGTGTTTATCTATTGGCCACTGTGATAAAACATAATTTAAATATGTTTTTCAAGTGAAAAATAATGACCAAATAAATGCAAAATTATAAATCCCAAATTGGAAAATGCCACTTTAACAAATTAGTGTGTTCTCTTCTGTTCTTCTCAAGGGGTGTCTGTCTTAAACATATCTCTTAACTTTTTCAGAGGACTTAGTGTATTTTTATTTTTAACAAATCTATACTGGGAGGCAAGGATTCAATTAGCAAAATTCACAAAATCGAATGTTTTTAGGATTATAGGCAGAGAATGGACACTAAGAAGCTGGATACTCCCTCATGGACTACAGCTGTGGGAATAGCTGGAAAGGTGAAGCAGCTGATTACAATGAAGAAATTGGGGCAGAGAGCAAAATAGAATTTCCACATCCAACTTCAAAAAAGCCACATCTAAATGAAATGAGTCCCTTTACTTTGAAAATACACATTCTGCAACCAGTAAGGTACAGCGGGTGACCCGCAATTTGGCTGAACTAACTCTACTCAGAATGCTCCTCATTATTGACATTAGATAAAGGGAAACAACATGATTTTGGGAACACAGCATAGTGTAGGGGCCAAGTGCCGGTCTGAAAGCCAGAGGACACAGATTTGATTCTGAACTCTGTGACACACCTGCCGTTTGACTTTGAAGAGTCAGTTGATCTTTTTCTACCTCAGGTTTCCTTCTCTGCAAAATGGGGATACTAATATCTTCCTTTCTACATACAGCACAAGGGTGATGTGAGAGCAAACATTAGATTGCTTTGTGAGAATGCCTTGGAAATATGAGGACTATTTCAAATGCAAGGTATTATCAATAGAGAAACCATGTAGCCTAGTGGAAAGTGCATGGGTCTGGGAGTAAGGGGACTTGGGTTTAAGTTCTGGAAGCCAACAGTTCCCAGCCGTATGACATCAGGCAAGTCACTTAGGTTCCTTGTGACAGTTCCCTCATCAGTATAATAATAATGGTGGTATTTGTTAAGCGCTTACTATGTGCAAAGCATTGTTCTAAGTGCTGGGGGCATACAAGGTGTTCAGGTTGTCCCACGTGAGGCTCACAGTCTTCATCCCCATTTTACAGATGAGGGAACTGAGGCACAGAGAAGTTAAGTGACTTGCCCAAAATCACACAGCTGGCAAGCAGCGGAGCAGCATTTGAACCCATGACCCCTGACTCCCAAGCCCAGGCTCTTTCCACTGAACCGTACTGCTTCTCTGGAGAATAATGGGGAATCAGTATGCCTCCTCCCTGCCCATTAGACTGTGAGACCTATGTGGGATAGGAACTGTGTCTGATCTGAACATACTCAGATCAGAGAAGCAGTGTGGGTCAGTGGTAAGAGCATGGGTTTGGGAGTCAGGGGTCATGGGTTCTAGTCCCAGCTCTGTTCCTGGAGGCTATGAAGAAGGTGTGGAAGACCTGGTGCATATGTCCAAATATGAAATTAACCAAATAGTGTCTTTTTGTCCCTTAGGTCGGGAGCGTGGCTTAGGGGCAAGAGCCCGGGCTTGGGAGTCAGGAGTTCTAATCCCAGTTCCACCACCTGTGAGACTGTGGGCAAGTCACTTATCTTCTCGGTGCCTCAGTTACCTCACCTGTAAAATGGGGATTAAGACTGTGAGCCTCACATGGGACAACTTGATTACCCTGCATCTACCCCAGTGCTTAGAACAGTGATCGGCATACAATAAGTGCTTAACAAATACCAACATCATTGTTACTGTTAGTGCATCTATTACAGTGCCTGATGCATAGTAAGCACTTAACCAATTACCACAGTTACATAGCAGGTATAGTTTAAGCATTTACAACCCTTTTAAGTCAGAAAATAAGAGAAACTACATTTCCCAGGAATCAAAGGAGCTGGCTCATGTCCTCAGGGCACAGGAAGGGATCATCTTGGGTGGGGCCAAGCACCTGAGTTCTCAAAGTAGGGGGTAGTTGTTTAGCTGCCTGGTGTTCTTCTGCTGGTCAACTGAGGAGGTTTTCCATTTATCTTTGCAGACCTGACTCCATGTGGGTAAGCCTAAATCTCCTAATTAAGCTGAGGGGAAGGTAGACAGGCCAGAAAGTGATGGTTGATGTATTTTGGAATTTTTCTGATGTGAAACTTAGTTTGCTGTTTAAATGTCTCTTTGCATTTACTTTATTGCATTCTTTTCAATTGTATCTCTGGTTAAAACATCATTTGAAAAGACATGGGTAATCAGTTTTATAGTTCTTCAGAATACTCTGGTAGTGTTTTCTTTTGGATTCTACATTTTTCTTGTTCCCTTTGAATATCTGGGAAGGGCCTTTTTCATTCTAGGTATCTTAATAAGGTGTCTCTTAACTGAGATTTGGACCACTTCCATAACCTTACCATAAACCAAATGTTGCTTTACAGGTCCCAGTTGTCTCTAAGCTCTTAATGTATTGCTGATTACTTTGTAAGAATTAGTGTGTCTGCTGTATTTTCATTTTCAGTTCCATGTTTCTACTATCTTATGTGTTACTCTGCCCAATCTGCATAATTTTCAGATATAGAACAGTCCCTATATTGATCTGACATTTTAGCTGTAAATGTAGAACATTTAAAGGCTTTTTAAAACTAGAATAATTAATAATCAGTAAATCTGAGAAGAAAATGGCTAGATTCATATTGAGAAGACTATATTCCTCTTTCTTCCTGGTCTTTCTGATTTTTCTCTTCAATGATGCAACTAAGGTGTCTTTCCTCTCTTTTTGGGGTTTCTTTTTTATTTTCTTCAGGTGCTTTCTAAATCCAAGGTGTCCAAGAAAGCAGGATTGACCAGAAAGACCTGTTTATATTACTGACTTATTTCAAACCTGCTGTTTTTTGTACCTTCCATGTGACTTCTCTCAAATTTCCTATTTTACTCCTGTTTAGTGAGTAATCTCACCCTAGTGAGATTAAAATTACCAGCAAAGACCTAATGCTTCAAAGGGCATGGAGACCTCACAGGGCTGAAACTTTCTGGAACTCGGTCTCATAGTTCAGGAGTCTGAGGCACTCAGCTTGGCCTATCTCTAGGCTCAATCAGTCGTGCTTATTGAGCATCCACTGTGTGAAGAACTTTGTACTAAATGCTTGGGAGAGGACAGCAACCCATTTCCTGCCCACGAGTTGACAGTCTGGAGGCTCACCCATGAAGAATACTGGAAGAAGTGTTTATGGGGTCCATGGAATACAAAATGCTATTAGCCAATGTAGTCTAGAGTCAGGAGGTAGAGGTGGCAGAAAGAGTTAAACTCTCGATATTTTTTTTTCCCTACCACCATCTCTCCCACTCTCAAATAAATGCATCCCTCAGTACAAATGTTCCATGAGGGACAGGGACCATGTTCAATTCCCAGTTGTAGATTTTCTCCCAGCATTTAATAGTGTGCTGTGCACACAGAAAGCACTTCCACTATTATTAATATAAATCAGTCCTTGCTGACCACTGGAAATTCCTCTCTATGGAGGTTTGGCTGAAGAAAAAGATAGCAAAAACTGGAAAATTGGGGAAAAAGCCTGGCAGCTCAAATGCTAGCCATCACATAAATATATTTATATGTGTGGCAGAAACATATTTTTATGATTGAATTGACCCTCTGGGATATATGTCTAGCCTTCAGGTATAACTGTCTTTTGGATTTGATTGTGGGTTAGGATTCCTGTAACTCCCGATGACCATTGCAAGAACAGCTAATGGTTTTAGTTCAGTTATGGTATTTAAGTGCCAAACAGCACACTAAGTGCTCTGGTCAGTCAGTACATGGTAATGAGATCAGGCACGGCCTTCCTGTCTCATGCAATTTCATTTTAATGATGGCTTCTTGAGAAGCATAAAATTCATTTGTATACTCCTTTTCATTTAATACTGTTTCAGAGGATTTAATATTCATGTTACTCTTTGATTTGATATCCCTTTGTGCTTTCATTTCCATTTATCAGAATATACGTTCCTTCTAAGTGTTTTGACCACCTGTCGTTAGTTTTCAAATTCGATGCTTTTTGTGGGACCTTTTCCATGAAAGCCAGTGTGCCTGAAACTTGTGATCAATATGGGGCTGAGACTCCAGAATTGTATTGTTTTCAAGAAAAGATAAATATTACTAAAGGGAATCAAGCAGAATCTTTCATGTTTGCATCTTTGATATGCTGATTTTTGTAAAACTTATTTGAGGAGAACAATCCCTCTTCAGCATCCTATTTGCAGGCTGGTCTGTCTGCTGCTGTGTTCTCCTAAAAGATAGTGTTGTGGGGCACTATATGTCACTTAGAGGGGTTACTCTAAAGGCTGGGTCAGCTGGAGCAACCAGGTTTGGCCCTAAGCCACCAAGGGGCCACTGAATGGGGTTCCCTAGAGGAACACAAACCTGGCCATGTGGATTTGGAGGGAGGGATTGAAGAAGAGAAGGGGGGCAACTTGCAAATATTCATTTACTGAAAGCATCTGGGTTCTTTTAAATCAGTGGGGGAAGGAGGGAGCCTCAAGTGGTGCAGCTGCTTTGAATGAACACATCCTTACCCAAAGTCTGGGATATTGTGGCATCTTCCACCACTGCTTCCAAACAGGGCTGTGGCCCTTTCTCTCTAGGGCTGGGATGAGGCTGGTTGTGGAGGGGAGAGGGAGGTATAGATTGCCAGGTGGTCAATCAGTCCTGTTCCCTGCGTGCTTACTGTGTGCAGAGCACTGTACTAAGCCCTGGGGAGGGTAGTATAACAGAGTTCCTTTCCAACAGCAAGCTTTCTGTCTAGATGGGGAGACAGCCATTAACATGAATAAATATGTATATTAATATAAAATAATGATAATGTTGGTATTAAGTGCTTACTATGTGCAGCGTACTGTTCTAAGCGCTGGGGTAGATACAAGGTAATGAAGTTGTCCCATGAGAGGCTCACAATCTTAATCCACATTTTACAGATGAGGTAACTGAGGCACAGAGAAGTTAAGTGACTTGCCCACAGTCACACAGATGACAAGTGGCAGAGCCAGGATTCGAACCCATGACCCCTGACTCCCAAGCCTGGGCTCTTTCCACTGAACCATGCTGTTACATACATAAGTGATGTGGGAGCATTAGAATTTTCTGTCAGTGTATTTATTTAGATCACCACATTTACAAACATTTTTATATCTGTCTCCCCTGTTAGAATGTGAATCCTTAATAAGCAGTGAATGTGTCTTGCTTTTGTACTTTCTCAGGCACTTAATACAGTGCATTGTGCAGAATGGGAGCTTAATAAAGGCCTTTATTTCTACTTCTGTTTTAGGGTCTTTCCATCAGGTGAAACTAAAACCAAGATTTCATTTGGTGTGCATTTTTGAGAAGCATATTTTGTGGTACAAGAGCCATATTTAAAGCCCAGTACATGACAGTAACAGTAGTAATCAGATCAAATATACTTCGCATGTTTTTTAGAAGATAACATTAGCTATTATTTCAGCAATTTCAGTGTTATTTTTCTTAGACTTCTTTGTTCTATTAAAATATAATGTAATCTAGCCATAGAACCACTTAGATATCCCATATGACTTTGAAGGTTTGGCAACATGCAGTGATCATAATTGTGTGAAATGATTATTGGGTAATTGTATGATTTGTGGAAATTCACATCTCTTGCATCAGCTTCCCCAACTGTAAAGTGGGGATTTAATACTTGTTCTCCCTACTACTTATACTGTTAGGCCCATATGGGACAGGGACTATACCTGTCCTGATTAATTTGTATCTACCCCAATGTTTAGAACAGTGCTTGCCACCTAATAAGGGCTTAATAAACATTGTCATTATTATTATACCATGGCAATACCAAATTTAGAGTGAAATTCAGAGTGCATCTTAAGTATTATCCTCTGGTTTGGGATGGAAACCCAAATATTTGACCAGCTCAGCACCTAATCTGAGATTTGAGTCTCCTGCTCCATAACCCAGATAGCTGTGACCCTCACAGAGTTGTCATTTATTCCCCTGTGGCTGGACCAAGGATCCACATGCAGTTCACGAACTGTGTTGTGGAGATTTGTCAAACATGAATCATTTTTTATTACACTTTAGTGCTTCATAGTATATTGTTCTACAGGCTTCTTAGAAGCTTATAAACAATGAGAAGCTTTAAATCTTAGTGACAGGACAGGACAATGACCAATCCAAAAAGTGTCCTTTAGGTTTTGTGTTCTTAAAAATCTCTCAGGTCACTTTTTTATAGTACTTGATAAGCACTTTCTACGTACCAGGAACTGTACTAAA
The DNA here is from genome assembly GCF_004115215.2 of Ornithorhynchus anatinus. Lineage (NCBI taxonomy): Eukaryota > Metazoa > Chordata > Mammalia > Monotremata > Ornithorhynchidae > Ornithorhynchus > Ornithorhynchus anatinus. The sequence goes on from NC_041745.1 coordinate 32,393,990, forward strand.
TGCTGGGATAGATAAGATAATCAGATTTGACACATTCCCTGTCCCACAAGAGGGCTCACAGTCTAAACAGAAGGGAGAACAGGTATCAAATCCCATTTTGCATCTGAGGAAACTGAGACAGAGTGAAGTGACTTGTCCAGGGTCTCCCAAAAGGCAAGTGGCAGAGCTGGAATTAGAACCCAGGTCCTCTACCCTTCAAGCCTGTGCTCTTTACACTTGGCCACATGGCTTGTTTGGATACCACTGGAGAGTGGCTACAATCCAGAGAAGTGAGGGTGTTGCCAAAGAAGGTAAAGCATTGTTAAAGGTGAAAGAATCATAGAAAAACACAATAGTTTCAATAATTTTCAAACTACCTATAAAAGGCATTTATGTGGGGAGGGCACAGAAAAGGAGCAAAATAGACTGGTTAAATTCAACCTCCTAAGAAAAGTTATTTAGACTTAGGACACATGATTAGGATTTGACAAGTATAGACTGTTCACATGGAGGAGGCAGGGCATGAGACCAGAGCCAAAGGAGGAAGACAGTGAATGAGGGAAGGAATGTTCAAGCCCTTGCTTTCTTTGATATTTTTAATAAAGATATTGGTAAAACACAGTCACAGGATAATCAGGTCAGGAACTATCCCTGTCCTTCAGAGGGCTTGCAGTATAAGAAGGAGGAAGAACTTGCATTTTGTCCCCATTTTACAGAGGAGGAATCCGAGCCACAGAGAAGTTAAATGATTTAGCTAAGGACACAAAGCTAGTAAGCGATGGAGTTTCGACTAGAAGCTGGGGCTCCTCACATTTTCAATCCTAGGCTTTTATTTATTGACCACTTAACTCTAGGCTGACCACTAAATCAAGTACATAGGAGAGTCAGAAGGACCAGGGTTCTAATTCTGGCTCTGCTGGCTGTCTGCAGTGTGAACTTGGGCAAATCATTTACCTTCTCCATGCCTCAGTTACATCATTGGTAAAATGGGGGTTAATACTGTGAGCCCATGTGGGACAGGGATTGTATCCAATCTGATAAGCTTGTATCTGCCACAGGACTATGTACCTGGCACTTAGTAAGTGCTTAACAAATACCATTAAAAACTGATATGGGCAGCGAGTGAGGTAAGGGCTGAAGTTGGGAGAAACAGGAGGCAGGGGTGTCAGCAAGGAGGTTGATGAAATAATCAAGATGGGATAGGATAAGGACTTAGATCATATCTGCCAACAATAGTGTTATACTCCAACAGGGCTTAGTACAGACCTCGGGACACAATAATCACTCAATAAATACCACTGACTGATTTCCTCTTCAAAAACGAAGGCCAGATGTTCTAGCTGAAATAGGAACGGAAATCAAGATAATAGGCTGGACCAAATGATGAAAAGACTGTTGGCAAAACTTAGTATCATCCTGACTGTGGCTTTTTGTATCTTTTTAAGACTTCATCCATCTACTCCTGAAGTGTGAGTCGAAACCTTTTCCTGTACATTTAATGTCCTTGCTAAACTAGTCATTAACCTCCAGCAAGGACAGTGTCATATTCTTTATGCAATTCGTGACTTCACCTAGGTTACCGCCTTTGGTAAATGTCACTTCTTCAAAGAGCACGTTTGCAAGGAAAGGCTAAGTTAATCCTATTTGTTAAGGTAAAACTTCATTGACTGCTGAAAGGGATTGCTTTGCTATGTTTTGTGTAAACCCAAACACTCCCTTGAGTAAGTGTACCCATACTCAATTAGATCTGTTCCCATTTTCTTCCCAATAGTTTTAGAGATTGTCAGGAATTACATTTCAGAGACCTATGAATCCAGTGGGTTAGAAATATTCCACTCAGACCTTTCAACTACCTGGTAGCATCACTCAATTCACCATGACCTCTGAAACCCAACTTGGGCTGTTTCTCTAATGGGTCCACTTTTCTTTCTCTATTTTGGGACTCAGTCATTTTAGGACTCTAAGACACTCCCTTCAGAGCACTTTCCTTGCAGGAGATAGCTAATCAGAAAGGTCTAGAGCCTAGCTGCTGTATTTTAAAATTGCATTAAAAGAGCAAGGAACTTTTATTTAATGATAACTTTATGTTTTTCAGCTCTAGGCCTCCCAATTTGTACATTAACTTTTCCATTTACTTCTACTGCTCTTCCCGTTTATATTTCTACTCTGTTCTTTTGTCTGTTCCTAGTTCCACTGGAGAACTTGTCAAGAAAGGAAAAGAGGTATTACGAAGTTTGATACTAATTAGTGGTTAGAATCTTTGACAGCAGAGATCATGTCTATTTTTCTTTTATGGTATTTAAGTGCTTACTATGTGTCAGGCACTGAACTAAGTGGTGGGTGAGTTACAAGCTAATCAAGTTGGAAACTGTCCCTGCCCCACATGGGGTTCACAGTCTTAGTCTCCATTTTAGAGAAGCAGCGTGGTTCAGTCTAAAGAGCCTGGGCAAGGGAGTCAGAGGTCATGGGTTCGAATGCTGGCTCTGCCACTTGTCAGCTTTGTGACTGTGGGCAAGTCACTTAACTTCTCTGTGCCTCAGTTACCTCATCTGTAAAATGGGGATTAACTGTGAACCTGATTATCCTGTATCTACCCCAGCACTTAGAACAGTGCTCTGCACATAGTAAGCACTTAACAAATACCAACATTATTATTATTATTTTAGAGATTAGGCTACTGAGACACAGAGAAGATATGACTTGCCCAAGGTCACAGAGCAGACAACTGGAGGAGACAGGATTAGAACCCGGGTCCTTCTGACTCCCAGGCCTGTGGGTGTTGTTCTGTCTTCTTAGACTGCAAGCCCCCTGGGCCTGACCTGATTACCCTATATGTACTCCAGCATTTAGAACAGTGTTTGACACATAGTAAGTGTTGAACAAATACCATAATCATTATTGGTAGTAGTATTTAAAATTTCCCGTCCATTTCTGCAGGTCTCTCTTTCTTTAAATTTCTTTGGAAGGGGCTGAGTACACCTTGACACATTTCAAATGAAAGGCTTTTATCAAAGCTTATCTATAAATGAATACAGTTCACGTGACATTAGAAGGAAGCTGGTTACCATTTAGTTCATGCAGTGGAGTACCATAATGTGATGAAAGAATCATCTTTTTGTGATGTGTTTATCCTGAGTTGCTTCAGTATGTCTATTCTTGCCATTCAGAATAGATGAAAATTGAGGTGCTCTCAGAAGGCATAAATTATCCATATGCCAGAAGATACTTCTCCTTCAGGCACCAAGTTGTGAAGACATTGGAAAAAAGACTGTAAAGTAGAACTCCAATTTCTCCCTTCGATGAGTTGAAGCTAGACTGGGATTAGATTGATTTTTAGCATCTTTGAAAAATAAATGTGTCCTCAGTGGCTGAATCTCAGTGAATGACTTGAATATCATGGGCATTTACTTGGAAATCTATATGAATCGAGTTGCTAAACTAGCTAGCTAGTTCTTGGTGCAAAAGATCAATGTAAAAGATATCTTGGAAGAGATTCGGCCTGCTCTCTAATTCAAGAGCTATTGGGCTTCATAATATTTCATGATATAAATATAGTTGCAACCATAATATAGTATCTGTGGTATTTAACTGTTTACTGTGGTTAGATACAAAATAATCATATTGACCTAGACCTCATCCCACATGAGGTTCAAAGTCAAAGGAGGGGGGGAACATATTTAATCCCTATTTTACAGATGGGGAAACTGAAAAAAACGAATGACATTCCCAACCACTTAGTACTCTCCACAGTAAGTACTCAAAAGATATGATTGATTAAGTCAGGGTCAAGAACATTGAGTGAGTCTGTATGGTCTGATAAAGGATGTTTACTGGAAACAGGATCTGGACAGGATTAGGGCATCTTTGCTCATAGAGATATATCTGATGAAGCATGGGGGTTGCTTTTGGAGTAAATTGGTTGCTAGAATCAGATCTTCCAAATCTGCCCAGAAATAGGAGCAAATGTCTAGTGATGTTTCTCTGACCTCTAAAATAACTGAAATTCTGCATATTTCTTGCTTTGATACTCTCACTCTCTTCCAGCTCGAGTTTTGTAGAGGAAAACCTTGAAGCTTTTTTGTTGATGGTAGTTTCCTTTGTCTTCTTTTTGGTTATTTCTCAGCTTTTCCATCAATAATATTTGTTGAGTGCCTATTCGGAGGAAACCATCCTATTAAGGGGTTGGGAGAATACTATAGTAGACTATACTACTGTTCTCCGTGCCTCATGAGCTTGTAGCCTTCGCACTGCCCTAGATTCCATCCACATATTCAGTTTGCCCCCAAATCCTGTCAGTTCCACCTTCACAACATTGCTAAAATCCATCCTTCTCCTTCCAAACTGCTACCACTCTAATCCAAGCACTTCTCTTATCCCTTGACTACTTTATCTCCCTCCTTGACTACCTCCCTCCCTCCCTCCCTCCCTCCCTCCCTCCTATCTCTGCTTATTCCAGTCCCATCCATCCCCACATCAAACAGAAGTTCCTTACCATCAGCTTTAAAGCACTCAATAAGCTCTCCCCATTCTACCTCTCCTCACTGATCTCCTACAGCCCACCTACTTGATTCCACTGGCACCAACTTGTTCTCTGTACCCCAGACTCATATATCTCCCTGCCAACATCTTTCCCACATCCTCCTCTTAGCCTGGAACTCCCATCCCCTCCATAGACATACGAAACTACCACTCTCCCCACCTTTAAATGATTATTAAGGTCACAACTCCTTCAAGAGGCCTTCCCCGATTAAGCCCTCTTTTCCCTGGTTTCCTCTCCTTTCTGCATTGTCCATGCACTTGGTTCTGTGACCTTAGGGTATTTGATATTCACCCCACCCTCAACCCTGTAATACTTAAATGCACATCTTTGAATTATTATAAATTATTTATGTTAACCACTGTCTTCCCGTCTTGACTGTTAAGTTGTCATGGGCAGGGAGCCTGCCTGCTAACTCTGTTGTATTGTACTCCCCAGTCACTTAGTACCACTGAGTCTAAAAATAAGAAACACTCAGATACCATTGATTGAGCAAATAGACTTAGTTGACCTGATCTCTATCTTCAAAGAGTTTATAGTCCAGTTTACCAGAAAGTGAAAGAGTCCCTCATCCCCACCCCATCTCCCCAAAATCTTACTAAGCCACTCTGAGTATCCCATTCAAGGAAGGCTTACTATAACCTAATGTATAGTAAGGGCTCAGTGGTAGTTCTCAGAGATTTATTGTCCCGTTATCACAGATTGCACCCCACCTTCCTAATAAACATCTCTTAATGTATACTGCTGGGCCTAGGGGAACCGGGTAAGAGAGGGTGACTGGCTTATTGCAAACCTTCACCACTATTGTCATGTGATTTGGATGGATTAGAGCAGAATACTCAAACTGCTGCAGCTAGGCTAAGTGAATGGGGCTGTATGCAAGCCACAAGAGGACAACACTTTAAAAAATATATTTAGAAGCAGTGTGGCCTAATGGAAAGAGCATGGGCCAGGAAGTCAGAGGACCACTGTCCTTCGCTTGACTTTCCCAACTCTATAGATGGCACCACTATCCTTCCTGCCTCACGAGCCCGTAATCTTGCCTGGACCCCCTCCAATCTGTCTTCCGTCCCCTCCACTCTACCGAGACTGCTCTCTCTAAGGTCACCCATGACCTCCTTCTTGCCAGATCCAATGGCTCCTACTCCATTCTAATCCTCCTTGACCTCTCTGCTGCCTTTGACACTGTCGACCATCCCCTCCTCCTCCACACCTTATCTCACCTTGGTTTCAGAGACTCCGTCCTCTCCTGGTTCTCCTCTTATCGCTCTGGCCGGTCATTCTCGGTCTCCTTCGCAGGCGCCTCCTCCCCCTCCCATCCTTTAACTGTTGGAGTTCCTCAAGGGTCAGTTGTTGGCCTTCTTCTGTTCTCCATTTACACTCACTCCCTTGGTGAACTCATTCGCTCTCACGGCTTTGACTACCATCGCTACACAGATGACATGCAGACCTTCATCTCTGCCCCTGTCCTCTCCCCCTCCCTTCAGGCTCGCATCTCCTCCTGCTTCCAGAATGTCTCCACCTGGATGTCGGCCTGCCACCTAAAACTCAACATGAGCAAGACTGAGCTCCTCATCTTCCCTCCCAAGCCCGGTCCTCACTCAGACTTCCCTATCACCGTGGATGGCACGACCATCCTTCCCGTCTCTCAGGCCCGCAGTCTCGGTGTCATCTTTGACTCGTCTCTCTCATTCACCCCACACATCCTATCCGTTACCAAGACCTGCCTGTTTCACCTCTACAATATCGCCAAGATCTGCCCTTTCCTCTCCACCCAAACGGCTACCTTACTGCTACAGGCTCTTGTTATATCCCGGCTAGATTACTGTGTCAGCCTTCTCTCTGATCTCCCTTCCTCCTCTCTCGCCCCGCTCCAGTCTATTCTTCACTCCGCTGCCTGGCTCATCTTCCTGCAGAAACAATCTGGGCATGTCACTCCCCTTCTTAAACACCTCCAGTGGTTGCCTATCAACCTCCGCTCCGAACAAAAACTCCTCAATCTAGGCTTCAAGGCTCTCCATCACCTTGCTCCTTCCTACCTCTCCTCCCTTCTCTCTTTCTACTGCCCACCCTGCACGCTCCACTCCTCTGCCGCCCACCTCCTCACCGTCCCTCGGTCTCGCCTATCCCACTGTCGACCCCTGGGCCACGTCCTCCCGTGGTCCTGGAATGCCCTCCCACCTCACCTCAGACAATCTAATTCTCTGCCCCTCTTTAAATCCCTACTTAAAATTCACCTTCTCCAAGAGGCCTTCCCAGACTGAGCTCCCCCCTTTTTCCCTCTGCTCCTTCTATCCCCCCCTTCACCTCTCCGCAGCCAAACCCTCTTCTCCCCCCTTCCCTCTCCTCCTCCTCCTCTCCCATCCTATGCCCTCAGCACTGTACTCCTCCGCTCGACTGTATATATCTTTACCACCCTATTTATTTTGTTTATTTTGTTTACTGAGATGTACATCACCCTGATTCTATTTAGTTGCCATTGTTTTTACGAGATGTTCTTCCCCTTGACTCTATTTATTGCCATTGTTCTTGTCTGCCTGTCTTCCCCGATTAGAGTGTAAGCCTGTCAAACGGTAGGGACTGTCTCTATCTGTTGCCGACTTGTTCAATCCAAGCGCTTAGTACAGTGCTCTGCACATAGTAAGCGCTCATTAAATACTATTGAATGAATGAATGAATCGTTGACTCCTCTCTCTGATTCAACCCACGAACTCAATCCATCTCAATCTTCACAACATTATTAAAATCCACCTTTTCCTCTCCATCCACGTTAATGTGCAACCATGTTAATCCCCACCTATGCTAACCTGCCTTGATTACATTATCAGCCTCCTTGCTGACCTCCCTGCCTCCTGTCTCTCCCCACTCCATACTTCACTCTGCTGTCTGGATCATTTTTCTACCAAAATGTTTATGCAGTATTTCCCTACTCCTCAAGAACTTCCAGTGGTTGCTCACCCACCTCTACACCATACAAAAACACCTTACCATTGGTTTAAAGCACTTGATCACTTTGCCCTCTCCTTCCTCACCTCACTACTCTTATCACAACCCAGCCTGCACACTTTGCTCTTCTAATGCCAACCTTCTCACTGCACCTCCATCTCATCTATCTCACGGCCAATCTCTCACCCATGTCCTGTCTCTTGGCCTGGAACACCTCCCCTACTTATTATCTGACAGACAATCATTCACCCTCCCCCACTTCCCCTTCAAAACCTTATTGAAAGCACATCTCTTCTGAGATGCCTTCCCTGACTAAGCCCTCCTTTCCTCTTCTCCCACTACCTTCTACACCGCCTTGACTTGCTCCCTTAATTCATCTCCCCTCCCAGGCCCTCAACATTCATGTTCATGTTATTTATTTATATTAATATTTGCCCCCACTCTAGGCTGTTTCTTGTGGACAGGGAATGTGGCTGTTATATTGTTCTCTCCCAAGTGCTTAGAACAGTGCTCTGTACACAGTAAACACTTAAATACAATTGACTGACTAGATTCTAATCCCAGCTCTGCCGGTTAGCTGTATGCTCTGTGACCTTGAGCAAGTAGCTTCTCTTCTCTGTCTCTCACTTCCTCATTTGTAAAATGGGTACTCAATTCTTGCTGTCCCTCCTATTTAGACAATGAGCATTTTGTGGGACAGGAAATATGTCCAACCTGATTAACTTGGGCCCATCTCAGTGCTTAGCACAAAGTAAATGTTCATAATCATTGTTATTCAGTCTGGAACATAGAACAGGAGAATACCTCAGAATAGAGATAGCCTGGAGGCCAGTGATAGAGAGGACTTCTTGTCTTGGAGAGATACAATGAGGCAGTCCTGAAGATAGCTAACTTTCCTGCAAGTGACAAATGAAGCATTACAAGAAACCACCTGTATGTGTTCAACATGAGGAAAAGCTTGTTGCAAATTGGTCTTTTCAGCTATGCCTACATGCAAGGATAGCATCTCACTGTCAGAAATGTGGACTTCAAAAATAATAAGTGTGTGTGGATGTTGGAAGTGACTTCTGTTTTATTGTTAGATATGGCAAGACAAAAGGGGGAATTCCTAGCCAAATGAATGTGTGCCATATTGTCCAGGGAACCCTGGTCTGAACAAAAAGAGATGTAAGCATTCACATAAAACACTTTTCTCTTCGATGCAGGATGATTTTTAATGGGAGATCACCTCTCCTTCCAATTCAAGCTCCAGTGATCTCATTCATTCTTCCCTCTCTCCCTTCTCCGTCTCCCCATCAGATTTCCCAGATTTCAATTTAGGGTAAAACACTGATTAACAGTGTGCTTGCTACCCATTCAGATTCTGTCACAAAAAAAATTTTGTTTCTCAGTATTGGCAAAAACAGTGAGCATGGAAGATTTTCATTTCAACCTAAAATGTAAATTTCCATGGTCAGAGGAGGAGGGATCCACATGGCTTAGTGAATATCTGTTGTTGATGAGATCTGAAAATGTGTTGTTTTATACAGACTCTGTTTATTTCATTGTAAAAATGTGAAACATGTGGAAATATGTGCTGTACAAATAAGTGGGATTATCCTTATTATTCTCATCATGATGATCTCTTTCATTTTCTTTAGATTTTTTTTAACTTTCCCTCGCTACCAGTTCCTCAGTTTCACAGCCTGCTAAATCTGTTAGACTTCATAAAGGGAGTGGGTCTTTTGCCTGCAGTGGAAACCCCTTTCTCTAACTATAATTTCATGCTAAGCCAGACCATTACTAGATGATAGTTTTCTCTTGAAAACTGGCAAAATAAGATAAATTTTCTAACAAAAAAAGAAAACCCCCAGTGCAACACCAAAATTACAAAATGGTCCCTCAAAAGATAAGCTAGCATAAAGTAATTTGAGAGTGGTTTAGCAATGGGGAAGGAATAGTTTATGCAAAAGGGGCTGTCTATTTCCATGGGTCAGTGAGTCACCCGGAGACAATAATGCCCTTTTATAGGAATGCCATCTCTTGGCTCTGGGAAGGAATTAAACAGAAATGTGGGTGGTCAGCTTTAAGAAGGATTTATTTCTAGTTGCTAAGTGATATTTTGGTCCAAGTGATATTGGACAAGAGACAGAAGGCTGATAATCCAAGGATTTGGACCACTAGTATATACTGCCTAAAGCGCACGACAACAAGGCCATTAGGAATGCATGCCTAGTTGTTACTGAGGATGGGGCGTCTCAGGGAGTTTGAGAAATCAAGGGCAGAGCTATTGGTTTGTAGACTTCTCTTCCCTTGGCTAGAATTCTGAAGGAGGCACACTGATGGCTTTAGTAATGGAAAGCTCCAAGAGCCCTGAAGCAGAAGGAAAAATGGAAGTCAGTTTTAGAAGTGAAGAAAATCTTTTGTTAAAGGGAATTTCCCTGAAACTGGGAGATATCAGTAGGTCTCCCAATGTATTAGCTATCACCAAGATTCCAAATCTCTGTTGTACATGATAGGACTGCATAAAATTATCTACCTCATTGAAGCTTACTTTTGGCAATTACAAAAGCCAACCAAGATGTTGGTGTGATACCATATTTCAGAGACACTCCAACCAATGTCTAGGAAAAAGAGTAAAGTGGCACACGCAAATGAAAAATTCCCTCTGACTGAAGAATTTGGGCATCTGATAGATATGTTTAGAAATTCTTTGGTTTCCAGTTTTGGTTTTCCATGTTCAAACATGGAAATTTGAGTTTTATCTCCTTCAGCATTCCTCATCCAGAAGGAGAGTTCAGTGGCGATTACTGACGTTCGAAGAGTTCAACACTTTTGGAAACCTAAAACATTTGAAAAATAGCTGAGGATAACCTCTGAAAATAATTTCTAAATTGAACATTGAAGCATAATTTCATAAAGGGTTCAATTGGTTGATCAAAATGGTGTTGGTTGTGTGCTTTCAAAGTAAACTAGTGAAACTATGGTCCAAGTTAGCTGTTCTGTTTCCAAAATATTCATAACAAATCTTTAGGGAACTCCTAGAAACCTAGCACCTGAAGGTAACATGAAAAAGGGAGTCAACTCTCAAATTTGAGAAACAAGTAGCAGAAATCAGATACCCAGAACTAATTTAATTTCCCCCATAGAACTTTGTTACAGAGAGTTTGGGACTGGGATATCTGTATTCATGCTGCGAGTCTCTATGTACTATACTGAATTGTACACAGTGTTTATTCAAAACACTGAATCATTTATGATATACATTTGACTGGTTCATTAGGAAAATTTTGATATTCTTTTTTGTCCACTGATTCCTGTTAATCAGTAGAATTTATTGAGTGCTTACAGGGTGCCGAACACTGTATTAACTCATGTCTACCAACTCTGTTGTATTGTACTTTCTCAAGGGCTTACTTTTAGGTTCTGCACACAGGCAGCATTCAATAAATGCCATTCATGATGGTAGAGTTGTTAGAAATGATCCCTGACCACAGAAAACTTAGGGGGAGACAGACATTAAAATGAATTACAGAAAGGGGAAATGGCAGAGTACTAGGATATGTATTTTAAGTGCTGTGGGGCTAAGGGTGGGGAGAATAGCAAATGATTTAGGGGTACGATCTGAGGGAACAGAGGGAGGGTGAGTAGGGGAAGTCAGGACAAAGTCAGGGAAGGCCGGTTGTTAGAAGGGCTTTGAAGGTGAGGAGAGTGGTGGGCTGTCAGATATGAGTGGGAAAAAATTTTCAGGACCCAAGGAGAATGGGGGTAATGGGTTGGTGAGATACACAAGATTGAGGTACTGTGAGTAGATTGGCATTATAGGAGTGGAGTCTGTGAGTTAGATTGCAGTAGGAGATCAGCAAGGTAAACTATAGCCGAATAAGCTTTGCAGTGCATGCCAAGCAAATTTGTTTTTAATCCCTTACCCAGGGTAACCAGTTGCCTTCTATCAATGGGATTGTCCATAATTCTGTTTCCTTGGCCATTTTTTTCCCCATAAATACCCACTGCATGATTGTCCCCTTTTATGATGAAAGTCCCACCCCTATACCCTGCCTCTAACCAGGATTCAGTATTCTCCAACCCCAAATCTGGTCACTCTACTTAAAGACCATGCCCAGATAGAAATGGACAGAACACTGTGAGCAATTAAAGTGGCAAGTTTTGAGTCTCTAGATTGATGTTGGCACTGGTGAAAACATGGGCAAACATCTGATCGTTCAGTTTTCCTTACTGAATTTCAGTCTGTTCATTTTTTCTGGATTTGAGAATTGTTGTTTCAAATGAAGTAGAGCAGAGTTTTCTTCCCTGCGGAAAGAAAGCTGAGAAACTGACCAAACCCTTCACCTATCTCTGTCCAGGAGTAAGTTAATTTACTGTGTTGCACAGCTAGCTCCCCTTTGAATTTTGATGTAGCCCCCATGACAAGCTTCCCTCATACTTTTTCATTGTCTTATTCCCCAAAATGTAAGGGAGATAACCTGACAGATACCTTCTTTGAGTTTTGTGGGTTCATGTAATCAAATAAATTATTCTTTTATTTTGAGCAACAGATGAATCTCAGTGAGTGATTCAGTTTGTTCTAAGACATCACGTGATAGATCCTGACAGGAAATAATTCTCTAAGAGTCTGAAACAAAAGGAGAGTCTTCCTGATTCATTCAATTCACAAGAGTAAAGTTTCCATTTCCTTCGTAGTGATACATTTTGTGTATTGAAAACTCATTTTCGTCTAAATGTGATGTAAACGAGTCTCACTAGGATGTGAATATTTTTACTCAGACAACACTGTAAACTCATCTGTCTGCTGATATTCCCCAATATGATGGTAATCATGTTACTTATCTTTTAATTTTAGACACGGTTGATGTACATCAGAGGTGACATTCCACTGGGACTTTCACACATAAAATTGATACTTTATCCCTTTGCAATGTTTTTACATCTAGATCCCTGTTTCCCGATGTGCCTTTCTAAATGACCGTGGGGTGAGCTTCAAAAAATGTAAATCACAGGCACAAAGTCAAACCGTGAAATGACACTTGTGTCTATGAGATAATGCAATTCTATCAGTTAGAATACAAAATGATTTTGATTTCCATTGTTTCTGTCATGGAGTCTTGGCTTTTTTTTTTCCACCTCTGGCAGGTATCACAAAATATTTCACTGCCCTGCTAGGCAAGTTGGAAAATTCATGTGTGCATAGATCCAATCATAATACCCAGGAATATGGAAAGCATGCGGTGCATTTAATGTATATATCTAATTTAATGTGTATACCTCTCATTATTCCCCATCCCCCTCCTTCTAGGGGGAATTGTGCTTTCATTAACCCACAGAGAGACATCCTCCTCAGATTTATACAGGATTGGAGAAAAGGTCTCATTACATACATATTAGGGAAATCCTTTTCTCCACATAGTTGTGTTGGCTGGGTCAGTCCCTCTCCACAAAGTATACAAGTGCTACGAACCCAGAAAACCATCTAGTAATATAAACTTAATGATGCCATTCAAAACACTTGATTTGGGAGTATTGTAATCTGTCCAGACCCTTCCTCTGTGGTCTCTGTTTGGAACTGAATCAATTCTTGCAGTTTTTAGCCTGATGGCCCAGCTTTGTGTTTTCAGACTCTTTCAAATTGTTGCCTTCAGTAGAGGCAACAATTCTTACCATTATTTAATGTATTTAAGGGTACTGGTCTGAAAACTAATGTCTACTGATGTTGAGACTCCTTTACCTACTTGTCACCCATTATTTAAGAGAGGGATCTTACCCTCTCCCAAGTGCTAAGTGTTCAGTGTTCTGGTCCTCGTAGATGCTCAGTAAATGCCATTCATTAACAGGTCAATTCTTCTACGGCACCCAGCTTGCAGTCTTAAGACCCTGTCAAGTGTTTTTTGCACAAGACTTTCCCATTCCTAAACCATTAAAGGAATCTTTCCTTCCCCTTCAAATTCACCCATCCAAATCCCTCACCATTTTCAAGACTTACTCACCAGCCAAGACCTACAGAAGGCAAATCTCTAATTTAGCTGCCTCATTCTGGTCATGACTCACCATCCTATGTCTTGTGTGCATTTGTTTTCTTCAGATTCTCTTGAAAGAATATGAGAATCAGGAAACCAGAATTCTAGTCTCTGCAAGTAGGGAATACCTACAGGGCCTTTGTCAACAGAGGAGAAGGTTTCAGTCCAGAGACACTTATAGGGCATTCCATGAGGTAGACAGACCCAACCGGAACTGACTTTTTATGGTATTTGTTAAGCTTTTACTATGTGTCACGCACTATTCTATGCCCTGGGGTAGATGCCAGATAATCAGTTCAGATACATTCCCTGTCTCACATGGGAATCATAATTTAGATCAAAAGGAGGAGGATTTAATCCCCATTTTTCTGATGAGGTACCTGAGGCACAGAGAAGTTAATGACTTGCTCAAGGTCATTCAGCAACAAAATTTGTAGCAGGGATTAGAACGGAGGTCATCTGACTTCCAGGCTTGTGTTCTTTCCACTAGGCCATACTGCTAATTGGCTAAAGTTGGCCATGAGCACCACAGAGACTACAAGGCAACTACCTGTTGTTGGGTTAATGCACTACTTTGCTGCTGCCCATTGAGCAATAATAATAATAATAATTATGATAAAGCACCTCTCCTTTCTCCTACCCCATGTGGGACAGGGACTGGGTCCAACCTGATTATTCTTTATCTACCTCCAATATTACTGCTCAGTAAATACCATTGATTGAATACAACCATTTGATTGGCTAAGATTAAGGAGTGCTAGTGGGTTTTTTAAACCGATATCACTAGAATTGAAATCATCAAGATACTCTGTCCTGATGTCTCTGCCTGAGGCTTCTCTGTCTCCATCACCTTTCTATCTGTTTATGTAATGAATTACTTGCCCTTTTTCTTTTCCCTTATGTATTTGATAATTTGTGCCCAGGTGTCTTCCCTATTATAAAATTGCAAGCGTCATGAAGGCAGAGACTGTATTCTGTTTTTTTCTATTTCCAAGCATGTACATGTTCACCCACCCTTCAGTCCCACAGCACTTATGCACCTATCCATCAGTAATTTATTTTACTTCCTCTGCCACTAGTCTGTAATCTGGTAGACAGGGATCACCTGTACTTAGGCTTTTTATATTGTGGCTCTGCACACGGTAAGTGTCCAAATTCACCAACTGGTATGAAGTGTACAATAAATACTAGTGGCAGTGGTGATTTATAATTCATCTTCATCAGTACAACAGAGAGTGTATGTCTCATTTTTAAGTACTTTCCTCCCTCCAGAACAATCCCACTGCAGAATTTGCTATAGTCTTCCTGCTGTCAGTAACTGTCTATTCTAAGGCTTATATGTCCAAAAGGAGCAGGATGAAGAGTTCGAATCCGCCTTACCCAGGTTTTTCAATAGTCAGGATATGAAAAATTGAAATCCTTCCATGAGCTGATTATTCATCAAATTGCAAAACTTTGATCAATCTATCAATGGTATTTATTGAGTGTTTACTGACTACAGAGCACTGTATTCAATCCTTGGGAGAGTATAATACAACAGAACTGGTCGATTTGCTGGCCAGACCAAGTGAGTGGAAAGGAGCCTTGACAGACACCCAGATTATTCTGGGAAGAGCTTCATCTACCCTGGAACAGAAATATGTTTCATTTTCTACCATCAGTATCTCTCTCTTCTATTTTATTTTTCCACTGCCTGCCCACAAACCTTGGGCAGGTTTGTATAGTAGTTTCATTTTTGGTGTGTGAGTTGCTCACTGCTGAGTTGCTTTGGTCATTGGTGAGCACCAGCTCCCAGACTGCTGCATCGGGCTGCAGTGCAAAGAATGTAATCCTCAAGATGCCCAGTCCAACTAGAAGGAAACTGAGATTGAACAGTTCAGCAGAAAACATGTGCATTCAAACCAGCAACTTTAAAATTGCTGTAAATATTACCAACTTTGAAAGTAACCCATAGAGCTTCCCCCTCACCTCACCTACTTGCACCTCACAGAGAAGCAGTATGGCTCAGTGGAAAGAGCCCAGGCTTGGGAGTCAGAGGTCATGGGTTCAAATCCCGGCTCTGCCACTTGTCAGCTGTGTGACCGTGGGCAAGTCACTTAACTTCTCGGTGCCTCAGTTACCTCTGTGAAATGGGAATTAAAACTGTGAGCCTCACATGGGACAATCTGATTACCCTGTATCTATTCCAGCGCTTAGAACAGTGTTCTGCACATAGTAAGCGCTTAACAAATACCAACATTATATATACACGTTGTTGTTTGTAGTCTGCAGAGAGTACAGCTCCTGAGATATGACATGAGCATTCCTTTTGGATTAAAATCAACCAATTGAAATCCTAAACACCAATAAGGATGAATTATTGGCTGCACTGTAGAACTTTCTCTGGCTGAATCTTACCATCCTTTAGATACCTCTGTTTAGTAACGTCAACAGTATTCACAAACCTTCCCCTCTCCCCACAGTGATTCCAGCATACTCTATCTTTTCTTAAAATAAACCTAGCATCACACAAAAGGTTTTCCCATTATAACAGGCTGTGGAGTGTTCTAAATAGTTCTGCAATGCACTGGGGTGTCTGACACTTACACCTTATTTCCTTAAAATATCTCTGCACTTAAACCATGCTGGTGATAAGGATTATGCATTTTTTTAAAGTCACCTATATTCAAAATCTAGCACAACTTTTTAATAAATGATTCAGAGGAATTAATTTGAGCTCAGTGGCTCATTTTCATTGAGTAATAATAATAATTGTACTTGTTAAGCATTTACTATGTGTCAGGGCTGGGACTAAACACTCAGCCAGATCCAGGCAAATCAAGTTGGACACAGTCCCTGTCCCAGAGGGGTCTCACGATCTTAATCCCTTTTTCACAGGTGAGCAAACTAAGGCACAGAGAAATTAAGTGACTTGTCCAAGGTCCCACAGCAGACAAGTGGCAGAGTCCAAATTAGAACCCAGGTCCTTCTCTCAGACAGATGCCCTATCCATTAGGCCATGCTGCTTCTCTTTTTAGTAATGTTTGATCAGTTTAGATCTGATTGGTGAATGGAAGACTTAACAATGCCAGGAAAATCTCACGGAAGCCTTCAGAGTCTGTTAGGGTAGGAGTTTGCTTTGAAGCTTAGAAAACAAGAGAATGGGAGTGGATTAAACCAATAACGTATTTGCTAATGAGCAAATATTTGAACAATTGTATTTGCTGTTTGGAAAGATGCCAACTCAAAGCACTGTTCAGTACAGGAGATAAGGCTCCATGCGATTAAAGGTTTTGTTTGCATGTTGCTTCTCTGAAGTTCATCTGACAGATAATGATACGAATAAACTAAAGCATCATGTTCTGAAGCCAGTCTTTCAGGGACATTTTGTGTTGAAATAACATCTGGAAAGAATTTGATGTGCATGGAGATTTGTTTGGGAGCTCTTTTAAACTGGAGAAGGAAACAGGATCTCAGGAAATCAGCACATGAGGAGATTGATTGTCCAGTCTGGGCGGGGTAACAACCTGTACAGAGCACAAACAATGCAATATCTCCCTGCTGGTTCAGCCAGTTAACACATGGCGGGCAGTGCAACTGCAGCTATTTGTGCTCTCTCTTCTCTCCTGCCTCAAGAGCTGCCACTGCTAATAATAATAAAGATGATGGTATTTGTTAAGCACTTACTATGTGTCAAGCAGTGTTCTAAGTGCTAGGGTAGATAGAAGCTATTCAAGTTGGACACAGTCCCCGTTCTTCTTGGGGCTCATGGTCTTAATCCTCATTTTACAGATGAGGTAAGTGAGGCACAGAGAAGTGAAGTGACTTGCCTGAGGTCACACAGCAGGCAAGTGGCAGAGGAGGGATTAGAACCCAGGTCTTTCTGACTCCCAGGCCCGTGCTCTATCCACTAGGCCGTGCTGCTGCCGTGGTGCCTTTCCTTGCCTCACACTTAGTAGAAAAGATGGTTTGCCAAAGATGGTCAGAAGAAGATTGTGGTGTAGATGGTGAATCACTGCTCTGTTTTCAGCCCCAGTTGAGCCCCGAAGTAGGGAGTGTGCAGAGGGATCTTTTGCTGAGCAAAACTGTGAATCAATCGACACTTGTATTTATTGAATGCTTTTGTGTGCAGTATACTGTACAAAGTGCTTGGAAAAATCTGATATAACACAGTTGGCATATGTGTTCCCTGCCCATATGTGTTCCCTGTCTACAAGTGAGTTTACTTGGCCTGTTTCCCCAAACTTTTAAGTTCAGCATAATAATGACAGTATTTGTTAAGCACTAACTGTGTGTCAAGCACTGTTCTAAGCACTGGGGTAGCTACAAGCTAATTAAGTTGGACACAGTCCCTGTCCCACATGGAGCTCATAGTCTTAATCCCCATCTTACAAATGAGGTGATTGAGGCACGGAGAAGTGAAGTTACTTGCCCAAGGTCACACAGCAGACAAGTGGCATAGCCAGTATTAGAACGCAGGTCCTTCTGATTCCCAGACCCATGCTCTATCCATTAGGCCACACGGTTTCTGGAAGGGACAGTTGGGAACACCTGATGGTAAAGGGCTTTTAAGTTGGGGAGAAGGTCTAGGAGGAGGGAGAGACATGACTGCCACTTGAGAGGGAGGAAAAGGATAGAAATATGACCCACAGAAAATGATTTAATTAGGGAGGAGAAGGAGGGCTGAGGTCTCTGGGGGTTACAGTAGCTGTGGCAATATGACACTGAAGCCTGCCACTGACTGGACTAAAGTCTTTCTGTATTTGTGAGCTTCTGTGAGGTGTCCATCTCTTTTTCTTCAGCCACAGGAACCCTCTCTCCTTTATGGACCCAGGTTACTCTCGCAAAAAGTCCAATATTCCAAGAAGACACATTTTTCACCTCATGAGAACTATTGGGATATTGGGTTTGACATCCTCAACTCAAACAGGCTGTTTTTAGAAGGAATACAGAGGTAACTGGCCTAAGCAATAGTACTTTTATTCTCAACACAAAGACTACTTTTGCTCATGGCCCAGCAAAAGCAGTAGGGCTAGTCAAACGACTGAGATAACAGGAAGCTTTTTTTTTTTTTTAATTAATGTCTCTTATCTGGGATGTGATGTTTAACTGTTTTCACATAGCCTTTGAAAACCAGTGCGGAAAGACCTAGAACATTTTATAAAAGGGAAAAAATACATTTGTTCTTGGAAAAGGAACACACAAAGATAGGGAGTTCTGTTTAATTAATTAAACATTTTAGGTTTAATCATGTCACAACAATAAAGCCAGGTTAAATCACCCCTTTCCTTTCTCCACTGGCTCAATATTATTCTTCTTCTATTTCAACAGTAACGGCAGCCTTTGGAGCTGGAAGCGTTCCTAAAGGACTTGCTGATGTGCAGTAAAAATATTTTAGTTTAAAAAAACTACTCCCCAGTGTACTTGTTTGCAAACTGCTGAATTTCAAGATAACTCTGACTAGGTTCTGAGGACTATTTCTGAGAGTGTAGATCTGGTGTTGAAATGCTTCGCTAAAAAAACAACACTTTTTTCCTATTCTTCTCTTCCCCTTCCCCTCCCTCCCCCAACACACACATACACACACACACACACATGCACATACACACACCCCCATGTCTAATGCCAGTAGAAATACACTGATACTTGTGTGGTGAAATTTCCTGAACAATAATTTGTTGAATCACACTGTGACCATCCATTTCATGATTACAAAACAGTAAAAGCAGTCAAGGGAAATGCAAATTAATATAGTACTCAAATATCCTCCTTTACAGCTTTCAACTTTAGTCAACTCATTGCCAAAAACAAATGTAAAGCAAAGCTTGAATCCTATAGTTCCTGCTGTTTTGGGTTTTTTTTTCTATCCAGAAAAGCTTGGCCATTACCTAGAGACCATCAAGAATTCTTTCATCTGATCCAGAAATTTCTGGATAATTAAATCACTGTTTATTTCTGATTCATCATCATCCATTCTGGTTCATATAAAAAGAAGCATCTAAGCAAATACCTTTCTTAATGGTCCTGTTGAGATCAACTTCTTGGTAAAGTCACTAAAATTGCCAGGCTTTGAGCCGAACTAAGATGACGCTAAAAAATCATTTACCAATGGTTTTAAAGTTGGGAAGTTAAATGAACTTTTCATTTTATACAATAGATATTTCACAGCTAAATACATGTTCTCATTTATGTCCAATAACCAATTATCACCACAATGCTGGGTGATTTACTCTTTGGTCAGAGTCATTCTGCGGGTAACTGAGCATGGCCAGACAAAACAAAGAATTTGGGCTGATTGTTCAGACGACATCTGAGCAGTACAGTCATTCTGGGGAAATTTGCCTGATTTCACATCATTGGGCAGTCTTGGAGGGAAAAGGAATTGGATGGGCTTTGCCAGAATACTCACTCTAGGGCAGGGAAAGAGGTATAGAAAACTAAAAGTTTCATTCAAATTAAAGGGAAACGCACCCTGAGGAGTAGCCCTAACTAATTCAGAAAAGTAGTATGACCTCGTGGAAAGCATGAGCTTAGGAGTCTGGGGACCTGATTTAATTATTAATGGTATTTGTTAAGCTCTTATTACATGCTAAGTACTGTTCTAAGTGCTGGGTTTTCTAATTCCAACTCTGATTCTTGCCTGCTCTGTGGCCTTGGGCAAATCACTTAGCTTCTCTATAAAATGAGTATTAAACGTTTATTTTCCCCCCACTTAGACTGTGAGTTCCATGTTGGGACAGTGATTGTGTCCAATCTGATTATCTTGTGTCAACCCCAAGCACCAAGTAGAGTGTTCGGTAGATATGAAGCAATTAATAAACATTATTATAATAATTATTATTGTTGTTTTTCAGGCAAAATGAAGGTAAGGAAAAGGGGATGTTTGGGAATGAATTAGTGAGAAGCCTGAATTGTAGAAGGTTTTGTTTTGCACATAGCCTATCAACAGTTGTGAGGGACCTAGTTCCTTTGATTGGATCTGTACCCTTGAAGCACTTGATAGTCACCCCATCTTCAACCCCACAGCAGTAGTGTATATATCCACAATTCAATGTATCGTCTGTCTTACCCTCTAGACTGTATGTGTCTTATGGTGAAGGAATGTGCCTATCTACTTTGTTATGTACTGTCCCAAGGGCATAGTTCAATGCTCTGTGCACAAATACTCAAATATCATTTATTAATAAGAATAGGGATCATTGTGTTATTTGTTAAGCATTTACTATGTGCTAGACACTGTACTAAGTGCTGGGGTAGATATAAGATAATTGGAAATTATCTATAAGTCCCTGTCCCACATAGGGATCACAGACTTAATCCCCCTTTTACAGATGAGGAAACTGAGGCACAGAGAAATTAAGTGGCTTGCCCAAAGTTACCCAGTGGACAAGTAGCAGAGCCAGGATTAGTGCCCAAGTCCTCTGACTCCCAGACTCATGCTCTTTCCATTAGGCCATACTGCCTCTGGAGTGCCTGCTTAAATAACTCTGTGCCGGTATTAACTTCAGATTTAATGAGGTCACAGGGGCACAGTTATGGACTTGATCCTCTGACCTGTGCTTTTATCTTTCCTAGTTTGTCTAAGAAAGACAAACTTTCTGCTCTACAAATGCTTTGTAGAGTGGCAGTTTCTAGGGATGGACACTTTGCCACACTGTATATGTCTTCAAGGTCAAGCTTCCACACACCATTAGAAACTAGTCCATTGATTACAATTATGATAACAGTACATTCATTCTTTCTCCCCTAGAACCACCTCTGAATAAAAGGGGTTAAAAACAGTCATTTATTTGAGATGGGCAATAGTGGAGATTGGAAATTCTACCTTTTAGCCCACCCTCATTGAGAAATGGCAGAACATTATGTTTAAAATAAGACTTCTCTGTGCCACAGTTACCTCATCCCTAAAATGGGGATTAAGTCTGTGAGCGCGAGGTGGGCAGGGAGCTGTAACGAACCTGATTACTTTGTATCTACCCCAGGGCTTAGTATGCCTGGCACAAAGAAAGTAAAATGAAATAAAATAAAATATACTAATGAGGTTAGGCATGGCCCCCATCCCACAAGGGGCTCATAGTGTAAATGGAAGAGAGAACAGGTATTGAATCCCCATTTTACAGATGAGGAAACTGAGGAACAGAGAAGTTAGGTGACTTGCTTGAGGGCCTCTGTTTCCCTGACCAGTGCACTTTCTGCTAGACTATATTCCTTCCGTGTACACACAATCCACTCCATTGCTGGTGTCTTCTGGAACTGGTTCTCTTGAAAATGGGAAACACCTCCCACCTGCTGGCCTCCATCAGGGACATGTCATTGTCAACCCTTTCCTTCCTTTCAGGTTGCGACATCTGAAGCATGCCACATGTTCTTGAGAGGCACCTTTTCTTAAGATAGGTAGAGAGGAAGAGGCCAGAGAATCTGAATTTTGAAAGAAAAGCCTGCCAGACTACAAGCTGCTATTGTGTAATTATTTCAGAAGGTTTAATTCAGTCTCTATTTCCACTTTGAGTAGGAGTTTAAGAATTCAGGGCCAGTTGAAGACAGAACACAGCCCCCGCTGCCGGCCTGCTGGACTATAAATTCTATCCCATCTACTGATCCATATCCTTTTCTCTTTAAAAAGCTCTGGCCAGGAGCCAGGCCTCATGTTCTTCCGTTCGGTGGCTTAGAGCAGCCCTCGTGGCAGCTGATGAGCTAGGCCACATCCTGAGGAAGAGGGAAATTCTCCCCCTCCAAAGGTTGAAATACATAGTCCTCATTCCCTGAGTGCTTTTCTCACCTACCTTGGGGCTCGGGAACTCCTGGATTATAGAAAGGAAACACCGTAGGTTGAACATGGATGATTGAGGACTGCAGTGGAGAAGTCATGCCGTGAGACTAGAGAGTTACAAATACAATTGGGCATGAAAATGTTTTCAGGCAAAGCAAGTGAAAGGAATATTGGCCTGAATCTGAGATGGTGTTTGTGGTAGCCTTTAAATTGGATGCTGTGCTTCCTGATATTTACAAATTAATTTCCAGGGTCTAGAAGAAATATCACTACATTTGTGCTGTTCCAACAGTTGGACTCATCTCGCTAATATCTTTGGTGTCCGGATCTTATTTAGGAAAACAAAATATAGAGGTCCAAAAGAAGCCCACTTTACAGACTTGGATATTTGCTTCAGAAATTAAACACCACTTGAAACATTTTATTTCCTATAATATTTAAGAGCTTACTATGTGCCAGGCACTGTACTAAGCACTGGAGTAGATTCATGCTGATCAGGCTGAACACAATCCACGTCTCAGGTACGGCTCACCATCTTAAACTGCATTTTACAGATGAGGCAACAGACCTACTGAAGTGAAATGACTTATCCAAGATCACCCAGCAGACAAGTGGCAGAGCTGGGAATGGAACCCAGGACCTTTTGATTCCCATGCCCTTGCTTCGTCCACTAGGTTACGTTTCTTGTCATTTTTGCAAGCATAAACCTTACAGTGCTAACCATTTCTAGTCTCTTCCTCTCTCTCCTTTATTCAGATGCATAAATGAAAATTGATTTTATTTTAGTTGCATGTTTAGTTGTCAGCACTTTTCTTACTCAAAACTTTACATTCAGTGGTTTGAAAAGCAGTTATATAAAGTTGCCCCAAAGCAGAAATTTAGCATGGGTAGAGTGCAAGCATTCTAAACTGAATTTAAGGAATACATAAAGGTTGATCATTTGTAAACTCACAGTCTTAAAAAACAAAACAAAAGTGGTCTGAGGGGAAAAAAAAAAGGGATTTTTTTCTAGAAAACTAAAGGAGTTGGGCTCTGGAAGTGGATATAATTAAAAAATCAAGATAGAGAAGAAGTACACATTTATGTTCCTTAGCCTTCAGGGAATTGTATATGAATCAAATCATTTATTCATTCAGTCATATTTATTGAGTACTTACTGGGTGCAGAGCACTGTATTAAGCACTTGGGGGCATACAATATAACAATGAATGGACACAGTCCCTGCCCACAAAGATTTTACAGTCTAGAGTGAGAGACAGACATCAATATAAGTAAATTACAGTAGAGTGTCTTGCAAGTCAAGCACATCAGATATGGTGAAGGAAAGGCATGTCCCATATCGATTATAGCATTAACAGAGCAGTTATTGGAAGATGACTGGAGGTCTGAGCTAAGGAAGAGGAGTGATGAAATTTTACAAATCAGTAAAACTTTGTTACTTCAAAAGGTATTCCCTAGCTGATCACTGTGGATTTTTCTATTCAAATTGTTCATTTAACCCAAAGAATGGCTGAAGTAAAGTCTAAAGCAGAAACTAGTGAAAAAAGTCCGAAGTGACACCAAATAGAAGAGAACTAAATGGGGAAGGTCACTTTACAGCTTCCAAAAAGACATCTCAAAGTCAGCTTCCACGTAATCGGGAGTGGTGATGTGTCTTCCCAAGGTGTCTAATAGATGAATAACATATTTTGTGCACCTTTCTGTTAATAATGATGGTATTTGTTAAGTGCTTACTATGTGGCAAACACTGTTCTAAGCCCGGGGGTAGATACAAGGTATTCAGGTTGTCCCACATGGGGCTCCCAGTCTTAATCTCCATTTTACAGCTGAGGTAACCGAGGCACGGAGAAGTTAAGTGACTTGCCTAAAGTCACACAGCTGTCAAACGGAGGAGCCGGGATCAGATCTCACAACCTTTGACTCCTAAGCCTGTGCTCTTTCCACTAAGCCACAGTTCTGTTAAGTGTGGATCCCAAACTCCAGAGAGGGGTGAGTAGAACCATTTCTCAGCTTTGGAGCTTGATCCCTCACAACAGCTCGAGGGGCAATCATCGTGGACACATGGTGTTCTGGGCTTTCAGTTCTGCTTCAGCCTGCTCTCTCACTGTCCGTGATCATAGGCAGGAGGCAGACGACGACCCTGGGGCTAGGCTGCAACACAAGTCGCCCCAAAAGTTAAATTTGGAGCAGGAAGAGGAATAATGTCATTCATCAACAACAGCATTCACCAAGCACCTGCTATAGGCAGAGCTTGGGGAAGATAATCAACCAACAGTGTTTATTGAGTACCTGCATTGTGCTGACCCCTATTAGAAATGCTTGGCATGATTTTTATCCCTGCCTTCAAGGAATTTATAATACGGCAGGGGACATAGACATAAAATGAATCGCAGATATGAGGAAGCAGAAAATGAACATATTAGTTATGTGGAAAAACACGTGCTTAAATAGTAAGGCATGTAAATTGATGGCTGTGGTATATTGTACTCTCCCAAGTGCTTAGTACAGTGCTTTGGACGCAATAAGCTCTTAAATATGGTTAAATGAATGAGTGTGATGGTGTGGGTGGTGCCAAAGCTCCGAGGTGGTTGGGAGGATGTGACTTAGAGAAGAAATATAAGATGAGATCTCTGCCAATGATGAATAACTGATATAGTCAGTTGATAATGGAATCATCCATCTAGAAGGATGACTGAGCTTGGGACAAAGAACTCCATGGTCTCTCCCCCCTGTGGATGGGGCACGGAGTACAACAGACGTGTAGAGAGTCAGGAGATCAGCACGATGCAATTGCAGACAAAGGTTTTAGATATTTTGGACTCATTTTCAGCGAAAATGATGTAATATAGTAATTGTGGTATTGGTTAAGTGATTACAATGTGCCAGGCACCGTACTAAGCACTGGGATGGATACACACAAATCAGGTTGGATATGGTCCATATCCCATGTGGGGCTCACAGCCTCAATCCACATTTTACAGATGAGGGAACTAAGGTTCAGAGATGTTATGTGACTTGTCTAAGGTCACACAGCATACAAATGGCAGAGCTGGGATTAAAATACATAGTGTCCCAGCAAGATTGCTTCAGTCGCCAGTATCGTCTTTGCCATCCAAGTTAGCCAGTTATTTTTCATGAGTCCCCCTGAGCCTGTCCACTTCATGGAATGTGCTAAGGGTCCAAAATCTCTTTTGCGGCACAGTCCCAGCAACCAGTCCCATATTTGCACCCGGGACTACAACTGATGTCCTGTGATTCCTGGGTCATCAATCGATCCATCATATTTATTGAGTGCTTACTGTGTGCAGAGCACTGTATTAAGCCTTGGGGAAGTAAAATATAACAGAGTTCCCTGCCCACAGTGAGCTTACAGTCTCCAGGATGTTCTTTCTACTGCATCAATGGCAGGTCTTGCTAGTATCTGTAGGTCTTGAAAATAGCTAGATAGAGCCCTTCATAACTCTTTGTGATTTGTCTGTTTATGGCTTTGCAATGCTAAATCATGGCAGTCTGCTTCATTGGTGTCAGTGGCTCAAGATACTAATTCTTAATAGTATAGTTGAAAGAAATGTCTGAACTTAAGGTCCTCAGTGGGTTTGCAGAACTTGGTATGGGGAAAGGAGTTTATGTCTAGGAGTTGAAGGCCCTGAGTCTTAGTCCCTGCTGTGTGGCTTTAGAAAAGCACTTAATTCCTCTGTGACTCAGTTTCCTCACCTGCAAAATGGAGATAATAATGGCTACCTATGTTGATGTACCTAACAGGGATGTTGTGAGAACAAGTGTGACCTAAATAATCTGAAAACACTTGGGGAATAATATTGACAGTAGGTCAATATTGCACAAACCTTTTGAAGGAAAACTAAGCCTATATGATTGTTGTGGCCCACTTCCACTATCTGCTTCCACCTACAACTTAGCCTTTCACACTTCATGTGTCAATAAATGGCCTCATTCTTTTATATTTTGTTACACTTAAGGGGTAATGACTAACCCATCTACTTAATCACAGTATTTACTAAGTGCTTACTGTGTACAGATCATTGTCTTAAGTATATATTTAACTAAGCTTGATTAAAAGCAGACCAAAGGAGAAGATCAGACCAAAGTGGTGTAATATACACAGAAAGGGAAAGCAGCAGTCTATATTTTCCTGATTCCCACGATTTGTTCTCAGTGAAAATTCCAATAATGAATCTGAACTGCTTCAGGTCAGCCTGACCTGTGACTTCAAATATTTTTTTCCACAGTCTGTGAACATATGGGTTGAGATGGAGAGCAGTAGTAGCCTCAAAGCTACCGACGCTAGCAATCTTACAGCTGAGTTTTATGAAAATGCCTGCGGATAGGGAAGCTGAGTCTTATAACTGTAGCATGGGTTTGTTCCCTTCATCACTGAGGAGAAACATCAAGATGGAAAACGTCATCTATGAAAATAAGAATATTGATTCTTTGAACATTATAGCATTAATCAAAACAATCATAAACATTGAAGCTTGTCTTTTCAACAAGCTTTATGGGGTGTCTTTTTGTGCATATCAATAATTGCACCTGCAATTACCCAATTGCACTCTCAGGATAAAAGGCAAGATACTAATTACTCCCACCTGTAATGTTTGCACCTGTAATGCTCTGACCTTTCCAAAGCAGATCCCATAATTTTTTCATCCTTTGAGGTACCTTGTAGGTTAACCCTGTTATTTTTGTCTTGACTGGGTAAGGATGGGGCTTGATATTGGTGTTTGTTCATCCGGTATGAATAAGAAAAGGGATTGGGATGTGCAATATTGAATTCACCAAGTCAGCCTTGATGGTACTGGCAGGCATCGAAACCACTTGCTCCAGGGAAAGGTCACTTATGGAATGAGAATAGTGAATTTGAAACCTTAGGCTAGTACTGACTTGGTGACCACCTTGTATCTGTTGAATGGAATTATATTTCCAAAAACAAATCTGAGATCTGTGTCTGGGCCCGCTGATTCTTGTCCCTAGCTGGGTGACCAAGATAAAGATTTAAAAACCTAGTAAGCAAAGTCTCAAACAATGTGTTATAGCAGTGAGAGATCCCTACAGTAGACATACCTTCCTCCAACAATCAGTGGTATCTATTAAGTGCTTACTGTGTGCAGATTACAAAGTGCTTGGGATACAACAGTACAACAGAGTTGTTTGACACAAGCCCTACCCACAAGGAACCTGCATTTCAGTGGATCAGCTTTTATGTGCACAGGACATGGCAGAGAGGTTCCACTGTGACTTTTCAGTCTTGCAACCTGGTGTATTGTATGATCAGCAGTATCATCTTTGAGGGTGAAAAACACCTACAAGTAATGCCGGGTCCATACACTGAATAGGTGAAAGGTTCCTTATGTCATTTTAACTTGCCTCTCAGAAACAGAGAAGTACATCTTGTGTTTTCCCTTTCTATTTGTTTTTTTGAAAAGTGGCATCTGAGTTCAGATCCTGATGGGGTAAAACAATGTCAAACAGAAGAACCATTTAACCTGAGATGAAAATTAATGGTCGGAGTTGAATTAACTCCCTAAATATTTAATTAGATAGAGGCATTGAAGGCAGCAGTCAGGATCAGAAAACCAGCTCTTGATATTGCTCTCTGTCAGCTCCTTCTCTGCTTCAAAACTTCCATTTTTAGGACCTGAGCTTGAGAAGACTATTAAAAGAAGCTCTGGTTCTCTCCCCAGAACTATTATCTTCCACGGCTCTTCTCAGTCAGGTTTTGGGCCTAGATCTGGGGAGACAGACAAAAAAAAAAGAAAGCAAAAATCCAAAACTGGCACTGATTTCGGGAGTCAGTAACACTTCATGATCTTTGTAACACCTCCTGATCTTTGGTAGGATAAAGGAATGGAAAAGAGAGCTCAATTTTGACACCCTTTTGGGTGCCTAAGAGAAAGATGTGAATGACTGAGAGGTGTTTGGAGAAATTTTTCCCTGAAGTGCTGCTGCCATTTTTCATGGTTGAGAGGGGTAATCCTTTTACTCTTGTGGGTGCTCTAGAGAGCAGTTGCTCTCATTATACTAAACACAAAGGGGTCACACGTTTGGAAGCAGTTACAGAATCACACAGAGGAAAGCAAAGGGGGAAAGTTCACGTAACCCATTTGGGCATCATATTTATGTGGTATTGATATATGTTGTTCCTGTATGGGGTTGCATGAATAGTACAAGCATATATTGAGCAACCACTTAGCACTATGCAGTGTACTGAGAGGAAGCTCAGTATGATGAAGTGATGTTTTCCCAGGCCAAAAGGAGATGACGTTCCTCTGGGGAGAGTAAAGGAAGTCTAGAATCATCCCAAATATTAGTCGTTTCAGTGGTTCCTTGCTGGTCTCCTTTTACATCGGGTCTGTTTAAGCCATGTCTTTTCCGTTGTTGAGGTTTTACTTGTTTCATCGTTCGTTGTTTGTCTCCAGACTCCTTCCCGACTTATTCTTAGATTGTGAACTCCTTGAGGACCGTTGCTTTCATGTAAAACTATTCAGAAAATTGAACTGAAGGCAACACTAGGAACAAAGAGAATGAGGGAATGTGAGTTAGGCGGCTAAAACGTCCAGACAAAACCTTTTACCAAATATATCAGTAGGAAAACAGACCTACAATAAATAGAACCATAAATTGATGATCAGTTTCTGTACCTTTGTTGGTTCTTTTTTTTTTTAAAATTTTTAACAAGAAAATGACTCTGCCCAGTGGACTGCATTTTAGTCTTTTTACACAGTCATTCTTTACTTCCAAGTAAGAACTCTTAATGGATGCTATCAAATTGCAGTATCAATTTATATAGTAATATTAGAGTACAATTTCTTTTCTTGTTCTATGCCATTCTGCCCTGTTGGAATGGCATTCACCTATTTTCTTACATTTGTACTCCCCAATTAATGCTAATCACAGTTATTATGCTAATATATAGGTTATACAGTAAACATAAAATAACAAGGAGACTCATTTTGGTCCACACAGGCAAAGCAAGGCACTCTAGAAACATATACCCAAGTGGTAAACAGAATGACCCAACTTGTAGAGAAAGTAGGGAGTGCATCCTAAGAATTAGCAGAAATTGACTGAATTTTGTATGTCATATTCCAAGAAGCAGAATGTTGCACTTAATTATCTGCGATGTTTTATGTCATCTCACTCCTGTGTATTCCACATTCTAAAATAGAGGAATGGACTAATTTCATTAAGTGCTTAGTACAGTGCTCTGAACACAGTGAGCACTCAATAAATATGATTGAATGAGTTATTCACTGCACAAATAAGAATTTATTTTCTTGTAACCGTGCTTATATAAGGTGTTGTAAAGAAAGACCAGGCTGGAATCCAGTCCCCCCGTCAAGCATGCATCTGTTTATTTATTTACTACTTATGTGCCTGTTATCTCTCTCTCTTAGTCCTAATACATCCATTTAATCAATCCAGTTGATATTCACACTAATTCCAAAGGAACGAAGTAGTCAGATCTCCTGGTGGTTGCTGTATAGTAATAATTGTGGTGTGAAAGTGCTTACTCTATTTAGTATCTACTCCTGTGCTTGGCACATAATCAGATGATCACAGTCCCTGGGGCTCAGAGTCTAAGGGGGAAAAATAG
The DNA here is from genome assembly GCF_004115215.2 of Ornithorhynchus anatinus. NCBI lineage: Eukaryota > Metazoa > Chordata > Mammalia > Monotremata > Ornithorhynchidae > Ornithorhynchus > Ornithorhynchus anatinus. Next base: position 32,423,824 of record NC_041745.1, read on the forward strand.
GTATTTTATCCCCATTTGACAGATGAGGAAATTGAGGCACGGAGAGGCTTAGTGACTTGCCCAAGGTCATAAAGCAGGCAAATAGCTGGAATTAGACCCCCAAATCTCTTGACTCCCTGGTCCATGCTCTTTCCATTAAGACATGTTGCTTCCCACAGGACAGATACAAATCTATAACCAGGACATTTACATATATGCATACAATATGTATATATCATGCCCATTATCTGTCCATTACAGATAATGGATACAAATCAGTAAAACAGATCTTTTTTAAGCAATATTACAAGGGAATATACATTTTAGGAAAAGTCAGCATTAACCTGAAATTCATTTTCTCTTGCTTTTTTGTACACAGCTTTAGACTTGATGATTTTCAGGGCTTAACTTCATTAGTTTTACTGACTTCATTTAAAAAAATGATTTTTCTGGGATAATCTATGATATATAATAGATGAAACTAAAAAGGATGCTAATCTCTTCCAATTGAAATATTATTCATAAAATATCAACATTTTCCCTCATAATAGGGAGGAAATAAAATCACTTTTTTTTCTTCCAGGAAATAGAAAAGTGCCATGATTGTTCTCAAATAATTTAGTTAGAAGATCTAATTAAAATGCTCATGCAATCTGGCTAATTAAAAATAGAAGATTACTTAAAAGACCAGGCAGCCACGTATCTATATATACCCACTCCAGACAAAAAGCCTGGAACAGGGAGTGGCATAGCATCTAAACCATGGAGGTGTTAATTTCCTGTTCCCTCCACCCACTGCATTTTCCCCGCAAAACTGATGATCTGAAACAAGATTTGCCCTGATCTGGCTTTTAAAGTGTCTCTCATGGTAGCATTGCCTAAGGCCCAGAATTCAAGGCTACCACCTTGGAATCCTTCGACCCTAAGTGTCACAAACACAATTTAAGATGGATTAGTCACACAGGTATGGCAAGGAAAGATGAGTTGAGTTAGGCAGATTCACAGAAAAATGTTGAGTTCTGGACAAAATTTAAAAAAAAAATCAGCATCAGGGACAGAAAGAGACATACCTGAAAAAGAAAATATTGAAATCTGAACAAAACCTGAATAGCACAAGAGTCCTTGGCAGTTCACTTGAGGGAAAAGAACATTTAGTGGAAATGCGAAAGAGCTCAAGTAATACCTGAAGATCTCAGGAGGGATCTCCCTCTCTCTTTAATAAGGAATCTATCAAATAAATCATTAGCACTGGGTCCTTTCGGCTGTTAATCATGCTGCTATGTTCATCATTTCGTTCCAGCCTCATGACCGAACTACACAGCCCAACTCCCTGATCCCCCAGACGGCAATTTTCGAGCTGAGCAGTTGACTTCATGATAGGTTAAGTGAGGGAACCTTCAAGGTACTCTGTCCCAGAGCGAGGGTATCCAGAAGATTGAGATGCTTGGAGACAGGCATTGGTGCTACAAGAAAAGCAGATGATCAGATAATCAGATGATCACAGTCCCTGGGGCTCAGAGTCTAAGGGGGAAAAATAGGTATTTTATCCCCATTTGACAGATGAGGAAATTGAGGCATGGAGAGGCTTAGTGACTTGCCCAAGGTCATAAAGCAGGCAAATAGCTGGAATTAGACCCCCAAATCTCTTGACTCCTTGGTCCATGCTCTTTCCATTAAGACATGGAAAGTCAGAGGACCTGGGTTCTAATCCTGTCTCTGCCACTTAGGTGACCTTAGGTAGGTCACTTAACTTCTCTAAACTTCAGTTTTCTCATTGTGATTATATTGTCTTGTTTTTGTCTGTCTGTCTCCCCCGATTAGACTGTAAGCCCGGCAATGGACAGGGATTGTCTCTATCTGTTGCCGAACTGGACATTCCAAGTGCTTAGTACAGTGCTCTGCACATAGTAAACATTCAATAAATACTATTGAATGAATGAATCGGTAAAATGGGGATTCAATACCTGTTCTCTCTCTTCCACTTTGACTTTGTGTGAAACAGGGACTAATTAAAGTGCCTGGGATAGATACCAGTTTGCCTTGTATCTGTCCCAGGGCTTCTTACAGTGCTTGGCAGAGTAAGCACTAAATGAATACCAGAATTATTATGGCCATTATTATTATTATCATTATTATATCAATCAATCTCATTTGAGTGCTTACTGGGTGAGAGCACTGTACTGACACTTGGGAGAGTACACAAATAGTGAAGTTGGCAGACTGGTTCCTTGCCCATAATGAGCTTACAGTTTAGAGGGGGATATAGACAATAATATAAGTAAATTATGGATATGTATATAAGTGCTGTGGGGCTGAAGGAGCAAATGAATAAAGGGTGCAAATCAAAGTGTGAGGTTGACACAGAAGTGTGTGGGAGAATAGGAAATGAGGGCTTAGTTGGGGAAGGCCTCTTGGAGGAAATGTGTTTTTAATAAGGCTTTGGCTGTGGAGAGAGTAATCCTCTGTCAGATACGAAGAGGGAGGACATCCCCTGCCAGAGGCGGGAGGTGGGCGAAAGGTCAGCCGGAAAGTAGGCGAGATTGAGGTATGGTGAGTAAACTGGCATTAGAGGAGAGATGTGCATGGGCTGGGTTGTAGTAGGAAATCAGGGAGATAAGGTAGGAGAAGGCAAGGCAATTGAGAGCTTTAAAGCCTAGGTTAAGAAGTTTGTTTCTCATTGCAGAGGTGGATGGGCAACCACCACTTGGAGGAGTTCTTGAGGAGTAGAAAAAAATGGAAAGAACAATTTGTAGAAAACTGATTTGGGCAACAGAGTGAAGTATGGACTGGAGTGGGGAGAGACAAGAGGCAGGGAGGTTAGCAAGGAAGCTGATGCAGTAATCATGGGGGCTAGGTTAAGTGCTTGCTGGTAGCAGTTTGGATGTAAGGAAATTGCAGATTTTAGCGATATTTGTGAGGGTTGATCCGACAGGATTCGGTGCCAGATTGAATACATAGGTTGAGTGAGGGAGGTGAGTAGAGAATAACGCTAAGGTTACGGGCTTGGGAGATGGATGATGGTGGTGCTATCTACAGTGATTGAAAGGCAGAGGACAGCTTTTGATGGGAAGATAAGGAGGGGTGAGGGCATGAAGAGACTGGAGAGGAGAGTGAAGTTTGTTCTAACAAACCCTCAAAGGCAAATTGCCAAGGACATAGCATATTCGAGATACCCTACCTGCTGACTCACTGTCTGCTCAGAATTTTGGCCTGATGAAAGAAGGTTATTCTGATTCCAGATTTAGCTAGGGGTCAGTCACATAGCATAGCTTTCTTCCATCCGGAGTCTCCCAGCCCCTCCAGCATAATCCCACCTTTCGTATTTAAAACAGCATGTGCCATCTTTCTGCCTCAGGCTTTATGTCAATGTTTTGGGCAATTTTAAACTTATTCAGGGAGGAATGAATGCCCAAACTGATCTACCCCCATAAGGTAAAATTCACAAAGGACACATGCATAGTAGCAAGGGTTTTGAGAAACCACAATCATTTTGGTCACCTCTCTGCTATCGGATTTCAGGAAACTGTGAGCGAAGGGAAACCGTCTTAAAATATCACCTGGGTCAGTCAGCTTTGCCCGAGCTTTGGAACTATGGAACCCTGGGGATTGTTTGCTCTTTCAGCCGCTCTCAAATTTCAGGAGTGAACAGTTCAAAAAGAGCGATACCTTCTCCAGATTATTAGCGAGTCTCTGAGATGTCACGTTCGGTGTTGATCTGTAAAATGTCTACTGGGTCTCTCAGATCCGGGATCTCTGATGGATGTCTGGGAGGATAAAGGTCTTAGAAATGGAATCGTTGTTGTTGGGGAAGGGCCGGCTATGTTTGATGCAGCTTGTTTTCTGGTCAGGGTACAGCAAAGGAGCCAGTCAAGGGTAACACTGGACTATACCAAAAGGATAAAAGGGAGAATCTGCCTTCCTGCCTTCCCTTTCTCCATGCTAAGCACAGTCCTTAGATAGTGCATGTGGGGGAGGAAACTGACTTCTTACAAGGAAGTTTCACCCTTCTCTATAGAGTGGTCTTACTTTACCTAAACATTTTCTGCCAAGGATCCTGCTCGAAAGTCAATTGAACAGCTCAGAGGTTTAGGTTCAAAAAATCGAACTTGCACCTTTTTTTAAAAAAAATTACTGATAGCTTTTAGAACGATTTTCAGATAGTTGGTTTCTTTCAACATTTGCATAAAAGAAAGCCGAATGGATATGGGAATTGAGATGCCAATGAGGCTGAATGTCTTGGGTTTAATCAGAGGCACTCAAGCTGCCCATACTAGTCAAGTGTACTACATTTTATTTTGTAATGGGTAAAAGAAAATCAGGAAAATTTTACCTATGTCCATTGAAACTCTCTGTGCTTGAGGAATGTCATTTAAAGTGCAGTTCATTGCAGTGACATTGTTATAATCTCAATACCAGTATGCAAATGCATATTAAAGTCTGCGAGGTCTTACATAAGATACATAGAAAATGTGATCTGAAACTGAATAGACTATTACATTTTATGCAAAGCTATAGCCCTTCTAATCTCTGTGTACTTGCAAGGATGAAAAGTAATTAGTGCATTCAAAAAACATAATAATTTAAATAATAATGTTTCTGAAGAGTCTAGATGTCTTAACTGGTCATATTAGACATGCCTTCCCCAAAACAAATCTTTGCAAGAAGAGAAATGGGAAACAGTATGTTTACCTCAAAATGAGGGTTATAAGTAGATTCTTTTTAGACTCTATCCACATGAAGAATGTGGGTCCTAGGGTTTTGAGTGATTTCCCACAAATTGTCTTTTTCCCACTCCGTATTCATCATTTCTCAGGACTAAAGTGGCATAGGGTGAGAGAGCAGTTATAATTCAGATCAGATTTCGTCTACACCTTTATAGGTTAGGCTCACTCAGAACAACTTAAGCAACTTATAACAGAGTTGCCTTGTGGTAGCTTAAGTTAGTTGATTTGTCTCTGCCTCCCTCCTCCATCTATCTCCCTCACCACCACCACCCCGGCCCCAAGTTGGTCTCTCTTCAATAGTAATGAATTTCATAGTAGTATTTACTGAGGCCCACTGAGCGCAATGCACTGCACTAAAAGCTTGGTAGGTACAAAACAAGATGATGGCACCTTCTCTGCTCACAAGGTGCTTATAGTCTAGTGTGTTTGGAGAGGGGAAGGAAAGAGACATATAAAAGTCTTTAGAACAGTTATAATAATTGAATGTATATGTGTATATATATTTATATATTTAATATATATATGTGTTATATATGTACATATATATATGAAATCACTGCTGAGGGTAAGTATAAGAACTACTTCTGTATCTCTTTTATGTCTGTTCATATTTGAGGATAACACTACTGAAGTGAAATTCCACTGACAATTGTTTACCCATAGCTGAAGTGACTATTTAATTGACCACTTCCATACTCCACATGTGTAAGACAGATGTTGAATGTGAGAAGAGGCAAACAGATCTTGGGGAAAAATTTCTTATCTCTCTTCCTGGAGTGTCTGCCAGCAGGGCTGCTTTCTCTTCAGTTCCCAAGCCACCAATAATCAAGGTCATCCTGTAGAGGACTTGTGCTTGTGATCATTAAAGTGTGGCAAGAGGAATGGAGAAAGGGGTAAGGAAAGAGAGAGATCCTTCTGAGGATAGGTCATGTATTGGATATGAATTTAGAAATAATAAGTAGCATGAGTGATCCACACTTTCTTGCCTTATCCCCATGTAGCTGAATCATGGCTTTTCATAGTCTTCCTGGAAGAGCCAGCATTTCAATATCAAAGTTTAAATATTGTTTGACATAGTTATAAAATTCTCAGAGAAGGGATATAATGAAGTGTGAATAACCTAGTTTGCCATTTCTGCTGACATTACTTGATCAATCACATTCGAGTGCTTAATGTGTGCCTTCATTCATTAAGTTGTATCTATTGAACTCTTACAATACACAAAGGACTGTATTGAACAGCGTACTAAGCACTTGGGAAAATACAGTGTAACAGAATTTGTAGACATGCTCCCTGCCCGCAGAAAACTCTTTAGAGCTCAATGATTTGATTTTGGAAGTTCTGGCCGTGAAAATGAAAGTGTGGGAATCATCTCTGGATTTGCTCACTTAATATGAACATCAGTGGGTTAAAGCGTTTTTCGTCTATCTTGCTTCTCTTGAACTGTAGGGTTTCTCGACTTAAGGAAATGTTTTGAGGACAACCTCTTCTCTGACTCCCATTTTGAAAAAAATGAGTTGGGGAGGGGTTTTCCACATAGTCATGTTCCCACCATTTCTTCCCCTAAGTGTCCTCGACCTTAAGAATTTACATCCTTCTCCCAGAACATGGTATTTGTTCACCACTTACTGCGTGCCAGGCACTGTACTAAGAACTGGGGTGGATACAAGCGAATCAGATTGGACACAGTCTTGATCTATGTTTTTCAGATGAGGTTACTGAGGCTGAGATAAGTGAAGTGACTTGCCCAAGGTCACACAGCAGATAAGTGTCTGGGATTAGAACCAGTGGCCTTCTGACTCCCAGGCCTGTACACTGTGAATTGTTTTAGGACTCCCTTCCCCTCTGAAGTGATCATTTATGAACCTCTAACCCTTGTCTGTTCACACAGGACAATAGGTCTTGAGGAAGAAACACAAGCCTGGGAGGCAGAGAACCTGAGTTCAAATTCCGGCTCTGCCAATTGCCTGCTCTGTGGCTATTGCCTGCTCTGTGGCTTTGGGCAAGTACTTTACTTTTCTGTGCCTCCATTTCCTCATCTGTAAAATGGGGATTCAATACCTATTCTGTCTCCTACTTAGAGTGTAAGGCCTGTTGTGGGGCAAAGACTATGTCTGATCTGAAAACCTTCTTACTACCCTACCACTTAGTACAGTGCTTGGCACATAGTGAGCTCTAAAATACAATTATTGCTGATGTGAACTGCCCATATTGTCATGAGCAAAATAATACAAGATAAGCCCTTAATAAATACCTTTAATGATAATAATAATGCTGGCATTTAAGCACTTACTATGTGCAAGACACTGTTCTAAACGCTGGGGGGGATACAAGTTGATAAATGGAGCTCAATCTTAATCCTCATTTTACAGATGAGGTAACTGAGGCAAAGAGAAGTTAAGTGACTTGCCCAAAGTCACATAGCTGACAAGTGGCAGAGCTGGGATTAAAACTCACGACTTCTGACTCCCAAAGCCCGAGCTCTTTCCACTGAGCCACGCTGCTTCACTTACTTCCCTTCCCTTACTACTACTAATTTGAAAAGCCTTGGTAAGACTTTGAATACAGAACTCATTCTACACTGTCAGAGTCTTGAACAGTCTTCTTGAGGTAGGGTTGAAGAATGAATAAAATTGGCAGGTATCTTTAAGGTTGTGTCACTTTTTGAAATCAATATGTCTCTCCTTCTGAAGCCTAATCCTAGAAATAGGAGTGAAGCCAAAGGTGAATTTTGGTCTCTCAGACAATCTCTTTGTGCGGCAACTGATTTGCTTAGAAGTGTCTCAACAGGAGCATGGAGAGTGAGATTTTGCCCCCTGATTCCTCAGCTCAAATGCTTTTTAATTGCATAGGAAGAGTGATTAGACTGAAAGCGCTTGGGAACAATATCTGGAAAGACAGCATTTCGATCAGAGGGTATTAAAAAGGTTTTAGAGTTGGGAAGACTGCTGACTAAAGTTAATGAGAATTGCATTTCAAAACTAGCTTGTGAGTTCTGACTAAATTTCACAGTTGAAAAGCATATTTCCATCCTCTCTTCAGGTTGCAAGTAAACAGATCATGCCCCCTGGTTGACTAGCCAGATGCTATATAGAGGTCTCTTTGAAGAGCTAATGATATAAAAAGACTTTGGGTCTCATTTGAAACACTAGAGGAAAGCACATTTCTCAGTTGAACTCTAGATTTAAGATTCTGCTTCTCACTCCTGACTCTACCATTTTAATTGTGTGACTTAAATTTGTATCCAGTAGAAGAACTTTTACAAAGATAGTGATACGAATGGGGAGAACTTAAGAAGAAAACCCACATCAGATTGTCTAATGATCTCTTCATTTTCATTTCATAAAAATGGTGAGCAGATGAAAGATGAGTCAAGAGGATTCCTTGAATTTAAAATTGCCCAGCAAAAACAGGAATATCCTATCCTACCAATGTAGGTAGCTGAAGTATATATAGAGTTTAGCGGCAAACAATGGAGGTGATCGAGGCAGTGATATAGCTTCCTTTGCTTGATCTCGCCCAACTTTTTCTTTCCCAACAATATAGCCACTGCCTTGAAGCAATATGTTGGATGGTAATTACTGTCTAAATTGGCTTGCTTACCTTAGTAATCCTGTGTGGATTGGTCTGAAAATCTCCTGCAGGGTTTTTGCTGTCCCAGATTATTTGCTCGACTCTTTCCAAAATATTTCTTGCCCTCTCCCAGGTTTCAATAACTGAGGCTTTTACCTCATAGAGTTCCTTTCTCCCTTTAAGTACAGTTGTGCTTAAATCTTATTTTCCCATATTACTCAGATTGAGGATTCTCATTTACCATGCCAACCAATCAGGGGCATCTATTGAGCTCTTACTATGTGACAAGCACCATACTAGAATTTAAGAGAATATAATACAATAAAGTTGATAGACACATGAGGCTTACAGCTATAGGAAGAGAAAGATGTTAAAATTGACTACAGGTAGGGGAAATAGGAGAGTATAGGGATAGGTATATAAGTGTTTTAGGGCTGAGGGTGGAGTGAATATCAAGTATTTACAAGGTACAAATTCAAGTCTGAATGACACAGAAGGGAGAGGGAGCAGGGGAAATGAAGAATTAGCTGGGGAAGGCCTCTTGGAGGAGATGTGATTTTTAATAAGGTTTTGAATAGGAGTCGAATGGTGTTATGTAGAATATGAATTGGGAGGGAGTTCCAGGCCAAAAGCAGACTGTGGGCAAGGGCTGGTTGCCAAGATAGAGTAGATCAAGGTACAGTGAGTAGATTGGTACAGTGAGTAGATTGGTTTTAAAGGAACTGAGTGAGCATTCTGGGTTGTAGGAAATCAGCAAGACAATTTAGGAGGGAGGGTCAAGCTGAACGATTGTTTGAAAGACAATGGAAAGGAGTGTCTGTTTGATTGGCAACCAGGGGAGGTTGTTGAGGAGTGGGGAAACAAGCCCTGAACATTTCTTTAGAATGATCTGGCAGTAGAGTGAAGTGCGGACTGGAGTGAGGAGAGACAGAAAGCAAGGAGGGTGATGCAGTAGTAAAGGTGGGATAGGATAAGTGCTTGGAACAGTGTGGTAGCAGTTTGGATTGAGAGTATAGGGACGATGTTAGTGATGTAGTGAAGGTAGACCTGAAATGATTCGGTAACAGATTGAACATGTGGTCAATCGAGAGCCCAGAGTGTTTCACATAGCTGCTGTTGCTCTCAAAACCAGAGCGGTGCCAGTTTGGCTCCAGAGCCTCAGGGGGACTCAATCAGTGGTATTTATTGAACACTTACAGGTTGCAGAGCACTGAACTAAGCACTTGGGAAGGTACAATACAATGAAGTTGGTAATACTAATAATAATGTTAGTATTTGTTAAGCGCTTACTATGTGCAGAGCACTGTTCTAAGTGCTGGGGTAGATACAGGGTAATCAGGTTGTCCCACATGAGGCTCACAGTCTTAATGTCCATTTTACAGATGAGGTAACTGAGGCACAGAGAAGTGAAGCAACTTGCCCACAGTCACACAGTGACTGAGAAGTGGCAGAGCTGGGATTCAAACCCATGACCTCTGACTCCCGAGCCCAGACTCTTTCCACTGAGCCACGTTGCTTCTCTGGTAGTCATGATCCTTGCCCACAACGATCTTACAAACGAGTGGGAAGCTTACAAATGGTGGAATTTAGGTTATTCTGCAAGCTGCAATTTCTGGAGAAATTCTGAACCTACCTGACACATCTTTGTGTTTGGAAAAATTATTTATGTGACTTTATCCATCTTCAGTCCTGCTACTTCATTGGCTCTTTGAGTCTGCTGGGACCTCCACCTAGGCTTGAATTCAGCTGTAAAGTCAGACACACTCTGGGGACCCCCCTCCTAAAGTTGGACTTTGCCACACTTACTCAAGTCCCCAGCAGCCAGTTCTTTTTTTTACCAATCCTTCTTACTCGGTAGGTTGGGTTCCTCCATGGCCACTCTAATCAACTCCACGATAGAGTTCTGAGAATTCATTCCATTATACTTGGACATCTCCCGGTAAAACTTGCTAACAATAATACTGAAAGCTACGGTTCTTAATAGGACTTTTATAACTTAAAATTGTATTTCTGAACTTGTTTCTGAATTTTTACTATCCCTTTTTTTTCCTAATGGCATTAAATTCATCTTGAGATAGTCACTCTTATTCCCGCAGGTCAAATCATTCATAATCCTGCACCAGTAATGCCCATGGGGACTTGTGTTTAAAAGCGGTAATTGGCAGAACTTTGCAGACTTTTGCCCTGCATAGCTTACAGTCAAGCTCAGCACATCCAAAATGATTATTAAAATAGAAATAATCTTAAATCACATAACTTGACATAGAACTTTTGTGCTCTATTCTTGGTAGAGGAGTGCTGATTGAGATTATTTCATAAATACACAAACTATTTCCCTGTTTTGTTTTTTTCCCTGCGGCTTTTTCTGGTAACCTACCATACGTGTTTACAACCTGAATTAGAAATTCTCGCTCTGATTTCGGGACATTCTCCCTCAAATGCCCCTCTGGAAAAGGGCGATTTGTATCCTGGCAAGTTTTACTAGAACTAATAAACCTGCAGATCGAGCATAAAGTGTAATTTTTGTGTGGCTTCATCTGAAAGTCTGAGGGGCACATTTATGAACTATTAAGCATCTTCAACAGACTCCCACAGGAAGCTCAATAGAGAGGGAAAATTACTTCTGCCTGGGTCACACATATTAAATTCAGTCACTGCATAAGATTTACATTTTACTGCAAAGTAACACAGAGAAATGAAGTCAGGGTTAAAGGAGAGCATAAATTGTTAGCTTTCTCCATTTTGCATTCTCATCTCTCATCACTCCCTGCAGCTCAGAAAATTTATTTTATCTCGGTTTAATCACCTTCCTGGATGCATTTTATAAACAAATATTGGAGTGGAATGAAGATAAAGAAAATAAACAAACATAAGGTCATTGCCTGGGTACCGTATTTGGTGGAATGAAAGTATGAGAGTGAGATTGCATTGCTCATTAAAATGAGGTTGATGAAGGGGGTGTCCTGTGGGTTTTGGTTAGCTCGCTAAAGTGGGCACCTGGGAGAAGTCAATTTTGGCCTTAGACACACAGGGATGTGCATGATTTATCTATCTCCATAGTGCAACATTAAGCAGAGATTTGACAAGGGTAAATAGGCAGTGCCCCCACTAAACAGGATGTTTCAGAACCTGGTGGAGTCTTTGGTTTGATTGCAGTCAATCAATCAGTCATTTTTTTTTTTTTAAGTGCATGCTTACTATGTGCAGAGCTCTGTACTGAGTGCTTCAGAAAGTACAACAGAATTAGCAGATATGTTCCCTGCCACAGCTTACAGTCTAGAGGGTGAGACAGAGATGAATATGAATAAAACACTTAGTGGGGGGTTTTGAGTTAAAAGGCTATTCACCGGATTTCCAATTCATGTTGCTTGCAGAGTGAATTGTGGAGAGTACATTTGCTTGAGAAGTGAAGGGAAAAAAAAGTATTTGTGGGGCAGATAAAGCAGGGCAAGAGGAAGGGCTAAATAAACATTTTGTTCATTTAGCCTTTGAGGAGCATAGCTAAGCTAAACTTTGAGAAAACACAAAATCATCTAATGGATTTGGGCAAGGTAGACATTAGTATTGCCTGTGTTCTCTAATCCCTCAATTCTCTTTTCTGATAATGATGATAATAATGATATTTGCAAAGTACATACTGTGAGTCAAACACTCTACTAAGTGCTGGAGTTCAGACAAGATTATCAACTTGGACACAGTCCCTGTTCTACAAGGGACATACTGTATGTTGGAGGGAAGAGAACTGAATCCCCATTTTACAGATGATGTCTTTGAGGCACAGAGAAGTTGTGACTTGCCCTAGGTTACATAGCATACAGGTGGCAGATTAGAACCCAGGTCCTCTGATTCCCAGATCTGAACTCTTTCCACTAGGTCACATTGCTGTATCTGAACACAATGGAGGGGTTCAATGAAGAAATTATGATGTTCGTCTTTCAAGTCTCTATCTGACATTTTATGTATCTTTACTATTTGTCAGGCACACTGTTCGGATCTCCAGAGCAGATAATGAAGGGTATACTTTGGCAAATCTCTGAATCTGAGCAATCTAGACAGCCAAACTGGGATAATTTAGGCCATCTTTTCCCTCTTCCAGCCACCCCTTCCTCCACTTCCTGGCCATTTGTTCTTCAATTAGCTGAGTAATCAGATCAGGATTTATCTAGAAAATCACAGCTGCTCATTTCTGTCATTTGGGAGCAGTTTAAAACAAACCATTTGTGGCAATAGCTGGTGAAATTCTATCTCTAATTTGATTTAGAAAGTTGGCATTGAAAATCCAAACCCATACCAAGGAGATGTGTATTTGGTGTTTCGGCCAAAAAATACGCCCCATAAAGCCAACTTGCTAAGATTTGAATTAACTGTTTGAGTGAACAGTTCTAGGGAGACTCTTATAAGATGACAAGGAAAGCTAATTAATATTCCTTGGCAAATTCATGCTTGCCTTTCTCATCTCTCACACTAACTCGGCTGTGACTTTCTTCCCTTCAGATATTATTTATCATCTATTCCAATTAGTTCAATGATCTTGTAAACTGAAGGATGTGTGAATTAAAACTCTCACTTTCTGGACACCATGGAACAAATGCCCTCATATCCCGATATTCCCAAATTGTTCATTGTCCTGCCACCAAGAAAGCCTTAATAGCCTTTTCCTAAAATGTTCCCAATTTCAAGGTATTGTCCATGCTACTCCTCTACCCTGGAATCTCTTCTTGCCTCCTTCCTGTCTTGAAATTTCTATTTTCCCAATAACATCTTCCATGAATCCATTCAGGCTTTACTCTAATCACTACATTCGCCCCATATGTTCTCAAGCTACACATTTTTGATCGTTTAGGCCACTGCGTTTTACATATTTATATTCTTATACCCCTCATGTTTTATAACGATATGTATGTTTACTTACTGAATCTGTTCATACTGCTTTTCCCGGCTCAATACTAAGTTCTATGTCAAGAGCTACTCTTGTTTGCTCCTAAATGAGTAAATACTTCTGCATAACTGAGTCTTTCGGTTTAACGTGTAGACTAATCACCAACTAGAAATCAGCTTCAAGAATATTTATTAGTTTTTAAGAATATTTATTAGTCCTTTTACTAGTGCAACCCCCCAACCCTCTCTCCACCAAATACATGTACCTGGTCCTTAGTCTAAGGCAGAATTGACTCCGTTTTTAAGAATCCAAAAATGCATTGCTGGTGAAGAAGTGAGCCATTTAGCAAATTCTGCGTATGATGGTAAATTTAGCTCTTCAGGGGAATGATAAGTAATATTTCATTTTATGTGCTGTGACATTCATTTGATAAGCTTTCACCATAAAGTTTTCATCACTTAGGATTTTTTATTGGCTGAGTAAAGCAGAAAGGGGAAAATCAAACAATCTTCACTTTATCATCCAAGTTCAATTTGATGCTGGCACCATCTGGTTTCTCTCTGTTCTTTAGTCTGAGTTCTCCAGGGAAGGAAACACCTCTATCCAAAGCCATTTTTATAGACCCTTAATCTAGCATGGAGGACCCGGTGTTCACACAATCTATGGCTCTGTGAAGCATCATCAAAATGAATGGATGGTCATAAATACAAAGCAATTGGATCTGCAGGATCTTTTTAACTGCTTTGATGGTGAAGTCCTATAACTCATCCATGTAACAATACGGGCTAGGACACAAATAATATACATTCTACTTTCTCGAATGTGACTGTTGTATTGTACTCTCCCAAGTGCTTTCTATAGTGCTTGGCACACAGTAAGCACTGAATAAATATGATTGAATGTATGGGTGGTATGGCTGTGTCATCGAACCGGGAGAAAAGGGATGATATAGCTTGCATTTTCCCAAGCAATTAGTGCAGTGCTTGTCACACAGTAAGTGTTCAACTACCATTGATGGACTGGTAGATTAGAGAAAGAGATTTGGAAGTTTAAATTAAAAAAAAAAGTTTTAATTATTCAACCAGTTCCTGTGAAGAGAAACAATGGTTTACAAAGTCACCCTCCCTTTTCTTTTGACCTTTTCACAGTATATATATATATATATATATATATATATATATATATATAAAGATACTTCAGAGTGCTAATTTTGGGCTTTAAAAAAAAATCTTGAAAGATAAGTTTTCTCTATACTTTGGTAAAGGTCACTGTCTACATTGATGACCAAAAGTGATTCCACTTTCAGTCCTTAATTTTCCAGGAAGCTGCCCTAAAAATGGTTTCATGAAAATGACTGATCCAAACTTTGTTTAATTAGAAAGTAAAGGATTGTGACAGTTATGCACAGCAATGTCTTCTCTGCCTTATTTGAAATAGTTACAAACTGAGCTGCTTGACATATAACGGGCTTATAAATATGTTCCCTTCTCATCCAATCATAGTCAAAATGCTTGTCAACAGAGAACTACACTTACAAAAGGAACCATTTGAACATGTTATATTTTAATTTGCGGAGACAAAAATGACAAGCAATTTATTTACATAAAACTGTACAAAAGCAAATTAAATTATGTAAAATATTTCATAAATAGAGGTGGACTAGCGTTTAATACATTTCGCCATGTTTAGCATAGTTGCGTGCATAGTGACTCATAATAAACGATGATAAATTGTTTGCTGCTTCACTATCAACATCCAAGTTGCAGAACAATAGTCAATGATTAATTTTACAAACAGATCGTACCACACTGAATGCAAGTGCTTTAAAAGTTAGGAAAAGTTGTCTGAAAGTGTACCCCAGGTAGCTGGAAAACGATGCCTTCCTCTGGATGTTATGCACTTCAAGCAGAGGCACAACTGAGACGCTTTGCTCTACTATTCTCTTTCTTTTGTGAAGGGCACACTGTATATTTATCACTGATTCAGTACATGGAAAACAATTTTGTTCCTCATGAGATTTTGAGCATGGCTGCGCTTTTTATGGTATTTCTTTGGCCCCACTCTGGTGTTGGTTTTGTTTGTTTCCCTCCCTTCCCCTCAAGTGACAACTTCCTAGCGTAGCCTTTCAGGCAAACCTTTTTAATCCCATTTCTGTTCTTCCCCACATAAAAATACTGCCTCCCTTGTTTACCCGAAACTCAGGCAACAGGCCAGTCAGAAACCATATTGAATAGACATAGTGTATCTGGAGGTTCAGAATGAACGATAATTGTTTTGATTGAAGTTACAGACAACTGTTAATACATATAAAGTTATATAGTTATGCCTCAATCTATAAATGTGTCCTAATGTAAAAGGCATGCAAAGTTTATCTGAGTTTCCTGTGTCTGGAAAAAAATGAGTCATATACTGTACAACCAAAAGAGAAGGTAGTTAAAAGGAAGCAACATAAAAAAAAGTGAAACAAAATATCCAGTTCTTCAATTTACCTTGTAGAATGGACTGATGATCCATCGGTGTATATTACTATTCCTACATATGCACTAGCCATTTAGGCAGAGGGTTTCCTTTTGAAAAAAACAGCCCCAATCATGCCACAATTGCATTTGAATAATGACGGATATTTAAGACTGGTCCATTATCTGAGTTTGGCAGAAGGCAAATTTTTAAATATAGCATTTATACTTTTTCAGAAAATAAACATGGATAAATATACAGATTCAAAAAAGTTGGGAATAGCCCGTTACCCCTCAGTGTCCGAACCCAATCACCATTTTACCATAACAACAGGTATAAAAGGCACAATTGCATATTTTGCATTCACGCTTTTAATTTTTTCTTTTTTTTTTTTCATAAAAAAGCACTCTATATATGGAGTGGCACCAGATTTAACCTATTCCAAAAAAAAAAAATACAAACACAAAATATATTTCTTGTGTCATGCCGGTCATAATAGTAATAAACAGGTTATGATGGCTAGCTCTACTAGAATTACTGTGAATACTTACAGTATACTGAATTTTATCCTTTCACACCCATTTTATTTTTAAGGAGCTTCTCACAAGTTAAATGACTTAAGGACAATGCTGTTTTTATGTGGTGCAAACAATGATGTGTGACTGCTGATCTGTTTTAGCTGAAGGTCCAATATGACCCATACTTTAGCTATTAGCTTTGTAGACAAAAAAGGATTTAAAGGTAATAGTGAAAGAAGCTATTTGATTGTTTTCAAGGGTTTCTTCCAAGAAAATAAGTTTCTAGCAAAGAAAAAAAAAAAACTTTGAAAATCTGTGTTATGCCATTGTGTATTCTGTTGAAACGTGCAAGAAAAATGTGTATACATTAATTACATAAGTATCTTTAGAAGTGTTTTTCTTAATAAGTACTTACAGATTATACAAGGCAGTACTGCTTTAATGCAGTCACCTTACAAAGTTCTAGAACTGCATCTCTCCTTAATTTAAATAATCAAACAAAAAAGTTCAATTAATATTTTAGTCTTTATATATTTCTCAAGTACATGTCCTCTTTCCTCATAACTACTATTCACAAACTAACACCAAAATGAAAACTCAATATAAGAAGGAACCTAATGTATTAGCCCAGAAGTGCACCCCACAAAACAGAGGATTTTCAAAAGATAAATATCGGGATGAAGCTGTCCTGAATTATCAACCTATACTCCCAGCTGCCTAACATTAGTGTCTAAGTAATTTCACAAGGCAAGGAAACTACCCAAAGCTACATTGTGACTACAGTTTACTAGAGAGCCCTCCGGCTGATTCTAGCCTTTGGGGTTCATAAGCATCCAGAGATCTGAAAGCTTGCTCTCTCCTCAGATTACCCCCCTTCCCTCCCACCGAAGTCTTGACCGATTGTCAGTTTCATCTGAATGTCCCCAGCTCGATATTTCACTGTATCGAATGACCGTCAACTGAACTGGTTCCGTGTTGGCACATTCTGTTACTTTGTATTGCACAAAAGACCTATGATATCATTCCCTATTTTCTTGAAGACGTGCACACCGTGAGAACCGTCAGAGCCCAAAGAGCCCACTGCCTCCACGTTCGGTCTGGATTCCTTTGTGAGTCATCTCGAAATACCGGGTGAGTGGCGTATCAGTGCTGAAGTCAATCAGGCGGGGTTGTCCACTTATTTCAATGCTTTGAGCCTCAACATTATTTTGTATTGCACAGGACTTAGCTTTTAATGCACTTGTGTTTCAAGACAACCTGCATTATAATTTTTGAGAAAACAATTGGTAATCTACATCATAGTTGGCAAGGCCAGCAGGTGTGTCCTGGGCACAGAGGAAATGACACCGGATGTGACTTGCAATAAACTGGTACCAGCAGTTTCCCCCTTCATTCCCCCCAATCCCCCCCTACCCCCCCCCCAACTTTTATGACTTTACAAAAATGCACTCTTCCCTGATAATTTTCCTTAGAACCAGCACAGGGCTTCACTGTATTGCATCTCTTTATAATATCAGCAAACATATCTGATCAGTTCCTTTGGGGCTTTCAACTAAAATCCACTTGGAAAACAGAAGCATGTCAGCTGAGTTTACAGACCATGCAAAAAAGGAATGTTGGGCATATGTAATGGGCGTCCCGTTGCTTTTGAGGGCACGCTGGAGTTCTACGTCAAGACCAAAAAGACTGAGCAATTCCCCTGATCCGTAGTATCATCTTTGGCCTTATAGTCACTACAATCGTCCCAGCTAGGTGATAATGTTGGTCTTGTCCAAAACAAACGAAAAAAAGAAAAAGAAGCAAGTTTTGACAGTCATTAGTATGATTCAGGTGATACTAATTGCTTTACATGTAACTGTGATTATGCTTAACAGAGCTCATTCTATCTATGGATAAAACTGAACGTAGGAGTTCCTGATTTTAGAGAGAGTTATGCCACATATTGGACTGCAGTCTCCGGCTGAATTTTGATTTTTGTGGCAACCAGCCTCAGTTGAAAATATTAAAGCTGTGATCTTCACAAAGTGCTTAGTAATGGATCGCGGTTGATCGTTAATCAAAGGTACTGAGTGTTTGCATGTTTTAGAAGGATCGTCCCTGCCAGGGATCAGCAATTGTCTGATGTTGGGTTTAGATTACAGTTTTTCTGACCTGTTATTCTCAACAAGCCAGGTGACAATCAAACAAAATCGAAGTGGCTAAAATCATGCTTCAGCATAAGGTAACGACAGTGTGCTCTGTTCTTCTAATCAGGCTTGTTACCATGAAAGAAACTTGCAACCATCAATTTAGGAGGAAAAGAAAATCTTAGTGAGGGTATTAGACATGCAGGTAACAATAATGCTCTCTATATTGTACATTAGAGTCAGGCAGACCTTATAGTTACATGCCTGATAAGGAGGCAGAAGTGGCAGGCAAAGCTTTGTCTCTTTGGTGACCCCCCTCTTTTTTTGAGTTGAACTGTTTGGATTTCAAGGTTTTGCCCCTTTAATTTTTCCTTTCTCATATATGAGATAATCTTGTGGTTGCTTCTGATAACCTACAGGTAAACCTCTCTTCTAGTTAAAGTATTGACAGGAGATGGCTTGTATTCCCCCGTCTGTGTAAGGGGAATATCCTCTGGGTTGGCTTCCTCATTTTTGCTGAAATTAGCTGCGCTGAAGGTCTCATAGGATGAGGTCAACTTTTTGTTCAGGAGATTTCGGTTACGGTCACCCATGATGGAGGGGTCTCCATTCGCCAGCTTTTCCTGGCTGCCTCGTTCACTGACAGGCATGAAAGTGGAGAGTTTTGGCTGGCTCTTCGGCTTCCTTTCGGGGGAAGTGCGAACTGGCATCCAGCACGAGTCTGAGTGACCATATTCATCGCACTCTCGTGTGCACTTCCCCGTCAGGGCTACATCTGGCAGAGGCCTTGAATCTAAAATCAGAAGAGAAAAGGCTATTTAACGATGGGTGACATCCATCTCCCCATTATGACTAACTGAAGCAAAAAAAAAAAAAAAAAAAGAAAAAAAGTCTTCAACCCAAGCCCCCAACACGATCACGATATGATTGTAACAGATATTGAACAGAAGGTGGTTTTGCAATGGTGGTGGGCACATTTTAGGAAGAGAAGACTAATTTTGGTCAAAGAGTTACTTCAAAATTTAACTCAAATCAAAAGGCCCAAGCGACGATAATGATTCTGGAATTTGTGCACTGCACAAGCACTGCACAAGTGTCAGGTCGATTTAGATAATCAAATGAGACAGAATCCCCGTCCCACGTGGGCATCAATAAATGGCCGTTGTTCTTCAAAATCTTTTACCTTTAGCTTTACTCGGCACTTGGCTGTTCAGATCTGAAAAGTGTTCAGTCAGAACAGGCAAAAAGCTTCAATTTGTATTATCTATCCCAGGACTATGGCACTTTCGCTGCTGCCTTCCATCTTCTAGAACTCCCAATTATGAAAGGCGTTTCAGTGGAAAATCTTGTACTGACCATCATTGCAGTCCACCCCAGTAACTCACAAGTGAACCATAGGTGGTTAGTAACTCATTTTTGGATAAATGAAAAGTGAAAAGAAGCAATAGGAGCATACAAACAACATATTCAATTTCTCTTGATCTAATATGTGTTGTAGGAAAGCCTTCTGGATGTGCACGAGGAAATATGCCTGCTGGAACGTTTGCTGAGTGCAGAATGTTTGTAAATGTACTGTGTTGTGTGAAATTCGGTCACATTCCTAATCTTTTGGTGCTACACAATGCATGAGTAATTAGTGATTGCACGCAATGAGAAATGTGCACTAATCCTACCTAGTTAAATCTTTTCAGAAAGCGATTTGAATATGTAATTATTTAATCTTATAATTATATTTTAAAATTTTAATGCAGTTTGTGTCAGCGTCTTTAGGCTAGAGCTGTATATTTTTCTTCCATAATTCTACGTTGTGTAACCTCTTTTTTAAGTGAAACTGTTTGTGCCAAAATCAGTCTAAATGAGGTCAAATCCCTGGATATTATTTCATACACTTTAGAGTTTACTGAGTTAGACCAACAAAATTCCCCAAATGACTAAACTCTAGTTTCTGTCAGACTGATTGGTTTGGGAATATAATTCTAGCCAAGCCCTCAGAATGTTTTAACAATTTCTATATGTTTAACCCAGAAGAGAACAGCTCTCTTGGTAGGGTGGGGAGTTTTTCTAAACTTCCAGAAAACCATACTCAGCCTAGCAATACTGAACATTCTGTAGTCATTACTTCAAACTCTTTCAATGGGACTCCTTTAAAACTTCATTCCCTTAACTATCTTGAATTCAGCTAGTGCAATTGTTCCTGTCCAGTTTCTTCCTTGCGGTGGGCATATTGACCTTTGTCAGGATATCTGTTCATAAATATTGATGCTTGGGAATTCTGATGTACGTGGAGAATTAAAAACATATATGCCAAAATTCAGTGATGGCAAATCTGGAATTTCCCTTATTATCTTTCTCTCTGTCAGTTTACCTGTCAGTTTTATTTACTGAGCATTTACTGTGTGCAGAGCACTTGGGGGAGTACAATATAACAATAAACAGACACTTCCTTCCCTCCACCCCTTCCTCGGAGATGGGCAGTGGAGACTAAGTTTATTGTTTCTCTGTGCATGTAGGGCTGTGATTTTTGAAGGGGTACATTCTCTTATTTTTGCCTCAAACTATTACCTCATTGTCACTTTAAAGTGGTCCCAGGTTTGACTGCAGTTATTTTTTTCCTCTTTCTTCACCTAAAAATATGGCACTGCATGCAGTGATTTTATTAGTTGCTTAGTGTATTGTTATTAGTGATGATTATCTAATTTAAATTCTGCTGAAGTGTTGCTTACATACTGTTTAATTCTTTCCCAAAACACTAATTAGCTGCCATGCAGACATAGGCTAAGACTACAGCATATTAGTTGGCACTTTTCTGGTTCTTTGGAAACAGTTTTGTTGCCTGTATATTTTATTGTCAGTTTAGACTCAGGACTTGCTTTCCTCTTATCCCTTTTCCTCTACACCCCTCTGCCTAACCCACTCTATCCCTTTCTTCCCTATTGAAAGCAAGTCAGAAAATGAAATGTGATGAAAAAAATTTCAAAATGACCCTCCTTATCAGTTTCATTAAAATTCACTTATAAAGAGATCACGATAACTTAAATGACCTCCCATACATGGATGAAGGTCAGTGTTTTGGTAAAAGATATGTAGAGAGCAAAATATGACTTTTCACAGATGTTTAGCCAGTTAATACTGTATCGGGTTTTCTTGTTCCCATTAATTTGTTTAAATTTCAAGTCCAAATCTGTTTCCCCATGCCTTTCTTTTATGTCGTACATTTGAAGACCTGTTTACACCTTATTAAGTACAGTGGAATATCACCTTACATTTTGTTTAACTTAAGCACTTGAACTTCTTCAAATCTCACAAACAATTAAACCTTGTTACATTGATTCCGTTACAGATTGAACCAGCAGTGAGATATCCTGATGCTATTTTACCCTGTCTTTTCATAACACAGCACATGTTCCCAGACAGACTGAAGAACACTCTCGTACTGAAGACAACCGCTTTATTCCTGTCCCATTCTTCCCAGCCTTCTCCATTTGGATCTGTCAGGAAGTAGTTGTAATGGTATTGATTGAGCATTTACTGTGTGCAGAGTGCTGTACTAAATTCTGAGAAAGAATACATAGGTGGAAATTACACACAATCCCTGCCCCTCAGGTGAGTTGTGTGTGTGTGTGGGTCCCAGGGGTGGGGAGGCAGGGAGAGAGGGGCACACAATCTATCAAAGAGCTCTTGTCATTAATGAAGTTATAACCCTCCTCTTCCCCCTCTACTCCCTCTGCCATCCCCCCTTTACCTCTCCGCAGCTAAAGCCTCATTTTCCCCTTTTCCCTCTGCTCCTCCACCTCTCCCTTCCCATCCCCACAGCACTGTACCCGTCCGCTCACTGTATATATTTTCGTTACCCTATTTATTTTGTTAATGAATTGTACATCGCCTTGATTCTATTTAGTTGCCATTGTTTTTACGAGATGTTCTTCCCCTTGACGCTGTTTAGTGCCATTGTTCTTGTCTGTCTGTCTCCCCCGATTAGACTGTAAGCCCGTCAAACAGCAGGGACTGTCTCTATCTGTTGCCGACTTGTTCATCCCAAGCGCTTAGTACAGTGCTCTGCACATAGTAAGCGCTCAATAAATACTATTGAATGAACCCTTGTTTGAAAGTTGACAAGTCCAGTAGGGAAAGATCTGTTTTTTTGTCATCAAAATGGGCAATCGAGACAAGCTACAGGCAGTTGTTGATCAAAACAGAGAGGATTCATCTGCCAAATAACAGCCATCTATTAGGTAAAACAGTTTGCTTTGCATTACTGATTTGCAAAGCAAGTGAAGGGAAGCGACTCCAAGAGTTCATAGAGTGAAATTAAGTTATCTATGGAACTATCTAATCATAGCTTGCCCTCCAGTCCCCATACAGTTTTTTAAAGAACCCAAATGTTCTCAAATTTGAAACTTCCCAGCTTCCTTTGACCCATCTCAATGTGTAACAACCATTACTTCCAAATTATGCCTTTGTATATTTTTTTCCCCAAATATCACATGTGACCATTTAAGCCATTTTGCACAGGTCCAATCCACAGTGGAAGATGGTTAGCACTGAGACCCCAACTTTTGTAGTCTTTTTATATCCTCAAAGACTCCTTATTCTTGTCTTTGGGGTGCATATTTGAAATTCTTTACTCATCCCTTTGAGGTCTTGTTTCTTAAAACTATGCTTTGGTTTGAGTATGCTGATTTTAACACCTATGTGCCATGCTAAACATCAAGAAGCCAGACAGGATCACAAACAATGTCATCCTGGAATGCAGTCAGACCACCATCTATGAAGTTAGGCTTGTCTTATCACATATATGCTGGATGGAATATATGATGAAAATGGACAAATGGCAGGCTACCCAAACCATGTTTTTGTGGAAAGTTGGTTTTGGGAATGTGGAAAACAGAAGAAATACTTTAATGACAAAAATGAAGCAAACCCTCAAATGCTGTGGCATGGCAGCAGACTACTGGGAGATGAAAGTAGAAAATATATTGGTCTGAGTACAGCAATCAAAAATGGAGTGACTGCATCTTTCCGAAAAAGCTACTTTAAAACAGTCTGCAGAGAGAGAAATGAAAATGGTAACAGGCATCATAGGCAAAAAAAGAACTAGTACAGCAAGGATGAACCATTTTCCTTGCTTAGGCTGAAGGAATTATTAGATTGAACTCATCTGCCACATTTGCACATCCCAAATAAATATCACTTACTGTTGGTAGCATCTTGTGTTAACCTTTAGATTGTAAAAATGTTGTGGGCAGGGAATGGATCTGCCATCTCTGTTGTACTGTACTCTCTCAAGTACTTAATACAGTTATCTGCACATAGTAAGTGCTCAATAAAACCATTGATTAATTGACTAACCTGATTATATATATAAACAAAATTTTCTCTGAGTGTATTAAATATGTACAATGGGAGGATTAACTGAAGATATCTACATACTGTAGATGTCTACATCTATTTATATCAGTCACCTTTTTTCTGTGTTAAATATTGGCTCTCTGACACTGACTCACATTTCTTTGACTGTTAGCTCTTTTTTAGCCATACCCACACACTGCCCTGATTTGCATTGTTTAGATTCTTTTACCACCAAAAGCTCCCCCTGCACTGCGCACGTTTACATTTAAATCAAATAGATTAATCAATAATAATAATAATAATAATGTTGGTATTTGTTAAGCGCTTACTATGTGCAGAGCACTGTTCTAAGCGCTGGGGTAGACACAGGGGAATCAGGTTGTCCCACGTGGGGCTCACAGTCTTAATCCCCATTTTACAGATGCGGGAACTGAGGCACAGAGAAGTTAAGTGACTTGCCCACAGTCATACAGCTGACAAGTGGCAGAGCTGGGATTCGAACTCATGAGCCCTGACTCCAAAGCCCGTGCTCTTTCCACTGCGCCACGCTGCTTCTGTTATACTTATTGTGTGCAGAACACTGTACTAAGCATTTAGGAGATTACAACAGTGTTATTAGCCCTGATGCCTACGCTTGATCTAGCAGGCGAGACAGATACTAAAATCATTTAGAAAAATGAGCAAGAAAATGGTTACTTAGGTGAGTGAGTGATTAAGTAATAGGATTTGTACAAAAGAATTCCAGGTGGATGTGAGCACATAAGAACATCAGCACAAAGTTTAACTCCCAACTTTTTTATGAACTTTTAAACTCAATTATCTGTATTCATGCTGAGATAACTAACTTCTTTCTATAAACTCTGGCATTCCATTCAACAGAAGAGGGAGAGTCTACAGTGACAAGCGAAGCATGGGAGGTGAAAACATGTTCTAACAGGTGATTCCCAGCATAGTTGTGTGCTCTTCAAAGTCTTTGCTCACAATTAGGACACAAAAATAGTTTTACAAATGTTTTCCCCAGAGGCCTTAAGTATTGCCTTGAGAGAGTGTTGGAAACTTGAAGCTTTTTGGAGAATAATAGTAAGCATGAGTGGCAGCTGTCTCATGAAAATGCCTGTAAAAAGCTTTTAGTCATTTTCCCTGGACCATGGGAAAATATCCATTTTGCCTCCAGCATTAAAACAAGTGCTTCACTCAGTCAACAGCTATTTATTGAAGGCCCACGGGGTGGATGCCATTCTACTCTGGGAACCTGAAAAATCACTGTTTTAAGACATCTGCTGTAAAAACAAATATTGACTTGATAAATGGAAGCTTATGTTGTGAAGAACCTACAGTAGCCTCCTAATTTAGGAAAATATACTCTTTTTTTTTGGATTGTAATTAACAAGGTAAATGAAGCCAAAAGATGTACAACCCGCCAAGTACTTGACATGAGAACAAGATGATGATGTGGTCTTCCTTAAACCAAATAAAGCTAGACTGTTCCTCATTTGTATATCGAGAATCGGGCAATCTTAAATTATCAAGATTAGAGACCTTGAGTGCAGACAGGCCAAACGATCTGAAGACCTGGAATACAGAAAACAACAAACTAAAATGTCCCGTCTCTTGGATGGGTGACAGTGTGGCCGGAGGTTCCATGGTGATCATTAGGAAGAGTGGTTTCAGTCACTATGGGGATTGATTCTCCAGTTTTATGTGCCCAGTAGATTTATGGATATACCAACAACAGCCCTTTCTCCTTAGACTATGACACTTCCTACTGGTTCATTTAAATTAATTTTCAAATCAACATTTTTTAAAAATTTTACAGTTACAATTCTGTTTTCTCAGGCTTAGTACAGTGCTCTGCAGCGCACAATAAATATGATTGAATGAAAGATAAGATTAATACTGGCATATGAAAAAACTTGTTGAAAAAGCTAGCTTTTGCTATATTTTAGGGGAGATTTAAATTCCAGTCAGAAAGGTGATTTTTTTTTTTTCCTCCATCCAACTTTTCCCCTTTGAACTCCAAGTTCTTCTCAGGAATTAAACTCAGTCGAGGAAATGAAGAAGCACCGATGGATATTCCAACACCAGAATCTATGTAAATCCCCTGAGGTAGTTGGTTTTTCACCCTGTTTAGAGTTACAGAGGAAACCCTGTATTGTAGCATTAACTGCTTCTTTCCAGAAAACCTCCATTTGAGGTCCTAAAAAATATGTTATCTATAAATGTTTAACGTTGTCCCAGCTGTATTACTTCTTCTTCCCATCCAGGAAAATCAGCTATAAGGTCCACATAATATTATAAAGTTGTGAATATAACATCCTTTTTATACAGCAAAACAAGGTCTTTAAAATTAACTGAGGAAATCAAGACTGTCCACCCACCCCTACTGGTAATACAAACATCTTAGGCCCCCAAATTCAGTTTGTCATCTGACATTTCACTGGCTGACAGGAGAGGCATAATTCAGTGAGTCACCGATATCACTTGGCCTGTAAAAAATCAGCATCACCTGGCCAAAGGTAATTTTAAGTTGGGGACTAGGACTGAGGAAAAAGACAAGTTCTCAAAACCCAGAAGTTCCCTGAAGATATACAGCATATTATGTAGACCACAGACCTCAGAAAAGGCTCCACACTCCAAATGTCACGTACCGGAATCTATTGCTGGAGGAAGTTATTGAGATCCTGCATGTGGCAGTCAGGGAAGAGGTTGTTTTGCTTCAGCAGAGGCATGAAGCAGCATAGTCCTAGTGGAAAGAGGGTAGCCTAAGCATCGTAAGTACTGGGTTCTATTTACAACCCTGTCTCTTGCCTGCTTTTTGAGTTTGGGCAAGCTTCTCTGTGCCTCAGTTTCCTCATCTGTAAAATGGGGATTCAATACCTGATCTCCCTTCTAATTAGATTGTGAGCCCCATATGGAACTGGGACTGAGACTGAGCTGATTATCTTGTATCTATCTCAGTGACACATAGTAAGGGGTATGCATTATAATTAGGTGTGACTTACTGGAAACTGGATAACTATGAATGCTAATCCCTTTAGTTTCCTTGCTCTTTCTCATCTGCGTCAGATGAATAACAATAATAATAATTGTGGCATTGGCATAGGGCATAGAGCACGGGCATGAGAGTCAGAAGGTCATGGTGTTCTAATATCTGCTTCTCTACCCATCTTCTGTATAGCCTTGGGTAGGTCACTCCACTTCTCTATGTCTGTTACCTCATCTGTAAGATGGGGATTGGGACTGTGTCTAACCTGATCCCAGTGGTTAGTAGAGTGACTGGTACACAGAAAGCACTTAAATACCACAAATTATTATTATTATTAATAATCCAAGCACTTATAACACAGCTTGACTATTTCATCGGCCTCTTTGGTGACCTTCTTGCCTCTTGTCTCTCCCCTTTCCAGGCATAATTCATTCTGCTACTCAGATCATTTAGCTAAGAAAAAAAAACAAGAAATCACTCAGTGCTTATCTCCTCAAAACCTCCAGTGCCTACCCATCCATCTCTGCATCAGACAAAACTCCTGGCCATCGACTTTAAGACACTGGTGCTTCTCCCCCACCTAATTTTGACCCAGCCTGCACATTTCACTCCTCTAAAGCCATCCTACCTACCTCAATCTCCTCCTTCTTGCTCTAATGTGGAACTCTTCCTCTTCCTCTAATCTGGACTCATTCTCCCCATCATCAAAGCCCTTCTAAAAGCACATCTCCTCCAAGAGGCCTTCCTTTACTAAGCCTTCCTTTACAAATCTCTTTAGCCTACCTACGCTAATGTATTGTACTGTACTCTGCACACAGTAAGAACTCAATAGATAAGTTGACTGCTGACTGAAAAGCTACATTTCTGAGACATTCAAGCAGATAGCTACGATGTTAATGCCTCGGGAATTTTTGTCCAGTAATTGCTGGATTTCAGGGAGTTACACCCAGAAGTACTCCAGCCCAGACTGACATGCCAAGAAACTATTAAAATGCTTAAACGTGTTTGAAGGCATCAGCACCTTCTTTTTCTGCACCTTAGGCTAAACACAGCTAAACAACAATTGAACGCATCTCAAGAAGCATTTACTGTCTCGATGCTTCAACCACTGGCGTTGTGAACAGGGCATTACCATACACTGGAGATAGTTGCTGCTATCTATAAAGTGGTCTGGCTGATTAAAGTTAAATACAGATCTGCCACTTTGCACATGCAATCCACCCTAGTGGGGGAAAAGGTATTTTAATTGCTTTGAAGAAATGATCCTTTATATAGACTCCTCAGTCGGCAGTAGATTTAAAATACCGTGATTTTTTCCTAATCTACAGTGAATCTTCTGGTAGAAAAATGTAGCTCAGATATTGAATATTCTTTGATCAAGTGTGGTATAATTCATTCAAGAGGAAGCTTTATATATTTTGGCAAATTGTTAGAAAAATTAAAAAATCTCAAAAAAATCCTATCCGTAGAGCAGTGTTGCCTAGCGGAAAGGGTATAGGCATGGGAGTCAGAGGACCTGTGCTCTAATACTTGTTCTGCCCCTAGCCTTATATGACCTTGGATAAGTTACTTAAAATCTGTATTCCTCATTTTCCTCACCTTTAAAATAGGAATGATATATCTCTTTTCCATATGAGCCCCATGTGTAATAGGGACTATTTCCAACCCAGTTATCACTTTAAGTCAGTTAACTTAACTGTGCCTGTGTTTCCTCATCTGTGCCTGGGTTTCTTCATCTGTAAAATGGAGGTTCAGTGCCTAGTCTCCCCCTTGCTTGGACTATGAGCCCCATGCGGGACAGGGACTGTGTGTTTGACTTAACTTGTATCTACACCAGCACTTAGTACTCAACACATAGTAAGCATTTCACAAATACCAAAATAATCATTATCTTGTAACTATCCTGAGCACTTAGCACAGTGATTGGCACATAGTAAGTACATAATATCACCATTATTATAAGAAACCTATACGGTATTATTTTCACACTTCATTTGAAAATGCTTATGAACTTATTTAAACCTCCTTACTATGCCTGCTCAAGGTATTTCTTTTACCCACTGTAGTTGAAATTGGTGTGTTAATAGTCTAACAGGAGATACAAACTCCTTGTGGGCAGAGAATATGTCCTTTCATTATTCTGAACTTTCCAAACATGTAATATAGTAGACAGGACTTGTGGAAACTCAATAAATGCTACTGCTGTTCCTACTTCACCATTACTATCAACTTCAACTTTGCTTATGTATTAATTTACACCATATCTGAGGCCTATGCATTTAAGTTTCATCAATTCTAAATTAATTACCCCCTCAATGATTACCTCAGGAAGACCACCGGGCATAGTAAAGAAATACTGAGTTTACAATAATTTCCTAGATTTCAATAGTCTGGAAAGATGTTGTTATTCCAATTCTGTTATATCTTTTGGTAGTCTCTTCTTACTTCTGACAGTGAAATAACAACCAAGCATTTAGAATAGTAGGACTTATTGTTAGTTCTTGGAATCCTAGAGACATTAAGATGTGGTTCACATTTAAGCCCTCTAATTGTTCTGCTGGCCTAATGCTTAAGTATTAATCTGTCACGATGTCAAATTACATACGTTGAGAATTTTCAGGAAAACGTGTCTGTGCTTAACAAACTTGGTTTAAACAATCCGTGGTGCAATTAGACTGTCATCACTCCTGAAGTTGACTTAAGGAAAGCATGAATCACAACTTAGCCATCAACATGATGTTACAGATAATCGTGGTAAATTATGGGACTGCCACAATGTGAAGAGGATATATTCAGACTTAGGAGATGGTGACAAGTGGCGAATCATGCTGACCATCTGTCATACCTACACTTTATTTTTATCTTTCCTGCTGGCACATTTGGTATCATCTTGCCAGACATTGGCTTTGTAGCAGAAAACCAAATTCCTTTCCCTTATTCATTACATTTTACTTTCCATTCTGAAGTAAAGGTGACTCAATGCATTAATTTCAGGGACCCTTAAGGATCCAGGCATTTTGACCACATCCGGGAGAAAGGGGACAGGCTGTATCTGTAAGCTCATTGTGAGTGGTAAGGGAATGCATCTGCCAACTCTGTGGTGCTGTAGCCTATGAGTGTTTAAGTACAGACTTCTGCACACAGCACTCAGTAAACACCATTGATTGAAACTAGATGGGGTAGGATCTGTTGCTCATATATCTTCCAGCCATCTTGCACACAAGCAAAAAATTCACCACTTGTGGTTCCATTTTTCAATGTTAATGATAACTGAGAGTGTTGGGGTTAATGTTACCTTATCATCATTGCCATTTGATTATTTCCTCCCTCATTAGAGTGTACACTGCTCCAAGTGGGTGCTCAGTAAATCCTACTGAGCCAAAAGGCTTTACTAGAAGTAAACTGATGCCAATTGCCATTCACCAATCCACGGCTTCAAAAGCTTCCTGGCAAAACTTATAATACATAGGGAGGTCATTAAGTAATCAAAGGAGGGTATATGTCAAAATTATAGGGAGGGTTCTTAATGCCTGTTACTCCACGAGGTCTTCCTTTAAAGTAGTAACCAGATTTGATTCTGCTTAGTTTCTGGGATCAGATGAGATCGGGAACATTTAGGGTGTAAACAGTCCGCCCCACAAGCCAGTCATTCTGAGTGCTGTACTCAACAGTAGCTTATGAACTGGATGAAGAAATAGAGGAGACACCTCTACCTAGGTCTACTGCTGCTCAGCTCTCAGAGAAATTGTTTCCTGTGACCACAGGCGACACCTGTTTTCTTTGCCCAATGTCGTGCTCTGTGACCCTGGGGAACCAGGGACGCTTGAAAACCCATGCAGCAGTTTCCGCGTTGATGCTGTCATTGAAAGCACTGGAACAGCTATGCCCACTGCTGCAGTCTACATCAGTAGGATGGTGTGGTGGCCCCAGGGTTGCCAACTGTACCTGAACTTACAGAGAGTCCTTAAAAATGAGGTAAAATTGGTTGTATCTAACAAGTCCACAAAATAATTTGATCTCTTCTAACTCCAGGCCTTTTGGAATCAGCAATGGAGGGAAGAGCTGTGTGAGTGAATGGGTGGTAGGCAACTTTCTGTGGGACTGGGACTGCAGAGTGGTCACAGCTTGTGCTGTACCTCCCACAGTCACCCAAACCACTCAACTCTAGTAGGTCATAGGTTTCCCCTCTAAATCACTGGTGTCTGAGCATTGCACATACAAGATGTCATTGTGGCCAGAAGAGAACTACTAAATTTTCATGTGAGCGGTGTGGAGGTAAGCGATTCTTATCAGTGGTATAGTGTCATAGTGGCATACTGATTGCCAAGCATTGTACTAAGCACTGGGATAGATACAATATAAGAAGATTGGACAAAATCCCTGTCCCACATAAGACTCATAGTCTAAGAGGAAGGGAGAAAAGGCCTCGAATCCCCATTTTACACCTGTGAAAACTGAGACGCAGATTAGTTAAGTGACTTGCCCAACATCACACAGCAGGCAAGTTGCAAAGCTGGGATTTGAACCCAGGCCTCCTGATATCCACAAGGAGGAGGGAGGATGCGATAGGGGAAGAACTGGCAAGATATGCAGTAGATGATCTGCCTCACATTCAAACATTCACTGCACCTGAAGGGAAGCCAACTTAACAGAA
Source organism: Ornithorhynchus anatinus (assembly GCF_004115215.2). Classification (NCBI taxonomy): domain Eukaryota; kingdom Metazoa; phylum Chordata; class Mammalia; order Monotremata; family Ornithorhynchidae; genus Ornithorhynchus; species Ornithorhynchus anatinus. The sequence continues at coordinate 32,455,069 of NC_041745.1, forward strand.
AGCCTAGTGGGTAGTATTCATTGGTCTATTCTTACAGGATGTGCATTTTGGGAACTGGTAAAGGTTTTAGTGAAGCCTAACAGTTGTCTATAGCCCTGCCTCTATCCACTCCCTCCCAAGCCTGACTCCCCTTTCAATCCAACAATCAATCATATTTATTGAGCGCTTACTGTACGCAGAGCACTGTACTAAACACTTAGGAGAGTATAACACACCATTCCCTTACCAAAATGAGCTCACTATAATGTAGAGGGGGAGATTAACACTAGGTACAGGATGGATAGCTGAAGGGGAAAGGACAGTGAGGAGGAACAATCCTCAAAAACTATGTGAGTTTTGAAACTAAGAAAGAGATGAAGCTACAATACATAAGTAGTCCTGTTAGCAACAGCTCTCTACATAGTTCTGAACTATTCTATTTATTCAGACTAAAATGTATGGGCTTGTTTTGACATTTGGGGTATAGTTTTATGAACAGCACCTTCAGTAGTAACGGCTGAAATGATTAAGGCCAATAAAATTTTCTGAAATACCGTTTATCTTTTATTATTAACTGTTTCTTCAGCATGATATTCTGTTTCACCCCTTTCTTTTAATGCCTAAATTGTATGACAAAATCTGCCAAAGATAGCTGTACTTGAAAGTAAAACTTTCAAATGGCAAGTTAATTATTTCATACATTTTCTGAGTAAATGAAGTGAAAAAGAATTTGTTAAAAATGTCAATACAGACTTTGCCAGTACATTTTAAGATATATAAAATGACAAAGTTTTTAATTTTATATTATGTCTTTCCCTTAGCAAACAGAATACCATGCTAAAAGAATTTAAATGGCCCTCCTTTCTTCTCATGAAAGTTAAAAATAACAAGTAGCAACACACTCCCGTTTTACTCCCAAGGTTTGTAAAAATAATAATGTTTGTCAGATAACACTATATTTTGTGATTACTACTTGATCAAAGTTAACTGAAATCAAATCTACTGTAATTTAGAGATATATACAATGATTAAAGAACGTATATAAACAATAATCAGTACTGTGCCACCTGTTAAACAAGGCATAATCTTTCATTTCCAGAGACAAAACATATTTTCAAGAATGACTGTTATGTATTAGATAATCCATTTTTTGCACTCCCATTTTTTTTCCTTGTGGGAGCATAAAAGAATAAAAAAATGTCAAATATTAACCAACAGCTATCCCTTCTGCTGAGAAGCTTGTCTCTCTTTTCTCTTGGGTGGACTTTGGAAGTGTATTCACATTTTCTCCTTACAACACAAAGCTTAGTCACAGTGATTTTGACAAAAACTGTAAAGTGTGCTGAATCCTAGTTAATGTGTATTAAATTACCTCCAAATAGAGAGGAAAAAAAATTAAGAAACTGCTCTCTGCTCTGCATATTAAGTCTCCTTTAAATAATGCAAGGTCCCAGTGAAAAGCCAGAGAAAACAAATATCTTGAGACGACTTGTCTTTTAAGTAACTGTCAAGGAAAAGTTACCTCAGTGAATAAAAACTAACCATGACCTAAGGGATTCATTTAGCCTTTATGCAGTGTTAAGAAGTGCCATTTAACCATTTGAAATGTTGTCCACTGAAAATGAAGCCTAATTATCTGTCCATGATATACGTAGGTGTCTCTCAGCAGTCCACACAGGGATTTAATATGATTAGGATTACAGTCAGGTTTGGGGCAGAGCAATTTTATCAGATAAACAGAAAAGTGCAACTTGTTATGCATTATTCATAGCCCTATTATAAAACTCAGTAAAACAAAATGCCTTGTGGTAGGGAAAGACAAAGTAAAATAAATTCCAATTCTCAACATAATTTTTTAATTTGAGAAACAACCCCTCCAACAAAGTCCTGTATATAAATAATTATTCTACTACATGTTTTTCCACCTCATAACAGAGAGGCTTTGGTTCGGCAAGAAGAAAATCATGAACCCTTACCTACTGGGCAAGATATAACTCTGTTACCTGGAAGCTAACTAAATGACAGCATCAACACTTCCTGTTGAAAAATTGGACTTATTTCAAAATGGGTGGCATCAACCTGAGCTGTCCCAATTTAAAACCCCACTGAGACAACTTCCCAAAATGTTCAATATAAAATACACAGGTCTGTTCAGGAGATAAGCCATGAAAGTATAGCTTTGTTCAGATTTTTAGTTCAGGGAGGTGCAGACAGTCCTAAAACAATCATAAAATTCTCACTAATGGAAAAATCACTACAGTATGCCAAATGACAGCAGAATGTCAAATAGTTGGATAACACAAAATTGAAAGAGGTCTCAGCTTATGTGTCCTTGAATGGCCTACCGGACTCTTCCTGCCTGTTCTTTGTGTCTCTCTTTGGAAAGACATATTAGGCCCTCTGTTTTTCCATTCCTTTATGTGGAAGAGTTATATTTCAAGACCTCCTTTGTATTCAAAAACGGTGCCACAAATGGTGAAGTTTTCTAGTTCGTTGCTGGTGTGGCTGAAAAAGCCCAAACGGGTCCAACTGACCCTATATAGTATGCACTGAAGCTGCCCTGCCAGATTTTTAGGCCCTTGAGGATAGGGATTATGTCTACCAACTCTATTGTATTCTCCTAAGCACTTAGTACAGTAGTCTGCACACAGTAAGCTCTCAATAAATAGCATGGATTGATTGGTCCTGTGGAGTTGTTCAGTGGCTGTTCTTGGTTTAATAATGAATATTTTCAGTATGCTTGCTACAGTTCTCTCCTCTCATTAAAAATCAAGTCAAATTCCACATCTTCCCTGTTAGATTGGGGATTTAAAAAAATGCATTTTTTTCTGTTGGATAATGACCTTCTGACTCACTTCCATAGGAAAGCAACACAGAAATGAAAGCCCTATTTGTGAAAAAAAAATCCTTAATTTTCAGTACATTTGGTATAGCACATAACACTCTGGTAGTCAAAATAAGCAATCAATAAGCCTAGCATCTTGAATCAAATAATTCAGTGACAGGGAGATAGAAAACAAGTACAGAGAGGTTAAGTGATTGGAGCAAGGTCATAGAAGTAGCAGTTAAGAAGGTAAACTAAGGGAGCCTCCTGAATTCTGCTCACCTCTTCTTTGCACTAGACTTCACTGTTCACAGTAAATAGGTGGAAATGACTTACTAGATATCAAAAAAATGGGTGAGCCAAATGGAGAAAGATAATGAATCTCTCAGCTTGATTTATGTCCCAGGGAAGTTTTTTTTTTTGGTCATTAACTTTTTATTGATTTTCAGCTGGGTTGAAAGGATTACACTGTGTGGATTAATTACAAACATCAGCTCTGAATGGTTACAGACTTATGACAGATTCATGTGAGTTAGATCCATTAGTAGCTGAGTATTACATACAATATTCTCATTTTGTTTTACTTGTAGAGGCAGGCTGTGGCATAAAGGCTAATCCATAAAAATGACTCCAAAGGATATTAGCACAGCCGACATGAAAAATAGCAGAGAAAGAATAAGTTTATCAATCATTTCTCATCATGGGGAAAGAAAAGATAATCAGCCAAGAGGATGAACCCACAAAAAGAAAATGCCAGGGAAAGTATTGCAAAAGTAGGGATAAAACAAAGAAGAAAATGACTCTGAGCTCACTGTGGATAGGGAACGTGTCTACCAACTCTATTACATTGGACTCCCTCAAACAGTACAGTGTTCTGCAAAGAATAATTCATGAATAAATATTGAATGATTGAGGAGAAATGGAGAGTAGTGTCAATGAGATATCCCTAATGATCAATCGATTGTACTGAATGCTTACTGTTTCCAGGGCACTGTACGAAGCATTTGGAAATTTCAGTGTAACAGAGTTGGGAGAGACATGCTCTGCTCACAAGGATCTTACAGTCTTCACTTTAAATTCTAATACTATTTTTACCATCATAGTTTAGCGTGTTGATCGTAAAAATATTTCCTAGCACTTGCATTTTTCTCATTTACCTATTTTTAATGATCTAAAGGGGACTTAATATGTGAAAAAGCCACATCACCAATATTAATAGTCTCAACTTTGTTCAAAGCACTGCAATAGGAACTGCAAAATCTAACATTTACAAACATTTCTCCCTTCTGGTACCTACAATCTAATAGCAAAATCACTAGTCCTAAATTGACAAGTATACCACAGTTAAGAGTGAAGATAGATATGGATAATAAACCAAGTGAATTTTTAAAAAAATGACCCGAGAAATTCTTGAAATTGACATGTCTGATGGGATGATAAAATAATAATAATAATAATAATAATCGTGGTTCTCATTAAGAGTTGATATGTGTCAGTCTGCTGAGCTCAGGGGTAAATAAAAGAAAATGATAAACAGTGCTAATGGATAGAGCATAGGCCTGGGATTCAAAGGACCTGGGTTCTAATCCTGTCTCTGCCACTTGTCTGCTTTGTGACCTTGGGCAAGTCACTTCTCTTTGTCTCAGTTCCCTGATCTGCAGAATGTTTTTCCTGTTTTTGATCTGTTTTTCCTCCTACTTACAATTCCCTTTGTGGAACCTGATTATCTTGTGCCTACCCCAACACTAAGTACAGTGCTTGGCCCATAGTAACCACTTAAAAGAATACCATTCTTTTTCTTATTAATATTAATAATTGTGAAAGATAATCAGTTTAGACACAGTACATATCCCACATGCGGTTCACAGAGTAAGAGGGAGGGATAGCAGACATTTCAGCTCTGTTTTTCTCATGAGGATACTGAGGCACAGAGAAGTTAAATGGCTTTTCCAAAGTCACACAGCAGGCAAGGGTCAGAACCCAAATTAGAACTCACATCTTTTGACCCCTAATCCCAAACTCTTTCCACTAGGCCATGCTGCTACTCTTTTCTTAGGAAAGTAGGGGTATTGAGTACTCTGTTTGGTCTCATAGTGTTTTGTATTTACCCCTGCTCTTAGTAAATAAGAAGTGCTTTGAAATGCAATTATCATTATAGACCTTCTGCCTGGGAAGATAACCTTTCAAAAAGCTTGTTAGAAAACTGGGACATAATGGAGTGGTGAGAGGTGGGAAGAACTAAGGGTGATGATAATAATAATAATGGCATTTGTTAAGTGCTCATTAGCTGCTGAGCACCATTCTAAGTGCTGGGATGTTCTCTTTATGGGAACAGTGTATATAATTAATAATACTAATGATGGCATTTGTTAAGCACTTGCTATGTGCTGAGCACTCGTCTAAGCACTGGGGTAGATATGGGGTCATTAAATTGTCCCACATGGGGCTCACATTTTTTTTTAATCCCCATTTTTACAGATGAGGTAACTGAGGCACAGAGAAGTGAAGTGACTTGCCCAAGGTACACAGCAGACAAGTGGAAGAGCCGAAATTAGAACCCATGACTTTGGATTCTCAAGCCCATGCTCTTTCCACGAAGCCACTCTGATTCTCTAAGCGTGCTTAGATAGATGGATTCTCTAATTGGTCCAAGATAGGAGAGTCAAGAACAAGGAACTGTTAGAACATTAGTTTGAAAGTAGTAATGCGTTTCAGGGCTGCAGGGAAAGAAGAACACATAATCAGTCTGACTTAGTCTACTTTAGGTTTATCCTTGCATGCTTTAATTCTGCCCGGAAAAAATATTTCTCCATCCTTATTGACACCCGTGCCCATTGCCCTCACCCAGTTGTTCTTGAGGTTTAATTCCGTCCTCAAACTCCTGTCTTCCGGCTTCCCCCAACCCTTCCCACAGTGACCTGGCAACCTACTTTATTGAGAAAATTGACACTATCAGGTGTGATCTCCCTAAAATTGCCCATGCTCCTCCCCAGTCCCTCCTCCTCCTGCCCCTCCTTTAACTCTCCCATTTTTTCCCAGGAGTATCTCTAGTGGTGTTCTCCTTTCTTCTCTCAAAATTCACCCCTTCCACCTAAGAATAATAATAATAAAGTTGGTATTTAAGTGCTTACTCTGCACAGAGCACTGTTCTAAGTGTTGGGGGTAGATACAGGGTAATCAGGTTGCCCTAAATGAGGCGCACAGTCTTAATCCCCATTTTACAGATGAGGGAACTGAGGCACAGAGAAGTTAAGTGACCTGCCCACAGTCACACAGCTGACACCTGCGTATCTGATCCCATTCTTCGCATTTTATCAAAACACTTGCCCACCTCTTCTTCCTTTCCTCACTGCCATCATTTACTGTTCCCACTCCAGTGACTTTTTCTATATTGCTTTCAAAAATGCCCATGTTACCCCTATTCTAAAAACAAAACAAAACAAAACAAAAAAAAGACCTTCCCTCTACCCTGTGACTCCGATCCTTCCAGTTATCTCATATCTCCTCCTACCATACTACCTCTCCAAACTTCTTGGGCAAATTGTCTACACTAGCTTTCTCAAGGCCCTCCCCTTCAAATCTCTCCTTGCCCCCCTCCAATCTGGATTCCATCCCCTTTTCTCCAAAGAAACTGAACCAATTACTCTCCCCCACTTTAAAGCCTTATTCAAGGTACATCTCCTCCAAGAGACCTTCCCTGACTAAGCTCTCTTTTCCTTCTCCTCAACTTCTTCTGCATCCCCCTCATTTGCTCCCTTTATTCATCCCCTTTTCCCAGCCCTATAGCACTGATGTCCACATCTGTCATTTATGCATTTATATTAATTTCTGTCTCCTCCTCTAGACAGCAAGCTTGTTGTACTCTTCCAAGTGCTTAGTACATTGATCTGCACACAGTAAGCACTCAATAAATATGATTGACTGACATAGGTAAGGGAGAGTAAGCTAATGGAGATTTTTGTAGCCAATTGTGGGGCGTGTTTGTTTTATATGAGCATATAGCTAAGCCTTTAATTGTGGAAAAGTCCCATAAGTGTAAGTTGTCTGAGTATCCAGGATTTGTAGTCTTTTAAATCTTTCCAGATCCTTGACCTGCTTCCTGCTCACTTTGCCTTCAAATTTTTTTGACTTTTAGTCTTGCTTCCACCAATATTTGAAAACCTAGGCTAGAGTTGTTGATCCAAAGCAGGTTATTAAAGTATTTTGTCAGGTTCACATCCTGTTCTGCTACTTTTTTAGGTGTTCCAATACCCAACCTAGAACTGAGTTGTTTCAGTAGAACTTAATGGGAGACATTCTCCATGCACAAAGGAGATCAGCTAGGAATAGCTTTATCTTTTTGGACTACATTGTTAAAGTGTAATGTATTCCCATTTTCATACAAGTGTTGGGATAAGAGAAGAGAATGATTAATGATGTATAATTAGTATTTAGAATGTATAAATTCAGTGACAAAGTTAAAAACTTCTTCCAGATTGCTTCTGAATTTTATGAGTACTTGAGATTCTGAAATGTATTAAATTGTTGATCTTCAACTAATTTAGCAATCACATATGTGCTCCAAACAATATGCTCACATCTAATGTGATTAGCTCCTCTCAGGATCATAACTGGAGAGTTTCCAGTACTATACTAGCCTTGGCTATGGGAGGAAGAGTCAATCAGAGGCATACCCATTCCATTCCTAGCTTGGGCAGTAGCTACCAAGTGGAAGGCATTTTGCTACAAGTCAAAACTGACCTGTGCTGGGCAGTGACAGCTGGGGAGAGAGTAGAGGGCAGAGACTTAAATTTAATGTGCAGAACAAGACAATGGTAAACCACTTTGGTATTTTTTACTAAGAAAACTTTATAGATACACTACCAGAACAATTGCAGATGGAGGTGGGGTGTTCTGGGAGATGCGCCCATGGAGTCGCTATGGGTTGGAGACTATTCGACAGAGATTAAAGTCTTCAACAAGGTAGGTAAAGAAGAATTGGTCTTATAATTTATGAACTTTGAGGTGGACAATGATATCTGGGTCTCCTGCATAACTGGCAAAACTTTACCTCATATCTCAGTGTCCAAAGCTAAAACGGGCCACTCAGATATGAACCAAGCTGCATGTTTGCTTTGTGAATATAACAGATGGCCCTTCAATCAATCAATCAATCAATCAATGGTATTTAAGCACCTACTGTGTGCAGAACACTGTACTAAGTGCTTGGAGAATTCAGTAAAATAAGAAGGAGCAAGGAACTTCCAGCCTACAGGACTGTGTATAAGCAGAGCCAAGGACATTTTTCTGAAGATTATTTTTTGGTAGGGTGATCCCTTTGGGGACTAAATCCGCACAGTGGATACCTACTAAATCTGCACAGTGGATACCTAACAGTAAGCACTAATGCAACATCTGACAGATAGCTTTGGAGTCACATCTCCACCTCTGAGAATCTGCCATCAGCCAGTTCCCCTGCTTTCAAACATGCCAACATTAAGCCTCTGCAGTCCTAAATGACAGTGGGGATAGGGAGGAGAATGAGGAAGGCAGAGAGATCCGAGGGAGATCAAATAGGGATGAAGACCAGCTTCCACCAACAATGGAAGACCATGTTATGTACTGCCCGGCCCGCACACTCCGCCCCTCTAGACCAGCTTACTCACTGTGCCCCGCTCTCACCTATCTCTCCACTGACCCCTTTCCCACATCCCCCCTCTGCCCTGGAACTCCCTACCCCTCCATATACATCAAACCATATATACACTGTATATTCCAAGTGCTTAGTACAGTGCTTTACACATAGTAAGCACTCAATAAATACTATTGAATGAATGAATGAATGTCTCCATCTTTGGAGACATTTTCTTCAAGAGGCCTTCTCCGATTAAGCCCTCTTTTCCCTGACTCCCTCTCCCTTCTGAGTCATCTATGCACTTGGATCTATGACCTTTGACATTTAATATTTGACCCACCCCCAACCCCACAGCATTTATGCACGTATACTTAAAAAGTATATTATAAATTATTTTTAAATTATATATTATAAATGACTAATATTAATCCCTGTCTCTCCTTCTAGACTGTAAGATCATTATGGGCAGGGAAAGTGCTAATTATCTTGTACTGTATTCTTCCAAGCATCTAGTACAGTGCTAAACACCTAATAAGCACTCATTAAATATGATTGAGATCAGAAACGGACAAAATGACAGGTCTCTCCAGTGGTACTGTTAAAAGTTTTAACACTGTCCTGCTTCTACTTCTCTTTTGAAAGTTGGGCTGATTTGGAATAATCTCTAATCAGTCAATGGTATTTAGTGAGAGCTGACTATGTGCAGAGCACTGTATTGAGCGCTTGGGGTAGTACAATAGGGTAGAGTTAGCAGATATGTTCCCTGTCCACAGTGAGCTTACATAAGGGGGACTTTCAAAGTAGGTAGATCTGCACGATACTTGAGTCATAAGAGAATGTCATTTAACCCAGCTAAGAAATCCTTCGGGGCCATGTCATACTAAATTGCAATAAAAAGGACTGCTATCAAATTTCCCAGCTATTATTATTACCTCAAAGGCCCATGCAGAGGACACTCATCTCTTCCATAATGCATGTTTTCTTTCATGCTCTGAATGCATTTATTTGTATCTTCAATTATTTATTCAGCCATTTCATCCTGACATTTGTTCTACTCCCTGTTAAATCCTGATTCTTCCTCCTAACACTCACTGTTTGTAATTTTTTTTTTTCTGTCTCTCTTGATAGATTAGTAATCTCCTTTAAGTCAGGGAAAGTGTGTCTTCTGCTGTCTTCAAAGCATGCAGTACAGAGTTCTGTGCACACAATAGGCTCTCAGTCAATATCACTGTCTGATGGATTGATTGGATATAATTTTACTAGAAAATTATGGAACATTCTTCTCACAGTGAGTGCCTGTCTACATACTATGCAACTTGTATTAGGAAGAAATCTCTAGCCAAAGCATAAATAATATGCTGGAAATGGTGGAAAAGCTGACTTCATGAATTGTTTTTCAACGTATGGTTAATAATAATAATATTGTGGTATTTCTTAGTGCTCACTATGTGCCAACTACTATACTAAGCACTAGGTGCATACAAGCAAATTGGGTTGGACACAATCCCTGTCCCAATATGAAGTCACAGTCTCAATCTCCATTTAACAGATGAGATAACTGAGGCATAGAGAAATAAAATGAGTTGCCCAAGGTCACACAGCAAGCATGTGGCAGAGCCAGGATTAGAACCCATGATTTTCTAATGCCCAGGCTGTTGCTCTATCCACTACGCCATGCTGCTTCTCATAATTATAGTATTTGTTAAGGGCTTAGTATGTGCCAGGCACTGTACTAAATGCTGCGGTGTCTTTATTTGGACACCCCCAAGGAGATATAGGAGCAGTGAAACCTAGTGGAAAGAGCAAAAGACTGGGAATCAGATGATGTAGATTCTAATCGCAGTTCTACCACTTGCCTGCCTTGTGAGATTTTCTGTGCCACAGTTGCCTCATCTGGAAACCGGGGGTAAATTATATATTCTCATTCCTGTTTAGGTTGTGATCGCTCGGTCCAACCTATTTGACATGTCTTCACCCTAGCACTTAGTACTGTTTTTGGCACATATTAAGCATTTAACAAATGCCACCGTTCTTATTATTTCATGGCCCAGGTCTGGCACAGGGGATGGGAGGAGGGAGGCAGGTTGTTAGAGCTGCTGTTAGACTTTTGGGATACTGGTCCTCCAAAAGCAACTTTCCAGCTATTTCCTGTTTGACATTGATCATCTGAAGGCTGTTAGAGCCATGAAGCCTGTATCACAGTCAGTACTGGTCCTGACCCCCCTCCTACCTCACCTCCCTTCTCTCCTATTACAGCCCACCCCGTATACTCCACTCCTCTGCTGCTAACCTCCTCACGGTGCCTCGTTCTCGCCTGTCCCGCCATCGACGCCTGGCCCACATCCTTCCATTGACCTAGAATGTCCTCCCTCCTAATATCCGCCAAACTAACTCTTTCCCCCTCTTCAAAGCCCCACTGAGAGCTCACTTCCTCCAGGAGACCTTCCCAGACTGAGCCCTCCCTTTTCCTCTGCCCCCCTCCCCATTCCCCCTACTCCTTCCCTCTGCTCCACCCCCATTCCCCTCCCCACAGCAACTTGTGTATATTTATATATATTATTTATTACTCTATTTTATTAATGATGTGTATATATCTATGATTCTATTTATCTTGATGGTATTGAGGCCTACTTGTTTTGCTGTCTGTCTCTCCTGTGAGCCCATTGTTGGGCAGGGATTGTCTCTATCTGTTACCAAACTGTACATTCCAAGTGCTTAGTACAGTGCTCTGCACACAGTAAGCACTCAATAAATACCATTGAATGAATGAATGATCACTTTGCCACTAGGAGCACCTGTGAGGACTAAGCTGGTCTGAGTCCTAGGTTTTCTGCTCATGCAAATCTCTCCTTCAGAAGGGACAGAGGTCTGGAATGGGTGGAAATGCCTGGCATCCCTTCATTCAGTGGTATTTATTGAGCATTTACCATGTACAGAGCACTGTACTAAGTGCTTGGAGAGTAAATACAACAGAGTTGGCGGACATGTTCCCTATCAATCAGATCCCCTGGGGGCCACTAAGACAACTGGTGGTATGTGTAAGCTCGTCTCTAGATTGTAAATTCGTCTCTAGATGGTAAGCTCGTATGGGCAGCATATTCATTCAATTCAATAGTATTTATTGAGCGCTTACTATGTACAGAGCACTGTACTAAGCGCTTGGAATGTACAAATCGGTAACTATATTGTACTCTTTCAGGTGTTTGCTACAGTGCTCTTCATACAGTAAGTGCTCAACAAATACAAATAAATATTTGTTTGATGTTGGGGATCTGCCTTCTTCAGATTATGATCAAAAAATGGACATTTCTACTGAAAAAATCCTCCCCACAAATCTGCATGTCACAAGCTAGGATGTGTGGGTGTTAAGTTAATTCTCCTAGTGTAATAGTCCTTTTGTGACCAGTTTTTGTGATGAAAGAAAAGTCACTTGTGACCAGCCAGTATCAGCGTGGAAAGCCTTTATGATTTGGTTCCCATCCAAAATCAGCACAGTGCCTGCACATTTGAGAAATGTTGCCCCTTGGATAGAGAGAGTGTAATGAAATTGTTCTATTCTAGAGGTAGAGGGAAGAATAGAAGCAGATTTCAGGTTCCGCTACATTTCTTCTACTAAAGAGGCAATTGAAGACTGGGAGAGACAGATATGATTTCTCAATCGAGCAGCCTCCTGGCTAATTAACATTCAACTACAGGGACAATACAAGCTGTATTCCATGATTGGCATATCCTTGTGATCATCAATAAATGGTATTTGTTGAGTGTTTATTCTAAGGAAAGCACTATACTAAGCACTTAGGGAGTGTACAACACAACAATCTACCTTTCTCACAAGTACCTGGAGGAAATCAATGTCAGTCAGAATGCCCTTCTTCCACTGCTTCCCCCATTTCCCCCTTTTCCCTTGTCTTCAGTTAGTGTGACCAACACATTATTGTCACCACCATCAGCTATTCTCCAGAGGTTTCTAGAGTTGTGCTCTGCACAGTAATCCCCAGGGAGCCAACGTCAGATGTGACAGCAACATTCTGCTGCCCACATGATTTTTCTAAAACATTGTTCTGCACCCATCTCCCAACTCGTCAAAAAATGTCCAACGGTCACCCACCCTTCTCCACATCAAGCAGAAATTCCCTAATATTTAGCAACCTCAATCAGCTTTCTCCCTCCAACTATCCTTGATCTCTTCCACTACAACTGAGCCCAAACCCATCGCTTCTCTAACACCAACCTACTCACTGTACCTCACTCTCAGCTCTCTTGCCATTGACCCTGCCTGAAAATCCCTTTCCTTTCATATCCATAAAGCCACATCTTTCCTCATCTCCAAAGCCCTACTAAAATTACACCTATTCCTTCTACGTCATCCATGCACTTGATCCTTTGAGCCCTAAGCATTTTGGTACTTATCCACCTTCCCTCAACATATCGGTTGTTCTCTTTACCTGTAATTTATTTTAGTGTCTGCCTCCCTCACTATATCGTAAGTCTCTTGAGGGCAGAGATCTTGCCTACCAACATTATTGTATTCTACCATGTGCTTACTTCAGTGCTCTTTAAAGAATGGGAACTTAACAAATACTACTGATTGACTACACTGCAATTTCATCCGGCACTGCCCCCACCCCCTTTATTAGTAGATTGCAAATCCCTTGAGGGTCAGAGGCCCCATTTAATTCCTACCCTGCATTCTTTCCTCAGTGCTTAGTACAGTGGTTTGCACACAAAAGATGCTTAATAAATACTATTTCTACTAGTATTGAGAAAGAGAAGCTGACAACCTGATGGAACAATAATTAATACTATAACAGGAGGGACACACAGTAAACACAAGTGAATATATATAACATCAATGCACAAAATGGTTTCCAAAGGGTCTGAAAAGGCTCTTATGCTTCTCTAAGTATCTACTCTGTCTTCCACTCTAGACTGTAAGCCTATTATGGGCAGGGAATGTGTCTGCTAATTCTACTGAATTGTACCATCCCAAGTGTTCACTATAGTTCTCTGAACATAGTAAGCACTCAAGAAATATGACTGATTGATAGTGTATTGCCATGGAGCCCAATTTGGGTTCAGAAAGGATACAGATTACTGGAAAATGAAAATATTTTCTCAAAAAAAATTTGATACTTATTCGAGTTTTTTTGTTTGTTTTGAGAACACACACATTTAACACTAAAACCCCTCACAATGGGTCATTTTTAACAGCATTATTCATAAACTGTGCCAGGATCCACATTCAACATACGCAGCCCCAGTTTTATCTATCCACTATGATTTATCAGTCTCGTGTGTATTATTGCTTGTTTTAGGCTGTTACTAAAGTGTGCATGTTGCTTCTTTCTTCTGTTGGTAATTTCTAGTCCCCAAACATGGGGGAGGGAAGGAAAGGGGTCAGAATTGACAGCCTAAACTGAATCAGGGCATCTCATGCCAATGCAGTAATGAAGAACAGCACTGTTCTTACAGCAGCAATAATGAATATAAATAGACAAAAGACGCTGAATAGCTACTGGCAGAAAAAAAGAATGAGGCATACATTTCAAGAAAGAACCTTTTTCTGCCATCACTGATAGCTTTTGTGAACTCAATAAATTAGGATGCCTTTTAACAATTTTTAAAAGGCACTTTAAGAAAAGTGCCTGAAAGATAGATCACACATACTTTTCCTTTCAAGAGCAAATCTAATAAGAGGATTTAGGGTTTATTTTTTCCTTGTGCATATTTTTTGTATGTCAATCACTGCTGCTCAAATCTGCTGACACATCCCTGAATACTCTGTGAACCTGAATATAGAGACCATGTGAAAAGACTACCAGTCAAGTTTCCAGGAGTGTAGGCATTTTGGCAGGAAACCTTAAAATCTAGATTTAGGTAGCTTTTAATCCAAAATTTCTGTTACCAAAATCTGACCTTGCAGACAAATGCCAACCCCAAAGCGATTATCTCCTAGTCTGGTTTCTTGCCTCCAGTTTGAGGAAAACTGATTCTGTCCTGCCTGAAGATGTTACTAAATAAAACCCATCTGCTTATCAGTTGCCTGTCAAACAGTACATTTTTCCTCCTCTTTGCTAGTTTTCCACATACTGAATCCCCTTTACTTTGTCAGGTACTGCAAATTGGAAACCATGGCTAAGGAGAGATTAATGAAAGAATAGTACTTGTCATTGATGATTCTGTTCTAAAAACACTTAGGTTTAAAAGTCACTAAAAAGATAGGCCACCAGAAAATGGCAACAGATTAAGAAGATTCTTTTCCTGTCACTAAGAGCTATTTCATAGAATGAATTTTGTTCACAGCCATCTGTTCTAAACTCAATAGACAAAATACATATTCTATTTTTGAAAATGTTTTGAGGATGAATGCTTGTATCTTGTTAGAATAAAAAACAGCATTCCCTCAGGATTTTAGAACACTTTCTCGATTTAAATATCAATCTCCTCTTTAATGTTTAGAGCTTTAACTTTACAAGTTCTGTTTTCAAGCTTATTTAATAATAATAAAGATGATAACAACATTAGGGTTATGTTAGATTCCAAGAACTGGGTAGATATGGGTTAATCGGATCAGACACAGTCCCTGTCCTCTAAAGGGGGCAGAGAAAATAACAAGTATGTTAATCCCACTTTACAGATCGGTAAACTGATGCTTAGAGGAGTGCCTTGCCTGAAATGGAGTTTTGACTCCATTAAAATCCTACATTATATTAGAAACAATTAAGTTTAATGTATTTCTAAGTCTGTTTCTAGACTACTTTTTCTTACACCGTACATCATATTATAATAATAATAATAATAATGTTGGTATTTGTTAAACGCTTACTATGTGCAGAGCACTGTTGTAAGCGCTGGTGTAGGTACAGTGAAATCAGGTTGTCCCACATGAGGCTCAAAGTTAATCCCCATTTTACAGATGAGGGAACTGAGGCACAGAGAAATGAAGTGACTTTCCTACAGTCACAGAGCTGACAAGTGGAGGATCCGGAATTCAAACCCATGACCTCTGACTCCCAAGCCTGGGCTCTTTCCACTGAACAACACTGCTTCTCTAAGCAGCATTATGAATTTGGCTTCAAATTTCTTCAGAAGAATCTCAACTCTTCAGACAAAAAACCTGTCACTCCATTATGCACCCTTCCTAAAAGGAGGAATCACTGATCTCTACTGATTCCTAGGCTAACTTGCATTATTCTACTACAGAGACTGTTTTTAAGAGGCTAGCATATTTTCGGGGAGATTATTTTTTCCAAGAAAATTTACCTTAGGCTGTTGAATCATCTCTGACCCACAGCGACTCCAAGGTCACATCTCTCCTAGAACACCCCATGCCCATTTGCAGTCATTCTGGTAGTGTATCCATAGGGTTTTCTTGGTAAAAATATGGAAGTGGCTTCCCACTGCCTTCTTCCACACAGTCAATTTGAGTCTCTATCCTCGACTTTCTGCCATGCTGCTGCTGCCCAGCACAGGTGAAGTTTGACTTGTAGCAGATTGCCTTCCACTTGCTAGCCATGCCCCAAGCTAGGAATAAAGTGCTTAGGCCTCTGATTGAATCTCCCTCCCATAGCCAAGACTGGTAGAGTACTGGAAACTCTCTAGATGCAATCCCGGGAGGGAACCGAGAAAATTTGGGTTTAGCAAAATATCTTGACCTGGCAAACACCTCTATCATACTATCTTGTCTGAGCTGTGCAGAAAAAACAAAAAATTAGCAATTCATGAATTCAGGAAGCCAGGTGACATCACGTTCACCTGTTTCAATGAGAAGCAGAGTAGCTTAGTGGAAAGAGCCCGGGCTTGGGAGTCAGAGGTCATGGATTCTAATTCTGGTTCTGCCACTTGTCTGCAGTGTGACCTTGGGCAAGTAACTTAAGTTCTCTGTGCCTCAGTTCCCTCACCTGTAAAATGGGGATTAAGGCTATAAGTCCCATGTAGGACAACCTGATTACCTTGTATCTACCCTAGCACTTAGAACAGTGCTGGGCACATAGTAAGCACCTAACAAATGCCATCATTACTATTAAGTTTCTAGGAAATTACTGAACACAGTTACAGCTGCTAAAAAAAACAAAATTATAAAAGCCTAAGAGTCTGAATGTGGGGGAACTACTACCACAGGACAGCAGGTACATAGAAAGAAAGAATAGCCATGAAAAATGAGCCTAAGTAAGGAATTAGTAAGTGCTAGCAAGTAAGAATGGTGAAATTTGAGTAAGTATAAAGAGTAAGAATAAAGTAGCATGGACAAATAAGAACATAGGACTAGGAATAAGCTGAGAGCAGGGATATTGTCTAGTAGCCACATTATACTCTCTCAAGTTTTACTACAGTGCTCTGAACAAATTAAGTGCTCAATAAATGCCACTGATTGATTGATCTGGGCTCCAAACCTAGTTCTGATTTGTCTGCTGTGTGACCTTGGGGAAGTCATTTAATTTTTCTGTGCCTCAGGTTTTCTATTTGCAAAATGGAGATTAAACTTCTTTAGACTGAATCCTGTGTGGGTTAGGGCCCGTAGTCTGATCTGATAGTCTTGTATGCTTGGTGCTCGGCACAGAGTAAACACAACAAATAACATAGTCATAATCAATGATTATACCCCTGCCCAGGTATCTATAAAGTACTACATTTAGCAAGAAGAATTGTCCATTCATTTGTCTTCTAGTGTAAACTTTCTGTCCTGCCCATGGATGTCCAATTAACTTTTAATTTAACTTTTTCCTAAAATATGGATGAACAGCAAAGGTCAAAATGAACATTAAAAAGCATTCTTGCCTATAAAATTTGAGTTTCTTATAAAAAAAGGGACATTACAGGGAATCTTAAAAGTAAATTGTCTTTAGGATCCCAGCAATCACAATAAAATCTATGTAGTGTTTGAATTGCAAATCTAGACAGTGAACCTGACTATAACAAATAGTATAATCATCTTTATGTTAAGAGGTCTATTGCTTTAAAAAGGCTAAGGAGACAGGCTGATTTTCTGTAGCTATTCAAATCCTAGCTAGAAAGAAAAGTCACTATAATAACCATAGTTTCATTCATTTCAAGACAATATTCCAGGTGCAAACAATTCTGTTCTGGAAACTGATCTGAATTATAAGGTCTTCTCAAGAGGAAGTGATCCTAGAATTGACATGATATATTTTACATACTATCAACAGCATAGAAGCATTATCATGTACTTTAGCTTCTAGCAAGTCCTGAGGTTCCAACATACAAAGTCTTGAGCAGGTAGCAAATTGATTGTAAGTGCAGGCCATCGCAAAACCAATTGAGGTTTAAAAATGACTTTGCTGTTCCTTGTCATGCTTGTGATAGTCGCAAATTATGCTTTACCATCATTTTTATTATCATTATTATATTTGTTAAGCACCTACTGTGTGTCAAGAACTGTTCTAAGTGCTTGGGTAGATACAAGTTAATCAGGCTGGATAGAACCCCTATCCCACATGCAGCTCACAGTCTAAGTAGGAGGGAGAGCAGATACTTAATCCCCATTTTTCACTTGAAGAAACTGAGTCAAAGAAAAATTAAGAGACTTGTCCAAGGCCACCCAAAAAGTAATGGGTAGAGTCAGGATTAGAACCCAGGTCGTCTGACTCCCAGGCCTGCACTCTTTCCATTTGGCCACACTGCTTCTCTTTATGAAAATATGAATTATTTAATTTGGGAAATAAAACACCCTCAGTTGATTGAACCAGAATTTCAACTTTGATAGAACTTGCTTGGAAGAAATGGGAAGCAGATCTAAGTTGGAACTTATGAAAATGTATTTTACATCTAACTCCACCTAGATAAAAGACAGCAACAGACACTAGGGATCTGGAAAAAAAAATCACTCACTTTCAAAAGTGCCACTTATGACAAGAACAATCAGTGATTTCTAATAACATCTAAAATTTCCATTTAGCTCCCTAATCCAAATATATGTATTTCTAAAACTGCTACAAAGTGAGATGCATTTGAAGTATCTTATTTACATATTTTCTGCTACTGCATTTTCAGAACATCAGAGAAGCAGCGTGGCTCAGTGGAAAGAGCACGGGCTTTGGAGTCAGGGCTCATGAGTTCGAATCCCAGCTCTGCCACTTGTCGGCTGTGTGACTGTGGGCAAGTCACTTAACTTCTCCGTGCCTCAGTTCCCTCATCTGTAAAATGGGGATTAAGACTGTGAGCCCCACGTGGGACAACCTGATTCCCCTATGTCTACCCCAGCGCTTAGAACAGTGCTCGGCACATAGTAAGCGCTAAACAAATACCAACATTATTATTATTATTAGAGAAAGCAGTGACAGATTGGCACATTATTTTTTTATTTATTTTTTTTGCTCGTTAAACTTCACCCAAGCTATTCGTGTATTAATTCATTGATTACTTTTTAAGAGACAGGTACTGTCCGTGTGGTCCTGTAATAAAACAATGAAACTAAAATTTAGCAATACATTTCAATAGATCGTAGCACATTTAAATACTCAGATATGCCTTTGATCCTTAATTGCTACAAATCAGTCTTTTAGTCTTCCTCCTATAAGATCTAGGCCATGAAGTCCAAATTCATCAACTTCTATGTCAGAATAATCAATCAGTTTCATATTATGGCAAATATGAGTTGACAACTGATTTGAAATCTGACAGTGAGATGAGTAAGGCTCAACATTACATTTCTGCTTGCATTTCAAATCTGCTAGCTTTTATAATAGAGCAAATGATCGAGCCTTGCATTTTTTCATGATATTGCACTATATCGTGTGTATGAAGGAATGAAAGCAAGAGAGGAGGTTGCCTATCGAAGTTGCGGATGACACTACTGGCAGTAAAATTGTTTCTGTACATTTGACTGAAAAATGCCACGTTTTGGTGAACACCATATTCCATACCATGTGTACATAAAAAAACAAAAAACTTTGTCCCACAGATATTTTTATAACATGTGGGTTCTGTTTCTGTTTTCAGATCTGTTTCCTGGTCTCTCGATTTTCCAAAAGTCTCTGCTCACAGAGAGTAAACCCTTCCCTGATTTCCGCATAGATTGGCTGCTCTGTCTGCAGCTCTTGTCTTCTAACAGTCTGGTTCTGCATGTCCTTTGAGACTCTGTTTTCCCATATGTTTAAAAATGTTTGTTTTCTTTGAGTAATCTGCTGCTCTCATTTCTCCTTTTCCCATCTATAAGTTTTCTCTCCCATCAAACTGTAATCAACCGGTGCTGTTTATTATTAAGAACACTGTACTCAGCGCTTGGGAGAGGGCAATACCATAGAGTTGGTAGACACATTTCCAGCCTGTAACTGGGCAAAGAACGGGCCTGGGGTTCTATTGTACTTCCCAAGTGCTTTAGAGCAGCACACTGTGTGCAGTAATGGGAAGAAGCCTAGTGGAAAGAACATGAACTTGGGAGTCAGATGATTACCATTAATGTGGTAATGTCTATGTGGCTTAAACCACCAGCCTAGCGACAAGGGGGGCCCACTGGGGAAGAGGGAGGGAGGGATGTTGAATGAACCCAGCTCCCATCCCTCCCACAGAAGCCTCTCTTCCCCTCTCCATCGACATGATCCCCTCAGAGGACATATGGGTTGGGGAGGCTGTGAGGCTTGCAGTGGTATGTCAGCAGTGGGAGTAGATCCTGTCTGCGAGAATCAGAGATTGCAGCTCTTGGATGTGCCTAAAATCAACCCCCTCACCTGGGTAAGGGCACCAAGGGGCGCTCTACTGTGTGACCTTGAGCAAGTCACTTAACATCTCTGTGTCTCAGTTTCCTCATCTCTAAAATGGGGATTCAATACTTGTTCTCTCTCCAATTTAGACTGTGATCCCAATTAGGGACAGGGACTGGTGCCAACCTGATTTGCATATACCTACCCCATCACTTAGTACAGTGCATGGCAATGATAACTGCTTATTATTAGATGCTCAGCAATTACTTTTATTATCTTTAACTTTAAAAACTTGTGCAAAAGTAGCAAGACCAATATCAGGCATCTGACAGCATTTTTGTTTTGTTTTAACTTCATTCTTTCAGCTGTTCCTTGCTCAGAAATGTCCTGTATCTCTCCAACATTTATCGGACATTTAGCCTTTTTTTCTTGTGAAAATTATGCATTTCTTTTTCTCTGCTGCTCCTTCCTCTCTTCCACCACACTATCTGTTCATCATTTGTCTCAAGCACTAATCAGTGCTTCAGTGACCAGAATCACTGAAATCATGTTTCAAGGCAATTAGGAATATCCTGATTAATTTAATCTTAAAAGGATATTTCCTGTTAGTTATAAGAAAAAAATAACTGTGTTTTCCTTTTAAATCTATAGATGCTAGACGTTATGAATAGACAATCAATGCTCACATCAGTAATTTACCATGATTTATATAACCACTGAAATGTTGCCCTTTACCATTTTAATAACAGGTTATTATGTTATTACGTTCGCTAACATTGTTAAAGATAAACTGATACTGTTCACACTCTTGTGAGCCAATACTATGCCCTTTACTCTGTGAAGATCATTGAACTAAGCACTTGGGAGAGTACTGTAGATTTAGTGGACATGATCCCTGCCCTCAAGTAGCTTTCAATGCAGCAGGGGAGACACAAATAATTTTTAGTTACAAGAAAGAAGGAAAAGGGGATGTGGACATGGGTTAGTGCATAAGTAATGAGGGATGTAAGTAGTAGTAATAATTATTAAGTGCTTACTCCACACAGACCACTCTACTGAACACTGGGGAAAAAAAAATAGGCAGGTAAGAATTAGACATGGTTCCGAAGAGTGGAATATTTGGAAAAGATATATTCTTGAATCTGTGGTTTTGTGAAATGCAAAGGAGATGGGATGTTTATAAATCTGTTTAGAAGTTAAATAGTTCACTGATCTCATCTGCTTTTGAAACAGATTCTGTCACTCTTGAGCATATTAAAAGCACATAGGTGGGAAAAATAAGTCCAACGGGTTACACTTAAATGGGTTGCAGGGCATTTTTGAATAATCCAAATGAATGGTTAGCTTCCAGTGTTTGAATTTGATTTAGGCATTAGAGTTCTTCCAATCAAATCCCTAAAATAAAAATTGGTTTTAACATCACCTCCAGCTGCATCATCCAGGTTGTGTCATGGGACAGGTTGGCCCTGGATAATCAAGATGTGTACAAGATGTTTCCTTTCTTTGTACAAGATTTGACCCTACAATTATTCATTTATTGGTTATAAAATGTTACTCTAACAAAGTTAATCACTCAGTGGTATTTATTGAGCCCTTACTGCATGCTGAGGACTGTACTAAGTGTTTGGGAGAGTACAGTACACCAGAGTGGGTAGACAGTTCCCTGCTTCTGAGAAGTCCTATTTTAGCTCTCATTTCATTTAAAGATTAACAGAAAAGCAAGATAAACTCTTCAGTCTTGAATAACCCCATAGGCAAGAATCATTTGGTAATTAAGTGAGGAAACCTTTTAGAGAAGTCCATACATTGCTTGTAATAAACTAGGCTATTAAGTCTGGTATTTCCTACTGTTTTCACACATTTAAACAACCAATTTTCTTGATTTTACTCATATGCCTTTGCCCTCCCTAAAAAGTAACTACATACTCAACATGGATTCATTTAAAGATGTTTGTGGTTGATTCAGTATCCCAAAAGTCACTCCACTCTAACACCAAAGGTGAAACTAAGAAAATGGAATCACCAAACTCGTTGGTCACCTGATGGTATCCGGTTTTGAGCAGTGCTCTATTGGACTGACATCTTGTATCCCTGGGACTTTGATTGATTTAAATCCCTGGAGCAAAGAATATAATCCCTCCAATGTCATCTAGTCTCTCTACTTTTTACTTACTCTGTTCCCTCTAATTGTAGAAAAAAAAAAAAATTGCCTATTTTCTTCAGGCACTTGATTCTTCACCCAGTTACTGTGCATGAGTTAATGCACTGACCATTCTTTCAGTTATGGAAAAAAAAATTACTAAATGAAACTCAATTGCCATTTCACCTGCAATCCATATTATATCATTCTTTTATTCCATCTTTAATTCTTGCTATATTTACTTACAAAGATGTGATGTTCAAATAGTTTTAAGAGATAGGTAAGGAGCTTACAGAATACACTGAAAATTCTTAGTCTGAATCTCTTAATGTCAGACATTTCATCCTGGTTGTCTAATCAGACACTTTTGGGAGGAGCTCTTCGATCCATGGCAACCATTTAGTACAGTGCAGCAATGTATGTGCCATGTATGTGTTAATACACTGAGGAGCTCTCTAATGACATGAAAGAGCTAATACTCTTCTGAAGTATCCAGCCCACACTGGAGAGTTAGCTTAGTAGCTGGTTGGGAGTGTTGGGTTCTTCATTACTGAATAATTTCTCTTTGCTCCAAACAACTCTTTTGAATACAGCAGTTCATGTTATCAAATTGTCATACATCACTAATACGATCATCGATGGTATTGGGTGCTTACTATGTGCAGAGGATTGTACTAAGCACTTGGGAGATGTTTCCTGCCGACAACAAGGTTGGGAAGAAATACCACCTCAAATGTTTCCCCAGGTTATGCAACCTTTGGAAAATACAATTTAAATGCCCACATAAGAAGGACAATTTAGCATTATTCTTCTGGGATGGATAGAATCTATTGAGGTGAAAAGGATGTTAGAAGTTCCAAGTTAGAAAACCAGGGGCATCAATCCCCTTTATAATAATAAGAAGAATTATGGTATTTGTTTAGCGTTTACTGTTTACCAAGCATTGTTGTAGACAAGATAATCAGGTCATCGACATGGAGCTCACAGTCTTAATCCTGATTTTACAGATGGAGAAACTGAGGCACAGAGATGTTAAGTGACTTGCCCTAGGTCACAGAGCAGGCAAGTGGCAGAACTGGGATTAGAACCCACATCCTCTGACTCCCAAGCCTGTGTTCTTGCCACTATGCCAAGCTGCCTTATGCAAATCAACATGATTTGTTCCAACATCTTAGAAACATAGGCTTCACAAGATTGAAATTCATTTTACTCATGTCCATGAAATAGTTTTGTGACACAACTATCTTTCGAAACAGATCTTATGCTCACTGTGGGCAGGAAATGTGTCTGTTTATTGTTATTTTGTACTCTCCCAAGTACTTAGTAGAGTGCTTTGCACATAGTAAGTGCTCAATAAATATGACTGAATAAATGAAGGAATGAATGAACGATCATATTGCTGTTTGGGAAAATCAAAGTCCTGGCTATCAATAGCTCGAGAAAAAAAGGAAACAATCTCTTGTATGTCATTTTGGGTGTACCTATGTAGGAGGAAAGTAGCACCAATATTAGTGGGGTTCAAGAGGAGTTTGGATCAATTCATGGGTCATAAGTCAATAATGGGGCATTATAGGGAAACTCCAAATGACTATCTGGGAGACAACCATCCATAGTTCTTCCAATAGCCTATTGTCTCCGGCAAAGGCTGCACATTTAGCTGGAATGAGTCTCTGGCCTGATTCAGTAACAGCCTTATTGGTGGTCTTATGCTTCTTATGAATTGACTAATGCTTGGGGTTACCACAACCTACAATCAAGCCTGTGATCCTGAACAGTAAATGACTTCTGAGTTCTGTCTTTCTCTCCTCATTTCTTCCAGCCCACTTTTGCAGGCATCTTTCCTCAGGTTGGCATCCTCGTTATTTGAGCTGGCACTAATTGATCAATACACATCTACTTCAGCTGTTCAAGCAGCAGCTAACCAGGCAGCCGCAACAAACAGAATTCTGGCAGCAACAGACGTGTGTTCCTGCCCGTTATTCAGTGAATGCCTGCAAACGCTTTATATGTGCACCACGTAGTTCTGCGAAAGTACGGTGTTAGGATTTTAAACTGAAGGCTTAATAGGCATAGAAGTCGTACAAGTGAAATCACAATAAATACCTGCTCAAAATAGTTTCAAAGACAGAACACATGGTAATTATATCTTTGTACACACAAACTAAAATATTCTTGTTAAAGAATCCTGGTAGAGCGGATGGTAGCATTCGGAGGAAGAACTCTGGGCACCAGAGCAGTGGAATAATGTGTCAAAGTCCTAGGATTCTTTTGATGGATCTTGTTCTTTTAAAAATATATGGGCCATATGGAGGCAGAACAAAAACAGACAGCATGCAAGAGACAGAGCCTATTCTTTCCCTTCCCTTCCTGTATGGGAACACAATTCCCCAAATTTTAAAGGACGAGGTTTTTCCATACTGCTCAGGGAGAGGATGCTCTATTCATACTGCTTTAGCAGATGGTGAGTCTGGCCCATAGGAACCTGGAAGTAGTTCTGCCAAGTAGAGAGAGTTTTTTTCTCTTGGCCTCTCTTTGTCTCTGTATTTCTCCGTGCCTCTGTTTCTCTCTCAGTCAATCAATAGTTAACGTCCCAGAAAATTACAATTTTGAAGAGGTTCCTTTTCTTTGTACAAGATTTGGCAGTAGCACCATTCATTTACTTGTTTTAGAATGTAACTGTAACACGGTCAATCAAAGGTATTTACTGAGTGCTTATTATGTGCACATCACTGTACTAAGCACTTGAGAGAGTTCAATACAACGGAGTTGGTAGACACATTCCCTGACCACAATGAGCTATTTGTCTCTGTGTCTCTCTTTTTCTGTCTCTCTGTCTTTCTACCCTTCAGTATCTGTTTCTCTCTGTCTCTCTCTGCCTCTTTTCTCTCTTTCTTCATGGGTCCCACACTGCCTCCTCTAAATGATAAACTTGAAAGTACAGAGAGTTTTCCCATAACACAGGGGTTGTGTTTGTGAAGAACCTCATGTTTTGAGAGGGTCACCTTTTTTTAACCATTGATTCAATGACAAATGATGACATGAGAAAGATAGTTCAAAGATACCACCCTGAATTATATCTTACAATCCAAATTTGTACACTGTCACTATGAATAACTCTAGTAGAACTCTTTGCCACTCATTAATCCTTTACTGGGGTGAAAATACTATAAAGTTGCAAAAACACAAAGCAACAAAAAGTCCTGGGTGGTACTATAATGTGGGCTTTAAGCAGAGGCTGAGAAGTGTGGAAAAAGCATAGACTAATGGAAAAATTGCAGGTCTGCGAGTCAGAGGGTCTGGGTTCTAATCCTGGTTCTGCTGTCTGTCTGCAGTGTGACCTTGTACCTCAGTTACCACATCTGTAAAGTAGGGATTCAAACTATAAGTCGCAAGAGAGACATAGCCCATGTCCAACATGATCATCTTATATCTCCCCCAATACTTAGTTCAGTGATTGACACATAGTAAGTGCTTAGCAAATATGAAAAAAAAAGTAGCAGCATTATACCTTGCCTGACATCACACTAGTGCACCACCTCACCAAAACTACATAAGTCATGTTGTAGATTCTGTTCTACTATTTACAACAAAAAAAAAAAAATCAGTCCACATTTTCCAAACCTCAAGAACCTCCAATGGGTGCCTATCTACCATTGCATCGAATAGAAGCGTCTTACCATCACCCTTAAACCACTCCCTCAGCTCGTCCCTTCCTACCTTACCTCACTGATTTCCTACCACAAATCAGTCTGTACACTGCTCCTCAAACAGCAATTTATTCACCTCGATCTCATCTATTTCACAGTCATCCCCTTGCCCACTGCCTTCCTCTGACCTGGAACTCTTTTGCCTTCTATCTATAACAGACCAGCACTCTCCCCACCTTCAAAGCCATATTAAAAACCACATCTTCTTCAAATGGCCTTCCTCAGTTAAGTTCCCCTTCCCCCTACTCCCTCTCCCTTCTATGTGATGTATGCATTTGGTTCTGTATAATAATGTGGGTATTGTTAAGCGCTTAGTATATGCAGACACTGTTCTAAGCGCTGGGGGAGATACAGTGTAATCAGATTGTCCCACATGAGGCTCACAGTCTTAATCCCCATTGTACAGATGAGGGAACTGAGGCCCAGAGAAGTTAAGTGACTTTCCCACAGTCACACAGCTGACAAGTGGCAGAGTTGGGATACCCTTTAAGCACTTGATATTCACTCACCTAGAGCACTTACGTACATTCACCCCCTCAAGACTGTAAGCTCCTTGTTGTCAGGGAACATGTCTACTAACTCTATTAATTGATACACTCCCAAGCGCTTAGTACAGTGCTCTGCACATCATAACTGCTAAATACCTTTAATCAATTCAGACCAGAATTGATTGGTGTTGTCCTTAATTCTTATATCACCTTACTTCCAAATTGTGTAATGAAAACATGTGGTGCTGCAGGATGAGGTGAATTTAAGTTCAAGTCCTTGTGATCAGGCCAAAAAATCTTTAATTGAAGCAACCTCAGAGAAACTAGGGAGGGGTGAAAAATTAGTGATTTACTGAGCAGCCTGTAATGTGGGTTTTGGGGGAAGGCAAATTGCCTCAAGATCAGGAAACTGGGATTCTTATCTCTCACCAAAGCAAACCTAATACTGCAGTTTTGAATGTTGGAAACAAATTCACCTCCCTTTCCCTCTTTCTACACTGAAATAGAATCCCAGTGTCTGTAACTTCTGAATGTCATTTGAGAAGCAGCATGACTTAGTGGCTACAGCACAGGCCTGGGAGTCAAAAAGATCTGGGTTCTAATCCCTGCTCCGCCACCTGTCTGCTTGTGACCTTGAGCAACTCCCTTCACTTCTCTGGGCCTCAGTGACCTCAACTGGAAAATAAAAATTAGGAATGTGAGCCCCATGTAGGACAGGGAATGTATCCAGCCTGATTTACTACCCCAGCACTTAGGACAGTGCTTAGCACATAGTAAGTGCTAACAAGTACAACAATAATAATAGCAATAATAATAATTTGGAAGTTTTGGGGATAAATAAATGATACTAAGCTCTTAGGAAAGTACAGCATAACCGAGTTGGTAGACACATTCCCTGCCCACAAGAAGTTAACAGTCTAGAGGATTGCCTTGCCCTCCATCATTTTAAATGGCTAAACTTCTTTCCAAACTCACTTGATTTGTAGCCATGCTATCCTATTCTGGGAAACCTGGAACTAAGGTATTCATTTGAAAAAAATGCAAATCATAACCACAACTATTCTGTAAATTTACTTTTTATAGGATCGGAAAAAGAATCTTGACAAGTGCCCTCATTTCTCCTCTTGTCACAGTATGTCAAAAAAGAGGCAATTCAAGTCATACAGTTGGGTCAATTAGGACATCTTTCCCTAAGCATCAGTTTATTTTATCTTGGAGAAATTCACTGTGTATTTAGGACTGTGTAAATATTTTCAAATTGTTATTTAGTGTTTGTATTCAATAGTGCCACATAGAATTTTCCCTCAGAATAAAGGCACCTTGGTCCCTTCTTAAAGTCAAGTCAGAGCAAACTCACCTCTTTGTTTACTTGAACTGTTGCTTCCTTCTACAAAGGACAACACAGCAAGTCAACAGAGAGATGTGATTGAGCCCTGACTTCAATTCAACATGTGAAGCCTTGCTCAACTGTTTAGAAGAAAACCCATGAGTACTTTAACGGCTATTAGAGGATATCTGCTCATGGCATTTGCTCAGTTCTTTAGCACCCCTGATACCTGACTCTCTTCAACCCAGCTGAGATAGGCATCACTATTATGATCTCTTATCTGTAGAAACTAGAACACCAAGTTACAATAATCCATTCGTTGTTTAGATTCCCTATTCCTGATGGGTATCCTTATGCTTCCTGCCTTTAACTAGTCAAATGATTCTGCATCGTTTTTCTTTTAAGATGTTCTGGTCCCATTGTGTAACTTCCAAAGGGAAGCTACGTCACCAAAAATCACAGTGCCTATAATGAAACTGCCATGTGCATTTTAAAAAGTGACTGAACACTTTTAATACATCATTCTACTTGTAAGCAGGGAATACTTCTCGATTGGAGGGGCAGAGTTGCCCTTCTAGTTCAAAGATGGGGCTGCTGAGATGTCATTTATGAATGTGAATGCCTCTGAGAGAGAATCTCTAACGCACGTTGTCCTTAAAAAACACAGCAGTGTTCTCTTGGGGCCTTCTATCATAGTGTAAATGTTGCTTCAGAGACTGGTGTTAAGAAAGGAAATGTGTATTCTTCTGTAAGTGGACATGAATTGTTTTTGCTGTAGGAGATACACATAGTAAGATGGTTAGCAAGGAGAATGGGTGCGGTCTCTAGTCACGGAACAGAGTATCTCTAACACCTCAATAGCTAAACAACCCCACTGTTGCCTCAACTATTTCATAACCACCATCAGTGGTGGTTCCTCATTGATGTTTACTAAGTGCATTCTATGTGGCGAGTACAATAGTGTTGGTAGACACAATCCCTGTTTTCAAGAAGCTTACACTTGTTCTAGGAAATAGATGTCTTCCAGGGGCATATTTGAAAGGCCTGTTTCCAGCAGTTTTCTGACAGCTGAAATCCCCACTCCTCACCTCGATTACCACTCCAATTTAGGAAAATATCCTCTTTAAAACAAGATTTATATAAACTCTTAATGTTATTATTACTATTACTTTTAGGAGCCAGTTGCAGATAATGAAAGAATGGGGAGAGACTGAATGAAAAACACTAGGAGTCTTTAGGACATGGACCTTTGCACTATACTCCAAGTTAGCTAGGAGAACAATGCTTCCCTCCACAGTTTCCTCATCATTTATCTTGCCTTAAGAAGGTATAAGGACTTGATGTCTAGAGAAGCAATGTGTGGCCTAATGGAAAGAACCTGAACCTGGATTGCAATCCAGCTTTTACCCCTTGCCTGCTATGTAAACTCAGGACAGGAACTTAATTTACCTGTGCTTGTTTGCACATCTATGAAATGGAATTCAATGTCTGATCTCCCTCTAATTTAGATTGTATCCAGCCTGATTATCTACTCCAGCACCTTCACTGACACCTATGTCCACTGCCCTGCCAGTTGTTTCAAACATTTAACTCCCTCCTCAAACCATCTGTCCTCCACCTCCCCATCCTTTGCCCCTAATGACCTGACCACCTTTTTTTATTGAGAAAATTAAAACCATCAGGTGTGATCTCTCTAAAATCTCCCCTGCCCCTTCACAGTCCCTCCCCTGTCTGCTCCTTCTTCAACTCTCCCATCTTTCCTAGCCGTATCTCAAGAGGAGATCTGCCTTCTCTCAGAATCTACCCCCTCCACCTGCACATCCAACCCTAACACTTCACACCTCATGAAAACACTTGCCCCCTCCCTTCTCAATACTATTATTATTATTGATAGTCATAAAAAAAGAACAAAGGAAGATGGGGTATTGGCTTATCTGCTTGTTATCCCACCCTGGGTATCTGTCTGGAAGGCACCACATGCTATCAACATTTCTGGGGATTGCATGGAATACAGAGACTATGAGACCATAGTAAACAGTGCATGAATTAGACCCTTAGAGGTTACCTCAGAGTACCAGTAGACAATCAGAGCACTTTCAGCATAAAACATCTACATTTAACTATTTTTGCTGGAATTCTCAGACTCTATTCATCTATGAATTATTATCTGGGATAGATATTATAGTAAACATTAAGTAGACATGATTTAATTCACATGAGTAATGTACCATATTAACACCAGCACCATGTGTTACTTTATTCAGAAAAAGCAAGTAATTGTAAAAGGACATTTTTCCCATCATCTCCTTTCATTCAAAAAGTAAAATTATATTTCCCCCAATACTGATATGATGAAGGGAGAACAAATTAATATGTACAATGAAATATTTCTTTTGGATGAACCTTACTAGCTTTACAAAAGAAAATAAATAATTGTCTTTAATGCTTAAAGGGTAATTTTCTCATTTGTAATCACTCTCCCTGGGCTCTGAACACTTGAAATAGTATTGCATAGGGACTATACAAAAACTCTGATTAAATACCTAAGTTTTGTAGGACTTCCTAATTGTGAGAATCCAAATGAAATTCTTCAAGTTCACAATCACTCTGAGAAGATGAGGGAAATATTACAGCTTAAGTTCCGCAGAAAACCTCAACTTGTTAACAGATTGCACCTTCTCGAAAGTGATGCTTGTGAACACTCATTTTTAAAAATTCCTTTTTACAGTGCTTTGGAGATAGCAATTCAAAATCCAGTACATAATTAAATACATATGATGGATTTTGCTGAGTGGTTAATGTGTGTAAAACTTCCTTTGACAATTCAAATTTAAACTCACTTTAGTTCTTATAAATCTTGCAGGAGTATAATTGACTTAACTTTTTTTTTTCAATACAGCTAATACATTACTTTCGTTTCTATCTGGATTTTCACACAAATGGGAAGTAGGAATGAAAAAAGAAATTAATGTCACCTGATTGTCAACTGTGAACCATCTTGGGAAACCTATTTTTTGTCTTCCCTCCACGGCAAACTTAATAGATTTTGAATGATTTAGAATATTATCCATTATAGCCAACTTAGAAAATAGGTAAAATTAATTTTACTGTGGAAAACATTCTGATAGAGATCAGCCCAAAGAAGAAATTATGCAGAAACTTATTTTTATCTGGATAGTATTAGACCAATTTTCTTCATGCCAAAAACCATAAGGAAATATATGTCTCTAGAAATAACTGTGGAAAGCCATTTTTTCTAGGTGTCCAAATAAAATACTCCATTCTATTTCACCCAGTTAAGAGTTTTATTTCCTTGCTTTCCTTATTGGGTGACTCTATAGAAACTAATAAGTTGATTATATCTCAGATTATTTTTGATGTTCTTTGTAATGAGTAATAATGTAATGTTCTTTGAGAAGCAGCGTGGCTCAGTGGAAAGAGCATGGGCTTTGGAGTCAGGGCTCATGAGTTCGAATCCCAGCTCTGCCACTTGTCGGCTGTGTGACTGTGGGCAAGTCACTTAACTTCTCTGTGCCTCAGTTCCCTCATCTGTAAAATGGGGATTAAGACTGTGAGCCCCACGTGGGACAACCTGATTCCCCTATGTCTACCCCAGCGCTTAGAACAGTGCTCGGCACATAGTAAGCGCTTAACAAATACCAACATTATTATTATTATTATTAATGACTGAGGTCATCACCACCATTTCCTTTCATGTAATTCACAGGGCAAAGGAAACATTTTAGAGGCCTCTGAGGCAAAGTCTCTCACAGTGTGTCATAGCTGTGGACAGCTGTGCACACAATGGATACAGCTGCTGTGGAAGGTATCAGCAGAGAACAGATCAGCCTGTAGTGTAGCAGTTAGAAATAGGAAATCTCTCTTTGAGCAGATTCTTTATGAAAATCACTGCAACAAGAGGAAAAATATTTGGTATTGGGAACTGTGAGGAGAAATGGGATACACGATAGATAACAATAATAATAGTGACATTCGTTAAGCGCTTACTATGTGCCAAGCACTGTTCTAAGCATTGGGGGCAGATCCTCCTCCCTCTCCCATCCTCTAACTGTTGGGGTTCCTCAAGGGTCAGTTCTTGGCCCTCTTCTGTTCTCCATATACACTCACTCCCTTGGTGAACTCATTCGTTCTCACGGCTTCAACTATCATCTCTATGCAGATGACACACAGATCTACATCTCTGCTCCGTCCTCTCCCCCTCCCTTCAGGCTCGCATGGTTTTCCCATCCTTCGGTCCTGCTAGGGTGGCATTAAGTCAGAGTCTCTGAGTGCAGGTGGAAAGTCAGGAAGAAGGGGATTAAAGTGGAACCATCATTGCCCTAAGTCTTATATGTCAATATATTATATGCTCTAGCCAGTCGAGAGATGACACAGGGAAAGGACACTATGGATCAGAACAGCTCTCTTATCTCCACTCTCCTACTGTGGGTGAATCAAGCTCAATGAAACTAACAACAGCTACTTAACACCCTTTCATTATTACACTTGATATGAGCCTGGAAACACAATAGCTCTCAAAGAGCGGGAAGGATCACCTTTGGTTCTTTTACTTTTTTCTTTTATTTTTGCAAACTACTTGTCTGCTCTCCCACTGTAGAAAATATAAGAATAAACATGATTAAAATGGTTTCTCCATTTAGAGATCCTCATCTGTTTGCTTCTACTCCTCATTAAAATCCCTCTGTTCTCTTCCACCTCTTCCTTTATGTGTTTTACTGTGGTTCTTTCTCACATGGCAATCTTTTGTACTTGTCATTTTTACCTAAGGTGCCGGTACTCCCCAAAACACTGTCGAATGGTAAGGAAGTATTGTGAGATTTTCAGAAGGAAATAAGAAAAAAATGAAAATGACAAGCGTCATTGCCTGCCTATACTTGAAAATTAGATCATTATCTCTTTAGCTGTTGGCTTATCTTTACTATATTATCATATATTATTTATTATATTATTCATAGATTTCATATCATTAATCGTGTTTTAGATTAATTTGTGTGTTTGGTATGTTTTTAAAGGTGATTGAGAGATAGCGAGAGAGATAGTAGGTAAGTAGAAAAATAGGATGTATTCCACAGGAAGAGCAGAGTAGTCCCTATATTGTACATAGCAAAAGGACAGTGAAGAAGGAAATTCAATATATCTCTCCTAAAGTATGCTACTTTTGTAGACACGTTTGGGATTTACCAATAAGTTAAGGAACATAATTAAATGATCATATGGGCTCAGGGGAAATTTTAAACATTTAAGAAATGTTTTGTCTCCAGAGTGCACTTGGGGGAAAACAAGAGATAGATGAAACCTCCTTCCCCACCATCTCCCCTCTTTCATGCCCAGTATTCATTTCCCTCATCGCAGGATTTTTTGACATAGCAACAAAGAATTTGGAGCAGCTAATGTTGACATCCTGGATTCATTCCTTTTACAGTGACGGTTACCTGGGGCTTTGGGGCAATTTTGCTCTGCTGAAGGGGAAACCATTCTGAATCTATCTAGCCTGCTTAAGCCCTGAAGCCTGAGATTTGATTACCCAAAACAGCCCTAGAGCCTTTCTAGTTAACAATGCTGTTTGTGGTCATGAAATTATCATTCCGTTAACTTGGACCATGGTATTTGACTCAGCTTCCTGGGGCACTGAATTCCACAGGTTAATTATGTGCTGTAAAAAGGAGTCCTAATTCCTTCTCAGTCGGAATGGAGTGCCCTTTCATTTAATTTTGTCCACTTATCTTTGAACTGGGAAGGATGGGGAAAGTATGCTTCCTCCTTGCCCTTTTGTACATTTCAGTTTCAATCAAACATAAACATTTCCTTCCCTGCTACCTCCCTCCGGTAAATCCAATCACCACTCAAACGTCAGTTAAAAATGAAAGCATAAAGTTGCTTCACTTGCAATTTCAAGTATGCAACAATGTCTTTTTAAGGGGCAATCCTAATGGCTAATTCCAGCTATTCAAGAAAGAAATTACGTTCCATGAAATTTAAAGCATCTTTTATGAGCATTTTGTGCATTTTACATGGATATACCCTAGGCTGTTTGATTTTTGTTTGTTTTTGTTTTTTTTTTTTTTTTTCCTGACATGAGGTATTTACATTATCCTTGGAATTAGGAGAAATAGCCACTTATCAACTTTTGAAAAATCAGGAACCAAGTATAGCCACATTTTACAATTAGACAATAACTTATATATTCATGTCAGTGCATACCCAAATATAATACCCAAAATATATTTTCAAATAAAGTATCCATATTCTTAAGACAAAGTTTTTTTGGGGGTTTTCCCCCTGAAGTACATAGCTAAGTACTTTATTCAACACACCAACACAGTCTAGGCCTCAGACCCCCCAAAATATCACTATGCACTCATGAGGTAAGAGTAGCTTGGATGTTAAGCTTCTCTTGGAAGATATTATCTTAATAATAATAATGATCATTTCTGGTATTTTTTAAGCAATTGCTCTAAGAGTAATAAGCAATGGAGTAGATTCAAGACAATCAGATTGGTCACAGTTCTGTCCCACACAGGGCTCACAGTCTAAGGGGGAGGGAGAACTAGTATTGAACTTCCCAATTTGCAGATGAAGATCCTGAGGTACAGAGAACTTAAGAGTCTTGCCCAAGATCACAGAGCAGGTATGTGCTCAACTGGGATTAGAAAGCAGGTCTCCTGATTCCCAGACCCATTTTCTTTCTACTAGGTCATGCTGCTTCACATGGTTCTCCTCCTAGTTAGACTATGAGTCCCATTTGGGCCAGGGACTGGTTCCAACCTGATTAACTTATATTTACCCCAGCACATTGAACTGTGCTTTACACATAATATGCACTTAAGAATTATCATAATTCATTTTATTTATTTGGTTCTTCAACATGCCAGCCTGCCATTACAAACCTAACAAGACTAGTTTCAGAGCAGAATAAATGTGGAGAAGCCCTGATGTTAAAATTGTTGGACAATAATTTCACGAAAAATAATTGTTGGGGAAGGCGATGTGGGTATATTCAACTGTTTCACCAGTTCCATTCCCAGCCTGTACCCTGATCAGGCTACTTCTAGGTGGAACTCAAAAAAGAGACTCATTAAAGGGATCAAAATGAGTCACAATCAGATGACACCAAGAAAGAAGCACTTTTAGCCTGTCTTCTCAAACCTAATCCTCCATCTACAAATGAGCAAGGGTGAATTGTGACCAAAGCATGAATCACCAAGGCTCCTTTCATCAATAAATAGCATTTATTGAGCACTTGCAGTCAGAGCACTGTACTAACTGTTTGGGAGAGTACAATAATTAGTACACAAGAACCCTATGCTTTCATTGTGTTGTAAGCAAGGTTGGGGACAGTGATGTCCCTAGGATACAGGCAGACAGTCATACAGATGCATCAGGTGGCTTACAGAACCTTAAAATGAATGTAATCCCTTTCAAGTTTTAGCATACCCTGTGCCATAGGCGGAGTAAATTCTTGTTACACATGTCAGGGAACTCTCTGAGTATAATGTATTGTTTTATAAAAAAGCAAAGATGCTCACTCGAACCACAACCTTTAGTTCTTTAGTCAAGGGGGTAAATGTATGGTTTAATTACCGGTTTTCACCACTCATTTTGATGACAAATTTACAAATGGAAAAGTGAGGTAACAAGTGAAGAGAAGTCTTAGTTAAGAAACTTGCCAATGTCATTAATTAGGCCAGGGAAAATGGACTCTAGAAATCTGACTACGAATGTGTTAACCCACCAGAATAAATTCCATTACTTACTAATGAGGGTGAAGGATAACTAGGGGAAAAAAATCCAAGATGCTATATCTATATTCATTTCCAAAAATGGAAATCCACTAATTATATATTTTATTTGATATTTCCATTTCATAGAAACACTTTATTAAACTTTCCATTAATCTCTCAGAAGCAGCCCATACTTGTGTCTGGTCTTGTCTTTTCAAAACCTCAGTTTCAGCACATTCCCAAGGCCAGTTGGCACTTGACTCTAACACTGACATTAACCTGGCATTGCTACATCCTGTGTCGGGTGGTATTGCTCTTCCGACACTTCACCCTTACCCTGATTTGTTCCACCATTTAAGCCAGAAGCTATGATTGCTTATAGGTCATATTCTGGAGAAGCAGTCTTCAGCTACTGAGCTGTGGAATATATCCTTCCTGTCCCCTCAGTATTCCCTCATTGATGCTAAGCCAGAGGCATGATGATTATCTCTTGCTCTGACTAATACATTTTTGCCACTAAGAGAGGCCATGAAACTGCTTCTAGAACTACTTGGGGGCTGTTGTCTACCTGTTGCTCATATCCTCCCACCTCCCTGGAACTCCCTCCCTGTCATATGTGAGAGATCACCACTCTCCCCATTTTCAGACCCACTACTAAAACCAGATCTCCTCCAAGAAGGCTCTCCTGATTAACCTCTCATCTCCCTACTCTAATTCTCCTCCCTTCTGTATCACCTACACACTCGGGTCTGTACCTCTTAAGCTCTTTGATACTCATTCTATCCCTACAGCACTTCTATACAGGTCCTCATATTTTGCTTCCCCTATCTGTAACTAATTTTAATGTCTGTCTGCCCCACTGGATTGTAAACTCTTTGAAGGCAGGGAGCACGTCTACAAATGTCACTGAACTGAACTCTTCCAAGAACTTAGAACATTGCTCTGCACGCAGTATATACTCAATAAAAACTAATAATAATTATTATTATGGAATTAAGCACTTACTAAGCACCAGTCACTGTAGTAAATGCTGGAATAGATACAAGATAATCATGTCAGACACAGGGCTGACAATCTAAGGAGTAGGGAAAATAGATATTGAATCCCCACTTTACAGATGAGGAAATTGAAGCACAAAGAAAGTAA
The DNA here is from genome assembly GCF_004115215.2 of Ornithorhynchus anatinus. Classification (NCBI taxonomy): domain Eukaryota; kingdom Metazoa; phylum Chordata; class Mammalia; order Monotremata; family Ornithorhynchidae; genus Ornithorhynchus; species Ornithorhynchus anatinus. The sequence continues at coordinate 32,491,696 of NC_041745.1, forward strand.
GTGACTTTTGCCCAAGGTCACACAGCAGGTAAGTAAGGGAGGTAGGAGTCAAATCCAGGTCCTCTGACTCCATAGGCCTCTCTGTTTCCTATGCATGATTGACTGATTGGCTACCGAATGTTGTAGCCTGAATGTCTTGTCTTTATTATCATATGTAGTTTTAACTCTTTGTTCAATCCTTAATATTTATACTGTTTGCACAGCAATATAGAGGACACTTGGCAGAATGCAATTAAAGCCTCCTCTAAGAAGTTACTTCATCTATAAAATGGGAATTCAATACCAGTTCTCCCACCTACGTAGACTGTGTGTGCCCAACGTGGGATGAGGACTGTGTCTGACCTAATTACCTTGTACCTTCCCCAGGGCTTGACACATAGTATGTGCTTAAAAAAGCATTATAATTATTTTTATTACACTCCTAAGTACTTGGTACAGCACTCTGCCCACAGTAAGTGCTCAAATATCATGGACTGATTAACAGTTTTTATTTCTTTTTGTGTTAGGTATGCATGGCCTATGCTAGGGAATTGTGATAATGTTATTTCTAGGGAAATAGCAGTCTTAAGTGCCTTTGGGGGATGTGGGTCTTTAATTCCTCCCGCCCTTACAGACAACCTAACTACCTGTCCTTAAATCACTAACTCTCCTGGCCTCTAAGCACTTGTGGATTCCAGGAGAGTTGGGGCCATTCCTGCCCTTTTTATTCCAATTAGAAAACAATGAATTGCACTCCCTCTACAACAATTATATCCAACACTCCAATAACTAGAACGCTACAGATTTTGTAGATTCAAAGAAAAATATTCATGTTGCACTTTCTGTGGCTACTTCATAATATTGAATGATACTGCATCTACATCGTGCAGTCTGGTGGCAAGAACCCTTGGGAGGCAGTGTGGTCTAGTGGAAAGAGCCCAGGACAGAGAGTCAGAAGACCCATCTTCTAGTTCTGGCTCCAGCACTGTGTCACAGTCACTGCATGACCTGGGGCAAGTCACTTAATCTCCTTGTGCTTCAGTTTCATCCACTGTAAAATGGGGTTAAAAGACCCAGTCCCCCTCCCTCGTATGCTGTGAGTCCTGTGTGGGACAGACACTGTGTCTTATCTGATCAGCTCCTATCCATAGCACAGTGTTTGGCTTAGAGGAAACACTTAATAGATATCATCATTATTAATATGCCTCTGGAGAGCTGTCGGATTTTTATCCCTGTTGCATTAGTGAACCTTCATATTTTCTCAGAGAACCACTCAGAGGTAACAAATAGAGGTGAGGGGGGTGGGGGGCAAGAAGGCTGTAACTCGTCTTCCCTTCACTTGTAGCTACACGTGGATTTCCCTTCCACAAGAGAGAACTGTGATATCACTTTGACTGTCCATCATAGTGAGAGAGGGTGAAAAACCTCAGCCTTGTGGTTTCTGTCACCGATGTTTACCTGGAAACTATCACTTCTTATCAACTTCTTGAACTCTCCTCTCAGCCCTCCTTCTCCAGTTCAACAATGTCTGTGGTATTTATAGCTCTCATAACAGTCTTGAATCTACAGGTACACAATTATCCCGCGTGGTTTAAAAGAAGTCAGATAATAACTAAGGGAATTCAGAATGCCGAGCGATGTGCTGGTCACTAGGCAGAAGGTTTGCAACACATTTTTTTTTGGCAGATATATGTAGAGACAAGGAAGAGCTTCCATTGATAATTGAAGAAAAGTTTGTACAGTCTTTTTAATTATTTTCTTAAAAAAAGATACCAGTGACTATAATTGTCTAATTTCAGGAACTGCTCCTACACATTTTCGCACGATTGTTGAATATGAAATGTCACCTCATGAGAAAAACAACTGTTTCCATGTTTCCAGCTCCATCCAGAAGAATGATAAGAAAACCACTAGAACGTAAATTCCTTGAGGACAGGGATCATGTCTACCAATTCTATTGTATTGTATTCTACCAAGCACTTAGTACAGTGCTCTGCACACTATCATTCAATAAATTCCACTGACTGAAGGACAGATAGAACCATACCAGGCCTTCAGTACCATGGGCTAAAGACACCTTATGTTTGCTAGCATCAGAGCACATTTGATCCAAATACTGATAAAATAAAACCTGTGCTTTCCTTAAACATTACTCTAAATGTTGCCATAAAAAAATTACTCTAATTTGATTATAATAGGGCTCTTATTCTTACTTAATTTTCATTCCAGCTGATAATTATAGTGTAACTTATTTTGGCAAAAAATCTGATTGATTTGCCTTTATAATTTAATTCTTCTTAACAAAGAAAAAATGGTATCGTAGTATTTTGTCTTCCTCGGCTTCATTTTAAATCTTTGACTAAGGAAAATGATTTTTGATTTCTGAGACCTGTGAAGTATCACGAGCATCATTTTTATTATTCAGTTTTGTACAGTTGGACTATTCAAACTGAAGAAAATTTGATAGGTTTGATCTCTAGTAGCTGAGAGACATTTCCTCTCTCAGGGTCACACCTGGAGTTTTTCCAGTACTCTACCAGTCTCAACTATAGGAGGGAGAGTCAAGCAGAGGCATAGCCATTCCTTTCCTAGTTTAGGCAGTGGCTAGCAAGTGGAACACAATCTGCTACAAGTCAAAACTCATCTGTGCTGGGCAGCAGCGGTATGGGAGAGAGTCGAGGGTGAAGACTCAAATTTACTGCATGGAAGTAGGCAATGGTAAACCACTTCTGCATTTTTACCAAGTAGAGTCTATACCACTACCAGAACGATTGCAGATTGAGAGTGGGGCATTCAGGGAGAAATGTGTTAATGGCGTCGCTATAGGTCGGAGAGGACTCGACAGCATAAGACAACAACAAGCTAGACATTTACAATCTAAAGGAGTGAAAATGACATTGCAGTGAGCAGGCAAAAAAAATCAAACTGATCCATACACTGAATAAAGAGCCCATAATAAGAACAAAGACAGGCTGTAAGTTAAGGTGGATTTAGCAACTATCTTCTAGTTATAGAGGTAAATGTGTGCTGCAAGACATGGGATTTCAGAAACTGGAGGGTAAAAAGATCTAGTTGAAGTGATGATAGATGATTAATTCATGTATAGGCAGAATGATCATATATTCCAGAGAGGTTGGATTGTCCATACTCTTAGTATCATGCCCTTTACACAGTAAATGCTTAATAAATACTACTGATAGATTGATTTTTGTGGGCTGCTCTAGGCAATTTCCCAAAAAACATTAAACACGATCTAGAATTTGGACAGTCCTTGCAGAACTGGTCAATTTCCCAGATGCCCAGGCTTCTCTTTCTCAGTTTAAATGGTTGGAATGGGTTAGGGTGCACTTTGCATCGGATGTGCTTGGTTGGCTTATATGACTCAGCATCCTATCAATTATGTCAACCCCGAGGTGAAAGGGTTGAATCCTCTCCAAGATGGAATCGCCTCCCCCTGCCAGTCATACGACTGGTGCCAGCTTCCCGTGCATGGCCCTGATGGGTCAGAAAGTCGCTGCAGAGCTCCTTGAGCTGGGCGTCACCTGGGCCTCAGATTGCTGCTGGCTCTGGGAGATTTTTTTGGTAATTTTTTTTTTAAATATCAAGGAAATGATGAGGTCTCCTCTACCACCCTAGGGCTGCAGCCAGAGAGTGTGATGGCTGGTGAGGAAGCCCAGGCTGACAAGTTGGGAGACAAGACTTACGTTCACTGTGGGGAGAAATGTATCTACCAGCTGTTATATTATACTCTTCCAAGCGCTTAGGACAGTGCTCTGCACCCAAAGTACTCAAAATCTATGATGGATTGAGCCTCAGTCATCACAAACTGTCTCAAATACCAACATAGGAAACAGAGATCCCACCAACCTATGTGTTTTATACATAGGTAAGAAAATGGGCTGGGTGTATTACAGCAATGAGACAATGTTAATTATATCTGTAATAGATGAATTTTTAGGATAATCATCCGATGAAATGGACATTTTGTTTTCATTCCAGTGTTTTATTTTAATTCCTTCAGCCCCTGATTGAGCACTTGCTGTATGCAGACCACGGTACTAAGCACTTTGGAGAATATAATACCAACAGAGTTGGTAGACATATCCCCTGACCACAATTTATAAGTTATCTCCAACAGATAAGGAGGATTAATTGGATCATGTTGAAAAAGAGGCATGATATAAAAATTATAAAAATTTAATTAGGGGCCTGAAAAATCACTGTAATTCAGGATGCTAAAGCAACATATCATAATATCATGAGTAATTTATTTTTCTGTGTTCTGTTTTTATTTTTATTCCAGTTTAGGGTCTTGCATTTACAAAGTTTGCAGCTTCTTCTTGTCGTTGGTCAAACAACTTCTGAGGAAAGTGAAGGAAGTGAAATCTACTGGCCAAAGATTCAATCAGAGAGATGCCACTTTTCAAGGGGTTTTTTTGTTTGTTTACAAATCACCTGGAAGTCAACACAAATATAGTTTTCTTCCTTTAAGGCAACATTTTAAGTGACGCATTGGACATTGTCAGTTGATCTTTGTAAAATATTTGGGCTCATATCCTTCATGCCAATGTGCCTTATCCTATCAGCAGACACTGAAGAATGCCCACTCCTCTGTGACATGATGTAAGGAGGTAGTCATCTGTATGATAAGAAAGGGAAAGTTTAGTGCTCTGTGTCTCAGGAGAAAGCTTGAAGCCAAATTCTCTGGAGAACAAGAGACTAAATGAATGTTCTGAAAAAAAGACAAGCATAAACAAATACAAACCCATATCTTCCCCTACAAACAAATCCCTCTCAAGTGTCCAATTCACACTTAAGTCATCTTTACTGTAGTCATCAAAGGTGATGGACTTGTTCTAAAAATGTTATAAATTGTGGCTTCTTGGGATTTTCATGGGATGAGGATTTTTGGGAATAGGGAACTGTAGACAGGAACAGATTTAAAGATTACTGTCTGGGGGAAAAGGCATTTTTCTCATCTGTTCAGGATTTATAGAGAAATGTCAGCTCCCTGCCCCCTTAGAACACTGCAGGGAGAAATATCTTCTTGATTTTTTTTGATGAATGAAGTTGGTATTTCTTCAGCATTTCTACAACAACTAGAACTATTCATATTGGTCTGAATTACTTTCCTTCCAACTTGTTGAAATATTTGTCTTGACCTGCGGGGATATTTCCATAAGTTTAGAATTCTTTGCAGAAGGAAGAAATTTCTTGTATCATCTTATATAGCTCTCTACTTTAGTTTTGCCTCTAGCTCCCTCACTGATGTGAGAAAGGGTAGCAGGGTCAATTTCCCACCCAGATTAGAATGCTCAGTTGACTAATGGAAGAGGAAGTGAAGATGTGACAATTAGAAAAACATTGAAACAAAGTTTTTCTCAAACAGATCTTTGGGGTCCTTATGAGAGAAGCCTCAAATAGTTTGTGGAAACCTAAGATTTCTTCCAAGTAATCAATCAACAATATCTGTAGAGTACTTACTCTATTCAGAGCACTGCATTACGCCCTTGGGGGAATACAACTGGCAATCATAATCCCTACCATGATGGAGTTTTCAGTATGGCAAGAGAGGCCTGGGATTCCGAGGACCTAAGTTCCCATTTTGAACCTGTCACTTGCCTGCTTTATGAATCTTGGGCAAGTCACTTAACGTTTCACTGCCCTGGTTTCCTCATTTGTAAAATGGGGGTGAAATACTTGCCCTCCTTCCTACATAGCCCCATGTAGGACAGGGACTGTTTGTGACCTGATTATCTTGGCTGTAACCCAGCAATTATTATTAACATAATAATAATAATAACTGTTAAGCACTTACTATGTTCCAACCACTGGCTTAGAGCCAAGATAAACTGGTCAAACACAGTCTCTGACTCAAATGGGATTCAGAGTATAGATAGAGAGATAGGAGGAAGAATGGATATTTTCTCCCCATTTCACTGAGAAAAAAAATTGAGACCCAGAGTAGTTGAGTGACTTGCACAGGTAACACAACAGGTGAGCGGCAGAGCCAGGATTAGATCTCAAGTCCTCTGAGTTCCAGCCAGGGCTCTTCCCATGAGACCACACGGTTTCTCAGTGCTTGGCAAATAGTGAGCACATAAATACGACAGTTGCTATTGTAAATTACATGTAGGAGGTGAAAAAAGAGTCATCCTCATGAAGATCATAGTAAAAAGCATGGAAACAAATGAGGTCTGCAAGGGAGTGGGTATAAAGTGAGAAGAGAAGCCAGAACTGAGCCTTGAGGGACATCCACCATTAGGAGGAGGAAGATGGAGAAAAGGATTGGCCAAAGAAGAGGAATACCAGGAGAGAACTGAGCTAGTAATGTGTATCCAGGAGAAATGAGTGGTCCCCAACATTGAAGGCAGGGGAGATGTTGAGAGAATCTGAGAGAATTTATATGGCAAATAAAAGGGTAGAAAGCAGCCATGTATTTGAAATTTCATTACAAACACCATATATAAGTCATCATTTATCTGTTTCCATAAAGTGATTCATTATTTATGCATATATGGTCATTTTTTCCCTAGGATTGCATTTCAACATCACTTAGAAGTTACACCATTTCTTGGCATTTTATGTTCTAGTAAAGATTGAACAAAAATACTTTTTGGATTGCTTTTTTGGAAATACTGAGTTGGCCTTTAAAAAGCAAACTGTATTTTTTTTCTTTTTTATATTCATTTTATAACAAATTATTTTCTCCTAATAAAGCCAGACAGAAGAAGGCACACAGATTTGTAGAGGGTTGGTAAATGATCTGGGATTTACTTATCAAAAGTGAACAAGTGGTGTCCATGGCAGTGTTTTGAATGAGTCACAGCTTCAAGATAATGTGCCTGAAATAGTTCACAACTGTTCTGAAAAAGCACCTTAAAAGGAAGAAAAGAGCCATGCCACAAGACTAACATAGTCAAGTTCGTGTGTGTGCAATATGTTATTCCCATTCACATTACATTATCCCACTGTCAAACAGACCATGTCTTTTTCATTGAAGAAAATCAAAGGGCTTAAACATTTATTGCTGAAGCCAAATAGTACCTCAGTGAGGTAGACAGAGAGGATTATCCTGAGGTTAGAGAAAAGGTATGGATCTCATGCCCAACAAAATGTATAATGAATTAAGAGTAGGGATTAGGAAAAGAATCCAAAAGGGTGACCTGCCAGCCTTCTTCCATTCCTTAAGTTCAGTACGATAGAGTTAACAGTGTACCTGTCACTCCACTCATCTTTCCACTATTTGTCAATAGTTTTTATCTCCATTCCTTACTCAGTATACTGTTAGCTTCTTGAAAGTAGGGAGCAAGTGTCTTGCTACTCTTGTTTTTGAGTTCCTAAGAAGTTAGAATCATGCTTTACACTCAGTAGGTATTTGATTAATATTATTCCTCAACTGTTTGGCACAAAGGTAGTCTCTTTTGGCAGTATTCTGTTAGACCATATTTGCTTTCTGCCTAATTACTAATGGGTTTGTTCTATATGACAGGGGGTTTATAAGATCCTCCAGACAAGTTGATTATTGATCAGAAGAATAGGTCAAATTTTAATGAAATGATCCATGGACCGGGCAGTTCTTCCCAGAAATACAAATGAACAAGGATCAGTCAAGGTCCAGAAAGAGTAAGCTGACTTTCTCTGTCAGTGGAACTAGCATTATCTGGTTTCACAGCATTTTTGTATTATATCCGTCTGTACTAGACAGAGTCTTTCATTCCATCTCAAATCTATGCCTGGGCTGTTCTATAAAAGAAAAAGTTAATAGAAAATAATTTTAATTTCTTAAATGTTGTAAGTTCACACTATGAAAAGGACAAGAGAAAAAAAAAATGATAGTGTTTTTTTAATCAATTGTATATTTTGAGTGCATACTGCATGCAAGCACTATACTCAGCACTTGGGACAGTACAAAATAACTGTAGACACATTCCTTGCCCACAAGGTGTTTACAGTCTAGATGGTTCTGTTGAGCACTTACTACATGCTGAGCACTGTCTACAAAAATGTTCAGGCCAAGGTACCCTATTCCTCAAGAACCCCCAGTTCAGCCATTTCCACGTCAAACAGAAACCACTGACTTTAAAACACCCAATCACTTTGCTCCCTCCTACCTCACCTGGCTACTTGCCTGCTGCAACCCAACCCGCACACTTTGCTCCTTTAACGCTAACCTTCTCAATGTACCTCGATCTCCTCTATCTTACTGCTGAGCTCTTGTCAATGTCCTGTCTCCAGCCTAGAACACCTCCCCTCCTCATATTCGACACATAATTTCTCTCCCTGCCCCCTTCAAAGCCTTATTGAAGATGTGTCTCCTCCAAGAGGCCTTTCTCGACTAAGCCCTCTTTTCCTTTACTCCAACTCCCATGTGCATCACCTTGACTTGCTGCCTTTATGCATCTCCCTTCGCAGCCCCACAGTTCCAAGCAGTTGAAGGTTAGGTAGTCTCCAAGTTTGTTTCATCCACTTAACGTGCTGTTATACTCAATCACTGTTCTTCTGCCATGCAACTCCTCCATGTTTTACCCTGTTGAGTTGGCATATTGGAAGCTGTATCAATAACCATTTCTCATTTGACACAAAAACACTTTGAGGTTCTAGCTCAGCTCAGCCAAAGTAGGACTGACCCCAGCATGTTACAGTGACCAAAAGTATTATTATTTGCAAAGCTGACTTTTTTTCTTTAGTGAGAAGAGCTACTAGGGCTGATAAACCCTTGATAAGTGATGGGCAGAAGAAAGTAGAGGAATGTTTTCTCCTAGAAAAGGAAAGGCAACTTTGAGAGTCTTCAGAAAAATAACTCTAAATACAGCTAAGACATTATAAACAAATCTATCCTGTGGAGTTCCCCTCACCATTTTTCTAACCTTGGTAAGAATAAAGGGATAAAAGGAGACCTGGAGAGGAAGGGGCTGCACTAGGCAAAAGGTATTTCTTGGTTTGAACTATTTTCAAATAATTTTCCAGCTTAAATCTGTGCCAGATATTGGGAATGAGTACAAGAAAAGAAAATATCATCCATGAAGTATAAATTATCATGATCAATTGGGAGTTTGTATAATACTCCTCCCTTTAGAGTTTATTAGCATGCACGGAAGATATGTTTGAATTGTATTTACTCCTCCTGACCTACACCATACCGAATAATTAATCATGATCCAAATCAAATTGTCTTCTTTCTACAAGACAGCAACCAGCTATGTGCTTCTCTCTGAATTGATGTTTCTGCAGTTTTGTTTCCAGAAAGACTGCTGTTTTGGGAAATGTATCTGTAATATCTTGATCCAAGCATTTCATATTCAACAGATGGTATTCTTGGCTGTGTATTCACTCTGGTCTCTCTGAGCATAGCCTGAGTGATTCATATTGCTTGTTCTCTGCCAATCATCTCTTAGCCTATAAGGGAATTTGGTCAAATGTGTAATATTTCTTATGTTGTCTTTCTAAACGTCTCTATTTTTAGATGCAGGATATAGTTTGAAGATAATGTGCAGGTTGGGGGACATTTCAAATCCAGAGAGGAAATTTTCATAACCATTTAAAAATGCTGTGTATAAGTCAATCGGTCAATTGTATTTACTGAGCTGTTACTTTGTGCATAACACTATACTCAGTACTTCGGAGAGTAACACAATAGATTGATAGACAAGGAGCTTGTAGTCTAAAGGGGAAGACAGACATTAAAATAAATTATACATATGTACATAAGTGCTGTGGGGACAATAAAGGGTACAAATCTAAGTGCAAGGATGATGAAGAAGGGAAATGGAGTGGGGGAAATGAGGGATTAGTCAGGGAAGGTGTTTGGATAAGAATTGATTTTAATAAGGCTTTGAAAGTGGAGAGAAGGCTCAGTGGTGGAGGTGGTCTGACATATATGAAGGGGGAGGGAGTTCCGGGACAGAGGAAGGATGTGGGCAAAAGGTTGGTGGCATGATTGATGAAATCAAGATAAAGTGAGTAGATTGGTAGTAGAAGAGCAGAGTGTGTGGACTGGGGTGTAGTAGGAAATCAGCAAGGTAAGGTATGAGAGGGAGAGCTGATTCAAAGTTGATGATAAGGAGTCTTTGTTTGACATAGAGGTCGACGTGCAATCATTGAAGGTTAATGGGGAGTGGGGAGATTTGGACTGAACACATTTTTAGAAAAAATATCCAGACAGTAGAGTGAAATATGGATTGGAGTAGGGAGAGACAGGAGGCGGGGAGGTCAGCGAGGAGGCCGATGCAGTATTCAAGGGAGACATGCTAAGTGCTTGGATCGATATAATGATAACTGGGATGGAAAAAAAATTGGGCAGATTTTAGTGATGTTATAAAGGTAGAAATGGTAGGATTTGGTAACAGCTTGAATATGTTGTTTGAATGAGAGAGATGAATAAAGGAAAATGCCAGAGTTATGGGTTTGTGAAATAGGTAGGAGGGTGGTGCTTTATGCAGTGATGGAAAAGTCAAAGGAAATACAGGGCTTGATTGGGAAGATGAGGAGTTCTGATTTGGACATGTAAAGTTTGAGGTCTCCTTGGGACATCCTAGAAGATATATCCTGAAGGCAGGAAGAAATATGAGACTGAAAAAGAGAAAGATCAGGGCTGGAGAGGTGGACTTGGGAATCATGGTAGTTAAAGTCATGTAAGTGAACACATTCTAGTTACCCGAGGAAGTGGGTGTAGATGGAGAATGTAGAAGGGGACCCAGAACTGAGCCTTTAGTGAGTCCCACAGTTAAGGGATGGGAGGTGGAGGAGGAGCCCATGAAAGAGACTAAGATTGATGAGAAAGAGAAATAGGAAGAGAACCAGGAGAGGGCAGTATTAATGAAGCCAAGGTTAGATAATGTTTCACTGCAAAGTAGACTGAGTATAATAGGATCACTCTTCATAGAGAGTTAATATCTGAGACCCATCTTCATCAGAAGAAAAGATATGAGACCTTTTGAAATGCTAGAGGTCAACGATTCAACTACTGTAGCATTTCTAATCCCATGATTTTAAAATCAGTGGTGGCCCTTTTTTACTGGTTTCACCATAGGTCTAGATATTAGCGAGAAATGGAATTAACAAGGACAGTGTTGGCTTCATGGAGAGAAGTAATGCTGACCTCAATCGTCTGTCTCTTGTATCAAGTCTTGGCTTGGCTGTAGTGGTAAGATTCTATTTTACTAAACCAAGCAAAACCCACACAAAACCAGATTAACTGATGGAGTCTTTTGCCAACCTGAAAAAGTTCACTGTTCTTCTTAAACTCACTGCTCCACTAAGGCACATTTTTTTTTTAAAGTGCCTTCTTTTAAGGCACTCCTCTCATTTGATATCAGTAGATTAGATCACTTTGTTGACATGATGATTTGAAGGTAAAATGTTTAAATGTTTTGAGGATGGAAAGGTTGAAAAGAAAAAAAAAATGATACTAACTCATGAGAGAAACACTTCCTAGTCAACTCGATTCCTGGTTGCTGAATTAGAATTCCTGATGAGAAGTGCCCTTCCTACTTGAGATGATGCCCCAAGATTACATTTAATTACAATTCTCACTGCTCTGGACAATAAGGTACACAAGTTATAATCAAATGTCATTTCACCTCAGCCCATTAGAGCAAACAAATTAAATCCCTACAATGACCATGTCTTTCTTCTCTACTCTTAAGTCTTCTATAGTAGTTCCTCAGTATTCATCACTGATGACACATATGAAGATTTCTTTTCAACATCTACTGAATCCACACCATGTGCCTTCATCAGTATAGTAGCAACAGAAATAGTGTAGTTTCTCCCTTCATAGATTGTAAGCTCTGGTGAGCAGGGATCATTTCTACAAACTCAACTGTACTGTACTTTCCCAAGCACTTGATACAGTGCTCTGCACAGAGTAAGTGTTCAATAAATACCAGTGATTCAATGTATTCTTTAAATAAAAGTATGAAATAATTTCCAAACATATTTGTCAGATATGTTGGGTCACAGTTTCTTTTCAATCAAATAATTTGTTCCACCATGAAATTAATCCAAGCCCTAAATTTAATGGCTGTAGTGGGTGAGGAAATCTTGTTAGTATGCAGGCTTCATGAGGGCAGGGGACATTCCACTTCTTTGGTATGTCTTTCCACGTGTTTAGTATAGTGCACTGCACCTAGACATTGGCTCAATAAATACAAATTGCTATTATTTAGCCAGAGATTTTAACTTTCACATTGTTCATCTGGCATTGCTTAATGAATTATGGGTAGACAAACTTTGATAAAGCTGTCTTTGTGGATAACTCAGGCTCTGACTTGGATAATTCCCCACCACTGGGAAAGGAGCATATTGAAGACAGGTTGGAGGGCTCTTAGAAACTCTGCAGTCTTTCCCCTTAATCCTGCTGGAACATTTACAGCATCACAGGATGTCTCCTTTGAATGTCAAGATTAAGAAGGTAATCCTCTAAAATTTGGCTCACACACAAATAAGTGAAGTTATGCTTTACCTCGTTTTTCCTGAGGCACAAAGATCCTGCCATTTCATTCCTTAGTCTCTAAGAGTACCCGTAAAAAATATACCAAAGTTGAAGCTAGAGAAATGTATTTCTGTTCTGACTAGGTTGCTCCTTTCCATGACAGGGATGTTTTCAAAATTCACCTGTGCAGGGCAGCAGCGGCATGGCCAAGATTTGAGGGTGGAGACTCAAGTTTACTGTGCGGAAGGCAATGGTAAAACATTTCTGTATTTTTACCAAGAAAACTGTGTGGATACACTTCCAGAACGATTGCAGATGGAGATGGGGCATTTGGGGAGATATGTATCCATGGAGTGTCTCTGGGTTGGAAACTACTTGACAGCATAAGACAAAACAAATTAAATTCCAAACCCTCCAAATTGTCCAGGAATGCCATCTAGACTGCAGTCAAATTGTGGTCCTGTTCAAAAATGGAGCTGCCACCCATGGGATTGTATATTAACGTGAATGTTGTCGAGAGAATCCATGTGTCCATCTGTCCATGAGAACACAGTAGTGCACTCTTTTTGGCCTCCTTGCCATTTGGGGTGACCCCTGGCGATAAAGAAGGGGAAGTTTTAAAGGCAGCAGGATTTGATCATGGGTTGTGTTCGAAGTAGGTAGGAGTGACGGTCCGTGCTGAGCCATCTGCAGTATCTCTCTTGGTCCCCCTGTACCCCCTGAGGTACGTGGGATGGGCTGGTAAGTGCAGCCCGTGGTCATGTAATATCAACTACATATAAACTCTACCATATCACAAAGCTGGGTGAAGCAAAACAGATTTGCTTCTTCCCCGTGTCTGTATACACAAACCATGCTTGGCTTGTTTTTAGAAGGTATGTAAGGGATGACACTGGAGAGACTGTTGGAGGGGGTAGATTTTGAAAGCAAGCAAGAGCTCTTCCCTTGAGAGTCGGCTGAGAAAGATGAGAGAGTTGATGAAAGAGTAGGAAGCAGACTGGGAAAGCTCTGGAGGGAGTTGAGAGCTCGTTATTGATTGTGAGTTGTTCTGACGTGATATTATTCCTACTACTGTTAGCAACAATCAGGAATCCTATTTCATTCACCACAAAGCTCCCTTCTGCCAGCTTTTTGAGCAGGGGGCCAAAATGCACCCTGAGTCAATCGGTTTTCTTGGCGAGTGGGCGAGGAAGAAGGGAGAGAGGGCTGTGAACTGAACTGTACCCTCTTCTGCTCCAAATCCAAATGCCACACTGATGTAATAATAATAATAATAATAATTGAGGTATTTGTTAGGGACTTACTGTGTGCCAGGCACTGTACTAAGCGCTGGGGTAGATAGAAGCAGATCAGGTTGACCCAATCTCTGTTCCACATGAGAGTCACAGTCTCAATGCCCATTTTACAGATGAGGTAACTGAGGCATGGGGAAGTGAAATGATTTGCCCAAGGTCACAGCACACCAGCGATGGATCCAGGATTAGAACCCACAACCTTCTGACTCCCAGGCCGGTGCTCTAACCACTACTCCATGCTGCTTAGCTAAGCCTTTCCACTCCACTTCTCACTGAAGCCATCATTTCCCAGAAGGGTGAGAGGAGTTAAAAGGGGTTAGGGGTTGAGACACGATCCTCCGGGATACAAATCCTGGCAAAAAGTATCAACTGTCACTTCCCATAATCTGAGTTTTCAGTCCTTGGATATGCTTTAATTTGTTTGATTACTTTCACTAATTACCTGTCCACATTTCGTCGTGGTGTGTGCACAGGGGTTTTTATCTAATTGTGGAACAATGAAAAAAAACAGCTATCTGTATAAAGGGAGATTAAAGGCAATGACCACAGACAACCTTGATCTTCTTGCAGTATACTAAGTCCTGATCTGGGTTTTCCCAAAAGGGTCTGGATGGGACTTGTGAACAGCCAGCAACAAACACATTGAGGTAAATATAGCTCCACATTTTCTGAGTGAACAGAAAGTTTTTTTCCAATTAATGTTTCCAAGATTGAAACATTCATTACCAAGATAAAAAATGATTTTGGTTGAAACAGTTAATTAAACTAAACCCGTCTGTGACAGGCTCATTTAGGGGAAATAATAAGTGCACTCGATGCCCTGTTTTCACCCTGAAATTCATAAAATAAAGCCTCAGTATATTCTAGTTATTCCTTATTACTCCTAGTTATGTATTTCCTTTTGGCAATCCTGCTTAAGATGAAAAAAGGTAGTAAAAAGGAAAACAGGCTTCAAAAAGGATAGTGTAAGTTTTGAATAGCATAATAGTTCAACATACTGAAATGGTGAGAAGACAGCGACGGGTAAATGGAGTCAAAATAAAGAATGATTCCTTTCTACTGTGAGTAAATAAATGAGAAATAAAAAGCACAAAATATTGTGTTTCTGCAATCTTACTGTTGTTTTGCACGTTTCACCATTTGAACAAACCTCTCCACACCTTTCTAAGTGAAATGGTTCTAAAGATAGACATATGCGCCTAGAAGGGGAAATCATCAGCACAAAGCTATGTAACTGAAATAGTAGTGCCACCATAAATTAAAGTATTTAAATTTCTGGGCTATAAAGAGTTGTTATATATATTCTCAAAGCATGCAAATAAGTACAGTTTTGTTCTTTAATGGTGTAATGTGTAGTTTGATTTTCTCACTTAGTTTTTAGAAACAACCCCATGAAAGCCATATAAATAAGGGCTAACGGTAATTAATATCTTTCCCACAAGAAAGAAGTTAACCCCCAATGTTCAGCCACAAAGTCAATTAACAAAATTGGCCATCTATCCAGGGAATCAACAACACAGTTCATTAACACATGGAGCAAACCTGTCTCAGGACAGCAAAAAATAGAGGTAGTCCAAGTTTCACAGTCATATCAACCTACCTTTTACAGTTTTACTATAGACATGAGAACATGAGCCAAATCATCACTGGGCTAGACTAAAGGCTCAGGCAATCTAGTATCCATCTTTGTCAGTGACATCAGTGGACACTTAGACGAATGATGCTTTAATTGTCCACTTGACACCTGTTTAGGAGTGTACCGCCTTCTTAGTTTTCCACTATATCTCTACAGGATGCTCTTCACCTTGTGCTCATAAACAAAATATCCAGGCACATTATATAGTGTACCAAGCAGCACAAAATATGTTCACATTCTACCTTGATGGAAGTCTTTGATGAAAAGGCAATTTAAACAAATTCTACATAGGACAAATGAAAGATTACAAATATATCCGATCTGTTTCTCTGTAAAACATATTCTCTTAGAAATCAAAATGTTCCTAAATTGTTAAAAACCTTAATTTGAATGAACACTTCTACATCCACACCTACCTTTGCTAATCTGGGAATAACTGGAATATGTAACCATCCTTCTAAATTAAAACACTGTAATACATTTGATTCTGTTTTCTCACTAGATGACAAATGCAAATTTGTGACAGAAAATGGAGTTGATAAGGGTGAGACCCCAAAGGTGAGAAAACAGCCAGTTAGAGATAATCAAGAAACTAAAAAGTGGTAATGTTTCTAATTGAGGAGATGGCAGATACTAATTTCAGTGCTCTTCACAACATACATTTTCAATTAGATATCATCAAGGGGTTAGAGATTTAATTTCTCCAGGAGGGACCACCAAATCTCATTTCATCATTTTCACTCACAATGGGCATCCTAGCCCATTGATAGGTTTAATTTTTCTTCTCCCCATGTCATGTCCTCTTATCTCACATATGCACACTTCATTTTTTACCTCTCTGAATGTAAATATATCTGTCTCCCTCACTGGAGTATAGTCTCCTTGGTGACCCTTGGTTATTATGTATTTTCCAAACTCGTAGAAAAGTATGCTGCACCGAGTAGGCCCTCAATGAAGGCTACTATTTCTACTATTAATTCTAACACTCCCATCACCTCAGGATTTCTCCTGTACTTTAGAATTTTTGACCCATTTTAGCACTTTGGCACTCACCACTTCTTGCTACACTTTTGTCGAAACCATTTTGCATATTATGTCATTTGAATATTGCAAAGTATTTTATGTCTGCCTCCCCAACTAGATTGTACACTCCTTATGGGCAGTGATTATGTATTCTTCTTTTATTGGACCCTCGCAAAGACTTAGCAGAGTGCAAAGAACACACCTGGTGCTCAGGAAATACTATCGATTGAAAGGATTGACATGCCTTTTTTTATTTAATGAATATTGATATTTAATTACAGTTTTCTTATTCTTTCTTCAATCATTCATTCAATAGTATTTTTTGAGTGCTTACTGAGTGCCGAGCACTGCACCAAGCACTTGGAAAGTACAATTCAGCAATAAGGAGAGACAATCCCTGCCCACACCGGGCTCACAGAATGCTGGTCAATGGCCACTTGGGTCAGTGAGTCCACTGCCATGCCACCCTACTGCTGGACACAGGCACTCTGGACCCTTGGGTTTACTGTGGTTAGGATGGGTAACTGATGAAAATGCAAGAACACTCTACTACTTATTCAGTTTTATGGGGGGGTTAGTTACCTTCAAGGGTGTTAGACATGTTGCCACTGAAATGGGGAAAAAATGTATATTTATCAATACTTTATACTGACTCGTAACACTCTTGTCTATTGTGTGCTGTCTGTGTTTAATTTGTATGACTTCCAAAGTCACAGGTTAGCACATGCAAATTCTAAGAAAGCTGGGACTCTGTTCATTTAACCTAAACAGCCCCTCATATAAAAATAGAGTGGGAGGGTTGATTTGGAAAAATAAACAAACCTATAACCAGCAATTTTCCACCTCCAAATCAAAGATAAAAGCAAGACAAGAAGAAAGCACCAGAGAGAACAGCACGCCTACCCCTATGATCAAATAGCCAAAGTCCAGATTAGCAAAATTCTGCAAACAACAAGCTAAGGATGGTGTCTTATTCTACATCCACATTCGCCAATCAAAAACCAGGATCAACCACTTTATTTCTCCCTGACAAGCAAGGGAAACAGAAAAATCCACTTGCCAGAAGGTTTGTCCCTACTTTTTTCCACATAGTTTGGGAAAAGCAAGACTCTCTTAAAGAAGTCCTTGGACACAAACCAAAATCATGGACAGAGATCTTCAGGAAGTTTTACTACTACATCCTAGCTTCTTGAAAGATTGAAACAAGTGGCTATTTAAAATTGCCTGAGTAATCTTCTTTTTTCCTGGCACTACTGAACAAGTGATTTAAGTTGTTTGACACTCCTAATGTGGTGTAAGCACCCAATAAAACACTCTGGTAACACTTGGAAATCTTTCTTGTGGTCAGACCAAATCATCTAAACCAGCCATTGCCAAATTAAATTGAGACTGTGGTCACATTTCCATTAAAGTGGGCATCTATCAGGGGTTTAGCCTAGAACACTTTCCATACAGCGATATTTAGTACCTATCCATTTGAGTATTTTCCAAGGTAGAAAATCCAAGCATTACAAGTAAAAAATTAACTTTAAAAAGGAGTTAAAAGCTCATTGTGGGCCGGGAATTTGTCACATTGTTGTGTTGTCTTCTCCCAAGAGCTTAGTAATAATAATATTAATAAATAATCATGGTATTTGTTAAGCATTTACTATGTGCCAGGCACTGTACTAAGCGCTGGGGTGGATACAAGCAAATCAGATTGGACACAGTCCCTGTCCCACTTGGGGTTCACAGTCTCAATCCTCATTTTAAAGATGAGGTAACTGAGGCCCAAAGAAGTGAAGTGACTTGCACAAGGTCACATAGCAGACAGGTGGCAGAACTGGGATTCGAACCCAGAACCTTCTGAGTCCTAAGCCTGAGTGGGACACTTCTCCTGCTGTGTCCCGCACTCAGTAAATGCTCAATAAATATGACTGATTGATTAATCACTGAACCAGGCTGTTAAGATCTAAACAAAGACAGTTAAATATAGAGGCTTCAATGACACCCCCTTAAACTGCAGTTCCAAAGAGATGACATTTCTTTTGATATATTGGTTAAATAGTGAATTAATACTGTACACTTTCTATATTTTCTTTGCCTATCAGGGATGTAGTTTTGGAAAGAATTTACTAAGGACTATTCTACCTATGAATGGCCTTTGAATCACTTTAGCTTCTGTCAAAGCCCATTCATCAACATGACAGTGAAGTCTCTAAAAGCACATAAGGGCACAGAAGGTCTACGTGCTCTTCCGTTGCCCAAATTAAGCTTCTTTTTCACAAAGGAAAGGCAGGCTGGAGACAGCTGTAGATTATCATACTAAAGCAGCTAAGCATTCTGAAGCATCTTCATTTCATTCTCTTAATACATGCTTGGGATTTTACCTTTTCTCCAAATACAGATTTAGATCCAGTAAAGCTCTTTTGCTATGGAGTCAGTCTCATAAAGCCATGCATTTACAAGATTCAGGAAAGTCCATTTGCATATGTCCTTGTAAATGATGTTGATGGACTTTCTGTAAAGATGCTTCAGAAGGTACTCTAACAGACCCTGAGGAGATCTGATTCATTCCCAGTGAAAAAAGTCAAGTCACAAGTTCCCATTAGCCTGTCCTTTCCTCCTACATATTTATAGGATCGTTGACACAGGCAAACAGACGCATATACACATTCAACTTCCAAACGTAAGCGTTACAATTTCGTAACCTAATGTCCTTGAAAATCCCTCTTGAAAATATCTTAGAGAAACTTAAACAATCCCCCTCTCCTAATGGAGCAGAACAATCTCTGGTGGCTTCTAATTTAAACGGTAAAAGGAGGTCTGGGTAGTGGATCTAGCTGGATCAATGAATGCTACACATGTTTAACAACTCGTTTGAAAAGCATCCATCGTCAAGAGTCTGTGTAAATACCTGAGGGCATTTTAGTTAAAATGAGACTGTTCAATATTATAGTGTAGTTTTTTTGGTTTTTGTTTTTTTTGGAAGGTGGGTAGGAGGGTGGCAATTCTGGTAGAAGCAGCATGGCCTAGTGGAAATAGCACAGGCTTGGGAGTCAGAGGATGTGGGTTCTAATCCCCACACTGCCGCTTATCTGCTATGTGACCTTAGGGAAGTCACTTAACCTCTCTGGGCCTCAGTTACCTCATCTGTCAAACAGGGATTAAGACTGTGAGCCCCACATGGGACAACCTGATTACCTTGTATCTACCCCAGTGCTTAGACAGTGCTTGGCATAAAGGAAGCGCTTAATAGTATATTATTATTACATATCATCTTGCTGCAAGGAAACACTACAGACCCTGGACTAGCCGTGGGCCTAATTTACAGCAGATCCATTTGCACAGAGCGTACCAACTGTACAGGTAAGGGAAAGAGAAATTCATTGTTTCAGTCAGATTCTCCTTAAGTTATGTATCATTTCCATATCCATTTCATTAGATCTTTGGACTTCAACTGTTATTAAAGATTTCTTATTGATTTCCTGCAAAATGATTGGGATCAATTAGTATTATTTGTTGAGGGTTCATGAGAAGCAGTGTGGCTCAGTGGAAAGATCAGGGGCTTGTGAGTCAGTGGTCATGGGTTCTAATCCTGGCTCAGCCGCTTGTCAGCTGTGTGACTTTGGGAAGTCACTTTTAACTTCTCTGTGCCTCAGTTCCCTCATCTGTAAAATGGGGATTAAAACTGTGAGCCGCACGTGGGACAACCTGATCACGTTGAATCCCCCTCAGCGCTTAGTGCAGTGCTTTGCACAGAGTAAGTGCTTAACAAATACCATCATTATTATCATGTGTGGCAATGCTAGTTTCCATACAATGAGAGTTAAAGAAGCAGCATGGCTCAGTGGAAAGAGCCCGGGCTTGGGAGTCAGAGGTCATGGGTTCGAACCCTGGCTCTGCCACTTGCCAGCTGTGTGACTGTGGGCAAGTCACTTCCACTTCTCAGGGCCTCAGTTACCTCATCTGTAAAAATGGGGATTAAGACGTGTGAGCCTCATGTGAGACAACCTGATTACCCTGTATTATCCCAGTGCTTAGAAAGTGCTCTGCACATAGTAAGCCGCTTAACAAATGCCAACATAATTATTATATACCCAGATCCTGGCTTCAAGGAGCAAATGTCAGAATATCCACATTGCATTATTTCTCCCTCCCTCTCTTCACAGCCTACTTTCTTGCAGAGCATGGAAATGAATTGAAACCTGGCAGAATCAACTGGAGGCAACCTCCTGTCCAGAATTAATTTTCTAAGAAGGATTCTGCATTCTTAGATAGAACATTTTCTGGAAGTAACAGTAAATGGCAATGCCCTGTCTCCAGGCATAAGAAATGACAGATTTGCCAATCAAAGTATTAAAAATAAATTTGGAAAAACTGGAGTTCTACAGGTTGTTTAGGGCACCAGACCCTGCACTTGCTCCAGTATTGATGTGAGATTAAGAAACTGTGAAGTGACATTCAACTTCCAATTTCATCTTCCTGGTACTCTTTTTTAATGGTATTCATTAAGCATTTAGTGGGTTTTAAGCCATGTGCTTAGGACAAGGGTAATAATAATAATGTTGGTATTTGTTAAGCACTTACTATGTGCAGAGCACTGTTCTAAGCGCTGGAATAAATACAGGGTAATCACGTTGTCCCACGTGAGGCTCACAGTTAATCCGATTTTACAGATGAGGTCACTGTAGATACAACAATTAGGTCAGAAACAGTCCCTGTACCACACAGAGCTCACAATCGAAAAAATAAATAGAGAGGGATCTTGCTGATTAGGACTTAGGAAACTGAGACCCAACGACTTTAAATGCTCTGACTAAGGTCATTTGGCAGGCCAGTATCAAAGAAGGAACTGGAGCCTGGGTCTCCTGATACAATCCCCTGCTCTTTCCTCTGAGCCTTCACCTGCATCTTTTCCCAAGTCCTAGGATTGGATTTTTCAAGGTCTTTTATTCAATGAAAAATCACTTGTAGGAAGAATATGTCATCAGCTTGGAGAGGTTAAAGGCAATCCTGTTTCTTTGAGCTCTTGAACCAGCCCTCCATGTTAGGTGCCTCTTGATGACTCTTATGGATAGACAGTCATGTGTAATGCCATTTGTATTACACCAGGCACACAAATGAACATAACATCATTTGCACCACTCTACCTAAGCTTAGAGAACTTCTCCTGGGATACCCCTGAGCCCCCTCAATTGCTCAACAGCCTTTGTGTTCTTTATTGAACATGGGTGTCATGTCTAAGTCTTGGAACTCAGACTTAGAAACCAAGGCAGAAGGAGGCTAGGTGCTTAAGATTAAAAACAAAAAGGCACAAAGGTTCTTGGGATTATTTCAATACCAGTCAGGAAACAGATCAGCTGAAAACCTGCCTTTCCTGTATAAAACCAGGTAATGGCCACCTAACAATAATAATAACTATAATTGTGGTATTTGGTAAGTACTTACCCTGTGTCAGGCACCGTACTAAGCACTAGGGTGGGTACAAGCAAATCAGACACAGTTTCCTGTCCCATGTGGGGCTCACTGTCTCAATTCCCATTTGAATATGTGGCAACTGATACCCAGAGAGGTGAAGTGACTTGTCCAAGGTCACACAGCAGACAAGCAGCAGAACCGGCATTAGAACCCATGACCTTCTGACTGCCAGACACGGGCTCTATCCACTACATCATGCTGCTTCTCACCTGACTCCACATTACGTGGAAGACTTTTTATGGGTACAAATCTAATCAGAAGAAAGTGGGATGGTATGTCTACACCTGCTTTCTATTTGTCTTAATTGCTCCTCCCCTAGCTAAAATATGGCCCAGGGAATCATTCATGAAAAACCCCAGAGATTCTTCTCACCGAGACAGAATCAGGATAATACGCTACCAAGGTCCAGCTGGTCCCAAAAAATAGCAGATGTGATCGAGAGCAGAATGGAGCCAGATGATCCATATATACCAAAAATCGCTCCAGCCCAGATAAAATAAAAATTCCTCCCTCCTCTCCAAATTTTGTCTTTTCCCATCTTCTGGGTAAAAATCACGTGGGTGCCAGTGCGACCAAACTGAGGACACACCTATGTGGCCTCGCCTGGGCCGGGGCTGGCTAACCGACAACTCATATCAGCATGGACGAATGGCTTGCCTCAGTTGAGGAAACCCTAACCTCATGCCGGCCACCATGCCATATAGCTCAGCCGTCCAGGGGAAAATCTCACTTTCTGGCTGTGCTGAATGGAAAGGTGGAAGCTCTGACTGCTGCTGCTCATCATGATTAGTAGATTAGAAAAAGAAGATTAAGAATAGATTAGTAGATTAAGAGAAGCAGAGTGGCCCAGTGAATAGAGCAGGGGCCTGGGAGTCAGAAGGATCAGGGTACCAGAGTTCTAATCCCAGCTCTGCCACCTATCTGCTCTATGACCTTGGGCAAGTCACCTCACTTCTTGGTGCCTCTGTTTCCTCATCTGTAAAATGGGTATTAAGATTGTGAATTCCATGTGGGACAGGGATTGTGTCCAACCTGATTATTTTATGTCTATCCCAGTGCCTGTCACAAAGTAAGTGCTTAACAAAAAACATTATTATCATATTTCCCTCCTGTTATGACAACAGCCTGCAAAACCTGCCCAGAGATTAACTTGTCAGTGAAAGGGGCATTTATTCTAAAACATTCCCCACATAATCTTGAAAATATCATGTTATATATGCTTTTTCTCTTTGCGGTGTCAAGGAAATCAGCTTCTAACTTATTGTGTCAATTGACTTGCACTAGGGAATATAAGATCTCTGATTTAGTTCTTCTAATAGTGCCTGAAAATATTGGCTTTATGACTGATGGGAATTATTTCTTTGGTATGAGACGTACTTTTTTTTTAGGAAACCCTGATAGGAAATGCATTCATTTCTTTTAAAAAATGACAAGTACGAATTGCAAAAACAATGCATTGTCCTTGTGGATGTGTCAGAGGTGCAACCACAAAATAGACCAAAGAAGAATTTGCAGATTCACAATCAAAGTTCACTACATTTTGGCACATTTTATATCACTTTAGGTCCTTATAATTATCATATCTTTATTTATGTAGCTTTAATAAATGTAGTCATTTCCTTAATAACAGTCTCTTCCAGGACAAACAGAGGGAAGTACACTAACTACTTCTGGTGGGGATGCAGAATGTATGTTTTACATAAAGCTCACTATTTAACCTACATTCCACTAGTACATTGATTCTTTTACATCATTTGTGGTGGGATAAATGTAAATTTCATGCAGAGCCCAATTAGTCAGCAAAAAGGAAGTCTGAATACATTAATAACAAGTTCCACTCAGCAACGTAGGAGTACATTCCAGTAAAATTAAAACTCTATTTTCTAACTCTTAGGAAGGCTTAGCACTGAGAACTCTTTATTAGAGTGATGTTCATTCAATCGAACAGTAGGATAGCTTGTCTGTAGGTTATGGTGATTAGTAACTAAGTACACTAGATTGAAGCTGTCAGCAGAAGCAATGTGGCATAGTGGATAGAGCATGCGCCCGGGAGTTAGCAGGTCATGGGTTCTAATTCTGGCTCCACCACTTGTCTGTAGTGTTACCTTGGGCAAGTCACTTTACTTCTCTGTGCCTCAGTTACCTCAACTGTAAAAAGGGGAATGTGTCTGTGAGCCTCTCATGGGACAGGGATGGGGTACAACCTGATTTGCTTGTATCCACCCTAGCACTTAGTACAGTGCCTGGCACATAATAATAATAATAATAATAATGGTGGTATTTGTTAAGCGCTTACTATGTGCAAAGCACTGCTCTAAGCTCTGGATGTAGTAAGTGCTTAACAAATACATGATTGTTATTACAATTATTATTACTCTTTTTGATAATAGGCAGGCGTTGCACCTGACAGATTTGGGGTCCAGGACAGAATCTCATTTCCAGAGGAGTTCTAACAAAATAAGGATGAATAACAATAATAATAATAATAATAATAATAATAATAATAATAATGATGGTATTTGTTAAATGCTTACAATGTGTTATGTATGTACCTAAGCCCTGGGGTAGATACAAGGTAATCATATTGAACACAGACCCTGTCCCACATGGGGCTGCACTCAATTCCCATTTTAAAGATGAGGTAACTGAGGCACAGAAAATTAAGTGACTTGCCCAAGGTCACACAGCAGACAAGTGGCTGAGCTGGGATTAAAACCATGTCCTCTGACTCCCAGGCCCATGCTCTATCCACTAGACCATGTTTCCAAGTGACCCCAGTGATATCCAAGAGTGGCCAGTAGATGAGAAATATCATTATCAACCTTTTTTCTCAAAAGTGTATTTTAACTGTCACAAAGGAGAGCAAATGTCACAAAGGAGTGATACTCTAAGATCTCTGACGTCTTTTATTTGGCACAGGATAAAAATGCAACTTTGCTTCACTTTCTTTCATCCCTTTTGTATTGTCCAATAGTCCTATGGTTTCCTCCAAAGCTATGAGATTGCCCTTTAAGTAAAACGAATGTCAAGAAGTCAGTCCCTAGGACTTGCATTGGGGGAATATAGATTGGAAAAAAAAAATCCAGGCTATCCATACAGGCCATACAGTTGGTATCAGGAGGTAGTGTTTGATTCAGAAGTTCCAGGGAGTCTAAGACCGCCCCATCTCCACCTCACCCTGAAGAAATGTCCTCAAGCTGCCAAAACTGGAGAGGGAGGTATTAGTCTATCTACTTTTCAGACTGAGGGCTTTAGTACCAGACCATCCCTGTTGCCTCTCATCTGGAGACACCGGTGGCCTAGTGGAATGAGCATGGAACTGCCCAGAAGCAGCATGACCCTATGTGAATAAAAGCACGGACCTGGAAGTCAGAAGGTCCTTAGGTTCTAATCCTAGCTCCACCTCTTTTCTGCTGGGTGACCTTGGGCAAGTTACTTCACTTCTCTGTGCTCAATTACCTCATCTGTAAAATGGATATTAAGACTGTGAGCTCCATTGTGGGACATGTACTCCGTCCAACCTGATTTATGTATATCATTCTCCAGATCTCAGTTCATGCCTGGCACATAGCAGGCACTTAAAAAAGTCATAAAAAAACCCTAGAAGTCAGGAGACCTGGGTGGCTATGCACTTGCCTTCTGTGTGACTTTAGGCAAGTTACTTAACTTCCTGCCTCAGTTTTCTCCATCTATGAAATAGGGATTGTGAACTCTGTGTGGGAAAGGGCTGTGTCGATCTGATAATCTGCTTTCTAGCTCAGTACTTGGTATTTAATAAATACTATAAAAAAAAAAAAGAGCAAAGATGAGCAGAGAGGGTCATTAGCAAAAATCTTCTAATAATTAGCAGAGAGAACAGGTTGGGATTGCTGTGTTCCCTTCTTGGGTCAATTGTACCTTCGAGATCTCAGGATTTAGCCTAAGGGGGTGATGCTTCAGCACAGGTCCCTAGGCTCCGACCACAGATCCCAGGGTGCTGTCCCAGCCAGACCCAGCACAAATTAAGCCTTGCCTCGAGGTTTCCGCTAGCCTAAAGTGGCCACTAAATTCCCTGGGTGGGAGCAATTATCAGCATCATCTCACTCTATATTGAGACACTGGTTTTGAATGTAATGCTTATCAAGAGGGCTGTTAAGGAGGAAGAGAAGGATACATGCACACTTCCCAAATTTCCTTATTGTATCTGAACAATCAATCACAGACCACTCTTGCACTGACTCAAAACACAAAGGTAGCAATCTTTTTGTGTAATATAGCAATGCTCAAGCAGGTATTTTTGTAGCATGAAAGCCACACATAGCAAGAAGACCTGAAGCCGACCTTTTATTCTTTCCCTTCCAGTCTGTTGGTGGAATCACAACTCTAATGGAAATACTAACTAATGATGCTATTTTTTTTAAATGGCCTTTAAGAAACTAATAAGTAGACACAAACAACAGAAAAGAAAAATAACTGAATGTGATATTTAATCTCAGTCTTCTAAATCAATTTTAAATCCCCATTTAAGATGTATTCACCTTCTAATCACTATAATCAGAGATTTGGGGCTTCTTCTAATTTCACCCCCTTCTCAGTCTTGTTTCCTACTGATTTTATAGCTTTAAGTACATCTAGTTCTCCTATGAGGGTTTCATTCTTGCCAATCCCACACTGAGAATAACTTGCACCATATTATCCTAATTGTCCCCAAATCCCACACTTTTAGTATTATCCAAGGTTATTTCCTTTCTCTCATTTTACATTCAAAAACATCCTGGATCTACCCCTTATTGGTATATCAGCCTGGTTGAAGCTCTTGTCATGACCTCTAGACTTTAAGCTCCTTGTGGGCAGGGAACATATCTATAAACTCTGGTTGTATTGCATTCTCCAAAACACCCTGAATACAGTGCTCTCAATAAATGCCACTCAATAATTGCTATTGACTGATTGTTACCCTGTGGAGATGACTGGTGTAAATTTCACTGATCTCCCTGCCACCAACCTTTCCCCTCTTCAGTTCGTTTGCTACCCACAGCATTTTTCCCGAAACATGATTTTACATACATTACCCAGGTCTTCTAATACCTCTGTGGTGGCCCATTCCTCTCGATCTAGCAGAAACTCTTGATTACTGATTTTTACAACACTCTATCAGCTCTCTCCCTCTTATTCACTCGCTCTCTAGTCTCACTAAACACCATGTATCATATTCTTCATTTCTGCCAAGTTCACTTTTCTCTCTGTGCCTCATGGTTGCCCACCTCCCAACCTGTCTTCCCACCCATCTTCCTACCTGGAACTCCCTCCACCTTCAAATATGCCAGACCCCAACAATTCTCACTATCTTCAAAGCCTTCTGAACTCCCACCTTCAGGAGGTTTTCTATGAATACTTTCTCTTCTCCCTAGGTCAGAGCCTCCCAACTACCAACTCTGTACTCTTGTGCCATCTTATCATTTATTCACTCACAGTCAACCCTGGCACTTTAGTACTCAATTTTTGTATTCTACTTTTAAGCACCTACTCATCCATTCTCTTCTTCCTCTCATCTGTAAATTATTTAGTTTAGGAGTCGGGATCATTTATTCTACTTTTTTAAGCCCTTTGTGCATTGTTCTGCACACAGTAAGTGCTAAATAAAAACCATTTTTCCTGTTGTACTATGCTATGTTCCCCACAGAATAGGTGCTCAGTAAATACTTTAAACAATGGATATTTTGCTCGCTCTCTCAAACACACACACGTACACACGGCCTTCTGGTTCAACCAAATAGGATCTTGTTGTTGGACACACATTTCCACATTTCCTAGCTTCCCTAACAATGGTTCAGCAACTAATGCACATTGAAACTGTAATTTGGTTTGAATAGAGTGTGTTTTTGAGGGCTGGGTTTTTACCTCAAAATGAAGTAAAGAATGTGATATTTATTGAGAGTAAACTCAATGCAGACAAGGAATGTTTCTACCACTGTGTTATACTGTACTCTCCCGAGCACTCATTACAGTGCTCTGCACTCAGTAAGTGCTCAATAAATACCACTGGTTGATAAACAGGGATGTGGAGTTTACCTGTACCTTTGTATCTATAAACCTGACTGTATCTTGATATGTTCTTTAAGGAAGTTCTTCATATAAAATCTACTGAGCCAATATATCCATTAAACTGGAAACACTTTCTTGTATTGCTTATTAAGGTGAATCTTTAACTTAATGTAAAAATATACAGCTAATGAATCAATCACTTGTATTTATTGAACACTTACTATGCAGAGCACTGTACTGAACACTTGAGAGAGTACAATACAACAAAGTTGGTAGACATATTCAATGCCCCAAAGGAATTTACAGTCTAAAGGGGGAAACAGACTCTAAGGGACAGGGACTGAATCTGACCTGATTAAATGTGCATCTTCCCCAGCACTTAGAACAGTATTGACATGGTAAGCACTTAATAAGAATATTTTTATTATTGTTGTTATAGATGAATTACGGATGTGTACATAAGTACAGCAGCGTGGCTCAGCGGAAAGAGCACGGGCTTTGGAGTCAGAGGTCATGGGTTCGAATCCCGGATCGGCCACTTGTCAGCTCTGTGACTTTGGGCAAGTCACTTAACTTCTCATTGCCTCAGTTCCCTCATCTGTAAAATGGGGATGAAGACTGTGAGCCCCACGTGGGACAACCTGATTCCCCTGTGTCTACCCCAGCGCTTAGAACAGTGCTCGGCACATAGTAAGCGCTTAACAAATACCAACATTATTATAAGTACTGTGGGGCTGTGGGTGGGATGACTGTCAAGTGCTAAAAGGGAACAGGTAAAAGTACAAACAGGAAAGTAGGCTTTAAGGGATACTGAGAAATCTTTGCTACCACATACCTTCATTGCATTTTGAAAATCCTCTGGTATTATATAACGAAAGGGTCTTGAAAAATCACATGAATAAGAGTTTAAGAGGATCATGAATGTAGATGGAAATTGTTTTTATTGATTTTCATTGGTAGTGTTTGGTAAGACTATATAAAAAACAGAAATGACTCTGCCTTCAAAATCCAGAAGAGGTCAGTCTTTTGTGTGCTTCACACTGATGATTTATTTCCTAAATTCAATGGATAATTTGGAATTTTTTTCCTAGGAACTTAACTATTTTCAGTGAGAAAGAAAATTGCTATCATTATTGCTAAAAGTGAAATTTTCAATTCTTGGTATCTACAATTATTATTTTTTTTAATGTGTTCCTTAATTTGATTTCTTGCTTATTGGCTGCAACTGGACTGGAACAACAATATTTTGATTTTGACACAAATGGGCAAAACACAATATTGCTTGTTTGTTCCACTCCACCAGACTGCATTTACTGTCTGGGCTCCTGGAGATAGGTAGGTAGACTCAAACTTTGAAAGAAATGATGAAAATGATTCAGGTGTGAAAAATTATTCTCATTCTGTTGGTTGTTACTCATTTCTATCTAACTGAATTCTACAGAAACTCAATTCCCAAATACCAACTTTAGCATAATAAATGGATTTGGTAATTTGAGCTAAGTGAGAGATGATATTTATGATATGAAATGATAATCCTTTATTTGGAAGTTACATAGTTATATGACTTCCAGTCTATCTTCCCTCATGTGGAATTCTACTACTTTTGCTTGCTCTTGTAATTATTCTATATGGTCTTAGAGTTGGCACCTGTTATATGAAAATAAGGAAGGAAACCATTCTAATCAATTTAAGACTAAAAGGATCCTACTTGCATAAGCACATCAGAATTATTCTGTAAATATTGTTTTTGTTGATTCTTCACAGTTTGCACCATATGAATTGGGGTGCATAGATAATAAAATATATGTTTATTTAACTCAAGGACTTATGTCATGCCCACAACTGTGATTCATATTATCAATAAGTGATTATAATTAAACTAGACTCACTGGGAGCCTAAGCTACTCCTTGGAAGCTACATCCAAATAATCAGGACACTAGAAAAACTTATCGACATACTAACAGACACAGGCCATGTTAAATAATCCCTGTAGCTCATATCCATGGTAAGGAGCCTACAGTCATCTCCAAGGGGGGAAAAAATAACAAAAGAAAACCACTGAAGCATCTAATGGAGCATTTAAAGACTCAGGTTAAAAACAAAGTAGGAGTTTGTCACCTTTCAGGATGCATCCCTTGGGAAAATAATGCCTCACTATTCTGATATTGCATCATTACCTTACACCATAAACATCCCAAAGAACTCACGTTTTCAGGGCTGATGCAATGTTAAGTCACTAGCTCTGCAGTTTACTTAAAGTAGGTCTGTTTTTGTGCTGTACATGATCGCTTATGCTTCATACTCAGAAACCAAAAGCCAATTTAACAATGGATCAATGTGTAAGAAACCTGAAACTATGTTCTGAAATCTTAGCTTGAACCTCTAGCTCAAGGTATTAAGAAATGTTTTCACAAAAAAAGTCTCAATTTACACTTGTCCCAAACTATATTTTGGTCTCAACCCATAATGTAGTGATTTGGTAAATTCCTTGAAATTTGGCTAGTAATCACAGTCAAATTGAACAAATTAACCTGTAATTTCTCTCAAGCACCAAATCCAAGTGTTCATTCATTCAAATTTATTGAGCATTTACTCTGTGCTAGAGCACTGTCAAAGCACTTAGAAGTACAATGCTGCCCACCTGCACTGTTCAGATTATCAAAAATAAATATCAAAAATCTACCACACTTTATGCTGTCTGTATAGCTATCCTTCCCCTTTGAAGAAAATGCTACTTGTAATATCCTATCTATGTGGGCAAGTGAGGATGAAAACGCCAATACAGGGCTGAAACCCCACACTTTGTGGAACTAATGATAAATCCTTGCAATGCTAATGTATTTGTTCCATACAGGGTTTACTTCTGCTTTCTAATCTGCAGTTTGCTTTCAGGACATCCAGAAATCCTATGTGCTCAAGGACATCAGTCCCATTCCCAGGTACTGCATACCAGGCTGGTATGTCCATTCAAATGGTCTTCGAAAAGTCCCTTACTATATCACATTGCTTAACACTGAACTTTATTGTGTCTTTAAATCATTTTCCTGCACCCTTCCATCACATGTATACCACTTACTGTGGGCTAGGAACGTGTCTACAACTCTGTTATATAGTACTCTCCAAAGCACTTAATACAGTGCTCTGCACATAGTAAGTGCTTAATACATATAACTGATTGATTTCAGTTCACCTCACAGCAGCTTCTCAGGTATCCTACTGATATCCTCTCTCCTTAGACATCCTGCCCAGTGGAACTATGTTCCTGTGAACCTAAATGGAGTAGAATCAGGTGAAGGATATTTTCCAATTTCAATTTTAATAATGATTTATTGTCGTAGGCCTGCCCTAAGTTATTACTTGGGTAATGATTATTTTGTAACAATAAATTGCCATTTTGACCGTTCCAGACAGAAATAGATGGAAGGTTTTAAAAAGTAGGGGAGACTTTGGGAAGTGGAAGAATGGGTAAGGTGGACAGTTGGAGCAAGGAAAAGAAAAATACAGAAATAAAAAAAAAAGAGAATAGCAGGTCTGATCAGCAGGTCTGTTAAAGTAGCTTTGGTTTGCATTGCCCATTCACCTATGGATAAAACAGGACTTTCCTTTGGAGACTTAGAGGAAGTATTATTTGCTGCTGAGGATATTTATTTTTTTGTGTTACACTTACTCATGCCCACATACTCACACATCCCAAGGTTGGGATAGGATGGAAACGAAATGTAGAATCATAAAAATGACGAAGTGAAACAGTAACATTGAATTTGGTCCAAATGAGTCAGGTATATTTCCCAAGAAAGTCACTTGGGACTCAGAGGCTCACTGAAAGCTTATGCAGATACACAAGGCAAAAGTGTGAATGAAAGGAAAGCAGATTTTGACAGTGTTTAAATGGAAATGAGGAATGTTTGTCCTAAAAGGTGATTATTAATGAAGATGCAGTTATCAGCATCACAAGGTTTTCTGCAAAATGGTTGCCTGATTTCTTAAAGTATTTTATTTCAAAATTCTTCCCTCAAACATAAGGCTGTATTCTTTGAAGATAATCCACTAAATATCTGCTTATTTCTATTATACCCCATTCTCTTTCTGTGTCTATATAAAAGTTCTTTGGAACTCAGGTTAAACTGAGTTTTTGTAACATTGTGTGTGGATGTGACTGTCCAAGGGTAGCAGACAATTCTTTTGGAAGTATCTGTTAGAGCACAGGCCTGGAAGTCAGGGGACCTAGATTCAATTCTTGGCTCCTCTACCTGCCTGCTCTTTGACCTGGGGCATGTCACTTAACTTCTCTGTGACTTAGTGTTTTCATCTCTAAAATGAGTACTAAGTACCTGTTCTTCTTTCTGCCTTAGGCTGTGAGGGTCATGTGGTGCAGAGGCTGTATCTGGCCTGATTATTTTGTATCTATCCCAGCATTCTGTAGAGTGCCTGGCAAATGGTAAGGGCATAACAAATACCACGATTATTATTTATACACAACGTGAATATGTAAAATTTTCTTTGCGTATGCTACCCACAGCACCGGATACCATTTTTGATTCTGTATCCTGATACGTAGTCTTCTCAAAGTCTCATCCAAAAAGAGTCACCCTTCTTAAATACCAGGATTATTTATCTACTGCTAAATTCTCTCAGTTCTCCATAGCTGTACTAGGCAGATTTGACTGTGACATCCTTGGTCAAATTTAGAGATGCTTGATTAAATGCAAGCTGGTAGGTAGTCTCGGTCTTTGTGGGGCTAATTGTCAGTCCACAGCACTTTGCTCATTCTGAAAAGCATTTTGAAATCATCTCCGTGTCTTGCATGAGTGCTTCTAGAGAACACTCATCCAGATATAGCAGCCCAATTGTGAGTGATTCAAGGACTTTTGATGATGCCTTTAGCCAGTGGAGTAGGGATGAGTTTTCCAAGAAACTGAAATTGTATTCTAACACCAACAGCTAGCTGTCTTATATATTCAAGCACTCCAATGTGAGATAGGACTGAACCTAATATACAACCCTGCTCTCTATCTATTCATTCAGTAGTACTTATTAAGTGCTTACTCTATGCAGAGCAGAGTACTAAGTACTTATATCACTGCAGGTATGGGGAAGAACACAGGTACTATATAATCATCATGGTTGTTACTCTGGAGTTGAGAATTCAAGATAATTTTTCTTTTAAATGAGAGAATTATTTTCATTCAAAGACAGCAGGTCCCTGAAGTATAAGAAACAAGTGTGGTGTTCTTGGGGTGACTTCTCACAGGCACAGAAAAGTTTAAGGTGATTCTCTTCTTCTTAACAGAATAATACTAATAATAACAGGTGTAGTATTTGTGAATGCTTACTAAACATCAGCACTGTGCTAAATGCTGAAGTAGATACAATCAGATCACAGATAGATCCTGTCAAGCCTCAGTGCTCTTATAGGAACTAGCTTGGTAAGGAGTGGTAGAAGGGCTGACACCAACATTTTTTATATTGTTGCAGTTCAACAGAGAGGCAGTTTAAACAATGTCCATACATCCAGAGAAGTAGTGAAATTGGATTTGAATATGGGTGTGACTTGTGATCGGTCTGCAGCAAGTCTCCTAGAATGCTAGCAGCAGCCCAACTCATCTATGCTGTTTCCCTCGCTGCATCACTAACATGAAGGGTCATTAGACACTGCCCCAAAATCACCGAAAGGAGTACCTAGGAGGTGGGTTTGAGATGAAATGGTCTGAAAATCTACCAATCATTCAGCCATGTTGATGACCCAGAATTCCATCAATCAATACTACTGATTAATCACTTTCAGTGTGTCCAGCACTGTGCAAACCCCTTGGGAAAATACAATAGAGTGAGTAGACATGATCCCTGGTCTCTGAGCTTTCAATCAAATGGGTGAGACAAATACTAAAATAAATTTCAGTGAGGCAGAGACAACAGAGTATAAAGATATGTACATAAGTACAGTGGGGAGATGTGATTAACCAAGATCTAGGATGACAAGGAAATGCTTAAGGGTGGGGAGTTGAGGGGGAGGAGACAGGATGAGAGATTAATCAGGGAAAGTCTTTTGGACAAGATGTAATTTCAGAAAGGCTTTCATGATGGGGAAAGCAGGAGTCTGCCATATGTAACGGGGGAGGACATTCCAGACAGAAGGGAGGGGATGAGAAAGAGTTGGCAGAGGGAGAGGGGAATATGAGGCAAAGTGGAAAAGTAGGTTGGTTTAGGAGGAAAGAAGTATGCGAACTTGGTGGGGGTAGGAAATCAAGAGGATTAGTACTGGGAAGACTGCTGATTTAGTGATGGTTAGGGGTTTCTGCTTGATGCAGAGAGACATGGGCCGTGACTTGAGGCTTTGGAAATGTGAGAAGCTTGATTATTTTAAAATGAATGCAGCCATGACCGTCTGTCATGCAGCCAGGTCTGTGATCCCATCCATGGTATCAAGATTGTCCTGTAAATAACCTCCCATTTCTGGGCCTGGCTAATTCTTAGGATTCTTTTATAATTCCCTCTCACATGACTGTCTATAGACTATCCTGTTAAGTGCTCTGCTGTTAGCTGAACTGAATTTAGCTATGCGCTGGAACATCTTAATTCCTATAGAGGACGGTCTTAAAATCAAATTAATTTTCTAGCAACTTCTAAAAATATCACACAGCACCTAGATGATAAGGGTCCTTTATTTCTTCAAGGTAAAGTCCTCTCCTTATTTATACTCACCAAGACATTCATTTTAAAAAGAAACCAATGCTTGGTTTTATTTACTTTGATGTGCAATGTGGCTTTCAGGTAACCTGATGTTCATATCATTTTTTGATATTACAGTTTGTTACTCTTAGGTTTTTGAAAAATAATTCAATTTCATCTTTTATAGGTTGTCCTACAGCCATGGATTGAAAATCCTATGCTTTAGAACTACTGAATCCATTGACCCTACTCAAAGTGTGAAATTTATAATTTACAGATCCATCTATGAAATTCTGGCTGATTTTAATTCTGTCCTCTCTGACTGAACTTTATTCTTTCATTTTCATTCTATTTTGGGGTTCTGTTTTACAATTATATTCCCTTATATCTTTGGGATGGATTCACAAAACAGTCTAGCATGTTTTTAATTTCCCCCTTGTTGTGTTGATAAAACTTTCAACACTTTTTTTCCTGTGGTCTTATAGGATTCCATTTCCTTTTTTTTTTTTTTGAGCAGGGGGGTGCAGACCAGCTCGAACTGGGCAGGATTTCATAGCTATCATTGATTGACATGGGGATTGGGAAGGCAGAAATTGTGTCCTAGCTACCATAGTAAGAAAGGAATGTAGGAAGTGCTTTCAAGTGAACATGGTTGTGTTTCAACAAAACAGATGGTAAAATTAAAAAAAGTAAGCTGCAAATTGTAGGGATTGTTCATAACTATCAGGCCATATTTACTAGTTATCTTAGGATAAGTAGCATGGCCTAGTGGAAAGAGCATGAGCCTTGGAGTAAGAGATTGGAATTGTAATCCCAGCTCTGCTATTTGCCTATTGTGTGACCTTGGGTAAGTCACTTAATTTCTCTGTGCCTCAGTTTCCCCACCTTTAAAATGGGGATCCATTTACTGTTCCCCCTTCAACTTGGCCTGAGAGCTCCATGTAAGGCAGGATCCTGTATCTGAACTGATTATCATATATCTACCCCAGTGCTTAACACAGTGCTTGGCTACACTGTATACGCTTAACAGATACCACTATTAGTATTATCATCATCAGTGATATTCTCCAAGGAGAAAGTTCAGTAACTGAATGAAATTATTTTCTATTTACCACAGCATCGCAGGGAAGCTTCATTTTTATATTGCTCTTTTATTGCTATAAATCCAAATGCACTAAAACTCAGTAGACATTATTATCCTGTATTAAAATTATCTTACTTGATGCATTTGTTCAAGCCCAGGAACTAATTTCTTAGTAAACTGGGGCTTGAGATGTACTCTTTAATTGTAAAATCCAGATTCCTATTCAGAGATCTTAGTACGATGCTAAATATCCATTGGGCATATTTCTGTTTACAAAACTTGGAATGAAGACTGATTTTATTTTTTTCTTTTTGAAAAAAAAATCAAGGTTGGTCTTCTGTACTTGCAGTAATTCTAGGGGAGTAGCACTAATTACATTTTACTCACAATGAAAACAAAAACAAAAAAGTTTTGCATACGTAAATAAAACTAGATGGAACCATTTTAAATAGGATACCTTAAAGAATACATGAATAAGAAGCAGCGTGGCTTAGCAGAAAGAGCTCAGGCTTGCGAGTCAGAGGACATGGGTTCTAATCCCAGTTCCACCACTTGTCTGTTGTGTGACCTTGGACAAAAACATTTAACTTCTCTATAACTCAGTTACCTCATCTGTAAAATGGGGATGAAGACTGTGAGCCCCACATGGGTCAACCTGATGACCTTGTACCTACCCCAGCTCTTAGAACAGTGCTTGGCACATAGTAAGTGCTTAACAAATACCATTATTATTATTATGAACTCTGAATACCATATACACATTAGACAGCTGAATCTTTTAAATAGGAAGGGATCATAGAAAGGGCAAATGTGTAGCAAGCCACTTCCCAGGAAATCATTGAAGAACCAAAGAGGCCATCTGAAAGATAATCTTTAGGATGTGGCAAACCAGTAGATCTTTATAAAAGGAAGATGTGAGTCATCGTAAACCATGTCATGAAAGGATGCTTGGCCGCCTTGCTCACTGATGTATCAGTGAATCATCCTCGGCTTCAGATTCCCTTATTCCCATGGCATCTTTTGGCTTGATACTTCTTTTACCGAGCCTTCTAAGCCTCTTTTGACTCCCCCCTTGCCTGCTGGAACTCCAACTTCTCCTCTCTTACCAAACTCCTTTCCACTCTCCACATGGTCAATCAACTCTGACTTGCCAAGGCAGATGATGGAAAGATACGAGAAATTTACTTTTCAAAGAATGGACTGTGAGGCAGGGAATTCCTAACAATTTGTTGACAAGGAAGTGCAACTGCCATGCCTAACTCAATAAGCCTGGGGTAGAAAAGGAAGCACAGAGATGGGGTCATAGGAATTTGAAGCAGTGTGGAAAGAGCATGGGCCTGAAAGTTAGAAGACTTGGGTTCTAATTACAGCTCTGCATTCTCTGTGACCGTGGGCAAGTCACAACTTCTTTGTTTGTCAGTTCTGCCTCATCTGAAAAAATGGAGATTAAGACTGTGAGCCCTGTGTGGGACAGGGACTCTGTCCAACCTGATTATCTTGTATCTACTCCAGCACTTAGTTCAGTGCCTGACAATCAATTAATCATATTTATTGAGCACTTAACATGTGCAGAGCACTGTACCAAGCACTTGGAAGAGCATAATGGAGTTGGCAAATACATTCCCTGCTCACAGCTAGCTGGCACACAGTAAACACTTAATACATATAAAAATATGAATAAACGGAAGTTGATTTCTTTTTCCACATTTACCAAACCTTGGGAAAATCACCAAGAAGCAACATTCATTTCACCAAGGCTCATGGAAGCTCAGATCATATAACTCCTCGCCAGCCTTTGCCTAAAGGAGAACTTGAACAATCTCTCTGAAAGAAATTGTTTCCCCTTTTAGAAAATGTCTCAGTATTGTTTCCCTCTTCTAGGAGTTTCTAGTTTTTATCTGGATTATGCCTTCAGTGAATTGTTTTACCTCTCTTCTGGTGCCTTCATTTCCAGTAGGTACTCCGTCGTTATAATGCATATAGCAAGTAACTTGTTAAAACAACTTTCTGATTTAATATTCTAGCTGCAGTCTTTGGAAGGGAAGAGCTCCTTGAGGATGATGCTATGCATTTCATTTGTGGAACTATGTAATGCCTTCGCTTTCTGAATTAAGCTTTCTGACTTGTAAGAGCACAGGTGTGATCCTTTTTCCATAAATGAGCGAATGATATTTGGAAGAAACATCAGCTCTGCTGCTGATAACTTTTGTTGAACTCACTTTCCTTTTCATATAGAGTAAATGATTTGGAATGAAGAGATCTGTCTTTGAATAAGCGAACAAGTATTCTGACAAAGTAATTCCCTGATAATCACAGCAAATTAGTCTCAGTGCCTAGTGACATGGAAGACATCTTACTGGCATAAAGTTAGAAGACAGGAAATTCACCTTTTTTTTTTTTTTTTGTAATGGAAAATGCTTCTAGTTAGTGTCATTGGTAAATATGCCTTTTCATTGAAACATGCAGTCCTTTCATCTTTCCTAATGTGGGGCATAGAACTGTGTGACAAATATTTGGGCTTGCTAACTGCATAGAGAGTGACCATTCATACAGGTTTAGCCAGGATAATCCTGGACTTTTGTAGAATAATCTGAGTAATTTTACAGAAAATATACACATGTTTAAATTAATTCTGTTGAGGCAAAACTGGTGAGGTATTTTGCAGCAATCCTAACTTGCTCTTGCTGTTTCTAAATATTTTGAATGCTCATTCAAATAGACTCAGTACAACCAGATAGTTAATAATGCAGCACTCTGGGATTTGTAGCTCATACATCCTGGAATGCGGAGGGACTTAAACCCTATTCTTCTCCCCTTCCTCCCCTGGCCTCCCGGCCAAGGGGGAAAAGGCCAGGCAACCAAGCTTATGAAGATATCTCCGTTTTCCACAGAAATGATATGATCACTTGCTCCTCTGTTCCCTTAAAATGCTTGGACTACTTAGAGCAGATGTATTGTTCAGTGCCATATTTATTAATGACTGCTGGGGAATTACAGAGTGTGGCCTGATGAGGTTGATACTGGTGGTGCTGATGATAGTGAACTGAACAGCTGTAACTGAATTTCTTTTGCTTGGAACTGAAGGGCTGATTTTGCAGTGTCTCGGAGGTTAGTGTAGAGGGCAGACACAAAGAGGACCTGTTTCTGATGTCTAAGCCATTTGACCCTAAAATAATAAAAGGCATCCAACAAGACAAGCTCCCTCAGGAAAGAGCTGAAACAGCATCGACCCTTAAAATGCAGGAACAATGTTATCATAACGAAGATCTTGAAAGGAGACTGTAAAAGCCTTCTCTAGACATAAACTTGTTAATTCAATAGTATTTATTGAGTGTTTACTATGTGCAGAGCACTGTACTAAGCACTTGGAATGTAAACTTGTTGTGGGCAGGGAATGTGTCTACCATCTCTGTTGTACTTAGTACAGTGATCCGCACACTATAAGCGCTCAGTAAATACCACTGATTGGTTGACTGAGAACACAGGAAGAAAGGATTTTAACCTGGTTAACTCTGCTGTGTTGCACTCTCCAAGCACTTAATGCAGTTCAATCGTACTTACTGAGCACTTACTGTGTAAAAAGCACTGTACTTGCTCAGCAATAAGGAAAGGTTCAATTAAGCACCTTTGACTGATAGAGTGCCTGACAGAAAGAGATTGAAAAACAAAGGAATACCAGAATTCACAGTGGGGCTGGAGAGTGTGTGGATTCAATAGCTGGAGAAATGGTTTTTAAATGCTCTCCCGAAACAAGGCATACCATACTGCTCTCCAAAGCAACAGGAGATATTCCATGGATGCAGAATTCCCTAGCCATAAAACTAAATATGCTTGTCTTGAATAGTCACTTTCAGATGACGGGACAAAACTTGGAAAACGTAGACCTGTCAGATAGTCATCATCATTCCAATAGTATTTAGACACATTAGAGTGCTGCACTGGGGTAAGGAATATTCAGAAGTACAAAATATGTCATGCTAGAGGAAAGTGTAGACCAGCAGAAATATTTTTTTTTAAAAAAAATGTGATTCAAATGAGTTATGTGAAGGAATCCATCCAAAAAAAACCAAGTCTGAAAGTGGGGGGTTATTTCTTTAGCTTCTTCTCTGAGGAACCTGACATTTCATCTTACTATGAAGTCATATATCACTGCTACTTTGGGCCTGACCCAGGCATGGAGTAGAGATGAAGATTCTCAGATGCTTATGGATAGTTTCAAATTAATTAAATTTATAAAAATAAGTGGAATTAAAAATGTTTGAACTGAACTAAATGAAACTAATTAAGAAAACAATAGTGTCCTTTCAATGAACTGAAATAAAGCTTCTAGCAAGAGTACAATTAAGAAAATCATTAATTGCACATGTCTATACTCCACAGTGCTTATTGTAGTGGAACATTAACATTTGACATGTTATAACTATTTCTAGGGTAAATTAAATCTCTTAAAATCTCAAGAAGTGGAAATATATAATCCATTTACTTTAAGAAAGTGATATATTTTAAGTGAGCAAGTTAACTATTGGAAATGTTAGTTTATGTTTTTCTCACGCATTTAAGGTTTTTTTTAAAGCTTTCAGGAAAATGAATCATTAGACAATTAACATTTATGCTGCAGTTTGCACTGACATGTGAACTTATAGATTTATTCAGAAATTATTAACTTCCCAACCTGTGTTTGAGCTATATAAGTACCACTATCCTCACTTCACAGATCAGAAAGCTGATGGCACTTAAGGCTTTACATAATTTCCCAAAGGAAACATACTGACTGGATCAGTGTTATTTAGATAATAGAGCTTATGAACCCTGCTCCAAAGCTAGAGTTTAAAAACAACTATTGATTGTGTCTAGCTACTTCCATTAATAGGGGCTGTAAACTGAACTACAGCTGAACTTCTTAGGACTCTAGTTTTAGAAGGAAAATATTAAGCACATGAATACCTTTTTGATTTTAAAAGGAGAAAAAAAAAAAGGCAGCCAAACACAAAGTATCAGTCAGGTCGATTGTCAGTCAATGCCAGGTGCAGGGCTACCGATTTCTGTGGAAAATGGGTGGAAATTTTCTGCAATCTCAATAGGTTCACACTTGCTATGACAAAAATTGACATTTCGTCCCTTTCAATAAAGAAATAATTACTGTACATTTTTCTGAGTAATTGTACTACATGCAGCTGCTTCTCTAGGATATGGCAGAGTGCATATGTACTAAGCCATTTGGGTCAGGTAGAGACTGAAAATTTTGGTCTAAAAATACATTTTACTTTTGAATGCGGGATGTATAGGTGCGACAAATAGAGGAGGATAAACTTTATAAATGATATAAAATAGTTGACAGTGCCCTCTTGAGGAAGTTATGGAAATCTGAAACCGGGTACCAGCCTCTCCAGGTAACACTTGGCATTCTTCTTGCATTCAAAAAAACACCAGCTTCTTAATGGTGCTTTCTTAATTCCTTAATTTCTCAATTCTCTAGTCTTATAAAAGCAATGATTCCACAGTCTGTATCCTAAACTTCCTCTCTCAGACACACACCCACCCTCTCTAAAAACAGACTATATACCACCCTATCGAGAGATTTGTGTTTTCAACTATCTGCCACCTTTTAAATACTGTACACACGTTTTTTATTAAGAAGCTCCTTTTCTACATATCTACTTCCAGGCTCCTCTTCCTCCTTTCTGGAATTAGTCGTTTCCCTCTACCTGTTAAATAATAAACTCCATGAGGGAACAACTTAGGGCTCTCTCAAACACATAGTATAGTGCTCTACCCCAAATAGGTGGTTCGATATATATTGTTTGATTTACTGATTGATTTCCCGTGGGGAAATTCCAATATTTGAATCTGTTTTCCCTAATATTGGAGAAAATGTTCACACTGATTGTTTAAATGCATACTGCAGACTGTAAGGCCTGTAAGGAGGGATTTCCTCTACCAATCTGATTACAGTGTACTTTCCTAAGTGCTTAGTACAATGCTTTGCACACAATACCACTCATTAAATACCACTGATTGATTGAAATGTAAATTTCACTGGCTATTACTGATAACTAATTCAATCACACATTAGCAGGTAGCTGTTTATCCATTCCTCAGCACCAAAGACAAATTAATAACATGTTTTGAGAAGAAAATTGGCCTCTGTCAGTCATCTTTCACACATGCCAGGTGCCTTTCTTTTCTTTCCTTTAGGAGAAAAGACAGAGTAGCATCTTTGCCCCAGAGGTAAGGCCAAAAATCTCACTGTCTGTCAAATGAAGATGCAAAAATAGAGGGGGAAACCACGTGGTTTCAGGTCCTCCAAATACCAATTGGAAGAGGGGTACGACTGAGATGATTGTCAAGGAAGAAAACTAAAACTGGAGCAGTTACACATAAGTGTAAAATTGGGTTAGTCGGCCTTTAATGTGGAGATTCTCACAAATAAAGTATTTTGTTCGGTTTTTGTTTTTTTTTAATAGCAAAACAAACCCAGCATGACCTAGTGGATGGAGTGTTGGCCTACAAATCAGAGGGACCTGCATTCTAATCCCAGCTCCTCCATTTATCTGCTGTGTGACCTTGGGCAAGTCACTTAACTTCTCTGTGCCTCAGTTACCTCATCTGCAAAATGGGAATTAACACTGTAACCTCTCTGTGGGACATTGACTGTGTCCAACCTGATTAGCTTGTATCTACCTCAGCACTTAGAACACTGCCTGGCACACAGTAAGCACGTAACAAATACCATAAAAAACCCCAATAAACTCCCATCCCAAACTCAGCCTCCAGTTCTAAAATGAATCCAGGGGTATTTTTGAAGTACTTGCAGTGTGCAGAAGATAGTGCTAAGTGTTCAAGAGAGTGCAGTGCAAGTAAAAGGCCTAGAACCTGGTCTCAAGGAGCTTACCAGTTGACAGATGAAAGAAAGCTCAAACTTTATGTTTCTTCAACATCAGTGTCAAGTGTTTTATGCTTGTCAATGTCCTCTTTCTGACTGATGAAACAGATTTGAAGTTGAAGGTCATTTATGTGGCACAGTTATTATTCCAAAGCCAATCAATCCATCACTTTTGGATCCAGAAAAGGGATGGAGAAACAGGAAAGAAAAATGCCTGTGAAAGATCATCACTACTTCAAGAGAAAGGGAAGATAATAGAGGGATTGTAGGAATGCACAAAGATGAGAGAATAAGTTAACTATATCAGTGGCTCATTTCTATTCTACTTTAGCAAGGAAGAAGTCATGTACAAGCAAATGGAAAAAGGAACGTATGCACTCACAGTGACTAATGATCAGTGATTTATTTTTCCCCATAGCAACTGCTGAATCTGAGGAAGTCTAGGAAATACCTCAATAATATCCTTAAATACCATATATAAATTCCACATTTGTTCATATAGTTATGCCAATTTCCATCACTAACAAAAGTGAGCAGTCTTTAGATCAGTAACATGGTCTTTTGATCTTTGAATCTATCAACCCTCACTTAGAACATACACCCCCTGAGGTAACTGTTTATTGCATATTTGCCTGGGATGATTAGCACTTAATACATTATACACAAAGTGCTTAATAGATAAGAAGTCTACTATTCCCTCTTTTCACTTGGAGGTAGCACTGAATTAATTTAGCACCTCAGAAATAATGAGAAAGGGCAGTTTAACCTAGTGTAAATAACATCAGAGTAATAGACGAGCTAGGTTCAAACCCCAGTTCTGCCACTGACCTGCTGGGTGACCATAATAATAATAATGCTGGTATTTGTTAAGCGCTTACTATGTGCCAAGCACTGTTCTAAGTGCTGGCGTAGACACAAGAGAATCGGGTTGTCCCACGAGGGCCTCACAGTTTTCATCCCTATTTTACAGATGAGGGAACTGAGGCACAGAGAAGTTAAGTGACTTGCCCAAAGCAACAAGCTGACAAGTGGCGGAGCCGGTATTAGAACCTGTGACCTCTGACTGCCAAGCCTGGTCTTTTTCCACTCAGCCACGCTGCTTCTCTATGGGAAACCTGTCTGTCCTTCAGTTTCCCCATATGGAAAGTGGAGACAGGAAGCATGGAAAGCAGCATGGCCTAGTAGATAATCCCTGATGCAACACTTGCCTGCTGTGTGTCTTTGGGTAAGTCACTTCATTTCTCTCTTCCTCAGTTTCCGCAACTGCAAAATGGGGATTCAGTACCTGTTCTTCCTCCTACTTAGACTGTGAGTCCCATGTGGGACAGGGATTGTGTCCAACCTGATATTAACTTGTATCTATCCCAGTGCTTAGAACAGTGCTTGACACATAGTAAGCCCTTAATGAATACCATTAAAAAATGTCAGATTATATTGCATCTACTCCAGCTCTTCACACATAACTACCTAATAAATGTCATTATTATTACAATTAATGAATAATAGTAATAACAATGATAATGAACTAGTTTCACAGTATTCACAGATCCCAGTTAGACCCATCTGTTTTACTTCTGTGTCACTTCTCACTAGATTAGCCACAGGGGAAACAGACACAATATCAGTAAGCAGTCCCCAGGAGGATTCAGTAAACATTAAGCAATTAGAATAATAATGGCCTAATGATAATTTCATCCTTTGTATTATATTTGCCACTACCCATATCATTAAAACAAAGAGAACA
This sequence comes from Ornithorhynchus anatinus, assembly GCF_004115215.2. Classification (NCBI taxonomy): domain Eukaryota; kingdom Metazoa; phylum Chordata; class Mammalia; order Monotremata; family Ornithorhynchidae; genus Ornithorhynchus; species Ornithorhynchus anatinus. The sequence goes on from NC_041745.1 coordinate 32,535,930, forward strand.
CTCTAGAATGATCCCCCATATATCCTTCTACTGCATCTGATACACGATCCACACTAAGAAAACACACCAAGGGATATTCCTTCCCATTATTATGTCTGCCAATTCATGCCTCCAGGCCAATATGTTATCTAATGTAATCTGTGATAAAAGTTCATTTTTGTGCATCCAGTATTGCTTCAAGATACTCAGGTATCACACAACAGTAGGCAGGGCTTTACCCCACCCAGCAGCCTCAAATTTAACCCCAAACGGCCTGTGTTTAGGCTTCTATGAAATGGTTTGAAAGTTTTCATTTCTTCCCAGCTTTTCTGGAACTTCATAAATTTAAGGCAGTTGGGGGATGCTTTCAAAAAGATCTTGTCCATACCACAGGGCATGGGAGAACAGATTCTTGTCAAAATGGATGAAATTACTCAATCTTAACATTGGATATGAAAAAGGTCTACAACCTTAAGTAGACTTCATCAAAGGCAGACAAAATGCTCAGGCTTTAAACTGGGGTGTCTTGTCTTATGCCATTGAGTCATCTCCAACCCACAGTGAGTCCATGGATACATCTCTCCCAGAACACCCCAACTCCATCTGCAATCGTTACGATAGTGAATCCATAGAGTTTTCTTTTAAAAATACAGAAGTGGTTTACCATTGCCTCCTTCTGTGCAGTAAACTTGAGTCTCCACCCTCGATTCTCTCCCATGCCACTGCTGTCCAGCACCAGGGAGTTTTGACTTGTAGCAGATGGCCTTCCACTTGCTAGCCACTGCCCAAGCTAGGAAGGAAGTGGTTATACTTCTACTTGACTCTCCCTCCTGCAGTCAAGACTGGTAGAGTACTGGAAACTCTGCAGGTGCTATCCTGAGATGGGAAAACTAGGGTGTGGTCAATCCTTGTAACAACAAAATGTTCCTTTCTGTATCTGTTCTGTTGAATTTGGGAATTATCAAATAAATGATCTGTCTGAAATGCTAATCCCTGACTCATTTCAGACAAAAACTGCCTAGCTTCTGTAAACTGAATCCATTGAGATTTCAAAGGGGCTTAGAGTGAGGCTGCCTACTCAGTGCCCTGTGGCTGTGACTTATTTTGTTGACCAGGAAAACTAGTGTCCCCCAATAGAAAGAACCTAACGTTTTTGCAAATGATTAGCTTTCTGATGAATTTTTTCTCATCCTTCTATTGGATCATGGCTTCCTAGTTGAGCCTCTCTTCTCTCTCAAGCTCATGTACTCTTTTTCATGAATGGAAGGGTTTTCACGGACTCTTCCCCCATTAGATATTCATGTATTCTTGCCACAGAAAGAGGTTTCAGTTCAAATGGATTTTTAAAAAAAAAGGAGGGGGGGGCGCATTATCTTTCATTTTTTAAAAATCTGAAATCTCAGCTTGACATTTCTATATCTTCTCAAACATGACTGAGAATCTTGATTAGAAACAAATGCGACCTAAGTAAATATTAACAGCTTATTTGTGGGGTTTGTGCTGAGATCTCCACGACAAACCAAGCAAATGCAACCTGAAATGACAGCTGACTTCAGGGCTATTACTTTATTTGGGAATCAGCTTTATTCAAGTTAGGAGATTATTTAACTTGCCCTGTGCTCCTTCAGTATATATGGATTCTGCATTGCACCGATTTGTAGCACTCAAGAGAGACTGTGGTTTGATTTCCACTTGTCAAGCTGGAAATTGCAACCACAGTAATTAGTGGTGACTGAATTTCGACATGCTAAACAAGGAGCGTGCTCTTTAAATTGCTCTGAGTAGGAAAGCTCTGAGTGAAGAAAAATGAAATAGTACCTTCCTAACTTTATCTGCTAAATTCTTCCTATCAATATTGTGAAACAATAATATTATAATCAGGCTAGAAGAATCCAATGGGAGCCAGACAATTTGATTGTGATTCTCTCCTCAGGTGAAGATTATCAGAGCTCTCTCTCTCACCCCCAACCCCTCAAAAACAGAAATGTTAAACTGACCCAATATCTAATGCCTTCAAAACATGCTGACTGAAGGAAAGGTGAGTGCCACCCTTAACAAAAACTTTCTTCTCAGCTCTGAGAGTCTTACGTGGAGAATGTGTCATATCTGTTAAACTAGTATATGGAGAGAATATGTCATTTATTTTCAACAATCAGTTAAGTTCCTCTGTGAAGCAATACTTCTGATACATCATAGTTTTGTTCAAGAAGAGAAATAGGTGATGGATGAAAATGCCATCAACATTATTATCATCATCTTCATGAGCTCCTACCCGCCCTACAGCCCTGAACTAAGCTCTTTGGGGGGCAGGGGGAGTTCAATATAATAGAATTAGACATTATTCCTGCCCACAAGGTGCTAACAATCTAGTGGGGGAAGATAGGTACTAAAATGAAATGGAGATGGGGAAGTAATTGAGTTTAAATACCTCTACTTGAATGCTACAGGGGCTGGGTGAATAACCAAATGCTTAGGTGACAAAATCACTTAAGCACTTTGATACTCCAGTCTCACAATCTTTATGCAAATATTCTTATATTCTACTATTTCCCTTATCCTTAATATATTTTAATGTCTGTGCCCTCCAGAGACTGTAAGCTGCCTGAAGGAAGGGAATGCATCTATAGACTCTGTTATATTGTACTTTCCCAAACACCTAAATCAGTCTGCTGCACACATGAAGGGCTCAACTATCATTGATTGATTAACTGATTGATTGAAAATGCTGAAATAAAAGTTGCAAGAGATCTGGTGGGAAGATGAGAGATAAATCAGGTGAGATCTGCTGATGGGTCTGTGCCCTTAGATACTTTGATATTCACCCCAGCCCCACAGCATTTAGGTAAATATCCTTACACTGTGCCATCTATAATTTTTTAATGTCAGTCTCCCCCTGTAGACTTTAGCTCCTTGTGGGAAGGGACTGTTCTTACCATCTTTACTGCATTGTACTCACCCGGTTGTCCATCTACCCTGTTCATTCAATCGTATTTATTGAGTGCTTACTGTATTCAGAGCACTGTACTAAGTGCTTGGAATGTACAGTTCGGCAACAGATAGAGACAATCCCTACCCAACAACAGAAACCCCTTACCATCAGCTTTAAAGCAATCATTTGCCCCATCCTATCTTACCTCTCTGATTTCCTACTACAATCCGACCAGCATACTATGCTCCTCTAATGTCAAGCTACTCGCTGTACCTCAATCTCATCTAACTCACTACCGACCCCAACTCATGTCTTACCTCTGGCCTGGAACACCCTCCTTTTTCATATCTGACAATTCATTCATTCATTCAATAGTATTTATTGAGCGCTTACTATATGCAGAGTACTAAGCACTTGCAATGTACAAATTGGCAATAGATATCACTCTCCCCACCTTCAAAGACTTATTAAAGGATCATTTCCTCCAAAAGGCCATTCACAACTAAGCCCTCATTCCCTCTTCTCCCATTCCTTTCTGTGTCACCCTTGAACTTATGATTTGCACTCTTTATTCACCACCCCCTCAGCTCCACATCACTTATGTAAATATCTGTAATTTATTTGTCTGTGCCCCCCTCTAGATTGTAGAGCTCACTGTGGGCAAGTAACCTATCCACCAACCCTCTCCCAAGCCCTCAGTATAGTGCTTTGCACACAGTAAGCACTCAATAAATGTGATTGCTTGCTTGATTGATTGCACACAGTAAGTACTCAATAAATACCATTGACTGATTGATTGAAAGTGAGATATGAAGTTCCAGGCAAAAGGTTGGGTGTGAGCATGGGTTCAACACTGAATGAGAAGAAAATGAGTGATAAAAAGTCAACTGACTTTAGCGGAATGAAGCTACAAGCTGGGGAGTGGTGGGAGAGAAGAGAGGATAAGTAGCAGGGGCAGAATTGAGTGCAGTTAAGCCAAGTTACTCACTACTTTCTTAGCATTGTTTAGAGTGCTGCTTACCTTCCTAGTTTAGCACAATCCTGATCTTCCACTTGCTATTTTTCTTTTTTCTCTAAGATCATCAACCTCCTTTATTTATCTTGTTCCATTGTTACTTTCCTTTTCTAACAGTCATGTTTTCTCTGTGTTTTTCCCTCATTTTCTTTCCTGACAACCATAACAAATACTCTCTCCACCTTGAAAGCTATCAACATTCTTTTACGCTAAACCCAATGTGTCCTTGACTTTCCTCTCCTCATCTTGGACCACTATTACAAGAAAATTTTAAATAACTTATTCTGTGGGCATCAGTACTCTACCATACCAACAGGTTCTGAATGGTTACTTTCAAAACAAATTGTACTTAAGCTTTATGACAATGACCAGACAGACAGACTAATCACTGGAAATGTTTACAAACCCATGGTGGTTCTTATAAGGGGTGATCAATAAATTCAAAAAGCTGGGATATTTGGCCTAAACATAGGTTGGCTGAAACAATCAGTTTAGTCATTTTTTTTGTTTTTTTTTTGTTTTTTGTGGGGGGGCGGTTGCAGTTTGGTATTTGTTAAACACTTACTATGTGTCAAGCTCTTTTTTGAGCACTGGGATAATCAGGTTGGACACAGTCCTCTTCCTACATAGGACTCACAGTCTAAGTAGCAGGTAAAGCAGGTATTGAATCCATATATTAAGATGAGGAAACTGAGGCACAGAGAAATTAAATGATTTGCCCAAATTCACACAGCAAGCAAATAGCAGAGCCAGGATTAGATCCCGGGTCCATTGATCCCCGGGCCCAGGCCTTTTCTAGTATGCCACTCTCCTCCTCAGATCTTCTTCTGGAATAAGACTGTTGCATTTTTCCTTTCTTCTATTTGTTCAGTTGAAATGGTATGGTTCTGGAAAACAGGAAGCCAGAATCTACTCCTTGCTAATAGGTCACCAGTGATGAAGATTTTTGATTTAAAAATATCTCCCAGGTGCATAGGCCCAGAAGGAATCCTGAAAAACAGCTGATTAATGTGACTTGTAAAGACCACAGTGGCTACCTAGTAACCACCTACAGGGTCACTGATCTCTGAAGCAGCATCGGTCATCTTAGCTAAAAATGGGTCAATCATATTTTTTTGAGTACTTACACCATACTAAGCACTTGGGACAATACAACAGGTTTGATAGACACATTCCCTGCCCACAACTAGCTTACAGTCTAGAGGGGGAGACAGATGTTAATGTAAATAAATAAATTACAGATGTGTACATAAGTGCTGTGGGGCTGAGGGAAGAGTGAATAAAAGGGGCAAATCCAAGTCCAAGGGCCAAGGAAGAGGAGGAAACGAGGGCTTAGTCAGGGAAGGTATCTTGGAGGAGATGTTCTTGCAATAAATATGCTTTGGATCCAGTCCTTCACAGTATGCTGCATCCCTGCCTACATATTCACTCATTGTGTTCTCTGCCTCAGTGGCTACATGGCCGATGAGGTTGAGTGAGTATTAGTGGTGCTATCACCATCATTATCATTTATTCATCTGGATAGGTTCTCCATACTGATGTCATGGGGCTGATCTTCATCTGTCATTCTCGATGGGAAACACCATCATAATGACTGAAATATTCTCTTTGGTCAGCAATGAAGGAGTGTGACTTTGAGGAAAGAATCTAGCCCTTGGTTTCAGAGGATCTGGTTCTAATCCCTGCCCTGCTACTTGTCTCCTGTGTGTCCTTGGGCCCGGCGTTTACCTTCTCTGGGACTCAGTTTCTTCATCTTTAAAAATGGGATTAAATGCCTGTTCACCTTCCTACTTAGACTGTGAGTCTAATGAGTGTCAGGAACTGTTTCCAACCTCATTAAGGTGTATCTACCCCAATGCTTAGAACAGTACTTGGCACACAGTAAGTGCCTAACAAATATCATAATCAATCAACAATGGGCTTCCCACCACTTTCCAGGCCTTTGAAAACTAAAAGATGATTTCAGATCTGTTCCATTGTGGACACTGAGCCCAAAGGGCTGTTGGTAAATACCATTTGAGGCGTATTTTGAAGATGAACTATGTTAATAGCTTTTTACTTAAAACTATAATTTGCTAACCACCTTTGCTTAATGAACAAATGATAAGTATAATAATGATAACAATATTAATTAAAGTAGTGCATTAACAAATGCAGTAATCACAATAACAAAGTGTATTTAGTAATGCAAATGCTTTTGAAGGTTTTGACACTTTCTGATTGGTTTCAAAGAAAACAAAATATAGAAATAGAATGTAAAGGAGGAAGCACACAGCAGTTTCTACAGCATAATGAGTACATTTTGGCTGTGTTGGAAAGTAAATTACAAGTCTAAAGTCCACTTACTACTCTTACAAATATCTGAGGAAGGCTGCCAAAACCCACTTATCACTATCATAAACACTCTGTGAAACCTGCCAAAAATAATTACACACAAACATGCTGAAATTATTTAAATGCCAACAGAAGCCTTCAACCCCCTCAAAGAACTAAAAAAAAAAAAATGACTTAAAATAATAACCGCCACATTTTCCTCCCATTAAATGATTATCTGATGTCAGATATTTGTCATTTAGCTGTAGCTTAATCATACAGTTGAAACCTGGCTTCTAGAATCAGATTTTAATGCAATGTTTTCATAAGAGCAGCTGCAAAAATAATTTGTATGTCACCTGCTCTTGGATAAAGTTTGAAACATCAGTCACACCACAAGATTGGGGAATATAAGTAGGATCCAGGCTTACCCAAGACTAAAGTGACAGACTTGTCATGGTTGTACGGGCACTGCATATATTGGGAAATAATGCATTTCATGAGAAAATCTGGTTAGGAAATTAATCTCTCTGGTCTAAAACTAAATTTTGGCACCAAAATACTTGCAGGGCAAGGACCATACCAATGAGAGCAGTGGCCATACACCACTAGCCCTGCTTCACCCCACAGAATAATCCTAATGTAGCCATGCTACTGAGAAAGAGGTTTGGGAAATCTTCCACCCAGGCTTTTTTCCTCTATCCTTCTATCTCTAAGGGTGTGACGGGAACATTTTTGGAGTCTAAGCAAGCTGAAAGGGAGTGGGGAAGCTCAAGGCCACCAGGAACCTAGGATAAATACTGTCAGTCAAGTAAAAGCTTCAGCCCATCAGGAGAAACCTTGGAGAATTGATCAATATGTACTCCAACTGATGGCTTTCAGGAGCAGTGTGGTCTAGTGGTTAAAGTATGGACCGGGGAGTTAAAAGGACCAGGGTTCTAAACTCTGACACTTGCATGCTGTGTGACCTTGAGCAAGTCATTTAACTTTTCTGTGCCTCAGTTACCTTGCCTGTAAAATGGGGATTAATTGTGAGCCCCATATGGGACATGGACTCTATCCAAACTGATTACCTTGAGTTAAGAAAGGAAAAACAAACCAAAAAACCTCTCCTGGAGAAATTTCAGCCCCATACATCCTATTTGGATGTGGAAATTTCTATTTCCTCAGGGGACTCCTCCATCATCCGAGAATATGTGCCCCAAATTCTAATTCTGTTCCCCAAAAAGCTGCTTAAACTTGGGGCCTCCATCTCTTTATCAGCAAAATGAATATACATCACTGGGGTGTTGTGTGCAATTAATTCTGTGTATGCTTTTCTAGGTCTGTTGATGAAGGGTAACAGGTGCAAAGTATCATTCGAATGCATGATTCATGTCACCACAACTAACTGCTGACTAGGGAGGTGAGATCAACTGCATTTGAAGACCTATTATTTCTTAAATGCTGACAGGGAATCTGCAGTTACATACAAGCAGTACGCAGATAAGATAGAAGCTCTGCCCTGTGGACTCACTGTTTCCATTCAGCAGATGGTGCAATTATGCATACCCGGTATGCCGGGAGTGAGGTGGTAGCTATAATGAGTGTTAATGGGATTGGAAAGCTTCGAAACCCAGACCCCAAGGTGGGAACAAAAATGGAGGAATGGGAAATGGTCTACAACTTCATGTAGATTTGATGAGAGCCTACGAATCTTTGGCCCCTGGTTCCCCTATCTCTAATAAATAACTATCAAATTGTGTACAATAAGGCACTAGGTTTTACAAAACATTTTCAAGATGCAGTAAGCTAATGTATTATTTTTATAAACAATAATTAAGAAGCTGCTGGCACTCTGGAAACAATAATTAGTATAATTGTGCTTTTAATACTGATTGATTCCTTCTCTTTTTAAAATGTTACCATGGTCCTAAAAAAAAAATAAACTTGGATATATGTATACACCTTTCTGCATTCTGTTCTTTGGTGTGAAGATGATATTGAAAAAAAATTTGTACCCTTCATCTTTCTGACCATCTAGCAAAACTCTTAGAAAAGCAGCATGGCTCAGTGGCAAGAGCACAGGCTTGGGAGTCAGGGGTCATGGGTTCGAATCCATGTTCTGCCACTTGTCAGCTGTGTGACTGTGGGCAAGTCACTTAACTTCTCTGTGCCTCAGTTACCTCAACTGTAAAATGGGGATGAAGACTGTGAGCCTCACGAGGGACAACCTGATTACCTTGTATCTACCCCAGTGCTTAGAACAGTGCTCTGCACATAGTAAGCGCTTAACCAATACCAACATCATTATTATTATTATTATTAAGTGGGTACCGGAAGATTTGTTCAATCTAATGCACTCCCTGAAATGCAGTGTCATAGTGAAGGTCAAGAAGGAAGAAGGCACAGAAGTCCCCTTAGAGTTGCCTTAGCTATAAACTCTCCCAAGCACTTAGCACAGTGTTTTGTGTCTGGTAAGCCCTCAATAAATATGGCTGAATGAAAATGTCATTGGGAAAAGTGTCAGTGAATTCAGTGTCTGGGGCGAATAAGGAATAGCAGAAGTTAGAATGGCATGCTGAGCTCTCGTGGGGAGAGTGAAAGGTTGAAGATGAGGAAAAGGAAGTTGAGGATTATGGAGAAGGAGAGGGGAAGGGACCGGGGAGGAGAAAGGGGAAGCTGTGAAATCCCAAGAGAGAAATGTTAACAGCCTCTCCGAGAGAAAAAGGATTGGCGTAAGGAGTAAGGTAAGACCTAAACTCTAGGAGATGGAAATGAAGGGCTGAAAGTTTGGAAAAGAAGTCATGTAATGAAAAATTTCTTGGCTGATGCATAAAAAAACAGTCATCATGCTGATGCCTAGAACTGACAATTTATTGGATTTTGAAGATTTAAAACAATTACCATGGCAACACTCTGAATCTTTCCCATTGTACTTCAGAAATGCCATGCATTCTACAGCAGACATATTTTAATTTTTATGTTACTTTAGAATCCCTGTAAAATTTATTTTGTGCCATTTTAACAAGAAGACACATTTGGTTTATCTATTTTTTAAGGTAATGATCTCCCCGGTAAACTACATCTTCAAGAAATACATATTTTTAAGTGGTGAGAGGGAACCTGGGCCTCAGATGCCTTCATAATATCCTTTAATATAAACATCTTTAAACGTTATAATTATAGGCTACAATTACAAGGAGGGTGTGTATCATATGGGATTCCTCTCAGAGTGAGCATAAATTGACACATCCAGTTAACTATAAACAAATGACATTATTAAGTTTGATATATTCAGGAATTCAAAAAGGAAGGTGATGTAGCTAGTTGGAAATTTTATCCAGACTTTTGAAGTAAGAGAAAGAAGCACAGGTCCAATCTGTTCATCAATCCTGTCCAGCTTCTCTGATTCAAAAATGCTCTCTGACAAGCAGTACCCATAACATCATTCCATGTTGAACAGAGAAAATAGCCATACAGGTTTTCATAAATAGCAGAATAAATTCATTCAATTAACTGGAGGAAAATAATAAGTGAATGATTCAGAAAGAGAAGTAATATAAGATGATGGTTGGAAGCATTATTTACCTGCTTTCTCTGACCAATTTTCATTAGGAATTTGATAGTAATTTGGTTTGCAGATTATTGGTCCCTTTTCTGGTACTAATATAGTACCAGACCCTTTTATATGTTCAGTATTTTTACTTTAAATGCCCTTCTACCAACCACCTCATCTCCTGCCACCAAATTCTGCAGTTTGGAAATAGAACCTGTATTTATAGAGATTTGGGAGGAGAACTAAGTGTCTGCAGAGCAGGGGGAGGAGTCAGAATCTCCACCCCCCTCCCTACCCTCTCAGAAACATGCTTCTGATTCTGTGGAGTTCCAGAAGCAGCTCCTATGACATCATTATGTTACTCTGCAGACCCTGCATGATGCACACAATCTAAAAGAACACAAACTCCATCTGAAGCAGAGACTGTGATAGATAGGATTATCATACATCTACTCTAGCAGTTGGTAGAGTGCTTGGTATGTGGTAAAAGTTCAACAATCATTATTTTTATCATTACTATTAGTAGTATCTGTTATTTCTGAGCTAGCAAAGAGTGCCCAGAATCCTCCGGTACCATCAGTGGCCACCCTAGGAGGTATTTAAGAAGTCATTTTTGTCACATCGGCAGTGTATCTAAATTTCAACCCAGCCATCCTGATTTATTGAGCGACATTTTCTTATTCCAGTAGAAAGTAAACTCTTCCACTGGACTAATCCTTGAAGACAGGGAGTATGTCAGCATACTCTATTTCAGTCTTCCAAACTCTATCATACTCTCCTAAGCACTTAGCACAGTGCTCTCCACATAGTAAGCGCTCTATAAATACCACTGATCTATTGACCCTAAGGGCTTAGTACAGTGCTCGATACATTATACTGATGAATTATTGGGCAGAATTTCTGACATATTTTTGTGCTGAGAGTGTAATGAGGCACAATTCCCTAATATGAAATCAGCAAATTAGGCCTAAAACTCCAAACTGCTACATATATAAAACCGTATCTCTATATTTAATAATAGCATATTAGAGCCCCACCCAACCTTTATATTTAAAAACAAGATCTGGGGTTGAATTCTGTAATGTGAAGGTTGTCTCCTTCAGTTGCAGATAGAATTCATTACTAAATGAATTAGTTCTTTTCAATTACTAACGCTAAGGCACAAGTAATTGGCATCAACTAAAACATTCAGAGTTTTTTCTAAATTGCTCTTAATCCAAGTCAGTCATTTAGAAGAAACAGAAATTACAACAAAGTTTGAAAGAACGCACGACATGGCTAACCACCATTAATCTTGGAACTTGTTTTTGAATATGAGGAATACTTTTCTTTTTACTTAGGAGTCAAGCCTGACTACTCTTCTGATGGAAAACTTAGGTGTAAGCACACTAAATAACTGCAAAAAATAGCATTAGTACTGGCATTCTTACTAGTGAATCTATGACTAGAGTGATAGAAATGTTATCCCTCCAAATCTCGAGGAAATTGGGAATTCAGTATTGCAAGCAAACTATCCAACAAAACATTCAATATGTCTATCTGCCCATCAGACAGGCCCCCACCTACCTTTCTCCCTGGCATAGGACATTCAACACTGGTGCCCTCCTTAAATTTTTGTCATGATTTCATGACCGTTGAAAATGTCCCTTTTATTTACCTTCAACAGGGTAGGGTAATACGTATGTCACACTCCCAGGTCTTACCTGTGGTTTTAATTGGCCTTTGACATGTACAAAACAGGTTAACCATTGCTTCACATGATATCGATCAGCAATGAGCAGAACGGGAGTGGGCCGAAGGAACTGCCCTTATTCCCCATGAGTTACCCGAATAGAACTTTGATTTCTCCTCTGAAATAATTCTTCCCATAGATGTCCACAAAGAAAGATGGAGCCTCCCTTCAGGAGAGAGGTTTCCTTTTCAGAGCAAATAGATTTTAGTCTGTAAGCTCCTGGAGGTCAGGGATCAAGTCTACCAAATCCTTCCTATTGTACTCTCCCATTCCTTAATACAGTGCTCTGTTCACGGTAAATGGGATTCATGCCCGGAAAAATCAGAGAATGCGGTTTCTAATTCCAAGTCAACCCTCTGCCTGCTATGTGACCTTGGGAAAATCACTCAAGTTCTTCTGTGCCTCCATTTCCTCATTTGTAAAATACAAAGTCAATACAGGTTCTTCCTCCTACGTAGACTGTGATCCCCATGCGGAATTGAGGAACAATGTGGCTTAGCATGGGTCTGAGAGTCAGAGGACCTGGGTTTTAATCCCCTCTACTTACCTGCTTTGTGACCTTGGGCAATTAATTCACTTCACTTTTCTGTGCATCATTTTTCTCATCTACAAAATGGGGATTCAATAACTGTTCTCTCTCTACTTGTGAACCCCATGTGGGACCTGATTTTCTTATACCTACTACTGTGCTTGGCACACAGTAAGCGTTTAACAAATACCACAATCATTATCATTATTATTATTTTTAAATATCATCAAATGATCAAAAATATTATCAGAGATTCTTGTCTGAGCATCTTGAAATCTGATAGACAGGGTTAGTGATCAGCTCATTACCATCAGCTCCATTATTGTTTCAACACATCAGAAGAGGGGATTGCAAAAGGACCAAATTCCAGAAATGGCAGGGATACTGAAGAAATAAGAAATGTTTCTGAGCCCAAGTCTGCCCTCGCAGCCACGTAGAAGTGGATAGCATCACAATTGAAAATGTTGTCTTCCAAAGGGACAGTGATTGATACAAAGCTACTTATATCCATATACGGTAGGTTAGCTGTGTAACCTGGAATTCTGTACACAGCTCTAGATCAGTTTATAAAAAGTTAACAAATGGCATGTCATTGGGATAGTCTTGCCTAAACTGATTAGCCTACCCTACACTGACCATGGCCGCTTTTGTTCACTTCACATACTTGGACTTGCATAACTGGGCGAGTGGATGCCTGGTATAGAGTCAATGGAAGTCTCATAGCTATCTGGGAGTTGATGAAGGATATCCTCAACTACGGCCCCACGCCCTCCCCCCTTTATGTTGGCAAGAGGGAAATAGCAGAATCTCTCAATTTCCACTAAATGACAGTCAGCCTAATATACGAACAATGATATCAACATCCTCCCAAATATTCAAATGAGACCATGTTTCAATCCTAAGTGATTTCTCTATATTGAGTAGGATTTTTCAATTAGTCTAATGTGTAAAGTAAAAAAAATTGCGATGCTTCAGGTTTTTAAGTCCCTGCTGTGCAAATGTATGTTAATATCATTAGCGTTTAAAAGTAGAAAAAAACAAGGTGTTAAACGTTGTCAGAGCTGGCCCATTTTAAAAGAAATAGGAAAGGGCTTGCAGCTCATTAAGCTACCTATGGAAATTATTAGCACCTGTGACAAATTACAAAACTTCTGCCACCCTGCTTAATTAGCTGTTCTGGGCAGAGGCAATCATAAAGGTAAATTAAATCCACAAGAGACTGCTTCAGAGTCAGAACCCACCATGGGGACGGTTATGCAGGTGACAAGGATTTGTTCAATTTTTTCTTACATCTGTTCAGCCCCTGACATCTTCAGATTACCACAGAATAAACTGTATTGTATTTAGTTGTGAAAAGATTAGCACATATCTCAAAAATTGAATATAAATGATATCGCTTTGCAACTTGAATTAGGCTTATGGAGAATTGTTTTAGTCTATGACACCTAAATCCCTGTTAGATAACGTGGTGACGGTGAGCCTACTTGAATAATGGTTTTTGAGTTACAAATTCACCTTCTGCCTCCATAATTTGGATTTCAAAAGAATATTCTCTAGAAAAAATGCCTGTTATCATTTTGTTATTCATTAAATGCTTATTATGTGCAAAGAACTCCAGTAGATCAGCCACAGACCCTTCACAACACAGGGCTCATATTCTGTGAGTTAGGGAGAGTAGGTATTTTATCCTCATTTGGCAAATGCATCAACTCTGGCAAAGAAAGATTAAGATCACCCAATGGGGCATTGGTAGACTGGAACTTTAAACAGTTTCATTCATTCATTCATTCATTCATTCATTCATTCATTCATTCAATGGTATTTTTAGAACACTTACTGTGGGCAGAACTCTGTACTAACCACTTGGGAAAGTATAATACACCAATAAACAGATACACTCCCTGCCCATAGTGAGCTTACTACCCGTGGTTTTATACAGTAGAGATTCTGTTTCTACTAGAAACAAGTCAAAGGGCACTTTGCCAATAAGGATGGCAGAAAACACCCTGAATTACTCTTGATATTTACTGGTGTTTATGAATAAAGAAATGATTTTAAGGCTTCCACATGCATGCCCCTTTAAAGTGATAGATTTGTAAAGCATCTTCTACTAATCATCCAGAACTACTTCCCAAAAATCCAGTTATAATACCAAATGCATCAATAGGGCATGGATTTTGCCTGTATTTATACTCAAGACCTATGTGGTTTTTCCCCTTTCATTCAGGTTAAACCTGAGCCTGAACCTGATGTCATGGCTTTTCACCCAGAGCTCTTACTGGTTCTATGGCTTACTATCTGCCCCTCTGTCAGCCTCCCCCAACTCCAGGTAGCCCAACCTTCCACTCTTCTTCCACCTTGCTTCCTACAGAAGACTATGTTAAAGGAACAGCTCCCAGAGATGGGAAGCTAAAGGAAGGCAATCAGATTGTTAGGCAGCTGCTCCTTCAGGAAAGGGCAAGGCCTCCAATCGATCAATCACTATTATTTATTGACCACTTACTATCTGCAGAGCAGTGTACTAAGTGTTTGGAGGGGAAATACAGTAGAGTTGGTAGGTAACATCCCTGCCCACAGGGAGTTTACAGTTTAGAGGACATCTCCTCTATCCTTGCAACTGCTCAATCCTAAGGATCCAACCTCAGGGAAAATCCCAATATAAAAAAAAATAATAATGCTATTAAAACATAAGAAAGTGATTGTTTTCCCCAAACAATCTTGCATTACTAGAATTTTGCCCTCACACAACCTTCTGACATGAGCAGGATCCCCATTTTGTAGATTAGGAAACTGAGGAACAGAAAGATTAAGTGATTTGCCCACAGTCACACAGTAGGCCAATGGTGGTGCCCAGACAAAAACACAAGTTTTTGGTCTGTCTTAAAGCCCGACACTCATCCATTTTACTACATTCCTTCCCCTAATCCATTTCCCCCATACACTCTTATAAAGTGACTGCTTAAAAGAAGAGGTTCACAGCATAAACAATACTATCCACAGGCATAAGTTTTTACCAAATGTCAAAAGGGAGCAACCCAATTTGTAATTTGTTTTAATGTCTCTTCCCTCTGTAGACTGTAAGCTCCTTGTGCACAGGGAGTGTGTCTTCCAACTCTGTTGCACCGTACTTTTCTAAGTGCCTAATACAGTGTTCTTGCATATAGAAAGTGCTGAATAAATATCACTGATCAACTGAAAAAGAGTTGGGCTGTGGGAAAGGGATGAAATGATTCACAATTCTGTTGAGACACACACCCTTGCAGTTTCAAGGGAAATCCATGAAAGTTCTTTCATGGATAAATCCCTTCATACAATTTCACAGTAGCATCTGTCAGTTCCATGATTCATTCACCAATTTGGGTAGGCACGCCTTAACAGTATGCTTATTTTGATAAACTGACTGCTGTTATCTCAGCTGCCTAGGCTGTTGGTTTCATTGTTGTCTCTCAAGTGATAGATCAGAGTAGTTCTGTTGTTCCTCTACTATATCAAAATGAAACCAATCAGGTCTCATATGTGAAAGATGAAACTGTCATCCCGAAACTCATCAAACAGTGCCCAATTAAACAGCAATGACATTTAGAAAAGGTGATTCAAATGAAGCAAAGGATCACTGGTGATTTCTACTAGACATGGAAAAAGTTAGAAACAACCAAAGGTGATCTGTTTAAGCTTTGTTAACTGTTCTGCACTGTAAGAAACGGGGGTGGAAAAAAACCCCCTCCCTTTTGATGCTACAAAAGCATGCTCGTTTCTAATGGATTGAACACGCTATTCAGTAGGAACTCTACAAACAATAAAAACTGGTTAAAATCAATGTAGTACTATTTGGGCTTTTACAAAAGCTGTTGTCACACTACAAGAGACTCCAAAGCCCCAATAATAACGATGAAAATAATTATAATAGTATTTGTTAAGCACCCTTAGGTGCCAAGCTCTGAACTAAGCCTTAGAGTAGATAAAAAAAATAATCAGACCGGACCCAGTCTCTTTCCTGCATGGGAATCACAGTCTAAGTAGAATGTTAGAACAGGTTTTAAATCCCCAATTAGATGAGGAAACTGAGGCACAGAAAAGTTAAGTGACTTGCCCGAAGTCACACAGCAGGCAGATGGCAGAACCAGGATGACATCCCAGACCATATGACACCCAATATACTCTTATCACTAGGAAATAGTGCTTCTCAATGTGAGTTAAAATAGACAATTAACTATGTGATTACTGCTACCACATTAATATAATCACTCATCTTATCCCACCTGGATGACTATATCCGTCTCCTTGCTGACCTCCCAACCTCCTTGTCTCTCCCCATTTCAATCCATACTTCACTCTGTTGCCCAGATCATTTTTCTACAAAAAAAAGGGTTTTGGACATATCACCCCACTCTTCCAAAAACTCCAGCGATTCTCCTTCCTGTTCCATATCAAACAAAATCCTCTCTTCTTGGGCTTTAAACACTCACTCACATTGGCTTCTCCTAACTCACCTCGCTTCTCTCCTTCTACAACCCATCCTTGCACATTTCGCTCCTCTACTGTTAACCTTCTCACTGTGCCTTTATCTCGTCTATCTCGCTACAGGCCCCTAGCTCACATTCTGCCTCTGGCCTGGAATGCCCTCCCTCCTCTAATCCAAGAGACAACTACTTTCCCTCACATCAAAGCCATATTGAAGGCATATCTCCTCCAAGAGGCCTTCCAAGGATAACCCCCACTTTTCCTCATCTCCCACTCCCTTCTGCATTGCTCTGACGTGCTTCCTTGGCTCTTCCCCCTTCCCAGTCCCAAAGCACAAATGTACATATCTGTAATTGTATTTATTTGTATTGATACCTGACTCACCCACTCTAGACTGTTAGCTGCTTATGAGCAGGCAATGTCACTATTCATTGCTGTACTGTACTTTCCCAAGTGCTTAGTACAATGCTCTGTATAGAGTAAGGGCTTGATATATACAGTTGAATGAATAAATGAATGAATATTAATGGTTATCCAACAATACTCAGTTCTGAATAGCACAGCTTCCTCAAACATCAATTAAACCACTAGTGGAAGAGGAAAATGTGGGGCAAGATTCTTTTTTTCTTCAACAAGCATTCTACATTGTCTGACTATATTATCTGGAGATCATGGCATGGCCTACTGGAAAGAGTACAGGACCAGAAGTCAGGAGACAGATTCTAATCCTGGCTGTGACACTTACCTGCTGTGCTACCTTGGGCAAGTCACTTAACTTTCCTGTGTCTCAATATTCTGGGACATTCTATAGCAAGTCCCAGAATCTGAGCAGGTTCTAACCAGACTCCAACCTAACCATGGTTGCGTTAGCATTTTCAGTGAGGATGAGAAATGGGTGGTTGGGTAGCCCATAGTGGCCTGACTGCTTTAGCAGGACAGCCTGATTCTATGATATTGATTTAATTTTCTAAAATTGCCAGGGACTACCTAAGAAATTAGGGACATATGGACAATTTACCTTTTAAGACGGTAGTGCAGATCATGCTTTTTAGAGTCTGAATCTTGCTTTTAAAATCCTCTGAAATTGGAAGCCAGAAATAAAAGATGAGTAAAATATTTATTTGGAGAGGGGAATCAGAAAAAGAGATTTATTTTTCAAAGTAGAGAAGGAGGAAAGAGAAAAATCTGATGTTCCTATTTACCAAGAGGCACACTGAATGTTTTATATCATCTCTAACATGCTAGTAGTCATTTCTGATACTTAGTAGATTACCCGCTTAAGGCAATTTTACTACAATTTTTGATAAGTAAGAAAGAACAGAACCTAGATTCCCAGTTGACTGGCTCTCAAACATTTCAGCAGAAAATCTTCAAATGCCTGTGATCTTCTTTTGGGTTTGGATTCCTTCCAACACTTCCTAGAACCGCATTAAGAAACAAGCCATTCTCCCAACACTGTTTGTACACTAATAGCCATTTTGTTTAGCATTTGAGAGTTGAAAATTAAAAACAAAATCCTTTACAAGATGCTAAGTGCAAAGATGGCCTACATGTGAATCCACATCTTAGAACATTCTGTGATAGTTTATATTAACCTATCAATCTCTAGCTCCTGGATACCACTTGAGAGGAAAATAATTTGAAATCACAAGTTGCATTACCTTAGCCAAGAACTTAATGAATGTCACCATTGTTATACACAGGATTACCATTTCTTAAGAGAACATCTTCTGTTAAATTCTTCTCTAAAATGCTTGAAATAAAGAGTACCAGTAAGCAAAATTAGCAGCTAGCCTTCATTTAAAAGTTGCTGCAGGAAATGACGCTACATCCTGTTAAGGTGATAACTCCATGTCAATCAATTTTATCCAGTGCTTGCTATGTGCAGAGCACTGTACTAAGCGAGTGGGAGAGTACAATACAACAGAATTAGCAGACACATTCCTGCCCAGAATGAGCTTATATCCAGAAGGAATAAACCTTTTCAACAGGCCAGAGCTTTAAACATCACAAGGGCATTTCTCAATAGATGTATCCCTATTCCAGTTTGGGCCACTTAAAATCCAGCTTCTGCCTCAGTACCTCTTTGTGTCAAGTTCTGCTGTTCTTTGAAGAAATGAAATATAGCAAATGTCTTCTGTAGTATACCCGTCACTTTTAGAAGGTAATGCTTCCAACTGATATATCCATGGATGAAATCCTGAAAATTAATCTCTCATTTTCATTTAGTACCATATTCTGCAACTTAATCTTGCTACCTGTACAATATCATTTTCCCTATCCTGTCTGTCATTTGGGCCTGCCTAGGTTCTGATACGGTTCTATTGAGGTAAATGTTCCTGTATGACCTTGACCAAGTCACTTCACTTCTGTATGCCTGTTACCTCATCTATAAAATGGAGATTGACCCTGTGAGCCCTATGAGGGGCAGGGACTGTGTCCAATCTGATTTGCTTATATCCACTCCAGTGCTTACAACATGCCTGGCACATAGAAAGTGCTTATCAAACACGACTAAGTGTTACCTTCTTCTTATCCACCTCACCTCCAAAATCATTCCTCTTCAATATTCTTGGATCAATCCAGAACGCCAAATTTAAAGTCATCTATGCCTAGAACTCTTGCGTCACCTTCTCCTGCCTCTTTTGTTTTCTCTAGCATTCTAAATCTTTGTAGGGATTTGCCCTCAAGAGACAAGGCTAAACACCTCAAATTCACTCTCATGATGGCATTGTGGACTTTTATGTCTCTTATCCCCTCTGCTCCACTGACCACTCCCTTTAGAAGTCAGCTCATACTCAATGAACTACTTCCTGGGCCACTTTAAATCCTGACTGCTCCCTGCCCCCAATCTCATCTCCATGAAAATAGTCCCCGAGTCTTATCAATTCCAGGAAGGTCTCAAAGGCGCAGGCTGTAGAGCATCAATTGTAGCTCTAATTTTCACTCTATTTGACGTGAATATTTTACTTTCCAAAAAGCATTGGCCCTTACGTCTGTATCTAATGTCATTATTGAATTTGATTTGTGGAACCTGTATTTGTATCGCCTACTTCTGTGTCTGGATGCTTGTCTCGATGGGGAAATAAGATAAAGGGAAGAGTTTCTGCAGCACAAATAAAAAGAGCTTGGGTAATTGTCATTTCAGTTTGGGTTGGAACGAGGCATTTCATTGAAAATGTCTTGTCCAAAAAGTGCCCAGATGATAAAAAAACTATTGGATATTTATGGTGGTCTGTCTACCTTTGATTGAAGACTCTCATAGGACAGGGACAGCTCTAGACTGTAAACTTCTTGTGAGAAGGGAGCATGCCTACTAAATCAATGAGTGCAAGTGGTTAGCACAGGGCTCTGCATACAGTTTGCACTCAAATATGACTGTTTGGTTCACAACATCTGTTTAGCTTGGTTTGTATAGCATCACTGGGATATTAAGTTTTAGTGAAGGCTTTATTTTGGATGATGAAACACTATGTGTAGTATTCAAGATACTAAGTGCAAGATAATCAGATTGGCCACAGTCCCTGTCCCCCATGGGACTCATTATCTGCAAGGTAAAGAGAAAAGGTATTTTATCCCCATTTTACAGATGAGTAAACTGAGGCCAAGATTGGTTAAGTCACTTGCCCAAGCCTAGTAACAGTTTGTGTTCTTCCATAAAAACACCCCAACAACTCCCCGAATTCTCTGCTGAGAACTTGCTCTTTCTGGAATACTGATTCAGTCAGATCTAAAAGCTCTACTTTTTTCCAAATCTGTCACCTGAAGAATGCTTTTAAACAGAGTTTTGTCAATCAATCAATGGCATTTATTGAGCGCTTACTATGTGCAGAGCACTGTACAAACTGCTTTTTTTAATTCTATGCTAATACTGCTGTAACAATTCCCTTCAGAACTGCCTAAAAGAAAACAAAATACCAATAGATAATTAATAATAATAACGGTATTTGTTAAATGCTTACCATGTGCCAAGCACTGTTCTAAGCACTGATAATAATTATGGCATTTATTAAGCTCTTATTATGTGCCAGGTACTGTACTAAATGCTGGGGTGGACACAACCAAATCGGGTTAGACACAGTCCCTGTCCCACGCAGGGCTCACAGTCTCAATTGGAGCTCAGTCTCAATCCCCATTTTCCAGATGAGGTAACTGAAGCACAGGGAAGGGAAGTGAGTTGCTTAAGGTCACACAGCAGACAAGTGGCTGAGCTGAGATTGGAACTCATTTATTCATTCAATCGTATGGCTCTGACTCCCAGGCCCAGTGCTCCCAGTGCTCTATCGACTACTCCTGCTTTACCATTCAGTAAAATTTATGTTCAATTATAAACAGAATCCCTAGTGAGTGGGATGCATGGGGAAAATATATATTAAAAAATTAAAACCTTATGGACATGCTAAGGAATAATGAATGGATGCTAAGCTTAGTACGTACAGAACACAGTAGTAAGTGCTTGGGAGAACACAATACAACAGAATTAGCAGACATGTTCCCTGCCCATTTTAAGCTTGTATCTAGAAGGAATAAACCTTTTCAATAGTCTAGAAATTCAGACCCCCTCTCAGGATCACACCTGGACAGTTTCCAATACTCTACCAGTCTCGGCTATGGGAAGTGAGAGGCAAGCAGAGGCATACCCATTCCATTCCTAGCTTGGCCGGTGGCTAGAAAGTGGAAGGTAATTTACTACAATTCAAAACTCACCGATGCTGGGCAGCAGCACCATAGGGGAGAGCTGAGGGCGGAGACTCAAGTTTAATATGTGGAAGGAGGCAATGGTAAACCACTTCCATATTTTTACCAAAAAACACAATGGATGCATTACCAGAATGATGGAAGATGGAGAGTGGGACAGATGTGTCCATGGAGTCGCTGTGCAACAGAGTTGGCTCGGCAGCATACAATGAAACAAAAGCTTCAGACACCACAGATACTTAATTCTCAACAGATAGATCCCTAATCCAGTTTGGACCACTTTAAATCCAGCTTTCACCTCTGTGCCTCTTTCCCTCAAGTTCTGGTGTTCTTTGGACAAATGAAATATAGCAAAGTAAGAATATACATCTCTCTAGTAAACTCATCACCTCTAGAAATTAGTGCTACCAGTTGGCCCATCTGAAGGTTAGGCTGGGGGCCCACAGTTTCTGGATGTCTTTCTCTAACAGTACTTTCTCTGAACCTCATCTGGCCTGTTCAATAGAACCCTTTCATTCCTTGTGAAACAGTATGGTCTAATGGAAAGAGAAGCTGGCCCAGCAGTCAGATAATTTGGGTTCTGTTCCAGTTTTACCCAAGCTTACTGTGTGATTTTGGGCCAGGCACTTAACCTCTCTGTGCTGCCCCAGTTTCCACATCTATAAATTGGGAGTAATAGTTCCTTTCTCTACCAATTCACGGAGATGTTGTGAGGCTCAAGTGAGACCATGATGTAAAATTATTTTGGAAAATATAAACACTATACTAATTCTAGCTATCATTATCACTGGGCTAATCTATCAGAGTATGTGAAACTTGGAAGAAAGGTGCTGGGCAAAGCTAAATTTCAATTACAGAAAAAAGGTCTTTTTTAAAGGAAAACAAACTCAAAGTATGTCAAACAAATACAGGCCTTTAATGTTTTTCAAGCTGTAACCATGAGGTTTGGTCTCCTCATTTTGGAATGAATTATCAGGCAATCTTAGTGTGTTTAAAAATATATAGACCTCTCTGAAACATTCAAACATGAGGAACCCAATGGGATGTCAACGGAAGAACAAACTAACCCAGGGAAATCAATTTGGAGAGGAACCTGTGCACATGATCAGAAGCTAGAAATCAATTTAAATCCTTTTATGAATCCCATACGCATTTCACTGTAGGAGATTTACAGACCTGCATTGCTCAAACAACTGACCAGTGAGTGGGAAAATGATCGCATCTCCTGAATTGCATTTTTATTAAAGCAGTCAAGTTCCCTCTGCTCATTTACTAACTCAAGACCAGCTGGCTAATAGAAGGAGTAAACCCACAAACGGGACACCACCTCAGCTTCTGATTAGCAGCTCTACACCTGGAGATAGCTGGGAGGCTCTGGACTCTGGACTCACAGCCACCTTAACCCTGCTGTGAGAAAGAGCCACCAGCAGGGCGGGGGATGCGGGGAGTAGGGGGAAGGAGGAGCTGAGGATCCAAAAGATCAGTGAGGATCCAACATCAGTGTTGGCTAACATAGCAGAGGCCAGTGGTTTTTCAGTAAATTTAGAGCCACTTGAAACTGAGTCTGAGTGAATATGAAATGCCAGCAATTCTCTTTTTTTTTTCTTTTAAATGGTATTTGTTAAGTGCTAACTATGTTCCAAGCACTGAACTAGGCACAGGGGTGCATACAAGGAAATCAGGTCAGACACAGTCCATGTCCCACATAGGGCTCACAAGTCTTCACCCCCTTTTACAGATTAGGGAACTGAGGCCCAGAGAAGTGAAGTGCCTTGTCCAAGGTCACACAGCTGATAAGTGGCAGAGCCAGCCTTAGAACCCAAGTCCTTCTTAATCCGAGGCCCATGCTCTATCCTCTAGGCAATGTTGCTTCTCTAGGTCTCACTCATCCCCAGGCATGTCAATTCACCTAGCATCAATTTTGTCCCCGACCAGAAGACAACATGCAAATCTCATCTTTCAAGGACTAAATGTCAGCCAAGAAGTCAAAGAGAAGGCAGCGGGGAGATGTGCAGGGGATTGGATTTAGGATAGGGAGGACTCTGAAATTTCTGCTAGTAGTGCTGAGAGAAAACAAACCAAGGAACAGGAGGAAGAGAGACAAATAATGTGGAAAGAACAAAGGCAAGCACTTTCTTAGGAGTAGGCATTCAGAAATACAAAAAGCAGATCCTGAAACAGAGTATAGGAAGGTGATTTGGAGTGCACATGTGATGGAAAATATAATGGGCAGATTAATACTCCTCTAAGTCTCTTGCTCGGTTCAAGAATTCTAAGTAACTTCAGTGAGTGTGTTCCTTCGACAGTTCCAGGAAATACAATGTAATATTTGGATAACTGGTGTTAGAAGAAGAAGCCTAAAGTAGCTAAATATATAAATATTTGCCACAAAGTTTTTCATTAATCTGCCTATCACTGTGGCTTGATAATCCTTTTCATTTGTTTCATGAAGTTAATTAGGATTTTCAAATTTTCAGAAAGATAAAAACTGCTGAAGGTCTAAAATATGAAGTTTTATGATTAGATGTAATAAATATTGGAATAATAAAACTACCCAATCTCTAATTAAGTTAAGGAAAGCTCTGCTCTTAAATCAATGGAAAGCTTCATTGCAACTGTTTTTGATACAGGAAATAACTCCTACCTACCAAAATGAGTCAGGCCCAGCATAACCAATCCATGGACTAAACTATTGATTTTCTTTATTTGGATACAAAAAACTTCTATTCCATTAATAAAATGTCACCCTCTTGTGGTGAAAAACTATTAGCTGTCTTGTAAAACCACCTGGGCAGAATCATTCACCTCTCTACTGTGAGCCCTCCATTTGGTATCCTTCAGAAATAGCTTCAGCCTTACCCTTGAAAACTCATCCTACAGAATTTAAGGGGTGCCCTGGGACAGTACAGAAAACTCCAGAATGAGTGCTGTAGCACTACGAACAAAATCCCCTTATCTTCTCCAAACCCAAGAGAACAACGAGCATGTACTGGGGCAATTCCATCTCTTCTACCACTAGAAAACACTCAATCAGTCGGTATCAATTTACCAATAGAATGCATTGAGCCCTTACTGTGTGCAGAGCACTAATATAAACCTTGGGAGACAATAGTAGAGTAAGTAGATACGATTCCTGTCTTCAAGGAATATATAATATAGCTGGGGGGAAAGACAATAAAATATATTAACAGTATCAAAACAAATGAATATAATATTAGTTTCTTCATCTGCCCCATTCTAGCATCTGATGTAGCTAGAGGACCTGTTGCAAGTGGATTGGGGCAAGAGGCATTTAACACCACCAATAATGTTTCACAGCCATTTGTGGAATCTCAATTCCTCAAGGTCTTCAGTGGCAGAAGAAAAGGTAGTAGTACTCTTGTGAACTTTTCTATCTTTGCTTCCTAAAATCACTTACACTATTCTTTGAATCTAAGAAAAGATAAATATCAAATTACACAATCTTTTGGTTTTCTTCTTCTAGTTTTGGTCAAACTTTCCAAGCCAGACCAACAGCAAATTTTGGATACATACAGGCCAGCTATGAGCCCTAGTCATGCCACTGTCTTCCACAGTTCATCTGTAACGCCACCGCTGAAACCTCTCTTTGGGTGTCTAAAGTAAATTTAAATGAACACCTATAATAAATGCTTCAAATTTGAGAAATCACTGTCCAGGTTGGCATAGTACTGTTTATTCCTTCGATAGCTTTTCCACAGTCAGCTTTTGCTTGTTTTCATTCAATCAGTTAATCATAATTTTGAGTACTTACTGTGTGCAGAGCACTGTTCTAATCACTTGGGAGAGTACAGGACAACAGAGTTGGTAGATATGTTCCCTGCTCACAGATAGTTTCAGGTATGCAGACCTCCCTGAATCATCATCCATATCATTTGCCTTACAGAAAAAAGGAGCATGTCATTGATGCTTTCCGGTACTAAAACAATGTTGTAAACAATTCGCCTAAAATAAGTAAGCCATATACTACTGGCATATTTAAAAATTGGTTTCTTTTATCCTGCCTCAACTCTGAAATGTTCATTTAATCACAGAATCACAAGTCTCCCATTGTTGTGACCATATTTAGTATTTAATAAACATTATAACTACCACCACTTGTTAAATGCTCTACCACTGGCTTATTTTTCATGATACAACAAATTATATTTATCACATGTCCTCTTTCACCCAGCCCCAGCTATGATCCTTCCTCTCAGGTCTTGGCTAAAAATGAACACAGTCTCATATTTCTCTTGACTCATTTGAAAACAAATAGATATTCTTCTGAATCTTTACTGAAATGTCATTAAAGCAGTAATGATTTCACCAACAGATCCTTCGTGCTATCTCTCTAATGATAATCATGCCAGGGACATATATTTCCCTACCTTCCCCAGGGGCCTGTCTACTAAATTAAAGTTCTGGTGTTCTGCCATTCAAATCTGCATCACCTAATTCATCATACTTACAAGTGTCAGATTCTTTTCTTATCTTGGGAAATCCCAATATTCCCAGAATTCATTTTCTAAAGGGGAATTATTCAAAAGCAACATTTGGAATTTAAAGAATGTACTTCTCTCAAACTACATATGAAGACTTACGAAACCCCAACACACATATAATCTAGTATTACAGTGTGTAAATATGTTATTCACCACACAGGCAAACATTTGCTTTACAGTAATTTACTCATGTAATATTCACGAGCAAAGGAATCTTTGCTCATGCTAAGGCAACTGATGAATATTGTTTGCTGCCAGGTTGGCTTTAAATCTCATGAACAAGTATAGAATTCAGTATTTCATTCTAAAATAAACCAGTAGAGTTTGGCCCTGGATAATCTGGAATGGTTTATAGGACAATGGCATGCATTTCACACACACCAAATTCTCATTTATTCTTATTAGAAAGACCAGTCCCGTGGTATTTGGCATTATTAATCTAACCAGGAAAAGATATTAAATCATATGATTAATAGAAAGACACTGAACTGAGCCTGTAGTTCTGTGATAAATTCACATATTGCTTGTTCTTTGTTCCTAGAGATCTGTTCTTTTGTTTATTGAGCTTTAACTTTCTTTTGCATAAATATTTACATTACAATTCGTGATGGATAGGAACAAAGTATTACATGCCTCATTTTATGTGTTTTCATATATCCATTTGACAGGGATATCTTTACTTATTATGTCAATAAAATGCATAAAAACACCATGGAAATCCTCATCCGGGTGTTCGCACCACAGACTGTGAGGTTATATTATACAACTGTCATAGTCTTGGTGTTTCATTATGAAGTTCAGTGTAGAATCCAGAATAGCTAGACTTTATTTGCAGAAGAAAGCAACTGGTAGTTTGCTGAGTTTCTGCATTCCGATTTGTTGACAGAAAAGACAAGGGCACAAGGTTGGAACTAATACTTCATGAGGAGAGGATAAGAGGATAGGAAAAAAAAACACAAATGACAAAGAAGTCTATGTAAGTCAGGTCAATCATCAACATGAACTCAGACACACCAGCTTGCTCTCTAATGACAAATAGCCAAGGTCACTTATATCATGGCAAGCAGTTTCGGGCCATGAGAGAGATAAAGGGAGACAAAACTAGTTTTGGAGAATCATTCCTTTCAGATAACCAATCTTCCTCTAATATCATTTAAACTATCTACAGCACCCTCTCCCTAATGAATCCATTGCACATTCCAAGTTGAAAAGCTTTTTGTACCTCATTAGGAAATCAGAGAATTAAATTTATTCTCATTTGGGTTTTTAGCCATAAAGCCTTTGCGTTAGAGATAAAATCAATGTCTAATGGCAGACGCTTCAACTAGCTAATGTGGAACTCCTTTCTTAATACTGAAAACCACTAGGTTTCTTACGAGTTGCTTCGCTATAGGGCAGCTGAAAAATGACTCATTTTAAAATTCTTTCTGCTATTAGCTTTCTTGTAATTGAGCATCAAGCACTCTGAATTACAGCCAAATAAATGTCATTATTAAATGTCTTGCTTTTTTCTTCATTTTCAGGTTAACAACCCTCAGACCAGTGTTGATCTTTAACAGCAACATTCCAGACATTCTCTTTGCACTGTTCTTTTTTTCTCCAAAGGTTGCTATCTCTGACAATTCCTATTGTCATTTCAAAAGGACACTGTCTGTTTTTGGGCAGCATCATGTAACTCTGCCAAGAAATGATACTTGAATGTGCTGAATCCCTTTAAATGTCCCAGAGAGCCCCAAGATGTTGTTTGGGCTGAAAAATAAATTAAACCCAGTCAAAATGGTGGACATCAGGTTGGCACTGAGGTGAACTTTAAATTACCTGCAACTTTGTTCCCATGTGAGCTACCAATATTGTCCCCCAGGGAAACAAAAAAAAGGTTTCCAAAATAGAAGTTTCAACTGGCAAAGCCCAAGGGAAGAATCCATGGTCTCAAGGTACAATATAACATGAATGCTGTTGGATCACAATAGAATGTGACTTGAACACTAAAATCATGCTTTCTCCTGCTTCATAAAATGCTGAAGGTTGTTTCTTTTCTCCTCTTGACTAGGTCCCCACCTTAAATAGTACCTTTGACAGTTGCAAAACATCTGGCCAACATCTGGACTTAGTGGGTGGAATTACTCAGATGAGTTTGCTGCGTACGCCTTTTTATTGTCTCCCAAAGTGGCAGTAGAAGAGCAAAAGAAATCTAACAGGCATTTTCTGAAGGCAACAAGGTGGCTTTGGAGCTAT
The DNA here is from genome assembly GCF_004115215.2 of Ornithorhynchus anatinus. Taxonomy (NCBI): domain Eukaryota; kingdom Metazoa; phylum Chordata; class Mammalia; order Monotremata; family Ornithorhynchidae; genus Ornithorhynchus; species Ornithorhynchus anatinus. The sequence goes on from NC_041745.1 coordinate 32,563,861, forward strand.
AATTTGCCTTTTATTCCTCTCTCTGCTCATATCTGCATGCGGCAAACCGGATTCCCGGTTGAAAAGAGTGTTTGAAATCTGCCTCTTTTTTCATGCTGCCAATGGCGCCCGTTCCCTTCACTAGCAAAAAGGAAACAGGCTCTCCTATGTCACAGTACAAGCCTTGTGGGGTAAATATATTAAGGTTGGGCATGAATCATATTTGGTAAGGTCTGGTGTTGGATAGGCAATTCATATTGACTCTCTGAATGGCTGAGAAATCCCCGGATTCACAGATGCTTCCAGGAGGCAGCTGGCAATTAAATCCAAAAACTCTACTGAGGGCTGCAGTGGACAAAGGAGATGTAGGGTGTCAAAGGATAATATTGATTGTTAATTGGGTGAATCCACAGACAATCAGTATACCTGGTGCAGGTTTGAATTCTGTACTAGTGGTGATTTTAATTTGTTTTTATCTAATATCAATCAAGTTACTAAGTGCTTACCATGCGCAGAGCACTGTACTAAGTGCTTGGGAGCATACAATACAACAGAGTTGTTGCCACATTTCCTGTTCACAGGGAGCTTACAGTTTGGAGGGGGGAGAGAGACTTCAAAATAAATTACAGATATACACATAAGTGCTGTGGGGGCTGAAGATGGGGTGAATATCAAGCACTTAAGGGGCGTACATATACTTGGGTATATGGGTCATACAGAAGGTAGAGGAAGTGAGGGCTTAGTCTCTGATGGCCTCTTGGTGGAGATGCAACTTGAATACTGTTTTGAAGGTGGGGAGAATTCAATCATAACTTTTCCAGTACAAATTTGGGCCTAAAAGCATACTTCTATCAATATTATACTCTCAAATATTTCCTATACTTCAAATAAAGTTAAATTTTATATTACTAATACTGTTCAGAACAAGTTCTACAGAATTGGAAGAGCCCTCCCAACAAGCACAAGGAGGTAAAGTAACAGAGGATTACGGAGGGAGAAGGATACACTCACCCTACAGAAACACATTATGTATACCAGTAGTCAAATTGAAAGCAGTCCATCTGATAAGACAAGTACTGTGCATACCTCCTTAATCTCCAACAGCTATGTTCTAATTCAAGAATTTATCAACCAGTGACACGAAAGCTGGCGGGGCTATCTCCATTCTAGCTAGTTCTACCTGGAAGTGCCAGACCTACAGACTGGCTTGGTATTTATGGCCTTGAGTTTCAGGTTCTCAGGGAGAATGAAATCAGAAGGTGGGGGAGCACTTCCAAAATTCATTTCCCAGCAGCAAAGATGGGCAAAAATAAAATTTCATAAAAAAGAGACTGAGTATTTCCACCTGCAAATGTTATTAAATTCTGTTTCTAGACATATCTATCTTGATTTAAATCTTTCTAATAAGCCTACAAACAGGAGATGGATCATCTAGGCCACAGTAACCTGCTTCTACTTTTGTGTTTTTTATGGCTTCAACACTTAACATTAAGTTTAACTTTATGTTTGTTTGGTTCCTCCTTTCCCTGCAAAATTCCTCAGGGGGAGAGATCACATCTCAGCAATCACTCTTGTTTCATGGGAGGGGATAGCTCTTTGTTAATAAATAATGATGATGACAGATGATGATGATGATGGTGATTCATGATTCACTAAAAAGCTTGTTATTAAAATAATTATCCAAAGGATAGAGTCTATTTCCCATTTGAATTGATGTAAGTACTAGAGTTTGGAGAATGGAAACTAAAAATTGTTACTTAACCATAGCATCTTGAAATTAGGTAACATTTCCCCCCGACACACATTTATCTCATTTTAGCCTCACCACCTCCCTAGATGGAAGGGAGAGGCCGAATTATATCTCCATTTGAAAATGAGGAAACAGGTACAGGGAGGTTTAGTCACTTTTCTTATGTCACCTTATGTCAGTGGCAGAACTGGGACTGAAATGGAGGTCCATAAATTCGATGTCCACTAGATTATGCTCCTGCTGCTGCATGGACAGTTAGCTTTATAAATAAGAATGGTTTCACCATAAAACATCAATGGATATGATGACCTTAAACTGGGGTATATTAATGGATACTTGAAGGAATAGTTTCAGCTTTATTACTGACCTCTAAAATCCACATGCAATGCATGTGAATAGCCTGGCTCTTTCAGGATGTGTTGATCTGGGATATGTTGATATGTAATTGCTGAAAGGTGAATGAAGGGTTACAGCAAATTGCATTTCATTAGTCTTTGTTGGTTTCAGATTGTTCTTTCAGAGCAATAGTGCCATTCCCCCAGTGGCTATCATCCCATCAAACTTTCTCCAGAATGTTGTACCAATACTAATTTAACCATCTGGGGAGCTAAGAAAATAACTTTCACTTGGGAAAAAAAGAGGATAAAATGGAGGTAGGATACTGTTTAAAAATATCTTTGGTGAACTTTGTAACCCAAGGTATTTTTCTAATCGTTTGCAGTAATGGGCTTCTTGTGGTCAGGGAACCTACCAACTCTATTGTTGTCTCCCAGATGCTAGTATAGTACACACCATAAGTGCTCCATAAATACTGCTGATTGATTGAGGAAGAGGAATCAAAATATCAGAATTCAAGTATTCACCTTGAAATGAACTACTTAATCAGAATCCAAGAATAGTGGTCATATGTCCAGGAATACTTAGGGTTCCTGATTTGCAGATATTGATATGTCAAAACACTGGGTCACCTCGGGATACGTTGAACTGATAGGACACCAAGGCAAATTTGTAAGCCAACCAAACAGTTTTTATGCAAATTGCACCCTTGTCATGGACCCGCTCTCATATCCACAAATATCTCCATGGTTCTCGCTCTGTAAATGTGGGCTTGATGCCATATTCAGATTTACACTGGGGACACTTTGGCTTAAAAATGGATATTGCTGCTGGGAAAATCCACTCAAAAATCTGCTTGCCCTGGGCACTTATATCAGCTCCTAGACTAGTAATACAAGTAAAAGCTTACTAATCTAACCCTTAAAATTCTAACCCAGCCCACGCTTTGTTCAATATAGCATGAATTAAAAAAGGGAAAAATCAAATAAGGAATGAAAACATTCAAAAATGCATTACTCCAAGGACCTAGGGGAAAATGTATTTAAGGAACAACTTGTTTTTGATTTGACTATTGGTTCCTTCAATAAAACAAGCTCTGATTTACCACTGCATTAACTGTTGCTGCCTAAAGTTTTTGGGAAGAAAAATGTAAACTCTTTCACTTTGTGCTAATTTAAACAAAGGAGCTGGCTTCCTTGTAGACACAATACTTCTGTGATCCAAGGTTTGTTATTGCTACAGTGCAAAATGTGAGTTCTAATTATAATTTCACTGGTGCAATGCTATAGAAGGGCAAGTTGCTTTCTGGTTATATTTTCCTGGAGGGAAGGATGTTACCAAGAGTTCAGATCCTTCCACTCATGTTTCACAAGGATTCGTGCTCAGATCACTGAGTGGGTAAAATCCTATGGTTGGAGGTTTCCAAAGACGTTATTCTCCATAAATAACCCCTTGACAGAAATGTCAAGATTTCCTGGCAAACTACAGAGGTTAAAAGCAAAGAAACACTCTATAGCCACTCTAAAACAAAATTTGCATTCAACTGAATGTGTCTAGTGCTTTATTCATAATGCCGCATTGAAGAAGTGTATTGTCATTGGTCTCAGAGGGGGCAGACTTATACTACAGGCATCAGAAGGTTTGAAGAAAAATAAATCTATTTGGAAACATCTGAAAATAAAATTGAGTAATAAGACAAATATAAGTTATATTTGTCCTAATCACAAAAGAACAACCCAGGTGGCCATTCAGACCAAGATCCCTTCAGGAGCTGTGTGGTTATACATGAGACACAACTTCACGTATGCCAGGAACACATATGTCAAAACATTTGGGGATATAGCTATTGACAGAAGAAACATAGTAGATACAAACATAGTTCTATCCCTTGATTTTTCTATTAAGCTTTGCTCAGAATACGTCAAGGAATAATTATTCCGTGGCAAAATCCCCAATAAGAGCTGCATTAATTACTGAATGAATAATTTTACTGAGAAATACCCTGCATCTGTGAAATTAATTATTGTCATAATGGTGTATTTTCAAGGATCTCTTGGGCTCTCTTTCTCTTCCTTCTTTATGCCACTTATCAATAATTAACTTAAACACTATCAGCTCACCAAAGTGTGCCTTTCTTGTACGAGTGCCCTCCGGGAGAACTTACGCCTCTGTGCCCATTTACTTAAAGGGTGTAGTGAGAGACTGAGCAAGAACTTACTGGTTGAGCAGAAATGCTGGGCTAATAAACACTTTTGAATTGTGAACATTGCACCCACCAGAAACAGCGGGTCCAACATGAAACTAAGCATAATGGCAGTTATTGGTTGGGTCACAATCAATTCAATCCATTTCAGTGGGTGGAAACACACACCCTATAAAACTTGGGTTGAATCTAGGTGCATTTCCATTTTGATTGACTCCCCATAAAATCATTTTTTTTCCCTACTTGAAGATTATATGTTTAGGAAAGCAAAATATACCCTCCTACCACATAGTCTGCTACAATGTAGGCTTCAGGGGGACTCTGATAGCCAAAGTAGCTACTAGGAGCAGTGTGGTCCAGTCAATAAAGCACAAGCCTGGGAGTGAGAAGGACCTGCGCTCTAATCCTTGCTCTGCCACTTGTATGCTCTGTGACCTTGGGCAAGTAACTCAACTTCTCTATGCCTCAGTTACCTATTCTGTAAAATGGGGATTAAGACTTTGAACCCCACATGGGACAGGGACTGGGTCCAACCTAATTAGCTTATGTCTACCTCATTGCTTAGTACAATTCCTGGCACATAGTAAGCACTTTACATATATAATTTGTATAATAATAAAAAAGTAGCTGGTTTGAAAACACATCGGGGACACAGATAGCTGCAATAGCATAGTTGGCAGAGATGAATTGTTTTCCACACACCATAGTGTGGAATGGATGTTGGTGGGACATGCATTTTCATGGATAAGATCCCTCCAACCTCTTCTACTTGTTATATGTGCTCTGCTCATAGGAAGTACTCAACAGTTATGATTGACTGTCTGATTGATTTTCCTAATGTGATGGGTTATTTTAATCAATCAGTGGTATTTATTGAGCCCCTACTGTGTGCATAGCACTTCTAGTAAGTGTTTGGGAGAGTACAATACAATAGAGTTGGAAGACAAATTCCCTGCCCACTAAGGATTTACTGTCTAGAGGGGAAGACAGGCACTGAAATAAATGTCACACATATGTACATGAGTGCTGTGAGGGTGAAATGAATATCAAGTACTTCAAGAGTACAGAATCAAGTGTAGAGGTGACACAGAAATGAGGGCCAGAAGCGGTAAAAAAACCAACAACAACAACAACAACAAAAAACCCCACAGGCATTATTATCACTACCTACTGACCAGATTTTCTGAATGTGAAATTAAGCAGAAGGAAAATCTAGCTGTTTTTCATAATAGTTCTGTAAAAATCCCATGCCCACTCTGCCTTCTCGATTGCCACATCTGGTCCAGATGGGACTGTGAAATTTTGCAGCAAGTTCTACAGTACATAATTTAGTTCAATAAAGTTATTATGCCACACACAGCTGCATTATGCCTTATAAATGCACACACGTGCAATAGAATTCTTGTATTATACATTTTATAAGACTGAAATTGAGATTATACAGCCATACACAATAATTTATTTCAAACATCAACATGTGCGTGTCTCTAGGGTTATATGAATAGTGCCATTTCATTTGCAAGAGAGAAGTTTTGCCATTTAATATTCAGTATTAGCACAAATGTTTTCCTCAGAATTACAATTTAAATTAGGTGCTTTAAAATGCATCAATATATCATTAACTTCTTACGTTAACTTATTAGATCTATAACAGAATCAATTCTCTCTAACAATGGCGAGAGAACCTAATCACTGTCTAAATTTACTTTTAATTAGCATCATCTACATTAACTGATGATGCTGATAGAAAACATTTACAGTACATTTATATTTTATTTTTTGAAATCTACTGTATCTTTTAGCTATTCTGCCTCTTCAAAGGTACATCAGGCTTGTTCCTGCATTCTTTCGTGTAATATGTATTTGAGGAAACTTAAAATAATTTTGTATAAAATAATAAAATGGGTCATCTGAGGCTCATTCTATCATCCAAAGACAGGAAGAACTTGCTCAGACCCTTCCTCTGGCCTGGAGCTCCTTACTGCTTTGTATCTAACAGGCCCCTATTTTCTCCATCTCTGAAGCCTTGCTAAAATCACATCTCCTCCAGGAGCCTCTCCCTGACTAATTTATCAACTCCCCACCACATTTTCCCTCCTTTTTCCATTACCTATATGCTTAGTCCCATCCCTCACTCCCAGATTTATGTACATATAATAATAATAATAATAGGCAGGTAACATGTCTACCAACCCTCTGTACTGTACTCACCCAAGTGCCTAGTACAGTTCTCTGCTCACAGCAAATGCTCACTAAACATGATTTATGGCTTTGTAATAATGATGACAATAATAATAATTGCATTCACTGAACACTTACTATGTGTCAAGTACTTTCTATGTGCTGTGGTTGATACAGTGACTCACACTGGATATGTCCCTGTCCCATATAGAGTTCACAGTCTCATATGTCTACCTTACCTGTAGTTTATTTTAATTTTTGTTTCCCATCATCTCCTTGAGGGCAGAGAACATGACTACTTACACTGTTATGCTTTCCTAATGTGCTTAGTACAGTACTCTGTACACAGTAAGTTCTCAATAAATACCCGTGATTGACTGAGGAACTCTGGGGAGTTGGTGCTCACCTCCCCTGCCCCTCTTGCTGCTATTTGGCTTTTTCCTAAGTTTCTGAGAGCTCTCTAGTCAGGGTGTCTGGCAAGAAACACTAAAGCAGTGACTGTTGCCCTATAGGTGACATTCCTTATGATGTAGTCAAGTATCCTGGGGACTTGTAATTCTGGTTTAAATCATCTCATCCTCTATTTTATAAGCAAAGTGTCAGTTTTGTATTCTTCAGAGATTTTTATTTTCTGTTTTTCTAGACATTTATCCTACTGATTGCAATGTACTCAGTGTCTGAAGCATGTGGGGATTGCATACTTACATTCTCCTCCTAGTGAGAAAAAACAGTTTAAAACTCAACCCTTTTCCAACCTAATGCACATACACAAAATCATCTTTTCCCATACCACATTGTATCCAGAGAGACACATTTTACTGGATGAATGTTGTCTACTTTAGCCACCATGTTCTACACAAAATGTGTAGTAAACAGGGGGCAGAACATAGTGTATTGCAACAGACTGGATCTGGGGGCAGAAAGTGAAAGGGAGAGCTAGCAATTATCCACTGAAATTAGATGATGGAGCCAGGACACATAGGCAGGTAAAGTCGGATGTTCAAACCCAAAACACAACACTTTGGGAGCCTAAATTAATTAGGGTGCAGATTGGCTGCCCATCTCCATTGATTGAATTCATTAGGTAATTATCTGCTTCAGTAGGAAGTGCTCCTTTTCCTAGTGAATATACCACCATTATCATCATCATCATCAAATTGTTAAATGGCCCAGAGTACGTAGGTCAATGAGTACAGCAGCAGCAGACTTAAAATCTTGCAGATTTAGCAAGAATGAGGTCACTTAATGCCTTAGAGAGAGAGGTTTCAGTAGAGATCGGGGTGGGAGGGAAGCCGGATTTTAGTGGGTTAAGGACTATAGTTAGAGGAGTGTCAGAAGTGTGAGAGAGAAGCTAAAAATCTGGGCACCGGACCAATCTCGACCACCGAACATTTACCCAAATGCTGTAACTCTTCCCGCTTTCGTAGGTAGCAATGCTACTGTAATTTTATTTGTATTGATGTCTGCCTCCCCGCCTCTGGACTGTGAGTTCGTGGTGAACAGGAATTGTCACTGTTAATTGTTGCATTGTTCTTTCCCATGTGCTTAGTACAGTGCTCTATATACAGTAAGCTTTTAATAAATATGATTGAATGAATGAATGACTCCTATAACTACTGTCCAGACCAAAAATTCCAGACTCCCAAATTCCAAAACTTGTGCTTGATAACCCCAGGGCCTCACCTCCCTCTTCTCTAATCCATGATGATTTTGCCAATTACTTTTTTTTAACAAAATTGAAAACATTAGGTACAAACACTCAAAAATCAGCCCATTACTCCCACTTACCTCCCAATCACTTATTCATGGACATGTCAAGAGGAACTATCTTGTGAGATTTCAAAATCTACACCCACTATCTGCATCTACAATGTTTTCCCTTCCCTTATTCTAATAATTCTAGTTTCCACTCTTCTGACCTCCTGCCATCTTCAACAATTGGTAAGCATTAACGTAAATTGTTCCCTTTTAGAAAGGAGGTTACTTTTAATTGTATTACTAGACCCAAATAAAAATATCATACTAGTATTTACATTAATTCATTTAGAGATCACTAATTTGATTGCTATGTTCTCTCTGCCAATTAGTAACCAATTGAGTTTTGTCCAGTATATGTGTATAAGGAATTTAACTTATTTCAGTGGCAATTTAAATGTTTCATAACTAAATTTTAAAAGATTACTTAAACCAATAGATTAAGAAAAAGATCATTATGTGAACACCTTCTAAACTGGATTTGATCTTAGTCCTTATTCACCCAGCCATATTAAAAAACATTTTTCAGAGAGAGAGTCAAGAGGGTGCATTTTTTCAGCCCTTCAGGTGGAATGTCTAAAAGTACACTGCCTACAATAAACTACTGAACTTTGTCACTTCCACAAGTTTCTGTTTTCAAACTTATTGGTGGGAAGTCACTTTAATTGTAACTCTCCATTACAAAGGATCAGGGAAAATACTTTATAGCTGTCCTTTCTTGCTCCTTCAGTAAACGCTCCTCGTATTTTCTATATAGCTTATATTCCCAGCATTCGACAAGAGAAACAACATGAAATAAAGTGTCTCCAGGCCTCTGCACAGTTCCCAGGGAATTATTTTTGGGATGGAAGAAAACGTCTCAAGACAGCCTCTAATGCTCTGAGAAAGAATGATAAATTAAAGTTTATGTTTCAGGGGGGAAGGTGAGTTTATCTTGCCTCAAATTCATTTTTCTTAGTCCAGATTCTACCGACACCAGCTGTCCTGGAAGTTAAGGTACACATACAGGATTTCACATTATTTTGCTACCAATATAAGAATGCCCTCTGGATTAATCCTTATAATTTTAGCAGATTAGAAAAAAGGTGGTTTCCTGAGCAGCATCTCCTGGATCCTTCCCTTCCTCCCCACCCAAACAACTGCCACCCAGGAATAAATTCTATTTGGCCTTTTCCTAGAGTATTAAGTTAAATTCCTTGCTGGTCTGTGAACTTCTAACCTCTCCCCTCTCCAATCCATACAACAGGCTCAGCTCACCTCTCTTCTCCTGAAACCCCTCCACTGAAACCTGCATCTCTTCACATAAAAACCCACGAAACGAAACAACATTAAAAAAACTCTCAACATCAAATGGCATGATGGATCACAAGCAACAATGTCTGAAAGTGATGAAAACACTGAAACTATGCTCACTTTTCCTCTGTAGACTGTGAGCTCTTTGCAAGCAGGGAACATGTCTACCAAATCTGTTACATTGTACTCTCCCAAGCTCTTAGAACAGTGCTTTACACCAAGTGGCGCTCAATATGATTGACTGATTGACCTCACCTGACTGTCTGTTGGGATTGTCTGTTGGATAACTTATTGACTATTATATTGTGGTCTTAAATTTGGAAACTGAGAGTAAGGAGGATAGAGAAAATGTTTTACAGATTCAGTAAAATGAATGTGTTCCCTGAAATTGAGGAAGGAGCAACTCTTTTCTAGTAGAAAGTCTGGAAATGTTGCAAGATGAGAAAACTGAAACCAGCAGTAGGTGTTGCAAACTAACATAACAGAATGATAAGGGCCTGTCTTCATGTGGGCACAGTGTTTGGTATTTACATTTTTTACTACTAATGTTTCCTTAGGTGACATTTCACTGCCGGTGGAATCTTCTTCAGATATGAAGGACAAATATCCATCTAGCTAGCTAGCTACATACACAGACATATAGAAGCAAATATACTAATAATGAAAACATTTTACAGTAGTAAATATCTAATCATCTGATTTTTAAAATGATAAAAGATTAACTTGGGGATTTAAAATACCTCTTGGTTCGTTAGGTAGATAAAAATCAATTGATCAATCAATTATAATTATTGGTGACTTACTGCATGTGGAGCATGGTACCAAGCACTTGGGAGAGTACAATATAACAGAGTTGCTAGACATATTCACTGCCTCTAAAGAGCTCACAGTCTAGAGGGGCAGACAGCCATTAATATAAATAAATTACAGATATGTACATGAGTGCTATGGGGCTGAGGAGGGGTGAAGAAAAGGAGCAAATTAGGGTGATGCAGAATGGAGTGGGAGAAGGGGAAAAGAGGGCTTAGTCAGGGAAGGCCTCTCGGGGGACAAATGTTTGAACACTTAGCTCCTCTGTGCTAATCTTTTCATTGGGCCTCGGTCTTGCTGCCGACCTCTAGCCCACATACTGTCACTGGCCTGGAACGCCCTTCCTCCTCAAATCTGACAGACAATTACTCTCCCCGCCTTCAAAGCCTTATTGAAGGCAGTTCTCCTCCAAGAGGCTTTCCCAGACTACGCCCCTCATCTTCATTTTCCTCATCTCCCACTCCCTTCTGCATCACCCTGACTTGCTCCTTTTGCTCTTCCCACCTTCCAGCCCCACAGCACTTATGTACATATCTGTAATTTTATCTATTTGTATTGATGTCTGTCTCCCCACCTCTAGACTGTAAACTCGTTGTGGGTAGGGAATGTCACTGTTTATCGCTGTGTTTTCCTTTCCCAAGCACTTAGTATGGTGGTCTGTAAGCAGTAAGCACTCAGTAAATATGACTGAAGGAAATAAGGCTTTGAAGGTGGTGAGAGTAATTACCTGTCAGATAGGAAGAGGGAGAGAATTCCAGGCCAGAGGCAGGACTTGGGTGAGAGTTGGCTGTGAGGTAGATGAGATCAGGGTACAGCTAAGTAGGTTCATTCATTCAATCATATTTATTGAGTGCTTACTGTGTTCAGAGCACTGTACTACGTTGTCATTAGAGGAACAAAATGTGTAGTCTGGCTTATAAAAGGAGAAGAGTGAGGTGAGGTAGGAAGAGGGCAGTGTGATTGAGGGCTTTAAATCCAGTGGCAAGGAGTTTCTGTTGATGCAGAGATGGATGGGCAATCAATGGAGCTTCTTGAGTAGTGGGGAAACATGAATGAACATTTTTGTAGAAAAGTGATGAGGGTACAAGAGTGAAGTATGGACTGGCATGGGGAGAGACAGAAGGCAAGGAGGCCTATTCACTAATCAAGGTGGTGAAATATACGTGCTTGGATTAATATTGTAGACATTTGAATGGAAAGGAGAGGGTGGATTTAGCAATGTTGTGAAGGCTGAACAGACAGGATTTAGTGATTGAATGAATATGTGGGTTGAATGAGAGAGATGAGTCAAGGATAACACGAAAGACAAAGATGTATTGACTTGTTTTTCTAGGCTATCCATAGGACTTAGGTTCAGATTTGCATTAGGTCAAAAGGGAAAGTGTATTTGCTACTCTCAAGCTATGTCCTCGTGGCTGTTTATTCATTTCACTACAAACCCACCACATCGTTTGTCATGGTTCACAGTTCCTCCTCCGAGCCAAGGAACTGAAATAGCAAGACTGTTGTAGGTGAGAATTGAGGTATACTACAGCATCTGTTTCCATGCCTTTTGTGTTTCAACTTTTAGTAACATATATCCTAAGAAGCTTGCAGAAAGTATATATATTTTTAAAATTTCTCTAAATTACAATTAAGTGCAAACTATACTGCTGGAAAATCCTCCTCTTAGGTTTTGAGCCTCTTGCATTTCCATAATACCTGGTGGATCTGGAGCTGCTCTCATTGAGCAAAGTGTTTGGGAAAATTCGAGGACAAAGAAACAGATTAGAAAATAAAAATAATTGCTAGAAAATGACCAGTAATGCTTAGAGGACAATGTTTCCCCTGTATATGGTGTGGAATAGAGAGTCATTCAGTCATTAACCTTTTCAAGCCTCACCTCTAGGCTCAGTATCAGATGTGCCACTTCCAAATCTGAAGAATAGCTCTATTACACTGGTCAGGCAGATTTCCACTGAAAATGTTCCAAGACTACTCCTTAAATATCCATGGCAACATTGTTTACATTGAATCTCCCCATAATTTTCTCAAAGATATTTCTAAGTTTTCAGGTCACTTTTCTATTGAATAAATATTCATCATCTCACATTTATTTTCTTTTCAAATTTCAAGTCGTTGTCCAACTTAGTGCAAACTATAATAACAATAATAATGCTATTTGGTAAGTGCTTACTATGTGCCAAGCACTATTCTAAGTGCTGGGGGAGTTACAAGGTTATCAGGTTACCCCAAGTGGGGCTCACAGTCCTAATCCCCATTTTCCAGATGAGGTAACTGAGGCACAGAGAAGTTAAGTGATTTGCCCAAAGACACATAGCTGACAATCAGCGGAGCTGGGATCAGAACCCACAACCTCGGACTCCTAAGCCCCTGCTCTCTCTCTCTCTCTCTCTCTCTCTCTCTCTCTCTCTCTCTCTCTCTCACACACACACACACACACACACACACACACACACCCTGACATCATAATAAGCTCTAATAAGTTAAATTAGTTCCTCTCTCCTTAGCAATGACATAATTGGTGAAATCATCCTACTGCCTTCCAAAGGATGTCTGGAGAAAAAGAATGCTGTCCTTTATATCCATCGTCAATGTCAGAGGTGGATCTTCTAATATCTCAATTTTTTGCCTCTAGTAGCTCATGATGGGCCTTTCAACCACGAAAGGAGCAGGGCAGGAAGTAACTGGAACTGCAATTATATATGGGTTATATTTGGACCTCCTTGAGTCTCTGCCCATCCTCCCTGCCCACCCTCATCAGCAAGAAGACTGGTCTCTCAGAAGGAGTTTGGGCAGAACTGTACCTTCCTATAGCTAACTTCTGGAAAGTTCTTCTTTTTAGAGCTTGGACAGCCCACTTGGACTGATGAGTCTAAGGAGCAGCATGGCTCAGTGGAAAGAGCCTGGGCTTGGGAGTCGGAGGTGATGGGTTCGAATCCCGGATCTTCCACTTGTCAGTTGTGTGACTGTGGGCAAGTCACTTCACTTCTCTGTGCCTCAGTTACCTCATCTGCAAAATGGGGATGAAGACTGTGAGCCTCATGAAGGACAAGCTGATGACCCTGTATCTACCCTGGCACTTAGAACAGTGCTCTGCACATAGTAAGTGCTTAACAAATACCAACATTATCATCATTATTATTATTATTAAGGACCCTTCCCATCCAGGAGTGATGTAATGCTGCTAGTCTTGATGTTCCTTTCGACTGAAGGAAGCATAAAAGACCACAACAGTTTTTTGGTTTTTTTTTTCTTTCTGTAAGAAATTCCATGTTTACTGCCTGCTGTTTGGTTTCCTATTCTTGGAGCCTATCACCTATAAGCTTTGATGGTTGTCTCCTCCTCCTCCTCCTCCTGCTAGTATGGGACTTGGTGAATATGAACTCCAGCTTTCTCCCTGTCCATGTCCTTCATGGTTTTAGGAACCCAAATCAAGTCCCATCTCACCTTTTGTGTTTCCAAAATGAAATCTAATATTTTCAGTCTATCCTCATATAATAAACTATACTACGTTCCTGATGACAATTTATGATAAAATCTTCAAATCCTTAGTTCATCAATTCTCCTTTAAGGCAGGGCTGTATTCTTGGAAAACTAGTGATGTCAGTAGACTTCTTCTACTGTCTGCACACAAACCATTTCTTCCAAAATAGCAGTGTACTGAACCTAAATAGACTCACAGTATCAGATCTAAGTTCCTTAATGCCTAACAATAGTCTGTTCCCAAATGTAAAGTGTAAACTGCTTTGGCAGATTTGAGTCTACAAACCATCCCCAACTCATTTCTAAAATGTATTATAAGGTAATTATGATCTCAGATCCTCTCCTGAACTTGAAATTATTACATTTATGATCATAGTATTTGTTGCCCTCAACCCAAACTCTACACAGGCAGTTTTTAAAGACCGTTATCTGGACTTTATGCTAAAAAAAAATTTATCCTGCTGGGGTTATTATTTTGCATCCATCTGAACTGAATTTCAGTCTATTTAATTTGTCCTCACCCCTTGAAAATCCTATCAGGTTGACAGTTCTCTCTCTACTTTTGTCTTTCTAATTTTCTTTTTAATTTCTGCTAATAGTATTTGAGACACCAAAGAAAAACTCCAGCTGAAAGAAGCACAAATTGCTTAACCTTCAGAAAGAGTCAGAAACATATGTCTGTTTTCTGACACCCTGGGAGGTTGATCAAATCCCCTATGAAAATTTACAGTGTGTTAAGATGGAAGCCAACTGGATGGAAGCCCTAGCAAAGAGAAGCTTGAGGGCAAATGTAATTCCATTCACTAATGTGTTGAGTCTTTTTAACTCTGTTCCTTTATGCCTGGCAGAAATACATATTGCTGGAAAGCTATGAAGAGGAACCCTTAAGTTATCTTATTGGATGAACAATAGAAAGAAGGTCACTTTCTCCATGACATCTGCTCAGATATTTTCTGCATAAAAAACCCACATTGGGCCATCTCAAGAATTAGACTCTGGCCAAAGGCATGTTTCCAACCTTAAGCGAGCTATTAGCTTGTCTTAGTCCTGAAATCTAAATACTCATACCATTTCCACTCAGTGAGGGGATGAATTAAATTATTTTTTTTTTAAAGGGTCAAGATTTCTGAGCCAGGAGTATACATACAGTACACTCAGATTAAGGAAGAACAGAAATCCCAGTCTAGATCTTTTCCCTTAACTTGTCTTCAAGTGAACCTCAGAGAAATGGACACTCTTCTCCTTTCCCTCCCTTCTGTGGAACTGAAACAGAGATCTTGACTAGTGGAAAGCAAGATTTAAGAGGATTGGTCAACCTGTTGAGCCTACAGCAGTAGCAACTTCAGTCACAATGCTCCTCTCAGCTTTATAAACGCTCAGTCAGATTTCTCTTCTATCCCTCTCCCCGGCCCCCTAACCGAACTGCTGCATTGTGCAAGCAGCTGGATTCCTTTAGGTTTTCACTTCAGCACGAGAAACAGAATAAAGAAGACCACAGTCCACCTGTTCAACTGAAAGCCCAGCCAGGAAATGGTGGGTAATGGCCACCCTGCAGAGGGGACCTGTAGTTTCCTTTCAAAATATGGCAGGAGGCCCTTCTCATACTGCTTAATGTCAAGGCTCTTACAACCCGGCAGAGGAGGGGTGAATGGTCCCCAAGTCAGAACGTGGAGGAAAAGAAATGTCTGATGCTTTAAAAGGTCTGGCTTGAACCATCCTGCACTGGTGGGTAAATAGGTAGCCAGGAACTTAGCAAGCAGCCTTATGCTTTGATAATTTTTGAGGCTGATGTCTGCACAATTTAGACTCACGGCTATTGAAAATTTGTGCTCCCTTGTTTACTTGCTTTTGTAACCCATTTTTTTAATACAATGAATTAGTCAATTACTAGCATTTTCCACCCATTATGGCAAAATGATGATGGCTGATAATGCTCGTGATAAAGCAGGTGATTTAGAAGATAAGATAACCTAAAAGGGGTGGTGGGGCAAGATGTTAATTTAGATGGTGCTCTTGTGGGGCAGATCGGGTGGGAGTCCAACAATCCTTGGTACTCAGTCCTTCTCACACATGGTCTGCAAATGATTACTGTTTGCATAACTACTGTCATTAGTCTCATCATCATTAATAGCAGTAATGACAGTAATAATTATCCTGGCCCTCCCTTCAACAACAATCCTGAGGACATCTGGACCTGGTGGAGGGGGGTTCAATTGCTTTACCTCATTTTGAGCTTTGCCCTGGGAATGCTGGGAACACCTTCTATGAACTTTATTTCGTATTCAAATACTTGATCCTGCAGCTCACTGATATAACTATCAGAAAAGTCTTTTTCTACCTTGGAAGACTGTTTTGAAGAGGTGGCAGTAAGGGAAAAAAAATAGGCTCAGCATCTTTTCCTTCCCCTTCATGCATGGTTGCTGGAGCTGAGGAAGCTTCAGAAGAGACAGGTGGAGCCCTTGAGGAGAATTTCTCTATCACAGTTGTCCATCATGCTTTTGACACTATGATGGCTGCAATGTAATATATCTCCACTTCACTGTGGTATTTTTTTTCTTATTCTATATTATTCTGTGTGCTGAGAGGGGTGTAGGAAAGATCTTTTAAATATGATTTTTTTCTAATTTCTCACTCTAATTACATGAAACCGGATGCAATTACATAAAACTTACCAATAAAATCGCTCAGGCAGCTTTTGTGGATCTTAAACTATATTGTAATTACTTTTTGTTTATGGTCTGTCAGCCAATTTTGTCCACACACTGAGGTATTCTAAACCTGACAGCTTCATTCCACTTTCTCTATTAGTTTTTCATGAAAGATGCTTCAGAACTCTTATTAAATGCCAGATGGATGAAACCTGTTTCGGGGATGCTTTGCAGAATAATTTTATTTTGATAATTAAGCTTATGTAGACTGAACCATTCATGGACTAGTCATGTTCTACTCACAAGCTACTCACAATCCTTCTGGCTAAGCTCCAAACAGAATGATATTGTTCTAAATGAATATTATGGAGATTGCTCCCACTTACTCAATAATTAGCCACACTGTTGGACTCACAGACCCCTTTAATCATCTGCTCAGAGAATGCTAAGAAATTAAGGAAATGTGAGGTGAGAATTATTTATAGTTCAGAAGTGAAATGTGCCCACACAAGTACCACACATTCTTTTCAATACCTACAGGTCTTGGCAAGATGTAATGTCTGTAGAAGGTTAATGAGTATATAGACTTTCAGGCATATTGTAAATGAAAGACAGAAACTGCACATACATTTCATGTATAAAACAGACAAGATAGAAGCACATTTCAAATCACTGTAGTTACTGTCCCCATTAGAAGAGAAGGCCAAGAATGATACGTATTTTCACTGTTTTTACTTAAACCTATAATCTAAGGAAACTACAGGAATTTTTTTTTGGGGGGGGGTGGCAACTAGAAAGAAGGAACAGAATACCTATTTAATGATCTTAAGTGTATCCTTCCTGACTTCATTTGTTTATTGATATTTAAATTGTTGTCATCAACTATCAAAAGGCTGCATTTAATCCAATAAGGGCTTCTTGATTCAAAACAAAGAACCCTGTTCTTTTTGCTCCTCATTAAGATTTCAATTCACTTCTATCAGTGTTTAATAAGTAAAATGTTAACATTTTGTGAATTCATACTTCATGCACCTGGTCCCCAACTACATAAAGCAAATACCTTTCCAACCTAAAATAATTTTGATTCTAATACATAAATACTTGAACAACAACTTCATCCATACACCACACTTGCATAAAAGGAAAACTAATTAGTAAAACAGAGAACAAAAAAAAATGGAACAATTCACATACTCACAGTGTGTCAAGACAAAAACTTTTTAAGCGATCATGATTTGTCCGTATTGTTTTCTGAGCAGCATCAAGACACATGCATTAATAGTACCATTTCGTAGAGAGCCTTTAGATCAAAGAGTTCTTCCATTCCCAGTTTGACTGTTCATTTCATCTTTTGATCCCAAAGTTTTGTCTAAACTAATCACTAATACAATTGACATCAATTCAGCATTATTAGTGGTTAGTATTACAAAACCTTAAATCTTATCACCCGTAGATTAATATTCAACCTAAAAAATAAAATAATTTCACATCATTGTTAAGCCAAATAGTTAAAATTGGGGTTACCAAATAAGTGATTTATATATTGGCTTTTTTGTGTGCAAACAGGCCAAATAAACATAGATATTTTGACACCAAATAAGTAATGTACCATACATTTTGAGAAAAAGAAAATTGGTGTCTGCTCTTTTAAAAAGCCAGAATTTCAATGCCTGTAACACCAGATACCACATGTTAATGAAATATGACTCTAGCAAAGGGATGGAATATGGCAGCGCATATGGAAAATGTTGGGTTTCTCATTTTCTGGATACTCTGTTTTGACTGAGCTGATTGTTGAAAAACTTCAGAGGGAATCAAGAAATTGTGAGTGTCCTAAATGTTGTGTGAGCTGGGGAAAGGGGGTGGCTTCAAAGAAGTCAAATGCATTTCTGAATATTTTAAAAGTGTTATTATCAGTCATATTCTCCAAACACTATGCTAACACAACCATGCATGATTTCCATAGTGCATGGATGATGACAGAATTCCCATTTCTTGCCGCCAGGTAATTGAGGACCTGTCACTTTGTTTTCTGTTTTTGTTTTGTATTTCCCAAATAGTTAGTACAGTTCACTGTACACAGTAAATTTTCAGAAATTGAAATGAATATTCCTGCCATCACTGATGCAACTACAAGCATTTGTGGTCTCTCATACTAATGATTAGTTATGATATTTAATCAACACTAACCACATGCTAAGCACTGTGGTAGATATGTTGTCATTACTTTAAAAATACATAATCTATATGAATGGACTTTTGTTGACTCAGTTCACCCTAGATCTGTTGCATGTATATGAATATCAATGCATAAATGTTCTAGCTGAAGGAACTCTGTTTCCAGGACCAGTTCACCTGGATCTACCATGATGGGAATTTATTGAAAAAAAAAAAGCAAGCTTTAATTGTCTACAATCTCTAAAACAGAAAATACCTATGAATCAATTTTTGCATGTAGCTAGTCCATTAAAAAGTGTTTTATACTATTAGGACCATTCTAAAATATTCTAGAAACAATTGCAGTGTTTGAGTCGTTCTAAATCTAGTATTATATGTCTTAATATTGCAAAGCTTTCAAATGTATACCCTTTAAAAAAAATCCTCACCTGTCTTGAGACATTTTCAAGATGTGTGAGTTTTGTTTTTTTACTCACACTTCAATTTTTTGAGGTTTGTCTTACCAATATTTAAAAAAACAATTGAAATATTGCTAGTCACCAACTGTGTTTCATGTTGTTAATATCTGTGATTTAAGAATAACTGCTTATTGAACCAATTCAGTATTTCTCATGGTCACTTTCTCAAGAGGTACCTGCCTCTTGAGCTTAATTTGAGCTCTGCTCTTTCACTGTTGTGTGGCTGAAAGGTTTGAGTGGTTTCATTAGAACTGTGTCTGTGGTAGAATATGCAGGATTAGGAAATGGCACCTCACTTTGCAGTCATATGGGCATGGGGATAAGGAAAAACATCTTGTGACGAACATCCAAGTTTGCTTCACTGGTCCTTCTTGGACATCTGCCTCATATAAGCACAGAGTGCCAATTAATATGGACATACTGTTTGCATCACATGATGGTCAGTGAAGTGTCTGGTAAAATTAGTACTGGTCTTGGTTTATTAATAGACATTATTGTTCACAGATAACTGAAACGGAAATGTAGTTGTAATATTATGATTACTGCACTTTTTCTCTTATGATTTCATATTGGATGGGGAGAGGAAAAGTAGCAATTTTTTTCATCTCATATTGGTTGTGTAATCTCAGAGTTTATGGCTACTGGGACTTTAGTCTTCCTGTGAATGCTGATTCTTGCATATCTTTGGATTCATGAACTCCCTCTATTTTGTGGGTATTTTCCACAAGGATAATGGTTCTAAACAGAATATTTCTTATTTTTCATTTTCAAATTGAATATGTGGTAATAAGAATAAACACCTTTGTCATTGGCCAACCATTTCTTCTTCAAATTGAAAGCATAGACCCATTCTGGTCCCACACTGAAGATTTGATGGACCGATCAAATCGTACCAGAACACTAAGGAATTTTATTGTGCAAAAGACATGATACTCTATCAGTAGGTTGGTATGCCATTTTAGATATCTCTTCTTGAGAATGTGGCTAAAAATATTTTGTTCATCTTTCCACACCATCATATATCAGCAGCTAGTACAGTGCTATTCACCTATGGATATGAAACAGTCACTTGAAGATGGTTTTCATAGGTCTTTGAAATCCTATCAATGCCACAATATGAGAGCAAGCTAAAATGAAATGGAAGCTGATGACTCATAAATATGAATTAGGTCAGTATTGTAATTCATCGTAAATGTTGGTGATTGATTTAACAGTATCTCAATTATTGTAGCAGCTGAGGCTAGGGTTTGTCCTCTAGACTCTAAGCTGATTATGGGCAGGGAACATGTCTGCTAATTCTCTTGGATTGTATACTCCCCAAGCACTTAGTACTGTGCTCTGCATATAGTAAGCCTTCAATAAATACCATTGATTGTTTGGGCAACTGGATGCTTATGTTATCACACTGAAAGCTAAGAATTTGGGAACTGGGAGAAATTGACTATCCATACATCTCAATTTTGATGATCTTAACCCCATCACTGCATCACAGAGATGAGTGGCAATGGGTTAATATGGAATACTAAGTTAAATAGAATAGAGCACAGCATCAAAAATAGGATAATAATAATAATGGTATTTGTTAAGTATTTACTTTGTGCCAGGCACTGTACTAAGCACTGGGCTAGATACAAGCAAATCTTGTTGGACACAGTCCTTTTTCACATGGGGCTCACAGTCTCTATCCCCATTTTACAGATGAGGTAACTGAGGCGGGCAGAAGTGAAGCCCAAGGTCACCTAGAGTGACAGGTGGTGGAGGTGGAATGATACATTTTGAGACATACATCAAAGTAGCCAACTGCTCTAAGAGTATTTATTAAATGCTTATTCTGTGCAGAGCACAATATTAAGTGCTAGGAAAAAATAGACATTAGACATGGTTCCTGTCCCTTGAAGGGGTTCATAATCTTGTACCACTTCTCTGAGATACAGTGGATTTCTTTCTTTCAGGTGTGGGGTTGGCCATTGTCCTGACTTTGCTACTCCTCACCTGAATTGAGCATTACCATTAATGTCAACTGATAATAAAAGTAATAATAATGATGGCATATTAATCCCTTTCTGGGTGACCCAGAAAGATGCCATGCATCAGGATACCCTGAGACACAAGATACTTTGATCAAAGTCCCACACAGGACACTCACAGTCTAAGAAAGAGAGTGAGAGAACAGGAATTTTACCCCCATTTCACAGATCAGAAAATTAAGACCCAGATAAATTAAATGGTTTGTCTAAAGTCACACAGCAGATAAGCAGTGAAACTAAGACTGAAGCCCAAATCTCCTCCCATTCCCCCATTCTTTCTCCTAAGGTATGCCTGCCTTTCCACCTGAAGTAGGATCAAAATACCAATCAATCAATGGTATTTATTGAGCACTTACTATACGCAGAGTACTGAACTAAATGAGAAAATACAATACAAGAGACTTGGTGAGTATGAGCCCTACCCAAAAAGGAGCTTATTAGGAGTTTGGGGGAATCCCAAAAGGAGCCTATTAAACAATTTCTCTGGAAGACAAATCATCATCCAATTTGCTCCCAAGTACAATGGAAAACAGCCTTATATGGATGCTAAATATTATCTGGAGTGATATGATCTCTCTCCTTGAAGACACTGATTTTCAAATGAACCATGAAGATAAACTGAATTGGAGCTTTGACAGTGGAGGGCTTCTATCTTGGGGACCCATCTCTGATTGGATGGTTTCACTTGGAGCCCAGGTTTCCTGATTTATAAGAGCTATATGAAATATTGATCTGCATCCTTTGTGAGGCAGCAAGGAATGTTTGCTTTATTGGGATCCATACTGTATCTTCAATCTTCCGGCTCTTAAAAATAATGAACGAAATGTCCCTGGCAAATCAGTCAATCCATTAATCAGTCAATTGGTGCTGTAGAAACCAGTAATGGAAATGATTAAAGTGAAACTCTAAGATGTTCTGTAACAATATATAAAAAGGAACACGATTTGCTAATCAAATAAGACTTTCTGGTATGGGCACCTACACCTATATACTGTAGCCACTGACAGATGGAAATACACTGGTAGCTGCTATTATTAGTATTTAGAAGAGCTCCTCCATGTTTGATAAATGAATCCACATTAATTGGTTTCAAGATCTTATTCACACTATGGCATATCCACTAGCACTTCTGAATATGCAATTAAAATATTTCAAAATGTCACTTGAAATTCCACATGGAATGCATACTGATTATGGCAAGTTGATTTTCCTTGACAATGTACATTACTAAACAAAATCATATCATTCTATTGGAAGTTACTAACTTCAGGAATAACCTATAGCAATATTTGATATAAAAGAAAGGTATTAATGAAATAAATGTCCCCTATTTATCTGTTCAAGAATCATTTATTCCTAAATAACTTATTAGAACACTGTGCATTGGAAGATTTCATTAGCTTTAACTTTGGAAAAGGGAAATTAGATGGGAATTGTTGCTAAATCAGTAAAAGCAAATTTTAGAATCCACTTGGCATTAAAACTTAAATCTAATGAATGGTGTTTGTGCTGCCATCTTGAAAGGTAAAGACTGACATGTAGGTTAAAGTGGTTTTAATAGAGAAATGATCTTTTCCCTCTACACTAGCTTTTGAAAATTCCATCTGTAGCCTTCTGCAAAGGTAAACAGAAGTATCTTCTATTGGGTCAAGACCAATTTTAAAAGCAGAAGATAGACAAATTTAAAGAGCTACCTAATTTTCCTTAACAACAACAACAAAAAACAAATTTGGGTCCAATTCAAATTCAATTTTAGCTGATAGTTTCTAGCTTCAATTCTACCAAAACTGTTTTTTACCTCTCCCCAAACAACTTGGCTAATATGTCTCCCAACGTGACTTTCTGTGCTGAGGCAGTTGGGAACCCAACTCAAGTTGCAACCCTGTTCTGGTAGCTGCTGCTCTGATCCTGCAATCAGGTGAGGATGTAATGCATTGGAAGTGAGGACTAACTGTTAATTCTCTCATGATTGATGATCTGTTTTGCCCTGTCACAAGAAAGTGTCAGATGCCTCACTAAAGATTGAATGGAACACAACTGAAGTTTCCTGGTATGTGATATGCCTCAGAAAGTGAGCCACACCTCCTCTTAAAAAGAAACTCTTGTCTGAACTGAGTGAAATGACCAAGGGTCCAGCTCTCCTGAGCTCTACCACCTTTCTAAATCCCAACACCAAGATACTTTGAATTTTCCTAAATTATATTGTTCACTGGGCTACCATCAGCATAAAAGTTGGGGCTTGACCACGACCGAAATGACCCACTGGGACATGGGTTAATTCTTGGGCTGGCAACTGGGGCAGATATTCCCTAAGCGGTGTGGGGCTGTAGGTTTTTGGGGTTTTTTTAAATAGTATTTGTTAAGCACTTACTATGCTAGTTGCTGTTCTAAGTGCTGGAGTAGACACAAGTTAATCAGTTCAGACACAGTCCCTGTTGCTTATAGGGCTCACACTTTTAATCCCCATTTTTCACTGTCTGTACTTATTATTTTGTATTACCCTTTCCAAGTGCTTAGCAGAGTACTACACACAGAAGGTGCTCAAATACCCTTGATTGATTAATCAATTAATTGAAGAGGCTCCCACTGAACCTTGCTTCTGTTGTCAGTAAGCACTCTGTTTCCCATATGTGATGACTCTAAGGATTTATGGGAGTTTGAGATGGAAGAGAGGAAGGTGTTTTTCACCTTTTACATGCCTGATGGAGTACTAAAATCTTTTGAAGTCCAATAATAATTGGCAAAAAAAGGGAGAGAAAATAGAAAATATTCTTTATTACTGCAGCTTTTCTCCTACTTCCCCAATAAGCTCTTGATGATCCCTGTTTGTCCCTCCTCCCTCCTCCAAATCCTCAGTGCTAGCACATTAAAAAGGAACAATAATTTTATAAAACTCCCTCTAAATGGTAAAACTTTGGAGAATTTGCCAACCATGAGGCTCACGGTCCATAAAATCAGATTGGCTTCATGGTAACAGCATGATCTGGTCGAACAGTCAAGGGCCTGGGATTTAGGACTTGAGTTCTAACCCTGGATCCACCACTTGTCTGTGTGTGATCTTGGGCAAGTCACTTAATTTCTCTGTGCCTCAGTTCTCTCTTCTGCAAAATGGGCAATGCAGTACCCATCCTCCCTCCAATTTAGACTGTGAACCCCATATGAACCAGATTATCTTGGACCTAATTCCAGCTCTTGGGACAGTGCTTGGCATTTAACAAGTACCACAATTATTATTACTATAATTAACATCTGAAGTAGTCTGAAATATATTCAAGGCATCAGCAGGGATATGTTGATGTCAGGAAAATTTGCTTATTTTTCTGACTAGAGTACAAATACAGATGAGCATGAAAATTGCAGCATCTGAATAATATGATGCATCAAGCACTCTTATATCATATAGCCAATTGCAAACAAATGCTTAAAAATGAAGAACCAAGTTGAAAAGAGCTTACTATTGCACTGAAGATTTGAACTATTTGAAGATATAAATTGAGGCATCCTTTTTATTTTCAAAGATATATTTTATTTAGTGATGAAGTGCTTTTTTTCTGAAAAATGATTTAACATATGCCATTTGCCTAGACCTTGACCTCTAGGAGTGCAGATTATAAGTAAATCCACAGTATTTATTGACCACTTCTATGTGCAGAGCATTGTACTAAGATCCTGGGAGAATGAATACAATAGAGTTGGTTAGATAAGATCCCTGTCCTCGAGGAGTTTGCAATCTAGAAAAGGAGACAGACATTAAAATAAATTACAGATAAGGGAAGCAGCAGAGTATAAAGATACCTAAGTGTTGTGGGGTTGGGTTTAGATATTGACGCATTAAAGTGCTTAAGGGTGACATTTTTGCTGGGAGGAGAAGTGAACCAATTGCAGAGGTGATGCAGAAAGGAGGGTGAAAAGGTGGGGTAATATTTCAATGAGACCATTTCATTACCAAAAAAAGTCTAGGTTTTAAAAATGATCTAAATACTCTATTTTGTTCATCAAATTCATTTTGTTTCATAAAATAAATGCTGTGAATTCCTCATCTTTGTAGGATAATCAAGCAGAAGTGTAGCCTAATGAGAAGCAACGTGGCCTAGTAAGAAACAGTATGGCCTAGTGGATAAACGAAGCCCTCAAATTCTGAAGAAACTGGGTTCTAGAACTGGGTCTGCCACATGTCTGCTGTGTGGCCTTGGGCAAGTCACTTTACTTCTCTATGCCTCAGTTACCTCATCTGAAAAAGGGGATTAAGACTGTGAGTCCCACGTGGGATATAGACTTTATCCAGTCAGATTAGCTTGTATCACTCCAGCACTTAATACAGTGTCTGCCTGGAAAACAGCAAGCACATAACCAAGGCCAGAAAAAAAAAACTACCTTCCTAAGGAACGTCAGTTATTGATAATGATTTTAATTAAATAGCTTAATTAATCAATCCATTTAGTCTGAGGACCCATGTTTTCTAATGGGCCCTCAGTGGATAATTGCACAATCATTATTACTAACCCATTTTGCAGATAGAAAAACTGCACTGTAGAGGCATGAAATACTCTGCCAAAAACTTACCAGCTTTTATATCTCTTTCTACATGTTTCCATCTTACTCTTCTTTGGAAATGGAATGCTACAATTTAAAACTCTTCATATGTCTTTTATGCAAAATTCAATGTCTTCCATTTTATTCTCAGAAAGTATTAATTTTGCAGCATCTGTTGTATATACTTGTGAAAATCCCAAACAAATGTTCTTTAACACTGTTTTTTATTTTGACAGCGAAAGCATCACTTGCACCTGGGTGAGTCAAATACTCCAAACACTATATTTTATTGGAAGGCCTTCCATCTTTTTTTTCCCTCAGAACTCATGATGGGAAAGAATATGTTCATGCTGCTGTAAAATGTGCTACTGATGTTTGTTTGTGGTGCTTTTTGCCTGACAGAATCTGTTGCCACCTTGACTAAATTATGTTGAGAGAATGAGGGAATGGTCATACATCCTTCTCTTATATCACTTGGATATGACCTTCATAAACAAAGGATGGGTTAGTCCTAGCAGTTCAGTTGGAGATTTGATCATGATCCTCATCAGCTGAGAATTTTGGCCAGAGTGGTCGTTAGTGAGCAAACGCCAGATTATGGAAGAATTCCACGGCAGAGTAATATGTGAGATGCTTATGGAACCTGACATTCTCAGAAGTGCATAGTACATTCTTAGAAAGAGGATGTCTTGATAACTATTTGTGGACATTGAGCTTTCACCTCTCCCAGAGTTAAAACATCCATGCTGTCATGGATTACCTGAATTGGCTCCTGGGCATCAGCTATCCCTTATAGTAGTTTCTATAATAGTAGTTATTTAAATCCTACTGTGGGCAAAGCACTATACTAATGCTGGAAAGGAATATGCAGTTAAGAATTGGAAATGGTCCCTGACCCCAGACGGCTCATGATCTAAGAATAAAGTGGAGAAAAGGAGATTGCCAACAGACATGTAAATAAAGATGAAGCAATAAAATCCCCAAACAATATAGAAGACAAAGATTGTTACAAGTGCTGAAAAGAAAAGAAAAATGAAAAAGAGAGATAGGTACTTATAGCTAAAAGCTCAGAGTTTCAGGTTTCTGGGGGCTCAGTGCCCAAAAGTTACAGCTGCAGCCTCAGTCAATTCTCCTGCTCCAGTAACTGCCACAAGGCTTCTCAATTTTCTAAATCTCATGGAAGTTCATTGTCTTTATTCTATCCTTGTACCTCAGAATCTTGCATTAAAGAGGAAGGCTTGCTGTTCAAATCAATGGCATGAGATGGCAAGGACAATACGCATTGCTCCTACTTTCTGCTTATTTTGGGAATCAATCCATCTACATGTAACCTCAAGAGAAGTCTACCATAACTGAATTTTGAGAGCTCTAAATGCACTTAGAACACTAACAATGAGATAAATGTCTTGGATAAATGCTGACAAGCATAAAAAACATTCCACAAGGAATGGAGGAAGTTTGAGAAAATTCTACTTTCCACACCCTTAACTCAGAGGACACTGAAGTAAAGTTTCCTTCAGGATCTACTAGCAGATGCTGACATTTCTGAATGAGCCTTTACCGAATATCTAAAAAGGCATGTATCAAAGGTTTGTAGTTAGCTTTAGACTGTCCAGGAAAATAATGAAAAGGAAGCTTTATAAAAATTATCACACCATCAATAACTTCTTTAAATTATAGTTTTAAAATGCAAGCTGTAGATAATTATTACACCTTAAAAGCTAGTTACCACTTAATTCACTGATGGTTCCCCCAAGTTGTATTACATTTCCAGAGGTTTTTTTTTTCCCTCATGAAAAAAAGAGTAAACTCTGATACCCTGATTTATAGGCTTTGAGCTACAAGAGTGGATTCAAATTATTGATCAGCTTACATCCCTGATGACGGTGCAATTAGAATCAAGAACACACAAGAAGCAGTTGTAACTTTTCACTGTCAGGTGAAACAGGTTTCCACAAAAAACATTTCTTTAGTCTCGAGGACAATATATAAAATGCATTCCTGCACTTCAGATTAGTTCAGTATAGACAAAACACTCACATCATACTTTGTTGTGTTGTGTTGTGTTATTAGGAACTCAACTAATAGTATTAGGTAGGTTGGCCATAGCAAACTGGAACATCAAGATCATACTTTGGTTGTGTTATCAGGGAGTTCCTAATTGTATTTAGTTAAGGTGGCCATAGCAAACTGGGACATCAAGAGGCTTTTCCAAATTTGCATGTGTTCTCCTTTCCTCTTGATGACATTACAGAGGATGGGGGATACTGGTTAAAATGTTCCAATAATCTGTTATGTCTACTCCACAAGTTCCAGAATGCTGTGCTACACAAATGTTCTGCACATAGTAAGCACTCAGTAAATACCAGTGATTGATTAAACCCTAGGCTGGATACAGACATTTGAGGTATCAAAACAAGCAAGAGAAGACAGGGGTTAGCAGTAGGCAGGGGTCAAATAATTATATTTTGTAACATTCTTTTTTTTTCTATTTTTCTACAGTTGTCCAGGATGGCCCTCTAAAAATTGAGCCTAAAGTTGGGCAAATAGTTCTATAAGGTAGGTACATGTATGCAGAAGCGTTATTTCAAAATCCAACCCATGGTATTCAAATATTTGGAAAAAGATAATCAATGATATTTATTGAGCACTTACTATGTACAGAGTTCTGTACTAAGTGCTTAAGAGAGCATAATACAATATCATTGGTCCCCATAGACTATAAACTCAATGTGGGCAGAAAACATGATTACCAAATCTCTTGTGTTGTACTCTCCCAAGCATTAAGTACATTGCTCTGTGAGCTGTACGGATTCAATAAATAACATCAATTGATTGAAAGCATTCTCTCCTCATGGTCCAGATTAACTAACAATATCAGAAAACTCACACCAAAGATCATATGCTATTCTCATCTTTATGTAAAGGTATTATATTGTCACCTTCATTACAAGTTTGACTTGCACCAATCTCTAAGTTAGAATTACTGCCATTCACAGGATATTGCTAGGAGCACAACTGAGGATGGGATTAGAAGGGACCCCAGACTAAAGACTTAAGAACCCCCTGTGCTTCTTGACATAATTTACTTCTGAATTGCTTCCTCCACTGCCAGTGTCAGTGAACTAAGAAAAGCTCTAGTTTTGATGACTTTAAAAAAAAAATACATTCAAAAACCAAAGAAAATCAACCACTATACCACTGGAAGAAAGTCATGCCTAAACTATTCCCTGACAGCAGGATCAGAACAATAGATAAAAATATAAAGAATCAGGCAACCCATGATAATGGTGGAATGAACTAACTGCCTCATCTCTCACATTCCCTCCCCCTGCAAATCTTCGCTACTGCCCCACAGAGACCTCTGCTCTCTCGATCCCATCCGTCTTTCCAATAGCATCTCTCCTCACCTTGCCGCCCTGTCCTCTCTTCCCACTCTCGACGATCAGGTCTCCGCTCTCAACTCCACCCTCTCTACTCATCTCGACTCTCTCGCCCCCCTTTCCCTCCGCTGCTCTCGCTCCACTAACCCACAGCCCTGGATCACCTCCTCCGTCTGCCTCCTACGCTCCTATGCTCGAGCTGCTGAGCGCTGCTGGTGAAAGTCCAAGCACCAAGCCGACCTCACACACTTCAAATTTATCCTTTCCTGCCTTAACTCTGCCCTCTCCTCCGCCAGGCAAAGCTTCTTCTCCTCCCTCATCGACACCCATGCCCGTCACCCCCGCCGATTGTTCCGGACCTTTAACTCTCTCCTTAGGCCCCCTGTTCCTCCCCCTCCCCCATCTCTCACCCCCAATGATCTGGCCACCTATTCCTCACGAAAATCAACACGATCAGGTCTGAGCTCCCCAAAGTCATCCATCCGCCTCTCTCCTCCCCCCCACCAACCCCCTCCCCTACTTTCCCATCCTTCCCTGCAGTATCCTCAG
Organism: Ornithorhynchus anatinus; assembly: GCF_004115215.2. Classification (NCBI taxonomy): domain Eukaryota; kingdom Metazoa; phylum Chordata; class Mammalia; order Monotremata; family Ornithorhynchidae; genus Ornithorhynchus; species Ornithorhynchus anatinus. Next base: position 32,593,430 of record NC_041745.1, read on the forward strand.
AGGAGATCTCCTCCCTCCTCGCAAGTGCCACCCCCTCCACCTGCGCCTCGGACCCCATTCCCTCTCACCTTCTTAAAACCATTGCCCCTGCCCTCCTACCTTCCTTAACTTCTATTTTTAACCACTCAATCTCCAAGGGCTCCTTCCCCTCTGCCTTCAAACATGCCCATGTCTCCCCCATCCTAAAAAAACCCGCTCGACCCCACTTCCCCCTCCAGTTATCGTCCTATCTCCCTACTACCCTTCCTTTCCAAAATCCTAGAACGAGTCGTCTACAATCGATCTTAGAATTACTTAACTCCCATTCTCTCCTGGACCCCCTCCAATCTGGCTTTCGTCCCCTCCACTCTACCGAGACTGCTAAGGTCACCCATGACCTCCTTCTTGCCAAATCCAATGGCTCCTACTCCATTCTAATCCTCCTTGACCTCTCTGCTGCCTTTGACACTGTCGACCATCCCCTCCTCCTCCATACCTTATCTCACCTTGGCTTCACGGACTCTGTCCTCTCCTGGTTCTCCTCTTACCTCTCTGGCCGGTCATTCTCGGTCTCCTTCGCTGGAGCCTCCTCTCCCTCCCATCCTTTAACTGTTGGAGTTCCTCAAGGGTCAGTTCTTGGCCCTCTTCTGTTCTCCATTTACACTCACTCCCTCGGTGAACTCATTCGCTCTCACAGCTTTGACTACCATCTCTACGCAGATGACACGCAGATCTACATCTCTGCCCCTGTCCTCTCCCCCTCCCTTCAGGCTCGCATCTCCTCCTGCCTCCGGGACGTCTCCACCTGGATGTCGGCCCGCCACCTAAAACTCAACATGAGCAAGACTGAGCTCCTCATCTTCCCTCCCAAACCCGGTCCTCTCCCAGACTTCTCTATCACCGTGGATGGCATGACCATCCTTCCCGTCTCTCAGGCCCGCAATCTCGGTGTCATCCTTGACTCGTCCCTCTCGTTCACCCCACACATCCTATCCGTTACCGAGACCTGCCGGTTTCACCTCTACAATATTGCCAAGATCCGCCCTTTCCTCTCCACCCAAACGGCTACCTTACTGTTACGGGCTCTCATTATATCCCGGCTAGACTACTGTGTCAGCCTTCTCTCTGACCTCCCTTCCTCCTCTCTCGCCCCGCTCCAGTCTATTCTTCACTCCGCTGCCCGGCTCATCTTCCTGCAGAAACGATCTGGGCATGTCACTCCCCTTCTTAAACAACTCCAGCGGTTGCCTATCGACCTCCGCTCCAAACAAAAACTCCTCACTCTAGGCTTCAAGGCTCTCCATCACCTTGCCCCTTCCTACCTCTCCTCCCTTCTCTCTTTCTACCGCCCACCCCGCACGCTCCGCTCCTCTGCCGCCCACCTCCTCACCGTCCCTCGGTCTCGCCTATCCCGCCGTCGACCCCTGGGTCACGTCCTCCCGCGGTCCTGGAACGCCCTCCCTCCTCACCTCCGCCAAACTGATTCTCTTTCCCTCTTCAAAACCCTACTTAAAAATCACCTCCTCCAAGAGGCGTTCCCAGACTGAGCTCCTCTTCCCCCTCTACTCCCTCTGCCATCCCCCCTTTACCTCTCTGCAGCTAAAGCCTCATTTTCCCCTTTTCCCTCTGCTCCTCCACCTCTCCCTTCCCATCCCCACAGCACTGTACTCGTCCGCTCAACTGTATATATTTTCGTTACCCTATTTATTTTGTTAATGAATTGTACATCGCCTTGATTCTATTTAGTTGCCATTGTTTTTACGAGATGTTCTTCCCCTGGACGCTGTTTATTGCCATTGTTCTTGTCTGTCCGTCTCCCCCGATTAGACTGTAAGCCCGTCAAACGGCAGGGACTGTCTCTATCTGTTGCCGACTTGTTCATCCCAAGCGCTTAGTACAGTGCTCTGCACATAGTAAGTGCTCAATAAATACTATTGAATGAATGAATGAATGAATATAGACAGACTTGGTGAGAGATAACATTTGTTTGAAGAGTATTATCATGAAAAGCTCATCTTTTCTTTTCAAACCAGATAGTCCTTGTTCAGAAGAATGTCTTAAAACATCAAACGGTGCAAAAATGACCAGATGATGTTATTATTAAGAATAGTTTGGTCTAGATGTTTTTAACCTTTAATAATCCTATATTGGTGGAAGATAATCTGGCCAACTCTATTTCTTCTTTATCAGCGATATTATTCTTCCCTAATAATGGTTCTGCAGGGAAGAGTCTTTGTTACTACTGAGAAGATCCCTATGGAGTGAATGAAAGTCTTTTTTGAGCTCCACATTCTACCAAGAGAGGATTTTTCCAGGGGTTGTGGCTTTGGTACTCTATCAAACTGAAATGTGCGTGAAGTTGCTGTGGACAGCTGGTGTTAGGCCACATTTCTCTAAAATTAAAATCTAAAGCCTCCATGGAAATACATATGTACCCTATTTTTCCACAATGGAGGAACTGGATTTGTAAATTACCATCCATTTTATCTACAGCATGGGCTGCCCCACAAAGTCACCTGCTGGCTACCCAAATGACAACTAAAACCTGAGAAAACTAGGTGTCAGATAACTACCAGGTGATTTACTGGATACCTCAGATTATTCTCACAACACACTGCAACCCATTTGGTTAATTTACACTGGAAGGAGAGGCAGCCTCCTAAGCAATAAAACCAAATTATGTGATTAATCAAATTCCCACTACTTAGTAGTAATAACTATTATTATGGTATTTATTAAGCACTTACTATGTGCCAGGCACAGTACTAAGCACTGGGATGGGTACAAGTAAATTGGGTTAGACACAGTCCTTGTCCCTCAAGGGGCTCACATTTTCAATCCCCATTTTACAGATGAGGAAACTGAGGCCCAGAGAAGTGAAGTGAATTGCCCAAGGTCACACAGCAGACAAATGGTGGAGCTGGGATTACAACTCATGACTTTCTGACTCCTAGGCCCATGCTCTATCCACTACACCATGCTGCATCCCCTGAAAGCAGCATTCTGCTTTCCCACTTCCCCTCCTTTTCCCAAGTTTTATTTTTCTCTCCCTTCTATGATGCTCTGTTCAACTACATTATTGAGGCAACTTTGAAATAATGATTTAGTTAACAACTAAAGTATGCCAGTCCTTAGTGATGACAGAGTAGGGTTAAGCTTTCTACCAAAAATCAGAAAATACTACCTCATAAACTTAAATTATCTTGGCAACTTTGGACATTTTGGGTTATTAGAAGAAATTTTCTTGAGGGTGGCATTAATCCTTTCTCTATATAGCAAACACCCTGACATTTCACTTTAGTTCCATAGTAACTGCTGGTGATTCTCATTAAAGGGAAAAAAAAAATGCCAAATCTACTGGCGTATTAGGTATATGCTGTAGGTTTTGACCTCCTTTGTTATCCAGATTAGTTGATTCTGCACCTGGGTTTCAAATATAAGGGACAGCGAATGAATAAGATTCTAAACCAGAACCACAAAGTAAAATGTTGTGTCCTTGAAGAGTTGTATCAAAGCAACTCCAAACATAACATCCAGTGCTCAGAAAGAGCTATTGAATACGGCCACATCAGAAGTAATGAGGAAACAGAAATTGATGTGATCAGATTGAATTTACTTGAGACAAACCTGGAGGTGTAGACTGGGTAAGAGAGAAGTGGAACTACTAGTTATTTCCTTTCAAGTCCAATTTTGACCCAAGTTGAAGAAACAAGCAATGAGATACAAAATCTATTTAAAGCTTCTTCCTCTCCTTTCCCCAGCATCTAAACCATAGGCTACCTCCCATCAGTCAATCAATCAACACTGAGTATTTACTGTGTACAGAGCACTATACTAAGACCTTGGAAGAGTACACAAGTAAATACACAAAATCCCTAATCCCTATCAATCAAAGATATTTATTGAGCATTTAATGTGTGCAGAACACTCTCCTAAGCAATTGGGAGAATACAGTAAAACTTGGCAGACAATCCCTTCCCACAAGGAGATTGCAGTCTACAGGGAGACTATTAAGGAACTCTTAATTAAATCTAAGTCATAGCAATGTGTTTGGAAATTACCTTCCAAAAGAAGATAAAATAGTTTTAAATCTTGTGATGAAATTTAAAATAAATTTAGAATTGAGCACATTTGGGCCAGGGATCAGGTCTGAATTATTATACCTATTCCTTTTCCGAGCACTGAAGACAGTGCTAAGTACAAAGGGCTAAAGTGGTGCAATCAATTAGTCAATTAATGTCGTTTATTGAGCATTTACTTTGTGCAGAACACTGTACTAAGCACTTGGGAGAGGCCACCATAACAGAGTTGGTAGAGATGTTCCCTGCCCAAAATGAGTTTACGGTGTCGAGTCTAGTGGCAATTAATAGCAGTGACAATAGTCCTTTGGATTCTGGACTGTGCCAGGAGTACTAAACCCCAAAAGGTAACCTAGATAAGTTTCTCTACATTATTCCACAGTGATGGTCCACCAGCCCATCTCACAGGGAACAAAATCTCCTCTATCAGAGAGGACCCTGGGTCTCCTCTCTCCCCCAATTCACCTAGACAAATAGTCCATGAGATATTTTTGCTCCATTTGATGGGTACAGAGACAGAAAAATATTTAGAACCATGGATGAAGAAGGAGCAGACCCTGGGAAATTCACAAAATTCAAGGGGGTTATGACCTAAGGGGCACTTTCAGATGATTTAACTCATCTCAGTTACTTTTCTGATTTAAAGCAATGTAGCTTTTTCTTTATCTTCCTCTGCCCCAATTCCCCTTCCTCTCTCATCACACCCTCTCTGGATTTCTCAACTCCTCACCTCCTTTGCACCTAGATGATCTAGAGTCCCCAGTCTGGGAGCACTGTGTAAAGCAATACTCCATACAAATCAGTCAGTCAGAGAGTCAGGGTGGGAGGGTGGGCAGAGGGTGGGAGGATGCATATCGATCAAGTTGTGCAGCCTCAGAATTTTTGATACAGTGGGAATCTCTGAGTATTAGCTATTGTCTGGGTGGGCAAAATGAATGTTGAAAACCATTTACTAACTTCACTGAGAAATATTCTATTAGTAATTTTAAATGGCAGATCATTTGGTGATCATTTCTTAACTCAGCTTCCCTTAGGCTTAATGTTAATTGGAAGTCACAAGCTACTATATTTTTCTTACCACTGCAATTTATTTCCTCTATTGTCGTGTTTAATAATAAGGCACAGGCCCAATTCGGTAAACACATGGACATTTTATACGTGAAATCTCCTATATCGCACCAAATATATGTAAATATCTGACTGACCCACTCGTGAGTTAGAAGCACTGTATTTAAGACTTCAGAGCCTAAAAAATGCCTGAATCTGCAAATTATATATTGGTGCCCAATTTAAAGAAAGGCTTAATATTTTAATTTCCAAAATGAGAACCCTGATGACTAAGGAGAAAAGTATTCCGTTTTAGAAAGGGAAAGAAAAAGAAGAAATTACATTTTTCTTTTTGAAAAAACAAGATAGTGTCTATTTTTGTTCCTGTCCCTACACAGCCTAAGGTAATCCAAAATGTCACATAAAATAAAAATATAACATGTATAAAGTAGAACTATTGAAAACTACATAGAACATCTGCAGTTTCGCAACAGAGCTGTTTTCAGTATTCTACTGACCCAGCTAGGATAATTAATTTACTGACCCTTTCAGGTGTGCACTAATCAAAATGAAAGGCTTAAGCCTTTGCATTATCTTATCCATGTAGGCTAGAATTTCATCTTTATAATAGCTCTGGACATAAGTTGATACATTAAGTTCCCCAGCGGTCTGTTTCAAACACTGTCCTAAATTAACATTTGAAAATGGCTTGAACTCCCCCTAGTTCTTCCCTACCAAAGAAAACATGGTTGCCGGCATAGCTGTGACTAACTCCTCTAAGTCAAATATCCATTCCGTTCATCAACCCATTCATTTCTCTCCAAGAGTTACTATTGCGGCTGAGTTAGTCAAAGTCAAATCTGACTTGCAGTACATGAAATAGGAAAAAAGAGACTTAGGTCACACTGTACACTGCAGTTAGTTTCCCAAAATATTTTAAAGCTGGATATGTTGCCAGTGGTACATGATAACTGTGAATAAAGAGTTAAAGTGAAGTGGAATTAATTTGGGAAATTGATTTTGTTGCCTTAATTATCCAGACAGGCTGTTGGGGTATCCCATCATGTGCAGAATGATTGTCTAATCTTCCCCATCATTTCTGGCGGCACTGTTAAGGGCTCAAGGAATAAAGATGTGCATTGATTTCCATCCCTTTCCTTTTCAGATAAAATTTTTGAGGACTTCCCCAAGCAATTTCCTTGATCAGATCAGCCTGCAAGGGCACAGAGTAGGATGTAGAGTGACCTATGGATTTGGGTTAATACTGGAATTGGGAGTGGCAGTTCTGAGGAGAGATTAGCCAACAGTAAACAGTAAACAGTAAACTCTGTTAACTCATTTATCTTGCTATATCTATGCTGGAACAGTTTGATTGAAATCACAAGGAAAATTACCTCAATGATGGCATTACTTTCTCCTGGCCACCAAAACCTACATCATTTTCTCCTCAGACAGTGAGACCCATGTGGGTCAGGGACTGTGTATATCCTGATTATCTTGAATCTACCCCCAGTTGGCATAAAGTGCTCAACAAATACAACAATTAATAATCATTCACAATAATCAACATATTACATCATAGTTTATATTGATATATTACATGAGAAGCAGCGTGGCTCAGTGGAAAGAGCACGGGCTTTGGAGTCAGGGCTCATGAGTTCGAATCCCAGCTCTGCCACTTGTCGGCTGTGTGACTGTGGGCAAGTCACTTAACTTCTCTGTGCCTCAGTTCCCTCATCTGTAAAATGGGGATTAAGACTGTGAGCCCCACGTGGGACAACCTAATTCCCCTATGTCTACCCCAGCACTTAGAACAGTGCTCGGGACATAGTAAGCGCTTAACAAATACCAACATTATTATTAGTTTATTATATAATTATAATATACCAACAATGATAGCTGACCTCTGGTTTGAACTCAACATGGCTATCAGGGGACCTGGGTTCTGATCCCAGTCCCACCCCTTGCCTTCTTTGTGACCTTGTGTCACTAAGCTTTTCTGTGACTCAGTTTCTCATATGTAAAATGTGGATAAGACAGTTGCTGTATTGTGAGCCCCATGAAGGATGAGATTGTGTCCAATTTTCTTATACTGCATCTACCCCAGTGCCTGGCATATATAGTAAACACTAAATAACACAATGATCATTTTTATCATCTTTCTAACATTTTTTCCTACTGAAACATTTTCTTTCTCCCTCAGTAAAATCAGCCAGTAATAATTATTGCCTATCTACTGTGTGCAGAGCAATTCCATTTGGAAGAATACTATAGTTATAGTCCTCACCCTCAGGGAGCTCACATTTTTATGATTATTCTTAGCCAAGGCAACTCGGATATTTGGAGTACATATTGCACAATTTTAGAAAAATACACAAATGGCATTGACTTGACTGACCTTGTCAGCTACCTGGGACCACCTGTCCACCTTACTATTCCAAATAAATGTCCAGATAGAGTTATAATAGTAATAATAAATAATGGTATTTCTTGAGCATTTACCATGTGCCAAGCACTGTTCTAAGCACTGGGATAGATACAAAGTAATCAGGTTGTCCCACGTGGGTCTCACAGTCTTAATCCCCATTTTGCAGATGAGGGTGACTGAGACACAGAAAAATTAAGTGGCTTGCCCAAAGTCACACAGCAGACAAGTGGCAGAGGTGGGATTAGAACCCACAACCTCTGACTCCCCAGCCTGTACTTTTTCCACTAAGCCACACTGCTTCTCTTAATGTGGAGCAGAAGTGGTCACTACCCTACCAGAATGAGTGCTTAATAAGTACCATAAATATTATTAATTATGAATTGCCCAGTCTCAGCTACCAGAATATGAACAATGCCAGCAACCTTCCATTTAAAAAAAAAAAAAATTTGTTAAACACTTACCATATGCCAGGCACTCTACCAAGTTCCAGAGTAACATGAGCTAATCAGGTTGGACTCAGCCCATGTCCCACATGAGCCTCTCATTCTTAATCTCCATTTTACAGATGAGGTAACTGAGGACCAGAGACGTTAAGTGACTTGCCCGAGATCATACAGCAAAAAATTGGCTGAGCGAGGATTAGAATCCAGGTTTTCTGACACCCAGGCCTGTTTTCTAACCACTAGGTCATGCTTCTTCTTGCTTTGCATGCTAGAGAAGGGAACACTGCTTCAGGAATTGCGGGTCAAACAAAAAATCTCGTTAATGGCTTGAGGGACTCAAGATGTGCCTAATACTCAGGCATATTAACTCTGAGTCATGCCATTATTCAAGGAAGCTTCATTTTTATGTTGCATCAGATTCCAAAAAGAAAACAGCATGGAAGTATTATTTTGGCAATTTTCAAATTTAGAAGAGTTTACAATAAAATCTTCCTTATAAACACCTAGGTTTGTGGCAGCTTTCAGGATGCTCAGATTCAAGAACCAATTGATTACATATCCAAACCAGAAAAAGAGAACATTGAGTTTGTTACAGTAAGCACCATAGTGAAATAAACTACCTCGAAATTCAGGATTAGAAAATAAATTGCCTCAATAATCGTTTTCATCTCTGCTCTTTTCCTGCAAATCTTCCTAAGTTTAGGGATATGAATACACTAAAGGCAGGAACATTCCAACAAGCACAGTGGACATTTATGCAAATACAGGGTAAATTCAGGAGACCTATGTGAGTTAGTTTGTTCCCTAAAATGCCTGGTTTCACTGGCTATTCCTAAACTCTCTTGCATTTCGGCTGTGTAGGCGTATCCACAAAATGCCTTCTCACAAACTTGTCCGTCTTTGGAAGAGCTGAGATCTCTCTGAGAAACCATGACGGAAGAAAGAAAGGGAAATGTCTTGCCTCTGCTTTGAACCCAGCCCAAACCCACAGCAGACTGCCTTCAGGAGAATGTCCCAAAGGGTGTATTTCTAGGGTCTGTGGGGGTGGGAAAGGAATGCCTATTTCTGAGACTGAGGCAGGTTGAGGAAATAGGGAAGAAGCTGCTGAGATACGCACTCTGCTGAAATACATACCAATCCCCAGAGGCATCATGCAAGCTCTGTATTATGAGAATTGAATCTCAACATGTATATAGCCGACCCTTTCAGCTGGTTTAGTCATATTTTAACATCCTAAGTGATACTTATATCCAGAGGAGGTTAATGGCAGCTCACATATCCCAGTTTGAAGTAGCATTTGAGCAGAACATCAAGCACATAGTACATTTAACAGGAAATATGCAAAGAAGTTGTACTGAGCCCATATTTGGAATATTTGGCCATTAGCTCTTCTATAATAACCTTCACAGGTCACTCCACATTTACAGTTCAAGCAAACAGAGTCCTGAGGGAAAAAAAAATCTGTTATATTTATGATTTATTGATTTAATTTTTGCAATGCCCGAGACACTACACTCCCTCATAGTAAGGCCACTTTCTCCTTAGCCTTGATGTCTGTTGCAATTATAATTGACTGACAAAGTGGGAAGCGTCAAAAAGGGACTCTTTAAATGAGACCTGTGAAGGAGTCTTCTTCCTTGGAAGTAATATTTTGTTCAAATTGGCTAGACTGTTCAGAATAAATACCCCCATGTAAAACATGAATGGTGATCGGAGCACAGTGCAAGTAGGAGATTCCTTGGCCTCACCCAGAGCTTTGCCCCACACAGAAGTGGTACTGCTTTGGAAGTGACCATGGAGATTTTCAGACTTTTCTCAAATGTAGGGGGTGCACACGCGCGCACGCACACACACACACACACACTCAAGATACTAGCTTGCTGCAGTCCTGTGTGACAGAAGTTGAAGGGGAAAGAAGATATGACATATGAATTTACAGTATGCATTAACTTTCAGAGAGTAGGAAAACACATCGTTCGATCCCTAAAAAAATCCCATGAATATCCCACTCGGTATTGGTATATATAACCAACAGGAGAAAGCTATTTATTTTACTTTTTGTTAGTGGCGATGAAGTCTTGCAACTGGAATTGGATGAAATGGAATGATGGAATCAACACTCAAATGAGCACAAAAAAACTTCTTGCATGACCTTATCCAAAAAAATCCACAAATTATTGATGAAGATATTACTAGTTTTGGACTTGGCCCTTATATTACAAGAAGATCTCATGTAATGCTAATCTATTTTGGGCAATCACAAATGATAATTTGTGTTATGTCATCATTTAAACAGAAAGGATGATCACTAGTAGGAAGACCAGGTTTTGCATTGACTTCTAGAGGTTTTTAAAAACTCTAAACACTAAAGCAGAACATATTCAAGTATGTGGAAGGAATATTCTTTCATTCTGGATTCCTTTATGTAGGAAAACCCAAAAGAAGCCAATGCAGATGTTCTGGTGGAGTGTGTCTTTTAAAGCAAGATTAATACAGGAAAAAAAATGAATCCAAAATGAATTTTAGCAAATGACAAGAAGAGGTAGTGGTACTTTTTTGAATACTTCTGTGAGAAAATAGCTTAACTTTTTTTACCATTTGATGATTTTCTTGAAATGGCATTAGAACTTGTTAGAACTTGTCAAGATTGTTTTTTGTTAACACAGACTGATCTTGCTCATTTAGGGATCTTTTAGTGTTTCTCCCTCCTTTGATTATTTAGAGGAAGAAGGTGCTGAAGCGTGGTGAGAGAAGGGTAAAATGTTTAACATGATTATCTCCAACTGGCAAGTGTTGCCAGTTTGTTGGTTCTTTTTTTCTTTAAGTGCTAGTATAAAATGAGAAGAAACCTTCATTTGCATATGAAGATTCATCAGCTAACATCTCTCTTGCGGGAAAGGTGCTTGGAATGTTAAAAACCTGTGCTATGTATGATGATGAGATGTGATTCACTGTTTTATCATACGATCTACAGAGGGAAGAGCTGCAGGGGAAACTGGGGACTGATAAAATATTCCAGTCAAATGGTATTAAAATCCAATGTCTTTAATAAGAACTGTTCTTATTCCTTTTTACTTTTCCTTTTGAAGGAGCATAAAATTAAATTCTAACAAAGAAATGCTGTCCTATAACATCTAAAATCTATCTCATGTTAATAAGTACACATGATGTGGTGTGGTTGGTTCAAACTGTATGCCAGGCGATAGTATTTTTCACACACTTCCTGTGTGTGGAGCACTGTTCTCAGCATGTGGGAGAGTACAATCCAACAGAAGTAGTAGGCACAACTTCTGCTATAAAGGAGCTTATGATCTATTGGGAGAGACAGAAACTAAAATAAATTCTAGGTTGGAGAAAGAACAGAGTTTTAAAGATAAATATTACTGAGGAGAGGGAAGAGGAGGGAAAGGTTAAATACTCAACTGCTTAGGGGATGAGAACTCAAGTCAATCAAGAAATCAAACTGATTTCCTTTTCTATTCCCTCTAACTACTTCTCAGTTACAATTTGTGACAACAACAAGAAATCTAATAGTGAATCGGGTAGGGAAAACACTATTATATTCTCCATCCCAGGATGCTTTCACGAAACTTGTAATACCCAATCCTGTGTGGAGAATAATCAATCATACAAATGTGAATCATCCTATATTCTCTCACTGAAGGTCAAGTAAATAATTGCATGGCACATAAAAAATCTCCTAAATCTAAAAGCAGGGGTATCAGATACCCCAAGAAATCAAAGGGCTTGGAATGAAAAGCAATTGCAGGTAAGTTATTTCTTGTTTATATAGTATAGGAAATAACAATTATAAACATTTAATTGGCCATTTCCACAAACGTTTCTTTATCTCTTATTCATTTTGAGTTTAAACAAGGAATGAGTACTCGTCACTTCCTTTCAGATCCCCCGTATTCCTTAAATAGCCCAAACACTTTAAAAATCAATAACTGTGTGGCACAAAACTTGTGTACTACCAAGAAGAACAAACAACAGCAACAACAAAAACCAACTTCTGGTTGGATTAGAATTTCTTGGACATGGGGAAAATCTAGGTGAACCTTTTTGGTAGAATCTATTATGTGGCTGGCCCAATTCTCCCACTTTTGATGTACAAAGATCTGCTGCTGCAGTTCCTTGCTGGATTTTTCTGCACACTCTAGAGAGGAATCCTAAGAGCTGCTCTCCAGATTTTCATATGCAAAGATATGAGAAGCGAAATGCAATAATCTCTAAAATAAATAGAACTCTTGCAGCTGAAGAGCAATACACACTGACAATTCCCCTATGGCACAATGGTTTTGAATGAAATGTTCCCAGAAGAAAATATATTCAGAAAAGAGCAGAGCACGATCAACTCCACATCATCATTTCCCCATCATAATGGGCAGGCAAGTCAATGGTAATAAAAAAATTGATTTTTTTAATAGGCAAAGAAAATAGAGTTATTAGAGCAGTAACTAGATATGAAGACAAGACTGGGATGCCTGATAGGTAAGAAAAATACCCAAAGCACTGCAACTGTGCAATCTTATGAGGACAATTGCACCTTATAAAGAAGTGAGTCTTATCTACTGAAAAGATATCAGGTCTGGGGGTTCATTCTGGTCCTGCTCTTCCACCTGCTTGCTGTTTATCTTGATCAAGTCACTTTATCTTTCCAAGCCTCAGTTTTATTATCTCTAAAATCAGAATAATAACTGTTTCCTCAGAAGTTTTGGTAACATGATAGTGCTTTAGAAAAATAACATACACAACAAATTCAAGGTATTATTGAAAAACCATAGACACTTTGATGCTACAAGTTATATGGCAAATACCGTCATTTGAGTTAAGTCCAAAAAGCCAAGGTACAGGCCTCTGTCATTCGCTTAAAATTATTTTTCATGTGAAAAAAGATGTAGCTTACTAGAGATATCTTTTTTTTATTTTCTTTTGGCTTTCAGGTAGTTAGCAGAGCTCATAAAATCCAAAATGGTTGTATTGGGTATATACATATATTTATCTATTTAGTTATATTTATATATATATATATATATATATCTTGATCCCACTATATCTTAATTGATTTGAAAGATATCAAGTGAGATATAAGAGTAAAGGGGGCATTATAAAATGGACTCAATTTCTCTAATCTACCTGACAAATTATTATTTGCAGATATAACACATATGAATTTTTAACAGTTTTCAGGACAAGTAAAATATTGCCAAATAATTTCTGGGCTAAAGACACAGGAAATACACTAACGATGTATTAGAAAAAAAAAAAGGAAAAGAAAAAGAAAAAAGGAGCTTGCCTGACTGAACAAGGAATATAAGATCTCTAATGACATCTAGCCTCACAACACAAGCTTAGTCAACATCTGGCGCGATGTTTGACACTGAGAAGACATAGTCTTGACTGACTGGATTTCGGCCAAAACCCGGAGGAAGCCGTGAGTCACTTCTCATCTCATCAATCTGATTATGGTTACATCAGCAGAAGTTTTAATTTTCCTAAGGAGCTTGTTTTGTAATTGCTTACCCTGAACTGCGGTTTGAACTGCGCTAATGAAACCAGATTCTTCTCTTGCTTTCAACCTTTTTTTTTCATGGTAAGTGCATATTCTGCATCTGAACCATTAAGAAATAAAATCTTCAATTAAAATAGTTTTCATTAAAAATAATGCCACATGAAAACCTTAATAAAAATATGTTATTACACTGTATCATTGGGAACTTCTTTGAGTTTTGTCTCCTCAATGACAAAAGGTGGAACAGCAGATACCAAAAATACAGAGAAATACAGAGGCTCTTTTTATATTTTCCCAAACTATCATTTGAAATAATAGACCATGAAAGACATGGTAGTGTTTAATATTCAAAAACAATTTAAACACTGTCTCTTTGAACACCTTGAATAACTTGTGGGTGTATTTTTATTTATTTTATGGTATTTGTTAAACACATACTATGTGTCAAATACTATTCTAAGCACTGGGGTAGATACAAGTTAATCAGGTCGAAGGCAGTCACTGTCCCAGATGAGACTCAAAGTCTAAGTAGAAGGGAAATCATGTATTTAAATTCCTTGGTGCAGTTGAGGAAAATGAAGCACGGAGAAAATAAGTAACCTGTTCCGAGTCACACAACAGGCAAGTGGAAGAGCTGGGCTTAGAACCTGGGCCCTCTGACTCCCAGGCCCATGCTCTTTCCATTAGGCTACACTGCTTCTCCGAATTAATTAGCATGGAATACTGGTAAGACACGGCCAAAGGAGCAGCAAATTGCATTTGATGGTCCTGGACAGTGGCAGATTCTCAGAGATCTTCAGTTTTCTATGGGTGCTTTTGTCTTGTTAAAATGGCTTCCCCACAGAAATATCCATCTGGGGAGTATTCCAAGTAACAACTTTAGCTTTATAAAAAATAAAGCTACAGAAGGTATTTCCCCCTTCTCTGCTCTCCTTAATGCATGTTACCAATAGTAACACCAATAGTCAGTAGAGTTCAGACTACAATTTCCTAGACAATGAACTGCTTCAGTCCAAGAAGAATCAGGCTTTGCTAAGAGTATTACATGAACAACAACCTCACAAGAATTCATCAATTTGGAACAGAACTTGTTTCTTTAAAAATTACATTCTGCCCTCTTTCTGTAAGAGATCTGCTGTAGAAGAATCTGGCCTCAGTTCAAATCCAAATATGCATAACTGGATGGCTATATCCAAACCAAAAGTGTCTTATCTTATCCCGATGATTCAGTACTTTGCTTAGGCATCCGTATCTATTTTTCAAGCTAGCAAAGTAAATAAACAAGGTGATCATTTCAGTCTCAACTTCTAGATTGTGAGCTTCTAGTGGGCAAGCATCATGTTCATCAACCCTATTGTACTCTTCCAAGTGCTTAGTAGAGTGCTCAGAATAGGATCACAGTAAATACCACTCATTGATGGACAGTATGAGTTTCTGTTGCCCTGCTCCCAATTGAGACTTATCAATCTAGTGCTGGTATTGACAATTCAAGTAAGGGTACTGGAGTCCATATATTCTGAGAAACAAAACAATGGATGCTCAAGCTTATCCTTTCACTGACATGCTTACAAAAGATAACATGAATACAAGATCTAGATACCATGAATCCAAAGATCCAAGATTCAGAGGCTTCTGACATTGGCGGCATTATTGAAAGTCTTTCGGTTTTGAGGTCTACCTCAAAATGCTGTTATCAATCAGTGTGATTTAAATCATTCATTCATTTAATTGTATTTTTTCATTCATTCAATATTTATTGAGTAGTTATTTTGTGCAGAGCACTGTTTGGTAAACTAAAATACAGTACAGTTTGAAGACATAGTCCCTGTCCACAAGGAGCTTTCTTAGTATGGGGATCTCAATCATGTGGTGGAAAACTGTGAGAATTTGAAAATCTGTAAGTAGCTGCTTGTGGCTCTGTGCCCGCTACTACAATAATTGAATATTAAAAAGCTTAATGAAATCTAGACATCTCAGATTTCTTTGTAGATTTGAGGAAAGGCTATCATTTTAGGACAACAGAGATTGCAACCATTGTGAAGAAGAAACACATCAAATGTAGGGACTGTGAAGTCCATCACAAAATGCATATATTTCTCAAGCTCTAGGTGCCGGTTTAGCAGCCAGAACTCTGAATATCGGTGTCAGGGAAAGGAATATATAACTCTGGAGTGAATGAAGTAAATAAGGCTTTGGTTCCATCTTAGCCAGGCAGAAATCACTTCTGCCACAGCAGGGGAGGAGTGGGAGCTAGAAGGAGGGGGAGAGCCTCATTGGAGAAGGTCCAGGGCTCTTTTCCACTTTCCCCACCCTGTTCCTCCTCCACCACTGCTGCCTCCATCTGCTCTTCTTCCATCTAGCTGTGGTCCAGCCCTGACTTTGCAAGGAAACAGAGGTATACAGAGGTAAAGAGGGTCCATAACAATAAGCAGTGAGAAGCAAATGGAAACTAGGGTGTAAGTTCCTTGAGGACAGGGATTGTGTCTACAAACTCTATTGTATTGTACTCTCACAAGTGCCCAGTACAGTGTGCACACAGCATTCAAATGCCATTAACTGACAATAAGAGCAGATTTGGAGAAAAGGTGTTGAGGAGAACAGATTTGGGGTGCAGAGAGAGGTTTCCAAAATCCAATAGCCACAGAATAAACAATAGGCAAGGGGGACATGCAACTTCACAGGAGAGGGGTAGTGTATATAACTTCTGAAGAACTTAGGAGGACAATTTGCTATTCTGAGGGGTAATGTTTTCAGCAGAATGATGCCCTCAGACACTGTTTTAGTAGTGAAGTACATATTTGAATATTCTGAGAATTTAAAATTTCAAGATGGCACTAAGGATTTATATTCACATTTTATTTTTTCTCATGTCCCTGCCTTCTCCCAATTAGTCTAGGGCCTCCTTGTGGGCCAGGGTGGACATATCACATTTTGTAATTGTCCCAAAGCTTATAATAATGCTTTTCATAGTTTGTACATAATAAATGTGAAGCAATCAATGATAATGAAAATAATGATAATAATAATCATAATATGATAAATAATATTTTTGTGCCATCAGATTGTCAGTAAGGACGTTTTCCCCTTCTAGACTGTGAGCTCATTGTGGGCAGGAAAGGAACTTGTCTGTTGGTATATTGTACTCTCCCAAGCACTTAATACAGTAGTTTGCACACAGTAAGCGCTCAATATATATGACTGAATGAATTAATGTTTTAATGTCCAGTGCCATGCTGCATGAGTGAGGGAACAGGATACAGCTGATTATAATTTTACGATGGAGGAGAAAGAGGCTGAGAGTGCTTAAATGGGGATTCCAGTGCCGCTTTGGGTCACACAACCAATTCTGCAGCCAGAATTATCATTCACAAGCTTTTGACTTGCAGGCCAGGCCTATTGATCAGACCCACTTACTTTCTCATTTTGGACTTGCATCAAATGAAACGGAAGACTTCAATTATTAATTTGTGGAAAATGAGATAAATAAAAAAACCCTGAAATAAAGATACATAATCACAAATTCTGAAATAGGGCTAGTAAAATGATAACTTCGAGCTGAAGTTTATGCCTGTAAATATCTATCAACTTCATAACCCATAGGTATCTAAAAATGGATTTCTAAAGTTAAACATTATCAACATGTTCACTATTGTATACAATATCCAAGAAACAACTTGGCTTAATGGGAGGAGCACAGGCCGGGAGTCAGGGGATGTGGGTTCTGATTCCAGCTCCACCACTTGCCTGCTGTGTGACTTTGAGCAAAATGTACACCATAAGAATCTGAGTAGTTATGTTTTTGAGCTATATCTTTTATGCTTAAAAAGAAACAAAGAGATAGAAAAACAAAAATCATTTATCTTCATGGCATTACATTATATTAGCACCCAGAGAATTCAGAGTCATGTTAACTACTTCCAGGGCTATATATCACTCATTTCCTAATGGCAGCCATTTTGAATTCTTACAGATATTTATAATAAAAATCACCTTTAGAAAAGAAATGTCATAATGTCAAAGTTACCACATTGATTTTGTGCTTTTATTTTTCACTACCAGCACAATTGTGATACCCAGCTAAGAAATAAAGGAAACAAACTATGTTTCAGAAATAGCCATTTCATTTACATAGCCATTTGAAAGTCCCCATTTCTGAGATGTTTGTGACCAAAGGCCAGTGTACTAATGGGCTAAATCAATTTCCCTGATAAATGTCTCACTTATTTCATGAATACTTTGACGAACTATCCAGACATACACCAGTCCAGTAAAACTAATCCATGAGTTTATAAAGCCACGGTCATAAAGAGCATTTAAAATGTTCCTATGTTATGAGACATTTACTAAATGCTGAAGATTGCTACTTGAACTAAAGTGAATTGTTCTAAATGGATATTATTCTAAATGGGTAACATGAGCAAATTTGGCTTGGGTCTAAAGGAAAAGTTTCTCAGGGGCTGAGTCATAGTATGATGGTGGCATAAATGGGAAAATAGCAGTGGTAAATTTCCTAAGAAAAAATTTTCTTGGCCAATTCCACAATGAAAATATACTGACTGTCCACTCATATTTCTCACTGACTTCAGCATATAGTAGTGTCAGACAGCCATTCCATATAGAAGCAGTTTTCCAGATACAAAAATTGCCCAAGAAACGATTTTGGGAATTCATACGCCAAAAGTAAAGATGGTCACCACAAGGAACTGAAGTTGCCAGAAACTACTGTGAATGATCCAAAAGTATAGCCAGCTGGGACTTTGAATAGGATAGGGGAATTCAGCTAAACAGATTGTCCCCAAATCATGGATTCTTAGGGCTATCTTGATTTAGGACTTGTAGTCACCCACTACCATCATCACCACTGTAATTGTCAAGGTTCAGACGTAGTTCATATGATGAAATATCAGGAGTGTCGATGCTTCTGAAAAATATATTTTCTTTGGCTCTGTAAAATTTGATATTCTGACTAGTCTGGGTTCACTGAGGTATAATTGGTGGATGGGACTCTTCCTAATTATGCTAAATGAGAGAAGTTGAGACGCTGCATGTGAGAAATAAAGAACCACCCTGTTGGTATGCACCTCAGAATCACTAATTACATAAATACTATTGAGGTTATTTTTCCTTTGAACAAAACCAATAATGTTTCAAAGCATTGTCCAATTACAGTTTAGATGTTTGACTACAAGGCTCTAAACACCCAAATATCTGTGTTATTCATTCAATTCATTTATTCAATCGTATTTATTGAGAGCTTACTATGTGCAGAGCACTGTACTAATCGCTTAATATTAAAGATGTCCATTTTTGATTTGCATCTGAGGTACAGCCTCTTAAACCAATTTGTAAGGTCAGAAAGCTGACAATCTAAATTGTTCAATTTTAAAATGGATTTTTTTTTTTTTTTTACCATGTAAGAGTATCCTCTGGTACTTACTTCTCCAAGGAAAAAAAAACAGTGGCCTAGATTGTATGTGCACTGCTGACCTATTAAAATCACCAGTCCTTTCAAATTTTAATGACAACCCTATGTAAGACCTGAGCTCTAAAGCCAAAGATCTTCATACACTGATACTCTGGAACTGTAACTAATGGATTTGACAGCTTCCACACTCAAAGCTGTAAGATTTTTTTTTGTTGGCTCAATAATGCAGTTTTTAATTTCCTCATGAGTCTAATGGCCCTATTTATTTTGTTAATGAATTGTACATCACCTCGATTCTATTTAGTTGCCATTGTTTTTACGAGATGTTCTTCCCCTTGACTCTATTTATTGCCACTGTTCTTGTCTGTCCATCTCCCCCAATTAGACTGTAAGCCCATCAAACGGCAGGGACTGTCTCTATCTGTTGCCGACTTGTTCATCCCAAGCGCTTAGTACAGTGCTCTGCACATAGTAAGCGCTCAATACTATTGAATGAATGAATAATGGACTATAACAACATTCTTACAGCTCTAAAGGATTTTGTTTGATCAAAGACTATATTCAAGTAAACATATCTGCTCTAAGTTTTGTGGCATAAGGCTTAGGTAGTTTTGCTTTTCAGACCCAAATTATTTTGGTATAATTGGCAGTACTTCAAATATCACTAGGGGAGGCACAGTCATTGAGTTTTTATGGCTTACGATATACTGATTATATATATTTACTTTGTCCTGGATGTCTTTAGTAGGGTCAGAGAAAAGTCATAAGATTTAAGATACATTCTCTGCCAACTAATTTACTAAATTGGGCAGTGCAGTTGGAACCTATGGATTCCACCAAGGTGCTCTCTGATATGGCAGGACATCTGATAGCTCTCTATAACACATTCTTATTATACTGAGACTAAGTAAAGCAAGGAGATCTGCAAGGATAAAGAGTTTATGCTCATAGAACTTCTCACAGAGAAACATCAGGTTTCAGTTTTCTGTAATATTTATCGTTCTGTCTCCCACCTCATTTTGCCGGATCCAGAGTCATCATTCTTCACATCAAATTTTACTTGCATACCTTATTTAACATTGGGTTATAAAGTTAGTTACATGATTTATAGCTTCCCACATCTGTACTGCATCTTCCTTTTTCATTCCATTTTACTGTGTATTTTCTGAAAATCAGATAAATATGTAGGTACATTTGGTAGGTTCCTGCCTAAATCCAACTGAACAGGATTCACAGAAACACTCCTTTGCACTCTGATTCTGATCCTGCCCCTTTAAGTAAATCTACCTGGGATCTAGATAGATTCACCCTACTATAGGACATTAGGGTGATTTCTTGTACTACTGACCCAGTCCTGGGTGCTTTCCAGAAAATTTAAGATAGAAGATAATAAAAACCCTCAAACCAACCAAATTAGTTGAATAGCAAAAATCCTTGACCCAAGATCTGACAATCACCTATCCTGTAGGCAACAGCAATCCCTAGAGAAATGGAAAACAAAAGAGAGAAAGAGACTTCCACTGAGAAAAAAAAAAAAGTAATATAGAGGAGTAGAAGCAGAATTACCCCTGGTTTTGCATTTAGTCAACATAAATCTCACAACCCTCTCTCATTAGTCCACCTTGAAAAATACATTTAAGGAAACTGAGAAGAAGCTTAGAAATCACCTATCAAAAGTTAGTGAAAATTGGCCTGAATTCAGCCACTCTCTTTGGCTTCTGTGAATCAACATGAACATAGAATAGGATATTTCACTGCAGAAAATTATCCTCCAAAATACAGCTATTGATACCCTTTTCCTTAGAAAAAATACCATGTAAAGAGTCTCTTGCCATGCCATGACAGATTCACTTTTAGCTCAGAGATTAAGAGGCACAAAAATGATCCCATCCTTTCAGACACAAGCAATGTCGTTTATGAAACAGAAAAGAATGGCAAAAAGTTCCCGTGTAGTAGGTAATTCAGATTTAGTGAATTATGGTTTTAATAGGTTAAATTTACATAGTTTTAATAGGCTTAATGTGATGTTGGAGTAATTTGGTTGTTTTCCTTTTAAACTGACCTAGATTATTAACAACCAAAATACGTATGTTCCTAAAACCAATCAGGAAATTACTTGATTTTTAAATATTTTATATTTTGTAGAAAGTACACTAAAAGAGGCTTCATTTCTAAGATTCAATGAAATTTCAACCTCATTCTAGTTATTGCTATATTTATCATTTTCCATATCATATTTTAATTTTAAATTTTAAAAAATTACCGTTAAATTTGCTTGCTATAGGGTATACAAATACAAATCAAATGGTTTCAGAACTAACTTTAAATATTTTCATGAAGACATTATCATGAAAGATGATATCAGCAGTCCACCCCTCAATCCCTTAATACAGCAAAGGAATGTGGTAAAAAATGATGGTGTTTGTAGGAATAAATGTAACAAAAGTAAATTATGCAAAATCAATATGTATTATTAAAATAACACTAATCCCACATACATGTCAAATGTTGAAAAGGCAGAGATGTGGAATGTGTGACTGTGAATCTAAATTTACAAACCCAATCGAACAGCTTCTAGTTTTCCAAGTACCAAGAAGTAATCAAAGAACTAAACTGTAGACTATTAATGTCAAAAAGGTATATTTCCTCAACACTTCTAAGAAGTGCAGAAATAATCCTTGGAGAACATGTTTATGACAGAAAGACCCTTGCATTGTGCATTTTGAAATGGATTACAATCAGAATCTGTCACAGGTCCGGGGCAATCAGTTATGCCACGGCCCACTCTGTCACTCCCAAATGATTCTGAAATACAAAAGGTTGCAGAGGGCCTAGTCGTGGAACAGTCAGAAATGGGGCAGCTGTGTGGCTACCTGAGACCCATCATACCTGTTGGTTAATGGAGAGGCCTTAACAGCATTTTTCTTCCAAGCGTCTTGCCATGAGGAAAGGGGAGGAAGGGAAAGGTTGTGATGGCCGCAACACCTGGGGAAGGGAGATGGGGAAATATGTAAAGGGAAAGTCAGCAGCCTTTAAAATGGTGTCCACAGAACTGGCCCAAACCTTTTTTTTAAAAAAAAAAGATGAGTTAAAGCACGAACACATAGGTGGTTCGTTTCTTCGATTTAAGCCCTTCATAAAGCTGTCTCCAGGGAAGTGTTTCAAGAGGTACTGGTGTGAAACTATTGGAAACTGAAAGCCTGCAGTGTTAGGACAATTGCTCTGGATGTGTTCCCACAGTACACTGTTCAAGAAACCTGCTTACACAGGATTCATTTTTAGCATTGAGTAATCTCAACTCACCAATAGGACAATTATTAAAGCCTTCTTATTGGTGGGGAAAAACGCAAAACCAATTAACAAGTCAATTTATATATTTTTGAGGTTATCTTTTGACTTTTTTCATTAATTATGGATTATAAAGGGAGTGCTACACTGAATGAAAGCACTGGCTCCTGGAGGTGAAAGCTTAATCTTAGTGACATTTTAATGAAATAATGGTATTTATCATTTCTATAATTTGTTCAGCATTAGATTGATTCAAGGCCTGGAAAATGGCATATAATAGAGAATCAGGTCAATAACCATTAGTTATTTAAAAAAATAGGGGAATTGTATTCCTCCGTATATGCACATTTGCATGCTCTAGACTGGATCATGTCTACTAATTCTATTGTACTCTTCCAAGTACTTCATACAGTGCTCTGCACAGAGTAAGTGCTCAGTCAATATTGCTGATTAATACACTTCATTCTTCCCTCAGTTGTATCTTCACTAGCATTTTGGCTAGAACACTGTTAAGGAATTGGGGATCCTCTTTGGATGCAGCCCATTACAGGGCTAGAAGAAACGGCTAGTGTGCATACATACAATGTCAAAATGGGGCAAATTTATAGCGTGAGTTTGTCTTAATAGGAGGTTTTGCAAGAGCACAATCCCCATGTTAGAGAAAAACTGGGCATATAGAACATAGGTACTGAAAGCATTGATAATGAGGATATTAAATAACCAGTCTATATTTGAGGTTTACAATAGGAAACCTAAAAATAAAAAGGATCACCAAAGTTCTAAATAATATCTCAATTGGCAAGGAGAATTGCATTATGTCTTCAGTCAAAATGATATTTACTTTTAAAGTGAGTTTTTGCAGTTAATAAATACTTTACTATGAAAAACAGAAAACTATCGAATGTTTAGACAGTAAAGAGGGTATATTTTTGCCCATTGAATGGTAGCCAATTCTACTAAAATAAAATTTCATGAAAAAATGAATTTGTCTATCTTCCACAAGACAATTGCTAATATATTTTTTAAATCTCTGCATAGTTTTAATGAAGATATAGGTAATCTGGTTGTACTTTTTCTCAAATTCTGATGCTGCGAATATCCAAGTCCATTCCTATTCCTGACTGGTTCTGTCCTTTAACCCAGGTATTGAAAGAAAGAAAAAAGTAATCACCAAGATCTTTATGTGGCTTTGGCATGCTATGGGCTTTTCTTAATTCTATTTGGATAAGGGGATCTCAGATTTCGATTTCATAATGTCTTCCATGGCTTACATGCTATTTACTAGTAGTTATCATCTCTGTCTGGGAGAATATGATCCAACTGAAGTTTAGGCTTTATAGTTCTCAGACCTGGAATTGATAAATTGCAAGAAGAATGACTCATCATAAAAATCTAGTATCTGTATTACAGTACTATAGACTATCATTTGTATCACTGTACTGTATTTTGCTCTCCCAACCACTTAGTGCAGTGCTCTGCACATAGTAAGTGCTCAATAAATACAATCAATTGATTGATTTGAGAACTTTCAAGATGCATGCAGTGATTCTAAAGGTAGTCTGGCCTTAAAATCTATTCAGAGATATTTCTCTGAAACATGTAATTATCTTCTGATAGCAAAATATATTTTTTGAGGATCTTTTGCTATAACTGTATTGCACTGTGTTTTTCTTTTCCCAAAGAAACCTACTCATTGAATGCCTAAAAGCTACAAAAGAAAAATCAACATTTGACATGTAGTAAAATAATTAAGGTCAAAAAATTTAGAGGAATAACAAACCAAAATGTAAATAAAATTAACAAAAAGACCATCTTTTCTAAGATTTGTGGGAAATGATTTCAGAGTGTACAAGAAAATGCAAAACAGATATGTATAACAGTGACCACTGTTGTATGTTAAAAGTGTTTTTGAAGTTATAAAATTTAGCCTGTGTATTAACTGAAAATAAACTGCAATACAAAAATGACACCTTTGCTTGTGCAATACCTAATTTAGCATCATACACATCCCACTGGATGTCGATAATAATGCCATTTTTTTTTAATTAGGCACTCTATAACCTAGGGATAAAGAATATCTGTTGTCCTTTTTCTGTTCCTTGGGATATTATGAAGCAATCCCTCTTCTCTCAAGCTACAACTTCCACCTTTCTTGTTGTTAGGCTAGTCTTTCTGATGTTTGGAAGAAACTAAGTGGCTCCAAACTCCTCTTCTCTCACTAAGGAGTTTAATTACAAGACTCTTTTTCTTATTTCTAAGAAAGCTACCTATCTATAAAGCAATTTTCTTAGAGCTGAGATTCTAAGTGATCTCAGTTTTAGGATCTCAGACTTTTTTAGGGAACTAAGAATTCCAAGTGTTCTTTTTTACATATCTGGTAGGCATGAGATTATTCTAATTTACTTGTATATGAAACTTCGTATCAGTCCAGGGAACTGACTTACTCGGAGATAGCTATTTCTCTGAAAACACTGCTTACCATGCTTCCTATCTCTGCCAGGCAAAGTGTCTGCATGATGCAGAATGTATCAAGAGATGATGGTGGTATTTGGCCAAAATGTGCTTTGCTGAGATTTTGCCCTTTACAGCATTCCAAAAAGCAAGTTGTGTGGTTTTATTTCTTTAAAACATCACTGTAATCAAGTGTTAACAAGTTCTTATCAGATGAACAAACAACAAAAGAAGCCAAAATATCCCACCCATGGTACTGCATGACTTGTTCTGAGCTATGTTAAAGGGGATGTGGTTTTCAAGTTGTTAAAAAGCAAACAGGATTAAGCACGTTTTATTTCAGGACCCAGGATGAATCAATAACCACTGGGGATGCACAATTTCAAAATGATAGCTCTTGGAATTCCTAGTGCATTCAGGCCACTTTGAATTAGTGAATGTGTTCTAGGCATCTAATATTATATTTCTGGTCCATTACCACTATTAAATCTCATTATTTCAACTGTTGAAAGTTCCCAACTTTAATAAAATGTTTGGACATTGAGCCAATTAATGAACTTTTAAAAAACGTTTTATGTTGTAATTTTTAGCTCCTGTAACTGAACTTACCCTTAAATTGGTTTTAGCACATAAATAATTGAATATGCTAGATTTATGACACTTAACAATGACATCTTAAAAATTGTTAGGATAATTATAGTATAAATATAAAGTGTCCCATTCCTTTTCTTTATCTTAAGATGTTCATTTATTGTAATTAATGCTGCAAAGTTTCTTTTGTTTAAATTATTTTCACAGTGGTAATTACACTGTTGTCATATAATTATCTGTAGTCCTCGCAGTAATTTCTTTTATTTCATATGACAATTGAGAAAAATGACTCAAAATGCTAGTGCTGCATTTGTTAATGCTATTTGGAGAGGTCTGCAGCATCTCTGAAGATTCTGGTTTTGATTCCTCTACAATTCTATTATTTTAAATAATTGTGAAGTTATATACACAGGATCAAAAAACGCCACCTGTTCATTTCTAGCTTTTTAGATTGGGAGCCCCGTCTGGGGCAGGGACTGTGTCGAACCTGATCATCTTGTATCTACCCCAGTGCTTAGAAGAGTGGTTGGCACATAATAAGCACTTCAGTACCATTATCATCATCATTAATGCTACACTATATCTACTAATTTTTATTGTCCACAGGTCATGGAGCTGAGCAATAATGACAACATTAATGATATTTTCTGAGTACTTACTATGTACCCAGCACTGTACTAAGGGTTGAGATAGGTAGATGATAATCTGGTTGGACTCAGTCCCTGCCCAACATGGGGTTCACAGTCTAAGCGGAATGAAGAACAGGTACTGAATCCCCCATTTTAACAGTTGACAAAACCAAGACACAATTCTTGCCCAAGTACTGCAGGCAATAGCAGAGCTGGGATTAGAACCCAGGTTTCCTGAATCCAAGCCCTGTGCTGTTTTCACTGGGCTGAGCTGACAGATTAACATTCTACTACCTAAACAGATGGTTAACCAGAGATTAATTTATTTATCAGTGTTTTTCTTAGTTTTAATTAAAGTAGAACTGTATTCAATAGCTGAATTAATGCTCTAAATTATTATCTCACAAACCATGAAATTTCACATATGAATTACATTTTATTTTTCCATGAATCAGAGGGATTTTCCCAAAATGTTATCTTGCTTCAGGGGAATGAGAATGGAGTTGAAAGTGGAGAAGTTACCTTGAAAGGGAGCATTACTCATCATAGCCCCTCTAATAAAGGAAAGCACAGAGGCATAGGAAGCTGTCCTAGTCCATTCTCCTTCATATTAGGAGTATAGAGGTGAGGAATTTGGTTTTGCAGCAGAGAATCCAGTTGTGTGCTGCTCTGTCCCCTGTCTAATACTGAATGCTGTTGTAGCCCTTTTTAAAAATTTCAGCAGCCACCCTCCTTTGAAATCCTGAAATCAAATCAGACAGATGAGTCCACTCAGACCTGGGAGGGAAATACTGAAGTTCAGGAGCAAGCAGGAAATGGCTTGACCTAGTGGAAAGGGCACAGATGGGGAGTCAGAGGATAAGGGTTCTAATCCCGGCTCCACCACTTGCTGGATATGTGATCTCGGGCTAGTCATAACTTCTTTATGTCTCAGTTTCCTCATCTTTAAAATGGGTAATAAATACCTGTTGTTCTTTTCCCTTATACTGTGAGCCCGATAAGAGACAGGGACTGTGTATAACATAATTATCTTGTATCTAGCCTATTGCTGAGAAAAGTGCTTGGAACATTGTAAGCCTTTAAATACCACAGTTAAGTAGGGGACTTAGGAGTCATCTCAGAGAAATGTTCTAAGATGAGTGTGGAATCAGTGCACGTCCACAAATGGCACATTAGGTTGTAAATCCAATGAGGTACATGTGATGCCATGTGAATCTTTCCTGCCTGATAGTCATGAGATCCATTATCAGTGTCCACTCTGTCTGGAGGGGAAGGGACATAATTGAGTTTTGGGGAACATGGGAAAATGAAATATATCCTAGAGTGTTTAAGAGGATTGCACAGGAAGATAGAAAATATCTACGAAATAGTACTACATCTTTAGAAGTTTTTTTTTTCCAAATGAGCATCTTTCCCTCTCCCTTGCTCTTTCTTTATTAGTATTTGTTTATCTCCAGCTGCTCCCGAAATCCCAGATAATAGTAGAGGCCCCATTGCTTTTGTTGGCAGAGAAGATGAAACTTCTGATCTTACTGTTATTACTTTTTAAATACACTACTTCGGGAAGGTCCACCTGAGGCTATTTCTAAAGACCATTAATATATGTCATCTTATGCAGAAAGGAGAAGCCTTTCTCATTAAAGGTGTGGTGCTCTGAATACTGGATGCTTACCCGCTATACCAGGTAATTAAAAAGGTGTGAGATTTAGGATGTGGGCTTTGGTCTTTGAAGAGTCTAATGAGGCATTTGAAAAATGAAATATACTTGTGGGCTTGTCTTTGTTAGCACTGCAGATGAGGCAGGTGGGAAAGAGAGAGGCAATTTTGGTTTGTTTCCTCTCTCCACTGGAGGCCCAGCCAAGATTGGTTGGTGAGCTTGCCACTCAGAGGCAGCTTCCAGTTCTAACACAAACTGCAGCAAGTCACCAGGGTAGTAATGAATCTATGGAAATCTCTCACACTCCTAAATCTTTTGACATTCCTAAAGCACTTGGTATTCTGGACAATGGACATTGCCATCTGTTGTTTCTACTATCATCCCCAAAACATCTCAACAGGTAGGTCTCTTCTAGTATAGTCCCATTTTATGGAAGAACACAAAATACCCTAGGGAATCAGTTCACTGACCGGGACTGACCCTGAAGATTTATGTAACAGACCTCCAAATCAGGCACAGCCAAAACATTTCAACAGGACCGATTTTTTTTAATATGTCAAGGTTAAAAATCAGCATCTCATAAAAAATAAATCTGGCTTCAAGTATTTTTACATTGGCAAGGTTTCAATGTCCCCAGTGAAAAAGTACAGTACCTTCCCATGTGATGTAACTCTAGGTGTCTCATGGGGAGATTTTCCTACAAAAATCAGGCTACTCTGATCAGTGAAAGTAAATCTTGTATCACCATAGTTTACTGATGCCTCAAGTACTTTTCTCTCTTCCTATTTTTTTTTCCAACGGAGTAGTCTATGGTTCTCCATTGTCTCATTTCCATTTAAACATCAACCCTTCTGCTTTTAAAATGCCTCCCGGGGAAGACTGAGGAGAAATCCCTGCTCAATATTCTGCCTCCTAAATGGAACACTTACGACCCCTCATTCAGAGTCACCCTGCCTACAGACCACAATGTTCACTCAGGTTGAACTATGAACTCTCCTCCCTAGCTCCTTGAAACTCTTTTTCATAATAATCCTGCTCTCGGAGTCTCAAGGCACCACACTACCACCCTTCCAGGGCTAAAACAGTCTCCAAATGTGATTCAGTTTAAACTCCATAAATACAGGATATTATATGAAGGGTCTCTCCCTCCTACTGGTGCCGAGGAAATGTTCTTTTGTTCAAGCTTCTTCACCCTTATTTAAAAATAACAGAAGAAAAGCAAACCCCTTTTTTACCCTTCCCAAAAGAAAGTGAAAATAAAATGGCCTATTTCCTTTACAAAGGGCGAATAACTGCAGTGTGCTATTTGTAATTTAAAAGCTCCAGGAAAGGCTATTCATAGAAGCCCAGGAGTGAGGGGAAAGTAAAATAGTCTGTGTCCATTACATCCTTCTTCTAAAGACTGCTTTGATTCAACATTCATTTTATTTTTATTTATAAAATATGAGGCATTCACTGCCTGTAATGTATCTCAAACAGCGTCAGTGTGCCTTACCAGAGAATAGGCATTTTGCTTTAAACCTTATGGGAATTCCACTTGTGCTCTGGGTATTAATGGAATAGCATTTAGACACACAGTAAGTCAGAATTCAGCTATTAGGTAAAACATCTGTTTTAGACTTTGCAATCTAAATTAAGTCTGTGTGAGGTTCTTTCTGAGGAGATAATGTATCATATGATGGTTCTTTTGTCATGGGATATTTCTAAGTATATATTTGTAAAGTTTTTATTTGAAACAAATAAAATCTGAACTACTCTTGGGAAACTTGACAGATGATAAAACTGCAGGAGGATGGTGTATGTGTGTGCATCTTAGTAATGAACAAAAATTGCTAATTTCTTTCATTTTAATCAGATGCCGGGATTGGTGGAATTCCATCAGATTTAACAAACAGCATATGGAACTGTTAATGAAACAGAAGAACCTGTTCTACATTTTTCACAATAATGGTCTGTTGCATTTATTCTTAAAAAAGTCAAGTTCTCTAATGGTTCCACTCCCCTTTGTTTCAACAATAAACACACTGATTTTGGAAAGAGAGTCCAATAAAAGCAAAAATGGAAGATGTTTCCTAATAATAACCACTGCTGAAGTTTTGGTATGCTGCCTAAGTTCTAATTCCCTGCTGCCAAATGTTTAACTCCTTGATTAAATGTGCTTCTTAGAAAATCACCTAGACTGAATTCAGTCCCTTAGGGCCAATTTCAATTCTCAAATCAAGAGACTGCCAAGCAGGGGATAAACAGGTAATAATGGCAAGAGACCAAAGGCTGGGACCTACTGAGCCATAAGGATGGAGATACTGGTGGATCTTTATCTGTCAGCCACCGGTCAGTAACACGATGCGACTGTATTTAAGGGCCCATTTACAGGTTCTTGGGGACACTCCAGCCATAATGGCACCTGCCACAAGATGACTTCATTAGGAAGAAAGGTTCCCAACCCAATTCTTGGAAACTTGATTCAGTTAGTTGAGAAGTTTGGGAATGGAGAAAATATATTTTATACCAATATTAAAACAGATCTAAAATATTTGTGAGGGTTTGTCATGCCTACAATCTAATTTAAGGATGCCATTTGGGGAACTGGGGCTATTATCCAATCAAGATGATCTCTCATTAAGATGCTGTCTGATCTTACAGACACAGATTGGAGGAAATCACATCCATTCTTTCCACCTTAGGGTGCAGAATGGCACGATGCTCTGATACTCTGAAATAAAATGTCTCGGTAGTTTGCTATCTGCAACCCAAGCTTTCCCCGGCTAATAAATGTACTTATCTGTACTGGTCTAGCATTCCCTTTCCCATAGGCTTAACAGGCCTTCCCTAGTCTAGATCTTGGCCTGATCCCTAGTTCCAGGGATGCAGTCTGGGAGGCAATGGACTGCATATAGACAACTAAGAGTGGCAAGGCTGGCTCAGAATTCACTTGTGAATACTACAGGGGTATCTATCAGGATGATTCTATTGCAGTTATCCATGGTCTGGGTAGGCCCCCTGGTCTTGAGCTGTCCAGGTTTCCGAGGGTCTGATGACACAAACAATGCCACACTCAGGACAACACCCCCCTCCACCCACCCTCACCCAGTTTAGACAGGAAAACTGAGAGATTCTCAAACCAGAAGTGAGCCATGGCGAGCCAATTGCAAATCCTGGGCAGTGTCCTTGAAAATAAGTCCCAGGTCATTTCTGGTTTGATGCTGTGATTGGCCAATCCAGATGCAGGTCCAGGCAGTGACTGCTCCAAGACAGGTCTGACCTGGTGTAAATTTTTCACTTGGGTAAGGTTTCCAGCTCCAGGTACCCTGAGGGGCAAAATGCTTTAATGATGTAGCACAATCATTAGGTTCTACCTTTAGCCCTGAATTGTGCTACTCAATAGTCACGTAATCACACTGTAACCAGTTATCAAACCTTCCTATCGCCTATTCGTAATTAAGACTCAGGATCACAAGCTATTTTTACATGGATGTGGGTTCAGTTCTATACACAAGCCCTCACGGAGAACATAAAAAAAAAATGGTTTTCACCCATTTCTCCACCTTAACTTCAGGCACAGTCCTTGAAGTGAGGTGATGCATGCTTAAAAACGTTGAAGACCTGCCTTTTTGATGATTCATGCTTTTAGAAAGTTTTCAGAATTGCAACAGAGTTTCATTTTTAAGTAGAAGTTACTGGATTGTCCTCCAGTGTGTACATGATATTTCTTTATGGCAATAGTCATGTGCAAACTTGAGAGAAGAGACAAGCCCTTAGTTTAATAACTTACCAACTGTGTAAATACCAATCCTGCATTTATTTTACCGGGTATTTTATAGGTGATTTTCTCTGTTATAGCAGAGAAACCATTACTATAAAAAAGACCCAAATACATACAAAACCTGAGGATCATTACACCAGAAACCTTTTTAACCTTCCTAAGAGGCAAGAAAGATCTAGTGAGAAATAAAACATCAAGGTGTTTAAAAACAAAAATAACCATTACCAATGTATGATCAGGCTTTCTTCATAAGAGGCATTTGAATCATCACCTTTTGGATGAGGTTTCTAGTTGAAACCTGCATTTGTGAGTTAGTCATGCCAATCCAATGTGCCTTGAGGTGTTTAGAGTTTTATGTCTTCCAAAATGCTTCCCTTACAGGGAAACCTTGGCTGACAACAGACAAGACCATTCTGGACATGAAGAATTGAAGCAGATGAGTAAGAAAGTTTTAGGCAATAGTTTAAAAAATTACAAGTTTGATAATCAAGAAACTATTTCCATTGTGGCGGAGGTCTCTCCATCTCTTCGTTAAAAAAAAAAAAAAGACAGTGCTCTCTTTTAGAAAGCAACAAATCATTTTGTCCATAATTTCTTCAAAAGACAGTGGTGTTAAGCTTTAAAAGCAGAGTACCTTGAAGCAAATGGAAATGAGCTTCATTTTAAAGAAACACCACAAAATGGAAAGAAGCAGCTGAGAATTGAATGGAATCATCAGGTATAAACACCACACCCAGATTTAATCAACCAGTGGTATTTATTGAGAGCTTACTGTGTACTAACAACTGTACTAAGCACTTGGCACAGCATGATACAATAATGTTAGTAGACAAAATCTGTGCCCACAGGAGATTTAACACTTTAAAGTCAAAGGCTATCATGGAAATACAATCCAGAGTTCAGGTTTTTAAGAAGTTCAAACCAGCTTTCTCCAGGAAGGGGTGAATGGGGTGGAGGGAATTCTGGGCACTTCCCAATACAGCATGGCAGCCACTGTATGGAAATCCAACCACTCTGCAAGTCGTTGCATAAGAATTACATGGGGTTTCCACTACTGGAGGAATATATGTCAAGTAGGAGATAGTGAGCCATGGGCTCACAAAGTTCCAGCTTAGAAAAGAGATGGCCAAACAAGATGAAAAGGCAAATGTTCACAGTGGATTTCATGGTCCTTTGGAATAAGGGGGAGGAATGCCTGTAAGGTCAAAGTTCAAATGTTTTCCCTCTCCCCAGAGTGTGTGTGTGTGTGTTGTGTGTGTGTGTCTCTCCATTTTCTTGGTGTTGCCGGTGACATTTGGGTGCATTACAGTGCTCACAAAGGAAAGGGCAAGGAGAAGGACCCTGATAAACATAACCACAAGACAGGCACTCTGTGTCCTCTTCCTCTCTTGACACAGAAGAGCCCTCCTGAGGAAGTAGACCTGGGGCAATTACCCACCCTTCTCCTCCACCTAATCAATACAGCAGCCCCATAGGTAGGCTCATATAATCCAGGATGTCAATTTTAAAATTACGGCAGAATAAACTGCAGCAGGTGTCCCTTTAACTCGTTGGAACAAAATTAAGTATGAAAGTATCTAAATCTCCCAGGGCTGCTGCATAAGGACTGGATTTTTTTTTTACCAATAGAAAAAAGGTCTATTATTACAAGTTGGAGAAGCAGTGTGTCTCAGTGGAAAGAGCCCAGGCTTTGGAGTCAGAGGTCATGGGTTCTAATCCCTGCTCTGCCACTTGTCTGCTGTGTGACTTTGGGCCAGTCATTTAACTTCTCTGGGCCTCAGTTACCTCATCTGTAAAATGGGGATTGAGACCGTGAGCCTCACGTGGGACAGGGACTGTATCCAACCCGATCTGCCTGTGTCCACCCCAGCGCTTAGTACAGTGTTTGGCACATAGTTAAGTGCTTAACAAATACAACAATTATTATTAATAAGTTCCATGGATCAATCTGAAAGTGGAAATCCTACATATTACTGCATGCTTCAGGCTCTCAATAAATACCATTGATTGATTGATCTTAACTTATCACTTGGCTGAACTCAAGCCAAGTTCCTCAGAGCAAAGGGCCTGATACAGGGCTTAAAGCATGCCCAGGAAGTTTCCTGAGGACGTTGCCCATCCCTATTGGGGTGTGGGCAATAGGGGGGCCAGGCTAATCTAATACTAGATTGGAGGTTCCTTGAGAGCAAGGATCACATTTACTAACTCTCTTGTACTCTCCCAAGTGCTCAGTGCAGTGCTTACTCTCATAAAAATAAATGTTCAGTAAATACTACTGAGTCTGTTTTCTAGCTGGCCTATTCCCTATCTGGTTCCATATTGGAATTTGTCTGGTTTTGTGGCTCTGGTTATAAATTCATCTCTGACCCCCATGTCTCAGAGTTCTAAAGATCAGATACTAACCCAGCCTTCTTACTGACTGGGAAGGGAATGCAAGAGCTCGGGAGCACTGAATCAATCAGTGGTAACTATTGAGCGCTTACTGCATGCAGAGCACTGGACTAAATTTTTGGGAGAGTACATTACAACAGAATTGATAGATGAACTCCCTAAACAAGAGGCTCTTACTGTCTAGAGAGGAGCTAATACTTTAAGGAAGAGCTTGGGGTCTCCCTGAGGGAAACACTGTTAGAATCAATCTATCAATAGTATTTACTGAGCACTTAATATGTGCAGAGCACTGTACTAAGCACTTGGGAGAGTACAGTAGAGTGGGTAGTCATGATCCCTGCCCACCAGGAGTTTGCAGTCTCGAGGGGATCATGTGAACTCTACATACTTTGGGAAATTGGACCTTGTAACCCCATAATGTTCTGCTATCTGTAATGTGTGTGATGTCTCATGCATCACCTTGTCCCAGACACAAGAGAACTGTCAGTGCCTAGCTTAGCTCGGACTCCTGATAAAATATCTGGGTCAGGGATGACAGTGGGATGGGTGAGGGGAGGATTTAAGGATCAGAACCATTTGTCAGTACAATCGTTCTGCTCCTGAATTGCTCTCCCCAAGAATGAGCCCCTGGATTTATTAGTTCTGCAGCTAATTTGGCTCCACCCTGACTGGCTCTGTTGTTGCCTGGGAGTGGGGTTACCAGAGCACTGGGTCTCAGTCAGTTGCCCTGCTTCTCTCTGTACCAGAGAAGGACCACCTGAGGCCCTTTGGAAAGCCAGGCTTCCTCTCTGAAGATCTGTTGTCCACAAATGAACAAACTCTTCATGTATCTCTTCCTAAAATATGTCACTGAAAAAATTACCTTTGGAGCTTCCAACTTTGAAATGAACAACTCCTATTCTTTTCCAAGCATAAAGTTTTGATTAATAAAGAGAACATGATCCTTCGTAGCCTGAGAGTTGTGGAAAGTGAGATAATGTGAACCGAGAATATTTTTGTTTCTAAACTGGGTCACAATGTGCAATCTACCTTGCCGAAGTTAGTGATCCCGATATTCTTGTTTTAACTTGTTTCTCCTGTATCTAAGGAACAAATCAGCCCTGAAGAACCGTTCAGGAACTAATGTTCCTAAGATGTATTGCACAATTGTAATTATTTAGATAAGTAGAAAATTGAAATAAAAAAGAATAGTTTCAAATTCAAAGGGAAGAAAGCTGAACCGGGTAGTACCTAAACTATTTTCCTTGCCCCTTGGGAATAACACATTAACTAGAATTTTTTTTTAATTGAAGGAGTCATCTTTCACACTTGTTTGTTTAGCTTCTGAGGAAGGTCTGTGTCCGCAATTAAAGAACAACTACCACAGAAAAAACATTTTTTTCATCTCCTCTAAGTTGGAATCCTTAGAAAGTAGAGCAAGCAGCATGGCTTAGTGTAAAGAACATGTGCCTGGAAGTAAGAAGGACTTGGGTTCTAATACCGACTCCTCCACTTGTCTTTTGTGTGACATTGGGCATGTTGTTTCACTTCTTTGTGCTTCAGTGATCTCCTCGGGATTCTATCTGCCCCAGTTAACTTTATCTACCCTGACGCTTAGTACAATGCCTGGCACATAATCAGTACTTAACAAATACCATAAAAAAGGAGGCAGGGCTCAAGTGGGTTAAAACGAATCCCTTGAGGGTTTAAGGGATTTGGTTACTTTTGTTATTTTGAAATTATGTCCCAGTACAGTGGTGATTAGACATGAACTAAATAAATTGTTTAAAGGTCTATTAAATGTTCCAACTCATGGGGGTGTGCTGTGCGATTACAGAATTATCTGTCTGCTCCCAACAACTTGACTGGGAGCTGTGTGCAAAACTGTGGAATTAAACCCAAACTGAGATATTCTCCTCACCACAAGCACATCTAACTCCCACAGAGTAATGAGCATGCCCCATATAGTCAGAGCAAAATGACATTTTTATAAACATCACATTTCAATTCTACATTTATGATGGATTTGGGTATGCATCTTTCACTATGGTTTTTACTCCCTGGGACACAACTTTTTCAAGTCAAGTCTCTTAATACCAATCTTACCAAACCAAGTCCTTACCCTATTTAGGAAAAAAAAATACTGTAGGTCAGAAATCTGCTTGAGCTTCTCTTCATGGGCTTATTTAGGGAAAGGAGGAATTTATTATTCCTCTGACCCATGCACATGGAAGCTACGGCAGAAATGGAAAATGAGCCTCCAGAACCAATCAGCTCCTCAATGAGGGTCCCCTGAACTGAGAATCATTTTAGGACAGGTTGGAATGAGTCCACTATGGGGTTATTTGCACAATAGGCTTACAAATTTGTCAGGGCTGCCTATCAATCCTAACAATCTTGAGATGAAAGGGATGAACTACGATCCAAAACAGTGCTCCAGCCCACACACCCAAACCCACTCCAGCCATATGATGCAATCTTGTTTCCGGCCTGGTACCTACCCTTTAGGTGCATCTCTTCTGGACGGAGCAGTGACTGCTGGCCACCCTTTTCTGGAGATTCCCCTGCTTCACACCTTTGCTGGCCCTGGAGGATTTTCTTTCCTTTTCACTTTTTAAATAAAAATAAAACAAGCCCAAGCCTTCTCATTTCATCTTCTCTGCCCACCCCATGGGAAGATGGACCTAAAGCAGTATGAACCCTGCTGAGCTGTCCGTGCCCTGCCAGGAAAACCCAGCCTGGCTCCCTCTCCTCCTGCAGTCCTGTGCACGTCTGTGGGGGCAAGGTGGTAGCATCTGGGGGTTGTCTCCCACTGCCATGGGGATCACCCTGAGAAAATGGGACAGGAAAGCAAGAGGGAAATGTTTTTCCCACTGCAGCTATAGCTCCGGAAACCCCCCAAAATGAGCCAGGACAGGGGAAGAAAATGGGTTTTCCTGCTTCATCATCCCTGGAGAATGGGAAAATGAGCTGGGACAGTGGACATAAATTTATTTTCCACTATTCCACTCCATAGCCTGGAAAAATAAGCCAGGACATTGACGAAAAATATGTGCACAGGTGGCCTGAGTTACTTCATCTAGAGCTTCACAGAAAGTCACGCCTCCCTCTTCCTCAGCATTGTCCACCCTTGCTTTGAATGGCAGGTGTCCTATTCATTTAAACTATGAGAAGATCAATCATTAGCCATTAAAAAGCATGGGATTCTCATATCATCTTGAAGACTGTGATTGAGTAGAGCAAAATGCTCCAACCCTACTGTGGAACTGCTGGAAACACCAGAAGTGGCTTCATTCTGGAGACTACTTTGCTGCCCAAACTCTGGAGAACATGAAAGCTCTTTATAGGTGGGGATCATGTCTACCAAAACTAGAGCATTCTACCAAGCACTTAGTGCAATGTTCTGCCCCCCTTAAGTACCCCAATTGATTGAGCTCAAAGAGCAGTATTATTTAACACACAGCATTGTGGCCATCTGGTAATCTGGGGAAAGAAGGTCAGGTACTATTCTTTCACAGAGGACAAGGACTGTTCCCTATCTTATATTTATCTCAGTTCATAGTACAGTACTAATCAATCGGTAATATTATGATCAATAAATAGCGTGTGCAAAGCACTGTATTAGTAAATGCTTAAATTCCGCAATTATATATGAGGTTCAAAGCCTCTAAACGCTTACACTGCTTGTATCTCCAATCCTCTACTAAACACTAACCTGTTGGGAGAATGAGTGGGAAATATTTGAAGATCAGAAGAACTAGGAGATGAACTTCCCTGGTATTTATCCTTCTGACCCCGCACTCCTGGGGATAACCTTGGCAAAATCTAATGTTCCTTAAACTTGATATGGAAAGAGAATGTCTACTTTCTCTGGCAACACACTTGAAGATTCACTTCAATGCTTCCAGAATCCAAATAGAGGGAAAGCATTGAGGAGACTCTAGACCACATTGGAGGTGAGTTGCCCCATTTGTAACTGCTTCACTTATGATCTCTCTCTGTTATTTTATCATCATACCAAAAGATTGTCATATACATTGGAATTGATGTATATCAGAAATCAACTGTATTTTTTGATAACTTTCTGTGTATAGAGCACTGTACTAAGTGGCTGGGAGAGTGTAACAGAATTGGAAGACACGATCGTTTCCCACAAGGACCACAAACATCATGTACATGCAGTATGTACGGAGTTAAATGTGAGAACATATTTTCCATCTAAAGACCTCATTTAAGGATTTTCTGATCAGTCATCACCATCAGTGCTTAGCACTTGCTCTGCACAAAGTAAGCATTTATCAAATCCCATTAATTGATCTGTGTTACTAAATTCCTTTCACATACAGTGTTCTGACTAGGCACTTGTGAACATTCGCTAGAAGTCAAAGACAATGTCTGCCCTTGAGAGGTTTACAGTCTAGTGTCTATTTGTAGTTTCTCAGACTTCATGTCATAAGTAAAACTCCTTTTAGCAGACAGACTTTTTCTGATGGCTTCTTAATATACGTGATGTTTATCACCTTCAAACTGAGCCCATTTCATCTCTTTGAATATTTCAATTTTACATTGGTGTCTTGAGGGGATCATGAAAGAGACAGATTTTAAAAGTAAAATCAAGGCACATGATTTCTTCCTTGTCTAATCCTGCTCCTGGCTCTCACAATAATGATGTGACCATGTTCTCCAGAATAACATGCAAATCGAGTAACTTTAATAGACCTATGGACCTTTTTGGAGGCAACGTCCCACACATGGCTGCACATTTTGCTTAATTGGTAAATGTTTTAAGGCAATTGCTAAATAATGTCCTTTTTTCTACAGAGCTGATTGCTTTAAAGAAATGAGTTTTCCTTCCCTCACTATTCTGCACAGAACCTCAGCTCACTGGCATGGAAACTACCGAATTACAGAGAGGTTTGCGGGTCACATTTTTAAGTGCTCTAATTTCAAGAAAATGGTCCAGAACTATTACGTACCTATTCACCTATTTGCAAGTGAATAGGAATAATACAAATAACTTTGGTGTTCGTTAAGCGCTTACTATGTGTCAAGAACTGCACTAAAAGCTTAGGTAGATACAAGATAATCAGGTAAGAAACAGGCCCCACCTCGTGTGAGATTCACAATCAAAAAGGAAGGGAGAGTAGGTATTTAATTCTCATTTTACAGAGAAGAAAGCTAAGGCACTGAAAAGTTAAGTGACTTGCTCCAAATCATCCAGGGGGCAAGTGGTGGAGCCAGGATCAGCACTCAGGTTCTCTGAGTTTCAGGGCTGTGCTTTTACCTATAGACAACAAGTGGGTGAGTTATGAGGGATCCCTCCAGTATCCAGCTGCATAGCCGCATTAAACAGAAGTAGTGATAACAGCAACAACTGAGAGTTTTTCAGAGGTATTAATATCACCAAAGGGTTTTCAAAGACACACTGTTGAGATGACACTGGCAGTGACTTTTTCCACTTAAAGGCCATGCATGCGGACTAGTTTTGAAAATAAACCATCTTCTTTTTTTATCTAAATCAAACCAGGCCTAATGCAAAGGGAGGCAGAAAGCAAATATTAGAAAAAGGTGACATCAGACAGCTATGTGATTGAACCTTTTCAGAATTCTGCCTCCAAGCCTACCATAGGAAATCAGTTTAAAGCATGGCTTAGTGGAAAGACCCAAGGACTGGGTTATCAGCTCCCATTAATCTATAACATCACCATGGGAAGGGATCATGTCCAACTTTACTGTCCTCTCTATACAGTAAGCATTCAATAAGTATCACTGATTGACTGAAAGGACTGGAAGTCAGGAGTTACAGGTTCAAGGCCCAGGTCAGGCAGTGGTCTGCAGTGTGATCTTGGGAGAGCCATTTAACTTCACTGAGCTTCAGTTTCCCCATCTTTAAAATGGGAGTAAGATTGTGAGTCCTGCCCAGTACTGGGGACAGGGAACGATCTCATAGTCTTATATCTACTCAGGACTGAAGCATATATCTACTTAGGATTCAAAGCAAGCAATGAATGCCACTATCATTATCATTCTTTTTTTTATCATTGTTAAGAGGACATCTGGTTAACTGGTGACCTGTTTTGGTATCTTCCAGTTTCCCTTTCATATCCAATTTTCTCCATAGTGAACACTCAACAAATAGCAGAAATAAGGCTAAGAATAAAATGATGATTAAGATCTGTGGGACTCAAGATTTTTTAAAAAAACAACAGCCCAAAACAGCAAACTATTCTCCAAGCTGGTTTCGCTTGGTGATAGGGAGTCAGAGCATTGGAAGAAAGCCCGAGAGTATTAGCCAAAGAAAAATGTCAAAATTCAGTGAAGGCATGTTAAAACAAATCTTCCAAGACATCCAGTACCCACAACATGAGCAGAGAACAGAGCGATTAGCAAACATGTCCTCCACAACAAAAACCTCAAAAGAATGAGTGACTGGTGACAGGGATACAATCTCTCTACCTGGGAGTCGATAAAAATAGAATTAAGTCGGTGGTTTACAATGGTTTTGATGGAATTTTTCCCCAAAGCTCTAGAGGCTGGGCTTCACCGTTGCCTGTTACATTTCACCTATCCTTTTTTTAAAAAATTATCATTGATATCTATTAAGAGAGAGGGAGAATAATAGAGATTCGAGAGTCCTCCCTTAGAGAGTTAAGGAAGCTAACTCTACAGCTCTCTAGCAACTGCAAATCCCTCTTCTGAGCAAGCAGAAACACACACTCCCTAGTCAAGGAGTGGGAAGATGTGTTCTTTTTTTTCAGTAGGAAAATGATGGATAAGGGCAGAACCTTATTAGAACTTCTGCACTTTGTACCTTCTAATTAAAACTACTTGCACATGAAATATCTATATGCAAATAAACCTGCCTGCAGGCAATTGATATGATTAACTTAAAAGGCTCCAGATGTTGGAGTGATACGGTGGGCACAGCTAAGATCCCTACATGGTCAGGAACTGAACACTCAGGGGTATTATGAGAAGCAGCATGGCTCAGTGTAAAGAGCACGGGCTTTGGAGTCAGAGGTCATGGGTTCAAATCCCAGCAGGCCACTTGTCAACTGTGTGACTTTGGGCAAGTCACTTAACTTCTCGGTGCCTCAGTTACCTGTGAAATAGGGATTAAGACTGTGAGCCCCACGTGGGACAACCTGATTCCCCTGTGTCTACCCCAGCGCTTAGAACAGTGCTCGGCACATAGTAAGCGCTTAACAAATACCAACATTATTATTATTCTTTTAGGAAAAATGAGAAAGAACATTTTGTGGAGAAATGTCAAAAAACAATATTTAAACCTGTACTACCTGGAATAATAGAGATGAGCTGGAAGATCCAGTGATGGCCAGAACTACTTCGTTGGTCTTTGAGAAGACAGGATGAAGTCTGACAGTGGGTAGGTATTGTCTCTATCTGTTGCCAAATTGTACTAATCAAGTGCTTAGTACAGTGCTCTGCACACAGTAAGCACTCAATAAATGTGATTGAATGAATAACCTGAATTTAATTCAGGGAAAGGTGTGAACCCCAGTCCCAGTATAAGGGTGAGGAGAGGCACCTAAAAGCTATTCCTTAGTCAGGATATTTGGGGGTGAATAATTGGATAGATTTGGATTTGTGGTTTGGCACAGCCCCTTGATGTAGGCCTCTGGCAGGGACAGAACAGTGTATTTATTTGTGAACAGCTACCCTGACCTCAAGATCCACACAGAACAAGCAAAATTAATTCCCTCACCATAAAAAAAAACCACAATTACATTCTCGAGCAAACACTTTCTAGTCTTACCTGTCCCTGCAAGTTTCTCCAGCCTCAACCAGGTTCCAGAAACCTCTACGGAAAGGTGTACATCCCATGGATCTGGCCTTTTCCAGCTTTATATTTGTTCCAATGGCTATCTCATGTTCTGTGGCATCACAGGAATGGAATTTTCCTATT
Source organism: Ornithorhynchus anatinus (assembly GCF_004115215.2). Lineage (NCBI taxonomy): Eukaryota > Metazoa > Chordata > Mammalia > Monotremata > Ornithorhynchidae > Ornithorhynchus > Ornithorhynchus anatinus. Next base: position 32,635,022 of record NC_041745.1, read on the forward strand.
ATCCTGAGTTTGACACTCCTTTATGATGGCATAACTGGGGAAAAGCCATCTTCCTGACATCTGGAATTTTCCAAGAGGTGAAGCATTTGAGAAGAAAATGCAATATGTGCAAAAAAAATATTGGCCCCTCATCCAATACCAACATAACATGATAATGTGACTGGGGAAAAGTTACACTTTGAGCGAGATGCATTCCATCCCTTCATCTGAGTCACTAAGTGGACTTGGACTGTACATTTCTAGATGTGCTGAACTGCTGACACAACACATTCTATTTCTGAATGAGATGTAAGTCTGAATCGGGCCAAATTGGACAGCCAATGAATCCCACATCCTTCAACCCAGAAAGACCTTTTGTCCCGTTTTTATTAATGTATTCCTCAGCTCAGAGGACTGCTGAGATCCAATGAACAGGCAGAGCTGGGTGCAATTTCACATGAAATCTGGGGTGAACTTTGTCTTAGTCTTCCTGGAGCAATAGGCTCTATAAAAGAAATTACATTCCTCTTGGTCCTTTATGCACAAAAATGATTCACCAAGGGATATCCCTACTTATGGATGCATCAATGCCTGTACCACCCAATCATCGGCTCTGTGAAGTATTACAGAGATAAATCTTACATGGGAAGGGATGGTTCTTATCCTTTCAAATTAGGTGGGTACTTTTGTTTGAGTTCAGTTTTCCCAGCACTAGATATTGCTGCCTTTGTTTATTTCATTCCATATGCATTTATCAGAATACAACCCATTCAATCTTAGCTGATGATGACAGAGCAAATTTGTTCATGCCTATCTAGTTTCTCTATTACTGTAATTGGTAGGGCTCTTCTCAATAAGATTAAAACTTTCCAACCAGAAGAGGAAAGCAAAAATATTGTGGTCTTTGCATGGCTGATTGATAAACAAATTGAAATAACCTTGATTTGTTCCCGTCTTTCTCTCTTGTTGCCCATTACCAATATGTCCTTTATACATTTCCTCCACTTTCTGCTTCAACCCATTTAACAGGCTCACCACCCCCACCCTCAGTCTTGATGCCTTAGGCACATTGCTCACATAAACCCCCTTTTATTCTAAATCTGTCACAGGGTTTTTGTCTATTTTCATGCTCTATCTTTCCCATTGGAACATAAATCATTTGAGGACAGGGATCTTGCCTTGTCTTCTTTATATATCCCCACAGTGTCCATGTTCTAAACCCTGGGGGATATGGGAGGGTTCAGTGCCTATTAGAAGCAGCATGGCCTCCTGGACAGAGCACAGGCCTGCTGGAATCAAAGGACCTGGGTACTAATCCCAGCTCTCTCATTTACGTACTGTATGACCTTGGGCAAGTCATTCAGTAAGCATACAGTAAATAATGAATAAGCACTTAACAAATATCATCATTATTATTAAGTCACATCACTTCTCTGTACCTCAGTTTCTTCATCCATAAATAGGGGATTAAATACTTCATACTGAGCTGTGAGCCCCATGTGAATTAGGAAGTGTGTGCAACTGATTATCTTGCTTTCATCCCAGCCCTTATAAAGCTAGACTTATAATAAATGCTTAACATACACCACAGTTATTATTACTGTTGAATAAAGTGGAGCCTGGGCCTTCTGTTAGAGCTTTCAGCCACATAGATAGTCCTGGTCTATCCATCCAAAACATAGGAAAAAGCTCAGAAAATTTGAGCGTTGTTAACAATCAGGAGAGATCACGGTGGATGGATAGAGATATTTTGGGTTCACTAATACCAGTTGTGGTAACGAGGCTAACCCAGGGAACTAGAAGCACTGTTGATAAGCAGCATGGCCTAGTGGAATGAGCATAGATCTGAGAGTCAGAGGATCTGGTTTCTAATTCTGTCTCTGCCATCTGAGAAGCAGCGAGGCTTAGTGGAAAGAGCCCGGGCTTGGGAGTCAGAGGTCGTGGGTTCAAATCCCAGCTCTGCCATTTGTCAGCTATGTGACTTTGGGCAAGTCACTTAACTTCTCTGTGCCTCAGTTACCTCATCTGCAAAATGGGGATTAAGACTGTGAGCCCCATGTGGGACAACCTGATAACCTTGCATCTACCCCAGATCTTAGAACAGTACTTGGCATATAGTAAGTGCTTAACCAATGCCATCATTATTATTATTTGTCTACTATGTGACCTTGAGCTAGCCCCTAAACTTCTCTGTGCCTCAGTTACCTCAGAGATTAAGATTCTGAGCCTTCTGTGGGATAGGAACTGTGTCCAACCTGATTACCTTGTATCCCACACCAGGCCTTAGAACAGTGCTTGGTACATAGTAAGTGCTTAGCAATTTCTTGCATCAACAAACCCAATCAGGAGAGTACAGCATGAAAGACAACTTTCTTTCCATCTAGAATGAGTAGAGTGTTTAATTGGGTTTCCTGATTCTTTGAGATAATTGCTTAGCTACCACTATGACTTTTCAGCATTGGTCTGAAATTACCTAGGACTTTAATCAATTTGAGGATGGCAGGTTCTCAATTACAATTTTCAGTTCTCAAGCAAAGGTATGAACTGAAGGAAGGAAACTATCATAGTGTCTCTGAGCATTTATTTGTGACTCAGACAGAATATCGAGTGGGGAGGATCACTGGTCTGACCTGGAAACGTCACTGTTGATGCTCTTATGGTCTTAGGTAAGTTCTTCAAAACCGAACATGTCTTGGACATTTTTCCTGTGAGAACATTTTGAACTGTACCTGTACATGAGAAAATATTCCAAAATATCCATCTCCTGACAACATGAAATTCTCCCACACCCCCATCTATGAACATGGAAAAATCTCCATATATAAAAAAAATTTAGTAAAATATTAAAGCTGAACTAAACATCTGAAAATAATGTTGCAACATCTGTGTACTTCTCAGCTATCTTATTTTTCCTCATAAAGTGATATGCCTCTAACCACAGAATACACTCGAACATGTCAATAACACAATCGACTTCCTTTGGATTTACCACATTAGTGAATGTCTACTTTAAAATGTCATTTATGGTGCCATGATAGCTTCCAATCATTTGAGAGTTGACTTAGTCATTAGGTATGGCTTTACTAATTTCACACAGATGCTTGGGCTATGGTATGACATGTCATGGACCCAGAATGAAGCAACAAAACAGTTGGTGATCAGTGTAGGATTTTGAGTAACTCAGCACGCTTATTCCCTACAGAATCTGAAAAACCAGCATTTGCTAACTGCCCTCAGTGTTTGTTAACTCGTTCTCTGCCCCTAGCTAGTAAGGGCATATAGAGATTTGGGACTGAGAAAGAGATAGAATCCAATACCAGCAACAATAATTACAGAGTTGGGACAGCTGATAAACCTGGGTAGAGGAAAGAAAGGACCTGTATTCCATCAGTCAATTAATCAGTAGCATTTGTTGAGTGCTGGCTGTGTGCTGAACATTGCATTAAATTCTTAGTTAAATATAATAGATATTAGCAGGCAGTACGAAGATGATAGTAGTATAATTAGTAGAATACAAGATCTGATACTTGCTCTTATGGAATTTACAATCCAGCTGGGGAAATAGACATCACACTCAATTAATGACACAACTTCTCCCGGTCAACAAGAACCCCAAAGATAATTAAACTAGCTAAGAATCAAGCTATGGGGCTGCTTGGGAAGAAAACAAAAATGAAGATAGAATATTCTAAGAGGAAATGGGATGGTAGAGTGGTTTTGAGGTAGGTAGGAAGGGCATAGAGGATGAAGCTTAAGTGGAATGAGAGACAATTAAGGATTCTGAAAGAAGGGGAGGAGGAAATAAAGACAACAACAATAATAATGATAGTAGTGTTTATTAAGTGCTTACAATATGTCCAGCACTGTTCTAAGCACTGGGGTGGATACAAGTTAATCAAGTTGGTCTGGATACAGTCCCTATCCCAAATGGGGCTCAGAGTTTGATCAGAGGGAGAAAAGACATTTAATCTCCATTTTAAGGTAAAGAAACTGGGACAAAGAGAAGTTAAGTGACTTGCCCAAGGTCACACAACAAGAAACTGGCAGAGTCAGGATTATATCACAGGTCCTCTGACTCCCAGGAACATGCTCTTTCCAATAGGTCAAACTGTTTCTTAAGAAAGGAAGAATGGGATAATGACAAAACTTCTGTCTCTAGCTCTTTGCCTACGTGTCTCTGCATATTGCTTGCCCTTCTTTTTCTGAGTCACATCTATTTCTTTCCTTCCACTGGCTCTGCACTCTAGCGTTCAGTTTTGCCACTCTCCCTTCCTTATTCTTAGGTTTATCTTGCTCTCTTGACTTTTTCTTCCTCTGACAAGTTGGGTGGGGAGGCTCCAGGAACTGTGATTTTAAGAATGAATCAGCCATCAAAATGTCAGTGGGGTGGGGAAAACAATAAATACATGGCCATTGCAAATTTTCATTGGAAAAATAGCTGTTCTAGATCCCCTAATATGAAGTGAGCATTAAGCTAGCAGAAGGTATATATTCACTGAGTAATTATCCATGGATCAGTTATATTCTATGAAGAAATGTTACTACTCTAGGGATGGGTCCTGGTTTCTGTATTATTTGATATTGTCATCAATGACCTGGAAAAACAGAATGTGTTGGTAATACTTTGATGTGGCAGAGACGACAGAGAGAAACCAGCATATTCAGAGCTAGGACCAAGTTTAACATTGATCAAAGTAAATCAGAAAAATAATAGTCAAGAGGTTGACAAACACCGTTTCTCAAGTTCTACTGAAAGCTGAACAAGTTGAAATCAGTTTAACTTGTAGCATGAGGAAGGTGGTTAAGGTTATGAGAGAATAATTCTTTTATCATAAAAAATAAGACATGGAACTTGAGTTTCTGCTTTGCAGTTTTAACAAACCGCAAAATGCTTTGTTTTACTTCTAAAAAAAATACTAAGTAATGCTTTGGTCAGAGAGTGGAGTCTGTGGGATAGAGGAGATTTGAGATTCATGAAACAGTGGAATGACTTTCACCACAAGAGATGTGGATTTGGATAAAATGGTTTCCAGTTCAGTAGGTGCTTGACTGATCCCTTGGGTTATATTGTTAACCATAGTTTAAATTAAGAGATAGATGGCTAACAGGGGTCAAATCAGGCTAATAATCTGGTATATCAGAACCATACAGTGTGAGGCAGATTGTAGTGTTTGAGAGGAATTCAATAGACCGAAGTGTTTACACATAAATTAAAAGTGTATAGGCTGTAAAGCCAGAAAACTAAGTATATAAAGTACAGCAAATGAGGCAGATTCTGGCCAAGGGAGAATCATCTCTTCTCAGTGAAGTAGTTAAACACTGGAAAGGGGAATTGGGGGAGAGTTTATATACTGAAAAAAGATAGATAACTCTGTTTGGGATGGAATCATTCCATGCCAAAGTGGCAGAGAACTGGTCTAGGAGCCAGAGGATGCAAGTTCAAGTCCAAGGTCTGCCAGTAACATACAATGTGATCCTGGGTGAGTAATTTAATTTCTCTGTACATCAGTTTCCTCATCTTTAAATGGAAAAACAATTCATGCTTTCTCTACCCATCTCACAAGGTTACTGTGAGAGCTGAAATGAATTAATTACTATGAGAGTGCTTGGAGAATAAAAAGTGCTATAGAAAATGAAGGTATTGAGAAGCAGTACCTAGTGGATAGAGCACGGGGTTCTAATCCTGGCTTCACCTCTTGTCTACTGTGTGACCTTGGGTAAGTCATTTAACCTTTCTGGGCCTCAATTACCTCATCTGTAAAATGGGGATTAAGAGCGTGAGCCCCATGTGGGATATGGACTGTTTCCAACTTGATTTGTTTATATCTATTGCAGCACTTAGTAGAGTGCCCAGCACATAGTAAAGTGCTTAAATACCACATTCATAACAAAAAATTGAAAATTTGTGATTCTAGGTCACTAACAGAAGAGTCAAAATGGATTGCTGCTTTAGTTTATCTGAAATCCATAAAATTAAAATTAAATTGGGATAGTTATCAAATATGTCAGTGATGGGACTTTGAGAAACAATAAGAAACAAGGTGGAAATTATGAACTAACTGAATCCTTAGCTCATTCTCCCAGCCTTCTTCAAATCCATTAGGCAGACTTCAGAGAAGGAGTAACAAAAATGGTATGAAAGATTTGAGATGACTTTACGATATATTAGGTCGGTAGTAGGCCACTTACCTAGACCGTGAGCCTCCCGAGGGACAGGTTTTAACTTATCGTGTACCTACCCCAGCACTTAGTACAGTGCTTGGCTTATAGTAAGCACTTAAAAATACTTCAATAAATAAAATAATCATAAAATTGTCATTATTATCAATAATTTGTGGAGAAAATCAAAGCATGTTTATTCACTGGGACCTTGCATGACAGGACAAACGCAGAGAGACTCACATGCATACAGAAACAGTGAAAAAAGATGAAATGTTTAAAAATATCTACAAGTACAAGAAAGATCTGAGGTTCTCATAGGTAACAGTGTGAAAATATTATATTGGTAAACAAAAAATCTCCAAATAGTGAGACATACAAAATTGATGTCTTTGCAGTAGCTGAGTTTCTGAACTTATTTGTCTCATTTAGAAAATTTTGCCCTTAATAAATGGAGAAAAATGGTAACCAAAATTAATGAAGACCTAAAAATGATCCAGTCCAATGAGATAAATCAGCCACCTTATCTATCATTATGATTATTTAAATATAAATCAGCTCATTTATTTTTCTGATATGATTGGCTAAATTTAAAAAGAACTTTTGAATATCATGTTTTCAAAACCTTAGATTCCCAAAGTTTCTTTTTTAATTGGTAAACCTGTACCAATGATAAGGAAAATAACCATCTTATTTTTTTGTCTTTATTATTAATCTTTCTCACCACAAAACCCGAAGCAAATACTGTATACATTAGTATACATAAAAATCAACAGTGAGATTATTTAGCAATCAATCACTTTGTGATATATAGCATTAAAAGAATATTACATTCTATAAAACATCTGGACAGCTGATCAACTACATTAGATGCATGCATGATTACTGTATTTTGGGATAGTTTTAGCAAATAATGATGCTTTTCAAATTGCTTTTTTGTAAGTGATCAAAAAATAACTTCTCTTTTCAAGTCTTCAACGCTGTTTTTACATCATCACTAGATGAATGCAATTGAATTGTACATTGAATTTCTCAGGGGGGTTGGAAATATAGGTTGAAAATGTAGAGTATATAGTGTGTTCAATTTGCCTTAAAGAGAACCATCCTAGTGACTCTAATGGTTTGTCATTTTGAATGGATTAAATCTGAGAAGACAGAAAAAGGGCATCTACCTGAAACACAGTGAGATGTATTTCATTTCCTATTTGCTGCTCCTGCATCAGATTTCAGCCATTTGCACTTGCTGTCAATTTAAGACAACTTGTTTTCATTAAATGTCCCAACTTGCACACAGTATGCACTGGAGGCATTGGAAGACTCTATGTTACTGAGTTGAAAATGATCTTTTCATACTTAAAAATCAAAGTAAATCCAAAGCAATTCATTATCACTGCACTGTTTCACACTGGTTGAAATGAAATGGTAAATATTTGAGATAATAACAATTAGGAACTATGAGAATATCCAAAATGGTGTTTTCATGGAAAATCCAAATGAAACCAATACAAAACCTGATTGAAACCTAACCAAGCAAAACACAGCAGATTAGCTAGATTTCAATTAAAGGTAACATATGGATACTTGGCAGGTTTCAATTCCAATTCTATTTATGTCAGGATGACCCATTAATTTTAAGACCAAGTTACCAGAATCCAAGTAATGCGATTGGACTTCACAACTAGGCAAGTGATTTGAAAACTTCGTTCTAAAAGAAATCTCACTCAAATGTCAACTGCAAAGAGAAGACCAAAATGACATTACATGTCTTGCTGTCGTTGCCTCTACATGAGTGCTAACACAAATTGTAGCTAGCAGTTGTCATGCCACTATATAAATCCCAAATTTCAAAAGTGACAGAAAAATCCAAATGCCAATAAAAAAACAAAAACCATTTTCATCATGCAATCTCCTCCTTTGGCAGAATTCAAAATAAGAGTTGACATACAAGAAAGAAACGTCAATTTTTTTTAATCAAATAGTTGATTCATTTTCCTAATGATCCTGTGATGTATACATGGATAATCAACATTATTGAGACCCACTGTGTGCAGAGCACTGTAATGAATGTTGGGTTGTCCCACCCTAAACAAATCCATAAAGAGTTTCTTATACATCATTAGGTTACTTTTTTTTTTATTCCAAAAAAAATTGGTAGCTCCTCCATAAGCCTAAAATAACCTGGTAACTATAATATAATGCGAAGTTACAAAATACATTTGGACATGATCTCTTAAGACCCATCTACTCTTACGTTCTTCAAAGCTCTTGCCTGGATGAATCAATACAGGACAAGTTATGGTTATCAGAGTGCAGCTGATAGTGAAGGGGCATGCATTCCATTCTTTTCCCCTCAGGGTTGAAGAGGGAAAATACTGTAATTGTTGTGGCTAAAATTTTGACAAGGCTATTTCAACTAATAAAAAACTAGAGCAATCATCAGACATCTTATCTGTTCCTATCATATATTCTCATCCACCCAAGTATCCAAGTATCTGAATTTTGTATTCTTTTGAAGAACAAAGTGACCTTATCCAAGCAAACTTCTATGATGTGTGCCTCGATTATGGACTCATTAGTGATGTCAGGCACTCATTTTCTTCTCAAATTCATGTTGCAATTAAAATCAAAACGCAATTTAAAGTCCATTAAGACAGTGCAAATTTTATTTCAACTTTGAAAAATCACTTCATGCCCACACATGTTCACAGCTAGACATACCACTAAATATGCCTGTGTGGGCATGAGTAGCCACTGGGCAAATGCCAACTTGAATTCCATGTAGGTAGGCAGTCACAACCAAAAAGTCTAAGGTCCAAATGATATGGCTCTTCTTATCTCTAGCCTAAATGAAGAACGAGGTTGAAAAATAATCGTTTAACTTTAGGTTTAGTAATAAATGGACTCTGGATCAATTCTACCTTATCACTTATACTGCCAGATTTTGGCATAGGCTTATATTGATGGATTGAGGCCAAGCAAATTCAGACTTGGAAATTCCATCTCATTAGTATGCATCATGTGTAAGTTTCCTGGTTGTAGAAAGGGCTGTGTGCTATATTGGGCCAATAGACCTCATTTCACTTGGTGATGGAGGCGAAGGGGGTGGGGGGGGACAGTCAATAACTTTTACCTGAACAAAGCAAAAGCCAAGAGGAATGGTAACTCACTTTTAATCTGAGCACTGGAGGGTGCCCTTTATTCTATTCAGACACATCTAAAAATATAAAATTATGGTAAGGATTTCAATTCTCCAAGGGGTCAAGGTTATCCACTGATAATGTTAAGGCCTGTAGGAGGAGCATTAATCCTTTAGGCCACTAAAACATCCACTCCTACTTATGTAATGCATAAGGTATCATGGTGTACTAAACAGTCCCTGAAAGACATAAAGTTCCACCCAAAGTGCCAGACATATTGCCAGCAAATAAGAAGTGGTTTCATGTGCTAAGAGGATTGGATTTAATGAAGTTAATCACATCCAATGCATTAATTGTCAACAACCTACTCTCTAGGGCATGCACTAAACACTCCTGAAGATCTGAAAGATTAGAACAATCAGTTTAATGTCCTGTAGAACACACACAAACACAAAGAGCTTTATGTGCACCACCCCTCCCCCCAAAATTGAGACCCTATAGAAAACTTTGATTGATTATTGATGGCAATTACTCATTTCTGGTAATAATTTAAAGACTCTTTTGCCTCACATAACACATGAGAATAATGGTTTCTTTTCACCCCCTTCATAAATGAATGTGAAGAAGCCCAGGTTCATGTAAGAAAGACTACAAAGAGTTTTCATAGTAAACTGGGGAAAACAAAAGAATATTCTCCTTTTGGGATAACTTCAGCATGCATCTGATACTGAGAATAATTTTGCAAAAACCTTTCTTCTACTGAGGGGAAATGTGGGAGTAGAAGAAGGTGTTTCCATTTGTAATTTCTTTCATCAAGATGGGACAATTGAAATTGAAGAAATAGTTGCATGACAAAAATGAATATAAGAAAGCAAGTGTATAGGCCTTTATCAGTTTCTATTGAATTTGATTTCCTTCACACCAGCAACTACACTGATATTTTTAAAAGCAAATTTACTGTTTCAGGAAAAGTCATTTTAAAATAATAGAACCATTTCAGCTCATTTTATTTCTATAGTTATATTCCGTTATTTGGTATTCCTGCAATTTTGGCAAGCCTTACCAGTTAAAATAAAATAGTTTTAGTTTAAGCTATTTTATTTTATTTTTAGACTGACCTTTTCACAAGACTACTTATTATGGCTCTCTAGTGTGATTGTGTGTGTGAATGTTGTGTTGGTCCCTACCATTTTCCATATGCTCTGCCTCACCAACACTGCCATCCGGCGTTGTCCTTTCATAGTTGTCCTCTGGGAGTGGAAGGGCACCCAGCCTTGGCCCTGATGAACTCTTACTGCTTGGTGTTTCTGACTCCTCCAGACCGCTGTCATAGCAACTCTGCAATGACCCCTGATGTGGGTCTTGAGGCTGACTCACAACAGAAAACGTCACTCTACGAAATGGCTGCAAAAGAAAAGATTCTGAACGTCACTAGGGTGTTATATCTTTGAGTAATTGATTTTTTTTTAAAAAAAGACATAAAATAAACACAGTCAAACCTAGTTCTTACTATTTAAAAGCAAGCACTTAGTACAGTGCTTTGCACACAGTGAGTGCTCAAAATATAGGATTAAATGAATAAAAGCAATAGTGTCAAGTCATTTCAAGTTCTATTTCAGTACACCATAGGTTGCTGCTTGCAATGGTTAAGACTTAGACTTCTAACACTGAAGATGGGCTTAGACTTCTTTTAGAACAATCCTGAGAAACAGCAAAATTACCAAAGGATAAATAGAGCAAATACTGATCAATCACTTGGCATATCAAACCTTAACTACCGCACAGTATGTCACTTCTGATGACACTCACACTTACAGAACTTCTGTAAAATCAATGTCTGCCTGCGATTTTGAAAGCCAGTTCACGTAGAAGGATTTCATAAAAAGAAATGTTCAGTCTGTTAGAGCTTTGGCCATAAAATTGAATGCTTGAAGATTGGGTAGGTTGCCAGAGGACTTGATAAAAACGTTGACACTACTAAAGGCACAGCTGGCACTGCACATGTCCATAGGAACCACATAAATATTGATTATTAGGGATTTGTAGTCATCTAAAATGGCATGTGCAAAAATATATAGCTATAAAGTTTTACCTATTGAATTTGGGTATGCCAAATGAATATGGATTGAAAAAAATGATAAGTTTTAACAGATAATTTTGCTTTTCCCAGTAAGGGGACTCAAACTATAAAACAATTCAATGTACATTTATTTACAATGTGTGCTTAGACTAGGACAATTCCAGAAATAGCACACAGGATGTTTTAAGTAATACTTAAATTATTCAATAGGTAATCAACAAAAACAAAATATGCACCAAATTACTGAAAGAAATATATTTATCCAAGCTATCCCAATGCACACATGAACTGCCTTTACAAAATCCATTCTCTCAATAGAGCACTCATACCTTTTAAGAAGAAATATATTAAAGGTATAGGGACAAAAAGGAAACCATGCTTTAACAACCATTACTAAACTATAAATTGTTTCAAATAATTTAAAGGATCTCTGGTAGTGAGAGAACAGGGAAGACATTGGGCAAGAGAGAGAAAATAAAAACATTAATATCTATTGTACATGTAACAGTGAAGTTGCTTCTTAAGGATTTTTCCCAGAGACTTTTCATATGTTCTTGTTCTATAGGAAACAGTCTTGAAAATAAACTTTCACCCTGCAAAATGTGGAAAGTCATTCTCTCACTTTTTCTTCCCTGCTCACCCCACTTCTTAAGCCCAATCATCAAAATTGTGACGATTTCAAGGAGTGTAGAATTCACTATAGAGCAAGTGAAGTTTATGATATGCTAGTCAAGTTGACTGTCTTCAATGTGCTGGCATCCCAAGACAACTTCTGTGGTCATGACATCACTGAAAGGTATTTACTTACATCACTCTTATAAATAAGTGGAATGTGTTTTTATGGATCCACTTTTTACACTGAATGTTGCAGCTGTATCTGGGATGTACAGGAGAACAAGAGCAATACCACTGCAAGACCAATGGGCCATCCAGTTTAGCAGTCTGCCTCCAACAGCAGTAGTAACAGGACTCTTGGACGAATGATGTCTGCCCTCTTTGACATATTTAGAGGTGAATCATCTAACCTGCCTAACCTTTTCCTAACTTTCCATCTAGTCACTTACTACTCATTCTCAATGAATCTGAACCCCTTTTGTACTGATTGATATTTTCGATTCAACGTTCTATTGGAATTCATTCCCTAAGCCTGCCACTGAGTGAAGTTGTGTTCCCTTTATCTGACTTTGAACCTATCTCCTGCAAGCTTCAGTAGTTTCCTTCTGGTTCTGCACTGTGAGATTTGGAGAAAAATTCTGTTTGTTCTCTCCACATATGCACATTATTTTAGATTTCAATCACCTCCCCTCTCAGTGTGTTGTCAGACATCTTAATATTTGCTATAATATTTTAAATAATAATGATGATGGTATTTGTTAAGCACTTACTATGTGCCCAGCACTGTTCTGGGAAGCTTCTTCAATCTCATTATAATCAAACTCCTCCATATACATTTTTTCAAGATAAATTTAAAATATCTCCAAAGCTGGCTTCCATGAAATGCAGATTAACTTCTAAAAAGATATGACATATTTAAATTCATATATTTTGTCCCCGACTGGAAAACTGTCTGCATGTTTAAGGCTCAGTTTATGTTACAAATGCACATTTTATTAGATATCCACTTTGTTCTGATTCTGTCCACCCTGTCAATGCATTTGAGAAACCTAATTGAAATTATACAATGTAACTATTTAGGGGTTGGGCTTTAAAAGCATAAAAGTACAGATTTTTGTGATACAGAAAGTGCCAAAAATCTAGACATCCTTCAGTGTAGTGGGTGTCTTCTAATTGTGGCTAACCTTCCCATTCAGTTACCATGACAGCTTTTGGATTTTCCTCAATGTACGAGATCTTTAGCCTGAATGTCTAGAGAGATTAGCCCCTACCTGTCACAAGGACACTGTTTAAAGACATATTTCTGGGGACTACATGGAATGAACAGAGTTGGAACAAAGAAATTTAGTGCTTAACATCTTACAAATCTTTTAGCTCACACCAACATCTCCAGGAGAGCCCTCTAAACAAACGGATTGACCCTCAGTAGCATTGATATAGTTATGTCTCACAGATGAAATCTTTCTGTTAAGACCAGGAAAACAGCTCAGAGATATTGTCTATGCAGCACATGATACAACCATTTTAAAATTAAATAGAGAACTGGTGGTAGAATTGCACTTAGGAAACATTAAACAGACACTCAAATGGTGGTACCACTCTGTATCTCATGGTAGTTTCAGCAGATTTAAAATTGGAGAGATTTGCTAAAGGGAAATGACAGAAACCAAATCCTGGTCTTTCAATATGAATTCTAAGTAGTGTACAAAACATTCAAAAATGAAGCCACTTAAGACCACCTTGTGTCAATTTGACTCATGCCAGAATAGATTTTTCAATCTGATATTTTTATTTAGAATACTTGGAACCTAATTAACTCTTTCATTACATCTTTAAATCTAATTAACTCTACTTATCTATGAATCTAACTCACAAATTATCTCTATAAAGTGTGAAATAGACTAATGGGAAGAGTCATGCTCATTTTCCTTTTTTTTTTTTTCTTCACTAAGTGAAATGTCCAATAAGAGCATACACTCGCATTTTTCTAATTAATAGTCATCTCTTATTTCACTGTTGAAATCATATTCATTCATTCAGTGATATTACTGAGTGCTTGTTGGATGCAGAGTACTGTACTAAGCACTGGGGAGAGTACAACAATTAACAGACACATTCCCTGTCCACAGTTCGCTTATTATTGAATGCACAGTAGCATAAATATTATCTCATGTTCAATTACCTTGAACCACCCCAACAGTCAATCCAAACCAAATAAAATGATTTTGGTATCTCAATGAAGCACTTAATTATAACTGTAGTAAATGAGTCCTTGTCCCTCAAACCTCCGGTTATTAAAGGACTCATATATACATATCAGGAGGGTGTATACATATGTGTGTGCATATATGTGTCTGAGTATGTGTGTATGTATAAATCTAAAGCATTTTTGGTTCACTTCACAATTGCATATTCTTCCTTTAAAGACAAGCCTATAAATTTAAGCCAAGAATTAAGCCAAGAATAGAGACAATGGATCATGAAAAAGCATTTGTGCATTTACTCTAAACCCATCATATTCCAATATCTCACTAAGAGTATTGCAACAGATTAGTAATTCAGGATAATAGAGTACCTGTCCATTTGTATGACTAAGAAACTGGCATCTCCTTCTCAAGTGATTTGGTCTCCATTAGGATAGAAATGTCAGAACATCATTCCTTCCCTAAATTCACAGTTTCCTGTATGGGATTCTCTCCAGTCAACTGAAGGGTAGATGCTTGGATATCCTTCTAGAGGAACTCCTCTCTTACCCCAGACAGTGAAGTTATGGTCATTCAGTGGGGACGAGCAGACAGAATTCTAGTATCATGCTGTGGGTCATTGTGACACCATTTAAATTTAAGTGTGACTTGAAGGGAATGTTGGTGAATCTACTAGAGAAGGAGGATATATTTTCTGTACTAGATCTATGTCTCACAGATAAGTAAAAGGTTGGCTACCACCATAGTTTCATAGAAATTCAATTTAGTTTAAAGCTGGATGTCCCACTGCCTCTAAATTATGTTTGCCAATCCCACAAAAGTGCATGCTGTCTTTTCTGATTTGCTATATAGTTCTTTGTGCAGCTTCACTTCTTTGAGCTGTGCATTTCTTAGGTGGCAGAATAAGGCAATAGCATTAGGTTCTTTGTGGAGTATGAACATTCTGTTCATGTTTAGGAGTTCCTGATGGCCTTAGTGGAACAGAGCATAAGACTGGGAGTCACAAGGCATATCTTCTTAACCTGGCTCTACCATTTGTCGACTCTGGGACCTTGAATAAGGCATTTAAGTTTTCCGTGACTCAGTTTCTTCATCCATAAAAATAGGGATTACATTTTAATTCCTTTCAGACAGTAGACCCCATGGAGGACAGGGCCTCTGCGAGATCTGATTTTATTGTGTCTTCCTTAGGGTTTACCATATCTAAATCCTTAATCCAACTTCTTTAAAAAAATAAATAAATGAAATGAGTTTTCTTCAGGCTTATTACCAGTCCATACCACTGTGCTGAGGACATAAAATGGTTTATAGGATCTACTGGATATACAGAAATCCTGTAAACTATCAGGAGATCATCTCCAGAAAGCACATGGTAGTCTTCTTAAAATATAGATTCATCCACCCATTCTTTCACTTATTCTATCTCAACTGTACTTTCCACGCAGTTAGTACAGTGCTCTGAACACAGTAAGTGCTCAATAAATAAAATTAAATAAATGAATTGTGGGCATTCTGAGGCCAGGATTCATTTACTCTCCCTTTTACCTAAAACAGGGTTCTGCAAAGGGTAAGTACTCATTAAATACCTTGAATTGATTGATTTATTGAGCATCTACTTTATGTGAGAAGTACTGTACTGAGGGGGTGGAAAAAAAATATAAGGTTGAGTCACACATTTGGGAGGGTCACACTCCAAAAATAAGGGCATGAGGAGGAATCACCAAAAAGTCACATATGGAAATATTTAAACAAGAAATAATAAAAAAATTAAGAATAATATGAATAACCCTTAAAATAATTAGAGATAGAATACAAATAGGGCTTAAGGATCAGACAGGCTGATGTATAATCAAATAGCAACAAACAAACCCAATGGCATAAATGTTTTTTATCACATATGTAACTGCAGTTTCTTTCTTATCCAATCTGGAAAGATGGTCTTGAATTCATGCGAGTGGCATGACAGGGTCATAAAGCAGCTCCAAGTTAGAGAAACTTGGGGCTCAGCTGGGGGTGGCTTGGGGGTCAGTGGGAAGGGGAGCATGTCCAGCTGCTGCAGATTCCTTCCGTCCCATCCCAGGAGGCTGGCTTGGATTCTGCACTGCCTCCCTACCCCCCCACCCCCCACACACATAATGGGAGAGCAGGGAGAATGGCAGAATACTGGCCAAGCTTCATAACCACTGCTGTCTCCCATTTTCTAGTCACCCCTAAGAAGGTTTTGGGGTTTTGTTTGTTATTGGGTTTTTGTTTTTCTATTAAAAAAAAAAACAACATTGAATCAAAGACTACAGAAACAAAGACTAAATAAAAACAGTCTACTGATAGAGTTGGGGCAGAATCAGTAGAAACTTGTAGGAACAGCATAATCCAGGGAGTCCTCCTCTTTGGACTCTCACAATGTCAATGGGACATGGAGACAAAAGAGGAATAGAAGCAGCAAAGTGAATCCTGAATTATCTATTCCGCTTGGAACTATCTGAAGAAGTTATATCATGCCCTGCCTATTTCAGATAAGCCTTATTTTATACATACAAGAAGAGAAATATAGCCTGAATTGAAAGAAAAAGGCTTCTCCTTAATGAGAGATCACTGCTGCTTCTCATGTTGATGATGAATTTTTAAATTACATATTTAAATAGGTTCTGCCTACGAATTCAGTGTTTTCCTGGTGAAATGTTCACCCTCTCAATTAAATTACTAATTATTATTATTGAAGTATTTGTTAAGCATTTATGTGTAAAGCATTGTACTAAGCAACAGGATAGACACAATATTATCAAAATGGACACAATCCAAGTGCCATGTGCCACTCACAGTGTAAGTGGAGGGAGAATAGGCATTGAATGGCAATTTTATGAAGGGGAAACTGAGGCACAGACAGGTAAAGTGACTTGCCCAAGATCAATAGGCAAGTGGTGGAGCCAAGGTAAGAACACAGGCCCTCTGACTCCCTGTGGACCATCTCCCACTGTAGTCTGTAAGCTCCTTGTGGAGGGGGAACACTTCTACCAACTCTGTTAGATTGTATTCTCCCAAGTGCCTAATACAGTGCTCTGCACAGAGTTAGTGCTCAATAAATACAATAAACTGACTGATTCTGAAGCCTCCTCAGGGTGACTTGGGTGAAGGGAAACTTTGGGACTTTGAAAAGCACAAGTGTTCTTTCTCAATCAGGCAGGATGACATTCTAATTGCTGCGATTCATTCATCTCATCTGCCTGGGACAGTTCTAACCTGATAATTATGTTCACCCCAGGAAGGCTCAGGTCAAAATATTTTTCAGTGAAAGATTTGTTTCCAAAATAAATCTGGCTCGATGCAAACTGGTTTTTAATCCATCATTGATATTTCTTGAGGGCTTATTGTGTGCAAAGCACTTTACTAAGTACTTGGGAGAGCACTTTACAACAGAGTTAGTAGACACAAACCCCGTTCTCAAGGAGCTTACAGTCCAGTTGGGCCGACATTAAAAATGTAGGGGAAATTTCAGTGTATAAAGATATGTGCATAAATTATGTGAGAGTGGGGATGAACTGAGTATCAAAGTGCTAAAGGAGTTCAGAACCAAGAACAAAGGTAAAACTGTCCAGAGATGGACTGGGATGAAAAAATGAGGGGTTATTCGGGGGAAGGCCTCTCGGGGAAGATGTGATTTTAGAAAGACTTTGGAAATGGGGAACTGGTTGGTCTGTTGAATCTGAAGGGGGAAGTAGGATGTGGGCAAAGGTTTGGCAGTGAAACAGATGAGATTGAGGTACAGTGAATAGGCCGGCATTAGAGGATTGGAGTGTGCGAGATAGGTAGGAGTAGAAGATAAGCCAGGTGAGAAAGGAAGGAGATGCTTGAGTATCTACCTTAGTCAAATGTAACAATTTTTTGTTTGCTATGGCTATGGATGGGCAACAACTAAAAGTTTTGGAGGAGTGGAGAGATGTAATCTGAGCATTTTATTCAAAATTGATCCAGGCAGCAGAGTGAAGTGGAGAGGAGAGTGACTGAAGGCAAGGAGGTTGGCAAGGAGGCTGATGCTATAGGTGAGGAGGGATATGATAAGGGCCTGGATCACTACTTGCCTTACAGATCTTTACCCACAGTTCTGTTCTGTTTTTTCCTTGTTCTGTTTCTCATTTAATTCACAAACCAAGTTCTTTTCTTGGGTCACACTTCATTCACTCTTCTGTGCTTAGAAACCTCCAAATTTAAGTTTCAGTCAGAGTTTACACTTTAGATGACTTTCTTTGCTTTAATTGAAAAAGCCTACACTCACAACAAACAACCTTGATGCATCTGTTCTTCTTACTCATGGAAAAAAAAAACAACACTGAAAATGTCTCTCTGTTTTCCTTTAAATTCCTCGTGGGCAGGGAATGTGTCACTTTGTTATTCTGTACTTCCCAAGAATCTAGTACATTGCACTTTACTGGGCTCAATAAATGCTATTCCTACGACTTCCATATTATGCTTCTGGAAGTGTGTTTTTGAGAAGAGGAGTTATTTTAACCAAATCATTTTCATGTGGACTAAACTTAAGCAACAAAATTCAACCTGAGTGTAGTGGTAAGACTATTTTAAAAGAGATTTGTTATTTTTTTTTCATTTTTCCCCGGATCTCACTGGTAAACATGAGTATAAAATTTCAGCCTGAAAATTAACAGAAAATTCTTTTCACCACAGCCAATTAACCCACTTCATTGAAAGGAAATAAGCATACTTCAATAATTCAAAGATTATTTTGTTCTTTCAAAAACACCTGTATGTGAGTACTACTGTTATGCATCATTTAGTAACCTCATTCCAACACTGAGCACCCTAATTCTCACTTCTACAGTCAAGATATAAACCGGTGAAAACAGTATCAGTGATATTTGCCCAAATCTGTGAGTTAAGTAGATGCATTGGGTTCACTGTGACTACATTTTCTATGATATTTGATAAGTGCTTACTATGTGCCAAGCACTGTTATAGGCACTAGAGAAGGAGAAGCAGCGTGGCTCAGTGGAAAGAGCACGGGCTTTGGAGTCAGGGCTCATGAGTTCGAATCCCAGCTCTGCCACTTGTCGGCTGTGTGACTGTGGGCAAGTCACTTAACTTCTCTGTGCCTCAGTTCCCTCATCTGTAAAATGGGGATTAAAAGTGTGAGCCCCACGTGGGACAACCTGATTCCCCTATGTCTACCCCAGCGCTTAGAACAGTGCTCGGCACATAGTAAGCACTTAACAAATACCAACATTATTATTATTATTATCACTGGGGTAGATACAAGGTAATCAGGTGGATACAGTTCATGTCCCCTATGGGATTCAAAGTCTTTTTCCCCATTTTACAGATGAATTAACTGAAGAACAGAAAAGTTCTTTGCCCAACATCACACAACAGCCAAGTGGCAGAACCAGAATTAGAACCCGGATCCTACTGACTCTCAGGCCTGTGTTCTATCCACTAGGCCATGCTGCTTCTCAAGAAATTAAAGATTTTTTTTACTAATTTAAAAGTACTAATTTTGTGCTTTTCACTATGGATACCAGTTTCCATTATGAAATGTCAATTTCTGCCTCCCAATATGTAGTTTTTTCCTATGGTATACAATATTCCTCTCTGCGGATGCAGAGAATAAACACAGATAAATTGTCTGAATACAACAAAGGCCCATTTGAGCCTACTCCAGGGTTATAGAAGTCTTGGCCGTGGTGCCACAGGTAGGTCAGTAATGGAAGAGCACAGAAGGGTCAAACACAATAATATGGCACTGACAGCTGAGACAAGGTAGCAGCTAAGGAAAAAGTAGATAAGACTGGGATTTCTGGAAGTTCCTAGGGCCAAAGAGAGTTGAATAACCACTGGACATAACTGGCCCTTCTGGGGAGGGTAACAGGACAGGCTATATCAAGAACTACTCATACTCCCACCTAAACCCAGTCCTCCCCTGATTTTCCTATCACTGTTTCCTATCACCAACAGCCTCCCTGCTGCACAAGCCCATAAACTTTGTGCTATCCTCAACTCACCTCTTTCGTTCAACCCACATTTTCAATCTGTCCCTAAATCCTATCAGTTTAACCTTTACAACATTGCTACCACAGTAATACAATCATTTATCCTCTCCTGCCTTGATCATTGTACCAGTCTCCTTGTTCCCCTTCCAGCCTTCTATTTGTTCCCACTTGTGTCCATATCTCACTCTACCTGGATCATTTTTCTACAAAACTGTTCAGTCTATTTTTTTGCCACTCCTCAAAAGCATCCATTGGTTACCCATCCAACTGTACATCAAACCAAAACTCCTAACAATAGGCTGTAAAGTACTCAATCACCTTCCCCCCACCCATCTTACCTCCTTGTTTGCCTACCACTATCCAGCCCACACATTTTGCTCCTCTAATGCCAACCTACTTATTGCATCTTGATCTCACCTATCCTCTCACTGACCCCTCACCCATGTCCCATCTCTGCCCTGGAATTTCCCCATCTTTGTAACCAACGATCATGCTCCCATCCTTCAAAGCCTTATTAAAACTACATCTCCTCCAAGAGGTATTCCCCAACTAAGCCCTCATTTTATCTTCTTAGGCTCCCTTCTGTGTTACCTTTGCACTTGTATTTCTACCCTCTATTTACCCTCCCTCAGCTCCACAGAATTTTTGTGCAGATCCATAATTTATTTATATTAATGTCTCTGTCTCTCCAGACTGTAAATTTGTTGTTGACAAGGAATGTGTCTATTAACTTTGTTATGTTATACTCTCCCACATGGTTCCTGTACAGTGTTCTGCACACAGGAAGTGCTAAATAAATACCACTGATTAATTGTTTGACCTAAGAGTAGTTAGGGAAAGAAGGCTCAGATCAGGTTTGGCCTAGAAATAGAAACCTTTATCCTGGTAGTTCCTTTCTCTTCTCTCCTACCTCCATCTCCCAATCCTCAAACATTGGCAATTAGGAGTGGTGTATTCTACACTCAGGAACCTGTGCTTGCATACTCAAATGGACTATTCTACAAAGTAGGAGGTCTACTATACTCTTGTACTGCTTGTATCAGTAGCTGAACATTTTTCATTTAAAACCCTAGGTTCATCACGAGTGCACTGTGGGGGAAAAAAATCCTCTTTCCAAGACAATTGTATATTGAAATGGGTGATTTTTATTCAATCTAAGGATACTTTTTTTGTTTTGAATTTCAATATCAGTTAAAGAAATCTCAAATCATGATATCTCCATCTTCTCTCATGGTCCACTGATGGCCTTCAAAATCTGTTCTCTATGCTTTAGAAGACGAAAAAATGAACAGACATTGTCTTACGTTACCCATAGTGATGCCACGGACACATCTCTCCCAGAATGCCCTACCTCCATTTGCAATTGTTCTGGTATTGTATCCACAGAGTTTTCTTGGTAAAAATATCTAAGTGGCTTACCATTGCCTCCTTCCATCCAGTAAACTTGCGTCTCTGTTCTCAACTCTCTCCCATGCCTCTACTGTCCAGCACAGGTGAGTTTTGACTTATAGCAGATTGCCTTCCCCTTTATAGCCACTGCCCAAGCTAGGAATGGAATGGATATGCCTCTGCTTAACTCTTTTTCCTATAATCAAGACTGGTAGAGTACTGGAAACTCTCCAGGTGTGACACAGAGCAGGAACAGACCTTACAATAATGATAATATGGGGGTCCCATTTAGTTCAAATACCTAGAGATAGGTCTATTCCGGTGAAGAGAGCTATTTCTCCAGTGGGCTTTCAACTGTCAGTCAGTTAATCATATTTACTGAGCACTTACTGTGTGCAGAGCACTGTATTAAGTGCTTGGGAGAGTGCAATATAACAGACATATTCACTGCCCACAATGAGCTTATGGTCTAGAAGGTCCTGTCAGGATGAAGCTATTTTTGTTTTCTTTACTAACACTAATATTTAGAGCTGGATTCTCAACCTTGGTCACCACAGTTCTATGGCAAAACTGGAGAGCTTCCGAGCAAGGCAGAGAAGAGCCCAGAGTTACCTAGCTGAGCTACATATTTGTGCACTAAAAAAAAGTAGCACTTTCAAATTACTTAAGCAGTAACTCACATAGCTACTTTCCTTTCTTCATCCTATCCTATTTTAAATTGTTTTAATGCATGATTTCCCTACCAATAGCAGGATTTATTTAGTTCTTACTATATACAGATCACCATACTAAGTGCTGGGAATTAGACAGAATCCCTGGGCCTCTGTGGGGTCACAATCGAGATTAAAAAAGGGGAGAGGGGACTGATGACAGACACACATACCTCTTCTCCCTCCTAAACTGTGAGCTTCATGGAGGACAGGGACTACATCCAACCTAATTAACTTCTATCTATCCCAGTGCTTAGAAAAGTGCTTGACACATATAATGCACTTAAATATATTACTACTAGTAATAATAGTAATGATAATAATGAGATGAAGCAAAGCACTAAGACAACATAAAAATTAAAACAAAGAGCAATTGGGTACTGTGGGGAGAGGTATAGAAATTCAGGCTCCTTATAGCTCAGAGTGCTCAGTCACAACCATGGCTATAGCAGAACAACAGCTGCAACAGTCTTTCCAAAATGTTTTGGCGGTGGAGTCAAGTTGTGGCTGCTGGACTCTAAGCTCCTGGGGGCAGAGATAACACCTACCAACTCTTTTGTGCTTTCCCAAGGGCCAACTACAGTGCTCAACACACTGTAATAATAATAATAATAATAATAATGTTGGTATTTGTTAAGCGCTTACTATGTGCAGAGCACTGTTCTAAGCGCTGGGGTAAACACAGGGGAATCAGGTTGTCCCACGTGGGGCTCACAGTCTTCATCCCCATTTTACAGATGAGGGAACTGAGGCACAGAAGCCCTCAATAAATACAAATGATTGATTGACTGATATTGAGGGTAGGCATCATGCCTACTAACTCTCCCTCACTTTCCCAAGTGCTAAGTATTGGGTTCTGCCTTTAGTAGCAATTATTGAAAAGACCCAAATCAAATCTTTCTATGCCTAATTAGCTGTTTTAAATCTGTCACTACCAAGTTTCTTCCCACTTGCTCACCCCTCAATAACCTGAATAAAGCGTGAACATCCAAGTGCAAGGATGATGAAGAAGGGACTGGGAGATAAGGAAAGGATTTGGCTTTCCCCAACTAAGTCGTCATTTCATCTTCTTCCATTCCCTTCTGTATCACTCCTGCACTTAAATTTGCATCCTTTATTCACCCTTCCCTCAGCCCCTAGGACTTAAGTGCATACCCATAATTTATTTATATTAATGTCTATATCCCCTTCTAGCCCAAAAGCTCATTGTGGACAGGGAACATGTCTTCCAACTCTGTTATGTTGTATTCTCCCAAGCACTGAGTACAGTGCTCTGCATACACAGTAAGATCCCAACAAATAAGACTGATGTATTGAATAATCTCCACCCTTCTGACTCCTGCATCCAAAATGACTAAGCTCAACCATACAGCTGATACATCTGAAAACCATACCATAATTTTCATTTCCTATAAAGACCTGAAGTGAAAGCACTGAATTGCACATCTGCAAGGTATTCTTGCGTAGCCCAAGTCTTTTGACAAGACACATGATTATCTTTCCTTCTTGATTCTTAATTGCTGGCAGCTTGGCTGAACAATAACATATTTTGGATTAATGAACGGTTACCATACTGCATGAACAGACAGCCTACAAGATCCACATGTTGACAATTCTATGTTTGATATAGCTGCCAAATTAAGAAGACATAGTTTCTTAGAGAAGGCAGTCGTCCCTTGAGAAAAGCAGGAAGAAACAAGAGAACGTAAGAAATGGGGAGACAAATATTACTAAAAAAGGGAAGGTATATTTAAACTATTTCTTCTATTTCAGGGCCCAGGGCCAGTGACTTTATGGGTTTAGTACTGGGCCAAATATGGGATTCCAACAGAAAATACACTTTAGAAGAGAAGTTACATAACCATATGTTTTCTTCCTGAATACTACACTGTGTCTCATTGACAACTTTATTTGTCACTTCCAACCCGTACCTTCCCTTTTAGCTTCAGTGGTTTCTCAATAAATCGTCGTCTTATCTGAAACTCACATGCATCCGTCTCAAGCGCATCAATTCTTCTTGAATGACTTAGAAGACTTTTTCAATTCACTTCATAGTATCCCTCACATGGGTTACTAATGATTCCCATTTTCAATTATAAACTAGCAAAACAGCATCCTGGCAGTCAGGAAACTGGAAAGTGTAGTCTTATAAAGCAGCTTTCTGCTTCCCCCCCCGACCCCCTCCCAACTCTTCTGGCTGAAGAACCAACTTATGTTGCAGTCATTTGTCCTGTTTTTCACAAGTCTGCTTTGAGCTATGCTGCTCCCTGATTGGTTTTGATGTTCCTTGGATATCTTTAATCAATCAGTGGCATTATTTGAGCAATGACTGGGTGCAGAGAACTGCAGTTTGTTCCTCTAATGCTAAGCTTTTCAGTGTACCTCGATGTCATCTATCTCACCGCCAACCTCTTGTCCATGTCACGCCTCTGGTCTGGGACGCCCTTCCTCTTCATATCCAACAGATAATTACTCTCCCCACCTTCAGAGCCTTACTGAAGGCACATGTCTTCCAAGAGGCCTTCTCTAAGTCCTCCTTTCCTCTTTTCCCACTCTCTTCTCATCCCCATGACTTGCTCCATTTATTCATCATGATGATGTTGGTATTTGTTAAGCACTTACTAGGTGCCGAGCACTGTTCTAAGCACTGGGGGAGATACAGAGCAATCAGGTTGTCCCACGTGGGGCTCACACACTTTTAATCCCCATTTTACAGATGAGGGAACTGAGGCACAGAGAGGTTAAGTGACTTGCCCACAGTCACACAGCTGACAAGTGGCAAAGCTGGGAGTCGAACTCATGACCTCTGACTCCGAAGCCCAGGCTCTTTCCACTGAGCCACGCTGCATCCTCTTCCAAGCCATACAGCACTTATGTAAGTTTATTTATTATAATAATGTCTGTCTCCCCTTCTAGACTGTAAGCTTGATGTGGACAGGGAATTTGTCTGGTATATTGTTATAGTCTTCTCTCCCAAACACTTAGTAAAGTGCTCAATAAATATGACTGATTGTCTGACTAAGCACTTGGGAGAGTACAATACAACAGAACTGGTAGACATGCTCCCTGCCTACAATAAGCTTACCGTCTATAGGTACAAAATTTGACTTTTATGTTCCCAGGCTCCTCTTCCTCCTCATCTCCTGCCACCTAGGCATTTGCCTCAGAAGTGGCATCTCTGTTTACATCGACCTAAGAGGAGAATGCAATGACTCTGGAGGAAAGTAGGGTGTCAATAGTCTTCCGTGGGCTCCTGTCAAGTGTTCCACTTGCATAACTTGCATAGCACAAGTAGGTAATCGATCTATAATGTTTACGGACACAAACCGTGTGTGGAACGCTGTACTAATCACTCGGTAAAGTACAGTTCAGTAGAGTGGGCAGATATGATCCCTCTCACAAGGAACTTAGAGCATACATGGCAAGAGAGACCTTAAAAATAATTATTTACAGGGGAAATAATAGAGCATAAGGATTTGTACATAAGTGCTGTGAGGCTGGGGCTGCGTATCAAAGTTCTTTAGGGATACACAGCCACATGCATAGGTGTCACAGAGAGAAGGGCAGGCAGGGCACAATGAGTTTCTATTTATTCCAGATGGTCACAAATGGTATTTGAAAGCAACATCAATAAGATCCCATTAATCATATGTGAATGAGCTATGTATCATTTCATAATTAGCAATTTTTTGCAGTCAAAGCCAGGTCTGTTAGAAAACATTTTTAACCTAACTAGTCAAATCTCTTATGTGCAACTTCAAATAAATTATGAGGAAACTGAGGCATGAGAAGTTACTTGCCCAGGGTCACACAGTAGTCAAATGGTAGAGCCAGGTTTAGAACCCAGGCCTCCTGACTCTCAGGCCCAAGCTCTTTCCACTGGGCCATGCTGCATTTCTTGATTTTTTGCCTTTCAAAAACCAGTAATACCAATTATAATAATGACATTTAAATGCTTACTATATGCCAAGTGCTGGCATAGATACTATTTAAATTGAGCAGACTCAAGCCTTGTCCCATATGGGGCTTACAATCAAAGTGGGAGGGAGAACAGGTGAGATATTGGGAGCAGTTCATAACACTAATTTAGGGAGAGGCTTAGATAAATCACATTATGAAATACACTATTTAGCATGCATGTACTTCAAACATTTTAGAAGAGGCAACATTTTAACTAGATTAGTTGACCCAATGATGACGTTGATGGTATTTGTTAAGTGCTTACTGTCAGCACTCAGAACAGTGCTTGGCACATAGTAAGCGCTTAAATACCCACCTCTCCCTTCCCATCCCCACAGCACTGTACTCGTCCGCTCAACTGTATATATTTTCGTTACCCTATTTATTTTGTTAATGAATTGTACATCGCCTTGATTCTATTTAGTTGCCATTGTTTTTACGAGATGTTCTTCCCCTTGACGCTGTTTAGTGCCATTGTTCTTGTCTGTCCGTCTCCCCCGATTAGACTGTAAGCCCGTCAAACGGCAGGGACTGTCTCTATCTGTTGCCGACTTGTTCATCCCAAGCGCTTAGTACAGTGCTCTGCACATAGTAAGCGCTCAATAAATACTATTGAATGAATGAATGAGTACTGTTCTAAGAACTGAGATAGATACAACGATATCAGGTTGTCCCATGAGGGGCTCATACTCTTAATCCCCATTTTTCAGATGAGGTAGCTGACGCACAGAGAAGTTGAGTGACTTGCCCAAAGTCACACAGCTGACAACTGCATTAAAACCCATGACCTCTGACTCCCAAGCCGTCCTCTTTCCACTAAGGCACGCTGCTTCTAATTCACAAGGGACTAGCTTGCAAGAGACTTTTATAATTCCAAAATGATCCTTTCAGGAAATCTTCCTAAATATATAACAAATAAATGGACATCAAAAAGAAAACTTATGGTACAAAAGACTGAAGGAATTGTCCTATGATGAAATATTCAAGGTCCACCTAGTCTGGATTTCTATCTCTGACAGTGAACAATGCCAGGCACTTCAGAGGAAAATACAAAACCGAAAATAATTCAGTAAGACCCTTCTCTGGAAGTAAATGTCTTCCGGAAGGTTGCTAGTGAATACCTTGCATCCTAAATAACAAAGATGAATGGCTTCTGTGTTGTCTACAAAAGCCTGGCAGATTGCAGGCATTTTTTTCAGAAGTCGATTAACAAATCTAATCATCCAGCTAAGACTCAAAGCATAGAGTGAAAGGAGGCAAATGCAAGCTATATGAATCAATCAATCAGTTGTATTTGTTGACTGCTTACCGGTTGCAGAGCAAAATTGATATGGTTGAAGTATAGAGAAATTCTGGAGAGTTGAGAAGAAGGTAGAGCTGACTAACTGATGGTCCGAGAGTCTACCAGAGCTACTGTGGACTTCAGTGTTTCGTATCATTTGCCTGCCTTCCTATCGGTCAGTGATATTTATTGAGGGTTTCTTGTGTGCAGAGCACTGTACTAAACACTTGGGAGAGTATGATACAACAGAGGTGGTAGACACAACCCCTGTCCACAAGGAACTTACTACAGTCCAGACAGAGAAACAGAGTAAGGGTATGCCCTGGGGCTGAGGGTGGGGTGACTACCAACTATTTAAAGGGTACAAATCTTAAAAGCTCCATCTACTGTCCATTCCCAAATTAACTGAACAGTTTGCTACTATCTAAGAATCCATTAGAGTCCTACGGCAGCCTACCCTTGATGATTCAGGGTCCCTTTTTCATGTTTTGGGGTTATCAAGGATCTAAACTTCCACTCCATTCTCTTTTAGCAGCACATCTTTTGATCCCTTCACTTTTTATTTGCATGTCCCTAAAGTAAAGAACTGAAGGAAGACTCAAACCAGTCAATTACGCCACTCTCTCAAAGAACTTGGTCCAAGTTTGGTTGGAGAAATGGCAGAAAGAATGGATTTTTTTAAATCTATGGCTTTAATTATCCATGCAATCATCCTTGTTCACAGCTACAGAAAATCTAGCATTGACTCTTCTTCATTACTTTCTCATTAGTGCAGAATATATTATTATACATATTTTGCAGCTAGTGAAATGTCTCCTTTATAGGGCCCTGACTTCAAAAGGAATCTTGTTGGGGCTAGAACTGTTATAAAGAATGCCCTGCCCAGCATATACAGACATTTCTCTCTGTGTAACCAGGCCAAGTTCAGTTTCACATTCTGCCCCTTATCCTATTCTCTAGGGAACTACCTAATAAAACTACTAACATTACAAAGTATAAATTCACTGCTAGAAAATGACCAATTTACTGGAAGGGTAGAAAATGTGACTGAAGTTCATTTCCTATGAAGGTCGAAGCCTCAGGATGTCTTTAGGTTAACGATACAAAAATATTGATTATCAATACTTCTCAAGTAAGTCTGTGTACCAATGAAAACAAAGTAAATCAAGCTTGTAGAGACAAACCTCAGGAAAACCAAAGGAATTCTAGACAGTTATTTCTGTGGAAATAAATATGGTTTAATTGTATAATAAACTCAAAGTCACTTCAGGACAATCCAGAACCAGTGAAGAGTCTTCTGTATTGTGATTGTGATCAAAAGCACAACAAATTTGCTCATATCTGTTAGGGCTCCACAGAGATTTTTGAGCAACTCATCTGTGCAATAATTGACCTAAGGAGTCCAGGAGAGAATAGGGCACAAATAGGACTGAAAATATTCCTTCTCTTGAGATAATGTTAGCAGCATTAACCTAAGAATATGTTATTCAGCAAGAGGGTTTAGATTTCCAAATAACATCAAAATTTCATCTTAAAATAATTATTAAATTAATTTTATAGGATGATAGGGTGTTATTAGAGTTCACTTAAATGCATCCATTTCTAAATTGCATACCTTTTTCTAAATTATAGAGCCTTAATCAGTGCTGCTTTAATTATACTGAATGACATATGTTTTTGATCCTGGGTTTTACAAATTTGCTCTAAAACTGGGTTGATGACACCAAAGGAAACAGTGTTACTAAATATGCAAATCCTTGCTATTTTTGCCCCTTCTCTTCCTTCCTTCAATTTCCAATTCCCTTTATTTCCTATTCAGAGTCTTTAATAAATATTGTTAGGGGAATAGTTCTCTTTACAGCACCTATAGCTCCTCATAAGAATGGATTTGGATACGGACAATAAATAAAAAAGAAAGTTCACACCATAGAATTTCAAGCTCCTTAGATAAATGCAATTGTCAACACAGATACAACTCTAACAGAACCTCACAGAAATTCCCATTTAGAAATTCAGTGCTTGGTTCTATGGAGTTTAACTTTAAACATTCATTTGTGGACTTACCCAAAGTTATCAGATATAAACCACGGATTATTTGGACATTAACGCCAAAGGAACATCTTATCTTACTGGCTATCTCCTTGAGAAAGGCACTGTATTTATAGGCCCCTCTACATTTGGACTTATCAAGCATGACAAACAGGAAAATAAATATGATAGTTAAGAGATTAGACACAAATACTTGACTCCCTCTAATACTTAGCTTTCTGCACATGCTTGCGTTTCATATCTTGAAGTATATCTGGAAACTGCGACTAACGGGGAATATTTTTTATTCCTTCCAATGCCTTATGTCTCTTTCCATCTTGTCTCACCCATTTTTTTTAAACCCACCCTTTAAACAAGGACAATTTCTGCTATTTGTCCTACAGCTCATCTTTCATTCCAGAAGGTCTACATGGTCTGCTTTAGAGACCTATTTGACACCTATTATATGCTGACTTTCTCTCCCTATTCTTATGAAAAAGGCAATAAAGGCAATAAAAATCAGTAGCCTTTTGTTCTGATAAAACACCTAAAATTTGTATGGGAAGGGGGACGGAGGTATTTAACCCCCATTTTCAGATGAGGAAACTGAGACACAGAGAACTGAAGTGATCTGGCTAATGTCACAAAACAGGCAAGTGGTGACGCTGAGATTAGAACTCAGGTTCTCTGACTCCTAAACTTTTGTTCTTTCATTAGGCCAGCTATTTCTCCAACCATATCCTTGTGAGGTAGGAAGAGGAAGGTATCTCCTCTTTACACATGAAAAACTGTCACAGGTTATTTGTAATAGTAATAATAATTGTGGTTTATGTTAAGCATTTACTATATGAAAAAACACTATAAGTGCAGGGGTAATAATAATAATTATTATGGTATTTGTTAAGCACTTACTAGGTGCAAAGCATTGTTCTAAGCTCTGGGTAGAATTGAGATATTCAGGTTGGACACAATCCTTGTGACACATGGGGAGAACAGGTATTGAATCCCAATTTTGCAGATGAGGGAACTGAAACATAGAGAAGTTAAATAATTTGCCCAAAGTCACAGAGCAGACAACAGGTGGAGCCAGGATCAGAAATCGGGTCCTCTGCCCCTCAGGCCTGTGATCTTTCCATTAAGCTTAGCTAAGTCCATTCAGCAACTTAGTAGCAGCAGAACTGGACCTACAACCCACATCTGACTCCCACCTCTGTTCCCTCCATTGGCTTTACTGCCTCCTGACTCATATGCTTTCCCATTTGAAAATAATAGCATTGATGAATAAGACTCCCCTAGTTATAGCTGAGTAGTGAATTGATTGATGTAGAGGAAACATCCATTCTTTAAAATGCTATAACTTTACTAATTACCCAGATGTTTAAAAAACACATTTAACAAATCCAGCCTATTATTAATGAACCAACTGAGGGCAGCTTCATTTGCAGTCTAGCAAGAAGGGCCTGGGAAAGACAGTGAACCCAGGAGACTGGCCAAATCTTCTTTGTTGCTAAGGTTTTGTTGCTTTTTTCATATTAAAAACAATCAGGAAGACTTAAGGCTGTTCTGTTGATAACAGCAAAGAGGAGACAAAATAAGATGTCAAACAATGTAATATTCCACTTTAATAAAGACAATCTGGGTTTCAAGTACTTAATCCAGTGCCCCCAGCAGAAAAAAGGAAAGCCACCCTTTCCTGGGAAATTCTTCGATGTTGAGAAGTCATGTTGGGATGGCACCAGGAGCCCATGTATGATGTCAACCTAATGCCTACTGAAGAAGGTCAAGATCTGAAGTGAAGTTGTGAAGAGTTATTTCTAGATTCTTTGTTTCAAATTTTTTGCTGTTCTGAAATTTGTTCTTCGTTAAAGAATGATGCTATGAGGGTTTCTAAGGTGACTACTAGATTTGTACTTTAAATAATAAATCCACTGTGATAGAAATAACTGCTCCCAATCTGTCTGGACTCTGGGGATTGTTCTTAAATCACCAAGGAGCAGTGTTGGGTAATGGAAAGCATCTCATCGATCTAGCCGCCAACCTTCTGCCCACATCATTCACTCATTCATATTCATTGAATGCTTACTGTGTGCAGAGCACTCTACTAAGCACTTGACAAGTACAATTCATCAATAAAGAGAGACAATCCCTGCCCACACTGGGCTGTCTCTGCTTGGAATGCCCTCCCTCCTCATAACCAACAGAAAATTACTCTCCCTCCCTTCAAAGTTGTGGCTCAGTGGAAAGAGCCCAGGCTTGAGAGCCAGAGGTCATGGGTTCACATCCCGCCTCTGCCACTTGTCAGCTGTGTGACTTTAGGCAAGTCACTTCACTTCTCTTGGCCTCAGTTCCCTCATCTGTAAAATGGGGATGAAGACTGTGAACTCCAAGGGGGGGTGGGGGGTGAGGGCAACCTCATTACCCTGTGTCTACCCCAGCGCTTAGAACAGTGCTCTGCACATAGTAAGTGCTTAACAAATACCAACATTATTATTATTATTATTAAGGTACCTCTCCTCCAAGAGGCCTTCTCTGACTAAGCCCTGCTTTCCTCTTTTCTTACTCCCTTCTGTATCAACTTGACTTTCTCCCTTTATTCATCCCCCCTCCCAGCTCCATAGTACTTTTGTACATATTTGTAATTTAATCATTTACATTAAGGTCTGTCTCCCTCTCTAGACTGTAAGCTTGTTGTGGGGAGGGAATGTATCTGTTTATTGTTATACTGTACTCTCTCAAGTGCTTAGTACAGTGCTCTGCACACAGAGTGTGATCAATAAGTACAATTGATTGATTGAAATATTTATATGTAGTATATATACATATATCTAATATAAATATACATATATCTACACATACATATATATGTATTATGTGTAGAGGATTAATGGCTCCAACATGATGGATTCTAGTCAATCCCTACAATTTTTCTCTCAAATTATGCTTGCCTGTTTCAGAAACTAGCACGTGCCTCGACTCCAACAGGGATCTGAGAATGCATAAATAATAAAGTAAATAGAATGATTGATGAAATATGTATGCTTATGTATATATATTTATATACATACATATGTGCATATATGGTTTGATATTAGCCTTTTTTAATTCTATGCTTTGACTTGAAAGTAACTTCAGATCAGCTTTGCAAATGGTTTTCAAAACAGTATTATTCAGCCTGCAAAATTGGTATGTGCTCTACCCAAATGTACCAATATCACCTGTTTTGTATGGTATTGGTTTAGAGTTTACTATATGTCAGGTACTATAACAGATAGAAGATAACCAGGTTGGACACAGTCCTTGTCCTTTATAGGATTCATAGTCTTAAGCTCCATTTTACAGACTTGCCCAAGCTCACACATTAGACAGATGGAAGAGAAGGGACTAGAACCCAGGTCCTCAGACTCCCAGGCTCTTGCTTCTAGCTCATCTGGGCCTGATCTCCCAAGTTTAAGTGCTGAGGAGACAAACCTCTGCCTACAAAAACTACATCTTGCATTCTCTTTTAACTCCAATTCCTTGAAGACCAAACACACTGGGGATGGCTAAGAGAGTCTATTCCGTTTCTCATTAGTCATCCATTCTATGTTTGTTGAATAACAGACACTAGGGTACAGTAGGAATGGGGCTTGTTTTCATGTTACATTTACCTCAGCTCTTATGGTTTTACTGTAGATTTCTTCTGGAGGGTTATGAATCATGAATTTTGGAATTTTCTCAATTGTGAATAACTGTCTTTGAGTCCACTTGACTTGCAATATTAGGTTGGTCTTACGGAAAGAGGTGATATTAAACCGAAGCTCATGTTTCTTCTTGGCAAAGTAGGGATGTCACCTTGCTTATGTTTTGATTTGTCAATATAGCCCTCCCCTTTGTCAAAAACATGTCATTTATTTATATGTTTATAAATATATATGTTTATTTATATGTTCAAACTCTTCCTATTATGTTAGTCTAAATTACATGTAGGGATGGTTCTAATTTTAAACCAACTCCTCTTTTTCAGTATGCATTTTTTGGGTAGGGGGAAGCCTGCTTTTCTTAGAAATAAAGTACAATATCGGAAATGTACTGTAACAGAAGAAAACACTTTTACTGAAAGTCCTTAGAATCTTTGTTAGTACTGAAATTATAGTGGTGCTTACCAACTGGCATAAGAATGATTAAAATGCAATCAAAACACATAAGAAGTACACTTCCGGTAAGTGAAACACATATCCAAATAGGAAATAATGCTGGAGAATTGACTGCCCATTTATGTCTAAGAAATGAAGCTTAACTCTTTTGGTATTGATGTTATTCATTCAACTCTCATATTCAGTCTATTGCTAAATACTGCTGATTTTTCCTTCACAATATTTCTAGGATATATCTGCCCTTGTCTCTCCATACGAACAGCCACTACTGTGATTCAGGCACTTGTCATCGTCTAACTTGACTACTAAATCAATCTCCTCACTGATTTCCCTGCCTCTGGTCTCTCATCTCTCCAGTTCATACTTCACTTTTCTGAGTGGATCATTTTTCTAAAACATGGTTCTGCCCATGTCTCCTGTTCCTCTTGAGAAAACCTGTTCATGTGAAATCTTCTCTTCCTTTAAGCTCCCTTGCTCATACCTAGCCTCCTGGTTGGAACATGATCCCCATCAGATCTGACAGAACACAGCAATCCTTATCTTCAAAGCTCTTCGAAAATCAAATCTCCAGGAGGACTTCTCTGATTAATTTCTCTTTTCCCTAATTCATACTCCCTTCCCCACCCAAGCTCAGCACGTCTATGATTGATTATGTGCTTCCACCCACCTATAGCCCAACAGTACATATTATCAATCAATGCTATTTATTGATTATTTACTGTGTGTAGAGCTCTGTACCAAGCACTTGAGAAAATACAATTCAATAGACATGACTTAATTAAACATTTACCCATCTGCATATCGATTTTGCTTTTCTCAATCAATAGCAAGGATTTAGGAGATTAAAACAAAATAGAGTTGGTAGACATATTCCCTACCTACGAGGAGCTTCCAGTGTAATGGACGAGCCTACAGTCTGGTAAATGATTTTGTGTCTACCTACCTGGCTAGACTGTCAGCTCCTTTAGGAAAGGATTTCATTCTCACAGCTCTACTCATTGTACTCTTCTGAATGCTTAGAACAATGCACACAGTAGGTGCACAGTAAATCCTACTAATCATTGTTCAAATAACATATTCCTTTGATTCTTTTGAGGACATTAGACTGTAAGTTCCTTGCAAGAAGGGCTATCTACTACCTCCATGAACTTTCTCAAATGTCTAGTACAGTGTTGAATGTACAGTAGACCCTCAATGAAATGCTACTGACTAATCAGTTAGTAGCAAACATGTCTGAAAACAACTGGATTAGGATCCTTGTAGAAACTCTTCCTAACCTATGAAGTAAGTTGTTTTGCCCCTTACCCTCTACTCCTTACACCACCCTGTTTTCTTTATTTTCCATCAACAGTCTAATTTCCCATCCCACTGTGCAGTTTATTCTCTTCTCAGGGCTTTCACCCACTTTCCTCCTTCTTAAAATGCAGTGACCTAAGAAGGTGGAAAGACGATTATTGCCTAGGCTTTTGTGACACATTCTTGCCTGATTATTCCAGAACTAGGCTGGCTTTTTTTTTATTATCAGCCATATACTGCTGGCTTGATTTCAGATGGAAGTAATTACACTCTGACCCCTAGGTCTTTCACAGCTGCTTTATGCTTAGGTCAATTTTTCTTGAGATTTGTAGTCATAAGAGTCTCTTTGGTTTCAAGAAATATAAAATGATGATCATGATGGTGATGGCAATGATAGTTATTTGTATTTCTGCAAAAACTGTCTCCATCACTGCTCTACTCCTTTCAAGAGAAATTTATTGCCTTACAAGGAAAACATAAGATTTCAGAAATGCCTGAGCACCCCCAAAAATATAAAACATCTCCTTGTTCTGTAGCATGTCTAACTCCAGACGAGAATGAAAAGTTTGTTGTTTTTCTTGTTTTTGTTTTTTGGTTTTTTTTTGAGAAAACAAAATCAAATACCTTGGACATGGTTTTAGACTGCTGTTTTCCTGTGCTTGTTTAGTTTAACCAGCACAGAGTTTAAATAAATGGCAGTCTTCTAGACTGTGAGCTTGTTGTGGGCAGGGAATGAGTCCATTTGTTCTTGCATTGTACACTCCCAAACTCTTAGTACAGTGCTTTGCACACAGTAAGCATTCAATAAATATGACTGGCTGAATGAATGAATGAATGCAAGAACAGCATCCTCTTGGGCTAGTCTTGTGACTGACAGGCTCATTAAACTCAGTGGCATACATCCTCCTTTCAATACACCAGGTATCTAGCACAGAGCCTTTCATTTCAGATGTTAAAATTTAAGCATATATTTAAATACATTTTTGTACCCAAAGAGAGAGGATTTTCAAAGACTTTGAAGGTTATATCTTCAAAGTAAAACTTCCTCAGGAGGAGTGCTAGAATAAACGTGGATAAAATTTTCCAATTATTTCCATTGTTATTTACATATGAAAAATACTATCTAAAATAGCATATTCATTACTAATTTGACCTCTGGTAGCTGGGATCCGGAATACAGGGGAATTCAAATTTGTCCTGCAATTACCGTGATCGCGGACTTTCCTGCTAATCTGTATGGTTATACCTCAGTACTGAGATTTTAGGACAGGACTCTCTGCAAGGGAACTGCTT
The DNA here is from genome assembly GCF_004115215.2 of Ornithorhynchus anatinus. Lineage (NCBI taxonomy): Eukaryota > Metazoa > Chordata > Mammalia > Monotremata > Ornithorhynchidae > Ornithorhynchus > Ornithorhynchus anatinus. The sequence continues at coordinate 32,671,283 of NC_041745.1, forward strand.
ATAGTGATAGTGGCTTCTGCTGGAACCCAAAATGCAATGTGAAAGTAGGTAGGCAGGGTTCATCCATTGGGAAATTTACATAAAGGCTTTTTACCTACAGGATAATTTATGGCTGAAGTGACCATAGCATAATGCCTATGCTGGGTTATAGCTTCTAATTGACTGGCTGCTGTCTACCCTTACTTCCCCAGGTATTGTCTTTTTTTTTTTTTTTTTTTTAAAGAAGCTACGTTCACACAGATTCCTGGAATCTTTACTGAACAATGAATGCAACCTATACTTGAAGAGACAATCTTGTTCAACTAGGGGAATTGTTAATTAGTTCAGCTCACCTAATTATCATCATCATCGTCACGACCAACATCCTCATCACTATACACATCCAAAAGTAGTTATCCCCTCACATCCAATTGTGCAGGTATTGTTTGAAGTCAGTAAAATGCATACCACCTTCTCTCTGGAATTTCCAAGCAGCCAGTATGGTTTCTGTAGATTGTTATTTTTCACTGCAGTAAATCAAATACATTTGAAGTATTTCTCTCCGTTCTGAAGATTGAAATGGCTCCACCAGAAAACCCAAGTTTCGTTTACTCCTAGCCAAGACCCCAGTCAGCTAATATAAGGAGACCTAGAAAGATGAACAGGGGAAGGATGAACAGGAGAATGATTGGAGCAGAGAGGAGGAGAGGATTACACAATGATAATCCTTGTTTTCTTTTTTTTGTTTTTTTGTTTTTTTTTTAGGCAACTGCACATCATTGAGACTCTTATCTCTTCATTTTCCCATCTGTGAAATACAGTCATTTGGTAAAAGGACTGAATAGTTTCTATAGAAAGCTTGGGACCTATGAAAGAATGAGTCTATTAAAAATATACTGTTGTTTCTTCTCTCATCACTGGGGGAGCATAGAACAAGAAACAAAGTGTTTAAATAAAGCAAGTTGTTAAATACTCTGCAGTCATTTCATGTGAAAAAAATATCTCAAATCAGCAAAGCTAATTAAGCTATATTGGAAGGGATTTAAAAAATCAACAAATAACACTGTAAACCATTTTATATCTCATTTAGCATGTTATTTCACAGCAAGTATTTAGTGCCTTTTTAAAACTACACAGCTAAAGTGCAAAACAAATGCTTGTTAGATGCAGAAAATATAGCCAAGAAGTGACCTGAAATCCTTCAAAATAGAAACATTTGGTTTAAACCTGTTTATCACAAGGAGGAGGAGAAATGAGAATTCTGTCATGGGAACAATGTTAGAATTATGTGATGAAGTGCAGGAAGAGGTAATGCCCTGTGTAACCTATCTTCTGCATAATGAAAATCATTCTTGCTGCTAAGATTAGATGAAACCCTCTGAATTCCCTTGCCATCAAAACCACACAGTTCTATGTTGGATACATTAGATGAACTAGAAAAAGGAACGTATCAATATAGATTTGAATTATTGATACATTCACTAAAATCAAACAAGCCTTTAGCCATACATCTTCTACTCTACATCTACCTCTTCACCTTCAATGAGTTTGTTCCTGCTTGGTAAAAAGGAAGACTCTCATGAAGCTTTTTTACCTAATTCCACTATTCTCACCACCACTGCCAAGTACCATGCCACTCCACTTGATCTGGGTAGAGATGAGTGTCACCAGGAGACAAAAATCTGCTCACCCTCAAAAGGTGCCCTTCCACAACCCTGGGTGTTATATTGGCTTGGCTACACCCTGCTACACCATACCACCATACTACAAACAAGATCATCACTGATTTCTGCAATACAACATCCTGGGCTTTTCCATGTATTTAATAAAAGAAAAGAAAACCTTAGAATCATTTTTCTGAAAAACAAAAATGGATACAATCAGCATTACTGTTATTTTTGTGATTTTTTGCATCACTGGGTTGTTATGAGCACATTCAATGTTTTGCCTTGATCAGATGCCATAAATACTAAATATTTCCTTTCTTTAATAGAACTAGAAAAATAGGATTCTTCCTTTACATATACATTCTCTGCACATGGGTGTTGAGACATGTTTCAGTTTTTGTCAATGATATTTATCAAGCATGGACTAAACTGTGATACACTGTACTAAGTTCATGAGAGAGCAAGAGAGAAGATCCAAGATCAAGAGTTTACAATCAAATCTGGAGTTAACTGATGATGAATTTATGTTAAAGGTCACACAACAGATCTTCATAAACCAAACAGCCAAATGTCTATCCTGAAAAAATAATTGCCTTTTATTCCACTATAAAATCTATCAAATTGAGAAGGATTGTGGCCTAGTGGAGAAAGCATGGGCCTTGGAGTCAGGAGGACTAGGGTTCTAATCCCAGCTCTACCACTTGCCTGCTGCGTGACTGTGCAATTCACAACTTCTCTGTGCCTCAGAAAAGTAAAAATGGGGATTAAGACTGTGAGCCCCATGTTGAACATACTGTGGCCAACCTAATTGAATTGTGTCTGTGCCAGTGCTTAGTACAGCCCCTGTTATGTAGTAAGAGCTTAACAAATATCATTTAAAAGATTACAATCACTGGCAAAAACAATTATCAATTCATAGCTCAATTCCTAATCTCTTAATTCTTACACTAAATTGTGACTCTAAACAAACCCCTAAACATAACCCATGCCTTAATCCTAAACTGGGCTCCAACCCTAACTTTGGCTCAGTGTGAAATCCAGCTCCAGGCCTAGCCTAGCCTCAAAAATAATGAAATATCTTGACAACTGAGTTTCTGGAGGATTGATATTGATTTCCAGAAATGTTAAAATTCATCTAAGAAAGATTCCAGGCTCATTGTTAGCAATTGTTTGCAATTTGAAACTCCCCTTCTTTAAATTCAGAAGTTCACACTCAGGGATAGCTTCTGGATTCATATTCCCTAAGGGACTGTAGATCAGAAACCAAGAAATTGTATTCATTAGTAAGCGGTTTTCTAGCCTGTGTCAGATAGTGCATCAAGAATATTCTTCATTTAATAAATAATGCAATTTTACATAAGAAAAATGAGCTATAGATATTCAGAATATTTACACAAAGCAACAAACAGGGTGGCTGTTTCAACACTTGCCTCAGTCCCACTCTTGTGCTGCACATAAAAAATACACTTTTTGGAGGTTTCTTTCCTCTTTCCCAATACAAAAATCCTGTCTTGTTAATAATGGGTTCTAATCCCAGCTCTGTCATTTACCTCCTCGGTGACCCTGGACAAGTCACTTAACTTCTCTATGCCCCAGTTTCCTCACCTGTAAAATGGGGATTCATCCATTCAATCGTATTTATTAAGCACTTACTCTGTGCAGAGCCTGATTAAATGCCTGTTCTGTTATTTAGCCTTGTAAACTGCAGAAGAGCATTATCTGCCAGAGAGTTTTCAGTTGGAAATACTAGGGAGGTATTGTTTAAAACTAATTCTTCCAGAGAGTTGGCAGACTGTGAGCTCCATGTGGGACAGGGCCTGCATCAGGGCCTCCAGTGCTTAGAACAGTGCTTGAAACCTACCATCAAGAAAAAAAAAAAAAAAAAACACCACCTGACTGGGCAGGCTCTTATGTGAAAGTCAACATCGACTCTCCAAACTGTACAGCCAAACTCAGGCTTGGTTTTCTCCCCCAAGGCTAATTTCCACAGAATATTATTCCATGTGAAATATCCTGCTCATTTCACATCAATTCACCTCTCTATATAGACTCATGAAACACTAACTTCCCAGAAAGATGATGTGAAGCACAAACTTCAATCATCTTGTGCTCCATCTCTACCCCACTTCAGCTTTACAAAATGTCAGAGAGAGAATCCTGTGTTGGATTGACCATAGGTCTGACCAGTAATGCCATTTCATGTCTTCATTGGGTCTGACTAAATTCTGCCTCAAAAGCCATAAACTCAGTGTGGTGGTAAGGGGGAGTCCAAGAAGTTGGGATGGGGAGATTGGGGAGTAGTATAGAAAAAAGGAAACTATCCCCTTTTTGAAGGTCGATAAAGGCTTTAACACAGGCAAACCTGGGAGCAATATATTGAAATTCAGGTGATTCAACCCTCTAGAAGAGTTACAGTTCCTGAGGGCAGGGATTTTGACTACCTATTCTATTGTACTTTACCAAATGCTTACTCCAATACAAGGCAATCAGTAGGTGCTTAATACTACTGACTGATTTATGACTGGCTTTGTCTGAAACAACTTATTCAAAATAGAAGTGGGTTTACCACAGTTAGGGTTCTGCTTACAGAAGGAATGGATGTACATTTATTTTTTTTCCATTTAGGATACAATCCTCCAGAGTACAATAAATACATGTATCATCTTCCCATGCATGTGTAAGGTCCAATAAATACACAAATAACTTGGAATATTTTAGTCAATCTTATTTATTTAGTGCTTACTTTGTGCAAAGTGGTGTACTAAGGGCTTGGGAGAGTACAACACAATATACTAGACATATTCCCTGCCCACAGTGAGCTTACAGCCTATTCACAGTTTCATTTCTGCTTCAAGGCCTCTATGAGCCATGTTTAGAATTTTGCATAGACTGGGAACCCATGTAGTACAGAAGTGATGTATGACCTGATTATTTCATTTCTCCCACTGCTTAGTACAGTGTTTGGCATAGACTAAGTGCTTAAAAAGTACCACGTTATTATTATTAGTTCAGCCAGTTATTTTTCCTGTCAATTCACAACTTAGTCCTCTTGATAATTGATGAAAACCAGATCTCATAATTTCACATTTCAGACTTTTTGGAAATGCCATTTGGATAACCAATTTTGCTTTTGTCTAGCCCAAATGCATTAACATCTCCACTAGTCAGCTGGTCTCCCTTCTACAGCTCCATTTATCACTGGAACACCAAGCAATCAGTGATTTCCCCCAACAGTGGAACAGTGGATCCCCCTTATGCCCAATAAAAGGGGAATTCATATTAGGTAACAAAGATTATATTCAGTTCAAATTCAGCCCATTCCTGCTATTATTAACCCTGATTTTTGATTCTAGAAATGTGGTTTAGGTCTTTTAGGATTACTGGAGCCTATAAAAAGTTATGGATTCTGTTGGTAGCGACTCCCAAAGATAGCTTCAAGAAAGCTCAGTCTGATCCAACAGCTTAGTACAGTGATCTCCACCCTGTAAGTGTTCAGTTAATATGATTGACTGCTCAGTCAATCACTGTGGTATTTAAAATACAATACAAAAGATAGAAATGATCCCAGTCCCCAAGAAACTTCCTCTGCTAGACTTCTTTCATGTCATTTTCAATTCATTGGGCTTTTCTTTGAAATGTTTCCACATGATTGGGGTTACTTTGGCTTTGCATCATGCTGATTTAGGCATATATTGGCATACAAAATAATCTCTCTGTCTTTTCTTCCCTTTCTACATTTCTGACTGCATTCAGCATTCACATGTTGTGGAAGAATCCTTCCAAAAAGTTTAATTCATAACCACTAGGTCATGATCTCTGTCAGTGAGTAACATATTTATCCTCTCTTCCCTTCTAAAATATTCAGACGTGCCATTTGTTCAAAAACATTAATATATTCCACTTTGCTGGATTTTGGCAAAGCATCTCTATTTTCTTTTTCATTATTCCAGTTGGAAACACATGTCGGTTGTCTTTAAGTAACTGAAATCCCCCCTTTTCTTCTTTCCCATCCATCTTGCTTAGCCAGCAAGGTTTGTAGAATCATAAATTTGAAATCGAATGGAGGAACGGACACTGAGCCAGATATCTGGGTGTAACCTCCTCCATGGTTTTAAGTTAAGTATTTTTTGGAATCTGCACTAACTTTTGGTCCTCCAGGATATCATCTAGTGCACAGAGGCAGAGATGAGTTCAATACAGCTGCAAAGATGAGGCAACCTTCTGAAGTGTATATGATAGCTGCCTCACCCTCAACCGCACAGCACTTAGACATATTCACATTATATATTATAAACTATATTAATGTCTCTCACCCCCTCTAGACTGTAAGCTCTCTTTGGTTGTCTCTCCCCGTCTACACTGTAAGCTCTCTGTGGGCGAGGAACATTCTGCTAACTCTGTTGCCTAACATACGCCCAAGTGCTTAGTACAGTGCTCAGCACATAGCATGCACTTGATAAATACCATTGATTGGTGGATTGATTAAAGTGTCATATGTGTCCCCTGGGCATCGAGGACCAACTAAAGAAGTCTGACTACAGTTTCCTTTGACTTGTCCTTCATTCCTACTTGCATTGAATAAATATAATGGAATCTCCCTGAGACCTTGCTAACGTCTTGAGCAGCATCACTCACACCCTCTAGTCCCTGCTACTCATGTTCCTATTTAGGTACAGGGTGCACTGGGTAAAGAGGTGGGCAGGCATATATCACATTCTCAAGTTCATGTCTGGTCTTCACCCATGTTAGCCAGATACATAATAATAATAATAATAATAATAATAATAATAATGTTGGTATTTGTTAAGTGCTTACTATGTGCAGAGCACTGTTCTAAGCGCTGGGGGAGATACAGGGTCATCAGGTCGTCCCACGTGAGGCTCACAGTTAATCCCCATTTTACAAATGAGGTAACTGAGGCACAGAGAAGTGAAGTGACTTGCCCACAGTCACACAGCTGACACGTGGCAGAGCCAGGAGTCGAACCCATGACCTCTGACTCTGAAGTCCAAGCTCTTTCCACTGAGCCACGCTGCTTCCCAAGCAAGTAGGACCTGAATCCAGGTCTCCCGATTCCCAGAGCAGTGCTCTTTTCACTAGCTCAGGCAACTATAGGATGACAATGATGGAAAAGACTAACAATCAGCAATCACTATTACGGAGCACTTATTGCAGCACAGCTTAGTGGATAGAGCATGGGCCTGGGAGTCAGAAGCACCTGGGTTCTAATCCTGGTTCTGCCACGTGTCTACTGTGTGACCTTGTGCAAGAAGTTACTTAACTGATCTGGTCCTGAGTTACCTCATCTGTAAAATGAGGATTAAGAGTGTGAGTCCCATATAGGATAGAGGCTGCATCCGACCTGATTAACTAGTATTGACTCCAGCGTTTAAAACAGTGCTTGACACGTAATAAGCACTTGACAAGAACCACATTTTTTTTTCTAGAAGCAATATGTTCTAGGCACCTGGGCGCATATATTACATAGTATATATAGGAGACGTGATCACTGCCCTCTAAGAGTTTACCTCTGAACAAACTTTCCTTAGGCAAAGAGAACAAAACAATGATATGAGAATATAGATAGAATAACTGACAGCTTTATTGTTGACATGTCCATGCATCAGAAAGTGTTTTATGACTTGCTTCTAAGGCTTTAGGTGGTAGAGAGAGTTGCCTGTGCTAATTAAACTGCAAACTGTTTAACAAGGATTCTATAGATTAAAATAGTTGCAGTTGATTCCATTACAGTCCCAATATTCCAGAACTTTGGCAACATTTCTGTTCCTCAACAAGTGAGGAAGAAAGTCAACTGACTTAAAAGGTAATGTGACCTGTTAAGCATTTCCCATCAGTCATGCTACACCAACCACCTTAAATCTATCTTCTTCCTGAGAAATCTACCAGACAGTGTATTTCCCTCCCTTTGACCTTGGAAGTGATTCAACTTAACTGTTGTTTGGAACTTGATGAATATGCATTAAACTTTATGAACTTCCCTCAGAGGTTTCTCAAACTTCTTCTTGAATAAAGTTACAATGTGTTTATGATCAAAATATTTATTACACATGATTCACACTGATGCCTCTCAAACAATTTATCATGAAAATAAAACATATGATATATATAATGGAAATTTATATATCATATATTTATATAATTGAACTTTATATGTGTATATTTATATGATGGAGATTATATAATTATTATATGATAACAGTTTTATATGTTATATATATTTTTATTTTTATAATGGAAATTTTTCCATCAATGAATGCATAAAACAAAACACATCATAAATCCTTATCTTTGGTACAAATTTATGTTAGGCATGAAAGCTAAAGTATACTAAACCTGAAAGACGTTTTATATTTCCTCCTTAAAAATTATCCAAATGACTCAGATTAAAAAATCAGATCAACTCAAAAAGGTGATGAGTTATGTTCATTTTGCGTGACATTCACATACAAACTACCATTTTAAAAGTGTGTATCTGGGTAGCTAACAAATATTAGCCTTTGTCTATTTATATTTTAAAGCTTCTCCTCATACGTCATTTTTTTTTCTAAGATTGACTCTACTGCTAGAGTTTATATCATAAATCCCTATGGCGGAGTACATTCCCTTGTAGGGAAAACCACTTCGAGAAAGCAGTAGTGTGACCAATATTGTTACCAAAAATATTTTCCTGCATACATACAGAATATGAACACTTTTAAGCTGGATATACTTTAATGGCTGTTATATATGCATTTTCTAATTATGAAAGGCCATGTACCACAGCTATTTATCTAAATATTTATCTTTAGATTCATTGCCAAAAAACTATACACAATGACATTAGCTCTTTATTAAATCCTCCAGGACTAAGATTGTTTAAATAATGTTTAAATCTATGTTTAAATAGATGTAAAAGAAAGTAACAGTTGTATACCCTGAAGAATCAACACCACCAAAATTCTTAGTGGAATTACATGCTCAATTACTTTACTTTTTGACAGCTCTTTAAAACACTCAATTACTTTTTAAACCTATAAACCTACCCTTTAAGTTAGGTCTAAAAACATACTTACAACTTATTAAGTGCTAAACATAATATTGTATGCATATATATATATATATATATATATATATATATATATATATATATATATGTGTCCGCTATATGCACACATATACACTAAAATAACTTTAAAAAGGTTTTCACAATGAGAATTAGCTTTCATTTGATATATAGCACAGTTCTTTAATTTCACATATGACATGTACAACATAAATTTTTATCAAAGCACTAGAGTGTGGCTGAAAAGTCTGTGTGACAAAATCTCTTTCCTGTCGTGAGAACATAAAGATCATTCCTGGCTATAATAATGTGTTTGTTCAGAAACAACTTGATTATCTTCAATCTACCAATGACCTGGCCCAAAAAGGTATTTCTCTCCTTGCAGAGCTGGGACATTTCCTGATTCCTACTTGGGACAGTCTAGGAATATAAAAAGTAAAGTAACTATTTGCAAAATTGAGAGTACTGTGTGGTAGACAGAAGCTGCATGAAGTGTTATCTTGAATCTAGCACTAAGTAAATATCACAACTATGTGCATGACTTTGAATTTGAATGATTTCAAATGCTGATGTCCTGGAACAAAAGACCCTAAAATTTTAGAAAAGGCCATTATATCCCTATTAACCTTGAACATTTGTCTGAAATCAGACACACAGTGCTCTTTAGGCACACAGTTTATTGATTTTAGAGTCTAGATTCTATTTTATATTTCAATGCTTCTGTTATGAAAAATAATCAATTTTGAATTAAGTTGTCCAAGAATTAAGATCATGAAACTATACATACCATTGTTATTATTATGGAATTTGTTAGGCATTTACTATATGTCAAGCACTGTTCTTAGCACTGGAGTAGAAACAAGTTAACCAAGTTAAACAGAGTCTTGTCCCACTTAGGACTTCACAGTCTAAGTGAGAGGGAGAACAGGCATTGACTCTGCTTTGCAGATGAGGAAACTGAGACACAGAGAAGTTGAGTGACTTGCCCAAGATCACACAGCAGGCAATCGGCAGATCCAGAATTAGAACCCAGGTCCTTTGATTCCCATGCCCATGTTATTTCCACTATTATATAATCTCTGCCTTTCTGGGTTGGCAGGGATGAGGCGTCTCCGTCATGAGTCTTTCTGCCTTGGTTTTAGTGCCAATAAACCTCCACAGTTACTGCTTATGCCCTATTCTATCAGAAAACTGACTGGCACTGCCAGGCTTAGACAGGCCTAACCTCAATTTATCTGTCCAATTTACTCAGTGCCTTCACCCCTCAGATTTTCCCACAGGCAGATGGTGGGATACATTTCCAATGGGTGCCTCCGCTACTCCTCCATAACCCCACTGTCAGGACCTGTTGGATCACTCCTCTCCTGGTGGACCGAAAATCAGCCTTAGGATCAATGACTGCAGGGGACAGGCCTGGAGTAATGGGGGTGAGCAGTTTAAGGACAGAATTACTGTACCAGCAAAGAGTTCAGCTGTTGAAGGATAGCACAGGCCAATGGAAAGAACACAGACCTGGGAGTCAGAGGACTTGAGTTTTAATCTCAGGTCTGCCACTTGTCCGCTGGGTGACCTTGGACAAGTCACTTCACTTCTCCATATCTCAGTTTTGTCATCTGTAAAATGGGGATTCAATCCTATTCCCTCCTACACGGACCACGAGCCCCATGTGGGACAGGGACTGAATTCAACCTGATTATCTCGTAACTACCCCAGTGCTTAGTACATTCTAATAATAGTAATTCTAATAGTAATAGCAATTCGTAATTCTAATAGTAATCCCCCGATTAGACTGTAAGCCCGTCATTGGGCAGGGATTGTCTCTGTTGCTGAATTATACATTCCAAATGCTTAGTACAGTGCTCTGCACATAATAAGCGCTTAATAAATACTACTGTATGAATGACTGAATACATTGTAAACACTTAACAAGTACAATGATAATAATAATGACATAATAATAATTCAAACCCATTATTCCCTGCTTTACTCGCACACTCTACTATCTGAACTAGCAACTCCCTGTTGACAGTCTTCTCTCCAGTCTCCTCCAAAACCCAGAGATGGCCTTAATTCTAGTTTTCTAATTGAACTAACTTCACCACTGACCTTCAGGATGCTGAAACAATTTTCTCAGCCTACTAGCATTACTGAGTGTCTTTCTATGTTTATTATACTAAGTGGTCTGCTATCAGCCTTACAGAGTTAATGTACTTTGCAGAAGTACCTCATGTCTTCCCAAGGAGCAGGCTAGGCATGAGGAGATTTGTGCTCAATTAAAACTATTTAATAATAGCAATCCCAGAAGCTGAGTTGGCATATCAATTAAAGTTAATGTGACTTAGGTTTTTCCTCAGTAAAGTGGAGATACTTTCTCCCTACATACCTCAAGGGAAATTGAGTAGATTATATGAAAATCTGTGAAATGAGCTGCAGCAAGTGTGTTTGAAAAGGGATATTCTATTAATATCTAGTTAATAATTTTGATGGGCAATATATTTCCTTCATTTACATCTCTGTCCAGTTGTAATGAATCAGGTTTTTAGAGTTTCTCTGTCTCCTACGCAAGACTTTCCTCTACATTATAAAAATGAGGGGAAAAATGATTCTATCAAGTTGGGATGCTTGAATAATAATAAGAATGGTATTTGTTAAGCACTTACTATGTGCCAAGCACTATTCTAAGCACTGATAGAGTGTAGGTGATGTTTACTGTCTGGTAGAACAAACACTTTTCAAGTAATTCAGCTGTTGTAATGACCCTCTTGTTGCAATTTTTTTTGGACATCCTGCTATAATTCATTGGCCTCACACATCCTTCCCAGTGAAGGTAAGATGCAACATTGTTTCAGTGACACATCTTCCATTACCAATTTTTTCTTTCCCCACAATTCCCCTTTCCATCCTTGTTGCTCTCCAACTTCTCTCCCACTTCTCCAACACCTGTACTTGAGATGTCTTACCTCAGTGATAAGAAACCAGATCGCACATGTAGCTCTGTTGGACAAGAATGTGATGGGGACACTGTAAGTGAGGATGCAAAGGAAGGGAATAGGGAAGCAATTAATGGAAAAGAGAAGAAAAAACTAGAAGACAGCTAATCAGTTTTGTTATGACTCTAAATGAATGACAAGAAATAGATCACAAGTTTCTTGGATATAGAATCCAGCTAGATTCTGCATGTAAGGGCCTCTAAATTAAGTCCCAGGGGTACCAATTTCATAGTTTTTGATTCAATCAAGACTGATGCCTACATTTTCCTTTGAAACTGTACCACTAGACTTAATTACGTTTTTAATTACACTATTTTCAAATCCATGCTTGCATCCATCCTGCCTGAAGATTTTCCCAATGAGCCCCTAAAGCACATTTTAAAGACTTTTTTATGTGCCCATTATGGATGATAATGACCTCTACATGCCTCTAAAGGAACAAGATCCAGTGCCTTTTTTATTGCCTCCTTTCCCTCCACCAGTTATATTTCCTGCTTTCTTTTCATGCTTTCTGAAATGGTATTTCATCAATATAGAATACAATTCATCTCCAAGCAGTGAAGGTCTTAAAATCTGTGCATGATGAATTATGGGAGTCAATATTACCCTAATACAGTAGAGATCAGTGGAGGGACTGTAGCATCCTTCAGCTACATCCAGCAAATTGTAGTGTATTCAGCAAATTTCAAGTTCCACCTTGGCTATTTATCTTATTAAACAGAAGCATGTCTAGTGAAAGCCACTTGTTTACCATGTGACCTTGGACAAGTCACTTATCTTCTCCGTGCCTGTTACCTCATCTTTAAAATAAGTATTAAGACTATAAGCCTTATGTGGGACAGGGGCTGTGTCCAACCTGATTAATTTATATCTAACCTAGCACTTAGTACAGTGAATGGCACATATTAACTGCTTAACAAACGCCATAAAAAATGCTGACTGTAAAAACTTAATATTGCTCCAATCTTCCTATCCTACAGAATTAAAACAACACTTCCCTATTTAGTAGTTTCCAGTCCACTTAAGCCAAGCATGAATTGAGTGTAATAAATCCCTGAGATACCCCATTACATGATAACTCAGCAACGATGCCCTTTTACCTGAATGGAAAATTTTCATCTTCACATGTAACAAGACTATTTGGATACATTTCCTGCCACTCTATATTCTAAAAATGATCTTGAACATCTTTCCACTATCATACACTGAATTTTAGAACCTTCATAGTCTCATTTTAATCCCATTATAATAGCAATTGTGATACTTTTTAGGTACTTACTATGTGTCAAATACTGAAAATACAAGATAATCAGGATGCACACAGTCCCTGTCCCCAGTGGGGCTTCTAGTCTAAATGCTGTTTCTGTAATTGAGCCATATCTTCCTACATTTTCTTAACTCATATTCCATTTTTAAATTCCTCAGAAACAAAGTTTCCCTTCTTGGATTAAATCTATTTTCACCTTTTCCCCCAACCCTTTGAATAACCTTAGTTTCTGCTTCAAAGCCCTGACCATCTTCCTCTGGAGTCCATTTTATTATCCACTCATAAAATTATAAGAATGGAGCCATTTTGTCCATCCTCCTCTTACTGAAAAGTTAGTCCCCCTGCTCCTCCCCATCTTCAGATTACATAGATCCCTCAGATAGCACACTTTTCTGGGCATGAATTCATATTCACAGGTAGTTCCCTAAGAATGGAGTCCTCTGGAGGATTTCTGTAGGGACCAGGGCTTCCATATAGACAGAAGCCCAAGGACGTCTCTTGTGGTTCACTTTGGTCCCCAAGTCCAGTAAATTCCTAGGTATCTGATATTTCCAAGGCTTCTACCCCCTAAGCACTTAGTTTGCCATCCCCAACATCATCTCTGTACACTTCCTTATCCTCGGTTGCTTCCTTAACACGAAATTTATTTTCAAGTCTGTCTCCCCTGCTCAAGTGTCAACTCCTTTAGCGCAGAGATCATGTCTACCAACGGGAGAGTCTACCAAACTCTTCCAAATTTTTCATACAGTGCTCTGCACAAATTAAACTCTCAATAAATACCACTGATTGATTGGAGCATTTTAATCAACCCAAAGTGATTTTGGAGGAGTTCTAGTTCACATCACTTAATTTCTTTCTGAATCAAGAGAATTCAGCCCTGCCTTCACTGCCCAAAAAGGGCTAGGGTGGGGCTCTTAAATCCACCCACAACTTCAGGCAGCCCCAGAGATCCCCTGAGTAGGGCTCATGGGAGGGATGTGGGGAGGAAGATCTCTTTTCCAGACAAACAAGACACAGGATGTGCTTCCTAGCAAACTCCAGAGAGAACTGGTATTTTATAGTCATTCCTATCCACCCCAATATGATCATTCTTTCCAAGATATATGAGCACATGTATTTGAGCCAGCAGCATTATACATTGAATTTGCCCTGACAAATTCACTGCCCAAGGAATTCCTCAAACAAGCAAAAAAAAACAAAAACAGGGCTCTGGAGAAGACATGATACATTATGGAAAATAATAGCAGTATTTCAAGCTGAATTCTAATGAAGAAAAGAGCTAAGGTGAAGAGAAGCAAAGGGCAAAGATGGAGATAAGATCCAGTTCATGTATCAACATTTAATTCCTTTTACCTGGGCCTAAAGTATTTAAGGCCAGATGCAGACGCTTATTTGATACTGTCAAAGATTTTGCTTTCTCTCACAGCTATGTCTTCATACCTTTCATCTCCTTCACCAGTCGATACCTCCATCCTAGCTGTTAAAATCCCTTCCTTTTGAACTCAAATGATTCTGTGCCCCTTTTGAAATGGTTTTCCTCAGGAATATCTGTTATCCCCATATTCAGAGTCCTTACCCTCACAGTTGTGCTCAATCACATGGCATAAACTGAAGCACTCTCTGCCTTTCAGGCCAATGTGTTGATATTTGGACTTCCATGTGGTTTAGAAGATAGGATTGTTGTATTCTTTGACACACACTAAAATTCAAAGGACACAAAAGATTGGCCCAACTGAGATTTGGGGTTTTAACTATGTTTCCCCAGAAAATTAAGATCTTCAAAATCAAATCACCTCATATTAATGTTCTCAAGGTATTGCTCATCCAAAATATTTACAACTCTGGGAAAAGACGTAACAGTGACCAGTAAGAATAATGTGTGTGCTATGCTCTTCCAGTTGGAGAAACTGGAGAAGTAGCTTGCCTTAGTGGATAGAGCACAGGCCTTGGAGTCAGAAGATCATGGGTTTGAATTCTGGCTCTGCTACATGTCTGCTGTGTGACCTTGGTCAAGTCACTTCACTTCTCTGGGTCTCAGTTACCTCATCTGTAAACTGGGAATTGTGTGAGCCTCATGTGGGACAGGGAGTAACTTGAATCTACCCCAGTGCTTGGCACATAGTAATTGCTTAATAAGTACCATAATTATTATTATTACAGTTAAGGAAAACTCATATTATAGCAATGTTCCAGAGTTTGATGTATCTGGACACATACTGTGAGAAGAATGTTTCCTAATTCTGCCATCGCATTCTATTCAAAACACAGAAGCGACTGAGTATATTTAACAGTAATCTGTTACATTCCTCTTTGGTGTATTTAGCATATGTAGTTATGTGGTGGACAGCCTGAGGAAGAGGGTGAGATTATGACAGAAAAGATTTCTAATCAAATCTCATATTTAGATATACTTGCATTCCCTGCCTTATGTTTTATTAAGTATGATTATCATTACTTAAACATAAGCCATTTTGATCCGGGGGGAGAAGGTAAATTCGGAGCAGTTGTTTTAATTTCTCACATCTTGTGAATTTGATACCTAAAATACACATCCACTTGATGTACAGTATTTGTGACATATGCTTCCAGAAACTTTCCCTAAAAATAATTACTCTGCTGATAAGTTTCTATATTTACTGGACTAAGTCAGTATCTCATATGAATAGTCCTCTTTGGTAGGTACCATAGACAAAAGATATGTGACAGTTTTGGTAGAATGTGACTGATTTAGCCTATATTTTTACCACAAGAAATGTCACCAATAACTTAGGAAATGGGGAAAAAAAATTCTAAACAACAAACTACTCTCTCTCCAGAACTCCAGAGTCTTGTACTGATATGTAGACAGAGAGCATTTTCTTATTGAAGCTAAATGACATCTCCCTCCACCAACCAGAAAATCAATGTTCTGGGAATTCCGTGAAGTTAATGGTAGCTCTTGGTATAGATGAATCTCTCAAGAATGGAAACTGAGTGCTAGTCTTCAAAACAACCAGCAATCCCAAATAACTCCCTGTATACCATGGCAAATATGAATCATCTGACCATCCAGCCACTGAAGAAAGATGAGTTGCCCAGCACTTCAAATTCATCAATTGGGAAGTGAAATGTTTCATGAAGGCCTCAAAGAAATCTAGTCATCTTAAACAGGACAGGGGTGTAACTTCTAAAGAATAGGGACCAGAACAGTGGGTACAGAAGGTAGAGGGATAAGTAGAATGAGGAAGAGGTAGCAAGGGGAAAAGGGAGAAGAAAAGATAAAGAGAGAAAGGGAAATAGCAACAAAGAAGAGGGCTTAAAATAATGCAGAGGGATGTAGAGAAAAGGGTAAAACGTGGAGAGAAAAAAAGGGGTAAAGAGAGGAGATGAAATGGAACAAATCACCCAGATCCTGGATGATAATGTTATCTGGTGCCACCCAGTGCTGGCAGTACTGGCCCGGAGCTCTGGGGATGTTAACCAATTCAAAACCTGGTCTCTACTGAAAATGCCAAGTGAAAGTGCTGGCAAAAAATAATAATAAAAAAAATAAAAAATGACAAACCCACCTACCACCAGCAACAAGGTCGCAGCCCAGGAGACAAGCTGCCATCACCCAAATGCCACGACTGATCCATGTATCTTTTAAATATTGTACTAAGCACTTAGAAGAGTACACTACAGTAGAAGTGGTAGGCATGGTCTCTTCACTAAAGGAGTTTATAATCTAGTGGTAGTAAATGTTCAGAAAATAGTTTTGATTGTCTTCTCTCCTTTCACCAGGCTATATGATAATAATAATAATAATGTTGTATTTGTTAAGCACTTACGATGTACCAAACACTGTTCTAAGCTCTGGGGTAGATACAAGGTAATCAGGTTGTCCCACATGGGGCTCATAGTCTTAATCACCATTTTACAGATGAGGTAATTGAGGCACAGATAAGTGAACTGACTTGCCCAAAGTCACACAGTTGAAATGTGGTCTCTCAGGTGATACTCATAGTCATCACAGTATTTTCATCAACTAATTAAGATGGTGGCAATTCTTTTGGCTTTCATTTGCTTTAATGCAATATGAACTTAATAGCTATGCAGGCTGCATCTTCATTTGGATGGCCTATGTTCTGGGAAATAAAACATTAATGAAAAAAGAAAATCTTATTTAAAAATCCCCAGAAAATATGATTGCCTACTATTAAAGACAAAGGCACATGCCAACATAGAAATATGTAGCATTCTGTGGCAGTCTTTTGAATTTAATGGTTTGCATTAGATTGATGTTTAAATGGAGGAAAGCATATTTTGAGTTTTTAACTGGGTTGCAATAACCTAAATATTAACACCATGAGGTTTGTTCATGAACCCCAAGAATTCTGTCTCTCAACCTCTGTTATTATTTGGGGTTTTGTTTTGCATGAGAGGATCACGAGGCAGATGGAATGGAAAGGAAATGGAGAGGAGATGGAGAGGTAGATGGGTTAGATAGTGCTCAGGAAACATTCAATTGAGCCTTGCAATCCTACTGGCAATTGCAAAGGATGTACTGAGGGTGCCCTTGAATACATGTGGCAAAGCAAGGAGGGAGATAAAAGAGAAAGATGTGTGTTCCACAACAGGTCACTTCAACACTTTCTTTGAAGCAAGATCAGACAACTCATTTGCTTTAGGGACCAGATGAGAGGGTGGAGAGAGAAGAGGTGGGAACCCAATTCAACAGTTCCCTTAAATTACTTTTAAGAGTGAATATTCATGAACTCTGGGATCATCATCTAAGGCCCCAAATTTCAGAGCATGAATTTTTGTTTTATAATCTCTGTCAGATCACATTTCTGACAGCATTACTGAAAATGATGGATTTTTTTATGTTGTATAATGATGGATAATCACTATTAATAATAACTAATATGACTTCAAATTTGAGCTCTTTTAAGGGAAGCATTCCAATGGCATACCTTTAAAGGAACTCTGGCGTGATTGACAGACCTAGATTTTTACCCTACATTAAAAATAGTGTGCTGTTTTTAAACAGCTTTTCTAATCTAGACCTAGAGATTAGTTCCTCATCCTGAAAATTTCTCTCTGATAAAAATGAACTGATCACGATGAAACAGAAAACTAAAACAAAACTGATGCTCTTGCTCCTTATGGACAGAGATCATCTAGACCTATTTTTAAGTATTGTATTCTCCCAAGACCTCAGTACAGTGCTCTTCACAAGTGCTCAATAAATATCAATGATTGAAATATGGATGTTTCTTCACCTTCAGCAAATAAATCCTCTATAACTATATGTTCATCTCACTTCTCTTTTCTGAGAAAAGACTGAAACTGGGTGGTTACTTTAGTTCTCAGCAACTCCAAGGATGTCCCTTGCCCACTATCATTAGAAAACAAGCCTGATTCTCCCCTTTAAGCAATGGCCTCTCCCAGTATTTGTATTCCCAAGGATCACTAGAGAATGACTCAATTCCTTCTGCTTTTACCCCTCCTGCTTTAGGAATTCGACTGGATTTCCTGGGATGGACTCTGAAGGTGGTTTGGAAGCTAGAAAACCCTGCCTGCACTCTTTTATGCAAATAAGGAGAGAGAGACACTTTAAAAAGTGTCATTTAAAAAGTGAATTTTAAATAATAATAATAAGATAATTATAAAAATTATATTTGTTAAGCATGTACTCTGTGCTAGACCAGATAACAATACATCCCGAGCAAACAAAGTCCCATGGGATTAAGGGGGAAAGAAGAACAGATATTTAAACCCTATTTTACAGATGAGGAAACTGTGGCAGACAGAAGTTATGGGGTTTGCCCAGGGTCACACGCAAGGCAAGTGATGGAGCAAGGATTGGAAACAAAGTTTCCTAACTCCTGGTTCCATGCTCTTTCCTATTGTTTTAATGAGATGTTCTTCCCCTCGATTCTATTTATTGCCATTGTTCTTGTCTGTCTCCCCCGATTAGACTGTAAGCCCGTCATAGGGCAGGGACTGTCTCTATCTGTTACCAATTTGTACATTCCAAGCACTTAGTACAGTGCTCTGCACGTAGTAAGCGCTCAATAAATACTATTGAATGAAATACTATTGAATGAATGATGCTATGCTGTTTCACCAAGCAGAAACGTCGTTACATTTTTTCAACTTTATTAATCATTGCTAATACATTGTCTACCTTCACTCTGATTAAGCCAGGGTTTCTCTGGGCTTATGGGATAGGTCCAACAAGGTCATGAAGGCAAAGGTGTCATGGTAAATAGCTATTTGATAGGGAGAGCAAAATGTAGGCTGAATTTACAGATGGAAAAAAGCTTCTTCAATATCTTGGGCTCCCTTTGATTTTTTCTTCCCCTCAGTCTTTAAAATTTTCAGTAATGCCAAGGAGGAGATAAACTGGAAAGGTGTGGGGTGGTTTGAGGGATGTTGAAGAATTCTTTGGGGAAAATTGTGGGATGAAAAAAATGTTTGGAATCAAAGAGAAAATCATAAACCCACTTAGATCACTGTATCCACAACATTCAAGTGCTCTAGCTGGATCTCATCCCAACGTCATTTTTGTCATGTAGGGAATATCAAGTTAAAGAAACTGCTAGAAATCTAGTCTTTTTTGGTATAGATTTTTTCAAGCAGTTGACAAGAACAAAATAGTTCCTAGAAAAACAAGCTGTTTTGTTTCCTCATAAACTTTTCACCCTGATTTATGCCTCATTTTGGCACTTCTTAGGCATAAAAGGATTTTTCTACCGTGCAAGATTACAAAGTGGTTTACTGTGTTTGTTTACATATGGGATTTTTTATACAAATGTTTCGGATAGATTATCAAAATCTGTAACTGAAGATCTGTTCCATATACCAAAATGTACAGAGCCAAGACCTGGCTTGATGGAATGAGAAAAAAAGACAAAATGGAATTTGTATGCCTTCAATTATTTCTGTTTTTGCTTCTGCTCCATTTTATTTTGTCTAGCCAGGTCTGCGAGTTAGAAGAACTGGGTTTGAATCCCAGCTCCACCACCTACCTGCTGCGTGATCTCAGGCAAGTCACTTAACTTCACTATGCTTCAGGTTTCTCATCTGCCAAATAGGGATTCAATACCTGTGCTCCTCTTACTTAGAATGTGAATGCCATAAGGGCACGGATATCTTGTATCTTGGTTAGCACAGTGCTTCGCATATTGTAAATGCTTAACAGATGCACCACAATTATTATTATTATTACTATTGCTAAGGCTTCATCCTTAGAGAAGTATAGCAACTCTTTCAGCTCAAGAAGATCTCTTTAAAGTTCAATCATTGGCAGTATAATAATAAATTCTTCAAGTTCACTCACACCTAACATTCTACTGGTAGGGACTGAAACCTTGGGAAGAACAGGACTATTATTATTAACGATAGCCAAAATAATAATACTTAGGAAGGAACATCATTTCAGTCATAGGCAGGACAGGATGGCACCTACCCAGGGGCAGAAAAATCCATCCTCCTGACATGATCCCTGAGATAAGCAGTTCCACCACCATCTCCCTTCCCATCAGCACCATCTTACTGACAACTGGGTCTGAGATCCCATTTTGAAAAAATGCCCAAGGCGAAATTCAACTTGGGCAAGACATTCATAAGCAATGAAGCTCACACCCAATCCAGAGCTAGGGTGGGGCAGGAAGGGCCTGGGTTGGGCACAGCAGATAAAATTTGTCTAGAAATATCCTGAGACCTCATAATTCATTAAAAAGTTGAACATCATTCACCAGTTAAAAAAATTAATACACTCTGTGCCTGTAAAATAGCCATTATCTAACGTGTGTGTAGGCTGGTGGTTTGCTCAATTTCTATCTGGCTACTTCCTCCTGTATTTCTCATTCATACACCCCAGTAATCACAACAGTGAACCTGCACATTTGCTTTAAAAACTAATGTGAAACATCAATACTCTGGGTGGGCAAACACTGGCCACATGAAGCTCCCTATGTCTAAGTAGATCAGTCATGACCTTAGGCAGGCTTCAGCCTGAGTAGTCTGTACATCTTGACATTATGCCAAGTACATATTATTCACTGTATGTTGTTTTAACATGTACACACACCCAGAGGTTATCGTGATGAATGTCTCCCAAACTCAAAAGGAGTTAGTGTGAATTGACTCCACAGCATTTGGGTCTCAGATGTGGGTATGATCTGCGTCTACTTACCAGCATCTGTAACTTCCATGTGCATGCACACAACACAAACACACATACACACACTCACAACTCATAACCTGTTTGGAGAGAAAAGAGGGTTTCACTCAAAAGACACCAGATGCTGATGTCTGTTCAAATAGTTATCTTTTCCTGTACTCTTTAGCAAAATAAAACTGACTAATCATGCATGAGCCGTGGCTGCTTGAGTCAAGCCATTTTTAAGGGTTTTGTGTTGTTTTTATTAGAAGAAAGCCCAATGCTGTTCCCGAATTTGCCCTAGTTTTAATTAACTTCCTATCGATTGAACCACACAGGTATTTTGGAACCCACATTCCTCAGAGTCCTATGTAACATTGAAATAAGCACATCTGTATTTCACTCTGCTGAATTCTCAACTCCAGGGATACAGTTTACTTCTGGCTTTTTTCTCCTTCTGTGCTGAACTGCAACAAAAGAATCAAATTCTATCACTGACACCTTTAAGGCACAGAGGGAAATACACTTTGAAATGTATTCTCATTTGTCCCATATGACTGTGGGTATGACCAAAAAGGTTTTCCAAACTAGAATCCTTTCCAAGTTCCTGTTTGCTCCCCTTCTCATCTGCTGGACACAATGGTCACTGGTATGCAGAAGCCACTTTTGACCTCCACTGCATTAGGATCCTTCTGTCTCATTAGGAAGCACAACAGCAACTTCTTCTTTCACCCTATCCTCCCTCCATATCCTCTCCCATTCACCAGGAGCCATCCTTACTCTCTCCTCTGCCTACATAGAAGGTCAAACAATCATCTCCATAACCACAGGTTTCTTCATCCCTCTAACTCAGCAAGGAGTCACCTGCATCCTGACTGGCTAAACTCATTCTGGCTTTCACATACCCTCTTCTAATTACTCTGTCCCTTCCTGCAACTGGGACCCTTAAAGAAACAGGACTCTTTCTCCACCCTTCACAAGGGACAAAAACCAACAGGAACAACACAGCCTTCTGGAATTCAGTTGCTGAAAACATTCAGATCTTTTGGCTGCATGTCCATGAGTTAATATGAGTTTTCACAACCACAAAACAAGACAAATATACTTTAATATCTTGTGCCTTTATTGCTCTTTGGGTCTCTGGATCTGTTAACTCCCACACAAGGTAACAATGTTCTGTAGAGAAAATAACTAGCCTGCAATCACAACCACACACCCGCAATAACACAGAACCATACTGTCAATCCAAAGAGGAAGAATTCCACTGTAGAATCAGTATGTTCAATTCCCTATTCACCTGCAGAGCCCTTTCACAACTAGTATTCAGGTCAGGTTAAAGGTGAATGGCTATCTGTAGCCAAGTGACCTCCCTATGTCCTGCCAAGGAAGGGTCTGGTTTTGAGAGTTGATAGGGCTGATAAGCCACATCTCCCTCAAAGGGGTCGCATTCCAACAGGGTGGGTAGAATTTCAAAGCAGAGTGGGTCTTTTTTCATTAAGTTTCTTTCACTGGGGGTTTGGGGCAAGGCGCATCAGTTCTGGACAAAGATGAAAAACTATTAAGTTGAGTCACAGCAATCAGGCTATGAGCAGAGTCAAGGGACTGTCTAAGAGCAGTGTTCACTCAGTGACCTGAGGGATAGAAAGATCACACTGATGTGAGCCTCCTTCTATCGGAGAAATGGAATAAGCGGCTAATTTAAGCATATTGCTTAGTACCAAAGGTGCTACAAAGCAATGGACCTTTAAGAGACATTCACCCATTGCCTATGTCCACCCTGAGATGTACCAGACCAGCAGCTAGTTATGGAACAAATGCCTAGGAGGAGAGGCAGGTCATGACACCAAGAGGGAGAATCATCAAGCCCTGTGCAAGAGTGCATCCAGGGGCAACCTATTCATAGGTAGATTGTGGAAAAAGCTACCTAGCCATCAGTCAGTTTTGGCTTAGCTCTATACTAAGTGCCAGGGAGAACACAGGATCCTGACTTCAAGGAACTTAAGTCTGGTGGACCAAACACTCCCCATGCCCACATATATGAAAAAAATCTTACTGAAAGTTCTATCATTTTTGAAGCCAAAAAAAAATAGATAAGTGTGTGTGTACTGTCTTTGCTTTGTCTCACAGCTGCATCCTTCCTATTATGCCCAGCAATGGAAATCCGATTCCCTTTTAAATGCAAAATGGTTTATACTGGTTTCTACCCTTCTATCCTCACCTATTTGATATTTTAAACTGAAGGATACACCCGGTAGTGGGGTGATATATATCCATTTGGTTGAACTGGAAAAAAAGAGAACTGTGAGGAAATGAGGTTCCTTAGAGAAAGCCCTCCCTACAAATCGAAGCTATAGGATCACCCTCTGGAGGTCCATAGCTCATCCGGACTGTGGAGACGATGGATGTCCCAAAAGTGAGAAAGACTAATTCTAAAACCATTCAGAATTGTACCAGTAGCCATTAAGAGTGGTGGTAAGTTTGAGAATATTAAGCAAAAGCAGATGATCCCCCAGTGACACGTTAAGTCCACAAAACCGCAGCCCTACAGAAAATAGGGGGCAATTTTCATGAACAAATGGATTGTTTGAATAATGAAGGATGATGACTTCCCCATGTCACACTCAATGATGATACTAATGATTTGATGAAAACAACATCCAGACCGTCTGAAAGGGTTTGTTTTCCACAGCCCAGATGATCTGAAGCAGACAGTAAAATTAGATTTCTAAACTCTGCCTATTAAATGAAGGGGCTCATAAAACACACCCTAGAAGGCACATCAATGTTAAAGCAGCAATGTCACCAAGAAGACTGAGATGCAGTTGAAAGAAGTCTTATTTTGATGGGTTGAAAAGGTTTGGGTTCAAACTTTGCTCTAACTTGTTTGAATTGAATTCGCTTCTCAATTTTAACCTTGCTGTTTGCTCAACCCCACCTATGTTCCCTACTGATTGGAAAGCCTGCAGAACTGGAATTACCTGAAGTTTTTTAATGAGGTTTTTCCTTTTTCATCCACTGAGATAAATCATTCTGAAAGATGGATTTGGTTTGAGATCTAGTGATACAGAATGAGATTTCATCTTGAACATGACAAAGCTAAAATCTTAAGCCCTTTTCCTTTCACTAATTTTAAGAACCTGCATGAAGATACAGCTCTGTTTACTGGTGGTGGTGTAACAGTTTATAAGAATGATTAAAGAGGCTGAAGATATCAGTTGCTGACTCATGGCACAAAATCATTCAATCCTGAAATTTCCAATTTCGATGAGGCTTGCCAGTTGTCAGTGTTTCCTAATGTATAGCTCAGAGATGAGGAAGAAAAATAAATCTAGAGAGAAAAATCATATTTGGATCTAACCTATTTTTGTGGGCGTTAGCAGTACTATATGTTCCCAGTTGATAATGTCTAACAGGTGCTGGCAGTATTTTATAATTTGAATACCAAATGTGTATTTCCTTCAGAAAAAAAGGTTAAAAGTTGACCTACATATTCTTTCCCTGGGCCCTGTGAATTCACAAGCTACACTGAAAGAAAAAAGTTTTTTTTTTTTAATAGAATAATTTGATTCAAAAAATGTTAGAGTAATTCTACATCCACGTGTGTGTGTGTGTGTGTGTGTGTGTGTATACATACATAAAGAGGAAAAAACTTCTGTGAGACAACATTACTTAGTCTCCCAAGGATGATGATACATAGTTTTCCAAAGAGTTTTGTTTTTTGTTTTTTTTTTACAAGGTTCCTTATTCTTTTATGTATTTATTCCCAAAATTTAAATAAAGACTAGGTTGATAGTGCAGAAATGGCAGGTTAAAAAACTACAGTTTTTAAATGGCAGCCTCAAAAAAAATTACCATTATGCATGACTTCAGGGAGTGACTACCCTATAGCAAATCTAGAAGGCTCAGTTTTCACTTGGCTCTCAAACCAAATTACTCGTCACTGTTTTCAGCTGTTGATCACTGAAACTGCACCCCTCCATTAACAATACTGACAGATCGGACATGTTACTGATGGCAGTGTTTGTCTGGCAGATTACAGCACAATGTAGATTTTTATCTCCCCAATGTCTTGATAGTCTCAAATGAGAGATTCACAAGTTTCATGGTTCTGACCTATGCTGGATGAACAGAGGATAATAAATTACCTCTTTCCTAGTGATTTAACAAGAAAGGTACCAGGATTAAGCTATCCCTGAGCTCACTCTGATGCATAACCAAGTTTGCCAACATAATCCATATACTACAGAGCTAAATCTCTCTGCATTTAGGGGATTAAAAGCAATTAAAATGCACTAATATACAGGTCCATCATATGCCAGCATGATGCTGCAGAAGCAGCAGGTTTTAGAGGTCCTGATATGCAGCATTTGCCAACGTGATTAAAGAAACTGAGTAAAAGTATTCTCTCTTTAAGTACAATGAGCAGATCACCATACACAGTCATCTGCACCCTGTCCCAGGATGAATGTTCCAATGGTCAGTGAGAACATTCATCCTGGGACAGGGTGCAGATGACTGATCTCTGCCTCCAGGCCAGGAAGAGATGGACAACGTGGCATTTTGAGAAGAAAGGTGATAAACAAGGGCAGGACCAGGCCTATTGTCCGTGAGGAAATAAATGAGGTTTAGGTCTGACCATGACAAATCAAAAATCTTTGGGAAAGATTGTAAGTACAATATACTCTGATTTATGGTGTACTTATACTAAGACAGGATGATTAAATTAGAATTTCCATTATCTTGTGATACTGCTGTATATGCACCGGCAGCTTACCCACACAGTGCAGTTGTACATAGGGAAACAGCAAGGTTTAGTGAATAGAGCAGGGACCTGGGAGTCAAAAGGACCTGGGTTCTAATCCTGTTTCCACCACCTGACTGCTGTGTGGCCTTAGGCAAGTCACTTAACTTCTTTGGGACTCAGTCATCTCATCTGTAAAATGGGAAATAAGAGTGTGAGCCCTAAGTGGGACAGGGACTGTATCTGAATTAAATAACTGGTATCTGCCCCAGCACTGAGATAATAATAATGTTGGTATTTGTTAAGCGCTTTCTATGTGCAGAGCACTGTTCTAAGCGCTGGGGTAAACACAGGGGAATCAGGTTGTCCCACGTGGGCTCACAATCTTAATCCCCATTTTACAGATGAGGTAACTGAGGCACAGAGAAGTGAAGTGACTTGCCCACAGTCACACAGCTGACAAATGGCAAAGTCAGAATTCGAACCCATGACCTCTGACTCCAAACCCTGTGCTCTTTCCACTGAGCCACACTGCTTCTCCAATAATAACAATAATTATTATTATGGTACTTGTTAAGGGCTTTCTATGTGCTAAGGACTGTTTTAAGTGTGGGAGAGATTCAAGCTAGTCTGGTTTGACATGGTCCCTGTTCCACATAGGGCTCATATTCTTAATCCCCATTGTACAGATAAGGTAACTGAGCCCCAGAGAAGTGGACTGATTTGCCTAAGATCACACAGCAGACATATGGTGTAGCTGGACTTCAAACTCATTAATTATGGTTTTGTTAAGCGCTTACTATGTGCCAAGCACTGGTCTAAGCACTGGGGTAGATGCAAGGTAATCAGGTTGTCTCACGTGAGACTCACGGTCTTAATCCCCATTTTCCAGATGAGGTCACTGAGGCACAGAGAAGTTAAATGGCTTGCCCAAGGTCATCCAGCAGACAAGTGACAGAGTTGGGATTAGAACCCACATCCTCTGACTCCCAAGCCCATGCTCCTTCCACTAAACCAGGCTGCTTCTCTATACTTTTTGACTCCCAGGCCCATGCTCTATCCACTAAGCCATGAAGCACTTAACCAAGGACCGTAACTAATTAACACAAGATGAGTTCACCCAGAAAGTCCAAAATGGCAGACTCTAAGGACTGTTCTCCTTATTAAGTCTTTCACTGCAGTGGGGATAGACATGCAAATGGGACTTTGAGGTAGTCCAACACTTCCACCACCCAGTTTCTACCCTCAGCCACAATCGTTTTCAGAATATACCGTGAAAACAGAGTAAGCTTTCAATCCTGCATGGAATTGTTATTTACCACGATCACATTTCATTTTACCTTGAAATGTTAATTACCATATTACCACGCTGCATGGTTGATTTAAATTCACCATTGCCTTTGAAATGTAATTACTCTAGGATCTTAGGGACGTTTTCTTCCATGGTGGCACAGAAGTCTCTCGTGTTTCCCAAGGGAAAAATGAGAATACACAGAACTGAGCCTTGAGGGAGACCCAGAGTTAAGGGGGCAGAGGCAGAGGAAAAGCCGGCCAAAGACATTGAGAAGGATCAGCCAAAGAAGCAAGAGGAGAATCAAGAGAGACCTGTGTCCAAAAAAGATCAGATAGTGCTTCCAGGAAAAGGACTGGTCCACAGAGTTGAGACAAGAAAGGATTCTAATTTTTATGTAAGCAGCCTCATGCGGCATAAGCAAACTGCAGATTAATGGTGTCAGATTGGACACCTGTTGGAAAATGTGCCCTGAGTTTGTAGAACTATTATTATCACTGTAAATATTTTTGCTCTACATGATTGGGGTACCTGATGCCACACACATCACGCTTTAGCAGTCCCTTGTCTGGGAGTTTTACTAAGTAAATTAACCTGACGAGTCAGCAAGAGCTGTCCAAGCTGTTTGTCTTCTGAAAATAGCTCTGAAGGAGGGCCTCACTGACAATGGTGAGCAAAATAGAGGACACAGTTTATGTCTCTGAGAAGAAATCCTTTTATCGCTGATCTCTTGCTTAAGGGAGGGTATATGGGTGGATATGATCATCAGCACAGAGCTCCTAAGACACTGATATGTTTCTAGTCACCCAGCCAATGGAATCAACCTGACTCACCAGAGCCCTAGCATAACGATGACTGTGGTATTTTGTTAAGAATTTACCCTGCCAACTACTGAACTAAGTGCCAGGGTAATTACAAAAGAATCAGGTCTCTTCCATCAGAGGCTCATAATCTAAAGGGAAGGGAGAAGAGGTAGGGCATCCACATTTTACAAATGAGGAAACCGAGCTAACTTGCCCTAGTCACCCAGCAGATAAATAGCAGAGCTGGGATTCAGCTCATCTGATTGTTCTGTGTAGCATTGCACAGGAGTTAGGACTAACCAGTATACTTAGCAGAAACTCACTCTGATGATTGAAAGAGCATAGCCTAGTCAAAAGAGCATGGGCCAGGAGTCAAAGGACCTGCATTCTAATTCCAGCTCTACTTGTCTTCTGGGTGACCTGGGCCAAGTCACTTCACTTCCCTGTGCCCGAGTTCCCTCTTCTGCAGAATGGGGATTCGATGCCTGTTCTTACTCCTACTTAGACTGTGACTCCATATGGGACCTGATTATCTTGTATCTACCCCAGAGTTTAGTACAGTGCCTGCCACATAGCACCTGAATACCAAAGTTATTCTACTATTATTTGCATTACTATTGCTGAGTCATCTAGCATATACATCCCCATAGCTCTAATGCATATAATGTATTAAATTATTTATTTTGACCACTCTAGCTTTCAGTATCTTTATTGTCTTTCTTTGCTGCTAGAGCAAACTAGCAATGGAATGAATCTCTTCTTTATTCTGTACTCCCCAAACCCTTAGTATTTGTACCACACAACAAATGGAGCTCAATAAATGTTACTACTAATACTGTTCTTGGTTCATAAGATTGTGTGTGTGGCTGCATGCCTTACTAGCAGCTCACCCACAACTGATCCATAAAAGGTACTGAGTGTCTCACAATAGAATTTTGATTATCATTAAATCCAGGTAGTCAGTAAGAGAATTTCTGCTCCCTTACTTATCTGGTGAGCACAGCTTGATTTAATTATACTATTTAAGCGCTTACACTATGGACTATAAACTGTACTAGACACAAGAGAGTCAAGTTGGACACAGCCCCTGTCCCACATGGGGTTCATAGTCTAGGGAAGGAAAATATAGGTATTTAGCCCTTTTTGGACAGATGAGGAAACTGAGGCACTGAGAAGTTAAGTGACTTGCCCTTGCAGCTGCAAGTGGAGTCAGGGTTAGAACTCAGGTCTTCTGACTCCCAGGACTTAATAATAATAATAATAATAATGTTGGTATTTGTTAAGCGCTTACTATGTGCAGAGCACTGTTCTAAGCGCTGGGGTAGACACAGGGGAATCAGGTTGTCCCACGTGGGGCTCACAGTCTTAATCCCCATTTTCCAGATGAGGGAACTGAGGCCCAGAGAAGTGAAGTGATTTGCCCACAGTCACACAGCTGACAAGTGGCAGAGCTGGGATTTGAACCCATGACCTCTGACTCCAAAGCCTGTGCTCTTTCCACTGAGCCACGCTCTCATTAGGCCAGCTTTTCTCTGAAATGGCCCTACATTGTTCCTGATTGCATGAAACAGAATTGCTGGTGTCCACACTTTCTCAGGTCTGAACTCTTGTATTTTGGGCTCTTTACTCCCCTGATTCAGAAGGAACCTTCTCCCACCCCTTCCATTTCCTGGCTGCTTCCCATTCACTTGACTCCTGATTTCCACATGATCATTAACAAGCCAAAACCTCTACCTGAAGTGACTCCAAAAGTTAAAGTGTTTCCTTGCGCTCCTACTCTCCAGAGAATTAGATCAGAACCTCTTGAATTTTTTATGGCATCCAAATGGCCTGTGAGATGCCTCATTCAAAAGCTAACAAAAGACGCTTACATCACCAGTTCACTTTAGATAGCAACAAACTATTTTTAGCTCATTTCTTAAAACAACCAAAACGGCCTGGTGTATGAAATAACAGTTAATGACTCTATCTATAACTCAAGGAGTATGTTTTGAGGTCTTTGGATAAAATATAAATGAATATCTTTTCTCAGACTGTAAACCTGAGACCTTATTATTATTATTACTCTTAGAAATACACATTAGTTCTTCCTACTCTGGGGAAGCCAAAAGTGAGAATCATCTTTTCTATATACTCACCCTTGATGTCCAAATTATGTTCAGCTTCAGCCACAATAAAGTCCTTTTCCAATAAAAGGTCAAGGATTTCACCAATGATGGGCTAAAGAGAGTATATTCTCATAGTGGCAATATTCATCCCGTTGCCATGGAAGAAATGCACAACAAGCATCAGTGAAAAAGTTAAAACAATTCTTCTTTCATTCACAAAATAGAATGAAGAAATTACAGTTTTACTTGCTGATGTTTTTCCTCAGTTTTAGTGGTGCTATGGTCCAGATTAGTTGGCACAACTCCAAAATTTCACTTTTGTGGACATTGCATGTGGATTTCTGCATTCCATTATGGAACAAGTTTTTCTGGAAGTTTTTAAGGAGCAGATTCCAATAGGTTCATACTATTTGACACTTATCTTGATTTCTGGGACTACAATTCCCCAAACAATGTGCAGGATTTCTTCCCAAATAGCTCTGCCATTTACCTGCTTTGTGACCTTGGGCAAGTCACTTAACTTCTCCATGCCTCTATTTTCTCACCTTTAAAATGACCATTAAAATATCTGTTCTCCATCCCACATAGACTGTGATCCCAATATGGGTCAGGGACTATGTCTAACCTGATTGTATCTACCTCAATGCTGAGTATAGTGTTTGTCATATATAACAAGTCTATAGTTCCGGTCTCCTACCCTGCTCTCAAGTGGTTCAGCAAAGAATACCCACAAAGTTACAGATCGTGATGAGAAAGAGATACAAGTTCAAGTCATATGACCCAATTGGATGGCTACATTTGGGGTCATCCTATACTAAATAATGCCCAACCCGCTACATGACAGGACAATGAATGATAACAATGAATAGGATGAAGTGGTTAGTGTGTCAGGGTAACCATGGAAGGATGGGTGGGGGGATTAAAGGAGGAGAGACAGATGGGAAGAAGCATGGCCTAGTGGAAAAAGCATGGGCCTAGAAGTTAGAGGACCTGGGTTCTAAATCGCAACCCTGCCGCGTCTGTGTCATCTTGGACAAATCACTTCACTTATCTGTGCCTCAGTTTCTTCATCTTCAAAATGGGGGATCAATACCTTTTCTCTCCACTTTATTGACTGTGAGCCCAATTAGGGATAGGGACTGTTTCTGTCTGACTGTAAGCTCACTGTGGGCAAGGATTATCTCTCTTTGCTGCTGTATTTTACTTTCCTAAGTGCTGAGTACAGTACTCTGCACACAGTAAGCGCTCAATAAATATGACTGAATGATTTTTTTTGTATACCTGGCAATTAATACAGTACTTACATAATAAGTGCTTACATACCACTATTATTACTGGAGGCAAAATGTCTTGAACACCTGAGAGCTTTAAGCTCCACCCTTCTGGAAGGAATAATATTCACAATACCAGTAAGTACTTTAGACTTGAATAATTTGGGAGGTTACCATCACCAGAACCAGCCAACAGATTTTATGGCCAAGTTGTGAGAAAACTTATTTTAGCAGCTGATTGGGGGAAAAAAAATCCTTAAAATAGCAATCTCTAAAAATCCTTTAGTCTCATTTCCTGCCATTAGGTCCCATGACAACTGAACTGTCCCATGCATTTGCCCATTTTTAAAGACCTCTTTTCAACCATTGAATGCCTATTCCAAGGGGAAAGTGGGGGACGCTTTCAAAATGGTCTCCCCAGTTTGTTAATCCTCATTCTCTGAAGAAATCTGAGAGTTTTCAGTTGGGGCTAAGAACCACCAAAATGAATTTTGGCTTATTATTTCTTGAACAAAGTTCCCACCCGGTCTTCAACCCCAATTTAAAGACCCTACTTCTTTTTCACTGCAACACTCAAAATTGAAAAGTTGCCATCTCGGATTCGAGTAATCCACACTAGTGTTTAGCAATCCCAACTGTCTGGAAATTCTTCTAAAATGAGGATTGAGACAGTGAGGGCTATGAGGGAAAAGGGACTGTGGCCAACCTGATTTGCTTGTATCCACTCTACTGCTTAGTACAGTGTCTGGCACATAGTAAGCACTTAACAAATATAATTATTATTATTAGCTCAAAAGCTTTCCTTATCTCATTTTATCCTCATTGATATAGAATAATTCAATTGCACTATTTTTTCCTGGCAAAGCAGTATAATCACATTTTTTAAAACAGTATGCTACTTTTACACAAATTTATTCCTTCTACAAATCTTTGGAATGTTTTCAAAGCTGCACTCTGAAATCCTTAAGGAATTTGTGCTGTGCCCTTTCACAAATTTTACCTTTAGAGTTTGTTAATATAAAGGAACAAGGGGCCATGTCTAATATCTACATGTGGATTCCTTCCCAGAGCTCAGTAGTAATAATAATAATAATATTAATATTAATGATGGTATCATTAAGCACATGCTAAGTGCCAAGCACTGTTCTAAGCACTGGGGTAAATACAAGGTAATTAGGTTGTCCCACGTGGGGCTCACAGTCTGAATTCCCATTTCACAGATGAGGGAACTGAGGCACAGAGAAGTGGCTTGCCCAAGGTCACAAAGCAGACAAGGGGCAGAATTGGGATGAGAACCCACATCCCTCTGATTCCCAAGCCCATGATCTTGCCACTAAGCCACACTGCTTCGCTGAACGGTATAGGACTCAACACACAGGAAGCTCTTACGAAGTACTATTATTAGTAGAAAAGGAGTCATTCTAGACTGCAAACTCCTATAGCAGGGACCAAGTCTACCAATTCCATTTACATTGTACTTCCCCAAGTGCTTAGTATTGTGCTCTTCACATAGTAAGCATACAATAAAAACACAATCAATTTGGGGAGGAAAAGTCATGCCTGAACTACAGTGGGCAGTAAATTTCTCAATGTTAGGCTATTATAGTTTTAATTGCATATTTATGCCACTGGATATAAACACTGATGGACTTTTGCCTGGAAGCATCTTAAACTCCATAAAGAAAACGTTTAGAGTTGAGTTATAAAATGGAAATGCTGAGAGATGTGACTTCCTTGAATAATGCCATTGGAATATGAACTGAACTTTGTCTCACTGCAACTCTGAATGGAAAGGCCACTGAACTACTACATTCATTTTCAACTGTACTGAAAGCCAGGACTTGTGTACATGCCAGATTAATTTAGCTACAAATTTAAAGTACTCTTGCAGGCGCATGGCTCTAACTGCATCTGTCCTCACCTAAACAAAGGAAACAAATTAATTGTGATGACAGAAGTGTAGATTCCTAGTGAATAATATCAAATGGAAACGTGACATCAAATACACATTAGCGAAGTCATGTAAGAAAGAGTCCCTTGATTTACTTTTAATAGTGTTTTGTTTGAAGGTTTTTATTTACCCAACCCAGGACTGCCCCAAAAGGGGTGATATGTGAAAGAAGTGTGGGCCTCAATTAAGCAGAAAGACATAATAACAATAATTGTGGTATTTGTTAGTGCTTAATGTATTCCAAGAACTCTGAGGTATTTACAAAATAAACTGGTAGGACACAGACCCTGCACCTCATGGGGTTAACAGTCTAACCCCCACAGTCTAAGAGAGAATAGGTATTGAATCTCCATTTAACATATGAGAAAATTAAGGCACAGGTAGGTTAAGTGACTTGCCCAAGGTCACCCAAAAGAGATGTGGAGGAGCCAGAATTGGAACCCAGCTCCTCTGATGTGCATATATGTGCTCTTTTCACTAGGCTATAATTCTTCCCCATTGGACGCTCTCAAGGTAATATGGTTTCTTCCACTGTTTTTTCCCAATTGCTTTGTATCATTGCACCCAGCAGGTGTACGATAACCATCACTGATTAAAGAGTAGCTTACGTCTCTCTATTGGCCTACCAAGGACTTTCAGGGTCTCCTGACATCAGTATGCCAGAATTAGGGGATTGGAAAGTGGATCATAGTTGCCACTAGCTGGCCCGGTGACTGTGGAGCCACCATCCAGTGATGTAAATGGTGAAACTGTATGCACACTGGAAGTCAATGTTCAAGTCTCAGATATGTAAATTCCAACGGCACACATGAAACTGTGCCTGGCTGAGTCAGTGGATTTACTGGATTCTCTCTCTTCTCTTGAAAGTCTGCTTGCAGCAGACAAGGTTATGCCATAAGAAAATCAAGGTGATGGTCTAGATATACAATCCATTAAACTGTAAGCATAATAATAATAATTGTGGCATTTGGTAATTGCTGACTTTATGCCAAGAACTGTATTAAATATTGAGTAGACAGATACAAGATAATCAGGTCCAAACTGGGGCTCCCAATCTAAATAGGACAGAGCACAGGTATTGAATCCTTTTTTTTTTTTTTTTTGCAGATGAAGGAACTGAGGCAGAAGTTAAGTGACTTGCCCAAAGTTCACACATGTACATGGCAGAACCTGGATTAGAATCCAGGTCCTCTGACGCCCAGGCCACATTCTTTCCACTAGACCACGCTGCTCCTTGAGGGCCCGGATCATGTCTTCTAACTCTAATGAACTGTATACTCCCAAGAGCTTAATTCAATCCTCTAAATGCAGTAAATGCTCAAAAAATACCACTGATTGACTGGTGCCACATTCCTCTGGATTGGCTTGGGCCCAAGCCTAGGATTTCAACCTGTAAAGGACTGACTCTTCTGCCCCAGGAATTTGGAGAGGAGATCTGATATCCTAGAGCCACTTATTGATGAAATCAACACACAAAGGAGCTTATTGTCCATAAGGAATTTAAGATTCTTTGGTGCAAAAATCCATAAATGAAGATTGGAATAACGATAGGTGGTATGGTATGGGTTGACTGAGTCTCTGCCTTGCATAAGTTTTTTTTAAGGATCGTTGCCGGTTTCCAGGTAAGTGAAAAGATGTGTTTCGGGGTGGGGAGGTGGAGGGACAGAGAGAATTTGAAATTGTCGTTAAAGAAGGAACAAGCATATGTCAAGATTGAGAATATTTCATTATGGAGAGTAAAGTGGAAACTTACTTTACACTTTTTAGCTTAAAAATTATAAAATTGATTCCTTCCTTCCCTTCATTGGCCTCAATCCTGCATCCTTAATATTCCCCTTCCTCCAACTAGAAATAGCTGCAACAGAGAGCTTGCAGCCTGAAAAGTGACACAAACTAAGATAGACTGAGAAAACAAAGGCACCGACAATTAAGGGTTCAAGCCAGTGTATACTTTCAAATATAATTAGAGGCATCTGAACCATTTATTTATGCGACTGCTTTGCATTATTTAAGATTCCACAGAAGATGAATTTAGAATTCCTATTTTGAGCAAATAACATACGATTTCTATCCTTTGTTAAAAATGTGCTTTTCTATGATATACGTCTGTCATGTTTAGGGGGAAATAAACAGAGGCAGAATGGAAAGATTTATGCACAAAGTTCAATAGGTGAGTTAAAGAAGCATGCAGTGGCAGAGAGAGCACTAAAAGGAAACTTAACACTGTTCAGATTCAACTGTACCTGTCTACAAGGAACCAACCCAACTGTTCAGCAAGGAACAAAACAATATATCCAGGTTGACAGTTTCTTAGGGGCAAAGCCAGATAAAATGTGTTAATGAAACATTTTCTTTGAACCCATCTGTTCTGGTGCATTTAGGGGAAGTCCCAGCCCAAACGGTTGATTAGCACCCGATCCAAACAGCCTACAAGGTTAGGATTTGCTTGAGGTTCTGCTTCAGGACTGGGGATTGAGATAGCCTGTCTGATGGTTGTGAGTCGGCAGGGGAGCTCATGGCACCAGTGGATAAATAACAACAGAAATGCAGGCACCAACCCAGACTGTCAGCTTGAAGATTTTGTGTTGATGAAGAGATTTGAATAGACTAGAAATGTTGTTGAGAATGAGACAAGCTGTCACCATGGCTTGGTGACCATTTCTCAACATTCATTTGAAACTATATTTAAAGGAAGGTGTTTAAGCTTTTATCTGACCTTTTTTTATGGAATTTGTTAAGCATTTACTATGTGCCAAGCTCTGTGCTAAATTCTGGGTTAGATACAAGCTAATCAGTTTGATCACAGTCCATGTCTCACATGGAGCTCACAAGTCTTAATCCCTATTTTCCAAATGAGGAAACGGAGGCAGAGAGAAGGTAAGTGACTTGGCCAAGGTCACATGGTAGACAAGTGACAGATAAGGATTTAGAGCTCAGGCCCTTCTAAATCCCAGGCCTGTGTCCTATCCATTAAGGCCACACTACTTCGTGTCCTGTGTCTTAAAAATCACTGACTTAATACTCTGTCCTTAACCATTCTGACAGGCTCATCAGAGGATCCATATGACAGTATAGTAAAGGTATTAATTTAAGTGCTTACTTTCTGCCAAGCACTGTGGTAGATACAAGACAATCAGGTCAGATGCAGTCTCTGTCCCTCATCAGGTTTACAGCCTAAGAAGGAGAACAAATATCTAACATTTTTTTCATTTAACCAACTCCCTTTATCAGTTAAAATTTCTCCATCCCAGCACTCCTGCTGTCCCACCAGACTGGAGCCCCATTCCCTGGCTAATTCATCAATCCACAGATCATCCCATCTTCAAAGCCCTTCTAAAATCCCATTTCATCCAAATACCTTCCCTGATAAAATCTGCACCCCAAGTCACATAAACCCTTCAACCACCTCTAGCACTTGGATGTGTATTTATATCCTCACTTACCACTTATGCACATATATGGATGCTTGATTGCATAGTGAATGTCTTTATTCCAATTATCCCATTTGGAATAGTTTTATTTCTGTCTCCCCAGTTAGAATATTAAGTCTTGGGGCCAGGGAATGTGCCTCATACTTCTATTGCACTTTCCTAAGTGCTTAGTACAGTGGATTTTACTTCTACTACTGTTGATGCTGCTATTTAATTCTCTCACAATAGCTTAAACTCAGGAGGGAAACAATTTATTTTAGGTGTTTCTCATCCTCACTGGATTGTATAGTGCTCTTGGACACAATATGTGCCCAGGAATGGCTATAGATTGATTGACCACCATATCCACTGACATCATGGCCACTGACAAGACAGCAAGGAGTAGAGTTTACATTCCCCTTATCATCACATATCAGTTAGAAAAGCCACCCCCAGAGGGGCTTGGGGTTTGGGGATGGGGGCTTTCCCAGAGTATTAACCCATCCTGGGTAAATAAAAAAAAAAGAAAAGACCATAAAAAAATACAATCTCATGACTTCTTCCATAACAGTCACCATTTCTTATTCTCCATGTCACCATTTACTTTACCAAGAGGTTTTTCAAAACTGAAAAGTGACAAAAATGAATAGAGAATTATGTATACTCCACTCCACTGATAGAAATTCACCATAATTGGGGAGCAATATCAGGAAGGGCTTTCAGTTATCATAACAGTACATCTGTGGTAGTTATTGAGTGCTTTACTGTGCATGCAGAAGAACACTGTACTAAGAGTTTGCAAAGCTGGTGGCAAACACTTTCCTTTCAGTCCCCTAGCAAGTGTCCTTTTTCATTTCACTTGTGAAAATTGTGAGATTGAGCCAAATTAAGAAAAATAAAAATGGCAATCTTTTCCACCCCACAGATTACCCAAGTTGAAGGTAAGCAGGATAAATTTTGTGGAGTATCAAAGCTCCCTTTAACACTGTGGACCACTCCCTTCTCTTGGAAATGTTATCCAACCTTGACTTCATGAATCTGTCCTTTCCTGGTTCTCCTCATCTCTCTGGCCATTCATTTTCAGTCTCCTTTGAAGGTTCCTAGTGCCAGGCCAGCAACAGACTGTCAGATGTCAATCTTAGAGGAAGTGGTGCCATTTTGGGTCATACTAATACTACGGATTTGGTAGATTTGTTTGGCTGCCCAGAGGGTCATAATCCAAACAAATGCTTCTTATGCAAATCACACCCCGTTGTGGCTCCATGTGCTTCAGTCAGAATAAACATAATATAATGTGAGTTTTCCTTAACATGGAGTTTGCCAAGAATACAACCCTCACATTAGAAAAGAACAGACTCTAGAGGCATATATGCATGACATTTTATCACCTTACAAGTCAATCATTAGATCATAAGTAGCTCAAAGGTTAGGAACTACAAGTCTTCAACTTTCGCTGTAAATCTACATCTGCTGTAAATCTCCAAAGCTCTTAGTAAACTGCTCTGAATGTACCTGAATCTATTTTAATGTCTACCTCCCCCTGAAAACTGTACGCTCCTTGTGGGCAGTGATCATATCTATCAACTCTGTTGTAATGTACTTTCTGAAGCACTTAGTAGAGGGCTCAATAAATTCCATTGATTGGTAGCACGTGCTTAATAAATATTACTAACAATAAATAATCAATAATAATAATAAATTGAGTGCTTAATTTACATTTTTCTTCCACAAGCACCAAAGACACGTGAATTATTCAATGGGATTCTGAGTGAGACAAACCTTAAGTTCCTGCAAATAGAACTGTTCACACACTTCCCTTTATTATTCATCTTTTTTTTTAACCATATCCTTTGTAATTCCCAAGTTAAGGTATCATTTTCCCCATGCATTTCCTTTATTCTCAGTTTGTGGAATTCACAGCTACTTTTTTTTCTCTAACTCTTCCAGTGACGTGACACCTATTAGAAAAGATTAGATGAGTTACCAAGAAGACTTGCCCTGAAAGAATTATAAAATGAACACAAGCAATCAGGGCCATCAGTGAAATATAAAAGAACCTACAGTACTAATAGTAAATGCTCAGCACCCTATCATTGAAAACTAGGTTACCAAGTGAATGCTTATCTTCTGATCTAGAGAGGTGAGAAAATGAGAAGAAATCTGGAAAATATCCCAGACATTCCTCTTTTGATAGCTCCCATGATGGCATTTTTTTAGATAGGCTCCAAATGACTTAGTAAAAGCATAACCTTGTTGGACAAAGACCTAGCCTAATGTTGGGCTTTTTACAGGATGCTAGAGACTTATTAATGTTAATGATGCAGCCATTGCCCTTTCTGACTCTGATCTTTACTATCGCAATAGTCAGAAATGCAGCTTGGAGAATACAGGATGCAGAAAAATAGAAAAGTCTGGTAGTCGCTACCTCCAAACTGCGAGAGTGTCTGCAATGCCTGACAGATTCTCTCGTATCCAGACAATCCCTTCCTTCCAGAACAGGAAAAAAAAAACAAAAACATTGAGCTGTGAAAGAGTCCAGGCTCACACTGGTTCAGGTCATTTCTAAAGGAAATAGAATTCAACTGCCAAGATCACGTTATTCTTTCCTGGGATACTGTGCTTTCTTTCATTGCGGAGAGTCACCAGGAAACCATTTGTTGGAAATTCCTTTTGGAGGATTTGAAAGGCCTTACAGTAGGAGGGGCTTGTGAGGAGTAGGCCTCCTGTGGCTAGAAGAAAACATCAGTGGAGTTTCAAGGATTCTTGCTGTGGTAAGAGGCCTAATCCAGATAAAAACATTTATGGAGGCCCTAGCCCAGATCTTAGGTGCAAATTGTTACAAACTGCTCCGTGGAAAAGCAACACACTCATTCCTTAGATTGTGAATCCCAACAGGTCCCAGAGAATTAGTCCCTACTCAGGTGTCTCTGACAATGCTAACCTGCTCCACGGCAATGATGGTTAACCTACTGTGATCAGTGGTATCTGGAGCCTAAGAAGTTAATCAATTGAGCAATGAGTGCTTGAGTGCTTACTGTGTACAGAACACTGTACTAAGTGGCAGGATGCACATAAGAAGGGATCCAGCTCCAAACTAGAGGATGTGAATGATTTTCATCCTCTGGTGTCCCTAGCCCACATCCTTTGAGAGACACCATTTCCCTCCCACCACACCCACCATTCTCCCTCCGACTCCTCCCTATAGCAAATCAGCTACAACACTCAGCCTAAGAGCACCAGGCACAACCAGGCAACTTAACCAGATGCACAGCCAGATTGATTGAAGCTGTCCCATGAAACTGGGACAAAATGTTTACTGAAGGTGTTCTGCAAGGAATTAAAATGCAGCTCCCACTGAGAAGAGGGAATACATTTTTATGTCTCAAAATATAAAATAGCTTTGCTCATTAAATCCATATTCTCTACATAAATATGCAGACTCCAGGCTTCAAGTTC
Source organism: Ornithorhynchus anatinus (assembly GCF_004115215.2). Lineage (NCBI taxonomy): Eukaryota > Metazoa > Chordata > Mammalia > Monotremata > Ornithorhynchidae > Ornithorhynchus > Ornithorhynchus anatinus. The sequence continues at coordinate 32,711,411 of NC_041745.1, forward strand.
ATTATGGGCAGGGTACTGTCCTGATAATTCTGCAGTATGGTAAACTGTCAAGTGCTTAGTACAGTGCTCTGCACATAGTAAGCGCTCAATAAATGCCACTGAATGACAAATGTGTAAATACATGTGTATATGTATGTGTGCGCATGCACACATGGGAAAGCTTTTTTTTTGTTGTTTTCTATTTGATGATGATGGAGTGTCTAGTTGGAATAGCAGATGCCTCAGTCTGAGGCTTTGGTGATAGAAAAAAAAGATGGAGCTTCAGGAGCAATCCAGCCCAACATTTTAATTTCATCCTTTCTGGGCATCTGACTGTGACCCTGGGAAATATAGTAGAATCTTTTTTTTCCCCCCTCTTTGCATGTTTAATTGTCAGAGCTGAGCTAGGTGAGCACTGTGTATATGCTGGAGAAATAGCTTAATATATTTCTGGAAGTCAAAGTCTGAGAACAATTAAGTCCAGACATCATGTAATACAGAGCTGAAAAGAAAGTTGTGGTATTTAAGTAGAAAGTTAAGGGGAGGGGGGGAGATGTATTCCAGGGAAGGGGGAAGCAGAAATATTTATTTTGATGAAGCAGGCTACTTTCCAAATTACGAATTTTCTTGGATTCATACCTACTTCATCAGTTACTGGGAGTAGTTCTAAAGATGGAGGAGTCTTTCAAACATTTCCCTCCTCCTTCCCGGACATCTCTCCCTCAGGGATAAAGCAGGGGTGTCTACCAGACACACATACTTAGAACCTCATTTACAACAGACCCAGTTATGGAGCACAACACTGAAACATCAGTGCTTCTACTGTCAATCTTGCATACTGTTTGACTTTGCCTTTTGTAACAAGCAAATGGTTTAGGTATCTTAAGATTGTTCTGTTCAACTGAATGGTCTTTTTTTCTGCACAATATGCTGTGTCAACCTAAAGTATTGAGAGTGCAATATAGTACATTTTTATCAAAGGAAGAATTGCACAGACCCAGCAAAGGAGTGCATTGTAAATAGTTATTAAAATTTCACCCTCGTTATTTATTGCTTTTCGACTGTGTATTCATAATTGTTAGCATTCAAATTCTTTTCAGAACACATTTTTGTATTGTTGTATATGCAATGTATGGCATATATGCAATAGATGCAATTTGGAGAATGTGAATTGAAAAGTATTTGAGCTCTAGGAATGATAGAGCTTCCAGGACATACATAATCCATGAGCACTACCGAATTCTCGGTTTCTAGGGAGAGAGGTCAACTGAGTAGCCGCTGTGTGTAGACCATAATACTAACTGCTTAGGGAACATAGAAAAGAAGAAAAAAAGGTAGACATTTGCCTTCAAGGACCTTAGAATCTAATGACGCTTCTACATATTATTCAATCTCTTTTTGCTATTCATCATTGACTTGAACTATCCCACTGTTCTTAAATTAAATCAAAGTGTTCTGTGATCTACAGAGGATGGAATCTACATTAAGAAGATTTATGGGATGACTTTCTACATTTTCCATTTTTAGCAATTCCAAAGGAGATTTCAAGAACAGGAGCTCACTCAAAATGGATCTGTTCTCCTTCCTGATCCAATGGAAAATACAGAACATTGAGATTCTTTGCCACACTCCTAGGATTGAAAAATCCATCTGATCTCCTGGGGGGAGAGCTTCTTTTTTATTTTAGTTATTTTCTTGTTTTACACGTTTCATGTTAGTTTAATAATCCTGGGGACTAGAGATGGAGTGGAAGTTAGAACATAAAAGGTGTGTGTATGTGGAGGGGGGGAGGGGGAAGCCCCTATAGACACCACAGGAAAGAAAGAATCCCCATATAAGCCACATCAGAGAAAGGAAGGAAATCACCACTTGGGTAAGCAGGTTTAAGATTATAGTGTTGGCAACATGTTCAATGTTCAGTGCCAGGACTGAAAATTAAACACACACACACACAAACACCCCTTCACCCCCAGAGGAATCAGAATAGCATGCCAGAAATGCAGGCAGAACACTGAGTCAAGTAGAAATGTTAATACAGCAGTTCTCTCTTTGTCTCTCCACAAAAAGTTCTGATAGAGGTAGCCATTTATTTATTTTTTAAACTTTGAAACGGTACTCCTGATAACATTTTCATGCAATAGAAGTATTGGATTTTTTTTTCTTCCATCAGCATTCCATAAGCACTTCAGCAATGATCATTCGCTTAGCTAATCATGATGCTCCTTTCTCAGTAATAGGATCCTAAGGGCTTTGGTAATTCTTAAGTATTGGCGTTTTGCTGAAGTGTACTCAAAACCTGCAGTATAATTCTTAATTCAGCACGGGTGAGTCAGCGATGTATATACTTTCCAGTCACTGTTTTAAGGCTTAATAAATAACATTTCAAGAGGCTTGAGTTGGGAGATGGCTTTAAGGGCAAATTCCAATCTTGGTCATTTCAGCTGTATTACTCGTGCTATTTGATGATCTCCTTTGCTGGTTTGTTGGGCTGACTTTATGACCTCATGGGCCTCACTTAATTCCAGAAGCTGGAAGTTTGAGATCAAATGGCAGCTTGGACTGCTGGGAAGACACTGGGAATATTGCCACCATCTCCCCTTCCCCCTCCCACCCCAGACTGTTAGCTCATTGTGGGCAGGGAATGTGTCTGTTTATTGTTATACTGTATTCTCCAAAGCACTTAGTACGGTGCTCTGCACACAGTAAGTGTTTAATAAATACACAATGAACAAAGTATATCATTACCCTTTTGGAGTCTTTGTTTCCATAGCAAGAAGTCAGACCTCAATATTGATGTCCTCCACGGTCACGTTGTGAGGATGGTTCCAGAATGCTCCAACTGTCATAATGACTTCTACTCCAGGGCAGTTGCTAGGGTAACGTTTACTGCTTTGGGCAGGGATGGTTCCTAGTGGCCTGAGGAATTAAGGCAGCTTCCCAAAGTGTTTAACTTGCTGCCAGAGAGCAGTTTATTCCTAGGGTGGCTCTGAGTCATCATTAATGGAACAATGGAGGCTGGATGGCTAAACCCGAACTAATGACTATTTCTAAATCAAAATTGCTTTATCAATGAAAGAGTCGAGTGCAACGGGATTAACTTCCTGTCCTTTCAACACACACATACACATGCACATCCCCACTTCAGTATTTCAGACCCTCTCACTAGTCCAGAACTTCAGGATAATTTTTCCATTGTCTCTCTTGGCTGTTGCCAACAGGCAGATTTTGATCTAAATAAAAAGCTATTGATGTACATTGTGGTTATCAGAGCTCAGTAAACTAACAAGAGGAAATGCAGAGCTATGAGAGAATCAACAAGACAATACATACAATACTTCTACCAACCAGCTGCTGTAGAGACAGAGCTATAAACAGAGATAGTCATGTAGAGGTACGTCACTAGGTACACCAAGAAAGTAAGGCTAACTAACCTCAGAATTTACTCAGTCACAGTCTGTGTGTCCGTCTATCTGTCTCTAACACACACACATATAGCCATAACCAACACACTGTATAAAACTGTATTGAAAAAGATGTTTCTTTTTATTCATCCAAACTGGACATTTTGCCACACCTCGGTGATCTGAATTTAATAGATTTTTTTCTATTTAAATAAATGTTTGATATTAAATCAACAAATGATCTTCACAACATTTGCTTTCTATTTGGTTTTCCTGTACAGAGATATAATTTAAATTTTGCTCATATTGAGCTGGTGGAATTTTTATGAATTTTTAAAACTAATTTGAGTGCAGACATTAGAGGGAATGAACCCAGACTCACTCGAATGTATCACAGCACTTCAACCAAAGACAAAACAAACATGCAATATTCAGATTTCTGGTTGGAATGATTGCACAAATTTGTCTCTGCTCACATTTCAGAGTGAAATGAAACAAACCAGCTTTCCTCCTTTTAAGGAGTAGAAATGTTACAATTAAATATTCTGTTTAAGAGTTAAGTTCATTTTGAATTGCTAGCTATACCTGATCTTTTTTTTTCCCCATCAGAGTTAGAAGTGCTGCCCATTCAAAGGTGAACTGAGTCATCTAGAGCTAACTGTGACTGTGAGAAACATCAGTAGAGAATCCCTTGCCCTGGACTCATGAAAATTCAGTGTGACAATTTTCAGATCTCTTATTAGTCAGGACAAACACTGCTCAAACCCCAGAGATATCCTGTTCTATGACCAATATTTTATCTCTACTAAGTATCTTTCCATTGCAGAGAGGGTGAGCAGGTGCAGGAGCGTGGATGGTAGGAGAAGCTGCATGGCCTGAGAATCAAAGGACATGGGCTTTAATCCTGGCTCTGCCAGTTATTAGTCATATGACCTTGGGTAGGTCACTTAACTTCTCCATGCCTCATTTTTCTCAATTGCAAAATGGGCAAGTCACTTAACTTCTCTGTGCCTCAGTTACCCCATCTGTAAAATGGGAACTATGACTGTGAGCCCCATGTGGGACACCCTGATTACCTTGCACCTACCCCAGTGCTTAGAACAGTGCTTGACACATAGTAAGTGCTTAACAAATATCACCATTATTATAATTACGAGGCACAGTGTAACCCCAACTATTGGAACTAGGCCTGTTAATTCAGGGAGCAGCCCAGAGTTAGACTAACAGTCACTTCTACCCCTGGGCAAAATTGAATAGTACTACTCAAGCCACTCATTCTTCTTATTTGATTTTCACTTTTTTCCACTTTGTTTACCCTCTAGACTATAAGCGTGGTGTGGGCAGGGACTAGACTGACAACTCTGTTGTAGTGTACCTTCCCAAGTGCTTAGGGCAGTACTCTGCACACAGCAAGCAACCACTCGATAAATACCATTGGTTAATTCATTGTTATACAGAAGCAGCGTGGCATAGTGGCAAGAGCATGGGCTTGGAAGTCAGAGGTTGTGGCTTCCCATCCCGGCTCCACCACTGATCAGCTGTGTGACTTTGGGCAAGTCACTTGACTTCTCTGTGCCTTAGTCACCTCATCTGTAAAATGGGGATGAAGACTGTGAGCCCCACGTGGGACAATCTGGTTACCTTGCATCTACCCCAGCGCTTAGAACAGTGCTCAGCTCATAGTAAGCACTTAACAAATGCCATAATCATCATCATTACATGTATGGCCCTCCCCCACTTAGATTGTCAGCCCCTTGAAAGTCAGTGACCCTGTTCATTTAATCCTTTTGTATTTGCCTTAGTAGTTACTTTGCATGAAGCCAGAGCTTATTATTATGAATACTATTACCAGAGCTACTACAGTTATTAATATTACTACAAATAATAATGGTAATAATAGCAATAACCACCATCCCCAATCAGGCACCTCTCCAAGATACTAACAAGAACTGCTGGATGTGTCCTGAGGTGGTGCCAGGTGAACTTCCAGGAGAAATCACCACAAATATCACCTTCCACCGCTCCATCATCTCCCCACCCCCTGACTCTGAAAGGGCAGTCTGCCACATGTTGGCACCAGAAATATGTCTGCATTGGAAGAACATGGAAAAAGAGTCTCTGGCCTTGTTCCTCAGGGGGAAGAATGTTTTTTTCAGAATTTCTAAAAGATTCACTTTGTGTCTTCTCAATTCTATCAAGTTTAGAGTCTGAGACTGTCTTAGAAACTTCATTGGTCCTATCTGTCTGAGGCAGGAAAGCCTTAAATCTCAGCAGAACCTCAGCCTCCAACAATCAAGCATATTTGCAGAATTCCCCCAGGATGTCAAGAGCTTGGCTGCCAATGGAAAGGAGGCCATATGGAAAACCCAGGCATTCTGTTCACAGATGACAGAGATGGTTCCCCATACAGTAGAGCAAACGGGATATTTGGCTGGGTGATTGTGGTTCACGGATGCCAACTTTGAAAGCTGGCCTCAGATAAGCCTGTGATAGAACAAAACACCGAGGTGGGTATTTCAAGAGATGTTGAAAATTGCTGTCTTTGGCTTTTAAATCAATCCATTACCATGTTCTCAGAACAAATAGAATGCAGAGAAACCTCAGATTTATCAACATACTATAATAAAAAAAATTATGGCATTGGGAGTTTCAGTTATGCTTAAAACCCAAATTTAAAAGAGATGATTAGGGAAGACTCTGAGAATACGGGGGATGGTAAAAATGAGAAACGTTTTGGCAAATAAGGTTCATTTTTACTGGATTCTAGGCATCAGTCACATACCTTTATCTTCTCATTTCTTGGGATGCCTAGTTTATTTTCATTTTGCCTCCACACTTTCAGCTTTACAACTTTATAATTGTTTAAATAAATCTTGGTAAAAATCTAGGTGAAAAGTAGGCAATCACTTCCAAAATCTGTTGAGCACCAGAGAAAAGCATTTTTTAAAAACCTTCGTCTGGTTTCAAAGGACTCACATTAATCACTCTCTCCCTCTCTGCGTGCCTGTCTCATCTTAGCAGTGTCCAATGTCAAGTCAGACTGTCCATGTAGTATCCTTGAGAGAAAGTCAAAAGGGCATTACTTTACTCTGCAGGTGGCCAGTGAATACAAAGTACATGTTACCTCAGTAATTTAAATTACTTTCTGGACCGATCTAATCAAACTCCTTTTGGAATTTCCATCCCTGGGATCTCTATTATATTTCTTTATCGTGCAATTACCTTTTCTGCTTAAAAGAAAATTCTGAGCTCTTCCTGTGTTCAAAACTACACTAGATCTCATTGTCTACCTGTCTGTCTTATGTTTGGATATATGCACCAATAAAGGCCAGTGTCCTTGTTGAATGTTTTATGTGTATATCAAGGAGGAGTCAAAAATGTCCAACTGGGCTTAGGCAAATATAGTGTGTCTAAAGGGTGTCAGCTGCAATCAGCTCCAAGGAACACTCAGATCAGCTACTGAAGCTAAACAAGGAGCCCTTCTGAGGCTGATTTGAAGTCCCTACAATAAAAAGAGGCATATTAATCAGTTTGACTTTAACAGTGATGGTTGAAACTTGAAGACAATTCCATCTTGAAATGATGTGAATGTGCTATACCCAAGTGATTTACTTCTACCCTCATAACTGCACATACTGCAGGTACAGTCCCTACAGTCTTAATACCTAAATCTTCTAGTATCATATTCTTCCCATCACTATTAGCAATAGAGCCCATAGAACAGAAAAACATATATGTGCTTTCTATGAGAGCAAAATTCCACAAAAGGTGCTTCTGGAATGGAACCAAAAGCCTACTCTGAAGGATTCCAATAACCCTTTCTTGGGCTGATCTTAAATCTAGTACATCCACATTCTCATTCTCTTTATGATAATGATCAGCAGTTCACTGTGGTCTGGGAACATGTCTACCAACTCTGTTGTACTCTCTCAAGTGCTTTGTATAGTGTTCTGCTCAGTAAGCGCTCAATAAAAACGATTGATGATGATGATTAGGGTGACATCTATTCTAAACCAAATAATAGTTTCCAATTGACCAACAATATTATGATACCAGTCATATTTATTGCATGCAGGGCACTGTACTAAACATTTGGGAGAGAACAATGTAACAACGTAGCAGACACATTCCCGGCCCACAGTGAGCTTACAGTACAGAGTCAAAAGTTTCTGCGAGGGTTTGGACACACTTATTGATGATGAAGAATTCACACTGAATTGATATCCTAGTAGTCCCATCCAGATTATTGAGGAATTTTGTTCATTCCATCTATGAGTTAATAGCAGGACAAAATTATTCACAGGGAGGTCCCAGAACAGTCAGCCCATCAGCAATGGGGCAGGGCATATTTTTAACCAACGTTTTAGGACCAGATTTTGGAAGAAAATGGATGACCTCAGGATATCCTAGCAGCTGATCAAATGTGAAATCACCTATTTGGTGAACCGAAATGAGGCACACACAAGAGAAAGACCAGAGGAGCATTTAAAACACACAGTGAAGCACAGTTTCAAACAGTGCTGCACAGAAGAGACATTTGGGAGACAAAAGCAATAATATGGCCAGACCTATAGGTAGACAATTAGGAGAAGAGTTGCTTTTCTGGAACTGAGAAAAGGCTGAGAAAATATTGGGATACCAAGAGGCGGACTCACAAACAGATCAATCAGTGGGATTATTTGAACACTTACTAGGTGCACAGTGCCGTGCTAAGCACTTAAGGAATTTAAGGTCAGTAAGCAACTTCTCTTCTAGGCTTACCATGTGGAATGGATTCTCCCAGGATTGGCCTTTCTGGTTCTAGCTCCGTGTTAGGATCTTGGTGTCAGTAGTACCATTTTTGAAAAGGAAGGCCAGCTCTTCTTTGAGGTGGGGGTAGTAAAGTCAGTGGAAAAGAAGGCAGATTAGTATACTGGGACAGTGTGGCAATTGCAGAGTCTAGTCTGTCTCTCCTTGCTTTCACCTTCAAGAAGTGTTCTGTTATAGTGTTTTAAGAAGTGTGCAGGTAAAAGATGCCATATACATAAATCTAAGCAAATAAATATACAGCTTGTGGGAAATCACCATGTCTCCTCTACTAAATTTTGCAGTTTACTCTTTTACTGCTCTAACCACTGTGAAGCATGGGGTCAACTGAAATCGAAGTCAACCCAAATGTCCTTGTCTTCATTGATTGGGAGATATAAAAGGAACCATCCCTTTTCTGTTGCAAATACAATCTTGCGGCCTGGAAAAAGTAGGTGATTTCATATTTGATCACTTTCTCTCTTTCTTGGAACTTGTACTTGACTGTCTTCCATCAGAAAATTACGTCAAATTAGATTGAAATGAATCCTTCCCGGTATGTTCCAGGTAGCTCAGCTCTCAATGGGAAACTTGTCCAAATCTCTTGCGTTCTTTGTTTCTGCCTGTGTAATTGACCTCTCCCCAGAAGAGTCACTAGTAGCAGCTATCCACAACAGAATCCTAACAGAAGGGAACCCTGCTCAAGTCGGTCAATAGTAAAAGCTTGCTAGTTCTGACCCCTTGTTCAATGAGTGGCATATACTCAACCGAATAGGTCAGTGTTGACAAAAATTCCCTCCTTCCACTTCTTCTTCTTGTGACATGGGTTTAAAGAGCAAAACCATTAGTGACCAAATGATGAGAAACTTTAAAATAGCAAGCATTTGTATGCTAAGTAAGACTTTCACCTGCATCTGTGAGCCCCATGGGGACAGGGACGTTTCTAAGCTGATAATGTTGTACCTACCCAGCTGCTTAGCACAATAATTGGCACATAGTAAGCACTTAAGACAGTTATCTTCGTTATTATTACTATTAACCCATCATGGTTGCCTCCTCCACCTTATATACTCACAAAATTTTGAGATTTCTATTTACTCCCTATGAGGAGGAAGGATGAAGGTGAAAAGTTTTACCAACAATTTGAATTTCAATACAAAGTCAGTGTGTGCCTACAGCAAGGAAACAGCCCAGCAATTTACAAAACAGAAGAACAGTTCCTGTTTGGCACTGATTGTAAATTAGATTACACTCAATTGTATAAGATCCACCAGTAGATTTCAAACCCCTTGAAGATGAGGATCATGTCCAACTATTCTATTGTATTGAACTCTCCAAAGTACTTAGAACAGTGCTCTGTTCATAGTAAGTGCTCTATAAATAGGGAAGCAAGACACAGGTCTACCTACATGTAGATAGACCACAGGTCTGGGAGTCAGAGGGACCCAGGTTCTAATCCAAGCTCCCCCACTTGTATGCTGTTTGACCCTGGGCAAGTCATTTCACTTCTCTGTGCCTCATTTACCTCATCTGGAAAATGAGGATTTAAGACTGAGAGCTCTATGGGGGACAGGGACTGAGTCCAGCCTGATTTGCTTGTATCTACCTATTGCTTAGTTCAGTGCCTGGCCCATAGTAAGTGCTTAAAAAATAACATTATTATTAAGTACCATTGATTGATTCTGAGCCTCATTCTAGTGATATATTGGCTGTGCATATCCTATGCCCGGTACCAGGATAGAGGATCTCCAGGTGTGGGATTGTTTTCTGGTACCTTCCACCTGACTTGAGTTTTCATGATCAGCAGCTGCTGGACAGAGTGGGGATTGGCTAGATGAAGCTGAACCACTTTGGGCTACTGAAAGCTTTCTTATACTTAAAGCTCTGTCGTGTAGCCCCCAACATAACTCGCCAAATGGTGTCCAGGAACAGGGAGGCAGAATCAAGTAGAGAATGACATGGCACCTCTCCCTTATGAAGCATATGTGTTATCATAGTTCACTTGATCATTTTTATTGAGCACTTACTCTGGGCAGAGCATTGTACTAAGCACCTACAGTATATCCAAAGGCAAACCAATAAATGTAGTATTCGCCAAGTGTTTACTGTGTGTCAAGCTGTGAACTAAGTGCTGGGATAGAAACAAGATAATCAGTTCCCATATCACACATAAGTAGTCTAAGTAGGAGGGAGAACAGGTATCGAATCCCCATTTTGTATATGAGGGAACTTAGGCACAGAGAAGTAAAGTGACTTGCCTAGGAACCCACAAGTGGCAGAGTCATAACTGACTCAGAACTCTGTGAAAAGTGCTGAACAAAATACTGATTGACATCATTTCTGAGCATGCTACTCATTAAGGTGAATGTTAAGCTAGTAAAAAAAAAAAAGACTTTTGGCCCTAGGAAAGAGTGGAAGACTAAAATCTACAGCCAAAGAACCTTCCTCTATTCCCCACTAAGTGAAATAGGAGAGAAGACCTCCTACTACAGCAAATTCAAGAGGACAGAGAGCCATACTAGAGCTGGGGAGTTTTTAAAGCTGCATGACAAGCCATCTAATATGCATCAACTAAGGAATTAAAGTCCTTCGAGATAAAATAAGCGATGTACACATGATGTCTTAGCACTGGCTAGCTTTTAGATTGATTTGATTTCTGATTTTTAGATCACTTCTTTTGTTGTTTTGACTTATGCTATTTGTCTTCCATCCAAACCAATAGTTTTTGACAAGGTGAGGAGGGCTTAAAGAAGAGCACTGGTGAAGAGAATAGATAACTAGATCACTTAAGGAGGAAAATTACATTTCTCATATGAATATTTAGTTGTCCTTTAGGTTCATAGATGACCAGGTTAAGGATGAGCTTCATCTATGCAATCAGATGAGACTGGAAAGAGACCCTTTTTTGCTGGATTGTCAAAATGTACAATTTGACATTATCTGGTGCAAAAATCTGTTGTGGCAATCTCACAATCTTCCTGAAACTCAGTTGACCATAAGCTTCTTCTGGGCAGGGAATAAGCCTACCAACTCTGTTGCATTATACTCTCCTAAACTCTTAGGAAACAGTAAGCACTTAAATAGTCCTGATTAATTAATCAAACCTCTTTACAAAGTAAGTCACCTTCTGACTGTTACCTGTCCTCTGCTGCCTCTCCAAAGATCACTGGAGAATGTGCTTAAATTTTACTTGATTGGTTGGTGATAATTCTTTGTATGTTTAAAATATTTTTTCTGTCTTTCTTCGACTACTTAGGTTTCCTGTCCTTCATTATCTTCCAAGTTATGCTGTGACACTGGGGAAGAACTAGTCAAATGCAAGTGTGTAGGAAAGGCTTACAAAATAACTATGAATTAACAATGTGTTAAAACAGCCAAACTTGTAAATATATTACAAAGTTTGTATGATCTGTCACTCAATAGTGTTTATTGAGCACTTACTCTTTGCAGAACACTGTACAAAGTGAGTGCTTTGGTGAGTGCAATCAATAGACATGATCGATCCCTGCCCTTAAGGTGTTCACAATCTGTCAGGATAGACAGACATTAAAATAAATTACAGATGGGGGTAGCAATATGGATTCACCTTTATTTACACAGAATCCATCAGTCATTTTTGTAGAGAACTATGTCAAATTTAGTGCTTTACAACTCAAAGAAAAGGGACAATTTTAGAGTTCAGAGAAAGAAAGAAAATAGGTCATGTGATAAAAGATAAGATCTACAAGAAAAGACTAGAGAACTAGATTTCCCCAGATAAGGGAAGACTGAGACACTGTCACACCCTAAAGAGGATTAGAGGTTGGGAATAATTTGATGATTAACAACAGTTGTGAGACCCTGGAAAATAGAAGCAAAGAAATCTATGGAATTGATATAATAATAATAATAATAATAATGTTGGTATTTGTTAAGCGCTTACTATGTGCCAAGCACTGTTCTAAGCACTGGGGTAGACACAGGGGAATCAGGTTGTCCCACATGGGGCTCACAGTCTTAATCCCCATTTTACAGATGAGGTAACTGAGGCACCAAGAAGTTAAGTGACTTGCCCAAAGTCACAGAGCTGACAAGTGGCCGAGCCGGGATTTGAACCCATGACCTCTGACTCCAAAGCCCGCGCTCTTTCCACTGAGCCACGCTGCTTCTCTAAGGGAAGGGATTTATAGGGAAATGCAGAAGAAAACTATCAAGAACTATTTCTGGACAGATTAAGCTAGGGCCCTGCCTGGAGGAAGGGTGTTGGAGGAAATGACCTTCCCAGATCCCTTCCTGATCTAAGATTCTCTGCTACTGTTGAGATTGTCACTTTTACAGCACTATACAGCAGGGAAGAGGGTAGAAAACATTTCTATAAAGAAGAACTAGGTCTACAAGGTCTTGAAGAAATAAAAACCAAACACAAAAGTAAAGAAAAAACACCCATGGCTAGTGATAAAAAAAAAAGAACCCAAACAAGTAGATATGTTATTTTATTTAGATCTTTAAATCAAGGGCATGAAATAGCTCCAGAAATCCACATAATTCTGACTTCAACCAATGTCAGTCACATTTGAGAGCTTACTGTGTGAAGAACACTATATTAAGCACCTGGGAGAGTACAAAAGAGGTAGTAGATATGTTCTCTGACCACAAGGAGCCTACCATTTAGAAGCAGAGACAAATTTATATGTAAAAAAAAAGTTACAGATACGTACATAGGTTCTGTGGAGCAGAAACTGGAGTGAATAACAAATGCTTGAAGAGTTTAGACCCAAATTTATAGATGTTGCAGTAGGGAGGGAGAATAGGGGAAAAAGAGAGCTTCATCAAGGAAGACCTCTTGGAGGAGAAGTGATTTTAATAAGGCTTTGATGGGAGGAGAGTGGTGGTCTATCATATATGGAGGGGGAGGGAGTTCCAGGTCAGAGGGAGGTCATAGGCAAGGGCTTGGTGGTGAAATAGATGAAATCAAGGTACAGGGTACAATAAGTTGGTGTTAGAGCTGCAAAGTGTAGACTGGATTGTAGTGGGAAATCAACAAGGTAAGGTAGGAGGGGACCAACTGATCAAGTGCTTTAAAATATTGTAAACTTCAAGAAGTTTAAAAATGGTATTTCCCCTATTGCTAAGTTGGCCTTATGCCATGTCATTATTAGTCTTAATTGCTCGGCATAGAGCCAACTTAGCAAAAGAGGAAACACATGACTATTCTATGGCATGGGGTAAATTTAACATTACTTCTTCATTTCCCATTTGCCTATTTTAACAGGTCTACATTTCAAATATGGAGAATTCATGTAGTTTCATGCAGTCACAAAACAGTATTCAAGACATATTTATATTTAATTCAAATAGTGAAGTCTATTTTACTTGTGTTTAATTGATTTTGACCTACGGTTCTCTTTTCAGACCCACCATAGTGGTACCCAAAGTGTAAAAGGAAAGTCAAGAGAAAGGATGACAGAAAGTGCGAGACAGAGGTCGATAGCATTGAAGGATTTCACATAAGGAGAGTGGATTCTGGTTGGCTAAATGGGTTAGAATGATTTACAAACCTGTTTACTCGGCTATTTAATAAATAGCAGAGTCAGTGGAGCAACTGTTCTGTCATAAAGTATGCAGGCAATAAAGAAGTCCACATGCCAATATTTCATACCCACTTTTCCATTTTCTCTTTTATTTTGAAGGAAATAAAAGGAATAAGAACATGGAGGTGTCTGCGCTTTAGAGGTGATATTTTTTACAAACTGTTGATCTGGCAATAATCCCTAGTCCATATTTTTTTTTTAAAGGCAAATGAAATCTTAGACTGGAATAATAATCATTTTATGGTCCTTTCTTTTATTAAACACAATGTGATTTCCATTTAGGGATGCAGTGGGAGATAGCCAATTGACAACATAGCTGAAGACAAATAGCATGGCCTAGTGGAAAATGGGCCTGGGTCTCAGAAAACCTGCATTCTAATCCTCCACTTGCATGTTTTGTGACCTTGGGCAAGTCACTTACCTTCTCTGTGCCTCAGTTTCCTCACCTGTAAAACGGGGATGAAATACCTGTTGCTCTTCCTACTTTGACTGTCAGCCCCATAAGGGGCAGGGACCATGTCCGATATATTTACCTTGTATCTCCCTCCAGCATTTAGAACGGTGCATGGCACATGGGAAGTGCTTATTAAATATCAAAATTATCATTGTTAATCCTTAATAACATCTTTCCCCGATTGGCATGCACTGGTATGTCCACCCAGGACTACTGCCCAAAGAGATAGATTCTCCCAAATAGCCACACTCTCTCCAGATAGGATAAGTAAAATTGAAGTATTTAAGGATCCACAGCAAGTCAAACTTAAAGCTTTCAAGACACCTACATCCAAACTCTTCTTAGAGAGAATGTGTCTACCAACTCTTATATTGTACTCACCCACTGCTAGTGCAGTGTTCTGCACAAAGTGCTCAATAAATACAATCAATTGATTAATAGACTCTGATGAAACTCCCACATAACCGACTTCAGTTCTTGGGCTTCTGATTGATATGGTTAATGCCCAGAGATAAGAACATTCCCATTCATGCAAATATGCCCTTCTGGGTTTGGCCTGCAGGGTAAGTAGCATCCCTGGTGGCTTCATGATTAGTAGTTGCTGTTCTCATGACCTCAAGTCAGGGTTCAATTCCCAGTCAGGGACTTGCTTGATGAGAGGCTGCCTGTCATAGTGAAATGTACCAGGAAACCCACATTTTTCTCCCCACTTTGTTAGCTGCCTTGGACATGTCACTTAAACTCTCATTGCCTCAGTTGCCTGATCTGTAAAAATGTGGATACTTGTTCTCCCTCTCACTTTGACTGTGAGCCCCATGTGGAACAGAGACTGTCTTTGATGTAATTAATGCATATCTATAGAGGGGATCTACAAGTGCTTAATATATGCAATAAATGATAAGTATCAGGGTGGAATAACTCCATATAAGAGCCTTTTAACCTGACTTCATTGATTCATTTTTCATTCAATGGCAAGGCATACTGGCCCCCTGTTTCCCACTGAATCCAAGTGAGGAAAAAGTGACCTAGTCAGACTTGGAATGATTGGCACCAAGTGAAGAAATGATCATCTGGACAAAAGTTGAGGGCCTGGGAGGACTGTGGAGAGAAATATATTGTGCAGACTTAAAGTGGACATGACCCTTTCCATGGTCAGGGTGGGAGATACTTGGGGAAATCTGACTTCTTGTTAACAAGAGGAAAGAAAGCAAACTGGATTCTTGTCCATTAAATAACTTTTATAAAACACCAAAATGATTAAGTACGAATGAGTCAGAAATATATCGATTAAATGTCTCTTAAAACACATTTGGATTTCTAAATTATGGGGGGAAAGTGCTGACAAACTGCACTTTTGGCTTGTTGAAAGCAACTCAACCTTTGATAAATGGAGTTGACAATGAGCATGTCTCATTCACCCTTCCACAAAAATAAGGGCTTGTTTTACTAAGAGAAAAACAGAATCTCAAATCAAAAAGAAATATGCACACCAAGCTTCCCAATCTATATTAGAATGGCTGTGTGTCGGTTTTCAAAAGTGTCAGGGATTTCTAATTAATAACCAGAGTGAAGTGAAAGACAACTGGGAATTAAGGGAGGTTGAGATGGGGGACACGGAAAGACTCAACCATCTGAATGCACCTCTCTGCTGACTCCACACCTCATCCAACCCACTTCCTTCACCTGTCCTATGTTTCCAGCCAGGCAGCTACCAGCAATGTGGACTCTGGGTCTCAGTCTCTTAATCTGCAAAATGGGGATGAAATAGGTGTACTCCCATCCTCTAAGAATAGGATCCCATGTGGGACAGGGACTTTGTCCAATCTTATTTTCTTGTTTCCACCCTAGTGCTTAGCAAAGGAATTGGCCCACTATAAGCCCCTAACAAATATCATTATTTTGTGTACCACTCAACAGTAGTCTGATGAAGATCATCATTTCTGACCTTGTCATCAAGAATGTCATGTAGAACAGAATACAAAGCCTTAATGAAATATACATACACAGCAAAAAGAGTAGATGACTATTGATTCTATTTTTTGCCATCCACTCTATAATTCTGTCCAGTGAAATATCGTAAGAGGAAATTAAACTCTCCTCTTAAAACTCCACCACCCTGTTTCAATAATTATTTTAAGACTCCTTTGTAAAACACCGTTAGGCAGCCAGGTCATAGGCCTGGCAGAGGGATAACCCAGGTTCAACCTGTACCTAGAACAGTATTTGACAGAGTAAATGCTTAGATACCATTAAAAACCAAAACAAAAACATCCTGAGAGCTCCCAGCATCATTTGGATCATTCTGAGAAGAGGAGGGTCCCTTTTAAGGTAGTGGGAAACCTTAGAGAACTAGGTTCTGCTGGGGTAGAACCAGTTTGCCTGAGACAAAGGAAAGTTGGAAGTTGAGAATTTCCTGTTGGTTGTGAGCTTTGGCCTACCTGCTCCCCCTGAGACCCAGCCAGAACTCTTCCATGATAAATTTATTACTACCTAATCTACACCTCCGGTAAAAAGAGACACTTCAGCAGGTTAATTTAATAATTAATATATGGGCTATTTTAGACTAACTTTACTTGGCAACCATTTTCCCAAGCAAATCCCTCAGTAAACATCCCTGCTAGATTGTACTCTCTCGAGAGCTTTATACAGTGCCCTGAATGTGGTAAGCCTTCAATAAATACCACTGATTGATTGCTTGTCTAACATGGCATATGGCATCTGGACTTGTGGTAAAGACAGCTTTGAATGACAGTGTTATAATTATTACCTTGTAAAGCTTGATTTTTATTGTTTTCATTATGAACTCTAATTTGTGGAACATTAAATCTCATCTTTGATCTTGTCTTGTTTGGAAATCTGTTTCTGCCAAAGTCACTAGGACCCACCCAGATCTAGCTCCTGGCTACTGGATCATGTTTGTATTTGTCTATCTTACTTTGATGCCCCTAAATACAGGTTGGCTAATATTTGGCTTGTTTTGGGGCTATATAGCTCAGTGGTCCAAATTTCAATCTTCTGTAGAAAAAACCACAGTAGAGTTTAACAATATCCCAACTAGACTCTTTTTCCAGCTTCATCAGCTTAAAGCAGAGAGACATCTCAAAATATTTCAAAGACAACAAAACTGCTTATTAAACCAGTCTTCATTTGGGACTGTTGTGCTTGGCTTCCTGAAATCAGGTACAATTTGGCTAAGAGCTGTTTGGTTGTATTACAAAAGTATCTGGGTATTCTATCTGCTCTAACGATCCCTAGTAGAAAGGAATGAATTTGATCCAACATGGTGCTGCATCCTTTATGATTGACATCTGCCAATCTTATGATGCAATTTAATGCCAGTCTAGTGAAGGCACAGGATAGCACTTGGAGATACTAACCCCCTCCTGCCCCTACCAGAGTGTCCTCTTCGTCCCTCTTCACCCAGTCCTCCCAAAACTCCCCTCCTCCTCTTCTCTTTCTCTGAGAGTGGCAGCAGACTCAGGGGCTCGTGGATATGGAATGGAATGCCCTGGGTGGGCATGATCCCTCCTGAAGAACCAGGACAGAGACACTTTGGCTTTTCCTTCTCCTCCTCTCTGTGGTTTGTTTTAATCATTCAATCATGCTTCATTCATTCAATCGTATTTACTGAGCACTTACTGTGTGCAGAGTACCGTATTCAGCGCTTGGGAGAGTACAGTCTGACAATCTTCCCCACCCACACTGAGTTTACAGTCTAGAGGGGAAAGCAGACATTAATATAAATAAATTATAGATCGGTACATAAGTGCTGTAGGGCCCAGTGGGGTGAATGAATAAAGGGAGCTAATCAGGGAGATGCAGGAGGGAGGGGGAGAAGAGAGAATGGTGTCTTAGGGAAGGCCAAGGGAACAGGGTTTTAGGGAAGGCCAAGCGCCTATTATGAACCTGTCATTTGGCAGGGATTGTCTCTATCTGTTGCTGAATTGTACATTCCACGCACTTAGTACAGTGCTCTGCATATAGTAAGCACTCAATAAACACTATTGAATGAATGAATGTATCAAACACTGTTCTAAGTGCTGGGGTAGGTATAAGTCAATTAGGTCACAAAAGTCCCCGTCCCGCATGGGGCTCACAGTCTTAAGTGGGATGGAGAACAGGTATTGAATCTCATTTTACAGTTGAGGAAGCTAAGGCACAGAGAAGTTAAGGGACTTGTCCAAGGTCACATGGCAAGCAGTTGGCAGAGCCAGGATTTGAAGTCAAGTCCTCTGACTCCACACCTGGCCTCTTTTCATTAGGTCACAGGTGGTGGCGCCGACCCAGCCAGGGGGATTGTGACCTGGGTGCAGCTGTTGTGTAGCAGCAGCAGCAGCTATTTGTGCCACACAGGGAGAACCTCAGCTCCCACCCTTCTCTCCGAACCCACTCCATCCCCCTCCGCAGCTTCACTCTCCAAAGAACCAGGGAGGTTGAGTCTCTGTTTTTCCATCCTGTTCCTTCTCTTTGTCTGGGACAGCTACCATGCCCAGACATGGTCAGCTCTGGGGATGATTGTGCAGCAGAGACTCTGTCCCTGTCACAGGAATCAGGTCCTGGGAAGAGGTCTCCCAGCCCTTTCCCCAGTCCCATGCCCTGTCACAAGTTAAGTGACTTTTAAATGTGAACCATGAAGACAATCGATCAGAAGCCAATACAAACCGCTGGTCTATTGGATCAACCTGAAAGATTTTGCCTGATTAACATGTCATAGGGCAAAATGTGCCAACCCGTCATGGAATCGACTCACCTCACACGACATCTGCCATCCTTTTAGAAGACTTTCAGGGACTGATAGCCCTTCTTTGGATAAGATAAAGGACTCCAAATTTAGTTTAAAACAACAGAAACAGAAGGCTTATCAGTCAATACCAAGACAGGAGCAAGAGAATTTGCAGGAGATTTTCATAGACACATCAATCAGATTAGAAAGTCTTCCTACACCCGACAGCTGCTTCCTCCCACCAAATTGGAACTGTTGATTCTAAGGGCAAGCAATTATCCTTCCTGGCACTGTTGAATGCTTGAACTTAACTGTCTTGCTAGTTCTTTGTTAGTTATCACTTTCTCATTATGGATCTTTTCAGGAGTTATTCTGGTTTGTCTTCAATTTTATTTCCTCATTTTTAAAAGTATTTGTTTCCATTTTTTTATTCTACTGCCAAATGAGAATTTGTCATATTCTATTACATGTTTGATTGTTTGTGTCCACATTTTCCCTATTGGAGTGCAAGTGTCAGAGGGCAGGATATTTTTTTTTCCACTCTCTTGGATGTTCCTAAGAGCTTAGTAGAAGATTCTTTGCCTAGAGAGACTCAATACTAGTTGTGATAATAATGCTAATGATCACAGTAACAATAATGACTACAATTGTGTTGATTAACCATTCATCTAAAATCCAGTCAGTTCTTGGAAAAAAGTGATTAATCTAAATTGTGTAAGAAAGTGAAAGGGAAAAACACATAATGATAGTGTTTAAGTACTTACTATGTGTCAAGCACTGTTATAAATCCTGGAGTAAATACGAGTAGATACATGGGGCTCACAGTCTAAGTAGGAAGACAGGTATTCAATCCCTATTTTACAGATGAAGGAATTGAGGCAAAGAGAAGTTTAGTGACTTGCCCAAGGTCATACAGTAGGCAAGTGGCAGAGGTGGAATTAGAACCCAGTTCTCTAATGCCAGGCCCAAGTTCTTTCCTTCAGGCCTTGCTGATTCACATGAAACTATCTGAAATGTGTTTGAGATGATCCATGGAATTGTGTCCTATTCATTTTTAATATTTTGGGCTTTTGAGAGAGTCCTTTGGGAAGTTTGTTCTGTCCTTCTCCTTAACAAGGTATTCTTTGTGTTTTGATGATGCAACATCCACTTGAGGACCAAAGAACAAGAAAGTTACCAAAGGAGCATTTACTTCAAGAGCAACAACAACAAATTTGACTTCTCTTTTGCCCTTTGGCTTGCTGACAATCTTCTATAAATGAAGTATGTGGCTTCTATGAAGCCGCTCTCAAATTTTAATGTGCCATTGATCTATCTTAGGATTCTTGAAAGTTCATGGGCAAAACACAGGGAAAAAAAATATATAACAGCTATACACTAGAGGTGAAAGTCCTTGAAAGCTTTAGAAATGTAAAGTGAACTCTGAAATACAGATTTGAAATTGTACAGAGTTGCAGGAGAGAATGTAATCGTAGGTCCCTTCAAACTGGCTATTTTCAAAATCCCAACACAAAAGGATACCATCGCAAAATTATTTCTCATCCCTCAGTCATGGAATAATTAATTGAAACAGAATCAAATGGGGTGTGTGGTGTGTGGCCTGAGGAAGGGAGTATTGAACTGGTAAAGGTAACGATATACTCTCATCTTTCCTGAAAAAGAGCTATGTGGATGTCTTCCCTCTGCTCGGCAATTAATTCATCAAGATTTTAAAGAAATACATTTGTGTTTGAGCTGCTCTAGCAATCTGTCAGAAAAGCACTGCAGGCACACTTAAAATCCAAACCTGGCCAGCATGGAAGAGTAATTCAGCTCTGTGATCCCAGTGCTTCTTTATGCCCCTTGAACTATTGTTCAGAATAGAAATGTGAGATTATGTGACCACAGCCACCACCTCCCCACCAACCTGGCTGAGTAACAGAGCAAGGTGGGCCTCCAAAAGCTGTGAGGAAGATAAAGCAGGAAGCAGCCCCAAGAAGAGACAGACTGTACACAGAGGGAAAAGCCTTCCCTTAATTACCTGATTATCAAACTGAGTACATATCCAAAAAAGGATTTGCTTTCAAACCTCTACTGTGAATAATCATCCCCCATACACACACCCCCACCACCAACCATTCCAATTTGCTTGCCCAGCTGGTTTTTAGAGTCTAATTTTTAAGTGACTTCCAGAAGGGGAAGAGAGTGGTGACTTGGAGAAAGGTGGAAAAGCACCTACTTATTAAGCTAATTTGGCATGCAATTCAAAATGTAATATTAAACAGAGAGAATTCAGAATTTTTCATTATGTCAGTGTGCTCCATTTTGCCTGGATCCCGCT
Source organism: Ornithorhynchus anatinus (assembly GCF_004115215.2). Taxonomy (NCBI): domain Eukaryota; kingdom Metazoa; phylum Chordata; class Mammalia; order Monotremata; family Ornithorhynchidae; genus Ornithorhynchus; species Ornithorhynchus anatinus. The sequence goes on from NC_041745.1 coordinate 32,732,643, forward strand.
TCTAAATGTAGTCTTGGCAATCACTGCAACATACTATGGTAATGCTATCGCTTTAAGTTTTCCACCAATCTAAAATTCTCCAAGCGAGGTTTCTTCCACTGTAATTTCTAGGAGTCTTTATCATAGCCTGCTCTTTGAAAGATATTTCTTTAACCGTTTATCATGATCACAGACTCAATGTAGCCAGGTAGCTCTGTATTTAAATTGGCTGGAATTTTAGTGTAATCTCAGCAGTATCTGGCTGTCAGCTAGACGGTGGCATAATGGACTGTAATCATTTTGCACAGAATAAGGGTAGGTCGAGCAGAAAATGTTTAATTCTAGGTGATGGCTCCTGTGGAGTCAGGAAAGGGCACATGCTAATAAGGAAACTGCAGAAAGGCACTGATGACGACATGTTCACTAGAAACAGCAAGCTCAGCAGATACACTGCAGCTAATAGAACCATTACTGTCGGTCTTTGAGCATTGAAAAATGCCGAAAGACAGAAGCATCAGAGTGCAGGGAAAACTGAAAAAGTCCCACGGTGCTTGGCAAGTAACTGGGGCTGGAATACTGCTACCAATGGAACCCTGTTGGGTTAACAATGCCTTCAAATCCATGAATAAAAAGGGCCAAGAAGCTTGCTTTGTATAAACACTAATTTCCCCTTTTTAATTCATGGCAAACACCAAGCAATGCTATCATACTTTTTGTTCTCTTCATTTGCAGCTTAAATTCACATTGACTCGGATGTGTGCTGTCAATGGTGGATGGGTTTTGAGGTTTTCTTCCGATACTTGTCTTCTAAATATTTTATTAAGCCCGTGAGGAAAAATGCAGAGCATAGCAAATGAAGTTGACCAAAGATGAGAACAACAAAAAAATCCCACTGCTTTTAATGGAGAATTAATTCTTCACACTCTGACTAAAGGCTTCTGTTATGACTGGAAAATTGAGGGTCAACCTGGCTCCTTTTCAAGCTGGGAGTCGATCCAGGAAAACTAGGAATTCCTAATCTCCCCTGCAGGTTTCTGCCACGTTCACTGCATTTCCCCTGGCTGCAGTTAGGTCAGACGTGGAACGTTTTCTGTTAGGTGAATACAAAGCATTTACACTCTTTAAAAAGTACTGCACCTGGAAACCTCTCGTTGGAAGCATAAATATTTTAAGGGGAGAGAGAAAACTGGAATGAGTAAAGTGAGTCAATAAGTAAAGTCAGAGAGTTTCCTAAAAGCATTCATTCATTCATTCAATAGTATTTATTGAGCGCTTACTATGTGCAGAGCACTGTACTAAGCGCTTGGGATGAACAAGTCGGCAACAGATAGAGACAGTCCCTGCCGTTTGACGGGCTTACAGTCTAATCGGGGGAGACGGACAGACAAGAACAATGGCACTAAACAGCGTCAAGGGGAAGAACATCTCGTAAAAACAATGGCAACTAAATAGAATCAAGGCGATGTACAATTCATTAACAAAATAAATAGGGTAACGAAAATATATACAGTTGAGCGGACGGGTACAGTGCTGTGGGGATGGGAAGGGAGAGGTGGAGGAGCAGAGGGAAAAGGGGAAAATGAGGCTTTAGCTGCGGAGAGGTAAAGGGGGGATGGCAGAGGGAGTAGAGGGGGAAGAGGAGCTCAGTCTGGGAAGGCCTCTTGGAGGAGGTGATTTTTAAGTAAGGCATTCCAGGTATCCTGCAGCTATCGGCAGCACCAAAGACAATTTCTCAAGATAACAAGCATTTCTTATCTTGTATGCATACTCTATGAAGAGCACCATACTAAGTGCTTGGAAGAGGACAATTTAACAGAGTTGGTTGACACATTCCCTATCCACAATGGGCTTACAGTTAGAGGTGGTACAGACAGTAATTATAAACTTATAATGTGCAATTTACAGATATGTGCATAAGTGCTGTGGAGTTGAGGGTGCACTTAGAGGGGGGATATCAAGTACTCAAAGGTCACAGATCCAGCACACAACCCCTACCCGAAACACACACACACACACACACACACTTTTATATGGCCCAACTGCCCAGAGGCGACACCTTAATACCGAACCACAGGAAGGGTTTCCAAACACAGCATGTGGCATTTTACATTCCACATTCTTTGCCTTGCCCCACCTAAGCACTTTCAACTCAGAGTCTCAATGTGCCAGGCTTTGAATTTACTCATTACTTTAAGTAAAAATGAAATTAAGCAATATAAGACCTCTCCACCCTCAATGTGTAACCCAGTGCTCTCTGAAAATGAATTGCTGATGGTGGTATGGCACCTCTTTGGCCTCTATCTCGAGGGATTTCATTAATCAGAACTGGGAGCAAGGAGAGTAAGCTGCTGAGCTACAGAACCAGGCGTTGCTTCCCTCAGGCAACTGTGCCAGACCTCTCCTAGCTGGCGGACATTTTGGAGGGCCAGCCTCTCCCCATCACTGGAAGGTGCTGTGATTTTTCTTTAATTCAGTTTATCCATTTCTTAATTTTATGTAAACAAAACTGAGCTCAAGAAATCTCATTCAGAATACTAAGAAAAACAATGCACATTCTATCTGCCCCACATCTATCGTTGTTTCATCAGGGATGCAATAACTAGTCCCATGGAAGATTCCTTGACAGAAAAATATCAGGTAAAAATAGTTTACTCCTTTGTTGCCTTTTGAGTTTTCTGTGGTTTTTTTTTTTTTTTTGCATTTCACCTGATCACCCTCCCAGAACCAGTATACAGAAATTGCTGACCATGTGTAGGGAGTATTTATTACAAAATTCCAAAATGGCAATGGGACAAGCAATATTCAAGCTTCCTTCTTAATTCCCAGTAAAATATTTTCTGAGAGGTGAATGAAAGGGTCAGCAATTTCCATGTTTGAATATTTGCCGTTCCTCAATATACTGATTTTTACCCCTGCTCAAATATTCATCACTGGGGATTGCATGTTTCCACAGACTAAGAAATGGGAAAAAAAAACAAAAAAAATTTTGTTCCTTAGAGACTCTTAAAGACAACGCTAAGAAAAACAACATAGTCTAGTGAATAGTACTTGGGACTGGGAGTCAGGAAACATGGGTTCTAATCCTGGCTCTGCCTTGCCTCTTGTGTGACCTTGGGCAAGTCACTTAACTTCTTTATGCTTCAGTTAGCTCATCTGTTAAATGGGAATTAAGTATCTGTTCTGCCTCTCAGGCTGTGAGTCTCTTGTAGGGCAAAGATTGTGTTTGATATGATTTTTTTGAGCCCACCACTGTGCTTGGCCTATAATAAGTGCTGAACAACTAACACAAACATTATCATTCCTTCAGCCTTTTCCCTATCAAACTCTCCTCCCTGTGGAATACTCCTCCATTTGGTATTTATTAAGTACTTACTATGTGTCAAGTACTGTGTTAGGGCAGGAGTAGAGTACAGTCCCTGTTCCATATGGAGCTCAAAATCTAAAAGATGATTAAAACAAAGTGGTGTACTAATAAATAAGTGTATGCACTGCAGGAAAAGTGTGCCTTGCTGTCTTAAGCATGCAAGGAAAAGTGCACAGAACACCACCAAGACCTGTACTACTCATTCATCAACATTTCAAAAATCAACTGATATCAGTTAAATTAGGCTCTGGCTTCTGCTGAACTGAACACCTCTGTGAGGGTTCATGAATTCCCTGAGGCTATTCAGTAAAGGTATCAAGGGTTGGATTTGAGATGGCAATGCCTTGTGTGACTCTTCCAGCAAGTGACTCCTCTTCATGTTGGTATTTGTTAAGCGCTTACTATATGCAGAGCACTGTTCTAAGCGCTGGGGTTCCATCAACAAGTGGTATTGTATAACAAGTGGACCATATTCAACAGTCTATACTCTTTCATGGGACCCCAACAACAAGTACCTACAAGCTGGTATAACGAACACTTCCTAAATTCTGGGAAACTCATCTCACCAGAGCTGTCATATCCTCTCTGAGTTCTCTAAAGCAACGGCTGCTGTTTACGTACTAAACCAAAGAGCAATGATTACATGTGTAAAAGACAGAACTGGTGGTAGATAGTTTGAAGTCACATGAGTTCTTGATGTAATTGTTTCCTGTATGTCAGAGGGCTACGAATAAACACAGTCAGGTAAGGAATAGTGTAGACACTGTTGCTCTCTCAACAGGAATCTTCCTAATCACACCAGCTACCAAACAAACCTTGGTTCAACTACAACTGATTTAACACCAAATTTTCCATGAACATATGATGCATTATGGGCTTGACCCCATCTACAGTTACTTTTGATAGCCTGTTGGTCTTCCTCACTGCCCCATCTCATACCTCTGGGAGTGATGGATGGATGGGATCAGACTAATTATGGCCAGTTGAGGGTCTTTGGAACTACAGCATCATTTTGCTTAGGAGGAATTTACTTTCAGCACATTTGGTCCTATTCCCAAAGCCGGTACGTTCAGCTCATTGCCTTCTCAGTCAGGAACATTCACTGAATGTCTGAACTGTGGATCCTGCCATTCTGAGTACAATTACTACCCAAGCATCATCTACAATGTGGTATAAATTGTCTGTCTCAAACAATCCAGCACTTCATCTCCCCTGTCACTGTAAAGCTTTATTTATTGTTGAGCTTTATTATTCCGTACTTCCCAAGCACCTAGTACTGTTCTCCATACCAAGTGGAACTCAAATATTACTAATTAATAAATCAGTGTTGTTAATTGCAAATTTACTGTGTCCATAATACTGCAATAAGTACTGGGAAAGTACAATACAATGTTGCTTGCTCAACAGTACTTTTGCTGCTAGGACTCCTAATGCCTACAGTTAAAGCCTAGGTGAATTCTTTCACAATTGCTGGGAATATCTGATATCATAAAATTCAAAAAGTCATCGCTATGAACCCTGGGCACTGAAGACTTACCAGGCCAAGGATCAGAAATACCATGAGGTCTCAGTTTCTCAATCTGGATTCAGATTAAAAAAAATAAAAAAAAATTAAGATCCTGAGTGTGTGCTATTCTTTAATTCTGTGGTATTTCTTGAGTACTCCTATGTCTAGAGCAATGTGCAATGTACAATCACTTAGGAGAATACAATATAAAATACAAGAGCTCTGCCAATAAAAAGTTTACAGTCTAAGCTCTGCCCTCATCAGTGATTCCTTACCATGAACACCCTGCTTGCCTAAAACATTTCTGATTGGAAGACTACCCTGATTTCTTTACATTTTCCAATTTAACTCCAATTCTCTCCATCTACATTTTCCCCCCTTTTCAAGGTTATTTGTTCTTCTGAAGTTTTTCTAGTTGCAAATTTGAATTTGACACTTCAAACCAAACGAAGCCTACATTCTCGGATTGGTTTCCTCTGTATTAGGATTGACATGCTGACCTCTCAGATTAGACTATGAGGTTTTCAGTTGGAAGTACCCATATTCTCATATCCACCTGAGTACAAGTATTCACTTGCTGCCAGTGTAATTCTGCCTGTCAAGAAAAGAGTATTGATCTCATACACCATCTCGCACACTCCCTATGCAGATAAGATATGGGAAAGTCCTAGGAAAAGTATTGATATCTTTGTGTGGCCTTTTGTCAGAAGTCATGCCCACACAAAGAGCAACAGTCTCCTAGACCATCTTGGGTACCTCAGATATTTTCCTGAATGTAGTAATGAGAAGGGACAATTACAGCTGAGGCTGCAATTCAGTGTTGCCAAATTGTACATTCCAAGCACTTAGTTCAATACTCTGCATACAGTAAGGGCTCAATAAATATGATTGAATGAAAAAGCATTAAGCAGTGGTGGCAAAGACAAATATTTTTTAGTCTGATTCTCCATGTATGCTTGATGTAAACACTTATGAGTGTAACTATGATTTTGATACCATTTGGCTTTGGACACACAGTAATTTCCTATCGTGAAGTTGTCCAAAGTAATTCATTCATTCAATCGTATTTATTGAGTGCTTACTGTTGCAGAGCCCTGTACTAAGTGCTTGGAAAGTACAATTCAGCAATAGAGACAATCCCTGCCCACACTGGGCTTACAGTCTAGGGTGGGGGACACAAACATCAAAACAAGTAAACAATCATCAATATAAATAAATAGAATTTTAGATATATGCATATATACATAAATGTTGTGGAGGCAGGGGACAAAAGGCAAAGAGTGGAGGTGATACGGAAGGGAAGTGGAGCTGAGGAAAAGGGGGGCGGTTAGTTTGGGAAGGCCTCTCAGAAGGGATGCTCCTTCAGTAGGGCTTTGAAGGGGGGAGAAGAGTGATTGTTTGGCAGATTTGAGGAAGGAGAACATTCCTAAAGGTAGGATGTGGGCCAGGGGAGGGTGGCAAAACACGTGAGATCAAGGCAGAGTGAGAAGGTTAGCACTAGAGGAACAGTGTGCAGGCTGGGATGTAGAAGGAGAGAAGGGAGATGAGGTAAGAAGCAGCAAGGGGATGGAGAGCTTTGAAGCCAATAGTGAGGAGTTTTTGTTGGACAGGGAGGTTGATAGGCAACCAGTGGAGATTTTTGAGGAGTGAGGTGACATGCCCTGAATGTTTCTGGAGAAAGCTAGTCCAGGCAGCAGAGTGACATATGGACTGAAGTGGAGGGATACAGGAGGTTGGGAGGTCAGAAAGGAAGCTGATACAGTAATCCGGTCGGGATAGAATGAGTGACTGTACTAACATGGTAGTGGTTTGGATGGAGAGAAAAGGCTAGATCTTGGAGATTTGTGAAAGTGAGACCGGCAGGATTTGATGACAGATTGGACATGTGGGGTGAATGAAAGAATAGAGTCAAAGACGACACCAAGGTAGAGGGCTCGTGAGATGGAAAGGATGGTTATGCCATCCTCAGTGACAGGAAAGTTCAGAAGAGGAGAGGGGTTAGGAGGGAAGTTAAGGAGCTCTGTCTTGGACATGTTGAGTTTAAGGTGGAGGGAGGACATCCGAGCAGAGATGTCCTAAAGGCAAGAGGAGATGAGAGCCGAGAGAGAACAGGGGAGGAGATCTAGATTTGGGTGTCATCCTGATAGAGATGACAGTTGAAGCCAAGGGAGAGAATAAGTTCTCCAAGGGAGTGAACATAGTTGGAGAAAACAGCAGAAGTAAGCTGTTTCCTTAGAACACGGTTTCTGAATCATCTTTCAAACTTTTACCACAGGACAAACATGTGGTACCACAAAATGATTTAGGTAAAATGATCTTTACCTTTAAGGTATATTTATGTCCTGGGAAAGTCTAAATATTGCCAGAGGAAAGTTCTAGATGTTGAAAATTATCTGAACAATGTTTCGCAAACAAATAAGTTCATAACCAACATTAACTTGATTATCCCAGGAACTATCATAACAGAATTTAATGGAAGGGGAGACAATTTGAAGATGAATCATTTAACTTGTCCCTTAGAAAGTAGCAGAGGATTCTATTTTTACTTTATTCAATTTTCCTTAACAATGTAAAATTCTTGTACAAGCACAAAGCCATCTGCACTTAATTAATCTCACAATCCACCCAAACACTATCAGATCCCAGGGGAACTCAAAAATACAATGTTGAATACAATTTTCAAGAAGTACTTTCAAATCAGAACAATTCCACAGTCCTAAGCAGAGCATCTTAGTGGTCCAATTGATGGGAATACCAAGTGGAGCTCTAATATCTAATAATAATAATAATAATAATATGGTATTTGCTAAGTACTTACTGTGTGCCAGACACTGCACTAAGCACTGTGGTGAATATAAACAAATCGGGTTGGACATAGTCCCTTTGTCTCATTTGGGGCTCACAGTCTCAATCCTCATTTTACAGATGAGGTAACTGAGGCACAAAGAAGTGAAGAGACTTGTCCAAGGTCACACAGCAGACAAGTGGCAGAGATGGGATTAGAACCCATGAACTTCTGACTCCCAGGCCCATGCTCTATCCACTATGTAATGTTGCTTTGGACTCTATTTAATCCATTCCCAACTTGGACAGGATCAGTCCCAAGACCTTTGGATAGAGAGTCCTGCAACCTTAGGATGAAAATTGACCCAAAAATGTAAAGAAATTCTAGTTGACCCTCTTCCATAATCACTATAATGAGCCAACAGCATATTAAGCAAGTCAGCTCCACTCCAGCTGGGTTCAAAGTCTGGATCCACAGCACCAGGACCCAGAAATTATAGGAGTTACAGCTCCTCATTCTCCTTCTTCCTCCACTAATATTTTGGCCAGAGACACTTCCTTAGGGCAGTAGCTGGGAAAGGTGCGATAGCATGGTCCCATTCCCGGATAGATTACGCTTTGGCAGAAGTCCTTCCACAGTGAAGATTTTTTTCATGACTCAGGGATAACTAGGTGAGAAGCCAATCAGTACGTTTCCTGTACAATCAAAATATTTGAATGGAAAAAACAATTCTTTATATAATAATAATAATATTTGTTAATTTCTTGCTATGCACCATGTGCTGAATATTTAAGTTTCTAACTCCCCAACTAAACTGTAAATGCTTGGGGTGCAGGGTTCATGTCTCTTTTGTATTTTAGTACAGTTCTCTGCATATAGTTGGTGCTCAACAAGTGCTAGTGAATGATTGACTGGGATAATTTATCCTGTGCTTGGAAGAATGAAGAGGAGTTACCTTATGATTTACCTCCATCTCTTACCTGACTTCATAACAGAAATGCAAAGCTTCTGCTTTAACCTTGTCACCCTCTCAAAAGCTGACAGAGGTTGTTTGTCTTTGAACCCCATTTTCATATCCCAAACCTCATACCTGAGGGAAAAAAAGTTAAGGATCATCATCCTCTTTTGTCTTCAAAATGCCCCTTGATACTAAGGGCAACAGATACCTCCATTTTATAGATGAAGAAACTGAGGTCAAAGAAGATTAAGTGCCCCCCCCCCCAAGGTCAAGGAGATGATATTGCAAAACTCCTTGTGAAAGAAGTGAGCAGAGTAAAATGATGATCAATATTAAATATGGAAACCCGAGATGAATTTTTATCTTTCCAGGATCTTCTGGAGGGATTTCTTTGATTAGCCTAAACAGGCGTATAACCAATTAATAGTATTTATCTTTTGATCAGTGGTATTGGAGAGCTGACTGTGTGCAGAGCACTGGACTTGGCACATAGGAGAATACAACAGGGTTTGTAGATACATTCCCTGCCAACAAGGCATTTATAGTCTTACTGAGCTCTTACTGTGTGCAAAGCACTGTTTTAAGCACTTGGGAAAGTACCATCCAAGATAGTTAGTAGATACGATTGCTGCCCTCAAGGAGCAATGAAGAGAAATAAAGTGGATTTGCATCTAGAAATAAAATGGCATAGTTTTTCAACTTAGTTTGCAAAATTTTCTTTCTTCCTTTCATGGTTTTCTTGCCTTACTTTGAAGTCATGAGAATCTCTGTTTATAGAACAGATTACTGAGGTTGAGCATGAACATCTTGACCTAAGCATTAAAATATATTATTTGTATTCATTTAATTCCATTTTTAAAGACTGATCCACACCACTAGGATACCTTCAAATATTAGGAGTTGCAAATCCTTAAGTCATCTTTCAAATACTGAAAATCACTTACACAAAATAGCAAAGGATGGATGTTCAGGACTCAAAGGATGATGAAAATCTTCATGTTTTTGCTAATTAATTAGAAAAATAAAACTTTACTCTTCTCATGGATTTTTATTGGTAGCAGAAGTGGATCTGTTCCTTCGCTTTCACTTTTCTCTGACCAGATCATGATTAAGTAACAATGTTTCTATTTCTCTGAATTGCCTTTCTCTCGGGAACATTCCCTTTGGCACTGGTCTATTTCTCCTGATTATACAAGAATACATTTATGTTCCAGTGTTGCTCCAGTTTGAAATGGAAATTGGCACTCTGTTTCCTGAAGGAAAAACGGCATTTGCAAGGCTTAGAGTTGTAAGTCTTCCCTTTTTCTTCAGGGCCTGGACTCCACTGTTCTAAGTCCCTGGGGTCCTTCGACTGGGGTTCCTGTCACCTTTATCTGAGGTAACAGGCTAATATTTGTTTGGAATGAAAATGGATGGGGAATTTGGGGAGGATTAGGGAGAAATCAAGGCGAAGGAGTGGTTCCCTTCCTGAGACATGCATCCTTATAGGCTGATTGATTTGATCAGTAATACTTGTGATATTTGAAGGTTTATTTATGTGGGTCACTCTGTACTAAGGATGAGGGTAGATACAAAATCAACTCAGACACAGTCACTGGGGCTTACTGTCTATGCAGGAGGAAGCACAGGTATTTAATTCCCATTTTACAGAAGAGGAATCAGGGCCCAGAGGATTTGACTAGTAGGCCAATGGTGAAGGCAGGATTAGAACCCAGATCACGTTACTTCCAGAACCCTGCTCTTTCCACGAAGTCACGTTGTTTTTCAATCAATCAACCAATGGGGTTTTTTGGGGTGCTTGCTATGTGTAGAGCACTGTATTAAATGCTTGGGAGAGTATACAACACAGTTGACAAATACGCTCAATGATTACTTATCAAAATGGGGAATAAAACATTTCCCTTGTGCATTCCAGAATGACTACCAGGAAGTCAGTTTCTCCCAGCTGACTCCCACTTATTCCTTAAAAAAAAATAAATCACGAGGGATAAATGAGAAATGAGGAGCTAGAGGAAAGAAGGCAGATTATAAATAAATCTGTGGATCCATTCAATGTTTAAATAAAGATCCCACAACATTTTCGTTTTAGATCTAAGATGGATACAATTAAACCCTCCTGCTTCCTAATACAATTTCTAGGAGGAAAACAAATATCAAACTGCACTTTTTTAAAGAGGAAAAATCATCTCACAATATAATGGATTAATGAGAACATTTTAAAGGAAGATTCACGGTTACACATTTTAAAAGGTCATTGTCAAAATTTGACAAACTAAAATGTGCTTTCAATTGTAGCTTTTACATTAAACATTCCTTTAAAATGCCTTCCCCAAATCAAGCACTGCAGGAGAAAAGTACTTAAGGTTTTTGATTTGATACTATATAAAAGTGATTTTAAAAACACAATATGTCAACAGCAACAATTTACAGTAACTTCAAGCAGGAAATGGCACAGTTTGAATGTATTTCTTCAGAAGACATCATGCAATTAACTGACTCAACTTAACTGAAAAAACACAATAGCTTTCCAAATGATTGATATATTAACAGTAGAAATCTGTTTTCTTTTTAGAGGGTGTTCACATTTCTTATAGTAATTCTCAGTATGTGGAATATATGTATAAACTTCCCTGGAGCCTGAATCCAAAGCAGAAGAACTTTTATTATGACTTTATAGCCATTGAATCATTAGGATTATGTATGGGGTACAAGGTGGATATTCTGCTTTGTGCTGTGCTTTTTGGATGCTTGCTTTAATTTATTCTTTAAGGCCTCCTAAAAAGGCACTCCTAATAATCAAAAGAAGGTTGACTTAGCCATGTGTAAGGCAAAAGAAGGGCATGAAATTTTATCTTCCATTCAACTTTCTCTATAAAATATTGTAGTCATTTTGCTATGGCTGAAACACGTTGTGGTATGCCAAGACACATTGTGGGGAATGTCCCAAGGTAATAATAATAATAATAGGCATTTACTATTTGCCAAACAACATACTAAACTAAGCACTAGAGTAGATAGAAGATAACAAGGTTGGACATGGACCTTGTTTCACATTTGAGCTCACAATCTAAAATGGGAAGAGAATAAATCTTTAATCTCCATTTTACAAGTAAGGAAACAGGCATATACTGCCTGGAAACTCCCTCCACCCTGAGAGTTCTTAGAAAAATCTGAAGACCACCTGGGAAAGGCAACTTTGCCTGTAGTAGACCTGAAAATGTATCTTTAGCTACACTACTTAACATATGAGGGCTTGATGTCCTAGGCCAACAAATAATTCAGGCTGGGGAAGTGGTATGGTACTGTTTGAACAGTAGAGAAGATTCCTTATATGCCATTCACTGTACTTGTGGATCCTAATTCAGTGAATTGCCAGAGTTGCTTTTCGATGGGTTATGAATCCTTAGAATAGATGAAACCCAGAGGAAAGGGGAGAGGGGGAAGACACTGTTTCTCAGAAAGAACTCCCACAATGCCATCAAGGCAGTCCCAGTTCTGAACACAATGGCCTCTCATCCTTGTGACTGAACTGGGGACAAAATTCAGAACCAATTATTGTCTTCCAATCCCGGAGTAGCAGTAGAAATAACACAGTGGTGATTGAAAATGTGGAATTATCACCCTACATGTCTCTTTCCCTAGAATCCATTTAGTTGCTGGTTTGTCAGTAACCACGTGGTCCGTATACGGGAAGACAATCAAGCCAGACTTTCATTTGATGGGAAAATAGTGATGATTCACATCAAAACAACTCAGAAAACGTGTTATGGAAATCAATAAATAAGTGCACTCGCTACAGAACAATTTACCTTGTAAATAATGTGAATGGTGAATGATTCCCCTGTTACCATTTAACCTGAAAAATCACAATGGCTCGCTTTAATCGAAAAGCTTTAAAAATAAGGATATGCAAACTGCCGCTCACAATCTGATCTACATTCATTTAAAATTCCTATAATTGCAAGACTGGTGCAGAGTGCAATGAGAATCAGGCCACTGATTTATTCAGACACCTGATTAAATGTATTGAATATAAATATTACACACCCTTGTAAATTTTTAATATTAGCCACAGAGGATGGCAGGGACATGCTGAATTTATGAGACAGCAGCCTTTCTACCCACCTGGCCAAGTTCACCAGATTGCACCAGTGACTTTGACAACTGCCAAATAAGCATCAGACTGGCAAAGAAGATTAAAGGGAAGATTACAATAAACCAACCAAAAAGATTCCCTTACTTTGGAGAGCAGTATCCTGGGAAGAATGTGAATATTCCATTGAAAATCTAAAACAAGAGAAGGAGTGTTTCTTAAATGGGCAGGAGGTAGAGTAACTATTTCAGAACGGGAATGAGAAAAACCAAATCAATAGAACTGGGACTCCAGGTCATAAGCCAACACAGGGGATAAAAATATAAAGCTCAAAGCCTAAGACAAAGCTACAGTCCAGCTGAAAACTAGAAGTTAATTGCTGAAGCTAGACCAGCATAGCACATTGCTATCAAGAAAGGAATGGCTGTCTTTCAGCAAACATTTCATAAGGAATGAGAGGCAAGGAGACAAAAAGAGAAAACAGCACCAGGCACTGCAAACGTTACGCTTGACAACTCAACAGAGGCAGCCCTTTTTTCTCCACACATCGTGGCTGATACAGTAGGTCCCATATTGGCCTTCTGAGGCTAATATATCTGGACCTATAGTTATATCTTTTTATGGTGAGATCTATGAAAAGGCCAATATCTAATTTTATAGCTATAGATACCATGAAAAAAATGACTTCACTGCAACTTTTCATGAACATCACTCATCATATTGAAATTAGGAGCGAAGGGAAATTGGAAAGGTGGAAGATTCTTCTGAGGATGAGTACAATTTAACTTAAATGAAAAGTAGTACAGTACAGAAATTTTTGCAGAATAAGCATAATTTACCTTTTCCAAACAATTCTCTATATAGGGATATTCCCAGGAGATCCACTGAAAGTTAACTATTCTTCCTTCTCCCTCTCCTGCTTGGTGGAGTTGAGTACCAGGCTGCTGGCAAAAGACTGTTCCCAGAATCATGTCAGTGCCTTCCCCTCCTCCAAGAATAATAACCTAATTAATTTCCTTTACCGCTGGTCATGTCATCCCAACAGCTACTTCAGCACTTAGGGGCTCAAAGCTGACTGTAGCATTTATGGACATATTGATTTTAAAATTCTATTTATTCACTTTATTCATCTGGCCTCTTTCCTTTTATGAAAACTAATATCCCTGTTTTTCCACCTAATTCTAAATAATGTGGGATTAGAGTGTATGTTTCTTGAAGACATCCTGCAATCAATCAATGGTATGTACCAAGTGTTTATTGGGTATAGGCCACAGTAGTAAACACAGGGGAGAATACAAAATAGAGTAGTTAGATATGATCCCTACCCCAAGGAGCTTACAGTCGAGCAATATTGTACTCCACTGTACTCTTCCAAGCACTTAGTGTTCTGCAAACAGTAGGCATTCAATAAGTATTGTTGGTTGATTGTCTCCAGCCCCATTTTGGAGCACTAGACTGTGGAGTGCCTCTGCCTGAAGAGTAGTGGTAAGCTAACAGAATCAGCAGTAATTATTAAAGGGAACTCACTATTAAGTTATTTTCGTGACAAATGTTAAATGTTAAAGGATAAAGGAAGGGGCTTGAGGAGAGAGAAATGCAAAACAGTAAATGGGAAGGACGATGAAAGAATTGGTGGGTTGATGGAGAGGATGCAGGTGAAAGGGCAGCGTGGCTTTCGTGAGGAACCTGAGCCAGGGAGTCATTCATTCATTCGACTGCTTACTGTGCGCAGAGCACTGTACTAAGTGCTTGGAAAGTACAATTCAGAAATAAAGAGAGACAATCCCTGCCGACACCAGGCTCACAGCCTAGAAAGAGTACCAGTAGCCGTGCTTGCCTGTGGTGTGAACTTGGGCAATATATACCTTTGTCAAGTCACTTATGCCTCATTGTAAAATCAGGATTCAATACCTGCCCTCACTTCTCATAGGAATGGGTTTTGCAATGTAGCCCTAGTTCACAAACCCTGAACTTGCCTGCCCAAAGCATTCTCTAGCCCAGTAGGGCTGAAAAACCCTGTAACAGGAGGTACAACAGACCCAGAAACTGGGGGATTGTCCCACCTAAATCCAGATGACTGGTCACCTCTTCTGCTTATGCTAATAATTCTACAACCAGTATTAATACCGGCATTTGTTAAGTGATACTATGTGCCACATTCTTCACTTAGCACTGGATAGATATGTAATCTCTTTGTTGCAGTCACTGTTCCTCAAGGGCCTCACAGTCTCAACAGGATGGAAAACAAGTACTTAACTTCTCAGTACCTCAGTTTCCTCATCTGTAAAATGGAGATTAAGTGACTTACCAAAGGTCCCAAAGCAGGAAATTAGCAAAGCTGGGATGGTGTAAGTGCTTAGTACAGTGCTCTGCATACAGTAGGTGCTCAATAAATACGATTGAATGAAGGCTCCATTTCACTGTTAAATGTAATCCTGCTCCCTTCTTGGTGTTAAATACGTTTCTCAAATGAAAACTGAATGAAAAGGGATTTGCTTTTTCCCAAAAAGTTAGATGTTTTATCCCTAGGTTCCACACTGCATTTCTATAGTTTCATACCAAATGGTCCCCTACTGTTCTGAAAGATTTACTTTACGTCTCCACGTGCCTAACTGCCACAGAGGGAAATGGGCACTGGAGAGCAGGAAGCAGAAAGAAATCTTCATTATGCCTATGTTATTTTGCTACTGGGTTTTCATTTGGTTTTTAATTAAATGTTTAACTATATTTACAAGAATTATGCAGTGAGCATGTGTATTTCCCAATAAAAGAAATAAGCTCATTTGATCACTTATAACTCAGGAGAGACTTTACAAAAAAGTAGTCTTTAGTCAATGGCTTAAGGTTAAGTTCTTGCCCTGATAGGTGGATAAAGTTCCCCTCAGATTGAACGGACAAAAAAAAAAATTTCTACGTGAAATGGCATGACTAGGACAAAGTGTTCTGGAAAAGAGAAACAGACTTCCCCCTCTAGAATAAGCACCAGCTGGAACTGTTGATTTTACATAAGCTCTTTTTAAAAATATGGTATTTGTTAAGCACTTCCTTCATGTCAGGCACCGTATGGGGACATACTAGCTAAATCAGGTTGGACACAATCTGTGTCCCACTTTGGGCTCAAGGTCAATCCCCATTTTATATCAATTCCCATTTTATACAGGAGGAAACAGGCTCAGAGAAGTGACTCACCCAAGGTCACACAGCAGACAAATGGCGGGGTGGGGATTAGACCCAGATCCTTCTGACTCCCAGGACCGTTCTTGGGTTCTAAGCTTTCTCTTCTCAAGGCTTCATGGTGCTAGGGACATCCCGCAGTAATTAATTCCTCTTCCCTTCGAGAAGCAGCGTGGCTCAGTGGAAAGAGTACGGGCTTGGGAGTCAGAGGGCAGGGGTTCTAATCCAAACTCTGCCGCTTGTCAGCTGTGTAACCTTAGGCAAGTCACTTAACATCTCTGTGCCTCAGTTACCTCATCTGTAAAATGGGAATGAAGACTGTGAGCTCTGCGTGGGACAACCTGATTACCTTGTATCTACCCCAGCGCTTAGAAAAATGCTTGGCACATAGTGAGCGCTTACCAACATTATTATTATTCCCTCTTCCAGGTTGAGAGAAATAATGGGCTCTAGTGGAATGAGCTGGAAATCAGGGGACTTCAATTCTAATACTGACCCTGCCACCTGCCTCTTTCATGATGCTGGGCAACTCAGTTTAACTGAATTAAACTGGGTAAACATTAACAGACATTTTTAAGTACCACAAGACTAAGCCTGCCCCCCAAATAAATCGACGAGTGGACTACATAGCCAGTCATACCTTCTCAATCCCTGTCAGCTGCGTTCCTTCCCCTCTGAGATACAGAATATATTGTGCCATTAGGTAGGCAGAGGTGCAGCATCTTGAGATATAATAATGATAATAATGATGGCATTTGATAAGCAATTACTATGTGCCAAGCACTGTTCTAAGTGCTGATATGCCTGCAAAGGACTTATGTGATTTTTATGTGCAGGATACATGCAGAGCACTCATACCATGCCTTAATGCTAACTCCAGCAGAGATGGCTTGGTAACCAGCTATTTTTCCAGGATTCAAAATTCCTACTGGACCTGCCTCCTTACATAAAGTCCTAAATGGTTCTTCAGTTTAGAGGCACAAATGGGTTTTAAAGTTTTGACTGTGCAGTGTGAATGTGAAATGCTTAAAGCTTTCAGGTATCACCCAGAAAGTTTAATTTAAGGCTCTTCATACTCAAAATAATCTAAATTTGATACATATAATATCTTGTTGCACAATGAAGCCCAACACCTGTTATGTGACCCCAACAGTAGCTAACTCGGTTTTGCATCTTGATAACTGCTTCAAGTGCTTAGTACAGTGCTCTGCACATAGTAAGCTTTCAATAAATACTATTGAATGAATGAATGGGAGAAGAAAGTTAAAGATATCAGGACTATCTACATCATCTACTTTATCACTCTTGCTAAGTGATTTCAATAGCTTTCCCCACTTTAGGACTGAAAAACTCTCACTGGGAGAAGACATGTAGTCAAAGAAATCAGAGTTCTCTCACCTCACAAAAAGGATCTGGAAACCTAAATTCTGGATCAAAAATAAAACAAACAATCCAAAATGTTTGATCAACATAACAGAGAACATGAAATATTTTTAAATTGTCCTTCGTATTTGAGGACAATATTGCTGATAGCGAGATCCATCCATTCAAGCAAGGTAGGATGGAAGAGCTATACCATACTGCGTATCCATAAAAACTGTCCTTTGTTATGTCGTTCCAACTGTCTCTTGCATTACCTGTCAGTATTTTGTAATCTTCTGCTTGATCTCTTGATATTTTCAAAGCCTCTGCTCAAGGATAGCAACTCCAGCCCTGGTTCTTTTCTGCCAGCTGGTTTATCTACTGTGCTTGCCCCATAGTAGCCTACTGCTATACACTACCTCAAATTTATTGAACTCTTGTTGTATGCAGAGCATTGTACTAAGCACTTAGATTATAATATAACAAAGTCAGTAGACATGTTCCCTGCCCCAACCAAGCTTACAGTCTAGAGGGAGAGGCATACATTAAAGTAAATTATGTATATATACATCAGTGCTGTGGGGCTGAAGGTGGAGAGAATAAAGGGTACAGACCTAAGTATAAGGGTAACACAGAAGGAAGTGGGGATAAGGGAAATGAAGTTTGAGTCAGATAAGACCTCTTGGAGGAGATAGATTTTAATAAGACTGAAGTAGGGGAGTGATCATCTGTTGGATATGAAGGGGGAGGGCACTCTAGGCTAGAAGAAGGATGGAGATGAGGGGTTGGAGGAGAACTAGACATGGTTGCTGTTAGAGGATTTACGTGAACATGCTGGGTTTTAGTAGGAAATTAATGAGTTAAGGTAGGAGGCGGGGGGCAAAATGATCAAAGGCTTTAAAACCTAGGGTAATGAGTTTCTTTCTGATGTGGAGGTGGATGGGTAACAACTGGAAGTTTGTGAGGAGTGGGGAAAACGTGGTCTGAACTTTTCTTAGAAAAGAAATACATTGTTCAAGACACTAACCATATGTATAAAGCTTCGTTCTTCCTATCCATCTGTGTGCATCCGGCATATTGGCTATCCAATCAGTCACCAATCTTTTTCACATTCCCCTCTGGGAAGCTGGTGAGGTGAACTTTATTCTAGGACCTCATGACTGGTAGTATGGCCTGAAACACTTAGTATATGTCCAGTATTAGAGTAGGTAAAAAATTAATCATCAGATCAGGCCTCTGTCCCCCATGAGGCTCTCAGTCTAAGAGGTGTTTTATTCCCATTTTATTGCTCAGACAACTGAGGCTCAGAAAGGATAAATAACTTGCTCAAGTACACAAAAAACATAAAGCACACATGGGACTGGAATAGGGTCTTCTGACCCCAGTCCCATGCTCTTTCTGTGAGGCCACACTGCTTCTCTTCTGACAGGAAAAGAAAGTTACCAACTTCCTGAGACCAAAAGAATAATTCAGTCTGGTAGAGTTCAACTGTATAGCATTGATAGAGATCTATAAATTTGTGTTACAGCAGGAGGAGGGGAGAAAAAGAGGAAGGGGTGGAGAGGAGTGTGAAATTTCTCCATTTTCCCCATACAAATCTGCAACATTCCACGGTACTCATGGGAACATTTTCTAATTACATATTTTATTTCTGGGACCAGTAGCCATTTTTAAGCAAAACTGTTAATTCTATTACCAGATGGGTGCTTCCTATGATTTTAAAAGTGGGAGATGAATAGTACCAATTAATCATTGCGGAAGACCTCTAGTCAAGAGGTTCTTCATAAATTCCACACCAAGATCATTTTTTGTATCATCTGTGAAACAACAAAAAAACTTGAGAGAGCAACCTATGTTTTGACAGTTTTCTAATTATTTGTATTTAAAAGGCCCAATCATTCCTATACAGCCTGGAAAGTTTCACATGATCCCCTTCCAAACTGAAGCCTATAGCAGGTTAGTAGAAATGATGATGTTTGAAGGAATTATCTTCCTTTTCAGCAGATTCTGCCCAATCAGAGCAGTGAGTTCTTTTTTTTTTTTTTTTCAGTAATAAGAGCTAGCCACTTCCCTGAGAAGAAGAGTGAGAGAGAGGGGGTGTTTAACTGAAAGCTTAATTTATTCAGAAATGATCCAGAAAACTGGATCCACACTCCTCCGTGAAAATAACAGAGGAGGAAGCCAGATGGAAATCAGCCAAATATTTTCTTTTAGGAATTGTGCCTGGGTTAGCTGGAAGAACACACACACACACACACACACACATGAAAAAAAAACCCAACAACTCAGAAGCAAGCTGAGTGGGATACTCTAAAGGGATTTCATGTTTCGTACTCCAATGAGGCAGGAAATACTTCATTCTGAGTAACTGTCAATTGTGACACCAAATTCAAGAGCAAATATAAAAATTGTATTAGGAATCCTGAGGTCAGGCATTTTCTCTCTGATCCATGATTTCTGGTTGTTATTCCCCAAAGTCTAATGCCCGGTTCCGAATCATTTGAAGCTGTTTCCTTTTTATCTGAATAATGCAATGGATGAATTTAAAATGCATATTGAAATGCACTTTTTTACTTAGTTCAGAGTGCAAAGGTTCCCTTACCATTATGACATCATCACTGGGGAAGCAGGGTGGTTTAGTGGATGGAGCACTGGTCATGGCTCAGTGCAAAGAGGCCGGGCTTGGGAGTTAGAGGTCATGGGTTCGAATCTCGGCTCCGCCGCTTGCCAGCTTTGTGACCTTGGGCCAGTCACTTAACTTCTCTGTGCCTCAGTTATCTCATCTGTAAAATGGGGATTAAAACTGTGAGCCCCTCGTGGGACAACCTGATCACCCTGTATCCCTCCAGCGCTTAGAACAGCGCTTTGCACATAGTAAGCACTTAACAAATACCACCATTATTATTGTGTACCTTTGGGCAAGTCATTTACTCTCTCTGGGCCTCACTTTCCTCATCTGTGGAATGGGGATAAAATAGGCTGTCAATTATGTGTGATCTGTGTATCTACTTCAATGCTTAGCACACAGTAAGCACCTAATAACTGCTCAAATAATAATAATAATTACTCATTGGTGATTTTCCAGGGGTTCATAAAGCAGCATCCTTGGAATACTAGCCTTTCCAGATATCTTTACCAAGCATATCAACATTGCCGGGTACAATTATGTCAGATATCAAATGAGAGACTGGCTGTGTCTGCACGGGTAGTCTGAGATAATTAAAAAGAGTCCACAGAATCATCAAGGGAGATAAGTTTAGAATTCAGTACGGAAGAATCGAAAACCATTAGGCTGACTCTATACAGTCTCTCTCCTATACCACCACCCTGCCTGAGGTTCTTGAACAGCTATGTGGTACCCCAGGGTCAATCAGGAGGATGTGCTGACATCAGAGCTCCTAGGCAGGCCAGGAAGCATAATGAGTGATCCATTGTACTAGTCTTGAGACAATCCCAGCAAATGTTAGCTTGGTGTTCTATGTTAGGTTTGTTCTGCGCTACTTAGGCTAAAACAGAAACAAAAAGAAAAGGCCTGGTCGGGGAAGACATTGCCTAGAAATTGGAACTTGATCAGAAAAAGTTTTAGGCTTCATAAGATGATTAAATAATCAGCAAAAGCCCAATGACAAAATCAAATGTGCTGAACTGACTAAAATCAGCATGGTCAGAGGAAAGCCAGAGCCTTATTTGGTATCACTCTACTACAATACCTTTGGGAAAGAGAGAACATTTTACTGGGCAAGGAGAAAAGTCCTGAGAAAAGATAAATTTCAGAGAATATTTAATTTTTTTTTCATTAATGCTTATTACCCACATCAGCCAAAGCGTAGCTGTCTAAATAGTTCAATTGCCCCTGAAATCCATGAATATATGCACTACTTATTTTGGAATACATAAAGTGTGGGTCAATCTATGAAAGATCCATCTGCTTTCCATTTTCTGGTTGGATAATTCTCCTTGAGAAAGGGAGTGTTGGCAGAGCCGGTGTGTTGTTAAGTGTTTGGGTCTCTAGTGAAAGCAGAACCATGATCAAATGAGGTAAACTGTCAGCTCATTGTGGTCAGGGAATGCAGCTACCAACTCTGTTATACTGAATTGGCTCAAGTGCTTAGTTTACTGCAGTGCTATGAATGCAGTAAACGCTCAATATAATTGATTATTGGAAAGCCTATTCAGATAATCCGGGCTCCACCGTTTGTCAGCTATGACCTTCGGCAAGTCACTTCACTTCTATGTGACTCAGTTACCTCATCTGTAAAATGGGGATTGAGACTGTGAGTCCCATGTGGGACAGGAACTGTCACCAATGCCATTTGCTTGTATCCACCCTAGAACCTAATACAGTCTCTGGCACTTAAATGCCACAGTTATTATTATAACCCTCTCCTCATCATGGATGATGACAATCCTCTAGGAGATCAGAACCTCTAAAAAGAGGAGGGTCTTGCTGATAGGAGTGTGGGAGGAGCTTAGTCAATCAATATGCTGGCAGAGTTTTTAAAATCTAAAAGAGCCTGTAGGCTCCCTCTCCCTGCTTGCCATGGTATGCTGCTTTGTCTTCTCCACAAGGCTGACCTCTGAGCATTTAGGCCCAAGGAATCTTGTTTAATTATTGAAGAGAGAGAAATTGGATTTAGCTTCCCTCAGTCCAGTTTGCCCCCTCTATGGATTAAATCTAAATTCCTGAAATATAACTTCTCCGGGTAATTTAAAAATGTCTGGGGTACCTATGAATCTTGCTATGGTTCTCCTGACTAATAGGATGTGACCTCATTTGCAAAATCATCATTTGAATTGTAGTCATTTGGAGGTGAAGAAACTGTGAGTTTTTAAAGGACACCAAATCTAATTGGCAGATATATATATATAACATATCATCTAAGGTTGCATAAGGTCTAGGATTGCCAGATTTTTTAATTTTAGGATGAGGGACTACCCGTTTGCCTCCATCCCTCTCTCACTCCTCCACACCCTACACCATCTCCTCTTGCAAAGAGCTGTGGCTTGTGCCACTCAAATGTAGGACAACTGTATGCTTCCTCCCACTAGAGCTATCAGGGAAAATGATCAAAGCAACAAAATAAGGAACAGTCCTTGTGTAAATCACCTAGCAAGACAGTCTGAAATTAAGGTTGGGGGGGGGGGGGCGTGATTAGAACAAATAATGATCAGAGGATAAGGATCGCAAATGTCTAACAAGTGTAAAAATCCACTTTTCTTTTTCCACATTTGCACATGGTCAAAAAGAACAGAGGGCTTCTTTGCATCCCTTGCAAACTCAGTTGCAGAGGCCTCTAAATTTATCAAAATATCATACACCATCAGTCAAGCTCACATGAATTCATTATTGGCTAAATACAAATCAAGATTCCATCCTTGGGAATAGCTGGTGAAAAACTTTACATCAATCAAATATTCAATTAAAAAATTCTCACTGCACATTAAAATACTGCCAACCAGAGAGATTATTTTGGGTGCAGACGAGAATATTTAATCACCCACTATGGTGATCTTAAATGTGAAAAGAGATAATTTAAAATATATATAAAACATTTCTCTGAAGCAAGTGACTGCCTGAAATTAAAAAGGCATTTCGGCACATCTTTATCTCTCTCTCCCTCTGTCGGGTGTTTTTTTTGTTTTGTTTTGTTTTGTTTTCTATTAAAGCAAGGTCCTCCAACTGTCAGCTTTCAGATTTGCTGAGGAAGAGCTTGAGGTAGGGGAAATTTTAACCACTGTTTGATCGGGGATAGGGAATGGGGTAGGGTCAAGGAGACAAAGTAATTTCCATCCTTCACTTGAGATGCAGCATAGCCTAGTGGGAAAGGTCCAAGACAGAATCAAAGACAGAGTCAAAGAACTGGGTTCTAATCCTGATCCACCACTTGGGTGCTGTTGACCTAGGGTAAGTCTCATAACCTCATCTGTAAAATGGGAATTAAATACCTGCTCTCCCCCAAGTGGGGGGAAGGGGAGGGGAGAAGCAGAGACAATGTGTGATCTGATTTTATACAACTCAGCACTTGGCTCATAGTAAGCACTTACTATTATTACTAACTACATTTACCTAGCCTAGATATTTGCTTTCCGGCTATAACTATGTGTCAGTTATTAAATACAGTTGGTTCAAGGCACTTAGTTATTCCTCCCCACCTCAAAACATTTATTTGCTGTTTGGACACGTAGTGAGGTTCTAATCAGGGCAGTCCCTCAGGGACCTGCAGGATAAATTCCATTTTCCTTGGAGTCTGAGTAAAAAGCAAAGAAGGCTGAAAGTTGTTTCCCCCTGAACCAACTATGACCTCATGTTTGTGAGATATTCTGTGAATGAGCTTAATGATAATGATATTTATGGTATTTATTAAACACTTTCTACTTGGCAAAGCAGTGTAGAAAGTACGTGAAAAAATACAGATAATCAGATCAAACACAGTCCCTGTTCAATCGATAAACATTGAGTGCTTTCTGTGTGCACACAGTGAGCTAAGCACTTGGGAGAGTACAATATGATAGAGTTGGTTACCCACGTTCCTGCCACAATGAGCATACAGTCCAGACGGGAAGAGAGAGATTAATATAAATGAATTACTGATATGTACCTAAGTGCTGCGGGGCTGAGGGAAGAGTGAATAAAGGGAGCAAATCTAAGTGCAAGGATGATACAAAAGGGAGTGGAAGAAGAGGAAATAAGGGCTTAGTTAGGGAAGGTCTCTTGGAGGAGATGTGCCTTCAACATGGCTTTGAAGCAGCATAGCTTAGTGGAAAGATCCTGGGCTTGGGAGTCAGAGGTCATGCGTTCTAAACCTGGCTCCACCACTTGTCAGCTTTGTGACTTTGGACAAGTCACTGGACTTCTCTGTTTCTCAGTCACCTCATCTGCAAAATGGGGATTAAGACTGTGGGCCCCACATGGGACAACCGGACTACCTTGCACCTACTCCAGTGCTTAGAACAGAGCTTGGCACATAGCACTTAAAAAAATATCATCATTATTATTATTATCAGAGAACACATTTCTCTCCTCTTTACCCCAAGTCACTCTTCAACTCCCACCACTTTCCACTTCCGCTGGATGACCTCAAGAGAGGAAAGGAGTAATAGTTACAATAGCTGTTACCACCGCTACCAACATTTTGCTGCCAACATGAGATATCACAGCATCATGCTATTCAGCACAAAACTGATGTTTCCTGGTAGACTATTAGAAAATGTTTCTCTAAGTCATTTGGAATTTCATCCCCAAGATTCTATCTCCTTGTTCACTCCAAAGACTGTTCAAAAGTAATGTATCCATTTGAAATCTCAATTATCAATCTCAGGGGGAATTTCAGTTACGATTAAGGACCTAAACCAATATGGGCCTTGGTCCTAAAGGTGGAGAGAGAAAATGGAAAACAATTGCATATTAGAATACCACAAGTATCAAAAATCACCCATCATAAATAGCAAATGACCCCCAAATTCACATTTTAATTCTCTCATTCTGTTCCAAAAGACCTAAGAACCCCAAACAGGGCTTTCTGAATTTAGTGAATGGGAGTTTAACAAGGGTAAGAGACCAGCAAAAGACTTAAACAGACTCTCCCTCATTAGTTTTTTACACAAGAGTGACTTCAGAAAGCTATGAATGCACAGTACTATGAATAATAAAACATCTGTGAATTACATAATGACTCTGAGTTAAATTCCAAATGGAATCCATACATTAACCCCTGATACAGGCTGGGACACATTTAATAAAGAATGAGTCAAAATATAATGGTGCTTCTGAGATAGTTCGGCAAGTTAGAAGTCTAGTGCTACACAAATTGCACATCCTTCAAAGGAAACTAATGGGATTATTATCCATAATGAAAGTGGTAAAATCAGCATCTTCAAATGACACTGACAGGAAATGCACAGCCCTTAGCAAAGTGTTTTAAGACCTGTGGTTTCTTTTTGCATATTTGAACTGCCCATGGTGTAAATCAGAGAAAGGAGAAAATCAGTGCTCGGTACACACTAAATGTCCAGAAAATAGAACTGATTTGTCTATCTAGTCCAGCATTTTCCTAGTGTCACCATTCTTTCCGTGGTTATGAAAAGGTAGACTGCACTGATTGTCAGATGACTGCAGTAAAGAAAACTGCATCCATTTTAAATGGAATTGAATAGTCCTCTTCAAAGAAAATTAAATAAAAATGATTTGAGGATTAGCTTTCTACTGCATGGTTGACGTCTCTTTTTAGAACCTCACATGCACACCTTTGTAAGTAATTTACCCTAGTCCTCATGGACCAGTATTCTAAAATATGATGACCTTAATGCTAATTATCTTGATTTTGTGATAACAATGAGTGGTTCTCTTTTATCGCAATCTCTGCAGACACTTATTTGAGGTCACTTTGGATTTGAATGATTTCCGCTCAAGTATATAGTACCTTCACAACTCATAGTCTCAAACTAGTACTTTGAAATGCTACTCCATTTTTAATTCACAGAATTCAGTCATGTTTTCAAATTTATGGGTTGGAAGCAACATTTGGGAATAGATTTTCTAGCATATTTTAAAAATATTAAAATAGATTTATTCAGTTAGGTCTCCCTGGACATTCTGAAGAACAACATGAGATCAAACCTTGAAACCATTTGATGTCATGTGTCTACGAAACAAATCCAAACATTGATTAGTTTTATACTTTAGTCATAAACATCACCTCACTCAGTCCCACAACACCTACATGCATTCCTGTAATTTATTTATATTAATGTCTGCCTCCTCTTCTAGTCTAAGCTCGTTGTGGGCAGGGAATATTATACTGTATTCCCCCAAGCACTTAACACAGCGGTCAATAAATGCAATTGATTGATTGGGTGTTTTCTGTTTCAATAGCAGCATTAGGTCCAGGGCTATTTAACAGCACCAGGAATACAACACACCAGATGAATTATTTCTTAAAAAAATATTTGGGTACATGTCCAAATACAAGTCACTTCTTTTAAAAGCTTTGGGTTTTCTACATTGTAATTCTGATTATAGAAATTAGAAATTCAACAGATGGTCAGAGACAGTGTTACTTAATCTGATTATTAATCTCTGATTTAAACAATTCTTGATTAAGCCTATCACTAAACCTCAGGTACATTGCCGGTTACAGCCAAAACGTAATTGAAGGCTGATCCTCTGGGTTACCATATGGATAGTATTTCTCTCTCATATTAAGAATAGATTATTGAAGGACTAAAGCTATTTATGATTGCAGGCTCACGAGTACAATTTGAATAAAATCATGGTTAAGGCAAAGCTGATTGGCAGTCATCCCAAACAAACTACAAAACTTCTCAACTGAATTTCAATACCTTTTAAAGTTGATTTTTTTTCAAACATTTTTCATAAAAAGATTCAGGGTTGAATTAATCTGCATTTTTAAACACGTCAAGATTGTTGCTGTGAACGTGAATCACCCCCCTTTTTCAATTACCTCAAGTTTGCAATCAATTTTGACTCTTCTTCAAAGCCTAAAATTAAGTATTGTGACAACAGAAGGCATGGAAGTGCATGGGGGAATTTTAAGGCATTTACCTGAATTAAACCACTGACCTGCTGAAAGTTGCCCAACATAATATGTCCATAAGGGATTCAATATAGAGACTAGCTGGTAGCTTTCTTCCTGAGAATTACCATTCTCATTTAAATAATTTCTTGGTTCATACAATAACAGCAACAACAATGGAATGTTAAGTGCTTACTATGTGCCAAGCACTGTACTAAATGTTAGGGTAATACATGATAATCAGGTCCAACAGTCCCTCCCCCTAAAGGGGTTCACAATCCCGGTAGTAGAGAGTAGTATTTAATCCCCATTTTACAGACCAGAAATCTGAGGCACAGAGAATTTTAGTGACTTGCTCAAGGTCTCAGCAGACTAGTAGACATAGCTGTAACTAAGAAAGCATCTCTAACAAGCCTTTGATAGAAACCTGGTCTGTGAAGAAAATGGAGTGACATAGGTCTTCCCCATCCAGTGCCCAGGCTAAATATTCCCAACAAGACTGTGTAGTGGTAAGCAAAGAGAAGAGAGACCAAGTGAACAGCTAACCCTTAAAACCAAGACTTAAGATGCTTCAGAATAGGCAAAACCTATTTTTGTTGGCTTTCACCCTTTGCTGCTTGCCTTCTTTTATGACAGAGGACTACAGTGGTATTATTTTTTCATTCCAAAACTCCTTCACACTTCATTAGAAATATATAAGGAACAATAGTACAGTACTGAAGTTATAACTATTATTCAATATTTATCACTAGGCAAGTGTCCTCACTCTCTTTCCCAACACATAGGGTTGAAAGCCTGATGAAACCCATGACTGGAAAAGCTGCATTTGTTTCATCACTCCTCAAGTGGACAATGACTGAATGAAATGTTTAGAGAATAGAATATTTATTCTGGGCACTGATCAATAGTTTCAAGATCTCCTGAGGGATTGTCAGAGTTTGGGCAATTTCAAGTTGTTTCTTCCCTCTAGCCCCACCCCCACTTACCCACTTCTCTTCTCTGCCCCTCCTGTTCTGAAGGAATTTGAGAACTATAAAGTTAAACTATTACAAGCAAAGTAGGATGATTAAAAAAAGCATCAGATTAGAAGTCCACATAGCTATAGAACTATCCAGGTTTCTTTATGGTTGTGAATCCTGGACCCAATGTAAATGCTTCATCTGACTCCTTAATTCATTCCATTGATGGTACCTAGGAGCCCTGCTCAATATCATCTGACAAGACA
Organism: Ornithorhynchus anatinus; assembly: GCF_004115215.2. Lineage (NCBI taxonomy): Eukaryota > Metazoa > Chordata > Mammalia > Monotremata > Ornithorhynchidae > Ornithorhynchus > Ornithorhynchus anatinus. The sequence continues at coordinate 32,760,623 of NC_041745.1, forward strand.
GAATCACAAACAAGAAATCCTGAGGCAAAGTCAATTGGCTAGCTCCAAATCTATGCTCCCCACTCCTCCCCAAAAAGCACCAATGGGTGGGACGTGAGGGCAATGGATGACATATGTGAGAATGGATGGCAGTAGGATATCCAATCACCTTCTGCATGCTGAGCAAATACTGAGAAACCAAAAACAAGAGGGACAGAAAAAATGCTTTAATGGACCTAGTAAAGTAAATCATCTGACAATATGACAGCATAGGTAAAACCTGTGAGACAATTTTGACTGCAATCAAGAAAGGTGCAACTCTGAGTAGAAGCTTGTAGATGATACTGAGGCAAAAAGGCAAAGGCAAAATAGAGCCTGGAATTAAATAAACTTGACAACCTACGACAAACTTTGTGCACGCACATCAGTTTCAGGACTGTGGTTCGAACATTGGCTGTTTTGATCACACAGAGACATATAGGGAACTTTATCAATAGTCCTATCTTCTACATCCCAGACATCCAGACAACTTAATAAGGCAACTACATGCCTCTTATGCAAATCATGCCGGCAACTCTTCTCTCCTAGTTTTTTGGAGATGTTTAAGACATTTTTCTACAGGTTTAGGATGCACTACATTTTTTTTTCCTTGCTTCCTGGTTTTCATTCTTATGAGTACTTTTCTTTTAAGAGAAGGGAAAAGAAATGCTGGTTGGTGGAAAAGGAAGCTATTGGTGGGGGAAGAGAAGAAAAAGATTTAAAAAGAAGAGGAGATGCGGGAAAAAGTGATGGAGGGAGCCAAAGAGAGACAGGCAGTAGGCTAATGAGACATTTACTCAGTTTTATTTCTATTCTAGTTTCTCATTAGTCCCATGACACTATGTGTGTTGGCAAACTCTTTGGACAGATTCCAGAGAAAAAGCTGCCTGAGCCATGTTTCATGGCTGAATAAGTTTTGTTCACCCTAGTTTGTCACATGATTAATAAAAATACTTGCTATCTGATTATTCATTGCAAGGTATAGTTGCTTTTTGTTTGCTTATTTAATAATAATAATGATATTTGTGGTAGTTGTTAAGCACTTACTATGTGCCAGGAACTGTATTTAACACTGGGATAGAAACAAGGTAATTGGATTGGACACAGTCTCTAACCCACATAGGACTCACAATCAATTCCCATTTTCCAGATGAGGTAAAAGGCACAGAGAAGTTATGTTACCTGCCCAAGGTCACATCAGACAAGTAGTAAAGCTGGGATTAGAACCCAGGTCCTTCTGATGCCCAGGCCTATGCTTTATTCCCTAGACCATGCTGATTTTGTTTTTAATAGCATTTGTTAATCACTTACTATGTGCCAGACACTATATTAAATGCCAGGGCATATACAACTTAATCAGGTTGGACACAGTCCATATCCCAAGTGGGGATCATAGTCTTAATCACTATTTCACAGATGACATAACTGCAGCACAGAGAAATTAAGAGAATTGCCCAAGTTCACACAGCAGACAAGTGGCAAATCTAGGAATAGAACCCATAACCTGTGGCTCCCAAGATCGGACTCTTAACACTAGGCTATGCTGCTCATAGTTCACAAGCATATAAATAATAGGGCCAGAAACCAAAAGTATGAACAGGAATCTTAGCATGATATGATTCGTGATGAATAATTGATCAAAATAAATTTTCTTTATTTCTTATGTTTTCTCTGGCTTGGTGACATTTGTTTGTTTTGAGGGGAGGGGACAGTTATTCTGTCTCTTCTGCTGTAGACCAATAGATTCAGATACCAAAGTGAACTATAGAGAGAAAAAAATCGAATCTTCTAATAAAAGTTCCATTTTTCTAGCCCTCAAGGTGACATGAAAACACTACTCTTCAAAAGAGAATCAGCTGAACCAGACTTAGAGGAAAGCTGACCTGGAAGAGTCCCAGGGCCACTGTTTTGATTCTGAAACTGACACTGTTTTGCAAGTCAGTGGCTTAGCAAAGAAAAAAAAAAAAATCTTCTCTCATTTTGCCTCCTACTGTTTTTCTGACCTTTCCCCGCTGGAGCAATAGCAGGGAACTAAAATAACAGTAGTTTTATTTTGTGTGGGGTGCTTGGCTACCAAACATTAATCATAAAATTATAACAGTAGAAGGGCTCTGCTGTCAGTTGTTGCTTCTGAGCTGAAAAGGACTCGTAGATGAAACAGCACAACAGCAATAAACATCCTGGGCTGGTTGCTTACTCAACTCTAGACCCCAGCAGAGATGATCCAAGCTCAGAAATGTCTCTGAAGTCACCAAGCCCTCCACTGTTAGATCACTCCTGCAGGGGTGAAGGTGAAAGATGGAAACATGCTTCCAAGGCTTTAATATTCTACCAGGGAATCTGTTCAAGCTCTCCTCAGAATAAAAAGGTTTTCACAGTAGCAAATTGACTGATTTAGGCTTGGTGCTGTTTGAGTCAATTAACTTGGTAGGACCTACTGATCGAGTAACATGATTACGTATACTACAATATTTTATCCCACAGACTAAGCAGAGGGCAAAGTAATAGCCATAATTGCAGAATTTTCTTTTGGGAGTGAGAAAAAAATATTCGGTGCTTAGTATACATTGAGTTTTAGGCCCACTTCTACAAAAAAGAGTATGCTCTTGAGAGGGTCGACTTGGGTAATTTTGCTGAAATGAGGTTTCTGAAGTGGTGGACATACGATCAATCAGTCCATTGTATTTACTGAGTGCTTACTTTGTGCAAAGCACTGTACTGAGAAGCAGGGTGGCTCAGTGGAAAGAGCATGGGCTTTGGAGTCAGAGGTCATGGGTTCGAACCCCGGCTCTGCCACTTGTCAGCTGTGTGACTTTGGGCAAGTCACAACTTCTCTGTGCCTCAGTTACCTCATCTGTAAAATGGGGATGAAGACTGTGAGCCCCACGTGGGACAACCTGATTCCCCTGTGTCTACCCCAGTGCTTAGAACAGTGCTCTGTACATAGTAAGTGCTTAACAAATACCAACATTATTATTACTAAGTGGGCAGAGTAAATTCAACAGAGTTGGTGGACATGTTACCTGAGGACATAACAGAAATTGGTAATGGATTGACTCTGCTCTCTAAGAGGAGAGGCCTCCAAAAGTTTGAAACATGAAGAAGCAGAAATAAAAATAGGTCCAGGGCCTATATATAATAGCCAATATATATAGCCCTCCTTTGGTTTTTTTTGCAGGTTAGGCTACTGGTAGGGAGTGGCTATTAATGAGTGTAAATGTGACTGTAAAAGTCCAATGTGAGGTCGATACTACTTCCTGCACTGATTGAATAAAAAGCTATACATTTATTGCCTGACCCTTGTTTTCCTGATCTTTGTGAAACCTTTATTCAGAGATAGTTAACTCTCTCCTGATGGCTATCAACTAGGCGGATTGCTGCAGTGGTGTCTTAACAGATAACAACAATAATAATCACTGTGGTATTTGTTAAGCACTTTTTATGTGCCAAGCACTGTATTAAGTCATGGGGCAAGTAAATTAAATTCCATGTGGGGCTCGCAACCTAGATAGAAAGGAGAAAAGACACCAAATCCCCATTCCGCAGATGAGGTAACAGACACAGAAAAGTAAAGTGACTTGCCCCAGCTTATACAAACAGCAGACGAGTGGCAGAGCCAGGACTGGGACCCAGGCCTCTGACTACCAGGCAAATACTTTTTCCACTGTTATTCCATATTACTTTGCTGTATTTTGCAGTATCTTTGAACATGTATTTGTATTCTCTTCTCCCAGCTTGCAAACACCTCCTTTCAATTCACCAGTCAACAGCCTTTGGGATGTTTAGTAAATAACAATAATAATGATAACAATGATAATTAAGTGTTCACTAAAGCATTGTGTTAACCAGTGGGGCAGATGCAAGATAATATCAGAGACAGTCCCTGTCCCACATGAGGCTAACAGTCTAAGTAGGAAGGAGTGTAGGTACTTAAACCGCATTTTACCAAGTAGGATACTGAGACACAGAGAAGTTAAGTAACTTTCCAATGTCACACAGCAGGTAAGTAGTGCAGCCAGGATTAGACCCCAGGTCCTCCAACTTCCAAGCCCAATGTCTTTAAAGTAATACCACTGATTGATTGGGTGTTCTGCTTACACTCACTGTCCTCACAAATCCCTCCCAGGAAAGCTGTATTACTCTGAGTGTTGCTTCAATAATAGGGATGACCAGATTCCAGAATTTTGTTGTTGGTCATCTGTCCTGCCATCCAATGTTGTGTATGATTCATAAATGATCCTGATGAAACTACACCCCAAACTGGCTGTGCTTTGCTTCAGGTTTCACCATCATATACTAGGACATCATAATAATCTGATAAAAGTTAAACCTGATGTAATCAATGGTACTTGAGACTTACAGTGTGCAGAACACTAGAGTATGTGCTTGGGAGTGCAATATAATACAGTTGTAATAATAACAGTTGTAATTGTAATAGAGTCTACAGGAGACAGTAAAATACATTACAGATAGGAAAAATGACATAGTATAAGGAGGCACTATTACCACACATCACCACCAGACCTACAGCACAGAAGGGATGTTTTCAACAGGTATGTGAAGGGACTGTTAGCTATGCATCCTTCTATCAGACACATTTATACCTATTGATCAAATCTCTTTTTACATCTTATTCAAAGCCCTGAAATATATCCTCTCTCTCTCCCTTACATTTTCTCTTCTATCCCCCTTCTTTCTCCTCCTCTCTGCCAATTTTTCTCCTTCTCGACCTCTTCTCCCCCACCTCTTTCTTTCCCTTGCTTGCTAACCCTCTCTGCAATTAGACTCCAAAATATGTTAATGAGCATTTCTATCATTGTTAGTGTCTGAAAAGAATTTCAAGGAAAAATAGTTTAATTGTGGAACACTATAGACTTTCTGCTCTCCCCATTGGCAAGTTAATCTCCAGGACCTCATTGAGTGACAGATGTTCATGCCACAATTATCTGGTTCCCAGGTGAAGACACTGGATTCAGAGGGCTGGCGTGAGCTGCCTGACTTGTACTTAAACTTTTCTAGGTGTAAACAGTGAAATTTCTTTCAATTCAAATCTACATTTTGGACCCAATAAACGATTTGCAACCTGAAGAAGCCAAACAGGCCAAAACCATCAATAGGTTCAAAATGGGTTTAAGGAAATGCATAGGTTTTGGAAAGGGGCTGGAGATAGGGTAACCTCCCCCATTCTTTTGCTAACCGCCATTACCATTCATTCATTCATTCAATAGTATTTATTGAGCGCTTACTATGTGCAGAGCACTGTACTAAGCGCTTGGGATGAACAGGTCGGCAACAGATAGAGACAGTCCCTGCCGTTTGACGGGCTTACCAGGGAGAAGAATATTTCAATGGATGATTCCTTGCTCAACCAAGGGCAAATCTTCCCACTGTTAGCCCTGGGGACCTGGAACAGTTTGGACTAGAATGGTGAAGAGACCAAAGGTCATTTCCACCATAGTGGTGGATTGCTGATTTCCTTTTAACTATTTTTTCGGGAATTGTTGCTTCCTGTACTGAATTTTTCCAGTTATCTTCCAGTCTGACCTTTCCCTGGGCTTGGACTGTAAAAACTGTGTGGATCAAGGATCATGACTCGTTCAAATTCTTTGCACCCTTTTCTTACACTTTGTGTAGCCCTCAATACAAATTGCCACACATAATAAAAGAAGCATGACCTGTAGTGGGTGGCTGGAGGGAAGGTTACAAGGGTAAAGGGGAAATGTTAGATCCATTTTATGATCCATCCCTAAAAATGAAGTTGGTTATCTCAATGGGCAGCCATGGCATAGTTCCTGCAAGCGTCCAATTGCCACAGTTGGATACCCAATACCTGAAAGGATGGACCATGAGATTATTTCCCAAATAGCTTTGCTGTTAGTCTTTACCTTCCTATTTCTCTCATCAATCCTTTGCCTCTTGACTCTGGTCAAAGGGGACTGGAGATAATCCTAAATTCAGCTCCAGCTCTTTTCAGGTCCAGCCTGAAGGAATTAGAGTTCTGGAGACTCAGCAAAGTTCAGTCTTAACTAAGAAAAGAGGCTGAAGCCTCAGCTGGATTGTCTGTATGAATGAGAATTTTGCCTTACAGACTAAAACCTGAGGTGAGTTCAGCTGAATTCATCTGCATTCCCTGGAGCCACCACAAATCCCATCGCCTTTTTCTTTTCCTTCAGAACAAAACTCCTCATGACATGAACTTGAAATGAAAGGATGTTAATTGTAACTGGCCCTTGAGAACTAGTGCAAATGTACAGAGACTTGCACTATGCACATTTTTTTTCCCCACATTTGTCCTAAATTGCATGAACATCTCTGATTGCTGCATGAAAAATAAGGAAACAATTTCAAGCAGTTTCTCTTTCAATCTGGTTATGGGAATTGGGGGAGAAAACAATCCTGTGTTTTCTTTGAGGAGGATAATTTCTAAAATCCCCTCTCCTCTTAAATGAGTAAGTAGTATATGATGCTACCTTTGTTTTCCTATAGTGGTATGGTTTCTTTTTCTTATCTAATTCAGGTATACTCAATTGATTTTAAGGGATCAGCTGAGAAATAGGTTTCTATTTTATTTGTTAACCTAGAAACTGTTATGTTTTATACAGAGCACTTGATCCACACACTGAAAGTCAACTCATCCATACTCATCTATCAGTTGTTAATTATATGAAGATGTCTAAGCATCAATTCTGTACTGACCTCAGTGTTATAGTAAGGAATAAATATCTCCTATCCTCCACTTATACTTCCTGGCATTCCTCAGAACATTACACACTCATCGTTGGTCAGGGATTGTCTCTAATGTTCTATTGCACTTTCCAAGTGCTTAGTTCAGTGCTCTGCACACAGAAAGCACTCAATAAATACAACTGAATGAATAAATGATCCTATTTCTCCATAATTGCACATGCCAGTTTTCAAGTTAATTTTCCTCACTACTCTGCAATGAGTACTTAAATTTTTGTTTGTGGATTTTTTCCAAAAGAAAGTAGTGCTTACATCCTTCCCTCCCCCCCAAAAAACTTTATTTTAATCACTCTGCCTCTGAGGACCTGATTTCTTAATACACATGCATAGCTCCAGTCTTTAGTGCCCAACATATATTAGACATGGAGCTTTATAAATATAAGATTCATTCTGTAAATTTTTTCAAAGTGATCAGGGGTTATACAGGCTACATAGTTTATACTTATTAAAACTCAAAAAATAGCTATCTTTTTTTCCAGGAAGGGAGCAGAGTTTAGCTATCCTCCCCTCTCACTTACAATATATATGTTGTCAGATGGAATCTCTTTGCCATATCTATTTCAGAAGCTAATGAGGCATTAATTTTACACTGGAGTCTCTTTACAAAACATCAATGCTAGTAGGGAACAAAGAAAATTTCAATTACTTGGATTAGTCCATTTGTATATACTTTCATATCCATCTCCTCCATTGGAGAGTAAGCTTTTTGTGAGCAGGGATGTGTCACTTCTGTTTTGTGCGTCCTAAGAGCACTGAACCCAGAGTGATCAAATAATACTATAAATTTCCATTGACCCAATTGACAGGTTTATAAAGAAATGATGATGCACAGCCTAATTGTCCTGTGGATGTGTAAATCATGCTACATGTGTAAGTCACATGATGTCTCAGCCTTAGTATAATGGTCATACTGATAACTGTCTCTGCCTACCCAGAGAGGAGATGTGATGATGAAAAGGAAATAAGTGATGAAAGCACTTTGGCATTTTTTAATAACATATATGAAGACAAGGACTTATTAACAACTAAAGAAAGACACTGCATAATTGAAGAAATTTTCAGGAGAATACCAACTTCCCTCCAACCCCAAAAACTCAATTATCACTAGGCACAATTCTGTAACTTATCTTACTCCTATGATACAGTAGGGTATGAATTATTAAAGAGTTAAGGAAGCATATTCTTGAACCATCCCTGCCAACTGTTTGTGCTTAGGAACAATAGCAGACAAGAAGATGGCTTAGTATATAAACTGATATATTAGCAGTTCATGAATAGAACAATTGCCTCAATGATATTTCACTCTGTAGGATACATTGGTCACTGGTCAGAGGAATGCTCTGATAAAGCTAAATGAAAACAAGCTTTATATAAATTACTGCCAAATAAGAATAGTAATAATAATACAATAATATTTAAGCAGTTACTATGTACTAATCACTGTACCAATCGGTCAGTCATCTATTGAGTGTCTACTGTGTGCAGAGTACTGTACAAAGAGCTTGGTAGAGTACAATATAACAAATAGCTGGAAGACAGGTGGCAGAGTATGGATCAGAACTCATGTCTTCTAACTCCCAGGCCTGTGCTCTTTTTACTAGTCTAAGCAGCTCCTCATATAGTGATTGCTGTCTTCCCCCAACCCCATTAAATAAGAAACTACTCAAGAACAGTCTCCTGTACATTCCCAATGTTCTAGTACAAGTGCTCTTCAGAGAAGGTGCTCAATAAATAATCTTGGAAGAAAAAGAGAAATTTAAAATAAGTATATATTCATTATAAGATACTTTCCCTGTTCCATAACAATTTATCTCATTTCAGTTTTTCTTATCTCTCATCTAAGTACAATTATCAATTGTTATGGGTGAATGTTTATCTTGGAATTAAGCCTTTTTTTTTTTTTTTTTTTTAAATAAGTGGGGACTTGGAGCTCAAAATTGACAAACAGTCCTTTAAAAGTCAACCCCTCACCTCTTAGTATTCTTTCTAGACATAGTGTTTGCTCTCTTTTTCAGACTGTTGACCTTTGAGCAGTTGCATATACATTTATGTTCTTCAATGACTATGAGGTTTTAATAGTATGAGCGGGTGAGACATTATATATGACTGACAATCCCTTCTGCCTCACTGCATAGTAATTATAATAATAATGGTATTTGTTAAGTACTTACTATGTGCCAAGCACTGTTCTAAGCATCGGGGTAATAATAATAACGTTGGTATTTGTTAAGCACTTACTATGTGGAGAGCACTGTTCTAAGTGCTGGGGTAGATACAGGGTAATCAGGTCGTCCCATGTGAGGCTTACAGTCTTAATCCCCATTTTACAGATGAGGTAACTGAGGCACAGAGAAGTTAAGTGACTTGCCCACAGTCACACAGCTGACAAGTGGCAGCGGTGGGATTCGAACCCATGACCTCTGACTCCCAAGCTTGGGCTCTTTCCACTGAGCCATGGGTAGATACAAGGTAATCGGGTTGTCCCACACGTGGGTCACAGTCAATCCCCATTGTGCAGATGAGGTAACTGAGGCAGAGAGAAGTTAAGTGACTTGTCCAAAGTCACACAGCAGACAAGTGGTGGAGCCAAGATTAGAACCCACGACTTCTGACTCCCAAGCCCGTGTTCTTTCCACTAAGCCACGCTGCTGCATATGCCCCACTAGATTGTAAACTCTCTGAAGGTAGGGATCATGACCTCTAATCTTACTGTACTCTCGCAAGTGCTTAGTACAAGTGCTCAATAAATATGAGTTATCAATTTTCACCATGCTACCTGATGATTTCATTTCTTCCACCTCGTGACACAAACTTCCCAAAGTTTCTGCTCTGAGATTTGATTGTTACATGCACTCCTCAGGATAAAGATACATCCTACAGTTAGTGAAGTGACCACGATGGGTGAAATTGATAGTGGGCTGGAAATTGTCCAGCAATTATCACAGAATAGGGTACAAAGCTTAAGAGCTTTAACTGTGAATGGGAAATCCTTTTATGGAAGCTTACTCCTGGCTTAGGAGTATCTGGTTACACCAAGACCATAAGTGATCATTTTGCACACAGAGTTAATTCTATATTTCAGTGTTTTCATTTCTTCTTTCCCTTTGCAGCTAAGGTTGATTGTGGTATTTCTTTTAGCAAATAAATTGGCTGATGTTCAAGTACTTGGTTTTGCTCAGCATTTCGGTCTCTGTTTTCCTTCTCTCCCTTTTCTGCCCCTATGATCTTCTGTAGTTTTCCGACTCCTGTCCCATGCTTCGTCCCTTTCCCTCACTGACCCTCTGGCTTCTCATCTTCTCTCCAATTCGGATTATAACTCAGAGTCGGAAGTAAAGATGGTCTTCCCCACCTCTGGGAGAGCACATTACTCTCTTTGCACCACCTAGATTGCTAAAATGGAAACCCTAAATCAAAGAGAAGGGTGGAGGGGGCTGTGCAAAGAGAAGCAGTTGGGCCAACACGATTTCTTCTAATCCAAAGACAACAGAATAATAAAAGTTATGTGTGGTATTTATTACTTGCCTGGGGGAAATGTTAGAGAGAAGCAGCATGGCATGGGGGATAGAGCTCAGGTCTGGGAGTTGGGTCATGCGTTCTAATCCCAGCTCCACCACTTGTCTACTGTGTGGCCTTAGGCAAGTCACTTCACTTCTCTGTGCCTCAGTTACCGCATGTGTAAAATGACTGCGAGCCCTATGTGGGACAGGGACTGTGTCCAACCCAATTTGCTAGTACCAGCCCAGTGCTTAGTACAGTGGCTAGCACATAGTAAATGCTTAACAAATACGAAAAAAATCCCCTACAACACTGTATTAAGTGCTGGGGTAGATATAAGTACTGGGGTAGATATAAGCCCATTGAACATAGTCCATGCTCCGTATGGGGTTCACATATCACCTAAATGCAAATCAGGTCCTACAAACCTATCCCCAGAACTGTGAATGTTGCAACAAATTTGGAAATGTAGCACAGAACAGCTTCAGGCAGGGTAAGGTTTCTAGCAGCAGAAAAGTATTTATACCTGTTTTCTAATCATATGTAATGGCACCTTTCTGATGCCTGTAGGTTTGACTGGGCATTTCGTATAGATTGCATAATTCCAAGTGCTAGAACAGCAGGTGAGGAGAGAAAACATATAGTTACCAACCTCTGAAATCTGTAGGCAGGGAGTTCATTAGTGAGGAAGCAGGGATATGGAGAATTAGCAATTCTGTGATGAGTGATTCTCACATGCTTGTTGCTCTGTCCTGTTACTTGAGTGACTACCTGGGATCCTCTCCACCCATGCCATCCCCCCATCTCCAGTGGAATACCGAGGCCACCAGAAGGTTGGTCTAGTGGAAAGAGCATGGGCTTTAGAGTCAGAGGACACGGGTTCTAATGTCAGCTCTGCCATTTTTCTGCTGTGTGATCCTGAGCAAGTCATCTCACTCTTTTGGGCCTCAGTTACCTCATCTGTAAAATGGCGATTAAGACTGTGAGCCTCATGTGGGACAAGGACTGTGTCCCACCCGATTTGCTTTATCTACTCCAGCATTAGAACAGTGCGAGTGCTTAACAAATGCCACAATTATTATTAAGTGATTATTGCTGCAGTTAGCAATCTACAAGCATGACCCCAGGGGTCATCAGGCATGTTAGGTGATGCCCACAAATTATACATGGAGCAACAGCATGGCTGGTGGGCAATGAATGACAGCAGCAACTCTAAGGGTCATGCGAGTGGCCTCCTGGAGAATGGCCAAAGCCTGAATTTCTAGCCCTGGTCCCCAGTTCTGCCAAAGCCCTCAGTTGCACACCCCTTCTCTCCCCCTCTCCCTTTCTCTTCTAAAATCAAATGCTAAATAGATGATTCATAAAGCAGTAGGAGTCTCTCTCCTAGACTGCACAGGAAAATTGAAACATGGACATATCAAGATAGTTGCTGAACACTATATTTTTCTGTGTCATTTCTATAGGCTTAAAAAATGAACAAAATCATGAATCAGGTGAGCTGTGCTACTCAACAGGCCTTCGTTACTCCTCAGGCAAGGTTCAGTCATGACCCTTATGCTTATTTAAATTGCTGCAGAAAAATTTGAGAGCCTGTGGCATGCTTTCATGTATAAATCTGTGGCATGAGAACCCTCATCAAGAACCCATAGACTTTCCCTTTGGTCCGGTACCAGAGAATAACAGCTATAAGCTGCAACAGTAAATACATACCACTCTTCTGATTGTGACATGATTCTGCAATTGGTAAACATATCATTACAAGCTTATGGTATAGCTGAAGTTCCTTAAACAAGCAAGTCCTTGGACTAGAAACACATTCCCAAAAGCGCTTGAATTGGCACACACATTCCCAACAGAGAAAAATCTGTTCAGATGTCTACAGGTGGGAAAAGTTGGGGAGGAACATCACATTCCAAAAACTTCACTGTTTCCTCTCCATGATTTGTAAGTGGCAAATTCAGCTTCTTTCCAGCTAGTCAGAAAACAATGAACTGTACCAGCCAGAAAGAACATAGGAAAAAAAAAAAATTAGTGCTATAGGCCTAATGATTAATGCTCCAGCCTCACCACATCACCTCACCACATCACCAAAAGTCAAATACTTGACATTCAGTTACCCAATATGTGAATGGGAGTTTTATTTTGCAGGATGAGAGTGTGGGAATCTGGTGATCCCAGAACCCCTAACAGACGAAGCTCTCCTGGCAGACAACAGGTTAACAACTTCCTGAGGACCCTCAAACGGTGATGGATAAAAGGAATCAATAAGTGTGTTTCCCACCAACCCAGCCAGGGGAGTGTTACTCCTATGTGCGGAGGGAGGTTTCCGCTAGGCTGAATGTCGAGATGCTGCCACCCACTTCTCGCTTCGAGCCAGAGACCTGCCAGCTCAAGGGAGAAATCTCACAGGCCAGGCAGCATCACGATGCCATCTGTTTAGGGAGAGAGAAAGTGATGGGCAGACATGCTTGCCCCTTATCACGCTTCTCGTCTTCCTGTCTCTGATCTGGGAACAGTCTGAATCTGCTAACCCGAGGGGGCTTCTGTTTGACACAGACATTCTTGGGATATCCCTGAGCTGACTGGGAGATTGGGCTCAGGACAAGATTCCCAGCTGGTTCTCGACTGAAAATCTACCAACTGCAACCACGAATGTTCAGATTGCCCCAAGGTCATGATTCACAATTGTTTCCATGCTATCACCACAGATAATAACAATAAAAAATAATAGTAATAGCATTTCTTAAGATGTGGAAAATGCTGAAGTTTTCCTGGCACTATTTGTCCTTTCTTCATACACAACTACACCTCCATGTCTCCATTTTTCTTTAGGAATAAGATGAGTTTTACCATTAAGTGGAAACCCCACCTTCTGCACTGTTAAAGGAACAGCGTAGACTATGGATCATTTTAATACCCCTTCTCTTTTGCAAAAGATGTTATGTAAATGGAAATCAGTCAAGCCTTAATCCATTCTCATCTTTAGAACCCATAATAAGAATGAAATATGTCTCAAACTTCACCCATCTTCGTTATTCGTCTCAGACTACAATCTTGCGGTCCCTTTTGGAAACTAAAGGGATCTCAGCCAGCATTCATACTCCAAAGAAATAAGATGCCTGAGAGAAACAAGGGCTACATGTTAATGAGATGGTGTAATGAATAGGAAATTCTCATGTCCTTAAATGCCACTGCAATTGCAATCGTCTTCTTCAAGGGTTTGGAACTGCCAAGAAAGCCACACTATTAGAAAGGAAAAAAAATATAAGGTTGATGTATCTCTAGGTGAAGGTCAGGCCTTATCAGAAGGTGAACAAAGTCAGGGTCAAAAGACATAAAAACGTGATGGAGAAAGACATTCACTGAGGCTGAAACAGGAAAATGTGCTGGGAAATGAGATTACAAATCCAAGGTAACTCTTTCTCCCCCTTCAAAGAGGAAAGCTAAACAGTACCCATATTTATAAGCAGGACTGGAGCTGCCAAAACATCAGTGCGTCCATTTTTTCAAGCCAAATTAAGAAGGATGTAGTTAATAGTAGACTAATTTCAAAACTGCCAATATAATTTGTGGTTGACCAGTAGCTTTCTCTATGTTCTCAAGGTCATCAGATAAAATGTTAGAGAAGTGGTTTGACTTGGAAACATGATTTATGGTCCAAACGGTTTTGTAAATGGATTTAGATATTGTCTAGGAGTAAATTGGTAATACTAAGAAAAAAAATTCATTTATTACTCCTGGATGATTTAAAGCAGAGTATTTTTTTTCTCAAAAGTTGCAGAAGGTGGAAGAGGGAGATGGGGGTGGGGCGATTTCCACATTGGAAAAAAAGAACTTACCTTTCTCCTCCTTGTTTATCCCACATAACCCATATGGCTTAATGGAAAGAGCACAGGACTGGGAGTCAGGGTTGTAATTCTGGCTCTGTCACTTTGCCTGTTGTGTGACCTTGGTTAAGTCACTCTATTTCTCTGTGCCTCAGTTTCCTCATCTATAAAATGGGGATTAAAGTTATCTGTTCTTCCTCTCAGTCTGAGAGCCCCATGTGAGACAGTAGAAGTATCTGATCTGGTGTCTACCCTAATGATTACTTCCTGGTAAATGCAATAACAAATATCACAATCATTATTATTAAGAGCCCAGAAAGAGGAGGTAATGCTTTGAATTTGTTGGCACCTCTCATCTTATAAAATCCCTCATCTCCCAAAAAGAGGTCAGGGACAATAAACAGTCCCAGAAAAAAGGTAAAGTTAGTATTCTTTCTAGAGATTAAGAGATTCTCAAATGGGCCAACACTGGAGAGATTCTCCATTCCTTTTTGGAACTGAAAAAAAAAATGATCAAAAAATGACAAATATCACTTTAACGAAGTTTTTTTATTTGTTTTTGTTTTCTCTAAAAGACTATTCAGTGCTTGACTTGAAAAGTGCTTTTTGGTGGAAAAGAACTGTAAATCTTGTTCTTTTAAATAAGTCACAACTTTTGAAGTACTCAATCAAAAAGCAATATGGCTTTTCTTAACAAAAAGGTTTATTTGATTGTCCTTTGTCTTTTAAACACAGTGTGATGTATTGGCTTAATTAAATTCAGCAAATTATCATATGAATTTTATGTGCTGCAAATAATTGGCTTTTTGTTCTCCACTCCCTTTTTGTTAATGTTAGCAGAGCATTTTTTTATGATACTTAACATAAGATAGAGAAAACCTCAAGTGGGAAAGGGTAAACATGGCTAATGTCCTGACTTGTGACATCTTGGACATGTTATAAAATTTAGTCACTACTAATGGGATTAAAAAGAAGCTTAATCTTTCTGCCTACTGAAAAACATAGATGAGTATAGAAAATATAGACAGTGACTCTTCCACTTGCCTGCTGTGCGACCTAGGGCAATTCACAACTTCTCTGTGCCTCACTTTCCTCATCGGTAAAACAGCGATTAAAGCCTACTCCCTCCTATTTAGGCTGTGAGCCCCCTGAGTGAAAGGGACTATACTCCATCTTGTCATCTTCTATCTACCCCAGTGCTTAATACAGTACTTGGCATAGAGTAAGTGCTTAAAAAGCATAATAGTAGTAATAATAATTATTACTATAAATGAATGTTGGTTCTCAAGTCCCCCACACTTATCAATGATGACGTTATCAATTTAGCTGATTGATCATAAATCCTGAGCAAAGGAAACTTCCTAAATTCAATAGAGCAAAAGTTTAAATGTTTAGGTTCTAAATATGGTGAACATAACTGTTCTTATTGGAAATGGCAAATGATATCAAGATAAGCAGCCACCATTACCCAAAACACCTTTAGTCAGCAAATAGGATAGGCTGGCCTGGTAGAAATACGACTAGTCTAGAAGTCAGAAGACCAAATCCCAGATCTGCCAGTGGCCTGCTGTGTGACCTTGGGCATGTTACTTAACCTCTCTGGGTCCCAGTGTCTCTGTTTATAAATGTAGATACAATATATGCTCCTGAATCAAAAAACTTCACCATTGGCTTTAAAACAATCACCTTGTCCCTCCTACCTCTCCTTGCTACTGTCCTACTACAATGGAGCCCGCACATTTTGCTCCTCTGGTGCTAACCTTCTGGCTACACCTCTATCTTGTCTCTCTTGCTCCCAACTCCTCGCCCACACCCTCCCTCTAACCTGGAACGCCCTCCCTCCTCAAATCTGACAGATAATTATTCTCTGCCCTTTCAAATCTTTATTAAAGGCCCATGTATGTCCTCCAAGAGGCCTTCCCTGACTAAGCCCCCTGACTTGCTCCCTTATTTCATCACTCTCCTTCCAGCCCCACAGCACATATGCACAAATCTGTAATTTAATTGGCTGTCTCCCCTGCTGGACTGTAAGTTTGCTGTGGGCAGGAAATGTGTCTATTGTTACACTGTACTCTCCCTAAAACTTAGTACAGTGCTCTGCGCATAGTAAACATGATACAGAGGTCAAAAGAAGTAAATGGCCTGATCCCTGCCCTCAAGGGGAAAACAATCTAATGTCACTTCTATCCATTCATCATCGACTGTCATTTAAAGGGTGCTGACATTTTAATTTCATCTCTCAAATCAATATTTTGATTGACCACCTGAGCGCTAAGAAGAGCACCAAGGGCCTGGGACAGCTCAACAGAAGCAAGATATGCATTCACCATCTTCAGGAAGTTTTCAATCTATTGGGGAGAGAGATCAATCAGTGGTGTTTACTGAGCACTTGTACTCAGGGCATAGTGCTTAGTACAGTGTTTTTCACGCAGTAAGCACTCAATAAATATGATTGAATGAATGAATGCCACAGGAGTGAGCAATACAACTACATTGTTAGATACAATCCCTGACCACAATCAAAATTTTAAAAAATCAAATAAAAAAAATCAAAATTCAATGAAGAACATGAATCTGGTTTCCAAATGAGGAAAAAAAAAAAGAATCAGGTTTCCAAAGAGAAACTCAGCTACAGACCCAGCCACTGATAGCCTTAAAATTAACTGGATTTTCCATATCCTTCCATGCTCCTTGATGATCCTTATGATCAGAAAATGTGTTGAGCTAATAATTGGCCCAAGAAAATTATATTTTCCACAGTGTATTTTACATCTTTTGAGGAAAGCTCTGATGCTCTCAGAAGAAAATACTGCAACTTGTACTCCCTCCATGACTGCACACAGATATTTTAAAACAGATCTACTTGATTTACTCAATTTGTTTTAAGCCAAAGAGTGAAAAGAAATCTTTGACAAAACTGTCATCTTTAAAATATGGTTATATTTCATTTCCCCCTTCTGCACTACTTAGATTGCCTGAAACCAAAATGCTTCCAGCAGCCTCTGTGTCCAATTTTTCAAAGCTGCCACTTGCTAGCAAATCTACTTAAGCAAAATACTTATGTTGTTAGAAAACAGAGAAAACATATATTATAAAATGCACCGTCTACCCCTTCATAGGTTATAGTCTTATCTAAGCACCTGAACTAGCAACAACATGCAGAAATAAATTAAAAGCTGACTATGATCGATTGGTTGAAGTCAAAGAATCCGATACACCTATGATTAGTTTCGGTTGATACACTTGGACTTAACTCTGTATATTTGGCCACACACCCATCTTATAATCAAAACATTATCTTCCATTCAACTAGTGAAAGTCATTAAATGGGAAAAGAACTTCTCAAAAAAAGAGGCAATGACAGATGACTACAGTTTCTCTTCTCCAGTCAACGTCCAAAGTTGTTATTATTCCAAACCTGTCAACAGTGGATGTCCTGAAGGGTAACACAAAATTGCTAAAGCATTACAGCTGTAAACCTTTGGCCATTTTGGGTTGGACTCAACATAATTCAAATTCTGCAGTCTGAATGAGAGAACATCCAACTGAAGCAAAATGTACAGTGATCACAGTATGTTGAAGTGAACAGAATAAATATCCTCAAACACCACCAAAACACAGTACATTGAAATGAAAAGAAATACCCTTGCATAATGCCAAGCACCTACCACGTGAACAGACTGAAGCATAATTGAAAGTTTAATCACAAAGCAATTCAAAAAATGCTAACTTCACTCATAAATATTTCATACATAAGAGTGAACTTTTAGGGTTTAATGTAAAAATAGTTTTTGACTTTTACATGTTTTTCAAATCATTCGGCAACATTTCTCTGCCCATGCATGACTACTCAGAATCTGGTTTAAATTACTCTTTCAGAGTTTACACACAAGAAATCAACCAAGACTACAATTACTTCCACTGCTTTAGCTAGCCTGTCACACTGCAGTAAAGCCAAGTCCGCATATGGTATCTGTTTCGAAACCCAACTCTCTGTTGGTTCGTAAACACCAAATCTGTCACCTTTTATCACTACAAAAAAAGAAAAAAAAAATCAATACACCAGAGTGCCACAGTCCTCCAGTGACCCATGAGCAATCTGTGTGCATTTATTAGGCAAAGATTTGATATTACTTTAGAGAAACATGCCAACGTAAAATTCATTTGAGGTATGTTGCTAGCCACTTGAGGGGTTTAGGTAAGCAAAGGATATGATTCAATTCAAGTTCAGTAAAGCACAAGGTCTAAAGAAAAGAAGGTTACATTTGTGCAGCAGTCTGTTGAATTAAAACACTTCACAATTCACATTTTGCCTTTTTTTCTTTTGAAACATAACAAAAACATTGTAGTAGCTGAAACACTAAGGTTGACAGGCATGATTTGTGTAAGTTTTATTGACAAGGCCTAATAAGTGGAATGTTTAGACATGCAATTACAGATTACTTTTCTTAAACCTAACAATAGCAGACATTCCTTGGACTCTCAAAATTGGCACTTTAATAGTCTGCTGCTCTGGTAGGGAAAGCAGCTCAATAATTTGTATAAGGGCATGCCTCATGACCCTGAAAACCAGTCACTCTTCTCCCAGTGAGGAACCAGTCCCACTGGGAGAGCTGGGAGAAGTTGGAAGAGCAACAGAATGACGAGTAACACTGTTACGTCTACCCACTGTGCCACTCTTCCCTATTCCTTCAGGGTCCAACGACCTCGACCACTCCTGACAAACTCAAACAGCATTCATTCATTCAATCAATCAATTCATTCAATCGTATTTATTGAGCCCTTACTTTGTGCAGAGCGCTATACTAAGTGCTTGGGAAGTACAATTCACTCCTCCCACTACCTCCTGTAACTCTTCACCAAGAAAAGCCAGGGAAAAATCCCCAAAATGTCCTGGCACAGATTAAGCAATGGAGAAAAATCATCTATTTTATGTTCACTTGCTAATGTGCCAGGAACTTCTGTGACGATGCGGGTAAGGTTTCTTAACTACTCATAAATATGTTTCTTACCACAGGTAAATGAATCCATAGAACCAGGCTGTATATGGGCCCTTATAGGAACATAAGGTCCAAATTCACCCATAATTTAAGGGGTCCTGAAATATGAACAAGGTGTGGAGAACTTGGCTATGATCCAGTGTTAAATTGTTAAAAGGCTGGAAATCCCCATGAGGAAAAGCTAGAGGAATGCAGGTTTCTGAGTCTATTGAAGAGAAAGCTGAGTCAGCAAGAGTGGGATGGTGTCTCATCAGCAGTTGCTGGGGAATGAGAGTGGGTTAGAGGAGAGAGGTGTTCTTACAAGGTCAACATATTGGTTCCTATTATTGTCCGCCTTTTCTCCCACCCCTCTATCCTTCTCTTCCCCTGCTCATCCATTGCTGAAATCAGATGAAGGAAGGCCCAGTTGTGTGGAACTGTGAGGAATCTGGAAAGCTTTTAGCAAGAAGGGAGGGGAACCCTGTTCCCAATCCCCTCACAAAGCACACAAATTGGAGAGAAGTTGGGTGAGGGAACAATGAAAAAAGAAAAAATCAGGTCTATACAATGGATGCAAAAATGGCTTACCCAGCCCAAGTTACAGCCTTGAAGGGTTCCCATGTGACTTATTTGAAATGAGACTAAGTGCTCATTCTCAATTGTGACTCTGGACAATACAAGAGGGAATAAGCTGTTCCAGCAGGGATTGTAGGTGAGGAAAATTTCTGACTACAAGATGGTGAGAATGGAACAGACTGCCATGAAAGGTTGTGGTATCTCTTTTTCTGTAAATGTTCAAGAGTAGATAGGTTAGTCAGATATTTTCCTGACATTGCACAAGGAGAGGTTGGATTGAGTTGCTTAGAGCAATACAAAATGAGATTTTATGAGTTTCTTTTTGTTTGAAACATATAGTGAGCCCAGTGATTATTTCTTATTCATAAACCAGAACAATCATTCCTCTCAGGATCTGCTTCTTAATGTGGAAGAAAATGAACTGAAAGATGGGTGTATTTCTGTTGCATGACCACAACCGTCTTTCAGAATCCAGATCCCTTGGATCTCTCAACACAAAAAGTCAGAGAAAAGCCCAGCCTGCAGCTACTTTGTTAATATTCTTTCCACATCCAGTTTTTCACGTCAGTCTCATGAGAATGGCAGGAAAGTGCAAGGAGCTAAAGAATGTCTTTAGCAGTCTGGGAGGAGAATAGTGGGAGAATTTCACAGGTTTTCTGGTTCCAGACTTTGCAAACTCACGTTGGCTCTGCTGAGAGGGCATCATTTCAGAATTTTTGGGCAAAACAGTGGGTTCTTGAAGGTGAAAAAGAGTTAGGTATCTACTAATGCTACTGGATCGAAGCCCAGAACCCAAGTCAGTGTAACAAAGAAAGGCTGACAGTGAAGAAAGGCTCCTGTATTGCCCTGCCTTTCTGCTGTAGCATTGCTCATTTTCCAGAGAAAATGGTAAAGGGCAAACAGAATCAAGTTTACCTACCTAGAAAGGGGAACTTGGTAATCAAGGCCAGTTTTTCCTCTCTCATTACTGGCATTCTACTGGACAGGAAACTTCAGCAGTCCTAAGTGTCAGATGCATGACCCAAACAGAATGACGTTTCCATCTCTTTGCTACAAACAGATCAAATGTGACAAGCTGAGCCTTTAAGAGGCTAGAGTCCAGAGGAAGTTATTAAGGTCTTCTGAATTGCCTATCCCTAAAGTAAGCATTCACGTGCCTTATTTCAGTGTGAAGCTGCAGTCAACTACCTCATCTCTGTTTACAAAAAAACAGGCTGCAAGCAACCTGTTCCACTTCAGCTTTTCCAAATGATTCAAGTATCGGGTCATAATCAAAGTATTTATTGAGTGCTTGTGTGCAGAGAGCTGTACTTAGTGTTTCAGTTTTCAGTGGGGATGAGGTTTGCAATCTCTTTAACTCACCCTCAAATCAATGGCTTGTATTGGAAAAGTACAATACTACAGCGTAGGGAAAACACATGCCCACAAGGAGCTTACAGCCTAAAGGGGGAGACAGAAAATAATGTAAATAAAATATGAATCTGTACATAAGTGCTGTGGGGCTGAGGGAGGGGAACCCAGAGTTCATAATTTGAGGGAACAGATCTGCATATAACTCTGAATGATTACCTTGCCAGTACAGAAAGCACAACAGTGTCTACTGAGAGATCTGTCTTGCATTTTTAGCTTTAAAAAAAATTGTATTTTTAAGCACTTATTATGAGCCAAGCACTATACTATATGCTGGGGTAGATTCAAGCTAATCAGGTCAGACAGTCCATGTCTCATGATGTAGGACTCACAGTCAATCACCATTTTACATTGAGGTAACAGAGGCACAGAGAAGTGAAGTGACTTGTCCACGGTCACAGGGAAGATAAGTATCAGAGGCAGGATTAGAACCCAGGTCCTCTAATTCCTAAAGCCCTGGTCTTTCCATTATGCCATGGTACTTTTCATCATAATTGGTTCCTTTGCCTTCCTCTGTGCACTGCTTGAATCATCTCTAAGTTTGCCAGTATCCAGCCTATTGGTGAGTCCTTAAATGGCTTGTACTAGTGTGATCAGGCAGATGTGGACACCTGCTCATTATTGCTGAATGGCAGACTATAGCAGAAGTTTCTGGCTCTGCCGATCTGCCACCTGGAGGAGAATGAGCCAAAATCCAGTATCCCAGCTTTGGCCTCATCCACTGTTCCCTGTTGCCATCTGTACATTTAGGGTGCACTCTTTCAGCAGCCCAGGACAACCAGGGAGCTTTCAGATGCAGACTGCATGACATTACTAAAGGAAAAATGAAAATGGCATATTTATCAACCGCCATCGTAAATGGTCTAATTGCTAGGATGATGGCTTTCAGTTTGAGTTCCATCTTCACATCTCCTTCCCTATTTAGTGAGTCCTCAGGGTCTCTCTGTTTACCCTGTATCTGCCTCAGTCTTGGAACATGCATTTAGTGCAGTGCCTGAGAGATAGAAAGTGCTCAATTGCGATTAAAAAAAGGACACATACTTTGTGCTTTGACTTTTAGGATGGCACACTGGAAAACTGTGGGGCTTAGTTGGAGTAAGCCTCCTAGGGAAGGAGGATTTCAGGAAAACATAGATGCCCAAAGCCATCTCTGGAAGAACCACCCTATTTCTGGGCATGAGAAGGTTATAAACTTTAAGCAATCCTTAGGATCAAAAGCCTTTAGTCATTCTAAATGGCATTCCCATAACTAAGGAAATCTGCCAAAAACCATCAAAGTAATAGTAATCTGTTGCCTGAAATGGCTAGAACAAGCTAATGGAACAGGAATAAAACTAAAACCCATTAGAGCAATATCTAGAGACTCTACTTTTAGAAATGGGTTGGCTTGTATGAAAACAGAGCACAAGATGTTGCCACTCTACACGCAAAGGAAACTGCTTGTGGGTGTGTAATCAAAGGCCGGGGCACTTGAATCATCCATTTTTTCATTTTTTAACTCACGCTCTCCTCGGAGCCTGATACTATATCCATTGCGTGGGTATCATTCAATGAATTCAGTGAGTGTTTTCTAAGTACAAAGACTGCAAGATTGGACACTTTAGGATAAATTTTAGTCGCATAATCAGGAACTTCGCTCCAAGCTCCAATTAATGAAGCAGAGCACAGAGAAACATTAAATTCAGAGATGGAAGAAGTATCACGCATCCACTCTGTTTCATTGACAGTGAGGAAGATAGTCATGAATGGACATAATCAGCTTCATCCGACCTCATCCCGCTGGACAGAACAGAATATTAAACATTGATATCTTTATTTAGGAAAAGATGATGTAGGAAAAAGGAAAAAGCACATCTCCTCCAAGTGGCCTTGCCTAACTCCTCATTTCCTCTTCTCCCATTTCCTTCGTTCTGCCCTTGACCTTAAATTTGAACTCTTTATTCATTCCTCCCTTAGCCCCATAGCACTTACTTATGTATCCATAATTGATATTAATGTCTGCATTCCTCTCTATGCTATAAGCTCATTGTGGGCACTGAACACATCTACCAACTCTGTTATACTGTACTCCCCCAAATGCTTAGTACATGCTTTGTTCACAGTAAGTGCTCAATAAATGTAATTGATTTCCTAAAGTTCCAATATACATAGAATTCCAGCTCAAGAGAACACCCCACTGTGGCCTAGCATAATGGACTGGGATGCACCGCAAACTGTAATGGTGACCAAACTTTCAAATTCACCTAGTCTCCATTAGAGACCTTACTCATTCATTCATTCTTTCAATCGTATTTATTGAGCCCCTAGTGTGTGCAGAGCACTGTACTATGTGCTTGGGAAGTACCACTCAGCATTAAAGAGACAATTCCTGCCTACACCAGACTTACAGTCTAGAAGGGGGGAGGCAGACATCAAAACAAGTAAACAAACATCACTAATAAATAGAATTATAGATATGTACATATATATACAAGTGTTGAGGGGTGTAGAAAGGAGGGTAGAGCAAAGGGAGTGAGTCAGGACACTGAGGGAAGGGGAGCTGAGGAGAGGGGTCAGTCTGGGAAGGCCTCTTGGAAGAGGTGAGCCTTCAGGAGGGCTTTGAAGGGAGGAGGAATGATTGGTGGATTTGAAGAGGGAGGGCGTTTCAGGCCAGAGACAGGATGTGGGTCAGGGGATGACGGCAGGACAGGTGAGAATGAGGCAGTGAGAAGGTTAGCCCCAGAGGAGTGGAGTGTGTGGATTGGGATGTAGAAGGAGAGAAGGGAGGTGAATAGGAGGGGGAAAGGTGGTGGAGAGCTTTGAAGCCAATAGTGAGGAGCTTTTGTTTGATACTGAGGTTTACAGGCAACCACTAGAAGTTGTTGAGGTGGGGGGTCGGGGGGTGACATGCCCAGAAGATTTCTGTAGAAAGATAATCTGGGCAGAAGAGTGAAGTATGGATTGAAGTGGGGAGAGTAATCTGAAAACAAATTTCCCACAGCTGTTAAAAGACTATTACCAACCTACTGAGAGGATCTGAGCCCAGAAGTCAGAGGACCTGGGTTCTAATCCAGATTTTGCCAATTCATTCAGTCATATTTAATGAGCACTACTGTGAGCAAAGCACCATACTAAGCACTTGGGAAAGTACAATATAACAACAGACATCCCCTGCCTGCAACAGGGGATTACAGTCTAGAGGGGGAGACAGGCAATATAAACAAATTACAGATACATAAGTGCTGTGGGGCTGGGAAAGGGGATAAAGGGACAAAGTCAGGGTGATGCAGAAGGGAGTGGGAGAAGAGGAAAGGGGGGCTTAAAAGGGAAGGCTCTTAGAGGAGATGTGCCTTGAATAAGACTTTGAAGATAGGAAGAGTAGTTATGTGTCAGATTTGAGCAGGGACGGCATTCCAGGCTAGAGGAAGGACTCTAGAAGTCACACAAGATGCTAAACAACCCAAACCACAACATGCTAAAGCTTCTGTGAAATCCCCTTAAAGGTTCTGAATATTACCAGACGGTACACATCCTGCATAATGCATAAGTACAAAAGGTCTGTTACTACTAGGTCAAAAGCATTTGGATTTCCCAAATGTTATCAGCGGCCACCCTAGATGCCATGTTAGTGGGGCGGAAGGCCCAGGACTAAACTGGGGCTTACCCGCTTCATATGGACATGCCAGAAATAATGCTACCTGTCATGAAGGAAACTAACTCAGTTGAAAACCTGGATGTATATTTTGAAGGAAACCAAATGGAGCTTTAGATCTGCAGGATTTCTGCATTTGAAATCTCTGACGTGGAAGTCCGTAAAGCCTAGGAGCCTTCTCTCCACATACTATTTAAATAGGGAAGAAAATACAACTGCTCCTTCCCATATTTAACTGGTTTAGTAGTTTGCCCATGGCCATGCCACGATTCAGGGCCCCATGCTGTATTTACGTTTAGGGCAGCATTTATGAGTGTATATTACAGATTGAAAATTTGTATAATTAATAATTATCTTGCAAAATCTCATTTTAAGTTTTTATTATTTTTATTTATTTATTTATTTATTTATTTATTTATTTATTTATTTTTTTACAGAACATCCCTTGAAACTCAGTCAATTTAAAATCCCAATGTAACCTAGTCACCCTCTTAAGAAGTGAGGTTAAATTGGTGTTTATATTTGAAGAATTCAGGATTGTAATTCTTGTGGCACAGCAAATGCTATTACCAACTCAGTCACTCAGTAATTGTAATTAAAACACAACACTCACCAAAAGGGGTTTTCAACAGTCTGAGATACTCAGGATATAATTAAGAGGAGGAATTAGAAGTAAAAGCTAAGCTCCAGTTAGGGGAGAAAATATAGAATTAAATCCAAAGTCTAGTGTGAAGACCGATATCAAGGTAGGTAATATTTATAAGGGACATTAACTGTGCCTCTTAAAATATTACCATAGAGTTATTCATTTCAGAAGGATTTCTTGAGTCTGATTACTCAATTCTTGGAAATCATCTTCCTGTCTAACCACACCTCACGGGACAGATTCAATGGAAGCAGTGAATACTGTACCATAGAAATTCCTGCTTCGAGATCTCCAAAGGATGGCTTCTTTCCTTCATTGCTCTGCATATGGGAATCCCCAGAAATTAATTCACAGAAGAAGAAATTAATTTGGCTGGTAAATTACAAAGAATCTAAGAGAATCTATTCACTAACCAGTGGCTGTGAGGTCTGCACTAAACGTTTCAGAGAGAATAATAGAAGTAAAAAACTTGTCTCCACCCACAAGGATCAAATGGGAAAATTATCCTGGGATCACATCTATTAACAATGTCATAGTCCCCCAAGGACTTAGTATAGTGCTCTGCTCATGGTAAGTGCTTGATAAATAATATTCATTGTGATTTACTGTATTTATTTCAACTCCTCTTCACTGATTTTTCCTAAAACCACAGCAAAGAACATCAAAAGCTAAATTTTTATCTGAATGATGGCATTAAATAAAAGGATATTTGTAAAACTATACATTCCTCACGATCTTAATAATGATAATAATATTTAGTATGGGCTAGCAGCGTACTCACTGCTGGGGTAGCTACAATGATTGAAAAGCAGCGTGGCTCAGTGGAAAGAGCCCGTGCTTGGGAGTCAGAGGTCATGGGTTCGAATCCCATCTCTGCCACTTGTCAGCTGTATGACTGTGGGCAAGTCACAACTTCTCTGTGCCTCAGTTACCTCATCTGTAAAATGGGGATTAAGACCGTGAGCATCACATGGGACAACCTGATTACCCTATATCTACCCCAGCACTTAAAACAGTGTTCTGCACATAGTAAGTACTTAAAAAATACCAACATTATTATTATATTCTATGCCTTCGTGGCACTGTTTTAACAACTGCAACACAATATCACCAACCAAGAATCTCATTCAAATATGTCAAAGGATGTCATCATATGGGACACAACAGTTTTGCAGTACTTCCACAGTTTACAGGATATTAAATACACAAGAAGAGAGGCTATCGTACTCCACAAAAGCAAAAAGAGAAATGTGGGGTTGGAAGAGAAGTTTGCTAAACTCATCCAGTGCCAGATAGTGTAATAGATGCAGGTGTCTTGGAAGGGGAGAGAAGGGGAAAAAACATTTCACTACTTCAAAAAGTGTTTGTTTACATAACCAGATTCTCAGCTTCAGCCCTCTAGACTGTAAGCTTGCTTGGGCAGGGCCATGTCTGTAACTTGGTTATATTGTTCTTCCCCAAATGTTTAATACAGTGCTCTTTACACAGTAAGTGCTCAATAAATACCATTCATTGACCGAGTCGGTGGGGGGGGGGGGGGGGGACAAACAACCAAAACCTGAAGCCTGAACACCACATTTCTTTGATGGGATGTTTCAGTAAGCTGAGGTCCCCTCATCATCCCAAAGACCCTCTTATTTCCCTTTCCTGCCACCTTCCTAGAGGAGGTTGGGTTGAACCTTGACAAACCAGTTCCAGATCAGTAACTGGATCCAAGAGGAGGAAACCTTCACCTGGGTTAGCATTTTCACATTCACAGCTCCGGTTACCATCCCTGCCTTGTTCAAAAATGTACCTTTGGGTTTTCAATGAACACAAATATTCAAGGCCTTAAAAAAAAAGAAAAAGAAAAAAAGCCTCATCTGAGCTCCCAGCACTCTGTTGGAAAGTTACCAGCTGGTACTCTCTCTGAGAGACTTGAATGTCATATGAGGAATCATTACCAGCACTTCCTACAACACCCAGTGTTCCCTCCGGGGTTCTTCCTAAGTACTAATCACCTTTACTCCTGTTAAGCTTGTGAGATATGATTAGATCATTCCTTTAAGGTGGAATGGTGCAGATTGCTCATCCAGTATGAACCATAGATTAAACAAGGCTCATATCTTAAGGCAATAACTTCTTGCACCTAACTTTTTCTTCCTTCTTGACAGTTTCAACCATCGCTACTGTCTCAAGATGCAAAACTACGTTGTGCTTCTCTGTGCACTGAGACGACTTCATCAGTAACAGAAAGAAGACATGGGGAATTATGCTCATCCTGCCTCTAAACTCGTTGTGGGCAGGGAACGTATCTGCTAATTCTGTTGTATTGAAGTGTCCCAGAGCTTAGTATAGTATGACTGATTGACTGAGGAAAGCAGGGAAAAGAGAGCTTAATTGGAGAAGGCTTCTTGTAAGAGATCTGACTTTAATATAGCTTTGATGGGGGAAAGAGTGGTGGTCTGATGTATTTGGAGGGGAGGGAATTACAGGCTACAAGTAAAGGTGTTGAGAGTGAGATAGACTAATATGGGCAAGGGGCATGTCTCTTAATTCTGTGTATTTTATTCTCCCAAGTACTTAGTACAGTGCTCTGCACATAGTAAGTGCTCAATACATACCACTGATTGATTGTTAGATAGATGAGATCTAGGTACAGTGAGCAAGTTGTTGCTACAGGAACCAAGTGTGTGGGCAGGCTATAATAGGAGATCAGTGAGGTTAGGTAGGAGGTAAAAACGCAGAAAGTTACATTTTCATGTAAATCAATCCTTTAGTATGATGATGATAATATTTTTTAAGTAATTACTATACGTTAAGCACTGTACTAAGTGCCGGCATAGATACAAGTTAATCAGGTTGGAGGACACAATCCCGGTCCAACATAGAGCTCATAATCTAAGTAGGAGGAAAAGAGATATTGAATCCTCATTTTACAGTTTAGGAAACTGAGGCACTGGGAGGTTAAATGACTTGTCCAAAGTCACACTGCAGGCAAGAGGCAGAGAGGGATTTGAATCTGAGCCTCCTGACGCCTAGGCTCATGATCTTTCCACTAGGCCATGCTATAACCCCCAATAAAGTTTAAAACAATTTTAAACATTTAAAAGCATTGTATAAAATTGATGAAGGGAATGATTTTCCACATTATTCATTCATTCAATAGTATTTATTGAGCACTTACTATGTGCAGAGCACTGTACTAAGCACTTGGAATGTACAATTCAGCAACAGATAGAGACAATCTCTGCCCATTGATGGGCTTAGCTCTACTGCTCCAATTATCCCAAATATATTTGCAGTAAGTTAGATATCAGAGAATTTATAAAGAAATTACGGTCACTCTAAAAGGTAAAGGTGCACAGATATTTATATAACAGCGTGGTTCAGTGGAAAGAGCACGGGCTTTGGAGTCAGAGGTCATGAGTTCAAATCCCAGCTCTGTCACTTGTCAGCTGTGTGACTGTGGACAAGTCACTTAATTTCTCTGTGCCTCAGTTACCTCATCTGTAAAATGGGGATTAAGACTGTGAGCCCCACGTGGGACATCCTGATTCCCCTGTGTTTACCCCAGGGCTTAGAACAGTGCTCGGCCCATAGTAAGCGCTTAACAAATACCAAATACCAACTTTAAAAGCAAATCCAAGGAAAGGACTGGGTTAACAGTTACAGAAAGATTACATTTGGGAGGAATCAATAAGTAGTACAGTAATAAAGTTGAAAGTTGAAGCATTCATGTAAATATTCATAAACTGAAATTATTTATAAATGAATGTTCACCTTCTGAGCACCATTCAATATGCTTTTGCTTAAAGTAGTAACTGTCATATGCCTAAATTTTCAATAATGATATATCAAGGAAGGAGATAATGTTACTTTTTGGAAAGAACATGAGCCTAGGAATCAGAGGACCTGGATTCTAATCCCATTCCCACCACTTGGCTGCTGTGTGACTTTGAGCAAGTCATTTCAGTCATCTGTGGCTCAGTTTACTCATCCATCATCTTTATGTGAGCCCCTTGTGGGACTGAATCTGTGTTTGATAAGATTATTGTGTATCTACCCCAGTATTTAGCAGCATGTTTAGCGCACATTAAGAGCTTAACAAGTACCATCATTAAGAATATTGCACCCAAAGAAATTTTAATTTCTGTCTCATTCTCTAAATAAGATGAATTACAAACCTGGTCCTTTGTTATATATATTAAAGCAATTTTCAACTGATGGTTTTATTAAGCTTTTTCTGTGTGCAGAGGACTGTACTAAATGCTCATGCACAAGAAAATTAGGTCATTCTCAATCCCTATCCCACATAAGAAACACAGTCTAAGGAAGAGGGAGAACAGATATTGAATCCACACTTTACAGATGAGAAAACTGGGGAAGAGAACTTAAGTGACTTGATCAGGGTCATCCAGCAGGCAAGTTGAGGAGCCAGTATTATACCGCACATTTCCTAACTCATACACCCATCTCTTTCCACTGGATGTGAATGACAATCTCCAATGTGATCAGGAAATATGAGTCCTGGTTGCCTATTTTATAATCTGCAGACTGCAAACACACAGGGACTACATCCTTTCCATTCCCAACTTAACTGGGAAGGTTGATCTTGGGTTTGCACTATTTGAATGATATGAAAACTCTCAGCAACATCTTCCCCACATGATTCCCACTGCTGCTGCTTCCTTGAGACATTGCTAATTTCGGTGACGTCTCTTCCTAGCCCACTGGTGTGACTGAACAAGCGTCATTCTAAATCTCAGGGGGAGAATAAATTATTTTTTCCCCAATTAGATCTATGAAAACTAGTTAATTAAACCACCTTTTTATTGATTGGCTGACCCAACCCCAATACAAAGCCCTCCCAGAAAGCCACAAACAGTGGAGGGGAAAGAAGTCCAAATTAACCACACAATTTCTAAACTGATTGCTTCCAAAAGTACCCAAAGGATACCTCAAAATCTCTATTAATAATGTTGGCTCTTTGGACACAAGGGATTTAAAAAAAAAAACAACACAAAAACAAACATTAATTCCAAAGAATCTTAAGTATTTTGTTTAATGGCATTTGTTAAGTGCTTACTATATGCCATGCTTTGCTTTAAGTTCTGGGGTAGATACTAGTTAATCAGGTTGACCCACCTTGTCCCTCATGGGACTCGTGGCATTAATCCCCATTTTCAGATTAGGGAACTGAGAAACAAAGAAGCTAAATGACTTGCCCAAAGTCACATAGCAAACAAGTGGCAGATCTGGGATTAGAACGCAGGTCCTTCTGGTTCCCAGGCCTGTGCTCTATCCACTAGATCATCCCGCTTCTCTATTAATATTACCCTATTTATTTTGTTAATGAAATGTACATCGCCTCGATTCTATTTAGTTGCCATTGTTTTTACGAGATGTTCTTCCCCTTGACTCTATTTATTGCCATTGTTCTTGTCTGTCCATCTCCCCCGATTAGACTGTAAGGCCGTCAAACGACAGGGACTGTCTCTATCTGTTGCCAACTTGTTCATTCCAAGCGCTTAGTACAGTGCTCTGCACATAGTAAGCGCTCAATAAATACTATTGAATTGAATTAATTCTCTGGAAAAATCCATCCCAGGATTTCTGTTCAGAATCTGGTGACCCCATGAATATACGAAGGCTGATCCCAAATGATAAAATCAGACTTCCAACTGCTGCAAATTACCATCCTAACCTCTTTCTTTTCTCAAATGTCACAATTAGAATACAATATTGAATCCCATTTCATCACCAGCAAAGAGGGCTTTGGGAGATATCAGGATCAAAAACAAAACTGATCCTGAAATCCCAAAGCTAACAAATTGCTCTGGGATTGCATTTCCTATACTGATGAGACATTTGTACTCATGGGATATGAGCTATACCTAGGGAAGCTTGTAATTTATCCAAAAATGCACTTTTAGTGCTGATGACTTCGGAAACATGCATGGAAACTTACTTGTTTTGTTATTGATTATAATGTCAAGGTTTGCCCAATCTTTATTTTTCCTAGATATGTAAGGCATTATTTTCTGTGAGCAACCATCAGATAATCCTGTCCATTAAATTACTACAATATAATTTTGTGAACCACAGTCATGGGAAGCTCATAAATCCACATTCAATGATTCTCATGAAGAAAACTTGAGTGTTTTTCCTTCATTGTTATTTTACAACTAAATTTCAGTTTCCAAGAAGATAAATCACCTTCAGTTCTTAATCTCTAACAATACATGGAGAGCAATAAGACAAAGCTAATATTGTTTGCTTATTTTTTTTTTGGATTTTGAAGGGCCTCTAGGGATAATCTATTTTAATTTAATGGTTTCAATTGATTTCAAATATTCTACTGCATTAAAAGCAAAGTGTTGTGCTTTTTTTTCAATCAACTGGAATGAAAATAAAACAAATCAATAGAACTGATCACATCTTGAAACAGACTCAGGAAGACAAAAATAGTAAATACCTTTTGAAAAATGACATTTTGAGGAAATGGAGCATACACTAATAGCTTTGCCCTGTGAAAACAAAATGGTAATTCTCTTGATTTAGGGTATGTTATGCCCAGGGTGTCAAGCAGATTGAGTATGGGCCTGGGGAAAGGACCTGGGTTCTACCTGCTCTTCCACCTCTCTGTTGTATGACCTTGGGAAAGTTACTTCACTTCTCTGTGCCTCAGTTATTTCATCTATAAAATGGGGATTAAGAACGTGAGCCCCAGTGGGACATGGACTGCTTCCAAACTGTTTTACTGTCTGTCTCCGCCTTTTAGACTGTGAGCCCGTTGTTGGGTAAGGATTGTCTCTATCTGTTGCTGAATTGTACTACCCAAGAGCTTAGTACAGTGCTTTGAACACAGTAAGTTCTCCATAAATATGATTGAATGAATGAATAGTAAGTGCTTAACAAGCACCAAAAAACCCCAAAAAACCTAACAAGGTAAACATTTTATAGAATCACTGGTTGTATTTTTGCCCCCTGAAGCAACTGAACATCTGGAAACTGAAACTATTTATCAAAGCTACATCCTAAATCCAAATATTTTTTGTATTCACAATAAATACATCCCACTTTAACCTGCTTTGACTGTTAAAAGTTTTCAAGGTGTATTTGATAACTACTTGTCTCATTTTTAAGAACCCACTTTACTCATCGTTTAAAGGATTTTTTTTCAGAAATAATGATTTCAGAAAAAAAGAACCACTAAATCCAATAGGGATTTTTTTTAAAAAAAAACACCTTTTGAATATAATATTTATCCATAACATGTAAGACTCATAGAAAGGATGATTCATATCATCACGAAAATCAACTTTAAAAAATTTCAAGAGGGCATCTCATTCAACTCCCACTCTCCAGGAAGGTGAATGTCTGAAACATCAAGGACAGATGTGATGTATGTTCATTCTTTCTTAAAGATTTCTAGAGATAGAGACTTCAACGCTTCACGATAGTTTCTTCCAGTGTTTTATCATCCTGGCAATCAAGGTTCACTTCCTTATATCCAACCCAACTCGCTCCTGCTGCAAAAGATATTTCCTTTTATTCAAGCTTTAATAGATTGGGGGGGGGGGGGGGGGAGAGAGGAATAGAAGAGGGTGTACATGGGAATAAG
This sequence comes from Ornithorhynchus anatinus, assembly GCF_004115215.2. Lineage (NCBI taxonomy): Eukaryota > Metazoa > Chordata > Mammalia > Monotremata > Ornithorhynchidae > Ornithorhynchus > Ornithorhynchus anatinus. The sequence continues at coordinate 32,793,555 of NC_041745.1, forward strand.
GGTTTAGACCCAAAAGGTTTCCTGGAAGACATAAGATTTCAGGAGAGTCTGTGAAGACAGGGAGATACTGGTCTGTTGGATATATACGGTGTGGGCAGGAGAGGAAGAGGAAATATATCCAACATTAATGTAGCAGTACTTTGGCCTGAAATGAGCACACTGGCTTAAACAGCAATCCACATTTGTCACGTCTACTCTTCAGATGAACAATCAGGACAGTCTTCCCAAAACCCCATCAACTCTCCTGATTTTCCCCTTCTCCTGAAGAAAATGTGCCCAGCTCCCTTTCCCTCTGTGCTTCCTAAATAAATCTGGCCATTAAAGTGAGCCTTCTTGTTCCCTCAGAGATCCTTCTTGGGAGTGAATCCCAAGACTTGCCGGGACAACCCATTTTTCCACTATTCCAAGCCCTGTGAGAGGATTATAAGAAGCTGAGAGAAAGGAAAAGGTAAAAGGAATGAACCTGCCTTCTCTACTGCGCCATAAAATGCTGAAATTTTTACCCATGCAATTTAACAAGGCAGACTAAAGGACAATTTTGTTTTTCTTAAATGCTACTGCCTAGTAATACGGAATGTTATATACCAGGTCATCCAAAGACTGTGAGCCCCACGTGGGACAACCTGATTCCCCTATGTCTACCCCAGCGCTTAGAACAGTGCTCAGCACATAGTAAGCTCTTAACAAATACCAACATTATTATTATTATTATTAGGATTACCAAATCGAAAATCATAGTATGTACATTTATCTGTGTGTCAGAAAGACCATTCTGACACAAAGACCGAATTAATTAGTCAATCATATTGAGTGCTTAGGGCAGAGTACTCTACTAAGTGCATGGGAGATTGCACTTAGTAGATATGAGTTAGTAGTTAGTGGATATGATTCCTGCCCTCAAGAAGCTCATAGCGTATAAAAGAGTTCACCCAGTGATACATAGCTATCTTATATTACCTCAAAGGTCAACACCTTCTACCTTAACTATGGTATAAAAAGCACAAGCTGAGCTTTCAGATTCCTGCTTTGTGCCTTTATTTCACTGATAGTCACTTGTTATGCCCCTCTCAGGGTCGCACCTGGAGAGTTTCCAGGACTCTGCCAGTCTCAGCTACAGGAGGGAGAATCAAGCAGTGGCTAGCGAGTGGAAGGCAATCTGCTCCAAGTCAAAACTCACCAGTGCTGGGCAGCGGCATGGAAGAGAGTTGAGGGCAGAGACACAAGTTTACTGAGTGGAAGGAGGCAATGGTAAACCACTTCCATATTTTTATCAAGAAAACTCTGTGGATATACTATCAGAATGACTGCAGATGGAAAGCGAGGCATTCTAGGAGACATGTGTCCGTGGTGTCACTATGGGTCAGAAACGACTCGATGCCATAAGACCCTTGTTATGATGCATATGAGACTTGAAGGAATGTTTCATATTGAGCATGTCGTAACCCAATAGTTCTCTACTGCTACTGAGTTGCCTGAAGCATCCAATATCTTGTGTTGTCACCTAGGACATCAAAAAGAAAAAAGCAAGCCTCCTGTTTAAAATTCCATCCCATGAAAATCAGTTGATCATATCTGAGTGCTTACTATGTGCAGAACTCTGAACTAAATGCTTGAGAGAGTACCTTATAAGAGGCACTTTCCCTGCCCATAATGAGCTTATAGGCTAGAAGAGGAGAAAGACATTAATACAAATAAATTACAGTTATGTACTTAAGTGCTGTTGGGCTGGGACGTGGTATTGATGCAGATATGTGGAAGCATCATACAGTTTGGTACTAACATTACATTTTTACCTTTCTAAATATACTAGTTAAATGATACGCTTGTCAAAACCAGTAAGAATGGAATTTTAGCTACTCGGTCCAACATTCCCAATCTAGTCAAAGAAAATAGGTTTGGCCTTGAACCCTGACCTTCTATGCTCCATACTCTAGTACTTCATGAAATCATTTCATATCTTTTTCAGTTGTATTAAGGACAATTGATTCATAGTAAAACAAGAATCCTGAAAAAAAAAAGTGCGATTTTTTTGCTAGAATAAATCCTTTCAAACACCTCCCATACTTGCCTGGATAGTATCTTGACTTGTATTTTTTTTTTTTTTACAGCCACAGAGTACCTTGAATTTGACAAGATTTATGTTTCAAATGAATAGTTCCTTCCCTAGGAGTGAATTTAAATTATATTTAAAAAACTACTATTTAGAACTTTGCATTCATAGCTTTAAAAACATACACCACCTCAGACCCCAAACAGTTTCAATTCAATATATATTTTCTACTGAGAATGAAGTGATACATTTCTGCACATCTCACCCCTGCTGTTAGAATAGGAGAGTCACTCGCTGTCATTTGATAAATGACATATGAATGTTCTGCTGTGTAATTCAAATGAAAGTAAACCCATTTCAGTCCTTGTTCTAATGAGCCATGTAAAAGGCAAATAGTAACTCTATCTGATGCTTTTGTTTTTAGCTTGGATGTTTTGCTCAATCTTCAGTAGTCTGAATAAGGACAGATTGATACCTTTCAAATTTAAATCTCCGTTAAACACACTGATTTAGGAATACAGTTTTAGCCATATCAAACAACACTGTTATAGAACTTTGAGAGCCTCTTTTTAAATTACTCCACTTTATGAGGTTTGCAAATTACTATATGTTCCCAATAAGGTAAGATGGATAATGTTTTTTTTATGCTTTTTCCTACTACTAACATTTCTATTATTTATAATTTCCAGGGGTACCATTTCATTCTTATCATATGGTCTTTTCTTAAACTGAATAATTTATATTTAATGATTTCCCTATTCTACTGAAACTTAACCAGAGAAAGAACCAATAAAAGAGCATATTTGGAATATTTTTGTTTAAATTTAAGAGTCATTTCATCATCAACATTCTCATCATAGAGAGGGATCTTTACCACTAAGGTTTTCATCATAATCACACTTTTTGCAGGAAGATTATATACTATTAGGTGATTGAGGAATATGTTAAAAAAAAATGCTATGACCTCTGCCCTTAAGAGTTCACAATCTAACACAGTTATGAGACAAGCTTAAGTCTAGTTGCCTGCTACTGTGAATTATTTAGGAAATGATTAAGAAAGCCAAAACCCCTTCATATTTAGCTATTAATGATGCTAATTTTATTGAAATATTTGATGACATATTACCTTGATTCAACTAGATCATAATTACTTTTCATTAAAGTGGAAATACCAAAATCTTCACAGTGAAGACATTACAGGAAAAATGGTCTGCCTCGGAAGAATATGTTCAGACCTCCTCTTCCACATATTTTAGTATAGAGAGTGCTAAAACATGCATGTTGGAGCTATGTCATCAACAGTGAAATGTTTCCGGCTAAAGCAGTAAAGACATCTCACCAACTGGACAGTCTCAACAAAATCATGAAACTGACTGGCAGATGGGTGGCGGGGAGGGCAAAGATGACTATGAGTCAATGGCATTTATTAAGAACTTAGTGTGTGCAAAGCCCTGTACCTAGAATTTGAGAGAGTAAATGCTGTTGGTAAACATTTCCTGCCTTCAAGGAACTTACATTTGAGCACGAAAATAGCTGGTTCAAGTGGGAAGCAAAGACTGTAATATCAAGTAAGGAGATTGTCCCAACAGCCACTTGCTCATCAGTAATGCTGCAGCCAGCATCAGCTTTATGCTGTGGTCACCTGTGTCCTAAATAGCTGTTGTTCATAAACTTGATGTGTGCACTTCTCAGTGTGCAGGACCTCTGTCCACCTACTTACTTCTTGTATCCACTGTCCCTGAAGGAACATGTCTGGCAGGGACAAGAGAGTGTACATTGCCCTTTACAAACCACTTTAATTAAGTCCTTCACCCAGAATCTCAATTCCAAATCTTCATGGTTGGACTAAGGCCTGTCTGACACGCCATTATTCTGTATTCAGATCATCATGAAAGGGTAAAACATTGTTTTTGATTTTGTCTCATGTGGCCATTTCTTGTAATGGATTCAGGACTTGCATGCAGAATTTTTAGAGACACAGTATAATGTTCTACAGTTACCACTGGAAAACTGTGAACTCATGAAATTACCACCACGTTAACTGAAATCTTCAGACCACAAACCAGGCCCGGTGAGAATAAAGTATATTCTAAGTAAAAAGCATTTTCTAGCCGTTTAGTCTAAGGAAAATTGAATTATTTACTGTCCACGAACTGCAATAAACTCCTCACATAATAATAATAAGCATAATAAGAAAATTTGATGCTTACTTTGTTCCAAGCATTGCTCTAAGTACTAGGATAGATACAAGATAATTAGGTTGGACACAGACCCTGTTTCAAAAGGAGTCGCTGAAATAAGGCCCTATAAAAATCTGATGAACTCATTACCCCAATCTGTTACTCAAGCTGCAAAGCTCATACACAAATAAAATCTGTGTGGCCTATATGTAAAATTTCCATCCTTAAGAAAGCTTTTTAGCAATGTACCAAAAAAAAGTGTTAATTTCAAAATTAAAGATAATATAGCTACTTTCATTGAAATGCTCCCTAAGGCTCAATGTTTCCAAACTTGTATGAAGAAACAATATGGGGATTTTTTTTCCCCCTCTTGAGAATGTAAAAACTCTTCATTAATCAGAAATCAAAGAAGGAGAGAGAGAGAGATTCTTATCCTCAAAATATTTTAGAAACCCTTGGTGCAGTAGAGTTTTTAATCAGAGGAGCCCAGCAAATGGCATGGATTAAGAAGCATCAAAGACCATTTTCCTGCATAAAATGGCTCGGTGATCTCTTCACTATATTAGGCTCACACAGCAATAACTGTCTCTGTAAAAGATGAAGTTCAGAGTATAATATTGAAAGACTTTAAAGTGTGGGCAAAAATATAGACACGAGATAGCAGAACAGTGGGTAGCTTTACTGAATGAAATCAGTTCAGATAGGCATGTAATTGAAAAGGTCAGCCACAAACTAACCTCTCTTCAATGCCACAAATACAAGGAGAGAAATTAGGAAGAGAAAATGTTTAGGAAAGCAAAAAAAAAAAAAAAAATATTCCCAAACAGCCAGCCTGGGTCACTTGCAAGTAAGTCTTTTTCCTACACTTTTTTTTTCCATGATTTTTCTCTTTTCCCGAATTTCTCAACTTGGTGATCAAACTGTTACCTTAACCTACACCCACTTAAGTCTAATTCAAGTATGAATGTCCGTACTGGCCGGACATTAGAGGCAACATTTATGTTCAATAAGTTTCAAGGGAGAAGTCCAGGGTAGAATCTTAGTCCGGGAAGATTCACAGAGAAGGCCTTAAGGAAAGGAAAAAGGGCTTGCTTTAGACTGGCCAAGGGCCCACAAGGAAAAAGTGTGAAGGATCACAACCAGAAACCCCCATGCCATCAGCATTCTACAAGGGACTTTCAGCTTTCCAGATAAGGCTTACCCCTCCCACAAAGAACTGTAGGAGCAAATCCACCTTGCCTCATTATACTAACCTCAACATTTAGTCTAATGTCCCGCAGGAAAAAAAAAAATGCTTAAATGTTGTAGAGTTGGATCACTTGATTTTAGGCTCCTTGAAAGCAGGGACCATGCCTAATGTATTGTACTCTCCGAAGTGCATAGTACAGTGTTCTGCATAGTGAGTACCTAATAAACACCACTGATAGCCTGATTCCTGTCCTATAGCTTTGATCCCAGCTATTTTCTTAAAAAGGGTACTTGAAGTACTCTGAAAACAAGTACCTTCAGAGTGATATGAAAGCCATGAGGATATAATGGGAGGATAAGGGACAGGAAGAAGGAGATAGGGAACATGTTTCACCTCTGCTATAGTTCCACATCTCCAAGAGGCATTACAGCTACTTGAGACTGGACATGAACTACCCAGTCTGCCTCTCCTTGGTTTCCCCAATCAAGGTTTTATGGGTTGTAATTTAATCATGTTACCTAGTTTTGTTTTTTGGTTTTTTTTTAATTGATTCAGCTTTGTGGTGCCCTGACCTGATTCAACTGTTTAACTGTCAAATTCTAATCTAAATTGAGGATGGTCACTGTGGGGGAGAGGAGGAGGGCACTGGAACATGTTTCAGCCACTCCTGGAGTACGTACTTCAGGTCAACCTGTGTGCAAATCTGGTACATGCTGGCCAGCCTTCAAATGACCTAGTCCCATTAAGAAGTAGTGTGGCCTGCTGGAAAGAGCTCAGGCCTTGGAGTCAGGAAACCTGGGTTCTAATCCTTGCTCTGCTACTTGCAACCTTGGGCAAGTCATTTAACTTCTCTGTGCTTCAGTTTCTTCATCCATAAAATGAGGCTGAAATACCTGTTCTCCCTCCCACTTCTCTCTCTTATCTGCTAACAGTTTATTTAATCAATATTTGTGTGCTTACTGTCTGCAAAGCACTGTACTAAGCACTTGGGAAAGTACAATACAAAAGAGTTGGAAGACACGTTCCCTGCCCATAACGATCATGATACTTGACACAAAAGTGTTTAACAAATATCTGAATTGTTATCATTCTAGACTGTAAGCTCCTCTTCTAGCCTGCAATTTCCTCATGGACAGGGAATATGCCCATCAACTCTGATATATTGTACACTTCCAAGCACTGAATAAATTGCTCTGCACATGGTAAATGCCCAATAAATGACTGATCCCTCAAAAGTATGATGTTCTTCTACATTATGACTAACCCTGAAACAGTTCACATCTGAGTGGGAAAGGGTCTCTAGAAGACAGGACTTCTGTCTGGTCTGACAAGTTCTGAACTAACATACTTGAGGCTTGTAGGCCCCAGTATACTTATTGGGGAGAGTGGTTAGATCTGGAATTCAGTTAAACTCTTCAGTCCAGCTCCAAAGACTCCTACCCACAAGCAGTACCATGCTACAAACTTCAACTCCCAAGGTTGCTTAACTGTGACCCAGCCAGGAGATGAACAACTGGAGCTGGATTAGGAGTTGGAGGGACAGGATGTCCTAGCCTGTCCCAATCTGAAGTTTACTCTTTGTCTGACAGTGTTCCCACACCACAGAGGCCCTTTCAGTCTAGTCCCAGCCATTCTGGTACTTATTGCTTAGTGGCTTTCCCCTGGCCATTCCTAGGCCTCTTGGTAACAATCCATCATATTTAAGCACCTCCTGTGGGCAGCATGTAATACAAAGTGTTTAGCACTGTATTAATGATTGGAAGCAAATCAAACATGATCCTTTTTGAGAGACATATTTTTAAGCACTTAGTATGTACCAGGCACTGTACTAAGTACTGGAGTATATACGGGTTAATCAAGTTGAATACAGTCCCTGTCCTATCTAGGACTCACAGTCTTAATCTCCATTTTAGAGGTGAGGTAACAGACATAGATAAAGTGAATTAGTCAAGGCCATACAGCAGAGCTGAGATTAGAACCCTGGTCATCTGATTCCCAGGTCCATCCTCTTCCCACTAGGCCATACTGCTTTCAGGTTAACCCAAAAAGGTAAAGAGCAGATTCCTCTGCCTGGACCATGTGCCATTACACAGAATATTTCATAACTATCCACTTCCCCACCCACGGACTTTTCGGTGTGCTGTAATAATTCATCCCACCAGCATTCCTGACAGAGTCATAGCTTTCCCCCAACTACACCAAGGGCTAGCTTGGAACTCTCTTCAATAACAATAATAATAATAATAATTATGGTACTTGTTAAGACCCCACTCAGGATCGCACCTCGAAAGTTTCCAGTATCCTACCAGTCTTGACTATGAGAAGGAGAGTCAAGTAGAGGCATATCCATTCCATTCCTAGCTTGGGCAGTGGCTAGCGAGTGGAAGACAATCTCTTACAAATCAAAACTCACCTGTGCTGAGCTGCAGTGGCATGGGAGACACACAAGGGTGGTGACTCAAGTTTATCGTGTAGAAGAAGCAATGGGAAACCATTTTGGTATTTTTACTAAGAAAACACTACCAACATGATTGCAGATGGAGGTTGCATTCTGGGAAAGATGTGTCCATGGAGTTGCTATGGGTCTCAGATGACTTGACAACATAAGACAAAACAAGACTTAAGCGCTTACTACATGTCAAGCACTGTTCTAAGCACTGGAATAGATACAACTTAATCCAGTTGGACACAGTCCCTGTCCAACATGGGGCTACCAGTCAATCTCCATTTTACAGATGAAGTAATTGAGCCCCAGAGCAGTTGCCCAAGGTCACACAACAGACGTGGTGGAGGCAGGATTGGAACCCAAGTCCTACTGACTCCCAGGCCCATGTTCTATCCATTAAGCCATGCTGCTTCTGTAAGTAATGCTCATAAGACTTCCCAGGAAAGAGGAGAAAACATTCAGTGTAGATCATGGTTAATTTCTTTAAAGAATGTCAAAAGCAAAATTAAACAGAAACCCACCACTCTTCAGCATCCAATGCTCACTCTATAAATGCTTATAAAATGTTAAGTACTTTCAACTGAACTAGAGAAAATTAAGTCAAGGTCTCATTAAAATCAAACTCCCCAGTAGGAACAGCATTAGTTGGAGAAACGTGATCTATTGCACTCAAATTTCTCTTCAGTAATGCTGGTTTTCCATATTTTACATTTATAGCTACCCTAATTATCATAAGAAAATGCAGTAGGTACTCTATGGCAGCAAATGTTTCCATAACATTCCATGCCTTATGAGATTCCAAGTATCCAAGACATACTTTAAAGGTAAAAAAAAAAATCAAGAACCTCATTATCCCCACTGTTTTAAAATCACTATTTGAAACTCAAGCTTATTTTCCTACTGTTCCTGATACAATATGGAAAAGCTCCTAATAAATCACCCTCATGACCTGACCTTATAAATCCCCAACACTGATTTTTAAAGAGTGTCCTGCAACAGCTCTAACAGGGGAAAAAAAAAATTCCAGGTCTGCAAAGCCTCCCCTATTTTGTCAAAATCAAACCTATGGTGTGGAGATACATTAAAAATTATTATGCTGCTGTCATATTTACAAGCCAGGGAAAGGAAAGGAAAAGTAGGGAGGAAATAGTTGAATATAGGAATTCCTGAACATGGATATCCTCTGGATCTAGAAAGTGAGAACTGGGCTTCAGTAGAAGCCACTTTCTCCTACGCAGTGAGGGACATATAGGAAGGGATCTTATTATACGCATCAAAGGGCTTATTGTAGTGGTCTACACACAGTAAGCACTCAATAAATCCCCCTAATAGTCCTCTGGGGTTGAAAGGAGAAGAGTATCTTGACACTTCCCACCTCCCAATTTCTGCATTTTAAATTTTCCCAGGATAAGGCAAGACTGTGCTGATTCTTCCAGGAAGCCACATTCTGCACCACCTAGAGGTGGCCAAGCCACATGAACAGTATATATTCAGTGCTTACTGTGCGAAAGCACTGTACTCACTGCTTGGGAGAGTACGATATAAGAGAAGTCACGGACACGTTTCCTGCCCACAAAGAGTTTAGAGTGTAAAAGGGGAGAAAGACATTAATGTAAATAAATTACAGATATATACTTAAGTGCTGTGGGGATGGGTTGGGGGATGAATAAAGGGAGCAACTCAGGGTGACGCAGAAGGGAGTGGAGTGGAAGGAAAGGAAATGAGGGCTTAGTCAGGGAAGGCCTCTTGGAGCCTTTAATAAGGCTTTGAAGGTAAGGAGAATAGTTGTCTGTCTGATAGGAAAGGGGAGGGCTTTCCAGGCCAGAGGCAGGATGTGGGTGAGAGGTCAGCAGCAAGATAGATGAGTTCCAAGTACAGTGAGTAGGTTGGCATCAGAGGAGTGTCCCAATGCCAGATGAAGTCAGATGGCAATCCCACCATGAACAAAACAGAGCTCATGATTTTCCAGGTCCCACCTTGCCCATATCCTCTTTTCCTCCTCTTCCCCGGCCCCCATTTCCTCACCTTTGCTTAGGACACTGCATGGGGGGCCTTCACATACTGAAAATCTGACCTCAGCGTTAGAGCACAACACCCTGACATAGGAATTTACCTCTCCCACCACGCCAACATGTGCAAAAAAGGTAGCCTGACTAGAACGTCTCTCCCCAAAGAGACTGCAGAATCAAAATGAATGTCCTTTAGGAAAGGCCAAGAATTAGGGGACTGTACAGAAGAGAAATATATGACTTACTAACATGTATGAGTAATATTTTAGGGCCTGAAAAGTTAGAATATCAATTCCTTTTTGGAACTGTTTCTATACCCAGGAGACCAGAGGAAACTTCAATCAACGCAAGCCGTTTGTAAGATGAACTTTAGCATTATCTATATTGATCGTTTAAAACCATGTTCCTCCCTTAGCTGGTTATGAAATTGGTTCTTTAGCCCAGACTTCTTAAAAAAAAAAATTAGCAACCATTTTAAGACCTTCTGAACTGCCTCTCTGGGAATATTTCAAGGATGCATTGGAATTCATAAAATGTAGAGGCAACATAAGATACCTTATTCCAAAGATGAATTGCACTGATGTAGTCTGCTCTGAGGAAGAATTTGCCATTCCACCAATTACACCAACATTCTATATAACACTGTGGAAAATGCGACAGCTTTCTAAAGTCCCAGGCGACCTGTACATCATCCATATCTCTTCATTTTGCAGATCTGGCATGAGTCATTTCTGCTTCCAGCCTCTTAATGTTCTGAAAGACTGCCTGGTCTGCAAATTTGAATGTGGCCCCATGAGAACCTGGTTTCTAACCCTGGCTCTGCCACTTGTCTGCTATGTGACCTTCGGCAAGTCACTTCAATGTGCCTTAGTTTTCTCATCTTTAAAATGAGGATTAAATAACTGTTCTCCTTCCTACTAAGACTGTGAACCCCATATGAGACAGGTACTCTATTCAATCTGATTACCTTGTACCTTCCCCAGCACTCACACTGTTTGGCACATAGTAACAGCTTAATAAATATGTTTATTATGACTTTTTAATTTTCATGATAGATTATGTCAAGATAAGATGGTGGCTTTTTGTTGGTTCAGTTGACTCCTTTGTTCCCAGGGTTATCACATCTAAAGAAATTCTCTAGCTACATCCTAAATGAAAAGAGCCCTCCCAAATCATGGAAGATAGACATGATTTTTTTTAGGCTATTTGGGTTTAGACCGTTTGGGGTAAGGAAAGGTTACTGGAATCAATCATTTATTTAGCTCTCTTAGATCTGTACTAAGTGCTTGGGTGAATATAACAGAATTGGTAGATAAGTTCCCTGCCCACAAGGAGCTTACCAGAAACAACTGTAATCTAGGAATACTGAAATGGAAGCAGTGCCTGGATGTGGCAAAATAAGCATTAATCTGGAAAAAAGGAAAGTCACAAAATGCATATGAACCCTAATGACTGAAACAGGCTTGTTTTCATTCAAGGAAAGGAAAGTTTGCATTTAAAGTATTTTGCCACAACATCACAAATGGCTGATTTCAGTTTGGCTGGATCCTTCGGAGACTGAATTTCTAAATATGACATGATTTACCCATGTTCGATTAGAAGCTTCTATCTGAAATTTTTGGATCTTTGCCATTATCACTTAAGGATCATTTGTGATTTGTAAAGATTTGGAATTTTGATTTTTGCTATCAACCTCCACAAGAAAATAAGAGAAACACTTAAAACAGTTTTCACTACAACCCAAATATTTCCTATGAAGGGAAAAATCACCAACAACTGCAACCTTTAGAATTATGACATTCTGTCCAGTCTCTCTCTACTGAGGCAAACTCCCCTAACCCTCTTCTCCCCACCACCTCCTCTCACATACACACACTCCCCATAGTCAGCATGTATTCTGACAATCCCTGGAAGACCACCGAAATGGCCATAAGGGGGGAATGGGGTAGAAGAGAAACCTGAAATGCAATTTGTCAATTGTCCAGATATGACACCATGGTCTGGGAAGCAGGTTCTGAGGTGAGAAATTTCCAAAACACTGGCTTGAAAAATGTCTATGAAATATTTCACATCTCTCTCCCCCACTGGACTCTAAGATCCTTGAGGACAAGGATCAGGCCAACTCTGTTATACTTCCCCAGACATTTGGTACAGTGCTCCCCACAGAGAGCAGATACTCAAGTACTACTGATTAATCAGTTGATTGGGGTCCTACATATAAGGCATAACCCAAATCCAAAGTAGTCAAATTATCTTTTTGTTTTCCTCATCTTTTTCTTAGTTTCCTCAACATTGAGGAAATTTCAGAGTAAGCTCATAGAAAAAGAAAGGAAATTACTCCACATCTGCTAGCCTCTTGTGTTTTCAAACAGAGAAGTTTGAAAAATATTCAGGGTTCAAAAGTCTTCGTCCTGACACAGCTGCAGAGGGCTCCTTGACAATTTGACTCCTGAAGAGATTGAGAAACTAGAACTCAAAAGAAGGATAGTCCAGGTTGTCTTAAATGAAAGGGAGGTAAAACTCAGCCTGTACCAGGCAATCCTCAATGACGAAAATCATTAGGTTTCCACAACAGTTGTGGAAGCCCAATATGGATCTTCACACTACAAGAGCCAAACATGAAATCTCAACTTTAGCAAAGATAACAGGAAAAAAAAAACACAAACACCTTCAGTACAAAAATTCCTGGGAGACTGCTCTGATTTTTTAGCTCTTGAAACAGCTTTCCAAAAATCCCACATGCTTCGAATATTCCAGTGCTCACCAGATTTATTCATCAGACTTGTTATGTTTAAACAAAAGGAGTGGTGACTGAGAAACATTTTAACTGCTATAGATTCCATGTTAAAGTTGTGGGATATTTTAGTTTAATATTTTATTCTCTGATTTGTGCCTCAAAGCTTACTATTGATTTTTTTTCAAATTTTCCCAAAATATAAAATGACAAAACCTCAGGAAATAATGAAGATGCAAAAAACAACTTTCCTATCTATATTCCCTTATTCCCTAGTGGAAAGTCCTCCTACTCCTACCCTAACCTGATTTTTTTTCAATTATTTAAATGAAAGGGGGAGCAAGAAGCCAGAATTTATGAAAGGGAAGGTAAAGACAACTTGCTGAATTCTGAACCAGATTCCAAACTTTCCTTCTGCAAATCGAGTCTCCACCTCAATGACTGGAGAATATTTTCTATCTGATTTCCTGATTCAACCTAAGCCAACACAAGTACTGTAGTCACATAACAAACAAAACATATGTATTGGTCTCATTAATTCAGATAATCCCTTACTTCAAGATGGTGTCAGTAATCAATTTACATTCTGTAGAGGAATGTTAGGAATAAATCTTTAACCACCTCATTTTTCTTCCTGAGGAAACCTCTTTTTATCTTCAGTTTTGGAAGAAAATAATTAGATCTGGCTTCTAGTCTTGTCCCTTTTAATTTTAGAAACACAGTGCTTAAAAAAAACAAAAACCTAAACAGAATGCCAGTGGGGGATAAAGGGAGGTAGAGGCGAAGAAGGGGAAGCATTGCAATGGTGAGTGAACTTTCACAGAAGACACTACAAGAACTTTCCCTGTCTCCCCTGCCACCTCAGAACAGCCATTCTGGGATTCTGGGCCTTTTTTTAAAATTCTAGAGCTGAGTGCCATCCTGTTCTGGGTTAATTCCAGACTAGTGTGTCTCCAAAATATCTACCAAGTTTCCTTAGCTGTAAAATAGGGGATCAGTATCTGTCCTCCCTTTTAGATTGTGAACCTCACATGGGACAGGGACTGTGATGACCAGATTTCCAAAGAAGAGAAATCCTGCTGTTGAAATCAAGTGACTTTTGCTTCATCAGCCTATGGCGAATATTTTTATTTTTACTCTCATACTGACTTACATCATTCCTCCTCCATCTTTAGTCTTTAGTCCTCCTCCATGAAGATGATGGAGAAATTGGATACGGAAAAGGTAAATTCACCCAATATCAGAGAGCAATGTGCAAGTAAAATTAAAACAACCATAAACCCTTCTAATTGTTCATGGCCATATTCATTCATTCAATCGTATTTATTGAGCACTTACCGTGTTCAGAGCACTGTACTAAATGCTTAGGAAAGTATAATACAAAAATAAGCAGGCTCATTTCCTGCCCACAATGAGCTTACAGTCTAGAGATGGGGAGAAAGACATAATTAAATTATAGATATGCACATTAGTGTTGGGGGGCTTAGGGACACCCAGAGTTCAGCACTCAAAGGGAATTTATCAAAAATTATCTCACTGTTCTAAATATAGTGATTTGATCATTTTTCAAGAGGAAGGATGCTGAATAAAATCAAAATGGATTCAAAGTGAAATTGAATTCATGGGAAAGGTTTTCCTTCTTGCAAATGGTGAGGATCATAAAGGTCAGTATATCAAGAGACCGACTTGAAATCAGGGATAGGGCAGATATATCAGTGCAAACAGAAACTATCTACTCATACCAGTCCACCTATGATATTTGTTGAGCACCTTGCAGAAGGAAGTGTTACTTAGGCTTCATTATCCTTTCTTTCTCTCTCCACACATGCCAGTTTTCACTGTCAGCATGCACGGTGACTGTAATGGGTATAGTTATACAGACTGTGTCTAAATTGGGTGCCTAATCTGCACAATGTGGCTAAATCGACATAATGTGTATGTATATAGTACATAGCAACCTACTGACCCATTGTCTAGAAAACCCAACTTCCCACATACTTAACAGCCAAGGATATTCTAGGGCTTCAGTCTCTCCAAGTGCACATATGTGGTCCTATTAACTTTAAAAGGGAGTTATGTATGGGGAGTAGTGCAGGAAAAATTCCTCCAAAAAATGTTATCTATTTTTGCCAACAGGATTATGTGCATTATGAACAAAACACAAGCAGGAAATAAAGGTGAGTGAATTTGAGAGATATCCATCATAGGGAGTTGTTTTTCTGATGGAATGTACCAAGTCCATAATGATAAATGTTCATTGTCATAAGCTGTAACAGGCACAGTGCTCTAAGCAGCAGCTCCTCCTGTTAAACAGAGCTACAATCAAAAAGTTCAAAATTAATTGCTGTGAATTCCCCAGGCCTCAGAAGCATGTGTTTTTATTACTTGCTTACCATGCAGATTGGGTATTCATAACATTTATTACTGATGACAGAGCAATTCCCACTTGTTTGAGTTAAGAAGTACTCACATAGTTTAGGATGAATTAGTTTGCAACAAATACAAATCAGAACAGCCCTCCCCAACCCGCACCCCACACTCAATTATCTAAAAAGAAAAAGCAAAGTTCTCAGCATAACACTTGCTTTCTGGTCTCTTCTCTCTGCTTCTTTCATGTCATCCCTTAGCACCTTATTAAAACACTTGCCCCTTCCTTTTTCCCCTAACTGCTATCTTCAACTGCTCACTCTCCAATGACTCCTTCCCCACTTCTTTCAAACATGTTCATGACCCCACTTCTAAATAACCCTTCCTTGACTTCACAACACCCTCCAGTATCACCCCATCTCCATGCTACCATTCCTTTCCAAACTCCTCCAGTAAGATTTTACACTTACTGCCTCCCCTTTGCCTCCAATTCTCCTTGACCCCTCACAACCCACTCCATTCTGCATAAACTGCCCTGTCTAATGTCACCAGTGACCTCTTTCTGGACAAATCCAAATGGTCTCTACTCCACCTTAATCCTTCTTGAATAGAAGAATTGCCTCCATGTGGATCTATAGACTGGTTGCTGATATGCATGCGACACATTTATTCACTTATACAGCCATTTTGACACCTTCAGCATTCTTCCTTTAGTAATCTTGTTCTTCATTCATTCATTTAATAGTATTTATTGAGTGCTATGTGCAGAGCACTGTACTAAGCGCTTGGAATGAACAAGTTGGCAACAGACAGAGACAGTCCCTGCCGTTTGATGGGCTTACAGTCTAATTGGGGGAGACAGACAGACAAGAACAATGGCAATTAATAGAGTCAAGGGGAAGAACATCTTGTAAAAACAATGGCAACTAAATAGAATCAAGGCGATGTACATTTCATTAACAAAATAAATAGGGTAATGAAAATATATACAGTTGAGCAGACGAGTACAGTGCTGAGGGGATGGGAAGGGAGAAGGGGAGGAGCAGAGGGAAATGGGGGAAAAGAAGTTTAAGCTGCGGAGAGGTGAAGGGGGGGTGGTAGAGGGAGTAGAGGGAGAAGAGGAGCTCAGTCTGGGAAGGCCTCTTGGAGGAGGTGAGTTTTAAGTAGGGTTTTGAAGAGGGGAAGAGAATCAGTTTGGCGGAGGTGAGGAGGGAGGGCGTTCCGGGACCGCGGGAGGACGTGGCCCAGGGGTCAACGGCGGGATAGGCGAGACCGAGGGACGGTGAAGAGGTGGGCGGCAGAGGAGCGGAGCGTCATCCTGCCCCTATAATTTATAAATAATTTTAGTCTGTTGGATCTCCCTGAGTAGACTGTAAGGTCCTCAGGGGTGGGAAACATGTGATACTTGGAAAGGCCTAACAGAAGTATGTTCTAGCATACTGTATATATGGTAGACAATAATTAGCATTGATAGATAGTGTTTATCTATCAGTGGTATTTAAGCACTTATTATGTACAACATGAGTTGGTAGATACATTCCCTGCCAATGAGCTTACAGTCTAGAGGGGAATGTATCTCTCTCTATATGTCTCTGAATCCACATATACCTATGTGGGTGACCCTGTACCATATCTAATTCCCTTCTTTATCCTCCAACCTCTCCATCTTCCTCTTTCCCCTTCTGCCATCTCTGTCCTTTTCCCTTCTCTCCACCTTTATGAGTGGAGAAAACTGAGTTCCTGAACAGCATTATAATCACCATGATCTGACACCATAATAATAATAATAATGTTGGTATTTGTTAAGCGCTATGTGCAGAGCACTGTTCATTGAGTGATCAGGTTGTCCCACGTGGGGCTCACAGTTTTAATCCCCATTTTACAGATGAGGTAACTGAGGCATAGGGAAGTCAAGTGACTTGCCCACAGTCACACAGCTGACAAGTGGCAGAGCCAGGATTTATATGCCATGTGGAGTTTGGTAAAAGTTGGTCTACCAGGGTTGATGATGGAAGAATTAGTAACTCATCATTATTACACATCATAATTTAGGCACCAAGATCAAGTTTAAGGCCTCAAGGAAAAAAATGTGGGAAAGCCAGACCAGTTCCAAATGCTTGCCTTTCACTAATTATACAAGATTTAACATGTATTCAAACTTTCAGAAATCACCAGCAACTACCATAACTAGTAAACAAATTTCTCTAGATATGGTCTTTTTTAGTATCTAACCATATGTATTTACAATTCACCACGTAGAGCAGGACATTCAAAGAAGCTGAGAGAGAACAAGTCAGTTGGAAGAGAGTAGCTGAATTCCCTTGCTTCCTGAATTTAAAAGCTCTGCCTCGCTTGCCGAGAGAGTTTCGTTTCCAGAACAGTTGGGGAAAAGTAGTTCCCAAGCAGCAGAGATAAATTTTATCCTTTTCCTACAGTCTTTTTTTGACTTAAAGCTCCAGCTCCAGTTGGAGTTATTTCAATCAGCCCTTTCTCTTCCATATCCCAGCATTATACTGTTCCTCTGTCTCCGTCTATCTTTGGTTATCATTTTCTCTTTCCTACTATTTAAGTCTTGCCCTTTGGAGACTTGGTCCACAATCTTGTCCCCTGGGACTGCCTCCTGGGCCTCTGTAAACTCACAAAATTCTGGTCACCTTAAATTGAAGGCATCTTAACTGAACCAGAAATGGCTTCTTTTTTTTTTTAAGAGCTCGAATGACCCAGAATGCACTCCTTCCTGTCCTGAGTCCATTGATAATTCCTCAGTCCTGCATTCTGTTTTGGCCAGGTGGATGTAGTCATGGCAGAATTTATATTTGACTCTGAAAGGCAGAGAGAGTCCCTGAAGGTCGTGGATGGGCTATGCTGCCTTTCTTTGAAACTTTGGGTTGAAATAATCAATCCCATAGATTGGTTTCAGGAATCTTTTGCATTCCCAAAGCTGAGAATTCATTTTGCTATCATTCTTTGGAGAATATTTATATCATAGATTTAAACTATGCTGGTCCAACAAAATAAAGTTTAACATTAACTACATCATAATATGAATTTTTCCATTGTAAGATTACACCATAGAAAAATCTATTCAATCAAGACAAAGAAAAGCACTGATTTGCTCTTGACACTACTATCAAGTCATAACTTGCAGACTAAAAACATCAGCTTTAGACCTTTTCTTTCACCTTTTAATCTGTCCTAGGAAAATGGCAAACAATATATCTTTTGATGAAAGCTATTTATTTAGCTTCTGACAACTTGCTTGGGCAGAAGGGCAGAGAAACCATAATGCCAAATTCCATACAAAATGATGTATGTCATTTTAATTGGGACATTTATTGAAGAGCACAGAATTATAAAATGAAGTCAGATGAATTTCAAGAGAAGCTTTTATAGGAATATCATTTTCCTTTAGTTGAAAAGAAAACTTTTGTGAATGCTAAAAAGATATCTTCTCTGTCAATTACTATAAATCCATCATAGAGTATGAATCCCTACTTCTTAATGCTAAATCTTTCAAATCCTTAGACTTATTTCATTTATTTTTTCTTTGATAACAGATGGATTTTCTTTGATCCTTAGTAATTTGCATCAATAGTGGATCATGTAGTCTCACAAATACAGAAAGCTTTTTTAGAAACACTTAATATAGGGAAGCTTCACCCTGGGTCTTTATAGTTTTGTAAATGTAATTCTCTAGGAAGGTTACTATTTAATTTAGATAGTTCAGATATTAAATATAGAACTTTTTTTTAGACTTTACATCCACTCAAAATTTACATTGCAATACAATGCATTTAGCTCTCTCTGGTTCACACCTGGAGAGTTTCTGGTACTCTACCAGTCTCAACTATGGGAAACAGAGTCAAGCAGAGGCATACCCATTCCATTCCTAGCTTGGGCAGTGGCTAGCGAGTAGAAGATAACCTGCTACAAGTCACAACTCACCTGTGCTGGGCAGCAGCGGCATGGGAGAGAATCTGGGGTGGACACTCAAGTTTATGGCACAGAAAGAGGCAATAGTAAACCACATCCATATTTTTACCAAGAAAACTCTATGGATACACTATCAGATTGACTGCAGCTGGAGAAGGAGTGTTCTAGGAGAGATGTGTCCATGGCATCGCTATGGGTCATTACTGACTCGACAGCACAAGACAATGCATTTTATGTTTCAATGTACTGCAAAATTTATGTTGCAGTACAATGCACAAAAATACAAATTGTCAATTCTGTGGTGTTTCCAGTAACAATGTACAGATCTAAAAGCTGAACGGTGAAAAAACAGGATAGAAAGAGCATGATTCTTTTGAAATGTGGTGTTTGAAAAGGCTTTTCAGAATACCATGGACTGGCCAAAAAACAAATTGGCTTAATTTGCTGCAAAACCCAAGTGGTCTTTGGAAACCCAAATGAATCGACAATTAGCATATTTTGACATATCATCAGGATGACATTCTGTGGAGAAGTCACTAATGTTAGGAAAAGTCCAGGGAAAACAAGGAAGAGGGAGACCAGCAGCTTAATGGATAGAAACAATAACAATGGAAGAACTGCTAGCAAGGTTACACATTATGGCAGAAGACAGGACTTTCTGGAGAAAATATATCCATAGAGTCGCTATGAATTAGAAATAACATGATGGCACTTGATAACAATGCATTTTTTCATCTGTGCTGAAACATTCAAGATTTTTATCAGTTTATTCAAAAAACTGCATCGGGAAAGAAAGCAGAAATGCCTCTCTCGAATGGTATGCAAGTCAAAATCAATTTTGCAGCATTTTCAATAAAAACAGCAAGTTTATTTGGTCAATCTAATAGAAAAATATCAGAATGTGCTTCCTCTTTTGCTTCAAAAAAAAAAGTGCAATAGCCTATCTTTTCTTAAGAACTCACTTTTAAATCATGTAAATATATGGCCTTTAGCAATAGTAGCTACATGAAAATATTTAACTATTTTAAATGACTTCCTAATTTTACATAATGCCTCACCCATCTGGTCATAAATTCAGAAAATCAAAGATCACAAAATATTTGAAAAATTATTTAAACACCACAATTACAAGCTCTCTAAATTTCCATATCAAGCAAAGTTAGGATGTAGCATAATGTAAATTCTCTAATAAAAAATGAGCATACCTCTAAATATTAAACATCCTAAATTATTCATAAACTATAACAATCCAGAATTTTTCAGGGCTTTTTTTCCTGTATCTGTTGATCCACAAAGCTCTGCTTCAGCAATCATATTTAGTATTACACTACAAAGTTTGATGTGTTTTTTACCTCTTTTTCTTATTTCACTGTGTAATCAAGTGTATTAATGAATTGGTTGTAACAGCCATATGAAAAGAAACAAAATGTATAGGTTGGGATGGAGGGGAATAAGATAGTAGATGAAAAGAATAGGGTTTCACGAAGCAAAGGTGACTTCATACTTCAGGAAGCCAGAGATCTGTGGTCTATCAACTCTGTTATACTGTACTCTCCCAAGCACTTAATACAGTGCTCTGCACAGAGTAAATGATCAGTAAATACAACTGATTGATACTTTAGGACAGATGTCTAGGATAAGCTATGGGATAAAATAGGATACAGGATATGGGAAGAAACAAGAAAGGACCAAGATGATAGAGCAGATGGCACAGATTAAGTAATTCTGACTACAGTAGCCCCCAAAATCACTTGATTAGGAAAAAAATAAATCAGGTATACTTTGTGTTACACATTACTATAAACATTTTGAAGGCTGAGATTGAATGTACACTCTTACTGTGTGTTTCCAAGCATCTAATACAGTCCACTGCACACAGTAGGAACTCAATAAGTCCTAATGAATGAAATACCAAATGCTTAGGATCGTTGGAGCCTTTAACAATGATGCTGCATTTCCTAAAATAGTAGGCATTAAAGTAAGACTATCACTGGCAAGTGGGTTTCCTAAATATGCCAAAGAATGGACACAGTCTAAATTAAGAGCACTCAGTCAAAGGAATCTCCATAGTGAGGTCAAATGGGCTTCTGCTGACCTGGACTACTTTTAGACTGCAGTTAAGAAACCAGCGGTCAACGGCCACTCTGAACCTGCTCACTGCTAGACCTGGATGCATTGAGGCAACATTCAGGAAATAACTCAAGGGTCAGAAAACTTTCCTATCAGAGTTATCTCCATCTCTGTTAGCATCTTCATTCCAAGAAGTCAGATTTATTTTCATTAAACTTGCAGGTAAACTGCAAAAAATATTGTGCCAGTATGTATTTTTTTTAAAAAAAGAGTTGTATTCATAGGAAATGAAGAGGGCTAAAATACTTCACTACTGTTAAGGCAGGCAATTGTACCCCAGCAAAATGTGCTTTGCACATAGTAAGCACTTAACAAATACCATCGTTATTATTATTATTCAAGGACTTAACTAATAATGCCATCATTATTAATACCATTAAAGGACCTAGCTACAGCTGTGGGGTATAATTTTAACACCACAGAGTTCTACATAGTGCAACATAATATAGGTCTTCCTTTATCTCCAAATAGTGACTGTGGCAATAATTCTGGAATAGTTTCAGAATGAATCAGTTCAACAGATTCACTGGTGATCCTACTGATGAAAGACACTTTGCAGGCAACCCTCTCTATTTTCCCACTTACCTCCTTCCAGGAGCATCATGAATCCTGTTGTTTGCCCAGTAACACATAGGCAGCACATGAAGATGGGATGTGGATAGATTGTCACTGTGTGCCATGCCATGACAGCAGGGGAAAAACTGAGGTTGAGTTAAAACAACTCTGATTTTCCAAGACCACTAGACTAACTGGTGGTTGGCCAAATTCTCCTTTTAGTATGTTATCACTAGCAGTGGCATTTTCCTTTAATTTCCAGGTAAAACTTTCCTTTTTTAAGTTCCCAGGTTATTTCTTGAATCAATCAATAGTATTTATTGATCGCTTACTATGTGCAGAGCATTATACTTGGGAAAGTACAATATAAAGAGTTGGTAGATACAGCCCGCGTTCACAGAGTTTACAGTCTAGATGGGAAGTCCACATCTGGCTTTGGGCATTCTTAATAGTCTTTCTCGGAGAGGCTTCTACACCTACTGATAACAGTATTAAGCGCTTACTGTGTTCAACCCTTGGCTGTTTTCTCCGCCATCCAGCCCCGCCCACCTCTTTAATACAGGTGCAAAGCTAGGCCACAACCAAGGAGTTACCTGCAATCACTGCAGCACCTCTGAAGAGTCAACATGATTCCAGACTCCTCCCAGACAAGGAGGGATTCTTGAAGAGATGGCAATAACATCTCATTATGCACCACTAAATACATTTTACTCTTGAAAATAAGCATCTACAAGAGGAAATGGATTGTTATCCCAACAATCCCATGTAGCTCCTCTGTGACCTTGGGCAAATCACTTCATTTTGCCTCTGCTATCTCATATGTGAAATGGGGATTCAGAGTCTGTTTTCCCTCTTATTTTAGCTGTGTGCCTTCATGACTTAGTGGAAAGAGCAAAGGTTTGGGAATCAGAGGTCATAGGTTTTAATCCCGGTTCTGCCACTTGTCAGCTGTGTGACTTTGGGCAAGTCGCTTAACTTCTCTGAGCCTTTGTTCCTTCATCTGTGAAATGGGGATTAAGATTGTGAGCCCCACTTGGGACAACCTGATTACCTTGTATCTACCCCAGCGCTTAGATCAGTGCTTTGTACATAGTAAGCATTTAACAAATACCATCATCATTATTATGTGAGAGAGGGTCTGTGTCTGATCCTTTCGGTACATAGAAAGATTTGAACAAATATCACAGTTATTACAGAAGCTGCGTGGCTTAGTGGCAAGAGCACGGGTTTGGGAGTCAGAGGTCATGGGTTTTAATCCCAGCTCTGCCACTTATCAGCTGTTTGACTTTAGGCAAGTCACAACTTCTCTCTGCCTCGGTTATCTCATCTGTCAAATGGGGATTAAGACTGTGAGCCCCACGTGGGATAATCTGATTACATTGTATCTATTCCAGTGCTTAGAATAGTGCTCGGCACATAGTAAGCAATTAACAAATACCATCATCATTATGACCTGGGGTAGATAAAATACAATTAGATTTTAGATAATCCCTATACCACATGCAGGTCACAGTCTAAGGGGGAGAAAACAGTGGGATTTAATTCCTATTTTTACCAAAGAGGAAACTGAGGCACAGAAAATTTAAGTGACTCACCCAAGGCCACCAACAAAGAAGTGGTAAGGTGAGGATTAGAACCCAGGTCCCATGTGCTCTTTCCACTAGTTCACACTCCTTATACACTTGCCATGTCTGATCTCTTTAATGAAGCATATGCCCAGCCTGGCCTTCACTCTTGTGGAAAAATTTGGCTTCAATGTAAGACATTTTCTCCTCAGACAGAGGAAGCTGACACAA
Source organism: Ornithorhynchus anatinus (assembly GCF_004115215.2). Classification (NCBI taxonomy): domain Eukaryota; kingdom Metazoa; phylum Chordata; class Mammalia; order Monotremata; family Ornithorhynchidae; genus Ornithorhynchus; species Ornithorhynchus anatinus. Next base: position 32,816,944 of record NC_041745.1, read on the forward strand.
ATTTTTGGCTGCTCTCAGCAGTGAAGAGGTCAGTGCTGATAGGATCCTTGGTGACCTAAAGATCTAGGTCTAGCCCTTGAAATACAAAATATTTTGTGACCAAGTTTGCAGAACTGTCACAACCCAAACAATTTAGATAAATGCTCCTGTTTTGGCTTCGATTGCTGCATTAGTTCAGGCATTTTTCTCCCTTATTACCTAGAGAGTTGTGTAAAACCTTCTTGCGGTAGTTGAGTGTCTTTTGGACTGTTCTTAGGCAGAATAATAACATTAAATACAAACATTTTCAGAGACACAAGAGAGCTTCCCAGGTTAAGAATAAAATTTCAGCACTCACTCTGACACGAGATCTGTATTAGCACCTAGGTCCCCACTCCAGAAGGTACATTACTGTCAGAGCAGTAAGTTTGGCCCTATGACTTGGTCACAAGGCCAAGTGTTGTGTCTGTAGTTAAAAGCCCCGGTTCTATGTTCCCATACCCTCAGCACTGTACTCGTCTGCTCAACTGTATATATTTTCATTACCCTATTTATTTTGTTAATGAAATGCACATCGCCTTGATTCTATTTAGTTGCCACTGTTTTTACGAGATGTTCTTCCCCTTGACTCTATTTATTGCCATTGTTTTTCTATGTCTGTCTCCCCGGATTAGACTGTAAGCCCGTCAAAGGGCAGGGACTGTCTCTGTTTCCGACTTGTTCATTCCAAGCTCTTAGTACAGTGTTCTGCACATAGTAAGTGCTCAATAAATACTATTGAATGAATGGTACACTGGAGAATTTCATTCTTTTGATTTCATTTTGGACATGATATTCACCTTGACTGTAACTCTTATGCTTTCCATTTGCTAGCTAATGTTGAAATATAAATTTTTTTAAAAAAAAAAAAACAACAAAGGCATTAGGAAACACAGGAACATCAGTATAGCATGCAATAAATGGCTTAAATAATTTTTTTAAAAATCATAATGCTATGCTTTTCTTGCTATATCCTCAGAGGGAGAGGGTTCACTTTAAAGAGCCAAAAGATTATCTGGAAGCCTTTCCTTTGCAAACTTAATATGTACCCCTTCAGAAAAGAGGTAAGATTAGACTGTAAGCCCGTCAATGGGCAGGGACTGTATCTGTTGCCGATCTGTACATTCCAAGCGCTTAGTACAGTGTTCTGCGCATGGTAAACACTCAATAAATACTATTGAATGAATGAATGAGGGCCTGTGATACCTGTGTCTGTATATTCACACATTTACAAAGTCACTTAGCTCTTTACCTCCCGAGAATTGGGAAAGGACATGAGTGGATGCCTGCGACCCCCACCCCGAAACAGTTAGAACATCTGTTTCAAATTTGGTGTGCATATTCACAGGTTATCACAGAGGTCTACAGCAATCAACGAGAAGTGCCGATTTCCCATCAATACTAAAAATATCTACCCATGTCCAGGGAGTCTTTCAGAGACCACCCGGTGATAAAATGATTCTTTTTCAATGGAAAGTGCATCGTTGCATCCCATGTGCAGGTTAGACATCCTGACAGACTCCCAAGAGGAGATGGTTACAAAAACAAGTAAGTTTTAGCTCATGTGGAGCAGGTGATACCAAAACTAGCTGAGATTCCTCGGGCAGGAAACTGAAAGAGTTTCCAGTTAGAAATTTAAACTGTATGCTGGCAATACACACAAAACACACACAAAACCAAATCCCTCTGTTCTTCCTCCATTTGGTCAATTGGATATTTTCTGTCTATGACCTATGAAGACTTTACAGTGGGATTATGCTTTTACTATGTTTAAGATGAGACCTATTTTTGTGTGGCCAACTGATTTGAAAATTGCCTTTTAAAGGCATAAAATAGTTCCTTATGTTTTATCGGCGTACAAGGAATTAGAACTAATTGGGTGTTGGAGGTGGCTCAAGTAAGGCAGGGATACTAGGGAAAGAAAGGTAGAGCTAGAGTGGGGGAAGACTTGAAAAAATACTGGACAAAATATATGAATAGACTCAAAATAAGGCACGTTATCAAGCACGTTAAGGGTGAGGCAAGGGAGGATTAGGAATCAGGGCAGAGGTGAGACAGGAGACCAGCACTAAATCAATGGCACTTAACAAGTGCTTACTGTGTGCAGAACACTGTTCTAGGCAGTTGGGAGAGTGCAAAACAGAGAAACAGCATGGCTTAGTGGATAGGGCATGGGCCTGGGAGTCGGAAGGTCATGGGTTCTAATCCCAGATGCACCACTTGTCTGCTGTGTGTCTTAGGGCAAGTCACTTCACTCTCTAGGCTTCTGTTACCACTTCTGTAAAATGGGGATTGAGACAGTGAGGCCCATGTGGGTCCGGGACTGTGTTCAACTTGATTTGTTGAATCCACCACTGGCGCTTAGTACTGTGGCCGGCACATAGTAAGCGTTTAATACCAAGGCTATTATTATTCTTTACCCATAAGGAGCCCACAGTCCTGAGGGGAAATGAAGAATAATTAACAATAACAATAAGGATTCAGGAAAAATGGGGAGACAGTGACAGAAAGAATGACCCAAACGTTTTGTGCAGGGCTCTAAAATAAATACCACAGACAGAAAGGGGGGGGGGAGTAAATGCCAAGAGGAAGAAATAGGTACCCTACTCCTAAATTGCATTTCAAATGAAATGATTCCTTTTCAAATGCAAAGGAAGTTGGGAATGGGTTAACACATGTAAATTACTTTCACAGGTCACTAAGGAAAATCCAGCCCTTCTGTCACTAAACAGCAGTTGGGTAATTGGCCATTAAACTTTTTCATATTTAAACTACGTAGTACAGGCCCCTTATGTTGTGAGTCTCATGAATGAAAATATTCAGAAAAAACCAAAGTGACAAAAAATTCTGGAATAGGTCTGCACCCAGTGATACTGACTGAAATCAGTTCCTTCCAAACACCCCCAGTGAAGTTATGGTCAAAAATGCACAAAAGCCTTTTAGAACATCCTAAAAAGGAAGTTGCATAATAATAATGTTGGTATTTGTTAAACGCTTACTATGTGCAGAGCACTGTTCTAAGCGATGGGGTAGACACAGGGGAATCAGGTTGTCCCACGTGAGGCTCACAGTTAATCCCATTTTACCGACGAGGTAACTGAGGCCCAAAGAAGTCAAGTGACTTGCCCACAGTCACACAGCTGACAAGTGGCAGAGCCGGGAGTCGAACCCATGACCTCTGACTCCCAAGCCCAGGCTCTTTCCACTGAGTCACGGTGATAATAACGATGGTATTTGTTAAGCGTTTACTATGTGCAAAGCACTGTTCTAAACGCTGGGGGAATACAAGGTGACCAGGTTGTCCCACGTGGGGCTCACAGTCTTAATCCCCATTTTACAGATGAGGGAACGGAGGCCCAGGAAGTTAAGTGACCTGCCCAAAGTCACACAGCTGACAAGCGGCGGAGTCGGCATTAGAACCCAGGACCTCTGACTCCCAAGCCCGGGCTCTTTCCACTGAGCCACGCTGCTTGAAACACAGGCTAAGAATTCATGAACACCAGCCCACCCCTCCGCACCGTTACCACATGGTTACACTGGAGATTCTTGCCTGCTCTACTTTTTGGGTTCCTTTCTCACCAGGTTGGGATGTACTCAAGATGCCTTCTTGTGTTTGGTTAAGGAACAGGACTCCTCATTTCCAAGACAAAATGCTCCATTTCGAGTCAAGATAGAGGTTGGCGTGAGGAAAGACTCCAGATGTTTTGCCCTAGGATCTGTGGTGTGCTCTCTGCTCTGTGGCTCAGTGGAAAGAGCCCGGGCTTGGGAGTCAGAGGTCAAGGGTTCGAATTCCGGCTCTGCCACTTGTCAGCTGTGTGACTGTGGGCAAGTCACTTAACTTCTCTGTGCCTCAGTTACCTCATCTGTAAAATGGGGATTAACTGTGAGCCTCACGTAGGACAACCTGAATACCCTGTATCTACCCCAGCGCTTAGAACAGTGATCTGCACATAGTAAGCGCTTAACAAATGCCAACATTATTACTCTCCTATCTTTGGGCAGGGTGGTGGGGGGTGCAGGGGAAGGAAGCACTCTTTCTGGCTGTAGGGAACCTAGGCGTCTGACTCCACCTTTGGGGTTCGGCCTTAGTAGAACCAGCAAATGCAGGTTCCCTTCCTCAAAACAGAGGGATTAGGCACCCCCAGGTCCAGTACAGATAACTGAGCTTGTGGGCGTATACCTTACTGACCCTTAAAAAATACCCTCCACCCAAATTCAGCCAATTCCCAGTTCAGCCATCTAAAAGGTTTTCAAACATAATCAGAAACTATATTCCATCGCCGCCAAAGTGTCACACACTTTCTCTCTCTTCCCCTTCTTACCCACCACATGCAGACATTCAAAAAAAAAAAAAAAACACAAAACAATTGCCACTCACGAAAGCAGAGCCAAGGAAGGAGAGGAGGAGCAGCAGCAGCAGTTGAACAGGTGAAGAGAAAACCTGCTTCTCCTGTCACTATGCTCAACTGCCCGATCGTGCCTTCAGAATCACGAGGCTGTTTCTTTCAGAGCTTCCAACCTGCACTTCTGGGATTTAGCAGCAATGTCTCCAGCAGAGAGAGCCGTCTCTCTCCTCACCTGCCCAGCTGCTTCTTGCTGGGTGCCACCCCAGCCAATCCCGCTTCATCAGGACCTACAGCTGCTGATATTGCCGTAAGTGGCTGCTTCCTTGGGAAATCTTTTCTTTAAAGAACCGCTGAGAACTAATAAATCTCCATCTAAAAACTCTGTTCTAGACCCCATTCCCTCAGTTTTCCCATGAGAAGGGGATGGGACACATGATACACATCTTAAAAAATATAAAAAAATCAATATTTTATTAAATATATCACTTCTTTCTAAATCTCTCGGGTCCATCTCTGTGACGAGAGAACATTAATTGGAGAACTAGTGAAATCACAAATTCATGCCGTTCTCAAGTCTTGCACAAACCAAGCAGTTGTAAGACTATTTTTAGATCCGGGAATCAAGCTAATGAAGGGTATTTGTTTAGATTTGTTTCAATCGTGATATTTGAGTACTTATTTTTGTGCAGACCACTGTACTAAGGGATTGGGAGAGTTTAATAGAGTAGGAAGCCACTATATATTAGAAGTGAAAGCAGCGTGGCTCTGTGGAAAGAGCACGGGATTGAGAGTCAGAGGTCATAGGTTTGAATTCCGACTCTGCTGCTTGCCAGTTGTGTGACTGTGGGCAAGTCACTTAACCTCTCTGGGCTTCAGTTACCTCATCTGTAAAATGGGGATGAAGACTGTGCGCCTCATGTGGGATAACTTGATTACCCTGTAACTACCCCAGCGCTTAGAACAGTGCTCTGCACATAGTAAGCACTTAACAAATACCAAAATTATTATTATTAAGGGTTTGTAAACAAAATATTTTACTAAAGTGCTTGACCCAAGAATTTTTTTCCCTGAGCCAATACATTCAGAATTTCAATTAATCTTACCAAAACAGGAGCTAAGACTATTTTTAAAAAAGGTTTACTACTATTACCTAGTGAAATGAAAGCCTATCACAGGTGAGGGCTTTAATGAGTAAATGTTCGCACTCACTCCTGCTTGCTTTGAGCTTCAAATATTTACTTACTGAATGGTAATTGCAATTATAATAAGAATGTCCAATAAACAGTTTTTTAAAGGTTAAGCTTGAAGCAGGGAGAGAAAGTTAAATGTTGAGAGAATAACAAAAGCATCTAAATGTTACTGCTTCCTTACCTTACATTATAGAGTGCAAATACAGTCCTCTACAACAGCCATAGATTTTGGGAAACAGAGGAAACTGAAATTCAATGACGGCATCCCCATCTAGAATGAGAAGCAGCATGACTCAGTGGAAAGAGTCCAGGCGTGGGAGTCAGAGGTCATGGGTTACCCAGCGCTTAGAACAGTGCTCGGCACATAGTAAGCGCTTAACAAATACCAACAAGCGGGTTTTAATCCCAGCTCTGCCGCTTGTCAGCTGTGTGATTTTGGGTAAGGCACTTAGCTTCTCTGTGCCTTATTTACCTCATCTGTAAAATGGGGATTAAAACTGTCAGCGTGGCTCAGTGGAAAAAGCATGGGCTTTGGAGTCAGAGGTCATGAGTTCGAATCCCAGATCTGCCACTTGTCAGCTGTGTGACTGTGGGCAAGTCACTTAACTTCTCTGGGCCTCAGTGACCTCATCTGTAAAATGGGGATTAAGAGTGTGAGCCCCATGTGGGACAACCTGATTCCCCTGTGTCTCCCCCAGCGCTTAGAACAGTGCTCTGCACATACAACAAACCATTGCTGCAAAACAACAAATACCACCATTATTATTATTATTATTAATGTGAGTTCCTTGTGGGTAGAGAATGTGTCTACCAATTCTGTTGTACTGTACTCTCCCAAGGACCTAGTATAATGCTCTGTCCACTGTAAAGAGCTCAATAAATACAATTGATTGATTGGTATATTAAAGCCCAGTGAAGAAACAGGGGATTTAGGATCTCACAGTTAATCATCAGTACAAATGTCAGTCAATCGCATTTATTCATTAATTCATGCTTATTATTTCATGCATTCATTCATTCATTCAATCGCATTGATTAAGTGCTTGGGAGAGTACAATATAACAATAAACAGGCACATTCCCTGCCCACAACGAGCTGACAGTCTAGAGGGGGAGACAGACATTAGGGAGACAAACATTACTGTGTGTAGTGCACTGTACTAAGCACTTGGGAGAGTACAATTTAATGTGATTGTCCAATAATGTGTCAGGCGAATTGGGTCTGGGCCAGAACTATTGTAATTTTGACAGAGTTTTTCAAGGGAATGGTCTTCCAGCAGCATCCACGTGCAGGAGACACAGACTTTTTTTGGTGGGATTACAGTTGTTCTAGATGATGCTATGAGGGGAAAAGTAGTTTGGTGAGGAATTTGAGCTGTACCAGAAGGCTACCACTGCAAAAACATAATGTAAAAACCAAATGTTTCTGTCCTTTCACACTGTGGGAAAAAATCAAGAATCTGTGCTATTATATTCTGTGAGTCACAAAAGATCAAGGCCGTGATAGAAGATCAATGAATGATGAGCGTCAATTTTACCAAACAAATCACCTTCGAAGACTTTCTCACATGGGTCCTAGTGAAGGCACCAAAATTTTCCAGATACCTGTCCGCAGAATCCTGAAGAGTATGGAATAGGCTTACGTATCAAGTTGAGAGTCAGAAAAATGCATTTGCTAAGGTGATGGGGCAATCTGTAACTCAAAAACATGAATACACATTTCCAATTCTACATTTCTGTGGCGTTATTTTGTCAGCTTTTGAAAAACTGAACACGATTTCAAATATGGATCTACGCTGGTGTGGCCCTAGACCCCTTTCCAAGCTAGCCTAGATGAAGCAGTGTGGCTCAGTGGAAAGACCCTGGGCTTGGGAGTCAGAGGTTGTGGGTTCTAATTCTACTTCTGCCACTTAGCTGTGTGACTTTGGGCAAGTCACTTAACTTCTCTAGGCCTCAGTTCCCTCGTCTGTAAAATGGGGATGAAGTCTGTGAGCCCTACGTGAGACACCCTGTTTAACTTGTACTATCCCAGCGCTTAGAACAGTGCTTTGCACATAGTAAGCACATAACAAATCCCTTCATTATTATCATTATTATTTTTATTATGATAGGAGGATATTCCCAGGCTGAAGAATATGACTTCCTAGCTCTCTAGTAGAATGAATTCATTTTATTTCTAGGCTCAAGTTAAAAATAACAACAAAAATGCTTAAAAATAAAACCAAACAGAACGAATGATATTTATTGAGTGCTTACTTGGTGCCAAACACTGGAGTGGATACAGTACAATTGGATAGTCTCCATCCCACATGAGGTTCACAGTCTAGAGGGTGGACGGGCATTTAACCCCCATTTGGCAGCCGAGGAAACTGAGGCATAGAGAGGTTAAGCAACTTGCCCAAGGTCATACAGCAGGCAGGTAGCAGAGCCGGAATTAGAACCAGGTCTCCTGATTCCCATGTCTGTGCGTTTTTCCCAATAGGCACACTGATTCTCCAAGTATGGTCTAATGGCTAGAACACGGGCCTGGGAGTCAGAGGACCCGAGTTTAATCCCGGCTCTGCCGCTTGTCTGCTGTGTTACTTTGGGCAAGTTGCTTCACTTCTCTGGGCCTCAGCTACCTCATCTGTAAAATGGGTTGAAGACTGTGAGCCCTAGGTGGGGCAGGGACTGTGTCCAACCTGATTAGCTTGTAACTACCCCAGCGCTTAGAAAAGTGCTTGACACATAGCAAGGGCTTAACAAATACCATCATTATAATTATCATTATTAATAACAATAACAAACACCACAAATAAAGCAAGTCATGATTGGCAGGTTTCCTCCTCCTATCTCAGATTTCAGCAGAGAGAGGTCCATCCTGAGTCACAGGTTGCCAGATCGAAAAGAAGGTTGTGGAGTCCATCTGGGTCTTCATTTTGTTAACAAGTCCTGACACTTCAGTCAGCTAACAAAAGGGAGATTTGCCTTTTTGGTTGATTCAGCACCGCATGGTTGGAAAATGAGAGGTTGGGTCTGTGCCAACAAAAGTTTGGTCCAATATTGTAGCGTGGTCCGTACCCCCTGGGTAGACCAGATATCTGCCTGACTGATAGCTGTTGCCAAGAGGTGTTATTGGTCTGCAGCGCCGCCCCCCCCCCCCCGCCACCTCTGCCTGAACTTTGGCCCTTAAGGGAACAGTGCAGTCTATTGGAAAGAGCACAAGCATTGGAGCCAAGAGGCCTGGTTATAGATTTGGTTCTACCACTTGGCTGCTGTATGACCTTAGGAAAGTCAATTAGCTTCACTTCACCCCTTGAGACCATTTGCCCATGTCCTTCCTCCGGTCTGGAACTCTCTCCCTCCTAGTTATTAACAAACACCACTCTCTCCCTCCTTGTATCCGACAGACCGCTGCTCTAGCCGTCTTCAAATCTTATTCAAATCACATCTCCCCCAAGGGGCCTTTCCTGATTCAACCCTCACTTCCCCTACTCGCTCCCCCTCTGCATCACCTATGCACTTGGATCTGTATCCCTTAAACACTTGTTATTCACTCCAGTCTCTCAACACTTATCTATGTACATCTCTTTATCCTCTCCAATTCCCCTCTGCCTAATATATTTTAATGTCTATCTCTCACTTAATTCTCCTTGTGGGGTTGCTCCTGTCCACTAATTCTACCGCATTGTACTTTCCCAAACCCTTAGCGCACCGTTCGGCACCCAGTAAGTACCACTGATCATTTGATTTTCTGTGTCTGAGTTTACTCATCTGTAAATGGTGATGAGAGATCCATTCTTCTCCCTCCCCTTTAGGCTGTGAGCCCCATGTGAGGTAGGAACTGTGTCCAATGTGATTATCTTGCCTATACCTCAAAGTTAAGGAAGGCACTTAATAAAGAGTATTCAGATCCCTGGGATGTCAATCAGAATGGCAGACAGTACTGGGGGCTTCCATGCTGTCCATCAGGAGGTTGCACTGATGTCAGCATCCTGAGGTGGCTCCGTAAGTGGGGGGCTCGTGGAACCCATCTCCCAGAGTCCTAGGATTGGCTTGCGTGATGCAATCTCGTCAGCACTAGGTTGGCCGGGTGGAATGTGACCCAGATGGAATTCTTTCCTAAGAAAAATGATCTTCAAAAAACATGCTTGACCCAAATGGATGTGTGCAGAAAGCTTCATAATGAGGTGCCATTAATGGAGACGGCAGTCTGCCGGACACCGTGATGGATGAATGTAGTGGATGAATCTAGGTGCGATCGGAGGGAAGAACAATAGAGGTCGATTTAGGAAATGAACATGGCGCTTACTTCTTTACCCTACCTCCTGGTGAGCCCCATGTGGACTGTCTTGCTAAAGTTAAGGAGTTAAAGTTTTGTTGTTTTTTTTTTTTCTATTTGCAAATCATGTGTTTGTAAATAATAAACGTCCTCAGATTAAAAAAAAAGTGAACTTGTCAAACAGATGCCACTTGGAAGCTTTACTAGTGTTTCTTATTTGTTTACAGCCTCTGAGTTCCCTAAAACATCACTAAACTCAGGAAAATAAGGCTTTATTTTGCTTTTAGAACATTAATTCACCGGAAGTGATAATTAAGATTAGTTTTAATGGCTTCAGCTTAATTCTTTTTGGGAAAGCAGCTTCGAGTACAACGCTAATGATAAATAAAGCATTTTGCACGCTAGTACAAAGGAGTTTCCTGCTTGGGGAAAGAGACTAAAGCATCCAGAAAAGATGATCTTTTCTGTTATGATAGGAGACATTAAAAAGAGATAAAAAGAACTTGCCATTTAAGTTACTCGGCAACACATTATATGGAACTCAGTGATAAATGGGAATTCACTTTATTGTTTTTAACAAGTACTAAAAGCAGAAATATAAAACACCCAGCTAAATAATCAGCTGCTTTCTTAAATACACAAGATAACCATTTACTTCAAATGCACCCTAAAGAGCTATAAAGTGTCAAACTGAACCAAAGAAAGAAGTAAAACTTGACGTTTTAGGTATAGAATTTGGAGTTCCAATTATCGGCATTGTTACAATTGATGTAGAAGACGATCCCAGGTTCCCCATTATCGAAATTCAGGTTTTGATTGGCTCGATTCTTTAATTGCCAAGTGGTGAAACAGTCAAGCTTAGATCACCAAGTGGATGGAAAATAAAATGCCAGTGATGTGGACCGTCCAAAGCCTTAGCTGGAGAGAAGTTTGACTCTTCTCCCGGAGGACAAAATCCACTGAGGTCCAGGAGCTGGAAGGTTGAATGAGCAGAGGTACAGCAAGGCAAATGGCAATCAAAGTCTCAAATGAAAAGCATTCGGACTGTCGCTATCCCAAGGCACACATCACATTTTCTCAATGCCAACATGGACACAGTTCTTTTCTTTTTTCCCAGGATGTTTCCTAGTATGATGTAATTGTCCAGGTGGTAATTCACCTGCTGCCTAAATTTTCTAAACTGCCTTTTCACCCATGAGACCACAGGGATGTTGGGATTTTAACACAGAACCCCCAAACCTGTCAATTTAACCAACGGCCTTATCTTTGAAGACATCACTTCCCCTGCTCCAAAGTCCTACAGATTGTGATTTGAATAGAACATTAAATAGAAAGTGTTAGGTTCGAGAAATGTCTTAAGGACAGAACCTAGTGATAGTAGTAATAGTATTTATTCAGTGCTTGTTGTGTGTAGACCATCCTATCAGCAGCTGGGAAATGGTACACAGGTGGGGATTAGACAGAGACCTTGGCTTCAAGGGGCTCGAGATGACATTTTCACCCTCCATTTTCATGGGACAGTCCCTGGAACTCCTTGCCAGCCACTCCTCGGGTCACCCTGGAGCTCCCATCCTAATCAGCCTGGCACCGCCCCAGCAGGAAGAACAGAAACAGCCATAGAGACTTCCCCAAATTCATTCATTCATTCATTCAATCGTATTTATTGAGCACTTATTGTGTGCAGAGCACTGTAAGTACAGTTCAGCAATAAAGAAAGTACAGTTCAGCAATAAAGAGAGGCGATCCCTGCCCACAATGGGCTTACAGGCTAGAAAGTCTTTGGAAAGTCTGTGGTGACTACTGCTGGAACAGTCACTTTGGCCAACAGTTGTGAATCTGGACTCTGAAAGTCTGAAAATCTGCTCCTCTAGCCTCAATATTCTACATGTGTGTGTGTGTGTCCTTTGCCTTTTGCATTGTTTGTGTTTTATTTCATCTCTCCTCCTATGTTTGTCTCTAGTCCCTCTTCCCGCCTAATATTCTTAGACAAGTGGAACCTCTTTGGGGCCGGCATCTGTTTCTAATTCCTAACCACTGATTCTTCCCCAGTGTTTAGCCCAGCACTCTACACAAATGTGCTCAATAAATACTGTGATTACTTCTCCTCTCCTCCTCCTCTTCTTCCTACTCTAAAAGCGGTTCTGCCACTTGCCTGCTGTAACACCTTGGGCAAGTAAGTGAACTTCTCTGCATCTGTATACTCATCTGCAAAATGGAAGTTGCTGTTCTCCTTCTCCCTTAGACTGTGAGTGCTATGTGACAAAGGCGCTCTGTCCAACCTGCTTATATTGCGTATGCCCTAGTACTTAGTACAGTGTTTGGCAAACAGTAAGTGCTCAACGAGTATCACAGTGATCGATATCGTTGTTGGTGGTGTTAACATTAGTATTACTATCAAAATTGATTCTCAAGAATGATTCCTATACAGCTGTAGGAAGAGTTGAGATTTTTGCTTGCTCTTCTCCTTTGTCTGGAGTCATCATGGGTGAATCTAACTCACTTTTTGGATTAACCTCTACTCCACCATTAACGGGATTTCATATGAATGCCAAGGTATTCTAAGTGGCATACTCCCACCGCCACACAAATGCCCAAATCCCAAAGACAATCGATTCCTAAATGCACCACCCTGAAAAACATAATCCAATCGGGACTTGTCTTCTGTGTCAAAGTTCCTGTTCCAAGTTAGTTTCTTTAACAAGAGCTGTTTAACATCATTTAGGACAAAGCGAGAAATTCTCATCACCATGATTTGCGATAGGAGAGATTTTCTGATCTATGGCATAAAAAAATCATGGAGCAACATTACATTTCTTATAAGCGTGTTCAGTTACAAAGTGCTCTATCTCTATAGAGCTCCACAGCTAAATGAGCAGCACATCTCTAAACAGAGATGCTCAGACACCCCGGAGGCCAGCCTCATCAGCAAGAGAGCCAATAACTTGAGCCATCTGCTTGGATAGGACTTCAGTTTAAGGGTAAAAGGGTGGTGGAATCCTCTGGTCAAGTAGGATAAGCACTTCAGCTGTTTCCTTTTGAAGTAGCGGTGATGGTTTACACAGACCCATCCACACGCTCTCACCTGAGGCCCTGTCATCAGCGGGAAATACGCGTGAGATGGCCGTTTGGGGTTAAGGATAGAATTTAGGGCCACAGGTCAAGAGTATCTCCATACGTCTTTCGCAGTGACAGACACTGTCATCCCTAAATGGAGGAGGGTCTGTAAAACATACCCTAAGCATTGCTCACCTCACCAAACTCCAAACTGGTCACCAGAGGATCACCCCTGGCCAACTATTTTCTTGGGGTGCAGTAACAAAGGCAAAACCCACGACAGCAATATGGAGAGAGTTTGCCTCCTCGAACAAAGATAAGGAGGTCAAGTGTCCAGCTCGAAAACAGAGACAGGCCCTGTATGCAGCAAGGATCTATCCTTGCGTGTCAAACTCGCACCGGTGACTCCGCACCGACTTTTAACAACGTCTTTTTGAAAATGAAAACATCAATATAGATATATTGCTTTATAACCAAGAATACATAAGTTTAGATGGATCTATGCTATACGTAACTCTGTAAAAGCCACATACAGTGTGGAAACGGCTAATTTATGGTAGGCTCTGTGCAATTTATCAGATATGGCACACACACACACATTTTCTCTCTCGCAATTGGCATGCAACTGAAAGTACTTGGAGCTCAGATTTACAGCATTCAAACTGCTTCCCCAATCCAAGAAATCGGTCTGTGCTCTGACCATACTTGGTGCTGATTATTCAGGACTGAGTGTACTGTGTATAATTTGATCATTTAAAGGGCCTTTGTTACGGACTCCAGGCAAAATGGTTGTTAACGTCAAAATGGTGTGTGTGTGTGTGTTGGCGGGGCCAGGGCGGACTCCCTTCTGAGTCGTCATTTCAGGATCAATGACCAATTAATTTTTCAAATTAATCACTATGCGATTTGGACCCTCATGCGATGTTTTCTTAGAGAAGATAACTTGGCAGATCATCTCGACACAGAATAGTTCCTAAACTGCTACACCACAGAGGCTGCCTAAGTGGAATCAGATTGTGGAATGGAAAGAGGAACTCGCAGAAGGCCGTACACTGCCCCTAGAGCGGAGAATTTCCTACCAATCATGTGGATTGTGACCTATCCTGTGGTTGGAAAGCAAATACAGAAAGATCTGCTTGATGATGAAAATCTGGGCACACACTGAAACCAAGACACCCTGAAAATCCAGGCCTCTGCATTCCACATTTAGGCAGGTGGAAGTCTGGGGCCGGAGTGGAGGGGAAACTGCCTAATTCAGGCAAGAAGAAGCCGACAGTCACCTTGATGATCTGGGTATCTTAGGCTAAAGCAAGTTTCCTTTGGATTCGTTACTTGTTTGTTTACCTAGAAATCCAAGGCTGTGAAGATCTGAACCGAGGTCGAGGTCAAACCTGCTATTCAAGCAGCTCCTTTGAAGAAGTACCGCATGCAACTCCTTCTCTTAGCCTGTCAGTGTGATGAGCCCTAATATGCTGCTGAAAAGGATTGCCCATGTGGACCGATTTTCTCCATGCATAATCTGTGTGGGGGGGGGGGGTGTCTGCGGTTGGGGGGGCAAGGAGGAAGAAAGTGGAATACTGCACAAACTATTAGCTGAGATAGCAAATGATCCAGAACCCCAGAATAAACTAAGAGGGAGCAGCCATTCTTCACTGAAACTATTAACTGAAACATCATAAATGATGTTTGAGTGCAACTTAAATTTAATTAAGGGAAGACCTTCAATGCAGTTCATCAAAGCCCCAAGAGAAAGGGAAGGTCAGATGTCAGTCATAAGTCTATAGAGCTCTTTTATCCCACCTTTAAAATGACAAAGTAGGTAGCTTAAACTCTAAAATGAACACCCGAAAAAAAAAATGAAAATCATTTACTCTTTTATTTTTGCAGGTTTAATAAAAGAAAATACATCTCAGTAATTCTGTAAAAACGGAATCAAAGTATCTAAAAATAGAAAACCATCTAAGTACAGTACAGATTCAGGTTCGGGAACAACAAAAAAAAGTTTGCATAATACAACAGATGCCCCCACCAAATGCAATCTTGTGACTAGCCCCCTGTCTTCTCTCCAAGAACAGTCTGGGCAAGAAGATAGATGAATAAATACTGCTAGATCCATTCGAGGTAATTAATCTCTTAATTCGTGGGTGTTTTATGGTAGGTACTGTCTTAGTGATCTATTTACCTTTCTTTAAAAAATGTTCTACTTCACTACTATTTAAAGACATGCAAGATTCCACGGGACACGTTTGGCAACCTGCATGGATACATTCATTTAGCTTTAGGCGTATTGGTGTTCTGTGGTTTTTGTTTTTTTGTTGTTGTTGTTGTTGTTGTTGTTGTTTTTTAAATATGGGTGGGCGGGAGAGGGAGGATTGGTGTACGGATGTCTGTGGTGAGAAGCAGCGTGGTTTAGTGGCAAAAGCAGGGGTTTGGGAGTCAGAAGTCGTGGGTTCTAATCCCGGCTCCACCCACCACTCGTCAGATGTGTGACTTTGGACAAGTCACTTTCCTTCTCTGTGCCTCAGTTACCCCATCTGGAAAATGGGGATTAAGATGGTGAGTCCCACGGGGGACAACCTGATGACCTTGCCTCCACCCCAGCGCTTAGAACAGTGACCTAAGCGCTTAACAAATACCATCATTATTTATTACATCTAGTTAAGAGAGTAGCACCTGGTTCAGTTCATTTATAAGTGCATCGCCTGCTGTGTAAACAAGATGCCAAACCTGTTGAAGCATGCCGGATTATTCAGTACCCCCCTGCCCCCTTTGATAAACCAGATGATGTTTAAGCGACACTAAAGAGGTGGCCTGAAAGGTACTTAAATTTGGCAACTGACAAGTCCACCCCTAAGCCTAAAAATGGCACACTTTAGCAGGCAATTGGCCTGTGGGTCCAGACTACCCAAATGACGCGTCTAGTGATGGCTCCACGATATTAGCTAGCACTGGGCACCGGCACTGTCCTTTCCAGGCTGTTTGCTGGTGATCTTTTTACGGCTTTCTAGCTAAATACCTGCTGCCCTTAATTTACATAGGGGTTACGAGGAGGGCTCTTCCGAACCCTTCCGGGATTCTAACCAGCATTACGATGTATCTGAACTGGCCCCCTAACAACGGTGATGCAGAAGAGCGTGCATTGTCAACTTTCTCAAGAGATTTGCCAAGAAACCGATGAGAACGGTGGGTAGAAACTCATCCCGTATTACACTCGGGGCTTCAGAAAATCAAGTTCCAGTGTCAAAATTGGCTAAGGAGTGAATCCCAAGCCTCTTTTTTTCGCCCGTTTGTGACCATTTAATTGGAAAGGGGTCCCTCCCCCGCCCCTCCCCAGACTTCTTTTGAGGGTCGGATCAGCATGATCCTGTGATGATTCTGTGCTCATCGCCAAGGATACATCGTCGAGTGCTTATCTGTCCCCAGTATCTCCTAGTGAGATCGTTTCAATCATTTAGCGAGTAAGATAGAATCGATAACCTTTTTCTAACGGTATCCCCACCCAAGTCCCTAATTGCCCAAGAACTTGTTTCTTTAGCCTACAGAGGTCTCGGCTTCCACACTTCACATGCACACACCACCTTTTGAGAGGAAAAAAAAGTATATGACTTAACAACTTTACATCTCTCTGTGGGGCGTGGGTTCTGATAGCAGGGGATATTTGGGATTTTATTAACCTGGGCCGCTGTAAGCGTCGTCACGGTCGGCGCTTAGAACAGTGCTTGGCACAGAGTAAGCGCTTAACAAGTATCATCATCTCCATCATCCCTCAAGTTTGGTGGGGGGGGGGGGGGAGGGGAGGGGGTTTCCCCTTTTCTCCCCAATCCTTCTGCTTGTTTAAGAAACTTTGGTGGCTAACAGGCTGTAAACTTTCTGAATACTACCTATCACACAGGCAACCCTTCCAGAGCTAAAGAGAATGTTTACCTCCGGACATATATATTGCAACCTTTCTGCAGTCCCCCCCGAAACAAATCTGTCCACAAGGTTATAAAGCAGGGCTACTCTCAGGAAGGCATAAAATGTGCTCTCAAACAGTGCATCAATCACAAAACTTGGGTGCGTGCGTATGTGTGTTTGTGCGTGGGTGTGTGTTTGCGCGTGGCTCAGCTGAAATACGAAATGGGCTCAGGCCATTTGGCTGCACTTTTAAAGTTTTAAGACTGCACACGCAGAATGCCAATGCCAGTTGCAGATCTTACAAGTCTAGTGTTTGCAAAAAGGAGTCTTGTCCCGCATCTGCATACTAATAACAGAGCCAAGAAAGCATTTTTTTGGGGGGGGGGGGCGGGGGTGTCCAAGGGGGAGGAATTTGGGGGGGCTTCACACTCGGGACTGCCTCTGCAATGGAGTAGCATCTGTTTCTCCGCCAAATCTGGCCTGATGGCTAATGTGGTTAAAACTTCAAAGGTGCCCAATGTGCAGAGACCGGACTGGTATTTTCTTTTCACCTATCTAGCCAGCGGCACTCATCTCACCCACGTGGTGGCCCGGAGAAAACAATCTCGCAAACTCAACGATGGCAAGGAACGTATCTACCTTCGTCCCTTCGTGTGTGCGTATGGGGGGGGGGGGGGGGTGAGGGGGGGAGGGAGGGGAAGAGGCTAAAACAAAGCAAGATATGAAAGGAAACTGCCATTTGTCCTATCAAGTGCAAACACCCTGGCGGTCCTCGGCATCCCTCGAATGACTCTCTGAATCTGGCTGGTAACTTTCAACCCGGGACGATGCGCGCTGCGTCTAGGTCCTAGTCTTGGCGAAGGGTGTTTTTAATTAGGCCCATGTTCCTGTGTGGCATCCCCGTCTGATGAAGAGGAGGGGGGAGTTGTCAACCGGCGAGGGGGCAGACCCAGCCAGCCGCGCCCACATCCCCACTCAGATCCACACCCACGCAAAGGCCCCCTCGCCTCCCCGCCCGCATAGAGCCTCACGGAGCGAGAGCCAGAGCCAGAGAGCCACACACAGACAGACCCACAGAGCTACAGAGTGCCACACTGAGCCACGGACAGCCGCAGAGAGCCGCAGAGAGTCCCAGAGAGCCCCCGACAGCCCGGCAGAGCCATAGAGAGCCGCCCAGAGTCACAGAGAGCCACACAGAGACAGAGCCACAGAGGTCCACACACAGAGCCATAGACAGAGCCCCAGACAGCCCCAGACAGACACGCAGAGCCACAGAGGGCCACACACAGAGACAGAGCCACAGAGGTCCACACACAGAGCCATAGACAGAGCCCCAGACAGCCCCAGACAGACACGCAGAGCCACAGAGGGCCACACAGAGACAGATAGAGCCCCAGAGGTCCACACACAGACAGAGCCATAGACAGAGCCCCAGACAGACACGCAGAGCCACAGAGGGCCACACACAGAGACAGAGCCCCAGAGGTCCACACACAGACAGAGCCATAGACAGAGCCCCAGACAGCCCCAGGCAGACACGCAGAGCCACAGAGGGCCACACACAGAGACAGAGCCCCAGAGGTCCACACACAGACAGAGCCATAGACAGAGCCCCAGACAGCCCCAGACAGACACGCAGAGCCACAGAGGGCCAGACAGAGAGCCACAGACAGCCACAGAGGGCGAGACAGAGAGCCACAGACAGCCACAGAGGGCCACACACAGACAGAGCCACAGTCAGAGCTACAGAGAGGCCTAGACAGACACACAGAGCCCCAGAGGGCCACACACAGAGCCATAGAGCCACAGAAGGCCGCACACAGAGTCACAGAGAGCCCCAGACAGCCCCAGACGGACCGCACCCAGAGTGACAGAGAGCCACACACAGCGAGCCAGAGAGAGAGAGAGCTACAGAGAGCCCCAGACAGACAGACAGACAGACAGACAGCGAGCGACAGACAGAGCCACCGACGGCCACAGAGAGCCAGCCCCAGCCAGAGAGAGAGAGAGAGAGAGAAGAGGTCTAGAAGTCCGTTGGTGCGCGGGGCCCGCGACGGGTCCCGTGCCCCGTCACCGTCCGTCCCGTCCGCCCCCCTCCCCTCCCCCGAAGGGTCCCCGGCCCCCTCCGCCTCCCGCCCCCCCCCCCCCCCGCGGGTCCCCCCGCGCCCCCCGGTGTCGCTCACCTGTTTCCCGTACTTGCCGGCCTGGCAGCCGTAGTCGGAGCAGCGGTCGGAGCCGAGGGAGACGTCGTCGCCGGCGCCGACGAAGGTGTTGGCGGGCGGCAGGTCCTGGACGGCCTGGTGCTTGTCGGCGGCGGGCGGGGAGTGCGGGTGCAGGCGCACGGTGGGCAGCGGGGAGCCGGAGCGGTAGTGGCGGGCCAGGTCGGGGCTGGCCGGGCCGCCGTTGACGGCTCGGTAGCGGGCGGGGCCCAGCGGGTCGGGCCCGTCGGGCGTCCGGGCGTCGGGGCCGCCGTCCAGGAAGGACCGGCCGCCGGGCTTGGCCGCCTCCACCGTGACGATGCTGCTGTAGAGGGGCCTGGGGGCGGCGGGCTGGGCCTGGGCCTGGGCGCCGGCCCTCCGCTCCTTCTTGCCGGCCTTGCGGGGCTTGTCCTGCGCCGGCGTCGGGGCGAAGAAGTCGTCGCGGTCCTTCTTGCCGGGCTCGTAGCCCCGCGGGCCGCGGCGGCGGCGGCGGCGGCAGCAGCAGCGGGCCAGCACGGCGGCCAGCAGCAGCAGCAGCACGGCGGCCGCCCCCGCCGCCGCCCCGACGGCCACCCCCAGCCGCCGGCCGCCGGGCTCGTAGGCCGGGTCGCCGGCCACGTCCTGGGCCAGCGGGGTGCGCAGGCTGCGGGCCACCTGCGCCTCGACGGCCGAGGCGTTGGCCAGGCTCTCGTTGACGAAGACGTGCACCAGGGCGGTGGTGGAGCGCGGCGGGCGGCCGCCGTCGTCGACGCGGACCACCAGGCGGTGGAGGCCGCGGTGTCGCGGGGCCAGCGGGGCCACCAGCGACACGGCCCCGCTGTCGGCGTCGACGGCGAAGAGGCCGAAGGGGTTGCCGCCCACCAGGCCGAAGCGCAGCTGGGCGTTGGCCCCGGCGTCGCCGTCGGCCGCCCTGACGGTGGCCACCACGGTGCGGGCCTGGCTGGCCGGGGGCAGCAGGGCCACCGAGCCGTTGTCCGGGGCGCTGACGGCCGGCGCGTTGTCGTTCTCGTCCATGACCAGCAGCGACACGGTGGCCGTGGCCGAGCGCGGCGGGTCGCCCCCGTCGACGGCGCGGACGGCGAAGGCGTAGGCCGCCTGGCGCTCCCGGTCGAAGGCGGCCGTGGAGTAGATGGTGCCGGTGGCGTTGTCCACCGAGAAGGCGGCCGCCGCCGCCGCGCCCTCGACGGCCAGGCGCAGCTCGGCGTTGGGGCCCTGGTCGGCGTCCAGCACGGTGACCATGCCCACCGGGCTGCCCGGGGGCAGGTTCTCCTTGACGTAGAAGGTGAAGACGTCCTGCAGGAAGCGCGGGTCGTTGTCGTTGCGGTCGGCCACCCGCACCAGCACGGTGGCCGTGCCCTGCAGCGGCGGGCTGCCCTTGTCGCGGGCCGTGACCCGCAGCTGGTAGCGGGCCGTGCGCTCCCGGTCCAGCGGCTGGCGGGCCACGATGGCCCCCGTGTCCGGGTCCACGGCGAAGGGCCCGCCGGCCGGCTCCAGCGAGTAGGCCAGCTCGGCGTTGCGGCCGCTGTCGGCGTCGGTGGCGGCCACCGTGGCCACCCGCTGGCCCGGGGCGTTGTTCTCCGCCACCGACACCTCGGCCAGCGGCCGGGCGAAGACGGGCGGGTTGTCGTTGGCGTCGGCCACCCGCACCAGCAGCGAGTTGTTGCTCGACAGGCTGGGGCTGCCCGAGTCGACGGCCACGATGACCACGCGGTGCTCGCGGGCCGCCTCGAAGTCCAGCGGCGCCGAGGTGTGCAGGAAGAACTTGCGGCGGTTCTGCTCGCCCTCCGACTCGCCGGCCGGCTTCAGCTGGAAGGGCACGTCGCCCACCACGGTGCAGGTCACCGCGCCGTTCTCGCCCTGGTCGCGGTCCGACACCTGCACCAGGGCCACCGGCGTGTCCACCAGCACGTCCTCGCCCACCAGGGCCACGCCGTCGCGCAGGGGGATGCGGCCGATCTTGCGGATGTCGATGGCCGGCACGTTGTCGTTCTCGTCGCGCACGGCCAGCAGCACGGTGGCCCGGTCGCTGCGGGCCGGCTGGCCGCGGTCGCGGGCCGTCACCCCGAAGCGCAGCTGGCTCACCTCCTCGCGGTCGATGCGGTGCAGGACGCTCAGCCAGCCCGTCGCCTCGTCCAGCCGCAGCAGCCGCCGCACCGCCTCGGTGGCCGCCCCGAACACGTACTCGATCTGCCCGTTCACGCCCGCGTCCAGGTCGGAGGCCCGCAGCTGCAGGATGGGCGTCCCGGGGCTGCTGTTCTCCGCCAGCTCGGCCTCGTACACGGCGCGCTCGAAGCGGGGGCTGTTGTCGTTCACGTCGGTGATCAGCACCCGCAGCAGGGCCTGCGACGAGCGGGCCGGACGGCCGCCGTCCCGCACCCGCAGGGTCAGCTCGTAGGCGTCGCGCCGCTCGCGGTCCAGCGGGCCCTTGACGATCAGCTGCGGCTGCTTGTCGCCGTCGGGGGTGTCGGCCACCTGCAGCTCGAAGACGCCCGCCTCGCCCGCCCCGGCGGGGTCGCCGTCGGACGGGCGCGCCGGCCCGGGCCCGGCGGGGGCCTGGGCCTCGTCCGGGCCCCCCGACGGCGGCGGCGGCGGCGACGAGGACAGCGAGGAGGACGACGAGGACAGCGAGGACGACGACGAGGACGACAGCGAGGACGACGACGAGGACAACGAGGGCGAGGACGACCGCGACGACGACCAGGACGACGACCAGGACGACGACCCCGACGACGACCCCGACGACGACCCCGACGACGAACCCCCCCGACGGCCGCCCCCGCCCGGCTCCTGCAGCAGCTCGTAGCGCTCGATGCCGTTGCGCCCAAAGTCGCGGTCCGTCGCGGTGGGCAGCAGGTACAGCGTGCCCACCGGCCGGTTCTCCTCCACCGTCAGCGTCAGGACCGGCGACGGGAAGGTGGGCGTGTTGTCGTTGATGTCCAGCACCACCACCCGGCCCTCGAACAGGTCCACCCAGCTCTGCGACGGCCCGATGACGCTCACCTCGAAGTCCAGGAAGCACTCGTTCTCGTCGAAGATCATCTGGCACTGGGGCAGCTTCTCCCGGTCCAGCCGCCGCTCGCCCGTGCTCAGCTCGCCCGTCAGGTTGTCGATCTTCAGGTACTCGCCGCCCGACTCCAGGCTGAAGGTCACCTCCCCGGACCCCGTCACGATGCCCAGGTCGGCCGCCACGTTGCCGATGCGCTGGTCCGGGGGCCCCTCCTCCGACAGCCGGTAGCGGAGCAGCTGCTTGGCCCCCGCCGGCCACGGGCTGGGCCACGGGCACAGCCACAGCCACAGCCACAGTCCCGGACACGGTCCCGGCCACCGACCCAGCCCCCACCCCCACCCCGACCCCCACCCCGACCCCGACCCCGTCCTCCCCATCGTCTCCCGGCCCCGACGGCTCCGGACGCTCCTTCCCACGCCGCTCCCCTTCCCTCTCCCTCTCCCTGTGTCTCTCGCTCGCTCTCCCCCTGCCCCTCGGACACCGGACGAGCAAGGAGCGCCCCAAACGAAAAGAAACAAACAAGGAAAAAGGAAGAAAAAAGGCGGCCCGCGGGGAGACAGGCTGGAGCGGCCGGCCAGCGATCCTCCTTTCCGGCCTCCTTCCCCAAGTTACCGCTCCGTCTTGGCGCGGCTCCTCCTCCCCACCGCCCCGTCGGATCCCCCGCGCCCTTGGCGGAGGCGCTCCGCCTCGGAGGAGCCTAACTTCGGCTCCCCTCTTCCCTTTCTTCTCGCCTCTTCTGCTGCTTTTGATTGCCTTTATTTTTTTTTTTTCTTTTTATTGGTTTCTTTTTTGTTTTCCTCTTCGTCCTCTTTCTTCGTTCAGAGTCTCATCCCGAGCGCTCGGGGAGGGAGCCGTCTTTCCCCGCTCCTCTCTCTCTCTCTGTCTCTTTCTCTCTGTCCTTCGCCCTCTCAGTCAATCGGAATCGCTTTGGCAGCTAGAGACGCAGCGGGGGGCACCCCCGGGGCGATGTGGCACCGCTCCCCTTCCTCCGCCCCCTAGACCGCCCCCTCCTCCTCCCCTTCTCCTCCTCCTCTTCTTCTCCTCCTCCTCCTCTACTCCACTTCAGGGCGATTCACTCTCACGTCCAAGCGTTCTTTACTACAGGAAGCGTCCGCCGGCTCCCCCTGGTCCACAGGCAACAAAAAATGTCAATCGCTTCATTCACTACAGCTCTAACGTTCTGCAATCCCACCCCCCCCCCCCAAAAAAAAGCCACGCTCAACTCCAAATCCTCTGGGCGATGAGCAGAGCCCCCCCCCCAAAAATAATTAAATCACCACCACCCGTACCCCCTCCAAAAAAGAAAAGAAATCAAGCGTGGGAAAAAAAAAATCACACCCCCCCCCCCCCCACCGCATCAGTTAGCGTTCGGGGCTTTCGACCCCTTTCGACCCCCTGCCCACCCTCGCTTCGGTCTCACAGTCCGGTCCGCCGCCCAGCCCCTTCGGCCGGAGGGACGGCAGCAAAATCCATCTTGGGCAGCCGGGTTAAAGATTCGGTCCTCGCTCGGGCGAGGTTGGAGCTCTCGCTCCCTTCTTTTCCCTCTTCCCCTCAACTCTGCGCAAGGTCATCAGTCACCAAGCGACCACCCGAAACTGCAGACAGCCGCGGTCGCTGGGCTCTTGGGCAGAGGCTGCTGAGGAAGGAAGGAAGGAAGGAAGGAAGGAAGGAAAGAAGGAAGGAAGGGCGGCCGGCGCGGTCTCTTCCAAGTTTGGGATTTGGGGCATCCGCAGTTGCCGTTGCCTTACCTGCATCTGAGCTGCATGTGGGTTAGAGCAGTGTGGGTCTGCAGCACTGCGAGCGATTCATAAATGAGATTGCAGTCCCTCTCTCGCGCGCGCGCTCCCTCTCCCTCTCTCTCTATTCCTCTCTCTCTTTTTCTCCCTCTCCCTTTCTCCCTCCCCTCTCTCTGTCTCTCTGTCTCTGTCTCTCCTCCTCCTCAGCCCCTCCTCCTCGCTCCCTCCCTCCCCCCCCCCCCCCCGCCCCGCTGCAGGTAACCGGAGCTCAACTTGGTCCCTTCGGTTCAAAGGTGAGCGACCGGGCTGCGGGGTGTGTGTGTGGGGGTGTGTGTGTGGGGGTGGGGGTGTGTGTGGGGAGGAAGGCCCGGGATCCTCCCCAGTTCCCACCTGGCATCCCCCCATTTACCGAACCACCAGCCCCCAAAGCCAGGGGAAAGGTTGTATGTGTGTGTGTGTGTGTGTGTTGGGGGGTGGGCACAGAGGGGGCATCCAGGGAGCTGTAGGAAATGCCCCGGGTCCTGTTTGCCAAGAGGAGTGTGTGTGTGTTTGTGTGTGTGTGTGTGTGTGTGTCTTTGGGGTGGGGGGGTGGGGCGGGGGAGGGGGATGCCCAGCAATCTCAATCGCTTCCTGTGAATTGCACCGCTCCGGTAGGTGAAATCCCGCAATTGACTCAACGCTCTGGCCAGGGTGGGCGCAGCGGCCTGCGGACGAGACGCAGCCGGAGACCCTCTACCGTCCCCCCCCCATCCCCCAAGTTGGTCCAAAGTGATGCAGGACACCCCCTACTTCACCCTCCTCCGGCCGGCCGGACACCCCCTCCCCCCCTCCTCCGGTCGGACACCCCCTCCCCCCCCCCCCCACTTGGGCCGGCCAGACCCTCCCCCCCTGCGGCCCTCGGCTCCTTGACGCGGTGACCGTTGCGCTACAAGCTCGGCGACAGGGAGGCGGTCAGGGACAGGTCGGACCGGGAGAGGGAAGAGCCGGCCGGTCCTGGATAAAGGGGATCGGAAGAGGGAAGAACCGGTCCTGGATAAATGGGATCGGGAGGGGGAAGAGCCGGCCGGTCCTGGATTAATGGGATCCGGAGAGGGACGAGCCGGCCGGTCCTGGATAAATGGAATCGGCAGGGGGAAGAGCCGGCCGGTCCTGGATAAATGGGATCGGGAAAGGGAAGAGCCGACCGGTCCTGGATAAATGGGACCGGGAAAGGGAAGAGCCCCCACCGCGGGCACCGGTGGTGCTGCGGGCGGGATAGGTGCTGCTGCGGTAGCGTCGGCCCTCTGCGACCCGTTGCGGACCACAGAGGCCAGGGCCGGGCGGGACCTGCTGACCGTCCCCCCCCCCCCCCCCCAGCCCCATCCTCATCCCCATCATTCCCGCCCTGAGTCCCCCCGTACCTCCCCGGGATGGAGGACGGAGGGGGTAAATTCCCCCGTGTGCCCGGCCGTGTGCCCACCCGTGTGTCCTCCCGTGTGCCCGGACGTGGTGTGTGCTGGGGGTGAAACCATGTGGGAAGCCAGCGATGGAGTTCTCCAGCAGGAAACTGCAGCCTTACGGGGATTGGTACAACGTAGCGTCACCTACCTGGATGAAAGGGGAATAAACTTGAATGGCTAGGATGGCAGGAAAATAAAACACCAAAAAAGCATCAGTAACACAACAAAAAACACACTCAACTTGGTCTGGACCACGGGGCCCGCCCGGCCTGATCTGTCCTCTCCCGGGTAACCCGGGGTTGCCGTCGGCCAGTGCAGGGTCCAGTCCGGGGGTCCCCCGTGTGTGCCCCTAACCAGGCTGCCCAGGGGTGGTGGGGCACGTTGCCCGGGGGATGGGATGAGGGGATGGGATGAGGAAGGGAGGGAGGGGGGTCCCCGGAGGCTCTGCAGTGCAAACCACGGGAAGATCCGTGCCCGGCCTGGGGAGACACGAAAAGCACCCTAGGAGGTGGACAGCGTCACAGTCCTGCTCCCTTCCGGGAGGAAGAAAGTCCAGAAACCAGATTATGTGTGTACTTGTGTGTGTGTGTGTGTGTGTGTGTGTGTACTTGTGTAGGTAAGTGTGCATCTCTATAGGGCGGGAGAAGGTTCGGTGTCCGTGAGTGCTTGTGTCTGGGGAAGGAGAGGGGGCGTCCTCTGGATGGATGTGTGTGCGTGCATGCCTGCGCTCCTCTGATGTGTGTGTGTGTACTTGTGTAGGTAAGTGTGCATCTTTATAGGGCAGGAGAAGGTTCGGTGTCCATGCGTGATTGTGTCTGGATGGGGGTGCGTGGGTGCGTGGGTGCGTTCCTCTGTGGTGTGTGTTGTTGTGTGCGTACGTGTGTGTACGCGGTGTGAGTGGAGACTCCCCACTTGTCTCGGGCACCGGGGAGCGGGAGGGGGGACCCGATGCCCGCCCGGACTTCCCCACGGTCCCCGGCCCGGGCATCCCCGGCTCCGCATCCCAACCAGCAGCACCGGGTTGGACCGGACCGCACCGCGCAGCCTCACTGCACCGCCGCAATCCCGGGCTGGGGGGGTGGGGGAGTGGAGGGGGGTCTCCAGAGCTCCTCCAGGGGAGGGGGAGGGGATCCGAGCTCCGAACCCCTCCCCCCCATCCTCTCCCCGAGACTGGAGGGGGGAGGGGGCACAACGCTTCCCGACGCTTCCCTGCTGCAAACTTCTCCAAGGGGAGGGGGCAGGGACCCTCGTGTGGCCCTCCTCTCTGTGTGTGTGTGTGTGTGTGTGTGCATATTGGGGGGGAGGGTCTCCTCCGGTCTTCCCTCGACCCCATCCCCCCATCATCCCACCCCCTGTATCATCCCACCCCCGGAGGCTCAGCCTGCGGGTTCCCAGGGACCACATGCACTTGGAGGGGAAGCCCGGGCGGGGGGGGGGGGGGGGGGGGGACCCCCCCCAACACCAATTCTGGGGACCCGGGCGTTCGGGCCGGGGGGACACAGCCCAGTCATTGCCCCAGCTCCTAAGTGACCCCGGGGATCTCCGACCCCCGGGAAGTCCAGCCATCCCGAGGAGCGCCCCCTCCCCTCCCCAAAACCGATAAAAATCATAATGATTATGGACTGTGCGGAGCGCTTTCTGCGGGCCGGTCCTGGACCACCTCCCAGGGACATGGGAGCCAAACAGGGTGTGTGTGTGTGGAGGGGGCTTCCCTAACCCAGGACCCTCCGATTCTCCCCCCCAGGCCGGGAAAAAATTCCTGCGGACAAGGATGACGTCTGGGGGGGGAGGTGATGGAGCCAGGAGGAAAAGTCCCATCCTCATCGGGGCTCTGGCAGCACGTGTTTGGCCCTCTCCTTTCCTCGGCCGCCCTCGATTTTCCGCACTCTCCCCCTCCCCCGCCTCTCCGCTTAACCCCCGGCTGCTTTGCCGTTAAGACATTTCAGGGATGGAGCTGGAAAACAGCAACCGACATCCTCTAAGCCCCCAGAAAAGAACTGTGACCGTGGAGGCCCCCCAAAAGAGAGAGGGATGGAGAGGGAGAGAGACGGAGAGAGAGACGGAGAGAGAGAAAGAAAGTTCATGGTCCGGAATACAAAAGAGGAGGTGCTGAAGACATGATCCCAGGTGGGCTTTCACTTATAATAGACGTTGTATTCACAATAATACAAGGAAAAGGTTAAATACAGTAAACATGATAGCCAGTTCTGGGAAGAAATAGGAAGCGGTTGAAGAGAGAGAGTGAGATGGAAACTGACTCAAGAGCTCCACCAAGGGACCAACTCGGGGAAGAGCACCGCAACCACTCCCACTCCGTTGACCTTTCTTCGGCTCAAATAGGGGCCTGCGGATTTGCAGCCTTTTTTCTCTTCTTCTTGTTGTTGCCATTGCTGTTAGGCCATCCACTTCTCCTGCCGCTCGTTCCTCTACCTTGGACGACACTCTGCGCCCCCACTCCCCCACCTGCCCTCCTTTCTCTACGTGTTCCAGCGAAGGGGATCTTTGCGGTCCCCTGCTTTTACTTCTCAAAACAAAAATACCCATACAGGGAGTTACTTCTCCGTGAGAGAAAAAAAGAAAAGAAAATGTAGCTCTGGTCCTGACATCTGCAAGTGTTGGAAGGGGCCTTTTATTGCCTGGAAACCGTGCTTGCAATAATAATAGGGTTGGTATTTGTTAAGCGCTTACTATGATTAGAGCACTGTTCTAAGCACCGGGGTATACAGGGTAATCAGGTTGTCCCACTTGAGGCTCACAGTCTTAGTCCCCGTTTTACAGAGGACGTAACAGGCACAGAGAAGTGAAGTGACTTTCCCACAGTCACACAGCTGACAAGCAGCAGAGCTGGGATTCGAACCCATGACCTCTGACTCCCAAGCCCGGGCTCTTTCCACTGAATCACGCTGCTTCTCTAAAATGATGGTATTTGTTAACCGCTTACTATGTGCCAAGCACCGTTCTAAGCGCTGTGGTAGAGACAAGGTAATCAGGTTGTCCTCACTTGGGGCTCACAGTCTTAATCCCCATTTTTCAGAAGAGGTAACTGAGGCCCAGGGAAGTGAAATGCGTTGCCCAAAGTCACACAGCTGACAAGCGGCAGAGCCGGGATTGCAACCCACGACCTCTGACTCCCAAGCCCGGGCTCTTGTCACTGAGCCATGCTGGCGCTTGTAGCCTGGTGATGGGTGGTAGACTGAAGGGGCTAAATTATTCATCGAGATAACAGCCTTTCTGATGAACATTAAGAGTCGGTAGTTTAAATAAGGAAACCACGGATTTCCTTTTAAGCAGGTAGAGACTGCTTACATCAGTGATGATTTAATTGGGTCCCGGCCAGGCGGGAGAACCAATTCCCACTGTTTAAACTCCGCGGTCACTTTGTTTGGACCCAACCATACTTTGCCGTGCCGTCTATCCGTTTCAGAAAACGAGAGATTGAATGACGAGACCGTCCCTGATTACCTACTCGATCTTAGCCAAGTGTTGCTCGAGAAAAGAAAAGGAAAAGGACCGGTTGAATTGAACAGGTACATCCATGGGACAAAATTTGAACTTGCCTCATTAAAAATAATAAAATAAGGTTCTTTCCTCCGAAGATGATGTCATTCCCCTTCTTGAATTACAGATTTCTAGAGAATAACGGATTTTTTTTAAACCTACATTTAGTAAAAGCTATTATCAATTTGCTTCTTTTTAGCAAGGTTTCAGGGTGGGTTTTTTTTTAAATCCCCTTAAGAATTGTAGCTGCTTCCTTTAAAAAATCTAAATATATGAGAAACTTGACATGATTTGTAAGAATGCAAACTATGAAGAGAATCTAGGAATTACCCTGTGACTGGAAATGCAACATTATTTCTTTTGTCGAGGACAGGAACTATTTCAGGTAGTGCTTTTTAGCGGGCCTTATCTCCTCCTCTCTTTTCCCTGTGCCTAGCCTGGGAACAAAGCTTTCAGTCTTAGTTTTGATGGGAGAAAATTAAATCTTCAAGTCTCAAGGAGAGTTGTAGGAAAATGGCTTCTGAGAGGCCAAAGCAGCGTCTGTCTCCTCTTCCCTTTCTGTGTCTCCATCCAAGCCAGAAAATCATTCCACTCCCTTTGGAGTAATCTGCCGCTGTCCTTGGTTGACTAAACATTGAGCTTAGCTAGCCTGCAGTAGCGTGGTGTGTTAAATGCTGCCCTCAACAATAACTGCCTGCAAGAAGATAAATGGAGATTTTATTATTATTATTATAATTCCATAAGAATGATTGGCATGAGTACTACATCCCAGGGAGCGACCTTACCTGCCGTCGGGATAGAGAAGCAGCGTGGCTCAGTGGAAAGAGCACGGGCTTTGGAGTCAGGGGTCATGAGTTCAAATCACAGCTCTGCCACTTGTCAGCTGTGTGACTGTGGGCAAGTCACTTCACTTCTCTGTGCCTCAGTTCCCTCATCTGTAAAATGGGGATGAAGACTGTGAGCCCCACGTAGGACAACCTGATTCCCCTGTGTCTACCCCAGCGCTTAGAACAGTGCTCTGCACATAGTAAGCGCTTAACAAATACCAACATTATTATTATTATTATTATTATGTTTGGTTTGAAATGATGAGATGACTTTTCTTTGTTAACCCACTTGGATACAGTATGATGCTTCCTTCTAACACGCCAGTCTATTGATTCCTTCAGCTTTCCCCCTCCCATCTTCCCTCCCTTCGGTGTCACCTTTGCGTTTGGGTACATACCCCCTATGCACTTTAATAGTCACCCTACCCCCATGCCCAAAGCACTTCTTTACATACTCTATGGCTTCCCCTATCTGTAATTTATTTTAAGACTGGTCTCCCCCACGAGACTCTAAGTTTCTTGTAGACAGGGATCATGTTTACCAGCACTACTGTCATCTCCCACATGCTCTTGTAGTACAGTGCTCTACACACAATAAGTGCTCAATAAATACCATGGTTAATTGATTGAGTAGAGCTTGAAATCCACTTCAAATTCTCAAATCTTTTCCCTTCCTTCCTTTTTCTCCTGGGGGTTGTTGGGCTTTCTACCCTGTCCCTCTTGTCCTCTTTTTACTTTTAGTTTGTGAGTCCACCAGGAACAAGGACCACATCTAATTCCCACCTGTGCATTTTTCTCCTGTTCTTAGGACAGTGCTTTGTACACAGTAATAATAATGGTGGTATTTGTTAAACGCTTACTATGTGCAGAGCACTGTTCTAAGTGCTGGGGTGGATACAGGGTAATCAGGTTGCTCCACGTGAGGCTCACAGTTAATCCCCATTTTAATTAATTAGTTAACCACACAACTGACAAGTGGCAGATCTAGATTCGAACTCATGACCTCTGAGTCCCAAGCCCGGGCTCTTTCCACTGAGCCAGGCTGCTTTCCAGTAAGACTTGATAAGCACAATTACTACTGCTTTGGCTCAATAAATATGATGGACTACCTGGACTTGCCTGGACATGGGGAAGTTGGCTTGAGGTTCCTACAAAGGGGATAGTGGAATAGAGAGGTGGGGTTGCAGAATAGAATTCCACCATATTATATGTCAGTAAGATAGATCAATTAATCAATCAATCTATAATTATGAATCACCTAAGCCTAAGCATTTCAAAGGCAATGGTAATAATGATAATAATTATGGTATTTGTTAAGCACTTACTCTGTGCCAAGCACTCTTCTAAGCACTGGGGTAGATAGAGTGGTGGTAGAGTTGTCCCATGATGGGCTCACAGTCTTAATCCCCATTTTACAGATGAGGTAACTGAGGCACAGAGAAGTCAAACAGGTTGCCCAAGGTCACACAGAAATCAAGTGGCAGAGCCAGGTTTGGAAGCCACATCCTCTGACTCCCAAGCCTGTGCTCTTTCCACTGAATGATGCTACTTCTACGGCAGATACGATTCCGGCCTTCAAAGAGCTCACAATCTAGTGAGTGTGCTGAATCAAGTCCCTGGATAGGTGGAAGTATCTTATAGGGTTTAGAAAGGGGGGTCAAATTATCTTGGAAAAGCCCCTCTTAATAGTAAAATTACCCTTTTGCCGATTTACTTCCAATTTTCTGCAATTTCTTCCCCTATATCTTGAGGGTAGGTGGAAGTAGTGTATAGGGTTTAGAAACATGGGTCAAATTGCCTTGGAAAAAAAAAAAAAACACCCTTTTAAAACTAAAATTAACCCTTTGCAGATTTAGTTCCAACTTTCCACAATAAACTCCATCCTCCTATACATTGCTTTGGTCCACACGGACTTGGCCCAAAAAGAAAATTAGTCTGCTTGGCAGGACTTTAAGTTCACCCAGTCACGTTAAATTTGTAGTTTAACAGTGGCATACAGAATGACTGACTCGTTAAATAATCATTTTATTTTTCACGTCTGGCAAGCAAGTATTGTTCCTCTTCCTCTTCATAAATGATTTGATTGGCCCACTTTCAGCTTTGCATTCCTGATATTCTTCAAGAACACTTGCTCGAAAGATATCAGGACCCACAGATTTGAATCCATCCAACGTGAGAGTGAATGTTGCCTAGTGGAAAGAACAGGGGTCTTGGAGGTAGGAAACTTGGTTTCTAATCCCAGTTCCATCACCCGTCTGCTGTGTTTGACCTTGGGCAAATCACTTGACTTCTCTCTGCCTCAGTAGCTACATCTGTGAAGCGGGTATTAAATGCCTATGGTCTTTCCTCCTTAGACTGTGAGCTCCATAAAAGGGGAGGTGTAGAGAGGCAGCTTGGCTCAGTGGAAAGGGCCCGGGCTTGGGAGTCACAGGTCATGGGTTCGAATCCCGGCTCTGCCACTTGTCAGCTATGTGACTGTGGACAAGTCACTTAACCTCTCTGTGCCTTAGTTACCTCATCTGTAAAATGGGGATTAACTGTGAGCCTCAAGGGGACAACCTGATTACCCTGTATCTACTCTAGCACGTAGAACAGTGCTCTGCACATAGTAAGTGCTTAACAAATGCCAACATTAGTATTATTACTTTATTATCCTTTATCTACCTCAGCATCTAGTCCACTGCCTGGCATGGAGTAAGCACTGAACAGCTGTCACAGTTATTAAGAATCTTAACCAGATCTTGCTTACATACTCTTCTTATACCCCTCTCTATCTCTGATAACAGACCACAGTTCACCTTTGGCGAAATGACCAGGTATTACCATCTGACACTGAAATCAGGGGAAGGAGAATGGGAACATTTCCCCCAGCTTTTTACTCAGATAGCTCTCTGCCCACTTGTTGTAACTTGCACAGGGAAACACAGTTTTAGACCATGGCGTAAACTCAGATACAGTTGAAAATCTGGGAGGATTAAAACATAAAATCCACATTTTAAGCTTATATCATGTATTATGTTGTCAGTCTACGGTCTCTCTGTGGTTTTATTTTTGTTCTAAAAAAAATCATCTCTCTCTTTCTATGGCTTCTGAATCACACACTATAAAATTATTTCTTTAGAAAAGTTTTTTTCCAAGTTTTTCCAGTACAGTCGTCAAAGATGCATGATGGACTAGGTATTTGAAACATTTCAAATGTACTGATAGATTATGTTTAGAAATACAAATGTAAAATCAAAATTTAAAAAAAACAAACAAACCAAACCATTGATGACCTTCAGACTGTGGTTTCATGGTGTAAACGAAGTGACAGCGAATAGTCACAAATTGTGTCTGAGTTTTAACAGCACATACACCATCTGACCTGTTAGTCATCTAATGAAGGGATTTGCTGCTAATACTTCTTGTCATGATTCAAGACAGTGGGTCTAAACAATGTTAGGAGTTCATGTTGACGCTATTTTTTTCTGTGACATTTCATCCCCACATTTGCGTCCTAATTGGTCCAGAAGACTTCTCGATTGATGGCTGCTGTCCAAGGCAGTGGTAGCTATGGGAAATTTATGTGTTCAGTGGGTTAGGAGCAGGGGTTTGGCAGTGCTGGGCTGGGTGGGGATAGAAAGCCTGGATTGGTGCCTGTCAGTCAGATGGATGGAGTGACATCCAAACGTGAAATGAGTTTAAAAGCAGCCCTGGTCACCTTCAAAGTTCAAAGGCAGGATAACTACATCGGGGGAGCCCAGACAAACGTTCTGCTCACTGCATGAAACCATCCCTGCTAACATTAAGGTGGTGCTTATTGCTATCTGTACTCCAGACACACACGGGGCAGCCTACCGTGTGCAAAGCACTGTGCTAAGTACCAGGATAAATTACCAAGGTGAGAATTAGATGGGGTTCCTGATCCCCAAAGGGCTCACAATCTAAGAATAAGGGTGGGGGCCCTGGGGGGATAATAAAGGATGGGCGACCAATATTTAAGGAAAGAAGAACCAATAAAATATAAAACTAGATTTAAAAAACCCATGATGAATACAAATGATGATGATGAATGAATTGTATAAAAGGAATAGAAACAAAAAGAGCATCAGCTACCTTAGCCAGAGGAGCAGTTTCAAGTAACCAGTCATGGCTGAGAGTCTAGGAGTCACAACCACAGTCCGTTCATCACGCCATAGCTACTGAAGTTGCCACAGACTCCCCAGTGTTCTAATTCTTGTGGAAGCTCCATGCCGTTAATCGATCGATCAATCAATCAATACTATTTATTGAGCACTATTTATTGTAGGCAAAGCATTATACTAAGCACTTGGGAGAGTACAGTAGAGTAGGTGGACCCGATCCATGCCGACAAGGAGCCGACAATCTATAGGGTGAGACAGGCATTAAATTAAATTATAGTTAGGGAAAGCAACAGAGTATAAGAATATTCACATAAGTGGCATGGAAGTAGGGGACGAAGTGAGTATCAAAGTACTTAGTGGGTATGGATGCGATGGCCGAGGAAATGTAAGAGGGTTGAGGAGATGAGGTTAATAATGTTGGTATTTGTTAAGTGCTTACTATGAGCAGTACACTGTTCTAAGCACTGGGGTAGATACAGGGTAATCAGGTTGTCCCACGTGAAGCTCACAGTTAATCCCCATTTTACAGATGAGGTAACTGAGGTACAGAGAAGTGAAGTGACTTGCCCACAGTCACACAGCTGACAAGTGGCAGAGCCGGGAGTCGAACCCAGGACCTCTGACTCCCAAGCCAGGGCTCTTTCCAGTGAGCCACGCTGCTTCTCTGAGCCATGCTGCTTCTCTAGTTAGTCAGGGCAGAGTGGGAGTGAGGCTCCAGGAGGGCACAGAGGGTAGGTGGTGGGTGTTACTGGCATTGTACCTCAGTGATCTGGTGAGTTAAAAGGCCCAGGCAGCTAGAATGCCCCCACCCCTGCCCTTCCTGGGGGCACCGGGCAGGATAGGAGCAAGATTCCAGGTTGGTACAAAGGGTAAAGGTCAGGTTTTCTCTAGCATATTAGTTCAGTGGTCCAGTGGTTGAGAAGTTGAAGTTGAACTCTGCTGCCACTTCAATTCATTGGTAGCTGTGTGAACGATGGATCTGTGGATTTTTTTTTTTTGCCATATTTAAATTTTTTGTGGGCCAGATTTTCCATATCAGCCTTATCTCCTCTATTTTCTCCCCTTCCCTCAAAATCATCCCTCGACTACCTGATTCTCTACCTGACCCAATTAAGCATCTGAGGCCCTCTATTTTTTAATGTTATTTAATCATCAAACACTAGTCTAAGCACTGGAGTAGGTACAAGTTAATTAGGTCAGAAACTGTCCCTGTCCCGCTTGTACCCATTTTACAGTTGAGGAAACTTAGGTGCAGAGAAGTTAAGCGACTCGCCCAAGGTCACACAGCCAGCAACTGGCAGAGCCTCTAACTTCCAGGCTTGTGCTCTTTCCACGAGGCCTTGCTGCTTCTCTTCTCCCTGGTCCACCTCTGCCACCACCCAGCAACCATGATGAGCAATAAGAATGGCATTTATTAAGCACTTACTCTCTGCCAAGATAATCAGGTCAGACACAGTCCCAAGGCTATATGAAACTCACAGTCTAAGTAGGAGGGCAACAGGTTTGAAACCCCATTTTACAGCTGAAGGAACTGAGGCACAGAAAAGCTAAGTGACTTGCCCAAGGTCACACAGTAGGTAAGTGGCAGAGCTGGCATTAAAACCCAGGTCCTTTCACTCCCAGACCCATGGTCTTTCCGCTTAGCCATACTGCAGTTTACTGATCTCTAAACAAAGATTGATCATGAACCTAGCTAAAAATCATTTTAATCAAAATTCAGGATGTTCATTTGGTTTTTGAATTGAATGTGAAAGGCCACATGCAGAACAACAGCGAAATAGAGGTAACCAAAATCTGTACAATTGCATTGTGTTAATGGAAACATTATGAGTTAGGTATAAAATATATATATATATATATATATATATATATATATATATATATATGCATGGATTTGGGGAGGTAGAAGGACACACATTTAACATGTAAAACAGCTACTGATGGAATCTCACACTGACAATGACCGACATGTTTTGGTAGAGTAAAATAGCTCTTACAAGACTATTGCCATATGGACAATAAAAACAAATAAAAACAAAGCATCACTTACTGAAGAAAATGTAGACTCAAGAAATGGAAATGTTGGTTAGAATACAATTCTGTCTCAGTCAGGACCTCATGAAGATGAGAGGACATCTCGTCTCTGTGCAGTGAAAGGCAAAGCTGGGTAGAGCCCCATGCTTATTAGTGCTACTCCCGAAGACCTGGATAAGTATGTCATGGAAAAGATGCAGTTATGCCCCACTGCTGCTGCCCAAGGCAGATGGCGGGAAGGCTGAAGGGAAGACTTCAGCTGGGTTTTAAGTGGAGAATCAGTGCAGAATGATTGTCATCTGAATGGATCAACTTTCTATTCTAACACGTTCCTGTCACTGACAAGACTGGCTCATTCAGTAAATTCCCTCTGCTCTTGTATTCCTATTTCCATGTTCATTCACCTTCTGCCAATGATTTGATAAAGTCTGGACATCCTTCACAAAATTATAGATTGCTTTTAGCCTTTAGAAAACGTAACGCTAGGCCCCATTTCTCAGTGCTAACACTATATCCAGGGTAAAAGAGACTCTTAGGTGGACTCTACCCTTTTCATCTGCTAGTATCCCAGCTTATCTTCAGATCTATCCATCTGGTAAGATAATTAAAACATTTCTCTCCAACTCAAGGACACTGGCTAGGAAATACAATTTTGTTCATTAAAGAGCACCATCAGTAACCAAAGATATTACCCCCCAATTCAGATGGTCTGGCGCTGTAAGAAATGAGATAAAATACATTTGCTAACAGGATCGGAAAGGCCAGTGATTGAATTGTGAGATAATGAGAAGGGTTTGTGTAATATATAAGGCGGTGGGGGTTGCAAGCTGAGTGGAAGAAGATTCCTAGGGATTGATTACCAGAGTGTATTAACAAAATGAAAGTAGCATGAAACCTCCCCTACTTTGATTGAATGAACTAGTTGACGTGCTATGTTTGCTCTCCGTGTCTCTAGACCCGTGTGAGGCTGTGCTGTGTAACCAACTCCCGTGGTTCCCAGAATCTCCCCCATTCTTCTCTTAAAAGCAGTGTGGCAGGCACACTGCTCAAGTTCAGTGCATTGGAACTTAATCCTGCTCTGAAGGCATTTCGGTAATGCTGAGGTGACCGCTTAGACAGATAGGGGCAGTACAGGCCTGAGGGAAGTCCTTGGCCTAAGAATGCTGAAAGTAGCTCAGAA
Source organism: Ornithorhynchus anatinus (assembly GCF_004115215.2). Lineage (NCBI taxonomy): Eukaryota > Metazoa > Chordata > Mammalia > Monotremata > Ornithorhynchidae > Ornithorhynchus > Ornithorhynchus anatinus. Next base: position 32,853,752 of record NC_041745.1, read on the forward strand.
TAGGTTTTCTCCATCCATTTGGGTGTGAAGAGGAGCAGTGAGTTTCTAATTTTCAGTGTGTGAGCATGTGAGCTTGTGTGTGTGTGTGTGTGTGTGCGTGCGTGTGTGTGTGTGTGTATGTGTGTACATAGGGGAATATTTGCAGTTGAGGGTCTAGATCAGTGGCAAGGTACCTACCTGCTGCCTCTGCTGGGTGTTTACCTCTTTGCTGTCTGTCTCTGTCTGTCCTTTTTAGTCTACTGCCTTCTTCAGAAGGTCTGCGTGTGGGTGATTCTGATTCTCTGTATCGCTCTTTCTCTCTTCTTTAAAGCATTTTTCACCTCCACTATTCTTAAACCCCCCTCCCCTCCCTCTCAAAGCTCAGACCTCCCCTCCTTTCCTTGGAACATACAAAAATTTGTCCACTTGAGTCAGAGTTGATGATGATGATGATGGTATTTGTTATTCGCTTACTATGTGCCAAGCACTGTTCTAAGAGCTGGAAAGGTGGTATTTGTTAAGTGCTTACTTTGGGCCAAGCACTGTTCTGAGCGCTGGGGGAGAGACAAGGTGATCAGATTGTCCCACGTGGGGCTCACAGTCTTAATCCCCCATTTTGCAGATGAGGCAACTGAGGCACCGGAGAGGTGAAGTGACTTGCCCAAAGTCACCCAGCTGACAAGTGGCGGAGCCGGGATTTGAACCCACGACCTCCAACTCCCAAGCCTGTGCTCTTTCCATTGAGCCACGCTGCAAATTTCCACCACTGGAGAATTGCCATGTGGGTAGATGGCCCCACTATGGATAGCTCTGCTCAGAATTTCTTTATCCCCTAGAGATACAATGTCAAGGGCAGGTTGGGGTCAGGAGACCAAGATCCTCTGTCCTCACCACTACCATAGAGTCCAGGGATGGTGGCTGGATAGTCACGGTAAACTTTTCTGGGTGGCTTTGGTGGGCCCTTCCTGATAGCCACGAGGCTCAGGGAACTCTCTGACGGTAGTATAGAGTATAGCCTTTTAAGTTCTTTGTGGGCAGGGAACATGTCTACCAACTCTGTTTTATTATATTCTTCTAAGGATTTACTACAATGCCTTGCATACAGTGCTCAAATATGATTGATTGATTGATTGATTGATAATGAACTGCTCCATTCAGGTCCTATCTTAATCCTCTAGAGAAGCAGCATGGGCCTAGTGGAAAGGGCATGGGCTTGGGAGTCAGAAGACCTCGGTTCTAATCCTGACTCCGTTGCTTGTCTGCTGCGTGACCTTGGACAAGTCACATAACTTCTCTGTGCCTTCGTTCCATCATCTGTCAAATGGGGATTAAGACTGTGAGCCCTATGTGGGACAGGGACTGTGTCCAACCTTATTATCTTGTATTTACCCCGGCACTTAATAGAGTGCCCAGCACATAATAAGTGCTTAACAAATACCATAAAAAACAATCCTGTCTGCCCCCTTATTAGCTCTTCAGTGCCAAACTCCTCTACCGACCTCTTCTTTCCACAAGGGATAAGAAACAAGTGGCTCTGTAGACAAGTTAGATAAAAGGCTCCAAACACTTAATTTGAGGTGGTGGGAAATCACAGAGAGTAAAGGACTTCAAAAATTATTGGAAACAAGACTCCTTCTCTCAGTAAGAGTGGCTGTAAAATGCAGTACTAATTAGCCTGTACCTTTTCACCCCTGCACACCTGAGCCCAAATCCTTGCTGGTTCAAGTTCCTTCATTTCCCCTAATTGCCCCTATTTGTTAAACATCACAGCCCTTCCGCACAGCTCATTTTGTGATCATTTGTGGTGTAGGAAAGTCTTATTTGGGAGAGCTGGAATGTGAAGCTAAAGGTCAAAGCGTGGGGTACACTCCATAGGGCTGGCGTCTCTACATCGGGCCAAAAGACCTGCTGGCTGTTTGTTTCTAACTTTGAGGGAACATTACATGTAGCCTCAAATTGGTTGGAAGGGTAGATTTAATGCAAGAATTTTCATTCCCAGTGGTAAAACCCACCTCATGTCTGCCACTATTTCAGAGAAATTAGGTATATTTAGAAAGTAATTATTAGTTCTGTTCAGCTTAGGTGTTAGAATCCATGAACCTCTCACCCTTTACTGTACATTTCCTTCCTTGTGGTTTACTTTTTTCTGTCACAACTATAGTGTTATTTAATTATGCGATGTAATTAGTTGTTTTTACTTACAGAATACTGTTCTTTATATTGAAAGAGAAAGAGAGAAAAAAAACAAACACACGGTTCACATTGCCCTCCATAGCTGAGGTCTGCCTTGCCTATGTAGAGATTGCTGTGAGTTCTAGAATTGAAGATGTATATTTTCATCTGTTTGGAAACTGGAAATTCTACTCTTTACAATCAGCTTCTACTGCGGGCCAGTTGATCACCGTGTTCACAGAGGAAGAAGCAACAGGGCATTTGCTTAAATTACAACAAAAAAGAGGTCAGTTTGACATAAGGCAGAACTTTTTGACTCCAGGCTAAGACTTCTTATGATTGGTCTTAAACTTCTGAGCCCATATGGCAAAAGCAAATATTTCTCTGGGAAAAAAAAATGAATCCTCTGCAATAAAGCAAGCACCCCACCTGTGGATTCAGTGATCTATGGTGTTTCCCAGGGGCTTCACCTTCAGTGAGTCAAATCTGGGAGTCAGAGAACCTGGATTCTATTCTGCCACTTGCCTGCTGTGTGACCTTCGGTAAGTCACTTAGCTTATCTGTGCCTCAGTGAGCTCCATGAGGGACTGTGTCTAACCTGATGAGTTTGAATTCAATGACAGTCCTTAGAACAGTTTTTGGCACATAGTCAGTGCTTAAAAATCACAACGATTATTAGAATGTCTCCTGGTATGGCACTGTGGAGTAGTTTGGGAGTTAGCAGTGGCTAAATCTCCAAAGACAAGTACCATTTTGGATAGTCATATTAAAAAAAACCCAATAAACAAACAACTGAATCTCATCCTCCTAATGGCCAAGTGCTTTCTGAGAAGCAGCGTGGCTCAGTGGAAAGAGTCTGGGCTTTGGAGTCAGAGGTCATGGGTTTGAATCCCGGCTCGGCCACTTGTCAGCTGTGTGACTTTGGGCAAGTCACTTAACTTCTCTGTGCCTCAGTTACCTTATCTGTAAAATGGGGATTAAGACTGTGAGCCCCACGTGGGACAACCTGATTCCCCTGTGTCTAACCCAGCGCTTAGAACAGTGCTCGGCACATAGTAAGCGCTTAACAAATACCAACATTATTATTATTCTGTCGGTCTCCTGTCCCAGTGTACTCTGACCTGGGTCTTAGTCCTGCCATTGCTAATGCCTGGATGAAATGGATGATCAGGGTTAATCAGACAGACATTTAAGAAACTGGAGAAGCCCAGTGTTGGGGGCATTACATGGATACCACTGTAGGAGAGGAGAGGAAATCCAGTCTGCACATCGTCAAAACCATAGCTCTCAAGCAACTGTAAAAATCAGAAAAATATCAAAGTGCAAATTGGATTGAACACACTGCTGCTTCCATTTGTGTTATTACCAAACATGGGTTTGAGATTAAAAAGAAACCCTGAAATGAGCAATAGTTTTGACCAGTTCAGAATCAGTATCTCCCTTCTTTGTCAGACCAACATAAAACCATTAGTAATGTCAGACTGGGTCATACCAATGTAATCTCATCCAGGATTCTGTCACATTACCAGAGACAGCATTTAGTTAATGTGTTATCACATTACCATTTATTTTTTGTGTTACTCTCCCCACACAGCTCCAGACCCATCCTAGATTTAGAAATGTTTCTGGTTGACATTTAGAGATAATTTAAAGTCAATTAATTATGAATGTTAATGTTTTTCACCAAAGCCTAAGAACTTCTTTAATTTGATGTATCAATGAGCACAAGGCTATAGAAGTTAAAACCTTCTAATGGGAAGCTTTTGATGTTGTTAAGCATACTCTACTTAAAGAAATTTCAGGATAATCGGGGTGATCGACAGTACAAACCTGAACACTCCACCCGTGATTTCCAAAACTCCTGATGGCCTCTGATGATTTTCTACACAAAAGGCTTTGCTCCTTGTGAATCATAGTGGAAAAGATGATCACATGTTCTTGGCAGACAAACCCTCCCGATGTTTGGAATTCAATACATAGATCAGATATAACCTTTGGATGGAATCTAAATGGGGAGTGAACCATTGCTAATTCATAAATAAGAAAAACAAAAACACAATCCCTCCCCTAGAACTTCTGTATGTTCCTTGCCTACCATATCACCTAAGCATTAACTCATGAATTTTAGCTCCTTTTTGTTCCTTTTTTTATGGTATTTGTTAAGCGCTTACTTACTATGTGCCAGGCATTGTTCTAAGCACTAGGTTGGGCACAGTCCGTGTCCCATATGGGGCTCATACTCATAATCCCTATTTTAGAGGTGAGGTAATTGAGGTCCAGAGAAGTTAAGAGACTTGCCCAATGTCACACAGCAGACAAGTGGCTGAGCTGGGACTAGAACTCAGGCCCTTCTGACTTTCAGGCCTGTGCTCTATCTGCCAGGCCACTCTTCATTGTCTTTCTCCATCACTACAAATATAAGCTTCCTTAGAGCAAGGACCATGTTCACTAAACTGTTGTTTTCTCTGAAGAACAAACTATGTGGCTTTCTGCACACGGTAGGCCCTCAGTAAATACTATTGATTGACAAGTTGTTTCAGTCCACAAACGAAAGTTTCTTTATTTCACGAAAAGATTTGCAGTTAGTTTTCATGTCATCTGAAAAGTGCTTATTCCAAGAGGTGAAAGTCAGATTTTGGTTCCTTTACACTTTTTTAAAAATGGTATTTCTTAAGCACTTCTTATGTATCAAACACATTATAAATGCTGGGGCAGTTACAAGTTAATTAGGTTGGATAGTCCCTGTCCTACATGGGGCTCACAGTCTAAGTAAGAGGGAGAACAGGAGAACTAAGGCCTAGAGAAGTTAAGCGACTAACCCAAAGTCACACAGCAAGCATTTGACAGAGGCAGGGTTAGGACACAGGTCCTCTGACTCCCAGGCCTGTGCTCTTTTCACTAAGCCATGCTGCTTTCTAATTTTCTGCCATGCTGCTTCTTATTTTCCCAGTATGCCTCTATATTGCCATTAGGGTCCCATTGGGTGGAGGATGCGTGCAACCATATTAAAATTGCTTCTACTGGAAACTGTGAAGGCAGAATATAAGAGTACACATAAGAGTAGCTTGGCTAAATTATGGATCAGTGGTCTGTAAGTGGAATTCTAGAGGCAATGATGAACTATTAGAACTTTCATCTTTAGCCTTTAGGATACATACATGGAACTCCTAGGTCTATTGTATTGTACTCTCCAAAGCACTTAGGATCAGGCCCATAGTAAGCACTCAGTAAGTACCTTAGATTGATATAAAGGATAGCTACCTTCACACTGCTCCTTCAAGGATCATAGTCATTGGTGAAGACAGGAACCTGAAGTGAGTGGACCATTGGTTAAACCTCGCAGTGGCATTTCTTATGGTTTTATGAGATTGTCAGCCTGCTGTAGATTTCCAGGAAATCCTTTTAGGGTTCGTATCCACTCTTATTTCTGTTATGCTACTCTACTAACCAAACCTTATCTACAGTTACTTATCTATTGGGATCAATCAGGGAAAGAAGCTTTTCTTGACCAATCATTTAGCTCCTCCCACCTCACTCTTGCTGTTTTAATAGGCAGACAATCAGAATTCTCCATCATAACAAAGTCGTTCATAAGCGGCTCTCCCTGGAACTCTATCTGGGAGCATTATCTATTTGATGGGCCCTTTATTTTCTTTCATCTTCTCAGGGGGGAATTAGCCAGGCATGCAGTCTGTTAGCTGAGGTTCTGGGACAAGCATTGAGGCAGGAAGAGTCATTCTTGCTTCCAAGAACATTAACTTTTTCTACCCAGGGAATCTTAGGTTTGCCCCATACAGATTCTGGTCAATAATGGATTTTTCCACTAGAAAAATCCTCTCAAATCCTTTACCCTGTGCAGACCCTGCTTACGTTATTGCTATAGGAACAGCAAAACAGAAAACAGTTTGCCTAGAGATGGAATGAAATAAAAAATATAAGATGGAGTGAACAACGTTAAAACATAAAAGAGGTGTTGATGTTTTTAGGAAAAAATGCCAATTTTAATTATAGGGCAGGCTGTACATTATCAATCCACTTTTCATTATCAGAGTAGCACTTTAGCAAAAAAAAAAAAATCAAGCTACAGGGAATGTTTTCATGCAAATATCCTTCAAAGAGAAATGAGAGAAGAAAATAAATGGAACAAATGACATATATTAGGATTGCACGCAACTACTTAGAATGTTTTACAGCATTTTATCAGCTGCAGGAGCCGAGGACAAGCACAAAGCTGTCTCGTGGTTCACTCAAACCCAGAAGAAGCAGATCTCTGCTGTGTTCAGGGTTCTGAATCATTTTATTTGTGGTACTTTGCAGATAAGTGGGGTTTTTTAATATAGTTATATTTTATTTTCAGTCAGAAAGGATTAGTATTTATAATAGAGGAAGTCTTTTAATCTTTTCACTGATAGAAGCTGATAATGAGACATCAGTTGCCTGATCTCACTACAGACTCTTCTAAAGACATAGTCCCAAGTTTAGCACAAGAAACAGCTTTGCCAATTCCCAGACCTAAGGGTATCCCATTGGAATGGCTCTTGCATACAGTTTACTTTTACTCCAAAATACAATTATTCTTCTGTACATCAGCGTTTTCGCTGGAGCAGGGTGTAGAGTCCCTTAGTTTTTCAAGTCCTTCACTGTTGTATCTTCATTATCATCGGATGAAGTGGCCCTATCATTGGCAGAATTATTTGTGAGATTTTTAAGACGTTTCCATAATCATTTAGAGTTCATTCGTTAATGATGATTTATGATCCTTAGTTTCCTTGATGGTCCACTCTGTTGAAATTCCACTGGAAATGCCTAAAGGTGAATGACCATGGAGGTTAATTTGGAGGGGAAACCCGGCATTATCATCATAATCATCATCCCAAGAGACTTGCAGCTGTTCTCAAGGATGGGAAAAGGAAACCATATCACAGAGACAGAGGTTTCAGTGATGGTAAAAGAGCAGAACTAAGGGAAGAAAGTGCAAAGTTGTGGGGTAGAAGTCAAGCAGGACTCTTCTCTGGAGAAACTTACCACATCTACTGAAAGAAGGAAAAGCCATCTAGATTCCTGATTACTAAGTAAAGAAAAAGAACATGTTCTGTGGATTGAAACTTCCCTGAATGATTTTCTAGGTTCTGGATTCTAGGTTTTGAGACTTCTTCTAAATGACTGTGACTCTCTGCCTTTGTGTCCCTGTTTCTGTGTTCCTAGTGTGTGTCTACCTATGTCTGTGTCCTTCTAGGTATGTCTGTGTCCTGTGTTTGTATACCTCTGCGTCTATGACCCCTGAGTGAGTGTTTGTGTATGTTGAGGGGTGTTGTGCCTTTGAATGTGCATGGGTATGTATAATTTTGGATATATGTCCTGTGTTTATGTGTATGTTCTGAGAGTGAATGGAATTGTTTTTGCCTGAAAGAGAGAGTGTTTGTGTGTAGGTATTTTAAAGTATCTTTCCTGCGTGGATTTTGGGTGAAGTTATCACCATGTAAGCCGTGTGTGTGTGTGGGTGTAGGTGTGTGTGTGCATGAAAGATAATTTGGGGGTTGACATATTTAGACACATTAGGATATAGTTCCGTGGTTCTTAGGAAGTCTCTCTTCCCTCTGCCACTCTTTCTGAGGTTCCAGGACTATGGTAGCTAAATTTAGGCCCCCTAGAACTATCCTATTCTGAGGGGTGATTCTCAGACTTCCATAAACATCCCCACCAGATTTCTGAGGTTCACAAAGAAATAGGTGGTCCATCCATCCTCTCTCTGACTTTACTCCAGGGAGGGGCTGGGAGCAGAAGCAGTGACAGCTAAGAGAGTGACAGGATCTCCAGGCTTTTCTGCTTCTCTGACCTATTCTATAGTGAAGCCAGATAGCAGATGTCCTGTATTCACAGTCCGGCCCCTTATCTCATCATCTCTCCCATCTCCTGGACTGAAGAACTCACCATAATCACGGATTTGGGTAGCACTATCCCCTTCCCTCTGTGGAAATGGAAGGAGGTGAAACTACACGACATTCCACACCTCAAATTCTCCAAACTGAAATCTGACATCCTTAGCATTTGTCTCGTGGGTTCCACAGTAGAGCGGCTAACTTTCATTTCACTGAAAACACCAAAGTGTTTTATCCTCTGTGGCTTCAATTTCCCCCTTCCTGCCTCCCTCACTTAAACTTGTATTTTGATATTTTTGTTATGTCTCTCCACAACTCCTTACGCTCCTCTCTCCCATGGTTGGTCCCTTCCTCAACTGCAGGCCGGGGATTGAATCACTTCGGCTTAGTTGATAGAGAATCGGCCTGGGAAACAGAAGGACCTGAGTTGTAAGCTCTGCTCTGCCACTTGTCTGCTATGTAACCTTGGGTGAGTTACTTCTCTTCTTTATCTCAGTTACGTTATCTATAAAATACTGCAAGCCCCCAGTTGGACATGGACTGTGGCCAACCTGATTAGCTTGCCTCTCCCCTAGTGCTTAGTAAGGGCTTAACAAATACAATAATAAAAAAAAAAAACAAACAAACAAAAGGAACAGCCATTTGGGTCCAACCTGGCTGCAATAGGATGGGGTCTCCCCCATTATACTCTGGCCTGGCAGGATCCTTGTAGATGTGGTGCTTCTGGTAGCTGCAATTAGGAATGGGGCTGACATGGACATGAGACAGGTGATGATAAAATAGAATGTGGCACTAAATGAGGAGCAGGAATGGGGTTATGTTTGTGTGTTCATATGGATAAGCATGTGATGTGTCACTGTGTGCATATGTGCAAATGAGTTTGCATATGTATAAGGTAGGGAGGGGACGTTTCAGTGATTCTTTTAGTCCCTGGGCCATAAATGAATGTCAATGGCCATTCTGGGGGAGGAAATATCAGGTAGTAATGGCAGATTCTTCAAATGAAGCAACCAGGAACTGGTCTTCCATGCATATGCGGTTCCCATCAATCTGTGGCTAAGGATGCCAGGCAGAAAGGATTTGAGGAAAATGCACAAAAGTTGCAGAGAACAGCCCTAACGAGGAAGTTTCCACCTGGGATAACTGTCTGTAAATAGAGCTGCCAGGGAAAAAGGAGAACAGTTGGGGCTTAATGAACAAAATCAAAGCCATTGTGTGGAAAGCAACAGTTGTTATTCTTTAGGAAAATTGGCAACAACAAAAATACATACTGTGCACAATTAAAGCCGCATGAAAAATGTCGCTGGTTCCATTCAATTGCCACTGAGCCCAAGAAACCCAGCGCCGCATCAAAACCCGTTTAAGTACCTCATTTCACATGGCACATAGTGATTTAAAAATGGCAGCCCTGTAGCCAATTTTAGTTTCTGATTTGCAGTCATTGTTAATTAATTACTCAGATTGTGATAGAAATGAAGCCATTCGGATTTAACTTCAGATGCTGGGGTTTGGGCAGGCTGCTGTGTAGATGTAATTTCTTCAACTGAGTCCCTCACTTTATCCCCATTGATTCCATAACTCAGGCTCTTTGGATTTGGTTGGCACAAAATGATCATCTGAAAGGTAAGAGATACATGATGTTAACAGAGAAAAACAACTCAAAACATTAGATCGAAATTTTTTTTTCTTTTTAGTTGATTTTCTTGGGCACCAAATATTATACCCCCTGGGACAAATGGAAGGAGATTCGAATCAATAGCAGTTTTAAATGAAAAGAGCGCATCGAGTAAATCTTACTGAGTCTTATTGTCTCGGTATGTGAACAGACTATAAGATCAGCTGCATGGAGGTGGGGAGATAAGATGTCATGAATGGGAAATTTGCCATCTAAATTCATGGAAAGCTTTAGTTGCCAAATGAAAAGAGGCTATTTAGCTAGGACTAATCCAAATATGATTGTACACAGCATTTATCAAGTGCTTACTAAGCACCAAATGTTGGGGTAAATACAGGGTTTTCAGATTGAACAATGTCCCCATCCCACCTAGACCTCACAATCTTTCTTATCTCTATTTTGCAGATGAGGAACTGATGCCCAGAGAGACAAACTGACTTGCCCAAAGTCACCCAGCAGGCAAGTAGCAGAGGTGGAGCTAGAGCACAGATCATCTGACTCCCAGTTGTATTTACTTTTCACTAGGCAAGGCTGCCTCCATGTCATCTTGACTGATATATTAAACTGAGAGCCTCCCAATCATCAGTGCCAGTCAGTCAGTAGTATTTATTTAATGAGTTGGTTGAGCATGTCACTTAAACACTTAAGTTCAGTAGAAATAAAAAGTATGGTCCCTGCCCTTTTTGAGCACTTACTGTGTGCAGAGCAATGTTCTAAGTGCTGGGGAGAATACATAGGTCATATTAAGGAAACTTTTTTTCCCACCCTTCTGAAAAACTAGTGAACAGTGGTTAAGTTGCAGGTATACACACACACAATATGGATTATGCCACTTGTGGCTCACTGGAAAGAGCACAGGCTTTGGAGTCAGAGGTCATGGGTTTGAACCCCGGCTCTGCCACTTGTCAGCTGTGTGACTGTGGGCAAGTCACTTAACTTCTCTGTGCCTCAGTTACCTCATCTGTAAAATGGGGATTAAGACTGTGAGCCTCACGTGGGACAACCTGATTACCCTGTATCTCCCCCAGCTCTTACAACAGTGCTCTGCACATAGTAAGTGCTTAACAAATACCAACATTATTATTATAGTGGTAGGATAATTTTTAAATCTAGGTATTTCCATTTTTACACCTCAGGTATTAACAGAACAACTTACCCAATCCACATGCAGTATGTAGTTCCAAAACTAGGGATATGATTTTCTATTGTTTGATAGTCTCTGTAAAGAGAATTCTAAATTTAGCACTGATACAGTTTAACTCTGTTCTCTTCTTCTTCTAAAAATCAAGGGGGCGAGACTATTTCTTCCAGAGAGAATTTCAACCATTTTTTTTTCTTTTTTATCTCTCCAACTGATACTTAGCAATATAAACAAAAACTGTTCATTAATAAAACTCCCAGATTAGTGGTATCCTAATGATAAACACTTACTGGTATTTTGTTGGTGGAAATTTAGACAGAAATGAAAGGAGATAGATTGTACATATAATGTATTTTGCTCAGACTTGTATGTTTGTCAATTTATATTCATCAGACAATCAGTGGTATTTGTTGATCAGTTGCTGTGTGCAGAGCACTGCAGGGTAGTCTTCATTTTAACATAGGACCAAATTAATAATATTTTCAGGGCTTTTCCCCCTTCTTTTAGGTTTTTTGACTTTCAGGACTCTTTAATAAACATTACTGCTGGTGTGATGAGATAATTTTCCTTGAATATGTATCTTGAAGCAAATGAAAGGCAGTTTCAAACTGAGGTGTGAACATCCCAGCCCTCCCTTCTTACTCACACAGTAATCTCTCTTTTCTTGATAGTTTCTTCTTTTTAGATGCTGTCAAGTCATTTCTGATTCATAGCGGCTCCACTGACACATTTTCTCCAGAAAATCTCTTGATATGCAGACCTTCAGAATGTCTCTGGAGATGCAGACCTCCTTATCAGAAATCAACATTTAGTTGAACCAGAGTGAATCAAGAGATGTGGACAGATCTAGAGTAGGTGACCTTCAGTGAGTTCTTTGGGGAAAACATTGCTGACCAGGCAGGCACACACAAGGCAGAGGTCTCTCCCTCTGCAAAAGTGGGATTGGACCCAAATCACTCTGGCCCAGAATCCCTTTAAAACCATGGGCTCTAGTGTCCATAAGGCCAACCAGTGACCGAACTGTTTCTTGCAAGGGTGAAGATCTTGGCAACACCCCTATCAAGTGCTACTTCAGCTTCTAATTTTTAATGTTAGGTTAGACTATTTGTAACATGTTGTTGTGGGTCAGGAACCAAGTCTGCACTATTTATCTTGTATTTATCTCGGTGTTTAGCAAAGGGCATAGCACTGAGTGAGTAATTAATTTCAGGATTTATTTGCCTTTGGCCTGGAATTCGCTCCCCCTTCATCCAACAGACAATCACTTTCCTCACCTTACAAAGTCTTATTAAAAGCACATCTCCTCTAAGAAGCCTTCCCCAAATAAGTCCTCTTTTTTATATTTTAAATGGATGTTTTTATGGTATTTGTGAAGTGTTTGCTAGGTGCCAGGCACTGTATTAAGCACTGGGGCAGATGCAAGCTAATCAGGATGGACACAGTTCATGTCCCACATGGGACTCGCAGTCTTAATCCCCAATTCTTAATCCGTATTTTACAGATGAGGTAATTGAGGCACAGAGAAGTGAAGTTTCCAGGTCACACAGAGGACATGTGGAGGAGCTGGGATTATAACCCAGATCCTTCTGACTCTGAGACCCTTGTTGTACCCAATTGGACACACACCAGCAATGTGCACAACCCTGAATAAGGCAAAAAGTAAAAGTACACTGGAAAAAATTATAACAATTGGTCCCCTTCTTCCCATGCCCTACAAAGTGAACAAAACGATTCAAAAGTACACATTCAGGGTGTTTTGGAAAGTGCTCTATTAACTTATGGTGATACAGTTTAAGTTGGGGCATGCAGAATTGGTTAAGTCTTTTTCAAATCACTTGATTCAAATATCAAAAAATAATATGTATTCACCTCAATGCTTAACTAATTGTTTAGTATCAAAGCATATACTTATTTTTGCAGTAGGCATATCTTTCTTAAAGTGGTATCAGGAAAATGGAATAAACTTTAATTTAAGTGGATCTCTAAATATATTTTATCAATCTTAGGAATGGTTTTAGCCCCTATCTTGCAGACTGTAAGGGAGATTATGTAAATCTTGGTGATCTGTAGATAGAAACTGCTTCTCCAACAATTCTTTAAATGTAGTACTGAATACATATGGAAATGGTGGAAATGGTCATGTAACCCTGCTTTTTTGATTTCATTTCTTCCAATTCTGCTTTCCATAGCTTGCTCTTCCCGATATTTAATGTTAGTATATTCTCCTTTTAGCACCCAACATATCTTTTATGTAAAGTTCATGTATGGGGGCAAGAGAAAGTTTCTCTGTTTCAAAAATACAATTTCTTTCCTATTCTTAAAACAAAAAGGACTTTAGGTTTGAGAAACTTTCCTTCCAAAGGCCAAAATGTCTTCCTCAATTTTTAGAGCAAAAATTCCAGGCTTGGAAATAAGGTCTATATATGTGTTTCAAGCATTATAGCCTGTAGTCAGGCACAATATTAGTTTCTGAAAATAAAAAAAAAATCACTCACCTACAGTAAAAATCTTATGGGTTCAGATATTCATTGGCATATTATAATCCTTCTCTAAAGAACATTTTGTATGTGTTTCAGAACCAGCTTGCTTAATGACCAACCAGAATCATAGCTTTTACAATGGAGAGTTTGGTTGCTCAGATTGGACTCCTCAGGAAATTGTTTTAAATATCAACTAATTCATGAATATTTAACTTCAAGAAATGTCAAATAAAATGTTTGTTCTTGTTTATTTTTTAGAATTCTTGAGAAATATCACCTAAAATGAGATCATCCTTGGGGCCAATTTCACCTGTCTTAAAAGGCCTTGTTTTGCATATTTTGTGAGCTGTTGATAGTCATTTCTACTTTTTTAAAATAGTATTTTTTGAGTACTTACTATGTGCCAGGCACTATACTGAGTGCTGAAGTAGATGGATACAAATAAATCATCCCCATTTTACAGATGAGGTAACTATGACACAGAAAAATTAAGTGACTTGCCTAAGGTCAGATAGCAGACAAGTGACAAAACTGGAATTAGAACCCAGGTCCTTCTGATACCCGGGTCCTTCTGACTCTTTCCACTTGACAGTACTCCTTTTCAGTGTGGCCTAGTTCTTCCACAACATGAATCTGTTCTTGATATAATAAAAGCCACAAGTTGACTAAGTAGATTCTATTTTACTGCACTGCATCCTATTGTATTTTGTGTTTCTTGGTGTTTTGCACAGCAATAAAGCGACAATAAGTGGAAAGGCCATACATCATTTTAGTAACAGTGGACATAATAATATAGGTATTTGAACCAGTTAGATGTATCAGTCATCTTCAAACCATCTACCTCCTTAGTCTATTGGCTCTTAGGTAACTCATGTGTTTTTTCCCACAAGAGAAAGTTCTTCAAGAGCTCAATTATTGCATTTTAACAAAAATGCCTGACAAATGTTAAAATTTTAATTCAACTTTTGGGATCGTCCTAAAAAGGAAGCTTTCAATATTAACCAACAATATCATTGTGGGAGATTATATAGCTGTTCTGGGTTCTATAGTATAGATTGTTTCCTGCCAATCACAACTTTGCCAACCACCTTTAGCTTTCTCTCTCTTATTCTGCTGACTGGTGTCTAAGGATTGTCTACTGGTGAAATGAGTTCAGTTCAGTGGGGAGGTATTGTGGTATGAATGAGTTCACTGGAATACTGATTAAGAAAAAAACAACAATAAAAAACCATCCAGTAAAATGTTTGACTCCACAGAGAGCCATCAACCCGCACTGCTCCACAGTCCTTCAGTCTTTTCCAACTATGGTTTTGCCAACCACAGGAATTTTTAAATGCTTACTTCAAGTGGTTGATGAGGGAAAGCTGTGTATATTTTTATAAGGCTATTGAGGACACCCATTAAGTAACATCCAGCACTTCTAACCAATCACTGTAACTCCCTCTGTCACTCCAGCTCCAAGTTCTCTAGGTGCTTCTAGTTTTATTCCTTCTGTCTCTTTCCTCCATCTTTCCTTCCTTCCCTTTCTCTTCTCTTCCTCATTACCCTTTTCCCCTCCATCCCCCTTTCATCCCCATTAATCATCAGCAGCATCAGTTCAACCTTCTCTTGAACTGGCCACTTGATCCCATTTGCCTCTCCTTCCTCCCAGCAGATCCAGCTACACTCTATACCTTGGGTCCTGGCCAAGATGGGTACAGGTGGACTAGAGAGGAGGTTTCCATTGGCCTGCGGAAGCCCCCCAAACACCTGCTGGATTCAAGAACCTTCTGGAGAAACTGGGCTGGACCATGGAGGCAGAAGTAGGAAGGAGCGCCAGTCCAATTAGTATGCTCAGAAGAGGCAACACAAGTTTATCTTTGTCCCTTAAAGAGAAACATGCCCTCTTTTTAACCAAAAAGTGGCATACAGAGGATCTGAATCCCTAATTCATCTCCTGCTCCTTAAAGAGCAGAAATAACTGTAGACTAGTAGCATAAATGATATTGGACGTCCAGAAATAGATTGTGTAACTCCAGTGGAGGAGGTCACAATTACTGGATAAAATCCACAGTGACTACTGCATGGATGGGTTGAAGATAATTGGGACTCTACTATAATACTCCAAAATTTTGAAATAATTGTGGGGGAGTGGGGCAAGGGGAGTCACAACTCAGTCCTTTTCATGTTTCAGAATCCTTAATTATAGACATGGGGTTTTTGGGTGCCGTTTCTGGTTGGGGAATTTTGCATTGGGGATTTAATGAAGTCATTTGACAGAATATCTCCAAAGCATTTGACTTTGAAAAAGACAAAAAAAGTATTTGTTGTGGGTCACAGGTTTACAACAGGAAGAAGAAGATAAACATCTTATTTGCCTGCTTATCTACAGGAAAAGCTTGCCAAAAGGAGTAAATATTGCCTTTAAACTTTCTTCTTCATAATCCTCCATCAGGTAATAATAGCCCATTTTATTAAAGCTTTCCAGGCAGACAAAGGATTGTCACTGCTTTGGGTTTTTGTTTTATTTCTTATTTTGTTGCGATGTTATCTTCACTTAGTCATTATCTTAGACAGAAACCTGGCTGCTTTCTCCTGCACTTGGAAAAGAAGGTGCAACTAGAAGTATCCATTTAGAGACTAGCAATAACCTGGAAAATTAAGTCACTCTCATTAATTCTTGTTATACGAGCCATAAAAGAGCTTGCAGATCTCAACCAAGACTAGAAGCAGGGATCCTAACAACTTCTCATATGTCACTAATAAATACTTCTTAAAAACTTCGGGCACTAATTGATGATAGCAATACACATTCAGTATTCCCCTTTAATTCAGTGAATGGGGTATTTAGAACCTTGTGCTCGGCCCACAGTTAAGTTCTCAGTAAATACTATTGCTTCATGGATTGATTGAGTATTGCAACAGGGGAGTTTGACTCAGGTTAATGGTGGAATACAAGGGGATTCCTCCTCTATTTACATTTTTCTTTGGCCTTTGACCTATTTAAACATGAAATGATTCAGACAGTTATAAGTAGGGGAGAGCGTGTATTTCACAATAATCGTGTTCTGGTAAAACATGACACTTAGTACAGTGTATGGCACATAGTAAGTGCTTAACAAATACCATAAAAAACCTTGCATACTAGACAAATCACATTATAGTAATTATTGATTTGATGATAATTAATGGGGTAGGATAGGTGGATTCAAGATACCTCTCCTATGTCACCATAATGTTCACCGCTATCAGACAGTTTGATATTCTTGCCACTCATTCTTATTTTACTGTAATGCAAAACACAAAATACTGTGATGGTGGAGATCTTCTGTCCAGAATAGTGGATGAATCTTGGTCCTGTGAATTCAGGACAAAGAATTTGCAGAGGGGTATGCGTTATAGTTGCAGATAGTTTGCACACCTAACCATTCGCACTCCATCATCCCAGCCAGTCACATCCCCTCTGCATCAAAGTGCACAGGACAAGGAGGCAGAGAGGAGTGCAACAAACTGCCAAGGGCATATGTGGCCTTACCCACATCAAGCAGCAACAGGATTAGAACTCAGATCACCTAATTCCCAGAGCAGTGTCTTTCCACACTGAACCCACAGTGAGTCTAAGAAAGCATTCCAGAGGATGGTAGAGGTGAGGCTGAGGCAAAGGACCTGGGTTCTAATCCTGGCTCTGCCACTTGTCTGCTCTGTGACCTTGGACAATTCATTTCACTTCTTTGTGAAGTGTTTTTCTATGTGAAGTGTTTTTCTATGTGAACTCCTTGAGTGCATGGATTGTATCTGCTTACTCTATTGTACCCTCCCAAGTGCTTAATATAGTGCCCTACAAAAAATAAGTACTCAGTAAATACCATTGTTAGAGCAGTGCAGGGTTTAAAAGACTGTCCTTGGGCAAGTCACTTCACATTTCTGTGCCTCGGTTCCCTCATCTGTAAAATGGGGATTAAACCTGTGCCCCCATGTGGGACAAGGACTGTGTCCAACCTGATTAGCTTGTTTCTACCCCAGTGCTTAGCAGAATGCCTGGCATATAGAGAAGCAGCATGGCTCAGAGCAAAGAGCCCAGGCTTGGGAGTCAGAGGTTGTGGGTTCTAAACCCGACTCCGCCGCTTGCTACCTGTGTGACTTTGGGCAAGTCACTTAACTTCTTTGTGCCTCAGTTACCTCATCTGTAAAATGGGGATTAAAGCTGTGAGCCCCACGTGGGACAACCTGATCACTTTAAATCCCCCTCTGAGCTGAGAACAGTGCTTTGCACATAGAAGTGCTTAACAAATACCACCATTATTATTAAGCACTTAACAAGTATCATTAAAAAAAAAGTCTGCCTTCAGCTAGGGATAGTGGAACATATCTTCTTTCCCCCAGGTCCTTTTTCTCTCTCCCCCACTACTTGTTTCCTCTCCCTCTCCATTACCTTCATTTCTCTTTTCTTCCTTCCTCTCCCACTCCATTACCTTCATTTCTCTCTCTCTTTCTCTCTCTCTTTTCTTCCTTCCTCTCCCTCTCCATTACCCACGTTTGTCTCTGTCTCTCACTCACTCTTCTCTCCTTTCTTCCTGTCCCTCTCCCTTTCACTCATTCTCTCTAACTCATTCTCTCTCTCACTCTCTCTCCTGCTCTCTTACTCTTTCTCTCTTTCTGAGAAGAGTTCAAAGAGCTGATAGCCCTGGGTGGTTTAGCCCAGATTATCATATACATGGCTCCATCCTGAGGATTTCACTAGCAGCTGTGACCAGCCAGGCCAGTGTGCTAATAGTCTCTGAGTGTGAATTCCAGGGAACCAGACCCTGTACTTTCTTCCATATAGAGGCAACTCTGAAGCTTATCCAGTCGACCAGACTCCCTACTGTCTCACAGAACTATTGCAAGGATAGATAAGAGAAAGTTATGGGAAGCATTTCAAGTTCTTTGGAAGAAAGACCATATGTTTATTATCATAGGCAAATGGATGTTGCTTTGGCAGTTGCAATTTTTTTTTTTAGTTGGAGATATTTTTACGTGTTTCCAGAAATGGTTAAAAGGGCACATGTTACAAACTGATAAAAAGAAGAACGTTAGCACCACCTTGACAACCATGAAAAGAATTTGATGCAATTTTAATTCCGAATTGAATTACACTTGACCCTCATTTTATTAGCATGCACTCAACCACTTAGATATCATTAAGTATTTTCTGTGGCCTCTGAGTTTCTGGTTACCTAATAGCTTCATTGAGCATGTAGAACTTCTGCTAAAAACACATCTTTGAAAAGGGGCCACCTTGTGTAGGAAAAATATTCAGCTTATAAGGACCAAACTGATACAGCATAGGTGTTTCTCCTGCTCTTGTTTCATTAAATCAGAGTAATAGCAAAGTCTTATGCCTGATAATTTGCATCACTCATATATAATTTGAATTTTTCTGCATCATCTATTCCTACCCTTTTGGAGTTAGCTCGGTTTTTTTTTTTTTTCAATGAAAAGAGTGAACTTCTTGTCCTTAGTTCCAAAGATCATCTATTACTGTCCTTTATAACACGAAGGTTGAGGTGTCAACATTTTTCAGTCTGATTAAATCCCTTGTCATACAACTAAGTAATAAAACAGAGAATAGTCTTAATCTGTGGTCCTTTATAACACGTTTGCATTGAACTACCTCTCAGAGAGAAAAATACTGCAGTTTTCACATGGTTTGGACATAACATTTATTCTTCTAGCCTATATTTAAATGTAAAAGTTTATAAAAGTTTTAAAGCCATTGCTTCCTGCAGACTTAAAAGCCTTGCTGACTTTCATGAACAAATACAATTTTCGTACAGTGAATAATGATTTTTTTTTAAACACTTATGGGTATTCACCAACCACACGACATATGTCAAGTACAATTGACAAGAATGTGGTAAGATAAAATCTCAAGATTCGTATTATTTAAAATAACAACATAACTACTCAGTGATGATTTCTTAAAAGTTCACATTTATCTCTTTAGGAAGAGCACAGCTCAGAATAAAAAGCCCAGTGAGAGAAGCTGTCATACTGCACTCTGGAAAGCTAAATGCTTCTCTGTGTAACAGAGACCAGACAGGCTCTGAAGAAATTCTTCAGAGGATTTGGCAACCCTCTGGGTAATTTAACTGAATCCTAACTACCTAACTAAACAGCCTTCTTTGGCTCTGAAGACAGAGAGAAGATGTCCTGAAATATTCAACAACAAATGCTCCCGAGAGGAGGGAGAGAGGGTATTGTTGTTTTCTTCATATCCACACATTATTATTTTTATTACATAATAATAATCATAATATAATAATATCACTACTAAATGGATGTCATACAGACAAATCTGAAAATTACCCTATGGCCTGAACTTGGAATCTGGAATAGACCCCTGGCTACAAATCCTTACCATATTCACCCAAGGGGTTGGCCTTCAAACCCACTTAGTGCTTTCCACTTCAGTTCAGTTTCATGGTCAGGAAAAGTCAAATTAAAATGGAAACTATCCAATTTACTTGTAGATCATCCAAATTTAGCTTCTGAAAAAACCTCAAGTAACTTTCTTATCCTGGACCCTGAGAATCCTAAAGCCACCAATAGTAAGAATAATCAGTTATAAACCATGTGGTGGAATTGCTTCTCAAACTAGCAGGATGAATAATAGTATTGCTTTTATTATAACTTAAAAATCCACTGAAATGCAAACAAGGAGCTTCTAAATAGTAATAATGTTGGTATTTCTTAAGCACTGTTCTAAGCGCTGGAGTAGATTTACAGGGTAATCAAGTTGTCCCATGTGAGGCTCACAGTCTCCATCCCAATTTTACAGATGAGGTAACTGAGGCACATAGAAGTGAAGTGACTTGCCCACAGTCCCACAGCTGACAAGTGGCAGAGCTGGGATTCGGACCCATGACCTCGGACTCCCAAGCCCGTACTCTTTCCATTGAGCCACGCTGCTTCTCTAAACTGGTGCTGTTTTTATCAAATTAATTTTGGAGTAGCCAGTCTACTTGTCCCTAAAGAAAGTATTTTCCATGGGTGTCAGAAGCTTAATACTGCACGAGGATGCCATGCCAGTGATAATTCGTCAGGTGATTATCAGAACCTCCAGGTATTCTCTTTGAGCATGTACCTTTCATTCATTTACTGGCATTGCCTTCTTCACGAGGCATAAGTAGCCAGCAGCGTGGTGAAGTGGAAAGAGCGCGGGCTTTGGAGTCAGGGCTCATGAGTTCGAATCCCAGCTCTGCCACTTGTCAGCTGTGTGACTGTGGGCAAGTCACTTAACTTCTCTGTGCCTCAGTTTCCTCATCTGTAAAATGGGGATTAAGACTGTGAGGCCCCACGTGGGACAACCTGATTCCCTTGTGTCTACCCCAGCGCTTAGAACAGTGCTTGGCACATAGTAAGCGCTTAACAAATACCAGCATTATTATTATTATTATTAGGTAGGTGGATGACTGTATAAGCGAGGTGGGAAGGTGGAGGGGTAAAGAAAAGCAACAGTCCTTCCCACAGCTAGGAAAGAATGACAAATTTAGCTTCCTTTACCAATTCATTTTTCAGGTTCACTTACATCCATTTAAGGTCAGTGTTTGTACAACTCACTTAACTTCTCGGTGCCTCAGTGACCTCATCTGTAAAATGGGGATGAAGACTGTGAGCCTCACGTGGGACAACCTGATGACCCTGTACCTACCCCGGCGCTTCGAACAGTGCTCTGCACCTAGAAAGCGCTTAACACATGCCGCCATTATTATTATTATTACCTTAGTAATGATTAGATCTTCTTTATAATTCACTAACGGGTGCTTCAAAAATCTACATGAAGAAAATGCGATTTATTTGTCTGCTGGTCCTTTCGGATCTCGTTGCTGTGACTTTGATAATGGACTGTGTCACTTAGAGTGGAAGCGACACCTCGTGGACTTTACCGGTAGGACACCCACAGGAAATCTCACCAACCAGCTTGGGTTTATCTCCTTCTCCTAGAAGAACAATTAATTGTGGTATTTGTTAAGCACGGGCAATGTGCCAAGCACTGTACTCAGCACTCTCCTGCACTAAGATATAAGATAATTAGGTTGGACACAGTCTCAGACCTGCATAGGGCTCACAGTTCAAGTAGGAGGGAGAATAGGCTCACAGTTTACGCGGGAAGGCCAGTGGGTATTGGATCCCTATTTTACAGATGAGGAAATGGAGGCACAGATAAATTAAGTGACTTTTCCAAGGTCCCGCAGCAGACAGGTTCTTGGACATTTCAAAATTTAATGAAAGCTCTTGGTCCTTCCCTTCTCTAGCTTTCCATCTTAGAGAATTCTTAAGCTCTTACTGTGTGCCAGGCACTGTGCTAAGCACTGGATAGTGTCACGGTAATCAGGTGGACATAGTCCCTGTCCCACATGGGGCTCACGGTCTTAATCCCCATTTAAAAGATGGGATAACTGAGGCATAGAGAAATGAACTGGCATGCCCAAGGTCATGCAGAAGACAAGTGGCCGAGCGGGAATTAGAATCCAAGACCTTCTGATTAATTTCTCTAATCAGCTTGGTAGTTAACTTTTTTTTCAATCGGGATAGCTGCAGGGGGAAAGTTCCCCTCTGCCACAGTGCGGAGATGAGGCCATGCACTCCTTGTCCTAGATGAGAAAAGGGTTTTGTATTTTGGAGGAAACTTCCTGATTTTTTACTCTAATTTGGTCAGGCCAACACTGTGTGAAGTAGAGGGTCTGATTCTCTCTCCCTTCCTTCTTTAAACCTGGAGTAGTTGCTGAGTTAGAAGAGCTCAGAAGAAAAAAAAAAAAAAAACAACGTGTGCATACTTCTTTTTTTTAAAAAAAAAAAACCTTTGGAGTTCCATTTTGAGAGGAAGATCATGTTGTAAGCATATGTTTCTGTGGTACAACTTTCATATACGGTTTCCTCTTGTGTCAGAGGGAAATCTAATATTAATAGTCTAATATTCGATTAGACCGTAAGCCTGTCAATGGGCAAGGATTGTCTCTGTTGCCGAATTGTACATTCCAAGCGCTTAGTACAGTGCTCTGCACATAGTAAGCGCTCAATAAATACTATTGAATGAATGAAGGAGGATTGAGGAGATAGACTGGGATAAGAAATATTAGGGTAAAGTCTTATGGTCTTTGCGACAACTGTAGTACAAAACCCAGAATGACCTGGGATCTAAACTGCTTCTATATGAGGAGGATCTAGTCATAATGAGGAAATCCAAGCATTATGGTCAGTCAGTGAATTGTATTTATTAAACACTTTGTGCAGAGGACTATACTAAGTGCTTGGGAGAGTACACTAGAACAGACACATTCCCTTCCCACAGTGAGCTTACAGTATAGAAGGGGGACAGATATCTGTGGATATGGTGGTTAGGGGTACAGATATCTGAACTCCTTAGGTGGGATGGAAGCAGGGCTGAAGAAATTGATTGGAGCTTTGGATGAGAGCAGAGAGGAGGAAAATATCACTGGTCAGTGTGCCAGGTAGACAAACCAGCATATCTAACAGAAGCTCTAATTAGAGACCGTTTGCATCCTTTTTTGGGGGATGACTCTACAAGAGTCCTTGACTCTCCTGGCTCAACTGAGATATATGACTGGACAATGTAGGTGCAAATCCAACATTGCTTCAAAGATATCTTCGTTTTCCAGACACTAAATTGCAATGTAAAATATTCAGTAATGGGAACGAAAGTTCCAAAGTTCAGAAAAACAAGCAATTACATTATGCACACAAAACATAATGAAGAAAGTAACTTTCTCCGTATAAACTTCAACAGCAGATTTTTCTCAGGAGAAGCAGTTTTTAGATATCTTTTTAATCATTTATTCTGCCAGAATTTTACTGGTGGGTGGTTTTTTTGAACTAGGTCAATAACACATATGTTTATACCGTATAAAAAATGTTAGGGTAATAATAAGGTTGTGATTTAGAGACTAAAAATTTACAGCGATTTAGATATAAAATTTCAGTTCTTCCCCACCACGTTAAAGAATCTGCTTTATCTGAACAAAAAATATTGCAGCACTGTTTGTTGCATGCTTATGTCATCAGTGGTTGTTGGTGAAACACAAAATGTTCCATTTGGGCTTTGGCAGGTAAGAAAAAGAAATCTAGTTTATGTTAAAATATTGGTTCTTTGCATTCTTGATACAAGCCCATTTGCTACCACAAATGGTGGGATTCCATGATTCTACAGGAATCTTTGTGGTGCAAATCCACATTTGGGGAATGCAAGACTTTGAGCCTGTCAAACGGCAGAGACTGTATCTGTTGCCGACTTGTTCATTCCAATCGCTTAGTACAGTGCTCTGAACATAGTAAGCGCTCAATAAATACTATTGAATGAATGAATATTTCATTTTCACGGTAGCATGGCTTGATATCATGGCTTTAGATTAACCCGTGCTTGAACCTAGTCTAGCTGCTGTACTACTGAGTGTAAATTCCTTGTGGCCAGGTAACATGTTCTGTGTTTCTGAACTTCCCAAGTGTTTAGTACAGTTTAGGTGAGTTTTCAGCAGTTACTCAATCAACACCATTGCTGCTGCTGCTGGTTCATTCAATTGTATTTATTGAGCACTCACTATGTGCCAAGCACTGTACTAAGTGGTTGGAATGGTCAATTCAGCAGCAGAGACAATCGCTGCCCAATGATGGGCTCAGAGTCTAAATGGTTCTACTATTAATATTACTAATATTACTACTACTTTGTATTTGTCCTTGTCTAACATTGTTATAATGGTTTTCATTTCACCATTCCTTATGTTGCCAATCCTCTCTTCTTCTATATTAAAGATCGAGGGACAGGGACCAGGTGTAATTTACACCTGTGTACTCTTTCCCAGCACTTAATACAATGGTTTGCATACATTAGGCACTTAATAAATATTATTATTACTGCTTTTATTACCACTACAGGAATCTACTATTTTATTCAGGTGAATTAGAATCTGGTTATATAAATATTCACATCCTTACTGGTGGTAGAACTGTTATCCATGAAACCGAAGGAAAAGTAGAAAGATTTTTCCTGTAACCCTCTAGTTTCTGAGCACTAAATTTCCCAAAATACATAAGATTAACTTTTCCTGAATCTTTGAGGGGATGGTAACTTCCTGCAAAGGAAGGCCTGGCCATTGGGAACTGGGGAGAGCTCAGTCAAAATGTGAATCAAGGTTAGTTTTTAAATGTGAACAGACAGGAGAGGGGCTCTCTCTTCCCCTGGCATTTTGACACGTGGTCAGCTGACTCCACAGGGCTAACTGGAAATTTCATCCCTACGGAAATTTGCTTAGGCTGAGGAAAGCCTGGATTATTGGAGTTTGTGGAATTATCAAAGCCTATGTAATTAAGAAGAATATGATTTTCGACTTAACTTTCCTCACCCCTTTTACTCTTACAATAAACTAAATTATTGTATTCAAGTCACCACTAATGGTGAATTTACCCAGTAGGGTTGGCGAGAAAGAAAAGCAATCAAAGGTATTTATTGAGTACTTACTGTGTGTAGAGAACTGTACTAAGTGGTTGGGAGAGTACAATAATAATGATGGCATTTTGTTAAGCACTTACTATGTGCAAAGCAATGTTCTAAGTGCTAGGGAGGATACAAGGTAAGTAGGTTGTCCCACCTGGGGCTCACAGTCTTCATCCCCCTTTTACAGATGAGGCATATGAGGCCCAGAGAAATGAAGTGAAGTTGCCCAAAGTCACACAGTTGACAAGTGGTAGAGTTGGAATTTGAACGCATGACCTCTGGCTCTCCAGCCTGTGCTCTTTCCACTGAGCCATGCTGCTTCTCAGTACAACAGAGTTGGTAGAAATGTCCCCTGCCCAAAGTGAGTTTAGAGTCTGGAGGAAGAAAAGGCAGATTTTCCAACATTACCGCCCCCCCCCCCCCAAAGTAGTATCTTGTGAGATGCATCTGATGTGCTTTGATGTTTGCAGTGGCAAGATTTGTGTTTCTGTCCCTTAAACACACAATTCTATTTTAAAGAGGTACTTCTTTCTCAGTTATGTGGTCCCAGGCTGGACTACCTGTCCCCATTGTTTACCAGCCTATAGCTTTGTCCTGATTCATTTGCACTATCTAGTGTTATAGCCTTGTCCTTTCTCTGGCTCCTGCTACTTATAAATAATTTTTGTCTGTCCACCCCCAGCAGGCTGAGCTCCTGAAAGACAATGATCCTATATTCTGCTTCTGTTGTTCTCCTAAACATTTGATTCAGTGTTTTGCATCCCTAGGCATTCAATACATGCCATTGTTGATGATGATAAGAATGATGATGTCATTTTCTGTGGAGAATCAATTGGTGTTATTTATTGAGCGCTTATCCTGGGGAGAGCAGGGAGAGTACAGTAGAGAAGTTATCTGAGATATAATTCCACCCTGATTAACTTGTATCTATCCCAGTGTTTTAGTACAGTGTTTGGGACATAGTAAGTCGTTAAAAGTATCAAGTTTTTTATTATTATTATTATTATTAGTGCTCTCCTCTGCATTCTTAAAGTGTTCCCTCAGTTTTCCTTGCTTTCAGTTAATCCATTTCAACTAATCACACAACAGCTTTTTGGCAATTTAACTGATATTCATTCTTCTCATATTTATCCCCCCATTCATACTTGGCTAATGGAAACTAATACACCAAGAACTGAGGGCTCTTGAATTGCTCTCCTGAGGTTGTGTGCAGTAGACTATCTATCTATCTATCTATCTATCTATCTATCTATCTATCTATCTATCTATCTATCTATTTATCTATCTATCTATCTCTATGGATGCATGTATAATATAATGGAATAATAGATATTCATATGTAATATCTGTATTTCAATTAAATATGCACATATATCCATTTATTTATGTATATGCTTACACACACACAGAGACATGGAGGTAAATGACACAGACTATGTCTCCAAAGAGTTCATTGTCTTACAGGATTAACATTTATTCTTTTCACTTAAGGGTTTTTTTTATGTTTTTCTCTTAGTTGCTTTTATTTTTGTGGATTTTATCAGTTATAGAAACAACAGTCTTAGGGGTGAATGCATTTGTAAATAAATTGACTAAAATCTTAATTTATGTCTTTTGTAAAAGCATGTTTCATTTTTATCAGAAAAAACAAAACTCCATCATTCTGCTAGGTTATGTAACTAGACATTTTCTGAGTCTGTTATTTTGGATGAATACCGGTCTTTCTTTAAAGTTATTTTGTACCATAAATTTCTCTTTTAGACTAAAGTAAATATTTTTTTAAAAATTATTTAGTTTATTTTAATTTTACATTCATCTTCGAAACTTTAAGAGCACATGAGAATGGAAGTCAAATTTTTTAAATTCATTTTCCTTTTGCCCTTTTAAATGCCTTATTTTTATTTATCTTAACAAAGCATCTTTAGACATACAAAACTACTCCCAGGCAGACTTTTTATGGCACTATCTTCACGTTAGTAAATCTCAATATCATACCAGTTTAACTGCTTTTATTGGGCTATATTTATCTAGCAGGTGCAATTAAACACCAGTTATACTGGATTTTCCATTTTTAATTAAAAGCCAGCCTAATTCATTGCCTCAATTACTTTTCATTTGAAAGATACTATTTTTCTTTGACAAAGCATTTTTAATGAGGTGCAGTAAATTATTTCACATTTCAACTCTAAGTTATTTGTTTTCTTTCGCTAATTATAATGACCAGCAACAAACTGGAGCTACTGTTTATTTCATGAAGATCTTGAATTGGCAGAATTTGCACTTCTCCATATGCTAAGTCAGCATTTCTGACTTGCCGCTCTTCTGTATCATTTTCCACGGGTTTCCAAAACCCAGCTGCAGTGGAAAGCCTCAGACTTTATTTTGAACAATTGAAGCATTCTATATAGCTCTTTTTTATTTGTGAGTGAAATAACTAGTAAAAAAAAGTCTCCCTCTTAACTAGAAGCCTGGTTATTAATAATTCATGCAGGCTGTGGATTATTTCTATAAATATATCACCAATAATTGTTTTTTGAAAAATTATTCCTTTGATTAGGGAGAGATATTCCTAAACATTTTTAACTGCAGTCATTAGCCAACTTTGACCAGGAAAGTTGATTATATTAAAGCATCACCTACATAAATGTGGGGTGGTTGCCATTGCAGATTTGAGGGACAATAATAATAATAATAATGTGGGGTGGTTGCCATTGCAGATCTGAGGGACAATAATAATAATAATAATTGTGGTATTTATTAAGTACTATGTACCAACCACTGCTGAGCACTAGGGTAGATTCAATATATTCAGATCAGACACAGTCTTTTTCCACATGGCAGAGGGAGATTAGGTTTTCAATCCCATTTTAAAGGTGAGGAAATTGGAACACAGAGAGATTAGATGATTTGCTCAAAGTCATGCAGAAGACAAGTGAGAGAGCCAGGATTAGAATCCACGTTTTATCAACAGGCTGTTGTTTCTCAAATCTCTGTGGCCTTAGATCCACTGTGGCAATTTAATGAACGACACACCCTAGTTTTGCAACTCCACCATTCTGGGTCTTCCACATCCAACTACCACCACCTCAGTTAAACCTGGGGCAGAACAAGGCAGGATTGGGAGGAGGGAATTCATTCATCATTCATTCATTTTTATTGAGTGCTTACTGTGAGCAGAGCTCTATATGAAGCCTTTGGAAAGTACAAGAGCATGGAAAGTACAAGAGCACCACCTGTATAATACTCTCCCAAATGTTTAGTACATTGCTATCAGTGCTCAATAAATACCTTTATTGATTGATTGAGGGAGTGAATCCCCTTTTTGCAAAGACCCCACCTTGTTCTGCTGTGGCCACTACCAAGGAATCTCTAAGAGTTGCACTGATGCCTTACAGATCAGGGGATCGGGGGAGCAAAATAAAATATAGACCTTTTCCTTCCCACCACCTCCTCTCCCATGGCTTCCTATGGCACATTCCTCTGCCAGTTGTACTAAAAAAAAATACAAAAATATAGGGGACCCCCAGGGAGTTAGAAAATGGGGTGTACTCTCCCAAGCACCTATTACAGGGGTCTGCACACAGTAAGCTCTCAATAAGCAGCGTGGTGCAGTAGAAAGAGCATGGGCTTTGGAGTCAGGGCTCATGAGTTCAAATCCCAGCTCTGCCACTTGTCAGCTGTGTGACTGTGGGCAAGTCACTTAACTTCTCTGTGCCTCAGTTCCCTCATCTGTAAAATGGGGATTAAGACTGTGAGCCCCATGTGGGACAACCTGATTCCCCTGTCTACCCCAGTGCTTAGAACAGTGCTCGGCACATAGTAAGCGCTTAACAAATACCAACATTTTTTTTTTTAATACCACTGATTTCGATAATGATGATGTGAGTCCAGGTAGGTGAGAGTAAGCTAGATTCTTGTGGGAATGAGTAGGGTGGGTGGAGCAATTGCTCAGATAAATTTGAATTGTAAACTTAATCACTTCAAACTTAATCACCAGAGAATCAGCGTGGCTTAGTGGAAAGATCCTGGGCTTGGGAGTTGGAGGACGTGGGTTCAAATACTGGCTTCACCACGTGCCTGCTGTGTGACCTTGGGTGAGTCACTTAACTTGTCTGTGCCTCAGTTACCTCATCTGTAAAATGGGGATTAAAAGTGTGAGCCCTAAGTGGGACAACCTGATTATCCTGTATCTACCCCAGTGCTTAGAACAATGCTTGGCACATAATAAGCGCTCAACAAATGCCATTATTATTATTATTATTATCATTATTCAAAATAATTAATTTCCACTTTAATCTAATGATATTCTTTCAGACCTCCCTGATCCTGGGCCCACAAGATTATATGCCTACTCCACTGTCCCACTGATGGACAGCTCACCAGACAGATCATCCTTGTCTCACTAAACACACAGCCCATTCTCATCCTTTTTTTAATGGTATTTGTTAAGGTCTTACTCTACTACAGAGTCTACTAAGCGCTAGGGTAAGTATAAGCTAATCAGGTTGAACACAGTCCATGTCCCACTTGGGGCTCCCAGGCTTAATCCCATTTTACAGATGAGGGAGCTGAGGCAGAGAAGTGAAGTGACTGCCCAAGATCACATAGCAGACATGTTGTGGAGCAGGATTAGAACCCAGATCCTGCTGACTCTCAGGTCCATGCTGTATTATAATAATAATAATAATAATAATAATGTTGGTATTTGTTAAGCGCTTACTATGTGCCAAGCACTGTTCTAAGCACTGGGGTAGACATAGGGGAATCAGGTTGTCCCACGTGGGGCTCACAGTCTTAATCCCCATTTTACAGATGAGGGAACTGAGGCACGGAGAAGTTAAGTGACTTGCCCACAGTCACACAGCCGACAAGTGGCAGAGCTGGGATTCAAACTCATGAGCCCTGACTCCAAAGCCCGTGCTCTTTCCACTGAGCCACGCTGCTTCTCCACTAGGCCATGCTGCTTCTTCATTTCCTCTTCCTTCCTTCCCAATGACAAGGCCTCCATTTCCTCCAAATAGCTATATTAAAAAGCTATTTGGTTGACCTTGGTTCCATGTTTCCAGAATGAGATCTTCTTTGGACCCCTACTGTTTAGGCAATACATGTTTTTATTGCTACTGTTAAACCCTGGGGACGTTTATTGTTTTTAATAACTAAAAGAAGCACTTAATACAGTGTTCTGCATCCAGTGAGTGCTCAATAAATGCCATTGATGATCACTATATCACTGCTTTTATTGCAATTGATAACTTTTTCTAAATCTATAACAAGGGTGAGCAGTTCTTTTGGACAAATTCAGGCTATGTCCCAATACCTGTTTGTAAGATCTTAGAGTGGCAGATAGATGGTATCATTTGCTCCCTTTTCTCACAAAATGATCCCCTCTCTCCCACACTTGCTGAAACTTCCCAACATCTCATTTGGGCTTTATCTATCAATAGTTAATGCCACCAGTTGCGTGACACTATTGCATATTCTGACAATTTTGAGTTAGGCTCGGGAATTCACTGTGGAGCAGTTATTCTGCAGATTCTGATTAGGGAGAGAGGGTGCTGCTTTGCACTGATTATCAGAGAATAAAGTTACAAGTCCTCCGATTCCAGGTTAGTATTAGTACAGGAACTGTCTTGAGAATCAGATAGGTAAGTCAGGGTGCTTTCATTTTTCTGCTTTCCAGGGATCTTGCTGGAGATGATTGTCTTCGTGTGACTTTGATATTTTCCTCATTACTGTTATACCAGCCTGTCTATATTTTTGGCATCGTGACTGAATCATGACTGCAACAACAGAGGAATGCTTCAGAGATGCTTCCTGGATTCAACGTTTTTCTAGTTTGATCTTTCTTATTGTGATTCAGAAGGTGTTAATTTGAGCATGTGGCAGAGTCACGGATGTGGGGCTAGAAAATGAGGGTTGGAGAGGCCCAGGAAGAATTGAGATATGCAGAGAAGATTGAGACAAGAGAGGGTGAGGAGGAATTGGGGAGAAGAGTCCTCGTAGGCAGGGAACATGTCTACCAACTCTATTATATTGTGCTTTCCCAAGCACTTAATACAGTGTTCTGCACACAATCAACACTCAACAAATGCCATTAATTGATGGATTGATTGATTGAGTGAAGGAAATCTCTTACCTACTTTCAAAATCTTTGTGCTCTTCTTGTTCTCCTGCTCCATCTCTTCTCACTAAAAACACTTGCACCCGCTCTTCTTCCACCCTGACTGCTATCGTCAACTTACTATTACTATTATTATTATTATTACTTTTGTTAAGCACTTTTTATGTGACAAGGACTGTTCTAATCACCAGGGTAAATACAAGTTAATCAGGTTGGACACAGTCCCTGTCCTTCATTAGGTTCACAGTGTAAGTAGGAGGGAGAGTAGGTATTTAATTTCTATTTTACAGTTGAGGAAATTGAAGCACAGAGAAGTGAAGTGACTTTCCCAAAGTCACACAGCAGTTAAGTGTTGCAGTTGGGAATAGAACCCAGGTCCTCTGACTCCCAGGCCTGTGTTCTTTCCACTAGGCCATACTGCTTCTCTGATGGCTCCTTCCTCTTGATTTTAAAACATATTCATGTCTCTACACTTGTAAAAAAAAAAAAATCCCTGCATTCCACTGCACTATGCAGCTACCATCCCATCTCCCTCCTCCCATTCCTGTGCTACCTTCTCAAAGGTGTATGTGTATACCTACATACCTCCAAAACCACTTCTCCAGCTCCCGTCTTGACCCTCTGTAGTCTGGTTTCTGCCTCCTTACTCCACTAAGATCAGTTTCTAAAGGCATTAAATGACCTCCGCCTTGCCAAAGGTAACAGATTCTATTCTATCCTTTTTTTCTCAACCATCTCCTTCTGCTGGAAACACTACCTAACCTTAACTTCAGTTATACTGTCCTCTTCCTATATCTGTGACTGCTCCTTCTCTGTCTCTTTCACTGACTCTGTCTATGCCTATGTCTATGCCTCTGTCTATGCCTGTCTATGCCTCCCACCCTCTAACTACTGGAGTCCTGCAAGACTCTCTTCTGGGTCCTCTTTTCTTCTCAACTTTCACTCAGTGAGGGAACTCATCTACTCTCACAGTTTCATTTTCAAACTATATACATGACTCTAAAATCGATCTTCCTTGGCCTAGCCTCTCTCCTACTCTGCACTTTGTTTTTCTTCCTGCTATCAAGGATTCGCTATGGGAACATCCCACCAGCTTCTCAAGCTCAATATATCCAAAATGGAACACCTCAGTATCTCTCACAAATGTCTCCTCTACTTAACTCTCCCATGACCGTTGACAGCACCACTATCCTTCAGATACCCTAAATCAGTAAATTTGACATTGTCCTCGAGTCGAGATTTGACTGTAAGCCCGTCAAATGGCAGGGACTGTCTCTATCTGTTGCCGACTTGTTCATCCCAAGCGCTTAGTACAGTGCTCTGCACATAGTAAGCACTCAATAAATACTATTGAATGAATGAGTCCTCTCTCTCTTTTCACTTTCCACATTCAGTCTGCCACCAAATCCTTTTGTTTCTTCTGGTACAATATTTCCAGGATCTGATCCTTCCTCTCTATCCAAATGGCCATTATATTGGTCCAAGCACTTGTAATATCCCTGTTTGACTACTGCATAGGAGGAAGAGGGAGAGAGAGAAAGAGAGAGAGATTTTATCCATGATTGAAAAGACCAACATCTCATTCCACACTTTGGACTTCATTAGATTGTCTTTTAACACCCTGATATATTTACAAAATACAATGACAATTACTGTTTCCAAATCTATGCCTCAGTGTCCCAAGCTTCTTGTAATCTCTGTTTATGGAGAGGAATCATTCTAAAAAGTTTCCTTCTTCCTTCCCATCCTCTGTGTTCCCCATTTCAGTTCACTGACTAGCAGCTGGTTGGGAATCTTGCAAACTGTCCAATGTCCTCCCATTTTCCAACCAGCAAAGTTGTGTTGACAGGCATGATAATGCAGAAATTTATTCTTGCTTGAACTTTTTTGGAATTCAGCCTTACACTCTTTTCATTCATGAATTATGTTAATTGAGTCTTGATTCTTTGCTGAAATATAGCCCCTCTGTGAGTTCAGTTTGTGTATGACTAGTATCAGCACTCCAGAAATAGTCCATAGTTGAGTCTGTGGCAATCACAATTTAATAAGTTCCTGCTCTGATACTGTCAAACTGCACAGTTTTTTACTTGACCCCCACTGTCATAATTGCAGTTGTTATGATTTAATTATATTCAAAGATAAAATTTGCAGTTGGTCGCTTTGATTGGTTCTAAATGGCTTTTCCTTAAATACTCAATTTGAGGTTGAAGGAATTGCTGATGTCCCTTCTTTATCTTCTTTGGATATGGTTTCATTGGGTTTTATGAGCACTGTAGGACTTAACTGAGGATCTGATTAGACACAAAGAAATGGAGGACAACTCTGGGAAACCTTCCTTGACAAATAGGGAATGCAGGTAAACTCACTGTTGTCAATCAGAAGGTTATGGAGTCTAAAGTTGGCTCTGCCACTGTCTGCTGTGTGACCTTGGGCAAGTCAATTAACTTCTCTGTGCCTCAGTTGCCTCATTTGTTAAATGGTAACTAAGTCTTTCTCCCTCCAACTTAGACTCCGAATCCCATGTGGGAAAGGGACTGTGCCCAAGCAGCATGGCTTGGTAGATAGAGCATGGGCCTGATAGAAAGAGGGACTTGCGTTGTAATTTCAGCTTTGCCACATGTCTGCTGCGTGACCTAGGGCAAGTCAATTCACTTCTCTATGTCTCAGTTACCTCATCCGTAAAATGGGAATTAAGATTGCAAGAACCATGTGGGACAAGGACTGTCTCCATCCCAATTGACTTGTATCCTTCCCAGTGGTTAATACAGTGTCTGCACATAGTAAGTGTTTAATAAATGCCACAGTTATTATTATTATTATAAACTTGTATCTACCCCAGTGTTTAGAATAGAGCACACAGCAAGTGCTAAAAAATACCATAAATAAAATAGAACTAAATTTTAAAGAAAGAGGCTCTGAGGAGCTCTTTGACCAGCTGGATTAGACTTTGAACCAATGTATCCTTCTAGATTGTAAGCTCATTGTGGGCAGGGAACATGTCTACCAACTCTGTTATATTGTACTCTCCCAAGTACATAGTACAGTGCTCTGTACATAGTAAGTGATCAATAAATTTGGTTGATTGATCAGAAATTCCCAGAGCTCAAAGCAACGTCTACAAGGGGATGACTCAAGCACTGGGAGAAATTACAAAGAGAAAACAAAATCATTTTTTAAGCATAGAGAATTTCACATTTAGCTTAAAAGTAAAAAAAAAATCAAAACATTTTCCCTTTTTGCTTTAAATTTGGTTTAACATAGCCATAACCAGTTGAAACACTTCCTACTGAAACAAAAAAGTAGTATTTGAAATAAAACAAAGTCAAGTGACAACTCTGGCAGTCCTAAGTACACAGTATTCCATGACTTGTGTGTGGATTGCAAAAAAGAATCAAAATGTACATTTCCCTGTGCTGACTTCTGAGTTCATATTCTTCAAACAAACATTAAAAGTTACAAAAGGAGTCAAAATAGCTCAATCGTGGGCTTCATTTGGAGCATAGGGAAGTAGGTTGGAAATGGAATAATAATACTAATCATCATTATTATTATTCAACTCACTTTCCTATGCAATGGATGGAGGAGAGGCCTGATTGCATATGGAAAGGATCCCAGGCAGCCTCTCCTCTACTCTCAGGAAAATCATCCCGTTCTCCTTCATGGTGGCTGTTTCAGTAAGTTTCAGGCTTCCCACCGGCCTGATGGGTCTATCATGTGGGGTGGGCAAGGAACAGGACTGTGGCAGTGGGACAAAAGCTTTCCCTAATGTAGTGGTGTGAATTTACTGGCAAGCTGTTGTGTCATTTCCACAGGATTCTTCCCTCTAGCCTGTCTCCATTTGAATAGGCAGTGGGGAGAAGTGAGAGCTGTTTCCTGTTTGGTCTCAACATTAGCCTGGAAGTGGAAATCCCGGGCCCAGACTAAACCAGGCCCTTTGTAGAGTGACTGTGAAGAAGACTTTCTAAAAGTAGCCAGACCAGATCTAGATATACACTATCTTTTTTTCCTTAAAGGCTCATTTTAGAAACATTTCCGGATCCTCAAGACATGTCTGGAGAAAGCGGGCAAACATTTCACCCCAATTTGTATTCAAATGGAATTGAGGCACCCAAGAAATGATCAATTACTCCAGAGGGTGCGAAGCTTGAAAACTGTTGGAGGAGTGTACTGCTACTTCTCAGGCCTCTAGAACTGGAACCAAAGGAAAGACACAGTGAACTTCAACAATATGTGAATTTCCTTAAACCAGGTAACCTACAAACCCAACCATGAATAAGGGCAGGGTAACTTTATGGGCATATATAGAGTCAGTACCAGGCAATGCACATGCCAATAATTTCTAGGACTGGAATTGCAAATTGCTATTCTCCTTTTGTGCTCTTCTGGGCCCTCAGCAAAGGGCATTATTGGAATCTTTAATCCACTCTGTGTCTCCTAGATAATGAAGGAGTTTGGGCAGATGTGAATGTCTTATCTAGTAAGCAGATCTCTGACAAGAACCATGGGGTAAACAGGGAATGCTAATTAGGAAACACCTGCCTCAGAGAAGATGAATGTTCAATCTTATAGTGAAGAAAAGCACTGTAATGTCTTATGGTAGAAACAAATTGGAATTTGCAAGGTGCCCAAACGCACAGCATCTCCAAAGCAAGTTCCCAGAGCCCCCAGCAGCCTATCCCCACGTAACCCAATCCAGTGGTTCTATGATGACATTTATTAAGTGCTTATTATATGCAGAGAAGTAGTAATGGTATTTATTAAGCTCTCATTATGTGCCAAGTGCTGTTCTAAACGCTGAGCAGCAGGGAAGATATGAAGTTATTGGACTTGGTGCAGTCCCATCCCACATGGGGCTCACAGGTTATCTCATCCCCATTTATCAGGTAAGGAATCTGAGTCCCAGAGAGATTAAGTGTCATGCTCAAGGTAACAGAGTAGGCTAGCAGCAGACCAGGTATTCCAACCCATGTCTCCTGATTCACGGTACCCTGCTTTTTTCACTAGTCCAAGTTAATCAAGGACAACTTTGATGGTGATGATAATGTTGATATTTGTTAAGTGCTTAATGTGTGTGCCAAGCACTGTTCTAAGTGCTGGGGTAGATACAAGGTAAACAGGTTGTCCCACATGGGGCTCACAGTCTTAATTCCCATTTTACAGATGAGGTAATTGAGGCACAGAGAAGTTAAGTGATTTGCCCAAAGTCACCCAGCAGACAAGTGGTGGATCCAGGATTAGAACCCACGACCTCTGACTCCCAAGACCCTGCTCTTGCCATTAGGCCATGCTGCTTCCCAGGCAGAAGTGGGAAGCAACCAGGGAAGAGTTCAGTAATACTGGTGAGATGTGGGTGAGAGAAGGGCAGGGAACATGACTGAAAATTCCGTTGTATCGATTCTCCTAAGCAGTGTAGAGGTGTCATAAGCAGTTTACAGAGTAAGTGCTCAATAAATATGATTGACTGATTGAGGAATTTGGGGAATTGGTACAGTCCTCTGATCCCTTAACTCCTGCTGTCTCTGATATAGCTGGGAGATGGGAGCTATTTCTGCACCTCCTGGAAGGCTGGAGGGGAAAGTGCCTCCTAATTTAGGAGAGAGATCTGGGATGAGGAGATAACTTTCTGGGAAACCAAAGTGATTACGTGTCCTCAGAGAGATCAGCCCTACAATGAGAGGTGTGACCTGTGAGTTCTTTAAGAGAGATTTTAAATACATAAAATCAAGTCTGAATGATCTGAAATGCATTGTATTAGGGTTCCCTGGGGTGTAGGAGATGTAACTAAAATAAAAAGTAAGGGAATAAAGGATCAAACACTGGTGAGACTTTATTTTCTCAGAGAAAATTGTTTTATTGTTGCAATAAGTGATGGGTAAGGCAACAGATTTCTTTCAATTCCTTTTCAATGTTGGAGCCAGTTTTGGTGGTGATTACATTGGCTGGGGGGTGGGGGAGAGGTGGGGGAGCACAGTGTCTCCCAGGACAGAACCCCCAGAGACAAGGCCCAGAGAGCCCCAGAATCATGGCCTCTTGGCTTGATCTGAGGCCAGGGGTAGGTGGGGGGGAATGTTTTATAAGGAGAAGAACTACTACGGCACCAAGAAGTTCTGTTCTTTGAATCAAGTTCCAATTCTTCTCTGGAACATGAAACTCCAGAACCTTTAGGGTATCTCCAGAATATTTGGGGCATCCAACCATCCTCCCAACCCTGCTCAAAGTTCCTACATTTTCCTCTTTGTCTTCTTATCAGTCCCACCTGTCACTTTCACTATAACTTTTCCAATTAGGACAAACAC
This sequence comes from Ornithorhynchus anatinus, assembly GCF_004115215.2. Classification (NCBI taxonomy): domain Eukaryota; kingdom Metazoa; phylum Chordata; class Mammalia; order Monotremata; family Ornithorhynchidae; genus Ornithorhynchus; species Ornithorhynchus anatinus. The sequence goes on from NC_041745.1 coordinate 32,890,965, forward strand.
TGCACATCATCACTTTTTCAGTACGACCCACCTCAGGTCACTGCAGGAGTAAATTGAAGCTCTCCTGGGTCTCCAGGATGGACCGAAAGGATAGACTAAAGACCCCATTTCATTCTGCCTTGATCACTTAGGCGGGGACTTAAATAGCAATCTGAAAGAGAACATAATAAATGCATTCAGACATTGCAGCTGTTTTTTGTCTGTTTTCAAAACACATAATGTGCTAATTTGGAAAAAAACCAACAACAGCTGCAAATTCATGTCAACAGCAAGGTCTTCAAGGGAAGGCCTTAATAGGGTTTGTTAATCAGTTGTGAACCAGGTGTGAATAAATAATTAACACACTCGATGACAGAGCAGGGTTACCAGAGCCGCTGCTAAACATAAGGTTCTGAGTGTTTTTCTTTTCGGAGTTTGGAGTTCAGAGTTCAGGTGGGGGCTGCAAATAGAATGTTTCCTGAAGATTTCAGAATAGAAATCTTTAATGCTGAACTGAATTTACAAAAGAGATTATATTTTAAAACAAGGAACTTCACAAACATTAGTCCAGAAAGTCCCTGGGAAAGAAAGTCTGTTGAGAAGCAGCATGTCTTAGGGGATAAAACACGGCCCTGGGAGTCAGAACGACCTGGGTTTTAGTTCTGTCTCTCTCACTTCTCTGCTGTGTGACCTTTGGCAAGTGCACTTAACTTCTCTATGACCTAGTTAACTCATCTGTAAAATGGGGGTTAAGATTATGAGCCCTATGTGGGACAGGGACTTTGTCCAACCCGATATGCTGTATCCACCCCAGTACTTGATGATCAGTTCAAATTCCGGCTCTGCCGCTTGTCAGCTGTGTGACTTTGGGCAAGTCACTTAACTTCCCTGTGCCTCAGTTACCTCATCTGTAAAAAGGGCATTAAGACTGTGATGTCCACGTGGGGACAACAGATCACCTTGTATCCTCCCCAGTGCTTAGAACAGTGCTTTGCACATAGTAAGCACTTAACAAATGCCATTGTATTATTATTATTACTTACAACAGTACTGGCACTGGCCAGGCACATGGTAAATGCTTAACAAATACCACAATTATTGTTATTATATGAAAAATTATTATTATTTAGATTTATACTATTTATACTTAACCAGTTCCATACCCAGCAACATTACTCTAAATGTACTCTAAAGTTGGTGAGTGAGCTGAAACCACTTAGCATTATAGACAATTTTTTAAACTGCATGTCCTCACTTTGCAACTAGACTCCCAGGTGACCTTGGGTAAATCACAAACACTCTGAGGTTTAGTTTTCTCATCTGCAAAGTGGGGCTAAACTCTTGTTCTCTCTCCCTTTGGTTAAGAGAAGCAGCCCGGTGTAGTGGATAGAACACAGGTCTGGGAGTCAGAAGGTCATGGATTCTAATGCTGGCTCTGCCACTTGTCTGCTGTGTGACTTTGGGTAGTCACTTTACTTCTCTGTGCCTCAGTCACCTCATCTGTAAAATGGGGATTGAAACTGTGAGCCTCACGTGGAACAAGGACCATGATCAACCCGATTTGCCTATATCTAACCTAGGGCTTAGTACAGTGCCTGGCATAGAGTAAGCTCTTAACAAATACCATAATAATAATTATTATTAATAATTTAATAATAAAGTTAAGAGGAGCAACTTCTATAATCACTGTCATGAAGAAAGCATACTGATCTGTTGGCTTCCCTACATAAATTTACAATAATAGAGGGTACCAGCTCCTCAGGCATTTGCCCATGCCTTCTTTCCTGCCTGGATCTCCTTCCACCTTCAAATCTCCCAGACTTCATTGGTAGACATGAACCCAGCCTCAGAATTAAATAATGCTTCCCAGAGACCTGACAGGCTGATTGTCAAATGCTTTTGTAAGACTAGTGGCCCAAATAATACCCCACCTCAGAGCTATAAATCTGCACAGGGCCTGTCTCCTGGTCTGTACATGCGGTCACTGTGTCCTTTAGTTTAGACTAAAATCACCAAAAGGTCAGTTTGAACGCAATGCCCTGGTGTTAGCAAGCATCTTTATCCAGTTCAAATGGGATTCAGTGCAGAGCCAAATGGGGGTTGTTATATTTACAAGGAAATCGGGTAACATTTAAAGAGTAAACAAATAATGCAAATACTTAATCTATGGCTTTCAGTTATCAGTTATACAAGTAAGAATTGCTTTTTAAATAGGAACTGAAAACAAAAAAAAATATGCATGCTTCAAGAGGTTCTTTATAGATCTGTTTAAAATCAAAAGTGTTACAGAGGTACTTTCATCAATTATGCTAAATAGTTTTGGGGGATTTTTTCAGTGAGGGCTTCCAAAATGGACACCTCAGAATCACAGTCACATGATTGACTGTTACTATTAGTTGCTATTAGTGCTCGGGGCTGGAAGGAGCCTTCTGAAGGGCCATCTTCCTGCCCAATCATGAAGAACCACATGCTATCTACTTCTCTTTCTAGGCCACAATGAAGCTGTTAATGGAGTTTATTAATAAATTACAAATCACCTCAAGTACAGTTTTGTACCTCTTACTTGAACACCTTTTCTCTCATTTCCTTGTCCAAAACTCCCATTCTTTGCTTGGGATGGTTAGAGAAAGACAGTGTCCCTCTCAAATCTCCAATATCCTTATACCCTGAGGTCAAGACCTTTGTTAATTCTATTGTGTCATACTCTCCCCACTGCTTAATGCACTGCTCTGTATATAGTAAGCACTCCAAAAATATCTTTGATTGACTGGGGAACAGAGAAGCGGGTAAGAGAGAGAGAGACAAGTAGAGAGACATGAAGGAAGAAGAGAGAGAAAGGGAGAAAAAGGAAGAGAAAAAGAGACAGAAAAGGTGGAAATGAAGTAGGAAGGAAAAAATGATGAAAGGAATTGAGGGAAAGAAGAAAGGGGATGGGGCCAAATGAAAAGGGAGCTGGAAAGGGAGCTGGAAACTGTGGTCATTTTATTTGTTTAATTTTAGAAATTTTCAGAACCGTTAAGTAACTTGCAGGAAGAACAGTATTAATAATTTATCTATTTTATGGGTTTTATGTCCAATTTAAAGCCTAAAGCAAGTTAAAGGAAATAAGAGTGCTAATTCAGAAAATCATATTTATGAATGTGCAGGTTTTAGTGCTTATGGATTTATCCTCAGCATGCACATATATATTTATATTCATTTATTTATTCAGTTATTTCATCCTGACATAGGCATGCTATCCTCTGTTATCTTCTTCCTCCTGATCCTACTGTTTGTAAATCATTTATGTCTGCCTATCTCTCTCATTGAATTTTAAGGCCCTAGAGAACAGGGACACTGTTTTTTGAATCTGCTGTTCTTTTCCAAGTAATTAGTACAGTGGTCTGCACACAGTTGGGACTCAAATGCCTCAGACAAAAAATTATACTGTCTGATATCTATTAAACATGTAGAAACAAATGGTTGAATCTAATGCCTTCCATCCTGCCCCTGCTCATTCAGTTCTGGGTAGCTTACTATCTTCAAAATGTCTCAAATTTTGTGGTACAAATTCAGTACTTCCCCTCAATATAACAGAAAACATTACTCACCTCCTGCTCTTCCTAATCTTTACTGTTCTGTGATTGCTGCTTCACAGTGCTCTGTACACAGTAAGATGTTCCATAAATACCAATGATTGATGTATTGACCAATTATCCGAAGCATCTGGAGCAAGTGCACCAGTAGAAAATCCCTAGCTCTGATCTAATTTTTTCTTTCATTTTTCCCTCCCCATTAATTTCCCCTCCCTGCCTTTAGCCTAGGTCCCTTTTGACCACCATATCTTTGTTCCATTCAATTCACAGATTCACTCAATTGTATTTTTTGAGTGCTTTCTGTGTGCAGAGCACTGTAATAAGTGCTTGGAAAAGTACAATATAACAAAAACAGAAATATTCCCGGCCCACAATGAGATTACAATCTAGACCATCACAGATCATGATCCTCTGTCAGGAAGCCTTCCCTGATTTACACTGCCACACTCAAATCTACTGGCACCCTCCCCAGCAACCCCAGACCACATGCTATAGGAACTTCTGAGTCCCTCTCTACAAGCAACTTTTCATCCTCAGAGAGGTATTTCTGTGAGCAGTGAGCAAGTACAGGGGCCGAGTGTGAGTCGTCAGTGTGGTAGAAGTTACATGTATTGGATAATTTAGCTATCCTGCAGCTGTTTCTGTTCCATTTCTAGTTCCAGTAGGTGGGATTAGCGGAGTAGTTCTCTGCTCCATCTGGTTTTTACCTAGTTCAGGGCATTGTACAGAGTTTTACCCAAAGTAGGAATTTCATCATAATTGTAGTATTTGTTAAGCTTTTACTATGTGCCAGGCACTGTACTAAGTGCTGGGGTGGAAAAGCAAATTGGGTTGGACACAGTTCCTAATCCACATGGGGCTCACAGTCTCAACCCCCATTTTACAGATGAGGTAACCAAGTCACAGAGGAGTCACATAGCAGATAAGTGGCAAAGCCAGGATTAGAGCCCATGACTGTTTGACTTCCAGGTCTGTGCTCTATCCACTACACCATGCTGCTTCTCACTACATCATGATGTTTCATAAATGCTATTAATGGTGATGGCGATAAAGATGATAGTGTTGACAATGATGTGGTCAAGAAAGCAAGAGTGACTTCTTCAAAACTCAAATGTTGGTTGAAAGTAAAGGAAAGACTACCAAAGCATGTGCAATGCAAGTCCTGAGTCTGATCACCAGTTCATCCTGTCCAGAATTATGTTTCCAGTGATGAAAAGGGCCTCCCTGCCTTACCCAATGTGCAGTACTTTATAGTATATCATTTACTATCCCTTTTATGTCACCAAATTTATTTTTTTGTAATGTTCTAGAGACTGCTTATCCAAGAACTCTCTAAATCCCATGAATCTACTTGATTCTTTTGGTCTGCACAACTTGTAGTAATGAATTCCATGTTTCCACCCTCTGTGCCAGAAAACTACAAAATGTCATTACTGGGTCAGACCAATGGTCCATCCAGCCCATTCATGTGTGACTTTTAGGAGATCAGGAAACAAAACAAATGAACAGAGAAACTTGGAATCAATAATGTGGTTCCATTAAGATTTAGAAGTATTAATCTCCTTTTTTCAGGAACCTTTGGAATTTAGAGAGACACCAAAATACACTAAAGGATTTTAGAACAGGATCTATACTAGTCTTTCCAAATGTTTCCAGGAATATTTGGTTTCAGGAAAAAATTACTTGGTTTCCAAGAACAATTTATTATGTACCTGATTAAGTGTTCTTATTACCCTGACTTACCTGGATCAGTTTCTTTATCAATTAGATGTTCTTGTGTCTTCATGCTTGGATGTGTAGAGTATTTTGCTCTGATGGAATCCTGGTTTAGGAATGAATCATGCCAGAATGCTTGTCAATATAGAAGTTTTAGAAAAATGCTGTCGAGGTGGGGAGAGAAATGTCTTCCCAATGGAATTTCATTTTCTTAAAATTTCCTTTGATTTCTGTTGTGACTAAATTTCTGAAATGCCATGAAAATTCAGCATTATGACTTTGATGTGATATTGAGAATATATAGTGACATGGTTAATTGATTAGTGTTACAAGCTGCATTACTTAAAGGCAGGAAATGGTAAGCTAGTTTAGATTTAAATCCTAGCTATGTCTGTTCTAAACATTACTTATTTGAAGACATATTAGAAGTTAAGAAAAAAAAAAGTATGCAACCTTCTCTTGATATATAAACCAAGCCTCAAAAAGTGATTCTTTCATTGGAAAAAAAAAATTGAGGCAAAATTCCTAAGTGGTTTCTATCTGTTAGAATCTTGGCAAAAACAGGGAGGAAATATCAGAAACTTAATTATGGCTCTCCTCTTCCCACTAATGTACAAATGAGACAGGAATTATCCACTCCTAGGTCTGCCAAGTGTTTATCTAGCCCAGAACTCAGTCTCCAACATTTGGAGGAATTTAGTAATAGTTCACTACTTGCGTGTCAATCTTCACGATTTGAGTTTACCAAACATCAATAAAATTTTCCTCTACATCCCTAGTCAACCATAAATCATCAGACTATATTCTGTTATACATCTAGTTCCATAGCACGAGGACTGTGTCTTGCAAAACCCCACATTAAGGAAAGTTTGTGCAGTGTTATTCACTCATTCTGATGCATTCACTTAAATTGTTGCTTTAGATTCCATAGGTTGCAGTCGTCACATAGGCTCAAATTCTTTAGATGAATACCACCTAATTCTCTAACAGTGTTCTAGTCAAAATATATGGTGGAAATACCTCTGACAAAACTGAATTTACATATAATTTACCAATCCTCGACTCAAGTTTCTTGGCATGGATAACTTCCATTTTCACCTCTAATTTCAAATAAGGAACAGTATGTTCATTGTGGTACTGTATTTTCTTCCTTCCAATCATTTCTAATGTGTGTGGTTGTAAGGTTCCTTTAGTTCCTGAGGATTTGCTATGTAATTGAAAGTATTTAACTATTCAAGTTGGGGAATAGGATGGGTGTTTAAAGCAGCTGTGATTTGAGCAGAAAACTTCCTTTTGGAATTCTTTATTTATTTATTTATGTTCAGTTTATATAACATGTGCATGGTTTGTAGGCTTCTGGGCATGGTTAGAAATAATCAAGACAATATTAACAATTGATCTTTCCCATCTAACTCTGTATCAAAGCCATGCTAAATCAATGATGTTACTATTGTAGAGCGCTTAGCTGTAATTTACTTTGAAGGTTATTTAGTGTGTGTGTGTGTGTGTGTAACAATGAGCACTTCGTTCCCCAGGTTGTGTTTAAGTGCCTTGACACACAGTGGGGAAATGTCCCCCCATGTTTTGTTATTCTCCTTCCCTGGAATCACTGCATCTTAGGGTCACTAAACCCAATTCATTTCTTTATATTTAAGACCTTAAGGGTAAAGTTTCCCCTAGGGAGTCTCATATGCATTCAACAATGCATGGACCCTGAGTTAGTTATTGAGATCTGGTAAATGGGGGACCTAGTAAAGCTTATATAGAGGGTTTGAGAAGAGTTAAATAGGCATATTTATACTAATACTATGTAGTAGTATAGTAATAATAATAATGTTGGTATTTGTTAAGCACTTACTACTACTAATAATAATAATGTTGGTATTTGTTAAGCACTTACTATGTTCAGAGCATTGTTCTAAGCACTGGGGTAGATACAGGGTAATCAGGTTGTCCCACATGAGGCTCACAGTCTTCATCCCCATTTTACAGATGAGGTAACTGAGGCACAGAGAAGTTAAGTGACTTGACCAAGGTCACACAGCTGATAAGTAGCAGAGCCAGGATTAGAACCCATGACCTCTGACTCCCAAGCCCAGGCTCTTTCCACTAAGTCATGCTGCTTCTCATGAATGGAGGATTATCGTAAGAACAAATGTTAGTACATTGATGGATGGGGCAGAGATGGGTGAAATGTGGGGGTTTCCAACAAGCAGGCTAGGGTCTTACTCTCTTTAACATGACCCACTATGTTCAAAATACACACCTGAGGATCCCAAAATGGATATAATTGGCATATCGGTCCACATGATGCACACCCGATGCCTTTGCGGTACCCATGCGTGCCCACTTCTACGTCCTTACCTCTCCATCTTCCCAAAGTCCCTGCTTCTCCTTCTCCTTCTTCTTCTCCCGACTGTGGCTTTTCAGAATAATTTTGATAAGGTTCTTGGTGGGAAATAGAGGCTTTTTGCCTCACAATTACTCATGATGGCTTATGTCCTGTATCTGTAAAACTGTAAAGCTATAAACTGTACATGCCATCTGTGGCCACTCTTGTCACTCAAACACAGCTAGGGAAAGCAGCGTGGCTCAGTGGAAAGAACATGGTCTTTGGAGTCAGGGCTCATGAGTTCGAATCCCAGCTCTGCCACTTGTTGGCTGTGTGACTGTGGGCAAGTCACTTAACTTCTCTGTGCCTCAGTTCCCTCATCTATAAAATGGGGATTAAGACTGTGAGCCCCACGTGGGACAACCTGATTCCCCTATGTCTACCCCAGCGCTTAGAACAGTGCTCGGCACATAGTAAGCGCTTAACAAATACCAACATTATTATTATTATTATTATTAAAGCCCGAGTTAGCTGCAGCTACAGGAATTCCATTTGGCACAGGATAATACCACTACTTATCATTTTGGTATCCGTTAAATGTTTACCAGGTGGCCAGTGCCGGGGTACTTGATATGTACCCCATCCTCACAGTACTTACATAAATAATTGTAATATAATATGCAGTAGTAAAATTATAATGATATATAGTCTAATATTAATAGTATATGATATCCTACTACTTCCCCTATCTGTAATTTATTTTAGTGTCTGTCTCCCCCTGCAGACTGTGAGCTCCTTGTGGACAAGGCTTGTGTCTATCAACTTTGTCGTATTGTACATTCCCAAGTGCTTTGGACAATGTTCTGTACCCAGTAAGTGTTCAATCAATATGTCGATTGATTGATTGGCTGGTAGATACAATAAAGTCAGATACAATAATGTCTTCTTTTTGTGGGTTTCACAGTCTAAGTAGTAGGGAGAACAACTGCTTATTCCCCATTTTGCAGATGAGGAAACTGAGGCACATATCATCTAAGTGAATTACCCTAGATCACATAACAGGGGAGTGGTGGAGCTGGGAGTAGAACCCAGATGTCCTGATTCCCATTCTTGTGTTCTTTCCACTAGACAATTCCAAATCAGGGTCAGCAGACAGGGACACTGAGTTAATAAGAGTAGCACTTGGAGATAGCTTGTCCATTGCAGACATAAGAATGAAATGCATTTAATGGAAACACCCGTAGGAGAAAAAAATATAGCACCTACCCGGTAGTCTGATAGCTGTGTGTCTCAACCTTTCACATGGTGTCCCGGGAAACCAGTCCCAGGAGAAGATATTTTAACCAACTCCTGTCACATACTCAGTGTTCGTATATTTTATGGTGGGAAAAGTAAATCCCGATTGATAATACTTCTTCCAGGAAATCCAAGTAACTGAAGGTTTGTTTTATGAACCCCATAGCCTCACTGACCAAAACATTTTAGGAAGAGGTAAGGAATTAATACCACTCAGGCACATATGCAGGAAACGGTTAGACAATGGAATCTAATGTTCACTTGCTCCCCAAACTAAGGTTTTTCTATTCCAGTGGGAAGAAGACTGAGGAAAAAATGATCTAGGGGCCATTTTTTGGAGTAAATGAGCTGTTCTGAGTGATTTTGTTGCTGACAATTTCAAGAAGAAAATAATAACCAAAGCAAACTGCTTGAGCCTCATTTTCCTAAAATTGAACTTAATGAACCAGTAAACAATGATTGCTTTGCTCAATCATACCTAAGCAAAAACATCATGGAATCTGTTTCTTCCAACAAAACATGTCTCTTCTTCCCCCAACTCACTTCTGATTGAATTCTCCAGTCTTTAATTAATTTTCAGAGACATTTAAAATTGAAGTAGAGCTATTTGAATCAATCAACTCTCTTATTAACTCTTATGGCCCATATTCCTCCTTTTGATTCTTCTGGACACACTATGTTACTGAAATTGGATGGCTTAGTCTAATGGAATCTAATTAGGGCATAAGCGCCCTCAAACTTATGAAATTTAGATCACGAACTATTCATTATAGAAACACATCGTGGAGCCATGGGGGCAGTGACACTGAGGGACAAATGACATTAACTTCACTTCTAGGGCTTCTGGTGTAAGACGGGTAGCTGTAGTTGACAAAGCCTTTTCAGCCTCTTAGATCCTGAAAGGGCCTACAGATGGAGCTGACATGTTTACTCCATTTTTGACTCCTGCAGGCGAAAGAAAAACAAACACTTCATCCTGGTGGGGTCTGGGGATTGAGAAGTGATCTCATGCCTAGGCCTGAAACCCCATCTGCCTGGGCTTCCAGGAGGTCGTCCAAGGACAAGGCCAGAGTCATGGCATTGGTCTAATTCAAGATGCCTTCTGCTTCCCTCCTAGGTGTCTGCTGCTGTCTTCATTCCAGAAACAACCCCACAGGCACCTGGCTGGTAAATAGCATAAAGCTCCCGCCTCACAGGCTTGGGATTGGTGCTGTGCTTCTAAAGTTCTGACCCTGATCTTATCATCAGGAGCTGGGGAAGGCCAGGTGAAGAGGGGACGGGTTGTTGGAACATCCCCTTTGGTGCCCAGAGCCCAGTGGAGTGAGTTAAGCCATGATGAGTAGCTAGACCTTACTTTCCCTTCCCCCGTCTACCATTTTGCTCCTCTCCTTCCCACTCTCTCTAATCCTCCCCCCACCACAGCTCCCTACCACCCCAATACCCTATCATCCTGATCGATCCCATTTCCCTCCTCCTCCTGTCCCCAGTAAACCTCACTTCTTTGATCCTCCACTTTACAAGACACCACACCAGGTTTGTTCCCAGTGTAAACCAAAAGTCATCAGCCTTCTGGATAACTCAAAACTTGATGAGATTATGCAATTTAGCCAAGAATTGTTTTACTACAGTTGCTACACGAATGTAAACTGTAGCTCGGTGTGGACAGGGAACATGTCTACCAACTCTGTTGTATTGTGGTCTCCCAGGTGCTTAGAACAAGGCTCTGTACACAGTAAACTCTCAATAAATATCATTGATAGTTTGAAATCTTGCAGGAACTATCTGCTGGTTTGCTCTTTTGATGAACTACTCCCTAATAATTAGGGATGCAGTTTTTAACAATGCTAAACTTTCCTCTAAAAATCCCTTATGAACCTCTCATACACTGATTTATCTAAAACACTTGTTAGCTCTATCAAACACGGTTCATCAGACATTACATCAGAAATATATCTTTCTGTATCAGAAAGAAAATACCAATATGTAATATTCATCTTAAAATTTAATGGATTTATTTAGTATGTGATTTATTTATAGTGGTCTGCTTTTTCATTTTTTTCCCTCACCTGGGCACTTTGATGCATTTAAATATCTCCATTACTGCTTGGGTAAAAGGTAACATCTGAACTGACATGACATTTGAAAAAGTGGAGTTCTTTGGCTTGGGTAAAATGTTGAATCTAGAGCTAAGAAAGCTTCAGTCTGTATCTGGGTTAACATCTTAGCATCAGACAGTGTGCAAAGACTTGGTAATACAGCAGAAATAATGCCATTAGCAAAATTGTCTTCAAATTTCACAACATATATTAACATTCTTCGTGGATTTCAAAATATCTCTTGAAAATAAATATACTTTTTTTCAACTGAAGAAAAATATAAAAAAGAAAACTTTCTTCCTCTATTTAAGTGTCCCTTCCTCTTAGGCTGTGACCTCCATGTGAGATAGTGACTGAATTTGATCTCAATACCATGGATTAAGTTTAGCACTTACACAGTGCTTGGCACATAGTAAGCACTTAATAAATACTGCAGTTATCAATCATCAACATCATCATTATCATTAACTTCCTCTTGGACTCTTTTTTTAACACCCACACATTAATGTATGTATAGAACTTCTTCTCAAAGTTTCCTCTAGATCCCAAATTATGGCAGAAGGTATTCAAGAATGATCATTTTTGTTTGCCTTGTTTGGTTAATTGTGTTTGTGAAGCACTTTCTATGTACCAGACACTGTACTAAGCTTGGGGTAGATATAAGATAATCAGGTTGGACTCAGTCCCTGTCCCATATACAGTTCACAGTACTAATCTTCATTTTACAAATGAGGTAACTGAGTCATGGATAAATTAAGTGGCATGCCCAAGGTTATATAGGCAGACAACTTGTGGAGCTGAGATTACAATCCAAGTACGCTAATTCCCAGGGTCCTGCTCTTTCCACTAGGCCATGCTGCAGATGTCCAAATTTACCCTAAAGTCAAGGTATATACATCTTCAGTGCTTAGAAACAGTGCTGGCACATAGTAAGCACTTAACAAATACCACTATTATTATTATTATTTTTGTTACTGTTATCTTCAATAAGCATCATCTGCATTCTGTCATGTTGCACTACTAATTACACAATTATTTAATACCAGTAAAGCATTCCTTGAAGTATTTATGGAAGTTCTTGGACAATTTGAACAGTTACACGATATAGTTGCAGGTCCTTTCTTGAAATGAGTGCCTCATAAGTACTGTAACTGTGTTTAGAAACATCACTTTTACAAATGACATTTTATTGACTTCATTTCAAAAATGCTTAAATCAGATAACATATATTTTAAAATTTAGAATGAAGTAAGTCATTCTTCTCTGTGGACTTCTGTTTCAGTTTGCTTTCAAAGCAATTTTTTGAAGCTCTGTCTTCATAGGTAAAGTGATAGTAAACATGATATTATTACATTTTTGCTAAATAGCATCACTATACTAAGAGTTAAGGTAGATAGAAGAAAATCAGGTCAGACACAGACTATGTCCCAAATGAGACTTTCCAGTCAGAGTAGGAGGGACAACAGGCATACAGATGTCTCTTTACTTGTTTTGATGTGTATATATCTATAATTCTATTTATTTACACTAATGCCCATTTACTCATTTTGATGTCTGTCTCCCCCCTTCTATACCGTAAACTCGGTATACGGGGCAGAGATTCTCTCTATTGCTGAACTGTACTTTCCAAGGGCTTAGTACTGTGCTTTGCACACAGTAAGCACTCAATAAACATGACTGAATGAATGAGGAAACTGGGGCATGAATATGTTGCGTGACTTGTCAAAAGTTACACAGCAGGAAAGTGGGATTAAAATCCAGGTTGTCTGGTTCCCTGGCCCATCCTCTCTCCACCAAACCATGTTGACTTTTTCTGGTCAATTTAATGAAATAGAAAATTTGGGTTCCAACTTTCAAGTTTTTCCTCAGTATTAGTCTTTTGGTCTGAGGTGCCTGTCCTCCTTCACTTGCCAATTCACATTATCATTATTATTATTATGATTATTATTGTTATCATTACTTTTATTACTACCACTATTATTACTACTAATAATAGTGGTATTTGTTAAATGCTTACTATGTTCCATGTAATCTACTAAATGTTGGGATAGATATAAGATAATCAGGTTGGACACATTCTGACTCATGGTCAGGTAGGAGGGAAAATATATATTACCACTGAGTCAGTCAAGTATTCTTCAGGGGTGTGTTAGAAACCTGTTTCAGCGGGACATTACATTGTTTTCTATCATACTGAAGGGCATTCCTCCTTTCTTCCTTTCCTGAGGGTAGTAGGGAACCAGTTAACATAACTTATTTTCTGTCCTCTCCAGCCATCTGTTATTGATGCAGTCATAGGGATATTTCATCCAGAGACCAGCAGGAAAATGGGACTATAATACTGTTATGGAAGCATACAGGGGCTGGTGACTTCCTCCCTGACATGGATCAGGTAAGTATGCTTTTTCCCCTCACTACATTTCAATCTTCATCACATCACAGCTGACTAACCAAGTCCTGCTGTTCACCAGATATCTTAAGGCAAGCTTCACATAGGAGGTGGATGAGACAATTGCTTCACCGTGTTACCACTGGGAGGGGGCAAGCCTCTAGGAAGCAGCTGTTAAAACTTTTAAAATTCCACACCAGTAGGAAACAGTGCCTGTATGATCAATCAATCCGTCCATCATTCAATGGTATTTATTGATCTCTTATTGTATTCAGAGCACTGCATTAAACGCTTGGGAGAGTACAACACAATAGAATTGGAAGACCTGTTCCCAGCTCACAGTGAGTTTATGGTCTAGAGCAATGGCTCTGGAGCTAGGGGGAGCCAGGAATTCTCTTAAATGTTCTAGCCAGATTCAAGGGTTCAAACAGACTTCTGAGTGACATCATACAGAATGGAAGGGGGAGATATTATCTTTATATTTGGATTCGCCTGCCCTACGTGATTGACAGCTGCCATCTGGAGGAACTAAAAACTCTGGGTTGCTCCCTCACTTCACTGTCAGTAGGCCTGGAGTCTGGGGACTGCATTGAGGCTTCTCAGGGAGACAGTGGGGAGAAGGGACAAGGCTGAGAGGAGGAAATTCTGTCTGTGTGTTTGGTAGTCTTGGTAATGAGGACCTCCCTGAATGATTTAGGGTGGAGCTAGTGGCCTGTATTTCCTCAAAAATGACTTTTGCCTGCCCAGAATTCCCTGAAAACCTTGGCATGGCACAAGGTTACACTTAGATGTACATGTAAGATATAGATGTAAGTTGGAAAATGGAGTTTTCCTCTAGAAAATTCCTTTCAAAAAATGCCCCAACCCCATAAAGATTCAAACAGGGGTATCTCACAAAGAGCCTCTTGGGAGTCTCAATTATAGCATCTGTAACCAGTGACTTTGTTAGCATTCCCTTCCCTCTGCTGATGCAGAAAGCTTGCATAAAACCTCTTTAGCTGGCCTGAAGTTGTAGGTCAGAGATTTCACACTGCCTTTTAGTGGTCCACAATTAATTCTACCTTGTCATCTCTTTACAGTAGCAAACAGTTTTCACCCTTCTTTATTAAGCAACTGTCAGCAGACACACTTATTTCTGGCTTTTATAAGAGGTGAGAAGCAACAGATGTATTTGCTTATGATATTCTATTTTACTTCTCTAAGCTACTGGTGTCCATGGCAGTTGAGGAATTCCTAGGATCATCAGTGGTATTTATTGAGCACTTATTAAGCACCTGAGAGAGCACAATACAGCAGAGGTCCTTGCCCAAAATGAGTTTACAGTCTAGAGGATTTGACAACATGGTATCCCATCTGAGGTTATGTAGGATATAAGCTACGTGAACTAGTTAACAATCAATCAATTATATTTATTAAGCTCTTAATAAATAGTACAGTGCAGAGCCCTGTACTTCTGTCCACAAGAAGTTTTCAGTCTAGAAGGGGAGACAGACATTAATATAAATAAAAAAAACACAGACATGTACATAAAAACCTAGTTCCTACTCTTTCACTTATCAGTCCAAATTGATATTTTGAAAATCATAACTCTGGATACCAGTGAGTTCTTGGAATAATTCTAATCGTTTCTAAGTATAATGAAGGCTCAAGTGGTCTGATTTTTTTTTTCCCCATCTGAATCTTCATAAAGGCAGCATCCAAAAGGAGGTAATGTCAGAGGTTAGCTTTCAAAAGCAATATACTAAGGAAAGGAAAATTACTGAGTAACGAGGGATTCAAATGTCATAGAGTGTGATTATTGCGTTAATGGCAATAATACCATTTTTAACAATGGCAGGTTGGTCAGATTCCATCTTACAAATAAAAACTAGTTCCATACAAATATGTAGTGTTCCAGGAGGTCTTAATATTAAAAATGATAGAGTAAGACAATGCTCGTTCAAAGTCTGGGTCTTACTTGTCTTGTCTTATGCTGTCATTTCTGACCCATAGTGACACCAGGGACACATTTCTCCCAGAATGCCCGGCTCTCCATCTGCAGTCAGTCTGGTACTGCATCCATAGAGTTTTCTTGGTAAAAATACAGAAGTGGTTTACCATTGCCTTTTTCTTGGTAAAAATACAGAAGTGGTTTACCATTGCCTCCTTCCACGCAGTAAACTTGAATCTCTGCCCTCAACTCCCTCCCATGCCAGCATAGGTGAGTTAATGTTAAATATACAAAAAAATCACACTCATACTGTGTAAATTTATGAATTTTCTTTTCTCAGAGGCTCAAAGTTTAAAAATGATGAAAATATGTGTGCTTCACATTTATTGACCCCCTTTCTTCTGATGGAGCTGTCGGTAAATTCATTGCATTAACAATTGTGATATTCCTTAAATACTTATTAGGTGGTAAGTACCGGGGTAGATACAATGCAATTAGATCAGATACAAACTTGTTCTCATCTTTGAAGTAAGAGGAAGAACTAGTATTTTATCTCTATTTTTCAGATGAGGAAACTGAAGCACAGAAAAACTTCCAGACTTGGCCAAAATCACAGAGCAGGCTTGTGGTAAAGCAGGGAGTTGAACCCAGGTCTCCTGACTCCCAGGCCTGTGCTCTTTTCTCTAGACCACACTCCCTTTCAAGTAACAGGCTCACCCCAGAGACAAATGAGTTGTCACAGAGAATGATGTCCAGTGTAGACGGTCAGGATTCACTCATTCATTGGTATTTACTGAGAGCCTATTGGGTGCACAGTCCTGTACCAAGTCCTGGGCCAAGGTCAAAGGATAATAATTCAAGTATTACTTATGACCCCCATGGGGCTAGCTCACAGTCTAACCTCACAGTCTAATAATAAGGGAGGGAAGTTAGCAATGGAAAGACAAGGAAATGTTAAAAATAATAATAACAACAAAACATAAGGACTACAAGAAAATTTGAAAGAGCTACGTACTATTTATAATTATGGTATTTGTTAAGCACTTACTATGTGACAAGTATTGTTGTAATCAGGTCTCACATGGGGCTCACGATCTGAGTATGGGAGAAGAACAGGTATTCCTTACCTATTTTACCAATTAGGGAACTGAGGCACAGAAAAGTGAAGTGACTTACTCAAGATCGCACACTAAGCATATGAAAGAGCCAGCATTAGAATCCAGATCCTCTGACTTTCAGACCTCTGCTCTCTTCACTAGATCAGTACTGTTCTCTTCCATTTACCACTAAGGAGGCAGTTTTCAGGCTTCTCAGTGATCTGAAGGACAATTCAGAATTCAACAATCACACCTTTGAACACTTTTGAGGCTGCTGATTCTTATTCTGCATGGAGGGACCCTGGGGGTAGCAATGGAGGAATTTGGGTGAGGAGACAAGGACAATATCTCTCCCAGAGGATTCAGTAAGTCTCACACTCCAAAACAACTCTCTGAGGTTCATCATTTCCTCTTTTATCTCCTGTGGCTCTTTTCCCCATTATACTGTCCAGAAGCTGAGAAGCAGCTTGGCCTAGTGGAAAGAGCATGGCCCTGGGAGTTGGAGGACCTGGATTCTAATTCCAGCCCTGTCACATGTCTGCTGTGAGATCTTGGGTAGGTCATGACTTCTCTGTAACTCAGTTACCTCATCTGTAAAATGGAGATTAAGATTGTGAACCCAATGAAGAACATGAATTTTGTCCTACCTGATTAGCTTGGCCCATAATAAGCACTTAACAAATGCCATTAAAACAAACAAACAAAAAACCCTTCTCCTTCCCTTCTCTGCCTATATTTATTTGTGTACAACCAAGTTTCCATCTCTACCTTTGTTGTCTTTTTTGTCTCGGTGTCTATTTCTGATTGCCTCAGTCTCTGAGGGGCTGTGTTTTGTGTATTTAACTGTCTTTGTGATTCTGTCTCTCCCTGAATTCACAACACCCAATCATGCCACATCAAGTCCCTGCTTAGCACTTGTACCTTAAATCCATCCTCACTACATGTGTACAATGCATATTTTATTTATTCATATAATAATTTTATATTCATGTTTTTCAGTGATCTACTCAGTTATTTTGTCCCAAGATTCTTGGACTGCCCCTTACTTTGTATGCTTCCTACTGTTTTCACTATCTGGACATCTATTCCCTCACCCCATTCACCTCATATGCCTTAGTAGATTGTGAGAATTTGAGGAAAAGTAATATTGCTCTTGCTACTGCAGTACTCTCCCAAGCACTTAGTACAGGTTCTGACACTCAGTATTCACTCAATAAATACCACTGATTTACTGATTGCATCTATTGCTATGTATCTTTTCTTCCAAGCAAGAAGCGTTCCTAGTGATAATGCCATCGTGATGGTAACTTCTTGAACAAATCCTATCTCTCTTCATTCTTGAATGAACTGTATGTAGCACCGTCTTGAAGCAGGTATAGCACTTGTAAAGGAAATGAATCTCTTCTTTACACCATCTTGATTATTTGAGAATATTTATGTTTCCCTATCTATTGGTTTAGCAGTGTAGCCTCCTCTTTCTAAAGAAAGTGTTAGAGTAGTAACATTGTGTATGAAGATTTCTAACTGCACATACAGTTTCCAGTAAGCCAATTTCAGAATGAGGCTGGCAAGAAGTGGTAGTAACTGTTTAAAGAAAGGTATATGGATGATAAAATCAAGCGGATCCAAGGACTGAGCTATTGGGAGAAGATTTGGGCATCTAATCATGGTTCTTGGGGAAAAACTTTAGGGATTTCATGTTGATGATTAGATTGGCTTTTAAGTTGGTCTTGACCTGCCATGGTGAAACATACTTTCAGCCTGGCTCATACGCAGACCTGCTACGCTATAATACTGGGGATACTTCATCAAAATCTGAACCATAAATTTCTTGATTGAATATTCAAGTTTCATTACATCCTAAATAAATGAACAATAATTAGAACAATATCAGGGTAAGGAGGGGGCCCTATAATGATTATATATTTGTATGTAGAGAAGCAGAGAATTAATCAAATGAAATATAAATTATTGTGGATAATTAAGACATCTAGAGATATAGGCTTCAGTGCAATCAGATTTGTGTAAGTGGCAACATAGTTACTTATTTTTCTTTGTTGAAGATGTAAACTTTATACATGAACTTAAGTTGCAATTGCTTCAGTAATTGTAAAGATTTATTTATTATATATATTAGATGGCCAACCATGTGAACTGACTCCTGAAAACTCGAAGAAATGTCTTTGGGGATTGGGAAATCTGGAATTTTCCCCCCCAAGTGGAGACAGCTTATTAAATTAATACTTAAAAATAAAATAGTTGAGGCTGTGGATTACTTTCTTGAGAGGGAAGCAATGAGTCAGACATATAAAGAAAAACATTTTTAAGTGCAGTTATATATAAATAAAAATGGTTTGGGACCTAGCACATCATGGGGAGACAGAGAGAGAGAAGAAGAAAGGGAGAGAAAGATAGGAGAAAAGGGTAGGAAGAGAGAAAGTATAAGCAGGAGAGAAGGGTAAGACCACAAAAGAAGGGAGAAAAAGGGGGAGAGGCAACATGTTATCCTTATCAGCCCATCAAAGGGCAGGGACTGTCTCTATCTGTTATCGATTGTACATTCCAAGTGCTAGTACAGAGCTCTGCACATAGTAAGCGCTCAGTAAATACTATTGAATGAATGAATGATGAATGGTATTTACTGAGCGCTTGCTCTGTGCAGAGCACTGTACTAAGCATTTGGAGAGTACAATATTAACAGAGTTGGTAAGACATTTTCCCTACTCACAACACATTATGTTCAAAGTGATGTTGCTGAAGGAAAGATTTAAAAGCTCTGTTGGATGTGGCTGAATAATAAAAGAAAAAATGCCTTTGGCCCATTTAATTCACTCATTATTCAGAAAATACTTCAAATTCAAATTTGAATTAAAGTTTAAAATTTAAAGTTACATCTCATTTCAAACTATGAATTAAAAAAAATAGATGTTTATTTTAAAAACTGAAAAAGTACAGTGCAAGATGTCAGAAAACATTTTAGCTTGGCCATGAAACAAAGCACAGATATTCTCCTGGTAGTGTTTGCTCCATCCCCAGATTTTTCCAGGTCCAGTTCTTGTGATGAATATTTCCATTTCCTTGTTCTCTTTCTTCTCTTTCTCCCACTGTCTTTGAAGAGGATTGAAACTCCTCCAAAATTGACAGTCGGAACTGTGTAATGGATAGTTTCCAAGGCATGTTTGTGGCTGCAGGGTAACAGCAGGAACAAGTAAGAGTCACCATCATGGTCACGATCATCATCAATCACCTGTCATCAGTTTATCACATCAGCATCATCATATCATTGCCTCACAATCACATTTACTGTTACTATAAGCCAACAATGAAGCACTATTCTGTGCAAATATGGACACTGAAAACTGCTCTGTGCAGAAAACTGTACCAAATATTAGGGAATGTATAAGAGAAGTAAAAAGGCACCACCCTTTCCTTGTTTCTCATGTTGTTGTTGTAACTTTTTGTTGTTTCCTTGCTTTATTTCACTTTTCCTCCACACCTAATTTAGTAGCCTAGGGTCACTAAGGGATTAAATTAAATTAAAAAACAATTTCCTAATGACCTAAATTGAAGCAGACATTTGGTCTCTGGAATTTTTGTCCTCTTCCCTTTTTCTATCTGGCCATGCTCTTGCTCTAACTGCCTCTCTTACTAAGCAAGCTCTGGGGATCCTGTCTTCCTTTGACTAATATTCCTAATATTCTTAAGAGAGACTGGTATTCCCAGTATGTGTTAAATCAATACTGTTTTATACTGATAACGAGATAGAAAGACTCCAATCTTTTGACATCTTGGCCAAAACTTGACCATATCACTAGGAGATACACAACTAAATTGGAAGAGAGGGAAATAAAATAGATATTATTTACTTTGAGTATTTGCTCAGAAATGTTTTGGTTGAAGAGGTGCTGAATGAATTTTCCTGTGCATTTCATTCATTGTTTTAGGTCAAAGGAATTTGAAACTGGAACACTCCCTAGTGCAATGCTTTTACAATCACAATATTTCTGACTAAAAACTTAGATTTTAAAAATTAAATTTCAAAATAGCCCTTATGCAGATTGAAAATGACATTCTTATGTGAAAAGACACTCATATTGTAAGTTTTGGGGGTATTAGGCAACTTTTTCTTGTAGTCAACATTGCTGAAGAGTATTCTGCTTTTCATAGGATTCTTTCCTTCTAATAATAATTATGAGGCACTTGTCCATTTTATTTTCTCCAGCTTAGTACTTTTCAAGGCGATACCATATGAACTCTGTTATTTAGGGGCATAACAATAATTGTGGTCTTGTTAAGCCCTTTTAGTGCCAAGCACTGTACTGGAAAAATATTGTTTCTGGTCAGTCCCTATCCCACACAAGGATGACAGACTAAGTATGAAGGAGAGCAGAAGCAAGGTCCCCATTTTACAAATGCAGAAAACTGAGGCACACAGTGGCTATCCAATGTCACAGAGTAGACAAGTGGCAGGGCCAGGATTTAGAACTCAGATACCCCCTGAATCCCAGGCCTGTGTATTTCCCACTAGGCTAATGCTGCTTCACATGAGCAGAAGGCTCTGAAGGCACTTTAGCAGCCATCTGCAAGTCAACTCAAAACTCCAGTTTCCTGGAGAAATGTAAATCAGCAAATTGGGAGGGAAAAGGGGCTTCTTTTAGAAACAACATAAATTTCCTGCCTGGCTTGAAAGAATGCCTTCTTTCAATGTGATGGATAGGTTTATTTTTGATGCTGCATATAAAATGTTCTGAAAATTTTGAAACGTTGACTGAAAGTCCTCACTGTTGGTGATATTGAGTTTCACTAAAACCTTTTTAATTGGTGTAGGGACAGGAGGCTGCTACTTTTGACTCCTTAATCCCCTCCCCCATTCTCTCAATATGACCCTTCTCACTCTTAACCCATCCATCCTAGAAAATACTTTTTCCCCTATGTGCCCTCCATCTGAGTCACACCCCCTTATGTGTCACATGTGTTTCTGTACCTTTTAAAAACTTGATAGTCACCCTGTCACCAGCCCCAAAGCTCTTATGCACATATCCGTATACTCCCTGTTTCCCCTCTCTGTAATTTATTTTAATGTCTATCTCTTTCTGTAGAATACAAGCTCCTTGCAGGAAGGAATTGTATCTACTTATTCTATTGTACTGTCCTCTCCCAAGTGCTTAGTACAGTCTACTTATATAATAAATAACTGATGGATTACTTGAAGTCTGAGGGGGCATTAATAATGTGGAGGTGGCACAAGTCTGGCAGTGGGGAAGACTTCGCCTTGACACTGCTCCTCTAGGCCCTTTGGGTCAGAGACTGTCTGGAGCTGCTGTCCACCTCTCCTATACCAATACTGAAATGTCTGTTTTAGGGAACGTGTAACAGAAGTAAAAAGCACCATCCCTTCCTTGTTTCTCATGTTGTTATTGTAACTTCAGTTGTTCGGGTTTTATTTCACTTTGCCTCCTCACCTAATTTAGTAGCCTAGTCTATAAGGGATTAAATTAAATTAAAAAACAATTTCCTAATGACCTGAATTGAAGCAGACTTTTGGTCCCTGGAATTTTTGTCCTTTTCCCTTTTTCTTCCAGCTGGGACTCCAAGCCAAGGCCAGAATTGCTTCCAGAGGGAGCATGGAGGCAGCAGTATTCATTAAATTGCATTTATTATGTTCTTACTGTGTGTAGAGCACTGTACTAACCACTTGGGAGAGTGTAGCAATAAACAGACACATTTCTTGCCCACAACGAGCTTACAGTCCTACATCTCAGCACTTAGAACTCCAACCTCTTGGAGCTCTTCTTTACATACAGACTGACATATCCTGTTACTCTAATATACTCACTCAGCTGCACAACCACACTTTCCTCTTCCTCCTATCTCTAAGTTATTTTAATGTCTGTCTTCTATAGTGGGTTGTAAGCTCCTTGAAGGCAGGGATCATGTCTACTGACTTTATGGTACTCACTCAAGTACTTAACCCAGGGCTCTGCGTACAGTAACCATTCAATAAATACTATTGATTGCCCAAGCACTTAGAATGGTGCCCTACACACAGAAAGTGCTCAGTAAATACAACTGATGTACTGATTGATTTATGTAAGTGTTCTATATACAGTAGGCACGAAGTAGATAATATTTACTGTGAGTGCCTACTGTATTTACTATTTACTGTATTTACCATTTACCAGAATGTCCTCTCTCTTTATATCTTACAGACAATTATCCTCCCCACCTTCAGAGCCTTACTGAAGGCACATCTCCTCCAAGAGGCCTTCTCTGACCAAGCCCTCATTTCCTCCTCTCCCACTCCCTTTTCCGTCACCCTGATTTGCTCCCTTTATTCATTCCTCCCTCAGCCCCATGGCACTTATATACATGTCTGCAATTATTTATATTAAAGTCTGTTTCCCTCACTACACTGTAAGCTTGTTATAGGCAGGGAATCTGTCTACCAATTCTATTATATTGTCACACTGTACTCTCTCAAGCGCTCAGTACTTTGCTCTGCATTCAATAATGATTGATTAATTGATTGATGACATTAATTAGGTAGAGAAGATCATGTGGTTGCTTTAACTTCCTCAGCTACAATGATACCCAGAACAGTGGCCTGGTGCAGTATCCAGGACCTATCAAAACCTATTTTCTTTGCTCTTCTCTGCCAGTGAGAGACACCAGGACACACTTTTCTGAACCTTTCCTTTCCATTCCTCCTGGCCCTTGCCCTAGAATAATATTGGAACACTACAGCATTACCTGAATTCTCATTTATCGGCTGACAGAATTTGAAAATTTGAATACATTCAGTCTAAATCATTTGACTCATGTTTTATTGCAATCTAAATGAAACACTGGTTTAGCTACAGGTAGGACACGGTCTCTGTCCCACATGAGGCTAACAGTTGAACTGAAAGGGAGAACAGGTATTGAATCCCCATGCTATAGAAGAGGAAACTGAAGTATAGAGAAATGACAAGCCCAATGTCATTCAGCGGGCAAATGATGAAGGAGGGATTGGAACTCACGTCCTCTGACTCGCAGGCCTGTTATTTTCTCTAGGCCTAGCTGCTTCGAAGATTTTTTTTTTTTTTTAATTTCACTTGCTTAATGAAAGTCAGGATTTTGCAGTGGAAAAGCAGAAAAAGATATTATTGTTACAAAAAAAGGGAAAATCTTGAGTTATATTTTGTAATGTTCTAATCAGCTTCAGCGAAGTACAATGCTATGTGAATAATAGGTTCATGTACCTTTTTCCAGGACCAAAGATCAGTTTTTTCTTAGGAAAAAAAAATTTGAAGGAGGAGGAGTTAATAATAATGCTGGTGATTGTTAAGTGCTTACTATGTGCCAAGCAGTGTTCTAAATGCTGGGGTAGATGCAGGGTAATCAGGTTGTCCCATGTGGGGCTCACACTCTTAATCCCCTTAATCCCCTTTTTCCAGATGAGGCAACTGAGGCACAGAGAAGTTAAGTGGCTTGCCCAGAGTCACACAGCTGACAAGTGGTGGAGCTGGGATTAGAACCCATGACCTTTGACTTCCAAGCCCGTGCTCTTTCCACTAAGACACTAGGGGAGAGAGGATGAGCCATGAGTCAGGAGGTCATGGGTTCTAATCCCAGCTATACCACTTGTCTGCTGTGCAATCTTGGTAAGTCACTTCTCTTCTTTGGGCCTCAGTTACTTCATCTATAAAATGGGGATTGAGACTGTGTGCTCTATATGGGACAGAGAATATGTCCAATCTAATCACGTTGTATCTACCCCAGTGTTTACAACAGTGCTTGGCAAAGACTAAGCATTTAGCAAATATCATAAAGGAGGAATGAAATGGATAAAGAGAGAATAAAATAGGGAAAGAAAGAGAAAAACGTCTCTTGATATTTGAGAATGACTATGATTACTGATGATGGCATTCTAACCATGTGAGCATACGTAATTGAATAGGTTCCATATCATCTTAGTGGAAATCCCTTCACTGAATCAATCAATGGTATTCATTGAGTACTTATTAGGTGCAGAACACTGAACTAAGAGCATGAAAGAGGTCAGTATAGTAGGTAGGCAAGATTTCTGCCCATAGGGATCTCTTACTTCCCCTTGAAGTGATGGCTAATTAATATCTGCTGGTGAAAATTAGTCATAGGGGTATTCCTGCACCCAATCCTTAGTCAGGCCACCACCATGTGATTTTCCTGGTTCCCCTTTCCAAAGCCCTAACTTTCCTCTTGTCTCCCTGGTTCTCCTCCACCTCCTCTATTTTAAATGTATGTCTATACTTTCACTATTCCGGATCCAGTGAGGTAGATTTCACTCCAGCTGCTACTTGTAACCTAGTTGATAGAACAAGAGCCTGGGAGTCAGAGGTATCTGGTTCCAATCCTGGCTCTTTCACTTGTCAGCTGTGTGACCTTGGGCACTTCTCTGTGCCTCAGTTACCTTATCTGTAAAATGGAGATTAAGACTGCGAGCCCCTCATGGGGCAGAAAGTGTTCAACCTGATTTGCTTGTGCCCACCTCAGAGCTTAGTACAATGCCTGGCACATAGTAAGTGGTTATCAAATACCACAATTATGATTACTGTTACTATCATGATTAAGAATTAGAGAATCTCCACCTAATCCACCCTTTATGGATTTTACTTCTAGGGCCTCAGAAGTCAGAGAACTGGTGACACCACGCTTCTTCTCCTCCTTTTCTTCTGCCACCTGCTCTTCCTGTATTCCACCCCAATCTGGCCCTAACGCCCCCAGCCTTGCAGCCCCAGGATGTGGGAAACAACGGGTGTGGAAGGGACTGGGGGCTGGTTGAAGTGACAGCAACAGCAAATGGAGGAAGCAGCAACGAGGTTGGTTCTATTGGAGCAGTAGAAAAAAAAAAATAAGAGTTACAAAAATAGAAGTATAACAGAAGGGTATGTGGGAGAATGAGGAAGAGGGGAGGCAAGTTCAGGGTATGAGGAGGAAACCCAGAAAGCGGAGGCAGGCGGAAGGAGTGGGCCAGGATCACATATTCCGGGGCGGGAGGGACTAGCTCTATATAGTTGAACAGGATCCTGGAGTAGCTAAATTGGCTTCTCCGATGGATAACTCATGAAAATCCCTGTGTGGCCAATATGTATTATTATTATCATTAATAATAATAATTGTGGTATTTAGCAATTAACAAGTGCCAAACATTGTGCAAAGCCCTGGGGCAGATCAATCAATCAGTGGTATTTATTGATTGCTTACTGTGTGAAGGGCACCTTGCTAATCCTTGGGAGAGTAGAAACCATGAAGTTGGTATTCATTCTATCATGTTTGAGTGCTTACTATGTGTGAAACACTGTATTAAGTACTTGGGAGAGTATGATGTAACAAACACATTCCCTGCCAACAATGAGCTTACAGTCTAGAGATGAACTTAGGGTGTAGAGGTAGTCAATAGACACATTCCCTAGATAAAATGCAATACGATCAGTCTACTCCTAACAGTGCATATGCAAAAATCAATCCCTTGCTGTAATGATGTCTGCTACTTGCAGTTACTGTTGCTGTTTTCAAGGCTGTGTCTTGATATCTTGATTTTTATAAAATCTTAGCCCTTTGATTGCCCCAACGGTATCATTTGCTGCTGCTTCCCAACAGTTTTCTACCATGAACATTGTTTAAGACTGTGCTTCCCTGTGTGCTTAAATCATTTGTTCTTACCTCCCTGCCTGGATGTGCCCCATTTCAGCCTCATCATATAGTAACTTCTTGGGAATGCCGCTATTATCCATTCTCTCAGGGTTATGCTCAACAAAACAAAATGATGTTACCAATGTTACATGGGAGAACCTGGACTTCCTTTCTTTTCACTTTGAAAGAAAAGCATATCTCTGTTGAATTAATGGATTATTTCTAAGCAACTTACTAAATGCCATTGGTAAGACCTTTGATGGAAATTTAAATAGCACTTCACACCATCATATCTCTGTTTTAATTGACCTGATTACAAGAGTACATTAGAATTGTGTTTGCATACATTTATAACATTTTTTTGTGAATTTCCAAATGAATATGACATTTTTCCTCCACAAAGTCAAAATCACAGAGGCAAGTGTCCCATGAGTAAATGACCAGAATCTCTGATATAGAAATTCCCACATTCACATGGCCTATAGAATGATTACCTAGTTTCCTTAATGGATATTTTCACTGTGTTGGATAGAAAGCTGATAGAGAACTAGGAATGATTGTAAGCTTCTTGAGTGCATCCTAGTAATTCTACTGTATCCTCTCAAGCACTTAGTAGAGTGTTCTCGAGGTAGTAGGTGCTCAGACTCGAAGTGATAGAAGAGATTGTTGTGCTCATGAACACAGTGCCACTAAAGGGACGCATCTATTCTAAAACACAAACTTTTTCTTTAGTGTGGGGTCAGACAAGACCCCCCGTGTTAGGGTATTGAGTGTAGTTCCATAAGTCTCCTTCGACAAAAGATAGTCTTGCTAAAATTAGTGATGGCTGATCTAATTGTCAGTTGAAAGCCCTGGTTGAGACTGCAAAATAGTCCATAGTTTGGGTGCATTTCTCCATCAGTATTGACCTCTGAATCTCAAGATGTTTGAAAATGTCTGTAGTTAGTTGATGGGAAAGTGTTTCCTTGATGCCCTGGTGTCCATAAGCAAAAATGCTGCATAACGTATCCTGAATCAGTGCTATTTATTGATCAATTAAATGTGTGCAGTGTACTGCCTAGGAAAGTACAGTAGAGTTGGTAGATAGGATTCAAAGCCTTCAGGAGCTTTTGAGAAAACCTGGGCTTTTGATACAACCAAATAATCAGTCAATTGATCAACCATATTTAAGCCCATACTATGTGCAGAGCATGGGTTTGAATTCCGCTTTTGCCACTTGTCAGCTGTGTGACTGTGGGCAAGTCATTTAACTTCTCTGTGACTCAGTTACCTCATCTGTAAAATGGCGATTAAGACTGTGAGCCTCAAGTGGGACAATCTGATTACCCTGTATCTACCCCAGCGCTTAGAAACGTGCTCTGCACATAGTAAGCACTTAACAAACACCAACATTATTATTATTACTAAGAGCTTGAGAGAGTACAGTAATAGCATTGGTAGTCACGTTTCCTGCCCACAAGGAGTTTTCAGTTGAGTAACAGTAGGATGATGGTGGCGGTGAATGGACCAAACTGATTCCATCCACTATGACTCAACTCAATCCCTGTTATATTAGCTTTTAGGTGGATCTGTTGCTACAGAAGTGTGTGTGGCACTGTCCTATAATCTCCTGAAAAATTTCCATTCTAATTCTATCACTGGATTGCACTCTCTACAGGGTGAGGGGCAAAGTTTAAGCATAGGCAAATATCTCAGGAATTTGGGGGATAGAGAAGGCCCGCTGGATTCAAGTAACGACATGTTCTACCACAAAATCCAGGCTCTGGTTTAGAGCTTTTCCCCAGACTCGACAGCAGTTCATAAGGTTGAAACATCTAATGTTTTCCAGAAAGGCAGTGATGATAGTTGTTTGTCAGTCCTTGTAAAGCCAAGAGGAAAAACTGGCAGATTTTTGTTATTTGACTGTTAGTATCACAGCAGGAGGGTAAGGTGCCGGATTGTAAAGAAACATTACCTTGCAGTACACCACTTCTCTCTCTCAGGTCTGTCTGCTGTTCTTCTTGGAAGATATAAAACCAATACATTTTTCAGTCCCTTTTTTACTCATTTAAGCAGACGTTACGTATAACGCATTAGGGATATCTTTCATTTTGAGGTATTGGTGACACCTACATGTTTTATGGTAGCCTCGGAGGTTCTTTAAATACAATAATTGAGAAGCAGTGTAGCCTAATGGATAAAGCACAGACCTAGAAGTCAGAGGGACCTGGATTCTAACCCTGACTCCACCTCTTGTCTGCTGTGTGACCTTGGACAAATCACTTCACTTCTCTGTGCTTAAGTTACGTCATCTGTAAAATGGGGATTAAGACTATCGACTCTAGGTGGGACATGAACTATGTTCAACCTAATTACCTTCTATTTGCCACAGTGCTTAGAGCAGTGACTAGCACATACTAAGTGCTTAAAAAGTACAATAATAATAATAGTATTTGTGAAGCATTTACTAAATACCAAGTATCACTAAAGATGCGGTATGATCAGATCAGCTACAGACCCTGTTCCACAGTCTAATTTGGAGGGAGAACTGATATTTTATAGATAGGGAAACTGAAGGACAGAGAAGTCAAGTGTTTTGCCCAAGGTTTCTCAGCAGGTGACAGAACCGGCATTAGAACAGCAAGGAGTAACATTGCCTAGTGGGAAGAGCACAGGCCCTGGAGTCAGAGTTTCTAATCCTGGTTCTACCTCTTGCCTGCTTTGTGAGCTTGGACAAGTCACCTAACTTCTCAGTGCCCTAGTTGCCTCATCTAGAATGTGGAGATTCAATGCCCCTTCTCCCTCCAATTAGGCTGTGAACCCCTTGTGGGGCAGGGACTGTGTCCAGTCTGATTAACTTGTATCTACTCCAGAGCTTAGATGAGTTCTTGGCACATAGTAAGGAGTTGCTAACTGCCAAAATGACCATAATGACCATAAAACCCAGCTCTCCTGATTCTCATCTCTGCACTCTTTCCACTAGATCATGCTGCTTCCTGCCTTTGAAAGGACATTTTCTTCTATGGCTACCTGATAGAAATAAAATCCTTTTTCACATATTAGCTTTCTTGTGTTTCAAAAGTGCTTTGCAAAATGTTATTTTGGGGAGACATTGCACCCACGTGCCTCCTTGTACAGATTTGGGGATCCTATAGACCTGTCAACTTGGATTTGACACTTGAACACGTGGTTGCAGTTTCACTTCAAAATTAATGATGCCCTTATTGCCCAGTGTACCATATGTAGGTCATCCATCTTAAATTAATATTTAAAGGGAATGAATATTTTAGTTCTTCAGAGTTGAAGCCAGTAACCTGGAGGGCACGGTCTAGTTTAGAAATTTGACATCCATCCAGATCAACAGTGACCAGAAACGGCAGTTCTCCAGAGATGATGGGGGGAAAACTGTGTAAAATGAAGACAATGAATCTCTCCAATTTCCAGTAACGACATTCCCATTTCCCTGTCCAGGCTTGGACCATCCCCTCATTTTTGTTCAGTTTTGTTTTGTTTTGGGTGAGGGGTTGATTTTGTTTCCTTTTTTTCTCTTGGGGTGATGTATGTGCTTTTCTTTCTAAGGCCATACTACTCCTGATGGAGGAAATGAAATTCACCTTCTGTGGGAGGTGATGGCCCATTTCATTCAATAATTCATTCAATTGTATTTATTGAGCACTTATTATGGGCAGAACACTATACTAAGTGCTTGGAATGTACAATTCGGCAACAGATAGAGATGATCCCCACCCAACAACAGGCTCACAGTCTAAAAGGGAGAGACAGACAACAAAACAGGACAAAACATAACAAGTAATCTGGTGTAAATATCATCAAGATAAATAGAATCATAGATATATACACATCATTAAAATAAATAGAGTAATAAATAATATATGCAAATATGCACAGTTCTGTGGGGAGGGGAAAGAGAGGGGAAGAGCAGAGGGCAGGAGAAGGGGGAATGAGGAGGGGAATGCCTCTGTGTTTTTATGAGGAGGTATGTATGTAAACTTTAAACTCCAGCTCCTTTGCTTTACCAGTGACAGAGGGAAATTTCCTCATGGAGCCGTGACAAGCAGATTTAGGTTGCTCATTGTGGGCAAGGAATGTGTCTGTTTATTATAACATTGTAATTGCCCAAGCACTTAGTACAGTGCTCTGTATGCAGTAAGGACTCAACAAAATATGATTGAATAAATGAATGAATTTTCCAACTTGGGTCTTCTCTGAGCCCTTCTGCTGCTCCTATCATTGACATTTCCCATGAGAAAATGAGAAAGAAGATGCTGACTGGAATTGTACACCCTGTTGCATTTGCCTACCCCCTAGCCCATCCTTGTGATTTTGGGGGCAGTCTCCTGGGGGACA
Organism: Ornithorhynchus anatinus; assembly: GCF_004115215.2. NCBI lineage: Eukaryota > Metazoa > Chordata > Mammalia > Monotremata > Ornithorhynchidae > Ornithorhynchus > Ornithorhynchus anatinus. The sequence goes on from NC_041745.1 coordinate 32,921,376, forward strand.
AATATCAACTTTTTTATCATATTTGTTAAGCGCTTACTATTGGTCAAGCACTGTTCTAAGTGTTGGGATAGGTACAAGTCAATCAAGTTGTATGCAGTCCCTGTCCCACCTGGGGCTCACAGAGGGAGAACATGCATTGAATCCTCATTTTACAGTTGAGGAAAGTGAAATCCAGTTAAGTTAAGTGACTTAAGTGACTTGCCTTAGGTCTCACAGCCAGCAAGTGGTAGAGTTGGGGTTAGGACCCAGGTCCTCTGACTCGCAGATTGGCACTTTTTCCACTAGCCCATGCTGCTTCCCACTTCTCCATAAATGGGAAAGTAAATAATAATGTTGGTATTTGTTAAGCACTTACTATGTGCCGAGCACTGTTCTAAGCGCTGGGGTAGACATAGGGGAATCAGGTTGTCCCACGTGGGGCTCACAGTCTTAATCCCCATTTTACAGATGAGGGAACTGAGGCACAGAGAAGTTAAGTGACTTGCCCACAGTCACACAGCCAACAAGTGGCAGAGCTGGGATTCGAACTCATGGGATTCGAACTCATGAGCCCTGACTCCAAAGCCCATGCTCTTTCCACTGAGCCACTCTGCTTCTCCAAAGTGCCAACCCAGGTTTAAGTCTCTTTCATTCTTCAAAAGAAACAACACACAAATAAATGGGAGAAACTCAATAACTTATACCTGCACCTCTGTATCAAAGCTGATAAAATCCTAATGCTACATTAGTTCTAAACCTGGATCCTCCACTTACCTACTATGTGACCTTGGGTAAGTCACTTCATTTCTCTGTGCCTCAGTTCCCTTATCAATAGAATGGGGATGAAGACTGTGACCACCAGCACCACCCCCCAGCATGTGGGACAGGGACTGTGTCCAACCTGATTAGCTTATATCTTCCCCAGCGCTTAGTACAGTTCTTGGCAGATAGTAAGTGCTTACATAACAAATACTTTGAAAGTGCTATAGTCATACAATGGCCTACAATATTGCCTAGAAAGCTTCCGGATAGTAATAATAATAATAACAATTATGGTATTTGTTAAGTCCTTACTATGTGCCAAGCACCGTACTAACTGCTGGAGTAGATACAGTATCATTAGGTTCCACATGGGGTTCACATTCTAGGTAAGAGGGAGAACAGCTATTGACTCCTCATAGGCAGATGAGGGATCTGAAGCACTGAGAAGTTAAGTGACTTGCCCAAGATCACAGCAGGTGAGTGGCAGACCTAGGATTAGAACCTAGGTCCTCTTTCTCCCAGGCCCATACTCGGTCCACTAGACCACATTGATTTTTGTCCTTTCAAAGTGCTACTGAAGGCTTAAATACAATCTAATGAACCCTATTAATTTCCCCTACTCTCTCTCCCTGTCTCTTTTTTTTTTTCTCTCTCTCTCCATCTGTCTCTCTCCCTTTAGATCTAAATTCCTTGCCAGCAGGGATCATGTTTACTAATTCTATTGTGCTCTCCTAAGTCCTTAGTGCAGTTCTGTGCACAGAGTAAATGCTCAATAAATGCTATTGCTTGATTAGTTGGAGATAGTGCAAGATAAGAGTTGGATTGAGGAGGAAATGGTCAGATGCTTGGGAGCTACCCACTTCCCCAACCTCCACCAGGCATCCACCCACTGGTTTCAGCCAGGATAGGGAAGTAGTGCTCCCTTACTCTCCCAAATGCTTAGTATAGTGCTCTGCACTCAGTAGGTGTTCAATAAATACTATTGAACTATATGTTTTCCTTTTTTGGGGGGGAGATTTCTTTTTAGAGTTTGTGATAGAAAATATGAATGTTTATGTGATGTTATTCTCTCTTGTTACTTTAAAAATATTAAACAATAATTTTGTGATGTTTACTTTTCAGCATTATGGCATGCAAAGGGATTCCATATTGTTTTTCCAGAGGTTCTGGAACATAAGTTAATTTATGTTATATAAGTCTAGGAAAACTCTGCGATACAACCACTTTCCAAAGGACATAGCCTTACTGGATAATGGGCATGACTCTACGCTTAACAGACAGAAAAATGAGTCCAACATTGAATTGCATTTTCTTAGTAACAAACATGGGAAAGATTCTGTCAAAACCTGAGCAGTCAGTAACTGTTTTGGGACTTTGCCAGAAGCTCTCAATTTCAATTGTTGCTTTAATCTGGCTCATGCCATGAATTATTTCCTAGACTTCAGCAGCCTCTAAATTATTGTTCCATTAAGGTCGTAAAGTTAATCCCTTGAACATACTTTACTACCAATAAATATGCTGTACTGAGCCTCATTTAGAGTATTACCAGCAGTACTCACTATTGATACGGCAACAGAGGAGCTATTTCATCGAGGTAAAGCTCTGTTCTGCTAACATACTTTGAAACTGCTTAAAATAAGGGAAACATTCCATATATTACCAAAATGCATTCCATGTGATAGTTTGGATATAGTAGTTTATGAGTTATGTTGCCTGCATACAAGCACAATATTATTACAGGCTAAAAATATTTCCACCTTAACTTAATTTGAATGAATATGGGACCCAGAAGACTGATCAACTTTGTTCTCATTCTTATTCTTTGTTATTGTTTGCCTTTAAATATGTATTTTATCAAGAGAAAATGATTAATCTATTGGAGAGCAACTTCATCAAAGCCTCTAAGAAACCAGTAGTTATCGTGTTCATTCTACGCCCATATATTAATGTCTCATTTCTACTTAGAGCAAAGACATATAAAATGCAAAAAGTTATTTACAGAGGCATTTTAAATATATGTGAAGAGAGATACTTAAAGAAAGCTTTTGTTCCTCATTTCCATATCTTAAGTCTATATTTCATAGCCCTGGCATTGGAAGACAGAAAAAGGTTTTTTCCCAAAAATCCGGTGAGAGGCCAGAAGTGCACTTTAAAAATGTTAAAACAAGAATTTGATAGTATCACACAAATTAAAGCCACCTTGGAGGTAGACATCAAGGTAACCAGATGCTGTAATAGCAAGTAAGAACCTTAGGTCATCAGAAATGCTAGTACTGGGTCAGATCAATGATCCGTGCAGTAATTCGTCTCCAATTGTAGCAACAGGATGCTTGGAAGATCTGTGGAACTGTTATCAATCTGGACATCTCAACTAAATCAAAGAGGTGTCCTGCTTAATGGCAACAATTCTTCCCTCTTCTTCCTTAACTCGCCTTCCTCCTGTGACCCATTGTTGACTTCCTCTATGAATGCATCCACTCTTGAAGCTGACAATATTTTGGGTTGCCCAACTTTGGGACCAATCCCTAATATTCACCCCTCCTGGCCCCTGCCTTCCTCTGGATGAAGACTTGTGTCTCCCCTTTTGTGTTATTGTACTCTCCCAAGTGCTTCGTACAGTTCTCTGCACATAGTAAGTGCTCAATAAATATGATTGACTGATACAATGTTTGTAGTTGGGCAGATGGCAGGTAAGAAGAGAGTGTGACGGTCCAGAGTGCCTAGAGAAAACAGGAAATGGCCCAGAATAATAATGATGATATGCATTAAACATTTACTCCGTGGCAAGGATTCTGCTAAGTTTTGAGGTTGATACAACATAATGAGTTTGGCCACTGTTCTTGTCCCACTGGGGTCTCACAATCTAAGTAAGAGGGAGAACAGGTAGAGATGAAGAACTGAAGCCCAGAGAAGTTAAGTGTCTTGCCAAGGCCCCATGTCAGGCAAGTAGCCCAGCTGAGATAAAGTCAAGAAGCATGATCTTTCCAACTAGGCTATTCCTGTCTCCAAGAAATTTCTAGAGTAGGGAATCTGTTCATTCCAAAATGATTGCTCATCTATAATAATAATGTTGGTATTTGTTAAGTGCTTACTATGTGCAGAGCACTGTTCTAAGTGCTGGGGTAGATACAGGGTAATCAGGTTGTTCCATGTGAGGCTCACAGTCTTAATCCCCATTTTATAGATGAGGTAACTGAGGGCCCGAGAAGTGAAGTGACTTGCCCACAGTCACCCAGCTGACAAGTGGCAGAGCCAGAATTCGAACCCATGACATCACCTGGCCAAGGTTTGAAAAGGAGTAGGGGTGCAAGCAAAGCAGGAAATAAATTCCCAAGCCAAGAGTCAGGGGTTGAGGATCAAAATAAAAGAAAGTGAGAGCTGCTATTAGCCAAGAAAGCCTAGGATCAGGATGATTGAGAAGATTTGCTAGGGAAGTGCAGCAGTGGATTTCAGTGGGGCAGAAACCTCTAGGTTTATGGTAGGAACAAGTTCTAGGTCAGGAATGAGTAGGTATTCCTGGACTTTCTTGTGGGCAGGGAACATATGCAACAGCTCTCTTGTATTATACTCTCCGAAATGCTCAGTACAGTGTTCTGCACACAACAAGAGCTCAAAAAATATCAAAGATTGATAATTTTATATAGCTATTGTTACCATTAAAATCCTTAACTAAGTAAATTCTGCTTATTCATTTATTTATGCACAAAAAGTGTGCCTGAGAATCTGGTGATGGAACCAATAACTGTGGCTACAGCCATAAAGCTCAGGTGACTTTTCATGTTGCAAGGGTTGAGAGGTAACTGCCGGTCATGAATCAACCTTGTCTCTCACAAACAGGAATTCAGGTAGCAGGGCCATCATCAGGGGCTTTCTGGAACACATGACAGGGCTATTTCCCATAAACAAACAAAAAATTGCAGACTTACGTGGCTAAACCATTCTAATCTCTCTAATTGATTGGTCCTTTTGAGTTCCAACTTTTTCACAGTGGATTTCCATCCAAATTTAACCAGTTCAATAATTTTCAAAAATGTGGAATGCCCATTTTCTCTCCCACTTCAAACAAACTCACCCTGCTGGTTTGGACCATGCCAGCTCGAAATCAGTTGGAAGGAAAATCCTTAGGCTTTGTTTGATCATAGGTTTCTTAGAAGAATGCTTCACAGGTCTGGTTTTAAATGGGATAAAAAGATCTCCAGTTATTTGCCATTAAATCACACATTCTTGAATAGGTAAATAATTCACAACTTCCCACACACGCAGCTTATCAAACTAGCACACTTCCCCCCTTCAAAGCCCCATTGAAAGCTTGCCTCCTCCAGGAGGCCTTCCCAGACTGAGACCCCATTTTCCTCTGCTCCTCCTCCCCTCCCCATCGCCCCTACTCCTTCCTTCTGCTATACCTCCCTCCCTACCCCACAGCACATGTGTATATATGTACTTATTTATTATTCTATTAATTTAATGAATGATGTGTATATATCTATAATTCTCTTTATTTATATTGATGCTATTGATGCCTGTCTACTTGTTTTGTTTTGTTGTCTGTCTCCCCCCTTCTAGACTGTGAGCCCATAGTTGGGTAGGGATTGTTTCTATATATTGCCAAATTGTACTTTCCAAGCACTTAGTACAGTGTTCTGCACACAGGAAGAACTCAATAAATAAAATTGATTGAATGAATAAATGAATGAATGAATGAATGAATGAATGAATGAATGAATGAATGAATGAAGCTGCTTCCATAATGTATTAGAGAGGTTTTGGTGGGCTTGGTTCCATTTATTAGTTGTGACTATGTTCTTTCAAGAGGTAGTCAGACAACTAGTGAGCCCCATATGTGCCAGGAACTTTATCCTATCTGCTTCTGTTAATTTTCCCCGAGCACTTAATACACTGCTTGTTACCTAGTAAGAGCTTGACGAGAACCAGGATGAAGAAAATTCTCTGAAGGGAGAGAAGGAAGGAACAGAGCTAGTGAGAGAGAAGAGTGGAGAAAATTAATCATTGCTTGGAGTAGAGACGATCAATTTTATAATTGTAGTTTATGTACGGAGAGATGAGATAATACATGACAATATCATGATATTAGCAATTTAAATCTCATCTAATATATTTTAAATTCATCTATATATAATTAGTCTAAAACTGCAGTGTGTTTAAGATAAAACATTTTTTTACCTCCATGAGCTCTATTAGTGCTGAAGGTATATTCTGACAGTTTGACACTTTTTCTTTTCTGTTTGATGAATATGGGTGAAGTAATTAGCTCAGAATTAACTTTTATACATAATTTGTTGCTGATCCTCCATAATTTATACTAGTGTGTACTTTGACTTGTTCCTCATTTTAGAAAACTGTCTTCTAGAGGTCTTTCTAAATCGGTGGTATATTTTTCCAGTGAAACCAAATCTTGCCTCTACCATACCTCAAGCCAACCTTAAACAAACCTTGATTCATTTGTTGGTTAAAAGCATGTTTAGCACATGCACACTACATCAGAAGTAAATTTAAGATGGGATTCATTATTGAGTTTTTAAGCCTATCTCTCTCTCTCTCTGTGTCTCCTTCTCTCCCTTTCTTCTCTTTCTCTCTGCCCTTTTATGCATACAAATCAGTCCTAATTTTGCTCAGCCAGCACACTTTTAATAGACAATATAGGGTCAGTCAGGCACTTGAAAGATAAGCTTTAGTTTTATTTTAGCAGGCATTGTAATAGTTGTGAGATAATAAATAAAGCTAAAGCAGATGGATGAAATTGATTTAGCAGCTATAACAGTAAATGAATTGTCCAAAACTGAGTCATTCTTACAAGTCTTATGTGGATATTTGCACCATAAAGTGACAGAATAAACTTCTCTGTCAGAACTAGATTTGGCAACCAGTACTAGATGAGGAAACTGAGCCACAGCCAAGTTAAGTAACTTGCCCAGTTTGCACAGCAAGCAAGTGGCAGAATCAAAATTAGAACCCAGGCCCTCTGACTGCCAAACCTGTGTTCTTTCTCCTAGGCCATGGTGATGAATTAATTCCAGTCAGAAATTCAGGAGCCAGCTACAGAAAAAGAACATTCCTAAATCTGATGGTTTAGCCACTGTATGAATGACAAGCAGAATGTACTTTCTCTTCCATAGCTATAAACCTGAATTTATTTTTTATGCAGTTCACTCTAAAGTCATTTAAAAATATTTTTAGTTTAGGACTGTATTTCAAAACTTTCATATAAACCTTGGAATTTGCCTAGTATATCATAATATTCCTTTAAGAAGCAAACCTCCTGTCTAATATCATCTTCATTTTCCAATGTAACCATACTACTGCCAATTGAGTGACATTAATAGAATATCATACATTTGCAAAATCTGGTGCTTTCTTCCCCCAGAAGATTAGACATATTTTCCAGGATGCTCATTCACTGGGATTGACATCACAAGGAGTGGGACTATGTAAATCAGGAGGATTGAAAAAGTGAGCTTTAGGCAAATTCCTTAATGACTTCTTGGGAAGTTATTGTTTATTATTATGGTATTTGTTAAGCACTTTCTGTGTGTCTAGTACTGTTCTAAATTTTGGGCTAGGACAAATCCACCTTTCTCTGCAAATAATTCAAAAACTGAATGCAGAGATGAGAATGGAGGTCATAAGAAGCTATGCCACCTTGCTCATTCTCTCACCTTGCTGCCCTGGGTCCTGGTGCTAATTGAGAAATTCATATTTGTCATTTTAATAAATAGCATCCACCAATTTGATTCTCCCCAGACAGTTCAGTCATTTATCAGACAGGTTTCCACTGAAATTTAGAAATATAATTTAGTTGACACTTTTTTTTTTTTCATGTATCAAGCTATCGATAGATGCTTGCAGAAACACAAAATTCTCCAGATCCATTAAAAATCCACCTATGGTAAAGGAGGAATACCCCTTTTCGGGGCCTATGGTAACTATTCTTTCCCCTTACTCAGTGGTCTTAAATCTGACCTGTAACACTAAACAAATAATTGGTCCTGCTGTCATTGCTAGCTGGGAAAATGGAAAAAAAAGGTGCCTTTTGACAGGAGCTACAATTTCCAACTCTCTTCCCTCCTGTAAATAATTAAAGAAAAAGCCCTACATTTATGAAATGCTGAAGTTGTGACACGAGCTGACAGTAGTCTGAGAACTGACAATCCATTTTTTCCCACTCCAAAAAAGAAGAGATCTACTGAGTGAAGTCAAAGATGGCAACCCCAACCCACCTCATCCAATATTTGGGGAAACACATTGTTGGGTGGTGAGAATATGCTGTCAATTTACTGGGGCGAAATGGACTTTCAGAAAGAAAGTGGGTTATTCATAGACATTTTCACATGGGAAGAAAAGAAGGATCAAAACCAGAGGTAGCGTTTCCCATTCTCTAAATGCTGCTGAGAACAGAACAAAAGGCCATGAATTTAGACAGTGGATTCCTCTCATGGTAGTTAATATTGGAAAAGCAGGTAACTCTGTAGGCTGAATAATGCCTTCAGTGAAGTTCTGTTATAACCCGATTGAAAATAATTTGTTCTGATGACTCAAATGCAATACTTTATGAATGCCCTCACTGTCATCAATCACTGTAGGAGGAAGACTTCCTGTTCTGCAGCTGAAGTGAAGCTTCCAACTGGAATTACAAACTTCCCTGGCTTGAATTAAAAAAACAACTACTTCCTGCATTCATTTTGTTTTTAAATGGGCAAGATTAATTTAACCCCTTCTTTGTAATGGATAAATAAGAAATGTAGTGTGTTTATATTTTGGAAAGGACATAGCAGAGCTAGAATAGATACCAAGAAGGTTAACTCAAATGATAAAATGGGTAGAACAGCTTCTGTGTGAGCTTAAATTGAGATTAGGACTCCAGTCTAGAAAAACAAAGGCTTAGAGAGAATGTATAAAAAATCATGAAGGGTGTGGATGGGAGAAACACAGCATTATTGTTCATGAAATCCCTCAAAACCAGGATGGGAGCACTAAAAAATGCTTGAAGGTGGCAGATTCCACACTGAGGCCAGGACAATTTTGCCACTTTGACTCTGTAGGGCATTACCTTTATGTTACCTTCTGTGCAAACATAGCATAACATCATTAGGTCAAACAAAAATCCACTGGCACTCAGAGTATGTCACTGATTCCTCCTGCTTGTTCAAGGGCCATGGTCTTTCTCCTCACTGATTCTTGTTTGCACAGGTGCTGTATTCAATGGTAGGAACTTATCCATTTTTAATTCTAACCCTAAACCTTCCCATGGTACACCCTGAGGCAATTCCTCATTTGTTTACCTTCTGCACCTGACCCTCTGGGCTATAAACATATGAAAACCATACTACAGCAAGCTGTACACGCAGAAAATAGCCATAGGGTAATCTGGGTGTAAATCCTTGATGATAGATTCATAGGTTATTAAACGGAGATATTAGAAGATGCACCCCTAGCCACTGTGAAGCTGACAAATAGAACAACTATCTCACCATTTTGTAGCTGCTCCACTAGAAACAGAATGCCAGGATAAATGTACTGTCAGTGTGATCCTGTGTGGCATTTCTTCTTTTTTGTCTGGAGATGGGTAGGGATGAAGCCGTACATGAGACTGTCACTGGGGTCTGTTACCTCTGTCAGGGCCTCAAAACACCAAATTATAGAAAGATTACCTGTGTAATCTTTAGATCTTTATAGCCTTGGGAAGGCCACAGTGGTATGTAACTAGGACCATTCATTCATTCAATTTTTATTTATTGAGTCCTGACAGTGTGCAGAGAACTGTACTAAGCACTTGGAAAGGACCATGTACCTGGAGTCATAAGGTGTTTGAAGACTCTCACCTGCAACATCTGTTCTTTGATTTGTCTTTCATTCGTTCATTCAGTCATACTTATTAAGCACTTACTATATGCAAAGCACTGTACTAAGCACATGGGAGAGTACAGTACTGCAATAAACATACACATTCCCTACCCACAATGAGCTCACGGTTTTAAAATAGTTATCTTGGCTTGTTGACTCGGTTGCTTGTGTTTGCAATGCGTTACTGCTGTTGCCCTGTTTGAGGAATAGTGTGGCCAGGGGAAAAAGCACAGGATTGGGAGCCAGAAGATCTGTGTTCTAATCCCACTCTTCCCTTTACCTGGTGGAGACCTTTAAGTCGCTCAACTGCTCTGTGTCTCAGTATCTCAACTGTAAAATAGGGATTCAATGTCTGTCCTTCCTCCCCCGCAGACTGTAAATCCCCATCTAGGACAGGGATTGGGTCTGACTTGCTTACCTTGCATCTACTAGTGTTTATAATAGTGCTTGGCACAGGCTAAACACATGTCTATTCTTATTTAGAGAATAATAGAGAAGCAGCGTGACTCAGTGGAAAGATCCCGGGCTTGGGAGTCAGAGGTCATGGGTTCAAATCCCGGCTCAGCCACTTGTCAGCTGTGTGACTTTGGGCAAGTCACTTCACTTCTCTGGGCTTCAGTTACCCCATCTCTAAAATGGGGATGAAGACTGTGAGCCCCACATGGGACAATCTGATCATCTTTTATCCTCCCCAGCACTTAGAACAGTGCTTTGCACACAGTAAGTGCTTAACAAATGTCATTATTTATTATTATTATTTTATCTGGATACCCCCACCTCGTTTATGAGCGTCATATGGGAGAGGAACCACATATGATCTGCTGTATTTGTATCTACCCCATTGCTCAGCATAGTGCTTGGCATGTAGTGAGCACTCAATGGAAACTATAACTAACTAACCCTGGGTGTAATTCAGAAATAACGCACTGTGGTATCAGGAATTTATGCAACACCCCTAATGACTATAGATTCCTCCAAACATTTTATGTTCTGCTACCTTATTTGAAATTCTAGCACATGCCACTTATCTTTGTAGAGACTGTCAAGAATAGGACGTCTTGATCTCATCAACACTTTTTCCAACTTGGCATTTTTATAAGATTCCTTGTCCTGTTATCACACACTGTACTCAGTACAACCACTTCCTTTGTGTAAGAATGAAAATTGCAGAAAGGAAATTACAAAGATTGTATTTTCCTTATCAGACTTCAGCTTTCATATCTCAATAGTTTATATTATCTTGACCATTTCTCATACCTATCTAACACTTGTAAGCTTGCATAAATTTTTACTTTACTTTGAGATCCAACTGGGTCTCAGATAGTGTCTCTTGTTAATGACTATCCTTCTGGAAATATTATTCCAACATCAACAATGGCAATCAGGCTTGGTCAACTATAAAGCCCCTCAATCGAGGGGTACCACTGAAAAACAAGCTTTCCTTACCCAAATTTCCTGGATAAGTCAACTTTCAAGTAATGGAAGTTTTGAGAGAATAATGATGTCTCAACTGTTTCAATTTTTTCTTTCTTGGTGTCGTGGTGTAGACTGGGGAAACTCAGAAAATAGGTAATTGTGATAGTATTTGGGGCAATAGTATTTAGTATACCTCAAGTGCTGATTATGTACCAAACACTGTACTAAGGACTGGGGCAGGTGCAAGACATTGAGATCAAACACAGCCTGTGTCCCAAATGGGGCTCACAATCTATTCATGAGATCTATCGGTTTACTTACCAAATTAAACATTGTAAGCTAGATCTGGGGGTTATAAAATAAAGGAAATACCTTTTAAACATTCTATTATACCACATATTCAAGGTGGGAAAAATCAATGAGAACACCCTGGCTCTTTCCTTCCTTCAGAGTTTTTCAGGCCTGTAAGAAGAGGGAAGATGCAATTCTGCAGTTTCTGAAAAAGCCATATTTAGTTGAAAAGGTGAGGAGTGTTGCTTTTGAAAGACTCTTTTAGATTTTCCCTAGTGTTGTAGGCCTAATAGTAACCTTACTCTTTCAACTCTACTTTTAATGTTATTTTTGTTCCAGTACAAGGTGGACACTGCTTTAACTTAAGGAGTCTATACTTAAGAGACTGCTGATTCAGCATGCTAGCCACGTGTCACTTTCCAGTTTATAGTGGAGACAGCTTTTAATAACTCTGCCCAAGGAAAATTTCTGCTCGTCTTGAGCTCGGTGATTTGAAATTAAGTTCAGAAGTCCTATTCTTTCAAAGATCTGTTCTAAAAATCTATCAAAAGTATTTACTGAGTGTTTACAATAGGCAGAGCACTGTACTAAGTATTTAGGAGAGTACAATATAGCAGAATTGATAGACATGTTCCCTGTCCAACCATGGACAGGACCTGTGAGAAGATTGATGAATGCAGGCTTTGCAGGCAGCTGCACTAAGCACTTGGGAGAGTACAGTAAGACAGAATTAGCAGACACGCTAATAACGCTAATGAAAGACTCATATTCACCGAGTCTTCAGCAGGGCCAAAAAGTGTAACTTATTCTTTAAATACTACTTATTGAGTTTCTACTGTGAGCACAGCACTTACTGAGACGAGTAGAAATTTTCCTTGGGAAGAGCTATTAAAAGCTGTCTCCACTATAAACTGGAAAGTGACAAGTGGCTAGCATGCTGAATCAGCAGTCTCTTAAGTTTAGACTTCTTGAATTTAAGGTGGTGTCCACCTTGTACTGGAACAGAAATAACAGTGAAAGTAGAGTTGAAAGAGTAAGGTTGCTATTAGGCCTACAACACTAGGGAAAATCTAGATGAGTCTTTCAAAAGCAACACTTCTCACCTTTTCAACTAAATATAGCTTTTTCAGACACTGCAGAATTGCATCTTACCTCTTCCTACAGGCCCAAAAAATTCTAGACCATGCCTTAGAGGTGTTTACAATATAAAGGGGAGAGATAGGCAGAGCAGTTTTCCTCTGGTTTGAAGCTAACATTAACGATGCTAAGACATTGATTCGTTTCCAGCAATTTATACATTTTTCCTCCAGTTACTACAATGGATATAAAGACCTATTGAGAAAATAAAATAACATAAGAAATCAGGGCACTGTGGTGCTGTCTTCTATGTCACTGTGAGAGTTGGACCTTCTAAAGAAGACACACTCAACTCCAATCAATCAATGGTATTTATTGAGCATTTACTAGATGCAGAGCAGTGTACTAAGCATTTGGGAGAGTAGAATACAGAAGAATCGGCAGAAATGTAACCTGCCCATCCACTGGATAAGACCTGTTAGAGGACAGATGAATGCAGGCTATTCAAAGAGCTGCACCATGGGGAATTGAAAGAGGGTACACACAAGTTTCCAGAGCAGAAAAAAAATGACTTAAATTCATGGGGAGAAGCAGTCTCAAACAATGCAACATAAAAGTGTACTGTTGGGAGAGCACTGGGGGAGATAGTCTAGTGGGCAGAAATACAGAGAAAGGGAAGTATTGAAGATAGGAAGGTCAGGAGGCAGGCTGTAAAATGGAGATCGGTCTGATGCGGGATTAAGTCAGAATTTGAGCTCAACAAAAATTTTTCACTTACCTTTCTTTAAACAAATTAAGAGGAAGTTTTCAATTCTACATCAGTCTTTTCTGCCACACTTGTAAGTAATGGCTAGGATCTTCCTGTTGGTAGCAGTATCTTGAAAGCAGAGGATATATATATATATATATATATATATATATATATATATATATATATATATACAACTATGCTTCATACATCAACACTATATATATATTATTATATATATATAGTGTTGATGTATGAAGCATAGTTGTGGTGGATTTCTGAGAGACAATGGGGATGGAAAAAACCAACTTAATGAGAGTCAATTGAAAATGAGGTGGCTCTCCCTTTGAACAAAGACTTGGGGGAAACTGTGATCTTAAAAGACTGACTAGAAAACCCATCAGACACTGCAGAAATAAATGAGACATCACAGCAAAGGATGATGTATGGGGTAGCACATTTGTCTTTTCAGTCACTCCCACTTCCACAGATGCATTTCAACCATTAGCAGGGTCATCTTTAAACCCTAAGGAAAGCTATCTGGATGAAGAGATACATATAGATTCCATAACCACTGTCATTCTTAGCTTTGGAGTTATTATTTCCTGGTTTCCTATGGCTAAAATCTAGAGCTATCAACCCCCTTCTATTTAAACAGGAATGCCAAATTTCCATTTTTTTGAGATAAAACATGTCCTTCTCCCTCGGTGCCTGACTTCAGGGATGTGGCACGGAATTACTCCATCCAGCCCTTTTTGGAAAGCCAGGCCAAGACCGCTACTCAGAAACAAAAGCAAATGCTTACATCTCCAGAAACAAGCAGACTTTCCAAAGGATGGACTTGGACCAATCTAAGCATAAGGTTAGTGAAGCTAAGATCCCTCTTCAGCCTCATTAGCATCCAAATTACAATTCTGCCATGTGTGTCCAGAATCTTCCTGAATTATCATCTTAACCAAAATGAATTTGTTACCTGATACCTGTTACTAGTAATCTATCTATAGTATGAAAGGGAAAAAGGAAATGTGAAAATGTTGAATACAGTAAAGTTTCATTCAGGAAGAAACCCCTTATGATTGAGAAGCAGCATGGCATAGTGGATAGAGCATGGACCTGGGAGTCAGAAGGCAGTGGGTTCTAATCCTGGCTCTGCCATTTGTCTGCTGTGTGACCTTGGGCAAGTCACTGCACTTCTTCATGCCTCAGTTACTTCATCTGTAAAATTGAGATTGAGACTGTGAGCCCCACATGGGACAGGGACTGTGTCCAAACTGATTTGTTTGTATTCATCCCAGTGCTTAGTATAGTGCTTGGCATATAGTAAGTGCTTAACAGATATCATAATTGTTATTACTGGCTTCTCCATTCGCTTTTCAGTCTTTCATACTGGCTTCTTCAACCACTTACACTCTAGCTCAGTCTTCTTTTCAAACTAACCCTTGATATCTTCCCCCCAACTCTCTCTTTCTCTCTCTCTCTCTCCATCTTCTTTCGTCTCTGGTCCTTGCATACACCATTCGCTCTGACTCAAAGTTTTTTTTTTAATGGTACTTAAGAGATTACTACATGCCATGTACTCTACTAAGCGCCACAGTAAATACAGGATAATCAGGTTGGACACAGTTCCTGTTCCACTTGGCTCCAAATCAGAGGCAGGAGGATTTATTTCAATCTGCTTTTTACAGATGAGGTGCCTGAAGCACAGAGAAGTTAAGTGAATTGTCCAAGGTCACACAGCAGACTAGTGATGGAGCCAAGATTAGAACCCATGTCCTTTGACTCCTAGGCCTGTGCTCTTTACAGTAGACCATACTGTCCTCACCCTCTGCCCTTCCACTTGCCTTACCACAACATTCCCTCTCTTCAAAACCCTCCAGAAATGCCACTTATTCTAGGAAGCTTTCCCTGATTAATTCATTCTGCTTCAAAACCTTTCGATAGGGTTAGGACTTAAGTATTTGCACCTCTTATCAACCCGTAGGAATTTATCAGTGCATTGACTGGTGAAATATATTAATCTATGAATTGTCCTGCCTAATGCCATCAGGTTGTCTCCAACTGTAGCTACACCATGGACATATCTCTCCCAGAACACTCCACATCCACCTGCAGTCGTTCTGGTAGTTTCTCCATAGAGTTTTCTGGGTAAAAATATGGAAGTTGTTTACCACTGCCTCCTTCCAGGCAGTAAACTTGAGTCTCCGCCCTAACTCTCTTCCATGCCATGGCTGTTCAGCACAGGTTAGTTTTGTATGCTATGTATTTATTCACTTATTTATTAATTTATTTAATCCTGACATATTGTTGATATTACCATTTGCATGCTTATTTTTCCTCATGTTCCCCTTACTACAATATTCTTATCTGTGCTTTTGGATGATTCGATGAAAATGAAGGAAGAGGAAGGAGTACTAAACAAAGTATAGTATAAAAAAGTTGTAAAGTGCCTTGTTATGTTTCCATGATCTAAAAATATTTACCAAAACAATACAAATATGTTAAAAAACAATAATTACAGTTATAGTCAAAGAGCAATGAAAATAGATACCAAAAATAAATATTTTGAATACTTTTTTTCACACATGTAAATATAGTCCTTAATTTTCAGTGTCATTTATCTCAGTCTATTCAAGGAAAAAGCACCTTGTGTTAACTTATCAGTACCTACGCTAAATAGATATCATTGTCTTTACTAATTTCCAAGGGCCCTAATCACTCCAATTAGACCTGTCAAAATATTTTTAAGGAAGGGAAAGCTTAAGTCAAGGAAAATTTTGCAGATTCTTCTTAAGGCCTGTAAGTGATG
This sequence comes from Ornithorhynchus anatinus, assembly GCF_004115215.2. NCBI lineage: Eukaryota > Metazoa > Chordata > Mammalia > Monotremata > Ornithorhynchidae > Ornithorhynchus > Ornithorhynchus anatinus. The sequence continues at coordinate 32,937,314 of NC_041745.1, forward strand.
CTGGCCTTAAAATTTGAAGTGCTATCACAAAAGGGCTCTAAAATAACAGTGTTCCCAGGTAGGATGGTTGTATTGGTAAATCAGTTGTATCTGCCTGTTTCCCCCATTAGACTGCAATTTCTGTGAGGTCAGGGAACAGGTCTTTTCTTCCTCTGCACGCTAACCTTCTCACTGTACCTCATCTCATCTATCTTGCCGCCAACTTCTCGCCCACGTACTGGTCTGGCCTGGATTGCTCACCCGCTTCATAACTTACAGAAAATTACTCTTCCTGCTTTCACAGCCTTAATGAAGGCACATCTCCTCCAAGAGGCCTTCCCTGACTAAGCCCTTTTTTCCTTTTCTTCCACTACCTTCTGCATCTCCCTGACTTGCTTCCTTTATTAATCTCCCCTCTTAGCCCCACTGCACCTATGTGCATATCTGCAATTTTATTTGTTTATGTTAATGTCTGTCTCCCCCTCTAGACTTGTAGCTTATTATGGGCAGGAAGTATGTCCATTATATTGTTTTATTGTACTCTCCCAAGGTATTGGTATAGTGTTCTGTACAAAGAAAACACTCAATAAATATGACTGACTTACTGACTGACTGATATTCAAGTCTATGGGGGCAGGAATCATGTCTAGCCACTCTAAGGTGCTGTATTCTCCCAAGTGCTTAGTACACTGCTCTGTGCACAGCAAGTGCTCAATTAATACCATTGATTGATTTGGAGAGAAGGAGATGGCAAGGCAGGATTATTTTAGACTCTGACTCCCATTTGGGACAGGGACAGTGAACGACCTGATTATCTTGAGTCTCCCCCTAGACCATAGTATAGTGCTTAGCACATAGCAAGCACCTAACAAATACCACAATTATTAACATTATTATTATCTTTCTTGAACGCCAGCTTACTAAATAAAGTCCCTATAATGGTACACCTAATACTTATTTGACAGGATTTGGGGAATTTCTGTTTAAGAGACAGCCTAGTAATTTACATTCCAACAGCAGAATTAGACGTGATTGGCATCTATTGCAAATTCTCTGATTTAAAAGATTGAAGTCATTTTTATAGTAAAAGAAAATGGCTTTGAGAAAAGCACAGTTGTGATTGGTTTTAGAGGCAGAGCATCAGCATTAGAAAGTTTTCATTCTCCCTGACAACTGATTTGCTTTTTTAACTTTAGGCAAGATACTTGACCCGTCTCTACTTCATTTTCCCATCTGCAAAATAAAGCTGTGAATAATGCTACCCGATACTTCAGAGAGGGAGTGAGAAATAACAAATTAATCATTTTAGAGGTCTTTGAACATATGAGAAGGTTAATAATATATTGAAGGCACAATTTTTTATGATTGCATATTATGTATATGTAATTTTTTATTTGTGGAAAAGCAGTTTCTCTTTTATTTCTTTTCTATTTCAAAATATATATTTACTATGTCCATGATTCTGCTATATGTGATGGCAATTAAGATAATTTCAGTAAATCCTAAATGGCTTAATACTTCCATTAAAGGAAAGAACAGATTGAATGAATTGAAAAGAAATCAGGAGCTAATTTTATTATATTTTTTGGAAATTCACTTGAATAAGAAACTTTGATGAAGGTGGTAATACTAGAATGGTCATGTTTCTTGTTCCTCCAATAAAATACACAAGGACTATCATTTTAATTCAAAGAACAACCTACTGAAAGCTTAATATGCTTATGAAGGCAATAACACCTTTGAAAAGGACCAATGAAGACAAAGTTTAATCCCTAGGAATCATGCTTTAAAAAGTGGGCCCCATTAGTTAAACTTTAAAAAAATTTCAATATTGTGAGCACTTTTATTGCTTATGAAATGGTGATTTATAAAGATCAGCTGACAGGAAGGATTCTGCCTCCAATCCTGTATTAAAATATGTTTAGAAAACAAGTATCTGTCTATACATTTTGACATAGCAATAGGTATAATTTGGTGAATGAAGTTGCAAGTAAATTTTTTTCCCCTGACAGGATTCTGTCTTGTTTCCAACACAAATTTTGGGTCTTTTGTGATTGATCTAGATTGTGTAATGAAAGTGGCATCTCCAAGGGAGGTAAGAGGAGGCAGATACAGAGTGATTTTAGCTCTGCCTAAGAAAACAGGTGAGCCTACAGGATAGCTGGACTCACCAATAAAGAGGTTGAACATCATCCTCTGTTTCATCGAAATACAAGGGCCTGGGGAAAGCAAATTTGAATGGACTGATTGATCAGATGTTTAAAGAATTTAATATTTTTCGAGATTCCAGATGACTAGAGAAGAGCAAACATTTAAGCTGATAGGCTATTTTAAATCATCAACATGGCCTAGTGGAGAGAGCAGGGGCCTGGGAGTCAGAAGGATCTGAGTTCTAATCCCTACTCTGCCAATTGATTGCTGTGTGATCTTTGGGCTAGTCACTTCACTTTTCTTTATCTAAGTTATCTCATCTATATAATGGGGATTAAGACAGTGAGTCCCATGTGGGACATGGACTGTGTCCAATCTGATTAGCTTGTGTCTACCCCAGTGCTTAAAACAATGCTTGAAACACAGTAAGCGCTTAACAAATACAATCATTATTATTATTGCTACTTCTTTTCTTCCCTTGTCAATAGACCAAAGAAAGACAGGTTCATGTGTTTGGCCAACATACCTATGTCACCTATTCTGAAAATGGGGATTCAATACCTGTTCTTCCTACTGAGATGTGAGCCCCATATGGGACAAGAACTGCATCTCATCTTATAATATTGACACTGTCATGCTTGGCATATATTAAGTTCTTAACAAATACCACAATGATTATTTCCCCAAACCAGATCAAAAGTCATTTTTTCCCTACAAGTCCATCAAAAAAGGATTAGATAAAGGGGTGAGCCTATTACATTTCTCTGAAATCTACTGCCTGGTTTCCTCTCTGCTCTGATCCCTTTTTGGACCCTGTGGACAAAGCCTAACCTTTCCTCAAGCCTGATTTAAGAGTAATTGGCAGAGAGTGGCCATACTGACTCATTTTATACCAATTCCTGGATATTTCTGGACTGTAAGTAATCTCTTAGTTGGGTCAGGGTCACTGAAACATTTACTAACCTTTCAGGGCTTTTGTGCTGAGTGTTCCAGCAAATCTCTGTAGATTATTTTGAATGAAAATTTTGAAAAATATTTGGGCCTTGAGATTTTAATGTTGTTTTTTTTCCATTCAGAATCAGAGTCATTAGAAACAAGGAAGCAGTATAAACACTTTAAACAAATCCTCCTTAAAGAAAAGTTAATCTGCCACTATATATTTCATATGCTTGGCTCTGTATAATTCCTTCATGTGCTGCATGAACATCTATAGCTGAATTAAACTAGCTATCTATAGACACATTTAAACGATAAACATTTTTTCCTCTCTCTATTGACTATTGATTCTGTTCTGAAAATATACCTCAGAAGTTCTACATCTTTTCAGATATACTTAAGCCAATATATTAATTTTCTTTTTAAATAATTGAATTAGGTTCCTTGAAGGGCTAGTTTGAGATTTCACTGGGTACAGAGGGAGAGGAATGGAATACCTCTTGCAGTGTTTGATGCAGAAGTGACATTTATTTTAAATAAAGTGGTTTCCATCAGCTTCATTATGTACAATTATCGAGTGACTAAAATTCAGGACATTAGAATATGTTAAATCCTTCAGAGTTATGGGAAGGTAACTTTCTGTGCATTTTAACAGTCTTGATAATATGGAATTGATCTTGAAAAAAAGGGAAAATTAAAAAAGCAAAAATAACCACTAAACCTAACTTGATAAAATGCAATCAGATAAGACACAGTCTCTGTCCCACACAGGGATCACAGTTGATCGGGGAAGGATTATAATTATTCAATTTCCATTTTATAGATGAGAAAACTGAGGCACAGAGAATTTAGGTGGCTTGATCAAGATCACTTGGCCGGCAAGTGGCAGAGTCTAGATAAGGATCCAGGTTACTTGACTCCCAGGCCAGTGTTTCTGCCACTAGGTCAAGCTGTTTCTTGGTTTTTGTGTTCAAGAAAAGAAATGAAACACATTAGATAATGAGCCACCATGAAGTTCTCCATTTTCAGGGCTGAGTTGCACAGAGCCCATCGGCCTTTGCTGGTTAACGAGAATACTTTGCCTTGTCCCAACACTAAATAATAATAATGTTGGTATTTGTTAAGCGCTTACTATGTGCAGAGCACTGTTCTAAGCGCTGGGGTAGACACAGGGGAACCAGATTGTCCCACGTGGGGCTCACAGTCTTAATCCCCATTTTACAGATGAAGTAACTGAGGCACAGAGAAGTTAAGTGACTTGCCCACAGTCACACAGCTGACAAGTGGCAGAGCTGGGATTCGAACCCATGACCTCTGACTCCAAAGCCCATGCTCTTTCCACTGAGCCACGCTTCTTCACTAAAGAATTCCTGCACTCAGGGCAACTCAAATAGAAATGCTACCGACTCAAATGCCATGTTCCTGCTTCAACTCAGCATCTGTGCTTTGATATAGGACACCTAACTCTTGACTCAAGCAGTGAATTCAATTCATACTTAATAATTGATTGTGTGAGGGGTTCAATGCATCTGGGAGATCAAGGGCTCGATGTGTCTATGAAATTCCTATTAGACTATATGTACATCAAGGAGGCCCTGAGGAGAACGGCGTTTGGATGCAGAGGAGATAGAAAAAAACTATCAAAGAAGAAATTCAGACAAACTCCAAATTTCCTTTTGAAAACACCTTAGATTTCTGGAATAGACCCAGGCTATGAAGTAACACAGAGTGGAACAGTTCCAACTACCAAAACCACATTTGCAAAGACTTAAAATCAAGCAATTGTATTTATTGAGTGCTTACTATGTGGGGAGCACTGAACTAAATGTTTGAGAGAGTACAGTCAAACAGAATTAGCAGGCACATTCCCTGACCATAATGAGCTTACAGCCTAGAAGGGGAGACAGACATTAACAGGAGTGAATAATTTATGATATATAATATAAACTCCCAGGTCCTCAGAGATTTCAGGAAGACAATTATCTTCAGCTCTGTCTCATGTGTTTCAGGTTTCTTCCTCCGGTTTATGCTCTGTCTCCCTCATGTCTCCCTCAGATTTTCCTTGTCACATGCCTACCATGGAAAGGATACTTCATAGAAACATGGCGTAGTGGAAAGAGCATGAGAAAGGGAGTCAGAAGATTCTGATCATGGTTCCCCCACTTGTCTGCTGTGTGATCTAGGGCAAGTCACTTCACTTCCTTGTGCCTCAGTTACCTCATCTGCAAAATGGGGTTTGACTGTGAAACCCATGTGGGACATGGGCTTTGTCCAACCTGATTACCTTGTATCTATTGCAGAGCTTAATAATAATAATGTTGGTATTTGTTAAGTGCTTACTATGTGCAGAGCACTGTTCTAAGTGCTGGGGTAGATGTGGGGAAATCAGGTTGTCCCATGTGAGGCTCACAGTTAATCCCCATTTTCCAGATGAGGTAACAGGCACAGAGAAGTTAAGTGACTTGCCCACGGTCACACAGCAGACAAGTGGCAGATCCGGGATTCAAACTCATGACCTCTGACTCCCAAGCCCGGGCTCTTGCCACTGAGCCACACTGCTTCTCTAATACAGTGCCTGGCACATAGTGAGTGCTTAACAAATGCCATAAAAAAAATAAAAAGTAAGATTGACTGACATATTACCTGACTGAACCCAGTCAGAGGATTTAGTAGGCCAGTGTAAACCCAGGTAGAATTAACATCTGGGCTTCAGTCAGGGCAATTTAGAACAAAATGACATTAGTGAAGTTGAAGTTTTGACAAGGTAGAAGGGGGACAGGTTGTGTTATATAGATAAAAACCTCTTTAAACACAATGCTGCTCCCTATGTAAAGGAATCTGCATTTGTTTCATCTTTCTTTTGGGGTATTCTCTTGCCTGGTCACTAGATTTTAGTGATAAAAAAGCAAATGCTGAATTTGCAGAAATACCTGGTGGCTAAAGAGTACTATTTATTGAGTTCCCATGAGTGCCATGCACATTCTTTTGAATGAATGAATGAATTCTTAAGTTCAGTGAAAGTACAACAGAATTGCAAACACATTACCTTTCTATAAGGAGCTAACACTCTGAGGAGACAGATATAAATACACTGCAGTATGGCTCAGTGGAAAAGAGCATGGGCTTGGGAGTCAGAGGTCATGGGTTCAAATCTCAGTACTGCCACTTGTCAGCTTTATGACTGTGGGCAAGTCACTTAACTTCTCTGTGCCTCAGTTACCTCATCTGGAAAATTGGGATTAAAACTGTGAGCACCCCGTAGGACAACCTGATCACCCTGTATCTACACCAGCACTTAGAACAGTGCTCTGCACATAGCAAGCGCTTAACAAATACCAACATTATTATTATTATTTACAAACAGAATGAAACGAAATAGATTGAATAGTCAATCAAATGTAAAAAAATACCGAATTAGGAGAATGCATATAAATCAATAAATGCTTGTTTGGGGTAGGTTGAAATGATTTGTGCTAATAAAGATTTTTTTATGGGGCTTGTTAAACTCTTAATCTGTGTCGGCACTATAATAATAATAATAATGAAGGTGGTATTTGTTAAGTGCTTACTATGTGACAAGCACTGTTCTAAGCACTGGGGTAGATACAAGGTAATCAGGTTGTCCCATGTAAGGGCTTACAGTCTCAACACCCACTTTACAGATGAGGTAACTGAGGCACAGAGAAGTTAAGTGGCTTGCCCAAGGTCACAGAGCAGACAAGTGGCAGATCCGGGGTTAGAACCCACAACCTCTGACTCCAAAGCCTGTGCTCTTTTCACTAAGCCAAGCTGCTTTTAGTTCTGAAGCAGATACAAGATAACCAGTCTGAAAACAGTCCTTGTTCCACATTGGTCTAACTGCCTAAATTGGAAGGAGGAGTACTTAATCTCCATTTTACAGATGAGGTAAATATATTTCCAAGGCCACAAAGCTGACAGCAGAGGCTGGTCAATGATCAGAAAGTTCTGATTACAGGACAAGGATTTCTAACACGGGATCCACTGAAAAGTTAGCTCTTGGGACTTGCTGGAGGAACCAGAGAGAGAGGTGGACAGAGGAAGACCTTCCAAATCCTAGGGTTATTCATTATTCATTTCATTCATTCATCCATTCAATCGTATTTATTGAATGCTTTCTATGTGCAGAACACTTTACTAAGCACTTGGGAGAGTACAATAGAACAATAAATAGATACATTCCTTGCCCACAACAAGGGTCTCACTAGAGCTTCTAACTCTCATTCTGCAAGTTCCCCTGAATCGGATTTCTCTGCTCTTGGCCCTACCACTAATCCTGTCCCTGCTAAAAGGAGTTCTTTCTCCCCACAGCCAGCACCCCCTTGTCATTAAACAGGATCTTTAGTGCCTTATAGCTTATCACACTATAGTAATTTGAAGCCCTATTTGTTTTAGTGGATGATGATGGTGTTGATTCTAATGATGATGATGGTATTTGGTTAGCTGTGTGCCACTCTCTGTACTAAGCGCTGGGTGGATTCAAGATAAACAAGTAAGACATAGTCACTGTCCTGCATAGGGTTCCCAATCTAGGAGTAAAAACAGCTGTAGGATCTCCATTTTACAGATAAGGAAAATGAGGCACAGAGGAGTGAAGTCACTTTCCCAGGGGCACATGGCAGGCAAGTTCAGAGCTAGGATTAGGTTGTCAGGTCTCAGATGCACAGCCCAGTGGTTGTCTAGAGTAAAAAAATAACCTACCTATTTGTAAGCTCCCACTAGATCAATTAATTAATCAGTCAATCATACTTTTTGAGTGCTTATCATGGGCTATGTACTAGGATTGAGGATTGAGACTGTAAGCTCCATATAGAACATGGACTCTGTCCAATTTGAATATCTTGTATCTTCCCCAGTGCTTAATACAGTGTCTGGCACATACTAAGTGCTCAACAAATACCATTAAAAAAAGGACAATTATTATTATTCACCCAAAATAGTAGATCATTTTTTTTTTCCCACAGAATGTGGTCTTCTACTAGGGAGAAGACCATGTGAATAACTGAACCAAGTCAAGCTGAATGAAGAAGAAAGTGTGCACTTTCTAATGCTCTTATTGCTGGTGATGATGGTAACAGTAAAAAAGATGATGTGATAAAGGGATAAAGGCTCCTTCTGGACAGGGCTCATGTCTACCACTTCCTTGGTACTGGGCTTAATGTTTAGTACAGTGTTTGTATACAGTAAATACTCAATAGATACCAGGGATGGATTGATGACGATGGCATGATGATGTTGACGATGAAGATTTTCCTTATTGTCTCCCTGGATCTCGAAAGCGCTAATGTATTTTTTCTAAAACTGTCCTACTACCAGGATGCGCCTTAACCGGTGAGAAGATCAAGCTCATCACCTAGCAACACAACACTTTGATTTTGACTTCTGGATTTTTTTTTAATAATTTGATTATCCAGAACTGTTTTAGGAATTCAAATATGGTAGGTGGTGCAGGCCAACAATTAAACACATCCTCCAATTTTAATTTAGCTCTCTTCCAACTGTTCATTTTGTTGTATCGCCTCAAATGAGCAGCGCAGAGAGTCGAAATGTACTCATTTCAAGATCTTCCCTGCTCCTGTATGGGCTTGACTGGAAGTATGGAAGGTTAGGGCAGGGAGCAATGGGGGTGGAGTGTTGGGGGTCAGTAGGGGAATTTAAGGTTCAGGAGTAGGTGGGACATGATGGATCATCACTGTGTTCTTTATCATCACCCGAGGGAAGACTGAGGGAAATGGATTTTTATAAAAGTTGATTGTGGGTAGGAAACAAGTCTACCAACTCTGTTATATTGTTCTCTCCCAAGTGCTTAGCAAAGTGCTCTGCATACAGTAAGTGCTCAATGACTATGATTGATTTTTGTTTGTTTCCTAGTCATTTTACCTATAGAAACACAATTCTGGGGAACATGATCAGGAAAATCCCCACTCTTCAACTTTTTAATCAATCAGCTATTTATTAAGCACTGTGAGCACAGATTGTTCTAAGTGCTTGTGAATGTACAAGAGTTAAGTAGGCATGATCCCTACCCTCAGTGAATTTATAATCTAGTAGACTTATCCTATGTAAAACCATGGTCCATTACCCCACAGGTTTGGAACTAACAGAGGATGTTAGTAATGATAATTATTATGGCACTTGTTAAACACTAGGTGCAAAACACTGTTCAAAGTGCTGGAGTAGTTACAAATTAATCTGGTTGGACACAGTTCCTGACCCACATGGTGCTCATGCTTTTATCCCCATTTAAACATATGAGGTAATTGAGACACAGAGAAGTTTAGTGACTACAAAAGACATGTGGTGTAGCCAGGATTATAACCCAGGTCCTTCTGATGCCCAGGCCCATGTTTTAACCACAAAGCCATGCTGATGACATGCTCTGGGAGACAAGATAATATCCCTCACCCAGGGCCATCTTCTTTTGGACTCACCACTTTTCCTCTGGGCTACCAATAGCTGCATGAGATGATAGGGGTGATTGGGCCAGGACTCCTTCACAGGTATTGTTGCACCCTTGCTTTAAATGATTACTTTCTCAGTGTAGCCTTGCTTTGTCAGTCTTTTACTTTTGTAGCTAGAGCATGTGTCTCTGTGATAAAAGCTCTCGCTACCGCTAAGGATTAGCTGGTACCATTAAGTTATTAGAGTTTTTTTGCCCCGTGATAGGTACATTTCAATCCTCCCTCATTAGTAATTTTTCCACCTGAAATATCACATAGGACAGACAGGACAAACATTGTATAATCAAGCTGTCATATTCATTAAATATTTGACAATGGGCACTGGGTGTCTTCATTTTTAATTACCTGTGAATACCTCAGAAGAATTTCCACCCTTTGTTTCTTCTCAAGAACTCTTCTTTTGTGATCCAGTTAAAGGTTGTTTGTTATATCTAATTGAAGGATACAATACTCCAGCTGAGTGGAGGTGATACATGAATTTTTCACCCCTGCTGACAAGCACACTGGCTGCTTTGTTATTCTTTAAATTGATTCAATCAAACTCATGCTGTTTATGCTTTTAATTGATTGAATTAAAACAACGTTTTAAACATTTTAATCACCCTATTAGCCAGGGGTCCGTTTGCTCATTTCATGCCCAATCCAGCACAAAATAGCTCAGGCTTTTTGGGCTGTGAAGTGCCTGGATTTGGGTTGTGTAGCATGTCTTTCATCTGTCAGACAGGGCAGACCGTAGCAACAGGCCCCTTTATTTCTCAAAACACAAGCAACTGCTATCCTAGCAATCCCTCCTTGGATGCCTGGACCGATGAGAAGGGATGAGAAGCTGGGAGAAGCCTTTGCCCTTCTGGATGTCTGGATTTTGATTAATAGAAATCCTAGTCAGTCAGTCAGTCAGTCTTATTTAGTGAATGCTTACCGTGTGCAAAGAGCTGTACTAAGCACTTGAGAGAGTACAATATAACAATAAACAGGCACATTCCCTGCCCACAGTGAGCTCACAGTCTCGGGGAGGAGACAAACATGAATATAAATAAATAAATTATAGATACATAAATAAGTGCTGTAGGGCTGGGAGTGGGGGAAGAATAAAGGGAGTAAGTCAGATTGATGCAGAAGGGAGTGGGAGAAGAGGAGAGGTGAGCTTAGTGAGGGAAGACTTCTTGGAGGAGATGGACCTTCAATAAGGCTTTGAAAGGTGGGGAGAGTAATTGTCCCAGAACAAGAGTTCTTGGGTTCAAGAACTTAATACAGTGCTCTGCACACAGTAAGCACTCAATAAATATGATTGTTTGGGCAGCTGCCACATCACCCAAGGATCACAAGCTGTGATACTGTTAATGCCCACTAAATGCTTGTCCCGTAAACTCGACTGGTAAAATAAAATTAAATTAAAAATTAAATGTTTAGGAACTGGTTCTCCACTCTCTTGGACTGTAAAATTATGAAGGGCAGGTCCGTATCTTTTTATTGTATGTTTCCAAGTGCCAAAGGCTTGCTTCTCATCAGTTTAGTCTCCCAAGCACTTAGTACATTGCTTAGTAAATGCTTAGTAAATACCACCGACTGTCCCTCTCAGGGTCACACCTGGAGAGTTTCCAATGCTCTATGTATCTCTACTACAGGAGGGAGAGTCAAGAAGAGGTATATCCATTCCATTCCTAGCTTGGGCAGTGCCTAGTGAGTGGAAGACAATCTGCTACAAGTCTAAACTTCCCTGTGCTGGGCAGCAGGAGCATGAGTGAGTCGAGACTCATGCTTACCGTGCAGTAGGCCTTCCCCTTCCCCTCTCTCGCTCAGCTCTTTCCTGCTCTCTCCTCTGCCTCCTCCCCCCCCCGCCCTAGAACCCCACTTTACCAGCGCTACCCCTCTTCCCCCTCCCCCTACTCTCCCCCCACCAAACCCCTCCTCACCCCCTCCCCCCTTCTCTCTTCCCCACCCACGCCCCATCCCAGTCCTCCTGTCCCACCCCTCATCCCCCTCTCCCTGTCCAGGGCCCCACCACCTCCTTCTCATCCAAACCCTCCCCTCCCCCTGCCCTTTCCCCCCTCCCCCCTTGCACCCACAGCTACTTTCAAGTGTGGCCTCTGGAACCCCCGCTCTATTACAGGTAAGCTACCTTTCGTCCATGACCTTTTCCTCTCCCGTTCTCTCCTCCTCCTCGCCCTTTCGGAAACGTGGCTCACTCCCGAAGACACGGTCTCTGCCGCTGCTCTCTCCAGTGGAGGCCTCTCCTTCTCCCACTCCCCAGACTCACCGGTAAGGGAGGAGGCGTCGGCTTCCTCCTCTCGCCCCGTTGCCGCTTCCGCACTATCCCTCCTCCCCCCTCCCTCTCCTTCCCCTCCTTCGAAGCCCATATCATTCGCCTCTACCACCCCCTCCAGTTACTTGTCGCTGTCATCTACCGCCCTCCCGGTCCCACCTCCGACTTCTTCAACCACCTTGACCCCTTTCTCACCTTCCTTCTCTCCTTCTCTCTGCCCACTCTGATCCTCGGAGACTTCAACATCCATATGGATGTACCCGATGACTCCTCTGCCGCCCGCCTGCTATCCCTCCTCGACTCTGCCGACCTCCTCCTCCACCATACCGCGCCCACTCACCAACTCAATCACACCCTCGATCTCGTCATCTCCTACCGCTGCACTATCTCCTCCCTCACCGACTCTGAAATCCCTCTCTCTGACCATAACCTTCTCACCTGCCTCATCTCTCACACTCCCTCCCCCTGCAAATCTTTGCTACTGCCCCACAGAGACCTCCGCTCTCTTGATCCCATCTGTCTTTCCAAAAGCATCTCTCCTCACCTTGCCGCCCTGTCCTCACTTCCCATTCTAGATGATCAAGTCTCCGCTCTCAACTCCACCCTCTCTACTCATCTCGACTCTCTCGCCCCCCTTTCCCTCCGCCGCTCTCGCTCCACTAACCCACAGCCCTGGATCACTTCCTCTGTCCGCCTCCTACGCTCCTATGCTCGAGCTGCTGAGCGCTGCTGGCAAAAGTCCAAGCACCATGCCAACCTCACACACTTCAAATTTATCCTTTCCTGCCTTAACTCTGCCCTCTCCTCCGCCAGGCAAAACTTCTTCTCCTCCCTTATCGACACCCATGCCCGTCACCCCCGCCGATTCTTCCAGACCTTTAACTCTCTCCTTAGGCTCCCTGTTCCTCCCCCTCCCCCATCTCTCACCCCCAATGATCTGGCCACCTATTTCCTCACGAAAATCAACACGATCAGGTCTGAGCTCCCCAAAGTCACCCCTCCGCCTCTCCCCTCGCGTCCACCAACCCTCTCCCCTACTTTCCCATCCTTCCCTGCAGTATCCTCAGAGGAGATCTCCTCCCTCCTCTCAAGTGCCACCTCCACCTCCACCTGCGCCTCGGACCCCATTCCCTCTCACCTTATTAAAACCATCTCCCCTGCCCTCCTCCCTTCCTTAACTTCTATTTTTAACCACTCAATCTCCAAGGGCTCCTTCCCCTCTGCCTTCAAACATGCCCATGTCACCCCCATCCTAAAAAAACCCTCTCTTGACCCCACTTCCCCCTCCAGTTATCGCCCTATCTCCCTACTACCGTTCCTTTCCAAAATCCTAGAACAAGTCATCTACAATCGCTGCTTAGAATTCCTTAACTCCCATTCTCTCCTGGACCCCCTCCAATCTGGCTTCCGTCCCCTCCACTCTACCGAGACTGCTCTCTCTAAGGTCACCCATGACCTCCTTCTTGCCAAATCCAATGGCTCCTACTCCATTCTAATCCTCCTCGACTTCTCTGCTGCCTTTGACACTGTCAACCATCCCCTCCTCCTCCATACCTTATCTCACCTTGGTTTCACGGACTCCGTCCTCTCCTGGTTCTCCTCTTATCTCTCTGGCCGGTCATTCTCAGTCTCCTTCACTGGCACCTCCTCCCCCTCCCATCCTTTAACTGTTGGAGTTCCTCAAGGGTCAGTTCTTGGCCCTCTTCTGTTCTCCATTTACACTCACTCCCTTGGTGAACTCATTTGCTCTCACGGCTTTGACTACCATCTCTACGCAGATGACACGCAGATCTACATCTCCACCCCTGTCCTCTCCCCCTCCCTTCAGGCTCGCATCTCCTCCTGCCTCCAGGACGTCTCCACCTGGATGTCGGCCCGCCACCTAAAACTCAACATGAGCAAGACTGAGCTCCTCATCTTCCCTCCCAAACCCGGTCCTCTCCCAGACTTCCCTATCACCGTGGATGGCACGACCATCCTTCCCGTCTCTCAGGCCCACAATCTCGGTGTCATCCTTGACTCGTCTCTCTCGTTCACCCCACACATCCTATCCGTTACCAAGACCTGCCGGTTTCACCTTTACAATATCACCAAGATCCGCCCTTTCCTCTCCACCCAAACGGCTACCTTACTGCTACGGGCTCTCGTTATATCCCGGCTAGACTACTGTGTCAGCCTTCTCTCTGACCTCCCTTCCTCCTCTCTCACCCCACTCCAGTCTATTCTTCACTCCGCTGCCCGGCTCATCTTCCTGCAGAAACGATCTGGGCATGTCACTCCCCTTCTTAAACACCTCCAGTGTTTGTCTATCAAACTCCGCTCCAAACAAAAACTCCTCAGTCTAGGCTTCAAGGCTCTACCTCACCTTGCCCCTTCCTACCTCTCCTCCCTTCTCTCTTTCTACTGCCCACCCTGCACACTCCGCTCCTCTGCCCCTACCTTCTCACCATCCCCTGTTCTCACCTATCCCGCCCATCGACCCCTGGGCCACGTCCTCCCGCCAAACTGATTCTCTTCCCCTCTTCAAAACCCTACTTAAAACTCACCTCCTCCAAGAGGCCTTCCCAGACTGAGCTCCCCTTCTCCCTCTACTCCCTCTACCACCCCCCTTCACCTTTCCACAGCTTAACCCTCTTTTCCCCCCATTTCCCTCTGCTCCTCCCCCTCTCCCTTCCCATCCCCTCAGCACCTTACTCGTCTGCTCAACTGTATATATTTTCATTACCCTATTTATTTTGTTAATGAAATGTCCATCGCCTTGATTCTTTTTAGTTGCCATTGTTTTTACGAGATGTTCTTCCCCTTGACTCTATTTATTGCCATTGTTCTTGTCTGTCTGTCTCCCCCGATTAGACTGTAAGCCTGTCAAACGGCAGGGACTGTGTCTATCTGTTGCCAACTTGTTCATTCCAAGCGCTTAGTACAGTGCTCTGCACATAGTAAGCGCTAAATAAATACTATTGAATGAATGAATGAATAGGAGACAATGGTAAACCACTTCTGTATCTTTACCAAGAAAACTCTATGGACACATTACCAGAATGATTGCAGATGGAGGTGGGGTATTCTGGGAGAGATGTGTCCATGGCGTTGCTATGGTTTGGACTTGACAGCATAAGACAAGACCACTGACTGATTGATACCTCTGCATACAATAGTTGCTCCAAAAATATAATTGTTGGTGATGATGTTGCTATTGTTAATGACAAGGATAAAAAGGAAGAAGAGGAGAATAAGGACGAGAGGAAGGAAGTGGGGAGGATAAGGATGGGAAGGAAGAGGTGGAGGAACAGGAGGAGGGGATGTGGAAGAGGAGCGGAAGTAAAAGAAGAGAAAGAGGATAAGAAGATGGAAAGGAGGTGTTGGCAACTGTTCTATGTAAGTTTCAGATCCCGATGGTCTAATATGTAAAGTGGAATAAAGTCTCTGAATCTCTTCATCCACCTGATGACCATGTGGACTTGGGACAATGGCAAGCCTCATTTGAAACACAAATCTTGACTCCATATGGATGTTAGTGATGCGAACTTTGTTCTTATTCAAAGCTAAAGTGGATTAGTAGCAAATTCCATTTGTTGAATTCTCCTTGTTCTGGACAAAAGGAAAATTAGGTGTAGTTGTTTGTCCATGAGATTGAGCACTCACGCATACCTCCTATTTGACGTGAAGTCCACCTGATTGACAACTTCTGCCGGAGGTCACTACCAGCCTGTGCTTCATATTAGTACGGAAGGATGGCTGCATTTACCCTTTCTATTTTATGCACAGAGTCTAATTGGATGGAGTGATTGTTATCATATTCCAGAGAGACCCTGACCAATAGAGCCCTTTTGCATTGGAAATGGCCAATACCATTAGTTAAAGAGTGTTCTGAATAAATTGTAGACGATTTCTTATGATCAGCAATCCTTTTTGATGGGGAAACCATGAAAATGCAGTCAATACCCCTTGAGATGTGTTTTTTTTCAGGATTTCTGAATCATATTCTGGAAAGGATTGTGCCAGATAGAGACATCAGTATCTCACATAATAATAATAATAATAATAATGACAGTATAATAATGGTAGTTATTAAGCACTTAATACATGCTGAGCTCTGTGCTAAACTTGGGATCTATACATGCTATTTGATAATGCTGGCTTGGTGCCAAATACTAAATTTAGGTTGTTCTTGAAGAAAGAATAAAGTCCCACATGAATAAGAAATCTATTCTTCTGGCAAATTGAAGGAATTGGAACCAATAAAATAAAACAGCATTAGTTGAGCTGGATTAATTAGAATGGTTTGCCCTCAGTAAGCTCTCCATGCACACCACTGATTGATTCATTCATTGGTTTCATGGAAACTTCGGTGCAAAACTGCTCTGCATTTTTTGCTCCTCATAGAGGTGTTCTGTTCTCTCTGATGCTGCTGTGGTCATTCACAGAGATCTGTTCACCAAACTATACTATATAATCCGCCTCCCATCCCTAGCCTGCCAAGAAACCACACACAATTCCATTCTTCCAAGTCCACCAAAACTAAGCGGGAGTTTAGCAAAATGAAAATTTGTGTTTGTGGGACATTACAAAACTGTAATTTGCATAAAGACCATAGCAATAGACTATAAACTCTAGACTGTAAAGCTGTGGGCAGGAAACAGGTCTATCAACTCTGTTGTATTGTACTTTCCCAAGTGTACTATACCAGAAGCAGCATTCTCTAGTGGTTAGAGCATGAGCCTGGTAGTTTTCTGTGTCTCAGTTACCTCATCTATACAATGGGGATTAAGACTGTGAGCCTCATGTGGGGTAGGGACTGTGTCCATCCAGATTAGTTTGTACCTACCCTAGTGCTTAGAACAGTGTCTGGCACATAGTAAGCACTTTTAATGAAACCATATAGTAGTGTTTAGTACAGTGCTCTTCACATAGTAAGCACTCAATAAATACCATTGATGATGATGAAAAATATTTAGCCAGCTTGGATCAGAAGAAAGAAAGCTCTGTGAACCACAGTTAGAAAAAAATGAGTTGCTATGACTACTTGAAACAGCTCTTAAGGTGATGTCCTTTTATTTAAAGTATTTTTAGAAGTTTAGTTGCCCTAACAACAGGACACACTTTGAAGTGGAGGAGCTACTTTAATGAATTTGTTTTTGTTTGTCAGGACTCTCTCTCCTGTTTGTACTCTTGAAGTGCCTTCCCAGCTTGGAGAAAACAATCTGGAGAAGGGAATCTGAGTAGAATTTGGAGTGCACATTTTCCTTCTGCTTTTTTCCACCACTACTTTCAGTTTACACAACTACAGGTGTCCTTTGTGGAGTATAATCCATGTCTTTTTTCTCTTAAAGAAAAATAGACAGCCTATGTGGAGACAGCGACATAATAAATATGTTTGAATGCTGCACGGTAGGGTTATGTCAATATATTAAAGGCAAACAAAGAAAAAATCCTCTTTGGAATCCTTATGTACAGTTTATAACTTTGTACTTTTTCATTGACTTAAGAAAAAAGCCTAGACATGCATCAGGACAATGATACCCACAGCTATTTCCCAAGATGTTTTCTGAAGGTTAAAAAAAGGAACCATCATCACTATTTTCTCTGATTTATGAGGTGGCTTAGCCCTTACTAAATGAGAGACTGAAACAGAAAATGGATTTTCCAGTAATACTGAAAAATTAGTTTGTTTGGGGAAATTCACCAGTTCCATATAAATATGAATGCTTTTAAATGTCCATTGGGACACAGAAAGGGGTCACAAAAGGTGTCACAGGGGTACAGAACAGAGGGACATAGTTCATTCCTCCATTATGTGCCTCTCTGATGTCACATCTCTGTTTTTCCAGTGCAGCAAAGGTGATTATTCCAAAATGTCATAGGTGGGTTATGGTGGCAAATAACTATATTGGAAATCCTTCCCTGTCTAGACAGTACCCCCTAATTTGAGCCTGTTTAGGGTTCCCAATTTTACAGTTTGCCCCCTAATCCATACAGGGACAATTTTTTGGTAAATTAATGTTTCTCACGAGGGTCTATTTAATGAATCTTCAATGGTATTTATTTATTTATAATGAGATAGAAGTGCTTACTATGTGAGAAGTGCTAAGTTCTAAATTCTAAGTTCTAAAACTGTTCTAAATTAAGATACAAGTTAATCAGGCTGGATACAGTCTCTGACCCCTGAAGGGATCACAGTCCAAGTAGGCGGGAGAACAGGTTTTGAATCTCCATTTTGTAGTTGAGGAAACAGAGGCACAGAGAAGTTAAGAGACTTGTCCCAAGTCACACAGCAGCAGACAAGTGGTGGAGCTGGGATTAGAATCCAGGTTCTCTGGCTCCAGGACCATGCTTTATCCACTAGGCCATGATTCCCACTTACCTTGTTCCCAGCACTGTACTAAACACTTAGGAGAGAACATTATAGTAGGTAGACAGGATCTCTGCCCTCAAGAGTGTGCTAAGAACTTAGTACAGTGCTCTGCACGCATTGAGCGCTCAATAAATATTATTGAATGAATGAATGAAGAGTGTATGATCTATCAGCGGTTCATAACATGTATTTGGCCATATAGAAATGATGGTTTTAGAGATGACTCAGAGCTTCTTGACTTTTCTAAAAGGTAATTATGAGTCCTATCACTGGGGTTATTATTTCTACAGTTGTAGAATAAACAACAGCAAACCCAAAGGAATGAGGGTATGGGCTCTGGCTTGGCTGGGGGCATTTCACTGGCATTTATGATCATATTCTTCCATTCAACCTCTAACCATCCCTGAATTCTGAAAAAAAGGATATGGGGGCCAATCTGAACATGGGGGAAACGTGCTTCTGCCTGTGAATTTAGTCATTCTATCAGCAATATTTATTAAGCACTTACCTCGTGCAGAGCACTGTACTGAGACTTCGGGGGCATAAAATAGGGGTTAACAATCCATTATGGAGGACAGGCAATAAAATAACTTACAGAATAAATAAATAAATAAATAAATAAATAAATAAATAAATAAATAAATAAATAAATAGGTCAGTAAGCATCCAGACTGCTTTGATTCTCAGTTCTAGATGTGCGTAGATATGACTAGAACAAAGAATCATGGAGAAGAGAAAAAGGGAGCTGGGGCAAGAGTCCTCTGGAGGGAAAACAAAAACTCTTCCATACTGAGATGAGAGGAAGTGTTCAATAAACACAATTGAATGAATGAATGAAGGAATAGAACCCAGAAAAATATATTTTCCAATGACAAAGATCATCTCTAGAAATGGCTGTCCTGAAGGCTTAACGCAGTGGTAGGGAAACCCTTAGCTTTACAGCATGAGAGAGACTGTAGAATCTATTTCCCTGTGGATTTTGGAAAGTCCCATCAGTTTTTTTCTCCCTGTAGGGGCTCAGACGGTCTTGTACAGTATAAGGGTAGTCCATTCTGGTCTTCTTTAAAGGCAGGGTAAAAAGACTACTGAGAGATAGGCTGAAGTCTCTGGAAAACTGAAACACCCTTCACATTGTCATTAGATTTAAAATTGGCTACAGAACATCATCATTTGCTTCGCGGCTCATTATTCTACTGTTCAATACAAAATTGCTTTTTGTGTGTCAAGACTGAAACAATTTCCTAATTATTGTATAATGATGAACTCTAAAATTGCTTGAGTCATAGAATGAATGTAGCATCATCTGTATCACTGAATCCCTGCTCTTTTCAGGGAATAGCCATCGAAATAAGGCAGTTTAACGAAGGCCATTTATTTCTGATTTAAAATGCAAGATCTTAAGAAATAGTCCTTCTGGGAACTTAAGAAATAACCTCCATAGTCCATGATATCATATTGCAGAAATTTCCATCTGTTTTCTACAAAATAAACAGCCAAAAATCAATTTACCACTTGATCACAAAACCCCAGATTCTTAATTTCTCAAGCAATTAACCAAATCAAAACCTTTGACAGGTCAGTGATTGCAACACCAAAGGAACATCTCTGTAGTTACATGACAAACCACGGCATATTTACTAGATTTAATATGGTAGTGTTGGTTGAATAATCAAGAAATCAAATTCCTTCGCTTTCAATACATTTGAAGTAGATGACAGGGTAAAGAGCAGAAATGTAGGGCTATATTTCCTATATAAACACACTCTGCAGTAAAACCTGAATCACTTCAACACCATTTTGAAAAGGAAATAAAAAATCTTACTGAGCATATCTCTCCAACTAAGGATAAAAGATGTTTCCAAAATTCAAACAAACTCCAAAATTCCAAAATTATTTATTATCTTGGTTTTGCAGACACCTGTTTAGAAAATACAAATCTCCATAGCTTGCTGACAAGTTCTCGATTATCTGTCTTAATGGGTGAGAAAAGTGTATGGAGAACTGAATTCACAG
Organism: Ornithorhynchus anatinus; assembly: GCF_004115215.2. Lineage (NCBI taxonomy): Eukaryota > Metazoa > Chordata > Mammalia > Monotremata > Ornithorhynchidae > Ornithorhynchus > Ornithorhynchus anatinus. The sequence continues at coordinate 32,957,490 of NC_041745.1, forward strand.
TAAATATAGGAGTAGGGGAAACAGTTTTCATGGCCCAAGACAGAGTTGGAAAATTCATGTCAGTGGTCATTTAACTGAAATAATAAGTTGTGTTTATTGAGCAATTACTGTATGCTGAGCACTGTACTAAGCACTTGGGAGAGTACACTACAATACACTATAATAGAGTTGTTAGACATGCTCCCCAGTGGATAAGTGCTAGGTCTAGAAAAAGCTGAGGGTGGGATAAAAATCAATCAATCAATCATTTATTGAGAATTATACTAAATGCTTGGGAGTATACAATATAATAGAGTTAGTAGACACATTCCCTGCCCACAGTGAGAAAACACTCTAGAGGGGGAGACAGGCATTAATAATAATAATAATAATAATTAATTGGCTTATTGCCTTTAGGTTTTACAGATGTAATTCAACCCATTCTCAAATAATGAAATGGGGCATTAGTTTACAGCAATAAACTGATTTGGCACGCTTATCAGGAGACAAATTAATGTTCTTGACCAGAGGGAAGACTGTGAGACCAACAAGTAAATTTCAAACAGTGACAGGCCCTACCAGTAGCAAACACATCAACCCCCTTCACCCCAGGAACAAGATTCAGCAAAGACTGAGGCTTTGCATTTGAGATGGTAAAGGGCGATGCTACAGATTTAGACTATTTCATTTTCCAAAATATATGATGATGGAAGAAAAGCCATTGTATAAACAGGAACTAGAAGGAATTGAGTTATTCTGAGCAATGTCTTGTGGATCTGATGGAGGGAAAAAGTGCAAGGAATTAAGATTAAGCAGACCTTCAGGAGTCGAGGGCAGAAATTTAGCATGAGGATTTTCTGACAAAGGGCCTGGACGTCCATAAGATTTTGGGGAATGAAAGGAAGAAAGGTGAATAAAGGGTAAAACAATGTTGCCGTGGGAAGCCGCATGGCCTTGTAGTAAGAACACAGGGTTGGGAGTCAGAGGACATGGGTTCTAATCCTGTATCCTCCACTGCTCTTCTGTGTGACATTGGGCAAGTCATTTCACTTCTCTGTACCTCAGTTACCTCCTCTGGAAAATGGGGATTTAGACAGTGAGCCCCATGAGGGATGTGGACTGTGTCCAACCTGATTACCTTGTATCTACCCCAGCACTTAGAACAGTGTCTGGTACATAGTAAACACTTAACAAATGCCATTATTATTATTATGGACCTGGGTGTCAGAAGAAACTGATTTCTAATTTTAGCTCCACCATTTGTCTGCTGTGACACCTTGGGCATGCCACTTCCTTTCGTGCCTCAGTTACTTCATCTGTAAAATAGGGATTGAGATTATGAGCTCCTTGTGTGACATGGACTGTTTCCAACCTGATTACCTTCATTCTATTCCAGAGTTTAGAACAATGCCTGATATATAGTAAACACTTAACAAATACCACAAAAAAAGAGATACCAGCTGAACAATTTAGTTGTTTAGGTTGTAAAAGATGTAGGTAGAGGTAAAAAGAGAGGATCAGGTGTAGAGAGAGGAGGAAAGTAAAAGATGGAGAAGACTTCAAGAATTCATTTAGTTAAGAAGTACTTATTAAGCACCCGCTGGGGACTTCACATGATACCAGGCCCTCAAAGGAAAATGGAGAGCTCTTACTTCTAATTCCTTAATTACAAATCTTCAAGTTGTGCCCACCACAGGGCTAAGTCTTTTAGGAGGGAAGTCCTGCGGCTTGCTGATTGGTGGTGGTCTTTATTATATTCATTACTAAATATGGTATTTGTTAAGCGATTAATATTTTCCAAGTACTGTCCTAAATTCTGGGGTAGGTACAAGATAATCAGTTCAGACACAGTTTCTGTTCCCCATGGGGCTCACAGTTTAATGGAGAAGAATGGGCCTTGAATCTCCATTTTACAGATGAGAAAATTGAGGACCGGAGAATCAAGGAAGTTGCCTGAGGCAAGTGGCAGAGTCAGATTTAGAACCCAAAACCACTGACTCCAAAGTCTATGCTCTATCCATTAAGGACAGCCTGCTCCTCTGTTAGTCTGGTTAAATAAGCTCGTGCCTGTCATTATTCTTTATTCTCTATTTCCCAAGCCCCTGAGGCAATGTACCACATCAAGTGGGAACTTAACAAATACTTCTGCAGAAGACTACTCCTCCCATAAGGGAGGGATCAAAGTTGTTCTGTCTTTCATTTTGCCCCAAGAAGAAAAAGAGTAATAGTAATTATTGTGGTATGTGTTATATGTTTATTATGTGCCGAGACTGTTCTAAGCACTGGGGTAGATACAAGATAATCAGGTTGGACACAGTCCCTGTCCCATATCCCCATAATCTTAATCCCCAATTTGTAGATGAGGTAACTAAGGCACAAAGGGAAGTGACATGTCCAAGGTCAGCAGACAGCAGAGAGCAAATTAGAACCTTTGTCCTCTGACTCCCAGGCCTGTGCTCTTTCCACTAGACTGTTCTACTTCTACTAAAGGCCTTCCAAAATTATTACGGCATTTGTTAAGTGCTTACTGTGTGTTAAGCACTGTTCTAAATGCTGGGGTAGCTACAAATTAATCAAGGCAGATATAGTCCCTGTCCCAAATAAGACTCCCAGACTATGTAGGAAGGAAAACAGACATTGAATCCTTAATTTACAGATGAGGAAACTGAGGTACAAATAAGTTAAATAATAATGATAATGGTAAAAATAAGAATGATAGTATTAATAATGGTACTTCTTAAGCCCTTACTATATGCCAAACACTATACTATCCTGGGGGTAGATGCAAGATAATCAGATCCCACAGGGTACTCAAAGTCCAAATGGTAGGGAGAACAAGAATTGAATGTCCATTTTGCAGTTGAGAGAACTGAGGAACAGAGAAGTTATGGCACATGCCCAAGATCACAGAGCAGACAAGTGGCAGAACCAGGATTAGAACTCAGGTTCTCTGACGCCCAGGCCTGTGGTCTTTCTACTGGGCTACCCTGCTTCTTGTCCATCTCTGCAGTTTCTGTTGCTTGCTTCCCTGAAGAGAGGAAAGTATTACCTTCAGGTATTTACAGGGCAGTAAGGAGAATGAAGGAGGGAGAGACCAATCCTAAAGCACTTGCACATCAGTTCTTAGGCTGCAGTTGATACCCTAATTTATGTTCTTCTGTTCAGTGATCACTTTTCGCCATCAACATGGATTGCATGGAACTGGGCAAACCCACAGAAGAATATGAAGAGAAATTAAATGAGCTCAAAGAGAAAAAACAAAATGTACTAAAGTTGGGCACCAAGTAAGTGCTTAACAAATGCTACAATTATTATTAATATTAATAATTATTAATAATAATCAAGGCAAATAATTCACATGGGAGAGATTGTTGGAACACAGCTAAGCTTTTTGCACTAGGAACTGAGATCACAGATAGCTGAGTGGCACTGAAATTAAGAACAAATTGAGAAAAGGTTTAAACCATGTTAGCTTTGATTGGGTCAAAATGGACCCAAAATGGTTTACGATACCCACTCACCCCCACAAACCAGAAAAACCAGGAAATGAAGTAAAGTCTTGCCATGACCTTTAAAGCCAGGAAAATGATAAAAACCTCCTTGAGTTAATTTGTAATTTTAATATGACAGAATTAGGGGCACTTAGGCAAGATAGAATTGCAACAGGAGAGCCAATATCTTTGATACAACTCTGTCATCAATTAAAACTGAATTATTAGCAAAGAATCTCATTTCCCAGTCAGAAATGTTGGACACAAGAGTGGAAATTCACGCCCTACATCCCTTTGGATTTACTTGATATTCCACCCAGCTTTCTCTGAGCACATGTGTGATCCCTGATGGTTCAGTGGGCACTTTGAGAAATGCAGTGGCTCCTCCAGGACAGTAGTGGAGAGTCTTTAATAATAATAATAGTGAATGATAATAATAATAATAATTGCGGTATTTGTTAAGCATTTACTATGTGTCAGGCACTGTACTAAGCACTGAAATAGTTACAAGGTAATTGGATTGAATATAGTCCTTGTCCCACAGAGAAGTAAAGTGACTTGCTCAAGGTCACACAGCAGACAAGTGGTAGATCTCGGATTAGAACCTAGGTCCTTCTGACTACCAGGCCCCTGCTCTAACCACTAGGCAATGCTCCTTCTTTAGTTCAAGGCTGCCCATTTTGTGCACAGCCTGCTACAGTGGAAAGAATTACTACTCCTTCCAAAGTAAATTTCCTCAGGGAGCACATTTAGACCCTGGGAGAATTGGACTCATTAACCCCACAGGGAGATTCATCCCAGAACTGTAAACCTTGGAAAGCACAAATAACTACTCAGGGATATAGCAAATGAATGGACAGGAAAAACCAGAGTGATTAGCGATGCACCAGTGATCACAATAAACAAACCAGCTCATTTCAAGTTTGTGACAATTGGCAAAGGTCTTGTGGTCCAATGGGCATTCAGACCTCGGAGGATGACAGCTTTTAAGACAGGCAAGGGAACCGTGCTGATAAAACCATGCACATCGGCAAACGGTGAAGTAAACACAATGAAACTTCATTAGGAATTCAAGACCCCCAATCTGTGCACAGCAAGAGCAAGCCCCTCCCGGAGCAGACAATTTGCTCCCATGGTGGATCAAAATGGGACACATAAACAAATAATAATGCAAATATTCCTAATGAATGTAACAAAGAATGATGTGATTAATAGTGTAAACATAAACACGCAGAGGAATTATGCAAATAATATAAAAATCTAAAATACTACTAAATAGCATCTCAGCCTGCCAATTGCCCCATCCTACTCTTTAGGTTTGGAAGACCAGAATGGCATAATTCTAAGGACATTTCCCTCCATTTTCGTGATTTTTGTGAAGTGGAGAAGGATTTCATCCTCCTTTCTTACTATCTCCCCATACTCTCACCTATCCCCCTGCCTTTTCTGATCACTTCGCACTACCTTTAAGCAAATTCTTTGGGGATCAAAAGTGGCTTTTTGAGTTAAGGCTAGCATATATTCCATAATGGTGAGAATTTAGCAATTTTGGAGGCTAGTGGGTGTCATTCGGGATGGTTCTACTGTTCTGAGGGCCCATCAGAGGGAGACAACTTCCTGGAATTTTCCCAGAAGCCTGGATTCAAAAGAACCATCCTACTCCCTCCTCTCCTGTTATGCCTGATCCTCAAGGACATGGCTGAGCTACAGAGAGATAGACAATTCAGTCATCAGCTTGGGTAAGGAGTAAAGTAAAGCTGTGCTCCTGTGTTCTGATTTCCCCTCATTAGCCACTTAATTAACCATGCGAACTAAGAAGCTTTCTTTCCTACCCGTGCTTGTGCAGAGCATTTCAAATTGCATGGGTCCCCATAGTTACTAGCAGGACTAGCCGGTCTGTGACACTGAGAAACTGCCTTCCAAGTCCACTTCTCTGGGACTGCTTCCCCTGAAATATTATTTTGTCCATTTCCCAATGCAGTCTGAATGTCAGGAGGAGGAGAAGAAGAAAAAATGTAAAATACAAATCCTTTACAAGTTTGTTTGTTTTTTTATGTCTCTGAAATAAATTTTCAGAAGAATCTTTCCTGCTACTTTCTCTTTCCTCTGTAACCATTGGAAGATAATGAATTAATTCAAAGCAGGATTTGAATCTGGCTTCATCTTATCAATTAAAAACTATCTTATAACTATCAAAAATGCTGTAATTAATTAGCAATGCTTGAATAGGTACCATAGACCAAAATACCAAAATATCGCTTTATATTTTGGTGAAGCAAGCATAGACAATCCCTCTGTTCCTGAACTTGTGAAACATAAGAAAAAGTGCTTTCTTATATTCAGAGGAGCCCTGAGATTCTTCACAGACTGCTAATCGATGGGGCTAGATACTCCAAGAACACTAGTAAAACTCCTGCTAAATTCTCTGTTGCCTGGTCCCCAGTACTGTCAGAAATGAAGCGTAAACCTAAATCCCTCCTCTCCTTCTCCCAAGGAATCCCTCCTTTTCCTTGGGAGAAGCTAAAAAAAATGATTGAAGACCTTTGTTTTTAAAGTGAAAATCTGATTTAATCGAATCTATAGAGTATAGAAGAAGTTTCTTTTTTTTCCAGAAGTATATATTTTTTAATCCACAGATGTTAGCTGTTTTCACATCAGAATAATGATGTTAGTCATGAGTTTCCTGGAAAAGCATTTTTAAAAGCTTTTGAGCAGATGAGATGGGGAGATGTGTTCTTCTGAGCCAAATGAAAAGAGGCAGGTTTTCAGTAGAATATCATGAGATGTAATTCTTTGGCAGGGGCACTTGAACAGAAATAAGTGGCTGCTAAAGAGAAGGAATTGGCAGAGGAAGGCTCAAAGTTACATTTTAACCTACAAGGAAGGAGAAAAGCTTCAAAGAGCATTTAAAAGGCAAACTTTTTAGACAACAGGAACTCAGAGAAGTGTTAAAAGTGTTGGTGTCTTTGACTGCGTATTCCTGGGTGGGGTGGATTTGTATAAGAAAATATTTTATAATTTGCATGAAACAGAGTGGGAAGGAAGAGACCAAATTGTAAAAAACACTCACAAAATTTATCTTAGGAAGCAAGAATTTTGAGTTGATTGATTCTGTACATTTTGTCAGCATATCAGACTTCCAAAGGCTTACTGTGCTTTGGATACAGTAACTGCTCAAAAAAACCAATGACTGATTGTTTGAACATTAGATATGTCACTCACATGTCAAACCCACTCACTGTCCATCCAGTCCAGAATCCTGTTTCTTATAGTTGCCATTAGGGTGATTAAAGGCACATTATGGAGATTAACCTTCCTGGACATAGATCTTTGTGACTATGAATGGGCTTTCCAATATCCCTTAAGTTTTTCCTCTAATCAACCAGCACAGACCACATTTGCTAGAATCTAACTAAACTTTCTAAACCAGCTCGATAATTATTCCATCTAAGAACACATATGTGACTGTAAACTCGTTGTAGTCAGGGATTGTGTCTACCACCCCTGGTGCACTGTACTCTCCCAAGAACTTAGTAAAGTGCTCTGCACATAGTATGTGCTCAATAAATACAGCTGATTGATTGATTGACAGACCGTCATGCATAGGTTTATCCAAACCCTATGCAAACCTTTTCTTCTCCTGTAATTTCCTTTGGTGACCCATTTGTTTATTCTGGAGTGAATTCTAATTTAAAGGCTGGTCCTTTTTCTCTTCTCTTCCAGGCTCCCCCAGGCAAGGACAATGTGATCCATCCTCCGGAGGCTCAATTAAAGCTTGTTGACTGCCTGATTTACTTTGCACAGATACTTATGACCCCTATGATTGTAGTTCTGTTTTCATTTAGCCATTTTATGTCTTTCTAAGTGTCACATGTATGAATGGCAAGGGTTGGTGTTGCATTTACAGATGAGAAATACACAGTGAAAGTGCGAGATAAAGACAGAATCAGACCATGAGCCCATGGTCACTAGATTAATTTTGAGTGTAGTGGTTGAGTAAAATTCATCTGGCAATGCTGAGACAGTTCCTGAAGTTTACGCATAGTTAAGTGGTCTCGATGAATCACTAAGAGACCTCTTTCTCTGCACTCAAATAGAGAAGCGGCACGTTTTAGTGGAAAGAGCATGGGCTTGGGAGTCAGAGAATGTGGGTTCTAATTTTGGCTTTGCTACTTATCTGCTGCGGGACCTTGGGCAAGCCACTTAGCTTATCTGGGCCTCAGTTACCTCATCTGTAAAATGGGGATTAAGACTGTGAGCCACACATGGGACAAACTGATTACATTTATCTACCCCAGCACTTAGAACAGGGCTTGGCACAGAGTAAGCACTTAGCAAATACCGTTATTATTATTATCCCACTTTAATAGGGAATTCATGCTGAATAGAACACTAGTGCTTGGGACCAGTGAACCTTTTAACAGATAATTTCACTCAAAATATAAGTATTTGATTTCAGTCTACAATAGGCAAACAGGTCTCTGAGTAAATGGTGTCAGAACTAACTATTACTCTACTGCATCCTGTAGCTTTTAAGGCTTTAGGGATCATGTTTGTGTCTCTGTGTTTGTGTGTCACCTCTGCTCAGTGTGCAGTGCTTTGCATACAATCAGTGATTCATCAATGTTATTGGCTCTGATATTGATATTTCTCTTATTTCTGAACCTCAGGAAACTTAATGCAATGCATCAGCTTAATTCAGAGAGCATATGAGATTCATCTGTTCCCAAATACTCTATCCTCACCCTACTGCCACCCTTAGAAAGCTTGAGGACAGAACCTAACTCCCAAGAGACATAAAGAACACTTTGTATATTCTAATTAATTTCACTATAAACAAAGCTACAAAGTATTTCACCATTAAAATACACGTAGTTTTGACACCTCTTTCCTTTGTTCAAAAGATACTTGCTTCAACAGTTTTTCCAGTTCTGATCTTAATCCAGTGAGTTAAATGGACACTTACTGTTATACTGTACTCTCCCAAGCACCTAGGATAGTGTTCTGTGCCCTATAATTGCTCAATAAATAGAATTGATTGATTGGCAGATTGAATTAGCCTCTTCACTGGTTTCTCTACCTCCAGGTTTCTCCTCATCAGTCCATGCTTCATATTGCCATTAGGTCATCTTTCGAAGTCATTGTTCTCCATGTCTCCCAAACTCAGTCAATCAGTGATATTTATTGATTTTATATTTATTGATTTATTATTTATATTTATTTATTTTCTATTTATTTATATTTACTGTATGCTCTTGGGAGAGTACAATACAATAGAGTAGGTACACATGATCTCTGCCCACCAGAAGCTTACAATTCGGAGGTTTTCCACACTTCTCTGAATAAAACAGAAAGTCCAGGCTATCAGATTAATAGCACTACATCACTTAGTTCCCTCTTACCTACTCACTCTGTATTTTTTAGTCTATGGTATTTGCTAAGCCCTTATATTGTGCCAGGCACCGTACTAAGTGCTTGGGTAGATACCAGCTTCTACTACTACAACTGAGCTCCCACTCTCTATTTCTTCCAAGATCAATTTCTCACTGTGCCATTTTACTAACTTTCTGGTTTCTGACCCCTGGCTTAGTCTCTCTCTTCTGAAGAAAATCATATATTACCTTGAAAGATGGGCGAGTGAAATGGGTGCTAATACAAATAAAGAATAATAATAGTGGTATTTGTTAAATGCTTACTATGTGTCAAGCACTGTTCTAAGTGCTGGAGTAGATAAAACACAGGTTGGACACAGACCCTGTACCACTTAGGGTTCACATTTTCAATCTTCATTTTGCAGATTAGGTAACTGAGGCACAGACAAGTTAAGTGACTTGCTCAAGGTCACCCATCAGGTCAATGGTAGAGGCAGGATTAGGACCCAGGCCCACTGAATTCCAACTCTGTGGTCTTTCCAGTAGGCTATGCTGTTTCTAGTAGAAAGCATAGATAGAAAGGCAAATCGCAACTGCCACTTCCTTCCGTGTCACCCTGACTCACACCTTCTGCTCTCCCCCACATCCCCGCCCCACAGCACTTATGAATATGTATATATCTATAATTTTTTTATTTATATTGATGCCTGCTTACTTACTGTTTATTGATGTCTGTCTCCCTCACCAGCACCCCCCACCATCCTGCCTGTGAGCTCGTTGTGGGCAGGGATTGTCTCTTTTATTGCTGTACTGTACTTCCCAAGTGCTTAGTAAGTGCTCTGCACACAGTAAGCACTCAATAAATATGATTGAATTTTGTGGTCCTTAGATCTTCTGATTGTCCAAATTAATGGTTTATGTTTTTCCTCAACTAGTTTTTTCAAAATATAGATTGCAATAGAAAATTCAAATGTTTCTGATGTTTAACATAAAACTTAATTCTTTTTTCCTTCCCTTGGACAGAAGTGTTTTCTCTCATAGTTATAAATGCTTTCACAACGTGCTTTTCCATTTTGTTTTCTGTCTTTACAGGTAATTATATTTCCCAATAGTCAACCCTCTGTCACTCTAGACAATGTGACTAAAGGCTTTCTTCAAAAAACAAAAAAAACAAAAACTGGGTCTCTAATCTTTCTGTTTTTTCGCCTGTGAATTCCTTCCTCCTTTATTTTGTTAGAAATGAGGTACCAAAAATTGAATGCAGTATCCTAGGCGCAATACAGCTAAATTGGGTAGTGAGGGACTATTACCTACGAACTCCATGATGCGATGCCTCTGGATATGTAATTCAGAATCACAAAGGACTTTAAAATTGCAATATTGCCTTGAAAAATGTGCAAGTAACTCTTTGCACCATCATCATCTCCTGTCTTTTCTTCTTCCCCACAAATATTTTTGTATCTGATTATTTAGTTCCTGATGAATTAGTTTACAACACTGCAGCCCAACCTAATTTAGTCTTTTCTTTCCTGCCTTACTAATATCTTGGGCTTTTTTCATGTTATTTTTCCTTCCTTGTTTACAACAGCTGCTCATTCAAATTTTTCACACTCTCTTAATGAATGTGCTTTTCTCTCTTTTCAAAGGAATTATTCTGATCATCTTGATGTACAATTTAAACATATTTTGCATATCATTTAAGCTAAAGTTTGTTTTTTTTAGGCTAGAAATTATGTAATTTGTATTTAAAAAAACTCAACTTTGGTGAGATCAAGTTAGCAGACCAGTGTTCTCCTTAGAGTAAATGGCTGATCTCTCTGACATGCATCTCTGGACTTGGGAACTAGCTTTAATTCCCTTGTGTGAACTGTTAAGCAGCGTGGCTCACTGGAAAGAGCACGGGCTTTGGAGTCAGAGGTCATGGGTTCGAATCCCAGCTCTACCACTTGTCAGCTGTGTGACTTTGGGCAAGTCACTTAACTTCTCGGTGCCTCAGTTACCTCATCTGTAAAATGGGGATTAAGACTGTGAGCCCCACGTGGGACAACCTGATTCCCCTGTGTCTACCCCAGCACTTAGAACAGTGCTCGGCACATAGTAAGCACTTAACAAATACCAACATAAATAAGTCAATATCCTGAAGAGCTTGAAATTATCTATGCATGATTGTCAATGAAGAAGGATCAACAAATACATCTTTGTTTAGAGACAATCCAAAAAATATAAATTTTGCTAGGCTGCTATAGGTGGTGAAATCAGGGAGCCAAAAAATTCTAAATTAAACTCACTGAGAACATTTTGCAGTGTTCTGCCCCTACAGAGCTTGTTTCCTGAAAAGGAAAAACAAGCTATATTTCTTCAATAAGCCTACACAGATTTGGATGGCTATCTATTATACAATTGAAATGGGCTTGTTTTAGCTTACTGAAGAGAGATTTTTTAAACATACATATGAAAGTTTCCAAGGAAGAAGAAAAACATGAATAGGCCTATCACTGTCACAGTAGATAATACGAGATGAAATGAGTAAGAGAAACGATTCATTCTGATATCTCTTATATTTCTACCGAAAAAGCTAATGAAGCTACATATCTATATTAAAGTGGAAATGCGTGATCAACACTCCCTAGGAAAGGTGATTTTGCAATAATGGGATATGTGGCCTATTTTATGAGCAATAAGTAACTTTCCAAGTGGCTGAAACTACTTGCCTATTGAGAAAGCCAGATTATTGCAGGAGAAAATGGAGCATCTATCCTATCCTATTATTCCAATTATTCTACAAATGATGCCTGCTGGCTGGAGCCCCATTCAGCTGTAAACTTAAACAGTGTGTGTCTCACAGACCACCTGCATAATCAGGAAATGCAGAGAACCCAACCATTACAATTAGATGCTAAGGATGGCAGGAAGAATGGTTAAAACAAGGACCTGCCAGATTTCTTCTGGTTCACTTACTTTCTAAATTAAGAAAATGAGTAGAGTTTTTGTTTTAATTATTATTAAGTAGCAATGAATTTAAAGCTAAGACAGATTGAATATTGCACTGGTATTGCAGTGGCTCAATTACTAAACCAAGGGCCATTTTCTTTTTCTGAGTTTTCTTAGTGATGGTTAGAGTTTTTTGTTGTCTGTTCTGTCAGGCAAATTAATGGGTGGATCATAAGGAACAATTCTGGACACACCTCTAATTACATTTTAGTCTATGTCATGCATGTGGCTTACACAGTTATATACTAAATGAGAGAAAGTTCACATCAATCCCTCAGTAGTATTTATTGAGTGACTAGTAGCTGGGGAGCTCTGAAGTTAGCTCTTGGAAGAATCTAGTAGAATTAGGAGATATGGGCATGGCTTAGTGGACAGACACAAGTTTTTGAAGTCACAAGGACCTAGGTTCTAACCACATGTCTTCTGTGTGACCCTGGGAAAGTCACTTCACTTCTCTGGGCCTTAGTTACCTCATCTGTAAAATGGGAATTAAGAGTTTGAGCCCCATGAGGGACAGGGACTGTGTCCAACCTGCTTAACTTATTTCTACCCCATTGCTCAGTACAGTGCTTGAAACATAATAGCACTTTGCAAGTATATGTACTTTCCAGAACTTACAATCTAGTGGGAAATAAACATAATAATATTAGTTAGAGATAGTAGGAAGAAGGGAAAGGGGAAGTGCATTTCAGTTTGTGCTTAAGTAACAGGATATATATGTACATACATGCTAGCGGAGGTTGACCGTAGGTGGTTCAGAATTGCTGAAGTGGTAGTTGGAGCTGGGAAGGGGATATATAAATTGGATATATGTATATATTAAATATATTATATTTATACATATATGTGAATTGGGGATACTCTAAATATTCTCAAGTCCTCCTAGAGGAGATGTGATTTCAGATGAAATATGGACATGGGGAAGACTGTAGTCTGTTGGATAGGAAAGAGGAAGAGGTGTAACAAAGAGGTCTGTAGATAAGAGAAGGAAACAAAGTACAATGAATAGATAAACTTGAAAAGAGTAACGACTGGGATCTGGGTCATAGTGAGGGAAGAAAGTTGTTAGGAAAGGTGGGTAGAACCAATTGTCCTAAAGTCATTATGTGGATTTTTCAATTTGATGTGGAAAGAAATGGAAAGTCATTCAAGATTTTTGAGGAATGAAGAAAGGTATGCAAAATGAAGTTATGAAAAGAATGATCAAGGCTACAGAATAAATTGTGGACTAGAGAGCAAGAGATGAGAGAACGGGATCAGTAAGGAGATTCAAGCACTAGTCAGGATAAAACAAGTGTCTGGCCCAGTGTGGAGGTCATTTGGAAGGAGAGGAAAGAACAGATTCTGAAAGCTCTGAAGAGAAAACACTGACAAGTGTAGAATATGGGAAGTATGGGCATGCTGGAAGGGGAAGGGGAAGAAGCACCAGCGAGTGGTTGTAATTGGTGGTCAGAAAGGAAGAAGATCGGTTGCAAGTGTTTTTAGAAACTCCTCAATCATAATAATAACTTAATTTTGTTACTATTATCATTATGTTTGACAAGCACTTACTACGTCAAGCACTATTCTAATCATTGGGGGAGATACAAGTTATTCAGGTTGGACACAGTCCCTGTCCCACATGGAGCTCACAGTCTAAGGTGAAGGGAGAACAGACACTTTAAAAATGGTATATGTCAAGAACTAACTATGTGCCAGGCACTGTACTAAGCGCTGGCATAGATCCAAGCTAATTGGCTTGGACTCATTCCATTTCCCACAGGGAGTTCACAATCTTAATCGCCATTTCACAGATGAGGTAACTAGGGCACAGAGAAGTGAAGTGTCTTGTCCAAAGTAGCCCAGCAGACAACTGGCAGAGCTGGGACTAAAACCCAGGTCTCATTTCCAGGGCTGTGCTCTTCCTATTAGGCCACACTGCTCCTCATGGGTCTCACTTCTCTACAGGCATATTTCTTTCCTTATGCTCCTCAATAGTTTATATCTACCAACACACACACACACACACACACACACACACACACACACACACACACACACACCCTTTATTGCAATTGGGTTTTCAATTTTTTGAGGAACAGAACTGTGTATTTTACTTTTAATGCATGTTCTGAAGTACCTACTGCTATACACCCTAAATATTCACTGGACACTGCTGCTGGAAATGATAGTGTTATCTTATTTTTCACTAGGATTCTATTTTATAGTAAGATCTAAATGGATATCTCGATGAGCCCCACTTAATCGATCAACCAGTGGTAGTTATTGAGTACCTAAGGGCCCTGGAGTAGCATAACACAATAGAGTTAGTAGGCCTGATTCCGGACCTCAGGAGATTTCACCATCATCGCCAGAGAGAGCACGGTCAGTCAATCAATCAATCAGTTGTATTTATTGAGTGCTTACTGTGAGCAGAACACTGTACTAAGTGCTTGGGAGAGTATGAAATAATGGAGTTGAACAGTCATATCTAATCCAGAAATGCAAATCATTCAAAGTTAATCTGTGATGGGAAAAATTCTGATTCCTCACAGGAATTGGACAGAATTTCTTCCCTACAATTTATCTTAATGTCTGTCACCCTGACTACACTGGAAGGCCTTCAAGGGAAAAGTTCATGTTACCAACTCTATTATATTTTGAGTGCAGTGCTCTGCACATAGTAAGTCCTCAATAAATATCACTGATTGATTGATTGATTGAAGAGTTGATTATATGCAAATTGCTGGGATAGATACAGAGGATCAGAATTGACCCATCAGTGTCCCAGCACAGTGTTCACAGTCTAAGGGATCAGGAGAGCAGATAATCAATCAATCAATTATATTTATTAAGTCCTTGATGTGTGCAGAGGACTGAACTAAGCATCTGGGAGAGTACCTCACAACAATATAGTACTCATATTCACTGCCTATTCTGAGCTTACTGTTTAGAGGTAACAATCCCATGTCACAGATGATGAAACTGAGGACCAGAGAGTTGAAGTGACTTGCTCATGTTTACCCAACAAGTCAGTGGCAGAGCTGCAAATAGAATCTACTTTTCCTGATTCCTGGGCTGTACATTTGCAAAGTGCCGATAGAGTCTGCATCTTGAACGTAGACTTGAGTTCATCTCTCATAAAGCAACACAAAAATGTTATATACATTTTCCTACTAAGTTAAAAAGTAATTGAATTGCTCGTCTTCTTGAGATGGAAATCATTTTTTTCCAGAACATTTTGAAGGAATCGTTTAGCATCTTATTATTTTTTTACAACAGAATTCTGCATTTCTATTCTCCTGGGCAAGTAACTCAGGCCAGTTAATCCTAGCACTTAAGAACCAGATGACTCTGTTTTAAGTCAGTCTTGATGTCATCCTTTGCTCTTCCTCTTCTCTGGCATTAAACTCTCACATTCACTCTCTAACTCCTACAAGATTTTCTCTACAATATTTTGGGGATTTATCCCTTCCACTCCATTCTTACAATCACCATACAAATTCAAATCCTTATCCCCTCCTTAGCATACAACTATAACGGCTAAGAGCTATACATATTTTATGTCTATCTCCCATCAGAGTGTAAGCTCTGTGTGTGCAGGGAATTTACCTCGTGTTCTTTCATCCTTTCATAAGTTCTTAGTACAGCACAGTGCACCAGTTTAGGAGCTGAGTAAGTAAATAATGATTGAACTACTCTTTGTCATTAAATGCAGTTGAGTCAATTCCAATTCATAGCAAATTTATGGATTTATCCATACAGTTTACTTGGCAAAAAATATGGAAGTAGTTTACCATTGTCTTTTTTCACTCAGTAAAACCTTAAGTTTCTGCTGTTGTCTTTGATCAACATTTTGATCACTTGATCATCTGACTTTGAGTCTTTCCATGTAAGTTCTGCCCAGCACAGGTGAATCAACGTTGATGCTTCAGTTTAGACCTTTCTATTATATGCCCCCCCACTTCACCTCCCCTCAGCTAAGCCCCCTTTTCCCCCCTTTCCCTCTGCTCCTCCCCCTCTCCCTTCCCCTCCCCTCAGCACTGTGCTCATCCACTCATTTGTATATATTTTTATTACCTTATTTATTTTATTAATGAGATGTACGTCCCCTTGATTCTATTTATTGCTATTGTTTTTCTCTGCCTGTCTCTCCCGATTAGACTGTAAGCCCATCCATGGGCAGGGATTGCCTCTATCAGTTGCCGAACTGTACATTCCAAGCACTTAGTACAGTGCTCTGCACATAGTAAGTGCTCAATAATATTATTGAATGAATGAATCAATGATTCAATGGGCAACCCTGATGAGAAAATATCTCTCAGCGGCATAGCTCTAAGCTTCACTGGCTCAAGCAAACTCTCCTGCCATGATAAATCCTTATTATATTGATGTGATTCCTCTCATAATTTATTTAAATAAATAATTTTGTTTAATTATTATATATGGTTTTTATCACTTGTCTTTATTCTTCTAATTTTTAAATAATTTTGTTATGGTAGTTTGTGCTGGCTAATCTTTCTATTAGATTGAAGCTCATCAAAGGCAGATATTATATCTCCTCTTACATGTTCTCAAGCAGCCAGTATAGTGCTATGGACATAGTATAGACAGAGTAGGTCCTCCCTAAGTACTGAGGATGATGATTATGGTGTTAGAGAAGATCAGGGTGATAGAGCACATAGAATCTCTTGGAATTATCAAATGTGTGTGAGTCATTGGCTTGGCCAATGGCCAGCTGTGTGACTGATGAAGTCATCTAGCTTACCTGTGCTTCACTTTTCCCACCAATAAAAGAGTAGATGGTAATTCCTCATTCACTATTTTCAAGGACTCTTCAGAAGATTAAAAGTGAAAAATCAGTGGGCAAGCACTTTGGGACATCAAAGAGAGCAATGAAATTCAAGTTACTATCATTGCTATTATGGACAATCTTGTGTGGTTTTCCAGTTCCAGTGTTACATTTTGTTTAGAAGTATTTATTTGTTCCAGTTCATTTGAATTTGAAGAAATATATCTAAACCCTTCCACAGAAGCCTGAAGATTGACCAGTATTCTGAAGAGTTTTTTTTAATAGTTCCTCTTGTCTTTTATACTGGTTAACTCATTGTGAGGCTGCTGTGAGCAATTGTGTTGATAAAGGTCATCTTGTCTGGAAAAGGCTTAGCTTTCAAAATAAAGTCTCTCAGCAGTCTGTGATTTTCTTGAGAGGCTTCAATTTGAAAGTTTTGTGCTCTCAGTGTGAGAAACCAAAAAAGTGATCAAGTATTTGAACTTGTAGGAAGCTTTGAATAGCTTCAGAATCAGGGTAAATATTTTCAAAAGCCTACTCCAGCTCTGTGTAAATGGGTGGAGTGTGGGTTCACCTATAATTATTCTTCTGTATTTTTAACAAAGAAAATAATGTAGGCAGCTCTCATTGTTCCCAGAGGAATAAGTAGGTCCTTAAGATAAATAAAATCCTTGACTAAGTTGTTTATATAACTGCACAAAAATCATTGCATAAAATATTCTCATAAATCACCTTAGCATAACACTTCTAAGATGAGAACGGTGATTTTTCTACAGTGGCAAAATGAAGTTTATATTTCAATAAAACTAGAGAATTCAGTGTTTCCTAACTAGGAAGTGACAGTAATACAGTTGCTGTCACTATTACTCCTCACTTTCCCCTAAAAGCACTAATTCACCTTACAAACCTTCTTAAAAAATCCGCTCTTCTAAGAAGCATTCCTTGATAAATCCACATGTCCCTGGTCATGTCTTGACCTACTCTTGGCTTAATACTTTAGTACTCTTTCTAGTTGATTTTTTTTTTCTTTACCTCACTAGGTGGAAAATATTTTTTACATTTTTTTCCCCCAATAGAGTGAAAACACCTCATGGGCATGGGATGAGTCACTTCATTATTCTTTCTTGCCCAACATTTAGTAAAGTGCTTCAAACCAAAAAGGATGTTTAACAAATGCTGCTATTACTATCAATGAATCAGTGGTATTTAGTGAGTGCTTCCTGTGTACTAAGTGCATGGGGAAGTACAACACAACAGAATCGGTGGACACATTCCTTGTCCCCAAGGAGCTGGCAGTCTAGAGGAGAAGACAGGTATTAATATAAATAAATAAATTATGGATATGTACAAAAGGACCATGGGTAGGTAAATTCCAAATGCCCAAAGTGAATGGATCCAAGTATTATTATTACTATTACTACTAATTATTACTACTACCTATTTTACTATTGCTACTGGTTTGTGCATAACTATGTGCAGCCATCACATTAATAGTATTTATTGAGCACTTACTGTGTGCAGAGCACTGCACTAAGCATTTGGGAGAATGCTCTACAACAGAGATGGTAAACAAATTCCCTGCCCACCAGGAGGGAAGAGGCAGTCTAGAGCCCTGGACTGTGAGCTTGTTGTGGGCAGGGAATGTGTACGTTTATTGTTCTATTGTACTCTCCCGAGGATTTAGTATAGTACTTTGCACACAGTAAGCGCTCAATAAATATGACTGAATGAATGAATGAAACGGAGCTTAGAATCTAGAGGGCTGTATAATATAAATGCAGCTGCTATTGCTCCTGGTGATGGAGATGATTGATGATAATTCTCTATCACCCATGATGCTGATCTAGATGAAGGAGGCTCTTCAGTGTTACTTGAAGCCCTCTGGCTGTCCCCATGAGCAACAGCAATTATATGACAAACCTGTAGGACTCATAAGGCTAATATTAGCATAAGGAGGATTTTAGGAAGGAATAGAGGGAAATATCGATGAAAACACAACTAGGAATTTGAGAACTCTTTAGAATGCTAAAGCTCTTCTCTCAGGCTTTGCCACAATATTGAAAGGTTAACCAGCCCTGAGGCTGCTGATCTGAAAAATTAAATTCAGTCACAAGTCACAGAAACAAGTGTCTCACTTTTATTTATAATAATAATGGTACTTGTTAAGCACTTACTATGTGCCAAGAACCGTTCTAAGCACTGTAGTAGATACGAGTTCATTAGGTATCTACTGTTCCTGTGCCACATGGAGCTCACAGTCTTAATCCCCATTTTATAGATGAGGTAGATGAGGCACAAAGAAGTTAAGTGACTTGCCCAAAAACACACAGCTGATAAGTGACAGAGCGTGAATTAGAACCCGTGACCTCTGACTCCCAAGCACGTGCTCTTGCAACTAAGCCACGCTGCTTCTCGTGTACCTACCTATGTACATTTTTATAAATTATCTATTATAAGTAATATAGCTATATTAATGTCTGTTACCCCCTCTAGGCTGTAAACTTGTGGGCAGGGAACATGTCTTTTCAACTCTCTTGCGCTGTACTCTCCCAAGCACTTAGGGTAAGCATTCCCTAGCACAATAAGCATTCAATAAATATCACTGATGATACTGATTATGATGATGATATCTATAAATGGCTCTTGACTCAGTGGTGGTTTAGCTATAGTGAGATTCTCCAACTCCCATTTCATTGCAAAGGAAGTATAGAAAAATCAAGTCAATCTGATGCCATCTAAGGAGAATAGAAGGGCTTTATAATGCACTATTAAAAATTTCAAAGTAGGTTCATTAGGAAGGATCTGTAAAAAAGATGACTGACATCAATATTCCCAAGCAGCTGCTTTATGATGAGGTATTTATACTTAAGTTTAGTGGAATGAATAGACAAAATATTTTTTTGGGATTCCTATATTCCAAATAACATTAAAAAATCCACAAAAACAAAACCAAAAAATAACTACTCCAGACGTTTATTTTACTTCTGAACTAAAGTTTTAACAGCAAGATTCATTTTGCTAATGAGTTATGCTCTGATTGAACAGTCAGACAAAATTGATTTCCATAGTCCTAGGCTTATAAGTTTATCTTGCTGATCCCAGTCAGTCTTATTTTTTATTGAGTGCTTACCCTGTGCAGAACACTGATATAAATTGAAAGTCTCAAAAATTAAGAACACATTCATTATTCTTCTTAAAACCTGGAATTATGCAATTCTAATGATCTAAAAATTAATGATGTGGACATTAAATTTAAAAAATAATTTAATTTTAAATTAAATGATTCTCAGGACTTTTTTTAACGTTCTCAGGACTTTGCTTTTTTAACATTATGATTAACCCCACTGTTAACTATTGAGATAATATACCTTGTAATATATAGACAATTGGATAAAATGAAAAATCCCTACCTCAGCAAAGAGTACTGTCATTTAACTATCAGTTCAGTGCATTGTGCTAAATGGTATTGTTATACATGTACTCTGTAATGGTTTGACAAACCAAGAGAGTTCTTTAGAAAAGACATAAAAACTTCTTATAGTTACCTTGCTTATGAAATGATTCAGAATGAAATATTTTAAGGCTTTCAATGCCTTAAATTTGAAATTCCAATTACAGTGAAAAATGCTTAGGGAGCGGTTTTTGTGAATACACCAAGATCTCTAAAGGATAATTTCCTGGTAGACAGACATAAGGATTGTTTAAATGGATT
The DNA here is from genome assembly GCF_004115215.2 of Ornithorhynchus anatinus. Taxonomy (NCBI): domain Eukaryota; kingdom Metazoa; phylum Chordata; class Mammalia; order Monotremata; family Ornithorhynchidae; genus Ornithorhynchus; species Ornithorhynchus anatinus. The sequence goes on from NC_041745.1 coordinate 32,977,806, forward strand.
GCATTCATAAAATGGTTATTCTAATAGCCCCAAAATGATAGGTTGTCCCTCAAAGTTATGTTGACAGCTATATTCTAATCTACAAATTGAGTGGCTTCTGTGATCTGCAATTCTATAAATTAGATGGTATCTCCTCCTCCAGACTATGAAAGTCTTTGTGGCATGTGTACCAACTGTACTGTATTATGCCCTCTCAAGTGCTTAGTACAGTGCTCTGCACATGGTAAATACTCAGTAAATACCATTGGTTGGTTAATTAATTGATTGATTTTTCTGGATCCTGAGACATTTCTCTGACCCGGAAACATTCATGATGGAGGTTTTCCTTGGTCTTTTGAATTTCACTGCTATAGATGTCACATTAACTGAAAATAGTTACAAATTTGAAAAAAAATCAATACTCTATTTTGCAAGATAGAAACATGATGCTAGAATGGTAATATTAAAAGGGATGTGTGACTCTAACAATTTAGGTAATGTGATTCTTCTCTGAAAGTGGTTAATTCACAATGCTCCTGAATATTCCACTGATAAATTTAGTTTGTATAAACTGTGTTGATATTGTCTGGGAAAGCCTGCAGGCTGTATAGAATGCCTGATTAAAGATGAAAAAAAACGTAACACTGAGAACTACCAGATTGGGAAAATATACCTACTCCAGCACTTAGTACAGTGTTTGGAATATGCGGGCTCTGCGGGCTCTGGGCCTAGTGGTTGTGAGCCAGTTTGGATAATAATAACAATAACAATTATGGTACTTGTTAAGCACTTACTATGTGCCAAGCACTGTTCTAAGTACTGAGGTAAAGGTAATGATGTGGGACACAGTCCCTATCCCGATGGTGCTCAGAGTCTTAGTCCCCATCCCTTCCGCCTCACCTTGACTTGCTTCCTTTACCCTTCCCTCTTTCCCCCCTCCCTCCACAGTACTTCTGTATATATGTAGATAGATATAATATAATTCTATAGATATATATATAATTCTACTTATTTATATCCATGCCTTTTTACTTGTTTTAATGTCTATCTCTTTGTAAGCTCGCTGTGGGCAGGGATTGTCTCTCTTTATGGCTGCATTCAATAGTATTTATTAAGCGCTTACTATGTGCAGAGCACTTTACTAAGCACTTGGAACATACAATTTGGCAACAGATAAAGAGACAATCCCTGCCATTGACAGGCTCACAGTTTAAATGGTACTTTCCAAGCGCTTAGTACCGTGCTCTGCACACAGTGTGTTCAGTAAATATGATTGAATGAATGAATGAATAAACAATACCGTTATTATTATATAGGGTTTTTTAAAAAGTCAGATTAATTTTTTCAGATTATTTCAAAGTGTGTATTGCAATTATTGAATCACTAAAATAAGATCAAGATTCAAATCCCCAACAAAACTGAATGGCCACTTAAAAACATTTTTTTTCTATCCATTGTTAAGAAACCAAGAAGGAATTTCACAAGAGACTGATCATCCCTTCTATCCCTGGTTACTACATCAGAAAATTTTATAACTAAGGATGACACCAGTTTTAATCAGATTTCATTAAAACATTTTTGATAGCCCCTGCAAACCCCCATTTTTCATCATTAAAATTTTATAACTTTTTCAATGTGTGTTAAATTGGATTTATGTCAATTTTCAAATCTCTCCTAATCCTACAAATCAGCATACAACTATGAATACATTAGTGTGATGAGTTGCCAATCTTTTCACTGTTGTTAATTGTATTTTTTGCATGTGAAAAAAATGTGCATCTTTTGCATCAGGAGTAAACTGGACAGGGGATATATGAATTAGAAAATTATGTTACTTATAGTTTTCTTGCAGTGGGGATGGTTTGCATGGAGCCATCCACACTCTCTTAGCTGTTCCCCTTTGAACACCAATAGTCTTTGAAATATGGATGATTGGGGGCAGGAATGGAATTTCTGGCCATGGGACAGACTATCTCTGTGTACCTCCCACTTACTAAAAGGAATTGAACAAAATGGAACATTTTAAAGGCCATTTAAATCATGAACTAAATGAGGTAGAGGGATTACTGCAAATTATGTGTAAATTTTGAAATCAGGATCAATTGCTCACCATTCTACTAGTCAGTGTCTCTTCATGCAGATGATCAAGTCTAATTTGCCCCCAGGTCTTCCAAGACCAAATACCTTCTGTACACTTTGCCCAAACAGTAAATTTTGGCCAAGATATCTTCTACCTCCCCTGCCTACATCAGCATCAATATGCTCCCCAGAAACTTAAACCCATAATCTTGTACCCTTCTCCTCATTCTTCAAAACTAGGGCAATGGCTTATCATACAAAGAGAAAGTGGAAGTGTTTTTCACCATCACCAGAAACTGTGGTTATTCTAAACTGTACTATTATGATAGCCTGAAAGGTCAACCGAATACTGAGTGGGAATACAAAATCATCATTGGAAAAACCATGGTGGCTAAGGGAGACCTGAATTTTTTTTTTAAAAAAAAAGAGTTTAAGAAACAAATATTTCATTCAAAATGAGGTTTTCTTGAATTGGGACATAACTTTTTTTGCATGTAAAGCAAATGTTTAATTTCACTTTTCATCCTTCTTCTATTTATCCTAAAAATGTATTTCATGAGTTGAATTACAGAAAGAGTTGTGCTCTCACTCTATTTTCAGCTTCTGACTTTCAAAGGATGACTTTCTGATTCTGGTATTAAATGCACTTAAAATACATCAGTGTGTGATACTTTGAGGAATAGAGCATCCTGATTGCAAATTATCCTGATTATAAAGTCTATGTTCTCAAATTATTATGGCATCATTTCTGCAAAAAAGGCTCACTTTTGTTAACTTACACTTTCTTTCCTTCACCACTTGTTTTTTTTTTTCCTTGCCCATAAATTACAGTCAGCTTGGGCTCATTATCTTGAAGAGGAAGATTTTTGTGGGGGCCAGAATATTTGCTGTTTTCTGCTATTTCTACCATTTGTTGGGAAAAAACTTGTTCAGGCATTTGTCTACCAACTCTGATATATTGTACACTCCCAAATACTTAGTGCAGTGCTCTGCATATAATAAGTGCTCAAGGAATATTATTGATTGATAGTGGTCTCTTCCTTGCTTGAAGATATCTGCTTGAATGCTACCAGCTCCCAGTACTTGCCCAGATTGCATTCAATCTTCTCTTTGATTCTGAGACTTGGAGCTTTTATATAAGACATATCCAACTAATGGTATAGTTCACCAACGTCAACCACAAACCAAACTCAACAACAAATGGCGAGGCAAGATGACTGATAACGATATCTTGGAACATAATGAGCTCACCTAAATTAAGATCAACCTCTCCAGGTGCTGCATGATTAACTGAAGAGGCTATAAAAGCGGGGAGGGCAGAGGGAAATGTTTGGGTGTGTTGAGAAGCTTTGATTTAAGTTATTCCTTTTGGAGGTAGCGGTTAGAAGACCAATGAAGCAGAAACACCAGTCTGAGTAGCAGCAGGTAAGGGAAATGTTGCTTTCCTTAAGCAAAAGATTCACAAATATTGGGTTGTGAAAACTCTGATTTGAAAATGCAGGTAATCAATCCAAATAAATAGTTGAATGCTTATTTTATGCAATGTACTGATAAGTCCTAGACAGAGTTCAATAATAATTAGAGAGAATGAATAATATAATTATTGGGCTAAGCATTATGCTAAGTTATGGGATAAATACAAGATAATCAGTCTATATAGTTCTTGTCCCACATGGGGCTCACAGTCCAAACAGTAGGGGAAATTTGTAGGTCTTGTTTTTCACTTACAGATGAGGAAACTAAGATTCAGAGGCATTGAGTGATTTGCCTAAATTCACACAGCATGAAAGTAAGAATGCCAGGATTAAAATCCAGTTCATTTGAATTCCAGGTTCATGCTCTTTCTTCCAGGTCATAATGTTATGAGACTGTTCCTGCCCTCATGAACTTAGAGTCTAGTGGATGAGCTTCCAACTTGGAATGTGCACATCAGTATAACAAAGAACTAACTTTCACCTACTCAATATCCAATGTTGGTCACACAATGATCTCTTCAATCATGATTGTATGCCTATATAGGATTTCACTATGACTGACATCATCTTTAAGAAAAAGGGATGGTTTTGTGTGTGTGTATATACACAATGACTGCCATGCATGCATTCTACCAACTGATTCAATATAACCGTAGGAGGAGTAAATTTACAGGTGTGCTTTTTTTATTGTAATGAAAGTGGGTTAGGAACTAATAGAAACATTCTTCTCAAAGAATGCATAGAAGATATTTTCAGATGACTGCTGCTAATTTCACATGCATACCTAGTCTCATAATCACTGTAGAATGTAGACTTAATGGGGAAAAAAATGTTCAGAATTGATACATTTCTTGAAAACTTTGTTTCTGGATAGAACAAATTCATTAGAGATGAGAAATCTCAGAGTGGATCATTGAGACCAATTAAATGAAGTACTGTAGAAGAACAGAAGATAATTCATGAGTGACATATAATCTATTCTAATAGCACAAATACAAAGAGGTTATGACTGTGGCCACCATTAACAGGAAGATTTTTGATACCAAGGTACACCTGGAGAGAGAGAGATGGGTGAAACAAAATTCTGAAGATCATTATGTTCCAATAATTCTTATTTTTTTTTCCCAGTAAACATGAGGTTATGTGAATATTGGCAAGAAAATATTCAGGCAACTCTCAATTTTTCCATATTCTTAAAAAAAAAAAAAGTATTTCCAGCTTGAAGACTTCATGTTGGGCTTGCATGACTTAGGGGTTTCTCTGGTAAACTATTTTTAACCTAGTACTTTAAAAGTATGAAGTGGCATGGGCCTGGGAGTTCGGACTTGGGTCCTAATCCTGGCTCTGCCACTTGACTGCTGGCTGACCTTGGGCAGGTTATTTAGCTTCTCTGTGCCAGTTACCTCAACTGTAAAATGGGAATTAAGACTGAGTCCCATCTGGGATGTGGACTGTGTCCAACCTGATTAATCTGCATGTACTCCAGCACTTAGTCCGGTCTGTGACACACATTAAGTGCTTACCAGATACCATAAAAATGTAGGTTTGGTTAGTTGACACCTTACTCATAATAATAGTATTAAGTGCTTATTGCATTCAGAGCACTGTACTAAGTGCTGGTAGACAATAAACAGATGGGAATTAAACATGGATCCTGACCCTCATGGGGCTAACAATATCCAGAAAGACTTGAAATCAGGCTCCCTGGCACCTATACAGCACAAATGTGGTCAATTGGTCATTTCAAAGATGCTGCCAAGGTTAGATTCTTCTGGTAGGTATGTAGCTCTCCTGGACATTTGCGTACATTCTCTTTTGTAATTAGAAGTGTTTTCTGTTCACCTCTGTGGGATTCTGCAATAGCCTAGACTCTTATTTGAATAACCAGCTCCTTCTATTCTCTAATTATACTATAGAATGAAGTTGTTTTAACACTTTTTTCATATTTGTCACCTACATATCCACCAGTCACTACAGGGAGGAAATGTAAATGCAACTCTCTTGTGGGCAGAGATGTCGTATACAGTGATATTGTGCTTACTAGAGTTCTCTACACACAATCCCTCCAAACAGCTTCCAAAGATTTCTTCAGGGGCACTCTTGGATGCATCTCAACTGAGAACTGGGGGGTCAATTGCCTCAAATAGGCCAACCTGGCACACAAATCAAGAAGCTAGTGGCTCTTTGAGTGGAAACTTTATGAATATCATGAGATTAGGAATCAGCAAAATCACCATCAGGTGATTCAAACAGCAAGCAAAACAGTGCAACAAAAGACAGTCTTTGTGTGCGACCCTGGGCAAGTACTTCACTTCTCTGAATCTCAGTTTTGTATATATTTATTGCTCTATTTTGTTAATATTGTGTATATATCTATGATTCTATTTATCTTGATGATTTTGTTGCCAGACTACTTACTTTTGTTGACTGTCTCTTCTGTTTAGACTGTGAGCCCGTTGTTGGGCAGGGGTTGTCTCCATCTGTTACCAAATTATACATTACAAGCACTTAGTTCAGTGCTCTGCACATAGTAAGCACTCAATAAATACGATTGAATGAATGTGTAAAAGGGAAGTGAAGACTGTGAGCCCCATGTGGGACAGGGACTATGTCCAACTTAATCACTGTGCTTAGAACAGTGATGGACAAAAGTGCTTAACCAATACCATTTATTAAGTGTAACACATTCCTTGCCCACAAATTTACAGCTACCATTCCTTATATGTGTACCAGAAAATATTCATCATCAATCTAAAAATAGATCATCCTACTCAAATGAAGCTCTGGCAGTGGTTAAGCAAATCATTAGCTAAATATATGCCTTCTATCAAAGAGTGTCCAAAATCAGAACTTCTCTAAACACAAATTCAATTTTTTCACAACAGGCCAGTGATGAAATCAAAACATCGCAAACCTGCCAAATGATGATTGTAGGTGTGAGTTTGAGAACATTATATCTTATCTGGCAGGAACATATGAGAATTCTATTATAGAAACTAAGGCATTAATCATAGACTTCTTGTCAGGCGAGATGTGTGTGTAACTATGAAAGGAAAGCCCTGCATTTATTGTTCTGCTTGTGACTTCCATCCTATTGGACTTTTTAAAAATTTGCATGAATAAGTTAGAAAATATGGAAAGAATGCAAAACTTGGGCTGCAAATGTGAAGCTCATAATAATGATAGTGGCATTTGCTAAGCGTTTACTATGCATAAAGCACTGGGGTAAATACAAATATCAGGTCCCACATGGAGCTCACAATCTAAATAGGAAGGAGAAGGAGTATTGAATCCCCACTTTGCAGGTGAGGGAACTGAGGCACAGAGAAATTGAATAACATCCCCAAAGTCACAACAGACAAGCAGAAGAGTTAGAACCCAAGTCCTCTGACTCCCAGGCCTGTGCTCTTCCCACTAGGCCATGTTGCATCTAACTCGTATTTTAAATTCTATTCAACTATTTTAAAACGCTCAAATGTCTTATATCTTTCACATAAAGTATACTAAATTGGATTCTTCCCCACTCTGTTTTAAAAAGGTCTTCAAAAATTTCTTAAAAATTGGAATTTTAATTGTAGACTGAGATTTCTTGAACAAAGCGTTTTAAGTCCTCCAGTTCCTTCTGTGGCAAAACAAATGATTTCTGGTGGCAGTAAAAATTCCCATTCCCTGTCAACCTGGGTCCCCCACCCCCTCTTCTTGAAGTCAGTTTCACAGGTCCTATGTTTGCCATCCAATAATAGCTTATGGGTTGATGGAGAATAGCTTCCATAGGAACTATATCTGCTGATTAAAAGATTGGTGGTGTGAGGAAATAACCCTGCCATTGAGAGAGCCAGTTATTTTTTTATGACTAGGATGCATTTGAGTCAATAGAGATCTTTTCTGGTGTCATGGGTTTGAATCCCGACTCTGCCACTTGTCTGCTGTGTGACCTTCGGCAAGTCATTTAACTTCTCTGGGCCTCAGTTACTTCATCTGTAAAATGGAGATTGAGACCGAAGGCCCAAGTGGGACAACCTGAATACCCTGTATTTACCCCAGTACTTAGAACAGTGCTTGGCACATAGTAAGTGCTTAACAAATACCATAATAATAATTATTGCTGAGGCTCAGTTTGGCAGATTCTAAATTCATTGGAAAGGATAAATGAATTAAAGCAAGTTTGAGAAAAATAACATGATCATAACTACTACACTGATAATCAGAGTAGTTCCTATAGATTTCATGCATTTTACAAGCTGCTTAGCTTTGGGGAAAGAGTACAGGTTGAAATAGTTGACCAGGGTTCTACCCCCAGTTCACCACTTGCCTGCTGTTTGATTTTTTTTTTTTTTTTTCCTACTGAGGCTAGCCATTTAACTGCTCTGTGCCTTAGTTTCATTATCCGTAAAATGTGGATTAACTAGGTGTCCTTTGTCCTCTTAAACTGTGAGCCTCTAGTGAGACAGGAATTGTATCTATGGTAGTATTGTGTTCCTCCAGAATTTAACACAATGCTTGGTACACATTAAATACTTAAAGATTATCATTATTACTGGAACTGTATATTTCAAGGAAGACATTACCGGGGTAAAATTTCTGTATTTATTTATTTATAGGACTGTTTTTATACTATTTATCAAGTCTTTGTGCCCTGTTTCATTGCAATACTTCCTGTTACCTCCTAGGGCATTTCTCTTAAAGCTGTTTTCTCCCATCAGTCCTGAACAGTACCCTGATGTGCTGATATTGATGATGAAAAACAGGCTTATTGAGTGTCCGCTCTGGAGTGGCTGTATCCGAGTGGAGTAAGCTGTCGATATTCATTCATTCATTCAATAGTATTTATTGAGCACTTACTATGTGCAGAGCACTGTACTAAGCACTTGGAATGAACAAGTCGGCAACAGATAGAGACAGTCCCTGCTGTTTTGATGGGCTTACAGTCTAATTGGGGGAGACAGACAAGAACAATGGCAATAAATAGAGTCAAGGGGAAGAACATCTCATAAAAACAATGGCAACTAAATAGAATCAAGGCACATTTCATTAACAAAATAAATAGGGTAATGAAAATATATACAGTTGAGCAGACAAATACAGTGCTGAGGGGATGGGAAGGGAGAGGGGGAGGAGAAGAGGGAAATGGGGGGAAAAGAGGGTTAAGCTGCGGAGAGGTGAAGGGGGTTGGTAGAGGGAGTAGAGGGAGAAAGGGATCTCAGTCTGGGAAGGCCTCTTGGAGGAGGTGAGTTTTAAGTAGGGTTTTGAAGAGGGGAAGAGAATCAGTTTGGCGGAGGTGAGGAGGGAGGGCGTTCCAGGACTGCGGGAGGACGTGGCCCAGGGGTCGACGGCGGGATAGGCGAGACCGAGGGATGGTGAGGAGGTCGGCGGAGGAGCGGAGCGTGCGGGGTGGGCGGTAGAAAGAGAGAAGGGAGGAGAGGTAGGAAGGGGCAAGGTGATGGAGAGCCTCGAAGCCTAGAGTGAGGAGTTTTTGTTTGGAGCGGAGGTCGATAGGCAACCACTGGAGTTGTTTAAGAAGGGGAGTGACATGCCCAGATCGTTTCTGCAGGAAGATGAGCCGGGCAGCGGAGTGAAGAATAGACTGGAGCAGGGTGAGAGAGGAGGAAGGGAGGTCAGAGAGAAGGCTGACACAGTAGTCTAGCCGGGATATAACGAGAGCCTGTAGCAGTAAGGTAGCCGTTTGGGTGGAGAGGAAAGGGCGGATCTTGGTGATATTGTAAAGTTGAAACCGGCAGGTCTTGGTAACGGATAGGATGTGTGGGGTGAACGAGAGAGACGAGTCAAGGATGACACCGAGATTGCGGGCCTGAGAGACGGGAAGGATGGTCATGCCATCCACGGTGATAGGGAAGTCTGGGAGAGGACCGGGTTTGGGAGGGAAGATGAGGAGCTCAGTCTTGCTCATGTTGAGTTTTAGGTGGCGGGCCGACATCCAGGTGGAGACGTCCTGGAGGCAGGAGGAGATGCGAGCCTGAAGGGAGGGGGAGAGGACAGGGGTGGAGATGTAGATCCGCGTGTCATCTGCGTAGAGATGGTAGTCAAAGCCGTGAGAGCAAATGAGTTCACCAAGGGAGTGAGTGTAAATGGAGAACAGAAGAGGGCCAAGAACTGACCCTTGGGTATATGTCTCCCATACCCATGCTCTCAAGCTTCTTGTAGGCAGAGAATGTGTATGTTTGTTGCACTCTCATGATGACATGATATGTACTCTGCACAAAATGATGGTGATGAAGTTAGAGCAAAGAAAAGTGGCAGGGCCTGCCTTCAGGAGCACACGTCAGATAATCATGAGAGTGAATCTTCAGCTATATATTTCCCTTGCTGTTTTGAAACCACTATTTTGTAAAATACATCTTTTTGTTTCCTATTCTTTAAATAGGAGACTCTTTGTCCTTTACTCTCCCTCTCCAAATACATTCCAAATTGCTAAATCATAATAATAATTTCACAGTTTTCTTCTTGTTCTGGGTAACCTAGAAATATTTTAAAAAAGATAGTCAGTTCCCTTATTGGCATATAATTTGAGATACTTTACTAATAGACTAACCAATCAATTGTATTTATTGACCACTTACTGTATGCAGAACACTGTACTAAGTGCTTGGGAGAGTACAATGTAACAGAATTGGTAGATTAGTTCCCTGTCCACAATGAGCTCACAGTTTAGAGGCTTAAGACATAGGTTACTTCTTAAATACTAACGCTGAATTTCTGGATCATCTAAAATTAAATCTAGTTCCTCTATTTTCTGCTTCAGTTGACCAATATATGTGGGCAAAACAGGAATCATAACTGATCTCTACCGGCATCCCCTGAATGTGTGTCCATTTCAAGAGGTTTGAGGCAGAAGCTTTATTCCATGAAACAATAATATGTTAAAGCATTCAGTGTTCTACCTTCTAGTTGTTTTTGTTGCTTTTAACCTCCAGTTATGAGTCTCCAAAATGCACTCTACATTTACCAATTAATGGTATTTATTCAGCACTTATTGGGTGTAGAGAACTGCACTAAGTTCTTGGGAAAGTATAATACAACATGATCCCTGCCCAAAAGGAGTTTACAGTCATTAAAATTGATTAGGGTTAGAGAAAATAGAGTAATTTCTACAAATGCAGAAATTTGGTTCTACATACAGGAAGATAATTGGCTGGCATAAGACCTTCTTGAAATTTAAGGTTTAAAATCTACATCCAAGATGTTCCACCTGGCAAAAATCCCTTGACTCCTGATTTTATAGTTGGAAGGAGAATTATGCTTTGAGAAAGTCCCTGCCAATTTACTGACAGAATGAATCATCTGTTCCCGCCATGGTGAACTGCTACCTGGGTGAACTACTTAGAGATGTTAATAGGAGTTGCCCTGGTGAGCTGAAAGTGTCTTCACCCAATTCTTTGAATAATGAACAGGATCACTCAAATGATGGCAACTTATTTAATTTCTCCATTGCATTTTATAAGCCACAGAATAAATATTTTAAGCCTGCAATTTTTTCTCCTGGAAAGTATAGAGTGACTTGAACTGATGGTGATATAATTAGAAAAATATTATAATAATAATGTTGGTATTTGTTAAGCACTTACTATGTGCCGAGCACTGTTCTAAGTGCTGGGGTAGACACAGGGGAATCATATCCCACGTGGGGCTCACAGTCTTAATCTCCATTTTACAGATGAGGCACCGAGAAGTTAAGTGACTTGCCCAAAGTCACACAGCTGACAAGTGGCAGAGCCGGGGTTCAAACCCATGACGTCTGACTCCAAAGCCCGTGCTCTTTCCAGTGAGCCACAAGTGGCATAATCCATATTGTGTGTGTGTGTATACCTGCAACTTAACCACTGTTCACTAGTTTTTCAGAAGGGTGGGAAAAAAAGTTTCCTTAATATGACCTAGTTCAAAAAGCTTAGAAGTCTGGATTTGGGTTTTAATCCTAGTTTGCCCAATTGCCTCTTGGGTGACAATGGACAAGTCACTTAAATTAATGCCTCAGATTCCTCATTTGTAAAATAGGGATTCAATACTTATTCTCCCTGGTACTTAGTCTGTGATCCCCATGTGGGACAAGGACTCTGTCTAACCTGATTAACTTGTATTTACCCCACAGTTATTATTGATAGTATTTACTCAGCACCTATGAGATGCAGAGCATAATAGCAAGCTCTCAAATATGTCTTAATTTACTAGACAAGTACAATAGAAATAAAAGATATATAAGGTCCTTGAGAGTAGGGATCAGATCTACCAACTCTACTGCTTCCTAACTAAGTGATCAGTACAGTGCTTTGCAGTACAGAAAGCACTCAGTAAACACCACTGATGGTTTGAAATGTCCCTTACCCTGCACGAGTTTACAATCTAATGTGAGGGAAGAGTTAAGATTTCACACTTGAACAATGACCTTTTGAGGACCAAAAATTTACACATACTAAAGACCAGTAAAATATGAACGTTATAACAAGCCACAATTCAAGATAATGAGGAAATAAAAAGACCAACTCAAAGAAATGTAGTTTGGTTGAGTATGTCATCTGTAGCAAAGGAAGTGGCTTGCATTGGATGAAATGTGTGTGCAGGCTATAACAAGATTCAGTCATTTGTCTGAAGCTTATTAAGATTATGTCCTGTATCGCTGGCTTTTTACATTCATAAATGTTCATGCATGGAGATAATAGGGCATTTGATATAAGAGACTGTAGGACATTACCTTATTTCCCATCGAAACCATAATTCTTAAATGCAAATTTTAGTAACACATATTCTTAAGAACACATTTGTAGGTATTAAAGATAGCTGTATTTAGTGGGTATTACATAGAATTTTGATTCTAAACTCAAACCATTCATCACATATGTAAATGGTCTGAACATTTGGAAACATTCTGAACATATATTAGTATTCTCACAAAAGAACTTTGAGGCAAGTCCTGCTTGTCTTAATAGAAAACATGGATTGCTTATTTTTACGAATGCCCATTGTCTTAGCCCAAGATTTCACAGAACACTGAGCAGATATGCATTCCATAGATTCCAGTTCCTCAGATAGTTACAAGTTATTTATTATTTCTTTACTTAGTCATATTATGTGTCTCCCCCTCTAGACTGTAAGCTTTTTGTGGGCAGGGATGGTGTGTTAATTGCATTGTGTTTAGTACAGTGCTTTGCACACATTAAGTGCTCAATATTTACAATTGAATGAATGAATGAAAGGTTGAACTACTAGGGACAAAAGGGGTTGGGGTGGGGCAAATTGGGGATTTTGCCAAACACTTATGGAATGGTGAAGCAGTGAGTCACAGTTTACTCCATTTCCTCCTTATGAGACTGCGCTATTATCTTGAATTGAAATATGCCCCCAATAATGAATCTCATTGTGAAAAGTTCCTTTGTTTACACTTGAAGCAGATTGCTCCCGTAACCATCTTATGCTGCATTTCACACAATATATGATCACATGATTTCTGCTGAGTGTTAATGCACCTACCAGCTCACTACTCATGCATAAAATAAATGCATAAGCAGATTTTCCTAGATATTCTTACTTATTTTCAATCTTCTTCCCAGATTAGCATCTTCCTCATCACTTGTGGTGTCTCTGTAAATCTTGGGTATATTTCTTTTATGATCCTGTAATTTTATCTAATGGTATGTTCACATTGTTTGCAGCATATCAAACTTTCTCTGTTAGTCTGTAAGCTTTTTGAGTGCAAGGACCATGTTTTCAGCCTACCTAGTACAACATACTGAGAAAACTCTAAGTATTATTAATAATAGTACTCATTCTTATACTTACAAATTTTTTGTTATTGAAATGAAAGTCGATAGCTTTTATTATCATATTTAAGTGCTTGTTATGGGCCAAACTTTATACTGAAAACTGGGCTTGAAACAACATAGTCTCTTTCGTTCAAGGGGATCAAAGCCAAATGGGGATGCTGAAGAAATATTTAGTCCCCATTTTACAGATGAGAAAACTGAACCACAAACTAGTTAAGTAACTTACCTGAGATCACACACAATGATAGTACTTAATATGGTATTTGTTAAGCACTTACTATGTGCTAAGCACTGTTTTTAAGCACTGGGGTAGATACAAGGTAATCAGGTTGGGCATAGTCCCTCTCTCATATGGGACTCAGTCTTCATCACCATTTTACAGGTGAGGTAACTGAGGCATATAGAAGTGAAGTGATTTGCCCAAGGTCACAAAGCAGACAGAGCCAGAATTAGAAGCCAGCTCCCCAACTCCCCAGGCCCATGATCTTTCCACTAGGACTTGGTGTTCCTCTATTATTTTATCATCATCTTCATTCCTTCATTCAATAGTATTTATTGAGCGCTTACTACGTGCCGAGCACTGTACTAAGCGCTTGGAATGTACAAATCGGTAACAGAGACAGTCCCTGCCCTTTGACAGGCTTACAGTCTAATCGGGGGAGGATCATATGATTCACCTTCACCATTAAGTAATAACTATTTCAGGAGATTTTACTGTTTGTCTCTTGGACAAAACAGTATTCATTAAACTCAGGAATATACACACATACACCTCAACTAGTGATCACATTGTGGTGATTATATCTCTTCTCTGTACCCAATAAAGGGATATATCTGGTCATTTTTGCTTGAAATTGCTCAGTGTCATTTGGAAAGATTGTGACATGCAGGATAGTAGCCAATCACAATGACCAGGGAATTCAGGTTTGGTGCCTGCTCTGACAAAATGGATAAAACATTGAGATTGTTATGAGGAAAAAAATAAATGGGCATAAGTGCTGCCACAGATGAGAGGATTTCTCCATTTGAAACAGATGCAGGGTACCTTTTAGAGTATAAGAATTTTGCTCTTCTCCCAGAAACCTTGAAGTATGTGTCCTTTTTCTTTTCCTTCATGCAGACAAGGTGGTGGCAGATACATATGATGAGAGATTCTTAAAGTCCAAAAGAACTTCAATGATTCCCTACTTCCCTACTTCTCTCTGAGGGTAATGTTTCAAACCTGGGACTAGACAGTATTTTATTGGTACCCCAATAGCACTGGAGACTTATAGTTTGGCCTGAACAAGCTAAATATTTCAGACTACAGAAAATCTGAATGACCCAGCCGAGATAAATTGTGGAGACTGGAATTATTACCTTGATTACTAGCGGCTCTAACTGTATTCTCAGATGGTGCATTTCCTGGTATTCTGCAAGCCAATTATCCTGTAAAACATCTTGTATGGGGATGGATACCATGCTTGCCACCTTAATGAAGTCCACCATCTACAATTTCTGTAATGAAGCTATTTTGTCTTTGCTTCAGGTTGCACTGTTTATATAGAAACCAAGGTCAAATATTGAAATTTGAGATGGAGTGATAAGATTTCCGGCAACTTGCTGCCTAGTGTATCTGCCAAGTGTATCAGTAATCTTACCCCTAAAGACTTTAAGAAAGAGAAGCCACAGGTCTTAATAACAGTAAATATCCTTTGGGTCATTTGTTATCACAAATATCATAACTTTCCATCAGCCAAGTTTCCTAGGCACTGTGGTTTATCTACAATTGCCTCAAAAATGATGACTTTCAGATGTTGAAGTTCTTTGCTTTAGAAAAACAACTTTGTGTTTGATACTTTTTCTAAGTTTTAAAGCAATATGAAGCCAAATTCTCCTGAGGATATTAGACATATGTGAGTTGAGACAGTCTTGTGGAAAGATTTTCATAAAATCTATTGGTAAAGTTTTTATTTCATTTTTATGACAAGTATGTGGTTTTTTTTTTTTTTTCCTCTGGAGTAGCTTGTCTTAAAGTAATTTCCTCATATGTTCTGAACATCTCCAGTCCTCAGACCCAATGCACTTTACCAGGAGAATTCAAATTATACCCCATGAATGTCTCAGAAGATAGCTATTATTCTTAGGAAAGTGAGTCCCACATAAAGATAAGACCAAAAGGGGAAAAAACAAAAACAAAGATTAAATGCCTAAGCAAATGAACACAAGTTAAATTGAATGTCTCTTGTCTGGGCAAAATGAACAAAGAAATGGGCAACTTATTGAAGCGGTAATCAGGAAGGCAGCATGGCCTAGTGAAAAGAGCACAGGTCTGGGAGACAGAGGACCTGGGTTCTAATCTTGGCTCTGCCACTTGCTTAGCAAGTCACATAAGGAAACTGAGGCCCAGAGAAGTTTAACTCTAAAATGGGAATTTCCCCCCTGCTCCACACACTTAAACTGTGAGTCCCATGTTGGACAGGGACTGTATCTAACCAAGCACTTAAGAGTGCTTGACAAATAACACTTAACAAAAACCAATTAAAAAAAAAAGTAGAACTACAACCTTGAAAATTAGTTCTTGCCTGCTAAGCTTGAAATAGCCATGGATGCTGGTCAGGAGCAGATGGAAGAAGAGACCTGGGATGATACAGTTCTCCCACCCATCCTAGCACATTCTGTCTCTCTCCTCATTCCTCATGGTTTTGTCAGGTGGGGAAGTGGATTGCAAACCAGGGAAGGGAAAGGTGAAGGATGGGGTGTCAGAGGAGCAAGCAGTGCTCTCAGAGGTGGGTCCTAAAGTAGTGGTTATCATGGGTGCTGCTGCTAAATTTTATAAAAGAAGTTACAGGGAAAAAACAGAGCCCCATCTATATTTGACCACTCACAAACACAGACTGAAGTGTTTTAACCTTTATTGTGCTTTTGCCCATTCTCCTTACTTGGACCCACTCAGGTTTGCTGTCTGAAATGAAAGTTGTTTTGATGCTGGTGGATAGATTTCATTCCAGGACCTGACTTGGGATCCTGTCTTGTCCACAGATGTTAAGTGTGGCACATAAGTGATGCTGGTAAAACTTCTCTGAAAAGTTTTCTAGAAAAGCAGTGTGGCCTAACAGAAAGAGTACTAATCTGGAAGTCAGAGCATTTAGTTTCTTATCCTGGCTCTGACACTGGTCTGTTGTTTGACCTTGGGCAAGTCACCTCACTTCTCTATGCCTCCATTCCCTCATCTGTATAATGGAGATTCAATACCTGTTCTTCCTTCCTACTTAGATTGTGAGCCCTGCATGGAAGCTGATATATCTCCCTCAGCACTTAGTACAGTGCTTGGCACATAGAGGAACTTAATAAGTGCCACAGATATGATTACTTTCTGTGGTAAGTTACAGCCCCACAGCCATACAGAAGTTCAGGCACTGTGTTTATAGATCTTCAGCTTGGCCTGCATCTTGCACCATGTGGGCATTCCAATCTGGCTTTGAGTCACCTTTCTTATTTATTTTTTGTACATCCACATATACCCAAACATAAGCATCTTAAGGATCCCTTAAGCCAGTTTTAGTAGCATAAAATATATTTCATTGTATAGCCCTTATCTTATTTTTATGCTCACTGATTTGAACTGTACACTAGCTCAGTATAAAGAGAAGATATGACCTTCCATACTCACGTAATTTCTCTATTAGAAGGAATGAAAAGTTCCTGCAAAGTGTTCTTTATATGCATAGAGTACTGTAGAACTCTTGCTTTCCTTGAAGAAAATCTTCAGTTCAGCCTAACAGTTCTTCGGCAATAGAAGGTTTGAACATGATACATGAAATTAAAGTGAGAGTTTGACTGTGTTTAGACTGTATATTTTAAGGGATTCTGACCTTAAATAAGTTTAATGATATAAAGGAGGAGACTGATCAACTACAAAAATGTATAGTGCTGTTGTCCAAGTACAAAAATTTAATGATCCCAATTATTTTAGCCTTCATAATGCATGTTATCATAACCTTCCCCATACCACAGTTGATGCAATAGCTTCACAATTAATAAAATAAATTAATACAATTAATAAAAAATGTATGTTGTGATATGGAAAAGTTCGTGATTTCTCTAATATACTTCTTCCTTGTGAATACTGTCATATCTTTCATGTAAATTGGTAATGCTCTGTTTTCCTAGCGTCCATATTATTCTAAATGACCACAGGACCTATCAGACAAATCAGTGATATTTACTGAGAGTTGACTGCATGCAGAACACTGTACTAAGTGTCTCTGAGAATATAATTAAATCAGTAGACACAATACCTGCCCTCAAGGTGCTTACAATCTACTAATAAAATAACTGGACAAGTTCTAATTTGTTAGGTGAGTGGAGGACTGGCACTTGTCTGCCTGCCACTTACTTGCATGAATCTAAGATTATTTTTATACAATATTTTGAGGTATCTCATAAAATTTTAGACAAGGGTTTATTTTAAATATATCCCTTAGTTTATACTCCAAAGCTTGTGGCTGTAACTTCAGCATGAAGTTAAAGAAAAATAACATTCTTGATGTCCTCTCTGAAGGACATGAGGCACAAACATTGAATGTATGCAGAATATATAGCAAGAATGTGCACAGAAGACAAAAAAAAGTTGAACTGACAACCTAAATCGAAATTGCCAGTACTGCTGAAAAATAAATGACTCAATATAAATTTCTGGAAGTGATGACTGTGAGTTCTGTCAATATTTGTTCTATTCACTTCATTCAATAATTTGTAGAGTGCTTACTGTGTGCAAAGCACCATACTAAATTCTTGGGAGAATACAACAAGAAGACATCTTCCCTGTCCACAACTAGCTCACAGTCTAGAGGGAGAGATGGACATTAATATACATAAATGAATAGCACAGTGCTTAGGTCAGTACACTGCGCACACTGTGCTAACTAAACACTATTGATTAGTCTCTCCTATTTGAAACCAGTTCTGATGTATGAGAAGCAGCATGGCTCAGTGGAAAGAAACCGGGCTTGAGAGTCAGAGGTCATGGGTTCTAATCCCGGCTCTGCCACTTGTCAGCTGTGTGACTTCGGGTAAGTCACTTAACTTCTTGATGCCTCAGTCGCCTCTTCTGGGGATGGGGATGAAGACTGTTAGCCCCACGTGGGACAACGTGATTACCTTGTATTCCCCCCAGCACTTAGATCGTGCTTAGCACATAGTAAATGCTTAACAAATACTACTATTATCATTATCAGTACCTAACCCTAGCCTAATATGTCTCAATGTTATTCAACTTCTCCCTAAATTAATTTCTGAGCCTCAGTGGAATCACTTGGGTTTTTTCTGAGTATCTTTACAAAGACCCAGAAAAATAGAGCCAATGAGGGCCTTTGGATTGTCTCTGAAGCTTGTTTACCATTGGACAGTGCAATGGAAAAGAGGTGAATTGAGGTGAGTTGCTGCCTGACAATTACAGGTGGCCAATCCAGGATAACCTCTATTCTACAAAGATCAGGCCATGGCTTCATTGTTTAATGAACTTACACTCTTTTTTTTTACTTTTTATAGTTATGTTATTTACTGTTTACTATGTGCCAGCCATTGTGTTAAGCGCTGAGGTAAATGCGATGTGAGCAGATTGGACATAGTCCCTTGTCAGTCAGTCAGTTGTATTCACTGAGTGCTCTTTGTGTGCAGAGAACTGTACCAAGTGCCTAGGAGAGTCCAATATAGCAATAAACAGATACAGTGGGATTTATAGTCTAGGAGTATGGGAATGAACAAAGGCATGACCTGAGGGAATAAGGTTTGGAGAGCCTATATACTAGGTTCTGTTGGTACATCAGAAAAGGTGTCTATGACCCCAAATGAGTCCAGTCATTAAAAAAAAGACCGGCTCTCACAGTGGTAGGGTAGTTTCCTCATACCAGGAAATTTTGATCAGCAGATACAGTTCCTACAGAATCAATGCTCAATCAGCCTATAAACTATTATTGAATGATATGCATAGGTGTGAAACTGACTTAAGTCGGGGGTAGAGGGAATTGACGGGGGGGGGTGGGGGTCGCCGGGGAGTGAAGTCACCAGGGAGGGAGTTGAAGGAGGTTGATGGGAAGTGAGTCGATAGGGATGTTGTCATACTATTTATGTATCATCATGGCACCTAAAAAAGTCATCAAGAATCCTCAAAGGAAATCTTTAAAAAAGGCACTGTGAATGTAAATGTTAGTACTCTTGTGTATTCCTAGTCTTCATTCATTCCATAATATTTATTGAGTCCTTACTGTGTGCAGAGCACTGAACTAAGTGCTTGGAAGAGTACAGTACAACAATCAAGACACATTCCTGCCCACAAGGAACTTATAGTTTAGAGAGGGGAGAGACAGACATTAATATAAATAAAGAAAGAAATTAGAGATATGTACACAAATGCTGTGGGGCTGGGAAGGAAGGGGAAAATAAAGGGAGCAAGTACGGGAGATGCTGAAGGAGTGGGAGAAGAGGAAAGTGCAGGAGGCTTAGTCAGGGAAGATCTCCTGGAGATACGCCTTCAATAAGGCTTCAAAGTGGGGGAGAGTAATTGTCTGTCGGATTTGAGGAGGGAGGGTGTTCCAGGGTAGAGACAGGATGTGGGCGAGGGGTCAGATGAGATTAGCAAAATCAAGGCACAGTGAGAGGGTTAGCATTAGAGTGTAGAAGTGTAGGCTGGGATGTAGTAGGAGAGTAATGAGGTGAGGTAGGAAGAGGTGAGGTGATGGAATGCTTTAAAACCAATGGTTTTTGTTTGATGTTAAGGTTGATGGGTAACCACTGGGACTTTTTGAGGAGTGTTTCACTCATTCAAATTCTAATGCATCAAAATTTTTAAATGTATTAATATCCAGTAAATTTTTCTCTCTTGATTTAGGGAAGTGGAAAAATACATTTAAAGCTAGTGAAAATTATTTCATGTGCAAACACCAGTGAGACATGCCAGTAATAGATTCTTTTTAAACTATCTATTCCATTAGCCATGATTTTTTTTCCCTCTTCTTTGTGTTTCCCTCCCTTAAAACTAAATCCTTTCACTAAAACACCTACACCTATCAGAATATTTACATACCAGGATATTAATTAATTAGAAGGAATTAAGGACCATTAAGTGATTAAAAGTTTGGGATGTTAGATTTATTGGGAACCATGAAAATAAAATTCATATATAAAATAGTAAATGAAGACCAGAAGGGAGAAATATGTTAACTATCGTTGTGAATTTGAATAATGCAAATGTCAATGAGGAAGAACCATTGTTTAGAATTGTGAAAGGGAAATTTATGTGAAATATGGGATGATATTAAGTAAAGAATCATTTAGATTGAATCTCTCAAATACCCTGAAGTAATAGTCTGTCATACAGTTTTAGTGCTAAAGTCCTCATTCCCTTAATCACTCAAAAGTACTCAATTGCATGTGATACAGGTCAATCCATTTTGGGCTCAAGCTATAAATAGGAAAATTAATATTTCAAACCAATTCCTAGCCTTTCTAAGATTCTTTTTCTACATACTTGTTCTATAATTATATTACCTGTGTCATTTTCAGAAATTATATGGATAATTCTGGTTCATTCAATTGTATTTGAATGCTTACTATTTGTAAAGCATTGTACTATGCATTTGGAAGAGTACAATACAACAGACACACATTCCCTGCCCACAGTGGGTTCTCACTGTACACTGATTCTAATAATTATGGTTTTTCAATAGACACATTTATTGCCCCTCTATATTTATACCTGATTGTTGAGAAATGCAAATGTATAAATAATGTTATTTTTTATTACTTATGTGCCAAGTATTGTCCAAAACTTAGGGTAGGTAAAAGATGAACAAGTCAGATACAGTCCCTGTCTCATATAAGGATCACAGTGTAAATGAGAGAGAGAAGGGGTAATGATCCCTCATTTTCCATAGAGAAGGTAAATCATTTGCCTAAAGTCACAACAGAAAAGTGGCAGAATAGGGATTAGAACCTAGACTCCTTGTCTCCCAGGCACATGTATTTTCCAATAGATCCATGCAACTTCTCCCCATAAATAGTAATTGAAATTCAATCAGTGATTATCATCCACTTCAGAGAACAGAATTAAAAACAAAATCTAATGTACAAGTCATGAAGGAGTTTAGATATTAGAGTATTGTAAGCTGCCCAATATAACTTTTGTCTGATTACAGGAATCTTTTTTTTTTATCTTGACTTGACAAAGTAATACACCATATGTCATAAACAAGGAATAGGAGAAAAAAGATCCTAAATCCAGGAGACACATTGGAAGGGACTCAGTGATCAATCTGTTGCTAGGAGAAAATTAATCTTTGTCCTAATTCTTCAGTGAGCAAGACTTACTCTAGAGAGCAATCAAACCGCTTTGGAAGAAGTGTTATGCAGGGATGGGTAACAGCTTTAGAGTCAAATATTATAGGTTTTAATCTCTCAACTCAACTCAGAAATCATGATATCAGCATATCTGCTTGCAGCATAAAACTGTATGCAAAATTGACAGTTCCTAAATATAGTGTTACAATTTTCTATATGCCATGTGTTCGCCAATTATCTTTGATTCTGGATAAGTGTGGGAGGTGTTATTTTATCTATCTCTCAAGCATCCAACCATTATCTTTGACTTCTTACATCCTTTTCGGCTCGTATCTAATCTTTTGCCAAGTTCTCCCACTTCATCCTTTACATCCTTAGAACCTCTCGTCTTTCCATTTCAACAAAGTCTATAACCGACCTAGATGTCTATATATAGTACTTCTTGCCAACTTAGCCACCAAACTATTTTTCTATTAGTCCTTACACCTTTTTTGAAAGATCTCCTTGTAACGATTTGAGGATTCACAGTAGAAGATATCTATTAAAGAGAGAGAACAACTTGATTAAAGATGTTTTCCTTGAGGGAGGGAGTCTGAGCTGCTTCTTCAATCTAGGGTCCATCCCCCAATATCCATTTGACTAACTTATTCCCATGTTACAAAGGTAAGGGGGATTAATTACTTTAATTTTTGAAAAGCATATTTGGGTGAAAATAAGACTGTATTTCAAAAAAATTTGGTTACCACCCAGCTCTGTTGCAACTCAAATCCCCCGTCTAATCCTAGCTCTTCTGGATTCTGAGCTACATTCCTATCCCACATGCTTTGTTGCATATTAAAACTGGTTTTCATATCTTGGAAGAGGGACACCCCTGAGGGAAGTTTACCTGTGGGGAGATTTTGATTGGAAAGAGTGAGAGACTACATATTCTGCATGGAGAAAAATTATTCCCTGCTGTGCTGTTTCCATTGTGGGGTCTGACATAATTACAGTTTTGCTTTTCAGCCCTACGATCCCCTTCAAGCTTCTTCTTGAAAGAAGTTGCTCAATTTTTGACTGTGGTGTAGCAGGCTGGTGTATCTACCAGTTGCCTTCCAGTTAACAGCCATGACATCCCATTATCTGAGGCTACCTTTATATCATCCTTTTAAATGACTTCTTCTGCCTCTCAGCACCCAGGTACCCAATTTCAGGTCCTCATGCAACAACCATTGATAAACACATGTGAAATTAAAGAATGCTTATGGAATATTTAATACAGTTAAGAAAACTGGTATGGAATATGGAAATGCTTTTCCATTAGTTTCAGAAAGTCCATAACTACAAATAAAAAAAAATTACTTGGATATGAACATTAACTTAAGTATATATTGTTCATATACCTTTTCAAACTGCAGATCAATAGTCTCTCCTTTGCCTTCCTTTTTAGATGTTTGAGAGTTGCAATATAAAGGAATTTTCTGACGAGCAAATCTTTATTACATTATTCTCCAGGAAAGTGCCCACAAGCCTTTTCTGACAGGGACATAGTAATAACTCTGGAGGGAATATTTTAGAGTTGGTTTCCCAATAAGATCTGTGGAATTTAGCTGATGGAAAATATCAGTATCGACATCATTATTACTACAGTATGAATTGTAGTCATTGAGTACCTGCTTTGTGCAGAGTACTGTACTACGCACTTAGGAGAGTAAAATACAGTCCAGTGGAAGACCCAATTCCTGTCCACTAGGACCTCATTTCGTACCCTCGTGTTCCAGTTGTCCTGGAATCCAGGCTGTTAATCCTTTAATGGTGTTTATTGAGCATTTACTATTTGCAGAGCAATCTACCAAGCACTCGGGAGAGTACAATATAACAGAGGTATTGGACACATTCCCTACTCAGTGAACTCACTCCCAGTGCTACACAATTTTCTTAATCAAATAACAGTACTTATTGAGGACCTATTATGTGCAAAACACTGTGCTAATTGCTTGGTGGAGTTAAAGAATAATTGGTAGACATGTCCCCTGTCCTTTAGTGGGTGGGACAGATGCTCAAACTAATAGGAAAATAGATATGTACATAACTGCTATGGGGAATTATGTACTTAAGTACTTAGGTGGTTCTGAAGAACTGAAGTGGTAGATGGGAGATGAAAGGAGAGGGGCGATTAAAAATAAATTAGGGAAGACCTCTTGGAGGAAATATAATTGGAGAAAAGTTTTGAAGATGGAGAGAGTTGTGGTCTTTCAGATATAGAGAGGGAGACAGTTCCAGGTCACGGTGAGGATTGTAAGGAAGAGGTTGGTCACAGGAGGGATAAGGACAATGTAAAGTGAGTGCATTGATTTGAAGAGAATGAAGAGTGTAAGCCAGGAGAAGAGTAGTTAAGTAGGAAGGAGAAGGCTGATGGCTTTAGGCTAATGGTCAGCAGTTTCTTATTGATGCAGAGAAGAATGGGAAGCCACCGGGGCTTTTTGATGAGTGGGGAAGCATGCTGAAATGACATTTAAGAAAAATGATTTGGGTAGCAGAATGAAGTGTGAATCATAGAGGGTAGAGGATGGAGGCAGGGAGGTCAATGATGAGGTTGATGTTTGTTCAATTGTATTTATTGAGTGCTTACTGTGTGCAGAGCACTGTACTAAGGGCTTGGAAAGTACAATTCAGCAACAGAGACAATCCCTGCCCACAAGGGCTCACAGTCTAGATGAGGGGAGACAGACATCAAAATCAGTAAACAGGCATCAATAGCATCAATGTAGATAGAATGATAGATCTATACACATCAAAACAAGTAAATATGCATTATAAATATAATTATAAATATGTACATATATACACAAGTGCTGTGAGCAGGGGGGAGAGCAAAGGGAGCGAGTCGGGGAGATGGGAAGGGGGAGTTGAAGCAAAAAGGGGGGCTTTTTGATGTAGCACTCAAACCACAATACTACAGTTGCCTAGATCAATATAGTGACCTTCTGTATGGAGGAAAAACCAGCTGGACTTGGCAAGAGATTGTGAATATGAGGGAAGGTTCAGATAATATAGAATCCCTTGCTTTTCCTTGTCCTCCCTCACAGCTTCTAAGCTAAAAATGAGTGAGTATTTGAGATGAAGGCAAGTGGAGTTGAACTTTCTAGCATTCCATGTGGAGACAATCTAGAGTGAAGTCCACTAAAATGCTGATTAAACGTGTGAAGCTATCCAAGGTCTCTGAAGCCATGGACCCACTAAGCTCAATCTATTCTGTAAATATCAAGTTTTAATAACAGTAATAATTGTATGCAATGCTTTCTGTGTGCCAGGCACTGTACTAAGCGCTGGGGTGAATACAAGCAACTTGAGTTGGAAACAGTTCTTTTCCCAAGTGGGACTCATCATCATAGGCACTCTGAGTCCAACCTGATAAGCTTATCTATGCCCCAGCACTTAGCAGCCCTTGACACATAGTAAGTGCTTAATACTTAATAGATACTATTATTATTACTGTTATTATCTGGAAGCCATGCAACACAGCAGGAGGGAGAACTGTAGCTATTTGGGGCTATTTGGTATTATTTTTCTGGAGAGGTTGATTTAAGTATTAATTATGATTTACTAGATTTAGGGATTGGCTGCTGAGAGCTGCTGTACCTGCAGTGGGAAGAACAGAGCAGAGGAAACCAGCAGAAACAGAGACTGAGAAAACCGGAAGCAGATCAAGGCCAGATTCAATCGCCAGTGAGCTGTGGGGCTAATTGACTTTCGGGGACTTCCAAGTGATGCATACATAATGACATCTTTTAGAGCAATTCCCTGGCTTCACCCTGATTCTGTCCTCACCCTGAAATCATTTCTCACCTCAGGGAGGAGCAGCTTGTCTCTGCCACCTGTCTGTTGTGTGATCTTGGGCAGGTCACTTAGCTTCTCTGTGCCTTAGTTACCTCATCTATAAAAAAAAAAAAAAATTAAAAAAAAATTTAGAAAAATGGGGGGGTGTTTAAGAGTGTGAACCCATGTGAAACAGGGACTGTGCCCAACCTGATTAACCTCTGTCTGCCCTAGTGCTTACAACAGTGCTTGGCACATAGTAAGTGCTTAACCAGCACCATAATTATTATTATATAAGTATCAATATAGGAAGAGGAAATGCTAACGTGTTGTAAAAAGAAACTCTTATAGTCTTTTAGGATGGAGGAGCCCAGCTCATTTCTTAAGGTTAAATCCACAAATAACCAAATGCTTCCAGCTGTGCCCTGACTAAAAAAAAAAATACATCTCATATTTTATTTTTATTTCCACAAATCATGCCTCTTATCTCTACCCTTTCATTTTAAACCCGATCTTTATCATTTGTTTTTCACAGAAACCAGTGAAAAATAAACAAAAGCTCTCTCTGTCATGACAAACTACATTCTTCAATTGCCCCAGATTAATCCCAAGGATATGTGAAATGTATAAATCTGAACAAAGAACATATTTGTCTCCCATTATGCGATGCCATGAGTCTTAAAGTAGACGAATAACATCTCAGTAATGGCACTGAGGAAACTAGTGTGTGATAAATCCATCCAAGTGTTACTGCTGTTGATGATGCTGCTATGTCGGCATGTATTAGAATGGTCTCTTCAATAGAAACCAGCAATGGGTTGGTCTTGCAGGCTTAGCATACTATCAAGTTTTCATTCTGTGAGACACAGAACAAAAAAACATTCCAGACACCCGGGCATTTCCATAAAGGTACAATACTATGCTTTGCTCTTCTATTTTTTATGGATCATAGTGCCCAAGGGTCCAAACCTTTGTAGAAATTTGAAATCTTCAGCATTTACACATTTGTGACTTTACATTCTCTATTATTATTATTTCAACCAAATGATGTTGAGGTTTTACACACAATAAACACTGAATTGGATTTTGTTTGACATTACTCTTCTCCTTAGAATTCTAATATTAGAATCACATCTGACAAAAGCAGTCAGTCGGGTTCATTCAGGAGGAAAATGATTCCCCAGAGGAAGTGTGGCCTTGAGGGATTTGTCTTTAAGCCTGAGTCCTAGAAGAGTTGTGTCACCCAAGTAGGCTGCTTCCGGCTTCAGAGCAATTTTCCAGTCTCTGAGAAACCACATTCCATCAGCCCTGTTTGTTGATGTCCTAGAATACAGGGAAAACTTCACAAAGCTAGCAGTATACAAGTTCTTTTAAAAATTATTTGTCGCTGGAGAAGAAATTGAGAGTAAAAATGCATGAATGTCCCTGACTTTTCCTACCCTTCATCACATCCTCGTGAAAGTTTTACTGTTTGAAGATATTGTTTTTTATGATACTACTATTAGAGACAGAAAGAAAGTCTTTCATCCTCAAAGAAGATTCTACTACAGTGAAATTCATTTACAAATATAACTTTCAGTGATTGGAACAGACTGGACTATTTATCTGATACAAGAGTCTTGTCAGATTTTAAGGGAGGTAAAAATTATGTTCTTAAACTTAATGGCAAATCCCATTTGAATTTGGAGTCTGGTTATGATGACTGTGTCACCTACCTTCTGGATGAGGAGTGAGGAGGGAAGGTGAGGTGGGCTGTATATTCTGAACTTCTCTGAATCTGGCAGAGCCTTGGGATTTGAATTCCTAGTCTATATTAAGGACTAGAGCATCCTGAGAAGAAGTGGTTCATCCTTTTAATATGTTGGAGAGCAGAGAGGCCACGATGCTCTAGCTGCATTAGCAGGGAATGTGTCTGCTAACTCTTATATTTTGTTGTACTCTTCCAACATGAAGAGTTGTGGCCTGCACAGTATAAGCACTTAATAAATACCATTGACTGATTGAATGTTGCATAAGTAATGAGTATTGGCCCAAATAAAGTTGGCAGAGGCCAGTGATGCATGCAGGTACTGTCTACAATCACATAAGCCACACTGCTTTTCTTAATGGAAAGAACACAGGCTTGACAGTCAAAGGTCATGGGTTCTAATTCTTGCTCCACCACTTATCAGCTGGGTGACTATGGTCAAGTAATTTAACTTCTCTGCCTCAGTTACCTTAACTGTAAAATGGGGATTAAGACTGAGCCCAACCTGGGACAACCTGATTACCTTGGGATAATAATAATAATAATAATGTTGGTATTTGTTAAGCACTTACTATGTGCAGAGCACTGTTCTAAGTGCTGGGGTAGATACAGGGTGATCAGGTTATCCCATGTGAGGCTCACAGTCTTCATCCCCATTTTACAGATGAGGAAACTGAGGCACAGAGAAGTTAAGTGACTTGCCCACAGTCACAATACCCCAGCACTTAGAACAGTGCTTGGCACATAGTAAGCACTTAACAAATACCTCATTATTATTATTATCCTCTAATTCCTTCCCCCCCTTCCTCTTCTTGTCACCTCCTCCTTTTCCTGTTGTCTCTTCCCACTCTTCCAGTATAACAATCTCCATATGGCATTAGGGATCCTGATCTGCCTAGAAGGGTGTTTTCTTGTCAGGTCTGTAGATAGGAATCTATATGCATCAGAATTCCCTTTATCAGAACTCATATCAGTAAAGAATCTTTCCCTCTCCTGCTGGTTGCCTAGAAGTGGTTAAGAAGGCAAAGCACATGGCTAATTAACATAAACTTCATCTTTAGGTAAACTGAATAATATGACTATTTTATCTGGAATAGGTTTGTAGGATTTATCTATTTATTTGTCTTTTCCTAACTACTAAAGCAAAGTCAACAATCCCTTCAACCTCACAGGCAGTCCAAAACTTAGTGACAAACCACAGTCAAATATTTCATAGTATTTTGTTTACAGAAGTTTATGACTATTGAATAATGAGGCAAATGTATTTCTTCTGTCATTGTTCAAGTGGAAAGGACCTCTGATTTACACCCTGCAAAAGCTCAATCCAAGTAATTTAGGTGCAACACTTACCTTTATAAAAGATCAGAGCTAAAAGATGTCTTTTTTTTTCTGAGTTTCAGCTTCCCACCCATAAATTGGGGATAATGAAATAGATTGATCAGGGAATTAGGAGGATTAATTACATTGGCTGTTGGAAAAGAGCTTTATAAGGCAAAAGAAGATACACTTCCACTTAAAATGCTCAAAATGTTCAGTCATCATTGGATTTTTTTTTTCTTTCACGTGCCCATTGGTTGCTCTAAGAGATATATTAAAAGCAGCTTAAAAGGGCTTCCAAATTAGTGCCATGATGAGAGCCTACCAGTACCGCTGTGCCAACTGGATGGACCCACCCATTTTTTCCCCTGTCAATTTCATCATCATCATCATCATCTCTATTTGAGATTGCTTTGAGGTAATGAATTCAATTGGAGCTGGAATAGATGGAAAACTTGAGAGAAATTATCATAAAACTTATCAATATCTGTAACTCCTACGGGAAGCACTTTCAGAGTCTCCATGTATATCCTTGTTTAGTGCAACATGAATAAATCCAGCAGTAACCCTGGCTTTGGGGAAAAAAATATTTTGAAGCAATTCAGATGCTTTGAAAGTTTCAGCAGCAAAACTTTGTTTTAGTGACCTGAAAGTCATAAACATATTTTTGTTTTTTCTAGGCTACATTTTTTCTGGATCAAGTGCAAATTAAGCATTTTTTTATCCCAAATAAAACAGTAAGAAATTAGATTGAATTGGGGTATCTTCCATCCATCAAGTGCCCCTCTCTTTTTTTGGGTGACTGCTTTTCTCATTATCATAAAGCTTTTGAAGTTTCATGACATGACTGATATTTTACTTGGAGCCTGACAGGTTTTTGTTTGTATGTGCATTGCCAGATTGAGGGCCACTATTCATAGTCCTTTGGCGAGCCTTAGTTTGAGCCCATGGCAGATCTTTTTTAGAGGCAACTTTTCTAATCCTCCTCTTCCATTTGGGGAGAGCCTTATTCCTAAATAAGGCTGCTTAGACATCCAGGGTGCTAGAAACCAAATTTATCAGCCACGGAGTGACCCATACACTGAACCAATTAATTGATTATATTTTCCCACTGTCATTAGGACATACACTGTTGTTCTATTTCCAGTAATAGTGGTGGAATGGGTGGTGACATCCATACTCCATAGACAGCTGGCTGTGCAGATTGTGGTCACAGAACTAAATATAATAATGGTGGTATTTAGTGCTTACTATGTACTGAGCACTATTCTAAGCGCTGGGGTAGATACAGAATAATGAGGTTGTCCCACATGAGGCTCACAGTCTTAATCCCCATTTTACAGATGAGGTAACTGAGGCACCGAGAAGTTAAGTGACTTGCTCAAAGTCACACAGCTCCAGTGGTGGAGCCGGAAGTAGAACCCTTGACCCCTGACTCCTAAGCCTGTGCTTTTTCCACTGAGCCACGTTATCTCTGCACACCCTTTTTAGCAGCAGATAATGCTCTGCCATTGTTCCTCATATACTCTGTAGTTAAGTATGACACTCACCTCCCTCAAAACCATTGTTTTTTACTTATTTGTTGTAATGTTGTCTCTTACATTATTGATGAATAGCCTGGCTTTGGAATATTACAAGTCATTTGGGGAAACGGGACAATTGCTAGTAAAATGATCTGAAGAATGTTTTTGCTCAACTTTTCTGATCAGAAAAAAATAATTGCTCTGTAGTATCTGTTGAGCTCTTATTACAACTTTCTGAAAACTGTACAACAAAGAATTCGAAACACCCTAATGAATTCCTTATGAACTAGCTGTCTGGGAGGCTTTCCTTTAAACAGTAATCTCACCATAGTGTATTGTAGAAATATTATCTTTTCTTACCAGAGGGTAGTTTCAGGATCTCTCAAGGCTCAAAACAAATGGAAAAGACCACTTCTAGTTCCACCTTTCAAATTCTTATAACAGTGCTTTTAACTGGACCCAATTCAAAGAAAGTGAAAGGGAAGATTTTTTATTTTTTTTTATAAGCACAGTATGAATTGACTTCTTTTTGTTCCAACTGACAGCAGTGTTTTACAAGTGAAAATGAATTTTCAACCAGTATTTGTATTTCCACATATAAAATAATGGAAGAAATCACTTTTTAGCTGAGCATAATGCTAAGGAAAATATCTATTTCTTGATATCTGGAATGACCAACTATTTTTGGTTAATATGTTTCTTTGCCTAGGGGGATGGGAATTGAGAAAAGCAAGTTGGAGTGAGACATTTCTTAATTTTAAAAAAACACATTAGGGACCTTGGATATATTCAAAATTGGTCTCTAATGGAAGAGATGGAACATGCTTTTTGTGTGTTTTTTTAATATCAAAAGGACAGTGTAAATTTAATTTGTTGACTCTTCCTTGCTCATTGCATATAGATGTTGTTCTTGGCTGTTCTCCAAGCATTTTGAACTATTTATAGAACTGATCATCACCATCATCATCATCATCAATCAGTAGTACGAATAAAGTGCTTACCATGTACAGAGTACTATGCTTACTGTTTGGGAGAGTATAATATAATTAGAAGACATAATCACTACTCATAGGGTGCTTACAATCTATCGGGGAGACTTGCAATCAAAGCATCATTGTCGTCTTCATCATGGAACTCATCGCAATCACCAATAGAGACATAGCATAATAATAATTATGGTATTTGTTAATCAATTATTATGTGCCAGGCACTGTTTTAAGCACTGGGATAGATACCAGGTAATCAGGTTGTCCCACATGGGGCGCTCAGTCTTCATCCCCATTTTCCAGATGAGGTAACTGAGGCACAGAATTTAAGTGACCTGCCCAAGGTCACGCAGCAGACAAGTGGTGGAATCAGGATTAGAACCCATGACCTCTGACTCCCAAGCTTGTGCTCTTTCCACTAAGCCACGCTGCTTCATTAAAAAGCATGGTTAAAAGTGTTATGGCAGTGGTATAGATGTGAATCCAGGAAGAGATGAAATCAGTCCAGGAGTTAACCTATCATAACATTAGAACATGATGAAATACCCACAAAATTACAGTCCTTGACAATTTTCCAGACTCCCTCTCAAAATATCACACTTACTGAGCACTAACTGTGTGCAGAGCACTATACTAAGCACTTGGGAGAGTATACTATGAGTTGGTAGATATCTGCCAACAAAGAACTTACACTCTAGAGACAAATTTCAAGTTGAGAGAAAGTCTATGGTCTGCAGTCTTTCCCTTCTGTGTTGCCTAGGCATTTGGATCTGTACCCTTTAAAACACATGATATTCACCCAATCCTCAGCCCCACAGTTCTTGGATATACATATCCATAATTAATTTTAGTGTCTGTCTCTCCTCTCGAATGCAAGCACCTTGTGGCTGGGGACTGTGTTCACCAACTCTGTTAAATTGTATTCTCCCAAACACTCTGTACAGTGCTCTGAAAACAGGAAGCACTCAATAAATAATAAAAATGATGGTATTTGTTAAGCACTTACTATGTGCCAAGCACTGTTCTAAGAAGTGCTGTGGGAGACACAAGGTGATCAGGTTGTTCCACGTGGGGCTCACTGCCTTAATCCCCATTTTACAGATGAGGTAACTGAGGCACAGAGAAGTGAAGCAATTTGCCAAGGTCACACAGCTGACAAGTGGCGGAGCCGGAATTAGATCCTATGACCTCTGACTCCCAAGTCTGCGCTCTGTCCTTTAAGCCATGCTGCTTCTCATAAATACCATTGATTGTATTAATCAATGTATAATAATAATTGTGGTATTTAAGCACTTACTATGTGCCAGGCACTCTATTAAGTGCTGGGGTGGATACAAGCAAATTGGCTTGGACACAGTACCTGTCCCATGTGGCTCAGAAATCTCAATCCACATTTAACAGATAAGGCAACTGAAGCACAGGGAAGTGAAGTGACCTGCCCGAGGTCACACAGCAGATGATGAATAGTGAAACCTAGATTAGAACCCATGACCTTCTGACTCCCCGGCCCATGTTCTATCCACTACACCATGCTGCTTTAATTCCCATATGGTCCAGCAGACATGATATTTGCAGCACATCAGATGCAGAAGAAGTGAAAAGAACAGCACTACAGATTTTATGAAGCCATTATACAATTAGTAGATCTGAATTTGCTAAATTAAGCAAATTTGATACCTAGAGAAGTTCATTAATATTACGAGCCTACTACAAAATGACATGGGTTGGCTGCATCAGAGATGGGGGCATCTTGTTGAATCCATGCCCTTGACCAGTAGTGTGAAGCAGGGATATGTAATGGGATCAATCCTATTCAATTTATTTGACACTGACATGCTGGAAGATCAATCAATCAATGCTATTTATTGAGCATTTCATTTTTTAATGGACTTTATTTAGAGCTTACTAACTGCCAGGCACTCTACTAAGCGCTAGGGTAGATTCAAGCTAATCAAGTTGGATCTGGTCCATTTCCCACTTGGGGCTCACAGTCTTAATCCATATTTTACAGATGAGTTAGTGCAAGCACAGAGCAGTGAAGTGACTTGCCCGAGGTCATACAACAGATAAATTATAGAACAGGGATTAGAACTCAGATCCTCTGACTCCCGGGCCTATGCTCTTATGCTCCTTACTGTGTGCAGAGCACTGTACTAAACAAGTACAATATAATAGAGTTGGTAGATATGATCCTCATCCAGAGGAGTTTAGAGTCTACAGAGGGAGACAGAGATTAAAATAAATTCCAGGAAGGGGAAAAAGAATATAACAGTACAGACAAAGAAGAAGCAACTACCTACCGATGCAGTTACTAGAATATGTTGCTTACCTGTAGAAAAATCTTCCAACTTTACCTAATTCAGACATCATCTGAAGGCTTGAAGACAATAATTAAAGATCATCTATTTAACTCCAAAA
The DNA here is from genome assembly GCF_004115215.2 of Ornithorhynchus anatinus. Classification (NCBI taxonomy): domain Eukaryota; kingdom Metazoa; phylum Chordata; class Mammalia; order Monotremata; family Ornithorhynchidae; genus Ornithorhynchus; species Ornithorhynchus anatinus. The sequence goes on from NC_041745.1 coordinate 33,011,220, forward strand.
CAAGAAGGCACAGGTAATTACAAACTACTATCCCACTTAAACTAGACATTACACACTGAGAAGTCTAAAGAAAAGCCAGCCTGCAAAAGGAGGACATATGCACTACCAGAGACTTCACTGGCAACCCTGCACTAAACACTGTCGCAGAATTCTGTTAGGTAGGCTGCACCATGATCTGAGATAGCATGAAAGATAAGGAAGCAGAAAACTAAATTAAGAAAAGCTAACATCTCCTTTGGAACTTCGGAACTGTTTCATCAGCATCTTTCATGGGTTTAACTTGATAGCAGATTGAAAATGGGATCATAAACAATGAAGTTCTAGAACTAAGTCAATCTATTTGTATTAATAGATTGTATTTCTATGTTCTTAATGCTGCTGCCCTGGTGAAGCAAATGAGGAGAATGAATGACAGAAAGATATAACAATAATGATGGTTATTTAAGTGCTTATTGTGTCAAGTAGTATTCTAAACACTGGGGTAGATGCAAGAAAATCAGATTGGACACAGTCCCTGTTCCTCAGGGCTCACAGGCTTACAGCTGTGACTGTAGCCCTGTCTTATCCCTGAGGCACAGACATTAAGTGATTTGCCCAAGGTCACATAGCAGAAATGTGGCAGACAGAATTAGAACCCAGGTCCTTCTGACTTCCAGGCCTGTGATCTATCCACTAGACCATGCTGCTTCAAAGATATGCAAACGGCTGCTATGTGGGGAGTGATTTTAGGAAACTGAAAGCAAGTAGAAAGTAAATAATTAAAAGATACAGTGAAACAGACGCTCAGACAGGGCTGCATTCCAGCTGAAAGTGGAAGTCAGTTGCAGCATACTGACTAGTATGGCAGGTTGGCAGTCAAAAAGAAGAGGTTGTTTCTGAGCAGAAGTTTAGAAAGGGGAAAACTGTAACAGACGTAGGTGGGAGATGTGGTGCGCAAGACTTCATGCAGGTCTTTGTCCATGCCTAATGTAGTTGGATCAATTTGTCATTTACTGAGCACTTACTGTGTGCAGGGAACTGCAGTAAGCACTTGAGAGAGATAGATCTGTTTATTCAATGATGATTTTTACATTTCTCCATTTAACTAAATTTCACTAAATTTTAATATCAGAGACATATTGAGTTTGATAGGTTTTTTTTTTCTATTTTGATTATGCTATCATTTGTCCCTGTTTTTTTTTTTTTTTTTTAAGTGAAAAGCTTTTAATCTTCCCGTTTCTCTTTCTTTTTTTCAATCAACTGTTTGCGTAGTCATAAAACTTGGCCATGATGTCCATTCACTCCTTCATTCATTCAGTGATATTTCTTGAACCCCTGTTGTATGCAAAGCACTATTCTAAACAGTGGGGAAGAATGCAACACAATACAAGAAAGAACACAATAAAAGAAAAATAAGACTCAATCCCTGGCCCTCAAGAGACTCAACTGCAGTGAGGTCCTAGGTAAAGAGTGGCTTTTCATTGCTCAATTGTAAGCTGCATGATTTAATCATAGAATCAGAGAGCTAAAAAGACTCCCTAAGAGATCATCAGATCCAGTCCTCTGTCTCCATTCAGATAAATGACTAAATTCAGACCCTTAGGCTGTAAACTAAAGAGTTGAAAAAGCATTCCTTTCTTTAATTTGATCAGCGTAGATTGTTCAAGCTCCCAAACCTCTTTTTTCCCCCCCATCAATAGCCACTCTTTGAGGCTGAATTTTCTGGCCAATTATCTGAGATAATTGTCTCTATTCTCTAGTTCACTTTTACTGAATAATATCCAGAGAAGAAGAGTGCATAGAAAATAGTGCCAATCATTTTAAAGATAAATGATCTCATTGTGTCAAATGATGCAGAAGCTTACTCTTCCCACATGATTTTTATCCCCATGTGAAAACATTTCATTGCCCTGTATCCTATTATATTCGCTTTCATCAGCAGTAGCATAATTGGGGTAAGGCATTATTAATGTAAATTTGTAGGTGGAGGGAGAATTTCAGACTGAATGAAAGAACTTTCATTTGCAGTAATTATGTTTTTAAAATGAAGTTTAACCACAGTAATATGATTGTGTAATTTCTTGTGTGTTTGTCTCCATAAATGGGTTAAAATTGGTGCATGCCCCGGTTTACCTCTTTTATAGATTTTCTCCTTAGATTTGCTAGAGCAGCTAGAAGGCCCATAAGTAATTTCACTGGGTCTTTTTCTGTCTGGATTTTCATACCAGCAGAGGAGGAAGTAAGGCCAAAGCAGTTTCAAAGTATCGGCAATTCTGGATGAGAATTGTCCAAATTAATGAGGCTTTATGGTTCTTTAGGCTATCAGTGCACATGAAAAATAAGCATCCTAAATCCCCAAATGAAACAGTTGAACTCAAAATGAGAAAGTGAGATTAAATATTCTAATGCCAAATGTAAATATTCATAAATAATCCTATCAAATTCAAATATTGCATATTAATTTTATTTTATATTACATTGTTTTAAATATCAAACTAAGAAGTATGGCATAGCCTCGCAAACATTTTATAATTTGCACTAATGATTTATTTTTCTTTATGTTTTATTAAGAAATCCCACTTTGAACAACCTTTTTTTTTTCCATGCCATTCTTAAAAGGAAAAGAAAATGACTGCAAAGTCATTTCAACAGCTCCTTAGAATGAGATAGGAATTCTCCCAAGACATTTTTGTTTTTTTTGGTTTTTTTGGTTTTCTTATTTGATGTATTCATAGTCCTTGGATATAACATTTTCCTTACATAAAAATCAATTTATATTATTTATTTCATTGATTATTTCTCTAATTATTCCTAAACAGACTTTTTTAGTGATAAAAGTTCTCAACAAGCTAATTATCTTTGATATGTTTTATAATATATCTCAGCAATGAAAACAACTATAAGAGAATCCTCATGACTGTAGGAATACAGTGAAGCTTTAGAAAACTGATGGAATGTCCGTAGGGAAGGGAAATATTAGAATATTTCATTCTGATGAAAGTATTCATTAATTCAGTGATATTTATTGAGTGCTTACTGTGTGCAGAACCCTACACTAAGGGCTTGGGAGAGTCTAATATAACAATAAACAGACACAGTCCCTTCTCACAAGGAGCTTAAAGTCTAGAGGTTACAAGGTTCATTTGTGTATAGAGTGAGAATTGACTGACAGAGTTCTTGTTCGGGATTTGGTGAAACCTAATGACCACAGTGGCCTAGTGGTCATAGCAGAATCTGACAATTTTTCTCCCTCCTCCTTTCAAAGCCTTATTAAAGCTACATCTCTTCCAAGAGGTCTTCCCTGACTAAGCTCTCCTTTCCTCTTCTACTCCCTCTGCATCTCCCTGACTTGCTCCCCTTACTCATTCTCCATCCCAGCCCCGCAGCACTTAGGTATATATAATTTATTTCTATTGATGTCCGTCTCCCCCCTGTAGACTGTAAGCTCATTGTAGGCAGGGACCGTGTCTGTTCATTGTTTTATTGTACTGTCCCAAGCACTTAGTTAATAACAATAATTGTAGTATTGAAGTCCTTAAGATGAGCTAGTCACCGTATTAAGTCCTGGGGTGGATACAAGCAAATAGGGTTGGACACAGTCCCTGTTCCACGTGGGGCTCTCAGTCTCATTTCCCATTTTACAGATGAGGTAACTGAGGCACAGATAATGGAAGTGACTGCCTAAAGTCACAAAGCAGACCACAGACAAGTGGTGGAGCAGGGAGTAAAGCCCATGACCTTCTGACTCCCATCCTCATGCAAGTTTTCACTTTATTCATATTTTTTTGTTTCAAAACATAAAATAGTCTTTTGTTCTACATTAAAAACTCCATCTTTGATTCACCCATATCCTTGGCCCATATCATCCAAAATTACTTGATCACTTGGCAGTTGAAATGAGATCTCCTATATTTATAATCCTTTTAAAGCCATCCCCTGGGTGAGGCTTATCTAATGACATTTTTCTTTACTCTAAGCTCCTTGAGAGTGGAATCATGTCTATCAACTTTAGTTACTCTCCTAAACACTTAGTACACTGTTTTGCACAGAGTGAATTACTCAACCAATACTATTTTTTTCAAAAAAACCCAAAAAAAAACCCTGGTATCAATTCAAAAAAACAGTGACATGAAAGTATCTTAAAATACAAACACTGCTTTACCTTGCTTCTGATGATTCCTTAGATATAACCCTTTTTGCCATTTTCACAACCTCATACCTAGTATCAGATCACCACCAAACAATCCCAAACCTCTGCTGTTCTAAGAAACATTAATTCCAAGGTCCAGTTTTTATTATTTGGGGATTTGGAAATGACCTCTATTTTTTTTGTTGTTGTCCTTATGATTCAAACGTCCTCTATTTTGTGGATGTTCCTTACCTCCCTCCACCACTCTCCTACTGGCTCACAAGTAGAGCCAGTTCAGAGCCAACTAAATTGGTGGAATTTTGACTCAGCACCAGCCAGGACAATGACCAGTGGCCTAGTAGCAAGGTAACAGCCATAATCAATTGATTAGTCATATTTATTGAGTGCCTCTTGTGTGAAGAACACTGTGCTAAGTGCATGAGCATTGACCTAAAGCTTCTGCCCCCATCTCCCCTGACACAATAGACTAGCCACCATCCACACCTCAGGGGATACATACCTTCAATTCGCCCTGAATTGGAAATTCTGAATGCATCAGGATTCTGGGAGCACAAGACAAACCGTGTTCTCTGGTGGTCTTCCAGGAGGACTCCACCTGGGATCTTGCCAGCCCTGAGGAGCAGTGAGAACTCCAGTAGTTTAACTTTTTTTTTCTCTTCTTCTTGAAAGTAGCAATATTGGCCTGCACCTTTAACATTTTGGAAATTCTCTGTGTTTCGTGTGCTAAGGATGAACCAGTGAAGGTGGCTACACAGTGTGTTTCCTTCAGTCTTCTAGATCTCACAAGGTCAATCAGGTCTGGAGATTTTGTCATTGTTTATTGCTCTGAATCATGATTTTATTAAGGATTAGGGAAAAAGCTATGCCTTCACACATTGGCAGGAAAATATTCTTTGTATAGCACTGATATGAAGAGTGACTTTCCCTCCAGTTGGATGATGAAAAAATCAATACGGTGTCACTAAATGTATCCAGATTACCCTTCTCTTATTCAGGGGATTAGAAACTTGTGTTTGACATATTCACGGAATAGATATAGGTCATTTCTTTTTAATTTACCAGCCCCGTTTTGTCCAATGATTTTTCTCCTTCTTTTAGTATGTTTCAGGAAGTAGGATGGCTTAGTAGATAGAGCAAAGATCGAGGAGTCATAAGGAAATGAGTTCTAATCCTGGTTCCACCACATGTCTGCTATGTGACCTCGGGCAAGTCACTTAACTTCTCTGTGCCTCAGTTACCTCATCTGTAAAATGGAGATTGAGACTGTGAGCACCAAGTGGGACAACCTGATTACCTTCTATCTACCCCAGTGCTTAGAACGGTGCTTGGCACATAGTAAATGCTTAACAAATACCATTTTTATTATATATTATTCACTCATTGCACCCAGCAGAGACTCCTGTGTGTGTGTGTGTGTGTGTGTGTGTGTGTGTGTGTTCTGCACAGATGTTACCTCCTGATCTCATGAATATTTTGGCTCACTCTGTTTCCTCAGAGCACTAAGAGGTTTTACATGGTTTTCAATGCACAAAGTAAAAATATGCCTGGCTTTCCTTTTGATGAACGCTCATTTGGAAGATTATGTACCCAAATATTTCAGAAAGCAAGTTTTAGAAGTGAAATCAGCCTAATAATTGCTGCTAATGTTCTAACACTTTTTGGATTTTCAAGTTAATTGCTTTGATAGAGGTAGTTGTGTATGTATTTAAAATGGAATTAAACTACTGTCAAATATTTTTGCTCCATTTTTTCTCTCCTATCCTGCTTTGGGCAATGAAAATTGTCTTCTGTTGGTTGGAGCTACATTTTTTTGAATAAATTAAAATCATGCCTTGAAGTCCTATTGAAATTTTTGAAAAATGGTAGGTGAATAACCATTTTATGAACAGATTAATTTGAAATGGATTTAATGAGTCACTCTTACCATATTTATTTTCCCTATGAGGATAACAGTAGAATAAATAAAAATATTCCAGAATACAATTAGTACAGGAGTAATTGTTAATAAAACTTCAAGGTGATATGCTACAATGGCAGTGGACAATAATAATTATAGAAAGCACAGGTTCATAAGAAATAAAAAAAAAAGTAGCAATAAGAGAAATAATTTGGCTGAAATATGTTTTATCTCTCCATAAAATAGGATCCTCAAATCACTATTTATAAAAGACTGATGTGAGAATAATCCTTCTTTATATATATACATCATTTGTTATTGCTTCAATAGGTCATTAAGAGGCAGTTTTCATACCTGTATCTTTGTCATCATGAAGTCTTTGGTCAAGAAGGAGAGTTTTTTTTGTTTTTGTTTTTGTTTTTTGGTATTTGTTCTGTTTCTGTGGTATTTGTTAAGAGCTTACTATGGGCCAGGCATTGTACTAGATAGGCTCTGAGGTTGGTAAAAGATAATCAGGTTGGACACAGTCCATGTCCCACATGGGGCTGCCAGTCTTAATATCCATTTTACAGATGAGGTAACTGAGGCACCAAGAAGTCAAGTGATTTGCCCAAGGTCATACAGCAGACAAGAAGGAGATCCAGGACAAGAAACAGGCCTTTCTGACTTCTGGGTCTCTGCTCTATACTCCAAGCCATGCTACTGTTTTTAACAGGTTCCGTAAACAGCAGGGACTAGAAGAAAGAATGTGAGCCTGGGAATCAGAGGACCTGGGTACTCTGATCCCAGATCAGTCATTTGCCCTCTGGGTGATATTGGACAAATTACTTAACTTCTCCCTGCTCAGTTTCCTCATCTGTAAAGTAAAAATTCAATACCTGTTCTCCCTCCTATTTAGACTATGATTTCCATGTGGAACAGGGACTGTGTATGACTGACTGTCTTGTATCTACCTCAGTGCTTAATACAGAAATTAGCACATAGTACATTTATTATTATTTATTATACCAAACTGGTCTCCAACCCTTCTCCTTCTACGTCCCATGGTTTGAGGCTGTGCTTCACTTGTCTTTAAAACATTTGTAGGCCATTAAGTGTCATATAACGATCCTTGTTTCTATTTTGTTGTTTCCTCATATTCTAAGAGAGTTTTGTTGCTGAGAGCATTGTTTCAAAGCCAGTGAGCTGATTAGAAACCTGACTATAATTTGTAGACGTTCCTGGTGAAACCGCTACAGGAGTGTCTTAGAAGATCCCAGTCTCTGAAACATTTAAAAGGTTGGCACCACAACAGCCTTGCAGACTTTCTACTTCGCTTAGGTCTCGATGACCACTGACTCCACACTCTCTTTCACAGGCCTTAGTAAAGGCGTGATAAACAGAGTTAAAATTGGTGGAACCCAGTGAGTGACTGTGGTATTTAAGCACTTACTATGTGCAGAGCACTGTTCTAGTGCTGGGGTAGATACAGGGTAATCAGGTTGTACCACGTGAGGCTCCCAGTCTTCACCCCCATTTTGCAGATGAGGTAACTAGGGCATAGAGAAGCTAAGTGATTTGCCCACAGGCACACAGCTGACAAGTGGCAGAGCTGGGATTCGAACCCATGACCTCTGACTCCCAAGCCTGGGCTCTTTCCACTGAGCCATGCTGTCTGTGCCAGCTTTTCCTTGAATCAGCCCATTTTGAAGTTGTAGTTGCAGAAGATCCTGGAAACACCAGAGACCACTGTCATCCATTTTCCACTAAGTGGCAGGGGTGAAGGTTATTACAGTAACGGTCTCCACAGCCCGCGAGTTTAGGCCCTTGAAGCTGCAGACCTCTGAGTTGCCTAGGAGACATCAGGGTACCTTGTCAGGAGCAGCTAGCTTCCCCTGAGGGATCATGGCCCAAGAAGTTCCTCCTAAGAATGGTTTCCTGAACCTCTCCCAGTCCTTCAGAATGATTCCTTAAAGAACTGGGAAAGGACGGAAGCTCTTCCAGTTCATTTTTTCATGTCCTCACTGTTACTTCAAGTGGCAAGAGCATAGGCTTGGGAGTCAGAGGACATGGGTTCTAATCCCAGCTCTGCTACATGTCTGCTTTGTGATCTTGGGCAAGCCACTTAACTTCTCTGGGCCTCAGTTACCTCATCTGTGAAATGTGATTAAGACTGAGAGCCCCATGTGGGACAACCCAATTACCTTGTATCTACCTTAGGGCTTAGAACAGTGCTTGTCACATAGTAAGTGCTTAGCAAATACCATAATTATTATTGATTATCATTCCCAAGCATGTCCCAAAATGACACAAAGAGAAGAATGCATAGGAGACAAATGGAGTATTCTGGCTGTCCATAGACCACCTTTGACTCCATCTATGCTTTGCTGAGTGAGTAGAACCAAACTGGGGGATAGAATGCTCCCACTTGGATAAACCGCAGGGAAGAAACCTCTAAGATTTTTTCTTTAATGGTATTTAAGCACAAGCTACTACTTAGCACTGTACCAAGTTCTGGTTTATCAAGTTGGACACAGTTCCTGTCCCATTTGGGGCTCACAGCCTTAATCTCCACTTTATGGATACAATAAGTGAGTCACAGAGAAGGTAAGTAAATTTCCCAAGGTCACACAGTTGACAAGCAGCAGTGCTAGGACCAGAACCAAGGCCCTTATTCTTAGGCCTGTGCTCTAACCACTAGTCACACTGTTTACACTGAAAGATACAAAGGCACATCATGCATCATTTAACAACTAAAATTGCAGTTGAGCTTCAATCATTTGTTTATATTTCAATAAACATCTACCTGGTCTTAAGCTGAACTTGCTCAGGGCTGCTTCCCAAAAGAAATCCTGCACACAACCAAAAGATGGCCAGGTGTCAAAATCTTTCATTATTTAAGGCAGCCTTCACTTTAAAAGTGCTCTAATGTAACCAATTTTCACAGTGATTGTTAGCAACATTTTAAAAGTTAGAAACAATGTGGCAGAAAGATATCCCTTCCCTCTACAATGGCCACTTTCTGTAATATAAGTGAAGCAAAATATTATTTCTCTATTTTTAAGGACAAAAACCATTTCTCAATTACAAAACAAGAAAAAGAAATCTGTTCTAGGTCCCTTGATGGATCTCATATAAAAGTGAAGTCCTGAAAGTTAAGAACAAGGTCACAGTGAACCTTTTAACAGGTTACCTTTTGTGGCTGCACCCAGATTCCTTTGCACTGTGGTAATTATTTTCTAGAACAATGATGTTTTGATGAATTTGTATATATACATAAAGATAAGTTAGTTGAACTAAGTTTGGTGTGCCCAAGTAGGTGAATAAATGATTATGAGTAAGGTGAAGATGTTCTGTGGAGATGACCACTGATTGCTTTTGCAAATTGGCACCCAAACTATTAACTTGAATCGTGTCTACTAAATTGGGAATATAAATATTGTTTATTTTTCAAACCCATCATCCAGGAAAGAGTAGAACTAGGTCAAGGTGACTTGTGCTCTGTGTGCTGAATAAAAACAGAAAATTCAGATATTTTTTTCCAAAACCATTAGAAGGGGGCTGACCTTCAAAATTGTCCATTAAAAATTAAGATTGGAAAAAGCAGGTTGTCATGGGTGGAGTAATTGAGTGTTCGAAATGTCTCGAAAAAGTCCTCAACCTGAACATCCATAGTTCTGTTTCTCTTTCAAACTCCAATTCTGCCATTTTGAATCTACATAATTTACATCCCGATGTTTCCCCAGCATGGTGTAGCAGAGAACTGGAGCAGTTACTGGTTTATTCAAGTTCCCCAATCTTTCTGCCTTGATTATCTGGGTTATAAGAAGCAAAATATTATTTCAGTTCAAACAGCATTTTTCAAGCCCCTACTATCTGTAGAGCACTGAACAGAGTTCCTTCTGTGTGCAGAATGTTGCAAGATGTGAGAATGTACAATAGAAGGGAATGGCAAGGTCAAGGCCTTCAAAGAACTTCCAATCTAATGGGAGAGATAAAAAGAAATAAGCTTCCATATCAACAGTAGAAAAAAGAGGTAAAGACATTAATGAGACAACAGAATGGAAAATATTTAGACTTTAAAATCCAGTTTATTCAGACTGGGGAAAAATAACATCTTTTAGATTATTTTTATCTCCCAGATGTGAGATATAATACATTTCTATTCATATTCCACTCTGGAACTACTGATGGTGAAATGTGATCTGTAGGTAGATGGGGCTGATGAAACCTACCAAGGACTGACAATCTACTGTACTCCACAGACCGGTCTGGCTCCAGATGGTATGTGAAGTGAGTAAGCAGCTTGGCAGAGTGAGAAGCAGCATGGGTAGTAGCTAGAGCCCGGGCTTGGGAGTCAGAAGGTCGTAAATTCTATTCGTGACTCTGCCACTTGTCTACTGTGTAATCTTGGGCAAATAACAACTTCTGGGCTTCAGTTCCTCATCTGTAAAATGACTGAGACTGGGAGCCCCATGTGGGAGAGGGAGTGTGTCCAATCTCATTTGCTGGTGTCCACCCCAGTGCTTAGTACAGTACTGGCACATAGCAAGTGCTTAACACATACTATTACTATTATTATTAATAAGATCCTGTAGGCACCCTTTGAGTGAGTTGGTGATAGTGGAGGCAGTTAGAGTTTTGAAGCAACCAAACCCGAGTTGGAAGCTGTCTGTGTTGATGAGGACCCAGGAGGGAGAGGCAATATCTCTGAAGCAATAATAATAATAATAATAATAGTGATGGCATTTGTTAACTGTTCTAAGCACTGGGGGGAATGTGAGATAATCAGGTTGTCCCACGTGGGGCTCACAGTTTTAATCCCCATTTTACAGATGAGGTAACTGAGACACAGAGAAGTGAAGTGACTTGCCCACAGTCCCACAGCTGACAAGTGGCGGAGCCAGGATTAGAACCCATGACCTCTGACTCCCAGTCCCAGGCTTTTTTCATTCAACGACGCTGCTTCTCTTACAATAGAAGCACAAGGTTTTCCCTTGGAGCAGTGCTCAAATTTCAGGGTTCCAAAGTTCTTCCACATGTTGTCATTACATTATAATGGGCATGTGCAGATAGTTATGTGATGGGATATATGGAGCAGAAGGAGGTGAAAAATGTTGTCCTGCATTTGGGCCAGTAAAGCTTGTTATTTGATGTGCAGTGGATGTTGGTTGATTATCAGAAATTCCTGTGCTTGGCCAGGAGAATCTCAGGGAGGAGAGACAGGAAATTCAGGGCTTTTCCAATGCCTATTGCTTTTTTCCTAGTGTCTTGAGAAGCAGTGTGGCTTAGTGGAGAGAGCACGGTCTTGGGAGCCAGAGGTCATGTGTTCTAATCCTGGCTCCACCACTTGTCAGCTGTGTGACTTTGGGCAAGTCACTTCACTTCTCTAGGCCTCAGTTCCCTCATCTGTAAAATGGGGATTAAGACGGTGAGCCCCACCTGGGACAACCTGATAACCTTTTATCTACCCCAACACTTAGAACAGTGTGTGGCACATAGTAAGCGCTTAACAAATACCATTATTATTATTATTATTTTTATATACATTCCATGTCCACAGCGAGCTTACAGTTTAGAGAAATCATATTTACACTGTCTGGGACTTGAACCAGAGCCTCCCAAGGCTCTTGACAAGGTGGGAAATCCACTACTGAACCTTGAGGAACTGTAAAATGGGAGGCAGAATGACCTACTGGAAAGAGCACAGGACTGAGAGGCAGAGACTCTATGTTCTAATCCCTGCTCTGCCATGCATCTGCTGTGTGTCCTTGGGCTTCACTTAACACTTCTGTGACTGTTTCCTCAGCTGTAAATTAAAGATAAAATAACCCTTCTCAGACCATCTTAGATGGTGAGTTCCTTGTGAGACCTCGATTGGGTCCAATCTGATTATCTTGTAGCAACTCCAGAGTTCAGTGCATTGTTTAGCACATAATGAATATCATTATTACCATACCATACTCTACAGTTGTGAAATTTCTGACAACATGTTCACACACTAAACTTAAAGACACAGAGAAGTCATTTTCTGGCCAATACAGTTCCTTAACTTTGCCTTTGTTCTCAGACAGAATTGCATACTATTAATTATTTTAATGGCCACTCAATGCTGTAAACATTATCAGATTTGGGGATTGTTTTATGAGATGAAATAATCATTTGCAGTAAGTTTTAGTAGGAGATTCATATTATTATGCCTGTGTGCTTCATTTCACAAGCATCTGGATGCTGGCAATGGAAAATGAGGTTGACTGCATTCACATGTTAAAATGTGCAGTGAAAGTTTTTGACTTCATGGTATATTTCATCCTCAAAGAAGTAAAAAAAAAAGCATAAATGCCATACTAAATTATTTCAAACGAAAACAATATTGCCTGATCATTCAAGCCTTAAAGTTTCTGTCTCTTCTTATCAATGTGAAAAATTCCAAAGGCATATTTGTTTGATAAAGAAACCTAAATGCTAATGTCCTTCATAGTAGTTACAAATGAAATCTTGTGTTCATTCTCACTTGTACTGAAGATTTATAGAGCAATGTTGTGTCATAAGCCAAATCTGACTTCTAGAACTGTTTTCCCCAGTACCTACTATATGTCATACTTAATATGGATAATACAAAGAAACAACTTGACCTAGTGGAAATAGCATGGGCCTAGGAGTTAGAGGACCTGTGTTCTAATCCTGGCCCACCACATATCTGCTGTATGTCCTTGGGCAAGCCACTTAACTTCTCTGTGCTTCAGTTCCCTCATCTGCAAAATGGGGAGTCAATAGCTGTCTGCCCTCCTATTTAGACTGTGAGCCTGTTCTCTTAAATCTACTCCAGAGCTTACTACAGTGCTTAGCACATGAGTGCTTAAGAAATACCCCCATCATTAATATTATCAGACAGATCTTACCTTCAGTAGCTTCAACTATGAACAGGAAGAAAACATCCTAGTTCGTAGGAAACACTCCCGAAGGTGCAGTTTTTATTGGTGTGACTAAAATAACCAAAGAACAATTGCCGATCCATTCTACAGAGTGTGTCCAGAGCGATAGCTCCTTGCTGCACTGAGGGATTTTCCACTTATATTGTCTGTCACAGTTTTCGAGACACAGAAAATTGTGGTTCCATTGAATCCTCATTTTTTAATTAAAAAAACCCAAACTAGTTACTGTGTAATTGATTCCCTGAATTCAGGTCTTTACTCTTCTACCCCATATGAGAACTATTTTCAGTATACTGAGGTAGTATCTTGGCCAAATGACTGGATGTTTTCAGATCACATTTCTCAGAAACAAGGATTTAGTTATATAACTTATCTGTGTCAGCTTCAAATTATCACAGTGTTTTAGGTAGTAGGCAAAGATTGAATTATTTTCACCTTAAATGCACTCTCTAGGGAAACTACATACACCATGGCTCTGACATGTATTTTCCTGAGCAGTATCTCAGCATTGGGACTGTCTTGGCTAAAAGGACCATCATCACTTGCACTGCCCCCCCCCCCCCAACTATTCCTGCTCCCTTTAAATGTTTGGATGTCCACATCCAGCCTCCAGAAGACTCAGGGTATGTTCCCAAGTTTCTGAAACTTACAATGCAGATATATGAACATACTAGGGTATTACCATTTTTCCCCTTCTCACCCCAAATTGGCTTCACACTTAATAATACCACAGAGGAAGGTCTGCCCCCAAAATTAGGCATCAGCCTTCTTCTTTGAATGCCCTAATCAAAATACTCAGCAAAGAATTTCTACATAGTCAGACTCACTTCCATTTGACCAAAACATCCACTGTCGAAACTTGGCCAAGTAAATGGGGCCTTCCTTGATTTCTACCATTGCTCATCTTTCTTAAGGTACCCTGATGTCTTGGGGATGTGATCTATAAATAGTTAATGGGATAAAATGGAGTGATGGAATTGTGCCACATTGATTCTTTGGTTAGAGGTAATTTTCCATTCCCATAATCACTAGAGCTCCTGCATTTTTTTGAGGTATGAATTGTGGGATTCAGAGTAATATTTAACTCTTGGGAGATTTCCTTCAACCTTGAATGATGATGATGTCACAAAATTTCTGGTGTTAAAAACCCCTTTAAATTTGATATGAACAGGTTCAGGAAGGTGAGAAACATTGTACCATAAGGAGCCTATTCAGTTCAATGTATGAACTCTCTGTGTGAATGGTAGACAGATACTAGCTAGTCAGTTGTTCCTGTGGTATGTTAAGTAGTGTTTTAATGGCTTAAGGGAGTCAACAGACATCTAAGAGCACCTGACTTTATCTCAGAGAGTTACCACAACACTGAAAGGCTCCAGTTGTGGAGTTTTATTTCAAACAATAAAAATCATGGCTGAGTTATGGGAGTTATAAAGGGAAGTTTTCAATGGTAGGTGCAGCCTGCACTTCTATCAGATAACTCCACAAGCAAGAAAGGACTTCTGAATCAGTTAGTGCTTCAGTGGAAGTACAGAAATCTATTAAAAAATACCAGAGTGCCATACAGTATATTCCTTTACAAAAAAAAATTCTGCTGTTTCACCAAACTAAAGTAAAATTAATTTCATCATTACTGTTATATGTTTTATGCATTAACTGACTACCTCCTTATATGCTCTATTTTTTTTTTTGTACATCAGAAGTAGAGCACTAGGTCACTCTTAAAAGTAACTGGGGAAAGGAAATTGTGCCATAATTTTACAGCAGGATAAAAGAGTAATTCCTAAAATTGGAACCTGGTCTGCAAGCCAGGTGGAAAAATTGGAATATAACTTAGGACCAAGCCATTAAACTAAAGGGAGCAGGAATTGAACTTTTGACATGAAGGTCTAACTGTATAAATCGACTGTCAGTACAGTCAAACTCTATTTTCTCTTCCACTTTGGCTTGTTTTACCTGCGCATGTTACACAGGTAATTCCATCCCCAAATTAAACATCATTCTGAATGATGGGTATGCTCTTTTTCTCCCATTAAAATACCCAGATAATTAAGTCAGAGGGAATCCTAAGACTTCAATTATCTTGAATAGTTGTATTTGTAGTTTGATATTGTGAGAAGGGGAACATGAGATTCAGATAAGAGGTCTGTAGAAAGACCCTTAAAAAAACAAGTTAAAAAACAAACAACTTATTCCAACTTATTCAAAAACAACTTATTCAAATATTAAAGATCCAACTGTTTGTGGCACTATTGTCAGGCTCAGGCCTATGCATTCTATTGGACACAATAGCTGTATTTGTAATCCAGACATTTATTTTGACCTTTGGAAACAAGAAAAATGTCCACAATTCGGCTTCCTTACTTCTATTTGTAGGTTATTTCCGACTGACTCTGTGGAATGTTTGATTGGCAGCTGATTCTATTTATTCATGTAGTTTACTCCAGCATCTCACTATCTTTATCCTTTTACCCTAAAAACAACAGCTTGACTTTTTACCTGCTTAGACTGTACATTTCTTGAGGGCACGGATTATGTCTTCAAATTCTACTGTACTGTCTGCAGCTCTTAGTACACACCCTGTACACAGTATGTGCTCAATAAACTTGATTGATTGATGTATTGTAGTGCTAGAGAACATCCTGAAGCGAGTGTGAGAGGACAGGAGGAAAGGTGACGTGAGAAGGTCTCTGGTTGTTGGGGTAACAATATCAGGGTTCCTGGGGAAGGCTCAGAGGCCTAATCTTATTCCTTGAGCAGTACTTGAAGCGTGAAGACCACCTGCCCTGGTGAGCAATATTAATCACTGAATGAGAGACTTGTGAAAATCGCTGAGTCCAGCAAGAAAAGAAAAGATGTAAATAAACATGCTTGGGTTGGTATAGCTGCAAGACCCAAGACCCTCGCAAAATAGGGGGAAATTCAGGTTTATGCTTGATTTATCCTGAAAATGGTAGGTGCTAAGATGAGATAAGGGACAATTTTGTTAGAAAATATGAAACTTGACAGAATCCACCTGCTTTTCCATATATCCCAAGTTTCTTGAAAATTATACCAATTTGAAAAGAATGAACTGAATTTAATGGAGAGTCTGAAGCAATTTTTGTGTCAACCTGGATTGAGTTTCAAGGAAACTAATACTAAATATGGTTTTAGGTGAATGGTAATAGTTTTGCATGGTTTTGATTATTAAATGAGTGATTTTGACAGCATTTCACTTTAAGGTATTTAAAAAATGTGACATGTAGAAAAGAAAATCAAATGGGAAGAGTCATGTGACCCCCCAGGCCAGAAAGTGCCAGTTATTTACAGCTGTATCAATAATAAAGCTTCTTAAACCAATCTTCTTGGCTCCTCAAGGGCCTATCCAGCAGGTTTAGGAAAGGAAAACTAGATTAAATGTATTTAAGAAATGCTTTTAATAAAGGAGTGAGCAAATACATCTTGTCCATCTATGAAGCTCAGATAATTACTGTAACTTTTTCAATAGTGATGTTAAAGAGTTTGAAAAAGCATTATGCCATATTTCAGTGGACATGATGTACCACAGCATGCCTTTTAGAGCTTTCAGGACTGTAGGTTTGTAATGGTTCATGGCACTGCCAATAATGAGTCTGCAGGGAGCTTTGTTATAAATGTCCCAATTCTTTCATTTTCTCCATTCCCATTGCATGCTGGGATGCCTAACTGTGTGAAATCAAGCCACGGATTATCCATTTACTGCCACTGTATCCCAGGGGAAATGAACTTGAAAACAAATAGGCTATGGTCTTGTAATAAATTCAGGGCAAAATGTGTTTGTATTCAAGTATAGAAATGACAACAAGACAATTTATTTAGAATTTGAAAACTTCACTCTTTGACGAAGTACTGGAACTCTTTAATAACCAGAATTTGTAAATGATTTTGAATACCATACAATCCTGAGATAAGAAAATGAAATTAATTCCTGTTCAATTCCATTTTGAGTAGTCTGTTTAGATATGGAAAAGTGAATATAATGTTTAACCACTTATTGATGATGTGGAAAAGCATTTTATTTTGCATTACCAGGCTCTTTTTACTTTGGGGGATGCATCAAAAATTTGTGTTGGGGAAAACAAATGTAGAATCATTTTATATCCACTAAATTCCTGCTGCTTTTGATTTTTAGCAGATTTCTTTTATGTGGAATATTGGAAAAATAGTCTTAAGATAATTCTAAAATCGGGGACCCTGAATGGACATTAGTAAAACATAGAACAATTACAGTAAATCTAACAGTTACTTTTGCATACACAAGCATAATTTGATGCCCTGCATGTCCTATGTAACTCACAGGCTCAGAAATGCCTGCAGAGTAACTTGGCCCAGGGAAGATGATCCGGACAGGTCAAATTGTTTTTGGAACTTTGACAATAGGTGCACTCTCAGTGCTAAGTGACTCTTCTTTGGAGAAATACCTAACTCACCAGAGAGTATGGATTTAAGCTATGAATCCTCTGGGGATAGTGTTTTGAATTAACCTTCCTGAAAGTCAAATCCTAATAGAAAAGACACCCTTCATTAACCCTAGCACTTCCTTTGGAAATCATCATTAAACCATTTGAGAGAATCATCATCTGAATAGCAATCTGAGTTGGGAGTTCTGGGTTCACCCCTTAGAGATTTTCTCAGTGTTTTGCCATGGCCCCAGCTCTAGCCATTCCTAGCTCTCAGAAGCACTGATTCTCCTCCTGAATCATTTTTTTTATGGTATTTCTCAAGTGCTCACTATATGTTTAAACACTGTTCTAAACTCTAGGGTTGATATAGGTTAATTAGGCTGGACAGAGTCTCTATCCCTTATGGGGCTCATAGTCTAAATAGGAGGGAAGATGGGTTTTGAATCCCCATTACAGGTGACAAAACTGAAGCATAAAAAAGTGGTTCAAGCCTCTGCTTTCTCTACACAGCATGAGGACAATGCCTGAAATCTTATGCCTGTGGCCTTGATTTATCTTTGCAAATTTTAAAGGTCAATGACGATACTAACTGGATCTGTTTTTCCATTTTTCCCTTGAATTTTTTGAAAAATATGCATCATCTCATATTCAAAGATGATCCTCTCAAGGGCATAATAAGCAATAAATCATTGAAGTCATCATTATCAGGGGAAATGATAGTAAATTATTAAACTGGGGAGTAAAAATGTAGATAAAATCTGATCCCTGGCTTCAAGGAATCTCCATTTGATGTAAAACAAGACAAGGCGAAACAGTCCTCTCTGAGAAACGCAGAAATACAGTCCTCAGGTTAGCACATGGAGGTTGCTGTGTGCAAAAGCTGTAACTCCAAATTTTGCTAAGATTCTTTCTTAAATTGTTGATGTGCCTCTATGATTTAGACCTGTAATTGATATGGCTTTCCAGTGTTGGGGTCTCTGAACAGGAAGAATGGATGTTTCCGGCCTGAAACTTCAGGGCTGAGAACCTGAGCAAGAGAACTGACTACACTGCTAGTGATTTGCAAAGTACCTCTCACACACTCTCTTTTCAGTCATGTTCCTACAGGGGTACTGAATTCAACAAGTGAGTAAGCAGACAGGAATACAGCACATTGCAAAGTGCCTGGGTTCTCTTTAATCATAACTGGGAATATTGGTTGGAAGTTTATTATTGGCAGGGAGCAGTAACTACCCAGTTTGTTGTACTGTGCCCTAGCACACACTTAATCCAGTGATCTGCACACAGTAGGTTCTCAGTAAATGCTATTGATTGACTGATGGTCTTTAAGGCACTCTATCAACCATCTTCCTGACATTTAATAGTCACTTTTTCCAAATTTGCTACAGTTCTTCTTCATTCTTCCCAAGCCTACCTGCTTCCTCGGTGGGGATCTTTCGAGACTCTCCTACTGACCCCTCGATCAAACCTTTCATCCTGCCTGGAACTACTTCACCCCATCAGATCATCTTAGCCTATAATAATAATAATAATGGCATTTGTTAAGCCCTCACTATGTGCGAAGCATTTTCTAAGCGCTGAATAGATACAAGGTAATCAGGTTGTCCTAAGCACTGGGATAGATACAAAATAATCACGTCAGACACAGTCCCTTCCCCTTGTAAGTAATAAGGATAAGTGGTATTATTGAATAAAGATGAGGAAATTGAGGCACAGATAAGTTTAGTGCTTCCTCAGTGTCAAACATCAGACAAGTGGTGAAGCTGGAATTAGGTCCTCTGATTTCCAGGCCCATGATCTTTCCACTAGGTCATGTTGTTCCAATTCATTTTGTTCCAAGTCACAGTTGAGGAGCAGAAGTTTGTGTTAGGCTGAGGGAGAGCTGGCCTGGGCTGTGAGAAAAGGATAAGTGCAGATAGGGGTGGAGTGCAAGGGAAGAGAGAAGGGAAGCACAGTATAGTGACAGCTCACTCCGGGTTCGGCCTCTCTCTTGTCTTTCAGATCAGTGCACAAAAATGAACAAATGGTTAACCTAAAGTTGAACATCAGAAATACGTGGGCTTTTCTCCACTGATAAAATGGTTCTGATAGAATAAGCCTAAATACTGTACTTTTAATGAGTCCCTCTTTAATGGAAATTATTTAATGATCATCATTAAGGTTCTGACTCCATTTGATCATTATTTCTACTCTGTGGGTTTTTATAGAATATTAAATTATATTAATGTAATGAGACATTCTCATACTGTGCTCATGATTCCTTCAGTAGAGCACGATATCCCTTTTTCAGGCAAGAGACAAATTGTGCCACAACTCAAATTGCTTCATTGGGCTTCATTTGCCACTCTCTTACTCATGTTAAACATTGTAAAGTTGGGTACAAACCACAGATTGGGAACAGAAAATGAAGTACTCAAGGTATCTGGATTCACCTGGTCAGTGTTCCACTTGTTCAAATTTTTACCTTAATTCATCTCTGCCTTATGGGCCATATAAGAACAAAAAACAAACAAACAAAAAAGACAAAATTAGATTAGGCTATAAGTGAGAGAGAGTGTGTTTGTTTAAATATAAGGCTCATAACCATAAAATATTGAAGCCCACAAAGTTAGCTCTGCTTGGTGAACAGCTGCATGGATAATATTTCCTTTAGAGCAACTTCACCGTAGTGCTTTTAAAGATGCAAATCTTTCATGAATGTGATAGAGCATAAGATTGTACTGGACAAGTCAGGGATTATATTCAGTGCTAATAACTAAGTTTTAAAACTACATCTTTATTCATACTTTGGATAAAGTTGTAGTTTTAAAACTTAATTATTAGCATTGAGTCTGGTTTGTCAAAGTTCTGGGGAACCAAGAGAGGAAGGAATTCAGTACATGGTGTCCTAGGGTACCAGGATAGTGGGGAATGTGATTGAGTCCTGGGAGAATAGTCCCCACTGTAGCATATCAATCAATCAATGTTATAGAATGCCTGCTGAATGTTAAGCACAGTGCCAAACTTGGGACAAGTCTAACTGTTGGAAGAAATGTGTTCCACATCCTCAGAGCTTACAATTTAATGTGGAGACAGACAAAAGTTATTTGCAGACAATAAAATCAAGGAGAAGTACTAGGATAAATTAGGAAGTTATTTAAATAGTGAAGGGGAAAACAGTGGAACCAAGAATGTACAGACAAGTATAAAATACATAGATAAATAAAGTTTTCAAATGAACAGGAGGGCTGAAAATATGAACAAATAATGTAAGGTTGGGGTTAGATTGAGACTGGACTGTGGTGAATGAATCAGGGAAGGCTTTGTGGAGAAAGTAATTTTTTGTGGGGGGCTCTAAAGAAGTGAAGAGTTATGATCTGGCAAATTTGGGGGATATGAAAACTTGCCGTGATAGTTCCTGGCAAGGAGATATGCTCCATGGATTTGTGACAGCCAGAATAGGTATATTTTTTATTTGAAATGCAAGGATCTGCAGTAATGTCATCAATTTTTGAGAGGATCAGTGTTCCTTAGTGGAAAGAGCACCCAGTCTGGGAATCAGAGAACCTTGGTTCTAATCCCAGCTCTGTTACTAGCTTGCTGTGTGACCTTGGACAAGTCAAAAGTTCTCAGTGCCTCAGTTTCATCAACTATAAAATGGAGATTTAATATCTGTTCTTCCTATGAAGAGTATGAGCCCCTTTAGGTCTGATCTGATTTTCTGGTATTTCAGTACTTAGTGCCACACTTGGAATATAGTAAACATTTAACAAACACCACACTTATTAGTAAGTATGGCATCAATCATCCAATGGCATTTATTGAGTGCTTACTGTGGGCGGAGCACTGTAACGAGCACTTGGAAGTAAACAATGCAAGAATTGATAGATACCTTTCTGCCCAAAAGAAACTTAGAATGGTGACAGACATTAATATAAATGTTAAAGATATGGGTGTAAGTGCTGTGGGCCTGAGGTGGAGTGAATATCAAGTGTCCAAAGAGAATAGCTCCCAGGGCACTGATGATGAAGAAGAGAAAGGGAGTCTGAGGAAAAACAAGCTTAGTTGGCAAAGGCATCTTGGAGGAGATGTGAACTTACTTAGGTTTTGCTGATGGGGAGCATTGTGGTCGGGTGTACATGGAACGGGAGGATGTTTCAGGACAGAGGAAGGATACAAGAAAGGGTTTAGCAAGATTAGATGGACATTCTAATCCTCCTTGACCTCTCACCTGCCTTCAACACCATCAACTGTCCCCTTCTCCTGGAATTATTATCCAACTTTGGCTTCACTGGCATTGTGAGTTCTCTTCATTGTCAGTCCTCGTTCTCTTCCTACCTCTCTGGCCACTCATTATCTGTCTCTTTTGCAGGACTGCCTCTGATTTGGAACAATCTCCTCCTTCATATCCAACAGAGGTTCACTTTCCCTACCTTCAAAACCTTATTAAACGCACACCTCCACCAAGAGGACTTCCCTGACTAGGCCCTCATTTCATCTTATTCCACTCCCTGCTTTAAACACTGCTTCTAGAAGAGGAGGTGAATAGTTCCTATTTATAGTCATTTCTTTTTTTAAGACAAAAAAACCCCCAGCAAATTCATTAGTCATACTGTGGTATGGAACATTCCATTTTAAAGAAAGTAGCATGGTGACAAAGATGTTCTATAGAAGGTGAAAATCTTGGCATTCTTTTAGGAACTCTCTTAGGGCATTGCTCAGTTGAACTCAGATATATAAAAGAGAACTCGTGGCCTTAACCATGGCTAGTCTTTGGAAATCACTTTATAATCTTAGAATGAGCCAAAAACTGATTCTGATTGAAATCTTTGAGAATGTTACAGGATTGCTATGGATACCTATTTTCTGAACATGTGTTAAGGTGTTAAAACCTTTAAAAACATTCAAACGTTTTTTAAAAGAACATCTCTCCCCAATCACTAATTCATTTGATCATTTATTTGATGAGGAGAAAAAATGTCACAGTTTTTATAAAAAAAAAAGATATTTGTAAGGTGTGAAATTCATTTGTGAAATGAAGAGAATGTGATAATTTGTGGGCATTTCCCAGTTATTATCTAGGTCAAAGAAAAAATGATTAAGAAATAAGAGGGAAAATATTATTTAGATAGTTTGGGAAAGTATTTGCTTCAAATTGCTCCTTTAATCAAAACTTATCATAGCTTTGGATACATTTTCTTAGCCTGTCACAAATTGTGCATTCTCATAATGTTTCTGAGATTGAAATGCACCTTTTATCTTAAAATTGTTTTATTATCGGTGAACTAGAAATTGTTCAAATGCATTCACAAAAGGTGAATAACATGAGCAATCTTATGCCAGCTTTTTTTTTTTTTATTGTTATTTCCTGTAGCATTGCGTGAAGCCAGTTTCCAGTGACAGCACTGATAGAGCAGATAAAAATATTATCATCATCGTTGCCATCACCATCACCATTATCAATCCCTTCAAAATGGATTTAACACTAAACTAGGCATTTGGGACCATTTCAAAAAAGGGAATGAGAGCCTATCATCTAACAAATAATGCAAGAAGGCAAATATAAACAAATATAATATCAAGGGAAGGTATTTTGGGTATGGAGGCTACATGGAGCATGATGAGTTGAGAAAATTGGATGGGGTCAAAATATAGAGGTCTCTTTAGGGGAACATCAGAGTGATGGGGAAGAGTTATGTGGGAGAGAAGGCAGGTTAGGAAATTGTGGTCAGAGAAGGATCTCAGAGTTGGTGAGGTAGAGGAACAGGTCAAGGTTGAAGGAAAGCTTCCCCATGATGGAACAGTAATTCCACTGGCCACGCTTAGCTGAAGCTATTGGTGGTGGGGGGTAGGGCGGGTGTTCAGAGGGACACTGTGGGGGACTGGAAAAACTAAAATTTGACTGGCTGTTCCTTTCACACTATGCACATATAAACCAAGATAACTCATTAAGGACACCTTTTCCAGCCTTTCCTTTTTTGGAATGAGTAGAGTACCCCTAAATAGAGCTATTCAGACAGTAAAGGATTGTTAAATAGTGTTACAGACTCTTAGGTAATGGAGAGATCAACTCTGCTTTTGAAAATTTTGTTACATGTTGAAAGGGAGAAAGGGGAATCATCATCAGAACACATATCTGAATAATGCTTACAGGTTATGAATGCTCACCCACACTCTGTTGTTTATAAAATAGAAGCCATAGACATGGAATTTCCCCCTCGCCCCGTTCACCTTCACAATCTTCTTATTCCTCTATGTTCAAATTCTCTTTTCTAGTGGTCTTTTTAGTAAATCTCCCATGTGAAATCTTGTCCTTTGCTTTAGCTTCATTTTCTTTTGCCTCTTAAAAAGGCTTTCTTCCATCCTCCCACACTCTCTTACTGTTATCTTCCAATTCTCAGTGTCCTCTGACTTCTTGTCATTTGACTTCAACCGTGCTCATCTCTCCCATGCTGAGAAACCTATTCCTTAACCTCATCACAACCCTGTTCCTTCACTCTTTTTTGTTGAAACTCTTTAAAGTTATTTTCTCTACTGCAATTCTTCTAAACTCAGTATTTGGGTATTGTCCCCTTCATTTGCTGAGGCTGAGACCATGGTAATCCTCCCTATCACCTTTATAATATCACCAAGATCCACCCTTTCCTCTCCAACCAAACAGCTATCTTACTGGTACAGGCTCTCATAATGTCCTGGCTGGATTATTGTGTCAGCCTTCTCTCTGATCTCCCTTCCTCCTGTCTCTCCCCGCTCCAGTCTATTCTTCATTCCGCTGCCTGGATCATCTTCTTACAGAAACACTCTGGGAATGTCATTCCCCTTCTTAAAAACCTCCAGTGGTTGCCTATCAACCTCCACACAAAACAAAAACTTCTCACTCTAGGCTTCAAGGCTCTCCATCACCTTGCCCCCACCTATCTCTCCTCCCTTCTCTTTCTACTGTGCATGCCGCACGGTCCGCTCCTCTGCCGCCCACCTCCTCACCGTCCCCCATTCTCGCCTATCCCACCATCGACACCTGGGCCATGTCCTCCTGCTGTTCTGGAATGCCCTCCCTCCTTACTTCCGCCAAACTCTCTTCCCTTCCTCAAAGCCCTACTGAGAACTCACCTCCTCCAAGAGACCTTCCCAGATTGAGCTTCCCCTTTTCCCTCTGCTCCCTCTGCTGCCTCTCTGCCCCCCCTTCACCTCCCCTCAGCTAAGCCCCCTTTCCCCCCCCCTTTCCCTCTGCTCCTCCCCCTCTCCCTTCCCCTTCACTCAGCACTGTGCTCATCTGCTCATTTGTATATATTTTTATTACCCTATTTATTTTGTTAGAGATGTACATCCCCTTGATTCTATTCATTGCTATTGTTTTTGTGTGTCTCCCTAAGATTAGACTGTAAACCCTTCAATGGGCAGGGATTGTCTCTTTCTGTTGCCGAATTGTCCATTCCAAGAGCTTAGTACAGTGCTCTGCACATAGTAAGCACTCAATAAATACTATTAAATGAATGAATGAACCTGCCTTTGACTCTCTTGACCAACCCCCACCTCTAAAAACTTCCTCAACCTTGGTTTCATTTACACAGTATTGTCTTTGATCATTTTTTTCCAGGTGATCCCACTCAGGGTCCATTGTCAGCCCTTCCACTCCTCACCGGAACTGTAGGTATCCCTCAAGCCACTGATCTGAGTTTACCACTCTTTCTGCTATCAATCAGTCAATTGACAGAAATCAAGTCAATCATATTTACTGAGTGCTGACTGTGTGCAGACCACTGTACTGTTTGGGATGATACAATATAACAGAGTTTGTAGACATATTCCCTGCCCATATTGAACTTGGAGTTGTGGTGAGCTAATCTGCTTACATGGTTTTAACTACCATTTCTATGTGAATGATTCCAAATTTATATCTCCACGCCAGTCTTTTAACTTTCTCTACAATCTCCTCGTTTTTTCTACTTCCCAGACATCATCTAGATGACCTATCAGAATGGAAAACTCAGCATGTCCAAAACTGAACATCACACATTCAGAAACTTCTTTCAAGTTTTCCCATTTCTGCTGATTACTATCCTCCCTATAACGTAAATTTACAATCTTGATTCTTCTCTACCTTTTACTGTCCACATTTAATTAATCTCTAAGCACTCAGGTTCATCCTCTGTAATATTTCACTGATCTCTGCTTTCTTCTACAGTCCTCCCTCCACTATAGCCATTCATGTCCTCATCAACTCCTAACTGCATTAACAGCCTCTTTACTGATCTCTCCTTCAACCATTCTACTCTTCAGTCCATCTTGCATAAAGCTGCATGCATCATCCTTATAAATCATTGATCAGAGCACATAACTCATTCACAAAAACAAAATAAGCTACAAAAATTCCTTATGATTGAGTTAAAAGTAATGAATCAACTCTCTCTTCTTTACCTACCCACATTTTTTCTCCCACTAAAACAAAATGTGTGGCCTTTAATCCTACCAATTTATCTTCTAACTGTACTGCCTTGGTCTAACCAAATTGTTCACTCCTTTCTGTAGAGAATGTTCTTACTCCTTAGCCCTAAAAAGCTGCATCTCCCCCTCGATCAATGCTTTCCTGCAAAACCAGCTCCTCTAAAATGCATTTCTACTTTTCCTTTCTGGTCTTGGTGCCCCTCCCTTAGCACTCATGATAGCTGTTAATTCGTATTTATTTGTTCCTCTTTTTTTATCATTTGTATCTATGAACTTCTTTTCCTTTTTTATAAATCACAATCCATGTCTGTTTGTGTCCCTCATTAGGCTGGAAATTATTGTATATCCAAGTGTCTACTGCAGTGTTTTGCACAGAGTTGGTATTCCATACATAGTAGGAATGCTGTTGATATTAACTTCACTTGGTCCACATGTGATCGCAATGCATATTGTGAAATGTTAGCTAGGGATTAAGGGAGGATCGTATGAAGAAAAACTGAAGAAACAAAACAAACACAGAGATTAAGGAAAGATTGAAAGAAGAAGAGAGGGTAATGGAAAGAGGGGGAGAAAGAGAGTGAAAATAGTGAGGAAAGTAATCTAAGCCTAGTTGTTGGAATGCTGGAAAAATATAAAGTCCAGGGATGCAGGAGAGAGATCAATTCTAACTTGGATGCTAGATGACCTGCCACTTTAGGCACTCGCATGTGTTCCATTAATGAAGTCATGAAAGCAAATGGTCCAGGAAGCTGATGGAGGAAGCTGCTGCGGTGGCCTAGAAAAAACTGGCAACTTCACTGGTCAGAAGCAGCCTTTAAGGCATGTTGTATTGAGGGACAACATCAAGGTAGGGTGGCCCTCATGGACAGTTTCTACTTCTACATGGAAGGGGAGAGTAGGAAAGGCAATTTACACTGCCCTGCTATTATCTTCTTTTTGGAATCTTGCAAATAAGTAGAAACTATTTCAAAGTAGTCTCTGTCCATTTCTCTCTGTGAGCTACAGTTGTGCCAATTGGATGTTTGTTGCCATAATTTGCAGTGCAAAGTGGAAATGACTGAGTCATATGATTTCCAGAAGCAGCTATTTCCTTCTCCTTTGCTTCTATTGTTTATGCTTGGCCTATCTTGTTGAAATGATAAGACCCAAAGCAAAAAGAATTCATAAATCACGTATGTTAGCTTTGTTTGTTAACTGTGAATTGAATTTATGACTAGACAGGTAAAAACAAAATCCCAGTTTGATGCATTCCATCCAAACACAAAACAAAATTGGTAAGGAAGGGAAATTTCCCTGTGAATAATTTTTCATCATATTTTTTAAGCACTTACTATGGGCCAAGCACTATATTAAGCACTGAGGTAGATACAAGCTAATCAGGTTGGACACAGTCCATGTTTCACATGAGATTCACGGTTTTATTCCCATTTTATGGATGAAGCAAGTGAGGCACCGAAAAATAAAGTGACTTGCCCAAGGTCACATAGCCGACAGGTGGCAGGGATGACATCTACCCCAGTGCTTAGAACAGTGCTCTGTACATAGTAAGCGCTTAACAAATACCAACATTATTATTAAAACTCAGATCCTTCTCACTCCCAGGCCCATGCTCTATCCATTGAGTCATGCCGCTTCTCTGTATGGTGGGGAAAGAATGTCTGGTTAGAGGATTAGAGGGAGAGTAGAGTTGAATGAGGAAGAAGACTGGGTGGAAAAGGAAGGGTTTGGAGGGGCAAGGGATGGTTGGAAACCGATAGCTGCAGAAGAGTCTTAATAATTCTAGGTTCCGGAAAAGCTTGAGTGGGTATACAATCATGCCTATGTGAGAAGAGGAAAACTGAAAAATTAAGTCTGAAGGAGTAAGAAGTCTATTCCAGTAACCATTTCCATTATAAAATCCTGAAGGTCTTTACCTCTTTACCTCTCAATCCCTTGAGAATTGAAATCATCGGAAAGGCAGCAGCCAAGACTTGCAGGAGTCTTGGGAGAGTACATACAATTGGTAATTGAGGAAAAGCTGTCCTCCAGCTGATCTCTGACCTCCTTTATCTGATTTCTTAGCTGCTTAAGAACAGAGGTCATGTCTACCAACCCTATTGTGCTCTCCCAAGTGATTAGTACAGTTCTCTCTGCACATGAAAACACCTCAGTAAATGACATTGATTGACTGCTTTTTAATAATAATTATGGTATTTGTGAAATGCTTACTATGTGCCAAGCACTGTTCTAAGCCCTGGGATAGATACAAGGAATTCAGGTGTCCCACGTGGGGCTCAGTCTTCATCCTCATTTTACAGATGAGGCAAAGGGAAGTTAAGTGGCTTGCCCAAGGTCACACAGCAGACAAGTGGTGGAGGAGGGTTTAGAACCCACATCCTCTGATTCCTAATCCAAGGCTCCTTCCATTAAGCCATACTGCATCTCTAAGTATCTCTAAGCTTCTTTTTAAGTATGAAAGCTGGGCATATGAGCCCAGGCCAATGAGAATGTTGTACCTTTTGCAGCTTCAGAGCACTTTGGAATGTTTTTGAGAAATGCTAATTTGACTGAGCATTTCTGCTGTCAATCTGGGTTTTTGTTAAAAGTCCACTGAGACTGAACTCTAGGGTGTGCATTTCAGGGAGTTCTCTGCTCTGTTTGAATCATAAGGACTTGTGTTTAGTCTCTCACCTCAAAATCCCCAAATTCCTCTGGCTTGGGAGTCAGAGGACATGAGTTCTAATCCTTGCTCCGCCACTTGTCTGCTGTGTGACCTTGGGCAAGCTGCTTAACTTCTCTGTGCCTCAGTTACTTCATCTGTCAAATGGAAATTGACTGTGAGACCCACATGGGACAACCTGATTACCTGTATCTACCCCAGCATTTAGGACAGTGTTTGGCACATAGTGAATGCTTAACAGATACTATTATTATTATTATTCTCTGTGCCTCAGTTTCCTCCACTGTGAAATGGGACTGAAATACCTGTTCTACCTCCTACTTAGATTGTTTGTTCCAAGTGTGCAGGGTGGAAGAAAGTGACACATATGCACACACTCACTTACCAAAGGGCCAATACTAGTTGGCTGGTCAAGGGAGCCCATTCTGCCAATGTTACTACTTTCTGCTTCCAAGTGCTTTTGCCTTCTGCTGCTTCCGAGGGCTGCTCTCCTGCGGTTTCTGCTGCTCTGTTTGCATTTGCCACAATTCTTGCCTCTCTTCTGCATGTTTCTCCTCCAGGGGCTTCCCTCTGCATGCACCTTCCGTATGCCTCCTTGCGATTCAAAACGACCGCCTTTTACCTGCCTTAGGCACCTGAGCTGTGGCTCGATGTGTAGACATTGATTATTGGTTCAGGCCCGTTACTGGATTGATCAGGGAGATAAATGCCCAGAACAATTAATATAGGGGATGTATGTGAATGGAGAGGATTTTCCAATGAATGTAATAGTTTAAGATGGAAATCTCAAATATTTACTCATCAGTGGTATTTACTAAGCACTTCTTGTGCTCAGAGCACTATATTAAGCACTTGGGAGAGTTGTATTTAATCTACGGTTTATCACATTTACAAGTTAAATCTAAAGATGAAGTCAATTTTAAACTAAAATCAACTAAGAATATACAGATTTAGACTGTGAGCCCATCATTGGGCAGGGATTGTCTCTATCGGTTGCCAAATTGTACGTTCCAAGCATTTAATACAGTGCTCTGCACATAATAAGTAGTCAATAAATACTAAATGAATGAATATGAAATTATAACTGTTTACCTGAGCCCAATTATATTAATCATGAGATTAAAGACAAAGCAAGAGGTAATGTCCTAACCAATAGACTAAATTCATTTACCGACATGTGCTGAATAAATGGTGTTAAAATGGTAATTATTTTGAAACTTCGTTCAATAGTATTTATTGAGCGCTTACTATGTGCAGAGCACTGTACTAAGCGCTTGGAATGTACAATTCAGCAACAGATATACAATCCCTGCCAATTGATGGGCTCACATTCTTAACTGGGGAGATAGACAGCATAGCAAAACAGAACCAAACAAGACATCATCAAGATGTATAGAATTAAGGAGATATATACCTCATTAACAAAATAAATAAGGTAATAATATATAAAAATGAGCATAGCACTGAGGGGAAGGGGGAAGAGCAGAGGGTGGGAGGGGGAGGAAAAGGTGAGCAGAGGGAAAGGGAGGGCTCAGTCTGGGAAGGCCTCCTGGAGGAGGTGAGCACTCAGGGCATATCTAAATTTTTACTTATGCAATTTAGTAGAATAACAGTGTCCTAGATAAACACTCAGCAACAGGCTGGGGGATCAATCAATCCATCAATGGTATTCATTGAGTGCTTACTCTATGCAGAGCACTATATTAAACACTTGGGAGAGCACAATACAACAGAGTTAGGAGACCCATTTCCTACCCACAGTGAACTTACAGGCTACAGGGGGAGAAGGTCATAAAAATAAATATATTGGGACTATGTACCAAAGTTCTGTGGCACTGAGGGTGGGGTGAATGCCAAGTTCTCTAAGGGTACAGATCCAAGTTCATAAATGATGCAGAAGGTGGAGGGATTTTGGGTGAATAAAGGACTTAATCAGGGAACACTCCTTAGAACCTAGGTCCTCTGACTTCCAGGACAGTGCTTTTTCCACCAAGTTACAGCCAGCTCTTTTCTCTTTGTCCTGTGCTCTCTTCTCTCTCCCTTCATCTTCTCCACATTCCCTTTTCTCGCTTCTCCCACCTTGCTTAAGGAGCTGGGTCTCTAGCAGCGTGTCTCAGTGGAAAGAGCACGGGCTTGGGAGCCAGAGGTCATGGGTTTGAATCCCAACTCTGCGTCTTGTCAGCTATGTGACTGGGCTGCCTCTTGTCAGCTGTGTGACTGCGCAAGTCACTTAACTTCTCAGTGCCTGTTACCTCATCTGTAAAATGGAGATTAAGACTGTGAGCCTCACGTGGGACAACCTGATTACCCTGTATCTACCCCAGCACTTCGAACAGTGCTCTGCACATAGTAAGTGCTTAGCAAATACCAATATTATTAGCCACCATATCAGGGGATAAAGAGTAAGAATTTCTCCTGCTCCCACTGTTAGTAAATGACTTGCATACACCTGTCTTTCTTAAATTGTAAGCCCCTGAAGAGGAGGAACTATGTATCTTTCTTCTGGGGCCCTCTCACGGTATACAGTGCTCTGCTCAGACTACATATTAATGATGGGTAAGAGGGGTTCCCAGAAGTCAGAACTAAAAGAAGTAGAAGGGAAACCACTACAAGCCTCTGCCTGTCTCTTTTTTTCTAATACTTGTAGCATTTGTCAAGTGCATACTATGTGCTAAGATGTGAAAGTTTAAATGATTATGAAAAAGCTCCCTTAACCAAGTTTTCTTTCTGGTGAATAATGCTTTTATAATTTTAAATGATCACTGATTTGAAATGTTTTAATGTAAATAAAGCCAAGAAAAAAAAATTAAAACCATTTGAAAAGATGTAAAATTCTAAGCCTCTTGGCAACCAGGTTTTGGACTCCTCAGCTAATACTGAAGCACAATTGATTTTCAGTGTGTTTCTGAGAGCGAGGGATTTTCCTTTTGTTTCATAATGAAACAAAAGATCCACAGTTTAAAATCAGGCCCCCAGCATAATAGTTCTCATAGTTAAGTTTACGACTCTTTCTGCAACCTAATTCTTTCAAGGAAAGAGGTCTCTGAAGACACAAAACTTGATTATATACATATATATATATATATATATATATATATAAAAATATATAATATGCAAATGTGTGTATATGCATATACACACATAATAATTGTGGTATTTTTTAAGTACTAACTATACACATAGTCAAACACTCTACTGATTGCTGGAGAAGATAGAAGATATTCACACCCTACACAGGGCTCACAATCTAAATAGGAGGGAGAACAGGTTTTGAATCCCTATTTTACAGATGAAGTTACTTAAGCACAGAGAAGTTGTGACTTACAGAAGGACACACAGCAGGCATAGGGCAGAGCCAGGATTAGAACCAAGGTCCTCTGAGTCCCAGACCTATGCTCTTTCTACTAGGCAACATGGATCCTCTCTATATAGTTGAAAATAATTTTTTCTATAAATTCATTTATTGTTTCAGATTTGAGAGACTGGTCTACTGGGTCTTCCTGATGGCTAACACACACATAGCAGATTCATTTCCTTTTATTCTTTCTCTTAGTCCCACCTCCAACACACAAATGAGTCTTTGAATGAGTATCTCTCATCAGCACAGTTTATTTATTACTATCAATGCCTGGAGAACCTCTTTCTTTTATTTCACATCCCCACCCCTACATTAGGGAACAATCTGTTGCTTGTCAGTACACCATAGTAACCCACCTGAATAACACACTGATGGTTCACCCATTCAAGCATGCTTAAAGGTCAAATCACTTCTTCCTGGAATTCACTTATAGTTCTCAAGTGATTTTTCGAAGCTTCTGCTTTGTAATTGGGAAACTAACTTTCTTATAACTGTAGTTGAAATTTTCATTTTCATCAATGCCCAAGGTCAGCCTGAACTTTACTCCCAACATCCTACTTTACTACTTTGAAAATGCTTGTTTTGCTCATTTCTAAACTTCCACTTTACCTTCGGTAATATAACTGTGGAAATTGGTTCAACTTCCCTAGTCATTTTTACCTTTTTGCTTTTGATCAACTTTGATGTTTTAATCTTGTTGGAAATCAGTATTTGTGTTCTTTTTTTCTCTTTTTTTTAAGAACTCAACAATCTGATGTTCACAACCCTCTGTTTCATTTATAGATTAACCTGTTCCCTTTGCAATCTATATCAGGACAGCATTATTCTCAATGTTCCAATCCCCAGTCTTCAAAACAGTTCAAACCAGAATCCCAACTACCTTAAGGACAGATAGCATGTTTGAATTACCGAGACCAACTTTCTTTTGAGGAACTTCAGTCAACAGGAAAAACCTCACATTATATAAGATAGAATGAAGGCTATTTTGGATATTAAAAGTGATTTTGTTAGATATGATCCCTACCCTCAAGTACGGGAGAATGTTGACTTTAAATGTTGCCTTATTTTTTTTTTTTTACCTCCTTTGGGGAATCTAAATGATTCTGTATATGTCTCTATATATTTTTGCTTGTAGTAATAATTACCTTCTGCCTGCTATAAATTCTGCCCTGAAGTTATTGCAGATCTGCTTCCCTATTCCCTACACAGCCACACTATCTTCCAAGAGATCAATTCTCCTGCACTTCAAACTCTCCACCCCAGTTTTCCAGATAGCTTTGAAGTTTGTTTCCTACTCTTTTGCCTCCTGGCCGTTCTCTCCTCTCCCTCAGCTCTTGGTTTCCCTGACATCTGAAGACCGTTAGCTCATTGTGGGCAGGAAATGTGTCTGTTTTATTGTTATACTGTACTCTACCAAGGGTACAGTGCTCTGCACACAGTAAGTGCACAATAAATATGATTGAATGAATCCTCTCGTAGCCCTTCCCTTCCTTCCTGGGAACTGCCTCTGGGCCAATCAGAGTGCTCAGCGCTGGCTCACACACAGCAATGTCGTGTGTGTGTGTGTGTGTGTGTACCTTTCGTTGCATGAAAATAACACATTACACCTTTGAAACTAACATCAAGGTCAAGATAAACACTACTCAGATCCTTGGATTCTTTCAGATTCGTATTTTATGTTGTGTTAGCTAATTATTCAAAGCATTTTTTTCACAACTGAATATTGAGCTGCTTATTATCTGAGTTTCATTTCCTGATATGATGACCCTACTAATCACTATTAGGGTTTGGATACCATATCTTAAGGATGTTTAAATACAAAAGTGATTGGATTAATATTCATGCCATTTCCATTCATTGTACAATTCTATCTACTATGATACAATCCATAGCTAGCAAAACCAAATTAATTTCTTAGCAATCTTCGATTTCTAACCCGCAAATTCTAGCTCTCTGGGTAAGCATTTTTGCTGTTTGTCTCCCAGGAGTTTCAAAGTATTTCTGGGAAGCAAATTTTATGGGCTGTCAGTTCTGTTCTCATTTTTGGTTTTATTCAGTATTTGTAACCCCTATCACCAACTTTAGTTGCCTCATGTTCTCCTGTCTCCTAGTCTCCTTTGCCAATTATTTCTTTAATAAGTGATAATCAGTGGACCAGAAAAAAGAGAGAATAGAAAAAGTAAAGAATCCTCAATTAATCAATCAGTGGTTTTATTGAGATCTTTCTGTATGTGGAGCACTGTACTGTTGTTATTATTATTATTACTAAGCACTTGGGAAAATATAATACAGTAGAGTTGGTAGCAGGATCCCTGCTTACATAATAATGAATAGCGATCAAAACAACTCTGAAAATTGCATAGGAAGAGGCTGCCCAGAAATATTTGAATGGATTACCTATCTATTTCATACTATGGAAATAGTCTTGGGAAAAATCCTAGTGGAGACGAGTGGTGAAGAATGAGAACAGATGAGAAGTCAATTACGTAGGTTAATCATGCCTCCTCACACATTTTTCATAGGCGTCTGCCTCAATTTAAAAAAGAAACTCTAACTTCCTTTATCCTTTGGCCCAAAAAGGGTCAGAGGTGCAACTAACAATTCTGTCCAAGTGTCCCCACTGTGCCCATTATTCAGTAGTCAAAGTATTTGATTATAGCAGCACAGCCTAGTGGAAAGAGCATCAGCCTGGGAGTCAGAAGGCTAGGATTCTAGTCCCAGCTCCACCACGTAACTGCTGTGTGCCCTTGGCCAAGTCGCTTGACTTCTCTGTACCTCAGTTTCCTCATCTGTAAAATGGGGATTCAATATCTGTTCTCCCTATTACTTAGACAGTAAACCCACATGTGGGACAGGGATGATGTCTGACCTGATAATCTTGTCTACCCCAGCACTTAGTACAATGTACTGCAAATAGTAAATGCATAACAAATAAACTAATTATTAACACATTTTTAAGGACAATTAAATGAACTGCAAAAAGGGCTTTTGGGTGGTCTTCCTTCTGTATATCAGGGCTGCCAAGATCAATATGTGACTGATTGATAATCCCTTTCATCTAGTGCGCACGTTCAGTTTGCCTCTTTCTTCACTGCATGAAACTGGATTCCTCCTCCTTAGTACTATGACCTTTTCAAAGTCTCTACTCCAAGAGAGTTTACCCCATTTCTGGTTGCTGACTACCAGCTTGACCTTGTGCTATCTCCCATTTCTCCACTGTTTTCCTTACTCCTGACCTTTGGGGTCCTTCCCTGGACAGGACTTGATCAGTGACAGCTTGAGACCTTCTCAACTTTTAGAATGTTGGCAGGGTGACCTGGCTTCTGAGACTTTGGGTCTGAGTCAAGAAGAACCTGAAATCTTGTTGTTCCTTTTATGTTTGTCTTTTACTGTATTATGCATTTGTCTTTGCCTTTCCTTATGTTTTGGTAGCCAAATAGTCCGCCTCTCTCCCCTCCTCATTTTTGAAATGTGAGCACCTAGGAGGCCAGGGACAGTGTCTATATCTCATCTATTTATTTCTTTCCCAGTGCTTAGTAAAATGATTTGCATATAGTAAGAACAAAATAACTGTTGTCATCACTACTAGTCTACTGCTATGCCATATATCACTGGAGGTTTAACTTTATTGTGTTGCAGCAATTTATTTTGTCCATTCTTTTCATGGTATCTTACTTCAGCTCAATATGGAGTAGCTGACTGTTTTTTCTGCTTCTGTCCATTTGCCTCACGCCAGAGGAGACAAGGACCTCAGTGGCTTATATTATATTATATATTTAATAAGATATATATCAATAAGATATATCTATAAGATATACATTTTTTTTATTGCAGCGTGGCTCAATGGAAAGAGTACGGGCTTTGGAGTCAGAGGTCATGAGTTTGAATCCCAGCTCGGCCACTTGTCAGCTGTGTGACTATGGGCAAGTCACTGAACTTCTCTGTGCCTCAGTTACCTCATCTGTAAAATGGGGATTAAGACTGTGAGCCCCACATGGGACAACCTGATTCCCCTGTGTCTACCCCAGCGCTTAGAACGGTGCTCGGCACATAGTAAGCGCTTAACAAATACCAACATTATTATTATTATTTATTGTATTCTCCCAAGTTCCTAGTCTAATGTTTTCCACAGAGTTGGCAGTTACCAAATATTGATGATGATGATGATAAATCCATCCATCAATTTTATTTATTGAGCAATTATTGTGTCCAGAACAGTGTATTAAGTGGTTGAGAAAGTACTAAATAACAGAGTTGGTAGATACATTCCCTGCCCATAACAAGCTTACAGCCTAGAAGGGGAGGATGATGAAACTAATAACGATGATGATAATGATGGTGTGACTATCGATATTCGTGGACTAATCACATTCTTCCAAGGTCTAGAGCATGGCTATAAAGTCCCACCTTCTTGACTATGAATGCTCAGGGCAGGTAATTTGATTATAAACTATAAATTGGCTTTCCTTTTCTTGACTCCTTGACCTCTCTAGTCCAGGACAAAAGAGCCCTGATTCTCAGTGGACAGATGCTACCACTGGATTTACAAATACTTGATGAGATTCTGGATTTTTAAGTGGCTAAGAAAGAGAACTAAGATTCACAAATTAGGGTTCTATTCTCAGCCATTTCTCTGCTGACTCATTTGTTGATTAAAGACAAGCCACTCACCACTAATTTATATGTTCCAGTTACATTCTTTCTCAAACGGCATAATTTATTTTTGCTCTGGTTTTTCTGTGTGTAAAATGGAAATGATGATGCCCACATGCTCATGGTAAATTTTTAAGTAGATATCGTGAATGTATATTGCTCTCTCCAGATGAATAATGCCAAGTCTTAAGAATAATTACTATTGTTAATTTCATGCTGATAATGCCCATAATTATTATGAGTGGAGTTTGAGGGCAGATGAAATCATTTACCACTTCTTGGAACATTTGATCAAAAATGTCATTTATTTTGTGACTTTATATTTGAGATTTCAGATTTCTAGAGCATAAAATTGAAACATTTACTTTTCTGTTTTTGAGTTAAATGAACAAAGAAAAAAATTGTTCTTACTTAAATGTATTTTGTCCTTCTTCCTTCTGAGATTAGTCTGAGGAAATCCAAGATCAGGTCTCTTTGTAATGATTAATTTGCCCCAAACAATTTAGTTTTGGTGGGAGGAGAAGTAGGGATAATCACCATACCAACCTGGAGTTTTGATTATATCTGATAATGAAAGTGATCTGAAAGGCAAGCAAGAAGTGTCAGGAAGTACCATAACTATTGGAAAAAGTAAAGATTAAGGGAACTGGCTGTCAGTCCAGAAGAAATTGCATTGGAATGACTTTGCTAACAGGTGGAGAAGAACTCTTCTCCAGAGATAAGCCCCACAGTATAGCAATAGTTCATCAGGTAATCAGTGGGGGGGAATGAGGTGTAAAGCTGGAAAAGGACACTGAGCAGCGAAGAACTGTAATTTCAAAAATAGGGGTAACACTGTGATGGACTAAGATGGGTAAGGCCTATAATTTTTTGGAGTACTTTTTATATTTAATCCCATCCATCCAAAGGAGGTGACTGTGTTGTATGCTTTTAGGTTGTTTTTTATTTTGATTATTTGATATTTCCTGTTATGGCTGTTGCCAAATCCTACCCCAGTATTTTTAGATTGTGAGCTCCTGGGTGGCCAAGGGACCATTTGTATCTCTCACCTGTGCATTTTTCCCAGAATTTTGCACAATTAAGCACATGAAAAACACTATCATTACTCCCCCCCTAGACTCTTAGCTCGTGTCTGCTAATTCTCTGGTGCTCTTCCAAGGGCTTAGTATAGTGCTCTGCACATAGTAAACACTCAATAAATACCACTGATTGATTACGACTGCCATTTTTACTGCTATTACTACAGTGCCAGGCACTGTATTGAGTGTGAGGAAGGAACAGGATAATCAGGTCTAATACAGTCCCTTTCTCTCCTGAGGCTCGAAGTCTACCAAGTCATAAGGCTATTTGATTCCTATTTTACAGATGAGGAAACTGTGAGGTACTGAGTTATTAAGTAACTTGCTCATTCTTACAGAACAAGTGGTGGAGTCAGGATTAGAACCTAGGTCCTCTGACTCCTACGCCTGTATTCTTTTCACTGGTCCACACTGCTTCCTTTGAAGTTTTAGGGAAATAGAGCAGAGGTGGAAGAGGGATCCTCCAACATTTTACACTCCTTCATCACCATCATAGGTTAGTTTTACTTAGCACTTGAAAGTTCAGGAAAGATATATTGAATAAGTGTTGAGGCACCTTCATGGGAGACTATTTTTTTGGTATCTTATTATAGCACTATAGATGCTCATGACATGCATAGTAATGAAATCATGAATAGAAGACATACTTTGTCAGATGTTAAACTTTTATCATTCGCTTTTCTTCCCTGGGGTCTAATGACTGAATTGTACTTCAGATTATAAATATGTATATAGCTATATAAACCTTTGAGAGAAGTATTTTTACATTTTCAAATGTGTTCAGAGCAACTCAGCTCTGGAGATATAAAGCTGATTTATTAAAGTATCAATGAACAAGAAATTACATTATTTTATCACAAGAAGCTCTGAATTTTGGAGATTCTATCAAGGCTATGATCTTAGATAATGCTGAAGTGAATATTTTTTTCAGCCTTATACTGTTTGGGTGTAGGTCACAGCTTTGGCAAGGTCTGTCAAAAGAAAGCTTGAAAGTTCTTGTTAAGCCATTTTTAACAGATCTTTAGGGAACAACTAAAAGTCACTGCCTTTTTCTAAGTAATTTCTGGTGGTTTCTAAGGCTGTGTATTGTAAAATCCTAGCTGGCTGTGTTTCAGGAATTATGAAAATGGACTTGAATAGGTAAGTGAATCAAGTGAAGAATGTATTATGTATAAATGTAAAACATATGACTATATAGTATGTGTGGGGACGATGGGGGGAGTGTGTGCACATACTAAGGGTAGCTGAATATACTTTAGAGCTAAGGTGGATGTTGGAATGACTTCATCAGGGTTGGTAGAGGTTAATTAGGGAAAACATCCTGAAGGAGGTACGATTTCAGGGGGGTTTTGAAATTGGGAAGCATTGTGATCTATTCGATTGGTAAAGTGATAGAAGTCCTCTTTATTTCAGTAATCCAGCTTCACCCAAGAACTCCCCAACCAGTAGTTACTATAAGCAAGAAGACTATACTAGGGGACTGGCTTATAATATATCTTGAACCTTTTATCCCCACAGACTGAAGCACTGTTTCAAGTGTATCAGAAAACATCAGTCAATAGATCACAAAGAAAAAGAAAATTGCTGAAAAAAGAATGATCTAAAATAGTTTAAAATGTATGAGAAAAACAGTTTTAAGCGTTTTAACATTGATTCACTAAGAATAATAAAGTACAACTCTGGGCAGGAAGCCATTCATCTTCACTTCAGAATTTGTATTGTATCTAAGATCTAACTAACATAGTGCTTGGCACATAGTAAGCAATGAACAAATATTATAATTAGTGGTATTATTATTAGTGATATTTGTATTATTATTTTCTTTTTGATAAAGTATCTGTTGTGGTTGTTGTCAAAAATATGCCCTTGTCCTTATCCTATTCCTTGCTACCTTGAGGTCTCTTCTCTGGAAGAACACCTTTACTAACTCTGTAATGTTGTATTCTCCTAAGAGCTTAGTAAATGCTCTGCTCACAGTAAGTGCTCACTGAATATAATTGATTGATAATCTCCTCTTTCTTTTTTCCTTGTCTCTTTCTCTCTCCATTTTTATTTTCATTTGTGCCCCACTCTCCCTTTTCTCTATGTAGTACCTGAGGCTTCAATCATTTTTTCTTCTCCCTTTCTAACTTAGTATTTTCCTTCCCTTTCCCCCCATTTTCTTATTTTCTCTGTTTTCCTAATTTTCTCCTTTGAGCCCTGTCTCCTAGAGAAGGGGAGCCTCCATTCCTCTCCATTTCTGTGGTTTATTGTGTGCTAAGGTGAGACTGAGGATCTAATCTCCCTCCTCTAACCTTCCCGCAGTGCTCAGACTGTGAAATGGGTCTTTGAGAAACAGCAAGACTTAGGGGAAAGAGCAGAGGCCTGGGAGATAAAGGATCAGGGTTCTAATCTCAGCTCTGCCAGTTGCCTGTGAGTTACCTTGGACAAGTCACTTAACTTCTGTGTGCCTCAATTGCCTCATATGTAAAATGGGGATTCAGTATCAGTTCTCCCTCCTATTTAGACTATGAGCCTTATGTGGGACAAGAATTATGTCTGACCTGATTATCTCCTACCTACCCCAGTGCTTCGTATAGTACTCTGCACATAGTAAGGACTTAAGAAATGCCATGCTTATCACTATTTGGATTAGGCTATGCTGAAAAAGCAGACCCAACAGCTTGGTCCCAAAGCTTCTGAATTAAACTTCAAAGGCAGGCAAATATTTATCATTTTGCTATGCACAGGCATTAATTAAGCTTATTGCCATCTTTTTATCAGTTACAGCAATGTAATTAGTATTATTAAGTCTTTATCATATTTTATATTAGAAGTTCACCTTGCTATTTGCTATAAAAAACTCCTCAACTTCCTTTCAACAAAAAAATTGATCTTTTCATATGCGATTGATAGGAAACCTT
Organism: Ornithorhynchus anatinus; assembly: GCF_004115215.2. Lineage (NCBI taxonomy): Eukaryota > Metazoa > Chordata > Mammalia > Monotremata > Ornithorhynchidae > Ornithorhynchus > Ornithorhynchus anatinus. The sequence continues at coordinate 33,051,657 of NC_041745.1, forward strand.
GGAATGTCTCTTCTTTCTCTAGTGTCTTTTACTTTATCCTGAGCTCTATTCAGGTTTCTTCTGTCACTGAATATTTATCTATTTGTTTAAGGTGTTCTCCATTCTCACTAGTGTACATGACCACTAGGGTTACCAGCCATCTGTCACTTTACATAGCCAAGCCAGCCAGAGTTGCTGCCCTGGAACAGTGGCATCTAGAATCACATCAGGGTATTTAGGGATATCAAAATATCTACAAGCATAATGAATCTTAATTCATTTTTATGGACACATAGGAAAGTTATAGGGTGTTGACAACTCTGGTGCTGTGGTGGCTTCAGTCCCTACTGTGGTTGTTCAACCCACATTCTCTCTGACTCCCAGGCCCTTGCTCTTTCCACTAGACCATGTGGATGTGGCTTTCTCTATTAACATGAGAGCGACATTTAAGTGCTTAGTCTGTGCCAAACACTGAACTAAACACTGTGGGTACAAGATAATCATGTCGGATTCATAGTCTAAGTCAGAAGGAAATGTGCATTGAAACACCATCTTACAGATGAGGAATTGTGGGCAAGAACAGTATATGCCTACCACGTTTACAGTAATGTAGTTTCCAAGTGCTTAGTACAATCCCCCACATACAGTGAGTGCTCAATAAATATCATTGGTGATGATGATAAAGTTAAATCATATGCTCTAGGTCACAAAGTAGACAGGTGGTGGAGTGAGGAATAGAATTTGGGTCCTCTGTCAGGCTGGTTTCCCTTGCACTAATGCCACACCACCTCCAATCCCAACATGAGCAAAGAGTGGGACCACCATGGTTAGACAGTGGTTTCTCGTTTGCATGTGCTGACAATGTTGGCAGGCAGAAATTACAAATGAAGAAAAAGACATGCAAAATTAATATTTTTAAGCTTTTTGTGTGTTTGTAGGAATGTGTTTTTGTGTGTGTGTGTGTGTGTATGTGTTTTACTGAAACTGCTTCCCCCTCCCACCCTACCGTCTTTTCAAAAGAGCACCAGTCTAAAGAGATGACATGCCACTTGAAAGAATTGCTGGCTAACAGTGATCTCCAAACATGCTTCAGGCAGTGTCCCTAGACTTTGGGGTGTCTTAGTGAAGCAGGGGCAGGGTGGGGGTCTATTCTGCTGTTTCAGGGCCTCAGACTGCACCTCAACTGTTCTGCTGCTGCAGAAGCCCTGGTTGGATCATTCTCTGGAGTTACAGCTTTGCCCAGGCACTGACCAGATTTGTTCCTTGGGCTTGATGGTATACTATACCCTTCCTCATTGATATTAGTGGTCACTCAGGCTGAGAAGTCAGAAGATTTGAGGTTCCAAATCTCCCCACTTTTATCTCTCTGGACTCATGGTTTACTTAGCAACCTTTGTGCTTCAACAGTGCTAATGGCATTTTCAGTGTATAGTATTTTTATGTCCCACTTTTTTCCTTAGTGCAGTTTACAGATGAGGAAGATGAGCCCTAGTGGTCCAAGATCTCCCATTAGGCCAAAGTTGGAGTTGGGGCTAGAATTTAGGTCTCCTGACTCCCAAACCTGTGCTCTTTCTACTGGATCACACAGACTTCTCTAGAAACTTAAGGAAGCTCCTTGTAGGTCACTGAAGAGATCGTGAAGATTGTTGTACATCAGATTGAGCATTCACTTTTGAGTAAATTAAAAAGGATGCTGGTTTCCCCAGAGGAAGATCATGTGTATTTCAGCAGCTCTAGTTTACCTCAACTAATATATATTTATGGGTCATCTTAAAGGGCTTGTTATTTACTCATTCAACCTATAGTCCTAGAGCTACTTGCTATTTAGTTCTTAAGTGCCACGTTTCATATGGTGACAAAGAAATTACATAGGCCACAGATGTTTTGAGGTTACTAAAAATGCTTTGAATGATTTTATATAACAATGAAGTTTAATAATATCATACTGGTTCTAGAGACATAACAATACGATATAATTATTCTGTCTTCACAATATTTACAGTTTAGTGTGATTTCATTATAAATTATTTCAGGGCCCTTCACTCTAATACAGAGTCATAATCCTAGTTCTGTTTGTTCTGTGACTATATCCTGTAGTTACTTAGTATCCGTAATTTAATTTGCTGTAATTTTTCACAGTTTCATAAATTGTGTCAATCTTGAAAGGTAAATTGGTTGACCTAAAGTTTTCTTGAAAGTGAGCTGAATTGTCTGTGTCTTTTTTCTACCAGTTATAAGCAATTCTAGAAGCGCTGTGATTTTCAGAAACACCATCATCTCAGACATTCCATAGATATTCTGTTCTTGCTGAAGTTTTTGTATAGTGCTTAATTACAAAGCTACATAAATTCATGTGCCATTTGTAACTTTAATAGTAACTCTTCAGTGAGATTTGTTCTTCCAGGACCGGCACTGTAGAACACTGGAAGCTGGATTTTGCAAGTTAATGGCCTGCCCTTTTCTGACAGCACACCAGACGTTCACACTATTAGCTAACACTTTGCTTCATTCAATTGCTGAACTGTTGACAAGAGCACTTTAGCAAGTCTGAGCAGCAGAAAATATCAAGTAAATCAAAATCCTGTAAATCAGGAAGCAGACAAATAGGGAAAAAGGTAAAATGATTAGGAACAATGGAGTAAATAAGAACTGGAAACATTATCTGGTGAATTTAAAACTGTTGCGATAGTACCTCCAAATAAAAATCCGGTATGGTAGGTTTAATAAAGGAATAGAAAAATAATTTTGACTCTAGAAGTGTCACTGTCATTTTTCCAAGACATGAGTATAACACACTTCAACTGTTTATCTGCTTTGGAAAGGAGACATTGCCTGCAAATTTAGTATGAGTTTAAACAAAAACCAAAATCTGTTTTGAGGGAATATATTTTGAGAACCTACTTAGTTAGAACCTACTTAGAACCTACCTATTTTAGTTGTTCTAAAATTCATTATTTTTGCAGACTTTTAAACTTCATATCAAATGCTATAACAATGTTTTCATGAAAATATTGATTCTTGTACTACATCAGGAAAGCACATTCCCTCCTCCCCTACCCCCTATAAACATTAGAGGTACTTTTATCTATTTTTCCAGTGCCATTCACAGAAGTAGGTTGATATTCTAAGGGTACCCATATGCATTAGTGGAAAAATTCTATTTAACAATTACAGCAGACAGCTCACTCATCTTATTTCTAAGCCAGAGACCATTTACCACTTGATGCCAACCACTCAAAATTTGTCCCCGTGCCACCCCTGATATTTTACATTCTGGAGCCAGATACATGGTCTGTGCTGTTTATGCAGAAATACAAGGTGGCATATTTCCTGGTTGCAGTCCATCTAGACAACTGATCAGCATGAGAAGATAAAAAGTGTAACATTGATGCTATGTAGATAGAAGAAGAGCTATTACTGATTAAGAATCAGTATATAAGGGCTTGAACAACTCATCAATATCAAATTGGTAAATGGTAGTGTATGATCATAAATTGTCAATTGGAAATGCTAACTATAAACACATTAATATGCAAAAAGGATAAATGTAATAATTTCATACAGATAAACTTTGAAAAATTATTTCATGCATATATAAAGTGTGTATTATCACACATAAAAGATAAAATTCCATTCTTAACCCTTGTACTTACTTCATGGTTTCTTTACTCCAACATAATTGTGAACTTGAGAGACCGTAAACACTTTTACTACAGATTAGCAGAAACTTGATCCAAGAAGGGATAAGAAAAACATCATAAAAATTATCTTGTCTGTCAGTTTCTTAGGCTAGTGCCTACCCATGTCTAAATGCTCATTGACTGAAACAATTTTTGAATGTGGTCAGAGCACTGAACTAAGCACTTGGGAAAATACAATAGAAAAGGTAGACCTCATGCCTGCCCATAAAGAACTTACTTATCTAAGAAATCTAGAACAGTCTTCCTAGAGTTGATTTTTGAATTGTCTTTCCTCTTTGGGGATGAATCCATTCAATGACATTAGTTCAGTTTTACTATCCTTTAATGGAGGCCAGCCATAACTTTAATTACTAATTGCACACCCAAAGGAGAGACAAGACTTGTATATCTTCATTCATAGAAAAATCAAGAACAGGACCAGCTTACATTTAGCATCCATGATAGTCACATTCTATTTACACCTAGAAATGTAAATATATTCATTCATTCAATAGTATTTATTGAGCACTTACTATGTGCAGAGCACTGTACTAAGCGCTTGGGATGAACAAGTCGGCAACAGATAGAGACAGTCCCTGCCGTTTGACAGGCTTACAGTCTAATCGGGGGAGACGGACAGACAAGAACAATGGCACTAAACAGCGTCAAGGGGAAGAACATCTCGTAAAAACAATGGCAACTAAATAGAATCAAGGCGATGTACAATTCATTAACAAAATAAATAGGGTAACGAAAATATATACAGTTGAGCGGACGAGTACAGTGCTGTGGGGATGGGAAGGGAGAGGTGGAGGAGCAGAGGGAAAAGGGGAAAATGAGGCTTTAGCTGCGGAGAGGTAAAGGGGGGATGGCAGAGGGAGTAGAGGGGGAAGAGGAGCTCAGTCTGGGAACGCCTCTTGGAGGAGGTGATTTTTAAGTAAGGTTTTGAAGAGGGAAAGAGAATCAGTTTGGCGGAGGTGAGGAGGGAGGGCGTTCCAGGACCGCGGGAGGACGTGACCCAGGGGTCAACGGCGGGATAGGCGAGACCGAGGGACGGCGAGGAGGTGGGCGGCAGAGGAGCGGAGCGTGCGGGGTGGGCGGTAGAAAGAGAGAAGGGAGGAGAGGTAGGAAGGGGCAAGGTGATGGAGAGCCTTGAAGCCTAGAGTGAGGAGTTTTTGTTTGGAGCGGAGGTCGATAGGCAACCACTGGAGTTGTTTAAGAAGGGGAGTGACATGCCCAGATCGTTTCTGCAGGAAGATGAGCCGGGCAGCGGAGTGAAGAATAGACTGGAGCGGGGTGAGAGAGGAGGAAGGGAGGTCAGAGAGAAGGCTGACACAGTAGTCTAGCCGGGATATAACGAGAGCCCGTAACAGTAAGGTAGCCGTTTGGGTGGAGAGGAAAGGGCGGATCTTGGCGATATTGTAGAGGTGAAACCGGCAGGTCTTGGTAACGGATAGGATGTGTGGGGTGAACAAGAGGGACGAGTCAAGGATGACACCGAGATTGCGGGCCTGCGGGACGGGAAGGATGGTTGTGCCATCCACGGTGACGGAGAAGTCTGGGAACGGACCGGGCTTGGGAGGGAAGATGAGGAGCTCAGTCTTGCTCATGTTGAGTTTTAGGTGGCGGGCCGACATCCAGGTGGAGACGTCCCGGAGGCAGGAGGAGATGCGAGCCTGAAGGGAGGGGGAGAGGACAGGGGCGGAGATGTAGATCTGCGTGTCATCTGCGTAGAGATGGTAGTCAAAGCCGTGAGAGCGGATGAGTTCACCGAGGGAGTGAGTGTAAATGGAGAACAGAAGAGGGCCAAGAACTGACCCTTGAGGAACTCCAACAGTTAAAGGATGGGAGGGGGAGGAGGCTCCAGCGTAGGAGACCGAGAATGATCGGCCAGAGAGGTAAGAGGAGAACCAGGAGAGGACAGAGTCCGTGAAGCCAAGGTGAGATAAGGTATGGAGGAGGAGGGGATGGTCGACAGTGTCAAAGGCAGCAGAGAGGTCAAGGAGGATCAGAATGGAGTAGGAGCCATTGGATTTGGCAAGAAGGAGGTCATGGGTGACCTTAGAGAGAGCAGTCTCGGTAGAGTGGAGGGGAAGGGAGGGGAGGGCTCAATTACCGCAGCGTGGCGCAGTGGAAAGAGCACGGGCTTTGGAGTCAGGGCTCATGAGTTCGAATCCCAGCTCTGCCACTTGTCAGCTGTGGGCAAGTCACTTAACTTCTCTGTGCCTCAGTTCCCTCATCTGTAAAATGGGGATTAAGACTGTGAGCCCCACGTGGGACAACCTGATTCCCCTGTGTCTACCCCAGCGCTTAGAACAGTGCTCTGCACATAGTAAGCACTTAACAAATACCAACATTATTATTAAATATAGATAATGACATTTGAATGGATGGCTGAAATGAATGATTTGCTGTTTCCTGTTGAGTTGTGCCAAAGCGCTAAAGGATCACAGTCACTCTTGTAAATGGATTCTTGAAAAGTAGTATTATGAATAAAGTTTTCAAAGGTCAGTGTACTCCATATCACCCATTTTAAATATTCAGTGGCTTTTTCAGTTGTCACCCTGTATAAATTCACTCAGTTGAATCTATTTTCTCCCTCCTAAGAGTGCGGAGCATTTGGGATATAGGAGGGAGGGAGAAGGAATAATAGAGGAAGAGATGAGAAGAGGGTTGAGCTGAAGTAAAGTAACGGAGAGTTTTACCACTTAATCATTCAGTCAGTGGTAGTTATTGAACATTTACTGTATATACAGCAGTGTACTAGGTCCTTGGAAAAGTACAATAGAGTTGATTGATGTGATCCCTCCCACTCGGAGTTTACAATCTAAAGTAATAATAATAATAATAATGTTGGTATTTGTTAAGCGCTTACTATGTGCCAAGCACTGTTCTAAGCGCTGGGGTAGACATAGAGGAATCAGGTTGTCCCACGTGGGGCTCACAGTCTTAATCCCCATTTTACAGATGAGGGAACTGAGGCACAGAGAAGTTAAGTGACTTGCCCACAGTCACACAGCCAACAAGTGACAGAGCTGGTATTCGAACTCATGAGCCCTGACTCCAAAGCCCATGCTCTTTCCACTGAGCCACGCTGCTTCTAAAGTGGAATCTTCCAGCGAAGAGTTGAATAGAAGAATAACTTGGTTCCAAAGCTCATGTTCCCAAGCTTTCCTTCAATTCTCACTCCTTATAGGAAGGTTTTATTGGCAGGTTTGTAGGTTCATGGCACCAGTATGTGATGTTCACAAGTCTGGGCTTTTATTTGGACTCCCATTTACATATTAGTTGCCCAGACAACACTGAAATGACACAGTCATTGCCCTCTATCCGTCTCCCAGTTGATTCCTAGGAGGTTAATCCTTTGTGAGCAATAATTGGTCACATCACTGATTGTAAGGTCTTTTAGATGGTCACTAGTTGCTGACATCATCAGAGGCTGCTTCTCCTGAGCCATGCCTACAGTCTTGAGACAGCTCTAATCAGGACATCAGGCTCCAAGGCTTAAGAGGCTGTGGGGTGTCGCAACAAAATGAGGGACTGGTGAGTAGCTTCACGCACAACCTAACTTGAGATGTTTATCTTTTCAAGGAAGAAAATAGTTATTCTTCATTCTTATACACCATCTGGAGGGAGTTGAAGGGCAATCCTTCCCTCTAAATCTCCTACTTGAATTCCCTTGCTCACATTTTCCCCCCAATCCTGGATTTCCTTTCTACTCTAGCTTCATCAAACAACAAATCTCCCTCTCAGGAGACTCTACGTCCATGAGGGTAGGAATCCTGTCTATCAACTCTATTGTATGAGTTCGAATCCCAGCTCTGCCACTTGTCGGCTGTGTGACTGTGGGCAAGTCACTGAACTTCTCTGTGCCTCAGTTCCCTCATCTGTAAAATGGGGATTAAGACTGTGAGCCCCACGTGGGACAACCTGATTCCCCTATGTCTACCCCAGCGCTTAGAACAGTGCTCGGCACATAGTAAGCGCTTAACAAATACCAACATTATTATTATTATTATTATTGTACTCTCTCAAGTATTTAGGACAGTAAGTGCTCAGTAAATGTCATTGCTTGATCAAATGACCGATTGATCCTCAGAGATCTAAATAGAAACCTCTTCTAGATTCATCAGTTTAGATCAAATCACTTTTCTCTTTTAACTACATTCCCCAGTATATTATATAAATTTTTTAAAAGCAGATATTACATTTCATACTTCTTTTGTATGTTCCTCAGGGTTCTTTTGTGTGTCCAGTAGGAGCTTGGTCAATTCTAGTTATTAGGATGATGATGAAGTGAAGGGTAGCATGACTTAACGGATAGAGCAAGGGCCTAGGAGCCAAGAAACATAGGTTCTAATCCTACCTGCTCTGTGACCTTGGGCAAGTCACTTAATATCACCAAGATCTGACCTTTCCACTCCATCCAAACTGCTACCGGGCTGATACAAACTCTCATATCCTGCCTGGATTATTGTGTCAGCCTCCTCTCTGATCTCCTTTCCTCCTGTCTCTCCCCACTCCAGTCTATTCTTCATTCTGCTACCTGGATCATCTTCCTTCAGAAATGCTCTGGGCATGTCACTCCCCTCCTCAAAAACCTCCAGTGGTTGCCTATCAACCTTTACACAAAACAAAAACTCCTCACTCTCGCCTTCAAAGCTCTACGTCACCTTGCCTCCTCCTACCTCACCTCCCTTCTCTCTTTCTACTGCCCACCCTGTGCACTCCACTCTTCTGCCGCTCATCTCTTCACGGTCCCCCATTCGCACCTGTCCCGCCGTCTACCCCTGGTCCATGTCCTACCGCTGTCCTGGAATGCCCTCCCTCCCTCACATCTGCCAAACTAACTTCTTCCCCTCTGCAAAGCCCTACTGAAGGCTCACCTCCTCCAGGAGGCCTTCCCAGACTGATCCATCCTTTCCCTCTGCTCCTCCTCCCCTCCCCTTTCCCCCCTGCCCTCTGTTCTTCCCCATTCCCCTCAGTACTGTGCATATTTGTATATATTATTTATTAACCTATTTATTTTGTTAATGAGGTGTATATTTCCATGATTCTATTTATCTTGATGATGTGTTTTGCTTTGTTCGGTTTTGCTTTGTTGTCTGTCTCCCCCATTTAGACTGTGAGCCCGTTATTGGGCAGGGATTGTCTCTATCTGTTGCTGAATTGTACATTCCAAGTGCTTAGTACAGTGCTCTGCAGATAGTAAACGCTCAATAAATACTATTGAATAAATGAACGAACTTCTCTGTGCCTCACTTTCCTTATCTGTAAAATGGGATTTAAAATATCTGTTTTCTTTTCCCATTTCTGAGGTCTAGGTGGAATGGGTATTATGTCCAATCAGATTATTTTGTATATACTCCTGTCTTTGGAATAAAACAAGTGCTTAACAAATACCACAATCATTGTTATCATTATTACTGGGTAAAATTGGGCAGGATGAAGCTCTTTTGGGATTGGAGTTCAGAACCACTCACTGACAGAGAAAAAGGAGGCCTCTTCCAAAAGACTGGGCCAAATGCTTGTCAATCCTATCACCCTGCTCCTCTTCCCTTCCAATGTGATGTGCTAAAATCCACCCTAATAGAATTCATAGAGAGTCACACATAATGCTGAGGAGGGTTTCTATTCCAGTGCTGAACTCCATGAGACTATTTTCTTTTCACAGATGTTATGAGCCCTACTCCATTCTGCTCTCTAAGACTGTGAGTAGGAGTGATTTGTCTAAGTATAAGACTGTCCCATGTCCCCAATCTCTTCATCTGTATCTTCCACAATTCCTTCTATAGTGTAGCATCGCTTGGCTCATAGTAATGGCTTAATAAGTACTCTAATTTTTATTTTGATGAGTCACCTCTGCCTATAAAGAATGGTTATTTATAGTCCTTTAGGGCAGAGCTCCTGTATAAAATATGTTTTTGCTAAACCAAAAAGCAAGAAACAGACAAAACAGATTTTTTTTAAATGACAGGATTTAAAAGCCTTTAAAGGAAACATCCAACTGACACTGAGCCATGTCAGTTGCAGAGGCTCCTTTCATAAGTAGACAACAATTAGCCAGAACACAATTCAGCAGCAACCACAACTCCCCAGCTAAAAAGTGTTCTCAGGAAATCAAAATGGCTCTATTTTGGACTCCTTTTAACCTTGAGGCATATTCGGTCTGGGATTAGGCTCTGAGAAGTGGATTCAACTTTCAAAAGTGTGGATTTATCATAGTAGGTAGGATAATCTGCTTTGTAAACCCACTGTTTGAGATCTTTAAGGGCTATAGGTAATGGAAATTGAGTGTAGAATTGAAAATTGAGTGTAGATCACACATACATAGTTTACAAATACTCTGAGAGTTGTGGCTGAGTGCAAAGAGCCTGGGCTTGGGAGTCAGAGGTCATGGGTCCGAATACCGGCCCCGCCGCTTGCCAACTGTGTGACTTTGGGCAAGTCACTTAACTTCTCTGTGCCTCAGTTATCTCATCTGTCAAATGGGGATTAAAAACTGTGAGCCCCACTTGGGACAACCTGATCACCTTGTATCCCCCCAGCGCTTAGAACAGTGCATTGCACATAGTAAGCGCTTAACAAATGCCACCATTATTATGTGACCTTTCGTCCTCAGGTAAGACTTTGGTTTCTCTTATGATTCATCCTGGAAGCCTGGAAAAGGGATCTAAAATGCATAAAATCTGAGAGATAAATCAGGCTTCTCATTTTTTAAAATTCTTTTTTAATGGTATTTGTTAAATTCTTACTATCTGAGAAGCAGCAATATTCTTACTATCTGAGAAGCAGCATGGCCATGTAGGAAGCAGTTTGGTCTGGTGGAAACGGCCCAGGCATGGGAGTCAAAAGGACCTGGGTTCTAATTCCAGCTCCACCACTTGCTTCCTGTGTGATCTTGGTCAAATCACTTCATTTCTCTGTGTCTCAGTTCCCGCATCCGTATAGTGGAGTTTGAGAGTGTGAGCCCCATGTAGAATGAGAACTCGGTCCAACCCGATAAGTTTGTATCTACCCCCGTGCTTGGTTCAGGGCCTGGCACATAGTAAGTATTTAATAAATACCATAAAAAGGCACCATTATAAATACTCGGATGGATACAAGATAATCATGTTGGACGAAGTCCCTGCCATACATGGGACTCACGGTCTAAGTAGGAAGGAGAAGAGTTATTGAATCTTCTTTTTGTCATTATGGAAACTGAGGTACAGTCTTTCCCAGAAGACAAGTGGCAGGGCTGAGATTAAATCCCAGGTTCTTTGACTTCCAGGCCTATGCTCTTTCACTAGCTCATGCTGATTCCCAGGTTATTGTTTCTCAAGCTTATAAAATTGAGCAAAAGGACATCCATTTACATACAATATAATCAAGCATATGAAAAAAGTACTTCTAAACCATTTTAGGTTCTATGTTTTGATTACATAAAAATAAGACTTCTCGGTTCTTATTTTCTCCAGTGAGTCTTCTTTTGAAAATGCTTTCCCATCTTTACACAAGTGTATTTTACTTGAAGTGATTTTATAATTGTGTGTTATTAAATGTGGTTGTACTTGTTACATTGATTAATTTTAATGCTGTACATAAACCAGGATGTTTTGAATGACTTATAAATGATTTCAGTACAGTAGTCTATTGAAGTAGAGATTAGTAATTAAATGAAGTTAATGTCTTCCTACTTACTGAAAATTTAGCAAAAAGTTGTTTACTGGACTTTTATTGCCTTTACATTGCTCATTAAGGTCTTCTTTTAAAAAAACTCTGGACTTAGTTAACAGTTGAATGAAAAATGTAATCAAAGCACAAACTCAATTAAAATTAATGGGAGAATGTGGGCATTGAAAGAGGAAAATAACTCTTTAATGATAATTATGCTAATGTTTTCCTCTTTATGACCATCCCATGTAGGCAAGTTTATTTTCCACATCACAGGCTTGAGGTCTCTTCCTTGTTCTTAAAGAAGGTAGATGTGGTATTTGGCTAGAGCTCACAACATGTTGATTTCCTTTTCCTATACCCATTCTTAATTATGTGAAAGACCTTGATTCTTCCTGTTTTTCTAGTAAAGATGTTTTTCTAGCTTTACTCTATTGAAAGAATTATGAAACTGAAGTTCTAATATGTTTTCTAGAAGACAAGTACATTTTAGTTATGTTGGATCATTGAATAAAAACAATTATAAATATCAGTTTGCTGAGTAGAATTACTGAACTTTTTCCATCAAGCTAATCTAATATTGGTTTAATTCAGATTTTAAATAACAAATTGAGGGTTAAAAGCATAGGCAGCCTTCACTGCCATTACCACTTTTCCACTGAACATCAGGATATTATCATACTGTAGAGTAACTGCAAATCCTAATCTAACACTTAGTACTATTTGTGCTCCCTAAAATCTAAGCTACTCTTTGGACCAGAAATATTATAAATTGTTTCCTATAATTCCAAGGAGATAATGGGCCTAATATATTTTACCCTAAGATATGCCTTACATACCTGTTCTCCCTTTTCCTTAACAATAATAATAATAATGGTATTTGTTAAGCACTTAGTACATGCCAACCACTGTTCTAAGTAATTTTGAGCCTCATTTGGGACAAGGTGTGTGTCTGATCTAATTATATTTTATTTACCTTAGTTCTTGAAACATACGTGCTCCACAAATACTATGATTGTTAATAATGATGATAATCTTGAATGTAATCTAAATTTCTTGGGAGCAGGGAACATGAATACCAACTCTGCTATACTCACTCAAGCATTTAGTATAGTGTTCTGCACAATGTAAATGCTCAATAAATACCATTGACTAATTAATAGCCTTTTCAGCCACACCTGAATACATGCTTGAAATCACCTATTGTAGCATAATTTTCAGTACAAAGGACAGCTTTATATCAGGTTGTGTGAGAATCCATTTAGTAAACAATCACAGGGGACAAATGTCTTCACAGCAGTTGGATTTATGGGTCATTTTCTGTCCCATAAGTATTGCTTTTTTGGCAGCCATGTCAGTCTTTCTGGAGTCCCCGCAATTCTCCAGTGCTTGTTCAAGGGCAGACCCTTTGATTTTGCCAGCTGAGCTTCCTTTGAGATTATTTTAAATGGCTTCTCTCAAACAAGGTCCTCCACCCTCCTCAGAGGCTGTGAAACTTGCTGGGAGATCTGTGATAGATACTGCTAAGGGGGAAAAGAGGTGCTATGTCAGGAATTCTAATAGTGAAGGGAATTCATATCCTATGGGCAATCAAGCTAGATGCACAGTGACTCTGGAGTGGACAGAGCATGTAAGGAAGACTTGAGCAGTGACTAGATTGTAAACTCTTTGTGAACAGGAAATGTGTCTGTTTTTTGTTATATTGTACTCTCCCAAGAGCTTAGCACAGTGTTTTGCATACGGCAAGTGCTTAATAAACACGATTGAATGAATGAATGACTAGCACTTAGTTTGGTTTTCTCAAGGTGATCTGTTCTATTTCTGCTACAACAGAAAGGAAGGGTGCTAGGATGAATGAGTTCAATCTGGCCAATCTTGGAGGAAAGAGGTGAGGGGATAAAGAGAAAGGAGACAATTTAACTATGGATGGAAAGAGCTACTCAGAGTAGTCTATGCAGAGACTATGGCATAGATATCCTGATGATGACCATATGAAAAACTGTGCTGAGAGATATTTATGCCAGAGTTCAGTGTCTGATTTTTGGATTGATTCATTTTGGGAAATTATCAAGAAATAATGGTAACTAAAACTTGTTAGGAAAATTCCTTTGAGCAAGGCACAGTTAGAGGCATTTTACATTTTGTTCTGGGGGAAAAATGCCTACAGTTGATAATGACGTATAAGAAAAAAGACCCAGTAATGTGTTCTTGCCTCTAGGAAAGTGAAAAATAGGCTTGGTTTTAAAGTAGTCAACCAGCAGAGAAGCAGCATGGTTTGGTGGAAAGAACACAGGCCTGGGAGTTAGAAGACCTGAATTCTAGTTCAGCTCTGCCACTTGTCTTCTAGGTGACCTCAGGTAAGTCTCATAACTTCTCTGTGCCTCAGCTACCTGTTAAGTGGGAATAAGACTGTGAGCCCCACATGGGGCATGAACTGCATCTAACCTGATTGTCTTTCATCTACCCATTGCTTAGTTTAGTTCCTGGCATACTTTTAGTGCTTAACAAATACCATTAAAAAATCTCTCCCCATCCTACCTGACCTATCTTATTTCCTACTGCAGCCTATCCACTTCACTTCTCTAACACCAACTTACTTGCTATACCTGGGTCTCTCCACCAGCTCCTTGCCCATGTCCTGCCTCTGGCTTGTACTCTCTCGCCTTCATATTTGACATAACACTACTTCACCAACCTTCAAAGACTTATTAAATCACATTTCCTTTAGGAGGTCTTCCCTGATTAAGCCCTCATTTCCCCTTACTCTTTTGTCCTCTTGATTGTAAGCTTTTTGTTGGCAGGGAACATGTCTGTTATATCATTATATTGTACTCTCCCAAGCACTTAGTACAGTTCTCTGCACATGGTAAGCACTCAGTAAATATGATTGATTGGCTTCTGTATCATCTATGCACTTTGATCTCTACTCATTAAGCACTTGGTATTCACCCCACCCTCAAGCCCATAGCAGTTATGCACATACCCATAATTTCTATTAATATCTGTTCTTCCCTCTAGACTGTAAGTTCACTGTGGGCAGAGGATGTGTCTACCAACTCTGTTGTGTTGTATTCTCCCAAGCAGTGAGTGCACTGCTCAGCACAGAATAAGAACTCAGTAAATACTATTGATTGATTGGTGGGTAGGAGGGTGGGGGTGAGAAACATGAGCATAGAAATGTGCTACACAAATACCTTCTTGTGAGATATACAGGCTGAAAGGAGACTGGTTTATATCACTCCTTCTGAGTGGGGAGTGGGGAGAGAGATTGTGTGAATGGGTGGTGGAAAGAAGATAGATTGGGGAGGAATGTGACTAGCAACTCTATTGTACTTTCCTAAGTGCTTAGTACAGTGCTTTGCACACATGAAGTACTGAATAACTATCATTGATTTAGGAGGAAGCAGATGACAGCATGTCTGCCTTCATTAAGACACTAGAGAGACAAAAATGTGATAGATGAGAACTGGAGTTCAGCTCCATTTGAAATATCCAAAAGAACACAGGGATATAAGTGGGCACAGGATTCAAATACATTCATGAAAAAGAGGTCCATAAAAAGTACTGGGAGAAAAGTTTGCTATGTTGGTCGATCCCTAAATTTTGGGTCACATGTTTCTTTCAAGTATCTTTGATGTCACTGTTGAAGACCAAATCCTGGGCTGGATGTACCATGCATCTATCCTAGTAATTTATTTTTTATGCTCTTGTAAACCTGTTCCCAAGTTTACAAAAATTATGCTGAAATGTCAGGAGCTAAAATAAGTGGCAAATGCACAGTCATCACAGTAGAAGAAATAACAGGACATAAGAAATGAGCTGAGACTAAGTCCTATTTAAATTTGTAGAGAGGGAAGCTAGAGGTTGCAGAAATAAATTGGGAAGCAAAATGAGTAGAAGCTTAAGGGATGAGAACAGAGATCACTTGAAAACTCATTAGAGAACATAAGCTGATTAGGCAGTTTCTAATCCCAGGTTTCTTGTATGCCCAGTCTACATAGGCTACATAAGAAAGCGTAATAAACAAACATTCCTGGTTGAATTCATGGTCCTTCCAGTCCAGGATTCTAGCTCTTACTGGTAATAGGATTCAAGGTTGAACCTTCTGTGGTATGAGTAGCTTATTTTAATCATAATAGTACTGGGCTAGGGTAGAATCAAGATAGCAGATCAGACATAGTCCCTCCCAAATATGGGACTCACATTCTAAACTGTAAAGAGAAGAGGTGCTTATCACCATTTTACGCATGAGGAAAATGAGAAACAGAGAGGTTAAGCAGCAAGAAGCAGTGTGGCTTAGTGGAAAGAGCACAGGCTTGGGAGTCTGAAGTCTTGGGTTCTAATCCTGGGTTCGCCATTTGTCAGCTGTGTGACTTTGGGCAAGTCACTTAATTTCTCTGTGCCTCAGTTCCCTCATCTGTAAAATGGGGATTAAGACTGTGAGCTCCATGTGGGACAACCTGATAACCTTGTATCTACCCATTGCTTAGAACGGTGCTTGGCATATAGTGCTTAACAAATACAATTAATATTATTATTAATATTATTAAGTGACTGGCACAGTGTCACACAGCAGCCCAGGGGTAGAGCTAGACATAAATTTATTAAATGCTTACTATGTGCCAAGCTTTGGGATACATAAAAGGTTGTCAGGTTGAGCACAGTCCCTGTCCTGCATGGACCTCATAGTCTAGATTGGAGGGAGCAAGATTAAATCCCCATTTTACAGATGAGGAAACTGAGGCACAAGGAAGTGACTTGTCCAGGGTCACACAGCACACAAGTGGCAGAGCCTGGATTAGGTCCTCTGACTCCTAGGCCCATTCTCTTTCCTCTAGGCCATGCTTTTGTCAAAGAAGAATTCCCAGGGAAGTTCAAATGGCTTACATGGTCTTAAGACATGGGAGGAGTGATTTTCTTTTTAAAGGTTTGGCAAAACTAGTTTATTTGGGTGGCAATCAGTTCCATTTGTCTAAGTGCCTCTGTGAAATATGGTGAGTGGACCAATTTCAATTAAATTGAATATTTTTGAAAAGCCCACAGAAAAGAAAAACATAATCCCTTCTAGCAGAGAAAAAGTATTTTTCGTGGTGATTAGCTACTTAGATAAATAGGTTCTCACTAATAGAATGGTGAAGGAATTCACTACCAATGAGAATGAATGCTAGTAATGAAAAACTAATTTTTCTCCCAAAGAGCACCAGAATTTTCAGAAATTTAATATAAGAGCAGGAAATTAATGGGTGTGGAGCTTGTCACTCAAGCATAGCACACTTTTTTAAAAGAATTTTTTTTCTTTTTATTGTGAGTAATCTGGAGTCTTTTTTTTTCATATGTCTGCTTTTACTACATTAACTACTGCAATACTCATCCGTGCTAATATATTTTTTTGTTGTTCCAGTTTCTGGCCACTATGATAAATGCCAAAAAAGGGCAAAGATGACTTTGAAGATAACTACATATAAAGAGATAGGAGAGATAATTCAAACTTTTCATTCTTTTGATTACGTTTATTTAGTGTTTAGTGTGTGAGCACAGAACCAAACACTTGGGAGAGTACAATACAACAATAAACAGACACATTCCCTGCCCACAGTGGCTTACAGTCTAGAGTGGGGAGGCAGATGTTAATATAAACAAATTACAGATATTTCCATAAGTGCTGTGGGGCTGGAAGTGCAGAATAACAAAGGGAACAAGTCAGGGAGATGCTGAAGGGAGTGGGAGAAGAGTTCTTATGCTGATGGGAGGAGATTGAAGTTAGATCTAGTTAGAAGTTAGGTCTGGCATCAAAGTTAGATTTTGGTGTGAGATTCCTGCAGACATCCCCTGGTTGTACCTGGGCTGTTTAAGCACTATTGGCAGAATCTGGAAGCCCGAGTGAAGGAAAATGCAAGGATCAAACAAGTGGAAATGAATGCAGATGACTTTGGCTCTAGAAGGAGGAGAAAGTAGCAATTGGGGCAGGAAGGATTATTTAACAGATTTCTCTGATTGAGGATGCAAGGTGACACAGATGGGAGATAATATCAAGGGAATATGATTTTCCATTGGCTACTGGGGAAGACCTCAAGCAACTGAAATGGGCCGCAAAGGCAGAATGAGTGACTTAAGGACAGTGAGGTATAGCAGGGAAATGTGTGGGTTTTTGTTTTTAATAACTATACTTTGTGACCTAAAGCTTTCACGCTGAATAAATGGTGCATCCTTTTTTTCTTTCCCCCCCAATATGCTTTCCTGATCAGTAACTAATATGACCAAACTGTACTGCCATATACTCCCATTTCTGGTGTCATATTCAAACTGAAGGTTGAGGACCACTGATTTGGATTGACTGTTCCCAACCCACAATTTTTAATATTAGCAATTTTGGATTAAAAAAAATGATGATCCAGTTTCTGAAGAGACGGCCTCCAATTAAAGAAAAAAAAAAGAGGAATTTCACCAAATTTTCTGCAAAGTCCTCTGGAAAACCCACTTCCTCCAGGAAGCATTCCCCTACTAAATTCCACCTTAATAACTCTATCAGTGGTATCTGAATGCCTATATTGATTTCAGGTATCTGCTGTCATTAGTTATATCTGCATTTCCTCTTCCTCTTCCAGCATGTGAACCCCCATCAGTATTGCTAATTGGTCCCAAGACAATAGATTAAGTGAAAGTGTTAAAGTATACTTTCCTCTAGGGAACTAATACATGCCCAAGTTCTAAACCATTGACCACAACAGAGTAAATAGTTTAAGTAATGATTAATACTAAATTTATTACATAGTTACACAACAGTTACATCATGAAATACCTATGCATGTGTCTGTGTATGTATATTGAATGTTTGAATTATATTTTGGAGGGGTCTATGTAATTACACTGTTTCATTTTTCATATCTGCACTTAATAGATACCAGTGATTGAGATCTCTCCCCTCTCTGCCACACTATTAATTCAGGTACTTTACAGAAGGACAAAATGGGGTTTTGTGACTCCTCCCAGAAATAACTCTTTTTAGAGAGCAATATAAAGCAACTGAAGATTCCATTTTTCCCCAACCTATTTTGATCATGTACCATAACTGTAATTGAAAGAGAGCTAGCTAAACTGAATTTACTGAAGAGAATGGAATTCTAGGAATGGAGGGTTAGTTATTTATATTTTTTCTCAGAGTGGATCTATCAGTTCCCATGGGGGCAGAAATTGATAAGACCCCTCCAATTCTGATATAAGCCATAACATCCTCATTATCAAATAATTACAGTCAATGTCTATGAACACTGTAGAAAGGACTTTGGTTATGTTTCCTGAATTTCTCCTGTACATTATGTGTCAAAGGTTATGTCTACTGGGCTCCTCTTATTGACCATGAATCTCTCCAAACTACAATGGAATGGCAGATCACTATGATAAAACACAATAAAAAATCCATATCATCATTATTGTGACTGTTGGGAGGTGGCTCTCTAGACTTTAAAGAAGGGGAAAATTACTTTCTCTTGTTTAGTCACCTAATGGGATATGGTAACTACCTTCTCAGAACACCCTACCTTATAACCCAAAATGTATTGTGGCAATGCAGTTATTGCCTCTTGAACCATTTGCTTCCCGTTGTGCCTTTAGACATCCTGGTTATATATCCACCCAAGACCTTTAACCTCAGAGTGGACTGCTGAAATTATGTAGCTCCTGGCTTAGATAATAATTATTATTATGGCACTCATGAAACATTTACTATGTGTCAACCAGTGTTCTCACTGCTGGAGTCCTTTCCTCACAAGGGGCTCACACTCTTATCCCCAATTTCCATATGAGGTAACTGAGGCCCAGAGAAATGAAGTGACTTCCCCAAGGTGACACAGCAGACATGTGTCCGAGCCAGGATTAAACCCAGGTCCTTCTGACTCACAAGCCCCATGCTTTATCCACTAGGCTGTACTGTTTGGGACTTTGGGGAGCTTGAAGAACTTGAGAAATGCTCTATTTGGGATTTGGGTGGGACAATATTACAAAGCACAGTTCTCTGCTAAGTGCTCTCTCTCTCTCTCTCTCTGTGTCTCCTATTCAATGAATAAATCAAATATATTGATTGAGCACTTACTGTGTGCAGAGCCCTGTACCAAGTGCTAAAGAGAGTGGAGTAGGAAAGGGTTTGTAGACACATCCCTAGTCCACAACAAGCTTACAATCTAGAAGGAATATACAAACATCCTTAAAGCTACCATGAGAATGTTAAGTTACCACAGTGTGGCTCAGTGGCAAGAGCCCGAGCTTGGGAGTCAGAAGTCATGGGTTTGAATTCCAGCTTTGCCCCTTGTCTGCTGTGTGCTGTGGGCAAGTCACTTCACTTCTCTGGGCCTCAGTTACCTCATCTGAAAAATGGGGATTAAGACTGTGAGCCTCACGTGGGACAACCTGATTAACCTGTACCACCCCACTGCTGAGAAAAGTGCTCTGCACATAGTAAGCACTTAACAAATACCAACATTATTATTACCACAGTCTTAAAAGACTGAAAAGTCAGTGATTTATCCAAAGAGCCACTTACTGCCTTCTGAACTAGGCCAAACATTTTCTTCTGAGGTTCTGAAATTATTTCAATTGCCACCCTGCAGACTAGATTACTCCTAGGATTTTCTATCACTTATGGGCTTTTAACTTAATTAGCATAAACAATGATTATTCAGTCAGATCAATCAGTGCTACTGAATATAAAGCACTTTATACTAAAACTTCTGTACATAAAGGAAATTGTGGTATTTTAGTGCTTATTTTGTACCACTGTGTTGTATAGTAGAGTAAATACAATTCCATCAGCTCAGAGACCCTGCCCTATCATGGATTTTTCTAAGAGGGAAAGAGAGCAGGAATTTCATCCCATTTTACAGGTAACTTCTTGGTGTCTCCGTTTCTTTAAGTGACCTGCTCAAGGTCACAAGGCAAGTAAGTAGCATCAGAATTAGGACACAGTACTCCAGATTTTGGTATATTTCCTTTCCACTAGGTCATGTTGTTTCTCCAGTTGCTCTTGTCCAATAGTTTGCTTCATTTACAGTGATGGCCCTTGAATGCTGAAGATTCAACACTGGAGAATTGCCATGAGCCAGATGAGTGATGACTAAATCTAAAATGGCACAGGACCGAAGTATAATGCTGTAGATGAGTTTCTTTTAGTTTTGAAATGCTTCTGTGGTAAACTAGATAATGTAGTTCACATGATTTGCATATGACAATCACTTTCTGACTTTATGTTGTTAAAAATGTCGTCTTCTAAATTAACATATTTCTGTTGAGCACTGGGCATCTATATGCCTGACTAGATGAATGGGACATGAATTAACTTTTATGTTAATGCATATCCTATCATTTCATGAAATAAAACTCACAAAGCTTAAATAATAAAGCCAAGCCAGCCAATCTGCAGGAAATTCAGGAATCTCTGAAACTCTAGGTTGCCATAGCAGCAAACAATTTGGATATTACCTAGTATTTTCAGCATTTATTTTCTCCTCATTCTCCTCACAGTTTGTTTTTTTTTGATATCCAATGACAATCTATCTTGAACAATGAACTTTTTTCTTACACTGAATTTATTTTAGAGGAGATTATACTTTCACATTCCTTTTCTTTACACAATTCTAGAAATGTATTAAGACATTCATTTTAAAATATTAGCTATATTTTAGCTATTTTAGCTAATATTTCTAAACAGACCATCCCCTTTAAAGAATATATATCTGGAAAAAATAATTAGTAAAATGAAGAAATGTAGACAACATAGAAACTTTGAAGGCATCATACATATAGATTTGAGATGCTTTGTAAAATAATGAAAAATAGCATAAAAACATTAAATGATGAAATAGAGGTATGATTCCAAATGAGAAAACTAGAGCAGAATTGATTAGATGCATTTTTTTTGTAAGCTCATGAATGCTACTTGATATACTAGGAGAAATTGCTTTATGAAGTTAAAATACGACTCCTATTCAGATTAATGATAATGTTTAAAGACTCCGTCACTCTGAGTTTAAAAGCTCTAACTATATTCCTATCAACTATTTCCTGAAAGAACTTCATTAAATGTATGATAAACAATAATGAGTATTTATGAAAACATAATAGCATAACAAACATTCATTTGTTTAGGTTCTTTGTCTTGCAATCAACAACTGGAATTTACATGTAATTCATATTTAGGTAGAACGTAATAAGCACAGTTAAGTGTCTTGCCTAGCAGTTTAAAAATACATGCCAATAATCTTTAGTGTATTGTGAATTTTAATCCTATAATCTATTCTTGTGATAAAGGATATGTAGATGACACAAACCAAGACCTGCTGATTTCATTCATTCATTCATTCAATAGTATTTATTGAGCGCTTACTATGTGCAGAGCACTGTACTAAGCACTTGGAATGAACAAGTCGGCAACAGATAGAGACAGTCCCTGCCGTTTGACGGGCTTACAGTCTAATCGGGGGAGACGGACAGACAAGAACAATGGCAATAAATAGAGTCGAGGGGAAGAACATCTCGTAAAAACAATGGCAACTAAATAGAATCAAGGCGATGTACATTTCATTAACAAAATAAATAGGGTAATGAAAAATATATACAGTTGAGCAGACGAGTACAGTGCTGAGGGGATGGGAAGGGAGAGGGGGAGGAGCAGAGGGAAAGGGGGGAAAAGAGGGTTTAGCTGCGGAGAGGTGAAGGTGGGTTGGTAGAGGGAGTAGAGGGAGAAGGGGAGCTCAGTCTGGGAAGGCCTCTTAGAGGAGGTGAGTTTTAAGTAGGGTTTTGAAGAGGGGAAGAGAATCAGTTTGGCGGAGGTGAGGAGAGAGGACATTCCAGGACCGTGGGAGGACGTGGCCCAGGGGTCGACGGCGGGATAGGCGAGAAAGGGGGACGGTGAGGAGGCGAGTGGCAGAGGAGCGGAGCGTGCGGGGTGGGCAGTAGAAAGAGAGAAGGGAGGAGAGGTAGGAAGGGGCAAGGTGATGTAGAGCCTTAAAGCCTAGAGTGAGGAGTTTTTGTTTGGAGCAGAGGTTGATAGACAAACACTGGAGGTGTTTAAGAAGGGGAGTGACATGCCCAGATCGTTTCTGCAGGAAGATGAGCCGGGCAGCGGAGTGAAGAATAGACCGGAGCGGGGCGAGAGAGGAGGAAGGGAGGTCAGAGAGAAGGCTGACACAGTAGTCTAGCTGGGATATAACGAGAGCCCATAGCAGTAAGGTAGCCGTTTGGGTGGAGAGGAAAGGGCAGAGCTTCTCCTCTTTGATTTAATACTGACACTCTCTTTAACTCATCAAAAGAATATTGATGTATAGATAAAATAACAAAACATTGATCGATTAAATAAGTATATCAAATCAGTGACTAAAGAAAAATCAAGCAGGGCAGTTGTGTACAAGGCAAGAATATTAGATCAATGGAATTGATGTTATCAGTATCTCTGATACTTTGACTCTGAGCCCCATGAAGGACAGGACTTCTCTTCTACCTGATTTATTTGTGTCTACCCTAGCATTTAGGAAGAACCCCACAAATGCCACAATAATAATAATAACACACCACAGGTTTCTGTTCACTATACAGAAGACTGAAAACCTCCTTTTTATGTCTATCTTCCTTGTTAGAGTTTAAACTCCTTGTAGGCACGGAGCATGTCTTATACTTCCGTTGACTTTCTCTAGAGCTCAGAAAAGTGTATTACATCCTCCTGTAGGTAATCAATAAATACCATTGTAACTACAATTCTTTTTCCTCTTCCTCTGGGGTGGGCCGTTTTCTCATAGTGGAGAATATTTACATCATGTCCCAGGAATTTTCCACCTTCTTCTCACCTTTGAAAGATCCCTGGAGTTACTTTGGTGGATAGTGAGAATCTACAGATTGAGTGGTAGGCATCACTGATTGAACAAGCTATATCTGAGGAATCCCATTAAACTGCTATGTGCTGAAAACTACCAATCACTTTTATCTTCCCTCGGCTTTAACATTTAGCAATACCCTCATGGGCATAGATTTCAAGAAGTTCTGTTCTAAAGAGCTTCAGTGGGTGTTGTAGAATTTTTCGTTTTTTTTTTTTTTTTAATTTTCCTTTGGATGAGAAGCTTATTTTATAGTGCCCCCTTCCAAATACCTTCTAGCCTGAAATATTTTTGATACTATCATCCTAAAATAGGCTTTTAAATTTCTAGTGTTCAGATTTTAGTTTCAGACAAATGCTGATTTATTGCTGCAGTATTGTAGTGACAGGAATCTTGGTTTGATGTACCATAAATGACAATTTTCTCTGTTCTTGAATTTGGTGTCCCAAACACACTTAAGCCTTAACAAGAATATTATTAATAATCCTACTACTAAAACACTTGGGAGCATACAACTAATCTCATAAATATGATCTTCAGCATCAAGGGGCTTACAATCTAGCATGGATAACAGAAACTATTGTTGACACTGCTTCTGCAATACACCTGTTGGCCCTCTTCCTTATTTAGTCAATCAATCAGTTGTAAAGTATTAGAGAGTTGATAGACACATTCCCTGCCCATAAGGAGCTTACAGTCTAGATAGGAGCTTATAGCCTAGTCTCTTTGGCAACTTCCAGATGAGAAAGGAATTCCACCCCTCGACTCTTAGCAAAGTCTATGATCTAAGAGTTCTGGACTTTGTCCTGTAAAAGCATTCATTCTGTTGATCTGTGAATCACACTTATGAGACGGGAAAAGGAAAATGTTTGTGGGGACTGTTTGGATTCAGTTTTCACTCACAAAAGTATTAGTTCAGAGCAGTATCACTGATTGAGTGCTTACTGTGTGCAGAGTATTTTGATAATGATAATTACAGTATTTGCAAAGTGCTTACTATGTGCTAAACACTGTATTAAGTGCTGGAGTAGATATAAGATCATCATGGGCTATATGGGGCTTACAGTCTAAATAGGAAGGGGAATAGAGCCTCTACTGCACGTATCTCATTGTACTGAGCACCCCATTATAGGCTGCTGGATGTCTACTAAGTGCAAGTTTGAGTTTGCAAGGGATAGAGAAGAATAAAAATGCAATCTCTTCCCTCCATTAGTTCATGAAGTAATAGCAAAAGCAGCATGGGACAAATATCATTATTAAGAAATTGTGAGAATAGCTCTAAATATTAAAAGACCAAAGCTGCCTGATATAGGTGCATTTGATTAGTTACCATTATTTATTTTGAGATGGATAAACAAGTCCATCTTTCTAATGTATGACTTCCTCCACATATATATATATATATATATATATATATATATATATATATATATATATTTATCTGTGTGTGTGTGTGTGTGTGTGTGTGTATAGGCTTCCAGGACAACTTTACTATTCAGCTTCTTCTTCTTCTACAATTATAACATTGTTTACAATCTTCCCTTCTTTCTGCCTCCTCTGATTCCACCAAGCAGGATCTGATTGCTGGGCAAATCTGCCTGTTGACTCCCCTGCAGTAGTGATACATAATAATAACAACAACAATAATAATAATGATAATAATGTTGATAGTGGTTTTAAGCACTGTGGTAGATAGAATAGTCAGAAGAGATACAGTCTCTGACCCCCATGGAGCTCACAGGGTAAGTGGACGCAGCATGATCTAATGGTTAGAGGCTTGGGTGTCAGAAGGATTTAGGTTCTAATCCCGGCTCTGCCACTTGTCTGTGTGCAACATTGGGCAAGTTACTTCACTTCTCCATGCCTCAGTTACTTCATCTGTGAAATGGGGCATAACACTGTCAGCCCCATGTGGGATATAGACTGTGTCCAACATGATTAAATGCCTATCTACTCCAGCTCTTAGTACAGTGTCTGACACATAGTAAGCATTTAACAAATATCATTAAAAAGAGTGGAAGGGAGAATAGGAGAATAGCTTTGGATACAAATTTTACAGATGAAGAGATTTAAGTTGTTAGAATGTAAATACATTGTGGGCAAAGGATTTTTCTATCAGTTCTGTTCTGCTCTCCCAAGCACTTAGTACAGTGCTCTGCACACAGCAAGTGCTCAATAAATGTCACTGATTGATTAGACAGCTACTTGCTCAAGGTCAAATGTCAGAGCCAGAACTGGAACTCAGGTCTCCTGACTCCCAGTCCATTAGAGTCAGCTGCTTCTCTCGATTAGACTGTAAACCCGTCGGTTAGACTGTAAGCCCGTCACTGGGCAGGGATTGTCTCTATCTGTTGCAAATTGTACATTTCAAGTGCTTAGTACAGTGCTTTGCACATAGTAAGCGCTCAATAAATACTATTGAATGAATGAATGAATGGTTTTGAACATGGGAGAGTGGGACAGTAGACTCTCAGATTTCACCATCTCTAGCTTCTCTTAGCAGTGGATCAGTTCCCAGTTCTCCCAATCCCATGCTGTTTCTGTGGAAAAAGCTTGGAGAAAAGTGCAGGGGTCGGGAGACAGGGAGAATCGAGCTGTTTCAGTGTGACCAGAAAGATGATTGAGAGGAGCTTTCAGAGTCTAGGAATGCCTTAGAACAGTGTGAAGCTCGCTGCACTCCTCTTCCCTCAGAGTAGGCTGGTACCCAACTCAGCTAGCATCAGAGCCTCAGAGCTGTCTCCAGCCCTTCAGTCGGGGTGGGTGATGAGAGGAAGTGGAGGTGGTCTAGAATTCAGGGTGGTTTCCCTCCGCTTGGTGGACCCTTTGAAGCCTTTCCCAGAAAAAAGCAGGCCAGCAGATCTGGAGGTATTTTCTCTCTTTCCTGGATGCAAGCCATTCCCCCAGGCAACTGCAGGGTACACTGCCCTGATCCTCAGCCTCTGACCTGGCTGTCCTGTCCTCTCTTTGCTAACATGCCAAAAATGAGTCTTAATACACTTGAGAAAGGGAGTAATCCCTTTGTATAGCTGCCATAAAAATTGTTGATTTGGGAGGGATTTCCTCCAAACAGGAGGATCACTGTCCCTAAATTTGGATTGGCTTTGGGGTAACTCCAAAATGTTTGTTACGTAGTGATGTTGTAGAGAAAGGAATAATAGGTTAAAATACTGCAGAGTATACTGATGTACAGTGTTGAGTTCATATCCAAATTATAGCTCCAATAAGAAACTTTGCAGCTAATATTACTTTCTACAATCTCGCCAGTTTTAAGAACTCTGTTTCTGGCACATTTCTACATGCTATTTAAGATCAAATCAACTTAATTGTATCCCTTGAGGGAATAAGCTTTGTGCACAGTGCTTACATTTTTTCCCTTGGTTCCCAAATACACTATTCATATAGTGGTTTTGTGTTTGTTTTCCAACACTATGAACACAGGAGATCAGAATTACTGAATTTTGCTTTCCACCAATTTTGATATTCCGCCAGCACACTGCCAATAAACACTGGTACTAAAGCTAATGTTCTACTGCTCAAGAATTATACTTCATTGTCTTTGAAACTGTCGCCAGACATTTCAACAATATACGACAACACTGTTGGGCAAGTGAATGAATTAAACATTTTTTTCCATTCTATTGGATTCCCCTTGAAATCATGCCATATGTACATTGCTCCTTTAAACCATGAACTATCGAGATGAAAAGCAATACACAGCCTTCTAAAATGCAGACTGCTTCCTCCTTATCGATAAGATTGAATTTCATAAACACACAAACCCTTTCCTAAATGGAAGGGGGTGAAAGAGGTTAGCTTGGAGAGGATTGTTTGCTTGTGCCAAAATATCTTCCCCTTTTTCTTTGTAGAGATGGTTTTTACCAGTAGACAAAAGATATGTTTGCTAAGATTATCTACAGCCTAAGCAGTTAAAATCCTTGATCAATTTTCTGAGAAGTCCTGGAACTTTGAAACTAATTCTATTCCTTAGAAAGCCGATTTGCCACTTCTAGAATGAAACAAAACAAAACCCCCCTAAAAATACATACATCACCCATTTTAGCTATTCTGGGGGGGGTGGTGGTTATTTTCAATTTAGATAAATAATTGCGTGGAAGTGTTATGACTTTTTTCTCTTACTCTATCTTCTAACCAAACAAACCCAAACCTGGAAAATGCAAAACACTTCATTCATACTAGAGCCATTAGTGAAATGATTGCTTTAGTGTGAGATCCATCTTAATCACAGTTTTTCAGTGGTTGGTGGAATAATTGAACTGGTTCCTATAACTGCTTTGAAGCACTTAGCCATAAAAACCAAGGTATCAGAAGGTGAAGGATAGATCTTTGAGGTTAATTTGGGGAACTTGCTTTCTTTTGGTCCTATACTGAATTTCTTCCTTATGAAAAGTAAAGAACCAAAATTTCTAGAGGAGAAATGGAATTTTAGAAAGCAAGAAAAGTCATTGTCTTATTCATGGGGAAAATTGAATGAGAGGCTAAGGGGATTTCTTAACATTCAGATATCATCACTGACTATATATTGATGTTAAGATATATATATATATATATACATTCAGAGATGATATCTTAAGCAAAACAAAATTTAAAAGCAGTGTTGCTATTCCCCTCCCCTCCATTCATTTTAATCACTATATATTTTAGGACTCAGTTTCTATTTTTAAAAGTCAAAATGTATTTTCTAGAGTTTTTTTTCTGATTCTTCCTACTAAAATGGAAGAAATTCTAATTCAATTTCCATAGAAAATTGAAGGAACATTTTCATCAGAGGATGGGTTTCTGGAAAACCCATCACAAATCAGTTGGCACAAATACTCCACTGTTCCCTAGAAAGGGAGCTGGATAGCTGATTGGGGTCATTCATTCCCCACATGATCCAATGATAGTGGAATTATTCCATTCTTTTCCTAAAACCTTCTAGTTTAAAGGGGCCTGAGAGAACCTAGGACTACTCAAACACCGATGGTTTTTAGCCTCAGGGTCCATGCACTAAACAAAAGACTTAATGAATTAAGATTTGTAAAATTGTTTGAACTAAAAAATAGGCTATCAAAAGGCTAAGTAGTAGCACTGATAGCTGCACAAATTATAATTTTATGACTTATAATCATAATAATTTATTTAAAGCTTTATCTCTTAACTGGTTGAAGGAAACAGAGCCAAATACTGTAATTTATAGTGCCATTAAGGGGGAGTTAGATATGAGTGCAGAGGATCAAACGTTTGAGCATTGATAAAATGTGGCACATATGTGATATTAAAACGTGGTCTCACTGCCTGCTTTTCCAATATACCATTAGTTTGAAGGATTGCTGTGCAAAAGCAACCTCACATCCATTTTGCTTAAGAGAAGGCTTGTAGCAATGAGAAAAAAAAAAAAATCCTAAAACCATAAAGTACTCTGACTACTAAAAGCAAGGAAAGAAAAGAGGTATAAAGGCATTTAGCGCACAATGTTGTAATTACCTCTGAAGGGATCTTCAAATGTCCTGTCAAATTTTGTCCTGCTTCAGGGAGTTTTGAGCATTAGGCCTCTGGAAGAAGGGAGGGAAGTCCTGGCTGGGCCTTTCAAGCCAACCAAGGATATTCTGTGAATGATACCCTCCTGCCCTTTAGGTATTTCCTGATGGGAAGTGGGAAACAGTGAGGTAATGCTAGTTCAGCTCAGCAGTCTGAAAAAAAGTCAACTTGTTAGTAAAATACTGGATTCTGGTTGAGGTTCTGAAGCAGAGATCTTCTGGGCATGGGACTATATCCATGGAAATAGTTCCAGGAATCTATAAAACTCTCATGCTTATATTCCTGTAAACTCCAATACCGTGTGTGTGTGTGTGTGTTTGTGTGAGTTTGTGTGTGTATATATATGTGTGTCTATATATGACTGTGTATTTAGATAGTATTTATGTGCTTACTATGTGCCATACACATAGTCGATAAGAGTTTATCAGGCCATATATAGTTCTTGTCCCACATAGGGATTACAGGGAAAGTGGGTATTAAATCCCACTTTGCAACTGAAGATACTGTACCTCATAGAAGTTGTGACTTCACCAAGGTCACCCAGCAAGCGAATGGTGGAGCTGGAATTAGAACCCAGGTCCTCTGGCTTCCAGACCTTTGCTTTTATCCACTAGGCCATTCTGCTTCCCTGAATACAGACAGGATGGCTTGCACCATCCCAGTTTTACCAATACCATCATTTAAAACCAATCATTCTAGGATCCTTAGACCCAGAAATGATATGTGTGTGGCGGGAGATGGATATGGTCTCGGAGCTAGTTGGGATCCCCACAGATCACTGATGACAGGCGTGGATAACCTAGGGGAACCTCTTTCCAGACTGCTCCTTGTCCACAACCGTTCTTGTCTTGGGAGGTTGCAAAGCAGCCTTGGAACTACAGGAAACCAAACAGTATAGCAACGGCAGGTCAACTTAGCCACAGAACCCATCTGAAAACATTCACATCACCTCTTGGACTCCTTTATTGGAAGCATGCCTGCCACCAAGGAAGAATAGAATTCACATCTAGGACCGCATTTCTAGTGATGACTAGAAGGGAACAGGGAGAAGCAATAGGAGAAGTTAGTCCCATTTTAATCTTTTCAAACCCATGTGTGAAAACAAATTATTGGTTTTGTTGGACATCAGCTGAGGAAGCACTATTGTTAAATCTGATTGCCCATCCTGGTGTTGCTTTTGCACTTATACCATGGGGAAGGGAGAACTGGGGAGAATGAGCTGTTAATCTCCTACTATGTACTAAGCACTGTTCTAAACATTGGTAGTAGATACAAGGTAATCGGGTTGTCTCATGTGGAGCTTACAGTCTTTATCCCCATTTTACAGGTGAGGTAGCAGAGGCACAGCAAAGTGAAGTGGCTTGCTCAAGGTCACGCAACAGACAAGTGGCGGAGTGGAATTAGAACCCATGTCCTCTGATTCCCAAGCCTGGGCTCTTTCCTCTGAGCCACGCTGCTTCTCTTAGTTAAGTATCTTCCCCAAGGTCATTTAGCAGTCCCTATCAGCCACAGTCCCCAAATATGAACCCAAAGGTTGTTGTAATTTTCTATTAACGAATGGGATATTTTGATGCTCTGAGACTTTATATAGGGTTCTAAGTCCTATTCACTGCCACCAGTATCAACATAATCATCAATTCATATTGATCAGTGGCCTTCCAGGCATATCATGCTGCACTAATAGCTTTCACTGTCTATTCACAGCACAACAGTCCCCCACTTTGTCTTTAATAGAGGCACTGTAAATGGTAAATATTGGAGAGCCAGCACATATATCAATACATTGATTTTCATCTTTCCTTATGCAATTTTTACAGCTTCTGACTAAAATTTTTTTATAAGTTATAAGTCCCCTCCAATACCACAGAAATGTCCATTGGACTGTAAACTCCTCCATTAGATTGTAAGCGTCCTCAAGAGATAGTTTTTCTTATTTTTGCATACATTTTCAAGACATCAAGAACTTTGTATACTATTCTGTACCTCCAAAACCTTCCAACATGGAATGAGAGTTGATTTTTGAACAGGAACTCTCAACTCCATCTTTTCTTCTTTTCCATGGCACTGGAAATCTGGCCTGGAGGTGAGTTGGCAAGCATGGATAAGAGGGAGTCAAGGAAAACATAACCATAAATCCTTTTGGCAGCAGGTTGGGTATAGCATGGGTAAGGGAGTTTTCTTTGTTCTCCTCAAAGGAAGGGCTTAGGGAGCAATGGGTAAGAGTCACATAAAATGTGAGGGAGAAGACAGCCTACTAACTTATTTTAATGCCTACCAACCCATCTTTATTCTTCATTTACATTTGAATGCAAATCAATATCCTGGGCTGAGGTCCAGGGGAGTTTTTTTCAAAAACCAAAGCAGTAAACTGACTAATGTGTGGAAGCTTAAAACAGTCTCCAGTCTTTTTCAGTGACATCAGCAGCTCTGAGTTTCCCCACCTTATTTCAGTGATGCAATAACACTACAGGCCAGTTCTGATTATATCATGGGAACGGGTTTGATTTCCAGAATCCATTTATAGCAGGGCAGACCTCCTACATTTCTATTTCAAAACACTTTGAAACGTCTTCTCCACCATTTTTACACTTTTCCTGATTAAGATAATTTTCTTGTATAATGAACCACAGTCTTGGAGTAAATAAACTACTCTACCACTAGAGAAGCAGTGTTGCCTAGTGGAAAGATCACAGGTTGGGAATCAGGGAATCTATTATTGTTATTATAATGCACTGGATGGGTACACATAATCAGATCAGACACAGTCCCTGTCCCACATGAATTCCACAGTCTAAGTGGAGAGAAGCTCACTGTGGGCAGGGAATATGTCTGTTTATTGTTGTCTAATATTCTCCCAAGTCCTTAGCGTACAGTAAGTGCTCAGTAAATATGAATGAATGAATGAAAAGGAGAACTTATATTGAATCACCATGTTGCAGTTGAGGAAGCTGTTAAATAAAAGTAAAGTGACTTTCCCAAGTTTACACAGCAGGCAAGTGGCAGAGCCAGGATTAAAACTCAGACTCTGCCACTTGCCTGCTGTGTGAACTTGGGCAAATCATTTAATTTCTCTGTCTCAGTTTTCTTATTTGTAAAAATGGGGCTAAGATACTCTTTCTACCAGCCCCTTACACTGTGAGCTCCATATTGGATAGGGACTGTCTGATTTGCTTATGTTGTATCTACCGCAGCACCTGGTACTCCAGGAATACTGTAGTATACTACTTGGATACTAAATTTATGAGGTGGCAAGATGAGAGGCATGAATGAATCAGTCCCCTTCACCAAGGTCCACCCAATTTTACTCTTATGCAGAGCTGCATCCTTGCAGAACCACACATTAAGAAAAACTTTCACTGGAATATTCACCATAGCTGATGTTAGGCATATGCACATAGCCATTTCTGTCAGCACCATGTACTAAAGCATCTAGACTGGCTCACGTTGTTGGGAGAGTATCTCTTAATTCTGCCATTGCATCTTAGCCGGAACACATAGTGAAAACACACATTATGGCAGAACTGAGTGTACCCAGCTTACACTTATAGAGAGTAGCTTGTGCACTCAAGCATAACAAATTTAAATGTAAATGCTGCCTTTCTTGTTTTGAGAATGACTGCCCATATGCTTATCCAACTGTGAATTCAAATAATTTGCCCATCTCAAAATATTCTTTTTTACATGTGGGAGAGGCCTTTGGGGCATAAATATTAAAAAGAGAGGAACTGTTTTCTTTATATTTCTGTATAGAAAACTGAAAGCTACCTTTGGAAGGCTGAGAACAAGAACGCTAATACTATTTCTTGGAAATGATATCCATGCCTGTTTCTTATCACATATCAGATTTTGTGGAATGAGCTTGTAGGTCAGACTTGTGGTTAATGCCTTATGTCTGGGTAGACCATCCTCATTGATGTGAGGTTGGAACTCAGTATTTCGCTTGCCCCAGAGGATTTTGATTCGGGTGAAATGGTCTCTTAAAAAAAAAAAACAAGAAGATACTCTGTCCATGCGCATCTGCACTGTGACTATTCAGAGTACTCAGAAAAGTCAAAATGTTAGTAACAATGACTTTTCTAGCTATAGCTACTCCTAAACTATACACACACTTGTGTGTGAATTTTAGTCAGAGGCTTCTTTTTTAAATGAGGGACATATACTCTCACATTACAGGAGTTAAATTGTTGCCAAATATAATACCATTTACTAGAAAGTGTTTGAATTCGGTAAAACAGCAGGTAGCTCAATTCTGGCTTTACCAATACTAGAGCAACTGAGAGAGCATTAGTGGGAACTGGTAAGCAGGAATGACATTATTTTACATAGCAAATATCCCAGCTCCAATCACAATTTAAAAAGTCATTCCAAAAGGTTTCCGGTAATTACTTCCAGAAGAAGGGGTCAAAATATGAATAATTAATCAGCCTGATTAGGTTTTAAAAAGGAATAATATGCCCCTTCTTTGAAGAAACCATCAGGGAAATAAAGTGCCTAACAAATAAAAAGATACAAAGAAAAGTAATGCGGTACAGGGATATTAGTTCATTTAAAGAGGTAAAAGTAAAGGAAAACTAACTCTGAGGAACTCTGTCTCATTTGGACCATACCAAATCTAAATGAACTCCACTGGGCTTGAAAAGTGGAAAAGTCATTAAAGCTCTGAAATCTGGACCTCTAGAGCATTTGAAGTCCTTCCTCGAGGACATCTCTAAGGCTAGTTTCTCCTTAAAAGGGTGCCAGAAGAATTTTCATATTTTTCAGCATATTGACATCACCAAGAGACTTCTGACAGTTGAAATATCAAAGGGCTCCTTTAAGAGCATGTTATTAAGGGCACATTTTCCAATTACTTTCAGATTGTTTTTCTGAAATGGCAACACTTTTTTTTTTTCTCAAAAGAGTTCCCTCATCCTAAAATACTAAGCTGTCCAAGGTAGTGATAGAAAAATCGAACTGTCACTCTGAACTACTAGCAAATAGAGTTTGACTTTAACTGGTGTGATAGGGCAAGGGTTTTCTATCATTTAATCTTCCTCTTCCTCTCCACTGATGAAGGTAAATTGGAGAAAACAGGTTTAAAAAAGATACCCTGTGACACTTGTGAACAGGGTATTTATTGAATGCCTCCTATAAGCTGTGTACTGAGCTAAGGACAGAGCAACAGAATTGGGAGGAACATAACTATTCTCTTTCCTCCAGGGCCTTACAGTCTAATGTGTGCAGAGAGACACCAAAATAAATTAGAGTATGACTCTTCTCAGCTTTGGAATACATTAGCAAGTATTTACTTCTGTGCCTCAAACCCTAGAGATGGAACACAGGATAGCCAGAATGATCTGACTTTCTTGCCACAGACAACCTGTTGGCTTCTCCGAGCTCCCTAAAGTGGAAGACTAAAATGTGGTAGGATATTCATTCATTCATTCATTCATTCATTCATTCAATCGTATTTATTGAGCTCTTACTGTGTGCAGAACACTGTACTAAGCACTTGGAAAGTACAGTTTGGCAACAGAGACAATCCCTACCCAATGACAGGTTCACCGCTAGTGGAGAGAGCATAGGCCTGAGAGTAAGAAGGATCTGGGTTTTAATCCTGGCTCCTCCACTTGTCTGCTGGGGAACCTTTATTAAGTCACTTGACTTCTCTGTGCTTCGTTTACCTCATCTCTAGAGTGAGGATTAAGATTGTGAGCCCCATGTGGGCCTGTATCCACCCAGATTATCTTGTATTACCACAGTGTTTAGAGCAGAGCCTAGTACATAGCAAGTGCTTAACAATACCATTATTATCTGAGCAAATGTTGCAGTGGTTTTGGTGGGTGAAGGGCAAAACTTCATTTCAGTGTCCCTGCAAATATGGAAAAGAGTCATAGAGGCTGTCTGCCAACTGTTCCCAACCAGGTACACTGCTAAAATTCTGCTGGTATACTGCCACTGGAAGAAGAAAGATTTAAAAACTATGTTCCTCAGGTGTTCTGTGACCTCGAAGTAATAATAATAATGATAATAAGTGTTGTACTTGTTAAGCTTACTGTGTGTTAAGCACGGTTCTAAGCGCTGGGGTAGATACAAGATAATCAGGTCAGACCCAGCCCCTGCCCTATATGGGACTTACAGTCTTAATCCCCATTTTACAGATGACATCACTGAGGCCCAGAGAAGCAAAGTCACTTGCCCAAGGTCACATAGCAGACATATAGCAAAGCCAGGATTAGAATCCATATCCTTTGACTTCCAGGCTCGTGCACTTTCCACTATGCCAAGCAGTTCACAGCATCTGATTGTTACAGCATCTGGCCAGAGTAGGAAAGCACATGCAGATCTCGAGAGGCAAGCAGATAGACAAACTGTCTGCCATGGTGGGCCAGGGGCCATGCAGTTCCCACAGAAATGGAAGCTTCTTGGAGCCGGAGGCAAGCAGCAAATAAGTTCTTGTGGAGCATGCTGAGTGGGAAGGTTCCAGAATTTCAGGCCTCTTTGGGGAAGGCCTCACCCAAGCCTTGGGGTGGAGCTGCTCTTTGGAGTTATTGAGCTGGGTATAAAAGAGACCCAAAGGGGACCTGGGAAGTCCTGTAGCTGACAAAAGATCGGGAGAGATGCCTCAGTCCCTGAGCGAATGACCAGAATCATCAGGATAGAGCGAGGGAACAGTTGAGGAGTGTCCTGGAAAGGTGCTTTAAGAATTCCGACTGGCTACAGAAAAGAATGAGTGTTTATGGGGTGTCTACCTATGATAGCAAACTTACAACTCAGTCAGTACCAAAATAGGTATTAAGAAGTCTTCATGTCTTTCAACAAAAACTTTGCCACACTAGCATAATTTTCTAACGGCCCTGGGCAAGTGGGAAAACACTTGTTTTCATGACTAAAATGAGTCCACCTAAAAGAGACATTGTCGAAAATAATCCTTAACAGCCTTTATCGAGCACCCACTTGATGCAGTGTGGACTGTACTACATGCCTGTGAAGTGCAGAATAATGAAATAACACGTTCCTTGCCCACAAGAAGTTTACACCCTAATAAAAAATCTTCACTAATAAAAATATCAAAATAATTGCCTACTCATATGCACCTCAGTTCTGGAGAGGGATTAAAAGTAAGTTCATAAGTGTGAGAGTTGGCAGATAGATTTGAATGGCTTATCGTGCTGGTAGATCAATCTGGGAAGGCTTTATGGAGGTGGTAGTATTTTAGAAGTGATTTGGGTATGGGGTGGACTATAGTCTGGGTGAGGGAGGAACAGATAAGAGTGAAGAACAGCTAATGACACAGCTTGAAAAACTTAAGACAAAGCATTTAGGAGCATATTTCTATTTTAGTGTTATCTACCTCTGCTAGACTGTAAGCTCCCCAAAGTCAGGGATCATGTCTACTAGTTCATTTGTCCTCTACCAAGTGCTTAGTGAGTATTCCCTCAGAGTATGCACTTATTATTGATCAGTGAAAATTGTCTCCCTTTAGGTCCTGTACTAATAATTCAAGCTGACAAATGTTTATCTTTGGAAAAAGTGAACAACATGTGAAATGCTTTAAAGCTTATGAATATCAATAATTTTCCCAAACCCTGAATCTGTCAGCAGTATTAAACCCATTTCTGTTTGGATTTTGTTCTACATCATGTAGAAAGCAACATAGATAAATGCATGGTAGAAAAGGGTAGGGAAGGGAATGCATTTAGAGAAAGAGGAAATGTGGAATCTATTCAAGCTTAAGAGGTTTTGGCAACGTATGCCTGTGATTACTACGGTATGAAATGGCAGAAATTCAATGTCCGTATGAATTTTATGCAACCCAGTAGGCATTTGCATTTATTCAAGTTTTTCTTTTTCCATATTAAAAATCAGAATCTAAAATGCCCTATTTTACTTTTACAAAGGCAGTGTCTAGCTAGTGGATTTATTAGAGCATGCCCTGCTCCTTTAAACTCATTCCAGTTCTTCATTACCTTGATTACATTATCTTATACAGTGATTCATGAAACTGCTTTTTTTGCCAGTGTTCACTGACTTATAAGACACTTGTTTTGTGACATTCTTAACATGCTTTTCTCAGCTCCCAACCCCATACAGTTATGTACATGTCCTAGTACTCTGCCATTACCTGTATCTATTATTTATTTTCATGTCTTTCTCCCTGTCTTTACTCTGAGTTTCTTGTGAGCATGGACTGTGTCTACTAATGTTAATGTATTGTACTCTCCAAAGCATTTAGTACAGTGCTCTGTACACAGTAAGCACTCAATAAATGCCATGAATTGATAAGTATGTGCTGCACACAGAAAGCACTCAATAAATATGATTGAATGAATACGTACATGTTCCTTTTTTTTAGAACCAGAAATAATAATAATGATTGGTATTTGTTAAGCACTTACTATGTGCCAAGCACTGTTCTAAGCCCTGGAGTAAATACAAGCTTATCAGGTTGTCCCACATGGGCCCATAGCCTTAATCCCCGGTTCACAGATGAGGTAACTGAGCCACAGAGAAGTTAAATGACTTGCTCAAAGTCACACAACTGACAAGTGGCAGATCGGGGATCAGAAACTACAACCTCTGACTTCCAAGTCTGGGCTCTTTCCACCTAGCAACACTGCTTCTCTAAAAATATGGTTTACATGACCATAACCTCCAGACATTCTCCATTCTTTGTGTCTGAGATATTTTCATTCCTTCTTTCTACATCCTTCCACCACCCTCTATTTTTCTTTAAGTCCACTTGCTAAACCCTTTCCTTTCCTCCCCTCACATTTCCTGAATTCCCACCAATCCCTGGCATTGCTCCAAAAAACAGGTGCAGAGATGGGTGAGGGGGAACAGATATTACATTTTCACATTTTCTTCTTAATTTAAAATTATTTTCTGGGGATTTTAATTCCCATGGGAATTAGCCCCAAGGGAAAAATGAATAAGAAAAACAAAAACCCTGGAAAAACATCCCCTAAAGAATCTAAACTTTGTAAAAAAAAAAAAAAATCTCAGAAAGCTGCTTCATCTTTCTCCACCCCAAGTTCACATTGGCCTGGGGACAGCAAAGCAGCCTCTGCTGACCAGGTGACAATTTGTAGTAAAGTGTTCCAATCTCACTGGCAATTTAGTGAGGAGATGATCGAGGTAACAGGTAGAGAACATGAGGTTCATCTAGGCATTGACCTGGAAAGCTTCCTGTTGATTGAAACTGTGGAGAATATGTGGTCCCTTCAGCTTTTATCCCTTTGAGTTTGCCCAGTGACAGCAAATAACTGGTAGTGTAATGGAGAGTCCTGCTGGTAGTGGGATTGTGAAAGAGCTATTTTACAAAATATTCCTCTCCAATGGCCCAGCTCCAAATAGGCCCTCAACGGGAAGTTAAAACATCTCCTTAGTTGACTGTCATCATGAGGCTTCGACTTTGGAAGTTAGTCATTCAATTGACATCATTCCACCATCTTTATTCCCAAGGATTTCCACAAAGTATTTTAAAGATGTAGTTTCCAGCAACAATTATTTATGCATACAGGAATGCCTCATTTACCTTCACCCTCATTAGAGTGCAGAAGAGAAAAAGCATCTTCACAATTAGAACATTGGATCATTAGCCACAACACGGTGGGTCCCCAGATCAGGTTCTGTCTGACAGGAACAACAGGTAGGTAGAATGAGCCAGGAGATACTCTTTGGAATCCATCCGCATGATTAGGGATGGGGTCAACTTTTCTTTGTTTATACATATATAAGTAAATGTCCATGTAAGTATACATTACATTTTCCTGAAAATGCAGTTTACTTAGTTTTGCTGATGAAGTTCTCTACTGCTTCTCCCGCTCCTTCTGATCACTCAACTTCAGTTTGCTTCTTCTACTACGACTCAGCATACATGCTTTATCTCGCTATAACCTCACATTGATCACTTTCACCTCTTTACCCTCCAACCCCTTGCTCACACCTTTCCCCATTGTTCTTGTCTGTCTGTCTCCCCCGATTAGACTGTAAGCCCATCAAACGGCAGGGACTGTCTCTATCTGTTGCCGACTTGTTCATTCCAAATGCTTAGTACAGTGCTCTGCACATAGTAAGTGCTCAATAAATACTATTGAATGAATGAATTTACCACACCACAGCTTTCACCCTTTCCTAAGCCCTCCTGAAAATCTGTATCCTATTCACTGAATGAGTTCCATCTTCTCAGGTCACATCATCCAACAATTACTCTCAGCACTAGTATTTATTCACTTCAGCACTTATACTCAGTTCAAATTGTATTAACCTTCACTATTCTACTTCTGATGTCAACTTTCATTGTACCTTTATTTCCTCCAGCCTCCAGTAGATTGTAAGCTCCTTGTGGCCAGAGATCAAATCCACTAACTCTGTAGCATTGTACTTTTCCAAATGCTTACAGTGCTCAGTTCCTCCTCATTAAATAGTAAGCTCCTTGGGAAAATGCCCAGTGCCTTATCTGTATTCTCAAGTACTGCTTAGAATATTTTGCATACAGTTGGTGCTCAATAAATACTACTGATTGCTTTAGTTCATTGCTAGTTATTCCATTTCTACTTGCAATTCACTAAGCAGATCTGACTTGAGTGGCTGTCTTCCAACTTTACATTGCTATGATTTCATCTATGGATTTGTTTCATTGTATTTTTAAACTTTTTTTCCTATCCACCTGCTTATGGTTACACTGTTTATTTATCACTGAGTAGCTGTTTGAGTAGCCTGCTGTTGTATATTCTCCTTCCATGTTCTGCCTGATGTGTGCTTTAACAAGAATTACTTCCATGTCGATCAATGGTTTGCAATCCTTTTTGCCCCCACCGTACAACAGCACCCCAAAATTATGAACCGTTTTTCAGAATCATTTGAGCATATTGGAACGCTAAGGTCTTGTTACCAACCTGCACCTAATCTAGCCATGTGACCTGCCAGATCAGCCTGGCAGGGATACACCAGATTAAGGATGGTAACATCTTCCTTGAGCCATGTTTTTAGGAAGTTTGGGTTACCAAGAGCAGGCCACATGGTATGAAACCCTCATCCATACATTTCCCCACAACTTTTCTTGAACATTCTCTGCTTTTTCTCCCTCCACAACCTTTTATCGCAATTCCTAATGCTTACCACCTATTCAATAGACAAGTATTTCCTTATGCTTGGATTTGAACATTATGCTCTGCAGACAATATGTGTTCCATAAATGTAATATCAATGATACAAAATATACAATATATATAAAAATATATTTCCCCTAGTCTTTAAATTGTCTACTTTTTCCTCATTGGTGGGAGATGTGGGAGGGCAAGAAGGGATTTTTTGCATAGTAGGACTGCTAAGAGCATGGATTTGGGAGTCAGAGGTCATGGGTTCTAATTTCGGCTCTGCCACTTGTCAGCTGTATGACTTTGGGCAAGTCACTAAACTTCTCTGTGCCTCAGTTCCCTCATCTGTAAAATAGGGATTAAGACTGTGCCCCATGTGGGACAACATGATTACCTTGTATCCAGCTCTTAGAA
Source organism: Ornithorhynchus anatinus (assembly GCF_004115215.2). NCBI lineage: Eukaryota > Metazoa > Chordata > Mammalia > Monotremata > Ornithorhynchidae > Ornithorhynchus > Ornithorhynchus anatinus. The sequence continues at coordinate 33,091,863 of NC_041745.1, forward strand.
CAGTGCTTGGCACATAGTAAGCACTTAAATGCCATTGTTATTTATTATGATGATGATTCTTTGTGAGGGAAGTTTGAAGTTCACAATACTTACAAACCACTTTCACTTTGGAGAGTTTGACATGCCCTACAAAGGACTAATTATCTTCTAATAAGATAATTAGAAGAAGCTGGGAAGCAGAGTGGTGGAGTGGATATAGCATAGGCCTGGGAGTCAGAAGGATCTCTTTTCTAATCTTGGCTCCATCACTTGTCTGCTGTGTGACCTTTGGCAAGTCACTTCACTTCTCTGTGCTTCAGTTCCCTCATCTGTAAAATGGGAATTAATACTGTGAGCCCCATGTGGGACAGGGACTATGTACAACCTGATTACCTGATTACCAACCCCCAGTACTTAGAACAATGCTTATTACATAGTAAAGCCTTAACAAGTATCATCATGCATTTATTCATTCTAATATGGGTTCCAATTGTTATTTCTAGGATGTTAACTTTTTGTATTTTTCATCTTTCTGTAAGATCCAACTTGGTTATTTTACCACTTCTTCCATTTAGAAGATGACTGATCAAACTTGAATAAATGAGATTTACAGCATGTTCTTCAGAATGGATGAAAGAAAACTCCATATTCCCATAGGAGGTCCATCTTTATTTCTTAATGCCAAGCTCACTGGAATGCTAGGCCGAATGAGTCAATGGAGAGAATTTTCCCATCTCAATGACCAATGGTCATCAATTATACTGTTTGCCTAGTTTCCCGCAATGCTCTCACATGTTCAATAAAAATGGATATGACTGGAAGTGTACGAAATCCCCACCAGCCTAAACAGAAAGGAAAAAAAAAAACAATTTAGAATATCCTTCAGCTACCTGTCACCAGCAAATTACAGAAAGCCTTAATGTAAAGTAGTTCAGGTTTTGGCAACCTTGCACTTATAGCTATAGATGAATCAGCTCATTTGAGCCTTAAAAAGGATTCAGATCTCTTCGTATCTGAATGCTATGAGAGGTCCCTGGTGGATGGTGTTCAGCTGGCTCAGCTTAATTCCATGCAAAGCACTGTGCAGGCCTTTTGTATATTTGACTTCAACTATTTGTATTTAAAACAGCTCTCTGGCAACTGTGGGATCCAAAGTTATGTTTGGATGGGTAACAATCTCTGAGCGATTTTCAGATAAGACATTTACAGTGTTTTGTTCTGCCCAGTGTGCAGATGGATGCATAAGAAATAGAGCCTTGCCTTTTAACCAGAAGATAGCCTCACCCTGTAAATTCTCCCAGGGCTTTCGATGTTTACCCATGCGGATTTTATCAGGAAACTGACAACTTCATCCTTTAGTGTTTACAGATCCCTGGTGTTAAACATCATTAAATTCATTGATTGAATGTGAGCAATTTTAAAGACTACAGCCCAGTCAAAGTCTTCTTTGAAAGCGAAGGGAGAGTCAAGAGATTGAGATGAGAGTGAAAATCAGCCTTACTGAAGGACACCTTCATTCAAATTATTTCTATTCACTTAAACTGCTGGGTGAAAGAAAGCACAGACAAAATAGTTGGTGGTTTGACACTGAGAAGCAATGATATGGGTGAATTCAATGCCCACATCTGTAAAATGGGGATATAGTAGTACCTGTTCTCTGCCTCTCTCTCTCTTTTTTTTTTTTTTTTGGTAGTACTTGTTATGCGTTACCATTGGTCAAGCACTGTTATAACCAATAGGGTAGATACAAGTTAATAAGGTCCCTATCCCACATAGAGCTCACAGTCTAAATAGGGGGAAAAACAGATATTTCTTTTTTACCAGTTGAGGAAACTGAGGCACAGAGAAGTTAAGTGACTAGGCCAAGATCACACAACAGGCAAGCGAAGGAGTTGGGTTTAACAACAACAATAATAATTGCATTTTGTTAAGCACTTACCATATACCAGACACTTTACTAAGCACTGGGGTGAATATAAGCAAATTAGGTTGGACACAGTCCTTGTCCCATGTGGGGCTCACTCTCAATCTCCATTTTACAGAGGAGGTAATTGAGGCACAGAGAAGTGAAGAGACTTGTCCAAGGCCGCAGAGTAGATGAGTGGTGGAGTAGGATTAGAACCCAGAACCTTCTGACTCCCAGGCCTGTGCTCTATCCATTTCATCATGTTAGAACTGATATCCTCCGACTCCCAGTCCCATGCTCCTTCCACTAGGCCATGCTGGCTCCCAGTGCCCTATTGTTCTCATAAGAAGAAGCATATTACATATGGTGTCGTGGTAAGAGATTGGGACTGGAGATCTAGAATCTATTTCTGGCTTCATCCTTGGCCTGTTGGGTGACTTTAGGCAAACCACTAAAACTCTCTGTTCCTGTTGCCTCATTCTGTATAATAGGGATGAACTAACTGTTCTCCTTGCCTCATATCCCATGTCCTGGTGGTGACAGGGACCGTCTGGTCTGGTTATCTTGTTTCTCCCCAGTGTTTGGCTTAATAAATAAATTCCATTATTATTATGTAGGATGTGGGCACATGAACTGGTTTGCCAAGAGACGAAGTGACAGACGCACTTACTTTGTATGGTTAGCGGTGAGGAGACCCTACCGATGATACTGAAATGTATCCTCACAACTAGGGTAACTTAGAAGAAAAGATGGGTGAACAATAATGATGACAGCATCTACTCATGTCACTAAAGTGCAAGAGAATCAGATCAGACTAGGTGGCTTGCCAATAGGGTTTCCAAATTCTAAGAGGAAGGGAAAAAAGTTATTTTATCCCTATTTTACAGAGGTTAAATAATGGCTTGCCCATGGTTATACAGCAGGCCAGTGACTGCTGGCTTTCATCTTGTTACCAAGCTTCTAATATTGTTAGTATGTTGGGCACTCAGTACTGTTATTGCTTATAATAATAATGGAGATGAGAGTTTAAAGAGTTACACTTCTGTTGCTTTGACCAATAATTTTTTGATTCCTTACTCCAATCTGTGGTAGTAGCTTAATCAATTGATTAGCACTCTTCTAGGTGCCCTGAGGGTGCTGGAGCTTTGGAGTAGATAAAGGGCTTAGTACAGTGCTCTGCACACAACAAGCACTCAATCAATATGTGTGAATGGCTTGAATAAATGAATGAATGATACTGGGCTCCACTGGAAATGCTTCCTGGAAGATGTGGCTTAGGGGAAAAACAAGGCTTGGGAGTTCCGCTCCCAAGTATGCTGTAGGTTTGCTTGTAACCTTAGACAAATTTCTTTATCTCTCTGTGCCCTAATTTATCATCTGTCAAATGGGATAAACCATGTGTTCTCCCTTAGTCCATGAGCTCTGGATGGGACCAGGATCTGAATCTGATCAGATTTTCTTGCTTCTATCCTGATGTTTAGCCTTGTGGTTTGGCACATAACAAGTACTTAACATTATTATGATTATGAAGCAGCGTCCCCCCATGTAAAGAATCCAAGAATGAGAATAAGGAGATGTGAGCTCTAATCCTGGCTCCACCATTTGCTGACAATGTGGGGCTTGGACAAGTCATTTAAATTCCCTGTGCCTCAGCTTCCTCATCTGTAAAATGAGCTTTTTATATCTGTTCTCCCTCCTACTTAGAATGTGAGCAAATGCATGTCACAGACTGTATCCAGTCTGATTATCCCATGTCCATCCTAATGTTTAGTGCAGTGCTTGACATGTAGTAAGTGCTTATCAAATACCGGAACTGACATCATTATTGTGCTGCAAGACTCCAACTCTTTTCACAGAAGTCATGGGTTCCCACTCACCAAATATTAAAAAATCCCAGAGATAATCTAATAATAATAATTATGGTCCTTGTTAAGTGCTGTTCTAAATGCTTGAGTAGATACAAGTTAATGAGATTGAACATAGTCCCTGTCCCACGTAAGGCTCATACTCAATCTCCATTTTTACAGATGAGGTAACTGAGGCCTGGAAAAGTTAAGTGATTTGCCCAAGCAGTCATGTGGCAGAGCTGGAATTAGAACCCAGGTCCTTCTGACTCCCAAGGCCTTGCTCTATCCCCTAAGCCATAAACTGCACTCCTGATCCTGGCCAGGCATCTTGCAATGTCTGCTGCTGATCATGTGCTCTGCATACAGTAGGTGCTCAATAAATACGATTGAATGAATGTGGGGACTGATTGGGTTTGGGGGATTCGGTGCCAATCATCACTATTACTGAAAAAACACTCGAGCACACATCCTTTAGTTGAGATACCCTTAAGCAATAGTTCTAAGCAAATAGGCAAATCAGGATGTTGAACATTCATCATCAATGATAAGGTAGCAGCAGTACTCCAGGACACCCTGAATGTGTGACTAGTCATTTCTAGGGATGGTGCGATCTGGGGTGGAGGGAGAAGAGTGAATTAGTGGAGGGACAGAGCTGGATGAGTACTTTAAAACGAATGTTTGGGATTTTCTGTTTAAGGCAGGGAGGCACATCTTGTATTAAAAGTGATATTTGTTAAGTGTTTATTATATGTCATGCACTGTACTGATTGTTAGTGTTGATTCAAGATAATCAAGTCAGGAGAACCAGATTATTAATCCCTATTTTATAGATGAGGAACCAGACACAGAGAAGTTAAATAACTTCTCCAGAACCACCCCCAAGAATGTGGGAGAGCTGGGATTAGGACCCAGATTCTCTGATTCCCAGGCCCATGCTTTTACCACAGGCCATACTGTACTACTCTAATACTTACCAATTTTCATTCTTTACTATTTGATCCCTCCTACTCTCCTACCCAATTTATACCTCTCCCCTAATAGATTGCAAATTCCTTGAGAGCAAAAATCAGATCTATTTCTATGGTAATCTCCCAAATACTCAATACAGTGTTCCACAGAGAGTAGATATTCAATAAATACTACTGATTGATTTTGTGTTTGATTACCAGGGTTATGGGTAGGTAGAGACAAGAGAGAAAAACAGAAAGAAAACAGGGTCACCTTTAGATCCCACTTTTCTCTCAATAATAATGGTGGTATTTACTAAGCTCTCAGTAGAGGTCAAGTACTCTAACAAGAGCTGGGTTAGATAAAGAAAATCAGGTTGAGCACAGTCTCTGTCTCTCATCAAGGTGACAGTCTAAGTAAGAAGGAGAACAGATATTGGAAGCTCATTTTACCAATGAGAAAACTGAGGCACAGAGAAGTGAATTGACATGCCAAAGATCACACAGCAGCCAGGTGGCAGAGTCAGGATTAGAATGCAGGTCTGCCACATTGATTCGTCATCCTTATCCTTAGGTGAGGGCTCCTTTTATTGCAAATCAAAGTAAACACCTCACCACAAAATGTCAAAAGGGGACAACTTTGGTAATTTCTAAGTGCAGCTAAACACAAAATCAAGTCCTCTTTTTACAGACCTTCAGAAATGATTATCACCTTTCGTTGGCAGAGCGAGCAGCAGCTTTCTGATATGGTGCATGTTGTAGAAAGATAAGAGAATGTGTTTCGAGGTTGAGGATCTTCTGTGTCTGATGTCACTAAAAATTCAGAGATTAGTTTCCATTTGATTTTCCATCTGACACCTAAATATTTGTTTCAAACAGTATTTGCAGCCAAAGGCTTTAATTAGATGATCAAGACTCCCTTGCCTTTGAGTTATGATTAGCAAGCTTTCAATGCACCATATGTAAATGATGAATGAAATGAATGAAGCGGTAGTTAAATCGAAGAGAAAGCTTTCAGCCACTGGAAGGAATATCAAAAACAAGTGTGTGTGTATCTGTGTATGTATGTGTATGAGTTTTGTTGAGGGTGTAAGTGTGTAGGGGATGCTGAAGACCAGGTGTTAGAAATGTCAGTCAAAAAATGTTATTTATTGAGTGCTTACTGTGTGCAGAACACGGCATTAAGCACTTGGGAGACTACAATAGAGTTGGTATACTCGATGGGGGCTTCACATTGTTAAGATAACACTCGGGCCTTATTATAACAGCTTCACAAGCCATTGTGAGATGGTAAAACGTTTTGAGACTAGAGTCCTTAAAGAGAGAAAACTTGCTTCATGCATACACTTAGATTATGTGCTTAAGAAAAAGAGACCATGACCCTGTGTCCCACTTGATGTTTGGAATCTCCCTCCCAAGGAACAGTGGATGCAGAGAAAGTGAATCTTTTCTGGCTCCATTCAGAGTAGCAGTAATATTTATCGGGTATCTATGCAGTACAGTGTGTTGTCCAGCATGTTAGAGAACTTCAGAAAAAAAGAAGTGATGTATTCTCTACTCACAAGAAATGAACCTTCTAAAGGAGGTTTGTAAGACTGTGAGTTCTGGTCTTCCAATTATATTTTATTGTGCTCTCCCAAGCTATTAATACAGTGCTCTGAACTCACTAAATACTACCAGTTGCTTATATCAAACTCTAATCTACTCGTTGTCTATCTCTCCATGTAGACTGAAAGCTCCTCATAGGCAGAGATTAATAATAATAATAATAAAAGTTTGGTATTTGTAAGCGCTTACTATGTGCAGAGCACTGTTCTAAGCGCTGGGGTAGATAGAGGGTAATCAGGTTGTCCCACGTGAGGCTCACAGTCTTAATCCCCATTTTACAGATGAAGTCACTGAGGCACAGAGATGTAACTTGCCCACAGTCACACAGCTGACAAGTGGCAGAGCAGGGATTCATTACATCTACCAACTCTGCTGTATTTCCAAAGTGCTTAGTACAGTGCTCTGCACACAGTAAGTGTTCAATAACTACCACTGTCTGATAACTAGAGAGGTCAAAATAGCTAATACATGCATATATATATGGGGAGATGTAAATAAATTCTCTCCTCCCCTCTGATGGATGGAGGAGACACCTGCTTGTGTTTCTGAAAGTAAACACTTGTGGTCTTCCCCTCCTAAACTGAACACAGGACAATCCACACACCTACTGGAAGCAACTTCAGATAGGAAACTGACTTTCTCCTCTCTTCTGTCCACTCACATCCAGCCCTTCTCTGTATTTTAACTTCAGATCTGCTTCAGTATCTGGAATTTCAGCCACAGACCAGACAGGCCAAACATGATAACTTTGAGTAATACAGGTGGAGAGGAGAGGGTAAACAGCAGGAAGAGAAAATTCCCTTTCCTGTCTTACCTGTATTTCCATGGAGCTGATATCTCTGAGGACATAATTCAGCTCACTGTCCCCTTAGGTACAGGACAGAATTGGACATTTTGAATTCCCAAACATGGATGAAGAGTCCCAAAAGCAAGAGAAAGGATGGTTTATGCATATTATGAGGTATCTGTATCATTAATCTCTCCCTTTTAATGTCTATAATAAATCTGGAAGATCAGGTATTTCCTCCACCACATAATATGTGTCCATAAGTATTCAGTAAATTAAATAAAATCCATAGATGAATTATTCAATGTTACAGTTTGTCAAACTGCTTGGTATTGTAAGTTAATAGAATATAAATTTGATACCTCTCAATGCCGTGTATTATGGCCAATTTAGAGAAATGCAGAAATGTAAAATTACTCTTTAACAATAATAATTGTAGTATTTAAGTGCTTACTATGTTTCAAATATTGTATTAAGTGCTCAGGTAGATGTAAGATAATCAGCTCCAACATGGGGATCACAGTCCAGGTTCTGAATCCCCATTTTGCAGATGAAGAAACTAAGGCACAGAGAAGTTAAGTGACTTGTCCAGGGACACACAGCAGGCAAGTGGCAGAGCTGGGATTAGCTCTGCACATAGTAAGCGCTCAATAAATACTATTGAATGAATGAACTCAAGACCTCTGACTCCCAGGAAACTTTAAGGATATACTGATCCTCTCATATGAGAGAGTTTCCCAGTTCTATTCTAGATTATTCTAGCCTAATCAAAGGCATATCTCCTCCAAGAGACCTTTCCCAATTAGCCCCTCTCTTCATCTTCTCCCATTCATTTCTTTGTCATCCTTGCACGTAGATTTGCACCCTTTATTCATCCCTCCCTCATCCCCACAACACTTATGTATGTATCCATTATTTCTTTATTCATATTTAAGTCTGCATCCCCCTCTAGACTATAAACCTTTGGGCAGGGAATGTGTCTAACAAGTCTGTTATAGTGTCTCTCCCAAGAGTTTGGTACAGTGTTCTGCACACAGTAAGCACTCAGTAAATGTGATTGATTGGATAAATCAGTCAATTTTGTTCTCGGTTCATTGAGTTAACCATTTTCATTATTCACACCCTCTAATCAATCACTATTTTATAGCTTTTCCTATTAAAATGAAAATGGAAAATTACATTATATTAAACTAATAATATGGCATGAGTTCTTTCTTGAACAATGTCTACCAACTTTATTGTAATGTACTAGTCCGAGTGCTTAATACAGCGTTCTGTACACAGTAAACCACACATTTAACACTATTGATTTCAGAATTTCACTGACATCTGGGATAATAAGATTATACTTTTGGATTACATTCATGTATCATTGCTTTTTACTTTCCTCTTTCAGGTCCCCATCCAGATAGATAATCAATGATTACTTGAATCCAGGTCTAGGGCTGACTAGGGCTTGGTATAAAAATCATTACCTTCTTTCTAATCCATCCTTGCCTTATAAAATCTCCCTGCAATGTTTTGGCGTCCCCAAATCCTCCTTTAGATGACAAAGTGACAGGTAAATTCTTTCTTTAGCAACCTGATCTGAGTTGTCTGACTCCAGGTTTACCTTCCCTGAAGCAAGACATCAAGTTAAGGCATAGTGCCATCTCACTGGATAATTGAGTGTCCTTACTGCTGCTTCTAGGAAAAGGTTCCAAAAATTGGGATTATCCATTCTAAAAAAGAGAAGGAAAAGGATGATTTAATAACCAACTTCAAACATATGATAAACTGGACTGGTAAACAGTCATATTTCAGGTGAAGAGATTAAAGAGAGACATAATGATGAATTTCTTTGACAATAAAGATTTTAAGCACGAGAACTGATGACTAGAGGAGTGTATACTTTCTCCATGGATATCCTAAAGGAAAGAAGGGAGAGTCACTTGTCTTGCACAGTTAAAATGAACACATGCTTGGAAAAAGTCTCCCTGATTTTGCAGAGCGAGAAGCAGCAAGTTCTAATGGATAAAACTGGGGCCTGCAGTTGAAAGGATCTGGGTGCTGGTCCCAGCTTTGCTGCTTTTCTGCTGTGCATCTTTGGCCTAGTCACTTAACTTTTCTGTTCCTCAGCTACCTCAACTTTAAAATGGGGATTGAGACTGAGTCCCATGGGTTGTGGATTGTGTCCAACCTTATTAGCCTGCATGTGTAGACTGTGAGCCCATTGATGGGCAGGGATTGTCTCTATCTGTAGCCAAATTCTACATTCCAAGCGCTTAGTACAGTGCTCTGCACATAGTAAGCACTCAATAAATACGATTGAATCAATCTACCGCCCCACTGTGCCTGACACAGAGTAAGTGTTTAACAAATATCAAAAAAAAAAATGCTGAAGGTCATTATCCAATGATTTCAGGTGTGACAAGAGTGGAGTTGTGGTTTGGGGAAGGGGAAGGGTCTCCCTGGAGCCAAGCAAAGAAATATGGACAGTCTAGACCAATGAAGTACCTGGCTCTGTGGACAATCTCTCTCTCTACATTCATGTTGTCACCCTATTGCTTCTTCCTCAGAGTCTCCTGTGCCAATTCTCTCCTCAGTCTTCCTATAGTTGTTTAAGGGGAGTGGCAGGTTAGATGTTGATTGTCCAGCAGATTTTCATACATGCACAGGAGTTTCTCTTAATCAAGCAGCCTCCCTGGAAATATTTAATGAGGGAAAGGTATCCACCCATCTTGGAAAAGTTAAGGGGCACTTTCATTGCATTCCTTAAGATTTGTTGCCAAATAGCTTAAATTAACAAATAACATTTTAAAAAAAAGGAACCAACTACCATTTCTGGGTGGCTGTGGAGGAAAGGAGGATGGCTTTCCGTGGCATTCTGATAATTTAAACTTATTTCCTGAGAAGTTTCCTTGTGGTGATTACTACTCAATGGAAAAAAGTCACAAAAGTTTTTGAGGGCAGGTATAATGTTTGTGTATTGTTGTCTCCCAGGCACTTACTGCAGTGTTCTGAACAGAGTATGCACCCAATAAACATATTGAATGATTTGAGTAATATATTCCCCAAACTGAAAAGACTGTGGCCCATCTCAGAGTCCAACTGAGCATCTCTTCCTATTAGGCCAGCGATCTTCATCTTACAGTTCTACTCTGTTCATCTCATACTTCTCACATCTCTCAATTCACTCTTGCCAAGCAATATTCTATCTCCACCTCACTTTAAACTTTCCCAACTCTGCTTCTCCAATCTCTGACCCCAACCTGGAACTCTCTCCCTTCCAAAATTCAATAAATCACAGCTCTCTCTAACCATAAAACTCTCTTGTTTTATGGAGCACTTACAATGTGCAGAACTAAGAGCTTGGGAGAGTACAATGCAACCAAATTAGCAGACATGTTCCCTGCCCATAACAAGCTTACAGTCTAGTAGGGGAGACAGACATTAACATGAATAAATAAGTTCTTTATAATATGTAATTTAAAGATATGTGCAAGCCCACCTCCTCCCACTAACATTCTCTGATTCATTTCCAACATCTCAAATAGTGCCAAACTAACAGACACTTCTAGCAGTGACATATTTTTTTATACCCATCCTTGACACATGTGTATATCAAATTGTACAATCAATTATTCGTACTTATTGGTAAATATATTAACCACCTCCCCCATTTGAGTGTAAGCTCCTTATTGGCAAGAAATGCATTTCTTGCTTTTATTTTACTTTTCCACTGGGTGCTCAATAAATACCTAGTGGAATTTGATTGGCTCATGGTCCCTTATTGTAATGTATTTGAGGCCCCTCCTTGAAGACCTTCCAAGATGACTCTGAGAATTTTTAAATTTTCAGAATCAAAAACCATAAGTCTTTGCCTTTGTGGTTACAAGGTTAGTAGTGCCCTGTGAGCACCACCTTCTGTCCTGTATTACAATGTATCTCATTGTGAGTATCACAGTAAGTTTATTTCAGATGATGATTTTGATCAAATGTCACCATAGATAGGTATTTTCTGGAAATTGCAAGTTTCGGGAGGGCAGGAATCAAATATTTTATCCCTGCCTAATGTGTCCAACTGTCCTAACATAGTGCTCTGTATCTTGTAGGTTGATCAACCAATTAATAGTACTTACTGAGTGTTTATTCTGTGAAGAGCTCTGGATTAAGTGCTTGAGAGAGTACAATAGAGGTAGTAGTCATGACCTCAATAAGGATTGTTGATGAGGACCATGTTTAGTGATTCAGTCAGAAGACTTGCTTTCTAATCCCAGCTCAGCCACTTGTCTGCTATGTGACCTTAGGCGACTTAACTTTTCTGTGCCTCAGGTATCTCATATGTAAGAAGGAAGCTTAAGACTGGGGTCCCCACATAGACCTGGACTGTGTTTGACCTGACATTATATCATACCTATACTTTATAGTACTTTATATCTACCCCGGTGTTTAGTACAGTCTTTGACACATAGTAAGCACTTAGCAAATACCATTAAAAAATATTTAATCATCACAATAATCACAATGATGGGAATAATCATAAGGATGATGTTGATGACTATTAGGTGATTTGAATCTATTAATTATGTCTCTGTAACCAATTTTCCATTTGTTACTCCCAGAAGATGTCCTACGAGTCTGACTTGATCAGTGACTTTTGGTGACATTCTGAGGAGCCAAAGTAAAGGAAAATGATAAATGATCCCTAAAGGAAAAAGTTTATCATTCATATAGTGACGATGCAACCTTTCCAGGAATGATTGAATTTATGGCTTCAGGAGGCTTTTCATCAACCTGACAAGCTTTCAGACATCCCAATTCCTAGGCCTCACAATCCCTTCCCTCACTACCTGCTGAAACAAAGCCAAGAAAAAAAGTGCACAGTCTTTCTTTCTCTTCAAATGCCCATTTTGCATCACATGCAGCCTTGATTTAAGCATGAGACTTTGTTGTTACCATCAGTGGAGAGAACGTGAAGTCACTTCTTGCTAACATTTAGTTCTCTCTTTCTGTTTTCCAAGAAACCAATGAGGCAGATCATCCTCAAGACTTGAAGTGTCTTAGTTACTGATTCTAGGTTAGTAGCTGAGAAGAACTCACTTTTTCTGGCCAAGCAAAAAAAAAAATCAGCATAGAACTTTTGTCATGATCAAGATATTGGGAAAGAAGATACCAATAGGTATATATATTTCAAACTATTTTAATAGTGGCACAGCAATAATCCCAGAATTGCAGTAGAAATAGCAGTAGAGATAACCTCCCCTATATCTGACATAATATTTTCCCTTCTTAAATAATAATAATAATATTGACATTTATTAAGTGCCTACTAGATGCCCACAAAGCACTGTCTGAGAGAGGAAGGGCAGGTGAGGAAAACTAGTTGGAGAGGTCAAGTTACTGCCCAATGAAATACAAAAGGTATTACCTCCCAGAACCACAGCACTTATGGACATATCTGGATTTATTTATTATTTATATTAATGTCTGTCTTCCCCCTTCTAGATTGTAAACTCATTGTAGGCTGGGAATGTTTTTATTTCACACTCTTCCAGTGCTTTAAACAGTGGTCTGCACACAGTAAGTGCACAACAAATGCGATTGAATGACTGAATGAATGAAGTGACAGGACCAGGACTAGAATCCATAAATCTTGACTCTGTCCTGTCCTCTAGCTGTGATGCTACACTCCTCTAATTTTTCCCATGTGCATCCTCCCTCTTGTGACTATATGTTCAATATTTACTTTCAGTAATTTATTTTGATTACTTTGTCTGAAGATACTTTAAAATCATTCCCCCATAGGCTAGAAGCACCTTGTGGTGAGAAACAGGTCACTTCACTTGTTCTGTACTTTCCAAGAACTGTGCACTGCAGAAAATGTTACTGCAGAGATTAACAATTTGGGTCCAAAAGGGCTCAAGGCAAGACAACAACTGACCCAAGCAGGTTGCTACTTATCATGTTACCCTGACATCTGCATTCTATGCAATTGTGTGCATTCTTAGACTTTGACAGTGTCCATTAATTACACTGCAATTTTGGATGGATTTAGGAAGTCTACAGAGTTAAAGATGATTTCTGGTGCAGTGAGAGGGTGGTCAAATCTTCCAGGAAATTGCTGTTAGACAAAGGAACAGTCAAAAGACTGAACCCAATCAATCAATCATATTTACTGAGCACTTTCTGTGTGAAGAGCACTGCACTGAATGTTTGGGAGAGTATAATATTATAGAGTTGGTCAACATATTCCCTGCCCACTAGGAATTTAACAGTCTCATAAAAAATGCACGCTGACACACACAGCTTAAAGATTTTCAACCTCTGTTCAGTTGAGTGGCCCTAAAAAAAGTACAAGTAACAAATCATCCCAATATTAGCTAACAGTGAGCCAAATACCACTAAAATCAATACTCTCAAAATGGATTTTATAAAGTTTAGTTTGGCTATGGCATGACCTAAGCTTTTCTAGAGAAGCAGCATGGCTTAATGGATAGAACACAGGCCTGATAATCAGAAGGTCATGGGTTCTAAGTCTGGTTCTGCCACTTGTCTGCTGTGAGACCTTGGGCAAGTTACTTCACTTCTCTGTGACTCAGTTACTCATCTCTAAAATGGGGATTGAGACTGTGAGCCCCTTGTGCGACAGGGGCTGGGTCCAACCCAATTTTCTTGTATCCACCCCAGTGCTTAGTGCAGTGTCTGGCACATAGTAAGCATTTAAAAAAATACTTACTATTATTGTTAGTGACCTGAAATAATTTTTCTCCTTCTGAGACACCTAATGGAGCTGGGGAAAATGGGCCTCAAAGTGACTGAGAAACTGATAATACATTTTTAGATAAGAAATGAGATATTTCAATTCAGTCTCTGCAGATTTTTTCTCACGTGGCCGCTCCATAATCACCATGTCAAAACCATTGTACGGTAAAAGTTGGTACATTACAAAATTATTGTTGCTCTTTCCTTCCATTCCTAGAAAAAGTACCACTCTGAAGAGCTGTGGAGCTCTCAGCTTCTTAGAAAGTGAGGAAGAATATATGTACATATATACATCTATATACATATATGTACATATACATATATATATATATATATATATATATATATATATATATATAATTATATAGAATAGATATATATAATGCTCTGCATGATTAATCATGACCTGTTGATTAGTGACTTAATACTATAAAATCAGAGTAAAGTCTTGTATTGTGGTTATGGCACTAATGCAATTCTAATGATTTTTTTTTTCTGACAAGTTACAGTTTGGAACATCACAGAAAATAAAATCAATAGACAGTGTCTGCATTCCTTTTTTTGGTTTGCATTGTGTGGCTTGTCTGTTTGCAGATCTTGAATATAGCCATTACACTGAGGTATAAATTAAGTGTCAACATATGTATTTTGGTCTAAAGAGTTACTTGATATTATGGTCTTATCAGTACTCCTAAGTGATTTTGATTCTCATGCTCCTCCCTCAGGGAACATCTAAATTAATTCCTTCAGGCCCACAGGGGATTATTTCTGAAGAGTTTCCATGCCAGACTTCAGGATGTGAAATTGTATTTTTAGAGGCCCGTAAGGGTGCATAAAGCTTCCATATGGTTGCCAGGGAATTGATTATGGAACTTTCATTTTCTTCAGGCCATTGGGCTATCTAGTGATGCACAAAACATCAGAGTACTAGTTGTCCAGAAGCTCATATATGTGCATATGCATGAGAAACATACTTGAAAAGTGTGGAGAGGCAGCATGTGGTGCCCACTGGATTTAAAGATGAAGCTAATGATGAGGTGATAATATCAATATGCGGCTGATAGTGTCCAGTGCATGACCAACAAGGCCAAAGCTCTTTGATCTCCAGGGAGATTATCCCTCGCTGAGCTGCTGCACTTGCCAACCTTTTGCCTGATGCCATTTTACCTCACCCTCCCTCTTCCTGGTATGATCTTCTTGAATCCTGAAGTAAAACTCTCCAATGGCAGAGATTTTAACCATCCTTTCCCTTTCACGTGACTCAAGATGGAAAAATATTGCTGTTCATAGCTGAAAATCAACAAGCAATTCAATCATTCAGTCAATTTTTTATTGAGTGCTTACTTTGAGTGCTCCTTGTGTGCAGGGCATCATATTAAACATTTAGAGTACATTCTAATGAGAGTTGATAGACATGTTCCCTGCCCATATGGAGTTACCTAGTCTTTGTTCTAGCTCTTCTCACAAAATGAATTCCCCTGCAAAACTTTAGCACATTAGTTAAACGTAATATATAATCCTGAACATTTTTTCTGCTCAAGATTAATTTAATTTCAAACAGTACTAGTTCCATTTGATAATGGCATAACCTATCCTAGGTGTGAGGTTGAATTATATATCATAAATTATCTGTGGCAATGTCTGTCCTCCCTTCCAGACTATAAGCTCTTTGTAAGCAGAAAATGTGTCTACCGACTTTGTTATAGTGTACTCTCCCACGTGCTTACTCTGCACAAAGTAAGTGCTCAGTAAATACCATTGATGATGATGACAGTATCTCATTAGTGTGGGACTCTAACTCCTTGGTTTCCAATGCTAGTACCGCCAAATCCAATGACCATACTCCATCCTAATCCTCCTTGACCTCTCATATGCCTTTGATACTGTTGACCACTCCTTTCTCCTGGAAAGATGATCCAGCCTTGACTTCATGGCCACTGCTCTCCTGGTTCTCCTCTTATATCTCTGACTGCTCATTCTCTGTCTCCTTCGAGTTCCCCTCCTCTGCCTCCTACCCTGTAACAGTGGAGGTCCCTCAAGGTTCAGTTCTCGATCCCTTTCTATTCTCCATCTACACTCATTCGCTTGGGGAACTCGTTCACTCCCATGGCTCAAACTACCATCTCTACGTGAATGATACCCAAATCTACATCTCCTCCACTGATCTCACTCCGTCTCTCCAGGTTCGCATCTCCTTCTGCCTACAAGACATCTTTACTTGGATGTCCTCCCTTCACCTCAAACTTAACATGTCCAAAACTGAGCTCCTTAACTTCCAAAGACTGTCCTCTCCCAGACTTTCCCATCACTGTAGATGGCACCACCATCCTTACTGTTTCCCAGGCCCTTAACTTTAGTGTTATCCTTGGCTCCTCTCTCTCATTCAACCCACATATTCAGTCCATCACTAAATCCTGTCAGTCCCACCTTCACAACATCGTTCAAAGCCACCCTTTCCTCTCCATCCAAACTGCTACCACACTAATAAAATCACTTATCCTATCCCACCTTGTTTACTGTATCAGCCTCCTTGCTTATCTACCAACCTTGTGACTCTCCCCACACCAGTCTATACTTCACTCTGCTCCCAAGTCATTTTTTCCACAGAAACCTTCAGGATGTGTTTCCCCACTCCTCAAGAAACTCCAGTGGTTACCCAATCACCTCTGTATCAAACAAAAACTCCTCACCATTGGCTTTAAAGCTCTCAGTTACCTTGCCTGCTCCTACTTCACCTCTTACTCTCCTACAACCCAGTCTGCACACGCACACTTTGCTCCTCTAATGCTAACCTTCTCAGTGTACCTCAATCTTGTCTATCTTGCTGCCGGGCCCTTGTCCATATGATAATAATAATAATAATGTTGATATTTGTTAAGCGCTTACTATGTGCAGAGCACTGTTCTAAGAGCTGGGATAGATACAGGGTAATCAGGTTGTCCCACGTGAGACTCACAGTCTTCATCTGCATTTTACAGATGAGGTATCTGAGGCACAGGGAAGTTAAGTGACTTGCCCACAGTCACACAGCTGACAAGTGGCAGAGTTGGGATTCGAACCCATGACCCATGACTCCCAAGCCCGTGCTCTGTCCACTGAGCCATGCTACATCCTGCCACTGGTCTGGAACACCCTCCCTCCTTAAATCTGAAAGACAATTACTCTGGCCCCCCCTTTCAAAGGCCTCCTCTGAGCCCTCCTTTCTTCTTCTCTAAGTTCTTTCCGCATCGCCCTGACTTGCTCCTTTTATTCTTCCCCTTTCCCAGTCCCACAGCACTTATGTAAATATCTGTATTTTACATATATATCTATATTAATGTCTGTCTCCCACTCTAGACTGTAAACTCATTATGGGCAGGGAATATGTCTATATTGTTTTTTACTTGCCCAAGAGCTGAGTACAGTGCTCTGCACACTGTAAGTGCTCAATAAATATTGTTGAATGAATGAATGAAAGAAAGATGGAGTTATATAAGGTAATAACTAAACTCTATCAATTTTCTCCTCAGTAATGTTACCATGAAAAACTCATAACGAAGCCAGGGTTATTTTTTTTCGGTTTTTTTTGCTTAAATTGTCTGTGCAATTGAAATTATTACTTTTCTAACCTGAACAATGATGGCCTCTTTCAGTTTTTACTGTGAAACAGCAGGTTCCAACACCAAATTGACATTTCAGAGCACTTTAGGGACCTGTCACAGGTCTTGCAGAAAAATTATATAGATTTGTTTGGGAGGAATTTAGTGAGGAATTATAAAGCTCCCTGTAGAACATTCACAATTCCTGGCAAATCTCACCGGCATTGATGGGTATTGACCCATTCCTGGCTTGAATGGCAGGGATGCTGTTCCAGACGTCTTGGACTGCTTTTTTTTTGTTGTTGTTTCATCCTATAAACAAGAAGCTTACAAGCTTATTCACCACACTCAAAATAACTTTGTTGTCTCCTGAAAGGAGCCTAGTCAAGCATCTTTGTCAGCATACTGCAGCATTAAATTCACTAATGTCATGGGCAAGGTCCTACTCACGAGGTTGGGAATTTTCTAGCTCAAATTCACCTTCCAGAGCTTCCATTTCCCTCACCAATGCCAGTATTCTTGAGTTATTTCTTCAATCAACCAGGACTACTTATTGAGCACTTATATGCAGAGCATTGTACTAAGTTCTTGGAAGACTACATCCTGCACCCAAAGAGCTTTAAATTTACTGAGAAAGTCAGACTTTAAAATTAATTTGCAAGTAGTGAAGGCAGTGGTTATCAGGATGTGTGCATAAATGTTTGGGGTTACGGGGGAAGAAGTAAATTCTTAAGGACTCCAGAGATATGGACTCAGGGGAATAAGTAGCGTAGAAAGGAGAAAAAATAGATAAGAAGATGTGAGACTAGTCAAGCAAGGTTTGCTGAAGGAGAGATGATTATCATAGGGATTTGAAGATGGGGAGAGAGGTGGTCTGTTAAGTGAAGTAGGAGGAAGGATGGTAGCAAAGTTTAACAGCAAGGAAGATGGGCCTGAGTGCTTACATTGGTATTGGAGAAGCAAAATGTGCTGGCTAGATTGTAGTAGGAGAGGAATGCGGGTAGAGATTAGGGAGAAAACTGATTGAGTGTCTTGAGGAAAGTGCATTATTATACCTTTCATTTTGGCTTTGAATTCACTTCTACCAGAGCTCAGGGCCAGTCATGAGAGAGAAGTCTGTTCCTTAGGATCCTGGGCTTCTTGACTTGCAGTTGCAATTGGAAATCTTGGAACAGAATGATTTGGATCTTATTTCCAAATACAATTTCTCAAATGAAAAGATAGAGCATCAGAGAGACAGAGGGCCCCAGTGGAGAGAGGGCATGATTGGAAGTTCCCTTCTGAGTGAGGAATGAGGAGGTCATCTGAGCCCTGAAACTGATTTGTGATTGTGTAATTTAAATGAGATTAGAATGATTTTTTTGTAATAAGACATTGATGAGTAGTGTCCCAGTACACCATGTCCCCAGATAACCCATAACTTGTGTACAGTAAGTTTTCCACACAGGCCCTGCAGTACTCGTGCATTGTCAGAACAAACATCCCTTATTTCCCATCTAGCACAATCCTGACTGTGATTGATTTCCTGGGTGACCTCAGGCTAGACACAGTTTCCCAGAGGGTCAGTTTCTCATTTACAAAATGGGGAAAAGTAGCACTCCACTCAATCTGGATTTATTTTTATGACTGAGAAAATGGGCATTGGAAAATGGGCACTTTGGTGATGGTCACTGCATAAAGGTAACCATTTGCAAGCCCAACCAATTGGTCTCCATGATGCTAAAGAAATTAGGATGCTGTATTTCACAGTCCATTCTCTTGTCATGTGATTGTCCCATCACCTCTCCTACATTTCTCTTCCACAGGATCACCACAGTGAAGCAGCAAGAAGTAGGGGATTTTCTGCCAGGCTATGCCATATGTGGTGAATATTTCTGGCAGAAGAAATACCCTAGGGCATCTCATCTGATGGAACGGGTTCTGACAGCCATCCTTCTTTGACAACGTCAAAGAGACGCCTCCCAACAACCAATCCAGAAACACAGCACAGTTACCCAAAGAATGAGTGAGATGTGAAGGGGTTCATTTATTCATTCATTCATTCAATAGTATTTATTGAGCACTTACTGTGTGCAGAGCACTGTACTAAACTATCCATTTCATTGTTTTTTTGTAACCATTGCTCCAGCAAGAGCATGACTAACATAGCCTTCAGCGCTGAGTGCACAGTGTTGACTGCTATCAGTGTTCCATCTCCACTTTAATCTCTGGGTTTCAATCCCAACTCTGCCTCTTGCCTGCTGGTTGACTTCTGGCAAGTCACTTATCCTCTCTATGCCTCGATATCCTCATCTGTAGTTGGAGATAAAATATCAATTCTTCCTCCCTCTTACATTGTAACCTCTGAGTGAGACAGGGACTGTGTCGAGTTGATTATATTGTATCTTACCCAGTGCTTAGTACAGTTTTTAGGGCACAATAAACACTTAACAAATACCATAGTTCTGTGCTTGGCACATTGTAAGTGTTTAAATGAGATTAGAATGATTTTTTTGTAATAAGACATTGATGAGTAGTGTCCCAGTACACCATGTCCCCAGATAACCCATAACTTGTGTACAGTAAGTTTTCCACACAGGCCCTGCAGTACTCGTGCATTGTCAGAACAAACATCCCTCATTTCCCATCTAGCACTATTAATTTTTATAGTTTGTGTTTGTTTTTTTTTTCTGCAGCTAATCCCTCACAAACGTGACAGGTCAAATATTGAACTCTGTCTTCCAAAATTCTCTGCTCCACCTAAATTTCCCATCACAGTTGACAACACACCACCATCTTCCCTGTCTTTCAAGCCATTACCTTGGTAGTATCCTTGATTTTTTCCTTTCTTCAGTGTCCATTTTCAGTCTGTAGCCAAAACCTGTTGGTTTTCCTCCTCAGGATTTCCAGACTCTTCTCCTTCCCCTACATCTAAATGTCCTCCACAGTGGCCCAGATTAGTGCTTTATCCTGACCAACTCTTCAGTCTTCCACTGGTCTCCCTACCTCCAATCTCTCTATTTACAGTGCATAACTCACTCTGCTGGCCTGATCGGTTTTCTAAAATGTGATTCTGTGCACAACTCACACCTCAAATGGTTGTCCATTTTTCTCCACATCAGGTAGAAAATCCTGACTGTTGACTTTGACAATCTCTTCTCTTCATTCATAGAGCATGGACCTATGTTCTAAATCTGACTCTGCCACGTATCTGCTGTGTGACTTCAGCTAAATAAAAAAACTTAACTTCTCTGTGCCTCAGTTACCTCGTCTGTAAAATCATAATTAAATGGTAATTAGACTGTGAACCCCATGTGGGACAGGGACTATGTCCAACATGAAAAACCTCTATATACCCCTGTGCTTAGAACAGTACTTGGCACATAGTAAGCACTTAAGAAATATCATAATTAATTACCTGTTGTCTCTCATCACAGTTCACCCTCTTTGTGCCTTTCAAGCTAACAGAGTCATTGTCTTTTCCTCCCTTTGCTACCAACCTCTCATTCAAGTCCTTCTTCCCAGCTGGAACTCTTTCTCCCTGTCATATGGCAAACTACAGCACTCCCCATCCTCGAAGTCCTTCTGAAATTATTTCTCCTCCAAGGAGCCTTCTCCACTTAATTTCTAATCGCCCCAGTTTATATTCCCACACTACCACTTCAGCACTCTGTGACACTTAAGTACTTATGACCTTTGTGAGAATAATATATATTATATTATAGAGAAGCAGCGTGGCTCAGTGGAAAGAGCACGGGTTTGGGAGTCAGAGGTCATGGGTTCCAATTCCCGCTCTGCTACTTGTCAGCTGTGTGACTGTGGGCAAATCACTTAACTTATCTGTGCCTCAGTTACCTCATCTGTAAAATGGGGATTAAGACTGTGAGCCTCACATGGGACAATCTGATTGCCCTGTATCTACCCCAGTGCTTAGTACAGTGCTCAGCACATAGTAAGCACTTAACAAATGCCAACGTTAATTATATATTCAATCAATCAATGACACTAATTGTGCTAAGGACTTGGGAGAGTACATTACAAGTGTTGGTAGACACGTTCCCTGCCCACATAAGCCTTTAGTCTACTATAGTGTCTCTCTCCCTTGTTAGACTGCAAGCTCACTGAGAGCTAGTACCATGCTTATTCATTCTTTTGTATAAATCACTAAGTAATATTAATTGAGTATTTATTGGCACAGAACAGTGAACTTAGTGCTAGGGAAAATATAACAGAGTTGGTGGTCACATTCCCTACCCACAAGGAGCTTACAGTCTATTGTACTCTGCCAAGAGCTTAGTACAGTGTTCTATACAAACAGCAGGCATTCAATAAATAGTATTGATTTGATTAATGTATTGACCATTGTGGAATTATTATGGAGGAAAAAGAAAAAGAAAAATGTCCTCACTATGGAGTCATTCTTTAATTAATTAATTAATCAATTATTCATTCATTCATTTATTCCCATTTAGCTCATTTAAAAGTGTAGCTAAGGTTGTCTTAACAATTTTCTCACAGCAAAGGATGATTTGCATAGTCTCCCAAATCTATAAATTCTCTAGGAAAACCCAAGAGGAGAATAGGGAGAGAGTTCTCCCCATTTTGCACCTGGAAGTGTTTATCATTCATATTTTCAGAAGGGAGAATCAGGATAATTATTCAATATTGAATCAACTTATTCACTTGGGTAGCCCCAAGAGGTTAAACAATCACATAGAATTCTGGAGCAGTTGATGACTTCCATCCCTCCCATCCTTCTCCAAAAGTTGGTTTCAAGAGAAGAATCAGTTTTAAGGTATACAAACTTTTCATCCCAGAAGTACTCCACCGCAAAGGCTGTCTACCATTGCCCTATTCCTCAATCAATCAATCGTGTTTATTGAGCACTTACTGTCGGGAGAGCACTAGACTAAAGACTTGGGAGACATAATAGAGTTAGCAGGCACTTTCCCTGCCATCATGGAGGAAAGGGCTCATTGCAAGTGTGCTCTGAGAGTTACCGTCAGTCTGGGAAAATAGAGTGAAGAGGGAGAGACCTTCTCTACTCTCCCCTGGTTCACTGAGGCCCATTCTGGCACCCAGGAGAGAGTTAAGATTAATTTTCCACAACCTTCCCATTTCTCAACCAGCCTCTACCTATGACTGCAAAAACACAGCATCTTAGCAAGCCTTTTTTGTATCCTAGAAAAAAGAAAAAAAAATCCACAGAGAGCCAGCCTTGTTTTCATGCTCAGACAAAAATACCATTAGAGCTTTTCTAAGTTATTGGCCTTTAACAAAACTCCACAGAACCCTCCGGTACTAAGAACACAAGAAACTTCCTCCCAATGGAGAATTTCTAACGGTAGTTATGAACACCCAGGAATAAAGAAACGGGATGTAAATTCTTACAAACTTCAAATACGACGAGCTCAGTTAACAGGACTCTAGGGTGCATAAAAATGTTTGGGCTGTACAGAATTGAATCAAACTCAGAAGAGTATATGCTTTTTTCAAAGGCTCACATTACTTCAAGGTAAATGTGATGGTGGGGAGGGGAGAAGGAAGATGGGGAAGATGTTTCAGCCTCCCAGTTGCTGTGGGTATATTCCCTCATCCACTTTTGATCCGTCTCTCTTTTAAAGACTAGAGTTTTCCATATTAGTGTTTTTTGGGTTTTTTTTACAATCTTCCAAGTTGTTGAGTTCTGCTTAAGGAGAAATATTTTATGGCCTATACATTTTGTAATGGCATACACTTTCCATTTTTCCTATTAGATTAAGAAAACTATTCCCTGAAGCTGTATTCAGCCATATCAGAGAATTTTACCAAATCCAGGGCTTCTACTGCACCTTACTGCAGTGACTGGGAGATTTTTAATTCTCTCCTTGGAAGTGAGGTCTTATAAGCCAGAATTCTCATACAATTACATCCTGCAAAACAAAATAATAAAGTGCAGCACTAGCATAAATTTTGCGCCTCTTTAATTGAAACATTTACCAGAAAACAGAATGAGAGCAATGCCTTTCAATCATGCTAAACAATGGATAAATGGGACACATTCCTTTTCAATGACACATTTTTTTTTAGCTGTCTACAAGCCTATTCACAGTTGCGTTTTCTAGCATAAGTTTCCCACTCTGTTACTTTACAGCAGGTCCATTTCAAGCTGTGCTTTGAAGCTGTTGACTCTGAAAAGTACTATTAATTTTTGAGAACTGTGTTTTAAGGTGTAATACTCTCCCCGAGGTTTGTTCTCATTTGGTGTGGAAGGAATCCTAAATAAAACTCAGGAAAAAAAAATAAAAAAAATTTCCATATTGTAGCTGATAAATGAATTAAGTTTGTGTAAATTGAGTCAGTTTATATTTAAACGCTCAAGCATATTGCTCATTTATTCATTTTTATTCAAATGGAAAAGAATGACAAGAATACTCAAGTCATTCGAAGGGAGAAAATGGAGGTGTAAAATATGTTTAGGTAGCAGCATTTCCAAAGAATGACTTCTGAAGTAGATATTGAACAGAAGAGCAGTGAAAGGACAGGAGGGTGAGGGTGAGGACAGGGGATATGTGAGAATCTGCTAGCCCAGTTTGGAAATTGCAAGGCAGGATTCAAATCATCGATTCTTTTAAGACTGAGCCAGTCTTAGAAAAAAAGAGGAAAATAGGCATGAAGGTAGAGGGGAAATAGAGAAGGGAAAAGGGATCTACTTTCCCCTGGTTTGTAGGTGAAGTCACCAATGATGTGAATGTAGTAGGGTGTGCATTTGTGCCTGATGGGACAAATGTGTGACACTTTTTTGCTCATTGCTATCCTTTTGACTTCATTCCTGTAGTCCCTTTCAAGATCATTACCTCCCCTCTTGGTGTCACAATCAATCAACAGTATTTATTGAGTACTCTGTGCAGTGTGCTGGACCACTGTGACATTGTGGGAACACCCTGTTCTCCTGGAAATGTTATTCATTCAGTCGTATTTATTGAGCACTTAACTGTGTGCAGAACTCTGTACTAAGCACTTGGGAAGTACAATTCAGCTACAAATAGAGACAATCCCTGCCCACAATGGGCTTACGGTTATCTTTCCTTTTCTTCACCCTCACTGCCCTCTCCTGTTTCTCCTCCTTTCTCTCTGACTGCTCTTTCTCATTCTCCTTCGCTGGTTCCTCCTCTGCCTCTGACCCCACTGACTGTTGGAGTCCCTCAAGGCTCAGGTCTGGATCCCCCTCTATTCTCCATTTAGCGCCCACTCTCTTGGAGAACTCATTTGCTCCTATGAATTCAACCCTCAGCTCTACGTGAATGATTCCCAAGTCTATCTCTCCAGCTCTGATCTCTCCTTTTCTGCAGTCTTTCATTCTCTCCTACATTGGGGACAACTCTATTTGGATATTCTGCCAATGTTTCAAACTTAATATGTCCGAACAGAACTCATCCTCCCACATGAACCAGTCCTCTTCCTGCAGTTCCCATCACCAGAGACACCACCACTGTTCTGCTTGTCTCACAAGTTCATGACCTAGGCATGACCCTCAACTCATCACTCATTCAATCTGCCATGAAATCCTGTTGGGACTACCTTCACAACATCGCTAGAATCCACTGTTTCCTTTTCATTGGGAAGTTGCTTCAGAGAAAGCAGCATGGCTTAGCTTAGACTTGGGAGTCAGGGGTCATGGGTTCTAATCCTGGCTCTGCCACTTGTCAGCTGTGGACAACTTACTTTACTTTTCTATGGCTATTTCCTCATCTGTAAAATGGGAATTAGTACTGGGAGCCCCATGTGTGACAACCTGATTACCTTGTATCTACCCCAGGGCTTAGAACAGTGCTTGGCACATAGTAAGTGCTTAACAAATGCCATCATCATTATTCTTATTCATACAAACTGCTTTCATCCAAGCATTTATATCCTGTCTTGGCTAATGTATCAGCCTCCTTTGCTGACCTCACTACTTCCTGTCTGTCCTCTCTCTAGTCTATACTTCACTGTGGTGCCAAGATCTCCATTTACAATGCTTATTGAAAATAAGAACTCAACAATAATTATCAATATTAATTATCCATGTGTATGCTAATAAACTTCTGAAACAGAGTGAATAGTGGATAGAACGGGGGCCTCGGAGTCAAAAGCACCTGGGTTCTAATCAACTTGTCTGCTGTGTGACCTTGGGCAAGTTACTTCACTTCTCTTTGCCTCAGTTACCTCATCTGTAAAATGGAGAATTAAGATTGTGAGCCCCACGTAGGGAGGTTTTGTGCCCAACCCAATTTGCCTGTATCTCCCCCAGCAGTTAGTGCAGGGCCTCACATATTGTAAGTGCTTTGTAAATGCAACAATAATAATAATAATGATGATGCAATAGATAATGCAGACCCTCTAGGCTGTAAACTCCTCATGGGTAGGGAAATGTCTTCCAACTTTATTCTATTGTAATCTCCCAACCTCTTGTCTCTCCCTGCTTCAGTCTATACTTCAGTCTGATGCCCAGATTACCTTTCTACAGAAACTCTCTGGGCATGTCACCCCCCTCCTCAAAAATCACCAGTGGTTGCCTATCAACCTTCGCATAAAGCAAAAACTCCTCACTCTTGGCTTCAAAGCTCTCCATCACCTTGCTTCCTCCTACATCACCTCCCTTCTCTCCATCTAAAGCGCAACCCGTACACTCCTCTCCTTCGGTGCTAACTTTCTCACTGCCTCGTTCTCACTTGTCCCGCCATCGACCCCTGGCCCACGTCCTACATCTGGCCTGGAAAGCCTTCTCTCCTCACATCCAACAAGCTAGCTCTCTTCCCCCCTTCAAAGCCCTACTGAGAGTTCACCTCCTCCGGGATGTCTTCCCAGACTGAACCTCCCTTTTTATTTGCTCCTCCTCCTCTCCCCATCACCTCTACTCCCTCCCTCTGCTCTACCCCCTTCCCTGCACCACAGCACTTGTGTATGTTTGTACATATTTATTATTCTATTTTTTTATTAATGGTGTGTATATATCTATAATTTTATTTATGTATTTTGATGCTATTAATGCCTCTCTACTTGTTTTGTTTTGTTGTTTGTCTCCCCCTTCTAGACTGTGAGCCTGTTGTTGAGTAGGGATTGTCTCTATCTTGCCGAATTGTACTTTCCAAGTACTTAGTTCAGTGCCCTGCATTCATTCATTCATTCAATAGTATTTATTGAGCGCTTACTATGTGCAGAGCACTGTACTAAGCGCTTGGGATGAACAAGTCGGCAACAGATAGAGACAGTCCCTGCCGTTTGACGGGCTTACAGTCTAATCGGGGGAGACGGACAGACAAGAACAATGGCGATAAATAGAGTCAAGGGGAAGAACATCTCGTAAAAACAATGGCAACTAAATAGAATCAAGGCGATGTACAATTCATTAACAAAATAAATAGGGTAATGAAAATGTATACAGTTGAGCGGACGAGTACAGTGCTGTGGGGATGGGAAGGGAGAGGTGGAGGAGCAGAGGGAAAAGGTGAAAAAGAGGGTTAAGCTGCGGAGAGGTAAAGGGGGGATGGCAGAGGGAGTAGAGGGAGAAGAGGAGCTCAGTCTGGGAACGCCTCTTGGAGGAGGTGAGTTTTAAGTAGGGTTTTGAAGAGGGAAAGAGAATCAGTTTGGCGGAGGTGAGGAGGGAGGGCGTTCCAGGACCGCGGGAGGATGTGACCCAGGGGTCGACGGCGGGATGGGTGAGACTGAGGGACGGTGAGGAGGTGGGCAGCGGAGGAGCGGAGCGTGCGGGGCGGGTGGTAGAAAGAGAGAAGGGAGGAGAGGTAGGAAGGGGCAAGGTGATGGAGAGCCTTGAAGCCTAGAGTGAGGAGTTTTTGTTTGGAGCGGAGGTCGATAGGCAACCACTGGAGTTGTTTAAGAAGGGGAGTGACATGCCCAGATCGTTTCTGCAGGAAGATGAGCCGGGCAGCGGAGTGAAGAATAGACTGGAGCGGGGCGAGAGAGGAGGAAGGGAGGTCAGAGAGAAGGCTGACACAGTAGTCTAGCCGGGATATAACGAGAGCCCGTAATAGTAAGGTAGCCGTTTGGGTGGAGAGGAAAGGGCGGATCTTGGCAATATTGTAGAGGTGAAACCGGCAGGTCTCGGTAACGGATAGGATGTGTGGGGTGAACGAGAGAGACGAGTCAAGGATGACACCGAGATTGCGGGCCTGAGAGACGGGAAGGATGGTCGTGCCATCCACGGTGATAGAGAAGTCTGGGAGAGGACCGGTTTTGGGAGAGAAGATGAGGAGCTCAGTCTTGCTCATGTTGAGTTTTAGGTGGCGGGCCGACATCCAGGTGGAGACGTCCTGGAGGCAGGAGGAGATGCGAGCCTGAAGGGAGGGGGAGAGGACACACAGTACACAGTAAGCGCTCAATAAATACGATTGAATGAATGAATAAGTATTATATCAAGTAGTTAATATAGTGCTTTACGCACCGTAAACAATAAATGCCATGAATTTCGAGCATGATTGCTTAGTAAGGTTTTTTTCCAGGAATTTCTTCAAAATTTACATTTTTCTCATCATTTCTGTTACCATGAAAGGTTCCCTCATCATAATGGTTTTATTAGTTCTTGTGACCAGAGATAATTTATGTTGCTAATCTTGAAGCATCTGTCAAGAGCCCAGTTATTAAAAGCCATGAAAATGATTTCCATGTTGAAATCTGAACAAATCATCACCCATTCCAGGGCTTAATTTCAGAATCCAGTACTTAGAAATTCTTGGCATCATCATCCCAGATCTCCTGATTTCATGATAGTTTTTACACCCTGCTGTTGAAGAAGCATGTTCCCCCATCACTTCCTCATTTTCTTTTTTCTTTTTTTTTTTTGTTTCCCATTTAAAAAATCTGTGTAGCAAATTGAGCCTGACACGCTGCATGGCATATGAACCACACAAAATGTTTTGAGATTTTGAAAGCTGTGAAAATACGAATCTGCTTGATCCTTCTCCTGCCCTGACTTTTCTGAGAGCACTTAGTCTTAGAGTTAATTCCTTGAAGGATTAGAAATATATTTTGGCTTAATAAAGCCAATGGCAGTCCTTAAAAATTATGAGCAACTCCCAAACAATCATAATACAATTCTACAGATGGATAAGAAGTGATATGCCAATTGTAAATGCTGTACTAATCTAGTTTAATTGAGGGAGGAGAAGAAAAATTGTAACCATCTCTATTAGATTTTAAGGTATTTTGGGGCAGGGATTTGGTATACCAGCAGAGTAGACATGTTCAGTGGTCAACACACCATAAGTGGTCAATAAATACTACTGATTGGTCATGAGAAGGCTGAGGTGACTGTAATCTTTGCAACTGCATAACTCTGAGGAATAAAACACTGGTTATCCTTCCATGGGGGATAGATGGGTGGGTGAATTGGAACATGGGCAGTAAGGATCAGTGACCTTTTCAGAAAGATTGAGAATTAAACATTTGTTATTCTTTGTGATGGTCTTGGCTTTCTCCTTGGAGCAATTCCTACCCCAACATATTTATTGGGTGAGGTAGTCTTCCCTTTCATCCTGAACACAGGTTTTTTGTGAGTAGAGGTTGTGGTTTAGACCACAGGTTTAATAGAGTCAATTAACATCAAATAATATCTGCAGATCTGAATTAGAGAAATAGTTTTATTCATGTGGGTGATTTGGAAGGGATTATTAATTGTCACTGTTTCATTCAATCCCCCTCCTTCATAAAGAGCATGACAATAATAATAGTAATAATAATAATATGATATTTGTTAAGCACTTACTATGTGCCAGACACTGTTCTAAGCTCTGGGATACATGCAAGGTAATTGCATTGGACACAATCCCTGTCCCACATAGGACTCGCAGGCTTACATCTGTAGCTGCTGTTTAGAATATAAAAAATGAGGGTTTGTAATCTAGATATGCACTCATAGCTCTTTTCTCCTTCCCCTGAAAACCTGCATTGTCAAAATACATACTTCTTATTGCTGGTTGGAAGAGAAACTTTTTATAACCCAAATGTAATGTTTGTATTATTGCCAGAGGTCTTTAGGTAAAAATCAAGCAGAAGGTGGATAACAGTGAATAGACTTGGACTCTTCAATATGCATGAAAAGAGACTGAATTCATACAGAGAAATAGAGCAATAAATTTTTTAAAATCCTAATTGCAATCAGCCCATGTTCATCTAAGTTTAGGAGTCATGGTAAAGTCAAATGGCTTAGAAAGGTGCACTTTAAAATGGACTAAATTTGCTGTTTCCAAAATTATGTTTTCCAAGTAAACAAATTGACAATTTAGAAACACAGAGTTAAAGTTAAGGTCAATGGACATAGAATAGAGGTCTTAGTGTTGCATTTTGCACTTTTCCTGAATTTTTCATGATGCCAAGATCATATCTGTTGTGCCACATTGAGGTTTTCAGAGAGCATGATTGAATATGTTCTTTGACCATCTGTCGAGCAGTAATCTGGCTAGAATCCTACAAGCACTAAAAACAGGGAGGTTCCCCTGTAGTTTCCACCATCAAATCTCTCCCCTTATTTCTGGAAAATATGATTTATGTTTAGCGTTTCTAAAGTCTCTCAGTGCATCTCCTCAGTGCTCCAGCTTTAATCTTTAATTTCTACCATCCTTTCTTGCTCCCAATCTCATGAACTTTTATACATAAGTTTTGAGTGCCTTTGAGGGTCCATAAAAAAGCCAATGAAGACATGCTGCTACAAAGATGTTAGTTTGATCTGTACCAGACATTTTGCTAAGGTGAAGAACTGTTGAGCATGAGATGAGAAGCAGTGTGACTTAGCGGAAAGAGTACAGTTCGGATAGTCAGAAGAAGTAAGACATAATCTCAGCTTTCCTACTTGCCTGCCTTGTGACTTTGAGCAAATTATTTAACTTCTCTGTGTCTGTTTCCTCATCTGGAAAAATATGAGCAAGATGCTCATCTTGCTCCTATTGAGAATGTGATCCCTGTTTGGAATGGGGACTGTGTCCGATTTGCTTATCTTGTCTCTACCCCAGTGCTTAGTAGAGTGTTTGCTTGGCTCCTGGTAAATGCCTAAGTATCACTGTTAGTAGTGATAGTATCTCCTAAGCACTTACTGTATGCAGAGCACACTCTGCTAAGTACTGGTTAAGAATATATATAGGAGGAAATTAGACATGGCTGCTGTTCATTGGGAGGCTCCTTTTCGTTGTTATTCTTATCATTATTAATTCACTTTCCATCATATACTTCTCTTTCAGTGCTGTTAATTTAGAAGCTAGGGTTTGTTCTTTTCTCACTGTTCTACAATGGTGCTGTTGCTTTTTTTATGCAGATCACTCCAACAGATTGGAGTCTTTAATGACTGATAGTCATTTTTTCTCATTTCAGCAAAAAACAAACCAGGCTACCTTGGGTAGCATGGGGTGGCAGCAAGGAAATCTGTGGAAACTAGTTTTGCTGAATGAGGTGCTGAGTTTTGTGATTTGGGCTGAAGTTCTGCTTCATAGGGTCACCCTCTCTTCCATGAAGGCTATTACAAAAATTGATTTTACTTCTGCCATGTGGATTTCCTCTTGTTTTGAATTATCAATGGATGCGACTTGCCAAAAGATCTAACATCAAGGCACAAATTCGGCTCCTGGGTACTGTCGATACCAGGCAGGGCAATCCACATAGTTCAAGAGTTAATGGGATTTTAGTGACCCAAATGTGGCTTTTTCTGTAAACCTAACCAGGGCTAACAAAAGAAATGCTTCCAAAATGGTTTTAACCACAAGTGATTTTAATAGTGCATGTAGAGGGAGGAAGTGGCTTTCTTCACCTTCCTCATTTCAGAGATAAAGAAAGCCTTTCTGATAAAAGCAAAGAAATCAAAAATTGATATTCCCTTGAGAATAAGAGGATAAAAGGAGTTCCCCTCCTCTTCACTTCCCTTCCTTCATTTTCTTCCTCTTCATCCCTGTCCGAACCCTCCCACATTCTGGAAGATGGTCTCCACAGCTTCCATGATTTTCCAGAGAGGCCTGAAATTATCCAAGTAGTGTGGAGAGCAATACCATCTCAGGTGATTGTAGAGCTTCTAGGGAAGGCTAAAGCAGGGTCATCAGAGCTATCCAATTCTCCCTAATTGTTTCCCATCTCAGGCCTCCCTATTTTGTGAATCATGGTGGTTGGGGAGGCATAGGGTTGGGGACTAGAGACTGAGTTCCCAGATCCTCCCTGCTGCTTAATAATTGTGGTATTTGCTAAGCTCTTACATTGCTCTAAGCACCACATTAAATATAGGGATAGATGTAGTAGCATGGCATAGTGGCAAGAGCGCAGGCTTGGTAGTTATAGAACATAGGTTGTCTGCTGTGGGACCTTGGGCAAGTCATTCCACTTCTCTGTGCCTCAATTCCCTCATCTGTAAAATGGGGATTAAATCTGTGAGCCCCACGTGGGACAACCTAATTACCTTGTATCTATCCCAGAGCTTAGAACAGTGTTTGGCACATAGTAAGTGCTTAAAAAATACCCAAATTATTGTTATTATTATTATAATCAGGTTGGATACTGTTAATGACACTCATAGTCTAAGAGGGAGAACAAGTATTGAATCCCCATTTTACAGATGAAGAAACTGAGGCATAGAATACTTGAGTGACTTGCTTAAGGTCAAACAGCAGACAATTAACAGAGCCAGAAAAAGAACCCAGGTCCTCTGACTTCCAGGCCTGTTCCCCTTCCACTAGGCCATGTTATTTATTAATAGCTGTCCACACCACAAGAACCATGTTCTGGGATTTGGAAGTCAACTGCGGGAGAAGAAGAAATATTTTTCCATACTGTTCAATCTGGAATGATGAGAGAAAGACATTTTGCTAGGCTCTCTCCTGAGTAGTACAATCACTGATTTGTACTGTTGGTGTAGACCACTGTACTGAGCGATAAGCACTGAATTAGGTGCCTTTTCAGGTGTAAACATCTGTACTGAATGCCTACTGTATAAAACGCTGTACTGGTCTTATGTATTTAGAGCACTGTCCCAGACATCTAGCCAAACTAATTCTCTTCTCCTCTTCAAAGCCCTAGTGAGAGCTCACCTCCTCCAAGAGGCCTTCCCAGACTGAGCTTCCCCTTTGCCCTCTGCTCCCTCTGCTGTCTCTCTACCCCTCTTTCACCTCCCCTCAGCTAAGTCCCCTTTTATCCCCCCGTTTCCCTCTGCTCCTTCCCCCTCCCTTCTCCTCCCCTCAGCACTGTGCTCATCCACTCATTTGTATATATTTTTATTACCCTATTTATTTTGTTAATGAGATGTACATTCCCTTGATTCTATTTATTGGTATTGTTTTAATGAGATGTACATCCCCTTGATTCTATTTATTGCTATTGTTTTTGTCTGTCTGTCTCCCCCAATTAGACTGTAAGCCAGTCAATGGGCAGGGACTGTTTCTATGTATCGCCGATTTGTACATTCCAAGCGCTCAGTACAGTGCTCTGCACATAATAAGTGCTCAATAAATACTATTGAATGAATGAATCTAGTCTGTTCAAGGAATTACACACTAAACACTTAGAGTCTTGCAATATGAATTACTGCCATAGCATATGATCTTGAGCTTTCAATCAATTAGTGTAATTTTGCTTCCTGTTACCAACAAAGGACCCTCAGAAAGTTAGAAGCCTTTCAAACTGATCCACAGAACCCCCACCTTAAGTTGTAATCTTCCTCCACACAGAAACACAAGAAGTAAAAGGTTTGATGTGTGAATATTTGTCACCATGGCAGTTTTTGGTTAGACCATCTGAAAAATCAAGCTCTACTCACGGAAGGCCTACACACCCTATGGAGAAGTGGACAGACCCAAATCTTACCTTTTTTATAAAGTATTTGTTAAGCACTTACTATGTTCCAGACACTGTACTAAGCACTAAGATAGATAAAAGATAATTAGATTGGACTCAGTCCATGTCCCACATGGATCTCACATTCTCAATTCCCATTTACAGATGAGGTAAATGAGGTCTGGAGAAGTTAAATGATTTAACCATGGTAAAATAGCAGACAATATGGGTTGGGATTTGAACCCAGGTCCTCTGACTCCCAGGCCCATGCTCTTTCCACTAGGTTATGCTGCTTCTTCTCTATGCCTTTCCATGACACATTCCCTTTATAATTGTAGCTCTAAGGGAAAGAGAGTGGCTGGGAAGAGACAAGATACTAAGCTGCCTACTTCTAACTCTATCTATGGGCTGAGGCTGCAGCTAATTTTGTGATTTGTGGTGTGTGACCTAAATCACTTGTATTCTAAAAGGAATCATTTCTATCTCTCCGCTCCTCACCACTGGCCCCAGTTTCATTCCTCTTCCTCAAAAGCCTGCCCTGAAGACAGGGAGACCTGCCAGAGCACATCTGATAGCAGAATTTGTCCTTGTAGTAATAATGGCTACATCAGCTCCACAAATTGTTTTTAAAAGTCAGAGGGATATCTCTAGGCTCTTCCACTGATCAATACATTCTATCAATGCCTATAAGGCATATAAATATGGACTGTGCTGATTTAGTCATCCATTATTTACCCACAAATCCTTAGAACACTTCAGGAAAAAAGGTGACATGCTTCAGAAGGTTAAATATGTCAGACCACAGCCATATTAATTGAATTGACAAGAACTGAAGAAATTATTTTAAAATGATTTTAAAAAATAAATGAGAGGTGGAGAGAGAGAGAGAGAGAACGAATGAGAATGGGAAGTCTATGAATCATTCAGGCACGTAGGAAATTATCTGTGAAGGGTTTCCATACAGAGCTTCAAGATTTTAGGATGTGAATTATCCTTTGGAGGCCTGTAAGAATTCTTGAAGTTTCCAACTGCTGCTAACAACGTGGTTATTATGGGCCACTGTGCTACCTAGTGATGCTTCAAACAGTGTGGAAACTGTTTTGCAGAAGCTTATGTATGTATGAGAAAATATATGATAACATAAGTGGTATAGAGTGAGAGAGGAAAACAGAGGAGATCACTAAGAACTTTGGGTTCAAAGATGATCCCACTGATCAATCAAACAATGGTATTTACTGCATGTTTGAGATGTGTTGAACACTGTACAAAGCATTTGGAAGAGTACAGTTCAGCTGGCAGATACAATGCCTGCCTTCAAGGAGCTTACAGTCTAACAGGTGAGAATGACATTAAATTAATCTCCCTAAAGGAAGCAACCAGATATAAGAGTTGATATATAAGTGCAGTGGAGGTAAAAAGTGATCATGGGTAAGGGCGAATGACTACCATTTTCACTGAAAGTACACAAAAATAGTCCTGAGCTGCAATATGGTACTAGCATTCCAATGCCTTATTGCTAGCTCCTCTAGACTTCAAGGTCCTTGTGGGCAGGGAAAATGTCTTCCAACTCTCTTGTATTTTGATCTCTTAAGCATTCAGTACAGTGGTCTGCACACAATAAGTACTCAAATAACACTGATTGATTGGTACGGGTTATGACGTTTCTAGAGCCCAAGCCCTAAGCTGATCTATCTTCTCCTTTCTCATTTTTTTCTGTCTGTGGACTTCTGGGAGATCACTACAGCAGAGGGCACATCCTAACCTGGATCAGTTGAGAAATGGGTTACTCTCCTTGATCAAAGGCTTTGGCAAAATTCGAAGAGCAATCAGTTGGCTTGGAAACAGAAACCATCCTCTGTGCATCAAACTCATTAGGGTAGCTAGTCACTGCCCTTAGGTGCAGATGATATGGGAAAAAGTAATGTTTGTTCATGGGTTTTCTCAGACACACTCATATGCATAGGTAGGTTTCAGGTTTCACCATCAGGGATGTCACCTTGGAAAATCAAATACACCTGGGGTACGTAGCTATCAGAAACATTTACAGTGGAAGAAGGAAGATTTTTGTGAAGTATTTTCCTTGTGGATGGAGAACATATCTAACTGAATTATATTGTATTCACCCAAGCACTTAGTTCAGTGCTCTGCACACAATGAATGCTCAATAAATGTGATTGATTATGTTGATTTGAATAAGTTGACTTGAAAGGTTTGACTATGGCTACTCTATAAAATGTCAGGAGTAGGTGTAAAAAGGGAAATAAATGTATTCATACAGTTGCACATACATGCATATATTTGCACATGTACTACTGGATAGTTTTAGACATTTTCAAGGAGATAAATAAACCACTGAATAGCGCCTAAAGCAGAGTCAGTGAATGAGAAACCAAAAGGAGGCTATGACCGGCGAAGCAAATTTTGAATTGCTTTCTCTAAAGATATGGTGTGCAATCTTCTAATCAATAGACTTTGTAAAATATGTACTCTGGAAAAACTCCAGTGATTAGCTTTCACAAATAACTTCTCATTAATTTTACCCATTATCTCTCTGCATATCAAGTCATTGTATTAAATTTAAATCTTACCACGTGAAAAATTTTAATTTCAAAACATGCAAAGCTACCACTGAATAAAGGATTGAAATAACGTAAACCCTTTCTTTTTTGGTATCTTTTACTCTTCTATGGCCAGAAAACCATTTAATGGATTTGTTTACCTTTTTTTTATTTTTGAGAAGTATATTTATAACAGACCTGACAACTAGTAACTGAGTCTTCGATGGTAGGATATTGAGGCATAACAAGCAAAAAAATCTCTCACATCAGTGAAGTTTATTGGCAATGTTCCATGAAGCTCCATTACAGAAGTCATAGCATCCCCCATGTTAATTATAATGTCTTTTCATTAACAGGTGCTGAAATTTCTGAATGCCAATTTATTTAATTTGGAATTTATTTTTTTTAGTTGCTTTTGAAACTTTTTTATCTTCCAGTGACACCCCAAAATTAATTCATAACAGAAACTCTATAGTCCCCTAAAGGCCTGGTTTATAGATGATAGATGTAATAAGATGATGACAGTAAAAGAGTTATCAAAGACTTAAGTAAATGTACTATATGTGATGTTTTTGTGGTAGCTTAAAAAAAAGAAAATGGTGAAAATAAAAGAAAACCAGAATCTTTGAATTTGCAAAAGAACTGACATAAAGTTACATTAACAGAACTGTCATGGACAAAATATACTCTTTTGAAATAAGGACTTCAATTAGTCATATTAGGATTTTGGAAGAATTATATCTGATTTTTTTTCCCTTGGCCTTGATGCTTTAATTTTCAAAATAAGATGCATACCCCTTTCTATTTAAAATGTTTGTTGTTGTTTTTTTAAATAAAATCAGATTTCCCAGCAATCTGAAGGTGTTCTGGACAATTTGGAGAAATTCTTCATTTTATAAAGTAATTGTGAAATTCTACAAAAGGATGACCCTGTTTATGAAGACTATGTAATTAGTATCTTCCTATGGATGAATTTATGCCAGTCGGGGTTGAAGATTGGAAGAGATTGCCCTCAGCATTATGTCAAGTTCATTTTTGCACTTTAATAGGTTCTTTCTGCTGACCATGATTTTACTAGAAATATATTGAATACACTTGCAGTTCATCAGTTACAGTGTACTCATTGGTCAAATGGAGTGTTTGGCAAAATGCTAGGAAATGGAAGAAATGCATATCATGATTAGTCCACGATAAGCATAAAAGCATTTCTCAATATATACAACAATATGGACATATATCCTTGCCAAAGTCAAATTAGCATTTATGGATTTTGCTGGAGCCCTGGTATGATAAAATAAATAAACCAAAGGGGAGCTTTAGTTTTTATGAGGCAAAAGAAGTTGGCATAAAATTAAAATGTTACAGGTGGAAATACAGGTTTTTTAAGTTGACTGAACTTATCATTAGTCAAAGAGGATAGCAATGATTTAATATTAACATCTTTTCGTTTGTAATCATGTCTACAGCAAATAAAGTAAAATAGTTCATTCCCAATCAGGATTAACATGCCTTCATGAACATGTGTAAGTACCCAAAAAAGTATTGGATCCTTAGCCTTGAGGTTGCATGGGATCACTATCATTACACTTGCCAAGACATCTTTGAAAAAGTATTCTGATTACAAGTGTGGCAATGTCACTCAGCAATGCAACCAATTCACTATGTAGCATGTTTTTGGTTTCAGGACTAAATCTTTGTCAGGACTTCTGAAAAAGTGTTCTAAGTGCTATTTGTATATTTTTTAGTATTCCATGATATATTTTCCTTCCTTTATTTCATTTATACATTTCCTTTATTGCAAGAAAATCATATGGGGTTTGATAAAACTCATGAGTTTTATATATATATATATATATATATATATATATATATATATATATATATGAGTTTCATATATGCGTTTCATACATACACACATATATGTAGAGGTATGATCAGCCAATCCATCAGTGATAATTATTTACCACTTTGTGCAGAGCACTATAATAAGTGCTTCTGAAAATACAATACAGCAGAGTTGGTAGCCACAATACTTCCCCATAAGGAACTTACAGTACACCATACACAGTAAGTGCTAAATAATTACATATGTAGATATATATAATTTATACGTATATATGACTGGGCATGTGCATGTGTTCAATGATCCAGGATAGAGCCATCTTTCTTTTTCGGTACACAGTGTTTCTGATAACATAGAAATGCATATTTCAGTGTTTATGACCTCCCAGAGAGATTTCACAAAAGGGCTCAGGAGAAAATTGGACTTTTGGAAAGGAAGAAGTATAAGATGGCATTGTTCCTTGTTCACTTGAAAATTTTTTATGAAGAAGGACAGTGCTCAAGCACCTTCAGTCATCATGACAAAGTTGCTGATTGATAAATTTATTCTGTGAAATGTTAATGTTTTATCTATATAGTCTGTATACTGTCAAGACCTAATCCTTTTCCAGAGTAAAAATTCTGTTATCAGCACAATGTGATAAAATGTCTCATTCTGCTGGGGAATGTCTCCTTCTAAAGGATCACCTGTTTGAACTCTTCTAGATAAATTAACTTTTCTGCAGCCAGAAGTGTTACTTAGATGACTTGCTCACATTTTACATTTTGGCAGTACTTAGAAAATATTTAACTATTCAGTCTTCTTGACACATCAAAAATAAAAATTATTATCCTTGCCTTTACAGATGGCAAAATGAAGACTACAAGATTAAATGGTTTTCCAAAGGGGAAACCTTTTACTTAGGGATGATCTTGGACTGGCGCTGGTAGAGACAGAACCTCATGTAATTGGGATTTTAGGATTGGGATCTTCTTAGAAGCAGTGATCTCAAGATGAAAATATTTGGTGGAATAATGAGGAGGTATAAGATTTAGCATATCATGAGTGTAAAATGTAAGTAATCAAAAGATGTGATGATAATCAAAAAGGTAGTGATGTTTTTAAGAATTCAATGAATTTCTCTGTCAGGGAATTTATGATTTAACTGAGCAAGTACAATAATATGAAAGGCAAATAATATAAAGACTCTGTAAGAAAAATTATTATTTTAAAAACTTCACAGGAGTGAACATGGCCAGCCAATTGTTTAATCATCTCTATTACTCATCTAACCTCCCAACGTTTGGGTATTCCTTATTTGGTTTCTCCCTAAGAATGACCCATAGAACTTTGAAATGAATAATGAGAAAAAGGTGCAAATAAATAATTAGATTTTTAAAGTATATTTTTACAACAGAGTACTGTCTAGTTTTCCTGTATCTATTGACTTTATGATGCTCGTCAAGCAGTTTAAAACTGAATCATTGACATTCTGAATCTTTGGCTTGGTTATCTTTTATTTATTTTCTTTTTTTAAAGTATTTGTTAAGCTCTTACTATATGCCAGGAACTGTAATAAACATGGGTAGATACAATGCTGGACGCATTACATGTCCTGCATGGAGCTCACGATCTTAATTCTAATTTTAAATATGAGGTAGCTGAGGCTCTAAGAAGTAAAGTGTTTTGTCCAGGGTCACACAGCAGACAAGTGGCAGAACCAGCATGAGAACGCAAGTCCTTTTGACTCTCAGGGCCGTGCTCTATCCACTAGGCCACACTGCAGCTAGGGTGAGCTGAACTTCCTAGGCTGAGCTGACAAATCTGACAACTTAAAAATATCCAGAACACGTCCCCAAAACAGTATTGGATCCTTGGCCTTGAAGTTTTATGGGATCACTTTCATTTACTCCAACCAAGACAGCTTCAAAAAAGCATTCTGATTACATTTGTGGCAATGTCACTAAGCATGCCAACCAATTCATTATGTAGCATGCTTTTGGGCTCAGGACTAAATCTTTGTCAGGACTTCTGAAAAAGTGTTCTAAGTGCT
Organism: Ornithorhynchus anatinus; assembly: GCF_004115215.2. Classification (NCBI taxonomy): domain Eukaryota; kingdom Metazoa; phylum Chordata; class Mammalia; order Monotremata; family Ornithorhynchidae; genus Ornithorhynchus; species Ornithorhynchus anatinus. The sequence continues at coordinate 33,131,451 of NC_041745.1, forward strand.
ATTTGTATATTTTCTTGGTTTTCTCCTGAGTCATGATGATCTGAGATTCTCAATTTTGTCCATATCTCACTGGGTCTATTAAAGTTTCTTTTTTTTAAAAAAAAAAATTCTCTTGAATAGCTTGTGATCTCCATGCCTCCCTGATGTTGGAAAAAAAATCTGGAGTCCTGGGTTCTAGTCCTAGCTCTTTCTGTAGCTGCTTCTCATGGGCAAAGACCACACATTCAGTTTGCATTATGCTGCATCACTATATGCCTACTCACTGCAGCAGTGTGGTCTCGGGGATAAAGGACAGGTCTGGGAACCAAAGGACATGGGTTCTGATCTTGGATAGAGCACGTGCCTGGAAATCAGAAGCTGGTAATTTCTAATTCCAGGTCCACTACTTGTCTGCTGTGTGACTTTGGGCAAGTCACTGCACTTCTCTGGGCCTCAGTTCCCTCATCTGTGAATGGGGATTGAGACTTTGAGCCCCACATGAGACAAGGGTTGTATCCAACCCGATTTGCTTGTATCCACCTCATTGTTTAGTATAGTGCCTGGCACATAGTAAGTGCTTAACAACTGTCATAATTATTAATCTTGCCTCCAAGGTTTAGCTTCTCTGGGCCTGAGTTTCCTTATCTGCAAAATTGGGATTCAATCCCTGTTCTCCCACCTACTTAGACTGTGAGCTCCATGTAGGACAGGTTCTGGATCTGACCTGATTAACTTGTTAAGTTTTTAATGAATACCACTGAAAAAAGAATGACTCAAAGGGATTGGGGTATATGAATAATTCTTTTCTAGGCATTAGCTGGATAATCACTTCCTCTGCATTGGTGCTCGGTCACTTCCTCTGCATTGATGCTCGGTTCCGAGTTCTTAAATGCAGATAGTATTAATTTCATCAACTAAAACATAAAAATGTATCCATTTTAATTAAAACAACACAGGAAATCACAGGCAAGATATTTTAGTTGAATTATCTGACAATTTCATCATTTCTTGTTTGTACTATAGCTTCAGAACAACTAGTGTCATATCAAGTATTTTGTCTGGGTGAGAATGTGATCTCTTTTCTCTTCTCTGCTCTTTGTTTCCCTCTTTCTAACTTCACCCCACCTTGGCCTGATCTGAGCCCCAAGCGGCTACTTTTCCTTTCTTTCCCTACTGAGCTTCTTGTAGCCACTACCTCAGAGGGGTTGGTCCCACTTCTTCTCCTACTTGCCTTGGCTGTTTTCTTTGTTGATTCCATTTAATTGAAAGCTCCTTGAGGTCAGCGAATGTATCTTTTGCTTCTGTTGTACTTCCCCTGGTGCTCAACTCAGCTCAGTGCCTTGCACTATTTTCACTATTTTAAATATTCTGGCCTGAATGCAATTTCATAATTAATATCCTTTTGTTCCTCCTTTTAATGATTACAATGTGAGCTTTGAAGAAAATAAATATGCCAAATTACAGACATTCTCAATCTGTTCATCCTTCATTTAAATGGCCCATGGATATATTTATCTGCTCTGCACACAGTAAGTGCTCTTCACACAGTAAGCACTCAATAAATACAATTGAATGAATGAATATGTCTTATTTAGGGAGTTAATGGGGTTGATATTTTTGTGTTGAACGTAAACATTAGTATTCTACAATTAGTCTCATTTTGAATTTGGAAAGTCTCTTTTCTTCATTCTGGAATGAATAGTATTTATGAGAAGTTTGGATGGACTTGCTGCCACACGAAATAAATATTCTGCAGGGAGTTTTAAATACCAGGATAAAAATTGTCAGAAATTGAGAAATAATCCTGGATGGTGCTCTATTTACCATTTGGTTGAGGCTTGTTGAATCTTTAGAATCCAGAATTATGGTGGCAATTGTTTCAGAATCAGGCCGGTGCCCTCACAATGCCTCTGGAGATGTAAATGTACCAGTAGAGTGCTTCCAGTCTGGATTCCCCCTTACTCTAGTCTTGAACTGACATAAATGTGCAGGCATCTTCCAGCATCAGGAAATTCAAAATGTCAGAATGTGGATGAAGCTGTGTGCATTAAATAAAACTGGTGAATAGAGTTTTACAAAAAAGAAGAAAAAATATATTCATGAAACATTTATTGTTGTTGCTCTCTCTTTGGAGAAATTAATTATCAAGCTCCCTGGACATATTTTCCATTTTATACAAGTTAGGAATTGGTAGATATACAATTACTGTTTCGCCCTAAGTGAACTATGGATATATGAACTATATTTCATCTGGGATAGAAGAACTACAAGGGCAAGTTTTATTATATGGGCTAGGGTTCATTTTGAAATTGCAACATTTATAAGTTTAGGGAAATAATTGGCATCCAATGGAGTCCATACATTATAACAATTTTGATCCCAAGAACAAAATGAATCAGCCTACAGGTGGCTCCATTTAGGGTTTGGAAACTGTGGGACTTCAGTGAAGTCCAGAAACTTGTCCCTCCATAGTGGAGATGTAGAAACTAATAAGGTCGATACATGGAACCCTTTGGATGGATCTTCCCGGGAAAACACAACAAGGCACTAAACTAAGGGCCAATCAACAATATCCAGGCATCTGGCCACCCTGGTGATGATAAACTTCAGAAACTGAGGGATGGAAAAACATCTGCGGAAATTGCCTTGCATTCCCAGAACTACAGGGTAAATTGTGGAGGGGACTCCACTTGTCATTCTGGAAGAGTGGGTAGACTATCTGCAACTTGATTGCTGGTTAGTTATATTGGACTCCCATGAGCCAGATTCTAGTCCCAGGCCTAGTGGATACCCCATGGGTCTTGGAGTCAAAAGGACCCGAGTTCTAATCCCGCTTTGCTAGTTATCTATTGTGTGACCTGGGGCAAGTCACTTCACTTATCTGTGTCTCAGTTCTTCATCTGTAAAATAGAGATTAGTACTGTGAGCCCCATGTGTCCAACCCAATTTGCTTGTGCCTACCTCAGTACTCAGTGCCTGGCACAGTGTAAGCTCTTAGCAAATATTATTACCATTATTATCATTATATTATGATAATTATTATTATTGTTATCGTTATTATGAGATCTTGAGCAGGTCACAACCTCTTTGAGCCTCAGTTTCCTCATGTGTAAAATGGTGATTGTAAAGCTCTCTTTTAGATTGTAATCTCCTTCAGGGCAGGAATTGTGTCTACTGCAATCTTTCATATGCCTAACACCAGGGCCACCTTCACAGTAAACACCCAAATACCACTGGTAATGATGTTATAGAGGAAATGAGAACATTAATGTGTAAATACTTTGTAAATAAAAATGCCTGCTAAATTCAAAGTTCAATTGATCCACTTCTAATCAATCAATCAGTGGTATTAATTGAGTGCTTACTGTTTGCAGAACAATGTAGTAAGCTCTTGGGAAAGAATGATTGGCGTGTTCCCTGCCCACAGGGAATTTATAGTCTGGAAATGGAACTTACATTTACTTCTGGAGGAATAAATTTTGCTCAAAGAATATCTGAATCATATTCATTTTGGAAAGGCAGAACATGTCCTTGGGCAAGTCAGTTAACTTCTCTATGCCTTAGTTACCTCACCTATAAAATGTGGATTAAGATGGTGAACCCCATGTGAGATGTGGACTGAATCCAATCTGCTTACTTTTTATCTGCCCTAGGCCAGAACAGTGCCTAGCACATAGTAAGTGCTTAACATATACTAAAAAAAAAAAAGAAAAAGTTAATTGTATCAAATGATGGCTTTTCCTAGCTTATTTCCCCTTCATTTTTAGTCTATTTTTGAAAGTGTCGCAAGCCATTTTTTCATCTATTAATCATGGTGAAACTTTGAAAAATATTCATTTGGTTATACATCGCCAGCTGGGAAACATTACTTTATATTCTACAGTAGTGTGGTTAATATTTTGTGAACCCGTAAACAATGTGTGCTTAGTAATCTTGAGTTCTCGTATCATTTTTCCTCTTCAAGGTCATTCAATCCATTCATTTTCCCAAATGTCAGAAATGATACAAACTGTTCCACATCACAGGACATTGACAGTTGGCGTACCAGGTATTAAACAGAGTTCAGCTCACTAGGGGGAGAGAAATGCTTTGGGTTCTTCCTCTTTCCATGGTCAGCCATCACAGGATATCGCTTGGAATATTTTATTTTGTTGCTCACCTTATCCTTTATAAAATTATATTTCTGACCTAAATCACCTTGCTTGCAGTTGTCAGGAGAGATTTTTAAGATGATTATGCCATTAAGCTGGGTAACTCATTAGTGCATTTAAAACTGAAGTACTCTTTTATTGCTCCTATCTGGGGTCCCTGTAAAATCCATTCCAGTTATTCAATAGCAATTATTGAATAACGATTCAAAAGCAATAGCAATTAATAAGTGACCCTTGGCCACTCAACTGAAACTTTATGTTTGAAAATTGTGGTTATAGAATTCTGGCTATCCTCAAGATGTTGCTCCTATGACTGCAACTACATGGATAATTCCCAAGTCTGTCTCTCCAGCCCTAACTTCTCTCCTCTGCATTCTCACATTTCCTCCTGCCTCCAGGACATCTCTACTCAGATGTCCTGCCATCCTGTAAAACTTGGCATGCCCCAAACAGAACTCTTCATCTTCTCAACCAGTCCCTTTCTTCCTCATCTCTATAGATGTCTATCATCCCTCACTCACAGGTCTGTAGCATTGGCACTATCCTAAAATAATCTCTCATTCAAAGCATGCATTTGATGTGCCACAGATCACGAATTTCAATCCCAGCTGTGTCACTGGTCTGCTGCGTGATCTTGGGCAAGTCACTTCACTTCTCTAGGCCTCAGTTACCTCATCTGTAAAATGGGGACTGTGAGTACCACACTTTCATTCATTCAATAGTATTTATTGAGCACTTACTATGAGCAGAGCACTGTACTAAGTGCTTGGAATGTACAAATCGGTAACAGATAGAGACAGTCCCTGCCTTTTGACGGGCTTACCGTCTAATCAGGGGAGATGGACAGACAAGAACAATAGCAATAAAAAGAATCAAGGGGATGAACATTTCATTAAAACAATAGCAAATAAATAGAATCAAGGTGAAGTACATCTCATTAACAAAATAAATAGGGTAATGAAAATATATACAGTTGAGTGGACGAGTACAGTGCTGAGGGGATGGGAAGGGAGAGGGGGAGGAGCAGAGGGTGCGCAGAGGTGAAGAGGGGGGTAGAGAGAGCAGATGAAAAGGGGAGCTCAGTCTGGGTGTACCAGTCTGTACCACACGGGACAGGGACTGCATCCAACATGATTTGCTTTTGTCTACACCAGCGCTTAGTGTGCCTGGTACATAGTAAGTGCTTAACAAATACAATTATCATTATTATTATTCTACCTTCACAACATTGCTAAAATCTGTTCTTTCCTCTCCATCCAACCAGGAGTCATGCTGATCCAATCTCTTATATCTCACTTTGACTACTGTATCAGCCTCCTTTCTGACCTCCCTGCCTCCTGCCTCTCCTCTCTCCTGGTCTTACTTTACTCTGCTGCTTGTACCATTTTTCTAAAAAAAAAAATAAAATTCAGTGTGCATGTCTCCACTCCTCAGAAACCTCCAATAATGGACCATCCACCTTTTATCAAACAGAAACTCCTTATAGATTTTAAAGCAATCAATCAGCTTGTCCCTTCCTACCATACTTCACTAATTTCCTACTGCCAACCAGTCCACGCATATCACTTATTTAACTGCACCTACTTACTGTACCTCGAGTCCATCTATCTCACTGCCAACTCTTTCTCTACATCCTTCTTCTGACCTGGAATTCCCATATATATGACAGACTGCAACACTCCCCACTTTCAATCACATACCTATCTTCCAAGGAGTCTTCCCAACTAAGCCCTTGTTTCCTCTCCTTCTTCTCCAAAAAGCATTGCCTATGCAATTGGATCAATCAATCAATAGTATTTATTGAGCACTTACTCTGTGCAGAGCACTGTACTAAGCTCTTGGGAAAGTATGACACAACAGAATTAGCAGACACATTCCCTGTCCATAATGAGCTTACAGTCTAGAGGGGGAGACAGTTGGGTCTGTATCCTTCAAGCACTTGATATTCACCCCTCCCTCAGCCCCACAGTACTTATGTACATATCCACATTTCATTAAAATGTCTTCCTCCTCTTCTAGAGTTTAAGCTCCTTGTGGTCAGGGAATGTCTTTACCTACTGTGTAGTACTATATTCTACCAACTACTTAGTGCAGTGTTTTGCACACAGTAAGCACTCAATAAATATCACTGATTGACTGTGTACCAAGCACTGTATTAAGTGCTGGGAGAGTTACCAAATAATTAGAAGCTATTTTTCCTAATGTGGAGAGCAAGGACCTGGGAGTCAGTGGTCCTGGATTCTAATCCCAGCTTCACCACCAGTCACCATTTGTGACCTGGGGCAAGTCACTTTATCTCTCTGTGTCTCAATAACCTCATCTATAAAATGGGGATTAAGACTGTGAGCTCATGATGGGACACAGACTGTGTTCAACATGATTGTCTTGTATCTGCCCAAGTGCTCGGAACAGTGTCTGACACATGGCAAATGCTTAACAAATACCATTAAAAAAAAGGTCAGTGTGGACAGGGAATGAATCTCCTTTATTGTTTAGATGTACTCTCCCAATTGCTTAGTACACTGCTCTGTACAAGTAAGCGCCAAAACACAATTGATTGATTGACACTGTACCTAACCCTCAAAGGCCTCAGGGTCTAAGTAGAAGAATGGATACTCATTTCCCACTTTACAGATAAGGAAACTGAGGCCCAGAGATGTTAAGTGACTTGCTCAAGGCCACAGAGCAAATGTGTCACTTTGTGATCCTAAGCATCTCATATTTTACTAAGTGAGAACTCAGTAAATGCTACAGCTACTCTAGACTGTAAGAACTCTTTTTAAAACTAATCCAGTCATTGTTCCTTTTGTTCTCTTTTTTCCCACTAGTGACCTTTTTATCATGACCTTCCACTTGACTGGGACTTCTTCCTACTTCCTATCCTCCAGTCCTCAGCTATCCCCATGTTCAAAGCCATTCTGCAATAACATCATTTCTGGCACTGAGAATGTGTCTATCAACTCTGTTTTTTGTACTCTTCCAAGTGTTTAATATGATGGTCTGCACACAGTAAGTGCTCAGTAAATATGATTGGTTGATTGAGACCATCCCCAATTAATTTTAAGTCTCTCCATTTGATATCCCGCAACATCTGTGTCAGCACTCTTGCCCACTTAAACTCTTAACAGCTCCTGTATGTTTCTCATATACTATTTGTAATTTACTTTAAAACCTGTATTCCCTATTTCTGGACAGGAGAGATCATTCCTACTAATTCTATCTCACTGCCCCAAGTTCTTAGTTCAGTGTTCTGTCTTAGGTTGTCGAGTTATTTCCAACCCATAGTGTCTCCATGGACACATCTCTCCCAGGATGCCCCACCTCCATCTGCAAATGTTCTGGAAGTGTATCCATGGAGTTTTCTTGGTAAAAATATGGAAGTGGTTTACCATTGCCTTGTTGAACTCAGTAAACCTGAGTCTCTGCTCTTGACTCTCTCTCATGCAGCTGCTGCCCAGCGAAGGTGATTTTGACTTGTGGTAGATTGTCTTCCACTCACCAGCCACTGCCTAAGCTAGGAATGGAATGAGTGTGCCTCTGCTTGACTCTCCCTCTCATAGACAAAACTGGAAGGGTACTGAAAACTCTCCAGGTGCTATCCGGAGAGGGCTACAGTGTTCTGTATTCGATATATATATATATATATATATATATATATATATATATAATTTAATGATCAATTAGGAGGACAATGACAGGCTTGAGGCATTCAATCCAAAAATATTCAGTTCTTAATTCAGAGTATTTTCAGGAGCAACAATACATGGATATATGAATTTAGAAAATTACTCCTTTTGCCCAGGGTGAAGAGGGATAGGAAGAAACAAAATAAAACTTGCTTTGCTTACTCCCTTGGTTATCCATTGCTATAATTTCAAAATAAAAGGGGAAATTTAATAGAATCATCGGGACAATCTTGCATCTAGGGAGGAAGGAGGAAGCAAAAAAAAACCAAAACACAGCAATGATGCTGACGATCGGTTGAAACATACGGAACATGGCACTATTTATTTGTAAAGTGTTTTATGATAATTCATTAGCTAGTTGAGTTTATTCCATTATTTATGGAGTCATGATATATAACTAAATTATTTAGCTTGTTAGTTAATTGAGAAAGTTATTTATTTGATGGAGGATGGGATGAACTATATCCTTCAGTCGGTCAAAGCTCATTTAGTTGAAATATGCTGCTTCCAAGATGAAAGATTTACCACTAGTGGGAATACCATAATTACAAATGTACAACTGCAGGCCATCTCTGGCTCATGGAAATGGGAGGTAGAAGTTAAAGCATGTCAACTAGACTGTTTTAGTACCTCAAAAAGCTGTTGTCTACTATGAGCACAGAACTGGGAAATAGACTCCCCAAATTATTTCTCTGACACTCCACTGATTCTCTTGAAACGCATCATCCTTGGGATTACCAACTGTCTTGTTGGAGTAAGACTAGATGAGATAGAAACAGCAGCAGCACTTTATATATCCAAAGATATGAGAAAGTAGGTAACACTGTGGTTAATGTAACTACTGGACTGTGAACAGATTAGACTGAGCAGTGATTCATCTGAAAATGGCTCCTGCAGCTATAATGTCCTGTTGCTCGTATTGGTTTGTTGTTGTTTGTGTGCTGTAATGTCCATGAGATAAAGACAACATGGACTACTGGAAAATACAGGAGACTAGATTTGAGTTCTGGTTTCACCACTTTGTTATTGTTGTTCTGTGCTGTCAAGTAATGTCTGACCCATAAAGATGCCATAGACACATCTCTCCCAGAACTCCCCACTTCCATCTGCAATTGTTCTGATAGCGTATCCATGGAGTTTCTTGGTAAAAATATGGAAGTGGTTTACCATTGCCTCCTTCCAAGCAGTAAACGAGTCTCTGCCCTTGACTCTCTCCTATCCTCCTGCTGCCCAGCACATATGAGTTTTGACTTGTAGCAGATTGCCTTCCACTCACTAGCCACTGGCCAAGCTCAGAATGGAACGGGTATGTCTCTGCTTGACTCTCCCTCCCTTGGTCGTGGCTGGTAGAGTACTGGAAACTCTTCAAATGTGACCCTGAGAGGGGTGTCACTACTTATCCACTGTGTAACTTTGGTTGTATATCAATTTCCTAATTTATAAAATGGAAATCAAATGTCTGTTGTCCCTCCATTTTAGAATATGAACTCTGAATGATCACAGTTAGTGTCTTATTTTACCTCAGACATTTATTGAAGGCATTAAGGGACTCTGACTCAATGATGATGGCTTATTTCTATTTAAATATATGAAAATCAGCACCTACTGGCAAGAATCCTCAAATGTTTCTTTGTTTAGATCAAAATGGGACCCAGAGGAGATTCTTAAACAAGGTGTGTATATTTCACTGGGTTTGAAATAACATTCAGCAATAACAACGTTCCTTCAGGTAGTCAGTCAGTCGATCAATTGCTCAAAGATGGCACCACATTGGACAATTGCAGTAGTGCAGTGAGTGGTATTTGAATGCCTATTAAATTCCTGTGCTAAGTGCCTGGGAGAGTTACCTGGAAACAAACACATGTTCCCCACCTCAAAGAGTTACAATCTTATAAGGAAGAAAGACTAAAATTATTTGAAAGTAGCATGACCAGAGGGAGCACCACTTTATGAAGGTGAAATAAGCAAACATTTCTGCACATTAAAATGCATAACAAACATAATTGCATACATAAATTAAAAATATACATGACATAAGACCAAAAAGATCTGAGCCAGGATCGGTGATCTGAAAAACTAATCACAACCTGTGTTTTTCCCACTGAAAACTACTGAATCAGGAAGTCGATCTTTCATCTGATCATTTTCAAATAGATCATTCATCTACCCTATATCCCACTATTACCCTTAATCATTATGGCAACAATAACAACCAAAAAGCTTTAAAAGAAGGAGTCGAGGGGCAGGGAGGCGATGTCACTGAAACGGCTGGGTGGTTTCCTGTTAAAGAATGGAAATAAATAGAGCTTTCAGAAGACAGACTTACTGCAAGACTAATTACCCCATGCCTTTAGTCATAGAGTGGAGGCAACAAGTGGGTTGCAGGGACTTGGGGAACAGTGAGTAGGACCCCCCTAGTCTTTGGAAAAAGAAAAGAAAAAATGGCGGGCTTTAGGACCCAAGGGAAGATGGCGCTCCTGCTGCATGGATTTAGGGCTGAAGCTGGAGTCAGCCAGTTGTATTTATTGGGTGCTTACTGTGTGCAGAGGACTGTGCTAAACCCTTGGTAGAGTACAGTACAATAATAAACAGACCATTCCCTGCCCACAATGAGCTTAGAGTCTAGAGGAGTGTTTAGATAAATAATATTGGTGTGAGATTATGGTGGCTAAACTTCACTTTCATTTAAGAAACAGCCTTGAATAGCACTGGTTTGGAGATGAGCAATGAAAGTACGAAAATGCACCCCTCTGTGGTTTTCAGCTCATAGAAATAGAAGCATAAACCCAAAGTCCTTGAGAAGCAGTGTGATGTAGTGGATTCATTCATTCAATAGTATTTATTGAGCACTTACTATGTGCAGAGCACTGTACTAAGTGTTTGGAATGGACAGTTTGGCAACAGATAGAGACAATCCTTGCCCAGTGACGGGCTCACAGTCTAAACCGGGGAGACAGACAAGCAAAGCAAAACAGAACAAAACAAAAACAAGACAACATCATCCAGATAAATAGAATCAAGGAAAGAGGCACAGAGGACAGGCCTGGGAATCAGAAAGTCATGGGTTCTAATCCTGGCTCTGCCACTTGTGTGACCTTGGGCAAGCCACTTCACTTCTCTCACTTCACTTCTCTGGACCTCAGTTCCCTCATCTGTAAAATGGGGATTGAGACTGTGAGCCCCGTGTGGGATAGGAACTGTGTCCAACCCGATTTGCTTGTATCCACTCCAATGCTTAGTACGGTGTCTGGCACATAGTAAACTCTTAACAAATACCATATTATTATTATTACTGTAAATCATGAGGGAAGACGGTCCACTGATATTGTACCTTCTTGGAAAGGATTGTTGAAGAATCATATCTGCCGATCTGAAATATTAAGGAAAAGACGAAAAAACATTCTGCCTCTGAGGAAACATTCATCATGAAACATGGTCAAAGGCAGATGAATGGAAAGAGATGGCACTGGGGTCTTGAAACAAAATAGAGAGTGTCACCTGCAGTTATGCAAACATTCTTTCCTTCAAATGCCTCATTCAAAAAGACACCTGATGAATGGCAGGGTCTTGGAAATGTGCTAATCAGTGAGTTCTGTAGCATTATACAACTTTGCACACACCTAAACACAAGAAGATTGGAATTCAAGAGGCTGATGATATACATTTACAAGCTCTGATGAGCCATTCAATTTCAGAAATGCAAGAGTCCTATGCAAGGTTATAATACCTACATACACAGGCAGCAAGTGGATACATTTTAATGCCCGTTAAATAAAAGACACGATAGATTATAACATAAACCCTTTCTTAGGTTAACATTGTGTTTTTGGTAAAGAAAAAAATATTCTTGAATTAAAGACCACTCAAAATGCATTTCTGGAACAACACATTGTCTCTTACATCCAGAATGTACAGTTCTCACCCTGAAGTGTGCTGTGACTTCAGGTCAGTTTTCCATTATCTTTTGAACCTCAGTATCTTTGGTAAAAAAAAAAAAAGTGGTAACAGTACAGATACTTAGTGGATGAGCATTCAATTAACATCATTATTATACAAAGGAATCATGGCCAAAAGGCTAAACTGAGCATATTGTGTTCAAAAATTGATGTTTTCAATTGCTCAAGGTTCTGGTCTGTCATTTTAGGAGTTCTATCTGACTGCTTTGAGTATTTGACTGATCTAATTCAGGACAATCCATTTGCAGTTTTGATGTTAGAAAAGTGTTTGTTACAGTGTCATTTTCATTATTTTCAACTGTGAATACAGAGATGGAAAACATTTCAAAGGTGTCTAAATGTATTAATCAATAGATTAGTCTTTTAGAGGTGATGAACAAAGACCAATAACTTGCAAAGTTGCAATGATTTTTTTTTTAATGAAATGATAGATGGGTCAATTCGTTTTACATATAAATGGAATCTTCCACTGCTCAAAGTAACATTAATGTGCAGAATAATCACTCTATAATTTGAAATGTGGGAGGAAAACATTTCCCAATGTGAAATGTTCCTCTCACTGAATGTTCATGCCAATTTTCTGAGACTAAAAAATATTTATTTTGGAAATAGTAATCACCAGTTTCTCACAGTTATTATGGCTTCCTTCTGCTGAGAGAGTCTCCCGTGGAAAGATGCATTAGTCACTTTTGAAGTAAAACATTGATGTGGTTTAATTTCCCACATTAGAAGGGAAGGTAAGCCTTGGTGATAATAGATAGTTCGACTTCTGTAGTGAACAGATGCTCTTGAACATAATCATCACTGTCGCAGGGAACATTGATGTGGGATGTAGTGACTTCCTTGTTGCTTTACCATTAAACAAATGAAAGAATCTCCCTGATCTCTAAATTATTTTGGAGATTTCTATCCACCTCAAGTTGAGAATTAAATTTGGTTAAAGCACCTAAAGTTAAAAATACAGTCCCTGTATAGTGAATTGGTGCCTAAGGAAACTGCTTAGCAGATGTTGACTATGGGTGGTCTATTCCCTCCTAGAGATCCTGGATTCAAGCACACAACAATGTGATACTCCCTTCAGCATCTGAAGGAGTTGCCAATGCTTCTCTCAAAGTGTTCCCAAGATACTTCCAGGTTGTAATCTCAGGTACTGAGAGAGTTGAACTCTCTAGTTCCTATGTTGTGAATCCTCTGGTACCAGGAGGCCTGAACTATAATAATAATAATGTTAGTATTTGTTAAGTGTTTACTGTGTGCAGAGCACTGTTCTAAGCTCTGGGGTAGATACAAGGTGATCAGGTTGTCCCACGTGGGGCTCACAGTCCCATTTTTTCAGATGAGGTGACTGAGGCACACAGAGAAGTTAAGTTACTTGCCCAGTCACACAGCTGACAAGTGGCAGAGCTGGGATTTGAATCTATGACCTGTGACTCCCAAGCACATACTCTTTCCACTGAGCCACGCTGCTTCTCAAGAACTATAAATCTTATATTAAGCTCAGAGCCTCAGCAGCATGACCTAGTGGATAGAGCATTGGCCTGGGAGTCAGATGGACCTGGATTCTAATCTATGCTCCGCCACTTGTCTGCTGTGTGACCTTGGGCAAGTCACTTCACTTCTCTGGGCCTCAGTTATCTTATCCACAAAATGGGGATTAAGACTGTGAGCCCCATGCGACACACATGTTGTGTCTAACCTGATTAGCTCATATCTACCCCAATGCTTAGAGCTTAGAACAGTGCTCGACACATAATAGCTGCTTAAAAAATACCATCATTATTATTTCTCCTTTTAGGTAAGGCCTATGGTCCAAAGGTGTCTTAAAAGAACATAAGGACATATGAAATATATGACTTGGGTAGGCCAGTGCTCCATCTAGCCTAATGTTTTCTCTTTGAGGCAAAGGGATGATTGTAGGAATCCCCTGATGTTTGCCTTCCTGAATGCTCACTGGGGTGATCCCTTAATGTTGGTTATTGCTTATGCAGGAAAGCATATCTTCTGACTTGCCCTAACCCACGAGGAGCTGCAAGAAATGCTCTCTCTGTTCTCTTCTCCCTCTTCATTTCCTCTTCTTCTTCCTTGTCTCCTTCATTCCCTTTTCCCTCTCCCCACTCTGCTAGTCCCATTAGAAAATTTTCTTGCAAGTGCAGTCATTAACTTCAAATGAATTTTATTATTGTTTCATCATTACACAACCATAATGAAGTGAACTATGTTAATGTAAATTTAATGTCTGACTCTTTGCACACTAGCTAAACGAAGGTTCTATTTTGTTTGGCTCTTCTGCAGAAAATGCCTACTGGCCCCCACTTTAGATCACCTTTTGTTTTGGTCAATTGGACAATTTTAGAGCTTTTCATTGGTGGGAGATTTTGAATTCATTTGCTCTGGGGTTTCTGTTTCTGTCTAAATAAATCAAATTATAATATTTTTAAACCCAGAGTGTGGGAAAGCATTACAACCCTCCATTCCTGTTCTTACATCGTTGTCATTATCCTCATCATTTTCATAATCATAACAGTGGTATTTTTTAGTGCTTTCTATATGCCCAGCACTACACTAAATACTGGATTAATTGCGAGATAATCAGGTAGGTCACCGTTCCTGTCCCACATGTGGCTCACGATCTAAGTAAAAAGGTAAACAGGTATGTAAACCCCATTTTACAGATGAAGAAACTGAGAGAAGTGACTAGCCTCTGATTACACCACTGGCAAGTGGCAGTGTTGGGAGCAGAGCTAGGTCTCCTGTTTTCCAGTTTTAAATCTCTTCCACTCATCCATGCTGTGTGACTGAGGACAATAGGTTTTTTGGTTGTTGTTTTTAGGGATTAAGGTTGCACAACATTCTTAAATATCTGAACTTTCAGTTCCAGAATGCTGTGGGCCATAATTTATGTACTGAACATTCTACATCTGAATGGCAAAGTCAAAAAATTGAAAATGAGCATGCTCAGCTGAAATTAGATGAAAAGGTAAACCCGGTAGTTGAGGCAGGTTGAGGCAGGATAGTACCAATTCTGGGCCACTGGTAAATATTTCTAAAATTTGCTGGGATAGACCACCAAACTCTGGCTTTTTTCCCTACTGAAGGAGAATGCAGATTCACTTATTAAATTGCAGTTTAAAGGAGTAGAGATGATAGGCCAAGGTGTGAGTTCTTTCATAAAAGTGATGGGACCGATAGAAGTTCTGATGGCCACATGCTTCTTGGAAACTATTTGCAAAGCTAATTTAGAGATGTCTAAGCAACCCTGGAGTTTATGGAGTTTACGAGCACAATTGGTTGAGTCATAGTGCTGGAAATGACCAATTGAAGTGAAGTATGTGGTTTTACTGGCAGGTCTTGTCTCTTGAGGGCTGATCTATGTAGACTATCTTCTCATTTACTTTTATAGCCTCAATTGCCATTGTAGTTAAAGATTTTATAGATAGGAAATGATAATCCTGATTCTCCAGCCTGCAGGAGACTAATAGTGCAGGGACAAAGAAAATAAAGTTCAAATTAGGATATAATATCTCAAAAATCATTATTTTTCTCCAGGACAAATAAAATACTCATCTCTGGTCCTCTTGATAGAAGCAAGTCAAAAATTCAGAAACAAACTATAATATTCAGTGTCATGCTCTTAAGAAAACCTAAAGATTAAATTCATTTACAAATATCTGAAGTTTGAACTTTATTAGCTCACAAAATGTATTTGGAAATCTTTGAAGAATGAAAGTCTTGGAGTCTTATGGAAACAGTCAAAAAGCAAAAAAAAAAAAAAGGGATGGAATTGTCATGCACCGATAAGCTAAGTTGTTGTGATTACTACCAGAACCAGTTATGACTGGAAGGAATAATATAATTACATGCCAGAGCACATTCTTTCCCACCTTCAAAGTTGTCTTCCACCAGGCATTTCCCAAATAATTCCCACTCTCCCAGTGATATTATCTTAACTTTGTCAGTTAAGTACCATTCATTCCTAAATGAAGTTGTATGCCTAGCTCAAAAACTTCCTTGGTTTTCTCCTGAAAGATCTCTTCAAATTCACTGTGGGCAGAGTTGTTTTTTTTTTTTTTTCCTTGTGGATTGCTTACTCCAAGCCCAAGAGCCACCAGTGTTATTTACTGCATTCCAGATATTATACTTAGCTGGAATACTTTGAGGATTCATTATCCATTGCAGCAATTGCTTGGGTCATTTTGAGACATGCATGCTTACTCTCGAAGATCACATTCATTGTTTCACCCATAAAATTGATCAACAAGATAGTGTCTGGCAAAGAAACATCACTTTAACTTGTAGAAAAAGGGTGTGATGGATTTTACAACAACAGGATCTCCATAAGATAGGCAAAGAAGTCTTGACCTTCCCCTTGAAAGCCCTAGGGTTCTCCCAGTGGTTACCCAAGGTGGGACTGTGCTTAAAATCACGGTCAACAGGATGAGGCCTGGCTTTTGGTGATTTATATGATGGGGCAGTCATCAAATTAATGGCACTGTATCTGCCCTGATCATCTCTTAAATACCCCAGCAGTTAATATGGTGCTTATCACATAGTAAGTGCTTAACAAATACCACCGTTATTATCATTATTACTATTATTATTATATTTTGTGCCTTGGGGTTCATTGAGCTTTCACCTGCATCTAAATCTAATTTTCTTTTTTTCCAAGTGGTCTGCTCAATAACTTCAGAGCAAATGGGGCCATTATATAGTGGGAAAAGGCAATGAGCAACCTTTTCGCCTCCCGCACTCTTTAAATTCACCTAACTCTATTGCACGAAATAGCTGACATAACAGTCTTCTAGATTTCCTCAGCACTAATTGCCCATTGGAGAGAAGTTTTTTTTTTAGTATGTCAATGATTATCCACTAAGGAGCTGACATAAGTAAAACTTGAACCTAAGTTTCCAGAAAACGGAAGATATTTCATTAATTCAGTGTCTCACTTTGTCCTTAGCTTTCTGTATTTATATATACCCATGCATTTGTATTTATATAAAACCTATTATCTTAGTACTGACTTGATATAGATTTTTTAAAGATGATTTCTAACTTAGAGTCAATGCAATAATTCAAGTTCTTCCATTATGGATGAGCTAAAGATCCTGGTAATAGGAATTACTGTAGAGGGAGAGAACCAGAATGGATCACGTAAGGCTCCTTGCTGTTATTTCAGATGCCAAAATGGTGGTGTTTGCGGGCACCGTGTCAACGTGTCACACAGTTCCATCGCATAATCACCTCCGAAAAACAAGTTTCTTCAAGTGAAAGGCATTGATAGGACATGTCTCAACAGTGGCAGAACAAAAGATGATCAGGATATAACTTGAATAAAGCACTATCGCTTCTCAACCATCACAGACTACTGGATCTTGAAGGATCAGACACTCCTTCTCCTATACAGCTTACCTCACAAACTGTGGAGGGAGTTTTATTGGGCAGGATGGCTTTTCCTCATCAACTAACCTCTGCGTTTTTAAGGGACAGCAGAGTTGAAACCCAGAGGAGCTTCAGTCGCAGGGTTAGAGGCCCAAGAGATGCACAGCCTGGAGAGACAGATAGCTTCTGACTGCCTTCTCCATCCTCCGTAACAGGATATCTCTGTGGCATAGTCAGTTTTCCAGAGCAAAGACTCCTATTGGTTCTATGTCCTCTCCTCACTTAAGCATCTGCCCCAGATTTCTCTAGTGACTGCCCCACCCACATCTAAGGTCATTAAGGCTACTCCACAGGCATGACTCAATGCTCACCTTCCCTTGAGAAGGAGCATTTCCTAGTGGAAAGAATGTGGTCTTAGAAGTCAGGAGAAGCAGTGTAGTCTAGTGGATAGAGTACGGGTCTGGGAGTTAGAAGGACCTGGGTTCTAATTCCAGCCCTGTCACTTGTCTCCTGTGTGATCTTGGTTAAGTCACTTAACTTCTCTGTGCCTCAGTTTCCTCATCTGTAAAATAGGGATTAAGACAGGAAGCCTTATGTGGGACAGGGACTGTGTCCAATTCTATTACCTTGTATCCACCCCAGTGTTTAGTGGGGGGCCTAGTATGAAAACATACTTAGCAAATATCATTATCATTATTATTATTACCATTATTATCATTATTATTACCTGGATTCTAATCACAGCTCTACCACTTGCCTGCTAAATGATATCACTTAACTTCTCTGTACCTCAATTTCCTCATCCGTAAAAGTAGGGATAAGGTACCTTTTCATTCAATAGTATTTATTGAGCGCTTACTATGTGCAGAGTACTGTACTAAGCGCTTGGGATGAACAAGTCGGCAACAGATAGCGACAGTGCCTGCCGTTTGACGGGCTTACAGTCTAATCGGGGGAGATGGACAGACAAGAACAATGGTAATAAATAGAGTCGAGGGGAAGAACATCTCGTAAAAACAAGGGGAAGAACATCTCGTAAAAACAATGGCAAGTAAATAGAATCAAGGCGATGTACAATTCATTAACAAAATAAATAGGGTAATGAAAATATATACAGTTGAGCGGACGAGTACAGTGCTGGGGGGATGGGGAGGGAGAGGTGGAGGAGCAGAGGGAAAAGGGGAAAAAGAGGGTTTAGCTGCAGAGTGGTAAAGGGGGGGTGGCAGAGGGAGTAGAGGGAGAAGAGGAGCTCAGTCTGGGAAGGCCTCTTGGAGGAGGTGAGTTTTAAGTAGGGTTTTGAAGAGGGAAAGAGAATCAGTTTGGCGGAGGCGAGGAAGGAGGGCGTTCCAGGACCGCGGGAGGACGTGACCCAGGGGTCGATGGCGGGATAGGCGAGACCGAGGGACGGTGAGGAGGTGAGCGGCGGAGGAGCGGAGCGTGCGGGGTGGGCGGTAGAAAGAGAGAAGGGAGGAGAGGTAGGAAGGGGCAAGGTGATGTAGGGCCTTGAAGCCTAGAGTGAGGAGTTTTTGTTTGGAGCAGAGGTTGATAGGCAACCACTGGAGTTGTTTAAGAAGGGGAGTGACATGCCCAGATCGTTTCTGCAGGAAGATGAGCCGGGCAGCGGAGTGAAGAATAGACTGGAGCGGGGTGAACTGCTTATATTATATCTACTGTAGCATTTAGGACAGTGCTTGGCTTATAGTAAGTGTTTAGTATATTACAAATATTATTTATTATCAATATCATTATTATTGGGGCCCAGTGATTCAGTTCACATTACCCGTTGACAGAATCCCTACACACCAGCCAGCAGGAAAGTGTTCTCGCACACACAGCATTGGGGAGATGTCAGGGAAGTCTCACTCAACCCTCTCTCATTCTAACATTTTGACAACTCTAACGCTGGTCTCTGGAGTCTGGTTCTCATCTGAGAAACTGCAGTTCCCAACCTGAAGCTCTTGGGACAGATGGTCCAATTATAAGGGAAAGGCTTCCCAAATAGAATTGCTACATGTGATCCTTCTAAACTTTAATAGACCCTCTTGACCAAATTATTTGGTGTCATCTCTCTATCTCTCAAGCCCTTAGCCCTGACATTGCCCTTGATTCATTCAGCCCCCATTTTCAGTCTGTCACCAAGTGTTTTCGGTTCTGCCTTCCCAGTATTACTAAGATCTGCCCTTTCCTCTCCATCCAAACAGCTACTATGATGATCTAAACACATACCCTACCTCTCCTTGATTATTACATCAGCCTCCTCACTGACCTCCCTTCCTCCTCTCTCTATCCACTACAGTTCATATTTTACTCTGCTGCTCGTATCACTTTTCTAAAAAAACATTCATTTCCTGTGTTTCCATTCTTCAAGAACTCTAGAGGTTACCCGTCCACCTTTGCATCAAACAGAAACTCCTTTACATTGGCTGTAGAGTACTCAATCAATCTCCCCTGCCCCCTTACCTTACACACTAAACTGCTACAGCCCAACCCAAATATTTCACTCCACTAATGCCAGCTTACTCACTGTGCCCGATCTCATCTATCAACCAACCGAGCCCTTTTCCAAACCTGAAACTCTGTCCTCCTCCATAAAAGCCAGAGAACCAGTCTTCCTACTTTAAAAGCAATATTAAATCATATTTCCTCCAAGAGATCTTTGTGATTAAGCCATCTTTTCCCCGTCTTCCTACTCCCTTTCCCTTCGGAGTTACCTATGCACTTGAATCTGTACTCTTTTAGCAACTGATATTCGTCCCACACTCAGCCCTGCAATACATGTACATACCATCAGTGTATTTGTTTTAACGTTTCTCCCTCTAAAATGTGAGCTCTTTGTGGGAGGGAACATTTCTACCAACTCTACTGTATTGTACTTTCCCAAGCACTTAGTAGGACAGTACCCTGCACACAGTAAGTGCTCAGTTAATACAATAAATTGATTATTAGGATGGTCCTTCTTGAATATGAGCTGATGCAGATTGTTTTATAATTACTGTAAGGCATGGAGAAAATTTTCTTTGTGTTGAGGACACAGGCTAAACATGTCATTTGCTTATTGCCAATCTCCTGATAAATATCCTCATTTTCAACCCATGTGAGGATATTTTTTACTCTTTAACCTTTTAAAAATAGATCTCAATGCTATGTTGATGGGCAAGAGACAAATAAAGAAATCAAAACACTGGGCCTCCTGGTAGGCCTCTGCGTACATGTTCAAAAGGAAAATCTAATGCAAACATCATGTCCCCATTCAGAAACACAGCATGTCAGCTTACCTACCTCAAACAAAATAATAAACTCTCAACAATACCCGAGGAAGACAAGGGGCCTTACACCATGAACTTTCGTTCCATGAACTTTGAGTTTATTGGAACAAATGAAAATTAGTTTAAGGGGTCTTTATGAGATATTTCCCAGACCCCAGAACTCATTCTACTCATTCTGGAAAAGGTTGTATTTTCCTCCATATCTTAAGTTTTAGTAGTCTTTGTATGTGCCTCATGGGCTTTCCCATTGCTAATGTTTCTGTCAGTGAACAATGAGAAGCTGAGGTGTCTAATGGATAGAACACAGGCCTGAGAGTTATAAAAATCTGGGTTTCAGTGCCAGCTCTGCCACCTATCCACTGTGTAACCTTGGGCAAGTCACTTCTGTTCTCCATGCCTCAGTTACCTCATCTGCAAAATGGTGATTAAGACTGTGAGCTCCATGTGGGACAGGGACTGTCTCCAACCTGATTAGCTTATACCTACCTAAGTGCTTTGAAATGTGCTTGACACATAGTAGCACTCAACAAATACCACTATTATGAACTCTGTGTGGATGCAGCAGTGGATAATTAGGGAGAGTGTGATTGGAATCTCTGGTCTGTCACAATATCAGGCTTCTTTTTTCCCTTCTTTCTCTTTTCATCCCCTCACTGGGTCTCCAAGGGTATGAACTGATGTAAATCTAAAGTTTTGGGTGGATGTGGGGAGAAATGTGCCTTATTATGGGGTGGGATGTACATGGAAATGGAAGGAAAATGAGAGAGAGAGTGCATGCTTGTTATGGGCAAGCTAATCAGGTTGGAGTCTTTGTCCCATATGAGGCTCACAGTCTTAATCCCCATTTTACAGATCTGGAAACTGAGGCACAGAAAAATGAAGTGAGTTGCCCAAAGTCTCACAGCAAAGTGGCAGAACTCATCCTGTTGCATTGTACTCTCCGAAGCGATTAGTAGAGTGCTCTGAACATTAATAAACAACTCAATAAATATCATGGATTGATTGGAGAGAGAAAAAGAGAGCACGGTTCTTCCTGCGTGAAAATGACCCTAACTGAAGGTAAAACTCTATCCACTTGTGTGGGTTTGTCTGGATAGACCAATAAGTGACAGATTGTTCTTTATCGCTCCGATGTGTTTGCAATTTGTTGCATATTTCACTGTGTTTGAATGACTTTTGGTTGTCCACTGTTTAGGAGCCTCTTATCCTTTCATTCATTCATTCAATAGTATTTATTGAGCGCTTACTATGTGCAGAGCACTGTACTAAGCTCTTGGAATGTACATTTTGGCAACAGATAGAGACAATCCCTGCCTACTGATGGGCTTACAGTCTAATCGAGGGAGACAGACGGACAAAAACAAGACAACATAATCACAATACATAGAATCAAGGGGATGTACACCTCATTAACAAAATAAATAGGGTAATAAAATAAATAGGGTAATAAATATATATATATAATAATGTTGGTATTTGTTAAGCGCTTACTATGTGCCGAGCACTGTTCTAAGCGCTGGAGCAGACATAGAGGAATCAGGTTGTCCCACGTGGGGCTCACAGTCTTAATCCCCATTTTACAGATGAGGGAACTGAGGCACAGAGAAGTTAAGTGACTTGCCCACAGTCACACAGCCGACAAGTGGCAGAGCTGGGATTCGAACTCATGAGCCCTGACTCCAAAGCCCATGCTCTTTCCACTGAGCCACGCTGTCCTGAAGCACTAAAACTGGCTAGGCCAGTGTCATATCTTGTGAAATGAAATGCCTCTACACTTGCTTTCACACACTAAACCAATTCAGAACTATAAGATCTGAGTGAGTCCAAAATAATAATAATAAATTGAAGTTATTACAAACTCAGAAAAAAAGTAGCCAACTACCACCATAAATTGGTTTGTTTACCTACACCTTCTGTTCACACATAAGGAATACAAATTATGATTTACGAGAGACTGACGGTTGCTTTACGTATCCACAGAAGGTTTTTCTGGAACAAATCTGGTCTTATGGTAGAATGGGTGGGAGGCAAATCCCCTGAAAATTCATGGCACGAGTTTAGGGCAGACCCATTTCCACATGTCTTTGTTCAAGAGCTGATTAATAAGTGAATGTCATACTGATAGCATCTTTCTTTACTCTCTATTGTACATTTCATTGCTTGGGTTTTTTTCTTCTTTCTTGGAAGGCGGCTGCATGGCCAGAGCCAAAAGACTTGAACAGTCAAACCCTCAAGAACTTCTTATGCTAAATTTTCAGCTGCAGTTATTCCATCTCAGATTATTTTTCAATAACAAATATCCATTAACTTGTAAAAAAATCCATCTGCTTTGAGAAATGAATAATTCCATAAATATGACAATCTAAGAAACTGTTGTATTAATGAAGAAAAGAGAACTCTACATGATTTTTACAAGTGATTGCTCTTTACTACACATTTGCATGAATTTGTCAATGATTCTCCAATTTAGTGAATATGTAGAGAAGATGTAAAATGTGTCAAATATTGAATTTGAAAATATGGATCTGAGTCTGTTGTGCTAAAACCTGGAAATCTTCACCAAAACTTAAATGCTAAACAAGTTCATTTTTCCTCTCAAATTTAGTTCACAAACCACTCTATGGCCTAGGTTACATTTTACTAAAATATGCTACTATGGCTTACATTCTCCAGTTGCCATTTACAATAGCAAATCAATAATTATCAAAGAGGCTAGTGATACTTTTAAGTCTTACACTGATTAGCATGCCTTTACCTTGCACTGGAAGACTACTCCATTGATATTTGTTAGTCTTTTCCTACTTCCTATGCAAATTTCCCCCATTCATTCATTCATTCATTCATTCATTCTATCGTATTTACTGAGCGCTTACTGTGTGCAGAGCACTGTACTAAGCACTTGGAAAGTACAACATACATGTTTTGTAGGAACCCTGAAGGGCAATCTCAAATTTCTGATCCTCCTCTTATTTCATGATACCATCAATCATTCAAATGTATTTATTATTAGAATGCCTACTGGGTGCAAAGCATTGTACACAGAGCTGGAAAAAATAGACATATAAAGATTAAAAATGGCTCCCAAGAGGCTCAGAAGACTAAAGAGAGGTTGGGAGTTGGCAATGGAAACACTAGGAAAAATGAAAAAGTAAAAACAGAAGAACATCATAAAATATGAGGACAGCCAGGAGTTCTGTAAGAGTCATAGGACCTTGTGGTTAAAGAAGTGATATGCTGCCCCTAATTACTCAGGAAGGGCTGTTCTGAGTCAAATGATCACTACAACCACAGTCCCAATCACACCAAATGGCATTTACAAAGCTGAAATGTTATTTTCTACCCTTCTTGGCTGAGTCTGCATGGGCAAAAATAACTATATATTTGCAAAAAAATCTTGGCAATTCAAGATAAATGGAATGACTTCATCCACATTATCAGCGGTTCAATCCTTAAATAAAAGTGCTTTTGGCCTAGGATTTGCCTGGTTGTCACTTTTACTCAGGAACATTATTTCATTTTTATCTGCTCTTGTTTCTTAACTGATTATGTTCAAGTCATTTTTATCTACTTTGATTATTTTTTCCTACTAGATATTTTTGATGTCTTATAATTTAGAGAAAACAGCTTAACACCTACATGATCATTATGGACAAAAAAGCCTTATTGGCAAGAGTAACCTGGGTCTACAGGAAGTAGAAAGACTGTGTGATGTTTATAAAGAAAATATCACTCAACAAAATTTCTTGATTTCCCTTATATGTAGTATTATCAATTAGTTGACATCTTTGTTTTATAAGAACTTGATAGGCAATAGTGGTATAATAAAATAAGTCTGACTGATGGAGAAAGTTAAAAGCTGTTGGATAGATGACAGTGTTATAATCAGGTTTTCCTGAGTGGGTTCTGAGGCAGGATTAGTGGTTTGTGACTAAAGAGATATAGTCTTTGTCTGCAAGGGTAATCCCTTCAGAAGTTTGCATTGCTCTCTGAAGACTAGATCCAGCATGGATATTTCCTAAAAAAAAATGTCATTTTGGAAAATAATCCTGTTCATGTAGGCTAAGCTTGTTCTTCTTTTCTCAACAATTATCTCCTGCACTCCTTTCCCAGAAGCCCTTGAAACCTATCTGGAATCACAATACTCTGTCTGCTCTTCAATTCTACACCAAGAAAATGATCTTTAAAATACAGGACAATTATTACTAGTAACAGCCCAGCCCCAGGAAAAAATGGAAGAACTTTGCATTGAATTGGAAGTTCAGCTATTACAACAGCGTTGCTATTACTTTATTTTGCTAGACTATAGGCTTATTGTGGGCAGGGAAGATGTAAACCAACTCTGTTATATTGTACTCTCCCAAGCGTTTAGAACCAGTGCTCTGCCCACAATAAGCGTTCAGTGAATACAATTGATTGTTGTTTTTTTATCTAAGTACTTAGTGCAGTGTTCTGCACATAATCAGTGCTCAATAAATACAGTTAATTGATACAGGGTTAGGCAGGAACTGTCTTGATTTTCATGGCTCAGAGCAGTCCTCTATCAGAGCTTCCAGGGGTTAAGGAGACCACAAGGTGTCTGCGGTCACAAAGCTTCTTTATTCATTCCTCCTACTGGGAAGAAACAGATCTTCTAAAAAGTAAAAAAAAAGAGAAAGATATTGTAGATTAGGAGACTGTAATGTCCTCGAGGTCAGGGATCAAGTTTAAATAATAATAATAATTATTATGGTATTTATTAATCACTGCCTATGTGCCAAGCACCGTTCTAAGCGCTGGGGTAGATACAAGGTAATTAGGTTGTCCCATATGGGGCTCACACTCTTAATCCCCATTTTACAGATGAGGTAACTGAGACACAGAGAAGTTAAGTGGCTTGCCCAAGGTCACATAGCGACAAGTGGAGGAACCGCACATCCTCTGAAATCCCACATCCCAACCCCATGCTCATAATGCTTATTAAAGTGCTCTTCACAAAGTAAGAGCTCAGGGAATACTATCGATTGAATGACTTTAGCCAGCACTTAGTATATGCTTTGCTTAAATCATGCACTTGGCAAATCTAGTAAATAATAGTTGTATAGCAGCAATAATAATAATAAGAATAATAGTAAGAATAACAGTGATTATAGTACCATTTGTTTAACATCTGCTCTGTGCCAAGCACTATATTGGGACAAATGCAATATACACAGATCAAGAACAGTCCCCATCCCAGAGGGACTCACAATCTTACAGGGAAGGAAAACAAGTGTTTAATTCTCATTTTACAGGTGAGAAAACTGAGGAACAGAGAAGGCAAATGTTTTGCCCAAGTTCTTACAGCAGGCAAGGCAGATTTAGGATTAGAACCTAGGCATCCTGACTACCAGGTCCATGCTTTTTCCATCAGGTCACTCCACTTTTGCTTTTGTTTTCCAAGATGATGTTACTGACAGTAAGAACTTATTAATACATGCAAATATGGATTAAAACTGTGTATTTTTGAATTACCCATTCCACCAGTCCACCCACAGTTTCTCCACGATACTTCACTTCAGCTGTTCTTTCCTTCCTATCCTGTTTTGATTACCCAAAAGACTAGAGTTGATATTCATCATTCAATTTTTTTCCTAATTACTGAAAAAAGATACAGGATGCTAACTAAATATGGACTTTGAAAAATATTGTTAATCTAACTCCTGCAGAATATAGGGTTCAGAGCTGTAAACTGAAGATATACTCCCTTTACCATTTCTTCCTGGAGTCTCATACATTCAAAGGAATAAACACTGTGAGAAAACAAAATGTTTTCTATATCTTACTGCAGCTCTTCTCTGTGGGATGAATTTTGAATTCCCACTGATTTGAGGATATATGAGTCAAATATCTCCAGATGGATCTGAGAGAAGGTTGTTTTGGTGAAGACAATGTGCATATTTTGACAGTGTGAATTTCTCTCCCGCAAAACTGAAAATCTGGTCCGAACGGCAACGAATCAACAAGCTAAGCAAAAGGTTCCAGTTCATTACATGTCTATTTATTTAAGACCATTAGAAAAGCAAAAGCTATGCATGCCTCTTTACATTTACTTGTCTGTTATGGTTGGCTCATGCTGAGAACCTCTGATACTAGCAAATGTTGTGTCCAACACACTCCTTTGTTCTCAGAAAAATAAGTTTTAGTATTACCTCTTACCTGATTTTTCAGTAAGCATTTCCAGAATCAATGAAGAAAAATAGAAGCATGGCTATTACAAAAGCTAAGGTCTTGCCAGTCCTTCTTGGACATCTTACTAATAAGACAAAAGGGAACTTCAAATCCTCGTTATGTCATGGACACAGGGGCTTAGAAGAGCAGTGTTCTCATGATAAAGGGTAAGGAACAGCATGGCCTAGTGAAAAGAGTCCTGGTCTCGGGTTCAGGGGACCTGGGTTCTAATCCCAGCTCTGCCTTCTGGGTAACCTTGGGCAAGTCATTTGCTTTCCCTGTGGCTCAATTTCCTCATCTATAAAATGAGGATTAGATATTTGGTTTCCCTTCCCTTTAGACTGTGAGCCCCGTGTGCCTTGATTATCTTGTATCTACACCAGTGCTTGGCACACAGTAAGCATTTAACAAATGCCTCTCTTATTAGCACAAGGGAACTCTTCTTCATGCAGGTTTTTCATGGTGAGGATATGGGGTTTGTTAGCCAAAGGGAGTTGGGCAGGCCAAGACTATTAGTAGGTTTAGGAGTAGTCTGGATAAATTAATGGATGAAAGATTAAGATTTCTCTTGCCAATCTTAATCTTTCATCCATTAATTTACAAATATTGTATTGTCCATTACTATGAGACTAATTGTCCAAAAATCACCTTCTTACTTCCAGCATCCCATTGTTACATTTGGAAATGTTCTCTTTCTACTAAACTGGATGAACCATTTGAAACTCTGGCCTGGAAAGTCCTCCCTCCTCAAATCCTCCAAACAATCACTCTTCCCCCCTTCAAAGCCCTACTGAAGGCACATCTCCTCCAAGAGGCCTTCCCAGACTAATACCCCTTTTCCTCACCTTCCCCTCCCTTCAGTGTCACCTCGACTCATTCCCTTTGTTATTCCCCTCCTCTTACCACCCCACATCACTTATGTATTTATTCATATCTATAATTCTATTTATTTATACTGATGCCCGTTTACTTGTATTGGTGTCTGTCTTACCCCCTCTAGACTGTAAGCCATTGTGGGCAGGGATTGGCTCTCTTTATTGCTGTATTTTACTTTCCAAGCTCTTAGTACAGTGCTCTGCACACAGTCAGTGCTCAATAAATGCGATTGAATGAAATAATGAATTTGTCTGACCCTCCAATGGCAATGTTTTTGTCTTATATTTCACTGTTAGTAATAATGTTGGTATTTGTTAAGCGCTTACTATGTGCAGAGCACTGTTCTAAGTGCTGGGGTAGATACAGGGTAATCAGATTGTCCCATATGGGGCTCACAGCAAATCCCCATTTTACAGATTAGGTAACTGAGGCCCAGAGAAGTTAAGTGACTTGCCCACGGTCACACAGCTGACAAGTGGCAGAGTCAGGATTCGAACCCATGACCTCTGACTCCCAAGCCCGGGCCCTTTCCACTGAGCCATGCTGCTCCAATGTTCTTATGCTAGAAAGTTTTCCTCTGAGCCAAAGTCTCTGGTGGAAAGATGAT
This sequence comes from Ornithorhynchus anatinus, assembly GCF_004115215.2. Taxonomy (NCBI): domain Eukaryota; kingdom Metazoa; phylum Chordata; class Mammalia; order Monotremata; family Ornithorhynchidae; genus Ornithorhynchus; species Ornithorhynchus anatinus. The sequence goes on from NC_041745.1 coordinate 33,159,534, forward strand.
TGGATTTTACACAGGGAGGGAGAATTTCTGCACAGTAATTCTATACCTGAGAGTGACTCCGACACCTTAAGCCACTTTGCAACCTGTAAATACATTACTACTGCTGTGTCACATAAGCATTAGACTGTAAGCCCGTCAAAGGGCAGGGAATGTCTCTATCTGTTGTTGATTTGTATATTCCAAGTGCTTAGTACAGTGATCTGCACATAGTAAGCTCTCAGTGAATACTATTGAATGAATAAGCAGGAAGATGGATAAGCTCCTTCTGGCAAAGCAAACCTTTTCCGGATTTTTTTTTTCCTTTGACCTCTTGGTTGTCTTTGACAGTGGGGACTATTGTCTGCTTTTTCTCTGGTATTTATTAAGCATTTACTATGTGCCAGGCACTGTACTAAGTGCTGAGAGAGATACAAGCTAATCAGGTTGGACACAATCCATGTCCAAAAGGGGCTCACAGTCTCAATCCCCATTTTACAGGTGAGATAACGGAGGCACAGAGATGTTAAGTGACACTTGCCCAAGGTCATTCAGCAGACAAGTGTTAGAGCTTGGATTAGAACCGAGGTCATTCTGACTCCCAGGCCTGTGCTCTGTCCACTTGGCCGTGCTGCTCCTCCTTGAAACATTTCAGACATTGGTTTTACTGACATTATCCTCATCAAGTTTTCCTTTTACTTCAGTGACAGGTCATTCTCACTCTTATTTCTCAATCATTCTCACTCTCATTTCTTAATCTCTCTTCTATTTCTCATTCTCTAATTGTGGCTATTCCTCCAGGCTCTATTTTCACGCTCTCAGGGAGCTCATCCAAATACATGATTTAGCTGGCCACTCTATGTCATAACTCCTAAATCTACTCTCGTAGATCCTGTATTTCTTCTCACCTCCAATAGTGTGCCTTGTAATTACCTAAAGCAACATGTATAAAAAAAACTTCTCATCTTCCATCAACATTTCCAACATCCATTCTTTGTTCTCTACCCAAATAGTTATTACCCCGCTCCAAGCTCTGGCCATGACTAGATGGATCAACCTTTCCCCATTTTGTCAATTTTTGATGCTGTTGCTGACTAGACCATCTTGAAATGTCTCCCGGCATTCTTCTCCCCAGTCCTTAGTTATCCATCTGTCATTGCAGCATGACAAGTTCCATTCAATTGTCCTCCAGACACCCCACCATCTGTTTCCATTTTCCAAAAGAGCTCCCTTCACCAATTTACATTTATAATCCCCCCCATATGCTCCGCTCTCCCCCAAACACCTTCTAACCTCAGTCTTTCCAGCATTTCCATCATGAACTCCAAGTTCTAATGAGCTCTTTTACCCCAGAACCAGTGTTGCTATTTGTTGGGTAATCTTTTTCTTTTAAAGAGGGACTCTGTTGGGATAACATACACCCGAAAGCTCCCCAGTCAAGAGAACTGTAACAACTTGGGTAGATTTATTACATGTAGACATAATCATTAAATCACATTTAATTGACCTTCTTTTCAATGACAAATGCTGGTTTGGGAAAAATCTTGATATCTTTCTGAAACATTTACAGTTCAGAAAGCTTTAAAACTTGAGTGCAGACTTTAGTTGGGAATATCTGTCATTTCTGTTTTTACTAGCACATCCTCTGGTCTTTTGAAAACCAATGATGCACATAAATGCAAACACTAATTTTCTGATCCTTTTTCTTCAAGTAACTATGAATAGGAATGCATAGATGATGCTCCTTTCTTTCTTTTGTGAAATTCTGATGTAATGCCCTCTCGAATGTTCACCCATTCTCCATTTGACTTAATTATCAGTTTTTATAAACAATAAACATTGATAGCTCAAGGCTGCATGGAAATCAATCTATCAGTGATATTTGTTAAGTACTTTGGAGTGTAGAGCACTGTACTAAGTCCTTGGGAGGGAACAGTACAAGAGAATTGATAGGCATGTTACCTCCTTCCAAGGAACTCACCGTCTAGAGGACACTAAGCTAGACATTGTTACAAGCTGCAGGTTCCAGGCATAGTCCATGGTCAACTACTTTTGGTTTCCTGTTGCTGGCAGAAAAATACCTGTTGAAGCTAATGCCTCATATATTAGATCAAAATCCAAATTGGGCAATATGTCATTTTCAAACATAACCTCACATCCTTTCAACAAGATGTTAGCAAGTATAAAATTATCAAACAGAAATTTTCAACAATACACAGCAATTTATGGACCATATCATCATTAGTGACAATTGTATTTTTGAGGGTCTAGTATGGGTAGGCACCCACGTTAAATTCCTAGAGATTATACAGAATAAGTAAAAGATGTAAAGCTGAACTTTACATTACCTGATGTCTAAAATGTAATGAAGAAAGCAGCAGATGAATATGTAATATTTTTGCAGTATGTTAGCAGATATATAAAACAGATGTATATATACCAATAATATATAGTCATCATCTTGATGTATTATTACAGCAATACCCTGTATTAACGCTCCTTCCCAAAAGCACTTTTGCATTTTACTGATGGCATTACTGACAAGACTTAGGGACCTTGAGACACTTGAAGTCACTTTTACTTAGTGACATATGGTGCCTAAGTTTACCTTTGACTTTGATAAACTTCAATAGAGTGATTCAAACCCATCTTCACTTATCATAGATTATAAAACAATTTAGAATAGATAATGGAGATGTCTTGGCACAGACATCTTGTCTATTAGCACAAGTTGCAAGTTTTGCTATCTGGGGCATGGTAGATAAGTCTATATAACATTTTATTTATATACATTTATATACAAGCTTTAATTCAAAATCTTTCATTGGTGGTACATAAATTACAGTTTTATCAAGTAGCTAAGTAGTATATTTTGTCACTTTTTAGACTTTGTATGTTCAGTTTTTAGCCTTAGAATCACAATAATGAAGGTTATGTACTTTCATATGGAAAAATGTATTTGATTTACCACTCTTTTCCCTAACACTCTATTTTTAATGGAACCATTTAGGAGCACTAACCTGGTGAGAGCAGTATTAATAATAGAACTACAAATAACATTTTTTATACCTGTGCAATATGTTAAACGTTTGGGGATTTTATGAAGTTCAGTTACAAAACTACCTCTGGCTCCTAAGCTCTCAGAGTCTAAATGGGTTGAAGACCGAGACAGAAAATAATGAGACTAGAATCAGAATATCAAGTACCCCTTGTTATAAATCAACAAATGAAAAAAATATGAATGGTTAAAATCTGCAAGAATTGATCAGCAACTAGTTATTCACTGGTCATCCCACTTCAAATAAAAATTATTCAAGGTGAGAAAATGAGAGGCAACACTTGAGACTTTGTCCTTTTCCACCTCATCCCTGCTCTGTCCAATCCCAGCTGGTACCTAAATAGACTTCACGGAAATCACCCCAGAGCCTTGTAATTCTAGGGTTGGAGCAAGGGATGAGCCAAGAAGATGAAGAAATAATGAAACTTAGTCCTAGTTTATATCCCACAACTCAGTGGGGCAGGGTCGAGATGAACCAGACTCTACTATTATTATTATTATTATTAAGTGTCGTTGAGTCATTTCCAATTCATAGTGACTACATGGATATACTTTCCCAAGAATGTCCTGTCCTCTGCCATAATCCTCGGCCTTTAAGATGGTTCTACCCTTGTCTTTCTTATGATTTCTATCCATCTAGGTGTTGGTCTTATTTTCCCTGAACTTTTCTTAGCATTAGTGTCTTCTCGGGAGAATCATTCTTCCTGATTATGTGCCCAAATTATGCTAATCTAAGTCAAGCTATTTGGTCTCCCAAAGACTACTTTGGCTTAATTTGCTCTAAAATCCATTTGTTCATTTTTCAGACAGTACCTGGTATTTGGAAAATCCTTCTCCAATACCACATTTCAAAAGAATCAATGTTCTTTCTATCCTGTTATTTCACTGGCCAGCTTTCAGATCCATACATTGTCACTGGAAACACAGTGGAATTGACAATTTCTATTTTTGTGGCAATTGTTACATCAGCACATTTAATAACTTTTTCCAGGCTCTTCATAGCAAGTCTTCCTAACATTAATGTTAAGTCTTTGGTGTATTTCTTGACTAACCAGACTCTATAGAAATGAATATTACAGGAAGATTCTTGATGATAGGTCATTGTTTAGAAATGGTGTCCCATTTTTCATCCTCACTAGATATTGACAAGTCCAAGGATGACAATCAGAGTGAGTTGTTATGTAGTCTTTTTTTTCTAAAACAAAAGATATGTGAATCCAGCTGTCTTAAGAGAGTGTATGGGAAATATCCCTCAAGGAGTAATCTTAATTTAACTCTATCAACAGCATTCATCCACATTATATGTATTCTTATTTGTTTTTTATAAATTTACCTGTAAATTCAGTTATTCTTCCTATATTTTATCCTCCTCATATGTTTAGACATTCGTGTTTCATCTTTGTTCTTCCTTTTGTTTTCACTATCTGTAAATCATTTGTTGTCTGTTTGCCTGTCTCCCCCACTAGGCTGTAAGCCCCTTGTTAGACAGGAAATGTGCAGCCAGTTTCTCCTGCACTCTTCTAAGCATTTTGAACTCAAGAGGTCCTCAATAAATATCACCTATGGATTAATTGATTGGTTAAAGAAACATGGAATATAATGCCTCTCCTTTCACCCATCACTGGCTGGAAGCACATTTTCACAACCCCTAAACAATTACAAATCTTCAATAAATTAATTTGAGAAAATGAAACAGTAAGCATCATTTGGGGTCTTCTAACATGTTTTTTTCAGTTTGTGTTTTTTGTTATTGTTGTTGTTGTTGTTGTTGTTGTTCATGCAGTTTGCCGTGTGTATCCAAAATCTCAAGGTGCTTTAAAAAACATTCAAATAAGTTTTAACATAATTGGAAGTTGTTGCAAAATATGTTTAACTCAAAATAGGATTTAAAGAAATCATGCTTCCAGCGATTTGCTTTTACCTCATGTTGGGAAATAAAGCACCTCAAGTAGAACATTTTTATAGATCAATGCCATTTAGAGAGTTTCAGAATGAATACAATTAGGAGGACAAATTAAAAACACTCAACGTTTTAAGGGTAAGTAAATTTCTGTAACAGGCTATTATTTAACACACTAGAATCACTTAAAATGAAAACATTGTCTTCTTTGAAGATGGACACAAAAAAGGAATGTTTCTCCTAATCACAAAAGCCATTTGGTTTGTTCCTCTTGAATGTGATTTCTGCTGGAATGGTTTTGTCTCTCTCTGTTTCTCTCCTGTTCTTCCTATCTTCAATATATTCGATGATGACTCTGAAGATGGTGAGTTTCTACCCATGAGTATAAAGAGGGCATAATAACCGAAGGCCTAAATGGCACTTATTCCATACTTAGATCTGAAAAACTTCATCCACTGACACCACTTTGTGTTCAAAATTAGCAGTTTTGGGGTTCCAGGTTTTTTTGAAATTTCCGCTCACGGAGAGCAATCCCTTCCTCAGGTGGTTCTTACCAGAATGGTTGGAGTGGCCAGGTTACTGCCTTTTTCATAAGCTTATTGCCACACTGTTTGAAAAGTACTTCCCCATATGGGCCTCAGCAACAATCACTACTGTCTTCCTCCTGGAGTTCCAAGTTAGAGTACATCGGGTTACTGAAGTGCAAAAGTGTCTGAAATCACCCGATGTCCTGGGTAGCCACAGTTCTGTGAACCCTACTCTATTCTGTCCTCTCTCGCATCCAGCCTTAAAGTAAATGAAGGAACTTTCTCTCTCTGCCCCAGTGAAAGAGGTGGAAACATTTAAGGGATTGATATAATTTTGCAAAATGAATTTGTAATGAAATTGAATATATCACAGTGATTTTAAGATTGATGCCAGTAGAGAAACAGTGTTCATAATAATAAAAAATAATAATGTGGTATTGGTTAAGCGCTTACTATGTGCAGAGCAATGTTCTAAGAACTGTGGTAGATACAGGGTAATCAGGTTGACCCACGTGAGGCTTCCAGTCTTAATCCCCATTTTACAGATGAGGTAACTGAGGCACTGAGGAAGTGAAGTGACTTGCCCACAGTCACACATCTGACAAGTGGCAGAGCCGGGATTCGAACCTATGACCTCTGACTCCCAATTCCGGGCTCTTTCCACTGAGCCACACCGCTTCCCTAATCCCTAACCACCACCTAATCCCTAACCACCATTCATTTGGTAGACCAGAGTCAGTAGACATAGATTCTAAACAAGGCTCTCCCATTTGCGCTCTGTTCACCCTTGGGCAAGTCATTTGGGTCTCTGGGGAAAATAAATTTCTGTCCTCCCTCCTCAACTTAGACCATGATTCCCATGTAGGATGCACAGTGCACAATCCATGGTAAAATAAGTGCTTAGCAAATATCACATTATTTTTATTGGCACCAATCATTACATTGCCACACACTCTCATAGTAGATTTAGTCAAAGCTTATTTGAAAGAGGAACCTACCAGTTGAGAATGGTTGAAGTGTTAAATGTTTGCAATATTTACAGTATCTACAAATATGATGTATATACTTGTTTCTTTAATAGACTGTAAGCCCGTCAAACGGCAGGGACTGTCTCTATCTGTTGCCGACTTGTTCATCCCAAGCGCTTAGTACAGTGCTCTGCACATAGTAAGCGCTCAGTAAATACTATTGAATGAATAACTGAAATGGCAAACTTAAGGAGCCAGACCTATGGACAAATGAGCCCAGAAGTACCAGGACTAAGTACAATTAAGTTCAGTAGTGTGAGGATTATGAGTTTCCAATTTCTGGCAAACCCAAACTGACTACTTACAAAATCTCAGAAGAATTAATCACTGTACAGTCTTCATGCAAGAGCATTATTCAAGGAGACCTATTTCTTTTAGAATGAAACACTTATAACCATGTCCTTGTCCAAATAAAGTGAACATGCTTCATGACAAAAACCAAAAGGATAAATATTGGTTTCCATTCAAATAAAATATAAAAATGTTGATTTGCCAATAATCAGGTCACCAAGGTTTCCATCTTAGTATTTGAACCAATTTTCAAGAGGTAATATTGTTAAATGAGTCATTTAATCAAATTGAGATAGCAAATTAGCAAGAGCCATATAATTCTTGAAGGTAAACCTCTTGATATATAAGAAAACATGATTTTGGAAAGTGGCTGTCATGCAGTCACTTAATTGTTTTTAAAATAATCAAGAGTAAATGGGTCTTTCCAGTTTTTCTGGCTTCTTGCCATAATTGACAGGAGCTTTTTTTAACAGGCTTGAAGTTAGGTTGTTTTTTTAATATATGTCTCTATTCTACCAAAGGAAAACTGAAAGAGAATAAAGCCAGGGGTTAAATATGATTAAAATATTAATGCAAAAAAAATGTGCATTCATTTTAGTGATAGCGTTCTACTGTTAAAGTATTGTCTCCATTGATTATGTGCAATTACATTGAACATCCACCTACTCTGCTGGTCGTGAAAGACAAGGACTCCCTGATTCCACAAATCTTACCCTAATGCATTTATAAAAGGAATAGCAACCATTTAAAAATAAAAGGAAATAACAGCTACCTGAGTTCTCTCCTGGCTTTGCCACTGCCTTGCTGTGTGATCTTAGATAAGTCACTTAACCTCTCTGTGAGTCAGTTCCGTTAGGTTTGAAATAGGGACAGTAATACTACTTCTATCTATCACAGTAAGAAAATTGATTTCCTAGTGTACTAGAAAATAAAAAGTTAGTCAAATCATTTTAATATGAATTTATAAGCGTGAGGAATTGCCTCGAAATAAGAGATTCATTAAAATATATGAATAATTAAACTAAGCATCATTTTAAGAACTCTCTAGGTTTATAAATCCAGATGCTGGTATTGGAAGTGTTGAATGCTTGAATGTTCAATCAAACGCAACCTGATTGAACTTGCCTGTTGAATAACCTTGGGTAAATCATTTAACTTTGCTGTGCCTCAGTCTTATCATCAAAATGGATCTTAAATACTTATTCTCTCTCTGCTTTAGACTGTAATACCCATATGGGTTGTGGATTGTTTCATTTGACTGCATTATATACATAGTAAGCATTTAAACATAATCATTATCATTATTATTATGATTAATATTACTATCAAGATATGAACTGTCTTTTAATAGTATTTATTAAGCACTTATTATGTTCTAGGAATGGTGTAAATTCTGGGGTAGCTACAAGCTAATGAGGTTGGTCACAGTCTGTGAGTCATGGGGCTCACAGTTTTAATCCCCATTATACTGATGAGGTAACTGAGTCACAGAAAAGTAAAGTGCCTTGCACAAGGTCATACAGCAGACAAGTGGCAGAACTGGGAATAGAACCCATGTCCTTTTGACTCTCCAGCCCATGCTCCATCCACTAGGCAACACTGCTTCCCTTCCATAAAACAAATCCCTGGGATCATATATAATGAAACATTTTCCCTGGGAGTCAAGGGAGCAAGGAACATTCAATCTTGGTCCACTGTTGAGACTCTCAGTGTGCCCAATTTCACTACCATATGCAAAGATCCATTTAATAATGTGGGCTATCCCCTAGTGAGAAGATACTTTTCTCATTTCAGCTCCTTTATGTAAATCACGGTGCCTGTAATCAGGGTCTAAGCAGGGTTTTCCACTTAGGGAGAGTGTTGACCATGGCATTTTTTTGAGGTTACCATAGAAAATTTTCTGGGGTTTGTTTTACCACATTTTGTTGCATGACTATTTGGAATGGCAAATTGGGAGATCTGCCCCTTGGACCATGTGGATTCCATTTTATATGGGCAATCTTTGTGGGTAAAGGGAGATGAAAAAGGAGCAGAACACTTGGTTTAATAAATAACATGGGGATTGAAAATGTCCAGGAAACTTCAAAGAGCTAATGGGTTAGAAGAACTCAATTTAGAGTCTTTTCATCTTTACTTGGAAGCCTCTAGATTTGTCAGAGACCTAGGTTGACTGAGGCAGGAAATTCAGCCCAAAATGTTTGGGACAAAAGCAGTAGCTTCACTCTTTCAGTTGTAAACCTATTGGGTCTCCAGCTCCATTCACCTCCTAGGACTTGAAAACCAAAGTGGTATCTTGCTTGGTGGGCCAGTGTACATATACCAGAAAATGTTGTTCGTTCTTTTTTTTCCTCACAGAGCTGTGCATTTTACTTCAGGTTGTTTCAGTGAGTGACCGTGCAGAGATAGATGAGGCTATTATGCAGACAAGTCTATTGCAAATCAGACATTTGGAGTGAACCATTACTGAGTCATTTAACATGATCAGATGAAGTTCATAAGTGCTCAAAATTCTACTTCACACTTCTAGGATATACACGGTCTCTAATTCAGGATCTTCACCGGCTACTGATACACCACAAAATAGCCCTAATGTTACTCCATTACAGCTCATTGTACTTTTTCTCCTTTTCTTTAAAATCAATACCCAGTTCATTCATTCATTCGTTCATTCATTCATTCATTCAATCGTATTTATTGAGTGCTTACTGTGTGCAGAGCATTGTACTAAGTGCTTGGAAAATACAATTCAGCAACAAATAGAGACAATATCTACCCAAATATGGGCTCACAGTCTAGAAAATGGACTCACAGTATAGAAGGTTCTATGATCCTTTTTACTTTGAGGGGGTCTGACATGCATACTAGAAAGAAGCAAGCAATTATCTCTTCCATTCAACCAGCAAGAGACAGCTGGAAAATTGAGAAGGGACTGAAAGTTCAGAGGTGTTTTTTTCAGAGAGTGGTTTAGTTTGGTCAATCAATCATATTTATTGAGCATTTAGTGGGTACAGAGTATTCTACTAACCACTTGGAAGTGTACAATATAGTAGACACATTCCCTGTCCACAGCGAGCTTACATTCTAGAGGTCACGATGATTTTTGGTAGTTCTTCCAAGTTCTATCAGTTGCTTAACAAATTAGACCTGGGAGACTTCTTAGGTCTTAGATTCAGGGAAAAACTGACACAAGAGCTTGGAAACCCAGCTATGCTATTGGCATGCTGAGTGGCCTCGAGAAATTTGCTCAACTTTTATGAGCCTCAGGTTCCTTTTCTGTAGAATGGAGATAAAAATGCCTTACCTAAGAGCCCCTGGTGGATCAGGGACTGTGTCCAATCTGTTTCCCTGTATCTATAGAAGGGCTTAGCACAGTGTTTTAGCACACTGGAAACACAAACCATTACTATTAATTTTAGCATTCTGGCTAATGCAGGTGGGCAATAGCTCTCTTGGAAAAGTTATTGAGCATTATGGATATGAAATTACAGTAGGCAAGGAGATGAATATTAAAGTGACCTATTTATGGTAAATAGACTAATAGATACTATATCCCAATAGCCACCTTCTGGAACATTGAAAAAAGTGATTACCTTATTTTCTTTTATATTTATAATCTGTGGAAGGAAAGGTTCTAGAATTAGTGAGGTTTCCCTAAGAAAAACTGTTAGACTGGCAGCCCAAAGCAGTAGCTGCAGAAGCCAGAAGAATGAAAGGTGCCACATTTTCCCTTTTACTATTCTTCAAATCCCTCAGCTATTTCTGCAACAGTAAGTCACTAGTAAACATACAATTCTCAGGGATGAGACTACATAACATCATCAGTGTTTCTGGTGAACAAACAAGAAACAAATGAACAGAAGAGAGCTAAAGCTCGATTAGAACCACAGGGAAAAATCAATGGTGTGGAAAAAGACAAAGTCAGGAATGAATGAAGTTCTGATTCCCAGTAGCAAATCCCTGGAGAATAAGGTTAAGGAACTAAAAATATCCCTCAGTGGCATGTACTACAGAATGAGCAAATGTATTTGATTTTTAATAATTTTAAAGCTCTCAATGAATTATTCAATGTATGATAGGCCGGTGAGCAAAGTTCCCTGACCCAAACTGACTTTAGATTGTGATCTCTATTTAGGACAGGGACTGTATCCAACCTGTTTATCTTGTATCTATCCCCGTGCCTACTAGAGTGTTTTGCACATAGTAAATGCTTCAAAAATACCATTATCATCCAGTAAACACATTGGCAGATACTTCTGCTTCACATCCAAAGCTAGAAAAGTGCAATTTTAACCTCGTCCATTGGGTATATGGGGCTGGGCAAGGGGGTGAATGTTCAAATGGTCTCTGCGATAGTCTACTCCTTGATCTGGGCACAGGGGCATAAATTGCACTCTGGGAATTTTATGGGAAATGAAATGAAACCAACTCTCTACTAAAATGAGGTAGGAGATCAATTACTGTAATTCAGACCAAAATATCATCTTTCAACTAAAATATTTAGCTGCATCACACTTGATTTGGCTTTGGGAATGGAGATGGAGTAAAATGTCTAATGAATTAATAGGTGAAGATTTTGATCCCAGAAAAGAAAAAAATTGTGGGTAGCATAAATTCGTGTCACTCCCGAGGGTTCATTACATTACTAAATTATTTGGATAGCTCATTAGTGCTGTATAAAAAAAGATAATCAGCCTAAATGAAACCAGAATGGTAAACAGCCGTTACTTGTCAAGTTTAGAAGAAGTTGAAGGTAAGATTGCAAAGAAATAAGTCTCATCCTGACCTCCTCACCTTGCTGACAACTAATCAGATTTGTTCTCACGGGCTTCTTGTCTGGAGCAGATGGGCTGTCAGAATGGTCCTCTCCACAGGTAAAATGCTTTACTGGATTATTCAAACCCCATTGATTTAAAGATCCCTTCACAGAAGATTCTTTGTAATTAGTTGGCTGTTAGATTTGGGTGGCATCTGTTTTGAAAGTTGCAGCATCACATATGGACTTTGTCCCGAAAATTGAAGTACCAGCTGTCTGGAGAGCTGTTGTGAACATCTGGCAATGTGGAAACAGAAGGTGCTTTGGTGTACATCCAGTCCCCAAGTTCCTGGGTAGCTTTGGCATATGGACTTCCTTGAGAGCAGTACTCTATCATACTTTCCCAAGTTCTTAGTACTGTGCTTCCCACACAGTAAACACTTAATAAATACAGCTGAATGATTGATGGGCCACCAGTTTCCACTGGAAGGTACAAACTGAAACAGAAGCTTCCCAGTAGCAGTAATTTGCAGAGAAGAGAATCTGGGGAAGACAGCTCCTTACATGTTCTCCTCCCCGATCTCCACAACCACCACCACCTCCCATGGTACCCTTAATCTATCCAGAAATCTTGATGTCATACCCTTCACAAAATTATATATTACAATCATTTGAAAATGACTAAAAAAAGTTTAAATGTTTATAACTGTAAATTATGCAGGTCATCCTTTTGTGAGTGTGTTATTTAGGGTCCCTATGTACTATCATCTCTTGAAAAGCAAATCATTTTTGTAACCTTGGAGAACGTCAGGAGGATAGTCAGTAAATGACAGCATGTCAAAGTTAGTTTTGATTTCCTCTGGCTCTTGTCAATTTATGCAAACATTAACATTATTCAACTATACTGATTTTTTTAGCATCTTTAAAGTCCCACTGATGTTAGGAAGAACTCATAATCAGTGTCACTTATAAATACAAAATAGTGGATGTGATTAGAAAGGAAAGCGCTCATTTAGAAATGGAATTATCTTCAGGTTTTATGGACTGTTCTGCGAAGCTACTTAGATTATTACCCTTACATTTCTAAGAAGTCGACAAGTTTTAAAATATTATCCTAGTATAGGTAATCCATCGATCATATTTATTGAGCACTTACTGGGTGTAGTGCACTGTACTAAGTACTTGGAAGTATACAATATAAGAGAGTTGGTATGTAAGACCTTCAGCAGTGCCATTCATTCAGTCAGATCAGTGTTACCTCCAACTCAAAATTGGGATTCTGATAGCTTCAAATGGACTGCAGTAAGAGGTTTATGACTGACCTCATTAATATCCACCCTAATGATTGTGGATGGATCAGTTAACAGCACTGATTTTTCCCACTGCATCCCTAATCTCTCATTAGTTATCTCATGTCCATAGATTTATCTAGTTTTTACCTGAGCCCATTTTGGTCTTGTATAACTTTCTGGGGTAGCAAATTCCATTCAGCCTTTCTGTACCAGAGTGTTTACCATTTTTTATTTTCAACCAGTCACTTTGAAGGTCCATCCAATTGTTGTAGGAATTTCTAAGCAATAATTTGTGGTGTACCATTTCTACAACCATCATGCTTCTGAAAAATTCAATTATGTATTAGAGGAGCAGCATGGCTCAGGGGAAAGAGCCCGGGCTTGGGAGTCATAGGTTGTGGGTTCTAATCCCGGCTCTGCCACTTATCAGCTGTGTGACTTTGGGCAAGTTACTTAACTTCTCTGTGCCTCAGTTGCCTCATCTGTAAAATGTGGATGAAGACTGTGAGCCCCACGTGGGACAGCTGATCACCTTATATCTCCCCAGCACTTAGAACAGTGTTTTGCACATAGTAAGAGCTTAACAAATGACATCATTATTATTATTATTATTATTACTCTCTCAGCATTTGTCTTTCCAATATTGAATCAACCCATTCAGGGCTTTGTGATGGACAGTGGAGGGAGAGCAGGAATGATTACAATAACTTGATCATCTCAGAGAAATCTGGATATTTCTGAACCATCCAAAAAAATAAAGGAGAAGTAGGCAATACTATCTCCCTCATTTCTCCCCCTCTAATGGAACATGCTCTACTCATTCTGTCCTCTTGGATTTACTGCTGCCCATTAAGAGTGACAATAGAAATAAAGCACCAACTACACTAACGTACCTCAACTTAGAGACTCCTGCCTATGACTATGTTTTTAACATGCCAGATTAATAGATTTATTTTTTTTTTAGTGAAGAGCATTTTTAAATAAGTTTTTAAAAACAGTTTTTTGGTATTTTTGACAACTCTTTACTATGTAAGGAAGCCATTTGATAACCTCTCTTGTCCATCTGCCATGACTCCTTTGGAACAGATGTCCTGCCCGACACAACTTTCTCATTCTGATGCTCTGCCTAACAAAACTAAGATTCATAGCATGTCAAAAACTTTTGATGGCAAAGATATCATCTGCCCACGTATAGAAAATGCAATATGTATTGCTAGCTATTTGTGGATGTACTTGGAGTGCAATTTACAGAGAGAAAAAGAGTGACAGTACCACGCACTGGGCTAAACTCATTTTGGCCACAGTCTAAAAGTTAAGTGTGTGGTGAACTTAAATTCCTTTGGAACAACATTATATTAGCAAATCTATCTTTTGAATTCTGATCACACAATAAAAGTTATAACAGCCTGTTTTTTGGTGCATTCACCTGAGTTACATATCATCAAGGGATCCAAGGATTCAATTAGTATTTTTAAAAAGTTTCAGAATTAATAGTTTCTAACCATAAGAAGTTTTCCTTCTTATTCTATACTCTCACTCCCCAAGACGTAAGGGACTAATAGGACCTGTATCCAATCACTGTAATGATTTAAAAAGCTTCTAAGTTATTTTTAAAGTTTAGTTAATCTTTGATGCCAGTGACAGGTGGATGTCAACTTTTGTTTCATTTACGCAGATAGCAAGCTATGAAAAGTGTTGCTTTAGAATAAAGACCCATTTTTTCATAGTACTTTGCTCCCTACACGGAAACATCTATAGATCCACCATATACCTCAATATTTCTATTTCCTCAATTAATCAAGGCTAGCTGACATACCTTTCTTAGAGTGTAGCTTTAGAAGTCAAACTGCTCTAAACAGATGGTACATATTTATTTTCACTGAATATAAAACACATTCCTCTTATACAGAGGCTAATGTTGTTTTGTTTTCAATTATTGTGGCATCTGAAGTCAGGATGCAAACCTAACAGTCCATCAGAGTGCTGTATTAGGAAAGGACATTTTATATTCTTGTTTCCTGATAATCAAATTTAAGTCCTAGTATGGCTGACTTCATTTGTCTGGGGTCAAAGGTTTATTTCCAAATTTTAGGTTAGAATAAATTTTCCTAAATTTTCCTTTAAATAAATTTCTCTCCACCTCCCTTGTTAACCCAATATAATAATAAAATAAGTTGATTTCATTGAGTCCACAATCAATCGGTAGTATCGAATGAGCATTTATTGTGTTCAGAGCACAGAACTAAGCACTTGAGAGGGTATAATAGTGTTGGTAGACACATTCTCTGCCCTTGAGGAGCTTAGCTTCTGGAGTGGGGACAAAAATTGGAATAAATTATGGATTGGGAAAATGGCAGAGTATAAAGATTTGTATAAAAGTGCTGTGGGGTTAAGAGCTGGGTGAATATCAAGTTTTTGAGGGATATGGACCCATGGGCATAGACAATGCAGAAAATAGAGGGACTACAGAAATTGAGAAGAGGAATTTGTGGAGATATGTTTTTGCACTGTCCACTGATTATCCTTTCCAGAAAGATGCTTTAAAGCTGAGAATTAGGCAGACTAATGAGCACTGTCTGATGGAAAGAACTGATGGAAAGAACATAGACCTGGGAGAAGACATGGGTTCTAATCCTAGGTCCCCAGTCTGCCTTCTGTGTGACCTTGGACAGGTCACAACTTCTCTATACTACAGTTTACCCATCCATAAAATAGGGATCCAATATCTGTTATCCCTCATACTTAGACTGAGAGCCTCAAGTGGGACATGTACTGTGTCTGGCCTGATTATCTCCTATCTATCCCAGAGCTTAGTAGGGAACTTATGTTGGCATATAGTAAGCACTTAGTAAATTCCACAATTATTAAGACAATAGGAATACTCAGTAAGAATATTATTCAAATATCTATTGTTATCTATTATAAGACCCAAGCGAAAAATTAACTTGTTACTTTTGTGAAAAAGCATAATTTAAGGTCTTAGGTTATGCCACTATTGAGTCAGACTTGTGGCCCAGCCAGCGTGGTATTTGTGTCCAACAGTGGTTACAGTGTGATGGGAGGAATCAAGTGATGGTTACTCTTTTGGACAGTGTTTAGATATGTGCTATAACAAAAGCAACTTTTTCCTCTATATTATTAACTTCTAACTCATTGTGAACTATCATCCCTGGAGTGCACATAAACCATGCCTAGAATTTACTGATATTGAGTACTGTGGAAGTACATTCCATATGTTTGCTGCTCACTGCGTGAAATGTAGATGCACAGACTACCATTTCAAATTCCAGTCTTAAAAAGATGGACAAATTTGGTTTTAAAATGTTAAATTTTTAAAAGAAAAATCCACTCTACAACTCCATTGATTAAACAAACAAGTTGTGGGAAAACAGGGAACAAATCACATTTTATATCTCAGAGAAGCCTTACTGAATTTTCTTATGGTATTTGTTAAGTGTTTACTATTTGTCAAGCACTCTTCTAAGCACTGAAGAAGATACAGATCAGTCAGGTCCAACACAGACCCTTTCCCACATGGGGCTCATAGTCTTAGTATTCCAAGAATTTTAAGAATTCTTTTCTTAATAGAAAAAGGTTGTAAAGTCATATTCTTTTAAATCAAACTTCTTTTAATTCTTTTTCTATTTTGTCCCAACAGTGGAAATTTGAAAGACATGGATGGTGGGAATTTCATCCATTATATTTTCAGTTGAGGACCCTTCCACCATTTCAACAGTTCATCTCTGAGTCAGGAAATCCCTATCCTGTGTTTCCCAAACTATCTTCACAGTGGCTTCAGGGATTTGAGTTTCAACAGTGGGGATTTTATATTTGCTTTTCAGAACTTGTAAGTTATAAGAATCTGGAGAATATCAGGAAGAAAAGTTCATTTTCTAGCTTGCTTTACTTGACCAAGGATGGACTTCAGTCAATTTTCCAGACAACCTGTCCTAAAGAGCATACTTTCAGATCCAAAAATTCTCTGTATTTTTGAATAACAACCTAAATATTTGGATTTCCCTTCTGTTCTTTCTCTCTCTCCACCCACTAGAAATAAAATTCTAAACTATTTTGAGATCTACCCATACCACAAATACTGATGAATTTTCTTAAAGATACACACACACTCACCCACACACATACACACACATGACTGTTGTGGATCAGTTATTTGCAATAATTCTGGTACTAAGGTTACTCGTGATGTTGTTCTTAACTGTATTCGTAGCTTACCCTTTCTTTTCCACATCTTTTATTGTTCCAAATCATTCTCTCCTTCTGTATCCTGTGCCTCTAATATCCCAATAGAAATTGTTGCTATGCTTTGTAAGTGTATTTTTTTATTGAAAAAATTGCTATCTAACCCTCCTAAGGGACATGATAATTGCCACCATAAAAAAAAAAATTAGCAGGCACGATGAGAGAAATATTCCTTAGTTGAATGTATACATTAATGGAGAGAGGCTTCTAAATCACTCAACCAGTGACTGCTGTCATTTGTCCAAAATTTACCCTTCAATAATTTAAGCATCCCACACAATTTTCCTTTAAAACTAACAAACAAGACTCACATTTATGCATACTTTAATCTTTATAATATTGACTAAAAAGAGGCATTTTAATTGCTAAGATTTTCTTGACATATAAAGAAAGTTAAAAGATTATTTTAATTGCCCAAGATGTTGGTGAGCATTATGTAATACTTTGGAATGTGAATACCCATTTTTATATCTGAATTGGATATGAAGATGTATTAACATATTTCTATCTCTGTTGGGATTTTTTTTCAGTATAAAGACAATTCCTTAGTGAATTTTTTTTAATTTTCTCTTTTAAAATTATAAAATGTGTATAAAAATTCACTTCAACTATTTCACTCAATCTTATTTTGGATCACTTGTGCCGTGAAAACAAGAAGCTTTTGGTATAATTTAGATGGCAAAGGCAGACATCTGGTATTTAGATCTAAGACCTAATATCTTATGGGTGCATTACTGTGAAGTCTAGTTTTGGAGAAGAGGCTGACAGGGTGGCCTAATGGACATAGAGCAAGTAACTGGTAGTCAAGAGACCTGGATTTTAATCCTGGTCTAACACTTGTCTGCTGTGTGATCTTGGACAAGTTACAATTTCTTTGTGTCTCACTTCCCTGATGTGTAAAATGAAGATTAAATGCCTATTCTATTTCACCCTAAGACTGTTATTATTATGTGTGACAGGGCCTGTCTAATATGATTGTCTTGTATCTATTCCAGCACTTAGCACAGTGCGTGGCACATAGTGAATGCTTAACAAACCACAATTATTATCATATCAGTATCATCATCATCATCATCATCATCATCATCCCCATCACACTGGTCCTAAAGAACCATGTTATTGTGTTGCTAAAACTCCCTTTATTCAGGAAACCAGGATGTGGTCCTAAAGGCGCAGTAATGGGCTTCTTCAAGAACAGTCATGTTGAGGGAGCTGTAAAAGACAGGTGTTTTAAAGCATCTCCAGGTTCAGATAATGGTATTTACTATGACCTTCTCCACCACCAAAGTCAGCTTTCTCTTTCAAGGCACTGGAAAGGAAGCTGGTTAGTAGACACTGCATTTCAATAGTTGTGGATGTTGCTTTGATGTTTCCATAGCAATCCTGAGATTCTGGTTTGGAGTCTGTGCCCTGTTGTCCAGAAGTCTATATAGACGTCAGGATCCAGTGAATATACTGCATACTTTGCTTCTCCAAACTTTACAGTGAGCCACATGGGCTAGTTTGAAGTGTCTAGAATAGAGGATTCAGTCAATGTGGCAGGCAATAGGAGCAGCTAAAGAGAACTCTACAGAATGCAACAGAAAGCAACAAGTGCAGTCAAAACAGCAGGAGGAGCAGGAGAGAAGCAGTTGTTAATGCTTCAGGTGTTGAGTATAGAGGGGCAGTTTTTCTTTTCAGCTGATTTAGCTGTTGATACTTCGGTTCCAGCAGTTCTGGGCTGAGTGTTTATGGATGTGTATGAGTGTGTGTATGCATGTGTATGCTTATGTAAAAGGGTTTTGGGAAGTTTTGTAAAAGAAGCCCTGTGTGAAGGAGACCTGGAAGCGAGATGCTGTGGAAGGAAGACACAGATATATACTTCAAATAAAACCATGCCACTTCAGAGACAGTTTTACAGGTTGAATGACTCTATGCAAATTTTTCAGAGAAGAATATGTTCTTGCTGAAAAATATTAGGAAATTATTAAAATTTTAAATATTGAGCCATTTCCTTTTGTAAATGACTATGCAAAATTCAGTTAATGGCAAATGCACTCAAAGTGAATTTCTGCACATGAACTACATGGCTCCCTGAAGACAGAAAATTGTGACTGAGTCAGAGAGAAAAGTAAAGAGTTCAGTTGTCCGGGTCTTCTACTGATCACTCAGTGTCTGCGTTAATCCAGACACCACCACCTCCACCTCCACCACCCCTCCCATGATAACCCCCACTGCATTTGGAAAATCTGCATTCCAGTCACATCTGCTCCTAGCACACAAGACCTGGATTCCACATGCGTCGGAAGGTCTAAGTGGAAGAGATCACAGTAAATTAACCACTGAACAGAAAAAGAGTGAGAACAGAGGAGTAGATTAGTGGCTGGTAAAGTAAGAACTCTGAAAAGAGGTAATTGGGATGAGGCAAAAGAGCAAAGAAGCACAGTAGGACGCTGGGTCAGAATGGATAAAGTCAGTTCCCATGGGAAATTCTTATAGTGGAAAGGATCTTGGAATGTCTCACCCTCATGAGTCCTTTGTGACTACCACAGAGGCTAAAATGAGGTGTCCCCTTTGATCAATAGCCAGCAATCACAATTAGTGCAAAGTCAAGCAGTAAGATGGAGAACCAGTCAAGTAGCTGAAAGCCAAACGGAAAGAAAACAAAGTAACTTCCAGGGAGTTGGCAACAACAACTCAATGGAAAACACAAATCAATGAAGAGGTCTGCGCCTGAAAATGAATGAGGCTAAAATGGACCTGGGGAAGGTTGGATCAGGGGAGATGTCCTATGGGCCTTATTCAAACTGGCATGGCGAATGACAGTTAGCCTGCATTGATTGAGCATCTACCCAGCATGCCACACTGGATTAAAGTTGCCTTTTAGGAAGGAGGAAGGAAGCAGCATCCCTAATATTGAAGAAAGGGACCAGTGTCATGGCGCTTCTGGTCCTAGGTGCACATACCCTATCAGATTGTAAATATTTTGAAGACAATCAATCAATTAATGGTACTTACCAAACACTTGGAAGACTACAACACAACAAAGTTGGTGGATGGTATGGAAAAATAATATGTATTTGTTCCCTATTTTACTGATGAAGAAAGTGAGTTATGGAGAGGTTAAGTGGCTTACCCAAGGTCACACAACAGAGCTAAAATTAGAACCCCACTCTCCTAACTCTGAGTCCCTTTCTCTTTCCATTAGGAAACAATGCCTCTAAAACTACAAGAACAGTCTAGAGAATTAGTTTCACAGAAGTCCAGTAGGTGTGAAACAAAATTAACTCTAATTGAATGTTTAAGAGTAATATGGAAGCTGGCATAGTGTCAAGTAGCGATTTTTATCATTGTAACTGAATCATCTTTTCCAGCTGAAAGGAAAGTCCAAATTAAATTAAAAGTTCTAATCTTTCTCTCCTTAGTATCTCTAAAGGATGTAAATTCATTTTCAGAATGAGTGACTACCTAACCAAGAGGGACAATTTGTTGAAAACACGTTGTGGAAAAAATTGATGAGGTGATGTCTGGCAGAGGTTTGGAGGATATCACTTCTTCAATTTCCTGGAACAGGTACAAAGCGCAACAAGCAACCAGCATGTATTGTGAAGAATTTAGAAAAATGGCTGAGTCAGCCAATGCATTCCCAACAGATTCTTTATTAGTTTCCAGACATCACTAGAAGAGAAGTTGTACAAAACTTAAATTTTAAACCTTACACATGACATAGAAATTGTTTGTATTCTTTACAGAACAGAAATATTAATTACTTATTTTTTATATTATATATTACATGTCTGTTTATCTATGAGCCTGCTAATTAACTCTTTGCAAGATATCTTTATCAATCTGCTTTCAGATTTCTTGTTAGGCAGGGCTGTTGTCTTAAAGAAAATCCTGAAGCAATTACTGAATTCAGATTCAATTCAATCAGAGTGTATTATGCCCTTTAGATCCTTGTAGCTCAACTATATCTTGATTTGGTTAGAACTTTCTGGCCAGCAGCACTCATCCAGATAGGTAGTACTCCTGTCTGGATTTCTGAGTTGCTAGTTAAAGATTTCTTCATTACTAGTAATCATTATTTGTGTCTACATTTTAGTAACCTTTCAGAAGGCCTCCAATTTATTCCGTTGTTTTGGGGTTTTTTGGGTTTTTTTTGACAGGTTCATACAGTCTCTGGCTGAAAGTGGTGAACCTTCCTGATGATTGAATGGCTCCACTGGAATGAAGGAAGCAGAAATGCATAAATTATATTGTTGTCTCTTTAAATTATACTGTATGCAACAATGAATTTGAGATTCATGAAGCACACAGGATATAATTTGTCTAATTAGCTGCTATGTCTCTGCTTCCGCTTCCATGGCACTCATCCATAAGCAAACATCACAATCCAAAACTGAGCTCCTCCTTGAACAACAAGCAAATTAGCAAATATGTCTCTCTAATCGTTCACAGTGAATATGGGTAAAAATAGGGATGGGGATCATGTACTTTCAGAGTGCCAAACACAATCATGTATTCAGGTTTTTTTTCCTCCCTGTCATTTGTCATTTGGGGAATATCTTTTGTGACATTTCCAATCAACCTCGTTGTAACCCTAGATAAGGCATACATTCATGTAATATGCTCAATAAAACGGTTCCCATCTTCAGAGAAAGGTGGATGGTTGTACTTTGATTCATTATTTTATTACATCCCTCATTTTGTAGCTAAGTCATGTCTATACAGGCAATGTAATGTAGAGAATGGATAATTCAGACAAAAGACCATATTCCAGATGAAAAAGGATTTTGAGGGTGAAGGAAGAAGATGCCCTAAGTGAACCAGATTGGATGGACACAATTCATCAAAATTTCTGAATAATTATTGGACTCTTTGCTTGTGAATATCTCAAACTATTTTTATATTCTGTGGTGAAATAGCAGTTTGAGAACATCTCCTTTATTTTGTAGGTATTGAAGATATAGCATTTTATTTTCCCTCATGCTAGTTTTCCTGATGGCAGTGAAGACATCTGGCTAATTATTTCATTACATATTTATCATTAGGTGATTTTGGGGTCTAGCAAAGGAAGACTCAATAAAATAAAATAAATTTAAGAGCCTAAACTACACACAATGATCACATGAAAATATGTATCTTTGGACCAGGTCCTGAAAATCAGCTGGTTGAAGTTGGTAATGTGGACCAGGAGGAGTAATACATCCAAAATCTTTACTGTGTTTAAAAAGAATATCACTAAAATCCATGCTTTCTTCTTTACACAAACTGCTATGATGCTGATCCAAGCACTTATATTCCCCCACTGACTACTGTAACTGCCTTCTTGCTGATCTCCTTGTCTCCTGCCTCTCCCCACTCCCCCACTCCAGTCTCTACTTCCCTCTGCTGCCCAGATCATTTTTTCTAAAAAAAAAAAATACAAATTGCAGTACATATTTTCAAGAACCTCCAGTGTTCTCTAATCCACCTCTGCATCAAACAGAAACTGCTTACCACTGGCTTTAAAGCACTCAATCAGCTCACTCCTGAACCTTTCCTCACTGACTTCCTTCTACAGCCCAGTCTGCACACTTCACTCCTCTAGCATTAGCTTGCTCACTGTGCCTTAATCTCAACTATCTTGCCACTGACCTCTTTCCCACATCTTTCCTCTGGCCTAGAATCTCTCCTCCTACATTGAATAATCAGAATCATAATAATTATGGCATTTTAAGCACATACTGGGTGTCAAGCACTATTCTCTGCACTGGGGTAAAGTTAATAAGGTCATACAGAGTCCCTGTCCTTCATGGGCTCCCAGTCGAAATATATGTGAGACCACTATCCTCAAAGGCCTTTGAAGGTCATATTTCCTCAAAGGGGCCTTTCTTGATTAACCCTCTTTTCCCCAACTCCCTCTCCCTTCTGCATCACCTATGCACTAGGATCTGTACCCTTTGAGCACTTGATTCTCACTCCACCTTCTCAGCCCCATAACACATATGTACATATCCATAATTCATTTATATTAATGTCTGTCTCCCCCACTAGAGTGTAAGCTCCTTGTGGGAGCCTGCTTAGTACAGTACTCCACCAATGTAAGCACTCAGTGCATATCATTGATTGGTTGATTGATTAATTGATTCATCATGCCTCTTTCAGTAGGGTGCTAACTCTGAATGAACAGAGAGCATGATGCTTTTTTAATATTCCCAAGAGATTAATACAGTGCATTGTACCTAATAAGGTCTCACTATATATTATTGCTACTATTGATTCCAATTTAGGAAGGGCAATTTCAACCTTTCTTGATACATTGTCTAGAAAAAAAATGACTTTCTCATGTTCTCCTTATGGCCTGGTTAAAGAGAAGAATTGACAGTTATCTTTCAAAATGAAGACCACAGTTCCACAGAGTTCAAGCCAAAAGTGGTTTTGCCTAAAGTATCTCCAAAATGGAGAAACTTTAGATGAATTTTGAACAATATGAGCAATGAAGATGACTACAGAATGTTGAAAGATCACAAGACAATGATACTCCCAACCAAATGTTCATATCCTGGGGACCTTTGATCTGGGAATCCTGTTGAAATTCATAAGGTAGTACCAGCCATTCAAGCAATAGTACATTTTGAGCACCTAATCTTAGCAGAGTACTGTAGTAAGGGGTTGGTAGAGAATAATAGAGCTATGAACAATGTTCCTTGACTTAAAGGAGCATATAATCTAATGGGAGAGACAGGTACTAAAATGATTTGTACTAAGAAGGACAAAGGAAATGTGGATATGAAAATTAATCAGTACTTATGAAAAAAGTACTGTATGGAAAAAGATGCATAAATTATAAACTTACAGTAGACATTACAGGTGATGGTGTGTATTCAGGTGCACAGGCATATGCACAGCAGAATTGTTGAAATGATAGTATTAGGCTATTACTTGAGAAGTTCAGTGAATAATCAAGTTTGGCTTTCTGGAGTAGATGTGATTCAGAAAATCTTTGAAAATGGGAGAAATTGTGGTCTGGCTAATTTTAAGGAGAGAGTTCCATGTCCTGGGAAAAAGGAGAATGAGACACAGTGAATAGGTTATCTTGAGAAAAATGAAAATTACAAGTTGGGTCTACTGGGAGAAGAAAGATGATAAGTAAAATGAAAGGAGCTGAGTGACTTATAATAACTGTGGTATTTGTTTAAATTATTATATGTCAAGAACTGTTTTGAGCTCTGGGGTGGATACAAAGAAATCAGGTAGGACACATGGGGCTCACAGTCAATCTCTAACTCATAGATGAGGTAACTGAGGCCCCGAGTAGTGAAGTCATTTGCCCAAGGTCACACAGCAGATAAGTGGCAGAACCAGGATTACAACCTAGGTCCTTCTGACTCCATGGCCTGGAGTCTATCCACTAGGTATTTTGCTTCTCTATAGTCAACCACCAGGTGCTTCTGCTTGTTTTGAGGGGGAATTGGTATCTTCTGGAGGCTTTTGAGAATGGGAAGATGTGTGCAGAACAACATTTTGGAAAACTGATCCAAGTAGCAAAACAAAGTATGAACTGGAGGGGAGAAAAACTGAAGCCAGGGAGGTCAGAGAGGTTCCTGATGCAGTACATATATCTATCTACAGATAGATAAGTAGATATCAATAGATGGATAGATATATATGCACAGTGCGCTTCAGGTGTTGGTGGGACATTATGTACAAATGTCCTGGAGGCAGGAGGAATTCCAGAGATGAGTAAGTTGGGATAATGAGTTAAATTTGGAAATCAACCTCATAGTGAAGCCATAAGACTAGATGATCTCCCCCAGGGAATGTCTGTAACTTGAGAGGAGAAAGGGACTTTGTATATAGCTCTGATGGTCATATAGGGTTGCAGGGTGAGTGGTAGAGAAAGAGATGCTAAAAGAAGGAAGCAGTAGAGTCAAAATGAAATGGAAAAATTCTGAGAGAGTCTTTAATTTACCTTTGCAAGCCATCAACTTCCAGGAAGTCTCAGAAATTTGCCAGCCTCATAGTGTGAATCTCAGTGAACTGCATTAACTATTTATAATCACCTTAAAACAACATGATGGTCATTATTCCACTGAGCAAAGATCTATTCTATCTGATTTTGGGTAATGTGAATGACAGACTTATGAGGAAAGACCATTTCAGTTTGATAATGAGAAAAAAATCAAGGGAATTAAATTCTATTTTCATGGTCATAATATTAGTGAAATAAAGTCAGAACTAGTGAGGAAGATGATTTGAGAGTCATCTCTATAAAAGTGATACCTGAATGGATTAGGTCCCAATAATTTATTTTAACGTGTGTCTGCTCCACTAGATTGTAAGTTTTTTGAGAGCACGGACCGTTTCTACTAACTCTGTTGTGTTCCTCCAAGCATTTAGTAGAGTGTTATATTTAGTACAGTGTTATGTATACAGTAGTAAGTGCTCAATCTATAGCACTGATTCATTGATTGATTGAGAAATTATCTTTCTACAGAAACACTCTGGGCAAGTCATCCCCCTCCTCAAAAATCTCCAGGTTTTGCCTATCAACCTTTGCATGAAGCAAAAACTCCTTACTATTGGCTTCAAAGCTCTCCATCACCTTGCCCCCTTCTACCTCACCTCCCTCTCTCCTTCTACAGCCCAGCCCACACACTCCCCTCCTCTGCTGCTAACCTCTTCACTGGGCCTTGTTCTCACCTGTCCCGCCATCGACCCCTAGCCCACATCCTACCTCTGGCCTGGAATGCCCTCCCTCCTCACTTCTGCCAAACTAGCTCACTTCCCTCCTTCAAAGCTCACTTCCTCCAGGAGGCCTTCACAGGCTGAGCATCCCTTTTCCTCTGCTCCTCCTCCCCTCCCCATCACCCCACTCCCTCCCTCTGCTCTATCCTCTTCCTCGCCCCACAGCACTTGTGTATATTTGTACAGATTTATTTTTCCATTCATTTTATTAATGATATGTATATATCTATAATTCTGTTTATCTATTTTGATGCTACTGATGCCTGTCTACTTGTTTTGTTGTTTGTCTTGCCCTTCTAAACTGTGAGCCCATTGTTGGGTAGGGATTGTCTCTATCTGTTGCCGAATTGTACTTTCCAAGCACTTAGTAGAATGCTCTACACACAGTAAGTGCTCAATAAATACAATTGAATGAATGAAAGAGAGAATGATTTGTGGAAGAGAAGAAGCAAGCATCACAAAGTGAACCATGTTTTCAAGGTTACCACTCTTTATACCTTTGCCAACTGTTTCCATTCTTTGAAAAGCTTCTTTCTTTCCAACCTCTGAATCTCTTTCCTTCCTCCTCTGGTCTTAGGAAGGCTCTCATATTTCAGTCATGAACTTCTCTTGCCTGTCAACCATAGCTTCCAGGAAGAATGTTAGATTTTTCCTTGGAAAGCAGATGTACTTTAAGGGTCAAGTTCATATCACATTCCCAATACATTGTAGATGCCCAATTAAGAATATTAAATGATCAATGGAATGGAAAATCCTCTAAATCCATAAGTTCATATCTTTTAATCATATTTCTGCCTCTTTTCCATAGATGAGGTGTTTTACTTCATCACATTGGCTTGGGGAAAGGAGTACAAATTAATCATTACGGTAATTGCTTGGATGAAAATGTTCAGATAAATTTTAATGACAGACTCGTTGGTTTTAGAAAGTGTAGGATGAGAAAGTAAATGTATTTATAATACCAGAGCTCTGCCTCATCAGAGCAGAATATTTCTTAAGAGATGAAAAAGACTACCAGGATCAACCCAGAGCCACAATTTAATTCATAAGGCCTATGGGTATGCCAAATATCAAACAAATGAAGTTTAATTTCCGATATATTTCACTTTGCTTATTCACTGGCATTTGGGAAATGATAAGAGGGGATAATATGGAAAACCTCAAATACTGTTAACAGTTCTGGTGCTGAATAATAGAGTTACAAAGGTTTAGAGATGGCAACCAGGATGATTGGGGAAGGGGCCTGCTTTCTAGATGAATGTGATTGAAATTATAAGTGATACAGGATGGGTGTGTACAGGGTTTTTATGCACTAACTCAGCACCACATTGAAGGAACACCCATATTGAAGTCTGAGGATCAAACATATAGGAATACTTTTGCATAGGGTAGGTCAACAAAATTAAAACAATTAAAGTCAAATTAATTAAAATCAATGCTTGAAAGCTACAAAACCACAGGAAGTCCCATAAACATGTGCTATCTGATACCAAAGATAGTTGTGATGGCTGAAAATATAAATTTTTGGATGAATTCAATGGATGAGGATCAATGATGAGTTTCTTGAGAGAAAGTTATAGAGGTAATGGGAAAAGCCAGGGTTGTTAGATGGTACATCCACCAACAAGAGGGTAGGTTTAAGAGGGGCAATCATCACCAACCACCTTCTTGATTTCTGTCATCAACTGTTGTAGATAGAACCCTAAATTGAGAAGTTTGGGTGTAACTAGTAGCATTGCTTCATGTTTTATGGAAGAGCTATGTACCTTCTACCCATTTTATTTTCAAAGCAATATTTTTCATTTTTGTACAGTAATTTTAAATGGAACTTTGCAATTCCTTATGCAGTGTAGCATGAAGAAGTGCTATTTTTCAGCTTTCACTGAAAACTGAAATAAGTCATCTTTTTCCTGGATGAATATCTATATTTACAGTATTCCTGATGAAGGTCTATTTTGACAGATTTTTGCAGGACTAGAGAGTTATAATAGATTGAATAATCATTGAAAGTGTTTTAATTTTCTTGCAATCTTTTGTTGAGAAATTAGACCCTAAATCTTGTGAGAATTTACTCGTGATACGTAAATGGCTAGAAAGATATCTAAGGCTTCTCGTTGCAACTGATTCAGGACGACATAAATTAAGAGCTTTGATTTGTTTCAGTTCTTTAATGGACCATAGCCAATACTACAGAATTCAAAAGCTCACCAGAAAGCAAGTTGAAAAAGGATTACTCTTTTTGTAACTTCATACAAAATGGGGTTTGCATTAGTCCTAATTAGGAGTGCAGAAAAAAGAGAGTATGCTGAAATATGAGTGAAACAGCACTGCAACATTGCAAATAACATGCCTGTCCCAAATTTGAGAACAACAACAACCAAAAAAAAAATTAAGAACCTACTTTGTGCTGATTTCAGCTCAGGGAGCCAAGGAGAAGTTAAGCACAAATCCGGTAGAAACAATCTGTAGCTTAATTTGCAATTCATGTTGTTATTCTCCTATAAATCCTTCTTTGGTAGTTATTTTCTGAATAGGACAAGGGTTTGTTTTTTTTTTTTTTTTTGCCTTGGAATCTCCATCAGAGTCAATGGATATTTCTATTTGTAGGATGCAATTTAAAGACTTTTTGTTACAGAGAAAAAAAGAAGATCTGATTACAATTTCCTAAGTCTATTTTGTGCAGGAATTTCTTAGACACACTCACTTTATTGGATGGGAGAAAAGGTCTTTAGGTTGTTGGATTGACAAAGGCTGAGTAAAATCTTTTAGGCCTTTAAACTGTCTCCAGATTATGTAACCTCTAGAGAAGAAATGCCTCCAGTGTCTCTCCCACATTTCAGTTAACTTTGTTAATAATTCTACTTTATATTAAATAATAATAATGGTATTTGTTAAGCATTTACTATGTGCAGAGCACTGTTCTAAGTGCTGGGATAAATACAGGGTAATCAGGTTGTCCCACATGAGGCTCACAGTCTTAATCCCCATTTTACAGATGAGGGAACTGAGGCCCAGAGAAGTTAAGTGACTTACCCACAGTCACACAGTTGACAAGTGGCAGACCCGGGATTCGAACCCATGACCTCTGACTCCCAAGCTCATGCTCTTTCCACTGAGCCATGCTGCTTCTCCTAAACTCAGTTGCTCTTGTAGAAATTTGAGAGGTCTCATTCAGTCACCAGGAGAAATGATGATCAGCATATCCCTACATATCTCTGGAATCATTGACCCTCTAACACAAACCATGACCTCAGGAGATCATCTAGTTTAGCTCCCTGTTGATAGACAATTGAATATCAAGGAGAGATAGGTGTCTAAGCTCTCCTTAAAGATATGTAATAATTACAGTGTCACACCTGCCTTTGTAGTGCAGCTGAGTTTGGTAACACTGATGCTAATAATGATCACTTTTCCATATCTTAACTACAATTTCTCCTGTTTTAATTTCAGACCATTTCCTCTTTTCACTCTTTAAAGAACAAGGAAAACCACTGGTCCTTATCCTATCTATAAAGACCTTTTCTAGTCGAAGGCAGTTTTTCTGCAAGTTCCTCCTGTAGCTATCCAAAGGAAGTTTAAAAATATGTCCTGATACTTGTTTTCTTGGGAGACTCCCCTGTGTAGGCCAGTCCCTTTGGGGCTGCTCATTGATTCTTGTTTCTTTGCCCTGAAAATGGTTTTTCTCAGCTACAGATGATTCATGGATGGTTCTGTGGTCAAAGCTTACAGGACACGGTATATGGGAGTAGGAAAATGGTCTTGACCTTATCCTACTGGTACCCTATTAGTCGTCCCAATTTCATTCATGCCTGGGGTGTATTCTGACATGAGGATTAAGAACATCTTTTACTTAACAACCAGGTTTACTTCCTCCCACAACTTCCATATTTTCTGTTTGCAGAATGATTTTCTTCTTAGAGTCCTACATCCCCCAGTGCTTTCTGCAAAACTCATGAAAGGACCTCAAGGGCCCACATTGCTTCCAGCCACAGTAACAGGATACATGATTTCTTGTCACATAATCCAAGTGCAACCTGGGAGTTTGACTCACTGTGCTATAAAAATGGTGCAGCGGAAGCCTGAACACCGCGACGAGTGGATTGAAAATTGCTTAGCTGCCTGAAAAAAAAAGAATGTTTCCATATTATTCATTTCATTCTT
This sequence comes from Ornithorhynchus anatinus, assembly GCF_004115215.2. Classification (NCBI taxonomy): domain Eukaryota; kingdom Metazoa; phylum Chordata; class Mammalia; order Monotremata; family Ornithorhynchidae; genus Ornithorhynchus; species Ornithorhynchus anatinus. Next base: position 33,189,489 of record NC_041745.1, read on the forward strand.
TCCTCTTATCCTCTTTTACAGTTTCCTCCTCTTGGGCCAATGCCATCTGGAGAAAAATCACTAAATGGATTCACCTGTTCCCTCATTACAGTTTTGAATCTAGCACAAGGAGAATGAATGCGTAGAAATGCAGTCCACATTTTTCACCCTATGTTAATTGCCCAGTTGTCAGACTACAATGTGATTGTGTTAGCAGAAATTGCCATTAGAATGACTAACAATTCTGTATCCGTGATTTTCTTCAGACTATTCATTCTGTAGTGAAGAGAAAATATTCTTTCCTTTTCCTTTTTTTCTTTTTAACAACTTGTCAAATGAGTCCCCTCTCATCTGTCTTAGAAGACATTCCTGATAGGGCCTGGTGTAAATCTAAGCAATCACCTTGATGAGGAAAGATTAGCTGGGATTTCTTTTTTATGACTGAACATTCTGGAACTGTGTATATATTTGACATTTTGTTTAGCATGCATCACTGCTCTTTCAAACAAAAATAACTCCAGAAAAGTGTCCATAATAATTATGATTTATGAAGTGTCCCATAATATACTTCAGAAGGAAAAGCTATATGGATTCCCCCAAGGGTCAATTTGTGAGAGAGTAATATTCTGTAGCATCGATTCAGTGGTAAAGATTAAAGATATACTTTGATAAAAAAGGAAATATGCAGGTCTCCCAAAAGGCATCAATGTCTGGAGAAAAGAGCTCAGGAATGAAAATCAGGATTTCTAAACCTAACTCTGCCATTTGCCTGTGGTAAGAACTTGGGGAAATCACTTAATCACTTTGGACCTCAGTTTCCCCATCTGAAAAATGGGTAAGCAATACCTGCTGCTATCTAATGTAGGCACAGTATTTTGGAAGAAGAAAATGAGATAATTGGTGGGAAAGCATTTTGGAGGGAAAAAAAATGATGGGCTCATACAAATCAAGCTATTATAATTGAGAAAAGCAAAAATGTGCACTTTACTCTTCAAATGATGCAAGTTTTGTGAAATTCCCAAAACAGAAATTCTTTACAAAATCCCTGTAATCCAAAAAGACTATGCAAAATCTGAGAAAAACATATGTAATATGGGTCAACTAAAAAACTCATTAGATGCAGTTTAACCTGGCTGGGCTCCGGGTTCATACAATATTACAGTAAATACAAAATGGGGAGACAGATGTGTATAAGAATGGAAAAATCTGGATTTGCTTCAAAAACTTCATTTCCTCATAGAAACATGAATTAAGAGCTTATTGGACAACTGGCAGGATCATCCAGGCTCCACTTTAAAAAGAGCTAATATAAAATATAGTTTTCCTATTAAAAAAAAAACACACAAGAAACACCTTCTGTCAATACTATAACATTTTAAACTGATTTTGGTGAAGGTTTTGTCAAGGATTTCTTTGCATTTACTGAAAGCTCACTTTAAACTTTGAAGGAGCCATCAAGGGTAATATTGTAAATAACAAACATATTTACCTGAAGGTACTGCCTAGTGATGTTTATCATTTGCACTCTTGAATTATTCACCTTGCTGTCTGTTTCCTTCCTTGACTTTTTCCCTACAGTCATTCTTTTTCTTTGATGTTGCTTATCAATCAGTGGTATTTATTGAGTGCTCACTGTGTTCACCGCACTGTACTAAGAGCTTGTACAAAGAGTACAATGCAAGAGAGTTGGTACTACCCACTATTCATCCCTCCAATTTCATTTATATCTTACATTTTACTATCAATTCAAGGCATTCATTCTTCATTTTATTTGCTTAAAATATTATTTGTACTGAAAGTCCTCAGATGGGAAAGACTCTTCTTCAAATGTCATTGAGTCATTTCTGACCCAAAGCAACTCCATGGACACACTCTCTTCAGAACATCCCATCTTCTGTCACTGTCATAAAGTCACTCTGGTATGTGTATCTGTAGAGTTTTCTTGGTAAACATATGGAAGTGGTTTACCATTTCCTTCTTCCATGCAGTAAAAACTTGAGTCTCTGCCATTGTCGTTGATCGAAGTTTTAATCACTTGATCATCCATCTTTGACTCTTTCCCATGTCACTACTGCCCAGGACAGGTGAATCGACTATTCTGACACTTCAACTTAGACCTTTTCCATTATGGGTAGCTCTATATGGCACAGCTCTGTAATTCATCAGTGTACAAAAACTCTCCTGTCATGATAAGGTGTTGAATCATAGGAGAAAAGGGAGGAATAAAGACATCTAATTTGGTACCAATTCTTTTCCACAAGCACACACATACACACTACTCAGACAGACAGACACACGCGCACACACACACACACACACACACACACACACATATTCTAAATTAGGTGGAACTGCTAACAATCTGGAAGACAGGAATACCATGTTAATTGGTTTGGACATAAAAAGGAATACAGTTTAACAAGAATAAAATCAAAGTAGTGCTCTTAGATACAAAAAAAAAAGCCACATAAATGTGGATTGGGAAACACAGCACAAGTGCAGTGGAAAACATCCTGGCAGTCACAGCTGAATATGTCAGCAATGGCATTCAGTGATTGAATAAGCCAGGGTGGAGATAGAAATTCAAATGGGAGGCAGTAGGCTCTATGAAAAGGATAAAGGTTTGAAAGGCAGGAGTCCCAATCTGCCACTGTTCTGCTGTATGACCTCAGCTAAATCACTTAGCATTTCTGTCTTCAATTTCCCCATCGTCTTAATGGGAATAATAATATCTGTGCAATATCTATGGATGTTGTAAGTTACACTGATATCATTACTAGGAACGTGCTTTGGAAGAAAAGTGTTAAGAAGTTCAAGGAATCATGAGCATGGCATTCGAGTGTCTTCCTCTGTTCTCTACCTCAGTCAAATACTTATTGCAGTTGTATTTTCATTTTGACCTTTGCAGTTTAAAAGTGTCGAGCATCTTCTTCATCCTGAGCTCCCCAGGAGGCTACAGGCCAAGTCAGGAGCTTCTGTGTATAGAGCAGCTCTCAACATTTTCCTTGAATCTACCATGAAGCAGGTACAAGCAAGGGTAATGTTGATGAGACAAGAAAAGTAAGAGAGCAGCAGCAACTACACAGAAGGCACAAAGGTTGGAAATCGGAGGATGTCACTCAGTTTCATTGAACTACGTGCAAGAGGAAGACTTAGTCATGCATCTGTACACACATACACATACATTCACACGTGCATGTGTACACACTTTAACACCTACATTGTCTTTTTAAAGCCTTTTTTATTCTTCTAGAACTGGTAATCAAGAATCTTTAGTAGGTTTTTTTGTTTCCTTGGGAGAGTGCAATAGCGTGGCTCAGTGGAAAGAGCACGGGCTTTGGAGTCAGAGGTCATGGGTTCGAACCCCAGCTCTGCCACTTGTCAGCTGTGTGACTGTGGGCAAGTCACTTCACTTCTCTGTGCCTCAGTTCCCTCATCTGTAAAATGGGGATTAAGACTGTGAGCCCCACGCGGGACAACCTGCTTCCCCTGTGTCTACCCCAGCGCTTAGAACAGTGCTCTGCACATAGTAAGCGCTTAACAAATACCAACATTATTATTATTATTATTAATTAACAGACATGATCCTGCTCCCACAGACTTTACAATCTATTGATAGAAACAACATTAAAATCAACTACAGGTAGGGAGAGGGGTAAAAGATTAAAAGTATGCACATGAGTTCTGTGGGGAGAGGACTCAAATGTGTAGGTGATATGCAAGTTAGGGAAAATGGGTGGGGCGATGAGTTATTTGGGGAAGATTTCCTGAAGGAGTTATGATTTTATTAGGTCTTTGAAGATGAGGGTAGTGGTCTGTTCCAGGCAGGAGGGAGGGTGTGACCAAGACGCTGATGATGAGAGATAAAATAATTCATTCAATAGTATTTATTGAGCACTTATTAGGTGCAGAACACTGTACTAAATGCTTGGAATGTAAAGAATGAAGCACAGTGAATAGTTTGGCTTAAGAGGAGAACTGTATTCTGGCTTGCTTGTTGTGAGAGAGGAGTGAGCAAAAGTGTGACTGTGTGTGTGTTTACTGTGGGGAGAAAGCTGATGGAGTTCCTTGAAGCTGATCATCAGCACTTTCTGTATGAGTCCTGTTTTTGTCAGAGGGGAGAACAGAGAATTTGTAAATTTCCAGAAGATACCCCCTGCTATTCTAAGCAAGGAGTACAGAAGGAAGTAAAGTACAGGCAATGAATATGACATTTACACTTAATGGGCTGCAAGAGAGATGGCTATTAGATAGACTATCCCCTTCCTAGTCCAAAATCCAGCCCATAGTCCAACAGATCGGGATATCCTGGTCTGAAAGGGCTCAGATAATATGGTCTGCCCCCGTATCTCCTAGAAACGCAACACATGTGACGGAATCTCTAGGGAGGAAAAGGAGCAGAGAGTTCCAGCGGGAGAGGCCATCGAGAGCAGGTTAGAGGAGATGGGGCAGTAAACTTAAATCTCCTCTGCTTCTGCATGGGGCTCTCATCTGTATCCCTGGGGAGGCAGTGCCCCTCCTCTTTCCCAATCTAGTTCCCCATGTTTCCAATTACATATGGAGAGGATCCAGAAAAGAGTAGCAATGATGAAGGGGATGAAAGACAGGTGCTGTCAAGAAAGATGAAAGGAATGGGGATGGTTAAGTCTGGAGAAGATAAGGTTCAGGAGAGGAACTCATAACTGTCATTTACACTGTGAAGAATTATCTTGAGGAGAATGCAGGCCAATTGCTCTTCAGGTCCACTGAGGATCAAACAAGAGGTGGGAGTTTAAGATTAAGCAGGAGTTTTCTGGTGGCTGTAGGAGCATTTCTACATTGCCTGAGTTATAAGACACTGGGAAAGGCTACCAAGGCAGGTCCATCATGGAGAATTTTAAGCAAGAAATAGGCATACATCATCCAGAATGGATTAGTCATTGACCTGTCTGGAGCCTCCTTCCAGCCCTCTCTCATTCTCTGATCTTTTGGAAAAAATTTCTCTTAGAGTTTACCCTATATTGGGCCCACAGGTGATCCTTTGACTTATCTGTGCCAGAGCCTAACTGTTGCAATGGTAAATCTACAAACTGAAAGCAGGTCAACTTGGAACCTGACCCTGAATAAATGTTCCTGTTCTTAGGCTTTCCTGATCTTTGTGTAGTTTCTGTTGATTCACTAGATGCAGATAATTAGAAGTTTTAATCCAGGAATGTTTTTGCTGTCTGAATATTGAATCTCAATTTCCATTCGACAGGATTAATCAATAGTAAGCAAACTGTAGAGATTTAATTCCCTCTCTTGCATGTTTTTGTACTGCAGGGGCTAATTTTTGATTTTTTGTACTGCAGTCATATGCTAGAAAATGTCAAATCCCCTAAGTACAACTGGGTGTATTTTTCTTTATCTCCATTATATTTTCTGGATATGAAGCAAGGAGATTCAGAACTATAACTGCTAAGTCACAGTTAAAGCCAGCCTTGTTGAGTGTGATTGAAATGAGTGCCAGTTAACTAAATTGATTTCTCTGATGCTGTGCAAATATGAGCCACCAATACAGATGCCATAATGAAAAATTAACTTACAGTTGTTAAGGAGGGATCCTTGATTCTGTCTTGCATACTTCTTCCTTACCACCTGAGCCCCCCACAGCAGACTGATGCCTCTGTGGAACCAAGGTGCCTAAAAACTGCACCATTAATAATGCTTGCATTGGTTGCTATGATGTTTATATCCCGGTGAGGAGATTCAAAACAATCACTTAATAAATAACATAAAAAAGTAAGGCATCCATTGAAGTTTGAGAGCTAGGTTTGAGACTAACATAAAGGAAAACTTCTACAAATCAATTTTGAAAGTATTTGGCATTGGTTACCACAGGAAGTGGTACAGGCCAAACATATTCATTCATTCATTCAACTGTATTTATTTAGTGCTTACTGTGTGCAGAGCATTGTACTAAGTAGAAAGTACAATACAGCAATAAAGAAAGACACTCTCTGCCCACAAAGGGTTACAGGATAGCCTAGTGGAAGTAGCACAGGCCTGGGAGTCAGAAGACCTGGTTTTTCATCACAACTCTGCCACTTGCTATGTGATCTTGGACAAGTCACTTAACTTTCCTGTGCCTCAGTTTCCTCATCTTCTAGACTGAATGTTACTTTTGGGCAGGGAACACGCCCAAGCACTTAGCATGGTGCTCTGCACTCAATAAGTACTCAGTAAATACAGTTGATTGGTTTGTAAAAGAGGATCAAATTCCCAGGCTTCCTCCCACTTATACTGTAAACCCCATGTGAGGCAGGGATCTAGTCCAATTTGCATTCACTCTCTTGACCCCAGCTATTTGTGCCGTGCATGGTACATAATAAGTGCTTAACAAATACCACAATTATCAATATTATTATCAGGTTTAAGAGGAGTTAAAATTCATAGGTGAGTAATCCACGACTATGGATTGCGAGACACAGAGTGAAGCATGTAAAGGAAAAGGTGAAAGGTGAAGGATGCTAGACGGTTACATCCATAACTATTAGGCTGAATAGCAGAGAAGGTAATCATCACACTGTTCTTCTAAGCATCCTGTTATCATAGTTACAACAACCGATTTTCAGTGTAATGGACTATATAGGTAGAGCCATTTAGGGCACTGCTAGGAAGAAAGGAAGGATTCAATTCAAGCAAGAGGAATGAGAGATGTAGAGGCCAAAGAGAAAACAGCACCAGGCACTGAACACATATAGCATGAGAACACTATTGTGTGGACAATGTGGTCAGGATCGTGGACCCTGTGTTGGCCTTTTCAGCTATCCATGCACACATAAGTGACCTCTTTTTTAAAAAATGGTATTTATTAAGCTCTTACTATCTTTTGAACACTGCATTAAGCCCTGAGGTAGTTACAATTCATTCACAGGTGTCTTCGCCATCCATCAATCGATGGTATTTATTGAGAACTTACTTTGTGCAAGGCACTGTTCTAAACTCTTGGGAGAATACAATTCAAAAGAGTTGGTAGACACAGGATAACTATATATAGCTTTAAATCCGATGTTATTATGTTTCATATAACATGACCCAGTTTTCATCATCTACTTTTTCCCCTCTTCCTCTATCCCTAACTTGGGCAGGCCATCTGGTCTGTATATTTCATATATTTCTATCAGCAGCATATAGAACCATAAGTCATACATTTCTTGAATGAAGTTGATCTTTTGAAATTTAGGCAGCAACATTTTTTCATATATTTTGAATCAGAAAGGCAAAAATTCCTCATTAATTCCACGCCTATGCCTTGCGTAAAAAAGATCACGGTCCTTCTGCCAAGTTGCTCATCTTGCATGGAAAGAGAGAAAAAACAGCATAGAAGGTATATGCAGAATATCCTGAAAAGCTCTTAGGAGTTTTAGAATATGAATAAATGACATGTTGCACCTGAAGAAAAAACAGACTGCAGAACAACCTGTGGTATAAAAGGGAATGTAAGTAAAGCCAAATTTGAATGGATTTTTGAGTCCTAGGAAAACAAGCCTAACTATATTGAATTTTCTTTGAAGCTGCAAGATTTCATTTGTTTCCACAGGTTTTCATTTCTCTATAAAAGCTATCTAGATTGATGTACTCTCATTACCAGGAAGCAGGGCCTTTCAGTAAAAAGCAGGGCTTCATCCTTGATCCTTCATTTAAGGGTCTACTTTCCCGGTACCGAATGTACTTTGCTCCATGAACACTGCCTCTTAGAACTCATGTTGCCGTTCAAGTATCCTGTTAGTTGACCCTCTCCCTGTCTCTTCAAAAGCTGTATCTGATCCAAGTACCTTGAGGGAAGCACTGATTCCATGCATAGATATTTCCAAAGGGGCTTCAGATCAACTGGCATGAGGGGAAAGTGGCTTCTCTATGTGAAGAAGGTGGGAGTTAGCTCCATTTCTGTGACACAAACTCAGTGAAATTCATTCACAGGTATCTCCATCTCCCCAAATGGCAAAAAAAATCTCTTGAATTTTGGGGGCCCAAAATAACCCAAAGAATTACGCATTCAACTCTGCACAGTAAAAACTTCCCCTAATAGTAATAGTAATAATAACAATAATAGTCATAATAAATGTAAGCTCCTCTTGTCATTCATTCATTCATTGAATCATATTTATTGAGCACTTACTGTGTGAGAAGTACAGTACTAAGCACTTGGGAGAGTACAATATAACAACAAACAGACCCATTCTTTCCCACAACAAGCTCACAGTCTCAGAGGGGGAGCCAGACTTTACTCTGAATAAATAATAAATTACAGATATATCTATCTATAAATAGATACACACACACACACACACACACACATACATATACATATATGCATATACATATATATGTATATATACATATGTGCTGTGGGGTTGGGAAAGAGGATGAATGAAGGAGCAAGTAATAACAGTGCAGAAGGGAGTGGGAGGAGAGGAAGGCTTAGTCAGGAAAGGCTTCTTGAGGGAGATGTGCCTTCAGCAAGACTTTGAAGCTGGGGAGAGAAATGATCTGTCTGATATGAGGAGGAAGGTCAATCCAGGCCAGAAGTAGGATGTGGGTTAGAGGTCAGAAGTGAGATAGGGTCCTTCTAATCTGTGAGCTCCTTGCTACCATTTCTATTATATTGTATTATCTTAAGTGCTTAGTACAGTTCTCTGCACAAAGTAAGCACTCAATCAATATGATTGATTTGCTGATTATTTATAAATGCTTATTATGGATGGACCACTGGACTAAATGCTCGGGTAGATACAGGATAACTGGGTTGTACACAGTTACTGTCCCATTAGGGGTTCAAGTCTAAAGAGGAAGGAGATCAGGTATTTAATCCACATTTTATACTGAGTCACAGAGAAGTGATTTGTCCAGAGTCACACAGCAAGAAAATGGTGGATTATAATTCAGGTGTCCCGACTCCTGGGCCCCCATGAAAAGGAACATTATATCCATTTGTACTTTACTTCAATGTCTTTTTTCATCCCCTAGTCTGTAAACTCCTTGTGGGAAGAGATTATGTCTATCGACTCTGTTGTGCTTTCCCAACCACACAGAAAACACTCAGTAAATACCCTTGATTGATTATTAATCCAGTGAAAGTTGTATCTACCTAATCAATGGTATTCATTGAATGCTTACTCTGTGCAGAAGACTATACTAAACACTTGGGAGAGTATTCTACAACAGAATTATACAATACTTTCTTGACCCACAAAAAGCTTATAGTCATGAGGGAAGACTAGTGAGATATATGTCTAATGAGAGATCTGTCAATTTACTGAATGACATTTCAGCTGCTGGGAATTGTTTACAGTGTTGCAGAAGGATTTTGTCTTTAGGCTTGCCACTTGCTAACCTGTTTCTTGCTGGAGGACCTGATGAGAGGTTTATTCTATCCCACTGAGATACAAAGCAGCAGCAGCAGCAACAGATTTATCTTCTTGTCTGCTTCAGCTGTTTCTGTTGCTACTTCAGTACTGTGGCTATGGCCCCAGTGAAAATTTTGAGAGAATTGTGGTGGGTGAGAAAGAATAGGAAAATTAGGTTTGAGGGGAGAAACAGTGCTGCCCAGAGGAAAGAGCATGGGCCTGGGAATCAGAGGATCTGGGTCCTAATCCCAGAACTGCTATTTGTCTGCTGTGTGACCTTGGGCAAATCACTTGATTTCTCTGGGCCTCAGTTCCCACATTTGTAAAATGGGGATTAAGGCTGTGAACCCCAGTTGGGACAGGGACTGTGTTCAACTCCATTAACTCATATCTACCCTAGTGTTTAGAACAATTCCTGGCACATAGTAAGCACTTCACCAAAAAAAAAATTCAATTCATGTCTTACCGCCGTCTAGGCTGTAAGCTCATTTTGGGCAGGGACTCTGTTTATTGTTGTGTTTCACTCTTCCCAGCGCTTAGTACAGTGCTCTGCATATAATAGGTGCTCGATAAATATGATTGAATGAATGAATGAGACCACATGAATATGGTTTCTGAAATATAATTGAAAATTCCTGACTAGAAGATGGATGGATGCAGCGTGGCTCAGTGGAAAGAGCCCAGGCTTGGGAGTCAGAGGTAATGGGTTCAAATCCCAGCTCTGCCACTTGTCAGCTGTGTGACTGTGGGCAAGTCACTTAACTTCTCTGTGCCTCAGTTACCTCATCTGTAAAATGGGGATTAACTGTGAGCCTCAGGTGGGACAACCTGATTACCCTGTATCTACCCCAGCGCTTAGAACAGTGCTCTGCCATTAGTAAGCGCTTAACAAATACCAACATTATTATTATTATGGATGGAGACTTCAGTGAAAGAAAACTTCACCTCTTAACCAACACAAGCATATACAATCCACTGTGCCTTCTTATTGATCAATCTATCAATCAATAGTATGTAGGTGGTCTCTCTGCAGGGAAGGTACTTTGTTATACTTATTTCATTTCTATCCTAGTACTTTGCAGAGTTCTTGGCACTTAGTAAATTCCACCATTATTACTGAGTACATACATAATGCGTGTGTTAAATGCTGAAGGAAGTGATTGAATTCCAGCAATTCTACTGGAAGTAATAGACATGAGTCCTGCCTTCAAGGAGCTGACAATATAACCAAGGAGATAGACATTAAAATATTATATTAAAATATTAAATTGAAATCAATTAAAGTAAAAAAGTTAAGATAATGATTTCCTTTCTGGGTCTTTGCTGCTATTCAATGACTTCAGTTCCCTTGAATTTTACTAAGCATATTGGAATGGGGCTACCTTCGCATATATTTCTGAATTTCCAGGAATAAAATGTGTTTGTTTACAGCCTGAAAAGTCATTACAGTCTACAGCATATGAAACAATTTGAATTTTCCACATACATGTTTCTCTGATCTCCCTTAAGGCCTTGAACTCAGCCACTTTAAAAGAGACCTTTCCCTCACTTACGAGTGGAGTTCATTTAAGTCATATTTTAGGAGGAAAAGTTATGTGGAGGTAAGCTGTTTGCTGGACCTCCAATTTATGGCTAGGTTCTAAGTTCTTTGAAACATCACTAATTCCATACAGAAAACAAGTTAAATGGTTAAACCAAATCTGACGTCACTGTTTTAAAATTTGTTACCTTAAAACAAATTTCCCAGCATTTAGGACCACAGTTTCGATCTGGAATGATTGTAAAATTGAGCTTGGCTTTGGGCTTTGGGTTTGGAAAATCATGTACTATTATTGTAACGGTGGCATAGCAGTGGAAGTTCAGAGACAGTAGTGAGTGTAACAGCCTGGAATGAAATCTGTACAGCCAGGATACTGAATGTCTTTAGTAAAGATATCCAACCTCTTTAGTTTACATCATCAGGTTCCACAGCTTGGAAGTGCCACACATTCACAATACCTTGGAAGGAAACAAAAATTCTGGAGGAAGTAGACTGTTTAGGGATTTTGCCTGACAAAATAGCTTTAGCTTCACATGATCTAGGGGTACTTCCTCCAAATCTTGCAGATGACATCAGTACATTAAGCCTCCCACAAAGCACACAAGACATCATGATCAGTTGTTGTGTATCCTGTTTCTCTGCTGACCATCAGTGACCAGTCTATTATAAATGGCGATGGCTCTCTTAGAGGAAAGACTCCAGGGAGATCATGCATCCAGAAAGAGGAAGCAGTATTGTCATTCATTTATTTATTCAGTCACATTTAATGAGCACTTGGTGTGGGCAGAGCACTGTGCTAAGCACTTGGAAGAGTACAATAAACATTAAACTAACAATACAATACAATAACAATAAATAAGCACTTCCCCTGCCCACAACAAATTTACAGTCTAAAGACAAGCTTGCCAAGCACCGTGGATGACAAATGTCAAAGTGAAGCAAATGGACAATTTTCCAGGCAAAAGATATGGAAGATTCTCTATTACTTATTGATTTTATCAACCACACCTGCTCAAACCAATAAAGACTCTCACTACCGGTAGAGTCAGCTTAGAACATAAAGAATAAATGCAAGCAGGTAAAATCTACTACCTCTTCATTCAATTATTATGAAATGAAAACTATTCAGAAAGATTAACTATTAGTAAAACCCTACAAAATATCTGACCAGTTTGTAGGCATTAAGGCAATCCTAGAAATGGTGTTAGAATAGTAATAATAATAATAACAATGATGTATTAAGCATTTTCTGTGTGTAAAGCACTGCTATAAATGCTAAGGTAGATTCATGTTAATCAGCTCGGATATGTCCCTGTCCCACATGAAGCTCACAGTCTAAAAGGAAGGGAGAACAGGTAACAAATCCCCATATTAGGGAAGAGAAAATTGGAGCACACAGAAGTCACAAGGTCACATGGCAATGTGTAAGTACCGGATTAGAAGCCAGGCCCATGCCTTTTTTCAATAGGGATGTCAGCAGGGAGTTTAACAACTCCATAAGGCTTCTTCCCACATCTTCCAGTTAAGCCAAGAGATCAAGAGGCCTGGTGTGACTGGGTTATGGCCCCTCCGCCATCCCTAACCACAAGGCCAAGACCGTGTTATTAATGTTGGTATTTGTTAAGCGCTTACTATGTGCAGAGCACTGTTCTAAGTGCTGGGTAATCAGGTTGTCCCACATGAGTCTTAATCCCAATTTTATAGATGAGGGAACTGAGGCACAGAAAAGTTAAGTGACTTGCCCACAGTCACACAGCTAAGTGGCAAAGCCGGAATTCGAACCCATGACATTTGACTCCCAACCCAGGCTCTTAGTAGCCCCCATGTTCTCTGGTGGCCATTTGTCTGGTTTGGGACTGGGCAGACCAGTGTCCACCTAACCTGCCCCCTGTCTGGAACTGTATGTTTTGGGGATATGAAGGCTGGAGAAAGAGAATCCAGTTTTAGTGGCACAAAACCCTCCACTCCTCAATAATAATAATAATGGTGGTATTTGTTAAGCACTTACTATATGCCAAGCACTGTTCTAAGTGCTGGGGGGATACAAGGTGATCAGGTTGTCCCACGTGGGACTCACAGTCTTCATTCCCATTTTACAGATGAGGGAACTGAGGCCCAGAGAAGTGAAGTGACTTGCCCAAAATCACACAGCTGACAAGCGGCAGATCTGGGATTCGAACCCATGACCTCTGACTCCCAGGCCCGGGCTCTTTCCACTGAGCCACGCAAAAAACCTCCAGTGACTTCCCATTCACTTCCACATCAAACAGAAGTTTTTCATAATTTCCTTCAAGGTTTGCAGTTCTCTGCATTTTACATGTCTGTTCTCCTAGCCAATTATTCATTCCCCCCAAGCTATTTCTCTTTACAGCCCTTCACTCTTGACTCACCCACTTCTATCTTATTACCCATCATTCTCCCTACTTGGACCTCCTTCCTTCCCCAAATCTGCCAGACCAAAGCTTTCCCTATTTTCAAAGACCTCTTAAAATTCCATGAAGCCATCCCTGAATCATTTACATACCTTAATAGCATCAACCCAAAGGCTATCCTTAGCCTTTATGTAGAAAAATAATTATGCTATTTGTTAAGCACTATGTGCCCGGCACTGTCTCAAGCGCTAGGGTGGATACAAGCTAATAAGGTTGGATACGGTCCCTGTCCCACATGGGAATCTCAATCCCCATTTTACAGAGGAGGAAACTGAAGCACCGAGAAGTGAAGTGACTTGTCAAGATCTCACCACAGACAAGTGGAGTAACTGTGATTAGAACCCATGGCCTTCAGACTCCCAGGTCCGTGCTCTATCCACGACATCATACTGCTTTTGCATAAACATAAATTTTATTCAATAAGAATGAAAAAGTACTATTGATCCATTCATTCAATGTTTTCTTCATTACCACCTAAACACTGGCCTAATGGAAAAGCGGGGTCCTAGGAGTTCAAAACTTGGGTTCTAATCCTAGCTCTGCAACTTGCCTGATGTGTGACCTTGGGTAAATAGCTTAATTCTGGTATGCTTAAATTACTTTCTATTACATCTTCCTACAGGCACTGTTGGAAAAGTTGTTTTGTTTTATGTACCTTATCTTGTAGACTCTAATGTGAGGCAGGAAATATGTATCGTAGACTGGTGAACTACTTCAAGTACTTAGTGAAGTGGTTTGAGTCCAGTAGGTTCTCAAAAAATACCATTGATTGATTGATTGATTGATTTGAGCTCTATGGAGTGGGTCATGGAGTTAGGTTTTCAGGACCATTACTGAGAACCTTCTAAGTTACCAGGAGGAACCAAAGCCAGGATATGTCCCTAATCTCCAGGATGTTGGTAGCCTTGAACAACCCTCTCAGTGCTTTGAGTGGGAAAGTTATTGTGTGCAGAGCACTGTATCTGGGAAGGTCCAGTTTAGCTGCCACAGGGATTGAGGTTTCTGAATCCCAAACAGCAAAGCATTGGCCTGAAAGGTTTTTAGGGTTGGTCACAGATGTTTCTTTGTGATGTCTCCTCTGAAGCAAGATGATTGCCAATCCATGACAACCTCATCACTGCAGGCTCCAAAAAGGACCCCTGTCTAATTGACGAGTGCCCCGCTCATTCAATCGGTTAATCAATCAGTGGTATTTATTGAGCCCTTTTTTAATGGTATTTGTTAGTGCTTACTCTATGCCAGGCAATGTACTAAGTGCTTAGGTAGGTAAAAGATAATCAGGTTGGACACAGTCCCTGTCCCACATAGAGCTCACATTTTTAATCCCCATTTTACAGGTGAAGTAACTGAGACACAGAGAAGTTAAGTGATTTGCTCAAGGTCAAACAGCAGGAAAGTGGAGGAGTCAGGATTAGAACCCAAGTCCTCTGACTCTCTGGTCCGTGCTCTTTCCACTAGGCCACACTGCTTATTGTGTGCAGAGCACTGTATTAAGCCCTTGGGAGAATATAGACCAACATAGTTGGTAGACATATTCCCCGCCCACAGCAAGCTTACAGTCTAGAGCATGAGATTGACAGTATTATAATTGAATAAATTATAGAAATGTATAGATGTGCTGTGGGGTTGAGGGTGGGGTGACTACTGAGTGCCCAAATGGTACGGATCTGAGAAACACTGCTTTGGTCACCAAGAGAATTACAGGCTATGTCCAATTTCTTCTTCCCTCTAACTTCTCACCTAGGTCAAGTGACCTGTGAATGGAAAATCTCTGTGGAATTACAGGCCCTGTCCTTCCCTCCCTAAGGGAAGAATAATAAATGTGATATTTTATTAAGAGTCTCTTTCACATTAGGCACTATACTAAATGCTGGGGTAGATAGAAAATGAACCCAGGTTCATTGGGCTTACACGCTAAGTGGGAAAGAGGTCAGCTATTTAATTCCCATTTTACAGTTGATGAAAGTGAGGTACAGAGAAGTTAAGCGACTTACCCAAGGTCACACACCAGGCAAGTTGCAGAGCTAGGATTAGAACCCAAGTTCTGGACTCCTAGGACCCCACTTTTCCATTAGGCCAGTGTTTAGATGGTAATGAATAAAACACTGAATGAATGGATCAAGAGTATTTTTTCATCCTTATTGCATGCAAAGCACCATAGCTGGGAGATAGTAAAAGACAAGTTCCCTCCCCTCAGAGAGTTTATGGTCTAATGGCAGCTCAGTTCAAATCATCCCTTAAAGCCTCATGAGCCTTCCATCTAATTCTCCAAAATGCTTTTCAAACAATAAGCCCTCAAACACTGCTGCACACTTTATGACATAGATGGTAAATACTGTTAACCTCATTTTCTAAAGAGAAGTCAAGGAACGTAGTGCAACAGAGTGTTGCATTCAGAAATAGGATCCTGACTTTCGGTTTCTCAACATACCCACCGAAAAATAGACTTTCTTGTATAGCACCGTCTAAGAGGTCATCCATTATCAAAAGGCATTTACCTTGTACTTTCTGTCAAAGGACAGGGGGATTGGAAAGATGAGAGCTAACTTCAAAAAGAAAGAAAGAAGGAAACAGAAATTGAAAGACCTCTACAATGACACATGAGAAAAGGATCACAAAGACCCAATGATGAGTCTTTTTCAAGGTAAGTCATTTTGCTTGTTACATTCAATCTTCTCACCAAATATCACCTAAAAATATTCAGTGTCAAATGTGAAACTAAAAAGACAGAAAATTTTTTCCTTCGTGAAACTGAACCTGACCCTTTGCTTAACAATCTTCAGTGAATGACAGTAGCAAACACTATAGAATCAGTCCTAGAAAATGTAAACGGACATTCAAATAAAGGGAATTTAGAAGTGAAGACACCGAAAACTTGTGTGAGTAATAGAAGCCTAAATGAGGGAGGAAAAATAAGTAAGATTATGTAGTTATATGTCATGAATCATGAGATACCAGACCAGAACTTTAATGATTATTCACCTTCAGGTATTTTCCTGGCTCTCAGGATTTATGCCAGATGATCAGGGCCTGATTACTGCAGTGGCTCACAGGGACACCCAGCTCACCGGAGGCCAACCCAACTCCCCAAGATATTACCCCAGTTGTGTGAGCTGCCATCTCTGCACTATCCCCTCCATCCACCTAAAGCCCCCCTCAACTGCAGCCAAATGGAGACTGCTTTCCCTTTGAACAATCCCCCTCTAGGTAGCTCTGTCCCATGAGAACGATCCCAGCATGTAATTGACAGAAGGGTGGTCCGTGCTCAGGCAGAAAAGACTGGGGGGAGGACCAGCAGTGAGGTAGGGTAGACAACAGGAAAGAGAGAGAACAGGGTGGATTAGAGCAATGGGAATCAATCAATTAATCCATGGTATTTATTGCGCATTTCCTGTGTGTATGGCACCTCACTGAACACTTGAGAAAGGACAGTGCAATAGGGTTGGTAGTCATGATTCCCACTCACAAAGAGGTCGAGGTCTACAGGGGAATACTGACATGAAAATGAATTACAGATAGGGGAAATTATAGAGTATAAAGATATTTATGTAGGTTCTGTGCTGCTAGGCTGAGCAGCAAAGTGCTTTTGTTACTTCCCTTGTTTCCCGATTCCCAAGGGCTGGGAGAGAACCAGATGGGATCATAGGAATAAACGTGATGGGATTTAGTAAGTGCTTACTATGTGCCAAGCACTGCACTGAGTACTGGGGTAGAAGCAAGACAATCAGACTGGACAGAGTCTATGGGAAGAGAAGAGAAGACAGTAGAGCCCACACGTTTTCTGTTGCAGTCCACTGAAGGGACTGTAGCTAGTCACACCAGCTACCTGGGTTCTGAGCCTTTCATTAGAGGAGTTTGGAAGTCCTAGGGCCTCAGATGTGCCATCTTATGCTGGCCTGGGTGTAATACATCAGGAGGGAAAGTGTGGAGGTCATGGAGAATGCAGGGGAGCTTTCTTGCTTTCTCTCTCCATTTCCTCTCTATCATTCTCTCTCTCTCTCTCTCTCTCTCTCTTTTTGCTACAGAATGACATCATTCTCCACATAACGCAATGATGTCATGCCCCACGTAGGGGACTCACAAAATTGATTAGCCCCAGGACCCTGTGGGGTTTTGATGAATACTTTTAGATGATATATAGTGCATGGCAACAGGCAGAGAAGATACTTGGCAATTTGTCTGGGATTGAAGAAAAGCTGCCAATAGAAGAGATTTTTTTTTGTGTGTGGTGGAAAGAATAACTTAGTCTTATGACAGGAAATTGGGAGAGTGAGCACTTTAAAACTTCAAGACATTTATGATGCTGTTAAAAAAAGAGTTGAAAAGAATAGGAGATTGAATTTGGATCTAAATACTTGAGGCCAGGGCAAATCACATATGAAAATATTCCAATTTGACCATAAATGTACTTATATCTTTGCTAATCAGTACCTTAATATTGTTGAACATACTGACATCCTGCTTTCTGAATAGCAGAAACCGTTCCCAATTCAGGTTGAATTTTCTCTGATCTTCACCACTGTTTTGTGAAAAAATAATACAGCCTGTAACACGGTGAGTGGGGATATACCTCTCTGTCTCTAGATATTGACTGTCTGACAGCACCCCTCTCTGATGATGAATGAACAGTAGCACAGTGTCTGTAGAATAATAACTCAAGTAGATCCAGATGACTATGAAACAATATATCCTTCCTTACCTTTTTTATTTTGGGAGATTCAGTCTGTTCAAAGCAGACAGACATGACTCAAGCAATGGGGAGAATTAGGGAGCCAAAAACCACATTCAAAGAAACAGCTCCATCTGATGAAGACAATGAAGGTTTTGCTCACCAAGGGATTATTTCTTGAGCAACAGAAGGGAAGTAGAGGGAAGAGTGGTGCAATGCTTTAATAGATTATAAGATCTTCAAGACCTAACTCTGTTGTACTCTCCCAAGTGCTTAGTCCAGTTCTCTGCACACAGGAGGTGCTCAGTAAATTCCACTGATTAATGAATTAATGCTCAGAGAGAATCCCTCATCATCCCAAATAATATCTTTGCAACTGAACACTATCTTTCTTCTGTAGTATTTGACTTTTAGGTTACTTTCATTGGTAACCCTGGCCTTTTACAAAATATAGCCCTTTCTTTAACTTACATAAACCTTATAAGACTCAGTGACAGTCCAATTAGTTCAGTAACTCTGGGCCTCGAAACATATTCACAATCAAAGGTTTAGTCACAATCAAGTTTTGCTCTTTCTTTATTGTGATCTACTGGTTTTCCGGATAGATTTCAGTCCTGATTTCTTTAAAATCAACTTGTCGTTTTGTTTTTTAATCACAGTTTTGTGGGGTTTTTTGTTTGCTTTTTCCTAACTTTTATCCCATTACTGTTCCTGGGGTTCATTTTTTAAAACACTTTGTGTCTGGTAAGTGATAAGAAGGTATAGTAAAATCAAAAATCACTTTAAATTGCCATGTGTTATTGTAGCTGAGGATGATAAGTATCTAAAATAGGGTGTTATGTAATCATGCTGACAGATTAAATGCCAAGCTATCTACTGTTCCGTTCATCCTTGAGAATATTAGTTACAACAATTAGACAATGAAAGAGGTTCAGCACTGCCAATAAATTAATAATCAGATAAGTACAGAAGTTGAGGGTAAATATGTGTAAAAATGAGAAAAAGCTCAGGTATAGGAAGATACTTGAAATGATTAGAGAATCCTATGATTGTGGTAAAATACAGATACATAGAAATTTAACTCACTCAGAGATAGAGGGTTGTTTAGTGTTCAAGTAGTAGAGGAAATTCATTTAATCTACTGTAGTTTTCAATAACATGCACATTTGATCAAAAAGATGAATTGAATTTGTGAGAATTTATAGAAAAGAGATGATACTTACCATTTTTTAATATATTTTGTAAAATGGCAAGACTAGTCATAGATGCAAATAACAAAAGTCCTTGCAATAACATCTCCTGTAGAAAACCAAAGAACAGACTTCACATGAATGAAAGACTGTTTATCTAGCAGGTCTTTTCTGAAAATCTCTTGAACTGGGGATCTGGCTTGAAGTGATTTCTCAGACACTTTGACTAGACCATGGCGACAGCCCAATTGGTCAGAAAAAAATCCATCTGGGGACTTCATGTTTCTATCTGGGTTTGGGGGCTGAATGGGCTTTATGTCTCATTAAGATGCACACAGAAAACATGAATGGCAAGTGCCCAGAAATTATTAGTGACAAAATCATATGTATTAAGGTGTCAGGACTGCTCTCCTTTTCAAAAACTGAATTATGGACAGTGTATCTCACCCAAATAGGCTCATCTCCCCCAATTTTGGGGGAGTTGCAAGTACTGGGTGGGAGAAAAGATTGTCCTTTGTGCTCAGATCAGTGAATAGTTGGGAGACCACAGCGGAAATTAGAACCACTGAATCTGCAACTATTAGCTATCAATCGATCAGTCAATCAACCTTATTCATTGAGGGCTTACTATGTGCAGAAAACTGTACTAAGCACTTGGGAGAGTACAATAAAACAATATGAGTTGGCAGACATGTTCCCTGCCCACAATGAGTTTACAGTCTAAAGAACATGATACCCATCTACCCAACTAGGGGAGAGCACTATGCTATCAGATGAATGTCAGATGATTATAACCAATTTTTCTGTGGCTATATCATAGGCCCAAAAAGTATAGGCAGCAGGAAGCAAAAACAAGCTATTTACTATGAATTATGTTTATTTGGATCTGAATTTTTTTGTGGATTATGCAGAAGGAAAGGGACATATCTAAATCAGTCCATCAACCAATCATATTTATTGAACATTTACTGTGGGCAGAGTACTTTTCTAAACACTTGGGAGAGTACAATATTACAGAGTTGGTAGATATGTTCCCTGCCCACAATGAGCTTACCGTCTAGAGCGAGCTTTGAGTATCAGTTTAAATTGATGACAAAAATATTGGGGTGGAATCGGAATCTAAATCACTTTTCCTTGCTCTAGGCAGGTGAAATGAATCCCAGTGTAGCGCCAACCAGACAAAAAAGCTGCCACTTTATCTATTCAGAATTTTAAAATAGCATGGCAGTTCAAAGGCAGACCAGGATTTATTGGGTATGCTAAATAAATATTCAGTTAAGGATTCTCTAGATTCAGTTGACAGCGGCCATTAAGAGAAATAGCACAGAAAGAGGGTGTTTTACTCATTCAATCCACCTCGTTTTGCTAGTTTAGGCCTGGATTAAGCACTATAAAAGAAGACAGGATTTAGCAGTTTTAGAACTATCTGGATTTAAAACATTTAGGCCATGGATATGTGAGATAAATGACTACAATCTTCCCTCTCTGTCCTCTTTCCCGCAAAATATTCTGTTCACCTGCACAGTGCACAGTCAAATAGGGTGGAAAGCATTTAATGCATCATGGATAGTGTTATGGAAAGGTGAGCAGTAACATAATGGTATTTGTCATATTAATAATGATTTATTATGAAATTGGACCTTCCAGAGCACATTTTTGTAGATCACAGGAGTTACAAGACAACACTCAAATCTTGCTTGTTTTCTCCTTCTTCCTGGTAGGTATGAGTTATAACAGTGTGGGTTAAAGTCCTCCAGCATTTTAGGATGTTTATATGATGAGTCCCAGAAGGCTCAGGAACTGAAAGTAAGTATGAAATAAACGTGCTCCTGTATGGTGCATTGAATAGAGCACAGGCCTGGCAATCAGAAGGTCATGGGTTCTAATCCCTGACCAGCTACTTGTCTGCTAAGCGGTTTTGGGCAAGTAACTTAACTTCCCTGAGCCTTAGTTGCCTCATCCATAAAATGGGGATTAAGACTGTGAGCCACAGTGTGTCCAACCTGATTTGTTTGTGTCCACCCCCGTGCTTAATACTGTGCCTGGCATATAGTAAGCAATTAACAAATACCCCAGTAATCATTATTAATTTTAGGACATCGAAGTTAAAGTACTTACAAGGATTAGCCAGATGAGAGTTGGAAATGGGATCTACCCACCACTTAAATAGCTATCAGAGATGGATTGCTGCACTGACTCCAGAATATTCCTTGTGAGTAGAGATTACAGAATTCACAACTTCGAGAAGCCTTTCCCCATCAGCAATATTAAAGGATGTTCCTGGGAGCTAAACTTTAGGCGTCATCTGAAAAGAGAAGCTAAGGAATACCCCATAATGCCCCTACTGACACAGTCACACGAGGTGCATGCTAAAAAATAGCAACAACTTTGGAAGGATAATGATTCCAGTGTAGCTAGATGTATTGCAGAGCTTTCATGGGATTCCCTCCCAAATCCTGAGTTTTCCAGGTGATTCAAGGTGAATTACAAAGAGAGATGTGTTCTCCAAAGCTCTTCGAACCATCCCTGTTTTTGTAGATTTTTTTCATCTTTGTGCTCTGTCTCCTTCGAGGGGCTTCTATTTGGGTCCACACTTGTTCATGAAATTCAAATAGAAGCTTAGCACATTGACCCGGTATTATTAGATTCCTGGTTTGAGGGGGAAAAAGAATGGAAATAAGAAAAAATTGGTGTTCAAACTGTAAAACCTTTTCCTAGTTTAGATAGATTTTGATGTGATAGGTCAGCCTTCTTTGGCTGATGATGACATTTTCGAAAAGCCTGAAAACACACTATCTTAGAATAATATGGGATATATGTTAATGCAGTGTAATTAACAATGATGCATTTGTCAAAAATCAGTTTTAGCATGTGAATGTATTAGTCACTCCCTGTGAGTATGAATGTGTGAGTATTCACATGAAGATGTGGGTGTGAAAGTTACTGAAAGATTTTTAATTAGAAGAAATCTCACCGAAGAATCTTTAGCATGAGTTGGGCAAAAAAAATATTTTTTTTTTTTATTTTTTCCTATCTTTGTTTGGAGTCTTGGTCTAATTTTTTGCTTTCTCTATAGTTCATTGCTTCTTTCTGTATCAATTTGTATTACCCTGTTTCTGAATTTCTGTATATTTTCCATCACTTTCCCTACTGAATGCTCACATTACAGGCGTGTGACTAAGAAAAAACAAATGCCACCCTTTAAAATCCATTATGGACTACTTTTATTTTGCTTCATAGAAATGTTCCATCCTTTTTTTTTCTTCATAAATGAACACTGTAAAGGGTTATCTTGTAATCCAAATGGGAATACTATAAAGGTTTTAAAACTCTCCAGATCCTAGCTAGCTCTTTAAGATTCTCAATTCTCTATAGACTCAAAGGTCTTAATTAAAAAGTTGGGATTTTGAAAAATGTCCTTCTATTACCATTAAAAAATGAATTTGTGTCATTTATCAATTTAATTCTCTACTGATTCTGAACATTTTACTAGCTTATGCTATTAAATTGTATGTTCCAATCAGCAGTGAATTGTTATTTGTTAACAGCTCATACCAAGAAAATTCAGCTGCTTTGTACTCATGTATACAATTTCATATCAGTATGCCACATTGCTATTCAATGTTAACCATTTAAATTGACAATACAAAATCCACAGACAAGTATATTTTCTTCTGCTTCAGCTTGCACATCATTGAGTTACATAATATTACAGTGCACTATCTAGTTAAATTCACTTATTTCAAATTGCAATTTCTGCTCCCTGTGGAAAATATCAGTATTTATGTGTAAACAAAATGCAAAGGTGAATGAGAGAGACTCTATTTCCAAGCTCTAGCAAATTCAAAAACAAAGAAGAAAACCTCAAACAAAAAAGTAGCAATATTTTTTTCCCTTTCCTTTCTTCCCTATATTTCAAATGGTCTCACATTTTTTCTCTTACAAAGGGACAACTCTACCAGCACAATAACCTAGGAGTTCAGTTCACACAGATCTTTTGTCCCTGTTCATCACTCCCCCACCTTGGCCACTACAGTCTTTTTAGGATACTTTAAAAATGGATTGCTCCATCTCTCCTTCACACACAATAGACAAAGATGCCACACACATAGAATCTTTCCCCTCTCTTTTTGATAGCTCTGATTATCCAATCCTCGGTATAACCTTGGGAAATACTAGGGCAAGATAGTCAAACAGCTTGACGATTTGAAGAAAACCTTACCTCAGTAGAGGAAAGGTGAGGGATAAAGTCGGGGTGGGGTGGTATTCACTTGCATTATAGACTTGTTTTTTTCATCTGACATAAGGAGAAGGGATAGAATTTGTTTATAGAGGCTCAGACAGATCTCCAGAGCTAAATAGAGAAGCAGAGAAGAAGAGTAAATATGGAGATTATTTAGACAGGAGCAGAAAGCTCTAGATGCAGTGCAAACTGAGTAGAGGATACCAGTTTGTTAGTATTACCTCATTTTGATCACTGGATCGTGTGGTTTCTGAAATGTCTAGTACCACCATTTTCCATGACCCATCTTCAAGAAGTCTATTGCTCATCTGCAGGGCAAGAGAAGAAAAATGAAGATCCAGTGTATCCTTTTGAGATAAATCTTTAGCCTGATGTCAGCTGCCCTCTTCTGCTTAGTGAAATGGATCGCTTGGATGATCTCTGTCAAGTATAATTCTACTGGGTCAAAACCATGGCTCTTCTTTACTAAAGGATTTCAGGGGGTGAAAAGTATCAGTCCAAATATTTGTCTACAAATGGAATCAGTTAAACTAACCTCTTAAAGGGAATGTTGACCTGGACTGTGTTAAATCTGATTGAAATGAATGGAGGTGCATTGTGGGGCTGCAATTTGCATATGAGTTGTTTAGTTGGCTTATGGCTTTGTCTGGGCATCCTATCAATTCTACCAATTGTGAGGTGAAGGAACTGATCTATGATTCAGTAAGATGCCATCTTCCCTTGCAAGTCATATGATGCAAACTGATGCTGGCCTGATGTTCAGCCCTCCTGTGCTGCCCTGTCCACCTCTGCCTTGTGTCTGCTGTATGACCTTGGGCAAGTCACTCAACTTCTCTGTGCCTCAGTGACTTCATCAGTATAATGGGGATCCAGCTTTGACACAGAGCACTTACCAAATACTGTTATCATTATTACTACTGCAGTGGTCACAGTACTCCCTAGGCTGGGAGTTGCCTATGCCTCAAGGCGACTGCTGGCCCAGGAGGATTTAATTTTTTTGTCATTTTTCAAAGTGAAAACTGAAATAAACACGAGGTTTCTCTCAGGTATTTTCCAGCTTTGCCCACTCTTGGCGGATGGCAAGATGGGCCTAGGGCAGCACAAAGTCTCCTGAGGAACTGAAGACGATGGTCACCTCATCCACTAAACTGTAAGCATGTTGTAGGCAGAGAATGTGTATGTCATACTGTTATAATATACTCTCCCAAGAACATGGTGCAGTTTAGTACAGTGCCTGGTACACTGTAAGCACTTAAAAATACCATTGTTAGTGTCATTATTATTACAGGGCTCTGTAACACACATTGAGTAAGCACTCAATAAATACAGTTGACTGACTGACTAACTCGGAGAGAGCTGCTCTGGTTTGTGCTGATTTCCTGCTTTGAGGGAAGAAAAGAGCTCTTTCTGAGAGTGACAGTGGGGAGATGGAACAAATTTCCACCCCTGCCAGAATGGCTTCTCTGACCCTTGGTCTGGTGGTGGAAACTGCACACACGAGTATCTGCCTTCACCCTCACAGCCCAGAGGTGGTGATATGACAGCAGCAGTTCTCCATAACGAGCCAGGAGAGCTCCAGCTGTTCTGTACCAGACAGGAGTATTCGTGCCCCTGTCACATGGGTCAATTCCAGGTTCAACTACACATGCGTGCTTGTGTCCCCAGTCTGCATGCCAGCAGTTGGCTTTGGTTCCTTCCTACCGAACTTGAATGAATGTCCCACCTCCCTCTTCCCTGGAACCATCTTCTGCTCAAAGGAATGGGTGACATAGTAATTTCAATAATGAGATGATCAATTGGTAGCCATTAAAAAATGCTAGTTTATCAAAACATCTTGAAGGATTCACCATAATGCCTTAACAAATAACACCACAGTTATCATCCTCATCGTCATCATCACCACCATTATCATCATTATTACATGTTCATTCATTCATTCATTCATTCAGTCAGTCAGTCAGTCATATTTACTGAGCACTTACTGGGTGCAGAGCACCGTACTAAGTGCTTGGAAAGTACAATTCAGCAATAAGGAGAGACAATCCCTGCCCACACCATGCTTGCAGTCTAGAAGAGGGGAGACAGACACCAAAACAAGAAAACAGCAACAATAGCATCATTATAAATAAATAGAATTAGAGATATATGCACATCAAAACAAGAAAATTGGCATTAATATAAAAAATAGAATTATAGATTTGTAGACTTATATACAAGTGCTGTGGGGTGGGGAGAGGGGTAGAGAAAAGGGAGCAAGTCGGGCGATGGGGAGGGGAGGGGGAGCTGAGGAAAAGGGGGCTCTTATTCTGGGGAGGCCTCTCTGAGGAAGTGGGACTTCAGTAAGGCTTTGAAGCGGGGAAGTATTAATTGAGTCTCTCCTTTTATATTGTATAATTATTTGTGGTTTTGTGTAATGTATTCCAAAACATTTCTCCAAAACCCTGAAAAACTCAAAAGCTGAGATAGTAAACATTGGGCTGTGAGCTTCATCATGATTAGGACTACACCTTTAACATCCTTTACATTCTTTTAAGCTGCATATGTTAGCCACTCTATGAAGGCTGAATGTGTTCTTTCCAATTGTTGAAAATAAGTAATGGGAATAATGTAAAGCTAAGACCATTTCAAAGCATTAGCAGAAAAGTACTGAAATTGTAGATGAATTTCTAAATTAATTCCATTATTAAAGCCAGTTTGGAAATCTATTCAAATTGAAGAATTATGAGGCCCTCTCTGGGATGTATTCTTTCAGGCCTCAGTAAAAATCAAATTGCTTAGAAACCAAAAACAGGTAGAAAGAGAACTGGGTTTTCAGAATAGATGTGTAATGGTACAGGTGGATGCTATAAAGACTGAAAAAAGAATTGGATCCTAGACAGTAATGCATCAGTCTAATTCAAGTTACCCACTAAGATTTATGTGATTTTGATTGACATTTGGGAATGTTATAAACATTAAGAATTAATTGCCAGGTTCACTAACTTGTCTGAAAACATTTTGTTTTATTTTCCAATAGCATTTGTGCAATTGGCGTTAGAGAAGATCTTAAATGACCACATAACCTACATCAAAGCCTTTATCTTCAACACCCAAAGAGACAGAGAGAGGCCTTGGTGTTTTTAGCCTTACCTTACATATGTTAGCTTATTCATCATCTACACTGGGACATGCTACAGCTGAGGTTTGCATGGGAACTGCTACCTAAAATAAAAGTTTGATTGAAAGGCTTCCTTGGGAAACCCTAAGTCTTCTTTTGTTAGTTCTGACATTTATCAATCACTTTCTATATTAATCAATTCCTACTGCAAACATGTTGGGATACTCATTCTAGTTGCTTTTTCCTTTTTAAAAGTCAATATTCATTTAAAATTATTAATTTCTGATGCAAAGTCTTTCTCATAAATACAGTAATAGTTTTCATTTATTATTAGACAAAATCAAGATATTTCCTTTTTAGAGCTCCATTTTGTCTCCGAGACTGAGATAAACATATGAGAATGAGGGATAGAAACAAGACAGTGAATACAAAATCTCTTCTATCTTAACTGGCTTCTGTAGTTTGAATGATAAGTACATTTGTCTTTTGGCCCTGAAAGAGTTATAAAGTTGAAACAAATGCCATCCTTGGAGATGTGTTGGCTGTTGCTCTCTGGAAGTAGAAGAAAAATGCCTGACATTCTTGAATAATTGCCAACTGAAAAAAGGTAATTCTGGTTCCACCTTGTGAGTACAGCCTTCCAGGATCAGTTTGGTTTTTATCAGCTTTCATCTCTTCACAGACCTCGGGATTTCAAACCCCTCTTAAAATTTGGATTGTGATGGACCAAATCTCTCTGCTCTTGCTAAATCAACAGGTCCCTGTCCATTTGGGAGTCAAAAGAACTTGTAAATTCAAAATACTCTTTCCTTTTGTCTTTGGTGCATTTAAAGGACCGATAACATTTGTTCACTGAGTTTCATTATGTTCACATCCCAGATCCCAGAGAAGTTCAGTGACTTGCCCATGGCTACCCAGCAGGCAATGACGGAGCCAGGATTAGAACCCAGTTTTCTGAGTCTTAAGTTCTGTGTTCTTTCCATTAGGCTAAGCTGCTTCTCTTAAGAGTTATGCAAGAGGAGATATTGGGAAAGGAAATTAAGAACCATTCTTCCCGTGCAGTGATAATCAATTAATCAAAGGTATTTACTGAGCACGTAAAGTGTGCACTATACTAAGTGTTTGGCTTTATCCTGCTTCACATCCCTTCCCCTACCAGTACTGTTTAATAGAAAACTTTCCTCTTGGGGGCCTTTGGGAGTGTCCTTTAGACTGTAAGCTTACTGTGGGCAGGGAATGTGTCTCATATTACTGCGTTTTACTCTCTCAAGTACAGTGCCCAGAACACAGTAAGCCCTCAATAAATATGGTTGATCGATTGATTGCTATTAGTTGCCTAGAGAGAAGCAGTCTGCAGAGTTGGGGCCTTTCTTCTAGTCATTGTTAGCGGCCTACTAGAGATACTCTTGTTTCTTGGTGGACCAGACGGGAGGATTATGATGTGGGTGTTCGTAGTATGGCAGCAGAAGTAGCAGGTCTCCATGCTTGGCCAGGAGAAGCCCAGACTCCACCCCTCCCACTGAGGCCTTTCCTTCCCTTTCTTTAGCTTCATTCCCCGAGAAGCCAGTGAGGCTGGGTCTTCTGTTTTTTATCCTGCTCTGTCCCTCTCTTTGGGTTGGCTGTCACAGCCCAGACGGGAGTCAGCTCCGGAAAAAAGTCCCAGCTCCCTCTCCTCTGACATCACCCATTGAGATATTGAGATATTACAAAGTGGCTGAAGTCTCAAACTACAGTTAAAACAATTAAGTGTGCTTGGGCTGAGGATCACTAATGAAGTGGGTGAAAATGGAGTCTTAGGAAGGACTAGTTCTTTCCCATTCAATTCTTTATGCTGGATGCCTGATAATGATTTTGCTACATTCCGGTTGAGAAAAAAGAATGCGTGAACAGAGTTTGTTCTCATTCACAGCTGGAAAATCTTCAAGATTTATAACTGACTTTATTTTCACTAACAATTTTGGTTACAAAAATTAGGTGTGTACCACTGTGTGTGTGTGTATACTTGGAAACCTATCGTTGAGGTATTTTTAATATTTCTGCAAACAAAACTCTTTGTTAGTACTGTACTGTGATTAGAGGAATATTTCATGATTTTAAAAAGTAAAACTTAGGTTTCTGAGGTCCTGTTGGTGAACTATGAATCAATGTTAGCTAACAAGTGAAACAAGTCATAAATAATCAGTGACATCACTGATCCATGCAGTGCAATACTATCACACCCATGTCACAGTCCCTAGGCCGGTCCAACAAGAAACCAAAGAGTATCTAGTAAGCTGCTAACGATGACTAGAAGAATGACCCCAACTCTGCAGACTGCTTTTCTGGGGGGACCAGTGGCAGTCACCATAGCATCAAAGAATCCATGGGTGATCCGAGCACGTATATAGGGATATTAGATTCAACAGCTCTATTTATTCAAATTATTGAATTCTTTGAAATTGTATTCAGTTTTTTAAAGTCTCATTTCAGTGTTTGGGAATATTTGTTTTTCTTCCAAACTGGCTATGGGAGGATGGGGTACTTATGTGCTACAACACTTTTATCAGAAGAAGTACTTCAAGAGGACCGGATGAAGGAGTGGTGTATATCAGTTTCTGATTGATTGTCTTTATAGTTAAAATTCTGAAGATGCCCAAACTTGCGACCAGGAGGCAACTCTGGGGAAGAGGGAAGATGGGGCTTTCTTCTGGACCTGAACCCTGTCCAAGCAGGCAGCCACCCCAGATAGAGAGAGCAGGAGGAAAAGCCAAACAGCCTCCTTATCTCCCCTGGGAGTGAAGCTTTGGAGTAGGAAGAAGAGGTCTCAGCTGGAGAGGTTAGAGATGGTGCTTCTCTTGAACGAGCATGGAGATCTTCTACTGCTGCTGCTGCAGCCTCCACTACTTACATACCCACCTCAAAATCTCACTCTCCGGGTAACTGAGAAACTGAAGTGTCTTTATCACAGCTCCTCAGGAGGGATCATACCCACCACCAGCATTCCCTTCCAAGTCCCCTGGTCCCTTCAGTTGCCATCCCTCTGGGAGACAGAGATAAGGAGGAAGAGGGAAGCAGGTGGGACTGTGTGGGCGAAGGGGGATGCAAGCTCGGTTCCTCTGGTGCTGACAGGGAGTGGACGAGGATGAGCACCAGGTGGGAATCTGATTGCATCATGTGACTGACAGATGCCAATCATTGGGAATGCAGTGCCACACTGGCTCGTGATTCAACTCCTTTTACTAGAGTGGAACATCCTTGTGGGCAGGGAATGTATACTGTGATTCTGTAGCAATAGCCTCAGCACTTAATATATGCCTTTGCAATCAGGGGGCTCTTCATTAATGTAATCTTTACTATTCCTACTTCCTGGGGAAATGTTCTTGCCTTTATTATGTCTGAATTTCCTTTTCATAAAACAGAATGGATGATTCCTACTTTACTTCCAGTGCAATATTGGGAAGATTACAGTTTTTCAATTAATATACTAGAAAAACAAAAGTCACCATTACTGTTTAGTCTTTAAAGAATCCATGATATTGTTTCCTTTTGCTCTTGCCCTAATTGTTCCAGCAAACAGAAATTTATGTTCAATGGGGAGGTGAAGGGGCTACCACTG
Organism: Ornithorhynchus anatinus; assembly: GCF_004115215.2. NCBI lineage: Eukaryota > Metazoa > Chordata > Mammalia > Monotremata > Ornithorhynchidae > Ornithorhynchus > Ornithorhynchus anatinus. The sequence goes on from NC_041745.1 coordinate 33,219,602, forward strand.
GAGGGTCTTGGGGAGTGGGGAAACATGGACTGAACTTTTTTAAAAAAAAATGATCCAGGCAACAGAATGAAGTGTGGACAAGTATGGACTGGAGCAGGAGAGACAGAAGGAAAGGAGGTCAGCAAGGAAACTGTTGCAGTAGTAAAGGCAAGATAGAGTAGGTGCTTGGTTCAACATGACAGCAATTTGAATGATCATCATCATCATGTTGGTATTTGTTAAGCGTTTACTATGTGCCAAGCACTGTTCTAAGTGCTGGGATAGACACAAGGTCATCAGCTTGTCCCACGTGGGGCTCATAGTCTTCATCTCCATTTTACAGAGGAGGTAACTGAGGCCCAGAGAAGTGAAGTGACTTGCCGAAAGTCCCGCAGCTAAGAAGTGGTAGAGTGGGATTAGAACGCACGACTTCTGCCTCCGAAGCCCGTGTTCTTTCCACTAAGCCATGGGACCGGGCAATAGAGAGAAAAGGTAGGGTTTTAGCAACGTTGTAAAGGTACAACTGGTCAGGATTTGGGGACAGATTGAATAGGCGGGTTGAATGAGAGACATGAGTCTAAGACGATGCCAAGGTTACTGGCTTGTGAGATAGGGAGGATGGTGTTGCTGTATACAGTGATGGGAAAGTTAGGGCTGTGTGCTCTGGGATGACTCTGTGCTGACCCCTACCAGGGGCCGATCTTTTTGGGATTTTACCTTGTGGGTGGTGGGGGTTGGGTAGTTGCCCCTCCCCTTCCGTATCTCTTCCTCTCTCCTCCCAGAAGCCTTCCCTGATTAACTTCTTATTTCCCCACCTTGCTCGTCCTACCTTCTGTCTTAACTATTCGCTTGGGTCCAAGACACTTCTATATTCACTAGCCCCACCTATTACCCAGCAGCACTTATATGCATATCTTTATACTTGCTGTTCCCCCTTTCTATAATTTATTTAATGTCTGTTCCCCCCATCATATTGTAAGTTTCTTGAGGGCAGCAGTTTTGCCTACCAACTGCATTCTCCCAGATATAAATACCAAATGCACTCCCAGACCGTTAATAAAGTGCTCTCCACACAGCAAATGCTCAGTGTACACCGACGACTGATTGATTGACAGATTGATTGATATTAATGAACTGTGATGATTCCAGGCCAGAACTTCAGACCTGAGTAAGAGTGACTTCTGAATTAGAAGGTAGAACTGCTTTAGGGATGGTTGGGGAACTCCATATGACACTGGTATTCCTGGCTAAGACCTGGCCCTGATTCCTACAGAGAGGCCTACAGTGCTTGTCCCATTATGCTGGGATCTGGGAGATAGACTAAATAACTGGAGACCCATACAGAAACAACATGGCCTAGTGGATAGAGTCAGAAGAAACTGGCTTCTAATCCTGCCTCCACCACTTACCTACTGTGTGACCTTGAGTTAGTCACTTAGCTTCTCTGGACCTCAGTTGCCTCATCTGCAAAATGGGGATTAAGACAAGGACTTTGTCTAACTGCTAAACTTGTTTCTACCCCAGCACTTAGTACAGCACTTGGTGTAAAATAAGCGCTTAACAAATACTATTTAGAAACAAAAGAAAACAAAAAACCCTCGAGATTCCCTCCACTACTGTGATTCTTTAGCATTGTAAAATGCTTTTCAGCTGAATTTTATTTTTTCCTTGATTTACAGGAAGATTTCAAGAAAAAAAAATGGGAAGGTATTCTTGAGAGCTCCAGGGAAATGTTGCAGTACTTTAAGAAAGGCAGAGTAAAAATTATTATCCCAGTTATTATTGTTATTTCTAACACTGCTTTACTTCCACTTTTATATCATATTTTCCCTTAAGTCTTATTAAGTTGGCAACCTATTCTTATCCATACCTCCTCAAGAGTCTCCAGAGAGATATCTAATATCCTACTAAGTACTTAAAAGGTTTTTGATAATGTGGCATGAGAAAAGAAAAAAAACCTATCTTTCTTTCAAAGACACAACTGTGGGAATGTTGGGTTAAGCATCGTAATGTGGCATGCTTATTTTATATTATATGATATAGTTGGTTCATAGGAATGATAGTGTCCATAATCTTTTGGGTGATTTCATTTTTATGTTGTCTTTGCCTTCCATCCCATTTCCCTCCTTGTTGAGAATTTGCCTTTCTTCTGCCTGATCGAGAGAAAGGGACATATCCACTTTCTCATAGAGTCTCTCCTGGTCACTTTATGATTCAATGAAATAAGAATTAAGGCCACTTTTCTCATTTTAGTTTTAAAATTGAAAAAAGGAAGCATACGCGAACTAATTTCCTACCGTTTCTATTTGATAAGCAAAACCATCAAAGACCATTTCCACTTTATAACACTCGAGGCTTCCTCTTATATTCCTTATCATAAATAGAATCTTTCAATGTGATAACTGCTGCCAGTGACTTCCCTATGTAGGAAGACACAGTTCTAGAAAAGGAAACTTACCTCTGTCTCAAAGAAAAAGGAGGACATATTCTATTTTGGAATGTTCTGCAGGAGGAGAAAGGACTAGGATAGCTGTTCTCCCTCCTACTTTAGACTGTGTTCATGTGGGACAGGGACTATTTCTGACCTGATTTCCTTTTATCTACCTCAGCACTAAGTAGAGTACCAAGGCATATAGTAAGAACTCAGTGAATATCACAGTTATATTATTAGCATCATTATTAGTAATGACCATTTTTATAATTATTCCACTATTCAAAGATGATAATTGTAGGAGACAAAATTTATGGGGCTCGAGAAGCAATATGGCCTAAAGGAAAGAACATGGGCCTGTGAGTCAGAAGACCTGGGTTCTAATCCAGGCTTTGCCACTTTTCTTCTGTGTGATCTTTGGCAAGTCACTTAAATTTCCTTTGCCTCAATTACCTCATCTGTAAAATGAGGATTAAGACTGTGAGCCCATGGGGGACATTGGCTGTGTCCAAGAGCTTGTATCTACTCCTGGATTTAGTACAGTGCCTGGCACATAGCAGCATGGCATAGTGGATAGAACACGGGCCTGGGAGTCAGAAGGTCATGGGTTCTAGTCCATGGCATTGTCTGCTCTGTGACCTTGGGCAAGTCACTTAACTTCTCTGGGCCTCAGTTACTTCATCTGTAAAATGGGGATTGAGACTGTGAATCCCACATGGGCCAGGGACTGTGTCCAACCTGATTTGCTTGTATCCACCCCAGTGCTTAGTACAGTGCCTGGCACAGTAAGTGCTTAACAAATACCATTATTTATTTCTGGTGCTAACCTTCTCACTGTGTCTCATTCTCACCTGTCCTACCGTCTACCCCGGCCCACGTCCTACCTCTGCCCTGGAAAGTCCTTCCTCCTCAAATCCTCCAAACAATTTATATTTATAATTCTATTTATTTTTATTGATACCTGTTCATTTGTTTTGATGTGTATATATCTATAATTCTCTTTGATGCCTATTTACTGGTTTTGATGTCCGCTTCCCCTTTTTAGACTGTAAGCCCGGTGTGGGCAGTTTTTGTCTCTCTTTATTGCTGAACTGTACTTTCCAAACACTTAGTACAGAGCTCTGCACACAGTAAGTGCTCAAAAAATACGAATGAATGAATGAATGAATGAAAGAATGAATAAGCCCTTCTCAAAATACCATTAAAAACAGCAAAGGGTGGATGCTTATAACATTCCAGAAGAATCCTTCTAGCAAGTTACTTTACAACCAAAATATAAATCTGACCGCATTTCACCATGGTCCCCTTTAAATGTTAATACTAATAAAAATTGTATTTATTAAGCATTCGCTATCTACTGAGCATTGTACTAAGTGCTGGTGTATATAACATATCAACTGATCAGAGAAAAATCCATGTCCCTCAAGGGGTCACAGTAAAAAGAGGATAAAGAACTTGTATTTTTCCCTATTTTTACAGATGAAGAACCTGAGCCACACATTGCCACAGTAACCCAACAGGTATATGGGAAGCAGCATAGCGTGGTGAATAGATCACGGGCCTGGGAGTCAGAAGGTAGTGGGTTCTAATCCTGACTCTGCCACTTGTCTATGTGACCTTAGACAAGTCACTTCACTTCTCTGTTCCTCAGTTACCTCATCTATAAAATGGAGAATAAGGCTCTGTGCCCCATGGGGGACAGAGACTATGTCCAATCTGAATTACTTGTATCCACCCCAGAGGTTAGTAGAGTGCCTGGCACATAGTAAGTGCTTAACAAACCTCTAGATTGTGAGCTCTTTGTTGGGTAGAGTTTGTCTCTATATGTTGCCAAATTGTACTTTCCAAGTGGTTAGTACAGTGCTCTGCACACAGTAAGCGCTCAATAAGTACGATTGACTGAAAGTGTCAGAGAGAAAGGATTAGATCCTACATCCTTTGGTTCCTGGGATTATTGCACTTTCCACTAAATCAGGTTGCCTTTTATCCCCAACTACTGCTCTATCCCTTCCACATCACTTAAGGACTTGAATACCCATAAATCCTTGTTCATTCCATTACTCCATCCTGCCTTTAATTCATTTTAATGTCCCTTTCCCCCATTAGTTTGCAAGCTCCTTAATAATGAGGTTCATATCTACTAACTCTATAGTTCTCTCATAAGTGCTTAGTACAGCACTCTGCCCACAATAAGTGCTCAGTAAAACTATTGATTTATTAAGAGATTAATATTGTAAATTACATAGTATTTTGGTGTTTAGTTCGGGTATGTTTGGGATTTTGGACTGATCCTTAGAAACTCAGATGTCCCTATTATCAATCTTCCATCTGTTCATGTTCATTACTTAATTTGCCTGGAGAAAGGTCCCTGGTGTTGTATACAGGCAGCTTTCCCAGTCTAAGCAGCTAAAATAGGTAATGGGATACAGAGACTGAGAGACAGAGAGAATGTTTCTGAAAAATCTGAAAAATCAGCTAAACACTTCAGGGGAAGCGTCTTGGCTCAGTGGAAATAGCCTGGGCTTCGGAGTCCGAGGTCATGGGTTCGACTCCCGGCTCTGCCACTTGTCAGCTGTGTGACTGTGGGCAAGTCATTTAACTTCTCTGTGCCTCACTTATCTCATCTGGAAAATGGGGATTAACTGTGAGCCTCACGTGGGACTACCTGATTACCCTGTATCTACCCCAGCGCTTAGAACAGTGCTCTGCACATAGTAAGCGCTTAACAAATACCAACATTATTAAGCACTGAGATAGATACAAGGTTACCAGGTTGTCCCACTTGGGGCTCACAGTCTTGATTCCCATTTTACAGATAAGGTATCTGAGGCACAGAAGAGTAAAGTGATTAACTCAAAGTCATACAACTGACAAGCGGCGGAGTCAGGATTAGAACCCACGACCTCTGACTCCCAACCCCGGGCTCTTTCCACTGAGCCACGCTGCTTCTCTGTCTCTAGTCCAGTTTCCCAACTGCACTCCTCTTCTTCCAGACTCCTAATATCGTGTTCCAGTTCCTCTGGGATTTGGGAGGAAGGTCAACCCTGCCATCACAGATGAACTGAAGTGGCTTTGATCCTGCTTCCCGATCAATCAGTCAATTGTATTTATTGAACGCTTATTGTGTGCAGAGCACTGTCTAAATGTTCGGTAGAGTACAGTATAACTAAGTCCACAACGAGCTTACAGTCTAGAAGGATGGCTTGTGCTTGTCCAGGGCATCCCCTTTCATAACCTCCACTGCCCACAGCTACTGTCCCGCTAGGGTAAAGAGAGGTGGTGGAGGTGGGCTCCAGGAAGCTTGTTTTGGTGTTGTAGGAGAGAGAGGTAGAAAGTGGGCTCTCCGCTTGTTTTGGTGTTGTAGGAGAGAGAGGCAGAAAGTGGGCTCTCTGCTTGTTTTGGTGTTGTAGGAGAGACAGAAAGTGGGCTCTCCTGAATGTCCCACCTTCCTCTTCTCTGGCTCCACCCCCTGTCGCTATGGCAGCAACTATGAAGTTTATACCACTTTGAGGCAAATAAGAAACTGTGGGTGCTTTGCCAGTCACCTTGGAGGACTTTGTCAGATAAGTGGGTCGTAGTTCAAAACGATAATAATCCTTTGTGCCTTCTCTGAGCCCCAGTTTCTTCAACTTTAAAATGGGAATAAATCACCTATTCTCCTTTCCCTTTGGATTGTGAGTTCCTCGTGGGACAGGAATTAGATCAGATCAAAGTACCTTGTATTACCTCAGGGCTGAGCACAGTGCTTCATATATATTGGGCTCTTCAAAAGAAAATCTATCAGCTCTCCCCGCTCCCAACTAACCTCACTCTTCTCCCAGTCAGTCAGTCAATCATATGTATTGATCTCCACTCTTAAAGGGGAGAGCCAGCCAGCACACTTCACTTCTCTAACACCCACTTATTTACTGGACTTCAGTCTCTTCTCTCTCACTGTCAAACCTTGATCATATACTACCTCCTGCCTTGAATTCTTTTTATATGCAACAAATTACTATGCTCTCCATCTTCAAAGCCCTTCTAAAATCTCCTCCAGGAAGTCTTCCCTGACTAACCTCTCATCTCCTCACCCTAGTCTCCCTCCCTTTTGCATCGCTTGTGCTCCCAGGTCTATACTCCCTGACCCCTTTGATATTCACCCTCTCTCAGCCCCACAGTATTTATGTAGATATCTTTATCCTCGGCTGTTTCTCCTTTCTGCAATACATGTTTAAGTTATCTCTTTACCATTAGACTCCTTGAAGGCAGGGATTGTTTTTTTCAACTCTACTGTTGCTTAGCATAGTGCTCTGCACATAGCAGGTGCTGAATCAGTTCCATTGATTGATTGATTATGAAACCATTATCATCATTACCATTATTATTAGAACTTGACACAAATCAGGAGACTTTGGGCATTCAGGGTGAAACTCCATTTCACTTTTTCCTTTTAAGTCCGTGAAAGAAGTTGTTCTTACAACTTGTTGATAGAGGAACGTGTCAATTGGTCAATCAAAGTATACCATAACTGTGTCAGTTTCCCTGTTATTCTAGTGACCCAGGCAGCCATTTGGTTTAGTTATTTTTTTGGTGATTTCCTTGGTAAATTGGAACAGGTTCCAAAATGAAAATAAAAAAAGTTTCTCTCAAATCCATTCCATCATGCCAACTGTCACCACAAAAATAACATCACACACACCTTCGAGTTAAAGTGGTTATTTATTCTACCTAAGCTCTAGAAAATGACAAGGTCTGCCTGTTAGCTATTAGGCATTCTTAATAGAGCACATTTGCAGCCATAGGAATCATTATAAGACATTTTATGTTCTTGGTGGACCACCCTCTCTTTGATGATATTACATAGTTGAATAGAAGCCATTTATTCTCAGTTAAATAAGCCTCTGGAAATGTTAGAACGTTTTTGGTTCAAGGTTAAAAACATGTCTTTCACTAGAAAGTTACATTTTCTTTATTTCCATGGAAATAACTTTCACATTACTCCATAAATAGCTTAGTTTGGTTCCTTGGGTGTTTAGGTGAATGTATGACTATAGGAGTCAAAAGCCCCTTCTTTTCCAACTTTAAGAGATTTGACCAATTTGATAGAAATCTATGAAATAGCTGTGAATTAATGTTAGATGATGGTAACCTCACCTGTCTTCTAAATGTTACAGTGTTTAGTAATTCAATTTAACTCTTTTGCTTCTCATCTTGCTTTGTTCCTTCCCAGGCCTATTTTGTTAGAATTTCTAAGTAACGAGTTGGACTTTCTCTGAAATGCCTCTTGTCTCATTCCGTTCTTCCCTGGGTTGGTTTTTTTTTTCACATTTAGATTTCATCTTTTTTTTTTCTTTTTCCATAGCACTAATAGGTCCCCCGAGGGAAGATGCATGGCAGATCTCCTGATTGTGTTTCCTTCTATCATAAGGAACATTTGGAAAAATACCCTGATGACAACCTTTGTTTCCTGGCCCAAATCCAGTGAAGATAATTACATGCTTCTTATCTCTATCCCTTGGGTCCTTTAGATTGGATGTATTATTTTATTTTCCACTTCCTGCCCAAACTGTGTAGCTGAAAACACATAAAGAGGGTTCAAATTTGAGTCAGTTGCATGCTGCAGTTTTTTAGTGGGAGAAAGGTTTTTTTTTCTTCTGTTTTCATAAAGTGATTCAGATTGAAAGGTGCTATTAAACATTAGAGCTCTCTTTGAATTTGGTCAGAGTCTCTGGTGAGTCAGGATGAACAAACTTCTTTCTGGCAGTGAATATCTTCTATGTACACATTAGTTGTGTGTGTTCAAAATGCCACTGCTTATCTTTTTTAATTATAATAATGGTAAAGTTTGTGTTACTAGAAAAATTAAAATTTAGTGTTAAGTTTAAAATGCTATGTTTATCCGTGTTTTATGACTAATCAACATGACTGATAAAATTCCACATGACTTGGCATCCTATTAAAAACACTGTCCCAATGTTTTTCTTCTGACATCCAATCCCAAATTGGTCCATGGAAATGAAAATCACTTAAAACAGTGTATGAAATCAGCTTTTAATTTGAGACTTTGCATTATTTTAATTATAATCATTTCTCCCAAAAAGGGTTTTTCTTCAAAATATTCTTGGTGAATGATGATGATGATGATTATGGTATTTAAGTGCTTACTTTGTGTCAACCACTGTTCTAAGTGCTGGGGTAGATGCAGGATCACCAGGTTGGACACAGTTCTTGTTCCATATGGGGCTCACAGACTTAACCTCCTTTTTACAGATGAGGTAAGTGAGGTGCGGAGTAGTGAAGTGACTTGCCCATGTGACAAATTGTGAAGTGACACAACAGACAAGTAGGGGAACCGGGAATAGAAGCCAGATTCTTCTGATTCCTAGGCCTGTGAATAGTTGGGTACCTCTGGGTATTCTCAGAGAAACTCATTAGTTTGCCACTGTAGCTGCTGGTCAATCACTTTGGATCCTATCTCTCCCAAACATGCTCAGAACAGCTTTGTCAAAAGGATTCATCTCCCCTCTGATAATAGCTGATCACCCTGACCCATTTCCCACTATTGTTTCCCATCTCATCCAGGAAGAGTAAAACATAGAATGGATTTGTCACCAACTCCAGATAAAATTCCACCAAACATTACAAAGTTACCATTTCTGGACCAGCACAAAATTTGGCATGATCTAACAAAAATTTGGCCGAGTGGAAGCACCTGAGGACCAGGAGCCAGAGGACCTGGGTTCTTGTTCCAGATCTGCTAATTGCCTGTGTGACCTTGGGCAAGTCACTTAACTTTCCTATGCTTCAGTTTCCTCATCTCTGTAAAATGGGGTTCAATTTCCTCCCTCCTACTTAGGCTCTTAGACCCATGTGGACATAGACTGTGTCCAATATGAGGAATTGTATCTACCCCAGTGCTTAGATCAATGTTTGACATACACTAAGTGCTTAGCAAATTATCAATTAATCATTATTGATGATTTTCATCATCATTATTGTTACTATCTCGTGAGTTTGGACATTTCACTCCAAGAAAAAACAAAAGGGTAGGAAAATCCAGCACTGATTGCTGGGCTATCAGTAACAGTCCCTGCTAGCACCGGAGAACTCACTTAGCTAAGAATGCCCTGAAGTACATTCTGGGACACTTCAGTTGCCAGTCAGTATAAAATAAAACTAGCCTTCATGAGCAATCTCAACAATGTGCTGACATAATCTATAAAACAGCAGTAAATACTTCTATCTTGCTCTGCCTATTGACTGTCAAAGTGCACTTCACTGTTTCCCCATGACAAGCACAAAAAACCTGAAATGGTGGGGTGAGTGCATGTTAAAACTGACTCCATGTAATACCTATTTCTGTACCACATATGCTGAAATGAGAAAAGACATTAGAAAAAGAGATCAGGAAAGGAGGAGATAAAAGTGCAATTCATATTTTCCTTTTGTGACTTGTGAAGGTCATTTTTTATTGAGCTGTCTCAGTTGATCTTGCTCAGGTTAAGCTGTATATTAAAATGGGAGACACTCAGCTTTCAGATCAGTCAATGATATTTACTAATGATGAGGTATTTGTGCTTCCTATGGGTCAAGGACTATACTAAGTTCTGGGGTAGATACAAGTCCATCAGATTGGACAGTTTCTCCATCCTATATGGGACTCACAGTCTAATAATAAAAATAATATTAATAGTGACATTGGTGCTTACTATGTGTTGCAGTAGATAAAAGCAGTTGGACACGGTCCCTGTCCCACATGGGGCTCACAGTCTTAATCCCCATTTTGCAGCTGAGGTAACTTGTCTGTCCAAGGTCACACAGTAAACAAGTAGTGGAGCAGGGATCAGAATCCAGGTCCTTCTGTCTCTCAAGCCCAGGATCTACCCCAGATCTGCCTTTCTACCCAGAGAAGCAGCATGGCTCAGTGGAAAGAGCACTGTCTTGGGAGTCAGAGGTCATGGGTTCGAATTCCAGCTCTGCCACTTGTCTGCTGTGGGACTGTGGGCAAGTCATTTAACTTCTCTGGGCCTCAGTTACCTCATTTGTAAAATGAGGATTAGGACTGTGAGCTCACCTGGGACAACCTGATTACCCTGTATCTACCCCAGCACTTAGAACAGTGCTCTGCACATAGTAAGCGCTTAACAAATACCAACATTATTATTATTATTATTATTATTATTATTATTACCCTATAGACCACACTGCTTCTCTAAGAGGGAAGAAGAAGAGGTATTGAATCCCCATTTTACAGATACAGGTAACAAGGCACAGAAAAGATGTGACTTACCCAAGGACAGACCATACAGGTGGAAAAATTGGGATTAGAATTGAGGTCCTCTGATTCCCAGGCACATGCTCTTTTTACTAGGCCACACAGTTTTATTGAGCACTTATCTGTGGGCAGGGCACTGTACTAAGCTTTATGAGAGTACAATATAACAAAGTTCATAGGCATGTTCCCACAATGGGCTTAAAGTCTCTTGCAGTTTGATTAATTTATTCTTATTCATTTGGATTTGCTACCATTCATGTTTGAAATCTGGCATAATGATTATTCTGTTAGCAGTGATTGGTGTATCCAGTTTGTTGTATATTTTTTTCTGTTCTTCAATAATTCATTTATGGATTGACTCTTACTTATGAGGCCACTGTTCTAGGAAGAGAAGAGTGTAACATAGTCAAAGTTATCACCTGAGAAATGAAGAAATGAAAAGATTAATTTCTATTCAAATTAAATCAAGTTCAGAGGAAAATTTGAAAACTATCATAACGGTTATATACTTAAAAATTAAACATCAGGTGCTTTTCTTATAGTATTTATCAAATGTATCCCCATGAAGTTTTGTAATTCCTCAGCTACAAGTGATGAGACCTAAATCACTCACACTCCCTATGACCTAAACCATACCACCTTTCTCTTTTTTTATGGGATCTGTCAAGCCTTGACAGGTTCCAGGCACTCTACTAATTGCCAGAGTAGAACAGGTTAATCAGGTTGGACACATTCCCTGTCCCAAATGGGGGTCACAATCTTAATCCCCATTTTACAGATGAAGTAACTGAGGCACAGGGAAGTGAAGTGATTTGTCCAAGGTCACACAGCAGACAAGTGGCAGAGCAGGAATTGGAACCCAGGGCCTTCTGACTCTCAGGACTGTGCTCTATCCTCTAGGCCACGTTGCTACTCAAAGAAGACCTAAACTGAGGTGAACTGTAGTCATTACCCTTAAACTTGGAATTGTACCCTTTAAGCAGTTGCTATTCACCCAATCTTCAACCCTACAACACTTAGGTATATATCCCTAATTTCTGTTAATGCACTTCTCTCCTCTAGTCTGTAAGTTCCTTGTCAATTGGGAACATGTCTACCAATTCAACTGTGTTTTATCAAGAGCATTACACTAACCACTATACAAGTAGTATACCATAATATACTAATTGGTAAACACTATTCTAAGGAATCCGCAAACAGTAAGCTCTCAATAAATACCACTATTTGATCGATGAACTCACAAAGAGGCCATTTAGTGAGCTGACTGAGCAGTAATCATCTTGAACTGCATTTCCTTTGAGATATGAACTCAATTTCAAAAATTTTTTAAATGCCAATTGCAATTGAACTAAATTGTAGAATATTTTAAAAATCAAATATTGCATATGTGAGTCTCTCAAAATTGCATATTTTCATAATCTAAATGTAAGAAGGCATTTCTGACAGATTATTATAAGTCAAATGCTTCTGGTACATACTATAAACTGCACCTGTACATGTAGTATGATCCTAACACACCTACATCGTCACCATAATATAGAAGATCAAACTATCTATTCATCTATCTACATAGATAGTATGATCTACCCCAGGATTTAGAACAGTGTTTGGCACAAAATAAGCACCTAAGTACCATAATCATTAATGATTAATGTTATCCTAACACACATACATCTTAATCATAACATAGTAGATCAAGATATCCATCTAACTATATAAAAATATATGTAGATAAAGAGGTATATGTCTCTCTCTCTCTCTGTATATATATATATATTCATAGATATACTTATACATATATAGAGAGAGTTCTCAATAATAATAATGATAATGATGGCATTTGTTAAGCACTTATTATGTTTCACACACTCTTCTAAGCACTGGGGTAGATACAAGGTAATCAGATTGTCCACGTGGGGCTCACAATCCTAATTCCCATTTTACAGATGAGACAACTAAGGAAAGGAGAAGTCAATTGACTTACCCAAAGTCACACAGCTGATCAGTGGCAGTGCCTGGGTTAGAACCCACAGCTTTTGACTCCCAAGCCCATGCTCTTTCCACAGTGCCAAGAAGAAGATACAGAGGACAAATTTCTGTTTAATTAACTCCCCAGTGACTCACAAATAATTAGGCTACAATTATGTTATTGACATTAGTAAAGTTGATTCAGTTTGATATCCAAACCCATGTATTATTTTAAATGCATTCCTTGAATCTTGAACCTTGTTTGAGGCATATTGTTTGGTCCAGTCCACGGGCATAACGGAAAGTACCTGAGGAAGATAAAAGACTAGGACCCACCTGCTCAAACCTGCTCAGGTCATTATCATTTTTTCTACAGCTGGAAAATCAGCCTACAGGAAGCAGCTAAAGAGAGAAGAGAGCTCAGTCAGTGTTTTCACTGAGAAACTCTCCTGTCACTCTATCTGGTTTATGAAATGCATAGTTTATTGCTAGAATGTGCCTCTTTATTCTCTGACTTTAAATTCTGTCTCACTGGTTTGCCTTGTATGTGTGTGTTGTGGGTCTTTCATTGTCTTGTTATGCTATGTTATCTTTTAGGACTATCCTAACTCCATATTCAAAATGGAAGGAGGAGAAAGAAGAGAGGTGAGTGAACTAAAGCTTATATTTTTGTGGACTCCTGTTGGCCTTGGGTTATGACTAAAAACTGTGTGAGGGCTGAGAATATCTGATAAAATTTCTTGTTTTGGGCTGAAACAATCCAATGTATTATCTTTAGTGACTAATGGTTTTGTACTGAAAAATACTTCCATTATAAAGACTCTGGGGCTGTTATGCCATTTATTATGAAAATGCTTTGTCTGTGATAGGCCTATCCTATAATGAAAGGCCTCTGCTCCCATTCAGAGAATGTGAACTCACAACCTTCCTGCCAAAAATGTGATTCTCAAAGGTGGATTCTCAAATTTAAATGTCAGGGTAGAATTTCCTTGTGTCCTTATTGCTTGTTGAGTTTTAAAATATGGTCCCTGCCTTGAAGTGTCTGGTGGCAGGTTATCCAACAAAGTTTATCCTGGGGGGTAAATGGAAAAAGTGACGCAGTTGTGATAACCTCTGTTGATTCCCTGTTATGAATTTGGTACTCTTGATATTTAATTTTTGAGTGTATTGATAAGGCTTTGTAGGGTCCTGTTTTAAAAATTACAGCAGTTTGCAGGTTCATTAAAGAAGCAAAATACTACACTCTCTTCACTAGTCTGCAAAATAATCATCTTTCCTGTAACCTTGGTATTATTCTCAACTCATTGCTCTCTTTCAATCTGACACCAAATTATTGTTGGTTCAACCTTTGCAACATTGCTAAAATCTGCCTTTTCTTATAATAGTGGTATTTGTTAAGTGCCTACTATGTGCAAAGCACTTTTCTAAGAGCTGGGGGGGGGGGGGGGCGGATACAAAGTGATAAGATTGTCCCACACGGAGCTCACATTTTTAATCCCCATTTTACAGATGAGGTAACTGAGGCATAGAGAACTTAAGTTACTTGCCCATAATCACACAGCTGACAAATGGTGGAGCTGGGATTTGAACCCATGACCTCTGACTCTGTGCTCTTTCCACTGAGGCATGCTGTTCTCATCCATCCAAACTATCATATGAATCCAAACACTTAGCCTATCATTCATTCAATCGTATTTGTTGAGCACTTACTGTGCGCAGAGCACTGTATTAAGTGCTTAGAAAGTACAATTCAGCAATAAAGTGAGACAATCCCTGCCCATACCAGGCTTACAGCCTGATTACTGCAGCAGCTCCTTGCTGACCTCCCTGCCTCCCCTCTCTTCCCACTCCAGTCGATACTTCACTACGCTACCTGGATCACTTTTCTAAAAATAGCTCAGTCCATGTTTCCCATTTCTCAAAAACCTTCACTGGTTGCCCATCCACCTCCCCACCAAACAAATGCCTTTAAAGCAGTCCAACACCATTTCTTCTCTTATCTTACATTATTGACTTCTAACTCTTGTACTCACTTCTGTCCTAGTGCCAACCTATTCACTGTACCTCTATCTCACTGCTAACTCTAGCTCCCATCCTACTTCTGACCCGGAATTCCCTCTTTCTTCATGTCTGACAGACCATCACTCTACCTGCCTTCAAAGCCTCATTCAAATCTCATCTTCTCCAAGAGACCTTACCTGACTAAGCCCTCATTTCTGTCACACTTGAATTGTTTATTCAGCCTCAGAGCTCTTATGTCTACATCCATCACTTATATTAATGCAGGTCACCCCCTCCAGGCTGTAAGCTTCTTGAAGAAAGGGCGTATGTCTAGCAACACTGTAATAGTCTCCTAAATGCTTAATTCAGTGTTCTACATACTGTAAGCTCTCAGTAAATGCAATTGATTAACTTTCCAGGCCATCACTACCTGTGTTCTGGGAAAAAAAAACATCAATAGTTTGAAGAAAGATGCACTATTTTCTCTAGTCTTCATTTTCTATCCTAAAATGTAATATGGTCAAAAGTCAGGAAGTTACTGCATCCTCTTCTGGTTCATAAGATGATTGACAGAGGAATAATATTATTGGCAAGGTACCTTAGAGGGAGGAAAGTAGAAGCTTTATTGATATACAGAAGCACTCTGGATAATATAACAACTTTGAGGCTTTATTTAAATAATTTCAAGCCTAGGCCTTGGGGAAGGGAAAGTGTGGTTTGGGGTTTTTTTGGTGGTACATTTTTAAATTTGTCTCTGTCAAACATGGTTTAACTTGAAGGTCGAGTTCAACCTTGTTTGACAGAGACAAACTTCAAAAAAGTGTTTAATGGCAACAGCAATTCAATAAAAAAAAATTATTCTTCTAAAATGAAAGATCTAGACTGTTCTTCTGGAATTAGTAAAATGTAAAGGTCAAGTTTAATATGGGTACCCTTACAAATAACTTCACTAAGGATTTTGTGTACATTCACTCATATAGTAAGAAATACTATTTTTGCTCCTTAGGCTTCATAACTCTAATCCTAGAACTCTTCTCTATACCCTTGAGATTTTAAAGTTCAACAGTAAAGTCAAGGTCATGGATGAATAACACTAGATTCTTAAGGTTGAGAGTTTTTTTTTTAAAAAAAAACTTTTAAATACATATCACATACCATACCTAGTAGCTATAACCAAGTTAATTAAAATTTATGTCCCTTTTAAAGGATATTCAGTTTTCCAACATACTTGGGGCTAGGCCTCTCCTCTGCAATGAGGCTGTCATTTAAAAGTAACTGTTAAGGTGAATTAAAACTGTCCTGGATAAATGTTGGTAGTCAAATTAAGGAAAACCTTAAAACCCCTTCCAATTACATAATTACAGTTAATGACAGATAACATTCCATGTTTGTTAGACAAATGTGTATCTTTGTGTTTTAAGAAACTAACTTAATGTTCCACATTAGCCTTATCAATGTTACCATCAATTTTGATGACTATATTTGCTTCTCTCCTTGGAGTATAACTTAATGGGTAGGGGATGTCCTATAATAATAATAATGATGATGATATTTGTTAAGCGATTACTAAGTGCCAAGCACTGTCTTATGCTTTTTGTTAAACTTTCCCAAGCATATATATCATAAGGCATTGTACCTAGTGGGTGCTCAAACACTTTTTAGTTGAGGAGTAACAACTTCAGGAGAGTCAGGAAAGTTTGGGTAAAGGGGCCAAGCTTGGGTAAATTAATTTAAAAGTGCCCATATTGGTTAATAGAAGGGTAAAGTTAGAAACATTTATATGACCTATTCTTAACCATGAAGATAACTCCCATGACTGTTCTAAGCATCCTGTGTCCTATCAAGGACAGCAGTGTGTGTGTGTGTGCGCCATTCTGAATCGACTGACTGAAAAATACTTACATATCATCATTATTATGATTATTATTATCATTAAGCACTTACTATGTGCCAAGCACTGTTCTAAGCACTGTGGCAGATACAAGGTGATGAGGTTGTCCCCCGTGGGTTCACAGTTTTTAGTTCCCATTTTTACCCATGAGTGAACTGAGGCACAGAGCAGTTAATGGCTTTACCAAGGTAACACAGCAGACAGAGGGCAAAGTTGGGATTAGAACACACGTCCTCTGACTCCCAAGTGCAGGCTCTTTCCACTAAGCTATGCTGCTTCTCAGCCATGCTACTTTGGCCTATATGATATAGCAGAAGAAGCAGAAATAAAGGACAAGTGGCCTGATTTCAGATGAAGGCCTATATGAAATGATAGAGAATCAGTTTCTACTTTTCCCTATGACAAATGTCATTTTCAGTGTAATGTTAAATAGATCTTCAATATATTCAGTTAATACTGATTGCTCTGGATGGATCACATATAATTGCTGGCTTGATTTGTTCATAAACATTAATTATTTTACAAGGGAACCTTATTGGAATTGAATTAGAACATTTAGATGGGAAAGATCCATAAAATTTACTTCTCTGGGAAGTAACCAGAAATCAAAGCAGCAATTCTTTCATTGCTGTGATCTTAATATATATATATATATATATATATATATATATATATATATATATATATATAATACATATATATATGTTGGTATTTGTTAAGTGCTTACTATGTGCAGAGCACTGTTCTAAGCGCTGGGGTAGATACAGGGTAATCAGGTTGTCCCACATGAGGCTCACAGTATTAATTCCCATTTTACAGATGAGGTAACTGAGGCACAGAGAAGTGAAGTGACTTGCCCACAGTCACATAGCTAACAAGTGGCAGAGCTGAGATACGAACCCAGGACCTCTGACTCCCAAGCCCGTGCTCTTTCCGCTAATAGCTCTTTTAATCTACACCTGAGTTCGTGGGGCTGTACTGGGTGTCAAACAAAAGGTGTTCATGACCCCTGTGTCTGTGGTTTTTACAAGCTGACTTGAGAAACAGTGGTGGAAACATAGCTATGACTTGTTTGCTCCCTATATATATTTAGCTGTACATAGCCTCACGAAAATGTTGAATGAGGAAATAATGGCACTCTGCTTTCTTCACCCATACCAGGCTTTCCTAATGATATAATGATCCCCTTTCAATATCTACCAGAGGAATCCTGCACTCCAAAGAGGCAGTAGCTAAACAGGAGATCATAGTTGATCATACTATCCAACCCAATTATGATTCTATAGTCTGACAGCCAAGTTGTCAGGGGAAGCCTTATAGACGAGTGGAAAGAACACCCCAATTCCTCCACTTGCCAGTTATGTAACCTTGGGCAAATAAGTTAATATTTCTTTGCCTCAGTTCTCTCAACTGGAAAATGGGGATTAAATACCTATTTTTTCCTTCCCACTTCAATTGTGAGTCCCATGTCATACAGGGAGTCTGTTCAACCTGATTAACTTGTAATAATAATAATAATAATGTTGGTATTAAGCGCTTACTATGTGCACAACATTGTTCTAAGCGCTGGGGTAGACACAGGGGAATCAGGTTGTCCCATGTGGGGCTCACAGTCTTAATCCCCATTTTACAGATGAGGTAACTGAGGCCCAGAGAAATGAAGTGACTCGCCCACAGTCACACAGCCGACAGGTGGCAGAGCTGGGATTTGAACTTATGACCTCTGACTCCAAAGCCCAGGCTCTTTCCACTGAGCCACGCTGCTTCTACAATAATAATAATGTTGGTATTTGTTAAGCGCTTACTATGTGCAGAGCACTGTTCTAAGCGCTGGGGTAGACACAAGGGAAGCAGGTTGTCCCACGTGGGGCTCACAGTCTTCATTCCCATTTTACAGATGAGGTAACTGAGGCGCAGAGAAGTGAAGTGACTTGCCCACAGTCACACAGCTGACAAGTGGCAGAGCTGGGATTTGAACCCATGACCTCTGACTCCAAAACCCATGCCCTTTCCACTGAGCCACGCTGCTTCTCACCTATCCCAGTACCTATCTCAGTGCTTAGAACAGTCATTGGTACATAGTAAGCACTTAAATACCATTTTATTAAAAAAATGCTTTCACTGAAATGGATGTATTTTCACTCAACATTCAAATTAACTGGCAAGTGGTAAGGTTTTGTGGGGAAATATTACTATTATTATTGTATTTAAGAGCTTCCTATGTGCCAAGCACTGTTCTAAGTTCTGGTGTAGATATAGAGTAATCAGGTTGTCCCATGTGGAGCTCACAGTTTTAATCCCCATTTTATAGATGAGGTAACTGAGGCACAGAGAAATTGAGTGGCTTAACACTGCAGACAAGTGGTGGAGCTGGGCTTATAATTCACGTCCTCAAGCCTGTGCTCTTCCCGCTAAGGCACACTGCTTCTCCCATGCTATTCTCAAATAGCATAGTTCTGAGTTCTAGTCTGTCTTGCGTGGACTTGTTGGGAAGCAGTATTGCATAATGGATAGAGCACGGGCCTGAGTCAGAAGGTCATGGGTTCTAGTTCCAGCTCTCCTCTTTTGCTGTGTGGCATTGGGCAAGTCACTTCTTTGTGCCTGTTACCTCATCTGTAAAATGAGGATTGAGACCGTGAGCTCCAAGTGGACAGGGACTATGTCCAACCCGATTTTATCATGATTATGTTGTTTTTGTCCATCTATCTCCCCTGATTAGACTGTAAGTCCATCATTGGGCAGGGATTGTCTCTATCTTGCTGAATTGTATATTCCAAGCGCTTAGTACAGTGCTCTGCACATAGTAAGCACTCACGTACTATTGAATGAATTTGCCTGGCACATACTAAGCGCTTAACAAACACCATTATTATTATTATTGATGTGATCTCAGTTGTCATTTAAGCTCTCCACCTGCCTCTCCTTTTATGAAAAAGCTTTGGAAAAATGAAAGCACATTACACACCAAGACATTACTGATACTCTACTGTACTAAGTACAGTGCTCAGCACACAGTAAGTGCCCAATACCACTGATCAATTTTAAAAATGAATTTAGAGATAGTTCTGAAGCATATGTTAGGTGGTAATTCAGACTGTGTTGATCTTCTGTTCTCACTCATCACTAGAGGACAAAAAAGACTAGGATTTAAATCAGAATAAGGTGCAGCTTGTTTAACTATAAGGAAAAATGTCCTAACAATGAGGACAACTAAACAGGTATAGGGTTTCATCCTACTCTTTTAATCAATAAGTTTGTTTTTTTGTTTTGTTTTTCTCATGTGAAAATACCTTGGATTTTTATTTTTGGGCACTTAAAAAGGAGACAGCCAGGTATGTTACAATCTATGGAGTCTTTGTCATTGGTGGCTATTCATTTAGAATTATATCAGAATTTTACTGCAAAGACTGATTTTTAGAAAATCCACAAACAGATGCTTCATTTCATTCATATCTTAAAATGAATGCCATTTATTCAAGAATTCGATCCTATGCAGCCTTCAATCATAGGCACAAAACTTGGTTTTCTAATATCATGGTTTATATTTCCTACAACTGCACACTTCAATTTTCATTCTTGGAATCTAATTTCCTTTTCCTATTATAAGGAAACTGTGGTGCCTTTTACTTAAATTATTCCATAGATTAAATTGTTTTGTTCACTTTGATTTACTCAATTGAGCAGCAAAAACTAAGAATAAGACCTCTCAAACCCAATCAACATTCAACTGAAACACATACACTTTCTCTTCCAAACAATGATATTCATAAGAGACTCATTTGGTATAATGTACCTACTTTCAAATCTCTTCAGTAGTAATGGATTTTTCAAAACTTTTATCCAACATCCTGATAGAACCAATTTACAAATATTTGACCTTGTGTCCCCAGCCATTCTCATGATCATCGATGAGATCGACACTCAGAAACAAACGGCTAATGATACTTTCTTTTCAGATTCTTCCATCCATAGTTTATATAATCACTTGAAGGGAGGGAGAGAAGGACACAAGAGTTGGAAGGGAAAGGATCACTAAACAGAAGTTTCCATCAAAGGCATAACTCCCCACTGTATTCTTTGAAGACCTAATCGTATAGACAAGTTACATTTCATCACCCAAGAACCGCCCTTCCCTTTCTAACCAAACCACTACCACGTTGGTACAATCACTCATCCTATCCCAACTGGATTACTGCATCAATATCCTTTCTGACCCTGAAACTTCTGTCTCTCTCCACTTCAGTCTATACTTTGCTGTCCAGATTATCTTTCTACAGAAACGCTCTGGGCAAGTTACCCCCCTCCTCAAAAATCTCCAGTGGTTGCCTATCAACCTCCATATCAAGCAAAAACTCCTCACAATTGACCTCAAAGCTCTCCATCACCTTAACCCCCCAAACCTCGCCTCCCTTCCCTCTAATATCCCAGCCTGCACACTCCACTCCACTGATGCTAGCCTTCTCACTGTGCTTCGTTCTGGCTTGTCCCGCTGTCGAACCCACCTCCTACCTCTGGCTTGGAATGTCCCTCCTCAAATAGGCCAAACAATCACACTTCCTCCCCCCTTCAAAGCCCTACTAAAGGCTCACCTCCTCCAGGAGGCCTTCCCAGACTAAACCCCCTCTTCCTCAGCTCCCTATCCCTCCAACTCGGTCCCTTTGCTCTACCCCTTTCACACCCCATAACACGTCTCTGTTTATGTGTGTGTATGTGTACATATCTAATTCTATTTATATTAATGCCTGTTTACTTGTTTTGATGTCTGCCTCCCCCTTTCTAGACTGTAAACCCATGTTGGGCAAGGATTGTCTCTATTGCTGAATTGTACTCTCCAAGCACTTAGTACAGTACTCTGCAAACAGTAAGTGCTCAGTGAATACAATTGAATCTATGAATGTATTACGGTAGTGGCTTCTGCAACCGATCCTACTTTCTTTAGGAGGGTTCTTGCTAAGCTCCCTGCTGAGGTCTGAGTTCTTGAAAGCCCAGCAAGAAGCAGAAAGGAGAAATAGTCATTACTGTGTTCTCTGCTAGGAACATAGGAAGAAGTTTAGAGTTCCCAAATTCAAAAGGAACAGTTTCTTTTAACTTGTTCCAGGGCCTTTTCTCTCTCTGTCTCATTCCTGAATGTGTGAGGTGAGGAAGAGCAGCATGGGATTTGGGAGAAGAAATGTAAATTCAATCCTGGGGAGACACACCCAGCAGCCATCTCTAGCATTAAAGCAGTGTTGCCTGGTGGAAAGCGCTTAAATATCAACCGTTACAATCCTGGACCTCAACACCTGTATACATGTCTTTCTTCAATTATACATTTCATTACTCATTTTGATCTGTAAATACTCTTTTTGTGTGCCTCCTCCATAAGTATATAAACTCCCTGTGAGTGGGGAATGTCACCTGTTTGTTCTGTACTTCCCAGCACTTAATATAGTGTATTACACCCAGAAGGTGTTCAATAGATATTGTTTTGGCTTCTAAAAATGATTGGCAGACCGATACATTCTGAAGTCTGCCCCTCTGCCAACTAGAGAGAATATACTCGCAGAAAGGATGTTAAACTTTTTTTGGTGAGGTCCAGAAGGTTTTTTGTTTCATGTTTTGTTTTTTGATGTTCTCAGTTTTGACTCTAAGCTTCTTTTTGCAATACCTTCCCCAGAGCTGTTGTTACCTCTAGGCTCCTTTAGAAAGCGGGACTCCCTAGGTCAGGACATATCTGGGTGGATTTGGATCAAGGTAGAAAGGCAAATTGAAAGAATTTATCTTCGTGTTCTGTCACTTTGGGTTAGCTTTTCTGAGAAGAGATATTGCCCTGTACATGGTCTGCCAATCCCCATGGTTCCTAGCCGAGCATTTTGCAAACAGCGTGCACTTAGTAACTGTTTGACTGTGAGTAGGGAGGTAAATAATCATCCCACAGGGACCAGCAACCTGTACTCTCAGGTCTCTCTAGATGGCAGGAAACTAGAAGTGGGAAGGAGGATGGAGAGCAGAGGAGCAGGTGAGCAGACTTATATGCCTTTCCATTTCAAGATTTAAAGTGTTCTCCATAGAATTTCCTCTTGAAAGTGCTACTCTGAAGAAAATCCACGAGAAGGAACTTTTAAAATTTGGGAAAGGGGGGGTGGCGGGGAGAACAACAACCTAAATCTGGCACAGCATTTGGGATGATGGAATGGTTATAGTGGTTTGGGCAATGGAGGTTAGTTCCAATAGTACAAAGACAGCAGATGAACTGTTCAATCTTACTGGTGATGCTTCTAATTTTGATTTTGTTATATTTTTCCCTACATGCCAGTTCTGTCCGTATTTTTCAATCCAGGGTCCAGGACTAAAGCAAGGCCCTTGTTTGATTTCCAGTCCTTAGTATAGAGTGAAATGCTCTAAATGCTTAACAAATTAATAGACTAAAATCACATGGGGATAAGTAGCAGGTTATGAGCAATGGAAGCCCCTGTGAGTCTAGATACACTTTGATAGCTTAAAATAATCAGAATATCTAATTTACTGATGTGATATCAGAGAGTGTTTTTCTGTCAAGATACAAGATCTGGGTATAAATTCTGAAAGATGTTTTTCATACAAATTTTCTGACTGCAGAAGCTCAAACCACAAAACACTTATTTTCCATATAGTCCCCTTTACAGCCTTTGTCTTTCCACATAAATATATTAGAGTTTATTTAGCAGCAAAAGTACATTAAAATCAATGCCAAATGTGTGTGACTTTTGACTTGACTGCAGTGACAAGCAGTATAGGTTAAATCTAAAATAGAATTCTATATGTGTTTCTGGCCAACAAAACTAAAACCATGGGTGTTACTGTGGAAATATATCCCATGTCCAAAGAAAAACGTTATTTGAGGACATTTACTGTTCAAAACTTAAAACTTATAATTCGATTTTTAAAAAATATACCTTTACGAAGGAAAGTGATGTACTTAGTGCAGCACCTGGAGCAATGTATGTGCTTAAAAGATATCATTATCATTATTATTGTCATCTGCTGGCAGTGGTGGACTGGGAGTTTAAACAGGATAGCTGTAAAGGGAGCAACATGGATGCTCAGCAATATTCGGTAATGCCATTTTTTACGGTATTAAGCACTTAATGTGTGTCAGGTACTTGTACTAAGTGCTTTGGTAGATCAGAGATAGTGAGAATGGACACAATCCATGACCCACCTGGGCCTCACAGTCTTAATCGCCATTTTAAACATGTGGTTGCTGAGGCCCAGAGAAGTTGTGATTTGCCCAAGATCACATAGCAGGCAAGTGGCAGAGCTGGGTTTAGGACCCAGCTCCTTCTGATATCCAGGCCTGTGGTCCTTCCACTAAGCTGGGCTGCTTTCCACTTGCTCCCCTAAAAGCACTGTCTCCAGCAAGGAACTTGTGGAAACCAGGAAACTGTTTTTTTGTGTTGGAAGCAGCAGCTTCTGGGTAGAGAAAGTAGGGTTCTTGGGGAGATTGAGCTGGAGTTTCTTTTTGTAGTTAGGAAATGCTTCTGTGAGCATGTAGAGAGAGAAGGATCTTTAAGGAGCTAAAGGGAGCTAAAGCAAGGCAGAGATATGCTCTGTGCACAGTAAGTGTTCAAAAAATACTGCTGATTGAAGGTAAGTAGCTGAAACAGTATTACTGTAATGGGACCAAATTTTACTTGAATAAAATAGCCATCTCCACCCCCACAGCCAACTGTAACCAGACCAAGGTAACACTGTCCCATTTCCCGAACATCCTTGGTGTTTTGGATTTTTTTCTTAGTTTTTTTTTAAGTTCTAAAGAGGTATATGTTATGGTGTTTAAGGAACCAGATGTTTCAGGGGCAGGCAACATGGTGGGTAATTAGCAGTGGAGTCGGCTCCCAGGGCTCTTTTTCCTCTTTCCAGCTCCACTGCCAGATCACCAACAGTGGACATCAGAGATGGGTCAACCCAACTAGACAGCAAATGGTTGGATATCCCACTATCATCTTTTCTCCTCATTTGTACCTCCCAGAAGTGCTGTAATGGTCTGAAAATCATGCTTTGCTGGCCAGTTGACAGTTTCATGGCCTTATGGATAATCATGTCCAGTAATGGATTAGCATGTGGTTCAAAGGAGATGCTGAAAACACTGCTTCAGGAGCTGCATTTAGTATAAAATTGGGGTCAAAGAATGAAATGTACTACTCCACAGAATTTCAGTAGGAATTGTGTAAATGGAAATGTTCCATTCAGACTTCTAGTGGACAACCGTAAGGTTCACCATTATACAATTATTTTGATGGATTTTTAAGGAAGAGAAAATAAATATCACTTTCCTGGAAAGTGACCATTGTTGGTGAAGAGAAATACATTACTGTATTTTCTTTCATCATTAAAATCCTATGGCAGGCTATGTTGGGTTTTTCCTTGTTTTTATTTTAAGTATGTAAAATATCAAGTTGAAATGACCAAAGCTGCTTTCGGTAGACTGGAACACATTGAAAAATACTTTAATTTGAAATGTCTCTGTTGGGCTAATGAATTAATGCAATAAAATCATATTGGAAATAGTGTGGAAGAGCAAGCTGTACAAAATCATTGGGGAGGAAAATATATGGGTGCCAAATGGTAAATTTTCTGAATGAAAATTAGTTGCTTGTAATGGGCAATGTTTGATTATTAAGATTCTTTCAGTACAAGGTGTGTGCTGATACAGCCCTGCTTATTTATACATTTATCTTGTTTACATGCAATCATTGAGTAGAATTTTTAAGAATACCAATAATTAGATGTATTTCATGGAAAACAAAATTTACTGATTCTCTTAATCACCATCATTTCATAGGAAAATTGAAGCTGTATTTTCTTATAATTGCTCCAACTCAATCCAAAACAGCAGCACACTTACCACAGTTCAGTTATGAAGCACAATTCTGTGATTCCACCAAGCTGGTGACCACTTAAAAGTTAGAAATTATCAACCTTTTAAATTCATAGTTCCTGCCCTAAAGGAACTTAGATCTAATAGGATTGGACAGATAGAAGTGATTCCTAAATAGTGGAAGCAGCAGAGAACTGATACATTAGATCAATATTACTAAATATGCAGAGAACATAGATTGACCAGTATATTGATGTTAGTGATAGCAGTTGGATGATCCAACCTGGAAAGATGGAAGTTAGCAAGTCTCCTGGAGGAAGTGGATTTTCAGGAGACATTGGACAATAGAGGTTCTTGTACTGGTAGATCAGTGAGAAATATGTTGGAGATAACAGAGTTGACTCTGATGTTAGCTCATGAGCTAACAGCATCCCCATCATTATTTATCATCTAGGGCTTACTGTGTACAGGACACTGAAGTTCTTGGGACAGAACAATACAACAGAGTGGGTAGATCCATACCCTGTCCACAGTGAATTTATAGTCCATAGGGGAGACTGACTCTGATAAATTTAGGTGACTAACAGATATGTACATAAGTGCTGTGGGGTGAACATCAAATGCCCATAGGTCAGAGATAAAATGCATAGATGATGAAGAAGGGAGAGTGAGCTGGGGGAAAAGAAGTCTTGATTGGAGGAGGATGTGGGAAAGGGGTCGGTGTTGAGATAGACAAGTTGGGGAACAGTGAGTAAGCTGGTGCTAGGGGAAGAAATTGTTTAAGTTAAGCTATAGTAAGAGATCAGTGAGGGTAAGGTAGCGGGTGAGTTGATTTAATTATTTAGAGTCAGTGGTAAGGGGTTTGAGGTGGAGTGGCAAGAACTGGAGATTCCTGAGGAGTCAAGGACATGGACATGGAATATGGTTCTGTATTTAGAAAAATTGTCCATGTAGCAGAATGAAGTCTGGAGTGGAGAGACACAGGAATCAGGGAGGTCATGAGAAGGGTGACGCAGGATTGGATAAGTGCTTAGGTTGGTGTGGTAGCGGTTTTGGATGGAAGAGAAAAGGGCAGATTTTAGCAATGTAGTGACGATTTGGTAATGGTATGTGAGTTAGTTGAGAGGAGTTGAGGACAGTGCAGAAGTTATGGGCTTGTGAGTTAGTAATATTGTCTACAGTGAAGGGAAAGAAAGAGGACAAGCTTTGGTGGGAAGATAAGTTCTGTTTTGGACATCCTTATTTTGAGGTGTAGATGGGACAGTGAGCTAGAGATGTCCTGCAGTCTGAAAGAAATGAGACTGCAGAGAAGGAAAGAGTTCAGGGCCAAAGGTACAACATGGTTTAGTGGATTAGAGCACAGTTCTTGGAGTCAGAAGGACCTAGGTTCTAATCCTCTCTCTGCTACATGTCTGTAGTTACCTTAGGCAAGTCACTGCACTTTTCGGTGCCTCAGTTACCTCATCTGTAAAATGGGGACTGAGCCCAGTGTGAAGCAGGAACTGTCCCAACTGATTATCTTATCTACACCGGCGCTTAGTACAGTGTCTGATTAAGAATTTAAATACTTTAAAAACTGTGGATTTGGACATCAGCCACATAGAGATGATTGTTGAAGTAAATGAGTTCTCCAGGAGAGTGGGTGTAGATGGAGAATAGAAGAGGACCTACAATTAAGCTTTGAATATACACCCCCTCTTTGTCAGAAGGTAGAGTACAGGGGAGAAGCCTACTGAACAATCTTGTGCATATCGAGTATTGATTAGTCCCACGCTTTTCGGGCATGCCCTGATGATTGGGTAGAATTCTAGTAACAATGATAACTGTGATATTTGTTGAACATATATTATG
The DNA here is from genome assembly GCF_004115215.2 of Ornithorhynchus anatinus. Classification (NCBI taxonomy): domain Eukaryota; kingdom Metazoa; phylum Chordata; class Mammalia; order Monotremata; family Ornithorhynchidae; genus Ornithorhynchus; species Ornithorhynchus anatinus. Next base: position 33,246,816 of record NC_041745.1, read on the forward strand.
CACTAAATGCTAGGGTAGAGATCATCTTGTCAGACACTGCTCCTGTCCCACATTACTCACTTTCTGAGCGGGTGGGGAAAAGGTGTTTAATACTCATTACCGATGAGAAAACTGGCACAGAAATGGTAGATGACTTGTACAGTGTCACACAGTGCTTGGCACATAGTAAGTGCTTAACAAATACCATTATTATTATTACCCAGCAGTTCTGTGCTCTTTGCACTAGGCCATACCGCTTTTCAATAAATTCTTGAATGAGAGCAATGTTAATTATGCTTAGTCACATGCAGGGACAATAAGGCTACAATATTAAACCAGACCGTACCACCCACAACATCTTGAAGTTCAGAAATATACAGATGCTAGGTGTGTGATTGAAAGAAAAATAACATGACGTTAGCTTTTCCACGTCTTCTCAGTAATAACACTCATGCATATTGGCGTTGACTGCGTTGAATCAGTACATACAGAGGGCTTCCAGAACATAGGCCAGGCTTAGTGAATGAAATTTACTAGAATTACAACTCATGCAATTCTATCCTTTCAGCCATCATACCCAACTTATTCTGAGGTGGGAATTCAATGGAAATGAATTACAAAATTAAAAGTAATTTTTCTCCTGTAAGTGATAAGGGTATTTGATAAGCACCTAGGTAGATATTACCCCACTCCCACTTGAAGGTGAAGGAGGATAGGTATTTAAACCCCACTTTCCAGTTGAGGAATCCAAGGTACCCAGAAGTTACATGACATGACCATGGTCACACAGAAGGCAGTTGGTGGAGCCAGACATAGAACCCAAGACTCCCTACTTCTTTAATCTTTAGTCATTCTTTAATCTATTAAGTCATGCCGCTGCTCACCTTGTACTTACCCATACAATCATGACTTTAGTAATTCTTTAGAAAAGATTCTTAGTGGGCTGAATTTTTTTGTGGGGGGTGAGGGAGGAACACCTGAATGGTTTACTCTGCTATCAGTGCTGAAGATCCACATGATCAACTTCAGAAAAAATGAATAGAGCAAATGAGTGGGAAAGTAAAAGCTTAAAATACTGTGGGGATGAAAGGGTATGCTGCAGCAGCAGATTTTACCATGCCGAACTTCCCATCAAGATATCTGTTCACGAGGCAATAGGGAATTTGGAAGGTGACAGAACCATCCTCCTATTTGCTGAGGAAGCAGTCTAAGAAATCCTCAAAATAGGTTATCATACAACTAATCTGAACAGTCTTATGCATAGATTTGAACATGTTTATCTTGAAACAATCCTACTGGCATTTCTACCCCTGTTTGTCAGAATGAGCATAAGATTCAGTTGGAAGAGTGGAAGCTATTTATTTATTTTTTCCCTGAGATTTAGAGAAGAAGAATAGTATAGGGATGCACCGTGGAGATAGAACACTTCAAATCATTTAGTAAAGGTACAACATGTGATGAAATTTCCAAGTGAATCTGGGGACCTTTTGAAAAGTTGTATTTAATGTATATATGGCTTCTAGGGAAATTTGGGCTCTGTCTTCCTTCTGTGATTCTGCAGAGGGTATGTGATGCTCAACAGAAGCTGAATGTGTGATAGCTATAGAATATCTGAACCTAAAGATGAACCTAAACCAAAGGAAAATGTAATCAGGAAATTAATGCATGAAAGACTAATCCTACTGCAGGCAGTAAGTTATTAAAATATCCCCATAGTCTTTTTTTTTTCTTTCCTGCCTTCTCCCTGCCCTTTTCTGTTCATCAGTACAGTCAAATGCCTATTGAGGCATAGGGCATAAAAGGGAATTCTCAACTCCACTGCCACTTACCAATCTGTTAAAATATTTAACTCTTAAACATATGAAATCTTCCTAAAAGATTCAGTCCCTAAGGTTAAATTAAAATTTCACTCAACACTTCCCGGCCATGGATTCTGTGATATATTTATTTATATTTTTTTTTCCTAATGCAATCAGCAAACTCCCACCTAGAATACATATTCAGAATATATTTACAGTTTCAAATAAGCTCCACAACTCTGCCTACTGATTCCACCATATTAAAAATAACTACTAGAACTTTCAAAAATTGAATATAAAATTTAAGCCAGTAATAGTACTCATTGAGCTTCTATTGGGTGCAATACACAGTGAAAAAGAAGTGACACATCCCCTGAACATAAGGAGGTTATTCTCTAATGGGGAAACAGACATGAGAGAATTATAATAATTGAACAAATGTTGACGAAAGTTCTGGGGACAATTTTCCCCAGCCCTGCTGGGGAATTAATTTTCCCATTAATTATATAAAGCTTGTTTTCATTTTTGAAGATAATCATTCTAAAATCATTTCCATCTGTATGTATGTATATGTGTATATATAAATACGTATACACACCAATCCCCTCATAGCCTGAATGTCCATTAAATCATTTTTCTAAAACAAAGTTCAGTCCATGTTTCCCCACTCCTCAAGAACCTCCAGTGGTTGTCCATCCACATCAAACAAACTTTATCCTTGGCTTTAAAGCACTTGGTCACCTTCCCCCATCCTATTTATCCTCACTGACTTCCTTCCACAGCCCAGCCCACTCATTTCACTTCTCTAATACTAACCTTCTCCCTGTATCTAGATCTCATCTATCTCACGGCTGACCACTCACTAACATCCTACCTCTGGGCTAGAATTTCCTTGTTCATATCCAAAATATGATTTTTCTTCCAACTCTAAAGGCTTATTAAAATCCCCTCTTCTTCAAGAGGCCTTCCCCAAGTAAGTCCTCATTTCTCGTGCTCCTTCTCACTTCTGCATCACCATCGCACTTGGATTTATGCCTTTTATTCACCTCACTCTCAGCCCTACAGCACTTATGTACATAGCATATACATATAGCATAGGTAGCAGTGTTGCTTAGTGGAAAAAACCTGGGCTTGGGAGTCAGAGGTCATGGGTTCTAATCCCAGCTCTGCCACTTGTCTGCTGTGTGACCTTAGACAAGTCACTTAACTTCTCTGTGCCTCAGTTACCTCATCTGTCATATGGAAATTAAGACTGTGAGGCCCCCCTGGGGCAACCTGATTACCCTGTGTCTACCCCAGTGCTTCGAACAGTGCTTGGCACATAGTAAGCACTTAACAAATACCATTACTATTATTAGACATGTTCTCTCTTATAATCTGTTTTCCCCCTCAAGACTGTAAGACTGTGTTCATCAAATCTGTTATGTGGTACCCTCATAAGCAATTTGTGTAGTGCTCTGTACACAGTAGGTACTCAGTATGACTTGTTTAATGGTCTTTAAGTGCTTACTCTGTGCCAAGCACTGTACTAAGTGCTGGGGTAGATAGAAATTAATCTGTGTAGACACAGTCCAAGTCCCATGTTGGGAATTAATTCCAATTTTACAAATGATGTAACAGAGTCATAGAGAGGTTAAGTGACTTGCCTAAGGTCACTCAGCAGAGGAGTGGCATATCTGGCATTAGAACCCAGGTCCTCTGACGCCCAGGCTTGTGCTCTTTCCATTAAGCCATGCTGTTACAGTTGAGTGAGTGCTTACTGTGTGCAGAACACTGTAGTCAGCATTTAAGGGAGTACAGCACAATAGAGTTGAATTAAAAAAAAAAATAAAAAGGGATCCTTGTCCTCAAGGAGTTTATAATCTAATGGATTGCTTACTTGGGAAGGAACACAATTCCCCACCTCAGAGCTGTTAACTAGCTGTGTTAAACTCCACTGGAAAATGTGACTTTGCTTATTATTTCAGGTTTCTCAGAACTAAATGTTCTACAAAGCCATCAGCCATCTCCAACACTCATATGCATATTGTACCACTCTGATCAATGATTTGGTGTGCGTGCTTCTCAATTGTACATTCAATTCCCAAAAAAAAATCTATAGGGAAAGCCCCATGTAACAATGATTTATCTGCAAAATTATTGAAGAGGATTAAATGCTCCCACCCCAATGACTTGGCAGGATTGAAGACCTAGACTTCACAGTCCTCTAGTCCACAAACTGAAGATACTTGTTTAAACATCAGTCCTACTGTTAGTTGCAAATCCTATTTATTATTACCATTACCAAACGAAGAAAGACCTGATCTTGGTCCATATCACTTCCAAAGTCTTCAAACCTTCAGCAAACCCCAGTTGGTTTTTCACTTCAGGTGTTAAAGCCCCAGTTTCTGTCAAGAAATAGCATTTCACTTATTGGTTTTATCAAGGAGCCATCTAAAGACATTTGTGGGGATGGAGAAAAATTTAAAGTGTAGGTTCAAGTTCAGAAGAATGCCAGTTAGTTGGATAGCAAAAGTTTTTTTTTTCCATTCATTTTCCAAATAAATTCACAACTATATTTGCACTGAATATGTTCTCTAACTTTGCTCCCAAAAATTCTACTGACCAGCTCATCAGGGAGGGGCTGATGAGCACAATCATTATATATCAATTTCGAGTTTCTCTTTTCTCCTGGCAGGGGAAAATACCAAATGAGATTGGCAAATTCAATTGTAATTGTTTCTCACTGGGTGTAAATTTATACCTCTAGTGATCTCAACAATTGGCTCATTTGTTCATGTGGAGGTTCTGAAACTAAAGCTAATGACATTGTCTCTGTTTCTCCTGAGCAATCTTGTACACTTTTGGACAAAGTGAACATGTTCTAAATGAGTGTCAAGTAGCTTCGTGTTGTGATAACATTTCAGTAATGTTGGGTTGGAGTTGGGAAGTTGCTTAACTATTATTGGATAATTTGGTTAAAATTCCCAACCAGCAACTTGCAGGACATCCCAAAGAGCTTTGAGTCAATTATACCATTATTGCCAAACATATGGAAACAAACTTTCCTGTGTTCCATTCTTCACAAATTCAAAAGATCTTTAGAATTATGCTTGTGTTTGGGAAATTAATCCTGGCAATTAGCGACTTGGGATGGATGGCTAATAGATGCTTAGGGAAAATGTCCATGCTCAGAACAATTTAAGACCTATGAATATTTTGCATTTGCAAATTTTAACTCGTTAATTTCTAATCAAAGAATAACAATTTTACCCCCTGCCAAGATCTTAGTTTTCAAAAGAGGCTAGAAAGAGAAAATCAGAATATAAGGTGAGAATTATCAAATGAGAAACAATCCTATATGTCTGGAACAAAATCAGTCAAGTGACTGTTAATTAGTTTCCATGGTCTAGGCTTCACAGAACCATCCTCAAATTGAATGGGGTTATATTTCCCTAGCAAATTGTAATGGCACTTGGTATATAACACTGATCAATGAAACAACCAAATGAGTTAAACTGTTAGGTTCTGTGTCCCTCAGGCCTTTCAGAATTTTCTAGGAAGACTTTCAGGGTCTTCAGAATTAAATCATCCACTTGATCAAGCAGTGGTATTTATTGAATATCTATTGAGTACTAGGCCTTGTGCGAAGCACTTGGGATTACAAAAATAGCAAGCTACAAGTTCCATGTCCTCAAGGGCCTTTCCACTTAACGAGGGAGACAACAAAAGTGCCGCAAAGATATTAAACCATGAGGAAGGAAAGCTTTGGAAGGTAGTACAAATACACCAGCACAGATGAATAACTGTGCCTATGTAAACAAGTGCTGAGAATAGCAGTAAAATGTGTGATGTTCTGAGTCGATGGAGGAGAGTTTACTGGATAAAATGGCATTATATGAGGATTTGGATGGTGAGGAGATCAGGCATTGACTGTGTGGGAAAGAAATTGCATGATAAGGGAACAATATAATGAAGGGGTCAGCGGTAGGAGAAGTGATTTTTGGGGAATGGTGAAGTGTGATCTGGAGTGTGTGTGATCTGGAGCAATAACTGACATGGTCTGTTACTAATCCTTTAGTAAACCATTGGAAGGAACTTATGTTTGATGTGCAAAATTAGAGGCCTCATCCAATTAAGCCCTCTTTTCCACAGCTCCTCCCTTCAGTGTTATCAATGCACTTGATTCTGTTCCTTTTGGGCACTTGATGTTCATCCCAAAGCTCCTGTGTCCATATCTGTAACTTATTTATTAATGTCTGTTCTCCCCTCTAGACTATGAGCTATAGAAAGGGGTTGTGTCTACCAACTCCATGTATACTGTACTCTCCCAAGTACTTAGTACAGTGCTTGATAAATTCTACTGATTATAGATAATCAATGGATGTTTTTGAGGAAGGAAGTATGTTGAGCACTTTAACCGCTAGGCAGTAAGTATTGCTACATGTTTTTATGTGGTCTTTCTTCCTAACACCCAGCCATCAGGAGCTTCCAGATAAATTTCTGGAACTTCTAACCTCCATGAGCCTAAAATCTAAATTCCGCTTCTGGCTCACTCCATGCCTATTAGCCCTGGGAGGGTGGTGACATTTTTAATTCCCCACATCCTATAATTTTCTCATCTGAAAATATTATATCCCTTTCATTTTACCATTTCAATCTGAATTGTTAAATTAAGATGACAGTCTTAAGACTAGATGCATAAAACAGGACACAGGAAAACATAAAATAATCAGAAGTGCTTGGAATCACATTCATCAGCAAAAGATGTAAATCTGGACAATGCTCCAATTAATAAAAGGTGAAAAATAAGACTGCCTCACAGCTAACTCTACAACTTAGTCAACACTAAGTTGACTGGTTGGTGCATCTATTATAACTTTTAAAATTTGAAATACTTTCTAAACTAGATAAAATATGACTATATGGGTTTGGAAAGAAATGACCTCAGCTATGAAACATTGAGCAGATATTAATCTGTTCTTATCATTTGCACATGGATTTGCATCCTTTATTCACTATACCCTCAGACCCACAACACTTGGGCCCGTATCCATAATTTATATTATCTGTCTCACCCTCTAAGACTCTTAGCTCTCTGAGGACAGGGAGCATTGCCAACAACTCCTATGTTGTACTCCTCCAAGTTCTCATTTAGTACAGTGCTCTGCACACAAACACTCAGCAAATATGATTGGTGTGTTTTATTTTCAGAACTGAATGTCTTAAGCCCCTCCAATTTTTCTGGAGGAAGGAAACTTTAGAATGATTTTTTTGGATGAATTGAGTGCCTTTTTTTTTTTAAAATAGTGACTCTAAAATTGAAAGCAGTGCATCTTAAACCACATTTTCAACTACCAGAATTGTACGTTCTTCATTTCTGAACAACCACAACATTTAAACTCAAAGGGATGTAAATTCTAATTTCTGGACATCTTCTGTTTTTGCTTTTTTATGTGTGCTATTTAAATACTGAATTGTCCAAGTTAAAAGCATTTTATTTTAATAAGCATTCTTGGTAAAGGTCAGGCTTGGTGACTAAGAATTTTAAAGGGATTGGCAGACTCTTTGCAAACACGTGTTTGTCCTCCCAAGTCCTTTTTAATACTTAACATTTTCACTAACAGCACATATCTCACTATAGCACATAGACATGCTTCCTCACTTTACTGGATAATTCTAACTTTGAGTCTAAGAGCCTCTTGGGATTTTTTTTTTTAACAACTCTGAAACAGGTAGATTAACCATAAGTCTCACTGTAGAAAATGAATATGAAAACCTCTCTCGATTCATCCTCCCTCCCAGCCCCACAACACTTATGTACATACCTGTAATTTTACTTACTTATATTGTCTCCCCCATCTAGAATGTAATAATAATGATGGTATTTAAGTGCTTACTATGTGCCTCACACTGTTCTAAGCACTAGTGTAACTACAAGGTGATCAGGTTGTCCCAAGTGAGACTCAATCTTAATCCCCATTTTACAGATTAGGTAACTGAAGCATAAAGAAGTTGTGATTTGCCCAAAGTCACACAGCTGACTTTTCCCTGAGCCTCCCTTTCCCTCTGCTCCTCCTCCCCTCCCCATCATCCCTACTCCCTCCCTCTGCTCTACCCCCTTCTCCGCCCCATAACACAGGTGTATATTTGTACATATTATTCTATTTTATTTATATGCATATATCTATAATTCTATGTACCTAATTTGATTCTACTGATGCCTATTTGTTTAGTTTTGTTATATGTCTCCCCCTTCTAGACAGTGAGCCTGTTATTGGGTAGGGATTGTCTCTATCCTGCCGAATTGTACTTTCCAAGTGCTTAATACAGTGTTCTGCACACAGTAAGTGCTCAATACATGATTGAATGAAAGAAGAATACAACAATAAACAGTGACAATAATAATAATGTTGGTATTTGTTAAGCGCATACTATGTGCCGAGCACTGTTCTAAGCACTGGGGTAGATATAGCGTAATCAGGTTATCCCACTTGAGGCTCACAGTCTTCATCCCCACTTTACAGATGAGGTAAGTGAGTCACAGAGAAGTCAGTTGTGTGACTGTGGGCAAGTCACTTAAGTGTCAGAGCCAGGATTCGAGCCCATGACCTCTGATTCCCAACTTAGGGCTCTTTCCACTGAGCCATGCTGCTTCTCAGTCCCTGCCCACAGTGAGCTCACACTCTAGATGGAGGATAAGTGCTGGGGAGTTGGGAGCAGGGCTGGGGAAAGAGCAAAGGGAGTAAGTCAGGGCAACACAGAAGGTTATAAATCTTATTAAAATGGGACCATGCTTGTCTTGAAGGAAAAAAGAAAAAGTCTTCAAACATCTTAAGGGGATATATCCCCTTTCCTCATCAGTATTACTAAAAAGTCTTGGGATGATTTGGAAAAATTAAACCTGTTTCCATTATAACAGGTCTTGGCTAAACATTTTGGGGGGTTTTCAACAGCTGATTTTTGCAGTTTTGGGATAAACAAAGCCCCAGAGTGATGTCCTCAGTAGTTGATAATGCTGATATCTAAATAAAGGTAGTCTTGGCAGGTTCAGCTGGTAAATACCATGATGTTGTAAAAACATGAACAGGCATTTTAACTTCAACTACACTAAGAACACAGAATTTTTTTTGCCAAGTCTTTGCCACTGGTACTTTCTTCTGGTTTGATGGTAAATGTTGCAAAATGGTAAATATGTCTTCACCCAAAAAATTGCTTTGAGAATCTGAATATGAGGATTTCTAAACCTCTGAAGACCACCTACCCAGAAGAGAACACACAGAATTCCCAAGATAAGACCATTCTCCCAGGGTGATTCACCTTTTTTTAGAAAAATAACCACATCTCTTTTCAATTTTAGTCCAGTATAGTGAGTTGTCCCATCAGTGATGGTGAGGTTTTATCTAAGAAGAGACTTGTACAATTGACAGAGAATATCACAAATGCATTCATTCATTTGTATTTATTGAGCATGTACTGTGTGCAGAGCACTGTAATAAACAGGCACATTTCCTGCCCATAACAAGCTTACAGTCTGTTGGAGGTGGGAGGGGTGATGGCAGAGACCACAATACAAATTACAAATATGTATATAAATGCTGTGGGGATGAGAGAGGGGGAAAGCAAAGGGAACAAGTCAGGGAGACACAGAAAGGAGTGGGAGATGAGGAAAGGGGGGGCTTAGTCTGGGAAGACCTCTTGGAGGAGGTGTACCTTCAATAAGGCTTTGAAGGAGGGAGTGTAATTGTCTGTCACATTTGAGGAGGGAGAGTGTTCCAGCCGGGAGGCAAATGCATGCTTAATCAATAGTATTTAAGAGCTTACTCTGCGTAGAGTGCTTGGAAGAGTAAAATAGAGTTCCTAGGCATGTTCCCTGCCCTTTGTTTTCTTTACCTTGATGTGCAGTGTTGTTATATGTTACCAATGAAAAAAGTAGAGCTTAGATATTCTGTATCAATGATGGAAATGTGGGTTTTGATTGTGAATTGCCTCATGCAGGCTTTTGCATAATCTTTATCTACAAGTTTAATTGTTAAACCCTACTGCTTTGGTGATATATATAAAGCAATTCATTATCATCTGCATGTCCTCATGCCAATGTTTTCAGAGTAAAATCAGTAGTGTGTAATAGCTCCTGCAGAAGTGTTTCAAAGACCACTTGCTAGCTCTCTCCTTTTCATCCATATTGCTACAGAAATCAGTTTGACCAAGACTAAACCTATTTTAAAATGTTACTTTATTCCATTAATGATTGGGGAAAAGAACCATCCATATATAACAGACTGTATCTTCAGGAGTAACTTTTGGAGCCTGATAGATCTCATGTCAATCTTCTATGAGATGCTACAGTTAACATTTCAGTTTATGTCCAGTGCTTGAAAGATTTTTAGTATTTCCTGCAAATCTGTATTCGTGTAGCAAAAATCCTATCTTCTGCATCACACTGTGGTCTGAAGCCTCATTTGATATTGGGTGTTCATTGGTAGTGATGCTTTTCATTAGCTGGTCTAAAAATACTCTATTACTTTCAGCAATGAATTGTCACAAAAATGCCACAATAGAATCTAATCAACTTTCTCACATCCTCCTTTACCTTGGCTATGGTGATGTTCTTTAAATCTGTAACACATCTTTGGTCAGTCATAAATTCAAGGAGGGTGTGGATAGATCTCTTGAGTAGCATATGCACTCCCTGATTGTAAATCTCAACCAAGTCCCATAGCTTGGCATACCTTCCATCATGAGAACTGAGACTTTTCATGAAAAATAGAAATCTTGCCATCTTGTAATATGGCCCTTGCTCCAATTTTCTTTTATGGTATTTGTTAAGCAATTATGTACCAGGCACTGTTCTAAGCCATGGCCTACCTACAAGCTAATGAGGTTGGATTCAGTCCCTACCCCACGAAAGGCTCACAATCTTAATCCCCATTTTACAGAGGAAGTAACTGAGGCACAGGGAAGTGAAGTGATATGCTCAAGGTCATGCATCAGACAGGTGACAGAGCAAGGATTACAACTAAGATCCTTCTGACTCTCAGTTCAGTGCTCTATCCACTAGGTTTTGCTGCTTCTGTTGGCAGCATTGGATTGCATAAATTTTGAGGGTTGTGGGACTAGAAGATGTTTAAAAGGGTCTTGCAAGCAATAGATAGTGGGTGCCGATGAGAGTCTCCTCCATCACATTTGAGTATTGTTTTTGCAGAGCACTGTGCTAAATGCTTTGGAGAGTAGAATATAATGAAGATGAGACAGGTTCCCTGCTCACAGAGAACTTATGGAATCTGCTCTCTCTCCTGATTGCAAATGGTGACAAGAGTGGTCTCTTTGATGTCTTGGGGTATTTCTCCTGTTAGACTTAAGGGAAAACCTGTTCAGATGACTGTTATAACCATCTGTGTTGCTGTGTTGGAGAAGCAGCGTGGCTCAGTGGAAAGAGCATGGGCTTTGGAGTCAGAGGTCATGGGTTCGAATCCCAGCTCGGCCACTTGTCAGCTGTGTGACTTTGGGCAAGTCACTTAACTTCTCGGTGTCTCAGTTACCTCATCTGTAAAAATGGGGATGAAGACTGTGAGCCCCACGTGGGACAACCTGACCCCCCTGTGTCTACCCCAGCGCTTAGAACAATGCTCGGCACATAGTAAGCGCTTAACAAATACCAACATTATTAATATTATTATTATTATAACATTCCTCTATGCCTATAAAACATCTGTTTTACCATCAGAGCTGAAGCTTTGCCAATCTTTAAGGCTCTATCACTGGGTGCTAAAACCATCTGCAATACAGATTGACTGGAAATTTTGTATTTTAACCATGCTGAATAGGGGGAGATATGTTCAGAGCTTTGATTTGCAAATCTTATAGGGAATCTCTAGGATTTCACCTCTCTTACAAAATGAGAAAAATGAGTTTTCAGTGATGCAATGGTGTGGCACATGGAACCCATACACTTATTTCAGGGTTTAGATATTCTTGGTTTAGTTGGATCATTTCTTCCTCGCTAATCCATCACTTTCCCCAGATGTTTTCTTAGCTTCTTCCATATTCCACACTGGAGACTGCAAGCAACATTTATTTCTGTCTTGGTTGAGATGACCTTCAAGGTGGTGGTGATGCATTGCTTGTCTGACTGAAAATAGTACTTGGATCTTGGCAACATTCTCTTCAAACAAGTCTTTGTCTTCTGGCAAAACCCACAGTATTAAAGACTGCCTGGTATAGGGTACATAAATCCACATTAGTGGAGACCAGTGACATTTCCTTGCCTCAGTAGAACTTCTTTGATGTTGATTCTGCATAAATCAATCAATTGCATTTATGGAGTACTTATGTGCAAAACACTGTCTAAAGCACTTGGGAGAGAACAGGTCAACAGAATTATCAGACAGATTTCCTGCCCATAATGAGCTTACAGCCTAGAGGGAGTCTGTCTTCTATGTAGCCTCAGATTTGACATTCAACAACCCAGTTAGTTGGGATGCATTTCAGATGGACCAATTGTGGTCCATTATCTCCATCCCCAGTGAAAGTTTAGAAAACATCTGATGATGATCATTCTAAAATTAAGTGCTAAACATAGCAATAATATGAAAATCCTTCAGGTTGTGCTGTTCTATGATATAATTTATCAGCTGTTGCTGCTTAGTTATTGGCAGTCTCCAAGATGCTGTTCTCTTAATAATAATGGAAAAAAAAGTATTGATGATTTGGATTGTCATGAGTGGAGGCAGGCCAATATTGCTTAATACTGCAGTCTGCACCATGAACCCCAGCCAAAGTCTCCTGATATAGGCTGCTAATTCTGGAGGACCTGGAGAGAAAGTGTGTATGCATCTGCACAAAGCAGACAACTACCCTAAACCCTAAAAGAACACACAAACACACACACACACGCACGCACAACTGTCTAAAGCTAAATGATTGTATGATTTGGCAGATTAATAGCGGTCCTTAATAAGGGTCTTTATCAGGTCTGGAACTTCTGTCCCTCTTGGTTTGGATTTATTTTAATGCATTTTTATTTTCCCGGACCTTGAAATGTCTTACTTTGAAGGTCATGGTGACATTGACATGGTGCCATAATCTCATGTGGGCATTTTACAGCTTCACTTCACCTGATTTTGTTCAACCATTCATTGATTTCAGCCCCTCTTTCCCATGCCCAGATTGCCAGCACTTATACATTCCTAAATATGGGGGACCAGGTGGCATTCAGAATTCATAGGTAGAAAAAGTCTACCTAAAAGTTGTTAAATATATAAACTCTTCAAGAAACACTGGGAAACTCTCCCTGAGAGGTTGTACGTTACAGAAAAGGCTGTAGGTGCCATTTTCCAAGTACTTCTCTCATTTAATTGTTTTAAATAATGAGGTAGGCAGTATCCATTGATGTCAAGCAAAATGAGGTTCCAGATTCTGGAACATTTAACTTTCCATTGTACTTTCTTCCTAGTTCCTTAAAACTGATTCAATTCAGCGTGAGGCATTTAACATTTCTCAAAAGATCAAACCATGACATCTAATTAATCTCTGCATTCCTAGGAGATGAAATTGCCCTTATATTTAAAAATGAATAGTGAGTTGGTGGATATAGATGAAAAGTGGGATGTTCAAATATCTGTACATGTATCCTTTGTCTATGAATTTTCACATGGGACTATAATTTAAACATGGCTCATCTCTCCACAACTGGATTGCAAATTCTTCAGGGGCAGGTACTATATGTCTTCTAACAAGCTGCAACCCTTCAAGGAAGAGAGCATCCAGCTTCATAAAATAAACTGCAAGATTGGCTTCCCTACCCATTTCATTTCAGCATAGAGTCTATCAAGGCAAAATGATAAATGGATGTTGTGGGTTTAACATTCAAGGGTTTGGGATATTTTTATCTCCCGTATACCTGGTCAGTGACTGCAGTTTCTATTATTCTTCAGATATCCATTAATGAAGCATACACAACTTTATATTTAGTTGCTTCCAGTACCCGTAATTCTGGAGTCGGTATTTCCCACCACATTATAAATTTCTTGAATGCAAAGAAATTTTAGTACAGTGTATCTACTTATTCTTTAGTGCCTTTCACACAGTAAGTGCTCAATACATGCTTTTGATAGTAAGTGCCTTAAATCATCATTATTAATGTGTTTAAGCGCTTACTATGTGCCAAGCACTGGGGAAGTTACAAGATCATCAGATTGGACACAGCCCCTGTCCCATAAGGGGCTCACAGTCTAAGTTGGAGCGAGTAAGATTTATAGTGAATTATGCTGTATTCCCGAACAGTGTTCTGCACACTACAAGCATTCAAATACAAGTGATTGATTTGATCTCCATTTTCCAGGTGAAGCACAGAGATGTTAAGTGATATGCCCAAAATTGCACAACAGAGAAATGGCAGAGCCTTCTAATCACTTTGACAGCAATTCCCCACGGTCGAATCTATTGACTGTTTTCCTAGAGAGATTTTAAAGATCATCCCTTTTAAAGAAGAATGGACACTCGAAGTGTAAATAAATCTTTTAACATTGAGGAGTTCCTCAGATTCCTACCAAGGCAGCAACTCCATTAATGCTCATATTCAGTGATTTATATTGCAATCATTAATTCCTTTGGAAGAACCTATAGTTTTGTCACATTTAGCAACGATCCTAGAAGTAAATTGTGCATGCTGTATCTAAGCCACACTACAATGCTTATATAGGCTAGAAGGACTCCGTGTGTGTGTGTGTGTGTGTGTGTGTGTGTAAGTGAAGTCGACAGTTCCTATCTTTGACTTCAGAATACTTTGTTAGAACCCACTGTTCAGTTATTGACACTCATTACTGAGGCCTAAATCCTTCATTACACCACCTACCCATGTCCTTAATGACCACACTAGTCTAAATAGATCAGGCAGAATTATCTTCCAGTTAAGAGCACTTTAAACATGATTTCCTGGATGAGCGTGTATGGGTGTACTGCAGCTGCCAAATGATGGCCATTTTCCATCTGCTGATCTCCATGTATATCCAAAAACTCACATCTTAAAATATAGGTCAGCACCGAAAACAAAACTAGATTTCTGTGTTGTTCTAACACATTGGACATGTTGAGCTAGTAAAATGCATAGACCCTAGACCTGTTCTACAGGATGTTAGTATTATGTAGCTCTAACAATGATATCAATTGCTTCACTTGGAACAGGTGTAACATTTTGAGAGCCCAAATGTAGACACTGATGACTGAATAGCCCTGTTACACCGTAAGCTGCTCAAGAGCAGGAACTGTATTTGTCACTCCTCTAAGCACCTTGTATATTGCTCTACATACAAAATAAGTGCAACTGAGTGACTGAAATAAGCAAAGTTTGAAATTTTGGACATGTGAAAGCCCCCTGGTTTTCAGTAGCAATCCAGTGGCTTCATAATAAGCCTTTTGTTTGCCTTCATAGGTATATGCATCCTGAAAAAGCACATAGAGGAAACTGGAACTGCATAACTGGGGCAATATTCATTCAGTCGTTTTTATTGAGGGCTTATTGTGTGCAGAACACTGTACTAAGCACTTGGAAAGGCAATATGCTCGATAGAACAAGCACCAAAGAAATTGCTTAGGTCTCAAACTCACAATGGCTAGCACTTCTCAGTGATAACCTAGGACCCACAACTGGTGACTCATGGTAGATACAGGGTCCACTTCTTTTATCACTTCTTCTTTTTGCCCTCCTTGGACTTAAGCATCAGCTGCCTCCATGTCAGGATTTGAAGATGTTTTAAACCTTACTAACAGTCAATTGTATTTATTGAGCACTTACAATAGCAACAAAGTAAGCAATTGGGAGAGTACTCTATAATGTGTTCCCTATGCATGAGCAGCTTACTGTTTAGAGGGGACTCTTCAACTTTTCACTCCAATTCCCTACTAGATAGTGGCTTTTCTTCTCTTTTCAGCATGAAAATCCTTTTCCTTTTATTATTTCCATAATATATCCTTTGTCAATGTTTCATCCTGCATCTGTGAGGGTCCTTAACAGGCTTCTGTTAAAAGAATAAATGATGGTATGTATTAAGTGCTTATGTATCAAGCACTGTTCTAAGTACCGGGGTAGATATGTTAATCACTTTTGACCCATTCTTCATGTCATATGACACTCACAGTCTAAGTAGGAAGGAGGGCAGGTATTGAATCCCTATTCTTACCGATGAGGGAACTGAGGCAGAGAAGTTAAATAATTTGCCCAAGAACAACCACAGACAATTTATTGAGCCAGGATTAGAACGCAGGTCCTGTGATGCCCAGGCATGTAGTCTTTCTAGACCACAATTCTTATCTAGAAGAGAGAGTTTTCTTACCCTCCAAGTCTCATTCCATCATTTTCAGCTGATTCTCCATCAAACTCATGCTTTCCAAATGTTCTATCATTTTGGTATGCTCCTCCTCTGTAATCTTGCTCTCTCGATCAACTTCTCTTTAATTCCTCACATATGGCAGTTATCATGACACTTGCAAATGAGATTATCTGATAAAGAAATCACTCACTTCTCTGGTGGGAGGATCGCTGACAAGAGTTGAGGTCAACAGTAAGACAGACACAGGCACACTCCTTCCAAGATTTAAATAGTCATGGGTAATGCCAGCGTGCAGAGGTGACATCACCCGAACATCATTTGGTGGAAGTCTTCTAATTTCCACCTAAACCTGCCCCTAAATGTAAAGTGTTTCTCTGAGGTCCCCTGACCCTAGTTGCTCCAGGGTGTTTTCAGTTCAGGTCCCTTTAAACAGGGCTGATGCTTCTGGGCCACAGAAGTCCAAAGCAGCAGTTGGCCAGGGA
The DNA here is from genome assembly GCF_004115215.2 of Ornithorhynchus anatinus. Classification (NCBI taxonomy): domain Eukaryota; kingdom Metazoa; phylum Chordata; class Mammalia; order Monotremata; family Ornithorhynchidae; genus Ornithorhynchus; species Ornithorhynchus anatinus. The sequence goes on from NC_041745.1 coordinate 33,263,385, forward strand.
AAGGATGAGAGGGCACTGAAAGCATAAATTCTAGGCATATAGTGTCCCAGTCCTGCTTCATGTCCAGACTACTGAAAACTCTAATCAGATTAAAGGTATACTAATAATTGTTATTATTAAATACTGGGGTAAATAAAATTTAATCAGGTTGGACACAGTCCATGTCCCCTATGGGGTTCCCAATTTACAGATGAGGCTACTGAGGCACAGAGAAGTGATACGTCAGAGTTCACACAGCAGACCCCTGGTAGAGCTGGGATTATAATCCAGATCTTCTGAGTCCTTGGCCCAGGCTCATTCCATTAGGAAAAGTTTAGCACCAGGAGTTGTCTTCCAGATGTTAATTCCCTGGGAATGGTGGGTGCAGGAGGATCAGGAGCAGAGGCCAGCACAAAGGCAAGGCGTAAGAGGGTGGAAGAAGAAAAGCAGTGGGAAGAGTATTTTGGGGAGAGTCTGGAAGCCATTAGTTGCAGGGACAGAGAAGAGAGGCAAAGTTGTGTCCTGGGGAGCAAATCTATATGGACAAGGAAGAGATAATTCCTTTCTCTATTGTTTTTGTTTCTTTTTTTAAAATGTTATTAAGCACCTACTCTATTGCAGACACTGTACTTAACGCTGACATAGATACAAGCTAACCAGTTTGGACACAGTCCATGACCCTCATGGGACTGACAATGTTAATTCTCATTGTACAGATGAGATAACAGAGGTACAGAGAAGAGAAGTGACTTGCCCATGGTGACCCAGCAGACAAGTGGCAGAGCTGGTCTTAGAACCCAGGGCTCTAACTCCCAGGTCTGCGCTTTAACCACTAGGCCACTTCTGTTGTATTATCCTAGAGCTTAGTACAGTGCCTTACACATAGTAAATGCTTAACAAAAATCATTTATTAGCTATGGGAGCAAGTTGAGGCAGGGACAAAGATAAGGAGACCCTGGCTGAAGCTGCTTTTTTTTTTTAAATTATTTTAGTGAAACAGCAAATATCTTCATGTCAAGGAAACATTTTGACACTTTGACACACTCTTTATTGGCTCAGAGAGTACAAGGTTCTATATTCTTACCAACTCTGCTAAACACTTCCTGTACCTTAGTCTACCAAAGGCCTCTGTAATAGGTTGAAAGAAAATATTTGTGTCTCTTAAGCATCTGGAAAGAAACTGATGTACTAAAGCTGAGGTCCACATTCAAGGTCATTTATCAAGTCTGTGCTAGCCTTGTAATGTGAACGTGAAAAGTTCTCATTTGCCTTCTGATTGGAATTTATTTCAAAAGAGCAGTCTCCTTCCCAAATCCTGGACCACTGAAAACAAGATATTCTCCCTTATGAAGAGTTTTCTCCTTTAAGGTGTAATACTTTCTAACAAGCGCTCTGCTGTTATTGATTATTAGGATTACATTTCAATCCAGGAAGTAGCCACATTTCACAGAGAACTCAGATTTCACAATTCAGCCCTTTCTACCTTAACACTTATGTGAGTTTAGCAGATTCTTAGCCCTCCTACAGTTTCTAATTATTATAGTTTAAATTATTTAAATTAAACCATGGGCACCACATTGCCCTGGGGAAGGAGACTGTGCAGAATATCTAAATTGGTATTTCTGGACCTCTAAACTGGGATGATTTCCTCAGTCCCAACTTCAGGACTGGAGGTAATTGCCATAGCAAAACAAAGCTACCACAATAATATTTTTTTTTCTTAGCATTTGTGAACCAACATTTGAACAATGACAGCAAATAAGTATAAAAAAGACTATGAATTCTGTATCCTTTAGCAAATTATGTTCCTCTTGACTATCCTACCCAACCCTTTCTTCCTAACTGCTTTCAATCAGTATTATTATTACTGCTATGGTATTTGTTATTTATTGAACACTTACTGTGTAGAGAACACTGTACTAAGTGCTTGGCAAAGTACAAAGATGCAATCTCTGCCCTTGAGGAGTTTAGTTTCCCATCTCAACTTCTCCAAAATTCTCTTTTTCAAAGGAATCTTCAAGAATTAGTCTTTGAAATAATCACTCCCCACTTCAACTCTTCTGATAAGTGTAAACTCCTTACGTGCAGGGATCATGTCAACTAATACTATTGGATTCTATCAAGCGTTCAGTACAAAACTCTAAGAAAGTAAGCACTCCAATACCACTGATTGATTAATCGTACCACCGCATCAGTCAGCACCGTTCTTGCATTTATTCTTTTCTTATTGATTTATTCACTTGTGTCTTAATGTAGTCTACATTAAACATCGTATTATCTGATCTCTTCTCAAACAGAGAACTCTTATGTTATGGTAATCTCCCATCCCATTTGATGTAGACAAACCACATGCATTTTGTATGATCTATATGTTCAGGGAGAAATACTGATAGAAACAAGAAAAGCAAGAAGAGAATGGGGGAAAAACAATTACAGTGAAATAATAATTTAATAATTTTGGTATTTGTTAAGCGCTTACTATGTGCTGAGCACCTCTCTAAGCACTAGGGTAGACACAAGGTAATCAGGTTGTCCCACGTGGGGTTCACATTCTTCATCCCCATTTTACAGATGAGGGAACTGAGGCACAGAGAAGTTAATAGACTTTCCCAAAGTCACCCACCTGACAAGTGGCAGAGCCGGGATTAGAACCCATGACCTCTAACTCATAAATCTGCACTCTTTCCACTGAGCAACACTGCTTCTCTAAATGATGATTTAAAGCAGTGAATCCATTTCATTGTGCAATTCAAAACTTTCTTGTCTCCTTGACAGAGGCAGTTCTGAAGGTCCTGAAAGAGTTTTGATTTTCTGAAAGGAGGGAGGAGAAAATAAAAGTATAAAAATCAAATGAGATACTCTAACAAAATAAATACCTGGTATCAAAAAGGAGACAGTTGTTTTTGTTTTTTTTTAAACCACCACCCCCCCCCAAGAAAAGAAAAAAGATACAGGTTCTTCTGTACCTCTTACAAAAGTGCAAAACACACTGGCTTTCTGACTACAATCCAGCCACTTCAAAGTCTATGTGAAATGTAACATTCAAGAATGGCAAATGCCAAAAGAATAATAATAATAATGCTGGTATTTGTTAAGCACTTACTATATGCCAAGCACTGTTCTAAGCACTGAAGTAGATACAAGGTAATCAGGTTGTCCCACATGAGGCTCACAGTCTTAATCCCCGTTTTACAGATGAGGTAACTGAGGCACCAAGAAGTAAAATGACTTGCCCAAAGTCACACACTTGACAAGTGGCAGAGCTGGGATTAGAAGCCGTGACCTCTGACTTCAAAGCCTGGGCTTTTTTCACTGAGCCACACTGCTTCTCTGCACAGGGCTGCACAGTATGACACACTTTGTGTAAAGCTTTTGAAATTGTTAATAGTTAACCAGTTTTGTTACTGATCACTAAATTTGCATTAATCAAGAAAAGTTTTTTTTAAAAAAAATGCTTGTTCAAAAATCAAAACAAAAGAACACTTCACATTTGAATGCTTTGTGTGTGTTGATGAATGCAAAACTGTGCCCCAAATTATATAATGCATGTGAACATAAGCATTTTACTTGAACCCTAACTAAAAATTAGATAATTGAATTAAAGCAATCAATATAAAAATGGCTTGAGGAAAGAAGAATCAAAAAGTCATATAAATAATTCAAAACCCATTACAATTTCCAAGGTTTATACTAAGAATATATTTTTCTTATTTAGATGGAGGGCTAAAAATCACTCAATCTGTATAAAAAAAACCAAAACAACAACTTCCAAAATGATGAATTCATTCAAAAAAAGGATCGAAATTTCAAAATTAAAACCATTTCTGGTACACCTATCCCTTCCACACAAAAGAATACAAAACTGAGTTTCTTTTTCAGTTTAGACGTTTTGAAACATTATCAAACTATGTAATGGTTAGTAATGTTGAGATTAGATGCAAGACCTTATTGACTTTAATAAACTGCTAATAGATTACTTATTCAGTTGATTTTAAAATGGATTCAGTATTGGATAATGGTGCATGAATTGTGAAAACATAACAAACATAACAAATCTGACGAAGATAAAAATGAGACTTTTGGAGTAGAGTGCTGCTGAGGATGAACTACAGAGCCAATCTCAAAAAATAATGTTGAATTTGATGTACTAACTCTTTTAACTTAATGACTGAAGTTGGACTCATTTATTAACAAGCTTTCTCTGGAATACACTTGTGAGATCACTTGTATTAATGAAGTTCTTGAGTTTTGCAAGTATTTTCTCTTTCCATTTTTTCCTTCTTACTGTCTGAATCTCTCAATATTAATATTTGTATATTGGACTTTCCCAAGTGTTAGTACAGAACTCTGCATGCAGTAAATGCTCAGTTCCACTGATTCCTGCAGCGTATCCCAGATTAATGTTTTTAATTGGTAAATTTCCTGTTTTTCCTGTATTACTGAACCAACTGTACCCTTGAGTGCTTTCTCTCTAAGCCCTTAGGTACTTACTGAGCATTAAAGTGCACATCTTTTAACTCCAATCCTTCTATTGGCCTGTAACTTATTTTAACATCTCTTTTCCCCACTAGATTGTAAGCTCCTTGAAGGCAGAGGTGGTTGTTGTTATTATGGTACTTGTTAAGGGCTTATTATGTGTCAGGCACTGCTCTAAGCACTGGGGTAGATGCAAGTTAATCAGGTTGGTCATAATTGCTGTCTCACATGGAGCTCACACTCTTAATCCCCATTTTACAGATGAGGTACCTGAGGCATAGAAAAGTGAAGTCACTTGCCCAAGGTCACACAGAAGACAAGTGGCAGAGTCAGGATTAGAACCCAGGACCTTCTGACTACCAGGCCCATGTTCTATCCGCTAAGCATTGCCTTTATGGAGCGCATTATATTGACACTTAAAAATAATTAGAGATAATAAACACAAACCCTGCCCTTAAGGAATTTATCCATTAGAAATGGAGACTGAAACCAATATAAATTACAGGTAATGGACAAAAGCCAATTATAAAGACATAAGGTTAAGTCCCCTGGAGATAGGAATGGGATGAGTATCAAAGTGCTCAGAGGTTAAGGACTTTAAATGACACAGATTGGAGAGAAAATAAATTGGGGAACAATTAGTCAGGGAAGGATTCTGGAGGAGATATGATTTTAGTAGGCTTTGAAGATAGGGGAGTAGTGTCTTTTGGACAGCAGAGACTGCAGTGGAAGAGGGTGGAAAAAATTCTAAGCAATCACAGTAGGAAAAAAAAGAAGGTGCTTCTGTTGAAGTTATGGGTCCAAAACCTCATAGAGCCTCTGGTGGTTACAGATTGACCATGTGCAAAGTGATAGCTATGTAAAGAAATAGGGAAGTGTTGAGAATGTGGAGACAGAGCAGAAGTTTTTGGAAAAATGCAAACATAATAAGAAAGTTACAAACAAATGCAAAGGAAGAAAAAGTTGAGCATAGGGAAAAGTGAAAAAGGAATGAAAGCAGGAGAGAGAAAACAGGAAAAGAAGAGAAGATGAAAAAGATGGTAGAGAATGTCTTTTAGCTATGTAATATGGTAGGAGTATGTTGTTAGGCAATAAGATTGAATATATGTTGAACCTGGAAAAGATGAAATACTTTCAGAAGTTGGAAATATCAATGAACTAGCAAAAGACTTACATGGTGTTAGTGGCACCATATGTGGGACAGGGATTGTGTCCAACCTATCTTCTATCTCAGCATTTAGTTGGTATTTTGGTATTTGTTTAAATACAATTAGTTTACATTTATATTTACTAAATTTAATTTACATTTACTAATTACATTTAGTGTATTGTTAGTGGTAAAGTAAGCACTTACAAATACCATGATTAGCATGCTTCTTTCATACATTTATGGAATGGGAAACAGGAAGCCAGTATCAGCAATATTGAACACATATAGGAAATAGATCATTATAGTGAAGGAACATGTGTCGTTGCTCCAATTCTTTCATTCAATCCTTTTTATTGAGCATTTACTTTTACAGAGCACTGTACTAAGTGCTCATGAGAGTACAATATAAGGCACATTCCCTGCCCACAGTGAGCTAGAGGGGCAGACAGACATTTATTTAATAAAAATAAATTACAGATATGTAAAGTGCTGTGGGGCTGGGAGGTGGAGAATAAATAAAGGGAGCAGGTCAGGATGATGCAGAAGAGAGTGGGAGAAGAGGAAAGGATGGCTTAGTCACGGGGGACCTCTCAGTGGAGGTTTGCCTTCAATAAGGTTTTGAATGTGGGGGAGAGTGTTTGCCTGTCAGATTTAAAGAGGGAGGATGTTCCAGGCCAGAGATTAGCACTAGGACAAGGTTAGCACAACTCAGAGGCAGAACAGAAAATATCAAAATGCGACAGTCCCTAGCATGTTTGAGTCCGAGAGGTTAAATAGTCTACTGCACTACAAAGGTCTTAAGAAAACTTCAGGTATAACCTGAATATGTCCATGAACACAACTAAGGCATGCTAGGTGAAGTAATTCAGCCCATACCAAGACATTGGCCAAATCAGGCACGGTACAAGTTGCACACTAAGAAAACTCATTATTTGAATGAGTTTCCTCACATCCACCAAATTAGCTCTCTTCCCCTCATCAAAGCCCTACTGAGAGCTCATCTCCTCCAGAAGGCCTTCCCAGACTGCACCTTCCCTTTCCCTCTGCCCCTCCTCCCCTCCCTATTCCCCCTACTCCTTCCCTCTGCTCTACCCCCTTCCCCTCCCCACAGCACTTGTGTATATTTGCATATATTATTTATTACTCTATTAATGATGTGCATATATCTATGATTCTATTTATTTTGATGGTTGATGCCTATTTGTTTTGCTGTCTGTCTCCCCCTTTTAGACTGTGAGCCCATTGTTGGTCAGGGATTGTCTCTATCAATTACTGAATTGTACATTTCAAGTGCTTAGTACTGTGCTCTGCACACAGTAAGCACTCAGTAAATATGACTGAATGAATGACAGGAATGTGAACAGCTTAGTCTGTAAATACTAAGACAGTTTCCCAAGACACTTAACCCTAATCAGAGCCAAATATATAGTAGGACTGCACAGATATTGGAAAAATCTTAAAGAAGGCAACGTTGGGACCACAAATAGATTCCTAGAAAGGTGCCCTATCATGCAATTTGAGATTTTTTTCCCTGTGGGCAAACTGGTAAATAATCAATATAAATGTAAACCTTTTGAGGGCAGGAGTGGTGCCTAGCAACAAATCTGTTTATGCTTCCAACTTAGTACATTGCTTGGCATATAATAAAAACTTAAATAGCACAGAGAAAATACTGGATAACATTTAATCAAATTATTAATTTTTTTACTATGGATTTATGGTTGTGCTGAGAACCATTACTTAATTTCTTTGTTTTCTCAAGGGAAAATGATACTTTATACCTAGTCTTTTCAGGTAATGAAAATGACACTATTTGAAAATCATACATTAAAAAAATTCCACACATGCTGGTGATTGGGGCTTTAACCTACTAAAGGCTTTTAGGCAAATGTGAACTACTTTTCACCCACTAGCAATCACTTTTTACTTTTCATCTTATTTGGAAGTGGGGAATAGGAAAAATATTATTTATACATTCTAGAGTTCCTCAGTGGGGGGAAAAAGATTCTCTTTTTAGAGATTTTAAATGCATTGTGTTTTTTGTTTTCAAAATATAATTGAGTTCCATAAGGGATTTAGCACACATTCAGAATGCAATAAAAATCATTAATGAGTTAGACTACACGGGAATATTATTTATTGAAAAACCTGTTTCCTGCAGAGCTGCTGAAATGAACAAAGTCTTATTTTCAAGATGTGTCTGCCCATGTGGTACTTCAGCATACAAAAAGACCTCTTCATATTTCAGATGTAAAAGTACATAGAATAATACAATAGAAAACACTTTAGCATGTATAATAGAACAAAGTGGAGTTCTCATTGTTTCCAGTGAGTAAGAATACTTTAAATATCATCAACATGAAATGGTTTTAGTGCTTTGGAGGTTATTTCTGAACTGCAATTAGATCTAGCTCTGGGAAATTCAAGTGTATTGAGAAAGGCTGGTCAAGTTAAAATTCCTGATTTTTTTTTTTTTCTTTTGAAAAGACATAGTCAAGCGAATGTAATAAAGCTCCCTCAATTCTAAGTACTTTATTTTCATGAAGGCAATATCATCTTTTTGAGTGCCTATCCTTGTCACTCCAGCAGAAAAAGGCTCTGGTCATATGAATTTATCTCAAATAGCTTTCTTGGTCTTGTCCCCTGTAGTCATGATTCCAAATTTTTTCCATTCCTCCCTATTCCTGAAGAAATTAATTTTGTTGTCGTTGTAGCAGTAGGTACTAATATTTATTGAGCACTCACTGGGTGCAATGCAGTATATCAAATGCTTGAGCAGCACAAACAAGTCAGTGACACATTCCCTGCCTGTGAGTTACTTACACTCTAATGGGGTAGAGACAAACAGGAAAAGATGAAGAAAATGAAGTGATTGAATGTACAACTGAATAACGGATAAGTATAACTATCCCGCACACTTGTATATAACTGAGGGGAATGAGAACGTCACTGTCCAGTGTTCTGCTCTTTGGGGTAACTGGTCCTTTAGCCAAAGCATCACAGTTTATTTTGTTTTTGTTTTGTTAATGATATTTAAGTGCTTCCTATGTGCCAGGCATTGTACTGGGGTAATCTCTTTGTTATGAGAAGCAGCATAGTTTAGTGAAAAGACAGGGACTTGGGTTCTAATCCCAGCTCCTCCACTTGTCTGCTGTGTGATCTTGGACAAGCCACTTAACTTATCTGTGCCTCAGTTGCCTCATCTATAAAATGGGGATGAAGATTGTGAGCGCCGAATGGGACAACCTGATTACAGTGTATCTACCCCACTGCTTAGAGCAGTGCTAGGCACAAAGCAAGCACTTAACAAATGCCATGATAAAAAAAAAAAACAAAACACAAACTTGGTTTTGGAATGGCTTCCTGAGTACAGGCAGGCACCCACACACTACTTCAAGCTTAATGTCAATCCAAGCTGCTAAAATGACTTTAAGTGATTCATAGATATTTTCATATCTTCTTAATTTACTTCTTCCTCCTCCCCCTCCCATTCCTTAACTGTAGGGGTCCCTCAAGGTTCAGTTCTTGGTCCCCTTCTATTCTCTATCTACATTCACTCACTTGGAGAATTCATTCACTCCCAAGGGTTCAACGACCATCTCTGTGCGGATGACACCCAAATCTACATCTCCTCCCCAGTTCTCTCTCTCTCCCTCCAGGCTCACATCCCTTACCTTCACGACCTCTCTACTTAATGAGTCAAAGACAGAGCTCCTTATCTTCTCTAACAAAACCCTGTCCTCTCCTGAACTTTCCCGTCACTGTGGACTGCACGACCATCCTTCTTGTCTCACAAGCTCGTAAACTTGGTGTCATCCGTGACTCTGCTCTCTCATTCAACCCACATATCCAGTCAGTCACAAAATCCTGCCGATCTCACCTTCACAACATCACCAAGATCCACCCTTTATTCTCCATGCAAACCGCTACCACGTTAGTACAGTCACTCATCTATCCCAACTGGATTACTGCATCAGCCTCCTTTCTGACGTCCCAATCTCCTGCCTCTCCCAACTTCAGTCCATACTTCATTCCGCTGCCTGCATTATCTTTCTACAGAAAAGTTCAGGGTATGTCCCCTCCCCCGCAACCCTCAAAAAATCTCCAGTGGTTGCCTATCAATCTCTGTATCAAGCAAAAACACCTAACTATTGGCTTCAAAGCTCTCCATCACCTTTCCCCCTCCTACTTCACCTCCTTTCTCTCCTTTTACACCCCAGCCCACACACTCAGCTCCTCTGGTGCTAACCTTCTCACTGTGCCTCTATCTCACCTGTCTCACTGCCGACCCCTAGCCCACATCCTACCTCTGGCCTGAAGCGCCCTCCCTCCTCAAATCTACCACTCTTCCCTCCTTCAAAGCCCTAGTGAAGATACACCTCCTCCAAGAGGCCTTCCCAGACTAAGCCCCACTTTTTCCTCAGCTCCACCTCCCTTCCACCTCACCACAACTTGCTCCCTTTGCTCTTCCCCACCCCTGCCCCACAGTACTTAAGTATATATGTATATATCTATAATTCTATTTATTTTGATGCCCGTTTACTTGTATTGATGTCTGTCTCCCTGCCTCTAGACTGTGAGTCCGTTGTGGGCAAGGATTTTCTCGCTTTAATTGTCGTATTGTACTTTCCCGGTGCTTAGTACAGAGCTCTGCATACAGTAAGCATTCAATAAATAGGATTGATTGAATGAATGAATACTGTTGCAAGGTCATTGGTCTCCCATCTGCGACTCAGGGAAGCAGCATGGCGAGTGGATAGAGTATGGGCCAGGAAGCCAGAGGATCTGGGTTCTACTCCCAGCTCCACCATGTGTCTGCTATGTGACCTTGGATAGAAGCAGCATGGCACAGTGAAAAGAGCCCTGGCTTGGGAGTCGGGGGTCATGGGTTCGAATCCAGGCTCTGCCATTTGTCTGCTGTGTGACTGTGGGCAAGTCACTTAACTTCTCTGTGCCTCAGTTCCCTCATCTGTAAAATGGGGATGAAGACTGTGAGCCTCACGTGGGACAACCCAATTAGCCTGTATCTACCCTAGCACTTAGAACAGTGCTCTGCACATAGTAAGCGCTTAACAAATACCAACATTATTATTATTATTATGTCACTTAACTTTTCTGTGACTGTTTCCTCAACTGTAAAGCAAGTTAATGCTTGTTCTCCCTCCCACTTGGACTGTGAGGCCCTTTTGGGAGAGGGACAGTATATAATTTAAGGAGAAGCAGCATTTCCTAGTGGAAAGAGCGTGAGCCTGGGAGTCAGAGGACCAGGATTCTAATCTTGGCTTCTACTCTTTTCTGCTGTGTGACCTTGGGCAAATCACATAATTTCTCTGATCCTGTTACGTCATCTGTAAAATTGGGTAAGACTGAGACCCATGTGGGACTTGAGCTGTTGTGTCCAGCCTGATCATCTTATATCTTCCCCAGTACTTAATGCAGTTGCTGGTGTATAGTATGTGCTTAACAAATACCATAATAAGAAAGGAGGTTATCATCTTTCAATTTTTAAATTCAATTCTTTCAAGACTTCCCCCTTGTCTTCCTCACCTGGTGTAATGCACAGTTATTTGTTTTTTGAGGTCAGCGACCTGTAACAGATTACATATAACTATTTTTAATATCTTTCTTTGCTGGTAAAACTCCACTCCAACCTTTATTCTTGCAATGGATGTGAAGTCTGAAGCTGCAGACTCCTAGTTAAACGCCACCCTGCTATTAAAGGGATGAGAGATCCGCAAAGCTTATTATCTAAGAATAACCGAGGACAGAAAGAAAATGATGTTGCACTAACTCAGGGTTGATGAGTGAAACTAACGGCAGACTGCCAACCGCCAAACTTAGGTGCAGCAGAATTTAGAAATCTTTCCACGGGACTGCTGATTTCTCTAGTTCTAAATTTTCAAGACACTCTGGAGTCCTAACGCCCTCAAATTACTCTCCTGGGTTCACTGCTGCATAGTAAAAGCTCAGAAAATGAGTACCCTCCCACATGAGTCTAGTGGGAAAGGAAAGAGGGAAGACATAGAGGCTCAGAGAATGAGTTCACACCTTATAAGTGCTTGCTGTGCAAAACGAAGCTCTGGGGGATGCTGGGGAGGAAATAGAGTACCTTGAAGTCTTAAATCTGGAGAGATAGTGAGGACTCTGAGTCCTGGTAGTGAGAGAAGACTCTCATCCTCTCGTAGTTTTAGTTGAAAAAGCTTCTGGCCTGGACTAGGGGCAGAGATCACTGGATGAGACTGTGACCTTAGGCTTTGGCATCATAGACAAATTCTGAAAAACTTGGATGCTGTGAACAGTGGTAAAGACAGGAATGCCTGAAAGAGGACTTAGTAGGGAAGGAAAATGAAAGATTTTTTGAAGTAAGAAATGTATAAATGGAGTTGAAAACAAAAACAGTCCCAGGAAAAGGCTGAGTAATAATAATTTTGGTTTCTCTTAAGCACGTGCAATTTGCACTTACTGTACTAAGTGCTGGGGAAGATCCAAGATAGTGAGGTTGGACACAGTCCCTGGCCCACAAGAGACTCACAGGGTAAGTAGGGGCTAATGTGACGTTGAGAAAAAGTAAATATAGGAAAGGCAGAGAGAAGGAGCTGCCTCTGTGACCCCATAAGCCCTCAAATGGGAATGTACCAGTGCTGAAGGGCAAAGAAGATGTAAATGAAAACCCAGCTTGACTTAAATACATTTTTTTCATGCTTTGTCTCAGGTAATCCTACTGAGGTAAATATGCACTTTCTTCATAACAGGAGAGAGTTTATTCAGTGTGATGTTATGGGATACAATAGAGTTTGCTCAAATCCAGTCCAAGTCCTTTGCCATTTTTTGTGACTCTAACTGTTTTGGTGGCCTCCTCTCCCTTCCATCTCCAAAGGATTTCCACTTCCTATTCAACATGAAGAATGGCACCCTCACCATTACTTCCCCCCCGTGCTCAGAGAGCAGCTCGGTGCATGTTTCAGGGTGAGTGCTGTGAATTTCCCCAACCTCCTGGCCCAGGGGCAAGCTAATTCTAAATGATACAGGGGATTACAAGTATTAGCTTTGCCTCTCAGGACTCTAATTAGCTTGTCAGTGTTTGGTGGTAGCTTTCCAATATATTACACAGCAGTATGACACAATAGGCAGTATGTATTGAGGTGATTAGAGCAGGCCTCGGGTGAAGTTGTAGGCCAGAGGTCTGAAGAAAATGTGACTCTTCCAACCAAGAAGTGCAGTAATGATCACACAAATCTACTGCCTGCAAAGTCTCTTTGCTATCGTTATACAAATAAGGAAAATAGGTCCATGAATGTTCTTGGCATTATAGAGTTGTGGATGACAGGCTGACAGCTAATTAAAAGTTTCAGTTGTTTATCCTAAGTTGGAAAATTATTTTATATTTGGGAACATTTCTGCCTCTGTCCTTTTCAGGGAGAAACTGCAGGCAGATCTCAGAGGCATCTACTCACTGCAGCATCTTGTGATCTGGTCATCTTCTCCTCCTTGGGCCCTTTCTAATTGTTTTAGCTATTAGCACCCAAGGTTATAGAGTGGGAAGGTGCTACCCAGTTGGAGTAAATTCCCATTTGTCAAGGTAAACAGATCCATTATCTATCCTGTGAAAGAAGACCATCACTGAGATATTCATTCTGGAAACTCTGCTGGTAGATTTCTGCCAGATAAAGTTAAAGGATCCATGCCACTGCATTTCACACTTCATTTATCTCAACCTATTCACTAGGCTACAGTGTTTCTTTGTTCTTTTACCTTGATCCCTCTCCCACACCAGTCTTAAATACTCCTGCCCTCCAGAACTCCCGTAAGGGTCTCATTCACTATTACCTTCCTAACACAAAATTCCTGCCCTGTGCCTTCTCCAGAATCCACAGTTTCTCTGCCATCCTCTCATAACAACCAGTGTAGTCCCGGTAATTCTGAGAATTAAAGAGTTTTATCAGGCAAAAGAACATCAGCCTAAGGATTTTCCCCCTTGGAATAACCTGGACTTCAAACTCTTCTGGGGCTACTATTTGATTGCCTGGGTTTGGATAAGTACTCTCCAGAGAGAAGAGATTGTAATACTAATAACAAAAGCAAAACTACAAGTTCACCTATTGATTTTATTTTTTTTTTTTTGGGGGATCTGAAAAAAAAAGTTACAGATCTTGACACTCCTGGCATCTGAATTATATAAAAAGAACAAACATTTGGAATAAGAAATACTGCTCAGACACTTCTGTTTCACGTTCCAAGTTTCACTTCTACAGGAAAATTCTAGTAAAAATAAGTGAATTTGTACCACTCCCTAGGTAATTAGGATTCTCTTCTCAGAAGAGAATCTAAAAGCTAAAGTATTACGTTAATATGATTCTATATTAAATTCTCTCCTGTATTGGGGTGAATCCCAGTTGGTTGAGAGGTGACAGCCATGAAACTAGAGCTGAGGAACTGTGCTTTCATCAGTCGTTTACTCCCAGGTTTGTGGGCTGTCCAGTGTTTCAGCTTTGTTCATGAAATAAAGCAATTTTATATTCTCAGGGAATCCATTCAGGAATGGCATGATAGAAAGGTACCCCAGAATATGTATTGCTAGCATAACTTTAGAGCTTTTTAGGGAAGTGGTGTGGTCTAGAGGAAAGAGCCAGGGCCTAGGAGTCAGACCTATGTCTTGATAGCAGCTCCACCTCTTATATGCTGTGTAACCTTGAGGAATCACTGAACTTCTCTGTGCCGCAGTTTCCTCATCGGTAAAATGGGATTAATTCCTACCCCCTCCTACTTAGTACTTGACTCACATAGGGCTCAGTCTGTGTCAATCCTGATTATTCTGTACTTACCCCAGTACTTACTGGGGTAAATGGAATATAGTAAGGTCTTGGCAAGTACCATAATTATTAACGTTAATTCATATTTAACTTAAGACACTTGAATTGGGAGAAAATATAAAAAAGTCTGCTTCATCTATGAACCTTCTGGGCTCCTTTGATTCCCCAGGTATACTGGGTACTTAGATCTGTACCCATTAAGCACTCGATATTCACCCCATCCTCAGCTCTACAACACTTAAGTACATATACATAATTAACATATAGTAACATCTGTCTCCCCTTCTAGACATTAAGTTCCTTTTGGGCAGGGAAGATGTCTACCATCCCTTGAGTTGTACCCTCCCAAACACTTAGTTCAGTGCTCTGCATACAGTAAGCACTCAATAAATACCACTGGTAGTGTTGAAATTCCAAAGCTGATTTCCAAGTGAAATACTGATGGATGCTCATGCTTTCCACTTGAAAGTAGTGGTTCCACTACTGCCATAACTTACTGACTCCTAGACTCCTAGACTCCAGATGTCGCCCTTCAAGAGGAGTAAAACTAGAACTCTTGCTCTGCAGAGGGCAAGTTATGAGGAGAAGGGGTAGCTTGGCCTAATGAGAAGAACACAGGACTGGGAGGCAGGAGGCCTGCATTCTAATCCAAGCTCTTCAACTCACCTGCTGTTTGATCTACAACAAGTCATTTCTCTGAACCTGTTTTTCCTCCTCTGTAAAATGGTGATCAAATGCCTGTTCTCTCTCTCCCACTTATCAATCAGTTAAATTTCAGTGCTAATTGTATGCAGAACACTGTCCTAAACACTTGGGAGAATACAGTGTGACAGAGTTGGGAGACACATTCCCTGCCCACAACAAGCTTAGATTGTTGGCCCTCTTTGAGACAGGTACTGTATCCAATCTGATCATCTTTCAGTCATATTTATTGAGCACTTAATGTGTGCAGAGCACTGTACTAAGATCTTGGACATACAATTCATCAGTAGAGACAATCCCTGCTCACAATGGGCTTATAGTCTTGAAGGGGGGATTCAGACAACAAAGCAATAATAATAATAATAATAATGGTACCTGTTAAATGCTTACTATGTACCAAGCACTATTCTAAACCCTGGAGTAGGTACAAGGTAATCACATTGTTCACATGTGGCTCACAGACATAATCCCTGTTTTACAGCTGAGGTAACTAAGGCCCAGAGAGGTTAAGCAACTTGCTTAACATGTCACAAAGAAGACACAGGTGGAGCGGACATTAGAACCCATGTCCTCTGACTCCCAAGCCCGTGCTCTTGCCCCTAGGCCAGGCTGAAGCCCACTCCAAATTTAACCGTCATTAATAGCATCAATAATAAATAGAATTATAGATACATATACATAAAGACAAGTAAAAGTGCATTAATATAAATAGAATTATAGATATGTACATATCCATAAGTGTTGTGGGGTGGGGAGGTGGGGTGGTAGAGCAAAGGGAGTGAGTCGGGGCAATAGGGGAGGGTGAGCTGAGGAAACAGGGGGAAAACCTATCCCAGAGCTAAGTGCAGCTGAGGCACAGTAAGTACTTTACAAATACTCAATTATCATTAGTAGTAGAATGATTCAATGGTATTTATTTATTGAACACTTGCTGCTTTTAGGGCACTGTACTAAATGCTTGGGAGAATACAACTGAGTTGAGAGAGACATTCTCTGACTACAAGGAGCTCAGAGTCTAGAGGAGGATATGGATATTAAAATAAATTTCAGATATGTTCATAAATTCTGTGAGGCTGAGGTTGGGAGGAATAGTCAGGTCTGAAAACATACAGATCCCAGTGCAAAGATGATCCAGAGAGGTGAGCAATTTTTAATAGTATGTTTTAAGTGTTCCTTCCCTGCAATGTCATTAACCATCAACTATTCTCTCTATTCCTTGCCTGTACAAGGAAAGAAAGTGTACAATAAAAGTATTAGCATTTGCTGAGGATCCACTGGATACAATGCACATCACATATTGTGATATGTTCAGAGCGGGTTAGAACCATTTTATTCTCTGAGGGATTTCACTGTAGATTTATGTGATCTGACAAGATGAGAAAGAATACATATCTGAAAGTGATTGCTGTTTCGATGAACATGTGATTTTTTTTTTTTTTTTGGAGGAATTTTTCCATTTCTAAGACAGAGGCAGAAACCACTCAAAGTTTGTTCCCCAATACATCTCAAATGATATGCTGCATAACATCACCACTTCAAAATATCATGAAATCCTGTGATACCTCATTTTGTCTTCTCTTCCCCAAATTGCCAGCACCATGAAAATCATATCAGGGTGGGCTATATTTTTAATTTGCTTAGTGTTCAAATCCCTCCCTGCTGGTGGGGTCTTCTCAACTGACTCTTTCCATCTGTGTGGGATCCAGAAAGGAGGTTCAAGATAACCAGTCTCCTGTCTATCACATGATCCTAACACCGAGGCCTTCATCTCCAGCCTGGAATGGTATCGGTGCTTACCTCAATGCTTCTTTTGTACTAAGCACATACTTAGGGTGTCCCTTATATTTACACTTTTCTCTCTTGTAAATGTGCTTTTCCTACTTTTGTTGTAGTTATTATGCCTTTCCATATATGTTCTATTTGCCTATCCTCCCCAACTTTTTCTTAGACTGTGAAACTGTGTCAGGGCCAGGGATTCTCTCTCATTCTTATCTGTGTACTTTCTGCGATTGTTTAGTATAGTACTCTTCACACCACAGGCATTTAACCATTATTTTCACTACTCTTATTTCAGGCAATTATGATTAGTATATGGGGTGTGTTCCTGAAAAAAAAAGACAAAGTTTGTCTCCCTTGATAAAACTGAGTGTATGAGAGAGGTCAAGAATGAAGGGGAAACAGGAAACAGAACACAGTAAGTGCTCAATAAATATTACTGAATTTATCAATGAATGGAAAAAAATGAGGCATATTTAGACTATTCTATAATTCCAAAGCAGAGAAACTCAGAAAACAACTGCAGTGAGTGCATCTGAAGTCCTCTATTGTGATTTCCTTATTTTAAAATGAATTTGGAACTAATAAAGTAAAATAAGTTCCAGATAACAAGCACAAACATGATTCTCTGAAGAAAGTCTGAAAGTGACTGGGATTTAGACTTCTATTCAGGCAAAGAATTAAATTAAAGAATGTTAGTCCTTTCTTATGGTGACTGGGGGGTAGGAGTGGGGGGAGAGGAAGAAATATACTTTGTGCTAGTTTATTTGAGAGAGAACCTGGAGCACAGTGATGTCAACTTCCCTGTAAGAGAAGAAGCAACAAGCAGAAGGTCCTTGTGTAAAAAAAAAAAAAAAAAAAAAAAAAAAATCAAAACCCACATATGCTCAATAAAAACCATAGCATAGTTACTGTTGACATTAAATTAGTGCTACCAGGAGTGTATTTGTGGTCAAAATTTGCACAATGGAATTCCGTCAACTTGCACTGAGAAAAGCACTGAGGTATGAAACACTTGAATGTGAACTTTGTAGCTGAATAAGTGTTTAAAATGATTATAATAATTTGATGTTTCTGCTGATAATTTTTTATATAAGGGCAGTGTATTTGACCTTTCTCAAATGTCAGAAATAATATTTAATATTAATATGCTCCTCAGCCACTTTAAACACTCAGGTAATATTTAATATTAAAAATAATAATCTTGATATTTGTACTCCAAAATGTCATTGCATATTGCATGAACAATGATTCAACATCTTTCTAAAGTTGGCACATTCATATCTTTCCATCTCCAAGTAGGTGAGGAACTTGAAATGGATAAAAGTAATATCTTTTGTCAAAAAACAAACAGCGTATAGTCAATGTAAAATCAAGTTCAATCACAGCATCACAAAGGAAGAGTCAATCACCAAAAGTGATATTTCAAAATAAGAAACCATCCAAAAGAAAAATGGATGCAGATCACCAGGCATATTCCTCTTGCTATCATTACGTACTTTTAAAAAAATAATGTAATTTATTTAATTCCTAATATGTGCCAAGACCTTAGGGAGATAAGAGATAGTAAGACTGGATGTTGTCCCTGTCCTCATGGGCCTCATAATATACGAGGAAAGGAGAAAGAGTATTTTATCCCCATTTTACAGATGAACAAACCAAGTTACAGTGACTTGCCCAAGGTTACACAACCTAGTGGAAAAAGGAAGAGAATCGGGAACTCCCTCCTGTTACCATCCACAAAACCACAGTCCTACTAATCTATTCTGTCCTCCCCGAAATTCATCTCCTTTAGGAGGTAGTTCCTGACTAAACCCCCACTTAACTCATCACACAACCCAATCAGATAAGGCTCCATGGACGTATATCTGTTTATTTGTAACATGTATTTTCTATCTTCTGCACCTACTCAGTTTCTCTGCAAATACTGTTAATGAATGATGATACTTAATATCATACCCTCCTACCATTAAAGTTCTAATTTTTTCATGCTCTTTTAACAATAATAAGTGAGGTATTTAAGTGCCAAGGACCACAAAAAACCCTAACTTTAGGTCAGATCATAATATAATGATCATAATAGACACTGTCCCTATCCCACACAGTCTAATAGACTCTAGACTGTAAGATCATCATGGGCAGGGAATGTGAATGTCTGTACATTATTGTAGTGTACTCTCCCAAGTGCTTACTACAGTGCTCTGTACACAGTAAGAGCTCAATAAATATGATTGAGTAATAGGGGGAAAAAGCATCCCATTTTCCAGATGTGGAACCACGTTTAGCAAAATTAAGTGATTTGCTCAAGATCACACAGGCAAATTGGAGAGTTGAAATTACCATCCAGGTCTGATTCAGTCCTGTGGTCTTTATGCTATGCTGGTTCTGTGTTGAGTCTTGTTCTCCTCATTTTTTTTTCATTGCCCTGCAGTAATGCTTTTACTATGACATCACATGGACAAGTATAAAATATATCCATTAAATGGTTTTAATCCCCAAATTTCATTTTTATTACTGCATCATCTAGGTTACAGCTAAAATTTTACCAAAAGTGAGTAACCAAGATGTTTTAGAAAATGAATTAACTGTGGAGTGAAATATAGAGCACACCAGAATTTGAGGCAAAATATATTTTTCCATCCTGAGCACCTCTGGAATGTCCAGGAGTATTGCATTATGCTGAATAAATTCTTTTGGCTACACTTCTGCTAAGTTGGCATAGCAACCTTCTTGTTACTTTCCATGAGGTCAGATTCTAAATCCACTTGAGAGGACTTCAGGATTCGAGGTTGAGAGTGAAGGAGACAGAGCCTGGGATGATGAGGAGAGGTGAATATTTGGTGTTGCCATGAGCCCTTTAGCAGTTTATACCACATACTGGGCCAAGCTGTGGGGAGGAAGAAAACCAAGGCGAGAGATCAATCTATCTGTGATGGAAAGTTTCTGAAAAAGATAGAGGCAGGCTAACTAAGGAATTAACAAAGGGGGATATTTGCTATTGGTGCCCCCCCCCTTCTGTCCTTAAGAATGAGAGGATCTCTGTCAGAGAACCAGCATTCTGATGGAGAGCGCTCTACAGTGTTCTTAAGAGCATCAAGAATTTATTTATGGCCCTTGAGGTATTCTGTGGGAACTGTTCTCCTTCCTAATTAGAATGTGAAACCTTGCAGGGTGGTAACTGCGACCCAACTGATTAGCTTGTACTTATCCCACCACTTTAAACTGTGTTTGTCGCATAGGCAAGCACTTAACAAATACTATTTTAAAAAAAAAGTTTGTTTCAAAATAAACAGAAATCAACACTCGTTGACCCAGCGACTGGGAAACAGCTGGCATTTGCTACCAGCAGAAGTTGTGGACACCAATATCAAACTGTACAAGAGGCTTTTGGAGTATTTCTAGGATGAAAGACTTATAAGTTACTAGAGAGAAAGCTAAGAAATACCTTGATGAAGTGACCTGGGAGTCAGAGGTCCTGACTTTTCCACTTGCCTGCATTGTGACCTTGGGCAAATCACTTAAATATGGGTTCCTCAGTTTCCTCATTCTGCAAAATGAGGACAAATTATTCCCCCCCAACTTAGTGAGCCCCATGCAGGACAAAGATTGTGTCCCACCTGTTTAGTTTGCATACACCCCTTAATGTAGTGCTTGACACATAATAAGCATTTAGCAAATATGATCATTATGGTCACAGAGAGGAAAAATAGGTATTTTATTGTGAATATCATATTTGTTAAACCTTTGCTATTTGCAAAGCTTGGTATTATACACTGGGATAGTTATAAGGACATCACTCCAGAACTTGTTCTTGGTGCCCCAAATTAAAGGAAGAGGGGCAGACATACAAGCATAGAAATATAACTTTTTTTAAAAAAGTAAAATTATTTTTGGGAAGGTGAGAAATCACTTCCCTTTTTTGTGAAAACCTCCCAAAACTCATCTACCCACCATTAGGACAATCTGAGCTTCTGTCCTCTCACACAAGAGAGGAGTGGTCTCATTGTCATTATCAGAGACTTATGCTAAAACACCCTGATACACATAAACCCTCTTCTCCCCACTTTCCCTCTCCTCCTCCCCCTCTCCTTTCCCACCACCTCAGCACTGTACTTGTCCGCTCAACTGTATATATCTTCATCATCCTATTTATTTTGTTTAATGAGATGTACATCACCCTGATTCTATTTATTTGCCATTGTTTTTATGAGATGTTCTTCCCCTTGACTCTATTTATTGCCATTGTTTTTGTCTGCCTGTCTCCCCCCGATTAGACTGTAAGCCCGTCAAAGGGCAGGGACTGTCTCTATCTGTTGCCAATTTGTACATTCCAAGCGCTTAGTACAGTGCTCTGCACAGAGTAAGTGCTCGATAAATACTATTGAATGAATGAACATAGATTGTCCTACTAATCAGTGGATTTAATATAAATTGAGCAAGAGGAAAGGAGCCTTAAATTAGAGCCTATGAAAAGTTGCCCTTTAACATAACAGGATTACAGGATTTTTAGCTTTGTTTATAGCAAACAAGACTGAGGGTGAAGAATATAGAGGGCCAATGTCAAGATGTGATTGGATTTGAAGGATTGGCAAAGTCACAATGTCCAGAGACCTGGTCATCTGTTGAATAAGGCTTAGGGGTTCAGAAAGTTATGCCTAACCTTGGGAAGAAAATCTGTGAGGACAATGAGCAAGATTGGATAGCTACTTTTAGATTCCCAGTCAGGAAAGGCCTCACAGACTTGTTATAAATAACACACTGGGTGCTGCCTCAATTTGATGGTTTGAATTGTGACTTTTAGTTCACCCTGAACTTCTCATCTGCTCAGCTAGCTCTTATCAGAAAGACCCTCTTAGTATTTGTTCAGTATTTTTACTACCACAAAGTCTTAAAAATTGTTCAAACTTGGCAGTAAGTTCAGGGTACAGGAGGCCAGAGGGTGGTGGGGGAAGGGGAACCCTAATAAAATCATCCTCCCTTCACTTGACTTTCCCTAGGCTGGGCGATTCCTCACTTCCTGCTGATGGAGTATTGGCCACTTCTGTTTTTCATCTTCTTCAATTATGGGTTGCCCCATGTCCGTTTAAGGGTGTCTTTAATATAAAAAAAACTTGGATATGTTGAAACATAAAAAAAACCACAGTCAACTGGATCCATTCTAATGCCTAAAGATCCAATAACAACAATGGGGATTAACAGAAGGTCAGAAAGCAAGCACTGGAATTCTCCAAAGCGATATAGACAGTGATCCAAGAGAGGAATTAAAAGGATTTCTAAGACGTGTAACCTTTCCTGAATGTTACGTTAACCGTTCAATAGAATTAGTTGAATAAATACTGTGTTTGGTAGTTGAAAGTAAGGAAACAATACCTCTGCCTTTAAGGAGTTTACAATCTAATAGGGAAGACATATATAAAATAATTTGCAGATGAAAAGAAAGAAAAAATAAAGATGAATATGTGGTATGTAGTGAGTTATGTAAGTGGTTTGCACAGAACTGCTTTCAATACGTAATTTGGCAAGATCTATAAAATATATGTACATTTATGTAAAGTGGTCTTTGAGGTTTAAAGATAATGTTTCCGGTGAGAAATCTCCCAGTGTTAGATATAGCCATAATTGCTTTCCACATTGTTTTCACATAAAGACGATGAATATGATAGTGGTATTTAATTGCTTACTATGCTTCAGGAACTGGGAGAGACACACATTCAGCAAGTTGGGCACAGTTCCTGTATCTCATTGGTCTCAAAATTTAAGTTGGAAGGAGAAAGCAGATTTAATCCCCACTTTACAGATGAGGAAACTGAGGCATGGAGAAGCTAAATGACTTGCCCAAGGTCCCATATTAGTCAAGTGGCAACGTTGTAATTAGAAACAGGTCCTCTGACTCCCAGCCCCATGATATTTCTAGTAGGCCATGCTGTTTACCAGTAGCAGAGTCCTGCCTAGTAGACAGCAGAGAATCCTTTGTAACCCTGGTCTAAAGGGGTGGAAATTGATTGGTAAACCCAGCAGTAAACTGTAACACTACTACTGGCATTTATTGAGCACCATCTTGAAGTGGTCCACTGTATTAGAACCTAGAAAGAACAGTTAAAGATGTGAAATGTTCCCTTCCAACTAGGAGTTTACAATTGAACAGGAGGGAGAACAATATAAAAATGCTTACCATAAAAGTAAGTGGCTGCTGGAAGGAATCTGAGTAGATCCAATCAGTCATCATAGATAATAGCATATTGACTCACAGCAATGTGAAGCAGTGTGGACTAGTGGATAGAATGCGGGCCTGAGAGTCAGAAGGACATAATAATAATAATAATGTTGGTATTTAAGTGCTTACTATGTGCCGAGCACTGCTCTAAGCGCTGGGGTAGACATAGGGGAATCAGGTTGTCCCACGTGGGGCTCACAGTCTTAATCCCCATTTTACAGATGAGGGAACTGAGGCCCAGAGAAGTTAAGTGACTTGCCCACAGTCACACAGCTGACAAGTGGCAGAGCTGGGTTTCGAACTCATGAGCCCTGACTCCAAAGCCCGTGCTCTTTCCACTGAGCCACGCTGCTTCTCATGGGTTCTAATCCCTGCTCCATCACTTGTCTGCTGTGTGACCTTGGGCAAGCCACTTAATTTCTCTGGGCCTCAGTTACAGGTGAGGTAACATGGGGATTAAGACTGTTAGCCCCAAGTGAGGCGAGTTGAACCTGATTTGCTTGTATCCACCCCAGAGCTTAATACTGTGCCTGGCATATAGTAAATGTTTAACAAGTATCACATCATCATCATCATGATTATTAAATGAACAATTTATCAGGTTTGTGCTGCTCATTAATATTTGTTGTGTTTACTGTGAGCACAGCACTGTACTAAGCAAATGGGAGAGTATTAATATAAATTGCAGATAAAGTAGATGAGTCTTGTGAGGAGGGGAGAATAGATGCATTAAGGAAGCAAGTCAGGGTGATGCAGAAGGGAGTGGGAAGAGTGGAAAGGAGGGCTTAGTCATGCATCCTCATCAGGGTTGGCTGAGAAGCATCTTGACCTAGTGGAAAGAGGATAGGCTTGGTAGTCAGAGGATCTGGGTTCTAATCCTGCCTCCACCACTTGCCTGCTTTGTGACCTTGGGCAAGTCACTTCACTTCTCTGGGCCTCAGTTTCCTTATCTTGAAAATTGGAGATGCACTCCCACTCCCCTTTAGACTACGAACCACACGAGGCAGGGACTGCATCCGATCTGCTCATACAGTATCAACTCCAGTGCTCGAAGCCTAGTAAGTGCTTGACAAGTGTCATTATTATTATTATGATTATACAGGTGTGAATTAAGCCCTGTAACTTTGTCATTTTTGCTATAGACACACTAACTTTCTCCCTGACTCTGTTGGGCTCTGGGAATTCATTTGTGTCTTCTCAAAGAAGAGGCGTGTGGCTCCATAAAGCAGCAAATCACCCTGTAATTCGTACTGTCACATCACTCTTTGAGGATGCTTCTAGATCATTCACCTTCCACCTTAGGCGTGGGTGTGAGGAATTGGCCAATTTTCCCTCCCTGGATAGAACTGCTTTTTAAACAAAGATTTCTTCTGAGACATTCATTTGGGAATAATAACAGGGTCCTGTGTAGACATCCTGAATGGAGGAGAAAAAGCAGAATGAAGAAATTTGAATAGCGAACTCTAAACTAATAATCATGTTTTTCATTCTGAAATGAGCAGGCAGTGGCAACATTCCATTTTGTACACCCCCATGAGGAAAGATATCGCAACAATTTCCCTCTTCTCTTCCATATTTTGTTGTCTAATAACTATAATCTCCTGTGCTTTGCATGCTTGGTTGTATAGTCACAATAAATGGCTTTATAATTGATTAAACACCTTGGCAGACAGTTCTGTTTAATCAATCGCAACAGCTATTTATTGCTTTGCAAACTTCATCCTCTCAATTCCCTGGAACATTTCGATCTTGAATCGAGAAGTATTACTTCTGAGAAGTCATAGGTGGAAATACTCAGCATTATTTATTAGTTTGGATGTTTGGGTTCATTATAAAACTATCCATTTTTTAAAAAAACTTTGCCCAGAGAACAAAAAGTTTTCACAAAAGTACATTCTACAAATGTTAATAAAGATCTAGCACCCTTGATTACTAAAAAGGGTGGATTTGAATAGAGTCAGTTCTGAGTTCCCCTCCTAATCGCCACCTACACTCACTCGGAGAACTCATTCACTCCCATAGTTTCAACTGCCATCTCTCTTCAGATGATTCCCAAATCTACCTCTCCAGCCCTGATGTCTCTTCTCTGCCATCTCACATTTCCTCCTGCCTTCATGACATCTCTATTTGGATGTCTTACTGATGCTTCAAACTTAACATGTCCAAAACACAACTCCTCATCTTCCTACCCAAAACCTGTCCTCCTACAGTGACTTCCCCATCACTGCTGACAGCACCATCATCTTCCCTGTGTCACGAGCCAGTAACTTTGGCATTATCCTCAACTCATTTCTCATTCAACTGCATGTTCAATCTGTTACCAAATGCTGTCAGTTCTACCTTTGCAATATCTCACGAATCTGTCGCTTGCTCTCCATTCAAATTACCATTACCCTGATGCAAGCACTAATTATATCCCTTCCTCGACAACTGTTCAGTCTAGGCCTTCCCACTCCTCAAGAACCTCCGGTGGTTGTTCATCCACCTCCTTATCAAGCAGAAACTCCTTGCCACTGGTTTTTAAGCACTAAATCAGCTCACCCGTCCGATGTTACCTCTGTGACCTCCTATTAAAACAACCAGATTGTGTCCAACCCGATTTGCTTGTACCCACCTCAGCACTTACTACAGTGCCTGGCACATAGTAAGGTCTTAAATACCACAATGATCATTGTTAGATTCCATTCCTTTAAAGCCAACTGACTTGCTGTACCTAAAATTTCACCCCGCCTACCCCTTGCCTGTGTCTTCTTCCCTAAATTCCTGAATTCCTGAATTCTAGCCTGAAATTCCCTAATCATAAATGACAGATGCTCCCCTCCTCATCTTCAAAACCATCCTAAAATCACATCCCCTCCAAGAAATCATCCTTGAGTAAGCCCTCATTTCCCCTACTCTCCATCACTTCTGCATCATCTACAAACTTGGATGTTATCTCTAAACCACTCAACGATCATCCCAGCCCCACAGCACATATGTGCATGTACTGTTACTCTTCCAATTCCCTTATCTGTGATTTATGTTAATGTCTGTCTCCCTCTTTAGACTGCACCTTCCTTGTGTCTAGGGATCTTGCCTACCTAATACTGATCTGTAGTCTCCCAAGCACTTAGTACCATGGCTTTGAATCAGCCAATCGATGATATTCACTGAGAGCTTACTGTGTGCAGAGCACTGTATTAAACAACTTAGGACTCAATCAGGGAGGGCCACTTGGACAATATGTCATAATAGGAGGGTTTTGAAGATGGAAAGAGTGGTGGTCTGTCAGGTAGGAAAACGGAGGGAGTTCCATGCCAGAGGGAGTACATGGACCAGGGATTAGTGGTGAGTTAAATGAGATCGAGGTACATTGAATAGGTTGGTGTTAAAGGATCGAGGTATGTGAATTGAGTCTTAGGAGGAAATCAGTTAGGTAAGGTAGAAGTGGGGCAAGTTGATTGAATGCTTTAAAGTCAATACTTGTAGAGGTGGAAGGGCAACTACTGGAGGTTCTTGAGGAGTGGGAGGGGGTGCAATAATTAATATACAGTAATTATGTTTATCAATATCCGTCTCCACCTCCAGATTATGAGCTTGTTGTGGAAAGGAAATGTGTCTTTTGTACTGTACTCTCGCAAGTGCTTGGTACAGAGTTTTGTACATAGTAAGTGTTCAATAAATATGAGTATGTGAATCATCCTGAAGTTTTGAATAAAATGGCTTCCCTTGCTCACAGGTTGCCAGAGGATGACTACAGGGCTCCATAATTATTTTCTGTTTCAGCCAAATTCATTCTCCTGAATGAAGAGGAGAAGATTGTTTGGATTTTGTTTTCCAACTTGCAGTAACGAAAATTAGACCAAGCAGAATTTCAGGGGGGTAAAATAGATTAAAAATGGATGATACTCCTTTTTAATGCTTTTATTCTAGAATTTCAAAACAAGGGATTTTGTCTTAAGCTGAGCCTTACAGATGACATTTTAATTGAATGTGTTGAGTGAGTTCTGTTGTTTGAGCCTGAGAAAAGGAATAAGCTTAACCCACCCTAAAGCATGTTAATCTTTTAGTCCCAGTCATTAGCAACTTGCCACTCAGATCTGGTACTTCAGAGCTACTCTTCCTGTTGAAGAATTTTGCTAGCCCAACTGGGTGATACAACAATGTTTTATTTATGTGTAAGACCCGCTGATAATGTTGATTTTTATGTATCAAATAGTGAAATCTAGCTTCTCTGTTAGGTGCATTTTCCCAGGCAGCAATAGGTGTTTTATATTTTCAATGTGTGCATAAGGTAAGTTGCTTCTATTTAATTACTTGGTCAACATTTCACCTAGTGTACTTCTGGATAGAGACCCATCCTGAACCTTGCAGTGAAAGCTAAATGAAACGTGAAGCAATAGGGGATCATCAAAAAGCAGCTCATATATGGCATATACTGGAAAACATACACACACACACATATATATATTCAAGTGTTTTAATGCTTATCTTTTCATTGCTTCTGATGTGTTTTTGTCCCCAGTCCTCGTATTTAATGACCTGGTTTCTACTCCTTGCTCTTCAACTTGTCTGTTGTGTGACCAGGGGCAAATCACTTAATTTCTCTGTTTCCTCATCTGTAAAATGAGGATTAAATCTCTGTTTTTCCTCCCAGTTAGACTGTGAGCATCATGTAGGGCAGGGACTGTGTCCAAAATGATTAACTTGTGCCTACTCCTGCACTTAGAAGAGTGCTTGACACGTAAGTGCTGTCAACATATTATTAATAATAATATAATAATACAATTTTTCATCGGTATATGTGCCTGGCATTTGTGGGTATTTCTACAAGTCTGTTGTGACTTAATGTTGTTTCTAAATTATGTTTGCCTTTACTGGAGCTGAATGGCTTTAGTTCCCAGAATGATACTGTCCCTGATATGTTGGCAGGCATCTATTTCTTTTCAATGAAGTTATAATGCTTGTTTTTCTAATTCCAAGTTCTTAAGGGCACTATCATTGAAGTAAATGAGAGCTTTCCAGTGTAAGGCCTTTATGCAATTAGCGCCATTTTAAGACCTTCCTGGCTCCCCTTAACTTTCTTTCAATCAATGCCATTTATTGAGGGTCTACTGAGTGCATCCCCCTGTCCTCAAGAAACTTGCAAACTAATGGGGGAGACAGATATTAAGATAAAGTATAGATAGGGGAAGCCACAGAATATTAGTAAAACTAATCATTAAGCATTTACTGTAAGCAGAGCACAATAGAGGGGGGTATTAAACAAGAACCCTGTCCCATGAGAGGTTCCCAATTTATGAAAATAAGGGTTGTGGGAGGACTGAAGGCAAACACACATTGGAAGCAATGAAATATTAAAACAGCATAAGGACCAAGGACAAATACACAATAAAAATAAAAACAAAATGAACAAAAATCAATAAATAATAAAAAACAAAAAACAAAAGCCGGTAGGTAGACGTGGCTAGAGGAGAAGTTCCCCTCATGTTTCAGAGTCCTTAGTATGATTACTGCTGCCTTTAGCTAACAATGTTGGTATTTGTTAAGCGCTTACTATGTACCAAGCACTGTTCTAAACACTGGGGTAGACACAGGGGAATCAGGATGTCCCACGTGGGGCTCACAGTCTTAATCCCCATTTTACAGATGAGGTCACTGAGGCACAGAGAAGTTAAGTGACTTGCCCACAGTCAGACAGCTGGCAAGTGGCAGAGCTGGGATTTGAACTCATGACCTCTGACTCCAAAGCCCGTGCTCTTTTGATATGAGGCCTCGCTGCAGATGCTGTTCTCCTCACTGGGGTGGTGGAAAGTGGGATAGGATGGAGAGGTCTTTTAATGGTGTGGAAAGGAACCATTGATAAGGAAAGAAGTCATGGTGAGGGAGCTGAGAAAGTGCAGAGAGGCATGGCTGCAAACACCATATATTTGGTTCACCTTTGGAAGCAAAGAGGGGTCGAAAAGGCTGAGCAAACAGGCTATTGAGTTCCCACACCTGTGGGAGGGGAGCTGAAAGTGTGCAGTGAGGGGAAGCCTCAAATGCTGGATGTTTTGACTTGGGGAGGTGAAAAAAGGATATAGATATGTACATCAATGTTAGGTGTGCAGTGAGTATCAGAGTACATAAGGGGTGCAGATCCAAGTGCGTAGATGAAGCAGAAGAAAGGGAGAATAAGTTGGGGGAAAAAGAGAAGTAAAATGTGGATTAAATACCTGTCTTCCCTCATACTTAAACTGTGAGTCCCAGGTGGAACAGGGACTGATTCTCTTCTATCTACCTCAGTGTTTAGCACAGTGATTGCCACATTAGGCTCTTAAATACCATCGTTATTATCATTTTATTATTGTTACTGTACAAAAATGAGTCAAAGAACACTCAAAAGTCATGCTCTTAAGGCCCCCCGCCCCCACCAACCGCAGACATATGTACATATGTGAATACTAGCTTTAGTGTGGTGGAAATTGCTGCAAAATAAGATAAACTTTCTAGGTTTCACAGGCCTGTAGTCCTGCCTTAGCCATAGGTATGCTATGATTGAAACATCATTTACATAATATTATAAGTAGAACATCTAGCCAGAACTACCACCATCCAATCCAGTATTCTTTCAACAATAAACTCTGCTCTTGGTCCAGGGGAAAGCTTATGGAGTGCAGAAGCAGGGAGAGCTGGTTCTAGTCTTGGATCAGCATATAGGGAAATTCTTGCTGGGGCTTCGTCAGACATAAAGATTTCTGATCCAAGAGCCCCCTAGGCATTGAATGGGTTGGGCACACGCAGCGGGTGTCCTGAAAAATAGTTGGCCAATGTTGGTGGTGAAGACCTCAGTGGTTGCTTAGGGGATCAACTGCCTGCTGGTTAATGGCACTGTGACACAATATCAGCACTTTGCTGAAGTCACTTTGGCTGTAAATGATTGTCTGGAATGAAGGAGTGTGGGTGGCCCTGCAAAAACCACTCTCTCTCTCTGTCATCAATTCCACTGTGTTATGTCTCAAATTTCAAGTCACAGCTTTCTATCTTGCAGCCCAAATGGATGTCTTATCCACATATTTAATAATAAGAATAATTTTGGTATCTCTTAAGTCTTTACTATGTACCAAGCTCTGTTTTAAACACTGGTGTAGATACAAGGTAATCAGGTTGTCCCATGTGGGACTCACAGTGTTCATCCCCATTTTACAGATGAGGTAACCGAGGCACAGAGAAGTTAAGTGACTTGCCCAAGGTCACGTGGCTGGCAAGTGGTGGAGCAGGGATTAGAACCCACGACTTCTTACTCCCAAGCACGAGCTCTTTAGCCAAACCCCTACTGAACCTGCTAATATTTTTCTTCTGGCACAGCTTCTTATGGTACGGGAGGTTTAGGATTCCTGGAGGTTCACCTTCCAGAGCCCAGAACCGCAGAGGGGGAGAAGGAAGGCCCAAGCTGACAAGCTTTTGCAGACAGTAGTTGTCATCATATGGACTCATGAACCAATCAAGGAGTACACACGCGTAAGTATTGGAAGGATTACCCTGTCATTATTAGCTCAACATAACACTTTCCAGCTCTTCCACGCTGAAGTGCAACCCAGAAGAGTAGTAATAGATATATTTGTACTTAGGTGACTCAGAAGCCATTAAGACCCACCTAGATTCAAGAAAGTTTTAAAATCCTGTTCTTTGATAACCCCATGCAAACAAGACTGGAGTCTCTATTTTACAAGACTTACTCTTCAAACCTTGAAGCCCGATATAGGAGGGAATGCTACTACATGATTAAAAGTTTGAACAGAAGAATATCATTCCCTTCCCACCGAGATAGAAATTTTGTAAATGTCCGAAACAGAACTCATTTTTCCACCCAAACCCTGTCCTCCCCCTGACTTTCCTAACATTGTAGACAGCACCACCACACCCCCGTCTCACAAACCCGTACGTAACATTGGCGTTATCACCAACTCATCTCTCTTATTCCACCCGCATAGTCAATCTGTCACCAAATCCTCTTGGCTCTTCCTTCACAACATTTCTAGAATCATCTTTTTCCTCTCCATCCAAACTGCTACCATGCTGATCAAAGCACTCATCATTTCCTGCCTGGACTACTGCTTTAGGTTCCTCACTGACTTCCCTACCTCCCATCTTCCTTCTCCATTCCATACTTCACTCTGCTGCCCAAATGATTTTTTCTCAAAAACTTTTCAATCTATAACTCCCTGCTCCTCAAAAACCTCCAAAGATTGCCCATCCATCTTTGCATCAAAAGAGAAACCCCTTACCATTGGCTTTAAGGCACCCAGTCAACTCTGTCTTTTCTAAGCTCGCTGATCTACTACCATCCAACCCACAAACGCTGCTCCTCTTCCACAACCTACTCTCTGTACCTTTTTCTCATCTAACCTACCATGGACCTCTTCTTGCCCATGTCTTCCTTCTGGCCTGGAATTCTCTCCCTCTTCCTATCTGATAGTCCACCACTCTCCCTACCTTCAAAATCATCCTAAAATCACCTCTCAAACAAAAGGCCTTTCCAAGCTAACACCTATATTTCCCCTACCCTCCCCTCTACATCGCCTATGATTTGGCTGTGGACCACTTAGGCACTTTGAGACTCCCCCCAACCCAATATAAATGTTCCTATATTTTATTATTGTTCCTGCCACTAATATTCATCTTCTTTATATACTGTAAGCTCTCTATGAGCAGAAATAACATCTACAAACTCTGTTATATTGTATTCTCCACCATATGTGTATATATAAATGAAATATATACTCTCCTAAGTACGTAGTATAGTACTCTGCACACAGTAAGCACTCAATAAATACCACTGAGTGACTGATTGCTCCTCAAATAAGGGAACCATTTGGTTTCATTCACTTGAGCACACTATCAGTCTGCATCAAATGGGGAAAGGTTTTCCTGTGTACCAGAATCTGTTAACTCACACTGGTTTAACATTTGTTCCATTGCCATAATAATAAACTCTTTCAAATCCTTGACCAGGAGCCACAAATGATTTCATCTTTCAACTCCCTATCTCATTTGCTGTGTGCAGCGTGGCTCACTGGAAAGAGCACGGGCTTTGGAGTCAGAGGTCATGGGTTCAAACCCAGGCTCTGCCACTTGCCAGCTGTGTGACTTTGGGCAAGTCACTTAACTTCTCGGTGCCTCAGTTCCCTCATCTGTAAAATGGGGATTAAGACTGTGAGCCCCACGTGGGACGACCTGATTCCCCTGTGTCTACCCCAGCGCTTAGAACAGTGCTCGGCACATAGTAAGCGCTTAACAAATACCAACATTATTATTATTATCTTTGTTAAACCACAAGATGCAAAGTGCAATCTTTTTTTCTACAGTGCTGCTGGGCTCTGAGACAGTTGCACTCTGCAATTACACTTTGGAAACTACAGCAGTCAATTGTGAGTCCTATTATCCACAGAGATTTATATGGGTCTACATAAGCTATCCTTCTGCTCTCCCAAGGCTTGCTTTATTTCCCACAGAATTGCTTCAATGTAGCACTGGGCAGATTTAAACCGAGGCTATCCAGGCTCTGACCCTTAGTGTTTGTAGCCTGAGGCTTCTTTAATCTTTATCATCCAAGGTAGGTCTCAAATGGATTATAGATCTTAGTATCCAGCAGGCCTCTGTCATGCTAATGCAAAATATGTGCTGAAGGATTTATCTGACTGGGTAAGTGAAGTCTTTACTAAGGTCCCCTTCCTACACAGAACGGGTAATGCTGCTTCTGTCAAGGAAATATCTGTATCTCACAGAATGGAATTTTACCAGTATTTTGTGGTGTGTGAGATGGTTCTGCTCCTGAGCTGTTTATCTCCTCCTGATCTTTCCTCTCATTGCATATTGGCAACCCCGGTGAATAATGACAATAGTAAATAATTCAATCAATCAATGGCATTTGAGTGCCTACTGCATGCAGAACACTGTATTAAATGCTTGGGAGAAAATAATACAACAGAATTGGTAGACATAATGCCTGCTCACCAGGAGCCTAAAGTTTAGAAGGAGAGATAGACATTTAAATAAATTATGGTTATGTATATAAAAGTGCTGAGGGAGGGTCAAATAGCAAAGACTCAAAGGGTACTGATCCAAGTGCATAGACATTGCAGAAAAGAAAGGGAATATGAGAAATGAGGGCTTAGTCAGGGACGGTCTCTTGGAGATATGATTTTGAGAAGGCTTTGAAGATGGAAAGAGTGGTCACCTGTCATATATAAAGTGGGTGGGAGTTCCAGACTAGAGAGAGGACATGCAGACATAGATTGAGATCCAGAGAGTATGTGGGTATTAGAGGAGTCATATTTGTGGGCTGGATTGTAGTAGATCAGCAAAGTAAGGTAGGAGGGGCAAGCTGAGGGTTTTAAAGACGATGGTAAGAAGTTCCTGTTTGATAAGGAGGTAGATGGCCCCACTGGAGGTTCATGAGGAGTGGAGAGACATGGACTGAAGTTTTTTTTAAATTTTGCATTGTTTTTCTTTTTCTTTTTGTTTTTTATTTTTTTTTTTCGAAAAATAATCCTGGTAGCAGAGCAGTATTCACTTGAATGGGAGGGACTGGAAACTGTAAGTTTGTTGTGGGAAGGGAACATGTCTTCCATCTCTGTGTTATTCCACTCTATCTAGCACTTAGTACAGTACTCTGAACTCAATAAGTGATCAATAAATATCAATTGGAGACAAAGTCAGTAAGGAGGCCTGATACAGTAGTCAAGGTAGAATATAAGTGCTTGGATCAAAATAACAGTTTTGATGGTTAGAAAGAGGGAGATTCTAGAGGCGTGAAAGTAGAATAGACAAGATTTGGTGACAGAGCGAATATCTGGGTTGAATAAAGAGATGAGTTGAAGATAATGCCATTTTATGGGCTAATGAGACAGGGAGGATATTGTTGCCCAGAGTAATGGGAAAGACAGGGGTTGGAAAGAGTTTTTGTGGGAAGATGAATTTAAACTTGAGGTGTTGGCAGGACATCCAAGTAGAGATGACTTGAAGGCAGGGGGAAATGGGACACTGCAAAGAAGGAGGGAGGTCAGACCTTGGAGAGGTATTATGGTATTAAGACCTTTCTATATGTCAAAGCATTGTTTTCAGTTTTGTATTAGATATCAAGTCAGTAGCTTGAGCACAGTTCCTGGACCACTCTGGGCTTTCAATCTGTGCTGTGGTCCCTTTCATGAAAACTCATTGGTTTCTTGACATTTCTGAGTCACCCAAAATGCCTTTCTCCCACTGAAAGACCCTATTGCCTGCAACCTTCACTACTCATCACTTTAATGAATACAACAGGAAGGACAGAGGCAGCAAGCAGCATGTGACCTCCAGAAAATTTAGGACACGCAGAGGATGGGTGTCAAATTGTATTTGTTGGACTCTGAGTTAGAAACCCAAAATACTGTTCTTCTATCCTGTTGCTCTGATTGGTTTTTACTTTTTGAATTCACCTCTGTTCTTGTCCTTTATTGTTTATGTATTTTCATGGTTTATAAATAACAAGTATTTTGAGTACTGACTGTGTGCAGAGGACTGTTCTAAGCACTTCGGAGAGCACAGTAAAACAGAGTCGGTAGACACAGCCCCAGTCCACAGTGAGTTTAGAGGGAGAGACAGACATTAATATAAAGAAATTACATATACATTCATTAATGCTATAGGTCTGAGAGTGGAGTGAATAAAGGCTACAAATCCAAGTGCAAGGGTGAGTCAGAAGGGAGTGGCAGATGAGGAAATGAGGGCTTTGCTGGGGAAGGCATCTTGGAGGAGATGTGAATTTAATAAGACTTAAAGTCAGGAGAGTTATCATCTGTCAGATATGAAGGGGGAGGGAGTTGCAGGATGGGGGTGAGGGGTCGGCTGAGAGATTTAGTAAAATGAGTGGATTGGCATTAGAGGAGCAAAATGTATGTGCTTCTCAAAGTGTGTGTAGGAGTTGTAGTAGAATATCAGAGAGGTAAGGCAGGAAGCGGCAATGGTGATTGTTTTTTTTTTTTAAAGCCAATGGTAAGGACTCTCTGTGAGAATCAGAGGGGGATGGTAGGATACGGAACCACTGGAGGTTCTTGAGTGAGAAAACAAGAGCGGAAAGGGTTAGAGAAAAATGATCTGAGCAGCAGGATGAAGTGTGGTCTGAAGTGGAGAGAGGCAGGGAGATCAGCAAAGAAGTTGGTGCAATAATCAAGGGAGGCTAGGATAAGTGCTTGGATCAATGTGGTAGCCATTTGGACTGAGAGGAAAAGGTAAAGTTTAGCGATGTCGTGACAGGATTTGGTGTACGATCAAATATGTGGATTGAATGACAGATGAATCGAGGGTAACACCAAAGTTATGGGCCTGTGAGACAGGGAGAATGGTGGAGCTTTTGAAAGTGATGGGGACATGTTAAGCTTGAGGTGTCCTTGGGACATCCAAGTAGTGATGTTATGAAGGCAGAAGGAAATATGCCACTGCAGAGAAAGAGAAAGATCAGAGCTGCAGATATAGATTGGGGAATAATCTGCTTAATGAAGGTAGTTGAGCCCATGGGAGTTAATGAGTTCTCCAAAGGAGTGGGCATAGATGGAGAATAGAAATTCCCAGAGTTAGGGGATGGGGGATAGATTAAAAAGTCCATGAAAAAGACTGTGAGAATGAGGGGTCAGAAACATAGGAGGGGAAACAGGAGAAGAGAGTGTCAGCAAAGCCAAGTTTTGATAATGTTTACAGGAGAAGGGGATGGTCTGCGGTGTCAAAGGCAGCCAAGAGGTCGAGGAGGAATAGGATGGAAGAGGCACCATTGGATTTGTCAAGAAGCAGATTTCTAGTGACCTTTGAGAGGGTAGTTTTGACAGTTAATTTCCTTATGTGTTTGTTTCCAGTTCCCACTCCTCCCTTTTAATTTTACTCTGTGAAGACCTTGAGGGCAAGGAATCATATACAGCGTGGCTCATTGGAAAGAGCTCGGGCTGGGAGTCAGAGGTTGTGGATTCTAATCCTGACTCTGCCATTTATCATCTGTGTGACTTTGGGCAAGTCACTTAACCTCTCTGTGCCCCAGTTACCTCATCTGGTAAATGGAAATTAAAACTGTGAGCCCTACGTGGGACAACCTGATTACCTTGTATCTACCCAGTGCTTAGAACAGTGTTTGGCACATAGTAAGTGCTTAACAAATACAAATTATTATTATTATATGCAATGCTCTCCAATGTATTCTTTCCCAGCACTTACTACAGTTCTTTGCAAACAGCAGACCCTCAGTAAATGCTTTTACTATCAGTAAATCAATCAGTGGTATTCCCTGAGAGCTTACTGTGTGCTATGTACTTGATTGGTTGATATGTAAGGAGCATGTCATGAAAGTATAAACACCTACAGCGATGGAAAATTCTGTAACCCAAGGAGACTGGATGGCTGATTTTGTTGAGAATGCTAATTGCCTCTTTTAAATTTCAAACAGTTCCCCTCGGGAGAGCTCAAGGGGAAAAAGAGAATTCTTTCAGACATGATTCTGACCTGACAATACATCTTGATTACCTCATACCATGCATTCCACGATTCTGACCTTGTCTATTGCAGGATGTTCTTTCTGAGGGATAGCTTTGTCCACCTGATCTTCTTCCCAAACTTAATCCAGCAAAAGGCAGTTTTTAGGACTTATTCATGTTGAGACTGAGCATGAAAAGGAAATACCTGGGAGATCGGAAGGTTTTGCTTTTCTCATTGAAGAGTTGATTTGCACCAATACACCAGAGGTGTGTTGACCTACACTTGGACAGCGTCAATCTGACTGCATTTTTATACAGTTGCCTAGAATCCACTTTATTGATTTGCCTTGAGCACAACTACTAAAACCCATAGGCTTCATAATTCAGCAGCTATCTCAGAGGTAGCTAGAGTTGTAGTACAGTGAGGTAAAAAAGCATTTGGACTAGTAATTTTCTCTCCTACTTGCTGAGAGAGATTGCTGAAGGGAGAGGTAGCCCCTCTGGGTAGAACTGTTGGACAGACTGATTTTTCCATGAATTTGGTTTGTTTTCACCAATTTCTTTCCAGAGGTGTGAGATCAGAGCCTCTTGTAGGACACATTCAGATTGGGAATAAATGACTAATGGAAGTTCCCACAGGGATGAGGGCAGAAATTGGAAGCAAAGCATAACAAGACTTGAATAAAGCATTGTTTGAATCTTCTTAATGCCACAAGGCTGGATTTGCATTTTTATTCGATGAATTTGAGATCCCATCCCAGTGTATTGAGAATTTTGAGTGCATGTCACCTCAAAATTCAAAACAACAATTTTACCTGGGGTGAAAGGAAAGTGAATTCCATAGCAGAGGTCAAGTCAAAATGACTGGAGTCCTATTTCATCAACTTGTTTCTCTCAATCAGTGGAAGGAAATCAAATGATCAGTAGAATGTCTTTAGGCAGGTGCTTAAAAAACACATATTCCTCTTTAGCACTCATGAATATATAATATATGTGTATTCAGTTATTGACATCACTAGTTGTAATCTTTTTAGGTCTCCTCTGTGAGACTGTAAGCTACTCATGGGCACAAAATATGTCATCTCTTCATTCTGAATTTCCCTAACACCTACTACAGTGCATAGCAGAGGGAGATGCTTAAGAAATTCTGCTATGTATATATATATAAGATAATCATGTTGGACACAGTCCTTGTGGCCCAAAGGGCTCACAGTCTTAATCCCCATTTTGCAGATGAGGAAACTGAAGCACAAAAAAATGAAGTGGTTTGCCCAAGGTCACACAGTAAACAAGTGGCAGATCTGGGATTAGAACCCAGGTCCTCTGACTCTCAGACCCGTGTTCTTTCCACTGAGCCACACTATTATTCATCTGTATAAGTGTGTATGGATATAATAATAATAATGCTGGTATTTGTTAAACGCTTACTATGTACCAAGCACTGTTCTAAGTACGTGGGGCTCACAGTTTTCATCCCTATTTTACAGATGAGCTAACTGAGACACAGTGAAATGAAGTGACTTGCCCAAAGTCACACAGCTGACAAGTGGCAGAGCCGGGATTAGAACCCATGACCTCTAACTCCCAAGCCCTGGCTTTTTCCCCTGAGCCACGCTGCTTCTCTAAGCAGTTGCAGGGTTAATATAATAACAATATTATCAAATGTAGGCAGAAATATGTAAGAGGAGATTTGACTAGCTGGAAAAAAAAAAGCACTGAACATAGAAAGTTTGTAGCTTTTATTGTTTACTCTTCACCTCTGGTATAATGGAAAGAGGAATCTTAGATGATAAAAGCCACACTTACTCTCCATAAACCTAGATGTATGGATGGATTTATCACTAATATTCCAAGATTGGATGAGATATGATCTTACTCAAAGGTTTAGAGACTACAAAAATGTCAACACGACTGCAGGATGGAGAGATAGATTTGCTCTTCATTTTGTTGCGTTATATTGTGGGGTGGTATTAAAGGAGTAAGTCAGACCGTCTAATTAAAACTTTATCCTGTACAAAAGTTAAAAAGTGGAATCACAGTTCCGCCTTTCATGTTATTTTCTGACAGTGTGCAGATAACTTCAGAGACAAGCTTGAGCTGTCAAAATAATTTATATATATATTAAATGTCAATGCAACTCAGGAAGAAGATAAAAATTTGCTTTCAATATGACATTTATATGCCAGCGCTTGATTTAGATATGCAGAGGTAGCAAACCATGTTCGCTGAAAGTAACTATGCAGCATATTTCTAAACATGATGTCCCATTTATGTTCAAAATGATGTGGACTGAATCAATTAGGAGAAGCAAGTGATTCCAAGAAGTAGTTTAAAAAAGCTGTGGAGTTGCTTAGTAACCTGATGCTATACTTCATCTCCCAAAAGAGCTGTAAAGCTGTCAGATTTGGTAATGGAGAAGCTTCCTGAAATGAATCAGCTCCCATGAGCTCTGTCAAGAACACGGTCATATTAAATATGTTAGACTTCACTGTCAGGAGCGGTGCATAGGCACTTAGTAATACCTGTAGAAGGACGGGATCAGGAAATGTGACTTTTAGTTGTGCTTTGACATGAAAATCTTGTTTAGTTTCCTAGGT
The DNA here is from genome assembly GCF_004115215.2 of Ornithorhynchus anatinus. NCBI lineage: Eukaryota > Metazoa > Chordata > Mammalia > Monotremata > Ornithorhynchidae > Ornithorhynchus > Ornithorhynchus anatinus. Next base: position 33,302,543 of record NC_041745.1, read on the forward strand.
GCGATTATGTTGTCACATAGGAGAATGCACGGTATCCACTAACCTGAAGAGAAATTCTGCCTCAGTGCTTGGCATTCCTTTTGTTCTTACCTGACAGTAATCTGCTGCAATTTGCCCTACCGATACCGAGAATTTTCGCATTTCATGACGAATGCCCTGTACAGAAGTGATGTAGCTCAGTAATCAGGAGCAGCCAGTCATCTGATGCATGTGACTTCAAAGCTGTAAAAAAGGGAAAAATGTTGGGGGTGAAAGGAAAGGCAACAGTGTTTGTTGTCTCTTAAGGGGAGTGATGGGAGTGGGGGAGAGAAACAATTGAAATCGATCCAGCAATGGGGATAGTTTCAAAATAACTTGTGTCCAAAGGAAACTAGAAATCTAAGAGGCCTCAGAGTATTTGCTGGTATTTTCCAACGCTTCATGCCAGGCGAAAGTGAGGCATACAGAAGCCTGCATCATGGCCCGCTATTCAATTGGAGCAAATACTTGGGGAGCAGCGTGATCTTCTTCTCACTGTGTCTTGTTCTCACCTGTCCCACTGTCAACCCTTGGCCCACATCTTACCTCTGACCTGAAATGCCCTCCCTCCTCACATCTGCCAAACAATCACATTTCCCCACTTCAAATCCCTACTGAAGGCTCACTTCTTCCAGGAGGTCTTACCAGACTAACCCCCCCTTTTCCTCCACTCCCCCTCCCCTAGCCATCACCCCGATTCTCTCCCTTTGCTCTACCCCTCTCCACAACACTTGAGTATATATACATATTTATAATTCCATTTATATTAACTATGTGCATATATCTATAATGCTATTTATTTATATTGATGGTATTGATGCCTGTCTACTTTTGTCTGTCTCCCCCCTTCTAGACTGTGAGCCCATTGTTGGGTAGGGATTGTCTCTATCTGTTGCCGAATTGTACTTTCCAAGCGCTAAGTCTAGTGTTCTGCAATTGTCATTTAGTAAGCGCTCAATAAATATGATTGAATGAATGAATAACTTGGTAGAAAGTGCATAGATCTGGTAGAGAGGAGAGTGGGTTTCTAAACCTAACTCTACCACTTGCCTATTGTGTGACCTCAAGCAAATCACTTAACTTTTCTGCGCTTCAGTTTCCTGATATGTAAAATGGGGACAAGATACCTGTGCTCCCCCCTCTCCTTTAGACTGTGAGCCCCATGTGGCCCACCAAATGAAGAGGGTACACTCTGCTTATGCAATTTGCAGCTCTTTCACAATTTAGGGAGCACTGAGGAGATACCACCATCACCATCTTCAAGAAGAAAGGTGAAAAATCAGGTTTTAGCCCTTGTCAAATCATCCTATCGCTCTCCTTTGGAAGATGACCGTCCTGCCTAATGGAGGACAGCTTGATACCTTAGTTCAGTGGCTTTCCTGGTGGGCCAGGCCAGATCTGACTCTTTCAGATTGCCACCCATCTCAGGGTGGCACCTGGAGAGTTTCTAGTACTCTACCGATCTTAGGTACGGGAGGGAGAGTCAAGTAGAGGTCTACCCATTTCATTCCTAGCTTGGGCAGTGGCTAGTGAGTGGAAGGCAATCTGCTACAAGTCACTACCAGAAATATTGCAGTTGGAGATCGGGGAGTTCTGGGAAAGATGTGTCCGTGGTGGCGCTATGTGTCGGAAATGACTCGACGGCATAAGACAAGATTCATTATTAAGTGCTTATAATATGCCAAACGCTACACTGAGCACTGGGGTGGATATAAGATAATCAGATCAGTCATAGTCCTTATCCCACATGGTCCTCACAGTCTATTTATGATATTTGTCAAACCCTTACTATATGTCAAATACTGTACTGGTATAAAGTTAAAACAAGTCTAAAAAAAACGGGAAAACAAGTATTTAACCTCCATTTCACAAGCAAAAAAAGTAAAGCACTGCGATGGTAAATGGCTTGCCCTAGGTCATATAGTCAGCAAGCAGTTAACTGATGCCTGCCTATTGAGAAATTTTAATTCAGTATACATGTTCACAAAGAATAGGTTTACCACATTAATAGAGCTGAGTAAGGTTTGGCTCTCGGCTGTGTGTTACCTCTCTCTTTCTCTTTTTGAAGGATACGCTAAAGGCATAGAGAGAAAGATGAGCATAGATTTTCCCCCCATGACATAAAATCTGTACAGATGACAATTTCTAATGAATTCTCTCTGATTCTGTGCTATTAGGAGCTGTAATTGAGAAGGTTTTAATAATTGTTCCTTATGTTCTTCGCAAAAAGATAACGTTTGATCCTGTAACACTAGTTCCTTTGTTAGAAGTCATAAATATATGATGAGCAGCATATTTTCTCTCAAATTAATGACAGCTTTTAACCTAAACCTATATATTGAATTATAGTAAGTGCTTAAGAGAGTGGTACTTAAAGTGTGGCAATTTAATGGGTAATTAATTTATTTGTAATACATAAAGTAGTCATGGGACCAGTTATGACAATAGCAGTCAACACTCATCTAATACAGGCATGAGATTTATGGAACTCTAAATTATAATGCTCTTGATTTAATCGTGGGACTCATCTTTATTAATCTTGATGTAAATTCACCCTCATCTACTGGTAACTTTATGGAGAGTTGCATTTGTCATCAGAAAACACAAATAATGTCACTATAAGAAGACAGAGTAACTTTTAGGCATATTAATGTGCGGTGTAATTTTATGAAGTCCACAACTTCAGTGTACATTTACCTACTCAGGTGGCTCTATTTTTAGAGCTTTCCACTGTACAAATTCACTTTCTTCCAAACCAGATATTAGTACAGCAGCTTACTGTGAAGTCTAGTAAGTCCTTTTCTCACAGTGTGAATATGTACAGATGTGTTGGGGTATAATGTTTGGTTGAATTTGTAGTAGAGCTAAGAGTATTTATTAAGTGTTTGTGAGCAAGAGCAAAGTACTGAGCACTTTCCCTCAGGAGGCTACTGTCATATATATATTTATATATTTAATTTTAAAGCAAATATGTTTGTGAAATTCACTTTGTATTTTAATTTGTTTAATATTTATTGTACACCTTCATTTGTCACTTGGTTCAACTAAAAGGCATTGGCCTTCCATCCGGGAGGTTATAGTTTGATGGAGTTATCCTTTGGTTTGAAGATGAGTCAGAAAATCCCTGCTACTCTGACCTTCCCTGCTCCAGGCAGATACCAACCAGGGACACAGGATAAGGAATCCTATGAGAATTTCCTTCCACCTATTTCCCCCTTGATGTTTTGGTCTTATATATTTTACCCCCATTGAGACTGTGGCTTCTAGTGTCGCTGCTGCTCTTTGGCCTTAGTTCCGTCTCTGTGTCCAGAGGACTCACGGTTATGTTAGGATCCTTGCTGGGGGAATGGTAGAAAGTGAGCAGAAGATATTGATGGTAACTCCGGTTCTGCCACCAGCAGGCTGTGAGATGTGGGGCAAGTCACTTCACTTCTTTGAATAATAATAATAATGGTATTTGTTAAGCACTTACTATGTGCAGAGCACTGTCTAAATGCTGGGGTAGATACAGGGCAATCAGGTTGTCCCACATGAGACTCAGTTAATCCCCATTTTACAGATGAGGTAACTGAGGCCCAGAGAAGTTAAGTGACTTGCCTAAAAGATCACACAGCTGACAAGTGGTAGAGCTGGGATTTGAACCCATGACCTCTGACTCCCAAGCCCGGGCTTTTTCCACTGAGCCATGCTGCTTCTCCGTGATTCAGAAACTGAATCAGTTTCTTCATCTGTAAAATGGGAACAATGTTACCTGCCTTTCCTTACTTCATAAGTATGTAGTGAGGACACAGTGATATGACTGCTGATACTATTGAATGAAAGTAGCTTGGAAAATAAATGGTAGTATTACCCCACTTTGGGGATCTTCTGGACTGGTTTAAGCTAATACTGACTCTACTTTCATTCATTCAATTGTATTTATTGAACACCTATTGTGTGCAGAGCACTGTAGTAAGCCCTTGGGAGAGTATGATATAACAATAAACAGACACATTCCTTGCCTAAAGTGATCTTACCCTCTAGAGGGGAATATGGACATTTATATAGATAAATAAATTACAGATAGGTACGTAGGTGCTGGGGGCTGGGAGGGTGGATGAATAAAGGGAGCAAGTCAGGGTGCCAGAAGGGATGGGGAGAAGAGGAAAGGAGGGCTTATTTAGCGACGGTCTCTTGGAGGAGATGAGCCGTAATAAGACTTTGAAGGAGGGGAGAGTAATTGTCTGTCGGATATGAGGAGGGAGCACATTCGAGGCCAGAGGCAGAAGTAGAGGCAGAGGCTGATCTTGATACTGAAAATCCAGGATAGTGTTAACGATGAACGTTATTAACAAGATTGTTCATATTTGAGAAATTGATTTGAACCAAACATCTCTTTGCTTTAGGTCTCACCTAAAAAGAGCCATCGATTGCAGTGGCCTCCACTTTCCCTAAGCCGGATGGGCTTGAAACCAATAGTAAAAATAGGAAATATGCATATAGATTTTCCTCTTTTACAAGTCCCGGGGAGGCGAGATTGATTGCCTTTTGGAGCGAGAGTCAAGACCATCTATCTTTCAAGCACTGATGTAGCCTGTTTGAGAGAGTTCACGGTAGGGTCATGGACAAAAGTTTCTTTAATGTTTTGATTATTGTATTTATGGCTCCAGAGACTCAAACAAAATCTGATAAAATCAAAGGGTAATTTCCTCCCCTGCAACAAGTTTGTAGTGCTCAATCCATCAATAACTAGGCACTGAGCCCCATCGGGGTAAGAGCCCATGCCACACCCACTTTGTGGGAACACCTTAAAGACGATGAATTGGGCAATTATCCAAATGATTCAAGGGGAAATTGAACCAACTACTTTTACCTTGATTTTTAGGTACAAGCGTTTGAGAGTCTACACTACCTGAATAACTGCCTCCACGTCACATTTTCCTGACTACTGAAAGACAAACCTAGGAGACCCATTAAAGATTATCCATTAGGGCAGGAAAATTGGCTCACTTATCGAATGAGGCAAGAAAAACTTAATATGTTTCTTGTTGGGAGAGGTAAGACCTGTCTCAGTGGTAGCTGGGGCTGGGGCAGGCACAGCAGCTGCAATAATAAGTAAAATGAGGCTAAAAATAATAGTAATAGTAATGATAATAATGGTATTTATTGAGTGCCAAACATTGTGCTAAGGGATGGGCTTGATTCAACATAAGCAGATCTATCCCCAGCCCTCACTCTTTTCTTAATCAGAGATTCTCCTGGAATCTCCAAAGTGATGGAGGTTGTTGGTTAACTCATAATTGGGTGGGAGGTCACTAAAATAATTTCTACAGGAAGAGATTTTTTTATCCAGTCTGAGGAGATTTCAGTCCTTCAGTCAGTTTCTTCCTCACTCACCAGTCAGAGGACAAGCCCACCAAAGCTCGGGCACAATAGCCTCAGAGTTAGCAACAAGCCGTTTCAGCATGCAGAGATTTTTATTCGCATCACAGCTACTCATTTATTCTGGAATAGGAACATGTGGAGGCAGAGACCTGGAACTGATGAAGACTTGCAATCTCTTGCAGCTTTATGTTCCCACAATGCTAAGTGAGAACAGCAACCTTAGAGTGAAGGTCTCCTTCATAAGCTCAAATATCATTGCTGCTCCACAAACACCGAATCCAAAATTAAATAGGAACAAAGCTTGGTCCACTTCCCCAGACTGGGGTGTTTTGTGATGTATACTAATTTAAATGGCAGGAAACGTCCCCCCCCCCAAAAAAAAAACAACCTTAAGTAAATATTCTACACAAAATCAGATCTAGGCACACTTGTCTAGAAATAATTATTGGTCATAGATGACTCATTACATCTCCATTAAGACCTTCATTGAATTTTCTTTGGTGCTACCCAGATAAGCAACATTCATCTGTAATTCCCTACTTATCAGAAGAACTGGAAATGCATTTCAGCACTGAATACCAACCATAGCTACAGAGAGCTATCTCTGAATTTGAAGATGACTGCTGTGGAAAAAACACTCACTATCACTATGTGAATATCATATTTTGCCGAAGAGTCCATTGGCCACTTGAAGGTTAAGTCTGCTGTTGAGAATGATGGATGAATTTCACTCCTCAAAACTTCAGGACCAAAGGAGGATCCATATGAAAGATTTGACTGTAACTCTAGCAATTTGAATGGCTCATCTGCTGTCTGTATTCCCTGCCATTCATCCTACTGAGAGCTCACCTCCTCCAAGAGGCCTTCCCAGACTGAGCTTCCCCTTTTTTCCGCTGCTCCCTCTCTGACCCCCCCTTCCCCTCTCCTCAGCTAAGCCTCCTTCCCCCGCTTTCCCTCTGCTCCTCCTCCTCTCCATTCCCCTCCCTTCAGTGCTGTGCTCATTTGTATATATTTTTATTACCCTATTTATGTTGTTAATGAGGTGTACATCCCCTTGATTCTATTTATTACGATTAAGTTAATTTGTTTTTGTCTGTCTCCCCCAGTTAGACTGTAAGTCCGTCAATGGTCAGGGATTTTCTCTATCTGTTGCTGAATTGTACATCCCAAGTGCTAGTACAGTGCTCTGCACACACTAAGCACTCAATAAATACTATTGAATGAATGTTCTTACTTTTTCCTAATGTCTTTCAGCCTCTTGATTTTCCCCAAACCTCTGCTCTAGTTGAATAACACCACTCCTGTTTGCCGCACACCAGGCCGGTTTGACTGCTTTCACCAACCCACTGCTGTACTGTATTGAGGAAGCCTAGGTTTTACTAGGACTTTATCTGTTTCTGCCAAACCACTCAGCAGCTCCTTTGGTATTTCTGCTGCTTCCATCTTCTGCTCATGTCCTGCCCAGAGAAGCTGTGTTACAATCAGCTGCAACTCAAATCTGATTAACTGCTGGGAGAACAATAAGAGATGCAATATGACAGCAATAAGCGGCACTAATGTTGACATTGGTTACAATACTGACAAGTCTTCCAGAGGCTGTTTCCACTGAAGTGGCTTTAGCCAGCTTTTTGCATAAGTAGCAATAACCTCAGAGCAATGCATTTCTTAAATGAACAGTCATAGAAGGTGCTCCAGAAGCTATCAAGTTTTATTGGGAAGTTGATTGCTTTTATTTCCAGCTGTACAGGTATAGTGAATCAAACAGAAGAGAGTTCACCGAGGTTGCAATCTTCACTGCTTTTTACCCTGTGGAGCAAGTCCCAATTAGAAACTCACCTCTTCTTCATTTATTTATTTGATTGATTTAAGGTCTTTCCTCTGAAGAGCTTAAGGCATCACCCATGGAAGTTCTTCAAACAAACCCCATTCTTCATTTGTTATAAATTACAGAGGAAAGTGGGGGAAAGAGACAATGTACTTGTCCTTGCAAAAATAAACCCAGTCGAGGTGACCATGAATAGCCACCTGCTGATAATCCAAACGTGAGGAAAAACTTTCAAGTCAGCAACCTCAGCAGTCAGGTACAGATCTGTATATTTGGCATTTAATTTCTCTTTTTTAAAAAATTATATCAATTTTCTTACTCTTCAATGTTTTATCTATTTAGCCATTGGTCACCCCTCACCCTTCCCATTGATTGTATTCTGCTTGAGGGTCGAACTTTATTTATACCATATGGTTATACAACATAGTGTGGTCAGTGGAAAGAGTCCGGGCTTGGGAGCCAGAGATCATGGGTTCTAATTCCGTCTCTGCCACATAATAATAATGTTGGTATTTGTTTAGCACTTACTATGTGCAAAGCACTGTTCTAAGTCCTGGGGGGATACAAGGTGATCAGGTTGTCCTACGTGGGACTCACAGTCTTTATCCCCATTTTACAGATGAGGGAATTGAGGCACCGAGACGTCGTGACTTGCCCAAAGACACACAGCTGACAAGTGGCGGAGTTGGGATTAGAACCCATGACCTCTGACTCCCAAGCCCGGGTTCTTGTCACTGAGCCATGCTGTCCACTGTGTGACTTTGGGCAAGTCACTTACCTTCTCTGGGCCTCAGTTCCCTCATCTGTAAAATGGGGATTAAGACTCTGAGCCCCACGTGGGACTACCTGATTACCTTGTATTCCCCACCCCCCAGTGCTTAGAACAGTGCTTGGCACATAGCACTTAACAAATCCTATCACCATCATCATAGTAGATAGAGCACGGGCCGGGGAGTAAGAGGTCATGGGTTCTGATCACAGTTCTGACACTTGTCTACTGTTTGACCTTGATCAAGTAATTATGATATTTAATTATGATATTTATTAAGCACTTACTATGTTCCAGGCACTGTGCTAAGCACTGGGGTGGGTACAAGCAAATCGAGTTGGACACAGTCCCTGTCTCACATAGGGCTAACAGTCTCAATCCCCATTTTATAGATGAGGTAACTGAGGCCCAGAGAAGTTAAGTGACTTGCCCAAGGTCACAGAGCAGACTAGTGGCAGAGGTGGGATTTGAATCCATGACCTTCTGACTCCCAGACCCGAGCTCTGTCCACTTGTAGCTTCTCTAATCACTTATCTTCAAATCACTTAGCTTCTCTGGGTTTAAGTTAACTCATCTGTAAAATGGGTAGTGAGACGGTGAGCCCCACATGGGACAGGGACTGTGTCCAACATAATTTGCTTGTATCCACCCCAGTGGTTAGTTCAGTGCCTGGAACATGATGAGTGCTTAACAAATACCATAATAATTATTATTATTCCTTAAGAGTCTAGTTGAGGAGACATGCAGTACAGTGTTCTGAAAACAGGTGTGTAAATATAGCACTTCACACACAAGATACTCACTACAGCATTCTATACAGAGCAGACGGTGTAGCACTCTGCCCACAGATGCCCAGGTCAGTGTTTTTCACAAAAATGACACCCAGTTCAGGACTTGCATACATTCTCATTTCTACGCTCTGTACACAACAAACATTCAGAATAGGATTGTAGTCAAAATATACTGCAAAATTGCTGCTTCTGATAATATTCAAGGGCAATTGAGCAGGGGGTGTTGGTGTCTCAGAACCAGATTGTTGGAGGGAATATTTAAAACTCACTGGTCCATCCCCAACCCCCTAATTGACTGCCATCCCAGGCAGAAGAATGAATACTTCATTTTTTCAATGCTGTCCACGAAATATTGGGAGAGTGATGTGGCGAGATTTTAAGCAAGATTGAAAATGATGACCAAAGATGGACTGACCACAAAGGGACAAGGTTGTTTCTCTGGGGTCCTAAACCCCCAGGGAGTCACTGTCCAGGCGAAGTGGCCATGGTCCCTAATGCACCCCCTGGATCTAAGCCAGGCTAGTGGACAGTGACTTATTCACCTATTTGAGGTGGATGGATGCTTCTGGAGTACCAGGCTTCCGGAGTGGACCAGCTTCCATTTGATAAATTGCCCCCTTGGATTGTGCTAAATGGTATCTGGATGAGTTAATTACATTGCATAGATAAGTGTTTTGCAAACAGCCAGTCCTTCATTCCCATTGGTTCTTCCTATGCCTTGTGCAGTTCATTATTTGTTTTCACGGGGTTATTTTTACCGTTGTTTGATTCATAGGAACCTCCCTAGATTCTAATAAACTCCCAGGCCAGTGGGCATTCATTATTATTACCCAAATCCTCACTATGGGAAGGATGAGAAATCTTTAAAGGAGAAACCAGGGATTCCAATGGGAATTCTTTCACAGGGGTGTCTTTTACCAGTTATCTTCAAGTGGTGCTCTAAGAAAGTGCAGTAAATAAGAGTCAATAACATTTGAGTGCCCCTTGTATGCAAAGCATTATACTAAATGCTTGGTAAATTACAGATAGTCATAATGCCCTTGGCATTTATGTGTTTTCAGTAAGCATCAACTTCTTAAAACCAAATGTCAACAGGCCTAGGAGTCGGAGGACCTGGCTTGTAATTCCAGCTCTGCTACCTTTTTTTTTAAATGGTGTTTGTTAAGAGTTTACTATGTGCTCTCTTGCTGTGACCTTGGACAAGTAAGCACAGAGTAATTGCTTAATAAATACCTTTTTAAAACAAGGAGAGAGAGCTGGGATTAGAATCCAGGTCCTCTGACTCCTAGGATTGCTGATTTTGTAAATTTGGTTTTAGGAAATTATTTACTCAAAATACAAACATGTTAGGGGCATTATGACTGTCTAGCTTACAGAGCACTTAATAACCTGCTGTATGACCTTGGGCAAGCAATTTCTCTGCACCTCAGGCTTCTCATCCGTAAAATGGGGTTACATATCTGTTCTTCCTCCTACTTCCATGGTGAGTCTTATCTGGGACAAGGACTATGTTCTACTGGATTATTTTATATCTACCCCAGGGCTTAGAACAGTCTTGTTTTATGCTCTCGACCCCATGGACACATTTCTCATGGAACTTCCCACTTCCACTGCCATTATTCTTGTAGTGTATCCATAGAGAACATTAAAAGGTTTTAACAAGTACCTTATGTGTTAATAGCATTAAATAAAATAATACACATATATATATGTGTGTATATGCATTCAATGGTATATATTGAGCACCACCTGTCTGCAGAGCACTGTACTAGAGGCTTGGGAAAATACACGGCAAGTCAGTACAGCTTCTCCACCCTTTAAGGAGCTTCCAAATCTAAGATCAAAGATCAAATTTCATTTTTTATTGCATTTTTAAATTTTTATCATTTTATTAACATGGCTGTAGACCCAGGACTCGTTGATGGAAACTGGTAGGTCAGAAAAGTACAAAAGGGTGAGAAATAGCTTAATTAGGGCTCAGCTTTCTTATATGCTCCTGCAGGCTCCAGAGCTTGGACCTATCTTTACTAATTACTAATTTACTAATGAGAAGCAGCGTGGCGCAGTGGAAAGAGCACGGGCTTTGGAGTCAGGGCTCATGAGTTCGAATCCCAGCTCTGCCACTTGTCAGCTGTGTGACTGTGGGCAAGTCACTTAACTTCTCTGTGCCTCAGTTCCCTCATCTGTAAAATGGGGATTAAGACTGTGAGCCCCACGTGGGACAACCTGATTCCCCTGTGTTTATCCCAGCGCTTAGAACAGTGCTCTGCACATAGTAAGCGCTTAACAAATACCAACATTATTATTATTATTAATGACCTAGAAGGAAAATGAACACTGTGTTTGTGAAGCTGGGAAAGTATCTAACCGAAGTTGCCACAATAATAGGAAAAGAGAGATTGAAAAGACGAAGCCCCAAAGGACCTGACCTGGGGAAAAGAAGCGAGAAAATGGGATTCAGTTTGGAAAAATGCAGACCAGTGAGAGACTTAAAAGAAAAACCTGAAGCAAATATACTTCAGTAATGTCAAAGGAGGGAAGCTAGGTTTTACCATAAATGCGGCTTCTGAAATGTGACTACAAGTATTTTTTTCCCCAGATGTTTGTCAGCAGAAAAATTATGGGAAGTCATTTCAAACCAGGGTGTTTCTACTGAGAGCCCAAGTTAAGATGCAGGCTCAAGAGGGGCTGGGTAGAATGAACAACCTATAATGGCAGCTGGAAAAATCCAAGTAGCCAACCATTCAAATGCAATAGTAAAACATTTATTATTACACTGCATAGTAATAGTTCAAAACGTTGTGTCTTGCCACACTGTTGTGGTTTTGTATGATAATATCAAGGATGGGCAATGTTGACCACAGCATTCGTTTAATTCTCCTTCTCCGACCCTTTCTCTACTTGATGAAGGATAAGAGATCTTTGTTCTTCATAGTAATGAAATATGTTCGAGTTATTTTAATTGGCACCCCCCAAGAGAAAGGATGGATTATAATTAAAGAATTCTATTGATTTTTCAGGGGCTCCTAGGAACACATTACACATTGATGCCAGTAGATATTCAGTTATTTTGAGAGGTAGTGAGGTCTAAGCCTTGGGCTTAGGAATTAGTAACTCTAAATTATAACTCTAGTACGGATGGTAACTTCTTTTGGCCATAGGCAATTGGATTTAACACAGTTTCCTTCTCCATAAGTGGAAAGAATAATGCTTACCTGCCCTGAAGACAAGTTGATTGAATTAAAATCTAGTTTGTGGAACCCTAGGGAAAAATGAACTTGGGACTTCAGTCTCTATTGTACAGTTTATACGTGAACTGAATTCAAATTACAGGACCACAAATCTAATCCACAGTTTCTCTTCTGGAATGGCTCCTTTGAGATGTCTAGGGTTTGAACATGATATCCACAAAAGAAACTGTCATTCCAAGGAACCAGACTGTATCACTTTATATGCAAGCTTCACTGAGTACCCTCTGCCTGCATGATAAAACTCTAGATGCTGAAAGCAACGTCTAAGGAATCAACATCAAAGTCCCACCCTTGGCCTGGTCCACTGGCTCACCTAACCAATGCCTATTTCTTATGGAAAATTCTCTTCAGAGGAAGATTTTTATCTACTTGTTCTTAAGGGTATGGATATGTACTCCCATTTGGCTTTGGCTACAAAAGATAGGCTCAGATAGAGCAGCTTTAATACAAAGGTACTCCAATGATGAAGGAACAATGTAAGCTTTCAATCATTTGTAAAATATCATCAATCAAGCATATTTATTGACCACCTTACCAAGTGCAGAGTGTACTTGGGAGAATACAATATGACAGAATTGGTAGACACATTCCCTGGCCACAAGGAACCTACAGTCTAGAGGGCAAGCTTAGCCTGAAATGTTCTCTCTTAAAGATCTGTCCATTGATTGTTGCTTTCATTTCTGTTGGTTCTATGGACAGGTATCACTTGATTAACATTTTTTCTACTAAAAAGAAAGTGCCTGGTAAGTGTCCTATTCATCTTCAAAGCCTGAGCAGCATCGCCTAGTGTGTAGAACTGGAGCCTAGGAGTCAGAAGGACCTGGGCTCTAATTCCAGCTCTGACACTTGTCTGCTGCATGACCTTAGGCCGGTCCCTTGACTTCTCTGGGCCTCAGTTACATAATATATAAATGGGGATTAAGACTGAGAGCCTCATGTGGGGAAGGGATTATGTTCAACCTGATTGGCTTGTATCTACCCCAGCATGTAGCACAGTGCTTGATGCATAGTAAGCACTCAATATATACCATTATCATTATTATTATTATTGTTATTGTTATTATTATTATTGTCACATCTTCTCCAAGAGACCTTCCTTGATTAAGCCAAATTTTGTCCAATTCCCTCTCCCTTGTGATGTCTAAACTTGGATCTGTACCCTTCGGTCAGTTGTTCATCCTATCCTCAGTTCCTCAACATTCATGTGTATATCCATAATTTATTTACTTATATTACTGCCTTTCTCCCGCTCTAGACTGTAAGTTTGTTGTAGATAGCAAATTTGTCTACCCAATTTGATGTACTGTACTCTCTCCCAAGCACTTAATACAGTGATCTCCAATCAGAGCACTGACTGATTGATCTTCCTGGGGTGAATCCACAAAGCAACACTTATGCTAATTTATTTAATCATTCCTTTTTCAGATTGTCTCAGTGGGATTGCTCTGGGTGCCTCTCATCTCCTCACCCTTCATTTCATCCTCTTGTACTCCTTTAGATTGATTAGTCAGTCAAAAGAGAAATGTCTCCTTCTGGGTTACAAACTGATTCCTCCAGTCTGATATTGCCTTCTGAATTTTTTTGTTGTTCTCCAGTTTTTCACTGAATTCTGATCTGTCCTTTGCTCCTTGGCAGCTTGCATAAAAAACATGAAACCACTTGGGGCTGGGTGAGCACTAAGTACCATTATTTTTTTTTAAAGCCATAATAGTCAGCATTCAAACGTATTAGTAATCATGTAAGTAATCATGATTTATAGACCCTTAGATAAATTTAGACTACTACCTGATTTAAGGGAAGTAAGTGGTCCTGTGAAAATATCACTTTTTCATGAGGTGTACAATAATGGACCATGGGGATAATCTATACAATGAATTCTTCTTGATATAAGATAAATGCTGGGGTTTATTTCAACATACAAAAAAAGACTCCCTATGATTATTAAAATTGAAAGTGTAGCTAAAGATCCATACAGTGTATATCTATATCTCTATAGAGAGAGAGAGATAGATATAAGTGTATATCTATAAATATATAGAGATATAGATATACACTGTATGTAAACAATATAAACTCTCTAAATATATATATATATGTACACACTGTATGTAAACAATATAAACTCTCTAGGAAAGTATATATATATACTTTCCTAGAGAGTTTATATTGTTTACATATATATATACTTTCCTAGAGAGTTTATATTGTCCTCAAATCCTGCTTTCTCTATCACTCCGTTTCTGCTTCTGGAATTTTATGTAGGGAGGAATTTACATATTGTGAGGATTGATGATAAATCATGGTCTAAAATCTCCCTCTATGGAGATTTTTTAAGAGCAGGGTAGGCAATCAGAATCATCACCACCATAATTATCATTGATGTTATCATTATGAGTGTTTTTTCAGCACCATCTGTGTGCCGGTTACCCTAATGAAAAGAGTACAGTCCTGGAAGTCAGAGGTCCTGGGTCCCAATCTCAGCTTTGCCTTGTGCCTTCTGTATGTCCTTGGGCAAGTCACTTGGCTTCTTTGTGCCTTAGTTTCCTCACCTGTAATGTGGGAGTCAAATACCTTTTCTCTCTTCATCTTAGACTGTGTTCCCCGTGTGGGATGGGAATGGTCACCTGATCATCTTGTATCTAAGCCAGTGCTTAATACAGTGCCTGGCACACAGTAAATTATGAATGCCACAATTAGTATGTAGAAAATCCCTCCTAAGTACTTGGGAACAAACACTAGCAGAGGAGAGACTGTTGCTGTCTTGAGGATATTACAGTCTAACGCTGAAAATAGGAATTGCAAACAAAGATAAAGAGTAGGAGCATAAATATAGCTGCTAGAAACAAAAGTGGATGAATAATGAAATCATTTTCTAGACTGTAAACTACCCCTCTAGATTGTAAACTCCTTGTGGGCAAGGAATTTGCCTGTTGTACTTTCCTAAATGCTTGGTATAGTGATCTGCACACACTAAGCACTCAATAAATACACTGATTAATTCAGTCACTGGTATTTTATTGAAAGAGATATGTATATGAGTGTTGATAGGAATGATGGGTTGTTACCACTAGTGAGGTAGGGTTTAGTTAGTGTGGTTTTAGAATGGATTTGAGGCTGTCTCTCCATCAACTTATTGCTCCCATTTCCCACCTTCCTGAAACTCTTCCTTCTCACATCCAGCACACGAATATATCTTCATAATATATCCCCCAACTCCTAGTGACACTTTAGCATGTCCAGGTCACCCAAGCACTTGGGTTCTCATACCCCTCCTCCCTCCCTTCCTTTTGCCCCGACCCTGTAACACTTACATTCAGATCGTTTTATTCTCTCACGTCCCCCTAACTGTACTTTATTTTTGCAACTCTCTTCCTCCCTAGATGGTAAGCTTGCTGATGCCAAGAAACCTTTTTTCCCGATGCCATTTTACTTGCTGAAAAGCTCTTAGTACAGTTCTCTGTACAGAAGCTGCATGGCACAGTGGATAGTGCTTGGGCCTGGGAATGAGAAGGTTGTGGGTTCTAATCCCAGCTCTCCCACTTGTCTGCTGTGTGGCCTTGAGTAAGTCACTTAACTTCTCTGGGCTGCAGTTACCTCATCTGTAAAATGGGGTTTGAGACTGTGAGCCCCATGTGGGACAGGGACTGTGTCCAACTTGATTTGCTCGTATCCTACCCAGGGCTTAGTACGGTGCCTGGCACAGAGTAAGCACTTAATAAATAACCACAATTATCATTATTTCTACAGAATAATAGCTCAAATAGAGATTGGTTAATTTGGAAGATCTGAGAGGGTAGAGAGTTTGTCTGGGGAGGGATGTAGATACTGGTTCAGAGATGGCAGAGCTGAAGGCCAGGTACACTGGATCATTTAAGCATCATCTGTGAGTCAAGGGGGTGAATTAGGTGGCATGTTAAGATCATTTTTCAGCCTATGCTGAGGGACAAAATGGATCTATTAGTTCTGGAAACTTCAAGCGTTATTTTTTTGGGTGTTTTTTTTTTAATGTTATTTGTTAAGTGCTTACTATGAGTCAAACACTGTTCTAAATGCTAAGGGAGGTACAAGTTAAATTAACTTGGATCAATTTAAATTAAATTAACTAGGTGGGACACAGTCCCTGTCCTGCATGGGACTCACAATTTAAGTAGGAGGGAGACCAGGTATCCCCATTTTACAGGTGAGGAAACTGAGCACAGAGAGGTTGTGACTTGCCCAAGGTCACACAACAAACAGTTTAGTAGAGCTGGGTTTGCCATTCTTTTTCTTTTACACCCTGCAAAAATTTCCCACATCACCAGTGATGTTGTGTCGTTAATATGGAATAAGTTATGTTAAAAAATCGAGCAGTTCCATTACCCCAGTTACTTTACACAGTCACTCTGATATAGTGCGGTGAGGAGCAGCAGCATGGCAGATAAGACTGAGAGAAGATAGAAGGTGGGGAGTATTTTGGCAGGGGTGAATGAGGCGGTGGGACAGACAGAGGCAGAGCGTGAGAGACAACGGACATGTTTTCAGGTTTAAGGATTTGTCTTCAAATTATTTTCAAGGCTTTGGTTTTATTTTTTTTTTTTTAGTTATAAACTATTTTCTTGTGTACCAGATTAAGAAGTTAAAACCTTCTGAATCCATCAATAAGATGCTTTACACCCCATTTCTCTAGCATTTTGATTACTGTTTGAATTTAAATTTCTAGTTGAGAGTAGATTTAAAGTTCTCTTTCTGAATAAAACATCTAAAGAGTAATCAGACCGACTCTTGCCACACTTGCTTTGTGCAGAGGGATTTCAGATTTATTCATAAAAGATTTCCCCACATAAAGTTAGTCATATTTTCTTGTAGGGTAGCACGACTGCAGAAATCAAACACATAGGTAATTAATTTGTATTGCTACTTCCATAATTACCTAACATTATGCCTGACAAGATCATATTGAGCTACCAAAAAATAAATGAGCTACTAAAAACAATTGCATCTTTCAACACCTCTTTTTGTCATAACAAACTCTAACTGTTCATGGTATTTGAAAATTGCAAATCAGCTGGGGAATAGCAGCAATTGGAGGGCATAAATAAAGAAAGCTGAAGAGAAGAGGGAATTGTCTTTGGTATGCTTTAAACAAGACTTACAATTAAGTTTTCAGAGTTAATAGGCCAATGCATATTTCCGCAAACCCTCATATTAATTCATAGAGCTTATTGAGTTCTTGTTCAGGACATGTAACTAACAGTACTAGAACTTGGGAGAATACAACAGAATACAATACCTGACCCCCACCCTCAAGGAACATATAATCTTGGTGAGGGACAGGCTCTAACTGAATTGCAGATGTAGCTACCTCTAATGCTACAGGTTGTCCTTTAAAGCTGGTCACATTGCTAAAGAAGTGGAGAAAGAAGAGTTAAGGATGGGGGAAATTTCTTGTATCTATTGTTTGCCCCCAGATAATTAAAAGAGTGCTCTGTTCATGGTGCTATGTTCTTTCTCCTATTTAAACTGTTCTCTCTCCTACATGTGGGACTGGGATTGTATGATGATCTTTTGACACATTGTAAGTGCTAAAAGAAACACCACAAAAAAAATTGATATTTGAGAGAGGGCCAAAGGAACCATGAGTGCGTGATGGTCACACTGGCACAAATGGAAGGAATGAAATTATTGGGCTGATGAGGGGCAGCGTGGCTTAGGGGAAAGGGCACAGGCTTGGGTGTCAGAGGTCATGAGTTCTAATCATGGCTCCGCCACATGTCATCTGTGTGACTTTGGCCAAGTCACTTCACCTCTCTGTGCCTCAATTACCTTATCTGTAAAATGGGGATTAAGACTGTGAGCCCCACGTGAAACAACCTGATGACCTTGTATTTATGCCAGCTCTTAGAACATTGCTTAGCACAAAATATGTGCTTAACAAATGCCATCAAGAGTATTATTATTATTTACACACAAATTCTAAGACTGAAGGGATGCATGATCAGAGAGACAGAGCAGGAGAGGAGAGAGCAAATCACTTCGGCTAGGTATTTTTTTACTAGCATTTAAAACAAACAAAAAAAAATACCTTTTTTTTTTAATCCAGCAAGTGGAGCATGAGAAAAATGTGTAGCTGAAAATATCTGTCAGTAGAAAAAGGGTTTGAATAAACTCAGTAATGAATGGTTCATTATGGGTCACTAGGGGTGACTGCTTACTCTACTGTACTTTCCCAAATGCTTGGTACAGTGTTCTGATCAGAGTAAGTGCTTGCTTGGTAGAAGGGAATTAGAGTTGGTCTAATGGTCCTGAAGCTCTTTGCCTTCTTTTTCCTCCATGAATCTACAGGATTGTGTTATCCAACCGACAGAAGTTTATCTTTTTCAATTTTGTCCTGGTACCAGAATCATAGAGAAGACCCTGTATTGAGCCTCATGGTGGACTCCAGAAATCTTCATCCTGTTATAATAGCCCTCTCTCTTCAAGTGTCTCTATCTGTTACCGATTTGTACATCCCAAACCCTTAGTACAGTGCTCTGCACATAGTAAGCGCTCAATAAATACTATTGAATGAATGAAAGTGCTAGATCTGTACTGTGTGGAGATATTCCCAGGTCAAAAACAAGTTAGAAGAAGCTGTTTCACTAAGAAAATGCTCTTTGGAAGAAATGCTTCTTGGAGCAGACACAATCACTTTATTCCCATCCTCTAACTAAAGGCAGTCTCTCTTTGCTGAATGCACTGTAAAATTAGAGAAGTAGTGTGGCTTAGTGGAAAGAGGCCGGGCTTGGGAGTCAGAGGTGGTGGGTTCTAATCCCAGCTCTGCCTCTTGTCAGCTGTGTGACTTTGGGCAACTCACTTAACTTTTCTGTGCCTCAGTTACCTCATCTGCAAAAGGGGATTAAGATTGTGAGCCCTACTTGGGACAACCTGTTTAACTTGTACCTTCCCCAGCGCTTAGAGCAGTGCTTGGCACATAGCAAGCACTTATAAAATACCATCATTATTGTTATTGTTATTAATGCAATGGTAGAGATAGCCCTATAATTGACTGTGACAAAATACTCTCCATGTATGCTGGTAGAACTAGAGTTTTCAAACCAGTTTCAGAATTTACCCCTACATTATTAATCGATTGTTTTTACCCTTGAATGTAATCTAGGTATTGATTAGTCATTTCCATTAGGAGATAGTAACTATTATGTGTCAGCCCTATGACTGGCTGTTCTTCTCCACAGTTTAACAACCTAGGAGCAAACAAATCACGTAAACTTTGATATAGCAATTTAACCTTTCACCAAAGGAAAAATCTCATCGCTATAGTGGCAGAGATCCCATCTTGGCGATGTGTTTCCATTGAAAACACAATAAAGTGGTTTCTACTTGGCATGTTTTAAAAAGCTTTCAAGGGAAATGAAATGGCTCATCTTGAGTGGCCACATTCAGGTACAGGACCCAAATTTCAAACAATTTACAGTTTGCTTTCTTGCTATACCTCAGCAGTGACTCAACAATGGCATAGTGGATAGAGCAGGGGCCTGAGAGTCAGAAGGTTATGGTATCTAATTCAGGCTCCACCACTTTGCTGTATGACCTTGAGCAAGTCACTTCATTTCTCCATGCCTCACTTACCTCATCTGTAAAATGGGGATTAAGACTGTGAACCCCACGTGGGACAGGGATTGTGTCCAACCTAACTTGTATCCACCCAGAGCTTAGTACAGGGCCTGGCATACAGTAAGCGCTTAACAAATACCATTATTATTACGATTATTATTAATGACTCCTGATGTATATTAATTGTCAGGGGATAAGAATTCATGAACTAAGTGACTCAGTCAAACTATATGACCTTGTTAGAGAAATCAGTGAATCACTGGTATTTATGGAGTGCTAAATATGTGGCAGAGCACTGAACAGTCAATCAAAGGTATTTACTGAGACCTTGCTGTGTGCAGAGCACTGTACAAACAACCAGTAGTATTCATTGAGTGGTTACTGTGTGCAGAGAAACGTATGATCAATCAATAGTATTTATTGAACCCTTACAAGTTCTTTGTACCCTCTATTCGACCACAGACATATTAATGCCTCCTCTTCCTCCCTGGGTGACTTCCAGGGCCTATCAGGTAATAATAATGATGATGGTATTTCTTAAGTGCTTACTATGTGTCAAGCTCTGTTCCAAGTGCTGGGATAGATGGTAATCAGGTTGTGTCACGTGGGGCTCACAGTCTTCAAACCCATTTTACAGACGAGGTAACTGAAGCCCAGAGAAGTAAAGTGACTTACCTAAGGTCACTCAGCCGACAAGTGGCCGAGCAGGGATTAGAACCCACATCCTCTGACTCCCAAGGCTGGGCTTTTGCCACTAAGCCACCCTGCTTCCCTTCTCCTACGCCTCCCTACCCCTACCCATAAACCCTTCTCTCCTCCAGCTCTTCCTGCTTCCCCCTTCCACTTCTTTATACTTGCCCCCTTATTTCCCTTCCTAGATCAGCTTTTAAGATGGTTTCCCTCTTTACGTGCAGCTCCTGTTAACCCCATCATTCCCCACCTGTTGGGCTGAGGCTAAAGCCATAAAGAAGGCTGGTGGTATTACAAAATTGAATGTTATTAAATTGTAATAGGATGTAATGGTAGAAATGCTGTAGGTATCTTAACTCAAAACATCTTGAGTCAAGGACTCCCTGTACCAAATCTGAAGAGGATCTTCAAAGAAGTAGCCTGATTTCTTTGTGAGAACGTCCTTTAGTGCATAGACATTTTGTGAATGTGCAGCAACTTCACCAATTTAGTCTTTAGCAATAATGCAAATGAGGTGCACTTCCCTCGATTCAAGCCCACCCAAATAGACAGCTTGTTCTCTGGCTAGATGGTTTGGGGAGTTTTCCAACTATGCCATTAAGTATATTGCTATGACTCTGCCCGCGGAGCTCCGTCACACATGGCAGAATTTGAATCATTTTAGTCCATCACAACTCTGAGGCTCATCATTAATAATGCTAAGATGGCTATGATAATAATACATTAGTAAAAATTAATGAAAAATGATTCTCTCCCCTCTTTCCCATATTCCCCACTTTGCAGAGCAGATGATTATTTCCCTAATGCCTGCAGGATACACTGGACAGATGTGAAACCTACCATGAGGTGATCATTTTTAAGGTAACTATATCTAGTAATAATATACTACTAATAATAGTAATATCTGTCCCTATCCTACATAGGGATGAAGGTCTAAATAGGAGGAAGGCATTTAATCAAGAAGCAGCATGGCTTAGTGGAAAGAGCATGAGCTTGGGAGTCAGAGGTTGTGGGTTCTAATCCCGGCTCTGCTACTTGTCTGCTGTGTGACCTTGGGCAACTCACTTAACATCTCTGTGCCTCATTTACCTCATCAGTAAAAGTGGGGATTAAAAAATGTGAGCCCCACTTGGGACATTCTGATTACCCTGTGTCTACACCAGAGCTTAGAACAGTGCTCTGCACATAGTAAGCACTTAACAAATACCATAATTATCATTATCATTACTATTATTAGTCTCCATTTTTCAGAAGAGGAAACTGAGGCACAGAGAAGCAGCATGGCTTAGTGGAAAGAGCATGGGCTTGGGACACTGATGATATGGGTTCTAATCCTAGCTCTGCTGCTTGTCTGCTGTGTGACCTTGGGCAAGCCACTTAACTTCTCTGGGCCTCAGTTACCCTCATCTGTAAAGTGAGGATTAAAACTGTGAGCCCCACATTGGGATAACTTCATTACGTTGTAACTCCCCCAGAGCTTAGAACAGTGCTTGGCACATAGTAAGCACTTAACAAATTCCATCATTTGAACTGTTGCTGATTAAGTGGAAAATCCCAGCAAGCAACTGAATTATTTTCTGAAAACAAATAAAAGGCTATTAAAAATTATAGATGATATGCTTAAGCATCCCTAAATCCTTTGTGACTTGTATAGGTTGAATGAGAATCTTTCAAAGTGTATTACGTTCTCAGACTCTCCATTCTTGGTTGTTGGCAGAAGTGCAGGAAGACATGCTCCACCAAAAAAATTAATATTTAGGGAATACGTTTACATATTGTTGCTGGTAAAAATAGTGATTTGTCCTTGTTCCTGCTGGAAAGGATTTAAAAGGTATAAATCATTGCCGGTGAACATCATTTGAACATAGTAAATCATATTTAAAGTAACTGCTTCTGAAGCGTGATATTCATTGTATTCAGGAAGGGTACCTTATATCCAGGCCCAATGGATCAAAATAAGATGTCGTAAATGTTTAAATACTTTTGTAACTGGCAACCTTTATCATATTTTGAATATTTAAAGAGGCCTAGGAGAAAAAGTACAGATCCGTTAGTCAAAGGACTGGGGTTCTAATCCCACCTACACCCATGCCTATTATGTGACCTTGGGCAAGTCACTTAACTTCTCTGTGCCTCAATTACCTCATCTGTAAAATGGGAATTCAATACCTCTTCCCCTTCCTTCTTAGATTGTGAATCTGTGTTGGACAGGGACTGTCTAACTTGATTATCTTGTATCGTCCCCAACATTTAGCACGGTGCTTGACACATAGTAAGTGCTTAACAAATACTATCGTTGTTACTATTATCAGTATTATTATTAAAACCCTTCCCCATAGTGCCTCAGAGTAGAAAATAAATTTGTGTCAGTCCTAACATTTTCCGATAATCGTTTTCTCTCTTTCCTTTGCTCCTAATTATGGTATTTATTAATTAATCACTTATGTGCCAGACACTGTGCTAATTGTTGGGGTAGAGACAAGATAATTAAGTCATACACATATCCCTGACCCATATGGAGCTCCCAGTCTCAGAGGGTGAAAGAACAAGTATTTAATTCCCATTTTATAGATGAAGAACTGATGCACAGAGAGGTTCAGTGACTTGTCTGAAGTCACACAGCAACCAATCACTCATGCATATTTATTGAGCACTGACTGTATGCGGAGCACTGTATTAAGCACTTGGAAGAGTATAATGTATCAGAGTTGGTAGATAAGTTCCCTGCCCACAGCAAGTTTACAGTCTAGAGCAGAAAAGTGACAGTGTTAGGATTAGAACCCAGATCCCATCTCTCTCAGCCTCTTGTTGTTTCCACTAGGCCAAACTGTTATGAAAAATGAACTTTCTCTTTCTAAGGGTGTTGAAGATGCCAATTTCCTCTGTATCTCCCCCTCTAGACTTTAAGCTCATTATGCGCAGGTAATGTGTCTGCTAATTCTCTTGTATTATACTCTCTCCCATGTGCTTGCACAGTGTTCTGCACATAATAAGCACTCAATAAATACCACTGACTGATTAAAGCTAAGTGACAGTCATGTTAACTTGGTCTTAAGCATACTCCCTTTTATTTGACAATTCAAAGAGCGGGATAAATGTTGGAAAATGAGAAAATGCTAACTCACATTTCTCAAATATTCCATTTTCCTGCAAAGAACATCAGTTTATGCCAAACTGAAATATTTGCACTTGACAAGTGCTTAATGTGCAAAATATTTACTAGCAAACAAAACTGGGAAAATACAGATTCAATGAGAAAATGAAGATAACCTCTTTTTGTCACTCTTACTGATTTTCATGTTAAAGAAGCAATCATCCAAATACTTTCAAAAGTAAGTTGTGTCATAGTCTTACTTTGCATAGACTTCTCACCTTTATATAAAATATCATCAATTTAACCAGCAATTGTTATGTGAATATTGTGTTCAGGTTACCATTTTAAGAATTAGAAAATTATGATGAGGCAAGGGAGAGGAATTTTGGTTGGCAAATTTTCCTTTGACTTTGGGACAAAAAGGGGTCAGGCATTTCAGGGAGACTGATGATTAAGAGAGGGCTGGCTTCAGTGAGCTAACTGTCCCAAAAACCCACCATTTTGCTTTATGTCAGCCCCGATTGGACACTCCCTGATTTTTCCTGAGCTTTGGGGTAAGAAAATCTGGTAATTTAGCTCAAAAACTTTGGAGATAATAGCCGTCAAGGAGTGAATACTTATGAATCACAGAGTAAAATCTGCTCTTTCCATATGAAACAGATTGGCTCTGAGAGTGCTCTTCACTGACAATTTCCCTTTGGAACAGTGGATGTATATTGGTCCTGTGACTTCAGGATCAAGAACCTGTTCGGAGGAATAGATTATTGAGTTAGTGGTTTGTGCAGGATGACTTATAAGTCATGGAGAGCAGCCCAATTATGGTGGATCGGTGACAGGACAAGGTGCTCTTTTCTCAAGGGGGCTTCAGTTATCAAATACAACCCCCAAGTGGCTCTTTAGCAAGCTTGCTGAGTTCAATCTTCAATTTTCTACAGGTCCATAGCAGGCTGAGAAATTCTATCCAGAACTCTATTGCTTTGGATCCCACAAAAATCATATTCAGAACCCAAAGAAGCTCAGGTCAGTCAGATGCACAAAAATCTGATTTTCTCCAAGATATATTAAATAAGTCATCATGATCATTGTGATCATCATCACGAAAGTCGTCATTGCTGACATCACACATTCATGAATCAGATGTTAATTTATAAGGTACTGGTGGATTTAATATGCATAAACTTAACTTGAATTGGTAAAATGTCTCCTAAATCCAAAACCTGACAAGTTCTTCCTAATTCCACAGGCTGTAAAACTCTGAAATGAAACAACTTAACACCAAGGGTTAATAATATTTGTGGCATTTATTAAGCACTTTATTCAAGCACTGTACTAAGAGTTGAGGGTAGATCTGAGGTAATCAATTCAGATACAGTCCCTTTCCCATGAATAGCTCACAGTCTGAGGGAGGGATAACTAATAGATGAGGAAAATTAGACGGAGAAGTTAAGTGTCTTGCCCAAGGTCACCCAGCTGGCAATTGACAGAGACCAAGGTATAGAACCCAGGACTCCTGAAACCCCTGACCTATTTCCTCTATGTCATGTCGCTTCCTGTTAATAAGACATCATCGTAATAAATGACCAAGGTTACAAAGAAAATGATACTGTCACCCTAATAAGGAGTCCCAGGATTTATATTATTTCTCTAACCATCCTGGGTAGCACCAGTTATATCCCTGGGTTTCACAATGTGCTACACAGAGGACAGAAGCTGTAGTAAGAACAGTTCTTAGTGCTCATTGTGTGTAGAACACTATACTACATGCTGAAACTCACCCCAGCCCCACAATACTTACATAAATATTCTTATACACTATTTCCCCTAACTCTAAACTATCTCCCCCTGTAGACCATAAGCTTCTTGTGGAAAGAGATCACATTTACCAACTCTGTTTTGTTAAACATACCCAGGTGTTTTTCACAGTGCTCTGCACATTGTAAAGACTCAGTAAATACCATCGATTGGTTCCTGGGAGAAAATACACAGGTGGGAATAAGACAGAGTCTCTCTCTCAAGAGCCCTCTACAAAATGGCTGGAGGATTTGTTTCCTAAGGATGAAATTTTGCTGTAAAAAAATATTCACTTCCAGAGCCAAGGCCCCGCCCAGCAGGAAGAGCAAAGGCATGAGAGTTCTAAGGTGACTACTCATTAGAGTCACAACTTTATTAACTTCAGAACAGCACACAGCAATTAGTCACCGCATCTTTTCCTCCAGGCCACTCTTAAACCAGGACTTAGTCCTCCAACTGGAAGCCAGATAACTTTTTAACTTATTGGCTAATTAAACTGGATTTCCCCAGTGGAGGAGTCAGTCCTCTAAGCTGTGAGAGAACCGCAGTAGGTCTCCACAACTCCGTCAAGGCTTCTGTTCCCAAGATGAGTTCCTACTAGACTTCTCCTCAGCAGCAGTGCTCTGCTGCGATTTCAAGATCAACCCATCAACCAGGAGAACATAAGTCTCCCGCTTATTCTGAGGTGCCAATAAAGCCCATTTTTTAAAAAATTTAGAATAGCATTTAAATTCCTCTAAAGTAGGTGAGTACAAGTATCAAGAGCAGCATGGACTAGTGCAGAGAGCACGGGCCTGGGAATTGGAAGGAGCTGGTTCGGTTCTAATCCCGGTGTTAACACACCTCTGCTCTGTGGACAAGTCACTTCACTTCTCTGTGCCTCGCTTTCCTCATCTGGTAAATGGGGATTAAAACTGCGAGCCCCTTGTGGACAGCATCTGTGTCCAACCTGATTAGCTTGAATCCACCCCACTGTTATGCTTAGCACATAATAAGTGTGTAACAAATGCCACTATTATTAGATATCATTTCCTAAGCATCTCCTTTAAGCCCTTGGATACTCATAGAACCTCTGTGTATTAGTCCCACTATACTTTCGTATATCAGTAAATCGATCAATATCAATGGTGTTTATTGAGCACTTACTGTATGCAGTTAAGCAGCGTAGACTAGTGGATAGAGCATGGGCCTGGAGTCATAAGGACCTGGGTTCAAATCCCAGCTCTGCCACTTGTCTGCTGTGTGACCTTGGTCAAGTCACTTAACTTCTCTGTGCCTATCACATCTGTGAAATGGGATTTAAGACCGGCAGCCCCCCGTGGGACAGGGAGTATCTTGCATCTATCCCAGCATTTAGAACAGTGTTGGGTACATAGTATATGCTTAATAAGTGTTATCACGATTAAATTATCATTATTAAAACACAGCCAGAGTTGGTAGATTCATTACCTGTCACAAGGAGAAGCAGCAAAGCCTAGTGGAAAAGGTATAGGTCTGGGAGTCAGAGGACAGAGTTCTAATCCTGGCTTTGCCACTTGCTTACTGAGTGACTCTGGGCAAGTCACTTTACTTCTCTGTGCCACAGTTACCTCCACTATAAAGTGGGGACTAAGATGGTGAACCCTCTGGGGGACAGGGACTGTGTACTATGTCCAATTGATTATCTCGTGTCTACCCTAGTGTTTTAGAGTGCCTGGCACATAGCTTCATAAATGCCATCAAATTAAAAGTTTACAATGTAGATAGTTTTATACTCTGCTGTTTATCCTATCTGTAATGCATTTTTAGGTTCGACTGGAAACTGGAAATGCCTAATGGGCAGGGATTGTGTCTGCCAACCATACTATATTGTTCTTACCTAAGTGCTTAGTATAGTGCTGTGAATAATAATAATAATTGTGGTATTTGTTAATAATAATTTTGGTATTTAAGCGCTTACTACGTGTCCAACGATGCACTAAGCACCAGTGTGGATAAAAGCCAGTTGGGTTGGACACAGGCCCTGTCCAGGGTGGGGCTCACAAATTTAATCCCCATTTTACAGATGAGGAGAAGGAAGCACAGAGAAGTGAAATGATTTGCCCAAGGTCACACAGCATACAAGTGGCAGAGCCGGGATTAGAACCCAGATCCTTCTGACTCCCAGGCCAGTGCTCTATCCATTAGGCCCTGCTTCTTCTGAACACAGTGAGCATTCAATAAATATTGTTGACTGACTACTTAACAGCTGCTTAGTGGGTTATAAGCCTTTTCTGTCAAGCAGTCTAGCGAAATAAGTGATGGAAGGAAACAATAAAGCCGTGTCAATAGCAACAGACAGTTGAGGAGCATCAGCAGCAGACAGACCTGCCTGCTGAGCTTGCTATCCTAAAATGGAGGCTTCACAAAGACCAGGGTGCCAAGAGAAAGTCTCGGAAACAAGTGTGGGCTTTGCAAGTGGCTTAGTACAGTGCTCTGCACATAGTAAGTACTCAATAAATACGATTGAACGAGCACCAGTCTTTTCACAGGGAAGCGTCTCTTCATGCACATAATGTGCAAGTGAGTGGTGGTTACTCACCAAGCTTTTCGGTCAAACCCTCACTCACGGAGCATACCCAGTTCACTTCCCAAGCTTCATCTTTACAGTGATGAATGGTTAAAATTTGTTTGAGGACGTTTCAGGTGACATAGCAGAATACTCTACAGAAATACAAACTACAACTAAGCAGTACGACCTAGCGTAAAGCACACCAAACTAAGAATTAGGATCCTAAACCCTGTTCCACCACTGGACTGCTGAGTGACCATGGGCAAGTCGCTTAACCTATCTGTTCCTCAGTTTCCTTGGTTTCCTCATCTTTAAAATAGGGATTATACTCTCTCCCCCTTAGTTTGCGAGCCCCATATAATACAACTAATTGTGGTATTTGTGAAGTGCTTACTATGTGCCAAGCACTGTGTTAAACACTGGGGTGGATATAAGATAATCAGGTCCCACGTGCAGCTCCCCTTTTAAGTAGGAGAGGGAACAGGTATTGAATCCCCATTTTGCAGAAGAGGGAAATGAGGCACAGAGAAATTACATATCAGAAAAGTGGCGGAGCTGGGATTAGGAACAAGGTCCTCTGACTCCCAGGCCCAATCTCTATCCACTAGGCCATGCTGCTTCTCTGTTCCATATGGGACAGCGACTTAAAGTGATAAGATTCTATTGTATCTACCACAGAAAATTCTATTTGTTAGGCCTATAATGTGTGACAAACATTGTGGTGATAATTACTAAAAATAATAATAACAATAGTAATTTTTTACAGGCCTTAAAAGCTAGAGATTTGTATTAACATCTTGTCATAAATGACTACAACTTATTCGGATTTCAGTAAATATATTTCAGAATGACATCTATTATGTCTGTTGTCTAAAAATATACAGTTATCAATTTGTCTGGGTAAAGAAAGTCGGAAGACGGTGGCAGTCTGCAATTGTTGACATATGAACTATTTTTTAAAGTACATCTCAAACACTATCTAATTAATGGCAGAGAGGCCAGATCACACTGATTACTCACAAGCTCATAAAACTTTCACTTAAAAATAACCAGGACTGATTTTCTTTTTATCAATATTATGCCAGTCATTGTTCCCTGAGTAATACAGCCTTCCAAGTATTGTTTTAAGCAAATGTAGGTGTTTAGTAAACTCAATTAGAAGATAATAAAATGCAGGCAGTTCTACCCCACAGAATGTTTACATTTTGTATTTTGGGCAGAACTTACTGGCTGATTAGAGGTTGTTCATCAGACCCTGTGACTCTGTCTAGCTAGATTGTGTTCTTCTTATGGTCAGGGGATCACATCTTTCAAATTTATTGAATTCCCTCTCTGTCACTAGTACCTATTAAGCTCTTACTGTGTGCAGGGACTGTGTCCAAACTGACTCACTTTTATCTATCCCAGTGCTTAGAACAGAGGTTGGCACAGAGTAAGCACTTAAATACCATCATAATTGCAATACAATGAGTTGGTAGACATGATCCTGGCCCTCAAACGAGCTTACAATCTAGACGCCCCCACAGCTCTCATAGTACAGTGCCCTGCTCCCAGTAAGTACTCCATTTCAATATCATCAATGGGTTGCTAGAGCACAGCATCCTACGGGGAAAAGTGGTTGTGTGCATGGGTGCCTACATGCAAAATCAGTTACTGTGAGCACTACATCTTCCTAAACATGGGCAACTTCAAGAAGGCAAACAAGGATTCGTGGCTGTTGGGTGAAGTAAACAACCAGTTTAATGAAGGAATGATGGGGACAGAGTTGGGCTGCAGTAGCCTGGAGTAGCGTAAGGTGGCCAATCAAGCATTTAAAACTTTCCAACTGTAGTCCAAAGAGACGTGTGTGTTAAGAGACTTGAGGGGGGAACACAATGCTGATAGGGAGAGGTCAGAGGTCACCCCAGTTAAAACTTTAGTCCCAGGTTGGGGAGGAGGGAGAGGTCCCATTGGGTTTCTAATTTTCTTAGTGGCTTATGCTGTGCAAGGTCGTAACATCACTCACTGAAAGGTGGGAATGTCCCAGAAAATAACACACGCACAATCAACCTACTGTGATGTCACCACATGGAAGTGGAGGGTGGGAAATATTTTCATGCTTCGCTTGGTCAACTGTTAGCAGCCAACCCTGCCAGAGTCTCCACATTTTGGATGTTTTTCTCTGCTGAATTTATGAGCCCTCATAATCACACCACTCTTCAACCTCCCAAATAAAGATGCCTGAGTTTCTATTTGAAAAGTATTTTTTCAGAATTATATTGAGAGGATAGTTGTGCAGACGTTTTTAAAAGGTAAAAGCACTGAAAGCATTTTGTTCTTTTGAAGTTAACACTTCCTTTACTATTACAAATATATTTTACTACCATGCAGAATTAATGTTCCAGCAAAAACCAAATTATATTTATTGCTCATTAAATGAAATCTCCTGCTGTCTCTCCGCTTAGCTCTGATGCACCTGAAATCCTGAAAGGAAATCTCCGTGAATCATTTCAACCCAGGAAAGCCAAATCGGGTCATTGCTTATTCCATCTCTGAGCTTTTCTAAAACATAACATAAATGCCCGTGTGCGGTTTGTTTTTTTTTCTAAATAGAAATGAGAAGCAGAAAAAAAAAAGCACAACAAAATAAATTTAGCCTTCTGAGCATTAGTGTCACTTGCTTTGTGGCAGACTGGTAGCATGTTGACTTTCACAGGCTTCTCATTCTTCCACAGAATCTTTATGAGATTGTAATTTAAAGCAGTGAGTGGAGGCCAAAACTCAACTATTGAGATAAATATCACTATTCTTGGCAAAGACTGTGCCACTCAGTACTGTTCCAAAGCATTTTAATGATTCCACTCCCATCTGATCACCGTCATCTCTGGCACACAAAGTTCTTGTAGCCCTGGATAATTTCCACTGCCTTGCAGGACTCCTGGTCCATAATTGAATAATATGACAGGAATCAATCCCACATTTGGCTCAAATTTTAAGAGAGGGTTGTTAGACTCATGACAAATTATTTTGGGGCCCACTTGAGGATTTGTATAGTTATTTCACAGATCAAAAGTGAGTTTTGGAACATCCAGAAATAACAAATCTAAAGGACAACAAAATTGTTCACTTTGGTGGCCATTTGGGATAAACAGAAATGTTACTGAGGCTAGACCTGAACCAAACTATACTGGGCACTAGGACTGTTATACTTATGGGGCAGAAGGGTCAGCTGCTGCCCTAGAGTTGGTAGAAATTTACTTTGTAGTTATCCTGATAGCAACATGCCCCTCGCCCCCCACACTGCCCCCCACACACCATATAATCTCCAGTGTCAGGTTGAAAGTATAGCTACGGGGATTCTTTTGCCTCTAAGGTCTGTCTTTCCTTATCCAGGTCCATTAGAGCCTTCATCTGATGCTGTGTAAGACCCTAAAGGGGAAAAGAGCAAGTGGATATAGTCATAACTTTGTTATTTAAGCATTTACTATATGACAAGCACTGTACTAAGTGCTGAGATAGATGTACAATGATTAAGTTGAACCCAGTTTCTGTCCCACACCCGGAGTCATAGTAGGAAGAAGAACAATCAATCAATGGTATTTATTAAGCACTTATTATGTACAAATCATTGTACTAAGTAAACAGAATTGGCATGTATTTCCCCTGCCCACAAGGAGATTATGAACTAGAGGGGAAGATATTATTCTAAATAAATAATTTTTTGATAAGTACATTAGTGCTGTGTGGCTGAGAGTGGGGTGAGTACCTAATGCCCTAAGGGTATGGATTGTATGCCAAAGGATAAGCATTGACTCCCCATTCTACAGATGAGGTAACAGACACAGAGAAATTAAAACTTGTCCAAGGTCACACAACAGGCAAGAGGCAAACTGGGATTAGAGACCAGATCTTTGGACTTCCACGTCTGTGATTTTCTACTAAATCCTGTAGATTCAGTAGAGTAATTCACTTCATTTAATCCACACACATTCTTCTGGCTGTAAGTGGCCAGCTCTGAATAACTCTCCCTATGCACTAGCATAGCTATTTGTCCTCTCTGACAACCTGTTAAACTGTGACTCCAAATGTGATCAGCAAACAGTCCTATGAATCTAAACAATTGAGCAGAAAAATATTTTACTAAATGTGGTCATCTGCTAGGAAGTCCAGGTTTTTTTTTTTTTTTTGGTGCTATACCAATGAAGAACTTACACATTTAATTCATCAGACTACCAAGAGGCTGTCTTTCCTGTAAATGTAGGTACTTTTACCCTCTCCCTATGGTTACACTATGCATTTTCCTTTCCATATTATAGCCTAGCCCATTTTTGAAATAAACCTGTTGTAACTCTTAAGCATTTATATATTCTCTGCATTGTCCTTCCCTATTTTTGCTCACTCCAAAAAGGAATCTTTATTAATATAGGATAATGCCATAAATATTTTATCTGATGGATAATTCTCTATAATGTTCCCTCACCATACTTATATGTGAGTCAGTTTGTTTTATCTCTTAGAAGTTAAATATTATTCTGAGAGTAAAACATTTTGGATGCTATTTGGATCAAGGAAAATAGGAAGGAGAGACATACATTTCCAATCAGATGATTGCTTAGATACAAAGAAAAATAATTGAGTTAGAATTTGAGTTGTATTATATGAGAAACTTCACGCAGATAGTGAAGTTACAGGACTGATTCTCAGCACTCATGTTGTAAGAATACAGTTCCTCAGAGTGGATTAGAGTCCAACTGGGACTTAATTGATAGGGAAGAATTAAGTCTATCTCTGCATGCAATATAAAGTTTTTGAAAAACCAGCAGGGGAAGACACATTGGTGTGCAAATTCCAATGCATGGGATACATTTATCTCAGCAAGGGTCTCAGTCAAAAAGTCGGGGAAAGAATTCAAGTCTATTCTAAATGGATGAGTAATCTAGTTGATATAAAGACTTTCCAAACACAACCCCAAAATGCTTGACACAGTAGAAGAGGTGTTGGGGAAGTCCACAGAAAAACACGACTGAAATAAAAATCATGAGGTGGGCCAACTTTCAAAGTAATGAGGTTGCTGGCACTCATTTCTACCCTGCCACAGTACTTCAATCATTGATACCCACCTATTGACTCAGGGCAGGATTCAATAATAACATATGTCTGGCTTCTGAAGCACAGAAGGCTGAACAAGTGTTGACACATTGATTTTTTGGTGGGGGGGTGCTCCCGTGGCAGAGAAGCCAGACGGACTTTATTGAATTTCACCTTAAGAGAGTGCTTTGTCTGCTTTTGCTGGGTTAAAACTTAGAAACAAATATCTCTTATTTACAAATCTGTTTTGGATCTCCTTTTATTTTATAATGAATGTCATTATCTTCATCACCATAATCTTTATCAGGTTTTATTAGGCATCCAATGGATCTGACATCGGTGACTGAAATGCATGATGTGGAGACATTAGCAATGTAATTAGACAATTGATATTATGATATATCTTCTGTGCAAGGTCTTAATCACAGTACAAACCAAGTTCAACACACATGCGTTCTGCATTCTAGATGTGTGCAGTCGAAAATGAAGCCCTGTCATATTGACAGAATGTTATCTTCAACAACTGTGCAATTCCAGGTTAGCAGAGGAAAAGAACAGGTAGACTGTTCAGGCTAAGCAGTTTTGTACAGGGGAAAGGATGAGTCAGAAGGTGGGGAAGAGGGATGGAAGATCAGGGTATTGACCATTTTAAATGCTTTCCATGTTGTCTTTTAAGGCCTCAGGAGCAAAAGCCTTTATATTGGTAAATACACTCCCCTTAATGCATGCAATTTGTCAATAAGTGTAACTAGACTTCTCTGACATCAGAAATTTGCAGCTCATATTGACTGGCCAAAGATGGTTTAACCTTTCTGTATTTTCTCAGTTAACAGTGAAGCTTATTTTTAATGGCACGCAGTTTGACTGAGTTCATAAAACTGTATGAATGTCTCCCTAAAATAAATCTCCCAGCAATATTAGGTTACCCAGCCTTCCTTCACCTCTCTCAAAGGAAGGGCATTCCAATAAATATTAGCAGAACCTTCAAAACAATGTCGTTTAAACTTGATATGTACAACCCCAGATGAGGTCTCCCTTTGGGAGAGATGGATGAGACTCAAGGACCAAAGAATCATGTAAAGGGAATGAATGTAGAGCCATTGGTGTAGGCGTGGTCACTAAGACTATTTTATGACTGCCAGTTATGCTGTCACTAGGTCACAAAGTCAAATTAGTGAGCAGGCAGGCAGGGATACAGCAGGACCTGGGTTCTAATCATGGCTCCGCCACTCGTCTGCTTGGGCAAGTCACTTAACTTCTCTGAGTCTCAGTTCCCTCATCTGGAAAATGGGGATTAAGACTGTGAGTCCCATGCGGGACAGGGACTGTGTTCAACCAAATTGGCTTGTATCTGCCCCAGGGCTTAGAATAGTGTATAGCACACTGTAAGTACTTAACAAATTCCACTATAATTATTGATATTATAATTAAAAATTTCAAGTGATGGTCTTTGTGCAAGTTCACTTCTATATTACTGCTCTGTTCCAGCCCCCAAGCAGTATAACCCAGCAGGAGTTTGCCAAAGTAGCGACTGGGATCTTGGCCACATACATTTGCTAGCTTCTCCTCAAATTTCTGCTGGGCCCGTCTACCTTAGGTGACCTCTCCCTAGGCGGCATTCCACTATCTGCAGAACTGGTATGAGAACTTGGGTTTCAATCAGTCACTCAATAGGTGGTATTTGTTGAGCACTAAATGTGTACAGAGACTGTACTGAGCACTTGGGAGAGTACAATACAACAGAGTTAATAGACACACTAATAGACACCCTCAGAACTGTTCCTTTTCCAGTGAACCAGCAGCAGGGCTACAAACTGGCCAATAAAAATGGTCTCTAGGAGAATAACTGTAATTCTGTAAATTATATCTTGATAGCAGCTGGGACCGAAAATGCAAGTCTCCACCTGACACTTTATTCATAATTGATCAGGGAAATTGATTGACATCCTTTTTTATCTGGAATATGCATCCGCTACTGTCATTAAATTGTCTGTTGTTCTAGATTCTCATAGGTCCTCTGTTTGTGAAAAGGACACTATTCTAAATTTCCTGGGTGTGAACCCCTTAAAACGTCTTTACTTGAAAAGAAAGATGCAATGTTATGGATCACAAGTGGAAAGGAAACAGCTTCCGTTTCCTTTATGAGAGCAGTGAATATGAAAATTGTACCCAGAAGTACATAGTGTGCCTCACTGAAAGCCTCTAATGCTTTTTAATTCACCTATGTGATCTGTGTGTAAGTACCCCTGGGAAGCTCTAACGTTATTTTTGTGTATTTTTATAATAGTTATACTCACTGCATCCTATTTCATTAAAAAAAATCAATGAATTAGTATTTTAAAAGAGGAGCTGCATAAGCAGCAGGCAGCATCATTGGCCCAACTGCTCCCTGCTGAAAGAGACCCATCACTTTGGAGTTGTTTAAGTGATGAACTTGTTAGCAGTAGATAACAAACTCCCCTCAATAAGAAAGCCATAACCTGCCAGGGTTGAAGCAATAAGAGGCTGCTATCCCAAAGAGTATTTTTGGACTAACCTCTGTTAGTCCAATAAAGTGCAAGACTGTAAGCTCCTCGAGGGGAGGAATCCTTCCTGTCAACTCCATTGTATTGTACTCTACCAAGAACTTAGTCCAGTCCTCTGTCCACATTGTGCACTCAATAATACCACTGATTGATTTCTTGATTGCTTTTTTGGTGGGTCCACTGCTTTCCATTTTCCTTTTCTTCCCAGTCTTCTTATGATAGCAATAAATGAGACACTTCTGTTTGCATTGTGTATTCTCGACACTGTCTAGCTAATCAGACCTTTGCAATTGCTCCTGAGTTTCTTCCCTTGAAGCAGTAAAAGCCATGAAAACTGAACTCAGAGAACCGACTGATGACTATCAAGCAATACTACCCTTCTGGAAGGGCAGTTTGGACTCAGAAGGTGAGTAGGACTTTAAACAGATCAAAATGGCTATAAATACACATCTGTAATAAGCAGTTGTGGTTTGGGCTATTACAACAACAGAATAGACCCACAGGTTGGGTAAAGTTCTATCTTAGCCTTTATCAGCGAAACTGTAAAATTCACTGAACCATCCCTACCAGTAGGGCAGACAGAACTGCTGGTGCTACAGATGTGTTGATGCAGACAAGATAAAAGCAACTGTATCTTACTCTGAGCCATTCAGAAAATTCCCCAAGATTTCCAGACTTTTGTTATTTTCCTGGAATGCTACAGTGAGGTTGGTGGACAAGATTGGAGGAAAGGATTGTCGTACAGTAGGTTGACTCAGAAGTTCCTCAACCCCCTTGATGTTTGCTACCATGGTCTCTTGTCGCTCAGCTTTATCGTACTCTCTCAAGTGCTTAGTAGAGTGCTCTGCGCACTGATTGATTGGCTCACTCACAACCCCTCTGAAGTAGAGGGTGAGTAGGGAGAGCCCAGATTTCCAATTTCTGGATTGTTGGAATTGTTGTGACAATACAAATAAGGGAATGCCCAGCATAGAGGGACCTGAACATTATTCCCCCACAGCAGTGATAGACAGCTGCTCTGGTTATTTGTTTTGTTGAATAATTGTGTTTTCTTATTTACTTTACCCAGTTATTCGTGTGTTTGTCTCCTTCCTGCCTTCCTCCTTTCACAGTGCAACCTTGGGGTTCAGGGACTGTGTTTAAATCAATATGGCTATACCTTTTCCCACACATGATAGAGGGCCCTATGTATTATGAATCCTTCGTAGATGTCAAAATATCTAAAACCAAAGATGATATCACACTGGATCCTTCCAGAAACTTTTGATTCCACCATTGGGGGCAGAATAATAGGTTGGGTGACACAGTAATGGCAATGCTTATGGTCTTATATTTGCAATGACTTTAAGCACTTGATATTATAAGTAAAATGAATATTTGAGGTGGATTTTCTCTCTTCTGAAGAGAGTTTAAATTCAGCTGCACGATGAGAGGTTTGGAAACACTGCAATCTACCACTATGTTTTAATTTTCAACTCTTGATACCTGAACTCAGACACCAATTAACAGAGCAAAAACCCAACTAGGCCATAATGTGAATGAAGAACTCTTTAGTTTTTAGAAGCAACATGTAGCCATTATATTCTGCATATTTATTTAGAATGGGGCGAACACAACTGACAGAAGCAACTGAACTGTGCAGAGAAATCTGTCTTGTACTTTAAATTTACACGAAAACAAGCCTGAACTAATCACGAGCTGTTACATCAGCCATTGCCATTATCATGATTAACTATCATTAAGGCCATCACTGAAATGAATGAGTTCCTAGTCAAAAAGGGCATAATTTCCCTTCTGCTCAACGTCAGGCAAAAAGAAAAAAAAATCAATTTGAAATGATATGTTTTCCAGTTTCTAAATGCAAACCAGCACATTTAAAAATATTTTCTTGCTATGCTAATTGTTACCATGCTAAACAATGTTTTAAGACTGAATGCATTCATTATTCCCAGCAATTGCCCTTTCCTTTGTCTGGCCTTCTCTTTTCATGCTTTCTTCTCTCCATTTTCCATTTTGATTTGGTGAATGCTGTGAATGTATCTATCCACCTGGGGTGGATTTTCCAATGTTTTTTTTTCTCCTCATTTCTTCTCCTGAAAGGTATAATTGGAATACATCCTTAAGGAAAAAAAAAAAAAAAACCACAAATCTCTCATGCCTTTTTGCAAAAATTTACAGATCAATTAATATTGTCATATATCCCCATTTAGTGTTTTTTCCTTGACTTAGATTTACTTTTCTGGATTGTATATTTATAAAATCACTGAGAAGCAGTAGATTTTAGCGGATAGAGCTTGGGACTAGAAGTCAGAAATACCTGGGTTCTAATTCTGTCACTTGTCTGCTATGTGAACTTGGGCAAGTCACTTCACCTCTCTGGGCTTTAGTTACCTGATCTGTAAAATGGAAATTAAGACTGTGAGCTCCATGTAGGACATGGATTGGGTCCAACATTGCATCTATCCCAGGGCTTACTACAATGCCTGGCTTAACAAATACCATTAAATTAAACTCATTTTCAAAATAAAAGAAATTATTGGGAATATAGACATCAGAGAACACAGGAAATTAACTCATGAGGCCAACCAACTCATCTCTAGTACACTGGTTAGGCCATTAACTACTTTAATTGTTTTTTCAATTACAGTATGCAATAGATCTGACTACCGTATCAATGCCATATTAACGTCGTTTTAGTGTGGTACCAGTTAATATAGCAAGAAAATGTATAAAATAATAGTGCCTTTGACCATGCTTCTGCTCTATGTATCCCAGCTGGCACTTACCAGTTCCTTTCAAATGTAAAGAGGGAAAAGGACAATTAGCTATGCCAAACTGGATCAGGCCAATAATTCAGCCTACTCAGGATTCTGTCTCCACAGCAGTCATTTTATAACAATGCTTTACAATCATAATATATGTTATAAATTATTTACATAAATGTCTGTCTCCTCTTTAAATTGTAAGCTTGTTGTGGGTGGGAAACATGTCTGCCAACTCTGTCCTGTTGTACTGTCCCAAATGATGAGTATAGTGCTCTACAAATAGGAAGTACTTGGTAAATATCATTGATGATGATGATGATAATATTTGGGCTGCTCCATTATAGCCCATGGTGGATATATAAAATGAGACTCTTTTTTCTAATTCACTATACTGTATGTCTTCCCGACTAGATTGTAAAGGTTATAATAATAATGATGGCATTTGTTAAGTGCTTACATTGTGCCAAGCATTGTTCTAAGTGCTGGGGGAGATACAAGGTAATCAGGTTGTCCCTTGTGGGGCTGTCTTAATCCCCATTTTACAGATGAGGTAACTGAGGCACAGAGAAGTGAAGTGACTTACCCAAAGTCACACAGCTGACAAGTGGCAGAACTGGGATTAGAACCCACGAACTCTGACTCCCAAGCCTGTGCTCTGTCCACTGAGCCACGCTGCTTCTCATGTCTCTTAACACTCCCAAACACTTATTCAGTGCTCTGCACAGAATATGTTTTCCATAAATGCTATTTATTAAGACCAATTAAAAATGGGAAGTGAGAAAAATAAAAGTGATTTTATACCATAGAATAAAGGTTTTCCCACTTGAGACTAGTACCTTTACTGGTCTATTTGAACTCATTATTAGGCACATTTTTAGGAAATCCAGACACAATTTGGTTTAGTATACAGCAGATTCAGCATTCCTCTCTGACGAAATAGGCAGTTCTAAGCAGATCTACTGCAAAAGCCACCAGTAGGAAATGGTTCCTGCAGAAAATGGTGGGGAGTTTTTAATCAGCATGATCATCTCTCACCCATTTTCCATGACTCCGTTCTGGCTGCTGAAGAAATCTGAATCTCCTTACACTCCTTCTGTGGCTCATTAGTCAATTGACTACTGGGTTTGAAATAGCCTGAGTAATATTAGAATCCATTTAAAGGTTTTGCTGGTCTATCAGAATTTTTAAAAATGCATGAATAGCCCTAGTTTCAAGGAGTTTACTATACCAAAGCTATAGGTAAACAGTTCTTGATATGTATGATGATGGCTTCTGTATAGCTTCCTCAATGCCCAAAGTAGGCATTTGCCGAATATTTACATAATAGATATTCAAGTTATTGAAATAACAAAAGAGAAAATTATAGTTTCTTCAGGGAGAAATTCTAATCCTCCATGTACTGAACCAAAATGTGTTTGTATGTGCTAGAATTGTTCCTAATCATGAGTCCAAATAGACCAAAAAAGGCACTGTTTTGGAGTTGGAAGGCCCTTATTCTAGGATGTAAATGGTTTCTGGACGAAGCAAATATAGGTACTTGAAATTTGCATGAACAGTTACTGTTCATGAAAAAAATACTCTTGTTTCCTTAGCAACTGACATCTTCATGGCATTTATGTTACCTGTGATTTACAGAGTAATGATTTCAAGAAACACAGCAATATGTCACAAAAATTTGTTGATATAATAAAATTAATTTGTCTTGAATATGCACATATTGTGAAAGTGTGCTTATACCTCTTACTACTATGGGAATATTTATGCATTGGAGACTAAATAATCAGTTGTTGCATATATCTCACGTGTATTTCATTCACAAGTGATATTGGTGTAACTGTAGGTAGGTATAACTTTATATATGTTGGTACTTATATAGTTATATCTTTATATACTCTGGTACATTAAACTGTTGATACCAAATGTAAGATTATTTATATCCTTTAGAGAAGGAAGAAGAAAATAGTTGTATTTTTATAAAAGCCATCTGATATCATGAAGTACTCGAAATCTTTTCCTTAAAATAGAAAAAAAAAAAAAGACTCTTCCCTTAAAAGCCCTGTACCACAATTCTATTTAAATAGCCAGAAAATCCAGATCATCCTCTTCTTAATGAAATTTCAGCTCTGAATGAAGACACTGAATGGGAAAAGAGTGAAGTTTGATTCTTCTACTTTTTGAAGTTAGTTGATTTTACTTTTTAAGAAGTAGAAAAAAAAAATTACCTGTATTTACAGAACAATGACAACCTTTCCTTAAAGAGAAAGACCTGATTCTAAAAAGAGTAGGGTGTTTTGTAAGATGATGGAATAATTCCAAGTCCAGTTAAACTTTCAAAATGAAAAGGATTTTTCATTCTTTTGGTTTTATGATAAAAGTGGCCAAATAGGGTGAAAAAGTTTGAGTTTTTAAAGAATGACTGGGATTAACATTTTATCTTTTACCCTCTTTGAATAATACTTTTTGGAATACTTGAAATCAGAATAAAGCTGCTTATCAGTTTAACAAAGGAGATATAGGTTCACAGTAGGGATTTGCATTTTCAAGAGGGTGATTTCTTGATATAACCTTTTCCATCTTACACAAGTTAAGTACCTGAGTCACATTTAGAATGCATGGCTTGTAGTTTGGTCCATACTAGCTACCTAACATCAATGAAAATGTAAATGGTAAAGGTCCTTGTTCCTAATGGTTACTATAAGACTAAGGGCACTGCTTTATACCAAGGTATGTCTGGTTCTATTAGTTATCTTCTAGAATTTCACTGATGGTAGGATCATCTTTGTATTTGAAGGTCAGCAATATTTGTAATTTTCAGATTATCTGTATTAATAATTGGTAGCAAAACTGTAAACTCCTTTCAGATCAGGGATGTGTCCTGTTTATCATGTACCTAACACATAGTAAATGCCATTTTAAAATACTCTCTTATTCAGATATCAAGTTGCTTTTTTTTTTCTGGTCTTGGGACACATTTAGGCTTCATGAGTCTCAAATCATAAAATGGGAGCTTTATATTTTAGCTGCCTTCTGGTGGATAGGTGGCTCTTCAAGCAGATGCATCTGAAGAAATTGAGTCTATTTTATTCTCTCAAGTGCTTAATACAGTGTTTCTCACAGCGTTAGCAACCAAAAAATATTATTAATTGATTCCTACAGTATTCTTATTCAGGGAAGGGGAAAAAAGGTCTCATACTGTTCTGCAATACTGAAAGTATGCCTAAATCAGATGCATATTTGAGCCTTCAGCCTAGAAGCGACAGAGCTTGTCCTTGGGCACAGGCATGGAGCAAAACCATGGATTTGTTCCCACCACTTTCACTAAGCGGGAGTGTAAATTCATGTTTCAACTTTGTGATTGCAGCTCTTTCTACTGTCCTTTAACCTGCTCAGAATCAAAATGCAGGCAGAGGCTTGGCCATTTCTGAGCAAATCAAGGTGAAAATTGGGTTGATAAAGATATTTTAATTTCACCATTCTATCCCCTTTAAAGCCCTATGATATAAGGGAAGTTTTCCTCCCTTTATAGAGCTAGACTTACTGACCCATTAGTTTTCATCTTATTCTTTCTCTACCGATCTCTTGCTCACTTCTACCTTCTTCCTGAAACTCCCTCTCTCCCTTTCCTTATGACAGATCACTATACTCTCCATCTTCAAAGTCTTTGTGCCAATCACACCTCCCCAAAAGTCCTTCCATGATTTAATTGCTTCTCTCTCCACCCTATCCCACACACCTTGTTCCCCATAGCTTTATAGTCTCTTGTTTATTCCTTCCTATTCTTGTTTATTCTTGTTTATTTATTCTTGTTTATGCTTACCTATTTTACCAAGCACTTAGTACAGTCCACTGCACAGAATAAGTGTTCAGTAAATACTATTAATTCAGAGATACTCAGAGTCCACCCCAACAGACATGCCTCTACCCATAAGAAGATTCTCTTTGAACAGGTAATCAGCATAAATAGAGGCCTAAAGCCCAAATGTCTCACTGTAGGTGGACCTCCCTCTATGAAGGAAAAGAGATTGTATGTGATTATTTCATTCATTCATATTAACTGAGCACTTCCTGTGTTCAGAGCTCTGTACCAAATGTTTAGGAGGATACAGTACAACAATAAACCTATACATTCCCTGCCCACAATGAGATACTCTTGCTTTCAGTTTTAGGTTATGCTGCTATTATGCTATGTCGTTACTACAGCCACACCTTTAAATAAAAAGCGGCTGGTAATCTGAACCTTTGTTGGCTTGACTGTGATTTTGGAATGGGAATGCTTTATATAAAGATATCAGAACATGTTTTATGTTCCTTGAGGGCAAGGATTATGTCTGACTTTTATTGCCCTTAGTATGCTCTCCAAACCACAGGCACACCATTAATATAACTGGAAAAAGTGGGCATGATAGAGCTCCTGCTCAATCAGACAAATGGTCCCTCAGTGCTTACTGCAGTGTTTGGCACTTAGTAAGGGCTTAACAGATAATTGGAGAACAATTATGGTTCTCCAGAACACTTTACTATCACTGGCAGTGGCAACAGGACACTTGAAGGAACGACTTCCCTAACATTACTTTTAATGACTCGGGATGTGCCATCTAAAATTTGCAAACTTAATTTCCGCATCCCTATATTTCACTCAGTAGCCCCTTCTTTTTTTTTTTTTTCTAAAAAAGCATGATCCTTTCTTAGTACTGTTTGAAGCAAATCAATCCTATGAACACATTTATAGAACTAGAATCCGCTGTAAAGTTTTGTCATTGTAACTGAAAGGTGAACACTGAATCAACATTAAAATACAAAAGTTATTCTCCTAAAAGTATTTATAGTAATGAAAATAATATCAACTCCCATTTATATGTATATATATACACATATATTATAATAGAGTCAATAATCAACATGAATTATTCTATCTTGAAAAAAACAATTTTTCAGCCAAATTTTTGATCTGTGATGATTTGACTGCATCATGATAATACTTTGAATTTTTAGAGTGCTTTAAATTTTTCTAGAATTTCACTTCCTTCAACTCATTTTTTTCCTCACAGCATCCATGTGTGGCAAGGAGGTCTGGATATTGGGTTCTTATTTTATTGGTGAGAAAACTGAGTCATAGAAAATTATAATTTC
Source organism: Ornithorhynchus anatinus (assembly GCF_004115215.2). Lineage (NCBI taxonomy): Eukaryota > Metazoa > Chordata > Mammalia > Monotremata > Ornithorhynchidae > Ornithorhynchus > Ornithorhynchus anatinus. The sequence goes on from NC_041745.1 coordinate 33,345,743, forward strand.
CTGAGATCATATAGCAGGCTAGGGTAAATTTTGGGCCAGAGCCTGGGTCTTCTGACTTTGTTTCATCTTCTTTGCACTTGACCAAACTGCCTTTTTTTTCCTGAAGATTTTGGGGTAAATATTAGCTGCAACTTATGGAAATGAACTTGATTACCTCAGGAGTCAATAAACATAGGAAATGTGAATAGGTTAAAAAATGATTATGTAGAATAATGGAAGAAAAGTTCATAATGACTTTAGAGCATTGAAGGGAGGCTGGGATGTCAGAAGACTCAAGATCGGTTCCAAGGCATCTGAAGTGAATAACTGTGCTATAGTTAAATCCTTGAGAATGAATCAATCAGTGGTATTTATTAAGTGCTTATTATGTGCAGAACACTGAGCTCTTGGGAGAATACAATACCATGAAATTAGTGGACACATTCCCTGCCCATAACAAGTTTACAGTCTAGACTTTGGATGTTGAGGAAGACAACACAAAGTGCCAACTCCTTGGAAGTGTCAAAGGCATCATCTCAATAACATTTATGAACTGAACTTCAGTCACACTCATTCTAGGATGTTTCCAAACTGAGTTGTGAAAAGATGCAAAATTTCTGGCTGCTAGCTCTTTTAAGTCTGTCCTCTCCTAATCCCCATCCTCCTACTGTCCCTCTCCCCTCCCTCCCCAGCACTCAAAATGAAAACAAGTTGGTCCTTATGACAACATCCAACAGACCATTCCACCAAAAATTTTTTGGTTCCACTTTTGGAGACAATTTGAGGTTAGCTAGATTATGGATCTAGTCCACTTAAGTTATTAGCAGAAGCAGGAGTTTATACAAGATGACCTTAACTTGTCCTCAAAATTATCTGAGGGAAAATAGGAGCAGGATTATGAGCATAAATACATCATTGAAAGTTCCCTCCCATCAGCCTTTCCTGAGGACATTCGAGTGAATGCTGCAAGGAATGTATAGCAGATTAGTGCATCTCTCAAGAATATTAATTGAATGCTTACTCTGTGCAGAACAATCCATGAAGCACTAAGGAGAGTACAATAGCGATAGTAGAGATACTCCTGCCTTCAAGGTTCCTTCAGTCTACTGAGGGAGAGTGCCATTAAAATAAACTACATGAAAGAGGAAGCAATAGAGTATTAAGTAATGTATAAAAGTCGGGCAGGTTGAGAACGAATACTAAGGTACCCACCTACCTTATTTTGCCTCTTTACTTCCTAGTGAATAATGCTCCTAAGAAAGAGAAAAATAACCATCATACACTGTCAGGGATTTGTAGATACTGGAGCAATGTAATTCTTCCAATAAAAAAAGAAAAGTACTGATTTCCAAAGTGATTCAATTAAGCAAAGGGTGGGAGAAAATAATCACCTAGTATGCATTGAAACACACAATTACACATGGATGGAGTTCAGCTTCTTATACATTGGAAAGGCAAATGAAGCAGAACATGCAGATCCATATCCCCTCAGGGCCGGCTGACGCCAGGGATGGGATGGAATAAAATCTAACATCTGAGTCACAGAAAAGCAGATTTGGGGCTTCATCCTGTTCACTCTCTTCGAATGGAGATGTCAGGGATAACCTGGATTGATGTGTGGTTAAGCATGGTTTTAGGACAACCACGCAGATCTACATCTCCGCCCCTGTCCTCTCCCCCTCCCTTCAGGCTCGCATCTCCTCCTGCCTCCGGGACGTCTACACCTGGATGTCGGCCCGCCACCTAAAACTCAACATGAGCAAGACTGAGCTCCTCATCTTCCCTCCCAAGCCCGGTCCGCTCCCAGACTTCTCCATCACCGTGGATGGCACGACCATCCTTCCCGTCCCGCAGGCCCGCAATCTCGGTGTCATCCTTGACTCGTCCCTCTCGTTAACCCCACACATCCTATCCGTTACCAAGACCTGCCGGTTTCACCTCTACAATATCGCCAAGATCCGCCCTTTCCTCTCCACCCAAACGGCTCCCTTACTATTACGGGCTCTCGTTATATCCCGGCTAGACTACTGTGTCAGCCTTCTCTCTGACCTCCCTTCCTCCTCTCTCGCCCCGCTCCGGTCTATTCTTCACTCCGCTGCCCGGCTCATCTTCCTGCAGAAACGATCTGGGCATGTCACTCCCCTTCTTAAACAACTCCAGTGGTTGCCTATCGACCTCCGCTCCAAACAAAAACTCCTCACTCTAGGCTTCAAGGCTCTCCATCACCTTGCCCCTTCCTACCTCTCCTCCCTTCTCTCTTTCTACCGCCCACCCCGCACGCTCCGCTCCTCTGCCGCCCACCTCCTCGCCGTCCCTCGGTCTCGCCTATCCCCCCGTCGACCCCTGGGTCACGTCCTCCCGCGGTCCTGGAACGCCCTCCCTCCTCACCTCCGCCAAACTGATTCTCTTTCCCTCTTCAAAACCTTACTTAAAAATCACCTCCTCCAAGAGCCCTTCCCAGACTGAGCTCCTCTTCCCCCTCTACTCCCTCTGCCATCCCCCCTTTACCTCTCCGCAGCTAAAGCCTCATTTTCCCCTTTTCCCTCTGCTCCTCCACCTCTCCCTTCCCATCCCCACAGCACTGTACCCGTCCGCTCAACTGTATATATTTTCATTACCCTATTTATTTTGTTAATGAATTGTACATCGCCTTGATTCTATTTAGTTGCCATTGTTTTTACGAGATGTTCTTCCCCTTGACGCTGTTTAGTGCCATTGTTCTTGTCTGTCCGTCTCCCCCGATTAGACTGTAAGCCGGTCAAACGGCAGGGACTGTCTCTATCTGTTGCTGACTTGTTCATCCCAAGCGCTTAGTACAGTGCTCTGCACATAGTAAGCGCTCAATAAATACTATTGAATGAATGAATGAAAAGGACAAAGGGAAGCAGTACATAGACAGGATCTCTCCATTTGTGTATATATATACACAAAAGATTGCATATATATATATATATATATATATATGCAATCTTTTTTCCATGTGTGTGTAATATATATGCATAGAGAGAGAGTTTATAGAAAAAATTCATACATACTTTAATGTGTGTATATATACATACATATACTCACATGCATACTTATATACATACATATACATGTTCTAAAGGGATTGAATAAATCTTTAGGTTACTGGATAAATGTAATGGTGAGCAGTGAGAAAATTGAGGCTCTTAGATGCCTCCTCTCAAATCATGAGGAGGGAATTTCCAAGGTTAACAACCTCAAATTTCTTCAAGTGTACAACTGCCCTAACAGAGCTAGGGATGTGCAAATCTGTCAGTGATGTACTGGGTCTGAGCAGACGTACTTAATATCATTAACAAATTATAGTTCTATGTTGAAATGACAACACATTTGAAAACTTAGTCTAAGTATAGGGCTTATTATTATCAATGAAGATAATGACTAATTGTGTTGATTAGACTGTAAGCCCCCATTAGACTGTAAGCCCGTCAAACGGCAGGGACTGTCTCTATCTGTTGCCGACTTGTTCATCCCAAGCGCTTAGTACAGTGCTCTGCACATAGTAAGCGCTCAATAAATACTATTGAATGAATGAATGAATTATTTGTGGTAACTGAGCTTGGGTATAGATGAGTCTGGTTCTTTGGACCTAAAATTCCTGATTGTTGGTTTCTTTATCCTTACCTACCTGTGTAACTAGCACATCAGTATCCACAATTAACAGCTCAGATGGGAGCCACATTACAAAAGTTAATTAGTGGGTTCCTCAAATAAAATACCATGCTCATTTGGATAATTTGCAATCTGATAAGGATATTGACATTTCAACCTTTTCCCTTTGGGACCATCGGCTTCTATCTCTCTGCTACTGTCAATATCAGTAGCATGCAGAGAGGTGATGTCAATGATATTACTGACTTTCCAATTCCTCATTTGAGGGGTATAGTTTCCCGGCTACAGTTGACAAAGAAAAACATGGTTCAAAAGAATATTTTTTTTTTTTTCAAGAGAGCATTACTGTTTGAAGTTAAATTGTCACTGTAGGTGTTTGACAAAAATTGAACGGGATTCCAAAATGGACGTTATCCTACTGCTCCTTTTCAACTTATTGAAGCCTACACTTAAGAGTACAAGATTTTTAAAGGTTACTGTAATTCTATTCTTTGAAGTACAGAGGCTATTAGTTTTGCAGAGCTGAGAATACCAAAGAACTCTGTAGTCACCACCTGCAGTCACTATAGTAGTATTAAAATTATTCTAACGGAACACAACCCGGGTCTCAGTGGTGACTAAAAAATCAATACATTTAGAATACTAATGATTCTGGTATTTGATAACTGCTTAAAGTTTGCACTGTAATAAGCATTAGGGTAGATACAAAGATAATCAGGTTGGGCACCACCCTGTCCCCACATGGAGTTCACAGTCAAATAGAAGGGGCAAGCTAGTATTAAATCCCATATTATAGATGAGAAAACTGAGCAGAATATAGTTAAGTGACTTGACCAAGAAAGCACATAATGGAGTTGGGATTAGAACCCAAGTTCTCTGACTCCAAACCTGTGCTTTTTCCACTAAGTAAGGTGTGTCAGAAACTAGAATTTTCCCAATGGAAGATTTTAGTAGAAATGTGCTTCCCCATGCTGTGGAGAACTAAATCCAGCTCCCAGTGATGAATTACATTCTAAAGTGCTATTTAACAATTCATCCATTGGTGTGATTGAAAATCAGGCTGGACCAGCAAAAACTATTGAGCAGGAATGAAAATTGTAAGGTCCTTGAGGTCATGGATCATGTTCATCAATTTACTGTGTTTGTACTCGCTCAAGCCTTAGCTAGAGGGGTCAGCACACCAGTGTGCTCAGTTTTAATAGCCACTTAAAGATAATCAATCACAACGATCAGATGCATCCATTTTCAAGGTTTATCTTGTGTCTGCAAGCATTCAAAATAGGTACTGGGAGAGATTTAAGAAGGGGCGGGAAAACACTTTCATTTCCAGATTATTTTCATTTTTTTGAGGGCTGTCATTTGCCCATAGAGGACTCTAGCATGGATCAGTCCTTCAGTTGAATTTATTGAGCACTTACTGTGTGCAGAGCACTGTTTTAGGCACTTGGGAGAGTGCAATACAGCAATAAACACAGTCAAGAGCCCCTTGCCACTTGTATATCTCAAAAAATTTATCTTCTTCAGGTAGCAGAATATCAAATAAAGAAAACTCTCTTTTTTATGGTATTTGTTAAGTGCTTACTATGTGTCAGGCATTGTACTGAGTGCTGGGCAAGATATACGCTAGTCAGGTTGGACATATTCTATGGCCCGGGGGGGGGTCACGGTCTTAATCCAGATTTTACGGATGAGGTAACCGAAATACAGAAAGGTTAAGTGACTTGCCTAAGGTCATGCAACAGACAAATGGTGGAGCTGGAATTAGAACCCTGGTCCTTTGGACTCCTAGGACCATGTTCTAGACACTAGGCTATGCTACTTTTTTAAGAGTAAGGTATATCTGTTTTCACATCACATTTCTGGAGGTACCCAAGACCTACATAGTTTGGATATAGCAAAAGGAGCACAAAGCCAGTAACAGTCCTAGGACATTAGCCAGGCTGACACTGTGGAGGATACAATCTCTTGATATTGTTATCAATTAATAAATCAATCAATAGTATCTATCAAATACTTTGTGCAGAGCACTATATTAATCAATGGTACTTATTGAATTCTTACTGTGTGCAGTACACTATACTAACTGCTTGGGAGGGTACAATATAACAGAGTTGGCAGATACACTCACTGCCCACAACATACTTACAATCTACTAACCACTTATGAAAATACAACATAGTGGACTAAATCCCTACCCCTAAGGAGTAATTAATCTGTACGTGGAGGATTTGGACATTGAAATAAATTACAGGGTAGAGGGAAGCAACGGATATGTAATTATTGTGGTATTTTTTCAGCACTTATTTTGTGCCAGGCATTGTACTAAGTGCTGGGGAAGATACAAGCCAAGCAGGTTGGACACAGTCCCTGTTCCAGGTGAGGCTCGCAGTCTTTGTCCCCATTTTCCAGATGAGGTAACTGAGACACAGAAATTAAGTGACTCACCCAACCTCACATAGCAGATAAGTGGCAAAGTCAGGATTACAACTTAAGTCTTTCTGACTCCCAGGTCTGGGCTCTATCCACTAGGCAATGCTGCTTATATAAAGGCAAGAGTTTGCAGTGAATGTTTAAGTGCTTTTTAGATAAAGACTGAAGTGCATACATGATAAGATAGGGAATTATAATTAGTAATAATATTAATAATAATTATGGTACTTGCTAAGCACTTACTATGTGCCAAGTGCTGTTCTAATCTCTAGAGTTGATACAAGTTAATTAGGTTGGACAGAGTCACAGTCCCACAAGGGGCTCTCCCTCTTAAACCTCAATTAACAGATGAGGTAACGGAACCCCAGATAAGTTAAATGACTTGCCCAAGGTCACGCAGCTGACAAGTGGCAGAGCAGGGAGTAGAACCCAGGTCCTTCTGACTCCCAGGCACATGCTCTATCCACTACACATTGAGCTCTTATTCTGTGCAGGGCAGAGTGCTGGAAGAAAATACATAGTTTGGAATTAGGCATGGTTCCTGTCCTTTCCGGGGTTCACAAGCTAAGAATCGAAGTGGGGAGAAGTGCTAGGAAATAGATTCATCAGGAAGGATGGAACATTGAAACACAACACAGGCAAGTACGCAAAACAGGGTCAAAGTTTCAGCAGGGATGGAGGAGTCTGAAAAAGCACAGGAACAGCTGTTATGCCCAGTCAGGATGCAGAGAGCAGGCTGGGAATGGGGACTCTCCTTGGCAGGAGGGAAGTTGGCGGTTACCAGGGTACTTTTCTGGATGGGTTTGGAAGGTGGAGTTTACAGGCTAAGGGTGTGGTGGTGGGACACACTGACATTAAAATAAATTGCCAATTGGTGGGGTAAATACTCACTAATCAGTTCTGATGTGTTAGATAGAGGTAATAATAATAATAATGGCATTTGTAAAGGCTTAAAGTGCTAAGCACTGTCCTAAGTACTGGAGTAGATATACTAAATACAATTCATATATATACACACATATAAATATACACATATAAATTATATAATCTCTAGAAAATCTTAATTTTATTTCCTGAGTAGCCAGTTTTGCTGATGCTGTATTTCATCAATTGGTGTGAGTTATGCAGGATTCTAATAAAAGGTATAATTTAATTTTGTTTACAAAATCCATAAAAATATAATATTGTGATTGTTTAAGGAAAAAAGTTAGGAAACTGAAAAAAAATCTAAATTAGGAAAGGAAATCTTCCATTTTGCAGTTGAATGAAATGCAAAAAAAGTTTATTAATTTTCCAAGTCATTTTGCTTTGTTTTGTAGTGAAAAATTGGCACACACCTGTTATTTTTCACAGGGTTTTAGATTGAAACATTTAGTCTAAAAAAGTAGTCATCAATAGTAGAAATAGGAAACTACCAGTGGATATTGTAGTAGGAAAGCTTAAACAAATTTCTTTGATCTAGCATATTCCATGTTCCATTCCAAGAATTTACTGTCTCTGTTTTATGTGCATTTATCAGTGATCCTAGTTTAAGGTCTGGCATCCCTGGGCAAATTTCATTATCCATCTATGGAAAACAGCTCTATTAACATATCACTATAATAATAAAAAAACAGATAAACTTTGTGACTATATGTATCTTGTGTTGGATTCCTGTGAAGACTAATATGCTTAATATCTATAAAAGGTTTAGAAGCAAAAATCACCGAAGGGCTTGCTGTTTAGGTAATAATAATAATAATAATGTTGGTATTTGTTAAGCACTTATTATGTGCCGAGCACTGTTCTAAGCGCTTGGGTGAATACAAGGTAATCATGTTGTCCCACGTGGGGCTCACAATCATAATGCCCGTTTTACAGATAAAGTCACTGCGGCCCAGAGAAGTGAAGTGACTTCTCTAAGGTCAAACAGCTGACAAGTGGCAGAGCCAGGACTCGAATCCATGACCTCCGACTCCCAAGCTCATGCTCTTTCCACTAAGCCATGCTGCTTCTTTATTAGGGTTAGGGTTATCACTAGGATGAGCAAAATCAATCAGTCATTCATTCAATGGTATTTATTGAGTGCTTACTGTTCGTAGAGCCCTGTACTAGGCACTTGGGAGAGTACAATACAACAGAGTTGGTAAACACTTTAGTGGGAAAACATTCAAGTGTTTAAAGTTTGGTAGGCATCTACACTGATTAATCAGAGCACAGCCAAACCTAACCTCTCTTATTTCTCCCAGACAGTGATTGATTGATTGAAAACAGTTTGGTTTTTTTTCCCCTTCTGGGGTGGCAAGATGGTTTAGTGAAAAGAGCATGGACTTGGAAGTCAGAATACTGGGATTCTAATTCTGACTGCCATTTGTCTACTGTGTGACTTTGAGGGTGGGTCACTTCATCTCTCTGTGTCCCAGTTTCCTTATCAATAAAATGAGAATTTGTACCTGTCCTGTCTCCCTCTCCCTTAGACTGAGACCCATGTAGGACAGGGACTGTGAAGGATATGATTACATTGTATTTACCCCAGCACTTAGCCTATCAAATGGCACCTAGTAAGTGCTTAAAATACTTCTATTACTATAATCATGTTGGATATAGTAGGACCTGAGAGAAATGTTCTTATTTCCTCAGGGAACTGGTTTACATATGATGGAATGGAATTATGGGGCCTAGATAATCATTAACAGCATTTGGAAAATTGATCTAAAGTTGATTAATGTGTGTTTGATATTTGGGTATTTTAGATTGAAGGTCTCTAGTATCTTTCAGTATTATACAGTCCTCATTAATTGTTGAACAAAATAAAGGCTTTAATGTTACAGAAAAAAAGGATAGAAGTTTTGTCTATTTCTAGCATAGTAAATCACAAAATTTTGATCATGGAATGTACATTATACTGAGAAACACCTCATCATCTCACAGTATTTGCTTAACCTTTGTGTAACTCTTTGGAAATCAAAAGGTTCACAGATTGAATGGAGAAATAAAAAATATGATAATATTCTGCTTTGCCCTAAAATCTGAAAAGCCTTGATTGAGCATAAAAAGGATGGTTATTCATTGCTTCACAGTCTTTATTTAAAATGTTCTAAATAAACTCTGTCAGCGATTCTTCCAGATCTTTGTGATCTGTAAACCTTTCTCCTTTTGTAAGAGGCAAAAACTGAAATTGATTCTGCTGTAACTAGTCATAAAAAATCTGATCAAGATAGAGGTCCTATGAGTTCAATTTACACACATTATTTATGTGTGAAAAAGGCTTTGGAAAAACCTTTTTGACATTTGTTTCTCAATGGTCCCTCTGTTAAATTTTAGGTGACATTTATCTGAATGAGAATGTCCAAATTAATAGCTTGGTCCCCAAGATTAGGGAACTTTTTTGTTTGTTCTTTTTGTGGGGAGGAGGAGGAGGTTGTTATTTCTTTTGTGGTACAAAAGGCTGAATTCCTTTTACTGCTGGTTTTGTGAATTCATTATTGGAAGGAAGGTGGTGTGAAGTCCTGGGTTCGCTTTTGGGATCCATCTCTAGACCAGTGCCTCCCTGCTAATGAAATATTTTCTGATAGAAAGACTATCTGGCTACAGCACAACTACACCCCAACATTCAAACTCTCCTTCTGTTTTATCTTCTCTGGCAGGGAGAGGGAAAACCGAGGATCAAAGCCTATATCAGTAAGTCTACCTATGAACGACTTCAGAGAAAACTAGAAAAACTTGCCACAAACTCAAAGCCTGATCTCTGGATGACTGTGTGACTTTGGGCAAGTCACTTAATTTGTTTGTGCCTCAGTTACCTCATCTGTAAAATGGGGATTAAGACTGCGAGCCCCACGTGGGGCAACCTGATAACCTTGTATCCACCCCAAAGCTTAGAACAGTGCTTGGCACATACTAAGTGCTTCACAAATACCATTATCATTATTGTTGTTATTATTTTTATTATCCACTGCCCAAGCTAGGAATGGAATGGATATGCTTCTGTTCGCTCGACTCGCCCTCCTTTAGTCAAGACTGGTAAGAGTACTGGAAACTCTCCTGGTACGACCCTGAGAGGGGAATCATCCATGTCTAGCACATAGGTATTTATGTATGTTCATCCTCATCACTTGATGATGAGGCTCCTACTGGCTAACTTTCCCTCTCTCTCACTCAGTGCTGCTCCACTCTCCCTTGTCTTGGTTGAGTGAGGAAAGCCAGAATGTTAATGGATGAAGGAAGGATTTTGTACTCAGTGGTGTTTTATAACAACTCCAATACTTGGAGAAAACAGGTCAGATGTTTATATACTCAAGTGCACGGTCAAGCCATATCTAAATCAAAGCTTATCAGACACTTTGGAAATACCTCGCACATTGCCATCATTATCATCATCCTCATCCTATTTCTTCTCCTTTTTTTTAATGGTATTTTAAAAAGTGCTTACTATGTGCTGGACACTGCAGGAAGTGTTGGTAGATACAAGCTATTCAGGTTGGACACAGTCAAACATTCCACATGGGGCTCATTGTATTAATCCCCATTTTACAGATGAGGTAATTGAGGTGCAAAAAATGTAAGTGATTTTCCCAAGGTCACATAGTAGACGGGTGGCAGAGTCTGGACTAGAACCAAGATCCTTCTGACTTCCATGCCCATGCTCTATCCACTAAGCCACGCTGCTTTTCCCTTCCTCCTCTTTCGCCAACATCATCTCTTCATCATCATCATCGCCATTAATGGTGCTATGACTGGTGATTCAGAAACGATTGTGTTACTTTTCATCCTAAACCAGGGATTGGCTACATGATTTGGACATAATCATGACAGGAATCTATAGACACAATCTCTGCCCTCAAGGAGCTTACTATTTAGTAGATTTCATGCTTCAATTTTCAGCAAAGCCTTAAAACTACTTGAGAACGGCATATAACTCACAAAAACATTTATCTCCTACTATGGCAACGTGCCTATTCTTAAAAATGATTTTTAAAAATAAGGAAATACACTTCTGTTCACTGTAGTGCTTGGAATTCCACATTTAATCTCTATTTGCACTCAGATACCCTGGCTTTTTCTCTTTTAGTATTAAATTGTCAGGATTAAGCAGTTCTTTACCAATTCCCTTTTTTTTTGACACCTTGAAAATTAATTTACACTTAATATTTGTTACTCAGGATTAAATATTAATACTTTGGTTTTCATTCTCCCTAACATTACTTATGTTATTTCATTTAGGTTTACACAGCTGGGTTGAAATGGTAGACACTAGAAGCTTATGGTTTAATTATATATAATTAATAAATAAAAGGTAATTTGAAAATGAGGCTATGCACATCACATCTGTAAACGGAAAGACATTTTAATTGGGATTACAGTTTTTATGGGTTGTTTATTCTCATCTCTCCCACCACTACATGAAAAACCTAGCTGCCAGACATTGTCTGGAACTTGTGTAGCTACCAGGGAAATCTTTAAAAGGTACACCTTAAAGGGTTCATTCTCATGCATATTTAAGTACCAGTGCACCAGTTATGTCTGTGGCTTCCACTTGGATTGACTTTACTGACTTCTTAATATTACATGTGGTCTCCTAATAATCCTAGGTCTCTTTACAGCACTACTTTACAATATAAGTGCAGTGTAAATTTCCTTGATCTTTTTATTTCTAGGTGAATTTCTGTTTTTAAGAGGTATTCAGGTCCATACACATAGATCTTTTGTCTATTAAATTTGAAAAGGTCTTCAATAAAAAACTAATGCAGTTGTCTGAAAAATCTCACTCAACCAATTGTCCGAAGTTATTCAATTTTCTTTTTTTTAATACTTCTACAAAATACACCTTGAAAGACATTTGAAAAAACTCAGGATTCTAGAATGTGCAAGTCATGCTACCCAATTAGCAGAAAGACCAATGATTTGCTGTTTTTGATTTGCTTTAAATCTCCATTTCTCTTCCAACTCAGGGAAAGACAAAGACTTTGGAAGGTGATAAAGGTCTAAAACATTCAACAGCTACAGAGCAAAAATTAACAAATTGATTATTAGAGCTTCTGCTTCAGTGATTATAAAGACATGCTTTTAACTGAAATATTTGGTGAAACACCTTCGCTTAATCTTGTTATAATTATGTTAAATATTAAAACCCTGCTGAATGAGAATAATGACCCTCACATAGAAGAAAATTCTCTCATACTTTTATGCTTTCACCACTCAGAACTTCCTAAAATACATTATATGAACTGGGAAATCATGGCATATAAAGATCTTCAAAGTTTTTAACTACATGACTTTTAGGGGATCAAGGTAGATGGTGACTGAAGACATGGTAAGAGAATACTAAAATTCAGTGTGAAAGGAAAAAAATACCTTAACATTACTTCTGGAATATAGAAACATTCTACCCACAAAAATTAGACTTTTATCTAGTTAGTAAATGGAACACAGACTGGCTTTTTTACAACAAAGATGGAACTCCCAGAGAACTAATCATTATATAAGGGCCTGGAGGAAAATAGGAAAGGGGAAAGATACTTGCAAGTTGTAAAATTTACCCTCCATGGGCCGGAGCATTTTAATCTTCATGAGCTTGCATGAATCATCTTTCTCAATCACTATTTAAAACTGCCTGACATTCTAATGATTTCAAGGTATGAAAATTGCAGGCGATCATAGACAATCAGGAACAGCAGCGAGGACTAACTTGCAACAGAGATGTACGTGAGTGCTCCTTTTCAGAAAAATCCAAGATGGATCTTCTAGTTAGGGACAGTCTTCCACTTCCCCTCCATTGCATATTTCATTATAGTAATGCCTTCTCGGGTGGTCTTTCAGAGTGTGCACCTGATTTTGCCGTGTTGGTACATACAGGTCATTAGGAAATGGCTGCTCTTGTTTCAATAACAACCCAAAATGGTATTTAGGTCACTGCTGTATTCCACAACTGTGGCATGGGTTTATGTAAACTCTTATCCTCTAGGCAGCCTTATCGTTGGTTTGTAACACTCTAACAATGGATCTTACCAAGCAGAATCTCTTCCGCTTAGTGCAATGATAGTCCTTTCAGGTGAATTAATACGCTCTCCTAGTCTTCCCAATTTCCACTGTTCTGCAGAGGTGGAGCCTTACCTAGAGTTGCCTATTTTTGATGCAAAAGCTTCTTTCATACATATTCCTCAGGTTATCAGTCAACAATCAATCATGTTTATTGAGTGCTTTCTGTGTACAGATCACTGTACTACATAATAATAATAATAATAATGTTGGTATTTGTTAAGCGCTTACTAGGCGCTGAGCAATGTTCTAAGTGCTGGGGGAGATAGAGGGTAATCAGGTTGTCCCACGTGGAGCTCGCACACTTTTAATCCCCATTTTACAGATGAGGGAACTGAGGCACAGAGAAGTTAAGTGACTTGCCCATGGTCACACAGCTGACAAGTGGCAGAGCCGGGAGTCCAACTCATGACCGCTGACTCCGAAGCCCATGCTCTTTCCATTGAGCCACGCTGCTTGGGAGAGTACAATATAACAGAGGTAGATGCATTCCCTGCTCTCAAGTAATTGATCAATCGATGGTATTTATTAAGTGCCTTTTGAGTAGTAGTAAGCACTGTAGCAAGTTCTTAGGAGAAACTAATAGAAGCACAAAACATGTCCCCCCCCCAACCCCGCCAAGGAGCTTACGATTAAGTGGATTTGATTTAACTCTGAATCATTCTGGGTTTTGCACATCCAGGCAAAACAGAACCTTTCAAATATCTCTTTTTAATGTCGATAATACTCCTCAAATTGGACAGAGATTTCCTTTCATTACCAAATCTTACCTTAAGCATTTCTGTAACACTCCAATGTTTACTTTCCTATGACGTGCAGAAAAAGATTTTATATGATCTCTTTCAGCCATCGTGTCAAATATGATTCAAATCTTACTTTGAATTTTCTGAATTTCCTCTAGTTTTCTGCAAGATTGCCTGATAATGGAAGGCCAGGTAGCAGTAATAACTTATTAGTAGTTAAATTTCTCATCCTGTCCTTTTCTCAGAGTGTGGTTTTATGACCCAAATATTTTTGGAGAGAAGCTTTTTCTGGGTGTCTCTAAGGGCTTTCAATCTGCAGCTATCCTTCCATAAAGCCAAGTCCTCCTTCATGAGGCGTCCCTTTATTAACTCTCCTTTTCCAGTAGCCAGTTTAGAACTTAGGGCTGAAGTTCGTCTTTGTTTTTCCCATTTAATTAATTAGTTACTTTTGTTCATAACAAGAGTATTTTATTATTCTACCTTTGTTGGCAATGTCTGCCTGTGTTTCTCCTCTATTAGACAGAAAACTCCTTGGAGACAATGGTCATGTCTTCCCCATCCACTGTGTGATCTCAGGTAACTGTTACAGTGTTTGGTGCTCAGTAAATGTTGTTGATGGGGATGTTGCACTTTCCTTTCCCAAAATCATTCTCTATTGCCATATCTGTCCCATTCATAACTCGGACAGACATGTAATAGGATTTGGTAAATACAGATGAATGCTCTCAGGATCACAACTGGAGAGTTTCCAACACTCTACCAGTCTCAAGCTATGTGGGAGGGAGAGTCAATTAGAAGCATACCCAATCCCAAATCCTAATGTAGGCAGTCCGTTAATGAGCAGAAGGCAGTCTCCTATAAGTCCAAACTCACCGGTATTGAGAAGCAGCAGCATGGGAAAGAGTCTAGAGTGAAGACTCAAGTTGCTTGCTGTTGTGGAAAAAGGCCAAAGGTAAACACTTCTGTATTTTTACCAAGAGAACTCTATGGATACACTACCAGAATGATTGCAGATGGAGAGTGGGGAGTCCTAAAATATGTGTCCCTGGAGTCGTTATGGGTCAGAGATGACTCAACTGCATAAGACAATTAAAAATTATCACAAAGATCACACTAATTAGAGAAAGCTCTAGGTGCTCCATTTCATGGGGAGTTGAGTATCTTCTAGTTACACATCGTTTCCCAATTTTTAATCTTCTACACAGTGCTGTATAAATAAAGATCTCCAAATACTAAGTCCTAAGCATAAATTGCCCTGGGTTTTAAAAGATTAAACCAGCCCGGGAAACTCTACTCAAAGGCAGAAGAATCGGACACAGAATAGAGATATTCACCGTGTTTCTACTATACTCAGTAGAACAACCAATTGACACAGGTCTAGTGTTTCAAAAAGGTCAAGCCTCCCAATATCTTAGGGGGATAAAGAGAAGACATTTGAAATTTGTCATCTTGTTTAAAATTAGCTGGATACTGTCTCCTTGTTCTCTGGTTTTGTTTGGGGAGACCAAAACTATAGAATGGCTTACAGTCTATTGGGAATTATAGTGGTAGAATCCCTCTGATGAATGCTGTGAATAGGAAGGAGAGGAGAAAGGATTACAATTACTGTGGTAATTAGAGATACTAAAAGGTACTTGTGCACAGTTTGTAGTTACTTTTCCAGCAGCTTAAATGTCCTTGAGAAAATTCACCTCTGGCCTCCTTGCACTGTCAACAATTAAAAATATCCACTAGAGTTCTTGTAACCTCCTGTGGCCTCTAAATTCTCAGCTAACATCAATTCTACACTGCTTCATTTAAAGAGTACTTGAATAATTCTATTTGTGGTCCCACTGCGATATTTACCATTAAAGATACGATTCCAATTGCATCATATTTATTCCAGTGTCAACAATCAAACTCAGAATCCAGCCTAACAGTTTTTCACCAATCATGATGTCTTTCAACACTGACTGAATCAGGCCAATTATTTTATGTGATTTTTTTTTCTAAGCTCTGGAAACTTTAACACAGAATCCTACACTGACAGCAATATTGCCACACTTAATAATAAGCACTAGTTCACTTTTTATTGTTTCACTGAGCACCATCATATTTTTTGCACCACAGGGACTGATGACTGTTTTTCACTGACTTTGGATTTGACCTGTGGATACTTTTCTTTAAGCAGTGAGATTCCCAGATGAATTAGTGAACAGATGGACTTGAGTCAGTCATGAATTTACACAATGCAGATACCTTCTGCCTGTTTCAACTGTCCATTTGAATTGGAACACAGAGCTTGTTTTTCTGAAAGTGTGATTCACTGTATATGTAGGGTGAACTGAAAGAGGAAACAAGGTGACCAAAGTATTATTTGAAAGACACAGTAAGACAGAATCTCAGGTTATGTGGCCATGTGATGAACAGTTGAGAAACAGTAATTATAGATTGAACAACCTGGCTTATAGCAACCTGACATGAAGTGATTGCCTTAAAGATAATGAGGCTTTGGGTATATTCAGAGCCAAGATTGAGATTTCTTCCTTCCCTAACCTCCACACTTCTCACTAAGGGGATAAAATTATGGGCAATGGGACAACTCAGGATATGGTATTTGATAATTGTTAAGCACTTCCTATGTGCCAACACTGAATTGAGGACTGGGGTAGATACTAATTAATCAGGTTAAACACAGACTATGAACTGCATGAGGCTTATGGTTTTAATCCACATTTTACAGAGGAGGTAACTGAGTCACAGAGAAGTTAAGTGACTTACCCAAGTTCACACAGCAAATAAGTGGTGGAGTCGGGATAAGGTTGAACACAGTCCATGGCCCATGTGGGACTCACAACATTTAATTTTCATTTTACAGATGATGTAAGAAGTTACAGAGAAGTTAAGTGATTTGCCCAAGGTCATACAGCAGACAAGTGGTGGAGCCAGGTATAGAAATTGGGTCCTCTGATTCCCGAGCCCATGCTCTATTCATTAGACCACACTCCCTGAAACTGCATCCTCCTTTCTAGCTTTCACAATGGCTCCACAGGAAGGCAGATCCTCCTCCAGGCAGGAACAGGTACCCACCAAATATTTTAGAACTATAAGAAGTTTGGGGAGGTTGGACCAGTTTGTCACTAAAGATTATGCTCTCTATCTACTGTTCACCTTCCTATGTTGTTCTTGTATTTTAAAAAGATCCTAAAGCTTATCATGTGTTCTATAAAGAAACAGCATGGCTAAAGAAACAGCATGACTTAGTGGAAAGAGCACAGGCTTGAGAATCAGAGGTCCTGGGTTCTAATCCCAGCTCCACCACTTGTCTGCTGTGTGACTTTGGGCAAGTCACTAAACCTCTCTGTGCCTCAGTTACCTCATCTGTAAAATGAGGATTAAGACTGTGAGCCTCATGTGGGGCAACCTGATTACCTTGTATCTACCCTGGCACTTGGAACAATGCTTGGCATTAGTGAGCACTTAAATGCCATCATTATTATTATTATTGTTCTATAATTTATACTTCGATATAATCAGGGTGTAGAACAGTGCTTGGCACATAGTAAGCGCTTAGCAAATACCATCATTATTATAATGCCTATCCACTCTTGCATAGGTTGTGAGCCTAATGAGGCACAGGGACTACTGTGACCGATTTGTTTATTGGGCACTTAGCCCATTGCACAGCACATAGTAAACTCTTAATAAAAATCAAAACCAACTAAAACCTTTTGTAAAAAAGCAAAAATAAATCTCTTCTATTCTCTAGGTTCAAGGAAAGAGCACTAAATTTGCTTGAACATTCTGGGAAATTTCTGTTAGCCAGATTCTGAGCATAGAACAATCTCTTTATTATGGGCTGGTTGGTAATGAGGAATTCTAAGTCACCTTAATTACTGTTTGAAAAAAAGCTCTCATATTCAATTGTACCAATTGGATTTGCAGTGTGGCATTAAAGTGAACGAAAAAAGGACAGAGAACTGATGATCTACTTATCCAAACAAGGCTGTGAGATTCACCTAGGGAGCATGACTGATAAATGGATGCACAGAGTGCTACCAGCCAGGATATTTCAGCCCATGAAACTGCATTGTCTGGCTAATTGTGGGATAGCTAAAAGTAGAGGTTTGCACTAGTAATTAGGAACCAGTGTCAGCAGAAAGCTAATTGTAGGGTCAGATTTGAACACTCGAATGGGTGGTGGTTTGTTTCCTGATTTATTCACCCAGACAAGTGCTCAGTAAGGAAGGATCAATCATGCCATTTAACAGATAATTTGCTTCCTTGACTTTACAAATGGGAGAGAGAATTCAGTTCTTCCTTGGAAATGAACTAAAGTTCTTCATGTTTCTAATGCAAAGTTTAAAAACTCAGTGTGTGTTGCAGCTTCAAGTCTGGCATTAGGAAAGTTCATGGAAAATTAGAGTATGTTTTTCTTCTAGGCAAATTGTTTGTATGCCAAAGTCAATCAATCATATTTATTGAATATTTCATCTGTGCAGAAGACTGTACTAAGCACTTGGGAAAGTACAGTATAAGAGACAAAACTTCCCCATAAATAAGAGAAAAAGTTGAAACTTGACCTAGCAACTAATAGGGTCATTTGAATTCTTGGTGTGGAACATTGTATTAGAATCTTGGAAAGTATCAGAAAGAATATGGTCTTATTGGGTAAGTGAAAAACAGATATAAAGTTATCTTTCATGCTCGAAGATGCCGTTAATAGTGTGGTTCATGTGTGGCCAGAAAACTGTACTTTGTCGTGTCGTTGTATAGTTCACAGCACTTGATGTTGTTTTTTCTTTTTGCCTCATCTTCTGTTTGAAAAGACGTGCCCCTTTCTTGATTAGGGTGTGCGTTATTGCTCTGGCCAGTGCAAGTGTCTCATGAGAAGAAGCATAGCTCAGTGGAAAGAGCTCGGGCTTGGGAGTCAGAGGTTGTAGGTTCTAATCCAGGCTCTGCCCTAGCTGTGTGACTTTGGGCAAGTCACTTAACTTCTCTGTGCCTCAGTTATTTCATCTAGAAAATGATGATTAAGACTGTGAGCCCCATGTGGGACAACCTGATTACCTTGTATCTATCCAGTGCTTAGAACAGTGTTTGACACATAGTAGGCGCTTAAATACCAAAATTATTATTAGTAGTATTATTAGTATTATTTTCCAGCTGAGGTACAACACTGTCAAATGTTTTATTGCATTTGTAAAATTTCCTCCCTTCCCTTGTTAATCATACAGCAGCTGGTAGAATAGTCTAATAATACCTAAACAGATAGACAAGGTATTGGGTTTGTCAGGCATTGGGATGAATCTTAAATTTACATTTTCAGATTCCAAAGATTATAATGTCATTGGCCTAGGAAAGAGCAGAGATTTCAACAGGCAAAGATTCCCACACTTTCTTTGGCAAAGAAGATGGTTAGAACTGTTGCCATCTTCCATACAGAGCTCCCTCTATGAAAGAAAACCCTCTGACATTTGGATATGGCAATTTAGAAGCAGATAAATGGATCATTGGTGGTTTTTTCTCCCAGAGCCACAAATGGAAAAATGAATCACTGAAGGCCCTTTTTGGGATGGAAGTCAGCACAAAATGATAATGCCTCTGGGATGGCTGAAAATGGAGAGAAGAAAGAACTCAGTACCTGCGAACCCTCCCTTGTGAGAGTGGAAATGTTATTTTATGCCTTTCTTGCAGTGTCCTGAGGATAATTAATTGTAAGCTCCTTGAGGGCAGGCATTGTATCCACTGACTTCATTAGTATTTCCCAAGTGCTTAGTACAGAGGTCTGCACAGAGTGAATAGTCAAAAGACACTGTTGATTGATTTTCAGAAATACAAACCTTTGGTCAGTGTGCCTGTAATAAATCTATTGTAATTAGTAACAATTGAGCACTCAAGTGGAAAGTTGAGTAGGAAATATTTTGTCTCCATATATGTGTGGGTAGGAGAGAATGAATCATAAAGAGAGAGCCAGAGCTGTAAGATCAAAACGTGTTTAAAGTTAAATTCAAAAGAAATTTCTAACCTGTCAAAAAATAGAGTAGAATACATTCAAATTGAATTGTTTGTATTTTTCTAAATTGTTCATTATGCCCTTAGCACAGATTCAAATATCCCCTAGTGTTCAGTACATCACTCACCTCCTTCAACAAGTAAAATACATCTGAGGCATAAGCTGGGAAATCAGTTAAGATGTGTTGCTGAAAAAAAAGCAAGGAAATAAATCTTTCCTCCCCAAAGCCACTTTAATGGCCAGTTGTTTATGTTGACAATATGGGACTTTCCAGGATGCCAAATTGGCTAGTATTTGCAGGATGAGGGACGTTGGCCCCGGCAGGGAGCCAACAGAGATGGAAAACAGGAACATATTAACACTGAGTCATTCCCTGTTAGCTGTTGCGGTTCATATAATAAATAACTTTTTCATTCACTTCATGGACTCCTTATTTGGAAATCATCTGCACTCATTGTCCTCATCCAAAAACAATGTGACACTGATGTGGAAAAGAAAATTTAGCCTTTTCTTAGATGGTGGGCAATTTTATATAGGGAAGGAGAGAACTGTAAATTCCCCACTATTTTTCACAAGACTCTATTTTGTTTTTTAACCATTTTCATTATACTCCATTTCTTTACCAGGAATGGTTAAGTATTAAATGATATGAAGAAATTTGAAGTTTTCTTCATCAGTAAAGTTGGAGAGTCTATTTTTTTCAATCGATCCATGGCATTTACTGTGCATATATTGCATGAAGAGAAATGTACTAAGCTTGGGAGAGTGCAGTTGAGTTGGAAGATTCAATCTATGCCCTAAAGAAGCATAAAATCTAGTAGAGAAGAAAGACATTAGAATAAATTACAAGTTGGGGAAATATCAGAGAACACAGCATTGTGGGGGTGGAATGGGCATCAAAGTGCTTCAGAGGGCATGGAATTTTTTTATGGTATTTGCTAAGCACTTACTATGTGCCAAGCACTGAACTAAGCACTGGGGTAGGTACAAGTGTTTCAGATTTGACATAGTCCCTGTACCACATGGGTCTCACAGTCAGCGAGAGGAGGATTTAATCCCCATATTACATATAACTAAGTCACAGAGAAGTTAAGTGACTTGCCCAAGATCACACAGCAAGCCATTAGCAGAGCTGGGATTAGAAGTCAAGTCTTCTGACTCCCAGGTCCTTGCTCTTTCCACTAGGCCACTATGCTCTTCACATTGAGTGTATCGGCAAGGCAAAAATGAGGGGAAAATAGGTTGGGGAGATGAGAGGTTAGAATTTCATAGATGTCTAAAATAGTTGTGCTTTTGGCCCCTCCAGTGATCAAAATATATCACTATCATTTTGGATTTGGAGAGTTGGATTAAGATGATGTTTTCATGCGTGTATATAACTGTGCCTGAAATGCACAACCCACAGCCACTCACACTTGGGAAATATTTAGACTGTAAGTCTCATGCAGGATAGGAGCAGTACCCAATCTGCTCATACCATACCTACCCAATGCACCTAATACAGTGCTTAATACAGAGTAAATGCTTAATAAATATCAGAATGGTTATTCTCATCTAGTGTCTGGCAGTGTTTTTGATTGTGACTTTTGATGTCCTGATGGTTTCAAAGCCTCGAGTCTAAGAGTGTTAGTTCATTTCTGTGAGTCACCAGAAAGAACTGCCTTCTCCTATTGTCTTCTGACTTCAGCTCTGGAAGAGGGGTGGGTGCCCAGGCTTGGAGGCCATAGTAGCAGTAGTAGAAATTGTTTTCCCTGTAACCGAAGTTTAGTAATCCCCAGCCTGACTTGATCTACCTATTTTAGCTACTACCTTAAGGCTTCTGGTGATGCTGGTTGTTTCAGCCTCAGAAGATGGCAGAGATTGACCTAGTCTGAGTCAGTTCCCACTCCCCTTCCTCACCCTTCCCCCCCGTAATTCTCCCCTGTCCATTCTGCCCCTTCCCCCCTATTCTCCTCTTCTAATTTCTTCCTCTCCATCCCAAAGTGTCCTCTCTATCTTATCTTCCCCAGATCTCACAAAACCTGATATTCGTTTACTAGAGGGAAAACATAGGAATCTTAGATGGTCCATCCCAAACTCAGGTCAATAAGGACAGCTATCACACTACTGTTTAGCATCCAAATAGGGTGAGTGACCAGGAGCTGAGTCCAGAAGAAAGAGAGATTTCTCCATTGAGCCCTTCTCCTCTCTTCCGTTTAATATCTTGCTCTTCCTCTATGAGCACAACCCACTGGTCATGTGACCCCTTTTGCAAAGTCCTGTGAGCCACTGATGGCCATTGTAGGTTAACTGATCCTTCAGCTACAGAGCAAAGGTCTGTGTACTGGTCAACCACTCAAGAACATTGAGATAATAGATGCGTACCACCTAGAGAGGTACATGTCCAAATAAGATGCAAATTTAAAAAAAAGTCTTTCGATATTACAGGAGTCAAACAGCTCATTTTTTTTTCCTTCTCACATGGCCAGGAATAGTAGCATTGGCCCCTTTTCCAAAACAGACTTATTACTCTCATCGTATAATGGGTTCTCACAGAGAAGAATGCCATGGCTCATTACTTTGGACACAATTTATTTCTCTGTGCCATACTTTTAAGAAAATGAAAATACATTAAAATGCACACACATCAACATCATTAGTTTGGGAATTCTAGGCAGGATTATGCCTAAGGTAGTGTAATCTATTAACTGTACTGGGACAGAAGAATTTCTCATGTAAATGGAATGCCACTTATTCAGTGGGTTCATTGCATTTATTATCTTCACGGTCATTCTCATGATTTTCTTTTACCAGCATAACTTTCTCTGGAAAGCTGAATTGGTTAGAATAGTGTAAGTGCTTCTTAAAACACCTTTTCTGGCATGGGGGTGGTTAGAAGAAAATGGTAATCCATCAGTGGTATCTACTGAGCTCTCACTGTGCTCAGAGCACTGTACTAAGCACTTGGGAAAGTTAAATATAATAGAAGTGGTAGGCATGATCCCTACCCACAAGGAGCTTACAGTCTAAGGATTGTATCTATTGGGAAAAGATAATGGAAATTTAAAACCAATTCCATAGTGTTATATTACATTAAAGTTCCAAGTTAGCAATAAAAATAGTGAGTAGAAATCAGGTGCCTTATATTTGCACTTCAAAATTATTTTTGACACTGATAGTGAAATTCTCTCTACCTATGTGACTGAAAAGATCTCTACACTGCTGACTCTCCCTTGCACACTGTGTGTACACTATTGGGTTCACTAATGGCTCAACCACTTTCAGGACCTGTCCCTGTTTTCCCATTTACCTCGACCGCCAGTGATCCCAAAACCTCTGCTTGAGAATATAACATTTCTCCTAATACAGCTTATGCCTTTCACTTCACATCCGGATCCTCTGTGTCAAAGTGTGACCACCAGAGTATCACTCTCAGGTGGTCAAGAGGATTTAGCTGCAATATATTTCTTAATCAAGACCAATATATTATATATCAAAAGGCCAAATAAGACTTGAGAAGTCACGTGGCCTAGTGGAAAGACCAGGGGTAGTGATGCATCAGCCTCCAGTAGCTGTAGTGGGAGATGATCTGCCTTAGACTCAGGTTTCATCACCCTCTAAAAAAATATTTGATAAACACTATGTGCCAGGCACTGAACTAAGCACTGGGTAGAAACAAACTGAACTGGTTGGACAAAATCCATGTCCCATGTGAGGCTCACCATCTTAATCCTTATTTTACAGCTGTGGAAAAAGAGGCACAGAGAATTTAAGGGACTTTGCCAAGGTCACACCGCAGACAAGTGGCAGAGCCAGGGAAGCAGAGTGGCTTAGTGGAAAGAGCCCAGGCTTGAGAGTCAGAGGTCATGGGTTCTAATCTCGCCTCCTCCACCTGTCAGCTGTGTGACCTTGGGCAAGTCACTTAACTTCTCTGGGCCTGTTACCTCATCTGTAAAATGGGGATGAAGACTGTGACTGCCGCGTGGGACAACCTAATTCCCTTGTATCTACCCCAGTGCTTAGAACAGTGCTTGGCACATAGTAAACACTTAACGAATACCAACATTAATATTATTAGAACCCCACTCCTTCTGACTCCCAGGCCTGGGCTCTTTCCATTCGGCTTCGCTGCTTCTTCAGGTAGTTGACTGGTAATGGTTTCCATGCAACTGATTTGAGGAGAGATTGGCCAACACTCCTGTTTCCCCCTATGAAATGCTATTTTCTTCAGCCAAATTCTGGACCCAAGCCCACTTAAGTGAATGAGACAGGTCTTCTGCTTACAACTTAGGTAGGTTTACCTTCTTTGGGATCATCTGGGCTCCAGTTTCTGTTTTGTTCAAACTAAATGGAATGATTAACCTGTTAAAATCTCTTCCCTTACATCTAGCCTAATCACATGTTGTACTAGGGGTTATAAATCTAACTCAGGACTGCACTGTCATACAAACTATGGGGAAAATCTGGCTTCTGTCCTCACTGAAACAATGTAGCAGATTAAGGCAGTTTAAGCAGTACAATGAAAATATTGTGCCATTGAAATGCTAATAAGGCAGAGGTATATACCGTAGAGTATTGTGAGTGGTGTCCCACTATTGTATTATTTCAGGAATGTATGTGAGCTGCCCAAATGTTTGTACTTTGTTTTTGTCTTATTAGAACTTACAGGTATCAGGAGAATTTTGCTAGATAAACCTCTCCCCAAAGAGGAGAATAATACTTTCATCTAATGCCGGAGGGTGGGCAAGGTTCTTTTCAGTGAGACCTGAAGTAGATACTGATATTAATAGATAATTTAAAATTAAAGAAAGATTGAATAATAATATCCATTCTTTTTAAGCCAAAGAGATAGATTGAATAATAATATCCATTCTTTTTAAGCCAAAGAGATACACAAATGACTTGCCCCCAGCAGAAATGGTTTTTAGCTACATTTCTTGGCATATCTTTTTCTGCTTGTATGTGGGGGAGAACAAAAAGTATTCGGTAGCCAGTGATTCTCCAGTTCAAACACATGAAAAGGGAAAAGTAATTAGCAAGCAATTACTTCTTCTTGAAGTAAAATGAATCAGTTCTCTTTGGGATCACTGATCTGAGTATCATTAAAGTCACCCGACTTCTGTAGAGTTTAAGTAGTCACGTAAAGAACCATGTTTGGGGGATTCAGATCACTCCCTGATCACTTCTGTGACTGACTCCTTTCTGGTCAGATGAAGAAAATAATAATAATGTTCTACAGCTCCTTCTCCCTTCTGTGTCATCTGAATACTTGGATCTGTGACCTTTGGATATTTGATATTTCCCCCACTATCAGTCCCACAGTACTTACGTATATATCTTTAAATTATATATTACATATTATTTATAATTTATATGTATCTATACATTATAAATTATATATTATGAATTACTTATTTCTATTAATGTCTGTCTCCCCCTCTAAACTGTAAGGTATCTGGGGCAAGAAACGTGTTCTGCTAACTCTGAGGTATTCTCCCAAATGCAGTGCACTGCACGTAAGTGATCAATGAATAGCATCGATTGAAACTTTCATAAGAGATTCTTCTTGGACTAACCAAGATGACATCAGCATTTCTATCATCACCATTTTAAGTGTATTCATTGATCACCTTCTATTCGCAGCTGGGAAAGTACAACAAAAGAACTAAATACTTGGGAGAGGACAATCAGATAAAAGCTAGATCCTAGTAAGCTTCTGAAAATCTGCAACACAATTCAGTGACAATATTCAACATTTCAATAGCCCCAGGAAAAAAGCCATAATGATAATGGTTGTGATTCTGATATTTGTTAAGTACTCTTTAGGACCTAAGCACTGTGGTGGGTACTATGATCAGATCAACATAGTTCTATCCCATATCTGGCTCCATAGTCTTAGAAATAGGGAACGAATGTATCTTATCCCCAATTTTTAAATGAGAAAACAGAGGTAAGAAAGGTTTGTGACTTAACCATTTACATTTAACAAATATCACTGTTACTATTATTAGTGATAATAATTGTTACTCCCATCCATTGGGTAATACATAAGTACATTTAAATTTCCACATTTCTGTCCCTATGGGCTAGACGTTTCCTGGGGAAATCATCTGCATTTCATTCACTCATCTCCCCAAGTAGAAAGAGTAGAAAGAGTGAAACAAAAGTTGTTGATTCTATTTTACTGACAAAGAAGCAGGGATTCATTTCACTAGCTATTTTCCAGTTCTATCTGTTCATTTTCTGACACTGGCTTTCTCAGGAACCTTCAGTCAAGCTGTATCAACTCTATGGCACCCAATCAGAAAACAGAACTGAACATAAGCTGTCCCGTAAGTCTGACAATACAGTGCTAAATTCTGTGCGAGTTGAAGTCAGTATATCCTCTGTGTGGGTGAGAGCTGTAAGCATGAGACCTAAATGGAAATGTACTATTTACCATTATTGTATCTTCAGTGACAAAAAGAGTTAGATTTTAATTTTTAATTTAAATTCCTAATTTCAGTCCTTCTAATTGTATTGCATTCATTTTAATCCAGTTTCTATCCTTATATCACTATATAATTATAGATTTTAAATGAATTTGAATAATTCACCTTTCAGTAGTGTAGTCCTTTTTAAATTCACAGTAGTCAATGAATATGAATGAAATCCAAATAAAAACAATGATAAAAAGATAATTGTCACAATAGAATTGACAATAATGACCTAAAATTTTATTCTTTTAGTGGGTGGGTTGTTTTCATTTGTGAGTAAACTGTGTTTCTGACAGATAACCCTTGAAGTGTACAAATGAAGAAAAGGATGGCTGCTGTTTTTTCTAGAGAAAGGGAAATTACATTCAATACACTTCCGTATATATAGATGTGTTTTTGTTTTGATATAACTTTATCTTGTTCACTCCTTTTTCGACAAATGAGACCAGAGACAATTTTAGACTAACTCTTAGTCTGTTTCTTTATGAGCTGTTCTGTTCAAAATCACATCTTTCTACTGGAGGTGGCAGTGATGGGATTCCATCTTAGCATAAAGATATGTGCCTCTTGGCTATTGATATTCACACTCTAAATGTGATCTCATTTTTATACGGAATATTTGGCTTTGTTCTATTCTGTTTAAGACACACTGATGTCAGGGCATATAGCACAGAATATTTCCTAGAGCATAAGAAATTATTTACTGCTCTACCCTTTAATATTTTCCCACCACGTATCCATTTCCCTGTGAATTTTTCAGTAGTATGTTTAGAGTTGAACTTGGTTGTTGTCCAGCGAGGTAGTAGGTAGTGAACGTGGTAGTATCTGAAGTATTCCTCTCATACAAACACAGACATACACGCACTCTCTCTCTGTCTCATCTGACTCAGTCCATGAATAAATGAGGACAATACTATTCTGTGGAAAAAAAACAACTCACTTTGTTCCAGAGTGAGGGGCCTGTACTCTAGCATAAAGAAACAGGTCTAATACTACAGGATGTTGTAAAAAAACCTCTATAATTCAATCTGCTAAAATGAAAGAATCATGTATGGCTAATATAGAATGAAGACTCCTTTAGAGTTTGGAAGAGGGTCTCATCTTGCTCATCAAAATGTGCAGAACTTCCTCATGTCAGTTTCGTAAAATCCTCTAATGCTCTTACAAATGAACCTCTTGAGAATTTTTACGTTTTGAATTACCCCCAATAATTTGTATATGCCCCATTAAAATGATAGATAAACTAGTTGAAACCCCTGTAAAATTTTCAGTCCAAGATTCATTTTTCTTTAACCCCATCCCCATTCACTTGAATTCAGGCTTTTTGGGATATGCTATCCGTATCCATTACCTCCATTTCCTTTCCTTTCCTTTCCTTTCCTTTCCTTTCCTTTCCTTTCCTTTCCTTTCCTTTCCTTTCCTTTCCTTTCCTTTCCTTTCCTTTCCTTTCCTTTCCTTTCCTTTCCTTTCCTTTCCTTCATTCATATTTATTGAGCACTTACTATGTGCAGAACACTGCATTAAACACTTGGAATGTACAATTTGGCAACAAATAGAGACAATCCCTGCTCAATGACGGGCTCACAGTCTAATCAGGGGAGACAGATGGACAAAAACAAGACAACATAATCGCTATAAATAGAATCAAGGGGATGTACACCTCGTTAACAAAATAAATTGGATAATGAAAATATATAAAGTTTTCCAAAAACTTTCCCCTCAACAATTCTATTAAACTGCTTTTACTGACATTTCATGACTGCTTCCTGATCAAATTAATTTATTTCCCCTCTTTTTTCCCCTCGTCTTTCCCATTAGCCTCTGCCCCAGTGCAGGAAAGGTGAATAAATATTGAGCATGGTATAGTGGATAGAGCAATGACCTGAGAGTCAAAGGACATACGTTCTAATCCCGGTTTCGCCACTTGTCTGCTGTGTGACCTTGGGCAGTCACTTAACTTCTCTGTGCCCCAGTTACCTCATCTGTAAAATGGTGAATGAGACTGTGAGCCCCACTTGGGACGAAGGACTGTGACCAACCTGATTTGCCTCTATCCACCCCAGCACTAAGTACAGGGCCTGGCACCTAGTAAATGCTTAACAAATACCATAATTATTATTATTATTATTACTCTTCCATGTGCTTAAAAAGTGCCCTGCTCCTGCTTTTATTGTATTTGTCTTTATCCTTGCTTTTATGTCTTTAATTTTCCTTAAGTTTCTGTCTCATCTCCTTTTCTCCATTTGTGGACCCCTTGTAGGCCAAAGATTTTTTTTCATTCATTTGTTTCCAGAGTTGAATATTTAACACATTCACTCTTGACTATTTATTTTTTTTAAAAATCAACATTATTTATTTAATGGTATTTGTTAAGTACTATGTGCTAGATTTAGTGAGCACTGGGGTAGATATAAGATAATCAGGTTGGACACAATTCCTGTCTCATATAGAGTTCACAGTCTTAACCCCCATATTACAGATAAGATAACTAAGGCACAGAGAATCAGTTGATCAGTCAGTCGTATTTACTGAACACTTACTATGTGCCAAGAAATGTACTAAGTGCTTGGGAGAGTACAATATGACACAGTTGGTAGACACATTCATTCCCTAACCACAACAAACTTATAGCTTAGAGGGGAAGAGACAAGTTAAGTGACTTGCCCAAGATCACAAAGCAGAGAAGTGGTAAAGCCAGAATTAGAACCCAGGTCCTCTGAATCCCAAACCTGTGATCTTTTCACTAGGCCACATTGCTTCACATTCACTGCTCCCATCCTTCCCAGCAGTATCTCAAGAGGAGATCGATCTCCTGCCTTCTCTCAAAATCCACCCCTCCACCTGAGCATACGATCTCATCCCTTCATACCTTAACAGAACACTTCCCCCATCCCTTCTTCCCCTCTGACTGCCATCTGTAACTGTTCACTCTCCAATAACTTCTTCCCCACTGTTTTCAAACAGGCCCATGTCTCCCTATCCTAAGAAAAATAATCCCATGACTCCCTTTAGTTATCACCCCATCTCCCTCCTACCATCCCTCTCCAAACTCCTTGAGCTAGCTGTCTGCACCCTCTGGCTCATGTTTCTCTCCTCCAATTCAGTCCTTGACCCCCACCAATCTGACTTCTGTTCCCTTAACTTCACCGGAATCACCCTCTCAAAGGGTACAAATAATCTCCTTGCCAAATCCAGTGGCCCCTCTACTCCATTCTAATCGTCCTCAATCTCTCAACTGTCTTTGACACTGTCGACCACCCCTTCTCCTGGAAACATTATCCAACCTCAGCTTCACTGACACTGTCCTCTCTTGGTTCTCCTACTATCTCTCTTGCCACTCATTCTCAGTCTCTTTCACAGGATCCTCCTCTGCCTCCCACCCACTAACTCTTCTCCCTTGGAGAATGCAGTCCCTTCCGTGGCTTCATAGACCACCTCTATGACGATGATTCCTAAATCCACATCTCTATCCCTGCGCTGCAGTCTCGCATTTCCTCCTGCCTTCAGGACATCTTTACTTGGATTTCCTGCCATGTCCTCAAACTTTTACATGTCCAAACAGAACTCTTTATCTTCCCCCCCAAACCCTGCCCTCCCCGTGACTTTCCCTTCACTGTAGACAGCACCATCATCCGTTCTGTCTCACAAGCCTGTAACCTTGGCCTTATCCTTCAGTCTTCGCTCTCATTCAACCCACATATTCAGTTTATCACCAAATCAGGTCAATTCATCCTTCACAACATCACTAAAACTGCCCTTTCCTCTCCATCCAAGCTGCTACCATGTTAATCCAAGCACTTTCCTTCCCATCTTGATTACCGTATCAGCCTTGCTGACCTCCCTCCCTCGTATCTCTCCCCTCAGCTATCCATAATTCACTCTGATGTCAGGATCATTATTCTACAGAAATGTTCAGTTCATATTGCCCCACTGAAATGGGACAAGACTGAAGTACAAGGAGGTCAGGATGGAGCCTAATGCCTTGGGTTAACCAGAACATGACACATGTCTGAATCAGGGTGGTGGTCATTGGTATGGAAGGGAGAGGGATGATCCAGCAAATGTTGTGGATTATAAATAATTTTCTTTCACTACCCATTTCTTTTACCATCTGATTTCCTCTCACTCTGCTATGTGGCAAAACCTCACCTGGTAGAACTGAGGTTAATGATTTGCTGATTTCATTAAACCACCTAGGAATTTTTGAACAATCAATTTCCAGTAAATCTGAAGTTGGTATTTGGTTCTGAAGTAGGTCACACACTACTAGACTCCGCCATTAGTTTTATGTCCTTACTACTCTACCAGGACCTTTGTCTCTGAAACTTGAAGGGATCCCTAATGAGCAATATAATCCAAAGTGACAAAGATGTTTCACAGGAGACTTCTTCGGGTATGGATTTGAAGTATTTTCCAGCATATAGATTGATCTCCAATTTGCAGAAAGACTGATGGAAAGGAAGCAAAAGGAAAAAATTCAGTAAATCGACGGACAAATAACCCTTTTAAATTACAATTTGACCCCATGGCATTTCACTTTAAATGTTCTGGCCAGAAGCATTTTTACCTCGCAGATGGTTTAAAATCTCTTTCACACTCAAAGTATGGGAAATGTCAATCCCTGCTTAGCTTTATTAAGGATATTCCTTTACAAGAGTAAATATTTTAACTTTTCCATTACCTTATTATGGCTGTTAAAATGGATCAACTTTGTTTAAGCCTGCTGCTGCTTCTGATTTTACCCTCCAAGAATGATGGATGCATCTCACTTTAGTCTCTTAGATTTCAGAACCAAGAACCATAAAGAAGTAATTGATTGTGCTAATAGTGGTTCGACAGTGTCACTCCCATTTCTTTGCATCCCCCATTAATCAGTTGTTTTCAGGATTATTATTATTAATAATAATAATAGTATTTGTTAAGTTCTCACTTTTCATGCTGTCTGTCCACCATACAAAATGTCCTAGATGTCTTTTCAGTCATATATATACCTTCATCGCTGATGGCATAAATCTAGCAGGCATTCCCATATTTCTGACTAGCAATAATAATAATATTGATATTTGCTAAGTGCTTATTATATACTAGGCACTGTACTAAGCGCTGGGATGAATACAAGCAAATTGATTTGGACACAGTCCCTGTCCCAAGTGGGGCTCACAGTCTCAATCCCCATTTTACAGATGAGGTAACTGAAGTCCAGAGAAGTGAAGTGACTTGCCCAAGGACACATAGACAAATGGTGGAGAGGGATTAGAACCCATGACCTTCTGACTCCCAGGCCCATGCTCTATCCACCATGCCAAGCTACTTCCCATGCTGCAGCGAGGTGATCTTTGTGCTCTAAAAGTTAAGAAAAAATAACAGAAATATGCACAGCATATGAAAATACACAAGATTATAAGGATCAGATATTAAATAGGTGTACACAAATCAGTCTTCACACTTTGCTCTTCTAACATCATCCTACTCACTGCACCTCAGTCTTGTCTATCCCATTGCCGACCCCTTGCCTACATCCTCCTTTGGACCTGGAACTCCTTCCCCCTTCATATCCAATGCACCACCACGTGCTCCACTTTCAAATTTCATAGTTCATCCCAGCAGCCCTCCCTAACTAGGCCCATTGTTTCTCCTATCTGCCTTCCCCTCAGGGTCGACTATGTACCTGGCTGTGCACCCCTTAAGTATTTCAATACTGCAGTGCACAACACCAACTACATGCCCTTACACGCTACTATTCCCCCTATCTGTAATTTATTTTAACATCTGCCTTCCCCTGTGGTCTGTAAACTCTTAGTGGTCAGGGAGCAGATCTATCAGCTCTGTCATATTGCATTTTTCTAAGCGCTTAGTATGGTGCTCTGCACACGTTAAGCATTCAGTAAATACCATTGATTGTTTGATTGATTGGATAGATGATGTTCTTCAGTGGTCTGTCTTTAAATGTCTCATCATTGACTGGGAAAGCAGTGACTTTGTCCTGATCAATAAATCAATCCTATTTATTGAGAACTTACTATGTGCAGAAAACTATACTAACTCCTGGGAAGAGTACAATACAACAGAATTGGCAAACACATTCCCTGCCTGTAACAAGCTTACAGTCTAGAGGGGGAGGGAGACAGACAGTAATATGAATAAATAAGTAATTTATAATATATAATTACAAAATATGTACATTAATGCTTATGGGGTTGGGGAGGTGATGATTCTCACAAATACTCAAATAATGTTTATATTTATATATAGTTTTTTCCCTTCAGAGAACTCAGATAAAGGACCCCCTATTTTGATCTGGGACTGTGTGTATTTTATGCTCTTGTACATTCCCTAGTACATCATAAAAGCTCAGTTCAGTCATGATGTGATTAATTGATTGGACTGACTGA
The DNA here is from genome assembly GCF_004115215.2 of Ornithorhynchus anatinus. Classification (NCBI taxonomy): domain Eukaryota; kingdom Metazoa; phylum Chordata; class Mammalia; order Monotremata; family Ornithorhynchidae; genus Ornithorhynchus; species Ornithorhynchus anatinus. The sequence goes on from NC_041745.1 coordinate 33,378,390, forward strand.
TGTTCTCTGATGATGTTCGGTGACCTAGAGTGATTGCTTTAGGTCTGTTCTCAGCAGGAATGCATTTGAATTACCCCATTACATGCTTCTAAAATATGCAGCGATGGGTATTCGTTGTGGGCAGGAAATGTGTGTGTATATTTTTGAGCTGTACTATCCCAAACACTTAGTACAATGCTCTGCACAAAGTAAGCACTCACTAAATATGATTGATGGATTGATTGATTGATAGCAAGAGGAAGTAGGACAAGGAAACCCCAATTTCCCTAGTCTATCTCGTGTAGTCTCTCTCAATCCCTTTTTTTTAGTATTTGTTAACTACTTACTATTATTGTTATCATTATTAAAAATGATTATTATCATTTATAAAACATTTACTACATGTTGAGTACCGTCCTAAGCACTGGGATAAATACAGGTTAATCAGGTTCATTCAATCACATTTATTGAGTGCTTACTGTGTGCAGAGCACTCTACTAAGAGCTTGGAAAGTACAATTAGGCAACAGATAGAGACAATCCCTACCCAGTAACGGGCTCACAATCTAGAAAGGGTTGGACACAGTCCCTGTCCCTCATGAGATTCACAGTCTAAATTGGAAGAAGGACAGGTATTTAATCCCCATCCTACAGTTGAGGAAACTGAGGCACAGAGAAGTTAGGTAATTTACCCAAGGTCACACAGCCTGCAATCATCAAAACTGGGATTAGGACCCAGGTCCTGTGATGCCCAAGCCTGCACTTTTTCCACTAGGCCATGCTGCTTCTCCGGGCTTTTATTACTGCTCTGTGGGAAGGTAGAGCCTAAACGGAAACCATTATTCTAAATGAAGATACTGCAGATTACGTGTCAAACACTGTTCTAAACACTGGGGTAGTTAATCAGGTCAGAGAGAGAGAGTCCCTGTCTCACATTGGGTTCACATTCTAAGTAGGAGTGAGAACAGGTTTTGAATCCCCATTTTACAGTTGAGGAAACTTAGGCTCGGAGAAGTTACATGACTTCCTCACGGTCACACAACTAGTAGGTGACAGAGCCGAGATTAGAACTCACGTCCTCTGGCTTTCAGGCCCATGCTTTTCCCACTAGACAGCTCTGCTTTCCCTAGGTGGATCTGCCACTCCTCACCTATTCATTTATTTGCCTAGGCACAGCCCAAGTTGAAGCAATTGATATTCATACCCCTGGGGCCAGATTCTCCTCATCAATCCTCCCAGGAAAATGGCACAAAGTGGATTAAGCAACTCCGTATCTTCTAGACTGTGAGCCCGCTGTTGGGTAGGGATTGTCTCTATCTGTTGCTGAATTGTACATTCCAAGCACTTAGTACAGTTCTATGCACACAATAAGAGCTCAATAAATACGGATGAATGAATGAATGAATGTACCTACAGCTGCCTGAGGCTGTGCGAAATGCATCTGAAGCATAAGGAAGCAGGGTGGCTCAGTGAAAAGAGTCCGGGCTTGGAAGTCAGAGGTCATGGATTCTAATTCCAGCTCCGCTGTTTGTCAGCTGTGAGACTTTGGGCAAGTCACTTAACTTCTGTGTGCCTCAGTTCCATCATCTGTAAAGTGGGGATTAAGACTGTGAGCCCCACATGGGATAACCTGATTACCTTGTATTCCCCCCAGCGCACAGAATAGTGCTTCACACATAGTAAACGCTTAACAAATGCCATCACCAGCATCTGAACTACAGTTCAGGTGGAGAGGTGAAGCTTCTGGCCCAAATGACCGTAGCATCTCACTTCATAATGTTGATTGTAGTAAAGAGGAAAGTTAGGGGCCCATACTTACCCACCAGAAGGGATTCATTCATTCAATAGTATCTATTGAGCACTTACTATGGGTAGAGCACTGTGCTAAGTGCTTGGAATGTACAATTCGGCAACAGATAGAGACAAGGATGAGAATGGAGTGAATATTCATCGACGCACCCTAGGTCCTTTGTTAGAAACATAAAACTAGGTTGGATGGACCGTTAGCCTGACTCACTAATGGCATCACTTATGGTCTTTGTTCTTCCATATTCCATAACAGTATCTTGCCCACTTTAGGAAGTACAGTCATTTGTTTAGGCCATAGAGCATCTTTTAATTAGCTGCACAACACTAACCAGAATCGATGTGGTTTGAAAAAACTTAATGCTCTTGCAAATGTGCTTAATTCCCTCCCAAGGAATAACTCAGGAATCTGGAAATAGCTGGCTGATTCCACTGTATCACTGCAATGTGTGGAGGAAACGTCTAGCTCTGAAAAAGAATAAGCATAATCCAATCCCATAAATTAGTAAGGGAGCACTTGAAAAACAAATGATACTACCAAAAAGAGGTTTATTTTTCCAAAATGTAGTTACATCGAATCTATTTTTCTAGTCTTTCATCATACCAGAACAAATTTGTTTTACCACATTTTCTAAAAGTAATGGAGTCTAAGTAATTCGAGACTTCCCAAGAGCTTGCGGCTGCAATATCTTAGCTAGGAAGAGGAATGACAAGGCTTCTTCTCCAATGCAAATTATTAGGTTTTTGAGATTAAGAATTTTGTTAATTCTTACTCTGCTTCTGTATCATTATTGGAAGCCTCCAGGACTCACACCACTCTTTTCCACAGCACTGAAATTCAGTCATATAGAACTTACTTGCTTCTATATCCCTGGATCGAGTTTTAACCCTGAAAATCTGAAAAAAAGCTTCAAAGTGCTATTAAAATGAAACATTTTACAACAGAAATGGTGTGTTGCAGACATCATTCATGGCAGGAGTATTCTCCCTACTTATCTAATGGCCTTCTCTAAAGAATAAATATATATATATATATATATATATATATATATATATCTGTATATTTTCAAATCCAAGGTGTCTATATTTAATTCATAACTTCCATTTCAGGACTCTAAACTACCCGCCTTGAAGAAAGTTTCCTGAGGAATGTAAGGTATATTTTCTGGGGATTTGAATTCTAATCCCAGCTCTCCCATTGATTAGTTCTTAATTTAGCTCTTTGTTTCTCATTCCTTTCCCTTATCTGCTTTCCAGCATTTCTCTAAGGCAGTGAGCTAGGTAACGGCTGGGAATTTCTAAGACCAAAGTTACCACATAAATTCAATACATTATTTTTATTACGTTAATCGAACAATTCAGACCAATTTGACTAGTAAGACAACAGAGTGAGGGCAATTGTTTCTGCTCCTGAAAGAGGTTCACAGAAGTGTGGCTCAGTGGCAAGAGCACGGGCTTGGGAGTCAGAGGAGATGGGTTCTAATTCCGCCTCTGCCGCTTGTCAGCTGTGTGACTTTGGGCAAGTCACTTAACTTCTCTGTGCCTCAGTTCCCTCATCTGTAAAATGGGGATGAAGACTGTGAACCCCACATGGGACAATCTGATTACCTTTTACTTACCCCAGCGCTTAGAACAATGCTTGGCACATAGTAAGTGCTTAACAAGTACCATTATTAATATTATTATTACCACAGAATATGCCTTCATACTAATCAGTTGTCTTGCAATGTGTGTTGTGGCCTCAAGGAGACTTTTGAGCCTGAAAGTTTGGATGATTCAGTGCTACCAGCACCTCTCCAGTCAAATGTCACCAATTGGCTACCCTCATCTTTAGCCTCATACACAACATGGAGCACAGTGTGCAGTTATATTCAACTTTAGACCAGGTTTACTAATGGTTTCAGCAGGGAGAGGTATGTGAACTGGTGTGGGCAGGTCTGGATAAATAGCATGGACTAGTACAAAGAGTGTGGGCCTAGGAGTCAGAGTACCTGGATTCTAATCCTAGTTCTGTCGCTTGCTTGCCTGTGGTTTGACTTGGGGCAAGTGACTTGACTTCTTTTTGCCTTGGTTTCATCATCTGCAAAATAGGGATTCAGTTAACCATTTTCCCTCCTACTAAAACTGTGAGCCCCATCTGACTCAGAGACAGGGTCCAACTGACTGTTTTATATCTATCTATCCCAGAGCTTAGTTCACTGTTTGGCACATAGTAAGCACTTAATATAATCGATTATTATTACTATTAGTAGTAGTGATGATGAGAAGGACAAGAAGCCCACTTTATAATAATAATAATATTGGTATTTGTTAAGCACTTACTATGTGCCAAACACTGTTCTAAGCACTGGGGGAGATACAAGATAATCAGTTTGTTCCAGGTGGGGTTGACAGTCTTAATCCCCATTTTACAGATGAGGTAACTGAGGCACAGAGAAGTTAAGTGGATTGCCCAAGGTCACACAGCTGACAGGTGGCGGAACTGGGATTAGAACCCATGACCTCTGACTCCGAAGCCCCGGGCTCTTTCCACTGAGCCACACTGTTTCTCATCCTTGACCCAAAACCAGGATCTAGGCAATCAAAAGAGATAATCCATTTCAGACTCAGTATTTTAACCAATTTGTTTTTTTTTTTAATTCTTTGTACAATTTCTGTCCATAGTTGTCTCTATAGACTTGCATCACTTCTACCTTCTCTGCACTGATCCGCCAACTAGGGAACTCACATATGTTCTGCACATAGAATTGCATTCACAATTAAAATTGAAATACCCTCTGGATCTGACAAACAGGAATACAGATAAAAAAAGTCAAATTCACATCTAGCACTTACTTTTAATTTACATTCCTCAGCCCTTGTCTATAAATGTAGATTTAATTGTGCATTCAATAATTTATTCTGATTATTCTCTAAACATTTTTATGTCTGCCTCACCGGCTATAGAGTAAGTTCCTTGAGGGGAGAGAACATGTCTCATGTTTCTCTTTTATTGTCCAAAGTCTTTTTACAGTGCATTACTACTATACTACAGTTGGTACAGTGTTGGTTTTAACACCCCAAGAAATTAGAAAGAATGGGAAGAGTCTTCTTCCTGAAAACATGAGATATCTAGCTGGATGAATGAATGCCCATATATATTATGAATCCAACTTAGTTTCCCTATCCACTATAAATATCAAACTCCTCTCCTAATGACTGTCATAAAGTCATATGGACAATGATTTCAAAGGCGGATGCTAAATCTAAGGAGCAATTTAGTATTATATTGTTACTTTTGGAATTACATTACTTGCAATATGTGAAATTACATTACACAATTTTATTTACACTGTAAATCCCCCCTAATGAACAGCTAAACACAAAGGAAAACATTTCATATTATGGCTTTAGATTAACGTCTTTGCTGTCTAAATAGCTTTGTCAGTCAATATGTATGCATCGGAGATAAGGAAAAAATCTGAAACCTTTTGAACAGTTAGTATGCAGGAAGAAAATGTCAATAGGTTCAAGAAGTTTAGATAAATTCAAGGCCAATTGAAAGATAATGAATAAAGGAAAATTATCTGTAGGTTCAAAAAAGGTTGAATAAATTCACGACTTATTAGGGGGAAAGTTAAAATGGAAAGGGATGGCAAGTTGTTCACTAACCAATAGTGTGAGCATTCATTAATTTAATCATATTTATTGAGCACTTACTGTATACAGAGCACTGTACTAAGTGTTTGGTAAGTACAATTCAGCAACAAATAGAAGCGATCCCTGCCCACAGTGGGCCACAGGTCAGCCATTACACAATTGTTTCAAGCGACTTGTCACCATTGATAGAGGTGGGACCCTGGACTGGATGAACCTTTGTTCTGATCCAGTAATGGCAGTGTTGATGGTCTGATTTTCTTATATTTCATATATGAAATTCCAGAGCTGTAAATAGGACTGAAATGACCATTTATTCCCACATGCCTGGACTCCTCCGCTTTTGCCTTCCTTATGAAGGACCACCCATTCATCCACACAGGAATTCACTGTCCAAATTGCACTGCTCTAGACTTAAAACTAGGTATGTCAGCATTCCATTACCACCATATTGAGCATGCTCTCTGTATCTAGATCACTAGAGAACTAGCTCACTGAGTTCAGGGAATGTATCTGTTTATTGTTGTATTATACTCACCCAGAAGTTTGGACAGTGCTTTGCACACGGTAAGCGCTCAATAAATATGATTAAATGAATGCTCACATTTTTCATGCACAAAAAAATGGAAAGTTTCTCTGTTGTGAATTAGTTGAAGATAGCTGAAGCAGAATATTTTTGTTTTGATTTTTTTAGAGTACAGGAAATGGTTCACCTTGAGCTCACACCTGAACACTTTCCTCAGATATGGAAGCTCAGTTAGTTCACTGATGGTCCTTTCCCTAATGGAGATTTTGGATCTCCCACTCAGCTACTCAAAGCACTACCTTTGGTCTAGTGGAAAGATCACTCATCTGGACATCAAGAGACTTGGATTCTATGCCCAACTCTGCAAATAACAGAATGTATGCTGGTATTGGACCAACAGAATAGTTGTAATTGTATATATCAATTGCTGACTATGTGTAGGTCATTGTATTAAGCTATGGGAAAGAATGTATGAGTGAGATCTAGATATGATCTCTATCACTTCGGGGGCTCACAATGTAATTGGAGTAGTAGAGATTGTAATAATAGTAGTAATTCATTCGTTCCTTCATTCAATAGTATTTATTGAGCGCTTACTATGTGCAGAGCACTGTACTGAGCACTTGGAATGTACAATTCGGCAACAGTTAGAGACAATCCCTGCCCAAGGACAGACTCACAGTTTAAACGGGGGAGACAGAGAGAAAAGCAAAACAGAACAAAACAAAAACAAGACATCATCATCAAGATAAATAGAATCAAGGGGATGTACATCTCATTAACAAAATAAATAGGGTAATAAATAATATATACAAATGAGCACAGTGCTGCGGGGAGGGAAGGGGGAAGAGCCGAGGGTTAGGGGAGAGTGGGAGGAATAAGGATACATTGTACTTGTGCCTTGGGAAAGTACCTAGAATAATAATAATAATGGTATTTGTAAAGCACTTTGTGTGTGCCAAGCAATGTTCTAAGTGCTGGGGTAGATACAGGATAATCAAGTTGTTCCATGTGGGGCTCACACTTTTAATCCCCACTTTATAGATGAGGTAACTGAGACACAGAGAAATTAAATGACTTGCCCAAGTTCAAACAGCAGACAAGTGACGGAGCTGGGATTAGAACCCATGTCCTCTGACTCCCCATGAGGCATATTTCTTACCAATGAGGAATCATTCCTTTGTGCAGGTTCTCAACTGGAACCATTGGTCTCGACGGCAGATGCATCATGATTGTCAGTGTTCTGCCCAGGAAGTATATTTTCCCCACTGTCTTCTCCCACAGCCTTCTACATCACCCTTGCACTTGGATTTTCTCCCTTTTCTCACCCCTCTATCATCCCCACATCACTTATACACGTTTCTGTAATTTATTTATATTGATGTCTGTCTCCCCCTCTATACTGTAAGCTTGTTGTGGGAATGGAACATTCATTCATTCAATAGTATTTATTGAGCGCTTACTGTGTGCAGAGCACTGTACTAAGCGCTTGGAATGAACAAGTCGGCAACAGATAGAGACAGTCCCTGCCGTTTGATGGGCTAACATGTCTACCAGCTCTGTTATATTGCGATGTTGTACTCTCCCAATCACTCAGTTCAGTGCTCTGCACATAGTAAGCACCCAATAAATATGATTGATTGATTGAGCTTACATTCCAAAGGGGGACAGGTAACCATGGGTGTGCTCAGTGCATCTGTAAATAAGTTCTGCGTCCCTAACGCTACTTTCTTGTGTAACTCTGGACCTCTGGACTGGAAAGGATGAGAAAGTACTTTGGTGTAAATTACTTTCACTATAGTTTTTCCTTTGTGCAGGTTCTTATTCCAGAATTCTCAGGTGAGTCAGTGACCACCGTTTTCGACAGGAGATGCAATATCATCATCAATGATCCACAGTGAGTATATTTCTCTATGCTTTACAAAGTCCTTCTCAGGATTGGCCCATTGTTCCTATATGGATCCTCTCTGTCCCCTAGCCCCTCAGTTACCTAGTCCTACTGCCTCAAAAAGTTCCCTGGCCATTGGTATAAGTAATTAGCAGATAAAGAGGTTATGGACAAGGTCTCCTACCCACCCAGATGGGCAGTATCAGTGGAATATCAACTCCACTCTGCACCAAACAAGATTTATTTAAGGAAGTCCAGCAGGATATAAAGCAGGTAGAAATCTGCACCTATCATATTTTTAGAGCTTCTAAATACATTCGGAGGGCCTGTGTTCTAATGCCAATTATAACACTTGTCTGCTGGAGGCCTAAGACAAGTCACTTCACTTCTCTGAGTCTCAGTTTCCTGATCTGTAAAATGAGCTTCCAATACCTGTGCTCCCTCCTATTTAGACTGTGAGCTCCATGTAGGACAGGGACGCTGTCCATCCTGTTGATCGTGTATCTACCTCAGCACTTAGTACAGTGCTAAACACTGCGTAATCAGGGCCAGTACAATTGCTTAACAAATACCATAATTTTTATCATTTAGCATGATATGTGACAGACATTAATTATGATCTGGCAGACATTTATTTTGATATCTGAAAAGCAGAGTAAACTACTGGAAAGAGCATAAGCCTGAGAGTCAGAAGACCTGGGTTCTAATCCCACCTATGCCACTTGTCTGCTGTGTGATCTTGGGCAAGTCATTTAACTTTTCTGTGCCTCAGTTACCTCTTCTGCAAAATAGAGAATAAGACTGTGTGCCTCAAGTGGGACAGAGACTGTGGCCAGCCTTATTATCCTGGATTTACCCCAGTGTTCATTGCACTGCCTGGAGAACAAAGTAAACACTTTACCAATACCATTAAAAAAAAGGCAACAGTTCCATTCATGTCCCCTGACCTACCTCTGTTCTGGGTGACCTGTGAACAGTTCCCATCAACCAGTTAAGTTGGAGGTGGGGTCCAGAAGCCCTTCAGGCTATTTGACTCTGGCTTTTAGATTGATCTGCTGCCCTGGGCATGAATTCCCTAGAGAAATTAAACTTGGGCAAATGAAAACTCCTCCCACTTTTACATGATAATGATGATGATAACAATGATGACCTCTAAAAGGAAGAAAAATTCCTGGAATTCAGAATACATTCCATTTCCTTGAAATCAGAGGAGTTTCAGGGAGAGTGAAGAGCCCACATAACTCAGGTCTTCTGCCTGATTATTCCATACTGTGGCCAGATGTCAGTTGCCCAGAGCTGGCATGGCTCCCAGAATTGGCAGAAATCCCAAGCCTATCATGTGAATCTAGGGAAGGCTAACGGAAGAAGTTTTTCATGGAAATGGGATCACTCTGGTGTGTGACACAGCATTACGTAGGCAGGGTTGCCTTGCACATTTTCTCCTTGAATCCAGTCTTCCCAGGGTCTTACCTAGTAATGAACATAAAATATAAGAGGAAAGAGTTTGGGCTCATAATCCCTCCAGTTCTCACTCAATAGAAGGAGCATAGAGTGTCACTGGACCCAAGATACCACAGGTTGTGGTGGTGTCTATTCAAAAGTGGGAGAGATAAGGATTAAGAAGGCTAAACAGGATTCCTAAAGTACCTTAATTCCTTGAATGTCTAAGGGTCCTTCTGTCTGTAGGTGGCGCTACAGTCTCAGGCATGGCACCATGATTGGGGTTAAGGAAGAAGGTGATGGGAAAATTTAAAAGTGGTTAACATGGTTTTCTACCCATGGATTCTTTGGGTAGAAAAGGAAACTCAACAGTACGTGAGCCATATATGCCATCACCTAAAGGGAAACTAACAGATACCAAAGGCCAGACATAGCCTTTTGAAGCACTCCGGTGACACAGCATAGAGTCTGGTTAAAGATGAAGATTTCTGGGAATAATGAAGGCCCTCATCTTCTGATGTGCTATTTTTCTGGAGCATACCTAGATCTGAAACCAGAGAATCCCAGAGACCCATCACTAAGGGCTCAAATTCCAGCAAGCCTGCCATCAAAGGTCATGATGACCCTAACGTTATAATTAGACACTAGAGGCCTGTGCTATAAAATCAAAACTTTATAAGATGTATAATCGTAACACTTTGACCAGTGGACTTGGAAATCAGTTTGGCTTGTTGAAATAATAACAATCTTCAGTTTTGTCCCTAGGAAGACTGCAAAATTTATAGACCAGATCAGACTGGGCCATAAATTGGGCTATGATCTCTTTCCACATCCTTTTACAAAATAAGCATCTTGTACCTTCATGTGACAACTCAAAACTTGCTAATCTGATTTCCTTGAGTTTCACTCTATTGCTCGTGGGGATTCATAGACAAAGCTGGACTTCTTTATCTGGGTTCAAAAATATGGCAAAATACCTTAACTGCAGCTCTTTTTCATATCATGTGTTGAAAAGATCAGTGACCCTTTTCGAACGATCGAGAAGTTGACAGCTTAATTTTCCTGTCAATGGTTGCTAAGGTAACTACATTTTTTGAACAGCTAATAAACCATAAAGAAAAGTTTCTTCCACTTTCAGTGCTGAGGGTATCCTAATGTTGAAGTTAAAATAGTTATTTCATAGATAGCTTTTCTTTTGATGAATATGCATATTTCTTATGTAGATACTCAACCTGCCTTTTGGCTATGTTCACAGTTTCATTCTGAAGCTCTGTGCAGAGTGAAGATGGTAAGTTTAAACCCATTGGCTTAAGAACGAGGAGAAAAATAAGCCATCTCCAGCCAGGAAAAATAAGTGACAACTCGTTTTGATGGCTCTATTTTAGATTTGCAATGAACTTGCAGGGGTACATTTTTCAAGGCAGCCACTAAAGAAGTGCATTGGATTTTTCATTTTCAAGGTTCACATTTGGCATGCCTACAAATTTGTATTGGCATTTACATTCACCATTTGCAAAGGCAAATCAGGGAGTCAGCTCTCCCCCGACTAATGCATCCAAATCCAGGTTTTGCTAATAAATAAGTGTTTGGAATGCCCCCAAATCCATTTTTGCCTCAAAGTCCTCCAAAATTATCCATGGAATAAATCATATTTGAGTTCTTCCTTTTGTCTTAATGTTCATGTATCTTCTGGCAATGACTAAACTTCCGGCATGGAAAAGAAAGAACTATTAGGATTTTCAGATTCAATGAGGGAAATGAAAGAGATAAATGATAAAGGCAAGTGTGTCTTGGATTTGCATATTTCTACTTAAAATACCAGGAAGGCTAGGGCCCATGATAATATATCTTTCCCAAAGTAGCCCAGAAGAGTGAAACATTACCATTCTGATCATAAGCCATGAAACAGTGGGTTAACAACCACCACACTTCTTAGCAAGATGCCCATTGCAGTATCTAGGCATCTGAACATCATGGCTCAGCAGGAAAGACATGAACAAGGAATGGGTCATGCCAAGAACACCACAGAGATCAAACTGTAGCTGAAAGAAGAGAAACCAGCACTGGAAGTAAAATCGGGAAGATTTATAAGATGACAGGGAGCATCCTTAGGAGAATTAATCACCTGTTACAGTCAGTGAACAGAATCATATTGAGAATTCAGACAGGAGAAGAATAAAGAGATAACAATTCAAAGTCAGCTATCCATCAAACTCTAAATATGTAAAAACGAACTATGAACTCAGAAGGGGGAAATATTAGAAGCATATCGCTCTATCCCTCCCTTCATAAACACCATTCTTGTAACCACAGAGTAAAAGTTACTTCCCAAGTCGTTCTTTCAATCCATTAGAATTATTACTTGAAGAGTAAACTCTACTACAAATTGACAAATACAATTCAGCCTAATTTAACATCACAGATTGCCTCCTTAAATTGTCATAGTGGGCACAAATGTCACCAGTCCACTGTTATCTCTTTTTTATATGTAAAAGTTTACATTGGTGAGCAGTGCTGTGACCACCAAAGCAAAACACTGTAACCTAATTCTTACTTCTCCCTAGGTCAGACCGATGGGCCATCCAGCCTAGTATTCTGTGTTTGTTAGCAGCGATAAGATGTTTGGAGAACTAATGTTATGTTTGACTCCTAGATTTCCATCCTCTTGTTGTGCTGTGATGTAACATCTCATATCCCTACCTCTCCAACAGTCAACCACATATCGATTGGCCCTGGCATTCATTCATTCATTCATTCAATAGTATTTATTGAGCACTTACTATGTGCAGAGCACTGTACTAAGCATTTGGAATTTACAGATTGGTAACAGATAGAGACAGTCCCTGCCCTTTGATGGGCTTACAGTCTAATTGGGGGAGACAGACAGACAAGAACATAGCAATAAATAGAATCAAGTTACCAATTGATCAATGGTATTTTTTTAATACTTACTCTGCGCAGAGCACAGTACTAAGCTCTTGAGACAGCACAGTACAATAGAACTGGAAGCCACTATTCCTGCCGATTGGGAGCTTAAAGTCTCAAGATGGAGGCAGACAAAATAAATTGCACAAAAGGGTATATGTCCGAGTATAAAGATATGAACTGAAGTGCTCTGGGGATGAGTGGGGTGAATATCAACTGCTTAAGAGATACACATTTGAGTGTATAGGCAACACAGAAGAGAGAAATGAGGATTTAGTTAGGGAAGCCCTGTGATTTTAGGAGAGCTTTGAGGAAGGAGAGGTATGATGGAGGAGAAGCAGCATGGTACAGTGGAAAGAGCGCGGGCTTGGGAGTCAGAGTTCATGGGTTCGAATCCCAGCTCCACCACTTGTCTGCTGTGTGACTTTGGGCAAGTCACTTAACTTCTCTGTGCCTCAGTTACCTCATCTGTAAAATGGGGATTAAAAAACTGTGAGCCCCACGTGGGACAACCTGATTACCTTGTATCCCCCAGCGCTTAGAACAGTGCTTTGCACATAGTAAGCGCTTAACAAATACCACCATTTATTTTTTTTTTTTATGATAGGAAGTGGGAGGAAGGTTCAGGCCAGAGGCTGGATATGGGCAGTGTGTTGGTGGTGAGATAGATGAGATTGAGGTTCACAGTGTCAGCTGGTGTTAGAGAAGTGAAATCTGCAGATCGGGTTGGGTAGGTCGGCCTGGCAAAGTAGGATGGGCGAGCAGATTGTGTGCCATAAAGCCAAGGGTAAAGAGTTTCTCTTTGATGTGAAGTGGTTGGGCAACCACTAGAAGTTTTTGAGGAGTAGGGACATAGAGATGAACATGCTTTAGGAAAATGACATAGGCAGCAGAGAGAAATACCAACCAGAGGGAGAGGGTTCAGCGAGGAGAATGATACAAGAGTCAAGGTGAAATGTGATAAGTTCTTGGATCAATGTGGTAGCAATTTGGATAGAGAGGAATGGGTAGAATCTAGAGATGTTGTTAAAGTAGAAGAGACAGGATTTTGTGATCGAATGAATATGAACTTGAATGAGAGAAATGAATCTAGGATAATGCCAAGATTACGGGCTGATCATTTAGGGAGAATGCTGGTTTTGCCTACAGTGATAGGAATGTTATGGGGAGGCCAGTGTTTGGTGGGAAAATGAAGAGTTCTGTTTTTTGGTAGATTAAGTTTGAAATGTTGGTGAGACATTTAAATAGGGTTGTCCTGAAGGCAGAAAGAAATGCAATAGAGAAGAGTAGGAGAGAAGTCATGGCTGGAGAGGTAGATTTGGCTGGAGAGAGAGATTTATCCGAATCTTTTTTGAGCCTTCTTGTGTGTCTAAATTTTCTTTCAACTTGCACACATTTTTTCCTCTAATAGCTCAGTAAGTACCTGTCATCTTTGAGTTTATCAAAATCCTTCTGGAATCGGTTGGAATTGTCTGCTTCCATAACTTCGTAGGATAACACATTTGTTTGTTTAGAATTTACCAGCTGTAGACATGAAAAGTAGATATGTGACAGATTAATGGAGACCGTAATTCAGCAAAGCTGTTGTCTCTTCGAATTCTGCTGGACACATCTAGCACCCTTCAGCCCTCAACACAGAAGAAGAGGGTTCACTCATTCCTTATATTTCTTTTCTGAACCATAAAATGTTTTACACATTTAAATTGCAGTTCATTTACAGGAAAGCATGTGTGGTGGGAAACTACCAGAATCATTATCTATAGTTCTGCATTTAGGGATGAGGATTTTTTTTTTCCACTAGGGTAGAATGCTAATTTAAGAAAGGAAATGAATGCATTTGCATCCTGTGCTTCAAGGCATATTTCACCAAAGTGCTTCAAAGGAAGGAGAGTTTCGTCTTAGACACACTACTGTTGTTTCTTGAATTAGTTCAATAATCATGGGAAGTGCAAAATACTTTGCAAAGTCATCAATCAGTTGTATTTACTGATTACTTACTGTGTGCAGAACACTGTATTAAGCACTTCAAAGTTCTAATCTGGCCTCTGCCTCTTGTCTGCTGTGTGACCATGGTAAAGTTCCTTAAAGTCTCTGTGCCTCATTTACCTCATCTGTAAAATGGAGATGAAGATGGTGAGCCCCATGTAGAATATGGACTGTGTCTGACCTGCTATCTTATATGGTCCCCAACCAGCACTTAGTACAGCCCCTTGTAAGCGCCTGTAAATGTAGTATGGGCTTTGCAAACACCATTAAAAAAAACGATGGCAAAACTGGCCTTACTCTAGAGTGCTTAGAGTCATAGAAACATTAAACCTTATTACAAATCCTGAATCACCAAACTAACCTACCAAGTGACTTGTAAGCACTCTAAGAGTGAGGAGAATTGGTTGAGTTAGGATAGAATATTCAGATGCTGGAAAGAACTTCCTCAGCTGTCCATTGATTCCACAAACAAAGTATCCTTTCAGAAAAGATACAGAAATGAACCCTGATTAAACGTGTATATGGCTGTTTATAGCTTGGAGAAAATATATTTATGACCTACCAGATAAGTGCTAGTTTCACTTCTATAATGTGACAATAAAAGAAAACCAAAGTTTTCTTTCCATACTTATCTTTTGGCAGCAGCCAAAAGACATCTTGAAGAAGTAGGTAGGTTCTGTTTTCTGTGGAATTAAACACAATGAAGAACAGCTGATCTGTAATTAAAGAAGGAAAACAATGGAAACGTTTACACTCACACATGTAAAGCAGATACAATGTAAAATCTCTTGACTATGAAAACTAGCTACAGAATGTGTTCATTATTTGTAATCAAACATCTTGGTCTTGTTTTTCCTTGGCCATTTCAATGAAGTCACACTTCTTCAGAAGCTATAACAAATTCTTCCTGAAAGATTTAGAGCCATGTCATTTGACACACATCATAGGCACTAAATGGAATTTGGTACCTTTAGAGGTGTTTTCAATCAGTAAATCAATCATTTATTGACGTACTGAATATTAACTACATGCAGAGCATTTTATTAAGTGCTTGGGATTGTGCGAGAGTTAGAATACATAAACCATGCCCTCAAAGAGTTTATATTCTCTCTTACAGACTGCACTTTTACCAAAAACACACTAACTCCATGAAAAGATAGGCTGTGTCATGGAACCTTTGGCAGTATCCAGAGGTAGTGCAGCCTACAGAGTCTGCTTTGTTTTCAAACTGGCTGGTACAGCTTAAATAAGCTTTCCCCTTCCTTATTGTAATATGCTGGGTAGAAATAAATGTGGAAAGTGGAAAGTAAAAATTGGGAACCAAAACCCCAATAACCATGAAAGTTTGCCTCCCAGCCATGGCTTCAGACCAGGGTCTTCTCATTTTTTTCATCCCCAGTGAAGTTACACTAAAGGTTGAAGGCCAAATCGAGTAACTCTGTTCTTTGGAATTAGACCCAATAAAAAATACCCAAAGTTAACAGTTTCTAAATCAGGTTTTCATTTTAAAAATGTTCTTTACAAGTTTCTGTTCAACCATTCTGCAGTATGCTTTAAAGTCTGCAGATTAATATTTTCTATGCTTGGGAGCAAGAAATCAGTTGTAGGACTATATTTTTTTAAGGTTTTTTATGGTATTTTTAAGCACTTACTATTTGCCCAACATTGTTCTAAGTGATGGGTACTTTGAAGTTAATTAGATCAGACACAATCACTGTCCCACAAGGGAGAAGAGGTATTTAATACCCATTTTACAGTTGAGAATACTGAGACATAGAGAAGTTAAGTGACTTGCCCAAGTTCACATGGCTAGCAGTCGGCAGAGAGGGTATTAAAGTCCAGATCCATTGACTCCCAGCTCTGTGCTTTTTCTACTAGGTCATGCTGCTTCTCAAGTTAGGTATTCATTCATTCATTCATTCATTCAATAGCATTTATTGAGCATTTACTATGTGCAGAGCACTGTACTAAGCGCTTGGAATGTCCAATTGGGCAACAGTTAGAGACAATCCCTCCCCAGTGATGGGCTCACAGTCTAAACGGGGGAGACAGACAGCAAAGCGAAACAGAACAAAAACAAAACAAAAACAGCAAAGCAAAGTCATGCTAGGAAAAGATTAAGGTTAATGTATTTTCCAGAGGTTCAGCAACAGTTCTAACACTCAAGATATTCCAACCCTCAACGCCATAGTAAAAGCAACACAGGAAGCAGAAGAAAGATTTTCTTGTAGTCTGGATCCCTTGATCAATAATACTGAATTAAGCATTGAGATGTGAATCCCCGGGTTTTCTTGCTTCTCACTTCAACTGCGCCACAGTCTCTCCTTGTTGGGTTCTGAAGCTATTGCTTTGTCACATGAGGAGCATAAATTGCCCTCCATCTTACCAGAACCCTTTTCCGGCTACTAAATGATCAGGCAGAAATCCAGAACAGTTCATCAGTGAAACAATTGTATTTTTCAGCTCCAATTGTACAAAGCAATATACTAAGCCCCTGTGGGAGTATAATAGAGTAGATATGGTCACTACCCTCAAGTGAGTTAAAATATAGTTGGAGAGACAGACATTAAAACAAATTAGAGGTTAGGGAAGAAGCAGAGTTTGGATACTTTTACATAAACCATTTAATAGTTATATATTAATTGAATGCTGAGAATGATGTGAATGAGACAGATTGTTAGATTACAAACTAAAACCTATGACTGCCAGGACCCACTGAGTTACATCCCAACCTCTATTATCATTATTATTATTACGATTCCTGTTCGTCTAGAAATCCCAGTGAATGTATTCTATGACTGAATTCAGTTGAATGCTCTCAGGAGTCAGGCTGGTACCATCTTGCCTGTAAAAAAATCACTTTAATTGGACTGTATAAAGTAATAAGAAACTTCTTGGAATTTATGGAATTTCAAGTGAAACATGGTAATAAATGATTTTCCTGCTGGGGGTGAAGTGACAAAGTTAACATGAAAAAAAAGCATTGAGTTGTGAAGCTTGAGAGTTTGGAAGTTATGAAAAGCGAAAATAACCTTTATTGAAATAACTGTGGGTATTGTGTTTTTGACATTATTTCAACAAGCCCTAAGTTTCCTGAGGTGCCCTCCTACACAGTGTTTGACAAACAGAATGAAAACTATCAAAGGATGAAAACATGGCTATTTAGCAACACTACCCTCAGTTCAGTTAGGAAATGCTAAGGTGGAGGGTAGGGATGGTTGTCAAATAGCACCATGAAAAGGATGCAGGTTTGAAGTTATAATGAAGCTAGTTCTGTGGAAAGCCACTTTGACGTCTATTCTCCTGGTGGACATTTTCTTATCCTTTGTTGTGCCACTATTCATAATATCCTGAACAGTGTTTTCCTGGCCCAAGGTATCTACAGAACCTGCCAGTCACCAAACCTGTGAGGTGGATAGGAACTCCTCCATTTTGATTTCTCTTATCTAGATTCAGCCATGAGACACTTTCACTATTAGTTGATCATAATTATTGAGCACTTACTGTGTACAGAAAACTGTAATAAGAGCTTGGGAGAGTATGACATAAGCATATTTATTCCCTGCCCCTAACAACCAGTAGTTGTAGAATTCATGCTTAGTGAGTTCCTACTTGATGCAGTGCTCTGAACTAACCATTTGTGAAGTACAGAAGAGTACTGTGGTGCAGATTTCCTTTGGTGGGTTTGATCGGATTATAGGTGAACTTGGACACACCTATATGTTCTCCACTCTGTTGAAAGAGTTGATTTATAACCCATGTCCTCTGATTGATTTCTCCAGACAGGATCTGATTCTTCTGAAACAACTGCCAATGTCTGATTCAGATTCAGGGATGGGGAGGGGAAATCAGGCATGTGACCTGATAGCCTCACCCTTTACCACCCTGCAAGGTTCGCAATGTATGTCCCAGTTTCTCCACCGAGTGTGGCATCTGCCATCATATCTTCCAGCCCCTGTTGTTCTCTGGCAGGAGGAGGAGAACTGACCAAGTTTCCAATGGAAGGATAGGAGTGGGGATCACAGAATGTCCATCCTTCCTCCTTCTCTACCTCTTTTTCTCTCTCCCTCCCTCCTTCCTCTTCCTCGACCCCCGCCCTTCAATGAGCACTCTTTAGAATGCCTCCTCTGTTCAGAGCTCTGCATTAGTCAAACTACTACCTAGATTAAATCACAAAGACAATCGAGGCATTAAAATAAGGAGGTTGCTTATCTGGTCATTTTGAAGAATTGAATAGCAGATCAAATCTCAGAATGCCACTTGTCCTTCATGAAACTACATAAAATCAAGAAGTGACCTAGGATTTGGGTTCTAATCCCAGTCCCACCACTTTCTTGCTAGGTGACCATAGGCAAGTCACTTATTTAACTTCTGTCACTCGGAGTAAAACCAGGAGTCAGTATGTCAAAGTATTCTCAGGTCAGCTTTGCTGAAACTCCACCATATCCATCATATTTGATTTTCCCCAAAGCTTTCATTCTGTTGGTTACTCTTCAATAGTTTTCTTTCCATTTTTCTAATGAATTGAAAACCTGGAATAAGACTTGAAAGATATCATTTTGGAAGTGGTTCTGTGGTCTGAATTTGTAAAATCAAACAAGAAATATCCATCATAATGTTACGTGCCTTCCACAGTTCAATATTTGGGTAGCCATTTGCATATCCAGAGGACACCTGTCTTCCTGTGGAAGGGAATTTTTGCTGTTTAATTTAACTTTAAAAATACTTTTATATTTCTACTTTTATTTATACTACATGATGATTTGAACTTATATCGCCTTTCATATGGCCTAGGCAATCCTGATTGTTATGTGGTGCTGGAACCTAGGAACCTGCTGCTTTTTTTTTTTTTTTTGGCAAAATGAAGGGCAGCATCTCATTCTAAAGTAGAAGGAAGATTGGTTGTCCTGACTGTTTTAGAGAGTATCAATGTTTTTCCCAGAGCAACATTTCTAGAGGTTGACTTGGATCACTGAGAAGACTCATTAGATGGTCTGTCAGATCATGGACCATAGTGGAGATTTCAGGGCAAGATACACTCAGAATATGGATATATATGATCTTATTCATGGCTATGCCTCCTTTCAAGCATTAACAAGTGGAAATCTGGACATCTGGAGTGTTTGGTCACATCTGAAATGGGGGCTGTCCTATGGATTTGCAAACCAAGGGGATTTAGGAAGACAATGGAGACATAATGTGAGAACTGGCTTGAAAACTTGAATTGCTTATTACCCTGAGGAATTTGGATGCTGCTTTTGGCCTCTCCAGAAAGCCAGCTGAGATTTGCTGATTGTGCCTGGGCATTTTTGATCGAAGGAGTGTGAGGAGAGGATCATGAGTGTGCGTGACACACACTTGCATGCCCCAGAGGTGAATTGAGAGGGACGTGGAAATACGTATATGAGTGAAGATGGATTTAGGGTGGGGCATGGGAAGATATGAGTGAGTGGAGATGACTGTGAGACTTTAGGGTGGGGCCAAACATTTGAAAACCCTGCCTTGCATGCACTGAATGTTCTCTCGGCAGGAAAAGCAGCTAAATATTTCAAGGTAATTAATCACATGACAAAAGCAAAATTGTATCTTCAGGGCCTATTTCTTGTGTCTGAATTTCAATGTATTTGCCAGTTAACGTTTCCTCTGTTGTCCATATTACTTCAGTTACAATGCACAGCTACATTTGTCTGGCCATATAATCCTAAGTGAATTTGGATTCCAGGTTTCCTTTACCCCCTGAAGGCTCACAAACTGATCCATTCATTTTATTACTCTGAAACCACTGCTCTGCCTATTTGCATTTTTCTGGGTTATATTGTGTTCTCTCTCAGGAAAGGTCCTGTATTTATGCTTAGTAAAAGACCTTGTACTTTCACAGAGCTCCCTATATGGCACTAATAACATAAATTGTCGGTCTTATGGGGGTTGGGGATGTTTATAAGAAAGACTAAAGGGTATATCTGTCTCACTTTGGCAGTGTAGATGTGGGAAAGAATAAAATATCAATATCACTCTGAACAAATATACCAGGTCTGTTGAATAGATATTTTCAAAATAATGTTGATGTTTTGAAGGGCTTTTATTTTCTAACTGATACATAGGCATTTGCATAACTCATTCTCAGAGCAATCAGATAAGAAAGCCTCGTTGTTTTTCCCACCCCCACAGACTAAAATCATTTAAATTACCAGCATCATCATCAAATTGCTCAAATGATGTTCCACTACTTATAGAAATCAAAGGTCCTGATCTCGGGGTCTTGTGTGGATATAAATCCCATGAAGGGGAGTAAGAATTCTCTAAGTGGGAACCCTGAGGAATGAGAACAAAAAGGGTTTCCTTAGTGCCAAACATGAAATTAAATTCAAGGAAGGAATGTGTTGCTTCCTCTTTAATATTTTAGGTTTTAGACCAGTTAGTTTATCCCATTGAGCTAGTTATTTGAGAAGAGGTTTGTTCTTGCTTCTCTATCTCCAACTCAGTCCTTTTCTACTTTCAGGTAGAAATTGGGAGGTAAAACCACTGTCCTGATAGAAACAGGGAGAATAATAATAATAATTATGGTACTCATTAGGCACTTACTATGTGCCAAGCATGCTCTAAATGCTCGAGTAGATACAAGTTAATCAGGTTGGATAAGTCCTTGCGAGGCTCACAGATTAAATAAGAGGAAATAGAATTGATATTCCATTTTACAGATAAGATAACTGAGGCATAGAAAAGTTAAGTGACATGTCCAAGGTCACACAGCAGACATATGGCAGAAGCGGTATTAGAGTGAAGTGAGGAGGTTAGCTCCCCAAGAAAGGGCTGCTTCTTTATATCTTGTACTGTTCATAGCAAGACAGCACATTCTAAAGAAATATTACTCTTTTACATTAATCTGTGAGGTAAGGAAATGGAATTCAGATACTGAAAGTGAAAGGGAAACTCAAACTTAAATGACCAAAGCAGACAGACATTTTATCTTAGTAAAACATATTAAATTACACTGATGCATATTTTATTACATTTAGGAAATATTCATAAACAGGGACAGTGTTTGCATACTAGCATACATACTCATTTTATTCGTTGAGAGATTTTGCACTTTGAAAAACAAAGAAAATCTGCTATGAAGAGAAATGTTTTTCCTCTTTCAGTATGGAATTTAAATGGATTAAAAAACTGACTTGTATACCTTGTATATCTTTTAGAACCTGTAGCAGTTTAGTGAAGCAAAGTCATTCTCTCCCTTTCCTCAAAAGATAAAGGGACATCATTTTACTAAAAATAAAATAGGATATTCTATTTTTGGGAAATCTAACAGTAAAATCGGGTAAAGTAATGACAGTGTCAGAATCATCACCAAAGAGCACGTTTTTGCAATCACAAGCACAGAGTTGATGCAGTATCAGTTAAAAGGTATCTTCTGGGGCTCTATTCAATAGTATTTATTCATTCAATAGTATTTATTGAGCACTCATTATGTGCAGAGCGCTGTACTAAGCACTTGGAATGTACAATTCGGCAACAGATAGAGACAATCCCTGCCCAGTGACGGACTCACAGTCTAATCAGGGGAGACAGACGGCAGAGCAAAACAGAACGAAACAAAAACGAGACAACATAATCACGATAAATAGAATCAAGGGGATGTACACCTCATTAACAAAATGAATAGGGTAGTAAAAAATATATACAAATGAACACAGTGCTGAGGGGAGGGGAAGGGAGAAGGGGAGGAGCAGAGGGAAAGGGGGCTTAGCTGAGGGGAGGTGAAGGGGGGAAGGGGGAAGGAGCAGAGGGGAGCAGCGAGGGAACAGAGGGAGCAGAGGGAAAAGGGGAAGCTCAGTCTGGGAAGGCCTCTTGGAGGAGGTGAGCTCTCAGTAGGGCTTTGAAGAGGGGAAGAGAGTTACTTTGGTGGAGGTGAGGAGGGAGGACATTCCAGGACAGCGGCAGGACGTGGGCCAGAGGTCGACGGCTGGATAGGCGAGAACGGGGGATGGTGAGGAGGTGGGCGGCAGAGGAGTGAAGTGTACAGGCTGAGGTGTAATAGGAGAGAAGGGAGGTGAGGTAAGAGGGGGCAAGTGATGGAGAACCTTGAAGCCAAGAGTGAAGAGTTTTTGTTTCTTGCAGAGGTTGATAAGCAACCACTGGAGGCTTTTAAGGACGGAAGTGACATGCCCAGAGCGTTTCTGCAGAAAGATGATCCAGGCAGCAGAATGAAGAATAGACTGGAGTGGGGAGAGACAGGAGGAAGGGAGATCAGAGAGAAGGCTGATACAGTAATCCAGCTGGGATATTACTATACTACTTGGTCTATTCATCACCAACATGGAACTCACTCTTCAAATAAACATAGGAATATGTGCACACACCCAAAGGAAGGGTGTTGGAAGTAGAAGGATAAGTTATGTGCACCTGGGCACGGCTCAAAGATATTAGGAAATAACTTTCCAAGGGTGAAGAATGCTGGTATCATTTGGGAAGCTCTGTAGGTAGGGCCAGACAAGGAACGGAGAAAAATACAAAAGGGCAGAATGACTCTCCTTGCTTTCTCCAATTATGGAAATCCACAAATGACAGCAATTGTTTTCTTTTAATCAAGAATATATGGATTTCAATAATATGTAATACCAAGTTTGACTGCTTTCCTTTCAAAATGTGTTTGGAATGTTTCGTGACAATTTTAGCTAAATTGTTGTTGACACATTTTAATTATTATATAAATGTGCAATAGTCATTTCTTGTAACTTCAGGGGGTAAAGATGCCATCAATTACTGAACTCAGCTTGACTTTATTTAAACAAATGATTTTGCTATTTCTAGATACATACACTATGGGCTCTAGACTCCTCTGTTATATTTATTTGCTACTAGGAACTTTTCATTTAAACTACAAAATCTCATGAGCTAACCATATATATTAAAAATCAATGCAACAAAGGCCACAGTGATTAGAAAAACCCAGCAAATGCTTTCAAAACAAATATACATTTGTAGGAATCTTAATGTCTCTATTCTTTGAGGAAAGTAATAGGTTTAACACTAGCCCTGAGGCACTTGAAGTCTTTCCTAATAGACTACAGAAGAAAATTATCTTGTGGGCTTAAAAGTTTACCCCATATATATGATTCAATCCTCTAAATAATGAATATTTTATTCTTTTAAATGGCAAAATGGCCATTTACCATAGGCAGAAGAAGCCACCTATGCTTTTCAAACTAAGATCTGCAATGTAATCATCCACTGATTCATTCAATCACATTTAATGAGCACTACTGTGTGCAGTGCACTGTACTAAGTGCTTAAATTTTTCTTCCACAGTGCCAAGTACTGTTCTAAGGCTGGGGTAGATAAGAGTTAATCAGGTTGTCCCATGCAGGGTTCACTCTCTTAATCTCCATTTTACAGATGTGGTAACTGAGCCACAGAGAAGTAAAGTGTCTTGACCAAAGTCACACAGCTGATAAGTGGCAGGAGTGGGATTAGAACCCACGACCTCTGACTCCCAAGCCTGTGATCTTTCCACTAAGCCACGCTGCTTCTCAAATAATAGCAATCATAAATAGTAAGCATGGAAACAACACATGTCTGGGAATACGGAGATTTGTACTCTATTCCCAGTTGGGCCACTTGCTTGCTCTGTGACCTTGGATGTCACTTAAAATCTCTCTGCCTCAGTTTCCTCATCTGTAAAATGGTCCTGAAAATCATGTTCTCTTAGATTTTGATTCACCCACACACACTCACACTCCCCAAGAGAAGCTCCTTGTGGGCAAGGAATGTGTCTACCAACTCTGTTGTATTAAATAGCATGGCGTACTGGGAGCATGGGCCTTGGAGTCAGAAGGTCTTGGGTTCTTATTCCAGCTCTACCACTTGTCTGCTGTGTGACCTTGGGCAAGTCACTTAACTTCTCTGTGCTTCAGTTACCTCATCCTTTACATGGGAATTAAGACTGTGAGCCCCTTGAGGGACATTCTTGAGGGAATGTCACCCTGATTTGCTTTTATCCAACCCAGCACTTAGTACAGTGCCTGGCCCATAGTAAGACCCTAACAAATACACAGTTATTATTATTAATACTCTCGCAAATGCTTCAGTACAGTCTTTGCACATGGGAAACACTCAATAGATACCTTTGATGACTGATAGACAGGGATCATGTCTAATTTCCACCAGTGTATTCTTTCGTAGCATTTAATATAGAACTCTACACAGTAAGTGCTTAATAAAAACTATTACTACTACGAAATTCCTGCTTTCTGTGCTCCTTTGATCATCATTGTATTTATTGAAAGCTTGCTCTGTATGGGGCACTGTACTGAACTAATGGGAGAATACAATAAAACAGAGCTGGTAGACATTGTGGTTCCCTGCCCATAATGAGCCTACAGTTTGGAAGATGTGGGACCTAGACTGTGTTCAACCTCATTATCTTATATCTACCCCGGCACTTAGTAGAGTACCTGGCAAAGAGTAACCCCTAAACAAATACCACAGTAAATATGGCTGTAGTCATAGATTATTTGATACTTGGGAGACTCCTGTAAGGAAACATGCCCAGAGAGTGGGATTATATGAGAAGGGGAGGGGAGGATGGGTGCAGGTTTTTGCACACAGCAAATGCTCAATAAATACCATTAATGATGATGGTGAAAATGATGATAAGGATAATGATGACAATGATGATGCAAGCTACCACCCAGCAAATAAGCTTCTTAAGCTTCATCCTTGTGATCTAAGCCTGGGATCTCTTAAATCAGGATCTTACACTAGATTTTCAGCCCCAAACGTCTCTGTCTGCCTCAAAAATTGGCTATCGGCAAGGGTTGAAAGAGTTGAAAAAGATATCATGTTGTATCATCCAGCCGAGGATACGGTCCTCTCAACAAATACATTGTCCTATCAATTATTTTCTCATCATGTTAAAATCAGTCGTTTTTTTGCATGACACCTATCTTGAGGAACTCTTAGAATTTAATATCTGAACATTTTTCATTTATCATCTTCATCCCATTCAAAATTTTAGCTATCTAAGCAGTGCTCTGTGATCCCTAGGAAGAACTCAAGAGGCCAGGGTAATCATGCCCTCAAGGATCTTACCAGATAAAGAATAAAAGACAAGCTCAATGAATGTACATAACACAACAAAAGCATTTACAGTTCACAACTTCAGTTAGAGATACAGAAAAAGAGGAAATAGAGTAGATACTTGAAGTGACAGGTTACACATGGGATTAGTCTGGGAAAACATTATTTAGGAAGTGAAGTTGGAGGAGGGTTTTTCAGGAGGATAGGATCAGAACTGTTTCCTGGATGTAGTGTGAGCTAGTTCCAAGTTTGGAGGCTAGATTTTAATTATTATGATGGAAATGTTACAAATCCCCTTATGGCTACAATCAGGGATACACATTCCTTGAACAATGAGTTCTACTTATTTGAAGTTCACTTTCTTCCTTTATTTGCAGTAGCAAAGAGTTTAAAAGCTAGCATGTTATTTGGAAAAGGGATTAATGCCTAAGAATGATAATGTTCTTTGAGTAGAGCCACTGAGTTCGGGGGCATTTTGAGCAGATGGGACATTCCAAATCCTAATCACATTGAAGGCCTAAAATAGATGAGAACAATTCCAATTATTGTGTATTTTGAACTCTGTTCTTGTCATTAATCTTGTCATTATTATTCAGGTATTCAGCAGGTTTAGTATGGGAAGCAGTCTGGCCAAGTGGAAAGAGTCTAGGCCTGAGAGTTGGAGAATCTGGGTTCTAATCCCAGCTCTGCCACTTGTCTGCTGTGAGATTTTGGGCCAGTCACTTTGGTTCTCTTTGCCTGTTTCCTCACTCATCTATAAAATGGGGATTCAATGTCTGTTCTCCCTCTTACTTAGATCTTGAGCCACAAGCACTGTGTCCAACCTGATTACCCTGCATGTACCCCAGTGCTTAATACAGTGCCTGACACATAATAATCTCCTAACAAGTATCATTATCATTATAATTTTATGAACAGTATCTGGGCTGAAAACTGGGACATCCAGAAACTATCCTAAACTTACATGTCTTCTTCTTCCAATCACTCAGTCATATTTAGTGAGTGCTCACTGTGTGCACAGCACTGTACTAAGCACTTGGAAAAGTACACCACCAGAGTATAACAGACACATTCCTTGTCCAGCTTTCACGCTACAAGAGGAGACAGACATAAATTATGGATAAGTACATAAGAGCTGTGGGGCTGGGGGTTGGTGAATAAAGGGAGCAAGTCAGGGTGACACAGAAGGGAGAGAAAGAGTAAGGAAAGAGAAAGTTTCATTACCATCAGCAGCAGCAGCATTATCATCATTCTTACTTTTATCAATGATATTTACTGAGCTCTTATTGGGTGCAGAACATTGGTCTGTCTGCTTAAGGATGTCAATAGACAAGGACAGGATGTGATCTTCAGCTCAGATGAGATTACCATCTAAAAGTGAAGAAAAGAGACACACACTGATGACAATACAAAGGCTAAGCAAATGTAAATAACACTTGCGTAAAAATAAGTAGATAACTAATAAGTAAAATGTGGATTAAATGTTTTCTGAATTCTGTGACATTTGTATTACGAGTCCCCAAATGATGTGGGACCGAAGGGGAACATCTACAGAAAATGTTTCAGCCTAAACTGCAGAAGATGAAAGTGAAGAAGGCTGTCTTGGAGGTGGAGCAACTGGTTCCAGGTGAGAAGACCAGTTTCTTCAGTACAGTCCCAATTCAGTGTCAGAGCCTGTTGGTGGGTAGGGATTGTCTATGTTGCTGAATGGTACTTACCAAGTGCTTAGTACAGTGCAATGCACACAGTAAGCACTCAATAAATACAATTGAATGAATGAATGAACAGTGCTTGACACATAGTAAGTGCTTAATAAATTGCATAATTAATCAATTAACCAACTGATACAACAACTTATACTACCCCACCTTGACAGACCACCACTCTCCACACCTTCAAAGCTTTCATAAAATCAAATCTCCCCCAAGAGTCCTTCTTTGACTAAACCCTAATTTCCCCTATACCCTCTTCCTTCTGTATCACCTGTGATCTTGAATCTATACTTTCTAATACTATTTTTCATGGTATTTGTTAAGTGCTTACTAGGTGTCAGGCCCTGTACTAAGCACTAGGGTAGATACAACCTAATCAAGTTGGACACAGTCCATGTCCCACATAGGGCTCACAGTCTTGATCCCCATTTTACATATGAGTTTACTGAGGCACCGAGAAGTTAAGTGATTTGCTCAAGGTCACATAGCAGATAAGTGGAAGAACTGGGATTAGAACCCAGGTCCTTCTGACACCCAAGTCCTTGCTCTATCCAATAGCCCATGTTGCTTCTCACTTGGTATTCCCTCGATTCCCACAGAATTAATGTATGCATTTGTAATTTATTTTATGGCCGTCTCTCCCTCTAGATTAAAGCTGCTTCTTGGAAGGAAAAGTCTCTACCAACTCTGTTGTAAGCACTCTCCCAAGCACTTAGTACAATGCTTTGCTCACAGTAACCTCTCAATAGATACCATCGATTAATTTACTATACTTCACTTACTAGAGGCTTCAATAATAACCTGAAGGAGTAGATGGCCCATTATAATGGTCAGGGATAAGCTAGAGAAGTGGAGCAAAATATTTAGGTGATTATAATAATGTTGGTATTTGTTAAGCACTTACTATGTGCCGAGCACTGTTCTAAGCGCTGGGGTAGGCATAGGGGAATCAGGTTGTCCCACGTGGGGCTCACAGTCTTAATCCCCATTTTACAGATGAGGGAACTGAGGCACAGAGAAGTGAAGTGACTTGCCCACAGTCACACAGCCAACAAGTGGCAGAGCTGGGATTCGAACTCATGAGCCCTGACTCCAAAGCCCGTGCTCTTTCCACTGAGCCACGCTGCTTCTCCATACTCATAAGGTCATATTCAAAGAATGCTCCTGCATGTAAATATTATGCAGATACTTTGGGTAAAGAAGATTGGGGGGATTTTTATCATTTTCATTAATATTAGTGATATTAGCAAAAATATTACCAATAATCATCATTATTATCATTATCTTCACTTATGCAAATAACCGACTCATTACTCCAAATACTTTTGCTAAAGCAGATCTTTCCTGAGATTATTTCGGGATATTGGTCAAGATTTCAATTACCTCCATAATCAGAGCAGTAACATACTGAGCTCAGCAGTATTAAAAATCACACAGGTTTATTTTTACTGTTCCTGGAGACAATTAAAAATGAAATTATAAGGGGTATATCCCAGTGATTTCTGGCCCATTTATTAGAATAATCATATCTGATGCATATAGTTAGAAACAGATCTTCATATTTTTGACTTCTCATTTTGTTATAACAAACAAGTGGGTTCTTAGCTACTGCCCCAAATAATGAAGTCTAATTTCCCAAGGGTCTAAATCTCTCTTCAAAATCCATTTATTGCCATGCGATTTATGGGCATACCTAGCTAAGGGCCTATTGCTCAAATCAGCCTGGAGGCCCCAAGAAAAGTTATTAAGGGGAGTGGAGAGAGAGGAAGAAAGATGGATGAAAGGAATGATTTTTAGGACTCCTTTTCCACAGGAAATCAGAGGAAGGTTATGAATATCTCAATAGAGAGTCAGAGATCAATCGTTTGCAATCTGCATCCTATCTCTTGGCTGTCCTATTCAAGTTCAGTTTTAAGTGAATCATGAAAAATGGAAATTCAGTCTATTTTTGATGTTTTGCTCATTAGTTTAATTGGTAGTTTCTTCTCAATTTTTCAGGCATTATATGTCTGAAAATAGGACCACATTTTGAACCATTTTTACTACTTGCATTCATAGCTCCCATTGTTAATGATAAATAGCACTGTTTACTCTTTTTGATTATGGAAAATTAATTGTGTAAATGGTTAATGAGGTTAATCTGAACTATTCTATTACTTTTATAGAGAAGGAAAATGGTTTGAAATCAAACAAAAATAAAAGAACACTGAAATTACCCAGATAGATCTCTTAATTAGTTCGTTGAAAACAGAGAGGTAACTAGGATAGGGTAGAAAGATGGGAGAGACAAGACCTTAAAATTTTGGGATTTAACCATACTCTTAAGCTTCATTTCAGAGCTGAGGAACAACTAGTTGAGACCCAAATCCAGTCTATCAGACAACTAGTGTGCCCTAGCAGGAAAAAGCATAGGCCTGGGAAGTGTGCAAACCAAATTCTGACTACAGCTCCGTCACTTGCCCATTGTTTAATCTCAGGCAAGTTGCTTAACTTCTCTGTGTCTTCGTTTCCCCATCTGTAAAATGAGGATTCGGGTAACTGTTCTCCCTACTATTGAGACTGCCAAAACCATGTGAGAGGAAGTGTATGTGATCTGATTATCACATCTTTGCCCTAGTGCTTGGCACAAAGTAAGTTTTAACAAATACCACAATTATTCATTATTTATTGAGTATCTATCGTGGTCAAGCCAACAGTCAGTCAATCTGTGAATCCAAAATACTTATTTAGCACTTCGTACAAAGCACTAGATGCAGAGTACCATCGAGATAGTAGACATGATCCTTTCCTTAAAGGAATTCACAATCTAGGGATAGAAACAGACACTAAATGAATTTTAGGGGTGAGGAGCAACCAAATTTAAAGAATCCTTAATAGGTGGTGGTATTGGAATGGGTGGGCTGAGCACTTGTTTACGGGGTGAGCTGAAATCAGTCAATCAGTGGTACTTACTGAGTGTTATTTTGCACAAAGCATAGTGCTGAGCACTTGGAAAATACAGTACAATATAGTTGGTAGACTAAATGTGTGCCGAAATAGGTGGAGAGATGAAACATTAGCCAGGGAACGTTTTGATGATAATAATAATAATAATAATAATGTTGGTATTTGTTAAGCGCTTACTATGTGCCAAACACTGTTCTAAGCGCTGGGGTAGACATAGGGGAATCAGGTTGTCCCACGTGGGGCTCACAGTCTTAATCCCCATTTTACAGATGAGGGAACTGAGGCACCGAGAAGTTAAGTGACTTGCCCACAGTCACACAGCCGACAAGTGGCAGAGCTGGGATTCGAACTCATGAGCCCTGACTCCAAAGCCCGTGCTCTTTCCACTGAGCCATGCTGCTTCTAAAGATGGTATCTGTTAAGTGCTTACTATGGGCCAAGTACTTCTAAGCACTGAGGTAGATAGAAGGTAATCAGGTTGTCCCACGTGGGGTTCACAGTCTTAATCCCCATTTTACAGATGAGTAACTGAGGCAGAGAGAAGTTAAGTGACTCTCTCAAAGTCACACAGCTGACAAGTGGCAGAGTTGGGATTAGACACCACATTCCCTGACTCCCAAACCCATGCTCTTTCCACTAGGCCACACTAATTATTTTTCTAGATGAAATATAATTTCACTAGGGCTCTGAAGATGGGTAATAATAATGTTGGGATTTGTTAAGCTCTTACTATGTGCAGAGCACTGTTCTAAGCGCTGGGGTAGATACAGGGTAATCAGGTTTTCCCATGTGATGCTCACAGTTAATCCCCATTTTACAGATGAGGTAACTGAGGCACAGAGAAGTTAAGTGACTTGCCCACAGTCACACAGCCGACAAGTGGCAGAGCCGGGAGTCGAACCCATGACCTCTGAGTCTGAAGCCCAGGCTCTTTCCACTGAGCCATGCTGCTCCGCTCAAGGGAGTTCTTGGCAGGAGGAAAAGAGAGAGCAAGAAGACAACAACAAGAGGGAGAAGAGTAAGGAATAATGAATAGGTTGGTGATAGAGAAGGAAGTATCCAGGCTGTGTTGTAGTGAGGAAAGAGTGAGGCTAAGTAGAGGGGAGGTTGAGTGCTTTACAGACAATGGTCAAGAGTTTCTGCCAATCCTATTGAAACAATAGTCTTCACTTACCTTCCCGGAACTGGTGTTTTTGAGTTTATGCTCTTCTGTAATTATAGCTCTTTGTCAGAATGTTTGTTTACTGATGTATTACAATACTAATAATAATTACAGTACTTGTTAATCGCTTACTATGTGCCAAGCTCTGTTCTAAGCCCTGAAGTAGATACAAGTTAATTAGATCAGTCACGCTCCCTGTCCCACCTGGGGCTCACACTCTTATCTCCATTTTACAGATGAGGTAACTGATTTCCAGAGAAGTTAAGTGACTTGCCCAAGGTCACAGCATGGCTTAGAGGTAAGAGCCTGGGCTTGGGAGTCAGAGGTCATGGTTTCTAATCCCGGCTCCCTCTCACATCAGCTGTGTGACTTTGGGCATGTTACTTAACTTCTCTGTGCCTCAGTTCCCTCATCTGTAAAATGGGGATTAAGACTGTAACCGTCATGTGGGACAACCTGATTACCTTGTACCTACCCTAGTGCTTCAAACAGTGCTTGGCACATAGTAAGCACTTAACAAATGCCAACATTATTATTATTATTACTACATGTGGCAGACTCAGTATTAGAACCCAGGTTCTTCTGGTATACCCAGACCCAAGATTAGTCCTTTTTTCTGTGATGCCTCTGACAGGAAAACTTTCCTTCCCACTCATAACCATCCTAATTTTAAAACCAGTTTCTATAAATCAGATTCTCTCTTTGAAGGAGAAAAATAGCACTCAAAATCAATTAATCATATTTGTTCTGTGCCTACTGTGTGCAAAACACTGAACTTAGTGCTGTGTTATATTGTACAATATAACAGACACATACAGTGACCCCAAAGAGTTTACAGTCTAGAGGGGGAGACAGACATTAATGTAAATAAATAAATTATGTGTGGCTATAAGGGTGGTGAATAAAGGGACCAAATGAGGGTCCTGCCGAAGGGAGTGGGAGGAAAGGAAATGAGGATTTAGTCAGGGAAGGCCTCTCGAGATGTGCCTTGAAAAAGGTGGGGAGAGTAATTGTTTGACAGATATGAAGAGGGAGGGTGATCCAGGCCAGAGGCAGGACGGGGACAAGAAGTCAGTGGCAAGAAAATAAGATTGAGGTACAGTGAGTAGGTTGGCATTAGGAGAGTGAAGTGTGTGGGCTGGGTTATAGTAAGAGATCAGTGAGGTGATATAGAAGGGGACACGGTGATTTAGTGCTTTAAAGCCAATGGTAAGGAGTTTCTGTTTGAGGTGGACGTGATGGATAATGACTGGAGGTTCTTGAGGAGTGGAGAAACATGGACTGAACGTTTTTATAGAAAAATCATCTGGGCAGCAGATTAAAGTATGGGCAATAGTTGGGAGAGACATAAGGGAGAGAGGTCAACAAGGCGGCAGATACAGTAATCAAGGTGGGAAAGGATAAATGCTTGGATTGATGTTGAGAGGCAGATTGGGGTGAGAGGCAAGGGTAGATTTTAGCAATGTTGTAAAGACTTTTTGTATATTATGTCGAGAAACATCTCAACCAAAAGTAGTGGATATTAGCAACTGGCAATTGATCTTTTAGATAAATTAGAAGGGTGCTAAAATAGCCAGACTTTTGAGACCAAAGTGGAATTTTGCTTGAATTATCCAAGTAATGCCACAATCCTTCTGCTAGTGCAGACATCTGTTCGATTCACCAGCATCTTTATAGTGATTATTCAATTTTGATTATAACATTGGAAATAACTTTGCTGGGGAATTTAAAATACTTTCAACTTCTTCTGAAGAGAGACATGACACTGACTTCTTTGGAGAAAAAATCCCAAAACTTTGCATTTTCAGCCTGTAAAATGTATAAATTATGTGGTAATGATATATTATGTCCTGTAAAATTCTTCTGGTTATTCATCTAAACGAGAGCTGATTTATGAGGCAAACCAACACTAGTTGTGGGCCACCAAATCTAACTTAAAACAAAAGACATTTAAACATGCAGGAAGAAAAAGTATTATTCAATAAGAAGGTAAAGCAGTATCTTCAACTTGATTTCCAGGACCTACTTTCCATTTCAAATTAGAACTGAAAACTTGTTCACTTTACTCGTTATACCCAAGGATCCAATAATAATAAAACAGTGGTATTTACTGAGTGCTTATTGTGTGCAGAGCACAGTACTAAGCATTTGAGAAAGTACAGCGAAGTTGGTAGACATTCCTCTCCAACAGGGAGCTTACAGACTATCCAAAAAGTACAGTAAATTTGCCGTGTAGCGGGGCAAAGTTCTAATTTTGTCAAAGATTTGCACAACTTCATACAAACTAAATGATAGAACCTTCAGTAGGGCAATTAGTAGCAGAACCATAGCTAGCCACGAACCTTAGTGAATGTGAGGAAATTGAGTTTTATGAGCCAAATTAAAGGGACTGGATTAGGAGTAGGAGTCTTCTCGGACTGTGAATTAAGACTAGAAAGTTGAGCTGAAGAAATTTCTCTACTTGGGGTGTTCATTTTTAATGAAGATCGGCACTGCTATCTAATTACCCTTCCTGTGAAGATATGGCCTCTGTATTAGCAACTAATATGATTATTTGTAAAGCAAACTTTATGTCTTGCTCTTCATTTCTTTATTCTTCACCCTTACTCATTAATTGAGTATACAAATTATCAAATTATAATATGCTTTATCCATATTTGAAACATCTATATTGGTTTTGGGCTAACATTACAGTGATTTTATTTTATAATTGTGAGAAGTAGTATGGCCTAGTGGAAGGAGCTTGGGCCTGGGAGTCAGAGGATCTAGATTCTAAACACAGCTCCACCAATTAATTAACGATAGTATTTGTTAAGCGCTTACTATGTGCCAAGCACTGTTGTAAGCTCTGGGGTAGATGCAAGGATATCAGGTTATCCCACGTGGGGCTCACAGTCTTAACCCCAATTTTACAGATGAAGGAACTGAGGCATAGAGAAGTAAAGTGACTTGCCCAAAGTCACACAGCTGACAAGTGGCTTAGCCAGGATTAGAACCCAAGACCTCTGACTCCCAAGCCCGGGCTCTTTCCACTAAGACATGCTGCTTCTCAATTGTCTGCTGTATGACCTTGGGCAAGTCACTTAACTTTTCTGTGCCTTATCTGTGAAATGTGGATTAAGACTGTGAACCCTATGTGGGAAAGTGACTGTGTTCAACCCTATTGCCTTATATATCCCCTAGTGCTAAGTATAGTGTCTACCACATGCATAGTACAAGCTTAACAAATACATAACAATAACAACAATAATAATTCCTTCATTCAATCATATTTATTGAGAATGCTGAGAAGCAGCATGGCTTAGTGGATAGATCATGGGCCTGGGAGTCAGATGGTCATGGGTTCTAATCTGAGCTCAGTCACATCGGCTGTGTGACCTGGAGCAAGTCACTTCACTACTCTGTGCCTCAGTTGCCTTGTCTGTAAAATGGAGATTGAAATTGTGAGCCTCACAATTTCAATCTGTGAGCCTCACTTGGGACAAGGACTGAGTCCAACCCAGTTTCCTTATATCCTTCCCAGTGCTTGGTACCATGCTTCACACAGAGTCAGCGCTTAACAAATACCATAATTATTATTATTATTATTGAGTACTTACTATGTGCAGAATACTGTACTATGGTCTTTGGAAAGTTCAACCCAACAAAAACCAGTGACATTCCATGCCCGCAACGAGCTTACCTTTGGAACTGGATGGACAAATAGTCTTGCAAATTGTCTTGGGTAAAAGGTCAGTGGAAGGGGAATGAATTGCCAAGAAGGACAAAAAATGTATTTTATCCCTCAAACTACTTTCATAGCACCAAAGGAAAGGTAAGTGGTCATGTATGACTCTGCATTGCTACTGCCTGAAACACAGGAAATAACCTCTCACTATTTTTTTATGTACTTATTTTTATTATGGTATTCAGCAATTACTAAGTGTCAAGCTCAGGTCTAAATGCCAGAATAAATATAAATTAATCAGGTTGGACACAGAGTCCCTGTTTCACCAGGGGTTCACAGTTTATGTAGAAGGAAGATCAGTTATTGAAACCTCATTTTACAGCTGAGGAAATTGAAGCACAGAAGAGGTAAATCACTTGCCCAAGGTCAAGGTCACAAAGCTGGCAAATGACGGAGCTGGGATTAGAACCCAGGAGTTCTGACTGTCAGGCTCTTACTCTTTAAACTAGGCCATGCAGTTTCCCGGAAAATATCCTCACACTACTTAAGTCACACATCATCAGACTACCTCTTCCTCTAGGTTTGAGAAGTGACCACCATCTTTCTGCACCAAGGAAGCCTTCCAGAAACTGATAACCTTTATATTAAATTAAAAAGTCAATTATGTAGAGATGTACTGTAATGAACTAGTTTATATAGGGCCATAATCGATCTGTGGTTTCCTAATCTCCAACTCCCATGACAATGTGAAAGAATTCCAGGGAAGCCTCAAATTCTTCTAATTAAAAAAAATTGGTTACAATCCACCCCTCCTTTCCCCTCCTCTGATTGGTTCCCCAGGCAGGTACTGGTTATTACTAAAAAAACATAAAAGACTTCACCTTTTGAGATTTTCCAGAGTTAGTTGCTCCAAAACACTTTGGGAAAATGTGTCACGCCTTTTCTCCCTGAGAAAAGCCAAATGACCTTTTTATCTGCCGACCTTTGAAAAAGCCCAGCTAACTACTTCTAACACACTTCTCACATACTTGTCAGAGTGTAACTTTTGCTAGACAGAAAGACTTGAAAAGTAATATCAGATTGTAGGTTCTAGTCTCACTTTATTTTTTTATGATCTGAAGAACAAACTTACATGCCAAGGACCACTACAGCTGAGATCAATAAAAATTTATTTTATTTACTCAGCCGACGTCTCTGAAAAATCTCAAATCCCTTTATGACTATAAAGGAATTAATTTCATATTGGGAAGATGGACCAAGACAGAGAAATTAGTTTGTTTATTCAAGGGTCTATCTAACGCATGCAATGCTTAATCGAAACCCACTGAAATCTAAAGTTATAGGAATTTGAAAATATAGTCCATTTCTTTCTTTCTTTCTTACTGGACTTACAGAGTACTTGATTATTATTTTGCTAAATAGAAAATGAATATTTTGTCTTTTATGTATTATTATTTACATTGTGTATGTTAGGAATTATGACATTAATCTTTTCTAAACTCATTATTGGTAGATATACAGGTATATATCCCATGCTCAGAAAATAATTCTCAAATGTTTGCTGATTAACATACAGTAATGCAGAAGTTTAGGAGAAACTGAGTCATTATACAAATATTTTCAATTCATTGGCAAGAGGAGGCATAATTAGATGTTACAAAGGAGATTGGGCTAGAATGTTATATGAGTTCACAACCATAGAACCTTGAAGAAAATCTTATGCAATGATATTCAAACATTGTCCAAAGTTTAAATTAATCAACCCTGAATTGTCTAGAGTAGAGATGTATCGAAGGCTATTTTTATCTACCTTTAGGAAAAACCTTATACACATTTTACATAATTACTTTTGTAAATGTGACATTGTTTTCAAGGGTCCATTATGTACTGTTCTCGGTGAAATTTCTATTGAATTGCTTTTATTTAAGATTTAGTTTTTGAGTTCTTGTTGGTTAAATCACTATCTGGTGTTTGTCCAGTTAAAAGCTTGAATCTGGAGGAGATGAATTGAAAGTTATTCATAAATCCAGAATACATGTACTGTGTTCAAATGACAATGTAGAGAGTGTGGATGAATCTGACAGGACATGTTATGAGGAATTTCATAAGAATCCACTTAATCCATGGCATTTTTTCATGGTATTTGTTAAGCGCTTATTTGTAAAGCACTTACTATGTGCCAGCCACTGTACTACACGGCGAGGTAGTTACAAAGGAGTCAGGCTGGACATAGTTGATGTCCCACATGGTACTCGCAGTCTTAATCCCTATTTTACAGATGAGGTAACTGAGGCCCAGGGAAGTGAAGTGACTTGTTCGGGATCACACAGCAGATAATTGGAGGGGTAGTATTATAACTCATGTCCTTCGGACTCCCAAGCTTAGTGCATGCAGAATATTCTGCAAAGCTCTTGGGAAAGTACAGTACAACAGAATGGTAGATGTGTTGTTCCCTAACCACAAGAAGCTTGCTATCTAGAGAAATTTTGTCCTAAGTGGATAAAATTGCCACCTCCTGATTTTGAAGCAGAATGAAACTAAGAGGGTGACAGTTTGAAGGCCTCTGGTCAACAGAGCTGAAATGTAAAACGTTTTATCTCTCTGCTGCTACTTCAAATCATTTAATCAAATGTGACTTTGTGCATAAAAAAGTGATCTTAGTTCAGTATATAATGGAGTTTCGGGGAGCAAAAACTACATGACTAATGAAAGTAATTTATTCTACTAATTTCTAAAAATTAGCTTCTTTTGAGTGAATATTTAGCACTCATTCACAAAAATATGATGGGGTTGAGGAATCTTTGGAAATAGGGGATAATCACAGATATTGTTTATACTCAATACGCTATTCAGGGTTTGTTAACAAATCAGTACGAGGGGAAACAGTGAAGCTTACTAGAAAGCCCAAAGTATAAAAACATCAGGAGAACTGGGCCCCAGACCCATCTCCACCACTTGCCTGCTGTGTGACCTTGGGTAAGTCACTTTATGATTATCTGTGCCTCAGTTTTCTTATTTGTAAAATGGAAATATATCATTGGCTTTTTTTTCCCCTTAGACTGTGAGCTCTATATTGTTAGGGGACTGTGTCTAATCTAGTTATCTCGTATCTATCTCATCTCTTGGCTTATAGTAAGAAATTAAGTAATACCATTACGATTAGTAGTATTTTACTGTAACTACTACGAATAACAATGCAATTACAGAGGTGTCAACTTTTCTTTCTGAGTGAAGAATTCAGAAGTGAGTGTGGCTTGGGTGGGAGAGAAAGCAAGATGAGGCTCTGGAGAGGAAGAAAGTCTTGGAGAATCTGGAATCTTTTCTAACTTGTTTGGAAGCTCTGAGTCTTATTTGAGACCTGGCTTGAGTGAGGCTGAGCATCCAGCAAATGATGGGTTCATCCCCTTAATTTTGGGGAGTGTCGGGGTTATTCTCCATCTCTCCATTATATTGGTACCCTGAAAACTGAACACGTGTAGAAACATTCATTTGCTCAGAAAGAACGGTGCTTGACCCATAGTAAGCACCTAACAAATATTGTAATTTTTAAATATGGGGAGAAAGGAAAGATTTCAGTGGCTTCCCTGATCTTGTTGTCCCGAACCATTCTGAGTTTCCACCTCTGAAACCAACATCACTTGGAAATCTGACCAATAGCCCTTACATCCAGTCTCCAAGGCTTGATCAGTCCCAGAGTTCCTGAGAATGATACCCAGACTAATCTCCCTCATTGAAATGGAGCTTAGGTGGCCTCCAAAAATAACTTCCTGACCCGTCACCACAAAAAAGTACCCAGATACATTTTAACTGCTTAGGTAGCAACATGACAATGAACAGGCATTGTACTGAATACTCAGACGCTTCAATAATTAGTGCTTTTAAAATTGCAGAGAAACCCAAATCAGGCTACATGAAGTTGGAGACACTTTCTCACCTTTATTTAAGACAATCCACGTAGAACTGGTATCACGTCACACATGCTGTTATTCTGGCTGAGAAAGAACTGTAAATCTGCTACCTTTAAGTAACAAACTCTCACTTCCCTTTTCATGCTATTTCCTTTTAAAGATATTTGCTTTTCCCTTTCTCTCAACAACACATTCTAATTAAATTCAGGATCCACCAATAATTAATTTTCCAAGAAATGGTGATCACTCTCCAACATGGATTTTGAAAATTAGAATGAGAAAGCAAAATGGTATGGTTAACTATTGGGGAGGTTTGTGATATAGATAAAAGTAAAAGACACAGTGCATACCCCCAAGGAGCTTACAATTTAATGGGCAAGCAGGAATATTATAATTTACCAATAGTAGGAGTAAGAGGAAGAACTAAGGGACAGCTGTAATGGTTATTTCATGGAAAGAGGGAAATGGTATATGTGGATTGAAAAATGCATAAATTCTAAGATTAGCTACATGCATTTAGGTTCAAAGGGTGGTTACTGATGGAAACTAATCAAGGAAAGCTCCTTGGGGAAAATTAGCTTGATCGTTACGTAACTCTGTCTTACTTAAATTTCCAATGACTTGTCTTTTGAAAAATGACAACACTAGGGATGAGGATGTGGGTAAGTGGGCAGGAACCTACTGTGAAATGCCTTTTTGAAACTAAAGAAAATAAAAAAGTAACCTAAGGGATCATTCCAAAAACCATTAAATGCTCTCCCTAAAATGTATTAAATTTGATTCCAGGAGTCAGGATGCTTGCATATTTGGGAAGACCCCATCCAGCAAGCACGACACACACACAAAGCTGTCCTCTCAGACATCAGCAATAGGTGAACAACGGGAGGGTGAAGAGAGATAGATGAAGGGGTGTTGGCAGCATCAAGGGTATGAAACAAGGAGGGAAGGATTTGGGGTAGGAAGAGTGAGCCCATTGTTGGGCAGGGATTGTCTGTATCTGTTGCCAAATTGTACATTCCAAACACTTAGTACAGTGCTCTGCACATAGTAAGTGCTCAACAAATACTATTGAATGAATGAATTGTGTTTTAGTGGACAGAACACAGGTCTGAGAGTCAGAGGACCTGGACTCTAATCCCAGCTCAACCACTTGCCTGCTGTGTGTCCTTGGGCAAGTTACTTAACTTATCTGTGCCTCAGTTTCATCATTTATAAAATAGGGATTCAATACCTGTTCTCCTTCCTCCTTAAATTATGAGCCCCATGCGGATTGTGTCCAACCTGGTTAGTTTATATCTACCCTAGTGCTTAGTACCAAGCTTGGCACACAATAAGGGCTTAATTAATACTATTAATTATTATTGCTATTATTATCAACTCTATTGTACTCATGAAAGTTCTACACAAAAAAAATCAGTAAATACTATTGATTGATTGGTATGGTCACGATTTCATGAACCTTGGCTAAACTTCATTGTCAACATCTCTAGACATGAATATCTGTTTGTGATTGCTGTGCTAGACCAGTTACTGAGTTGACCAAGTTTCTAGTTTGGAATAATAGTCAATAATAGTGTTTATGGAAAGACTATGAGCATCTTGGTACTGGCATGTATTTATCTGGAAAAATGAATCATCCTCTACAGTGAAAATATTTGTATTGTTTTCTTTGATATGTGTTCTCTAGATTGAATTACTACTCATTTTTTGAGAGATAATATCAAAATAAAATTCAGGTTAGTGAACTTTAGGTGATCAAGGAAACAAATTAATAACCTGAAGTGAAAAATCTGGACTTCTTCTTCATTCTGTCAAACCTTTCTAATTCAGTGAAAATCTGCACTTTTAGTGAAGCACTTTTCATCTATGTACAAGGAGAAAGAGGAATCTAAAATGCAAGTTAAAATAAACCAATATCATATGCTTTTTCAAAAGAAAAAAATGTGAAATGAGGTTGTCTTAAATGAGGTTGTGTTTCACTTTTGTCTTTCAGGCTTGCACACTGGAGCCTTTATTCACAGATACTTGAGCATCATCTCTTCCTCGTAGGGAATGGTCTGAGACAAGAAGGCTTTCCTGCAGAAGATGTGGCCATGAAACATATTTTTAAGTGAGAGATAACGAGAAAGGAGAAGGGTTTTTAATAATATGTGTGAAAGAAGGATCATCTACCTCCAAACCATGGATTGAATGATCCATTTGGAGAAATATATTGATTTCTTTTGTGATAGGAGAAATTTTATTTCTGAGATATAAACAATGATTTTTTTCTGTAGGAATATTAGATCCAGAGGAAAACATACACCAAAATTGAAATGCTATTTTTTGCTGGGAGCACAGATCTCAGAAGCACACAAGAATACTTTTTTATTGGGAAGACGGGCCTGAGAGATTCAGGGAAAGAAACATAAATTAGAGAAGTCAATTTTGTGGGAAGCAGTGCCTTTGACAGATTCATGACAAGATGGAAGAATAATTTCTGTTTTGAACAGTAGGGTGAAAGATTCATGGTAAGAAATAGAAAAATCATGTTTATTGGAAGATGCAGGGCTGAGAGATTTGCAATAGAAGAATCTTTTTGGGAAACTGAGGGTCTAAGTATTTCCTGAGAAATCTCATTTTAATTGACAATGGTGACTCTTGGAAACTTTTGCTAATCATACCTTTAATCCTGAAATTTTTCTTTCGTCCTTCTACGATTACCTAGAGTCCATCAGGAAAGTCAATTTTTTAGTTAGCACTCTACTTCCATAGGTTCTTTTACTTAAGTT
Source organism: Ornithorhynchus anatinus (assembly GCF_004115215.2). Lineage (NCBI taxonomy): Eukaryota > Metazoa > Chordata > Mammalia > Monotremata > Ornithorhynchidae > Ornithorhynchus > Ornithorhynchus anatinus. The sequence goes on from NC_041745.1 coordinate 33,419,820, forward strand.
AGAACACATACTTCTAGAAGGCAGAAGATTTGAACTGTAAGATTTGTGGTTCTACATAGTACAACCAAACTAGAAGGAAACCAGCAATGTCACTGATGGAGCTCAGCAGATCAGCGCTTAGATCAGTGCTTGGCACATAGTAAGTGCTTAACAAATACCATCACCATCAATTAATTAGTGAATCATAAAAGTAACATAGCACTTATGTGCCAGACAGTAGGCTTGAAACTCAATAATCAGATCAGACACAGTTTCTGTCATACCTGGATCTCGCAGTCTAACAGGAAGAGAGAACAGGAATTTAATTCCCATTTTACTGATGAGAAAACTGAGACACAGGGAAGCTAACTTACTTGCCCCAGGTCACACTATGGGCAAATGAAGAACTGGGACTCTAGTCTCCTGACACCCAGAAATGTGTCTCGCTGTTCACTTCATCTATTTGGAAGAGTACAATTTGATTTAAAGACAGGATTTCAGCTCTCCAAGAGCTTGCCATCTAGTGGGAGAGATGGACAGAAAATAAATCAGATATAGGAGAAAGAAGAGAATGGAAATACAGATATATGGATGAATAAGAGCATAAATTAAAGGGTATGTAATTAAAATGTACAGATGGGCTACCAGGGGTTCTGGGTGCACATGGACAGAGGTGGCACAAAATACCTGATGTGGTGAATAGGATGAATGATCTAGAGAGAAGAATATTTAATCAGGAAAAACCTCCTGGAGAACGGCTTTGAATATCATAGGAATTGTCATCTGGAAGATGTGAAAGAGATAGGGTCCAGGCGGAGCAAGGGCATGAGCAAGAGGCCAAAGGCAGGAAAGATGGGAATAAAACATAATGAAGAGTGAATTGTTATGGAAAGGGAGAGGAGAATGAGAAAGAAAGAGTTAATGAGAGAAGCGGCATAGCCTAGTGGCACGGGCGTGGGAGTCCGGGGTAATGCGTTCTAATCTTGTCTCTACTACTTGTCTGCTGTGTGACCTTGGACAAGTCACTTGTTTTCTCTTAGCCTCAGTTACCTCACCTGTAAAATGGAGATTGAGATTATGAGTTCCATGAGGGACAGGGAGTGTGTCCAACCTGATTGTCTTGTATCTACCCCAGGGCTTAGAAGACTGCTCGGCACCTAGTAAGTGCTTAACAAATATCATAATTATTATTAATTATATTATTTTGAGGTGCCTCAAATTCAATAGTCAGTATTTTCTGCTTGTTACAGAGAGGAATGGAAAGATGTGTGCAGACTGAGGTTTTAAAAAGTCATCCAGACAGGAGCGCAAAGCAAGGAGCGAAATTGGAGGTACGGGGACTAGTGAGGAGCCTGAAACAGTAGACTAGTTGTACCGTGGTTAGATCCAGGACCAGGGTGGTGGTTTGTCATTGTTTTTCTCCAGACCTCATCCATGCTCCCGCACACTCCTCTAATGTCTATATAGAGGTTGCAAGGAAAAGGAGAGTGCTGGGAGTCTCTATAGTGGTGGTTTGGAAATCCCACTCTAGTGATCACTGACAACGAAATATGGTGAGGAGACAGTGGTTCCGCGTGCAGATTGTTTGTTCATAGAAAATTCACTGAACATAGTAGCTACTAAAATCCAAAATGATTCTGGCTCCTTTAACCAAAACCAAAAGAGATTTGGCTACAACTGTTCTTAATAAAGTTATAATAATGATATTTGTCTTATTATGTTTCAAGTGACACTCTAAGCATTGGGTTATATAAAAATTAATGAGGGTAGATTCAGTCCCTGTCCCAGATGGGGCTCACTACTTAAGTAAGAGGGAGAACAGGTATTCTTCTCCTAATATGCCAAGATTGACTAGTGTAATTATGGTATTCTTGACTGGATATCCTGACTGGGAGATTGTGAATTCATGCCTGTCACTATATTGGTTTAGAAGTCAGCTTTATGATGCTGATGCTGGGAGTGTTGGGAACTCCGTGTTGTTTCTGCCTTCTCTGCCTTCTGTCACTCTGGGGCATCAATAGGGTGATATCAGGTCAGGGGCAGGTCTGGGTGCTTAAAATGTTGTAAAAAATACCTGACAAACAGGAAGATGTGCCAAAATCAGTGAACTTAACGGCAGTTCTGGGGTAAAGCTAGTTGTCCTCAACCTGAAAGATGTTGCCCAAGTCTTATATATAATCCTATCTGAGAACAAACTTGTAGTGCTTATGCTTAGACTTGTCTTGGGTAAATTCTAGCCTGAAATGGAAATACCCCCCAAAAATTCATTTCCACAAATGCATCTGGGCTTTTGAAATCTCAGCCAAAGGTTTCATTTGTTGCCATGGTAAAAGCTATTAGACATTATTCAATGCCATGGGCAATTCACCTCAGATTCCAGGGCCCCTTTCCTATAAAGAGGACCAGAAAATCCTCAGCTCTGCCTCCAAATTAGCCCAAATTCCTCAGTATTTTTCCTCAACTGAAAACCTCTTCTCCATTCTTCTGAGAAGCTCCACTAGGGATTTTTTTCTATAAAATACGTGCCAAAGCTTTAATCTACTCCCTGTTTTTCCTTTACAAAATTTCTTAGTACTGAGAAAAGTACCAAGAGCTAAGGTGAAAAGTTGCCAGGTGCTTTGCCCTTTTAGTCTTCCTGGGGACCTTATAAACAGAGGTTTTCTGCCAGGTTCGATTGAAAAAAAGCAGTAGTTAAAATTCAGGAACATGTAGAGAGAAGAGATGGGTTTAGTAGACATCTAGATGGCCTTGGGGGAGCAGAGAGGATTTTTGTAAAGAACAGATTCCAAGATTGGAGGGTGAGGACTGTAACTATTCTAAAGCCTTGATTAGCATCTCTGTTTTCCCAGGCAACAAAGAAAGTCCTTGACACCTGAAAGATTGCTTTTCTTGTTTTTGACTTCTTCTGAGGCACAGCTCCTTCCCCTACTACCTTGAAGTCATCTGTTCTGTTTGCTCACCCCTCTGTTGGAAAGTTGGAAAATTAGTATTCAGTCTTTTCATGTCTTTGGGTAACAAGGATTACCCACTTGTTAGATTATCTGCAATTTTTCCTATAATCTCCCCCCTAGACTCTGACTTTGCTGTAGGTAGAGAATGTGTCTGTTTATTGTTATATTGTAATTTACCAAGTGCTCTGTATATGGTAAGTGCTCAGTAAATACAATTAAGCCTTATGAAGGCATACCTCCTCCAAGAGGCCTTCCCAGACTAAGCCCCACTTTTCCTTATCTCCCATTCTCTTCTATGATGCCCTGATCTACTCCCTTTTTTGTCCCTCCTCCCAGCCCCACAGCACTTATGCATATATCCGTAATTCATTTATTTGTACTGATGTCTGTCTCTCCATCCATCAGACTGTAAGCTCATTGTGGACAGGGAATGTGTCTTTTTATTGCTGTATTGTACTTACTTTCCCAAGTGTTTATAATAGTAAGCATGCAATAAATACAATTGAATGAATGAATGAATCTTTTCCAAGAAACGTTCCCCAATTAAGCCCTCTTTCCTGCAGCTCCTTCTTGCTTCTGTGTTGTCTATTACTTGGATCTGTGGCCTTTGAGCATTTTATATTCGCTCCACTCTAAACTCCACAGCACTTATATACATACCTTTAAATTGTATATTATAAATTATTTATATTAATGTCTTTCTTTCCCTCTAGACTTTAAGCTCCTTGTGGGCAGGAAACGTGTCTGCTACCTCTGCTTTTTATACTTTCTCAAGTGCCTTGTACAGTGTTATGTACAGTATTAGAGCTAAATAAATTTATTTACTCAATTGTGTTTATTGAGCACTTACTATGAGCAAAACACTGTACTGAGCACTTGGGAGGGTACAATATAACAACAGACATCCTAAGAGCTCACAGTCTAGAGGGGTCACCATCTGCCATTAATTGATTTATTGATTTAATTGGTTATTGTAGCTGTTGTTCTTCTCCTTCTTCCTTCTTCCTGCTTCTTCCTCCCTTCCTCTCAACATCAGCTGAGTAGTAGGTTAATAATCTGTACTTTTCATCGACTAAAATAAATATTAAGGCTGAGAGTGTTCATGATTGAAGTTATAAAAATCATGAAGACTGAGAATAAGACACAAAATTGTTGCCTGTCAAATCCCAAACCCCAGAAGGAGGGAAGACACACTGAAGGCATGATGAAAACCTGGATATTTTTCACAGGTAGTTTGACGGAAAGTACCTAAGAATCAAGAGGGTTGGATAAATCAATGAATAAAAGGTAACTAAATTGGTTTATTAGTGGTATGAGGAATGTTGAGATGATATAGCAAAAGCTATAGAATAGATGGCAAAAAGGGAAATTCCTTCACTATCATTCATCCAACCATTCATTCAATCGTATTCTTTTTTTGCATTTACTCTTTGCAAAGCACTTGAGAGAGTACAATATAATATTTAACAGACACATTCCTTGCTCACAAAGAGCATACAGTCTAGAGTGGGGAATGGACATTCATTCAATAGTATTTATTGAGTGCTTACTATGTGCAGAGCACTGTACTAAGGACTTGGTATGTACAACTGGGCAACAGCATTAATGTATCTAAATACATATTCTTCTGCACATACTGATGCTATTTTCAGAGATGGAAGACTGATTAGGTTTTGCCATTTTTCTGACCCAGAAGAGGCATTGTGGATGTTCCAGCATTTCATATAATTTTTCACTACTCACAGAATCACTATGTTGATGCTCCTGAACAATGTTCTATCAGCATACTTCAAAAAAAAATTCCAAGAGATGGAAAGCAGCAACGGTGGCGATACATTTGCAATGGCTTTGTTAGAACAGTCTCTCCAGCCTACGCAGAGTCATTAGAATTCACCAAAAGCATATGATAATTGAGAATGTTAAGCTACACATCCAGACTAGATCTGTTGTCACAGTAGGAAATCTGTTCTTTAATAATAAGTGCCACAGCAGGGTCTGCTTCAACTGCCATAGCAGAATACTTGGCTCCTAACAAGTCAGTGATTTTCACGTTGTCTAGAGGTAGTTCACTTGATCCAAAGTTCAGACCTAAAAGAGTCATTATTTTGGAATTGTTTAATGTGCTGTCTCCATTTCGATGGAAGAATGGAGCAGTGATAATGAGCAATTAATGGGTCTAGATTGGTAGTGTAGCCACCCAAAACATTTGAAAGAAAATGTAGTGATTTAATTTGGACCCCAGGGAACACAGAATTAAAAATATCCATTTTAAGTAGATAAATGTTTCAATATATAAATTAACCCAATATGCTAATTCCTGAATGTTTACATTTTCTAGGTTTGTATGGCATATGCTATAATAACACAATCTTCTTCCTGGTGGTATACATGGCAAAGTGGCATTGTACTAGTTATAGAATAGAATTGGAGCTTCACCAGTTGTAATTTAAAGAAGGAGGCATTACAGAGGTCCCCAGAAATATTTTTTTGTTATATTTAAGGCAACAGAGTTTAGTAGAGAGAACACCAGACTGGGATTGAAAAGAACTAGATTTTAACCTGGGATTTTAGCCTGGAATTCACTGAATTCACAATTCAGTTAACCTCTGTTCCTTCTTCTGTAAATTAAGGATAATAATATTATCCATTCCTTTCTGTTTTGTGGAATACTGGGAGAATAATATTTTTTTCTTTTTATTATTGAGAATAATTACTTAAAAATTGAAGCAACTTAATTGAAGAAAATGAAGTTTGGAGCTGCTACTTCTGAGAGATTTAATCTGAAGAGATATAGCATGATCTAGTGTAAAGTGCACAGGACTGAGATTCAGTTGACTTGGAATCTAAGTCCAGCTCTGCTACTTGCCTAATATATGATGCTGGGGCCAGTCAAATGTCTCAGTTTTCTCATCTGAAAATGGGGATTAAATTAACTTTATCTTTGCCTCTTAGACTGCGAACTCCATAGTGGACTGAGGCAGTGTCTTTATCAGATTGCATTTACCCCAGTGTTTGGGTCATTATAAGTACTTAAGAAATATTATTATTGCTATTATTATTATTGTTATTATTATTATTAAAAGTATGAAACACTGAGACATAAAAGAGAGAGGATCAAGAGAAGGAAAAAAGACATGGAAAGATTGTGTGATGGAGGGGACACTACAAAAGTGTGAGCAGCAACCTAGCCTAGTGGATAGAACCCAGTCCTGGGAGTCAGAAGGATCTGGGTTCTAATCCCAGATTTGCCATGTGACTGTTCTGTGTTCTTGGGTAAGTCACTCAGCTTGTCTGTGCCTCAGTTATATCATCTGCAAAATAGAAATTAAGACTGTGAGCCTCACGTGGGACAAGGACTCTGTCCAAACCAGTTTGCTTGTATCCACCCCATCAGTTAGAACAGTGTCTGGCACAGAGCAAGTGCTTAACAAATGCCACAATTATTACAGTTATTATGGCAGAAAGAACATAAAGACAAAGAGAGAAGAAAATATGTTCCTAATACTAGCATAAGGACTGTAGCATCCACAAAGAGTCTCTAAGACTCCAAGAAGATTGGCCAGCCTAGGAAAAAAGGTTACTCAGAATTTCTGAAAAGAAATCATAAAACTTTAGCTGCTGTAATCTTATTCAAATTGTTCTCATCATTGACTCAAATGGATAGAAGTGTTTTTTTTCCTCATTCATTTTCATTAGTCTCATATAACCAATCTTGCCCAACAGCTATTCTAGATGGCTCCTTTCTGCCATCTGTTTGCCAACTGGCCACGGAAGCTTATATTCACAGTTATCCTTTTATTTTGAAGTTTTAGAATATGATGTTGAAATTTGTTCTTTAAGGAAAGAATAGTTGTTACCAATGGAAATTACCCAAGTTTGGACTGAAAGTGCAGAGTGATAACAAGAGAACTTGTGTATTTTAAAGGTTTTTTATTCTAAATGTTTCAGAAACAAAATAGTGAAAAAAAAATCTGCAGGTATAAATGAAAAATCTAAAAGAGAGTAGGTTGACTCCTTTAGGAAACAGGTGTGCCAAAAGCAATAGCGATGGTGATGATAATGATAAAGATATATAAGTGCTTACTATATGCCAATCACTGAATTCAGAGCTGATAGACAAAATCACAATTAAGTCAGACACAGTCCTCATCTCCGGTGAGGCTCACAGCCTAAGTAGAAGGGAGGACAGGTAGTGAATCACCATTTTACAAATGAGGAAGCTGAGAGTAAGAGAGGTTAAGTGACTTGACCAAGGTCACAGAGCAGACAAGTGGGAAAGCTAGGATTAGAACTTAGGTCTTCCGATTCCCAGTTCTGGGTTTTTCCACTAGGCCACTTTGCTTCTCATGGACACTGCTCTAATATGGGTAAATTTTCTATTATATTGTACTCTCCTGGGAACTTGGTTCAGTTTTCTGTATACAGTAAATGCTCAATTAATAGGATCGATTGAGTGATTAAAATAGGATAAGTCTCTGGGCCACAACTCTGAGCACTCTAGTTCAAAGTTGGTCTCAGGGTATGATTATCAACCTAAGTGCCATTGTTTGCCCTCTACAACCCTGCCTGCTGCAGCACTGCTTACTGAAGGAGACTCACTATGGGATGATTGCCCCTAAGAGAATCCTAATACTATTATTCGTTAAGCACTTACTATGTGCCAGGGACTGTTCTAAGTAACGGGGTAGATACAAGATAACCACGTTGGACACAGTCCCTAACCCACATAGGGCTCACAGTCTTAGTCCCCATTTTGGAGAGGGAGCGTGGCTCAGTGGAAAGAGCACGGGCTTTGGAGTCAGAGCTCGTGAGTTCGAATCCCAGCTCTGCCACTTGTCGGCTGTGTGACTGTGGGCAAGTCACTTAACTTCTCTGTGCCTCAGTTCCCTCATCTGTAAAATGGGGATTAAGACTGTGAGCCCCATGTGGGACAACCTGATTCCCCTATGTCTACCCCAGCGCTTAGAACAGTGCTCGGCACATAGTAAGCGCTTAATAAATACCAACATTATTATTATTATTATTAAAGAAGAGGGAACTGAGGCCCAGAGAATAATAATAGTAATAATGCTTTATCATTGTTTAAGTGTTACTAAGCTCTGGGGTTAAGACAAGTAAACTGGGTTGGACACTGTCGAGTGAAGTGACTTGCCCAAGATCAGAGAGCAGACAAGCAGCAGATCCGGGACTAGAACCCAGGTCCTTCTGATTCCCTGGCCCATGATCTATCCATGAAGCCATGCTGTTTCTCAATCCTTCCACTGGTCTCCACACCTCCATCACCACAAAGCAGCCATTAGCTCACCCAGGTCCCAACCCCATCTTATGCAGGCGCAGTGCTGCAGTGGGAGAACTTTCAATCCCTATCTCTCCAAATGAGCTCTGCAGAGGCCAGAGCCCCACCAACTACTAGATTAGGCCTGTGAAGCCGGGGTCAAAGTTATTGTGACCTGCCAAGGAAGTGTTTTTGATCCAAGAAGTCAGTGAATCCAAGACTTAGTGGAGCAGCAGGAAAAGGTCACCTAAAAGAGTCTCCAACTCTTCCCATTTCCTTCTGTCTCCCTCCAGGTCTCTGTTACCCTCCCTGACCTATTTCTCCCTCTACTGTGCATCTGGTTACTTCATCTTTCCATCCTCTTCCACTCTATTCATTTCTATTTTCTTCCTTTCTGTAATTTTCCTTGAGATTGGCACTTCTCTTCTCTGTCTTCCTTAAGCTCTTTCTCTTGTCTTAGTCATTGCTTCTACCTCTTCAACATCCGTTTCCCTAGACTGCAAGCTCACTGTGGACAGGGAACATGTCTCCCAACCCTGTTATAGTGATCTCTCCCAAGAGATTGGTAGAATGGTCTACACACAGTAAGTGATCACTAAATATAATTGACTGATTGATCATTCTTCTGTACCCATCCAAACCCAAAGTTTTTCTTCCCCCTCCTTCCTCCCCCACAACACACACATTCTTTCTCTTTCAATAATTTTGATGGGTTTGTGAGGCTTTTGGCAATTTTTTGATTATTAATAGAGGTGTATTAAATTTAATTTGTTTGCAGCTGACACAGTAAGCTACAGAGAAATGTAAGATTCAATGACTTCAAATTAATTATTTATCTCTAACATTCTAAACTAAATGTTCACATTTGGAAATGAATTTTCCTAATAAAACATGGAACATTTTTACCAGGACTGACATACACCTTGGCCAATTTCCAATTTCATTTTGTATGTTGGGTAACTCAGTCAAGTCAGATTTGATGAGCTCCATAGGGTCCAGGCAAACAAATTCAAAGGTTCGCAGGTTGAGAATCTGACCTAAGCACCCTAGAAAATCAAAGTTGAAGTAGTCATAAAAGTTTCCTTCAAGAGCAGTGATTTATGAAAAATGTAAAAATTTCTTCCAGTGCGTATCAGAATTTTATTTCTTGAAAGATCACTGAGATAAAAAAAACCTCAAAATTTTCAGAGAGAATAATGTCCAATCCATATTCTCATATGAAAACCCTAGCTACCAGAAGACTATTTAACTATCATCCTCACAATCCACATAATCATTATTATCACCATCAATCATCATCATCATCATCATCATCATCATCATCATCATCATCAACATTATTATCATCAATATGCTAAATGTCTTATTGGGTAGATAGAGTTGTATGATGAAATTGGGATAACAAAGTGCACAGGGTTTTTTTTTGTTCTTTTAATTCACTCTTTTAAAGTAGCTATTGCTCTTTACAGTTCCTTTCATCATTTGCAGACCCAATAAAATGGATAATTAGATTTGTACAAATTACAAATTCTGTATATTTTAGCATATAGTCTCCTATTCTAATGAGAGTAAATTCAGAGTAATTTCATTCAAATGTTAAGCTAATGATTTGCAGAATGATAAATGATTACAGTTCTAGGAAAGAAACTATATACTATGGTGACTTGGGAAAGTAACACTTAGCTTTGAAACCAAATATAAAGTTTGTTTGAAAGAAAAAAAAAGTTCCTTCTGTTCTTTGCTTTATTCTAATTTTTTAATGGTGATTGTGTGGTTGAAAGTTCAAATTTTTCACTCTGTTAGAATGTTAGAACGCTGGGTCACAGTTAGTCTTTCAGGGAGAACAGAATGCTTCTAAAAGCTCCATGAAGGTCTGGTTGAAAGTTGGCAAGGGAATTGAGGGGAATGAAAGAAAAAAATAACTTTTCTTACCCAGGGAGAAAAGGGTCTGGTTTGCCTATATTTACCAGTGGTCACTGGGGCATTCTGAGAGGGGAGTTAGTCTTCTCTACCAATGAAGAGTTTAACCTCTTAGGGCTGATTTGGGGTGGAGTATAAGCTTCTTAATGGATCGTATAGAAAAGAGCTTCTGTCTGCTAATTTTTGTCCTTGCTTCTCTCTGGCTGTTTTTTTTTTTTTTTTACTAATAACTTTTTAAAACAGCAATGTAAGGATTAACCTTAAAGGATGCAAGATACCCCCTTGCCCCCTAAAATATGCTTAAGGGAGAAAAGACATAGTTTATGCAGGTCTCAGCCAGACCACACTGTGAATCAATCAATCAATTGTATTTATAGACTGCTTACTGTGTGCAGAGGACTGTACTAAGCACTTGGGAGAGTACAACACAACAATATAACAGGCACATTGCCTGCCGACAATGACCTTACAATCTCAAGGAAGCTTACATTAAGACAGTAAGAAACCTCTTGAAACCTTAATCTTGGGGGTTTTAGTAAATCTCCAGATAAATGGAACTTTCAGGTAAATATTTTTTTCTGCAAATTTCCCCTTGTAGCAATAACTGAACACGGGTTTTGTTCATTAATCTGGTTATCAGGACTTTTGTAATGTTAGACAATAGATCCCAGCCAACCTTCTCTATCTGTCCTTTTCTCCTTGAGTATGATGAGTATAGGTGATCCTGTGATATTACTTTGTTTAATCCTGTTCAGTGTAAATCAGCAAGCCTGTCCCACTAATCTCTCCGGGTATGTGAGAGAACTTTGATGTGCTAGCAGTCCCCTTCTTAGCCACAGCAGATAGCTTTCTCAGGGGGATCATCTTTGGTGTTTTTTGCATGAGGCAAAGGGCATGACAAACCATGTAAATCACCATTACAGGCAAGTGTGAAGGATTTTGCTCTTAGTAAGTCTTTGTGGCTAAAGGAAGAATTGTGCTGACCCCAGCAATCTGTAGCTGACTGTGACAAGAAGATAAATCAAGTAACCACTTGATGGTTAGTCTCCTTGTCACCTGTCCTCCTGGTTGGAATGGGCCAGCTAATGTCCCTAACTTTTCCTGTTTCTATCACTATCTTCTCCATCAGTGACATGCTATAGACTGCTCAACCACAAATGTAGCCAACTCTCTATTGAACCCCCTGATACATTTAGCTTACAAAGCTTCTCATGGCAGCAAATTCATTTAGTGTTTTTTCATCTTAATGAAAATAGACTGTTCGATTTGAATAATGTGTATGCTAGAAAGATAGAAATACCTTGTGAGTATCCATGAATCTAATTTTCAGTGAACCTAAGGAAAATAAGGCACGATTATTGGAAATTCAATGCACTGTGCCTTTCCTAGTTTTTGTTCTTGGGAATCTGGAAGGGGGATTTTGGTCATACTTTATGGCTCTAAGGAGCAACAAAAGAAAATGAGAGACTATAGGTTGAAGGAGTGGAGCAGGAAACAGGTGGGTGAGGTCAAAACAATTTGTCAGCTGTGTCATTTTTTGAGAGCCAAACAATTTTTGTAAACTGATATAGCATATGTGAATTTCAAGCAGTTAACACATTCATTCCTATATTTTAAACATTTTATCCAATTCATGCTTATAAAGTGGGTGGTAAACATATGGACTTTTGTTACTACAGAATGTTGTGCAGCCTGAGAATATCTGTAGGTTCAAGAAAGATTTGGATGAATTCACGGACAAGATGCCCTTGTTTTCACAGAGGAAAGTGAAAATGTTAAATATTCTAGGTGGTACATTCACAACCATGTTCATGTCAAGGAAGGCCACAGTCACCCACAGCTTCTCCAAACAATTGGTTGTCACAGTCAAACATAGAACACTGGGCTGGATGGATTGTGAGTCTGAACTGTAATTATATTGCCTTTGCTCTTATATTTCTATGCCATTTCCTCTGCATGCATCCAATAAATTTGTAATGACTGTGAATTCTAGAAAATGACAAAGGCACTTCTTTTAGATTAAATGTGTAACTTCATTGCATTTCTTTAAAAAAACCTATTAAAGCATATTCAAATTATATATTTTTTTTCCATCTAGTGGGGATAGTACACTCTTGGTAACTAGAAGAAAAAGCAATAAACATTGTGCTTTCTGTTACAAGTTACAATTGACTGTAATTCCCCCTTAGCAACAATTCCTGCCATTGTAATTACTAGGTATATAACGAGTACAACGTTGATAAAGATCATATCCCATAAGGAAAGGATTTTTTTTGTGTGTGGATTCCTGTGAGACTCTTAAATATAAGCAATTCCAAAATTAAACATATCTCCGTGCCTTTCAAGGAATAGAATACATTTACTTTTTTTTTTAGATGTTTTTGCAATTCATTAACCAGCTGTCATTTGAAACATCATGAAAGACATGGAAAAATGGCAAAAATTCAAAGTGATGGGCATTAGCTTTCAGACAAAGACCAATTACCTGTTTTATCTGTTCTGCTCTTACATTCATTTCCAACTGTTTTCTCTGTTATATTTCTTTTTCTATATTTTGAAGCATCCTGTCTCATTTGAGATATCAAGGAGTGATTCCTGGAACTTTACTAGGATTTCACCTATATTGTTATATACTTTTAATCTGCCATTAGTAAATTAGCTAGATGTCTTGGAAATTTAAGTGCACTCAATTTAATCCGCACTAGTTAACAGAAGTTCTACAAAATCATTATTGTGGACCATTTAGAGAATGGCAAGTGTCCAAGAAAGTACTCAGCAAAGTTTTCTGTCCATCCATCTCTCGGTTGAGAGGAGACACGTTTTACCATTAAACAATATTACGCTTTGACCGAACGTGCCATTCACACTTGAGACTTTAGTTACTTTATGGAAATGCATATGGTTTTAACCTTAGTCTTCTGATGGTGACTTTGTCTGCCAAATTGTATTTTCCCATATTGGTATATAATCTGATGTGTTTTTATCACACAGTCAGTGATCGGTGACAAGGTTAGGTCGGCTTGGCAGCCAAAATGTATGTAATGCAATATTTTGATCACTTCTAATGGTGCAAAAGAACAGGGAGGAAACGTTTCTGGGAAAAAAAAATTTGGATCACCTTGTCTAACTCCTGAACTGGATGGAAGTTATGAAATAGCACAACTTTCCTTTCTGCTGTGACTTCCAGACTGAATTCCCAGGGGTTTTCATTCTGAGGTCAGGCTCAAAGCAGCTCATCCAAAGCAGATTAGGCAAGATATGAGAATGCAAAATCAAGGATGAACAGAATGTCTGTCGGTTCCTCTATTGATTGATAAGCTCTGAGCACAGTCTTCTTCTGGGCTATTTTATTTTTGTCTGGTGTTCTTTGTTTTCGTTGCCGTTGCTTGTTTTACAAAAGTGTAAAACAATCCCTTCAGAACCCTTGCTGAGGTGGAGTATCACATTCACTTTTGACTTAGAAAATGGACAGGGCACAGTGGTGTCTGCTGCTATTCTGGTATTCTGATCAGTGACCAGCCATGGCACCTGTTCTCCTTATCAGCTAACTCCCAATGTGTGTTGTTGGGCAGAGGGATACTAGGCCAGAGATTCTGAGTGGCTCAGTGCAAACTATCACTACTATGGTGAAAACAACTCAAGGGCATGTCCTACTGACAGTAGCACACTCCTTTCTCTGTTTGACCACAAGAGTCTGGACAACAGTCACCCTTGAACGTCAAGGAACTCAAAAAGGGGCATTACTCCACTATTTTATAGACAAAATATATAATTTTGGAGAGTTTCTCTCCAAACAACACTTGTGATCATGAAGACAGTCTCACTGTCTGTATCCTCATCTTCAAACTAAACAAAAACTCCATGATTGGACAATATATCAGCGCATACATGGGGGTACCCCCTACACCTTCTGGAGCAGTTCCCCTGAGGTCACCTCTACACTATATACTTAATAGCAAGTAGTTAGACAGGGTCACCAAAATGAGGTACCGGTTCTCAGTCAGACTACTAGAATTGAAGTATTGCTCTTTAAATCAAACCATCCCTGAAAGGTTCATAAAAGATTGAGATTCACTAACAGTTGCTCTGTAATGATCTGAAATGGGGAAACTATCAATAAGGAGCACAGAGAAATGTTTTAAAGACTCAATGAAACCTCCTAAGGTTTGGCTTAGTGGATAGTTGAAAGGTATCAACGATGCTGAGCAGAAGACAGATCAGTCTGACTTCAGAAATCAGAAAAGAGGTGACCGTTTTAGACCAAATGCTTTGAGACTTTCAGGATGCAATCAACCACAGTGGACTGTGAGTCACGATTGCAACAGAGGAACAAAGGACAATCTTTAAACACACACAATTTTATTATAAAATCTTACCAACAGTTTTGCCAATTTAGACCATGGAAAGCAGATATCACATATGTGAATGTGGTCTTACTGTTGTTGTTTTTATGTTGTTGGTTAAGCACTTACTAAGTGCCAGGCACTGTGCTAAGCACTGAGGAAGATACAATATAATCAACTTGGATACAGAAAAGGTTCTACATGGAGCTCACAGTCTTAATCCCCATTTTACAAATGAGGCACAAGGAAGTGAAGTGAGTTGCCCAAGTTGCACAGCAGACAAGTTGTAGGGCCAGGATTAGAACGCAGATCCTTCTTACTCCCCGGCCGGTGCTCTATCCACTAGACAACGTTGCTTCTCTAGCAGTATGTCTGTCTGTATGTATGTGTGTGTGAGAGAGAGAGTTTGTGTGTGCATATGTGCGTGTGTCTCTGTGTTAAGGCCGTGAAGGGAAGGGATTTCATTTTATATTTAAAAACATATAGAAAAAGTATAAAATAAAATCTCTGCCTTCATGAAGCTGACAAATGTATGGTGACAATGAGTAGTTCTAAATTGTTGACCAAGCCACAGTGAGACAAGCATGAGCTTAGGCAGAAATAATGGTTTCAGTGAGTAATTACTCTAAATAACTAAATACCCCTGAGCATGCTGGTCTGGCTGGCGTACTTTCAAACCATTAATTTACATAATTTAGGCAAAGCAAGATTATTTTATTTTCCAAAAGATTTGTGTGAATTTTTCAAATCACGGGATATTTGGCCAGGCTTTACTGTTCCTTTGGCTTATGTGTCTGCACAGGGTTTCGACACAGTTTGTCCAGAAAAAAGACTGTGGTCTTCAGCTTTGGTGTCAGTATTCCAGAAAATTTCCCCAAGGCAGCCCTTTCAAGAAAAGCTGTGTTGCCTAGTGGAAAGAGCATGGGCCTGGGAGTCAAAGGACCTGGGTTCTAACCCTATCTCTGACACTTGTTTGCTGTGTGACTTTAGGCAACTCTATAAACTTCTCTGTGCCTCAGTTCCCTCATCTGCCCAGTGGGCATTAGAACTGAAAGAGAGCCCTGTGTGAGACTGAGACTGTCTAGCTTGATAATCTTGTATCTACCCCAACACTTAGTATGGTGTCTGATATGTAGTAAGCCCTTAATGAACACCTTAAACAAATTAAATAAAATAAAAAGGTAAATCTTAGCCATCACGTAATAACAAGCTGTTCCCCAAGGAACATCATTATAATTACCTAGATTAATTTTCCTGGGAATAATGACTTGGGGCAATAGAATGGTTTAGAATTGGTTTAGTCGTTCTTCACGATTCTCTTTAAAGAAATAGGAGAGAATGAATTAGCCACAAGATTTTCATTTCCTTTGTGCTGTCTTGCTTACCAGCAGAGGTACACGGCCTCATTCTATATGGATGTTGGAGTTCTTGGGGAAACAGAAAATACATTCCGCAGATAAATCAAGTGAAAAACAAGAGCACCCTTTAAGTTCTTGTTTTACAGCTGAAATCTTTGAAGATGTATTACAAATCTGAAACTCAGCATAAAAACACTGAGTACTTGTCTAGATTTGGTACTTTATAATTCACTTTGCAATGAGGTTCTTCCTGGACTAAATATGTGTTTGAACAAGAAATTTTCCCTGCTGCCAGCATCCTGATGCACCTTCCAGAATAGCTGAAGAGATTGCTTTTGTTGAAGCATGGTAGAAAGGTAATTCTCATTGCAAACCAACACGCTTTGGGAAGTCTAGACTTTATTGGCACTCTGGCAAAATGGGAGAAGAAGCTTTCAGAGTTAATGAAATTCAGTATCTTATGAAACCCCTGGCTCAGCTAAAAAGTGCTTAAAATACTGATGATCTGTTCGGAGGAAAATAAATCAGCGGATTAGAAATACTTCACCAATGGGTTACAGTATCATGACAGATTTTTCTGTAGGCATAAGAACATGCCATATGAAAAAGTTTACTGTACCTCTTAACCAAATGTTAATATTTCAGTCTAAGCCAGATGGAGAAAAATGGAATAAAAGACATGTACACTAATAGGAGAGTTGAAGTGCCAGCAGAAACAAATCTTGCACTGAAAGAGCTGAACAGCAGCTGAATGCTTACTCCACCCTTTCCTCTGACAAAAATGGAATATGGTGCAATATGGTTTATGGGAGGCTGTTTTGATAGAGGAGACTTCTCACAGAAAGCACAATTAAGAAAGGAGTAGGCTGAAATAAAAAGCTTTCAGATCCTGGTGTATAGAACACCCCAGCATTTAGGAATATATGTTGAAAATTTTGTTTTCAGTTTCTCGATGCTGTGCCTATTCAGAGATGAAATCCCATCCATGTGCACAAATGTGCTTAGAAAGAATGTATGACCACCATGTATTCTAATCTGTGCACATAGGTATTACTCTTTGACACTCTAAACAATGACTACTTACAAAGCCTGTTGCTGTTTTCCATTCTGACTCTTGGTCATTTAATTAATCAATGGTATTCACTGAGTGCTTATGGTACAAGACACTTCAATAAGCACTCAATGTTGTACTAAGGCCCCATTTTTCCTGTGACCCGTGCCAAAAGAGGGAAAGTTCACCTTGATAGCTGCACACCAGGCTGATTGATTTCCTGCAGTTGCCTCTCCCCAAGTTCTCTGCTGTGGCAGGTCAGAACTCACTGGGCAGGTCCAGTAGGAAGAATGGATGGCAACAGGATGCCCAAACAGCTGTGGAATTTATGGTGAATTACAGTAAGGCCTATGTAAACAGGGTTAGTCTGGCTCTGAAACCTCCAACATGAGGGCTTGGGAGTATAAAGGGAGTACTTGTAGGCTGAAGACGTCTCCCTTTGTGGTTGCCACTCATAAAACACTCCTCAGATGCTCAATAAGTAGCTCACTTACTGAGCCAACTAGTCCTCCAAGAAAATAGACACAGCCCAGATTGGCATTAGTAGGAAGAGTAGAACAAATATTGTAATGCAGAGTGCTCTTGTCCTCCCATACACTGGATCCACCAAAAACCCACCCCCAGCTCTTTTTCACATTACCACAGATCCTTCCCTATACATGGCTCAGTGAGAAAAGCCTGAAGCTGGGAGTTAGGAGACCTGGCTTTGAATTCCAGCTCCATCATTTTCCTGCTCTGTGACCTTGAAGAGTCATTTCACTTATCCGTGCTTCTGTTTCCTCATCTATAAAATGGGGATTAAATTATTGTTCCAACTTCTCCTTGGACTGTGAGTCCCAAGTGGAACTGGTACAGTGTCTAATCTGATTGTTTTCAAACAATCCCAACACTTAACATATTTCTTGCCACCTAGGAAGAGCTTAATTAATATCACAATAATTAATATTACTATGATAATTTCTTCCATGGAATGAAGACAAAAACAGCAGCAGTAACAGGCCTTTATAAATTTTAGAATGTTGGGAAGGGTGTGTCTGAGGAGTGGGGAAACAAGTCATATTCACCTTTTTCCTCCATTTCTCCATTATTCCAACAAACACTCCCCATCCTATTTCCCCCTCACTGAACTCCACATCATCATCTAAGGACTAGGACACTTCTCCCACCTGCCCTCAGGTATGATTTATGTAAGTATCTTTCAGTTATGTTGTTTCCTCTTCCTTGAGATTTACTTTATTGTCTCTCCTCCACACTACACTGTAAGCTTCTAGAAGGCAGGGATCATGTCTATGAACTCTACTGTAAGTGCACAAATCAAATATTATTAATTATTGACTGTAGTATGGTCTCTTTTTCATTCCACTGAAACCACTCTCTCCACATTCACCAATGACCTCTAAATTGCCCAAACTAAAGGATTCTCTCCTAATTCTCCTGAACCTTTCAGCTACCTTTAACACTGTGGACCTTGCCCTTCTCCTGGAAAGACTACCAACTTTTGGTTTGACTGACACAGATTTCTCCTTTTACCTCTCTGACTGATCCTTCTCCATTTCTTTCATCAGCCCTTCTTGCCCTCTCCTCTTATTCTTCATGTCCCAAAGGGCTCTGCCTTGGGTCTTTTTCTCTCCTCACTTTACCATCATCAACAGTATTACTCTGCATAGAGCACATTACTAAGAGCTTGGGAGAGTACAGTACAACAGAGTTGGTAGACAAATTTCCTGCCCCCATTGAGCTTACTTTACAATCCTTCCCTTTAGTAGTTCATCTGCTTCCATGACTTCAACTACCACCTCTATAGGATGACTTCCAAATCTAGCCCACTTTCCCCCATCTCTCTCCTTATTTGCAATCTTGCATTTCCCCCTGGCTTCAGGACATCCCTACACTGATGTCCTGCCAACACCTCAAATTCAATAGGTCCCAATCTGAACTGTTTATTTTCCCTTCCAAATGCTCTTCTTCCAACTTCCCCATCACGATTGACAATATGACCATTGTCCCTGTCTCTGAGGACCTAAATAATGGCATTTTCCTTGACCCCCCCCCTTCAACCTCGGTATTAAGAACACTATCAAATCCATGATCTTTCCCCTCCTCTCAAGCCAACAACAATTTTCCCAGTCATATTCTGGGGAAGCAGTGTAGCCTTGTGGAAAAGCATGAACCTGGAATCAGAGGATTAGGTTCTAATCCCCACTCTGCCACTTGCCTGCTGTGTGACTTTAAGCAAGTAACTTAATTTTTCTGTGCCTCAGTTTCATCATCTTTAAAATGGGGATTCAATACCTGATCTCTCTCCTACTGAGACTTGTGAGCCCCGTGTGGGACAGGAACTTGCTTAAGATCATACAACAGGCAATCGATCAATCAACTGTATTTATTGAGTACTTACTGTGTGCAGAGCACTGTACTAAGCACTTGGGAGAGCACAAGTGGTGGAGCTGGGAATAGAACTCAGGTCTATTCTCTTTCCACTAAGACACTGATTCCCTGATTAATTTCACAATTCCCCTGTTTATATCCCCATATTGTCCATTAAACAGTTCTCCATCACTTAATATTCACAACCGCATATAGCAATTTTATAGATAATGTACACACCGTGTTACATAAACACATAAGCACAAACTAATGTGCATATTCCCACTCCTTTCTTCTCCTGTTTGTAATTTATTTTAACATCATCTCCCTCACTAAGCTCCTTGAGGGTAGAGATCAATTCTACTAACTCATTTTGACTCTCCCAAGGGCTTAGTATGGTGTTTTGCAACAAAGGATGCTCAACCAAATCTATTTCTTGATCATTTACTTTAAGAAGTGAAGTGTTTTGCTGCCCATTTATTCAAAAGAAAAACAATAAAATAAAAGCATGTAAACCATCAATGGAAAAATATTTAGCCTGACAAAAACACATTTTTGTTGTTGTTGTGGGGGAGTTAAAAAAGAGAAATGAATATCAGAAAATGTCCAGTTGTGTAATCTGATTTTTCAGTAGAGTC
This sequence comes from Ornithorhynchus anatinus, assembly GCF_004115215.2. Lineage (NCBI taxonomy): Eukaryota > Metazoa > Chordata > Mammalia > Monotremata > Ornithorhynchidae > Ornithorhynchus > Ornithorhynchus anatinus. Next base: position 33,439,702 of record NC_041745.1, read on the forward strand.
ATAAGGTTGTGACATTGTGGCCAATTAAATTCTTCATTGTGGCATCTACACAGTGATTCAATTCTTTCCTTTCAAATCTTATGGCATGTTGACTGTGCCAGCAGTTAAAAATTGTCATTATAGCATTAAAAGGGTCGTGCATAGGAATGACTGCCTAGTCTCCAGTGGTATTATCCATTGGAAGAGTTTGGACTTCCAAAAGGGAGAAGAGACAATAAAAAGCAGGACAGATTAAACTAATGTCTCCCAGTTCAGAGAAAGAAAAATGTGGAAATTTCCAGGATGTTGTCTTGTCATACCTTAGATCATTCCCTTTTATGCAGAGTTCCTGATATTGGAATTTATGCACCCTGTGCTCTAAATGACACATACAGCAAAATTAGAGATATCACTTAAACTAGATTCCAAGCCTACCTCCCTACAAGGGCTCCCTGGGCCATAATATTATCTGTGATTTGGGCTGTGCATGACTTTTGCAGGTTTATTATTGTACGCCTCTACTCCACACCTCATCTCTTCGACTCCATATCAGGGGCTTGATGATTCTTTACCTTGAGTAGTGGACAGCCTATTTGCACTTGGCCCTCCCTCTTGGGCACCTGATAATGAATTACTTCATTTCATCTGGGTTATACAAAATAAACTACTTTTGCCCAGCATCCAGAATTTGGACCCAGTTTTGATGGGGTTTCAGAGCCCACAAAGAGCAGCCTTTTAAAGGAGCAGTACTGAGAGAGGAGGTCTTGTTTCTGACTCCAACTCATCGTTGTCCTTAACTCCTTATCTTTCATTTTCATCTCATTCCAGTAAGATGATCAGGAAAAGTTGATTCACCTGTGCTGGACAAAGTTGAATCACCTGTGCTGGGCAAGAACAGCATGGGAAAAGAGTCTAAGACAGATGATAGAGTGATCAAGATGACAATCAAAGACCACGGCCGAGACTTAAGTTTTTACTGCATAGAAGAACGCAATGGTAAACCACTTCTGAATTTTCTACCAAGAAAACTCTAAGGAGAAAGAACCATAAAGTCACTGTGAATAGAAAACAACTCGAGGGCATCTAAGAAGAAGGGTCAGCAGGAAAGGGCTATTCCTATGTTTCATGGGGTGATAATGAAGCACAGAGAGGAGCCCATGGTCACCTAAAGAGTCAAAAAAAGACTTTCAGAATGATATTCAAGCTACCATATGCTCCTTTTTACTTTTAGTAATCCATCTGCTTTAATAAAATGATGGACTTTCCTTTAGGTGGGTTTTTTGATTTGCTGAAAATGAAGTAATGATAAAACCCTTCCTTCTCTCTTCCACATCAGCTGCCACAGCACAGGTAAAGATCATGTTTGTCTCAGCATCTATCTACTAGTTATGACCTAGGGGTCAAGGACCTGCCCCAACTAAGCTCTTAGTTCCCCTACCCCCTTTCTTCCTGTTTCACCAATTCACTTGAATTTGTATCCTTTAAGCACTTGATATTTACCCTAGCCTCAGCCCCACAGCACCAATGTACATAGCCATAATTTATTTTGATGTCTTTCTCCCCCTCTAAAACTGTAAGGTCCAGGTGGGCAGGGAATATGTCTACTAACTCTGTTATACTATACTTTGGCAAGCACGTACTATAAGGCTCGACAAACACAGAAAGCACTCAATAAATGCCTCTGATTGATTGATTGGTAATGGGAAATCTTGGAAGAAGTACTTAAATATTGACTATCTTGCTGTTATCCCTTGTCTGTGTCCTCCCTCTGGCCTAGCTCTCCCTCCCATTTTATCTTCTTGCAGCATGGCCTAGTGGAAAGAGCTGTGGCCTGGAGTCAGAGGACCTGAGTTCTAATCCTGGTTCTGCCAAATGCTGTGTGACCTTGGGCATGTCAGTTAACTTCACTGTACCTCAGTTCTTCTGTTCTCCCTTCTGCTTAGACTGTGAGTTTCATGTGGTACAGGGACTGTGTCCAACAACAACTGACTTGTATCTAGCCCAGCACTTAGAACAGTGTTTGACACCTAGAAAGAGATTAACAAATACCCTAAAGCAAACACCTATGTCTTTGGTTAACCCCACCCACTTTGCACTTGGCATCCTTGCCATCCTCAAGACCACAGTACTTATGTACATAGCCTTACATTTCTCATATCTGTAATTTATTTTAATACCCATCTTCTTCTCTAGATCCTAAGATACTTGTTGGTGTGGACTGGGTATTGTACTCTACTCTCCCAAGTGGTTAATATAGTGATCTTCACTTAGTAAGTGCTCAATTAATATGATGGATTAATTGAAGAAAGGATGTTTCTGCACTCCTTTCCTTTTTCACACAGTTCATTTCCTCTATGACTGATAAGTAAATTGAGTTTAATGCCTAGTAAATACTTTACAAGCATATATTGATAAAGAATTTATAATAAGACACAAGATTTCAAGTTTGACATGCCAGTTTGCTTAGTATATTTCTTAAAGTATATAAGCAATAAAAATACCTTGGAAACATAGATTTATATCAATGTTAACTTTTTTATGGAGAAAAATTGAACATCGTATGAAAATGGAAAAGCCATAAAGAATACAAGAGAGTTTGGGACGTTATCCTCTAGAATGTAAGCTTGTTGTTAGCAGGGAAAATATCCACCAACTCTTTTATATTGTGCTCTTCCAAGTGCTTAGTACAATGTTCTGCTCACAATAACAACTCATTAAATGCAAGTGATTTATTACACATTTATATCCCTTTCAAGTAGTACAAAATTATTAATTAATCAAAATCTAATCAGATATCAATGCTACAATATACCATTGCTCTTTAAATCTGCATTTCTGTTTTGAATTGGTTAGAAATACAGTTGGTTCTCACTCGGCTAGAATCAGTACGAGTTGTGAATTATTGGACAGGCTTTAAGAGCCTGCATCAACAGAGCATATTTGAGGCAGCTCGCTTATTTGCAAAGCTCTTTAAAATGAAATCAAGAGCATTGTGTTAATAGAAAGGTATCTATGAGTCTTCTTCAAAGACTTGTCTTCAGCATGATTCAAAGAAGGCTAATCAAATAAGATTAAGTAAAGTGCAAGAAGATAAAGCTGAAAATATGTACTTTACAGTGGAGCCCCCTTGACATTAATGTGGATAGTCAGAATTTTTTAAAGAGCAAAACGCCAAGATTGAGACTCTGAATTTAAAGCATTTATTGGTTAGCTGTTAAAATTGCTTAAATTTTTATTCTTAAAATATACAGCAATTGTACCTGATGAGTGTTGACAGGGGAAAAAAATGAATATTTAACTCTATAGTAAGAGGATTGTTGATGAAGTACTGCCATCTTTTGGTTATATAAATTAAGAATATATGAGAAGGATAGAGCTACCTGGAACTGAAAGGCATAACATTGCACTAGATATATACTTTAAAATTAAATTCTGTAATGTCTACTTATTTTAGTTCTGGGTGGCAAATAGGAAGAAATAGTTTCAAATCAACTTATTCATTACCTAAGAAAGACAAAATGATTTGAGTTAAACTAGGTCTTAAAAGTAGTTGAAATGCCGGGGAAAGCTTGTTGACTTTTCTTAAAACAAAAGCAAACAAACTCATGCATAGCCAATTGTCTTCTGGGATCCGCCCTACTTGGGTCTTGTTTTATGTGTTAGAGAGGATTTCCTGTAATTACAATCTGCACAAAGAGTGATTTTAAAGTAAGAGGTGATGGTTAATGTAAAATACAGAGGGTCTCACAACAGAGCTGTTGCTGCTGCACAGCAGAGGAGGGGAGTATGGATGGCTTAGCCTAATCCATTGCCTAAATTGCATGTTCCACTAATCATTAATCAGTCGATAGTATTTATTGAACATATACTATGGGCATGTATTTCCCATAGTAGAGATTTCTCAGTGAATCTAAATTAGGTCTGCTGTGGTTTTGCCCTCAAATAAGGACCAAAATTCACCATCCAGTGTGAAAGACTACCAAAGTAAATATTGATTTAGGAACTCCAGTCAGGAGTTCTGTGTAAACCTCGGCAACTGTGACTGAACCAAGCACCTAAACCAGTAAAGATCAAAGTTCAATTAGTAACACAAATGGTGGAAAGGATCACAACAGAGAATACTAAAGACAAATTTGTTGAGTAATATTTACAGCATCTGAAGCTTAAGACTGTCAGTGCCAAGCCGCAGATTCGATTAACCAAACCAAGGCAGTTAGCTCATGATGGCTTTGCTTAGAGTGAAAAAAGACTAAGACACAGGGTTTTGTCTAAATTCGTTTCTAAATGAGGTTAACAACAAAATTAAACAGCTTTAACTTCCATTTTACTCTGGATAGAGTTTAGGTAGAGAGAAATAAATTACCACTTGAAGATTACTTCCAACAATCCATCAGAGTCAACTGCCAGGTCCAGGGACCTCACTTCCTTTGGCCTCGCTCTCAGGAGAGTTTGGCTTCTCCCACAGGGGTGGTAGGCCTTTTCCCTTATTGGCTTATTGGTCAATCCCTTCCCAGATTATTCCAACAACTGTTACGGGGTGGATGAGAGAGCAGGAGGACACTAGTCCTTTGTTCTTGCTCTCTAACACTGAACACTGTCTAAGAGTATGGGAAAGTAAATGAAGTTAATAGACCTGGTTTGTGCCCTCAAGGAGCTTCCAATCTAGCAGGGGAAATAGGAAAATAATTTAAATCAGAGGAAGAAGGAAGAGGGAATCTATCTATCTATCTATCTATCTATCTATCTATCTATCTATCTATCTATCTATCTATCTAAGTAATAAGGTATTTAAGATGTGTATATAAGTGCTACAGGATATCACAGTGATCAGGGGGAGTCAAAGTGTTAAAATAGAAATTGCAGAGGATAGGAAATTAATCTGAGATTTGCTCTGGTGGAGATTTAATTTCAGGATGGCTAGAGGGTCACAATCTTCATTCCAAGTGGGAAAAGGCCTAGGAAACATGCAGTAGTATCTTTGTTTTGGTACATTTGACTTAGCTAACCATCACCCTTAGATAACATTTCACTTTTCACATATTTTTTTCAATCACAAGAGGCACGCATATATTACAGGAGATTGCTGAAGAAGTAAACCTTATGTTTTATAAACTAAAACAAAACCAATTAGACACCCAAATCTACATCATTAGCAATTTGTTTTTGATTTTGTGGTATGTTTTCTGTTTGTTTTCTAAAACTGGAGTAAATATGTGACAGTAAACCCACCTATTCTGGAGATATTTTGAGGAATGGAAGATTGCTGTCCGAAAGTTTATCTTGGTTTTCGAGTCTTTATTTCATGAGTTTTAATTACGTTCCAGGAAGATTCATAGGTTGGAGGCTTACCACTTTCCTAAGTTAGTATTAGGTAATGCTGCAACTGTTCTTAGATGGGTTTGGTTTGTGAAAATAGTGAGTCAACTGTCTGATAAATTGCACTGATTGAACCCCTTAACTAGGAAAGATAAATGTTTCATACAGAGTTGCCTTTCATAGTTTTTCTCTTACAGGATACTTTTCCTCTTATGAAAAGCTCGCTCTCCAGATGATCCTTAATCAATCAATCAATCAATCAATTTATTGAACTCTGTGTGGAACACTGTGCTGCACATTTGGGAAAGTGCAATACATTAGAGTTGGTAAACATGATTCCTGCCCACAAGGAGCTTACTAGATCTTAAGAGAAAACCCAGTGTGCCAGTTTACACATCCACAGCAGGGCGATTCTGAATCCAGACATAATGGGCTAATTGCAAGGAACGTAACTCATTCATTTATTCAATTGTATTTATTAAGTGCTTACTGTGTGCAGAGCACTGTACTAAGCACTTATAATTGGAAGGGTGGTTTGGGTGGTGATAGCTTCAAAGGGCTTTAAGGCACAGGTGAGAAAACTCTTTCACGACTATCCCCAGAGTCCAATGGGAACCAGATATAAGACCGTGGACAAAGAGTAACAGAAACAGTAGGAATAAGTGCCTTTTCCTTCCTTTTTGTCCCATTCTTTCTCTCCTCTTCCCACTCACACTAGACCTTAAGCTCGCTGTGGGCAGGGAATGCATCTGTTATGTTGTTGGGTTGTACTCTCCCAAGCATTTACTAGTGCTCTGGACTCAGTAAATGCTCAATACATGAATTGACTGAAGACTGATTTCATCTTTATCACCCTCTTTTTTCACTGTTTTCCTCCAAATCCTTCCTCAACCCAATCCTGTTCTACCTATGCTCTTCCCTCCTTTTCCTCTCTTCCTCCCTTTTTTTCAACTCGACCCTTCATTTCCTATCTAAACTCTACTCTCAGTACTCTATTCCAATAATCCATTATACTTTTGAAGCTCCACACCTAATTTAACTCTCACTTTGACAATGAGCAGTCAGCATCCCTGGTCACTTAACTTAGCTATGAAGATTAATAATTGTGCTATTTATTAAGTGCTTACTATTTGCCAAACACTGTACTAAGCACTGGGGTGGATACAAGGAAATTGTATTAAGCATAATCCCTTGTCTCACGTGGGACTCACAGACTCAATCCCCATTTCACAGATGAGGTAACTGAAGCACAGAGAAGTGAAGTGACTTGCCCAAGCCCACACAGCAGACAAGTGGCAGAGATGGGATTAGAACCCATGACTTGCTGACTCCCAAGCCCGTGCTCTAATCTCTACACCTTGTTGAATGTCCTTGTGAAGGTAAATCTCTCCCTCTCTCCCCCTCTGTCTCGCTCCTTCCCTCTCTCCCTGTTTCCCTTTCTCCCTCCCTCTCTCCTTCCTTCTCTTTGTCTTTTCTCTCCCTCTCTTTCTTTTCAGACATGTCCTTGATATAAACATTGTATCTCCCTGTCCATGCCCTAGTGTTTCATTCCTATTTTTGAACCTTATCCCAAGATACTCTAATTCGCCGTAGGATATTGTCAATCATTTTCCATATGCAGAGTTGAATTCCCAATTTGATCCATTTTGGAATGTATTCTTAAATACCCTTAAAAATAGCCCAGATATTTTCTTTTTCTTGAAATTCAGAGTAGGTATTTTTCCAGAAATGATTCTAAGAGAACCCATATTAGCATAAAATTGAGCAAACAAAAGGGAACAGAAGAAGGTCAGAGAGAATGAGGAAGTGTAAGATGCCATTCCCTACAAGTACAGACATCTGTTTAATTCTCTTTCAAAATTGTTGTTTTCAGTCATTTCTCTAGATGATTTTTTCTATTCCACATGAAATAAGTGAAATACTTTTAAATGACTTGTTACATTCACTACAAAGTCTTTCCTTTTTTAACGGGGAAATAGCCAATTAAACTTGTTCCCAAATAAGGAAATTGAGAGAGATTGGTTAGAGTTAATTAAGGTTTTGGAGTGGGATTAGAGCTATTTCTGCCTCCAACCAATTCAATGTAAAATGCCTGGGTACATGTTTTCAAGGAGTATCTTATGAGTTAACGAAAGAAACTGCTCATATTTACTGAGGCAGAAAAGGCTATTCAACCCATCATGTAAGATCATGTCAAATGAAATGCTAATTCATTTCTGTAATCAAACTTCCCTAATCAAAGTAATGTCAACCAGTTATCTTAAGAACACTTATCTAATTTGGGGATTAAGTCACTCGACACACTAAATAAAAGGAATTTTTAATAATGCTTTAGGCACCAGATTAGTTTCTCAAGACCAAAGAGAAGGAATTAAATGGAATTTAAGATATGTATCCACCAGCCAATATAAGATTTATACATTTGCAAGAAATGAAATGTGTTCTCCAATAACCTAAATATGGACAACCTAATGTCCAGAAACAATTGACTGTTCTGTGGGGCTACCGGTGGCAATTGACTCAGTCATTTTCTGATCTGGGCTCTGAGATTTGCTCATCTCAGGTCACTGCCAAGACAATTTTGGCTGAAAACACTCAAATCATGGTTTTTGGGTTATTAGTCATTTCAAGCCTATCCCCATTTTATTTCATTCCCCACTTAAAATCTCTGTCATTTTTTTTTTTTTGGATACATTCAAAATGAAAAGTTGGGATCTCTGTTTCCACCTGTGTTGAGTTATTCAAACTGCTGTATTATAGCAAAATTGTTAATAATAATAATGATAATTGTGATATTTCTCAAGAGCTTACTGTGTGCCAGGAACTGTACTAAGTGCTGGGGTAGATATAAGACAGTTGAATTGGTCACAGTCCCTGTCCCACATATGGTTCACAGTTTTAATCTCCATTTTACAGATGAGGTAACTGAGGCCAAGAGAAATGAAATGACTTGCCTAATTTCACACAGCAGACAAATGACAGAGCCAGGATTAGAACCTTAGTCCTCTGACTCTCAGGCTTGTGCTCTTCCCATTATCCCATGCTGCAGAGTTTCATCACAAAAGCCTCATCACAGATGCATATACCCTATAAAATCAGTTGATAACATTTATTACAAACCAGTGTGGGCAAAGTATCATACTAAGCACTAGTGCAGTAGAGTTAGATGGTATGTTCCCTGCCCTCAAGAGGTTTATAATCTAAACACCCCCAGTTCAGCCATTACTTTTCTACCATATTACCTTCTAATGGGTGCATTGGTGGTCTTGGGAGACTGACAGAAATATAGAGGGGTAAGAAGGTCCTAAAACAGGATGACGTCAAGGAACTTATAGTCCAGTGGAGTTATATACAATGGTTGATGGCTGCCTTTTTAGGCCTGGAGATCTGACAAGGATCACATTTCACTAGGAACAAGGTAAAATTACATCACTTGCAAGGTTTTGTGGAAGTTCACCCATATCGTTCCAAATCTAGGACCTATCTGTGTCCCCTGACCACACCACTTATTCCTATCCCATGTCCCTCTTAGCATGGACACTGCATTCTAGTCATGGACTCCAGATGGAAAAGCTGAAATGGAGGGAGGGTGAGAGCTTAAAACAAAAATGCAATAAAAAAGGTGTCTGAGGCTTTATCTGCACTGGACAGCAGACAGATTAATTGAACAGTGGATTACACAGTAAATAACCCTAGGAGGTTCATAAATAGGGGGAGCAGAAGGAAGAACAGGGTACAACAAACAGAAGAATTTTTAAGTCAGGATTCAATAGGTGAATCGTAGTTTCAATTCATGTGGCCCTTCCTTTTTTCCTCCTTCCTTCCTTCCTTCCTTCCTTCCTTCCTTCCTTCCTTCCTTCCTTCCTTCCTTCCTTCCTTCCTTCCTTCCTTCCTTCCTTCCTTCCTTCCTTCCGTCCTTCCGTCCTTCCGTCCTTCCGTCCTTCCGTCCTTCCTTCCTTCCGTCCTTCCGTCCTTCCGTCCTTCCGTCCTTCCGTCCTTCCGTCCTTCCTTCCTTCCTTGCTTCCTTCCTTGCTTCGTTCCTTCCTTGCTTCCTTCCTTCCTTCCTTCCTTCCTTCCTTCCTTCCTTCCTTCCTTCCTTCCGTCCTGCCTGCCTGCCTGCCTGCCTACCTGCCGGTCTTCCTTCTTGCCATTTTCTTTCTTTCTTTTTTTTCTTTTCAGACTTTCTTTTCTTTCTTTTCTTTTTTCCTTTTTTTTCTCTTCAGTCTTTCTTTTTTTTCTTTTCTTTTCTTTCATCTCTTTCCTTTTCTTTCCTCTCTTTTTCTCTCTCCTTTTTTTATTTCTTTCTTTTCTTTCATTCTTTCCTCTTTCTTTCCCCTAATTGTAATTAATGTTAATGTCTCTGCCCCACTAAATTGCAAGTTCTTGAGGGCACTGATCATGTATGCTGACTCTATTTGCACTCTTCCAAGTGCTTAATGCTTAATGCCGTACTCTCTACACAGAAAGTTTCCAATAAGTGCCATATATCATGAAATAAATGATAGTGAAAACCAGGATCCCTGGGTTCTAGGCCAGCTCTCTCACAGGCCTGATGTGTGACCTTAAAATGAGGAAACAGAAAAATCAAGTGACTTGGGGCGGTGACATCAGGAAGACAAGGAGATGAGTCAATTAATCAATGGTATTCATCGAGAACCCACTATGTGCAGAGCACTGTACTAAGCATTTGGGAGGAGATCAAGGAGCAGATTACAAAGCAGTGACAGACACCACAAAAATGCAAACCTCATATACTCATTAGAATATATTTGAGGGCTAAATGGAGTTGATAGAAGTCAGATAGCACAGTCAGGTGGACAGTGAAGGGTCACATATGAAGATGGTGGAAATATGCCCTATTAATGGGTCTTAATGAAACAGCAATCAAGCAATTCATCTGGAAATTTTACCTCCCTAGGACTGAAAAGTCTGCTGAAGATGAAAAAATTGCCTGTACATCATTGCAGGCTAAGCCAATTTGCCATTAAACAACTCCCTCCAAAGATCAGGTGAAGCAATCAGTTTTTTCTCAAAATGGAATAATTTGATAATGAGGAGGTTGTGGAGTGGGAAGGAAGAGAGAAAGAGAAAAAGAGAGAGTAAGAAGAGAGGAGAGAGAGAATGAATCTGGTAAATTCTCATTATGGTGTTTGTTGAATACTGACATTAGAATGACAGAGCAATATATCTTTCTGAGACAGGTATGAGGTAGACTTAATTATTAGCTGCAAAGAAATTATATGCCAGCAGCAGAACTCCCTTAGAATTTGTGAATGCAAGAAAAATGTAAGAGAAATAGGAAAAGTGATTGCACTGGAGGAAGGGGAACTGCAGGATAATTATGTTATAGTTAGAGATATGCAATGGGATGTCTGGGTCTAAGAGAAAGTGTTAACATTCCTGAGGATGAAAAAAATCATTTATCTTATATTGTGAAAGAAAAAAGAATGTCTCTAAAGGAAAATAGTTTATTATTGTAGTTTACAGGTGTTTTATTTTTAAATCAAGATGTTCAAATAACTTGATTATTAGTTCAAGGTTAAGATCTTAAAAAAAAGGCAGATCGTCTTGGTTCAAGAGAAATACACTTTGGAAATCTCTTGTGTTGGCAAATCAATGATCATAAACCATATATATTTCTACTGGATAAGTTAAAAACAATCCAGAAATCTCTAGGGATGTGATTCAGATGAAATAGATTTGGCAATTGAATAACTGGGTAGTGATTTATGTTTATAGGTGTTTGTATGTAATGTGATTTAAAATGACATCTAATCAAATGATCAAGACTTCATCTTCATGGTTTTTGAGGCTGTTTCCCTCGGGGTAAATCACCAGCCATTATTTTATCAGTAGTCAGGGCTTAGTTTGTTCTGAGAAAGGTGCTAGGATGTTGATCAGGAAGTCTTCTATTTGGCAGTTTTATCATAAATATAGTAAATTGATGTTCTTGGAAATTAATATTTTCTATTTCCTAGTGGAAAATGCATTTAAAAGGTCTACAACTCATCGAAAGCTAACCAGCCAATCATTGCTGGTTAGAAATATAGCCTATATATTATTTCTCAGATTTTTTCTTATAGAACTGAAATTTTATTTCTATTATGTGATAGTCTTCGTATATTATTGGTTAAGGCTAAATGACTTGACTCAGATTAGTATATTTTGGGCACATTATCAAGAGGACTAATTCTCTAGAGAAGACCCTAATGGTTGGAAAAGCCCAGGGACAACTTGGAATTGGCAGACCAGCAGCTATATGGATAGAGTCCATAACCACGATAACGGAAGAACCATTAGAAAGGTTGCGGATTATGGCACAGGACAGGATGTTATGGAGAAAGTACATCCATGGAGTCACTATGAATTGGAAATGACTCGACGGCACTTTATAATCATAATGATAATAGTGTAATGAATGACAAAGATTGTTAGCCTCACCATAGAGCTGGTGCAGACTGCATGCACTTATTCAACAATATTTACTGAGAGAATTCTGAATGAGTACCACAGAAATAGATTACATGATCCCTGACCTAAAGGAATTTACAAACTAATGGGGAATAAAGGCAGATACAAATTGTATGAATTCTTTGATGCCAAGCAGAAAAATATTGATACAATTGGTAGTAAGAATATGGGAAAACAAAATAAATGCATGTTTAAATAAATACAAGAAAGTAGATTAAATGATATTTTAATAAGCGATAAAAATATTTTGTCTTTTCTTCATTTGTATTAACTATATTATTATGTTTAACTTCACAGGCCTACAAACACCTAGCAAGAGAAGAAGAACCACAAGGGATATCAAATCTAAGCATGATATTGTTACTTGCATTATTATTATTAATACTATTATTGTCATCAATTTTTTATGCCCTGTTCTAAACCCTGGGATAAGTAAAAGTTAATTAGGTCAGACATGTCTAGGGATCCAAGAAATTAGGAGATTTCTATCTCAGTTTCCTTATTCTGTAAATACATTTCAAGTTAACTGGTAACTCTTAAATTGGAGGAGCCAAATTATTTGTCACTGTGAAATCAAAAAAGGATATTTAAATTGCTCCCAAGTAGCCATTAACAAATAATAATTCTAAATCATTTTCATGCCAATATCTAACCTATAAATAAAAATTCTCCAAAGTCATGCGGTAATTTGGAAGCAGAAGAGTGTAACAAATCAGTCATTGGTTACCTACATTAAAGAATATTTTTTTTCCCAAATATATGCATCAGCATCCCAAGAATTATGTTGCAGTAAATGTTCACCACATAACCAAGGGCACTCTACACACATCTGTGCTCTGTATCCTATTCTAGAACTACACCCAATCCCTTAGAGAAGTCATTCATTCCCATGGCTTCAACTACCATCTCTCTTTGGATGATTCCCAAATCTACATCTCCAGACCTGATCTCTCCTCTGCAATCTCACATCTCCTCCTGCCTTCAGGGCATCTCTATCTGTATGTCCTGCCTACAACTCAAGTGTAACATGTCCAAAACAGACCTCAGCATCTACCCACCCAAACTCTGTTATCCCCCGACTTTCCCATCACTGTAAACAGTACCACCATCCTCTCTGTCTCATGAATCCGTAAACCTGTTTTGTCATCAACTCATCTCTCATTCAACCACGTATCATTATTATTATGATGATCACTGTTCTCATTAAGTGCTTACTATGTGCCAAACTCTGTTCTAAGCACTGGGATAGATACAAGTTAGTGAGGTCGGACACAGTCCCTTTCTCACACAAGACTCACAATCTTAATCTCTATTTTACAGATGAGGTAACTGATGCCCAGAGAAGTGAAGTGACTTGCTCAAGGCCACACAGCAGACATGTGATGAAGCAGAGATTAGAACCCATGACCTTCTGACTCCCAAGCCCATGCTCTATCTATGAAGCCACACTGGTTTTCCAATCTTTCTGTCACCAATTATGCAATATAATAATATTAATAATGTTGGTATTTGTTAAGCGCTTACTATGTGCCGAGCACTGCTCTAAACGCTGGGGTAGATACAGGGTAATCAGGTTGTCCCATGAGAGGCTCACAATTAATCCCCATTTAACAGATGAGGTAACTGAGGCACAGAGAAGTAAATTGACCTACCCACAGTCACACAGCTGACAAGTGGTAGAGCCGGAATTCAAACTCATGACCTCTGACTCTGTTAGCAGTGCTGTCATTTGACCTTAATGATATCGTTAAAATCCATTCTTTCCTTTCCATCCAAACAGCTATCACATCAATCTAAGCCTTTATCCTATCCTGCCTTGGTTACTGCCTCAGGATCCTTGCTGACCTTTCTATCTCCTGTCTCTCCCCACTTCAGTCCATGCTTCACTCTGCTGCCCAGATCATTTTTGTACAAAAGCATTCAGTCCATGTTTACCCACTCCATAAGAACCTCAACCATTTACCCATCCTCCTCTGCATCAAACAGAAAGTCCCTACCATTGGCTTTAAAAACACTCAATCAGCTTACCCCCTCCTCCCTTACTCCCTGATTTCCAACTACAACCAGTGCCCACACCTCACTCCTTTAATGTCAACCTACTCACTGTATCTCAATATCATCTATCTTTCTGACAACCTCTTTCCCACGACCTGTCTCTGGCCTAGAACACCTTGGTCCTTCATATCCCACCAATATTTACTTTCCCTACCTTCAAAACCTTATTAAAACTGCATCGCCTCCAAGAGTCCTTTCCCTATTAAGCCCTCATTTCCTCTTTTCCCATTCTCTTCTTCATTGCCGTTGTACTCAGACTTACACCCTTCTTCAGCTCTCCTTCAGCCCCACAATATTTATATATAGAGCTGTAATTTATTTATTTATTTAGATTACTGTCTGTCTCTCCCTCCAGATGGTATGCTTGTTGTGGATGTGGAATGAGTCTACCAACTCTGTTGTACCGTACTTCCTTTAAGCTTAGTAGAGTGCTCTGCACACAGTAAGGGCTCAGTAAATAGGATTGCTTGATTGGTCTATCTGTAAGGGATACTGAACAGGTAAGGCAGTACAGAACCAGGCATTAAATGAGAAAAATTATGTGATAACACCTGCACTTCTTCAGTGTTTTCTGGGCTTGGTTTAATCTCTCCTCAATGTGCGTGCATAATTCCCCTCAGTGACATTAAGTGCACAGGTACTTAAAGGGAAAATAGGTTTAACTGGTTCAATCACTTCCCTGGTTATTAAGACAGTGTTGATCAGATCAAGCCAGGTAGAGGCATCCCAAGAGAATAAATAAATGAATTGGTTCCCATGTACATCTATATACCTAATGAAATTAGGATTCCAAATTAGACATGCTGAATGGAGGCAGATTTGAGGTGAGACAATCTTTGGACCAACATAATTTCTTACAATAAACTGGATTGTAAAGTTAAATGGTAAGCTGTTGCTTTTCCCAGTTACTTCTCTAAGGATGGCTAATTCATTACTTTGTAAAGTATGGTTGGATCATGAGAACAAAAATCTAAAATTGCAATTTTCCCCAATTTTGTATGTAGCATATTTATGTTTCCCAAGACAAGTTATTGATGCCTGGAAAAATAAAATAAGACATGGCTCTATTGTGAGGAGGAGCATTTGAAATACATGAAATATTTTTCATTTGGTTCATTTTAATCTGCTATTGTACCACATCGTGTTTCTAAAGGTGTTTCATGGATACAGCTGCACTGCCAATTTCGGTTTTGTAAGGAGGAACTCTGCCAGGTAGCTTTGGACACCAGAGACATAACTTCTCAGGTGGGTTGGTGGCCTGTCTTCAGAATTGTTGTTGTCAGGGTTTTTGAGGATTCAGCCAATAGCAATACCGCTTCAGTGTGACAGTAGCAGGCTTAAAAAGTGATGGAACCAAGAGATGCTTATTTCCCAAAGTGGTGTTGAAGGAAAGATTCAAAATCGTTTTTGTTTTTTTTTCTACAAAAATAGTCCCAGAACTGTTAAATCCAAGATAGGCCTGAGAAAAGATAGATAATAGACCGCAACAAAACTTGTTCTGAAGACTGTAGCTGGTGACTGTGACAGAGGCAAGAGGTTTCTTGAGGAAGCATTCTTAGTCATATATTTTAGCCTCAGTATTTATTCTACTCTCTGTTAACTGTCAACATTCAATATGCCTCAGGTCTGTCCTTCCCCCTCTTAGGTGGTCTCTGTGCTCTCTTTTGTCTTTTGTCTAACCTTAATCATGATCATGATAATCATTATCACCATTATCGTTAACTGAGTGTATCCAATGCCTTTGTTCAAAAGCTCTATGTTATGTGCCTGGAGTAGCATACAGAAATTTTAAGTTACAATTCTTCTCTCTAGAGGCTGAACTACTTAGCTTCACTACTTTCTAATCCTGGTCTTGTCTTCTATTGGTTTCCTCCTCAGTTCTTCTCCAAGCCATTCTGGTCTTCTTTCATGATCCCCATCTCCTCCTCTTTCACTGCCTCTCTATTATTCTCTCTTCCATCTTCCCTATGCTGCCTGGTCCCTTTCTTCATCCTGACTCTTCCCTTTCTCTCTCCAGCTCCGTGCTTCAAGTATCCTAGCAGAAAATACCCAGGGAGCTTCTCTATTGATACCTGAAATGATGACACCATAAACAAGATGAATGGTAAGAATGTTCCCGTGGCACAGTGGTGCAAAATCAGACAGTGAAGCATAGTAGTGGACAGCTGGAAGCCAAGCCATTGAAGACATGTAGTCAGCCTGTGAGGCTGTAATTATAAATGGTGGGTGACCATTTTAGAGTGGAGGCTTCAGGAAGATCAGGACCCCAAGAGGAAAAAGAAAAAAACAGTTTCCTGGCAACTTGAGTGGCAAATTCAACAGTCAACAAGAGTTAAATTTTCCATGATTATGATGTAAAAGTGATGATTAGGCACACCCTGATCTCACCTCATCATCTGCAGAATAGTGGAATGCCAAAGTCAGTAATACTATCATATGGTGTGTATGCCAGCCTCATAATAAGCATTTAACAAATACCATAAAAAATCCTCTTTGAATCTCAAGTTCCTTGTCTGTAAAAAGGGGGTAAGGTATTTATTTGCTTTCCCCACCTCTAAAAGTCTAAGGTATTTATTTGCTTTCCCCACCTCTAAAAGTCCTTCCCTGTTTAAGCTCTCTCTTCCCTGCTCCTTCTCTATCCTGTGTCATCTATGCATTTGGTTTTGTGCTCTTTGGGTATTTGGTATTCTTCCCACCTTCAGTCCTATAGCACTTCTGTACATATCTACAAGTTATTTATTAATGTTAATGTCTGTCTTCCCCACTAGACTGTTAGCCACATGCGGTCAGGGAATGTGTCTGCCAACTCCGTTGTATTGTAGTCTCCCAGATGCTTAGTACAGTTTACTGACTTGCTTAGCACATTATTTTGTAAGATACAAATTTCTTAAGAAGTGTTCTAATTATTCTCATTATTGATACTATAGGGGAGGAGGGAGAGTCTCTTGACATGATGCTCTGATCAGTTGACTTGAAAGATTTTTTTTATTGTTCATTTAGATTATCATTTTTACCAGCTTTTCTTTGTTAATGTCAATGTTCTGTTAATATTCTGTGTCAGTTACATGGAAGATTTCATTCACTTTTTCCTAACTGGGGGGAGGTATGGATTCGTTAGATGAGAATTAACATCCTAGTTCATTTCAGCATTTTCACCCACACAAGCTAAGAATTTGGGTACTTAAAATTATCTAGGTAACTCTATGAAGAATTTTTTTCCAAAACAATCTTTACTGCTAATATTAGAATTCAGCAAGAAAAAAAAACCTAGAGGCTTACATGAGGAAAAATATTATTGACGTATTTTGTTTTATCAAAACTGGTGACATTGAATATAATTATTATTTAGTGACTGAATGGTTCAGACTATATTATTGGGTATTTCTCCTGCTATTGATGATAAATTAGCATCATATAAAATTTCATTTCTGTTTTTTAGTGCAAAGTAACTAAAAGAAGATAAAAGAAAAAAGAACAGTGAGCAGAAAGTTAACATAAATAGAAATGGTGGAAACAACATGTTAATGACATTGTCACAGGATTCAATACCTCCTCAAATTACAACATTTATTTTGATGCTCTTGGAAATGCTGTTCCATATGAGGAGATCCTGGCAAGAAGAGATTATTTTATTTTTAATAAACTCTTTCTGCCAAGTGATTTCGAAATCTACCCTTAGGAAATGGTGAATGATTAAAGAGAATGCACTTGGTTGGCTTTTGCTATGGGAAGACAAGTGGTGACTTTTTGGCCTGCTTTTTCCATTGACTTCATCAAAACCCTGTGATTGTAGGTATGGTATATTCATCCATTGGCCTAAAAGTCCACTATCTTGAAAATTCATAAATTATAATATCCTATCACCATTGACATTTAAAGCAGTGATCTTCGGGATGGTTCTCGGTACTTCTACGTAGCTAGAAAAGTTATCACAATCCTGATCCTCTAGGGGTTAGCATTCTAACAGACAGCATCACAGTAAGTGAAGAGAGAAGAAACACAGAACCTCACAGCTGTTCCAGCATATTTAAAAATATGCATAAATAAAATGTGGAGTTGAGGAGGGGAGTATTTTCACAGAGAAACTGAACTCAGCACATGCTTAGCCAGGTAAGGATTCTTGGAATAGGTCAAATTCCAGGAATTATTTATGTTCGGGAGATACTTTCAGAGGAACAAGTGCCTGGAACCACTCTATGAAAAATGAATTAAATCTTCCCTGAGATTTGTCATCTAAATTGGTAGTATGCAATTAAGAATTAAAAATGTTGGGGGAAATCTTTTTAAAAGGGTAAGAATTATTTTTAATGCATGATATATGATGAAATTCCAATGTAAGAATAGGATATATTGTAAACTCCTTAAAGCAGGGATCATAGCTACTAATTGTAACATATTCTCCCAAGCATTTGATACAGTAAGCCACAGTCAATCCTATTTACTTATAATTATTCCTTGTTTCTATGGAGTCGAGCCTATTCTTCTGTAGGTAGCCAACTATATTAATCAGATATGGGTTTTTCTATATCTAATTTTGCCTTGTTACTTCCAGCTAAATAACTACAGTTTGCTAAGCAGTTCTGTTCAGTTCAATCTTTGTCCCTAATTTATACCTCTCTCAGATGGTCTCTGGCCTCGAGGGACTCACAGTTTTAGAATACAGTAGCGAGGGAATTGGTGGCAAGAAAAGATGAGACAGTAAAACACAACAATAACATAAAAGGCAAGGAGAATGATTAATGCACAACTTAAAGAGAGCTTTATAATTTCAGGCTTCTGATGTCTCAGAGTAGGATGACCACAACTTCAACCATGGTGACTGATTCATCCCCAGAACACAGAAATTCCCCATGTTTTGAATCATGTGGAGGCCTCAGGCTGCCACAGGTTTGTCCTTTCTGATGGCTCAGGGCATGTTGGGAGTAAGGCTATAGTGATGGTCCACCAGACAGTAGTGGACAGTGGGCACAACTGGGGTTAGCAGTGATGTATTTCAGGGGTCCATTGGATTGAGAAGCTGGGTGTAGCTATCACTTCTGTGCTTCCTGCCAGAGCTCAGATATCCTAATATATCCAAGGACCTATAGCCTAGAGTGTGACTAAAAATTATGTGAGAGAAATATAAAAGAAGCCAAATATATCTATATTATTCATTGGGCAGCTGTGACTGGAGCATGCTGTAAAACAATGGGCAGCATCCATTCCCTTTAAAAACCATAATTACCCTTGAGGGAGTAGAGCACATAATGAATCAGAATCAATGATTTTACTTGAGAGGAAAGTTTGAGGAAATTGGCTTATTCATTTTAATAAAAAGCATTAACCTTTAGTGACCTGATTGAAGTTACTGAATTCTGAAAGTGATAGATTAAATTGATCCTAATAAATTCCTTACTCCGCTCTAGGAGACAGTAACAGGCAAAATGGTTTTAAAATTGGGAAACAAGGGCCCAAAATGAAATTCAGGCCTAGGTATTTCATTCCCAGCATGGGATAAATTGTGAATAAGAAAGCTATAACAGCGAGCGTCAACGTACGAGGAAAGTGAAGAGGCAGGAAACTGAGGCTTTCAAAGCTGTGAGAGGCTAACAGGCTCTAATGAACAATCACTGGGGGTTGAAAATTATATTTTCCACCTTGTGACTTCACATTATAATGAACCTCAATAAATAAGAAGAAACCTAACCTGGTTCTCTGCTCTAAGGATCCCGATCTTGAAAAGGGAATTATCCTATGGTGTTCCCATCTCTTCCCTGAAAGAAGGTACCCACTGTCAGTCTAAGCATATCAGAGTCCATGTACACTTCTCTAAGGGCAGATTTTTCTATCAATCAATCAGTCACTCATTTAATCAATGTAATCAATGGAACTTATTGAGCAACCATTACTAATTCATTGACTAATTAGGGTACATATCTGTAACATTTATTTATCTCAATTTCTTTACCGCCCTCTAGACTATAAGCTCGCTATGGGTAAGAAACGTGTCTACCAACTCTGTACTAAGCACTGGGGTATATACAAACTAATCAGGTTGTACCCAATCCATGTCCCACGTGGGACTCACAGTCTTAATCCCTATTTTACAAATGAGGTAACTGAGGCACAGAGAGTGAGGGGATTTGCCCAGGTCACACAACAGATGTATGACAGGGCCAGGAATAGGACCCAGGTCCTCTGATTCCTTGAGCTCTTTCCACTAGTTCAGGCTGCTCCATTGCATTTTCAGTTCTTTAAGAGGAGGTCTGTTTTGGTTTTACTTGATAACTCCTTACTATTCTTAATACATTGCTTAACATCCCTTTGGATAGATATAGCAGGTTGAATATTTAGCATAGTGTTCATTTTGTCTTTCTTTTCTCTTTCTTGCACTGGCCTGTGGAACTGATGAGAGAAGAAGGAGAAAAAACCAAGGTGCCATTAAAGGGCAATAGCAGCAATCAGACCTGGTCAGCCCACACCAATCATCCTTTGGGGACTACAAGACTGTCAGGCATCCTGAGGGGATGATAGCCCTTTATTGTCCACTTTTATTCCATTGAGTAAGCTAGTCAAACACGATAGAAAATTTAGAGCAAAAAGGGTACCATGGTTATTTTTGACCATCACAATCAGCTGTTAGACTTCCTTCAAATAGAAAGTATTTCCCCAGTATAATATTTTTCTTGTGTTGGGATTCATTACATCTCATAGTGGGTTCAGATACCCTGCCTGGTTTAAAGTTAGTTATAGCTTAATCTAATTCTTGAAACACTTTAAAGAAACCCATAATCAAAGGATTTCTCATGGGTCTTTTATCCCTTAAAATACAATTTGTTTTCTGAAATGTGGGACCCATTCTGTTGCTTTTGAAAAAAGGAGGATTTGACTAGCTTAAATTTCCATCGATTTAAAAGGCTTCCTTGTTACAACCCATCTTCCTGACAAGGTTTTGGATAATACTTTTGCTGGGAAAAAGTCAATATGGGTGACTGTGTTTGCCACTACTGCCAGTGTTCCTCTGGCAGTAGATGGAGATTACATTTATCCTTAGTAAGGACTTTGATGACCTTGTTACAAAAGAGGATTACTGATATTCTGTCTGTATGCTTGAAGAACAACCAGGGGCATTTGCCGTTTGGCAACTGTAAGTTAGAGATCAAGTGGAGAGATGAGATTTCAATGATGTCCCAAGCATTTGGCTAGATAAAGTTTTATTCAACACCTCCAATTTTCAAGGTCAGGAGATCAGTTAAAAGAGGTAGTTTCAGCTTATTTCCTTGGCTTCATGAGGAGGAACAGCACGCTCCCTCCCATATCTCATAATCACCATGTCTTCTGCTCTTTTACTCTGTGACTTTGATTCCTTATGTGGTACAGAGATTTAACCTCTCCGTGCTTCAGTTCCCTCATCTATAAAATGGGAATAAAATGCCTGCTCTCCCTTCCCTCAGACAGTGAGCTTCCTTTTGGACAGAAACTGCACCGAACTTGAGAATCTTGCACCTCTCTCAGAGTTTAATACTGCACTTGGGCATAGTAACTTTCTAAAAAATACAAATATTTGGTTATTATTTTTATTTCACCATTCACTTCCCAAGAGGAATTGTTCCTGCTATTGTGGAAGACTGGAAGACTACAGAGCATATCAAAAAAGGGTGAAGGCAATTCAGGAGGCACAGGAAAGGACAGTTTGTACGTCCATACAATTTGGGCTTGCTTGGTGCAAAGGCCTAGCTCCTTTCACTTCTACTTACATACAAAGAAAGGACTTTTTTTCTTTTCATAAGATAATGTCATCTTTATTGAATTTGGCAGATGCACACACAGGCACACACATGAGGACTTGTACCTATATAATAGACGTCCTCTGGTTCCAAGAGGGTGAGCTGGTGAGCTAGTCCTTGCACACACGTGTGTGTGTGTGTGTGTGACAGCCAATTTTGATAATAATCTTGTAAGATGTCAATGGGCATAGAGTCAAAAGTGTTGGAAACTTTAATCAGGAACCATGCTTGAGTCTTGGTGCTGTGAGAGTACAATACAACAGAGTTGGTAGATAGAATCCCTGCCTTCAAGGAACTTATAGCCTAATAGGCATTTTCTGTTTTTTCCCACAGAGGAAGATGGCACTGGATGGGTTATTTAATTCTCTCCAGACGTGAACACTGAGCCCCATTCATTTTATCTGATTGATTTCCTCCACATCAGAGTAAACAATCATTAACCACAAGACACTCTTAACCTTTGATATAACTGTATCCCTGGAGCATTTCCAATAGCTGAAATTGAAGATAAATGCCTTCAAATCAGATTGCCACTGTAGGAAATTGGACAGGTGAGAGGAAAATGTGTGCTTTTATTGAAAAACAACTTCACTTTTCACAATTATATTCAATATTTGAGATAGAATCTGGAAAGACTTGATAGATTGTTATGTCTAAATACCCTGAGGATTAAACAGGAAGAACCAACTCTCCTGAAAAGCAAACTTTTAACTCAGAGGCATTGTTTTATTCATGTTCTTTAGCCATCTATCTCAATCTTATAGCTTTCAGTAGTACAATATGAATTATTATGGTCTATATCACTTCCATAGATTAGAGATGTGTGGCACCTAATAATATGTCACTGGAGATATTTAATTACTCTTGGAAAATAGTTTCCTGTTCCTCAGATTCTTTTCCTCCCACTTCAGTATTAAAAGCACAAATGACATATGTTCATTTTAAAGCAGAGATACATCCAAATGCATAATTCCCAGAATTCCATTCTGAGCCCCTTGCTTTTAGACAAATGAACACCAAACATGGAGAACCTCACTCAATTGTTGCCTGTGATGAATTCATACTAGGCATTATACAGACAGAACAATTGATTCTGTTATTGGAGTTTCCATTTTGTTTTTTTTCCTTTGCAGGCTATTGAAGAGTATGGCTGAAGATATGAACTAACCAGATACCTCAGTCAGTGACACATTAAAATTGCCCAGTGAAGGACATATAATCTGTTCCCATACCCCATCCATCATATTATGTGAATTTGATAGAATTTTGCTAGTTTCTCCGACTTACAAAAATGCATTTGAGTGATAGTACTGATAATGCCACAAGCATGTTAAGAGTGTCTTTGCAGTCCTCATACAGCAGGGATATTTGCCCTCTGGTTCAAATCAATATGATTTGCTGTAAGCACGAAACATATATAAGTGCTTCTTCCAAAATAGAGTGGAAAAAAACATTAGTACACCATAATAAATCTAGGTTTGCAATAGAAGAGCCAACATTATTTCCCAGGAATAACACAGATCTACAAGATAACTGATGTCTGAGTACAGAAAGTAAAAGTGAAAGATAGTAAAGTCAATTCCCTGGGGACCTTATGACTTCTAGTTACTGTTTTTAATAGGAAGGGACTTCAAATAATGGCTGGAGTTATGGAAACAACTGGTAGGATTGTATCTTTGCTGCTGATCCATAAGGATTTGCTGAACACTAAGAGTTTGTCAAGGAGAGAATTTGTAGAGGGGACAATGGAAGTGATCATTTTTTAATGCAGGCTCTTGAATAAAAAATGAGCAGAAGAAGAAAGTTGGGAATGGGGCAAGTGCATAAAGCATTTGTCAGCTGTTCAGTGGGTATGCTAAAGTTAGAATTAAGATGGGGAATCCACACTGGTTTTCCATTTACCCAACCATGCTTGCATAATGCATTTTCTGACAAGAAGTAGTTGGATGAATGAAAAACCTAGTGTCAGAATGCCAAGAGCTCCCTTCTGGATGGAAGATGCATTAGGGAATGGGACTTGCTAGGTAATATGCCGTGAAACTGTAGAAAAGCTAAGCCAAGTCGTTGTCGTCGTAGGAGAAGTAGGAGTATAATCATTTAGTCAATTGCATTCGTTTAGTGCTTACTGTGAGCAGAGCGCTCAAAGAGTGCACTGCGTTTGGAAGAGTACACTGTAACAGACTTCATAAATACATCCCCTGCCCACAAGGAGCTTACTGTCCAGGACTTTTAGTATTTCCTGAGTATCGATGGGAGAAATAGCAGAGTATAGGATTGAGAAAGGGGATCCATGAGGAAAGATTTTACTCAGGCTATAGAAAAGAAAGCTATTGAGAGACCTCATTAAATAGATTCTTCCCTCATTTGGGCACCAGCTGATGGTTCTAAAACCTCCCTCCATGATTTTATGAGGAGTAGGACAAGTGTCTTCTCTACTACACATGGGATCAGTGTGTCTCTATTCCATGACACTCCCCACTCCTTTGGCCTTCTCTAGCCTCACTGCTCCAAGGAAGATTGGAAGTAAAGATATAGAGGATAAAAAGTAATCAATCGATTAATTAATCCATGGTATTTATTAAGCACTTACAATATGTGGAGCACTGTTTTAAGTGCTTGGTTGAGTACAGTACAGCATAATTAGTAGTAATTTTTCTTGCCGATAATGAGCTTACAGTCTAGAGGGGGAGACGGACATCTATGTGAATGAACAAGTAATTTATAATAGTATCGGGGAATGCATTGCATTCAATAAGTGCTCAAAACATTGTCAATACCATTACTATTATTACCACTATCCAAGTTGTAAGGGGCTAGTTGTGATTTTATCAGAAAACAAATGAAGAAAAATAATTTAAAAATTTCCACCCTTGGCAGCGTGTGTTGATAGAGCCTTCTTGAAATAAGCTAAAAGATCAAGCACAGTTCTGATCTTCAAATTTATTCAAGTATTTATCTAAGAAGTGTGGACAAAAGTTATTCCCACTCCACAGTAAAAATAAACTCTCATGTGTTGCAGAAAGATTGAAGAATCAAATAATTAATTATCAAAACCTGCATTCTGTAAGGAAGATTAAGTACAATAACTTGTTCCAAGAAGCCATACAAACTTTCTTCTGAAGACTTTGAAGGCTTGAAGTTAAGGCTCAATTCTTAAATCAGTCAAATGAATTACATATATTGAGTGCTTATTCTGGGCAGAGCACTGTATTAAGTGCTTTGGAAAATACAATAGATTTGGTCAACATGATTCCTGCCCTCAAGGAGCTTACAATCTACCCAGGGCTCAATAAACTTTCATTTATTTTTCTGGGATTTAATAATGATAATAACCATAATGATAATAATTCTGGTATTTGTTAAGCACTCACTATGTGCCAGGTGCTGTACTAAGTGCTGGAATGAATACAAGCAAATCAGGTTGGACATAGTCCCTGTCCCACATTAGGCTCACTATCTCAATCCCCATTTTACAGATGAGGTATCAGGCCCAAAGAAGTGAAGTCGCTTGCCCAAGGTCACAGAGCAGATGAGTGGTGGAGCTGGAATTAGAACACTTGACCTCTTGACTCCCAGGTGTGTGTTTTATCTAATTTCAGTGATTGGAAAACAGTTTTCAGTAGATGAATATTAAGAAAGGAAATAGAAATCAATTTTTGATTACAAATGATTTTTCTGGTACAATATGTCAGGTGTATACTGCATAAAGTTTTTCCAATTTTAAACACTCCAGGCAGATTTTCCTTCCCAAATGGAGTGGGCTCTTTTCTCTCACTCTGGCTCCATGCCTCAGTGGCTTTTCTGAAAAAAGATATCCATCAAGCACCTGAAATAGCTTTTTTTTTTTTTGTCAGCGGCTCTCACATCTCCCACAAGATGACCCATTCAATTGGCACCTCAAAAATCAGAACTGATGTTTACTTTAGACTGCCATGGTGGCACGGCAAGATTGAGAAGGAGGGAATAAAGGAGTGACATGAAGGAACCTTTTGGAAGAGAGAGAAGAGAACATTCAATCAGGTTTCCCCTCTTACCTGACCTCACCAATCTATTGCAACTCAGACCGCACATTTTGCTCTGCTAGAGCCAACCTGTTTACCTATCTCCAGCTAATTTTTCTCACTGTTAAACATTTGCACACATCCTTCTTCTGACCTGGAACTCCCTCCCTCCTTAACCAGCAGATGACCACTTTTCCAAGTACTTAGTACTTTTCCAAGTACTTAGCATGGCAAAGTTGTCGTTGTCTAATGCTGTCAAATCAGTTCGGACTCATAGCGCCGCTATGGACGCATCTCTCCCAGAATGTCTCACCTCCATCTGCAGTTGCTCTGTTAGTGGATCCAAAGAGTTTTCTTGGTAAAAATATGGAAGTGGTTTACCATTGCCTCCTTCCGCTCAGTAAACCTGAATCTCCATCCTTGACTCTTTCCCATGTCGCTGCTGCCCAGCACAGGTGAGTTTTGTCTTGTAGCATATGACCTTCCACTCACTAGTCACTGCCTAAGCTAGGAATGGAGTGAGTTGGTCTCTGCTTGACTCTCCCTCTCATAGTCAAGACTGGTAGAGGACTGGAAACTCCCCAGGTGCAACCCTGAGAGGTGTGTGGCACAGATAATGCTTGATAAATATCATTGATTGATTGAAAGGGAAATGATGTATTATCAGTAACTGGTAGACTTTAATCCAGATTCCCATGTGTTCCACAAGAAGCATAGCAATTTCAATATTTTAGCCCTTCTCAGTAACAAAAATCAAATATTTAAAACTGCCAAGTTTTCCTCAATCTCAAACCAGTTATTTATATTTCCTGGACTTCCTTTTTCTTTTAAGTATCTGGAACTAACCTTCTCTGCATTAGGTACCTTCTTCACTGAAGACTCAGCTTTCAGTACTATAATCAAAACCAATCAATGAGAATCAGAGAGCTTCAGATCTTCCTCATTTCCACCTCCCAGTCAACTCCCACAACCTGAACCATGGACAGCTTAGATACCATTTTATACCTGCCTCAGTATCACAGAGACAAACATTAAATCTTCTCTTCAGAAAATATCAAAATTTCTTCAGAACATTCTTGATTGAGAGGTACTGTAGTTCTAGGGTCTCAAGATATCAGAGGTGATTATGAAGAGTCCTGGTGAACATATACATCTATCTCACAATTCAGCAGGGTAGTGTTTCTGGAAAATGTGTTGTCTTCTAAGTGCTTGTAGTGTGGAGTATGTTATCCTACCTACCCTTTCAAACAGTAAATTAGGTTTTACTCAAGAACCTCTGGAAATGAAATGTGCAATTTCCTTATGTGTTATAAACTGCAGTGATACATTTCACAAAACAATCATTAAAATAATTGAAAGCATCATCACAATACTGAATAAATGAATAATCTTGGGAGAAGGGTAGTCTGTCAGATATTCATATAAGTCTTTGCAGGAGGCTGCAGAAAACTCATAATATGCCGACTGGGCTAATGGTTTTTCAAAGGAAGGATTTAGTGAAGAATTTGTCCAATTTAAGCCAAACAGCAGTCAATTTGTAAAGCATCTTAGAAAAAAGCCTTTGCTTTGTATGAACACTGGCACATTTTAGAACCTTCTCTCCATTAAAGTTGTCTTCCATAATTTTGATACATCTACTTACTTTCCCAGACTTTAGTGAAAAACTTTGAAATCCCATTTTAGCCAGTAGTGGAGAAACCATAAAGTCTTCTTCATATGGTTTGGCATCTGCTGATAATCTAATGGATTATCTAAATTCAATTAAGTCCTCATCAGATAATAATTCTCTGAATGAAATCCAATTTGCTCCTCAACATCTCCATCATACAATAATAATAATGATAATTGTTGTATTTGTTAAGTGTTTATTATGTGTCAAGCACTACACACAGTAAGATACAAGATAATCAGGTTGGAAACAGTCCCACATAGGATCCCAGTACAAGTAATTAATAACCAATATTAATCTAAATTAAACTGCCTTTCCAATTAAATTACCTTCCCAAGGAGGGGTATGCCTTTGGTGAAAGGACTAACCACTGCATCTTCCTCCAAGGCTAATTTCATTCATATTTTGATTGGAGTGAAATGGCATTCTCATGCTCACCGTAAAGGGAAAATTGAACTTAGAAAAATACTTTTTTTCCATTAGAATATGCAAATATTATTGAAAAGTCAAGAATCTGGTGAATGACCCTAGTGGCAACTTACTGTCAACCAGTGACAACATTAGCCCCACAAGACAGGATTTATGCTTCCTTTTGAACAAACTGCAGTTTACTCAAATACTTCACTGTTTTTCTTTTTTCCACATATCCTCTAAATCAATGGTATTTAATTAATCAGTGGTATTTACTGAGTGATAACTGTGTGCAGAACACTGATCTAAGCATTTGGGAGAGAACAATACAATGAAGTTGATAGATATATTCCCCGCCCTCAACCATCTTACTGTCTAGAGGGGGAGACAGACATTAACATAAATAAATAATTTACAGACAGGTTTTACAAGAATTTATAGTCTTTTCTGATACTATTTCAAATTTTCTTAGCATCAAAGAGCAGGTCAATAAGACTGAAAAATGCTAAGGGAAAGAAAGCTCTTCCACCTTCTATAAGGTTCTTTGCTAAATTTCCTTCTGGTATTGGCTCACACTAAAATGCCGTGGGATTTTTGTTTTTGTTTTTAATGGCATTGGTTAAATGTTTACTATGGTCCAGGCAGTGGTCTAGCTGGGATAGATACTTGTTCATTAGGTAGGATACTGTCTCTTTCCACATGGGGCTCACCATCGCAATCCCCATTTTACATATGAGGTAACTGTGGCACAGAGACTTGCTCCAGGCCACACAGCAAACAAGTGTCAGAACCAGGACGAGAACCCAGGTCCTTCTGACTCACAGGGCCATGTTCTATCCACCAGACCATGCTGCTTCTTGGTTCTTCTGTAACCCCAGGATTGCCATTTTTCAGGGAGGGGTTGGGAGCAGGAAGCTGAAAGTGGGAGGTATCTTTTGGGGAAGTGTGAAAATCCCAGTAACCCAAGGACCTTATTCAGTAGTCATCCCTTCTACAGGACAGTGCTGCCATGGTTACTGATGCTATGGCAACTCGGTGTCAGGTGCCACAGATAAATGTGATTGGTGTTCCTCTTCCTTTTAATTGCAGACTACCATTTATATCCTGTGTGGCTGAAAATATGTCACATCTCATTTTTGATCGATACTGACCTTCTTAACAATCAATTCTGGTTTAAGAAATCACATATTGAACAGCAACCACTAAATAGTGTGCTATAAATGTCCCAGTAGGTAGCTATTTTTCCTCTGGAGACATTTATTTATTGACATTAGCTACTTCTTCAACACTTGTCATTATCAATCATGAAATCTTTACTAGACAGATTTAGCTATCATATGAGCTTTGCTGTAGATGTTGTTGTTGGTTTTTTTCCCTTGAATAGCTCTTATCAGGTGGTTCATTCACTATATGTTTTAAGAACTAAAATTTCAAAGCTATTTCAATGCCTAGTAGTCATTTCAGTCTATCCCCAATTCTTTTATTTTGTGCGTACATACATGATTTAATTAATAGATACCAAAGCATGTGATCAGCTCGGGTATCATTATTAAGCAGGTCATCCAACTCTTGACTATTTGGGAGATAACTCTTTGAAAACTAAACCCGGAGTTGCGGAAAAATACCAGTCTTTTTCATCTGATATCTGCATAGCAGCAATATGTAGCACTGTGTTTCCACTGTTGCTATTTAAAAGAAAATAGCTTTTAGATGCTATCTGGTCTTTCTTGAATTTGCCGATGAATATATACTATTGAATATATTCAATAATCCTGAGATGTCATCTTTCCATGAAAGGAACAGATTTGGACTTTTCAATGCAGTTCAAAATGAGCAAAATTTTATTCTTTTTTCTGATTTCAAAAGAAGTTTGTGCATTTAAAGGAAGATAAGTTAAAGCAAAATTCCAGCAAGGAAAATTTCCATAACTTTACTTTCTCAAGTTGAATGATATTTCATACACATTAATAGAAAGTTTTGAATGGGTGTGATTCTCATAACTTTATAATTTCTGTCAAATTTAATCCCATATACAGTAATACTTAAAATCTATGATAAAACTTGGCTAGAATCACTGCATTTGAGTGATTATGTTTATAAAAGTGTAATGAAAAAGCATAAATATAACCGCATGAAATAATAATATCAGACACTAAGAGAGTGAAAAATCAGTAACATTTCTGGGTTCTTATAACTATTTAATCAATTTAAATGTATCATTCAACAACAACAAATATTAAACTTTTATTAATTGATGGAGAATTTAATGAATTTTACACTGTTCAGACAGGATCCTTTCAGAAGTTTACAATCTAATGAAATAAGATGAATAACAAGCAAGTATGTTTTTATTACTATCTTTGTATTTTCACTTTGATTAATTATTTTTTATGTACCTTCGTTGGGGGGTGCTGGGAAAGGAGCATCAACTTCACTCATGATTCAGACTAAGTGTTAGTAAGGAAAGTTTCAGGCTTTGAAGAGAGGTGTGAATTAAAGGAAAATGTTGGGGAGAGGATGTAAAGAAGAAGTTGTTCTAAATATGAGGCAGGTAGAAAGATGAACAGAGAGCTGTTTGAACACAGGGATTGTGTTTATCAGTTGTACTCTCTCAGGTACTCAGTACAGTGTGCTAGTTAGTGTTCAATAAAGACCACCAGCTGATTGTTTGAAGAGCAGGACAACTGTATCCTACAAGTCCCATACAAATGCCAGAGAGTTGGCTTATTCTGCCAGCTATCTGGATGGAACAGCACTGACTCCAGTGAGGGAAAGAGCCAATCCCATGAATTAACCATACATAATTTGGGCCAGCATTTAGGAGTAGTTTAGAAGCAGGTTGGCTTAGTGTAAAGGAGATGGGCCTGGGAGTCAGAGGATCTGGGATCGAATCCCAACTCCTGCCACTTGTCTGTTGTGGGACTTTGGACAAATCTAACTTCCCTTTCTCAGTTTGTTCATCTATAAAATAGGGATAAAAAATCTGTTCTCCCTCCTCCTTAAACTATGAGCTCCATGTGAGATGGAGACTGCATATGAAATTATCTTGATTCTCTCCCAGTGAATGGCAGAAAGTAAATGCTAACAGATACCATAATCATTATTAGTTCTTCTTATAAAGAAGGATCAGCTCAGGCCCCCTGACTTAAGGGGCTTGGGGACAATCCTCCAGGGAGAATGAAGAGGTAACTGACAGTCCCAAGAATCCTTTGAAGCTGAAATTAAAAGCCAGGGCCTCTGACTCTCAGACACAAGCTCTTTCCACTAGGCTAGGCTGCTTAAATTATCATTTAAATAATCTCTGCTTCAGTTTCCTCATCTGTAAAATCACCTAGATACCTGTGTTCCCTCCTAGAGAGACTGTGAACCCCCTCTGGGACAAAGAACATATTTTAACCTGACTATCATGTGTCTTCCCCCAGTATAGTGCTTCATACATGGTAAGCACTTACTCAGCTTACTATGTTTATCAAGAGGTAGATTGTGGGTGAAAGGTTAGTGGTGAGGTAGACAAGATGGAGATGAAAATTCAGCTAGAAAGAGATCTAAAACTACAGGTAGATTCATTTATCGATTCTATCCTTGTTCCCAATTTACCAGGGATAACTGAAAGTTGACTGCATAGTTGTTATTTTGCCTTTATTTATGTGAGGGCTAAGTGTGTGTCATATTTCCCTGTTAATTCAACTATCAAGAGACTTTAGTGGAGAAGGCACATAGTGTGGCAATGTAGAAAAATGTACAGTGAAATTGTTTAGCGCTAAAAGGTTGGCTCTGGCATATTATTGGATTCTCAGTTCATTAAAATGAAGATGAATAATAGCAGGCACTAAGCCAACAGAGAGAAATGCATTCATTAGGTGAATGAAAACAAGCAAGTATTCAAAAAAAATCCAGGATACACAAATAGAGCAGCTAGAAAACTTGGAGAGTTTTTATTTCTGTGTTTTCTTGTGGATAATGTCGCTCTTTTGAAATAACCTACAATCAATATATCGAAAAACGGCCTCCAAGCTGTCAAGATGACTTAATGTCAAGCTTCTAAAGAACAGAGAAACATGCAAGATGCTCTCTGATAACTCTGCAGTGGAGTCCTTTTGAAAAGCAGCACTTGGGCCTTATAATTAGTGTGATTATCTGAGACTCACTCTACCAGGCTATATCTAATAATAGTAATAATGTTGGAATTTGTTAAGCACTTACTATGTGCAGACCACTGTTCTAAGCCCTGGGGTAGATTTACAGGGTAATCAGGTTGTCCCATGTGAGGCTCAGAGTCTTAATCCTCATTTTACAGATGAGGTAACTGAGGCACAGAGAAGCTAAGTGACTTGTCCACTGTCACACAGCTGACAGGTGGTAGAGCTGGGATTCGAGCCCATGACCTCTGACTCCCAAGCCCGTGCTCTTTCCACTGAGCCATGCTGCTTCTCTAGACTAGAAATGAGGCCTAGAACTCACCAAAGCCACGTCTATGGAAAGTGACTCCACAATTAAAGAACTACATGGATTGCTGGTATATTCCAGCTCACATTGGAACACGCTATGCTCAGGTCTCCACTCTACTTAACCTTGAATCCCACTGCACTCTTCAAGTAGTGTAGCTTAGTGGCAAGAGTAGAGGTTTGGGCATCAGAGGACATGGGTTCTAATCCCGGCTCCACCACTTGTCTGCTGGGTGGCCTTGGGCAAACCACTTAACTTCTCTGTGCCTCAGTTACTTCACCTGGAAAATGGGGATTAAGACTGTGAGCCCCATGTGAGACAATCTGATTACCTTGGATCCAACCCAGTGTTAAGAACAGTGCTTGGCACATAGGAAGCGCTTAACAAATACCATAATAATAATTAAGTATTGCCCCATTGTTCTGCTTCTATCGAACAAACTCCGCAAATGGCGTATCTACCACGGCCCTTTATTCCCTTCATTTTTCTTGTTGACTCATTTTCATAGCCCGTACTCCATTGAGACTATATCCTCCCAGGTCATCTGTGACCCACTGCTTCCAAATCTGGTAGTCTCCTCCATAGAAGAGGGATGATAATGAGTCATTCCACAGAGTCAGACAAGCTATAGTGACTGACAGTAAATTTGAAGAAAACTGCAGTTAAGTAACAGTCTCGATCCAGTAAACCATAAACCAAATTTTCACAGGGACCAGAATCTCCTACTTTGGTCGATAAACAGAGAAATGTAAAGCTGCATGAAGAAGACCTTCCTTTGGAAGATAACCACCATAGGTCAGTGACATTAGGGTGGAAAAAACTATACCAAATTAAAGACCAAACATCTGTGGCCCAAGTGAAGTGGTCAAAATTGGCCTATCTCTGAATCTCCATCCACTATAACATTTTATGTTTTATGCAAAGCTTTAGAAATAAGTTGGAACAATTGTGAAATCAGCTGCTAATGACCACATTGGGAGAAAATCAGACAAAGTCCTTAATAAAATGATTCCTAACATCTAACACATTTACAGTTTTTGATGATAAGTGCCTTGTCTCTAAGAATCACAATGGAAACAAAAAATTCAATTAATGTTTTTTACTGAGCACCTATTGCATGATGAGCATTATGCAAAGGGCTTGGAAGAAGGGTGCAATAAAGATAGAAGATGTCTTTAATTATGTTTCAGGCACATATGAACAGCAGTTTTTCTTAAGCACAAAACCAAAATGTCATGAATTTTTCTTGTTTTTTCTTTTTTTCTATTTGGAGAGGTTTCAAAAGAGTCTCTCTAGTTTGTGAATTCCCAACTTCATAAGAGATTTGGGGCTTAGTATTCATATTCTCATAACTAGGTTTTTCAAAGAATCATAACCGAACTATTCATTATTTATACCACAGATTTAATTTTGAAACAAGCAAACTGACTTAAGGGTGTTTTGTGCAGTTCTTTGAGAGGGAATCTACGGAGAATGAAGTAAGAAATTCTATTCTAAAAGAAAACACTTGAAAATTCTGAAAGCTTTGGAGTTATATGGTAGAAAGCAATCCAATTTATTTAATTTATATCAAAGTCTCCAGACATATATAGATCATTTCTTTGGTGAGTCAAGGTGAATAAAGAAGCAACCTCTAGGAGTATAATTCTTGAGCAGAATACTCCATCTTTTGAGCTTTTGAGATGTCATTAATTTTACCCTGGGAATACTAACTATATCTGCCCTTTCCTCATAAAGCACCAGTGTGTGTCATTTACAGTGGTTCTTGAGCTGAATATTTGCAAATTTGGATCAAGACTTTCCTCCTGACTTTCATCACTTCTTGCTTCCTGTGAAAATTGTAGGGATGCTGGTAGTACAAGGGTCTATCCCATCATCATCAGTCAATCAATCCATCATATTTATTGAATGCTTATTGAGTGCAGAACATTACATAAAGTGCTAGGGAGAGTATGATGTAGACACAGTTTGTAGACACATTCCCTGTCCACAAGAAACTTACATTCTACAGGGAGATACAGACATTAATATAAGAAGCAGCATGGTCTATTCATAAAACATGAGCCTCGGAGTCTAGTCCTGACTCTGCCACTTGAATGCTATATGATTTCGGGCAAGTCACTTCACTTCTCTGGGCCTCGGTTCCTTCATCTGTAAAATGGGGATTAAGCCTGTGAGCTCCTTGTGGGACAGGGACTGTGTCCAACTTGATTAGTTTGTATTGCTATCTGCCCCACACTTAGAACAGGGCCTGTTAAGAAATATCACTTAATGTGAAGAAATATCACAAAAATGTGAAGGAACAAATTATGAATATGTACACAAGTTTTGTGGTGCTAATGGTGGGTGAATGACAGGTGGAAATCCAAGTGTAAGGGCAATGCAGAAGGGAGTGTAAGAAGAGGAAATGCCTAGAAAAAACATTGTCAAGTTTATACCAGAATATTATTTAGATCCTAAATTCAATTCAATTTGATTGCATTTATTGATCACTTACTGTGTGCAGAGCACTGTACTAAGTGCTTGGGAAAGCAATAAAGAGACACAATCCCTGCCCACAGTGAGCTCACAGTATAGACATCAGTACAAGTAAACAGACATAAATATAAATAAATAAAATTACAGATATGTACATAAGTGCTATGGGGCAGGGAGGGGGGGAAGAGCAAAGAGAGTGAGTCAGGATAATATGGAAGGGAGTGGGCAATGAGGAAAAGTGGGGCATGGTCTGGGAAGGCCTCCTGGAGGAGATGTGTCTTCAGTAAAGCTTTGAAGGGGGGGAGAGTAATTGTCTAGTGGATTTGAGGAGGAAGGGGCATTCCAGGCCAGAGGTAGGATGTGGTCAGAGAAAAGGCAGGAGAGATCAAGGCCAGAGTGGCCAGAAATATTCCAAGTCTCCATGGGGCCAACTTCCTGTAGCTGTAGAATCTGGGTCTCACAAAACCCACACGCTATATTCCACACAATTCTTTCTGTCAAAGGAAGAGACAGTGGGTGGGAGATTTTATGGACCTCAAGCCTCCAGATTAAAAAATGACCCTATGGGTGATAAAATCGAATTCCTGTGACATGTGACTCAGAATTTACCTTACCTAGGCAATATTATCAGCTAGACAGTCAGTCGATGTTATTTTTTGAGTGCTTACTGTATGCAGAGCACTGTACTAAGCACTCAGGAGAGCAAACAGCAAGACTACGAACAGACACATGCCCTGCTCACAACAAATTTACAGTCTGAGCAAAGCTCTGGTGAAATGTGGTAAGGTAACAGAAGTTGAAAACTGGAAAATGCCCATCCAAGTCAGAAATAGTGTTTATGCTAAAAAAGGCTATACGTGAGGAATGCAATGGCTTTGGAATATGGGGGGTGGGGGAGTGGGGGGGAAGTCAGTGATTTCTCCTAAAAGAAGCACTATACGCTGGGATGTTAAAGGTGATTTTCTTATGATGGAGAGCATTTAAACATTTTTGACCACTGCTATTCTTAAGCCATATGTACTGCAAATCTCTCTCCCTCTCTGCTCCATAATACATTCTCATAGAATTACCTTGTTTTCTTTCTAAAGCATTCCAGAGGGTTGTATCCATATGCCTGGTGTTAGCAGGGATTGTCTCTCTTTATTGCTGAGTTGTACTTTCCAAGTGCTTAGTAGAGTGCTCTGCACACAGTAAGCACTAAATAAATAGGATTGAATGAATAAATAAACTAAGGTTGGAGGGCATTCAAATTCTCCTCTCTGCTTAATTCCTAGCTTTTATTCTTATACTGCAAGGATCAGGGAATGTGTCTATTTCCCACCTGTGTGCTCTTTTCCCAGTGCTTAGAACAGTGCTCTGCACGTAGTTTGTACTTGATATATACAATTCCTACTAATAATAATAATACTATAACTACTATTACTATTATTACTTTATCACTATGGAAGTTCATTCATTCATTCATCCATTCAGTCATTTGAATTTAGTTTCTGTATTGGGTACACAACATTGTCCTAGTGCTTAGGAGCATGTAATAAATGTAAAAACAATTGTCCTCATCTCAACAAGTTTACCAATGTAATTAATTATTTAACATAAATTTTCACAGATAAATGGTCATTTCCTTCTGGAAAATTGAAAGAGACCTGATCTACTTAGTAGAGTTGAAAGAGAATTGGGGATCAATTATTTGGGCTTAATTTCAACTTCTGTCACCCTTTTTTGGAATTACCTGATTCTAAAATCATTTTAGAATTAATAATAATGTTGGTATTTGTTAAGCGCTTACTATGTGCCGAGCACTGTTCTAAGCGCTGGGGTAGACACAAGGGAATCAGGTTGTCTGAATCATCTATGGATCACATAATCAATCCTCACCATGATGATCCTAAAACAAAATGAAAACACAGGTTTCAGAAATCTATTTTACAGAAAGCAGAGTCAATTTCCTTAATTGTAAATATTCCGCAAATCTCATGAACATTTTCCGATGAATTTGGCTGGAGAATAGCAAGGAAAAATAAAACAAAGTAATATTTTCTTAATCTATAAAAATAAGAAAGTTGGAAGATTATTAAAAAAAATCAAAGTTGGCTAGTGGCAGCATGTGCTAGATAAACACTAACACATAAACACCTTGGGATCATATCACATTTTTCATAACATATAATTCAATTATAAATGATTTAAAGTTCCAGTACACAATAATACTAGCACATGCCAATATGTAATTACATTGTGTGTTACATCTAAAAAGCAATATGTCTCTGACATTTCCAACCCACATAACAAAAACAAAACTGGCAATGTTAAATTTTTAAAGTTTGCTTTCTTTCATCATATAAAATTTATCTATTTTAAATACACTGAAGGCACTGATTATGAGTGTTAGTTAGTAATTCCTTCAGGGAAAATGTGAAGTAATTAAGCAGAGGTGAAAATATTTTGAAAAAGAAACATTTTTGAAGCTTCTATCATAATTTAAGAATCTATAGACTATATGAGTATTGATAATAATTCAGGATCACTGAAGTTTAGTAATTAGATTTCTAAAAATAGTGAAAAGAATGTCTTGGAGTGACTATGTGATTTTACCTTAAAAGTATATCAATCAATCAATCAATTGATGATAGTATTGAGCCCTTACTGTGTGCAGAGCATTATATTAAGTTCTTAGGCGAGTACAATGAAATGGAATTGGTTGACCCATTCCCTGATCACATATAGCTGGTTACTTCACAGTATAGTTTCAAAATAATTGCAAGACTTCTTTTGATTGCAGCGTGGTCTAATGCACAGAATATAGGTCTGGGAGTTGGGGGACTAGAGTTCTAATTTTGACTGTCAGGTGTCTGCTGGGTAACCTTGGACAAGTCACGTAACTTTTCCGTGCCTCAGTTTTCTCAACCGTAAAACAGAGATTAAATGCCTGTTCTCCTTCTACTTTGATTGAGAATGCCATGTGGGACTGGGACTCTGTAAACCTGATTAACTGAATTGATACCCTCTAGAGTTTAGAACAATATCTGGCACATAGTAGCACTTGACAGACACCACATTTTAAAAATTATTATCATAATGATGATGATGATGACATAACAGATGACCCTTGGTCCACTTATGCAGGCCTGAGAGTCCAAGAATCTGCATGAAGAAATTGATTAGTGTTTACTCTTGGTAGGTGATTCAGTTCCATTGGCATTCTCTCATTCCTCCAAGTCATGTTGTGGATTCAAACAAAAGAACACCTAATTCATCAGTTTGTTTTCCTAGTAACTCTGGTTTCATCTCTGTGTAATTTATTAAGTACTTGGTAAATCGAATCCTTTGAAGGGTAGGTCTGCTTTTCCAACATAATTCAGCAGAAGTGTATTGATGTCCCCCACTGACTTGAAATAGATAAAAATGTATCCTCCACTTGAGTATCTACAAGAACAAGAGCATACCTGTATCTGTGTGCTTACCCCATGTTCAGGATCTAACAAGTAATATTGTCATTTAACTTTCAGGAATTTCAGCATCTTATTTTACCTCCCAAAGTGACAAATTTATTCCCAGGAGACAATTTGCATAAGGAAAGGATCTGACTGACTGACAACCAGTGAAGAATCATACTATTAGCACCTTCACCCCTGTTTCTATAAAGTCTTCTGTGTGCTCAGTTTTCCTGTAGAATCTCTGATAATAATAATAATAATGATGGCATGTGGTAAGCGCTTACTATGTGCAAAGCACTGTTCTAAGCTCTGGGAGGATACAAGGTGATCAGGTTGTCCCACGTGGGGCTCACAGTCTTCATCCCCATTTTACAGATGAGGTAACTGAGGCACAGAGAAGTGAAGTGACTTGCACAAAGTCATACAACTGACCAGCAGCGAAGCTGGGATTTTAATCCATGACCACTGGCTCCCCAGCCTGTGCTCTTTCCACTGAGCCACACTGCTTCTCAAGTCCTTTAAGTCGTTTAAATTGATGATGTTAACAAATGCCTAGAATCAAAAACATTAATAATAATAATGTTGATATTTGTTAAGCGCTTACTATGTGCAGAGCACTGTTCTAAGCGCTGGGGGAGACACGGGAGAATCAGGTTGTCCCACATGGGGCTCACAGTCTTAATCCCCATTTTACAGATGAGGTAACTGAGGCCCAGAGAAGTTAAGTGACTTGCCCACAGTCACACAGCTGACAAGTGGCAGAGCTGGGATTCGAACTCATGACCTCTGACTCCAAAGCCCATGCTCTTTCCACTGAGCCACGCTGCTTCTCTAAATTAATGCCTCTAAAGTGATTCTGTTCGTGATTTCCATGGGCTTAATTCCAAGAATTTAAAGATGGAAATTCAGCCCTAAGCATAAACTCATTGTCATCTGTTCATAACCTTCTAGGCTTTAGGGTGAATGTGGTTGACCTGGCTATCAAAAAGTATGACAGAGATTTATATCCAGTGATGGTAATGAATCATGAGGGCACAATACTTGATATGTGAAGAGGCTGGATGTTAGTACAAGTAAGGTTTGTAATGTTTGTAAGGTACTGCCTTAAGGTAATGTCCATCAAGAGACTATATAGAGAATTACAGTAAATAGCCTTCTCTTAATCGCATAGCTTCTTCCAACTATCACCCCATCCTTTTGTTCCCATCCCTATCCAAACACTTGGAATGGTTCACATACACTGATGCCTTAATAATAATAATAGGAATAATAATGATATTTCTTAAGCACTTACTATATGTCAAGCATTGTGCAAGTGTCAAGGGAGATACAAAGTAATCAGATTAGATCAGCCCCTGTCCCACATGGGGCTCACAGTCTAAGGGAAGAGAGAATAGTTTTGGAATCTCTGTTTTACAGATGAACAAAAGAGGCATGGAGAAGCTCAGTAAGTTGTCCAAGGTCACACAGCAGACAAGTGGCAGGGCTGAGTTTACCACCCAAGTTCCCTTCACTACCAAATTGTTGTATATTCACTTTGTTCCTCTCCAGCAAACTCTCTTCTTAATCTACTACAATCAAGTTTTCACTTCACTAACACTGTACTAAATTCCTGGTATTTAGTGGTGGTATTTAGTAAATGTTTACTATGTGCCAAGCACTGTAGTAGATTCAGTATACGCAGACCAGACACAATTCCTATCCAAAATGAAGCTCACAATCTAAGTGGGAGAGGAACAGTTATTGAATCACCACTTTACAGATGAGGAAATTGAGGCACAGAGAAACTTGCCCTGGTTCCCATGGGAGGCAAGTGATGGAGCCGGATTAAAACCTAGGTTTTCTGACTCCCAGGCCCATGCTCTTTCCACTAAATCACACTGCTTCCCCAAAGGACTACTCTGATCCCTGCCCTGAAGGGGTTTTCAATCTCCTGGGAGAAACAAACATTAAAATACATCACAGATTAGGCAAGCAGCAAAATAGGGCCCAAAGTCAAGAGGAATATATCTCCCAATCCTAACCAACTGTGCTGCTGATACAAACTGCAGGGATTGGTTTACTGATTACTGATTCCTTCTCCTACTCTATGAGGGATGATGGTCTACCCATTCACTTTAAACTTTATTTCACAGTTTTACCCTTTGCCTTTCTAGGTAGGATATTGTCTGATATCCTATATTCCCCATTCAAGAGCTGAGACCTGCCAACCTTCTACTCTCACACTCCTAAAATCACAATCTTCTCATCACATATATTCATCATAAAACAGGTTGTAGAGATGAGGGAAAGTGGCACTGCAAGAGTTAAAGTCTTGGCTCACA
This sequence comes from Ornithorhynchus anatinus, assembly GCF_004115215.2. Classification (NCBI taxonomy): domain Eukaryota; kingdom Metazoa; phylum Chordata; class Mammalia; order Monotremata; family Ornithorhynchidae; genus Ornithorhynchus; species Ornithorhynchus anatinus. The sequence continues at coordinate 33,480,055 of NC_041745.1, forward strand.
GCTAAACTCTGTTCTTAGGATTCTGGGGGTGGATCCATTTGGAGTCTGGATAATTAGAAATTGGGAACTAAAGATTTTTCTCTTGAAGTTCATAAAAGACAAAGTCCTAGAATGACAGGAGTTATTTATCATTGATTTAGTACCCAGGAGAATTTGCACGATGTTTTTTGGTTTTTTTCATTTCCATCTGCAGCAACTTTCCTTGATTTTTCTGAGATGAATTTAGTCAAAATTTTTAGGAGAAAAGGGGAATTTATTTCTCCTTGAAAAAATTGTTTTGGAAAAAAATATTCAAACTGACACATCAGGGGTAATTAGTACTCCCTGCTATCAAAATACATCGTCCTGCTTTGCAAGCACACCTTGTTCCTCATTAACCAAATTATGTTCAGGTCATACATCATATCTCTGACAATAATGCAACTTTCATGCTTAATTGGTTAAATAATGTGTAATTAATGTCTAGTGATGGAATTATAGTACTTTGCTGTGAAACTGTTTTAACCACCAGCAACCACAGCATTTGTCTGACAGAGACCAGAATGCTTTTTGATCTCCCACAGTGTGAAAGAACCCTCAGATGAAATGTAGCATTTGTTCACCGTATGAAAGAATACTCCAGATGCGGAAAGCACCACTGCTGCAAAACTGTAAAAGGCAATCAGCATAATTCTAGACTCTTTTAACAAAAGGGACAGTATTTCTGAAAGCAGTATAATCTTTGCATAGAACAAACTAAATGATAAATTGCTGCTAAATGGGAAGATTGAAAGGCTTGACATACAGAAGTTAATGGAATTTATATCATATTATGAAGTATTTATAATCATAAAGAGAATATTACTGATTCCCACCAAACTGAATATCAAGGATATTTTTGAAGTGAAACAAATTAAAGGTATTAATAGTTGTAGCTGAATTTCATCTCTAACCTTTTCTGATTTATTCCTATTATTGTAATTATTGTACGGAAAGACATGTTGGGCTTTAAATTGCATTGATTGTGAAGTATGAAATTTAGGTAAAATTAGTTTTGTGGTTTTAGCTATCTTCTGTGAAAGTTCAACTTTTTATTTTCCCCATTTTTGATTTTAATAGCTATTCTAGCTTATAGAGTGCTTACCTTTAAGTCACACCATAGAAGAGAAAATATGTAAAATTGCATGAAAGAGAATAAGGGTGAAATTTCACAAAATGCTGTGGGGGTTGTGGATACACTTCTGAAATGCTCCTCCAGAGACAAAAGGAGGGATGCGGGCTGGGGGAATACCAAATTGCTGCAAGAGAAGTGGAGCAGAGATCATGGAATGTCTCATTTCCCTCTTTTCTGATTCCACCCCCTTGTCATTAGGCCAGTGATTAATAATAATAATGATAATGATGGTATTTGTTAAGGGCTTACTACTTGCTGAGGACAGTTCTAAGTGCTGGGGTAGATAACGATGTATTCAGGTTGTCCCCCATGGAGCTCACAGTCTTAATCTCCACTTTACGGAAGAGGTAACTGAGGCAAAGAGAAGCTAAGTGACTTGCCCAAAGTCACCCAGCGGACAAGTGGTGGAGTCGGGATTAAAACCCACCTCCTTTGACTCCCAAGCCCATGCTCTTGCCACTAGGACACACCGCTTCTCTACATACTACATAGTTTAAACCAGTATAACACTGGAGGAGATTAGATGAGAAGCAGCGTTGGTTTAGCAGAAAGAGTATGGGCTTGGGAGTCAGAGGTCGTAGGTTCTAATCCCAGCTCTGTCACTTAGCTGTGTGATTTTGGGCAAGTCTCTTAACTTCTCTGTGCCTTAGTTACCTCATCTGTAAAATGGGGATTAAGACTGTGAGCCCCACAAGGGACAACCTGATTACCTTGTATCTACCTAGGGCTTAGAACAATGCTTGGCATATAGTAAGCGCTTAACAAATGCCATCATCATCATCATAAGGCAACTGTTTATAGTTGGTCAGTGAGTAAATTGTATTAATTGAACACTTACTGCATGCAAAGCTGCTAAGATCTTGGGAAAGTACAACAGACATATTCCTTCCCCACAAACAACTCACAGTCTAGAGGGAGTGTATGCACTCACCTGGAAGGAATTGTTCCGATAAACTGATTATAATTCAAAATGTTGCCAGTCTCTCGTGGCACCCAAACAAGTTATTTGTTCAAGAGGTATAAAAATGGAATCATTCATGAATAGCCCCTTCTGCACTGAATTTCCTAATATAGTATAGCAGGTAGTATGTCCTGAACTAGAAAGATAATAAATGCTAGTGAAATCAGGTCAGAAGCCACAAGATGGAGTGGAGGCCTGAATTGGAGACAAAGTAAATAATCAGATGGTTAGAGATTAGACATAGACAATGGAGAGGCCTCAAAGTACCCAAAGACTTTAAGTAATTGCTCCCATCACCTAAATCACCACCATTGTTTCCTAGCATTATGACTATATTGAAGATTGAGTGGCCAGAATATAAGGGAAGCAACCTGATACCTGAATATGTAGATCACCTTTCAACAGGAAGCAGGATTTGGGAAGGAGTGTTTAAATGACACTTGCAGAATTGGAATGTAAAAGTCTTTGGTCCTTAATTGCTGTACTATTCCCAGATGATTTTAGTCATGCAAACAACAGTATCCACCACAGAATGGTGGTAAATAGATACTGGTTGATGGTGTTTACACCTTTCAGAATCTCTTCACAAGGTGTAGATTCTAGTTTATTACAGAATAATACAGTAATTTGTGACTTGGTAGTTCATGCCTGTTTAGTTGGGAGGGTAAAATATTTAGATATCCATATTGTTTTAGTTATTTACTCTTTATAGAAGACATAGCAAGTGTTTGTTGATTTATATCTGAGGTAAAAGTATGCTCTCTCCTGTGTAAGCTTAAACTCTAAGTTATGGGTATTGCTTTACACCGACAGAGAATAAATGAGAGTGAATAAAACGTTAGAGGTGGTAGTCATCATTTAAAGGGTTCCTAGAAAAGGTGAATAGAGTGGGTATGAAAGTGATAGATTATTTTCTCTGAGAGATAGGCTTTCTCTCTCCGAGTCCATTTCTTGGTGAGGGAAGAGAATACGGCTGTTCGTGGATTGTGAAAAAAGAATGCAGAGTTTTACGTTGGGATGATATCTATGGATACACTACTAGAACAATCAGAGACAGGGCATAGTGGAGAGATGTGTCCAGGGAATCGCTATGGGTCGAAGATGACTCGACAAAATAAGACAAGATGAGATACCTACTGTTTTGACCAATGCTTAGTTCTGCTGTGAAACCAAGACTTCTTAATGGAAGGCAGAGAGGAGGTTTTTTTCCTTTTTTTTAAGGTACTTATAAAGCGATTATTTTGTGCCAGTCACTGTACTAAACTCTGGGAGTAGATACAAGCTAATCATGCTGGACACAATCCGTGTCCCACATGGGGCTCATAGTCTAAATTGCCATTATACAGATAAGGTAACTGAAACAGAGATTTAAGTGACTTGCCTAAGGTCACACAGCAGACAAGTGGCAAAGTCAGGATTGGAACCCTGGTCCTCTGACTCTCAGGCCCGTGTTCTTCCCACTGGGCCATGCTACTTCCCACAGGCAACACTACTTCCCACAAGGTTGAACTCCTGTGGTCAGGGAACATGTCACCTCGATATTCTCTACTTTCCAAGTGTATAGTACAGAGCCACAAACATACACTTGCTTAGTACAGTGCATCAAATGGGTGCCCAATAAATGCTACTACTGATAACTACTACTTCACTCATTCATTCATTCAATAGTATTTATTGAGCACTTACTATGTGCAGAGCACTGTACTAAGCGCTTGGAATGTACAAATCAGTAACAGATAGAGACAGTCCCTGCCCTATGATGGGCTTACAGTCTAATCGGAGGAGACATACAGACAAAAACAATAGAGGAAAGGGCAGATCTTGGCGATACTAAAAAGGTGAGACCGGCAGGTTTTGGTGACAGATTGGATGTGTGGGGTGAACGAGAGAGCTGAGTCAAAGATGACACTGAGGTTGCGGGCCTGAGAGACGGGAAGGATGGTCAAACAGTCCACAGTGATAAGGAAGTCAGGAAGAGGACAGGGCTTGAGAGGGAAGATGAGGAGCTCAGTTTGGGAGCTCAACTATTTACCTATTCAACTATTCAACCCCATGTATGGGTAACCAGTGATAGAGTACTTCATTTGAACTATATGTTCCAGATAACTGTGGGATCTCAAATGAGCATGTTCCATCAGAACAAGAATGCCAATAATGAGGTTCCAGAACATGGTCAGCTCACCAGCATAGAAGCAATTCTTGCAGTAACACAAACAGCACTGGACCAAATATTTGAGAAAGATGGATGGTAGCTGAGGTTCCAAGCTGGGAGGAGAAAATAAATAATTTAAAGACACAGAGAAGCAAAGTCTTACTGCTAAATAACAATAGCAATTGCACTTGTGGAGAGTTAACGACAGCAGACAGCACAGCAATAGGAAGAGGGGCTGCTCATCTCCAGCAAATGTTTCTCAGTAAAAAATATCAAAGGATAGAAGCAATAATCATAAAACCTTTAGTGTGACAAGATGTTATCTTTACTCACGCACAGTGAGATAGAGAAATGATCAAACTTTGCTCTTTTTAGCCACTTGCATGCACGGTAAATAGAATCATTGTACAAAGTGGAGACTATGAATTGATTGATGGATAATAGTAGATAGAGTGATTGGTAGATTAAAAAACAGGTAGATAGATAAAGATGAACCCCAGACCTGAACTTTCAGTTCTGAAAACTTTCAGAATCTCTCTCAGGAGCAAGCAATACATTGAGCAAGTAGGTGGACAAGTGAGCAGCTCACTACAAAGGGTACACAGGAGGTTTACATCAAAACCCCACTTCTAAACAAAGTGGTCACCATAACAGTGTGCCAGTTTTGTGTTGCCGTGTCATAGACCGAGAGAGAATAGCAAAAGTAGCTTCTTTGACAGCAATCGCAATATTACCTGCCAACGTAAGCCTGCTAATTTTACAGTTTGTGTTGAGCCAGTCCACCATGTGAAACGCTCTATGTGATCAGCTCAAAATCAGGACTGTTGTGGCAGTTGGTCTTGTGACATTTGTCTACCTTAGACAAATCTGGGAGTTGTTCTACTAGGTGTGGGCATGTTAATTGGCCAAAGGGCAAGAGCACTAGATGACTGGGAGTGATGAAGCTTGGGTTGTCTGCTCTGTGGCCTTAGAAAAGTCTCTTCATCTGCAAAATGGGAATAAAATACAGTCCCATCCCCTTCCTCTTAGATGTAAGCCCTATTTAGAAATGGGGTGACCAATATTATTGCCTTATATTTACCTCAGCACTTGGAACATAGTAAGCAGTGCTTGGAACATAGTAAGCTGACCTCCTCCAAGAGGCCTTTCCAGAATGAGCTTCCCCTTTTCCCTCTGCTCCCTCTGATGCCTCTCTGCCACCCCTTCACCTCTCCTCAGCTAAGCCCTCTTTCCCCACTTTCTCTCTGCTCCTCCTCCTCTCCCTTCTCCTCCCCTCAGTACTGCACTCATCTGCTCATTTGTACATATTTTTATTACCCTATTTATTTTGTTAATGAGATGTACATCCCCTTGATTCTATTGCTATTGTTTTTGTCTGTCTGTCTCCCCCGATTAGACTGTAAGACCATCAATGGGCAGGGAATGATTCTATCCGTTGCTGAATTGTACATTCCTAGTGCTTAGTACAGTGCTGTGCACATAGTAAGCGCTCAATAAATACTATTGAATAAACACCATTGTGATTACTAGGGATTGTTGGGTCTGTGATGGTACTTTTACCTCTCACAAATCCATGAATAATTCACAATGGCATTATTTTTGAATTTGACAATTAAAGAGATTCTCTTTAATGAAAAGCGTTGTTTTCTGGATCTATACATTCATTTGTATTATAAGATAGTAGCTAGTCAATCAACTAGTCTATCAGTGGTATTTATCAAGTTTCAATTCAGTGAGAATCCATGAAGAAAACATTTGAGAGAGTACACAGAAGCAAGAAACCCAATCACAGATGGTGAACTTAGGAGAAGTGAAGAATCCGAGCCCGTAAGTAACAGGTTAAAAGAACTGACTGGCAAAATTGAAAGAGTCAATTGGTAGGAATTTTTGCTTGATGTGGATGGAAATAGCTAGTTAGGCATAAATGAAATTTAATTCACTACAATAGCTTCCTTGTTTCTCTGTTAGCTCACTGAGATTTTCTTCTGATGGTTTTTAAGGTTTCCTAACCTGGACATTGATGTGGGTAGGCAAAGGAAGTTGAATTTGCTCCTGTAGTCTTACAATAAATTTTAATGTAGCAGATGGCAAATGTAATATTTTAATGGAAATAATTATCTTTCTGAATAGAAATTGACAATCAACTACATTTTTTCCACTGAATATGGCTTTAAACATTTGAGAAGGAACTGTAGTAACATTCTGCAAGTACACTTATAAAAAGAAACTGTTTTCATTTCATGGCAATAAATGGGGATTTAATTGCAATAGGAACACGCCAACATTTTTGGTGGTTTTTTGAAGATAGTACAAAAATACTTACCAAATGCAATGAGATGTTATTGGATGTGAGTAATTAGCATAGGTTTCAGGTTAAAGAAATAATGAATTCACAATAAGGGTTTTGGATACCTGAAAGATGATTTTGAAACAAATTTTGGAGCAATATTCCACACCTTTGGCTTCTCTGCATTTTTTAATTCTATCTGAATTGTCTCAAAAATTAATATATGGGGATTAATTTTTTTGATCTCTGACACTGAGTTGTTTGAGAACATTGGAGGGAATGTTATGAATTAGATTATACCTAGAGAAGAATAATGGCAATAAATGTAACCCCTTTGCCTCTTCTAAAGTCCCATTACCATACTGATTTCTCTCTTCAATCAATTGTACTTTTATTGCGTGCTTATTGAGTGCAGAGCACTGTACTAAGGACTTGGAAGAATACAACACAACAATATAACAGATACATTCCCTGCCCACAATAAGCTTAGAGTTTCTTCTCTTACTTTCTTACTTAGAAGCCTAGAACCCATAAATTGCCATCCTGAAGTACCTGATCAGTGAAATCTAAAATTGGGGCAGTAGAATAAAATGTCCGCTCTTGTCATGTGTGTTCATTTGCTCTCTCTTTTGGGACTGAAGAGTTGTAAGTAAGCTGTCTGATATCTTAATGCTATGTGTGCTCAGCAGGCCTTTCTGTTGCTTTCAACATAATTCTCTATTCCTCGAACAACTGACTTTCAGGGCCCACCCACATGGTAGAGACCCTGTCCCATCCCCTTATCCTTAGAACTCCCATCAGCTCCTGTTCCAGCCCAGGAAGGTCTCAAATGGTGGTAGCAATATGAGGCCTCAATTTTTAGAACATTGATTAGGTTATTTTTCTCAGCCACAACGATGACATCTAGGGCTATTGTTCCCAAGACCAGAGAAGTATGAAATTCTGATGCTTCTTGTGGGTTTATCAGAGTTCCTGTCACCTATATTTTTGTTCATCTTCCCCTGTGTTTCTGTCACAATTCCAGGGATCATTAGTGCTATTTTAAGTTATCATCTCTGCAACAGGCGAAGTCCTTCAAGATGATCCAAAAAGCAGCTGCCTTAATGCTTAGAACAGTGCTCAGTGCTTAGAACAGTACTTGGCACATAATAAGCATTTAACAAATACCATCATTATTACTAACTCAGTGCCTCATCCATTGTTTAGGTGGTTTAAATTATATAGTCACAAGCCTAACTACAAACCCTGATGCAGTTTATATGAGTCTCACGTCCCTCCCCTCTTCAAGAGCCAGGATGCAGTGCTGTGAGGTTTCTGGAGGTGGGTGTGGCGCCTGGGAAAATAACCCGAATCCCCTCCCACCCCCCCACCCCCCAAAACTCCTGTCTGTGACAGTCTGCATTTTATGCTGGTAGCTTTTCAAACAAATCAGATCCCCACTGAAGGAACCAGATGACCGGCTCATTTGCCAGTTATAAATCAACCCTTCAACTGAGTGGAGAATGTTCAGAAAGATGCACCGAGGCAAGTCTGTAATCCAATCCAACATAATTTAGAAAATAAGCACCCCCGTTCTGCACCCTCTATTCTCAATCCCCTTTATTCTTAGATTCTGAGCCCCTTGGAGACTAGAGACCATATTTATTTTTACATCTGTAAACTTCCTTATTAGCATTTAGTATAATGCTTTTCACCTAATGAATGCTTAATAAATATTATTTTTACTGCAACTAATATTATTATTACTTAGAAATAAAGAGCAAGTCATGCTAGACTAAAAGAGTTTTGCATATGTCCAAAATTTGTGTACCGACTACTGATACAAGGTGAGACGGTGGGGTTGCTGTGCAGGGGAAAGGAGATCCTGGTGTCCTGCAGCTGTGGAAATGGGTGACTCACCTTGACTCTTTTCTCACTGAAATAATCCAAGGCTTCTGATTTTATTATGGTAGTATAGAGTTATGCAGTTCAGGGAAATTCTGGAACAACCAGATTTTGGCTCTTACAGGACACACAATAGTGTGGCTTAGGAAAAAGCACAGGACTAGGAATCAGGAAGTCAGAAGATCTGGTTCTTAGGTAGAGAAGCAGCATGGCTCAATGGAAAAAGCATGGGCTAGGGAGTCAGAGGTCACGGGTTTGAATCCCGGCTCTGCCACTTGTCAGCTGTGTGACTGTGGGCAAGTCACTACCCTTCTCTGGGCCTCAGTTACCTCATCTGTAAAATGGGGATTAAGACTGTGAGCTTCACGTGGGACAAACTGATTACCCTGTATCTACCTCAGTGCTTAGAACAGTGCTCTGCACATAGTAAGCGCTTAACAAATACCACCAACATTATTATTATTATTAGGTAAGTCTCTTCACTTCTCTGAGCCTGTTACCTCATCTGTAAAGTGGGGATTGAGACTGTGAGCCCCACAGGGGATAGAGCCCATACCCACCTTGATTTGCTTGTATCCACCCCAGCTCATAGTTCAGTGCCCAGCAAAATACCAAGATTATTAATCATTATTATTGTCATTGCTATAAACTAAGTTTGACAGCATATTTTTGTTTTGTATTTTATATTAAACAAAAATTCCTCTGATCCTAGATGTATCAGCAGCCTGTAAATTGTGATTCTTTTGGATTTTTACTTATAACAATGTTTGGATTCATATAAAAGATTTCATATTTCTTTTGACACTAAAGGTTTATTATACTATGGGGAATATATTTTTAATGGTGTTGTAGAATCATTTTTATTGTAGTTTTAATTTGTCTTACCTTCACCACCACCTCTTGGCAAGCTGAGTTTAAAATCCCTGAGATGGGCAGGATATTTGCCAATTTGTCATTTCACCGATCTGGTTAATCTTCAAGGGAATGGGAGCATTTCTAGATATGGTAACCCCCAAATAGCTGTAAGAAAGATGTTTAATTTATAAGGAAAACTGTAGAAAAGGAACGTTAAATGTTCTTTGTGCAGGAAACAATGAACTGATTAAATCCTTATTAGAAAAGTAAAACTCCCAAGGATTACAAAATGATACTCTACATATGCCAGCTCAGGACCACCTGGAAGAATGAAATCTGTCTTCCTGTCCCTTAATCCCCTAGATTCATGCGTGACTCAGAGCCGGTGAGAAAGCTGAACTTAAGACTAATAATAAATGTTGGTATTTGTTAAGTGCTTACTATGTGCAGAGCACTGTTCTAAGCACTGGGGTAGATACAGGGTAATCAGGCTGTCCCACGTGAGGCTCACAGTTAATCCCCATTTTACAGATGAGGTAACTGAGGCACAGAGAAGTTAAGTGACTTGCCCACAGTCCCCCAGCTGACAAGTGGCAGAGCGGAGATTCAAACCCATTACCTCTGACTCCCAAGCCTGGGTTCTTTCCACTGAGCCACACTGCTTCTCTAGAGTTGAAGAAAATCAGCCCACATCCTGTCTCCTGGCAATATTCAGGTAAGTTCCAGTGTAAGCCACTGATGTCTGAACTGACTAATGACTTATTTTAAGAAGAGGACTCCTGGAGCATATCAGGTCTTGTGGGGCCTTGTCGAAGAATCATTAACTACGGAGATAGAAATCGTTCCTCCAAATCTTTGTGATTTCCCTTTCTTAGTATTTGCAACTTTATTCTCAGTGAGCAAATTCCAGTCCTTGATTTAAAAGATATTCAAGCACATTTAGCTTCTGAAAGCATGTGGTTTTTTTCTTTTTAAAAGTGATATTTCCATAAAAGAATTGATTGAAAATGAATGTTAGAATGCTATGATCTATTCTGCCTCATTAATATATTTCTATAGAGAAAAAAGACTTGAAGACCAGCATTCATTCTTACCTAGAAGTGAGGTTGGGAGGAAAGCCTCTTCCATAAACTTTCCCAACTTTATTTAGTAATGAAATGAGATAATAATAGCAATAATAATGTTGGTATTTGTTAAGCTCTTACTATGTGCAGAGCACTGTTCTAAGCGCTGGGGTAGATACAGGGTAATCAGGTTGTCCCATGTGAGGCTCACAGTCTTAATCTCCATTTTACAGATGAGGGAACTGAGGCCCAGAGAAGTTAAGTGACTTGCCCACAGTCACACAGCTGACGAGTGACAGAGTCGGGATTCGAACCCATGACCTCTGACTCCCAAACCCGTGCTCTTTCCACTGAGTGGATGTAAATATACTTTGCCAAATTAGAAACACTGTCAAAATTCAAAATATTACCATCATCATCGTTACATCATTGTGTTTCACTACGTTCATTCTAGGTGATTATGCCATTTTTTATGCACTTGCTGTGTGTCAAGCACAGTTCTAAGTACTGGGGTAGATTCCAGTTAATCAGGTTGGACCCAGTCCCTTTCCCATACGAAGCTCATAGTCTAAGTTGGGAGGGGCCCTCAAACTTTTTCAAACTTCTATGAATTGATCTTATGAAACCTCAGAAGTTTACCCACCATTAATATCAACTATTCGGTTGCTGCTTTGAAAAGTTTTGCACGTAAAGCAAAATTGGGCAAGTTTGAACCATTATGCTGGTCTTGCAAAAAGTTGTAATAAATCACTGTGCATGGGTAGAATAGGCTCATTTTCACTATATGTAACAAACGGTTTCCACCTGCAAAACTTCTTACAATGAATTACACCTGAGTCCTCATTAGTGCAGGCCTGTCCCCAAAGGAAAATCCTGCCAGCTGACTTTCAGGATTGTGAGTCATAGCACCCAATGGAGATAAGATGAACAACGCTGCTTCACTCCGCTCTTATTAAACCAAATACAGTGACCCCCTATGCATAGAGAAAACCCACCCATCTCTCGAAGGGTTAAGGAGCAAGAAAATATAACATTATTCTATTCCTCAAGGTGCCTATTCTTTTTTTAATTCTGTATTTTTTTTAATTTATAGAGAGGAACATGAGTATGAGTGTAGAAGCACAAATAAAAGGCATAGACATCTTAAATGCTGTTTCCGGCTTTGTCTTTTGGGAAAGTTGAAGATTTTCTTGTCTTCATGCTTTGGTTCCACTCATCTTGAGCACAGTGAATCTAAAGATGATTGTAAGGAGAGGGAGAAATCATGCTCACAACAATCTCACTTTAGTCCTTTCATAATAGTGAAACACCTATATAAATAGTGAAACACACCTATATAAAGTGTAAAACACACTTTTTATAGGTAATAATATTATTTTTTAGGGACACACATGGTTCCTAGTACAGTGGTAGCTATAGTACAATCTGAAAAGACGCAGTGTCTATCCTACATGGAGCCCACAGTCAGAGGCTGAGGAAAAAATGAAAGTCTCCATTTTTCAGCTGAGAAAACTGAAACTCAGTGAAGTGGCAAGTTGTGGAGTGGGAATTAGACCTCAGGTTCCTAAATTCCCAGTCCTGTTCTCTATCCACTGGGCCAGGCTGCTTTCTGTTGTGTTTTTCTAAAAACAACAAGAGACGGTGCTTCTGCAAGAAGATGAAGAATGTCATATCCAGTGACATACGTAACCAATCCCTCAGCTGGAATTTGCATCTGGGGACTATGACAAAGCAAGCAAGAGGAAAAGGTTAGGGCATCAGCAGGCCCTTCCACTCCTCAAATCCATATTTAACCACCCCAACTTCTTGAAATCACACTTCCTCCTGTAGGCTTTCCCTTATTTATTTCTAATTTCCCTGGTGTATGTCCCTCAACTACTACTTCAATAGTTCTGCATCATTTAGCTCATAAATATTCTCAAACTCCCATAATATTTATGTACATACTAACATTTTTTGGTGTGTGTTTATATACACATATACTTTATTTATATATATATTTGAATTCATATTCAAAGAAACCCAAAGTACCTAATACTATAACACTAACTTACTTTCCTATCTCCTTTCCTTCTTCCTCCTTCTTGCTCTATCTGTAATTTATTTTGGTGCCCATCTCCCCGGCAAAATTGTGAATTATTGACGGTAGGGACCATGTCTACTAATTCTGTTGTACTCTCTCAAATGCTGGTTCCACTCCCATCTTGGCTTTATTTCAGCGCTGCTGTCAGTTCTATGGATTATTCATACTTCTATTTTATGATAAACGATGATTATAGTATTTGTTAAGCACTTACTATGGATCAAGCACTATTCTAAACATGTAGAGGAAAGTTAATCAGGTCAGACACAGTCTCTGTCCCACATGGAGCTCACAGACTAAGTGGGAAAGGGAACAGGTTTTGAATCCACATTTTACAGATGAGGAAACTGAGATACAGAGAAGTGAAGTGACACAGCAGGCAGAGCTGGGATAGGATATAACAGTAATAGTAATAATGGCATTTGTTAAGTGCTTACTATGTGCCTAACACTGTTCTAAGTGCTGGGGTAGATACAAGGTAATCACGTTGTCCTACATGGAGCTCACAGACTTAATTCCCAATTTAACAGGTAAGGTAACTGAGGTACAGAGAAGTCAAGTGACTTGCCCAAAGTCACGCAGCTGATCCATAGTGGAGCCAGGATTAGAACCCCTGACCTCTGACTCCCAAGCCCGTGTTCTTTCCACTAAGCCATGCCACCCAATTCTTCTGACTCCCAGGCCCATCTTTTTTTCACTAGGCCATGCTGCTTCCCAGTTCATTTTATAGTTCTTCAAATGGGGGTTCTATTTTCTATTCTTTTATCCTGAAAGAGCTAGAAAGCCTGCCTGTTTATTGAAGAGGAAATGATTTAAACACTGGAGAAAATTAGCCTCAACATTTAGTTCATTGTTATATTTGCTGAATTTTAAAAGTAAACAAAATAGTAAAGCCTAATATTTGCACACCATTTTAATTTTCCCAAGGCACTATTAGATCAGTTATTTCTTTTTTGCCTAAAAAAGACTGAGCCCCTGAGAAAGGAAGTGCCTTGAGTTCACCCAATAAACCAAGGCATGGATCGAGCAGAATAATCCCCTACTTCGGCAGTCTATTTCGAAAAGCTGTGTTGCCGCAGAAAAATATTTTGAAAGCTACACTGCAATTTAGCAAGAACTAAAATACAAATTCATCACCATGCCAGTCCCCTGACCAACGCACTTTTCTGAGAATTAACCTGAAAGAATTTTGTTTATGTGATTAATTTATGTTTGCCTTTAATTTTTTACACTATGATTAGACAGTTCAAGCTGAACTCTTTTCTGATAGAATCTTATGCTAAACTGCTCAAAATGACCCTGTGAAAAAATAACTGAATCTCACTGGCTCAAGAAAGTGAATGAGAAACCGAGATGTGCTGGGAATTTCTTCAGGGAAATTCATTTGGTATTGAACTTCTTGCGAAATCGCTCCTATTTACAACAACCAAATAATTAAAATAATGTCCATATTGTATGGTTAGAAGACTAACTTAAAAATAGTATGCATCTTATTTAAAGACACCACTGTTGATGAAATTCACTCATTTTGTGCCTATGTGACTAAAAAGGCCAAAGGCTAGCTTATAGACAAGATCAGTTGTTTTAAATTTCCCTAATAGAGACACCATGAAAGATTTAGACTACACATTAATCATTTATGGGACAATTAATCTTAATTAGGGCCAGAGTGGAATCCCATATGCTTTTAGAGATCATCCATTCAGTAATGCAAACAATTTGAAGGAAAATACCGAGAGCCTTGTCTAATAGCGATGGTGATTAACGTGGGAAATGTTTGGTTCTAAATATTCTATTCTGAAATGCACTGTTTGCCAGTGGGCAGCGTTCCATGTTTAACAACCTTCATATCTCCTCCTGCCTTTGACAGCATTTACCTCATGTCATGTTTTCCTTTGTGGACCAGGCATATTTCTATTGACTTTAGCTTTCTGGACATAATTTTTAACAGACATTAGGGTGGAACACTTTTGACAAAATGTTTCTCTAATTACAATTAGGAGAACTTACATATTTTAAAACATTAAATCAATTGTACTACACAGGAACAAAAATGTACAGAGGTGAGTGGAGAATCTCATCATACCTTCTAAAATTTCCTCAAGGTCGCATTCTCCAACTAATATCTACCACCGCCAGTCATGGTGGTCTGAACAGCCAAACCTGGGGTTCTTGAAAATATCAGTTTATATGCTCCTGTTAATTATTTACTTTTCCAATCATATAGATGTTTACTCCACATGGCCTAGTGGATAGAGTACAGGCCTGGGAGTCGGAAAGACCTGGGTTTTAAACCTGGTTCTGCTATTTGTCTGCTGTGTGACCTTGGGCCAGTCACTGAACTTCTCTGTGCCTCAGTTACCTCATCTGTAAAATGGGGATTAAGCCTATGAGCCCCATGTGGGGCATGAACTATGTACAACCTGATTAGTGCATATCTACCTCGGGGCTGAGTAGAGTGCCAAGCACATAATAAGCACTTAACAAATACCATAAAAAATGTGTAAATAATTTATATCTGCCTATCTGCCACTTCAGATTGGAAATTTTGGCCCTGACCATGTCTTGAATTTTATTGTACTTTCCCAAGCTTATACGGTGTTAGGTGCCCAGCAGGTTTTCAAAAAATACCTTTTCTTAAAACAGTACCTACTTTTGGTTACACAGTGCCTGCAGAGATTTTTACTGCCTGATACAAATCTTTCCTAGTTGGGTAAATTTAATGAGATTCAACTCTGGTAAAAGGTTCCATTGCTTCTTTTCATTTTGTGACTAGGCTGTTATGATGGAATGTTAATAATCCCTGGGCAGCTCTTCTTTAAATGATGCATTAGACAGTAGGGTTGAGACCTTTCAGAATGCTGCCATGATTCCACAGCAGTTATGAAAAGAGTATCATTCATTATTAAGCACCATCATTAATCAGCAGCAGTGTGGCTTAGTGGATAGAGCACGAGCCTGGGAGTCAGAAGGTCATGGGTTCTAATCCTGACTCCACCACATCTCTGCTGTGTGATCTTGAGCAAATCACTTGAGTTCTCTGGGCCTCAGTTACCTCAACTGTAAAATGGGGATTAAGAGTATTGAGCCCTATATGAGACAGGAACCGAGTTCAATCTGACTAACTCATATCTACCTCAGTGCTTAGAACAGTGCTTGGCACACATACTAAGGACTTAACAAATACCGTAATTAATCATTCTTCCTGCATCATCACCTAGACTGAATTTTTACACCAAATTAGTGTCATTCTCTGACATTCTCTGAAAGGACACGGTGGTCTTTTAGGTTTGATTTTCTCATTCTTGTCTATTGGATCACTACACAGCATACTTGTCTAGATAAGAGTTCATTTAACTGTATTCCAGTTTTTCTACAGGAAAATTAATAATAACTAACAACTGAAGTATGTGTTAAATGTTATGTCCCAAACACTGTGCTTAATACTGGGGTAGATAGAGAATCAGGACAGACAAGGTCACAATCTAAGAGTGGAGGAGAACAGGGGTTTAATGACCATTTTAAGTCATAGGAAACTGAGGAACAGAGATGTTAAATGACTTTCCCAAGGTCACAGCAGTAAAGAGGCAGAGGTAGCAAAACTTATAACTCAGGTCTTCTGATACCACCACCTAGGGCCATTTGGCCATCTTCCTTCTCACAAAGCCCAAGTGTAGTGACTTCTTGGTCAAAGTTACCATATAAATTCATTTTTTTTTTCAGGTTGCTTATTAGATCAGTTTGACTTGACATAATAATAATGGGAATTTGTTAGGTGCTTACTATGTTCCAGGCATGGTACTTAGTGCTGCCATTATGAGGTTGGCAGTGGTGAGAGGGAGGGCTCCCAGATCACAGTTAGTACTGGCATAGGCAAACTGGTAAAACGTGTTGAAAACTAAGATATCTGGCTACCATATCGAGTCTGTGTGCCTTCCTTGTTCTTATCTAATACAATGAATGGCAGATTAATTCATTCATTCATTCAATAATATTTATTGAACGCTTACTATGTGCAGAGCACTGTACTAAGCGCTTGGAATGAACAAGTCGGCAACAGATAGAGACGGTCCCTGCCGTTTGACGAGCTTACAGTCTAATCGGGGGAGATGGACAGACAAGAACAATGGCAATAAATAGAGTCAAGGGGAAGAGCATCTCGTAAAAACAATGGCAACTAAATAGAATCAAGGCGATGTACAATTCATTAACAAAATAAATAGGGTAATGGAAATATATACAGTTGAGCAGACGAGTACAGTGCTGTGGGGATGGGAAGGGAGAGGTGGAGGAGCAGAGGGAAAAGGGGAAAAAGAGGGTTTAGCTGCGGAGAGGTAAAGGGGGGGTGGCAGAGGGAGTAGAGAGAGAAGAGGAGCTCAGTCTGGGAAGGCCTCTTGGAGGAGGTGAGTTTTAAGTAGGGTTTTGAAGAGGGGAAGAGAATCAGTTTGGCAGAGGTGAGGAGGGAGGGCGTTCCAGGACCGTGGGAGGACGTGGCCCAGGGGTCAATGGCGGGATGGGCGAGACCGAGGGACGGTGAGGAGGTGGGCGGCAGAGGAGCGGAGCGTGCGGGGTGGGTGGTAGAAAGAGAGAAGGGAGGAGAGGTAGGAACGGGCAAGGTGATGTAGAGCCTTGAAGCCTAGAGTGAGGAGTTTTTGTTTGGAGTGGAGGTTGATAGGCAACCACTGGAGTTGTTTAAGAAGGGGAGTGACATGCCCAGATCGTTTCTGCAGGAAGATGAGCCGGGCAGCGGAGTGAAGAATAGACTGGAGCGGGGCGAGAGAGGAGGAAGGGAGGTCAGAGAGAAGTGGAGATGGACAGTGAGATGGAAGAGAAGAAGTTTGGGGCCAAATTGAAGAAATAGTAAGAATAGTTGAGTATGGATGAGGAAGTTCAAGCATTTAAAATTAACAAGAGCATATACAGTATGGCCCAGAGGAAAAAGAATGGGCCTGGGAGCCAGAAGACCTACGTTCTAATCCCAGCTCTGCCAGCTACATGCTTTGTGTCCTTGAGCAAGGCCCTTGAGTAAACACTGAGTGCAGAGCACTGTACTAATTGCTTGGGAGCGTACAATACCACAGAGTCTTTAGACATATTCCCTGCCCATGGTGAGCCCGTTTCTAGACTGTGAGCCCGTTGTTGGGTAGGGATTGTCTCTATTCGTTGCCAAATTGTACTTTCCAAGTGCTTAGTACAGAGTAAATGCTCAGTAAATATGATTGAATGAATGAATGAATGACCTTACACTCTAGAGGGGGAGACTGACATTAATAAAAATAAATATATTATGAATATGTACTAAGTGCTGTAGGGATGAGGAACAAATCCAAGTGCAAGTGTGATGCAGAAGGGAGTAGCAGAAGAGGAAATGAGGACTTTGTCAGGGAAGGTCTCCAGTACAGTGCTTGACACACTGTAAATGCTTAACAAATACCTCCATTATTATTCCACTCTCAACTTTCACACCTTTGTCCCCTCACTCACACTATTAATCTGGCTTGGAACAACTTCCCTCCCTACAGCATACAGACCTTGCTTTCCCCACATTCAAATTCCTCCTAAAATCCCACCCATCCAACAAACTTCTTCTGATGAATTTCCAGCACCTTGAACCACATTATCCCTTCGCCCAGGAATAGCACTTGTAAACTCATTTACATCAACCTTAGCGCTCATAAATAACTCCCAAATATATATGTACCAGTTAACTTATTTTGTCCCCTTTATTTCCACTGTGGAGGGCCCATGAATTTCCTTTTAGACAGAAAACTCCTTGTGAACAGGGAATATGTCTTCCAACTCTGTTGTATTGCACTCTCCCAAGCACTTAATACAGCACTCTATATGCAATAAGGGCTCAATAAATACTATTGATTGATTCTTTCAGTTGTAAATAGATTTATGTTTCCCTTCCTGTTATAATAATAATTTTGGTATTTGTTAAGCACTTACTATATGCAGAGCACTGTTCTAAGCGCTGGGGTAGATACAGGGTAATCAGGTTGTCCCATGTGAGGCTGACAGTCTTAATACCCATTTTACAGATGAGGTAACTGAGGCACAGAGAAGTTAAGTGACTTGTCCACAGTCACACAGCTGACAAGTGGCAGAAGCGGGATTCAAACCCATGACCTCTGACTCCCAAGCCCGTGCTCTTTCCACTGAGCCACACTGAAACTAGTTGTGGGCAGGGAACATGTTCCCTTCTTTATACTGTATTTCCCAAATGCTTAATCCAGTTCACTGCACAGAGAGGACACTCAATAAATGCTACTACTATTACATACAATAGGTTGAATAAGACTGGATTGGGAGAGAAAGGGTAATGGTTGGCCATATCACCGTGGAGTAACCCTTAGAATCTTGTTAGACTTCTCAGGGCAACTGAACACATTTTAAGTCCCTTTAATTTCATCACTGGCTCTTTTTCTTGTATCTTAATACACTGAGAGCTTGGATTTCGTTAAAGTGGCTAACTCAAAAGAAAGGAACTGACATGAGTGGCTTGATCTGCCTTGGCCAATGCCATGCCCTCAAGATTCTTTTTTAAATTCATGAACCTGAAGCAGATATACGATTACACCAGTGTTAATCCAGACTCCGGCCAGGTCTGATTTGGGTATCAAATACTTCCATAAAGCCCTCGGAGACAATATAGAACACAAAGTACAGTTAAGACTATCTTGGGAGTCTTTACTCTGAATTTCTTGACTACAGAGATTCTGAATCTCAACCGTAAAATTTCATAAATGTCATTTTTGGTATTGAAGGTGGTGTTTCTTTCAACCTGTAATTTTTTTTACTCTCTCTGGCTTCACTCAAGTGAGTTATTTTTAAGGCTGAAAATAAATAATCTTAAAGGCAAGTAATATTACTCCTGGGATATTCTTCAATTGGCTACTACTTCTATTTTAACAGTCATAATGGTAGTGCTTTCAGCTGATATTTTTCTTCTTCAGGGTCATTTTTTTCTCCTTGGAAGTGGTCCTGAAAAAGTTTTAACCTTTATTAGAGCTAATTTTTTTGGCTAATTATAGGAAATAGAGTCAGCGGAGACTATTTCCAATGAACCGCCACTTCCAACTTTTGTGTGCATTTTCTTATCAATGATATCATTCCTTTAAAAAAAAATTCTCATTTCTTAAAAAAGACATGAGGTCTTGCCCCACTAATTTCTACTCTCATTAAGTGAACATCTGTAAGCAACTTCGGCTTTTCTTATTAATCCCTCATGTTTGACCCTACCCCATTGTAAATGCAGTATATCTCTGCCTCACCAGCATTATCTAGAGGGTCTAATAATCTCTCATCCATCTCTTCCAGGCAGCAAGTTGCATTGATGATGATGATGATAATGGTATTTATTAAGTGCTTACTACATGCCAAGAACTGTTCTTAGCACTGGGGTAGTCAAAATGTAATTAGGTTGTCCCATGTGTGGCTCACAATCTTAATCCCCATATTACAGATGAGGTAACTGAGGCACAGAGAAGTTAAGTGACTTGCCCAAAGTACTCCTCCAAGGATGTAATACAGTGCTCTGCACAGAGTGAGGGCTCAAGTCATTGATTGATAGATAATATTGCCCTAGTCTCCTTAGGTGGTCTTTTGTTGACTGCTTAGATTGTATACCTTGAGGGAAAGGAAAAAGAGTGAGCTATCAAGAGAAAAATCATGTCCACAGTTCAGGAAATGAAAATGATCCAAACTTAACAATGGTCATCTTTGCCATTTATTATTTTCTGTAATGTTCCAAACATAGACTGATGCTTGTGGACTGATAGATAAAGGGGAATGACCATGGAGTAGCCTTAGAAAATTGATAGACTTTTCAGGACAACCAACACAAGTAAGACCCTTTGATTTCACTGCATAGCTCTTTCTACTATATCTAAGTAATTCAAGAGGTTTGAGTCTTTGCCAGCTTAAAGGTTATGTTAAAATTGGGCTAATTTGTGTTGATAATTTGGATCTCTAGAAGTGGCCTCAGTTTGATCTAAGAAATATCCCCATTAGGTTGAGTCTTCTAGTTATATAACCTATAGTACAAAAGTGAAAACTGCATTAACAGTTAACTGCATTAACTGGGGATGCAGTGTGGCTAAGTGGGAAAAGTAGGGGCTTGGAAGTCAGAGGTCATGGGTTCTAAACCCAGCTCCACCACTTGTCAACTGTGTGACTTTGGGCAAGACACTTCGCTTCTCTGTGCTTCAGTTCCCTCATCTGTAAAATGGGGATGAAGACTGAGAGCCCCACATGGGAAAACCTGATTACCTTGTATCTCTCCCAGTGCTTAGAAAGGTACTTGGCATATAGTCAGTGCTTAACAAATACCATTATTATTATTATTATTATTATTGTTATTATTGTTATTATTATTATTATTAACAACAACCAGTGCAAATATGATGAGTAATGTCTGTCCCACGGAAAAAGGAGAAAGGATTGAGGGTGGACTTTTTAGTGAATCAAGAAAGTTAAAGTTGAAATAATGATAAAAAAAGACCTTTGGAAACTGCATCAACTACATTTCAAGTTGACACACAGCCTTGCTGAACTGTTTCCATTTTGATACAGAAAGGATGTTTTTTGGAATCATTTGGAGTGTTGTGAAAGGAGGAAGTAGAAATGCTAATGATTCTGGGCTACAATCCATGTTCAGTAGTCAGAGCATGTATCACATCTGTTTAATTGATTCAAAGACCAGAAATCCATATTTTTATCTGTATCATTTGTTTATAATTTTGACTATCACAGTGAAAAACACTAAAGTAAAAGGCTTTTACATTCAGCCAGTTTGCTAATTCTTAGCTTCTTAACACCCCCAAAAATTTTGCCTCATGCTTCTTAAGAATGGAAATTAGATTTCACAATCTAACAATTGTGTGAGTTTCAAGAAAGTAATAACTACAATTACTAGAGAAGTTTACACTGTTATCAGAAGCAATTAAAACTTAAGTACAGATATAGCGATAGAAGCCCATGGTGAAAACAATTGCTTTGACTTTCTTTTTACTATATCTTTTTCCATGTACTTGCCAATTCCCAAAATTCATTTGCAAAGATCCATCATTCTGTGAATTCATAGGTTTTACTATAGTTTCAACTTGCCTAATCTACTGAAGTAGAACTACATTTTGATATTCATGAACAGGATGTTTTGATGAAAATTAAATGTTTGGCGAAGGAATTAATTGGTAGATTGGGATATTTAGTTTCAAAACATTTATTTCCGCTATTGTGATGGGGAATTTCCACACAAAATACCTCATAAGAGACTGTCAAACCACACATAAAAGATGATGAATAAAGCAACAGGCCTAAGACAAAAAGAATTGAGTCACTGTTGCTCCATAGGTTTTAGGGAAGAAGTCTGGCCAAGTGGAAAGAGCACAGGACTGGGTGTCGGGAAATTTGGGTTGAGTCCCACTTCCCCCACTGGTCTCCTCTGTGACCATGGGCAGGTTGTTTAACCTATCTGTGCTCTAATTTCCTAGTCACTAAAATGGGGATAGGATGGATTGTGAGACCACCCCATGTGTGGGTGAGGGACAGCTCCCAATCAAAACAACTGAATCTTCTCCAGCTTTTAGTAATTTTTTTTAATGTCATTCATTAAGGGCTTACTATGTTCAAGGGATTGTAATAAGGGCTGATGTAGATACAAGGTGATCAGGTTGGACACAATCCATGTCCCACATGGGATTCACATTCTTAATTTCCATTTTATAGATGAGGGAACTGAGACACAGACAAGTTAAGCAACTTGTCCAAGGACACGCAGCAGGCAAGTGGTGGAGTCATGATTTACTATTAAGCACATAGTAAGAGCTTAATAAATACGATTATAATAGGGAAATGTGTGAGTTTTAAGAATGTGAATTTTTATAAATCTGACATGTAGACTTTGACCAGTATACCACTCTCTGCTTTTTCCCTTCCTTTCCTCAACTTTAACATGCTCATCACTTCCCTACAGCTAGATTCTTTGAGAACAAAACATATGCCTCATTATATTAAAATTAAATGGAAGGCAGAATGTTCATTTGTTTCAGGAAATTTTACAAACATTTGCCACCTCTTTTTTAAATAAACCATAGGAGAAACACATTATGGGTATTTGCTGCAAATTAGCAACGAATGGGTTAAGATATTTGGTAGCTCTGTGGGGAGATATTTGGTTTTATTTCATTTTTTGGTATGACTACATTTTCTTTAGAGGCTACTGATTCCAGAATTCTATCTGACAGCCTTGGGATGGGTGGCTGATTCTTTACTCTTCTCTCTTAAAGATTTGTAGTAGTTTGTAGTTTTGATTTTTAGGTTTCTCAGAAGCCACAAAGAGGACCAGAAGAAATCCTAAGGACATCCATTTTGTGAAACCAAACAGGGAATCCAATAAAGCTTTAGGTTGTTAATCTATGCCCCACCCAACCATCCCCCACTGACAAATGAAAAGCTTCCAAGAAATCTTTGACATTCCGATTATTCTAATTAAAACATTGTTTTCTGATTTGCCCCTCCATGCCTTCCCAAATGTTTCCACCAGGCAGGATCTTTTGGTAGGCAAAAATCTTCCCGTTGAGTTCCTATGGCAGCCATTCCACTTTCCTTGACACTTAGAGGTGGGAGGAGGAATCCAGGAGAGTCGGTCTCTGGTGCCCTCCCTGTAGGAATTATACATACTTAGCTGATCCAATCAAAGAGAAAGATTGGGGAGAAAGTGTGTGTGTGAGTGTGTGTGGTTTTTTTTTGGGGGGGCAGAGAGTTGGAGAAGGAGGACTGTGTTCAACCTGATCATCTTGTATCTACCCCAGCATTTAGAATAGCACTTAACAAATACCATTACCTGTGTCACTCTCCTCCCAGAGGTGGAGCTGCTTGTGGGTTTTCCTGTTGATTTATTTATTATTCCTAGACATTTTCTTATGGTTTGAATAACATTTTTCTTTTAAATCCATGTGTTTCCTTTCTTACCTTTCAGACTTTGTTGATCAAAGAGTTTAAGCAAGACATCCATCTTACTTTGCATGAAATAAAAGATTACCTCGAACTAATTATTCTAGTGGCTAGTACAGTGACCTCAATATTTAATATTGAAATGACAACTAAATGGGAGCCTGGGTAGCTGGGCTATTTATAAACAATATTAAGGCCCCTATCTAGTAAATAAAAGTTGTTTTACCTTTTATGAAAGCCATATATATTTTCTTTAATGCTACACTAGGGTAACTAGATCTAATTGATCTCTGCAATGTGTGGTTATTTCTCTCACACATCATCTGTATTCACCAACTTCATCACTGGGAATGTTACTGACACCAGAATGTCCTTTGGACATTCTGGGGATATTGGGAGAAAATGGTCAATTCAGACTTTTTTTGTGATTACAAAAGCTGTTTTTCAGGCAAGCATCATTGGCTTGGGATATTTAGTTTCAAAACATTTATTTCCGCTATTGTGAGGGCACACTACAAAGAGAATCACAGTACATAAAAAGTAGTATTTGACTCATGTAAGAATGATCAAGTTGCAAGCAGATCATTTAGCATCATGATGTGCCAGAAAAATAACTTGCCACAAAACATTTTTTGCTTGGTGCAATTGTAAGCTTTTTTTTACTCTATTGAACTGTACTCTCTCAAGGTTTAACAGTGCTCTAAACACAGTAAACCCTCAATTAACACCACTGATAGATTGATTGATTTGACATTTGTGTTACTAACCCCTCTAGAATGTAAGTCAGTTGTGGACTGGGAATATGTCTATTTTATTGCTGTGTTGTAGCCTTCCAAGTGTTTAGTATAGTTAGTACAGTGCTAAGCTTAGTGCTTAGTACACTGATTGAATGATTGATTGCAAACATCAAACTATACTGACATTAAGTGTTCACAATATGGGAAACAAGATACTACATACTGGGAAGAATCCAAGGAAATGAATGTACCAGGTTACAGCTCAGTGACCTTCTGAAATTCTATCTCCTCAGAGAAGGTTTCCACCATTCATTTTCCTTCTGTCTATATTAAAGTCTTCCAACTACACCTCAGCAGCCGAGTGGAAAGCATTGCAGCCTACTGGAAAGAGCAAGGGCTTGGTAGTCCAGGGTCCAGGTTTGCTACTTCCCTGGGGTGGAAATGTGGGAACATGGACAAGGCAGGAAAAAACAGTGCTGTTTCAATCTTAGTCTTTCACCTGTCTCTTTCTCCATGCCTTCTGTCTCTGCTTAGTGGGAAATAGTAAGGCAGAAGTCTTGCAGTTCTTCAGCATCTATTTTCTCTACAGATGCACCTCACACTTCAAACAACCCCTACTTTCTCTGCACACAAAGAGGAATGGAGCCTGATGCAGATTGTACCAACGTAAGCTGCTCTGAGTTCACGTTTCTGTATTTTCTGGGGATTCCTTGGGTTCTCATCTCACCAAGGAATCCAGCAAAAAGCTACCATGCTGATGAAAGTGCTGTTGTTTCTGCTGGAGCTTCCATAATGGTCATTCTCCATAGAATGCTGAAGTTGAAAACACTGAATTGCACACACGACTCCTTGCCCTCTTATGATGCTCACCTCTATGATCCATAGCTCCTTCGTTATAAATCCCCATTGCCAAGTGCTTCTTGGTCTTCCTAAGCTTCAATTAAGAGCCCTCAAGTCCCATAATTCCATATCCGTTGTAGTCAACTTAGCCCTTCCTTTGATTCCATCTACTCACTCTCTCTGCAAGGGTTAATGTGTCACAGACCCTTCAGTCAGAATACTCTGCCGTGTGTGTATTCATTAGTGGCCACCTTGTTCAGCTTTCCATCTTGGTCTTAGCCGAGCTCTCCCTGTGAAGTAAATCTGCAAGTCTTGTCTTTGGAATTCATCTCTCCACCATGTTAAAAGACATGGCAGAGTTCTAGGGATGTGTGATGATTCCTGTGTGAAATGAATTCTCTAACATTAAACTCAACTGCAGAGCTTCTTTTTTTAAAAAAAAAAAGTGTTGCCAGGAAACTAATGGTTATCTATTATGTACTTTAGATAACTTAAATAACAAAGACATTTTTGAATCTCAGATAAAATGTAACAGAAAAATAGTTTTCCAAGTACAGAATCATTTTGAAGCTCAGGGTTATGTAAGTTAGACCTAAAACATGACCATCTGTGCTGGACAGTCGAGAGAAAATGTGGACAAAGTATTCCCCTAGTACAAGCAAAAATGAGCTGTTCTGGCTGCAAAAAAAATTCATAACTTTGTGTATGATAAATCTTACTAACCTTATTTATTTAGACAGGGAAGAAAAAGCTAAAGGTATGTGACTACAGTATATTATCTTGCAGTGAAATCAATCTTGGGTGACCGAAGTCCAGTTTTTTATGGAAATGTCTTTAAGAACTGCATACTAATGATTCCTTCTCCTGGAGCAGAGGATTTTCAGGACTGGGGTCATGAAGTTCAACCTGGATGACTTTTTCTCCAGTAGTTGAATGGGGGAAAATATATGTTATCTGACTATTGCAGCTGCAAATAAAGAAAATCAATCGATCAATCATATTTATTGAGCACTTCCTATGTTACAAGCACTGTACTTAAGAGCTTGGGAGAGTAAAATGTAACACAGTTGGTGAGCATGTTCCTAGCTCACAAGGAGTTCAAAGTGAGCAGGGGAAGGCAGACATTAAAATAAATTATGTGTGTATATAAATGCTGAGGGGATGAGGGTGGGGTAAATAAAGGGTAGAAGTCTAAGTCTGAGGTGACAAAGAAGGGAGAGGGAATAGAGGAAATAAGGGCATAATTCTGGGAAGGCCTCTTCAAGGTGATGTGATTTTAATAAGGCTTTGAAGGTGACCAGTGATGGTCTGTCAAACATGAAGAGGGCGGGAGTTCCAGATCAGAGGCAGGATGTGGGCAAAGACTCGGTGGTGAGACAGATTAGACTGAGGTACAGTGAGAAGGCTAATGTTAAAAGAACAAGTGAGAATGCTGAGTTGTAGTATAAAATCAGTAAGTAAGACAGGTAGGGGCGAGGTGATAGAGTGTTTTAAAGCCAATGGTAAGGAGTTTCTGTTTGATGTGGTGGTGGATGGGCAATCAATAGAGGTTCTTGAGGAATGGGGAGACTTGGACTGAATGGTTTTGTAGAGAAATGATCCGGATAGGAAATTGAAGTATTGATTGGAGTGGGGGGAGACAAGAGGCTGGGAGGTCAGCAGCGAGGCTGATGCAGTAGTTTAGGTGGGATATGATGAGTGCTTGGATCAATGAGGTAGCAGTTTGGATAGAGAGGAAAAAGTGTATTTTAGTGATTTTTGTGAAGTTGACAGACAGTATTTGGTGACAAATTGAATATGTGGGTTGAATGAGAAATGAGTCAAGTAATACCAAGGTTATGGAGTTTTGAGACAGGGTGGATGGTGGTCCTGTCTACAGTGGTAGGAAAATCGGGGGAGGACAGAGATGTTTACTCAAGAGTCTTAACAGCCCCATCCTCATTTCAATAGAGTTGGTGCCTTTTTTGTCAGGATCAAGGTTTGACTTATTCCCAGTGGAAAACTTTGTCACTGTTGATAATTCTCAAAGAGAATTTCTTCTCAAAGAGTAAATCATGGAGATGAAATTCAAGAATTCTTCATTTGACATGGCCTTCAATAGCAGAAATTTGTTAATTCAATCATTGAGCTTTTATAATCCAGTTGACAACAATAGCAAAATGAAACAAATAACGCATTGGGGTGGAAATTAGATGAAGGAGTCCCGGTGCCATTGCGTATGCTGATTGCCCTTCCCTGCTCCCCTTGGAAAATCAGGAGATGGGAGTGAAGCACATGTATAACAGTAATTAGAAGGCAGGGAAAACATAACCTCAGTTGTATCCCAGATGAAAACTGGAACAGATAACTGATAATAAATGACACTCTGCTAGCAGCGTGGCTCAGTGGAAAGAGCCCGGGCTTGGGAGTCAGAGGTCACGGGTTCGAATCCTGTCTCTGCCACTTGTCAGCTGTGTGACTGTGGGCAAATCACTTCACTTCTCTGTGCCTCAGTTACCTCATCTGTAAAATGGGGATTAACTATGAGCCTCATGTGGGACAATCTGATGACCCTGGATCTACCCCAGCGCTTAGAACAGTGCTCAGCACATAGTAAGCGCTTAACAAATACCAACATTATTATTATTATCTAGAAAAGAGTTTCCCTCTTCAAGCAAAGCTTCAAAAGGAATGAGAGACAAGAAGGCAAAAGAGAGACCAGAACCGGGTACTGCAAACAGTAAACAAAACAACACAACAAGGCAAACACTTTTGTTTCACAACATGGCTAGACCCGTGGGTCCCTCCTGTGGATTGTAAGCTCTCTAGACTGTAAGAGTGTAAGGCTTGGTGGGCTGGGATCACATCTACTAGGCAGTCAGTCATATTTATTGAGGACTTACCTTGTGTAGAGTAATGTACTAAGTCCTTGGGAGAGTACAATATAATAATAAACAAGACACATTCCTTTCCCACAGCAAGTTTACAGTCTAGAAGGGGAGACAGGCAATAATATAAATAAATAAATTACAGATATGTACATTTGTGCTGTGGGACTGGGAGAGAGGATGAACCCTATGGTATTTTCCCAAGGGTTTGGTACTCTACACAGTATTCATTCAGTAAATACTGGTGATTGATTAATTGATTAATGTGATCCAGGCCTGGGTTAAAGATGGGTCACATAATGGCATAAAAGGTATATATCTTTTATTACATTCATTTTAGATTTTTGTCATTTGACTTCTTTACAGTAGTTTTGAGAATAAATCCTTGCAGTCTGTGAAGCCACAGTTCCGGGAGATTGCCGGAGAGGGAAATGATTTTTGATTAGTTTAGCACATTTCTAAGCTGTCACAAGACATCAAATTTTTGCATCAAGAAGATTTTTTGGCATTATTAATGTATCTGGGGTGAGCCATAATAAATTCACCTCTGTGCTTGTTTTGGACTCATCAATCAAAATTCCATCTCTTTTTACTCACACACAATATTGCTACTTGATCCGTTGAAGTCCATCTATTTCAGTCACGAGTTTAGGAAGGTTTTGTTGTTCCTTCTTCCTTCATGGATTTCACCAGCCAGTGATTTTCAACACACATTGAGAGTCCTATATCTGCTTGGGCTTCTGGTCCTTTACTCCTCAATGCATTTTTCCCTCCCCTCACCATTCCCTAATAAGGATTTTCTAAATTTTCAGTATGTCCACACATGCAGCATTGCACTTACTGCCTCAAAGGGAGCTTATATCTATCTTGTCAGGGGAGAAGAAAAATTGCAGTACAATCATATTTAACTTTCAGAGAAATCATGCATGTGGCGGTACATGGGAAAAAAAATTTCCATTATGGTAAAATGATAGAGCAGTATCATTCTCGTGTGGACTCAGAGTTCTGGGCCATTTTACTTCCCTGAAATACCAATTAGGTTTTCCCTAGTGTGTATTTTTAAAACAGCTTGTTAATTCATTACGGACATTGTTGTGCTTCCATTTCATAATCTCTGGGGATGTCTTCACTTAATGATTATTGTGGTATTTGTTTAGCACTTTTACTATGTGCCAAGCACTATACTAAACACTGGGGTAAAGATAATATTATCAGGTCAATACAGTCCTGTCCCCTGTGGGGCTCACAGTCTAAGTAAGAGGGAGACTAGATATTGAATCCCCATCTTACAGAAGAGGAAACTGCATCACAGAGGATTTAAGTGACTTGTCCAAGGTCACACAGCAGGTAAATGCAGCGCTGGTATTAGGAACCAGATCTTCTGTCTCGCAGGCCCATGTGCTTTCCATTAGGCAGCACTGCTTCACTTTGTGTAAATAAAAGAATACAGGCCGAAATGAGCCAGTATTAGTTCCAGCTGTAACTGGTTTTAGAGTTACTCCTATTCTTTGTCTTTTTTCTGGTTGCTCTGAGTCTGGCTCAGCACAGGGTTTTGGGTATTCTTTTTTTCCTAATTTATTCTAATTTCTGCTGCCCTTTCTCTGCTTAGGCCAGATTTGGGGAAGACTCATAGCGGGATGGAAGGATCAATGCCAAATGACCATTTGGCAGTGGGCAGGGCTTAAAAGGGATGTGCTCCTAGAGACATCTCTTCTACATGGCAGCACATTATACTAGTCTGTTTGCCACTGTAGTCTACCATGGTGATTTCTCTGTTTTCACGTGTAGTGTTGCAGGATCTGAATGGTGAAAGCCGTTTTTTCTTTTTCCCTGACTTTGAGCGACCCCATTTCAGGTCCCCATACAGTAGCTGTTTAGGTATTCCAACATGCATCTCAGAGAAGCTAAAGTGAGTTTATCACCAGTTCCCTTCTAGTCAACCGACTTCATCCCAGAAATTTGGTGGCTTGAATCATATATAGCCATGGCGTTGAGTGTGAGCTATAAATAATACCTTCTTTTATGGTACTTGTTTAGCACTTACTGTATGTCAAGTACTGTTCTAAGCACTGGAGTAGGTACAAGTAAATTAGGTCAGACACAGTCCCTGTCCCATGCGGGGCTTACAGTCTCAAGTGGGAGGGAGAGCAGGAACTGAATCGCCATCTTACAGTTGAAGAAACTGAGCCACAGAGAAGTAAATAATAATAATAATAATGTTGGTATTAGTTAAGTGTTTACTATGTGCAGAGCACTGTTCTGAGCGCTGGGGTAGACACAAGGGAATCAGGTTGTCCCACGTGGGGCTCACAGTCTTAATCCCCATTTTACAGATGAGGTAAGTGAGGCACACAGAAGTGAAGTGACTTGCCCACAGTCACGCAGCTGACAAGTGGCAGAGCTGGGATTCAAACACATGACCTCTGTCTCCAAAGCCCCTGCTCTTTCCACTGAGCCACGCTGCTTCTCTGTTAAATGACTTGCCCAAGATCACACTGTAGACAAGTGGCAGATGGCGATTGGAACCCAGGTCCTTTGATCCCAAGGCCCGTGCAGTTTCCATTAGGCCAAGCTGATTCCAGATACTGATAGAATTTTTTTTTTTGGTATTTGTTAAGCGCTTACTATGTGCTGAGCACTGTTCTAAGCGCTGGGGTAGACACAGGGGAATCAGGTTGTCCCATGTGGGGCTCACAGTCTTAATTCCCATTTTACAGATGAGGTAACTGAGGCACCGAGAAGTTAAGTGACTTGCCCAAAGTCACACAGCTGACAAGTGGCCGAGCCAGGATTCGAACCCATGACCTCTGACTCCAAAGCCCATGCTCT
This sequence comes from Ornithorhynchus anatinus, assembly GCF_004115215.2. NCBI lineage: Eukaryota > Metazoa > Chordata > Mammalia > Monotremata > Ornithorhynchidae > Ornithorhynchus > Ornithorhynchus anatinus. The sequence goes on from NC_041745.1 coordinate 33,510,726, forward strand.
TTCCACTGAGCCAAAAGCAGTGTTGCTTTAGTGGACAGAGCAGGGACCTGGGAGTCAGAAGAACCTGGGTTCTAATCCCACCTCTCCCACTTATTTACTGTGTGACCTTGGGCAAGTAGCTTCACTTCTCTGTGCCTCAGTTACCTTATCTGGAAAATGGGGATTAAGACTGTGAGCCCTATGTGGTACATGGACTGTCTCCAACCATATCTACCCCAGTACTTAGTATAGTGCCTGAACATAGTAAACATTTAATAAATATCACGACTCTTATTATTACTGTTATTATTAAAGTAATCTATGTTCTAGATGTACCATGTGTGGAGATTGATATTTCATAACCATAAATTCCTGGACAGAGATTGAGCCTAATAGTAATAATGATAATATTTATTAAGCCTTTATGTGTTAAGAACTGGGGTAGATATAAGATATTCAGGTCACAAATGGGGCTCTTGGTCTAATTAGAAAGGAAACAGATATTGAATCCCCATTTTGTAGATGAGGGAACTGAGGCACAAAGAAGTTAAATGACTTGCTCTAAGTCACAGAATAGGCGGGATTAGAAGTCAGGCCCTCTGATTCCCAGTCCTTTGACTTTTCACTAAGCCATCTTGCTTCCCAACTCCACTGCACTCTCCCAAACATTTGATATAGTGCTCTACACAGAATAAGCACTTAATGAATTGAGGTGATTAATTGATTGATTGATTGATTGAAGTAGAGGTTGGGCAGCACTATATTTCTGAAACCTTTCATTACAACTTACGAGATGTCATTATATTAGAGAAACAGCGTGGCTCAGTGGAAAGAGTCCCGGCTTGGGAATCAGAGGTCATGGGTTTGAATCCCGGCTCCCCCGCTTGTCAGCTGTGTGACTTTGGGCAAGTCACTTCACTTCTCTGTGCCTCAGTCACCTCATCTGTAAAATGGGGATTAAAACTGTGAGCCCCACGTGGGACAACCTGATCACCTTGTTACCCCCCAGCGCTTCGAACAGTGCTTTGCACATAGTAAGTGCTTAACAAATACCACTATTATTATCATATCCTACAATCCTCCAAGGAGTGAACTGACTTTTTGAGGGAGGTTTCTGTTTCTCTGCATAGATACATAGATGCCAACTTTCCGATTTCGAATTGCAAAAGAGTTTAATTTGAGCTCTTCTGTCTATCAACAGCCTATCTGCTTCATGCCTTAGCTCATATTTGAATGCTAATCTGACAAAAAATATTAGGTTTTTGTAAAATTGTTTGGAGGATTACTCACTGCAGACTTTCAAGAGGTCTAAATGCCATTCCTTTTTTTTTTCTTTTATGTTTTCCATCCTTGAGTCACAAAATTGGCATAAATGATTTGGGGGTTGATGGAGTCGCATCCTTTAGTGATCACTTCTGGACATGCATGTGGTCAGAAATCTCCCCTTCCCTCTAGATTGTAAACTCACTGTGGTCAGGGAACATGTCTATCAACTCGGTTATACTGTATTTTTCCTAGAACTTAGTACAGTGCTCTACCCAAAATAAAGGCTCAATAAATATGACCGATTGATACAGTGGATATCTTTTCCTCATGAGGTTGCTTCAGGCAGCACATTCTAAAATTAATTTATCTAAAAAATGTTATTGTTTCTATGCATAAAATCAAATTTAGAAAATCAGAGGTTAACTGCTGTTTTTAGCTTATACTGAATCATCATACAGGTGCCAATCTAGCAATTGTCTTTAAATTTCTGTCACCTCAGCCTTCCTTTTCTCCTTTTTCCCTTGTTATTTGAGATTGTTGTTGAGGGGAGATGAATAGCTGCTGATCAGTAACAACAAGACTTCTGTCATCTTTAGCTTTAGGCTCCTGTCTAATTCCTCTAGGATTAGTACATTTCAAATACAATCAATTCTTTATCACTCATATGTGAACGTTCTTAGAAATACATCAGTTCTCCTTCAGGTTTTCAGAAATAGAGGATACTTGTTTCATGAAATACTTCCTTTTCATGTTTAACCCTTATGAATATTGCCGGAGTTAACAGTTTGGATAAAACAAATACTGTCTCTATGCCTCAAAACAAAAACCCCAAATGAGGCGTTGTAGTCAGGGTTAGGTTTGGAGTCAGTTATTATCTTGGCATCATACTGATAGTATTTATTAATTACCTACTCTCAGAGTTACGCTCTTAAACTGTATATCTCACGTGGGACAAAACCCCAATGCTGAACACATTGCTTTGCAAGTAGTAACTATTTAAAAAAATCCCACTGATTATTTTATTAGTATTGTCATTATTACTAGAGTCAACACAATAGTCTTAAATATAAATAGTATTTGTTGAGCTCCTAGTATGATCCGAGCACTGTCATAACCACTTGGAGGAAAGTGGTGCATTTCCTCTAAGCTGCCCCAGCCTCTCTACCCTGCCCTACCCTGTCTCTGCCCTGGGAGATTATCTTTAGATCCCTGGGGGCCTATTACCTCTATAAGAATAATAATAATAATGTTGGTATTTGTTGTGCACTTACTATGTGTCAAGCACTGTTCTAAGTGCTGGGAGAGATACAAGGTAATCAGGTTGTCCCACATAGGGCTCACAGTCTTCATCCCCATTTTACAGATAAGGTAACTGAGGTCCAGAGAAGTGAAGTGACTTGCCCAAGGTCAAACAGCTGACAAGTGGCGGAGCCAAGATTAGAACCCATGACTTCTGACTCCCAAACCTGGGGTTTTTCCACTGAGCCACTCTGCTTCTCTTGGGTCTCAGTTTCCAGCATGCCCTCTACAATGAGGGCTGCCCATGTGGACTTAAGCAGCTGCACCACTTGTAAGCTGTATGACCTTGGGCCAGTCACTTAACTTCTCTGTGCCTCATCTGTGAAGTGGTGAATAGGACTGTGGGACAGGGATTGTGTCCAACCCGATTATCTTCTATCTACCCTAGGACTTAGAACAGTGACTGGCATCTATTAAGCACTTAACACATACAACCATTATTATTATCATTACCATGCAGTTTGGATCTCCCCAAACTCCTCTGGGTACCGTTCACTCTGCACTGTGGCTCTGAGGGCCCTCAGCGTCCTCCTAATTATAATAATGGTGTTTGTTAAAGGCTTACTATAATGAGTGCTTACAAAGCACTGGGTTAGATACAAGATAATCAGGTCATGGCCAGTCCGTGTCCTTCTTGAGGGTCACAATCTAAGGAACTACCTGACTGCCATGCCGGCTCTCTGGGATCCCACCTGGTTCTCCTCCTCTGCCTCATCAAGGAACCTCCATTCCACCTTTCCTCCATCCAGCCCAGCGGGACAGAGAAAAGCAGCCACAGCCAGCTTGGCACTGCCTCCATACTAATAATAATAATAATAATGTTGGTATTTGTTAAGCACTTACTATGTGCAGAGCACTGTTCTAAGCGCTGGGGGAGATACAGGGTAATCAGGTTGTCCCACGTGAGGCTCACAGTTAATCCCCATTTTACAGATGAGGTAACTGAGGCACAGAGAAGTTAAGTGCCTTGCCCACAGTCACACAGCTGACAGGTAGCAGAGCCGGGAGTCGAACACATGACCTCTGACTCCCAAGCCCTGGTTCTTTCCACTGAGCCACGCTGCTTTTCTGATCTCAGGAAAGTTATGGCGCTAGCAGTCACTGTGGTCACGGACCTGAGCTGCCAGATCCATGAACGGAGCAGCATTCATCTATTCATTCATTCGACCGTATTTATCGAGCACTTACTTTGCGCAGAACATTGTACTAAAACCTTGGGAAAGTTCAACACAACAATAAACAGTGTCATTCCCTGCCCACAATGAGCTCACTGTCTAGAGGTAGAGAGACAACAAGGCATAGTGGATAGAGCATGGGTCTGGGAGTCAAAAAGTCATGAATTTTAATCCTGGCTTCACCACTTGTCTGCTGTGTGACCTTGGCCAAGTCACTCCACTTCTCTGTGCCTCACTGATCTCATCTGTAAAATGAGGATTGAGACTGTGAACCCCATATTGGAAGGGGTTTGTGTCCAACTTGATTTGCTTGTATCTACCCCAGTGTTTCTCCCCTCAGAACTTCACCTGAAGAGTTTCCAGTCCTCTACCAGTCTTGACTATGGGAGGGAGAGTCAAGCAGAAGCATACTCATTCCATTTCTAGATTGGGCAGCGGCTAGTAAGTGGAAGGCCGTCTGCTACAAGTCAAAATTCACCTGTGCTGGGCAGCAGTGGCATGGGAGACAGTCGGGGGTGGAGACTCAAATTTACTGCCTGGAAGGATGGAATGGTAAACCACGGGGAAGCAGCATGGCTCAGTGGAAAAAGCCTGGGCTTCGGAGTCAGAAGTCATGGGTTTGACTCCTGGCTCTGCCACTTGTCAGCTGTGTGACCGTGGGCAAGTCACTTCACTTCTCTGTGCCTCAGTTACCTCATCTGTAAAATGGGGATTAACTGTGAGCCTCACGTGGGACAACCTGATTACCCTATATCTCCCCCAGCGCTTAGAACAGTACTCTGCACATAGTAAGCGCTTAACAAATACCAACATTTTTATTATTATTTTTTTTACCAAGAAAACTCTAAGGATCTACTAGCAGAACAATTGCAGATGGAGATGGGACATTCTAGGAGAGATGGGTCCATGGCGCCTTTAAGAGTTAGAGACGACTCGGCAGCATAAGACAAGACCCCAGTGCTTAGTACAGTGCCTGGCACTTAGTAACAATAATAATAATAATAATGTTGGTATTTGTTAAGCGCTTACTATGAGCAGAGCACTGTTCTAAGTACTGGGGTAGATACAGGGTAATCAGGTTGACCCTCGTGAGGCTCACAGTCTTAATCCCCATTTTACAGATGAGGCAACTGAGGCACAGAGAAGTTAAGTTACTTTCCCACAGTCACGCAACTGACAAGTGGCAGTGCCGGGATGTGAACCCATGACCTCTGACTCCCGAACCAGTGCTCTTTCCACTGAACCACATAGTAAGCACTTGACAAATACCATCATTATTATTTTAGCCACAGCATCTGACTGATCTTTGGCTTTGTCATGTTGTGTTAAGGTTTTATCTCATTTCTCCTCAAGTATTGATTCAAAAGCATTTATTGAGTGCTTACTATGTGCAGAGCACTGTACTAAGCACTTGGAAAGTACAAATCAGTAACAGATAGAGACAGTCCCTACCCTTTGACAGGCTTACAGTCTAACAGGGGGAGACAGACAGACAAGAACAATAGCAATAAATAGAATTGAGGGGAAGAGCATCTCATTAAAATAGTAGCAAATAAATAGAATCAGTGTGATGTACATCTCATTAACAAAATAAATAGGGTAATGAATCTTCAGTTGAGTGGACGAGTACAGTGCTGAGGGGATGCGAAGGGAGAGGGGGAGGAGAAGCAGTGTGGCTCAGAGGAAAGAGCCCGGGCTTGGGAGTCAGAGGTCATGGGTTCTAATCCCAGCTCTGCCACTTGTCAGCTGTGTGACTTTGGGCAAGTCACTTAGCTTCTCTGTGCATCAGTTCCCTCATCTGTAAAATGGGGATGAAGACTGTGAGCCTCACGAGGGACAACCTGATCACCCTGTATCTGCCCCAGCGCTTAGAACAGTGCTCGGCACATAGTAAGCGCTTATCAAATACCAACATTATTATTAAGAGGGAAAGGGGGGAGAAGAGGGTTTAGCTCTAGAGAGGTGAAGGGAGGGGTAGAGGGAGCAGAGGGAAAAGGGGAGCTCAGTCTGGGAAGGCCTCTTGGAAGAGGTGAGCTTTAAGTATCTATTTCCAGTCCCCTCTTCCCCTTTTTAAAAATTTTCAGATTAGGAGCACCCCAAGAGACAAGTGTCTAATTCCCACCTGTGTATTCTTTCCCAGCTCTTAGTAAAGTGCTCTGCACATACTCACACTTAATAAACATTATACCTTCTACGACCACTACCTGTGTTAGGAGGGAAATTGGAATGTTAGGAATAGAAAATCCTGAACTGTTTTCTGTCCATTTGACAAATAAACATAGACCTAGGTTCCTGAATAGATGCTGGAATAGGATGGATGGTTCAAGATGCCAGAAGCAATAACCTTATCTGCATGGAGCAATCTCCAATATTGCTAAATTGGCACCAAATGCTGGTTTCCTTTCTGCAGTTTGAGGTCAAAACTGGAATGTATTGTTTCAAGGCAATTCTTTTTTTAAAACAGTAAGTTTCACTGAGTTCAGGAGACCTGGATTCTAATCCCAGCTCCTCCTCTTGCTTGCTCTGTGACCTTGAACAAGTCACTTAACTTTTTAGTGCATCGGTTTTCTCATTTGTAAAATGGGGATTAAATATCTGTTCTTCTTATCCCATGTGGGACGATGGCTCGATCTGATGTGACTGCATGGAATCTGCCTCAAGCACAGACTGTAAACCCATCCTCTAGACTGTAAGCCCACTGTGGCCAGGGATTGTCTCTCTTTATTGCTGAATAGAACTTTCCAGGCACTTAGTATAGTGCTCTGCACGCAGCAAGCTCTCAGTAAATGATTGAATGAATGGAAGTGTTTAACAAATATCACCATTATCATTTCTATTATTATTACTATCATCATCATCAACATCATCATCATATGGCCATGAGGAGTCTGTGCTACTCTTCAGTGAATATATTCTGATGATTGACCTTGCTATAGCATGGCCTAGTGGGAAGAGCATGGGCCTGGGAGTTCTAATCCTGGCTCCTCTACTTATCTACATTGGGCCCTTGGGGTAATCATTTAACTTGTCTGTGCCTCAGTTCCCTCATTTGTAAAATGGGGATTACATCTTCCAACTTTGTTGTACCATACTTTCCTAAGCACTTAATGCAGTGCTCTGTAGACAATCAGCACTCAATAAATATGAATAGATTCCATAAATATGAATAAATATGAATGAATACCATTAATCTCATCTGGCCTTGCCACATGCAATTTTACTGGGCTTCAAATCTCCTACAAGTGATGACAGCTATATATATTTTTAAAGATCCAGCACTAGTAGAATGCTAGAATAAGAAGGATCTAGGTAGAAAAGTTGAAAATGTTCTTTTCGTCCTGATAAATATGCTTTAGTGCAAGTTTCCCCAACCCCTTAGATTGTGTGCCCATGTGGGGCAGACTGAATCCAATCTGTATATATTTAGTACAGTGCTTGGCATATAGTAAGCACTTAACAAATATCACCATTTAATATTATTATTATAATTATTATTATTATCGTTATTTGCAAATGTGATGCTCCCTTACTGAACACGCCAAATGCCAGGATAAATCCCAGTTCTATGACAAGGGACTGAGAAATAGTGTAAAATTAGAAAGGTGAGATATTTAAACCAGAGAATAATGTTCATTCAGTATGATTCTTGAAACAGTCTGCAACTTTATCGATTTTCCTGAAGTTCTAAGAGGATTAGACATATGAATCATTGGGTTCGCGGAAATTGTTTTCCCACCAGGGATTCCTTACAATAGAAAGAGTTTTCACGTTAACATGACACATTTATCTGCTGCCACATTTATCGGCTTCTTGAACACTTGCACTAAAGTATATTTATCAGGACGAAAAGAACATTTTTAACTTTTCTACCTAGATCCTTCTTATTCTAGCATTCAACTGGTGCAGGATCTTTAAAATCCGTGTAGCTCATCAGCTTTGCGAGGCCCAGTGAACTTGCATGTGGCAAGGCTGTAATAAATTAATGGTATTTATTCATCTGATCGTATTTATTGAGAGCTGATTCTATGAAGAGCACTGTATTAAGTGCTTGGGAAAGTACAATACAACAAAGTTGGAAGATGCAATCTCTGTCCACAATGACTTAACTGCAAGCTTTTTTTAAAAAATGTATTTGTTAAGCACCTACTATGTGCAGAGCACTGTTCTAAGCGCTGGTGGAAATACAGGGTAATCGGGTTGTCCCACGTGGGGTTTACAATCTTCATCCCCATTTTACAGATGAGGTCACTGAGGCCGAGAGAAGTGAAGTGGCTTGCCCACAGTCACACAGCTGCCAAGTGGCAGAGCCAGGATTCAAACCCATGACCTCTGACTCCCAAGCCCAGGCTCTTTCTACTGAGCCACGTTGCAGAAGGCATCACAGCGACTCCAAAAGACTGCCTTGTGCTCCAACCTCAACCTCTGACTTTTCTCAGGCTGAATATTCAGGGACTGGGCTACCATTCTTGTGCTTGTGGACTCAAAACTTCCCACAGCACTTGTGCACATAGCTTATCTTACTACATAGGCACTTACTTACATTTCCTTTTTTTCTGCCTCCTAAATTAAATTTATTGTAGACTCTGTCTTCTCCTCTAGATTGTAAGCTCTTTTTAGGCAAGGATCACTTTCACTAGCTCTGTCGTACTCTTCCAAGTAATTAGCACAATGTTCTGCACTCAGTGTTTGCCTTGATAAACGTTTCATGCATGCACACAATTTCTTTCATTACTGAATCTCCTTGATCCAACTACTAGGTCAGACTCACGTTAAGGGGAAGATCCTTCCCTTATTCTTCCATTTTGCTGCATCCAAATACTTTAATGTAACACAAGTCGTAGCAGAACTGGATGTGTTATTTTTATATAATATAAGCTCCTTAATAATGTTGGTTTTGTTATTCTCCATTTTACAGATGAGGTAACTGAGGCACAGAGAAGTTAAGTGACTTGCCCACAGTCACACAGCTGACAAGTGGCAGAGCCAGGAGTCAAACCCATGACCTCTGACTCCGAAGCCCAGGCTCTTTCCACTGAGCCACGCTGCTTCCCTCTTCCTTGAGGGCAGAGATCTTATATAATCATAATAATAATAATTATGGTACTCATTAAGCACTTGCTATATTCCAAGCACTGTTCTAAACACTGGGGTAGATACAAGTTGATCAGGTTGGACACAGTCCCTGTACCACATGGGGATCACAGTCTTAATCTCATTCAACAGATGAGGGTACTGAGGCCCCGAGAGGTTAAGCGACTTGCTCAAGGTCACACAGCAGACATCTGGTGGAGACAGGATTAGAACCCAGGTCCCTCTGACTCCCAGGTCCGTGCTTTATCCAGTAAGCCATGCTGTTTCTATTATTTTGTGCTCTCCCAAGCACTTATTTGGTGCTCTTCACATAGTAAACACTTAAATACATCACTGATTGACTGATTTCAGTCATTTTAGCCTTGAGAATTATGAAATGGCAAAAATTTAAAGGGAAATTTAGTAAGAAAACTTGTTTCTTCTGCAGCAAATTCCATCCTCACAGACTTTCCCATTTTGGAGTAAAATGAGGTATTTAGTGTTATGGGGTTTTTTATGGTATCTGCTAAGTGCTAATTATGTACCAGGCATTGTGCTAAGCACTGGACTAGATACAAAATAAGAGAAGCAGCATGACCTAGTGGATAGAGCATGGACCTGGGAGCCAGTGGACCTGGGTTCTAATCACAACTCCTCCATGTGTCTACTGTGTGACCATGGGGAAGTCACTTAACTTCTCTGGGCCTCCATTACCTCATCTGTAAAATGGGGACTAGAAATGTGAGCCCCATGTGGGAAATGTACTGTGTTGAATATGATTAGCTTGCATCTACTCCACTGCTTAGTAGAGTGTCTCAGACATAGTAAGCACCTATAACAAATAACATAAAAAAAGCTAATCAAGTTAGACGCAGTCCATGTTCCACGTGGGGTTTACAATTTTACTCCTCATTTTACAGATGAAGTTACTGAGGCACAGAGAATTGAAGTGACTCACCCAAAGTCAAACAGCAAACATGACGGAGAAGGTATTAGAACTCAGGTCTTTTGACTTCCAGATCGGGACTCTTTCCACTGGGCAATCCTGCTTTTACAGGAACAGAGAAGTGAGCTCTGGTTTTTTCTACCCAGCAGTGATTTTTACAGTAATCTACCGTAATTTCTCCGTGATGAAAACTGCATCGTTAAGTGGAAAGAGCCTGAGCTTGGGAGTCAGAGGTCATGGGTTTGAATCCCGGCTCTGTCACTTGTCAGCTGTGTGACTGTGGGCAAGTCACTTAACTTCTCTGTGCCTCAGTTACCTCATCTGTAAAATGGGGATTAATTGTGAGCCTCACGTGGGACAACCTGATTACCCCCTGTATCTACCCCAGTGCTTAGAACAGTTCTCTGCACAAAGTAAGCGCTTAATAAACGCCAACATTATTATTATTATTACTTTCAGAATTAATTTGTAGCTTTATAAACAGGACCCTAAGAGCATGTGTCCTACAGTGTTCTGAAGGGTGGGCATAGAGTCGATGAGGAACCTAGAAGAAGCAACTATTAACTCAGCCTTCTGAATGAAATTGAATGCATTCTCCACTATCCTTAATGCATGGATTTCTGAGGGCTCCAGATCCTGTGAAATAGAATATGGTGGTGATTGTGTAAATTGACTTACACAATACCAAGTCAAATTTACCTGCCCTTCAAATAGGAAAAAAAAATAAAATTCTGTACTTTAAAAACATTTATGTATGTTTCTTTTCCTCCTTGATATTTTTCAATTTAATATCATTTTTAGAATTAAGATTTTCTAAGAGCAGCATGGCCTAATGGAAAGAACAAAGGCTTGGGAGGAAGAGGACTTGGGTTCTAATCTTGCTCTGCCTCTGGTTTACGGTATGACCTTTGTGCTTCAGTTTCCTCATCTGAAAAGTGAGAATCTGATGCCTGTTCTCCACCCTACTTTGTCTATGAGATCCTGGTACGACAGGGACTCTATCTGACCTGATTCAACTGTATTTACAACAGAGCTTAGAACAGTGTTTGACACAAAGTAAGCACTTGAGAAATAATAGTAATGATAATGCCAATTATGATAATAAATCATAAAGCATTTGCCCTCTCACCCAAACATGAGTATCTGTCTTTTGAGATTTGAAGGTAACACCAAAATCCACCCATTCCTCATCATCCAAACTGCTATCACATGAATCCAGTCACTTCTCCTATCCTACTTTGATTATTTTATCGGCCTCCTTGCTGACCTCCCAGCCTCCTGCATCTCCACACTCCAGTCCATATTTCACTCTACTGCCCGAATCATTTTCCTACAAAAACGTTCAGGACAGATTACCCCACTCCTCAAGAAACTCCAGTGGTTGTCCACCCAACTCTGCATCAAGCAGAAACTCCTCACCATTGGCTTTAAAGCAGTCAATCACTTTGCTCCCCCCACCTCACCTCCCTACTCTCCTGCTACATCCCAGCCCACACATTTTGCTCCTCTAGTGTTATTCTTCTCATTGTACCTCAGTCTCATCTATCTCGCTGCTGACCTCTTGCCCACAACCTACCTCTGCCTCCTCCTGTCTGACAGACAATTGCTTCCTCTACCTTCAAAGCCTTACTGAATGCACATCACCTCCAGAAGACTTTCCCTCATTAAGGCCTCCTTTCCTCTGCTTCCACTCCCTTCTGCATCACCCTGAATGAGTCTGCTCCCTTTAGTCAACCCTCCATCACCCTCAGCCCCACAGCATTATTTACATATCTGTAATTCATTTATTTATATTAATGTCTCCTTCCCTGTCTAGACTCCAAGCTTGTTGTGGGCAAGGAATGTATCAGTTCACTGATACATTGTACTCTCCCAAGAAAGTACAGTGCTCTACTCAATAAATGCAATTTACTGACCGACTACTGTCACTAAAGACAAGATTCTATAAATTGGGGAGTGTGGTTGTCACTGAGAAGACATGGCTGATTAAATCCCTTTCTCATTTTGTACCTGTAAAAATGATCCCTGCTGTCCTCATTCGCCAGTGACTACGCTTTGTGCTAATTTTGTTTCTCCTGTTTTGCACTATTCTCTCCTCTGAGATATCACCTGAATACCTATTGCATTGTCTTTCAAATGGCCCTTCTGTTCTTATTTATGATTTCTCCACTTCAGCTCCCCAGAGAGCAGCTGTTCAAGTAGTCTGCTGTCACCCATTCTCCTCCCACATCCCTCCCAGGGAAGATGTGTGGCCCGAGTATTGTTCCCAAGCTGGTCTGACTATATTCCAGAACTTTATTGTTTCTGCTCCTGTCTTGTCATTTTATATTAAATGTATCTTGGAGGCGGTGTTGATGGGAATCACTCTGAAATCAAAAGTAATATGCTTGCTAAATCCAGATCCCAAGGCTAGAAAGAAATTTGAACTGTACAATTCCTCTCTCCAACCTGTAGGGTGGTCTGAAACTTGATGGCACACATTGGTAACACACTGTCAATCTGTGCTGATTGTTTGCCATGGTATACATTTTATCAAGAGGTGTCAATTGGCAATTCGGTTGATGGGGATTCATACAAACCTCCAAAAGGACTATTATTAGTATTATGTACTAAGCACTTTGCTAAGTGCTGAGATAGATTTGACAAACGGATTGACAAGTTCCCTATCTTGCAAGGGACTCACAGGGAGGGAGAGAACATGACTGCTTAGATTGTACACTGTTGTTTAATCGGGATTCCGAAGGAGAAGAACAGCAAATCAAGAAGTTCTGCAAAGTTGACATTCAGACCAGTAAATTATAGGACCTCCAGCATATTTTTGGATCACAATTTTGTATTCTCAAATATTATTCATTTTCTAATCAGAATTTAAGATGATACAATCTGAAAGGAAAATCCAAATGCAGTTAAACAAGATATTTTATTGTGTATGGTCTATTATTATCCAGAAACATTGAGAGCATGTTTGCCAACATATGCAGCATGGGAAGAAGCAAAGATTAATGGAAAGAGCACAGGCCTGGGAGTTAGAGGACTTGAGTTCTAATCTCAGCTCAGTCACTCATGTGTTGTGTAACCTTGGGCAAGTCACTTAATTTATCTGGGCCTCATCTGTAAAATGGAGATTAAGACTCTGAGCCCCATGATAACAAGGATGACAAATTTGGACTCAGAGAATTGTAGCTGGAGCCATAGTCTTTCCTTTGTTTATTTATCCCATTCTTCATCTATAATGAGGAGGAGAGAGTTGCTGAATTCCTGTATTAATGGTAATAGTGCTCCATGAAGTTCATTGATTGCTTAGCCTTATTCCCTAAATAGATTTGAGCTTCAGCTAGGCCTCTCAGGACCTCGGAGAAGATTCAGCTACTCAGTCCCCAATCTCCATTGGAAGGGCAAAGCTAAACTTCAGTTTCAATAAGACAATCTCACATAAATTAAGCAAAATGAGTCGCAGGTTTACAAATGAGTCTTGGAAGAGTGGGTCTTCATTGATTATGGATGATAATGTTTCCTCTTTGTGACCCCAAACCAACCTGCCTTGTATTTGGTCATAGGTCATTGAGTGTCAAAAAAAATCTATCACTTAAAGCTAGTGTGTCTGTTCTGAGAGCAATTATTACTAGCTGGCTTTGCAGAATGTAGAAATTGTAGCTTCCTTTCAGATCCCAATGAAGATTTATAGATTTGAAAGGTTATTATTGCCATTCTTTTCAACTTCTCTTCTAAGTAGCCCTGAGTATTCATTCATTCATTCATTCAATAGTATTTATTGAGCGCTTACTATGTGCAGAGCACTGTACTAAGCGCTTGGGATGAACAAGTCGGCAACAGATAGAGACAGTCCCTGCCGTTTGACGGGCTTACAGTCTAATCGGGGGAGACGGACAGACAAGAACAATGGCACTAAACAGCGTCAAGGGGAAGAACATCTCGTAAAAACAATGGCAACTAAATAGAATCAAGGCGATGTACAATTCATTAACAAAATAAATAGGGTAACGAAAATATATACAGTTGAGCGGACGAGTACAGTGCTGTGGGGATGGGAAGGGAGAGGTGGAGGAGCAGAAGGAAAAGGGGAAAATGAGGCTTTAGCTGCGGAGAGGTAAAGGGGGGATGGCAGAGGGAGTAGAGGGGGAAGAGGAGCTCAGTCTGGGAAGGCCTCTTGGAGGAGGTGATTTTTAAGTAAGGTTTTGAAGAGGGAAAGAGAATCAGTTTGGCGGAGGTGAGGAGGGAGGGCGTTCCAGGACCGCGGGAGGACGTGACCCAGGGGTCGACGGCGGGATAGGCGAGACCGAGGGACGGCGAGGAGGTGGGCGGCAGAGGAGCGGAGCATGCGGGGTGGGCGGTAGAAAGAGAGAAGGGAGGAGAGGTAGGAAGGGGCAAGGTGATGGAGAGCCTTGAAGCCTAGAGTGAGGAGTTTTTGTTTGGAGCGGAGGTCGATAGGCAACCACTGGAGTTGTTTAAGAAGGGGAGTGACATGCCCAGATCGTTTCTGCAGGAAGATGAGCCGGGCAGCGGAGTGAAGAATAGACCGGAGCGGGGCGAGAGAGGAGGAAGGGAGGTCAGAGAGAAGGCTGACACAGTAGTCTAGCCGGGATATAACGAGAGCCCGTAATAGTAAGGTAGCCGTTTGGGTGGAGAGGAAAGGGCGGATCTTGGCGATATTGTAGAGGTGAAACCGGCAGGTCTCGGTAACGGATAGGATGTGTGGGGTGAACGAGAGGGACGAGTCAAGGATGACACCGAGATTGCGGGCCTGCGGGACGGGAAGGATGGTCGTGCCATCCACGGTGATGGAGAAGTCTGGGAGCGGACCGGGCTTGGGAGGGAAGATGAGGAGCTCAGTCTTGCTCATGTTGAGTTTTAGGTGGCGGGCCGACATCCAGGTGGAGACGTCCCGGAGGCAGGAGGAGATGCGAGCCTGAAGGGAGGGGGAGAGGACAGGGGCGGAGATGTAGATCTGCGTGTCATCTGCGTAGAGATGGTAGTCAAAGCCGTGAGAGCGGATGAGTTCACCGAGGGAGTGAGTGTAAATGGAGAACAGAAGAGGGCCAAGAACTGACCCTTGAGGAACTCCAACAGTTAAAGGATGGGAGGGGGAAGAGGCTCCAGCGTAGGAGACCGAGAATGATCGGCCAGAGAGGTAAGAGGAGAACCAGGAGAGGACAGAGTCCGTGAAGCCGAGGTGAGATAAGGTATGGAGGAGGAGGGGATGGTCGACAGTGTCAAAGGCAGCAGAGAGGTCAAGGAGGATCAGAATGGAGTAGGAGCCATTGGATTTGGCAAGAAGGAGGTCATGGGTGACCTTAGAGAGAGCATTCTCGGTAGAGTGGAGGGGACGGAAGCCAGATTGGAGGGGGTCTAGGAGAGAATGGGAGTTAAGGAATTCTAGGCATCGATTGTAGACGACTCGTTCTAAGATTTTGGAAAGGAAGGGTAGTAGGGAGATAGGACGATAACTGGAGGGGGAAGTGGGGTCAAGAGCGGGTTTTTTTAGGATGGGGGAGACGTGGGCATGTTTGAAGGCAGAGGGGAAGGAGCCCTTGGAGATTGAGTGGTTAAAAATAGAAGTTAAGGAAGGGAGGAGGGCAGGGGCGATGGTTTTAAGAAGGTGAGAGGGAATGGGGTCCGAGGCGCAGGTGGAGGGGGTGGCACTTGTGAGGAGGGAGGAGATCTCCTCTGAGGATACTGCAGGGAAGGATGGGAAAGTAGGGGAGGGGGTTGTTGGGGGAGTACTCTTTATAAGTGATGAATTATAGTTAGGATGCCAGGATTATCTATGCCACTGACTTGAAATCAGACAATGTAACTTTTATGCTCGGGAATTTATTTTATTACTTTTCTTTCTAATTCTCAACCATGGGAACACATGGAAACAGGTAAATATTTAAATCACTTGTGTTGGCTTTGGAGGAATATGGATAACCATGTTTTATACAATTGGTCTGATTATTGTAGCCATGATCAGTAGTGCCTAGAAAGTAATATCTTCATTCCAGCTTCCAGTCTCAATCCTGGCATGTACGTGAGAGGAGTAAATCAAACCAGATTTATTCCAGCCACAAAGTTGCCATTTTAGAGTCATTTAGGCCGAATAGTTAATCAACCTTGGGCCACGTGGATCTGACGTTCTTGTGTTATTTCATTTTGGCAGTGGACATAAGTGTGTTTGCTTTAATCTCGGAGGTGAAAAGATTGTGTGAGGTATATTTCAGATGCCAGAAGGGCTAAATGTCATTCTTGGAAAGATGTGCTATTGAACTGGCAGGCAGTACATAATTGGCATTGGGAATAAATAGTTTTCATGTCAAGGTTGTCAAATCTATTTTGCTGCCAACTCTTGGCTAGAATTCTGCCTAACACCAGATGCTATTGTTTTTTAGATGTTTTTGAATACAGTAGATCATTAGTTTCCCAATGGAATTGTTCAGACATCATATAGGATGAATATTCCTATCCACATGCCTATGCATTCTGTGAAGAGCTGGAGAGTTTTCGGCTTTTTTGATATAGACTACTAGATCCATCACTTTAAAAAAAATACATATGCTCATTAGTCAGAGCGGATGCATTTTTAAAACCTTGAGAGCCCCTTATATGTTCATCTAATTTATCACACCAAGGGTTTTATCCTGAAAATCATTTCTTTCTTAAGTAGACCCTTTCCTTAATAAAGTTGTTCCTGGTAAGATTGTCTGCCTCAGAGTAACATTCTTGCGGGTTTGGCGATGTTACTTGTAAATGCATGTTTGTACTGCTCCAACACTTGTATTCTACCACATATTTATTTAGTACAGTACTCTGCATGCAGTAGGCACTCAACAAATATCAGTGATTGATTCTGGATATAATATAAAATAAAAGATAATTTCTTCTATGGTATTATGGTATTGGGCTGTTTGTTATGTGCTTACTAAGAGCAACCATTGTTCTACCAGTCGGGGTAGATAAAAAAGTTAGTGAGGTTGGAAACGGTCCTTATCCCCTGGGGGGCTTACGGTCCAAGTAGGGGAGATAACAGGCATGTAATCCCATTTACAGTAGAGGAAACCGAGATGCAGAGAAGTTAAGAGAGTTGCCCAAGGTCATAAAGCAAGCAATTGGCAGAGCTGGGATTAGAACCCAAGTCCTCTAATTCCCAAGTCCATGTTCTTTCCACTGGGGACGGCCGCTTCTTCCAGGAGTAGAGTCTCATGAACTGAAGAGCTGCCAACTAACCACCTGGAATGACTGGGAAATTCAGTCACCAGAGTGGCGAGTAAGTGTTTCTAAGTGTAATAGGGTGGTGGAAGACGAAAAGACAGCCCGGGCAGGAGAACGGAACCACACCCTCCCCAAACTGAGATCACATGGATTTGGAAGCCACTTCAACTGACAAAATGGTGGGAGCGGCAGCAATGGTGGAGAGGTAATAAATGGAGCGTGTGTGAGGGAGGAGTCAGCAAGTCAGCTTCATGGAGCTCTGGACCACATGGTGGTGGCCACTCCAGGCTTATTACATGCAGTATTCATTTACACTCAAAGTGGACACAATGCTGTACCAATACCATAGTCCAGAAAGAGTTTACTTTGGTAGCCACCGCATTCTTCACTACCCACATTACTTATCTATTCTTCAGGTTTCCCGGTGGGCCAACACAGACTGCAGAAGGTCTTGGTTGTGCTCCAGTCTAAACGCTTCACCCCTGATGACATACCACCAGTCAATATTTCATATATTGCAAAGCCGGGACCAGATCCCAAGGCTTTTGTTTCCCATAAACATGCTTTTTCTATTTGAATTTAAATTTGTAAATTGCTTTTATTGTACCAAAGCCATTTCATATTGGTTAGCTCATTTTATCCTCATGACATCCCTGGGAGGTAGGAAGAAACAGATATTTTTTTTTTCCCATTTTACTGATGAAGAAACTGAGGCAATGAGAGGTTAAATTCCTTGCCCAAGACCACACAGCAGACCAGTGCTAATATTGATGCTATTATCTGGGTCACCTGAATTCCAGACCTCTGCTCCTCCCACCACTTTGCACTGCCTTTCTCCTCCATCCATTACTACATGCTCCCCGCAACCCTGACAATTTTCTAAATAACATTCAATTCAGACAGTCTTAGAAAAAGATCTTGGATGGGCTGCAAAACTTCTCTCCCACCCTTCAGTAACCAGCAGTAATATATTTATGTTCACTTTTTGCAGGGCCTAGAGCTGTTTTCTCTTTTACACCCTTGCCTCTTGTTCTTTTCTTGTTTTACAATGGCATAGCCTAGTGGAAAGAGCACAGGCTTAGGAGTCGAAGGACCTGGGTTCTAATCCCAACTAATCCCAACTTGGCTACTTGTCTGCTGTTTAACCTCGGGTAAGCCACATAACTTCTCGGTGCCTCAGTTTCCTTATCTGTAAAGTGGGGATTTAGACAGTGATCCCTATATGGGACAGGGACTGTGCCAGAGCAGATTATTTTGTATCTACCCCAGTACTTAGTACAGTGCCTAGCAAATAGTAAGAACTTACGTGTTAAGGTACACTGTTCTAAGTGTTGAAGTAGATATAAGTTTATGAAGTAGAACACAGTTCCTGTCCTACTTGGGGCTTGAGTCTAAGTGGGATGAAAAAGAGATACTGAATCCCCATTTTATAATTGATGAAACTGGGATTCAGAGAAGTGAAGTGAGTTATCCAAGATCACACAGCAGACAATTGGCAGAGCTGAGGTTAGAGCCCAGATCTTCTGATTTCCAGGCCTATGCTTTTTCTAATAGGCCGTGCAAATTAGTGGTAATAATAATGATGATAACGATGATAGTTATAGTATTTTTAAGCACTGACTATGTGTCAAACACTGTTCTTAGAGGTGGGAAGATACAAGATCACCAGGTCAGACTCAGACAGAGCTTTTGAAGAAAACTTCCTTTACAGAACTTTTGGTTGAAGAGAACCACTCCTTCCTTTGTAGAAGTGTGCTAAGCCGATCTTCCAGTTTTCAGCTGGGATGCAGCATTGTCTGAGACTTCATTTTACTGTTTCCTCAAAATGTTTTCTCTATCCTCCTTTCTTTCATTTTTCCGATTCCAGCTCTCTTCACTGTACTTGTTTATCCAGTTACCTTGTCTCTACCCCAGTGTAATCAGTGCTCGGCAATCAATCAACCAATTCTATTTACTAGCATGTAGTAAAAGCTTAAAAAAAAACACCATAATTACCATTATTATTAGTAGTAGTAATAGTAGGATAGTCTATGGCTAATTTTGATAAATACAATTGGTTGAAATTACTCTTAACTAGAGGAAAAAAGTGTATGTACTCTACAGTGTAAGCTCATTTTGGGCAAGGACTGTGTTTACCAACTCCTTTGTATTCTCTCAAGTGATTTAAGTACAGTAAGCCCTAAATAAATGTTAAGGATAATAATGATAACCCTGGTACTTAAGTGCTTTTTGTGTCAGAAATGTAGCAGTAACATGGTCTAGTGGTTAGATCATAGGTCTGGGAGTTAGAAGGACATAGGTTCTAATCACAGCTCCACCCACTTGTCCGCCGTGTGACCTTGGGCAAGTCACCTCATCTATAAAATGAGGATTAAAACTGTGAGCCCCATATGGAACATAGGCTATTTCCAACCTTCTTACCCTGTATCTACCCCAGTGCTTAGAACAGTGTCTGGCTCATAGTAAGTGCTGAACTAATACCATAAAAAGCACTGCCGGTTGTATTGGGGTAAATGTACAATAATTGAATTCCACATGGGGCTCGCAGTCTAAGTAGGAGGGAGAACAGGTATTAAATCCCAATTTTGCAGATGGGAGAACTGAGGCACGGAGAAGTGATTTACCCAAGATCACAGAGCAGAAGAGTAGTGGATCTGGGATTAGAACTCAGGTCGTCTGACTCTCGGGCCAGGGCTCTTTCTAGTAAGCCATGCTGCTTCTCATAATAATAATAATAGTAATAATAATGGTATTTGTTAAGCACTTATTATATGCCAAACACTGTTCTAAGCACTGGGATAGATATGAGGTAATCAGGTTGTCCCACATAGGGCTCACAGTCCTACTCCCCATTTTACAGATGAGGTCACTGAGGCACAGAGAAGTTAAGCGACTTGCCCAAGGTCACACAGCTGACAAGTGGCAGAGCCCGGATTAGAACCCATGTCCTCTGATTCCCTAGCCCAGGTCTGGCCACTAAGCCACACTGTTTCTCCATACCACCTACGTATGAACTTTTAGAATCTCTCCAGCTTGGCAGCATGTCCCAAAAATCCCAGAGAATCAGGCTTTTCAATTCAGTAAGGAGAGTTGGACAGTGATGGGAACTGAATCATTTTAGTCACCTATTCTCCTTTCGCGGAATTGGAAAGGAGCCTGGAATGCTGGCAATCATTAGACAAGAAATGGGGTTCACCCAGTTGTATATTTCAACCTGCTATCCTATTTACCTCTTGCCGACATGCCAGTAGTCGTCAACGTGATTTATACCTTCTAACTATAGAAATGTAAACTGTGAAGTTTGCAATATTATAAAAAACATTTAGTATGAAATACACAGCATGCATTGTTATAAAGTGGGTTAGGTATATATATATATATATATATATATATATATATATATATATATATATATATACAGGTCTCCACTGTATTTCCCCCAACTCTATTACCTTACAAACTGAAATGGGGATACAGGCCTTTCACTAAAGGACAATTCTACAACCTTACAAACTGAAATGAAGATATAGGCCTTTCCCTAAAGTGCTGTGGCAATTCTAAACCAGCATTTTGCATACTCATTCTACAAATAATGTTGGAGACGTGAACTTGCTAACAGACATACCGGCCTCAGAAATAGACAAGAAGTGGTGTATCGTGGGACAGTGAATTTGTCCACTTGGATTCCCTTGTATCTACTCCAGTGCTTAGTATATTGCCTGGCACATAGTAAGTGCTTAACAAATGCCACAACTATTATCACTTTTTTGTCCACAAACAGGAGACTGATGTGTGTTGCCTGAATGGTGAAATCACAGATGCAAAAGGAAATTAATCGTTGGTAGGTTGGTAGCCTTTCACTAGTGGAATAGAGATGAGCCAGATGTCAGGGCCAACAGTTGGACAGGAGGATGAGAAGTATCACAGGGAAAGTGGAGAAGTAGAGTGAGAAAGAAAAGTGAAAAAAAGGCTTTTAACCAAGAGGGACAATTCTGTTTACCCTTTAAGTATTTGATATTCACCCCACCTTCAGCCCCACAGCACTTTTGCATGTATCAATAGTTATTTTGAAGTCTGTCACCCCTCTAGTCTTAAAAATTGTCCACATGTTCGTTATTTTGTTCTCACTCAAGGGCTTACTATGGTGTTCTGCACACAATAAGCACTAGATAAATACCATCTATGGATTGATTGCTGGGAGGGGTTGGAGCAGAGAAAGGAAAGGCTGATTTCTCTAGTCCAGCTAGTGACTTTCCCCTATGACAGGTTTAATTTTTATCCACCAGCACAGAGAACCTTTCTGGCCCCCTTTTCCACGTCCCCCACAAATTATCTGCCCTTTAGCTTGGGCCACTTAAGCACACTAGTCATTTACCTTAGAGGTTTTCATTTTCTATAACTGGTTTTATTGACACCACTGTCAACCATCCATGAATGAAATAAGCTTGGGACTGTCAGTAGAGTAATATTAAGGGTATGTATGAAGCATTAGCTTTGAGCAGAGCCTTGTGCTTAGTATTGGGTAGATAGGAGATAATTAGATCAGATTCAGTGCCTGTCCTCTGGGATTCCTACTCTAAGAAATAAGGAGAACAGGTCCCTTAGTCCCATTCTACAGGTGAGGAAACTGAGGCTCAGAGAAGTTAAGTGACTTTCCCAAGATCATATAACAGGCAGGGATGGAAGTAGAACAGAGGTCTTGTGACTACCAGTCCCAAACAATTTCAAATAGGTCATACTGAATTGGCCATCTATACCCTCTGCATGAATGGTTACAGTGGAATTTCACTGTGCATTGGAAATGTTTTCAGATCTGAATTAATCCCTTTTGAACCATATCCGGTCAGGAGTCATGATGTGGTAATCTTAAGGGTAACGACATTTTCTTGGGTTACTACTATCTAGGCAGTACTTTAATCATTTTCAAAGGCTGTTGTAAAAAGAAGATAAAATACTTCTCCTGGCTCTCATATAAAGAGACTGAGTGAGCGGTTTGCAAGTTTCTGGGATATTCTTTTGGAAAGTCGAGAAAGTTACAGCCTTTATTTCTGCTTCCGGGCAAGAGCAAAAGGATAATCTTAAAGTAATACTTGCCCATTAGAAGGTGAAAAATAAAAAAAAGTGGTTATCATCTTCTTGGAAATCTCTCATTTCCTATTCCTCTCATATTTGTAAAGATCTAAACTCTTGTGTGAGTATTTGACAAGACGGAGACTTGTCAGAGAAATTATTTTGCCAGAGAATATTCCACGGTTGCCTTGCTAGCTGGCCCTGCTTTTCATTGATTGATTGAACAAGCAGGAAGTGAAGGCCAATTAGGACAGCAACATAGCTTACTGGGAAGCAGTATGGCCTAGTGGAAAGAGCACGAGCCTGAAACTCAAAGAAACTGGGTTCTAATCCCGGCTCTGTGATTTAATAATAATAATGATGATGGTACTATATATATAATAATAATGATGATGATGATAATGATAATAATGATGATAGAGAAGCAGCGTGGCTCAGTGGAAAGAGCACGGGCTTTGGAGTCAGGGCTCATGAGTTCGAATCCCAGCTCTGCCACTTGTCGGCTGTGTGACTGTGGGCAAGTCACTTAACTTCTCTGTGCCTCAGTTCCCTCATCTGTAAAATGGGGATTAAGACTGTGAGCCCCACGTGGGACAACCTGATTCCCCTATGTCTACCCCAGCGCTTAGAACAGTGCTCGGCACATAGTAAGCGCTTAACAAATACCAACATTATTATTATTATTATTACTTGTTAAGCGCTTACTATGTATGGATACAGGGTAATCAGGCTGTCTCACATGAGGCTCACAGTCTTAATCCCCATTTTACAGATGGTGGAACTGAGGTAAAGAGAAGTTTAGTGACTTGCCCAAGGTCATACAGCTGACAAGGGGTAGAGCGGGGATTTGAACCCATGACCTCTGACTCCCAAGCCCGTGCTCTTTCCACTGAGCCATACTGCTTCTCTACCACCTGTGGGATCTTGGGCGAGTCACCTAAAGTCTGTGTGCCTCAGTTGCTTCATCTGTAAAATGGGGTTCAACACTGTTCTCTCTCCTCAGACTTTGAATCCCATCTGGGGCAGACACCGAATCTGACCTGACTGTCTTGTACCTACCCCCACTCTTAACACAATGCCTGGCACCTAGTAAGTACTTAGTAAGTACCAGTAAAAAAAATTAGTACAGATCAGGAGTCAAATGACCTGGATTCTGCTGCTGAGCAACTGTGGGACCTTGGATAAGGTCCTTAACCTCTTTAGGCCTCAGTTTCCTCAACTGTAAAATGGAAGATAAACTGCAGTGGTTGTGAGTACTGTGGGCTAAGGACAGTATTCAAATTAATGACCTCCTATCTACCCCAGTGCTTAGCATAGAGTAAATACTTAAACACCACGATTCATTATGGAGATGGAGGCAGAGAATTGAGGCTTGTGGTTTATCCTCCTCCCTGTATCTAGGCATCCAACTGTTTATTTACTCTTCCTTCTAGAGTTCTTTGTAGTCATGATCCTTGTAGAGCTATAAAGTGCTAAAGAGACTTGGAGATAAAAAGGAAAGCAACAATGAGGGGGAAATACTGAGTTATCACTCTATAATTCGGGTTTAGAGGATCACATATATCCTATGGAATCTTTCCATTCTGTACCTATCTATAACCACAAAAAAAAATGTAGAAGGAAATCCCTAGGGGGTACCAAAGTCAGTGCAGTTGCTCAGAATAGGTTGGTAAAAATAGTCTTTCCATAGATTTCACAGGGAAAGCAGCTTGGCCTAGTAGAAAGAGCATGGCCTGGAAGCCAGAGAACCTGGGTTCTAACTCCAGTTCTACCATTGGCTTACTGTGTGACCTCGGGCAAGTGGCTTTACTTCTCTGTGCCTGAATTTCTTCATCTGTAAGAGGGAGATTAAATACCTAGTCTCCCTCCACTTGAGTCTGTATCCTCCATGTAGGACTAGAGACTGAGTTTAGTATATCTACCCCAGCACTAAGCACTGTTTGTGGCATATATTCACTTTACTATCTAAGCACTTGATCCCCTTGGATATCAGGGCTGGGAATTAGAAGACCTGGGTTCATTCAATCGTATTTATTGAGCGCTTATTGTGTGAAAAGCACTTTACTAAGCACTTGGAATGTACAATTTGGCAACAGATAGAGACAATTCCTCCCCAACGATGGGCTCACAGTCTAAAAGGGGGAGACAGGCAGCAAAACAAAAGAAGTAGTCAGACATCAATACCGTCAAAATAGATAAATGGAATCATAGATATAGATGTATATATCAATCATTAATGAAATAGAGTAATATATAATATATACAAATAGACGCAAGTGCTGTGGGGAGGGTAAGGCAGTAGAGCAGAGGGAGGGAGTGGGGGAAATAGGGAGGGGAGGAAGGGCAGAGGGAAAGGGAAGGCTCAGTCTGGGAAGGCCTCCTGGAGGAGGTGATCGGGGGTCACACAGTTAGCACACCACTTAGCTGCTGTGTGATCTTGGGCAAGTCACTTAATTTATCTTTACCTCAGTTCCCTCATCTGCAAAAGGGGATATGATGCCTGTTCTCCGTCCTACTTTGATTGTGAGTCCCACATGGGATCTGATGATTTGGGGCTTAGTACACAGCTTGGCACATAGTAAGCACTTAAATTTATCACATTTAATATCATATCCTTACACTCTAATCTTTCCCCTATCTGTAATTTATTTTAATGTTTGTCTCAACCAATGGTATATATTAAACACTTACTGTGTGCAAAACACTGTACTAAGTTCTTGGGAGAGTACAATAACAGAGCTGATAGACACTTCCCTGAGCACAAGGAGCTTACAGTATTGAACGTTCAAGGGAAACAGATTTTCTCTGGCAAAACATCTTGGTATGCACCAACTCATTCTGATACTTTTCATTCTTACCATACTGAGTTGCAACAAGAATTACTGATACATAATCCTCCTAGTAGTTTTTGCCTAAAGTGTTTGAAGGAAAATGTGAATTCTTTCCAATTTCTTAAAACCGCCATTAAATTTGCCCCATGCAGACACAACTGCTGTGTCCTCCTTTCTCTTCAAGATCTTTTTTTCCCCCAAAATATAAACCCAGTGATAACCTTATAACTTTTTCATAAGCAGAACAAATTTCCCCCAAATTGCTGTTTTCTTCAAAAAAAATTAAAATATTTATGCATTACAAAGGCAACTATTTTCAACCCAGTTTCAAATAATTGGAAAAATCACACCATGTCCCCTCTCCCCCTAACCGGTTCTGTATAAATAGGAAACCAAAATAAATTTTTTATGTTTCCTCTAACTTCACAATTTTCTTTTCTTCAGAAACATGTGAAATGCAAAGATCACTGGATTTCAGAAAGATAACTCCCGGGAAGAAAACTCCCTCTATTTATAAGAGATATGGAAATGCAATTTTCATTAGGATTTTCTTCTCTTCAAGTGGAAGTAGATGATGTTTAAATGAATCTTTGTCCTAAAAGTTTTCATTTTAGTGACTTAGCATCTGCCTCCATCTAGAGGCTGATAGAATCTAGCAAAGTCCAGCAGATGCTGCAGGACTTGAGTTATAGAATGGTTAAATTTTAATCGACTTTCCACTCTCACATATTCTCATGTCTTCCCCTGCCAACCTCATGCTCATGCCCTCCCTTCTGCTGGTAACTCCCTTCCCCTTCTCTTCAATGTACCATTGCCCTTCCCATCTTCAAGGATCATCTGAAAATGCACCTACTCCAGGAGGCCTTCCCTGATTTAATCTCTCACCTCCTCAACCTATTTCCCCCTCCACACTTTTGTATTTATGACCTATGCATTTGGGTACTGGCACATCCTTTTTGCACTTAGGTTCAGACTTGTGGCTCAGTGGAAAGAGCACAGGCTTGGGAGTCAGAGGTCAGGGGTTCTAATCCCGGCTCTGCTACTTGTCAGCGATGTGACTTTGGGCAACTCACTTAACTTTTCTGCCTCAGTTCCCTCATCTGTAAAATGGGGATTAAGACTGTGAGCCCCACGTGGGACAACCTGATTGTCTTG
This sequence comes from Ornithorhynchus anatinus, assembly GCF_004115215.2. Taxonomy (NCBI): domain Eukaryota; kingdom Metazoa; phylum Chordata; class Mammalia; order Monotremata; family Ornithorhynchidae; genus Ornithorhynchus; species Ornithorhynchus anatinus. The sequence continues at coordinate 33,536,726 of NC_041745.1, forward strand.
TAAACCTCCCAGCACTTAGAAGAGTGCTTGGCACATAGTATGGGCTTAATAAATGCCATCATTATGATTATGATTCTTACATGTAATTTACTTTATTTTTTTGTTTCCTCCACTAGAATGTAAACTCTAAACTGTAAACTCTACTAGATTGGTAGACCAAATATACTTACTCTATTGTAATAATGGTATTTGTAAAGTGCTTACTATGTGCCAGGCACTCTAATCAGCACTGGAGAGGATACAAGCAAATCAGGTTGGAAACAGTCCTTGTACCACGTGGAGCTCACAGTCTCAATCCCCAATTTACAGATGAGGGAACTGAGGCACAGAGAAGTTAAGATACTTGCCCAAGGTCACATAGCAGAAATGTTGTGGAGCCGGGGTTAAAGTCCAGGTAGTCTACTCTCTCAAGTAGTGTTTAGTACAGTATAAACTCTCAGTGAATACGATCGATAATGGATTGATTGAAGTTTTCCAGATCAAATGTCTGTCCTTTTTTGGGACAATTTAAAACCTTAGGTCCGTCTTTAATTCGGCATTATGAAGGGAGGGTAAACCCAACACATCTTGGGGTGTTTCTTGAGTCTTTTATTTTTTTTAATTTCCATAACACTGAAAGACTCTGATATTGTTTGTTTTTTTTTGTTTGTTTGTTCCCCACCACCACCCAGGGGAAAGCCTTGGCTTTGATGGTATTTGTCTTCTTCATAGAAAGACAAATTGATCTAAGTGAAAAGAAACTCCTTGGTTCCTTATTAGATAGTAGTCAGAGGCTGGAAAAGCTCCCCTAAGGAGCATTTAATGTTTTCCCTACTGATCTTTGGGGTAAAAATCTAGCTTCTCCATGGTTCCTAATGAAGTAATTTGCCTTCATCATCGATGCTGAAGTCTTCTCAGTGGACCAGGACTCCGGGAGCTGAAATGTACAGAGGTTCCTAATGAACTACGGGAGCAGCAACACCCTGTGTTATCAAGTAGGATACTATGAATCTCCAGAAGCCTACCTCCTGGAAGCCCGGTCTAGTAACAGGGTGTGCTGGGAAATTGCTCACCTTGCCCTGTAATGGTGATTCAACTCAGAAAAGGGGGTAAGGAGAGAATGCTGTTGGATCAAGCTTTTCAGTCATGAAACTGAAATCCTTATTGTTCTCTCCAGAGATGGGCTCCTCTCCAAAAGCATTTCTTAAAATGTTATTGGATTTTTTGGGAACGAGTTTCTTACAGTACAAATTACAAAGTTAATTATAACTTTTTTGCCACTGAATTTTAGCATATCTTGGAGCTCTGTTCCTCAATTACTTGAAGATGTAGAGATAATAGAGCTGTAAACTTAAGTTTCTTTGCTGAGTCTCTGATCTTCACTGTCCCCAAATCCTTCTTATGACCTCCCTCTCCCTGTGTTGATCCTTACTAACAAACTGGCAAGGGCATTGATCATTCTCTTCCAAAGTTTTATATGCACAACAGCTGTAATCTATTGCTTCAAGAAGATTTAAAGGAAAAAACATTTCTTCTCAAAAGAATATTTTATGTTTTAATACTGAAAAACACAACAAACTACTACCAAAGTTAGCTTTTGTTTTAATTTCCATCCTATTTCATAAAAACACATGTTAAGAAGTAGGCATTTAGTAAACCAGTCTGAATAAAACTTTCAGTTTGTTAATGCAGCTGATAAATGATAAAAAACATCAGAGAGATTTGATAATGTGACAGTTTAATATATTCATATAATGGAAAGGCTTATTCACTAGTTTTATTTTGGTCGCCTGTCTTGTTTCTTCAATAGCTGTCATTTAAGCATTAAAGGTTCCTGTGGTGCATCGCCTAAGGACATGAATGTCTAGTTCTATAAATAAGTGATATCCATCCCAAAATGCTGAGCTATTGGGTAAATGAGGGAAAAGCTTGCGGACCACTGTGAATTATTTCAAGAATTCCCAGCAAATCAAATGTATATTGGCAACATAAATTCATTCAAAAGAGAATATCACTGCTTGAGTTTAGAAATGGAATTTTAAATGAAAATCTTTAGTTATTAAAAATGCTTACCCTATTTTATCAGGTTATGGCCTACTAAAAAATTCCTTCCCAGGCTCCCAAGGACCAGTAAATGTCAGTGAAATAACAGTAAAAAAGCTGTCCATATACTACTTTCCTCTCCATTCTAAGGTACTGCTCTTCAGATATTAAATCTTGATTTCATCCTTATCATTGAAGAGTCTGCTAAGCACATGCATTTGTGGAACATAAAACAATTACTAGACCTGCTGTTCTGATCCCCTGTAAATATTTTTTGTCCCTGTGTTTTTGCCCTAAGGATAACTGAAAGCTGTCTTCCTAGCTTAGCCACTCCATGGCGAAATGCTGCACAGAAAGTCAGTGCTCAACTTAAAAAAAATCTCTAGTTGGATTCACTTCCAATGAACAGATATCCTATTGCATTCCATTTGATATGTCTCACAAATAAATTGAAGGTGGTTTTTTTTTCACAAGAGGGCAGTGTGTAAAACACACTCTGTTTGTCTAAAGGGGAAATCTCAGGAAAGTTCACCACCTTATAGAAGCAGCACAGTCTAGCAGAAAGAACCCAGGCATAGAAGTCAAGAGACCTGGTTCTAATCCTGACTCTGCCACTTTCCTGTTACTTGACCATGGGCAAGTCACTTGATTACTCTGTACTTTAGTTTCTTCATCCCCATAAAATGGGAATTAAATATCTGTTCTCCCTTCCCCTTAGACCATAAGTCCCCTCTGGAACAGATATTGTGTTTGACCTGATTATCTTGTTCAGTCCTTGAAACGTAGTGTTTAACAAATACCATAATTAAATCAGTCCTGTCCTACATAGGGCTCACAATATAGAAATAAGATTGATTTTTGAGGGGTTAGGCTGAAGGAAATGAAAGTGGAAATTATGGAGAACTCCCACTTCTGCTCTCAGATCTTAGATGAAAATGAGTTGGAGAGGAGCAAAATAACTAGAGAATTCCAGCCACATGGAAATGTTTAAGAGTGGTCTCTCTGAAGGCAAGACAGTGAATAATTAAGTCTCTCAAAGTTCTCATTTCCTGTTATGAAGATGAGACATGGGACATTTTATCAATGTTTTAAATATCTTTTCATGTACGAAAGTAAGTTCTCCATCCAACTCTGCGTTATGCCGGTTTTGATGAGAATTGGATGGTCTAAAACTTTCATCAACATTCCCACTACTTATCAGCCTTGCTTTCATTGACTCTAAACTTCTGTACATTTCAGCTCCCAGAGTCCTGGTCCATTGAGAAGGCTTCATCCTAGATGATGAAGGCAAATTAGTTGACTTCATTCTGAACTTTTGAAATACTGATATGGGGAAGAAAAAAGGGAGAAGGTCAAACACAACACTGATTCCCATAAAACTCAATGTATGTTTGGAGTTTGATGAAGCACATCACTAGCCCAATGCCTGCTGATCTGGTGATGATCGAGATAAGAAGGAACTTCAGAGCAATAATAATGGTGGTATTTGTTATGCACTTACTATGTGCCAAGCACTATTCTAAGAGCTGTGGTCAGGTTTTCCCATGTGGGGCTCACAGTCTTAATCCCCATTTTATAGATGAGGTAATTGAGGCACAGAGAAGTTAAGTGACTTGCCCAAAGTCACACAGTTGACAAGTGGTGGAGTCAAGACTTGACTCCCAAGCCCAGTGTGATCAACTCTGGACAGTTCAGATAGTGGGAAGTCAAAGGAGGGGATAGGTAAGGTTTCAAAACTTGCACTGTGGAGATCCTGTCATCTGAATGGAAAGGAAAAAGAAGTAAGTGAAGATGTATTAATGAACTCTCCTTGAATGAGCCCACCAGCTCACAGGGAGAAAGTTAATATTAACAAATATTATTGGTTGTTTTCAACACGGTGAACTAGCCTATGAGTAAATAGCATCAGTGGATCCCCTTCCCAACTCTTCTATCCACCTCTTGAGAACAGATAAAATTTAAATCAATTCACTTCTTTATGTCCACACTGCACCTGTTCACTCCCTGACCATTGATGGGGTTAGGCAATAAGAGAGACAAGAGCTTCTGATTGGGTCTGCTATGGAAAATAGGTCTCATTGGCTAGCTCTTTTCATATTTTCTCTTTAAATTAAATACCTTTTATTTACATGGCACTTGTCTTCAGCAGTTCACCCCTTCCCTGACTTTAACTAATTAATCACAGCATGTCTTCTGGATTAGGAGACAGATGCTAGTCTTTCCATATAATCAATGAAATATCTCATACATTGGTGAGAATAGAGGATATTCATTCATTCAATCATATTTATTGAGAGCTTAGGATATACTGAAATACCCTAGTGTTATTCCAGATAAGGGATCTACCTTTCCAGATTCCGCATATGAGGCTAGGCCAATGAAACTTGGTTCCATAGCCTGGAGCATTAATATTCTATCAAATGAAGAGTCAGAACATTTAGCATTCTCTCACCTCAATCTATTGTCAGACTAATTGACCTAGGACCTTCATAATTGTTTAGGACTTTATTAACATCAATTTTATTGAACCAAGGAAACTTTTTCCACAAAATTATAACATAACTGGTATTTACATTTAGTAAGTTATGGTTGAGCTGTAGGAAAATGAAAAGTCAATGATATCATCTGGTCCTCAAGAAATGTGTCCTCCTTATCGGTGATTTGGTAATGAGCTTCCTGGTAGCCGTTTTTCCTCTGTTACTCACTCCCTTTTTCTCCTCATTTTTTTCCACTATTTCTCTCTCTCAGTCACCATTCTTCTTATCTCTTTCACTCTAACTAAATTTCATGCATTCATTCAATTATATTTATTGAGCACTTACTGTGTGTAGAGCACTGTATTAAGCCCTTGAGAAAGTGCAGTACAACAATAAACAGTGATGTTCCCTGCCCATCACAAGCTCTCAGTCTAGAGTCGGGGAGGCAGACATCAATACAAATAAATATAATTACAAATATGTACATAAGTGCTTTGGGGCTGGGAGAGGGGAAGAGAATACTTCCCTGAACAGAATTATGCTTTGGGGACTCTTTCTTACTACTTCTTTTATTTTATATTCATGGAAAACACATGTCATAGTTAAAATGACTGTCACTGTCCCCATAGAACTTGAAAACACACACATACAAACATTCACACTTACATATACATTCATCTCCCCTCTTCTCATTATCCCCCGACTCCAGCCTTATCCATGAGATTCCTACTGATTGATAGTCTTTTTCTCCTGTTCCACTGAGTACTAAGGCAGTCATGGCAATGTGTTTCACATCCCTTTTTCTAGCTCACAGTGAGACAGATATACCCAAACGGTATTATGCATAGGCAGAGAATAGCCTAAAGCAGTAAGTGGTGTAAATTCCTTGAGCGATGGGTGGAAAGTTTTGGAATGATAGAATTTCCCCAACCTTTTCTTTTTCCAATTAAGTCCCTTTATCACTGATTTGGACAGTTTCCTAAAGTGAAATTGAAAGCCTTAAGGGAATATTTTTAAAAATATTTTTCTTGGAAGGGAACAGCCTTTAGCTTCCCTAAAGTTTCTAAATATGCCTTAGTAGTCCAAGATTTTTGTGAGTCCAGTTTTGTACCGATGGTTTGAAAATGAATTAATTTGTTGACCAGAGACTCGATCTAAAGATTTTAATCTTGTACCTAGGCTAAACTTAATTTAGTACCAGTTTATAGAAGCACTACAGTTATGGGGCATTGAAAAAGCTGTCTGTCATTTCGTGTAATCAACTATGAAGAATTCTCCTGTGCTTTCCTCTCCAATCCTGTTTTGATGATAGAACTTAAAGATAATTTATGAAGCCTATAAGAGTAGCAGGAGCAGGCAACTATTTTTTTTCTAACAAAAAAGCCAGGAGGACTTCAAAAAAAAAATATTACAGGGATATGAGCAAACTTCTCCTAGAAATAAAGAGGGCTTTTATGGTGCATGCAATTTAAAGTTGCAAAGGTATCATTGTTTAGTTTGATTTGTGCTTCAAATAAAAATAATTTAGTTATGTCTTCAACCAGGAATCTGAAATGATTAGATATAGAAATAAATGAAAACATACTCTGACAAAATTGTTCCCAGGAAAAACTAATACTTTCTTTTTTGGGGGTAATGATGTAGCTAAGAAGAAAGATGACTTGCTCTAATGCTATCTGAACATACATTAACAACATAATTTTCATAGAAGTGGATAACATGGGGTTGAGAAAATAACACTGGAGTTGTATTAGCAAGTAATTTTGAGGCTACTTGGTGTGCATGTGTCCTGGTGGGTGGCTGAAGCAAATTTGAAATGATATAATTTGCCTTCATTGGTTTTAGAGACTGAAATAGATGCCATGCTGCAAATGAATTAATAAGATCAAAATAGCATTAAATAGGAGGTTATTCCTTTCACTGGAATGACATTCAGTGCCTCTGGGAGAGGATAGGGGATACATTAACAGGTGATCAGTGAATAGTTAACACCAAAGAGAAGACTCTATACTAGCTTCACTAAGTCTCCAGATGCAACAGGTTGTACTAAGAATTGCTCTGCCTGTGTATAAGAACTTGGGGTTGATTTGTGGGGACATGGTAGTGACAGAGGTAAAAAAAAAAAAGAGAAAAGTTAATGGGGTCAAAAGACTGAGGAACTATAATTTCTCTAAGGTGATGTGAGGGTGTCTAATTCCTATGGTTCTTCTGAGATTGACTTCAGTAGCCATGGAGGGTGAAATTGGAGTTGGAGTAAGAATTCAGAATGGATAAATATGCTTGTAACAGAATGTCTAGATAGGTTAGCTTGATAGTGCAGTTTCAAAATGTACTTTAAGTCCAAATGAAAATAGTAAAGTATTACTGCAAAATCTCCAGAAATACCCTTCGGGGTCACAACCTGCAGAGAGAGAACTCAGTTCTGTAGGGAAGGGTAAGACCCTGGATAACTTGGATGGCCCAGTGCCATTTTGAAGAATTGACTTTCCTTCACAACAATATTAATATCATAACCCTGGCTGAAGATAAGGTTGAAGATTCTGCCCCATATTCAAATGCCTACCGTTGAGGGCATGAAGATATACTTCATATTTCAGTGTATGCCTTTCTATAACTTGTTCTTTAAATATCTTTATGTAATCAAATGTGTTCATTATATTTGATAGCCAATTACAGAGGGTGACAGGAGTACAACAATTAGAATCAGGGTGAATCTCTTAGTACAGAGACTTCAAAGAGATCATAATGCAGAGAGAAAACAAGATTAGGCATCGTGGGTAACAAATGCAACATCAATAAGAAATCTTTTAATTGTAAAATAGATTTCAAACTCCTCCATTATATCATAAACTTCAGAAGGGAGGGGATTGCATCTATTAACACAGTTGTGTTCACCCAAGTACTTAGTAGAGTTTCTGCAGGCAGTCAGCACTCAGTAATACTACCAATCAATCATTCATTCAATCAGTGGTATATATTGAGTGCTTACTGTATGCAGAGCACTGTACTAAACACTTGGGAAAGTAAAGTATTGATTGATTTATATTTTATAATGTTGGATTGTCAGATACTCCTAATCAGTCTCATCCCAGCTCTGCCACTTGTCAACTGTGTGACTGTGGGCAAGTCGCTTAACGTCTCAGTGCCTCAGTTACCTCATCTGTAAAATGGGGATTAACTGTGAGCCTCATGTGGGACAACCTGATGACCCTATATCTACCCCAGTGCTTAGAACAGTGCTCTGCACATAGTAAGCGCTTAACAAATACCAACATTATTATTATTATTATCAGTCTTACTGTGTCTTATCAGTATCAGACATTGTGATGAAAAATCTCACTATCGGGAGTGACATTTTCAAACCTGAAGAGCTTCTAGATTGAAGAACCTCGAAAGGTCCAAATCCCAACTGCACTGATTGGAGATTATGAGGAAACCCCTACCCCATGCTGAAGGAAGGAGATTGCCAAGGAACTCTCCACTCAAATAAATGCCCAAAATGGCAGTCTTCTGTTCACTCACCCACATAACTGGTTCTTATTACTTAGCATCTTGTCTGCAGTAAAGCAAAATCCATAAGATAAATTATCATTCCATCAGATCGATTAGTTAATTCAACACAGCTATGATTAAGCCTGTTTTACAAATGTGGATGGTGAGGCAGTGACTCAGCCAAGGTCACAAAGTTAGCCAACACCATTAAGAGAAGCATAATTCAAATGTCTTAAATCCACTGCAGAGTTTATTACAATCCCTTTAGATATGACAGCTATTTGCTAAACATTGCCATGAATAACTTTCTATTATCAAAGCAATGTTTTTCTGGACCGTTGGAGCGAGTCACTTTGTCAAATGATATTTCCTAAGAACTCACCATTGCTTTGTGTTCATAAAATCAAATATGCTGAGAGGAAATACTCCTCTGTTTCATTGTATTTGATCCTGTCACTTTGGGTTATGGTTTCTTCCACAGTCACTATCTTTTTAGAAATTATTTCTAAGTTTGTCTTTGATTTTCATGTTGCCATCCACTTTAGCCACATCAACCAACTGCACATTCCACGTAGTCATTACAGAGAGTTCTTGTAGTCTCTGCTCTAGATTGTAAGCTCGTCGTGAGCAGGGAATATGCCTGCTGGATTGTCATATTGTGCGCTCCCAAGTCCTTAGTTCAGTTCTCTGTACACAGTAAACGCTCTATAAATATAACTGACTGACTTGACTGCTAACTCTTCTTTCCAGGCTGGATACATTTGCATTGCTTGCAAATCGGATCACGACCTAGAATTCTACCACTTTGACTCACAAGATGCCAGACAGCTTTGCTGCAGTAGAACCAGAGCACCTCATATTGCTGTTGTAGTTTCTCAGCATCCCACAGGATGACAGTATTCCTAAAAAGTTTCCTTCAGTGTGGCCTTATTAGATTTCTAACGGTCTCTCTTCTTGAAATAACCTCGAAAGTCTAAGAAACTGTGAGTAACAATATGAATGGGTATTTTGGATTTTTAGTTGATCTAAAGCCAGTGTGGGGAAGACTTTGAAACTAAAGCTTCTCTTAGGAATGTGTGTAGTGCATGGTCTGGAGTGTGTAGCTTTCTGATCCTATCCCCCATAGCCACACATAACAACTCTCACTATCATTTTTGTATCCAAAGCTCTAGGAATCCCCAAGCCTTAACCTGAAAATTCTTTTAATATAACCATTTTTATTAAAAAAAGCTACATTTAGTGATACTGAAACAGCTCTACTGACATTTTCTATATGGTGTACAGTGGAATGCCAAAATGGTGGGCAGAATTGTCCTGATCTTTTTTAAAATTTTCATCAGAAAAATGTTCCCATTTTAATCACACTGACAGTAATAATGGTATTTGTTAAGCGCTTACTATATGCCTTACTTAGAACTTACTGTTCTAAGTGCTGGGTAGATACAAGTTCATCAGGTTGTCCCAGCTGGGGCTCACAGTCTCAATCCCTATTTTACAGATGAGGTAACGGAGGTCCAGAGAAGTGAAGTGGCTTTCCCAAGGTCACTGAGCAGAGAAGTGACTTCCAAAGTTGAAAATGAAAAGTGTCAATATAGGTGTTTCACTAGCCCTTAATGTACTTTTTTAAAAAATGGTTGTATTGAAGGCACTTGAGTTTGGGGCTTGGGGATTCCTAGAGTTTTTTGGTACAAAAATGATAACGAGAGTTGTTGTAAGTTTGGCCAGAGGGGATAGGATCAAGAGCTGGAGAATGCTGCTCTGTTATTCAACATTTAACCATGGCTCTCCAAGTTATCAAAAATATTTTTAAAGTAACTGGGGCAGACAGGGAATACATTTCACAGGCACAGTAGTGTGCACAATAGAATCGGCTTTATCGGTACAGCCCACAGGAAGCCAAGCAGGAGAGATTGCCTGGGGCTAAGCAGAGAATCGTGTCGTTGGAAGCAGCCAATCCTGGCGTGTTACCTGAATTGGGAGTTTAAGGAATTTATGAGTGTTTTTACAAATGATGACTAATAGAGGGAGTCAGTAGGCAGGATGGAGCAACAAGGGACTACAGAAATTTGGGGAGGGGAAAACTGTGGATTGGACAACTAACAAAATTAATCAGTGTATTGAATGACACTCCAACAGGGAATTTTTAACTCTACCACTGTAATCCATGAAACAACGACCCCGGGGATACATCCAGTGGTGCTTGTTGTTTGGTATTTGCCCAACTGGCCCTGACTTTACAGCCAGAAGCTACAAAGTAAGAATCTCTCTTTCCATCCTCTCTCTTCATAGGTTAAGATTAAACAGTCAGTAATGAATGGATTTTGAAGGGAACTTTGCCCACAGTTTGTGTGAGGTTTTCAAGGCATTGAGGAAATCCCTGAGCATGTACAGCTGTTAACTGGTGGAAAGACCACTGATCTGTGAGTCAGAAGACCCTGGATCTAGTTCCAGCTCAAGCATCCTGGAGGTCTCAGGATTTGGAGCCTAGCAGGAACTCGGGAGGATCTGTACCATTCTGTCCGATAGCTTGTTCTTACCCCATTCTGTTCAAGGAGAAAAAGAGAGAGGTGTGGGGGATAAGGGGTCGGGGGGGAGAGAGAGAGAGAGATGTAGGGGGAGAGAGAAAGAGAGGTATTGTTCCTTGGATTCAAGTTGACACTATTGATGGAGATTTTTAATAATGATAATTATGGTACTTGTTAAGCACTTGGGGAAGCAGCGTCGCTCAGTGGCAAGAGCCCAGGCTTGGGTGTCAGAGGTCGTGGGTTCTAATCCCAGCCCTGCCACTTGTCAGCTGTGTGACTTTGGGCAAGTTACTTTGCTTCTCTGGGCCTCAGTTACCTCATCTGGAAAATGACTGCGAGCCCCATGTGGGACAACCTTATCACCTTGAATCCCCCAGCATTTAGAACAGTGCTTTGCACATAGTAAGTGCTTAACAAATACCATCATTATTATGTACCAAACACTGTTCTAAGCACTGATGATGTAGCAGATTAGATATGGGACAAGTAATTCCTTCCACACTATGTGCGCCTCAAGATTGGCCCTCACTACACTATTGCATTGTTTCTGTACAGTATCTGGCAACGTAGCTACCTTTTTGAGTGCAGTTCTCTTCAAGCTTCTGCTCTCAGAGTATCTCCCCATTTCTAATGGTTCCTCGAAAGGCCGACCACCTTCTCCTGTCATTCAATCACATTTATCGAGGCCTTACTGTGTGGAGAGTACTGTACTAAGCACTTGGGAGATTATAATGCAACAATTAACAGACACATTCCCTGCCCACAACATGTTTTGTCTCAACTGTCCTTGTATGATAGTGCTCAAGATTTTGCTTCATTATGTCTTTAATGTGCTTTGCTTGGCTCAGTGGAAAGAGGCCGGGCTTGGGAGTCAGAGGTCATGGGTTCTAATCCCACCTCTGCCACTTGTCAGCTGTGTGACTTTGGGCAAGTCACTTAACTTCTCTGGGCCTCAGTTACCTCATCTGTAAAATGGGGATTAAGACTGTGAGCTCCACGTGGGATAACCTGATTACCTTGTATCTCCCAGCGCTTAGAACAGTGCTTGGCACATAGTAAGTGCTTAACAAATGCCATCATAATCATCATCATCATAATTTTCATCTTCTTCAATGAAGCCCATCTCCTGGCAATCCACATAGATGGCATAAGAAAGAGCATGATGGTAGTGGATGGATCACAGTCCTTGGAGTCAGGAGGTAATGGGTTCTAATACCAGCTCCACCACATGTCTGCTGTGTGACTAAGGCAAGTCACTTCACTTCTCTGTGCCTCAGTTCATCTGTAAAATGGGGATTGAGACTGGGAACCCCATGTTGGACAAGGACTGTGTCCAAATTGATTTGCCTGTACCCACCTCAGAGTTTAGTACAGTGCTTGGTGCATAGTAAGAGCTTAACAAATACCACAATTATTATTATAATCGTTATTATGGACCAGCATTTCCTCTTAATGCCTATTGTCCCAATTTCCAAAAGCACATGGAATCCCACAAAGATCACAGCAAACACTGCTCATTTATCCCGATAGGAAAGACACATTTGGGGAATGGGAATTATGTGTAACAAATAAATTCCTAGATTTTGTGAACTGAAATAATAAATATTTCAATCAGGAGAATATAAAGCAGGCACACTCCCCCACCCATTATCATCAGTTTAAGATTGGAACATGATAAAGGATGCACTAATTATATCAATTAAACCTAAATTGAATGATGATATTTTGCTTGCAGCCATTTATTTTCAACAAATACTTTAAAAGGGGGCAGTAGTTAAACAATAATTATTTTAATGACAGAGAAACCATAAAGCAGAGCTTGTTATTTATAATTACAGCTCTGGATTTTACAAATTTTAATTATCAGGGAAATGTAGGTTGGGAGAGTGTCTATAAATAAGTTTACTTGAATCAAATATTTCATAGTCTTGGTTTCATTATACAGAAATTCTTTCTTTCCACCCCTCCTAAGTCCCATTTAATTCTGCCACCATGGGGTAAGGAAAATGTATTGAGTTTTGAATTCATTTTTGTCCCCACAGTACTATTTCAAGATGAATACTTGGTTCGAGAATATGGCAAGACACTAGACCGGCATTGCAGAGAGAGCAAGGGCCTTGGGTCAGAGGTAATGGGTTCTAATCCCAGCTGTGCTCCTTGTCAGCTGTGTGACATTGGGCAAATCATGTAACCTTCCTGTGCCTCAGTTACCTCATCTGTAAAATGGGGATTAAGACTAGACTGTGAGCCCCACATGGGACAACCTGATTACTTAGTTTTTCCCCCAGTGCTTAGAACAGTGCTTGGCACATAGCACTTAACAAATACCATTATTATTATTATTAATCCTGGTTCTGCCATTTCTGCCACAAGGTTCTATTATGTGACCTTGGGCAAGTCTCTTTACAGTGCCCAGCTCAAATTCTTGCATTTTTGCAGATATACTTCAATATTATTATTAGTAATAATAATAATCATTATTATGGTATTTGTTAAGTTCTTACTATGTTTCAAGCACTCTACTAAGTGCTGAAGTAGATACTAAATGATCAGGTCCACATGGGGCTCACAGTCCACGTAGGAGGGAGAACAGGATTGAGTCTCCATTTTGCAGACAAGGGAAAAGGCCCAGAGAAGTTAAGGGACTTGTGCAAGGTCACACGGAAGGCAACTGGCAGAGTCGAGATTAGAACCCAGGTCATCTGACTCCTATGTCCATGCTCTTTCCACTAAACTATGCTCCTTCTATTCAATCAGTGGTATTTATTGAGCCCTTAATTGTATACAGAGCATGTATCCTTGTTTGTTTTTATTGCTTGCCTGGGAGATTTCTAGTTGCACTTCCATATGCTGGAGGAGCAGTAGTCAAAATCCAGGCCAAATGTTCCAACTATAAAACCCAACCATAACTGATGAGAATCGTCCACCAAGATTAGAGTTCAACAAAATTAACCCTTTTAAAAAAGCAGTTTGGCCCATTAGAAGGAGCATGGTTCTAGAATCAGGGTTCTAATCCTATCTGTACAACTTACCTGTTGTGTGACCTTGGACAAGTCATTTAACTCAGTTTCCTAATTTGTAAAATGGGAACTCAATCCCTGTTTTCCCTCTTTGAGAGACTGTGAGCCCCTGGTGAGATAGGGATTATTTTGATCCAATTATCTCATACGTACCTCAGGACTTAGTGCAGTGTGGGGTACATAATAATTGCTTTACAAATATCACAGCTATTTTATTATCATTGTTGTTATCATTATTACTGTTATTGCTAAAGCATTAAGGATGAGGGATGAGATAACATTGAATTGTCAATCATCACATTCCACAATAGCAGTGTGAGGTTCATCTATTGAAATTTAAAGGTGATCTAGTCAAAACAAATAAAAGACACGGGATAATGAGCAATTTGGAATTCATTTTTATAGGAAGGCATTCAGACTACAAATACCAGTAGACAAAATCAGGCAAGTTCACATGGTCCTTGCCTAAACATTAGAAAGAGGTAAAACCATCATATGATTCCTTGAAATCCCAGGACTCATTGAACCGTTGGTCTATCTTGGAATCAGTAGCTTTTGTTCTTAAGGATTATCCAGTAGGGTATCCTGTCAAATGGTAAACCTCTTGAAATTAGCACCATGCCCGTCAAGGTCTACAAGAACTGAGGGAGTCTTGAAATGAGCTCTTTCTCAACTTCTCTGGGGCCACAAAATTTCAAAAACATCATCACTGCCACCGTCTTCAAGAAGAAAGAGGAGAGGACTGCCTGTGGAAGCAATTAGCCGGTCTTGCTGGCACAGTCTGAACTGAAGTCCTTCTGAATCGATGACTGAACAATCCCCCTCACGGAACCTCTGTGTGACTCAGACGAAAGAGAGATGTATTAGAACTGATCTTCATTGTGCATTAGCTACAGGAGCACTTCAGGAAAAAAAAACCAATGAATTACTGTAAGAAGTTTGTACTTTTTCCAGAAATACCCAACCCCACTATGGGTGTAATATTTGATACTGTGAAGTTTACAAGATTCTGAAATTATTTGATGATGATATGGCACCATCAGAATTGGAGAAGACCTGTCTCCTTCTTTCTCTATTTTCACTAAAAAAAAATTCGGATTGTATAAGACCTAATACTAATTATATAAAATTGTCCCTTATACTATGAGCCCAATGAAGGACAGGGACTATGTCCAATCAGATTATATTGCAACTACCCCAGTGCTTAGTATTATTATTATTATTAGATTATTATTATTATTCAATTTAGCAGTTGTAGAAGTAGCAGCATTTATTGAGTTTCCCCATAGTGTGATATACCATTCTAGGTGCTTGAGAAGTTCTGGTAAAGAAGTGTGATGTGCCCTGCCCATACGTAGTTCACACTTAAATGGAGAAGACAAAAATAAAAATAAAAATATGTTGGGGGATCAAAGGAAACACATAGATCTATAACAGTTAAAGAGGGTGTTTTATACATTCTATACTAGAACCCAGGTTCCTCTGACCTCACATAATTCTGTTGCTATTATAGCTGTCATGTTCTCAACTGTTTCTTTTAATAATTGTGTTATCTGTTAACCGCTTACTACATGCCTTAATAATAATGATAAGAAGAATTGTGGTATTTGTAAAGTATTATGCGACAGGCTCAGTTCTAAGCACTTGGGTAGATACAAGATCATTGGGTTGGACATAATCCCCATCCCATGTAGGGCTCACAGTCTTAATCCTCATTTTACAGATTAGAGAACTAAGGCACAGAGAACTGATGTGACTTGTCTAAGGTCTCACTTCTGACTCCCAGGCCTGTGCTCTATCCACTAGGCCATGCTGCTTTTCTTAAAATCACTCATTCATAGTGATGTCTCTCTACTTGGTATCGGCACTGTACTAAGTGATGGGGTAGATTAAAGAAAACCAGGTCCCACATAGGACTCACAGTCTAAGTATAGGAAGTAGAACAGGTGTGAATGCCCATTTTGCATTTGGCGAAACAGAGGCCCAGAGAAATTAAATGATTTGTCCAGGGTCACACAGCAGGTATGTGGCAGACCCAAGATTAGAACCCAGGTCATCTGACTCAGGCCCATGTTCTTTCTTCTAGGCTATTCTGCTTTTCTTAATACCTCTCATTCCTAGTGATGTCACTAAGACCATCACCAGCCCTCAGGAGCTTCATCCCTGATAGGTCCACTGAGTGGCAAGTACTCTCATAATTTCCCCATCCTATTGGTGAAGAAAACTGCCCAATGAAAACAAATTAGAATAGCAATTTGTCTGTCACAATGTTGACTATTAGGCACCTATTCTAATCCTAATATTGCTGTTCATTCTAAAGCCCATTTCTATGGTATGTGAAAGAAAGTGTACCATAAATGCAAATTTAAGAGTTTGGGTAGGTTACGCAAATAGAAGGAGAATGAGAGAAATGCAGTGAATAAGCAAAGCAGGTGAGATTGTTAAGGAAACAGGAAGATGGATTTTTTTTTAGAAATGAACCATCTACATTTGTTAAGAGAGCTCTTTATCTCTTCACAGAGCACTTTGATTAGATAGAATCTAAGTCTCTCCAATGTATGAGCTCATCCATACCTGCACCCCTACAACTCCACACCACACATTGAGCTATTATTGCACAGTAGGATTATTCTCAGAAAGGAAAACACAGAATGAAGTGGAGCAAGTTTTCATCTAAATGATCTTTTCCTTTTGCTGCTTACTTAGAAGAAACTAAAGACACCCAGATTTCATTTTAATGAGTCTTTATGCTGCAAAAGGGAGGGGAAAAAAACCTTATTTTTTCATAAACGAGTCATTAAATGATACATCTAGCTGATGGAAAAGAACAACTCCAAATCCCATTCAGTGTTTCCAACTGAAACCTACCACAGTGAAAATGTAAGGTAAAGCCAAGACTTTTCAGCAACTCCTTGGGGTACTTCTAAGCCTCTCAAAACAGAGACATCATTGTGTTCATTTAATGGTCTATTTTCTGTCTCTCTGCAATCTGAAGTTACAATCTGAAGGACCCAAAGATTGTCCTACAAGGTATAATTAGCCTGAGAAGAATTTTATTGTAAGGCATTAAGGAAGAGGCATACTTTCTATTGGTGCTCCTGAATGGAGATTTCTTCTTGATGGCTAACCTCTGGACATTGTGCTGCAGAAGGCAAACCTATAATGAGTCAATGATTGATGGTAATTGCTTCTATTTATGTATGGCTAACTCAGTAGCCCACATCAACTTAAAAACAGAGATGATCCCGGACTTGATTTTTCCACCCTATAAAATGTTATTTTGGAAGACAGAATTTTTGCTGTGTTTGTTTTCGTTATTAGCTCAACCATTCTTTTGAATACCTCTGATAGCTCTGTCAGTCAATCAACCAATGGTATTTATTGAGCACTGCTGTGCAGAACGCTATAGTGAACACAGTAGACTTTATAGAAACATTCCCTGCCCACAAGGAGCTTACAGTCTTTAAAACACAGATCTTAAAAGTGAATATTAAATTATGCTACCTAGAGAGTGTGATGCACAATGATCAATCAATCGTTCGATGGTATTGAGTACTTACTCTGTGTAGGTACAGAGTACACTGTACTGAGCACTTGGGAAAGTATTAATTGAGTACTTATCCCTGCCATCAAAGCTTACAGTCTATCTAAGTAGGGAGACACTAAACTAAATTGCAGATGAGAGATGACAAAATTTTGTCAGAATGTGTACATAATGGAGAGGGGTATATGGTGAGTAACCAGGTGCTTCAGATGAAATCGAATGGTAGTTGCAGTTGTAAAGAATATGGGGTGGGGATATGAAAGTTTAATCAGGAAATGGTTTGTAGGGGGACTGTGAGCACTGAAGGGCTTGAAGATGAAGAAAGCAGTCAGTGGTCTGCAAGCTGTGAAGGTGGAAGGTGTTCCAGGCAATAGGGAGGGTATGAGGAAGAAGTTGCCATGGAGAGAAATTAGAAAGCAGCATGTCTAGTGGATAGAAAATGGGCCTGGGAGACAGAAGGACCTGTGATCTAAGCCTGACTCTTGCTCTGTTTTGCTATATGGCCTTGGGCAAGTCACTTGTAGAATGGGGATTCAACATCTGTTCTTTCACCTATATAGAGTGTGAGTCCCATGTAGGATATAGACTGTGTCTAGGATGATTAGCTTGTTTCTGCAGAAGCAGCTTGGCTCACTGGAAAGAGCACGGGCTTGAGAGTCAGAGGTCATGCATTCTAATACTGGCTCCACCACTTGTCAGCTGTGTGACTTTGGAAAGTCACTTAACTTCTCTGTTTCTTAGTTACCTCCTCTGTAAAATGGGGATTAAGACTGTGTGCTCCATGTGAGACAAACTGATCATCTTGAATCCGCCCCAGTGCTTAGAACAGTGCTTTGCACATAGTAAGCATTTAAATGTCATCATTATTATTACTATTATTATTACCCAGTGTTTAATACAGTGCCTGGCACATAGTAAGCACTTAAGAAATACTGTAAAAAATGCACAGACATTGATCTACAAGTAGATCATGAGATCTAAACAAAGCAGAATAAAGATACTTGTATGGCTTCTGAAATCTGCAAGGCAGAGTGTGGTGGCAATAATGTGACCTAAAAATTCATACCAAGTTAAGGGTCTTTTAGGTGCACTCTCATGGGCTAATGGAAAGAGCACAGGCCTGGGAGTCAGCAACTCCAGATTGAAATTCTGGCTCTGCCACCTACCTGCTGTGTGACTTTGGGCAAGTCACTTAACTTCTCTGGGCCTCAGTTCCCACACTTGCAAAGTGGGGATTCAATATCTGTCCTCCCTCCTACTTTAACTGTGACCCTCTTGTGGGACTTGACTACCTGGTATATACCCTTTCATTGAGTACAGTGCTTGGCACATAGTAAGTGCTTAACAAATACCACAATTTTTCTACAAATCTGTACCATCTGAAATTCAAGACATCAGCAGTTGAGAAATTTCACCGGCACCCCTTAGGAACCAAAGTCAACATCAATCGGTAGTGCCAGATTACCACAATAAGGTCCAACCATGGGATCCCAGCAGCACTGAAGCAAAGCTTACAGTAAAATGGTGTGACAGGATGGATGTGAAAAGAATGGCCAATGGCAGGATACTTAAACAGGTGTCAAATGGTAACCCCATGTAAGACGGGGGGGTAGCATGAAATAATGGCATAGAAGAGCACAGTCTTAGATGGTATAAAATAGCAGAAGGCACTGATTGAGGGCAGGTTTATCCTTAGTGAGCCAAAGCTCTGTGAAGATAGAGTTGCCAAGAAGCAGGTTTAGAAAACAAAGATGAAACCTACTTAGGGAAGACCTATTAACCCAACAGGGATCTACCTAAAGTACAAACAATGTGGCAGGCTGGGCATGTAATATATTGGTCTCTTCAGCCACAATTGCAGACATGGATACGTTTCCACCATCAGTAGCATCCTCTTCTAAAACAAAATCATGTACATACTATTTCATCTACCTGTAAGTATTAAATCATACTGATATTACAAAACCAGCAATTTCATCAGAGACACTACGTGTCATCCCCAACATCGAATGGCAAAACAAGATGCTCGTTGTGGGCAGGGAATGTGTCTTTCTATTGTTATGTTGTACTCTCCAAAGTGCTTAGTACAGTGCTCTGTACAGAGTAAGCACTCAATAAACATGATTGAGTGAATCACCACAACTGAGGTGCAGGAATGCAGACACCAGCAGTTCTGCGGATCGTATTATCTTGGATCTTACCCTACCATGTAACGTGGAGTCTCACGCTTAGTAAATATTTAGTAAATACCGTAGAAAAAGAGGCAATGCTCTTGCAAGAACTGTGGGAAGAAGCGATTATACAAGAATCTCCAAGCAACTGTAGCTGCATGATGAATACATATGAGCCAGAAGTAGGAGAGAAGAAACATTTTAAAGACATTTTAATAATTACGATGGTATTGGTTAAGCACTTCATGCCAAGTACTTTACTAGGCACTAGGATAGATACAAGACAATCAGGTTGGATACAGTCCCTGTAGTACATGAGGCTCAAGTCTAAGTAGGAGGGAGGACAGGTATTGAACACCCCCTCTATAGATGAGAAAACATGCACAGATCTTAATTTACTTGTAGCTACTCCAGCACTTAGAACAGTGTCTGACACATACAATTGCTTAGCAAGTACCATTAAAAAAAGAGAAATAAAGTGACTTGCCCAATGTCACACAGCAGGCAAGTCACAGAGCTGGGGTTAGAACCAAGATCTCCTGACCCTTAAGCCTGTGCTCTGCCCATTAGGCAACACTGGTATAGAAGAGAACTTTTAATAATAATAATAATAATAATAATGTTGGTATTTGTTAAGCACTTACTATGTGCAGGGCACTGTCCTAAGCACTGGAGTAGATACAGGGTAATCAGGTTGTCCCACGTGAGACTCACATTTAATTCCCATTTTACAAATGAGGTTACTGAGGCACAGAGAAGTTAAGTGACTTGCCCACAGTCACACAGCTCACAAGTGGCAGAGCCGGGAGTTGAACCCATGACCTCTGACTCCGAAGCCCAGGTTCTTTCCACTGAGCCACACTGTGTTGATTCCTGGGTATCAACAGACCAGCCCATCATAAAGAAATTGGGAGATGGCTTCTCTCCCTCAGGAGGAACAGGATGTTGAGAAGCAGAATTCCAAAGGGCAACAGATTCTGCAAATGACAGTGAATGGGCACAGCACAGAATTATCCTTCTATGACATATTGGTCATGGATTATTGGTCATGCATAGAGATCTCATTTATCTTCTGTGTATCCTCCTAACTCACTCCTAATCAGAGAGCAAGGCAGTCCCCAGAGTCCAGGCCTATTAGAGGCATAGTTTGATGACCACTGGGATTGGTCCCATCTCCTTGCCTAATCAGGAGCCTACAAACAGCCTGCAGCTTTTTCGCCTTGAACTCAACCTAAAAATCTTCAACTAAGTGAGGCTGAATTGTTACAAATTGAAGGAACTTCCAAGAACTTTCTGTGATTAGATAGTGGGGCTGATTTGCTCTTTAAGTAGCAGGACATATTCCTTTTGATTTACTGATGATTTTTAAATGGTCGTGCTGCTTATTGTGTAATGCCAACAGTGGTTTTGCCCATGATCTGGGGACCTTCAAAATGATCTGAATTTAGGGTACTGAAGCCATGGACCCCCAGTGGTCCTCCATGGAGCCTCAATTGCTGTCTCTCCCCAAGATTTCTCTCAAACAATTGATCAATCAGTCATATTTATTCAGCGTTTATGGTGGGCAGAACACTGTACTCTTGGGAGTACACTTGGGAGATTAGTGGGACTATCTCAAGGCCAACCACAGCACTTCTGCAGTGAGCAGGAGTGAAGGGAAGAGAAAGGTTGGCCACTGTTAGATCTTTATGACTCTGGACCCAGTCCAAATGCAGATTATGTGAATTTCTAGGTGGACAACATGTCCCTTCATATGAGTGAATGTGGATGTGTAGGTGCATACAAACACACTGTGGGCAGTACATCACTATGGGATACTGACACGTCCTTTTTCAGTTGACTCTACTTGGAGGACAAAGGCTACAAGGAAGTGAGGGGAAACTTGAGTCCTGTTTCTGACTCCAGGGTGGTACGCAGAAGCATCCCAGCAATACTTAGTGATGGATTATGGGAAAATTTGTGTAAATCATCATCTAGATTATAAATTCATCAACTAGACTGTAAACTCATGGTGGTCAGGGAATGTATCAGTATTGTATTGTACTCTTCCAAGCATTTAGTAGAGTGCTCTGCACACAATAAATGTCCTATATGACTGAATGAATGAGTCCTGTTTCTGAATCCAGGGTGGCACACAGAAGCATCCCAGAAATTGGGCCCAGATGTACTTTTCCCTCCCCATGGCCTCATTACAGATATATCCCCCCTCACTCCCACTATGGAATTGGAGGCTGCAGAAAAGGGACAAGCTAATTTAGCCCTGCTTCTGATCCTTGTGTGTAATCCAGAGGACTTTACAAACTTTCCCCCAGGCAGTCTTAAGAATTTCCCCTGTAACTCTAGACTCCCTTAATCAGAGGGTGTGTCAGGTTGGAGTTTCATGGTGAATACCTTCACCTGGGGCTTATTCCCATCCATTTAAAGGACATCAGGTGAAGAGCAACTGAGGAGATATTTGGGGGGAAACGTTTAGGAGAAAGAAGGCAGATCTCTAGTGTGTAGTGCTTTCCATGGCCAGGAAAAGTAAGCATTGTGATAGGAGTTTTCAGCTTTGGGTTTGAGTATTTGGCAAGGTAACCTGCCTCCACAGGAGGGTGATTGAGATTGAGTCTGTTTTGAAAAGACATGGTTACTGAGGTCTCTAGATTTAAGGAGCCCTTCTAGGCACAGGATGCAGGCATCCTTGTACTACTAAGGATGAGATGCTGGAGACACTTATGTTGGGTATGGGATTTCATATATCTCCTCCCAGTTTATACTCTGCCAGTGCAGGTTTTAACACAGGAGTGTCTGGCTTAGTTGAGGTATCTGCAGAGAGAGTTAGGACATGGGAAAGATAGTTCAACTTAATCTCAAAGTCCTTAATGACAAAACACTCCTCCCTATTGCCTTGAAAACATCACTGTCTCTAATTGAGCAGTGTAGAAAGAGTAGAAATATACTTATACTCTTAGATCATTGACTTTAAAATACTACTACTACTAATAATAACAATACTAATGGTGAAATTTGTTATAAGTGCTTACTGTGTACCAAGCTCTATACTAAGCACCAAATTGTGCTAATTACTGAATCATAAGATAAACAGGTTCAGACACAGTCCTTATCTTGCTGGGCACTCACAGTCTAAAGGGAAGGGAGGGCCAGTATTTCATCTCCATTTTGCTGATGACAAAACTGAGACATAGATAAGGTAACTTTTCCAAGGTCACAGAGCAGCCAAGTATTAGAGCTCATCCCTCTAGACTGTCAGCTCATTGTGGACAGAGGTTGTCTCTCTTGCTGCATTGTAATTTCCCAAGTTCTTAGTACAGGGCTCTGCATGCAGTGCTCAATAAATATGATTGACTGAATGAGAGCTGGGATTGGAATCCAGGTCCTCTGAGTCTTAGTTCTGGTGTTCTATTTCATGAGGCCATACTACTTCTCTGGATCTGTTTCTCTGGTTGGTTTGTTCTTTTGATGAAGAACAATGAAAATCTACAGTCTCTTCTATTAGTCTTGTGTTGGCCCATAAAAGATTCAGTAGCTCTAGGGAGTTCTCAGAGTGACTTGTTTCCTGTTTGATTCTATTTAAGATTGTTTCCTTTCTGGTGTCTAATTATAATGGAGAGTAATCAGAATTATAATAACTCTCAGGGGTACTAAAATATATGCATTTAGAAAGATAACTCTGTATTGATGTGACAGTTTTATATGATGTACATTGAAATGTACATTAAAAATAAAATCACCTTCCTGGGGAGGGTCAAGGGGGGAATTCTCCATTCATGGGGTTCTGAGAAAAGTTAGTTTCTGAATCAAGGCATACTTTTAAATCAGTGGTGCTTCTTGAGCATTTGCTGTGTGCAGATCACTGTACTAAGTGCTTGGGAGAGTACAATACAGTTAAGTAGTTGAGAAAAAAAACCCTCCCCTTAAGGAGCTTACAGTCTGTCGTCCATACCAAGAAGACTTCATTTGAAGTTTTTAATATTTTATGGTATTTAAGCACTTACTCTGTGATAGACTATATTATGATCTGGAGAATATACAATCTAATCATCAGGTTGGACAAAGTACATGTCCCACTTGGGGTTCACAGTCTTAATCCCTATTTTACAGATGAGGCACGGAGACGGTATGACTTCCTCCAGAGTCATACAGCAAAGTGCTCTATCACTAGGCCATGCTGCTTTCCCCCAATCTGTCTGCCACTCAACTTCTAGTTAGAAAATGCTTAGAACAGTGCCTGACACATAGTAAGTGCTTAACAAATACCATTTTAAAAAAAGTTGATGCTAATGAAATTCTTCTAAGGCTGTTACATATTTGTTATTGTTAAAATTGTCATATTTAGCACTTGTTGTGTGCTGTCTACTAAGCACTGAGAAAAACTCCACAGGTTGTAATTAGTCACAGTCTCTGGCCCTTGAAGGATGCACAAACTAAAATTTCTAACAGTTGTAATCAAATAATAAAGTCAAATATTTCTGTTTTCTCTGACAGGCCAAGAGTGTGTGGCAAGAAAGCCTTTCTTTCCTGATGGGTCTTCTTCTGGGATTGAGAGGTACCAAGGGTATTTTTGAGGGGGTTTAGTCAGTATGAACATGGTGTTCTGTGTAGTCCTTGGCCACAATTTTTTTGAGAGGTCTCTCTGTACTCTGTGTTTCTGCCATCTTGTTAGAGTGTCATTTCCCACATCCCTCTGGTAATACCATCCCTTCTCCAGTATTAGTTGCCCTACATGTTTGTTTCTGTCTTGTATTTTCTATCATCTCAGTGTTGATCCCAGCCTGTCCTATGGGAAGAATTGAGCTCTAAGTAGCTTTCCACCCAAGCAGTGTCTCCTCCATATATCATATTCCTCTGCAATTCTCTGAAAATTCTGAACCTTATCAGACCACAAAACCAAAGAAATAAGGTCACTTTAAAACCTGCCTCCTTTGCGTCTGTATTTAGTAGGTCAGCCCTGAATTTGAATTAGAACAAGCAAAATAATTTTACTGACTGAAGACAAAGCAATTGGATATTTAAATGAGGAATGTAAAATGGAGAGGTAAACCAAGTCTAGAAGAAAATGTCTGGAAATAAGCATTTTGGTTTTCAGCTATAGAACCTAATTGGCCCTTTCCCTCTCACTGTGGGCAGGGAAGGTATATGTTATACTGTTACATTGTACTTGCCCAGGTAATTAGTATAGCACTCTGCACACAGGGTGCACTCAAATAAGATTGACTGACTCTCTCTGAATCCCCAAAATCTTGACTCTGGCATTTAAGTTGTCTAACTTGGTTATTCTGTAAATCAAACTTGGGCAATGATTAGTCTCTTCTATGAACATTGTATACAGCTGTAGAATTTTCAAAATCTATTTTTCATTACTTTCAGTTTTACCATCTAAAACTATACTTTAGTCTCCTGATTATGGTACGAGGTACAAATCAGTAATTCAAAAATCTATGAGCACCTGCTCATGACTATGGAAGAAGTGAGATAATATTTTCAAGAAATCATAGAAATCTGGCAATTTAACTCTGACAGAATTAAAAGGAGCTGTCAGGCTAGATTTTGCTACATTATGTCAATCAGAAAAGTGGGGAATGGAAAGAGTTTCTTTGTCTTAATTTTGCAGGCTCATTGCTCTGTTTCTTTATTAGCCAGCTATCACATATTTGTCTTATGTAAACAACTGTGGACATGAGTCCTTTATATTTAGAATCATTGTGGGAGGGTGCGTGGTATTTTTGTTGCTCCCTTCAGCCCCATTGAGAATGGATAACCCCTATTTCAAAGGGAAAATTGAGAGTTATTCCTTAAACCCAGCCGCCTAGAGAACCCAATTGACATATATGTGTGAAAATATCAAGTGTCAAGTATTTTGGGCAGATTTAAATGCAATATTAAACCAAGGGATTTGCATAATATTGGACCCTGGTGCCAGATTTAAAATGCCAACATCACCTCTCATAATTGAAAGCCTAGTACCTCTGCAAAGAATCATTTACTAAAAGCAAACCACTGTTTCAATAAAGCATTAGAATTTGCTGCATAGAATAGCTGCTGGGCAGCATTCTAAAATAATAGTGAATTGCTATTCTAATCCGCTGTGGAACATTTTAATAAGTGTGATAAATGACTCACAAAGGACTTCAGATTCAGTGTCAGTGGAATTAGAATAAGGCAAAGGCTGGGTTTGGGTGATAGATGTAGAGGAATTTTGTGGTAAACAGTTTGCAATGTCAGGACAATACCATCTTATTGAACTCTCAGAGGCGAAATTCCTGTTCATTTGTCACCTTGTTGCCTGCAGACATCGCTTCGACAGAATAATAGGCTTACATTCTATATCGGCTAATAAACTCGCATAAACTCTCTTCCCTCCAAGATCAAAAAGCCCATGCATCTTCTTGGGGACCCCAAAGGAGGAAGTAATAACAAATTTCTTTCAATATGGAGATTGAAAATCCAGTTGCCATCTTCAGTATAAAAAAGCAATATGAGTTTGCTTCATGGACAACACAACTGCACATAATCTGAGTTGTGGCCAATCTTTGTTTGGAGTCCTATTTGAACCAAACAAAATCATACAAATGCAAGTGGCATCACACTGGGGGCAGATAAAGTGTAAAACTGAGCTGGATTACAATGATGCTTTAGTCCCAGGTGAATGAAATGACCTTTTCTCTCTTAATTTTCACAGTACATTCATGCTAATAATCAAATTGGCTTACAAATTCCAGATGGGTGATGGGATAATGGGGAGGTGGGGAAAGAGGAAAGCTGGTAAATAAGTGAGGACATTTACCTTACACTAAATAATGAAATATGAGATGTTCTGTCCAAGTCTCTCCACATTTTTTTCCCTCTAATTTTGTTTTCAAATAATAAGAGGAAAAATCCAGGAAAGGTTAGATAAGACACTGAGGAGGATAAGCTTATTCCAGGATAGCATATCTATATTTCACAGATCTTTGAAATATTTAAAAATTCTAAGTATATGTGCTCTCCAAATCAAATACAGTAATAAACATTTGCCAAAACAAAGCATTGACCATTGTGTTTCACTGGAAATAGTTGGTTGATTGGGGTTCAGCCATAGCAAAACAGTTAATTTTAAGACAAAATGGACTACTGCCCAGTCTAAAATCCAATCATCTATTCTCAACCCCAACTCTACTAATGTTATTAATGGATCTCCATCAGCAGGTTGTTTTGGGTTTTTAGGAATGTCAGTGAAAGGAATTTATGATGGACTTCAGTTAATAGTTGTACCTAGTTTATGTAGGACAGAGATTGTGTCCAACCCAATTTGCCTGTAATAATAATAATAATAATAGCATTTGTTAAGCCCTTACTATGTGCCGAGCACTGTTCTAAGTGCTGGGGTAGATTCAGGGTAATCAGCTCAAAATCTTAATCCCCATCTTCCGATGAGGTAACTGAGTCTCAGAGAGTTAAGTGACTTGCCCAAAATCACAGAGCTCTCAAGTGGCAGAGCTGGGATTAGAACCCATGACCTCTGACTCTTAAGTCCATGCTATTTCCACTAAGCCATGTTGCTTCTGTACCAACCCCAGCAGTTAGAAAGGCATCTGGAATGTAGTAAGGGCTTAACTAGTAGCAATATCAGTATTAATATTATCATCATTATGAATATTATTATGTGTGCATGTGGAATTTATGTGGGAGTGGTCATGCAAAAGGGAATCTTGCTTTTTCAATGGAAAATGAGAAGGACATACAGTGGGCAAAGCCTTTGTGTATTTATAGCTGCATCTACATTTATCCAAAGGAAAGCTGTTGTGTAGGTTTTTACTGTCAGTACTAGCTGTTTTCAGTGTTGGCTTCCTGTAGATTGCTCCTTGTTGAGTTGCAATGGTTGACACGCAGCCCACACTGAAGATATGAAGCTTCTCCACCTAGCACCCACTGAGAAAAACCTACGCATCTACACATACACACATGCATACAGAGAAACTTAGAAATACTAAGGAAAGCTGAAGAATTACTAAATGAATCCAGGGAAATATACACTTTGATTACATGGTAATCATCATCAGTGGTATTTATTGAGAGCTATTCGTGTCCAGAGAACTGAACTAAGTGCTTGGAAGAGTATAATACAATAGAATTGGTAGAAACATTCCCTGCCCACAGCGAGCTTACAGTATAGATGGTACTGGTTGGAGAAGCAGCGTGGCTCAGTGGAAAGAGCACGGGCTTTGGAGTCAGGGCTCATGAGTTCGAATCCCAGCTCTGCCACTTGTCGGCTGTGTGACTGTGGGCAAGTCACTTAACTTCTCTGTGCCTCAGTTCCCTCATTTGTAAAATGGGGATTAAGACTGTGAGCCCCACGTGGGACAACCTGATTCCCCTATGTCTACCCCAGCACTTAGAACAGTGCTCAGCACATAGTAAGCGCTCAACAAATACAAATACCAACCGACTTAAAATTTCCCAATGAAATCATTTTTCAAAATGGCCTCTGACCTTTAGGTTAGTCATTTCTAAAACATATTAGCAGAATCTGTGTTCAAGCACTCAGTTCCACACTCCATATCTTAGCTCTCTGATCTACTGATCACAATCCACATATTTCATTCTCCTTAATGCCAACCTACTCTCTCTACCTCTATCTCATCTATCCCACTTGTCGGCTCTTTTCTCATATCCACCTTCTTGCTTGGCACGCCATTCCTCATCTTCAAAACCTACTAAAATCACATCAATCAATGGTATTTATTTAGTGCTTACATTGTGTGGGGTCCTGTGGAGAAAATACATTACAACAGAGTTGGTAAATGCAATCTCTGTCGATAAGATGCTTACAGTAATAATAATAATAATGGCATTTAAGCACTTACCATGTCCCAAGCACTATTCTAAGCACTGGGATAGATAAAAGATTATCAGGTTGTCTCACATGGGGCTTAGAGTCTTGATCCCCATTTTCCAGATGTGGTAACTGAGGCTCAGAGAAGTGAAGTGACTTGCCCAAAGTCACATAGCTGATAAGTGGCGGAGTCGGGATTAGAATCCACGACCTCTGACTCCCAAGCCCGGGCTCTTTCCACTAAGCCACACTGCTCCTACATGTCTTCTCCAAGAAGTCTTCACTGACTTTCATTTCCTTACCCTATATTCCATGTTGGCTATGCCCTTGAGTCCGCACTCCTTAAGCTGGTCAATATTCACCCCACCCTCACAGCACTTTTCTACTTGTCCTTGTGGCCTAATTTTTCCCCTTGCCTGTAATTTATTTTAATATCTATGTCCACCACTAGATTGTTAGCTCCTGGAGGGGAGGGCTCATGTCTCCTCATTCTATTGTATCACCCTTAGTACCAGGCTCTGCACACAGTAAGAGCTCAAAGGCTCTTTATTGATTGTTTCCATTTTGTGCTGTGTTGTTCAGTTCAGCAAGACGTGGTCATATTCCGAGTTTCACTGCAACTACAGCAATTGGCGCTCTCCTTCCCTGTCTATCATTGACTTTAATTAGTCTATAGAGAAGTTAAGATCTACACTCCTGCTGTATTCAGGTTCTGAATGTTAGGAGTTAGGAGTTCAGGAGAATGTTAGTAGAATTATTTGAAAGCTGAAGATAGGCAGTGCTACCTTTCTGCCAAAGACAAGCTTTACAAAGAGGAAAAAATGAATACCTGATTTTGAACTGGCATTCTTAAAAAAAAAAAAAGTCATTTGAAAAATGTAGACTAAGAAGCAAAGTGTTGCATTCTGGGGAATGTGGCTCTATTACCAATACTGTCAGTGTTCTTTACTTTCCCTAAACAGGCCAGTTAACATCTTGACATTGTTTTCTCCCCAAGTTAAATTAGGAAAATCCTTCATAATAATGATGATTATTATGGTCTTTGTTAAACGCTTACTATGTGTAGAGCACTGTTCTAAGCTCAGAGGTAGATACAAGGTAATCAGGTTGTCCCACGTGGGCTGACAGTTTCAATCCCCATTTTACAGATGAGGTAACTGAGGCACAGAAAAGTTAAGCATCTTGCCCAAGGTTGCACAGCAGACTAGTGGTGGAGCCAGAATCAGAACCCCTGTCCTCTGACTCCCAAGCCCATGCTCTTTCCACTTAGTCACGCTGCTTCCCATGCTGCTTCATGCCTCCTTTCTCTTGGACATAGCAGCAAGCATTCCTCTTGGTATCTTTAAAAAAGTGACTGTATAAGCAGTCACCCTTATTAGCAGTCACCATGCTATTATTTATTTAGCCACCAGTGAGAAGGTTGTGATTGTTCATGAAAACCCAGAAATCAATTAACAATTACACATCTACCACATCTTATCCTGCTGGGATTCTCTTTCTGCAAAATTAATCTTTTTCCTCCCTGTAGTTTTCCCTTCTGTTTTTTGGCTTTTCCTGTTTTACAACCCTCCCTTTTCCATGCCTTTCACTCTCTTGTTTTCCTCATCACAAATTCGTGTTTATTGCTACCCCTCCTGCTCTCCAAAGGAAGTGAGGTTTTCCTGGCTAACATTAAAGATAAAAATCTGGTCTCTGCCATTTCAGTCAATACTCCAACCTGTGTCTAATTTGTATTGGACTTGACCGACATTCGCATCATTTTTTTGGACAGTCAAAATGTGTGTTTGACAAGGCATCATCTATCCAACACAGATGTGAGTTGGCATGGCATATGTTATTGAATTTGCTCTACACATTAGGATTCTGGAAATAGACTGAAAGGCCACTAATGGTGCATTCCAGTGAGGCCCGGGGTATCTTCAAGTTGCAGAGACTTTGGATGAGCTCCGAGATGCCATCCAGTTAGGCAAGGCAAGATTTAAAATGGAAATCAGAAAAGGTTTGCTCAGGTGCGGTCTCCAGTCATGTGATCAAAAGAATTCGCATTATGGGTAGAAACAGTGATCACTCTAGGCTCCTTATGTATTCCTGATGTTTGGAGGAAACTGGACCTCGATCTGTTTGGTTTTACTAGAAAACTAACTGCAAATAGTGTTCCAGTAGAATCATTAGAAAAATGTGGATGGACTCTAGGACCATCATATTTTAGAACAACATTGTGATAAATGACTCAAATTGACTGGTATTCTTTAGTAAGTGTTTTGTTTTGTCTTTAAAATAATTCATGAGTACTGTGTTAGGCACTTATTAAGCATTTAACAATTATTATCATCAATTATTACTATTATTATACTTGTTATAGGAGACTAGAATCCAGATCTCCCGTCTCAGACCCTTTTGGCCACATTGTTTTTCTAGGTGCCCTCTCTTATGGTATGAAACCCTTGAGGGTCAAGATTTAATCTGAGGGGTTTTCTTAATCTATACTGATGTTTTGTACTGTGCCCAGCACAAAATGCTGAATGATACAATAATGATTTCATTCATTCATTCAATAGTATTTATTGAGCGCTTACTATGTGCAGAGCACTGTACTAAGCGCTTGGGATGAACAAGTCGGCAACAGATAGAGACAGTCCCTGCCGTTTGATGGGTTTACAGTCTAATCGGGGGAGACGGACAGACAAGAACAATGATTTGAGGACAGCAAAGTATTCTGCAGTACATAGCCTTCCTGCAAAGATATGAGGCAACCAAACAAAAACACTGTAGACAGTAACACAATAAAACGTAGAGATCACAGGGCCAGAACATCCCAGATTAGTGGAACTATCATCATGACTCTTTCCACCTCTTGTATATTGCTTTTCTGGGGGCATCATAAATGGTCTAAGTCAATGAAAATATGTAAAGAAAAAAGTAACACTTTATTTTCCCTTTAACAAATTAGAAATAACGATAATATTTTAAAGCACCTAAATTTTTTTTACATATTCTAAGTCTAAGCACTTAGAGTCCAACAGAAGAAAAAATAAATTTCTTGCTAACAATTTAATGGAGGAGAACCTTTACATTCCTAAAAGAAAATTGTAAATCAATGAAAGATCCACCAAAATTATTTTCATAGTGACCCCTGAAAATACCTAACCAAGAATTCCCTTCTGTTTGTGCATGTTGATTCATTTGTTGAGCCGCAAACAGCAGAAAATATAAAAAAACTGATTTTTCCAGAGAAGATAAATCTCCAAAATAAAATGAAAGCAGAATTTAAGGTTTAACAACATTATTTAAATATTGGAGTACTTTGGGAAAAAATGAATTATAAAAACCAAAGGTGTATGGTATCGTACAATGTTGTGCAGGTATTCATATTTTAGAGTGAATTTCCAAACCTGTTCAATTTTTTTGTAGCCAAAACTACAAATGAAATATCCATTTAGACAGATGAGTGAAAATCTGCATTTTTTTCATTCAAATGTACCTAATACCCTTCAATATGAAAGAAAAAGAATGCTACAGAAGAGCATATATTTGCAACTGCTAATCCTACCCATTTCTGCTGTTACAATGATCCTAACCCAAGATAATATTAAATGAAATTAGGAAGTAATGGAAAGGATGATTGTGTTAAAAAGGCTAAGACAATGACCAGTAGAGACAGATGATACAATTACCTTCCCTCCAGACTGTGCAAGAGTAGCACTCTTGGTTCTGCCTAGTTCAACAGTAAGGATGAAAACTCTAATAATAATTCTATTTTTAAGGCAGATTCTCTTTGTGCTGAAAGAATATCCTGCCTCTCATAGATTAGAATAGCAAGAAAGTTCTGCATTGTGTCATGCTATTTGCAACTGTAAAAGAGATTTTCAAAGACAGGCATTCAAATGTTACCTAATGAGAGGTGGGAAAGTCACTGAATGGAAAATAAGGAATGAAAGAAAGTTAAGCGGAACACAATCAATATATCAGTAATTACAATAATTACCTCCATATTTATAAACAGGACAAGATCAGCAAACAGTCTGCATTTCATTAATTAATCCAGGCTCTCTGGCTAGTAGCATTTAACTGTAGATATTAAGATGTAAAGGCAAAAAATGAAACATAGGGTTCACTCTGGCTTTATTATATGTTGTGCCTTTCACATTCTGATTCTAATTTAAATTACTTTTTCCCCCAGAAAAAAGTATGTCTTATGAAAAGAACGAGAGACTGACACTGTTTTTGATTCCAGGATTCAAAAACATATGTAAGGAATTTATCTTCAGCTCTATTCTAGTTCATTGTTCAAATTTATAATCATTTCAATCATTTTGGGTCCATTTTTTCTCATTATCATTAGAGTTCCCATCTTTTAGATAATCAGTCTTGTACAGAGCACTTTACGAAGTGTTTGGGAGAGCACAGTACAGTTGCTAGACATGATCTTTGCTCTCAAGGAACTTACAGTCTTGCAGAACAGACAGACATTATACTAAATTGCAGATAGGAGAAGCACCAAATATTAGTATATCCACACATAGGATGGGACTAAGTGAATGAATGATGTCCCAAGTACATTGTAAAGATTCATTAGTTGATGTAATTATAAAAAAAAAAACCTTTGCGATTAGCATGACATTGATATGTTTTATTTTATTATGCTTGTCTCTAAGGTGCATAATTTTCAGACATAGAGAACTTTGCTTTCTATAAAACATCAAAAGTGATGTGATGTCACTCCTTAAATTACCCTAGGATTGCTGGATGAAGGCTAATGTTTTGGCCAGAAAGTGCTATTGTAAGATCTCTTCACCTAGTTTATTAGAAGACAAGATCTTGATGGGATGCCCTCATGCCATAGTACTTTCTCAAATGTCATTGAGCAAGGTGAACTATCACTCCATTGGTAATATTTTCACCGATGCCACATCCTTCCTTGTCTGTCTTTATTCCATGCTCTTTCTATCCCTGCATCTCCTCTTCCTGCCCCTTCACCACTCCTTTTGTGGGCTGAGATATTAATTATCGGAGCCACCCAAGAAGAAATCTGTATAGTAGGATTTTCCACTCCTAACTCTTGAAGTTTCAAGAGGGAAGCAGCTTGGCATGGTGGACAGAACAGGGGCCTGGGAGTCAAAAGGTTATGCATTC
This sequence comes from Ornithorhynchus anatinus, assembly GCF_004115215.2. Classification (NCBI taxonomy): domain Eukaryota; kingdom Metazoa; phylum Chordata; class Mammalia; order Monotremata; family Ornithorhynchidae; genus Ornithorhynchus; species Ornithorhynchus anatinus. The sequence goes on from NC_041745.1 coordinate 33,569,925, forward strand.
TAATTCTGGCTCATCCACGTGTCTACTGTGTGGCCTTGGGCAAGTCACTTCACTTCTCTGTGCCTCAGTTACTTCACCTGTAAAATGGGGATTAAGACAGAGTCCTGTGCAACACAGGACTGTTTCAAACCTAATTTGCTTGAATCCACCCCAGGGTTTATTACAGTGCCTGGCACATAGTAAATGCTTAACAAATACCATTATTATTAAATTTGGGTTGCAGGCCAGCATGGGCCAAACTGTTCTAACAAACAACACTGTCGATTGATTGAATCAAAGGCATTTATTGAGTGCTTTTTGGTGCAAATCATTGTTCTAAGCACCTGGGGGGAGTACAACACAGTGATTCATTCCAGACCCTAATATATATTGTAAGCTTTTTGAGGGCAGGGGTCATCTACTCACTTTCTTGTATTTCCCAGTGACTTCTTATGGTGCTCTGCACAGAGTAATTTCTCAATTACTACCAGTTATTGTGATAGAATGAGCAAGTTGGCCATTGTATGGTGGATATATAATCACTTTAACGAAAAATAAAAATTGAAGTCTACCTACCTAGAGTTCCAAGTATCAGTCATCCAAAAGAGAATAATATTGAGTGGAAATATAAGTGAATTATCCTTCTAACTTTACCAGCAGTCTCATTGTCTTTGCTGCAAACCAACATACAAGTGTTGTGAAGTTTATGCTTTTTCTCTCAAAATTCCACTGTGTGGTTTTATGTTTCTTGCCACTGCATAGTGTGCATCGTGAAGCATTGGTAAATGCATATTTCATCTTCTATCCTTTTTCAAAGTCTTCCAAGTCAGCGTTATCATTACTAAAGTTGTTTTATCTTTCTAATTGAAGTAACATTGCATATCAAAATATATCTAGCGTAGACAAATCTGTGTACTAAGGATAGTGAAAATTAGTTCATAAGTGCTCTCTGTACCTTTTCAGTTCCAAGACAAATAACAAATAGGGCTCAGTATCCACTAAAAAAAGAGAATACAAAAATACTGTAAATCCCCATCCAAGGAGGTGATTTATTGATCTGCAATCACCAAACAGGTAAACTGTGGGGATAACCAAAGATTGCCAGAGTAAATTCCATCCAAGCATAAATCTGAAGGGAGGAAGCCATAGAGATAGATGTTTCCACCCAATCAAAAATGATGATTCAACTTGTTGGAAAAAAGACAACTGCCCTTTTCCACTGGGCATGAGACTGAAAGATAAATGATATGAAACATGGGAGCTATGTTTATCTTGGTACCAAAAAGCAGCTGCAACCTGCAACAAATATAGCTATTACAATTTTTAAAAGTAGCAGTAACCTGCTCCTTATTCCCTTTCCACCTCAACAATATATATATATTTTTTATTGCTTGCTGCTGGCTGACAAAGGCCCAAGGCAGTACACAGCTCACATCTCCCGGCAACACTGACTCACAGACTGTATGTTTGATGTATTATTTCTTCAAAATGAAATGAACAGGGCCAGAAGAAACAAAAAACACAAGGAGACCAAAGATTCAGGCCAAAGATTCAGAAGAAAATAAATCACTATGAGTAAGACCACAGTGTAAAACAGAATTAGTAAATCTCATAAATGGTATGATGAGAGTCAAGAAAGAATACTTCAGAAGCCTGAGGATAATTTTAGGCCTTACAAAATGATCTTGAAAAATTCAATCTTTGTTTATCAAAATTTGTTGGAATGATTAGACTGACACTGGAGAATTGTCTGCTAATCTTGGACATATAATTGAATCAGAGGGATGCTCAAGGACTCTGACCATGCTTTCATTTCCCTCTCCACCTCCCCTCAACACACACACACACACACACACACACACAGACCTGCCTGAAATAATTTACAGACAGGAAGAAGAAATATTTGACATTTTAATAAGTCTTTAAGTAACAAGGTATATACAAAAGGTAATAGCTTATGACAGGTCAGAATAAGTCTTGCCTTATCCTGAGTGATAAGGCATCCCAGATTATTCCTTTCTAGGAATAAGGAGCTGCCATCCTTATTGTTGAATTCAAAAGGAAAAAAAGAAATCTGAGGAAATCTGTTGAATTTTCTCTATTCTTTCCAAGTGTCCTGTCTGTTTTCCTGCTCATCTCTATATCAATCAATCATATTTATTGAACACTTACTGGGTGCAGAGCACCGTACTAAGCAATAGAAGAGTACAATATAACAGAGTTAGTAGAATCATTCACTGCCTATCACAAGCTTACAATCTAGAGGGGGAGACTGACATTCACATTCATTCATTCATTCATTCATTCAATAGTATTTATTGAGTGCTTACTATGTGCAGAGCACTGTACTAAGCGCTTGGGATGAACAAGTCGGCAACAGATAGAGACAGTCCCTGCCGTTTGATGGGCTTACAGTCTAATGTACAGTCTAACGTACATTAATACATTACTGATATGTACAAAAGTGTCGTGGGGCTGAGGGGGTGTAAATAAGGGGAGTAAATCAGTGACACACAAGGGAGTGGGAGAAGAGGAAAGGAGGGCTTAGTCATGGAAGGCCTCTTGGTAATAAATGTGTCTTAAATAAGGCTTTGAAGGAAGAGATACTAATTTTCTCTCAGATGGGAAGAGGAAGAGGAAAGACATTCCAGGCTAGAGGCAGGATAATGGAAGAGAGGTCAGTGGTGAGATAGATGTGATCGAGGGATGGTGAATAGATTGGCATTAGAGAAGTGAAGTGTGTGGGCTGGATTGCGGGAGGAGAGCAGTGAGGGTAAGGTAGGAGGGGGAAAGGTGATTGAGGGCTTTAAAGCCAATTGTTAGGAGTTTCCGTTGGTTGTGGAGGTGCTGGAGGGTTTGGGTGGAAAGAGAAGTTCTGTTCTGGAAACACTGTTTGAGGTATCAGTGGAACATCCAGGTGGAAATGTCTGGGAGGTAGGAGTAAATGCAAGACTGCAAAGAGAGAGAGGGTTCAGAGCTGGAGATGTAGATTTGGGATCATCCACAAAGAGGTAGTAGTTGAAGCCATGGATGCTCTCTACATGGAAAGTCCTTTTGTGAATCTCTAATAATAATAATAATAATGTTGCAGAGAAGCAACATGGCTCAGTGGAAAGAGCACAGGCTTGGGAGTCAGAGGTCATGGGTTCTAATCCCGGCTCCACCACTTGACTTGTCAGCTGTGTGACTTTGGGCAAGTCACTTAACTTCTCTGTGCCTCAGTTACCTCATCTGTAAAATGGGGATTAAGACTGTGAGCCTCATGAGGGACAACCTGATTACCTTGTATCCCCCACCAGCGCTTAGAACAGTGTTTGTCACATAGTAAGTGCTTAACAAATGTCATCGTTATTATTATTATTATTATTTCTTAAGTGCTTACTATGTGCAGAGCACTGTTCTAAGCACTGGGGTAGATACAGGGTAATCACATGAGGCTCACAGTTAATCCCCATTTTACAGATGAGGTAATTGAGGCACAGAGAAGTTAAGTGACTTGCCCATAGTCACACAGCTGACAAGTGGCAGAACAGGGATTCGAACCCATGACCTCTGACTCCCAAGCCCGGGCTCTTTCCACTGAGCCACGCTGCTTCTCTAATCTCTGATTCTATGTCTTTGTATTTCTCCACAGTCCTTCGGGCATGATAATCTCTTGATGATAAATGTCATGCGTACTATCTTGGCCTAACAATTGACTTCCTTGGTCTTAGCCAGGTCTGGACCTTAGATAGGTGTCTTCCTTTAATTTAGGGGTGTAAGAGAAAAAAAAAACAAAACTCCACCTTCTTCCTCCCTCTTCAACTACTGCTGAAAGGTGAAATGCAATCTAGTCTGTGCCAACTCAAAACCCTGAACAGAAATTATAACCTATTGCTCTAGGCACCAAGACTCAAACTGGACTAGCTAAGGAAAACTGACACATCCTGAGGGAAAGCAACATAAATGGAAAATACTATGTCTCTCAAGATTCAAAATCTTTGCATTACTGGTTTTCCTATTTTACCAGAACATTAAAATGTTCTGTAAATTCTATTCCACGTAGTAATGCACAATATGTACTTTATTTAATTTCCCTCTTTCTGAAAGATGGCTAGGGAAAGACAACCTGAATGTGCTTTTGGACCTAGACTTGAAAAGGTATTAAATTGTTGACAGCAGCATGAAAGTTCAACGCCAAATATGAAAGGGGAAAAACCATTACCAAAGCCTCTGAAAGTAGACGGACTCCATCTCAGGAAATTCGAGAATTCTAATCTCGGGTTTTTTTAATTCACTTCATGCTGCTTCTGGGAGCACTGGTATTGTGGACAAAACCATTACAAACTTTGTGTCTTTTGTGATATCACCACTGTTTTTACCAACAAGTACTGGAGCTTCATACAGAAGCTTTATCACATTATTATAATTAGACTGCAAGCTACCTGTGGGCAGGGAAAGCATCTACCCATTGTGTTGTGTTATATTCTCCCATGCACTCAGTACAGTGCTCTGCACACAGGAAGCATTCAACAAATAGAGCTGATCGAAGGAGACCAAGCACGGGGTTGGTTAAAGTTAATCAGATTGGACACAGTTCCTGTCCCGCATGAAGATCACAGTCTACGTGAAAAAACAGTAATTGAATTCCTATTTTACAGATAATAAAACTGAGGCACAGAGGGGTTAAGTCACTTGCCCAAGGTCACACAGCAAGCAACTGATAGATTCGTAATTAGCCAGGTTATCACTATTTTGATGATGGTTTTGGCTAGAAAAGAGCAATACACTAGTGTTGTCATTGTTACTGTTGGATGGTCTGTGCAGCCTCTGCTCTGAATCAAATGGAACCTTTCAATTACCCTGCTAGATGGTAAACTCCTTAAGGGCAGGGATTATCTACTTACTCTCCAAGACTCTCCCAAGAATTAGTACAGTGCTCTGCAATGCATGTACACAAAAAATGCCACTGATTATCTCATTGTCCAGATAGTGCCAATATCTGTATCAAGAGGATTTCCATCTGTACATTTAATTCCTCAGATGGAACTAGCCTCGATTAAGCACATGAACCCCCTGTAGCTTCTGTTTTCAATTTCCCTGCTCATTGATGCTTAAATGAGCTTGATGAATAGGTTACGGCAGCATTGCCTAGTGGCAAGAACACAGACTTGGGAGTCAGAGGAAATGGGTTCTACTGCTGACTCTTCCACGTGTCTGCTGTGTGACCTTGGGCAAGTCACCTAACTTCTCTGTGCTCAGTTACCTCATCGATAAAATGGGGATTAAGACTGTGAGTCTCATGTGGGACAGGAACTGTCTCCAACCTGTTTACCATGTATCTAACCCAATGCTTAGAACAGTGCTTGGCACATAGTAAGTTTTTAACAAATACCCATAATAATAATAATACTAATGATTATTATTACATGATCTCCACATTTCTGAATCATGAAGATTCAGGATAATCTTGTAGGATAAAATTTCAGATTATATGTTGTAAATTCAGTCTGAAAATATGAAAAAATTCCCATTGCTCTTCACCTGTGGTAATTTTTGTAATTTTGTTTCTGGGATCATTCAGTTGAAATTGGTGAAATCTCGGGTATGGAAGGGAATGGAAGAAAAATATTTTCAAACAATACATTTTTGTCTATTACACCTCTGGTACTGAAACATGATATTCATCTAAGGTCTTCTCTTTAAATGGATGCTTTAATGTGCTTTCATTTTGCTTAGAGAAGCAATGTGATGGTTGCCCTCTTTGTAATCCATTCCCACGAAGAGGGATGAACCAAGTAATTTCCCTGATTTCTCACTCAACAGCTCCAACTTTTCTTCTCATTTCCCATTAAGATGAACCCCTTGTCTTTGAATCTATCCCAAACCCACTTAAAACTTCAGACGTATTATTCTTGCAGGATGCACAGTGGATTGGCACATTTTGATTTATGGAATGTTAATCAGGCAAAATCTTTCAAGAAGATTTGATAAATGAGCATTTTATAATGGCTACTGATTGATCATCTCATAGTTGAAATTATCAGGTCGACTGATATTCCGAGCAGGGGGTAGCTCTGGGGAAGAAGGAGGCGGGATTTTCTGTGAAGCTTAGCAGAAAAGAACCCAGGCTAACCGTGGATGCTCCGGAATGGGGCAAGTAGGAAAGTGCAATTTTTCTCTGTTGTCCCGGTTCATTAACCCAGTCTCCAGAGGGCAGCCAGAGCTGGGAAACCAGAAGAGCACATTTTCCTCTGCTATCCTAACTCATTAACCCAGGCCTCTGGAGAGGCAGACTGGATGTGGAAAGCAGGAAAGTACCTGCAGCTCCTCACCAGACCCAGGACCTAGAGGGTTCTTGCCACTCAAGTTCCGAGTCCCCACTGATCAAGCTTGGCTCAAGAGTGCATGTAAGGGGCAAGCACCAAGCCAGTGTCAGATTGTGTCATATGATCATAGGAAGTGGTGGAGGAAGTGGTGTCATATTAGATCATAGTTTAAACCCTTTGCCTCAGGATTGTTGGAATTGATAGGATGTTCAGACCTACCCTTAACCCAAACACCTCTTATGCAAATTGCCTCTCCATTTCAGACAAATTCCATATGTTTCTCTGGCTAGACAATGAATTTGGGACCAGAAAGATAATATTTAAGGCAAATTCCAAATTACATTCCTCAATTAATTAATGATAATGGTAAATCCAATTTCTCATTCAAAATTGCCTTTTCTTCTTGTCTATCTAAACCTTCACTTTCCCTTTCTCCTATCTTCTTTTCTTCGGGAGAGCTCAAGTGGATTGACTGATTGTGCCCTTGAAAAATCACCTGAAAAAGATTGAAAATTTGGAACTCATTTTGTGTTGTAACCATCAGCGAATTTGCTCAACTGATGTGACCTATTCTCTTGGACCCAATTTATTTCCTCCCATTAAAAGATTATTTTGATCTTGCTGGGCATTAAGTATTGCCTTCAACGTTTTCATCTCTCTCGATCAAATGATGACCCTTTTAACATCCCATAGCTGAAATTACTCACATTACTTCAGTTCAAAATTTTCCTGGAATAGTTCAGGTTCCTCTCAAATGATCTATAATAGGCCGTATTTTCACAACTAAGATTATTCCAGTGAAGGATTATAACCATTCAACATATTCCTAGTCTGTCATTCATCTTTTCTGGGGTGCTCATTAATATCACTGGGAAATCATGTGGAAGCCAAACATTTTGGACTGAGAGTTTCAATTCTAGGCCATTCCTCCACGAACCATTTGGAGTACAGACCAATGAGAAGCATAACCATCTTTTTTAACTCCTTGGCAGGAGGGTAGTGAATTCTGTACACAAACTCGAGAGACACATTGGAGAACAAGATGGAGCCCGTAAGAGATGACTGGGCTACCATCTGTCTGGAGAACCGACAAGGTCACCATCATTATTAGAAGTGTAGCAGGAGGTATTTCTTGAAGCTTGCAGAGTACTGCCAAGTTCAGCTAAGGAGATTGGTCTCAAATTATTTCCATCCTGTTTTCTCACAGTATTGCCACATAGTATTCATCTAGATTATTTTTTTCCTATAAATAGATTCCTTTGATCTGCCATATTGTGTGCTTTCATTTTACTTTGAGAAGCAATGTGATGGTTGCCCTCAGTGGATACTCCTGAGTGGTTGCATTTCCACACCAGACATTTGAAGATATTGAGCCTTTACGGTATAAAGCGCATTGCACTAACTATGACTACTGCCCATAGGACTTTACCGTAGAGCAGGGGAGACAGGCATTAAAATCAATTACAGGTAAGGGAAGCAACTGAATATAAAGGTATGTACCTAAGTGTTTTTTAAACCATTTGGGAATTCACTGAAAATTGAGAAAATAAATCTATGAAAGCCATAGGTCTAGAAATGAAAGAATGCAGTCCACTGATCCCTGGGTGGCAACCTGCTAGGATCTCTGTGGAGACCATAAAGTATGTATGGCATTATGAAGTTATTCCAATGGCCCATTGTCTCCAATAGCTAATCTCTAATTCAACTGTGAGTCATTTCCTTGAGAGCAGGGGTTATGTCACTTCTTGGATTGTGTTTTACAAGCAATAGTACCTTGCATTTCCACCAGTAGGTGCTTATTAAATTATATTACTACTGACTCCAGGATGCTTGGAGGAATAGTGTGATGTCTTCCTTGTCATCCATCCTCTTAGGGATGAACCATCTAACATCCCTAATTTTCCCAATAACCCCTTAGGGACATCTCATCGATTTATCTAAAGTATGTCAGAAAATGTTGATATTTTATAGATCTCCAGCTTGTTGGGGAGCAGGTTTTCTGTGTCTCCCCTCTTCTCTATGAAAATATCTTTCCTCTCATTGGTTTTTGAACCTATCACCTTTCTCCGACCCTCCTCCTTCTCTTAGATTGTGACACCCCTGAGCGACAGGGAGCTTATCTAATTCCCCCCAGTTTATTCTCTCCCAGAATAATAAAGGTTACTTATTTTATTGAGAAAATTAAACTATCAGGCATGATCTACCTAAAATCTCTCCTGCTCTTCTTCAGTTCCTTCCTCCTCCTTCCCCTTTTTCAACTCTCCCATCTATCCCAGCAGTATCTCAAGGGGAAATCTCCTGCCTTCTCTCAAAACCCAACCCCTCCACGTGAACATTCAACCCCATGATCATACACCTTATCAAAGCAGTTGCCCCCTCCCATCTTCCTACCTTCGCATCACTAAAATCTTCCATTTTCTCTCCATCCAAACTGCTCCGTCGTTAATCCAAGAATTTATCCTATCACACCTTGATTACTGATCAACCTCCTTCCTGACCACGCTGTCTCTTGTCTCTCCCCACTCCAATCCATACTTCACTCTGCAGCCCAGATCCTTTTTCTACGAGAACATTCAGTCCATGTTTCCCCACTCATCCAGAACTTCCATTGGTTACCCATCCACCTCTGTATCAAACATAATCTCATTGCCATTGGCTTTAAAGCACTCAGTTACCTTGTTCCCTTCTACCTCACCTCGCTACTCCCCTACTACATCTCAGCATGCACAGTTCACTCCTCCAGTGCTAACCTACTCACTGAACCTCTATCATGTCTTACTACTGACCTCTCTCCCACATCTTGCCTCTGGCTGGGAATGCCCTTCCTCTTTCTACCCGAAAGACAATTACTCTCCCCACCTTCAAAGCTTTATTGAAGGCAAATCTTCTCCAACAGTCCTTCCCTGACTAAGCCCTCATTTCCTTTTACTCCCAATCAATCAATCAATCAACTGTATTTATTGAGCACTTACACTGTATTAAGTGCTTGGAAGAATACAGTACAACAGAAATAGCAGACGTAGTTGCCACCCTTAAAGAGTTTACAAATTAGAGGGAGAGACAGACATTGATATGAATAAATAATTTATAATATTTATAATGATTAATTTAAAGATAGGTACATAGGAACTCCAGTCCTTGTTACCCTGATTGGCTCGCTCTATTCACCCCTCCCTCAGCCCCACAGCACTTATCTTTTTTGTACATACCTGTAATTTATTTATTAAATGTCTGACTTCCCCTCTATACTGTAAACACATTATGGGCCCAGAATGTGTCTATGTTGTTATATGTTACTGTTCCGAGAGCTTAGTACAGTGCTCTGCCTACAGTTAGAGATCAATAAATGCAACTGATTGATGTTGCTCTTAGTCCCATCCACCCTCTTCATCCTTATGGAGATGTCAATTTGTAAATGTCCATCATGTCCCCTTTTACTCTGTGTCTTCTCAGGCTGGAGACAGAAACTTTTCCTTTTATCCTAATAATGAATCTGTTTCACTCCTTGCCGTTTTGGTTATCTTTTTCTTTACCTTTTCCAGCTTTCTCATGCATCTTAATTCATGGCTATTAGAACTATATGAAGAATTCCATATTCACATCTTGTCATTTGGATAGAAAGAGGGAGGGCATTTCCAGCCAGAGGCAAGTTGTGGGAGAGAGGTCAGTAGTAAGACATGATAGAGGTTCAGTGAGTAGGTTGGCACTAGAGGAGTGAACTGTGCATGCTGATAAAATACTAGATAAAAAAGTAATTTGGGAGTTAGTATGGTAATTATTACAATATTGTGAGTTGAAATAATCAAAAGCTATCTTCCAAGATAGAAGGCATATATTATTTTGTTCTTTCTCTAAGGTACGCGGTATCTGGTTTTGGTATTAAATTTTGTTCATGGGTCCCTAAACACAAATGAAGCAGATAATGGAGACTTTGAAATGCACATAAGTCTCAGGTATTCAGATAATTCAACATCACAGACATCCCATTTCTGTATTTGTCAAAAACAACATGCATCTTCGGTGACTCTGATGGTAATATTAGGGAGCTATGTGAAGCAAAGGTGGATAAGGCATTGGAAATTGCTTCATGGAGATCCATCAATACTTCATGTTTGCCCTATCTCACAGTGAATGCAAGAGATTTATGTTCACACATATTCCAAAATCATATTTATTTCCATGTAGTGTCAATAATTTCAGTTTCATTACTCCTTTGGAAATCATAAAAGTGTCTCTGAGGTAAATTAGGAAAAAAAATTACCACTATCCACATTGAGAGATTCTGATTATTCTGAAATCATATGCATGGGAAAAGTGTAGCCATTTTTAGTGAGCACCAGGTATTTATCACCCTAACACTGCAGGCCCATAAATATGCTGTCTATAATTATAGAAACCTTTATAAAACACTTTTATTAAAATGTGATATCTCTCACATAGTTATATTCATCTTACGGCAAAAGGGGCTCTGCAGTAAGATAGATAGGAGATTTTTAATGAAAGCACTCCAAGCTCGAATGGAGTAAATGCTTCATCATTTTACAACTTATTAAAACAATAAAAACACATCATTTGCCATATTGAACTGTTTAAGTTGACTCTCTAAGTAGCTCTCGGTTTTAGAAAATTACTTTTCCAATTCTGGTCACTTTTTTCTTTTTGTGACTGACTTTTTAGGGAGTACAGAATGCCTTTCATGTAGTAATGGTATTGATTGAATATACACTTGAGGTGCACTGTATTAGTTTCTTGAAAAGTATAGGTTAAGAAGTGACATGCTCCCTGCCCTAACCGGGGAGACAGACATATTAAATTTTGACCATCTAATTGTAAATATTTTAATTGAATACCAAGAAGGGTGTAAATAAGTTAATCGTCTGTAGACACTATAGAAGGAAGGTTGTATTGGTTATTCATCCAATCTGCTATTTCAGGCCAAGGTATGGAAGAAAGTGTGGTTCATGTAGTTGGAATTTCCCGATGTAGTCTGTATCTTCTTGCCATTTCTGCTGTTTCATAATAACAATTGTAACTGTGGTATTTAAGTACTGTGTGCAAGCACTTGAGTAGATACAAGTTAATCAGCTTGGACATGGTCCATGTCCCAAATGGGGCTCACAGTCTAAGAAATAGGGAGAACAGGAATTGAATCACCTTTTTAAGGAGGAGAAAACTGAGAAGTTAAGTGATTTGCCCATCATCATGCTGTAGGCAAGCGGCAGAGCTGGAATTAGAATCCAGGTCTTCTGACTACCAGGACTGAGATCTCTCCACTATCTTTACAAGTTAGTCCTGGTTCAGAGTCCGCTTGTACACTCTCATCTCCTTTCTCCTGTCTTCTCCATTCCATGAGCCCTGCAAATTGTTAGAACCATTAATTATGGTTGGATATATCCAAAAGCTAAAATACCATTTTGTCAAAAGAATGACCTGACATAAGAGACATTATACCCTGAACAGTCTCTTTGTTGGGATGGAGCCAGCCAAGAAAATTCACCATCCAGCACTTATCCCGGCTGCACCTCTTGTTGGCTGTGTGACTTTGGACAAGTCACTTCACTGCTTTCTGCCTCAGTTACAACACCTGTAAATGGGGATTAAGACAGTGAGTCCCACATGGAACAACCTGATTATCTTGTATCTACCGCAGTGCTTAAAACAGTGCTTTGGCACATAGAAAGCACTTAACAAATATCGTCATTATTATTATTATTATTACATCCCCCTGCCCCATTTTACCAAGATGAAGCTGAGATGGGAAATGAGATACAGAATTTACCCAAGGCTATACAATTGGCAGGTCGCGGAGCAAAGACCACACCTCAGGTCGCCTGACCCCCAGTCCCAAGCTCCTCCCACTAGATCAGACTACTTCTCCGTAGATTCTTTTGTTCAGCTGATTAAACCCATTTTATTTTTTCCATGAAGAAGGTACCAACTTCAACCATGACCAGATAGAGCTCAGGGAAATCCAAATGCCAGGAAAATGAAGATGTGGGCTGACCAATATGTCTGAAGTCAAGTTCTACCCTTGAGAATGGAAAGACAAAAGTCTCTGAACCTTTTTGTTTTCATCTCTCCCTATGACTGATTCTTTCTGGATGAGAAACACAGCCTGGTGACAGTAGCAATCATTTTCCAACATGGCTTTAAACTGTTAGCATGACAGTTATCTGGCAGGAAAATCAGAAGCACTTCCAAGGGATTCTTTGGAAAATTAGGGTCAAACCACCATTCCACCAGGCAGGACATGTTCTGAATAGCAGGTAGAATGATCTCGTATGTCATGTCCACAGAGAAAAAGAAAAGACAAAAACAAAATCATCTATTTACTTGTGGTGAGATTGGGCAACAATGTAAAAGTATAAAAGGCAACAGCTGCAGAATTCCAGGAGAGTTTATTCTAGTTGAATGGAAGCCAAGCTGATAATGCCCAATTGTAAGTGCTAAATATCAAGAATTGCTTTTAGAAAAGGGATGAAGGAAAAGACACAACAGATTTATTCAAGGTATTGCAGGGATCTTTTTAAATCTGGATATGAATGAGGAATATCAAGTGACACTATTCATTTCCTTTTTATTTATCATCAAGTGACTAGGCTGTATTTTTCCCATATCATACAGCTCAGGTTTTAGTTTGTATTTTTTCTCTAGAGAAAAAAAACATTCTATTTAGCGCAAGAGCGTAATGACATGTAAAATCCAGAAACATGGGCAAAGAAAGAATTCTTATTTTTACACCAGGTGTTTAAATATGATATGTGCTGGGATATATGCTATATGCCCTGACTTCTATATGCCCTGGGATAGTATTTTATGGATGTAAAATAATGCAAGTTGATGATAATGTAAAAAGGGACCTGAAAATTTTAAAATAGCTTGTGAGCTATGGAATTGAAGCACACGCCTTTAAGAAGAAAACCACTGTGGCTTACTGAAAATAGTAGACTTATCCTGTGCGAATGTCTTTAGTAGACCCTGGCAAAGAATATTACTTCTTCGTCTTCTTTAAATGCCATCGAGTCTTTTCTGACCTGTGGTGACTCCATGGTTACAGAGCATCCTACCTTCTGTCATAAAGTTGTTCTGGTATGTGTATCCTTAGAGTGTTCTTGGTAAAGATACGGATGTGGTTTACCACTGCCTTCTTCCACACCCTAAAAATTTGAGTCTCTGCCACTGTCTTCGATCAACTTTTTGATCATTTGATAATCCACCTCTGACTCTTTCCCATGCTACTGCTGCCCAGCGTAGATGAATCGACTTTGACACTTCGGCTAAGACCTTTCCATTATGGATAGCCCTATATGGCATAGCTCTAAGCTTCATCTGTGTACCTAAACTCTCCTGTCTTGATAAGGCACTGAGTCATAGGAGAGAATACACAGGTGGTAATTAGACACAATTCCTGGCCAACCTGTGGCTCACAGTCTACAAATGAGGAAACAAACAACTTGCCGAAAGTCACACAACAGGTAAGTGACACAGCCAGGATTAGAACCTAGTGTTGTGCTTTTTCTACTAGGCCACATTATAGATGCTCAATAAAATACTACTCGTATTACAAGCACCATCTTCAGATGTTGACTTAAGCCATCGTTTTAGGGCCTGGTATGCCCATGTGGGATTTCCCAAAGATGGGGGCCAATCGTCCCTTCTCAAAGATGGCAGTTGCATGGATCTTCTCTAACCTGGCAGTGTCCCTTCCCTTCAGGAAGGTGACAATGAGATGACAGATCTTTTTAAAAGGTCAAAATGAGTGTCTTAGAGTTTAATGGCCCAGGGAGCTTGGTGCCGCTGATAATAATGATAATAATAATAATGCTGGTATTTGTCAAGCACTTACTATGTGCCGAGCACCGTACTAAGTGCTGGAGTAGATACAGGGTAATCAGGTTGTCCCACATGAGGCTCACCGTCTTAATCCCCATTTTACAGATGAGGTCACTGAGGCACAGAGAAGTTAAGTGACTTGCCCAAAGTCACACAGCAGACAAGTGGTGGAATTGGGATTAGAACCTACGACCTCTGACTCCTAAGCCTGTGCTCTTTCCACTGAGCCACACTGCTTCTCACACACTGATGCAGTATGAATTTGGGAATAGGTTGTCATCAGGGCTAGGAGGACAATGATATGGAGAAACACAAATCAGCCAACTTTTGGATTTGGCAAGTACACCCAACATAGCATAATGAAATCATATTCTATGTGGGTTGTTGCCAAATTTTTCACATCATTGGAACTCTGAAAGTCTGAAGCAGACCCTATAGAACCAACACTATTATCATTATTTCATTTATGATATTTATTAAACAGTATGCATCAAGCTAAGCTCTGGGGTAAGTACTTAACTTCATAATGATGGTATTTGTTAAGCACTTACTATGTGCCAAACACTATAATGATGGTTCTATAGGGTCTGCTACAGACTTTCAGATGTCCCATGGTGTGAAAAAATTGTCTACATCCCACATAGAATATGCTTTCATTATGTTATGCTGAGTGTGTTTGTCAAATCCAAAAGTATTCAGCTAATTAGGTCAGACACAATCCTTGTCCCACATGGATCTCATAGTCTAAGTAGATGGGAGAATGGGTATTACATACCCATTTTACAGTTAAGAAAACTGAGGTACAAAGAAGAAAAATGACTTGCCCAAGGTCACATAGCAAGTAATTGACTGAACGAGTCCTCTGACTCCCAGGCCCATGTTATTTGCACTAGGCCATGCTGCTTTTCATCATAATGATACCTTCATTTCTGGATATAGTGATTTTATTCCCAAAGCACTTTCACATTAGTTAGCTCATATTTTTCCTTACAGCAGCCCTTCGAGGTAGATAGAAAGGCAGATAGTCTTTTCCCCACTTTTGCAGATGAAAAAACTGAGGTAAAATGGCAGAATATTCTGTAAATTCAGGACCTTATAGATAGCAGTCTCTCTAATTCAGTTTAACATGTGATGGACAGATTCCTGAGGGAGTTGAGGAAAATATGATTGTTTCCTTTAAAAACAAAAGTTTAAATTGAGAATTAGTTTATGTTGTCAGTTTACTGAATTCACCATGTTTATTTTGGGGAAGTTGATTATGTTTAACAGTTCAAGGAAGCTTGGGCCCCCCTTCATCACTTGAATTAACATTTAAACAGTTTTGCATTATGTGTTGAACAAGTTCCTCTTTTCAAGAAAATTCACTGAAGTGTATGTTGTTAATTATAGAAAACTGCTGTTCTGCAATTAAAAGAAAAAATAACCAGACTCTCTCCCACTTTTACTTTGAATTGCCAACTTCAGTAATCACCTAGGACATGATTGCCAAAGAGTGGAGAGCTCCTTCTACATAAACCTTTCTTGCCAAATCCACAGGAGGATCAGATCAGTTAATATGATGTTTTTAATGCCTACCAAGTGCTAGACGCTGTACTAAGAAACTGGGAGAGTTCTTAGTACACCTTCCCTGCCATTAAAGGGTTTGTAAGTTAGCAAGGAAGGAAGCTAAATGGTATTTGCAAATAGTGACAGCAGGTGTGTTTTACCTGGAAGTACTGTATATGTTAGGATCACATAAATTAGTGCACTTAATACTGTAGTTATTATTACTATATGCCAAGAAGTGGAGAAATGACAATATAATCAGATAGGACAAAGTCCCTGGACCAAATGAGGCTCACAATCTAATCAATCAATAAATGTTATTTATTGAGCACTTACTGGTAATATCATGGTAATTTCATGTGACCTTAAAAAAAACAAATATGCTCAGTTTTTGACAGGTACCCAGGGAAAGTAGTGACAAAATGAACAGGAAGAACAGAGCCTTTTAGCAGTTAGTTTCCATCAGTGATTCCCTTCAGTAATATGACTCAAGGACACAGCTCTTGTCTTTCATTTTTAAAAAATGAGAATGAAGCATAACTAAATTTTAAAGCCTTAGACACTGACCCTAGATAACAAAGAATAGGTATGGCAATTATTCAAAAGAACCATGTATATCATACAGATAAAAGTAAAAGGATAGAAATGTCCAGAATCATAAATGCCCATATGGAAAAGTGGATTTAGGAGAATCCATTCATATAACAGGAAGTATGAAAGGGCAGTGTAAGAGGTGAAGCTGCAAAAAAAATGAAGGTGAGTCAAAACCTGTGATTGTGAGTATGGGTAGGAGAAAATATCATAATCCAAAAGAATTATATCTTCATGGACTTCAAAGACTGGTCATGACAGCAATCACTTATCAGATAAATCTTTACTTCAATCTTTGTCTTTTAAACTATATATTCATCTCTCCTGCCATAGGAAAAATCAAGTGTCTATTGATAGCTAGAGAGAGAAACTCTGATACCAGCATTATATAGTGTGATTTTGATTTTAATATAGCATTCAGCAGTGCTAGTTGTCTTCCCCAATATACTAGTGGGGTTTTTTTATGTCAAAACGCTCAATTATTTAGAGAAATGCTCAATTATTTTATCCAAAAATTGTTGTCTGGAATCATTTTTCTGAACCAACAATTATGCAACCACTGGTAATGTAGGACAGGTCATTGTGTGATTTATGTTGCCAAACTTTGGAAAGTGTTGAGAAGCTATGCAGTGGACCCTAATGGAGAAAGTCTACTAGTGAGTATTAAAAAAAAATCATTGCTTTCTTATTACCCATAAGCCAGCTACATTTTTCTTTTTAAAGGTCAATCAATGACAGCATGAACTTTTTCTTTTCCAATACTGAAAAGCAGCAATAAATTGCTTTCACCATACATGGTGGAACTGTACACTGTTGGATAAGTTTTAATTCCAAAAATCACAGTAAGTGACCTTCTTTATAATATCACTATTGTTTGTCTAGACTCAAAGATAGTCTCCATGACAGTTTTCTTAAAATTTCACAATTCTGATATTCCTTGTCAAGTTGTCAGTCACAAAATGAATTTTTATTAAAGCAGAACATTTTTCAAAAGAGTTTTGAGTTATAAGTTCAAATATTGTCCATGGTAACAGAAGGATTCACAACAGCTAAGCCTGTCATATAGGACCTTTTTTTAATTAGGAGAAGTAAACATTTGAGGAAATGGACTCAACTAAATTTATACTTAATACATTTAAACTTTGCTACCTAAAGTTTAAAATATTCTGCTTTGAATGTGCAAAATCACACCAGTATTCCTACCCATCTATTTTATTCCTTCACATAAAAGTCTGGCAAGCCGCTACAGCTTTTGGAATACATAGATTTCAATAATTTTTTTTCAACCAACTTCCCACTTTGGAGTTGGCAATCAATAGGAAGCTTAATTTATCATTTTAGGAGATGACCAAGAGTTCTTCCAACTAGACTTGGCCAACTTAATGGGCCCTCAAATGAATTAGTTGAGAATGTTTATGTACAATTCCTTTAAGAGAACACAATCAACAGGTCATCGAGGGTGTTTCACCATCTTGCCTTATAACCTGGAGAGTTCATTAAAGTCAAAAGGAAATCAATAAGCACCCAGTGATTGAAGGTGTCATGGCTAATCAGGTAACCATGAGAGGAAAGGTCTCCTTAGCCTGGGTATTGAAGTTTATGGACTCACTCCTTCAGAGAATTTCATGTAATTTGTAAAACTATTATACAGTGATGATTTCTGGGGTCCTAGACCCAGCTTTTCTCTTCCTCAGGCCATTCCTCAGGTCATTTCTCTTCCTACAGTCAGTGAAGACCCCATCTTCCATGTGAGCCATTCAACTTCCCTGACTCCTAACTTTGGAGCAAGGAAGAGAGAATGAGCAGAAGAATTGTGCCACGTAGGGAGAAGGATTTTTAGCTGATGTCTACAGAGAAGTGTAAATTGATAGAAGGGGTACAATATTGCACTTTGAAATATGCAGTGAGATCATTTTATAGTCTCTCATATGTCATTGCTGAAGATGGATTTTATGTTGTGTGTTTTAATAGTCCCCAGGTAACTGATAGGTAATAGGCTCAGGTAAGTCAAATTAGTTCACATAGGTGGCAAATGGATTG
This sequence comes from Ornithorhynchus anatinus, assembly GCF_004115215.2. Taxonomy (NCBI): domain Eukaryota; kingdom Metazoa; phylum Chordata; class Mammalia; order Monotremata; family Ornithorhynchidae; genus Ornithorhynchus; species Ornithorhynchus anatinus. The sequence goes on from NC_041745.1 coordinate 33,588,221, forward strand.
GATGGTCTTTGGCTGATATCCACAGAACTTTCCATGAGATGACACTGAGTAATATTGGGGTGCCTGACATAATAGCACACTCAGCATCTCATGCTGATGCAACCTAAAAAAGAGGTGCAGTCATTCTCCCTACCCCAACCACCCTGGGGAGCAACCCAACCTTGACACCAGCTTTGGGTGAAATATCTCCATGTGCCCAGGTCTCAAAAACCTGAAAGAGAGAAGCTTTGCCCTAATTGTACCACTATGATAAACATTTGTTTGTAATATATTTTTAAAAAGAAGTAGGAAGGAGAACCTTAGCTCACTTCTGACATGCCAAGTCACAGTACAACAGGGTTGCCAGACAAAGTAATACTGAGAGAAGTGAGGACTAATTCAAATATTTTGAGTTGTTAGGCCATGAGGACATAGCCTCGCTCCTAACTTGTTAGGATACTTCAAGTCCCCTTTGCAGTCTCTGATGCTCTGCCTTGAATAGGCAGTCTTTTCAATGGGTATCTCAAGTATTAAAAAAGAAGGAACTGGCTGAAACTACAGTGAGAGTCAAAGTTAGTTTAACTTTGTCTCTTTCAAATGCATAGGCTACCAAAAGGATGCTGTTGGGACTTTTATGATGTCCACTGTAACAGGGAATGAAGGAGAGTCAGGGACATCATTGAAAGGGAAACTTTTAATGGATCAGTAGCTCAGAGCTGGGGATTTAAGAACAGAACCTAGGCATTCAGGTATCCTAATGAGATTGAGGCTGCAAAGAGCTGTCGGATGCCCAGTCCAGTCACTTCCCATCCTACCACAAACCACCATGGAAGTGAAGCCTGATTTCCCACTTTGGGTAATGTTGGAAAGACTGTGGTAATTGGAAATTTGTCATTAAGAACTGGGGCCAAAGGACACCAATAGACTGCCCCTTCAAACACTGTTTAGTTGATGAAATCATTATCATTGATATTGTATGGTTAATGTTTAATGTAACCTTCATTTTCAATTTTTTTGAATAATCTGTGTTGTGCACGTGTTCTCTTCCCACAGTTGAATTGTGGTCCAGAGATTGTATTTTAATTAATGATTTTGTATTATTCAACTGTATTTAATGAGTGCTTACTTTGTGCTGAGCACTATACTTAAGTACTTGGGAGAGTACAATATAACAGACCTGCACACAATGAACTTATAGCCTAGAGGGAGACAGACATTAATATAAATGAATAAAATTATAGATTGTACCTAAATTCTACAGGGCTGGGAGAGGAGATGAATAAAAGGAGAAAGTCCGGGTGATGCAGAAGAGAGCTGAAATAAAGAAAAAGAGGATTTAGTTAGGGAAGACTTCTTGGAGGAGATGTGCCTTCAGTGCAGCTTTGAAGGGAGAGAGAGTATTGTCTGTTGGTTAAGAAAGGGGTAGATATTCCAGGCCAGATGTTGGAAGTTCATGAGAGGTTGTCATCGAGTTAGATGAGATTGAAGTACAGTGGGAAGGTTGGCATTAAAGGAGCAAAGTGTGTGGGTTGGTTAGTAGCAGGAGAGTAGTGAGGTGAGGTAGGCAAGGCCAAGGTGATTGAAGGCTTTAAAGGAGTTTCTGTTTAATAAGGAGGTGGATGGTCTGAATGTTTTTATAGAAAAATGGTCCAGGCAGCAGAATGAAGTATGGACTGTGTGGGGAACTACAGGAGTCAGGGAGGTCAGCAAGGAAGCTGGTACAGTAATCAATGTGGGATAGAATAAGTGCTCAGTTTTATCCCAGAGCTTAGGGAAATGCCCTAGACAGTGCAACTGCTTGAGAAACGTTATGAATACCAGCGATAGTAGTAGTAATAGCAATTTTTAAGTGCTTACTATGAGGCGAACACTGTTCTAAGAACTGGGAAAAAATGTACAGGTGGGAATTAGGCCCAGTCTTGTAATGCAGGGACTACTAAGCTAATTGTAGATTGGTTCTTGGAGTTCATCATTGTATTTTAGTCAGATAGTTCAATATTGTGGCATGGAAGATGTTTTGTAGCTAAAAGAAGAATGATACTGCTAAAAAATTCAATTTATAGATTTTACATAATTTTCTTTTTATGTATTTTTATGTGTCTACTACTTGCGAAGCACTGTACTAAGCACTGGGGTAGATATGGATAATTGTTCTGGACACAATAGATGAGGTAACTGAGGCACAAAGAAGTTAAGTGACTTGCCCAAGGTCACACAGCAAACAGTTGCTTGAGCTAAGATTAGAACTCAGGTCTTCGGGCGCCTAGGCCTGTGCTCTTTCAACTAGGCCACAGTGCTTCTTCATTTAAAGCTATTATACATATTAAACCACAAAACAGAGAAGAAGCAGTAAATAGTGATGGTCTCAGCTCCTTCGTTCATTTGGCCATTAGTAGATCTCAGTCATCAATGGTAGAGATAGTAAATTCCTATATTTGGATCATCAATGGTAGAGATAGTAAATTCCTATATTTGGATCATAAATATAGCATGTTTCCCACAAGATTTTATGGCTTATCAGAGACCAGAGAAGAAAGATGCTACTCACAGAAGGTCACTCCAGCAGTAAACCAATAACAGGTCTAAATTTCTGGCCTTCTTTATAGGAGGAGTCAGATTTCCAGGGTAATTTATTTCAATGTCTGTCTCACTAGATTGCAAGCTCTTCAAGAGCATGAATCATGTCTGCCAACTTACACTCTCCCTATCACTTAGTACAGCACTCTTCACACAGTAAGCACTCAATAAATACCTGTTTGATTGAACTATAGTATCATAATCAGTATATAGCATAGTATTAAGTTTTATACTGGAAAAAATGCATATTATTATTAATAATTGCATTTATTGAGCACGTACTGTGAGCAAAGCACTGTACTAAGCACTTGGTCACATACAATATACTATCAAACACATTCCCTGCCCACAACGAGCTCACAGTCTAGAGGGAGAGGACAGAATTTAAAATACTGTACTGAAATGACATCTGCCCACATTTTGAAAGGTGTGTAAATTCATTTTGCTGCCAAAGTGTAGGAAACTAGAATTATTTGATTTCTGTAGTGTTTGCAACATATAGTTTCACAGAACTGAATTTTCACCCTCTTCAGTACTGGGAAAGTTGTACTTAGGTTTTATAGGATTGATTTGCTATGGCACGTTCTAAAAGTGCAATGAATCATAATCCCATGAGATTCTTTTATATTTATTAAAATGACATGCATTATCACTTATGAATTGCATTTAGTTGGATACCTTACTTTTTAATGATAAGAATTTCACCAAATGAATCTAATGAAAATATAGATTTCACATAAAAATCATTCAATAAACTGAAAATGAATTGATTTCCTCTATCTCCCCACACCAAATGCCCAGCCAGGATTATGTAGATATGTTTCTAGTTAATTAGACTTGCATCTGGTGTAACCACTGAAGCTACTACCACTATCAATTAGTGACAGATCTGGGTAACTAATGCCTCTTTTATTTGCTTTTAAAGGAATGGAAGCAACAGAGTACCTGAACTTTGACAGAAAATCCTACATCTAAATCTAACCATCTATGTATATGGTGAATCTTTAGTTATTTTAAACAGTACAAGGCTGTTTATCCTTGGTTAAAAGGATGATAATTACATTTAGATTGTAAAATGACATAAAATGAGTTTCCCCCCATATTAGAGGATAATAGCATAATGTAAAATAGATGCCTTTACCATTGAAGCTTCTAGAATTGAAGCGAGTTAAAGATTTGGTCTTAACTATGTAGACTACTCAAACAATGGATTTAAAATGTCTACATTACAGAATTCCAAAATTAACAATCTCGTTTCTTGATATTCAGTCGAATAGTGAAGCAATAAATCAAATTCCTGACAATGATGAGTTTTGTATTCATTCAATAGTATTTATTGAGCGCTTACTATGTGCAGAGCACTGTACTAAGCGCTTGGGATGAACAGGTTGGCAACAGATAGAGACAGTCCCTGCCGTTTGACGGGCTTACAGTCTAATCGGGGGAGATGGACAGACAAGAACAATGGCAATAAATAGAGTCGAGGGGAAGAACATCTCGTACCATATAGCTAATATGATTTTTTGGGCAGTGATCATTAAGGGGCCACAAATTCCCCAACATTGATCTGTTTAGAGGTGGTTTCATAAGTGATTATTCTCTTTTTTAACTCCACTATGGATTGATTTTGAACAGCGATGGGTGGGGAGGAGGCAGAGTTAGAACAGGGACTATCATGTAATTCTCGTGTTAGATATTTCAAATCATAAATTGCTTTTCTTAAGGCAGAAGAAGCTGCTGGTACAGTCAGTAAAAAGTGGGTAAAAACTGAGATTTAAATAGTGTGTGTTCAAGTAGTAGTATTGATCAATCAAATGTATTTATTGAGTGTTTACTGTGTGCAGCGAACTGGACAGAGCACTTGGGAGAGTATAATATAACAGTATTGGTAGATTCCCTGCCCACAACAAACTTACAGTCTAGAGAGGGAGACAGACATTCCTATAAATAAATTATGGATGCATATATGTGTTGTGGTACTGAGAGAATGTTGAATTAAGGGTGAAAATCCAAGTGTGAGGATGACGCTGAAGGGAGTGAGAGAAGAGGAAATGAAGGCTTAGTCAGGAAAGCCTCCTATATTAGGCCTGTCACTTATTATATATGTAAAATTATTTATTTTGAAAATTCTTCAATCCTTGTCACTGATGAGATCAAAATTAGGTACAGCTATCTTATCTCTCATTCCTCCATTTTAATTCTTATACCAAGGAAAGACAGAAACAAAAACAACTCTTGATTTTAGGCAAACACATGTCCCATACATTATGAGATTGTAGCTCTTCACTAATTTCCTTCTTTGCCCTTTTAATATGCTAGAATCGCTACATTTGTTTACATTGAGTAGTTATGACAGTCCAGCGTTTGGCACATAGTAAGGTGACTAATTGATTACCCTATGCAAATAAAACAGTTATTGAACAAATCGGGGTACTGGAATACAACTCTCACTCACCTACTGTACCTGCTTTAACTGCCATGTATGGAAGTTTAGACACTAAGACAAAATTTGGCATTATCATTGTGAACACACTCTTCATGAAAGCAAGGTAACGATCAATCGATCAATTATTGAATGCTTACTTTGGGCAGAGCACTGGGCCCTTGGAAGAGTACAGTGCAATATTCTTATTCTTAGACATGATCCCTTTCTTCAGGAGCTTAAAATCTAGTGGGGGTGACTTACATTAACATTATTTACAGATAGCAAAAGCTCATCATATAGCAAACACTGATTTATTCTTTCTAAGTTACTTCTTTACCATCTTGTAATTGGGTTCCATGTTTATATATCAAATTTATATAACAATTTTGGCACACTAGTAAGAAACAATCTGAATTCTTCTTGAACAATAAACTCTATGCGTTTTTGTAATGAAATATAGGATGCTCTTGAAAATGCCTCCTGAAATATTGTAATTTTATGTATTTCTAATTGCATTTATTATTTCTTTTGTTATAACAGAAAGAACCATATTAGCTTACATTCTGTCTCACAATTTGTTTAAGTTACTGTCTGTTATCCATTGAGATGATTGCTCTGGAAAAAATCTGAAATTATGTTAAAATTGCAATTAAATTATTTTAACTGGAACCATAGAATAATGGTTACTACTTTATGGAAAAAATAGTATTTATATATGGTGAATCGTTACAATCAACAAGTTTGCATCTAACAGAGGCACTGTGGTCTGAAAATTGTAGATCTATCAGTCATTTGGAGCCTGCAAACCAGTGTGCTAATAAGGCAGTTAATATAGCTTTGAGAATGTATTTATGACTTTGTATGGATGATACAAAGTAGGAAATTCATTTTCTCCCTAAAGGCACTGATGCAGAGACTTCTTCGATGAAGAGATATATTTAAATTACTGCAGTATATTTTAAAACATATGTAGGAATAAGTTTGAATGGTGGTTTTTGCTTTACAACTTTCTTCGGAGCATGACATTTTAATTAAAGAAATAAGATTAAAAAAAAGAGCACAATTTATTTTTTTTATGAAAATGTGAGTGAATGCCTCCCATATTAAGAGACCCCAGTAAGTATTATTAAAATCTAAAGCGGTGCTCAGAGGAGCAAACATATATTAGTTTGGTATTCATGGAGAACACTTAGCACAGCTAAATATCAGTGAAAAGCAACTCACCATAGGATTATAACAGAGATTATGGAGAGAGCAGTACAGCTGAATTGGTAGACATGTTCCTAGTCCACGAGGAGTTTACAGTCTAAAGGAAGAACATATTTATCTACTTTTTTCTTCATCCCTTTTGTGATGCCTATTCCCTTGGATGTGTACCACTTATGCATTTTGCTAATCGCCCACCCTCAGCCCCAACAGCACTGATGTGTTTGTCCTTATGCCCTGCTGCTTCCTCTCTATAATTTATTTAGCTGTCTGTCTTCCCCATTAACCTGTAACTCCTTGCAGGAAGGGATCATGTCAAGCAACTGTATTGTATTGTACTCTCCCAAATGCTTAGTACAGTCCTCTGCACTCAGTGAGTGCTCAATAAATGAGAAGCAGTTGGTCTACCATTTCACCCGAGTCCCAAATACACTAGCCACCAGATTGTCAGGCAGTGCAACATTTTCCTTCTCCTGTCCCCACCTCTTCCTTTCAGGATTGCACCAAGAGAGTTTCCAGTACTCTGTTAGTCCAGTACTCTGTTAGTCTTGGGTTTGGGAGGGAGAGTCAAGCAAAGGCATACCCCTTCTAGTCTTAGCTTGGACAGTGGCTAGTGAAGGGAGAGCAATATGCTACATGTCAAAACTCATCTGTGCTGGACAGCAGCGGCATGGGAGAGAGTCGAAGGCAGAGACTCAAGTTTACTATATGGAAGAAGGCAATGGTAAACCACTTCTGTAATTTCACCAAGAAAACGCTATGGATGCACTACTAGAACGATTTCAGATGAAGGTGGGGAGTTCTGGGAGAGATGTGTCCATGGAGTCCCATGGGTAGGAAATGGCTCAACAGCATAAGACCAGACAAGACCCCACCTTTAGTCAAATAGAAAATTAATTCCAACTCTAGACAGATGGGGGCATTAGGTTTTTTTTTTAAAAAAAGTTTTGATAGGATGAATCACATATCAAAATTCATAAAATATTGTAAAATTCATTATTCTTTAGTTAAAACTGGAAGAGACATTTGATCAGAAGATACAAAATGACTCTTCTTACCATGGCCTTTAAGAAATGTCTTAACCCCTTTCTGTATAAAGTAGTGTTTAATTCTTAACATGACATACACAGCATAAAAATGGTTATGGCTTTAAAAGGTTCTTTTCAATGTTGAAATAAACTTTAGGCAAATATAGGGGCTTTACTGGATATATGTTCTATCAGCAAACTGTTGAATCTTACCCAGAAACACATTTTCCTAACTAATCACAGAACCACTGATGTTAGAAAAAGACCATACTGAATAGGTCATCTTCCCTCTAGGGTACCCAGTATTCTTATATTACATTTGTTTTACTCTCTGGGGCTATATTCTTCCAATGATATGCATGACTAATCCTATTATAATCCATGGGATTTGACCATTAATGGAACACACACCAAGGAGAGAATGACATAATGAACTAGTGTTTCTAAAGAATTAATTTCAGGGTAGATGGGTAAATGTAAAGACTCTTCCTGGTCCATGAATTCTCTTAAGAAGGAGCAATCTTTCTTTAGTATAAGGATTATTTGACAGGCCATGTCTACCTGAGAAGAAATTTGTATTAAAATCTGAAGTTCTATGCAATATTTGGAAAACATTTTATGCTGGTGTTGAAAATGTCACCATCTCTCACACATTTATTAGTGTTTCAAGCTGCAATTAACGTCATTTCAAATAGGTACAAAGTAATTGCCTAACCACAACTTGAGTGCAAACATAAGAGCAAGGCCACCGTGATTCAAGTTCCAAGATTCAAGAAATATTTAGTTCATAACAATGCTAAATGATACCAACAATGGAAGATATTCTTCTACCTATGTCTTAATATCAATCAGAATATAAATATAGATCACTAACTTAAAATGCTGACTAAAATCAATTCCATATGGACTTTTTTCAGAGCCAAATTTTTTTGGATATACTTGGATTCATCTAAGCGCATTTTGTCCCAGCTGAGGACCCGTTATAGGGGTGTTTTATACACCAAAGAGATTCATAAATTGATCACTGATAGGATCTAAGGCCATAACAAAATTTAGCACAAAATTTTCTTTCTGACGTATCTTTCCAATTTCCTAAACTGTAAGTTCCTTGTGGTCAGGTATCTTGTTTGTCATCTCTGTTGTTACTCTCTCAAGTACTTAGCACACTGCTTCATAAATACCATTGATTGATTGTTGGAGCATTTGTTTTTGGTTTATGATGTTGTAATATTCCAGGAGTGCTGTCAGTATTACATCCTCATCCCACAGCTGGTGGCTTAATGAATTATTGTGGGATGAATAAGGTGCTTCTGATCTAACTGCATGGTTATGCCCAGGGAAAATCCCTATAAAATATTAATGCTCTCTTAATGTTTTCCTTATGCTTTAATGACTCCCAAGTTAACTAAGCTTCCAGAATCAGAGTAGGTGACATCCCCTAAACTGAAATTGATGTCACAGCCATTCAAATTTGTATTTTTCAGCTTAATATGTCCCTTAGCATGCACTAATGAGCACTTAAACATTCTTGAATGTCTTAGCTACTGACTTGGACAGAGATCAATATTATTGAAATATTTCTCAAGGAGAAAATTAGTTGAAAAGCAAAGTCCATATTCTTATTTGGATATACAACTCTTTCAACCTGACAACTCTTCAGTTGAAAAGGCACCCACCATAGTAAGATGGCAAAGAAATAAAGGAAACATTGACTGTCAGCTCCTTTTGCGCAGGGAACCTGTCTTCCAACTCTATTATACTCGCCCTAGCACTTAGAACTGTGCTCCGCACACAGTAAGTACTCAAATACAATTGATTAGCTGATTGTTACTGTTGTGTTCATAGTGACATTGGAAAGTGAATTGGGATTTTAGATATGATAGACACCACTGAGTGTGGTAGAAATATGAATGTCCTTCTTGGTGTCCTTAGGTATATGGAAGGATATTGGTTATATGAGGAGCCCTAATTCAACCACTTTTAAAAAAGATCCTTTAAAAAAACTCTGTTATATATATATATGTATATTTATTTATATACCTAGAAAAATAAATCTATTTTAGAAAAAGAAATCATGTGCAATCACCAAATATTTAGCTTCTCTTCGCTGATAGCTGGAGTTTGGCACTGAAGATGCAACATACTGAGCAGGTAGTGGTCAGGAGCTGTAAATGTAAGTTTATAACATGTGAGGGCTTAGTACAGTGCTCTGCACTTTGTAAGTGCTTACATTTCACTTCATTTCATTGCCACCGACTTATCTTGAAGGTAATGATTGATAAGCATTTAGATATGCAAAAGATGAATTACCATCAATAGATAATAATAATAATGCTGATGGTATTTGTCCAGCACTTACTATGTGCCAGGCACTGTGTTAAGCACTGGGGTGGATAGAAACAAATTGGGTAGGGCATAATCCCTTTCCCAGGTGGGGCTCACAGTTTCAATCCCCATTTTACAGACGAGGTAACTGAGGCACTGAGAAGTGAAGTAACTTTCCCAAGGTCCCACAGCAGACAAATGGATGACTAGACTCCTAAAACATTTATAAATCAAACCCTGGACAAAGGAAAGTATATCAAGCATGCAGATAAAATATCCATCCCTATGTGAAGTTTTCCTCATGTGACTCCTATAGACAGTTCACTAGAGCACCCAGTAAATAAGGCATATTACTGTTGGCAGAAAGAGAAGTCAGGGGAGGATGTGAACTTTGTTTTCTCCAAATAGGGAAATCGAGATTTCCAATGGTGAGTTGAATTGAAATCCACTTGGAATATTTTGCCTGGAGAATGCTTAGTTTGCTTCCCAGCAGTTTCCAATTTCTCACTTTGCAGTGGTCTTAAAATTAATTTAGAACAGAATATGGAGGAAAGAGTTTATTTGAAACAGAGCCTGCTCTGGAAGTGAATTTTGGGACAGGGTTTTGGGAGATGTTCAGGCAAGTTTGAGAGCCTGTGTGAAGAACTTGAGAGAAATGAACATGTCTTCTCAGTGAAGAGGCAAAGCTAGGAATGGAAAGGGATGGCAACTCCATGCCCCACTTTTCTACCTTCATTTATGCATCCTCAACTTGAACACTCTATATTTTAACTTTATATTGTATGCATAGAGTAAATCTAATTGAAAATTGTTGGCATCTATAGAGTCTTAGGGTGTTGTCTTCTTAGTAAGGCCATCTTTAATACCATTATTGGATCAATTTTCTGTGAATGAAATACAATCCTACCTATTAAATTTCTTATTTAAACCTTTTTACCTCTATGCTGAACCTCTCTAAGTCACTCTGTTACAATTTAATGCCATGCATGAATTTTATTAATGAATTATTTGACTTTTTCTATCATTTGCTAAAATTTAGCATTCAGAAAGTCTAAATGTCTTTCCAATAGACATTAAACTTCAGCTAATAATTTATTAATGACAGTGAGCAGCAAACCCTTTAAATATGAGAGAGCTTTTGACCATTATAAAAATGTAATTTGGAAGGCAGAGTAGACACTGTCTCTGAAGCTCATTTCAAAGGGAAAGGAATGTGTGTCAATGAACCCTGGGGAGCAGGTGTTCTCATATAAAGCATATAGGCCTACTCTAAGCCTCTTATATGACGATTATTGGGTACCCTATTCACCTGTCATGTGCTGATACAGACTCTTCAAATCTTTCTGTAAAATTCAGGCCCTTGAAAAGCCTTCTTCTCTCAACAGTCCTGGAATTTATTATACTTTCCTAAGCTTCAGCTCTTTTAGGGATGGGTCCTTACCCAGAGGCCAGAACAGGAAGCTGTTTTGCCTTCTCTACGGGCAACATGCAAGTACACATTATCAGCCCTATATAGTTGTCCTTCCTATTCAAAAAAGACACTCAAAAATAGGTTCACTTAGAAAAGCTTTTGTGTGGAAAACTGATTTATTAATTTACTTATAGTAATGCATGTCTCCCCCTCTAGACTATAAGCTTGTTGGGGACAGGGAATGTGCCCATTCGTTGTTATGTTGTATTCTCCCAAGTGCTTTGGAGTCAGAGGTCATGGGTTCGAATCCCAGCTCGGCCACTTGTCAGCTGTGTGACTTTGGGCAAGTCACTTAACTTCTCGGTGCCTCAGTTACCTCATCTGTAAAATGGGGATTAGGACTGTGAGCCCCACGTGGGACAACCTGATTCCCCTGTGTCTACCCCAGCACTTAGAACAGTGCTCTGCACATAGTAAGTGCTTAACAAATACCAACATTATTATTATTAGTAGTAGTACCGTGCTGTGCAAAGAGTAAGCGCTCAGTAAATGCGACTGAATGAATGACATGGCCGATGCAAGACCCTCGGTTGCAATCAATCACCATGCACACCCAAAGACTGCCCTGTGTTGTTTCTAATGTGCCCTGGATATGTTACGGGGGGCAGTTTTCAATTTGTTCAGAAAAAGCTTAAACTGAACACTGTGTGTCCTATACCTACCACTCATTTTTGTCAGATGTAGTTTACCCTCGCCAAAACCATATTGCTGGGACTGTGGAGTTTCTCCCCCTTTTAGACTGTGAGCCCGTTGTTGGGCAAAGATTGTCTCTGTTGTCTAATTGTACATTCCAAGTGCTTAGTCCAGTGCTCTGCACACAGTAAGTGCTCAGTAAATACGATTGAATGAATGAATGAATGAGTGGTTGGGTTGTGTGGAAAAACATCGCTGCAAATAAGTCTAAGCCAAAAGGGATATCTAGGAAAGAAACAATTTTCTACATAGTTCATTTTGTCTAATAATAATAATGTTGGTATTTGTTAAGCGCTTACTTTGTGCAGAGCACTGTTCTAAGTGCTGGGGTAAACACAGGGGAATCAGGTTGTCCCACGTGGGGCTCACAGTCTTAATCCCCATTTTACAGATGAGGGAACTGAGACACAAAGAAGTTAAGTGACTTGCCCACACCACTGCATTTTATTCTTATGCTTGGTATTTATTAGAAGTGTTCTAGCTTCTTGAGCTTAGAAGTATCTCAAAGGAACTTTCAGCATTTAGTCATGCAAATGACTAAGCCATTCTGGACAGAAGGATGGCTATGATTTCCTTACAGATGACCATCGAAGGAGTTTCTATATCTTCTGTGGTAGCTGTACCACTGTTTTATCACCGGATCACCCAGGTGTTCAAGTCCTACTTAAATGCTTTTTTGTTTTCATTTGATCCCATTTCCTTTTGTTTCATCCTGAATGGATATGGAAAATAACTGATCCAGTCTCTCTTTCACAATGCCTCCATGTACTGAAGACAGTTCCCCCTTAATCTTCTCTTGCCAATTCTGTGGAATTTTTATTCATATTTGCTCCTCATAGAACCAGTTTTATATTATTTTACAATGATTTATGAACTTTCTTCATTTTCTTCTTCTCGATTCGTGCCTTCCCCAACCACCTGGGAAAAAATGACTATATCTCCCTGACATGTACATTTTCACTCCCTTGCTAGTAGTTAGTCCTTTGTTCATCATGTAACTATGTTGTTTGTTTAATGTTTTCTCATTTGTATGAATGTCCTCCTTATCTCAGCTATAGCAATATTGCCTGGGTTAGTTTATATCTTAATAATGATAATAATAAAAATTATGTACTTATTATGTTCCAACACTGTACTAACCATTGGGATAGACACAATATAATCAGGTCAGTCACTGTTCCTGTTCCCCATGGGTCTCATAGTCTGAGTTGGAGGGAGAAGAGATCTGTTGCCGAATTCTAATTTGTTGCCAAAAAGTACTTTCCAAGCGCTCAGTAAGTACAATTGAATGAATGAATGAACAGATATTAAAGCCCCATTTTACAATGAGGATTAGGATGAGAACCCAGGTCATCTGATTTCCAGGGCCATGCTATTTCCACTAGGCCCAGTTACTTCTAGGCGAGAGAGGCTGTGCCCACTGGAAACACCAAAGGATCACGCCATAAGATCAAATAGGTGTTCAATTCATTTTTTATCACACTGATAATGATTACTGAATTGGTCACGGTGGAAATCTAATACCGACTGATAACAAACCCATTCCAAATTGTTTATCAACTATTCAAAATACAAGTTTTTTAATGATATTACTTACACATTAGTAAAGTCCCTTCCTTTGAGGAGTAAAAAAAGAAAACTTAAGGGCTTTTCCAGACATCTAATTGATCTCCCTTATCCTGCAAGTTTTAAGCAGATATTATTAGCAGATGGGAATATTAATCTTAATTTTGCAGATTGAGAAGCTCATACATAGAGAGATGTGACATTTCTAATGTCTGGGAGAAAGTAAGGAGAGTTGAATCCAGATTGCCTGTTCTTCTAATATGGATGCAATGGATAAAACGTGTCACTCACAACCCACTTTGGGTCTTCTGATTCTTTTAGAATTTCGATGTGTGAGGGGAATTACTTTTGGCCTTTATGGGAAACAGCAGGATACCCCAACAGCTGCTATATGGAGAACTGAAATTGGAATATCGAAAGGAAGTCAGACGGTGGGAGTATTTTAAGAACTTGGAAATATACGCCTCAGTCAATGCTGCAACCTAGCTGAAAACTGGGAATGAATTGCTGAGAACAGGCCTGCATGCTGTACTGCCATAAAGAAGCAAGTGATCCTTTGAGCAAAAGCCACAGAAGGAAAGACTGGGAAAGAGGCTAGAGAAACCAGTGACAGAAACTGTGAACATTAACCACAATAATGTTTTAGTAGATAACCTCTTTGTGTTCACAGTGTGGCCTGGACTGTGGATCCCACATTAGCTTTTTCATCTGCAAATGTGCTTTTAAACTGAATTCAAAGTCAGTGGTATCTTAGAGTGCAAACCACAACCGTTAAGTTTCTGTTCATGTTTGGTCTGAATTCTAATGGCTATTGAGTAATTGTTGGGCGATGCTTTAAATGTCCATTTGGGACAGAGTATACAGCCTGGAAATCTGATTTCTCCTCATTTTTTTTCCATTTCCCGAGATAATGAACTAGTCATATGCACTTGAAACATGAGAAATTAACTTTATATTTCTAGGTAAGGTTGCCAACGTACTCCAGGTACTCCAGAAGATCACTGGGATCTTCTTTCAACCTTTCTATTGTAGTCTTAGAGTTTTGTATTATCTAAGAGCATATTTGGAAATGTTTCCAATGGATTATGCATCCATCTGCACTTGGAAGGAATGCTAAGGTAGGGGAGGGATGGTGGACGTGAAGAAATGCTGGACAACTGACCCACTGTCTTTGCCATCCTCCTGCCGAAAACACTGCCAACTGTTACTGAACATAAGATGTTCCCATTTCTCAGGGTGTTTGTCACACAATAGACAAGAGACAGAGACAAGATTAGATGCCAGGTTGCCTGACTTCCAGGCCCATTTTCTTTCCACTAGACCACACTAATAGGCAAGGAGATAGAAAACAAGATCAAGAAAACTAGAGTGCTGTAGGGGAGACTCAAAGAAAGAGAGTGGTGCCATCATGGCACCAAGATTCAGACCAAACGGAAACTAGTCAGTACAATTTTAGTGCCCAATCTTACTGTGTCTAAAAAATAAGAATACTCCATAGGTGCAGTTTCCCTCTAGACTCTTAGTTTCTTGTAGGCAGAGAACATGTCTACCAGTTCTGTTGTATTCTCCCAAGCACTTAGGGAAGTGATCTGTACACAATAAGTACTTACTAAATGCCATTTATTGATTTCATTTTCACTAAACCAACTATATGCTGCTGCTCTTTTCTCTTAGCTCCTTGTTTCTGCTTCCTTATTAAGTTTTTTTTTTTTTTTTTCTCAAAGAGAGCTATTCCTTTCTCAGTAGCAATGTGCCCTGCTCAACACTAGAAAGAAAGAGAAATTGTATATGGTCAAAGTGGCAGGTTCATTTCTGGAAAATTTCTTTTGGATTTTTTTTTTTTACTAAATCATGACATCCAAACTGAACTAAAGGTTTTGATCCAACAAGATTGTTCAAGGTAGTTTCAAGAAAAATCAGAACAAATTGAATCTTTGATTAGCTAAAAATGTTTTCCCTTTGCTCTAATAAAGTCTGTTTTGTTTTCAACATTCCAGCACCTATAAAACATATTTTTCTTCACACACTCATCTGAAATTTTATCTGTGAGTTACTCATCTCTTGCTTAGTTGGATACCATATTCTCCCCTCTGGCATTTCCAAAATATCTACCTAAGTCATTTATCTTGATTTTCGATCGTATTCTTCCCTCTGTAATTCCATCTGTAACTTCGCCATGTCATGCTCTGTTAGAACTGAAACAACACTGATATTATTCTCTATTTGCCTTCAAACCGGGGGAGCTACTGCTAATATAGGGTGCCGCTTTGAATCAGTTCAAGGTGTATCTTGAAGTAGTATCTGGGATTTTTCAAGGGCTGCTGAATAACTTTGATATGGCCCAAACAACAGCAATCAGGATCCTTGACAGCATTTTCAAGAGTATCAGATAGATAAAAATTTCCTGTAATCTTTTCAGAGTCAACGTATTCATGGAAATAGAAAGAACCATCCTTATGGTAACACGGTTTGTAGTGATTTGTCCATTTGGTTTCAGCCTTCTGGATCATTCCAGTCACATAATGTTAAGATTTCACAGTCAAGAGTGTTATCCTCAAAGGGAACTTAGAATGCTTTGTACATAATAGGTTCTCATTAAGTAATGATGATAATGTAATACACCACTCACGTACCTGGGTGCTTCATATCAATCTTTTTCCATCCAAGTCTTTTCAATGATGCCATCTAGAGGCATTCAAATAATCATGTCAATTCACTGATGCTCTTTGAAGTCGCAACAACTTGATTTCTGAGCAGGCTCAGTTTGCTAAATGCTGTTTAATAATCAAAAGAAGGACAAGAGAGTGGGTGGAAATACAGAAACTGAGTCTGGGGGAAGTCATGAAAAATCATCAGTATGAATTGGACTTTCCTTTGTTTCCAGCTCTTTGCAAGTTAACTACTTTCACACTCTTTTAGACTCTTGGAATTTCCCTATTCAGTCTTTCACAAATCCCATCATTATTTTCCCATACAAAACATATGCTAGATCCATCCCTTCTTAGAATGGATCCTAGAATGGATGAATCCCTGCTTAGAATTCCTTAACTCCCATTCTCTCCTAAACCCCCTCCAATCTTGCTTCCGTCCCCTCCACTCTACCGAGACTGCTCTCTCTAAGGTCACCCATGACCTCCTTATTGCCAAATCCAATGGCTCCTACTCCATTCTAATCCTCCTTGACCTCTGTGCTGCCTTTGACACTTCGACCATCCCCTCCTCCTCCATACCTTATCTCACCTTGGCTTCAAGGACTACGTCCTCTCCTGGTTCTCCTCTTACCTCTCTGGCCGGTCATTCTCCGTCTCCTTCGCTGGAGCCTCCTCCCCCTCCCATCCTTTAGCTGTTGGAGTTCCTCAAGGGTCAGTTCTTGGCCCTCTTCTGTTCTCCATTTACACTCACTCCCTCGGTGAACTCATTCGCTCTCACGGCTTTGACTACCATCTCTACGCAGATGACACGCAGATCTACATCTCCGCCCCTGTCCTCTCCCCCTCCCTTCAGGCTCGCATCTCCTCCTGCCTCCAGGACGTCTCCACCTGGATGTCGGCCCACCACCTAAAACTCAACATGAGCAAGACTGAGCTCCTCATCTTCCCTCCCAAACCCGGTCCTCTCCCAGACTTCTCTATCACCGTGGATGGCACGACCATCCTTCCCGTCTCTCAGGCCCGCAATCTCGGTGTCATCCTTGACTCGTCCCTCTCGTTCACCCCACACATCCTATCCGTTACCAAGACCTGCCGGTTTCACCTCTACAATATCTCCAAGATCCGCCCTTTCCTCTCCACCCAAACGGCTACCTTACTGTTACGAGCTCTCGTTATATCCCGGCTAGACTACTGTGTCAGCCTTCTCTTTGACCTCCCTTCCTCCTCTCTCGCTCCGCTCCGGTCTATTCTTCACTCCGCTGCCCGGCTCATCTTCCTGCAGAAACAATCTGGGCCTGTCACTCCCCTTCTTAAACAACTCCAGTGGTTGCCTATCGACCTCCGCTCCAAACAAAAACTCCTCACTCTAGGCTTCAAGGCTCTCCATCACCTTACCCCTTCCTACCTCTCCTCCCTTCTCTCTTTCTACCGCCCACCCCACACACTCCGCTCCTCCGCCACCCACCTCCTCACCGTCCCTCGGTCTCGCCTATCCCACCGTCGACCCCTGGGTCACGTCCTCCCGCGGTCCTGGAACGCCTTCCCTCCTCACCTCCGCCAAACTGATTCTCTTTCCCTCTTCAAAACCCTACTTAAAAATCACCTCCTCCAAGAGGCGTTCCCAGACTGAGCTCCTCTTCCCCCTCTACTCCCTCTGCCATCCCCCTTTACCTCTCCGCAGCTAAAGCCTCATTTTCCCCTTTTCCCTCTGCTCCTCCACCTCTCCCTTCCCATCCCCACAGCACTGTACTCGTCCGCTCAACTGTATATATTTTCGTTACCCTATTTATTTTGTTAATGAATTGTACATCGCCTTGATTCTATTTAGTTGCCATTGTTTTTAAGAGATGTTCTTCCCCTTGACTCTGTTTATTGCCATTGTTCTTGTCTGTCCGTCTCCCCCGATTAGACTGTAAGCCCGTCAAACGGCAGGGACTGTCTCTATCTGTTGCCGACTTGTTCATCCCAAGCGCTTAGTACAGTGCTCTGCACATAGTAAGCGCTCAATAAATACTATTGAATGAATGAATCCCTTCTCCATCTGAACATCCAGCACCGTAGTTCAGATGGTTTTCCCATCTCCTCCAGACTCTCCATTCTTTAGCCACATTTGACTCTATTGTCTGGATCATTATTCTAAAATGTCATTCTGCACACCTCCACTCCTCTAAGTCCTCCAGAGCTTACCTGGTCTTCTTAACACAAAATAGAAATTGCTGGCCATTGGTTTTAAGACACTCCTTCTTATCCAATCATTTCTCCTCCTCCACCCCAGCTCATACTCCCCTTTCCACTCACTTAAACTCATCTATTCACTATCTTGTTCTGATTTCTGCTACCACTGAACTCTCACTCATCCTCTCTCCCTTCCCAACTAATAACAGCTAGAATTCTTTCTCCCTTGATAAGAGTCAGACCACAGATCTCCCATCTTCAAAGCAGGAGGTATTGCTCATTTAATTTCATAGTTTTCTGGTCATATCCTCTCAAGACACTCCTGCCCTTATACACTCATGAACAGTCAGAAGGCTTTTGTGTCTACTATTGATGTGTGTAGCCTAGTATTTAAGCATTTATCAATCTCTCCATTATCTTCTTCCTCCTTTCTCTTTGGGTCTGTCAAACATGAAAGGGTGGTAAAGATGAGGATTGTTCCTACTAACACTATTGCACATTCCAGAAAGTTTCATACAGTGTTCTTCACACAGGTATAGATTAATTTAAACCTATTTTGACCCCTTTTTTTCTGTCATTCTGTCTGACTTCCTTCTGTTCCTCATCTCACCCACTCCAGTCCCTGATTGTTCGCAATTCTGCTCTGCAATTAGGCAGTCAGGCTTTACTGTGTGCAGAGCACTATACTAAGTGCTTGGGAGAATATAGTACAATGCAGTTCGTAGACCTAATCTCTACCTTCAAGGAATTTCCAGTTTAATACTGAATACGTTTCCTAGAGGATCCAGATGAAACTGTTCTAAAAGCTAGTAAGTAGGGTTGCTCACAGGCATTCAGAAAGATGGACATGTTAACCTTATACAGTTTCAATTCAGCATGGGATTGTTGCCCCTTTGACATCCCTTCTGTTTTACAGTCTGCCTAAAGCCATACTGGTCTTCTTTATTCTGATTTATCTAACTGTGCTTTGTTGGGCAATGTGATGCCTAAGCAGCAGGAAATGGGTGACTGTCTTATAGAAGTGCAATCAGTCTTCTCAGTATTTTTTCTTGCTGTTACTATTTGCTATCTATCACCTCAGCCTCTTGGAAGTTCTGCCTTACATTTATCCCCATGTTCAGAATAAACATTAGCCCCTTTGACTCCAGGAAAGAGATATAGCATCAATCACCACTTCCATTGCAGAGAAGGTATTCCAAAGTCTGAAATTCCTTCTTCGTCAAATCATGATCTCAGAAAGACCAATTCCAATGGGTCACCTCCCCCAATTTACCATTATCAATTCATTTTCAGTGTCAGCCATTGCATTAACACATCATCGGAGATAGTTGAAATAGAACATGACCACCCTAGCTAGTTTGAAAGCCTTTTTAGAGGTATTTCCTCCTTGCTACATTTGAGGACATTAAATTCCCATTGTTCTCCAGTGAGCTCTGCAGTGTTAGATCGGGCCAGGTGGAATGGGTAGGTAAAGATGGATTTGAGTGGCAGCAGAAAAAGACTGATGGATCAGTCCAATCTGTTGGAAGATTGAAGCCCATGATAGGTGATGAGAATCTGTTTTGTGAGCAGGCTACCTCTCAAAAGAACTAGAATACCAAGAGGTTATCATTTTAGAACCTTCTGGACCTTAAAATTCTGTCTTCTGTGGTCAAAGATTCCTTAGCTAAGGAAGATTTACATGAACATATCTTGTGAGCTCCTGAGGGAAATAATAATAATAATTTTGCTATTTAAGTGCTTACTATGTACAAGGCACTGTACTAAACAGTGGGGTGAATACAAGCAAACATGGTTAGACACAGTTCCTGTCCCACATGGGGCTCACAGTCTCATTCCCCATTTTATAGATGAGGTAACTGAGGAGCAAAGCAGTGAAGCGACTTGCCCAAGATCACTCAGCAGGTAAGTGGTGGGACCTTAATTAGAATCCACAATCTTCTGACTCCAAGACCCCTGCACTATCCACTACGCCATGCTGCTTTATGGTAGGGTACAAAATACACGGTGTCAAAAGATCATAAACTATTGGCTGGGCTAGCTAAAAGGATTTAACAAGTCCCATCACAGAGTAATATATTTATAATCTAAATCCATCCTAGCCCATAGAACCTCATATTAAATAACATTGACCTCCCTTGGCTATATCATCCATTTCCATTGGTGCCCATAAATCTCCTAGAAGATGTGGATAAATATTCAAATAAGAAATTAAATGAAGTATTCTACACACAAAAATCTTAACCTCTGTTTTTAACCACAATACTGCTATGCTTTTGCTCTGTGAATGAGAGCAGGTTATTGAAGCAAATGCTGTTTGGTGAAATGTAAAGAACCGCACAAGGGCGGGTAAAATTTGTGGCTGAAATAGCTCTTTTAGGTTATTGTTACTACTGATACTGCTCTCTGATTTTTGATACTGAAATTGTTAAAACTTGCAAGAACCATTTTTGACCTTGCCATATTTTCATTAGAAGAAGCAACTTCCTCAGGAAAGAAGAGTGAAATTATCCTTTAAGCAGAAAAGATATATTTCACCTGACAATTGCCTTTGGTCATTATATAAAGAGTGTTTTTGGTCATTTTCTGTTTGCTAGGCTGTAAATGAAACAATTTAAAATCAATTTCAAGCACATTTCATTGGCTCTATTTCCAAAAAAGCTTTAGATTTCAAAATGTTTTAGACGTTCATTTAGAATCCATTTAACCCTGTCATTCACATTTATTTTTACTATTAAAGATGAGAAATTCAGCCTTTGTGGAAGTTAATAATTGTGTCCATATTGGGTTACTGTATGATTTGAATAGGTGGTGTAGTTCTCTTGCAGTGTAATTCCCTTGAGCAATACATTTTTTTATAGACTTCAACAAGGTCATTCTTTCTACTGACACTACTGACTGTAAGATACTTCTATACTGCATGCTCATCCTCTTTACATCTAAGTAAAAGTTCCCCCCCTTGTAGAACTACACAGTCTACAGTAGAGGGGAGAGAAGGTGTCAGTCTTATGGCTAATCTTGCACATCTTATATCTGTGCTCTTTCCATGACCGTGATACCTCCCCACCTGAAGAACGTGAGTAGAAAGGCTTTTAGAAACTCAAAAGAGATCTAAAGACTTCCAACTTAATGTAAACCTCCCAAACTCCATATTAAACAAATTTTTCATCTTTCCCCATATTGGAAAATATTAGCTCCTGATGAATAAGAATCATTTGATTAAGGAAAGATGGATTGTATCTTCACAAGTTGTATTTATTAGACTGCAACATAACTGTACTTCTCTGTTGGAATGGTTAGTTTTATTATCCATACTGTTTGGATGCTACTGTGATCCTGCATGATATTGGGTTAGCCCAGCACTGTCTGATACAACATTCTAGAACCATATTCTATTTCATGTGGTTGTATACATGATAATACATTACTCACACACACCCACACATACCCACACGTTGTGTCTATACATGAAAATGGTCTTGATAGTAATTTTAAAATTGAATATGCCTTTAATTAATCAAATCTTTCAGGGGGCGGATTTCTTTAGCATGAAAAACACAGATAATAAAAATCTGAATTTAATCCAATTATCCAATCCAATGATCTGGATCGTGTGTAGATGTAAAAGTATCCTGTGGCAAATTTAAATTCCACATTCAAAGGAGGGTTTAGGTTATTATTCTCTTCTGAACATTTGGTGTTTTCATTGCTACAGAAGTTTGCTTTGCTCCAGGATGAATGAGTCGTGCTAAGGAATGGGGTGGTTAGCGTAAACATGTGATATCTGAGTCATCTTGGCTGAACATTGAATGTTGGTAGAATAAAAATTACAAAAACATTTCTATGAAAACTAGAGTGCTTCATAGAACTGCTTAGTTTCAGGCAAATTTCCCAAAGTAATAGAGAGCCCAGAAATCCAGGATCCTGATGGAACAAGCATTGCACTCCTTGGCCAAGCAGGTTTTTGTGTAGGGAAAAAAAATGCTATTTACATTCCAAGTTGTAGGTTAGGTTTATTCAGACCGGGAGTCTTCTCTATTATTATCATTAATTAGAATGACGGTCCCTTGTGGGAAAAGTTGAATGAAACAATTGTCAATTTCTTTTTTTTTATTTCAGAGTTTTTAGTTTGATGTTTAGTAAGTAGTAGGAAATTAATACCATAATACTATTATTAATATTAGTTTATGTTGTTTTTTAATTTGTCCGTGGGTCTGGAACTAAATTAGCTTGGGAACTATCCTATTTATGTTATTAGTAGTAGTACTGTTTATTATTTAACAACCACTAAGTGAGATGCACTGTCCTTTGGAAGGATAAAAAAAATGACAAATTTTCTACACACAAGAAGCTTACAGTCTAATGGGGGAAACAGGCGTAAAATATTCACAAGTAAATCTGTGCATGTACAAAATAAATAATTGAATGTACATTTGAATAAATATATTTATGAAGTTTTGAGGATGGATAGAAATCAGCTCATAAGTGGAAAAATAGCTTTTGGGTCTATTGGGTTGGGTGTTGGAAACTATCTCCTTGAGGACAGGGATTATGTCTACCAACTCTACTGTACTCACCCAAGAGTTCAGTACAGTGTTCTGCACATGACAAATGTTCAGTGCTACACCTGAATGAAATCACTGGGGAAGGCTTGTAGAAGAGATGGGATTTTAGGAGGGATTTGAATAGGTGAGGTGGAGGGAGAGCTATGCTGTGTCAAATTTGGAGGGGGAGTGGATTCCAGCAGCATGAACAAGTGGATGGTGGCAGGGAGAACTGAAAGGGAAGTACAGATTAAAGGATTGCTTAGGAAGAATGAAGAAAGCATTGAGAAATAGGGGAAAAAAGAAAATAGGTAAGTTGTCACCATGGCCGGTAGCATCGTTGGTCTGTTATGCCCCCTGCAGTCACTCTGGACAGCTGTATCGGCGACTCCCTGAACTGATGGATGTGTGAATATGCTTCCATATTCAGTATACTTATTACACATAGCTTTTGCTTGCGTTGCATCATTGATACCCTCGAGAACCCTTTCTAATGCACTTATGTTTGGTATGAGTGTGAACTGAATCCTGTGCACTCCCAGGGGTGAAACAGACATTAATATAAACTCTTTAAGGATATGTACTTAAGTGCTGTGGAGCTGAGGGTGAGGTGTATACCAAATGCCCAAAGGGCATGGAACCAGTGCTTGGATGCCACATAAGGTAGAGGGAATCAGGGAAAAGAGAGCTTAATTGGTGAAGGCCTGTTGGAGGTGATGTATTAAAAAAACATGGTATTTGTTAAGCACTTATTATGGTCCAGACACTGTGCTAATCGCTGGGGCAGAAACAAGCAAATCGGGTTGGACAGAGTCCCCATCCGACATAAGAAGCAGCATGGTTCAGTGGAAAGAGCATTGGCTTGGGAGTCAGAGGTCGTGGGCTCTAATCCCGGCTCTGCCACTTATCAGCTGTGTGACTTTGGTCAAGTCACTTATCTTCTCTGTGCTTCAGTTACCTCTTCTGTTAAAATGGGGATTAAGACTGTGAGCCTCACATGGGACAACCTGATTACCCTGTATCTACCCCAGCGCTTAGAACAGTGCTTGGCACTGTTATTATTGTTATTGTTATGGGAATTAGAGTCTTGATCCTCATTTTACAGATAAGGGAACTGAAGCACAGAGAAGTTAAGTGATTTGCCCAAGGTCACACAGAAGACAAGTGGCAGAGCCCAGATTGGAAACGACTTTCTGACTCCCAGCTCCATGCTCTATTCACTATGCCACACTGCTTTGATAAATGATTGATGTGCTTCAATAGATTTGATCAATGTGAACTTAATAAGCCTTTGAAGAAGATACATGAGGAAGGAGCAGTTTGGTATTGAAAGGGTGATGGAAAGACTTAGGGAAGACTTGGATTTTCCCCAAAAAATGTTGGATGAGGTCATCAAGGATTCAGGAGGGAGATGTGGCTTAGGGCTGAGGAGCTTCAGGAGGGAGTTGAAGTTTTGGAAAAGCATTTGTACGTTGTGTGCTTGTGAATTAATGAAGGAAGGATGAAGTTGTACAGCAGAAAGCATAAGAATTGCTGCTGAATTTTATCATTTTTATTTGCTCTTATGTGCTAAGGTATTGAAATAGTTAAAACAGATTTGTGCTCCTCTCTTGCCACTCATTCTCGGTCTCTTTCACAGGCTACACCTCTGCTTCCCACTTTCTAACTGTGGGTGTCCCTCAAGATTCAGTTCTGGGTCTACTTCTATTTTCCTTCTACATCTGCTTCCTTGGAGAACTAATTCCTTTCCAAGGCTTCAAATTTCACCGTGTGTATTCAGTGGATTCCCAAATCTACATCTACATCTCTCTCCCTCTTTGCAGTCTTGCATGTCCTCCTGCCTACAAGACATTTCTACTTGGGTTTGCTGCCAGCACCTCAAACATAACATGTCCAAAACAGAACTCCTAATCTTCCCACCGAAACCCTTTCCTCCTTCTGACTTTTCCATCACTGTAGATAGTACGACCATCCTTTCTGTCCATGTGTCCATAACCTTGGCATTATGTTTAACTCCTCTCTGTCATTCAACCCACGTATTCAATAAATCTTGAAGGTTCAACCTTCACAGCATCGCTAAAATCCATCCTTTCCTCTCCATCCTAACTGCTACAATGTTAATCCAAGCACTTGTCCTATCCCACCTTTGATTATCAGCCTCCTTGTTGACCTCCCTGCCTCCTGTCTTTCCCCATTCCAGTATACTTCACTCTGCTGCCTGGATCACTTTTTACAAAAATGTTCAGGCCTGTGTTTCCCACTACTCAAGAACCTCCAGTAGTTGCCCATCCACCTTCACATCAAAAAAAACTCCTTACCACTGACTCTAAAGCAAACAATCACCTTGCCCCCTCATATCTCACCTACTACTCTCCTACTAGAACCCAGACCACATATTTAGCTCCTCCAATGCCAGCCGTCTCAATGCACTTTATCTCATCTACCTCACCACCGACCTCTCGCCCATGTCCTGCCTCTGGCCTGGAACTCCCTTCCTTTTCTCATCTGATAGACAGTTACTCTCCCTAACTTCAAAGTCTTATTGAAGGCACATCTCCTCCAAGTGGTCTTCCCTGACTAAGCCCTCCTTTCCTATTTTCCCACTCCCTTCTACTGTGCCTTGAATTTCTCTCTTTATTCACCACTACCCTCCACCCTACAGCACTCATGTATATATCCATAACATTTATATTAATGTGTGTCTCCCCCTCTAGATTGTAAACTCACTGTGGGAAGGGAATAAATCTATTATATCATGTTGCACTCCCCCAAGAGCTTAGTAGAGTGTCCTGCACACAGTAAGCACTTAATAAATGTGATTGATTGATCGATTGAGATCAAATCTCCATGAGGTAAGAGAAAACCTGTTTTATTTTACTCAGAAGTCATCATTCTTTTTGTTTTCCCTCTATTGGTGACAATTTTTCTGTCCGAACTTCCTTTTATGGTGGTCAGCAGTAATAATAATAATAATAATTTTGGTATTTGTTAAGCGCTTACTATGTGCCGAGCACTGTACTAAGCGCTGGGGTAGACAAAGGGGAATCAGGTTGCCCCACGTGGGGCTCACAGTCTTAATCCCCATTTTACAGATGAGGTAACTGAGGCACCGAGAAGTGAAGTGACTTTGCCCACAGTCACACAGCTGACAAGTGGCAGAGCTGGGGTTCGAACCCATGACCTCTGACTCCAAAGCCCGTGCTCTTTCCCACTGAGCCACACTGCTTCTCAGTAAGGATGCCATAATAAAATTATCACCATATTGACTGTCCCCTGGAAACATGATGTTCCCTTATGAATAAAAAGGACTCTCCAAATGAAATAGAGTGGAATAGCTTGGAATGAATCCTGAAAGTCAGGCAGATGGGCATGAAGGTGGGGATTGTAGTACAGCACTCCCCAAACATTAATTTTGTCCCTTCTAATTATAGTCTGGGGACAAATGTTAGATCTGTCTATGGAAACTGGGCCAGAAATATATTTTTTCATTGTAAAAATGTCTTTAAAAATGTATCAATTCATGTATTTTTCATTGCAATTAGCTCAACCACAAAAGATAACTGACTGCTTCTGACTGAATCCAAGAACCCTCTCTGGTTATAAAATGAAAAAGGATCCATTCACTTTCCATGAACTAGGAGAACAGAGTTCTGATCTATCTATATGACATTTCTGATACTGCACATGTGATAAAGTACAGGTCCAATCGATAACAGTGTAGCATGGTGTAGTGGAAAAGTGCCAATCTGTAAGCCAGAAGACCAAGTTCAAGTGTGTGTTCGGCTGTGTGACCTTGGACAAGTCACTTAACTTCTCTGTATCTTATTTTTTTCATCTAGAAAATAGGGATAACAATACTTCTCTTTCTACCTACCTCAGAGGGTTGTAGAGAGGGTAATAATGAGATGTGAGAGTGCCTTGGGAATAAAAACACATTACCCAAACCAAGCTGTTATTATTTTGGATAATTAAAGCAGGGGGCTTCTGAGAGAGTATTTCTGAGAAAAATTTTCCTGCAGAGGATAAAAGTTGCAGAGCTATTATTTGCTTCATCAGTTATCAGTGACCTCTGTAGCCAAGAGTAAATCGGTAACAGGGTGGTTGGGAAACAGTGGTTTGGCAAAACAAATGAAGAATCACTCCTTTACTTTTGTTTTCTCTAATTAAGGATGGGCTGATAAATGAGCCATATGGTGTTGCTGATTCTGGAATTTTTTTTTTTACTGCAAAAGGGAAACACATCACTTTTTCCAAAAGTAATATGCCGTAATGAAGATGAAGCACACTGGATTCATTTCAAGTTTAAACATACTTTTATGCATATTAATTATACATTAGCACAGTCAATGAATAGCATTGTTCTAATAAACAATTCACTGTAATGATGGGTAAACACTTCACCAACAAATCCAGATCTAAGACACTGATAAACATGAGATCTTAGGGACGGTTTTGTTTTTTTCCATGTAGCCTTCTCTAGAGGGGACAAGATCTTTTTCAGTGTTGAAAAGTTAGTGAAAATGTTCAAATATAAGGGAAATACATCCTCTTTTTATGCATTTTGTTACACAATGTTCCAGAGGAATAGTTTGATAAACACCCTTCACCATCACCTCAGATTCAAAATGAGATTTTAAAAAATGAAACTCAATCTGTCACTGAAAACAAATCAAATGTTTGCCTATGGAGATATAACATTAAAATGATTTAATGAGATATAGATGAAACCTTCTGAACACTGAGGTGAGGTATTTTGTAGTTTAATACTATGGTAACTATAAGCATGCTAGTTTCTTCCTGGCTATTGTAACAAAGAAAAATATTTCCCCTCAGAAAGCAAGTTTGATAGTAAAAATTTCAAGTTTAGCCAATTTGTACACTAAGCATATTTTTTAAAAAATACTTTAAATGACTTTTGCATTCATTTTAATTTCTTATTTTACCTCTCAGTTTCTTTGTGAAAAACAGTATCCTTGTTCTTTCCAAGGACTTCTGAGAACCTCCCAAATCAGGAATGACCAGATCATATCCTTCTTTCCATATTTGAAATGAACTACAAGATAACTATAAGATTACAGTTCACTCAATAGATCAAAGTTTCCTTGAGACATTATTTAAAATTTTTTTTCCATGGTCTTTGTTAAGCATTTACTATGTGTCATATACTATACTAAGCTCTGGGACAGATACAAGATAATCAGATTAGACACAGTCCATGCCCCTCATGGGGCTCACAGCTTTAATCCCCATATCATAGATGAGGTAACTGAGGCACAGAGAAGTTAAGTGACTTGCCTAAGGTCATAGATCAGACAGGAATTGTATCTACCCACATGGTTGTAGCCTACTCTCCCAAGCACTTAAAACATGAAGGAGGGGTCTAAATTTTAGGCAGAAGATGCTCATAGGCACTTGGAAAACATATAGCATTCCTATTTGCCCCCCAAGAAATAGAGCTGACTTGGCTAAATCATGGAAGAAGGCAGGATCCACCCAGTTTTCATTTTCCATAACCCATTCACTGTCTACTTAGAATTGGGTGTCTGGGTTGGTATTATAGCCTAAGTACCTGGCCACTAGAATGCATTTTGTCTTGCTCGGGGTACCCCACCATCGGTGTTTCCAACCAATTATCTTTAACTCCTTCTAGGACAACACAGCTGTGAAGGGGAAAGGGGGAAGCATTCTCCTTTCTGAGCACAACTTCAGCTGGGAGACAGAGCAGGCTCACACTTCCTCTCTATTGTCATATGTCCACTGGGAGAATGGATTCATCAATTTGCCATCCATACGGACACTAAGTTAATTTCCTGGGTAGGTAGGAGCTTCCCCAAGGATACCGAAGCCCTGATGGGGCCAGGGGGGAATCACAAACTACCTACTTGTGTTTTGCTTTTTTTAATTGTCATAAGCAGAATGGCCGAATGGAAAGCACTCAGTCCCGGAAGTCAGAATACCTGGGTTCTAATTCTAACTCTGCCCCCTGCCTGCTGTGTGACCTTAAGCAAGTCATTTAACTTCTCTAGACCTTGGTTACCTCTTCTGCTAAATGGGAATTAAATCCCCTTTCCTCCAAATTACTGAGAGCCCCACGTGGGGCAGGGACTGTGCCCAACCTGATTACTTGTACCTACCCCAGCATTTAGGGCAGTGCTGGACTCATAGTATGTGTTTAATTAATACCATAAATATTAAATATTAATTGAAAGAGAATACCCTGGGATATTCTTTATTTGCTATTATTTTATTATCGTGTTTTTGATGTGCATTCATTTCACGTTGCTGCTTTTTTCCATCTGGCCACGTGAGACAAACAGCATGACCTAGTGGAGAGATCATAAGACTGGGAACCAGGAGACCTGGATTTTAGTCCTAGCTCCACTACTTTCCTGGACATGCCACTTAACTTCTCTTTGTCTGTTTCCTCATCTGTAATTTGGGGATAAAATACCTGATCTACTCCTTAGATGTGAGACCAGTGTGGGAAAAGGGATTGAGTTAGATTTTATTGTATTGAATCTACCTTAGTGTTTAGAACAGCATTTGGCACAAATTGTTTTAAAATATAACAATTCTTCTCCTCTTCCTCTTCCTCCTCCTCCTCCTCCTGCTCATATTGCTTGGGAAGGTAAAATGTAGTAGAGTTGGTCTTGCTTGATCCATAGTAGCACTTAATGAATAACATAATAATCGTCACGATCTAGACCTCAAGTTTGTTGTGGTCTGGGAAAGTTCCTACGAAACTCTGCTGTTTTGTACTCTCACAAGTGCTTAGTACAGTGCTTAATAAATACCACTGATTAATTGACTGGTCACCATCTCTGTCCTCAAGGGGCTAGTAATTTAGATATTAGAATAAATTATAGATAGGGGAGAACTTGGCATGAGGTAGACTAGTTCATAACTGGACTATGTGGTATAAAGCCAGATGAATAGACACCCTAGTTCTGGCTCAGTTGTTCTCCTGTTTCCTGAAGAAACGAGGACAGCCGCT
The DNA here is from genome assembly GCF_004115215.2 of Ornithorhynchus anatinus. NCBI lineage: Eukaryota > Metazoa > Chordata > Mammalia > Monotremata > Ornithorhynchidae > Ornithorhynchus > Ornithorhynchus anatinus. The sequence continues at coordinate 33,617,855 of NC_041745.1, forward strand.
ATGCTAAGTACTACCGCTTTGTGTCTTCTTGTTCCTTCTGTGCCAAGGTGATTTCTTTTACCTCCTTCAGTTCTACAAGTACAGCTGACAGTGTGCATTGTAACTTTGCTCTATCTGTACCAGGATCAACAATATGTATTGAGTACTTGTGTGTAGAGAGCACTATACTAGGCTCTTGGGGAATATCCAACATAAGTTAAAAGATACGATCCCTGCTCTCAAGCGATTTACAATCTAATAGGGAAGGCAGGAGTCATAAATTGGTGAATATATCATGGTTAGAAGAGAAAGGATAGACTTAAATGATCGACACCGATGAAAAAATGCTTCAACAACAAATAAATGAACATATAATACATGCTTATTGAGACGGCTGATGGAATTGCATGTCCAGGAATGTAAGGATATTGATCTGGGGAATGCCTTCGGGAGGCTGGGGAATCGTGCTTCATATAGATTAGTTGTTTCACTGATCCTTTAACTATATTTTTATTTGGTTGTTCAGGCCATTGTAGATCACTCACCGGTTTGAATGACTTCACAGGGAAATTATGGCAGCAGGGCTACCTCTATCCATCCCCTCTACAATAGGGATGGTCCCTGAATAATATTAAGAATTGTGGTATGCACTGGAGTAGATGTAAAATAAGCTTATAGAACAGAGTCCCTGAACCACCTAGGGTTCACGATCTGAGAGGGAGAACAGTGTTTGATTTCCAATGTACAAAAGAGGTAAACTGAGGCAAAAAATATTTAAGTGACTTGCCGAGAAAGATACAGCGGGCAAGTGGGGTATTTGGGTTTAGAAGTCATGACAGCAATTGAAAACACAGTGTTGATATCAATAAATTCTTGTTGACTCAGATCACACACTTTTTCTCATTTTCAAAATTGAATCAATTTAATATTAGTATATGGCTTGTAGAGAGCATCGCTGAGGCCACGGTATAATCCAGTCTCTGGGAAGAGACATGCAAATATCTCTATTTAAGCTGGGAAATTGACACCATTGGAATTCATTAGTTTATGGCACATAAATCTGTAGAACCCAATTATTTTGATATTACTTCACTGAAAAGAATATAACAGGGTCATTCAAGCAGCTATGCTTCCACAGACAATGAGTTGTCTTAATATTCTTCAATGAAATGATTCAATAACTAGCACCCAGCCAATTCAAAGTCCACTTTTAGGGTTTTGAAATGAGAGTCCATGCCACTTTGTTAGAGATATAAAGATACAAGAAAATGCAGTGGCTTTGTCTCAGTTGCATTTCTGAATGTGACTTTGAAATATCATGCCAGATTGTATCATAAACCAAGTTGCGATTCGATGCATAAAAAAGAGTATATGAAATAGAATACTGCAGCCTTGGAAATGGCAGTATTGGAAACAACATGGATAATTTAAGTTGTTTTACTCTGAGTAGTTGAAAATACTGCAGCTGAACAATTGTGGATCAGTAATATATAAATCACAATTTGGGGTGGACACAGCTTGGATCATCCATTTTAGAGTTTGATTAATGTTTTCAATATCTCTTTTTTCATTGTATAAATGACTTCACATTGGTATATAATAGCTTTATGTCTAATCCCATCTTTGAATTGAGTAAAAGCTCTTACATCCTTCCCACAAGTTCAAAAATGAATTGTGCAATAAATATCTCATTTGAATAAAAGGAAAATAGGCCTATCTGCATTGACTTTATGCAATGTGAGCACTTTATCACAACTCAATCAAATGTATAGGCATGATGCTTGGGGGATAGTTGTAAAGAAGTAACTCCAAACAAAGTCCTTCTTAATTCCAAGGTAGAGCTACTTTTTTATGGTATTTGTTAAGTACTTACTATGTTTGAAACACCAGGATAGGTACATGATAAGTAGGTCAGACACAATCTTTACCATGATGAGTGCACTGAAAGGGATTTGCCCAATCCAGGAGGTCCTCTGATGATGGGTATAGTGGTGAAGAACTCATTTGTGAAGAAAGCATAACAATCTCACTAATGAAGGAGCAATATGGTATAGTAGGAATAGCTCAGGACTCCATGTTAGCAGACCTAGATTCTAATCCCAGTTCTGCCACTCGCCTGTTATCTGGCCTTAGGAAAGACATTTAACTGCCCTGTGACGCAGTTATCTCACCTGAAAGTAAGGATTAAATATCCATTTCCCTCCATCTTGGGCCATAAATCCCAAATGGGATAAAAATTCTATCTGAACTGATCGTATCATACTATCCTTGTACTGAACACATTCCATGTCACATAGTAAGAGCTTTGCAAATAATAATAATAATGATATATGTTAAGTGCTTTCTATGGTCCAAGCACTGTTCTAAGCGCTGGGGAAAATGCAAGGGAATCAGGTTGTCCCAAGTGGGGCTCACAGTCTTAATCCCCATGTTACAGATGAAGTAACTGAGGCACAGAGAAGTTAAATGACCTGTCAAAGTTAGAACCCACTGCCTCTGACTCCAAAGCCTGTGCTCTTTACACTAAGCCATGTTGCTTCTCAGCCACACTATTATTAGGATGATGCGCTCAGTTTCTATTCTTTTGGGATCCTGTGATTTCTGCTTAACTGTTGAATGAATCAAAGACCCTTTCAGGCTCAGGTAATCGAAAGTTTTGGCATATTTAGAATGATTTCTCAAAGTTCTTGTTCCTGGTGGGGAATTCCAATGAGTAGTAATAAAATGAAGGATGGTATAATTTCATGGAAATTCAGCACAGCATTCAAATCTTGATTCTCTGTTTCTGGTTAGACAAAGGCATTTGAAATGATTGGTAAATCTCTTCTAATAGTTTCTAAACAAATTTGACTGTAAAAGTAACTTCCCCAAGATCCTAAGAATGAATGATTCAAGCTACAAGCGTCAAAGAGAAGGCAGCATAACATAGTGGAAAGAGAACTGAATTGAGAGTCGGACGACCTGGCTTCTAAATTAATCTCTGTCACTGACCTGTTGGGTGTCCTTGGGCAATTCACTTTACCTCCCTCAGTCTCAGTGTCCACCTCGGCAAAATGAAAATAACATATTTGCCTTGTAGATCGCAAACCCCCTTGTGGACAAGTCTGTCAGTCAGTTAATGGTATTTATTGAGCATACTATAGAATTAACAGACACCCTCCCTGCCTATAACTGAGTTTACAGTCTAGACTATGACAGAATTGATTATTTTTCTATGCCTTAATGATTAGTAACATTCTTTGGCATATAAGTACTTAATAAACACTATAATAATCACTGAAAGGTTTGTGATGGACTCAGGAGCAGCTGACACTACTGATAATGTCCGACAAGAGTTTTTAAGTGGAAAGCAAAACAAGTAACTATCTTTTCACGCATACAATATGGACTCAATTATCAAACTTTTCGGCAACACTGATACACAAATTAGCATGTTACTCCTAGTAGCATCTTCCTTACATGTGACTGCTCTCATCATAAACATTCGTATTAGATTCCCTTTCCAAGCTTGCTTAAATAGCATACTTCCAATCATAGACAAAGAAATGGAGCTGCCACTTGCCAGCTGTGTGACTTTGGGCAAGTCACTTAACTTCTCTGAGCCTCAGTTCCCTCATCTGTAAAATGGGGATGAAGACTGTGAGCCCCACGTGGGACAACCTGATTCCCCTGTGTCTACCCCAGCGCTTAGAACAGTGCTCGGCACATAGTAAGCGCTTAACAAATACCAACATTATTATTATTATTATTATTATTAGAAATCATAGACATGATGTCATACTTACACGTTTTGGACCACTTACATTGAGGGAACAGTCCTTAGTCACTGTATTAGGACTTTAATTTTTTTTTTCTGCTGGGATGATTTCTGCTGCATTCTATCCTCATTTGTTTCTTTCTCAGTGAAGGAAAAGGTAGTTTCTTCTTCTCCTCCCCAAAACTAGTTAATGATCATAATTTACATGCTAGTGTGAGGCAATAACTATTTATGCAAATTATTACCTGAGCACCTGTGCTAGTTTTCCATGTATTGTGCTAACAGTGCTTTTTTGTCTTAGTTAAAAATGTTAATTAGAGATCATGTAACCCAGAAAGAAGAATCTGTAACATGTGTGCCAGAATCTTACAAGATGTGCCTGGGATTTTTTTTTTTTCTAAATGATGAACTAAGCATGAAAGTGGTCCAAACTCTGATGCTTAATCCCATGGTTTCAAGTGAATTGGAGACTACTTTCAGACCCTCAGCTAAGATCACCTTGTATTCCTACTGGAGCAGCACAACCACTGGGTAAAATGGGGCAACGGACTAGCTCCCACTAGCTGTGAGAAGATCTCCACACTAATAATCCACCTCCTATAGCCACTGAGAGGAGCCTAAATCAAATAGTCAAGTAGCATCTTCTCTTGGCCCTGATGTCTGCTGTTTTCACTATCAAGGGCTAATAGCTTTGAAGTGAAGGTCACATATACTTTCATGAAGCCAGAGAAGAAGAAAATTTTATTTTGGGTAACTGCCTAGGACTAGTCAGACACCTAAACTGTTTGTATCCATATCTGTATTTCAGCACTTTCCCTGCACAAGTAGATTAATGTTTTGCAGGAGACATCATATACAATTCAAGTTTTACTCATCCATGTGGACTTGCAGAAGCTATGCTCTTCTATATGTACCATCTGATCTTGGATTTCTTTCTGACAACTTTTCCTATGTCAATCCATCAATATTTGTGTGCCTTTTGTCGGCAGACCACTGAACTAAGTGCTTGGGAGATAAAGCTAGGAGCTGTAGTATTTTTGAATGACTATTGAATGGAGGGTGTCCTGTTCACAGTGGAAGCTCGAGATACATTTCCTGCCCACAGGGAGCTTACACTCTTAATGTCTTGGCATTTTAAATGAACTCTCATGCATATTACTGCACTCTGAAATGAACTTCTAGAATACTTTGAAAAGACTAGAATGAATAACTCCTGGATGTTTTAATGGTTGAATTCTAGAGAGGAGGAGCTAAAAAAGGTGGGAAAAGGAAGAGAAAAAGGAGGAGGAGGAAGAAGAAGGAAGGTAAAGGAGAATGGAGAGGTGGGAGAAAAAAGAATAGATAAAACAGGGGAAAGAGCAGTAGAACATGTGAGGTAAAAACAATGAGAGACTATGGGGACTATAGATTATGGAGATTTAGGCAGACAGTGTATTGCTGCTACAGCCTTCTTGGATATTACATTACTATATGTACATGATTAGATACTTCCATGGATTTGAATCTTTTAAATTTGAGGCAAATAACAGCAAATCTCAGTAGACCTGGAAGGGAGTTTGAGAGTTTATCTGGCCCAGTCCCATCTTCAAACAGAAGAGCTAATCGCTTCAGACTCTGTGGGTGTCAATCCATTTTATAAAGGTGGCCAGAGATGGAGATGTCACCACCATTTTTGATAGGTTGGATTAGAGCTTTATCACTCAAATCAATGGTGAATGAGTTCTCTGAGCCTCTACCTGGTCAAGTTTTCAAGAAGAATGCAAATGATGAGTGGAAGCAAAGTCTAAACTTTTAATGAGGTCATAAAAGTTAAAAGATCCTGGAAACTGTGTTTTTTAGCACACAGAATTAATCGATAAAAGGACGGAACCAATGGAAGCTTCATTCCAACCTTCTCGTTTTTAATTCAAATAAAAATAGATCATGACAGAGGAATGATTTCTTAGGCATCATTTGGATCCATTTATAGGGAAAACCAAACAGAGGATGGTTAAATGGACTGGATTCACCATTGATGAACATTCTATGCAACATATAAAATTGGGCTAGCTTTAAAATTACATAAGACCATTGAACTAGAAACTATTATTTCATTCCTAAGCCCTTGCATCTCTTTGAGAGGAACATTAGTCTTTTGATTTAAATACCGCCTTTCTAGGAGGAAATATTGATGAGTGTTCAGTTTCAACTTAGGGAACTTTATTAAAGGATTCAGAGAAATGCATAAGTTCAGAATGATTAAAGGCATGAATAATAGGTCCTAGGAGGAAAGGTTGGAGGAAGTTAGATTATTTAGCATAAAGAAAATAAGGCTGAAGGGGAAATTAATACCTGTCTTCAGCTATGAGAAGAATTTTACGAGACTGGTTGATCCCCTTGTCTACAGATGTGGAATCAAACTTGAACAGGAGAGATTTTGGTTGAACATTGGATAGAATGTCTAGCATGTCAGAGTGATAAAACAGGGGAACATTTTATTGAGAAAGTTTCTGAAAGCCTCCATTCTAGGAGATCTTTAAGAAAATAGCTAGCTCTGTAACCCTGGGTAGATCAGAAAACTCCTCAAGGCCACCAATGTTAGTTGACTTGTCAAAAATTATAGAGGAAGAGGTATTATGCTGGAAATTGGCCCAAGAGAAGCATTTTGATCAATCAATCAATAATGTTTATTGAGCACTCACTGTTCAGAATAATGTATTCAGAGTTTGAGAAAGTGGGATGGAAGAAAAAGATGCACTCCTTACATCCAAGGAGTTCATTCATTCATTAAATTGTATTTACTGAGTTCTTACTGTGTGCAGAGTGCTGTACTAAGCACTTGAGAGAGTAGAGTATAACAATACACAGGCAAATTACCTGACCACAGTGAGCTTGCTACAATCTAAAGATCAACTTCCTTAATCCTAAAACTTGAGAACCTTTGCTGTGATCCTTTGAGGATCTGTAATTTCCTCAACAGACTGACTGTAAGCTCATTGTGAACAGGGAACATGTCTGCTAACTCCATTATATTGTAGGCTCCCAAATGCTTAGAATAGTGTTAAGCACATAGTAAGCACTCAGTAAATATCATCGACTGATGGACTATTTAATAGTGAGGTTCACTCAGGAGATATGCTTTGGCCACAGAACTCTCTTTCTGTACAGTTGAGAAAGCTATCAGATAGGCAAAAATTAGTGTCAGAGTAATTAAGAAAGTATTACAGTGGATAAGTGGCTACCTTAGAAGTAACCAGAGTGGGGTCCAAATATACTATTTTATAACCAGTATTTAAAATGATAGTTGCATGCATGAGTAGCAACATGTCTGGGAGTAGGGGTGTGTGTTTCTTTCCTTTATGTTGCCAGATACTGTTTCACTTCTTTATTCTGACCTTCCCAAGCACCTAGTACAATTCAGTGCATCAAAAGGGTGCTCAATAAATGCTAGTACAACAATAAAACCAGCAGAAATGATTTTATAAAACTACTCAATTTATAGTAGCCCTTTCCAAAGCTCTCCCCTCCATTTAGCCACTTAATAAAAAAGTGTGTTTGCTTTTAATGAACTCTGAAGGAGCCTCATTTCAATACCTTCTCCCTCAAGACTTCTAGCTCTTTGTGAACAGGGTACATATCTTCCAACTCTATTCTACTGCCTCAAGTTCTAATTACAATACTCTTCACATAGTAAGGGCTCAATAAATACCATTGATTGATTGATTGATTGAGAAATGAGCTTTTCAGATGAGTTTTGTAGAGGGAAAAGAGACCAGGGAAAAGTTGCCAGTTGTTGGAGAATCAAGGAATTTTCACTCCCAAGCACTTAGTAGAGCATATTGTAACCAGTCATTTCTCAATAAATACTTCTCCTCCTATATTACTAGCACTACCACCATTAAGCGTCTGATAATATGCTTCATACCACCTGGGTGCTTTGTACATGAGCAGGCTAACTAATTAGTATTGACAGAGATCTGAAGAGACTATGAAACCAGGCTTTAGCAAATACTATTGGTTTAAGTTTACAACTGAACACATTTTATTTTATTAACAATGACAAAAGAAAACCTGGATAAACTGCTTGTACATAGCCATCTCTTATGTGAATTACAAGCAGTGCCTTTAGACTTGAAACATTAATCTTCCATACTCTTAACTTGAGTGATTTTTATAATTTTCCCTAATTTTAATTTTTAATATTTGTCATATGGGACTACACTAGATGAAAATTAATTTATGCTTATGTACAGTATGTTGGGTTTTTAATCAATGATCTCAGAAAAATGGTCTTTCAAAAGAGTCATTAGCCATGCCTGCATGGGGAAACCCAATACTATATAGAAAAGAAAAATATCCCCAATTTATGTTTTTCTCATCAGCACAAATGGAAGTAATCTTGCTTTCAAAGTAAAGGAGACTGAGTTGCCAAGTACTTAGTGTAATGCTTTGCACAGAGTAGACACTTCAGAAATCCTATTAATAGACTAGTTTTTATCCATTCGAAGAACTCAGATAAACTCAATCAGTGGTATTCATTGAGCACTTGTTGTGTGCAAAGTATGATGCTAACCTCGTTGGAGAGTGTCATATAGGGGAACTGGTAGACATATTCCCTGCCCAAGGAAATTATAACTTAGAGGGGAGACAGATATTAAAATAAATTATAGCCATGTATATAAGTAGGTGAGACTAAGGGTGGAGTGAATGTCAAGTGCTTACATGTATACAGCTCTAAGTGCAGAGGCAACAGAGAATGGGCAAGTAGGAAGTAGGGGAAATGAGGTCTTAGTTGGGAAAGGCCTCTAGAAGGAGATGTGCTTTTAATAAGGCTTTCAAGGTGGGGACTGTGGTGATCTTCATATATAAAGGGGAAGGGAGTTCCAAGCCAAAGGGAAAACTTGAGCAAGAGGCCAGAGGTGAGGTGGACAAGATTGAAGTATAGTGAGTAGGTTTGCATTAGAGGATGGAAGTGTGTACACTGGTTTGTAATAGGAAATCAGTGAGATAAGATAGAAGGAGGCAGCAAGCTGATTGAATGTTTGAAAGCCCATGGTAAGGAGTTTTGGTTTGATGTGCAGGTGGGTGGGCCAGGTGGTTCTTGAAGAGTGGGGAAACATGGACTGAATTTTTTTTAGAAAAATGATCCTGGCAGCAGAGCAAAGTATGAACTGGAATGGTGTGAGGCAGGAGGCAAGGAGGTAATTGAGGAGGCTGATGCAGTAATCAAGGGTGGATAGGATAAGTGCTGGGATCAGAGAAGTAGCCCTTTGGATGGAGAGGAAAAGGTAGATTTTAGTAATGTTGTGAAGGTAAAACCAACAGGATTTGGGGACAAATTGAATATTTTGGTTGAATGAGGGATATGAGTTGAGGATAATGCCAAGATTACGTGCTTGTGAGGGAGGGAAGATGGTGGTGCTGCTGTCTAAAGTGATGGCAAAGTCAGGGAGAGGACAGGGTTTGGATGGGAAGATGAGGAGTTCAGTTTTGAATAGGTCAAGGTTGAGGTATCAGTGGAACATTGAAGGAGAGATGTCTTGAGGGCAGGAGGAAATGCAAGGCCGCAGAGAAGGAGTGGTGTCAGAGCTGGAGAAGGTAATATGGGGATAATCCATGTAGAGATGGTTGTTGAAGCCATGGGAGCAAGTGATTTCTCAGAGGGAGTGGAGTAGCTGGAGAGGAAAACCAGAAGTGAGCTTTGAGGGACACCCCCAGTTAGAGGGTGGGAAACAGAGGAACCCATAAAAGAAACTGAGAAGGAGCAGTCAGAGAAATAGGAGGAGAAACAGAAGATGACAGTATCAGTGAAGCCAAGGTTGGGTAATGTTTCCTGGAGAAGGAGATGATCCTCAGTATTGAAGGCAGCTGAGAGGTCAAGGAGGATTAGAATGAAGTAGAGGCCATTTGGATTTGTCAAAAAGGAGGTCAATGTGACTTTAGGGCAATTTCTATGAAGTGAAGGTGGAGGAAGCCAGATTGGAAGGGGTCAAAGAAAGGAAGTGGAGGCAACTTGCTCAAACATTTTGGAGAGGAATGGTAGGAGGGAGATGGGATCACGAAAGCTGGTTATTTCTCTCATTAAAATACCTTCTTGTGTGTGACCCAAGGTAATAGAGAGTTTACTTTTTAGACATTATTTCTTCCCTATATGTTCTTCTTTCTGACTGGATTACATGCAAGCAGGTTAATTATTCCTTATGTGTTTTAGTTGTTTTCTATCTGCTGTCAAACTGGTAACAGCCAGGGAAGAGACTTTCTCATATTAACCTTTATGACTATGTAGAGTCCCAAGTGGAAATTAAACTCTTTGCTAGTAGATAGCAGCCCAGTCAGAAGAGATCTTCTCTAGATGTGGCAGTCTGGACAGATAGCGCTTTGGACTACCTTTTGTGCTTCACACTCTCAGCAAAACTCTTCTTTTTCTATCCTGATTATTTTACCAAGATTTGGAGATCAGCTCATGCGGGTGTAATAGCTTGAGAAACTAAACTTAGACTATGAATTGGGTAGCTTCTGTGCAAAAATATCCTACTGCACTTCAGTCTTCCATTTGTGACACTGTAAAACAATGCAGCTATTTAAGAGACACTGAATGTCAGCTCTTCTCCTCCTTCTAAAAATCCAAAAGAGACCAACAGTTTTACCCACCTGATCTAGCAACTGAGTACTGTCTAAGTATGCATTTCAAAAAGTGAAGTTGCTCCTATGGTCTCACTGACAAAAATCTGGTTCTTTCTCTCTGGAAATTCATTAGACCAGAAACTATTATTCCTCTGGAAAAAAACCCAACAAGTTAATATATTATTTTCTTGATCTAAAATGTGTACTCCAATTAATAAATGTCTCTAGGGAAAACAAAAACATTTTGCCAAGGAAAATTGCAGTGTAATCTATTTCTCTTCACACGAGAACAGATGTAAATAGCAAGACACAAGTGCAGCCCTCAGCAATTCAGCTCCCTGAGTCCATTAGAAGAGAAACATTTTGACTGTTTGCAACATTTGGGCTAGATGACCCAGCTGTTTATGCTCCCCTCTTGTCTGGCCCTGCACTTCAAGATCTATCTGACTCTATGTATCTGAGAGAATGCATGCTACCTAATGACCTCTCAGTAAAATGGGTCATATAACTTGAGGTTAAAGACATTTGTTATGGCACCCTTTTTAGCTTTATCTTCTCTGGACTAAATAATCCATCTTTCCTCAAAACGTGTTCTTCTTCCTTTTGGTCATTTTTATCCCTCTCTGCTGTATTTCTTCAGGTTTTCCACCAACTTTTCAAAACCCGGCCAGCAGTGCTCTGTTTGTTGTTTTTTTTTTCTAAATGTAATGTGTCTGCTTGGGGGATTTGCACCAGATAAAACCAAGTGCCCTTGCTATTCTGGTGACTGCATCTTGGGAAAGACTGACTAGAGGAAGAGTAAAGCTAATGATAATAATGATAGTATTTGATAAACACTTTGCTAAGCACTTCAGCAAATACAAGACAATCATAACCGACATAATCCCTCTCCCAGAGGGTAGAATAGGAACTTTATCGGATTATACAGATGGGTAAACTGAGGCTCAGGGAAATTGTCCAAGGTCATATATCAGGCAAATGCTGGAGCTGGGATTAGAACCCATGTCTCCTGACTCCTAGTCCTGCACTTATTCCATTAGGCCTCACAGCTTCCCCACCCAGCTGAATGGTGCTGGTGAGGAAGAACTGAGAGGAGGGCTCTTCAGCCTGGAAAGCTTGATTGACATCTACAAAATGCTGAAGGGAAGGGGAGGATGAATAACTATTCACCAAGTCCCACGACATCAGGATAAGATTGAAGGGTGAAACTGATGGGTTCAAAAGATCGAAGTTAAACTTTCTTCACTGAGTGGGTGGCAAGCATTTGGGATTTATTACTTAAGGAAAACGTAGAGGATAGAATGTGATTTCATACAAAATGTGTTTGAATAAACAACAGAGGCAGAAAGATCATTACTCAGTTGTACTATACTCTCCCAAGTGCTCAGTACAGTGATCTGCACATGGTAAGCACTTAATAAATACCACTGATTGATTGATCACTCCAGTCATTTGTCAAGGTTTGGCTTGCTGCTTAAATCTTCAAGGAAGAGAATGATAAGTAATAGAACCCCCTAAAACAGCAATAGATATGTGAATTAGCTTCAACTGGGGTAGGGGATAGGATGGATCATCTTTAAAATATTGCCCTTATGCTCAATTTTCTTTTCAAAGTAAGTCCATGGATAAGGATAAAACTTCATCATCATGACTAAACCTGAAAACAGCATGCATAGGATTCAAAGTCAATTCTTTCTGATCAGTGGAAGAGGCCGGATGAATTGAGGATCGACTGAGATGAAATGGGGCATATCATTACTATTATCATCATCACCATTGCTATTATTATTATTATATTGTATTAATTTAGCACTCATTAAGCACTTACTAAGTACCTAGAGAAGCAGTGTGGCTTAGTGGGGAGAGCCAGGGCTTCTGAGTCAGAGAATGTGGGTTCTAATCAATCTCTGCCACTTGTTTGCTGTGTGACCTTGGAGAAGTCACTTCACTTCTCTGGGCCTCAGTTCCCTCATCTGTAAAATAGGGATTTAAACTGTGATCCCTATGTGGGACAACCTTATTAACCTGGACCTACTCCAGGGCTCAGAACAGTGCTTGGCACATAGTAAGTGCTTATCAAATACCACTATTATTATTATTATTAATATTATTAGGTGCTAGGAAAAGTCCAGGGAAAACATGGAAAAGGCAGACCAGTAGCTAGATGGACAGAGACCAGAACAATAAGAATGGAAGAACCATTAGAAAGACTGAGGATTATGGCAGAGGACAGGATGTTCTGGAGAAAGTATATCCATGGAGTCGCTATGAATCAGAAATGACTTTATGGCACGGTAATAATAATAATTATCATTATTAAATGGTAAACACTGTTCTAAGACTGGAGCAGATAAAAGTTAACTGCATCGGTTACAGTTCTGGTCCTACATGGGGCTTACATTTGAATTACTCATGTCTTTTGAGTGTTTAATGTGTGCAGGACACTGTACTAAACACTTGGGAGAGAGCAACACAACAGTATAAAAGACACATTCCCTGTCCACAATGAGCTTACAGTCTAGAGGAAGGATTTACAGTCTAAGTATTCCCAAATATCTTGAGAAACAAAGATCTTCCCCAGAAATTTTGTGATAAGGCCCTGTAAGGGTAAACTGGGACCCAGAAGAAATGACTGCCCTGACCTCATCTAACTCTTTTCCACAGAAGTCAGAAGTACTTAGTACGATAAAATGCACACAATAAGCATTCAGTAAATACCACTGATTGATAAGCAGCCGTTACTGGTCAGACTATCCATCCAAACCAGAATCCTGCCTCTGTCAGTGCAAGGCACTGATGCAGGTGCATGTCACGATCCGACTAGACTCCTGAGCCAATGTCCTCACTAGTCTCACTGCTTCTAGGCTCTCCCCTGCCCATGCCACATTTCACTCTGCAACCTGGATTGTTTTCTGGGTTCTTAAGTACTGGATGCTTCTTTTCACTCCTTGAATACCTCAATAGCATTCCTCTCTGATTAAGACCCTCCATCAGCTAATCTTCTTTCTTATCCACTCTTTCTATAACACCCCAGCTCACACCAGTAAGCTCACCTACACACGTTGCCTCACTCTCGATCTCCACAGTTCATCTTCTTGCCCGTGACTTCCTCACTGCTTTTGCTTGGTACGTGAAATATATTCTGTGTGTTTACCACTGGGAAATTGTAGCTATAGATCATATTACAAGTATTAATTTCACTCAAGTCTGGATGATCCCTCAGTGATGGGAGGTCAGTCCTATAGAGATTTGAGAGCATAACGCCTAGAATAGTGCTCAGCGCTTAAAACAGTGCTTGGTGCTTACAACAGTGCTTGTCACATAGTAAGCGCTTAACAAATTCCATCATTATTATTATTATTATTATCAATTGTAATATGGTACATTTAATTTAGGGATTTAATTTAGAAATCTAACAGCAAACCTTTCTCCTTCCAAATGTTTATTATTTCTCTCGATCAAGTTACTGTATTATATTTTTATTTCTGGAAAATAAATTTTAAACTATCGCACTGGAAGATGCAGCATATGCTATAATATGAAATTATATAATGCATCATAATTCATATATAAAAGTCTGGAGTAGTCAGTGAGGTGGTTGAGTGAGAAGGTGGATGGTAAACTAAATAATAGTGTCCTTGAGAATAAAACATAAGTCATATACCTCAGGCCAGACTAGTTAGGGACACCAACCACTTACTTTCAAAAATCAAGGAATGAAGAATCCTGACTTTTAGCTCAGATTCTGAAATTACAGACTGCATGACCTGGGTTAGTTGAATAAATCCCCAACTCCTCTGCTTCTGACACTACCCACCTCAGCCAGAGGGCAGTTGTAAGGTTTTTACCTCCCACTGGACTCAGATTGAATTTAAAATAATTTAAAGGAAACAAGAGTTTCACTTGCTCTAAATGCACCCTTTTCATTTACTGAGTGAGTTCAAGAGCAAATTTCAAGGTTATCCCAATTTGTATCACTCCAAAATTTGATGAGAGCCACAGATTTTGAACCAATTGCAAGAAGACTGAGGTAGTTTCAACATGATTTTGTTTTCTCTTGTTCTTTTTTTAAAGACTAGCAACCATTATATAGGACAAGCGATTCTGGCTGTAAAATGACTTTCAGCAATGGGCACATGAGTAAGGATGAGTTGCCAGAGAACCTCAGCATTTGCCCTGATATTACACACAGAGATGGAAACCACTCTTCCCCTGAACCCAAGCTCGCTTTGAAATCAACACATTGAACTTGGTGAATTTCCACTCTAGAATTTGATATTGAAGCTAGTCCCAACCCAGGAAAGTTTTCAAATGCAACTGCAGGTGTGAGGAATCGAAGCTCACCCACTGGCATGTGAAACTTTGTTCTTCATCAAGAGTGCTGGGGGAGAGGTTAAATTCAGAGCCAGTTGGAGCCCGCTTTGAACAGGTGCGATTACAGATAGTCTAGAAATGAGCAAGACTCATTTGTGAAGTCGGCGGGTGAACTGGCATGAATTGTAAGCCACGGGACTGAAGAGGCTGGGAATAAGTTTTGCCAGTGCCATTCATAGCGATGGTCCACAGTCGATAACACTCCTTCAGAATTCGAGGTTGACGCTACTGGTAGGGAGATTGTAGCCTTGTGTGCTGCTATTTAACAGCAGGATGTGTGAAGCCAACATGGAAAACACATTCCCCAAACCAACTTTCTTTGTTACTTGTTTTACAAATTTTATCTGCAAATCTTTCAATAAGGGTAATTTGACCTATAGCCATCTGGGGTGTCAATCAATCAATCACACTTATTGAGCACCTATTGTGTGCAGAGCACTGTACTGGAGCCTTCGGACACTCCCTGCTCACAGTTTATCACTTCACTTGTCATTTCTTTAGTCTTCTGAACTGTAAGCTCATTGTGGGCAGAGAACTTGTCTACTAACTCTGTTACATTGTACTCTTCCCAGCGCATAGCACAGTGTTCTGCATACAATAAATATGATTGATTCTGATCACTTTTCAAATCTGTTTCTTGATATCTCAATTTCCCGAAGCCACAGCTCAAATAGAGCAATCTCTTTCTTCATTGCTTTGTGTCAGTGGGGACGGTTATGCGTTGGTCATTTGAGATCCATCCACCCACACAAGATCATAAACAATGAAGTTCCGGATCTGCTAGCATCGAAGATGCTGTGTTGAGGCGATCATCATCTTCTGTGTTAGCAGGTCCGGAACTTCATTGTTTATGTTTTTTTAGGGGCTATAAAAGATGTAATGGCTCAAAGAGCCAAATGAAACAGTTGTGTGGAGCTTAGATCTCAAAACTGAAGAGAAGGATGGACAACACAGCTCTGTTTTTAGTTTGACCATGCTGCTGGCTACACCCTCTTTGAAAATCTCTCAAAGGATGTCCACCAATATGATAGTGGACTGTCAGCTCTGTTTATGCATGCTTGGTAGCACTGCAGAAAGTTGAGAGAAGACAACAACAGATTAGCCTAACAGACATCAATCAGGAGAGGAAACAGGCTCAAAAACAGTGACTTTTGCTGTACATAGTGAGTGTATCAGAGCAGCGATGAATTATCTTCCTGTGCACACAGTGTGGAAGTT
Source organism: Ornithorhynchus anatinus (assembly GCF_004115215.2). NCBI lineage: Eukaryota > Metazoa > Chordata > Mammalia > Monotremata > Ornithorhynchidae > Ornithorhynchus > Ornithorhynchus anatinus. The sequence continues at coordinate 33,633,786 of NC_041745.1, forward strand.
TTCTTGATAATTTTTTGGCCTTCTCAGTCAAGCCCATACACATAGACTTCCACTCAGCTTTATCTACTTTGCTATACAGTGGCCAACCATCTCTTAAAATCTCAGTTTTCCTTGTTTTTTTCCTACCTCTCCCTGGAGTAAAACTGAACTATTTGGAACACAAGGGAAATCCAGTCAGCCCCACAAAACCACCCTAATGTTCACTGTGAAGTCCACGTATCTGTAAAAGCAATAAAGAACTGATTATTTTTCTGTCATCTGGCCCAAAATGTGAGATTTGCACCAAGATTTTTGCCCTTCTGCAGGAAATAAAGTATCAGGGTTGTGTCAGTGATAGGCTAAACCCCTTGCAGTGTGAAAATAAGGTATTACTCTTCCTATTTCCTGCTCATGATTTTCACGGTGATAAGATTCCCTCTAAGCTGATCAGATCCATTAATAAAAGGAGGAGAGATGGCCAAAGAACTTTCCCTCCCATAGCAGCCTCCAATCCCAGTGCACCCTGAAAAGGTTTCCTGAAAGGATTAAAAACAACTGAATCAAGAAGTCGGAGCAAATCTGATTGATTTAGGACACTCTGCTGAAGTATTGCACCCCAGATACCCTTCACACTCTACACGAGTGCTTACACACAGAGAATGATTAAATAAATCTCTCTGACTTTCTTGGCACCCACCAGATTTGATGCTAAAAACACTTTCTCTAATTCCACTTCACAAAGCAGAAGAGCCAGAATCCTTTGGAAGAGGAAAGCATAGAATTCTGTTGACTACCTGATTCACACTAATATATTGCACCGTGTTCTATGGAAATTGGGATATTGTTGTCAATATTAACACTCAGGATTACCTTAGTCAATTGCAAATGCTTCTTAGTGAGATTTCCCTATGTGAGGCACTTTGTTAAAACACTTCATGATGACTTTCCAAAATCAAAATTGTTATTCATGATAAATGGAGAAAGCCACCTTCGCATATGGTAAAAATGAAACTTCTAAAAAGTGTGTCCACCAACTCTGTTGTATTGCATTCTCCTAAGCTCTCAAATGCTATTTATTGACTGATGGGTAGAATTAGGAGCTCCTCTCAGGGTCACACCGGGAGAGTTTCTATTGCTCATAGTCTTGACAATAAGAGGGAGAGTCAAGCAAAGGCATATCCATTCCGTTCCATTCCTAGCTTGGGAAGTGGCTAGCGAGTGGCAGGCAATCTGCTACAAGTCAAAACTTCCCTGTGGTGGGCGGCAGCAGCACAGGAGAGGGTCGAGGGCAGAAACTTTAGTTTACTGTGTGGACTAAAGGAGGCAGTGGTAAACAGCTTCTGTATTTTTACCAAGAAAACCTATGGATACACTACCAGAGCAATTACAAATGGAGGTGGGGCATTCAGGGAGAGATGTGTCCACGGCATCACTATGGGTTGGAAATGACAAAGGCATAAGACAGAATTAGGAAAGGGTTTGGAGATAATTCTCTGTGATAAGATGTGCTAGTGCAAGTTCAGGAATGTATAAATAATGGTATTAAGGTTTCATTTGTTTGTGGTTTTTTTGTTTTTTGTTTTTTTTTTTTACTGATGTTTAAGTGTTTACTATATGCCAGGGGCTGAACTAAGCACTGGAATAGATAACAAACAAATCTGTTTGGATACAGTCCCTGTCCCTCACAGGGCTCACAGTTTTAGCCCCCATTTTGCAGATGAGTTAACTGAGGAACAGAGAAGTTAAGTGCCTTTCCCCAGGTCGCACAGCAGACAACTGGCAGTCAAGATTAGAACCCGAGTCCTTCTGACTCCTAATCCTGTGCTCTATCCATTAAACCATACTGTTTTTTTGGTGATGTGTGCAGAAAACTATACTAGCACCAGGAAAGAATATGCACATGGGAATTAAACGACGAGCAGCTAGAGATAAATGTACTTCTCCTTGGCCACTCTACCTACATTCCCTTCTCTCTTTCTACCGCCCACCCCGCACGCTCCGCTCCTCTGCCGCCCACCTTCTCACCGTCCCTCGGTCTCGCCTATCCCACGTCGACCCCTGGGTCACGTCCTCCCGCGGTCCTGGAACGCCCTCCCTCCTCACCTCCGCCAAACTGATTCTCTTTCCCTCTTCAAAACCCTACTTAAAAATCACCTCCTCCAAGAGGCGTTCCCAGACTGAGCTCCTCTTCCCCCTCTACTCCCTCTGCCATCCCCCCTTTACCTCTCCGCAGCTAAAGCCTCATTTTCCCCTTTTCCCTCTGCTCCTCCACCTCTCCCTTCCCATCCCCACAGCACTGTACTCGTCCGCTCAACTGTATATATTTTCGTTACCCTATTTATTTTGTTAATGAATTGTACATCGCCTCGATTCTATTTAGTTGCCATTGTTTTTACGAGATGTTCTACCCCTTGACGCTGTTTATTGCCATTGTTCTTGTCTGTCCATCTCCCCCGATTAGACTGTAAACCCGTCAAACGGCCGGGACTGTCTCTATCTGTTTCCGACTTGTTCATCCCAAGCGCTTAGTACAGTGCTCTGCACATAGTAAGCGCTCAATAAATACTATTGAATGAATTGAATGAATACATTCATGCACAGTGTCTTTCTCTCTCCCCACCCTCCCCTTCTCCATCTTTTCTCTCTCTCCTCTCTCTTCTTCCTCTCTTCCCTCTCCTTCTCTTTCCCTTTATTCTCCTTCTTCTCCTCTCCCTCTGTCTCTCTCTTTTCCTCTCTTAGAAACTATCCCTCCACTCTGATTCCTTTTACTGGGATTCTCCAGAGCCAGGATCCCTTCAGTGGGCAGCATTCCTGGAAAATACAGCATGGGAAAACACTGTAGTGGGAAGGGAAAGCCCAGCAGATTTCTTGTCGCAATCCAGTCCATCATAACGTTGCTGCTCTCCACACACTTAGCCAGTGATAAACTGCAGATTCAATTCAGAAATAGAATGCATGGGATTTTGTCACTTGTATGACTCATAGTATATGTTTACTATGTTTAGGGCTTCTAGCTATGAGCAGATTTCCAGTATTATTACATAGGTATCGAAAATGTCTTGGCTATTAATATTGGAATGTTTTTCATATTCTCTGAGTTTATCTTACAGACATATGTTGTTTTCTGAAACCATTTTGTGTTTTCTTCAGTTGAATTTTTGGATTCTAGCTACTTAACCTAAAAGGTACAATATCTGCCCATAAGTGATCCCTTAACTTTAAGAATAGCCTTCTAGAAATTAGATTCCTTTGCTTCCAAAACTCATATCTTGGCTGACCCCATTTATTCATATCAAATTGTAATTAGAGCCAAACAAATTATTTTAGAAATCTCTAAATAGTACCTCTACCTCAGTGAAGATGGTGATACTAAGTGCTCACTATGTTCCAAGCACTGTACTAAGTCCAGAGGTAGATACAGGTTGGACACAGTTTCTGTCCCACAAGAGGCTCACAGTCTAAAGGAGAGGAAGAACAGGTATTGACTTCCTATTTCATAGATGAGAAAACTGAGACACAGAAAAGTTAAGTGACTTTCCCAAGATCACCCAGCAGGTAAGTGCAGAGCAAGGATTAGAACCTAGGCTCTCTCCTCCCAGGCTTGTACTTTTATCTACTGGAACATGCTGCTTCCCTTAGTCACAGTAGAAAAAACAGCTTGGCTGCTAAGGGTAACAAACTGCAGACATTGCAGTCTTTTCAACTAATAGAGAGATTGAATGAGTTGCCCAAAATCGGAAGCAGTGTGGCCGAGTAGATAAAGCATAGACCTGAAAGTCAGAGGACCTGTGTTCTAATCTCTGCTCTGTCACTTGTCTACTTTGTGACCTTGGGCAAGTCACAACCTCTCCATGCTTCTTTCCTCAATTGTAAAATGGAGATTCAATACCTCTTCCCGCCCTACTTAGACTGTGAGCCGCATGGGAAACAGACCATGTTCCACCTGATTAACATATCTACCTAAGCACTTAGAAAACAGTGCTTGACACAGAGTAAGTGCTTAACAAATACCATTAAAAAGAAAGTCACACTAGGGTAGTCCTATAAAAGGGGAGCCCATTGAGAAGCAGTATAGTCTAGTGGAAAGAGCATTGGCCTGAGGGTCAAGGAATCTGCCTGCTGAGTAGCCTTGGAAAGTCACTTAACTTCTCTACACCTCATTTTCCTCATCTGTAAAAGGGACATTAAATACCTCTTCTCCCTCCCTGTTAGACTGTGAGCTCCATGTGGGCTAAGGATTGTTTCTGATCTAACTATATTGAAACTCCTCCAGCACTTAGCATAGTATTGAAAGCATTTAACTAATACTATTATTGTTGTTATAATTACATTATTATTACTATTATTATTATTATCTTGTATTGCCTAGCCCAGTACTGCCTTCCCTATTTCTGCCTATTTCTTCTGCCTCTTCATCATACCATGGTTTATCCTCCAAATCCCAGAGTGCCCCAAATTGGGGCTAAGGGTGCGATATGAGGAAAGTGGCAGCTACTGTGGAGGAGGGGGATTGGCTTAGAGAAGTGGAACTGCCCCTCAATCAGTCAATTAATCAGTGGTATCTGAGGGCTTACTGTGAGCACTGTAAAAGGTGCTTGGTAATCAATCCTATTTACTGAGTCTTACTATATGCAGAGCACTGTACTAAGCTGTTGGCAGAGTATAATATAAAAGAGTTGGTAGACCCCTTCCCTGCTCATAATGACCTTACAGTCTGGAAGGGAAATGTACAAGACAACAGAATTGGAAGACATGATCCATGCCTAGAATTCCTGAATTCCTGCCCCTCGCCCCCACCAATGCTGACTTCACCTTATCTTTCCTGCCACTGTAGATAACACTACTATTCTCCCTCCTCACAAACCTGTAGGCATTATTTTCAACTCATCACTCTCATTCAACCCACATATTCAGTCTGCCACCAAATCCTTTTGGCTGTAGCTTCACAACATTGCTAAAACATCACCCTTTCTTTTCCATACAAACTGCTACTAAACTCTTCAAAGCACTTATCATATCCTGCCTTGACTACTTTATCATTCTCCCCACTGTCCTCCTGCTACCTGTCTCTCCCCACTCCAGTCATCATTTCATGCCCAGATCATTTTTCTTTCAAAAAAAAAAAGTGAATTATTTTTCTTCTTTCTCCTCAAGAACCTCCAGGGGCGACCCATCTACCTCTGCATGAAGCAGAAACTCATAACCATTGGCTTAAAAGCACTAATCAACTCCACTCCATCTACTTTACTTTTCTGATTTCTTAGTGCAACTCAGCCTGCACATTTCACTCTTCTAACTCCAACATCTTATTGTACCTTAATCTCTCTATCTCACCACCGACCCCTTGCCCAATTCCTCCCTCTGGCCTGGAACTCTCTCCCTCTTCACATCTGATGAACCACTACTATTTCCACCTCAAAGTCTCATTGAAATCATATCTCCTCTAAGAAGCATTCCCCAACTGAACCTTCTTTTCCTCTACTCCCTTTTCCTTCCATGTCTCCTATACATTTGGATTTGCGCCCTTTTATTCACTCCACCCTCAGCCCCACAAAGCTTATGTGCATATCCATAATTAATTTTCATATCTGCCTCTCCTTTTGGATTGTAAGCTCTTTGTGGGCAGTGAACTTGCCTACCAACTTTGCTGTATTCTCTCAAGCACTTAATAGAATGCTCTTCACACAGTAAGTGCTTAATAAATATCACTGATTGACACCTGTGGTGTTCCACTGCTCTCACCAGTGGCTCACAGTCTGAGGGAGAATGGGGCCATTTTGAAGAAGTGGAAACTGAGGTACAGAGAAGTTAAGTCACTTGTCCAAGTTCACACTGAAGGCAAGGTAGAGAACTTGAATTAGAATTTAGGTCTTCTGACTCCCAGGACCATGATAGTTCCACTAAGCCAAGTTAAATAGCCCACCATATGTATACAATGATTGAGAGTTTTCTAATTTTAAAAAAAAAGAATTGCAGATGAATTCCTAGCCACTCCATTTTTATTTCATTATATGATTATAGATCAAAAATTGTGTCCTATTTCCATTATCTTTCAAACAGTATAGTTAGAGTTAGTAATGAGCTGCTAAATGGATGAGAGAAAACATCCCATAGCCGGTTATGCCTTCACTGATATGCTGTTTCTAAATTATTTCATTATTTCTACATCTATACTTAGCACTTCATTAAATTTAACAGACTTCAAACATGGTACAGACCAAACATAATCTGAAAAAAAGAAAAATGAAAGCAAAGAACCTTATTGACAAGCTATATGATTTATATTATGAGATCCTATTATCTGTGGTTAGAAGCAATTCTAACTCCCAGGTATGAATTCCTTCCCACAGAAATAGAAAAATTGTTAATTAGAACTGTGTTGTTCTGAAAATCTACTTGTATGAGACTCGTGGTTCTATTTGTAAAGATCTATTTTAATTTTGAAGAATGTGCTTTAAATTTGTTGTATATAAGTCAGATTGAAGCTTTAATTGTGAGAGGTGATTCATGTTCTGGTAAATAATGGCACATAATCAAGAATCATCCCAATAATCATACTATTAATATATCACATTCATTTTTGTAATCATTCAACCATTTCTAAACACGTCGCAAGTTTTGTTTATATTGGATGGGGTACTTCAACTGTCAACATTATATACTGAAATTAAAGTTTCCTGAATTGTAAATTATGCATTGGTTATGAGTCATACCACACTTCATGGTTAATTGCAAACTATGCACACATTATTTTTGTTATTCAAAGTCTGCTATTGAGACTCATAATCAGAAATGTCTATGGAACAAGTCACACATATCTCCTTATTTGAGACTTGTTGAAACTCAACCTTGATGGAGGATTTTATGTAAAATGTGTAACCCCATTTGATAACAGGATTTTTCATGTGCCTTTATCAGATACGGACCCATTTTGAACAGACTATTTCTTACAGTTAGGTCCTCTAAACTAATGCTCATCTTTTTAAATGAAGATGACAGAAAATACAATCAAAATTTGCAAATGTCACAGGAAAGCTAGTATACAACTGAAGAGTTGTAAGTAAATAGACAGTATATGAGCACAGTCTATAATTATAAATAGTATATTCAAGGAGGATGAGATTTACATATTAGCTCATTCCATTTTCAATCCCAGCAGCACCATCTATTGGTGATTTTACTTTAATGCTTAATGATAATAGATGATACCGTATGTATTAAACCAATTTAGCATAAGAATTATGGATCCAGGTACTTTTTCTGCTTATAATTTACTCTGTGGTATTAAAACTGTAAAGCAGTTGAGCCTCTTTTTTACATTGTTATCATCATATGCAAAATACGTTATGCAGTCTGTGAATATCCTTCGGATTCGAATCTGCCTCTATATTATTTCCTTACTTTGGGGTTCTTGTGAGCTCTACAGAAACAGAATGGAGGATAACTTTGAATAATGCAGCAAAAATACATAGACTTCGGTTTCCACGGCAGTGTAGCTGTTTCAGAACAAAACTGAAGGATATCCTTGAGTAAAAAAGAATAGCTTCTTGTCAGTATTGCTTTTTGCACTTCACTTCTTCAATTGTGTGGGGGTACATTTGGATGTGGACTCGCTTCAGAACATTTTTCTTTGCCAAAATAATGTCATTTCCTCATCGCCCTACTGTATAAAGCACTGGGTAATTGTGTTTTAGAGATGGAATTAGATTTCTCTTCGATATAATTACCCAATTTTTATTGAGAGCTGAAGTCAGTGGTATCTCAGAGGATCTCAACTTTGGTGGCTTTGGAAGAAAGGAGGGGAAAATCTATTTGGCTGTCACGAAGGAGATCTTTATAACTGCCCATGTATATATTACTCTTCATAAAAATGGCCACCACTGGGATTAAGTTCACTAAATTTGAGGGTCTCTGCTCAGAAACTGACACCCATTCATTTTCCCACGGAAATTTTACCTCTTTCCACAGACTTGCCATCTTCCTTCATGTCAAATATGAGTACAAATTCCGAATAATTCTTGAACTTTAGAAAATTCCACCCAGAGTTACACTGATGACATTTCAGGTCAAGAACTGTTTTTTTGGTGGTAGTGTATTTGTTATTTTTATGATATTAACAGCTTACCATGTGTCAGGCACTGTACTAAGCACCAGTGTATTTACTAGATAATCAGGTTGAAGAGTCCCTGTCCCAAATTTTACTGATGAGGTAACTGAGGTATAGAGAAGTTAAGTGAATTGTCCAAGGTCACACTGCAGACAAGTGGCAGACTCAGGATTACTATCCTGATCCTTCTGACTCCCAGGCCCATACACCAGCCAGCATTCCATGCTATTTCTCATATTTTCCTTTTCCTTATAACTAGCTCTTTCTCTCTCTCTCCCCCCCACCCCCATATATAGGTAGATAGATATAGTTCTATAGCTATCTACAGATATATTCAAAACAGTTGAAGTGGTTGGAGAGAGATTACCAAGAAATGTGTTCCATTCATTTATTCCATTATATTGAATGTGTACTAACTGTGTGCACTGAACCATACTAAGTATTTGAGAGGGTTCAGTAGTAGTAAACAACATGATCCTTACTCTCAAGAGCTGGCATTCTAATGAGGACAAAATAACGAAGCAGCGTGGCCTAGTCGATAGAGCACAGGTCTGGGAATCAGAGGATCTGCGTTCTAATCTCAGCTCTGCCACTTGTCTGCTGTATGACTTTGGGCAAGTCACTTGACTTTTTTGTGCTTGTTATCTCATCTGTAAAATGGGGATTCAATACCTGTTCTCCTTTCTACTTAAATTGTCAGACCCCTGTAGGACAGGTACTATATCTGATACCTGATATCTATACCTACTCCAATGCATAGTACAGAGCTTGGCACATAGTAACTGCTGAAAAAGTACCTAAAGAAACATATTCAATGCAGACCATGGAAGCAGGAGAAAAAGTAGTAGACTGTGAGTCCGTTGTGGGCAGGGATTGTCTCTATTTGCTGCTGAATTGTACTTATCGAGTACTAAGTACAGTGCTCTGCACACAATAAGCGCTCAATAAATATGATTGAATGAATGAATAGTAGTACTAGTCATAGTGATTGTATTTATTGAGCACTTGTCCCCTGCCCAAAATGAGCTTTCATACAAGAAAAAAACAAACAAAAATGAAGTAGATTTAGCTGGTAGTAGTGTGAATAGGGAGAATTGAAGAAATAATGAAATGGAGTGCATAGTTTGATGGTTCCATAAATGCTAAGGATGGCTTTAAGATGACATATCCAAGGGTGGTAGAAATTAGTTGGGGAATTGGTTGGTGCTTCCTGAAACCATACACAAAAACCCTGTGTTCTAATTTCCACTAAATACAGTTCTCATAATCCCTTCTCCACTACGATTCTCTTACCTATCCAATTCTTCAGCTCATCTCACCATCTATGATTTTGGATAGGGGAAAAACTGCCAGCTCAGGGAATTAGCACCGGGATTGGGAAAATTATCCTAGGCAGTGTGTTGTGATCCTATATTGACATGGATTATGTCTGTCTAGTCTTTTGTATCATACTCTACCCGGTGCTTAGCACAGATCTGCACACAATAAATGCTATTTAATATCATTGATTGATTGTCATCTCAGGACTTTTGTCTTTATGAAATAGGGAATAAACTGGTGGTAGTGGATGCCTGTCAACTCTCCTATTATGCTACTAGATGTTGAGATAGAGCAACAGTGAATAGGTTGCTGTGAAAGTTTCAAAATGACTGTGTTTTCATCAATTAGGATGGCTCTGTCAGTGATCTTCTCCCAGCCAATTTCTCTCTACTCACCCCAAGCATGAGATTTAATTTTTCCATCCAAGCTCTTTACTTGCCATCAACAGGCTGAAGTGTTTGCACTTGATTCTCTGCTTGAAATAATCATCTTCTTTCCCCTGTAATTCTCCAACGACTAGCATTCCAGAACAAAATAAACACACAAAACTTCATTTTAAATGATCTAGTAGTGATGTGGAGTTCAAGTTCCACTTAATCCGGAGATTGAATGTGCATCCAAGTTGAAGCTTCTGGCCCCGGCTCTAACTCAAAGAAGTTGAAATCCCTGAGGAGCTGTCCTGTGCTTCACTCTGTCACTGCCCCTGTCTCAATTCCTCATCTTGCAGAAGTCCTGCCCACTCTTTCCTCCACACTTGGATACTCTCCTGGGGGGATAGGCTCTACCAGTTATTTTTTTCCCTGTTCCACCTTTCCTCATGGCTCTAACCCTTACCAATCAATCATACTTACTGAGCACTTACTGAAACATAAATCACTTGAGAGAATACAGTATGACAGTTTGGTAAAAATGTTCTCTGCCCACAAGAAGCTTGCCGTTCAGAGGAAAAGAAACCCTTTTGCCCCACCAGTTCCCTCCAGTTTCCCTTCCCTATGGCTCTTCCTCCTCTTATCCTCTTTTCTTTATCTTGCTTCAAAAGCTGGTGCTGCTGGGGAAGCATCTCCAAGCCAATTGGGATTTGAAGGTGATGCTCCAAGTGGGAAAGTCTACGATGTATTCCCTTCTCTAAACTCAGCCACCAGTGGCTCCCACTTCTCAGTAGTGGTTGTTTTCTATGAGAACGCCTAGCAGGTGACTTTTCTTTGGGTTCTTTTTCTATTGAGAGAAGCAGCGTGGCTCAATGGAAGGAGCAAGGGCTTGGGAGTCAGAGGTCACGGGTTCTCATCCCGGCTCCACCGCTAGTCAGCTGTGTGACCTTGGGCAAGTCACTTAACTTCTCTGTGCCTCAGTTACCTCATCTGTCAAATGGGGATTAAAAAACTTTTGAGCCCCACGTGGGACAACCTGGTCACCTTGTATCCCCAGAGTTTAGAACAGTGCTTTGCACATAGTAAGCGCTTAACAAATACCACAATTTATTTTTATTTTTATTGAGTCCAATCATAATTATTGACTGCTTACTCTGTGCAAAACACTGTGCTAAGTGCTTGGGAGAGTACAAACTAACAATCAACCGATGCATTCTCTGCCCACAACGAGTTTACAGTCTAGAGGGGTAGACAGACATAAATAAATAAATTACATGTATTTATTCCTCTGTAAAATATTACAGTTATTTTATTCCCCTGTGAGGACTAGTTCTATGAGACTCTCCTTGGAAACTTTGGCAGCAGTGCCATGATACTGCTCTTCTTGTAGGAGAAGGAGAATAGGATATTACAGCCAGAGAACCAACATGGCCTAATGGATAGAGCATGGGCCTGGGAGTTGGAAGGACATGGGTAATAATCTTGACTCCTCCACTTTTATGTGGTGTGACTGTGGACAAGTCACTTAACTTCTCTGTGCCTCATTTACCTCATCTGTCTAATGGGGATTAAGATTAAGAGCCCCATGTGGATTAGGGCTGTGAGTCCAGCCCTATCGATTTTCTTGAATCGATCCCAGTGCTTAGCACAGTGCCTGGCACATAGTACATGCTTAACAAATACCACCATTATTATCATAATTATTTTCTAATCCTGGCTCTATCATACGTCTCTTGTGTGACCTTGGACAAGTCACTTAACTTCTCTGTGCCTCAGTACATCATCTGCAAAATGGGATTCAATATCTGTTCTCTCTATGTAGACTGTGAGCCTCAGGTCCCTATTTTGTATTTACCCCAGTGCATAACAAATATCATTATTATTATTTTTATGAATAACTAGGCCAAGCTGATTCCTTCCATCTCTTCCCTGTTCTCTGTCTTCCCCTCAGAGTGTGAGCCCCATGTGGGGGTGTCCATCCTGATAAACTTGTATCAACTCCAATGCTTAATACAGGGTTTGGGACATAGTAAGAATTTCAAAAATACCACGCTCATTAAATACCACAATTATTACGATTAAATTATTCTCTGAACTCCCTGCTAAGTTCCTTCTCTGTGTGACAGGCATTTTCAAATTTCTCTTTACTTATAACAGTTAAATGCTAATCACTTTTTTGCAGTGGTAAATTTCACCACACACCCTATATAAGCGTGCACTATTGATTCTCTGTAATTTCATGGCAGTTGCATGTAGCTACACAGTTATTATTTTCTTGCGGTCTAATTGGTAATTATACTTGAATTGAGGTGCTGAAAATTTTTATGTATTCTTCTGCAAAACTACTGGCAATTTTCCAGGATAATTTCCTTTTTTGAATGGAGACTTTATTTATGCTCATTTAAAGAAATGGGTGGGATTACTCTCTCCTGATGAAGGTCCAGTACTCTTTAAGTTTTATATGCCCCTTTCAGCCCAAGATGAATCTGTGGACAAACTTGCTAATCTGAAGGTAAGAGGAGTTCTCCCACTCTCCTGCCTCATTGGAATGGAAAATTTCTACCTTATTATCATAACTCAAGGGTTGCTGAAAGAAGCAGCTAGCAGGACGTAGTCAGGGGAGGAGAAAGGGTTGGCTTCTAATAATAATAATGTGTCATTGTGGCATTTGTTAAGCACTTACTTGATACCAAGCAACATCGCCTAGTGGATAGAGCATGGGTCTAGTAGGACCTAGGTTCTAATCCCAGCTCCATCACTTGTCGGCTATGTGACCTTGGGCAAGTCACTTCACTTCTCTGTGCCTCAGTTACATCATATGTAAAATGGGGATTAAGCCTGTGAGCCCCATATGGGACAGGAACTGTGTCCAACCTGATTATCTTGTACTACCCCAGTGCTTAGAACAGGTGCATAGTAAGAACAAAGGAATTGATTACTAACCCTGGAAAAGATATAGTATGTGCAGATAATGCACAGTCCCTCTTCTATGTAGAACTCCAATTTAATTAGGAGGGAGAACAAGTATTGAATGCCCACATCACAGGTGAGGAAACTAAGGCACAAAGAATTAGTCAAGTGACTTGTCCAAGGTCACATGACAGTCAAGTGTCAGATTTGGGATGAAAATCCAGGTCTCCTGATTCCCAGGCCCACGCTCTTTCCTTTAGGCTATGCTGCTTCACCTCAGTTCTATGAAACACGAACATAAACCTTTAATGAGGAGTGCATCAGAGAAAGAGGAGACTCCCTGTAGGAACCGTAACACTTCTGTCACTCAGCCCCACGATTCCCTTGCCCAAGACCATAATCCATTTCACAATCTTTTCTATATAGGACAGTGTAGGGCTCCTATTAAACATTTGAAATAAGGTGCCAGCTCATTCATTAGCCACAGAAGTGACTGAACATTTACTGGACTGAAAGAACTGAAGGGCACTTGTGGGGAAATTGGAAGAAATAGAATACCTAATCCCTTCCCTCAAGAAATGTATAATGTAATGGGAAGACAGTAGATATATTTAACAAACATATCATAGTTATTGGAGATTTAGCAGATTAACAAACATATAGTTATTAGAGAATTAGTAGATTCAATCCCTGCTGTTATGAATCATAAAATCCAGCAGTGAAAACAGACACTAAAACAAATTAAGGTAGTTTGTTGGAGATGATCAAGATATTTACCTAAGCAGGGGCTGTGTAAACCAAAGTGCTTAGGTGGCAGCGAAGTGTAAAGTGGAAGTTGGAAAAATATATCCAGGAAGAAGAGATATTAAGCTGATATGGCCTCCAGGAGGAGATGTGATTTTAGAAGGACTCTGACAATGGGGAGAGCAGGGGTCTGTTGGAAGTAAAGGGGAGGGAAGTTCCATACAGGGATAAGGGTGTTAGCAAGAGGTCTGCAGAGGGAGAGATGAAAGTAAGACTAGCTTGAGATTCATGAAGTAGACAAACTAGGGTGAAGTACCCAAACAGGAGGAGAAAGCTGATTAAATGTCTTAATGCTGATGGGCAGCAGGTTATTCTCGGTATGGAGAAGAGGGTGGACATTCCATCCTCTATCCCTGATCCATGGGAAAGAAAAGGAATACTGTCCTCTTGGGCCTTAGTTTTCCCCTATGCCTAAATCAATCCCCAGTAAGCATACACCATTCTTTCATGCCACTGGATTATATGAGTCAGTAAATATGCAGCTGCAGAGTTAGAGCTGTTGCTCACAGAGGAAAGTTAGAATTGCCATGCATGTGACTGGGCAATTGAAGGAAGTTGTGATTTTGAAGCAGACAGCAAACACCTTATAAAATCTCTATGTTATTCAGTATACAGTATGCCTGTAGATCTACAAAGCATTCACAGAATGCTTCAGCCCGAAAACCATTGATGGCTCCCCATATCTTTTTTCCTAAATAATCATTTGTTAAAGAAGTCACAATTGGAAATCCCAAAGTGTCGCATAACTGCCAAAACAGTTAGGCTGGGCTGAGTCTGCAGTGCTTTACCTCAGTAACTCTGAACTAAATATAGAAAGATTTTTATGGCAGTCCATCCATGAATAATAGTGTTGGAAGCTCGTACGGCACAGCAGGAAGCATGCAAAGAGAATTTAATGATTCCTGTACATCCATGCATTTGAAATGAGGAGGAAGCAAAGGAATCTAAGTCGTGTCAATCACTCTGCTCAGAGAAATGGGATTAAGCAAGAAATATGGCAAATGGCTGGGTTCATTGGAAACACTCAATTACCCAGTATGAAACATGGCACCAAAGTGGTGATTTATCCTATTAGAGAAGTGATTTTATCTTCCAAAAATGGTTAGCTAGTCTAATGGTTATCCAGTTATAAAATAGATCTAAACATACATGGAATAGGAATTCTTGATCTTTTAGAAGGAATGGTAACCTCATAGAAAAGTTGTCCACATAAGGTAACTGATAATCGAATGAGTCTGTTGAAATATTCAATTGATAACATGCTAAAAGGTAAAATGCAATTGAAAATTCAGCATTGGACAAATAAATTTGATAAATAAAAGAAATTTCCAGTCTACCCCAACATATTCTATAAGATAATAAGAATTCTCTGTAGTCCGTTTGTGAATGAATGAAATTGAAGGAAATACGATTTCCCGAAAAAGTGACCAATGTATCAAATTTGCTTCAATCTGATTGCATTTCCCTGACAATTTGTCGTGTTTACACTCTTCGGTTTTTATTATAATCTGTGAGGCGCAACAATAAAAGTTAAAGGAAAAGAAAAAGAAAAAGAAAGGAATGTTGATGGGAAAGAAAAAAATGTGGGTCCAGATTTATAGATGACATTGTTGAAGCACCACCAATTTCAGGATCATTCGCTGTTCAGAACCACTGACGTTCAAAACCCAGCCACCCTTTGGTGGTAGGCAGCACCTGGGGCCTCTATGGGCTGCATTATGAGGAAGAGGAGAGTGGCTTGGTGGAAATAGTATGGATCTGGAACTCAGAGGACCTGAGTTCTAATTCAGATCTTCCACTTGTCCACTGAGTGATTTTGGAAAGGTCCCTTAACTTCTCTGTTCCACAGGTACCTCACCTGTAAAATGAGCCCCATATGTGGGTTATAATGAGCCCCATGTGAGCTCCAAGTGGGATATGAACTGTGTCTAATCCGATAAGCTTGTCTCTACCCCAGCATTTAGAAGAGTGCCTGGCACCTAATAAGCACTTAGCAGAAACCATTATTTAAAAAACAAAAGACAACAGGCAAGCATGTCAGAGGACCTGAGTTCTAATTTCCGCTATTCTACTTGCCTGCTGTGAGAACGTGGGCAAATCACTTAACTTCTTCGAAACTCAGTTTGTAATGGGGAATTCAAGGCATGTTCTCCTTCCTACTTAGTCTGTGAGACACACGTGAATCAGGTACTGTGTCCATCCTGATAATCTTTTATCTACACAGTGCTTAGTACAGTGCTTTGCACAGATTAAGCACTTTAGAAATACCTTAATTATCATTAGTAGTATTAGTAGTATGATTGGGTCAGAAATATATGCTGGGAATTCTTGTATTAATTATAAAAAAAGTATTTGTCAAGTGCTTACTATGTGCCAAGCACTGGGCTAACTGCTTGGATAGATCCATCATAAACAGTTCCCACTTGGAACTCATAGTTTATGTAGGAAGGAGAACAGATATTAAATCCCCATTTTGCAGCTGAGGGAACTGAGACACAGAGAAGCTGAGTGACTTCTTCAAAGTTACCCAATGGATGTGTTGCAGAGCCAGGATTAAAACCAAGGTCCTCTGACTCCCAGGCCTGTGCTCTTTCCACTAGGCAACACTGCTTCCCACAGATACTTGAGAACACAATTTTCTTTCAGCAGTGGAGGGTCAGAAGAAAAGGTCAAGCTTACCAAATCAGGTTTCTCAGCTTCTCAACTACCTTGACTTCCCACCCCTTTGGTCTTCTAAGAGGTTCTAAGAGTCTCCATGCTTGTCCTGAACTCTGAGCAAAGAAAGAGCTTCTCAGAGTGAAATCTGATCCAGAAAACTCCCTCCAGACACTAGATCACTGGAGCTTACCCAGTGTCCCAATGGGCCAGCCTGGATGTGGACAGGAGACTTCAGAATTTCTAAGAAAGTTTTGATTTAAATCCAGAAGTGGCAGCCCCTGATGCTTGGTATTCAAACAATCTTCCCAATCTACCCTGAAATAGACTCAAACCTTTCCTTTTCTTCAGTTGTCTTTGAGCAAATAGCTGCCTTAATTGAGTTTTATCCTAATTCATCTAGCTTTGTCCTCTTTAGGTCCTGAAAATATGAGCAAAAGAGAATCAAGTTCAGGGTCACCTAGTTAGTATCATCTACCTGGCATTTTCTTCTGATTTACACACTGCAATCAGTTCCTGCAGATGAACAGCAGTTTGGTGCATTGGAGAGAGCTTGGGCCTGGGAGTCAAATGGTCATGGGTTCTAATCCCGGCTCCTCCCCTTGTCTGCTTGTTCCAGATGAGGGAACTGAGGCACAGAGAAGTTAAGTGACTTGCCCACAGTCACACAGCTGACAAGTGGCAGAGTCGGAATTCGAACCCTTGACCTCTGACTCCCAAGCCTGGGCTCCTTCCACTGAGCCATGCTGCTTCTCAAGATACTGAATGGTTGGAGATTTTTGTTGCAGGGTGTAGTCATGAGATGGGCAGAGAATGGGAGAGATATTTCATTCTACCCAGAAATATCTCCTTCACTTCAGCCCAAGTAAACAGTTTGAAATCAAGAGTGTGAACATCACTCTGCAAGCAGCAGGGGTTAGTAGAAAGAGCAGGGGCTTGGGAGTCAGAGGTCATGGGTTCTAATCCCGGCTCCACAATTTATCAGCTGTGTGACTTTGGGCAAGTCACTTAACTTCTCTATGCCTCAGTTGCCTCATCTGTAAAATGGGGATAAAAACTGTGAGCCCCATGTGGGTCAACCTGATTACCTTGTATCTACCCCAGTGCTTAAAACAGTGCCTGGCACAAAGTAAGCCTTTAACAAATACCAACATCATTATTATTATTATTTATAGGTTATATTCCCCTTTAAGGCGGGAAATTACCACAATTTCCACAAGTAATTCAAGTTTAGGGAAGCAGCATGGCATAATAGATAGAGCACTGGTTTGGGAGTAAGAAGATCATGATTTCTAATCCCAGCTCTGCCACTTGTCTGCTGTGTGGCCTTGGGCAAGTCAGCTCACTGCCATGTGCCTCAATTACCTCATCTGTAAAATGGGGATAAAGAATGTGAGCCCCATGTGGGACATAGACTGTGTCCAATTTGATTTGCTTGTATCACCACAGCGCTTAGTACAGCACCTGGCACATAGTAAGCGCTTAACAAATACCGTAACTATTATTATACGTTTTGAGTAATTAAAGTGATTGAGCCCTACTCTCTCCAGGGTGAACGAGGCTGCATATAAGCACCTATATCCACAGTAGTAGTGCTTTGTGGATTTAAGAGTTGTTTTTTTTTTTCCAGATGGCAAGGAATAGGTGATGAAACTCTTGTCCCTGCTATTTAACGGTGCCTGGAGTTACAGAAAATGTCTCCAGACACTCAGGCAGAGAGCTAATCAGAATGTCAGTTGGCCTCTCTGCTCCTGAGCCCCTCTTTGAGCTGTCCAGCCCCTTCCTAGTCTCACTTTAGATACTTTATCAGCTGCTCCCTCCTGCAAATCCCACACAATGGGGACACGGACTGCCAACTCCCCTCTCTTTCTGAATCCCTTTCAAGGCTGGGAGTGGATTGAGAGCAACATTACAGTGACTTGGGTCAACCTCAGGAATTCTGAAACATTCCCTCAACCCAATACCATGCCTGGGAACACCATGATGAAGGGAATAGAGCAGGGCACTGCAAATCAGGAGATCTGTTTTTTTAATCCCATTTGACTGCTAGGTGATCTTAAGAAAGACAGTTAACCTCTCTGTGTCTCAGTTTCCTTATCTGTAAAATGGGGAGAAAATAGGCTTTCTCCCCTCACTCTAGACTCCATCTAGACTGTAAACTCCCTGTGGAAAGAGAGTGAGTCTGTCAACTCTAGGCAGCATGGCCTAGTGGAAAGATCAAGGGCTTGAGAATCAGCAGACCTGAGTTCTAATCCTGATTCTACCACTCGTCTGCTGTGTGATGTTAGACAAGTCACTTAACTTCTCTGTGCCTCAGTTACCACATCTGTAAAATGGGAATTAAGAGTGTGACGACCACGTGGGTCAGGGACTGTGTCCAACCTGATTACCTTGTATCCACTCCACCGCTTAGAACAGTGCTTGACACATAGTAAGCGCTTAACCAATACCATCATTATTAATAATAGTCTATTTTACTCTCTCAAGGGCCTAGTATAGTTCTCAGCTCAATATCACTGAATGACTGATTGAATGAGCCCCATGTATAACAGGGATAGTGTCTGACTGGATTATTTTGTTTCATCACATAAATAATACCACAGCTAACTTACAGGAATGGTGCCTGATGTTGCTCAAACCCATCTGGGGATAACCACTTCTCTGGTGGACCTTCAGGGGACACTGGACTGAATGACTTTATTTGCAAGGATGGTGCCCATTGTGACTAGAAGACTTGAAAATGCTGTCTGAGCACAGGAGGAATTTTGAGCTCTCCTTTACCCTAAGGATCACCAATCAATCAGTCAATCATGGCCTAGTGAATAGAGCATGAGCCTGGGAGTCAGAAGGACCTGGGCTCTGATCCTAATCTGCCACATGTCTTGTGTGACCCTGGGTAAGTCACTTAACTTCTCAGTGCCTCGGTTATCTCATCTGTTAAATGGGAATTAAGACTCTGAGCCCCATGGGGAACGTGTACTGTATCCCATCTGATTAGCTAATATCTACCCCAGTGCTTACGACAGTGCCTGGCACATAGTCAACATTTAACAAGTACCATAAAAAATAATATTTATTGAACATTTACAATCTGCAGAGTACTGTACTAAGTGCTTGACAGAGTACAGTACAATAAAATTGCTAGACTACGATCCAGGTCATTAAGGAGTCTACGGTAAAAGCATCATGCTTGGAAGACCCTCACTCTTTCAAAGACTGATTTCAGGATGGAAAGAAGTCATCATAAGCCTCTTTCAGGAAAGGGTAGCTGGGCCCACTCAGTCTAGAGGCTCAACAAATTATGCTTCTCCAGGGGAATTAAAGTACCACTGCCAAAGTGCTAATGTCACATGAAATTTTGAAAAACACCTCTTCTAAAAATAAAACACACTCCCTAGGATAGGTATAACAATGGAGAGAAGCTTTGAAAGATTCGTTTTGATATTTAACGAAGATGCAATTAGATTCGCTTTTTTCTACAAGTGTTCTGGCATCACAGCCTTTCCGCTTTCAGCGTTTAATTCTGATGTTAGTGCTGAAATCTTGCCGTGGTTCACCTTCAGCTGTCTGTCCTCTCTCTACCCTTCAGATTCATATAGTACCTGCAGTTATGAGATTTCTCTTGTGGTTTCTCATGAAAAGAGTCCAGAGATGAAAAAAGCTCTTGTTGTTCGGTAATTTTATCTGAAAAGTTCTGTAATTGCTAAAATCAAACTTTATATGAATTCTGGAGGAACAAAGGGGTCAGCTAGATATTTTCACCTATTTCATACTTTTGTGTTGTGTATTACAACACATTTTAAAAATTAATGATAATAGTAATTGTAGTATTTGGTAAGCACTAACTCTATTGAGAGCTGTACTAAATGCTAGAGTAGATACAAGATAATTAGGCTGGTCACAGTTTCTGTCCATAGTGGGTAAAACAGGTATTTAATGCCCAATTTACAGATGAAGAAATGGAGGCACAGGGAAGTCAAATGACTCGCCCAGGGTTACATAGGAGGCAAGTGAAGGTCCGGGAATCTTTACATCGCCCATGGGGGGAGAGGTGGTTGTCAATAGATAAAAATGACATCTTTCCTATTATAGACTCTGTCATACCAACGTAGCATGTATAACAAAAAGCAGAATCCAGGAGGTGCAAAGTATTTGAAGGACTGGGCGTGGACTTGAACAGATTTTTTCTTTGATTTTAAAATTCGTCTTTCAAGTTCATAGTTATTTAGAAGTTAGAGAGTAATTTTATTTGAATATGCAACTTGGATTGCCTCCCCACTAATTGCCTACCCACTAACCACCTAGACACTGGTGGATACACACGTAGTACTTAGAACTATTGGTACAAAAAGGCCCCAGAAATTTTATTACTAGAGGAAAGCGTTTTGCTAAAATGAGCTTTTGCTTTGAATTAACAGGGCTGGAAATCCTTCTGCCATTACTTTCTAATGTATATTAACATTCCAGTGTCCATTTTCGTTTACAGTCAACAGCATTTGCTGAGGCAATATGCAAGCAGCATTTCCTATGTGGTTGGGATGAACACAGTCAGGAAAATCTGTTGAGAGTTTTCCACGGTAACTGAGAGTTTCTTCAGCTGGCCTGCTTTACACATCTTAATACTGAATCACAAAAAATAGCAAATCACTATCTTTAGTCTCAAGGTATGATTATTTCATTTCAAGGAAAGTAGTGACTGATGTGCCCAATGCTCTAATTCATTCTTATCCAGTGTGTAAAGCACAGGCCCAAGAGTCAGAAGATCTGGGTTCTAGTTCCATCTCTGCCATTTGTCTGCTTTTTGACCTTGGGCAAGTCGCTTAACTTTTCTGTGCCTCAGTTACCTCATTTGTAAAATGGGGATTCAAATTGGGAGACTTATATGGGACAAGGTCTGTGTCCAACCTGGTTAGCTTGTATCTACCCCAGGGCTTAGAACTGTGCCTGACACATAGTAAGTATTTAACAAATAACATAAAAAAAAATCAATAGTATTTGTGTGTGTATTGTGTGCAGCCCACTGTCCTAAGCACTAAGTCTTCCTGCAATGAATTGAATGAAAAGCACAAAAAGGAAATCTTCTCACTAATTTCTGATAACCCCTCCTGATTTTGCTAACCCACTCACCTCAACATTTTATATTTTCATATATATTTATTTGTTGTGGCTTTTTTAAATTCACTTGTTTGATCTGTTCTGGGTTCAAATTCTGCCCATGACCCTTGTGTGCTGTAGGATCTTGGGCAAGTCACTTCTCTGTGCTTCATTTACTGCATTTGTAAAATGGGCATTGAGACTGGTAGCCACATGTGGAACATGGACTAGGTCCAACTTGATTATCTGGTATCTACCCCATTGTTTAGTACACTGCCTGACACATAGTAAGGACTTAAGAGTTGTTATTCAATTATTATTCAATTCATCCTCATGATCTTGTTTTACTATATTGTAGTCTCATCTTTATGTCTATTATGTCTTCAACATAGCTCCTCAAGGTCAAGGATTGTATCTCCCATTGCTCCAGTTTGTCTCCCAAGCTTCTCATTCATTCATTCATGCAATAGTATTTATTGAGCTCTTACTATGTGCAGAGCACTGGATTAAGCACTTGGAATTTAGTATTCATACATGATGAATAATGGGAATGATAATAGTGATGATAACTTGTTAATGACGCAGATTGTTTTTCACCTTAAGCTTGTGGGTTCTCTATTTTTTCTGGTTTCCTTTCCCCTATAGACCTACCATATATTCAATAGAGGGCTGTTTGTATCTACAGTGCTACCTCACAGCTTCATCTAAAATTTATAGCTTCATCTGCAATGCTACTTTACTTTTGTTGATAGGTCTGTCATATGAAATATGAAAAGAGGAATCAATGGAAAATTTGAGATAAAAACTAATTGAATTGGTGTCATTTGTATGTCTCTAAATCTCTCACATCATCATGTAGTTTTTTAAGGTTTCTTTTCATTTATTTTTCACTTTTCTTTGTCCAATTTCTTTGAGTAAGATGGAATTTCTCAGCGTCTAACTAAACAAACCTAAATCTCACTTTCTCAGCTTGGGTCTGAAGACCCACTCCTGCAAGCAACCTCCTTTTTGATGTCAAGCAAAGTAATTAACTGCTTTGGGCCTTGATTTCCTCATCTGTAAAATTGGTATAATACTACCCATCCCACCTTACCGCCTAAAGATGTTGTGAGGATAAAAATGAAATGATTGAGGGGAAAACATTTTGGGGAAAATACAGTGTTAAAGAGATTCAGGAGGTTATGATTATTTAAACTGAACTCTTGGGAGGAATAAGTGAATCTATATCCTTAAATGATGGGAAGTCATCCTAAATGAATGTATAACTCAATTTTCTAGCCAAAGAAATGTAGATATTTTTAAGTTAACTTGGCATGACCTTCTAGAGTCCATCTTGAATCTTTTTTAGAAAGAAATCTCTATTCTTAAGGAAGTTTGTCCTTGATTATTGTCACCTGTTATCCCCTCTACATTCAGCAGTAAAGCATTCTCTCTTTCAGAGCATATTGAATAGTGCAAGCTCCAATTTTTGTCCAAATAATTCAGAATTTGTAGGCCTTTCTTTTTTTAATAAATGGATAGAAAAAAAGTCAAGCTTGGGTTTATATTTCTGCTCTGCTGACCTCAGACAAAGGAGGAAACACTGTACAATATAAATGTATTCAAATAGATAATATTATATAAACCTGTCCCCATGTTATTAAATTTAATATTTTCAGATATTTTGATGAGTATCAAAAATTAACATGTACTTTCACCAGAAAGTAGCAAAGCGGGTAATATATAACAATACAATCTAGAACTACAAAAAGGATAAAAAGTTCTATTTTATCATAAATAAATTACAAGTTATGGATTATTTATGTTAACATAAATTTAACCAATGTATAATACAAGACGATAAATTTACTATATTTGGAGCAAAAAACGCGGAAGTCGCTCTCAGGACCTGCATTACTATTGCAATTCCCATATCATTCTGAGATATAATTGATTTTTGAAGAATTTTTACATGTGCTTTCTTAAATCTAACTAAGCTCAAAGATGCTGTTTGAAAGTGTGTGTGACATTGTTCAGAATATGTCTGTGGGGAGCTCTGAAACTTTGTAACAAGTCGTGTTACTTCAGCAACCTGAAAAGGCATCCATTTTTTAAAAAATTCCACGTTGGTCTTTCTTACTGTGCTAAGGAAGGATTTTTACCTTCCTACATCACAAAATTCTAGTCATCAGTGTCAAGATCATCCACACACACAGGCCAGTGATTCATGTTCTGAAACTCCTATTTTTCAACTTGAACTTATTGTACGAAAGCCTGTAGTTTTAGCTCCAATTTTAACAACCATCTTTTAGAGATTGGGTTCTTTCTGATTTTCACTAAATATCAGAAACAATAGGATTATAAACTTTCCAACTGAGCTTTCTTCTTAAATGAAATTGGTGAACCATTCTTCTAAGGGAGATGATAAAATATTCCAAGTGTTTGTTCCACTAAGAACAATTTGAAGAAAATTACTTTCCAGTGGGGGGAAAAATGTATAGTACTTTGAAGTTTAGTTAAGGATGTGGAATCTAAAATGGACTCTTTCTGTCCATAGAAAACTGTCCTACCCAGGGGGAAAAGAAAAATATATAGAATGAAAGAAAGTCCATAAAGGTAATAGATTACAGAAAATAGTCTACCTTTTATGTTCTATAATATTGGAACTTTAAAGTGTAGACTACATTGCAATTCTATGAAATGCATATCAAATCAAGTACGTCCCTTGATCATTGTTTGAATTTTCTTTTACCTAAAGCTCTCTTTCCACTAAAAAAAAAAATGAGTTTTTTTCTTTTTTTTATTAGCTGCAGTTGAGAGCCAACTCAGGTTCCAAAGTACAGTAATAGCATCACCACCAGGCAGTGTCATTTTGGCATACCTCATGCAAAAAATGAGTGAATTCAGTCTCACTGGCTGCTTCTAGGCCAGAAGCAACCAGACTATAGTGCTTGTATCTTTACCTCCTAGACTTGGTCGAGGCTGCTTCCTTGGATTCTGGGTAGGAAGTATGGGACTCCAAATGGACGGGGAAGACACTTTTCCTCTGTTATTTCTCTGCCTAGAGTTAGTGGAAAAGAATAGCCTGACAAGGTAATCTGCTGTACTGTGGAGTCTTAGCAGGGTCAAAGGGTGAGTTCCTAGAAAGTGGTTTCTGCAAGGAGTGAGGCAGATAGAAGGTGAGAAAAGAAAATGGAGCGAGGATAAAGGAAAGATGAGAAGGAAAAGAGGGAAAAGATGTGAGAGAATGACAACTTATTACTACTGCTAACTTGTGACCATTCCATACCTGTTGCTTACTCTATATTTCAGTTTACACAGAGAACACTTCCAACCAAAAGCATAAGAAAAATCCTAAATGAGCAAAATAGAACAGACAACCTTTTCCGATGAAAGTTGATACTTTTTTTCCTTTTGATAGTTAACACTGCCAACAGCATTCCCTGACCTTACTGAGTTGTAAAGAGAAGAGCGTACCAATTTATTCAGAATTTCTAGCACTGTTACTCTCAACCCTCTAATTTTTCTCTGGAGAGTTTATGCTCAAGTACTAACACAGATTGACTACACAGGCCCCACAAAATTCTCTCTAACTTCAAGGATAAATTAAAATCACATCTCCTTCAAGAGACCTTTCCCTAGTAAGGTTTCATTTCCCCTAATCCCTCTTCTTTCTTCGTCATCTTGGCACTTAAATCTGTTCCCTTTAAGTACTGAATATATCCCCGGCCTTCAGTCTTATTGCACTTCTGTCCATATCCACAATTTATTTTTATGTCCATCTTCCGCTTATGGCTGTAAACTCCTTTTGAGCAAGTAATGTGAGAAGCAGAGTGGCTCAGTGGAAAGAGCACGGGCTTGGGAGTCAGAGGTCATGGGTTCTAATCCCGGCTCCACCACCTGTCAGCTGTGTGACTTTGAGCAAGTCACTTAACTTCTTGATGCCTCAGTTACCTCATCTGTAAAATGGGGATTAAGACTGGGAGCCTCACGTGGGACAACCTGATTATCCTGTATCTACCCCAGTGCTTAGAACAGTGCTCTGCACAAAGTGCTTAGCAAATACCAACATTATTATCATTATTATTATTATTATCATTATTATTAACTTCTCTGTGCCTTAGTTACCTCATTTCTAAAATGGGGATGAAGACTGTGAGTCCCATGTGGGACTACCTAATTACCTTGTATCTACCCTAGTGCTTAGAACAGTGCTTGGCACATGTTAAGCACTTAACAAATACCAGCATTATTATTATTATTATTACCAACTCTGTAGTACTCTCCCAAGAACTTAATGCAGTGTTCTGCACATGGTAAGAAGCAGCATAGCCTGTAGGACAGAGCAGAAAGGTGGAAGTCAGAAAGACCTGGTTTCCACTTAACTGATGCATGACTTTGGACAAGTCACTTAAGTTCTCTGTGCCTCATTTATCTCATATAAAAAATGGGGATTAAGTGGAATGTACACAGTGACCAATCTACATTATCTTGTTGATTATCTTGTATCTAACCCAGCACTTAGTACAATGACTGGAATATAGTAAAGACACTTAACAAATAGCATTAAAAAATTGTAAGGGCTCAATTCATTCAGTCATATTTACTGAGCTCTTACGCTGTGCAGAGCACTGAACTAGGTGCTTGGGAGAGTATAACGTAAATGTGAACAGACATATTCCCTGCCCACAGTGAGCTTACAGTCTAGGTAAATGTTACTTATTGATTGACTGAGAAGGTATGTCTACGTACATGCATGCACCCAATTACTCAGGTCTCCAAAACAAGTGTTTCATTCTGCATTTGGAAAAGACCACCTTAGGCAATTAAGAAATAATTTTTCTGCTAGAACATATTGTATTTTTGGACAAAATGTTTATATTGATATAAGTGGTATTGGTGATTTTGATCAATGCATGCGTACTCTAGGTACAGATTTCCTTACTAAGGGGTGAGTCAAGAACAGAGCCTTTGGCATTGTAAGAAAAGAGGAGGGACAGAGAGTGAGAGAGAGACCCACAGAGAGAGAGAGAGAGTGTATAGGTATAGATTCCTTCTCTTAGGAGAAATGTCTCCATAAAGTTGTCACAGTCACCACTTTTCTCCTGGGAAACTCTCAGTTCTCAAGATTATTTTAAAGAATGGACTGTATAGGTAGGCCAGAGAGTCACAGTATAGAGGGAAACCACATCCCCAGTATCAGTCATTCTTATTCGTTTTCAATTCTGTGTTTAGAATATCTTTGTGGACAACTGCAGGCTGAATTTTGGAGATTCAGTAGAAGAGAATAGGTAGATAAATTGTAATGTTATTTACAGAGTTGTCCAATAGTGCGGATAGACTTAGAACTACGACTGGGAATCTCTTATAAATCCCATTTTTAAAAAGGTTTTAACTTTGCTATCCCTCAGAACAGAAGTTTGCTCTAAAATGCCTTGGCCTGGATGTGAATCCCTTTATGTTATGTGGTTTAAGTGGTTCTGGACATTTTTGAAGGATAGAGAGGAAAAAGTTTTGTAGTTCTAGACACTTTTATATAACTATAATTCAAAAACATATTCCATCTCAAGCATGAACTTTGGCTGGCTGTTAATCCATAAACTGAACCAATGCCTTCAGCTATTACAAAAAAAAGAAGCTTATATGATGTATTATTTCAATGCTCGGTGGATTAGGGACTTCTTTAAGTATTTGAGTATTTACTTTTCCTATGTCAATTATATCAATAGTCCATGAGAAAAGGGTCATAAAATCAATATTCCACTTATTAACTAAGTTTGACAAGATAAAATCCACTTTGCAAATAATTGAAATCTTTTGGTGCCTTTGTTTCAGGGTTTTGACTTTAGTTTTATCATTGCCACAAACGCTGGATTTTTTTTAAAGTCTATTTAGACCTCCTCCCCACATCACATGGGTTCCATGATATCAGTAGATGTCACAATTCAAACAATTGGAGATTAACAAATGCTACTTTTGTTTTCCTCGGCACCACCCTGAAGCTGATCTTAGCTTCGGTCTCGTTTGAAAGGTACTTTTCAAATGAAAGCTTTCAGCTGAAAAGCTATAGAGAATAGAGATGTGTACATAAGCTCAAAGGGGAGGGATGATGGTAATGGGTACCCAAAGGCTTAGGTGATGCTGGAATGTTGAGGTGGAAATTGTGGGGGAAGATGAAAGATCAATCACCATCACCTATCTTTAACTGCAAACTCCAAACTACAAGTTAAGTAAGCAACATGGCTTAATGGATAGGGCACGGATCTGGGAATGAGGAGTCCTGAGTTCTAATCCTGACTCTGCCATTATCCTGCTGTGTGACCTTTTATGAGTCACTCCATTTTGCTGTGCTTCGGTTACCCATCTGTACAATGGGGATTAAATCCTACTCCTTTCTACTTAGTCTGCCAGTCCAATATGGGACAGCGTCTGTGTCCAACCTGACCATCCTATATGTATCTCAGTTCTTAGTACTGTGCTAGACATAGAGAAAGTGCTTAGCAAGTATGATTAAAAAATGAAAATGCATTTAAGAAAGTGATTTACTAAGAGATTGAGAAAGCAGCAAGCAGATAGCCATGACAGAGCTGACATGTTCTGTTTTTATAAGAACAGTCTGCTCATTCCATGAAATATGGCTTCAGGATGAGGTCCTCAAAGATCAGAATGGACATTTGAGAGTCACTGTCCACTCTAAACAGAAGTGTAGAGATGCCCTGCTTATAGATGAAATCTCCACTATTGATGGGAATGTTGTACGAGTCAGAGTCTGTACATTTTTATCAGTACAATCTCCAATACAGCTATGTACTGTGCACTTTGTAGCTATTTAATAATTGCTCTTTAATGAGGAGATACTGGTCATTTAAAATCTGGAGGGTAGGAAAGAAATTAGAAGAAGCATGTTTAATTTTAGAATATAAGTGGAATCCAAAGTGCTTTCTTCTCAGGAAAAGTGCCCTATTCAGATGTTTACTCACAAAGCTCGTTTGACACTTGAACTTGCCAGAGGTTTGCACAGCAATGGTTCATTCATTCATTCAATCGTATTTATTGACTGCTTACTGTGTGCAGAGCACACAGTACTAAGTGCTTAGGAAGTGCAATTAAGTAACAATTAGAGACAATCCCTGACCACAAAGGGCTCATGGTCTAGAAGGGGGGAGACAGACATCAAAACAAGTAAACAGACATCAATAGCAGCAATATAAATAAAAAGAGTTATAGGTAGATGCACATCATTAATAAAAATAAATAGAATTATAAATATGTACAAATATACACAAAATATATGTTCCAATTTGGTGTTCCAATAGATTCTTAATTTGAATGCACTGAGTAAAGTTAACCTACCAATGTTTGTACCACACATGGAGCACATGTGATACGCTGACAAGTATTAGTCACTGCTGACCTGAAATATCATCCTCAGTTTTAAGGCAGCTGGCTCAGTGGTTCTGTTAGACCCCTAGATGACAAAGATTAACTGTTCCAAAGCTGTGATTTATTAGACAGAGTAAGTCTTCTGGCATTACTCTACCAGTGTGAACATTATTTAGAGAGGACTAGTGCATGGAATATACAGGAGCCTTGTCAGGGAGGAGGTAGGAGATAGGCTTGGAAATAGCACAAGCCTGAGAGGCAGAAGAGCTCTTCCACTTGCCTGCTGGCTGACCTTGGGCAATTTCTCATCAACCATCATTGGTATTTACTCAGCAATTACTGTGTGCAGAGCACTGTATTAAGCACTTGGGAGAGCACAATACAACAGAGTTGGTAGATACATTCCCTGCTCACATGGCGCTTAGAGGCTAGAGGACTGTAATCAAGTAGCTTAACTTCTCTGTGCCTAGGTTTCCACATTTGTAAAATAGGAATCAAATCCTTGGTTCTCTCTCCCCTTTAGATTGGGAGCCCCGTGTGGGATACAAATGGTTTCTGATCTGATTATCTGCCCTAATATTTTGCACTGTGCTTGGAACATAGTGAATATGGAACAAATACCACTGATAACATTATTATTATCAAATTGTGATTTTTTTTTGCTTTTCAACTTGGTGCACGTTCAAGTATCAGCCCCATAATTGGAGGGCAGCAGATGCAATGCCTAGAGTATCCCCTGTCAAAATGTAGTATTCCAGCTTCTTAAAGGTTAAAGTTAGAGCCTCAGCGGTGCTCCTTTGTTTGTTTTTAACATTTCTAGCAGCTTGGAACCTTTAATAACTGGACGTATTTTAAAATTGTGATTATCTACCAGGCAATGATTAAAATCCTACGATTTCTGCATTTCCTCTAGTTATCTCCAACATTACTGTGATTGATGTCAAGCCACCCTTTCTTCTGTAATGTTTCAGACTTTGTTGCTTGCTTAGGAAGGCGATACTGTAGCAACAACAAAATGTGAAATGACAGGTAAACAATTTCTCCTGTTGTCTCTACTCAATTGTGCCTAAGCAATTTAGGTTACAGGGGTTCACCTCCCCTGATATCGTTATTTAATAGCATTCAGATGACAAAACAAGAGACATGGGCAGCTTCCAAAGTCTCCAGAGAGGGAAGGAAAAGATGTCTCCATCTTTGCCATACAGATGATAATTCATACACATGAAATACCCTCATTTTTCCATTTCTGGAAGACTTGCAAAGAAGCGAAGAGGCAAAAAGCCATGTGGAAGGCTTGCAGGCAATTATGTAGATTGGAAAAGCCCTTTTTATTTGGTTATTCTGACAAACCCAGCCAACTGACTGCTTTCAGCTTTTAAACGAGCAATCTGCCCAGTGTGGTGCACTAAGAAAGGGAAAGTTGAAGAGAAAGAATGCATAATGGCCATTGACTTGGGAGGAGTAAGAATTGCTCATCTATGTTGAAAGGAAGAGGCACAGAGGGAATAAAGTCTGTTATAAAACAGATCTGTCCCAGGCCCTGACATTCCCAAGGGCTGTCTAGGCCTGGAGGGACATTTTCATACATATGGTAGCTGCTTCAACTCTCATTTTCGTTCATTTTAGAAATCACTTCCAACCCTCACTGCTGAAGTCAATTACTGACTATGGGTGATTTCCTTCAGTGAGCAGGTGTGACTTCTAAAATCTGGAAGTGTCCAAAATACCATTTCTCCACAGAAGTAAAAGTAAACCTGCTTGGTTCAACAAAATGTCTTCTTAAATGACCAAATTGTCAAGAACAGGAATTCACCTGTGTTGAAATCAAACTTTCTTTGAGGAGACTAAGTGAATTCCCTTGCTAGCCTGTGAATGATGAATAAAATTGGAGGGATGAAGGAAGGTTGAAGCTTGAAAAGGAAGTCAAGAAAGTGGTCTCTTTGGATTGATGACGGAGCCTCTGTCTTGCCTAGATAGTAAAAGCTTTCACTAGATTCTAGACACCTTGAGGGCTGGGAGCCCCCCAGACTGTAAGCTCTTTGTGGGCAGCAAATATGTCTGTTTATAGTTATATTGTACTCAAGTGCTTAGCACAGTAAGCGCTCAACTTTCCCATGTCCTTTTGCATTCAAAGCCAAAAGTGGTAACTGAATTAACTGAATTCTAAACACAAACACAAACACACACACTTTGATTTTAAGAATTGGGAAAGTCTGGTTCACTTGAGTGCTTCCCAGGTGTCCTCTGGGTCTTATCTTCCAGACAAAGGAAATGGACTTTTTCTTTATTTCTATTATGCCACTGGTTTTAATTCATGCCATATTGTTCTCTCCCCAGAACCTGGTAGCATTAACTCCTGGGACATCACAACTATCACATTATCTTGAAATGCTGGAAAAGACAACACATCACCCTTATACTGGTTTATTTTAACAGATCTCTGTACCTACTAATGGGGAATATGTCCCTTTGACAAGAGTGTTTTCCTTCATTCCCAGTAATCCTAACCCCCTTTAAAAGTCCAGAAGGGGGTAGCAATCATGATAATTTGTAACAAATGAAAACATGAAAGAAAAATGTCACTGGGAACAGGTTAAAGCACAATAGATGCTGGTTTCACATTTGCTTCCAGTCTGGCAGTGAAATAAGATCACCAGTGAATCAACAAAGTAAAAATGAAGGAGAGTGTGCTACAAGGAGGAAGCTGACAAAAGATTCTGAGCAGGAAACAAAGCCAGCAACACATAGAAAGGCAAATTAAAGGAGGGCAAATGAAAGCGAAAAGGAATATGCCTAAATTATCATCAATGTAATTGACAAAAACAAACAAGTAATAAAAAAAAAGACAGATGTCAGTGGATAGGGAAAGGAAGGAAGGAAGGATGCATTTTGGAAACTCAAGTCACAAAGGGGAAGGAGATTTGGATAGAGAAGACAGGGAAGGAGGGATTGAGGAGGGAGAAGCAGAAAAGGTGTGTGAAAGAAACGTATAGAGGGTAACTGCTCCTTGGAAAACAATAGAGACTATATCTTGGAGGAAAAACTTCAGAATAAGCATCCACTAATCATATGGGGCCCCCTTTATAGTCAGATGCAGGCCTTCCTGTATTTTCAAACTGACTTTTTTCTACCTTTTCAGGTTCCTCACATACCCCTGCCCAAGCTTTGTTAAGAACAAAATTTCCCCACTGACAATGCCTTGCTATCTTAGTGAAAAGCAAGTCCTTTTGGAGGCAGCCTCTATTTTATTAATTTAGTCAGTCTACCTCACATGACTGCAGAACACAATCTTATCCATAGAGACGAGAGGTGAAAAGAATTTGTGAAAAGAATTGATGCCGATTCACCAATTGGTGAAAAGAATTGGTGCCTATCCTTGAGGAGCTTACAGTCAAATGAGGGAAGAACACACACAAGTAAATAAATGTGGCAGAAGCATATAAAAACACACAAACACAAGGTGGTTATAGTGATATATGCACAAGTACTTAGCCATCAACGATAGGAACAGGAGAAATGGTCAATGGGAAGAATTACTGGATTGATTGGAAAGACTAAAGAAATTGCCCCTAAAGGAAAATTCTGATAATTAATGTTAAGTAGAAAAATTTAAAAGGAACTCAAGAAGCTTTCAGTCCTCACTTTTTCCTGCCCTCACCATAGTTTGTGTCTGCCCGGGGTCGATCCAATGTACTCCGTGGTTTCTTGGTGGTAATTGGTCCCATCACTAATTATATTACCAAAGATGAAGTAGAGACTTTTCTTTGCTAATTTGCAGAAACCTAGTAGTGCTTTGCTGTTTTCAAGTCTCGGGCATCAAAATGCCCCCTTAGCCAAACCAAGCCCTTCACCTTCTTTAGAAGACCTCTAAAAAACCCCACCAACACTGTTGTATTAATAATAAAGATGGTATTTATTAAGCGCTTACTTTATGCCAGGCACTGTACTAAGCACTGGGATACATATAAGCAAGTCAGGTTGGACACAGTCCCTGTCCCATGTGGGGCTCACAATTTCAATCCCCATTTTCCAGATGAGGTAACTGAGGGCCAGAGAAGCCAAGTGACTTGCCCAAGGTCACACAGATGGCAAGCGTCAGAGCAGGGATTAGAACACATGACCTTCTGACTACCAGGCCGGGGCTCTAGCCATTATAGCTTGCTGCTTCTCCTGCTGTTGTACTCTTCCAAGCATCTAGTACAGTGCTCTGCACACAGTAAGTAGTTAGTTGATAAATACCATTAAGTGATAAAATGCTATGTCCTCTAGAAGGCATTCCGTGATAAATCTGCCTGCCATTCTACCAGTTATCTAGTAGTTAATCTGTTTGGTCATTAATGCTCAGTTCTTAAGAAAGCTACTCCTCATGGGCAGGCTTTTCAGAACAGGCCTGGGAGTCAGAAGACTGTGTGTTCTGTTCCTGGTTCTGCCACTTGGCTGCTGTGTGACCTCAGACAAGTCACTTCACTTCCCTGTGCCTCAGTTACCCCATCTGTAAAATGGGGATAGTGGCTGTGAGCCTAACATGGAACAGGAAGTGTGTCCACCCCGATTTGCTTGTATCTTCCACCCAAGCACTTAGAACAGTGCCTGGTACATAGTAAGTGCTTAACAAATGCCATAATTATTGTTATTATTATTAATAATAACTCTATTGTATTCTCCCAAGCACTTAGTACAGTATTCTGCACTCAGTATGCAATCGAATATAATGGATTACATTCTTGAAAAACACTGCATTCAGGAAAAAATTGGCATTGTCATAATTGTGCTCTGTTGCATTTGTGTTTCTGGAAGAGCAGTCCCAATTTCCCAATAGAATTCTATTCAAAATGCATAGGGAAAACATGCGTTAATCAGTGATCATTACTGAGCACTCACTGTGTTCAGAGCACTGTGTTAAGTGCTTGGGAGAGTACAACACAACCTGAGTCCTGTCCTGTCCTCATGGAGCTTACCATCAACTCTTTCTATTTAGTTGCTTAGATTTTTAGGCAGCCTTTCTTAACTACTGTGTATTCATTATATATATTTTATTCTCCATTAAATTGCAAAGTACTTGAGGGTGGGTACTATCCTTAATGTTTCCTTAAAAACTAAAATCCTTAAAAACTAAAAAAAAAAACCCAAAAAAACTTCATACAATTCTCTGGACACCAGGGATGGTAAATAAATATCGTTCTATTGCTATATTCTCAAAGGAGGATCTGAGTAATTGAAGTAAAATCAAAACAAAACAAAATTTTGAATGCTTTACATTACAATTAAACAGAAATCATCTCTTCAGAATCAGTCAAGGAAACAAAGATACATGATTTTCCAAAGAGGCACCATAGTTTATCTCATTCTTGTAGCCACTTTGATCATTTTTAGATTATGTGAATGCTAACTTCATTAGCAAAACAAATAAATTGGCACATCTTAATTTTATAGTAAAAAAGAAAATATGGCATTTAAGCACTTACTTTGTGCCAAGCACTGTTCTAAGCACTGGAGCAGATACAACATAATCAAATTGGACAAAGTCCCAGCCCCACATGAGGCTCACACTCTTAATCCCCATTTTACAGATGAGGTAACTGAGTCACAGGGATGAAGTCACTTGCCCAAGTTCAGACAGCAGACAAGTGGCAGAGATGAGATTAGAACCCATGACCTCTGACTCTCAATCCCGTGCTCTTGCCACTAGGCCTTGCTGCTTCCAATGTACAGTAATGGTAATAGTAACTGGTCAATTGAATAGCCATACAGAGAAAAGTTACACCAGGGATGGTAAATAAATATCGTTCTATTGCTATATTCTCAAAGGAGGATCTGAGTAATTGAAGTAAAATCAAAACAAAACAAAATTTTGAATGCTTTACATTACAATTAAACAGAAATCATCTCTTCAGAATCAGTCAAGGAAACAAAGATACATGATTTTCCAAAGAGGCACCATAGTTTATCTCATTCTTGTAGCCACTTTGATCATTTTTAGATTATGTGAATGCTAACTTCATTAGCAAAACAAATAAATTGGCACATCTTAATTTTATAGTAAAAAAGAAAATATGGCATTTAAGCACTTACTTTGTGCCAAGCACTGTTCTAAGCACTGGAGCAGATACAACATAATCAAATTAGACAAAGTCCCAGCCCCACATGAGGCTCACACTCTTAATCCCCATTTTACAGATGAGGTAACTGAGTCACAGGGATGAAGTCATTTGCCCAAGTTCAGACAGCAGACAAGTGGCAGAGATGAGATTAGAACCCACGACCTCTGACTCTCAATCCCGTGCTCTTGCCACTAGGCCTTGCTGCTTCCAATGTACAGTAATGGTAATAGTAACTGGACAATTGAATAGCCATACAGAGAAAAGTTACCAATCCATGTGTGATGGTCTAAAATTAGAATTGCTTTTAAATGATGGCTTATTTTACAAGGTTTTGGGTAAGAAAGGGTGACTTTAAACAGGGTTTGCACTAAATGTATTATTATGGTATGTAATTTGAAGTGTTTGAGTACATTCATTCATTCAATAGTATTTATTGAGCGCGTACTATGTGCAGAGCACTGTAGTAAGCGCTTGGAATGGACAATTTGGCAACAGATAGAGACAATCCCTGCCCATTGATGGGCTCACAGTCTAAACAGGGGAGACAGACAGCCTCACTCTGGGCTTCAAGGCTCCCCATCACCTTGCCCCTTCCTACCTCTCCTCCCTTCTCTCGTTCTACTGCCCACCCCGCACGCTCCGCTCCTCTGCCGTCCACCTCCTCACCGTCCCTCGGTCTCACCTATCCCTCCGTCGACCCCTGGGCCACGTCCTCCCGCGGTCCTGGAATGCCCTCCCTGCTCACCTCAATCTAATTCTCTTCCCCTCTTCAAATCCCTACTTAAAACTCACCTCCTCCAAGAGGCCTTCCCAGACTGAGCTCCCCCCTTTTTCCCTCTGCTCCCTCTACCCCCCCTTCACCTCTCCGCAGCTAAACCCTCTTCTCCCCACTTTCCCTCTCCTCCTCCCCCTCTCCCATCCCACCCCCTCAGCACTGTACTCGTCTGCTCGACTGTAAATATCTTTATCACCCTATTCATTTTGTTTATTTTGTTTAATGAGATGTACATCACCTTGATTCTATTTAGTTGCCATTGTTTGTATGAGATGTTCTTCCCCTTGACTCTATTTATTGCCATTGTTCTTGTCTGCCTGTCTCCCCCGATTAAACTGTAAGCCCATCAAACGGCAGGGACTGTCTCTATCTATTGCTGACTTGTTCATTCCAAGCGCCTAATACAGTGATCTGCACATAATAAGTGCTCAATAAATACTATTGAATGAATGAAAACAGAAACAAACAAACATCATCAAGATAAATAGAATCAAGGGGATGTACACCTCATTAACAAAATAAATATGGTAATAAATAATATATACAAATGAGCACAGTGCTGAGGGGAGGGGAACGGGGAGGAGCAGAGGGTGGAGGGGGGAGGGAAGGGGGAGCATAGGGAAAGGGGGTACTCGGTCTGGGAAAGCCTCTTGGAGGAGGAGAGCTCTCAGTACACAATAAGCTTTGTAAATTGTCTCAGAGTTTGAGTGTCATTTCAATCAATCAGTCAATCATATTCATTGAGTGCTTACTGTGTGCAGAGCACTGTACTTCATTGCATTTATCTCCTTTCGTTCTTCACTAGAACCTTCTAAAGAATGGATCAAAATTTATTTTACTGAAAGAAAGAGGTAACATTTTAATGAACAAGTCCTTCAAGGTTCTCTTCCCCTACTGTTTCACTTTGGCTTAATATGCCTTGGTTAGAGACTGAACACTTCAATGGGAACCTACACACAGCCCTCTTCAAAAGCTGTTCACATTCTAACTCAGTCAACACCCACTGGTTTAGACTCATGAGCCAACCTTTTACAGTCATTTATCTCTCACACCACGGAAGAACTAGAATGATTCCAATCTCAAATTAGGAAAATTATAAAAAAACTGCATCTGTAACATTTCATCCTGCCTCAGAGGCCTGAATGTCAACCTAATGCTGGAGAGATATAACCATCCAATTTAAAGCCCAGATGAAAAATAGCACTTGGCAATTTTGAAGAAATCTGAATAGATGTGTAACGTAAATTTTGTATGACTATGGATTAAGCATTACACTTTTAGAGATCAACAAATTACATTAATGCCAAGTAGCGTAGAAGAATTTCCCATTTCAGACATGAGTAGAATGATTGGGAGGAAAGTATTATTGTACTTTCTAGTGTTTCCCCTACAAAATATGGGAGACAAATTTTTCAATTAAGAATTCCTTTCTAGAACAAAACCTGAGTTATAACTTTAATCATACCCCATTTTGACTCTCCTGCCTCTGTCTCCAGTCTCACTTGGTTCTCCACCTTAGAATGCTCTCCCTTTCATCAGATGGACCCTAGTTCTCCTCACTTTAAAATCCTTCCTAAAATGCTACCTCCTCCATCAAAACTTCCCCGATTAATTTACCAGTACCCTGAACCTTATGGCTGAATCTCTTCAGCCATATCTAACACTTTGAATTTTATGCAAAAGTGCTGAGGATGTAAATATAGATACATATACACACACACACTCACATATATATATATATGTCATATAGATACATATACACACCTATATGTACATATATATGTATATATATATATATATATGACAAATTTCCTCTTAATGTTATCCCTTTGACTGTAAATAACTTTGTTTTATAAACAAACTTTGCTTGTCTCCTTTTATTGGAGTATAAGGTCCTTGAGGACAGATAATGTGTTACTCTGTTAGAGAAGCATTGTGGCTCAGTGGAAAGAGCACAGGCTTGGGAGTCAGAGGTCATGGGTTCAAATCCTGGTTCAGCAGCTTGTCAGCTGTGTGACTTTGGGCAAGTCACTTAACGACTGTACCTCAGTTACCTTATATGTAAAATAGGGATTAAGACTGTGAGCACCACGTAGGACAACCTGATCACCTTGTATCCTCCCCAGTGCTTAGAGCATTGCTTTTGCACATAGTAAGCACTTAACAAATGCCATCATCATTATTATTATTATTCCAAAGTGTCTAGTATAATACAGTGCACCATACCAAGGCTACACTTAATAAATGCTGCTGTTGTTATTGCTTCACTAAGAACAGAAAATATTTTGGCACCTTACAAAAACATTTTATCTTTCTTTCTCAAAAACCTCATGGTCATGGCCAGAACAGAGCTGATGAAGTAAAGCACTCAGTAAGTTTTCTGTTCTGAGAGTAACAATGATGTATCACATTCCTTGCCTTAAAAGAAAAAAGTGATATTTTTTGGGTTTCATTAATTTGTTTGTGATTTTGACCCCATACAATAATTTCATGTACATTTCATCACTTGGAGATTTAGTTGGGGGGGGGGATTTTTTCTCCTTGGAAGTGGCAATCTCTTTATTGATTGAGCATAGACAAAGCCTTCATTTTCAGCTAGTCCTAGTTGAGTCAGACCTTCCGTCATTTGTCGACATTTCTCTCCAAAACCTGGATTTTGTCCCTCACTTCTTTAAGGCCCACTCTCTTCTTAGTCTGACCCTTCCCAGGTGATATGCAAAGTGGGGAGTGTTTGGTCTCATTTAGAGGGAGTCAGAGATAGGGGTAGTTGAGGGAATCTCGGCCTTCTCCATTCATTACCTGCAGCCCTATTACTTTGTATCCCAGCATTGACACCAATCAATCAGTGTAATTACTGAGCACTTACTATATACGGAGCCCATGTATGAAGAGCTTCACTTTGGAGAGTATAATAGATTAAGTAAACATTATCTCTGTCCTCTAAGGGTTTAAAATCTAGTGGAGGAGACAGTCATGAATCAATCAACAATTAATCATATTTATGAGCGCTTACTGTGTGCAGAGCACTGTACAAAGCACTTGGAAGAGTACAATGTAACAAAGTTGGTAGACATCTTAGGAGGAAGTACTCAAATATAAGGACAGTGTGGTGAGTGGAGACAGGGTTGGTGTGAGTACCAAAGTGCTTAGAAGTAGGAACTCAGGTGCAAGGTTCATGAAGTAGGTAGAACAAATAGGGTGGGAAAATGAGAGAATTTTGGGAAAGGCTTCCTGGAGAAGGTACAATTTTACTAGGACTTTGAAAATGGGGAAAACAGTGGACTCTCTGTCCCATATAAAGTGGGAGAGAGTTCCAGGTTGGGCTAATGCATAGAATTCGAAAGGGAGGGAGATAAGAATGCAGTGACAACCATTTAGAGTCACAAACATTATCATCCATAATACCCATTCAATATACGTATTGTGCAAACTTCTAAAGTGGGGCACAATCCTCAAAGCCTGGGATAGTGTAATAGATAAACTAAAGACTTTTGAATTACGTTTGGGCTATTCCAGACCTGGAAGGGTTAATGATCTAATTTATTGAGCTACATTTACTTAGGTTTGAAATTCTGTCAACAAAACTGTCTAAAACTTAGACTGAACATCTTGGAAAGAAGGCAAGCTGAAAGCACAAAGAATCCTGTGAAGAAAGATCTTACAGTCCACAGAAGCTTAACATGCTGGAGAGCATCTTGTATTGTTTGGAATCATTCCATCATTAAACATAAAAGCGAAGGAGACTGTGATACACAAATGTGCTAATGCCAAATGGATACATGTATTAAAGAAGCTGCAGCCATCTGGACTCAATATGGAACCCAAAATGTGCCCATTTATCACATTATAATTCCCATACAATATTTCATAGTTGGAATTCAATGTTGATTAAAACAGGATGGTTTTGAATTTATCAGCTAGAGTTTAGACAGCATTTTAGTATTATACCATATTCACCAGAGACCAATGCTCATATTCCATTAGCTGAACCTATCATTCTCTAGCTTCATCTTCCATAGTAACATAAAGCTTACATTATGAGTATTCATCATATGCAGAACTGCGATATCAATTAGATATTATAAAACACACAGGTATTAGTGTCTCATTACTGCTCTACAAACTGTATTGTGTGTCAGCTTGCAGGTAACAGATTAAAAGGTCAATACAAATCAGGACTGTTGCCCAAATTGAAATTAGCCCACAGGGATGTTATAGATCTCCCTATCTGTTTCAGTGTAGTAGAAAATCTGTAGACATAACCATCATTGTCTTCATGTTGGAACAGGAAACAATCAACTGTGTGTATGTGTGGGAAGAACTGTGTTTTCAGGAAAGTACATCTGTGTTTAGTGAATGCGGACTCTTTCTTATTCTATCTCTTTACCCCTTCTCTGATTACCCCAGTCGTATGAGACAATTTCTGAGTGGCCAAGGTCAAGCCATTAATGTACCCAGTTGCTCTTCAACACGTAATCCTACATATGGATCCCCAGGCTACACACAGAACTTCATTGGCATTTGGTAGAATATGTGGCAGTGATAATGACAAGATTATGGAAAACCAAAATAGTAAAAGTGGAGGAGTATTGTTGATGCAAGATCAGAGAGGCCAAAACCCAGAGAAAGAAAGAATCTTTTAAAAAAAACCTATTATCCAAAGGTAAGTCCTGGATTTGCTCATGTCTGAAAAAAGAATGGGGCTGGGAACCAGGGGTTCTGAATTTGAATCCCAGCTCTGACATTTACCTAATGTGATTTTGGGCAAGTGATTTAACTACTCTGTGTCTGTTTCTTCATGTATATAATGTGATAAAACACTTGCTCTCCTTTCCCCGATGACTGTAAATCCCATGTGGGAAAGGGACTCTGTTTGACCTAATTATTTTGGATGTATGTCAGTGCTTATCACCATGCTCTGCACATAATAAGCACCTCACAAATATCACTGTTATCATTATTATGAAGAGCAGAGGTTACCAGTAAGAAGAACAGACAGTGACATAGTATGTAAACGGACGTGTTCTTGAATTACACGCTTTGGCTGAGCAGTTTGGAATCATGGGCTCATACTAGTTGAATCAATAGAACAAGCATAAAGCAATTTAGTTTTCAGGGAAGTAAGGCCAGCTCAATGGGATAGCTTGTGGAAGACACAGAAATCCCTTCTACACTTTCACACACTACATCCTTATAGCTCTCAAATTAAAATGTCTTAAAACTGGAGTTACTTCTCATTCACTGAGCCTGCACCAAGCAAGTAGGGTGTTTTTTACCTATATATATATATAAGGATCTCCATGAGACAGTGTTTTCTTTTCTGACAGAAGAAAAGTTGGGGACCCCAAATATACCTATTTAGATTCTAACATGAAAGATACCCCACCATTGAAACATATTGCATTGAGTGGATAAAACACACATCACTTCACCTTATGCTTTATTCATCTTAGTCTACGGTGTCTCTCATTGGATTGCAGGGGCCTCAGAGGCAGTGTCCACGCCACTTACTTCTCTCCCATGCTCTAATTAGACAATCATTCCCATTTACTTCAGTACACCTGCCTGGCTCCCATGCAATTCATTTGGAGAGGAACAGAGCCTTCAAGATGCCTCTTTCCGTACCCCAAATTTGTCCCATTACCCCATCACCAACCCAAATAGCCTTAAGAGAGTACTGGAGTCCAGCCATTTAGTAACAACGAGGATACAGCTGCCAACACCTTTGGGCCACAGCTGTCGGTCAGACTCTCAGGCCCATGAAAGGACTTGTGGGGAGGTCCAAACAAATGCAAAAACTGCTCTGCTGCAGGTCTCCAGATGCTCTAGAAATATTACTATAACTTCAAAGTAGGTGAACTTGAAAATTTGGGGTCCATTCTAAAAGCATAGCCAGGTGAAAAGTCTAAGCAGGTATGCGGTATACTTTGAGAGCTTTTAGATGTCATCAGTTCTGCAGTTCAGGAAGAATATCTAGGAATCTAATAGTACCCCTATGTCAGAACAGAAAATATCTTCTTTGGCCTCAAAGACGTATAATCAAAACTAAAGCATATTTAGGAGGTATGAATTATTTATTTGAAACTGCAAGCCAGTTGTGGGCAGGGAACAGGTCTACGATGTCATATTCTCCCAAGCACTTAAGCACACAATAAGCACTCAAGAAATATCATTGATGATGATGATGATGGTTCATCTGTATAATTGCCTGCATAGGCCCCATACTAATCCCAACATTTTAATATCCAAAAATAAAAAGAGTACTCATAGTCAAATTTTTCATGGTGAAAGGAAAGAGGAGAGGATTGGAAAGAAAAAAAAATATATTGCAAGGAAATTCATCTTATCACCATTTCAAATAGGTGTACAATCAGTTCTCATATGTTAGCTCCCTGTGTGTATGAACACAGATGCGTGCACACACACAGATGTATGAGCACACACCCCCACACCCACCCCTTCCAGCCTTCCAGCCTTTCTCCCCTACTTACTTTTTAACAAATTTTAAAGTCCTGATGATACTCCATCTTAACAAGGATGATGAAGAGTCAACTTCGCTATCAGTGTACAATTTCATCTGTAAGTTGGCACAGCAAAAGCCGAGGAATGAAACACCCCAAGGATTAATACAAAAGTTATGGGCTGGGAGACAAATGATCAGTCCCAATGCCGGCGAGGAAGGAGAGTTATGTGTAGAGACGCTCCTCTTTTCTAAAAGAAAGCATTCCATCTTTGAGACACTTTTTTCAGAGAAGTTGATATGAAGCCACATAATCCCTGACTAAAAACAAAGGAATCATTAAAGGTGTCAAAAGAATCAGTGAAACAGAGAACTGGGGAGAAAAGCAGAGAGGTGAGTTGCACAGAAGACCCAGCAAAGGCAAAGATAAATAGAGAGAGCCTGAACTGATCCCTGGTGGGATCTTTGCAATCCAAGAGAAATATGGTAGGGCAAATTTAATACTTGGGGTCTGAGTCAGAGAATAGAGAGATTGTGATGGGAGAAATTCAGAGGTAGAGAGTAGGACCAAGTGTATGAAGGTCTCTAAGAATGATGAGTATTTAGATAATGATCCAGATATATCTGTCTAAATGTATACTTGGAAACAAAATCACCAAAGGTATTTTTTTTAAAGCAATGAGCCAGATGAATGGGGTACCCAATGGGCCAAATGCAGAACTAGGCTTTGTCACAGCCTGCATTTGGGCCCCAGATCATGACTAGGCTCTCTCTTCCCATCTTCAAAGTCCTACCCACTGAAAGCCTATCTCCTCCAGCAAGTCTTCCCTCACTAACTTCTCATCTCCCTAACCTATTCACCCTTCTATGTCATTGTGTTCTTGTCTCCTATATTTTGGTATTCCACCCCACCCACAGAGCACTTGTGTACAAATCTTTACTCTCT
This sequence comes from Ornithorhynchus anatinus, assembly GCF_004115215.2. Classification (NCBI taxonomy): domain Eukaryota; kingdom Metazoa; phylum Chordata; class Mammalia; order Monotremata; family Ornithorhynchidae; genus Ornithorhynchus; species Ornithorhynchus anatinus. The sequence continues at coordinate 33,676,667 of NC_041745.1, forward strand.
GCTATCTCCCCATCTGTAATGTATGTTAGTGTCCCCCACTAGACTCTAAGCTCCTTTCAGTACCTACTAACTGTAATAAATTGTACTCTCCCAAGGGCTTAGTAAGCACTCAATAAATACAATTGATTGATTGGGCTTTGGCTCAAGGCTCTCTTCCATTGCCCCAATTTCCTCAGTTGTAACTTAAAAAGTGCTACCTTATAATGATCTTGTTGAGGAAGTAAATTTACTGTGACTGAAACTCTGAAAACCTTGGATAGGAAATTGTGCTTGGGTACATATCCTCCTGATCCCAGAGGGAAATGAGTAGCCCTATCCACCAAGTCCATTCCAGGTCAGAGGGAGTGAAGGGACATGCCAAACTGGAAAGAGAATCAGGCAGACAACCCCACCTTAGATTTCCCACCTTGGCCCCCTAATGGAGCAGTGTGGTTTAGTAGAAAGAGCACAGCACTCGGAGCCAGAGGCTCTGGGTTCTAATCCTGACTCTGCCACTTGTCTGCTGCATGAATGACCTTGGACAAGTCACTTAAACTTGTCTGGACTCACATTTCCTCAACTGTAAAATGGGGATTCGATATCTGTTCTCCCTTCCGCGTAGACTGTGTAACATGGATTTTAATAATAATTACAATAATAATGATGGTATTTGTTAAGTGCTTACTATGCATCAAACACGGTTCTAAGCACTGGGGTAGATACAAGCTAATCAGGTGGGACACACTCCCCATCCCACATGGGTCTCCCAGTCTTAATACCCACTTTACAGATGAGGTAACTGAGGCACTGAGAAGTTACAAGGTCACATAGCAGACAATGGGTGGATCCAGGATTAGAACCAAAGTCCTTCTGACTCATAAGGCCTTATTATCTTGTATCTATACCAACACTTAGTATAGTGTCCGGTTCATAGTAAGCACTTAACAAGTACCAAAAAAAAAAAACAAAGTACTAGATTTAGGTTGGGGAGAGGGTGATTTAAGAATTCACTTTGTCATCACATTGCTGGAGCACGTAGACTCTAAGCCCGTCAAAGAGCAGGGACTGAATCTGTTATCAATTTGTACATTCCAATCACTTAGTACAGTGCACATAGTAAGCGCTCAATAAATACTATTGAATGAATGAACTACCATCTTTTCCACCATAGCACTTATATACATATCTTTATATACCACTGCTTCTTACTACCTAATTTATTTCAGTGCCTGTTAATTCTACTGTATGATCAGCTCCTTAATGGCAGGCAATCGGAGTTACCAACACAGTCGCTCAAGAGCTTAGAACAGAGCTTTGCCCAGAACAAATGTTCAAAAATTACTCGTGCTGGATCAATATCAAAAATATTGAGTGTCTACTGAGGGCACAACACTGGACTAAGTGCTTGAAGGACATACCAAAGGCATAGAATACATGAACCCAGCCCTCAAGGAGTTTATGAACAAATGGGAAAAACAATAGACCTAGGAAAAAATGAATGCATGTCTTCATTCAAAAGAGCAAAAGAGTACACATAAATAATATACTTAGTAATAATCACATTCATCATTAAAATCTCAAACTCCTAGGAAAATCACTTTCTTCACCAAGTCCACATCTTTTGACAAAGAAAAGGATTCAGTGTTTATTATTAAGTGCCATCGAGTCGCCTCCGATTCATAGCAACTCCATGGATGTACTTTCTTCAGAATGTCCTGTCCTCTGCCATAATCCGCAACCTTTCTAACGTTCTTCAGTTATCGTTGCTATGGTCTCTATCCATTTAGCTGCTGGCCTACCTCTTCCATGTTTTCCCTGGACTTTAGCTAGTATTAGTGTTTCTCCAGAGAATTAGTCCTGCTGATTGTGTGTCCAAAATGTGCTAATCTATCGAGTCATTTGGCCTTCCAAAGACCGCTTTGGCTTAATTTGCTCCAAAATCCATTTGTTTGTTTTTAGGGCAGTGCATGGTATTTGCAAAAGCCTTCTCCAACACCACATTTCAAAAGAATCGGTGTTCTTTCTATTCTGTTTTTTCACCATCAGGCTTTTGCATCCATGCATTGTCACTGGAAACAGCATAGAATTGACAATTTATATTTTTGTGGCAATTGTTACATCAGCACACTTCATGACTTTTTCCAGGCAAGTCTTCTAAAATTAATCTTCAGGGTATTTCTTGACTACTAGCCAGTATAATTACGATTAAGATTGAGGATAAAAATGCATTTTGTGCTTTTGGTATTTCTTAGATTGTGAAGCGCATACCAGGTAGGCACTAGGTCTGATTTTGTAAGTACCCCATAGCTTAGCACAAGGACCTTGACACATGATATCATTTAATGAATATCATTATTATTATTTTTGATAGGCCGTTTTGAAATAAGCAAAAACTATAAGGTTGTTGTGGGCAGGGAATGTTCTTGCTTTATTGTGTCATACTCTACAAAGAGCTTAGTATAGTGTCAAGCACACAGTAAATGCTCAAAAAATATGATCGATTGATTCACTTGCAGCTAACTCTTATGTAATGGAGGAAAAGGAAATGTGGAAACAATGGCAAAAACATGACTTGAAAAGAACCCCCTTGACACAATGAAGTGAACAATTGCTGCTCATTGATGGTCCAAGGAACTCACTCCTTGCTATAAGGGACATTAGAGCAAACCATTGAGAAGCATCACTATTGGGCAAAAAATGTGATTAAGATAATATAGAATCTTTTTCTCCTAACTACATATGTGATACAGGAAAGAGTCACAGTATAGACACTTAGGCTCCTTTCTTTTCATGGGGCTTACTTTGATGTAGATTTTAGTCAAAACCTGGGATAAGTATGGTATTTTTCTGTAGCAATGATAAAATGTCAGTGTCAATCATCTACTGTGCTTAAAAGGTATCTTCTATTGACTGACAACTTTTAAACCAATACTAAATTGCCTAAGGAACTACTGAGACACCAGACTTCACAGTAAGAATGTCATTTAGGAACTCCACAGGGCTACTGTGTTCTTTCCATTTAACACGTGTAAGTGAGTGATCCCACAAAGCAGCTATACAAAAATCTCATCCTTATTCTATCTCTTTCATTATTTCTTCTACCGCTCCAGAGAATCATGGTCACTCCACCTGCCTGATCTCTTTTTATTGTCCCTAGGAATCCCAGAAGGCCAAATTTTGCCCTTGAGTAGAAAATGGAGCCAACAAGATTGGCCAGTTTGTTTCTGAGGCTGCGTTCATCTTTAGCAATGGTGTTTGCTCTCTAAGCAGCTATCCATTCATCCATTTTGATACTGTACAATTTGATATTCAGTTTTTTGGGGTAATTTTCTTAGTCTTGCTTAATACATTACAGGCACTGTACTAAGCCCTGGGGTAGATACAAAATAATAAGGCTGGACACAGTCAGATGGGGCTCAGAGTCTAAGTTGGAAGGAAGAAGATTTAATCCCCATTTTACAAAGGAGGTAACTGAGGCATAGAGAAGATAAATGACTTACCTAAAATCACAGAGTGGTGGAGGCAGCATTAGAACCCAAGTCCTCTGACTTCCAGGCCCATTCATTTATTCATTCAATTGTATTTACTGAGTGCTTAATGTGTGCAGAGCACTGTACTAAGTGCTTGGAAAGTACAATGGTCCTTCCACTAGGCAACATTGCTTCAGTTAATCTGTTTCCTTCTGTTACTGATTCAGCATCTAATCTTTTCATCCCATTTTTTAAAGTCTCCATTCCTGCTGCCGATGCCTTTAGCTCAAGGTGGTAACCAAGCTTTATAGGGGTCCGGGCGCTAAACACATGATGGCTCAAAGGCAAGGGATTTGACTCTTCAGGAACATGCTTCAGGTTCTGCAGATTTCTGCAAAATTTCACCAGGACCTTGGTAATGCACATAATGTACATTATGTGCAAATGATAATTGAGTGTCTGGTATCCTTGAGTGCGGTCGGTGCCCATACTATTCACTGAGGGAATAAGGTCGTAAACAAGAATCAGCAAATTATGAAATGGAAGTGGATCAGAGTGGGCAAAAAATAAATCACCTTAAAAATGATTCCCATATTTCACATAGCAACTTGAATATTCCTTTTTTTAATGGAATTTGTTATACTCTTATTATATGTTAAGCTCTGTTCTAAGCTCTAGAGTAGATACAAGTCAAACAGGTTGGGCACAATTCCTGTTCCACATGGGGCTCATCGTATAAGTATTGAATCCCCATTTTCCAGCTGAGGAAGTTGAGGCATGAAGAAATGTAGTGACTTCCCCACAGTCACAGAAGCAGGAAAGAGCTGGGATTACAATCCAGGTCCTCAGGCCGCTCATCTAGGCTGTTTCTTTTTCCACTAGGCCGTGCTGCTACCTTCTGTGAATAAAGTCCTGATCTTGTTCTGTTTTTCCTACTTTCCTTTCCTTCTGTATATGTGGGATCACCTAGAGGAACACTTTTATGTACCCTCATACAAATAAAATGTAGTATTTTTCCTTCACTATCCAACTCACCTAAGCACTTGGATGGTAATAGTAGTGGGATTTATTAAGCACTGAGAAAGATGCTATTCACTTCTCAACCCCCACCATCCATCCCATAGAACAAATGTGCATCTCTTTATACTCTTTTGCTTCCTCCAAACTATAGTTTATATTAGTGTCTGTTGATGATGTTGGTATTTGTTAAGCACTTACTATGTGCAGAGCACTCTTCTAAGTGCTGGGGAGATACAGGGTAATCATGTTGACCCACGTGAGGCTCACAATTAATCCCCATTTTCCAGATGAAGTAACTGAGGCACAGATAAGTGAAGTGACTTGTGCTTAGTTGAAGTCTTCTTTAGGACGAGGATCATGTCTCTGCTAACTCTGTTGTACTCTCCAAAGCCCTTATTTAGTTCAATTCTCTGAGCAGAATAAGCACTTAATAAATATTATTGATTTGATGAGTTTTCATTTGAGTGAAGACAGTGAGGCAATTAATTTCTAAAATTAATCCAGTACAACCACGGAAGCACATTCCTCTTGTACAACATGATTTGCAGATCCTCTTGCAAGTTTCTTTTTCAGGACATTAATAATAATAATAATAATGTTGGTATTTGTTAAGCGCTTACTATGTGCCGAGCACTGTTCTAAGCGCTGGGGTAGACACAGGGGAATCAGGTTGTCCCACATGGGGCTCACAGTCTTAATCCCCATTTTCCAGATGAGGGAACTGAGGCACCGAGAAGTTAAGTGACTTGCCCCAAGTCACACAGCTGACAAGTGGCCGAGCTGGAATTCGAACCCATGACCTCTGACTCCAAAGCCCAGGCTCTTTCCACTGAGCCATGCTGCTTCTCAGCCACGCTGCTTCTTGGGGCTCCTATCTTTCCTGGACAAATCTGGAAATCTGATTTCTGGGTGTCTTCAGGATATGGTGGCTTCTAGCCTAGTTTTCCTCCTGGACATAAGGAAGGGAGGGTTGGGGAGTGGATTCAGCAAGTGGGAGAGAAGGAATAGATGAGACCTGGTTAAGAGCTGTGTAATGGTCATCTTGCTTCTGCCATCCCTTTTAAGCCTGAAGCTTCTGGTTTACTGCTGCCAGGTATATGCTCAGACTAATTAAAGATGTTACTATCATCAGTAATGTTTTGGCAAAGAGTTTCTTTTAGTATGTGAGAATAATGTGTGTATTTATTTATGTGCGTATTTATTCTATTTATTGAGCACTGACCGTGCTTGGGAGAGCACAAAACGGAGTTGGAAGGCACATTCCCTGCCCATAAGGAGCTTACAGTCTAGACACTACATGCTAAGGCTACCAACTGCTGCCATCGATGGTGATAACACTTCACATTTTTGAAGTCATCTAACATATTAAGCAACTTTATTAATTTGAAAAGACCAGAAAAGAGTTTGTCTTGTCTGCCTTTTCTATAGTAGACAGCCGTTGTTCATTATTTTGGGTTTTCTAGTAGGAATTCTCATATGTTGAGTGGCTAGCTCAATGGCCAGGAATCTACTCTTCTTGAAGCCCTCAAAAATCAAATTGGATCATCTCCAACATCATTTTCAATATTGTTCTCACAGGCCTGCCATGAGGCTGCCATCATTTTTCAAGGCAACCGCTTCCCTTTCTGGTAGGGTGACCACATGTGATGGTCTAGCTGGGATAGTCCCAGAATTTATAGGTTGTCTGGGACATCATTAGAAAGGTAGATAAATATGTTGAAATTAGCATTGAGCGAGGATTCAGTTCATTTAGCTTAGATTCTTTGAAATTTTGGGATTTGTCATATGGAGATCCCAGAATCCCTTTCACCTGTACCCTCAATCATCAAATGGGAAGGGGCAGGTCTGTAAACTTGAAATTGTATCCTAGTGGTCCTCTTTTTTTAAAAAAATGACATGATCAGTTTGCAATCTCCTCACCCTTTCCGCGTTCTATTCACTAGGTAAAGAAAACACAAGTGTGCACCCCATGCTCCCCTCAAACATAAATTCTTATTCAACCAAAGAGAATCTACAGGAAAAGACAGAATATATTCAGTTTGGGCTGCTGCCCTTGCTCTATTCTACTGTATTTTGAGGATTTTTTTTTGGCAGGAGAGTCAATGCAGATCAACAAATCACCACTGCAGCCTACTTCCACATATCTTTGCCCTACATGGGTCTAAATTTATAAACCCTTCAAATTACGGGAGACTCAGAATCAATATTTAATAAAAATCATTAATGAAGACCAGCTTTTCTCAAATTTATGTCCCTAAAGTTTATATCTGGCCAAGAATGACAAATCCAGTTATTTTCCTTCTTATCCTGTGCTAATCAAAGCTGGGCATTTTCAAGAAAGAATAAAGAATCCCCAACCACTAGAACGCATTCTGAATGATTCATTTACTTCATAAACAAATGGTAGATTAACTTCATTAATGCCTCCTTTACTCAGTTTCTCAGTGCATGCCATGCAAAATAGCTAGAAAAGTAAATGTCTCTTACTTCTAATTAATTTTGATATTTTAAGAATAAAAATATCTCTCATTTGTATCTGCAATTCAGAAAAGTCAGTGACCATGTAGTATAACTGAATAGCTTTAACTAATTAATGAAGAAAAACAATACCTACTTGGCCAGATTAAGTCATGCATGGTTCCAGTAATTAATGGAATCATAAAGTATTTAGAATGTTTGACCAGCGTCAGAAAATTAGCATTTTTCTCTGATTGTTAAATTTGGTCTCATTTCTATTTGGTAAAGGGTGAATTTTATATTCAGTGCTGCACACATCAATACCATTCAATATTTCATATTATCTTTTATTTTCATTTAGTCTGCCTTCATTTCAGTAATGCAACTTCTTTTCTCCAGATACACACACACGTGTGCACACATACACACACACACACACACAAAACCTACATTTAGAAAGACTTTTGGCTGTATTGTGGATATTTTGGGTTAATAGTCATTGCTTTTTAATATATTTCAGTGTATTAAACGGAGGTAAATAAAAATGACAAAAGGAAAATAAAGTAATTCTTTTTTCATAATATTGATTTTTTGAAATTAATGATTACAACAGGGATGTTGGCATGTCGGGCAGCAAACAGATCGAAGATCATGAATGTTAAATCTAAGTTATAGGGTTCTGTACTGAACTGTGAAATAAGTCAACTTTTTCAGATAATGAAAAGGAAAAAAAATGTTTGCAGAGTACATTTTTCTTACAGTGCATCATCACAAAGCACACAGTCTTTTCATCCTACTCCTTCATTTTTCCCCTGTAGTTAGGGACAGAGATTTACATGACTGAAGGAAACGCTGAACTTAAAGTCCAGCAAGAATTCTGTGAAACCCATAATTGTGAAACAGAAATTGGCACTACCACTTGCATTTGAAATGCTAGTAATCAGAGGAGATCATCAGACAAAAATACCTTGTTTTTGAGAGGTCAACTTCAAATACAGAACAGTTACCAGGACATGTTAGTGGAATAAGTTCATTAACAAAACAGGTACACTAGTAAGATTTGGTATATTGGCACAGAACAGGAAATTAAAACAGGAAATCAACCCGAGTAATTGTACGTAAGTTCTTAGTAGGGTGCTCTGCACATAGTGCTCAATAAGTATCACTGATTGATCTTAGGCTATTTACAGTGTCAAACACCATCCTATCTCTTACCTAATCCATACATACAAAAATAAATGCCCTTGACTTTTTCACCAATTTTCCTCTAGATAAAATGGAGAATGTTTATATTTACCTTTCAGATCCATGAAATGGAGAAAAATTGCCTACTTTGTGTGATCTGGAAAGTAGGTGTACTGCGTTTGCAGAAGTAGCAGTGGTGATGTCAAGATGTCAGCTGGACATTCTCTGAAAATCACGCCCAAGTTCCTAATTAGGACTTTATTTTAAGCATCTATTTTGAGAAATAATAATAGTGATAATAATTGTATTTATTAGACACTTATTTTATGCAAAGCACTGTACTTAATACTGAGGTAGGAACAAGATAATCAGGTTGGACACAGCCCCTGTCATTCATTCAATCATTCATTCAATCATATTTATTAAGGGCTTACAGTGTGCAGAGTACTGTACTAAGTGCTTGGGAAAGTGCAATACAGCAAAAAAAAGTGACAATCCCTGCCCAGATTGAGCTCACAGTCTAGGGGTGGGAGACAGACATCAATACAAATAAAGAGACATAAATACAAATAAATAAAATTACATAAAAATAAATAAATAAAATTTGCTGTGGGCCTGGAAGGGGGGAAGAGCAAAGGGAACAAATCAGGGTGACATAGAAGGCAGTCGGAGAAGAAGGAAAATGGGGCTTAGTCTGGGAAGGCCTCTTAGAGGAGATGTGACTTCAGAAAGGCTTGGAAGCCAGGGAGAGTCATTTCTGGCAGATTTGAGGAGGAAGGGCGTTCCAGAGTAGAGGCAGAGCGTGGGCCAGGGGTCAGCTGTGAGACAGGCAAGATCGAGGCACAGTGAGAAGGTTAGTACCAGAGAAGCGAAGTATGCGGGTTGGGTTGTAGGAGAGAAGCAAGGTGAGGTAGGAGGGGGTAAGGTGATGGAGTGTTTTAAAGCCAAGAGTGAAGAGTTTGTTCACCAAACTTTGTTAACGAAGTACCAGGAAATATACAATTACATAAAAATAATCCTGCTTTTTCAATAAGCTTTTTCTCCTACTTCAGATTTACTTGATATTTGAAGGGACAGGTTAATATTAACTTTTTTAACCTAAACCAGTACATCTTTCAAGTCTCCAAAAACATTATTTTTATTGATACTTTGGAGGTAAATATAAAGACACCCAAAATATTAACAGCCCTACCAATTTCTTTAAAAAGTAAATACTGAACAGTTTTACAGCAGCCTAGAAGTTACAAACAGGAAAAATGTGTCAGTTGATTTTCATTTTAATAAAGTTTTCATTTTTAAGATGACATCGATATGTTCTTTCAGCTATAGCTGTTCCTAACCTAAAATAAGGGTATTTCAATTAAGTATTTACCATATGAACAATAACACTCTTAGCACCGAGATTTCATTCTCAAAACCAGCATCAGAATAAAGGGTGTTGGATTAAGGGTCCTATGTTGTTAAGCAGAAATCACTTCTGCTCAAATTTGAATTTAGTGAATTCTGCTGGTAAGAAAGCCTGGCCTTTCCTTCCTCATCCTTCATTTTCCCATAGGGTTCTGTGATTCTCCCCACAAATCTGGCTCCTCCCCATCTACTAATGCCCCATTCATTTGAAGAGGATTACGGTAAATTTGGGTTTCCATTTAGCAAACAACTGCTGCCTATTCTTTATCGACACCCGGGAAGGGAATGTGACTATTTATTATTGTATTATGCTTTCCCAAGTGCTAAATACAAGTGCTCTGCCCATAGTAAGCACTCAATAAATATGACTGAATGAATGAATGGAAATACTACCTGCCCAAACCAGCACCTCTGATGCTAATACATACTGGATCCATTCTCAAAGTTGCTAGTATGCCAGTGTCTATATGACTTCATTAATATTTACTCAAAACCTACTGGTGACAGAATACAGACACCTTCTGTCAAGTGTTACGCAGGAAAATGAGGTACGATTCTTGCCTTCAAGAAATTTACAGTCTAATAGGATACTGGACATACTATTCAAAAGAATTCGGTACCAACTAGAAATTTAGAGACTGCAGAGAAAATGGTGACCCTTCCAGTATTTCCTGAGTTCCTTCTTTTCACAGAGTTCTAAACTGGGCACTTGGGAACATTTTATTAGAAGTAAAAGACACACCCCTGAAGGTAACTCTAAAGGTAACCCTAAAGGAGTTTATAATCTAATGGATTATAACCTCTAATGAACCATATCCTATTCAGAAATGAAGTGTGTTCCCTTTTCCCCTCAGTTCAGTTAATTCACTGTGAATGAGGTGGAGTAAGTTATCTTGGGAGTCAACACTTGATTTCTCTTTGACAATAACGGGGAGTCAAAAGGCATTTCAGATGTGGTAGCTTTATTGATTAAAGCCAGTAAAGGAGATAATAGCTAACCTGAGGGTCATTGGGTTAGCCTCTTCTTTCACCTGAGTGTTTTGTCTTCCATGCCACCGGAAGGCCTAGGAAATAAGAATGGAGAGAAAAGGAATGAAGAGGTAAGGAGAGAGAATAAATAGAAGGAAGGGAGAATGGAGAGAGAGAGGTTAAAAGGAAAGAAGGAAAAGAGAAGTAGCATTCAGAGGCACTTCAGTGAATCATGGCCAATTCCAAACATATATTTGAGCTGCAATTAAGGTTGCTCTGTCTCATCCCAACCAGCTGGACAGATTTCACTGATGTCTGGGAACTGGGAGTGGGGTGGGTTCAGCTCAGACAAGATTTCAGCAGGCTGGGAAGTATAACAAATCTTCCCAATTTGTATCTCTCTTTCATTCCAATCCCAAAGCTACTTTCCTGGCAAGAGGGGCCCTTGAACTCATAAATGAGACTAGTCATTTATTGCCAAGAAAAAGACATGCAGAGTTTCATCCCACATGACTAGTAAGTACAGTAATGTAAATATAAATATCTAAATAGTACCCATTTTACAGATATACTAGAAAAACTTTCATTATAAACTCTAATCTCCTCTAGATCTCTTAGGTAACTTTCTCATCCACTCTGATTTTACCTTTTTATTTTTCCAGTAGGCAAAAAAGCTGTAAATTAATCATGAGGAGAATGCATCCCCTCAGCTAAGCCCCCTTTCCCCCCCTTTCCCTCTGCTCCTCCTCCTCTCCCTTCCCCTCCCCTAGCACTGTGCTCGTCTGCTCATTTGTCTATATTTTTATTACCCTATTTATTTTGTTAATGAGATGTACATCCCCTTGATTCCATTTATTGCTATTGTTTTTGTCTGTCTGCCCCGATTAGACTGTAAGCCCGTCAGTGGGCAGGGATTGTCTCTATCTGTTGCCGATTTGTACATTCCAAGCACTTAGTACAGTGCTCTGCACATAGTAAGCACTCAATAAATACTATTGAATGAATGAATTGGCACAATTCTGCCATTAATACTAAGCGTGGTAAATCAAGCCAACTAACTCTCTCTCCTGCCCAGAATTCAAGATTCTATTCCCAACCTCCACTCTGATAAAGACATGATTTGTGATATCTGAACCTAAAATTAGTGAGTCTTCAGTGAGCACGAGTTACTTTAATGAAGGTATCTTAGAAAATCACTTTGGATACCAGGCTTCCACTTCGGTTTTAGAGCATGTGGGTGAGTTGAAAGGGATAAATATAGTTCTGGATCTTTCTCTAGGCACTGACATCATGGATTTCATAGTCTTAGTTTAACTCTGAAAAGTGGATGAACTGCTTTTCATGACAGGACTAAATGGAAAATGACTAAATGTCTTGAAAAGGTAAATCATTTCATAACTGCTAAATATAATTATTAGTCATCTTCAGGAATAACTGGAATCAACCACCTTTTGGTAGACATCAGGAAAGACATTTTTATAAGTTCTTAAATACTTTTAGGTTTTAGATGAGTTAGTAATGTGTGAGGAAAATACTTTCCTTTTGGATTAACATTTGCCCATTTAGGTTTTACGATGGAACCAGAAAAGACAGACAAATGAAATGTGTACCACAGAAGGCTGAGAAGATTGAAAATAGCAGTTTTTGAAGGGAAAAGATTAATATGTGATTGAGAGGTTAATGATGATGATGATGATGGTATTTGTCAAGTGCTTATTATGTGCAGGGAGCTCAACACAGTGGGAGAAAGTTAGGAATGGTGGAACCAGGATCCCCTTACTCCCAGTCCCATACTCTGCTTTAATAATAATAATAATAATAATAATTGTGTAAGCAATTATGTGCCAAGCACACAACTATGTGCCAAGCACTGTACTAAGAGCTGGGTTGAAAATAAGTAGATCGGGTTAGACACAGTCCCTGTCCCTTTTAGGGCTCACAGTCTTCATCCCCATTTTACTGATGAGGGCACTGAGGCCCAGAGAAGTGAAGTGATTTGCTTAAGGCCACACAGCAGACAAGTGGCAGAGGCGGGATTAGAATCCATGCCCTTCTGACTCCCACGCCTGTGTCCTATCCACTAGGCTGTACTGTTTTCTATAGATTAAACTAGTTAACTAGGATTTCTTTCCAGAAAACTGTTTATCATCTCCATATCCTTTGACAATATGCTAATGATAATAATCATGGTATTTATTAAGCACTTACTATATGCCAAGCACTGCATTTTTTATGGTATTTGTTAAGCACTTACTGTGTGTCAGACACTGTTCTAAGTTAATCAGGCAAGATACAGTAAGTGTCTCACAGGGGCTCAAAGTCTAGCCAAGAGGGAGAACTGAGGCACAGAAAAGTGAAATGACTTGCTCAAGATCTCACAGCAGACAAGTGGTGTAGCTGGTTTTATAAGTCAGGCCTTCTGACTCCTAGGCCCATGCTCTACCCATTAGGGTAGTCACTGGGGTATTCAGCATTAGTATAGATAGTATGCAATCAGATCAGATGCAGTTTTCCATCATTTGAGGTTCTCAGTCTAGGAGGAAGTAGAACAGGCATTAAATTTCCATCTTGCAGATGGGGAAACTGAGGACCAGTGAAGTGAAGCTACTTGCCCAGGGGCAGATAGCAGGCTAGGAGCAGAGCTGGGTTAAAACCCCCGTCCTCTAACTACCAAGTCTGAGTTCTTTCTACTGGGCCTCACTGCTTCCCAATAGGAAAAGGAATCAGCAGATGCTAGCACCCACAGTTATGATGACTCTTCACTCTCTAGCCATTCACTCACCTAAGAGCCCTAGTTCACATCGACCAAAATGGTGGCATCCACTAGCCCTTGGGCTCAGATCCTAAACTGACCTCTCTTGGTGAAATAGTCCAACTGTGCACTGGAACTGATAACCTAAGGAGAAAAGGTTCTCTATTGTATAACAAATCTCCTGAACCATTCATTCCACCACTTGACAACTTTCATTGTATTTCAATGCAAATGAGTCACTGTTCAATACTCCCGCTAACTGCATGTCTCAGAGCATTTCTCAGATGGCTGAGCCACTACATGAAAGAGGAATTTGAATTTCACATTGCAACAAACAAACATTCGAGTGTAAGTTTGAGTTTCCCTCTAAATGAAAAACAGGTTATTCTAGGAAAATGGCTTTAAATAAGTTTAGGTATATCCTGTGAAAGACCATTCCTAAAGGGATATATGAAACTAAAATTATAGGTTATGTTCTCCAAAAATATCTAACTAGCTTGATAGTAGTTGCTCAATTTTCTTTCTGTAAATTCCTCCAAATTGTGTAAGTTTTCCATCAGGCACAAGTCTAGGCTTGTACTTAGTAAAATGACCATGTGTTAAATGGGCCAGTAAAATGGTGACCAAATGCACTCAAAATGACTGGATAAGTAGAGGCATGTGAGGTCACATGGGTCATCAATCAATCAATCTAGCAACGTATAGTACTCACTGAGAATTACCCCCTCCTTAACTTGTTTCAGAACCACTGTGGTCTCCTTCTAGGTCACTCTGAGTACAGCCAACACTTCTGAGACAAGGAATTCAGTGACAGAAGCCATGATGGAATCAGAGTTGACTCTGAAGAAAAAAAAATTGACAGAGAGGCTTCTGTTGCCACATCCATTCCAATATGAGTCTGTTGTGGGCAGGGATTGTCTCTATTTGTTGTTGAATTGTACTTCCCAAGCACTCTGCACAGAGTAAATCCTCAATAAATACAACTGAATGAATGAATCAGGGCATAGACCAGCCAAAAATCTGGACTATATGGCATAAAACACAAAAACTGGCCACCTTAGTAATAATGGCCTGCTATCAACAGATAATATTTGTTTTATTTACAAAACTGGGTATTATTTAGTCTGAGATAAAATGGGAAGACTGCTTCTTTCCACCTGTGTGCAAAGTTGCTGTAGCCTGTACTATATTAAACTGTAAAAGGACAATACTATTTAGGAGAACTGGGGTAAAGTTCTGAATATTTAGTCAAGTCATAGTTTCAAAAAGACCTGTGCGATTTTGGATCTGTGCCTTTATTTATTATGAGGTCTCTCTCCCCCTCCTAGACTCTAAGCTCACTGTTAGCAGAGAACGTGTCTACCAACTCTGCTGTACTGAACTTTTCCAAGAGCTTAGTATGGTGCTTTGCATACAGTAAGTGCTTAATAAATCCCCTTGATTGACCGATGGAACACGTCAATCCAACTATCTCAGTCAATTAATTGCTTAAGCTGAACACCTCTTTCATGGATAGATAGAGCACTCTAAAATAAGCACTTGGGAGAGTACAGTAGAGTTTGCAAGCACAATCCCTGCCCTCAAAGGCTTACAACCAAGGCGTGGGATGGACACAGACACTGAAATAATTTATAGAGAGGAGGAAGAAGGAGAGAATATGCATATGAGTTAGTATTTAAATAGGTTATGTAAATCAATAAGTATAAACATGCTATGGGTGTTTGTAAGTACACAGTCTCTTCTTCACCCAGACAGAGTTTGGGTAGATTGTCCAGTTTTCTCCTTCGCACCTCCTGCTGTCTACCTTTCTGCTACTTCACTACCTAGTCGGGGGTGGAAGGACTCTCAGCCAGAAAGAAAGTTAAACTTTATTTGTCAATTTTGACATCTCTAAGAAGCTCTGGTAAAGGGCTCAGTCTAAGACTGTAAGCTTTTCGTGGGCAGGAAACACAGCTACCAACTCTGTTGCATCATGCTTTCCCAAATGCTCTGCATGCAGTAAACACTCCATAAATACCACTGATTGATTGACCGATTGACTTAAGAGGAGGTTGAAATCAGCTGTTAAAATGAGGTTCTGAATTATCTTTGAAACCCAAATTCTTCCTTTGATGATGAAGATTTATTCTAATATACTTTTTGATTGGGATTCAATTGAATAGTCCACTGCAAATAGCTAGGAAAGGAAACACATGCCATTAATTCTCATATGCACAAGCGGCATAGCTTGGAAGATAGAGCACAGGCCTGGGAGGCTGAGTACATGAGTTCTGCTGTGTGACCTTGGATTAGTCATTTAACTTGTATTGTAGCATAATTTCTTTTTCTACAAAATGGGGAGAAATACCTGATCTTCCTCCTACTTTGTCTGTGTGCCCCATGAGGGACAGGAACTATATCCGACTTGATTAACTTGCACATACCCCAGTGCTTAGTGCAAAGAAAGGACTTAACAAATCTTATTTATTAAAATTTTCCCAAAGATTTGTTTTGTCCATTGTTCTTCTCCAGGAATAGTAAGAATGATTCAATTGTTCCCTAAACTACTTTTCCCAGTTAAATGGACTTAATTCTGTCCCAGTGGTATGGTTTCTAGGAAACCTCTGCAGCAGAAGGTGAAAATGGTCCTAGCACAGAAAGGCGTGAACTTACAGTGCTCTCATATGTTTTAATATTTCAAGTTAAAGGTGTGTACTATAAGGAAATCAAAGTTGAGTTGTGAGAATGATCATTGTGAAGAAGCCAGGTTCTATTAGATTGTTAGCTCCTGAAGGCAAAAATCATGTCTTGCAACTACACTATACTCTCCTAAGCGTTTACTAGAGTACTCTGAACAGAGTAAGTACTCACACTCAGTAAGTGCCCAATAAATATTATGCACCAGTTATATTTATTTGAGAGTGTGTGAATATTTACAGTGTACAGAGAACTGTACTAAGCACTCTAAAGATACAGTAGACTTAGTAGGCATAATAATAATAATATTTAAGGTACTTGTTAAGTGCTTACTATGTGCCAAGCACTGGGGTAGATATAACTTAACCAGGTAAGACACAGTCCCTCTCCCCCGTGGGGCTCACACTCTTAATCTCCGTTTTATAGATGAGGGAACTGAGGCTAAAAGAAATGAAGTGACTTGTTCAAGGTCACACAGCAGAAAAGTAGCAGAGCCAGGATTAAAACCCAGGTCCTTCTGACTCCCAGGCCTGTGTTGCATCCACTAAGCCACTCTGCTTCTCATATGATCCTGAGGACAATCTCCTGAAGGAAACAGACATTAAAATAAGCTACAGATATTAGCAGGCTCCTTACAGCAGCAGAAGATAAGGAGGTGTCCATAAATGCTTTGAGGCTGGAAATTTGGTATCAAAGTGTGGTATCAAAAGGATGATGCAGAAAGGAGGGCAAATAGGGTGAAGAAATGAGAGGTTATTCAGGGAAGGCTTCTTGGATGTGACAGGGATGACACTTTTCGAGGTCCTTTATATCTTGGACGAAAGCTACAGACCAAGTCTGAATAAATATACTGTTGCAAATTTTAAAAAAATGTAATTTATTTTGTAAAAACAACCCCTTCTCACTTTTAGTAATCAGTTGAGTCAAGATAATGAAATTGTTTTTGCAGGCCACTGATGGGTTGGAATAGATTTCCATATCAGGAAGCTGGAGTTTCAAAGGCTGCTTGCCCTTGGCCTTCAGTGGGCTGTGGGTCTGAAAGGTAGGCTATTGAAATAGTACCAAAGTTAAACATAAAGAGTGTCTTTTTTGTCACCCTGGGGCCTCTCCAGGCTCTGGGATTGGATCCGAGAATTTCTCCAACCCATCAGACTTCTGTAACATATGGAGCTCAGCTTTGAATTTGTGCATCGACTAGACACGTGAAATGGAGCAAGGGGAATAGATTCCAGAGATAAGAGATCTTGGTTACCACTTTTGGGAACTGGATTGAAAGATTCTAGCATTAATTTTCTATAGGATACTACCCAATACTCTCCTGACCTGAACAAATCAGATTGCTAAATCAGAGATGCTAAGCATTGTCATGAGTTCTTTGTGTTTATGGGAATTATGTTCCTTATATGTAATTTATGTTTTCAGTTGAATAAAAGTATCTAGAGGCTAGAAAATACTTTGGTTCAAAACCTTGCTCCGATATGAGAAAAAATTTGTATAAGATTTTTGCCTATGGGAGAATATAGTCAATTTTACATCAATACGAAAAGTCTGGCTACCAGAGCAATTTGAGGATTTGATGATTGAAGTAAAATTAATATGTCTTGGAAAATGACTAACTAAAGATTGGTTCTGCTGTTCTTTGTTTTGTTGTTCCCTCCACTACAGTTTTAAAAGTCTAGATATGTAAATATCTTGATTTATGAGAAGCAGCATAGCACAGTGGAAAGAGCAGGGGCCTGGGAGTCAGGGGACCTGGGTTGTAATAGAGGCTCTGCCACTTGTTTGCTATGTAACCTTGGACAAGTCACTTAACTTCTCTGTGTGTCCTTACCTCACCTGTAAAATGGGGATTAAGACTGTGAGTCCTATGTGGGACAGGGACTGTGCCCAAACTGATTAGCTTGTATCTGTCCCCGCACTTAGTTCAGTGCCTGGAATAAAGTAGGCACTTAACAAATACCATTAAGAAGGAGATGCATCTTAAGATGCATCTCTTTGGGAATAAAATAGTGTCACAGGAATACTAATTGTAAACATAGTGAGCAACCCAGTGTACAAGATACAAAGAGAACATATAGAAGTATAAGATGTTATTACTCCCTTTGCTTGAAAGCCTTATAGTTACAGCGGGAAAGAAGACAAAGATAGAACTAGATACATCAATGATCCCATTCCCTTTTATTGGTGTGTGGTATTCATTAAGTATTATGATTAAGCATATGATGATGAACCTCTGTGCCAAACTCTGGCTAGGTACAAGATAACAGGAATATCATATTCTCCCAAGAGCACAGTGTTACACGTACAATACCCACTCAATACCATTAATTGATAGTTTGACAAATGAAGACATATTCTTACCTATGTAGGATGAGGGAAAACATATTTAAACAGGTGAGATTTTGTATAACTAAAATGCTTATAGTTTCCTGAGAGAAAAACAATGTTTTAGTTTAAAATAACTTCATCTTCTAGATCATAAAGAGTTATTTTGGGGTCCGCATTCCTGTATTTAGTATGTTAATGGCTTCTCTCATGGACAATCATCTATATATGTGAAACAGTAGATGAACGTTGTAATTTAAATATTAGCTTTCATTGCCATGCACCACATTCACTGAATGATTTAGTCCTCTTTAAGGTGGAAGGACTTCATATACGGTGTAACATCAACACAGCATGGCGTAGTGGATGAAGCACGGGCCTGGAAATCATAAGGCCATGGGTTCTAATCCTGGCTCCACCACTTGTCTTCTGTGTGACCTTGGGCAAGTCACTACACTTCTCTGGGCCTCAGTTACCTCATTTGTAAAATGGGGTTTAAGACTGTGAGCTCCATATGTGACAGGGACTGTGTCCAGCCCAATATGCTTGTATCTACCCCAGTACTTATACTGTGCCTGTCATATAATGAGAGCTCAACAAATACTATTATCATCTTTATTATTATTATTTTTATTATTATTACTATCAAAAACCAAAATGTTGGAGAAATAATTGCAACTTGGACTGAACTAAATGAAAAACGTTTGATCATATTTACTCTGGCTACCTTTTATTTTGGCCTTCCTTATTCAGCAGGTATTTGGGAAATTTGCAATGAGAGCTAATAGCAAGGTCCCTATGTCCTATGAAACAAAGGATTTCTTAGCAAGTTAAAAAGGTGGGAGGAAATTCTAATTTACATTTATGTTGTCTGCTTTTAAAAATACCATTGAATATTGACATACTGTGTAGTGATAGTAGAGAATTACACTCCATACCAATCAATCAGCCAGTATACCAAGTTAAACATTTGTGAAACTGCTGTGCTTGGCAGTCTTCTCCTCATCTACGAGAGCTAGTCCAATTGTAAAAGACACGTCTATCTCCTCGAGCAGCTTCACTAGTGTCCCTATATATCAGATTCTATGGCAAATGACAGGGTGAGATTACTGCTGAGGTCATGGAATGCATACAGCTCACACCTTGTAGTCACTGTGATTCTTTAAGCGGGACATGTGAGGAGAATGGCTGGCAACACGATTCCCAAGCAAGTACTCTATGAGGTTCTGACAGAGTGCACATTCACAAACCAAGAAGACAGAACAATAGACAGAGAAGCAAAGTCTCAGGCTCTGCCCCCATAGTGAGTGGGTTGTTGGGACAATATGGCCTCAGACAGACCAGCCTGGGGACCAGCAGTTGGAAGAGAGTTTGTTCTCTTTCAGTACAGGATTCATGAAGATCCAGACTCTGAGAGACAGCCTCAAAAACAAAGACAAGCCCAGTGTGGGATGAACCCTCGAGTACAGCAAAGATATTGTAAGATATTTGAAGGCAGACATAATGTCCACTAGCTCTATTATACTCTCCCAAATGCTTAGCAATAATAATTAACAATAACTGTGGTATTTGTTAAGCACTTATTATGTGCCAAGCACTGGGATAGGTGCAAGATAAGGAGGTTGAACTTAGTCCCTCTCCTACATGGGGCTCACAATCTAAGGAGCAGGGAGAATACGTATTTCATCCCCATTTTACATATGAGGAAAGTAAGGCACAGAGATATAGGTGATTCATCCAAGATCACAGAATAGCCAAGGAGTGGTGCCAGGTTAAAATCCATGACCTCTGAGTCTCAGTTCTGTGCTCTTTCCAATAGGACATGCCACATCTTTAATAGGGAAAGATAAAACAATAAAAATTCAAAAAACAACATGAGACAAGTATAGTGATAAATATATTAAGAGGAGCAGAGTTCAGATTCCTCACGGCTCAGAATCCAACATTCTCAAAAATCACAGTCGCAGATATGTATTAGTGAAGATGTGTGTGTTTGTGGATATACGGACAAACTGCTTAATAATTGAAAAGCATCATTTTGTGTAAGTAAAAATTCATAACATTTGACTGAGCTCTCAATAGAGTGCGAAAGGCAGACCTCTATAAAGCTGAGGAAGATTCTTATTTTGCCCACCTTTTAGATGTGCACAATTTTTCTTTGTTAAATATATCTCACTTAACTCCCTTTGTAAACTGTCAAAGGAATATCAGCATTTCACGTTTCAGCCATTTCAGTAATTACCTTCATTTTTTTAAAAAGAAAATTGGGTTTAGAGCTATGAGCAGTAAACAGCAGATTTGTTTGTATAACTTTAAATAATCATCACAGAAAGCCACGCTGTCTATTTTCCTTATAATAGATGACATTTTCTGGAGAGAAAGGAATAGCAAATCCAAACTACTTAGATTTTACCTTCTCCAGAGACTTGTTAAGAAAGGGGCCTGGAGACAAGTGTGAATTTGTAAAAGTGAATCATAAAATGGCTTTTGAGTGGATAAAAAATTTATAAAGCTCCAAAAAATACATGTTGGTGAAATGTTCATGCATAAATGCAATTTCCTGTCACGTATTAATGGCAGGACTTCCGGAAATCTATTGGGAGGTAGCTGGTTAGCATCTTAGCCATGCAACAATCCATCTGGCCCAAAGAAACAGAAGCTCTATGGATGTAGCTCTTGAAGTGGAAATTTAAAATCACAGAATAGAAATTTGTACCATGAGGAACGTTTGAAATCCTGCAGCCTGTATTAGACACCATTTCATCTCTAGTTAGTCTGATTCTGAAAACTCATATGGTTAGAATGCTGTGTTATTAACAGAGTTTAACTGTGCCTCCAACCTGTGGAACTTTGAAACTCTGGCTCCAGGCTCAATGTCAGATGTTGCTACTTGACTGCAGACTGGATCCTAACGTTGTCTCCCTAAGGTCAGACCTAAATACCAACTGAGACTGGACAACCTAGCTCTTGATTCCACCCACCCAGACCCTCCTGGCTCTAACCTTCCACCATGGCTGCCTCTGCCTGGCCCCACAGTGGCGTCACAACTCACCTGACCCTACAGCCATGACTTCCCAGTTTGAGTTACTACTCACCCTCAAACTGATTCATTGCATTCTCTGCATGGGGGCGGATAGAGGAGAGAAGTGGGGATTTAAGTCTCTCTGCCCATACTCCAATTACCCATCTGATTCAGGGCAACATGTAGTGTCTATCATTCCTGCCCATTCCACCCACCTTGACCCCTCCCTTCATTGTGCTTTGTAATTGAGGAGGGGGACAGGAGGGGGATTGAGGAAGCACAGAACAAGCTTATTTTGCAAATCCCTCCATCTCAAACTGAGCTCCTGAACCGACAATCTGGGGAGCCTTTGACAATTATAAACTCTGCTAGATTGCAAGCTTATTAAGGAGAGGAATCTTGTCTCCCTACTCCATTGTATTTTGCCAAAGGCTTAGTGCAGTGTTCTGCACACAGTAAAAGTTCAGGAACTACTATGTATTGATTGATTGATTTACTATTCAAATTGAGTGATCTCAGGAAGCAAAGTTAAACCATGTTTGACAGGCATTTTATTCTTTCCAAAGTACTGCAGGAGTAGCAAGAAAGCAGCCTATTTTTAAATCAACATTTTAAATAGAAAATATAAAAGATTTTTGAGATGAGATCATTAGAACAATTGAATTAATCAAGTTTTTACTCATCTTGTGGTTTTCCACAGTCATTTTCTTTTTTTCTTATTTTTTTTCCTCTGGAAATAATTTCAGAAGATCCAACGGTATTCCTATGGTCTGATCCAAGGGGGAAGCTCATATTTATTTTAAAAGGCCCGATATAATCTTAGGTGTCCCAGAGGAAGCAAAATCATCTCTGAGAGAATCGTGCACACTAACCCTTCCAGAATCCACAGAAGTCTTTAACATTGGAAAGATCCATTTTCCAAAGAGCTTTAGGAACCCAAAACCATTCACTTGAAACAGAAATTGGAGTACTTAAATCTGAAGAATATTTAATTCAACCTTGCTCTTCACAGGATCAAGTCCAGTAAGAACTTCATTTATGTATCACATTGTCTTTCTTCCAAGGAGCTGAAAATCCTTTCCTTGGGGCTGTATACTTAGTGTGGAAAATCTGCAGACTAAAGTGTTATGAAAGGGTGAACATAAACTATAAAGGAGGAAGTCTGCATCCTAGAGACGTGAAAGAGAATGGGGAATTTCTCCAACCTGAAGAAAAAGAATTATCCTAGTTGATGTGCTTCATTTTAAAACATAATTGAATTTTGGTAACCAAGAAGTTTATTCCCAATCTGCCATCCTAAGCACCTTGTACAGTTAGTTCTTTGGTCGTAGCTTGGAGGAAAAGAGGAAAGGAGAGAAGAAAGGGAAAGAGACAGAGTGGGAGGAAATGAAGGAAGGAAAAGGGGAAGAAAGGATGAAGGTAATAAAAGAGGGAGGGAAGAAGATGGAAGTGTCTACCAACTCTGTTATATTGTACTCTCCCGAGTACTTAGTACAGTGCTCTGCACAGAGTAAGTGTTCAATAAATATGATTGATTGAATGATTGTAGAAGCAAGGGAGGAAGGAGAGAAAAAGAGGAATGAATGATGAATTTTCATTTTGGAATAAATCAGATATTCTCTTTAAAACTGGATCCAAAAAAAGTTAACATTTACCACAAAACATTGGCTCTGAAGCATAGAGAATTCAACCAATACTTCTGTCTCTGGCTCACTTCACCTATGAATCAACTTTGCCTCTCATTAATTTCTCCATAGAATTAAATGCCCAACTTGAACTTCATTCTTTCTTCTTTATTCGTGCAGTGCGGTGGACACAACCTTTTCCCAAACACATTCAAACTGTATCAATTAATTTGATATTTGATACTGTTCATTAGTAATTGTTACTGTTAATTATTAGCAACAATAATAACATATTACTATATATAACAATACAATATATGTTACAACGTAACAATAATAATAATTGACAATAATGATTATTAATTTTTTGGTAATTTGGTAGTTGTTGAGTACTTACTATGTGCAGGAGCTGGGGTGGGTACAAGTAAACTGGGTTGGTCACAGATGAGTTAACTGAGGCACAGAGAAGTGATGTGATGTGCCCAAGGTCACACAGCAGACAAGTGCCAGAGACAGGATTAGAACCCAGGTCCTTCTCAATCCCAGGGCCATGCCCTATCCGCTAGACCACACGGCTTCTCTAAGTATCAACCGAAGTTTGCCGTGGATCTCCCTGAGCAGAAACAGTTAAGTCTTTCAACAGTGTTTTTAAATCTAAGTGATCATTGGCTAAGAATAAGGGGAAGAAAATCAATTGAAATGGCTTCCCAGGCAAGGGATGAAAAGGAGACAGTGAATCCATTCAGGCCTGGAGAATTCATAGAAAATAAATTGACGAGATTTTACTTTCTTCATTACTCCACTGGCTGGATGGGCCCCTCAGAGCCCAAGCTTTCAAATTCAAGGGACTAAGCCTCAAATCTTTCTGCAAGCAAAAAATGCCTGCTGACAAAGTTGTTTCTGCATTCATAGAAAAGGCTGATCCCTAAAAGATAGGCTACACAGATGAAAAACAAAAGAAAACAGTGAAACCCACAAACTTGAACTTGGTTTATGTCTTTCCTCTCTGTCTGCTGTGTGAACTTGGACAAGTCACTTAACTTCTCTGTGCCTCAGTTACATCATCTGTACAATGGGGATTAAGACTGTGAGCCCCACATGGAACAACCTGATTGCCTTGAATCTACCCCAAAGCATAGAACAGTGCTTGGCCCAGTGCTTAGAACAGTGCTTGACATAGTAAGCACTTAACAAATGCCATTATTATTATTATATAGTAAGCACTAAAAAATCAGAATTAT
Organism: Ornithorhynchus anatinus; assembly: GCF_004115215.2. Lineage (NCBI taxonomy): Eukaryota > Metazoa > Chordata > Mammalia > Monotremata > Ornithorhynchidae > Ornithorhynchus > Ornithorhynchus anatinus. Next base: position 33,700,795 of record NC_041745.1, read on the forward strand.
TATTTTATAATTATTATTAAGCCAGGATTTGCCAAAGGACCTGACATTTAAGGAACTATACCTTGCAGGATAGGTGGAAATCAAAGCCTATTTATCCAATCAATCAATCGTTTTGAGTGCTGTATGCAGAACACTGTACTAATCATTTGGGAGAATACAGTACAAGAATATAACAGACACATTCCCTGCCCACAGTGAGCTTAGAGTCTAGAGGGGCAGGTGCAAATTATCCATGGTGTAAATTGCTCCTTTCCTTAGGGTACTAGACCTTCTTGTGACAGCATAACAATAATAATAATAACAATAATAATGATCGTGCTTACAGTGTGCACTTACACTTAAAATATGCCAAGCACCATTTAAGCACTAGGGTGAATACAAGATAATCAGGTCAGACACGGTTCCTTTCCTATATCGGTTTAGAGTTCAGGGAGAGAGAAAAATAAAACTTGAGAAAACTGTGGACTAGATCAATGCAGCAACGTGCCCAAGGTCACCTAGCAGGTAAGTGGTGGAGCTGGGTTTAGAATTCAGATCTTTTGACTCTCTGTCCTGTTCTCTTTCCACTAGGCTGCATGTGTCCCTCTCTCCTCTTGCCACTCTTAAGTTTCCTGTGTCATCTATTCCTAGCAGTTGTCTCTGGAGCTCTAAGGAGGAATAGTGTGGACAGGGAAAGTTTCGGTCTGATGTGGTTCCTCCTTGCTTTCACTCTCCAAAGTTCACTTAGATGAAAGCTGGATTTAATCAATAGAAAGCTTCAGCTTTCCCAATTCCTCCTGGGACCTGAGAAGCTGGGCAACTCCTTCTCTAAAGAGGAAAAATGACAGAAACTAGATGTAGTAAAGAAGGACTATTTTAGATGTATCGAATGTCCTCCAGTAAGTATCATCTCACCCCAAGCATTCTAAGTTCTACTCAAATAAAGGTAACCAAACAATTGAAATTTAGTCACTCCAATCCATATGAATTGGAAATTCATAAGACAAGCCTTTTCTTACCCACTCTTTTTTTTTCAATTTTGTCCATAAAATTAAGTTACTACAACATGGCCTACATCTCATCCCAGGATGCATCCCAGGATGTCATCCCCAGCATGACATGGGGATATACCTATTCCCAGCATTTCTGCTCCAACTACTGCTGGCTTTTTTATTGAAAATTTCATCGATATCTTCTCAGAAGATATGCACCCAGAGTGGCCTCTCCATTCTTTCCCACCTTCTAAATGTACACTACATTCAGACTCCCATTTAAAAATTCCCAAATGTGGAAAGTTTATTCATCACACCCTTAGATGACTAACTTGTTAATTGATACTCTGGTCCCAAGTTAATGAGATTTATTTGAATCCCTTTGTCCCTTGGTAAAAATAATTTATCCATGCCTTTAGTTCTACCTATCCATCGCATAAGTTTTGCCTTAAAAATTGCTCTTGACTGGTTTTGACTTCTGCTGAGCCTAATGGAATTGGATTAGAAAATCCAATAGTTGCTCTGGAATTGTGAAATCCCATCTGCAATTTAGGACTCAAGATATGGACATGAGGTGGATGAGAAATGAGCTATTAATCTTTGTCATTTGAGTTGGAATCAGCTATTTTCTCCTAACATCTCATCCCCCCAAAATCAATTTGAGTCAGACCCCCTAGTAAGCAGGAACTGGAAGCTGTCATTTCAAAGTGCTTTCGTTTTTTCAAAGACCATGGCCAGATTCAAAAAGGTTCAAAAACTTTAAGAAAGTTAACTTCCAAACTTTCAATTTTTTAAAGTTCTTTCTTCCCATTAGTTCTCAAAATCAAGTTGTTGAAAACAAAACTACAACACTTAGAAAATAACTATTTTCCGAAGAATGCTACCACCTCTTTCTTTTGAGAGGTATAATTATCCCACCAAAACTTAATCGATGATATTTATTGAATGTCTATTATGCATGGAACAGTGCACTAAGTATTAGGAGAGTAAAGGACACATTCCCTGCACTCAAAGATCTAATGGGGAAGAACAGACAAGTATAAATTATTTACAAAGAGTGGGAACTGAGCAGAAAAACATAGATACAACTGCTAAAATCAAGATTATCAAAAAATGAAATAAATGAGTTAAGTGAATAAGCAGAAACATACACCGATTGATTTGTGCATATGTGCTAAGGGATGGGCTAAAGTCAATGAACTCAATTCTTCCCCACTGTGTGGAAAAGAGAATTGACCCTATAAATAAATTTGGAAGAACTGTAGAACCTCCATGAACTGTCCCAACCATGTTCTTCCAAAATGGGTGTGCCCAAAGCATTCTGGGATGGTTCTGGTGGCCCTTCATCATTGGCATTGCAATTACTCAAACTGCACCTGGCCGGAAATTTGCTATACCCCTTCAGAAAGATTGTAGCCAATCAATCAGTCAGTCTTATTACTGAGAACTTACTGTGGGCAGGGCATTATATTAAACAGGTGGGAAAGTACAATATAACAGATTGGCTAAGCATATTCCCTGTCCACCTTTGAGCTTACGTTCTCGAGGGATAGACAGACAGTAATATAAATAAATAAATTACGGATATGTAATCAAGTGCTTTCAAGTTAGAATGATCTCATAGCCATAAGGGAATGTTCTTGTTTATACATGAAATGGCCTTTTTCATTACATTTTCCTCTCTCCCTTGAAATATTTCACCAGAGAAGTTACACAATTGTCCCATGTTTTATACAAGTGTAGCTTCTTCTCCAGAAAGGAGAATGGTGAATCACTATGTTCTTGTTGAGAAGCTCTGAAAGAGTGATTATTAGGAAAGTGGGAGTGAAATGAAGGAAGTGGTTAGTATCCTGTTTCTTTAGTTGGAGACAGAGTCCAGAGCGAGAAGGAACATTAGTTTAAGCCAATAATGGCATGTTCTCTCACTTAGGTTCTTAGGATCACATCTGGTCACTTCATTTTCTAAATGAAAATACAGTTCTCTGAAACATTATCTTCATTTTAAAGTTGGAATACTGAGGCTTCAAGGAAGGGAAAGGAACTGCAAAGCAATATATAGGGCACGTGCTATTTCTGAAGTTGGACTTCAGTGGGTCCTTAGTCTGTCTTTTCTATCCACTTCATTTTCAGCTTCTCCACTAGAGTCTATCTTTACAACGTCTTCCTGTTTGTCCTATTTTCAAACATCCATCTTTCTTCTAAACAATTACAGGTCAATGGAGTTGGGTGTCATGGAAGATCATTTTTGGCAATTCTATTAAATGTGATTTATGACTCAGTTTTTAGCTATTGATCAGCCTGATCGATTGATTGCAATGTTTATCTAGAGTAAGACAAAGAGTTACTGAGGGCAGGGAACTGTCTACCAACTCTGTTAAACTCTCCCAAGCACCTAATAGAGTCTCTGCATACAGTAAGCACTCAGTAGATGCCACTGATGGATCAAATGAGGAAATCTAGGAAGCGGACAAAAAAGAATGGAAATGACTCGTGACTCTATGGGAAGAAGAGATCATTTTTGCTTGCTTTTTTTTTTCCTTGTTGAAAGTTGGAACAGTGATTTCTCCCTGTTCTCCTCAATGCACAGATCTCTGGAGCTTGAGTAAAATCAGCCAACTGATCAATCAATCAGTGGTAGTCATTGAATTTTTATTGGTCAGAGCATGGTATTAAGTGTTTGGCAGAGTACAACAGAGTTAGTAGACCCTTTTCCTGCCCACAAAGAGCTCACGGTCTAGAGAGGAGATAGACATTAAAATAATAATAATAATTCAGTAATATTTGTTAAGCGCTTACTATGTGCCAGGCATTGTACTAAGTATTAGGGTAGATACAAGTAAATTGAGTTGGAAACAGTCTCTGTCCCACAGGGGGCTCACATTATTGTTTTGTTTTACGTTCTGTCTCTCCCATTTAGACTGTGACCCTATTGTTGGGCAAAGATTGTCTCTGTTGCCAAACTGTACATTCCAAGAGCTTAATACACTGCTCTGTGAGATAACTGAAGCACAGGAAAGTTAAGTAACTTGATGAAGGTCACATAGCAGACAAGTGAAGGAGCCTAGATTGGAAACCAGGTCCTTCCGATTCCCAAGCTTTTTATCCACTAGGCCGTGCTGCTTCTCAGATATGGATATGGACATAAGCGCTGTGAGGCTGAGGGTGGCGAAGAATATCAAGTGCTTAAAGGGTACCGATCCACATGCACAGTTGAACAGAGGGAGAGGGAATAAGAAAAATGAGGGCTTAGTCGGGAAAGACTCCTTGGAGGAGATGGGGTTTTAATAACACTTTGAAGGCAGGGAGGGTGGTGTCTGTCACACGTGAAGTGGAGGGAGTTCCAGGTGAGAGGGAGGACATAGGCAAGGGGTCAGCAGCAAGAGATCTAAATACAGTGAACAGGTTGGCACTAGAGGAGCAAAACGTGGGCTATATTGTACTACAGTTGGTCATGTCACATTGGATAGTTCAAACTTACCTCTCAAGGCCTTAGTTTTCACTTAATAAAATGAAAATATTGTTCTTCCTAATTACATAGTTGAGCTTCTTTGGAAGAAAAGCAAAAACAGTAATTCGAACTTGTACATACAAGTGCATGATTTGTGGTTTTTCCTATCCAGAGATAACTATGAATGGGACAGAAGAAATTAGGATTGCCAGTGCATAGGGATAGTGTTCACCGGAGTGGAGTCACTGTAGACAGGGCAGAAGGAAGGTCGAGTGGTCCATGTTTCGAGAATGGTGATACCATTCTAATAAACCTCTGGGCCCATTCACACTATGTGCAGTTCGTGTTGATCCTTCAGCATGCTGTTGCCACAGCAACTGAAGCTCTTTACCAATCTGTCTCTTCTTCTCCAAATCTATGTGAGGACCATATTCCAAAAGAACCTCTCTCTCCCTAAAGCCAGCCTGATCCATCCACCTCTGTCTTCATCTTAAGTCGAGTTATGTGTAGAGCAGAGATATTTTGCCAAGCCTCCAGTTTGAGGAAAAAGGAAGAAACTGGATCGATGAAAGTTGCTTCTTTGTGAAAAACATGTCCTTTTCCAGTGAAAATCTCCCCATCAAATTAAATGAACAGACATGTCAGTACTAAACAATAGCTTCAGAATAGTTGAGAGCTTCATCATGGAACAGGAGGAGTATTTATACTTATTTGTCTTTATGATACTGTCATATAGTCTGTGAATTTCAAGACAGTTTTTAGAGTTAATGAACTGGAAGCCACCTTTTTGATTTTCCAGAATTCTGCTTCCCCACCATTCCTCCCTCCCCCAATCATTTTCTTCATGATGTTACAGTACATTTTGGTACGGTATTCCACTTTTCATCTCCATACCTCATCTCTCCAATTCATCTCATTGGAAAGAGTACAACATCCTATAATTTTACCCTCCATTGGACTAGAATAATTTCCACATTTAAATTATTCTGAGCCATTAAAAAGACTTTGTTTTCTACCAGTATTTAATTCCGATACGATCCACTGTCAGTGTGTTAAAAAATAACCGCTTAGTCGAGTCAGATGCAGTGAAGATCTGGAAAAGAGAGAGAAAACATAGAAAGATGTTCTGTGGGTTCATTCTAATAATAACTTTGTTATCATTAGAGCTGTGAATTTACATAGTACTGCTCTAAGAAAAAAAACAACAAAAAACCTAAGCAATTTTGCAGATAGTAATCACTGCCCTTCCCTTCATGTACAGAAAGGTGATATTCATGGCCATGGGGAGAAAGATCACTGAGTGGCTTAGTACAGTGCTCTGCACAAAGTAAGCGCTCAATAAATACTATTGAATGAATGAATGAATGGTTATCAATGGTAATAATAACTCTATTGCATTTTGCTCTCCAAAGTGCTTAGTACAGTACTCTGCACACAGTACACAATGAACACCATGGATTGATTCATAACGGTGTTTATTAAGTACCTACTGAATATAACACAGAGGACTAAGTGCTTAGGAAAGTACAACAGCAGCAAAAGAAGACAAAGTACCTGCCCACAAGGAACTTGATGTTGAATGGGAGAATTTCTTGAAAGAAACCTGCTTTCCTGGCCCAATAATAATAATTATAATAATGGTATTTTTTAAGTACTTACTAAGTGGCAAGCACTGTTCTAAGTGCTGAGTTGGATACAAGATAATCAGGTTGGATACCGTTCATATCCCACAAGGGACTCACGGTCCTTGTCCCCATTCTACAGATGAGGTAACTGAGGCACAAAGAAGTGAAATGATTTGCCCAAGGTCACACAGCAGGCAAGTGTCAAAGCCAGGATTAGAATACAGATCCTTAGACTCCCAGGTCTGTGCTCTATCCTCTAGGCCAAGCAGTTTCCCAAACTTATGCCTAAAAAGCTTTGAAAATTTCGGGATTCAGCTTATCAAAACTGAGAATATTTTATGAAGATGCGCTTCTACCAGGTTGAACATTCTAGAGGGCTCAGTAGCTCAGGCTGGGAATGTTTAAAGGAAATGGGAACAGAGACACTTTAAATATCAACCTCAGTTTTGGTTCTCGATTCAGAGGCAGACTGCAAAAATAGCCGTCCTAATTTCAGTAAAACATATAGACCAGGTTTTTTCTTTCTTTCTTGAGGTTGGCTTTTTCTTTCTCTTTCTCAAGCTCAGCTTCCACTCTCTCTTTCTTGAGCTCAGCTTTCGCTTTCTTTTGCTGTCTAGAGCTCAGCTTATGAGGCAATAAAGCAAAAGCACAAATTATTTGTAAAAAAGCATTATTCCTCTTTCTTCTCCTTTTCCCCATTTAAGCTTCTCTGCTGATGAGGAGGCAAAAGGAGGATTAGAGAGGTACCTGATTCCAACTGAAGCTGATTGAGTTCATCTGTGTGCTAACCCATGCAAGCCACAGAAACCCAAACCTCTTTTGATCTCAGTTTTACAGAAACTTTCCCTTCACAGTGCTCTTATGACTTAATTTACTCCTTCATCTCTTCCTTGAACATCCAGGAACCAGTAGGGTGGTCTTTGGATCCCAATCCTTCTCTGCTTCTGCACAATGCCAAGTTCATCCAGCTCCCAGAACTTCAACAGGGATCAGTCAGTCAATTCTTTCATTCGATGTCAAGTCCCTTGTGGGCAGGGTCTATATTGCCCATAAGTGCCATTGTACTTTCCTTGGCTTAGTGGAAAAAGCACAGGCTTGAGAGTCAGAGGACTTGGGTTCTAATTCCAGCTCTGCCACTTGTCTTCTGTGTGACCTTGGGCAAGCCATTTAAATTCTCCGTGTCTCAGTTACCTCATCTGTAAAATGGGGATTAAGACACTGAGTCCCATGTGGGACAACCTGATTCCTAGTATCTACCCAATATATATATGTATATATATATTTATACATATATATATATATGTACTTGTCCTTTCTGCTTGGTGAAGGTACTACAGAGAGTGAAGTTCAGCCCTGATATGAATAAGACAGTAAGGTCAGTGCTGGACCTGGTCCTGACCAGACACACCCAGAGACTCTGTACAGTGCTTATGCACTTAGTACAGTGCTTTGCACACAGTAGGTGCTCAATAAATATGATTGAAAGTGAGTAGTGACTGCCCTATCATGATTTTATTGTTCAGTACTTCCTAATAACGTTTTTACTTTCACCTCCCTTTTTCATGATCCTCTCCAAGCTTCTGCGGAAGAATTGTTCTTTTCTTGACTGCCGTGTATGGTGTTGGGCTGTCCGCCACAGTCACTTCCCAGTTTTTCGTTTAGATGCCATATTGTCTGAGATTGCACTTTTTTGAATCCTCCAAATGTTTCGTCTGCCTCCCACTGCTTTCGGTCGCCCGATTTGAGCTTACCGTGAGAGCCGCTGTGTGAGATCCTGCTGCCACCATTCTCCTCCTGTGTCCCATCCGGGGGAGCTATAATTAGGTGATAAATGGAGCAGCTACAGCCAAATGGACTGAGGAAATCATTGAACTTTCAATGATGTAACCAGCAAAAATTTACTTAATTTGCACCACTACCAAGATGTGATAGTAACTTTATTTTCCTGAAGATATCAGTGGAATACATTCTCTCCCTCCCCTGAAACAGAGAGGACAACTTTAATCTTACACTCCAGTGATGGGAGTTCCACTTTCTTCAGTGTCGTCAGGTGGATGAGGGGAGACAAGTGCACGTGCAGCTTTTGGGTGGGTTCCTGTATATTTTAAAAAAAATGGAATAAGGTTTCATTGAGAGGGTTTCATTCAACTTAAGGGTTTCAGAGGCTCTCTCTCTTGAAAATTTAATACAGCTGATGAGATCCCTGAATGCCCTACAGTCAAATAATTCATTACATCTAGAGATTAGAGTTTCCACTCTAAACCGAGGCCAGCAATGTCTTTGGATCATTTGTCATTAGTATCGAATATATGATTAATAATAATAATTATAGTATTTGTTAAATGCTTACTATGCGTCACTGTTCTAAGCACTGGGGTAGATACAAGTTTAATCAGATGGGCCACAGTCTCTGTCCTACATGGAACTTACAGTCTCAGTAGGAGGGAGAACAGGATTTTAACTCCATTGTACTGATGAAGAAACTGAGGCTCAGGGAAGTAACTTGCCCAAGGTCATGTAGCAGGGAGGTGGAGGTGCCAGAATTAGAACCCAGTTTCCTCTAACTCCAAGACCTATGCTCTTTCCACTAGGCCATGCTGCTTATTTGTATATTATTTCCCATTTTGGTGGCTTCATTTGCACAAAGTCTGTAGCTGAAGTGTCAGCTTGCCTCTTAACAGTTTCTGAATCTTTCCAGAAACTTCAGTGGAAAATTTAGTTTCTCTCTCAAATCTGTATCTCTGAGAAGTGCATATCTTTTTAACTTAGAGAAAAACAGTTATTGAAGTGTCTCTTCAAAGGGAGACACTTTATCTGAGTGGTCAGGAACTAAGGAGTTGCTAGTGATAGATATAATGTAAATATAGAGAGATCTTTTCTCTTTAAGTGAAAATCTTGTGGTGATTAGAAAAGTTCAAGCAAAGTTGGATTATTCTCTCAGGAAAAATGTGAAGGACTTTCAATGTCATGTAGCAGAAGATGGTTTATGTTGCAAAGGGCTAGATGCATCAATGCTCTCTGGATGAAGAGGAGAAGGAAGAAGAAGAGGAGGAGGAGGAATAAAGCAGATTTTCCTCACATCCCACACCACCCAGTGTGCTTAAAGATGATGTCAAACACCGCAGAGGCCTGGCTTTACATTAGGGGTAGACAGTTATTTGGGCTGAGGAGCACTTAGGAAGTTTCCAGAGCTCTTGTGGAATGCTCGTTTCTCTTAGCTGTTACAGGAAGGCGGGTTTCAAAAGCAGAAGTGACTAATTTTCCCCACCAACTGAATCCATCACCAAGGCCAGTGGGAATCCATTGGTGGATGGAATTTAGCCCACAGGTTATACTGTGCCCTCTTCTGCTAGGCAGGTGCTCAAGTGTCTATCAAAGGAGTCAAATTCTGTTCTCCCACCCAATTGAATCTAGATCCCCTATCTCTTCACCAATCTTGTGCCGTTAATAAGCCACCTTAAATCACCTACACAATATGCTTAGCCCCCTCTCCTGTGCACAAGCTGCAGAGCAGTGCTGGAGGGAATCCAGATATCAGGCTGACTTGTCTATCTCAGGTACATCCCCATCTTATTTAATCCTGCCTTCTCCTGCACCTTCTAGCATTGTTTTTCCATCCTATTGACTCTCATGCCCACTGCTCATGCCATGTGCTTCCATTTAACCCCCTCTTCAAACTCCCTGTCTCCCACCCCCCTGCCCCTGCCATGTCTTGCCCCAGTGACCTGGCCATCATTTTACTGCCAAAATTGAAACCATCTTTTGCAATCCCCCTAAAATGCTCCCTGCTCGTCTCCAATCCTCCCTTTTTCCTGCCCTTCAAATTCTTCAACTCTATCCTGTGCCCGCTATATCTCAAGAGGAGATTTCCCACCTCCTTTGAAAATCTCCTCCCTCCTCCTGTGCCTACAAACCTATCCCTTCACACATTTTAACACAACACCGTCTCTTCCCTTCATCCCTCCCTGACTGCCATCTTCAACTGTTCCATTTCTAATGGCTTTTGTCCACCGCTTTCAAACATGTTCATGTCTCCCCTGTCTAAAAAAAGCCCTCACTTGACCCCACAGCTCCCACCCTCCCTACCTCCATCCAAGTATTGTTTCATCTCTCTCCTTCTCATCTCCCTCCTACTGTTTCTCTCTAAACTTCTTAAGCAAGTTGTTTACACCCATTGCTTCTAATTCTTTTCCTCCAGTTCTCTCCTTGATGCTTTTCAATATGACTTCTGCCCCTCTCAATCCACGGCAACTGCCCTCTCTAAAGGCACCACTGAGCTTCCTGACAAATTCTCCATCTTAATCCTCCTCTACCTTTTAGCTGCCTCCTATCTCTCCTCACTTCCATTCCTTTTTCATTCTGCTGACCGGATCATTTTTCTAAAGAAAGTTCAGTTCAAACCTCCTAACTTCTCAAGAACCTTTATCCATTACCCAACCACCTGCTCATCCAACAGAAACTCCTTACCATCAATCATTCAGTCATTATATTAATGGTATTTATTGAGTGCTTACTGTATGCAAAACACTGTATAGTAAGCACTTGTGAGAGTATGATACAGTAGAGTACTGTACACTCACTCCCTTGGTGAACTCATTCGCTCTCACGGCTTTGACTACCATCTCTACTCATATGACATGCAGATCTACATCTCTGCCCCTGTCCTCTCCCCGTCCCTTCAAGCTCGCATCTCCTCCTGTCTCCAGGATGTCTCCACCTGGATGTCGGCCCTCCACCTAAAACTCAACATGAGCAAGACTGAGCTCCTCATCTTCCCACCCAAGCCCGGTCCTCTCCCAGACTTCCCTATCACCGTGGATGGCACGACCATCCTTCCCGTCTCTCAGGCCCGCAATCTCGGTGTCATCTTTGACTCGTCTCTCTCGTTCACCCCACACATCCTATCCGTTACCGAGACTTGCTGGTCTCACCTCTATAATATCGCCAAGATCCGCCCTTTCCTCTCCACCCAAACGGCTACCTTACTGTTACGGGCTCTCGTTATATCCCGGCTAGACTACTGTGTCAGCCTTCTCTCTGACCTCCCTTCCTCCTCTCTTGCCCCGCTCCGGTCTATTCTTCACTCCGCTGCCCGGCTCATCTTCCTGCAGAAACGTTCTGGGCATGTCACTCCCCTTCTTAAACACCTCCAGTGTTTGTCTATCAACCTCCGCTCCAAACAAAAACTCCTCACTCTAGGCTTCAAGGCTCTCCATCACCTTGCCCCTTCCTACCTCTCCTCCCTTCTCTCTTTCTACCACCCACCCTGCACGCTCCGCTCCTCTGCCGCCCACCTCTTCACCGTCCCTCGGTCTCGCCTATCCCGCCATCGACCCCTGGGCCACGTCCTCCCACGGTCCTGGAATGCCCTCCCTCCTCACCTCCGCCAAACTGATTCTCTTCCCCTCTTCAAAACCCTACTTAAAACTCACCTCCTTCAAGAGGCCTTCCCAGACTGAGCTCCCCTTCTCCCTCTACTCCCTCTACCATCCCCCGTTCACCTTCTCCGCAGCTTAACCCTCTTTTCCTCCCATTTCCCTCTGCTCCTCCCCCTCTCCCTTCCCATCCCCTCAGCACTGTACTCGTCTGCTCAACTGTATATATTTTCATTACCCTATTTATTTTGTTAATGAAATGTACATTGCCTTGATTCTATTTAGTTGCCATTGTTTTTATGAGATGTTCTTCCCCTTGACTCTATTTATTGCCATTGTTCTTGTCAGTCTGTCTCCCCCCGATTAGATTGTAAGCCCATCAAACGGCAGGGACTGTCTCTATCTGTTGCCAACTTGTTCATTCCAAGTGCTTAGTACAGTGCTCTGCACATAGTAAGCGCTCAATAAATACTATTGAATGAATGAATGGAGTTGGTAGCCACTTTCCTTTCCCACAACAAGCACTCAATCAGCTCATCACCTCCTTTCTTAACTCACTGATATCTTACTGCAATCTAGCCCACACGCTTCACTCCTGCAACACCAATATATTCACTGTAATTTCAATCTCTTCTATCTTCCCACCAACCCCTGGCTCACATCAGCCCTCTGGCCTGGGACACCCTCCCCTTTTATAGATGACAAACTACCACTCTTCCCAGCTTCAAAGTCTTATTAAAATCACATCTCTTCCAACAGTCCTTCTCTAACTAAACCCCCATTTCTTCTACTCACTCTCCTTTCTGCATCACCTGTTCACTTGGATCTGTACCCTTTAAGCACTTGCTATTCACCCCATTCTCAGCCCCACATCACTTATGGGTGTTTCCACAATTTGTTTTAATGTTTGGATCCCACTCTAGACTGTAAACTCATTGTAGGCAGGAAATGTATCTACCAACTCAGTTGGATACTACACTTCCAAGTATTTAGTACTGTGCTCATCATACAGTAAGCCTTCAATAAATATCACTGATGACGATGATTCTGGATTGTACTCTTCCAAGCAGTTAGTACAGTGTTCTACACAGAATAGCTAGTCAATAAATATGAACGATCAATTGATTGACTGGGTTTAACCCAATCAGTTTAATGTACTGAACCAGAAGACAGAACCTATTCCAAAGATAAGAAATTTCTGTTTCAGAAGGATTGTTCTAAATCTTCAGCAGAGGCAGGGTACTTGAGCCTTCAACTTGAAGTAAGCTTTTATCCTCACATTTGTAATTTTCTGTATTTATCTGCATGGGTATATTTGACAGGGGATGGGGGTTTATAGACTGTGAATGTCTCAGGGATTGTCAGAGAACAGAGTTGGATATTGAACAGCACTGTCTGGCCTGGGCTGTTTGACAGCATGGAGTATTTTTGCCATATTCCAGGATGTTAGAGTGTTGCAAAATAACCCTACAATATCAGATAACTCAGTCAACCAATCAATAGAATTGATTGAGTGCTTTCTGTGTACAAGGAAATATACTAAGAGCTTGGTTCCTCTTCCAACCCTACTTCTCCTTTCTTATCTACTTCAGAATCCCACATGGGGCCGGGACTGTGCCTGAAATGATTGAATTGTATCTTCCCAGTGCCTAGTGCAGTCTTTGGCCCACAGTAAGTCATTAAACAAATACCTATAACAATCCTTCATCTTTCCCCTATCCTATTATTATCTTCCATACCCATCTGAAGATCGTCCAAGCATATAATCTGCTAAATTGTAAAATCACTGAAGGCAGAGATTTCAAACTCTCTTGCAGTCTCCAAAGAATTTGGTAATAATGTTGGTATTTGTTAAGCACTTACTATGTGCAGAGCACTGTTCTAAGCGCTGGGGTTGATACAAGGTAATCAGGTTGGCCCACGTGAGGCTCACAGTTAATCCCCATTTTACAGATGAGGTAACTGAGGCCCAGAGAAGTAAAGTGACTTGCCCACAGTCACACAGCGGACAAGTGGCAGATTCAGGATTCGAACCCATGACCTCTGACTCCCAAGCCTGGGTTCTTTCCACTGAGCCACGGTACCTTGTTCTGTATACAATCGGTTGATTTACTGAGGTGGCCACAGGTTCAGGTGGCCATTTAATAATGGAACATCCTCATCCTGAACAAATACTGTGTACTCTGTACACATTAAGTGCTTAATAAGTAGTCAGTCAATAGTATTTATTGAGCGCTTACTATTCATTCATTCATTCAGTACTATTTATTGAGCGCTTACTATTTGCAGAGTACCGAACTAAGCACTTAGATTATAATTCGGCATCAGATAGAGACAATCCCTGCCCAGTGATGGTCTCACAGTCTAAACGGGGCTCACAGTCTAAGTAGTATTGATTGAATGAATGATTAATAGGACATGCTCTCTAGTACATGAGGGGCCTCTGAGTCAGAGGTCAGTGCATGAGTTCAGTCTGCAATGTGATATGTAGTTTTCCTTTGTCAAGGTTCCTATTTTTAGTAATTAGGATTTAACCACCTGCTCAGTCCTTCATAATTTTCACATCTTTGAGAGGATTTTTTTTGGGGTGGGAGGGAGGGTGCTTGGTCACTGGGGAAGAAGCCCAGAAAACCTTTGCTTGCTTCATTTGTTATCCATACTTGGTACTGCATTTTGAACTCACTGCTTCAGAGATGAAATATAGATTTCAGAGCTGTGCTTTTCAGCCCGATGTGAGTTGGGTCTTTGTGATGTTTGTACAGAAGGCCCTGAAGCCATTGACCGGCGCCTTAGTGATATCACCAAGGGCTGTCCACCCTAGTTCTTAAATAAAGATATTTTCCTTTTCAACACCCCCTGCCTAGAACTCCTCTTAGCAACAACTTCACTGTGTAAAGTATAGTGGTTAATTTGCAGTCATTCCCTACATTTCTAAACTGAAAGGCAGAGCATAGTCACTACAGTGCCAGCTGATAATAGCATTCCTCATATATTTCTTCTTGAAAATCAAGGTTCTCTAAAAACCCAGTTGATTTTGTCTTCATTTCTTCAACTTCTCTTCAGGTTGTTCTTTACCCTTTGAAAATTCACCTCCCGCTGTCACAAATGATAGAGATTTGCTGGAAATTTCATGCCATTGAGATATTATCTTGCCCCAACTTCTAATTTTAGAAATATTTTTAAATGCTGAGATAATTTAGAATAATTATACTTAGAAATAGACAAATTTGGAAAAAGTTTTTAATTTCTAAATTCGGGGGAAATGACAAGAAAAAGGAAACTGAAGGGTCTGAATCACACTACATTGTTGAGTTTAAGAGCTCTGCATAGTGTAATAAATGACATTTCTTTTGGGGCTAAGAAAACAATAGCCTTATGTCTCCCAATGAAATAAGTAAGGCATTTAATTGTCATCTAGAAATCTCATGAAAATCCATCATTTGGGGGTCAGGAACAAATAGAAATAGAAAATGCTTAATGAGTTATTTTAAAATAACATTAGAATAATGTTAGGAATTAGGTGGCTCCCACTGCCACATTTGCATGAGAAGGAGAGCTGTACAGGGGCAGGGGAAATTCATCAGAGCCTCATAAAGTTCCAGCAATATTTCTATAATTTATTTATATTAATGCCTGTCTCACTGTGAGCCAATACTATACGTAACAGCTCTGTTACACTGTACTCTCCCAAGTACACACAGTAAACACTCAATAAATTTGATTGATTGATTGATTAAGGACCTACTTTGTCCCAAGCACTTTGCTAAGCCCTGGAGCACGTTCAGTTCATTCAGATTTGTTACAGTTCCTGTACAACATGGGACTCACAGGCTACATGAGGGATAACAGTTATTTAATCTTCATTGTACAGATGAGGAAAATGAGGCATAGAAAAGAGTGAGTTGTCCTAGGTCACACAGCAGGCAAGTGGTGGAGCCAGGAGTTGAGCCCAGTTCTCTCTGAAACCCAGTCTTAATCTCTTTCCACTAGACCACGCTGCACATGGAGCAGAGGAACCCATCCTCAGGAAACTTCCATTTTCTTTGCCATAAATATGCAACTATCCATAGCCATCTCTCAGTTAAGCATCAGAACCATGATCCGTACCAGTGTAAGTCATTGAAGTTCACATAGATATATGTTTTCAACCTTATATCCCCGTCCTAGAACCTTTCAAACTAGAGCATGTAATAAGTAACGCAACTAGCTGAAAGGAGCTGATATGCATGAAGTAATTGATGATCAAAGGTCAGAGGGCCTAAGGAGTCAGAAAACCTAAGGATAAAGATAAGAGTCAGAAGCAGAGAGTCTGGATAATCCACAAACCAGCTCCCAAATGATCAAGAGTTTGACCTTGTCTTCCACCAATTCTATATTCTCTTTGAGAACTCATTGAAGATCAAGGGACCATATATCTAATATCAAATGTATTAGACAATAAAAGGAACTGGCTAAGGAGACTGAAAGAATAAAAAAAAGGAGAGATGGAAGTATCTGGCTTCCTGCACAGAGATGTAGAAACTGCATCCTTTTCTACCTCTTCATTCTAATAAGGCTTCTTGAGGATTGTACTGTCCCAAGTGTTCCAAGTCTTCACATAGCAGGAGCTCAATAAATATCATTTATAGATTGAATGACTACCAACTCCCACAGCATCAGGCTGACGATGGTCTAGCTGTTAATCAGACTGTAAGCTTGTTATGAGCAGTGAACCGGTCTGTCAACTTTGTTGCAATGTACTCTACCAAGCATTTAGTACAGTGGTCTGCGTGCAGTAAGCACGCAATAAACACCATTGATGATGATGATGATGACGATGATCAGAGGGAGTGAAAGCACAACAGAAAGAAAATGATGTGTTAGATGAGGCAGATGAAAAGTTTGAGATAATCTTAATATTTTCCATAGACCCAGTGTGATGGGTGCACAAATTTGCAGGTCCTATCCACAGTGAATGTGAACAGGCCAACTATAAGAATCCCTGGGTTAATCATGCTTGTATTATATGTCAGATAGGGATGGGAGGTAAGGGAGAGAGGAGAAATGTTCCTTTAATACACACACGTTGTGATTGTAAGAACAGTCAGCCAGAAATATTTTCCAAGTATCCTGCATTCTAAGCACAAGACGAGAATAATAATTCACTAAGGATTCTGATGGAACAGTAAGAGCTCTGAAATATAAAGGATATTTGCTAATGAAGAATGAGTTCTTTAAATAAGGAATATTGTGGGAAGTTAAAATGTTGAAGTCCCTTTCGGTTCAACTAAGGCAAAATACCAAATTTAAACTAAGATCAATTATCCTCTGAGCTTTTGAAAATCCCAGGAGTGCTAATCATTCTTCCGTAACAATCATCTCAAAGAGATTAAACACTTTTCTCAAACCGAAAGTGTTTAGAATCTTTACCTCACCTAAAGGTAGTCCTAGACCATTAATGAGTCAGTACAGGAGATAGCGGATTGTTAAAAAGTGCTATCATCCAGGACATTATAAGGAGCAAGTAATTACAGTTTTGGTGAAGTAGGCTTTAACTACCAGTAATTGCATGATCTAATGATTCTCTCTTTACTCAGACCATATCCAATATTCATGTATGAAGTATCACAGTCATAGCATCGGACGGGGTTAAAAAGTGATTATATCTCAAGAAAATTGACATTTTACGTTGACCTACTCAGGGAAAACTGGAACAAAACCACAGATTTCCATAGGCTAAACAGATTTAAAGTAATCACTAAATCCTGTTCCCTTTGCAGCTTGCTGTCCAATGATAAATGGATAAAGAGATAGAACACAGAACCGAGAAAGTCAGCATGGCCTTCAGGAGATTGCAAGACTGTATGCATCTGTACCATGATAAAGGTACAGAAAGCCATGATGGTGTTCCGTCTTGGCTGAGAGTACTGAGCCCATCACGCAAGACACATCCAAATTCTGGGACAGTGTCGTTGGTTACTTCAACAAAGCATATCCAACGTTAAATGGTAGGAAGGCATCACCGACAATAAGGGCCAGGAATGCTGTCAACTCAAAAGCACTCATGTGCTGCTCAAAACCGCATTCATTCATTCAATCGTATTTATTGAGCCCTTACTGTGAGCAAAACACTGTACTAAGCACTTGACTTGTCTTACGCCGTTGAGTCGTTTCCGACCCATAGCGACACCCCTGACACCTGTCTCCAGAATGCCCATCTGCAGTCATTCTGGGAGATAATCCATATAATTTTTTTGGTAAAAATACGGAAGTGGTTTATCACTGTCTTCTTCCACACAGGAAATTTGAGTCTCCGCCCTTGAGTCTCTCCCATGCCGCTGCTGCCCAGCACAGGGGAGTTTTGACTTAAAGCAGATTGCCTTCCACTGGCTAGCCACTGCCCAGACTAAGAATGGAATGGGTATTCTTCTGTTTGACTCTTCCTCCGGTAGCCTGGACTGGTAGAGTACTGGAAACTTTCCAGGTGAGACCCTGAGAGGGGCACTAAGAGCTTGGAAGAGTACAATATAGCAACAAACAGACACATCCCTACCCACGACCAGCTCACAGTGTAGAGTCATATCCCGGCTGGGTGGGAGAGGAGAGGAAAATTAACAGCAGCGGTCCTGAAACTCCCTACCCTTTCTTATCTGACAGATCATCAGCATCCCCATCTTCAAAGCCTTATAGAAACTTCCTCTAAGAGGCCTTCCCCAACTAAGCCTTCATTTCCTCTTCTCCCACTCCCTTCTGCATTGTCCTTACACTTGAATATGCACCCTTTTTCAGCCCATCCACAGCCTCAGAGAACTTATGTACTTATCCATAATTTAATTATTTACATTAATGTCTGTCTCCCCTTCCAGACTGTAACTCGTTGTGGGCAGGGAATGTGTCAGTTGATTTTTTTATTGTATTCTCCCTAGCGCTTAGTACAGTGCTCTGTGCATAGTACTAAATAAATATGATTGAATGAAAGCATGAAAGAAAACTTGACCCATCCCAGGTCTCTGACAAGAACTGAGAGCTTTCAGTCAGAATAAAAAAAGACCCAAAAGGGAGGCTTTGTGGTCTATAAGCTCTTCGAAGCAGCATGGCCTAGTGGAAAAAGCACAGGCCTGGGTGTCAGAGGATCTAGGTTACAATCCTAGATCTGTCACTTGCCAGCTATGTGACCTTGGGTAAGGCACTTAACCTCTCTGTGCCTCAATTTCCTCATCTGTAAAATAGGGAGTAGGATTTAGACCTACTCCCTACTATTTAGACTGTGAGCTGCATGTGGAACAAGGATTATGTCCAACCTGATTATCTGGTATTCTACCCCGTGCTTGGCACATAGTAAGTGCTTAATGACTGCCACAATTATTTTTTATTATCTTCTTTAGTTCAAATAACCACTAGCATCCTGACATCTAAAACGTTAGGAAGATCATTTCTTTTCCTTTTCCCACTTTCTGATCTCTGAGGAACAGGACCTGAGCTGTGTCAGTAGTCTGCAAGTTGGTTGTTTAGAGGACTGAGGCAGAGGAATTCCCCTAAAGATCAAGTCTCCATGGATGGGAGGCTGGTAAAATTAAACATTTTCCTCACCATGCAGGAAGGATAACAGGAAGTAGATTCAGCCCAGAAAAGCATTCTTTGGGAGTATTTGTGATGCGTAAGAATTGCCATTGTTTCTAGTCAGTGCCTTAAGTCGATTGAAATTTCAAAGAAGTGTCTGGAATACAAATTAGATTTGTTTCAATACCAGCATCCACCCACGCTTTTAATTATGCAGATTAACCAATAAGCATACAGTGGTTGTTGCATTGAGCTGTGAACACCCCCATTACCTGCTGAGGGTTTGGAAATTGGCATCTTGATTCAGCCTGTATTATAGAGGTCAGTTAGAAAGTCTACGCAGGTGAAATGAAAAGGAAAGAAGATAAGACAGGAATCTGAATATTTCAGGCTTAAAAACCTCAGATTTTTTCACTTAAATCATACAGATCTACCCTGAATGCATAACCTGGAGCCACTTATATAAATGCAAGATGAAAGTATTTTCGAAGTATTGATTAGTTTTTGCAAACTTACCTGGTGAACTCTCAAATTTTTCTCATCTCCTCCAATAGAACGTAGGCTTCTTGAAGGCAGGAATCATGTCTACTTACTCTATTGTAATATATTGTACTTAATTCATTCATTCATTCAATTGTATTTATTGAGCGTTTATTATATGGAGAGCACTGTACTAAGCACTTGAAATGTACAATTCCCCAACAGATAGAGACAATTCCTGCCCAACAATAGGCTCACAGTCTAAAGGGACGGGTTCACAGTTTGCTCTGTATGCAGTAAGAGTTCAAAAAATGATAACTGTGGTTTTTGTTAAGTATTCATTATTTGCTATGTAACAAAATAGTTAAAAACAGATCAGATGCAGGCCCTGATCTTCAGGGGATTCATAGTCTAAGGGGAAGGGAGAAAGGTACTTAATCCTCATTTTGCAGATGGGGAAATTGAGCTACAGAGAAGTAAAGTGACTTGCCCAAATTACATAGCAGGCAAATGTTGGAGCTGGAATTAGAATCCAGATTTCCTGACTCTCAGTACCGTGCCTTTTCCACTTTACCATGCCACTTCACATTTATATCATCAAATTTATCATCATCGTCATTGGCAACAGTATTAGAAGACCACCTATTTATGTAACACGCTTTTCTGAGGGATGAACAGAATTGCCACCTGCATCAACCCCTATTCAGTGAACTAATTTCAACCCATTTTCAAATCCCTCCCATCACATTGTACAAGACTTTGTTCTGGATTTCATAAATCTTCATTTTTACTACATTATTTTAAAACTCAAGTTTGAATCCAACGATTTGTAACTGCTTATTTCACCTATTAATGGGCAGGGGAAGGAGACATTCCAAAAATAAAGTGTGAATGTGTTCTCTGCATATAGGTTATGGAAAATCTGAAGAAACACCCTCATTGAAATCAAATATAAATGCTTTAAAGCTTCACAGTGACACTCCTCATAGGCCACACAGCCTGTGTGAAATTGGATTCAGTGTGATTATTTCTGGGCAATAATTCAGAGCAAATAACATCAAAAAAGGCTTGCGGAAATCCTGACAGAAAAAGTGGATTTAAATCAAACTAATAGGTTGCAAAACATGAAATATGCTTTGTGTTGTGCCTTGGGGGGCCCAGGGCCAAATCCATATTCAAAAAGTAAAAACAAACTAGTGTGATTTAAGGAATAAATTACTTGTCATCGTGATCTTTAAAAATGCCAGATTTTAATGCAAAAATATAATCCTAACATTTATTGCAGCAAAAATAAATGTCAACATATTAGGCTTAACTGGCTAAGCCGTGTAGTAGCATTTCTATAAAGTGAAAGGTACATGACAAGATGTATTTCACATTTATTAGAACCAGATTTGGTCTTCTTTATCATAAGCAGTAGATTTAAACACTTTATTTTAATTTACTTCACAGTATTGGGAAAAACACTGACTCCGATAAGAAGGGGGAAGACCGCATACATTTGTTCAGTGAAGTAATCAGTCAAACTGAGAAGCTAAATATTTACTATGACAAGAGGAAACCTTTGTAGGTAGATTGAAAAATAAAATGCAGAATGGCTTTGGCATATTCCAGGTTGAAGCCATCAGTTAAGAGCCCACAACCATATGTGCTGTGTGTGAACGTTAATACCTCCGATCCATCTTTGACCAGTTTTGTTCATTCTTGCTTCGCACTGGACAAGCAACAGGGAATCCCCTAGGGATCCAAGTAGCCCTTCTCCCTAGTAAACATTTTATAATATCTCCATTATGCATGTGGCACATACTTGAAAATATTTGCGACATGCAGTGGCTGATGGCATTTTATTTTTTTCATTTCCCATCATCTAAGATAACCATACATTTTCAGTTTGGAGGCAGCTTATGCTTAGTACTCGGTTAACCTGGTTAAATAACTAAAACAACATTTTCTGGGTTGAAGGGGGCCCAGCATAACAGTGTCTGTCATCTTGAATGTGGAATGTATACCACACACTTTATGTATAAGGAAGAGATACATAAATACAATGAATATTCATGTATGTAAATTCAAATGTTTGCATACATATTGAATATGCAAAAATAAATACGTAAATACCTTGCCAGAAGTGTAAATCAATAGGGTTTTTTGCATGGAAATCTGCAATTACACATGCTAATTAGAAAATACCTAGTTTGAAAATTATTGATTTCTAAGCCCCAGACTCTATAAAGAAATTTACATTTGAAAATTAATCTAATCAGTACTTTAAATAATAAATACAATTTCCATGTCTAAACATCAATATATTATATAAATAGATTAAACAAAGAATAACATGCAATTATATAGTGGAAGAAAATGTTGCCATCAAAGATTGACAAGAAATTATGATAATGGGTTTTTTCAATGAATTTCATTCATAAGTAATTTTGAATCGACTTGGAAAAAACTGTTGCCCGTTTGTAACTGAGGTATTTAAAAACACTTGTATAAGGAGGATTCTGCTCAGGATGAGGATGTTTGCATATGTTTGTTATTTTAAAGGATAATTTACAGAATACAATTTTGTAGCTTAGGAATCAAATCTGTATGTGAGAGAAGGGGAGAAGCCAGAGAGAGAAAAAGAGAGAGATGAAGAGAATTTATCTTTAGCTTATTAAGGCAGGGAGGGACCGTCAGTATCAGATTACTGGTGCCAACACTGTGCTTGGTGTTGTTTCATCTCACCCATCTCCTCCTCTGCTAAAACTGGTCAAAAACTGGCACATGCAGGGGGGAGTATTCTCCCCCTCCTCAGGACAGGGCCCAGTAAAAAGAGCTGTTCTTTCCCCCTGTCCCTGCCCTCCCTTCTTGTGTGTGGTGCATAGCTGGAAATTTACAAAGAGGAGCTGTGCATTTCCCCTTTCCTGCCTGACTTGGCGGGCTGATCTCAGGGCCACCGCTGAATACTTAGACCCTGATGTAGGGATGGAAGGATGAGAGCAACCCCAGCTTTCCCTGCCATCCGACCCTCCAGGGGCACCACCTGCCAGTAAAGACTACTGAATGTAGCAAGCATCCTGATTCCCCCTCATTCCCTATCTGACTGGGACTGATCTGTAATAATAATCATGGTACTTGGTAAGCATTTACTAAGTGCTAAATCCTGCACTAAACGCTATGGTAGGTATAATACAACCAGTTCCATGTGACCTAAGGTAAATACTTATTCATTCATGTTAATGTCTGTTTCCCCTCTAGACTGTAAACTCATTATGGGTAGGGAGCATGTCTGCTAATTCCATTGTGTTGTACTCTCCCAAACACTTAGTACAGTGTTCCGTACACAGTAGGGATCAATAGATACCATTGATAATTGATAATGATGATGATGATAATGATTTGCTCATGTAGACCTGTACCTTGCCTAAATCACCAAAAATGTACCTTGCCTAAATCACCAAAAAGATGAAATCAAATGCAGGATTGAAAATCATTTTATGAATTTTGACCGAGTAGACAAGGACTTGATCATTGTTTTTCTAAACAGTCATCCAGATAATTACCTCACCTCTCCCACTCCATTTAAACTGTGTAAAGGTGAGTAATTATGCAGTAAATTCACTCAGTGAGAACAGTCAATCTAGATCATTCGAGGAAGGAAAAGAACACATTTATTTTTTTCTTACAAGCAGTCTGCCCTCATTTTTCAGATAATTGCCTTAACTCTCCTTTTCATTTTGTCCTTGTGCAGTTTCCATATTGATCATTTGCAATAGCTGTGGTTTACCATTTGGATTATAAATTTCAGTCCTCAGTTCAGTTTCCTGCGGCGATGGAGATACCATTGCAGATTCTACATTTTTTTTTCACTTGGCCTTAAGGTCATGTACAAGGTCATATACTTTTGTAACTTGTAAATAAAAATAGCTTTCTCCTCCCCTTCCCTCCCGTGATAACATTAGCTAAATTAAGATCATCGTTGCCTTTACAATATGCTTCATATGGTTTGTTCCATTTATGGAGGTGAGGTCATGGGAGATCCGGGGCCACTGTTACACATTTTATTTCCACCCTGTGTTAGATCAGCAGTGTTTTAAAGGGGCAACATCTTTAAATATGACATTGAAGAAGTAATGACTTTTCAGTCCTATAGTTTCAAATCCAGAGAGCCAGAATGCCTTCACATATCCGTTAACCCCAAGAGAAGCTGCATAAACTCTCACTGACAACCACATTGTTGTTTGTTATAGTTTATGTTCACCACTAACTGCCCTGTCCTGGATTTGAATATTTCCAGTGCACCACCATTTCTGAAAAACAGAAAGACAGAAAGGGTTAAGTGATCATCTTGTAGGGATTGGTAATCTTCTTGGGAATTTTAGTGCCCCTACCTGTGACAAAGACTGGAAAAGATGATTCCACCCAACATAATAAGATCAGAAGGGACACCAAATTCTTTTAATTCACCAGGTCCTCTTCTTTTCCTTTCTCCCTCCCTACTTTCTCCCCTCCCTCCCTTCCTGCTGAGATATGAATAGTGAGAAAGCATAATTTCAATACCTTTTTCCTGTTCCTTATCAGACCACACTTCCATCTAAGGAGCATATGTCATGCAATAAGGATTCAGCACATGGTGCTTGCTCCTACCTGAAGAACTTAGTGTTTCAACTATTCAGATACCCCTGTAAAGGTGATTGAGGCAGAATGGCAAAATGGAAACAAGTCGAAGAAATTGGACTTCTTTCTCCAATTTCATCCTTTTGTTTTCCTTTCTCCAATTTAAGATTGATAGACTATATAATATAAAGTCTTGAATATAATAATTACTATTTCTGTCATTATTGTTATTATAATAATATACATTCAGTTGCCCTTTGGACTTAAAGAAGACTGCATTGACAGTGAAATTCACTCATGAGTGTGGGTGTGACTGAAAAGGCCAAAATGGGACCCACAGTTCCAGCCACATTGTGTGTACAAAAGAACGGCCCTTCATTGTGTTGTAATAATTGTTGTTTGGTGTTCTTAGCATTTTCATTTGTTTCATTGGCCCTTGTTCCTCACAAAGTTTTTCTTCAAAGGAGTTGCTCCTTTCTTGACTGCAGTACTCCATGATGGTCTCTCCTCAGCAGGTGGCTCCCAGATTTCAGCCATGATATTATTGCTAATTGCATTTGTTGAGCATTTACTTGAACAAAGGTCTGAACTAAATACAGAGGTCAGGATCAAGGGTAATAATTCAAACCCTGATCCTGGCTCACAATCTAAAAGCAGGAGTATCAATCCATACCTTATCTCACCTTGGCTTCATGGACTCTGTCCTCTCCTGGTTCTCCTCTTGCCTCTCTGGCCGGTCATTCTCGGTCTCCTTCGCTGGAGCCTCCTCCCCCTCCCATCCTTTAACTGTTGGAGTTCCTCAAGGGTCAGTTCTTGGCCCTCTTCTGTTCTCCATTTACACTCACTCCCTTGGTGAACTCATTCGCTCTCACGGCTTTGACTACCATCTCTACGCAGATGACACGCAGATCTACATCTCCGCCCCTGTCCTCTCCCCCTCCCTTCAGGCTCGCATCTCCTCCTGCCTCCAGGACGTCTCCACCTGGATGTCGGTCCGACACCTAAAACTCAACATGAGCAAGACTGAACTCCTCATCTTCCCTCCCAAACCCGGTCCTCTCCCAGACTTCTCTATCACCGTCGATGGCACGACCATCCTTCCCGTCTCTCAGGCCCGCAATCTCGGTGTCATCCTTGACTCGTCTCTCTCGTTCACCCCACACATCCTATCCGTTACCAAGACCTGCCGGTTTCACCTCTACAATATCGCCAAGATACGCCCTTTCCTCTCCACCCAAACGGCTACCTTACTGCTACAGGCTCTTGTTATATCCCGGCTAGACTACTGTGTCAGCCTTCTCTCTGACCTCCCTTCCTCCTCTCTCGCCCCGCTCCAGTCTATTCTTCACTCCGCTGCCCGGCTCATCTTCCTGCAGAAACGATCTGGGCATGTGACTCCCCTTCTTAAACAACTCCAGTGGTTGCCTATCAACCTCCGCTCCAAACAAAAGCTCCTCACTCTAGGCTTCAAGGCTCTCCATCACCTTGCCCCTTCCTACCTCTCCTCCCTTCTCTCTTTCTACCACCCACCCCGCACGCTCCGCTCCTCCGCCGCCCACCTCCTCACCGTCCCTCGGTCTCGCCTATCCCACTGTCGACCCCTGGGCCACCTCCTCCCGCGGTCCTGGAACGCCCTCCCTTCTCACCTCCGCCAAACTGACTCTCTTCCCCTCTTCAAAACCCTACTTAAAACTCACCTCCTCCAAGAGGCCTTCCCAGACTGAGCTCCTCTTCTCCCTCTACTCCCTCTGCCACCCCCGCTTTACCTCTCCACAGCTAAACCCTCTTTTTCCCCTTTTCCCTCTGCTCCTCCACCAATCCCTTCCCTTCCCCACAGCACTGTACTCATCCGCTCAACTGTATATATTTCCATTGCCCTATTTATTTTGTTAATGAATTGTACATCGCTTTGATTCTATTTAGTTGCCATTGTTTTTACGAGATGTTCTTCCCCTTGACTCTATTTATTGCCATTGTTCTTGTCTGTCCATCTCCCCCGATTAGACCGTGAGCCCGTCAAACGGCAGGGACTGTCTCTACCTGTTGCCAACTTGTTCATCCCAAGCGCTTAGTACAGTGCTCTGCACATAGTAAGTGCTCAATAAATACTATTGAATGAATGAATGAATGAATGAATGAATGAGAATGGGCGTCAGACTCTTCAGGACGGAGGGATATGATACAGGGAAAATACATGAATGAACTACGGCAGTAGAAATAAAAGTAAAAAGCGTTATGGTACATCAATGCTGAAGGAACAGTTTTCGGGCTTCTCGTGGCTTTGGCAGGACCATTCTTTGTCCAACATTTAGAATATTTTCAGAAGAGATGTCAACTTTTCATTTAGAGTGTGGGGACAAAATGGGGACAGGGATTTTAAAAGGGTTAGGGTCAGGTTTTAAGAGTTCTCTGGACACCCACTGCCTACTGGAGGCAGAATGGTCTCCCGGAAAGAATATGAGACTGGGAGTCTTAGGACCTGTCTTCTAGTACCACCAGCTCCACTACTTCCTTGCTTCATGACCTTGAGTGAGTCATTTCCCTTTCTTGTGCCCCAGGTTTCCTCATCTAAAAACAGGAAGGAAAAACATGTTTCCTTCTCCTCATCCTCTTAGACTGTGAGCCTCATGTTGGGACACATGCTGTGTCTGATCTGATTGTCTTCTATCTACCCAGTGCCTGGTGCTAAGTAAGCTCTTAATAAATATCATCGTTATTATTGATGGGGTATATAGCCACCATTTTTTGGTTCTTTTAGAAACTCTCCAGTTTTGTCAGAGATCTGACTTGGGCATGTCTGGAAGCTCAACTCGAAGGCTGTGGGAAAGATTGTTTCTGTCTTCAGAGATTGGACACCAGGTCTTCCCAACATTCTAATCATTGTCACAGATGTGTGGCCAGTCAAATTAATAATCATGGTATTTATTAAGCACTTACTATGTGCCAACCACTCTACAAACCATTGGATGTTTAAATAGTAGATATGAGTTAATCAGGGAGTACACAGTCGCTGTCCCACATGGTGCTCACAGTCTAAGTAGTGGGGAGAACAGGTATTGATTAAATCCTCATTTTATAGATGAGGAAACTGAGGTACAGAGAAGTTGAGTGACTTGTGCAAGGTAACATAGCAGGTAAGTGTTGCAGCTGGGATTAGAATTCTGGTCCACTGACTCCTTGGCCTGGGCTCTTTCTGTTAGGCCCAATTGCTACCTTTCCTGCTGCTCCAATGAAATGGAAGTTGCATGTGAAGAAAGTTAACTGCAGTTATGGCAGACAGGTGATTATAATTATAATAATAATAATGTTGGTATTTGTTAAGCACTTACTATGTGCAGAGCACTGTTCTAAGTGCTGGGGTAGATACAGGGTAATCAGGTTGTCCCACATGAGGCTCACAGTCTTAATCCCCATTTTATAGGTGAGGTACAGGCACAGAGAAGTTAAGTGACTTGCCCACAGTAACACAGCTGACAGGTGGCAGATTCGGGATTCAAACCTAAGACCTCTGTCTCCCAAGCCCAGGCTCTTTCCTCTGAGCCACACTGTTTCTCTAATTATGAGGTTGATGATTATGTTGCATGGCCAGTGTCAAGGTGCTGGTGGGAGAGAGGTTTAGGACATCTCCAGCATCCATCTGCCCATTTTTGTTTTAAAACTGGCTAACTTCAAACCTACATTCTAAGCCATTGGGTAGATTTATATATATATATATATATATATATATACATAAATTATATATGTACACATATATATGTAATTTAGCAAACTGTGAAAGGCCTCAACTTAGTGGTAACTGCAGAACCTTTTAAACCATTATTACCAACCAAATTATCTCTTTCTTCCTGGTGCTTTGTACTCAAATTGATTTTGGTTTTGATTGATGTTTTAGACACACATGTATATCTTAAACTCAGATTGACCTATACACAAAGTCTCTGATTCCATACATTTAAAAATTCAGCTGTAAGACTTTAGTCATTTACTCACTTGCTTAAAGGCTTACCTCTGACCTACTTGTAATTGACATTGGATATTTAGATTATAGAACAGGAATGCTTTCTCTGGTATATTTTTCCAATTGCAGATGAGTTTTCATTCCCCTGCTTCCTCGGTTCTTCAATACCTCCCTATCTCTTTCCTTCCTGCTGATTTCCACTTAGTGCCCTATGACTATCTCTGTTGACTGCATACTTTGCATTTTAGCTGCATGCATTTTTTTAATCATTCAGAATAGAAATTCTCTTCCAACCCCAGAAATCTGAAAGAAATCAAGCAGGACCTCATTTCGATGGCATATGCAGCATTATGGGGAAAAATGGGTAATTTACGTTTTAGTTGGAGAAAAATAATCAAGAAACAGTTGGTACTATGGCCAATGCTACTTTTAACTTCCGTCGAATTAACTTTGGGATGTTTCAAATGCACAGCAGTGTCATAAGTATACATGACCCTGTTCTAGTAGGTTAAACAGGCAAATCAATCAAACGATTGTAATAACTGGGTGTTTACTGTGTTCAGAGTACCGAACTAAGCTCTTGGGTGACATTATAGTACGACAGAGTTGGTAGTCACATTCCCTTCCCACAGTGAGTTTACACTCTAGAGGTGGTGGGCAGACATTAACACAGATAAATAATCTATCACATTTTATAACGTTTAGATATGTACACAGGTGCTGTGGGAATTAAGGTGAGTGATTGCCAATTGTCCATAGGTCACAGATTCAAGCGCAGGGAGAGGATACTGAGGGGACAAGAGAACCTAATAGAAGAAGGCCTCTTGGAGGACATGTGAACTTAATAAGGTTTTGAAGGGGAGCAGAGTGGTGGAGTATCATATATGGACGGGGAGGGAGTTCCAGGCCAGAGGGAGGATGTGGGAAAAGGGTTGGATGTGACATAGATAAGATCCGGGCACAGAGAGCAAACTGGTTCCAGAGGAGCAAAGTGTGTGGGCATTGCAGTAGTAGGAAATCCGGGAGGTAAGGTGGAAAGGGGCAAGCTGATTGAGTGTTTTAAAGCTACTAGTAAGAAGATTCTATTTGATGCAGAGGTGGACAGACAACCACTGGATGTTCATGAGGAGAGGGGAGACATGGGCTGAACATTTTTTCATTTTTAGAAAAATGATCTGTGCAGCAGAGAGAGACTGGAGTGGAGAGAGGCAGAAGGCAGGGTGATGGGAGAGAAGGCAGATGCAGTATTCAAGGCAGGATCAGCACTTCTCTAGACTGTAAGCTCATTTTGGTCAGGGAACATGATCTCTCTTGTTTCCCTTTGATATTTCACTAATGAAACCTCAAACTGCCCCAGTTCAGTAGTGCCAGAGCTGCTAGTGGGCAGGACCTGACCGTGGCCTTATGGGAGATAGGACTGAGAATTGGTGGATAGTGGGGGAAAATATCCTCCTTTCCCAGTCCAAATACATCTTAACCACAGTTTTATTAGGAGGTAGAACTATAATTAAGGGTGGCAAGCCAGTCACCCTCCCCACATCTACAGTGGGGTGGCCATTGTTCTATTTTTAGGTACCAAATAGTCTGCTTTTTGATTGGTTTGTCCCTTACCTAGTATTCATATGGCACGATCTACTTTATGTCCAGTATTTTAAATTTAAATAATAATAATAATTGTGGCATTTGTTAACCGCTTACTATGTGCAAAGCACTGTT
The DNA here is from genome assembly GCF_004115215.2 of Ornithorhynchus anatinus. Taxonomy (NCBI): domain Eukaryota; kingdom Metazoa; phylum Chordata; class Mammalia; order Monotremata; family Ornithorhynchidae; genus Ornithorhynchus; species Ornithorhynchus anatinus. The sequence continues at coordinate 33,730,509 of NC_041745.1, forward strand.
TTAATCGCTGGGGAGGATACCAGGTGATCAAGTTGTCCCAAGTGGGGCTCACAGTCTTAATCCCCATTTTACAGATGAGGTAACTGAGGCCCAGAGAAGTTGTGACTTTCCCGAAGTCACAAAGATGACAAGTGGTGGAGCTAGGATTAGAACCCACAACCTCTGATTCCCAAGCCCATGCTCTTTCCACTAAGCCACCTGCCACCCTTAATTATAGTTCTACCTCCTAATCCAGCTGTGGTTAAGATGGATTTGGACTGGGAAAGGAGGATATTTTCCCCCACTATACACTATTATTGTTATTATAATAATATCTGTTAAGCACTTACACTGTCAAGGACGGTTGCATACCCTGGAGTAGATACAAATCAATTAGGTTAGAGACCTTCCCGGTCCCAAATGGGGCTTGCAGTCTAAGCATTAAAGAGATCAGTTATTAAATCTCCATTTCAGATGACAAAACAGGTACAGAGAAGTTAAGGGACTTCCTAAGGTCACACAGCAGGCAAGTGGCAGAACTAGGGATTAGAGTCAGGTCTATTGGCTCTTAGGCTCACGCTCTTTCCACTAGGCCAGAGCCTGTAATTCTCTAGAGAGAAGCTTATCAGGGTAAGTTCTTATGTCTTCCTTACTTACAGAACATATATAAATCATGTCTGCCATTTCCACTGAGATCAGAGTGAATGGTTCTTCAAACAGTAAGCGCTCAGTGAATACCTTTGATTGATCTTATCAATCAGTGTATTTATTAAATGCATACTATGTGCAGGACACTGTACTAATGCTGAAGTGGGTACAATATAATACAGCTGTAGTCATGATCCCTGCTCTCAAGGAGATTACAATTTTATCGATTTTTAAACATAATACTTCTAGAATGTTTCCAAGCATGAATGGAAGTAGGATCACTAGTAGTTCCCAAAGTATTTACACACTTTTGGGGGAATATTTTAAATGGTTATTATTTGCTCATTTATTCATTTAAATGAATACGGAAGCATCCTAGGAAGTCATCTACCTAAATGGCCATTTGGCAGTCACCCCGCTATTTCTACCAGGTTCTGTGATGTTGGTGCAGTGCCTGATGTTCTTTCTGGGTGCCAGAGGCTTGGAAAGGTCATCAGCTTTCTCCTCTGCTTCAGGCAGCGAAGGATCACGATACAGAAAGTGGTAGGAGTGTCACCATAGTAGCCGACCCAAGCCCTTCCTGCATCTTACCGAACATTCCCCACCAACATGGGATTATCAAACCACTGCCAATGACTGCTTGAGTTATTTTTCACTGCGAGTTCCCTGGGGGCTGGAAATCTGTCTATCAACTCTGTTGGACTGTACTCTCCCTAGTGCTTAGCACAGTGCTCTGCACACAGTAAGTGCTCAAGAAATGCCATTGACTGATTGATTCCAGACCACAAGTCCTTCTGGAAAAGCTTAGATTGACCATGATTTCAACATTCATAGAGGTGAATCCTTCTCCTCATGCCTAAGCACTTAGTACAGTGTTCTGCACATTTAAGTGCTCAATAAATGCCATCGACTGGGCGGCTGATTGAAGTCTTGGCCTCATGAAATATTAATCGGAAAGCTTCATTTTCAGTTCCGTTTGTCTACTGCTGCTGCTTTCTTCTCGTTGCTGTTTTAGGAGGTGGCAATGAAGTGTGTCACATCACAAGTGACAACTGTATTTTAACTTAATCTAGGTTGAAGTCATTTTTCTAGCTCAGTGTTTGATAAAATGTGTCTGGCAGGGAGATTTTGTTTTTCATGTTTTAATATTTGATGTAATTGTATTACTAATGTCACTGTTGGAACAATTGAAGAAAATTCAATAGCCCTGTAGAAAATATTAAAACTTCAACATTAATCTCTGGGCTTGGAAAATGACAAATTCATCCCTGTTTGTTTGTGAACTTAATACAGAGCACTCCTGTTCTGTTCTTTACCAGGGACAGAAATGGTGAGGTGCCTGAAGAAATGTATTAGGCCTCATTCTAATTTGGTTCAGATGGTATGTCCCTACATCAGGACCTTTAAGAAGATTGATACACATACAGGCAGGCACTTACCAGTTCCATTTTCAATGGTTTCCTTTAAGTTATCAGTATTAATCACATCACAGGCCTACAGGAGTTATTTATCTCAAATCGTGTAATTTTATTACTGCTCAGATGGTGTTTGGGCAAAGATTGTCTCTATGTGTTGCCGAATTGTCCATTCCAAGCTCTTAGTACAGTGCTCTGCACAGAGTAACCGTTCAATAAATACTATTGAATGAATGAATGGTATCACCATTCGTCTCCTTTCCTCAGGTACCTAGCTCTCTGAATCCTAGCTGCTGTGCAACTCTTTGTTCATTAATTCCATCTGCAAATGCCAGGATATTGCTACATCACTTCCTTTCTGAGTGGTAGCAATTCAAATCAACCCATTCAAAGCCTCCAGTTCTCTCTGTGGTTTCTAAAATGATTTGGACTCCAAGGAAAGCATGCATTGTTATTGAAACAAGGCACATTTGTGTTGTTTTTGTTTCTGCTTGGATGTTCTGAGGCAGTCCTTGTATCTGTCTGCTTTGTCATTGAAATCTCTATTGTCTTGCATTTCAGTACAGGAGGGTAAGTAAGCAGAGTAATCCACAGAGCAATCCAATTCAAAGGAAATGATTGGGAATCATTAAATTTGCTCTAACATTATGGGCTTTGATGACTTTATCAGCTCTGTCACATAAGCACTAATGCCTTCTCCTCCATGCTAACACCTCTTGTGAAATCGCTCCCACTCAGCTGTCACCGGGAGGAAAATGATTGCAATTTCACTGAACAACCTAATTGAAGAGGCTTCTGGAACTACCAAATTTGGGAATAAAATGTGTGCTTTACCTTTGATTAAATGGAGTCGAAGTAGAGTGATCAGAGAGGATTAGGGGATGCATGCATATTGCATGAAATCTTGATGATTTCAATCCAGTGACTAGAAATCTCCCAAGAGACCAGTATCTTACATTCTGCATGACAGCCTTCCTCTCAGACTGGACAGTCTTCCTTAAGATTTCACTAACATTCCTTGCAAGCTTGTTTTCCTCACGTGAATATCAGACCGGGATCAGCCTTCTGCCTTCTGCCTCTAACGTTTTATTTGCGGACCAAAAATTACAACCAGCTTCCATAAATTTATGGCAGGGTCATGATTCTTGGATGGAAAGCAGAAATATTTACATTCTTTTTTCCTAAAATCAATCAATTCATTCATTTCATTCATTCAATAGTATTTATTGAGCACTTACTATGTGCAGAGCACTGTACTAAGCACTTGGAATGAACAAGTCGGCAACAGATAGAGACAGTCCCTGCCGTTTGACAGGCTTACAGTCTAATCGGGGGAGACAGACAGACAAGAACAATGGCAATAAATACAGTCAAGGGGAAGAACATCTCGAAAACAATAGCAACTAAATAGAATCAAGGCGATGTACATTTCATTAACAAAATGAATAGGGTAGTGAAAATATATACAGTTGAGCAGACGAGTACAGTGCTGAGGGGATGGGAAGGGAGAGGGGGAGGAGCAGAGGGAATTGAGGAAAAGAGGGTTAAGCTGCGGAGAGGTGAAGGAGAGGCGGTAGAGGGAGAAGGGGAGCTCAGTCTGGGAAGGCCTCTCGGAGGAGGTGAGTTTTAAGTGGGGTTTTGAAGAGGGGAAGAGAATTAGTTTGGCGGAGGTGAGGAGGGAGGGCATTCCTAGACCGCAGGAGGACGAGGTCCAGGGGTCGACGGCGAGAGAGGCGAGACCGAAGGACGGTGAGGAGGTGGGCGGCGGAGGAGCGGAGTGTGTGGGGTGGGCGGTAGAAAGAGAGAAGGGAGGAGAGGTAGGAAGGGGCAAAGTGATGGAGAGCCTTGAAGCCTAGAGTGAGGAGTTTTTGTTTGGAGCGGAAGTTGATAGGCAACCACTGGAGGTTTTAAGAAGGAGGGTGACATGCCCAGAGTGTTTCTGCACGAAGATGAGCTGGGCAGTGGAGTGAAGAATAGACTGGAGCGAGGCGAGAGAGGAGGAAGGGAGATCAGAGAGAAGGCAGACACAGTAGTCTAGCCGGGAAATAACGAGAGCCCATAGCAGTAAGGTAGCCGTTTGGGTGGAGAGGAAAGGGCGGATCTTGGCGATATTGTAGAGGTGAAACCGGCAGGTCTTGGTAACGGATAGGATGTGTGGGGTGAACGAGAGAGGCGAGTCAAGGATGACACCGAGATTGCGGGCCCGAGAGACGGGAAGGATGTTTGTGCCATCCACGGTGATAAGGAAGTCTGGAAGAGGACGGGCTTGGGAGGGAAGATGAGGAGCTCAGTCTTGCTCATGTTGAGTTTTAGGTGGCGGACCGACATCCAGGTGGAGACGTCCCGGAGGCAGGAGGAGATGCGAGCCTGAAGGGAGGGGGAGAGGACAGGGGCGGAGATGTAGATCTGCGTGTCATCTGCGTAGAGATGGTAGTCAAAGCCGTGAGAGCGAATGAGTTCACCAAGGGAGTGAGTGTAAATGGAGAACAGAAGAGGGCCAAGAACTGACCCTTGAGGAACTCCAACAGTTACAGGATGGGAGGGGGAGGAGGCTCCAGCGAAGGAGACTGAGAATGACTGGCCAGAGAGATAAGAGGAGAACCAGGAGAGGACAGAGTCCGTGAAGCCAAGATGAGATAAGGTATGGAGGAGGAGGGGATGGTAGACAGTGTCAAAGGCAACAGAGAGGTCAAGGAGGATTAGAATGGAGTAGGAGCCATTGGATTTGGCAAGAAGGAGGTCATGAGTGACCTTAGAGAGAGCAGTCTCGGTAGAGTGGAGGGGACAGAAGCCAGATTGGAGGGGGTCCAGGAGAGAATGGGAGTTAAGGAATTCTAAGCAGCGATTGTAGATGACTCGTTTTAGGATTTTAGAAAGGAAGGGTAGTAGGGAGATAGGGCGATAACTGGAAGGTGAAATGGGGTCAAGAGCGGGTTTTTTTTTTAGGATGGGGGAGACGTGGGAATGTTTGAAGGCAGAGGGGAAGGAGCCATTGGAGATTGAGTGGTTAAACATAGAAGTCAAGGAAGGGAGGAGGGCAGGGGCGATGTTTTTAATAAGGTGAGAGGGAATGGGGTCTGAGGCACAGGTGAAGGGGGTGGCACTTGCGAGGAGGGAGGAGATGTCCTCTGAGGATACCGCAGGGAAGGATGGAAAAGTAGGGGAGAGGGTCGGTGGGGGGGAGGGGAGAGGCTGGGGGGTGACTTTGGGGAGCTCAGACCTGATTGTGTTGATTTTCGTGATGAAGTAGGTGGCCAGATCATTGGGGGTGAGAGATGGTGGAGGGGGAGGAACAGGGGGCCTAAGGAGAGAGTTAAAGGTCCGGAACAATTGGCGGGGGTGAAGGGCATGGGTGTCGATGAGGGAGGAGAAGAAGTTTTGCCTGGCGGAGGAGAGGGCAGAGTTAAGGCAGGAAAGGATAAATTTGAAGTGTGTGAGGTCAGCTTGGTGCTTGGACTTTCACCAGCAGCGCTCGGCAGCTCGAGCATAGGAGCGTAGGAGGCGGACAGAGGAGGTGATCCAGGGCTGTGGGTTAGTGGAGCGAGAGCGGCGGAGGGAAAGGGGGGTGAGAGAGTCGAGATGAGTAGAGAGGGTGGAGTTGAGAGCGGAGACCTGATCATCGAGAGTGGGAAGTGAGGACAGGGCGGCAAGGTGAGGAGAGATGCTTTTGGAAAGACGGATGGGATCGAGAGAGCGGAGGTCTCTTTGGGGCAGTAGAAAAGATTTGCAGGGGAAGGGAGTGTGAGAGATGAGGCAGGTGAGAAGGTTATGGTCAGAGAGAGGGATTTCAGAGTTGGTGAGGGAGGAGATAGTGCAGCAGAAGGAGATGACAAGATCGAGGGTGTGACCGAGTCGGTGAGTGGGCGCGGTATGGTGGAGCAGGAAGTCGGCAGAGTCGAGGAGGGATAGCAGGCGGGGCGGCAGAGGAGTCATCGGGTACATCCATATGGATGTTGAAGTCTCCGAGGATCAGAGTGGGCAGAGAGAAGGAGAGAAGGAAGGTGAGAAAGGGGTCTAGGTGGTTGAAGAAGTCAGAGGTGGGACCGGGAGGGCAGTAGATGACAGCGACAAGTATCTGGAGGGGGTGGTAGAGGCGAATGATATGGGCTTCGAAGGAGGGGAAGGAGAAGGAGGGGGGGGGAGAGGGATAGTGAGGCATTGAGTACCTACTGTGTGCAGGAAAACATACTAAATGCTGGTTAATCAATTGCATTTATTGAGCATTTTCTGTGTGCAAAGCCCTGTACTAAGCACTTGGGTGAGTACGTTATAACTATGTAACAGAGTTGGTAGACACATTGCTTGCCCACAATGAGCTTAGAGTCTAGAGGGGGAGACATAACTATAAATAAATAAATTACGGTTATGTAATTAAGAGCTGTGGGGTTAAGGGGCTTGAGGTGATGGGAGGACACCCAAGTAGAGATGTTTTGAAAGCAGGAGGAAATGCAAGACTGCAGAGAGGGAGGGCGATCAGGGCTGGAGATGAAGATTTGGTAATCCTCTGCGTAGAGATCGTAGTTGAAGCTGTGGGACTTATGGTAATTATGGTACTTGTTAAGTGCTTACTATGTTCCAAGCACTGTTCTAAGTGCTGGGTAGATACAAGTTGATCAGGTTGGACACAGTCCCTGTCCCACTTGGGGTTCACTTTCTTAATCCCCATTTTACAGATTCATTCATTCATTCAATCGTATTTATTGAGTGCTTACTGTGTGCAGAGCACTGTACTAAGTGCTTGGAAAGGACAGTTTGGCAAAAGAGACAATTCCTACCCAACAATGGGCTCACAGTTTAGAAGGGGGAGACAGACAACAAAACAAAACAAGTAGACAGGAATCAATACCATCAAAATAGATAAATAGAACCATAGATAAATGTACATCATTAATAAAATACAGTAATAAATATGTACAAATATATACAAGTGCTGTGAAGAGGGGAAGGGGGTAGAGCAGAGGGAGGGAGTGGGGCAATGGGGAGGGGAGGAGGAGCAGAGGGAAAGGGAGAGCTCAGTCTGGGAAGGCCTCCCGGTGGAGGTGAGCTCTCAGTAGGGCTTTGAAGAGGGGAAGAGAGTTAGTTTGGCAGATGTGAGGAGGGAGGGCATTCCAGGCCAGAGATAGGACATGGGCCAGGAGTCGATAGTGGGACAGCCGGGAACAAGGCACAGTGAGGAAGTTAGTGGCAGTAGGAGGAGAGAAGGGAGGTGAGGTAGGAAGGGGCAAGGTGATGGAGAGCTTTGAAGCCAATACTGAAGAATTTTTGTTCATGCAAAGATTGATAGGCAACCACTGGAGGTTTATGAGGGGAGTGATTTATCATTAATAATCAAATTGCCATTATTTACCATTGCATTCTGTGATGAGTGAATTTCATTCTGTGGAGTTACTGAAATTTGCAAATAAAATCACTAAGGGTACAGATGGATAGGGAAATAACAAAGACAATTAATCTAGAACAAGTCAGATTAGAAGGTGTTTGAAGTGCCCATCTACCATTCATTAACCAACAACCAGTTCCAAATATGAAATTAATAATAGATGAAAGAAGATTGGTGGGAAGCAAGGTAAGATCTTGATTAGGCTAAGAGGGATTCACCTCCACGCCTCTCCCCACCACCTTGAGTCCTGGGGGACAAGGGCCATCTGATTGACACAAAAAGTAAACACGTAATAAAAAATAAAGAGAAACACAGAAGTAAGCAATATAATGTACCTACTTCCGTTATAAGGGTGTAACAGGGAGTCCTACTTTTTTATGGTTTTTGTGTTAAGCACTTATTCTGGGTCAAACACTGTTCTAAGTGCTGGGGTAAATACAAGTTAATTAAGTTGGACACAGTCCCTGCCACACATGAGGCTCCCAGTCTAAGAAGAGGGAGAACTGAGGCAGAGAGAATTTAAGTGACGTGTCCATGCTCACACAACAAGCATTTGTCAGAGCTGGAATTAGAACCCAGGACCTCTGCTGCTCACATCATGCTCTTTCCACTAGGCCAAGGTGCTCCCACTTGGGTAGAAATCAGGTGACTTCCTCATTCTTCCACCTATCCATTCCCCTCAACATGCTGAACTTGAACTTGCATAGGCTGGGGTCAGATCTGTGTGTTTGGGTTGGGGGTTACTACGTCTAATGGAGATGCCCTTGGATTCCCCCTCACATACCACTGTGTTAAGTGAGCCCTCTGAAAAGCATTAGCTCTGGGTTCCCAAAATTCACATCGCCTCAGGTAGAACATGACCCTGCAGTGAGCGTGCAATAATCTGTTTAAGAACAAAGTAGGGGAGTAGTATTGTAGTTTAGAAAATCTTAGAATATGTGCAATGTCAAGGGGAAAGAAAGGTAAAGAGACAGAGAGAGTGACAATCGGACAGACTGAGAGATGGAGACAGAGACAGAGCTTCTTGTGGGCAGGGATGTATGTACCAACATGTCTGAGCTCCCTATCTTCCCTCCCAAACCATCTCCTCTCCCTGACTTCCCTGTCACTGTGGATGGCACGACCATCCTTCCCATCTCACAGGCCCGCAACCTTGGTGTCGTCCTTGACTCAGCTCTCTCATTTGCCCCACACATCCAATCCGTCACCAACACCTGCCGATCTCACCTTCACAATATTGCTGAGATCCGCCCTTTCCGCTCCATCCAAACCACTATCGTGCTGGGACAAGCTCTCGTAATATCCTGGCTGAATTATTGTGTCAGCCTCCTCTAGGATCTCCCTTCCTCCTGTCTCTCCCCACTCCAGTCTATTCTTCATTCTGCTGCCCGGATCATCTTCCTGCAGAAACGCTCTGGGCATGTCACTCCTCTCCTCAAAAACCTCCAGTGGTTGCCTATCAGTCTTCGCATGAAACAAAAACTCTTCAGTCTTGGCTTCAAGGCTCTCCATCACCTTGCCCCCTCCTACCTCACCTCCCTTCTCTCTTTCTGCTGTCCATCCCGCACGCTCCGCTCCTCTGCCGCCCACCTCCTCACCATCCCCCATTCACGCCTATCCCGCCGTCGACCTCTGGTCCACATCCTTCCACTGTCCTGGAATGCCATCCCTCCTCACCTCCGCCAAACTAATTCTCTTCCAAGCCCTACTGAGAGCTCACCTCCTCCAGGAGGCCTTCCCAGACTGAGCTCTCCCCTTTCCCTCTGCTTCCCTTCCCCTCCCCCCCACCCTCTGCTTTTCCTCCTTCCCCTCCCCTCAGCACTGTGATCATTTGTTTATATTATTTATTACCCTAAATATTTTGTTAAGAGGTGTATATCTCCTTGATTCTATTTATCTTGATGTGATCCTTGATGTGATCTTGTTTTTGTTCTGTTCTGCTTTGCTTTGCTGTCTCCCCCATTTAGAGTGTGAGCCATCATTGGGCAGGGATTGTCTCTATCTGTTGCTGAATTGTAACAATAATAATAATAATAATAAAAGTCTTGGTATTTGCTAAGTGCTTACTATGTGCAGAGCACTGTTTTAAGCGCTGGGGTAGGTACAAGGTAATCATGTTGTCCCGTGTAAGGCTCACAGTTAATCCCCATTTTACAGATGAGGTAACTGAGGCCCAGAGAAGTTAAGTGACTTGCCCAGTCACACAGCTGACAAGTGGCAGAGCTGGGATTTGAACCCATGACCTCTGACTCCCAAGTCCGGACTCTTTCCACTGAGCCACATACATTCCAAGTGCTTAGTACAGTCCTCTGCACATAGTAAGCGCTCAATATATACTATTGAAGGAACTCTGTTGTACTGTCCCAAGTGTTTAGTATGGTGCTTGGCACACAGAAAGGGCTCAGTAGTGCCATTGATTGAGGGAGGGAGGGAGAAAGAGAGAGAGAGAAAATCCCCTTTGGGCTTTCCTCACGGAAAGTATTTTCCAGAATGTGTTTATGTGAGAAAACGTGGAGATTTGGCAGAGCATTTAGAATAAACCAGGGCAGAAAAATTATTCAAAACAGGAAAGGCTGAAAAGTTTAAGTAATCAGAACAAACAACATCATGCATTTGGATGAGTGACAAGGCAGAGATAGAAACCCCAGTTATAATGAGAGTTCAAGCTTTGGCTTGGGTCTATTAAAATGAGGAAAGGAATTAATAGAATCAAAACTATTCAATCTGCCAACGTCATGAACCATCTGTGCTATGGATATATGGGTGGTAAGGACTGGTGATTCATAAACACAGATTAATAGGCAACTAAAGGATGTAGTCTTAAAATATTGATAAAGGGCAGATAATAAAATCTCATTTAAATTAGAGATTATGCACCATTTTAGAAAAAAATAAGAAGTTAGCTTTCACAGGGTTTGCAGAGAGTAGGGCTTCTAAACCCTGCATTTGGTCAGTGAAATAATACTGATTGTGATATTTAAGTACTTATTATGTGTCAAACACTGTACTAAGTGCTGGGGTAAATACAGAATAATCAAATCAGAGACAGCCTCTATCCCAGAATGGGGTTTATAATCTAAGAGGGAGGGAGAACATGTATTTAATTCCGATTTTACAGATGAGGAAACTAAGGCACCAAAAACTTAAGCAACTTGCCCGAAAGCGTGGAGGCAAAGGAATTGTTTGAATTCTGCCACTTGCCTGCTGTGTGATCTTGAGAAAGTCACTTAACTTTTCTGTGCCTCAGTTTCCTCCTCTGTAAAATTTAGACTGTTATCGCCACATGGGACAGGGACTGAGTCCAATCATCATAGACTGCTTCTACACCCATATTTAGTATTTGGCACATATCAAGCACTTTAAAAAGACTATTTTATGATTATTATTATTATTTTACACAGCAGAAAAGTGGTTGAGCGAGAATTATAACTCAGGTCCCCTGATTTCAAGATCCTAGCTCTTACCACTGAGCTATGCTGCTTCTCAATTATCAATAATCCATTACTGATTCTTGACTCCTAGAGATGAATATTGATAACAGTCATATGGGCAAAATTCTTATGAGTGACTATGTTGTGTTGAATTCCTTGGAATCGGAGTAGAATTTTACAATAAAATTAAGTGGCCACCAGATGTTTAGAAGAACCACGTGGTGGCTGCTGTCCTTGACATTCACCCTAATATTTTGGGATTTATCACCTGATAATCCTCAAATTTCCATTCTGTATCCCTAACTACCCCTTTAATAACTTACTGAAGACTTCATGTACATGAATGTATCCAAACTTCTCTTGAACCTACTGTTATGTTAGGCCTGCATAATTTTCCATGGTAACATCCATAAATTTATCACACCCACTGGGAAAGAAATCTTTCCTTCTGGTTGTCTTGAACTTACTACCTTCAAGCTTCAAAAAGTGCTTCATCACCCTGGGGCTATGGGATTTAGTGAAAAACAGGTTAGGAATTCCCATTTTGCAGATAGGGAAACTGTAATATAGGGAATTGCCCCAAGTCACACAGCAGGGAAGTGGAAGAGTCAGGATTAGAACCCACTAGGCTATGCCACTTCTTATTAGGTCATGCTGATCTGTGCAGAATAACCACTCAAAACTTTTGATGGATGAATGATTAGATTCCTAACCCTACAGAACTCATGGACAACAGAGCTTTCCTGTCACCTGGAATGATGGGCTCATCCAGAAAGAATAACAAAAATGTCCACCAATAGAAAGAAGGATGTGAAGGATGTGGAAGGATGGCAGAACCATACATTAATATTATTTATTGTCACTTGATGCTAGAAACTTGGCACAACTTTCCTAACCCCAAGAATACCCCTCAGTCAAAGGCATAAAGGGTTATAAAGAAGGGTAAGAATTCCTTCTGAGCTTTCACTTTTTCACTCTCTGCAGGTGATTTCTCTAGAGCAGAGAGGTACAGGAGGCCCTATCATAATACTTTGCCCCTGTAGCCAGGTGACAGTGTGTAAGCAATGCCTTCTCCAAATTACTTCTGTGTTCTACCACAAGATTCTATATTAAGTTTTCATTTGAGTGACTGCAGGTAAGTAAACCAGTTCTCCCGGTACAATGATTAAAGTCTTGCCGCCTATTAGTAAGAGAAAATATGCTGTAGCTCTCCCATGCACTTGACCCCAGCTCAACCTCCGTTATTCAGATTCTCTTTGCAATAAGGCCTAGAACAACAAAGCTTTGTAGCCCCCAGTAAGTGCTCAATAAATCACATTGATGATGATGGTGATGACTGACAAGTTAAATTTTTCTAAGTTCTACACATGTTTGTTTTATAAGACTTCTGATCCAGTATTTATGTTCATTATGGATGTGAAGTTTGAAAAGTATTGTTATGAAAGCTGCACATTTTATTTGGGATGTAGTAGAGAAGTAAATCTGTCCTGTGAAAGTGTTGGTTGACATTTATGTGTTGAAGAAAAGCTAAATGGAGGAAAACAGTTTTAAGCCTATGAGAGTTGGTGGATTAAGCTTTAGAAATCCTTGGAAGTGAGTGGTTCACTGGATTTATCAGTGTGTTTGAACTATCCATCAATCGACTGATGGTATTTATTGAGCACTTACTGTGTGTGTTTAGGAGAGTACTATACTATATAGTTGGCGGACATGATCCCTGTCTACAAGCGGCTTATAGTTTAGAGGGGGGATCATATAACTACACAATTTCAAATACTGAAACCCCCTCTCAAATCAAGTAGCAAAAACTGACCTTTTTCTAAGAGCATGGGATTACCACTATACTTTTCACCATGAGTTCCATTCTGCAGTAGTCACGCCATATTCTTCTCAAATGGTCATCTCAGTGTATAAGGTGCGTATTAATGCCTAAGCGTCAGCCATTTTGGAATTTACTTCAGCTATTTAATTAGTGCAACCATTTATTAATCTATGACAAAGCAACTGTAGAACAATCCAAGAAAATTCATAAAATTAAAGCTATAATTAACTCTAGAAGCTCCAACTTGTGGGATAGTTAAAAACACAAGATTGCGATTGTTAATTCCCATAGCCACTTTGCAAGTTTGTTTTTCAGGGTTTGTGGTGATGCCTTTAAGAGACATAATGATAATAATGCTTGTTCCCACATCTTGAATCTTGACTAGAATATCTAAAGTGGTAATTGAGCTGAGAATAGCCAATATTTTAGATTTGGAATGAAATATTATAGTATAATCATATAGTATGTCATATTTCTTCTAGACTGTAAATTCCAGGTGGGCAGGGACCATGTCTACCAACCCTGTTATATTGGGAGTCAGAAGATGTGGGCCTACCCCGTTATACTGGGAATCAGAGGATGTAATCCCGCCTCCAACACTTGTCTGCTGGGTGACCTTGGGCAAGTCACTTAACTTCTCTGTGCCTCAGTTCCCTCATCTGTAAAATGGGGATTAAGACTGTGAGATTAAGACTGTGAGCCCCACATGTGACAACCTGATTACCTTGTATCTACCCCAGCACTTAGAACAGTGCTTGGCACATAGTAAGCAATTAAAAGATACCATTATAATTATTATTACTCTCCCAAGTGCTTAGTACAGTTTCTTGCTCCTTGCCTGGGTTTTCTTAGAGACTTGCAAAAGTGGTAATTTTTAAGAGAGACAATGTAAACTCATTGTGGGCAGGGATTGTCTCTCTTTATTGCTGTATTGCACTTTCCCAAGAGCTTAGTACAACAGTAAGTGCTCAATAAATATGATCAAATGAATGAATGAATGGAATGAGAACTCCTGGGCTATTTGTATGTTAACTATAGGGCAACCAATCAGTCAATTGATCAATGGTAATTGAGTGCTTACTGTGTCCAGAGCTCTGAACTAAGAGCTTGAGAGAGTACTGTACAACAGAGATTTCCAGAAAGATAGGAGAAAAATATTGCCTCTGGATATGATTAACCAAGAGTTTCCTTGGAATTGAAGGTACAAGACAGTCAGATTTTTATTTTATTTTTTGGTCAGGAAGTGATTCAATCTCCAGGCATAATCCTATCAACATGTGTTCTCCCTAACTTTCCTCCTCCTGCACCTATTAGCATAATGCCTGCTATCAGATAAGTGCATCATAAAAGAATATGCCCCATCTGGCATCTGTTTACCTTTTAATTTCTATGCAAAGTACTGGAAATAAAATAAAATGAAAACACTTCTAGTCATCAACAAATTCTGGTCCCTGAAAAAACAGCGAAGTTTGACAGACTCCATTTCGATACATAATCTGCAAACTCAGTGAACAACAAGATCTGGGTAAACCAGTCCCTCTAACCACACTCTCAATTCCACTGGTAATCCAAGATAGCCTTTTCTGTCACAATGGCGAAAGTCAGTATTGGATGGGAAGTCTCTCTACCTCTTTGGGTACCAATTTTGATATTCTCAGAGAGAGATCTGTGTCATCTAGGTACCAACATCTGTGACCGTCAGTCATTTGCTATATGCCCCAACCCCGCAGCACTTACGTACATATCTTCAAATTACATATTATAAATTACTTATCTATTTATAGTTATGTCTCTGTCTCCCTCTAGACTGTAAACCCATTATGACCAGGGAAATTATCTGCTAAATCTGTGGTATTGTACTCTCCCAAGTACTTTGTAAAGTGCTCTACATGTAGTAATAAATACCATTTACTGATTGAGTAATATATATCTTCTTTGCCCTATTCATTTTGTTAATGAGATGTACATCACCTTGATTCTATTTATTTGCTATTGTTTTAGTGAGATGTTTTTCCCCTTGATTCTATTTATTGCTATTGTTCTTGTCTGTCTGTTTCCCCCGATTAGACTGTAAGCCCATCAAAGGGCAGGGACTGTCTCTATCTGTTACCGATTTGTACATTCCAAGCACTTAGTACAGTGCTCTGCACATAGTAAGCGCTCAATAAATACTATTGAATTAATTAATGAATGAATAATTTCAGTTGGGCACTGGACCATACCCATCTATTCTGATGCCTACTATCCACACTTGGGGATGATCCCAAACATTCTTTCCATCTGATCAGACTCTGATTGGACATAGACCTTCACCATCATATGGGCTCCATCTCTGACCCCCAGGGACAAGGTTGGATAAGAGGCAGAAACACTTCTGTAGCCTATAAGGGTATAAAAGAGGTGTTTTTTAGATCACACTGCTTGGGGTGAGAAGGTGAACTTGCTTTGCCCAGGAGCCTCCTTATCAATTACAATCAATGCTAGAATGTGTGACTGTTAGTTAATTGAGATTTGTTGATTTGTTATAGAAACAAAAGTCATATATTTCCAGCTCTGCACCCTCTGACATTTTTATTTATGCCTATGTGTGGGTGTCCCCAGTGAATTCAACTAAGATTTTTCCATTCAAAAGCAAAAATACCATGATTTTGGAAGAGCACTAGTGTTCATATCCTTGTACTCTGTTGCTTCCCTCTTAGTATTTTATTTTAACATTTGTCTACCCCTGGTAGATGGCAAGCTCCCTGAGGAAAGGAATTGTGTTAACTCTCTACTGTACCTCTCAAGCAAGAAGTGGTGCTCTGAGCACAGGTAGCATTCAGTAAATGCCACTGACTGACTCAAAAGAAATCAACAAATACAGTGGAGGTACTGGTACAGCAGTAGCAGAAAGAAGCACCCCACAAAATATTCATTCAGTAGTATTTATTGAGCACTTACTATGTGCAGAGCACTGTACTAAGTGCTTGGGATGTACAAATCAGTAACAGATAAGAGACAACCCCTGCCCTTTGACGGGCTTACAGTCTAATCGACTGTAATATGAAAAGAACCAAGCCAAGAGAGATCATTTGAGCTCCTCCACAAGGGGAGACTAGAACAAGAATAATTCCAAGAGTATTTTAATTATGGATAACTAATTCACCGATGCCCATTTAGTAGAGCCTTGCAAGCACTGAAAACTGATTCCATTTGAATTTCTAATATATTATGGTTCCAATGAAAAAAGAGTGCAACAAAAGTAAAGTGTTACCTAGTGGAAAGGGCATGGACCTGGAATCAGAGGACCTTAGTTCTAATCCTGGCTCCTCCATTTGCCTGCTCTGTGACCTTGGGCAAGTCACTTAACTTCTCTGGGCCTCAATTCCTTCATCTGCAAAAATGGAGGTTAATTACAGGTTCTCCCACCTATTTAGACTGTGAGCCTCATGTGAGACAGGAACTCTGTCCAATCTGATTAACTTGTATCTGCTCCAGTGCTGAGAAAAGTACCTGACACATAGTAAGTGCTTAAGTGCTTATTTTGTGTAATGAGATGTACATCACCCTGATTCTATTTATTTGCCATTGTTTTTATGAGATGTTCTTCCGCTTGACTCTATTTACTGCCATTGTTCTTGTCTGCCTGTCTCCCCCGATTAATAATGTTGGTATTTGTTAAGCGCTTACTATGTGCAGAGCACTGTTCTAAGCGATTGGACTGTAAGCCTGTCAAAGGGCAGGGACTGTCTCTATCTGTTGCTGATTTGTACATTCCAAGCACTTAGTACAGTTCTCTGTACATAGTAAGCGCTCAATAAATACTATTGAATGAATGAATGAACAAATATGATACAAGATAATAAAAATATGATATAATAATAATAAAATAATACAATAGAATCCTGATAGGGAGCAACAGAATACAAGGATATGAATGTAAACACTGTTCTAAAATCATATTATTTCTGCTTTTGCATGGAATCATCTTAGTTCAATTCAATGGGGACACCCACTCTTAGGTTTAAATAAAAATGTCAGCAGGTGCTGAGCTGGGAATACATGACTTTTGTTTCTATAACAAATCATCAAATTTGACTTAGGCAATGTCTTAATTTGATTCATTATGATGCCAAAAAATAGCTCTTGGAAACTCCTTCCAACTATCCAGGGGGTCTCTGGACTTCTTACAGCTGTCAAGTTAAGAAGACAGAAGATGAAGGAACTGAATTAAATGTAGTTAAAATGCATTTTCATGAAAACACTGTGTTAGGTTGGAATTTCAGCAAGCAAATTCAACTTTCAGAAGAGTGACAAGATACTCTGTTTGTTGCCATTGTTCTCAGTTTGAAATGAGATACTGGTGAGGTATCTACAGGTGAAAGAGTTGTTTAGGTAGTATGAGGAGACAAATGCTAGAACAGTTTGGAAATTAGGTCTGCGTGAGATCTTGTCAGAGAAGTAGAAAGTGTAATAATGAATTGATGAGGTGTAAAATAATGGAGATTGATTTAAATGATTTGCTGAATGAGGTATTAAATATGTAAGACATACTTGTTAGATGAAAGGTGGTAAAAGGAACCAAAACGCAAGGCGTTCTCTTAATGATGGCAATGAGAATTATTGTCAAGAGGTTAAGTCAGCAATGTTTTCAATCAGTCAATCAATCAGTGGTATTTGAGTGCTAACCGGGTGCAGAGCACTGACCTAGCATTTGGTAGAATACTATACAAAGAGTTGGTAAACACATTCCCTGCCCACAACAAGCTTGGAGTCTAGAGAGGCCGACAGACATTAATATAAATAAATTATTGGCAGACATGTACATAAGTGCTGTGGGGCTGAGAGTGGGGTGAATAACAAGTTTCCAAAGGGTACAGATCCAAGAACATAGTGAGCCAATCAGTAGCATTTTTTGAGTACTTATAAAGTACAGAGCACTGTACTAAGCACTTGGGAGAGTACAATTGAATTAGTAGACATGACCCCTGCCTCCACGGAGCTTGCAATCTAGATGGTGAAAATAAAATAAAAAGAAATTACAAGGAAGGGGAAACAAGGGTGTTTAAAGATATGTGCAGAGGTGTCATGGTGTGGGTGGTGGGGGAGGAGAAGAAACGGGTGAGTCACCAAGTACTTGGTGATGTAGCAGTAGGTGAAGAAATAGGATTAAGAGATGAGAGACTATGGTAAACAAATAAGATCTCATGAAGGAAGTGTTTCTTTGGAAGTTAGATCTGCATTCTACCTAAATTTTCTCTGTGTGACCTTGGGGAAGTCACTTAACTTCTCTCGGCAAAGCTTTTCCTTCAGGGTGACTCTTACTCGACATGATGATAGGTACAATTGCCTTGCTCAGTTCTTTGCGATAAATATTCATCCATGGTGTGACTAGGGTTGGCTGTATCCTTCCCAGAGGAGGAAAATAAGATTGAATGCTTGTTCAAGATCACATAGCAAGGAAATGATAGGTCTTTGACTGCTAATAACCGCTCTTGTATTTCTAAGTCAGCTTGGCCCCTAGAGCCCTGAATCTGACATGAATAAAATGTGGCGAGTAACACTGGGCACTTCTATCAAATGGGGTGGGAGCAATTTTCCATTTAGAGATGTAAAGAGCTTTGTGTGTGATCAATAAAGGGTATTTACTAGAGATAAAGTCTGCATTCTACATCTAGATGAAATAAATAAAACTGATAGTATGGCTCATGGCTAATGTACTTGGAGGTAAAGTTCAACAATGCTTGTAGCCTGAAATGTTTAAGAAGTGGGAAGCAAGCCGGGAGTGGTAGAAAAACATAAAAACAAAAAAGTGACCAGTTTGGGTGACTGTTGGGGAAGGTTCATAGTGGGTTTGCAGACAATGTGAAGTGAGGAGAACAAAGTTGAGCTTAAAGGAACAAAAAGATAGGAAGTTAGGGAGAAGGAAAAGATAGATCAACTATCCCTAGCCATAAGAATTATGCCTAAGTGGGTAACAATGACACTGTTCCTCCAAAGCAACTAGTTGCCACTGTTTTGCTTTTTTTGGTTTTTGTTTTTTAATGGTATTTGCTAAGTGCTTATTATGTGCCAGGCACTGTACTAAGCACTGTACAAGCTAATCAGGTTGAACATAATCCACATCCCATGAGGGGCTCACAGCCTTAATCCCCATTTCACGAATGAGGCAACTGAGGCACAGAAAAGTGAAATGACTTACCCAAGGTCATACAGCAGACATGTGGTGGATTTGGATTTCTTTATCTATAGCTGCATTGCTGAAAAAGTAAACATTTCATTAATGCTTTAAGAGTACACTCCTCTCAATCTTCCATATTCCAGGCAAAACTGGCCTTTGACTCTTCCATCTCCCTGACTCTTCCCAAGTTGTGGCTTTTGAACCACCTTTGGTTCTTACTGTTGGAGGGCTATTCTCCCATTGTGTTGAAAGGGGGTAATAATAATAAAAATGATAAATGTGGTATTTGTTAAGTGTTTACTATGTGCCAAGCACACTGGGGTAAACACAAGATAATCAGGTCCCAACCTCACAGTTCAAGTTTAAGGAGGGAGAACAGGTATTGAATACCCAATTTTCAGGTGAGGGAACTGAGGAATAGAGCAGTGAAGTTACTTGCCCAAGGTCACACAGCAGGTACATGGCAGAGCCGGAGTCAGATCCCAGGTTTTGTGCCTCCCAGACCCATGATCTTTCCACTAGGCCATGCTGCTTCTATACTCCTAAAAACAAGGGCTGACCATGTGAAAGACCCAGAGCCCTCCTTGAATAGGAATTCAGGAATGCACAGTGCTGGGCTCTCTGTCACTTGCCTCACTCCTATACTCTCTATCCAGTGGGGAAACAATATGACATAGTGAAAAGAGCACAGACCTTGTTGTCAGAGTACCTGTGTTCTAATCCCAGCTCCACCACATGGGGTTATGTGACAAGGATTCCCTATAAATGCCACTTTGGACTCCTTGAGATGTTCCATCGGCATCACATTCAGGCAATTCTCATCACCAAAGGTCCAAACAGGTTCACAAATAATGACATCCTGGAATGATGTCAGAATCCTTACATTAAAACTAGGCTCATCTCAAATCAGCTTTGCTGGGTAGGTTATGTGAGAAAAATGGATGGCAGTTAACGTGCTTAAACGACTGCTGAATGGTTAGTTGAAATTTGGCCCCTAAAAGCAAGAGGGAAAGAAGTTACATTTTAAGGATATATTGTGGTAGAGCCTCCATCATTATGGCTTTGCAAATGGAAACTGGGAGGTGTCTGTGCCAGAAATACAAGTATGACACACCGCAATCAAAGAAGGAGTAGCTTTTTACTGCAGAAACTTGGAAAGCATCATGCATCACTGTCAAAAGTGAAAACGGATCCAGTTGCTGCGTGGAGCACATATCGCAGCATACTAAGCCAATCTTTGTGTGCATGGTACTTAAACTGTGCATCGGGACACTAACTAGGGACCGGGAGTCCCACATTGACCTATTGGACAAAACACATATACAATCCCACAAGCATGAGTGATCGTCACTGTCAGGGCATAAGCTTTGAGTACAAAGGACAACTAGATGTAATATATATTTGAGAATGTTTGTCTACTATTGATTTGATGTAGATATAGTTGGTACATGCTTGATGTGGTCAGTTTTTCTCTTTCCTTGGCCTGGATAGATTTCCTGTTCTCTTTTTCTCCTTTCCTTTAACCACAAACCTCCTTCATCTTTTAACGTCCTCGGCCCCCGAATAAAAAATAGCCTCTAGAGTAGAGACGTAGTGTGGTAAATCTGAAAACTTTAAGAAATCCAGCAACAGTATGATTCCCTGAGTTAGCATATTGTGCTCACTCTCTTTCTGGTTTTCCTTTCATGACTTTCTAAACTCTCCCTCTGCTGAAATCCCAGTTGTGACAATTAAGCTCAAGTAATTGTGTGCATAACATTCACATAACATTGCAAAATGTATTTCAACTTCCACCTCAGTTTCACCTCCACTGTGACCTATATATTACCATAAAAAAGTTTTTTGCTTATGTGTGAAATTAGAAAATCTCTCCCCAAGAGAAAAGAGTTTTCTGTATTGTGTGAAAATAAAGAACAGAGAAATGTTATCCTCTATTCTCTGAAATGCACAATACTTACCTCTCCCAATAAAAAAAAAAACAAACTTTCCTTTTTGAAGGGCTTGGTAAATACAAACTAATTAATCTTCCCAACATCCCTGTGCATTCAGTGAGTAAAGAATCCAGGTGCTTCTCTGCTTTAACTGTTTCATTATAATCCAAACAAACGAAAAGCATTCTACTAGGGTCAGTGTATTTCTTACTTGGCAAGTCAGGCAGAATGGGCTGTAAAACTAATCTCCCTGAATAAAATTAATTGAAGTGGTCTTGGGTTAGTCCAGCAATTAGTCGAGTACTTGTGCTTTCATCCTTCCATTAGGAGGCTACATCAAGGGTTATTTCTTTCTGCTTTATGTCATTCTCCTTAAGGAAAAGGATCATGTTTATTTATTTTATTTTACTCTTCCAAGTGCTTAGTTCAGTGATCTGCACATAGTAAATGCACAGTAGATACTGTTGATTTTGAAATGAATTTCCATTAATGATGTGCACAAGAGTTAAGCACATAGTATTGAGTCCAAGACCCTCTTGGCAACAAAAATGGCTTGAAGATCCAAGAGGACAAGCTCACCCCATTCATTCATTCAGTCATATTTATTGAATGCTTACTGTGTACAAAGCACTGTACTAAGCACTTGGAAGAGTATAATAAAGCAAGAACAGGCATCTTCCCTGCCCACAACCAACTCACAGTCTACAGGGGAAGACAGATATTAATATACATAAATAAATTACATATAGATAGATGCTGTAGGGGTGGGAACAAGGATGAATGAAGGGAGCAAGTCAGGGTGATGCAGAAGACAGTGGAAGAAGAGGAGGGAAGAGCTTAGTCAGGGAAGGCCTCTTAGAGAAGTTGTGCCTTCAATAAGGCTTTGGAGTGGGGGTTAGAACACAGGGCTTGGAGTCAGAAGGTCATGGGTTTTAACCTTGGCTCTGCAACTTGTCTGCTATGTGACCTTGGACAAATCACTTCACTTCTCTGGGCCTCAGTTACCTCATCTGTAAAATGGGGGTTGAGACCATGAGCCCCATGTGTGACCAAGGAGATTTGCTGGTATCCACCCCAGTGCTTAGTGTAGTGCCTGGCACAAAGTAAGCACTTAACAAATGTCACAGTTATTATTATTATTATCTCTGATTCTACTTTCACAGAAAACCTGCCAAAGCACTCTGTCCCTGTGGTCCCGACTCTGCCATCTTGTGAGCTCCGAAAATCACTGCACAGTGCCCTGACCTTAACCATTCTGCCCTGTGCTCAACATACCCCTGTCCTCACCTCACAAAGACACCCTAACCTATCCTCCCCAACAACACCCACCAAAACCACAACTAGTATCAACTACTCTCCTCCCTCATCCTTCAGCACCCTTGTACTACATTGCGGTGTTATACTTATAGAGACCCCTCTTTATGGTGGGTAAACTCCCATTCGTACTTGACCCACACACTTGACCTCCTCATTATCACAAGACCGGATTTTCTCAATAACCCTCTCACTCTCCCCCAAATACCCCACACCTCTCACTCCTTTGACAAAGAAAGATGGAGGAGACTGCCTAATTTTCACCACCGCCACCCCAAAGCCACTTCTTTAACAGCTCAGTAACTGTGCACTAGCATGGGCATCTTTTGAAGCCTATGTAATCTTTCTAATATTCATTATTATTACTAGTTGCACCTTAGACAGCCCTTCAGGACCTACACCTGACTATTTCTGGATGAATTTGATACTTTCCACCTTTTCTGTGGACAGGGAATGTGTCTACCTACTCTGTTATGTTAAACTATCCCAGTGGTTTAGTGTGGTGTGCTGCACACAGTAAGTGTTCAGTGAATACGATTGCTTGATTGCTTCTACCTCACAACTCCTGCACCGATCCTGGGTGACATCAACATTCAGGTTGTTGACCACCGCAATCGCGGTTTGCTTGTTAACACTAATGAACTCTTCCTATCTCCAACTTCACTCCATATTGGTCACCATCAACGTGAACACACCTCGATCCTTGCAATTTCCTGACACTGACCCACCTCCAATTTCACAAACTTCATCTCCTACAACTCCACCTTTGAACTATAGCTTTCTGACCCTTACCTCTTCACTCTCCCTTCTTACTTCATTTACATATCCTCTCTCTCCAAAATTATCTTCTTCATCCATAGAGAAACAGGTTGGCCTAGTGGATAGGGCATGGGCCTGGAAGTCAGAAGGACCAATCACATATTCATAAAATCTTCATGGAACCTATTTCCTGAATGTGAGAATGGAAAAAACAATCAATCAATAGCATTTTCTGAGCACCTATTGTTTGTGGAGCACTGTAGTAAGTGCTTGAGGGAGTATGTTAGAGTTAAGATCTCTGCCCAGATACTTTAGATACAAAATAGTCTGTAGATAGAACAAGAGAAAGGAATATGGATATGGAAATGTGAAGTGTTTAAATATAGGGAATGTAATTCAATATTAAATTCTATAAAAGAATGATGGTGTAAAAGTGCCTCATTGGCACCAGATTATTAAAATGTAGGCATTAAATTTTTTGCCACTTACCAAGACACCCAAGAAACCTAAGTTCCAGATATTCCTCAAGTTCACAAAATCATTACCTGAAAGGTCAAAGTTTGAAAATCCTATAGCTTTTTGTTTCTCTGAAACAAAGCATTTTTATATTCACTTCCATCAAAACAGTGAAACTCCATTTTTCTCTACCAGGACCTCTTTTTTAATGGTATTTGTTAAGTGCTTACATTGTGCCAGACACTATAATAAGCACTGGGATAGATACAAGTTTGTAAACTTGGACATAGTCCCTGTCCCGTATGGAGCTCACAGTCTTAATCCCCATTTTACAGATAAGGTAACTGAGGCACAGATAAGTGAAATGACTTGCCCAAGGTCACACAACAGATATGTTGCATTGCTGGGATTAGAACCCAGGTCCTTTGACTGCCAGGGCTGTACTTTATCCACTAGGCATTCCCTACGACTGCTGGCCCTACTGCTTAGCCAGATATGCTTTATTTTTAGACTGATGGCTTTATATTTACCTCCTAAGATTATGCATTCTATTTCCTGACATCCTGGATTCTAATAACCTATAATGCCATTAAATTTTCCTAAATACCATAGGTACAAAAAAGCCCAGATCTCACCCTTTAAGGTTTCTCTTAGAAATTGCCTTTTCATTCAAAGGTCCTTAGTTTATGAGGAAAGGGAAATCCAGAAGAACCACAATTAGCCAGGCAAATCAGGGGAAACTTCCTTGTTTTTCCTGAGGTAACTGTTAACTCACAAGATTCTGGCCAACCTCCTGTTTTGGAATCACAGAAACAGCTCTGGGAGAGATGTGGAGAGTCCTCTCGACTGTAAGCCCATTGTGGGCAGGACTTGTGTCATTTACTGTATTGTACTCTCCCAAGCGCTTAGAACAGTGCTTTGTACACAGTAAGCACTCAATAAATTTGACTAACTCTTTTGCCTCACTTTTTAAAGAAGCAGCATGGCCTGATATAAAGAGCCTGGACCTGGGAGTCATATGATGAGTTCTAATCCCAGTCTTGTCACGTTGCTGTTCAATGACGCTGGGTAAGTCAGCTAACTTTTCTGGACCTCAGTAGCCTCATCTGTAAAATGGAGATTCAATACTTGTTCTCCCTTCTACTTAGGCTGTGAGCCCCATGAGAGTCAGAGATCGTGTCCATAATGATAATTTTTTCGTCTACCCCACTGCCTAGTAAAGTGTTTCGCATTTTGTAAGTGGTTTTCAAATTCCACAATTATTAATTATAATTTTTAGGTCTGGTTAACCCTAAACCACCTCAATCACGTTAGTATTATTCATGTCTGAAATATTGAAATGACAGGCCCTGTATTAAGCATGGGGCAGATACAAGACAATCAGGTTTGACTGTCAGAGACCGAATCATGACCTGGATGGACCACTGGTCCACTCCAATGAGGCTATTGCTTATAGTGTCATGTTGCTATTTGACACACACACATATATGTATATGTATCAGGAGAACTGATATTATATATTATATATAATACATATATTATCAGGAGAACTGGGGAAGGAAATGCTGTTTTCTGAGAACATTTAAGAGCAGTGTTTCATTAAAATGGTATCGGTTGGCTCAGATACAGTTGCAAGAATTCTCTTTGGTCATACAGTTTTTTTGTGCCATCATTTATCTTGTCAGGTAGGACAGTCCTGGGTCCCTCTGGGTGAGGTCAGTGATGGGCAAGAGGGCCACTCTGAAAAGCTAGGCCTCTCCCTATTAACAATTAGAAAGTGTTTAATGTTTTAAGTGCCTGTGGATAAAGAAAATGACTACTAATTGCCAAGCCATTTTTAGAGCATCATATCCACTGAGACATTTTGACCTGCAGCAATAAACTACTAGGCAGGACTTGAACCGCTAATATCAGTTAATTAGAAAATGAATATGTAACCAAGTGCTTTCATTCAACACTGCATATTCTCTGGGGATTAAAAGGAGTGGAACAACATACATTTCTCTTTTTAAAAGAAACATCCTACTCTCATGCACAGTTTTCCCCACAGAGAAACAAGAGAAAACATACATCAAGCAATAACAACCAAGTACGTCTTTATGACTTTCTTTTAAGAGATATCTCATGAGACTTTGCCAAAAAAAAAGAGCTTCCTCAGATACTTTTAAAGTCTTTGATTAATCAATTAACCAATCAATGGTATTTATTGAATGCCTTCTGAGGGCCAGGCCCTTTACTAAGCATTTGGGAGAGTACAACAACAGGAAGAGTGATGTTTCTTGTCTTAAGGTTTAAATCTTCAATAATGGGGTCCACATCAATTTTTGTCACTGTAAAATGTATGGCCTGGGGTATATTTTGCACTGAGGTTTGATTTGGGCTCATTTTGTTAAAAGAGCCTAGGATGGCGAGATTGATTAGGTTTACAGTAGTGAGCCAAGAGTCCTAAATCTTTGGCATAAAGGATTTAAAGCAGTAGTATTTATTGAACACCTACTAATTGTAAAATGCTATACCATACATTTGTGAGAATACAATAAAATGAGTAGGCATGGTCCCTTCCCTCAAGGAACTCAATATCAGACAAAAGATAATCATGGTAATAATGATAATGGCAATAATAATTGTTATACTTATTAATCTCTGTGCCACACACTGTACTAAATGCTGGGATAGAAACAATAATAATTATTTGTTAAGAACCTAATATGTACTAGGCACTGTATTAAGTGTTGGGATGGATACAAGCATATCAGTTTGGACACAGTCCCTATCCCACATAGGGGTCATAATCTTAATCCCCATTTTACAGATGAGGTAACTGAGGCACAGAGAAGTTAAGCGGCTTGCCCAAGGCCATATAGCAGACAAGTGGAGGAGCCGGGATTAGATTCCATGGCTTTCCCACTCCCAGGCCCTTGCCCTATCCACTATGCCATGTTGCTTCCCCTAGAAATAATATAATCAAGTTGGACACAGTGCCTGTTCCATGTGAGGCTCCCTCAAAGTCTGAGGGAGAACGGGTGCTTAATTCCCATTTTGCAAATGGATAAACTGAAGCACAGAGAAGCTAAGTGACTTTTCCAAGGTGACACAACAGGCAAGGGACAAAATTGGGTTTAGAACTCATGTCCCCTGACTCCTAGGCAGCTGGAATCATGACTGTCCCTGGTCCTGAATCTGTCTCCCCCCTGAACTCCACCACAGCCCTTCTCTCTCAAATGTCCTAGAGGAGGTTGCTCCATTACTAACTTTCTCACTCTGCCTCATTCTCATCTATCTCGCCACTGACCCCTCGCCCATATCCTCCCTCTGGCCTGGAGCACCCTCCCTCCTCAAATCTGACAATCACTTTCAAAGCACACTTTGCCCATTTCAAAGCCTTATTGAAGGCACATCTCCTCCAGGAAGTCTTCCCTGACTAAGCACCCCTTTTCCTCTTCTCCCACTCCCTTCTGCATCACTCTGACTTGCTCCCTTTATTCATCCTCACTCCCAACCCCACAGCACTTATGTACATATCTGTAATTTATTTATATTCATGTCTGTCTATCCCCCCCCCCAGAATGTAAGCTCTTTGTGGGCAGAGAATGTGTCTGTTTATTGCTATATTCTACTCTCCCAAGCACTTAGTACTGTGGTCTGCACAAATGAATAACAAAGCTACAGATAGGCTGGTTTCAATCATCTAATTCCCCTCTTTGAACAAATTAAATGCTTTTCCCCACTACTACAGAGACACCTAACATAATGAATAGTAGGTAAGATGGCCAGAGCTCACTTTCTGTTGGGGAAAATCTGCTCTAGGATGAAGGAGCAATGTTTCTTTTATTCTACTCTCGCAAGTGCCGATTACAGTGTTCTGTACTCTGCACTCGGTGTTCTGCTCAAAAAATACCCCTGACTGTTTGAATGATTGAGAAGTCATAGGTTCAACCATCTTCTAGAGCAACTGAATAAGTCAAGAAGGAGTTTAGTAAGACAGTTTGGTACTAGTTGAGGTTCTCCAGGGCTAGGCCTGCGAATTGATACTTTCTGCCATTTATTATTATGTGCTAAGCATTGGGATAGAAAAAAGATAATTAGGTTGGAGACATTTCCTGACCCCGATTGGGCTCAAAGTCCAAGGGGTGGGGAGAACAGCTATGGAACCCCCATTTTATTCATTTATTCAATTGTATTTATTCATTCAATCATATTATTGAGTGCTTACTGTGTGCAGAACACAAAGAGCTTGAGCACTTACAGATGAGAAAACCGAGGTACAGTTAAGGGACCTGCCCAAGGAAACACAGCAGGCAAGTAGCAGAGGCAGGATTAAAATCCTTATCTCCCGATTTGTGGTCCTGCACTCTTTATAGTGGGCCAAGCTCCTTTTGGTCCAGTAAAAGAGCACAGTTCTGAGAATAAGGTGACCTGAGTTCTAATTCTGGCATTGCTACTAGGGGAATACCTGCTGAAGCAATAACACTAGTAAAGGTATATATTGATTGCCCACTGCCCTCAGTGGTGAAGGATTCTGACTGAAAAACCATTTAGGGCTTTCCATAAGATTGATAGGTTCAACAGGAATCCTAAATAAAACCTAGCTGTTTAATGTAGGTGTTGAAGGAGCTTAACAAGTCAGTCTCTCATTGAACTCTGTATATTGCCTTCCTTACTGCCTACCGGTTTAATGCACTTCAGGCCCTAGCAGAAATACAACTGGCAAAGCCCAGAATACGAAGAGTGTTGTGCAAACCTCTATCACAATAACCACATTTTTCACACAGGGCTTCATTCCCCAAACCTTAGGACCAAGGCTGCCCATCATTCTCAATGGAAGTCGCCACCGTAGCCACCATCATCACCAAACTCAATGTCATTATCCTCATCATGGGGTGTCAGAGAAATGTGTGAAATACAGCAGTTCACGTCAAGTTTAAATCTTATAAACTGTGTTCTAGGAGAAATGATGATGTAATCATTTATTCATTCAATAGTATTTATTGAGCGCTTACTATGTGCAGAGCACTGTACTAAGCGCTTGGAATGTACAAGTCAGCAACAGATAGAGACAGAGTCTGCCCTTTGACAGGCTTACAGTCTAATCGGGGGAAACAGGCAGACAAGAACAGTGGCAATAAATAGAGTCAAGGGAAAGAACATCTCATAAAAACAATGGCAACTAAATAGAATCAGGGTGATGTGCATCTCATTAAACAAAATAAACAAAATAAATAGGGTGATGAAGATAATCAATCACCTGTTGTCTCTGGGGAAGGGAATAAGTGGCAAAGACCTATGGAAGAGAGTTTTTCTGTATGGGTTTCTCTTTTTAGGATACATGGTAATGATCACACTTTGGATTTCAGTAGATGATTTCCGTGATTGCTAGATGATATCATTCTTTTTCAAAAATCCCTTTAGCGCTCTGTTCTCAAAGCACATTATGAAAGGAAAACCCATTAAATATCTCTCCCTGGAAGCTGAATTCTTCTATTACATATATTGTCAACTAAATACCTCCCAAAGGCAGACTTCATTAGACAAGAGAAGGGGGAAAAACCCAACTTTAGAACTTGGTATTCTCTCCCTGGTGAAGGCCCAGCCTACCACCAGGCTCCAGAAACTTGAGATGGTAGCTGAGACAAGTCAGTGAAGCTCATCTTCTCTGTTGATTCATAAGGGAAGAGTTGGTAATGGCCTAAGAGGAAAGACAGCAATCAGAGATGTGGTAATGAGGAAACAAATCAGTTAGAGGTTCATAGATCATTAAGTACCTTGAATTGACTGACTGATTGAGAATAATGAAAATGGAAAGCATTTCCTCTGGGAGCCCTGACTTTGTATCCCGTTAAATTGGCAGCATACTAGTGGGGGACACCAGTCTCACCTGTTCCCTCTCTGTTCCCTTCCCCTGCCCACTGCCTTTTTCCCATCCTAAGAAGACTTCTCATCAGCTGAAGGAAACTTCATTTTTTTTCCTTATCTGGTGCTCTTTATGCAGCCCTGATGATTCAGGGAGATTCTTCCCTCTGCCCTAGACTGAAACATCAATGATTTCAGAATACTGAGAGTTCTCAGTGAGAGGCTGTCTCTTCAGTGATGCACTCGAATCCAGGAATATCCCCCACTAGAGATAATCACTGGAGACTGAAAATCAATTAATAATGACAAGATTGTACTTTTAATATAGCACTTTTATATTTCCAGAGCCCTTTCATAATTACCCATGATCTCATTTTATTCTCACAACATTTCTATGAAATGTCCCATTTTGCCGATGAAGAACCCCAGGTTTAGAGAGGTTAAGAGAATTGCCCAAGGTAACACAGCAGACCAAGTGCATAACTGGGATTAGACTCAAGCACTTAGTTCAGTTTTAAGGGCTTAGTACAGTGCTCTGCACACAGTATGCGCTCAGTAAAGATGATTGAATGTTTAGCCTCAATTATTTTTGTTGGGATCTTTTTGGTGGTGGTATTTTATGATATTCATTAGGCACTTATTATTTGGAAGGCACTGAGTCTAGCTAATCAGATTGGACACAGTCCATTTCCCCACTTGGGGCTCATAGTCTTAATCCTCATTTTACAGATGAGGTAATTGAGGCACAGAGAATTCATTCATTCAATAGTATTTATTGAGTGCTTACTATGTGCAGAGCACTGTACTAAGCGCTTAGAATGAACAAGTCGGCAACAGATAGAGACAGTCCCTGCCGTTTGACGGGTTTACAGTCTAATTGGAGGAGACAGACAGACAAGAACAATGGCAATTGTACGAGTACAGTGCTGAGGGGATGGGAAGGGAGAGGGGGAGGAGCAGAGGGAAAGGGGGGAAAATAGGGTTTAGCTGCGGAGAGGTGAAGGGGGGATGGTAGAGGGAGTAGAGGGAGAAGAGGCGCTCAGTCTGGGAAGGCCTCTTGGAAGAGGTGAGTTTTAAGTAGGGTTTTGAAGAGGGGAAGAGAATCAGTTTGGCGGAGGGTGTTCCAGGACCACGGGAGGACGTGGCCCAGGGGTCGACGGCGGAATAGGAGAGACCGAGGGACGGTGAGGAGGTGGGCAGCAGAGGAGCGGAGCGTGCGGAGTGAGTGGTAGAAAGAGAGAAGGGAGGAGAGGTAGGAAGGGGCAAGATGATGTAGAGCCTTGAAGCCTAGAGTGAGGAGTTTTTGTTTGGAGCGGAGGTTAATAGGCAACCACTGGAGTTCATTCATTCAATAGTATTTATTGAGCGCTTACTATGTGCAGAGCAGTGTACTAAGCACTTGGAATGAACAAGCCGGCAACAGATAGAGACAGTCCCTGCTGTTTGACGGGCTTACAGTCTAATCGAGTTGTTTAAACAACTTAAATGGAGTTGTTTAAGAAGGGGAGTGACATGCCCAGATCGTTTCTGCAGGAAGATGAGCCGGGCAGCGGAGTGAAGAATAGACTGGAGCGGGGCGAGAGAGGAGGAAGGGAGGTCAGAGAGAAGGCTGACACAGTAGTCTAGCCGGGATATAACGAGAGCCTGTAGCAGTAAAGTAGTCGTTTGGGTGGAGAGGAAAGGGCGGATCTTGGCGATATTGTAAAGGTGAAACCAGCAGGTCTTGGTAACGGATAGGATGTGTGGGGTGAACGAGAGAGATGAGTCAAGGATGACACCGAAGTTGTCAGAGAAGTTAACAGAGAAGTTAAGTGACTTGTCCAAGCTCACACAGTAGGCAACTGATGGAGCTATGTCTCATATCTCCCTGCTTTTTGCCCTTTCAACTAGTCAGTGGAAATTTCTGGACTATCTGTAGCAATTTAGACATTGGACAGGAGATGCCTCTACAGTACCCAAGAAAACCCTGAAATTCCAAATTATAAATGGTATCCAAGGGAAATTAAAATGAAATGCCCTGAAAGTATGGCTTTGTCCCATTACTTAGCAGGTTTTAAGCATAGTTTGGTTGTAGGCCCCAAAATGAAATTCATTTCCAAGAGTATAAAGAGACATTAGAAAAAAATAAATAGTCTAACAACAAATACGTTCCCCTCTCTCATCTTACCTTTCCCCTAAATTCTTGCTCACATTATCTCCATGGCCTGGGACACCCTTTGGGAATCTGCCAGACCTTAAGTGCTCTCTGCCTTCAAAATCCTTCTAAAATCCCTTCTCCTCTAACAAGCTTTCCTTGACTAACTACCAGCACCCAAATCTTATCTGTGCCTCTTTGTACTCTCCCTGCTTAGTAAGGTGCCCTGCACTCAGTAAGTACTCAATAAATAAGATTGACTGACTGATTTAACTGCATTCACCCATAGAACCTCTTAGCATTTAATTTCATTTATTTCTCTCCCTCTGTTTATAAATAGTTCTGTGTGTCCTTCATTTGAGTATCAGCTTCTTGTGGGCAGGGAACATGTCTCATGCTTCTGTTTGACTTCTCAAGCATTTAGTACAGAGCATTCAGTAGATGCTCAATTAAAACCATAACTTCAACCACTGCAAGAGAAGAACATTTCACCACTGAAAGATAAACTCCACTGATTTCCTGTCAGGTGCACCGATGACCTCCGGTTTGGTATTGAATTGGCAGTTTTGAGTCCAGTTTCCCCAATCCTGCAATTATTTCTCAGAGGTAAGGGAAATAGGGGAAGAGGAAAATGTCCCCCAAAACCTCTTTCAGAACACTGGCCATTTGATTAATTGTACATTCCATTCTCCTATAATGCAGGACTTAACCCCACTTGTGGAAAATTTGCCTGGAAGAAAATCATTTCTTCAAGAGAGATACTTTCTGTCAGAAGAACATTTCCCTAATTCCTTAATAGCATTCTACCTAAATATTTAGTAAAAAACTTTATCTATTAGAAGAAGGGGAAGACTCCTTGAAGGTCACTTCTCTTAGTAAACAACAATAACAAAGGAGAAATATCCACATTGTCCAAGCCTTTGATAGTTCTTAAATTATGGCAACAAAAATTGTCATTAAACACTGAAGAGAAAAAGAGGGAAAAA
This sequence comes from Ornithorhynchus anatinus, assembly GCF_004115215.2. Lineage (NCBI taxonomy): Eukaryota > Metazoa > Chordata > Mammalia > Monotremata > Ornithorhynchidae > Ornithorhynchus > Ornithorhynchus anatinus. Next base: position 33,762,774 of record NC_041745.1, read on the forward strand.
TCTTTCTTTTCCCATATTCCATCAAGAAGTCAGTGACTGATACCCCAGATGACAGAGTCCCTGGTAGGATAAGTCATTAATAATCTTCCATGGCTTTGACAAAGGAAAATATATACTGAACTGTACAGTGACTTTGTTCTCCCACAAGAATGTCTGGTAGTAAAGGAGAGGAGAAAAATGTCCAGAACATCCACCCAGGAATTTGTGTCCTAATCTGAGATTTTGTAATGTAATAAATGAATAAGATGAAACAATTTTCCCCTGTCTTTCTCAGACCTTAAAAAAATACACTCAAAGGCAAAAACCCAAATTGGGAAAAAAACATAATTTGTGAAATCTCCTTGAGTTATCTATTTATTTACTTATTTCTACATAATAAAGGAAGAACAAAGAAACATCTTTTCCTATGCCTCTGGTGGGGAAATGGCCCCCCAAAAAAACCCTTCAAAAAACGAGGAGTATATGAGAGATAAAATAAAAGTGGAAAAATTGCTGGATACAACAGAATGTTAAATTGAGTCAAGTGACCACTGCACAGTGCAAGAAGACATTCATAAACCTGGTTTACCAAGAGTGATCTGATGTAACACTCCATGGTCAACTAGCTTTTAAATCTGGGTCATGATGAGTTAGAGACCACTCCTTAAGCAGATAGGATTTTGAGCAAATTAACTTAACCCCCTTTAGCCATTTTTACAACTGAATAGGATAATGATTTCCTGCTTGAAGATTCAAGGCATGTTTTTTTGAGTTTTTGTTAGCTTGTATAATTAGGGAAGATCTCATTTTGAAAAGTGAGTTTGGGAAAGCAATCAGTCCAACGTGTGACTAATTAGGAAGCTGAAAAAACAAGATTCCAAATGCTTTAATACTTTCAGTGGTTTTAAAACTCTCCAGCTGTAAATGGACTACCTATTCCTTTTCACCATTTTCATCCTTAATTTTTAATCATATGAGAGAACCGTGTGGATCTCAAAATAATCTGTCACTGCATGTTTAATTCATTTTCACCTGAACTGTACCATCAATCAGGATCCTCAAGGAACTGGCCTCAACAACTCATCATCCAGCAAACAGTGCCTGGATAACCATTTATCCAAGAAAAGGAATCGGATCTCTTCTCAGTAGGATGAATTATAGTCATAGCTACTAGAATTTCCTGTTCTCTGCTTGGGTTAGTGAGACGATATACTTCTCCTTCAGTATTTATTTTCAAGTCCACTTATCCTGATTTTCTTTAGGATTTTCTTTGTATTCCGCTTTTCTCCCTTTTCCCTGTCCTTGCCATTCACATTCATTTTTTCTTCCACTTCTTTTCTCTGATTGTGACTTTCTCTCCATGTTGTCTCCAACCTTTCCAACTCTATTTGCCTCTCCTGCTTCCTGTGACTCTATTTCCTTCACCCTGACATAATATTAATAAATAAATAATGATTATGGTATTCGCTAAGCATTCACTCAATCGTATTTATTGAGCACTTACTGTGTGCAGAGCACTGTACTAAGCACTTGGAAAGTACAATTCAGCAACAGATATAGACAATCCCTATACAACAACGGGCTCACAGTCTACAAGCACTTACTAAGCACTTAGTATAGGTTAATCCCTGTACTAAGCACTGGGGAAGATACAAGCAAATCAGCTTGGACACAGTCCCTGTCCTTCAATTATAAGTAAGAGGAAGAACAGATATTTAATCCCCATCCTACAGCTGAGAAGGTTTAGGCACAGAGAAGTTAAATGACTTGCCCAAGGTCACACAGCACGGAAGTGTTAAAACAGGATTAGAACTCAAGTTATCTGGCTCTTAAATAGGCCTATGCTCTTTCCATTAGGTCATACAGTATTTCTTTATAACCGTCTCTGAGTGAGTTTCTCTCTCTATCCATTTTGTTCTGGGTTTCTCTGCCTCTCTTCATCACTGTCTCTCTTAATCTGTCCTTTCATCTTTCTCCATCCTCCTTCTAACTTCTTATTTTCCCACCATTCTCTTCCTCTATCTTCTACCTCTGTCTATAATAATTGTGGTATTTCGTTGCTTAATGTAGGTTGAGGACCATGCCAAGTATGTTGTGGGCATGGAATGTGTCTGTTATATTGTTGTGTTGTAGTCTCCCAAGAGCTTAATACAGTGCCTTGCCCACAGTAAATACTCAATAAATAAGATTGATTGAGTAGACAGGGCAATCACATCGGACACAATTCCTGTCCCAAGTGGGGCTTCCTGTTTATCTAAACTTCTCTTCCCCTGTGGTTCTCCCTCTTTTGTATTCATCTGCTATTCTCATCTACTCCTATTTTCCCAAATAGTTAATAACGTATATTGCATCCAGTGGGTGCTCAATAAATATCATTACTACTGCTATTAAGCCAAGAAACATTTGGTCTCCCCACTCTAACTGTTCCTCGATTAATCGATCGTATTTATTGAGCACTTAATGTGTGCAGAGTGCCTTACTAAACTCTTGGGAAGAAAGAGTTAGTAGTAACTACAATCGGTCTTATAGTAAGTTGTGGCAATTGGTATCATGATGGTTATTTTTGAAAGTAAGGAGGACCAAAATACTCCACAAACCACTTAAGGGATAAACTTAATTGTTAGAGCACAGATGTCTAATACTGGAAAGGTAGTTAGTCCCTTTTAATTTTCCCAACACTTGTGCTTCTGAAATTTTGTTCTTCCTCTGTGACCTGTGCTTCTTGAAGAATCCGACGCTATCAGAATTAAGGGAGCCATTTGTTTCCTGTTGTGTGTTTCCTTGATTTTCTTTTAAGTTTGGCAACACCCTGAACAATACTTCTGAGTCATAAAGAGTGAAAATAGAAAAAAACAGAAAGAAGGCTGCTTCTTCTATCTCCAAGAAATAGACGTTTGGTAATGGAAGTCTAGATAATACAGTCACCCTCAAGGCAGAAGAACTTTGTGTTTCAACTCTGTGTGCGAATTGTCTCACTAATTAGCCACCCAAAATTTCCAAAGGAGAAGAGGGATTCCATGATGGTTTGTACATGATGAAAGTGTCGCATGGAACTTTGGTGCTTGGTCCCTATCACTGCTTGGGAAAATCGGGTACTATAAACAGTTACTTCTATGAGTTCCTGCAGCTGCAGACTGATTAAAACTCAGCAGGAAAAGCTATAATAAACAAATACCACCTGCTGCTGGAACAGGTGTTTGTGTCCTCATTTAGAAATGAAACTAAATGAGAAGGCACGAAGGGGGCTGAAGGAGATCGCTGCCTGGTTGAACAGAGTCTTACAGCTCACTCTAGTTCATTGCTGTTTGCCCTTGAACTTCAAACCAGGGCCTCCTGTTTTCCAGTCACTTTGGCAGAGACACGAGAACTGCATACCTTCATAATGAAGTAGAAGTAGACCCTTTGTAGAGTTCTCAACCCGTGCTTACAAAAATCATTGATGAGCCCTATTCCCCAAGCAGTGTTTTTGTTAACCAATAAATGATATTTACTGAGCACTTACTGTGTGCGGAACATTGTACTAAGCACTTGGGAAAGGGCAATGCAACAGACTTCCTAGACAAGAGCTTTGCCAGGATTGGTATTTTCTATTCAGGACTCTCTCTCTCTCTCTCTCTTTCTCTCTCTCACACACACAAACATATGATTTATCCTGTGAAAAAAGCATAACATCTAGAAATAAAGGTATTACAACTTCATTCTTCCTGCTAGGGTTATGCTATGGTCAGAGTGAAGATCTCTGACCATAAACTTTCTGCTAGGCTGTAAGCTGGTCTTCTAGACTATAAGATCATTGTAGGCAGGGAATGTATCTGCTAAGTCTGTTTTATTGTACTCTCTCAAGTACCTAGAACAGTCCTCTGCATATAATAACAATAATAATAATGATAATAGTATTAGTTAATTGCTTACTATGTGCCAAGAGTGCTGCAGTAGATACAAAGTAATCGGGCTATCCCACATGGGGCTCACACTCTTAATCCCCATTTTACAGATGAGATAGGCACAGAGAAGTTAAGTGGCTTGCCCAAGGTTACACAGTAGACAAGTAGGCAGAGCTGGGACTAGAACCCACATTCTCTGACTCCCAAGCCCAAGCTCTTTCCACCAAGACAGAGTAAGTGCTCAGTAAATTCTATTGATTGATAAACTGTCTTGGGAGATCTTCAAAGTAGACAGACCCAATGCTGTCCCTGCAAAATAAATGGATGGAGGGGTTATAGGATATGGCGATGGCTACCAGGGAAATTACCTACTGAGTCATCATGATACAGCAATAGTATCGGCACTGTGCTATGATCACTTTGACTATATTGATTGTGTTACAAAAAGAAGCATTCTTTGAGCATTGCCATGTTTGACATCCCTGATTTACTCTGTATTCCAGCAGGAACACAACTAGTAGAGTTGAGAGTGTGAGTGATACTGCTTAAACCACTATCACTATAATCAGTTCCTTCTTGCAGGTCCTGAAGTCTCCAAACTGAGGATGATTGACCTCTCACTGCCTGACAACTCTCTCCCTTCTAGATTAAAATGTGTTCAGGTATCTCTCTTACTGGAAAAAAAAAAAACACTGTTAGACTGTACTCCTCCAGAATTTTATTTTCTTGTTTGAGTCCATGTCCCAGTGAGAGCATGAGTAGCACTGATGGGAAAGTATATGTGGTGATGTGTAAGATAATAGCCCTTCAATCCATCCCTCTGTTCAGGTTCTGGTACTGAGACTTCAGTATTCTTGGCTTTGAGATTTGAGGACTGAAGCTCATCTGTTATTCTTGATGGACAACTCTCCTACCATCCCTCATACCTAACCACAGCACTTACGTATATATGCATATTCAATTTCCTTTCCCTCATTTATTCTACCCTTTCAATCTGGCATATCTGTGCTGTGACCTGTTTCTTTGCCTTCTTTCTGCTCCTCTATTTAAAAGTGACCTATGACTTTCTTTCTGATCCAGATTTTAAGCTCCTCAAGGAGAAGCGGCGGTGCCTAGTGGAAAGAGCACAGGCCTCGGAGTCGGATGACGTGGGTTTTAATCCCAATTCCACTGGTTGACCGCTGTGTGACTGTAAAAAAGTCACTTTTATTTATTCATTCAATCATGTTTATTGGGAGCTTTATGTGTGCAGAGCATTGAACTAAGCACTTGGGAGAGTTCAATATAACAAAAAACAGTCACATTCCCTGCCCACAATGAGCTTACTTGCCTTCTCTGTGCCTCAGTACCCTTCATTGTAAAACAGGGAATTCGATACCTGTTTTCCCTGTTACTTAGACTGTGAGCCCCATGTGGGACAGGAACTGTGTCTCACCTGATTAACTTGTCTTTATCTGCTTAGAACCTTTCTTGAAACATAATAAGTCCTTATCAAATACCATCATTATTATTGTTATTATAGACTTGTTGTTAATGTACTCTCTAAGGAGCTTAGAATGATACCCTGCCAGGAATTCACTGAGAGAGAAAACCAAAGAAGGAATAAAGACCAAGTAGGAAAGATTACACTTTTTTCAATTTTTACATGGCATTTGTTAAGTACCTACTATGTGCCAGGCACTGTACTAATCTCTGGGGTAGATACAAGCTAATAAGATTGGATGTAGTCCATTTACCACTTGGGACTCACAGTCTTAATCCTCATTTTACAGAAGAGGCCACTAAGGCACAGATAAGTTAAGTGATTTGCTCAAGGTCACACAACAGACAAGTGACAGAACCAGAATTAGAACACTAGTCCTTCTGGCTCCCAAGGCCCCTGCTCTTTCCACTATGCCATGCTGCTTCTCATTACTACTACCTTCCTTTTCACCAGCCAAAGGACATGTTGGCCAACATATTTTGCTTTGACTTCCATGGTTCCCACTGGACATTTTTCTTAATTTTCATTTTAATTTCCCCAGAGATGAAGGCAGGGATGAAATTGATCTCTATGGGTAGATGAGAATACCAGTCACAGCCTCCATATGCAGTTTGTCATCCTGATTCCTTCAGGGCCTCCAAAGAGTTTCTTCATCCTTTGAGTATTTGCTGTATGAACCTTAAGTCTTTGAGTAGAACCACAGGATACCTCACCTGACTACTTCCTTGTCTTGAGTAAGCTGTCCTGGATAAAGGAAGTGGAAACTTCCTTTGATTCTATTTATCATGATTACATTGTCTTGTTTTGTTTTTGTCTGTCTCTCCTGATTAGACTGTAAGCCCGTCATTGGGCAGGGACTGTCTCTATCTGTTGCCAAATTGTACATTCCAAGTGCTTCGTACAGTGCTCTGCACATAGTAAGCACTCAATAAATACTATTGAATGAATGAATGACACTGCCATGGAGCTTTGTACACAGTAAGTGCTCAGTATATATGATTGAATTGAATGATGATAATGCTGGGAATGTTCTTCCACAGGTATAGTGAGAATAGAGATCCCCAGTGAAGCAGTAAAAGTAGGTCAAGAAAGAGGAGGAGAAAAAAGAGGTGAAGGAATGTTTATAGGGGACCCACTAAATAATTATAATAATTGTGATATTTGTTAAGCATTTTATTATATGTCAAATACTGTAATAAGACCCCTATCAGGGTCACACCTGGAGAGTTTCCAGTACTCTACCAGTCTCAGCTATAGGAGGGAAAGTCGAGTAGAGGCCTACCATTCCATTCCTAGCTTGGGCAGTACCTAGTGAGTGGAAGGTCATCTGCAACAAGTCAAAACTTACCTTGCTGGGCAGCAGCATCACGGGAGAGAGTCGAGGGTGGAGACTCAAGTTTAGTGCATGGAAGGAGGCAATGGTAAGCCACTTCATTATTTTTACCAAGAAAACTCTGTGGATACACTACCAGAATTATCACAGTTGGAGAACGGGTGTTCTGGGAGAGATGTGGTGTCGCTATGGGTAGGGAACAACTCGACGTCACAAGACAAGACTGTATTAAGTGCTAGAGAAGATACAAGATATAAAATAATCAGATTAGGCATGGTCCCTGTGGCACATGGAGATCCCAGACCAAGAGAGAGACACTTGTGCTAAGTACAGGGGAATTAAGAAGTAGCACACAGTCTATCCACAACAAGCTTCCACTCCAATAGAGCCTTCTCCCATTTTTCCATAGAGATGAGCATAATGGATGGGAGGTAAATTCTAGGTTCGGGGCTACCAGAAAGAATGGGGAGAATAAAAAGCCACACTACCCCACTACTTGCCAAGAGCCTCATGCAACTTAAGAAGCATACTGTGCTTATTGGATCTAGTGCTGCATAAGCCAAAAAGAGAGGAAAATAGAATATAAAATCTTTGTAGCGGCACATCACTCCTGATGGATAATGTCGCTAACATGAACCCATCTGGCTTTTGGGATTTTCAAAGAAATTTGAAGTTAAAGTGAAAGTATTTGAAGATTTCTGATATTTAATAAACTTCCCTTTGAGATCAAAATACCTAGGAGCAACATCTGCTGACATTGCCGGGGAATCAAGCATCTAAGGAAAGCAGCTTGTTTATGAGTGACAAAGAATGATTTGAAAGAGAGGAAGTATTAACTTATCAAGGTGTTAAATTAGCTATGAAGTCATTTTAGAGCTTTTGAATGTTCAGAGTCCTTCTGTTAGAAGGGAAAAAAAGAAGATGGAAATATGTTCAATCTTTGCTTTCCCCTCCTTATCTTTTAGAGGTCACAAAAAATTAGTTCTGGTAGCCACTGCAGCTACTCTTGAACAGCAATGAAATTACAGAAGTTATCCTACCAAATCCCCATGGAACTGTTCTTCAAATGTGATGCTAAACTTTAGAGACTAGATGGCTGCTTCTGGAACTGTCCCTACAAAGATTTGAGAATGTTCACTCATGATAGAGTTAACATTTAGTGGGATAATAATAATAATAATAGTTGTATTTGTTTACTAAGTGCTGAGGTGGATACCAGCAAATCAGCTTGGATACAGTCCCTGTCCTGCATGGGGTTCACAATCTCAATCCCCATTTTACAGAGGAGGTCACTGAGGCAACGAGAAATAAAGTGACTTATCCAAAGTCACATAGACAAGTGGCGGAGCTAAGATTAAAACCCATGACCTTCTGACTCCCAGGCCCGTGCTTTATCCACTATGCTATGCTGCTTCTAAAGATGAAACTGAGGACACTGAAGACATGAAATGGGAAAGGACTCTTCTCCTCACAACATGGCATGGACGTGAGTTGTTTTTGTTGTTGTCATGATCATCAGCATTGATCCGGCCACACTCTCTCTCTGTGGCTTCCCACTGGAGCAGAACAGTTGGAAAAGCATCAGTGAAAAAACAAACCAAAAATTTTCCTGGAAAACAGGAGGAAGTACAGTCCAACTGTGGGTCTCTCATCATTGTTGTCAGTTACACATTACACCTGTGGGGGACTGTCACTCTCAGTGACATTATCTTAGTGAATGATCCCTAACCTTCCAGGAGCTTATATACAACTTACTTATCCTCTCTCTCCCTTACTTATCCTCACTCATCTCCCACTACAATCCAGTCTGCATACTTTGCTCATTCTCTCCCTCCTGACTGGAACTCCCCCACCACTCCCTTGTTTATCCGTCAGCCTTCACTTTTCCCAGCTTCGTTGCTCTACTGAAGTCATATCTTCTCCAGGAAACTTTTCCTTACTAAGCTATCACTTTCCCCACTATCCTTTTTTTCCTCCCTACTACCCTACCCATGCACTTAGTACAAGCCCTCTAAACACTTAGGCACTCACCTCACCTTCTCTAATGTAATTTATTTTAATGTCTGTCTCCTAGACAGTAAGTTCTTTGAGAACAGGGCTCGTGTCTACCAACTGTACTGTACTCTCCCAAGTGCTTATTACACTGCTCTGCACAAAATAAGTGCTCTATAAATTCAACTGACTAACAGAACACCCCCCACATACACATTAGAACCTAATATTGCAAGGAAGTCTTTTGTATTTTAAAGATTATTCTTGAATCATGCAAATTTGCTACCTTTCTTTAAATCCTGGCTTCTTTTATACTCCTAAAATTGATCAATGGATATCTCCACTTTGAAAGTAAGATCTCAGCCATTTAGCATGATACTTTCAAACTTGCTTCTTTATATGTGTTTTCCTTCTGTAGTTGTTTGGCATAAAAACCAAGGGGTGACTATTTTTGTGCACTCTTAAGAAAATCAGGTTTCCTCAAACAAAGAGAATGGGGCTGTAGAGAATATTTTTAAGATTTCTTCAAAGTGACCTCTTCTAATTCTAACCATTGTTAAGAAGGCTGACAGCCTGAAAAATAATGGCCCACAACTCCCATTATTGAACCCATCCCTGCTATCCTATCGTGCAACCCCGTTTATCCTCATCTCTAAATAGTAAGCTACTTGAGGGCATGAATCATGTTTTACTAATACCTTTATACTCTCCCAAGCAGTTATTACAGTGTTGTGCACAGAGTAAGCATTCAATCAATACTGTTAATTAATTGTTTTCTCCTTGAGGTAATTGGCTTCAGTATTTTCTTCAGATAAATGCTTTTGTTGATGATGACAATGGATTCAAAAGAAAATTCAATTTTCATATTGTCATATTTGATTTTCTGAGACCAATGAGTCTTAGGTGAATTTTCAGACATATGAAATTTAACACTTTATTGCTAGGTTACTCTATCATTAACAAAAAATAATTTCTACTCCAGACTGTAGTTTCCTCCTTTAAACCATAAACTCCTTGTGGAGAGTGAACTTGTCTATCAACTCTATTTTACCATACTCCCTCAAGCACTTAATATAATGTATAGTGTATAGTTAGGACATTGTTCTGCATGCAGTAAGTGTTCATTAAGTACCATTGACTAATTATCAAAGAAAGTTGTATATAAGCTCCTGGAAGGTTAGGGATCAAGCATACTTACTCTATTGTAGTTTTCCAAGTGCTTAATACAGTGTTCTGCACACAATTAAATGCTCAATAAATAGTATTGATTGACAAATGAATTGAAGGCTATGAATAAACCATAATGAATTAGAAAAATGATGGTGGTCCTTACAGAAGATACTACAAACTCCAACTATGTCTACCAACTCTGTACTCTCCCAAGCACTTAATAAAGTGCTCTGCACACCAAGAATCATTTATGGAATAAAAGTATGGTTATTACTCTCCTTTTCTACATCTTCTCATTAGACATCTACCATCATCAGCCCATCAGTATTTTATTGCTGTTTAGTGTCCTTGAATTGTCCTTGAATTTTCTTATCTAAGGCATATGTCTTTCCAGTAACCCATTTTGAAATTATATTTATTAATTCATTCAACCTTTTCTGAAACCAAGTGATAGTTTCAACCTGCAATACTCCCCAGTAACGACTTCCATGTGCTTACCACCAGCTGTGTATTTTGTAGATTTTGTACAATATAAGTACGTGTAAAAAGGTGATATATCAAATTAGGTTCTCTTTCTCCAAATCTCTGACAGCCCATTTCCTCGGTATTTTCATCTGTAATAAAATATTTTTTGATGGGACAATTAGGGAACAATATCTTAGAAGTGTTATTTGCCATTCTACAATTATCTTTTCTTAAAAACAGAATGATTCCTACAGCTAGAGATTTCAAAAATACAATATTTCACTCATTCAGTTCTCACAGTACGCATTAAAGCTTTGACAGTTTGTCAAATTACACTAAGTAAAATAATTATTTGATTTTTTTAAAAGCATATATTTTCTTGGAAAAACATGCATATGTCATTCTTCATTTTAAGGAAATAACACTGTGGCTAGTGAAAGTCTATCCTTGCAGTGAACATGATGGAAAAGACCAGCATACAAGTGATGCTCTCCACTTTGTGGGCCCATAAACATTATCCTTTGCTGAGCTGGTCTATTCCTTCCTTGCAGTGCCTGTTGCTACTTCTGAATCAATCATATTTTCAATGATGTTCAGAGACTGTTGAGGTGGAAACATTTCCTCGTGGATCATTCTGCAGGTCCCACCTTGCATCCTCAAGCACAGCGGTATAGAATAAACTGATTTTTACAAGACCTAATCCCCGAGCTGTCTCCAATTCCCCTCCTCCAATTCTCTCCTTGGCCTTTTTCAATCTGGCTTCCTTCCCCTTCACTCCACAGAAACTGCCCTCTTAAAGGTCACAAATAATCTTTGTTGCTAAATCCAATGGTCTCTACTTGATCTTAATCCTCCTCAACCTCTCATCTGCTTTCAACACTGTCAACAACCCCCTTCTCCTGGAAACATGATCCAACCTTGGCTTCACTGACACTGTCTTCTCCTGGTTCTCCTCCTCTCTGGTGGCTCATTCTCAGTCTCTTTCATGGGCTCCTCCACTGTCTCCCACCCTATAACTGTGGTTGTCCCTCAAGGTTCATTTCTGGGTCCTCTTCTGTTCTCCATCTACAATCAGTCGCTTGGAGAACTCATTCATTCCGTGTCTTCAGCTACCACCTCGATGTGGATCATTCCCAAATCTACATGTCTAGCCCTGATGTCTCTCCCTCTCTGCAGTCTCACATTTCCTCCTAACCTCGAGATATCTCTATTAGGGTGTCCTGCTGTCACCTCAAACTAAACATGTCAATAACAGAATTCCTTATCTTCCCCTCCTATATCTTGTCCTTCCCATGACTTTTCCATCACTGCCAACACCACCACCATCCTTCCTGTCTCACAGCCCATAACCTTGGCATTATCCTTGACTCCTCCCTCTCATTCAATCCACTTGTTCAATCTATCACTGAATCCTGTTAGTTCAACTTCCACAACACTGCAAAAATTCCATCCTCCCCTCTCCATCCAAACTGTTACCACAATGATCCAAGCTCTTATCCTTTCCTGCCTTCATTACTGTATCAGCCTCTTTGCTGACCTCCCTTCTTCCTGTCTCTCTCCGCTCCAGGCCATACTTCACTCTGTTGCCAGGATCATTTTTCTACAAAACCTTCAGTCCATGTTTTCCCACTCCTCAAGAACCTCCAGTGGTTGCCCATCCACCTCTACGTCAAACAGAAACTCCTTACCATCAGCTTTAAAACACTCAATCACCTTGCCCCCTTCTACCTCACCTCACTACTCACCTACTACAACCCAGCCCTCACACTTCGCTCCTCTAATGCCAGCCTACTCACTGAACCTCAATCATGGTCTATCTTACTGCTGACCTCTTGCCCATGTCCTACCTTTGGCCTGGAATGCCCTCCCTTTTCATACCTGACAGACAATTACTCTCCCCCTCCAAAGCCCTACTGAAGGCATAACTCCTCCAAGAGGCTTCCCTGACTAAGCCCTCTTTTCCTTTTCTTTCACTCCCTTCTGTTTTGTCCTGACTTGCTACTTTTATTTAGCCCTGCTCCCAGTCCCACAGCACTTATTTACATATCTGTAATTCATTTATTTATAATGATGTTTGTCTCCCCCTTGAGACTGTAAGATTGCTGTGGTCAAGCAATGTGGTTGTTATATTGTTCTATCATACCCTCCCAAGTGCTTAGTATAGTGCACTGCAGACAGTCAGTGCTTAATAATATGATTGATTGATTGATTGGACTTTTTAGCCTTACACAGAGTAAGCGTTCAGTAAATATGACTGGTCTAGTGTGCATCATTAGTCTAGTGTGCATCATCAGGAGGCTTAGGGTTATAGTTTGTTATGAAACTCTCCTGGAATGAATGCTGTTCAATATCTTGATTGACAATCTACGTGAGGAATTGAGTACCCGTTCAGCTATTAAATTCAATGGGAATGTGGGAAATTTGGGAAGCAGGAATAGAAGTAAAAGAACAGACAAATTAGGAAAATGATGCTATATAATAGAAAATAGATTCAGTAGGGGCAAGTGCAAGCTATTGTATGTAGGGACAATGGTCTAATCATGGCCATAGATTGTTGGGTTAAAATGGTATAGACAAAAACACAACAGACAGAGATTTAGGGAAGTAACATGGCCTAGTGAAAAGAGCAGAGACTTAGGAGTTGACGGACCTAGCCGCTAATCCCGTCTATGTTACTTGACTCATACGTGACCATGGGCAAATAACTTTACTTCTCTGTGCCTCAGTTTCCTCACTTGTAAAGTGGGCATTCAATTCTTGTTCTTCCTATTTAGACAATTAACACCACATTAGACAGGAACTGGGTACAACCTGATTATCTTGTATCTACTGTAGAGCTTAATAGAATAATTATCACAGAGTAAACACTTAAATATTATTATTATTGTTATCATTATTATTGATCATACTGACCAGAAATTGAGTATGAGTCAATGCAGTAGTGGTAAAAAACCAACAGAAACATGTATCAACAGTAACTTTTCTACCCTTAACTGTACATGAGGTCACGTTTTATTGCTCTTTGCAAAGGATGCCAAGAAATTAGGAAGAGTCAAAAGAAGTGCAACAAAAATCATTAAAGGAAATACGAACAGAAAAAAGTAAACTTTGGGTTGTTTTGCCTAAGAAAGAAAAGTTATGGAACTATTTATTACTATGACATTTGTTAAGTATTTACTGTGTGTCAAACACTGTTCTAAATGCTCCAAGTGCTTAATAACTGTTTTCAAATATTTGGAAAGTTTATATGGAGATGAGCCTGACTGGCTCTTTTCTATGTGCACTGTAAATCAAATAAGAGGAAATGAGGCTGAAAAGATTTTAGTTAGGTATAATCAATCTATTGTATTTATTGCATGCTTAATCTGGGCAGAGCACTAAATAAATGAATAAATAAATACTATTGAATACTAAGTGCTTGGGAGCATACAGTTTAACAGAGTTGTATATAAGTTCTCTGCCAAAACATACATTTGAATTATCTAGAGAGATTGCAGTCTCTCTCCTGAGAGATGGAAGGAATTATGATAATGGACTATCCCATCAAGAAATATGGTTTAACTTCTGTCAAAATCTTAAGGACCGAGAAGCCATACAGAGTAATTGATTATGTGAGAGTAAGTGTGATCAATGCCATTCCACTCTCCTGCCTGACAGTCATCTTCCTCCTAAAATATTTGCTCCCATCTAACCTGGAGGTAAGGCATTGGACAAGATGACCTCTTAAATTTTCTTTGACTACAGCTTTCTATTATTCTCTATGGGATTAAATAACTCCAATTTGCTCAGCCTTTATTTCCAAAACTATTTCCCTTGTTCTTTTACCATCATTCCTCTTTCTCTGTCCTAACTTTCCCCCAACTTCCTCCCAACTCACTTGGGTTTTGAGCTTCAAACTCAGCAAGATGTAAATTTGCAGATTTTCTCTTCTGAATTACTCTTTCCACGTTCTTTATGAATATTTCTCTGAGACTTCGAGCTCCATTGCCCAGTTATCAATTTCAATCTTTGCTACAACTACATATTTCTGTTTTTATCCATTCAGGATGCCATGATAACACTTCCAAATCATCAGTGCATTACATCTCCAAGTGACTCAGATTTTCATTTTGGTGATGTTTTCAAATAGCTGATGCTTTATGTTAAAATGCTTCTATTAACTTGTGAATTCTCCCCCCTGCATTCACCACTGGTATTTCACTCGCAGCCATTTCCATCAGAACTGCAATTTCACCCACTACTCATTTGTAAAACGAGGTTAGATCAAAGAATGCGTCTAATGCCCCATTTCAGATACCATAGGTTGGACTGACCCAAAAGTTTTGTTTTCAGCAAGTTTGCTGTCTAGAACTACTGATGGTGAAACCAATTCTTCCATCCATTTCTAGATGCAAAAGAAAGACCCCCCTTCCTTCCACTAACAAAAAAGAAAGTGATAGAAACACTACTTAGCTCTACATTGAACCTTAAGGCTTTTTCCAAGAACTGCAAGCTCCTTCCAAGAAAAGTAATTTCTGGTTTATCATTATACCCACAAGAGATCACTGAATTGTAAATGCCTGACAGAAGGAATCATGTCTATCAATTCTATTAAATCATGTTTTCTCAAATGCTTAGTATAATGGTCTCCACACAGTAGCAGTTCAGTAAAAACCAGTGATTGATGGATTGATAGGTGCTTTAGCATTTGGTGATTAACCCCATAAGATAACTCTATCATTAAAATAACCTGTAAAGTTCAGCCACCGTAGTACTAGTTCATAGGACATAGTATGCGAGCTAAGTACTGTATTAAGTTTTGGAGTAGATATAAAATTATCAGATCTATTACCTGACTATGCCAGACTACTTGTTTTGTTTTGTTCTGTTTTGTTTTGTTGTCTGTTTCCCCTGTTTAGACTGTGAGCCAGTTGTTGGGCAGGGATTGTCTCTATCTGTTGCCAAATTGTATTTTCCAAGTGCTTAGTACAGTGCTCTCCACATAGTAAGCACTCAATAAATATGAATGAATGAAAGGTCCCACATGGGGTAGATATTAAAATAATCAGGTTCCAAATGACGATCACAGTCTAAATAGGAGGGAGAACAGGTACTGAATCCCTATTGTGCAAATGAAGGAATTGAGGCACAGAGAAGTTATGTGATTTGCCCAAGATCACGAAGCAGACAAGTGGCATAGCTAGAATTGGAACCCAGGTCATGTGACGCCCAAGGCCATACTCTTTCCAGTAGGGCACACTGTGTCTCTAGTAGTATCAATTAATCCAGCAATTTATCAAATGTATTTCTTCAGTCATTACTGTGTGCAGAGCACTGTACTAAGTACTCGAGAGAATAGAATATGACAATATAACAGACACAATCCCTGTCTACAATGAGCTTACAGCGAACACCTTACACGATGAGCTGACAGACATTAATAGAAATGACTAAAGTTGGATATATACAGAAGGGTTGTGGGACTGGGGAGCAGGGGACTGAGTAAAGGGAGAAAGTCAGGTCAATGCAGAAAAGATTGGGAAAAGAGGAATTCAAAGCTTAGTCAGGAAAGGTGTCTTGTAGGAGATGTGCCTTCAATAAAGTTTTGAATGGAAGAAGAGTAATTGTCTGTCGTATATGAAGAGAGAGGGCATTCCAGGCCAGAGGCAGGACGTGGGTGAGAAGTTGCTGAGGGATAGATTAGAGAAGCAGTGTGGCTCAGAGGAAAGAGCCCAGGCTTGGGAGTCAGAGGTCATGAGTTTTAAACCCAGCTCTGCCACTTGTCAGCTGTGTGACTGTGGGCAAGTCACTTAACTACTTTGTGCCTCAGTTATCTCATCTGAAAATGGGGATTAAGACTGTGAACCTCAAGAGGGACAACCTGATTACCCTGTATCTACCCCAGCACTTAGAACAGTGTTCTGCACATAGCACGCTTAACAAATACCAACATTATTACTATCATTATTATGAGATCAAGGTACAGTGAGTAGATTGTCATTAGAGGAGCAAACTGTGAGCTGGGTTGTAGTAGGAGAGTAGGGGGCGTGAGGTAGGAGGATTCGAAGTGATTGAGTGCTTTAAAACCGATGGTAAGGAGTTTTTGTTTGATATAGGGGTGGATGGGCAACCAGTGGAAGTTCTTGAGGAGTGGGAAAACATGGACTGAAGGTTTTTCTGGGAAAATGATCCTGGCAGCAGAGTAAAGTGTGGACTGGAGAGGAGAGAGATAGGAGGCAGGGAGGTCAGCAAGAAGGCTGATACAATAATCAAGGTGGGATAGGATAAATGCTTGGATTAACATGGTAGTGGTATGAATGGAGAGGAAAGGATGGATTTTAGTGACATTATAGAGATTGAATTGACAGGATTTAGTGATAAATTGAGCATGTCAGTTGAATGAGAAAGAGGAGTCATGGATAACATTAAGAAGACAGTTCATGCTTAAATAATAAACCAAAATTTAGAAAACACATACTACATTCTAGGTGCTGGGTAGATTGAAGGTGACCTGATCAGACACAGTCTCTGTCCCATGTGGAGCTCACAGTCTACTTTATCCTCATTTTACAGATGAGGAAACAGAGAAGTTAAGTGACATGCTCAAGATACCCCAGATGGCTGGTAGCAAAACTGAAACTAAAATTAGGGTCTCTTGATTTGCCATACGGAGCTCTTTCTGGCTAGGCCACACTACAGAAATGAGAGTACTAAATTGTTCAGAGAAGCAGTGTTGCCTAATAAGATAGAGCACAAGCTTGGGAGTCAGAAGCAACAGGATTCTCATCCTGGCTCTACCATATCTCCTGTGAGTCTTGGGCAAGTTACTAACTTCTCCAGACCTCAGTTCCCTCATCTGTGCAAGAGGTTTAAAACTGTGAGCTCCTTGTGGGTCACAGACTGTGCCCAACCTGATTAGCTTATATCTACCCCAGTGCTTAGTAAGTGCCTGGCACATAAACACATCATATTATTTTTTTAAATGCTTATATAGTGAGGAAGTGCCCGAGTAGAAGTTGTGGGGATGAGAACTGGGAAAGTAGAAATTAATAGAAGACCACCTCCCGGATGAGATCTATTTTGAGGGTTTAATATAGGTTGGACTGCGCTCAGTCAGATGAGAAGGAAGAGAGAGTACCAGGCAGGGAGGCGAGTGTAAGAGGTTGGAAGCAGGAGAGGGGCGAGTGTAAGAGGTCAGAAGCAGGAGAGGCACATTGCCTAGGTTAACTTGAGAGGAATGAAAGATGCAAGCAATAGTCAAGTGGGACAACAGAATGGATAAATAGGATGGGGTGAGCTGATTGAATGAATGTCTTAAATTGAAATAAGGTAATCAGAAGAAAGAGATTGTACAACTGATTATGCATATAAACGCAGATGTTGAGGAAGAGTATAAATCAATATTTAAGTGCTAGAAGTGGTTGATCAATAGTGGTTGATCAGTTAATGTGACGTGTTGTTACATTCTGAATTTAAGTGAACACCTTCATTCAATAGTCACCCTTTGCTATTCTTAGAAACTCTCATAATAGGATCCTTCTCATTATACCCAAGTACCCCTCCTTTCGCATTTTGTTGGGCAATGTTTTACATGTGTTTTGCTATTCATTGTCAGGTCTTCAAAATGCATTTTTAATCACCGTGATCTTTCCCACTACCCAAGAGATTTCTGTATCAGATCAGTGATCCATCTAGAGCAGAATGTTGTCTCCACTAGTGGCAACAGGATGTTTGGGTGTAATGATTGCCCTCTGATCAACCAGTAAATCAATCGGTGGTATTTATTGAGCAGATTCTGTTTGTAGAGCACTGTACTAAGTGCTTGGGAGAGTACAATACAATAAAGTTGATAGACACAATTCTTTCTCACAAGGATCTCCAAAACATTAATCCTCATAGTAACGTTACATCCGCTAGCATCCCTACATTTTCTCACTACATCTCAAACTTTCCTTCTAGGAGCCTATTATGGATTTCTTATCTTCCATGGAGGGGAGGAGGGATCTGATTTGTGCTATAATTTAAGGGTTCTTTCATCTCTCTCCATTGAACATTTTTACAGAAAGCTTTCCTACTGCTCAGGTGAAGCAGCTCTAGACTCTTAGGTGTTCTACTAAAATCTACTTCTTATTTAATGCCAATATTATGCCCTTGAATTTACCTCATTCCTGATTCCTCATCTGCATGTACAATGGACCTGTGAGCAGAAACAAGAATGGAAATCATGGTATTAACTCGGGGAATTCCCAGATTATTCAATAGTGTGCCTATTGCCATTTGATTTGCATTTTCTGGATGAGGGAGATAAAGGGATTGTCTTCCTCTGGGTCCTCCATTTTCATTTATATAGCTGCTGCTGGATTAAAATTTCAGCACTACTCAGGCAGCTGCTGCAATCAATATCTACCTGACATGGGAAAAAGAGTTACCCGTCAGAGACAAATCTTTTGACTCGGTAATTCTGCCTTTGTTCCCTTTCCTGTTGAGTTACATAATTAGCCCACCCAAACTAGAATTTCCCTCAGGATAGGGGGAGAAGGCTCCCCTTCCTGAAAGCCCCTCCCCCAGCTACCTACTGCCATCCACATTCTGCTTTTGCCACCAAGAGAAAGGGGAGGAGGCCCACCCTTCTTGTGAGCTCCCAACACCAATCTAGAAGTGATTGATACTGGATGACAAAGCCAAAAAAAGAAATTCCAAACCCCAACCATATAGCCAAAAGTATTGCTCTCTTCTGGTTCTTCTCCAATTTATCCTTCAGGCCCTGCATTTTCTATGTAAAAAAAATTTGGGAACATTGGCTTGCTAAATAATTTGAATAGCACTTTGATTTTTCCAAAGCACTTTTACCTTGCTCCTCTAATAATAGTAATAATGATAACAGTGACATTTAAGGGCTTTCTACATGCCAGGTGCTACACTAAGCACTGGGATGGATACAAATAAATTGGTTTGGATTCAGTGCCTGTCCCACATGGGGCTCACAGTCTCAATCCTTATTTTGCAGATGAGGTAAGTGGAGCACAGAGAATAATAATAATAATAATAATATTAATGTTGGTATTTGTTAAGCGCTTACTATGTGCCGAGCACTGTTCTAAGTGCTGGGGTAGACACAGGGGAATCAGGTTGTCCCACGTGGGGCTCACAGTTTTCATCCCCATTTTACAGATGAGGGAACTGAGGCACAGAGAAGTAAAGTGACTTGCCCACAGTCACACAGCTGACAAGTGGCAGAGCTGGGATTCGAACTCATGAGCCCTGACTCCAAAGCCCATGCTCTTTCCACTGAGCCACACTGCTTCTCTAAGAAGTGAAGTGACTTGCCTAAGGCCACAAGGCAGACATGTGACAGAGCCAGGATTAGATTCCATGATCTTCTGACTTCCAGGCCTGTGCTCTATCCCTATTCCCTATGACATGCTGCTTCCTGAATATCTCTCTATATCCATCTGAGATAAGGGTAGACTGATAGACCTGCAGTTTTAACCCCATTTTACAGATGAGGAAACTGAGGCCTAGGTAAGATAAGGGAGGTTTGCCCAAGGTCACTCAGCAGGTCTAGTTGGGATCCCCATGACCTAACACCACTCTGAATGCTCTTTCTACTAAGCCCCATGGCTTCTCTGTTGACCATTCAACCCAGAGCCACTTTCAGAAGTACCACTTTCCAGGTTACTTTTTTCCGTAGTTCCATTATAGAACCTGCAGCAGACTTATGTGAGGCTTGTGCAACTGGCAGTACAATAATCAAGCAGTGGTATTTATTGAGCACATAGGAGAATAAAATATGGGAGAGTTGGTAGGGATATAGTCCCTGTTCAGAAGGATCTTACAATCTCTCTTCCCCTCTTCAGAGCCCTACTGAGAGCTCACCTCCTCCAGGAGGTCTTCCCAGACTGAGCCCTCCCTTTCCCTCTGCTCCTCCTCCCCTCCTCCCCTCCCCATTGCCCCTAATCCCTCCCTCTGCTCTACCCCCTTCCCCTCCCCATAGCACTTGTGTATATTTGTATATATTATTTATTACTCTATTTTATTAATGTGTATATATCTATGATTCTATTTATCTATTTTGTTGGTATTGATGCCTGTCTACTTGTTTTGTTTTGCTGTCTATCTCCCCCTTTTAGACTGTGAGCCCGTTGTTGGGCAGAGATTGTCTCATTCGGTTGCCGAATTGTACATTCCAAGTGCTTAGTAGAGTGCTCTACGCACGTTTAGCACTCAATAAATACGATTGAATGAATGAATGACCACAGTTGAAGTAGCCATGTTGGTTTAAATTCATAAATGTGAGAGGTGCAGGGATTTGTAAGCTGGTAGACTTGCACATGAGGAACTATTTTCAGCCCTAACCTCATGAGTCAGTAAATGCACCTCCATATTAGGTTATTAAAGAAGTTTGACAATTGTGCAAAAGAAAAACAGGTCCAGTCTGCTGACTGTACTGTATATACATCAGTGAGTTCCCCAAAGAATTTTGTCAGAATAAGTTACTGCAAGGAGTCTTTGGCAAATTCTACTTCTCTGCAACTGAGATACTGTATTTGAATTCTCTAGTTTTCTCCAAATGCCTTTCAACTGAAGATATTTTGCTTCCCTTATGGGGACTAAGCAAAATCAATCAATGAATCAGTGGCATTTACTGAGCACTTACTATGTGCAAAGTCCTGTACTAAGCACTTGGGAAGCAAAATACAATACAGTGGGTAGACACATTCCGCAAGGAACTCCCAGTCTAAAGATCAAAGTTTCTCCTGGTCTGGAAACCAGGTTGATTTACTTATTAGTATTGATTTTATTATTGTTATAGATTTCACTTATTACTGGGAATAGTAATGCATACAGTCACAAATATTAAAATGTGCTGAGCACTTACATTGTACTAGGTATATGCATGGCCTAGTGGAAGGAGCACAGGAATGGGCGTAGTAAGACCTGGATTCTAATCCTGCCTCCACCACTTGTCCTCTGTGTGATTTTTGATGTCACTTGACTCATCTGAGCCTCAGTTCCCTCAGCAATCAATCAGTGGTATTTATTGAGCATTTACTGTGTGCAGAGCAATGTACCAAGCACTTAGGAAAGTACAATACAATAAACGTGGTAGACATTCCCTTCCCACAAGGAACTTACAGTCTAGAGGCGAGACGGGCATTAATATAAACAAGACATAGATATGTGTATAACTGCTCTGAGGCCGAGGGCAGGGTGAATATCAAGGGCTGTAAAATCTGTAAAAATGGGGATACTTTTTCTCTCATTGGTGAGCTTCCCATAATGGGTTACTCTATAGAGAACAGGAGAAAGTGGAAGACACTCGTCCTCTAAACATTCTGTTTCTAATGGGTTGGAATAACCATTTGTCTAATCTGGTAAAGGCAGTGGTTTGATCTAGACTGTAAGCTCGTCGTGGTCAGGGAATGTGTCTGTTTATTGTTATATAGTACTCTCTCAAGCACTTAGTACAGTACTTGTACAGAGTACAGTACAGTACAGTACAGTACAGAGAAGCAGCGTGGCGCAGTGGAAAGAGCATGGGCTTTGGAGTCAGGGCTCATGAGTTCGAATCCCAGCTCTGCCACTTGTCAGCTGTGTGACTGTGGGCAAGTCACTTAACTTCTCTGTGCCTCAGTTCCCTCATCTGTAAAATGGGGATTAAGACTGTGAGCCCCACGAGGGACAACCTGATTCCCCTGTGTCTACCCCAGCGCTTAGAACAGTGCTCTGCACATAGTAAGCGCTTAACAAATACCAACATTATTATTATTATTACTTTGCACACAGTAAACGCTCAATAAATATGAATGAATGAATGAATGCATGAATGCATGAATGCATGCTCCTGACCTGGTTTCCTATCTCCAAAGGCGAGAGGGCCAGAATCTGGGTATGGCTGATATCAGGGAAGAAGGAATTGGTGCACTGTGGAGAGATCTCATAGGACACATATATTTGCTTTCTGGAAATAAACTACTTTCATCGAGAGAGTCTACCTGCACCAGATAGAATTGGAGGCACCAAAAACAAGACAATTTTGAACATTCACCTCTTCCTATATGGATAGAAGCGACTATTTGGTCACTTTAAGCTGTAGTCTCCTCCGAAGTGTGTTGATGATGAGTTCCAAACAGATTAAAATATTCACCAAGGTTTAATCTCTTGGAAATTTTATGTTTCGTAATGGGTGTGTAGAGAATTCTTATAAGTACTAGAACACAAAGAGCAATAATTGCCACAAACCTCTCAGGAAATAACAGTTCTTTTCTCATTCTTCAACACAAAATAGCTTTTCCCCCTCCTTTTGTCATACTTAAATCCCTCTAGGTTAAGCACTTTACCCATGAGATCTCTTAGTAGCTTTTTTCGCAGCAATTTTGTCTTGATTAATATAAGTAACTTATTCGAGTATGAATATGCACATTTTGTGCCTGGGAAACAATTTCAGCCCATCAAAAAGAAAAAGTTGTTTTTCTTTTTCAGTCAGCACATGGCCATTTCTTGCTCACTGGATTTCAGGATGAGAATAAGGCTGATCTTTTATTTTAACCCCATAGTGGTAAAATTATTTAAGAGAATGTGCCCAAAGTTTTCTTATAATACCAGGTTGTACTCCTGTGTTAAATCGGTCTTCATGTTGTCTTAGTGGGGTTTTTTTCATTCTCACCTTATGTATCTGTCTCCAGCACCCTCTTCCCCTTTTCATTTTTAGATCGTAGACCCTCAACGGATAAGGACCCTATTGAATTCCTACCTGTGTCCTTTTTTAGAGTACTCTGCAATAGCAAACACTTAATCACTACTGTTAAGACAACTAGTAAGGAAAATCCAACCCGTAGAGTGCTGCATCCAAACAGGGTCAGGTTTCTTTTCTTTTCTTTTTTGGTATTTTGTTAAGCACTTACTATGTGCGAAGCACTTGCCGAAGAGCTATGGTAGATACACATTTACGTTTCCTGTAGGCAGGTTAAGTGCCTACCAAATCTGCTGTATAGTACTCTCCCAAGTGCTGTACACACAGTTAGTTGCTCAGTCAATACTACTGATGATGACAGGGATGATGATCAGGTCTGACACATTCTCTGTCCCACAAGATGCTCACAATCTAAGTAGGAGGGACAACAAGTACTGAATCCCCATTTTACAGTTGAAACTGTGACACAGAGGAGTTAAATGATTTGCCCAAGTCGCACAAGAACCAAGTGATTGAGTCAGAATTAGAACGCAGGTCCTCTGACACCCAGGCCCATGTACTTTCCACTAGACCAGACGCTAGATGCTGGAGAAGCAGCGTGGCTCAGTGGAAAGAGCATGGGCTTTGGAGTCAGGGCTCATGAGTTCGAATCCCAGCTCTGCCACTTGTCAGCTGTGTGACTGTGGGCAAGTCACTTAACTTCTCTGTGCCTCAGTTCCCTCATCTGTAAAATGGGGATTAAGACTGTGAGCCCCACGTGGGACAACCTGATTCCCCTATGTCTACCCCAGCGCTTAGAACAGTGCTCGGCACATAGTAAGCGCTTAACAAATACCAACATTATTATTATTATTATTATTATTAGACCATGTTGCTTCCTGAGTTGGCAGATGAACACTGACTAATTACCTCACAGCATTCCAGTAAAAATGTGGAGTGAAAACTCATAGCATATACATGACTTGAGAAGGCAAGCATGATCACAAAGACAATGCGAAATTCCCAAAATGTACTCTATAGACAAAATGGCGCAGTATAATGTCACTTAGCTTTGCCTGTAGCTAAATGACCATGTCACAGAGGAACCCCAAAATGAAATCATCTAAAGTTCATCTTCCTGTCCATAAAAAACAGTCCAGACTAGCATCAGGTTTCATTTAGCTCCAATTGGAGAGATCCAGAGCATGTCTCCACAGCCAAAAGAAATCAGTCAATGGTGAGTCAATCAATGAGATTTATTGAGCACTTGCTGTGTGCAGAACACTGTGCTAAGCACTTGAGAGAGTACAACAGAGCTGGTAGACACATTCCCTCCCCACATAGAGCTCACAGATTAGAAGGGGAGACAGACATTAATAGAAGTAAGTAAATAAATGTTATAGATATGTACATAAGTGTTGCGGGGCTGAGGGTGGAGTTAATAGTAAGTGTCCAAAGGGTAGAGATTCAGGCACACTCAATGACACAGAAAGGAGAGGGAATTGTGGAAAAGAGGGATAATCTGGGGAAGGCCCCTTGGAGGAGTTATGACCTTCTAAACTGTGCGGTCACTGTGGTCAGGGAACGTGTCTACCTACTCTGTTATACTGTACTCTCCCAAGCACTTAGTACAGTGGTCTGCACACAGTAAGCATCAATAAATGATTGATTGATTTAAAGGTGGGACGGGCTAGCATATGGGGGGGGAGGGAGTTCTAGGCCAGAGACAGGCTGTGGGAAATGGGTCAGTGGCAAGATAGATGAGATCAGGGCACAGTGAGCCAGCTGGCACTACAGAAGTGGAGTTTGCGGGCTGGGCTGAAGTAAGAGGAAGGCAGGAGGGGGCAAGTCAATTGAGTGTTTTTAAGCCGATAGGAAGGAGTTTCTGTTTGATGTGGACAACCACTGAGGGTTCTTGAGGAGGGGGGAGATGTTGTCTGAAGGGTTTTTTAGAAAAAAAATGACCCAGGGAGCAAAATGAAGTATGGACTGGAGTGGGGAGAGACAGGAGCCAGAGAGGTCCATGAGGAGACAGTTGCAGGAGTAGAGATGTGATAAGCATCTGGATCAGCATAGCAGCAGTTTGGAAGGAAAGGAAAATGGAGAGTTAGGGCAAAACCAGTCAGGGAATTGAATTCTTCATTTCCCTTTGTCTCTGAAGATCCATTGTTGAGTCACGTTGAAAGATGGGGCAGATCATACCACTTATCATTTGGAGGGCTGAAGGTGTCTTTTCAGACCTTCCTATAAAATTGGTTGTGGTTGAATTGGAATACTGATTGATGCAATATCCTTTC
The DNA here is from genome assembly GCF_004115215.2 of Ornithorhynchus anatinus. Taxonomy (NCBI): domain Eukaryota; kingdom Metazoa; phylum Chordata; class Mammalia; order Monotremata; family Ornithorhynchidae; genus Ornithorhynchus; species Ornithorhynchus anatinus. Next base: position 33,788,029 of record NC_041745.1, read on the forward strand.
AGTTCATCAGCTGCCAACATCATCCATGTGAAAGGACAAATGAGGCACTTTAAGTGATTTCTGCCACTGCCAATCACGGTCAGCTACCTAGATCCAAGACTGATAGAAATCATGGCTACTGGCCAATGCTCTTTCAGGAATAGATGAGGTCACTAATCCTAAGAGTAGCTTTGAGCCATTTGGCTCTTTCAGGAGGGGATAATTTGCTAACACCCCCTTCTCTCTGCAGCAGTTCCATATTTGAACTCTTAAGCTTTGAGCCAAGAGACTAATGCCCTGTTTGTTTACTATCTGAAGCAGATCTTGGTTATTTCATCTACCTCTTCCCTTAGGTAAGCAAGTTCTTCCCATTTCTAGGTCTCTCAGACCTGCATTAAAGTGACTCAGGTCCGGCGGAATGACAAATTTCCATTCTTTTCGCTCAGGTGATAAGATGGAAATGTTACTATTGGCATGTCAACAAATGAGAAAGTGAAATAATCTAAAATGTGGCCTGGAAAGATCTTGGGATTTGAGTTGATATGATTAAATGTTGTCTCTTGGGTGATCGTGAGGTGAGGATAAGCAGTCTGTCAGCTTGTGACCAAGGAACAATGCTTGGGGTGGGCATGGGGGACAATGAATAGTGGGCAGAGGAATGGAAAAAAGGGGACTGGAAGAGTAGAGAATAATGAATCAAAGTTTGAGGAACAGAGAATAAGGGAGACATGCTTTAAGAAAGGAACATATATTCATGAAATATATTCATAAAACTAAAGGGATTTTAGTTGAGGAAAAAAATGAGGAAATAGGTCATCCTTACCAGAAGGACAGTGCTTTTCATCAAAAGCAGATGTCAATTTCTCACTGAAGTTGAATTTGAGATTAATTCGTAAATGGAAATGAACAGCTCATCCAAAGGAGGCCTCAGTCAGAAAATGCAGTGAGACTCTTGGGTCATTTTACCCATTCCCTGACTTTGAGTTGGGTTGAAATAGATATGCCCGGCTCAAGAAACCTGACTACCTGTTTATCTTAGCTTGATTTTCTCAGCTTCAGAGGTGTGAATCAGGATCTAGTTACTCTGAATGAATTGAAAGTCTTTGAAATGGCTTTTTAGAGTATGATATCAGCATCAGCAGAGATGAAATTAGTGTGAAATACATTCCGTTTTGGGACATTTAATTACAGCAAAAAATGCATTTGTGACTAGGCAAGCATTTAACAAACATTCAGGAATGGTAAGATTTTTTAATCTTCATCTCCAAAGGTTGCTGAGAGAAATGTTCCCCATTTCTATTTTACATGCCCAGAAGCACTGACACTGGGAAGTGTTTTAGAAATGTAAACATTTTCACCTTATGAACAGTTTTCAGAAGGGGCTGATGCTTGCTTGAATTCCAATTTCCAAGTTTAAACTAGATTTGTCATTAAGGTTTGAAGGGGAAAACAAATTCAACCATATCAACCTTCTGCAGGACAATGGGATGTGTAATTTCAAGTAGAATTTAATAATTTTAGAATTTAGTAATTTAGTAAAATTCCAAGTAGTGTTTAGTAATTATGAAGTATTGATGAAAGATCAATGTTTTGGTAGAAAGGAATTATTTTTGCAATTGAATCAGTCTTTCTAAGACAGGCATGTCTTATAGCGCTTATTACAGTGCTCTGCACACAGTAAGCGCTTAATAAATACGATTGAATGAATTCATAAATCTGCTTTGGGAAAGAAATGATAGTTCAGAGTGCTAGTATTAATACACTGAATAAAGGCATCAAATGGCTAGGTCTCTATGTCCTTGCAGAAGATTGCTATTGCTAAAGGAAAGTACACATTTGAATTTATAAGGGAATATAATCGAATGGGTTTTTTACAGAGATAATGGCAGTGTTAAAGACAAGGTAAATGTGTGTCAAAAATGCCATCTCTCTAGACTGTGTAAAAACTTTAGGGTTAATTCAAAATGCTGGATGTAATCCCTGTGTTGCGCAATGGACACTTCTCGGTACTAATTTATGAGTAATCTGTATAGACAACTGAGTATGTCGTTGGAAGAATCCCCATTGGCTCAGCTCTGCTAAGATGATGACATTGTGAAGTGATACTCACATTTCTATGTAAAATTAATATGAATGACAAACCCCTCACAAAATGAGGTGATGCTGGGCTCTTTAAAATTGAAATGAGGCCGTGAACACTACCAATCTTCACCACATGCATTGTGTTGCTTTCAAGTGATACTTTTTTGAGGGGATTTATTTTTTCCTTTGTTATTGTCCTGCTGAAATGTCAGCTCCTAACGTGCTGCTTCAGGCAGGCTGTGCTTCAAGAAATGACATTTCAAAAGCACCAGTGAATTAGCATTTTTGGTACTGAAATCTTCCTTTTCAAATTACCCCTTTCAAGGACACAGCCTTCCCTGAAATGTAATTGCAAAGGACAGACAGAACAAGAGAGTTTGTCTTGCAGTAGATAGCAAAATGTCCCCATTTATCCAATGGGTCCCCTCCACTGGCAGACACACAGCTCTTTGTGTTTGGGAATCGGGACAATTAATTCATAAGTACACCACAGCTCGGCAAAGCAGGTAGGGGATGTAGAAGAAGAGGAGAAAGGATCTGATGATTTTTATTCAAGACTTAATCATTTTACAGAGTAATTTAAGAAATTCATCTCAGCTTATCCGTTCCCCAAATTTTATTTCGTACACGGTCGAACCGAACCATCACATTAGACTCTGTTCCACATAATGTCCATAAAATGCTACAGAGATTGGTGCAATATATGCCATTCTACAGGCTCACCTGAAATCGCTAATAAGCATGCTCTAAATCCCCCAAGTTCAACACTGTGGAATGGAATGGCCTCAGGCATCCTGCAGAAATTTTGGAGAAAAAGAGGTTTTTTATTTTTGTTTTTTTGTTCTTTTTTTTCTGAGTGCAGGTTAGAGTGTATCCGTAAATGGAAATCCTCTGGAAGTTCAGGACTTTGGAGAATTATAGCAGCGATGATGAATGAAACTTAGGTGTTTTATGAAGACAGAGATTGTATCATGTAAAACTTCCATTTTCTCTCAATCCCATAGATAAATAGAGAGAATGAGTCATTAATTTATTGCTTATAATAATAATGATGGTCTTTCATCCAAAGAGCCACTCTTGATCAACCTGATTAACTTGTATCTACCTCAGTGCTTACACAGAGAAAGCACTTAACAAATACCATAGAAAAATGTCTGTGAAAAGCCAGAAAAGGTAAAAGTCAGCACTTAAAATAGTAATTGATAGATAGTAAGTACTTATGAAATAGCATAAAAAGGGCCATGAAAAGCTAGAAAAGCTAAAAGTCATGAGTGAAAAACAAATGTGAATGCCACTCACTTATCAGAGAGTGCAACACTAAAAATGTTCTTAAAAAGATAAAATATTTAAATTTTGCTTGTTGCTGAAAAACAGAATACCTGTAAGTGAGAAAAAAATAGTTTTGTTTGGATTAGCAAAAAATATAGGAAATAAGCGCAGTAATGAATTAAAACGGTAAGGTTCACAACATGAACACTTAACTGTGTGAATTGTATAAGCAGAAAGTGGAGCCTAGTGGAAAGAGTTGAAAATCAGAGCCAGAAGATCTGGGTCTGGTCCAGCAATAATAACAACCTGCCTGTTGTGTTAACTTGACCCAGCCACTTAACTTCTATGGCCTCCATTTCAATTTGCATATTTAGTGCTTACCCTGTTCATACAACTGTACTAAGTGCTTGGAAGAGTATGATAGAGTTAGCAGACACTGTACCTGACCTCAGGGAATTTACAATCTAGTTGAGCAGTTGAAAATCTGGCTACAATGGGTAAAATGTGGATAACACCTACCCCTTCCATTGTGAACTCCAGCTGGGACAAGAACTGTGTCTTATATGATTATCTTGCATCCAAAATGAGCCAATCTCTCATTCCAGTTCACATTTCCAAGGAGCTGATCTGAGCAGAAAGTTCCCACTGTGGTTTATGCCCAGTGGTGCCATATATACTCACCACCGACCCCTTGCCCACATCTTCCTCTGGTCTGGCACTCCCTTCCGCCTTCCTATATGACAGACCAACACTCTCCCCACCTTCAAAGTCTTATTAAAATCACATCTCTTCCAAGAGGTTTCCATGACTAAGGTCTCATTTTCCCTACTCCCTTTCCTCTCTGCATCACCTATGAACCTGGATCTGTATCCTTTAGTCAGTTGATATTCACTCCACCCTAAACTCCACAGTGTATATATGCAAACGCATATACACAGCAGTGTGGTACTGTGGAAAGAGCCCGGGCTTGGGAGTCAGAGGTCGTGGGTTCTAATCTCTCGGTTCTGCCACTTGACAGCTGTGTGACTGTGGGCAAGTCACTTAACTTCTCTGTACCTCAGTTCCCTCATTTGTAAAATGGGGATTAAGACTATGAGCCTCGTGTGGGACAATGTGATTACCTTAGAACAGTACTCTGCACATAGTAAGCATTTATCAAATACCAACATTATTAGTATTATTATGTTATTATGCCTGGTCCCACATCAAGACTATAAGTTCCTAGTTGGCAAGGAGCAAGTTTACAAACTCTTTAGTATTGTACACTCCCAACCACTTAGTACAGTGGTCTGCACACAGCAAGAGCTCCATAATTGCCAATGATTGATTGATTGAATGACAGTGGCATTGGCGGGGTGGCCCTGAAGCAGTGATGGAGACAATTAGGATCTCCTAAAAGGCTCTGGTTACAGAATGAATAAAAAATATTTGCTTAGCCACCAGTACTTATTCAATCACCAATCAGTTGTTTATGTAAATCTCTCCCAACACCAGGTGCTCCCTCTTCATGTAGGTTACACATCTAAAACATTTTTAACCTTTATTGACTAATAGCTACCTGTCACGATTATTGTGCACATTTGAACCTGCTTTCCATAGTAATTTAAAATATTTTCTTTTGCAGGATTCTTCAACCTTGAGGATAGGAACCATCGTACCTCCCGGTAAACCTATTAGAAGAATCGGACCTGACCGAGTCTCGGAGAGCAGTTTGGGTTAAAACACTAATGGAACTGCATTTTATGGTTATTTCAGGAAGTGAAATATTTCCAAAAATATCCATGAAAATTTTTCAGAAGGACAAATCTGGACTTTAAGGGAATTATGACAAAAACAATTTGATTTAAAACCCTAATCCTACTACGGAAAAATTAATTTTGATATTGATCTCTTAAGATAGGTGGAACCATAATTCACAATATGATACATCTAGGATACAGTTTGCTTCCTTGCCCAGAGTCAGTAACAAATAAAGTCTAGTTTAGGTTTATCAATTCATGATGAACATTAGAGATACTCCTAAATCATTCTTGAAATTCTTACTCTACAGAGCTCACCTCTATAGGGTTAATTTATCAACTGAGGCAGCACTGTCTAACTGATATTATATTAGCTTAAAGGGTTCAACTTCTCAGAAGGTTTTATTTTTGTTCACTTTTTATTGTACTTTGTAAAACATACAGTGACTTTCAACTGACATTGTTGTTCCATATGAAGTTTCTCACATCTTAAAGTAATTCCTATGATCATATCGTAATGGAAATCCCTTTATATAATAATGCAATTTTGCTGACTGATAGCACGTCATGTAGCAATGTAAAATCTCATGGACTTCTATTATTATCACTATTTTTTCCTTCATTTTAAAATAGAAAAAGAGCAGTAGGTCAGATATACCCAGAAATGTTCATCTGTCTTTTCTAGGAGAAGCCAAGATTGGTAGAGGTCAGGTATCCTTGCTGAGTCTTGTTAGGGAGCTTCACACATTCCACTCTTCAGGTTCTGTGTGAGATTGTATGGAGTCTGTAGTTGTAGCAGTAACTTCACAGAAAGATCCGGCTAAAGAAACCCTTCTGGACTCCATTATGGAGAAGCACTGTGGCCTAGGAAATCAGTCGATTAATCATATTTATTGAGTGCTTACTTTGTGCAAAGCTCCCTATTAAGATTTGGGGCAAATGCAGTATAACAGAGTTGGTAGTCATGGTCCCAGCCTTCAAGGAGTTTACCGTCTAGAGGAGAAAGTCCTTAGTACTAATCCACCACTTGCTTGCTGTATGACCTTGTGCAAGTCACTTGTCTTCTCTGTGCCTCAATTTCCCCATCTGTAAAATGAGGATTCAATTCCCATTCTCCCTCCTACTTAGATAGTGAGCCCCATGTGAGGCAGGGACAATATTTCACATGATTACCTCATATTTACCCCAGTGCTTACAATAATGCTTGATGTATAGTAAGGATTTAATAAATATTATTACTATTGTTATTATTGTTAATATTATTCTTGAGTATTGACCCAGGAGCAGAGGCGATTGCCTAGAAGCATGACACTCTGTCTCCCAGATATCTTATTTTACACTCTATACTAGAGGAACTCACAAGCAGCTTCTTGAAGGGGTGATGTGAAGTCAGAAGGCAGAGTTGTCTTTTTTCAGTCAATCATTCAATCAGAGTTATTTATTGAGTGCTTATTGTGTGCAGAGTACTGTACTAAGCACTTGGGAAAGAATAGTACGACAAAGTAGGTAGATGTAATCGCTGTTCACAAGGAGCTTACAGTCTACAGAAGAGGACATAGACAGTAAATAAATTATGGACAAGGGAAAGGGTCAAGTATAAGAATATGTGTATATGTGTTGTGGGGTTGGGGTGAGTGTCAAAGGGCTTAAGGGGTTCACAGTTAAGAGCAGAGGGCAGATAGAGGAATTGAGGGACCAGTCTGGGAAGGCCTTTTGGAAAAGGTGGGATTTTGGGGGGATTTTGAAGATGGAGAGAGTGGTGAGCTGCTGGATACAAAGGGGGTGGACATGAGCAAGGGGGTCGTATCTGAAGAAAGAGCAGAAAAGGTGCTTGGTTCTCATTCCCATCTCTTGGGAATCGATATTTCACTGGCCAAGGGGAGGAAAGCTTCAAGCAAACTAAGATTAAGAAAATCATTGGGACATCCAAGCTACTGGTCTAGAATTTATCATCTGATGAGTTTAAGGTCCTGGGAAATTGTGACGGGGCATGGATGTGGCAAGGGAGGGAGAGGGAGCTGCCATGGCTTCAAGAATCATGATGGTGATAGCCATGCTGGGAGAGACATGAAGACAGCAGACTCAGGAGAGAAGAAACATGCTAAACTTCCACAAACCAAACAATCAGTAGTCTTTATTGAGCACTTACTGTGTAAAGAGTACTGAATTAAGCCCTTGAGAGCAGACAGTGTAATAGAGTTGATAGACTTGATCCCTGACACTGGGAGTTTACAGACTAGAGGAGTTTACATTTCCTCTCCTGCCCAGCCACCAGTGTACCCAAGTACAGGGTCTCCAGAATTCAAAATTCCTTTCTGAAATTCCACCAGCCTCACTTCTTCCCTGCCCTACTGCTGTCCTTTGTAGGAAGCAGGTGGACAGGTTTCAGCTGGTAACAGCCCCAGTTATTTCCACTCACTATCAAATTAGCAGCATAAATAGATTAGATTGTTTTATTAACTCATAGCAAGATTCTAAATAATAATGATTGTCCTTTTTGTTAAGGGTTTTTTTTATATGATGAACTCTGGGCTCCATAGAATACCGTCAGATCAAACACAGACCCTATCCCCTTTGGGGCTCACAATCTAAAGGGGAGGGAGAACTGGTATTTAATCTCCATTTTATAGTTGAGAAAACTGAGTCATGGGAAAGTTAAGTGATTTGCCCAAGGCAAGTCATGAAGCCAGGACTGAAACTCAGGTCTCCATCTCTCCCAGGCCTGGGTTCTTTCCACTTGATCATGCTGCTTCTCTAAAGAACCTTGAGAGCACGTACTTTTGAAAACTTAGTTCTTCCTGGAAAGTCACTAAGTTGACCAAGTTAATTTCTTCCTATTTTGGGAATAAGGTCATCCTGTATTATTTAATGTGCTATTGAACTCCCTTTTATTTCTTCAGAAAAGAATACATTTCACATCTGCAAGTTTAAAGGATGGTAAAGAGAGCATTGAATGTAAGGCCAATAATTTAATTCTGATTCATAAAATAAACTGCTCTGTTCAAAAGGAAAGGAAAAGTGCATTGCTCCAGTCCAGTGAAGACAACTTTAAATGGGTTCATATTCGGAGAGGCAACTTGGGAAGAAGATGTCTTTTCTATATGACAAGCGAAGGTCCTATGGAGAAATCATATAAACTAGCTTTCTTTTAAAAGAATATCTGATAAAGGCACAAACCTCATTACCAATACAATGTGAGGTACAATGTAATATAAAAAATTTTCACTTTTAGGAATAGATTTTCTGCATGCTTTTTCAAACAATAGCTCTGAAAATAATGGAATCCTCTCAAATGAAGATATGTCTTAAAAATCAAATGCTAAAAGGACAAATTTTTCTGAGCCAAAGAGTATTTTTCTTTAGCATATTTTTGCTTTTTGTGCTTCACAGAATCGAGCAACTTGCAAGTAATTCATATGCAAATCCCATATATCTTGCAACTGGAATTTGGTCATGAATTGAAGCTCACTTTTTATAAGCGCAAAATGATCATTTGTGACTTTTATTATGTAATTCATCAAGTAAATTATGACCGTTCATTTTATTTATTATGCTCCGTTCGAAAACTTCAGATTTCTCTGTAGAGGGTGGGATGTTTGTCCTCTTAAAAGGTTCTGAATAAAGAGGAAAATAAACTGGATCTCTGCAAAAGGATGAGACCAGGCTTGCCCAGGACCCTGCTTCTGTCAGAATTAAAGATGTTCAGGCTAGAACCTTCTCAACCCAATTGCTAATCTTCGCCAGTACAGCTTTCAATAAATGCCATTGATTGATGGATTGAAATGGATAAAAGGAATCCATTTGCATTCCAAGTCACTCGAGGGATAGTTGGAGTGTTAGATTGTCCATCACTCAGCATGATGGTGGATGGCAAATTGGGAACCGTAATGATGCCCCCCAAACATCTGCATTGAGACATATCACTTGAGTACAGTGCACTGGATCCATTGGGTTTTCAAAAAATACTTATTACTACCACTTTGCAGATCACTGTTCTAGCCCTCTAATGACAGTACTTATTGTCTGAAGTTCCGGTACAATAGACAATGCAGGAAAGTTTACTTCTTTCTTCTTCTACAGCATAAAAGGTATACATCCACAGATTGGGTCATTAGAGGGAAAGGTTGGAGAGTTTTCAATGACACATGAAAAGTATGAGGGATTCATTAAATTGTAAGCTCCTCAAGGATATCAGCTGTGTCTTACCTTTAGTGAGGTCTCTCACTATAATACTGGTGGGAAGCAGTCGAGAAAGGTGTTGGCTCTCCTCAAGCAGAGACTTCTGGAATTGGAAGACCAAAAGATAGACTCAAAAGCAGTGATTAGACGCTGCAAGTGGAAAACTCTTCATCCACCTAAGGACCATTTTTATGTACCATTCCTTACCAACCAACTGGAAGATTGCCAATATTTGGTTGGGGTGTCTACTCCATCTGGATAGTACAAGACAGCAATTTAATAGTCCAGCTAATCTATGATATGATTTTCTAAATAATCAGACCTAATTTGGCCATATTTCCCTGGCTAACAGTCAGAATTGGCCAGAGAAATACATTAAAATCACAGACGGTTACCTATCGATTTCTTTCATCGGGTTGGAGTTGATGATTTCTTTGATGAGCTATTTTCATTATCTAATTAAAGAATAATAAGCCCCTTCTTATTCAGTCATTTTATAAAGCTGTACTAATTTTAGGATTGCACCAGTGAGTGAGGAAGTCAGTGCGAGGAATGTCTTCCACTCCTTAGGAAAGTCTTCTAGCTTAAAAAAAAAGGTCCTGTCTTTGGGAGTTTATAATTTAATGGGGAGATCAGGTAGAATTTTCTTCCATCCTCAAGTCATTGTCACTTCCCTTCCCCTCTGTTTTCCAAGATCAATAGCCTAAGTACATAGGAGGTGGGGAATTGCATCTCTGTATGGGAATGAGAGTTTAGCTTCCTCCCTTCGTTACCTGGCTCTTAGAACTCAATCCATCTTTACACTTGGGATGAATAGGCCTGATCATGAAATGGATGTATCATGGGAGAAATCCACATCCCGAATAATAGGGTTGACAAGAAGGGTTTAGATAGTCTGGGGTAATAAATCCAATCTGGATTGATTATTGTCCAGTCTTGTGCAGTCGAGTCGTCTCTGACCCATAGCGACACTATGGACAAATCTCTCCCAGAATGCCCTGTCTCCATCTGCAATCGCTCTGATAGAGTGTCCATAGTGTTTTCTTGGTAAAAATAAGGAAGTGGTTTTCCATTGTCTCCTTTAGGGTGGTAAACTCGAGTCTCCACCCTCTAATCCCTCTCATACCACTGATGCCCAGCACAGGTGAATTCCGACTTGCAGCCGATTGCCTTCCACTCGATAGCCACTGCCTAAGCTAGGAATGGAATGGATATGCCTCTGCTTGACTCTCCCTCCCATAGTCAAGACTGATAGAGTACTGGAATTTTTCCAGGTGAGACTCTGAAAGAGGGCTGGATTATTAGAGGGAAATAGGGATTTTGAGACACAAAGCCAATGGATAGAATTTATTGATCACCTACTCCATAATAATAATAATAATAATGTTGGTATTTGTTAAGCGCTTACTATGTGCCGAGCACTGTTCTAAGCGCTGGGGTAGACATAGGGGAATCAGGTTGTCCCACGTGGGGCTCACAGTCTTAATCCCCATTTTACAGATGAGGGAACTGAGGCACAGAGAAGTTAAGTGACTTGCCCACAGTCACACAGCCGACAAGTGGCAGAGCTGGGATTCGAACTCATGAGCCCTGACTCCAAAGCCCGTGCTCTTTCCACTGAGCCATGCTGCTTCTCCAGCCATGCTGCTTCTCCATGCAGAGCACTGTACTAAGCCCTTGGGATAGTACAGCAGAATTACTAGATACGATCTCTTTCCTCAGGGAGTTTTCAATCTGGAAGACTTTAGTAGATTCAGAAGTGGTCAGTGATAGGTTTGAAGCTGTGTGGTCTAGCAGAGAGAGCATGGGCCTGGTAGTCAGGAGACCTGTGTTCTAATCCTGCCCCACCACCCACCTGCTGCATGTCCTTAGGAGTCACTTAACTTCTCTGTTCCTCAGTTTCCTCATCTGTAAGAATAGGGATAAAATGCCTGTTATTCCTCCCCCTTAGACTGTAAACTAGGGACTGTGTCCAGATTGCTTATGTTGAATTTACCTCATTACTTGGTACATAGTAAATGCTTAACAAATATCCCAATTATTATTATGGGTTATTATAGGAATATAATAAAGAGGTTAGATGTTAGAAGATGCAAATTAAGGAGGGCACAATCACCCAATTACTCCAGCGTTCTTTAATCCCACTGTCAGAGACAGATATGGAACTGAATATAGCATTGGTCTGATCCACTCTAGCATCTCATTCCTTGAAAAAAATCTGTTTTTATATCACACCCTTTCCCAGACCTTCAAGTTTTTACAATACTTCCTATTCCTCAAAGCCGCTTGGGTATTTTAAAGCTCTACCCAGACCTATGGAAGCTTATAAACTATCAATTCTGGTTAGGCCTGATCTGACCTAACAGCATAAGTCATTGTGTAAAAGTCCTGTGCCCCAAAAGCATTATAATTCATATCCTGTAGGATACAAAGTCCATTAACATCAAACATGGCAATCTCACCAAAGAAAACGTACTCTCAGAGTGCTGCAGAGAAAAAGGGGAAATCTAAAGAAATAGATGAAGAAGTTAAAAATGCTGACTAAAAGCAGTGGCCAAAAAAAAGAGCAAAAATACACTCAGAAATAAACAAAGAGCAAATGCAGCCGCGTGGTTCAAAGAAAAATGCTCTAAAGAATTCTCTGCCTTCTGGCTAGAGATGACATTGAAAGAAGCGTGGATGTGGGTTGATTAAGCTGCTGTCAGCGTATTTGGCCCCAGGAATTAGTTACTATTGATTTACAGCTTACTGTAAGGGGAAAAAAAAGACAGAAACTTATGAAAAGAAATCTATTCAGTAAATTCCATTAGCATACTAGCTGATAGGGGGAAAAAAGCATGATGGAATTAAACTAAGAATAAATTCACATCAAAAGACGCTATTAGTAGCAAAACTGTCCCTTCAGTAGTGAAGCCTGCAAAATAATTCTAGTCATGATCATGATGTTTATTTAATTTTAACAATCTCGAGCCTCCTTTCACTTGGTTTCCTCACTTTTAAAGTGAACTACATTATCTTCAAGATCACGTTAATAATAAGAATAATCAAAAGAGTTGTTGAGACATTTAATAACCAATTTGAACTGCTGTTCATTTAGATGTAGTTCTAGGTGGACAGGTACTTCCCTCATTTTAGAATAAATGACACTTAGTTGAGTCCTACTGACAACAGTTCAATGATGTCTGTTGCACTGTGGGGGCCGGGTGACAGGACATTGTGGTTTTGACTGATACAGAGCGGAGAAGGGTCTCGGCTTTGCTGATATATCTCCTTGCCTTCAACTTTTGAGGTGATTCTGGATGTTCACCAAACTGTGAGCAAAACATTGTACTAAGCTCTTGGGAAAGTACAATATCACAGAATTGGAAGATGTCACCCATCCAGGGTCACCTCAAAAGTAGAAGGCCTTTACTTTTCAGATATATATCAGTATATATATATCAGAGATATATCAGAGGTATATATATATCAGAGATATATCAGTAAAACCCAGACACTTGTCTGTGGGAATATCAAGAGAAATTATCAATGCCTGGGTATAGACCAAGTAGCTTATGGCGCCCAGGAAGGGTAACTAATTTGAGCCCTGGAATTTAACTGGAAGCTTGCTTATGGAGAGGGAGTCAGGAGAAAAGATAAGGGAAATTTGGATGGAGTTGGTCAGAAGTAGTCATTGCTTTCTTTTTAGATAATCTCACAGTTGACATTCCAAGGGGGTTCACAGTCTCTTCTTACATTAATTTATATCTCCACCTGCCTCTCTTAGGATGTCTCCCCCGCCCCCCCCAGCCCTCTGCTCTTCCCGCTTCCCCTCCCCTCAGCACTGTGCTCATTTGTATATTTTATTTATTATCCTATTTATTTTGTTAATGAGGTATATATCTCCTTGATTCTATTTATCTTGATGATGTTGTCTTGCTTTTGTTTTGTTCTCTTTTGCTTTGCTGTCTTCCTCGTTTAGACTTGTGAGCCCGTCAATGGGCAGGGATTGTCTCTATCTGTTGCCGAATTGTACATTCCAAGTGCTTAGTACAGTGCCATGCACATAGTAAGTGCTTAATAAATATGAATGAATAAATGGATGAATGAATGAATGGAATGTTCCTTTTTGTTTTATGCGAAATGTTAAGTGAATTTCAAAATGTCCATTTGGGGGCAGATTTAATCTTCACCTTAGCTCAAAGAACTATTCTATGTGGAATTTCAGTATGAAGCAACATCTTCTAGGGTATATGGTATTAAGAGTGATGCTGGTGCCGAATTGTACATTCCAAGCGCTTAGTACAGTGCTCTGCACATAATAAGTGCTCAATAAATACTTTTGAATGAATGAGCAATAGTAGTAGCATTTATTGAACGCATGAGGTGCAGTGCACTGAACTTGGTCTTTGCTCATAAGGAGTGTATTTTCTAATGGCCCGTGAGGGATTCAAGCCTAAAAATATTTACAACTAGAGAGGCCAAAAATCAGTAAATAAAGCAGACCTATATAAAGAAATGCTAAGGAGGGCAGAAATACATTCATTTAGTGTTAAGGTGAAGGTTAAATCTGCCCCTAAATGAACATTTTGAAATTCACTCAACATTTTGCCTAAGACAAAAAGGAAAATTCCTTTTATCCTTAGAGAGGCAGATGGAAATAAAAATAAATGTAAGAAAAAACTGTGAACCCCCTTGGAATGCCAGCCATGAGATTATCCAAAAAGAAAGCAATGACTACTTCTGACCGGCTCCATCCAAATTTCCCTTATCTCTTCTCCCGACTCCCTCCCCATAAACAAGCTCCCAATTAAATTCCAGAGCTCAAATTAGCTACCCTTCCTGAGTGCTATAAACTACTCAGTCTATACCCATGCATTATGTCAAACCATTTACTGTTTAAAAAAAAAAATAGGCAGAAGTATATTTTCTAATGTTTCAATTTGGAGTATTCTTGTGTAACTTATTTTAATGGCGAACCTAAATGATTGTTTGAAAACTTCTCCAGAGCTGTGAAACTGCTTCCATTTAATGTAAATGCCTAATCTAAGTTGGTATGCCTTTGAAGAGGCTAATTAAAATCAATTAAACATTAAAAAAGAATTATCAAGACACCACTATAAGTATTTTCTGAGACCATAGTAAGAAATTCACCTCTCATATTTATCTCAGAAGAAGTAATAATTTACTCCACCCTTAGGCATACCAAGGTGTTCCTGGAAAAATGAATATATTTTAAAAAGACAGAGATGTTGTGAAAAAAGAATTGATCATAATTTCATTGGTTTTAAGGAAATTCTATTTGTCACCTCTCCCATATGCTTTACAAATCTGTCTAGTCTCACAGGTAAAATAATATTAGACATTTTTGAAGTTACTGCTCAGAGATTTTTCTCCCTGTGTCTGTGGCGCTTTTTTACCCAGAGGGTTCTTGTTCTGAAAGAATAACTCTTCTTCTCAACCAAGATACCAGCGTGGCTTAGTGGAAAGACCACAGATTTGGGATTCAGAGATCCTGGGTTCTAATCCCAACTTTGCCACTTGTCATCTGTGTGACTTGGGCAAGTAACTTAACTTCTCTGTGCCTCAGTTCCCTCATCTGTACAATGGGGATTAAGACTGTGAGCCCCCAGTGGGACAACCTGATTACCTTGTATCTACTCCAGTGCTTAGAGCAGTGCATGGCACATAGTAAGTGTTTAACAAATACCATCATTATTACTGTTATTATACCATTGAGCGCAGGGAGACAAAGAGTTGTCAGTGCCTTAAAACATATTCAGAACTTGTTGATGACAACTTGAGTATTCAGGCTTTGACATGAAGTTACCTAATACTGTGGTAAATGGAGATTGCTGGATAATGTTTGTTCATAGTGAATCTCAGTAAATTGACTAGTTCAGTGCAAGTAAATTGTACTAAAAGTCTATGGCTTCATTCTGATTTATCTTCCAATGGATATCAAGTTTTCTTCATGATGAGAATAATCTCTAGGACAAAGTTTGAAATTTGAGACTCACTTGGAAGGGAAGTTAAGGGAAAAATAGTTTTGGGTCATCTTGGCCCTGCTGCATAAGGGCAGTTTAGTATGGAAAATATGATTTGCTAGTAACACTGTCAGAATTCTCAGAAAAAAAAAACTGTTCCATTCTTCTGCTCCTATTGACCTCCCTCAGGAACTGGTGGGGAGCCTGTGTGAAAACCTGGAAGTTAAATAAGAAAATGCCAAGAAATGTGCTCAAATTAAGGGAAGAAAGATGAAGAAAAGAAAACTTCCTTAACTCCTCAAAAAGTTTTGTTTAAGCTTTCCTTCAATCTAAGTTAGAGTTGAACCTTATAAATCCCATCAGACTCTTATTCTTTTCCCCACCATTAGCATACAGATGGCATAAAAATTAATTATGGTTATGTTTATGGTTAAGAGTACTTTTCAGTCTTCTTTTCAGAGTCTTCTATTTTCTGTTTTATATTCTGTCCCACTCTGAAGACAGATCAGCTTTCTGCAAGCAACTCACTGGACTGCTGCTTTCAGGTCATCATGAAGCTTCCATCGTGTATTTCATCAAGCCTTATTCCTTAATTCTTCTGTAAACCTTCAACAGTCAAAACATTTCTGAGAATTGCTTTGGTTGATTAATGCTCTGTAGCCTTTAGGGGTTGATTACTAGTCACACCATATGGTGGCCAGTTCTGGGCAGATGGGCATTTTTCTTTTTTTTTTTTTTAAATAATGTGTAAATACCTATTATTCACAGACAAAAGGTACACATTTTTCTACATGAAAAATGGGTAAATATATTCCTCCAATAGTAATTATTGCACTCCTACTATGTGCAGAGTTCTACACTAAGTACTTGAAAGAGGTCTAAAGAATTAACGGGCATGATCCCTGCCCTCAAAGAGCTTACAGTATGGTGGGGGAGACAGACTCTAAAATGAAATTATAGCTAGGAGGAAGAAGGAGATAATAATAATAATACTGATGGTATTTGTTAAGTGCCTACTATATGCCAAGCACTGTTCTAAACACTGGGGTAGCTACAAGATAATCAGCTTGTCCCACTTGGGGCTCACTGTCTTAATCCCCATTTTACAGATGAGGTAACCAAGGCACATAAAAATTAAATGACTTGCCCAAAGTCATACACCTAACAAGTGACAGAGCTGGGATTAAAACCCATGACCTCTGACTCCCAAGCCCATGCTCTTTCCACTAAGCCACTCTGCTGAATGTGAGTTAGTACTAAGTAAATTAAAAGGGATTGTAAAATATTTATGAAAGTGAAGCAGGGAAGAGCATGACTTAGTGGAAAGAGCAAAGGTCTGGGAGTCAGAGGACCTGAGTTCTAGTCCCAAACCTGTTGGTTCAATCAAGCAACCATCATTCAATCATATTTATTTGAGTGCTTTCTGTGTGCAGAGCACTGCACTAAAGACTTGGAGATTACAATTCAACAGAGCTGGTAGACTTGTTCCCTGCTCACAAGAAGCTTAGAGTCTGCTGTGTGATGCTGGGCAATTCACTGATTTTTCTCTATGCTTCATTTCCTCATCTGTAAATAGGGGATTCAATACCTGTTCTCCCTCTAAGTAAGACTGTGAGTCCTATGTGGAAAAGGGACTGTTTCTGACCTGATTATCTTGTATAATAATAATAATAATTGTGTTATTTGTTAAGAGCTTACTGTGTGCCAGGTACTGGACTAAAAGCTGGGATGGATACAAGGTAATTAATTTGGACAAAACCCCTGTCCCACATGGGGCTCAGTCTTAATCCCCATTTTAAGGATGAAATAACAGGGACAGAGTAGTGAAGTGACTTGCCTAAGGTCACACAGCAGACAAGTGGCAAGGTCAGGTCCTTCTGACTCTCAGGCCCATGCTCTATCCACTAGACCACATTGCTTCTCAACATGGCTCCAGTCTTCATGGCTTCAAACACTGGCTTCAGTCATCAAGGAGGTTAAGATCAAACAAACCTCATGAGCTGGAGTTGGTTTGGTAGCAGGATTATTCCTGATCCTGACCAAAAAATGCAAAACTAAACCAACCATTCAGAGTGATTTGATTATTTGTACTCCATAATGATACCATGACACTACACAGTCGCCTCCTGCTTTCGCTATAATAATTAATAATTATGGAATTTGTGAAGCACTTATTATGTGCCAGACACTGTACTAAACACTAGGCTGGATACAAGCAAATCAGGTGGGACACAATCCCTGTCCCATGTGGGGCTCACAGTCTCAAAACCCATTTTACAGATGAGGTAAATGAAGCAGAGACGTGAAGTGACTTGCCCAAGGTCACACAGCAGATAAGCGGCGGAGCCCGGATTCAAACCTGACTCCCATGCCCGTGCTGTAGCCACTGTGCCATGCTCCTCCTAGTGTTCTCGATCATGGCAGAAGTTTTGTGACGGCTGCATAAAATGCTTTGCACCATCAGCCACAGCCGCCATCTTAAATGCGCACCAACGAGCTTGTTACATGTTGCTAAATCCTGAATTTTCTAGTTAACACTTTCAAATGTGTTAAAGTTTAAAACAATGCCCAAGAGGAAAAGAGAACACTTGTTCCAGGATTTTTCTCTTAGCCATACTTTGTGAAAAGGTGAAAGGACATCTTTTACACTTCCCTCTACTGGGTTATGTTGATTGGAACATTTTGTCTGCCTTTGTGCCAGAGATCCTGCCCTTTGAAACAGCTTTTATCTCTGTGAAGTGTTTTTGTAAAAGCACTCTATAATCCATATGTTTTATTTTAGATTTTTCAATTTCTCTACAAAAAAATCTTTCAATTGTCTGAGAAATGCCATTCTAATTTCTGAAGTGTTTAAAGCAATTTTTTCTTTCCTCCTTCTCACTTTCATAAATATACCTGTTTTTCTAAAAGTGAATTTTATCTAATTATTTAAAGTGAAGCATTTTAAAAACTTCTCCCAGAACTTTGAATGGATCTTTTCTTTCCATTCCATCTACTGCTATAACTCAGTCAGAAAAAAAGCAAAATGGCCACCATTCCAAATTTCAGTGCACTCAAAAGTATGTCAAGTGTGGGCTGGAACTAGAGCTTTGTTTTCTTTAGACTAATTGTCAGCCAATAGCACTTTGCGGTTTCTGAGATGTTGTCTGTAATCTTCTTGGGTCTTCGCTTTCAGAGCACAGGAATCAGTGTAAGGAGGAACCATATGAGCAATTTAGGACTTATAATGATGCCCTGAAACTTTTGAAGTGAGTTTCTCAGGGATTTGAAATCATATTCTAAACCCGATTCCAGAGTCTCTGCTATGTCTTTGAGCATGTCTGTATAGCTGATGTTCTCATGACCGATTCTCTTAAAATCGACAAAGAATTTGAAGAAACTCCTCCAATTCTGAAGCAGCTAGAATTGAGCACTAAGAAGCAGTGATGACCTAGTGAAAAGAGCCTGGGCCCAAGAGGCAGAGATCTTGGGGTCTTAATCCTGGCTCCACCACTTGCCTGCTGTGTGACTTTGGTCAAGTCACTTGTCACTTAACTTCTCTGGCCTATAGCTTCCTCATTTGTAAAATGAGGATTAAATACCTTTTACGTGTTTAACAAAAAATGGCAATATTATTAGGATCTTGATGTACTTTTCAGAGTTACCCAACCTATTACTAATTGAAAAGAGATCAAATTTACTTATGATGTCAATAATTTTGTATGGTCTTTGATCATCTTATAGAAATCTTGTAATTTCCTTTGTTTATTCTGAATCTCATTCTCTGAGAAGATCATGTCCACATTGTCCCACTGAGGTCAGAAGCTGCATTGCAATTCTGTGAATACCTGGTAAATGATGTTCTTAAACAACTGGAAACTCCAGCTAAGATCCTGTCAGCAATGGAAAGCCTGAATATGCCATAATAGTTTCTATCATCAGTTCTCTCTCTCTCTCTCTCCTTTCTTCTTGAAGTTGGTAATAGTAGCATCTTTGCAAACAACCCTTTCGCACAGCCTGTGTTCCTTGTATGGAGGAAGAACCTCTGAAGAGGTTTGAGGAAATATACCCTCCCTGATTATTGGTCTTGATCAATCAATCATATTTACTGAGTATTTACTGTGTGCAGGTAACTGTACTAAGCACTTGAGAGAGTACAATAAAACAGAGTTGGTAAACACGTTCCCTGCCTAAAAGAAGCTTATCATATGCAGTCTTGTCTGACATATCAACAGCTCTGAAAGTTCTACCAATCCTTATGTGGTCCTTAGATAAATATTGGCATCAAAGGCACGTTTTCACATGTTGGATGATGAACAACTCACTTTGGAGCAACAATCTCAAATAAGATGCTTAATAAATGCCATTATCATTTTTACTACTGTAGAGGTGAATGGGGTATTTTTGATCAAATAGAATTGAGGCAACACGTGACAACGTTCCTTGGTTGTTGTTTTTTCCAAGACTGACATTCTGCCATTTGAAGGCAGGGATTGAATCCAGCAACTTAATTGCATTGTACTTTCCCAAGTGCTCTGCACAATTTTCTGCACCCAGTAAGTGTTCAATAAATAAAATTGATTGATCAAGTGATTGATTTGGATGCCGCAACGCCAAACCTGAGCTACCTTTCTGACCACTTTGTGCAGTCTAATTGATCAACTACCTTACTGTGCAAGGACATTGGTTGCACCCAGCAGACTTCTTTGTTTTTAAATTTGGGAGGGTGAGTGGCTTCCCCACCTCTTGAACTGAAGGCAGTGGCTGCCCACAGGAGGTAGGGCTAAGGAAGTGACAGTTGTTACCCACTGAGCCCCTTAGTTAGGGCCTTCTCTTCCCACCTCCCTCTTTGCCTTCTTCTGTGCATCCTCCTTGTCTCCCTTATCGACAGAGAGACAACTTCTAAAATCAACTCAGAGTGAAGCAAACAAATGAAAATGAGCTGGCCAAGTTGATGGTTTAGATCAAAGTCAGTTTCACTTGCCTGGAAGCTATTGGTTCTACCACTTGTGAAAGCAGGGAACATGGCAGGCCAGTTCGGTCTATTCTTAGAGTCTCACATCACAACACTATTTAAGAAGCACTCACAGGGTGTCTCTTGCCCCTCTGCGGTCGGAGAGATAGGAAGGATTTGAAACAGAAGTAAGGGAAAGCCTGGTGGGCTTTGCAATCCATGGTGAAGGTTACTAGCCAAAGAATCTTCAAGAGTCACTGCAGGTGGACAGAGGAAGTAGGAATCCTTGCAAATATCTGACTAAGATGGGTAGGGAAGACTGGAGCAGCTACCCTGACAGCTTTCTAGTTTAGGAGACTATGACAGAGTATCAGCACTTTGGTCAGCTTGCTATAAATGGGCTTGGGATTGATAAATTTATGTGCCATCTTCATGTGTTTGCCATCCTCTTTCCACCCCTCCACCATCACCAACAACCTACTTACTTGTTGCCCTCTGTGTCATAGCAGGAACATTACCAGCAGGGACTAGTGGTATGACTGATACTTTACAAACCACAGTAAGCTCCTTGAGCCGTCTTGAGGGCAGGGATCATGTCTACTAACTCGCCCAACACTTAATACAATGCTTCACACACAGTACATGCTCAATAAAAGCCATTAATTGATTGACTGATTGCCCAAGACTGTCATCAATTCTTCCAGCAGGTCTTCGGTGTCAAAATCTTCATGCCTGGACCATGGTTCATCCATCATTTGATGGAATATTTCAACTATGTTAAATATTGGGGGAAGCACAAGATAAACAGATCAGAGATTAACTGTCCCACACCGATTCACAATCTAGGAGATAAGAAGAGCAGTATTCCTATTTTACAGAGAGGAAAATGAGGCACAAAGAAGTGACTTGCTCAAAGTCACAGAGCAGGCATGTTAGATTATGTCTAATAGTTTCCCAAGGAAAACTGTTTCCTCTCATTCACGTTTGCCTGGTTTATGACCAATCTCCCTGGTTTAAAATGTTCTTGCATCTCCCCTTTCAGAATTAAGCTTAAATCCTCAATCAAGGGTCCTTAACCAGTTTCTGCCAGCAACATACTCATATTACTCCAATACATTTGAATCCTGGTTTATAAAACTTGGAGTACAATTCTAATAGGTGAACTTATATGGATCTAGAAATGATGGGGTCCTTCAAGTCTTTATAAGTATGTTATTCTTGTTTCAGATGATGTTATTCACCAAACGATAACGTATGATCTATACAAAAGGCATTTGGATTTCCATTTTAGGTCTCTTTTAATGAATGAGAATGATATCAAGTTTTAAATGGGGGCCAGAACATCTGTGATTATTACTGAGGCGTGATGGGTCTCACCATCAGATGTGGAAGAGGAAAAATTTTGTTGATTGAGTAGGTTCACTTTGTTCCTGTATAAAGAAGTGTAACTGAAGTATTGCTCCTAATGAAAACTTTATTACTTCATGGCAAGCAATTTGCTAACCTTGGAAAGTGGAGTACAAGGGCCCTGATAATTAGTTATGCTTCAGTGGTGCGGAAAGAGGTGAATCCATTTGAAATCGGAATTTAAATGGAGCTTCTTAAAGCTACTTTATTGAATGGAATTATTGAAGATCTGAAGCATTGGGAAAAACTGTGGGGTTTTTGGCTTTAGCTAATCGAAATGAAAACATAATTCGTTTCCAGTGACCCAAGGGAAATGACACATTCGGTAATAGAATTAACAAAACCCATGCCTCTTTGTAATAACAGGAAGATACAAACTGAATTTTGTGAAAATCTATGGTGATGACAAGTTCCTTCTTGTCCATCCAGCAAAGAGCTGATATGGGTATCTTTTAGGAATGAGACTATTATTTTATTTATAACCCACTGGGTTGTATATGAGATCAGGACAATTCAGATCATCTTGAAAAAACTGAACTTTGAATAATTTCCCCAGAGTCTCCCTGGCATTCCAGATTAGGCCCTTTCAAAAGCAGGCAAGAATTATCAGTACTCCTCTCATCTTCTCATCAATATCGCTACACATAAAAGGAAATATAACTTCCCACAGCAAGGGGTAAATAGGTGGAATATGTTCCCCATGGAAGTTGTGCAGCTGAAAATATCAGTAGATTTAAGGGGAGTTTGAATAGATTCATGGACAAGAGGACTCTGGTTTGCTTGAGTTACATTTAGTTACATATGCAGGATGGGTGGTTTATTCACTGCATTGAACTCAACCAGGGTGTTATTTCTTGTACAGGTGGGCAGAGCTGAAGTTGTAGCAGATGGAAGTTGGGGGGTCAAGGGTCAGGGAATAGAATGTTTTAGTTAACATAAATTAGAGGTGGCAGGAAGATCCACAGGAGAGCAGATAAGGCTGGCAGAGGGAGGAATCTAACCAGAGCTCATCCATATTGGCCCTGCTCCTAGTAGGGGGTGAAATCTTGATCCCCCAGGAAAGG
The DNA here is from genome assembly GCF_004115215.2 of Ornithorhynchus anatinus. Classification (NCBI taxonomy): domain Eukaryota; kingdom Metazoa; phylum Chordata; class Mammalia; order Monotremata; family Ornithorhynchidae; genus Ornithorhynchus; species Ornithorhynchus anatinus. Next base: position 33,810,647 of record NC_041745.1, read on the forward strand.
CAGTCCACAGTGCTCTGTGGAGAAGAGGGGATATCTTCTCTGAGATCTCACTGCATTGACAGCAATTTTTTGACCAGGCCTCCCCACTGCCTCAGAGTCAAGTCCTAACTACAATACCTATGCCTGAGGCAAGGGAAAGTGAATATATCTTGTGGGTAGAAAAGATGTCTGGCCAGAGACATAAAAATGATTCCCTGCCTTCCTGCTGGTTTTCTGGGTCTTTTGTATAGGTGACCCCCAACAGCCACTATTCTACTGACTTTATAAACTAGCTCTGACCAACTACAGGACCTTGAAGATGAACCTTGAACAGATTTATTTCACCCCAGCCTCTCTGGTTTCTATTTCGAGGCAAAATTGAATATGCCAATAAATAGAACATGGCTGTGTCACTGTTACAAGAGAAAGGATCTAACTGGTTTTTCAGCCAATGAGATGTGTAGAGAAAGACACTAGGGAAAGAAGCTTGATTTTAAATCTGCTGAGACCAATAGATGAGTTTTACTTTGGGGCTGTTTCTAAGTGCTTTAAAGTACAAATTGATAGCAAGATTGCCAGATTTTTAAACCCCATTCAATTATATGTGCCTTGTGCAAAGGGAATGCCTCACTTCTTTGTGTTGAACTTTTCCATAATAATAATAATAATAATGATGTTGGTATTTATTAGAGATGCAGCATGGCTCAGCAGAAAGAGCCCGGGCTTGGGAGTCAGAGGTCATGGGTTCGAATTCCAGCTCTGCCACTTGTCAGCTGTGTGACTGTGGGCAAGTCACTTAACTTCTCTGTGCCTCAATTACTTCATCTGTAAAATGGGAATTAAGACTGTGAGCCTCATGTGGGACAACCTGATTACCCTGTATTCATTCATTCATTCATTCAATAGTATTTATTGAGAGCTTACTATGTGCAGAGCACTGTACTAAGTGCTTGGAATGTACAGATCGGTAACAGAGACAGTCTCTGCCCTTCGACGGACTTACATTCTAATCAGGGGAGACAGACAGACAAGAACAATGGTAATAAATAGAATCAAGGGGAAAAACATCTCATTAAAATAGTAGCAAATAAATAGAATCAGGGTGATGTACATCTCATTGAACCCTGTATCTACCCCATCACTTAGAACAGTGCTCTGCACATAGTAAGCGCTTAACAAATACCAACATTATTACATTATTATTATTGTTCATCACTTACTGTGTGTCAGGCACAGTTCCAAGTGCTGGGGTAGATGGAAAATAGTCAGGTTGGATGCAGTCCCTCACCCACATGGGGCTTACAGGCTTAATATGGATATGTTCTAGCTCCTTATGGGTAGTGATTGCATCTACCGACTCAGTTATATTATATTTTCCCAAGTGCTTAGACCAGTGCTCTGCACATATGATCTCAATAAATACCATTGGCTGATTCATCGATTGATGGTCTAGAGCAAATACTGGGAGCTGAAATGAAAGGAATTGCTGTTTCTTTTATTTTGATCCCAGTGTAAAATAACCGGATAATCTGGGACTTAACCAAGCAGACAGCTCCTAATGACCAACATTTGTAATTTTCCCCAGTTCCAAGTCAATTGTGGAGAAGTAGCATGGCCTGGGAGTCAGAAGGACCTGGGTTCTCATCCCAGCTCACTACTTGTCTGCTGTATGGCTCTGGACAAGTCACTTCACTTTGTGCCTCAGTTATCTCATCTGTAAAATGGAGATTAAGACTGTGAGCCCCACGGGACATGCAGACTGTGGCCAACCTGATTCTCTTCTATCTACCCCAGGACTTAATACAGTGCTTGGCAGATAGTTAATCCCAGCTCCGCCGCTTGTCAGCTCTGTGACTTCTGGTAAGTCACTTAACTTCTCTGTGCCTCAGTTCCCTCAACTGTAAAATGGGGATTAAGACTGTGAGCCCCATGTGGGACAACCTGATGACCTTGTATCCTCTCCAGTGCTTAGAACAGTGCTTTGCACATAGTAAGTGCTTAACAAATGCCATCATTATTATTATTATTATAGTAAGCACTTCAGAAATACCATTGAAAAAAAAAAACCAATTCTGTCTGACTGATGCCTTGTGAGTAAGTCTCCACCCAGAGGGAAGGGGTAGAATGATCATAACGTTAGTTTTCGCTGTGGTTTAGAGGTGGAGATGGAGAAAGTTAAGCTTCCCAGGAGTCTTTTACGTAAGCGTTTCCTAGATCTGCCTCACTTTTAAGATCTTCTCATTCGATCATAAACTGCCTGAAGATAGATATCATCTACTTTCCCAATCAACTAGACTACCAGTTTTCATTTTTTGATGGTATTTGAACAATGTCTGGCACTGTACTAAACTCTGGGATAGATATACCATAGATACAAGGTAATCAGATGGAGACAGTCCCTGACTCACCTAAGGCTCACAGTCTTACTCTCCATTTTAAAAATGAGGTAACTGAGAAAGAGAAATTAAGTGACTTGTCCAAGGTCACACAGCACATCAGTGGTGGAGCCAAGATTAAAACCCCGGTTGTCTGATTCCCAAGCCCGTGTTCTTTCCACTAGTCCATATCACTTCTCATATAAGAGGAGACCTGGTTCTTGCAAAGCCGTGTGAAAGAAAACTTGTGCAGTGGATTGTTATCTGCATGTGGGAGTGGGATTATGTCCAATACAATAACACTGTATCTTCCGCAGCACTTAATCAGAGGAAGTACTTAATAAATGCCTGATTAATAATAATCACTATTATTATCATTATGACAAACTGAGATTTTTCATTTTACCTCCCATTCCCCCAGCATGCTAGAGAGCAAATATTTTATTATATGTGAATGAAATGATTTTGACTCCCTGTAAAATAAAAATGCAATTTGTTCAATTAAGTTCCATTCAGTCCAACTCATTTCTTCAGGTGTTCCTTCATGTCTCCCAGTACAGTCCAAATGATGGTTTTGTGTCATCCTTCCAAATGGTTGTCATTTCAAACTACCTTGGGCCCACCCCTATGGCATCCCACCCTTCAATCGGAGTGCTCGTGATCATACCTGATGCCTCCCACTATTCTTTTATTCAACCACCACACTCTTTGAATAGGGAAAGTTTCTTTTCCTTAAAAAGGAAAGAAATGGAAACACACCAAGGTCAAATGTGATCTGCTGTGGGGCGTTTCTAAATGTGCAGAGGTTTGTCCTGCCTTCTGATTCAATGGCTCTTTCATTCTTTGCTGCTTTTGAAGTTTCAGTTTTGTTCCCTGCCCTGAGATTCTTTGTGTGAGTGCTAGCAATAATTCCCTTAACCAGTTCACTCAGTGCTGAAATGCCTCTCGTCACCGCAGAAAAAAAAGGAAATAAAAGGAACTATAATGTGCCAGAGTTATGTTCCTAGGCACTGCATTAACACTGTGAATGGCTATATTTCTGGAGTTGAACAATTTAGCTGAGCTAACAATAAGAAGTGATTTGAATTAAAACCGTACTATATTTTATAGGAATCGTTTCAAGAGAAGGAGCTTATTTATACGAAGAAATGTGGGAAATAAATTGAGAGCACAAATTTGAATAGGCAACCTCAAAGCTTTTGGGAAATGTTAGTGTCACCAGAGAACTGTAGAAGTAAACCTCCAGGTTATTGTTTCAGTGATTCAGTTCTCACCTGCTGGATTGAAGTGTCCTCTGCATCAACCTCAGGAGAATTCACAATCAGTGCATCCGGTGCAGGAAACTGTGTTATTGGATATCATGAATATGGAATCATGTAAATAAACATTTTATTCTTATACTCAAATGTACTCCTCTTTTTTTTTGTACGTGCAGCTTTTTGTTAGTGCAGTTATAGCATTTAATAGGTCACTCACTGACTGTATCGAAGTCATTTGCCTAAGCAAGGGAACATAGTAAACCAGAATTTAATTGGTCAAATTGGATTTTTATTTTACAGGATTCAAATTTGCTATTCAGGTCCTTCTGGGAAGTGGAACTCTGACCAGAGGTGATTTCGGAAGTAGTCAGATTCTTGTAATACTTTCCTTTCTGGGAACTGTATTTCCCTGGATCCTGAAGAATTGTACTTTCCAGAATTCTCCAGGCAATGGAACTTTCTGGAAGGAGGTGACTTCAGTCGATAGGAGCCTGAGAAGAAAAAAGCTAATCAAGAAGTAAGGCAGAGCTTTTTAATTCAAGAGAGGAGACTCTCCCTGTTTCCGCTGCTTCACTTCCCTACAGTCCCCTTGGTGATTGGATAGAAGTATTTTTTACTGGGGCTCATGTTTTGGGACTGAAGAAATCTTACCTACTTGTTAAAATGCTAAAGAAATGTGAAAGAAATTTCTCTCTTTCCCATTTTGCATTCACTCTATTATAAATCCAAATCATTATGTCCATGGCTTCTGTGGATGATTCGTAGAGAGCCAAAGCCACCATGAGATTCTCCATGATTTCTTGACCAATTGCCAAAAGTGAGCTGTTTTCACAAAACTCCACTTGAATGAGAGAAGTTATCCAAGATGTGGAATCGTAATATGAGACATTTGGAAGAACCCAACCCGAAACACAAATCCACACAATCTACCTCTCTGAAATATTCAATTTTGGAAATCCTCCAACCTCCTCTACGTCACTTTCCCTCACTGTACAATAAAAAGTAAGTCCCAGAAGAGAAAAATCAAGCATAGTATGTTTGGAGCAATTACTGTATGCAGGCACTCTATTAAGCACTTAGAAGAGTGCATGAGTTAGAAGACGTAATCTGTAGTTAGATTATTACCTAATGCTTGTGTCAAAGCTTCCTACCCTGTTTCCATTTGTAGCTTTGACTGATTTAAATTGATCCGGGTCTTTGACTCCTCAGCCAGGGATTTTAAGGATGGAGAAAACTAGGCACACATTATTCAAGATAAAGCCGAAGAAGTCTGCACCCTGGTGTAAGCCGTCTTGCCCTCTGCTCTGCGGAGACTCCAAAGTGATTAAAAATCATAAATCCACCACGTTCACATGACACAATGTGTCAAAAAGTTCCTAGTCAATCTCTCTTTGTTTCAAAAGGCGATCTTTAGCCTTCGAATCTTGGGTACCAAAAGAAAAAAATTCAATTTGAACTACAGTGAGATTTTAAAAGAAACAGTCAGTCATAATAATATGAGGCATCCATGTTCTTTTCTAACTGAAGACAATTCTACTGCTAGAATCAATCATGAAATGTTTTATAGTTAGAAAAAATGAGCAATGACAGTTTTGAAATAGTAGTTTGCAATGCACATTTGGCTTCAGCTCTTACTTTAATCTTTATTGTAGTGTCACCTGCTAGCGTCAATATAGTTAAACATCTGTCACTGTTTCCATATAACCCCTTGAGAAAGAGGTTACAATGCACTGAACTGTAAAAATCTGATCTGGGCCATGACTCGAGCTGCTGTATGAAGTATTAGCTCTTAGCTTAGAAAATATTTTTTTTTTCCTTTACGAATTATTTGACAATACTTCATGTTATTATCGCACCAGAAAACCATTGTCATTTTAAGTAGCTCGTCTCATTCGAAACAAGTCTGAACATCTTTAAATAGAGAACCAGTATACCGTGCTATCTGCCATGATTGTATTTTATTGTTCTGGAAAAAGAGAATGAAATATATTTTCCTGGAAAGATAACCGATGGACATTAGAGTGACCAATCAGAGTCTTGGAGGCACTTAAATTCTCTTGATCTGTCATTTTAGCTGAATGTCCTTAAATAATGTTCTACATTCCCTGTGGGCATCTTAGAGAATTGGAGAGGATGCTAACAATTTTGTTTTCCAGGTCTCACTATTCACCAATATCCTGCACTTCTACAACTACATCTTTCTGTCTAATCCCAGAACTCCTTGCAGTGAATAACTCCGTCTGGCCCCACTCCTTTTCATTAGTCATGGTAAGTGTTAAGCGCTTACTGTGTGCCAAGCACCATACTAAGCACTGGAGTAGATATAATAATAATAATAATGTTGATATTTGTTAAGCGCTTACTATGTGCAGAGCACTGTTCTAAGCGCTGGGGGAGATACAGGGTAATCAGGTCGTCCCACATGAGGCTCACAGTTAATCCCCATTTTACAGATGAGGGAACTGAGGCACAGAGAAGTTAAGTGACTTGCCCACAGTCACACAGCTGACAAGTGGCAGAGCTGGGAGTCGAACTCATGACCTCTGACTCCGAAGCCCAGGCTCTTTCCACTGAGCCACGCTGCTTCCCTAAGGTCGGACACAGTCCTCATCATATACGGGGATCCCAGTCCAAGTGAGAGGGAAAACGAGTACTGAATCCCCATTTTACAGAGGCAGAAAATGAGGCACACAGCAGTGAAGAGGCAGAGACAGATTAGCACCTCAGTCTTCTGGCTCTCAGATCTGGGAGTTTTCTACTAAGCCAGGCAGCTTCTCAAGCCATAGCTTGTAAATGATAAATCCCCTGCAGCCAACATTTCCTCCTTTTCTCACCCTTGGGAGAACAGGGTAGACTAGACTGCTTATGTGTCAGTCATAGATTAGAAGAAACAATTAACCTTGGCAAGTTCTGAAGATACCGAGCGTCGCTTTCATATTCTCAAGTATTTGATAAAATGACCTCACGCTACATCCGATTAACATCCTATACACCGAAGGTTTATACTCCAGGGTTTAGAATAGCTAAACAGATCGATGAGAAGATGAAGATATAGTGAATATGGTGTTAATGTTGGGAAATTCAAGGGACTTGTGTTTGTTAATGTGTATGTGAATGTGTGACCTGCATGTCTCTTTCTTTCTCCCCCTCCTGTCTTTTTCTCACACTAATCTTGAAATATTATTGTGTCTGCAAGTCATAGCATAGTTAAACTCAAGGAGCAACAAATGAGGCCCTAAAACTCATTCAGAGCATCAGCATAGATGAAATGCTGGTCACAGCCCATCTTTGTCGGACAGGATATGGGAGGAGAAGGGACATCAATAGGATAAATTGTATCCAGGTGGAAGAGCGCAAGCTTGGGATTCATAATAATAATAATTATAGTATTTATTAATTGTTTACTATGTGCCAAGCACTGTATTAAATATTGGTGTAAATATAATATATGTAATAATAATAATAATAATGTTGGTATTTGTTAAGCGCTTACTATGTGCCGAGCACTGTTCTAAGCGCTGGGGTAGATACAGGGTAATCAGGTTGTCCCACGTGAGGCTCACAGTTAATCCCCATTTTACAGATGAGGTAACTGAAGCACAGAGAAGTTAAGTGACTTGCCCACGGTCACACAGCTGACAAGTGGCAGAGCCGGGATTTGAACTCATGACCTCTGACTCCCAAGCCCGTGCTCTTTCCACTGAGCCACGCTGCTTCGATAGGGCACAGTCCATTTCCCACAAGGAGCTCATAATCTAAGTAGGAGGGAAAACAGCTAGTAATCTCCATTTTTTTAGAAGAGAAAATGGAGGTACAGAGAAATTAAAAACTTGCCCAAGGTCACACAGCAGGCAAGTGGTAAAGGTGGGATTAAAACTCAGGTCCTCTTAATCCCGGTTATCCTTCTACTGGGCCAGGCTGGATTCCAATCCCAATTCTACCTCTTGCCTGCTGTGTTACTCTGGGCAACTCACAGCTTCTGTATGCATCAGTCTCCTCATCTTCTTCTCCCATTAGATTGGGATGGGGATAGGGACTCTCTGATCTGATTGTATTTGGTCGATCGAATGTATTTATAGAGTGCTTACCGTGTGATCAACACAATACAGTACATTTGAAAGAGTATGTTAGAAGATGCAGTTCAAGCATACTGCCCCAATTTTCCATCTGACGCCAGAGCTGAAAGTCCACCTCTTAGCACAGTGCTTGTAACATAGTAGGCACTTAATAAATGCCAATCACTACTCTCAACAACTGTTCTGTGGTGAACAGCAACAAGGTCATTGTAGACAGAGTGATCAAAAGGTTAAAGGCATAACAGAGCAAAATGTAAAATGATGTGGCATACTGAATATTTGAGAGACTTTGGCAGAAGACAAGTCATTCTTGGCACATGAAAAATCAGAATGACAAATGAAAAGATCTCCAGGCATTGTGACTAGCCAAAGCTACACTGTAGCAAGGGCGAAGGGATTGTGTTTGGTTTATCGGCCACATCCACATCTGCTAATAAAAATTGTAATCAGTAATATCATCTAATTCCTGCCAGCATGTTTGTTTGTTTGTTTTATGGTATTTCATAAGTGCTTACTATGTGCCAAACGCTGATCTAAGAGCTGGGGAAGATACAAGTCCCTGTCCCGCACGGGACATTCTAAGTAGGAGCGAGAACAATAGAACTGAAACTCAGAGAAATCAAGTGACTTGCCTAAGGTCACACAGCAAGCAATTGGCAGGACCCAAGTCCTCTGACTCCCAGGTCCGAGCTCTTTCCACAAGACCATGCTGCTTCTCGTGTGACTCTTTAGTTTTGCAATGTAGCTAGCATGTGATAGAAGGGGAGAGAAACTACCAGAATATGGTCCTGAAATGGCCACGTGATTCACTGTGATAGTTAACTGTTTTCACGTGTTTATTGGGAACATGAATATTGAGCAGTTACATATGTGTTATCTATAAAATGCTAGCGAATGGAAACTGAAATACAACACAGACTGTTCAAACATGCTGTGGAGCTGAAATTCAGGGTCACTAACCACACCTCCATATATGGTTTCAATTGTTTTCTAATCATCTTCTCCTTTCCTCTTTGTTTATTCTGAGAAACGTATGGTTGATCCAGGGAAGTTAACTGTTAACCCAGAGGTTCTGCAGAATGCAACTACCACATTATGTCAAGAATTGACTGCGTACATATTAGAGAAGCAATGTGGTCTAGTGGAAAGAGCACGGGCCTGGAAGTCAGAAGACCACAGTTCTAATCCTGGCTCTACCACTTGCCTGCTGTGTGACAAGTCACTTAACTTCTCTGTGCCTCAGTTTCCTCATCTGCTAAATGGGGATTCAATACCTGTTCACCCTCTTACTTAGACAGTGAACCCCATATGGGACCTATCTTCTTTCTACCCCAGCATTTAGTACAGTGCTTGGCACATAGTAAACGCTTAACAAATACAACAATTATCAGGATAGACCCTTTCATCAATTTTCTTTTGTACTAAGTGATAATAATAATATACTTAATAGTAATAATCATTCAATTATATTTATTGAGCATTTACTTGAGCACTGTACTAAGTGCTTGGAAAAATACAACATAACAGAGTTGGGAGACACAATTCCTGCCCACAAAGAGCTTACAGTCTAGAGAGAGCTAATAATGTATTCGGTTGCTAACAATTCTACAAAGCTTTTTGGCTAATTCTAGGCCCTTCAGAGCATTCTATTAAAAAGGTGAGTGAGAGTCGGTAAAGATCTCTGTCTCTCTCAGTGTTGCAACCGTGATTTGAAGAGGGGAAATGGGTTCTTTCCAAAATGCAGTTTATTCCTCAGCAAGTTGACATTAGAATGATTCAAACCCATAGAGCTGAGTGTTTGGGGTGTTGAGGACTGAGGATTTATTAGGTAGAAGGTTTGCTCTCTATTTCTTTCTCTCAAACTTTACCGCAAAAGCCTCGGTGATGGAACACATCATAGCCCAAACCCACAGTGATGGGAAAGATGGACGCCGGCTCTTACCTTATTAACTGCTCTTAACGCAAGGCTGAGAGTCGGCTTCTGACACACCCATTCATCAGAACTGAAGGCCAGAAGGCAGTTGGAGTTTCATTGCACTTGCGAAGTGAGTTTTGGCAGAGATCAGGTGCTCCCACATCTCTCTCCCTTTCAAAACATCTCAAGTGGATGACAGAACAGCATCCCATGACCCACAGGCCAGATTTGGTCTGAATAACTCTCCTAAGTGGCCGCCGTAGCCAGCTCGGGAGGTTCTGTGGGCTCCACGGCCATATGATAAAGACTGGTGGTACTTAGGGAAGGCAGGGCATTCTGCTAGGAGGAGAGGGCTAACATTCTTACAGATGTCAGAGGAGATACTCTAAGAGAATCAACCAATTAGTGGTATACACTAAGTACTTGCTGTAAGCAGAATGCTGTACTGAGTGCTTGGGAATGTATGAGTTGTGCGAATAGAGTTGGCAGGCAAAATCCCCACTTAAGAGTAGTTTACAAGTCAATCTACAGGGCCCAGTGGACATTGAAATGAATTGCGACTCCTCTAGACTGTAAACTCATTATCAAAGAATGTGTCCACCAACTCTGTTGCACTGTGAATTTCCAAGTGTTTAGTACTGTGGTCTTCACACAGTAAACACTCAATGAATACCACGGATGTTGCTTATAATGTTGGTTTTTGTTAAGCGCTTACTACGTGCTGAGCACTGTTCTAAGCGCTGGGGTAGACACAGGGTAATCAGGTTGTCCCACGTGGGGCTCACAGTCTTCATCCCCATTTTACAGATGAGATAACTGAGGCACTGAGAAGTTAAGTGACTTGCCCAAAGTCACACAGCTGATAAGTGGCTGATCTGGAAATCGAACCCATGACCTCTGACTCCAAAGCCCGTGCTTAGGTGAAGCAGCATGGTGTAGTGAATAGAGCACAGGCCTGGGAATCAGAAGGTCATGGATACTAATACCAGCCCCACCACTTGTCTGCTGTGTGACCTCATGCAAGTCATTTAACTTCTTTGGACCTCAGTTACCGCATCCGTAAAAAATTGGGATTAAGAGTGTGACCCAATGTGTGTTCAACCTGACTAACTTGTATCTACCCCAGCCCTTAGAACAGTGCTTGACACATAGTGCTTGTTATTATCATTATTATTATAATGATGGGGGAAATGGAAGATTATATGGATGTGTACATAGGTGTTGTGAGACTGAGCTGAGTATCAAAGTGCATAAGGGGTACACGGTCAAATGCAAAGGCAATGTAGAGGGAAAGGTGAGTGAGGGAAGTATCGGAGAGGCCTCTTGGAAGAGATGTGGCTTTGGAGATGGGTAGATTGGTAGACTGTTGGAAAGGATGGGGTAGGGAGTTTCAGGACAGAGGAAGGATGTGAGCAAAGAGGCAAATTAAGGTAGACGAGATGGGGGTACAGAGAGTAGGTTGGGCCAGAAGAGTAGAGTGATGGTTGAGTTGTAGTAGAAATTAGGCCCCAGCAGGACCACCCCGTTAAATAGACTCATCCACCTCTAGCTTCTATCTGTGAGCCCATCCCAAGCCCAAAGGGTATTTTGGGGCAGGGAATCAGAGTCCATGGGAAAAGGAGCTAATTAATGGAAAAGATTGAATGGATCAGCGTGGAGTTTGCAAAAGGTTAAAATAGCCTAATTTTTTTGTTGTTGTTGTACAGTGGTGACTAATGTTAATTGAATTCCCCTCATGAGATGCTGAGAGATTTTCTGCAGGATCCTGTGCTGCATAAAAAGGAAACAATAGTTTGTGGTTAAGTTAATTCAAGCTGAGATGCATTAACTGTACCACATTATCAGCCGATAATAGTGCCATTAACACGTCACCCACTGTGTATATTTGTGAATTAGGATACTTCCTTGTTAATGGAAATGAGACATTTTCCTTTGAAAATGCCAAGCACTGTGTTTTTTGACACTATTTAAGGAAATAAAAAATACAAATGAAGAGAAAAAAATAACATCTCCACATCCAAGAGAGGACTTTTTGTTTCTTCTTGGCAGTGGATTCTTCTCCCTACCCAGCTTCACTCTTGGTTGACCTTTAGGTACCAGCATATGCCAGCACTAAGTCCCATTACATAAATTGCCCGAGCACCATTGCCCAAATATTCAACTTACCCTAAGAGCAATAAGGAAGAGAATATTCACTTCTTTTGATACAGAAGGGAAGTTGGATTGTTCAATTCACATATCCACTGTTGCAGATAGTGATCATATTAATAATAACAATAATAATAATAATGTTGGTATTTGTTAAGCACTTACTATGTGCAGAGCACTGTTCTAAGTGCTGGGGTAGATACAGGGTCATCAGGTTGTCCCACATGAGGCTCACAATCTTAATCCCCATTTTACAGATGAGGGAACTGAGGCCCAGAGAAGTGAAGTGACTTGCCCACAGTCACACAGCTGACAAGTGGCAGAGCCGGGAATTGAACCCTTGACCTCTGGCTCCCAAGCCCATGCTCTTTCCACTGAGCCACACTGCTTCTCCATATTAGTAATAATGATGGCATTTGTTAATTAATCGTTATAATAATTAGATTCCCACTAACAGAAATTGTACTAAGCACTGGGGGTAGATACAAGATAATCAAGTCCCATATGAGGGTCCACAGTCTCAGAAGGAGGAAGAACAGGCAATGAATCCCCATTTTGCAAATGAGGGAGTTGAGGCGCAGAGATGTAGAGTGAGTTGCCCAAGGTCACACAGCAGGTAAGTGCCAGAGCCAGAATTAATAATGTTGGTATTTGTTAAGCGCTTACTATGTGCCGAGCACTGTTCTAAGCGCTGGGGTAGACATAGGGGAATCAGGTTGTCCCACGTGGGGCTCACAGTCTTAATCCCCATTTTACAGATGAGGGAACTGAGGCACAGAGAAGTTAAGTGACTTGCCCACAGTCACACAGCCGACAAGTGGCAGAGCTGGGATTCGAACTCATGAGCCCTGACTCCAAAGCCCGTGCTCTTTCCACTGAGCCACGCTGCTTCTCCAGCGCTAATTCTAATTCTCCAGAATTAGAATCCAGATCCTCTGACTCTCAAGCCTATGCTCCTTCCAGCTCCTTCCAGTAGGCCACACTGCTTCTCCATATGACCTAGGTACTTTAGAAGATACAGGATGATGAGGTTGGACACAATCCTGGTTCCACATTGGGCCCACAGTCTAGAATGGGTATTGAATCCTCATTTTACAGGTGGGGAAACTGAAGCACAGAGAAGTTAAGTGACTTACTCAAGATCGCCCAGTAGGCAAGTGGCAGAGGCAAGATTAGGACCCGGGTCCTCCGACTCCGAGGCTCATCCTCTTTCCACTGTGCCACACTTCTACTCAAGAATAATGCCTCTGTGTCTACTCAGTAAATGAAATTAAATGTAAGTCACTCACTCATAGATCTTTGGGGGAATCCATTAGACTTTAAGCTCCTTGAAGAGAGGGATCCGCATTCTTTATCAGTCAGTCATATTTTTGTTAGTCGATTGTATTTACTGAATGTTTACTGTGTGCAGAGCCCTGTACCAAACACTTTGCTTTTGCTTATATCCCCCAAGGGCTCAGTACAGTTGTCTGCATTCAGTCACTTAATCCCCAATCTTCCTGGTATTAATACTCACGTGTATAAGTGAGTATTTACCCATCTATTCAAAACTTCATTACTTTCATTTATTCCCATTTTCTCTTACTCTTTTTTACTCATCGTCAATGTCACAACTCCTGTCCACCTATCTCTCCCGTGAGATCATAAGTACTCCAATGTGAGGGACTGTGCTTCTTCTCCTTCCATAAATTCAAGTAATTCAGTGTTCTGTGCAGAGTAGAAACTCACTAAATATTGTCGGTGATGGTAAGATGACGATGATGATTGTGGTAAAAAGAAAGACATATTCTGTGGGGGTCTTAGCTTTAGTTAGTAAAGTTTACTACAGTCTACTTAATAAAAGCTATTGATTGATTGACTTATCTGCATTTGAGGATAATGTCCTAGTCTGACCCTATCTGTAATTTATTCCACTATCTGTCTACCCCTATAGACTGTAAGTAAGCTCACTGAGGGCCGGGTTGATGTCTACCAATTCTATTCTATTCTCTTTTCCAAGCTCTTAGAACAGTGTTCTGCTCAGAGTCAGTACTCAGTAAAGACCACTGATTGACAATGTGATGTGATTACTATTCCTTTTAAAAATAATGATTGTTCATTACATAGCAGGACACATTTACAGCAACCCATAGATGGATGAATAGATTTTTGAAACTGTAAAATTAAAAGTAAAATGATTTTTTTCCAGTAAAACTCATCCTGGATACAGAGGGTTGTTCATCATCTATTCAGTTCAGAAAAGGGAATTTTATTTTTCAACTTCTTGGAAATAACTCAATCCACCCATAATTGCAATTTCATGTGAAGTTCATAAATGAAATATTGTACATTCAGTATACTGCTTCGGAGCCTATTTTCAAATCAGTCAGTAAGTATGTAGATTTCATGCATGGAAAGGCATAAATAACATTCATTTTTAATCATGTAATTGTACTGTCATCTGTTTCCATGTAATTGGTGAGGAATTACAATTCTTTTCATACCATGGGTTCACGTTTGGAACGAAGCAAATGTAGTGTGAAAATGTCAGCAGCAACGTTTTGAATTATTGCTTTTAAGTGCTTACTTTTGGGGGCTGGATTTGGTCATGTGGAAAGAATGTGTCTGTATAATACTGCTGAATATTCTGAGTTTATAAGCAATGCTATAAATTAAACTCCAATACTGTAATAAGAAAACAGAGGCTTCTCTTTATCAGGGAATGCAGCTCAGGGTTACACCATGACCATGTTATACATTTACTATATTTCATTCTGCTTCCATTAAGAGGTCAATAAATGCAGATTATCATCCATATATTGAATGTCTTCCTCTGTGTGACCTTGGGCAAGTCACTAAACTTCTCTGGGACTCAGTTACCTCTTCTGTAAAATAGGGATTAAGAGTGTGAGCCCCCTATGTGACGGGGACTGTGTCCAACCTGATTAACTTGTATCTACCTCAGTGCTTAGAACAGTCCCTGGCACATAGTAAGTGCTTAACAAGTACCATGTTGATGATGATGTCTTCTGAATGCAGAACACTTTAAGGGCTTGCCGAATTGTACTTTCCAAGCACTTAATACAGTGCTCTGCACACAGTAAGTGCTCAATAAGTATGACTGAATGAAAGAATGAATAACTGAAGCAAAATCCAGCAACCCAATCATAGAGCAGAAAGTCAGGTCTCCTAATTCATGACCCAAACTGTTTATTAATAATAATAATAATAATAATAACAATTGTGGTATTTGTTAAGCATTTACTCTGTACCAGGCACTGTATTAAGCGCTGGGTTGTATATAAGCAAATCAAGTTGGACACAGTCTCCATTCTATGCTGAGCTCACAGTCTCAATCCTCATTTTACAGTTGAGATAACTGAGGCACAGAGAAGTAGAATGACTTGCCCAAGATCACACAGCAGACAAGTGTCAGAGTTGGGATTAGAACCCATGACCTTCCAACTCCCAGGGCCTTGCTCTCTTCACTACACCAAGCTGCCCCTCTGATGATTAAGACCGTGAGCCCCATGCAGGAGAGGGACTGTGTTCAATCTGATTTCCTCATATCCATCCCAGCACTTAGAACAGTGCGTGGCACATAGTAAGCGCTTAAGAAAAACTACAATTCTTATTCTGCAAGAAATACTTTCAGATTTTGTTTCAGAATTTGATTGGTATTCATTACTGTGTAGACTTATTCGAGTGGGAGAGCTCAAGAAATCTAGTTCCAGACAATATTATTATTATTTTTTTTGTATGTGTGAATATAATCTGGTGGCCAACTTTGTTTCTGGTAACTCACCATCTTTGATTTTTGGCATATGGTCAATAACTGCCATCTTTCTTTCTGGATCTGGAGACAACAGCTTCCACCAAGCAGTTCAAAATAAATGTCTATGCTGCCCCTCCCCCAAATACCTGTTTGGGTTGTTTTTTATATGGTCATTTGAATTATGGAAACACAAAAAATACAAGGCTTTCACACTGGAACTTGAGAGATTGTGTGAGAAATCATACATTCACTTTTGTTCAGAATGACGAATGGTGGTGTTTTTCTTTCGTTTTTATAGGCAGGTATGATCTTTATTAATATTTCATATTCCACCATAGGGAGGGGAAGGAAGAGGAAGACCCCAAATTAGCTCTTTTGAGGAGGTGGTTCATGGTTCATGCATCTATTTCTTCCCAAAAAGAACATTTTCAATTGGTGTTTGCTTCATATTGTGTTTGGTCGCTAGAATTACCAGTAGGTTCTGATTTACCAGCAGTTTATGTGGGAATTGAAATAGATATTATGAATCAATGCCAAATTTGCATATATGCTGATTACTTATTATTTGAGGCAAAACTAAGCTAAGACATTCTTCTAACTATAATTGGCAATTGGCTAATTCTGATGAAAATGTCATACATCAATCTTCATTGCTGTTCTTGAATCTCCTGAACATTATTGCATTTTGCTTTGGGAAACATTATTTTTGGAAGAACACTCACATCTACTGTGCCTACGTCCATATCACTAAATAATTTCTTTAAGCTTCCTGTGTTACCTCTTATAGAATCTCTTTCTCCATTTCTTTTTCTCTCTCTCTCTTTGCATCTCTCTCAATGTACACGAAGAATTGATTTTTCCTTTATAAAGATATCACTTTTCATATATATGCATACTTAAATGTGTAGAGGGTTTTTTTTCCTGTACCCCTCCTCATTTTCATGTGCCCTTCTAGCTACAAAGAGAGATGTGGGAATAATAATATCTTCCAATTCTCTGAAGTTGAAGCCTGCCCAGAGTATCAATTTTTTTAACTTAATTCATCTGATGTATGAGAAACAGCATGGCCTAGTTGAAAGGGCATGTACCTGGGAGTCACTGGTTTCTAATCTTGGCTCCAACTTTTGCCTGCTGTGTGATCTTGGGCAAGTCATTTAAGTCTCTATGCCTCAGTTTTTTTCATCTGTGAAATGGGGAGTGAGCTTCATGTAGGTCAGGGACTGACTGATCTGATGAGCTTGGATCTATCACAGTCCCTGGAACACGGTAAGTGCTTAACAAATATCATAATTAATAGTATGTGCGCCTTTTAGCTCTTAACCTCAAAATCTTCCCAAAGCCTCTTTTTGCCAAATTTACCATCCAGCATCTGTTGCCATCCATTCTCCGGACATAATTGGCCCTTTAAAACTGGGTTAGGAAAGAGTATTGCTTCATAAACATTAATTAACTCGATTCCAGGAATGTATTCATCATGTCCAGCCATATGGCATTGAGCTTGGTTTGTGGAAATCCATGGTGAAACTGCTTTGGGAGTCAAAAGTGGAATCTAAGGCAGTGGAAAGTATGGAAAGTTGGCCACTATTTATGGTTTGCCCTGTAAATATCCAGTTTGGTCTGATTTTCTGCCAAGTGGTCCCCATACTTCTGATCTCCTAAGGGATGTACTGACTTTCATAAACTGTTTTTCTATTTCTTTGTCATTTCCTCCTAGATTGGGGAAATAGAGGAGGATCCTTGCTCCTTGGAATAATTAATTAATTAATTTGGCATATGGTAGTATTGATTAAGCCCCTCCTTGGGGAGACAGGGATGTTATGGGACTACTGTGTGCAGAGCCAGGATCGGAAACTGATTGCTTAAGCGCACTGTACTAGAGTCTAGAGAGAGTACAATTGAAGTAGAGCACACTTTGTCTGCCATAAAGGAGATTGCAATGTAATGTTGTTTCTTCAGTCATCTCTGTGAAGAATGGGGCTGCTGATGTCTGAGAGGGAAAAAGTGTCACCCCTTGTTTCTGTTTATCCCATTTAGGCTATCCCAGCCACATTTTCCCATAAGACTATGTACTTGGGATTGCTCTTGAACTGTGGCCTAGAATGGTCTTTCCGGTAGACACCCTCCTCCCCACTACCCACCACCACCACAAACACACACACCTAATTGTCACGCACTGAAGAAACACACACATTAAAGAAGCAGTGTGGCTCAGGGGAAAGAGCACGGGCTTTGGAGTCAGAGGTCATGTGTTCGAATCCCAGCTCTGCCACTTGTCAGCTGTGTGACTGTGGGCAAGTCACTTCACTTCTCTGTGCCTCAGTTACCTCATCTGTAAAATGGGGATTAAGACTGTGAGCCCCACGTGGGACTACTTGATTCCCCTGTGTCTACCCCAGCGCTTAGAACAGTGCTCTGCACATAGTAAGTGCTTAACAAATACCAACATTATTATTATTATTACATCCCAACTCTCCTCTGCTCAAGTGAAAGAGGTGATCTGGATTACATGAAGCAAAGATATTCCTGACCTGTTTAATGTGGACCTTAGTATGAACTAAGCACTGTGCTAATTGCCAGGGAGATGCAAGATAGACATTGTCTCTGACAATACTACTATTAATATTACTGCTAATAATAATAATAATATTTATTATTTATATTTTTAAGCTCTCACTGTACTAAGGGCTGGGCTAGATATAAAATAATCTGTACCCACATGGGGCTCACAGTCTATGTAGGAGAGAGAAAACATATTCAATCCCCATTTTGCAGATGAAAGAACCATGGGAGAGAGAAGTGAAATGACTGCCCGAGTTTGTACGGCGGACAAGTGGCAGAGATGAAATTAGAACTCAGGTCCTCTGAATCCTAGGCCCATACTCTTTCCACAAGACTACATGATGTAAGAGTGAAGGAGCGTAGTTCTTAGTCCCATTTTACAGATGCGGAAAAGTGAGGCATTAAGTGACTTGCCTAAGGTCACCCAACAGGCCAGCAGCAAAATTGAGATTTAAGCCTGGTCTTCTGACTCCTCAGAGGACAGTCTTTCCACTAGGCCATGCTGCTTCTCAATACTTTATTCAAGAAAATCTGAAATGAAGCTGGTTTGAAGAGCCCTCAGTTTCAACTTCAAGATTGAAACCCTAAATTAATGTTCTACTCTCCAAGGGGAAGGATAATTAGGTAAGGAAGATTCTTATCCATGACTTAGACACCAAAAAGCTCTGATATGAAATTCCAACTTGGAAGAGAGAAGGACTGAAGATGGCATCCCTGGAGTTTCCACCTAACTTCAGATTTTCAGCAGACCCACCTCATTGATTCTCAGTTTTGCTGTAGGCACTCCTGAAATAAGTTGGCATGTACCTCATAAAAAGAACAATAAAAAAAAGGACTGAACAATCAAAAAGTCAAGTCCAAATTGTCCATTAGTCAGAACTGGTGGAAGAAAAGAAAACTTGACTGATGTTACCACTCACTTCTCAGGTCCAGCGAATTACCACCAGAATTTATCCTCCCTATATATGAAGATGATGGGTTGCATTAGGAAATAATAAAGGTGAAACCAATAAAAAAAATCCTCTTGGGAATCTTAATTTTAAAGACTCATCTAAAAAGGAGGTATAAGCATCTCTCTCTGACTCCCCTGCATTTGTTTAAAAATTTATAGAGAAAAAAAATGAGAGAGAGAGAGAGAAGCTGAACATAGGATAGGTTTTACTAAGAGAGATTAAGCTACCTTGTCTTTAAAGCATCACCCTGTGGATGGAGTACAGGCATGAGAATCAGGAGACCTGGGTTCTAATCCTGGCTCCACCATTTGCATACTGTGTGATCTTGGCCAAGTCACTTAACGTCTCTGTGCCCCAGTTTCCTCATCTGTAAAATGGAAATTCAATACCTTTTCTCCCTCCCACTAAGACTGTGAGCCCCATGTGGGACAGGGATTGTGTCCAACCTGAATATTTTGCATCTTTTCCAGTATTTTGTTCATTGTTTGGCACATAGTGCTGAACAAATAACAACATTTATTCAAAAGCCCAGGCCTGGGAAACAGGATGCCCACCTGCTAGTCGCAGCTCTGTCACTTGCCAGCTGTTGGACTTGGGTCAAGTCACTTAACTTCTCTGTGTCTCAGTTTCCTCAGCTGTCAAATCTGATCACTAACGCCCTTAGGCTGTGCACACCTTGTGAGACAGAGACTGTGTCTTATCTAATTGTCTTGTAATTCTAACTGCAATCCTAATCTAAATCTAAATCCTAAATCTAACTACATTGCTTAGAGAAGTCCTGGATCATGAATGAGCCAGAGAGTTCTAAAGTGGATCATTGAGGGAAGTACCCCAAGTAAATTTATCTGGAACACACATAAACACACACACACACACCATTTTTTTTCCAAGCCTCAAAAAAGACATCCTCCTCACACAGGAACTTCTATCTTGGAGAAGCAGCATGGTCTAGTGGATAGAGCACAGGCCTGGGAGTCAGAAGGTCATGAGTTCTAATCCCAGCTCTGCCACTTGTTGGTGGTGTGACCTTGGGCAAGGCCCTTTACTTCTCAGGGCCTCAGTTACCTCATCTGTAAAAGGGAGTTTGAGACTGTGAGCCCTGCATGGGACAGGGACTGTGCTTATATCCACCCCAGAGCTCAGTACAGAGCCTGGCACAGAATAAGCGCTTAACAAATGCCACGATTATTATTATTAGTAATATCTCCCCCAGTGCTTAGCACAGTACCTGGCACTTAGCACTTAACAAACGGTATAAACAACAAGAAGAATGGTTCCCACTTACTCAGTAGTCACCAGTGCAGAGAGAACATTTTCCGCCCAACACACCTGGATGCAAAATGCAGAATCAGATTCATTAAATATGATAGACTAAGTTAAGGAATCTCCCGGAAACATCATATATTTTGCTAGGCCTTCCCCTTTGCTTATAACTCAACAAGTACTCTAGCCACTTAAAATTCATTTTGCAAACCAAATTCCCTTAATTAATACAATAATAATGATGATAGTATTTATTAAGGACCTAATTTGCACCAAGCATTGTGCCAAGCACCAGGTTGGGTATAAAATAATCGAGTCAGACACACAGCCCAGCTCCCACACTCCATCCACAACCTAGAACAGGACAGGGAGGACAATAGGATTTATCCCCATTTGACAGATGGCAAAACTGAAGCACGGAAAAATTAAGTGACTTGCTCAAGGTTACTCAGAAGGCACAAGGTGTATCCAGCACTAGAACCTAGATCTTCTGTCTCCCATTTGGATGCTCTTTTGGTTATAGATCTCATGATAAAAACAACACTAGACGGAGATACAGAATACCTGGCTTCTGGTCCCAATCCTGCCTGTTTGGTGATTTAGGGCAAGATGCCGAACCTCGGAATGCCTCTGTTTTTCCATCTCTAAACTAATAATGACAATTATCATGGTATTTGTTAAGTTCTTACTATGTGCCAGCACTGCTCTAAGTGCTGGGGTGTATATAAACAAATCAGGTTGAGTCCCTGTCCCACGTGGGTCTCACAGTCTCAGTCACTATTTTACAGATGAGATAAATGAGGCCCAGAGAAGTGAAGTGACTTCCCCAAGGTCACACAGCAAATAAGTGGCAGAGCTGGGTTTAGAACCCCTAATCTTCTAACTCCCAGGCCCGTGCTTCATAATATCTGTCTCAAGGAGATATTTTGAGGACAAAATAAGATAACTGATATGAAGTCCTTCTGAAAACAAAAGCCATTGTTAAGGTATTGGTTAGATTATTTTTATTGAAATTGCTAGTCCTTTTGTAATTCTAATCTTGCGTCAATCCAGGACTCAGTCCATTGCTTGATGTTTAATTGGAGCTTTATAAATATCCTCAGTATTAACAGATAACATCATTACATTCCTCTATTTTTAAAAAAATAAGAATAACAAGTCTGGTTGGCATTTGACCAAAGGTGTGTATTGTTCATAATTCTTCCATGATTTAGATGTTTACAGTTGGATTCTAGTCACTGCTAATCCATATGCTGGATCCTCCTGGCAGAAAGAACCTGAAGGTAGAGTAGTACTTGGAATGGCATATTGGTCTGAAGTCGATGATTGAAAATGGGTGTTTTCTTTCTGCTGTTGTTTGTCTCATGACTTTTGTGTTATTTTTCCTCTTCCCACAATGACAGTGGAGTAGCACGTGATTTTGGCTCATGTTTAGGAAATTGTCTTTGCAGTGAACGAATGGAAAATTCCCATCTATGAAAAAACTTTGTATTAAATATCTTTCTTGTATAACATATGAAAGAAAGGGAAAAATTGTATTTCTCTCATCCTTCTTAATAACAGCCTCAGTCTTCTGGTTCTGGAGAAAATGCCAACATTGAATCAGTGAAATGGGAAATGGAAAGGAAGCAGCATGGCTTAGTGGATATAGCATGGGTCTGGGAGTCAGAAGGATCTGGGTTCTAACCCTGCCTTTGCCATTTATCTGCTGGGTGACCTAAAGCAAGTCACTTTACTTCTCTGTGCCTCAGTTCCCTCATCTGTAAAATGGGAATTAAGACTGCGAGCCCCATGTGAGACAGGGACTGTGTCCAACCCCATTTGCTTGTTTCCACCCCAGCACTTAGTGCAGTGCCTGGCACATAGTAAGTGCTTAACAGATACCACAGTTACTATTATCATTGTTATTATTTCTCATCTACCATCACCTCCTATGGCTCTGAGCCCACTAGCACAAACTCTGAAGCTTGAGAAATTTCATAGGTAGAAACCTAAACTCTGTCAATAGGCTTAAGGAGATAGGGAGACCTATGGTCTATTGCAAATCTGCATATTTGAAACTCAAAGATTCTAGTAATTTATGCAACAGGAAATAATCATTCCGGTGTATAAAATTTAGCCCTTACTACATGCCAGGGTTCAGAGATGACTCAACGGCATAAGACAAGTCAAGACATGCCAGGCACTGTGCTAAGTTTTGGAGTGGATGCAAGGTAATCAGAACATACAGAGTATCTATCCCATACTGGATTCACATTACATAAGATAGGAAGATGAGGAAACTGGGGCACAGAGTGGTCCAGTGACTTGCCCAAGGTCCCTCAGCAGGTCAGTGGCAAAGCTGAGACTAATACCATGTTCTCCTGATTCCCAGTCCTGTGATCTTCATGCTGGATGCTATCCCCATTTCACCGATGACAAAACTGGGATATGATCTTGTCTGACTTAGTCCATTTGGCCACGTGAGGCAGGGAAAAATTTTCTAGCCCAACCTGCTCCATATGTTACAACGCTCCCCCCCCCACCAGAATCCTGCCTGATGTCACTACTGTACGTTTTGAGGTGAATGATTACGAGAGTTCGATGTTGCCAGTGAAATGTTATGATTGGGAAGGTGAGGAAATTAATCAGGGAAGACTTCCCATAGGAAGTAGCGAAACAGAAGGCCATGCAAAAATTAACTGGGGCTACTAACCAGGAAACTGATCAGATATGGAAAGGACTACAGATATGATGACTATGTAGATGTAGCAGCCGGGCCCCTTTGTTAGGACCGTCACCCCATTCTAATTGCTGTATGCCAGGCTGATCTGTTTTCCATTGCTCTCCCTACCTCATCAATGGGTTTGCCTAATTGTTTGAGGTTTTGCTTCATTTTCTTTCTAAACCATTTCTTCTGTCCACCGTATGATGATTTCTCTATTTCAGTTTACCACAGAGAAGCCATGAGTATCCTGTAGTCACTCATTCCGACATCCCACCTGGCAAAGATGTACTATGACAAACATTGCTTCTATGCTATGGACTCACTATGTTCCAGGGCTTCTTTGTTTGTGCTCTTGCCCTGTGGGATTCTCAGAAGCAGATAAATTGGTTGTTGTTTGATCCAGAAAGCTAAGTCTCCAAGAAGGACTTTGGAGTGATTGTGGAGGTGCCTATAAATCCGATCAGAACTTGGGAGAAATGAACTCACCTGCTGAAGAAACTCATCTCTTTTTTAAATTCTTTTTTCTCCACTTTGTTTGAGGCTTTAAAATCTTGTCAAGCTTTATTAAAATCTGCAGTTGAAATAGATAGAAAGAGCCCAAAATAATTGGCGAAATATCAGAAAGACTGAGGATGAGTGAAGAAAGGGAGAGAAGATCAGAGTTACTAAGGAGGGGTTAGGAATAATAAGACAAATTTTAGAATGGAGGAGGGGAAGACCTGCTGCTTGACTCTCTTACTTCATCCATCAACCCGGTAGTCTGTAGGCTCTAGAAGCCCTAATTATTAGAAAGGGCCCCATCCTCCGGCCTTCACTTCACAAATATGGCTCACTGGTTATTCTTCTTGATCGGCAAAGCCTTCATTAGAGTCATTAACAATGGTGACCATGGTGAGATCCCTCTGGAACCCCATCCGACAGTTTTTCAATTTTCACGAAGAAAATGGAATCAATCTTTTCCAACTGTTCATCATTGGGTAATTGCATCTCTTTTTGGGTAATTATCTCTTTAATGAGAAAAATCTCCTGATTTCTCAACTTCCTTCATATTTCTAAGACCAATTCATTTAGTTCAGTCTTCAGAAAGGTCAGCTTACCTAGGAATATTTACCCCGATTAATTCTCTATGCTCCAGATCACCCTCCAACTCATTCCCATTTATTTTTAAATCTAATTAAATTCTTGCTGCTAGCTGACCCACTCCTGGATACTTCCAAAATGTTCATTGTCATTCAGTTGAAGAGAAATACGTGTGCCTATGATTTTGGGATGTCTTAGAGCTTCTGCTTAAGTACAGGGAAAGGCAATATAGTTCATGAACAAAAGGATCCACCCACTCAAAAATGATATTTGTTTGGTTTTGTGCCAGAAATTTCCAGTCTAGTTCATTATATGGCTCTGATATTCAACAGTCCTTTTTAAGAATTTAATTCTGCTTAAGTATATTCTGGAGCATCAATCCTGCCTATTTAGATTATTTTTATTTTAACTGAAGGTGCACTTATTCATCAAGCATTATACCCACTGGGAGAAGGAAAGCAAGTTCTATCAGTCTCTTCAGAATCCCAAGATGTTATTATTAATATATGAGAAGTG
The DNA here is from genome assembly GCF_004115215.2 of Ornithorhynchus anatinus. Taxonomy (NCBI): domain Eukaryota; kingdom Metazoa; phylum Chordata; class Mammalia; order Monotremata; family Ornithorhynchidae; genus Ornithorhynchus; species Ornithorhynchus anatinus. Next base: position 33,835,231 of record NC_041745.1, read on the forward strand.
GAATTGTGCTGCTTTGATGCTCCTGTTCTAATATGACAATATAATTGCCTACCTAGGTTAACTGTGACATGGTCATTTTCAAAACCATTAAACTTCTCCTCTGGGATATTACATCTGTGGAAAAAAAACATATATCCGATTGAAAAGTTCATGTTCACTTCCCATATTCAAAACTCCATGATATTGGGAGAGAGCTTATGCCCAGCAGCATGATCTAGTGGAAAGAGATAGGATAAGTGATTGGATCAGCAGTTTGGAAGGTAGCAGTAAAGAGCCATCGATGTTTTGTTTGGGAATAAAAGGACCTGGGTTCTAATGCCGCTCTGCCGCTTGTCTTCTGTGTGACCTTGGGCAAGGCACTTCACTTCTCTGTGCCTCAGTTACCACATCTGTAAATTAGGGATTAAGACCGTGAACCCAGTGTGGGACAGGGCCTGTCCAACCCGATTATCCTAATGTTGGTATTTGTTAAGCGCTTACTATGTGCCGAGCACTGTTCTAAGCGCTGGGGGAGATACAGGGTAGTCAGGTTGTCCCACATGAGGCTCACAGTTAATCCCCATTTTACAGATGAGGGAACTGAGGCACAGAGAAGTTAAGTGACTTGCCCACAGTCACACAGCTGACAAGTGGCAGAGCTGGGAATCGAACCCATGACCTCTGACTCCGAAGCCCAGGCTCTTTTCCACTGAGCCACGCTGGTAGATTATCCTCTACCTACCCCATTGCTTAGTGCAGTAACTGGTACATAGGAAGCACTTAACAAATACTATTATTATTATTATTATTTTCTAAGAGGTCTTTTAACAAGTTGATCACATATGACTATAACTGGGTAGATATGAATGTGGTTAGAGGACAACACAAAGACCTTTTAAAATATGCTAGAAAATTGAGGTGGGATTATTGATTGAAGATCAATCGATCAGTCAATCAATGGTATTTATTGAGTGCTTACTATGTGCAGAGCACTGTACTAAGCACTTGGGGGTATACAACAGAGTTGGCAGATACATTCCTTGCCCACAACAAGCTTAAAATCTAGATGGGGAGACAGACTTTCATATTAATAATTCACAATATGTCATTTAAAGATATGTACATAAGCACTGTGGGGTTGACGATAGGGCAAAAATTAAATGCCCGAAGGTCACAGATCCAGGTGTACAAGGGAGAAGGAACTGGGAAAAAGGGCTTAATCGGAGAAGGCCTCTTGAAGGACATGTGAACCTAGTAATGTTTTGAAGATGGGAAGAGTGGTGGTCTGGCATATATGGAGGTGGAGGGAACTTCAGGCTGGGGGGGAGGACCTGGGAAAGGGGTTGGCAGTGAGATAGATGAGCTCTGGGCACAGTGAGTAAGCTGCTGCTCATGAAGCAAAGCGTGTGGGTTGTGCTGTAGTAGGAGATCAGTGAGGTGAGGTAAGATGGGGAGAGCTGATTGCGAGCTTTAAAGTCGATGGTAAGGAGTTTTTGTTTGATGCAGAGGTTGATGAGCAGCCACTGGAGATTCTTGAGGAGAGACATGGACAGAATGATTCATTAGAAAAATGATGCACACAGCAGCTTGAAGTGTGGACCGGAGTGAGCCGAGACAGAAGCCAGGGTGGCCAACGAAAAGGCGGATGTGGTGGTCAAGGCGAGATAGGATAAGTGCTTGGATCAGCAGTTTGGAAGGTAGCAGTAAAGAGCCACTTTGTTCTCATATCAGGCAATGCCCGAAGTTAGAATTTTGCTTTTGTAGGTACGTGTTACGCATAGCTCGACAGTCAGCACCCAGGATATGTTCATGCATATTTCCAGAGATGGGTGAACCTGACAGACGAGAGACCTGGCAATATGTTGAGATAACAAACGTTTCTTTGGGTGCAGTTTGGAGATTTTAGCCCTAAGCAAAATGCCACTGCCAGTGAGAAAAAATGCGTCATTTGTTTCTCAGCAGGAAGCACAGAAGAAGACAAAAGAGCAGTGTATGCCAACCACAACACATTTTTGCCCAGTGAATCTCATCTTCTCATAATCAGAGCGCAGTAATTAAAACGGGCTTGGAATGATTTCTTTTTTAATAGGCTGAGAAATTCTGCAGATGGAAAAAATAGTGCAAGAGAAATTGTCTGTTTAATGATTATGTCTTCTAGGTAGATAGCACTCATTTTTTGACTTCTTGCGATGAGTTCTCTTTAGAAGTCAATATTAGCAAATATCTCTTCCTACTCCCCTGTATTCACTACCCACAATAAATAGCATGGCCCAGTGGAAAGAGCACTGGCCTGGGAAACAGAAGACCTGGCCTCTAAACCCGGCTCCACCACATGTCTCTGCTGTGTGACTCTGTGCAAGTCACTTAACTTCTCTGTGCCTCATTACCCTCAATTGTACCCGTTCAATACCCGTTCTCCCTCCTACTTAGACTTTGAGTCCCATGTGGCATCTGATTATCTTCTATCTGCCCTAACGCTTAATATGGTGTCTGACACACAGTGAGCACTTAAAAAGATACCATAATTAGTATTTCAACATCAAGGAAAAGCAGTGAATTGAGAAACCATCTAGAACATTCTTCTCTTTTCATGTCATCTATGAACTTTCACTTCAGTGTATCTTCAGTTAGAGGAGTCTCCTTTCTCCAGAAAGGAGCCAGTGGTTCTTCCTCCCTTTTTTTACGGTTTCCCAATACCTGGAAAATCAACAGAGACAAACGACCAACTCTAGCAATTTGCTTCTGAGACACAATACAAAAGCCAACTCTTTTTCTTCTGCTGATCCATCGCCATGTCTGGTTTGGACAAGTTTTCAGAATTCAGCCTACTGCGAGCTCTGTATGTGGCAGAAGGATAAATCACTGTCTGCCTCATATGTGGGTCTCTATCAAGTTTGGAGTTCCCTGAAGTTTTCTAAAACTGTTCAGCTGCTATCATCTTACAGTATTCAACAGAAAAGAACCACCAGTTGGTAGTATCTGTAGTACTTAGCTTCGGCCAACCCACCATGAGCAACTTTTCATTCCCTCTAGGATGTTACTGTAGGGGGAAGAAAAAGCCATCTTCTCAGCAAGTGACTTGACTAAATATTTCAAACAACATGCCAAGCTGGAATAGAGCCACATTTTCTGGAAGCTTGGGACCCTTTTCCCTGTCACAGACCTTCTCTTTGCAAGAAGAGGTCAGAGTAAAAATAGCTAATCCAGGAAGGGGCACTGAAGTTCAAATTTTTATTGTGCTTTATAGTCTGTAACTTGAGAGGGATTGGAGCTGCCTGCTGTCTGCTTTCTGGGAGGTTCTCTCAAAGGCAACGCAGTTCAAATGATTGGTTTTCTAGGTCAATCCTTAATAGCCTGACACTACCTCCAGTCCCAAAAATGTTTGTCCTTTTCACAATCCTCTAGGATGTTCTAACTGCCCTCAAATGGAGCTTATTTTACCTGGTACCTCGAGGTTTTAACTGTCACACTTCTTTTTGAAGTAATCCATTTCCTTGGGAATGAAGGGACACTTATACACTGAATTTTAAAACTAATCCCACCAACTGCCTCCCCCATGCCATCAAAGAAGACAGAACCACTAACCTCATATCTTGTAACATTCAGGGCAATCTGGGTATTCTCAGACCCAAAGCCAGTGAAATTTGGCTTAATTAGGCTGCGAGCAGCCCGTCTTGATCTCTGGATGGTTTGAGGGGTTAGATTCCATGTATTCCATATTGATTCATTAGGTAACATTCTAACTGCTTCTTCCTATGAACTGAATATTGCTATATGGGCTGCCTCCCTCCCGTGAATTGTAAACTCCCTCCGTACAGCAACCGGAATTTGAGAGAATTACGAAAGTATTCAAGGTGATTGCAGTCCTCAAGGAATTTATAATGTAATAAGGAAGCCAAGAGAAACTGATTTTTAGAACCACAATAAAAGACCATGGAAATGGAAATTTCTAATAAAATCAAGTGGGTAAATAAAACAATAACAAAGTAGTTGATGAATGCCTAGGAGTGCCAAGAGAGTTAAGAGAAAGACTAAGCCTGAGGAAAGAGGATTAACTGGGGAATGCTTCTTGGTGGAGGTGACATTTTAGAGGTGTTTCGATAGAGGGAGGTTGACGATGAGGAAGACCATGCTTTCTTCTATCATTTCATTATAACTTCCCCCTTGAGTAGTAGTGTTGTAAATGATGAAATGATGATGATAATGAAGATAAAATATGTGGAGTTCTTCCTCCTTTGCATCAAAAGCATCTCTTTCCTCTAGACTGTAAACTCCTGTGGCCCTTTGAGATTGTACTCTCCCAAGTGCTTAGTACAGTGCTGTGCACATATAAATACTCAAGAAATATGATGGATTGGAGAAACATATCTTGCTGTTCCAAAGTAGTACCACAAAGAGGGAAATGAGACAGCGCCAAAACAGTAATTAAAACCATATCAATCTGGAGGTGTTATGACAGTGGGCAGAAGTAGGGTTTTCTCTTTTGCAGTTCTTCCTTTCCATAGGAGAGACCTTGTTTCATTTCTCACCCATGCTGAATCGGGATTGGAAAAAAAAAGCAGCAAGAAGAGATGTGTCCTGCCTCAACACTGGCATGCCTGGGAAAATGTTCCAAAATCACTTTTGCTTACCCAGATGGGCCACCCCGCCTCCTCCACGCGTGGCCGGGTCAATTCAACTCGTTCGTTATTGATATATAAATGCCATCTGCAAATGATTGAATGTTAACTCTCAGCTGCGGTGATGTCCATTCTCAGTGTAAGATAGGAAGAGCAGAGAGGAAAGAATCCTTTATTCATTCGTTCATTCAATCATATTTATCGAGTGCTTACTGTGTGCAGAGCACTGTACTAAGTGCTTCGGAGAGTACAGTACAACAATAAACAGACACATTCCCTGACCACAGCAACCTTACAGTCTGGGGGGGGAGGCAGATGAGGTAACTGAGGCAATGAGAAGTGAAGTGACTTGCCCAACATCACACAGCTAAGTGACAGAGCCGGGATTAGAACCCATGAACTTCTGACTCTAGTGCCATTACAACAGACTATTAGCTGCTTGAGGATAGGGACCATGTGTACTAATTCTACCAGACTCCCTCAAGTGCTTAGTTTAGTGTTTTTTTTACCTACAAAAAACCAATTACTTCCTCATCCTTCCAATCTCCACAGGGACCTGGGGACAACACTGTTAAAGTGATCTATTTTTTCTTTAACTAATTGCAGCTTATCTTACCAATTCTGGCTGAGCACAGGAGAGAGGAGCACACACCAAATGCTAAGCCATTCAATTGGCACATTTTAGGGTTTTTTAACATTTAAAAAATAGTGTTTTGCTTTTAAAAGCCCCAAAGGAAACTGAAATTTCCTAACAGTTGGTGCTTTGCCACTGCTGAAAAGAATTTTTTTGGAAAAATGCAAAAAAAAGCCACCCAATACTGGTATTTTTCTGCAAGAAATCTTGAACAAGGAAGAGGCCAAGAGATGTCCTAAGTCATTAGGATGTATTAGATACACAAAAGGCAGGAAAACAATTGAATTTCATGAGGAATCCATAAGTTACCTATATTTTTAAATCCCTGGTTCCCACCAATTTTTGTATTTCTATAGATTCCAGGGTAAAATTAATTGTAGTGTGCATTTTTGCATACAAGTGTGTATTATTTGCCCGGAAAACTTCTGATATTTTCTGACACTTAGAGAATAAGAACCTTCAGGAAATTTCTTTTCAGTTCTTTTCAGGAAATAATACAGAGTTTTAACTTTTAAAAACGTTTCTTACAGTTTTTATATTTACATCCCAAGCAAGGCCTATGAATTTGACTCTTAAAAAGCTCTTCAAAATTTTAATTTGCTTTTCATCTTTTTGGCAACAAATGATATTCATTACATAACCCTAAGTGAAAAATAGAGACAATAAGATTCTATGAATCACCTGAAACAAGGCACAGAACAGAACAGTAGCTTTGGTTTATTTTTACACTGGGGCAATTTATTAAGGAAACATCCCAGTGTAAAAATAAAATCTGTATTAAATTGACAGTGTTCTTGATGGGGCATGTGCGAGATTATTTGGACTAGGATGCCTTCACTGAATCCAGGAAAGTTTTGAAATTGAATTTTCTTTAGCTGCGAACTGCTCAAGAAGAAATTGATTTGGAGGATTTTCCTAACATTAGTAAATAAATTGATTCTTCTTTCTTAACCTGCTTCAAAAGAAATGTAATACTAAAATCCCACTATGATTTAAATGGTGCTCTTTGACCAATTTTTTTTTCAGAATAAAAATCAATGTTAAAACCACTTTAATTGAATTAAATTTAATCCAAAGATAATATCCATCCTCAAAAGCAGATAGAGAGTGGATCCCATAGTTACAACCATATTTGGCTGCTGCTTGGCAGGAAAAGCAAAGGTTTTTGAGGCAAGACTAGAAGTCTAAAAAAAAAAATAGTCAATCGATGAAAGATAAGCTTGTTGTGGTCAAGAAATGTGTATGTTTATTGTTATATTGTACTCTCCCAAGTGCTTCATACAGTGCTCTGCACACAGTAAGTGCTCAATAAATACAATTGAATGAATGAAAGTGCTCTACACACAGTAAGCACTCAGTACATACGATTGACAGATTGACTATTAAGCACTTCTTGTGTGCAGAGCACTGTACTAAACATTTAAGAGAATACGATACAACAGAGTAGGTAGACAAGTTCCCTTGCCCACAACGAGTTTACTGTCTAGAGCACCCATATAGGGTCCAAAATTGATCAGTGTCAGAACGGATGTTATTGAAAGATGATTTATGGTGGTGTGAAAGTAAAAGGCCCACCACTGTGAGGCTGAAATCCACCTGAGATCCCTTGACTCCATAATTGGGCCCATTCAATTCAAATTACTTAGCTGGCAGAGAGCCGCTCAAGATGGAAGATACCAATGAGATACTCCAGGCCACAGTTGCAGACCTTGGCTGTTGGGTGAGATAGGAAAGGGCACAAGTAAGCATGTTTGAAGACTTGCTTGTTTCCATGTATAAAAGTTCTTATTTGCTTCTCGCAGTGCGGGGTCGGGGGGAAACATACCACTGTGTTTTCCTCCTCCCCCTCCACTGTCCCTTCTAATTGCTTGCATAAGGACTTTACTTGCTTCTTGGTCAAACCAAAGAGTACAGTCTCTTCTGACTTCCACAGTGGGGTCCAGAAAGATAGGCTCCATAAAATGGGAATGATAATTTTAATAATGATGGTATTTGTTAAGCGCTTACTACATGCCTAGCACTGTTCTAAGCACTGGGGGGAATACAAAGTAATCAGGTTGCCCCACGTGGGGCTCACAGTCTTCAACCCCGTTTTACAGATGAGGGAACTGAGACCCAGAGAAGTGAAGTCACTTGCCCAAAGTCACATAGCTGACAAGCGGCAGAGCCAAGATTAGAACCCTTGACCTCTGAGACCAAGCCCGGCCTCTTTCCACTGAGCCATGCTAACTGCTTTCCCACACAAGGATGTTTGGAAGCTTAAATGGGATGGTTTATGTGAAACCCTTTTATAAAGTAGCAGAGGTCTATAAATTCAATTCAAGATCATTATTATTATAGGATGGAGTTTCCCATCAGGAATGGCAGATGAAGTTAGCTCCTGAGAATCTGTGCAGAGGGAGTGATTATAGTGTTAGTGGCTTATGCAGAGCTGTGTTGCTTCCTCCAGTCGTTTTTTCTTTGGTATTTGTTAAGTGCTTACTATGTGCCAGACACTATACTAAATGCTGAGGTAAATACAAGCTAATCAGGTTGGACAAATCCCATCCCACCTAGGGCTCATAGTCTTAATCCCCATTTTACAGATGAGGTAACTAAAGCACAGAGAAGTTAGTGATTTTCCCAAGGTCACACAGCAAATAAGTGGCAGAGTCAGGATTAGAACTCAGGTTCTCCAGCTCCCACACCTATGCTCTCTCCATTAGGCCACAATGCTCCTATCTGTAATTTATTTTGGTGTTTGTCTCACCCACTGGATTGCAAGCTCCTCGAGGACAAGGATCTTGTATACTATCTCCACTGTATGATCTCTAGGTCTTGGTACAGAGCTCTGCACAGAGTAATCACTTACTATATACTATGGATTGATTAATGTTCTCACTGGGTGTGGAATGCAACAAATCAAAAGATGGGCAGAGATGCAGCCCATTGTAAAATGCTTTAGTGGTCTTTTACTTCATTAACCAGCTATGGCAATAATAATAATAATGGTATTTTTTAAGTGCTTACTAGGTGCCAAGCACTGTTCTAAGTGCTGGGGTAGATACAAGGAAATCAGGTTGTCCCACATGGGCTCACAGACTTAATCCCCATTTTACAGAAGAGGTAACTGAGGCACAGAGAAGTTAAGAGACTTGCCCAATGTCACATAGCTGATAAGTGGCATAGCTGGGATTAGAACCCGCAACCTCTGACTCCCAAGCCCAGGCTCTTTCCACTAAGCCATGCTGGCTATGGGACTAGAACACACATTTCTCTAGGGTTCCCTAGATTCCCCTGAACAGTGTTTTTTTCCATCTGACCAACTGCAGGCCTCATTTAACTGGGACAAGGAAGTTGAAGCAGACATCTAAACTAGAATGTAAAATAGATTACAAACTCCTAACTAGATTGCAAATTTCTTGAGGGCAGGGATCACTCCTACCAACTTTATTATACTCTGTGCACAGAATGTGTAATATATAGAACAGTGTGGAAATGCTTTCCCCTAATGTTAAGTAAGAGTCAGAAAATTATAGATTTTCAATCTTCACGGTGTCGGGAGTAAGCATAAAATAAGTTGAGAATTCATGTTTCAGATTTGTATGATGCTCTGAACACAGAAAGCATCCATAAATATCACTGATTGACTGATTGATTAAAAAAACAGGAGGCAGGTATAGACAACCACCTAATCAGAGAGCTACAGTCATACAGAGTGGGTCAGGAATCCTAGGCGGATTGGACCAAATTATTCTGCTTTACTTCCCAAAGTCAACAATAATAATGTTGATATTTGTTAAGCGCTTCCTATGTGCAGAGCACTGTTCTAAGCGCTGGGGTAGATACAGGGTAATCAGGTTGTCCCACATGGGGCTCACAGTCTTCATCCCCATTTTACAGATGAGGTCACTGAGGCACAGAGAAATTAAGTGACTTGCCCACAGTCACACAGCTGACAAGTGGCAAAGTGGGATTCAAACCTGTGACTTCTGACTCCCAAGCCTGGGCTCTTTCCACTGAGCCACGCTGCTTCTCTAAGTCAGTCAATAGAATGTGAGTGCTTTCTGTGTTCAGAGCACTCTACTAAGCACTTGGAGAGTACAATATAACTAGATAGATACATTCCCTTCCCACAGTGAGCTTACAGTCTAGAAGGGGAGACAGACATTAATATAAATAAATATATTGCACACATGTACACAAGTGCTGTGGGGCTGGGACAAGGGGATAAATAAAGTGAGCATGACTGGGCAACACTGAGGAAGTTGAAGAATAAGAAAAATGGGTTTAGTCACAGAAGGCCTCTTGGAGGAGATCTGCCTTCAATACCCCTTTGAAGATGGGGACAGTAATTGTTGGCTATGAAGAGGGAGGGTGTTCCAGGCCAGAGGCAGAACATGGGTAAGGAGCAGAAAATTCCTTCCATCGAGGAAGAATGTTTTCCTGCAGATCCTGGGGGTTTCATTGGCTACACACAAAGCAGCTCTCACATTTCGAAGAACAGCAGAATTAACGGAATCTGTGGGATTGGATGTGCAGTGCCACTCTTAGACATGAGTCCCACATGAAGTTTGCCAAGGCTAAGGAAAGCACTGTAAGGACAGTAGACTGTATTACACACAAGAATGGATTATAGAGTGTGGACCCCAACCTGCAGAACATACGTCACATAAACCCTCCAAAGACTAAGTTGTATACTAGCTGTCCTATGCCTTTTGCTCAATATGCATATTAATAATAATAATAATTGTGGTATTTGTAAAACTGTTACTATGTGCCAGACTCTTTACTAATTGCTGGGGCAAATACAAGATAACCTGTCCCATGTGGGGCTCACTGTTTCAATCCCCATTTTACAGATGAGGTCACTGAGGCACAGAGATGTTAGATGACTCTGCCAAAGTCACATGGCAGATAAGTGGCAGTGTTGGGATTAGAACCCAGTACTCCCAGGACCATGCTCTATCCACCAGGCCACTTGAGTGCTTCCTTTGTGGCAAGCATTGTTCTAAGCGCTGGGATAGATACAAATTAATCAAGTGGGCAGAGTCCCTGTCCCACATGTGGCTCACATAACCCTGGGGTACCTGTCCAGGCTGCTGCCTGTCTCATTCCTTTATACACTTGTTCCCAGTTGATGTGGAGTTGATTTTGTCAGTGTAGATTCATTCCTACCGTGTGTGACTCTATGTCTGTCCTTAATATTAACGCCATAAGGTGACACAAATTAAACCTCGGAGGGAGAGGGGACTCAATCAATCAACTATTGAGCGCTAACGGTGGGTAGAGCAGAACTTAACACTTGGCAGAGTACAATATACTACGTGAGTAGACACAATCCCCGCTATCAAGAAGCTTAGTGTCTAGAAGAGGATGAAAATCAATGGTATTTATCGAGTCCTTACTACCTGCAAAGCACTGTATTCATTCAATTCATTTGATTGTATATGTGCACAGCACTGTACTAAGCACCTGGGAGAGTACAATCCAACAGCATTAGCAGACATGTGTTCTTGCACATAATGATCTTATGGGCTAGAGAAAATGAATTAAAAAGAGAGGTAATGACAGGGTATACTTATCTAAGTGTTATGGAATTGGGGGTGCGGTGAGTATCGAAGTGTTTAAGGGAAGAGGCGAAGGAAGAAGGAATGATTTTCCATAATGCTAAGTAAGACAAACAGAAAATTATAGATCTTGAATCTTTGTGGTGTCAGGAGTAAGCATAAGAAAAGTTGAGAATGCATGCTCAAAACTGGGAAACTAGATAGCAAAATCTCTTGATACCCTAAAACTGAAAATTATAGATGTTTCTAAAATGTTTTCTTTTAATTTTCAGTCAATATGGCCAGGGTCAGGATTAGTGAATATCTGTATCCCATTTGGCCACTTATGGCTATTATTCATTTGGAGACAAGATATTGGTGCTGCAAAGAAGCATTTGATTTCCACTATTTAAACAATCCAATGCAGGAGCAAAGGGCAGGTTTCCTGAGCCCAGTTGCAGTCACTTCTCACCATCAATATACACTGAGTCTTCCCGGATGTGTGTGTGTTCTGTGGGTGTTTGGGGGGGGGGGGTGAGGGGAGCAGGGGGAGATTAGCCCAGAAAAGGACCTCATCAATTCAGGGAGTGCAGAGAGGTAGCATGGCCTAGTGGAAAAAGCAGGACCCTGGAGGCAGGGGACCAGGGTTCTAATCCGGGTTCTGTGTGACAGAATAACAATAATAATAAGAAGAATGATGGCATTTGTTAAGCATTTACTATGTGCCAGGCACTGTATTAAGCGCTGGGGAGGATACAAGCAAATTGGGTTGGACACAGTCCCTGTTCCCCTTGGGGCTCACAATCTCAATCCCCATTTTACAGATGAGGTAACTGAGGCCCAGAGAAGTGAAGTGATTTGCCCAAGGTCTTGCAGCGGACAAGTGGACAAGCAGACAAAAAGGAGCAGAAATACAGTAAGTTTCTGTCCCAATGAATTGAACGCTGATAGCGGGTTTATGGGGCACCCAGACTGGATGGCCGAATGTACCAGATTGCATTTAAGGACATATCTGTAATTAGTTTTAATGTCTGTCTCCTCTAAACCATAAGCCTGTTCTGGGCAGGGAAAGCCTCTACCAATTCTGTACTCTGCCAAGCACTTAGTACAATTCTCTGCACCCAATAAATTCCACTGATTGATTAATTCAACTTTTGCCTGCTGTGTGACCTGGAACAAGTCACTTAACCAATCTGTGCCTCAATTTCCTCATCAGCGAAATGGGGGCTCAATATCTGTTCTTAAACTGAGAACTCCATGGGATAGAGCCTGGATCTGATTTGATTATCTTGTTCCTTGGCTTGGGACACAGTAGAGCCTTAATGAGTAGTGTCAGTAGACTGTAGGCTCCTTGTGGACAACTGTATGATATTGTACTTTCTCAAGTGCTTAGTACAGTGCTCTGCAAATACTAAGTGCTCAGGGAAAGCAGGGGAAGTAAGGGAGCCAGCTCTGGCCTAGACATGTAATATTGTTGGTATCTGGTAGGCGCTTACTATGTGCCAAGCAGCATTCTAAGCGCTGGGGGAGATACAAGGTAAGCAGGTTGTCCCACTTAGGGCTCACAGTCTTCATCCCCATTTTATTCATTCATTCATTCATTCATTCAATAGTATTTATTGAGTGCTTACTATGTGCAGAGCACTGTACTAAGCGCTTGGAATGTCCAATTCAGCAACAGATAGAGACAATCCCTGCCCATTGACGGGCTCACAGTCTAATCGGGGGAGACAGACAGATAAAAACAATAGCAATAAATAGAATCAAGGGGATGTAGATCTCATTAACAAAATAAATAGGGTAATAAAAATATCTACAAATGAGCAGATGAGCACAGTGCTGAGGGGAAGGGAAGGGAGAGGGGGAGGAGCAGAGGGAAAGGGGGAGAAAGGGGCTTAGCTGAGGGGAGGTGAAGAGGGGGCAGAGAGGGAGCAGAGGGAGCAGAGGAAAAAGGGGAAGCTCAGTCTGGGAAGGCCTCTTGGAGGAGGTGAGCTCTCAGTAGGGCTTTGAAGAGGGGAAGAGAGTTATTCATTCATTCAATAGTATTTATTCAGCGCTTACTATGTGCAGAGCACTGTACTAAGCGCTTGGGATGAACAAGTCGGCAACAGATAGAGACAGTCCCTGCCGTTTGACGGGCTTACGGTCTAATTGGGGGGCTTACAGTCTAATCGGGGGTTTGGCGGAGGTGAGGAGGGAGGGCATTCCAGGACCGCGGGAGGACGTGGGCCAGGGGTCGACGGCGGGATAGGCGAGAACGGGGGATGGTGAGGAGGTAAGCGGTAGAGGAGCGGAGCGTGTGGCTTGTGCAGTGGATGAGGTAACTGAGGCACAGAGAAGTTCAGTGACTTGCCCAAGGCCACACAGCTGACAGGAGGCAGAGTCAGGTTTAGAACCCATGACTTCTGATTCCCAAGCCCGGTCTGAGGAACACTGCTTCTTGTGTGTCATTACTCCCACCCTTCCTGCATCTCCTCACACAGAGGCAACCTCATTGTGGGCAGGGAATATGCCTGTTTATTGTTGAATTGTACTCTCCCAAGCACTTAGGACAGTGCTCTGCACACAGTAAGCATTCAATAAATATAATTGAATGATTTGGCCCCATCTTAGGGCTGACTCTGAATTTAGTGCAGATACACGACCCATTCGGTCCCAGAGCCATCAGGTCTGATAGAAGAGGACTGATTTTAAAGGGCTTAGTACACTGCTCAAGAGGTTAGTACAGTGTTTGGGAACACAATAAATGCTCAATAAATGCCACAGAGATTTTTTTAAATGGTATTTGTTAAGCATTTACTATGTGCCAGGCACTGTACTAAGCACAGGAGGAGATATAAGCCAATCAGATTGGATACAGTCCATGTCCCATATAGGGCCCACAGTTTCAATCCCTATTTTACAGGTGAGGTAACCGAAGCACAGAGAAGTCAAGTTGCTTGCCCAAGGTCATACAGCAGTCAAGTGACAGACCTGATTAGAACCCAGGTCCCCTGACCCCAGGCAAATACTCTATCCACTCATCCAATCATGAGATTGAGCTCATATCCCCTTTTAGACTGTGAGTGCCATGTGGGACACAGTCTGTGCCCCATCGAATTGTATTGTATCTCTCCCATAGTTTAGCACAGTGTTTAGCCTGTAGGTAAGTGTTAAATCAGTGTCACCATTATCAAAGTCATCAACCACAAGAAACACCATGACCTAGTGGAAAGAGCACAGGCCTGGGATTCAGAGGACCAGAGTTCTGTTCCCGTTCTACCATTTACCTGGTGTGTGACCTTAGACAAGTCATTTCACTTCTCTGTGCCCCAGACTCCTCATGTGTAAAATGGGGAATCATTACCTGCTCTTTCTCTGCTTTAGACTGTGAGCCCCAGGTGGTACAGGGACTATGTCCAAACTGATTATCTGAGTTAACAACTGTGGTATATAGTGCTTACTGTGTGCCAGATACTGTACTAAGCGCTGGGGTGGATACAACTGAATCAGGTTGGACCCAGTCCCTGTCCCACATGGGGTTCACAGTCTCACTCCCCATTTTACAGTTGAGGTAACTGAGGCACAGAGAAGTAAAGTGACTTGCCCAAGGTCACACAGCAAAAAGAGTGGCAGAGCCCGGAAATAGAATCCGTGACATTCTGGCTCCCAGGCCTGGGCTCTGTCAGCTATGCCACGCTGAATCCTAGCCCAGTTCTTGTTTAGTGCTTGGCACACAATAAATGCTAATCAATATCATCATTAGTATTGTTATATAGTATAATAAATGATGAGAAGCAGTGTGGCTCAGTGGAAAGAGTCCGGGCTTGGAAGTCACAGGTCATGGGTTCAAATCCCGGGTCAGCCACTTAGCTGTGTGACTTTGGGCCAGTCCCTTCACTTCTCTGTGCCTCAGTTACCTCATCTGTAAAATGGGAATTAAGACTGTGAGACCCACGTCGAACAACCTGATTACCTTTTATCTCCCCCCAGGACTCATAGTAAGAGCTTAACAAATGCCATTATTATTATTATCATGAAATAATCAGGTCCCACATAGGGCTCATCATAGTCATTATGAGACAAGGAGAGATTCTGCTCATCGATAGTAAATCTTTTGCCCTTATTTTGTTGAAACAAAAATATCTGGCAGTCATTTCATTTCTGGTTTATTTTGCTATTTCCCATTAAAAAAATCAAAGCAGAAGCCCCTCAGGGAAAACAAAATATAGGCTTTCCCAAGCCTGTTGTGTGTCAGATTCAGCATGAACCTGCCTGCTGCTTTAAACTGCCTCAGAGTCAAGCGGCTTTAGCCATTCGTTCCCTTTGGTTATTTAAGTTAGATTTTCTGCTTTTGGTCTTCTACCCACTGAATTCAAAAGGCAATTTCATCAATGAAGAGAAGCATTCCTCTGTAAAGGAGATGGACTACCTTAGGTTATGTCTACAGTCACCTCCTGCCTGTTTTCAAAAGTGCAGTGTTTCTGCTAATGTTGGAAATCCCATACCGTCTGCTACATTAGAAACAACCGCAGCCACAGCAAATCTGCCTTAAAACAGAGAGAGGGAGAAAGAGACAGTTCGCATGGTATGGCAGAGCCCAGCAGGATAAGGGGCTGCGTATCTAAGCAGAGCACATTGATTTGTTCGTGTACACATTGCCTTACTTTTAGATGTGTTTGGGGCCAAAGGCTGAAATTCATTCCAGATAGAAAGCTCCTCCATTTTGAACACATTTTGTGCAAACTCTTCTTGTACTGCGCCTGATAATCATTCAAAAGGGAGAGCAGACATTTCAGATCTTTTATTTTTCTTCCCCTTGAATTAAGTTTGCGGCTAGGGTTACACAGGCAAGTTATAGGGCAGAGATAACTAAGGAATTAACTGAATGCAGTCAAAGATATAGACATTAAGTGAGGATAATGCAGGCCAAGGCTTCCTTTTATTTTTCCTTCAATAGATTTTTCTTTTATTTCAAAAGGATTGAAAAAGAATTTCCTTTTACTTTACTTCTGTTGCCTTTAAAGGGCCTACCTGAAAAAATTTCATCAATTTAAAACCGTCTGGCTATTCTCTAGGCACTCCCTGGACCATACGTTTGACCAGGTTCACAATTTAGAATGTTGTAATTAAGCATATCAAAGAGTGAAATAAACAGAAGGTGTAAAAGTATTTAAACTTCATTTGTTATAAGAGATTTAACATTATGGAAACATCAAACAATATACACATTGCACTTATATTTTTAGAACAGATAAAGCACAGAATGCTAAGTATAGTGCTTTTGACAGGAAAAAAACCATTCAACAAAGACAAAAAGAAATAAGCCCTGAGAAATAGAAATAGGTTAAATAGAAGTAGCAAGGATAACTAAAATCTACTCCATAGTTGATTATCTTAGATTGGAAACTATAGGCTCAAACTTGTTTTTTTCATGAATGAATCAAACAGCAGATCATATTTGGAAGTTACACAAACTTCCAGATGGTTTAAATACAAAAGAAACCTTGTATACTTTCTAACTATACAGAGCAGCTCATAACTGCTTCACACAGACCTTCCTGCACAAGGGATAGACTTGTCTCCGCAGTACCTTATGTGGGTAAATTTTGGACCCTAATTATGTTTTAGCCACAACTAACATGGTTATGATCTCTCTCTCTTTCTTTCCTCTTAATTTCAATCTTGTGCCCTGTCTGGCTGAGGGTTGGTTATAAACTAGATTAGCTCCACTTTAGGATACCTACAGAGATTCAACTAATCCCTCGAATTTATGTAGCAACTTATTTTCCAGTAAACTCCTTGTGGACAGGAATCCTGACTACCAACTCCAGTGTGTTTCACTCTCCCGATAATGTAATACTGTTCTCTACACAGGTGAGTACCTAATAAATGCCACTCACAAAGTGTTTTCAACATCCCTATGAAGGAGGAAGTTATAAGATGAGGTGATGGATTCTGCCCTCTGGGCCCAGGGCAAAGATGTTGCTTGACACTCTTGGAAGGGGCAGGGCCAGGGCCAGGAGTGAGTTATTCATTCTACAGGCACTCCACTCTCCTCTGTCTCAACATCTGACCACTCCCTTACAGATTTCTATTAGGGAAACATGAAAAAGTTGACTGAGCATTTGAATCCTGCCCTAAGAGTAAATCCCAGCCTGACACAGTGACATAAATGCCTCCAGCTGGAAAAAATGGAGGTGAGGGAGCAGAGAAGAAGAGAGACGAGATAAGAAGTCAGAGGAGGGGAAATGTATTTCCTTCTGCCACTTCCTAACAGAAATTAGAAGAGGAAGCAATAGTGGGTTTCAGTAAATGGAGTAAAGAACAAGATCAGCCTGGGCAGAGAGCTGGAATCTGGAAGACTGATAGAGGCGGCCAGGCAGGGTTCTGAGCTAGCCACAGGTGAAGCAAATTGGCTTCCTGAGTGGAGGAATTGAATCGTCAACAATTGATATCTGAGCAGATGGCCGGTAAAGTGAGGTAATCACCTAGTAGGAGACCATCTCAATTACCTGGGCTGATAAGAGGGACCATCTGAAGAAGATGTCTGTAGTGGGGTGCTTCACTTAATCCCAAGGTTAAGCTTTCATTTCTTTAGGTCTGGCCACCTCCAGATATGAGTCAGGTTCAATGTTTATAATTCTCTTGGATTCTCTATTTATGCACTCCTTGTACATATTGAATTACCCCACTACTTAAGAACTTACCCACTTTTTTTTTCCTCTTTTAGAATAATTCTAGGAGTTTAGGTATGTTCTAAGTGCTGTTCTAAACATTAGAGGTAGATACAAAATATACAGATTGGACCCAATCCCTGTCACACATTGGGTTCATTCTCTAAGGGAGAGAAAGAACCAGTATTTTATATCCATTTTGCACATGAGGAAAGTGAGGCCCAGAGAAGTTAAGTGACTGGCCCAAGTTCACACAGCATGGCAGTGTCAGCACTAGAACACAAGTCTCTGGATTCCTGGCAAGGATTCTTAACTATGCCATCATGCTTTTTGTATCTGTCTTCCTAGCTAGACTATAAGTTTCTGGAGGGCAGGAAATGTGTCTTCCTATTCTTACTGTGCTCTCCCAAGCACTTCGAACAATGTTCTGCATACATTAGGCACTCAGTAAATATTATTGATTTATTCATTCAAAATAGGATACTTTATCTGAAGCATCAATCATATTTGAGCACTTACTGTGTGCAGAACTCTGTACTAAATGCTGGGGAGAGTATACAATAAAACAGAACATTCTCAACCCACAACAAGTGTACAGTCTAGAGAGGGAGACAGATGTTAATGTAAGTAAATTATAGATATGTACATAAGTGCTGTGGGGCTGGGAGATGGGATGAATAAAGGGGAAAAGCCCAGGGTGACGCAGAGTGAGATAACTGGAGAGATCCATGGGGCTCAAGGGACTTTTTTTATTTTTTAGGATAGAGGAGATATGACCATGTTTGAAAGGAGTGAGGGAGAAACCACTCGAGAATGAACAGCTGAAGGAAATTAAAGGAAAAAAAGGGGGAGGGCAAGTGTTTTGATAAGGTGCTAAGGGATGGGGTCAAATGTGCAGTTAGAGAGGGTGGAGTTTGAGAGAACCAGGACTCTTTTTGAGATTTTCCCAGAGATTATGGCGAAAATGGGAGAGTTGAAGGAGGGGTTAGGAGGAGGGAGGGGCTAGGGAGAAAAGGAGGTTACACTGTTAGAAGAATTAAGATAATACCAAACAATAATAATATTTCCTTGATGGGTTTTTGAAGATACTACCATTCACAGAGGAGAACAAATTACTGTGATCAAAAGGTGCATGCTTGGTTGTGCATCTTCCAAATTATAATTTAAAAGTGGTAAGCAGATCATCAGATATCAAAAAAATAAGCTTATTCATTACTTCTGCCATGCAATTTGTTTGTGAGCAAGCTGATTTCCATAGACATTGGTGAAAATTTCAGAACATTTCAGTTGAATATAAAAAACCTGCCAGTTTAAGAACATCTATCCAGGTATTATTCTGTTTTATCTGCCTTGCTTTTCTTGAAAAGATTATAACAATGGAAACGCTGGCTTCCCTTCGCCTAGGAAGCCAAAGCCCAGAAAAGCCCAATTTAGGTGACTGTGCATTGTTTTAGAACAGGAAATAATGTGCATCCCCACTGTATTTACAAATGTGCTCTCCTTCGAGTTCAAATACTCTTGGAGCTAAACTGCGATTTGACATCTAATGGTCAACTCATGTAATGGGAATTAAGCTAATTGAAACAGTTGCCCTACTCTTTTAAGACTCCCTGTAGACTAATTATTAAAGTACCAACGACCATTATAGACCTACGGCGATTGAAAGTTACAAAGGCAGTTGCTTATATTATGGGAATTCCTGTAAGTGGTAGATTATTGGCCACAGGAAAAAGAAAAGCAAAAAACCTGCACTTTCAGAAGTTGACCGATTTCACCTAGGCAACTCTGACTGGAAGCTTGTTATAGGTAGGGAATATGTATGCTACTTATGTTGTATTTTACTCTCTCAGGTACTTAGTATAGTGTTCTGCAGATAGTATGAGCACAGTAAATACTACTGATTGATTGGCAAAGAAAACAGAGTCCATATAAAAACTACTGCACATCCACAGGGTCACGACTAGAGGACTTGCATTTACAAAACAACACATCCCAGAAAACATGGAGACTTTCAGGTGGGGTTTGTTATTAGGGTTGGAAGCCACACCTGCTTCAGGGTTGGGTGGGGCTGATTAGGTCTCTGTAAGGAAGTGCTGCAGCCCACTCCTTTTTTTTTTGCCTGTTTTGGGCTTTTTACAATAGTCTGCTTTTGAACTCCTTCTAGTTAGACAAGGAGCAGCTGGTAAGTGTTTCTACTCTTTGCTTAAACAATACTGGGAGTAAAATACCCTAGGAATATAAGAATTTATTTTGGAAGTCTGTGACTCCATTCTTTTACCAAACAAAATTCTCAGACTGTAGGGGGTGGGGGAGGGGAGGGTGTGTGTGTGTGTGTGTGTGTGTGTGTGTGTGTGTGTGTGTGTGTGTGTGTGTGTGTGTGTGTGTGTGTGTGTGGGCTGGCCCAAGTAGTTCTTCCAGACATGTTTTATTCCCTTAAATCAAGCTTGATGGTAGCAGTTTGTCTTCTGTGGGTAGGTGACATCTGAATTTCTCCTTTTGTTCCTTTTAAATTGTGGCTGTGATTAAAATATTATGATGGTATATTTAAAGTGGTTTATATGTGTTAAGATGGCTTTAAGCTACTCAGGTCAAAGACCCTGTTCCACTCAATAGGAGGGAGAACAGGGAATACCTGTTTTACATACGGTGAAATGAGCTTTCTCTTTCAGAAATTCATTCAATCATATTTATTGAGCGATTACTGTGTGCAGAGCACTGTACTAAGCACTTGGAATGTGCAGTTCGGCAGAGAGACAATCCCTGCCCAACAACGGGCTCACAGTCTGAAAGGGGGAGACAGCAAAGCGAAACAAGTAGGCATCAATACGATCAAAATAGATAAATACAATCATAGATATATATGCAACATTAATAAAATAGAGCAAATAATATATACAAATATACAGAAGTGCTGTGGGGAGGGGAGGAGGGGTAGAGCAGAGGGAGGGACAGAAGGAGAGGGAGTTCTCAGTCTGGGAAGGCCTCCTGGAGGAGGTGAGCTCTGATCGAAGAGGGGAAGAAATGAACTATGAGGTCCTGACTTTAGGCTTTGAGATTAGAAATCACAATGAAGCTAATTCAGAGATCCGTATATCCTTTTAGAGTGGCTTTCGGGGAAGTGGTGGGGACTCTAAGCTGTAAAGACTATTGTAAGGAACTGAAAGGCCCTGAAGCCGTTTGGAATGGACTTCTTGTCTCAGACATCCCGTGATTCTGACTGGAACTGACAGTTCCTCATCAGGACAGACATCCCCCCATTCTAATCATTCAATAGTATTTATTGAGCGCTTACTATGTGCAGAACACTGTACTAAGCGCTTGGAATGTACAAATCGGTAACAGAGACAGTCCCTGCCCTTTGACGAGCTTACAGTCTAATCGGGGGAGACAGACAAAAACAAAAGCAATAAATAGAATCAATACTATTGAGTGACTGGAAATCTAACACTGTACTTCCTCAGCCATAGACAAACATACACAAAGATAGACACACACACCTGATTTCTCATTGACCCAGCACATTTTCTTTTGCCCCACTCACTGGTATGAACTTGAGAACCTTTTTGATGTTTGGGTCAAGGAATTTGCCAGCTAATTCTGTTGCATTGTACTCCCCTAAGAGCTTAATACAGTGCTCTGCACACAGTAAGTGCTCAATAGACTCTGAGCTCCTTGTGGACAGGGAATGTCATCATTTATTGTGTACTCTCCCAAATGCTTAGTACAGTGCTTTGCCCACAGTAAGTGATTAATAAATACTATTAATGAATAATGAATGAAGCATAGAAAGGCCAAGTGACTTGTTCAGGGCTGCAGAATCAGCATTAGAACTCAGGTCTCTAGACTCCCAGGCCCCCCTTTTTAAAAGTAGTCTCACGGGTCCTCCAAAGACATGAATATGATTATTTTTTGAGCCTTAAGGTAACAATGTGTTTTTATTTCCAAATGCTCTCTGTTGAGCCAGGATTTTCATACTAATCAAGGGGAACACGCAGAACCTTTTCAGCTCCCCCTGCCTTGCCTTGTTACGTTTCTTCTCTCCTCTGCCCTCCTCCGTCATGCAAATATACGCACACTTCCCTTCTCTTCCTGCCCCCTCATTCAGAATTAAATGCAGACTGGCAGAAATTCTAGTTAAAACTTAGCCCTAATGCCAAATTGCATAAGGCAAAGAGCATTAGGGGAAACAGCATGGCTTAGTGGAAAGAGCCTGGACTTGGGAGTCAGAGGTCATGGGTTCGTATCCCGACTCTGCCACTTGTCAGCTGTGTGACTGTGGGCAAGTCACTTAACTTCTCTGTGCCTCAGTTCCCTCATCTGTAAAATAGGGATTCATATTGTGAGCCTCACGTGGTACAACCTGATTGCCCTGTATCTACCCCAGGGCTTAGAACAGTGCTCTGCATATAGTAAGCGCTTAACAAATACCAACAGTATTATAAAGATGCAAGACCTTCCTTCTCCTTGGCTGGAAAGACCCATCACTACTTTGAAGACTATTGGCCTGTTCTACTCTATCTCCCGTAGAAGCACCAAGGATTGATCGGACGAACTGAATTAGTGCTTGCCTCCACTTGACCTCTCTCCTCACAGTTGTGGGTTTCCACTTAACACTGTGAGCCTATGTTGTTAATTAACTTTTCTCTATTTCTCTATAGTCTTTCCCTGCAGTATCTTTAACACCAACTCCCCTCACCCCGAACCCCAACAATCCCCTATGACTCAGGTTCATAAATGTACCTCAGTCCTTTTTGAACTTTTGATATTTTCAGTCTGCATAACTTTCTGGAGTTATGGATTTTGTATGGGTGTTACATAAGGAAAGGATTTAATTTACCACTTTCAAGAGTCTTGGCTGTGGGATTTGGTGAATAACTGTCCAATGTTCATTTGATTTACAGAATCAGTCGTATTTGAGCCCTTACTCTGAACAGAGCACTCTATTAAGCACTAGGGAGAATACGATAAAGCTAGCAGATCTGACTATCTGTTGCCAATTTGTACATTCCAAGCACCTAGTACAGTGCTCTGCACATAGTAAGCAAGCGCTCAATAAATACTATTGAATGAATGAATATGCATAGTTCAGTGCTATGCATTTAGTAAGTGCTCATTGATTTTATTTGTCCTCTACATTGTAAGCTTGTGTGGGCAGGGTACATGTCTACTGATTATTGGGCTCTCCCAAGTGTTTAGCACAGTGCTGTGCACACAGTAAGTGCTCAATAGGGAAGTAGTATGGCCTCGTGGATAGAGCATGGATGGGGAGTCAGGACCTAGATTCTCATTTCAGCTCCAACCCTTGCACTGGGGTGCGTGTGACCTTGGGGAGATCTTTTCACTTCTCTGTGCCTGTTACCTCATCTGTAAAATGGGGATTGAGACTGAGAGCCCCATGTTGGACATAGACTATGTCCAATCCAATTAATTTACATCTACTCCAGCGCTTAGTACAATGCCTGGCACATAGGTGCTCAACAGGTTACATTAATAATAAATAATAATACTGTAATTATATAATTAATAATATTTCCTTCTTTGAGGATCTTACAGCCCAGATGGGGAAACAGACACCAAAATATAGATCGGGGAAACAGCAAAGTTGAAGGTATGTACATCAGGGCTGTGGAAGGGAGGAGGGGAATACCTAAATCGTTAGTGGGTGAGGACTCAAGTGAGGTAGAGAGGTCACATAGGAAGGAGAAGTGAAACTAATCAGGGAAGGTTTCCTAGAGATGGGACTTTTTTTTCTTTAGTAGGGCTTGAAAGATGGGATGTAAACTCCCGATTAGTGTGTGTACAGCTTTTAGCAGATTGAAGCAAAGGTGCGTGTGGATTCCGAAAAGGAAACACTCACTCCATCTCTTGCTTCAAACCCACATTACTCCAGAGCTTGCCTACTTTAATACCACCATCTTTTCATACTTACCAGCCTTTGTTAATCATTAATTATGCATTATAAACTATGCTTACATGATTACTTTTTTAAATAGGTAGCTGATTGATTTGACTAAAATAACCCTTTGCTTAATTGTAGATTTTCATCAACTTGCACGCAGTGAGTTTTCTCAGGCATCCATTAATCACTCGCGACAGAGGGAGTCCCTACAGGCTACTACAGCACCAGCCTTAATCTAGTGACTTACTGCCAACCCCAGTGGAGAAGTTTTTCTGCGGGCGGCTGACAGTCTTGAAGGGAAGATGGGCTGGCCTCTCCATGAAACTGTACTGCTGGCGGTGGGGAAGAACCAGGACCAACTAGTACCGATGATTCCTGCTATTTGTTAAGCGTTAGCTATGTACCCAGTGCTGGGAGAGGTACAAGATTATCAATTCAGATGCAGTTCCTGTCTCTCAGTTTAAGGGAGAGACAGAACAAGAATTGAATCGCCATTTTATAGAGGAGACTGAGGCTCAGAAATCAAGTGACTTTGCAAAAATCACACAGCTCATATAATAATAATAATGTTGGTATTTGTTAAGCGCTTACTATGTGCAGAGCACTGTTCTAAGCGCTGGGTTAGGTACAGGGTAATCAGTTTGTCCCACATGAGGCTCTCAGTCTTAATCCCCATTTTACAGATGAGGGAACTGAGGCCCAGTGAAGTGACTTGCCCAAAGTCACACAGCTGACAAGTGGCAGAGTCGGGATTCGAATCCATGACCTCTGGCTCCCAAGTGCGTCCTCTTTCCACTGAGCCACGCTGCTTCTCATATGTGATGGAGCTGCTGGATAACTTCCTGCCTTATAATGTTGTGGCTCAGATGGGAAAATTAAGCAAGACACTATCGCAGACATTCTCATCCTTTGCTCGCACAATAGTCCTGTCGACTGCTTCTGGGTTCCCCCAGCCTCTCTCTGGCAATCCCTTATAGGGGTAATTCAAAAGAAG
The DNA here is from genome assembly GCF_004115215.2 of Ornithorhynchus anatinus. Taxonomy (NCBI): domain Eukaryota; kingdom Metazoa; phylum Chordata; class Mammalia; order Monotremata; family Ornithorhynchidae; genus Ornithorhynchus; species Ornithorhynchus anatinus. Next base: position 33,859,540 of record NC_041745.1, read on the forward strand.
TGTTCTCCCTCAAGAGTTGTCTGCAGATTTAAATATCTCAAGGAGTGTGTCCTCATTTCTCATGAATCAGTGGTACTAAGAGTGTACTATGTGCCGAACACTATACAAAGTGCTGTGGAGAGTCAAACAGAGAAGGTAGACACTGTTCTGGCCCCTCAGGGGCTTGTAGTCCAGCAGGGAAGATATTGTATTGAACCCTTGGTCATTGGCGAAGTGCTATCACTCCCAGTGAGTTTTTTTCTGAAGAGTGTGGTTTTCAATGACTTACTAGGTGATAAGCACTGTTGTAGACACAAGATAAGTGGCCCCACATGACGCTCACAGTCTAAGTAGGAGGGAGGACAGGTTTTGAATTCCCGCTTTGGGGATGAGGGTACTGAGGCCCAGAGAAGTTGACTTGATCCAGGTCACACCGAAGGCTAGCGTGGTGTCGGGTTTAGAACCTAGGACCTGTAACTCCCAGGCTCATGCTTTTTCTGCTAGGCCACACTGCCGAAGAGCGATTCGGATTTGGAGGACGTCATGCCTTTGTGCAACATGGCTTGTGAAACTAAACTCTCAAATCTCAGAGTAGCTTTTCACCTGAAGAGGTAATGAAGGTGAGTAGAAGGAAGAGAAAGTCATTTCTCCACTGTGAAAGTCATCTACTATTGTTTGTCAATTCCAAGTCAGATGGTGAATTGTGGAAGTTTGGGAAATGCAGGAAAATAACCCTGCTGTCCTACATCTTCTACCAAGTAGGATTGGGATATGATGCATTAAGGTTTCACTGTCTCCTCACTTTTTCTGTGGTCCATTCATTCAGTAGTATTTATTGAGGGCTTACTATGTGCAGAGCACTGTACTAAGCACTTGGAATGTACAATTGGGCAACAGATAGAGACAGTCCCTGCCCATTGACGGGTTTAAAGTCTAATCGAACAGTGGCATGAGCGCAGGACTGGGGGTTGGGGAAACCAGAGTCCTAATCCCGGCTCTGTCACTTATTGGCTGTGTAACCTTGGGCAAGTCATTTCTCTGGGCTTCAGTTTCCTGATCTGCTAAATAGGGATAAAGCATGTTTTCTCCCTCACATGCGTGCCCCAAGTGGGACAGTGACTGACAGTGATCTGGTTGTATTGTTTCTACTCTAGGACTTACTGGGATATTTGTTACATGGTAAATGCTGAAGAAATGCCATCATTAACCTAGTAAATCTTCATATATTTTTAACCCATGGACTGGCAGCACCCATGATAGTTCTACACTGTCAAAAGTTAGAGCTTTTTTATTTATAAGAATGGTTATTTATTGCTATATTCTTCTCTATTATTTACCTCCCCCTTGTCCCTAAGTGGGGTAGTTGAAAAAGCAGAGAAACTTGAAGGGTCCATGTCCAGGAAAGAATGGAATATATTTTTAGGTATAATGTTAATAGGTTCTGTTTTGGTTTTAGAAAACACTGCTATGTATCTAAATCACTTATTTTATTTTTAGCTTTATGTAGTAAAGGGCAAGTTTACCCAAGTGAATGTTTTCATTTTCTAAAATGAAGGTAATATTCCTGTTGTTACACAGGCTGGAAAAATCTGTTTGAGTGAAGGTTTTGTTGTTCCACCTTCCAATTAATCTAGTTTAAATCACTTTCAAGTTTTAAAAAGTAGAGTGCTGATTCTGCACTGTCTTCTTCAAGTAGTTCCTAGTTTGTGTAACATCAGTTTTCCAATTGGGGAAAATAAAAGTTCTGCAATGAGAACTGAAATATTCCTAAAGGGACAACAGAAAACTATCAGTTTTCCCTACTGGAATATATGTGGGGAATCTATTAGCTTTTGCTCTTAATGACCAGTCAACAGCACTTTGCTCCTTGTGTTTTAATGATCCATTCATCCAGTCCTATTTATTGAGTGCTTGTTGTGTGTAAAGCACTGTAATAAGTGCTTGGGACAGTGCAGTGTAAACAGACATATTCCCTGCCCACAGTGAGCTTAAAATCTAGAGGAATATTATAAATTGGAAGATCTAATGAGGGCTCAAATCCCTTGCTAACTAGTCTGTTCCAAACAGTGCTGTTCTGGCATTTACAGTATCCAACTTGAGGTTCTGTGTAAGTCAGAAACAGAGAGGGTGGTAAGGGCTGGAGGAGAAAATCAAACACAAGCTCAAGACAGTTCCACCAAGCAGAAAGAAGATGGATTGAATTAATTGTGGGCAGAGGTAGTTCTATGAGAGAAATCTGGAACAAGAGTTTTGGTAGATTGTATTCTAGTATCTTCAGCCATGAAGGGAATGAAGAAAAGTGATCAGCTGACCTCTGTAACCAGTGAGGAAATTATTTTAAAGGATAGGTAATGGACTTTGGCATCTTAGGTTGAAAATGAAACAAACTTTCACATGGTATGATTTGGAAGGAAAGGGGGGATAGTGACACTAATAATTGTGATATCAAGGACTAATTATGTGCAAAACACAGTACTAAGCATTGAGATGGTTACAAGGTGATTCATTCATTCAATAGTATTTATTGAGGGCTTACTATGTGCAGAGCACTGTACTAAGCGCTTGTAATATACAATTTGGCAACAGAGACAATCCCTGCCCAGTGAAGGGCTTACAGTCTAATCGGGGGAGACAGATGGACAAAAACAAGACAACATAATCACGATAAATAGAATCAAGGGGATGTACACCTCATTAACAAAATAAATAGGGTAATAAAAATATATACAAATGAGCACAGTGCTGAAGGGAGGGGGGAGGAGCAGAGGAGAAGGGGGCTTAGCTGAGGGGAGGTGAGGGGGGGAAGAGGGAGGGAGCAGAGAGTGGAGGGGGAGCAGAGGGAAAAGGGGAAGCTCAGTCTGGGAAGGCCTCTTGGAGGAGGCGAGCACTCAGTAGGGCTGTGAGCTCTCAGTAGGGTCCCACATGGGGCTCACAGTCTAAGCAGGTGGGAGAACAGGTATTGAATTTTGCGGATAAGCGAACTGAGTCAGAGAAGTTAAGTAATTTGCCTAAAGTCATCCATGGCAGCTGGGATTAGAGCCCAGGTCCTATGATTCCCCAAACATGTGCTCTTTCCACTAGTCCGTGCTGCTTTTCATAAGTACAGAGCACTGTACTAAGCACTTGAGAGAGTACAATGTCACAGTAGACAGACACATTCCCTGCTCACAAGAAGCTTAGTCTAGAGGAGCTTACTCTGTGCAGAGCTCTGTACTAAGCCCCTCAGTAAGTAGACACGATCACCTACCATCTCTCATTAACCTTACGATCTAGTGGTAGAGATGTACGTTAAAATAAATTACAGGTCGGGGTTCTTAATACAGTGCTCTGCACACAGTAAGTGCTCAAATACCATTGTTTGGAAGCAGTCAAATAAGAATATATATGTCAAGACGTCCATATTTCCATATGTGGACAGGGAACATATCTGCTAATTCTGTAGTATTGTACTCTCCTAAGTGCTTAGCACAGTGCTCTGCACAGAGTTAGTGTTCAATAAATCCAATTGACTGTGGGGGTGGAGTGGAGTGAGTACTTAGTTTTTCAGGGTGCAGACTTGTGGGTGTAGGTGACATGGTGGGAAGAGGAGACTAGTTAGTGAAGCCTTCCTGGAAATGGGATTTTAGTAGAGCTCTGAAAATGGGGAGATTGGTGGTTTGTCGGATGTGAAGGGAGCTCCAGGAAGCAGGAAGGATGTGAGTCAAGAGGGTCCTTTCCATTCAGTAGGGAGAGTCACAGCTGCCCTGCTGTTGAAGAGCAACTGCTGAAGCAGGAGCAATGACTCCCTTTGGGAAAAGCACTGCTCCAACTCGTGCCCTTGGAGGGAATGTGAAACACTTCTCAGGAACTTGGGCCAGAGACTCTCCACCTTTCCTTGGGAATAATAATAAAATAATAATATCATGTAATATTTGAGGAGCAGTGTGGCCTAGTGGAAAGAATACAGGCTTGGTTGTCAGAGGACCCGGGTGCTAATGCCAGCTCTGCCACCTGTCTGCTGTGTGATCTTGGGAAATCATGTAACTTCTCTGTGCCCCAGTTACCTCTTCTGTAAAATGGGGATTAAGACTATGAGCCCCATCTGGGACACGAACTGTGTCGAGCCTGATTATCTTATATCTACCCCAACACTTAGTACGGTGCCTAGCACATAATAAATGCTTAACAAATGTACTTTTTTTTAAAAAAAATGATATTTGGTATGGATCAAGTAGTGGAGTACACAAAGAGGTGGGACGCAGCCCCTGACCTCCATGGGGCTCACATTCTAAGTTCAAGGGAGTATAAATATTTGAATCCCATTTTAGAGATGATGAATTGAAAAGTTATATGACTTGCCCTAGGTTACCCAGCATGCAAGTGATGGAGCGTGGATTAGAACCCAGATCTCCTGACTCCTAGGGCCACAGGATGTCCTTTCTCATTGTATTGATTCCCATTCCTGTGGACGTATAGCTCTCCTCACTCTAGACTGTAAATTCCCTTTAGACTACCACCTCACTGTAGGTAGGGAATGTGTCTACCAACTGTTGTATTTTAATCCCCCAAGCCCTTATTTCAGTCTCTACACATAGGAAGCAGTATGGACTAGTGAATAAAGCACATACCTGGGAATCAGAGGACCTGGGGTTTAAATCTGCCCTTCTGTTTGCCAACTGTGTGACCTTGGACAAGTCACTTAACTTCACTGTTCCTCAATTTCCTCAAATACAGAATGGTGATTCAAGACCTGTCCTGCTCCTACTTGACTGTGGGACAGGTACTGAATCTGGCCTGGTTAACTTCTATCTATCCCAGTGCTAAGAACAATGTTTGACACACAGTAAGTGCTTACCCAATACCCTAAGTAAGTGCTCAATAAATACCATGGATTATTACAACTCCCAATTTGTCTCAATCCCACTGATATATGCTTACCCAATACCCTAAGTAAGTGCTCAAAAAATACCATGGATTATTATAACTCCCAATTTGTCTCAATCCCATTGATATATGCAGCCTCGTTCCACCTGGGTCTGAAAAGAAGAGCACAGTGATAGAGGGGTTCTGAAGAAGCTGTGGAAAATCCCCCTGACATACTGGAAAGAGCCTGGTTGGTCCCCAAAATTAGAGGATTTGGGATTTAATCCCAACTCCGACACTTGACTGCTGGGACCTTGTGCAAGTCACTTGTCTGGGCCTCAGTTGTATCACTTATAAAATATTAACAACGGTATTTGTTCAGCATTTTCTCTGTGTCAAGCACTGTTCTAAGTGCTGGGGGAGATATAAACTAATCAGGTTGGACACTATCCCTGCCCCACATGGGGCTCACAGTCTTAATCCCCTTTTTACAGATGAAGTAACTGAGGCCCAGACAAGTTAAGTGATTTACCCAAGGCCACACAGCAGATAGGTGGCTGAGCTAGGATGAGAACCTAGGTCCTTCTGACTCCCAGGCCCGTTCTCTATCCACTGGGCTATTCTCATTCTATAAAATGGGGATTAAAACTGTGAACCCTATCGGGGACAGGGACCGTGTCCAACCTGATTATATTGTATCTACCCCAGTGCTTTAGTGCTGTGTTTGGCACATAGAAAGCATTTAAGTAGCTATTGTTGTTGTTATGAAGCCCTTAACAAGTACCATCGTTGCATAGAAACTATATGCCAGCGCATATAGAAAATGATTAAATACAATTTTTAAAAAAAGCAGTGGCTGAAGAGCTGGATCTCTAATAGTCCAGGTATTTCTGTGGACTCCGTGGCCTTGCAAATAAGGGTCCCTTGACTCCTCAAGAATGGTATGAAAAAGTCTGTTTTTCGTCTTACTCTGTGCTTTATCTTACCTGAGGGCTGAAAGAACGTCTAAGTAAATTGATCCTGACAGGAGGGAAAGGGTGAATGGAAGAAGACCAGGTTAATTTTGTGTAATTATCTGCAAGGATAGGTTAGAGTATTCTTTTTTTTCTTTAATTCTCTCTCTCCCCTGATGGGTTCTTAATAGAGAATGGACAACATCCTAAAACACCCCATGGCTTCCGATTTTAAATGGTCCTGAGTATTTGGGACAGAAGTTTAAAGTTTTGAATGGCCTTTTTTTCCTTAGATGAAGCTTTTGTGGACAAGGATAGAGAATGCAAAACAAGGTCATTGTCTTCAAAAAGCATATGAGAAGGGACAGAATGCATGGATTCAGTATGGCTTGTTTCATGGTGATGTTTTAGAACAGTAAGGTTCTGTTTACTGCTAATTGAAGGCAACGAGGAGAGAAGCAGCAATATTGCTGAGAAATTGGAAATGTATTCTTTGTTTCTAATCTCCATAATATCCATATTTCACTTTTTTAGCAGTTTCTCATCAAAATCCTGTCAACATGTCATTGGTGGGGTAAAGAGATAGGGACTTAAAAATCTAAAGCTTGCTTTTATTTGCAGGGGTAATTTCCTTTCTTTTGCTTTTCCTGATTTGTTCCAGTTCAAATGTCAAAAGTAATCCAGATGGTAAAGCATGTCTTGGAGGCTGAGGATGGTTGAATTTTGCTCATCTCCCGTTAGCTTTATCTTAGACACGTTCTATTCTAGTCATTTTTAGCTTTCTGAATTGTTAGGTGATCCGTGTCAACTTGATCTATAACATTTTGCATGAATAAATACATTTTTATATCCTCTGTGATAGGGTGGGCATATATTTTATTTATTAATTTTTTTGTATACTTCCTAACTTTTGAAATGTTCAGCAAACCAGCCAGTGACCTTGACTAGAAATGGGCCCTTCCCCTTAAGTCAAAGGACTAAAATTAAGACGACTTAGACCTATACCATGACCCAAATGTCAATATTTGTTCCGGCCTGGTTTGGGAACATATTTCAGAGTGGTCAACTGGTCATTGGAGTTGCTTCATGATAGATTCTCAAGTGTTGCTATGTCACTTCTTGCATCTTTAACTTTATCCCCTTTCATGATCAAATATTACAATAGGAGCTTTGAAAATTATAACTAGTAAAGTCCTAACTTTAGATACAGGTTAATCAGACCAGATTCAGTCCCCGTCCCACATTTAGTGCTCAGTCTAAGTATGATGAACAGTATTTAATCTCCAGTTTAGAGATAAGTACACTGAGGCATAGAGAAGTTGAATGACTTGCCCAGAGTCACATAGCAGGTAAAACCGGAGCTGGCATTAGAACATCGGTCTCCTAGACCTCGTTCTCTTTCCACTAGGCAACATGGCCTCCCTTTAACAGGAGCCTTCCCCACTCCTCAATTCAACCGCAATGTATAGGCTGGTATGTTTTTCTCATTCATGCTATTTTTACCACGTCATTATCCTCAAAAGTGTGTAATAAGTGCCTACTGTAGACACAGGACCACAGTAGAGAAGCAGTGTGTGGTCTAATGGAAAGAGCCCAGGCCTGAGAGTCAGGGGACCTGGGTTCGAAGTCCGCATCTTCCACTTGTCTGCTGTGATCTTGGGCGAGGTGCTTCTGTGCTTCAGTCTCCTAATCCGTAAAATAGGGATTCCCACTGTGAGGCCTATGTGAGACAGGGACAGTGTCCAACCTCATTATCCTGTATGTACTCCAGTCTTTAGTACAGTGCTTGGAGCCAAGTACTTAACAAATACCATTTAAAAATAAAACCTGCAATGGACTTCATGGGTGTACAGAAAATATAAAATGCAGTTGGGTGTACAGAAAATATAAAATGCAGTCCCTGACGTTGAAGAGCTACCAATCTCATTAAACCCATTTGCTCACCAGCTCAGTTGGGTTAGGAAAATTTCTTCTACATTTTATGATTTTTCCACTAGATTGTAGGAGCTCCTTGAGGGCAGGGATCTTGTTGCATTTATTGCATTTTACTCTACCAAGCACTTTGCACTATGCTCTGCACACAGTAAGTGTTCAGTAAATTCCATTGATTTTTCTCTTCTCTCTCTCCCCCACTCCCCCCGCCCTCCACCTCCTGCTAACTCAGCTTTTAGCTCTCTGTTCAGGGTTGGATAAAACAGTGTAAATGTCCCAACCTTACTAGATAATAATAATGGTATATGTGAGGCACTTACTACTATGTCCTAGGCACTGAACCGAACACTGAGGTAGATACAAGATATTCAGGGCAGAGTTCCTGTCTCACTGTCAGAGTAGGAAGGAAAATAAGTATTGAATCCCCTTTTGTACAGATGAGGCAACTGAGTCGCATAAACTAACCAGTCCAAGGTCACACAGCAGGTAAGAGACAGAGCCAGGATCAGAAGCCAGGTCATCTGATTCCTGGGCCCATGTTCTTTTCATTAGGTTATTACTGGTTCTCTAGATCTTGAATCGAGGACACAGTTTTCCCTCAGACTTTGCAAGGCTCAGTCCCAGGTCAGTGGTAGAGCTCTGGGACTGTGCCAAGCCCCTGGTACCATGTTTGAGCAAGCTTCTCCATGGTCCACAAGGCTTGTCCCAAATCAATCTCAAGGAAAGATTACATTCGCATCCAATCCCAGTTTTAGAGGCGCTTCTACTCTTACAATCCACTTTCCCCATTTGAGGATTTTGGGTAGGGAGAAGATGTCTGTACTTAGACCCAACGGTGTGGGTGAGATGCCAGTATCTAGTGCCCCAGTGCAAATTCACTCTGCTTGATGTGCCTCTCTACTGGAGAGCAGGTAGACCATATCTTTTAATAATTATGGTATTGAAGTGCTTACTCTGTGCCAGATACTTTACTAAGTGCCGGGGTAGATGGGGAAGCAGCATGGCGTAGTGGATAGAGCACGGGCCTGGGAGTCTGGAAGGTCATGGGTTCTAGTTCTGTGTGGCCTTGGGTAAGTCACTTCACTTTCCAATTCCTCAATTCTTTCCTATTCCTCAGTTACCTCCTATGTAAAATGGGGATTAAGACTGTGAGCCCCTTGCGGGACATGGACTGCATCCAACCCGATTTGCTTGTATTCGTCCCAGTGCTTCGTACAGTGCCTGGTATATAGTAAGAGCATAACAAATACCGTTATTATCATCATTATTATTATCCAAGCAAATTGGGTTGGACACAGTCCCTGTACAACATGCTGTTCACAGTCTCGATCCCCGCTTTTACCGATGAGGTAACTGAGGCACAGAGAAGTTAAGTGATTTGCCCAAGGACCCACAGCAGACAAGTGACTCCCAGGCCCGTGCTCTATCCTGTAGGCCTCGCTGCTTATTGGATCCGTTGCACAGCTCCCGGCTCCTGTGCGGTTCATTCCCTCTGCCCTCTGTTATCCCCGGAGTCGGACACTTCCATTTTGGTAAGATGATTCGTTACCATCATTTCTTGTCAGGGCCATTTGCTGTTGTGCTGCTCAATTACTCCAGTGTGAAAAACTCAGTAGAATTTGCAGGCAGAACTCTTTTTTTTTTTTTTTTTGCAAGGTCAAAGTCGTTTTTGTCCATCAGAGGAAAAGAAGGTTTTGTCAAACACAACTGAATTGGCCCCTGAAATGAGTTCAGGGAAGGTCACACTGTCTTGCAATATGCTTTATAAAAATGGCATAGACATTTTTTTTTCAATCTGGCAGGATCACATTACATGTGCTGTGAAAGAGCATTCTAGTAAAGTTTCCACTTCCTGTATCTGTTCATTCATTTAGTCTCTGTTTATTGAGTGCTTATTGAACAGTTATTATGCCTTGAATTCTAGTTGATATATGAAGATCATAATGTGTTCCATGGCTCTAACCCCACAACATGACTACAAAACATAAGTGAAAATTGCATAACATTAGACTTTGAGCCCGTCATGGGGCAGAGATGGTCTCTATCTGTTGCCGAATTGTCCATTCCAAGCGCTTAGTACAGTGCTCTGCACATAGCGCTCAATAAATACTACTGAATGAATAGCATGTTCAGGCATAAGGCTATCAAAAGAAGCATAGGTAAGAATAGCCATGGGGGTAAATTCTCACCATGTGCCCAAACTCCGGGCATAGTGCTGGGGTAGATACAAGGTAAACAGATCAGACCCAGTCCCTGAGCAGCCAAATTGTGATGGTTCTGGTCTTGAGAGCTAGACTGTCATATTAGCCTTCTTTCTGTTCTTCCAATCCCTTTCCACTCCAATCTGTCCTACCAGCCCTCTGCACAGATCATCTTCCTGAAGCATCACGTGGCCTCCAACTCGCCTCTTTTCAACCCTCCACTGGTTCCCTATGTTTCTCACCTCAGACCCCTCACAATTGGCGTCAAGGCTCTTGCTCATCTGCCCCATTTTACCTCTTTGTTCAAGCCCCTTCCGCTCAAGCCATCCTTCTAATTGTATCTCACTCCTGTTTCTCCCTCCTCCCATCTTAATAATTGTACCTCACTCTTGATCTCCCCCTCTTCCATCGCATCGCTCATGCTGATCTCCCAGGTTGGAACTCTTTTCTTCCTGTTATTAGACTGACATGTGGTCTAGTGAAAAGACCATGGGCCTGGGAGTCAGAGGATCTGGATTCTAATGCTGGCTCCACTGCTTGCCTGCTGTGACTTTGGGCAAGTCACTTTGTGCTTCAGTTCCCTCATCTGTAAAATTGGGGTACAATACCTGTTCTTCCTCCAACTTACTGTGCCCCCCGTTGTGAGACCTGATTATCTTGCATTTATCCCATAATTACAGTGCTTGGCACATAAACACTTGACAAATGTTGTTACCCACCTCCTCCAATGAGTCTTCTCTGAGTAAATCTCCCAGCAATCTGAGCCAAATCATCCCTTCAGCCATAGCTAGGGCTTCAGAATTTACACCTTCCGGAGGATTTTTATTTATTTTGACCATGCTAGTTGTAAAGAGCATGACCTAATGGAAGGAGCGTGAGCTTGAGAATCTAACCTGGGTTCTAACCTCACCTCCACCACTTGTCCGCTGTGTAACCTAGGGCCAGTCATTTAACTTCTCTGTGCCTATTAAGTCATCTGTAAAATGGGGATTAAGACAGTGAGCCTAATGTGGGACATGAACAGTGTTCAACATGATTATCTTGTACCTACCCCAGTGCTTAGTACAGTACCTGGCACATAGTAAGTGCTTAAATATCATTAAAAATGTATGATTATCTCTTCCCATTATAGGGTAAGCTGTCTGTGGGCTGGGCAAAAGTCATTTCATTCCTCTCTACTATTGTGAACAATGCATTTTTACCTACCCCAGTGCTTAGTACAGTACCTGGCACATAGTAAGTGCTTAAATATCATTAAAAATGTATGATTATCTCTTCCCATTATAGGGTAAGCTGTCTGTGGGCTGGGCAAAAGTCATTTCATTCCTCTCTACTATTGTGAACAATGCATTTTTCAGTGTCCTCAGTAAATTCTGCTACTGTTCCAATCTAGATGGTAAGGAGGGCAGGAATCTTGTCCCCGATTTTCAGAGGAGAAAACTAAGCCAACGAGAAGGGACTAGAGCCTGGCTCTCAGTAATAATGCTGGTATTTGTTAAGTGCTTACTATATGCAGACCACTGTTCTATGCGCTGAGGTAGATACAGGGTAATCAAGTTGTCCCATGTGAGGCTCACAGTTAATCCCCATTTTACAGATGAGGGAATTTAGGCCCAGAGAAGTTAAGTGACTTGCCCACAGTCACACAGCTGACAAGTGGCGGAGCCGGAATTCGAACCCGTGACCTCTGACTCCCGAGCTCAGGCTCTTTCCACTGAGCCACGCTGCTTCCCATGGCACTGGGACCTCAGGCCAGTCTCTATGCCTCAGCTATCTCATCTGTAAAAAGGGGATTGAGAAAGTGAGCCCCATTTAAATCAGAGATTGATTCCCACCCGATTTGCTTGTATTCACCCCAGTGCTTAGAACAGTGCCTGCACATAGTAAGGGCTAAACAAATACCATCGTCGTTATTGTTACTGGGCAATGGAGTGACTTGAAATTACTCTAGGACATCTTGATAGAGGCCCTATCTTGTCTCTGATTCAGGTTAAGCTAATTGAGAAGTGATGGAGTTAGCAGGACTAGTACAAATAAGATTAGAATAAAACCCAGAAAACTGTCTTCATCCGATCTGGTCATATAAATATTGGGTGAATCGAGTCCAGAGTGCATCACTGTAAACTTGCCATTACATTCATGGGCAAAGATAATGGTACACATGAATGCGTCAGGTGTTTTTTGGACAAACATTTTTCAGAACAGATTGTCTATGAAGATTTGTTCTAATCTCCAGGGAACTGTTCGTGATTGAAGAGCCACTTCTTTTTAAAATCAATCTGTCTCTGAAGAAGTTGATGTGATCTTGGGGAAAGATATCCAGGATATAATAAGGGGAAGAAAGATGGAAATAGAGATTGTGGTTCCAATCTTCTGGGGATCTTGGATGTTTGGCAGAGAGGATGTGAGCAGGGAATATACTGCCTTATCTCTGCTATTAAATGACTCTGAATGGGGTTGTGTATGTGTAACGGATTAAGGTGCATGAAGAACCATGGATTCACAGGAGTCCTGAGAAGCAGCATGGCTCAGTGGAAAGAGCACGGGCTTTGGAGTCAGGGCTCATGAGTTTGAATCCCAGCTCTGCCACTTGTCGGCTGTGTGACTGTGGGCAAGTCACTTAACTTCTCCGTGCCTCAGTTCCCTCATCTGTAAAATGGGGATTAAGACTGTGAGCCCCACGTGGGACAACCTGATTCCCCTATGTCTACCCCAGCGCTTAGAACAGTGCTCGGCACATAGTAAGCGCTTAACAAATACCAACATTATTATTATTATAGATTGGAGTAGGTAGTGAGGGAGAAGGAGACTGACCTAGTGAAAAGGGCACAGGCCTCGGAGTCGGAAGGATCTGGGTTCTAACCCCGGCTCTGTCACTGTCCTGCTGGGTGACCTTGGACAAGTCACTTCACTTCTCTGCGCCTCATTTGCTTATCTGGAAAGTGGGGATTGAGACCGAGTTCATATGATATGGACTGTGGCCAACCTGATTAGCTTGTATCTACCCCAGTGCCTAGTACAGTGCCTGGCACATACTATGTACTTATAAAATACCATTAAAAAACAAAAGCAGGGATGCAGCCTAGCAAGGTCTCACCATGTTGCTGACCAGAAAGCTTTATGAAATAAATAACTTCAAAGTCACTGCTGCCTCTCAAGGAGAGTCAGTCAATTGTATTTATTGAGCGCTTACTTTGTGCAGACCACTGGACTAAGCACTTGGGAGAGTATCATATAACAATAAACAGATACATTCCCTGACCATACAGGCTTACAGTCTAGAGGGTAGGCCGAGTCCATATCTAATAATAATGTTGGTATTTGTTAAGCGCTTACTATGTGCAGAGCACTGTTCTAAGCGCTGGGGTAGATACAAGGTAATCAGGTTGTCCCACGTGAGGCTCCCCATTTTACAGATGAGGTAACTGAGGCACAGAGAAGTTAAGTGACTTGCCCAATCACACAGCTGACAAGTGGCAGAGCCAGGAGTCGAACTCATGACCTCTGACTCCGAAGCCCAGGCTCTTTCCACTGAGCCACGCTGCTTCTCCCCCTAGAGGGACTTGAGTCCATATCTGTGACCTACAACAGCCAGTATTACGTGTCTTGATGCCATGATAACCAGTGAGAGCTTGGGGTATCCGCAAACCAGGAGGGGAGCAAACAGAGGTGAAAAGACCATTACCTAAGAAGGGGTATAAAGGGCTATGAACAAGAAGGTGGAAATTGTAAAGGCAGAAGATGAACACTGTGTCCCATTTTCACTCACAGTTGCATAAGGTTTGTGGGCATGCAATGTTTAATTTTAAACAAAGGAGCAACCACATTAAACTAATTGTTAGTAGTGAGACTCCCTCAGGCTAAATATAATCCCCTTAGTAGGAGCCCATTATTGTCATGGGTGTGTTTAACCATTTCCCACTTACTCCCGCTAAGCTGATACTGTACATTTCAACTTCTTTCTAATTATCTCTCTCAAGGGGTTTGTGTGCCAAAATTGATATTTCACAAACAACCTCAGATCTGAATGAAAATTGTCATCTAAAGAAGGGAAGCAGCAGGGCCTATTGGAAAGAGCATGGCCCTGAGACTCAGAGGACCTGAGTTCTAATCTCGGCTCCACCACTTGTCTGCTCTGTGATGGTGGGCAACTCACTTCACTTCTCTGTGTCTCAGATCTCATCCGCAAAATGGGGACTCAATACCAATTCTCCCTCCTCCTTTGGCTGTGAGCACCATGTGGGACCTGTTTATATCTGTCTACCCTAGTACTTTTGTACAGTGTCTGGCACATAATCCTTAACACATATCAAAATTATTATTATTATCCAGGTAAAGTTTATTTTTCCACAGGAACACATTGCAATGGAAATCATCCCCTCCACTAGCTGGGCTATTTCATAACTCCAGATCCCAAAGTGGTGGGAAAAAATCTCCACTTTTGTTCTAATCTCCAGATTAGATTAGATTATTTTTTTAAAAATTATTTTATAGAACTGTAAATGTCAGTATACCTTGGTAAATTCCAAACAACCAATCAGAGCCCTCCATACCCATCCCAACTTCAGCCTTTGAGACCAGTGTTGTTGAGGAATCTTCTCTCTCCCATCAACCTGATTTAAATATGCTTGCATAATCTGAGCCTTTACATTTCTGTATTCAAGACTGGTCACTGACAAGAAAAAATAAATGTGTATCCCTCATTTAACTAATTTTCATGTCTGTCCCCTTTGCCTCCCTCTCTGAACTAACTGACCTTTGATATACTTGATTGCCTTATTACCTGAAATTTACTATGCATATGTGCTCTCTCTTTCTTTCTGTCTCTCTTTCTCTCTCTCTCTGTGTCTTTCTCTCTGTCTCTCTTTCACTCTCTCTTTCCCTTTCTCTCTCTCTCTTTCTCTCTCTCTCTTTCTCTCTTCTTTCCACCCCTCAGCCCCTCCTGCACTGTCCCTGTCATAAAATACCTTAGGAGAACTGTGTCCCCAAAAGAAGAGTTTTGAAGGAAGGTCCTGAAAAGCCATTTCAGACCAGGAAGATCATGCTGGAGGAAGTGCACTTAAGCCCCACCAGCTGTGCCACATTCAGTGAGATGTTTATAGGACTTATCTCAGTCCTTCCGTGTGAGGTGGGCCACTTAAATAACAATGGCCTTGTATCCTTCAGCCCCACTCCAGTTTCCCAGAGACCCTACCTGCACCTCTTCATCAGTCATAGTATCTCTTAAGGAACAAAAATGTTCCTCTTATATTCTAAGACTCAGAGTCCGTTGTGACAGAGGTCATGGACACGCAAGCATGTTTAAGTGGAATTGATGTGTGTATGTTTGCGCACACACACAGGTTCTCAGAGTGCTTAAGAAAGTCAGGGACGTTTGCTTGCAAATTGCTGCACTAGGAGATCTGGAAAGCAGTTGATGTGGGGCTTACAGTCCCAAAGGACTCTTGAGCAGGTGCTCTCTACATCACACTCATCAAGGAAAGAGCCCTTCATGAGTAGATGGAGAAAACACTGGCCAAGGCAGAAGAACTCTCTTTGGGCTCATGCCAATCTCACATCATCCAACCTCTCGCCTTAATCTCCAGAGTATCAGGACGGTGCTTGGCCTGTCTGGAAACATTCCATTCCGACTGCACGGAGAAAGTGTTTTGTTGTCCTGCCACTGCATGCGTTCCCGCTTTCTAATGCTGAGAGTCCTACTGAAAATACCTTCATATTCCCCCTTCCACCTTGGATAATTTCCAATTTGTTAAAGTTTTTTTTTTATTCCTAAACAGTAATGTAGGTTCTGAATTCAGTTGCCCTGGAGCTAGGGTTGGAATTCTCCCTGAAATGCCCCAGGGGCCGGAGGCTTTTATTTTTTGAGAAGCAGGATAGCCCGGTGGAAAGAGCACATGTATGGGAGTCAGAGGACCTAGGTTCCAATCTCAGTTCTGCCAGCTCTCCTCAGTATTTAGCATCAAGTAAGCAATTAACAAATGTCATTTTTTCTATTATGTATCTCAGTAATATGTTGTTATGTAGTTTTTTAATCAAATAAAATCTTGTACATTTTTTAGTCTCCTTCCTATTTAAACTGTGAGCCCCATGATTCTATGTGCTCAGAACAGTACTTGACACACAATAAGCACTTAAGAGATATCTTTACCACTCTGACCCTCAGGTTATTTTCTTATACTCATGCAAGCCAATTCTATCCATCTGACATTTGTGTATGGGGAACTTTCTGGGTTATATGAAATGAGCATTTAATCATGGTATTGCTGGAGTAGATGCGAGATAATCAGAATGGACACCATCCCTGTCCCACATTCATTCATTCATTCAGTCATATTTATTGAGTGCTTACTGTGTGCAGAGCACTGTATTAAGTGCTTGGAAAGTACAGTTCCTTGCCCACACTGGGCTTACAGTCTAGAAGGGGGGAGATGGACATCAAAACAAGTAAACAAGCATCAATATAAATATATAGAATTAGAGACGTAAACACATCAAAACAAGAAGTTGGGTTTCCTGATGCTATCTTGTGCTCTTTCCACTAGGCCTCTGCACCTCTCTAAAGTCTGTATTGCTTGGGGGCATATCTATATCTATCTATCTATCTATCTATCTATCTATATATAATATATATCTCTCTCTCTATATATAGGACATCACCTAACTGACTCTTAGGAGTCTATTTTCCTTAGAGAAGCAGCATGGCCTAGTGGATAGAGTAAGGGCCTGGGAGTCAGAAAGTCATGGGTTCCAATCCCAGCTCTGCCACTTATCTGCTGTGTGACCTTGGGCAAGTCACTTAACTTCTCTGTGCATTCCCTCATGCACACAAGGGGGAGTAAGAATGTGAGCCCTGTGTGGGACAGGACTGTGTCCAGCCCAGTTATCTTGTATCGAACCCCGGTGCTTTAGAGCAGTGCCTGGCATACAGTAAGCACTTAACACATACCATAATTATAATTATTATTTGGCAACAAAAATTGTGGGACACTTATATCCACGGCTCTGTTTCTGTAGCAGTTTTTGATTCATCTGTTTTCCTTGACGGCTTTCTGCCTCTGGCCTTCGCTTTATGTTTATGCCAGCTCCCCCTTGCCATAGATCACCCATGCTCTCTCACATTCAGCCTGATGGAGCTGAATTAGATGACTCTTCTTTGCTGCCTAGTCAACATTGAGGTGGTGGCTAAAGATTTGCTCCCAGGGTCTTTGGAAACTAATCCGGTTCTAGTGCACTTGGTACAAATTCAGCGGAGGGAGCTACACCATGAACATTCAAGGTCATCGTCTGTCTCCAAGTCCCCCTAACGTCATCCTCTAAACTTAGCATCTCTATTAAGCTTGGAAAGAATCTAGCTTGGAACAATTGAGACTGGGGCGAACACATCATTTGTAAGCTCATTAGTGTTCTCCCCTAAAATAATTCAAGCTTTTTAACCAGTCATTAACTTATAAGAAAGGATTTGAGAGAGAGCTTTTCGAAATTCTACCTTCACTGTCTGGAAATGCTCATTAAAAATCTATTGCCGAGCCAAGCTGTATTAAAAAGGCAACGAGTTAAAGAATTTAACCAAGACCATTTTTGTTTCCCTTACAGCAAGAGCCATTGAGGTTAGTGCTTGAAAACATATCCTCTCTGGTTTAGGCAATAGGTATATTTCAAAGGGAAACACTAGGTACATTCAGTGTGGCTCAGTGGAAAGAACCTTGGCTTGGGAGTCAGAGGTCATGTGTTTGAATTCTGGCTCTGCCACTTGTCAGCTGTGTAACTGTGGGCAAGTCACTTCACTTCTCTGTGCCTCAGTTACCTCATCTGTCAAATGGGGATGAAGACTGTGAGCCTCACATGGGACAACCTGATTACCCTGTATCTCCTCCAGTGCCTAGAACAGTGCTCTGCACATAGTAAGCACTTAACAAATACCAACATTATTATTATTATATTGTAACTTCCGATAAGAACCTTGATTTGGATTGAAAATTTGGGCTTGTTGCATTTTGGCTAATTAAGAGAAAGAGCTGGGTTTTTTTCCTTTTTCCAGCAACATATTTGGCGCTCAGCTTTAAAGAGTGGAAGCATTATCTTTATTATGAGTAAGCCATTAAAATATGTAGATGACTAGTTGCTAGTTAAGTATGTGAAAAAGGGATTTTGTACTGCGATGATGATAAAGTAGTCTCCTGATTATAGTTCTGCTTTTCACATATTATTTCAAACCTATTTAAAAAATCTTACTGAAAGGGCCAGAGCACATGCAAATGAATTGGGTATAAGTGGGTTAACTCTGTGCTACTAACAAAATACCTCTAAGTGATATTCTGCCCCAGGGCTGTAGAATGCTTGGGAAGCTAGGATAATCAATCAATTAATTGCATTTACTGAGCACTTACTGTCTACAGAGCACTACAATACACTAGACAAGCTTCCAATCTAGCTGGGGAGACAGATATTAATATAAATTGTAGATATGTGCATCATGTACTGTGCTGGAAGGAGATCCAGAAAATGGTGCAGCTTCCTTAACCCATCTGCAATGAAGGCACTGGCGGGAATGTCTGTCCTCTGTGGTGGTGACGAGGCTATTTATTTTAACCAAGGGAGAAATCTACTTTGAGACTCTAAGTTGCTAACCTTGGGCAGCCATTAGGTCTTGTTTCCATCACTGTTTTAGAGCTCCTTACTTGACCTTCCGAAGCTCTGGTTTTCCAGAAAGCCCTTCCAGAATACAGTAAAGTAACACTCATTTCTCTGCCCTGGCATCTTGCAATCTTACAGCTTGAAAGGAGGTTCTATGTCTATTCTTTTTTCACCTATTCTCTCCCAAGCATGTAGCGTAAGGCTGCGAGTAAGGATCTAGCATATGGCTCCGAATATGGTAGTTGCTCTATAAGCACTATTGCTTAATAATGGAGAGTGTAGTTTGTTTGGGAGTTTGAAGGCAATGAGTGCATCTGTAAACTTTTCATTTAAACTCATAATCGTGGCATTTAAGAGCCGGGATAGGTACAAAGTTATGAGATGTGACACAGTCCCTGTCCCATGTGTGGCTCACAATCTATCATCCCCACTCTATAGGTGGGAAACCTCAGTTAAGTAACTTATCCAAAGTCTCACAGTAGATGGCAACAGAGCTGGGACTTAAACCAGTGATTTTCTGACTCCTAGGCCCATGCTCTTTCCACTAGACTACGCCGCTTCTCTCTTCCTATCCATTTTTGTGCCAAAACCAGTCAGGTTGGATGCCTCCAAGTTTAGTCAAGAAATGGCTCTCCCAAGGAGCAAGAAAAGTAGCAAAATGTATGCATTTTGCCTCAGATTATTTTTTATGATTTTTGAGATGGAGATTTTATATGCCTCTTATCTGTTCCTTTTGCATAGGCATTCCAGTTTCTAAACTGAAAAATCCTAAATAGGAACCATTTTGGTGGTCAGCCTGCCTTCAAATTAAGCCCCAAAAAGTGACTGCTGTGAGTTTTCCTGACAGTTCCTCGGATATTTTATCCAGCATTGAGGTCTGAAATGTTTTAAAGGAATATTCTCAGCAGTGGCATTTATCCACCGGTTCTCCATAAAGCTGAGGTAATAGCTTTTCTGACAACAGTCTGCTTATACATTATTCTGTCGGAGATCTAATCCGCATCCACCAGAAAAATACCTGTTCTCCAGTCAGCAATATCCACTCCCTAATAGCTGTAGATCTCCCCTAAATAGTATCAGAACTGTAAAGCCTCTGGGAGACTCTGGAAAGATATGGAAAATAAGATGTGACTGTGGAACCCAGGCTGTGCAGCTTAATGTCTTTAAAATATTCTTTTTTTTTAAAGCTACTTATTCTGCAGACTGGTCTTCAGCTGCTTTATTTAACTTCTGTCTTTAGATGGTAGCTACATACGTGGTCATCCTATAAAGACAGCTAGTGATATTGCGGGTAGGGTTTGTCTGTTTTGTGGGGTTTTTTTGTCCTACTAATGCTGGTTTGGGGTGTTTTTTTTGTTTTGTTTTGGGGAGTTTTTGGCGGGGGAGGGGGTGTGGGGTCAGGGCAGAATGATGAACATCAGTGAATGCAATCAGGGCTATAGAGAAGCAGCATGGCTCAGTGGAAAGAGCATGGGCTTGGGAGTCAGAGGTCATGGCTTCTAATCCCACCTGGCAGCTGTGTGAGTTTGAGCAAGTCACTTAACTTCTCTGTGCCTCAATTACCTCATCTGTAAAAATGGGGATTGAGACTATGAGCCCCACATGGGACAACCTGATCACCTTGTTCCCCTCCAGCATTTAGAACAGTACTTGGCACATAGTGCTTAGCAAATAGCATCATTATTATTATTATTAATAAAATACATTCATAAGTGGATTAATAATACTTGTATTTGTTAAGTTGTTACTATGTGCCAAGCACTGTTTCTGTGTCTTGGGGGTCATAGGCTGCCCGAGTCAGTCAAGTTCAATGATAATCCCAACTCATTTTATCCAATGGTTCAGGCCTCTCTAGTGCAAAGGAGCAAATCCACAGTAAATCAAGTAGTCTTGGTCTCTCTGCTTTTCCCCAGAATATCCCTTTGGCAATGTGCAGCCAGTGACTGAAATAACCACAGGGAGATGAATAGGACAAAGGAGAAGAAAACTGTTTGGGCAATGACTAGACTCTGGCCAATGAAACTCATGTAGAATTGTGATTTGTGTATTTTCACATAATATTTTGGGATATGGGGATTGGGTTTGATGCAGCATACCACCCACAGAAGGAAGGATAAGGAAAGATAGGAGTGGATCTGGTTAGTTGGTGTAGAGGTGTTGGGGGTGGGGGTGTAGAAACTGGGCTAAGATTAGAAAGGAAGTGGGCATCACTGGAAGGACAAAACACAATGATGTACACTGGTGGAAGGGGAATTAGGGACACCCAAGTAGAAATGATGTAAATAAAGCAATTCATGAATTGAAGACCTGATAAATGTTGGAGAAGGTTATAGAGATCCACATAGAGGCAGTAAATTCTGACTGAAGTACAGGGTGATGTATAAAGAGACAAGTCTGCCACCAGTCTTACAGTGGATTGTAAAGTCACGTATTGACTGTATGTTTGGGTCATTAATCGTTTTGGGAAAAATTAACCTGCAGGTTTCATCCTATGTCTTCATCATGCTACAAATTGTGTCCAAGAGAAAATTGGGGATGCAAAGAAACAGCCATCTTTGATTGTGTTATTTGCGGAACAGTCACCAAAGCTGTTGGGGGACAGGGGCCAACAACAGTGTTTAGGGTGTCATACACTTAGTTGTATCACTGGTATTTATCAAGTACTTACTTTGTGCCATGCCTAGGGTAGATTCAAGACAATCAGATCAGACACGGGGACTTCCCTCTATGGGGTTCACAATTTAAGTAGAGAGAGCAAATATACCCATCTTGCAGATGAGGAAATGGAATCACAAGAGATTCAGTGACTTGTCCAAGGTCACACCCAGCTGCAGAGCTGGGATTAGAATCCGTGTCTCCTGACACCCAATCTCTTCCCCTGCCATTAGTCCATGCTGCTTTCCCACAGTGGATGAACAATCCAGTCAGGTTGTAGAATCCCAAAGGCTGCTGAGGTTGGCTTGTTTTGTCATCACCGCTGTACCCGGTGGCCTGGTAGCCATGCCAACACAGCCTGGCCCAATCAATGAAGCCTGAATTAGAGGTCGTTCTTACCAGCACAGCTATCCTGATTCAGTCAAGTGTCCCAGGGTGAGGTGAGACTGTATATCCACAACCTGGCAGCCCTTCCTTCTAGATAGAGAGGTGGAGAGAGGGGAAAAGGCACTTGATTTAATTAGATCTTAGAGGTCCAATACATATCACTACAGAGGGAAGGAGGGATAGGAGGAGATGGAATGTGCATAAGAAGGGAAAAGAATGTATCCTTGGGACAGAATGTGCTCTTTTTCAAAACCTAGCCTGTCAGCGCACAACTAGCATTGCTAGATAAAGATCTGCTAAAGTATGACTCCCTGGTCCACTTCCTGGAGAACCTAACAGCTAATCACATGACTCAGATAATTACCTGGCAGTTAGTTTTAAAATAATTTTGCCTAAACCATCCAAGAATTCGAGGCCGCTTTTACCAACCATGTGAACTGGGGTTTGGATAAATGCCTAAGGGGTTACAAGAGGAAAAGTTAAGGATTTAGAGTGGAAAAAGTTGGGAGAGTTAGCTCATCTCTTCCTAACCATGAAAGCTGATGTCCTGAGTGGTAAGTCTCACGTGGTTCATTCAAGCCTCCCTCTTGTGTGCTCTGTGACCTTGGGCAAGTCTCTTTACTTCTCTGTGCTTCAGTTTCTTCATCTGTAAAATGGGAATTAAGACTGTGAGCCCCAAGAGGCACAGGGATTGTGTCCAACCTGATTACCTTGTATCTACCCTAGTGCTTAGAACAGTGCTTTGCATCTTTAGTACTGCTGACATTTTACAGTCTGCATTAGCCAGATCATCAGCCCTATAGCACTTAGGTACATATCGCAGCACGGTTCAGTGGAAAGAGCGTGGGCTTGGGAGTCAGAGGTCATGGGTTCTAATCCCGGCTCTGCCACTTGCCAGCTGTGTGACTTTGGGCAAATCACTTAGCTTCTCTGTGCCTCAGCTACCTCATCTGTAAAATGGGGATTAAAACTGTGAGCCCCACATGGGACATCCTGTTCACCTTGTATCCCCCAGCAGTTAGAACAGTGCTTTGCACATAGTAAGTGCTTAACAAATACCACAATTTAGAGAAGCAGCATGGCTCAGTGGAAAGAGCACGGACTTGGGAGTCAGAGGTCAGAGGTTCAAATTCCGGCTCTGCTACTTGTCAGCTGTGTGACTGTGGGCAAGTCACTTCATTTCTTTGTGCCTCAGTTCCCTCATCTGTAAAATGGGGATGAAGACTGTGAGCCTCACGTGGGACAACCTGATTACCCTGTATCTACCCCAGTGCTTAGAACAGTGCTCTGCACATAGTAAGCACTTAACAAATGCCAACATTATTATATCTATTATTTAATTTGTTTATATTCATGTCTGTCTCCCCTTTTAGTCTGTAGGTGTCTTGTGGGTCTTAGTGTGATACTCTGTACACAGTAAGTGCTCAATAAGTAGTATGGATTAAGTGATTGTCTTGCCCCAGGTTACATAGCTGTCAAGAGGCAGATCTGGGATTAGAACCTAGGTCTCTCGATTCCCAAATCTGTGCTCTTTCCACTGAACTGTGCTGAGTCTCCATTGCCCACACCCACTCTTCTGCTTTATTAGAAAGAGAGATCAACTGGGGGGAAGACCTGGGTCTTCAGGCTACTTGGGAGGGATGTCAAGCAGAGGCTTTGCATACCACTCTCCAGAGTGTAGATGCAAAGGGCTTCTGAGGATGACTCCGGTTACAAAAGTCAATCAATATCAAAACCTGTTAGTCATATGTGAATTCAGTCTTCCAGTTGTATATTCAGTTAGCACTTACCAAAGCCAGACCCTTCCAGTCTCCATGTACCAGAGTTTGTCAGGAACACAATGTGCCTTTTCTGTAATCGTACAGATTTTACACTAAATCCAAATTATCATCAGGAGTACCTTTACCTCATAGCCAGATGGCTTTAGGAGGTGGTGAATATGCCTGGGTAGTAAGCCTTGGATCAGAACAGGACTTTGCTTTTTAAAAAGATTGCTTCATCAGCTTGTTTAGAAACTGCCTTTCTTCAATGGTAGCTGCTCACTCAGCTCTCCAGCATTTGGTAGATGAAAAGGTAGCTACTTTCAGCTCTTTTATTAGATTTTTAACTCCCCAAGGGCAGGGGCTGTCTTCCGAGTTTATTATATGCCCCCAAGCATCTATTATAGTACATTGCACCTAGAAGATGCTTGGTTCAGTGCCAGGTATTCGAGTTGTGATGATGATGATGAAGGTAGAATCACCCCCCAAAAGGAAGAATTCAAACAACTAAATCCTTTGCACCACCACTGGATGTTCAGCGTGAAAGAAGAGAGCAAGCTTTGATTTCAAACTTTGATTTCTGAAGGATCAGGATGGGCATGTTCCTCAGGGAATCAAGCCATTAAGAAATTGTGGTGAATTATAACAATCCTTTTAGGTCACAGATTATCCAACCCTGGAGTTAGATGATGGTGTTTTCTCACTCTGCTAATGTTCGTGATTCAGAAGCACCATTCAGCGGTGCAGGGGGAATAACTGATTTTTGCTATAGACGCTTTTGTAAGAATTGTGGTACCTATTAAGCACTTACCATATGGCAAATGCTAGCATAGGTACAAAATAAACAGGTGAGACATGGTCCCTGTCATGACAAGAGGCAGAACAGGCATTTAATTCCCATTTTACTGATGAGAAAACTGAGACCTAGAGAAATTGTGATTTGCCCCAAATCGCCCAGCGGGTAAGTGGCAGAGACAGGATTAGAGCCCAGTCTTCTGACTTTAAGGCCCTTGTGCTTTCCACTAGGTCACACTGCTTTGTAGAACATGTGGAATCCATAAGGTCAAATTTATGTAAAGTTTTGAAAAGCAGATAATATTCACAGTTACAAGTGACAAATGATTCTGATGTTACTGTTTTTTTCCCATGTTATGGCAGCTTATATGTCCCTAAATATTTTGTAGGTTAAGAGACTCACAGAAAGGGTAGTTTTACTTGAAATATAGAAATCACTTCATAAAGAGAAAAAGGAGTTTGTCATATGGACAACCTCAGGTCGCTTCAGGAGAGAGAATTGTCCAGAATGACCGATACCTAAAAGCCGTTCAGAGCCAAACTGATTGCAAAGAATTATCAACCAATTTCAACTCTGCTTTGAACGCTCCCTGTGAAAGCTTTCCAGAAGGAACTGTTTTGCTGACCTTGTCACTATATAAAGTTTTAGGTTCCCATTCGTTTACTACTAAAATGACGCTGAGAGCTGGAGTTGTAAAAATGTGAGCTACAATAGTGGAGAATAGAAGAAAAAAGAGAAAGCAGTGGTAATGAAAATTTTAAAGTAAATATTAAAATGATTATGAGGTTTGGATGCTGTTCTCTGCCCCTTACACTCTTACTAGTTTCTTTATTTTCTTCTCTCTCCCCGTATCCCCATCCCCCAGCAGGCTGGACCGATAAGATAAGGACCTATTTTCCTTTGGGGAATCAGTTCCAGTAACAGCTAATCAGCTTTGCCAGCGGTGAAGAACCAAGGTAAGAAGCTTGTGCTTTTGAGAGAGAACAGTCGTCCTCACAAGAGGTATGGCTTCCGGGGGACATTTGGAAGCTTATTGATTTCCAGAGAATTGAAATTTTGGAAGTGTAGGCTGTTTTCTCTGAAGAAAGTCTATCAGGGTGGGTAACCTTTCTCAAGTTATATGTTGCTGCTGTTGGTAACTGGAAGAGGTATTTTTCTCTCTCTTCATAGAATGAGGCAGAGAAGGCAAAATCAAGCCATTGAATATAAGCTGCAGCAAGTCCCAACCGCTCTGAAATGGGGACTAAAGTCATGGCAGGGCTCTAGCAGTGATTTGGGTCATAGTAGATAGTTTATTCCCAATTTTGGAAGTCCTTTTGGTGTTCCAAATTGTTGAAGAGAATAGTTGCAAGAACTTCTTTTATCTGGGGAAGGACCCTGGGTTACTATCATCCTTAAATCAAAAGTCAGTGGGGTGTGTGGGCATGTTGAGTGATTCTGGAATTCTCAGAGATGGAAACCTCCATGTTGTACTTGTGTTAATTTGAATTGTGCTGTTTATTTCTTGCAAATCTATTGAGTTCAGTGTGAGCTCAGTAAAAACAATCTGCAATGTATTCCTGCATGAGTGTCCCATCCCTCTTTTCATTGGGTGTTTACTATTTTACCATTCTGGTTGAAATATGAACTCTCAAATCTGGAAAACAGCATTTGGTTTTTATTTCCTTTTTGTGGAATGCACTCATGAATTTATAGTTGGGCTCTACCAGGAAAGAAATATAGTGTAGGAATTAATAGTCTCAGTGAAAATAATGGTATATGTCGTAGAAACAAGCCAAGAAATAAAATAATAATTTGAGTTGGTACCAATCCCATTTTGTTTTGCAACTCATTTGCAATATGTGGCATCTGGCAATCCGCCTCACCCTCTGAGCCTAGGGTTGTTCATTAAATGCATTTTGTAATGGTGCCCATTCAATCAGGGTTCTTACAAATAAATTGTAGAAATTGTTTTCTTGTTTACATTCTTCATGGTAAATGAAATAAAGAGCCTGGATTTTTTTTTTTTGGTTATCCAATCTAATTGAGATCTCTTGTCTAGCCACTAAGAGTTTTGAACATTACTAAATGTAGGTTCCTTTTCCATTTCAGGGAACACATAAGTAAAATTCTTAAACTACCACATAGCACAGCTGTAAACCCACTACAACATGTCACACCTACCCAAAAGAACGCATCTCTCGTCCTTTGGATGAATTTTAGAACAAAACATTTCTTCCAAATACTTCCTTTCCTCTCCTGTGTGTTTCAATGTACCAGTATGTCAGGACATTGCCAGATGGCTGTCTGTCTTCTAATGGGCCCCCAGTGAAGTTTTTAAACTCCTCTGCTAGACTGTAAGCTCGCTATGGGCAGGGAGCATATTTACCAACTACATGATATTGTACCCTCCCCTGCACTGAAGTGCACACAGTGAGTACTCAAATACCACTGATTTTTGGAATGGTGGACTTCTGACTAAACTTTGCCTTTTAGTGGTTTCTCCTACCTATGTTGTTTACCTCTTGTTACCAAGTTCTGACTGATGCTTCCTATGGGTACATTTTTATTATTCTATCTGTGCCACAGCTCTAAATAGATGGGTGGATTACTCTATCAAGAATGATATGTGGTCCATAATCAATCGTATTTACTGAGCACTTACTATGCGCAGAGCACTGTACTATAGGCTTGGGAGAGTACAATCCAACAGAGTAAACACATATGTTTCTGCCTGTAATGGGCTGATAGCTGAATCTCTTACCCAGTTCTTGCTTTCTGTCTTCAAAGCCATTCTTAAAAGGATGATGATGATGATGGTATTTATTAAGCACTCACTATGTGCCTAGCACTGTTCTAAGATGGAGTAGATACACGGTAATTGGGTTGTCCCATGTGGGGCGCGCAGTCTTAATCCCCATTTTACAGATGAGGTTAACTGAAGCACAGAGAAGTTAAGCGACTTGCCCAAGCTCACACAGCAGACAAGTGAGGGAGCCAGGATTAGAACCCACATCCTCTGACTCCCAAGCCCCCGACCACGCTGCGCTAAATCCCAGTAGGAATTCTGAGCCAAATTCTTACCACTTCCATATGGATAGAATGTTTAGTCTGCATTATCTTGAATAAAGGTGAGAGAATGAAGCCTTTCTCTCCACTTTCCCTCCCTAGTCACCGCAGTCAACTGGTAAAAGCATAATTGAACTGTCATGTTGGCAGATCCCTTCAATCAGATTGCAAGCTCCTTGAGGCAGGGGCTGTGTGTTTCACTTCAGATGTATGTTCCCAAATGTCTAGAACTGTGCTCCGTATATAAGCCCTTAACCAAAGCTGCTTCGATGAGGGAATAGAGCCGGAATCCACACTAGCACTGGCCACCCACGATATGATTTATCTACTTGAAAATGTGTTAAAGGAGCAGGTGAGGACATATACATATATATAAATATATTGCTTCTCAGTTCTTGAACATTCATTTTTGGCTCTTGGAAACAAGAGGATGTTCCAAATGAAAGCTTGTGAACTTTATGCAACATTCTTGAGTTAATTATAAAGCCTGTGAAAATCAGTGAGATAATGCATATAAAGTGATTTGACCTTCTTCGAGAAAGACAATATCAAAATCCATGGTTTTAATCCGTTTTAATTCTCAGAAGATAAGAATATTCAACCCAAGCCTAATCTTTGATATTTGAGTCTGTTTATTCTGAGCAAAATCTTACTTCCAGCCTGAAAGAAAAAATGCTGAGATCCTGTGGCCAAGCTGCAGCTTGTGAAGTATTAGGTGAAACACAAAGCGCCTTCTGGGTTTACGGTTTGATGAACTAAGTTTAAATTAATCAAACTCAATATTGGATAGAACAAGTAATTATTAAAATGAAGACAGGTACTTTTAAGGGGGAGAAAAAGGTGTATTCCCCAGGTGATTTTTTTTTCCCACTTAAAAATAGGAAAACTGTAGAAGGCATTTAATAAATATAATACAGCCAGGTGTGCTCATTTTCAGACTTAGCTGACCTTTTTGGAAAGCTTTCAGTGCAAAAAACAACACTTTCCCCTCAGCCCTGTACTCGTCTGCTCAACTGTATATATTTCCATTACCCTATTTATTTTGTTAATGAAATGTACATCGCCTTGATTCTATTTAGTTGCCATTGTTTTTACGAGATGTTCTTCCCCTTGACTCTATTTATTGCCATTGTTCTTGTCTGTCCGTCTCCCCCGATTAGACCGTAAGCCCGTCAAACGGCAGGGACTGTATCTGTTGCCGACTTGTTCATTCCAAGCGCTTAGTACAGTGCTCTGCACATAGTAAGCGCTCAATAAATACTATTGAATGAATGAATGAATGATTGATCTTATAGTTGAGTATTTTGCACATGTAATGTCAAGTTTAAACATTTCCTTCCAACCCTCTAGCTTTATATCATGTATTTACAATGCTGTACATTCCTGACATGATTGTGGTTGGCCGTTCTTTGTAACAAGTGTATAATTTCACAGAAGTGTCTTTTTTTTGGTGCTGGTTTTGTTGCCATTAGATCAAGCTCCTTTTTCTGTATTAAAATTTCTTGGATCCCCGAAAGCTCAATCTAATGTATAGATGATGCATTTGGGACAGACGGGGACTTATAAAATGGGGAAACATAATGAATTGGAAGCCGCATGTCTGCCATCTGTCCTTTCTTGCCATTGAAGAGGGGAATCCTGAATTAGCCTAGCCAACAGAGTGTTCTGACATGCATGTATCAGACAAAGAATGTTTTTAATTACAACTAGACCTTCCCATACATTCTAATCCCAAACCCAGAAGCCATTTCCATCTAGAAAGCCGATAGATCAATTGGAATTAAAATAAACCATGGGAGAATTTTGCCATCTCAGAGATGGTTAATCTAGTAGTACAGGTAAGAGATGAGAAACTACCCACTGAACAACTCTTCCAGACTCTTGGCTTTATGCTGGGAGACATGATGGGAGCTCAAATTGGAGCAAACTCTGAAAATTAGATTAAAAATTAAGGAGTCTATCATTGCTTCAAGTACTCCAAAAAGCTCTCCCCATGTGAGCTGTTTTTGGGTACACTCGTGAGCAGCTGTTCTCCATGTGGACTAAACCATTATGGTCACAGATACCTGGCCCATCGACCTAAGATCTGGCAAATAGATCAATACTAATAATAATGACTGTGGTACTTGTTAAGCACTTACTTTGGGCCGGTCACTGTTCTAAGCACTGGGATAGATAAAAGCTTTGGACTCAGCATCTTAATCCCCATTATATGGATGAGTAACTGAGGCACAGAGAAGTGAGATGACTTGTCCAAGGTCACACAGCGGAAAAGTGGCAGAGCTGGAATTAGAATCCAGGTCTTTCTGATTCCCATGACTGAGCTCTGTCCACTAAGCCATGCTGCTTATGGATTGGGGGCTGAAGTGGCCCAGGTATGGCTGGAATGGACTAGGTCCTGGACATATCCAGCCTTGAAGCTCTAGACAGTAAGCTAGTTGTGGGCAGGGAATGTGCCTACCCTCTCTGTTATATTGTACTTTCCCAAGAGCTTAATACAGTGCTCTGCACACAGGAAGAGCTAAAGAAATACAATTGAAGGATCATCCCCTAAAGGATCTTGTTTTACTTCTGCTCTTGTATTAGTCTAGGTTTCTTTCTGGTCCTGCCTGGAATATCCTGGGCTGGCAGTAAGGTGGGCATAGAACACAGGGTGGTCAAGGAGCGACTGTCTCCTAGGTATTCTGTGGATCTGATATGACTCAGGTCCAGATGATGGCAGTAAATCACTTTGAACAAGGTGGAGTTACCTCCATTTTAGGTTAAACTGGACCAGTTTCCAGGGCTATGGGAAAAGATTCTCTATATCTGGGCCTGTGGCATGTTTTAAGTTTGACAAGAAATCAAAGGCAAGAGTAAACATCATAGAAGTTAAGGTTTCATGCTTCTTGCCATGAGTGTGTTTCCTGGTTGAACTTCCATGGTGAAGTTATTCCACCTCAGTTCAAACTCAAAGACAAACTGTTCAGTAATCCCTAAAAAGTCATTCAGATGATGCACTGCTGAGGTTCTACATATTTCTGCCACCCATGACTTTGTAATGGAAGTGAAGTTGTCAGCTCTTGTCTTTTAGACAAGAAAGAGAAACATTGTAGCATAATGGTAAGTAATAGCATGGAGTCAGAGGACTTAGGTTCCAATTCCCTCTCTGCCACTTGTCTGTTGTGTGATCTTGGGCAAGTCATTTAACTTCTCTATGCCTCCAGTACCTTATCTGTAAAATGGGGATTAAAGCTGTGAGCCCATGTGGGATAGGCACTGTGTCCAATTTAATCATCATGTATTTATACCAGTCCTAAGACAGTCCCTGGCACATAGCACAAATAGCATTCAAAAAAAAAAAATCAGAGTCATGCCCCAAAGAGCATCTAAGGATAGATTAAATAAATTAGGACTCTCCAGTCTGCAAAAATGAAGGCTTTGAATGAACACCATAGACATTTACATAGCCATGACTGGTGGAGCTAAGGCTAAAATGAGAATTATTTTTACACAAATCCACCATCACCTTGATGAAATTGCAATATCTTTTTACATTTATAAGGGGTTATGGTGAATCTAGAAACTCATTACTGTGAGAATTTATCCAGGACACACTCATCCATGCAGCCTGCTGGTCATGGATCACCTACCTGAAGTGAAGCTTGGGCACATCTTACCACTTAGAAACCTCCAAGGACTTCTCATCTTCATTTCCATCAAGACGCACCATGTCATAACTGGCTTCAAGTATCTCCTCCGTCTTTTTCCATTTTACATATCGGCTCTCTTTATCCACAGAAATATAGCTCTGACTCCTCTTTCCTCCCAAACTCACCTAGTAACTACATCCCTCTCAATACTCCCACCTCCCTTACCTCACTCCCACTGTATCCCCAGCCTGGAATTTCTACTCTATCCAATATGCCAAACTACAGCTCTCTCCACCTTCAGTACTCTTTTGAGATATTACCTCATTCAGGCTACCTTCCCAAGAGTAATTTACCAGACCCTAGTAATGTCAGTGCAGTAGCTACCCATAGCATATATCGATCAATCCTATTTATTGAGTACTTACTATGTGCAGAGCACTGTACTAAGTTTTTGGAAGAGTACAATACACCAGAATTAGCAGACTTGGTTGCTACTCAAAATGGGCTTACAGTCTAGAAGGAGAGATGGACATGAATATGATTAAATAATTTGTAATATACAAGTTAAAGATTTGTACATAAGTGCTGAGGGGTTGAGGGTGGAGTGAATATCAAGTGTCCAGAGGTCACAGATCGAAGTTTACGGATGATGTAGAAGGGAGAGCAAGTCTGAGAAAAGAGGGATTAATTGGGGAAGGCCTCTTGGAGATATGACCTTAGTTATGCTGCTTCTCTTAGGCACTTATGTCAGTCCTATCGATCATGTTTGAGTGCTTATTGTGTTCAGAGCACAGTACTAAGTTCTGGACAGAGTACAATATAACATATATTCCCTGCCCACAATATCCATATGTATATTTGATTTGGATTTTCATTTTATCTATTTTGCTAATATAGTTGAACTATGCTCTTCATATGCTTTTTCTGAATAATTTTGGCCTGCCTCTCCTATTAGATGGTAAACTCTTTGAGGTTAGGGAAAATGTGTAGCTTCTTCTCTACTCGTCTCAAAACTGACTATGCTGCTGAGCATTTACTTGATGATTGATAGCGGAAAATATTGGTAGATTATAGAGGATTTTGGTTAATAAAAGGAGATAAACCTGGGCATCATTCATTCTATCATATTTATTGAGCGTTCAGTGTGTGCAGAGCACTGTACTAAGCCCTTATCACTAGTATTCAAAGAACACCCATTTGGGCAAATCACCTACTACTGTATAGGGCAGATCCCGACCTTAGAGGTGTTTAGAATGTATAGTATGGTTTGAACAACCCAAAAGCCCTTAAGTCCAAACATTTCTCTACTTTAAAACCAAATATATGTTCAATACAGTCCGTTTTAAAACTCAAAAGCAAAATTGACCCCAGATAAGGGACCCTGCTAAAAGTCCTTGTGTAAACTTCAAGTGTTGATTTGAATAGTATCGTAGTTGAATCAAGGAAATCAGGCCTCTCTAGACATTCTCCAATAGTATTCTTCAGCTCATCTATTTGATTTTCAGAAAGCCTCTTTTGGGGGGAGGAAACTTAGTTCTTGCCAAGCATTATACTGATCAATCAGTTATTTCCTTTAGTCTGCTCTTATGGGACCTTTTAGGGAAAGCAGCATGAGCTACTGGAAGGAGC
Organism: Ornithorhynchus anatinus; assembly: GCF_004115215.2. NCBI lineage: Eukaryota > Metazoa > Chordata > Mammalia > Monotremata > Ornithorhynchidae > Ornithorhynchus > Ornithorhynchus anatinus. Next base: position 33,891,988 of record NC_041745.1, read on the forward strand.
ATGAGACTGGGAGTCAGATGACCTAGGTTCTAATCCCGGATCTGCCATTTGCCTGCTGTTTGACCTTGGGCAAGTTACTTAAATCTTTGTGCCTGTTTCATTATCTGTATAATGTAGATTAAGTACATGTCCTCCTCCTACTTAGACTGTTAAGTCCCTGGGGTCAGGGAAATGTCTGAATTGATTGTATCTTCCCTAGAACTCAGTACAGAGCTTGGTGCCTAGGAAGAGCTTAACAATTATGGTGTCATCAGCATCATCTTCATCATTATCAGTATTATCATTGTTGTTGTTTTATGTCATTGTCAGTCCCCAACCAAAGCATTATTAGTTTGACATTTTCAGGTGTGATTTCTTAACTTTTATAAGTAACAACATACCCAAGATATCATCCTTGGATTAATATTAATACTACTAAACAGATTGAGAACATTCTCTTGATCAATTTTGTAAAATAAATGCATCTTTATACCTCGATGAATGAAAATAGAATACCTTTATGCGATGACATTAAGATGAAGTTGATTGATCTTCCCAGGTAAATTGTTTGCTAACAATTTAGCAGTCAGTATGCTAAAAGTCCTCATTAATCAATGAAATATATTTAGTTGGGATTGCCATTTAGAAGACAGTGTAGATATTGCAAATCGTCCCCACTTATTTAAACTCAAAAATATAGCTATTCCAACAATGGGTAGTTATTTGTGCAAAATACTCCTTGTAGTAATCACCTTTAACTTTTACAAAACCATTCTTAAAGCCAATAGAAAAAAATTGTTTCCTTCTCTAAAAGGATCTCTCAAACAACTAAACATAGAAAGTTTAAGCTACATATGGGGAAAGTTTTCCTTAAATAGTGTTTCCCAAGTGTCACATGGGGTTCCTTTTGGGTAGATCAGAATGGTCTCTGTCCCAAATGGGGCTCACAGTCTCAAGTGTGAGGGAGAACAATTATTTTAACCCCATTTTATAGGTGAGGAAGCTGTTATGTGACTGGCCTAAGGTCATACAGCAGATGTGGCAGAGATGGGGATTAGAATCCAGTTTTTGTGACTCCCAGGCTTATGCTCTTTCCAAGAGGCCATAATTTTGTAGACCTTGTCTAGTTGATCCCTGATTGTTCTGAACTTTAAAGAAACAAAAACCCACCTAGACCCAGTTAGAAGCAACAGACAGAAGTCAAAGAGCTCACACCTGCCCCGTGCTCTCTTCTTGAGGTTTCCAGAGAGAAGTTTGGAATCAGCCTAGATCTGGGACCCTTGAGTCAATCAATCAGTACAGTGCTCTGTACCAAACACTTGGGAGAGTATGATAGAATTGAAACATGTTCCCTGCTTTACCCACTGTGGTAACAGGAGCAGCAGGTCTTGCCAGCGAGGAGCTACTTCTTGCCAGGATCCCAAACTAGGGGAGAAGTCCAGAGAGCCCGCCAAGGAGCAGAGGTTTCTGTTGCTCCTGTTGCCCCGGAAACCCAAACCTATGGTGCTGATGGTTGGCAACAGCTGTGTTTCTCATCTTTCCCTCCATTCCAGGGTAGGAAGGAATCCCCCGAGTGTGTCCATGAGGGCGGATCGGTGTGAGTGTAGTTGCTGGAGAGGAGTGGATCTCGATGAGCCCAGGAAGGAGTTCTTCTGGGTGGAACGTTACACCTGCCTTTGCGATTTCTTAAAGGTCACGGGCCCTTCCTTTGAGAGCTAGAGCTATTTGTGCTAGCAAATGACTTCTCAGGTTGCAAAAGTGACAAAAGAAATCCTGAGGAGGCAGCAGCATCAGCGACCACTACCTTCCTGCCTATATTCTGAAGGCAACTCTGCCGGCTCTATTATTTCTGACCTTTTGTAGGCGTGAGCTAACACTTTGAGAACAGCTTCCTCCTAGCTTTAAAATGTTGTTCATCCTCAGGCAAATAGTCTAATAATGGCTACCTAGATCCCAAAGAGTTGTGAGTCCTTATAATCAAAAGGCTTTGAAGCCACCATTGAATTTGGACAATTAGTTGTAAATGGAAGCAGTGATGGGCCCGTGACAGCTTAATATTGGTGGACCCTTTTAAAATTGATTTCCCTTAAATTCAAGAAAATATTGAGTTTTGGAGCATTTGAGTCTTCTTTTAGTCTTCTAGGCTCTGATCGATAGAAACACATCTATGAGCTGTCTCCCACCATGAACTATTGGAAAAAACAGATTTATTTTTTTTTGTATCTGTGTTCCTCCACATGTTTTTTGGATAACACATGCTCAATCAGTGGTATTTATTAAGACCTTACTGTGTTCCGATCTCTATAGCAAGTGCTTGGGAGATTAAATAGACATGACCCCTGCCAGTCTAGCCAGGGAGATGGATATTAAGATACATTTCCAGCAAGGGAAAGCAATCTAATAGAAAAAAGTGTACCTACTGCTTTTATGGGACAGGTGTGGGTAAGTACCGAAGTGTTTGCTGGGACTCAATTACACAGGTAACATGGTAAGGAGGAAGGGTAGGATGGAAAAGATGAGAGAGTAGTTCAGGGAAGAACTCCTGGTGGAGTTGTACTTGAAGTCCAGCTTTGAAAATAGGAAGAGCAGTGGCTGGTTGGATGTGAAGGGGGAGGGAGTTCCAGGCTAAAGGGAGGGAGGAAGCCAGAGAGAATTTTTCAGTGTCAGCTGTCCAATCGCTTCCCCTGTGTCTCAGCCCACAGAGGAGGGAACATTGATGACATCCATGGTTTAAGGGAAGAGAAGCGGGTTTCTTCAGATGCAGTACACTCCATGTGAAGAACCTGAACCTTCCTCCCTCTAACTTGCAATTTATCTGAAAAAATAGTATTATTCTCATTATTGCTGCCATTTATTGATGAAAGACTACATGGATAGAGAACATAAGTACCAACTCTGTTGTATTGTACTCTTCTAAGCACTTAGTGCTAGACTGTGAGCTTGCTGTGGGCAGGGATTGTGTCTGATTATTGTTGTATCGTACTCGGTCAAGCACTTAGTACAGTGTTCTGCACATAGTAAGTACTCAATGAATATGAATGAATGCTCTGCACACAATAAGCACTCCGGAAGACCACTGATGGATAGATAATTATCTAAATTGAAGCGTGGCAGTGCCATGATATTTCAACTTGTGACAAGCTTGGGGGTGTGGGGTGTAATTTTGGCTGCACCCCAATCTCTCCCTGGTACCTAAATTTCGGACTTTTCCACACTCCCAGTCTTTGTCCTCACTGACCATTTGAGTGGCCAAATCTCCATGAACCAGGTCTGCCATTTTCAAGGCAGCTCGGGCTGACCTGGAAAAGGTTCATAAGTCTAGCACAAGCCCCCTTTCACTGGTGTGTGAGGAAGGCTGCCAGTATTGCAGCTGGTAATTAGAACTCAAGCATTCCAGGATTCTTGGTAGTTTTTCTTATGGCCACTCGTGTTGCTTTCTGGACACGGGGCCTTCTATGAAGTATACATAATGCTAAGAGAAAATGTCAGTGTGAAACTTAAAGAATATTCATTTTTGGTTTATCTGTGTAGCCTGGGCATCTTTATCCCATTAGAGTGTAACCTCCTTGTGAGCAGGAAACATGTCTCATTTCTCAAACTTCTCCATGTTCTTAATCTAAGTCAATTCCATTGAGTGAATCCTCAGTAAAATACAATTTTTTCCTATTATCCATCCTCAAGAAATCCACAGATCACCCCAAAATATACAATAATAATAATTGTGGTATTTAAACACGTACTATGTGCCAGGCTCTACATTAAGCACTGGGGTAGATACAAGTTACTCATCCTGGACACAGTCTCTGTCCCTCATGGAGATCACAGTCTTAATCCCCATTTTACAGATGAGATAACTGAGATGCAGAGAAGTGAAGTGACTTGCCCAAGGTCACACAGTGGACAAATGGTGGAGTTGGGATTAGTACCCAGGCCCTTCCGCCTCCCAGGCCCATAATCTATCCACGAGGTCACACTACGTATTTGCTTAAAGTACTGTTCAATTTTCTTCATAGAGGGTTATTGCTAGTGATATTCCTCTATTGTGGCAGTGGCTGAAAAACTCACTTCCACCCCGTGAACAGCCAAAAATGATTCTTTGCTGCGTTTCTCTATCCCAGTGGCTGTCAGGTGTTTTAAATCTGCTTCATGGTCTTACAATCATTCCGTAGTCCCTGCTGAAGGGGAGTCATCAGTCTCCTGATGCTATTCCCGCCAGACTGGTCTCTCTGCTGCTGTTGTCTACCAACAGTCCCCTGGTATCCCACATTGATTGAGATTGTACTCCAATGTGTCTTTCCAGTCCTTGTTCCACCCTCCCTGCTTCCACAAAACCCACTTCCATCACCATTCAGCAGCTGCCAGGGAATACCCCAAACCATCATTCTTTTCACCAGTCCTGTCCAGACGAGCTGCTTTTCAGTGAGAGTTACTTCGATGCGGCTGAGCTAACTCCCCTCAGGACCTCAACACCGTTTATCTTTATTTTAGTCTGTTCCTTGAGCTGCTGTTGCCGAACTCCAACGTTCACCGTTCTAGAGCTTATACATTACTGGAGAGAGGTGAAAGGCCTAACGAAGAGAAAAATAACCCATGTTTCTTTCTCTCTCAAAACCAGTTATGAACTCTTTTCCATTATAAATCAGAACTCACAAAAAAAAGTGTGTGTTTCCACAATTTAAGAACATCAAATAGCAAATTTAAAGCTGATATTTGGCCTTAAACAGGCTTCCTGAATGGACATAGTTTTTTTTTTTTTAATTCTTGAGATTTAGCTTGTGATAAAATGTGTATAAATTGATTGTGTTGGAAGGATAATGGTCTGGTACATAAGTAATTGCTAAAAGTTAACTAATTTAGAGTTCTTCAGCAAAGAAGAAATAGCTGCAGGCGGTGAAAAATGGCTTCATCCAGTTCTATCTCACACAGATGATTATTTCCAGAAACAAATGAACTCCTATTTATTGGCAGTAATACATGGGCCCATAGTGATGACTGGGGCAAAAGTAACTGTGATTAATTTGTCCTCAGCAAAAATTGAGTCCACATAAGGAAAAACAATCCCTTGAAATTCTCTTCAAACACATTCATTAAGCTAGTTGGGGCCACCAGAGTGTTTCAGCTATTGTTCCATCACATTTCACAGCCATCTCCTCAGCAGTCTCCCACAGCCCTCTAAAATCCGATATCTTCAACTGTTCACTCTGAGGGCTCCTTCTCCTCTGCTTTCAAACATGCCCGTGTTTTCCCTATAAGTTAAGGTAACCCTGTCTGGACTCCAGTCCACCCTTTAGTTGCTATTCAGATGGGTTATATAAAACTTCCCCCTCTACTTACCCTCTTCTGGCTTCCTTTTTTGACTCTTACAATCAGTTTTTTGTCCCCTTCATTCTACTGAGACTGCTCTCTCCAAGGTTACCAGTGACCAATGGCCATGCCAACTCTAACAAACTCCACTCTGTCCTAATCCTCCTTTATCTCTCAAACCTGTGGACAACTTCCTTCTCTTGGGAACACTATGTAACCATAGTTAGAATGACATAGCTTTCTTGTAGTCTCGTAGCTTTCTTGTGTCTTGTAGATTTCTGGCCATGCCTGGCTTCACTACTAATCAGCATTATCCTTGAGACAGACACACACGCTCTTGCTCTCTCTCGCTCTCATTCAACAAGCATATTCAGTCTGTTACCACATCCTGTTGGTTCTGTCTTCACAACATCACTAGAATCCTCTCCATCCAAAGTGCTACTTCACTGATCTGAGCTCTCATCATATCCCTTTCGACAACTGAATCAGCCTCCTCTATGACCTCCCTGCGTCCTGTCTTCTCTCTGGTATGTGCTTCATTCTGCTAACCAGATCAGTTTTCTAAAAAACTACTTATCCACACCTCTGTTCGCCTCAGAAACTTCCTTTAGTTGCCCATCTATCTCCTCATCAAACAAAAATACCTTACCAACAGTTTTAAGGCATTCAGTCAGCTCTCCCCTTCCTACTTTATCTTGCTGATCCCCTACTGTAACTCAACCTGTAACCTTTCCTCTTCTGTTGCCAACCTACTCACCGTACCTAACTCTTGGCTTTCCTGCTACTGATACGTTACACATACCTTCTCTTTACCTGGAACTTCCTCCCCATTCTTTACCACTCGGAAAACTCTGCCTATCCTTTCTGTGCAGAGCCCTGTATTGAGCCTTGGGAGAGCACAATAATAATAATAATTATGGTATTTAAGTGCTTACTATGTGCCAGGCACTGTACTAAGCATTGGGTTGGACACAGTTCCTGTCCCACATGGTGCTCCCAGTCTCAATCCCCATTTTACAGATAAGGTAACTGAGGCTCAGAGAAGTGATTTGCCCAAGGTCACATAGACAAGTGGTGAAGCCAGGATTAAAACCCATGACCATCTGACTCCCAGGCCTGTGGTCTATCCATTACACCATGCTGTTTCTCTACAGTACAATAGAGTGGGTAGACCTCATTCCCATCTTCAAGGATCTTACAATCCAGTTGGGGAGACAGACAGACAATGAATGATAATTGGGGAGGATTCAGAGGATTAGGATACGTGACTAAATGCTGTGGGGCTGGAGGTGGGGTGGGTGTCTCTGTGTTTAATAATAATAATGTTGGTATATATTAAGCGCTTACTATGTGCAGAGCACTGTTCTAAGCACTGGGGTAGATACAGGGTAATCAGGTTGTCCCACATGAGGGTCACAGTTATTCCCCATTTTACAGATGAGGTAACTGAGGCACAGAGAAGTTAAGTGACTTGCCCACAGTCACACAGCTGACAAGTGGCAGAGCCAGAATTCAAACCCATGACCTCTGACTCCTAAGCCCAGGCTCTTTCCACTGAGCCACACTGCTTCTGCTTTAGGGGGTATGGAGCCAAAGGGCTTAAGTGACACAGAAGGAGAGAAGAACAAGGTGGGGAGAGGCCAGAGGTAGTCAAGGAAGGCAACTTCAAGGAGATGCGATTTCACTGCTAGACTTCACTTTTCCCAATGCCTCAGAAAGTGTTTTAATTTAATGTGAGAATAAATAAATGATTTAAATGTGTGCATTAAATTTCTGCTCCGGAGTGGCATCAGGGTTTCAGATGAAGTCATACAGCAATTAGGGAATATGTCTGCTAACTCTGTTGTAATGTACTCTCCCAAGTGCTTAGTACAGTGCTCTGTACATAGTAAGCCCTCAATAAATATGACTGAACAATTGGGCTGTTGGGATTCCACGATAAGAGACTGACAGGATGATAGCAATTGCACCAGGGATTGCTCTCCGGACGATCTACGATTGGATAGTCTGGCCAAGTGCTGTATCCAGTAAACTCATCACTGAAGAAAAATCAGTTTGTGCCTACATATTGTGAGAAAGAGATTATCAGATACACCTAAGCTCATGGATATACTCATACCGTTGATTGCCTCACCCTTGTGTTCACAAAGCTCTGCGTGCATTCAGTGTTATAATTATACAAATGGCTTCACAGGGGTGGGGAAATGACCCGATAACATTAGGAGCAAACATAGCTCTAAAGACCATCTTTGTGGATAAATATAAAGAAGGTCTCATATCTGGACTGCAGCAGATGTTAGTGAAATGCACACACTTCTTAATTGGCTTTATTGCTAGCTTCATTATTCCTTTTTATCCTTCAAAGGACACCATACTTGTTGGTGGGGCACAACTGCTGCAGGTGAGCAAGAAATGTGAACCCTTCCTATCCTTCAGAGCTGTGGATTCACTGATCTACATCACACTATAACCCCCAGTTATCCTAAATGAGTTACTCAAATGGTCACTAGGGAGTCTTCTGTGTATACAACTTCCCTCGGGCAATCTGAACCACCTAAAGCCAATCCCACTGCTAACATCTTTTTCAGGCTCTCCATTTTCCTATCATTTTGTCTCTTAGATATCCATCATGCAGTGTCCTAGCTTGAGGACTATTTTGTGGATCTCAGAGAAAGTGGATATTTTCCAATCATCAGTTTCTTTTGACCTGCCATTAACAAGGCATTTAGCGTTCAAGAAAATTTCCATAGTGTCATGTCACATCATGCCGCATGACTGTGAGTGGCCCAGAAGCCGGTAAAGCATGATGGGAAACTGAAGAGCTACAAGGTTTCATTTCCTGAGTTGGTAGAAATGAAAAAAGTTTCCCTTTCTCGCCTGTGAAGTGTGACCTACTTGGATAATGGCTGATGTGTTTCCATCTTGTCAGCTCTAGACCACACATAATAATAATAATGTTGGTATTTGTTAAGTGCTTACTATGTGCAGAGCACTGTTCTAAGCGCTGGGGGTAGATACAGGGTAATCAGGTTGTCCCACGTGAAGCTCACGGTCTTAATCCCCATTTTCCAGATGAGGTAACTGAGGCATAGAGAAGTTAAGTGACTCGCCCATGGTCACAGAGCTGACAAGTGGCAGAGCTGGGATTTGAACCCATGACCTCTGACTCCCAAGCCTGGGTCTTTCCACTGAGCCACGCTGCTTCCCATATCATATCAGTTACTAACTTGCAGCCTTCTCTAATGTTTTGCAATTTTGCCTAAATTCTTGAGATAGATAGATACAGCTCTGCCACTTGTCAGCTGTGTGACAGTGGGCAAGTCACTTCACTTCTCTGGGCCTCAGTTACCTCATCTGGAAAATGGAGATGAAGACTGTGAGCTTCACATAGGACAGGCTGATGACCCTGTATCTACCCCAGCGCTTAGAATAGTGCTCTGTACATAGTAAGTGCTTAACAAATACCAACATTATTATTGTATATACTATAACTGTCAACTGGGTAGGACATGTGAGTAGAGGGGATGGCAGCAGGATCTATATATATATATTTTCTGGAAATAATAATAATGATAATTGTGGCATGGTTAGGTGTACTACATGCCAAATAATGTGCTAAGTACTGGGGTATCTGGAGGATATACCAGACACAGTCCCTATCCCATATTGAGCTTAGATTCTACGAGGGAGAGAGAATGACATTTCGTCCCCATTTTACAGATGAGGAAACAAGCACAAAGTTAAGTGACTTGCCAGAGGTTACAGCAGGCGAGTGGCAGAGCTGTGATTAGAACCCAGTTGTCCTGAATCCCAATCCTATGCCTTAGTAAGACCTAACCAGCTGTTCTCTCGTATGTAAACTGAGAAAGGGTGGAAGACTCACTGAAGCAAAATCACCAACATCACAGCAGTGCAAGTGGTTGATAGCCAGAGAAGACAGGTTAATGTCAGAAATAGTGACATACAGAGCATGAGCTTTGAGAAAATTATGATGCAGGATGGAGAAATGGAAACCCAGCCTGGCATGATGTATTACAAAATGAAAGCCTGTTGGCTTTGCCCAGCTTGGTATTTGAGTGGTTATTTCTGCGGAACGGAGAGTACATAGACACGATCACTGCCATCAAAGAGTTTACAGTCAAGTGGCACCATACATTCCAAGTGCTTAGTACAGTGCTTTGCACACAGTAAGTGCTCAATAAATATAATTGAATGAATGAATGAATGAATACTAGTAGTGCTCTACTCCGAAGTGAAAATGGCTGAAAATCAACTCCCAGCAGGATCCCCGGATTCTCCTTTTCCTCCCTACCCCGGTCAGCCAACCAATCTATCAATCTGTAGTATTTATTGTGTACTTACTGAGGGATTGTAAGTCAATTTAAGAAAACCTAGAAGAGTTGGGATTTCAGAAGGGCTTTGAAGATGGATAGAACTGAGTTCTGTTAAATTTGAAAGAGGAGGGAGTGCTCAATAAACATTCATCAAGGGGGTGGTAAAAGAAAATTCATTTGCAAAGGAAATTGCCCACCACCAATAGGTAACTCATTTAAATTTATTCAACTCTTCATTTCCCATCATGCCGGTGAAAGAGATTACCCTGGATAAATGAAATCCACAGATATCCCCCCTCCCTGCAAGTTAGGTTAGCCCTTAATTTCAAGCTTCTTTTAATCAATCAATGGTATACACTGAGCACTTATTGTGTACAGAGCACTAAGTGCTTGGAAAAGTACAAGACAACAGAGTTGGTAGACACATTCCTTGCCAAAAACAAATTTACAGTTTATAGGGAGAACCACCCAATTTCTCCCAAGAGTGTCCAGTAATCAGTGTTTGGTGAAGGGATAATATCTAGAAAGAGTGGTTCATCATAAAAGTCACCTTATTAGTGGTGAGATCCCATCCGTAATAATAATAACGATATTTGTTAAGCATTTACTTTGTGCTAGGCACTGTTCTAAGTGCTGGGGTGGATACCCACAAACCAGGTTGAACACGGTCCCCAACCCACATAGGGCTCACAGTCTTAATTCCCATTTTCCAGATGAGGGAACAGAGGCACACAGAAATGAAGTGACTTGCCCAAGGTCATAGAGCAGACAAGCCAGGATTAGAACCCATGAGCTTCCGATTCCCAAGCCTGTGCTCTATGCAGTAGGCCATGCTGCTTTTCAGTAATAATAATTGTATTTGTTAAGTGTGCCAAGCACTGTTCTCACCACTGGGGTTGATACAAGGTAAGCAGGTTGTTGCCCATGGGGCTCACGGTCTTAATCCCCATTTTACAGATGAGGTGACTGAGACACAGAGAAGTCAAGTGACTTGCTCAAGGTCACACGGCAGACTAATGGCACAAGCAGGATTAGAACCCACATTATCTGACTCCCAGGCCCGTGCTCTTTCCACCAAGCCTCGCTTGAGTGTGGCTGAAAAGATCAGTGCCTGACTAACACCACATCCCACTGTGTCCATGTAAAGATGGTTCTTTGCCAGACGTTATGTTGAAGCCTCAACAACACTTTTCAGACATGCTTTTGGCCTCCTAATCTCCCTTCCAGGATAGATGATGTGGTGTAATGTCCCCACCATCCACTGCCACATCACGAGACGGTGATTTATCAGGTCTTTAAAATATATGTTCTGCCCCATTTCAGCTCATGATACAGCTAGGCAGTTTGGTAAACTCCATTCTCTTTGCATGTCCTTCCCAGAAAATCTCTCTTGCTCTGAGGTAACTGCACTCCGGGGCCTCATTTGAGTTGCAAAATGACCAAATTTAGGAGAGTAAAATAATTGATGCTGATGGACTTTTTAATCTGTCGTGTATGGCTGAATTGGCCCTGAGGTTCAATTTTAATTTTTTTTGTTTTGTTTCTCTTGTCTCTTTTTGTCTTGGCTACTGCCAATCAATGGTGCAGACCTGGCCAGAGGCAGGAGATGTTTTATAAATAGGAGGAGTTTGTGTAAGATGGGATAGCATGTCTCTCCCTTCTGCAAAATGTGCGAGCTGTAGGAGGGAGTTCACGTTGCATTCACTTGAGCTGATGTGTTTGTATGTTGGAAAGAGCCTAAAGCCGCTATTTTGCCAAAGTAATGAGGGTGTGTGGGTATGGAATGTTTAAACCTTAGGAAGGTCCGGCGCTCGGGTGATGGTAAGACCATTTCTTTATTTTCAGACATAGGACAGAGAAAGTTTGTGCTTGTGGTAATAACAAGCCTGCCGTGTAATAGGGTAACATCGCTGTGATTCTTGTGTGTCCTTATGTTTACTGTTTGAGCATCCAGTTCAAAGCCAGGAAAAGGCATCTTCAAGGCATTGCACAGGAGGGAACAGAAAGATCATGAGTATTTCTCATCCTTGTCAGTTGGAACACAGCACCTATTTGTCTTGAGCATAAAATTCACTCAAAGTAGCATATTCTAGGTTTCCTTCCTCAGCGGTGGAGTTCATCATCGGTAGACACAAAGCCAGAATTCTGGTTTCCAAATGACGTGACTGTAACTAAGGAAAGAGTGCAGAGTCCGAAAGCACTTAGTACAGTGCTCTGCACACAGTAAGTGCTCGATAAATACAATTGAATGAATGACTCAGTCCATTTTGTGGCATGTTCTAGCCTGATAGCTTCTGTGGGCAGGGAACTTATCTACTGACTCTGTTAGATCGGGCACTCAAGAGCTTGGTAGAGTGCTCCGCACACAGTAAGAGCTCAATAATACGATTGATTGATTTACTGGTCAGGTTAGAATGTTGCTAAACCTGTTCCATTTTACTCACAGTTGGACTGATCTTTTCAGTTAGGCCTGACTATCCCTCAAATGTTTGGTTGAAATGTCATCTTCATTAGCATCATCACTGAAAGTTTTAAAAGACACTTATGTGGAAGGTGATAATGTAAAGCCGGTTAAACAGAGAGGGCCTCTAGGAATTTGGAATCAATGACAGACAACACTGATGTGGATGTATAATCAAATGAAGGATCAGTAAACAAATCCTCCCTTACAGTCAACCATAACTGCATATCAGAAAACCACATGAGGAATTTAATTACCTGCTAATCTGCTGTTTAATTTCTTTTTTCTGGTTATCAGAGGGTGAGCAATTTATAAATACACACCCCTGGGGCAATGGATGTAAATTGTTCTTCTCTTTATGAGTATCTAGATGCAACTGTGGCCACTTTTTTATGGTATCTAAGTGCTTACTTACTATGTGTCACCAGTTTCTCTAAGCGCTGGGGTAGATACAAGTTAATCATCATGGCAAATTTAGGCAAATTTGATGGTATTGATGCCTGACTACTTGTTTTGTTTTGCTGTCTGTCTCCCCCTTTAAGACTGTGAGCCTGTTGTTGGGCAGGGATTGTCTCTGTTGCTGAATTTTTCATTCCAAGCCCTTAATACAGTGCTCTGCACATAATAAACACTTAATAAATGCGATTAAATGAATGAATAGTCCCTGCCCCACATGCTGCTCAGAGTTGATGTAGGAAGGTGATCAGGTATTGACTCCCCATTTTGCAGTTGAGAAAACTGAGGCACAGAGAAGTTGTGTCCAAGGTCACAGGGGAGGCAAGTGGTGGAGTCAGGATTAGAATCCAGGTCCTCTGACTCATCTCCTTGAATGAGCTGATATTTCCTTCCTTGGCGACAATACCTCACTGTCCCCACCCACTGCTTCAAGAGTGCTGGCTTTTGTGTGTTTTCGAGCTACCATTTTCAAGCTTCACCTGCCTAATGTGGTGTAGCCTTTGGCGAGTACCAATTCTATGTTGTTCTCACCACATCCTTCTGGCACAGTGAACTGGTGTCCCCTCTCACCCTTCCACATTCCAGATGGAAGAGTTCCAATCAAGCATAGAATCCATTCAGGCTCATTTGAGTGTTTACTGTGTGCAGAACACTGTACTAAGCGCTTGGGAGAGTATAGTGCCACAATAAACAGTTACGTTTCTTGCCCACAACGAGCTTACTATCTAGCATGTTGAGTCAAGGGACTGTTCCGACAACCAAGGGATATAATTATTTTCTTTCGAGGGCACCTCCAGTAAAATAAACTGAGTTGTAAAAACCAAGTATGAAACTTTTCTCTTTTCAAAAAGTTATAACTTTCTTCTTACTTTCTGATCATTCAGGCCCATTACGGGGCACAGCGTGGAGCAAGAGCTATTTCTCTCTTATTTCCTCCCTTTCTCCTCTCCCTTCCCAGCCACCGCCACCTCCAGTGGGGAGACAGTCAGCTTCTCCTGGCCTGACTATTCTTTTTTTGTTTTGTTTTAGGTGAGACATTAAATATCTCCTTTGTTGACTTGAAAATTGCAGCTACTTAAGAATCATCAAGCTATGCAAGCATAGGAGCATGTGATCCCATAAAGCACAAAGACTTGACCCCAGTTTCTGGTTTTTCCCTTATCTGTTCACTAATGTCTCTGTAATCCATGATAGACAGCTCTATCGTGTGAGGAGAGAAGGCTGCTTATCCTTCAGCTGCGGTTACTGCTTCTCCTAGGCCGAAAGAGCATAATATTGCCTGAAAGTCAGAGACCATAGCTTCTAATCCCAGCTCTGCCACTTTGCTGTGTGACCTTGGGCAAGTCATTTAACTTCTCTGTTGCCTCAGTTATCTCATCTATAAAATGGGGATTAAGCCTGTGAGCCCTATGTGGGATGAGGAGTACTTCCAACCCAATTCTCTTCTACCTACCCCAATGCTTAGTAAAGTGCCTGGTAAATGCAGCATGGCTCAGTAGAAAGAGCAAGGGTTTGGGAGTCAGAGGTCATGGGTTTTAATCCCGGCTCCGCCGTTTGTCAGCTGTGTGTCTTTGGGCAAGTAACCTAACTTCTCTGTCCCTCAGTTCCCTCATCTGTAAAATGGGGATTAAGACTGTGAGCCCCACGAGGGACAACCTGATCACCTTGTATCCCCCCAGAGCTTAGAACAGTGCTTTGCACATAGAAAGGTGCTTGGCAGATAGTACCCAAATACCATAATTTTCGACTTGACTAATATCCCCAGGTCAGTGCCTGTTACTAGGCTCAGAAGTCAGTAACACTGAGTAAACACTCAGTAAACACTTAAGAAATACCATCATTATTATTATTACATAGTAAGCGCTTAACAAATAGCATAAAAACAACAACAAAAAAACTTCAAGCAGGCATTCATCACCTTGGCTGTTGAAACTGCTGTGTCCACCTGAAGCTTGTGTGCCTTATGCAGTGAAAATATGGACGTTTTTGACTCTGCGTTGTAGGCCTCTCCTGTTACTCCCATCTCGTTCCAATTAAAGGGGAGAGGGATGCAACACTGTGGAGTGACTTGAGAAATCAGGCTGCGTGGCTTAGTGGAAAGAGCACTGGTTTGGGAGTCAGGGGCCATGGGTTCTAATCCCGGCTCCCCCACTTGTCAGCTGTGTGACTTCGGACAAGTCGCTTAACATCTCTGGGCTTGTTACCTCATCTGTAAAATGGGGATGAAAACTGTGAGCCCCACATGGGACAACCTGATGACCTGTATCTACCCCAGAGCTTAGAACAGTGCTTGGCACATAGAAAGTGCTTAACAAATACTATTATTATTATTATTCTTTGTTTAACTGCTAAGTGATTTATGAAAGAGAGCAAAAAATGGGTCTTGGAGATTTTTATTCTGCCAAGTAGTCCATTTCACAGAGCAGCATGGTGTAGTGGATAGAACAGGGGCCTGGGAGTCATAAGGTCATGGGTTCTACTTCTGGCTCCACCACTTGTCTGCTGTGTGACCTTGGGCAAGTCACTTCACTTCTCTGGGCTTCAGTTAAATCATCTGTTAAAAAATAAAATTGGGGATTAAAAGTGTGAGCCCAGTGTGGAACAGGGACTCTGTCCAACCTGATTAACTCATATCCACCCCAGTGCTTAGAACAGTGCTTGGCACACAGTAAGTGCTAACAAGTACTTTAATTATTATGCACTGTGTGGCAGTTGTTGGGAAAGAAAATTTGGGAAATCGCTAATGATTAAGCTGGAAGTGTTTGGTGGTTTCTTTATGGTGCTTTTATCGGTAGCTGGCAGCTAGTAAAAATAAAAGGGACACACACACACGCACTATTTACTAGCGTTGCACTGCAGATTAGTGGTTTCACTCCTGCCTTATTCATTGTAAATGCCCTCACACACAGAGACGGGAAGAGATAGATCCATGTTTTCTGTTGGCCTCTTGAGGTTCAAGCAACTCAAAATTTCACTTGGTAGAGAAAACACTTCAGGTTTAATGTCAGCGTGAAAGATGGATACAGAAGATGGGGGTCAGATGGCTCATGGGTAGCATTCACCTCAAAATAATGTTATTTTAGGTTTCTAGGAACTCTACAAAGTCTATTGATGTTGTCTTTCTAACTTTTACTCAGTAAGCTCTAATGCTTAAATTAATCTTGGCCTTGCATATTTTGATTTTCTCTGAACTATAAAGAGATGGCATGAATATGGTCTCTTTTCTCCATGTGAAGTCCTCCAGAGCTCTGAAAAATAACTGCTGTCCTCTCCCAAACCCAAAGCCTAATTTTTCCTGAGGACAAATGAGCACTCGCCTTTTTATCCAGGTCTCAAGCAATAAAATGGAATTGGGGGATGAAAGGATGGAGGAGAAGAAAAATAGAGATGAGAAAAATTAGAAGAAAAAGCAGTAAGAGAAAAATGTCTAAGGGAGAAGTCAATAGACACTAGGGCTATTAGGAGCAGAGCCCATTTGACAAATGCAAAACATAATGGGGGCATTAGCATATGGATGAGGATTTCAGGGGGAAATTGAGAGCTAATGAAAAGAGAATCTAAATGAATTAACTCCTTCAGCTCAAGTGAGAAATATAACTACAGTTATGTGATTGACTCCACCGAGACCAGCTTAAATAACAGATGCAGACTGGTAAGATGTCCATTTTTATCGCAGACAGCCTGGTTTATGCAGCTCAGAAGGGATGCCTTTGTGTAGACCTACCGTAGAGAGGAACCCCTAGGCTCAGAAGTCATAGTGGGAGGGTTGGTGGACGGGGGGGTGAGGATAGAGGGTAGGGATCCCCTTGGAAAAATGCTGTGGGTTTAGGTCCCCTCTGATGGATTTATACCATATGTGGCATAGAAAGCCTCTGTCAATTGCCTGCCCCACGGAGCTCACGGTACATCCCATGCAGCACCATGTAGTGAATAGAGCATGGGCCTGGGAGTCAGAAGGATTTGGGTTCTAATTCGGGCTCTGCCATTTGTCTGCAGTGTGACCCTGGACAAGTCACTTAACTTCCCTGTGTCTGTTACCTCACCTGTCAAATGGAGATTAAGACTGTAAACCCCAATGGGACAGGGACTGTGTCCAACCTGGTTTGCTTGTACCTACCCCACGGCTCAGTACAATGCCTGGTACATAGTAAGTGCATAATAATAATAATGGTATTTGTTAAGTGCTTACTATGTGCCAAGCACTGTTCTAAGCGCTGGGGGGATGCAAGGTCATCAGGTTGTCCCACATGGGGCTCTCAGTCTTAATCCCCATTTTACAGATGAGGTAACTGAGGCCCAGAGAACTTAAGTGACTTGCCCAAAGTCACACAGCTGATAAGTGGCGGAGCCGGGATTAGAACCCATGGCTCCCAAGCCCGGACTCTTTCCCCTGAGCCACACTGCAAAGGCCATTATTATTATACATCTAACAATGAGAAGCAACATGGCCTAGGAGCAAGATCACAGGCTTGGGAATCAGAAGATGTGAATTCTAATCCCGGCTCCACCACTTGTCTGCTGTTTGACCTTGAGCAAGTCACTTCACTTCTCTGTGACTCAGTTCCCTCATCTTTAAAATGGGGATTAGGACTGTGAGCCCCATGTGGGACAGGGACCGTGTCCAACCTGATTACCATGTATCTACCCCAGCCCTTAGAAAGGTGCTTGGCAAATAGTACCCAAATACCATAATTTTCAACTTGACTAATATCCCCAGGTCAGTGGCTGTTTTTCCAACAAAGCTGAGCTGGAGCTGAGGTCAGTGGGCAGCAGAATCAATCCCTTTTATCAAACTGGAGAAGCAGTGCACTGTCCCAACTGCATAAATATGCCCTCTGCTATAATAACCGGAATTAATCCTCCACCTCTGATGGCTTAAAGAGCCTCAGTCAGGCTCAGTGTTAGACTAGAAGTGATTAGGGATGGGCATGGCAATAATAATAATTATGGACATTGTTATGCACTTACTATGTGCCAAACCCTCTGTGTAGTTCTGGGATAGATCAAGATCATCAGACCAGATGCAAACTCTGACCCTCGAGTGGGGCTCAGACTAAGCGGGAGGGAGAACCGGTGTTTTCTCTCCATTTTACGCATGAGGAGACTGAAGTACAGGGACCTTAAATGACTGGCCCAAAGTGATACAGATGGCAGGTTGCAGAGCCAGGATTAGAATCAGTTTCTCCCGACTCTTCTGACTAGGCCACACTGTTTGTCTGAAGTGACAGACTGATGGATGAAAGAGAAGGATGATATTCATTCATTCAGTCAGTCATATTTATTGAGCCATTGCTGTGTGCAGATCATTGTACTAAGCGCTTGGGAGAGTACAATAAAACAAACAGGCAATTCCCTCTTGAAATTCCTAAAGAGAGAGTCCCTATGGGGAGAAGAGAGATACACATACAGGGTTTCCTTTGATATTCGAAGAAACCCCTATTGATGATAAGGTACTATCCACACATACAATGATGTCCGCAACAGCAGATCTCCACATGTGTGCATGTGAAAATGCCACACGGTTGAGTATTTGCCTGTAGAAGCTTCCCATTTTTCAATCTGCCTCTCCCAGTGCTTCCTAAGCGTCTTTGCTATAGAAGAGCAACTCCATTCTTTATTAACATACACTGAGCAGGTCAGCTTGCTTGTCCAATGGGCATGGATTGAGACCTTTTAAATGGCGATTCACCTTTCCCTTTCATATATGCCCTATTTCAACTCTCCCTTCCACTACTTCTTTGGAAAAATTATTTTTATCCTGCTACAATCCATTTTCTTCACGTGTCCTATCCAGCAAAGCCAAGTTGCAAAGAACATTTCTTGAAACCTGGTAAGGTGACTGTACTCCAGGACCTCAGCGTGGTCAGCCAGTCCCGGCATTTGCTGCTGAGTGTGGTCATAGCTTGCATTAGTGGAAATGCCTGAGAAATCAGACGTGCCTTTGCTGAGAAGTCTAGGGCTTGAATGCACCATTTCAGCTTTGTAAACCCTTGCTGTGGTGTGAAGCTTGATGCGCTATTATCATAAAGTAACCTCAGACCTTTGATTAGTTTCTCAGACCAGCAATCTCTGCTTAATAATTGCAAAAGCTGTCATAATAATAATACTACTTGTGGTATTTGTTAAGCGCTTACTCTGTGCCGGACACTAAATGCTGGTGTAAATACAAGGTAATCAAGTTGGACGCAGTTCGGGTCCCACATGGGGCTCACAGCCTTAATCCTCATTCTGCAGATGAGGTAACCGAGGCCCAGAGAAGTTGTGATTTGTCCAAGGTCACACAGCAGACAAATGGTGGAGCCAGGATTAGAACCCAGGTCCTTCCGACTCCCAGGCCTGTGTTCTATCCACTAGGCCATGCAGCTTCTCTAGTATGGTGCCAGTTCTTTTCTAAGAGTTAAAATACCAAATCAGTCAATCAGTGACATTTTATGAGCCCTTATGTTATGCAGAACACTATACTCAGCACTCAAAAAAGTATCGTCCTACCGTTGTCATGCTACAAAGATTGTAATTGCTGCAATTTAGTCTGAGACCACATTGACGTTGGAGGAAGTGCATATTTTCATCAGTACCTTGTTCAAGGAGCTTTTGGCTGGGATCTCCCCAGCGTCGGAGAAAAGTAAAATGCCGTGATAATTTTCATGGCCCCCTCTCTATTCTTGAAATGGGCATTGAAATGGAATCTCCGAAGCTCTGTGGCCTTTTTTCAGTGTCCTGATATTAAGATTGACCACATATGATGTGGGCATAAGGGTCTTTCTTGCTCGTAGGTTTCTGCAGGTCCCAGTAAATTCCCCTGGAAGTATTCTACTTCCAAGATTTTGACCTCCAAAAAAGCATTCAATATAGATGATCTGCACTGCTGGCATTTTTACAAGAATAGAACTGTGGAGTTTTGGAACAAATGAACTACAGCCCTGTCATCATTCATCTTAGAACTGAAATCTTGAGAATTAGAAAATATCACTAAGACTTTTCCCATCATTCCACATGTCCCGTAGAGGTTGTGTAAGGTCTTTGAATATCTGGAGTGGAACATAAAAACCCCTTGTTAACCACATCACAAAATATCTAAAATGTTGAAATGACTCCCCAGTAAAAAAGTTAAATATCAGAGTTTTTTTAAAAAAAATTTTATCTTCTATTCAGAAAGGTAACAGACTATATTATACCATATTTGTGAGTGACACTCAGCTGGGAGAAAAGAGAGATCTCATTAGTGTTCTAACTGATAAATTTTGATTTTACTAATAGAACCAGCAGTAGGCCAGCTGCTATACATTACTTGCTTGGGTGTATCCATGTAATATTTGTAGAACATTTCTATGGTGTGTTTCTGTGATTTGTACTAGATGCTTTCTTGGAGTCTTGTAACAGTAGAGAGTATTTTGATAATATGGTATGCCTTACCTCAATCATTTTTATTGAGTGCTTACTGTTTGCAAAGTTCAATACTAAGCACTTGGGAAAGTACAGTATAATACATTATATACAGGGTAGAAGTGATCCCTGCTTCAAGGAGGTTACAATCTAGGGTATAACCCCAATTTAATCTACAGCGTAAATTGGAAGAAATATGAAAGTAGGCATTCTTCCACCTTTTTGGGGCCCAAATATTATCTTTTTTGAACTGGGAAATGGAATGCCATAAGGAACGCCAACAAGAGTTTCTAACAACATTCTATCAAAGGTATTTATTGAGCACTTGCTGTGTGCAGAGCCGTGTACAAGCTGCTTAGGAGAGTACAGTACAATAGAGTAGACAGACACGTCCGGTGCCCTCCATGTAGTTTACAGTCTATTTACAAAGCACTGGTCCTAGAGTAGAGCATATTCTACCTCATAATCTCTCACTTTGAAAAACAAGCCTGAAAACGTTAAAAAGTTGAAGCTATATTTTATATCTAGTTATTGATTTTTTTCTCCCCCCCTTGTACTGTTGCAGTAAATGACTGCTAGGCACAGCCTCTGCAGCGGGGGATTTGGATAATATCTTGCTTGCAGTGTTTCAGGCAGAAAATTCTACATCTATCATTTCTGCCTCCGTTATTTTACAGCATTCAAAGACTGTCATTTTATTCAGAGAGTTGAAATCACCGAATGCATAACTGTATGCGTCAAGGTCACAGTTTTGGTGAGCACCGCAAAAGCTCTTCAGAGTTTCCCCTCTTTGTCCTTGGCAAGAATCAAAAAAATATCACTTGGAAGTAAAATTTTCACATGGTGGCCCACAGGTGATCTTTTAAAGCAGTGCTTGGCACGTAGTAATGGCTTAACAAATGCCATAATTATTATTATTATTAAAGCAGCCCTAACCGCTCCCTCTTCATGCTTCTCTTGTGCCTCCTCTCTTCCCTCCCTCCTCACGCTTCTCTTCTCCCACTCCGGCTTTTACACTTCTTTCCCCTTGGATGTCATGTGCAGTGATTCAGTCAATAACTGGTATTTATCGAGCATTTAGGGTATGCAGAGCACTGCTTGGGAAATGCTTGGGGAGAGCCCAGTGCACTAGAGTAGATAGACCTGTTCCCTGCCCTCTAGGAGCTTCCAGACTCCTGAATCCACCTCATCCCTGTGCCCTCTCCCTCCTTCCTTCAACACCTGGCAGCACAGAATTTTTTGCATTGGTTTCCCCCCTTCCATTGTAGAGACTGGAACAGGCCAACCCACTCCACAAGCCAGAAGATGAAGGGAAAGGGTAGATTTGCGGATGCGGGAACTGGCAGTTCCCCTTGGGCACCGCCAGGAAACAGACACAATTTTCAAAGCAGCGGAGGAGGAGCAGTAGGGTAGAGGGCAAGGAGAACAGGGTGAATGAAGGAGGGATAGGGGTGGGGTGGGTTGAGAATGAATTTGCCTGATCTCCAGCAGGAGGTCTAAGGGAGGGACACCCCAGATTTCTTCCTGTTGGAGTAAAAATTGGTCCGGCTATCATGGTACTTTCTGTCTCGTGATTATTACAATTGTCATAGGCTTGGGACTTGGGGGCTGTGGGTTGTAATCTTAGCTCTGCCACTTGCCAGCTGTGACTTTGGGCAAGTCATTTAACTTCTCTGTGCCTCGGTTTTCTCATCTGAAAATGGGGATCAAATACCTCTTCTTCCTGTCCCGTAAACTTTGAGCTCCAGGTAAGACAAGGACTGTGTCTGATCTGCTATTTGCATATTTACCCCAGAGTGCTTGGCAATTCATCAATAAGTGGTATTTACTGAGCACTTACTGTGTGCAGAGCACTTACTAGCTTGAGAAAATACAACAATAAGCAATGACATTCCCTGCCCACAGCAAGCTTACAGTCTAGAGGGGGCAGAAAGGAAACACTTAACAAATATAATCACAATTATTTATCATTATTATCATTATTATGTTACCTAAGAGAACTAGAGCCCTCAATAATCATCATTCTGCCACTGTTGATAATAATAATGTTGGTATTTGTTAAGCGCTTACTATGTGCAAAGCACTGTTCTAAGTGCTGGGGTAGATACAGGGTAATCAGGTTGTCCCACGTGAAGCTCACAGTTAATCCCCATTTGACAGATGAGGTAGCTGAGGCACAGAGAAGTTAAGTGACTTGCCCACAGTCACATGGCTGACAAGTGACAGAGTCTAGATTTGAACCCATGACCTCTGACTCCCAAGCCCGGGCTCTTTCCACTGACCCACGCTGCTTCAGGATAATAGAATCCTGAGCCAGATAGGCAGGCCGTGCATGTTACCTAACAGTGGCCTCCATAGCACGTGGGCTTAATGTTCTATTATTCCTGGAAGCAAGAATAGCAGTGACAAGAGATCTCCAGTCCTGCCACTGTGCTGCTATGATCAGCGAGATCAAAGGGGTAAAGAGTTTCTGGTGTATTGATTCATTCATTCAATAGTATTTATGGGGGGATTACTATGTACGGAGCACTGTACGGAGCGGTTGTGAGAGTACAAACAGCAATAAACAGGCACATTCCCTGCCCACAATGAGCTTACTGTCTAGAGGATGTCTCTAGGTAGTTGCCACAGCCTCTCTGACCACACTGCCTGTGGGACTCTAAGAAGGTCTGCCCCGATCTCGTCTATCGCGCTGCCAACCCCTTTCCCACGTCCTCCCTCTGGCCTGGAACTCTCTCCCCCGATTAGACTGTAAGCCCATCAATGGACAGGGATGGTCTCTATCTGTTGCTGAATTGGACATTCCAAGCGCTTAATACAGTGCTCTGAACATAGTAAGCGCTCAATAAATACTACCGAATATACAACAGATCACCACTCTCTCTACCTTCAAAGACTTATTAAGTTCACGTCAGCTGTGTGACTTTGGACAAGTCACTTCTCTGTGCTTCAGTTACCTCATCTATAAAATGGGGATGAACACTGTGAGCCCCACGTGGAACAACCTGATTACCTTGTGTCTACCCCAGCGCTTAGAACAGTGCTCGGCACCTAGTAAGTGCTTTCAAATACCAACATTATTATGCCCTGATTAAACCCTCTCCCTTCTGTGACATGTATGAACCTAGATCCTTTGGGCATCTATTTTTCACCACACCCTCAGCCCCACAGCATTTATGCACATAGCCATAAATTATTTATTTAATGTCTGTCTCCCTCTCTGGACTGTAAGTTGTTGCGAGCAGGGAATGTGTCTATCATCTCTGTTGCATCGTACTCTCCCAAGCACTAAATACAGTGCTTTGCACACAGTAAGCGCTCAGTGGGCAAAACTGACTGATTTGCTTTTTCACACCTCAGGTTGCTCTCCGTTCTTTAGGCCTTGTTGTTACATCGATCACTGTGATGTTCAGAGGGTTAATGAGGTAATCCTTAAAAACTAGAGTGGGCTATCAGAGATAGGTGCTTGGTAAATATGCAGTATTCCATTAAATGCTCAAAACCTCCAGAGAGTGTGGAAAAACTTCATTTATAAGATGGAGCCAAAAATATTGATAATTGCCCAGAAATCAGGATTTGGGACCAATTACTGGACACCCGCTATGCGTCACTTTAGAAAAACGATACCGCAAATCTTTTCCCTAGTCCCAACGTTGCTTATTATATGAACTGGATAATTTAATCCTAAATAAGGCCGTGGTTGTAGTCTCTGAATGTATCACTGCTGGCTGCTCGAAAACAGATGATATTAAAACCCTAGTCAGAAATTATCCCAAATGCAGATAATTGGATACTAGATTCAAAGAACACCACTCAATTAGAAGGAGCGAGTTACAGTGCCAAAAATAAAGGCTCCATCTTCGAGGATGAGTTCTGCAAAACTCCTTTATTCTAAAAATGTACTTTACCTTCCTTCACAGGCATTACACCCTGCACCATTGGGAACCTAGGTGTTTTGGAACATTGGAACTTATCTCACAAGATGCTACCGATTTTTATACGCCCTCAGTTGATCGTTCCAAAGTTTGTTATTCAGGATGATTGTTTTTTTTTTTCAGCAGGTACATTTACAATGCGCACTTCTCATAGGATGCCAAGAATCAACATCTCTTTTTCTCTCTCGTCCCCAACCAATGGGTGCTTAGATTTGTCGAGGACATGGCTGGGAGTTAGTTATCCAAAAATGACTTCCTTGACCCTCTTGGGGCATGTGTGACGAAGTGGATCATCAGCAATGGAGTCAGAGGAGTAGTGGTTCTTACTTTTGACACCGGCTAATATGGAGACTTTGAGGAATGTGGGAAAGGTTGATTTCTCCACCCTCCTTGCAGAACTGACATTTGAAAAGAAGAAACATCAGTTACTCAGTGGTGTTCATTGAGCATTTATTCTGTGCAGAGCACTGTACTAAGCACACGGGAAGTATAATGGTGTAGAGTAGGTAGATGTGATCGTGGCCCCATAAATTGCTTACAGACTAGAGGTAGGGGCAGACATTAAAATAAATCACAGAGGATTATAGGCATCATGATCTAGAGGAAAGAGCACAGGCCTGGGAGTCAGAAGACCTGGGTTCTAATCTCACTCCGCCACCTGGCAGCTGTGTGACCTGTTGCAAGTCATTTCACTTTTCTGTGCCTCAGCTCCTTCATCTGCAAAATGGGGATTTAATGCCTGTTCTCTCTCCTACTTAAACTGAGAGCCCCATGTGGGACTTTATTATCTCATATCTAACCCAGTGCTTAGTATAGTGCTTGACACGTAAGCAGATAACAAATACCATTATTATTATTATGTGCATGTTCTTGGGAGAGATGAATATCAAGTGCTTAAGGGGTACAGACTCAAGTGCATAGGTGACACAGAAAGGAAGGCAAATAAGAAAAGTGGTGACTTAGTGAGGAAAGGTTTCTTGGAGGACAACTGCTTTTAGTAGGCTTTGAAGATGGGGAGAGTGGTATGAATAATAATGTTGGTATTTGTTAAGCACTTACTATGTGCAGAACACTGTTCTAAAAACTGAGGTAGATACAGGGTAATCAGGTTGCCCCACGTGAGGCTCCCAGTTAATCCCCATTTTCCAGATGAGGTAACTGAGGCACAGAGAAGTTAAGTGACTTGCCCATGGCCACACAGCTGACAAGTGGCAGAGTCGGAATTCGAACCCATGACCTGACTCCCAAGCCTGGGCTCTTTCCACTGAGCCACACTGTATGAATGGCCAGCTTAAGCGTCTGTCATAGGGAAAGATTGATGACCTCAAAAGAGAAGAAAATTGTGATATTAGGGGTAATAATTCCCATTTCTAGAGGATAAGCCTTTTAGGAAATTGCTTGAGACCGGGAGCCAGGAAACCCGGGTTCTAGTCCCAGCTCTGCCACTTGACTTGATCTCTCTGGGAATCAGTTTTCTTATCTCTAAAATGGGAATGAGTGATTGTGGGCCACTTGCAGGAATTGATGTCCAATCCCATAACCTCCTATCTAGCCCAGTGTTGAGCACATAGGAAGCATATAATAAATGCTATTATCCTTAATATTAGGCATTTTTAAAAAGTCTCTTCATCCTCCTCTGAGCTGAGGCTCAGCCCAACAGCAGATCCTTGAGCTGGCTGATATTCAGTCCTGGCATGAACTGAGCCAAGATGGAGCCCCTGCCCACACCGATGTAATTTGGTCTATTATTCAAACAATCGATGGTATTTATTGAGGACTTTCTAAGCACTGGGCTAGATAGAAGCTAATTGGGTTGAACACAGTCCATGGCCCACATGAGGGTCACAGCCTTAATAATAATGTTGGTATTTGTTAAATGCTTACTATGTGCCGAGCACTGTTCTAAGCGCTGGAGTAGACACAGGGGAATCAGGTTGTCTCACGTGGAGCTCACAGTCTTAATCCCCATTTTACAGATGAGGTAACTGAGGCACCGAGAAGTTAAGTGACTTGCTCACAGTCACACAGCTTTACAGATGCAGTAGCTGAGTCACGGAGAAGTTGTGAGTTGCCCAGGGTCACACAGTAGACAAATGGCAGAGCCAGGATTAGAATCCAGGTCCTCCTGACTCCCCGGCCCGTGCTCTAACCACTATCCACACTGCTTCCTTGAGGGCAAGGACTGTATCTACTAATTCCGCTGTGCTTTCTCGAGTGCTTTGTAGAATGTTATGCACCGAGTAGGAGCTCATATGAGTTTGATTGTTCCAAAAAAAGAGCTAGTCCTCAGTGAGAAATTGCTAGACATGTCCTGATGTTTTAACTGTTGCAGATGTAACAATAATGATGATATTAAGCATTTAGTTTCTTCCACTCCATTGGCCTCTATTCCTAGAAGCAGGAGGAAGAAGGCAGGAGGAGCCAGGAGCACTTGATGGTGCCTCACTATGAGGGCAGTGTAAAGATTCATTCATTCATTCAATTGTATTTATTGGGCGCTTACTATGTGCAGAGCACTGTGCTAAGCACTTGGAATGTACAATTCGGCAACAGAAAGAGGCAATCCCTGCCCAACAATGGGCTCCCAGTCTAAATGGCCAAACCACTCAGAGACAAGGATTGGGGAGGAAATAGCGGGGCTGGATTGTTGGGAGAACACTCTCGGCCATCCTGAGGCAGGAGGTTATAAACCATGGACCTGGGAGGACCCATATGGGCAAAAGGCACAGGGAAGAGTAGTAATAGGTCTTATCAAGTGCTTATTGAGTACAGAGGGCTTTACCAAGCACTGGGAGAGAATCTACAGGTGGTCCCTGTCCCTCTTGAGTTTTACAGTCTAAGAGTTTAAGTGGTGAAAAAGGATTGGAGTCAGGCATGGCAAGAGTGAGGAAATATTAAAACACAACACAGAGAGACAAAATGGGCTCAAGGGTTAGAACCCGGGACCTTCTGACTCCCAGGTCCGTGCTCTACTAGGCCACACAGGCTGCTTTTAGGACTGTGACTTCCCAGTGAGCCTCCCTATTTCCAAAGCACTTGATGCAAAGATAGAACTTTCTTTTTTCAGGGTAACACCCTAGCCCTGGAAGTTTGTGCTAAGGTTATGGCTGCGGTAGAATGAGGTAACTTCACTGTGAGAGGGAGAAGACTTGGAATACCCTTTCTCTAATCTTTTAATGCTGCTTAAAGTCTCACTCAGGACCTTGATTCTTAGCTACAAGACCATAAACATGTCCAGATCCTATTACCTCAGAGATTGAGTGGCATTCTGTCCTTCCCCTCTTGACTCCTGTCTTTTTACTAGTCCCCGGGAATGACATCACCCAAGGTGGAATGTCAAGAACTGACCCGAGAGCCATCAGATTGAGGCCAAATGGAAAAGGTCCGGTTTTCCTTTGGTCCTCCCCATCATCTCAATGTCCAAATGTTTGATCCATGCCCTTCTGTTAATGCCAATCTCTTAATGCAATGAAGCAGCCCAGCATTCGACTCCATTTTGTCAGTAATGACATTAGTATTTGTTAAGCGCTTATTCTGTGCCAAGCACTGTATTAAGCCCTGGCTTGATACAGGATCATCAGGTCAGGTGCAGTCCCTGTCCCACACATTTTTCTCCCAAATTCTTTCTGACATGTACGTGTACGTGACATGTTCCATGTGGTTGAGTCGATTAATAGCAAAATCTGAAAACCCAGAAAACAATCTGGGATCAGAGGGGCTGATGGATTTCTAAAGCCATTGCCTCAAGGATTGTTGCTATTGATTCTATTGTACCGTAATCTCCCAAGTGCTTAGTACAGTGCTCTGCACACAGTAACGACTGAATAGTAACACTGATTGCCTCTGTTTTGGTGTAAAAGATCACTAGGAAAAACATATTGAGGGCCTGACAGGACTGAAGATTTGGGTTTCGCTTTGCTTTTCCTGTAAGTCCTCGTTTTCCTTACTTCCGTCTCCCTTCTGCGAGCCCTTGCGCTTGGGTTTGTATTCTTTAAGCACTTGATATTAACCCTGTTTCATTTCCGCAGCACTATGCTACATATCCCTGTTTTTATTTTAATATCTGCCTCCTCCTTTAGATTGCAAGCTCCTTGTTGGCAGTGAACGTGTTTACAGTCTCTGTTATACTCTACCAAGTTCATAGGACAGTGCTCTGTGCACACAATAAATGCTCAATAAATACCACTGATTGAACATTCTCTAGGTTTTGGTCTACATTTCACTTAGCATTTTTGTTCTAAGAATAATGATAATTATGGTATTTGTTAAGCACTTACTATGTGCCAGGTACTGTACTAAGTAAGCACTGGGGTAGATACAAGCAAATTGGGTTAGACACAGTCCTTGTCTCGCATAGGGCTCAGTCTCATTCCTCATTTTACCGATGATGAAGTGAAGTGATGAAGTGAAGTGATTTGCCTAAAGTCACCCAGCAGCAGAGCTGGGATTAGAACCCATGACCTCCTGTCTCCCAGGCCAGTGCTGTATCCACTCCACCATGCTGTTTCCCTAATGATGTGAAGAATGACTCTTTGAACCAATAGAACATCTCCCTTGTGGAAAGAAGTTGGAGGGGATTATTTTCATCACTGAATTGGGGTACTGACAAACTTGCTGCTCTGTGTTCTACCAAAAATTGATGTCCTCAGTGTCAGAGGGTTTGGGGATTAAAGACCTTTCTCTCATAGAATTGGGTGAACTGATAAATCCCTTCCGCAATGACCTCCTGTTTCAGTTCTACCACTTGCTGACTCCATAACCTTGGACCAGTTGCTCACTGTCTCTGAACCAGTTTCCTCATCTGTTCCAGTGAGGCGCCAGAACAATTCCACCTTACAAGAGGGAGGTAGGGAAAATGAATACAAATGACTTAAGAGCATTTTTCAAATCTAGAGTGAGCTAGTAATTACTTATAATTGTATCTGAAGGTGAACATAAGGACCTTTAGAACATCAGCTTTCTACATTTTTACATTTTTTAAGACCAATTTCAGTTCCGGCCTATTAACCCTTTTGAATTGTAAAGATAAATGGACATATTATGAAATAATTTGAGAAAATACAGTTTCTCTAAGGGGTGATGAATTCTATCTGATTCCCCCCCCACTCCCCCCACCCCAACTCAGAGGTGACATGCCCCAATAGTCGGTGATGCTATTTACTAGATTATTCCTTTGCAGATAGAAGTCAAATGTCTCTATTAGGTTTCTAGAGCTCAGAGACGTAGAACAAGGTCAGTGTTGATTGATTGTAAATGGGCTGGGTTGTGCTTTAAGATAGTATGTCCTGTATCACAAATGATTTTCAGTGGAATTTGGCTTCTAGGAGAAAATCAGTACTATGGAAATGTGATGTACTTATTTTAATGAGCTTATAATTAGGCAGAATGCAGGTTGTTTTCTTTCGAGGTTCCCACCCGCTGTAATTCTATTGATTTACTGTTTCATTATATGAAATAGCATGTCGCTGCGAAGGTAAAGCAGAAAACAAATTATGATCTAATCTAAGTTGTTGATCTATACTGGAGTTAGACTGCTGACCTGTGAAATGCACTCAAGGACTGTTTGCAAAAGTCATTCCCTATGTCCTAATAAAATGAAGGGCTTCTCATTGACGAGAGGTCCATAAAGTATTCTTTGAGGAAAAGTTAGGGATGGGAAGGGAAAAGTTAGAGGCATAAGGTTGGATGTGATGTCTCATGTTATCACTGTTGGATAAAGAAAAGGGGTTGGGTTAAATCTGGACCAGTGGTGGTATTACTGATGGTTTGAGATTTCACAGTGCTTAGGAAGGTATCCACTGAACACATGGAATTTATAGAACTGGATTGCATGGATAGCATTCCTCCCCTTCCCCCACCCCCGCCCCTCACCCCCATCCCCCGGGCTTGTGAGCTCGTTGTGGGCAGGGATTGTCACTCTTTACTGCTGTACTCTACTTTCTCAAATGCTTAGTACGGTGTTTTGCACACCGTAAGCATTTAATAAATACAATTGGATAAATGAATTGAATGAATGAATGAACACGTACTCGTTTTATTGGAGTAGAGAGCCCCTCATGTAGCTTAGTATGGAAGAAAAGTCAGAGCTCTGGGGAGTGGGAAAATGGAAGAGGTCAAAGGCAACTTTGCCGATCTCTTTGGCTGAGTTGTGATTAATTCAGTCCCCAGGTGTATGACACTCCCAAAGATGAGGGAGTTGTCAACTTGGCTTGCCTTGGCAACTGCTAGACCCAAAGAAATGTTTTTACTAGTAGCCTCATCTGTCTTTTCCAGGCACTGGATCATAGGGTCAGCTTTCAGTCTAGCTGTGCTCCTGGATTGAACTGATAAATTTTCTGCCTCCCAAGTGACTCTCCCTCCCTTCTTTTCTTAACCTTCCCCCATCATCTGGAATTCAGCAGTAATAGTGGTGGGGTTCTTTATGAGTTTGCTATGTGTCAAGGATTGTACTAAATAGATAGATGCAAGATCTTCTGGTTGGGCGCAGCCACTGTCCCTCACTGGGTTAACCGTCTAAATAAGAGGGAGAACAAGCATTTCATTCCCCCTTTATAGAGGAAAAAAACTGAGACACAGAGGTCACATTGCTGGCAAGTGAGAGAGCTGGGATTAGAATCCAGATCCTCTGGCCCCGTGGGCTGTGCTCCTTCCACTAGACTGTGCCATAGGGCTACTTACCTTCATCTTTGTAGTGGAAGAGGCTCTCAATAACTACCATTGTATGATTGATGTCCTTATCTGATTGGGGTGAGAATAATGATTAACATTTCCGCTTGATTATTTTATGGTTGAGGATAAAGAGTGCCAGACATGATCACCCAAGAATGGATGTCTGGGTTGGTTTGTTCATAGGTGAAGGGGAGATGCAACATTCAGAGTACTCCACCTTGCTCTCTTGAAAAAGTGGTTTAAACTTGTTCCTTAATTTCGCCACCTGCACCCAAAGGTAACTGTGAAGATAGAATAAGTTCAATGAAGAGTCCTTTAGATCTTAAATATTATTTAAGGGCTAAATATAGCATACTCTATTACTATTTGATTGGCACAATTAGTTGGTCCTGTGACATAGGTTACTAATGACCTACAGTTTCTCTGCAAATGTGCCCTCTTTGAGTAATGCCCATTACATTGACCTTTCACCTGACTTAGGTCTATTTAGTTGAATCATCTTAGTCCCACCCGCTCAGTCACTCTCCACACAGCACACGGCCACCCAGCTTCCTTTGGCGCCAAGCTCCAGCTTGATACAGATTGAAATTACAATTCCGACCGAGTTCTGCCGAGGAAGAGGGAAAGAGACTTTTCTGTGATGACTCCCGAGCACCTCGGGGCTTGAGAGAAACTACTTGGGAGCCTGCTTCTGAAATGATTTGCTGCTCTAAGCCGCTTTGCTGAGTGATACATTTTGGCAGGGAATGGCTTGGTCATACTAATGGGTGAACAATTAACCAATTCACAATTGGACCAGCGCTCAATCTCCAACCTGAGAGATGGCAGGTATCTTAAATGGACCAGCCGGGAGGCCACTCATGTCGGTATTTTGAGGACCTGGAGGTATGATAACAGCTCTTCTTCATCTCCTCGTGTGTGCCTGCTAAAAGGATTTGTTTTCTTTTATTTCAGCTAGCCCTGTGGCAGGAGTCTTGTTAGGCAGTCAGCTGTTACTCCTGGGAGTGTCATGCCCAACGCCCTTGGCAAAGCCATGATGTTTTTACTTCTCACTCTGGTCGCACAACCAGTTGCTAATCGATTACAACCACTCTAAACCCCCACACCTTCCCCCATTCTATGGTCTTTGTTCCTTCCCTGAGTAAGCCTTCCTCACTAGGCAAATGCCCGTTTACATCAGAGGAAAATGTTTTTTCCCTCAGAAATGTGAGTTTGTAGCTCTGGGGACAGTGGCCAAGGTGGCTCCTGGTTTTTTCCCTTTTCCCCTGCTTCAGCCAGATCCTGCCACGGGGAGACCCAAACTCTTGAGGGGAGTGTGATAGGATAAACGCTTAGTACAGTGCTCTGCACACAGTAAGCACTCAGTAACTATGATTGAATGAATGAATAGGATGTGTGACTTCCTCTTCTGGAGCCAGTGTGGCCTACTGGACAGAGCCCAGGACTACAAGGCCCAGGTTCTAGTCGCCGCTCT
Source organism: Ornithorhynchus anatinus (assembly GCF_004115215.2). Taxonomy (NCBI): domain Eukaryota; kingdom Metazoa; phylum Chordata; class Mammalia; order Monotremata; family Ornithorhynchidae; genus Ornithorhynchus; species Ornithorhynchus anatinus. The sequence continues at coordinate 33,923,983 of NC_041745.1, forward strand.
ACCACTTGCCTGCTTCTGACCTTGGACAAGTCACTTGACCTCTCAGTGCCTCAGTTTCCCCATCTGCAAATTGGGGATAATAGACATGTTCTTTCTCCCTCCAAATGAGAGCCTCATGTGGGACAGGGGATGTGTCTAAACTGTTTATACTGTATCTGGCCCAAGGTTTAGCATAGTGGTTGGCACCTTGTGCTTAAGAACTATCAATCAATCATCTTTATTGAGTGCTTACTCTCTGCAGAGCACGGTACTAAGTGCTTTGGGAGAGTACAGTGCAACAGAATTAGCAGACACATTCCTTGCCCATAATGAGCGTACAAGTCTAGAAGGGCAGATAGCCATTAATATGAATAAATAATTTGTAATGCATAATATAGTGTAGTCAAGTGCTGTGGGGTCGGGTGTGGGGAAAATATCAAATGCCCAGAGGTCACAGATCCAAGTGCATAGATGACACAGAAAGGAGAGCAAGCCAGGGAAAAGAGGGCTTAATCGGAGAAGGCCTCTTGAGGAAGATGTGACCTTAGTGATGTTTTGAAGGCGGAGGGAGTGGTGGTCTGGTGTATGTGGACAGAGAAGGAATTCCAGGCTAGGGGGTGGACATGGGAAAGGGGTCGGCGATGATATAGATAAGATTGGGACACAGTGAGTAAGCTGGTGCTAGAGGAATGGAGTGTGTGGGCTGGGCTGGAGTAGGAGATGAGTGAGTTGAGGTAGAATGGGGCAAGCTAATTGAGTTATTTAAAGGAGTTTCTGTCACACTTATTCTTATCATTACTATTATTATTGTATCTTTATCTTGAGACTAGCCTATCTTCTTGAGGGCACCTTGGAAGAGTGATGTATGACACAAGCTATTGAACTAGGGGTCTAAATTCAGCAGTGCACCCTACTCTCAGATCAATTAATCAGCACTTACTGTGTGCAAAACACTGTCCTGAGTGTTTGGGAGAGTATAATAGACATAATCTCTGCCTTCAAGATGCTCTTTCCCACATGATGTAAGCCAGGGAGCCCCTTAACCCGGTATGGATCTGACTGGGAAGTGTGTTCCTGTCCTCTTGGAAACTTGATTATCATCGGGATGCTTAAATATTTTCCACCTAGTCCGTGGTAAACCTCTACCTCAGGGATAATTTTTCCTCAGTTTCTCTTTTAAAATCAGCCTGGGCTTGAAAATGAAAGTTTTGTTCAAAACATTTCACACCATGGAAGCAGTTCTCCACTAGATTGTAGGCTCTTTGAAGCCAGAGATCACGTCTAACTCGCTTGTAATCTCTCCAGTGCTTAGTTAGTACAGTGCTCGACCCCGAGTAGGCTCTCAGTGAATACTATTGATTGACTGTTGAAGTGGCTGGGGATATTTCTTCATTCACCTGTAGCAATGTCAGTATGCTTTGATGATGATGGGCAGTTGAGTCTCAATCCTGAAACTTCAGACCCAAGAAACCGAATGAAGGATTTGCTACTAAAGGCCTAGTTTGCTTGGGAATTGCCCAGCCGGTGGCTTAACACACACTCTCTCATCTCTGTCAGTCATGCTCTTCCTCTGCTACAGAACACAACCACCAAGTAAACAAGCAGGAGAGAAATCCATGCTTAGGTGTTTTTCCCTGCAGAGCAAGTCCGTGGTCAAAAGAACCACAGCATAGTGTTGTTGTTGGCCTTAATGACATAACCCAGCAGGTGATTTCCTTGGTAGCCTTCCATGTTAGCCAGCTGTTTTTATTTTTATTTTTTTCATTTAGGATTTCTGCTGGTCTGTCCACCTTATTGAATGCCTTAGATGAGCCTTTGGTCCGTAACCTTCACCAGTGGAGTCATCCTGGAAGATTCCTGCTCTGAAGTTTAGCATAATCCAATGCGTTGCTTATATGGGGTTAAAAAGAAGTGTCACATTTAAAAGAAAAATAGCAGAACTTTCATTAGGACATATGACAACTCTGGAAAGAATCTGAAAAATGTGTTGATAATAGAAGAGCAATAGATTTCATGAAGCAGGATTTTAGATGAGAAATTGTGTTCTAGGCCATCTGATCTTACAGTTAATTACACCAACATCTTAACCTTGCTTTAACTGAAAGCATCACTGAGCATCAAAACCACCAGGGATTTTATTTAAACAGCTTATTTTTCCAGAATCTATCATGAGTACTAATCAACAGTCATATTTTAATAGTGTCTTTAGAGCAGTTTTCTGATGCAGCTTGAATAATTGCATACCATCTGTATCTTTCTACTTCTATAACAAACCTCAGTTATTGAACTGAAAGCTAAACTTGCTGATCTTTTCACAGCACTGAATTCATGCATGAAATGTGAGGCCTTGTCAAAGAATATGCACATTTTTTCCATCTGCCCCTTTAAAGTGCCATTTATTTCTTCTTTGGGGCATTTTTTTATGGTATTTATTAAACACTTAGTGCCAGGCACTGAATTAAATGCTGGGGTAAATACAAGCTAATCAGGTTGCACACAATCCATGTCGCACAGGGGGTTGATGCTCTTAATCCCTATTTTATAGATGAAATAACTGAGGCACAGAGAGGTGAAGTGATTTGCCCAAGATCACGCAGCAGACAAGTGGCAGATCTGGGATTAGAACTCAGGTCCTTGTGACTCCTGGACCCGGTTAACCACTAAGGTGGCACTAAAGTAGGCTGTAACTTCTCCTTGTTATGAAGACATAACAATCAAGAGAGAGGATGTTCTCCTTTGTGGGGAGGCTGTAGGAAGATCCAGAGACCCTAGAGGATCCCCCATTAGGCTCTAAGCCACCTGAGAGCAGGAATCATTTCTAACAACTATGTCATACTCTCCCAAGTGCTAAGTACAGTGCTCTGCACCCAGTAAGTGCTCAGTAAATATCACTGATTGATCTGAAAACAGTAGAAAGCCCTGCTTGCAGCAAACACATTTCCAAGCAATAGTCAGTATATGTACAGTACAGGTTTGGAGTGGAACATCAGTTGTGTGTTGGGCCTTTTGGCCAAATTCACGGAGGATGTCGCTGTCAGAGGAGTCACTGCCAAAGATAAGAGGAGTTCTTTGACTCTGAGAAAAAATGTGATATTTGTTAAGTGCTTACTATGTGCCGGGCACTGTACTGAAGTCCAGGCTAATGACAGTACAATCAGATCATATGCTGTCCCTGTCCCACATGGGCCTCCCCAGTCTTAGGGGGAGAAAGAGATGAGGAAACTAAAACATGGAGAAGTCAAATGACTTGTTCAAGATCACACAACAGGCAAGTGGAAGAGCCAGGAATAGAGCACAGGTCTCCAGACTCCTTGTGCTCTTTCCAGTAGATTAGTGGTTGCTGGAAATCTGAAATAAAATAATAATAACAATCATTATTATTATGGTACTCAAGTGGTCACTATGTACCAAGCACTGTTCTAAGCACTGGGGTAGATACAAATTAATCATGTTGGACACAGTCCCTGTCCCACACGGGGCTCACATTCATAATCCCCATTTTATAGATGAGGTAACTAAGGCCCAGAGAAGTTAAGTGGCTTAAGTGACAAGGACATGCAGGAGACTTGTGGCAGAGCTGAGATTAGAACCCGGATCCTTCTGACTTCCAGGCCCGTGCTCTATTCACCGAGCCATGCTGCTTCTCTGACTTACAGTGTAAGGAATCAAACCTCAGCGATTCATTTTACAGTTTGGCTTATGGGGAGGGAGAAAGGGCTTTGATAGTTAGATTTTAAGCTCAAGAAATCCTATTTTAATTAAGCTTTTACTGGTATCGCTGATGAGTTCTGAATTGTGTGAAATTAATGGTTTAAATAAAAGAATGCAATAACGTAAAAAATTAATCATAAACAGATATTTGTTCACTCTGTAAAATGTCACTACTGGCGGTGATATCAATTCAATTTAGCTAATGAACAAGCAAGGGAACTGTTTGGAAGGATCCAAAGGTAATTTTCACTTTGTGTTGTTGGGTTTCACCCTAACCACCTGTACCTGAAACATAAATATATTTTAGAGTCCATAGAAGAATCTGCTGAAGGGTCTTTACCACCCTCCAGAGCTCATATTTTACTGCCACGTGAAGGACTAAATGGAATTCTTTAGCTTAAAAAAAAAATCTATGGCCAACACCGAGGATTATTTTTAGTCAATTCCTCCTCATGTTATTTTGAGAGCATAAAGAAAGTTTATTGTGTGGTAAAATTGGAAATCACAAGATGTGCATTATGCCAGAAAAGGATGGCAGATAAACTTCTGATAAGAATATCTATTATAAGGAAAGATAGAACTGGCATGTAATCGACAAGAGTCATTTTTAGGAAATAAATTACATCTTATTCAACATCCTCGCCATCTACCGCTTTGCCTCAGATATTATACACTCAATTCCTGTTCATAAAATGTTATTTAATGCAGTTTAAAGGTACGCATTTAAAGGTACACATTTACTAGCTCATTTTTTTTTTTTTTTTTTTTTTGCATCAGAGCACAATAGTAACTGGGAACTGTCTAGTGGTAAGACAGCATACCCACTGGATTTTTCAGTAAATTGTATTTTCTTTCATCAGTCAGCATGACGATGAAAGGGCTGATATTTGTCCTATTACCACTTTGAGTCATGGGAACAGGCACCAAGTCATTAAGAAGTTGTAGCCGGGATGCATGTTCAGGTTAGAGAAACAAAGTGGCCTAGTGGGTAGGGTATGGGCCTGGGAGTCAGAAGGACCTGGATTTATAATTAAGCCCCTACTACCACTTGTCAGCTCTGTGACCTTGGGCAAGTCATTTAACTTCTTGGTGCCTCAGTTACCTCATCTGCAAAATGAGGATTAAGACTATGAGCCCCATATGGGGCATGGACTGTGTCCATCCTGGTTGCCTCGTATCTACTCCAGCGTTCAGTACAGTGCCTGGCACACAGTAAATGATTAAAAAATGCTATAAAAAAGTCGTGTTAGGGAGATTTAGTGGGGGAGGCAAGGAAGATGCTTGAGATTCCTCCTGATAGTCAATGCAAGACATCACTGATTAATAAACTGATCAGTCAATTATTAGTGGTATTTATTGAGTGCTATGTGCATACTTCATAACTAGAGATAGAAAGTCCACAAAGAGCCTTGAAAGAACCAGGTTCCCCAGACCAGTGCTCCCCAGCCAGGAGCTCCTTCACATTACATGAGGTGGTATTTTGTCCAAGCCTCTTTGGGAAAATAGGTGTTTGATCCTTTCACTCACTTCTCTCCCTTACACAGGTGCTGAGCCTCTAAAGGTGGTGTTTCAAGTTTGCTTTGTCCATGGAATGTAGCTGGCATTCCCCAGTCACTATTTACCCAGCTCTGCCACTTGTCAGCTGTGTGACTGTGGGCAAGTCACTGAACTTCTCTGTGCCTCAGTTACCTCATCTGTAAAATGGGGATTAACTGTGAGCCCCACGTGGGACAACCTGATTACCCTGTATCTACCCCAGCGCTTAGAACAGTGCTCTGCACATACTAAGCGCTTAACAAATACCAACATTATGATTATTATTCTTTTTGCCATTGGCCTCTCCCAGTGATAAAGGTTTCTGACAGTATAGAATGAACTTCAGGCACTACTTAAGTAATAGTCAAGAAGCAGTGTAGTGTAGTGAAAAGGAAATGGAATGGGCGTAAGGAGAGCTGGTTGTAGGGATAGGCATTGACAGAAGAGAATGGATATAGGTGTAGGCATTGTAAAAGCTTAGGAAATATCAAAGGATTTAAGGTGAAAATCCAGGTTTACTTAAGGATGGAGGGTGGAATGCCAGAAATGCTGATATGATGTAAGATGGAAGTCAGGTGCAAGATGAAGAGCCAGGTTTGTGAAATATAGACCCCCCAAAGACATGGAAGTAGGAACATATCAGAAATTCTCATCTGTGAGCCCGTTGTTGGGTCGGGGTTCATCTGTTGCCGAATTGTACTTTCCAAGCGCTTAGTACAGTACTCTGCACATAGTAGGTGCTCAATAAATACAGTTGAATGAATGAATGAAAATTGGTTGAGACCAATTAGACAATGAGTGTGGCCTAGTGGATAGAGCATGAGCCTGGGAGTCAGAATCACCTGGCTTCTAATCCTGGCTCCACCACTTGTCTACTGTGTGACCTTGGGAAAGTCACTTAACTTCTCTTTGCCTCAGTTCCTCATATGTAAAATGAGGGTTAGATTCGGCACCTCATATGCGACATGGACTGTGTCCAAGCTGATTGTTACCCACATACCTGACCAACCAATCACAGACAGACACACCTGGAGAGGTGGACCAAAGGCAGAGAACACTAACAATCAATGGACCTGAGGGAGGGAATACAGAAGGGGATAGATTTTCATGATGGGTATGATTCTCTTTCATTGAATCGTATTTATTGAGCGCTTACTGTGTGTGCAGAGCACTCTACTAAGTGCTTGGTAAGTACAATTCAGCAACAAATACAGATAATCCCTGCTCACAATGGGTTTACAGGAAAGAGTTCACGGATTGCAGTGGATAAAGTTGAAGTTCGCTGCATCTGAGTTTCTCCTTGTTCTAGGAAGGTGTCCTCCCTTACTAGAGGATAAACCTGTAGTTTACTGGACAATTGACTTATCCTTGCCTCTGTTTTCTCATCTGTAAAATGGGGATTAAATACTTGTTCTCTTTCCCCTCTGGCCTGTGATTCTCATGTAGGACAGGGACTGCCTCTGATCTGACTACTGTAATATAGCTACCCTGATGCTTAGTTTAGTGCTTGGCACATAAAAAGCACTTAACAAATACCACTATTTTTTCATATGTTATTATTTTCACAGATAAAGTTTGGAAAACTATATTCAGGCATACAAGTGATGGACACAGATGCTGCAAACAGAAACTCTTACTCTTTTATATGTTTTCATTTAAGCAGTAAATAACAAAAGGAGCATACTCCTTCAAACACTGTTCTATACGTCAATTCATTTTTATCCCTCCTTTTTCCATGAGATCATTTTATGAGCCCCATGCGTCTATTACTTTACATTTGAATAAGAAACAGTATGTCTGCAGCTGTGTTCTCTGGGCCACCATCTAAAAATAATGAGAAGAAAATGCAGTGCTATTCTGTTAATGAGCGTGTCAAAATATAGCCTTGTAATGTGTCACTGGTCTATCAGGAAAGGGCAGGGACAGAAAGAGCCACCTCATTTCTCACTAGCCTAAAGCAGAGGGAGCTGCAGAAAATATCCATCTAAGGGTAGCGATATCAAAAAAGTTAAAAATTTAGATTTTGGCGAATGAAGTTTCCTTTCCCCCTCCAAGCAAGCTTTCATGATCTACTCCCAAGGCACATTACAGTGTGGCATCATATCATTCGAAATAGACGATGCTGTCCACTAGGGTTCAAAGACGACGTTCACGATGGTGTGATTTTATGTGTGTGTGCAATTGCGGCTGGTAAAACCATTGTGCGTCTAACATTCTGGCCAATATCCTGTGCACGTGAAGGTCAGTCCTCCCTGCTGTGTTGGATTTGCTACCCAGAATCAGGAGTTATTTTGATTCTCCCCATACCTTATGGCTGTCTCGCATCTGCTGCTATTAGAATGACCCGATTTCTGACTGTCGCCCCCTAGACTGCCTGTTCCTATTTGATGATGATGGTATTTGTTAAGCGCTAACTATGTGCAAAGCACTCTTCTAAGTGCTGGGGGGTACAAGGTAATCAGGTTGTCCCACATAGGGCTTACAATTTTAATCTCCATTTTACAAATAAGGTAACTGAGGCACAGAGAAGTTAAGTGACTTTGCCTGAAGTCACATAGCTGACAAGCGGCAGAGCTGGGATTAGAACCCATGACCTCTGACTCCCAAGCCCGGACTCTTTCCAATGAGCCACGCTGCTTTCCCTGGTATCCCCAGGAATGCCTCTTAGTTTAGTCCCTGTGTTTTTGAGTCAATTCTGAAAACCATGATAAAATCTTTACATTTCAACTCACCGTAGAACAGCTGTTTGGACATCCTGCTATCAGAGGTGAAAGTAAAAAGAAAAAAAAAGGTCTACTGGAAAAGCACAGAGAGGTGTGTTACAAGGGCAGGGGATGGACATGGGGGTCAGTCCATTTCCGGGGAAAGTCCCAGATTGCCCCCACAGCATCTGGGGCCAGACCAAAGGCCTCATCCTCCCAGAAGAGGACAAGGAATATAAACTCCCCCATTCTAGACTGTGAGCCCATTGTTGAGTAGAGACTGTCTCCATTTGTTGCTGAATTGTACTACCCAAGCTCTTAGTACGATGCTGTGCACACAGTAAGCGCTCAATAAACACAATTGGATGAATGAATGAATGATTGAATGGCCTGTGGGCAGGGAACTTGTCTGTTTGTTGTTTTATTGTACTCTTCCTAGTCCTTAGAATAGTGCTTTGCATGACAGTAAGTGCTCATTAAATATGATGGAATGGGTGATTGAAAAAGAGTGGAGCCTCTTGAAGGAGTTGTGACCTTAATAAGGCTTTGAAGTTGGGGTGATTGGTGGTCTGGCTCTAAAGGAGGGGGAGAGAGTTCCAGGCCAGAAGGAGGAGTGAGAAAGGGGTCACTGGTGAGATAGATGAGAACCGGGAACAGTGAACTGGCAGGCGCTAGAGATGCAAAAAGCGTAGGCCAGGCTGTAGTAGGTCAATGGGATAAAGTAGGAGGGGCAGAGATGATTGAGTACTATAAAGCTGATAGTAAGGAGTTTCTATTTCAGTCACTCAGTGGTATTTGTTGAGCACTTACTATGAAGAGAGCACTGTACTAAGTGATTGAGAGAGTAGAGTACAACTGAGTTAGACGTGTTCCCTTCCCTCAGTGAGTCTAGAGGATGAGGAAGTAGACAATGCCCTTGTTGGTCCAAACCAGAGATTCCTTTCCAGTTTGTGTGCTCTGCCAGCAACTAGCTCCTTCAGGGAAGAAGGTCCACATTGTCCAAAATAACATTACTCTGACATTTCACTCATTCAGTTGTATTTATTGAGCATTTTGTATGGTATTTAAGCATTTACTACATGCAAGACTGTAGAGACTGTAAGCTAAACTGTAGACTCTAAGCTCATTGTGGGCAGGGAATGTAATAATAATAATAATGTTGGTATTTGTTAAGCGCTTACTATGTGCAGAACACTGTTCTAAGTGCTGGGGGAGATACAGAGTAGTCAGGTTGTCCCATGTGAGGCTCACAGTTAATCCCCATTTTACAGAGGAGGTAACTGAGGCACAGAGAAGTGAAGTGACTTTCCCACAGTCATACAGCTGACAAGTGGCAGAGCCGGGAGTCGAACTCATGACCTCTGACTCTGAAGCCCAGGCTCTTTCCACTGAGCCACGCTGCTTCCCAATGTGTTTACCAACTATGGTTTATTGTACTCTCCCAAGCACTTAGGACAGTGCCCTGAACACAGTAAGCACTCGGTATTTACAGTTGATTGATTGATTGCCAGGAACTGTGTACTAAGTGCTGGGGTAGATATCGGTTAATTAGGTTGGAAACAGTCCATGTATGACATAAATCAATCATATTTATTGAGAGTTTATATGTGCAAAGTACTATGTGTACTAAGCACTTGAGAAAGTACAGTACAACAGAATTAGCAGACATATTTCCTGCCCTTAATGAACCCAGATGGGGCTCACAATCTTAACCTCCATTTTACAGATGAGGTAACTGAAGCCCAGAGAAGTCAAGTGACTTCCCCAAGATTACCCAGCAGGTACATGGCAAAGCTAGGATTAGAACCCAGGTCCTTCTGACTCCTAGGCCCGGGTTCTTACTGGGTACAGAGCCCTATACTAAGTGCTTGGGAGAATACAATATGAAAGAGTTGGTAGACGTATTCCCTGCCCCAAGGGAAGCTTTTCACTGGTAAATCTTGGGAATTTTAGCTTTATGGAGTCTTCAAAATTGGGCACAAATTAGGATTGGTGTTCAGGACTCTCTCAATAACTTCTTTTTTAGACGATGTGGTCCCATTCCTGTATCGCCAATTGTGTGTGGTGTGGTCATTTTCTCTGTTTATTACAAAATAGGAATAGATGAAAAGTCAGCGGGGTGACTTGGGGCAGGTCACTCAACTTCTCTGTGCCTCAATTACCTCATCTGTAAAATGGGGATTAAGACTGTGAGCCCACATGGGACAACCTGATTACCTTGTATCTACTCCAGAGAAACAGTGCTTGGCACATAGTAAGTGCTTAACAAATGCCATCATTATTATTATCATTAGTAGTAGTAGTAGTGGGTGTGATGGGTGGAATGGAATCTCTTTGCCTCTAGAGGCTGCAAAATTAAGCTTCAGCAACCCATCAGACTTTAGGTGATTAAACATTCTTCCTATGTTAATTTTTGCACTGCCACAGCTTTTGATTTCATTTTCTTTAAAGGAATCATTTCTTTTTAAGTAGGTAACTAGCATGCAGATTCATATCAAAGGTTATTTCTTGTTCAGTCAGTTACAAGAAAGATTTAATCATTTGGAGAATTATAAATGAATCACCCCAACTTTCCAGATATAAGGCAAAAATAAAAAAGAGCAGACTACCCACACCTAGGCAGAGTCTGCCTTTGATTACCTTACATTTGCTTCCTCATTTGAAAACGTTACTTTCCCAAACCATTTCTTCTTGAAAGACAAATAATGCGTACGATGAAAGCTTCCAGAAAAGTTGCGTGATGCGTTCCATAAAATAACAGCCGAGTTGGAAATTTAGATGTCAGTTCATTTTAGATCATGATGTCTGTGATTCTTATACAGACTTACAAGTCGCATGTCTACTCCTCACTGACCAGATGGATTGTTATCACCCTTGAAAATGCACATCTCTCCCCATTGCCATGTCCGCATTATTTTCACCAGTCGGTGAAATAAAGCCCCCTTTCTTGTATTCCTGTTTTGTGCCCTATAAACTACATTGCCTGAACAGAGAACCTTGTGTAGGCTCGTTTCTGTCGTCTCCTTACCTCGCGTCTATATTGTTACCATTGATATCCATGTCTGAATACAGATGAAGTGCATTCTAAAGTAAAATTCCCTCTGTAAGTCTCAAATACGTTTCTTCCCTTTGCCATGATCTTCAGACCCCTTTGTAATACCTTATCAATCAATCAGTGGTAGTTATTGAGTGCTTACTGTATCCAAAGTGCTGTATTGCCCCTCCACCCCCTGGCGGGAGGTGACCCCCGACTCCTGACCCCAGGCTGCCCTCCTTGCAAGACAAGTAAGGCTTCTTCTTCTTCTGCACCTCCCATCTGCTCATACCCCAGTTCTCTCCCCTCTAGACTGTGAGCTTGTTGTGGACAGGGAATGTGTTGGTTTTGTTGTTCTATTGTAATCCCCCAAGCATTTAGTTCAGTGCTTTGTACACAGTAAGCACTAAATAAATACAATAGACTGACTGTTTGGTATATTATAACAATATAACAGACACATTCCCTGTCCACAGCGAGCTTGCAGTCTAGAGCCAGAGACAGACATTGATTTACATAAACGATTTATAGGTATGTACGTAGGTGGTAAAGGAGAGAGGGTAGGGCAAATACCAAATGTCCAAAAGGCACAGATCCAAATGCACAATCTGGGAGTCTGTCCGGACCGCAAACAGAAATGCATATGTTGCCTCGTTGCAGTCCTTCCTGCTGCATTAGAATGTGTCTGGTAAAGTCCTCTGTCCCAAACTTTCTATCCCTTGTTAAGTGGAGAAAAGTCGCGCACGTAATCACTCGCGTGTAAAGGACAGAAGGGGTGGGATTGTGTGCGGAAAGACATCGTGACTGGTTTTAAATGTTTCACTTTCCATACGTAAAACCAGTTTCGCCCCTCGTAGCCAAGTGTGATCAACTGAAGAATTGAAATATTTTACTGAGCTACATACCAATTTCCAACTTCCAGGAGCTTTATTGTGATAGAAAGTGTTTCTCTGTGGCAGCAAATATCGTGTAATTGATAGTGCTAAATTGCATCCCTAAATGGTGTGAAACTGTGCATTGATGTAAGATGACATTCAGAATAAGAGTGAGGCTACAGTTGCTGTTTCATAGTGAGATTTACTTCTATATATTTCAAAAAATTAGCATTATCAATAGGAAAACTTGGGTTTTCCCTCTCACAGCTGCCTGCTCTCTGTGTTTACTATTGTAGAGGTAGAAACTTGTGAAATAAAACCCTTTGATTATTCTCAAGTTTGATGGTACTTCAAATCCCACAGGACATTTGCTTGTAGTTTGTCAGGAAGGTCAAAGCTTAATTATGTGGATAAAATTGATAAAATTTATATTTATATCATACATTTCTGCTTTTCCAAAAGTACATAGGTTTTTGCACCATTTGATCTTTCGTAATGAATTGGTTTCCACATGAAATGCTCTATGTAGTGTGATAAATTTATTGCTGCTGTGTATTGGTTTGTGTTTATAATATATTGGATTGACTGAATAATAAATCTTTTTATGACAATTACTTTTATTGGTGTGGGTAAATCATGAGTTTCCTTGTGAATCATACTGTTTTGCATTTATATTATATTGGCCTGGTCAGTTGATGTGCATTGTACATTTGATTTATTAGTGAAAAATGTATGTGTTTAAATGAAGAGTACATATTTTCTGAAAATTAGTTGTGCCAGTTTGTGCAAATTATATTGGTTCACTTGAGGGTCTCTCATCATGCTTTAAATAGAGTTTGGATGGAGTACCTTTCTCCCAGGGGACTTTCCGGCCGACCACGGGGACAGTTTGGATGGATCACACTTTCAGTAGCACCATCTTTGAGTATAGGAGAGGAAAAGGGGAAGAGAGACAGTCTAAGAAGGTTTTGTTTCAGTCAATCGATGTTATTTATTGAGCACTTGCTGGGTGCAGAGCACGGTATTAAGCATTTGGGAGAGCACAGTACAACAGAGTCATGTTCCCTGTCCATGAGGGGAAATAATGTGGCCTAGTAGAAAGAGCATGGGCCCGGGAATCAGAAAGACCTGGGTTGTAATTCCGGCTCCACCACTTGTCTGTGGATTACCTTGGACTTCTCTGTGTCTCAATTACTTCATCTGTAAAAATGGGGATTAAGAGTGTGAGCCCCAGGTGGGACGAGGTCTGTGTTCAACCTGTTTAGCTTATATCCACCCCAACGCTTAGTTCAGTGTCTGGCACATAATAAGCCCTTAACAAATACCATTACAAAGTAAGAATGTCTTCAGGATATGTAATGTTTTTGTTTGTTTTTTTAGCTCATGAGCTACCACAGTTTGAAGAATATTCGCTGAATTACCTGGTAGCTATCAATCAGTCAGTGGCATGTGCAGAGAACTGTAGTAAGCACTTGGAAGAGTACATTATAGTTTGTATAATATGGTTCCTGCTTTCAAAGAGTTTACAAAGCTTTGATCTTGGGTAGCCATACTCTCTTAGGTCTCCCTTTTCCCTATATCCTAAATGATAGCCATTGTTAAAGGTATCATGGGTGCGGAACTAATACGAACAGGAACTTGGAATCATAATGGTTATCATAACTGAGGTATTTCAAGTGTTTACTCTGTACCAAACACAGTGCTGAGCATTGGGTTGAGCATAAGATAATCAGATCGGACACAGCCCTGTCCCCCATGGGGTTCACGGTCAAAGGAAGCCAGAGTTCAAAAAGAGCCTGGACAGTGTTCCTGAAAATGAAACATGATTTACCAAGAAATTAGCAGGTGATCCAAATGTCCCCAAACTGACTCCCTCATGTCATCGGTCTAGTAGCCCTTGAAATCCCAGCAAAGAGTAAAGGAAAAGCAGTCTCAATGCCCCCCACCCCTGAAACTCCATATCTGTGAATGAACAGTAAATCCTTGATTGACTGATTACAATCTAGAACAGCGTGTTTGGCCCAAATTAGCAAGGAATGCTCAATGACACATTATGGATTTTTTAATGCTGTTTTTAGGAAGGTTTATATACTCAGTGAGAGTTGTACTAATGTTCTGAAAAATTCCATTACTGAGTGAGTGGCACACTGCTAATTTATCGCAGCAATTACACAGCAGATATGGATTATGAGGATATAAAATGCATTTCATGCCAATCATGCTGTATTACTCTCCACCTCCCAAAAAACACATCTTCACTGTTGTCAGAGGTGTTCTTTTGGAATGAGAATGGCAAAGAGTAAAAGTTTCCTTAGTTTCCTAACATTAACAAGACTGAAGGAATAACCACACGACCATATTGTTCGTGAAAAAATCCTGGACCTAGTCTTTATTCTTTTAACTCTGTACTTGGTCTCTTATCTTCTTGGGGTAAAATCAAGGGAGCAGGGTAACCTTCATGTGAACAGAGGATGAAGAGATTAAAGACTCTTCAAGTTAGGAAAGATGAAGGCTGAGAGGCAGACAGGATTACATTTTACAAAATTATGATCTTGTCTAATTATTTTATTCTTCAAAATACTCAGAGCTCTGCACGTAGGAAGTGTTGAATTAATGACACTGATTGATAGACAGGGTCACTCATCAGATCTCACAATGCTAGGAAGAAGGGCAATTGTTGAAATCTGCAGATGGAAGGTTTAGGAAAAATAAAAAGCAAGCCTTTGAACAGTGGTGTCATAAATATATGAAATTAGTTACCATAAATATATGTGCAAGAGGGAAATATCTGGAATTTCAGGAAACTATAGACATGGATGATTTCCACCAGATTCCTAGAAGGAAAGTTAAGGATGAGAAGGAAATATTTCTCTGGACTTGTTGAAGCCATTTTGGAAGAATGTAGTGCTCCTCTGAACTACTCAACTATAAATCAACAGGAGACACACAATTCTGAGCATATTTGCATAATTTCAAAATGGAGAGTGAAGTTGTGCTCTGCCAGAAGATCTAAGAAACAGAAATTTGATGGAAATGGCATTGTGGGAATTCACTGGGGGGAACGGAAGATGCTTTCAAAAAAAAAAGTAAATACCTCTTTCAGATAATAGATTTTTACTTTAACTTTATGGGAGGACTACAGTTGAAACCTCTATATTAGCCTGAAAAACCAATTATGATATGAAGTTACTTTGGAGGAGAAAAAAAATCTACCGGTCTGCAGTTTGCTACAAGCCAATTAAAATCAGGTCACTTGGATATGTAGTTCAATTATTTACCCCTTAGGTTGGCTATTTTCATGTATGAGGTGACATAACTAGATGAAAATACTTTGAAGAGAAAATATGAATGGGGCAGTCATCCTTCTTTTGATACTTGGGCTAGTTGCCACTAAATATAAACCTTATGATCATCAATACAAATAATCAAAATACATTTTGTTTGGATCAAGTGTTGGTAAATGGATGTAGAATTCCACAAAAACATTTTTTTCTCGGTATTTGGGTGTTTGTCATCTTTTTATTCGCAATATCCAGAATATTCATTTATAATATCCTTCTCTTTTGAAACATGTGGATGGTAAAAGCCTATGCAAATCGTTTGCAATCCTTTGTAGAGAAGCAGCATGGCTTAGTGGAAAGAGCACCAGCCCTGGAGCCAGAGGACTTGTTTTTCTAATTCCTGCTCTGCCACTTTTTTGTGTTTTTAAGGAATTTCTTAAACATTTACTATGTGCCAGGCACTGTACTAAGTTCTGGGTTAGATACAAGTTAAGCAGGTTTGGCAGAGACCCTTAATCGTCATTTTACAGATGCGGTAACTGAGGCACAGAGAAGTTAAGTGACTTGTCCGAGGTCACACAGCATTCATTCATTCATTCAATAGTATTTATTGAGCGCTTACTATGTGCAGAGCACTGTGCTTGGAATGTACAAATCGGTAATAGATAGAGACGGTCCCTGCCCTTTGACGGGCTTACAGTCTAATCGGGGGAGATGGATAGACAAGAACAATAGCAATAAATAGAATCAAGGGAATAAATAGAATCAAGGGAATAAATAGAATCAAGGGTTCTATAGAATAGAATAGAATCAAATAGAATCAAATGTTCTCCCTCTTACTTAGACTGTGAGCTCCACGTGGAACCTGATTATCTTCTACTCACCTCAGTGCTTAGTTCAGCGCTTGCCTCATAGCGCTTAAAAAATGCCACAGTTATTATTATTATTACTACTTAAAGATGGATCCTGGCTGCATTAGTGGGGATTAATTGCATTAATATCCAGTTCGGAGCCTGTCTCTGTTTTTGAGCTTTCCTCTTGGGGTCCCAACCTTTGTGAAGTCTTTGCATAAGGAGAAGAGCATTCTTCCGATGGCTGTCTGCAGTGATCTCCGAACTGACACGGCGACATTGCCCTTTTCGAGATGAAACTTCACTGTGCTGTTATTTCTAGACTGTGAGCCCACTGTGGGCAGGGATTGTCTCTATTTGTGGCTGAATTGTACTTCCCAAGTGCTTAGTACAGTGCTCTGCACACAGTAAGCGTGAGAAGCAGCGTGGCTTAGTGGAAAGAGCCCGGGCTTGGGAGTCAGAGGTCGTGGGTTCTAATCCTGCTCTGCTGCTTGTCAGCTGTGTGACCATGGGCAAGTGACTTGACTTCACTTCTCTGTGCCTCAGTTACTTCATCTGTAAAATGAGGATTAAAACTGTGAGCACCACGTGGGACAACCTGATCACCTTGTATCCCCCACTGCTTAGAACAGTGCTTTGCACATAGTGAGTGCTTAACAAATACCGCCAAATATTTATTTATTCACTTCTCTGTGCCTCAGTTACCTCATCTGTTAAATGGGGATGAAGACTGTGAGCCCTACTTGGGACAACCTTTTTACCTCGTATGTACCCCAGCGCTTAGAACAGTGCTTGGCACATAGTAAGTTCTTAACAAATACTG
Source organism: Ornithorhynchus anatinus (assembly GCF_004115215.2). Classification (NCBI taxonomy): domain Eukaryota; kingdom Metazoa; phylum Chordata; class Mammalia; order Monotremata; family Ornithorhynchidae; genus Ornithorhynchus; species Ornithorhynchus anatinus. Next base: position 33,940,775 of record NC_041745.1, read on the forward strand.
ACATTATTATTATTATTATTAATAAAAATGTTGCTATTATTTTCCCCTTCTAGCTTGAATGTGCTTCCTTTCAGTTCACATTCTTCAGTTCACAGTTGTCTATTCTTCTTCCATGTCCTTCCCGTCCAAAAGAGCTGGGTTGCTGTGATCCAGGAAGGTAGAACAAGATTCCACACAAAGTGAGTGCTAAGTCAATGCTGCTGTTGTTGGTAGATATTCCTTTCACCTCCAAAGTAGCCTTTGCAGCCTCAGATCTCCCCTAAATTGCTTATTCCTGGGCCATGGTCCTTAAGGTTGATTTTTTTTTTAATGGTATTTAAGTACTTACTCTGTGTCAAGCACTGTTTTTAGTGCTGGGTAGATAGAAGTTGGGTCAGGCACAGTCCTTGTTCCACATGGGGCTCACAGTCTAAGTTGGAGGGAGAATGGGTATTGAATCCCCATTTTACACTTAAGGAAACTGAGGCACAGAGAAGTTAAGTGACTTGCCCAAAGGCACACAGTAAACAAGTGGTGAAGCTGGGATTAAAACCTAGGTCCTCTAACTCCCAAGCCTGTGCTCTTTCATTCAGTCGTATTTGTTGAGCGCTTACCGTGTGCAGAGCACTGTACTAAGCGCTTGGGAAGTACAATTTAGCAACAAAGAGACAATCCCTGCCCAGACCAGGCTCACAGTGCTGCTTCCAAGGTATTTTGACCATCTATGCCCGATTTATTGCGGATGGATTATAGTGGTTGAAGCCACAACTTCATTCAGAATAGAGAAATTAGTTGACAATTGGTAATTTAATCAATATCACCACCATTAAATAGTATTTATTCAGCAAATCCTTGTATGTGGAATGGTGCGGGGAGATTGGAATTGGGAAAATTGCAATCTATCTTTCAAGACTATCTAAACCTTGCAGTCCCTCTTTTCTACGTAATTACCTGCTGGTTGCTAATTAATGTGTCTCCTGACATTTCGTAGGAAGATATGAAGTACAGCAGTTCTGTGATGGCGATGAAATTATACTGCGTGTTTTATAGTCTTCACTGCTTTCAGTATGACTTGATTTAGTGTTATTCTCTTTATTTTGTATGATGTGCACAGGAGAGAATCCTCAGCATTGTATATGTACACACATGTACACATACACATACACTGTAATCTTTTTTTATATTCTACCTCTAGAGAATTTCTTCATTCCTGTCTCAGTTCACAGATGAAAATCAATTTTATGATTTCATCCCAGGCACTAATGGAAGTTTGTTCAAATCATAAAGTGGCCAACCAATTTTGCCCATTTCAGCAGAAATATTTGCCTCTGTTCAATCAGTTCAAGAGAAGCCCAGCTGGAAATGTCCATGGAGTTCTAGGTTAGGAAAGGAGTGAGTCAAGAAAGTTTATAAAGCATTTGCGTATGTCGTGATTATTCATATCAGTCCTGCTAACTCACCTCTGGAACTGCCTTCCTACGTATTTTTAACAATTTGGCATATAAAATCTTAAAGGATTCGGGTTTCAACCTGATAGTCCTTTAGATTCCCTCTGTAAGAAAGCAACTGCAAGAAATTTCTCTGGTTAAGAATATACTGCAGTGCAGACAAGTTGACAATGGCCAGCTATTGGGATTTATATTGAGTGGTCTGGTTTTCAGATCACCTGACCCCTCTCAAGTGCGGGTATCTGTCTATCAATCAATCAATGGTATGTATTGAGCGCTTACTATAGGCAGATCACTGTACTAAGTGCTTGGTAGAGTACAAGACAACAGAATTAGCAGACACGTTCCGTGTCCATAACGAACTTATGTTGTAGGTATGTCACAGGAGACCTTTCTGTATCGTATTTTTATTTTATGTACCCAGTTTCCCTCTATCTCACTCCCTGGAATGTTTGTGTTCCAGGGAACCAGAAAGAGTCAGAGAAAGATTCTAAGTGGAACGGAGTCTCCCAATCCCCAAAACTGGAGAAGCCCTTGAAGTTGGGGGACATCTGGGCAGGCTTTTGCAAAACGTTGGTAGCGAAATAGCGTGGCCAGGTGGAAAGAGAAAAGGCTTGGGAGTGATAGAACCTGTATTCTAATTCCAGCTCTGCAACTTGCCTGCTGTGTGACCTTGACATATCTCTGCCTGTTTCCTCATCTATACAAAGGGAATTCAGAAAAATGGAATCTTCTACCTCACATTTAGGCTGTGAACCCCATGTAGGACAGATGCTTTGTCCAACTTGATTATCTCATATCCACCCAAACAGGGCTTTGGTTCAGGCTCACAGTGGTAAAAATGGCATTTGTTAATCGACTGTGTGCTGCTCTATAATAGGAGCAAGTTAATCAGGTCAGACACAGTCCTTGTCCCATATGGGGTTCTCAGTCTGGTTCCCGCTTCTAGACTGTAAGCTCGTTATGGGCAGGAAACATGTCTGTTAATTCTTTTGTGTTGTGCTCTCCCAAGTGCTTAGTACAATGCTCTGCACAGAGTCAGCGCTCAATGAATATGATTGATTGATAGACATGATTACACGCATGAGAGTGGACTCACACTTTAATAAGATGTCACATGTACCACTTTACAGATGCCCAGACTTAGATGGTCTCTTCCAGTGGTGGCTTATGACCCCCTCGCTCTATCCACCCCACTGACGGCCCCCTCAACACACACACACACCCCCCACTCCACACCCCCTCCGCCCCATCGGGTCTTCTGAACACTGGGGATGCTCCCAACCCACATAACTTGCTGGAAAGATCCATGGCAGAGAGAAGTTGGACAGGATTTGTTGAAAAGAGCATCCAGTACAGGATCTGTACCGGACAGGGCACAGACCATCTACCATCTACCAGTGCAGACAGGAGATCTGGCCCACCCTAGAAACAGTAGTTCTCTTTCTCCCCGGCTCCCTAGCAGTTAACGACGATGATGGTAATAGCAACATGTTTTGAGAAATAAGAAGCATAAACAAAAGGTCTTCTCAATAGCTACATTCAAATTAAGAGTACAGAGTGAGAAGGGGGATCACATTTTCAAAGGCGGCTTCTAAATCTCTTCCTATAACACTTCAGAGAAAGTCTATTTTCGCATCTCAAAAAGACACTTCTAGAGTTTTACCATCTTATTTATGAGAGGATGTTCCCAGTGATATGTGTAAATGCTTCTTGGGGCAAGATAATTTTCAAAGAATTGAGTGTTGAAGTGAGCACCAACATATAATTTATTTTCAGATCCACACTCAATTTCCTCTTAAATATTTTTAACCTTTTTTTTTTGAAGTCATCATGTATCCTTTTGAGCGACGACAACATTTGGGAAGGTTTTTCAAGTAGTCTCACTCACACTGCCTTGATATAAGACCCTAATTCAGGGTTTCACATCAAAGTTAAAAGCCGGTATTGTGCACAGGAGAATTTATATAGCAGACGGTCGTTACATTAAACAGTTTAAAATGCAGAGTGATTGGAATTTCTTCCTTTCTTGAAACTTCTTTTCATACTGAGCATCCTAATAACAATATGGACCATTGGAAAGATTAGATTTTTAAACCTGTAGTTTCTTTAATCACTCGAAGATAATTATAATGCAGTTATGAGCACGTCTATTCTTTTTATACTTCAGTTCCTAAGTTCCTATTGATTGAAAACTTTAAAGGGCTAGAAATTCTTGTTGAACGCTGAATTAAATGAATTGCTCCATTGCTGCACCTCCATAAAGAGAAGATGAGTTGTGAAAGAGAAATAAATCTCCCTTTCAACTCCAGAGATCTAAATTAATAGAAAATGAAGCCGGGGGAAAGGAAATTGACCCAAGATGCACTATTTCTTCGTTTATCCAGCATTTGAAAGCAGCACTTTCTGTAAGTGCCTGAATTGTGTGAATCTCAGACCCACACAGAAAATGAAGGCGCTTGTTAATAATTGTGCAGCTATGACACAGCATAAGTCTCCCTCGGGAAGGGGGATGGCTTACACAACCAAGTGCCAATAATTTGATATTATGCACTCCCTTGTCTCATTTAAATCAAATTCAAGCATAGTATAGGCAGCTGAAGATCATCTTATTTTCCAGAATCAGAAGCACCAACAAATAAATGCTTACTTTCATTCTTCCAGAATCAACCTGAACAAATTTTCATATCCTTTTCTAAGAAAATGGCCAATTCTCCCCTACCACACAGAGCCCTAGGGCAATATAATCACAATCCTTGAAGAACTAACCTACCCATCATCAAAACAGAATTTTACTATCTCCTCCACACCTTTGTCTTGTAGACCAGAAATCATTTCACTAACAACCGATTAATTTTTTGGATAAATCAGACTGTGGACCCAAAGAGAGTCCAAATGAAGGTAGCTTTTTCTGAGTTTGTGGAATGTTTTAATAGGCAATGAAAATGTAGCACAAAAAAGTGTTGTGTTTCCTGTTCAAAGGGGACGCAATTATTTGCTGGTGCCTGGAAAGCATGAATAAAGTTAACTATCCTTAGTATCTTCGTAAAAACACAAAGAATAGCAGTGCATGTATAGAAACTGTTGGATTTGGTCGAGACCTGTCTGCATTGTTCTTTAATAATAAGAAGAATTATGGTATTTGTTGAGCTCTTACTATGTGCCAGGCCCTGTTCTAAGCACTGGGAAACATACCAGATAATTGGGTTGGACACAGTCCCTGCCCCCCGTAGGGCTCATGGTCTTAATCCCCATTTTACATATGAGGGAACTGAGTCACAAAGAAGTTAATAATAACGTAGGTATTTGTTAAGCGCTTACTATGTGCCAAGCACTATTCTAAGTGCTGGGGTAGATACAGGGTAATCAGGTTGTCCCACATGAGGCTCACAGTGTTCATTCCCATTTTACAGATGAGGTAACTGAGGCACAGAGAAGTTAAGTGACTTGCCCACAGTCACACAGCTGAAAAGTGGCAGAGCCGGGATTCGAGCCCATGACCTCTGGCTCCCAAGCCCGGGCTCTTTCCACTGAGTCACACTGCTTCTCAGTTGGTTGTGTCAGCCATCCCCCTTCCTGAGGGAGACTTATGCTGTGGCAGAGCTGCACAATAATTAACAAGCTCCTTCATTTTCTGTGTGGGTCTGAGATTCACACAATTTTAGGCACTTACAGAAAGCAGAAGTTAAGCAACTCACCCCAATATACATAGTAAACAAGTGGTGGATCAGGATTAGAACCCATGACCTTCTGACTCCCGGGTCCGTGCTCTATCCACTAGGCTATGTTGCTTCCAATTTTACACCTGTAACTAATCTGCCCCTCAGTAGCATGGCCTAGCGGCAAGATATTGGGCGTGGAAATAAGATACAGGTTCTAGTCCTGAATTTGCCTTTTGCCTGCTGGGTGACCTTAAGTCAAGTCACTTAACTGCTGGTTAGTGTTTGTGGCATTATTGTTATTATTATTATTTTATTATATTAAGCAGCGTGGCTCAGCGGAAAGACCCCGGGCTGGGGAGTCAGACGTCATGAGTTCGAATGCCGGCTCTGCCACTTGTCAGCTGTGTGACTTTGGGCAAGTCACTTAACTTCTCTGTGCCTCAGTTACCTCATCTGTAAAATGGGGTTTAACTGTGAGCCTCACGTGGGACAACCCGATGACCCTATATTTACCCCAGCGCTTACAACAGTGCTCTGCACATAGTAAGCGTTTAACAAATACCAACTTAATGTGTGTCAGAGACCATCCCAAGTGCTGGGATAGATACCAGTTACTCAGGTTGGTCACAGTCCCTGTCCCACATGGGGCTTGCAGTCTAAGTTGGAAGGAGAACAAGTATTGTATCCACATTTTACAGTTGAAGCAACTGAGGCACAGAGAAGTCAAAGTGAGTTGTCCAATGTCAAGGTCACATAACAGGCCAGTGGCAGAGCTGGGATTCGAACCCAGGGCCTCTGACTCCCAGACCCGTGATTTGCCCACTAGACCATGCTGCTTCCTCAGTTGTAGAATATGGATTTTGACAATGAACCCCAGGTGGGACTGTGCCCAGTCTGATTCTTTTCTCAACTGTCCAAGTACTCAGCACAGTGCTTGGTGTGTAAATATCAAACCACTACTATCTGCCCATCCTCACTCACCCCACATACAAGGAAAGTCTGCTTACCCACCTCGACCCACATGTTTGCTCCAGGTACTCAGATATTGAGGGGTGCTAAGCTGCAGGTAATGGAGAATTCTACAGGAGGGTGGGCAGGGCAGCTGTCCGGGTTCCACCGGCACAGAGGCCCAAATTGGGGGCTGCCAGGTGTCGAGGGGGAAAGGATAAAAAAAAAAAGGGGGAAGAAGAGGGACAGGGACTAAGCCAGGCCTGGCCAAGTCCTGTCCTGCCTCAGGTGCACATCATTCATTCATTCATTCAGTAGTTTTTATTGAGCGCTAACTATGTGCAGAGGACTGTACTGAGCACTTGGAATGGACAATTCGGCAACAGATAGAGACAATTCCTGCCCATTGATGGGCTTACAGTCTAATCGAGGGAGACAGACAAAAACAATAGCAATAAATAGAATCAAGGGGTTGTATACCTCATTAACAAAATAAATAGGATAATAAAGATATATACAAATGAGCAAATGAGCACAGTGCTGAGGGGATGGGAAGGGAGAGGGGGAGGAGCAGAGGGAAAGGGGGGAAAGGGGGCATAGCTGAGGGGAGGTGAAGAGGAGGCAGAGAGGGAGCAGAGGGAGTAGAGGGAAAAGGGGAAGCTCAGTCTGGGAAGGCTTCTTGGAGGAGGTGAGCTCTCAGTAGGGCTTTGAAGAGGAGAAGAGAGTTAGTTTGGTGGAGGTGAGGAGGGAGGGCATTCCAGGACAGCGGGAGGATGTGGGCCAGAGGTCTACGGTGGGGATAGGTGAGAACGGGGGGATGGTGAGGAGGTGAGCGGCAGAGGAGCGGAGCGTGTGGGGATAGTGTTCATGTGGGGATCATGAGGGGTCACTGGAGTCGTGGGCCAGGCGAGGCCATGTAGTGTCTGCTGGGAGCACCGCCTCGGCTTCCCGCTGCATGGGGGTCGGGGGTGGGGGGTCACTGACTGGGGAAAGAGGTGAGGGTGCCCATCCTCTCCACCCTCCCTGCCTATTGGAGCACCGCTGATCAACACGACCTCCAGCCAAGGCCCCCTGCCAGGTTCTGCTACTCGTTGGCCATGCCAGGCTCTCCTCCTGGGGCAGCATTTGCGTCACCTACCCCGTAGATTATCAGCCCTTCGTGGGTAGGGGTGGTGTCTACAACTCCGTTCGATTGTACTGTCCCGGGCTCTCGACTAATAGGAGCTCCATAAATCCCGCTTCCTAATTGATTGAAGGGTAACATTGGAATGGGTAATTACATAGTCCCTCACATTATTTGCAGTGGCAGAGGTAACATTCATTCGTTCGTAGCTCAGTGGAAAATGCATGGGCTTTGGAATCAGAGGTCATGGGTTCAAATCCCGGCTCTGCCACTTTTCAGCCGTGTGACTGTGGGCAAGTCACTTAACTTCTCTTTGCCTCAGTTACCTCATCTGTAAAATGGGGATGAAGACTGCGAGCCCCACGTGGGACAACCTGATTCCCCTGTGTATACCCCAGCGCTTAGAACAGTGCTCTGCACATAGTAAGCGCTTAAATACCAAGATTATTATTATTATTATTCGGTCATTCCCGATAACGGTATGGTTTGCCCACACCAAACCCTCACCTTAACATCAATTATCGATAGAAGCAGCATGGCTCAGTGGAAGGAAACATGATTGGAAGTCAGGAGAGGTCATTCATTCATCCAGTCGTATTTATTGAGTGCTTACCGTGTGCAGAGTACTCTACTGAACGCTTGGAAAGTACAATTTGGCAACAGATGAAGACAATCCCTACCCAACAGGCTCACAGTCTAGAAGGAGGGAGACAGACAACAAAACAAATCAAGTGGACAGGCAGCAAGTGCATCATTGTACATAAATAGAATTATAGATATATACACGTCATTAATAAAATAAATGGAATAATTCATTTATTCATTCATTCATTCAATAGTATTCAATAGTGTTCTTAGCTGTCCTCTTCCCAGTCTAGACCATATATGAATCAGGCAATCAGTGATTTATTGAGTGCTTACTATATGTTGAGTAATAGCACTGTACTAAGCACTTGGGAGAGCTAGTAAGAGTTAGGGGACCTGACTCCTATCCTCAAGGATCTTTCAATGTAGCCGGAAAAATAGACCTTTTATATAGAGAAGCAGTGTAGCTTAGTGGAAAGAACCTGGGCTTGGGAGTCAGAGGATGTGGGTTCTAATCCCGGCTCTGCCATTTATGAGCTGTGTGACCTTGGGCAAGTCACTTAACTTCTCTGTGCCTCAGTGACCTCAACTATAAAATGGGGATTAAGACTGTGAGCCCCACGTGGGGCAACCTGATTATCTTGCATCGATTCCAGCGCTTAAGAACAGTGCTTGGCACGTAGTAAGCACTTAACAAATACCATTATTATGATTATTATTATAAATTAAAGGTAAGAGAAAGCAACCGTTTTTAAAGATATGCTCCCAGAGAGGGGTTGAGTTGAGTAGCTGAAGGGCAAGAGGACTCGCGAGTGTATAGATTCATTCATTTATTGAGCGCTTACTGTGTGCAGAGCACTGTACTAAGCCCTTGGGAAGTATAGTTGGGGCAATAGGGAGCAGAATAGGGTAGGGAAATGAGATGTAAGTCTGGAGGGGTGCTTTTAGTTAGGCTAACGTGTTAGAGACAATAAATGTTCTGAAGACCATTACACTTGTTCTTCACTGATCCTGGAGAGACAAGGATTTTGAAGTTTCTGCGTGGATCGTAACCTGGGAAGGAAGGCTGTGTTTCTCTGTGGTACTTGAATGATACTGAAAATATCTAGAAAAGGATTTCAGTAAAAATATTTCACCTCTGGGCCTCCCCAACACATTTTAACCCTTGTTGTTAAAGTCTTTTGGCAGTCATCACTTAGCGGGGTGGTATTTTAAGGTTCAAATAACCCTGTGGGGAAAATGTTTTGTAGATAAACAGCTTGATTTACAGAACAAATGAGCTTAAGGAGACCACTAAAAAGTATGTGCTTCCTGGCAAACATTCTCCTCAACTATAAACCTTAGAAAATTAAAATTATATGTTTGCTTTAGAAATCACAGGAAGGAAAATGATGTATCTCTTTCTCATAATGTTTCCCTTGTGAATCCCCTAGAGCTCTTCGATCCAATATACACCGGCGACCAAATCTAAATGCTATTATCGTGATGATATTTACTCTGTTCCATGCCCCGATCCAAGCTCGGATTTCAAAGTGAAACCCTGATGTGTTGGATAGAAATGATCGTCATTCTATCCTAGCAACTCTTCCGAGAAAAAAAACTCAGTGGAAATAGTTATTCTGCTTTTATCGGTTCCCTTATTCCAGTCTTCTGGGAAGCTGATGTTTGCTACCAGAGGCAAGTTACACACCACAAGTTACCCTACCCGACTCATGGAACTCCAGAGCAGGTCAAGCCTGTGAGTAGATTTATTTTATGACCCCGGCACATATATAGAATATGAAGTTAGTGCCTAAGCCAGTCTTTACTTGCCACCTCATTTATTTTCCATTCTGTGTCGAGCATACTAACTTTGACTGTTCCATTCTCTGTTCCTGGTGTCACCAGGAGTGAGGTTCAGTGAAAAAAATCTAGTGAAAAGGAACATGGCACAGTGGAAAGAGCACGGGACTTAGAGTCGGAGGATGTGCCCTCACTCTAGCCCTCACTCTAGGCTTCAAGGCTCTCCATCACCTTGCCCCTTCCTACCTCTCCTCCCTTCTCTCTTTCTACCACCCACCCCGCACGCTCCGCTCCTCTGCCGCCCACCTCCTCGCCGTCCCTCGGTCTCGCCTATCCCGCCGTCGACCCCTGGGTCACGTCCTCCCGCGGTCCTGGAACGCCCTCCCTCCTCACCTCCGCCAAACTGATTCTCTTTCCCTCTTCAAAACCTTACTTAAAAATCACCTCCTCCAAGAGGCCTTCCCAGACTGAGCTCCTCTTCCCCCTCTACTCCCTCTGCCATCCCCCCTTTACCTCTCCGCAGCTAAAGCCTCATTTTCCCCTTTTCCCTCTGCTCCTCCACCTCTCCCTTCCCATCCCCACAGCACTGTACCCGTCCGCTCAACTGTATATATTTTCGTTACCCTATTTATTTTGTTAATGAATTGTACATCGCCTTGATTCTATTTAGTTGCCATTGTTTTTACGAGATGTTCTTCCCCTTGACGCTGTTTAGTGCCATTGTTCTTGTCTGTCCGTCTCCCCGATTAGACTGTAAGCCCGTCAAACGGCAGGGACTGTCTCTATCTGTTGCCGACTTGTTCATCCCAAGCGCTTAGTACAGTGCTCTGCACATAGTAAGCGCTCAATAAATACTATTGAATGAATGAATGTGGGTTTTAATCCTGGATCTGCTGCCTGCCTGCGGTGTGCTGTTTGGCAAGCCACTTAACTCCTCTGTGCCTCAGTTTCCTCTTCTGTAAAATGTGGATTCAAATTATTTGTCCTCCCTTCCCCTCAGACATGGGATAGGGACTGTGTCTGACCTGATTATTTTGTATCTACCCCAGCACTTTCTATATGCCAAGTATTTTACTAAGTGCTTAACTATACTATTATTATCATTATTATTATTGTTATTAAAATCAGATTGGGAGCAAAGCCTAAACTCAGCCTGTGGCGTTTTGCAACCCTGAAAAGTCTCCCACTGAAAAATTGGGGATAATAGTGGTTTTCTCCCCCTTCCTTCATCAGGGTCTGTGACTGAGAACGCTTTCAGTTTTGAGAGAAAAATATGCTTTGGAAATTCAAGAGATCATTATGAGGAGTTCATAGGTGTGTTAGAGCATTAAGTTGCTTTCCAAAATGGAAAAAAACATTTAGAAAGAAGATGATGGGATTTTTCTTGATCTGAAGTAGCCGGGTAATAGAGGGTAAGCAGTATCCTCTGGTCCCATTTACTTGGGTAATTTGCTACTGTAGACAAGGCCCCGGTGCCAGAGTGGAGTTTACCCCACAGTGCTCTTGATTTTCCTGTTTGTGGCTTAGCTAGCTAATGAGTTGGCTTGGGCCCTAGCTCTCTGCTTGTCCCAAACCTCTCAGTGGCTTAGTGTCTACAACTAGTAGGCTTGCTCGGGGATAAACTGGCCTGGAATAAGGAATCCCTCCAAAATCCATAGTAGAAGGAGCTGATTTGAGGGTGAACAAAATCCAAGCACCTCGTTCACCCTATAAATTTTCTTTTCACTGTCACACTAAACATGGCAAAATAAGGGACAAAATATGAGACGGAGAAAGCAAGCTCGATATGGACAAGGAATATGCCTGCTAAATTCTGTTGTATTGTACTATCCCAAGCTCTGAGTAAAGTGCTCTGCACGTGTAAGCACTCAATGAATATCACTGATTGATTAAAAGTAGTGAATCACCTTGGAATATCTACAGATCTATTCTAACTAGAATCCTAGTCAGTCATTTATTGAGTGCTTACTGTGTTCAGAGCACTGTACTATGTGCTTAGGAGAAGACAATATAACAATAAACAGACACATTCCCTGCCCACAGTGAGGAGTGAGAGACTAGCATGCTGTTTGGCCAGAAGAAAAGGATCTGGGAGTCAGGAGTCCTGGTTCTGCCTGCTGGGAGTTTGCCATGAGTGGTGAAGATTCCTGGTTGGAAACTGTAAGCTTGTTATTTGCCTCATTCTAATTTTGAATCTGCCTTTTGTTCAAAAAAATCTTTGTGAAAACTGTGCTCCAAAAGAGCAAACCCTCTTGCGTTGAATGCCAAGCTGGTCTGTCTGATGGAGTGGTGTCCCAGAGATGGCCTGGGTGGGGAATGTCTCTGTCAACTCTACCATATTGTTCTCTCCCAAGTGCCTAATTCAGGGCTTGGCGCACAATAAGTGTCCAATAAGTAACTGTACTAACGTAGATGTCCACATTCTTTACTAATGCCATTTGCCTCGAACATAAACGTTTGGTGATTAGGATCAGAGAAAGCCCAGGCTTGAACTGATCTGCTCACCATATTCAACTAGCATTCCTCCTAAATTCTGGGTCTACAAGAATGCATAATAATGGCATTTATGGCATGCCTTATGGTAATCTGGTAAGAGTGCTACTCTAGCCATATATAGGTGTCCATCGTACTTGAAGAAGACACCACCAATGTTAAAGTCCACCGAAGACTGCATATAAATATGTATTTATTGGGAGTTTACTGGGTGCAGAGCGCTGTACTAAGTGATTGGGAGAATACAATCTAACAAACACATTCCCTATCTACAACGAGCTTACGGTCTAATGGGGCAGACAGATACGTACATAAGTGCAGTGGGTCTGGGAGGGGGGAAGAGCAACAGGAGGCAAGTCAAGGTGGCGCAGAAGGGAGTTGAAGAAAAGGAAAAGAGGGCTTAGTCGGGGAAGGCCTCTGGGAGGGGATGTGCCTGCAGTGAGGCCTTAAAAAGACCACTGTGGGACCCACGGTCCCATCCACATTGTGTAAACAAAGAGGCTGTCCCATGTTATGTTTTCATGATTAATGTTTGCAGCCCCTAAGGCTATTTTCTCTTTTGCGTCCTTGTCTTTCCTTCAGAAGCCTTTGTGTGAATAAAACTCTTCCTTTTTTGATAGCAGTTCGTCACGCTGGGTTATTCTCAGGAATGATTTCCAATGTTCAGCAAGAATGCAGCATTATATCCTCAAAATGTTTCCTCTGACTTCCTTGCTTTTGGTTTCCCACTTTCAGCTCTTATATAACAGTTGTTTGGCTTTCCTGCTGTAACTCATTTTCACCAAATGTCCCACCTAATATTGCCTTGTCAAGGTGAATGTTGCTTCAATGCTGCCAAATGACTACACTCCAGAACTTCATTGTTTATGATCTTGTGTTGTCATTTGATATTGAATATGGCCTTTAAATGATACTGATGGAACTGCTCAAGGAGCCTAATGTGGCCCCTGGGTGTGGGTTAGGACTCAAGCTTTAAAGAAGGCTGGAAAACACGGCAGTTCTGTAGAGCTTTAATTTATTCTGGAGTGTGATGTCATGCTGCTATCAGATTCTGTTTGATAAGCTCCGAAAGGACGCGATGGCTTTCTGGATTTAGTTCTCTACTTCCCTATCGATAATTGTGATATCGGTCAACGTACTGCCTAAGGAGGGAATTCTGTCCCAGCTTTTAGCTCTGGGTTGTCAAAATGAATTTTTGGTTTTGTGTACAAACAGGCCGATACATAACATCTCTTTTCTTTAAGCTTATCATCAGACTGTAGCTACTGATGGGTCGGCGAAGTGGTTTACCCCAATGCCATTAACCAAAGGTGTCGATAGAGCTGAGGGGGCCAAAAAGAAGCTATTAGATAGGTTAAGCTCCTCCTCTAGACTGTAAGCTTCACATGGTTAGGGATCGTGTCTCCCAATTTTGTTGAATTGTACTCTTCTAAGCATTTAGTACAGCGCTCTGCACACCATAAGCCAGCAATAAATACCACTGATGCCTATTGGATGTTAGTGTTGGATCACATTGGGTTGCACTGAAGTTAGGGATTGGGTTATGCCTAGTATTTAGAGCCAAGGATGGGGAAGGAAGCTCACTATAGGCAGGGGATGTGTCCACCAACTCTGTTGTATTAGACTCTCCCAAATGCTCAGTACAGTGCACACAGTAAGCTCTCGATAAATATAATTGGTTGGAAGAGGGGTCTAATTTTTGAACTCCGACCATTTCCTAAACCCTACTCCATCCAGTGGGGCAATAACAAGTCTCTAATTCCACTGTCATGGTTGCCTGAAAGGCACTGAACAGCAGAGGCTGCCAGCACCCAAGCTCAATGGGAAGGATGGAGTTGCAAAATAATTCAGTTTACAAAGCATCATAAAAGAATCTTATTAAGAGTCAAATTAAAAAAAAACCCTCAGCAACAGTCAGGAAACATTATTAGTTGCTCTGGGCAGTGACTGGACTACTCGATCTGACGAAGATTTAACTGGACAAAGGTTGAACAGAACATTTTCATCTCCAGTAACTCCACCCAGGAGCACAGCTTTTTGAAGAATTGCCCCATCTGTTCTGGAGAAGGTTGCCTGACCCTGCCCGGAGATAATTATGCACGAAAGTTATTGATCAGCTTTTCCAAATCCCAGTTAGCTGAGTGCATACATTACCTCCACTTGATTTCCAAGACCCAATGGATACAATCAATTATAATGTAAAACTTCATTCTTTGTCTGGGCAATTCTAAATGCAAATGTAAAAATATTCATCGACCTACCATTCACATAGATGTAACGGCAACTGATAATGTTATTACCACTCTCCAACCAGAAAATCAACTTGGGGGCTGGTTCTCTAGCCGTCCATAAATCCTGTTGCAAAATTTCCTTCTTCAGTTGAGTTAACAGCTTACCTGTTAGGAAGTGGTAGTTTTCATTATTACTCCAAGAGGTTCTCGGGCATCAAAGTATATAAGCTTTGGCAGGGGTCATTCATCAAGGTAAGAAATCTGTTTCCTACATTAAAACAGAGGCAAAGAAGCCCAGAGAGCAATATATGGGCAAGATAAGTGTGAATGAAAAGGATAGAAGAAAATTCAATTTCTCTAAAGTAACATGTAGGAACTTGCTTCTGTGCTGTTATCTGTTGATGCTATTGTCCATTACAGGTGTACAGACGCTGAATGGCTTGACTCACAGCCTATTTAGAGTCAGATAAAAGGTGGGGAAGCAAAGTAAGGTGAAAGTCAATATTTTCAGAGTGAAGAGGTCTAGGGAAGATGAAACAAAATTGCAGAACCTGTCGCTGTTACTAAAACTAAACAAAAACAAACAGCCCAACTGCTTCTCTGTAGATGTGTCGCTAGAGCTGAGTCTAACCTAGTGCATCACAGTCAAATACAGTCCTTCTGCTTAATCGATCAATTGTATTTATTGAGCACTTATTGTGTGCAGGACATTGTACTAAGCACTTAGGAGAGTACAATACAACAGAGTTGGCAGGCACATTCCCTGTCCACAAGAAGCTTAAAGTAAATATTTAGTCTCAAATAGCTGGAGTTGCAGTAGAAGTCTTGGGTTAGGAAATAATCGGAAAATGTAAGCCATGCAATCCTTAGGGCCAAGACGTCTGAATAACAGTCACAAACATTTTGAAATTACAGTGAAACTAAGGTTGAAACAGTATCCCCTGTTTAAGTTGATATCATTAATAGTGGTTTGCACTGCCACAGGATGTGTTTGCTGCCTCATCAGTCAATCTTATTGAGTGCTTACTGTGTGCAGAGCACTGTATTAAATGCTTGGGAGAGTACAATATAATATTCATGTTCCCTATCCACAACAAGGGTAAATGAGGGTTTTGCTCTAAGGGAAGCCAGGCAGATTCATTCCACTAAAATACCTGGAGTGGCAGAAAAAGGAGGTGGGAGAGGGAGGGTATGAGATGTTGGAAAGGTAAGTGGGGTTCCCGCTTTAGGCCTCCCTCAAACTGAGGGGATCCCAGAGGGTAGAGCACCACCTCTCCCAGCCCCACAGATGAGCTGCTTTCAGCTAGCATCACAGCCGTGCTTACGGACATAACTCCTTCATTGGAACCAAGCTGCTTTGGGGTCAGGGGAGCTGGGGATGAGCACGGCAGAAGGTCCGGTCGTGGCCTGAGTTCCCTGTGTAGGTGAAAATGGCGCCGCGCCGACTCCAACTGCAAAACAATGCTGTCGGCTCCATGCTGTCGCTGCCCCTCCACTTGCTCCCACGGGGCTGAAGTGGGATCTGCCCTGGTGCCCAAACTGACCCCGTACCAATACTGAGGTTCAAATCAGAATTTCCACCTCTGTTACCCATCTCCCCACTGTCTTTGGGCAGTACTGTCTCCCAGTGAAAACCCTCAATGGGGGCTTGAGCAGCCCCCAGAGATGGCATCCTGGAGACATCACCACACAATGAAACTCCAGCCAGCTCCTGTTTTCACCTCACGATTTCAAGAGCCTGGGAAGTCCTCAGTATAAGCTGAGTGAGGTCTGTGGGGTGAAAGGGAATCAGGACCCTAAAAATACACAGAATTTCCCTCAGCCGTGGCTTGACTGCAGAAGATTCTGAGGAGTCCAGGTGCCAGGAAAGATTCATCCCCATATGAATTCTGTTTCCTCCAAAATCGCTCCACTTCATCCTGGTATATAAATAAGGATCAATGTCAGCTTCTTCCGTGTCGAATGCCAGTATTTAGTGAGCTGTGGTAAATCACCCTGACTATTTTGCATAAAGCACTTGGTAAATCATGACAAGACCACAATCTTATTTCTTGATAACACAGTAAATAACCAAGGACATCCCTATAAATCAGTATCTTGAGTCACGGGGGTATCAGGCATCACATTCCCAACATATTAAGTCTCACCATTTAACTAAGGGTTTTACCTTACATCCGTGGTATTCAGGCCTGGTCATTGGTTAGTAACACCATTACAAGTGATACCGAACGTAAATTTAGAGTTAAGGCACAGGGAAGGACATTTTAAATGCTTGACAGCACTTACAGTCAAAGCATGCTATATTTCCTCATTCTAAAATGAATGTAAGCTGGAGCATCTTCACATAGTACTGTTTTATTATTATTTAAATGTGTTTCCACCGCACAAGATATTGGCAGGATCGGGCTCTTGGGTTTTGTTCACCACAACACAACTATACTTTTCAGCTCTGGGTCCTGGCTTCCTGAAAGAATGACTTGAAGAATAATAGGAAGCACTCTAATTAGTTCTCCAAAGCCCCATTCTTTTCTTCAGTGTGCTTACTGGGACACTAGTGGTTTGTTCATAAACTTTTTAAAATAAAGCATCTATTCTGACTTATTCAGGTTAGCATCATTTGAAAAGCACCCTTTCTCGGGATTCATTAACCCTGGCTTGCTAATGAAGGCATGGGAAATGAACTCTTTTTCCATGCCCAGCTATCAAAGTGATCATCAGATGAGCTGTATAAAAAGCATCCACCTCCTTCATAGGAGGAGGTAAACTCTTCCTCTTCAGAGTGATATGCTGTTCAATGTGTGTCTCAGAAGTGTGATAAGGAAGTGAACAGTTAACACCTACAGTGTGTACTGCCATTGAAATTTACTACAACTTCCTTTAAAATCTACTAAACTTATTCACCGTATGCCATAAAATCTTATTCTTTACTGTTGTACCCCAGGATAAACTCCTTCATGGTTCATCCACATTTTCTAGGGGCAAATCACGACTGTATCTGTGGGCTTCATTTCCCCTTAGTTTTACCAGCAATTTTTTAGGTTCCAACTCAGAATCAGTTCTTACATAATGACTGGACCCTATTGGAGAAGTAAAAATTGCACTAGTCATTTCTCCCCTCCCCTATTAATAATAATAATAATAATAATAATAATGATACTTGTTAACCACTTATGTGTCAATCACTGGTCTAAGTGCTGGGATAAATACGTTGATCAGGTTAGACACAGTCTTTGTCCCACATGGGGCTCCCACTCTTTATCCCCATTTTACAGAGAATTTAAGTGACTTACTCAAGGTCAACCAGCAGACATGTGCCAGAGCTAGGATTAGAACTCGGGCCCTTTGGACTCCCAGGGCCAGGCTTTAGCCACTAAGCCATGCTCCCTCGTCCCCCATATTTATTCTTCTCCCTTATTCCTAGGAGCTTTTCCCTCCTGCTGTGCCCCCAATTCGAGGCCCCACTCACCTTATCTTCCACTCCCCATGCTCCAGTCTAATACTTTCCCCTGCTAGACTGTAAGCTCACTGTGGGCAAGGGACGAGTCAACCAACTCTGCTATATTGTATTCTCCTGAGTGCTTAGTAGTGCCCAGCACTTAGAACAGTGCTTTGCACATGGAGAAGCAGAGTGGCTCAGTGATAAGAGCGTGGACTTGGGAGTCAGAGGTCAGGAGTTCTCATCCCGCCTCTGCCACTTATCAGCTGTGTAACCTTGGGCAAGTCACTTAACTGCTTTATGCCTCAGTTACCTAATAATGAATAATAATGTTGGTATTTGTTAAGCGCTTACTATGTGCAGAGCACTGTTCTAAGCGCTGGGGTAAACACAGGGGAATCAGGTTGTCCCACGTGGGGCTCACAGTCTTAATCCCCATTTTACAGATGAGGGAACTGAGGCACAGAGAAGTTAAGTGACTTGCCCACAGTCACACAGCTGACAAGTGGCAGAGCTGGGATTCGAACTCATGAGCCCTGACTCCAAAGCCCGTGCTCTTTCCACTGCGCCACGCTGCTTTACCTCATATGTAAAATGGGGATTAAGACTGTGAGCCCCACGTGGGACAGTCTGATTACCTTGTACCCCCCCAGTGCTTAGAACAGTGCTTGGCACATCAGCGCTTAACAAATGCTATCATTATTATTATAATTATTGTTATTATTATTATAGTAAGCACTTAAATGCCATCATTATTATTACAGTGCTGTCACACAGTAAACACTCAGTAAATACAATTGATTGATCAACAGGGGTTTCCATGTGGGCACTGTGGGGTAGCTTACATCTTGCACACCCTGGACCTCATCCTCGTTAAACACTGAATTACCTCTGAGCTTTCGGGTTTGGTACTAACTCCATCTCAGCCCCTCGTCTGTCTGACACGTTCCTCTTAACCTCTCACCTTTGGCACATCTCCCCTCCCCTCCCACTGAGGGCACCTACTTTTCATCCCCGTTCAACTCTTCCAGATGTTAACCCCCACTCCCTGCTCTATCTGAAACCTTTCCTTTCACTCAGTTGATTATTGAGCATTTATTATGTGCAGAGCATTACAATATAAGAGGGCTGGTAGACACAATCCCTGTGCATAAGGCACTCACAATTTGTTGTTGTTGTCTTATGCTGTCCAGTCGTGTCCGACCCACGAGAAGCAGCCTGGCTCAGTGGAAAGAGCCTGGGCTTTGGAGTCAGAGCTCATGAGTTCGAATCCCAGCTCTGCCTCCTGTCAGCTGTGTGACTATGGGCAAGTCACTTAACTTCTCTGTGCCTCAGTTACCTCATCTGTAAAATGAGCATGAAGACTGTGAGCCCCACGTGGGACAACCTGATTCCCCTGTGTCTACCCCAGCGCTTAGAACAGTGCTCTGCACATAGTAAGCGCTTAACAAATACCAACATTATTATTAGTGAGGCCATGGACCCATCTCTCCCAGAATGCCCCACCTCCATCTGCAATTGTTCTGGTAGTGTAAACGTAGAGTTTTCTTGGTAAAAATACCGAAGCGATTTACCACTATCTCCTTCCTTGCGGTAAACCTGAGTCTCTGCTTTCGACTCTCTCCCATGCCGCTGTGCCCAGCACGGGGGAGTTTTGACTTGTAGCAGATTGCCTTCCACTCACTAGCCACTGCCCAAGCTAGGAATGGAATGGATAGTCCTCTGCTTGACTTTCCCTCCCATAATCGAAACTGGTAGGGTACTGAAAACTCTCCAGGTGCAACCCTGAGAGGTGACTTACAATTTAGTAACCCTCAGTTGCTGTATGCCTCCTCAGTGCTCCTCCCTTCTCCTTCCTTTCACTCTCTTCACCTCCCCAACTATTTCCAGAGAAACTCTCTCTTACTCAGGAAAACCAACCTCTCAAACTTTGCCCTTCTGTCCTGATGCAGAGTAAAGTAATACCTTCGCAATTTGCAAGATTCCCCTCTTGTACCCTGGTAACAAAGGCAAAAGTTTCTTTGTTTTGTTTTTCATGAATTATGCAAACTCTTCTTCCACCTGGCAGTTCGAGCTGGTGGTGGAAACCTGGTTTCAAAATGCCTTAGGAGGGGATGTTTTTAATGTATGTTGGGAGCCTCAGAAAGAGGACCCACATACATTAAACATCCCTTCATCTACTATCGCTTACCAGAGATTTGGGTCATTATAGCTAAACTAGCTCCCGCTTGGTTCTGCAGGCTCATTACAGGCCACAGTTGTTGAAGGGAGAAGGTGGGCAGGGAAAAGAGTTGGTTGAGTCGACATAATTTAGGCTTTTCTTCCCAACACTTCGAGACAGTCAGCTTATCACGGACTTTGTAAAAATGTTTTCTTTCCTAATCATATCCGTAGCCTTTGAGTACATGAAAATGTGGCGGTTCAAACTGGTTCCCTCATGTGAAAACAAAATTTTTTTTCTTTTATTTATACATTTTTGTATGTAATGAGCAGCCACCTAATAATGACTGTTGGGAAGGAGTGACGGAAGGACAGGTGGTTTTTTTTTTTTCCTTTATAAATGTGTTCTCTTCTTTTTTTGTTCTTTTATGAATGTGTAATAGGATGATTACAGCCTATCTTCTACTCAAATTCCTCTCCAATTCTCTCCTTGAATCTCCTCCTCCTCCAATCTGGTTTCTACCCCTTCACTCCATAGAAACTGCCCTCTCCAAGGTCACCAGGGATCTTCTCCTTGCCAAATCTAATTGTCTCTACTCCATCCTAATCCTCCTCGACCTCTCAGCTGCCTTCGACACTGTCGGTCATCCTCTTCTCCTGCAAACATTATCCAACCTTGGCTTCACTTGGTTCCTTCCTATCTCTCTGGCCGTTCATTCTCGGTCTCCTTCACAGGCTCCTCCTCTGCCTCCCACCCTCTAACTTTGGCAAGGCATTCCTCAAGGTTCAATTCTGGGTCTTCTTCTATTCTCCAGCTACACCTATTCCCTTGGAGAACTCATTCGCTCCCATAGCTTCAACTACCAGCTCTATGCAGATGATATCCAAATCTATCTCTCTAGCCCTTAATTTTCTCTGTCTCTGCAGTCTTGCATTTCCTCATGCCTTCAAGACATCTCTTCTTGGATATCCTCCCATCATCTCCAGCTTAACATGTCCAAAAGAGAATTCCTTAACTTCCCACCTAAAGCATGTCCTCCCCCTGACTTTCCCATCATTGTAGATGGCTCTGCCATCCTTCCTGTCTCACAAGCCCATAACCCTGGCATTATTCCTGACTCCTCTCTCTCATTCAACCCACATATTCAGTCCATCACTGAATCCTGTCATGGATCCGCCTTCACAACCTCACTAAAATCTGCCATTTCCTCTCCATCCAAACTGCTACCATGTTAATATAATCACTCATCGTATCCTGCCCGGATGACTGCATCAGCCTCCTTGCTGACCTCCCAGCCTCCTTCCTCTCCCCACTCCAGTCCGTACTTCACTCTGCTGCCCAGGTAATTCTTCTTCTAAAATGTTCAGGACATGTTTCCTCATTCCTCAAAAAACTCCAGTGGTTACCCATCCACCTCTTCTTCAAACAAAAACTCCTCACCATTGGCTTTAAAGCACTCAGTCATTTTGCCTCCTCCTACCTCAACTCTCTAGTTTCCTACTACAACCCAGACCGCACACTTCACTGCTCTAATGCTAACCTTCAGGCTGTGACTCGATCTTGTCTATCTTGCCACCGACCCTGCCTCTGGTCTGGAGCTTGGTTCCTCCTCAAACCAGACAGACAATTACTCTCCCCTATTTCAAAGCTTTATTTGAGGCCCATCTCCTCCAAGAGGCCTTCCCTGACTAGGTCCTCTTTTCCTTCTCTTCCACTCCTTTCTGGGTTTCCCTGACTCGGCCCATTTATTCATCCCCTCTCTCAGCCCCACAGCCCTTATGTACATATCTGTAATTTCTTTTTATTAATGTCTCTCTCCCCCACTCTAGACCGTAAGCTTGATATGGGCATGGACTTTGTCCATTTATTGTTGTATTGTACTCTCCCAAGTGCTTAGTATAGTGTCCTGTGCAGAGTAAGTGCTCAATAAATACAATTGAGTGAATTACACTATATCACATCATACACCTGTAAATACTGAGTTTCAAGGGCAATCTTTGGAGAAGGAGATGATGAGAACTACAAAATACATCCAGTTGGGTGATCTGTTATAAGTAGGACATGGTCTAACTCCTAAGCAGTCTGATTTCATGTTCAACTTTCAAAATTGTTGTTTTCTATCGTAACTGGCACCATCCAGAATTTGCTATTCCTACTCCTAATTAAGTGACTAAGAAAGAACACGGGCTTGCAGTGATTAAAAGTCCAACACTTCCTTCAAGATGTATTTCATATTTTAATAACTTTGCTTTGATTTTAAAACCGCTGGCAGTGACTGATGCTGGCACTGAAATCTCTTCTCCTGAGTAAGTCGGAGTTCCTTTCAAAACAGTCCAGCCCATTAAGCAGTCTCTCTCTCTCTCTTTCTCTCTCTCTCTTGTCTTGAGGCCATCACACACCTCATTTTTTTCTTGAAAGAAATGTGGGTGGGGTGCCAATATCCTGTAATTCTATGAATTCTATTCATATTAATGTCTATCTCCCCCTCTAGACCCTAAGCTTGTTATAGGAAGGGTATGTGGCTGCTAATTCTGCCATATTGTACTCTAAATTGTGTAGTACAGTCCTGTGCTTTACTCAGACTTCCCTGGGTCTGACTGAAATTATATTTCTCAATATCTTCTTTTCACTCATGGGAAGGAAGACTTAATATACCCTTAATTGCTTTTGTAGCCCTGAGCCCACAGAGCTCATTAACTCTCCAGTTCCCAATTATTATTACTTTTGGGTGATTGTTGATATTTTCTATTATGCTACGTAATAAGATCTCATTAGAGAGCATTAGTGACCAATGATCTCTGCCAGTAGTCAGCCCTTGTTAGACATGACAATTAGAAAGTGGGTATTTATATGTGGGATTAACACACTACCTCACACCCCCACAAACATATACCCTTCACTCTAACCAACATATTATGTAAAGAACAAATTATACCTCACATTTTTACTGTATTTCATTGATCAGGTTACCTTGTAAATAAGTGAAAGGAAATAGACCAATCAATCATATTTATTGTGTGCTTACTGTGTGCAGAGCACTGTACTAAATGTTTGGGAGAGTACAGTATAACAGAGTTGTTAGAAACAACCCCTGCCCACGTGTGGCTTTTCAGGAAGGTGTTTGATTCTGAATCATGAGTTCCTCATGGACAAGCAAGAAAGCTGTCAATACTGTTAGGGGCTGATTTGAGGGTCACATCCAAAGGGGTGATCAGTCCATTGATAGTATTTATTAAGCACCTGCAATGTGCAGAGCACTGAACTAAATGCCTGAGAGCAACAGAATTAGTAGACGTGATCCTTTCCCTCAAAGAGCTTACAATCTGGCAAGAATCACACTAAAATAAATTACAGGTAGAAGTAGGTAATGAGTACAAAGTTATGTACATAAGTTCTGTGGAAGGTAAGTGTAGGTACCCAAGCACTTAGGTAGAATGATAGGCTCTGGGAAAGCCTACTAGAGAAGATGTGTTTTAAGAGAAGCTTTGAAGAGGGTATACAGGATGCAAAGTGAGAGGGAATTCTGAACAGGAGGGAGGGTCTGAGCGATAGTTCAGCTGTGGGAGAGATGGTTTTGTTGTCTGTCTCCCCCGTTTAGACTGTGAGCCCGTTGTTGGTCAGGGATTGTCTCTGTTACCAAATTGTACATTCCAAGCACCTAGTAGAGTGCTCCGCACATAGGTAAGCACTCAATAAATATGATTGAATGAATGAATGAATGAATGAATGAATGAGTACATGGCAAAGTAAGTAGATTGGCTTGAGATAACGAAATGTGCAAATCGAGGTATGGTTGGAGAAGACTCACTAAATCATGGGGCGAAAGTTGATTGAGGCCTCTAAAGCTGGTGATCCTAAAGCCAGGCAAGGAATAATCTGATCTTGTGAGTTCTCTTCCATGACTTTTTTAGTTTAGGGTAGGAGCAGTGGATGTTTCAGGTTTAAATTCCTCCTCCATTACAACATAATCTTAGCTGAGACATTTTGACTGCTTATGCCTCGTCTGCCAGATCATGGCTGAAACATTCCACACTGAAGAACAGAAGGAACTGTTGAAAAGTTAGTGTTTCTACCCATTGTCCAAATCTAGCCCAAAGTGCTGTTACCACCTTTATAATTATACTTGAATTGCCCTCTGAAGATCATTATCACTCCCGTTTTAGAATTCCTCTATATGCACTGTTGGTTGGAGTGCTACCCTGACTCTTAGTTCTCTCTGTTTCTTTATTTCCACTGCAAAGGCTGTGGCCACTATCCCTGTGGTGTTTTTTTTTTCTTTCTTGTTTTTACTTTCCGATTCACCTGCAGCAGGAATAAAATCCTGTTCCTCCCTCCTATCAGCCTAACTCCCTCTGTCTTCCATTCACCTTTTTCTCTTGAACTAACTAGCTCAATGGCCAAGGAAAATGGCACTTTTGTGTGAAAAGCTGTGACGACTGAAAGTGGCTATTGCAATCCCCTACAATTCATGGGAGTTTAAGGAAAGCTCTCTCTCTCTGGATATCTGGCTGTTTGACACACGATACGAACATGAACAAGCCCTCCAAATGGGAATTGAGGGCCAAATGCTGTTACCCCAGGGGAAACCATAGTTCACCACATCCCAACAGGCACCCCATTAGATGGATCTGTCTCAATAGTAGTAAAGAAATCATAGGAGAAAATTATATATTGAAGGTTTTGTTTATAAATAAGCTTATGCTTCAACCTCGAAAAAAATTGAGCTCAACATTCGAAATGCTCTAAATTGGATTTAAAGAGAACTGAAATATGAAAGCCTATAATAACTGGAACTAATTAGCTTCTCATTTCTCTTTCTCCCCTCCCCAAGTCTCCCCACTTCACCGTGTCTCCTTATTTCTCATCCCTCTTCCTGGATCTGTCCACCCCCAGGCACTCCCCCTCAAATCTGCTTCTGGTAGTACATTTTGGAAGTAGATAATATCAGTGAGAATTTTATATGAATTTTCCCTTCTTTAAATTTAATTTTTTTAAATCATGTTCTCTGCCCCATTGCTGTAGGCTTATTTGAACAATTTAAAGACTTTTAAAACCATGTATCATTTAAAAATATCAGGTGCCTGAAGGCCTTAGTGCCCACCCCTCCCAATCCCTGTCTAGAGGATTTAATTGGTGAAGATCAGTTCCACCCCAGTGAGAAGGGTGGTTTTCTATGGCAAATCTCCTCCTTTGAGTCCTTCAAAGTGTATGTGTCTTTATTCCCCGGCTGTTGATTCCACACAGTTTACCAGTAGAAAGAGGACTTCAGATGGTTAAAAAATAGTTATACAACTAATGGTTCCTAAATGTTTTTTGCAAAAATAAAATAAACCCAAAGCTAGATAAAATGACATTTATGCCAGTATAAATCATGGGAAATTTAGGCGTAGGGGAAATCTTAGTGGAGCTGGCATATTTCAATATTTGGTGTAGTTCATTCCATCATATGACTTGTATCGTATAAACTCTAATAGGTTTTGTCATATGGACTCTCCATAAAAAGCCACACTAGATTATATCCAGTCTGTTCCTTGCCTTTTGCCAGCTTCCAAATGTTCAAAAACTTTTTGACAAAGCCAAATTAAATCTGGATAGTCTTGTTAATTTAGTTGTTCGCAATAGTATGTCAGATGAGTGACTTATAAGTAACTTGGACAGGCACTACCTGAACTAAAGTCCTAACTCTAAAAGTGCTTGCAGATCCAAGGAATTATTGGAATGTTTGGTTTTTTTTACAGGGAAAGAAGGAAATTTCTTAATTTAAGCATAAGTTGAGAGTTTTTCATTTGGCACTATTACAACACAACTTTGATGCACCAGGATGTAGCCCATTTTCTGATTGTTAGAATGGAGACTTCCTGCTCCTATTCCCTCCTAGTTAGACAGTGATTCCCCATGTGGGACAGGGACAGTGTCCGACCTGATTAACTCGAACCCACCCGAATGATTGATTTGCTGCTTGGCATGTAGTAAGCGCTTAACAAGTTCCATCATTTTAGTATAAAGATCAGAAAGGGAAACAGGCAGACAGAAAGCAACAGAGAGAAGTGCCCTTGTTTCCTTGGCTTACTCCAGTGATGAATCAAGGTGGATGGTATTTCAGTTTTTTTCAGGGTATTTGTTCAGCAGCTACTGTGTGCCAGGTGCTTAGAATTGGGGTGGATAGAACCCCACATGGGACTCACAGTCTTAATCCCCATTTTACAGTTGAGGTAACTGAGGCACAGAGCATTTAAGTGATTTGCTCAAGGCCACAAAGTGAATAAGTGGCAGAAGAGGGAATTTCAACCCAGGTCCTTCTGACTCCCAGTCCCTTTTTATCCCTGAGACCAAGCTGCTTCTCCAATTTCCACTGCACTTGATAAGGATGTTGAAAAATCTGAGCTTCTGTATGAATGGATGGGTGTTTTGGAGGGAATTTTCCACAACAAATATGCATTGGGGACATCTAACATATAAACACCATGACAACCTCAGAGTTTTCCTCATGCAGATAAGATTAATACTAATAAGACAAGTAGAATCTCTCTTTACCCGCATCAAGATGAAAATTCTTGTCGCCCATCCCCTTAATCTTTATGGCTAATGAGGATGACTTTCCTGTCTCCTGAAAATCACTGATTCTGCACATTCTCTGCACCCAACATTAGGTTTCCATGAGCAGACTCAGCCATTGCTTCTCATTTAAAGGCCACAGTTAATTTGACCACATTCAAGGGGGTTAAGAGATGTTCCAAAATTTTTCTTAAAATATTAGGCTTTTTCAAGCATGTCAGGGAGCCTAGATTTCATGGCGCTTAAAATCTGATGGGCCATCTATGGTGCTGGTATGCCTATGGGGAGATGAGTGTTTAGAAATTTAGAAAGATAACATTTTATTTTTCCTAAAACTGATGAAATTCCTTTTACTTCCAAGCGCATTTCTTTTCCTTTAATTGGGCCTTTTCCCATTAATTTGCCTCACCATCAAAAGTCTAAGCTGTCACAGGTTCATGCTCAGGCATGATTGTAATGTGTATGATCAGGTCTAAAATCCCATCTCACCTGCAAAGACTTCCCCATTAATATTTAGTGCTCTAAGACAGTCACATCAACCTGTCAGTCACCTCTAGCACTTAGATATTTATTCATACCCTCAGCACTTAAGAATGGATGTATGATGCACTGAACAGTCAATTTATTCTGATAATCCTAATTAGAGTTATTTTAACCTCTCTGCTCCTTTAGAGTGTAATCTCCTTGTAGGCAGGGAATGTGTCTAATGTACTTATGTACACACTTCTAATGTGCTTTCCCAAGTGCTTAGTAAAGCCCATTCTTTGCATCTCCTGGGTTACCAAATAAATGTCTTTATTGTTATTAGAGTTACTTCATAAAAAGAAAGTGGTTCTTTTTTTCCCTGACTTCACTAGTTCAAAGTAAAAACATTCAGAAAGTTGCAGGGAAGTGGTATCCCTGACACTAGGAAACTTGAACCAGAGATTTAGGAGAATCAGTTTTCTGGTGTCTACAATAGTCAAGAGCCAGAGAGCATTTAACAAGGCCAGGTAAGGATAAAATAATAATTGCCTTTTTTCTAAAGTGCTTTATTCTATGTCACACACCAAACAGTCCTTAGATAGAATTTAAGCAGATTGGGTGCAGTCCTGTCCCACGTGGGCTCACAATCTAAGGGAGAGAAGGAATAGGTATTTAATATCCATTTTATAGATGAGGGAACTGAGGCCTAGAGATACTAAGTAACTTTCTCAGAGTTACACAGCAACCAAGTGGCAGAGCTGGGATTAGAACCCTAGTCTCCTGACTCCCAGGCCTGTGCTCTTTCCACTTGGCCATGTTGCTTTCTGTAAGCCATCGCTACTCCTAGAGGCCAAGAAGTTGGCTGACATCATGGAAAACAGACAGAAAACCTAAAATACTTTTCAAACCACAGGCAAAATGGCTTCATCTCAAGTAGACTGCAGCAACGTTGCTGCTTTTGAATCCTCCATAAGGAACCCTTTCCATATAAAAGAACAGTGTGGTGAAGTCTTTGAGAACAAGGACTATGTTATCAGATATTTGTAATTTTTGTTGTTGCCAACAAGCGGGCAACTTCTGTGTGGTCAAACGAGGCTGTTTTCGAAAGGTGGTGCTCCAGCATTCCTTCATTTATTATTAATAACACTCATAAATACTCTCGTGATTCAAAATAGCCTCAAACAATTTCATTTTGGCAGACTTGGCATTCTCTGTCTCCCTGAGGAGGTCCATCTTCTGGGCTGTAATTAGGTGTCATCCGATGGAGAACATTCTATCCACCTTCCCCCATATCTCAATAATGTTCCTGGCAGATTTCATGTCCTGAGGCTAACTAAACAGTTTACTAAGTTAGAGCCACTAGAAAAGAATAACAAGCAGAAGGAAAAGTCTTATTTTGGGCAAAAAAATTTAATTAGGTATTTTTGTAATCTTTTAGATAAAATATGCATGTTTTGACAAATGTGTGAGTCACATTTGGCAGTATTTGATGGCTATTATAACCACTTGTTTTCACACGTTAAATTCAAGTACAACTATGTGAAAACTATTTTTTCTTGATAATGAAACTTTTTCACCTGTGAATCCTTCTATGCTATTAAATAATGCCGTAAGATATGCAAATCATACTTTTCATTGCAATGTCTAAAATGACATACATTTGCAGTATAAATTTACTGAAATGATAATCACCCAGGTATACACACAATAAGCACAAAAAAGCATCATTTGATTGATTGGTTGACATACCCCACTATAAATAATAAAGCCCCAAGTGCATATAGAATCTATACCCTCCTTTCTCAGCTGAGGCAAAGGAAACTTGAACTTGGCAAAAACTGGTTAACTAAAATGGCTTTATCTCCAACCTGGACAGTGTCTCCATTTCAATCAATTAATGTGTCTGTTATATTGTAATCTCCCAAGTACTTGGTACAGTGCCCTTCGCACAGTAAGCACTCAGTAAATATGATTGATTATCGGTGAGTCTGTTGGACATCTCATATATTCACAGTAGTTTAAGGAGCAAGTATTGACCTCCACTTGGTGTGGTGCATTGAATTAGGCACATGGGAAGTAGAAACTGAAAAAACACCCATTCTGTGCCCACTGAGGAGTTTACACTCTACTAGAGGAGGGAAAACATTTACGACATATTTACATAATGCAGAACACTATACTAAGTGTCTCAAGGAGTAGAGTTGAGAGGGTCCCCCTAACAAAACAAGAAAGATTTAAGTGATCCAGTCCCTTACTAAATTAAGCCTTGGTTGGGAGTACAGATATCATCTCAAGGGAAATTGATTAAAATTACAATTAATAATTATTGCACTTGTGAAGTGCTTCCTATGTGCCACGCACTGGATTTAAAGCTGGCCATTCTAGACTGCAGTAGTGTTCAATCAGTCAATCATTTACCGAGAGCTTACTGTGTGCAGAGCACTGTAGCGTGGCTCAGTGGAAAGAGCACAGGCTTTGGAGTCAGAAGTCATAGGTTCGTATCCCTACTCCGCCACTTGTCAGCTGTGTGACTGTGGGCAAGTCACTTAACTTCTCTGTGCCTCAGTTACCTCATCTGTAAAATGGGGATTAAGACTGTGAGCCCCACGTGGGACAACCTGATTCCCTTGTGTCTACCCCAGCGCTTAGAATAGTGCTCTGCACATAGTAAGCATTTAACAAATACTAACATTATTATTATTATTATTACTCAGCACTTAGGAGAGTACAGAGCTGGTACATATTCCCTGCCCACAAGGATCATGGAATCTAAAGTGAGAGACAGGCATTAAAATAAATTATGGCTATTAACATACATGTTGTGAGGCTGTGGGTGGGGTGATTATCAGGTACTTAAAAGGTACACATCCAAGCATAAGGGCAACACAGAAGGAAGAGGGAGTAGAGAAAATGAGGGCTTAGGCGGGGAAGGCCTCTTGGAGGAGATGTGTCAGAATAAGGCTTTGCGGTTGTGGAGAATGATGGTCTGTCGGATGTGGAGAGGGAAGGAAAACCGGACGGGGGAAGGATGTACACAAGAGGTTAGTGGCAAGATAGGTGACATGGAGGTACAGTGAGTATGTCCGCATTGGAGAAGCCAAGTGACCCTGCTGGGTTATAGTAGGAAATCAGCAAGATAAGATAGGAGAGAGCAAGGTGATTGAGTGTTTTTATACATCAATTTCCTCATCTATAAAGTGGGAATTTAATGCCTACACTCCCTCCTGCATAGCCCGAGCCCCATGTGGGACAGAGACTGTGTCTGACCTCAGTGCTTGGCACACTGGTAGTACTCAACAAATATCACACTGGTGATGATGGACACCGTTTCATTGTAAGAATAATCTGAAATATCCCCTCTGCAAAGCATCCCAAGGAAAATAAAGTTGATGAAGTCTCCCAGCTGGATTGATTCAGGCAATCAATCAGTGATATTTACTGAGCATTTAAACTGTGTAGGGCATTTGGAAAGTAGAACACAATAAAGTTCGTAGATGCGATCGCTGCCCAAAGGGAGTTTAGAATCTCCAGGAGCTGAAGAATTGATTATAGTTCTAGGGGCTGGTGCAGCTCCATTCACATGCTCATCCTTGCCAGTTGTGTTCTCTCACGGGCTCATATTGCAACAAGAGAGCAGGTGAGCAGGGAGTCATTCATTCATTCAATCGTATTTATTGAGAGCTTACTGTGTGCAGAGCTCTGTACTAAGCGCTTGGAATGTACTCAGTGCATCATTAAGTACATGGACGACCTTCACCCCTGTTAGCCCACCACAAGATGAACCAGGGTTAGAATCCAGGCTCCTCCTTCCCCAGAGCATTGTTCTGTCCACTGGACAAACAACAGGACTCGGGATGAATCGCATCAGAGTCAACCGAACGGTAGGAAAGACTCATTCAAGGCCAAAGAATAGTGGTTGCCATGTGTATAGGGGTTTTTGAGAGCTGGGGTGATAAAAATTTGTTTGAAAGAGAGATGTTACCTGTCTTTGCCTCTTAGAAATGAAAGTCAGCCTGGAAGATTAGACAAGGGAACTTTCCAACAAGCCTTTTACTATTTGTGAAATCCTTTGTGAGCAACTATAATTGTTATTGTATTTCTCTTGTTAAGGGGTATTCAGTGGAGGAAATTTTAATTAAGAGAATCGATGATACTGCTATCTTTCTCTGTGGCAACGATAAGATCTTAAGGCCAAAACACAAGGTCTGGGAAGAACTTGACTTAAACTTTAATTTAAACAAACAACCATGTCCATCTATTTTTGCCCCGATTCAATCCTGCCATGGTGTAACACAGCATGTTAGAAGTGACTGAATCCAATACACACTGTGAAATCTGAAGGTACCGATTGTTGCAAGAAGATTAAACTCCCCTATCCAGTCTAATGGTAGTCATTCCAACTACATTCGTTCATTCCAAATAGAATCAATTATAACCCAACCATGTATTCCCTTGAAGATTGAGACAAGTGATTAGCATAATATTCTGGGGCATTTCTCTTTAAACATAATTTGTGTTAGTGCAAAAACTGTTCCCTTTACTCTCCACAGTTTCTCATTTTCATTCATTTGTAGTTACTGAGTGTCTACTGTGTGCAGACCACTATACTAAGCTCTTGGAAAGTGCAAAATGATTTCTATTTTAAAGTCCCAACTTTGCAAATACATCAGAAGATTCCCACATGGCCGGATTTGAAATCAAAAGAATAAAAAAGTGATTAACATGTTTCATGCATTCATTCCATCGTATGTATTAAGTGCTTACTATATGCAAAGAACTGTACTAAGCGCTTAGCCTTGTCCTAAGCATTGTTTCCAAGCCTGTTGTTTTGTGTCCATGTTAGCTGGGTGCTTTGGCTGAATTAGAGGGGGACTTAAAGGACATGATTTCTAATTTTACCAAGAAAAGGTGTTGTGGCCTAACAGAAATACCTTGGGTCTGGGAGTCCAGAGAGCTGAGTTCTAGACCCATCTGTACCGCTTGCCTGTTGAATGACCTTGGGTAAATCACTTTACCTTCTCTGTGCCCCTCTTTCCTTATCTTAAAATGGGGCTTATAATCAACCAATCAATCAGTGGTATTTATTGAGGGCTTAGTAGCTGCAGAGCACATACACACAGAGTACAATAAAACAGTTGGTAGATACGATCCATATCCATAAGCCTATTCTCTCTCTGTCTTGGACTCTGAGCTCTGTCTATGACAGTGACAGGGTATATCTGATTATCCTGTACTTTCCCCAGCAGTTTGCACATAGTAAGTGCATGATAACTCATTATTATTAGGAAAGCCAACTTGAATGTGGTTCAGATGTAAGCTCTAGTGAACACTTGGGGTTACAGGAGCGTTGATCTGTTTTCCAAGGGCTTATTTCCATTGTTCAGTAATGTACTTACATTTCAGCTTGAGCATCCCCTAAGGTCCACCTTTGGAATCAAAAACCGTGCATTACCTGTAGGGTGGACGAGAGGAAGTTTGGAGGGGGTTGCAACACATAGATGAGGCAGCAGGGCCTAGTGGAAACAGCATTGACCCTGGAAGTTAGGAGACCTGAGTTCTAGGCCAGCTCTGTGATTTGCCAGCTCTGTGACATTTGACAAGTTCCTTAACCTCTCTATGCTTCAGCTTCCACATCTATAAAATGGGGTTAATATACCTGTTCTCCTTCTGTCTTAGACCGTGAACTCCAATGTTTGTCTTATAAAGTGCTTAATCAGTGTCCATCAGTGTCCCTTATTTCCCATTGAAACAGTAGTTCTCAAATGCCTGTTTTGCTTATACTGTTTTGTACTTTCTTAACAATTTTCTCTGCTTTAGAGAGGGCTATTGTTCTTTAGGTAAATTGTACTGTGAAATGGCCTTCAAAGAGAGGTCCTGAAATGAACATTTCTGACAAAGCATTACAAAAAGGAAGTGCATGCAGCTTTTTGGAATGCCTCAGTTGTAATCTCTGACAAGTTGATTGACTAGTTGACCTGTTGTGGGTTGTTGAAGTCCTGTTAATTCTAGAATGCTGATTCTGTCAAACTGGGAAATTAAATAGGACCAGAGACAATCAATCATATTTACTGAGCACTTACTGTGTGTAGAGCACTGTACTAAGTGCTTGGGGAAGTACAATATAACAGTGCTCAGCACATAGTAAGCGCTTAACAAATACCATCAAAAAGAAAAAAAACAGAATTGGTAGACATATTCCCTGCCCACCCACAGTGAACATCTCGGACTTTTTCAGTTTCATTTAGGATAAGAAGATAAGCATCTAATGTGTTTAGCAGATAGGATCCTGGCCTGATTTTTATCCCATCTCTGCCACTGGCTGACTTTGTACTCTTAACCAATTCCTTTCCCAACCTTCAGTTTTCTCATCTGTAATGGGATTCATTATACCTGTCATTCCAACCTACTGACATAGAATGAAGGTGTTGTGGTCACCTGAAAGGAAAGGTACCAGATGAAAGAAAGGTTTTATTGATAAAATTCTGCTCAGCCAATCAATCATACTTCTTGAGCACTTTCGATATGCAGGGTACTGTACTAAATGTCTGGTAGAGTACTATACAACAGAATTAGCAGAGGTGTTCCCTGACTACAACAAGCCTCACCAGAGTACAGAAGCATATTCATGGCCCCCAATTTGAAGTTTACAATCAAAATATACTGACAGTTAAGGTGTCAAATTACTTTAAGGGTTTTTGAGGAGCCCAGAAACATATCCAAAAGATATGAACAAAAAGTGAATGCCCATTAATACTACTGCAAGTCTGGGCTAATAAAGATCTGCTCTAGCCACAATGAAATTTCAAGTGGATCCCTTGATTATTTTTGGATTTGAATTCATTAAAAAGGTAATACCTCATTTAAAATTGTATTGCCCTAAATAAAATCAAAGTGAATCGTAAAGTAAATATTAATTGCAGTTCTTAAGAAAAAGCGGTAGTCCTTTCTTTTTTAATTAGCTGAAAGGAAAAAATAGTTTATCTCATTTCCCTGCTAAAATGTTGGACTGTTTATTCATGTTTTTAGTTCAGAATGCATTAATGACTTTTCCTTCAGAAATCCTTTGTATGTTTCTGGCACTACCCTATTTGCTTGGGTGGCAAATGTTTATTAAGAAAAAATGTATTTTCCCTGCAGGTAGCAAGCATGCAGAATTTGTTTTCATGAAATGTTGTGCAGGGTGAACTAATTGTAAAGTTCAACAGGGGCTAAAATACATTCATGGATGAATAATCAAATATAGGTTACTAAGGAATTATTTAGTGGTGTTCGTTAAGTAGTAAGCTATTGCCAATCTTTTTACTAAGCTCAGAGGTAGCTAAAATATAAGCAGATGGGGATCACAGTCTAAGGAGGAGGGAGACCAAATATTTAATTCACATTTTATGGATGAGAAAACTGAGGCATAGAGGAGTTCATTCACAGAGAAGCAGCATGGTATAATGGATAGAGCACAGGTCTGGGAGTCAGAAGGTAATGGGTTCTAATTCCAGCTCTGCCATTGTCTGTCTTGTGCACTTGGGCAAGTCATTTAACTTCTCTATTCCTCATTTATCTCATCTGTAAAATGGGGGTTAAGACTATGTGGGACAGGAACTATGTCCGATGCAATTACCTTGTACCTACTCCAGTGCTTAGAACAGTGCTTGATACATAGTAAGCACTTAACAAATACCACTATTATTATTACTAAGATAATCAGGCAGGACACAGTATCTGTCTCACATGGGGCTCCCAGCCTAAGTGAGAGGGACCACTACTTGTCCTTTTGCAGCAAGTAGCTAGAAAATCCATTCCTCCCTCCTGCCATTTTCCCTCAGTCACTTCAGAGGGGTCTCAGCATGGGCCTCCTTATGGCCTGCTGTACTCTAACTGGCAGGGAGAGGTGAATACTTGAATAAAGCTTTTTACATTCCTGCAGATCAGCTTCTCAGAGAGTCTGATTAGTGGTGGAAGCTATTAAAATAGTAGCACTTTTCAAAGGACAGCCCTACAGCAAGGATGTTTTCTAGGCAGAGTCAATTTCTAATTGAGAGGATCTGAATTTCACAATTAGGCTCCTTCCCCTTTATTCTTTGGTGCTCTGAACACAGTAAGTGCTCAATAAACACAAATGAATGAATGAATAAATGATCACAAAAGAACCTGCTGCTTGTACCACCTTGTTCAAGTCAAGTCGGTTAATGCAGGTAACTGTCTTTTTTTTAAGCATTCCATAGACTGAAAGCTTGTGGGCAAGGAAACTGTCTACCAAGTCAATCGTATCATACTCTCCCAAGTGCTTAGTACAGTGCTCTGCATATAGTAAGTGCTCAATAAGTACCATTGAGTGATTGATTAATCCCCTTAGCATATCCAGGTTCCTTTTGTTCTCAAGGGCCACACATGGGGAATTAAGAATGAAATATATTGTATTTGCCATTATTTGATTTGGGGTCAAGGCTTAGAACAGCCAGCCAATTCCTTGCTTTCTATTGTTACAGAAAATCAAGAATGGTAAAACTCAGAAAAGAGGAACTCTGTGAATGGAAAGAAAATGATTTCTACATTAATGTGCCCCCCAAACTCCACAAATGATACAGCTTAGAATAATATGATAGTAATGATAATGATGATAATAGCAATGGCAATAATAATAATTGTGATATTTGTTGAGCACTACTTTGCTTAACACTGAATTGGGTACAAGATGATCAAGATGGGCACAGTCCCTGTACCACATGGGGTTCACATTCTAGGTAGGAGGAGGAACAGACATTTCATTCCCATTTTACAGATAAGGAAACTGAATCCCAGAGAATTTAAGTGACTTGCCCAAGTTCACACAGAAGGCAAGTTGCAAAGCAAGAATTAAAACCCAAGTCCTCTGACTCCCAGGCTTGTAGTAGGGAGGGAAATAGGGTGGAGAGATGAAAGATTAGCCAGGGATGACTTCCTGAAGGAAGTGGGATTTCATTAGGGCTTTGAAGATGGGTAAAGCTGTGATCTGTCAGATGGGAAATGGGGGAAATTTCAAGGCAGGAGAGAGGGTCTGAGCAAGAGGTTGACGATGAGAGAGATAGGAACAAGGCACAGTGAGGAGAGGTTGGCATAAAAAGAGTGATGAGTGCGAGCGGGTATAGTGCAGTTTTAGGATGGCTCTTCTGCTTCTTAAGACTCTATCAATTGAGCAGAGTTTCTATCAATTCTGCTTCCCAAATCGTACCTGAGAGGAGGGCTTCTCTATCTGGCAGTGGTGGGTTGAGGAAAGAGGTGTCTCTTCCCAGACCCCAGATCCTCCATGGCAGGAAGGCTCCAGATGCTCCAGTCTGAGATCCTGCCTACCTTATCTTCTTCATGTTGTTTAAAACCCACCTCGGACAAAAATGTG
The DNA here is from genome assembly GCF_004115215.2 of Ornithorhynchus anatinus. Lineage (NCBI taxonomy): Eukaryota > Metazoa > Chordata > Mammalia > Monotremata > Ornithorhynchidae > Ornithorhynchus > Ornithorhynchus anatinus. The sequence continues at coordinate 33,977,013 of NC_041745.1, forward strand.
ACACTCTAAATTGGGTTCTCCAGGGCCTATTGGGAAATCCATCAGTGGTTTGCATGGAGGAGGGTAGCTGAGGTGACCTCTCAGTATCTTTCCCATCACTAATTGTGGCAGGATGGAATAGGCCAATGGGGATGGTAAGCAATATAATTAGGCTGAAGGGTGGTGCCTTTATGGACGATTCAGTGTTTAGGAGGTATCCTGTCTAAGATATGCACTGCTTTGTATTCTTCACTAGTCCTACTTCTAGTAGGACTGGTAGAGGTACTCTCATTCCCAAGCAGAAGGTGAGCTCCATTCCGGTCTCCCTGTTCTGACAGAGGTTAGACAGCTGGTCCTCATGCTCAAAGGTTTGGTTTGGTAGCAAAAGTCAAAAATGTGTTTGGTAACTCTGGGAAGCTCTTATGGCAACCCAAGCAAATCTATCACTGGAGAGGAGAAGTGGGATGGAGGGTGTCTAGTACATACCTCTGTACTCCAAAACAGTTACATTGAAGTTAAGCTAGGAAAAGTGTGGTCTCCCTCTCTATAATCCCCAGAGAATGTTTATTTAGCTCTCTTATCCATATTTATGCTTATTGGTCTTTCTAAGTACTATTCACCTTGCTTCAACAAAAGATTTAAAGCCAGTTCTGGAGTTTAATTATAGATTTTCCTGGAGATAAATTTCACAAACGTAAAAGTTACAGCACATTGTGCTCCAAGTGGCTGCTTTAAAAGGATGGCAATCAAAACTACACAATACATTTTTTCTGAGTAGTATCTTTTTCCCCTTTGAAGAAAAATTCAAAATCTTATTTGGCTCTTCATTGTTCATATTTATTGCTTGCTTAGTTTGCTCTCTCTCTCTCTCTCTCTCTCTCACACACACACACACACGCATACACACACATACACGCACTCCAGTTCTTGTATTTTTGTCTGCATTGAAACAGCCATCCAGGTCTGTGAATCAGGATGCCTGAGTTCTAATCCACATTATATCTCTCGTAAGCTCATGTACATGAAGGTTGCCTATGCCCTTCTTCAGTGCTGCTCCCTTGCCCATCTGCTTGCTTGCTGCATTCTCTGCCCCAGCAGGAGCATAAACATAAGTAGCAAGGACAAGATAGTGTGATTGCAGCCACACAAGCTGCTAGGCACAATCATCAAACTCATGCTCAGGTTCTTGGTCCTTGGTGTTTCAATATCAAGCCCCATACCTCATTCCTGCCGGAAGACTCCATCCATCCAGCTGTATGTCGTTGAGTGTAGGAAGAAACGGTTGTGTGCACAGATGTGGGGTTGATCATCATGTCATTTTTCCTATAACTCAAGTAAATAATTACTACCTCATTGTCAAGTAATGGTATTTTTATTGAATACCTACTGTCTGCAGAGCACTGTACTGAGCACTTGGGAGAGTACAATACAATAGAATTGGTAGAAGTGATCCCTGCCCAGAAGGAGCTTACGGTCTATAGGGGGATTATAGGAGAACTGCCAGTATTCTCCCAAGGATCCAGTACAGTGCCCTGTACACAGCTCGTTATGGGCATGGAACGCATCTGCTAATCCTGTTGTACTCTCCCAAGCACTTAAAACTGTGCTGTGCACTTAGTAAGCACTCAATAAATACCATTGATTGATCATTAAATGGATTGATGAGTGAAATGCTTTGTGTGGGGAAAGAAAATGTATTTTATTGACTGAAAAATTGGATTAAGTTGAGAACCTTGAGCTGAAAAACATGCCAGCCTGGGGCAAAGCTAGTGTTATAATTGTAGCACTTGTTAAGCACTTACTATGTGCCAAGCACTCTATTAAGTGTTGCGGAAGATACAAGATAAACAGGTTGGACACAGTCCCAGTCCCACAGGGGATTCCCCGTCTAAGCAGGAGAGAATAGGATTTAGTCCCAATTCTAAAGAGAAAACTGAAGGACAAAGTAGTTGCTTTTTGCTTATGATCACTCATCTGGTCAGTGGTGGAGGCAAGATTGCAACCCAGGTCCTCTGAATGCCAGGCCCGGGCTCTTTCCACTAGGCTACATTAATTGGGGAATCCTGCTGTGAAGACAGGAGAGGAGTTTGTTTTCCAATTCATGTCCCAGTGGCTGTCTTGTAGAGCGCTCAGTGTGGCCAAAATCCTCATTGCGCAGTAAATCTCAAAGTGGGACAAGTGAAAGGTGGAAGAAACCCAGGGCCTCAGGCATCAGCTACTACCCATCTGCCAGTAAGTGCTCAATAAATATGATTGAATGAATGAATCTGCACAATCTCAGCTTCCCCCTCCAAACTGTAAGCTCACTATGGGCAGAGAACACATATACTCTGTTCTACTGTACTTTCTCAAGTGCTTAGTAAGTACACTGCTCTGCACTCAGTAAGTACACAATAAATAAGATTGATTGAAAGATTTAGGTTGAATTTAGTTGAATTTAATTGACTAAATCCTTGTATCAGAATGCCCCAAGATTAAGATATCAGTAGGGTCTTTAGAAGCAAACATTTTGGATTCAGTAAACACTGTTGGAGCTATTTCTGGTGTCCCCCAGGCAGAAATAACTAAAGACATCCCTCTCTTTGGATGCTACTGGATTTTCTACATCCTGAGGTTTCAGTCAAAGGCCATCTCTATCACTGGGCATGAATTGGACCCAGTTTGGAAAAGGACAAATTTAAAAATTTGGACCAAGAAATCAAGACAGGCAGGCAGCTGTATGAATATAAAATTAGTAAAATTTCAGGAAAGAAAGATAAGCCTGATTTGGGGTTGGGGAGATCTTGAGGCAGAAAGTTCAGATATTTGGAGTGTCAAAAGAAATGATGCATTGCTCTCCACTTCTTGAAGAAGGACCACAGCTGGTCCATTCCTGGACTCCACAGGAGTATGGGCTTGTCATAGCTTCATTCTTACCATTCCAGGGAAATCAAACTGAAGGAAAGTCCGATGCACCTTACTGTAGCACTTATGAATTTATGCTTGCCTACCTTCAGCCTCCATGGATCTGTGTTTATTCATTATGTATTCTGACCATTGTAATTGTGCTTATTTTATGTTTGTCTCCCTTATGAACCCCATGCAGAACAGGGACAGAAACTGTTCTACCTGACTATCTTACCCAATAGTGTTGAGAACATAGTAAGAACTTAAATGCCACAATTATTCTTTATAATTGAATGTCACTCCTTGTATGACAGAAGATGAGATGTTCTGAACAGGGTATGTCCATGGAGTCGCTATGGGCCGGAAATGACTCGACCACCTTTGAAATGAAGTACACCTTGTGGTCAGAGAACCTTTTTTGTTTGTGTTGTTTTTATAGTATTTGTTAAGTGCTTACTTCGTTCCAGGCACCATATGGTGGTCACAGTCTTAATTCCCATTTTACAGATGAGGTAATTAAGGTCCAGAGAAGTTAAGCGACTTGCCCGAGGTCATAGAGCAGCCAAGTGGCAGTCGGGATTAGAACCAAGGTCCTCTAACTCCCAGGACCCTGCTCTTGCCACTAGGCCACGTTGCTTCTCAGAATAAACATTTCACTTGTTTGTTCTGTATTTCCCAAGCATCTAGCAGGTGTTGAGTAAATATCACTGAAACTCTACTACTGTTTTGTCCAAGTCTCTTTTGGCCCTTCTCTGCCTCTTTCAAAGAATAGCCTCTGTGCTGCATCATCCCTTGTTCCTTTGAGATTATTCTGCCAAAGGAAGTGATTGGATAGTGTATGTATTATATCGGTAAAATCTGACCCTAATTCCCATCCTCTCAGCTCAGATTTGAAATGAAAATATGAAGTGGGTAAAAGATAAACTCAAAACGCACTGCTAGCATCACTTAGACTATATAAAGCAGTATTACTTTTTGAAAATATTGGTTTCTCAAAAACAAGAAAGCATACATACGATGAAGCAATTAATCTCTGTTTTCTATGGCCTATATTCTTTACCACCTCCTGCCCAGTAAAGTGGAGAACATTGCTTGTGGAAAGCAGTAAGCTAAAACACCCGCATTATCTTTATCCTTCATTGTTGTTACTATTTCTGTGTCTAAAATGGTGCTTGATTGACCCAGAAGAATACATGTGGTAGATTTACTGTCATGAAGCACTTTTTTAGAGCAAATTATTTTCTATATGGAAAAGTAAATACTGCTGTTGTATGTGAGCCAAACTTCTTTGAAAATGTGGTACTGAGTAATTTTGAAGTCTATTTGCCCCAAATGACTCAAGTTTGGATTTTAGATTCCCATCCACCAGTGGTATGTGTTGAGTGCTTACTGTGCAGAGCACTGTACTAAGCCCTTGGGAAAGTACAGTACAGGTAGACAGGTTCCCTGTACTCACTGAGTGTACAGTCTAGCAGGGGAGAAAAGAGATTGAGCTAAATAAATTATGACTACGTACCTAAGTGCTGTGCAGCTAAGGGAGGGGATGAATAAAGGATGCTAATCCGAGTTGAAGGACAATGCAGAAAGGAGTGGGAGAAGAGGTAATGTGGACTTAGTTGGGGAAGGCTTCTTGGAGGAGATGTGCTTTTAATAAGGCTTTGAGAGGGGGAGAGTGATCCTCTGTCAGATATGAAGAGGTAGGGAGTGGCAGGCCAGAGACAGGATGTAGGTTAGAGATCAGTGGCGAGATTGAACTACAGTGAGTAGGATGGCATTCGAGGAGTGGAGTATGTTTTCTGGTTCTAGTGAGATTTGGCAAAATTTGTAGTTTATTGTAGTAGGATTTGACTTCATTTGGCTTCTCCCGATTGAATCATAATAAAGAGCACAATCTGGCTTTTTGAGCTGAGTTCATCTGATTATCTTTTATGTTGTCTTTCAGCAGGATAAGCAGGTTGAACTCTCATGTTTCAATTTACTTCAATTCATGCTTTGAGTATCGGAAGGTAGTTGCTATCCCCAAGACATCACAAGTCCATTATCGTAGGCATGTGCGATTACAATCTCTAGTAAGATTTGGTTAATGTAACCTCATAAATTTATTGAAAGCCACAATGAAAAGTCTTGTCGTTCATTGGGTTTATTACACAGAGAGGAAAGCATCAATACTGTTGATCCTAAAATCTTCTCATCATGTAAACTGCTTTTAGAGTAATTAAAAGAAGCATTTACGGCACCTGAGGGCAATCGTGGGTGTTTTGTTTATTTTCTTCTTTTCCCAGTTATCCTTTGGATTAATAATATCTAGTTCAACAAGATATCAGGTTCCTGGGATTATTACTACATGAAGTCAAAAATCATCTGAATGTCAATTTCATTTCCTAAGTAGTAATAGGAAATAGCTGTTTGGGATATTCCTATATGAAGAAAGCCTATCTTGATATTTGCTCCAAAACTTTTTTTCCTTGTTTACCTTCCAAATGACTAAGCACTTAATGAATGCCACACTGGTTCACACCGGTGGTCCATCCAGCTCAGTGTTCTAGGAGAAGATGGTGAGAATTTTGAGGGCTCAAAGTGGGTCAGGATGGGTCTTGGGTAGAGGGAACTGAGGATGATGGACTTGAGAGCAAGAGCAAGAAAGGAAGGAAAGTATTGGGAGATAAGAGGAGAGATCAAGGAAAGAGGGAGATTGGGAAAAAGCTTACCATCCATTAGAATATAAACTCCTTAAGAATGGGGATTTGTCTACAAACTGTATCGTACTGTTGCAAGCGCTTAGCACAGAACTCTTCACAGTGTGTAATAAATGCCATTGGTGGATTGAATTATTGAGAGGAAGAGCAGAGGAATTGGCAGGATCAGAGTGTGGGAAAATAGCTCCTCCTCCTTTATCTTCTTCTCTTTCTCCACACCCTTATGCCTCCACCCAGTGCTCCCAGTGCCAGGTTGGACGGTGGTAGGCAGCAGTGGTGGGTGGCAGTGAGCAACAAGCAGATACCGCTGTCTGCTTGCCTCTGGATAATCCAAAACCAGTCGTTTGAGTCAGGGATGGAAGTGTCAGAAAGGGCTGCCTGAAGTATTCAGCCACATAGTAAGGTCCCATCTCCAGACCTATGGAGCCACTTCAATCAATCAGAGATATTTATTGAGCTTATACGCGAGAAGTAGTGTGGCTTGGGGATAGAGCATGGGCCTGGGAGTCAGAAGGACCTGGCTTCTGTGGCAAGAGAACAGGTTTGGGAGTTAGAGGATGTGGGTTCTAATGCCAACTCTGCCACTTGTCTGCTTTGGAGCCTTGGGAAAGTCACCTCACTTCTTTGTGTCTCAATTCCCTCATCTGTAAAATGGGGATTAAGACTATGAACCCCCAGCGGGACAACCTGATTATCTTGAATGTACCCCAGCACTTAGCCCATTGTTGGTTAGGGATTGTCTCTGTTGCTAAATTGTACTTTTCAAGCGCTTAGTACAGTGCTCTGCACACAGTAAGTGCTCAAGAAATACACTTGAATGAATGAATGAATGAACAGTGCTTGGCACAGAGTAAGCACTTAAATACCATTATTATTATCATTAGTATTATTATTATTATTAATCCCGGTTCCACCACTCGTCTGCTGTCAGACCTTGAGCAAGTTGCTTCACTTCTCTTTGCCTCAGTTACCTCATCTGTAAAATGGAGATGAAGACTGTGAGTCACATATGGGATAGGGATAGGGACTGTGTCCAAACCGATCCACTTGTATCTACCCCATCATTAGTACAGTGCCTGGCATGTAGTCAGTGCTTAACAAATACTATGTATATTTTTATTCTTACTGTGTGTATGGCACTATGTTAAACAATTGGAAGAGTAGAGCAGAATTAGTTGAAAGGATCAAGGAGCCTTCAAGTTGTCAAATTCATTCAATCGTTCAATCTGCTTCAAAAAAATAATTTACACCCTACCTAGAGTTACCCACCGTACACATACAGACACATATTCAGCAATCTGTAAACAGTCCAATTTTCCAGTTCCTAATGTTACTGCCCGGTGTAAGTCAGTCTCTCAGGGCACTGGGAGAATCAAGCTCATTACATCTAAATATTTCTCCTTGTATCACTCCATACCTACCTCAGGACATCTCAACCCCCAACAGGGAATAAATAAACAGACAAACAGGAGAGGAACTTTAGTGGCGCTTGTACTCACAGCTGAGAAAAATTAACTAATGTAAGGTGCTTTGGCAGTGAAAGCACTAGAAACTCCCTCTACAGCATTAGCTCGTAGTGGACAGAGAGCGACTCTACTTACTTGGTTACAACGTACTCTCCCAAGCACCTAGTACTATCCTCTACACATAGTGAGTGCTCAACAAATACAACTGATTGGTCTTTAATGGAGAAGCAGGGTGGCTCCGTGGAAAGAGCACAGGCTTGCAAATCAGAGGATGTGTGTTCTAATCCCAGCTCTGCCACTTGCCTGCCATGGGATCTTGGGCAAGCTGCTTAACTTCTCTGTGCCTCCGTGACCTCACCTGTAAAATGGGGATGAAAACTGTGAGCCCCACGTGGGACAACCTGATTAGCATGCTTAAAACAATGCTTGGCACATAGTAAGTGGTTAACAAATACCATCAATATTAGTATTAGTATTCATGGGTCCTGTCTTAAGCCACCATTCAGCCAAATGCAAAATGTCTAGACCCCTTTAATTTGGAGGGACAGTGTAATCATTACTTTGTTGGTTATCCATTCTTGTGGTTTGGCTGGACCATCCGACACCTCCAGCTTATTCCTTTAATAATGCATCATGGACATATTGCCCGGGAGTTAATAGCAAGCCTTCTTGTTTCTGCTATTTTCTCTCTCTTTGTGCCTTCCTCTGGTAATAGATCCTACTTACCTTTTGTTTTATTTTTAACATTTTACTGTCAGGCATCACCGGGTGATGCCTACAGAGCAGATACAATATTCTTCCTAAATAGCAACTTGTAAAAAGGATCAGGACAGCTGGGGTATTTTTCTGTTCAGATAGAACTGCTAAAAGCACTAGACATATTTGTCAGCTTTGAATAGGATGCTTTGCTTTTTTTTTTCCTTCATCACTCATTGTTTTGGGAGAGGTAAGTGCTGGCAGGCATCTCACTGCCTTTCCAGGGCCAGAGAGAATCACTTCTTCATACGTGAGCTCCGTGACCCTGCAGAAGGATTCATTCAGAATAAGCTCAGAATAGGCTCAAATGCTCAGGCCAGTAGGAAGCAAGAATAAGTTTAATTTTATATATTGGAGAAACCCAGAAGTCTGGCCCTATTCCCTTTGCTCTGCCATTTTCACCTCATTAAGAGTTGATTGGACATCTTAGCTAGTCAAGTTCTCACTCTACCCTGAGCCTTTTGTTAATAGCACAAGAAGGACAAATAATGGTACCTGCCTTCAAGAATCTGCTGGTCCTTGGCAAGGGAGAAAAGGAAAACTAATGAATAGAAATTCTAATAAATGTACATCAGAAATGATGGGAACCTCAAAGGTTAAAGAGGAAATGTAAAATAACAGGATATATATGAAATGCAAGTCTAGCAAAAGTAATTCATCTCGTTCAAATTGAATTATTTTATGTTATTGGGTATATCTATTAGATTTGCTGGTGTTTTGCTGATATTCTTTGCTTATACCAATGAGCCTGCATTTAGGGACCCCCTTCAGTGTAATTTGAGCTTCTCTGACTCAGTTTCTAGACTTCAGAATCAGAAATCCTTCCAGTGAATCCATTTAGCCTCTCTCTTTGGTGACCGACTGTGATTTCAGTTGGTGAGTTGTCATGGATGTTATTTTGAATTTCTTGCCAGTACAAGGTCTCAGCAATTGCATGCCCAGCCATCACCAATTTCTGGGGCTCAGATCTGGCTGCACAGCCACACGGATCCATTCTTGGATAGCTGAGGTGTGCCGGGAGCCCACAGCGATGAATAGACCAGCCTAGGATATGGCGATCTGGAATGGGGTGACTCACAGCAAACATTTCGGGAAGATCACAATACCAAGAGGCAGAATAGAAAACAGGGTGAGGAATGGTGAATAACAAATGCAAAAACTCTGTAGAGTTGGGAACAATGTGACAGTCACAGGTCTTCCATTAATCTTTTCCATCACACCCACATGTATCGATACATCTCCCCATTGGTAACAGAGTCTCTGAATATGAAGGTGACCTTGGATATGATAACATATCAACATATATCAATCTAAGGACCTTGTCAAATGAAATAAGGTGGTTGTTGGATGAAGTAGAAGAGGAGATCAAGTGCTCATAAGAACTCATCCCAACCCCCTCCTCCCCCAGTACTTCATGCTCTGTTGCTGCCCTTCCCTGTAATTTATTTTATTGTCCGTATGTTCCCTCCACACCCCATTGCTAGATTGTAAATGCTTTCTGAGGGCCGAGATCTTGCCTACTTAATCTGTGTATTCTCCCAAGCAATCAGTCGATCAGTGGTATTTATTGAGCCCTTTTGGTGTACAGAGCATTGTAGTGAGTGCTCAATAAATACCATTGATTGATTGATTGGAGTCATCAAGCCATGACAAGACAGTGCAAGATGTAGTGAATCCCCCTTGTGAGGAGAAGGCATGAGCCCCAGGGAGAGACTCGCTTATAGGAGGCCCCACTCTGCCAGCACCCCACCTACTCTGCAGACAGCAGGCTGTACCCAGCCCCTCTGCCGCTCGATAGGTATTAGCCAAAAACTCTGGTACATGCGCTAGCTGTTATTTAATATTATTTAATGAAGATATATGCCTTCAATATATTACTGAAACCTTATTCCTTATCTTCCTTTCAAACCTTTGCCCCCCCCAAATATTTTTTTAAATTCAAAGAGTTATATATTGCCATTTGAGCAGCCAGTATAAGTCCTAATTCACCTCAGCGGTAATATTATTTAGATGAAGGTCAGGACATGGCAGAAAACATCGGTAATGAAAAATGATGATGGGGAAAAAATAATAACGTAACACCACCTCTTTGTCTTGTCAGAATGCTTATTATTTGTTTATGTTCATATGACCCCTTTCTTTCAAGGAGAATACGAATCATCGGAAAGCTCAGAGACTGCCATTTTCCCGACAGGGAGAGAAACTGAAAAACACCATTTTAAAAGGATGTAAATAACTTAACACCTCTCGCCACATCTTCCTGCCTGTAATAGGAAAAAAATGCTAGTAGGATGGGGTAGGTGCAAAGTGGTTCCAGAGAATGACATGAATTGTGCAGAATTGAAAGAAATTCAGTGAAGTTTCCTAGGGAGGGATGGACTGACTCATGGTGTTTGATCCCCATTAACTCTTTCCTCCTCCCCCCCCCCCCACCCAGTTAGCAGAGAGGCCTGCCTGGATGATTGGAAAAGACAAAATTGCTTTTCCAAACCCCTACCTACTGAATGAATTCAGAGAACAACATTCTGGGTAATCCACTGAATTCCCAGCTCATTTATGCAAAATCCCATTTGTGTCATTTTTGGGAAAGCTATTAGATTCTCCCACCTCTCATATGCTGATTTTGAGGCCATTTAGGAAAGTCAGTTTAATGGGATGGATTTGTTTTGGTTATGTTTATGAATCCGGGAGGAGAGCAGAAAGAGGGAAGTCCAAAACAGCTGGGAAGGAAATGAGACTCATTCCCATCAACAAAAATAACAGGGAGCAGCTCCCATGTGGGCATCTTTTGGGAGTCCAACCATTCTCTCCCCACCCTCTGCTCCTCTTAGACTGAATTGGAAAATCAGTTCATTTTGAAAGAGCCCAGTTCTACTCTCTCAATATGGCCTTCTTGTTTCATATCCTAAATTTCCTCAGTTTTGCCAGCACAGAAACAAAAAGGCCAACCTAGAGGAGCAGGTGTGAATGGGTGGGATCATTGAGATTTGCTTGGAATATCAGAAAGAAGTAAGGTTGGGGTAAAGAATCGTACAAAAATCAGGTATTAACAGGTAATCATCAATAATTCATTATTTTTGATATTGATATTTATTAAGTGCTTACTATGTACAAGGCACTGTATTCAGCGCTGGGGTGAATACAAGCCAATCACATCAGACACAGTCTCTGTTCCATATGGGGTTCACTGTCTTAATCCCCATTTTACAGATGAGGGTACGGAGACACACAGAAGTAAAGTGACTTGCCCAGCGTCACAGAGCAGACCAGTGGTGGAACTGGTATTAGAACCCATCACCTTGTGACTCCAAGGCCCGTGCTCTATTCTCTAGGCCATGCTGCTTCTCTAATAATTAATCATTATTAATCAATAACTCTTGAGCACTTTCTCTAGGGCTCTGTACTGAGGGTTTGGGAGTGTATAGTATAGTTAATAGATATGAAATCTGCCCTCGAGGAGTTTTTTTACAATTAGGGACAGAAGAAGAGGCAGACTAGAGGAACTACGAAGGCCTTAACCCTAATCTCCAGTCTCGTCTTGGGCTTTACATTCCTTAAGGAAAGTTCTGTGGAACATTTTTTAGTTGAGTTGTGGAGTTGGTACCCCAATCACTGTAGCTATTAACTAACTTCTGTGCCTGAAGGCAACAGTGAGTAGTAAATTATCCGCCCCTGTTTTTTGAAAAGCCACCCAAGTCCTTGACATCCTCAGCATAAAAGTAGTTCATGAATAAAATGACCGTAATCAGCATTTATTGGATACAAACTTTCTGACTTCTGTTTTCAATCTGTGTACGTTCTATTCTCAGTGTGTACGTGATATTGAGTGGACGATGATTGAAGAGCTCGATCACTAAGTCCTTGATAAATTGTTTGAAAGTGCAAATGTAGTTTAGGGGAAAAGTTGGGGATTAAAACTCTGAATCTTGTTCAGATCAGGAGACTAGAAAGGGCAGGTGAGAAGGAAGGAAGCCTCCACTTTTGAACAGTTGAAAAAAGCAGGCTAGGAGGAAAGGCTTCTGATGTGAAGGGGCTGGCTGCATTCATGTTTAAAAAAGACTAAAGAAAAGTCCTACTTTTATCAGGTTGAGAGACAAGAAGTCACTTCCCTCTTTTAAATATTTAAAGAAGGTCTTCTAGACCTTGCAAAAGGTTTGAGAGGTTTTTTTGTGGAACTGAAATCTATAGGGATAGGAAGAAATACATTAAACTTTACCATTTATTGTAGTTTATTATGCGAATTTGTGTGAGACTAGGAATGTCATTTAGTGTAGTATAGACTATCATACATTTTAATGCATTCAAAGAACATTTTCTGAAAGTCTATGAAGTACGAGTTGGTTGTCTCGCTTATCTATTTTGCTTTTGCACGTCTCTGAAGAACATCACTTAGCCAGCTTCATTCCATTTCTTTGTCCTTGCAAAGCAGTGATGACCACCACATCTTTCATTATACTGTTCTTGAGCTCAACAAGAGTTAGAACTTTGATTATCATTTGTCTTATTAACAGTCAGTAAGAGTCCAGAGCATTTATTAAGCCTTTGCAATTGGTGAAGCCTAGGAAGGGTATATGGAAATTGATTAAAACTTGGGTCCCTGGCTCCAGGATATTCATTCATTCATTCATTCAATAGTATTTATTGAGCGCTTACTAGGTGCAGAACACTGTACTAAGCGCTTGGAATGTACAAATCGGCAACAGGTAGAGACAGTCCCTGCCCATTGACAGGTTTACAGTCTAATCGGGGGAGACAGACAGACGAAAACAATAGCAATAAATAGAATCAAGGGGATGAACATCTCATTAAAACAATAGCAATAAATGAGCTCCAGATGGAGCAGATGTGCCTTGGTTGAAGACACTCTGTGATCAGAGCCATACAAATACCTCCACAGACCTGCTTGAGACAGGAGAATGAATTAAGGCATATTGTTCAGATTCCAGTGTTCAGAGCCCAAACCCTGCCAGACATTGACCTTGCCCTGACCTCCCCACTCGTTACCAGAAATGAGAAGCGGAATAGTTTCCAGATTCGGAACACACAAACATCATTACCACCTTCAAAATAATTCAAAGGTGAACAAAACTATTTGGACAACTCCAGAGGTATCCCATTTCTCTCCAATCCAAGTAAGCTGAATACTAAGTTTCTGGAATGGCAGCTTGGCTTTATTCCTCAGCCTTATACAGGTAATAGAGAACCTAAGCAATAGCACCAGGGCCTCGATTTTGCCTCCATTTGACCTAGCTGATGTTTTGAAACAGTCAAAGGATCCAAACATTGGCGAGTGCTTGGGCTCTCTCATCCATTTAAATTTGATCCCATTTAAATTGCTGTGGCTGAAAAGTTAGTTGTATAATGAAACACACTCACTCATCACCTGATACTCCAAATGCAGGTGGAGGCCGGGCCCAAGAGATTCAAACTGTTGTGAGAGTTGGGAGAGCGGTGATCCGCCAGGTTTGGGAAGGGAGAGAATTCTTAGGGGGTGTATTTAAAGATCATATTTTACCTCAATTTAATCACAGTCTAAAGAGTACAGCAAGATGCTGGGCAAACTGAAGGAAGCCAAGCTAGTTTATTGATGATTTCCACGGAATATTGTTACGTGGGGTACTAAAAAACCTCAGAAAGAGAGTGAATGTTTTGTGGGGGAAGCAAGCAGATGAAATCCAGAATCCAGTTCCAGAAACAGACCAAACAGATGCACCAGGGCCCCTTTCACATTTTTATTTCAACAAAAACTCGACAAATAAAACTATTTTAATAGTTCTGTTCTATGGATGGTAATGCCTTGGGAGCAATCTGGGAAATCACTTAGTAGTAGAGTAGCATTTATTGAGTGCCCACTTGGTGCAGTTCACTGCATTAAGCACTTGGGAAGTGCAGAATGAAGAAGTAACATGTGCTCTGCCCACAAGGAGACAAACGTTAAAACATTTATGACTTGAACAGCCAATAAACGAATACACAATTATTTGTGTACACACTTATTATTGAGAATACAAAGCAGTGTTCCCTTGTGCTTAGAGCATAGGGCCTGGGAGTCAGAAGGTCATGGATTCTAATGCCAGCTCTGTTACTTGTCTGCTGTGTGACCTTGCACAAAAATAATAAAAAAACAATTTTTTGATTTATATATAAAAAATATAAAAATGTATATATAACGATTATAAAAAATAAATCAATAATCAAGTCAATTAGCTTCTCTGTGCCTCAGTTACCTCATCTGTAAAATGGGAATTATTACTGTGAGCCCCATGAGGGACATGGACAATGTCCAACCTGATTAGCCTGTATCTATCCCAGAAATGTGATAGGTGAGGTAGGTTGGGGACAGCTGACTGAATCCCTAAAGTCGATGGTAAGGAGTTTCTGTTTAGGAGACTCTCAAAACGATGTCTTATCTCCTTGCTCCCATATACCCCATTACTACACCATCTCTTCCGTCCCCAGTTCTGAATATGTGTCTCTGCCATTGTCCTGCTGAATAAACTTGGGCAAGTCATTTGACTTCTCTGGGCTCCGTCTCTTCATCTATAAAATGGGGATTCAATTCCTGTTCTCCCTCCTCCATATGAGCCCCATGTGGAACAGGTACTGTGTCCAACATGGTATTTACTCCAGCACTTAGTTCAGCTCTTGGCACATCACAAATGCTTAAACTTGTACCACAATTATTGTCACCTCATCTTCAAGTTTAATCAAGGTTCTGTCATTGTTATTAGCTGTGCACATGAGACAGGGTGGCAAAAGGAGAGGAGGATGATAAATTCTGATGATGATGATGACGTTGATCTCTCCATAGAATGGAAAATTACTTTTTTTAGTGGTATTTGTTAAGCACTTACTATTTTCCAGGCACTCTGTTACGCATTAGAGTAGATAATCAGTTTGGACACAATCCATGTCCCACATGGGACTCAGTCGTATTTCCCATTATACAGACGAGATAACTGAGGCACAGAGAAGTTAAGTGATTTGTCCAAGGTCACACAGTAGACAACTGACAGAGCTAGAATTAGAACACAGGTCCTTCTGACTCCCAGGCCAGTGCTCTGTCCACTAGCCCACGATGCTTGGCACATAGTAAATGATTAACAAATACCGTAGTTATAATTCTAATTACAAAAAAGGCAATTCAGCCAATCACTCGTGAACTTCCCTCTCTACTGCTGACTCAATCCTGGAATCATCGGTCAAAGAAAATTAAGCAATGGACATATCTGTACTCAGTAATGCTTTTCCCTGACCAATACATTAAGGAGCTCTCAAATAATTGAGTGAGGAGGGTCTTGAAAGGCTCGAATGAGCAATTCCCGGAAATGGAGACTTCTCACCTGTCAACCGATCAGTATACCTCTGTTTGTCTTCCTCGGGTTGGCTTCTCTTTCCACAAGTGGTCAGGGGCATGGGAAATGAGAAAATAAAAGTTGGACTCAAGAACCAATGTTATTTTTATGATTTTACAAGCATAGAGGAATAATTATCTGCCTTGTAGTACTGTTAAAATATAAAATGATGTCAGTGAGTACATCCATTCTCTATGAACAGTCATTCACTACCATGGTCTGATAAGTTATGTTAACACACAATACTCTCTGGAAAATGTTTGTCCGCATTCATTTCCTGGAACTTGGGATGGGAGATATAAGATAATGAATATGAGGTTCAGAAAAATCTCCGAGATCTCAGTGAAAAAAAGTGCTGAATGTCCAAGCTGATTTTGTGGGGGTGGCACCCTGGCATTTGGGGAAGCAAAATTCTCCCCCTGTAAGATCGTAACAGTGCCGGTACAGTGTGAAGGAAACAAATCAATGTCACAGACACTTGGTTACCATTACTTTATGATGGGAGAAAGGACAAAACAATGTCAGTATAATGCTCTAGCCCTGCTGATGCAGTGTAAGCAAAAGCAAGCTCACCAGGGAATTGAGAAAATAGTTGTAAAGATAATACACAACGTGTTATTTTGAGTATTGAATTTGGTTCATGGCTAGCTGGATTGATACTCATAATAGATCTATTCCAGTTTAATATCATTCTATATGTCTTTCTACTATGAAGCACTCATTCAGACCGAGTCGTCTTTATTGCTGTAGATTTCAGTAATTTGCCACAAAGATAGACAAGACAAATTATTTTATGCTAAAGGTAACTAGCTTATTATATAGCAACAAGAATTCATAAGCCAGGGCTACTCTCATTTGCAATGTATTTTTCAGGAGCATAACTTAAAATGCATTCATATCTGGATAATACGTGGTCTTTCAAGGCAGCAGCATAACTTAAAATATATTTCAAACTGGCTATGTGGCATTCTCAGACAAAGTTGGTAGATGCCCAGTGGAAAGAGCATGGGCCTGGGAGTCAGAGGACATGGGTTCTAATTCCAGCTCGTCCACATGTCTGCTGTGTGACCTGGGGCAAGTCACTTCCCTTCTCTATGCCTCAATTACATCATCGGTAAAATGGTGATTAAGACTATGAGCCCCATTTGACCCAGGGACTGTGTCTAATCCAATTACCTTGTATATACCCCAGTGCTTAGAACAGTCCTTGAAACATAGTAAGTGCTTAACAAATACCACTGTTATTAGTATTATTAGATACTGCTGAACTTGAGCTCATTGTGGGCAGGGAATGTATCTACCAACTCTGTTGTACTGTACTTTCCCAAGTGCTCAGTATAGTGCTCTGCACACAATAAGCACTCAATAAACACAATTGAATGAATGCTCTGTTCACAGTAAGTGCTCAATAAAGACCATTCATGATGAGGATGACAATATATAGCAAATACAAATCCTTAGGAAGATCACTGGAGTAAACCTGCTCCTGACAGACAATTTCTGCTGCTGATGCTGCTATTCATTTCAATCACTCAGTCATATTTTTTTGAGCACTTACTAAATTCATAGAATTGTACTAAGCACCTTGAAGAGTACAATAAAACAGATGTGGTAGACATGTTCCCTGCCCACAAGGCGTTTACAGGAACAGGAGTAGCTGTAACCTTAAGCCTAATTCATTCATCAACTCTTTGGAAATTCTTCAGTTACCACGTTCACAATTCATCACCTTTTTCAAAGATCAGATGTGAGAAGAGCCTTCCAATGTCAGTGGGACTGAAAGAAAGCAAAGCTCCTTTCTAGAAGCTGGGTTACAGGAAGAATCTAGTCATGGGAAAAGTGATCTGTGTTTCAGTTAATAGAACTGCATTTTAGAGATGCTGGGGAGTCCAGACACAAGTTGTATTTGTAGCTGCAATTCAGGCCACTTGCTGTTGTGAATGAGAGAAAATGAGGGTTGAAGAATCAGGCTTTTTCTTTGTTGGTAAATACTGCTTTCCACCTTCCAATGTGTCTGATATTATGCCCATCCATTCCGATTAAGAGCTGAATAATGAACATTGAAGAGGAAAGAAGTAGTTATTCTGTTTAGAAAATGAATAGGAATCTAGAGAAAAGTTTTATGATGTATGGAAATGATACCAAATCAACATTCAGAAGGTCAGAGGAGATTTAGCTAAAGGTTACTGGCATTATCCAAGAATGAAGCATTTCATTACACAAAACACACACAAATAATTTAGAACAGAAACAATTGAACTGGTCTGAATGATTTCTAAATTTGATTTGCAGAGGCTGAAGAAAGCTTCCCCCACCAAAGGAGACCGTATTCTTTATCGAGGTCTCCTCTTTCTTCATGAACTATGCACTTCATAAATCTAGCATCTTTATGAAAAGTGAAGTCCATATCTTTGTAGAGTTATGGCACAAATACAGCTATCCATTCACCTTGAAAATACATTCTGATTTTGTGAACATTACTGCATGGAAAAGTTAGCTTCATGATAAATTTGTATTGTCCTCGAGCCCATTTATCAAGCTTGATTTCAAACTGAACCATAAATTATATGCAGGACTGAAATTATGTAGTTTAATAATGAGTTGGAGTATAACTCTCATTTGAGAAAAACGTCAAAATTGGCTTTTAAGGGATTGACAGGAACTAGAAAATATGAATGGTTTAGCTGCACGAGAAAATTAAATACTAAATGTAATGACCCAGTTGGCCAATGATTACAATGGTTAGGGAAGGACTGAAAATGTAGAACGCTGAACTTTATTCCTCTAACCCTCAAAGTGGTGCTAAGAATCAGAGCTGAAACACCTCCCCTTATCCACTCTCTTTAAAGATGAAAACTACATTTAGTACAGTCACAAGAAATATAAATGTCCAGAAATGTTTTCCTGGAGAATTAATCTTGCTTGTCTTGCTACTGCTGTACTCTCCCTAGTGCTTAGCACAATATCTAGCACTCAGTAGATGCTCAGTGAAGGCAATTGATTGACTTACATCTTACATCAGTGTTTACTGATTGTTTTCTCTGTAACACTGTACTAAACACTTGGAAGAGTAGAATAGAGTTAGTAGGCATGATCCCTGTCCTCATGAAACTTACATTCTAGCAGGGGAGACAGACACTGAAATAAATTTCAGGTATGGTGGAAGCCACCAAGTGTGATGATAGGTACGTATGTGCTTCGGAGGGCAGGGTGATTAGGTGAAGCAACAGTGTTGAAGTAGCAGTAGGTGGGGATGATGGGTGAGGAGATGAATGATTAATCAGGAAAGGTCTCCTGGAGGAGATGTATTTTCAGAAGAGTTTTGAAAAGGGGGAGAGCAGGATGCTATCGGATTTGAGCAGGGAAGGAGTTTCTGGAAGAAGCACAGATGTGACCAAGGGGTCTAAAGTGAAAGATTTGAGAATGAGATCCAATGAATAGGATCCATCTCAGTGAGTGCACGCCCACACTACTTTCTACAGAGGAAATGATTTATAATAATGGTGGTATCTGTTAAGCACTTACTATGTGCAAAGCACTGTTCTAAGTGCTGGGGGGTGGGGAACACAAGGTGATCAGGTTGTCCCATGTGGGGCTCAGAGTCTTCATCCCCATTTTACAGATAAGGTAACCGGGACCCAGAAAAGTTAAGTCGCTTGCCCACATCTGGGAATATATTTTGTTGCCAACTGTTACCAAACTGAGGATTTTTATTCAGCAGTGAAGGTGGTCTGTGGCCACGTATGCAGTCTGTTCATTTGCCTCTCAAGCTAGAAAGTGATATCATCGAAGGTGAAAATATTATCAGTGGGTGCAGTGTTGCTCATAAGATCCATGTATGTCTGGCAATCACTTCTACATTGTGTGTCTGTGAGGATGTCCCCTTTCTGCATTTCGCATTTCTTTCTCCCAGTGTTTATGGCCATTTCCATTTCTGCCTCTTGGTGAAATGCCATTCCCAATTTCTAAATGCTGTGTGCTAGTCTAAGTTGTTTTCTGCTCCTGTCAACTGAACCCTGCTAAACTATACCTTTTGTTTCTTTATGAATTGAAAGTGTTAATTCTGTCCCCGCAGTTTCTAGTCTTCCCATTTCAGGTCCCAGTAGAGTAGCTGTATGGGGGTCTGGCTGGGTTGTGGATTCTATTGTCAAGCATCATTTACCAAAGATATGATATGGCAAAAATAGGTTCTCCGCAGTCACCTAATACTAAGAAAAATAATAATTTTGATATTTATTCCTCCTTTTGTAGGTGAGAAAACTAAGGCAGAGAGAAGTTAAGTAACTGGCTGAAGGTCACATAGCAGGCAGATGGTGGAGCTGGGATTAGAATTCAGATCCCCTTACTCCTGGGCCCATGCTCCAGCCACCCAGATAAATATAAATAATGACCCTCTGTCTTGTCTTGTCTTATGCTGTCAAGTCATAATAATAATCATAATGTTGGTATTTGTTAAGCGCTTACTATGTGCAGACAACTGTTCTAAGCGCTGGGGTAGATACAGGGTAATCAGGTTGTCCCACGTGAGGCTCATAAGCTTCACCTCCATTTTACAGATGAGGTAACTGAGGCACAGAGAAGTTAAGTGACTTGCCCACAGTCACACAGCTGACACGCGGCAGAGCTGGGATTCGAATCCATGACCTCTGACTCCCAAGCCTGGGCTCTTTCCACTGAGCCACGCTGCTTCCCATAGCCACGCTGCTTCCCATCAGTAGTGACGCCAAAGACACCTCTCTCCCAGAACACCCCACGTCCATCTGCAGTTGTTCTGGTAGTCTGTCAATAGAGTTTTCTTGGTAAAAATATGGAAGTGATTTACCATCGCCACTTTCTGCGCAGTAAACCTGAGTCTCCGCCCTCAACTCTCTCCCATGCTGCTGCTGCCTAACACGGTGAGTTTTGACTTGTAATAATAATAATAATGATGTAGCAGATTGCCTTCCACTTTCTAGCCACTGCCCAAGCTAGGAATAGAATGGTTATGCCTCTGCTTGACTCTCCCTCCTTTAGTCGAGACTGGTAGAGTACTGGAAACTCTCCAGGTGCAGTCCTGAGAGGGGAATTACCTCTATCCATTTGTATTTATGTCCATTTTGAAAAAAAAAAGTTAAATCAACCTAAATATTTCCTTGTTTTTGGCTTCATCCAGTATTTAAAAGAAAGGCAATTTCAATTATATTATACATCTGCGGTACAGGGACCCTTTTTAAAGTATGCCTGAGTTTGAAAATTTCTAAGAGCTTGTGAATTCAAGCTGTAAATGGTTTAATCTAAATCACAGCATGAGTAATTGAAGTAAAGCCTCTTCACATCTTACAGTACTCATCAGTGGCTATATCTATGGCAATCCCATCTCTCCAGGCCAGAATTGTGAATGGGATTTTTTTTTTTTAAGAAACTATGCCTTTCTGAGTTCCCTTTGGCTCTATTTCTGATTCTAGGAGTCCAAGATATACAAATTCCCACATTAGCTGGTTGAAAGGGATTTGTGAATTCCACTGCATCGTCCTCCTCAATAGCATTTAGTGAATGCCTACATCGTGCAGATCACTGTTCCAAGCACTTGGGATAGTACAAAAGAGTAGTTGCGGATTAGCTGGGGAACCAAACACTTTCTTTTGCTCCTCCACTTCCTTCTTTCTCTTCAAACTCTTTCTTCTTTTGACCCCCTCCTAGTTGTTCTTTTCCTCTTCTTCCTCCCCGTCCTTCTTTCCTCTTCCTCGTCCTATCCCTCCTCCTCCTCCTTCTGCTTATTTTGTTCTTACTATCTTCTTGATCCTCTTGTTTCTCTTCCTCAAACTGCAGGTTTGGAAAAATTTCAGGGACTATGGTGCCAACAATTTCCATCAGATTAGTGAGTCCCTACTTGAAGCATGTGCAAAATTATTTCAAACAGAGAGCCAAAGAGGGAACAGAGGAAGGTCCTGATCCCAGAATTGGCAGAAAAATATAGGACCCAGATGCAGGTACCTGGTCCAATCTAATCCTGCGCACTTCCTGTATTTCCAACTCAAAAGGAGTTTGGAAAGATGGGTATGTTTGAGAGAGAATATGGTGTAGAAGATAGAACATGGGCCTGGAAGTCAGAAGGTCATGAGTTCTAACCAGGCTCTGCATTTGTCTGCTGTAAGTCACTTCACTTCTCTGTGCCTCAGTTACCTCATCTGTACAATGGGGATTGAGATTGTGAGCCCCACATGGGACAGGGACTGTGTCCACCCCAATTTGCTTTATCACCCCAGTGCTTAGTACAGTTCCTGGCACAAAATAAGCACTTAATAAATACCATAATTATTATTATTATCAGTTGGTGGAGTCTCAGATTCCTTGAGGCCTGACAACTTCACCAAGACTGAACTAGCCTATTTTGGTAACCTAACGTGGAAGATTCAAAGTAAACATTACCAGCCTGATCACCTCAAAAATATATGTTGAATGGTGAAAGTCACTTAAGGGTGGAAGTGTGGCTGAAAAGTTGATACAAGATATTTGGTCCTAAACACACCGTACACCCACAGAGATCATCACTTGTTTGCCTTTACTGCAGTTTTATGAGTCTCACAAAGCTTCTCCTCCTAAAGGGCCACTTGTCTGTGGATTGCAATATGCCTTGCTGCTTTGACAGTTACAGCTGCCTCCCAGGATTTTGTTGTGAGGTCCCATTGTCTGAGGATTTGTTCTACAGCCTCCTTTGGTTTCTCTTGCTTTTGGTCTTCCCATTTAAGCTTATCATAGAGCACCTGATTGGGGATCTGACTGTTACCTATTCCCTTCACTAGTGAATCGTGGTGGTGATTGACTGACTTCAATCCATATCTTAATTGTTTGTCATCTTTTCCTGCCATTTGCTGCTGAATGTGGCCCGAGAAGTTCTCAAGAAACCCTGTTTTTTCATGCCAGGTGAAAAGTTGCTAATGTCCTCTGATGCCCGGGACATCAGTTAATCAACGGGTCAATCAATGGTGTTTATTGAGTACTTAATGTATGCAGAAAGCCCTATTCTAAGTGTTTGAGAGTATAATACAACAGAGGTGGTCGAAAAGCTCCCTGCCTATAAGGAGCTTACAGTCTAGAGAGGAAAACCGACATTAAAATAAATTACGGCTATGTGCGTAAGTGCTGTGGGGGCAGCTAGGTGGGGTGGATATCAAGTGGTTAAAGGACATAATCAGGACCATTTCATCACTCATTTTCCATGTATTGAGGACAGTTGATTTAGTTTCTGGGATTATCCTTATCTTTCAACTATTTTGGGTGTTGTTTCATCCTGTTTTGTTTCTATTGCTCTCTACTTATTCCCATTCTTCCTCCAGCTACGACTGTCTGGAAAAAGTTTTTGTCTGCCTCTTCCATAGATTTTATATCGACAAGGAGCATATGTCTTGCTACTGCTGTACTCTCCCTAGTGCTTAGCACAATATCTAGCACTCAGTAGATGCTCAGTGAAGGCAATTGATTGACTTACATCTTCCCATCAACTGTCCCTTGAGCATTCCAATTCTTTTGGCTTTTAAAGCATTCAAACTTCTAACTAAATTGTACAAGATGTCTTGCCGATTGGGAAAGATCCAGCGTTGCCAATTTCTCTGAAGTATCTTGTTCATGCTTGAGCAAAATTTATAACCTTTATGTGTGACTAAACTTGAAATGATCATGTTATTATATTTTTAGATGGCTGTGCCAGAACGCCAGCCTGAGAAGTCGGCAAGAATTTAATCTGTGGGAGTTATTTTACTTCGACTAGACCTAGGTGAATGCAAAAGAGATACTTAAGGTGGAATGAATGCAAAATGAAACCAGAGTCCCAAACACGAAGATTTGAGATTCTGGCTTAGAGGACTGATGTACCGAATGTTTTTCAGTTGACTTGGGCATCCTTTAATTCCTATATAAAAATCCTTTGGAAGTGCAGGGTCAGAGTTTATCTCATTCCAGTCAATTCCAATAGATGGGACAATGACTTATTTTAGGGAATAAGAGGATGCTTAAGTACCCAGAGCATTTCATGATGATGGTTCCTTTCAAGAAACCTGGTATTCTGGCTCCTGGAAGACCAGTTGTTCTAAGCTATAATTTACCATAGGTTCTTTGAAAAATCCTTGCAAAGTAATAATGATAATAATAATGATAATTGTATTTGATAAGCACTCACTGTATTCCAAGCTTTGTGATAAATGCTGAGGTGGGTACAAGATTAGATTGGACACAGTCTTCATAGTCTAAGAGTTTAGACCAGTCGGTATTTTATTTCCAAGAGCTATTGTACTTTCCAAGCGCTATTGTACTTTCCAAGGGCTTAGTACAGTGCTCTGCACACAGTAAGCACTCAATAAATGCGATTGAATGAATTTGAGGGCTGTGAAAACTGAAGCACAGAAGGTTAAGTGACTTCTGTTAAGTCACACAGGAGGCAATTGGCAGAGCAAAGAAGAATTTATTGGGGTCCACAGCTACAGGCAAGGAACTAGGTTGAACAGACACAAGGTACCAAGAAGTAAAGTGACTTACCCAAGGTCACACAGCAGAGAAGTGACAGAGCTGGGATTAGAACTCATGACCTCCTGACTTCCAGGCCCATGCTCAAGCCACTCAGCCTTGCTGCTTCTAATTGGCCATGCTGCCTCTAAGAATGTATCCTTAATCAACTCCTTATGAGATAAAGGTCCATAGAGGCAAAATTGGTTATGGTGAGGAAATATTCAGATCTGTTAAATGTTAAACATTGAAGAGATGTCAATAGAGTCACCTGGTAACCATCACACTTCCTCCAAGCACCCTTGGGGGCAGAATCCTTTGCTTAGGTGGATCATTGGTCTGACACAAAAACACTGCTAATGGTTTTAATGACTTCAAAAAAATTGGCTTAGGAAAATATTTGAGGCTATTACACTCTTGGTTGCAAGTTGGGTATGGTCCTCTCACTCCCTCATTTTCAGTGTTGCCCCCTCATAAGACAGGGTTTTAGGTGAGCCAGAGCAGCAAAAGATAATTCCCTTTAGGTTCTTTCAAAGTTGCCGGTGTCTCTCGCAGCACTGCTGGCAATCAAGGATGCCATTTGGCCATTTAGGGATTGCTAAAATGCTCTTGGCCCTTTCCCCTGCCAGGAAATGAATCTGACGGCAGCTGAGGTTCATGGAAATGACTGGCAGTAAGAAAGAAACAGTATTTCATTTAGTTCCTGAAATTGCCCCCCTCTCCCTGCCAAATTTGTCCAGGTAAGACTGCAGTCTCGTTGTGAACAGGGAACATTTCTACCAGCTCTGCCATGTTTTAATCTCCTGAGCGCTTAGTACACTGTTTTGCACACAGTAAGCACTCAATAAATGGGATTAAGACCCGATCCTGGCATCAATTTGTCATATTTATTGAGTGCATACTGTGTGCTGAGCACTGTACAAAGCGCTTAAGAGAGTACCATACGTCAGAGCTGGTAGGCACGTTCCTGCCAACAACAAACTTACAGGTTAGAGTGGGAGATGGACATTAGTATTAATAAATTATGGATATGTGCATAAGTGCTGTGGGGCTGAGGGTTGGATGAATAAAGGGTACTTCGAGTGCAAGGGCAACACAGAAAGGCAGAGGGAGTAGGGGAAATGAGGGCTTAGTCAGGAACAGTCTCTTGGAAGTAATGTGATTTTAATAAAGTTTTGAAGTTGGGGAGTGTGACAGTCTGTAAGATGCGCCAAAGGGTGGGATATCAATCAGTCATAATCATTGAGCACTTAATGTTTGCAGAGCACTGTACTAAGCACTTGGGAGAATATAATACTTCAGAGTTGGTAGAAATGTTCCCTGCCCACAGTGAGGCTACAGTCTAGATGGGGAGACAGACATTAATGTAAATACATTCTAGATATGCACTTAAGTGCTGTGGAACTGAAAGTGGAGTGAAGAAAGGGTTCAAATCTAAGTGCAAGGGTGACTCAGAAGCGAGTGAGAGAAGAGGAAAGAAGGGCTTAGTTGGGGAAGGCCTCTTGGAGGAGGTGTGCTTTTCATAAGGCTTTGAAAGTGGGGAGAGTGAACATTTGTTGGGTATGAAGAGGAAAAGAGTTTCAAGCCAGAGGCAGGAGGTGGGCAAGAGGTGAGCAGTGAGATAGACAAAATTGAGGTACAGGGAGTAGGTTGGCAAAGTAGGAAATCAGAGTGGTACGGTAGGAGGGGGCAAAGAGATTGAATGCTTTAAAGCCAATGTTAAAGGAGCTTCTTTTTTATGAGGAGGTGGATGGGCAACCACTGGAGCTTTTTGAGGAGTAGGAAAACAGGAATTGAATGGTTCTGTGGAAAAATGATCCACAGCAGGATGAAGTATGGACTGGAGTTGGGAGAGACAGGAGGCAGGGAGGTCAGCAAGGAGGCTGACACAATAATCAAGTCAGGATAGGCTAAGCACTTGGATTAATGTGGTAGCAATTCAGATGGAGAGGAAAGGGCAGATTTTAACGATGTAAAGGTAGCGTCAACAGGATTTGGTGACAGATTGAATAGATGGGTTGAATACTAGAAATGAGTTAAGGATAATGACAAGATTTGTGGTACAGAAAGGATGGTCTTGTGGTCTTCAGTGATGGGAAAGTCAGGGAGAGAACAGGTTTTGGTGGAAATATTAGGGGGAAGAGCGAATGAAAGGAGAAAGGGAGAGAGTAAGGAAAGAAAGAGAGGTAATAGGAAAAGCAGGAGAGAAAGAGAGAGAGAGAGAGAGAGAAAGAAGGATAAAGGAGGAGGGAAGGGAAAGGCATAACTATACCTTAAATCAGTTTTATTAAGAAAATAAAATCTACAGAGAAAATTCTTCTGACCTACCATACTATTTTGGAACCAAGATACATATAAAATGTTAATTAGATCTGAAGCTTTCCTCTACCCTCATTACTGTAATTTATTCTTTTCCATGAGTAAAACACTTTTGGATCATGGATTTTTTTTGCTAGAAAGTATGTAATAGGCTGGTTCACTGCCAAAAAAAGTTACGACTAATCACTTTGACCTCTTAGATCTGAGTTTCTTGTTCATTGTAAAGCAGTTTTGGAAATTTAGTCACAGTAAAGGACCCAAGGATAAATTCTTGACTCTAAAATTAACTCTCAAATTCTCTCACTCAACTGCACCTGCATTTTAGAAGTGTAGCACTCCTGTCATTGAGCACCCACTTAGGCATTTAACTTGGTTCATCTTTTCAAGAGGGAGACTTGCTAGCTAGGTGGCTCGTCATCCCTTTTTATATCAAACCGAACAATTTCCAAATTGTCTTGGGTAGGGTACCAGTGCCTTCACGGGTTTTTTGTTTTTTTTTAATTTTCACTGTCTATTCTCCTCCTGCCTTTTTGTCTGTTGCCAAGTTCCCAGGCTCACATTCCTCTTCAAAGGGACCTGGGAGTCAATACATCAGTAGTATTTATTGAGTGCTCAATCTGTGCAGAGCAGCACTGCGCTAAGCACTGTTAGTTTAAATGATCCCTGCCTTCAAGGTGAGTACAATCTAGTCAGGGAGAGAGAGACTAATCTAAGTAGCAGGAAGGGAGGAGCAATAAAGTTTAAATATATGTACATAATAGTAAAGAAGTAGAAAAGGAGGGTGAGTACTCATAGTGCTTAGGTGAAAGGGAAGAGCCAAAGTGTATTTCAGCATTCTGGTGCCTATTTTTATTCTCTCATACTTCTTCCTTTCTCAGATGTATTTTTGCGTCTGTCTCCCCCACTAGATTGTAAATTCCTTGAGGGCAGGGATTATGACTGTTCATTCTATTCTACTCTCCCAAATGTCTAGTACAGTGTTGGGCACTCAAAAAAATAGGGCTTTTGATGGGTTGATAGGCAGAGAAAATCAATCAATCAATGGAATTTATTGAGCTCTTAAAATGGGCAGAGCATGGCACTGAGTGATTGGGAGAGTGCAATACAACAGAGTTGATTAACACATTCTCTGCTCATGAGAAACTTACAGTCTACCAGAGGAGAAAGACATTAATATAAATAAATACTTGGGTGCTGAGTGGTTGAGGGTGGGATGAATATCAAGTGAATAAAGGGTGCAGATGAAAGTGCATTTGGTGATGCAGAAAGGAGAAGGAGTAGGGGAAGATAAGGCTTAATCAGGGAAAGCCTCTTGGAGGAGATGTGGTTTTAATAAGGTTTGAAGGTGGGGAGTGTGGTGGCCTGTCATCTGTGGAGGGAGAGGGAGTTCCAGGACATATGGAGAACAGGGGCACGGAGTCGCCATCTCCCCTCTAGTTCCCTACTGAAGTCATATCTCCTCCAGGAGGCCTTCCCATACTCAAACCCACTTTTCCTCATCTCCGACTGCCTTCTGTGTTTGCCCTGACTTGCTCCCTTTGCTCTCCTCCCCCCACCCCCGCCTCACAGCACTTATGAATAGATCTGTCATTTTATTTATACTGATGTCTGTGAAGCAGTGTGGCTCAGTGGAACGAGCCCAGGCTGGGGTGTCAGAGGTCATAGGTTCAAATCCCAACTCCGCCACTTGTCAGCTGTGTGACTTTGGGCAAGTCACTTCACTTCTCTGTGCCTCAGCTACCTCATCTGTAAAATGGGGATTAAAACTGTGAGCCCCACATGGGACAACCTGATCACCTTGTATCCCCCCAGCGCTTAGAACAGTGCTTTGCATGTAGTAATCGCTTAACAAATACCACCATTATTATATTGATGTCTGACTCCCTCCCACCTCTAGACCGTGAGCTCAGTGTAGGCAGGGATTGTCTCTATTGCTGTATTGTACTTTTCCAAGCACTTAGTACTGTGAGTGCTCGATAAGTATAATTGAATGAGTGAATGAATATAGACAAGAGTGAGGCACAGTGATCAAGCTGGTGCTAAAGCAGCAAAGAGCATGGGCTGGGTTGTAGTAGAAAATCAATGAGGTAAGGTAACAGGGGGTGAGCTGATGGAATGATTATTTGATTGAAAACTAGGACACCTATCAAGCTTGGGCCTAAACCTCTTCTTTCTCGGAGACCATTAGAGCAGATGAGCAGAAAGAAGGCTAACATTGGCTCGAAGTCCCCAAGGATATTGCATCATCTGTCCTACGTGTCCCAGAATTCTCTGGACCCTAAATTGGACAAGGACTGAGCATGGCTCAGAAAGGCATACAAATATTTTGGATCCCAGTGAGATGAAAGACAGCATATCTAATAACTATGTCGGACAGGGCAGTGTGTTTACTGCCCGCGGTCAGTAACTATAATAATAATGCATTGTCATGATAGAATTCAAGTGCTGTTTCTCACCTTCCACATCACTCTTCATTATTAAGAGCAATTTTGCACCATCTGATCTGTCACCACTTACTCCCAAATGGATTTCCCACCCCACCTGTTTCCCGGAATGATATCTATGAGCTAGGGAGATATTTAGTGACTTTCCCTCCAAGCTCCATGATGAAAGGCCTCTTAGCTCTTTGGAGAATCCTGTCCTTATAGGTTTCTGATCTGTTTCTTGAAGTACCCTACAGTACATGGCACATTTATGGCACTCTTGTTATTCTGGTTAAATATAATTAATAGTAACCTGCCAAATGGTTAGATACTATTGATTGCCCGTCAGCCTTTTTATTTTAGGATTCTTCAGATCAATCAATGGTACTGATTGAGTGCTTATTGTGTGCAGAGCACTATACTAAGCGCTTAGGAGAGAATAGTACAACAGAGTTGGCAGATACGTTTCTTGCCCACAAGGAGATTACAGCCTAGAGAGGGATGCAGACATCAGCATAAATAAATCAGGTATTGGTAGTCTCTTCTCATCACTTGGGGCCTGGGGGTAACCTAGACATCAGGCGATGCTGCTATAGAATGTTCCAACACATTTGCTTCCCAATTTGCAGAAATCAGGATGAAAATGTGTCTGGGCTGCTTTCAGTCCAAAACCATGTTGCACAGCCAAGGAAGTTGCTTCTAGCAGTGGCACAGACGGGGCATGGTGCCACTGGGTATTGTTATAAATTAGTAAAAGATTTCAACCTGAAACATGGCCATCAGTAGATGGCCATTTTCATTGATATAAAAATGATTTCCAATCTGAGCTGCTAGATTTCAGCAAACTTGAACTCTAGACTTCATCCTCTTGTTTGTTATTTTTTCATTTCAATATGTATATATGTGCTTCCTTGGGTTTTTAAGCATTCATATCTATTCTCCTTTGACATTATGTGAATGCTTATCCCCTCCATTAGAATCTCAGCTTGTGGAGCACAGGGGCCATATCTCGCCTCTGTCCCCTCGCCCATATTTTAGCCTCTTGCCTGGAATGCCCTCTATCCTTATATCCGACAGATAATTACTCTTCCCACTTCAAAGACTGAATGAAGGTAAATCTCCTCCAAGAGTCCTTCCCCAACTAAGCCCTCCTTTCCTCTTTTCCCACTCCCTTCTGAGTCATTCTGACTTTATTCACCATCCCACTCCCAGCCCCATGGCCCTTATGTACATACCTGTAATTTATTTATATTATTTATATGTAATTTATGTGCATACCTGTATCCCCATCTGGACGATAAGTTTGTTGCTGGCTGGGAATTTGTCTGTTTATTGTTATATTGTACTCTCCCATGGTGTTTGGTACAGTGTTCTGCATGGAGTAAGCACTCAATAAATATGATCGACTGATGCTTTTAAGTGTCTAGTATACAGTAGCGGCCCAATAAATACCATTCTCGATGATGGTAATGATGATGAGAAGCATGTGGAATTTGACACATCTAAAAATGTTTTTAAAAGTATCTAAATGCACTGGAGTGACTTGCCCAAGTTGAAAACAAATGCATTAATCAATCAGTGGCATGTATTGAGCATCTATGTGCAGAACACTGGAGGGAACAATATAATGGACTGATTAGGATAGATGGAATCCCCACACACAAGGAGTTTACAGTCCAGAAGGGTGAACACAGAATGTGTGAGGTGAAAATGTTTACAGATTGTCTGTAAGGTGCTTCCCATTCCTTAAAATTGGCCATGGATAGGAATTATATTGACTGCCTCCAGAGACTGATTGTTCTTGTTCTGTCATGTTTTGCAGGGGCAACCATGTCTTCGCCCACAACAGCTTAAAAATATGGGCGATTGTTGCAGAGTGGATCCATGCCAGACCTAACAGCGAGTCAGGATCTCAGGGAAAATCATGACATGTTGATTTGGGCCAATCACTGAGCTTCCTTCTGGTAACCAGGAAGCGCCTCAGATGGCGGAGAGCCAGCGATGGAACATCCGGCCACCGCCGACAGACTAACCCAGGTGGGAGTGGTGCGTTCCTTTCTTTATGCGGTATTGTCTGCCACCTTCCCAGGATGACACAGCATCTGGAAAAACCCGGCTCCCAGATGCCACCCTTATTCCTGTCCCCAGCTCCACCCCGACTTCCCCTTTCTAGATTCCTCATAGAAAATTCAAAGAGAGTATATACATTCATGAATAGAAACTTTCCTTTAAGTCGGTTTTGGAATGATTCCTCTTTTAAAGTCTACCTTACAAGTCCTATCAATCAGGGCGGCTCAGTCTGTCTCTGCAGGTCGTGTTTCCTTGTGAAACTGGACTCAAGCTGTGCTGTTGATGAGGAAGTCCCATGGTCATGGGATCCCCAGTGGGCAGGAAATCCTGATTACAAGGTTATATGTATTACAAGCGCTGTGTGCTACGTGACTGGAGGGAATTCCCTTAACAGGTGTCATAGGTTATATGAAGAGCCCGAGGTTTCCGTGAGTGACAAGGAAAGCATGATTAATGTCCTCCGAGTCAAAATCTTATAGGCCCTGCATGGAGTAAATCTTTTTTTTTATGATGCTTGTTAAGCACTTACTATGTTCCAGGCTTTTTTCCCAAGAACTGGGCTAGATACAAGCTAATCAGGTTGGACACAGTCCCTGACCCACGTGAGGCTCACAGTCTTAATTCCCATTTTACAGATGAAGCCCAGAGAAGTGAAGTGACTTGTCCAAGGTCACAAAGCAGGCAAATGGCAGAGCCAAGGTCCTTTTGACTCCCAGGCCTGTGCTCTATCCAATAGGCCACACCGCTCTCTATGCCATTGCTAGACCTCTTGTCCCAGGCTCCCAAAAGTAATATCCTGCTCTGAGGCTGCAATAGGGAAAGTGTGGAATCTTTGCACTGTCAAGGATACACATTAGCCCCATTTATCTGTGACAATCAAGCTTTGAGCGTGCCGGCTTGGACTCAGTGAGTTCCGATGACATTTACTTTGTCACATATGCTAATGGGGGTACAGTCACCTTACAGAAGTCCTGATGTGTGAAAGAACTTCTCAACAGGCATGTTTACCGCAGTTAGTTTGTTCTTTTGCCTCTATTTTCCGTCCTTTCAGAAGAAGACATGACTGATGATTCAGACTTAAATGTAACCATATGAGCTGTCAGTTACAAATATGCAGTGCAAGTGCTGTTACCAGATCAGATGTCAAAAGCACAGTTTATTTTTCTTTCAGTGGGCTGTAATTGAGAGCCAGCATTTTTCTCAGCTCCCCAAGAGCTTAGGACGGGTATGATTAAATGGGAACCTTTGTAGTGAGCATTCCCTGTTTTCCCTGATCTAAATCAGAATAGTCAATATGGAGATCTAGGTTATCATTTGGGGGAAAAAAAATTGTGGTACTTCGTTAATCTAGATGTGGTAAAACCTACAATGTTTCAGCCCTTTCCAGGAGGAAACTGAAGGCAAGTGGGCACGGGAGAGATGCTAGCAAAACTCTGTTCTTCTTGCTGAAGAAATGGGAGGTTTTAGTTGTAATAATTACTGTGATACTCACCCCAGCCCCACAGCACTTAGTAGAGTATAGGGATATTTACCTATTTCTGCTGTCCGTAATTTATTTCAATGTCTGTTTTTCCTGTAAGTTTCATATGGGTAGGGATTGGGACTCCCGATTCTGTTGTGCTTTACCTTTGCAAGTGCTTAGTCTGGGGCTGGGCACTTACTGTGCACACTGATTGGGGTATTTAAGCCCATACTCTGTGCCAAGCACTAATTGTGCTAGTATTAACTGTAGTAGTTCTTACTGAGTTCCCATTTGGTGGGGCGCACTGTAGATGCAAGAAGCGAATGATATCAAGTGTCACATTCCCTGCCTAAAAGAAGCTTACACGCTAGTGGGGAAACAGTCATAGCCATATTTACGGGCTAGCCAAATAAATAATGTACTCTATTACTGAATTAATTCAATTTTCCCATCTACAATATACCTACTTATTTACTCATCTTCCCATCCAAACCCTGGCCTCCCCAACACTTCCCCAAATCTGTGGATAGCCACTTGTCAGCTGTGTGACTGTAGGCGAGTCACTTAACTTCTCTGTGCCTCAATTACCTCATCTGCAAAATGGCGATTAAGACTGTGAGCCTCACGTGGGACAACCTGATTACCCAGTTCTTAGAACAGTGCTCTGCACATAGTAAGGGCTTAACAAATACCAACATTATTATTATTATATCAACACCAACTTTTCTGTCTCACAAACCCATAACCTTGGCATGATCCTCTCTTCTGTGCAAACACACATTAAATCTGTCACCAAATTCTATCAGTTCTACCTTCACAGTATATCTCAGATCTGCCCCATCCCCTCCATCCAAAGTGCCAGGACTGAGATCCAAGCAATTATCATATTCCACCTTGACTCCTGCAGCAGCCTCCTCATTGACCTCCCTGCCTCCTGCCTCTTCACTCTGTTGCCCAGATCATTTTTCCAAAACCCGTTCAGTCCGTTTCTCCCCACTCCTCAAAAAACTCTAATGGCTGCCCAGCTCGATGTGGGCAGGGAACACGTCTACCAACTCTAGCGTGACTCAGTGGAAAGAGCCCGGGCTTGGGAGTCAGAGATCATGGGTTTGAATCCCGGCTCTGCCACTTGGCAGCTGTGTGACTGTGGGCAAGTCACTTCATTTCTCTGTGCCTCAGTTACCTCATCTGTAAAATGGGGATTAACTGTGAGCCTCACGTGGGACAACCTGATCACCCTGTATCTACCCCAGCGCTGAGAACAGTGCTCTGCACATAGTAAGGGTTTAACAAATACCAACATTATTATTATTATTATTATTACATTGGATGCTTCCGAGTGCTTAGTACAGTGCTCGGGACATAATAAAAAATAAATGTGATTGATTGATAATAATAATGTTATATGTTTGCCTCATTGCTTCTCTGAGGCAAAGAGCCATTCTTTGAAATTCGCCTCCTCTCTTCCCTGGATCAGTTTTGTAAAAGAAATTGAATCAGACAACCCCACTGATACCCAGGTAAAGTGACCCCACTTATTGCGTACACCAGCAGCATCAGAAAGAATCAACTCTGTGGTGGAACCCAGTGCAAAGAGCAGCCAGATAGAATAGCAGCTCTGCTCTCTCTAAACGTGAAAAGAAGTGACCTAAACCTACTTGACATTAAATCGGTAGAAAAAAAAATTCAGCTGATCCAGTGGCAGAGATCCTGTTACTGGATTAGTGCCAATATAGGTGTGTGTACCATTACCCAAGGGGAACACATCTTTGTGTACATTCACAAATGAATGTGAATATCAAAACTAAATGCTACCCAGGCACTCCTTAGAAAAACTCTATCCCCTGCATGAAACCTTCTATTTACATTTCTGGCTGGGTTGGACCCAACCCTATCAATCAAATCCTTATGTTAATATTCAGCAAATATAAACAATCCTTTGTGTTCTCAAGCGAACTAAAGATTAGGAAGCAGATTAGGAAATTGTCTCTCGCTCTCATCTCTCTCCAGTGACCTAATACTCAGCTCACTAGCAGCAGTTTATGGATGAGCTGGGTTCAAACATAAACATATTTCTAACCATACAGCATTACAGAGCAATGACCTTTTCATGGTATTTGGTAAGT
Source organism: Ornithorhynchus anatinus (assembly GCF_004115215.2). Taxonomy (NCBI): domain Eukaryota; kingdom Metazoa; phylum Chordata; class Mammalia; order Monotremata; family Ornithorhynchidae; genus Ornithorhynchus; species Ornithorhynchus anatinus. The sequence continues at coordinate 34,011,029 of NC_041745.1, forward strand.
GCTGCTATAGATACAGGCTAATCAGGTTGGGCACAGTCCATGCAGTTGGTCTACAGGGCTGTAGTGTTATCGCAGCGTGGCTCAGTGGAATTCAGTGGAAAGAGCCCGGGCTTGGGAGTCAGAGGTCATGGGTTCGAATTCCAGATCTGCCACTTGGCAGCTGTGTGACTGTGGGCAAGTCACTTAACTTCTCTGTGCCTCAGTTACCTCATCTGTAAAATGGGGATTAACTGTGAGCCTCACGAGGGACAACCTGATTACCCTGTATCTACTCCAGCGCTTAGAACAGTGCTGTGCACATAGTAAGCGCTTAACAAATACCAACATTATTATTATTATTCTCTGTGGCTCTATTCAATCTTATTTGAGCACTTACTGTGTGCAGGGTACTGTACTAAGCGCTTTGGAGAGTACAATATAAGAATAAGCAGACATATTCTAAACCCATAAAGCCACACAAGGGTGACACATCAGGGCCATGTCAAAGAATAAGACGAGAACCCAAACAATTAATTTTTGGACTGGGGTCAGTCTCCAGCAGTGAAGCTATGCTCACCATAACACAGCCTTCTGGACAGGATATGTGAGGAGACTAAGCAACAGCATGATACACAAACAACTGCTGTATGGTGAGCTGAAATTGGCAAACTGAAAGTCAGAAGGACGGAGGAAGTGTTTTAAGGACTCAGTAAAACAAAGCTTCAGATAGTGTTGCATCCCAGTTGAAATATGGGTATCAGTTACCGAAGACAAAGCTGCACGATTCCCTGCGATCAAGAAGGAAGTGGCTCCTTTGGAAGGAGAGACAGGGAGGCAAATGAGAAAATAGGGTCAGGTATTGCAAACATCAAGTACAACTGCAAAATAAGGAACAATCTTTTTGCACGTCCAGTGGGGCAGGGAGTGTGGATCCCCCTCTTCTAGATTATAAAAGTGTTGTGGATAGGGATTATGTCTGTTTATTGTTGTACTGTACTCTCCGAGCATTAACTAGTTAACTGGTTAACCTTTTTGTGTACCCAGTGGAGCCGGGACTGTGGATCCCACATTGGCATTTTCAGCCACAAATACACACACTTTTATAGATGAATCTTACCATCCTGGTGTCTTCAAATATGAACAACATATATAATAGGTTTACAATTACATAATCTTTGACACTCTGAGCTTGAAATGTGCGAGACTATTATCCAAGACTCCCAAAAAAGCCATCCTCTGAAGCAAAGCATAGAAAGGATCATCTTGTATTTCCTCCCTCATTTTACTTTTAAGTAAGGCATCACAATACTATTTCTCAGCACCCACTCTCTCCCCCCGTTCTTTTATCAGTATCAAAACTGGGAGCCCCTGTGGGACAGGGACAGTGTCTGATGTGATTTGTTGTATCTACCCCAGCACATAGTACAGTGTTGGGCCTTTACTAAGTACTTAACAAATACCACAATTCTTACCATTATTAGGGTGGAAGGGAGATGCTGATGGATAGCTACCAACTCACATTATCTAGCCCTACTTTAGTCAGGCCAGAAGTATTGCAACAAAGAATTGTGTGATTTTTTTTTAACAGGAGTCCTGGCATACAAATATTGGATAATTTCCTATGATGAAGATGCAGTAAGGGGTAAGGACAGATTCTTCTTTTTTTAAGTCGCAAAAACATCTTTCCCAACCCTTATGCCATCCCTACAGACGGCTGGGGGAGTTAGCCTCATTAACTACTTACTGCTCTGGCAAGCTCTTTCCAACTTGTGAAAAAGCAAGTACTGAAATTTATCTTACACGCCTCTGATATCATGCCACCTACAATATTCCTTAACTTCCTTTTTTTTTTTGAGTTTAGCTATGACACTTGAAGAAATCCAGTAACACTCCAGACAAGCATTATGTTAATCTCCATGTATTGACAATGTGATACTCCAGCTTTACTGGTTCATCTTTCCATAACCTCAAGTTCTCACTACGATTTTAACCCAAAGCAGATCGAGCAGAGATCTTTTTTGACATCTTGCACATCTTCAAAATTGATGGTGATTTAATAAATCGAGCTGATGATGAGCTTAATTCTTTCCAAAGATTGAACTTTAGCTAAGGTTCTAGGTAGTGATAACCTTAGCCCTTAATGGATATTATTCCACCAGTAAATCTTGACAGAAAAAGTCAAGTTCTCCTCAGGAGATAAATTCATCTTGAAGTTAACCTCAAAAAGCCATTCAGGGATGATGAGATTAGCTGACACTCATGAAAACTGTTCCCACTTTTCAAATATCTGATGCTATGTATGTCAATGGCTGTCCAAGTACAGTTTCTCTTTCTATCAGTGGCTATTCCCCTTTTAACTGAGAAAGCAAACTTCTCTCGGATAGTGTTCTCTTCTATTGCTCTTAGTAAGAGTGAATGAAACAATAATGTTTGTTTTGCAATTATTTCCTCTTAGGAGTTGCCAGCAGAACACATTCATGTGTATAGGAATCACTGATTAAATGGCATTCTTTTTCAGGATTTTTAATGGAAAAATGGTTTATAAAACATTTAAATTGGACCAAATTGAACTTCCTTTTGAGAATTGAACCAACATTTTCTTAGCTTAAGTTTTTTTTCCCTTTCTTGATTCTTGGAATTCAATTTTTAAATATTTCTCATAAAGCAGCATGGCCCAGTGGAAAGCGCATGGGCCTGGGTGTCAGAGGCCCTGGGTTTTAATTCCCACTCTGCCATTTACCTGTGGTTTCTTGAGAAAGTCACTTAACTCCTCTGTGCCTCAGTTCTCTCATCTGCAAATTGGGGATTTGGTGGCTGTTCTCTTGCATACATACTCTGTGAGCCTCATGTGGGACCTGATTGTCCTTAGTCTACCCCAGCATTCAGTAGAGGGCTGGGCATATAGTATAGCAATAATAATAATAGTAATTTGAATTCTCTGATCTCTTTTGGCAGTAGCCATCTTGCTTCAAGCTCAATGACCATAGATACATACTCAATGTTGCCTGAATAATACCTGTGAACTGCTGCCTTCCATGTTGCCTCCCTCTTTCCACATGATACTATACTGTTTTTTGGTTGATTTACCTTGCAGTTCTAGATTTTAAGCTCCCCACTAGATTGTAAGCACCTTGAAGGCAGGGATCTTGTCTACCAATTCTATTGTAGTGTACTCTCCCAAGTGCTTAGTACAGTAGTCTACACCCAGTAAGCACTCAATAAGGATTCTTGATTTTTTGTTTTGTTTTGTTTTATGAAAATTGTATTTTGGTGGTGGCTTCATTAGAGGTTATAGGACTATAGGATCTGCAAATTTCATCTGTAAAGGAGCATTGACAGCATATGTGGGAAGAAATGCATGATAACTTTCAAAACAGAAGGCAAATATATTTCTCAGTTAAATTAATGATGTTAACCCAGCCTGGAAAACACTAATAATAATAATGATAATAATGATAGTGTTTGTTATGCACTTACCATGTGCCAAGCACTGTACTAAACTCTGGGGTAGATACAAGATAAGCAGGTTGGACACAATCCCTATTCCACATAGCGCTATTGGATAGGGATTGTCTCTATTTGTTGCCAAATTTACTTTCCAAGTGCTTAGTACAGTGCTGCGCATGCAGTGAGCACTCAATAAATATGATAGAATGAATTAAATACGATTCAATGAATAATCCCTGTTTCACAGATGAGGTAACTGAGGCCCAGAGAAGTTGAGTGACATGCCTGAGGTCACACAATGGGCAATTGGCAGAGCTATGATTAGAACCCAGTACCTCTGACTCCCAGGACCGTGATCAACTGAACAGCCATGCTGCTTCTACCAACTCTACTATATCTCCCAAGTGTATAGTATAGTGCTCTGCACACTAAAGTGCTCAATAAATACGATTGATTGATTTTGTATTGTGCTTTCCTAAGTGTTAGTGTGGCTCAGTGGAAAAGAGCCCGGGCTAAGGAGTCAGGGGTAATAGGTTCAAATCCCGGCTCTGCCACTTTTCAGCTGTGTGACTGTGGGCAAGTCACTTAACTTCTCTGTGCCTCAGTTCCCTCATCTGTATCTACTCCAGGGCTTAGAACAGTGCTCTGCATGTAGTAAGTGCTTAACAAATACCAACATTATTATGTTCTACACCAGTAAGTGTTCAGTAAATATCATCTATTGACAACAGGTTGGACCACCTTGGTGAACTTCAATCTCATAATTCCATGCCTTGTGGAAGGAAAGGTTTGGCTGGATGGTGCTCCAGGGTGTAGGTGGTCTAGTCTTTTCTGTGGGCAGATCTGGTCCTTGCACCAATTCATTAATCATTTTCTATCCATTAAAGGGATATTTAGTGGCATAATAGGAAACTTACCCCAGCCGACCACAGTACCTATTTAGCCAAAGTAGCTCTGAAGTAGATTCCTAGGGAATTTGAGAAATAATAATAATAATACTAATATTGCATAGTGCATTATTAAATAATCTGAGTGGCTCCAAACCCTGCCCATCATGAACATTATACTTCAGTTACCCCAATTTTGTAACCTCTCCTATGGATTGTAAGCTCCTTCAAGAGAGGGATCATATCTACCAATCCTATCATATTGTACTTTCTCAAGCCCTTATTTACAAGTGCTCTGCGTAGAGTTAGTACTCAGTAAATATCACTGATCGGTTGATTTTTCCCTTGGCCTGAATAACTCAGTCATAAACTAAATGTTTAGGAATGTACGTTAACTGTTTCAGTCCAGAAGGACCCCGATTAGCTTGTTAAAAATGTTGCCTGAAGTTCTTGCAGTGGGGAATTTAAAACTGCAGGTTTCTAAACAACCAACCTAAGATACTTGCTTTCTATGACAAAATACTGTCCAAAAGTATTGTAAAATGGCTCTGCTGCACAGTTTCTACAGATAAACATTGCAGGTCCTATTGGCCCCTGGTGCTGAAAGCTTTTAATTCTAAGCAGTGACAGGCAGATCCAATACTTAATTTGTACAGGAAAAGGGCAGGGGCATTGACTCATTGTCTGTCAATCAACATTTATTCATTGAGTTCCTACTGTGTGCAGAGCGCTGTACGGAAGAGTTAGTAGACATTGTCCCCTCCCTCAAGGAGCTAACATTCTAATGGGGAGACAGACACCAAACTGATTTACAGATAAGAAAGAGAAAAGAGGACTAGGGAATAAGTTAGTCTTATGTAATAGAGTATGGAAATAGATAGGGAAGCGTTAACGGGAGGTTATCTGTTCGTAAGTGCTCAGGGGGTGCAGAGTTGGCTTTGGAACAGGCTCATGGGAGGTGACAATCTAATCCAATGAGAGTAAAATTCAATCAAAGAAGGTCTTTTGGAGGAGATGTGATATCAGGAGGGCTATGAAGGTGGGGTTTGTTGTGGTCTGCCAGATGGGAAGTGGGAAGGAAATGGGCACAGGGTTGGCAGAGGGAGAAATGTAGCAAAGATCCAGAATGGTGACAATCTGGGCCCTGTACTGTGATTGCTGGCGTGAAATCTTGCTGACAGACTTCATTAATAGTCCCAAAAGATGTCATTTGGAAAGCTGTGAGCCTCCTGGAGGAGATGGACTGTGTTTAGCTTAACTTATACCTACTCCAATGTTTAGAACAGTGCTTGGCACGTAGTAAGTGCTTAACAAATATCATAATAATAATGAATTATATTTTCTAATTGCACCTCCAAAATGTCTTGTTACGGTTGATTTACCAGACATTAGAGGTTGTAAATGTTCAGCAGAGGGTTAAACTCTTTATCTTCCCACCCAAACCCTTTCCTCCTGCTGACTTTCCCATCACTCTAGACAGTACCAGCATCCTCCCTATCCCACAAGTCTCAACTCATCTCTGGCATTCAACCAACATATTCAATCTGTCAACAAAACCTGTTGGTTCAGCCTTCACCGATGCACTAAATTCTTCCCTTTCCTCTCCATCCAAACTGCTATCCCATGGTTAATCCAAGCACTTATCCTATCCCACCTTGATTACCATATTAACCTCCTTGCTGACCTTCTTGCCTCCCATCTCTCCCCAGTCCAGTCCATACTTCCTTCTGCTGCCCAGATCATTTTTCTACAGAACGGTTCAGTCTGTCTCTCCCCACTCCTCAAGAAGCTCCAGTAGTTGTCCATCCCCCTGCACATCAAACAAAAACTCTACATCATTGGCTTTAAAGCAGTCAATCACCTTGCCCCCTCGTCAATCACCTTGCCCCCTCCTACCTCACCTTGCTACTCTCCTACTATAACCCAGTCCGCACACTTTGCTCCTCTAATGCTGACCTTTCACCGTATCTTGATCTCATCTAGCTCACTGCTGGCCTGTTGCCCACATCCTGTCTCTGGCCTGGAATGCCCTCCCTCCTCGTATCCAACAGACAGTTACTCCCCCCACTTCAAAGTCTAAATGAAGGCACATCTCCTCCAAGAGGCCATCCCTGACTAAGTCTTTGTCTCCTCTTCTCCCACTCCCTTCTGTGACACCCTGACTTGGTCCCTTTATTCATCCCCACCTTTCCAGCCCCCCCCCCAGCATGTATGTACATATCTGTAATTAATTTATATCAATATCTGCCTCTCCCTCTAGACTGTAAGCTCACTGTGGGCAGGGAATGTGTCTGTTTATTGTATTGTGCTCTCCCAAGCATTTAGAACAGTGCTCTGAACACCGTAAGAGCTCAGTAACTACAATCTACTGACCCACTGTTGTGTATCTTCATGATCTTCAGTGACCCTAGAGTTGCTAACCTAATTCTTTGATTGCCTCTTCAATACTCCCAGTAGCTGCAGAACCTCCAAAGTCTGCGCCTGTCGGCATTCTGCCATAGCTGTGCCTGGTCATGCACCCAGCAGCTCTACATCTTACATTTTTCAGCTGGATGGACTCAGCCCATTGTCTTCCTTTGGTAGCACTACAATTGAAATCTGGAATTTCAAAAATAAAATGTATAAGTGTGGTGGAATATTAAATGTTATAAGGAAAAATTATGAATACTAGGTAGGCATCCATCCTTTATGTTATACCCAAATTGATTTATATAGCATTCTGTGGAATTTAGTTAAAATCACTGCAGTTTTGAAAGGTTCAGTCTGCCTTATTGATTCAAGTTGAAGTTAAGATGGATCCAGGCATAGACAAAAACCTGGTACTTATTTTAGGAGTCACTTAATGAGTCATGTGTCGTCTCTGTTCCTTGTTTTCCTCATCTGTATATGGTGTAAGTGCCTGTAATCCCTCCTTAGATTGCAAGTCCCATGTGGGATAAGGGCTGTGTCTGACCTGATTACCTCAATCCAAGACAGGGCTTAGTACAATGCTTGGCACAAAAGTGCTTAACAAACGCTACTACACTAATAATAATATTATTAATATTATTGTATTAAACACAAATACAATAATAATAATATTAATAATAACAGTAAGAAGAACCATTAGGCAGAATGTGGTTACAATATTTTGAGAAGTGTAGGTTGAAGTGTTAATCAAATATAACTTAAAGAACATAAAATTATAAATAATGCCATTACAGACCTGGATCAGTGGTCCATACACCCAGTGTTACAAATCCAACAGCAGCATCAAGGATGCTTAGAAAATGGTATAATGGTTGCAAGGGAAGCAGTGTGGCCTAGATGATAGAGCACGTGCCTGAGAGTCAGAAGGATCTGGGTTCTGATGCCTGCTGTGTGACCATGGGCAAATCATTTAACTTCTCTGTACCTTAGTTACCTCCTCTGTAAAATGAGAATTAAGACTGTGAGCCTCATGTGGAATCGGGACAGTCTCCAACCTGGTTAGCTTGTATCTACCCCAGAGCTTAGTGCAGTGCCTGGAATGTAATAAGTGCTTAACAGATACCATTAAAAGAAATCAGTGCCATCGAGCCCATAGTTAAGGTTTTACAAAATAATATGAAAAAACAAGAGATCATTCATTCATTCAATAGTATTTATTGAGCGCTTACTATGTGCAGAGCACTGTACTAAGTGCTTGGAATGTACAAATCGGTAACAGAGACAGTCCCTGCCCTTTGACGGGCTTACAGTCTAATCGGGGGAGACGGACAGACAAGAACAATAGCAATAAATAGAATCAAGGGGATGAACATCTCATTAAAACAATAGCAAATAAATAGAATCAAGGCAATGCCTCATCCACGCATATTTGTTTAGACTGCCATTTTCAAGCAGAAAATCAGTTGGTATTCTGCAATCCCATTTGTGAGTTGACAGGGTGAATCCCAGTCTGGATTCTGTTCATGACAAATCCATAGGAAGTATGTGGACTTCATTGTTGACAGTCTTTTCATTATTATTTTGCCCTCTCTTTTCCTTAAAATGTCTCATCTCCTTTTCCAATTTCTTTGGTCTAAAACAGCTCACCAAAGTCCCTGAGACTTTTCCCTTTAATCCTCTTATCTCCTAGTTTAATTCTTCTCCTCTCTTTCCCAAATGTCACTCTCCTCTCTTCTGTTAGAAATTATTTAGGAGCACATTTTTAAATGAGAAGAAGAAACGAAGAGAAAACTATTCAGAAGATCCACAAAATCAAAGATGGGAACCCTTGGAGGGAACAAAAGGAGGAGACATTTTAAAATTAAAGACAAACAGAGAGAATAAACACTACCAGGTGTGAAGAAGACACTCTCCAGCCACCAGGAACCGAAGGGGCGTGAAAAGGTCAGAGTGGGTAGCTCTCAACTGAGAGAGCAAACATACCTCTTTCCCCTGGCCATAGGAGTAAATAGGAAATTCACAGGAGATTTACTGAACTAAGGAACACTAAATACATCTGCGACCCAGATGATGGGGAAAAAGTTTCCACAAAAAGGAGAGGAGAAAGACACATTTTCAAACTTTAAAATCCATCCAGACCCCTGACGCTACATTGGCCCCGATTATTCAAAGAGCCATAGGATTTGGTGGAGGGGAGGAGAGGGTAATGCTGAACAGAGTAGAGAACCATTCCAAATTAGAGAACAGTGTAGCCTGGTGGATAAAGTACGGGCCTGGGACTCAGAAGGATATACGTTCGAATTCTGGCTCTACCATTTGTCTGCTGTGTGACTTTGGGCGAGTCACTTCTTAACTTCTCTGTACCTCAGTTGCCTCATCTGTAAAATGGAGACTAAGACTGTGAGCCCCATGTGGGGCAGGGAATGTGTCTATTGTTGTATTGTACTCTGCCAAGTGGTTTCTGCAGTGCTCTGCACACAGTAAGCGCTCAATAAATGCGATTTCATTCAATCATATTTATTGAGCGCTTACTGTGTGCAAAGCACTGTACTAAGTGCTCAGAATGTACAATTGGGCAACAGATAGAGACAATCCCTGCCCAACAACGGGCTCACAGTCTAAACAGGGGAGACAGACAACAATACAAAACAAGTAGAATTAATGAATGATATGAACTGGGTCCAACCTGATTGGATTGTATCTACCCCAGCACTTAGTACAGAGACTGGCATGTACTAAGGACATAACAAATACCATAAAAAAAATGCATGATATATATCGTTATTGGCAGGGAACATGTCTGCTAATGCTGATGTATTCTTCCCGAACACTTAGTACAGTGCTCTGCACATAGTAAGCTCTTAATAAATACCACTGATTGATTGGTGGGGCATAGTATCAGCCACTTGAGGGAGGTTCAGTCAGTCATATTTATTGAGCACATACTCTGTGCAGAGCACTGTACTAAGCTCTGGGGGTAGTACAGTATAACAGGCACATTCCCCGCACACAATGAGATTAAAGTCTAGATGAGACAGACGTCAATATAAATAAATAAAATTACAGGTATGTATATAAGTACTGTGGGGCTGGAAGTGGGGGATGAATAAAGGGATCATGCCAAGGTGTGGGAGAAGAGGAAAAGAGGGCTTAGTAAGGGAAGGCCTCTTGGAGATATGCATTCATTAAGGCTTTGAAGGTGGGGAGAGTAATTGTTTGTCGGATTTGAGGAGAGAGGGTGTTCCAGGCCAGAGGCGGGATGTGAGCAAGATGTCGGCGGTGAGATGGATGCGATCAAAGAACAGTGAGAAGGTTAGCAATCGAGGGGCTAAGTGTGCGAACTGGGTTGCAATAGGAGAGTGGTGAGGTGGGCTAAATGGGGGCAAGATGATTGAGTGCTTTAAAGCCAACGGTAAGGACTTTCTGTTTGATGCGGAGGTGGATGGACGGCCACTGGAGTGGAGAGACATGACCTGAACGTTTTTGTAGAAAATTAATCTGCCCTGCAGAATGAAGTATGGACTGGAGTGCGAAAAGGCAAGGAGGTCAGCAAAAGGCTGATATAGTAATCAAGGTGGGTTAGGATAAATGCTTGGATTAACATGGTATAGCAGTTTGGTTGGAGAAGAAAGGGCAGATTTTAGCGATGTTGTACTGCATGTATGCTATACTGTTTTCATGGCTTACAATGAGGCCATGTTTCTTCCACTGGGTCTTCATGTGGCTAAATCTCTTCAATCAAAACCCAGTAGAAATGTAACATTTTTGCACATAATTGAAGCCAAAAATCTGTGGAGAACTTCCCATCTCACACACCTCAACCACACACCTAAACTCCATCCAGCTTTTAGCAAGCAGTTATAGAGCCAGTTTGGCTCTACAGTTCTTCCACTTCAGAATTCTGTAGCTGCATCAAATTCCTTCCCCTGTCTCGACTTGGTCGAGCTCCTTAGAAGCAGCGAGCTGTCTCTCCAGGGTGTATATTCACCTGCTTCTCTTAAGTGACACAATTTCTTTCACTGCCTGCCAGAGACCTCACCTGAAACTGGGGACTTCCACTCAACTGGGTATCCACTATCCACAATTAAATGTCAGATGCAAAACTGAATAATAGAGAATTTCATAGTTAATTAAAATACGAGTTTGCAAAGGCTTCTAACTGCTGAACTCCAGTTCCGTGGCAGAAGCTTTGCTGGGAGCGCTGAAGGAGGGAGGTCACGCTGAGAACAAAAGCTAAACAAAACATTTAGTAACGTACTGAAAGAAAGGAGCCCTCAATAATTCATAGTTAGAGCACAGAAGCTGATGTTAGTCCCTGTTAGGAAGTGCTCTTTTTTTTTTCTCTTTTAGGTGAAGCTATTTGAATAATTTAAGAATCTTTCTCTGGAAGGCAGTTGGTTCTATTTTATTGCAATCTTGTGGGCTGCCTTTAAAATGAGGCTGACCGCAGTATTTTTCTGATGAGGCTGGATCATATTGGTGCCTGGGGCTGACAGAGGAAGTGTAGGGTTGAAGTCAGGCATTCAAGTTGTCTAGGGCATAAGGTGAAACAGTGAATGCTGACTGGAGGCTGCGGTTACAAAGGTAAAAAAAATGTGCGAAGTGTTCAGAGAGAGAGGCAGTGGAAGGGAGAGAGGAAGAGAGTGATAGATGGAGATCGAGTGAGCACGACGAGGGGCAGAGATTACAGGCAGCACAGAATTTAGGTGAACAGAATGCACATACAAGGATGAAGACTCACTGTGCTTCCTCGCCTATGCTTCAGTTGCCCCAGAATATACTGAGCACCCACTCTATACTAACTGCTTGGGAAAACACTGCAGGAGCATGTGACAAGTTTCCTACCAGCAAGGAGCTTACCCTCCAACTCCAATACCTGGAACTTCCTCCCTCACCTCCTCTTCAGCAGCTGCTGCCCGTCATTGACTGGGCGAAATCCGGTAGCACTGAGTACAGAAACGTTTGCTGTTCTGGTAGCTGTTTTGTCTTTGTATTTGTTCTCTTATTCTTGTGCTTCTTTGGCATTTGTCTCATGCTTAGTCCTCAGGTCTCCCATCCCTTTGGTCAAGTGGTGTGAAGAGGGCAAATCTGTTATCCCCATACCCAGTGCCCATTTTGCCTAATCACATAGGCTCCCCCTGCCAAAAGAAAATAGTGATTTACATTTTTCATGCACCGCATCCTGGTGTAGAAATAGTACATTCATCTACTTTAGGTGCCAAATGAAGCTAAATGCATCTACCCCACTGCTTAGTATGCTGCTGGACACAGAGTAAGCACTTAAGTACCATAATCACCCAGCGGATAGAGCATGGGACGGCAAATCAGAAGGATCTGAGTTCTAATTCTGCTCTGTCACTTGTCTGCTGTGTGGCTTTGGGCAAATCACTTCACTCTATGTGATTCAGTTCCCTTATCTGTAAAATGGCTGTTAACACTGTGAGCCCCACGTGAGAGAGGGACCGTGTCCAACCCAATTTTCTTGTATCTTTCCCAGCACTTGGAACAGCGCCTGGCACATACTAAATGCTTAACAAATACCATAATTATTATTATTATTATATGGGTGTGTGAGCTTGAGTACATCTATGACTGTAAATATATATGTAAATGCAGAGTGGCAATAGCATTATTCCATTAGAGTAAATGCTCCTTGTGAGCCGGGGGAAGACCATTTGCTCTATATCGATGAGTAAAGTGCGGTGTGCCAGTGAGAGGCTCAATAAATCCCATTCTATGTGCACACACAAGTGTCCATCCTGAAAGGCAATGTAAATGTAAACAGGCTCTTGGAATTGGGTTTCAAACGCTATTTTTAGGAACTTCCCAGGTAGACCACAGCAACACGGTTGTTTCATTTACACATGCCATTCTCTCTTCAATAATCATCTGGCCCTCCTGATTGTTTGAAAAATCCTCTTAGCTTTCCCGGGTGTGTAGCTTCCCTATCTCAAAATGCTCCCATCCATCACTGCCACTAAGATTCCCCGCTTGGAAGGCATCCAGTGACTCTGCTCCAGAATGTATTTGCCGCCCTACCAAAGGGATATCAAGATGCAGTGTTTATCCAAAAGGCCAACCAATTTCCTTAGAACATGGTAAGACCCCAGCTGTGTTGTTAATTCGGTCAGGGCCCTGACTGCCCTCCCCACATTAATTTCTCTTGATTGTACTCCACAGACTAGATTGCCTTTCTATGGCAGGAATCGGTGGAAAAACAATAGCTTTCAAGTGACTTTTGCATGACAGTAGTTTTCAAAATATCTAATTAGGGGACATTATAAAGCCCACCAATAGTGTTGTGTCTATCTTTTCCTGGATGACTAGGACAGTATCATTAGCTCTGCTGTCTGGGCTTGAGAGAGGAAGTGTTCTATGGGGCATCTACTTGTATTCCTGAATCACTCCTTTTTGATATTTTTGAGACAACTTTTTTTTTTTTAACTGTCTCTCTTAAGAAGTGTTCTGAAATGAAATTCCCAGGGAAGGTTCAAATAAAGAGAGGGTAATTGATAGAATGTGGGGAGAACTTATTTTATTCAGTTGTCTCTCAAATGACAATTTCAGACATGCTTAAGCTGGAAGAGGAGCATAAAAGATATAACTATATGGTGAAACAGTTTCAAACATTAGGATGGAGTTGTGGTTGTTGGCAGACAAGAGCAGCAGAGAGAATAGCCTGGTGGGCAGCAATTAGGAGAGGAATTTTGATGTTTTTCTCTCCTTACCATCCAGCTAACATCCCTACTACCTTTTCCATCTACAGAACTAACATTCCCTCTAGTAACACATTAAAGATGCTTCATCCATGAATTTATCCAAATCCCTCTTCAACCTATTGCTAATTTTCTGCCTTCACAACTTCCCGGGGTAACACATTCCATCTCTATTAACTGCTGGGCGGAGAAGTGTTTTCTTCTGTTTGTTTTGAATCTAATTGGAGCCCTGCTATTTGGCTGCTGTGTGACCTTGGGCAAGTCACTTAACTTCTGTAGACCTCAATTTTCTCTTCTACAAAATGGGGATTAAATATCTATTCTTCCTCCCCCTTATACTGTGAGCTCTGTTTGGGAGAGGGATCATGTCCAACCTGATTATCTTTTATCTACCCTAGGAACTTGTACAGTGCTTGTCCCATAGTGCTTAACAAACACTTATTATTAATAGTATCATTATTTTACCACCCTACGTCTTCAGTGGGTGTCCTTTCTTCCTGGTGCCGTGGAATTTAGTGAACAAAAATTGCCCAGTCCACATATGTCTTCCTGTTTGTTCCAGTACAGATGGAAGGCAAGTGGGTTTCAAAGTCACAATTTCAAACGTTGCACACATTTCCATATCCTTAAACACCAGTGCAGATCAATTCACTTCCTCAACCGAAATGTCCTTCCATCTAAGTTTTGAAAGCCAGTTCCATCTTTCCTAGCCCCTAAAAACCACCTCCTCCCGGAAGCATTCCCTGATAATCCCCCCCTCCACCACCTTGGTCTGTCTACCTAGCACTCCTGGAGTTGTTTTTTGAACTTCCAGGATCACCCGTATCAGCCCCATCACCATCCCCAGTTCTCCCCTGGTCTTTGTTGCTGCCAACTCCCTCTAGACTATAGACTCCTTGTGGGCAGAGATCGAATCTGCCAACTCTATTGTATTGCATTTTCTTAAGTTTACAAAATACAGGAATTAAGAAGAAAGTCTCTTAGAACTTGATCCTATCTGGACTTTAATCAAATGCATTTACTGTCTGCAGAGCACTGTACTAAGTGCTTGGGAGTGAACAATAAGACAGAGTTGGTAGACATGTTCCCTACCCACAAGGGGGTTATAGTCTAGAGAGGGAGACAGACACTAACATGAAAAAGTTATGGATATGTACACAGTTGCTCTGGAGCTGAGGGTGTGGTGGTTAAGGGTTCAAATCCCAAGTGCAAAAAATCAAAAAACAAGCAAAACAAAAACCAACCCATCATTGAACACTCAATATCTACTCCCAATACTCAGCATTCATTCTCTGGAAATTTTACTCTATTTGAAAAGTTAGATTCATTTTGGTGGGAGGATGGTCTCTTTCAAGAGTTTCACATTTCACCAAGTTAAGATTTGCCTTCCATCGAGCCTCTCTTTAATTGGAAATCAGCGGCCCTGCTTCAGCTGCCCTCTATTTTCCTTCAGGCAAGTGTTATTTTTTTGGGCTCCCCAGCAGTATCTGCCATGTAAATCAGCAGTACTACAGCTCAGGCAGTTCATAAAATTTCCAGATCACAACTGACTGGATTATCAAATGACCAATAGATGTTCCCCTAAGTAACACTGGTATTCCTTATGTCGGGAAAGGAAATTTGCTTTTGTAGGACCGTGGTTTGGTAAAATGGACGGCTGCTTCTAGGGAGGCAAAGTAAGAACCACTCTGTCTTGAACGACACCCGGGTTTTCCCAGATATTAGAAAGGTATTTCTATCTCTGGTTCAGTCTCCTTTGTATGGAAGTATGTTGGTTTAGTGTGTATAGCCTCCGTCGGATTACTAGTTAAATTTGTGGGTGTGGTTTTATTTTTATTCTGTCCTGCCACATCTTCCAGAAGTAGATACAGTTTAGTAGTCAAGTAGAAAGTGATATTGAGAAAAGGAGTGAGGTGGTGAAGTGTAACGTTAAGGGGATTGTAATGTAATGTTTTGGATTCGGAGTAACTGGGTTATACAATTTGTTCTCGGCCTGTGGTCTGGTATTTGGTAAGTCATTTAAGTAGTGTTTCAGTCAGTTTAATGATTGGCAAAATGGACATCTGAATACTGTTTTACATGTTATTTTGTGTATCAGATTCGTGTGATCGTAATTGTGTTTGGAGTGAATTTCTTATGTGTTTAACAGTGTCAGTGATCAAATACCATTCCAAATGTAATTGGAGGAGAAGTTGCTCAATCTGTTTTACACACTAATATGAGGCACAGGTGAGTAGCCAAGTGAGATGTGGAAAATATTGGCTTTTTTACTCTATGGATGGGGAATGATGAATACTTTGGACTTGTGTCTTTTTTCTGGGAGTTTTATAAATCAGGTCTTTGTGTAAATAAATTGCAGTCGGTTTTCACAGTATTATTTCAGTATTATTGTCATGCAATTTTTTTTTTAATGGTAACATTAGGATTTTTATTTGTTAGGGTGTTGAGTTGAAGTCTCAGTTGGCCATATTTTCCATCATCTGTGGTAAATAGAAAATCAGTTGGTGAGTTTTAATATGGGGGCATATCTTTTTTTAAAATGGTATTGGTTAAATGCTTACTACATGCCGGGCACTGTACTAAATACTGGGGTAGACACAAGCTTATCCAGTTGAACACAGTCCATGTCCGGCATAGGGTTCACAGTCTTATTCCCCACTTTACAGATGGGGTAACTGAGGCACAGAGAAGGTAAGTGTCTGGCCCAAGGTCACGTGCCAGACAAGACATGAAGGTGGGAGAGGGTGTGGGTTCATTATAGCTTGTTGATTGTGATTTTACAGCAATGAAAATGGTTTTGATTTATTCCAGGACATTTTTGTTTTTTTGAGTGTTTGGAGCTTATAAAGAAATTTTTTGTTTTGGTTCACATAGTATTAGTATTGGATTTATTTTTGTGTATTTTTTTCTTGTATTGCTTTAATTCAAAATAGCTTTTGATTTTGTAGGATAGCATGTCAGAGGGATCAGAGTCTACTTGGAAGGTAAGTGAAGTCTTCAGAGCAGGTGCTTCTTGTTTCGGGATGGTATTTGTTGGTATTTGTTAAGCGCTTACTATGTGCCGAGCACTGTTCTAAGCGCTGAGGTAGACACAGGGGAATCAGGTTGTCCCACGTGGGGCTCACAGTCTTCATCCCCATTTTACAGATGAGGGAACTGAGGCGCAGAGAAGTGAAGTGACTTGCCCACAGTCACACAGCTGACAAGTGGCAGAGCCAGGATTCGAACCCATGACCTCTGACTCCAAAGCCCGTGCTCTTTCCACTGAGCCACGCTGCTTCTCTAATCATGGGGAGAGGTAGAGGGATTGCTGTTGAAAGGTAAGAGGTAAATCCCGTGGAGCCAGGGGAAAGAGCCTTGACTGTGAGGTTCTAAAATTTGAATCTGCATTGGGATACAAATAAGATGGTGATTTTAATATAACATAAGCATGTGTCTGTACATTGGTTGGTATGTTCTGTGATGCAATATCTTTTGGAGAAAGAGGAAGATGGCTTTTATATTTTATATTTGTTGTTGTTGTTACTGTTAGATGGAGAGAGGTAAAGGTGAAGATGTGGGTGACTCAGTATGGTGCAAGGGGTGAAAGTCCTGCTTGCAGACCTTTAGGTTGTAGGTTCAAATCCCACTGAGTGGGAATATGCCCAGAGGGAAACTGGGGTGAAAGATGCCCGGGCATGTGAATGGAAGAGTGAATAGAAGTGTGTGTGTGTGTAGGTGGGATGGAAATGGAGGGGCTTTTCTTTTCTTTTTCCCTCCCTCCCCCGCCCCCTCTTGCTCTCTCTCTCCTTCCACCCCTTGTAGTAAGGTGATCTTCCACGATGCCTTGGTTCAGGATACTGGCAACTATGTGCTGGAGTAGGTACAAGGTAACCAAGACCCACACTGGGTTTAGAGTCTATTTAGGAGGGAGAACAGGCATTAAATCCCTATTCTACAGATGAGGAACCTGAGACACAGAGATTTGACTTGCCCAAGGTCCCACAGTCGACAAGTGGCAGAGCCAGGATTAGAACTCGAGTCCTCTGACTCCCAGACCCATGTTCTTTCTACTAGGCCAAGCGTTTCTCCATTTAGGCTTGGAAGTCAAGAGAGGAATAGAAAAGTTATTGGAAAGGAGAGGGCAGAATTATAGCAGGAGACTTTCAAGGGGTTCAACTTGGTCTGAGGCTGGGATTTTCCTTAGCATCACTCAGTGGCAGAAGGGCCAGAGCAGAGGAAGAGGCCTGTGGGGATGAGCCAGGGATGAGAGGGTTGTTTTTTTTTAAAAAAAATATGATATTTGTTAAGCGCTTACTGTGTGCCAGGCACTGTACTAAGCACTGGGGTAGATACAAGATAATCAGGCTGGACACGGGTCATGTTCCACGGGTCATGTAAAATCCCCATTTTACAGATGAGGTAACTGAGGCACAGAGAAGTGAAGTGACTTGCCCAAGGTCATACAGCAGAGGTGGCAGAGCCAGGACTAGAATCCAGGCCCTTTCCTCTCCATCCAAATGGCTAACTTACTGGTACAGGCTCTCATAATATCCCGGCTGGATTATTGTGTCAGCCTTCTCTCTGATCTCCCTTCCTCCTGTCTCTCCCCACTCCAGTCTATTCTTCACTCCGCTGCCCGGCTCATCTTCCTGCTGAAACACTCTGGGCATGTCACTCCCCACCTTAAAAACCTCCAGTGGTCGCCTATCAACCTCCGCATGAAACAAAAACTTCTCACTCTGGGCTTCAGGGCTTTCCATCACCTTGCACCCTCCTACCTCTCCTCCCTTCTCTCTTTCTACTGCCCACCCCGCACGCTCCGCTCCTCTGCTGCTCACCTCCTCACCGTCCCCCGTTCACGCCTATCCCGCCGTCAACCCCTGTCCCATGTCCTCCCGCTGTCCTGGAATGCCCTCCCTCCTCACCTCCGCCAAACTAACTCTCTTCCCCTCTTCAAAGCCCTAATGAGAGCTCACCTCCTCCAAGAGGCCTTCCCAGACTGAGCTTCCCCTTTTCCCTCTGCTCCCTCTGCTGCCTCTCTGCCCCCCAACTCCACCTCCCCTCAGCTAAGCCCCCTTCCCCCTCTTTTCATCTGCTCCTCCCCCTCTCCCTTCCCCTCCCCTCAGCACTCTGCTCATTCGTATACATTTTTATTACCCTATTTATTTTGTTAATGAGGTGTCCATCCCCTTGATTCTGTTTATTGTGATTGAGTTGTCTCGTTTTTGTCCATCTGTCTCCCCAGATTAGACTGTTAGCCTGTCAGTGGGCAGGGACTGTCTCTCTCTGTTACCGAACTGTACATTCCAAGCGCTTAGTACAGTGTTCTGCACATAGTAAGCTCTCAGTAAATACTATTGAATGAATGAATGACTTCCAGGCCCGTGCTCTTTCCACTAAGGTCACACAGATTCCCGAGTTTGCAGTGCAAGACCCCCAGGTTGGGGGAAGGGGGTACCAAGGGAGTTGAGTTTAGTGGAGAGGTAGGAGTTTGGGAGTGTGGACCCTCACATCCAGGGCAGCAGGTTTAAATATGTAGTCCAGGGATTTTGAGCAGCAGCATGGCTCAGTGGATATTGCACGGGCCTAGGAATCAGAAGGTCATGGGTTCTAATCCTAGCTCCTCCACATGTCTGGTGTGTGACCTTGGACAAGTCATTTCATTTCTCTGTGCCTCAGTTACCTCATCTGTTAAAAATGGGGGTAAGAGTGTGAGCCCCATGTAGGCCAGGGACTGTGTCCAACCTGATTTGCTTGCATTCATCCCAGCAGTAGTACAGTACTTGCCAAATAGTAAGCTCTTAGCAAATGCCATCAGTAGTATGTGTACTAATTGCATTGTTCTCTCCTGAGCCCTCAGTATAGGAACGCCCACAGAAGGCAGTCAATAAGTACCATTTGAGAGACCCGTGGGCTGAGCAGCCGGTCAGAAGCTTGCAGTGGGATAGTGGCGAGTCAAGTCGGTGAGGTCAGAGACAGAGTGCTGAGGAGGAGAGGGCTGGGTAACAGAGGTCAGCAGCTGCAATGGGAGGTAGAGACAGATGATGTGGGAGTCCAAGACAGAGAAGTTTTTCTTGATTTCACATACAAGATCCTTCCCTTTGGAAACATTTCCCACAAATGTAACTGCGCTCAAAACAGCGCCGTTATTCTGCCTTCTTTTGCAAACGTGCCGTTGTTTTCTTAATTACCTCTCGTCCTATCTCGGGCTTGCCGCTAAACACTCACGCATCCCTCCTCTCTGATAAAATGCCAATTTCCCACCTTTCACATCCTTTCTTCCCACAGAGGTTCAACTTATTCTAGTTGCAGCAAGTTGCTTTTGCTGCTGTTTCTATCTCCCCACATCTCCACACCCAGTACGGCTACATGTTTCAGATCCAGGGCTTCTTTGACATTCCAGTGGAAAATCTGTATGCTGAACCTGCGGTGCTTCAGTGGATTCGGGAGAGCATCTTAGAGTAGAAGAATTGTATCATCGTGTCACCCGATGCTGGTGGAGCTAAAAGGTACTGTCCAGACTACTGTCTGTCCATGTTTAGAGTATTGTAAAGACTCAACTTTGTGAGGGGCTTGAACAATCAAATATGTGGCAAAGGTGGGTAATATTATGCTATCATTCTGTGGACTGACTCCTACAACAGCCTCCATCCAACCTTTGCTGTCCGGATCATTTTTGTAAACTGGCATTCTCCCCACTTCTCAAAAGCCTCCATTGGTCTCAGTTTTTCTCTGACTTCTGCAGAAAACTCAAATCACCTCTCTCCCTCTAACTTATCCACTCTCTTCTATTCCACCCCAGCTACCCCTTTTCTAGCCAACCGTCCTTCTCTGATTAGTTTCTCCCCTACCACTTAAGCACAAATCTTTACAGGCTTTACTTCCACTGCTCTCATTTATTTTAGTGTCTACGTCCCCTGATTGGTTGTTGAAGTACTTACTGAGTCCCGAGAGGGTGCAGTGTACTGAATTAAAAGGTTTTACCAAATGATCAACTGCTCTGGACTTGAGTTATAGCAAATAACTAGTCCTGCTTGTTAGTGCATCCATTCATTTGATCGTATTTATTGAGCGCTTACTGTGTGCTGAGCACTGTAGTAAGCGCTTGGAATGTACAATTCGGCAACAGATAGAGACAATCCCTACCCAACAATGGTCTCACAGTCCATCCCGTGGCCCTCTCCTTTCATCTTGGGCTTGAATTTAAAATTTTTTTCAGGAAATTTTAAATTGGGATTCCTATGGTGGATAAATCTTGACATGAAAAGCTGCCAAAGAGCAAATAATAGGTCCTGAGATTTCATATTTTTCAACTCCAAATTTAGGAAACAAAAGCAGAAGTATTTAAAATAAGAGTGTGAGCCCCATGTGGGAAAGGGACTGTGTCCAACCTGATTACCTTGTATCTACCCCAGTGCTTAGAACAGTGCTTGGCACATAGTATGTACTTAAGAAGTAACATTTTTATAATTATTATTACTGTACCCCATTATACTCTCCTTAGTGCTCAGTCCACCACTGGTCAGTGTTTAACATCCTGCTAATTTCTGAAATATAACATTGTCCTCTGGGAAGCCTGGTCCCTAAGAGTCTTGGGTTCTTGGCTGCCTATTTCCTTGGGTATCATAAAGCTGCCCTGGCCTTGCTGGCTTGAATTGATCTGCCAAAAACAGTTGCAAATCGCCTCTCTCCAAATCCTCAGTTGTTTTTTTATCAAAAGCAGGAATTCCCTCTGGTTCCTGGGATCCCTCAGAAAAGAAACACTTGTTCTGAGAATGTTCTCATCCTCTTGTCTTTAAGATGAATTTTCTTGACTCTTCTCCTTTTTCGCAGGCTGAACAGTTCATTTTGGCAGATGTGTGTAAAAATCGGTGTTGGCATATGGTGTGAGGTTTCATGACGGAGAAGAGCCCCTCTCCTCAAAAGAAAGACGGTAAGGCAAGTGACCCCTAAGCACTTGTTTATTCCTAGGTGTACTGCCGTGTGAAGAAGCAGCAGCAAGTGGTCCACAACACACACCCCAGGGTGTCTGGAATCTGGAATCTTTCCACTGTGAATCGCGTGCCACATCTTGTATTTTTCCTTTAGGTAACCACCGTGGGATATTTTCCTGAGTGGAATAGGACAACAGCTTTAGCCCAAAGGTGACCCTTTGCTCTGAGTTACAGCCAAACCCTTCTTCTCTCCACAGTGAAACCCAGAAAGAAAAAGAGAAGGACACAATGACTTTTTCCAAGGAATCCCCTTGGCATGTTTTATTTAGGTAACAGTGCTGGAGCTTTCCCTGATTTACATGAAACCCTCAGGTGAAGGCCCAAGGTAAGTCTTTGCTGGGAGTTGGGGCAATGGTCCTCTTCTTTTTCCTATCTCTGTGATGAGAGAGAAAAAGAAAGATGAAAGACACAGCATCTACCTTCCCTCCTTCCATTTACCTCCCACTTTTCATTTTCCCCATGGCTGGAAGCCAGAGTTGGGATTGGAACCTTCAATCTCTGGCTTTTGAGGCTAGTCCCTTCCTACAGCACTCTGGCTTTTCACCCAACCAAAGCTACTTAATATACCTTGATTTCTACTTGCACAAAAATGATTAAGAAAAAACATCTGTCCAGTTCTAAGTCTGTTCCTTGTCCAGTTTAGCAAGACCTCATAGGTAAGATTCATACCATCCTTTCTTCCTCGAAAGAAGGGATGATGGCATGTATCCTCAACTGACTTATCTATGAAGTCCAGCTATGCTGGAAGAGGAAAGCTTTAAACTGACTTTAGCTGTGAGGTTTTGCTAAACTGGTGGAGGAAGGAATAAAACTGATTCAGCTAAGAACTTCTGTCTAAACTGTGAGGTCCTCCAAACTTAATCCAGTTTATCAAGACCTCAAAGCTAGTTTAGCTTGACTTGCAGCTAAACTGGTGGATGAAGGAATAAAATAGTTTTAAACTGGAGAGTTGAGTAGAACCTCACAGCTCAGGTCAGTTTCATTACTTCTTTCCCCTAGGTTAGCAAACTCTCACAGCTGATTTAGCTTTGAATCCTGCTACACTGGACCTCAAAGCTAAGTCAGTTTTAAGCCTTCCTAAATTAGTTTGATTCCTTCCTCCTCCAGTTTAGCAGCACCTCAAAGCTAAGTTGGTTTTATGCCTTCCTCTTCCAGTTTGGCAGGCCCTCAAAGCTTAATCAGCTGGGTCAGTTTTATTCCTCCCTTCAGTTTAGCAGAACCTCACAGCTGAAGTCAGTTTAGTCAGCAAGACTTCACAGCTGATTTAGGTTTGAGGTCCTGCCAAATTGGAGGAGGGAGGAATAAAGCCAACTCATTCCTCTCTTCCTTCTCCAGTGTAGCAGGACCTTAGAGCTAGTCAGTTTGATTCCTTCCTCCTCCAGGGTAGCAGGACCTCAAATCTAGGTTAGTTTGGTTCCTTCCTCATCTAGTGTAGTAAGACCTTACAACTGACTGAGTTCAAGGTCCTGCTAAACTGGAGGAATAAGGAATAAACCTGACTTTAGCATAGAATCTCTACTAAAAAGGAGGAGGAAGGAATAAAATGCCTTAGCTCTGAGGTCCTGCTACACTGGAGGAGAAAGGCATAAAACTAATTTAGCTTTGAGCTCCTGCTAAACTGGAGGAGGAAGGCATAAAACTAAGTCAGTTTTGTGCCTTCCTCCTCCAGTTTGACAGGGCCTAACAGCTGAATTAGCTTTGAGGTGCAGCTAAACTGAATAGGAAGGCATAAAACTCACTTAGGTTTGAGGTTTGCTGAACTGGAGGAGGAAGGAATAAAATTGACTTAGCTTTGAGGTCCTGCTAAACTGGAGGAGGAAGGCATAAAACTGGCTTTAGCTTTGAGGTCCTGCTAAACTGGAGGAGGAAGGCATAAAACTGGCTTTAGCTTTGAGGTCCTGCTAAACTGGAGGAGGAAGGCATAAAACTGGCTTTAGCTTTGAGGTCCTGTTAAACTGGAGTAGGAAGGCATAATACTGACTTAGTTTGAGGTTCCGCTAAACTGGAATAGGGAGGCATAAAACTGACTTTGTTTTGAGGTCCTGCTAAACTGGAGGAGGAAGGAATAAAAATAACTTAGCTTTGAGGTCCTGCTAAACTGGAGGAGGAAGGCATAAAACTAACTTGGCTTTGAGGTCCTGCTAAACTGGTATAGGAAGGCATAAAACTGACTTAGCTTTGAGGTCCTGCTAAACTGGAGGAGGAAGGAATAAAATAACTTAGCTTTGAGGTCCTGCTAAACTACAGGAGGAAGGCATGAAACTAAGTCAGTTTTGTTCCTTCCTCCTCCAGTTTAACAAGGGCTTACAGCTGACTTAGCTTTGAGGTGCTGCTAAAGTGGAATAGGAAGGCATAAACCTAACTTAGGTTTGAGATCTTGCTAAACTGGGGGAGGAGGGAATAAAACTGACTTTGAGGTTCAGCTAAACTGGAGGTGGAAGGAATAAAACTAACTTAATTTTGAAGTCTTCCAAGACTGGAGGAGGAAGGCATAAACCTAAGTCAGTTTTGTGCCTTCCTCCTTCAGTTTAAGAAGGCCTTACAGCACTTAGCTTTGAGGTGCTGCATAACTGGAGGTAGAAATAAAATTAACTGGGCGGTCTTGCTAAACTTGAGGAAAAAGAAATAAAACCAACTTTAGCTTTGAGGTCCTACTAAACTGGAAGAGGGAGAAATAAAACTAATTTTAGTTGTGAGGTTTTTATAAATGAGGGGAGGAAGAAATAGATTTGACTTAGTTGAGGTCCTGCTAAACTGGAGGAGGAAGGCATAAAAACTAAGAAAGGTTTATGCCTTCCTCCTCCAGTTTAACAAGGACTTACAGCTGACTTAGCCTTGAGGTCCTGCTAAACTGGAGGAGGAAGGCCTAAAACTGACTTAGCTTTGAGGTTCTGTTAAACTGGAGGAGGAAGGCATAAAAACTAAGTAAGTTTTATGCCTTCCTCCTCCAGTTTAACAAGGATTTAAAACTGACTTAGCTTTGAGGTCCTGCTAAACTGGAGGAGGAAGGCATAAAAACTAAGTAAGTTTTATGCCTTCCTCCTCCAGTTTAACAAGGACTTAAAACTGACTTAGCTTTGAGGTCCTGCTAAACTGGAGGAGGAAGGCTTAAAACTGACTTAGCTTTGAGGTCCTGCTAAACTGGAGGAGGAAGGCTTAAAACTGACTTAGCTTTGAGGTCCTGCTAAACTGGAGGAGGAAGGCTTAAAACTGACTTAGCTTTGAGGTCCTGCTAAACTGGAGGAGGAAGGCTTAAAACTGACTTAGCTTTGAGGTCCTGCTAAACTGGAGGAGGAAGGCTTAAAACTGACTTAGCTTTGAGGTCCTGCTAAACTGGAGGAGGAAGGCTTAAAACTGACTTAGCTTTGAGGTCCTGCTAAACTGGAGGAGGAAGGCTTAAAACTGACTTAGCTTTGAGGTCCTGCTAAACTGGAGGAGGAAGGCTTAAAACTGACTTAGCTTTGAGGTCCTGCTAAACTGGAGGAGGAAGGCTTAAAACTGACTTAGCTTTGAGGTCCTGCTAAACTGGAGGAGGAAGGCTTAAAACTGACTTAGCTTTGAGGTCCTGCTAAACTGGAGGAGGAAGGCTTAAAACTGACTTAGCTTTGAGGTCCTGCTAAACTGGAGGAGGAAGGCTTAAAACTGACTTAGCTTTGAGGTCCTGCTAAACTGGAGGAGGAAGGCTTAAAACTGACTTAGGCTTTGAGGTCCTGCTAAACTGGAGGAGGAAGGCTTAAAACTGACTTAGCTTTGAGGTCCTGCTAAACTGGAGGAGGAAGGCTTAAAACTGACTTAGCTTTGAGGTCCTGCTAAACTGGAGGAGGAAGGCTTAAAACTGACTTAGCTTTGAGGTCCTGCTAAACTGGAGGAGGAAGGCTTAAAACTGACTTAGCTTTGAGGTCCTGCTAAACTGGAGGAGGAAGGCTTAAAACTGACTTAGCTTTGAGGTCCTGCTAAACTGGAGGAGGAAGGCTTAAAACTGACTTAGCTTTGAGGTCCTGCTAAACTGGAGGAGGAAGGCTTAAAACTGACTTAGCTTTGAGGTCCTGCTAAACTGGAGGAGGAAGGCTTAAAACTGACTTAGCTTTGAGGTCCTGCTAAACTGGAGGAGGAAGGCTTAAAACTGACTTAGCTTTGAGGTCCTGCTAAACTGGAGGAGGAAGGCTTAAAACTGACTTAGCTTTGAGGTCCTGCTAAACTGGAGGAGGAAGGCTTAAAAACTAAGTAAGTTTTATGCCTTCCTCCTCCACTTTAACAAGGACTTAGAACTGATTTAGCTTTGAGGTACTGCTAAGCTGGAGGAGGAAGGCATAAAACCATAAACCTGACTTAGCTTTGAGGTCCTGCTAAACTGGAAGAGGAAGGCATAAAACTGATTTAGCTTTGAGGTCCTGCTAAACTGGAGGAGGGAGGCATAAAACTGATTCAGTTTTGTTCCTTCCTCCTCCAGTTGAGCAAGGTTATACATCTTAGGAACAAAACTGAATAAGGTTTGAGCTCCTATTAAAATTAGGTCCTTATACCCTGAAGGAGGAAAAAATAAAAGTTGGCCTTGATGTCATGAAAGGGCAGGAGAAAGGAATAAAACTAACTGTGAGGTCCTACTAAACTGCAGGAGGAAAGAATAAAATTCACTTAGATTTGAAAAAGGGAGAGTAAAGATAGAGACAGCACTCTCTTCCCCTCCTCTCCTTTTATAATCTCTCCCAAAATTTTATTTTTTCACAGTGAGAAGTCAGAGGTGGGATTAGAACCCGCTGCCTCTGGCTTTAAAGTCTTGTGGCTTCCCTCCTGCACCATTCTGCCTTAGCCCTTACTTACTGCTTCCTAGCACACCCTTATCTCCTCTTTCCCTGATGATGAACTAATAAAGAACCCCTGGCATTCCTTCCTCCTCCAGTTTAGCCGGACCTCATGGGTACGTCAGCTGAGGACCACACCATCTCTTCCACCTAGGAGAAAGGTGTAGCCAAAGAGCTACTCCTTCCTAGCAGGAAGAGATGATGGGATACTTCCTCAGCTGACATACCCATGAGGTCCTGCTAAACTGGAGGAGGAAGGAATGAACCCTAACTAAGCTTTGAGGTCCTGCTAACCTGGAGGAGGAAGGGCTAAAACTGACTTAGCGGTGAGGTCCTGCTAAACTGGACTAGGAAGGTATAAAGCTATCTTAGAGGTCCTGCTAAAATGGAATGACAATATAAAACTGCTGTAAATTTGAGGTCCTGCTAAACTGAAAAAGGAATCAAACTAACAGTTTGAGCATGTGCTTAACTGGAGGAGTAAGTAATATAACTGACTTGGCTTTAAGGTCCTGCTGTCCTGGAGTAGGGAGGAATATACCTGCTGTATCTGGGCAGTCCTAATAAAGTGAAGGAATAAAACCGACTTACGTAAATCGTCCTGCTAAGCTGGAAAACGAAGGTATAAAACTGTCTTGGCTTTGAGTTCCTGCTAAACTAGAGTAAGAAGGAATATAACTGAAATCTGTGTGGTCCAACTAAACTGGAGGATGTAGGGATAAAACTGACTTTGAGGTCCTGCTAAACTAGAGGAGGAGGGAATAAAACTGACTTAGCTAAATGGTCCTGCTAAACTGGAGGAGATAAGAATAAAACTGATTTAGATAAATGTTCTTGCTAATCGGGAGGAGGTAGGAATAAAACTGACTTAGATTAATGATCTTGCTAAACTGGAGGAGGAAGGTACAAAACTGACTTACCTTTATGGTCCTGCTAAACTGGAAAACAAAGGAACTAAACTGCCTTAGCTTTGAGGTCCTGCTAAAGTGGAGGGGGAAGGCATAAAACTGACTTGGCTTTGAGGTTCTGCTAAACTGGAGGGGGAAGGCAGAAAGCTACTTTAGCTTTGAGGTCTTGCTAAAATGGAGGGGGAAAGAAAAAAACTAATTTAGCTTTGAGGTCCTGCTAACTGGAGGAGGTAGGAATAAAACTGACTTACCTTTAAGGTCCTGCTAAACTGGAGGGGGAAGGCATAAAGCTACCTTAGCTTTAAGGTCATGCTAAACTGGAGGGGGAAGGAATAAAACTAATTTAGCTTTGAGGTCCTGCTAAACTGGAGGGGGAAGGAATAAAACTAATTTAGCTTTGAGGTCCTGCTAAACTGGAGGGGGGAGGGATAAAACTGCCTTAGCTCTGAGGTCCTGCTAAACTGGAGGGGGAAGGCATAAAACTGACTTAGCTTTGAGGTCCTGCTAAACTGGAGGGGGAAGGAATCAAACTGACTTTTAAGGTCCTGCTAAATTGGAGGGGGAAGGAAAAAAACTAATTTAGCTTTGAGGTCCTGCTAAACTGGAGGGGGAAGGCATAAAGCTACTTTAGCTTTAAGGTCCTGCTAAACTGGAGGGGGAAGGAATCAAACTAATTTAGCTTTGAGGTCCTGCTAAACTGGAGTGGGGAGGGATAAAACTGCCTTAGCTCTAAGGTCCTGCTAAACTGGAGGGGGGAGGGATAAAGCTACCTTAGCTCTGAGGTCCTGCTAAACTGGAGGGGGTAGGAATAAAACTGACCTACCTTTGAAGTCCTGCAAAACTGGAGGGGGTAGGAATAAAACTGACCTAGCTTTGAAGTCCTGCAAAACTGGAGGGGGTAGGAATAAAACTAACTTACCTTTAAGGTCCTGCTAAACTGGAGGGGGAAGGAAAAAACTAATTTAGCTTTGAGGTGCTGCTAAACTGGAGGGGGAAGGCATAAAGCTACTTTAGCTTTAAGGTCCTGCTAAACTGGAGGGGGAAGGAATCAAACTAATTTAGCTTTGAGGTCCTGCTAAACTGGAGGGGGGAGGGATAAAACTGCCTTAGCTCTGAGGTCCTGCTAAACTGGAGGGGGGAGGGATAAAATTGCCTTAGCTCTGAGGTTCTGCTAAACTGGAGGGGGAAGGCATAAAACTCACTTAACTTTGAGGTCCTGCTAAACTGGAGGGGGAAGAAATCAAACTGACCTAGCTTTGAAGTCCTGCAAAACTGGAGGGGGTAGGTATAAAACTGACTTACCTTTAAGGTCCTGCTAAACTGGAAAAAGAAAGCATTACATTTTATTAGCTTGGAGGTGCTGCTAAACTGTCTTACCCTGGAGAGCCTGCTAAACTGGAGGAGGAAGGAATAAAGCTAATTTAGCTTTGAGGACCTGCTAAACTGTAGTGGGAAGGAATAAAACTTAGTGTTGAGTTCCTGCTAAACTGGAGGAGGAAGGCATAAAACTGACTTAGCTATCAGGTCCTGCTAAACTGGAGGGGGAAGGTATAAAAATGACTTAGCTTTGAGGTCCTGCTAAACTGGAGGAGGAAGGCATAAACTTAGCTTTGAGGTCCTGCCAAACTGGAGGAGGAAGGCATAAAACTGACTTAGCTTTGAGGACCTGCTAAACTGGAGGAGGAGGGCATAAAACTGACTTAGCTTTGAGGTCCTGCTAAACTGGAGGAGGAAGGCATAAAACTGACTTAGCTTTGAGGTCCTGCTAAACTGGAGGAGGAAGGCATAAAACTGACTTAGCTTTGAGGTCCTGCTAAACTGGAGGAGGAAGGGATAAAACTGACTTAGCTTTGAGGTCCTGCTAAACTGGAGGAGGAAGGGATAAAACTGACTTAGCTTTGAGGTCCTGCTAAACTGGAGGAGGAAGGCATAAAACTGACTTAGCTTTGAGGTCCTGCTAAACTGGAGGAGGAAGGCATAAAACTGACTTAGCTTTGAGGTCCTGCTAAACTGGAGCAGGAAGGCATAAAACTGACTTAGCTTTGAGGTCCTGCCAAACTGGAGGAGGAAGGCATAAAACTGACTTAGCTTTGAGGACCTGCTAAACTGGAGGAGGAAGGCATAAAACTGACTTAGCTTTGAGGTCCTGCTAAACTGGAGGAGGAAGGCATAAAACTGACTTAGCTTTGAGGTCCTGCTAAACTGGAGGAGGAAGGCATAAAACTGACTTAGCTTTGAGGTCCTGCTAAACTGGAGGAGGAAGGGATAAAACTGACTTAGCTTTGAGGTCCTGCTAAACTGGAGGAGGAAGGCATAAAACTGACTTAGCTTTGAGGTCCTGCTAAACTGGAGGAGGAAGGCATAAAACTGACTTAGCTTTGAGGTCCTGCTAAACTGGAGCAGGAAGGCATAAAACTGACTTAGCTTTGAGGTCCTGCTAAACTGGAGGGAGAAGGCATAAAACTGACTTAGCTTTGAGGTCCTGCTAAACTGGAAGGGGAAGGCATAAAACTGACTTACCTCTAGAGTCCTGCTAAACTGCAAAAAGAAAGCATTAAATTTTATTACCTTGGAGGTACTGCTAAACCTGAAGAGTAATGAATGAACTAATTTAGCTTTGTGGTCCTGCTAAACTGGAGAAGGAAGGCATAAAACTAACTTAGCTTTGGGGATCTGCTAAACTGGAAGGGGAAGGAATAAAAGTAACTTAGCTTTGAGGTCCTGCTAAACTGGAGGGGGATGGAATTAAACTAATTTAGCTTTGAGGTTCTGCAAAACATGAGGGGGGAGGAATAAAACTGACTTAGCTTTGAGGTCCTGCTAAACTGGAGGAGGAAGGAATTAAACTGACTTAGCTTTATTGTCCTGCTTAACTGGAAAAGGAAGGAATCAAACTGACCAAGCTTTGACGCCTGGTAAACTGGAGGGGGAAGGAATAAAACTGACTTAGCTTTGAGGTCCTGCTAAACTGGAGGGGGAAGGGATAAAACTAACATAGCTTTGAGGTCCTGCTAAATTGGAGGGGGTAGGAACAAAACTAAATTAGCTTTGTGGTGCTGCTAAACTGCAGGAGGAAGAAATAAAACTGATTTAGCTTTGAGGGCCTGCTAAACTGAAAAAAGAAAGCATTAAATTGTATTAGCTTGGAGGTACTGCTAAACTGTCTTACCCTGGAGGTCCTGCTAAACTGGAGGGGGAAGAAATAAAACTGACTTAGCATAGATGTCCTGCTAAACTGGAGGGGGATGAAATAAAGCTAATTTAGCTTTGAGGTACTGCTTAAATGGAGGGGTAAGGAATTAAACTAATTTAGCTTTGAAGTCCTGCTAAACTGGAGGAGGATGGAATAAAACTGACTTAGCTTTGAGGGCCTGCTAAACTGGAGGGGGAAGGAATAAAACTAACTTAGCTTTGAGGATGTGCTAAACTGGAGGATGAAAGAATTAAACTGTCTTAGCTTTATTTTCCTGCTAAACTGGTAAAGGAAGGAATCAAACTGACTTAGCTTTGAAGTCCTGCAAAACTGGAGGGGGTAGGAATAAAACTGACTTACCTTTGACGTCCTGCTAAACTGGAAAAAAGAAAGTATTAAATTGTATTATCTTGGAGTTACTCCTAAACTGTCTTACCCTGGAGAGCCTGCTAAACTGGAGGAGGAAAGAATAAAACTAATTTAGCTTTGAGAACCTCCTAAATTGGAGTGGGAAAGAATAAAACAGTGTTGAGTTCCTGCTGAACTGGAGGAGGAAGCCATAAAACTGACTCTGCTTTGAGATCCTGCTTAATTGGAGGAGGAGAAAATAAAACTGACTTAGTTTAAAATCCTGCTACACTGGAGGAGGATGGAATAAAACTGACTTAGCTTTGAGGTCCTACTAAACTTGAGGATGAAGGCATAAAACTGGTTTACCTTTGAGATCCTACTAAACTGGAGGAGGGAGGAATAAAACTATATGAGCTTAATGGTCCTACTAAACTGGAACAGGAAGGCATTAAATGCTTAGTTTGGAGGTACAGCTAAACCAAACTACCTCACCTTGGAGGGTCTGCTAAACTGGTAGAGGAAGGAATAAACCTAATTTAGCTTTGAGGTCCTGTTAACTGGAGGAGATGGTAATAAACCTGACTTAGCTTTAAGGTCCTCCTGAACAGGAAGAGGAAGAGATAAAACTGACATCTTTAAAGTCCTGCTAAACTGGAAAAGAAAAGCATAAAAGTACCTCAGCTTTGAGGACCTGCTTAACTGGATGCGGAAGGAATCAAACTGACTTAGCTTTGAAATCCCACTAAACTGGAGGAGGAAAGAATTAAAGTAACTTAACTTTGAGGTCCTGCTAAATTGGAGGAGGAAGGGATAAAACTGGCTTTAGCTTTGAGGTGGTCCTAAGCTGGAAAAGGAAAGCATTAAATTGACTTAGCTTAGAGGTGCTGCTAAACTGGAGGAGGATGGGATAAAACTGAATTAGCTTTTAAGCCCTGGTAAACTTGGAGTTGGAAGGAATAAAACTGACTAGGCTTTGAGGTCTTGCTATACTGGAAGGGGAAGACATAAAACTGACTTAGTTTTGAGATCCTGCTATAATGGAGGAGGAGGGCATAAAATTGACTTGGCTTTGAGGTCCTGCAAAACTGGAGAAGGAAGGAATACAACTAATTTAGCTTTCAGGTCCTGCTAAACTGGAGGAGATGGAAATAAAATTGACAAGTTTAAAATCCTGCTAAACTGGAGGAGGAAGGAATCAAACTGACTTGGCTTTGAAATCCTGCTAAACTGGAAGAGGAAGGAATAAAAGTAACTTTAAGGTCCTGCTAAATTGGAGGAGGTAGGAATAAAACTGACTTGGCTTTGAGTTCCTGCTAAACTGGAGGAGATAGGAATAAACCTGAATTAGTTTTAAAGTCCTACTAAACAGGAGGAAGAGATGAAACTGACTTACCTTTATGGTCCTGCTAAACTGGAAAAGAAAAGCATTAAACTGCCTTAGCTTGGAGGTCCTCCTTAACTGGAGGCGGAAGGAATCAAACTGATTTAGCTTTCAAATTCCGCTTAACTCGAAGAAGAAGGAATAAAACTAACTTAACTTTGTGGTCTTGCTATACTGAAGAAGGAAGGTATAAAACTGATTTGGTTTTGAGGTCCTGCTAAACTGGAGGTAGAAGGCATAAAACTGACTTAGCTTTGAGGTCTTGCTAAACTGGAAGAGGAAGGAATAAAACTGGCTTTGGTTTGAGTCCTTGGTAAACTGGAGGAGGAGGGAATTACACTGGCTTAGCTTAAAACCCTCTAAACTGGAGAAGGAAGGAATAACACTGACTTCGCTTTGAAGACCTGCAAAACTGGAGGAGGTAGGAATAAAACTGACTTACCTTTAAGGTTCTGCTAAACTGGAAAAAGAAAGCATTAAATTGCCTTAGTTTAGGAGTCCTTCTAAACTGGAGGAGGGAGAAATAAAACTGCCTGACTTTGAGGTCCTGCTAAACTGGAGGAGGGAGGAGTAAAATTAATTTAGCTTTGAGGTCCTGCTAAACTGGAGGAGGAAGCCATAAAACTGACTTTGCTTTGAGGTCCTGCTAAACTGGAGAGTGATGGAATTAACTGACAGTTTAAAATCCTGCTAAACTGGAGGAAGAAGGAATAAAACTGACAGCTTTGAAATCCTGTTAAACCTGAGGAATAGGGCATAAAACTGGCTTAGCTTTGAGATCCTACTAAACTGGAGGAGGAAGGAATAAAACTATATTAGCTTAATGGTCCTACTAAACTGGAAAAGGAAGGCATTAAACTGCCTTCGCTTGGAGGGACTGCTAAACTAAACTGTCTTACATTGGAGGGTCTGCTAAACTAGAGGAGGAAGGAATAAAACTAATTTAGCTTTGAGGTCCTGTTAACTGGAGGAGATGGGAATAAATCTGAACCTAACAGGAGGAGGAAGAGAGAAAACTGACTTACCTTTATGGTCCTGCTAAACTGGAAAAGAAAAGCATTAAACTGCCTTAGCTTGGAGGTCCTGCTTAACTGGAGGAGGAAGGAATAAAACTGACTTGGCTTTGAGGTCCTGCTAAACTGGAGGAGGCGGCAATAAAACTGACTTGGCTTTGAGGTCCTGCTACACTGGAGGATGAGGGAATAAAACTGACTTGGTTTTGAGGTCCTGCTAAACTGAAGGATGAAGGAATAAAACTGACTTAGCTTTGAGATCCTGCTAAACTGAAGGAGGAAGGAATAAAACTGACTTGGCTTTGAGGTCCTGCTAAACTGAAGGAGGAGGGAATAAAACTGACTTGGCTTTGAGGTCCTGCTAAACTGGAGGATGAGGGAATAAAACTGACAACTTTAAGATCCTACTAAACTGGAGGGGGAAGGGGTAAAACTGACAACTTTGAGGTCCTACTAAACTATAAAAGGAGGGCATTAAACTTATTTGACTTGGAGGTCCTGCTAAACTGGAGGAGGAAGGCATTCAACTGACTTAGCTTTAACGTCCTACCAAACTGGAAAAGGAAGGCATTAAATTGACTTTGCTTGGAGGTCCTTCTTAACTGGAGGAGGAAGGAATCAAACTGACATGGCTTTGAAATCCCACTACACTGGAGGAGGAAGGAATAAAACTGACTTAGCTTTTAGGTCCTGCTAAACCGGAGGAGGAAGGAATAAAAGTGCCTTAGCTTTGAGGTCCCCCTAAACTAGAGGGGGAAGGAATAAAACTGCCTTAGCTTTAAAGGTCTGCTTTACTGGAAGGGGAAGGAACTAAACTGACTCATCGTTAAGGTCCTGATAAACTGGAGGAGGAAGGAATCTGCCAATCTCTCTACTGAAGGGACACCTCCTCCAAGAGGCCTTCCCAGACTAAGCCCCCTTTTCCTCAGCTACCCCTCCCTTCCACGTCACCTCCACTCACTCCCTTTGCTTTTCCCTCCACATCTCCTTGCCCCACAGCACTGAAGGATAAATATATATATCTATAATTTCACTTATTTATAGGGATTCCTGTTCATTTGTTTTGATATCTGTCTCCCCCAACCTAGACTGTAAGTCCACTGTGGGCAGGGATTGTCTCTCTTGATTGGTGCATTGTACTTTCATTCATTCATTCAATGGTATTTATTGAGCATTTACTATGTTGAGCACTGTACTAAGCACTTGGAATGTACAATTCGGCAGCAGATAGAGACAATCCCTGCCCAATGATGGGCTCGCAGTCTAATCGGGGGAGACGGACAAAAACAAGACAACATAGTCACGATAAATAGAATCAAGGGGATGTACACCTCATTAGCAAAATAAATTGGTTAATAAAATATGTACAAATGAGAACAGTGCTGAGGGGCGGGGGGAGGGGCGAGGAGCAGAGGGAAAGGGGGCTTTGCTGAGGGGAGGTTAAGGGGGGGAGGGGGTAATAAAATATGTACAAATGAGCACAGTGCTGGGGGGGAAAGGGGGGAGGAGCAGAGGGAAAGGGGGCTTTGCTGAGAGGAGGTCAAGGGGGGAGGGGGAGGAGCAGAGGGAGGAGGGGGAGCAGAGAGGGAGCAGAGGGAAAAGGGGTAGCTCCATCTGGGAAAGCCTCTCGGAGGAGGTGAGCTCTCAATAGGGCTTTGAAGAGGGGAAGAGAGTTAGTTTGGCAGTGGTGAGGAGGGAGGGCATTCAAGGACAGCGGGAGGATGTGGGCCAGAGGTCGATGGCGGGATAGGCGTGAACAGGGGACGGTGAGGAGATGAGCGGCAGAGGAGCGGAGAATACTGGGTGGGCAGTAGAAAGAGAGAAGTGAGGTGAGGTAGGAGGGGGCAAGGTGATGGAGAGCCTTGAAGCCAAGAGTGAGGAGTTTTTGTTTTGTGCAGAAGTTGACAGGCAACCACTGGAGGTTTTTAAGGAGGGGAGTGACATGCCCAGAGCGTTTCACTTTCCAAATGCTTAGTTCAGTGCTCTGCACACAATAAGCGCTCAATACATACAATTGAATGAATGAATGAATTCAACACTTGTCTTGCCCTGACTCCATCAAGTGCTTTTCGCATTTGGCTCTACCGGCTTACCAAGTTAAGGGTTGGTGTTTAATGATACTTTCATGCCTCTAAAGTCATCTCTTTGCCCTTTCTAGGGCCAAAGTGAGAAGAACTGCCTAAATCTTACCAAAGAGTAGAAATGAGTCCAGATGTTTTCTTTAACTTGTCTCGTGGCAGGGTAGATGTCCAACGATGACCCAGCAGGTTGATTTTATCTGTAGATCGAGAGCCCCAATAAAACAAGCATCATACTCTGCCCTTTCAAGGTTAGGGATGAGGGTGGAAGGAATAGATCATTTAATTAACCCAGGTGGTTAATGAGCTCATATTTTGTAAATTAGAACTCAGTCTTTGTCTACATCAAGATCCAGTTGGAATTTGTTGAACAAATCCCCTTCTACATCTCCAATTAATAGCTTTTAAGCCAAAATGCTCATTATACTTTCATTAAACTCTTTGGAATGTAAATATTAGACTCCAGAGTGCACCTTGACTCTCCCTGTGCTCACACTCATTGCAGGTGAAAGGAGTTTGAAAGACTCAAACCCCATTGCTCCTGTCTCCAATCATGAAACGGAAATTAAAGGTGCTAAATGGTTTATTAAAATGAGCAGTAGGGACCTATTATCTATCTATGTAGAGTGTTCAATTTTGGATATAAGCAGTTTTCTTATTCAATTTCAGATGTGGGCACACTTATTTATCTACTTACCGGTAATGCCGATTATGGAAAATAAATTGACTTGTTTGCATCTCAGAGCAAATTGGGAGGCAAAACAAATTACACGATCTGATATCTTTTAAAAATTAATGTTGTGAAGTGCTTGATCTTGACATTTAAGTACCGAAGCAGGTTGATGATAAATTCAGCGTAGTTCACAACAGGATAATAAGTCCTAGGAGCACAGAATCCAAACTGAGATTTATATTTATTATAAACATGCATAAGCATGCTAGCCGGCAATTACGAGGTATAAATTCTGAGTCCGTTTAGGAGCTCATTTGTAATGCAAAATCCAACAAAGTGGTTTCATTCATGGAGGAACATGCATATATATTCAGCCTGTTATGTTTAGAACTGAGTCTAAGTAACAAGTGAGATCACATTAATCACAGCGACACCTGAGCAGTCTCTCTGAGCTTTTCTCCGCTGATGACACTTTATTAAATACAAAGATCTCATTTCATCGTCTCTGAAATTCTTTAAAACCAAATAAAGTTTATCCTTATCACACGCCTATGAATGTCCTCAGGTTTCTAAGATATTATTACTATTATTATTATTATAATAATTAAAAACTTACTATATGTCAAGCACTGAGGTAGATACAAGTTAATCAGGTCAGACATAGTCTCTGTCCCACATAGGGCTCACAGTCTAAGACAGTGTTTCTTAGGGTGAGATTCTGTTAGCATCAGCTTGGGTGCTAATGTCAGTGGATGATGAATACGTGGCTGGGCATAGTTTACGGGAAAAGATTTCCCCTTGCCAACTGTTGCATTTGTTAACCACAGGATATGGGATTCTTTTCCTTCTTCCTCTTCACAGCACCATCTCATTTGCAAGACAGTCATCCCATTTCTGATTGTTATCTGCCACATAGACCTGTCTCCTATATCAATCACCTAGCCATGTTTTGCCCTTTCATATAATTTGTGTCTTTAAAGACTTTCTTCTTTCCACCGTGTCTACTACTACTCCATTTCAGCTCCCCATAGAAGAGTTGTTTGTGTTTCCTTAGGAAAACCATTTATGGGACTTAATTTGGGAATAGCCAAAGTCCTGATGTCACCTATCAGCAGCGTGGCTCAGTGGAAAGAGCATGGGCTTGGGAGTCAGAGGTCCCATGGTTCAAATCCCAGCTCAGCCACTTCTCAGATGTGTGACTTTGGGCAAGTCACTTGACTTCTCTGTGCCTCAGTTACCTCATCTATAAAATGGGGATTAAGACTGTGAACCCTACGTGAGGCAACCTGATCCCCTTGTATCCTCTCCAGCGCTTAGAACAGTGCTTTGCGCATAGTAAGCACTTAGCTGCCACTGTTGTTATTATTATTATAAGCTTGTGTGGTGCATACTGAAATGATAGGAGCAATAGTTTGTGTGTGATTCTCTAGAAAATTAGGCCCTTCCACACATACTTGCAGTTAATTTCCCAAAACCCCCTCAGAGGATTTCAGAAGTCAGCATCCAAATAGATTCCTGAGCATTATAGAGTCTCCGTTTTGGCGTCCACTCAAACTTCATCTAAAACCAGATCGAACGGGTAGGTCCTTGACTGGCAGCCAACCCTTCAATAACTCCTTGTCTCCTTCACAGCAAGGCTAAACCATCTTCCCTAAGACCAACTTGGCACAACTCCTCCTCCTAAGTCAACTCTCACCTCTTCTGATCTCCTTTCTGGTCCCGTCCGTAGGAAGCTTCTATCTTCTTTTCCTAGGCGACCCTCACTTCCTGGGCTGCATCTTGGCAAAGTCTGGTGGAAACAAATATGTGTCAGTGAACCCATGTTCTATATAGAAATAGGGCACAGGAGGTGAGCCATGCCTTTCCAGTCCACAGTTAAAGTACCTGTTCATTTTACAAAACTTTTTAAATAACCAAAGGCTGTACCTCCAGTTGTCAAATGCTTTCCCCCTTCTCCTGCCTGAGCTGTTATAAGAAAATGTTTTCAAAGTCCTCATGAATGCTCAAGGGTACGTCAAGAGAGAATTCTATACCGATGTCAGCTTGAAAGGGTCAAATATCACTCTATGCAGGGACCTATAAATTGACATCCTCATGAACCATACTGGAGGTTTGTTGGCAATTTAATCTTATTGCCCTAAACAGTGTACCAGGGGGCTGCTAGAAAACTATCTTATGGTCCTAACTAAAACCTTTGTAAGTTCTGGTCTGGCCAGGGATAGTTTTCAGGTGAAGGAAATTCTGATGAGAGAGAGAATGGTCAAGGCAATTCCCATGAAATCCAGAAAATCTAAAAATGGGAGCAAATCCCCACTGCCTAGATTTCCACTCAATCTATTAGTATTATTTATTAAACACTTAGAAGCACTTACAAGCACTTCTCCTCATCTCCCACTCCCTTCTGCCTCACCCTGACTTGCTCCTTTTGCTCTACCCTCCTCCCAGCTCCAAAGCACTTATGTATAGCTGTAATTTTATTTATCCCTTTGCTCTCCCCCCCCCTCCAAGCCCTAAAACACTTATGTAATTTTCTGTAATGTTATTTATTTGTATTGATGTCTGTCTCCCCCACTGTAGACTGTGAGCACCCTGTGGGGAAGGAATGTCACTGTTTATTGTTTTATTGTTGAATTGTACTTTTCCAAGAGCTTAATACAGTGCTCTGCACACAGTAAGAGCTCAATAGATACAACTGAATGAATGAAGTGCAGAACCTGTACTAAGCTGGGAGAGTACAATACAATGGAGTTGGTAAATATGAATCCCTGCCCTCAAGGAGTTTACGATATAGTAAGAATTTTCCTGGAGTTTCACTATGACTCAATCAGTATTTTTTAATGAGGGCTTAGTCTGTGCAGAGCACTGTACTAAGCGTTTGGGCAGCGTGGCTCAGTGGAAAGAGCACGGCTTGGGAGTCAGAGGTCATCCCGGCTCTGCCACTTAGCTGTGTGACTTTGGGCAAGTCACTTCACTTTTCTGTGCCTCAGTTACCTCATCTGTAAAATGGGGATTAAGACTGTGAGCCCCATGTGGGACAACCTAATTATCTGGTATCTAGCCAGCACTTAGAAAAATGCTTGGCACATAGTAAGCGCTTAACAAATACCAAAATTATTATTATTATTACAACAGATTTGGTAGGCACATTCCCTGCTTACAACAAGCTTACCATCTAGAAGTAGCTCAAAAAACAAGAATCTGTCTCAAGGGAATTTAACTGGGAGGTTAGCGGGGCAAAATAAAATCCCATGCAAATGCTGATTATAATAAAAACAACTAGATTGAGGGGTGCATATGTACAGTTTCATATTGGCAATTCTTCTTAAAACAGGAGGCATTCACCCAAAACAAGCATATAGTCCACCCACTCAACCCAGTGGACAAAAAAATATATAGTAGGGGAGGCACAAGACATGTGACATTTTATTACAAGTTTATCCCCTGGAGGAATGCTGGCTGGTAAAACATTCTCTTCAGTTGCTAACTTTTTAATGTTGATATTCAAAGCGAGGTAAGAGGGAAGGAAGTTTCCTTACTGAATATTAAGACATTTCTGTTTTGATTTCTCTTGGTGTTTTATGCTATTTGTTAAGTGCTTACTCTGTACCAGGCACCACACTAAGTACAGAGTACAGTGCTCTGCGCACACTAAGTGCTCAATAAATACGATTGAATGGGTGAATGAGTATTAAGCACTGGGGTAGATACGTGATAATCGGGTTGGACACAGCCCACATCCCAAAGTGGACTCACAGTCTTAATCAGCCAGTTTACAAATGAGGGAAGTGAAGCAAAGAGAAGGGAAGTGACTTGCCCAAGGTCACTCAACAGACAAGTGGTGGAGTCAGGATTAGAAGTCAGGTCCTTTCCCGCCTTCTGATCTTACCTTTTCTAAGTCTCTTAAGAATGAAAGAAAGGTCACATGATTAGAGTGTTTAAAAAGTAAAATAAAAATGTCATTTTTAATACTAAGGTTTAACTCATGGAAGGTGAAATTAGCATAAAATGGGATTTAAAGAAAGTTCTCAATATATTTCGACAAAAGATTTGGTTCTTATGTATTAGCTACTCTTCGCTATTTCT
The DNA here is from genome assembly GCF_004115215.2 of Ornithorhynchus anatinus. Taxonomy (NCBI): domain Eukaryota; kingdom Metazoa; phylum Chordata; class Mammalia; order Monotremata; family Ornithorhynchidae; genus Ornithorhynchus; species Ornithorhynchus anatinus. The sequence goes on from NC_041745.1 coordinate 34,050,925, forward strand.
TTAAAATGTCCAATTAAAATGATTTACACACTGCAATTATGTGCAGGGGAGAATAGATTAGTAAGGTTTCTGCAAACATCAGAGTAAATGGGATAAGTAAAAAGCAAGAAAATCAAGATGAGAAAAATAAAAAGGTCTGCTTAACCCCCGGGAGACTTTTGATCTCATTTAAAATTCCTGTATGAATGAATTTTATAAATGGATTGAAATGAAGTTTTAAGAAGAGATCTTGCATATCTAACTGCAAATGATCACCAATAAAATTCCCGTACTGCACATGTTTTCCTTAGGAGCCGCTGATTCTCCTAAACTCCGATTCTGTGACCTCTGATCCAGAGACTGAACCTTTATCTGCCCTATTTGCTGTCCCTGTTCACCCTGCACGACTTCTTTTTAGGACAGACAGGATTACTGTTGCAGTAGAAGAATGACAAAGTATCCAACAGTGAGAAACTGGGGAGCCTTGGGCAGATTAGAATGACCCCATCCTGGTTTGCTGTGGGAGCGATCTTAGGTGAGAAACCAGTATGAGCCATCAGAAAATGGCCCCAGGAAGATCTACTCCACGGAACTTCACTCTCTGACTTCGGGGGAAGAGCAACGAATTGCCAACACTGAAACAACTGCATTTTTGTTGTTGGAGACCAGTTGTCTAATGGTCAATAATCAGCTTCTTGAGAAAAGCAGCATGATCTAGTGGAAAGAGCACAGGCCTGAAAGTCAGAGGACCTGGGTTCTAATCCTAGATCGGTCGCTTATCTGTTGTGAGACCTTGGACAAGTCACTTCACTTCTCTGTGCTTCGGTTGCCTCATCTATAGAATGGGGATTAAATCCTATTCCCTCCTACTTAAACTCTAAACTCCATGTGAGACAGGGACCATGAGCTAAGTAATCTCAGTGCTTAGAACAGTGCTTGCACATAGTAAGTGCTTAACCAGTACCATAAAAAAAATGTGAACCACAATCCCATCTGGCAGAAGGCAATGATGGTCCGTGGTGTGGGGTGAGCATGCAGGGGTTTGGACTGAACATCATTCCAAGCTTGTTGCAGTTTCCTTCCTCCCCTCACTCCCTACCAAAAGGCAGAGATTTCTCAGTGATTGAGCGGGTGATTGTCATTAATCGTCCATTTTAGACTGTGAGCCCGCTGTTGGGCAGGGATTGTCGCTATCTGTTGCCAAATTGTACATTCCAAGCGCTTAGAACAGTGCTGTGCACACAGTAAGAGCTCAATAAATACGATTGATTGAATGAAAGAATAATCGATACATGTACTTTGTCAATGAATGGTGTTCATTGCTTTGTTTTAAGTTTGGCCTAGTGAAAAGAGCCCGGGCCTAAAGCATGGGCCCGGGAGTCAGAAGGACCTAGGATTTGTGTGACCTTGGGCAAGTCACTTATCTTCTCTGTCCCTCAGTTCCCTCATCTGTAAAATGGGGATTAAGACTGTGAGCCCCTTGTGGGACAGGGACTGTGTCCAACCTGATTAGCTTGTATCTATTCTAGTGCTCAGTACAGTACCTGGCACATAGTAAGTGCTTAACAAATACATTAAAAAAAGGTTATCAATTTGACATTAGGAATTCCACTGCCCGCCCTACTAGGCTGGCACAATTGGCAAGTGATGTTTGGAAAGCAGCATGGCCTAGTGGAAAGAGCACGGACCTGGGAATCAGAGGTCGTGGGTCCTAATCTCGGCTGTGCCGCTTGTCTACTGTGTGACCTTGGGCAAATCACTTAACTTTTCTGTGCCTTAGTTACAGAAAAAGGGATCAAGATTGTGAGCCCCTTGAGGCACAAGGACTGTGTCCAACCAGATTACCTTGTATCTACCCCAGCATTTAGAACAGTGCTTGGCACACAGTACACTTAACAAATATCACAATTATTATTACTACTATTATTATTGAGCTCTCACCCCTCAGCTGAAGTGCTTCAACTCTACCGCTTTGACCAGTAGACTCACTCGCATTGAGAGCCTACTGTATGGAGAGGAGGAGACTAGACTCTTATGGGGGATCAAAGAAGTAGAAGACATAACTCTTTTCTTGAGGTGTTTACCACATAATGGGGGTGAGAGAAAGCTACGCTGACTCTGTATTTGCAATCTCCTTGCCCTTAGCAAAGGTTTCGATTCTTGATCCTCAGTTTGGAACTGACGGCAATTGCCGGCATGAAAGAGGAACCTGAGATGCTAAAGAGAAAGGTAGAGTGAGAGTAGCAAGACCTTGAACTTGGACCTGAGGTATGTTGACTTCCAGGCAGAAGCCTGAATGCCTCCCTTTCCAACCAAACAACCAAGGTATTTAAGAGAGTATGGTACAAAAGAGACGGTAGACATGATCTCGGCCGACAAGGATCTTACAATCTAGTGCAGCACGATACGGTCCTTATGTTTTTTTTTTAAGCGCTTACTATGTGTCAAACACTGTTCAACACTCTGCGGCAGGTACAACTTGATTAGGTCAGATACAGTCCCCATTTAGCATGGGGCTCGCAGTTTTCTTCCTCATGTTTCTTAGGTGAAGGGACCTCTCTTTCCCCTAACTCCCATCGAACGTGCTTTTCTCACTACTGCCTATCAGTTGAGGGGTAGTTATGAAGCTGCGAGCACTTAGTACAGCTTTCTGTACAAAGTAAGCACTCAATCAGTGTTAGCAATTGGATGATTTGGGGGGCAGGTTGCTTTATCCAGCGAGGCTCAGGGGAAAGAGCACGGGTTTAGGAGTCAGAGGTCATGGGTTCTAATCCCGCTCCGTCACCTGTCAGTTGTGTGACTGTGGGCCAGTCACTTAACTTCTCGGTGCCTCAGTTACCTCATCTGTAAATGGGGATTAAGACTCTGAGCCTCACGTGGGACAACCTGATTACCCTGTATCTACCCCAGCACTTAGAACAGTGCTCGGCACACAGTAAGTGCTTAACAAACACCAACATTATTATTATCCTTGAGACAATCTGGAAATCTCATTTGAATTGGAATTCATTCATCCCTCCTATTAGGACACCAGCAGAGAGTTGTTAGACTGTGTCCAAAGTGATAAACCTGTAGATACCCCAGTTTTTAGAAAACAGCTTGGCATATCAAAAACGCTTAAAAGATACCATCATCACTATCGTTCATACTTCCAAATATCTTGGAATTGCAAATGCAGCGAGAGAGCAGGGCAAGTGTAAACCAAACCACAGCAAACACTATGAGCCTAATTTTTTCCCAGTCTTTCAGCAGAAATTCAGCAATCAGTGAGGTCATTGGTATCTCCTAACTGCATAGTTCTAAGTGCTTGGATAGAGATCTGAGAAATAAAAGACATAATCCCATGCTCTTGAGGCATTTACACTCTAATGGAGGAGGGAAGCAGAAATCACTCACCTGGGAACAAGAAGGAAAATGAATGTGATAGGCAAGGGAAGCAGAGTGGTTTAGAGGAAAGACCCCGGGCTTGGGAGTCAGAGGTCATGGGCTCTAATTCCGCCTCTGCCACTTGTCTGTTGTGTGATCTTGGGCAAGTCACTTCACTTCTCTGGGCCTCAGTTACGTCATCTGTAAAATAGGGATTGAGACTGTGAGCCCTATGGACAGGGACTGTGTCCAACCTAATATGCTGTATCTATTCCAGCGCTTAGTACAGTGCTTGGCACATAGTAAGCGCTTAACAAATAACACAATTATTATTTCTTGGGATTTGGGAAAAATTGAATGAATAAAGGAATGCATAAATCAATGGAGTACATCAATTCACATGCACCAAAGTTTTATGGAGGCCTGTTGGGATGACACAATCTAGGGTGGCTGAATTTAGCCGGGAGGAATGAGACCTGGAGTTGGGATTGGCAAGTGGGCATCCAACAGGTTGATGGAGTTCTCAGAGCCGGAGAGAACTCTACTAGATCCTTGGCCTGTGTGCCAATGCCCTGTGTGGGAGCTGACCAAACATCTTAATGACCTCCATCAAACTGGCTCAAGGAAGCTACCCCAATAATTGATGCAAAGATGGGAGCCGAAGTCTCAGAAGACTCCATGGGCAGGACCACTGGAACCTTCCTAGCCTGGCCCCTTTCTTGGAAGGCCTTTCTCTGCTGAAGGCCCATCACTAGTTTAGAGGGAGAGAAGAGAATATTTCTGTCTCATCACCTTTCTCCTCTATTTCTTTGCCACTCCAGAGACTGCTGATGGGAAAATTCAGTACTACAAGTTTACGTGTGAGAAAATGAATTTTGCTCAGCCACATACTCTCAGCAATCCCTGTAGTTTGCTGTGTTTTCATAACACAAAACCCTCCCTTTTGCTCTGCCCTCCTCCCCTTCCCATCACCCCTACTCCCTCTCTCTGCTCTACCTCTTTACCCTTCCCCCTTCCCACAACACTTGTATATATTTGCATATATTATTCATAACTCTATTTTACTGATTTGTATATATCTATGATTCTATTTATCTATTTTGATAGTATGATGTCTGTCTACTTGTTTTGTTTTACTGTCTGTCTCCCCCTTTTAGACTGTGAGCCCGTTGTTGGGCAGGGATCATCTCTATCTGTTGCCGAATTGTATGTTCCAAGCACTTAATACAGTGCTCTGCACACATTAAGGGCTCAATAATGTGATTGAATTAAAGAATGAATGAATAACTTTACTTACCATCCGGAATCACTCTGTTATGAAGTAGAAACTCTAGTTAACTCAGAACTCCTCTTGTTTGATCCAGCTGGAAAACAAAAAAAAAAACAAACAAACATAATGCTGACTGTGATATCCCAATTATTTACAAGACTTTAAATTATCATATCCTAAGTGCAGGATTAAGACTTTACTAAAGGATTGATAGGAAGAGCAAAGAGGGATGAGAAGATGAAAGAAACATATTCAAACATACATATTTCATGCTTTGCACTTATCTACTAAAAGGAACAAAGTCTAACCATAGTTTTTTCAACTAATATTTTCTTGGTTTTTCAAAAAAATTAGCATGCTTTTCGGCATGACCCTCTTTAGGTTGACTTCAAGTCCAGGTTTGGAAACCCAAATCAGGTTCTTTTCTTCCTTTAAAAGAATGATAACACTAGCTGCTTGCTCAGGAAAGGCACCTGAATTTCATAATCCATTGTCAATATCCTTCAGTTTAATCAGCAAATCAGATTCTCTCCAGGACCCATATGATTTCCAGGAAATCTATACGGCACACATCCACCTCAGGCCTCGCGGGACCTGAATATTCTGCTTCAGAGATGGGAGATGACTATCGCTGTTATGAGGCACATTTTCACCGTTCTTCCATTGGACAGGATTAGACCTTGTTTGTTTCAGAGATTACTAATGAAACAGCTATGGCCATCTTTCATCAAAGACAAGCACACACAACTCCACTCCAAAGTCTACACTGAAACCCACTGGGCTCAATTATCTCCTTGTGGTCCCAATGGTGAAAAAACCTCATCCTCTAGAACCTCAGAGAAGAAAACAGATGCTCTCCTAGAGTTTGCCATATCTCAATTCTTCCCTTGTGGCATTTCCCTGCTGCTCAACTCCACTTTGAAGCCAACAATGCCAACCCCCGCCCTCAATGAATGAGGCTACCCCGGGGAACCTTACAGGCCATATCAAAAAGGGCTCACTATCGTCATCATGCTCATTATCATTAGGCGGGTAGGGGTGGGGGGATTTTTCTCACATAATGGCATTGCTTATGATTTTAGGATCTTATGCTTTGACCAGTATGCATTAGGAAATATCATAATACTATTGATGACAAAGAAGAAAATACAGTGTGTTCCTGGTAAAGAGTCGCCTGAAGGAAAGAGCATGGTACTTACTATCAGGAGACCTGGATTTGAGTCCCACCTTTGCCACTTGCCTACTAGATGGCCTTGGGCAAGTCACTCAACTTCTCTGTGCCTTACTTTCCTCATCTGCAAAATGGGAATAAAGCACCTTTTCTTCTTCCCTCAGACTAATGAGCTCCAAGTGTGAGAGGAACTGTGTCCTACTGGATTGCCTTGTGTGACTCATAGGAAGAGCTAAATATCATTACTTTTAATGAGATAGTAACCAGCCCTGAAGGTTATGCATATGATGATGATGGTATTCGTTAAGCTCTTACTATGTGCCAAGTACTAAGCACTGAGGTAGATGTAAGGTAATCAGGTTGTCCCACGTGGGGCTCACAGTCTTAATCCCCATTTTACAGATGAGGAATTGACACACAGAGAAGTTAAGCGACTTGCCCAAAGTCACACAGCTGACAACTAGCGGAGAAGCCGGGATTAGAACCCACGACCTCCGACTCCCAAGCCCGTGCTCTTTCCACTGAGCCACGCTGCTTCTCGTATATCTGAATGTGGGTAATTAAAGAGGTAAAGAGGGGAAGAAAAGGATCAGGAGAGAGACTGTGTGTTTTAGTGTGAGGGCATTAATAACAAGAAAGGCAGAATTGCTTTGGGGAAAATTGATTTCTCATGAAAATAAACAATTGCCTTGTTTTGTTATTTTTAATAAATAAATGAAATTGTATCTGCTTAGACATAATGTGATTCCAGGCTCCACGAACAATAGCATACGGCATGCTTAATAGCAAAATAATGTAATTAGGAAAAAATATTTCTCACTTTGCCATCTGGTCTCATTTTCTGAAGGAATGCATCTTTTATCAAGGGTTATGTGATTTGTTTTTAGACCTTGAGATTTTTCTTCCTTTCTCTATGGTTTGTAGTACCTTTACCCAGCTTTCATAATAGCCCCAATGTTGACAGTGATTTTGTTGGTTAATTTTCAAATCGATATCAGCTTAATCGAGAAGGCCTTGAGAGAGTGTTTTCCACATGAACCATGAAAATAGCTGATCAGAGGCAGTGGCGGGGGGGATCCCTCCAAGGAAGAAGATCTCCTGTCCTCAAGAGGGTGGACCCTTAGCTTGAGCTAAGCTCTTACTATGGGCTCAGAGTAGAAAAACTGTGATGGATGCTCAAAAAAGTCCTCTCTGTCCCTCTAGCACCAACTTTACACTTAGTCAATGAGTGGTGTTTGTTAAGTGCTTACTGTCTGCAGAGCACTGTACTGAGCTCATGGGAGAGTCCAATACAGAAGAGTTGTCTTAATGAGAGACAATAGACAATCTGTCCATTGAATTATGTAATCTCCACCCTATGAGCACTGGTCTGAGAGACAAAGCATCTGGGTTCCATTCATTCGTTCAATCGTATTTATTGAGCGCTTACTGTGTGCAGAGTGCTGTACTAAGCGCTTAGAAAGTACAATTCGGCAAGAGAGACAATTACGACCCAACAATGGGCTCACAGTCTAGAAGGGGGGAGACAGCTAACAAAACAAAACAAGTAGACAGGCATCAGTAGCATCAAAATCATGATTTAATCATGGTTTCACCATTTGCCTGCTGTGTGATGTTAGGAAAGTCACTTAATTTATCTGTGTCTCAGTTCCCTCATTTATAAAATGGGAATCCTATTAAGACTGTGAGCCCCATATGGGACAGGGACTGTGTCTGACCTGATTATCTTGTATCTCCCAGAGCGCTTAGCAGTGAGTGCTTAACAAATACCAAAATCATTATTATTATCATATTAATGGTATATACTGAGCACTTATGGTTATTAATAGTATTTAAAGCAAAGAAAGTATTAATAAACAAAAGCAACCAAGTCAGTCATAAACCTTCATTAGCTGGGAGCAGATGAGTTAATGACAACAGTAGACATTCCATGCAGGGCCATGAAGATTGTTCCATCACAGCCAGACCCAAGCCCTGCCCCCAAATAGTCCTGAACCCCATTCCAGGACTGGCCCCTGAATTCTCCTCCCCTCACGTAAATCCATGAAGGACACCTCTCCATAAATCTGCATTCCTCTCCTTAAATAGGACAGGAAGATCCAGAGAGAGAAGCAGACAGAAAATATTTCATTCATAATTCTTTCCCAATCTGGCAGTGTCCAATGCCGATTTCGAATCTGCCTCTCCATCTCCCAATCTTCCCGAAACCCTTCTTCTGATTGGCATCAGCCGGGTTGATCTGCCTCCAAACACTACCACCTCTATGTGGATGATTCCCCAAGCTTTATCTCCAGCCAAGATCTCTCTCCCTCTCTGAAGTCTCACGTTTCCTCCTGCCTTCAGTACATTTCTACTTGGCTATGCTGCCAAACTTAACATGTCCAAAACAGAACTCTTCATCTTCCCACCCAAACCTTGCTCTCCCCCTGACATTCCCATCACTACAGATAGCACCACCATCCTTCCCGTCTAACAAACCTGCAACCTTGGTGGCCTACTGGATGGAGCATGGGCCTAGCAGTCGGAAGAACCTGGGTTCTAATATCGGCCCCGCCACTTGTCGGCTGTTTGACCTTGAGCAAGATACTTCTATCATCTGTTCCTCAGTTACCTCATCTGTAAAATGGGGATTAATTCTGTGAGCCCCATGTAGAACAGGGACTGAGTCCAACCCAATCACCTTGTCTCTAACCCAGCATTTAGTACAGTGCTTGGCACATAGTAAGTGCTTAACAAATACCACAATTATCATTATCATCTTTATTATTATTATTATTATCCTTGGATCCTCTCTCTTATTCAACCATACATTCAGTCTATCACTAAATAGTTGAACCTTCATAAAATCACTAAAATCCACATTTTTCTCTCCATCCAAACTGTTACCACATTGATCCCATCCCACCTTGATTTCTGTATCAGCCTCCTCATGGACCTCCTTGCCTCTCCCCACTCCAGTCCATACTTCACTTTGCTGCCCAGATCATTTTTCTACTAAAACCTTCAGTTCGTGTTTCCCCACTCCTCAAGAACCTCCAGTGGTTGCCCATCCACCTCTGCATCAAACCAAAATTCCTTCCTATCAGCTTGAAAACACTCAATCACCTTGCCCCCACCTACCTCACCTTGCTACTCTCCTATTACAACCCAGCCTGCACACTTAGAGAAGCAGTGAGGCTCAGTGGAAAGAGCACAGGCTTCGGAGTCAGAGGTCATGGATTCTAATCCCGGCTCCGCCATTTGTCAGCTGTGTGACTTTGGGCAAGGCACTTAACTTCTCTGTTCCTGTTACCTCATCTGTAAAATGGGGATTAAGACTGTGAGCCCCACATGGGACAACCGTATTACCTTGCATCCCCCCCACCCCAGTCCTTAGAACAGTGCTTGACACATAGTAAGTGCTAACAAATATCATTATTATTATTAATGCCAACCTTCTTACAATACCTTGATCTCGCCTATCTCACCTCCAACCTTTAATAATGTTGGTATTTGTTAAGCGCTTACTACGTGCAGAGCACTGTTCTAAGCGCTGGGGTAGACACAGGGGAATCAGGTTGTCCCACGTGGGGCTCACAGTCTTAATCCCCGTTTTACAGATGAGGTAACTGAGGCACAGAGAAGTTAAGTGACTTGCCCACAGTCACTTTAGCCCTCATCCTGCCTCTAGCCTGGAATGCCCTCTGTCTTCATATCCAACAATTACTCTCCCCTCCTTCAAAGCCTTACTGAAACTCCTCCAAGAGGCCTTCCCTGACTAAACCCTCATTTCCTTTTTTCCCCACTCCCTTCTGCTTCACCTTAATATGCTCCCTTCATTCACTGCCCTCCTCAGCTCCACGGCACTTATGTACACATGTAATTTTTTTATATTCATGTCTTTCTCCCCTTCTAGACTGTAAGCTCTTTTTGGGCAAGGAATGTGTCTGTTATACTGTTTTATTGTAGTCTCCCAAGCGCTTAATGCAGTGCTCTACACACAGTAAATGCTCACTAAAAATGATTGATTGATATACCACACAATTATGATTGGTGTTGCTGTGGAAACTTGGAATAATTTAGTCGGCAATATAGCCCTGAAATGACCACTTTAGCAAAGAATTTGAACTAATGGTGTATTCATTTGTGTGAATTCCTACAGTGAAGGAAATTGTGAAGTGAATATTTCAGAATTAAATATTTGATTTTTTATAGACCTCAGACACTAATCTTGGTATCAGACCAGAAGCTGTTCTATGGCACTAGGGGAAAATCCCTATAAGCAATGGGACCAGATATCCTGCGTTAGTTGTATACAGTCAGATTTGGGGTTCTAGTGAGCCAAAGAGGCAGAAGATCCACAAAATTGCTGGACATAAACAGGAGTTGCCCAACTCCTGGCCTATCTTGTCCCTTTTGAAAACTCAAGGTGGGCCCAAATCTCATCTGCCCTTCCCTAAAGACTTCAGAAGCACTTATCAACACCTATAATGTATAAGCAAGAGTTTTACGGGATGAGGATGGAGAGGAGAGAGAGAGGAATAGAAAGAGAAAGGGAGAAGAGAGAAAAAGGAAGAGGATGAGAGAAAGTGAGAAACAAAGAATCCTATACAATAAACAGTAACTGTCAACATCCAGGATTTCCTTGTCCCACATTTTTCCTCCATCAAGCTTTCCTGCCAGTCACATTGCCACCTCCTCCCCCCAGGCCCCCACCCACCCATTCTCTCCTCAGCACCCCCAGGTCCCTCCATTGCTTTTAGATTGAGCAACCACTACACCTGATTTGCCACCAATTGCTCCATTTCCATTCTACTCTAAAATTAGTCAGTTACAGCACATTACATGCTGACAGAAACTTCTGCATTACTATTGAAAGTCATGTAAATTATTCATAATTCATGACAGGAATAATGAATAATTAATATCTCAATATCACCAGAAATCTATTCCTCCCTCCACATGCCAATATATGATTTTGGAATTCCTTTTGAAGTATGCCCAGGGCATGAATCCTCCTTGGCAGTTCTGCCTTCAGAAGGGCACGTTTACATGTATCTTCACTGTAAAATGGGTGACTGGTACTATTATTTTTTCCAACAAAAGAGAGAAATTTTCCTTTCAGTTCACTTCACGGGGGAAAAAAAATTGTTTCTAAATTAGCATATAAATTGCATATGGGGTGATCAAACTTAGGACAATGTATATTTTATTTCACCGCATCTCTTGCCTCTGAGTGTCAAAAGCTGCAGTTGTCCAAGTTGACTGATCATATAGACTTGTGCCCCAGCCAGAAAGTAAAAAGCATTAGGGGAGAAATTCAGGAGGGAGGAAACAATGGGTGTGAAAATCGTAAAGTCCCAAGGGTGGGGTACCTAAAAAGTAACCTAGACTTAAGACCCCTTGTTCAGACATATCATTAGTTGATATTCAAATGTTCATCCCAATCAATTAATATTTCCTGACAGTCTCACGGCAGTAGGCATGAGAAAAAGGGATATGATCCTGAAGGGAAAGGCACTTTGGCTCTGGAGTCACATATTAGCATATATGCCACGAGGTCACAATTAATTATAGGAATGACAAGAATGAAATATTAATAATCATGCAAAATTGATGTCGTTCCAACAGAGCACTGTACGATGCAGGATCTCGGCATGATTCATACCTGGGGCAGTGGGGTGGATTCTAATTGCAATGCCAAAAAGACAGGAAGTATACAAACACAGGGAAGAGAGGAAATGAAATCTGAAAATAGCATCCTTGTCAGAGTGCCTTCGAACAATGATGCCAGGCAGAGAAATGGAAAATCAGACGTATGAAAATAGGCGAGGTGGTAAAAATGTATCCATTCATAGTCTGAAGCCTACCCGGGGTCATTTGGTACCCAGATGCTTTGCTGGCTGCGTTTTCAGATGTCTGCTATTTATCCCAGGCCCTGTGAAAGGATTTTATTTTCTCCAAAGTTTCCCGCTGAGACATTTTTACTCTTCCCCACATCGAAAAGCCCACAGCTTAAGACCCAATGCCTCACAATTGGAAATGCATCTCTACTCTGATCAAGACATAATGATTTTGGTGTCTCTGAAAGTAGAGGAGAGATTCGTGCTGATCCTGGGCTTGTTCCAGTCTCTGATGCTCAATCACCCCGAAGTTGTAGTGTGGAAGTTCCCATTAACTGGAGAGCATTTCCATTCGGTTCATGTTCATTTAGGCACTGAGGTGCTACAGCCACTAACACTAGCACTTTGAAACTGCTGTAGTAAAGTTTTAGATAACAGTTCTCAAACCGTCACTAAAGGTAACAGCTTTCAAAATGGTAAACTTCTAAGTGGCTGTATTGAAAGGGAGGAATCAACTGTAACTGAAATATCGCCTTTATTCTCGGCAAACTCCCGGACACTCATACCTACTGATCAGATGAAGGCAATTATGAGACTAGTGTCTGTCAACCATCACAAATCCATTTCCTAAAGTGAAACTTCTAGTTAAAGCCAGAACCAGGAGCCATGACCTACCTATAAGACACTAGGCATTAGGAGTAACTTTCACTGGCAGTCTAACGTCACCGTCACGCTTGTAGCAACGCCATGGACGCATCTCTCCCAGAATACCCTACGCAATCGTTCTGGTAGTGGATCCACAGAGTTTTCTTGGTAAAAATCCGGAAGCGGTTTACCCCTGCTTCCTTCCGTGCAATAAACCTGAGTCTCCGCCCTCGACTCTCTCCCGTGCCGCTGCTGCCCAGCACAGATGAGTTTTGACTTGTAGCAGATTGCCTTCCACTTGCTAGCCAATGCCCAAGCTAGGAATAGAATGGATATCACTCCGCTTGACTCTCCCTCCCATAGTCGAGGATGCTAGAGTACTGGAAACTCTCCAGGTGTGACCCTGAGAGGTGATGCTTGTAGTACGGATGTGTTTTAAAAGAAATAAATACCCAACAGCAAACCTCTATTTAATACCTAAAAAAGGACTTTTCTCAGCTCTAGGATAGGTCCAAGGTAATCAGATCAGACACAGTCTTTGCCTTTCATGGGTCTCAAAGTTTAAATAAGAGGGAGAGCAGGTACTGAACATTTTACAGTTGAGGAAACTGAGGCACAGAGAAGTTAAATTAATTGTCCAAGGTCATACAGCAGACAACCGGCAGCTGAATTAGAACCCAGGTCCTCTGATTCAAAGGCCCATGCTCTTTCCACTAAGCCATGCTGCTCCCCTGCTTCTTCTGGTATATAATTAAAGGAATTAGGTATAGCAAAAGAGATTGGGTAGATACAAGTGTGTTTATCTCCAAGAGCAGTGTACAATTCATAGGAGAAGTGAGAATCAAACTAATCAGACTAATATCACAGAGAAAAAACAGCAGCTATTGTTAGCTGTTAAATGTGTCTCTTCCTCTGGTTTGAAAAAATATGAGTAAAATCTTGAATTGATCTCCTGTGAATTCTAAGTTCTGAATACCCATGTAGGAATCTGTCTCAATACTAATTCAGTGGACAGTGACTGTCACCTGACATTTCTCCCTAGTAATTTGCTCAAATTAATTAAAACCAATGAACTTGATCTTCAGAGCATTTCAGTACATTGTTCCCTGCAGGCATGTTATTTTATCTCTTATGGTATTTGTAAAGTGCTTATTATTTGCCAAACACTGGTCGAAGCACGGGGGTAAGTACAAGTTAATTTGACCGGACACAGTCCCTGTCCCAAACAGGACTCACAGTCTATCTTTTTAACCCCATTTTACATTTGAGGAAACTAAGGCACAGAGAAGTTAAGTGACTTGCCCAAGGTCATACAGCAAGCAATTGGCAGAGCCGGGATTGGAACCCAGGTCCTCTACCGCCTAGGCCCATGCTTTTTCCAATAGGCCACAGTGCTCCCCAACACTGTTAACACTCTCAAAACTCAGAATCATTTTAAATTCCAGCTCCCAGATTGCAAATGCGTCCTGGAAGTGTGTCCTGACTTTTGGTGTCACTTATTGGGAAGTACCATGGCATAGGGGAAAGAGCGCAGAAAGAGCATGGGCTTGGGAATCTAAGGACCCTCATCTGCAAAGTGGGGATTCAGTATCTGTTCTCAATCTTACTTAGACTGTGAGCCCAATGTGGGACCTGATTATCTTCCTTCTACCCCAGCACTTAGTACAGTACTTGGCATTTAGTAAAGTTTTAACAAATAACACAATTATCATCATTACTGCAATCCTGCTATTCTTTGGTGAGACAATTTTTCTAGGCCTCTAGGGAACTATTTAGATCATTATTTCACAAGGGCACCATTTGGTACAGTGTGTCTATATCATATTTAATAATATCTTCAAAACCTTCATGCCTCAAACACTACCTGCAGAGAGAGAAGCAGTTTGGCTTAGCAGAAAGCGCATGGTCCTGAGAGTCAGAAGACCTAGGTTCTAATCCCGGCTTGCCCACTTCCCTGCTGAGGAAACATTGGCAAACCACGTAACGCCTCTGTGCCTCAGTTACCTCATCTGTAAAGTGGAGATTAAATGCCTAGGTCCTCCTTCTTAGATGGCAAACCCCATGGCGGACAGAGACTGTGTATTTACCAACTATACTGTATCTACCCCAGTGTTTAGCTCAGTGCTTGGCACATAGTAAGTGCTTAAATACCATTATCATCTTTATTATTATCAACCAATCGATGGTACTTACTTGGTATAGCGCACTGTACTAAGCATTTGGGAGAGTACAATATAACAGAGCTGATAGACTTGTTCCCTACCCACAATTATTACTATTATCATCATTATACATGCAGGTAGATCGATCGATTGTCCTGACAGAGACCTTTGACTTCCTTTCCATAACTCCTCTCTCCTTTGTGCTTGATTGTCCAGAAAACCTACCTACGATTTTCCTGTTAACTTCTCTTTTCCGTTAGCATTGGGGCCCGTATGTCAGCCACCCAGACTCTATTTCATATGGGTCATGAAATTACAGAGGGATTTCACCTCTCTCCTGGGGTTAAGTCACTCCCATTAGCTGTTCGCATGAATGGAGGGGAAGTGAACTAATTAAGTAACTACTGCTGAACTCAAGCCACAAAACTGTCACTTGGAATCAAACAGAAGTAGACCTCCGCCATAGCGGCTCCTCTAATCTTGACTCCGGTGTCACTGTCAGTGACACTCCAATAAAATTCAATACCATTCAGCCTCGTATTGTTCGGCCTTCTTTATGGAGTGCGTTTGAAACAGTCTTGCCTAGAGAAGACTGCTTCTTTTTAACAATTGACTGGAACAGTGGGCTGGGATCCTGGAACTAAGTTTCCTTTTCAGTGCTTGATAGATATTGAAAGAGCAGGGAGGCCTCGCCATTATCCCTTTACCCATCTAGAAAGATTCATTATTTCATTCATTCATTCATTCATTCAACTCATATTTATTGGGTGCTTACTGTGTGCAAAGCACATACTAAGCGCTTGGGTGAGTACAATATAACAATAAATAGACACATCCCCTGCCCACGATAAGCTCCCAATCTATAAAAGGGGAGATGGACATTAATTCACATAAGTAAATAACAAATATATACATAAGTGCCATGGGGCTGGGTCGGGGGGAAATGAATGAAAGGGAGTAAGTCAGGGTGACGCTGAAGAGAGTGGGAGAAGAGGAAAAGAAGGTTTAGTCAGGGAAGGCTTCTTGGAGGAGATGTGCCTTCAATAAAGCTTTGAAATAGAGGAGAGCAATTGCCTGTTTGATATGAAGAGGGAGGTATTTGCCCTGTAATACCCCCAAAGAATGGGAGCCAAACAACTTTAATTTATTATCACTAATAGAGTTACCAAGACAATGCATATTGCAACAGCACTTAGCTGGGTGGGATACGTGAGAGGAATGGGCAATAGTATGCAGAACTGAATGAGGACATAAGCAATGAGATTAGAAGGTGGAGGGTCAGAATGACTGTTAGAGAGACACAGTAAAACCATCTCAAATGATGTGGTACATCGTCAGACAATTGGGACCCAGCAGCAGCAGAGAACCTAGCCAGAACTGTAGTAATCAAAGCTCGCTTTAGGATTTAATCAGAGATTGATAAGGGATTTGGGGAAGATTGAGAGACCATAAGGAAAACTCAGTTTTATCTATCTCATCTGACACTACTTTTATATAGACAGAGTGAGAGATCCATACATAGATAAATGGGTTATATGTCTATACACAGGACACTAACAATGTAAATGATATAAAGCTTTTAAAAATATAATAGAAATGTAAATACTAATTCCAAGACCTTTCAATACAGGTAAATAATCATATGCTATACGTAAATGATTTTTATGACTTTCAAATAAGTGAATTACCAATCCATCCCAGTTAGGAAAGTTATGAGGAAATCTGAGAAAATTTAGGGTGTTTTTTTTTTCTCCCAGACATGTAGTTTCAGGGTTAGGAAATGAAATGGTGATATTCAGATGAAAAGTAACCTCTATCTCATCCTCCTTTTCCATATGTATATATATCCTACTAATTTATATGAGAACAACATTCACAAGAGATCATAAAAAGCTCCTAAAAGTATGAGGCCATAATTAATGTCCTTGTGTCAGATCAGCTTTTTCCTTGGAGTCAAAAAGGTCACTGGGGCAGTTTAGAGAGTCATTTTAGCTAAATGGGCTTACTGTATGATGTTAAAATGCCAACTTCCTGCAGTCATTATGCCATGTTTTTAGATGGTATTTTAAGACAGTATACATACAGTCTGTTAGAGAGTGGAATGAATATGTCTTAGATAAACTAGTATAGAATTGTCACTTGGCTTCCAAGATGCCTCAGCTCAGATTTATTTAATTGGGAGAATATGATGGATCAGTTTCGATTGCATTGATTAGTTTGATTGTCATACACCATTTCATCAAAGTGACCCAAAGCAAATACTAGATTGACTTGGTTCTGAATGCCTCAGTTTCACCAGCTTGAATTCATAAACTCATCACCAATGACCAGTCACCTCAGTGTGTGATGAATGCAATGGAGAGGAATTCAGTGGGATGGAGATGCTGATCTCATTGATTTGGGAAAATAGATTGATGCTCTTCAGTCTGGAAATATAAAGATTGAAGAGTAACTTGATTGGAAGTTGTAACATTTGAGAGGATTGGGCAGACTGTATTTAGGACTGCTGTTTGTAACAGGATTATGAGACACCCATTGAAGCCTAAATGTTATATATTCAAAACAATAGGAAATGTTTCTTCCCAGTGGGTGGTAATTGTCAGAGAAAATTATTTAGGCCCAAAATGCAGTAGCTTCAAGAGGAGCTTTTACAAATTTATGGATGAGAGGGAAAGTTTAAAGGGATGCAGTTGGAAAGTTAAGAAGTCAGAGGAATAGAATAGGAATTTAAGATAGCATAGCCCTTACCAATGAATGAATGGCAACTAGTTTTTAAAGCTCTCCATTGGAGAATACTGGGCTTGATGGAACACTAGAGTGATCTGGAAATGATACTGCCTATGTTTTATGATCTTATGGTCTAATGGTGTCAAAGTAAGGATAGATCGATTTAATTGTAAAGATAAGGGAAAATACAGGGACCCGTTCTCCCACTGCTTTCTAGAATGTGGCTA
Source organism: Ornithorhynchus anatinus (assembly GCF_004115215.2). Lineage (NCBI taxonomy): Eukaryota > Metazoa > Chordata > Mammalia > Monotremata > Ornithorhynchidae > Ornithorhynchus > Ornithorhynchus anatinus. The sequence goes on from NC_041745.1 coordinate 34,068,294, forward strand.
GTTTGCTGGGCAGGCATGTGTAAGGAGTGCCAAGGTTTCAGAAAAGACTCTGCAGATACAGGGAATGGGTTGGAAGTTGAAATTAAAAGATGTACTGGCTAAGCTTATAATTAATGAAAAGTTGTTTAGTTGGTTGAAAGATTCCTGGCAGGGAAGGTGTCTAACAGCTTTGTTATACTGTACTCTCCCAAGTGCCTACTACGGTACTCTGCACATAGTAAGCACTCAATAAATTTGATTGATTGATTATTGGGGTAGTCATTATGGGACATGAGGAACTCTGTAATCATCTGGGTAATAAATATCAAGAGGGACTAATATTCACTGACTCTGCAAGATTTCCCCGATTTAGGACAAAGGTTATTTTGGTTTTTGTTTTTCAAAAAAAACTTCATTAATTTTGCTTGCCTCTCAGTTCTTGAATATTTGTGCTTCTGTTTTTTAGAGATTTAGATTAAAGCCAGCATAGGAATACTATTTTAATCCACTGGGGAACTCTTCTCAACAGCTAAGGGGAAGTTTGGAAGTCTACACTCTGAGGGATCTTATTTTTGGGGGATTTACATTTGTGAGGTGTCTAGCCCAGTGCCCTGCACATGTAATAAAAATCGTTTGATAACTAAAAATGGGGGGAAAGCAATCCTTGTTTTCTAAATGATAATCTCTAGGGCCATAACAATTTATGAGCATTCACAAGTCAAGAAGTAAATAATGTTAACAACAGTACTTCCTCAGAGGAGTGAATATCAAATCTGATATAAAAGTGTCCAAATATTCATAAACACACGTGAATAATGGCTAGTTCTTCTACACTATTTTCTGGAAATATATGCATCCCTCTAGAAAAGCATATAGAATAGTCAGCAGTAATTTATGGACATTATTTTTCCCAGAACCTCCATGACTCCATGGTATTGAATTGATATAAGCATTTTGGGACCCACATTTACTCTTTCACTTCCCTAGAGTGGCATGTAGCTCACTGAATGAATTAATTCTCTTCCCAAGCACCGAATGTACAACCATTAAGTGAGTTGGATCCCTGGGGAGAATCTGCCTCATTGAGTTACTACTCTGCATTTGCTGTTTTGGAAGCAAAGACTAATACCCTTACTGACTTTACTGAGCAATTCCAATGTTCCTGGGCACTTGTGATGTTTGCTACAACAATCCTGTCAAAAGCAGCACCAACCAATATGAAGGACAAGGATAAGTATGTGTTCATTGCTCTTGATAGTAAAGTTGGTTGGTCCTAAGGTAGGCAAGTAACTTGTGAATATTTTGAGAAGCAACATGGCCTAGTGGAAAGAGCATGGACCTGGGAGTCAGAAGACCTGGGTTCTAATCCTGGCTCTGCCATTTGTTTGCTGTTTGACCCTGAACAATTAATTCATTTAACTTCTCTGTGCCTCAGTTTCCTTAACTGTAAAATGGGGGTCCAATACCCATTCTCCCTTCTACTTATGACTGTGAGCCCCATGTGGGACAGGGACTGTGACCAACCTAATTAACCTGTACCTACTCCAGAGCTTAGAAAGGTGTTTGACACATAGTAAGTGCTTAAGAAGTACCATAAAATAAAGTTTATCGTCCAAGCCAAGTACTGAGTGAAGGAATCAGGGTTGGTCCTCTGTTCAAAGTCCTCTGTTCAAATGCTTAAAATGGCATCTCCCTATAATTGGTTTGACTCCCAGTGGATTAAGCTTCCTCCTTTCTATTGCTATGACAAGTGAATGTTGTGGCATTTGTTGTCTCTTTCAAACAAATAATTCAAATCATAGGCTCTTCTTGTAACAGTACCCCCCCACCCCCAGCACTCCCTTATCTGGTGCCTACTGGATGACCAAAAGTAAACTTTCAGGGACCCTGACTGATTGCAAGCAGAATTTTGTAAATTAGCCATTGACTAAGGGATCTTTTTTTGTATCTTCATTATAGAAGGAAGTGGTTTTCCACGATCTTTAGATATTAAAGTGAATCATTAGGGAATTAGGCAGCCTCTTGAAAGCATATCATTTAAAAATTCTTCAGGACTTTTGAAACACTCATAATGAACATCTTAACTGTAAAGGTGACAAAACACTCGAACAGGATAGGAGGAGATATGGCATCTCCTCCACTGGAGATCTTGGGAAAAAATACAGAACAAAATAAAGAAAAGGAACTCATGCATCCTGGGTGTTCTAGGCATTCATCTGGTGACTGACAAATGACCTCCTGAAGTCCTCTCTAGTCTGTGATTCTAAAATGCAATATTCTGGTTGCTACAGTCACTCAGTCCTCACATTCCTATTGAGATGACTGTATTTTAGCAGAGAAAATAGGCCAAAAGTAAAATAAAAGTAATACTTCAGGCAAAATCCTGATTTTAAAATAAAGCACAATAGAAAAGCCAGAACACTATCATTACCGCCAACACTGCATAATACAAAACTGGATGAGCTGAATTCTATCTTCTACAACCAAACATTTAAACCCATTAGACCAAGACAGGAAAGTGAGAAACAAAAACACATCCCATGAAATTCATCACTAGAAGCCGTCACTCCGAACCACTCTCGGTGAGGATAATACAGCCCAGTTCTAACTTCAGAAAAGGATCATGGCTCCTCATTTTGTATTTCACAACAATCAGTCCACATTCTATCGAGTTGATTGCGGGGAGCAGCAATGACAGAAAATTGTAATGTCTTCGAGATGTAGCGGTAGAATAGCATCCTCTAGAAAAACGTATCTCTGAAACAATGGGGCAGATCTGTCATTAGCACACCTCATTAATTGCATCTCTCCCACTCTCCGGCTTATTTTGAATGCACTTGTGCCTTCTTAATATCTCTTTGGTGTAGCGAGATCATTTATCAAATTACCAAGGAATCAAAAGCAGAATCTCTGAATTACTTTTCTAGGAAAATTTATGTCGCTACGTAGGAACCTAATACAAACATTCTTCCCCCGCACCACCCCACACACACCCTACCCCCGCCAAGGGGCAGCTACGCTTATAACTGAAACAGATTTCATTTCCCAGTGAACAGTATAGGGGATAATCCAGAGCAAATGATGGTAGTTTCACAGATTTCTGCCAATCCAAGATGACTCCCTTCGTCGTCGAATTTCTTTCTCCCCTTGTAGACTAATAATAATGACAATGATGGTATTTGTTAAGCGCTTACTATGTGCCATGCACTGTTCTAAGCACTGGGGTAGATACAAGGTAATCAGGTTGTCCCACTTGGGGTTCACAGCCTTAATCCCCATTTTACAGATGAGGTAACTGAGGCCCAGAGAAGTGAAGTGACTTGCCCAAAGTCACACAGCTGACAAGTGGTGGAGCCAGGATTAGAACCCATGATCTCTGACTCCCAAGCCTGTGCACTCTTTCCACTAAGCCAAGCTGCTTCTAGTCGGCAGTTAGTGCATCTACCAATTTGGTTACATTGTACTCTCCCAAGGGCTTAGATCAGTGTTCTGCACACAGTAAGTGCTCAGTAAATACCGTATATCAATAGACTGATGGTGCTGCAAGTCCATAACCTTTGAAAATTAAAAGCCCAGTTAGTGCTTGACTTACAAGAGCAAAACCAGCTTATAGAGCACAGGTCTGTGTTGTTTGGCAAGTAGTCAATAAAACTGAACCTTATGACTTTCTCTCCTAAAGGTTCTAATCAAAACAATTTATTGCAGCCATGTAAACTCTGCTTTGCAGACTCTAGCTTTTGTCAGTATGCACTGAATAGCATTGGTAATAGCGGATGCCGGTTTGGATTGAGAGTCTCAGAGCTCCCCCATCTGTCTCATTGATGGTTGAATTTCCTCCTAGATCAATATAGCGTGTCGCCACAGTACCGAGATTTGTTTTTTCTGCTCCTATTCTACTAACCTTTACAATAGCAATTTCAATTTATCCAATCCTTCCCTTACCGCACAGTGTAACTTAGAGCCTTATGCAAAGAATCAAAACCTGACCGAGCTCGGCGTGAATGAGATACTGACTGGCGAGCACAGGGAACATAACTAAATAGTACAAGACAAAGCAAGAGGACGTGTCAGCTCATTTAAAATCCTGGACTTCCGTTATCAGATTGTAATATCTACCATGGCTACAAGGTAAGTCTATCATCTATAGATATACAGGATACTTAAAAATAATCAGGAAATGTGATTAAGTAAAAGCGGGTATTAGCACATTTTTTTTTTGATTTACATTAGACTCTTCTGGCTTCAGAAAAAAGGGGCAGGTGCTGTAATTTGATGCAGTTGTTTTAGTAAAATGAATCACTGGATCCTGGGTAGGAAAAGTGTTTTGCTTTGTTCTGTCCTGGCTCTCAGATGTGGAATAGAATAGAAGGAACTTCAATCTTCAGCCTCTTTCCTCTGCAGCTGACTTGCAGCTACTGTGATTCACTGACTCTCAGCAGCAATCTACCAATTGCTGTGTATCACTGCCCCTCTGTGGCTGGCCTAGAAAGGCCAAAACCCTTACCAAATGCCAAAAGTTCTCAGTGGACAACTAAATAGATCCTGTTGCCCGCTCCGTTTTCTTCAGCAGATGGCAGTGGGCTGACCTTCACTAGTGCCCTTTGGCTCACTAAGGACACTTGGGCCTATTAGCTGGTGGGCAGCCAAGTGGCATTACATACAGCAGCAGACTCTTTGCAGCCAAGCCAGGAAAACTGAATGCTTTTCTTGCTCCCAAACAAAATGGTCGACATAGGGAGCCATTGCCAGGTTGCAAAATGGCTTCTGAATTCAGGTCGGTCTTATGGGGTTTGTTCTGAGTTGCCCTTGCTCCACTGGAGGGTATATTCCTATGCAACATGGAACCAAGTTTGAGAACTTCGATGAGAGGTTTGGATGGTGCTCCAGAAAACTACTTTCTTGGTACCTTGGTTTCCCTGAAGCTCTGCTTAAAAAGAGTCCCCCCTCCCCATCTGGAAGCCCGCTACTGCCGACTCCAGCATTCTTCAGTCAGGCAGTATCATTTCATGTAGGGCTTCATCATATCTTCCAATTTTTTCTTCTGCTTGTGGACACCCCCACTTCAGCTCATCCTACAGAAGCTTCTTTCAGAGGCCCTGCCTTAAAATGTGGTTCACAATTAGCCTTGTTTTATTACTCTTAGACTTACAACTTGCAGGGGCCTTGTGGCCTGAGATCCATCTTTTCAGGATGGTTCCTAAAGGGTGCTGATGAAATTGCAGCTGGATCCAGATGGGATGACTTTAGGTGTCTCTGCCCTTAAGGATGTTCGGATGGTGAACTGTCCCACAGGTCTTCAATTTGGACTAAAACTTGCAACCACACTGAAGCCATTTACCAGAGGACATAATGGCCTTCTTGATCCTCACTGCTTCTTTCCCTATGACTATGTCAGCCAAGAACGTGCCCCTGAGGTAATAATTCATAGCTTTGGAATACACGTTAAACCAAAACCTTACCTAGATGTTCTCATTCCATTTACAGCCAATGAAGAAACTAAATCACAAAGAGGCTCAGTGACTCGCCAAGGTCAAAGAGAGGAGGCACTCTCATCCCAAAGGGAAGGGGTTTAATTGGATCCAGGGAAATCTGGGATTGTAGGAACAATAGGACAAAAGACGGATGAACGTAAAATGCCATATGTTTCAATGTGTACCCCTCAGGTAGTTGATGGGGCTGGTTCTAAATTACTTACCAAGTTGGCTGTCAGTAAGCCTCCTTCTGATGGATTGGCTCACATTTACACAAAGGTTATATCTTTATGGGATTGGAACATTTTTCGAAAAGTATTTTCCTGTGGAAAATTCCTTTCTTTCCCCATATCAGCATAGGACAAACCTAATTTTTAGAATCCTACTCGCTTGAGCTGAGAATGTGCTGAACCCAATACAAGTAAATGTGCTTTAATCCCAACCTCAGCTACTGTTTCTCCTTTCTTTTCCCAGACCACCCCAGCTTTTTCAACTAAGGCCAAACCGGTGTTCTCAGAGTTTTGACCTTCTTGTAAGGGACTCTCACAACCTTCCCCTAACCTCAAATCAGCACTTCACCAAACTTAGAAAAAAGCACATTCCTTCTTTTTCACTGATTTTCAGGACTAAAAGAGATGTGTGGGGCTTGTACTGCTCTTGGTTTAATCTGCAATTTTCTGTTGTCACCACATTACTTTATAAAGGCTCAGAAACCCCAGTTTCTGCAACACTCTCGGAATTTTCCCGAAGTCCTCCTTGGGCTCCTGACGTCCCATTTGACAATCCCTGGACTAAGAGAAAACAAGTATGTGTCTGCAGTAAGCACACTTACAAAATCTCAACCAACAAATATTACCCCATGAAACAAGCAAAATAGAAAGGCTAGACAGAGCACACTTAATTCCTTAAGGTTCTACACCCACTGCTCAATACGTACTGTTGATTGACAGACTCATTAGGCTCAATTCCCATTAGGCATGCTTTGATTTCTTTTAGTCCCTCTACCCGAGAGCCACCATAGATTTCCTTAGCAGATTGGATTTTAACAGAAATGCACTCATTCTGCACAGGGTAGTTTTTACTTTCCAACATGAATGACATCCGTTGTTCTGCCTCTTTATCATATTCCTAATATAGTCTCCCAAAACCGAGGAATCATTAGACTGTAAGTTCCCCGAAGACAGAGACCATGTCTTTTGTAGTTGTACCCTGCCATACATGTAGGAAGGGATTCTGCCCCAAGTAGTCACTGAAAAACTAAAATGAATAAATGAACTAGGTCAGTCCAATATGCTTAACTTAATTTCATACAATCTACAACACATGATAAAGGCTTAGGGATTATGGAGACAAATCAATCAATAGTAGCAGCATGGCCTACTGGACAGAACACAGGTCTGGAAACAGAGGACTGGGTTCCAGTCCTGGCTCTGCCAACTGCTGTGTAATCTTGGGCAAGTCACTTAACTTCTCTGTGCCTCACTTCTCTTCTCCCTCCTACTTTAACTATAAGCCCCATCCAACATAATTAACTTTTATCTACCCCAGAGCTTTGAACAGTAATATGTTAAGTGCTTAACAAATACCATAAAAAATAGTATTGTGCTCCTGCTCTGTTTGGAGCACTGTAGTAGATGCTTAGGAGAGTACCAAAGAACTGAAAGATAGGGTCCCTCCCTCTCAGGGGCTCACAATACAATGGAGTTATTTTATTACATTGGTCTGCAACCTTATTCTGTTTTTAGAATGATAACTCCCAGAATAGCCCAAGCTATGGTTAGAAAGAAAGGCATTTTTTTTCTTTAAATTAACTTTGAAAAGCTTGTAGTAGTACAATTCAACCTTCAGATTCTCAGTGAAGTAAATTCTCCTACTGTATCAATCTTTTCAGCTCTTTGGGAAGTTGCATTAACTCTTTAAGAATTGCAGACCAAGATAGCCTTTATCATGTTTACCAAATATCCCAATTCTTTATTTATTAATTAAAATATTATATTATGCATTTATATTAATATGTCTCCCCCTCTAGAGTGTAACCTCATTGTGGGCAGGATATGTCTGTTTATTATATTGTACTTACCCAAGTTCTCTGCACACAGTAAGCACCCAATAAATGGTTGACTGACATTATATTATTATGTTTATTTATTTTATTCATTCAATCACATTTATCGAGCATTTACTGTGTGCAGATGACTGCACTAAGTGGTTGGGAAGTACAATTCAGCAACAGAGACAATTAATGATACTGAATCATGTTAGCAGCCTCCAACATACATGGCAGAGAAGCCAGGATGTCTCAAATGATCTCCAGTGTCCTTTCCAAGATAGAGCTCATCTCAGCACCCTATTTTGACCTACACTGCTTTGCCGACTAGTTGAAGAAGACCCTTATTCTAAAAGAAAAACTTCTGGGGGGGTGTGTTTAAGGAGGAGGAGGAGGAGGAGAAGGAAGAGAGACAGAGAGAGAGAATGCTTAGTAAAAGAAGAAGGAAGGAGATATTTCTGACCATTTCAGGAGAGAAATTCTAACAAAATGGGCACATCAAATATGCATATGATTTTAATAATTTAACCTCAAAGGATGAAAATGAAAGAATGATTGAATGAATGGGAGAAGTAATTCACATCAGTTACCTTTAATAAAGATTATTCCATAAAATGAAATAATCTATCTTTTTTATTTCATGCAGGTGCAGAAATATAACTTGCAATAAATATACACCTGTTATAAGGAGGTTTCCAGAAATGTATTTGTCTTCTTAGTTTGTAATACTCATGTTTGTCCCAGGATTCTAAATGTGGAAAGATAGTGGCTCTAAGGGTCATTTTCCACTTTAATTATCATTATAGAAAATAGTATTTTAAATAGTAAGACTACCAAGCTAAGAAAGGCAAAAGGTTTTACAAATCCAAAATCCACATGTGTACTAAAGCACCATGTTACAATAACACACTGCACTTCAGGTAATTACAACTCTAATTAATTACCCTAATAGTCCCCCCTGAAATTGACTATTACAGATACAATCATTCAATCAATTATATTTGAGTGCTTATCGTGTGCAGATGACTCTTACCTCATCTGCAAAATGGGGATTAAGACTGTAAATCCCATGTGGGACAGAGCCTGTGTCCAACCTAATTAGCTTGTATCCCAGTGCTTAGAACAGTGCTTGACACATAGGAAGTGCTTAGTAAATACCATCATCATTATTATTAAGCTCTTGGGGAGAGTATAATATAACAATATAGCAGAGTTGATAGACATGTTGCCTGCTCACCGTGAGTTTACAGAATAGAGGAATAATTATGCTATTTGTTAAGCACTGCTCTTGGTAGGATTATGATATCTGGATAATCTCAGAACACTTCTGGCCCTAGTGCTTCCTCTTTACTCCCCAGCCCTTGATTTTCCATTTTTTTTTTCGTTCTGTTGTATTTATTAAGCATTTATTATGAGTAAGCACTGTATTTATCCCCTCCTCAAAAATCTTCCAGTGATTGCTTTGCAATCTTCATATCAAGCAAAAACTCCTCACTATTGGCTTCAAAGCTCTCCATCACCTTACCTCCTCTTACCTCACCTCCCTTCTCTCCTTCTACAGCCCAGCCCACATGCTCCGCTCCTCTGCCGCTAACCTCCTCACTGGGCCTCATTCTCTTCTGTTCCATCATCCTACCTCTGGCCTGGAATGCCCTCCCTCCTCACATCTGCCAAACTAGCATACTTCCCCCCTTCAAAGCCCTACTGAAAGCTCACCTCCTCCAGGAGGTCTTCCCAGACTGAGCTCCCCTTTTCCTCTGCTCTTCCTCCCCTCCCTATCGCCCCAACTCCCTCCCTCTGCTCTACCCCCTCCCTGCCCACAGCACTTGTGCATATATGTGCATATTTTATTCTATTTATTTTATTAATGATGTGTATATATCTATAATTCTATTTATTTATATTGATGCTATTGTTGCCTATTTGTTTTATTTTATTGTCTCTCTCCTTTTCTAGACTTTGAGCCCATTGTTGGGTAGGGATTGTCTCTATCTGTTACCTAATTGTACTTTCCAAGCGCTCAGTAGCGTACTCTGCACACAGTAAGTGCTCAATAAATACGATTGAATGAATGAATGAATATATAGGATTGGGGTAGATATTAGATAATCTGATTCTCTGTCCAGGTAATACACTTAGGCAGCAGAACAGTCCAGGACAGTCCTGTGTAAATCAATTTTCTGTATTTACTGTATTTGTTAAGTGCTTACTATGTGCCAGACACCATTCTAAGCAATGGGGTAGATAAAAGGTAATCAGGTTGGACACGTGGGACTCACAGCTTAATCCCCATTCGCAGATGTGGGAACTGAGGCACAGAAAAGTTAAGTGACTTTCCCAAGGTCACACAACTGACAAGTAGTGGAACGGGGATTGGAGCCCAGGTCCGCTGGCTCCCAGGCCCATGCTCCTTCTCTTGTCTAAAACTGGCAGGTTCCACATGCAAAGTGAAGCAATTATTTGTACTATTCAGACATTGCTTAAAATTTGAATGTATTCTTCGCATATGTCTTCTCCCCTTTCGAAAATTCTTTGTTGGATGATAATAATTCTATCTGTTAAGCACTTGCTATGCAAAGTACTGCATTTAAAGCTTGGGTAGATTCAAGACAATCAGCTCAAACACAATCCCCGTCCCAATTAGGGGATCCCTGTCTAAGAGGAAGGGAGATCAGCTATTTATTCCCCATTTTACAGATGAGAAAACTGAGCTATAGAAAAGTTAAGCAACTCGGCCAGAGTCCCAGCAGAAGAAACTGGGATTAGTTCCCTGGTCTCCTGACTAGACCACCCTGCTTCTTTGGATCATCAATCCTCCGCAACGAGATAAAGATGGATGGAACATTAGTCACCTCTCCCCCTTAGGTGGTCAAAATCCACATTCAAATCTACATGAACAATAAACAAACCAAATGCTTATGCTTATGGAGTCTCCTGGCAAGAACAATGGCAAATCTCGGTCCTGAGACTTGAGGGATAAGAACCTGTGAGAAGGAATTGATTTTAGTTGTAGTGGTTTATATAGTGCTTACTCGCATTATCTCATCTCACCTAATAGTGATGTTCTAGACGGGACCTACTATTCAATGAGCAAATAAGCAAGCAGTAGTGTAGCACATCATGATATACATGTAAGCAGCTCACGTATGAGCACATCGGCACGTTATGAGATATCCTTTCACTGACTCCTGGTCCCTGATGAAATAGAGTGTTGACTTTGATTTCATCTGCAAATCCAGTCGAAGTTAGGAGCTAGATTGAGCACTAGGGTAGAAAAACAATCCATTCATTTGGGGATTTTCCTGATTTCCATACAAAACCACTGCTGTTATCTGTAGTTATAGTTTCCACCCCATCCGTCTCTGTGGATCGTACAGCTCTCATTAAGCAGTTAAGATGCAATCCCCAAGTTCAAGGATCACTTACTTTCCCCATTTCCCATTTCAAGCTCCCTGCATTTTAAGTCATGGAATTCACAAAAATAAGGCCTCGGAGTCGAATTATGACAGTTTCATTCAATCAGTATTTAGTTTAGCAAGCAGCAACTCTCCTAACCCTGATGGAATCAATGGCTGAACTCTCCTGAACTGCTTTACTACGTAAACCCATTGGAATATTCTCAAGCTATTAAAAATAAGGACTACAGTGCAGAATTGTTATGCAACACCTTCCTCTCCCCACACCTTTTTTTTTTAAATCTTTACAAAGCAGGAGTTGCTCAGACAGTAAGATCAGAAACTTGCTCCCTGCTTCTTGAATTAAAGAACATAGGTATGGAAATGAGGTTCCATGATGAACAAAAGTTGGTCTCATAATAAAATTACCTGCCCACAGTAAATTAGGAAACAGGTGCCTGCTGATATAGCCAGAAGGAACCAGAGTTGGGGGCGGATCAAGCTAGAGGTGACAACTGTCAGTCAGGTAAGCACGTGGGCAGGTCAATTCCCAATTGGATTCCAAGGCGGGAGAGTAATAGTAGTAACAATAATAATAATAATAGTGGTATTTGTTAAGCCTTGACATAGGGTACTTATTCAGATTCAGGGCTGTGTCCATCTCCCCACCCCCAGAAAACCTCCAATGGTTGTCCATTATCTCTGCATCAAACAGAAACTGCCCACCATCAGTGTTAAGGCACACGATCTGCTCCCCTCCTACCTCACCTCACTGATCTACTACAATCCAGCTTGCACACTTCATTTTTTTTTATGCCAACCTACTACTCTGCCTCAATTTCATCTCTTTTGGTATGGACCCCTTGCTTACACCCTTCCTAGTGTCTGAAACTTTCTCCCCCGTCACATCTCACAGACCACCACTTTAAAACCATGTCCCTTTCAGGAAGTCTTTTGTGACTAATCTCATCTTCCCACCTTATTCTGCCTCCCTGCAGCCTGCTTCAGCGATACATCTGGGTCCATATCTACTAAGCACTTTGATACCCATCCCACCCCCATTGTATGTAAGACCATATCCTTCCCAATCCATAATTTGTCTTAATTTTTGTCTCCCTCACCAAATTATAAACTCCTTGAGGACAGGGATCATAACTACCTCCTCTGCTGAACTCTTCCAAGTACTTCGTATTATGCTCTGTAAACCATAGGCCTCAAATACCACTGATTTGTCAGTTGATCTAGTAGAAAATTATTTTCTCATCTCAATTTGGAACAGAAATGATCCCTTCTCTCTGGTACAAAGTCTGCCAGAAAGGCCTCCATTCTTCTGTTCTTCAAAAGGTTTGGAGATCGAGCCAATTTTCCTATAATGTGTGTTTTCACTACATATTTTAGACAGAAATGCTTTAGGGAATCAGGAAGTGATCTTCTAACAATATGCATCTGTCTGGGTAGATTGTGACTTGTCACAAGGAAGTTTTGGGTTTCTTTCTGTAAGACCACAGCTCCTGCCAAGGCATTTGTGTTATAATGCATCTTTTCTATAATCTGAGGGCCTCCAAAAATGCAATCTTCCCATAGGCTTTGTGGGGTAACTGATTATCTATGTCTTCTATAAGGTTGCGTCTGGGCATCATTCCCCTGGGCATCAGGGGAAGCAGCGTGGCTCAGTGGGAAGAACCTGAGATTCGGAGTCAGGGGTCATGAGTTCGACTCCTGGCTCTGCCATTTGTCAGCTCTGTGACTGTGGGCAAGTCACTTCACTTCTCTGTGCCTCATCTGTAAAATGGGGATTAACCGTGAGCCTCACGTGGGACAACCTGATTACCCTGTATCTACTGCAGGGCTTAGAACAGTGCTCTGCACATAGTAAGTGCTTAACAAATACCAACATTATAATTATTATCACTCATTCCTAGGTGGAGAACACAGCCAATTTTTTAACACTCTGGGGCTCATCATTCCACCTGCATTAGGCACTTGATTTAATAATGCAACTCAAACTTTCAATTTTACTCTCTTAACAATGCATAGTATAGGACCCCAGCTTCCTCTCTCCTACCACTGGCAAACTAAGGTCAACTAAGAATTTCATTTTTGAATCTAAGGGTTGGGAGAATGGGCTTTTCTAAGAAGCGTACATTCCCACTGTGTGTGTGTGTGTGTGTCCCTCCAGATTCAACAAAACTCTAGCCTATAGGTTATGTATATTCACAACCTTGTCCAAGGCCTCTGGGGAAGGGTAAACGAGGCTGGAATTTTTCTAGGGGTCAAGCTAGGAATAGTGGCGACTGCTCCTTCTATCCATTGATTCTGGGTCCCCCCCCACCCCCTCACATGACCCGAAATCTGTCATGGTACCCTTCTAATGTAGGGTGTCTGGCTACATTGCCTTCATAATAATTATGGTATTTGTTAAGCGCTTATTTGTGCAGAGCACTGTTCTAAGCACTGGGGTAGATACAGGATAATCAGATTGTCCCATGTGGGGCTCACATTTTTTAATCCTCATTTTTGCAGATGAGGTAACTGAGCCACAGAGAAATTAAGTGACTTGCCCGAGGTCACACAGCAGACAAGTGGTGAAGCTGGGATTAGAACCCATGACCTCTGACTCCCAAGCCCAGGCTCTTTCCACTAAGCCACGCTGCTTCTCTGTGGGACACTTCAATCTAGAAATAAACCCTGGGTGAAATAAACCCTGCTATTGGTTTACTCCCCTCTCAGGGTCGCACCTGAAGAGTTTCCAGTCCTCTACCAGTTTTGGCTACGGGAGGGAGAGTCAAGTAGAGGCACAACCATTCCATTCCTAACTTGGGCAGTGGCTAGCGAGTGGCAGGCAATCTGCTACAAGTCAAATCTCACCCGTGCTGGGCAGCAGCGGCATGGGAGAGAGTCAAGGGCAGAGACTCGAGTTTACCACGCAGAAGGCAGCAATGGTAAACCACTTCCATACTTTTTACCAAGCAAACTCTATGGCTACACTACCAGAACGATTGCAGATGAAGCGCGGAGCGTTTGGGGAGAGATATGTCTGTGGTGTCACTACGGGCCAGAAATGACTCGACGGCATAAGACAAAACAAGTTGGTTTACTGGAAGGAGCATGATTCTGGGAATCAGAAGGCCCGGTTCTGTTACCATCGAGGCAACGTGAGCAAGGACTGCCCGTGCCCTTTGCCATACGCTGCATCTTTCTCTGTCCGCTCAGCTGCTGGCCTCCAACCCACCACGGAATGACGGCTGGCAGAGATGAAAGAGTGTGAATGGCCCTTTTCCAGGCGCTAGCAAGAAAATCAGTTCTGCTGCACAGGTTCTTTGTCCTGAAGTCACAAACCCGGGGCTCATTGGTTGTTCCTGGTGGGAGACCCCATCACTGGTCTAGCAGCTAAATTAGGGAAACAAGGCAATTCTAAATCGAAATATCTCTTTAAATCTGAAATATTCACTGCACAAATACCTTCCTTGCAGAGGATCACAAAAACCAAGTGCCAGAAGCAGGGTGGCCCAGTGGAAAGAGTATAGGCCTAGGACTCAGAGGACCCGGGTTCTAGTGCCGGCTTTCCCAGTTGCCTGCTGGATGACCTTGGACAAGTCACTTAAATTCTCGGTGTGTCACTTTCCTTATCTTTCAAATGGAGGTTCTGTTTCAAGTTTCAAAAGGAGATACCTGTTCTCTCTCCTACTTAGACTCTAGGTCCCCTATGGGACAACCAGCATTAGATCTGCCTACCATGTATCTACCCCAGCACTTAATACAGTGCTGGACACATATCCCAGCTAGACTACTGTGTCAGCCTTCTCTCTGATCTCCCTTCCTCCTCTCTCGCCCCACTCCAGTCTATTCTTCACTCCGCTGCCCGGCTCATCTTCCTGCAGAAACGCTCTGGGCATGTCACTCCCCACCTTAAAAACCTCCAGTGGTTGCCTATCAACCTCCACACAAAACAAAAACTTCTCACTCTAGGCTTCAAGGCTGTCCATCACCTTGCCCCTTCCTACCTCTCCTCCCTTCTCTCTTTCTACTGCCCACCCCGCACGCTCCGCTCCTCTGTCACTCACCTCCTCACCGTCCCCCTTTCTCGCCTATCCCGCTGTCGACCCCTGGGCCACGTCCTCCCGCGGTCCTGGAATGCCCTCCCTCTTCACCTCCGCCAAACTAATTCTCTTCCCCTCTTCAAATCCCTACTTAAAGCTCACCTCCTCCAAGAGCCCTTTCCAGACTGAGCTCCCCCCTTTTCCCTCTGCTCCCTCTACCCCGCCCTTCACTTCTCCACAGCTAAACCCTCTTCTCCCCTCTTTCCCGTCCCATCCCCTCAGCACTGTACTCGTCCGCTCAACTGTATATATCTTCATCACCCTATTTATTTTGTTTAATGAGATGTACATCACCCTGATTCTATTTATTTTCTATTGTTTTAATGAGATGTTCTTCCCCTTGACTCTGTTTATTGCCATTGTTCTTGTCTGTCTGTCTCCCCCGATTAGACTGTAAGCCCGTCAAAGGGCAGGGACTGTCTCTACCTGTTGCCGATGTGTACATTCCAAGTGCTTAGTACAGTTCTCTGCACATAGTAAGTGCTCAATAAATACTATTGAATGAATGAATGAATGAATAATGAGTGTTGAACAAATGCCTTATTATTGATTTAAATCTCTGCTGAAGTGGCAATATACAGGTTGTCAATGATTCCCATCTAAAGAATTCAGAGTATTTACAGCAATACTAAAATAGTCTATATTTTACTATATCTATAGATATAGTCTATATATACTAGACTATAAAATTCCTTGAGGACAGAAATCATAATAATAATTGTACTTAAGTGTTTTCTATGTACCAAGCACTGTTCTAAGCACTGGGGTAGAAACAAGTTAATCAGGTTGGACACAGTCCCTTTCCCTCATAGGGCTCACACTCTTCTCTCCATTTTACAGATGAGGTAACTGAGGCACAGAGAAGTTGTGACTTTACCCAAGGTCACACAGCGGACAAGTGGCAGAGCTGGGATTAGAACCCAGGTCCTTCTGACTCACAGACCCATGCGCTAATCCACTGTCATGCTGCTTCTCTACCAACCCTACTGTATTATACTCTCCCAGATGCTTATTACAGTGCTCTGCACACAATAAGTGCTCAGTAAATACCATTGATAATCAAACCTTGTGGGGGGATTTTAATGGTATTTGTTAAGCGCTTACTATGTGCTAAACAGTTCTAATCACAAGTTAATCAGGTTGGACACGTGGGGCTCACATTCTTAATCCCCATTTTATAAATGAGGTCACTGAGGCCTAGAGAAAGTCAGTGATTTGCCCAAGGTCACACATCTGATGTATGGCGGAGCTGGGATTAAAACCCAGGTCCTTCCAAATCCCTGGACTGTGCTCTATCCATTAAGCCACTCTGCTTCTGAGAAGACAGATTGGGAGTCAGCATCAGGAGCCACCGTTTTATCAGACTATCTTTCTGTGTGTTCTGCAGGCAGTGGATTGACAGATTGTCCAGTGACCATTGGTCTTCTCACCCTTCCAACCTGCCATCAGACTCACCTTTTCTGAATTGGTTTATGCTTCTTTACCTTAATTCGCTTCTCACAACCTTAGGGACACCAGCAGTTTTCCCTAAATTCATGGGGTCCTATCAGAATCTCTGGGCACCTGCAACCTAACATCACATTTCTAAATACTGCAATGTAACAGGATGGACATTCTGCCTTTTTTTTTTTTAACAAATACAGTGGAAGTATGGGTAAAGCTGAGGGAAAAGGGATCTAGAGTTTCCTCAGAGCCTGCTTTTGCCAGACAGATGTATTTTGCATAATATCGCAATTAACCACGGAATATCCTTACTTTTTTTTTTTAGAGGAAAGTAATTTCTCCAATATTAATGTTAATGAGGTTGATGAAGCTCACGTTATCACTCTGCAAACATCTGTTGGGGCATGACAAATTGGCAAAGGAATTGTGGAACAAAATTTTTGAAGTAATGTTCTTCACATTTCATAATGAAGAAACATGTACAATTAAAAAACGTGATGCAAAATGAAATACAATTAATGATATAATTAGCCCTATGCTACCCCTCTGTGGCTGAGGTGTGGGATAGAAACTAAGACAGAAGCAGATTGGCGTTCACTTTGGGGAGGGGGGAGAGAAAAATATATATTTCCCTTATTTAGGAGCAGAAGCTGACTTCACTCTTTAGAGGTATTACAGTGGCATTAACAGGATTATAACGTGTTTTAAGAGAAGCAAGATAGCCTACTGGAAAGAAAACAAGACTGGGAATTAGAGAACCTGGGTTCTAATCCCAACTCTGTCACTTGCCTGCTGTATGACAGTGGGTAGATCGCACATCTTCTCTGTACCTCAGTTTCCTCATCTGTGAGATGGGGATTCAACACCTGTTCTCTTCCCTACTTAGACTGTGAATCTGTGTGATTATCACATACAAATGGCTTAAATGCCACAGTTATGAGGAGAAGATTTTTGTTATGCAATGTCTTTCTCTTCCTGGTCCTGGGTATCTTTTGGCCTGGAGAATGTAGAAGATTCTCTAGTCATCAGAAGAATTAGCATATTCAACTTTAGCTACATACAGACCGAAAGACTCCCAGGGCCAATCCCAGATGATCCACTAAAAGGGGCCCAGAGTCTTGGGAAAGGGTAAAACGTGTAGAAAAACATCCATACTTTTATCTAAACAACCTGGTTCAAATTCAATAGGAAAAAAAATCAATTGATTAATAAACTACTGCATCTTGCACTTGGACAATCACAGCTTGACCCAGTGGATAAAGCACAAGAGTCAAAAGGACCTGGGTTCTAATCCTGACTCTGCCACGTGTCTGCTGTGTGATTTTGGGCAAGTTACTTAATTTCTCTGTGCCTCAGTTACCTCAACTGTAAAATGGGGATCAAAACAGTGAGCTCCAAGTGGGACATGGACTGTGTCCAACCTGATTATCTTGTATCTACCCCAGGGCTTAGTACAGGACCTTGTACATAGTAAGCACACAACAAATACTGTAAAAAAAAAAAAAAAGACAAGGCATGCTGCTCTTACAGGGTTATAGGAATGTCTATGCAGCCAGATGTTGCTGCATTAAAACACTGTAATATTGATCATACTAGAAATATCTCTAGGAAGGTGAGACCGGGTCAATGCTCTGGCGATCACTAAAATCTGTTCAATCCCTGGCTCACCCTTACACCTGGCAAGAGCTTCCATGTAACCCCTTATGACCCTAAAAATGCCCATCATGGCAGAGAGTTTGGGAGGTCCATGTGGGACAGAGACCAATTCCACTATTACTATTATTGTTCTCATTGTTATTTTTAAATTTCAACTTGTACAGCGGACATTTTGGTTAATATTATAATGTTATTTATGAAGTGCTCTCTATGCATAGATACTGTGGAACTTGTAGAGGTAAATTTAAGATAAGCAGATCAAACATAGGCACTGAGAATTTCAACCCAAGATGACGTTGACGTGCTAGATTTCAACCCATGTCTTTGTATAATCACTCTAAACAGCAGTTTTTGATAGCCTCTGTCCACACAGACTGGGTAAATTTAAGTGCCAGCCCCTGGACAGAACTTTTAAGGGCGGGTTGCCGTTGACCCACAGTGCAAGAAAGCTGATTGTGGAGACTAGTTCCAGAGCACAGAGAAAAGCCATGCAGGTTTTCCCTCTCTCCTCCCCCGGAATAAGATGGAGTCCACCTCACCCTATTGAAATCCAGTCACTGTTTCTGAGACTGCCTCTAGACTGCAGCTGACTGTGGGCAGGGAATGTGTCTACAAACTCTGTTATATTGTATTCTCCCATGTACTGAATGAAGTTCTCTACAGATAGTAAGTGCTCAGTCAATACAATCAATTGATTGACATTCTGTTCTTCCCAAAGCCTCCGTTGAAGAGAACAAGCTCTCTCCCATTCTACCAACTGCCACAGTCTCCCAATAATCTCCTGCCACGTCACAGCACTGGAGACCGTATTTCTTCCAACCCAATGCAAGAATGATATCCCGATGTTGCTCAAGTCAATTATCAATTCACATTCCACTCACACACCCCGTTAGTGTTTGAACAGGTGTTTTTGAGAAGTGATGTGCTTTTCCTATGTACACTGCATGTTGATTCAATCATCACCTGGTCAATGATCAATTTGTTTTACCCAGCTGACATTCTGAATATTTAAATGGACTATTTAAATGCATCACAGGCTGTGTTATCTACAAGCTCCTTCTCCAGATCTGCCTTGGGTATGTCTTCCTCCATGCAGGATACTAAACTTCCAATCCTGAGAAAAACAGGGTATTTTCAAAGAACCAACAGGGAATTGAACAGATGACTGTAGCCAATAAGGAAAAAATAAAGTAACCTGATGGAGTTAGAAAATGCATAATGACATAAAATTTTGAAAGTCAAATACAAGATCGGTTACAAGGTAAAGCATATTGGAGACAGAAAGTATGGCAGGTTGGCAAGAAAGAGGAAAAAAATTGCAGGCACTGACCATCAATCCCCTCCAACTCAGTCCCAGTGGGACAATTTCATCCCATATTCCACTCGATTTGCTTAATATCACTCGACACAAGATCTTAAGCGGGAAATAAATCAATGTGTCAGGACAGAGAGATCCCGCTACCATATAGCCCAGGAAGTTGATCTAATGCACCATCTGGATGGATCGTCCCACTGCTATTTGAAAAGACTTGCCCAGTCAGGCATCTTCCTCGATTGACACCTCCATCTCAAACTAAGGGTTCAAACCCGAGTTTTATTAAACCACAGAAAAAAAAAATTATCTCGAGTGCCCGAAAAGGGCATAAGAGAAGCAGTAAGATGTAGAATAGAAGAATGAGGCGCAAAGATTTCATTCTGCTGAGAGGTTGGCTTCGATGTTATCAAAGAGTGTGTGTGTGTGTGTGCGTGTGTTTGTCAGAGGTAGGTATGTGGATGAAGGAATTCAAATTAAAACAACCTCCACCAAATGTGAGAAAGTTTTCCTTATCTATCCTAATGGATATCTCTGCTCACTCAATCTATAATATTCATTATATGCCTACTGTAAATACCGTACGAGGTGCGCGGGAGAGTATATTAGAGTCAGTAAGCATCCTTCTTGCCTTCAAGGTGTTTATGATCTAAAAGTGGGTGACAGACACTACACATAGGAGGAAACAGCAGAGTATAAAGATATGGGATATGATATAGGAGGAGCTCCTTTCTCGTCCTAATAAAACCTCATATATAACACTGCTATTGTGAACACCCTTCTCCCTGAATGAACACATTCCTCTCTCAAGTCACTCAATCATATTTATTGAGCATTTCCTGTTTGCAGGGCACTGTACTAAGTCCACCAAACCCCATTCATCCAATTTTCAGCACCTTCCTTAAAAAAACCCTTCTCCAGGAGGCATTCCCCAACTAAGCAATGTGGCTCAGTGAAAAGAGCACAGGCTTGGGAGTCAGTGGATGTGGGTTCTAATCCTGGCTCCGCCACTTGTCTACTGGGTGATCTTGGGCAAGCCACTTCACTTCTCTGTGCCTCAGTGTCCTCCTCTGTAAAATGGGGATTAAGACTGTGAGCCCCATGAGAGACAACCTGATTACCTTGTATCTAACCCAGTGGTAAGAACAGTGCTTGGCATATAGTAAGCACTTAACAAATACAATAATTATTATCATTGTCCCTGTCTCCTCAGTCATTTCAACCCATCAGCCATCCTCTCAACTCTGATGTGTTTTGGTTTAGACTACTGTGCTCAGTGGAAGGAGCGCTACTCTAGGAATCAGAAGTCTGTGTTATAACTGTGTAGCGTGAGCAAAGACTACACATGTGTTTACAGCGAGCTACACCCCAGACCACCTACTTACCCTTTGCACCTCTTGCCCCAGTGGGAATAAGACTGGCAGGATCAAGAGAGCGTGAGTGACTCTGTGCATGCCACTAATACTATTATCAATTCCTCCGTACAGGCTCCTGGTCCTCAAGTCTCTGGACTGAGGCTCACCCTTCCATACTGATAGATTGTAAGCTCACTGTGGGCAGGGTATGTGTCTGTTTATAATGAACTCTCCTAAGTGCTTAGTACAGTGCTCTGCACACAGTAAGTGCTCAGTAAATATGATTGAATGAATGATGGGAAATTACATCCATTCATAACATCAGCTCATTTAATCCTGTTTTTCCATGTGTTCATTTTTCACCCGTTTCACAGTTTTTATAAATTGTATCGGTGATTTTAATCTGGTTGTATCTTTAGTTTGGGTCTCTCAGCCACTAGACTGCTAGCTTCTTGTGGCAGGTGCTTTCAAACGCTTAGCATACAGGCTGCACTCTTTTAATACCTCTGACAAATATGATGATGGTAATGTGCCACTCTATAAATATTTTGACCGTGCTTTTAATAAACTCTTTGAAGAAAAAAGACCTCTAGAGTCAAAGCATTCTTTCATCATTTGATATCCAATGGTGCCAAAGTTTTGGAAATAAAATGAAATTAGAACTAAACACAGCATAGTTGTCTTTAGCAGTACATGTCCAGCTGAAAACATTTAGGGAGGAATAAACTGGAACCGTTAGCTCGGGGAAGCAGGATTTTCCTAATTCTACCAGAACCATTTCTAACCAATGAGAGTGTATAGCAAATTAGTTGCTTAAAAATAGTGTGTTTTGCTGTTGATCCCTAACTTGCCTTGATGACGCTGCTTGCCTCCACAGTCCCCTCCTTCCCACTTTCTGGATGTCCCTTCGACTTAGACTTTGAGCCCCATGTGGGACAAGGACTGTGTCCAACCAGATTATCTTGTATCTACCCCAGCATGTAGTACAGTAGTTGGCCCACAGTAAATGCTTAATGAACATCAAAATTATTATTGTTATAGCTATTTTGGAAAGCCTGTCAAGGGTAGTTAAATCTTAAGAGTGTGGCCTAGAGAAAAGAGTGCAGCCCTCAGAGTCAGAGGGTTCTAATCTCAGTTCGGCCACTTGTCTGCTGGGTGACCTTGGGCAAGTCTCAGTCTCATTCCAATTTAAGGAGAGATGCAAGCATTATTCCTCAGTTTTAAAGTTATGGCTGTTCAGAGTGAGAGACTGAAGTGCAAGCTTGAAAAAAGCAGTGTAGCATAGGAGAAAAGGAGGGGATCCTATAGGATGAACAGAGTACACATTGGAAAGGCGGATCCCATGAGAAACCAAGTCGTGGATGCTGAAACGCCATCTCCAGCTGAAATCACGTTTCCAGGACAGAGATGGGGGAATCTCGAGTGATGAGTGCTCAAAAAGTGAAGGTCAAGGCTCTCACTGCTTAATGAGCAATTCATGAATTGTTTAAGACACGTCGATGCCGGTTCTGCTCTTTTGACCTGGTTGTACCACACTTTCCTCAAATAAGAATAAAGCACTGAGAAGGGTTATTCTCACCCTCAGGACTCAAAGAAATACCTTGAAAAATCCAAATAAAATGGTTTCCCAGTGGGATTGGCCAGCAGCGCAATTTGAAAACTTGACGGTTCAGAATGACAGGTGTTTACGGGTCCACAGATTCTAAAGGACCTGCTTAAAAAAAACCCAAAGCAACGTTTGGTATATTTATGGATGAGCCTTAATATCCAGGATGCATTCGCAATTTTTTTCCAGGTATTTCTTCAAACTAAGGCTTAAATACTTAAGAAATTTCAAATCGTACAAAATAGCCCTTTGAAGTTGACTTTTGTACTGGCTTCAGAAAAACACAGGATGGGACATAAATAAAAACAACTCACTGAAGTAAGGTTTAAAATCTGACATTTCCAAACGGCAGGTTTCTTCTGTCCTCGGGGAGATAAACAAAACTATTGAAAACTCCATTAGGTATATTTATGGTACGGGCTTAATGTCTGGGGCGTAAGCTCCGGCTGCCAACTTTTAGATGAAGTAAAACAGGTTTTCGCGGGTTGCATTTTCATCTCCTTCTCATCAACATTCCAAAGATGTTGATCCTTTATATCTTTTAGACAGTGTAGGGGCAGCCTTCTTGAAGATTACTTTTTAGGAAGGATTTCATTCCCTGGAAAACAGTGTCTGGAGAATTCCCAAACACGATTCCTGTTCCATTCTGAAGTCATTTGTATTTATTTTGTGGGGGGAAAGTTATTTGTTCAGTTGCTCCCTGAGCTTCCACCAGGGAATGAAGTTTATGAGTTGGTAATAATTAATGATAATGGTATCTATTATATAATTACTATATACCAAGCACTGTGCTAAATGCAGGGATCAATATCAGATCAATCAATCAATGCTATTTATTGAGGGCTTACTGTGCGCAAAGTAATGTACTAAGTCGTTGTGACTGTACAATCATCACCATCATCATAATACTTGTAGTATTTGTTAATAATAATAATTGTGGTATTTGTTAAGCGCTTACTATGTGTCGGATACTGTACTAAGTGCAGATGTGCACTTGATATCTCCAGGGACCTAGAGCCAGCAAAACCTGGGACTGAAGAGGCCAAAGTCACCTCACCACCACCAAGGATGGAGCCTTCCGGGGATCACTAAAAGCCTGGAGCAGCCTCACCGCTCCTGCCTGACACCCCCGGAGGCCAATCCCAGTCCCAACCCAGGAGCTCAACAGAGGACCACCCATAACCTGCCTTCCAACACGTGGGCCACTGGCTAGCAATGTTCAGTTGTTCCCACTGCTAGGCACTTAGTCTTGTTTTCTGTGTGTCTATCTCTCCACCTCAAGACTGCTAGCCTTTTGAGGGACAGGGACCATGTTTGAAATCCTCATCTACCACAGTGCTTAGTACAGTGTGACTGTGGGCAAGTCACTTAACTTCTCTGTGCCTCAGTTACCTCATCTGTAAAATGGGCATTAAGATTGTGAGCCTCACATGGACAACCTGATGACCCTGTATCTACCCAAGCACTTAGAACAGTGCTCTGCACATAGTAAGCGCTTAACAAATACCAACATTATTATTATTATTGTTATTATTACAGTGGCTGCACAAAGTAAGCACTTAATGAATGCCATCATAGTAAGAATTATCTTTTGTGAGAAACAGGGCCACATTTTCTTGAGTCTGTATATATTGCTGGGTAGGGAGCAGTAAAGCTCACTTAGCCTGATAACTCTTGCACTCCGCTCTTCCAAGAGCTTAATTCAGTGCCCTGCATACAGTGAGCGCTCAAGAAATACCACTGAGTTATTAGTCATTGTGTTTCCTGGGGGTCAGATCCATTCCACGCTGGGACCATTTTCAGCCCTTCCCCCAGTGTGGATTTTAAAGAACAATCAACTGAGGGGATTTGCTGAGATGGTTTCCACTTCTGCAGAGCATTTTGGCCACGGTGAAATGGATGGAGGAGACATCTCTTCTGGCCGTATTTTTTTCAATCTATAAATTTAGTTGAATTCACTAAATGCATAAATCCTGTAAATGCGTGAAGCAGAAAAAGCCTCTAGTGACCCCTTTTCAGCTGAGAAATGCCTTCATCAGATTGAATGGAGACCTATTCAAGGATTAGAAAGCAATGTTTTATCCCACACTAGGGGTTGAGTAATAAAAATCGTTTTCAGAGCTAAGAGATTAGGAGAGAAAATAGATGGATAGCTAGAAATTCAGAAAGGCTCTGGAAAGTGTTTTGGAAACTAAAAGAAGTACATTAAAAATACATAGAGATACATGCATATATATTATATATATGCCCACGCAGACACTTACACATACACAAATGTAGATATGTATATATTCGATTCTCTCTCGCTCGTGAAGGCAGAATACAGGAAACATAATAATAATAATAATAATAATGATGATGGCATTTGCTAAGCACTTACTATATGCCAAGAACTGTTCTAAGCGCAGGGATAGATACAAGGTTATCAGGTTATCCCACGTGGAGCTCACATTCTTAATTCCCATTTTACAGATGAGGTAACTGAGGCAAAGAGACGTTAAGTGACTTGCCATGAAATGCCTAGGCCAATCAATCAATTGGCTGATGGTAATAATTGAGCATCTGTGCTCAGAACACTATACTAGGCATTTGGTGGTAAAATAAAAGTTAAAGACCCAGTCCAAACCTCAAAGAGTTTTGCAATCTAATGGTTATCCCCAACCTCATTTAATTGTGAATTCTGCCTCCTACCCATCATACTCATTCTGCAGGTTTAATGACAATGATAAAATGGACATCCTGGGATGATTCTTGCCACACAGAGCCAAGTTTGGCTACAGGACATGGAGAACTAGGGGAAATATTTAAAAGGTTTGGGTCAGTAGTGAATGATCTGGGCTTTCTAGTTAGGAGCCACTCAACTAAAAGAATTCTAAAATAAGCCCCTCGCTAGACTGTAAGCTCCTTGAGGGCTGGAATAGGGCCTAACAACACTACTGTATGGTACTCATCCAAGTGCTTAGGACAGTATTCAATACACAGCAAGTACTCAGTAAATGCCATTGATTCATTCCCATCTATCCATATTTATGACTGGTCTAACAGTTACAACCCTTTCTAACTTTTTTGGTTTTAGGGCTCATTGTGTTGAAATCTATTCTTAATACCCTTCAGGGTTTTTACGTATTACTTTGTATATCTACAAACCTTTGGACTACTATGTAATGTGTGTCATGTTTACCAATCGGAAGAACAAGCCTTATTTACTCTTGACAGAGACATAGCCACAAAGAGCCTTTTGGCCTGATTTCACTCAATGTGTCACAATCTACATCCGGCTTCTGTTACTTCTCTTCCTTTTTTCTGGCAAAACAGGGCCTTGCAATGGGTTTCAAGATTCTCAATCAATTAATTAGCTGCTTCTTTTCTTCTTTGTAAGCTACCCACCTCTCCCACTCCAGTGAAGTTCCAGCTACTCACCACCTTCTGAAGGGTTGCTCATATTTGACTATGGGATAGTCAACTTCCCTTCCTTGTTTTCATTCCACACCACTTTCCCTGCTGAAAATCTCTACCTTGTCCTTTCCCAGTTGAGCCCCACCTTGACCACAGGCTTTCTAGTCTTTCCAGTTTCCCCGGGACTTATAAACAACTCAGTATGGTTTTCTATTCTCTGAACAGTGAAGTTTATGTAGCTGGCTTGTGAACTTGTTTTTGGTTTCTTTGTTTTGGTCTAATCATAGGCTCACCCTTTGCACTTGTGCTTATTATGTGTCTCTCTCTCCACCAATAGAGAATAAGCTCCTTGAAGATGACGATCTTATTTCACTCTCCACTTGCAATTCATCACCACCCCACGGACCGGGCTCTACACTAAGGTGCTCTACAAATGTTATCGATAATGATACTCCACACAAGAGTTCCTGGTAAAGAGGATGGTCACATGTTCAGGACTCAAAAGTTAAGAAAGGACAAATTTCCAACTGCCCAAGGGAACCATGGCAAATATATTTATCACATTGCCAGGGGAGACCAGAGGAGAGCTACCGCTTCATCATCCTCTCTTTGCCAGAAATAAGCAAACACCTGGCAGGATGTTACAGGGGTTGTGGATGGAGACAGAAGCAGTTAAGATATCGGGAGCCATGGGAGATGAGATTGTGGAAAAGGTGGAAAACGATAGTGGCAGGAGCTGGTTGATTTAGGGAAAGGCAAATCCTAACTTTAAAAGAATTGAGCTAACAAAGAATGACATCCTTTTTTTACCTTTGTTCTTGAAGAACGCCGAATGCAACCAAGCATTTCAATCTGGTACAAAAATATCTTCATCCAATTGTGCAGAGGGTTAGTAGAGCTGACTTCCTAGCTCAATGAAACTCTTCCCAGATTATCTTTAAGCAGATTAACGTTTTGAGCAAGACACAATTAGAAGAAATTCTAGATGTCATTAAGTCTCTCCCTGAAGTGAAGCTGGAGGAACCTGACAACTTCCCTTCAGAGTTTCTTTTCTTTCTGAAAAGTTTTCACTGATAGTTTCTATTGTCACTTCCTAAAAGAATGGATTGAGGAAAACTCCTGAGTCATTTTTTATGATGCTAATATCATTTTGTCCTAAATATGAATATATGTGGCTTAGTATTTAATTTAGGGTCTATTAATCTTCTGAAACCAGGTTTTAAGTTGTTTGGTGATCTAGGTCAGCAGATTATACATTTGAATGCCTAAAAAAGACTTGGACTCTATGACTGGAGTGAACACTTAATACACTGCCCTGCACAGAGGAAGTGCTCAAATACCACTGATTGAGTTTAAATAGTAAAACCATTTGAAGAGTTTTCATATTTCCCAAGAAGCAACCCTCAGTGATTGATTATTCAGTAGGCATATTGGTTACTTCCAAGCGTGTCCAGAGTCACCCAATTCTCAGATGGTTTCCAACACAGCATAAGGTTCCAACTCAGCATAAGTACATTAGGTGAAAAACATTCACTAGAAGGGATAATAATAACGATGGTATTTAGGTGTACTAAGCACTGGGGTAAGATACTACATAATCTAATTGGAAACCATCCCTGTTTCATACAGGACTCACAGTCTGAGGGAAAGGGAGAATGTTATTTCATCCCCATTTTACAAACAAGGACCCAAAGCAACAGAGAAGTTAAATTACTAGTCCAAAGTCACAGAGCAAACATGATGGAGAGCTGGGATTTGAACCCAGGTCTCCTGACTTACAGTCTCATAGCCTTTCAACTAGACTACAATGTTTTCTAGGTCAATCATTCTACAGAAACTTAGATTTCTTTCTGGCTGTATCATTTTGGACAATCTTAAGAAAATTAGAGAAATTGATTTTTTTATGTGATAAACCACACCGATCTAGAGAATTAATATGACCGTAACATCCTTTTTCTTGAATGTGCAGAAAAATATTCACAAGCTTCATGCTAACTCTATTCATTTCCCTCCCAAATTACTCTAGCAAAGAGTCAAAGTCAATATTCGCAAATCCTTCCCTACCAAGTTTTTTTTTTTTTTATTGAATTTGAAAAACAAAGGTTTAATTTCACAATTTTAACTTCAGATGACCTTTTGGCCATTCTCAATGAAAGTCAAAGGTTTCAAGTCTGGAATGTGGAAATTCACAGATCAATTACAAGAGGCTAATTTTCTTACCCACCTCTGACTTAATGTAACAAGACTTAGGTGATTTAGGCTATTTTTGGAATCAGTGACATTTCTTGGTGCCTGGATGCCACTAAAACCTTTCACATTCCTTTCAGGTTTCTTTGTAGGCTTTTTTTTCAATTTCATAAAATAGAAAGTGGGTTTTTTTGGGGTGTTTTTTTTGTGGAAAACCTAGAGTCTTCATTTTAAAAGCAAGGCCTCACTTTGAAAACTTAATGTTGTGTTTTTTTTTCCTCTAGCACTTTACCACCCCTCTGTGGCTTAAACTAGAGCTGGTTGAATGGATCCTGTGTCCCTATCCATAAAATATCTTCCCTCTCTCGAGGCCTTCTGAAGAACTCAAGCAGACTAATAATGATGTTCCTCTTCCCTGCCACAGTCCTCCTTTCACCTCTCCATTCCAAGATTTTGAGTCCCTTTAGGGGCAGAGTCCATATCTAATTCCCACCCGTATATTAATTTCCAACACTATGTATAGTACTCTGTGCTTAATAAATAATATAACTCCTAATATTCTTTTAGTGCATGGTGGAGCATTGTTTTAAGCACTTGGGAGAGTACTACAGAATTCTTCTCTCCTTTCCCAGCTATGTGCCCCCTTCCTAACTTCCCAATCCTTCCTTCCGATGGGCTCAGTTACAAGGCTTAATTCATCTTCCCTCAGGGAGGGATGCTTAGGAATCCATCTCCTGGGGCCCTTTTTCCCCAAGTAGTTGGGCTAGTTGGAGTGACCACCACAGTGACCCTGTTCACAAGTTGCTCCCTTGACCTGTCCTCACTCAAATTCTCTTTATTCATTACAATTTCATGATTCCAAGACATAATTCCAATACAGTAATCTTAAATACATAAAAGATAAAGGAGGGCATTCTAGATTTCAAAGTGACAGTATTGTACAGTCAATTCAGCGGGAGAAATATAGCTAGTTCAATCAGTGATAATAATAATACCAAAACAACATCTGTGGTATTTGTTAAATGCTGAGTATATGAACAGCACTGTCCAAAGTGCTAGGGTATATACAATTTAAGCAGATCAAACATAATCCCTGTCCCACATGGAGGTTAAAGTCTAATAGGGAGGGAGAAGAGTTATTTAATCTTCATTTTATGGATGAAAAAACTGAGGCAGAGAGAAGTTAAGTGACTTTCCCAAGGAAAATGGTGAAACCAGGATTATAACCCAGGTCTTCTGACTCTCCGTCCTGTTCTCTTTCTCTTAAACCATACTACTTCTTCATAAACACTGTAAATTTCTGCACAATATAGTTTGGGATACCACAAATCTATCTTTTGGCCCAAATTGTCATCCTGCCACTTGGTGGGTCAGCCCAAACTGCTTTTATGTGTGTGGGTGAGAATTCAGTATTTTTGAGCATGTTATAGTATCATATACAATGCTCTGCACATAATAAGTTCCCAATAAATACAACTGATTGAAAGGCGAACTCTATGTGGGAGGGCCTAAACAACCCACACATTCTCCAGAGAAGACAATAATGCTAGGCAAAGTCCAGGGAAAATGTGGAAGTGGCAGACCAGCAGCTAGATGGGTAGAAACCATGACAACGATAATAGAAGAACTGTTAGTGAGGTTATGGATTATGGAAGAAGACAGGAAATTCTGGAGAAAATACGTCCATAGTGTCATTATGAATCGTAAATGATTCAAATGCACTTGATAATAATAGTAATAATAATAATAATAATTATAATTATAATAAAACATCCAGGTTGACTCTCTCTAGGTCCTCAAGTGACTGCTCAATGGTTCATTGCTTTATGTAAATCTGACCTCTCAACCCTACTACACTTTCCTAGAAGAGTGCTCTTGGGCACTTGGGAAAACCCTCTCCACTGGGCCTCTTTGAAGTAAAGAAGTCTGGCAGCTGACTAAACCCAGAGGCCTGGAATAATATTTGCTTCCAGATACTGTACCACAGGCATTTAGCAAGGCCAGGATGAGAAACATCCATGGGGAAATTAATGAATAGCATCTTGAATAAATATAATGCTCCACTCAGAAATATTTCAATTCAGATTACATCCCTAATATACTACTCTCAAGCCTGCCACTGGATGGTTTGAGGCTTTAAAGGAGGAGAACTATTAGAGAATGAGGGGATAATTCCTTCCCTTGGTAGATACGTAATGTTCCTTCAGGTGTAATAATAATAATATTTATAGTATACAAGTGCTTACTATGTGCCAAACACTGTTCTAAGCGCTGGGAT
Source organism: Ornithorhynchus anatinus (assembly GCF_004115215.2). NCBI lineage: Eukaryota > Metazoa > Chordata > Mammalia > Monotremata > Ornithorhynchidae > Ornithorhynchus > Ornithorhynchus anatinus. The sequence continues at coordinate 34,098,519 of NC_041745.1, forward strand.
AGATACAAGGTCATAAGGTTGTCCCACACGGGGCTCACAGTCTTCATCCACAAATTACAGATGAGGTAACTGAGGCCCAGAGAAGTTAAGTAACTTGCCCAAGGACACACAGCAGACAAGTGGCAGAACCTGAATTAGAACCCACGACCTCGACTCCTTGATTACCTATTCAATGATATGGTTTATAGATGTGCCTCCCCCCTCAATTTATGACATTCTCTTCCTAATTACCAACTAAAGTCTTAGACTTTAATATTAACACCACTTGAGAGTCCTAGAGAAATAGAGCATCAAAATGTAACCAAGTTCTTTTTTGTCATTTGTGAAGTGTCTACTATTTGCCGGGCACTGTATTAACCACTGGGGTAGACATAAGCTAATTAAATTTGATACAGTCTGAGTCCCAAATGGGGCTCACAGTGTTAATCCCCATTTTACAGATGAGAAAAATCACCATTTTACAGATGAGGCATAGAGAAATCAAGTTACTTGCCCAATATCACCCAGCAAATATGTGGTGATGTCAGAATTAGAACCCAAGTCTCTGACTCCCAGGTCCCTACTCTTTCCGCAAATTCTCCCTAAAATTCAGATTCCCTAAAGCAGAGCCCAATTCTGAAATGCAACATGAGGAAATTTTCCACTACAAAAAATCAGCTTCACGGGCAGCTTCTCGCACGGATGGTTCTTTAATCATTACTCTACATTTTGTTGACTGTAGGATAATGTAGGCCCAGCTGTACACACACAGATCTATTAATGGAAATCGTTGTTGTATTAAGGATGGCTTCTCTTTTCATTATTTGTTTTCAACTTAACATTTGATTTGGTAGTTTTGTTTTCTTGCTGTTATCGAAAGAATTTTAGTACCATTAGCTGCCGTTCTCCTACAAATGGCACCAGGGTGGGAGCTGTATCATTTGAATCTATAGCTATCTAAAGGTGATTGCCAAAAAGAAAATTATGGAAGGAATGTAAAATACATATCAGAAATGCAAACTGAGAATTTGTACAGAGAAATCAAGTCCCCAGCACAATATCAGTGGCAATGGAGGAAGGTTCAGACCCAATCTAGACACCCCGGTGATGTTATAGGCATTCTGGGCACACAGCATAATGTAATCAATCAACTGTGTTTATTGAGCACTGACTCTGTGCAGATCACTATAATTCAGTGCTTGGGCAAGCATGCTAGATTTTGGAGCCCCCAGTCCTGACCTCAAATCCAGAGGACGAGCTTTCCCATCTATTGGATGTGACACTGACATCGTATTTGCCATTTTTCAGGAGTCCAACAGCATCCACCTGAATCTAAAGTGTTTCTGTGAGGAAGCCAGTGACTCCCTCTCCCCAGTCCAGGGTCAGAGAGCCAAGACCGACAGCAGAGCCAGTGTTTTCCCTTCTCAGCCCCCGGTGGACTTGGACGCCACTTCCGAGTCCAAGGAGCCAGGGGCAGGAGCCCAGACGAGAGGGAGACTGCCCTCTCAAACATCAATCATGAAAGGCCTCCGATGCCATAGAAGCCTGACTGTCCACTATAAAAACCCCGTGAAAGGCTATTCTACTTTTGGCATCTCACTTTCTCCTCTAACTTCATCCACATCCTCCTATCCTCATCAGAAATCATATGAGAAATTAAGTCTGGTTCTAGTCACGGCTCCATCACTTGCCTGTTATGTGACCTTGAGTAAATCACTTACCTTCTCTGTGCCTCAGTTTCCTCACTTGTAAAATGGGGATTCAATACCTCTTCTCCCTCCCACATAGACTGTCAATCTGGGACAGGGACTGGGTACAACCTGATTATCTTACATCTACACCAGTGCTTAGCACATAGTAAGTACTTATCTAATACCACAACTGTTATTTTTAGTAATAGTAGTAATATTTTTAAGTCAGAGAACTTTAATTTCTCTGCTCTCTTCTCCCTAAGGCATATGAGCACATTTAATTGTAGTTTCCCATTCTGAGGCTCCAGCCTCTTTAATGACTAATGATTCCAAATCCAACCCCTAGTCTGCATAATTCATTCATTCAATCACATTTATTGAGCACTTACTGTGTACAGAGCACTGTACTAAGCACTTGGGAGAGTACAATAGAAAAATAAATAGACACATTCCCTGCCCACAATGAGCCTGTCCCGGAGCCAATGCATCTTTTCACACTGTTGGGTGTCTTGGGAGGAGATGAAGACGCTAAAACATAGGACGTCTGCGTGGCCTCACAAGTCTGCACCAATCTGCAGCAGAGATGATGTTTTGTGCTTTTTTTTGCACCTGGCCAAAACACTTTCCCACCCACATTCAGAAGAGCCTAGGCTGAATTTGAGAGGGAGAGAGGGTGGCCTTTGTTTACTCTGTTCCCCCCGATCCCTCCATCCCCCGGTCCTGGTGCTGGTAAAATAGGAGGCAACCACACTGCATTTATAAGCCCACACAAAATATCTAGGATGAAAATGTACTGCTGGTCACCTGCAACTTTACCCTCCCTGGCACTGAATGCCCAACTTTGAATCAAGTGGAGTTCATAGGGAATTTTTACTTAGGAAGGGCATTTGCATTTTCCAGGTTTTTGTGATCTTGCTGTGCTTCATTCTTTGTCATTTACAGATGTTGGGGATATCTGCTCAAGCAAAATAGCACATGAAGATAATAAACATAGTTTCAAGTGTTAAACTAGCTTGCTAAATGCTGGGGAAGGTACAAGATCATCAGAGTGGTTTGCCCAAGGTCACACAGCAGGCAAGGGGAGGAGCCAGGATTAGAACCCACGTTCTCTGACCCTCAAGCCTGTGCTCCTTCCACTAAGCCACGCTCCTTCTCAATAGTCTGTCAACGATACTCTGCTTACGGGAGGTCCTCTGGACAGTGTTCATCACTCAGAGCTAAATTCTGTTGATGTTGAGTATAACTTAAATGTCATTCAACACCTAGCAGTTTCTGCCTCCACTATTGCAAAAGGGCCATGGGTAATTTAAATACCTGTAACCCCAAATGAGGATTTACTCAGAACAATGAAAGATCACAACTACCCTCTCTTACTTAAAATGCCATGTTTATATGTTTAAATATCAAATAAACCACTTTGCCTTCTGTTAACTTCCTCACCACAGAATGCAGAACTTTGGCACAGTCTGTTATTTTGATCCCTTAAGAGGATACATTTGCCTCTCTTAAATGCTTTCACTAAAAAAAAAAAGGGTTTCCTCTGGGAACAAATATATTTCAGACACTTGTCTGGAAGCTACACATATCGAAGGAGAATTTATTGATTTTGCTTAAGAAACTGCTTGCATATAGTCCACTGTGGATAATATTTTAAAACTCCAGATTTGTCTTGCCTGAATCATGATGTCTACGAGAATAATGAAGAATCTCTTTAGAGAATTTACCCCATGGGGCAAGAGGCAGAACCATCCTGCTTAGGCCAGAAGTTATTAAAGATGCCCACCAGTGTTTAATCATAACCTGTGTCTCCAAACTCACTTTCCTGCTTTTTCGGAAGGTGGTGCTGAACGGTTGTGGACTTTCTGTTTGTTTTATGCCTTCCATCCAAAGGGAGATTTCTAATTCCTCTTGGGTATTGATTTTGATCCTTTCATAGATAATTTATTGTTAAAGGCTCTACAAAGTCCCAAGCTATGCCAGCACCCTGACATTTGTCATGTTTGTAATGATTAGTGCACCACTGTCCCCTCTCTTCTTCTCCTCCCATCCTCCTGTTTCTCCTTTCCCACTCCTTTCTCTCCCTGGCCCCAACCAGGCAATCCTCCCTTGCAACAGATAGGTCAGAAAGGTTACATTTTCAATATCCGAGCCACCTGAGATTATGTGGCTCTCCTGGTACATATTGATGCCGGATGAAACAAGGTTACCTCCCCATCTCTCAGGGTAAATCCTATTTTCCCGAGAGATTGCCAATTAGGGCCTCACTCAGTAATGGTGCTCTGTTTAGTATAAAATGGAAGATCAATTCAGAATCGAGCATATTCACCACCCAGTAAATATACCTTACCTTTCTCACTAAGTCATACTAATTGTCAGAAAAATTATAAATAGGTCAAAGCAGAGGTAATGCTTGTTAATTCCATCCTGCCTAATTCTAGAACTTCTCATGTAAGTAAACATCTTACTTCTCTAAACCAAAAAGAGGATTCAAGAGTAATAGTTCATGTGTAGATTCTCAAAGATCAGTTATCTAAATATATCATAAATATTATCATTTACAAAGAATACTGGGGAAATTGTATCAGAGCTGAACTCATCATGGGTTATCTTTCTAAAGATTTGATTTTTAGTGCCTCTAATGGATAGACAAGATCTCATAGTTATAATACTAATTCATAATTCAGGTGGTCAGGGTTGAAGGTGATGCCAGTAATGTTATCCTTGATGACCCAAAATTTTGTTTTATCATTTTGGATATCAAACTTAACATTTATCATAAATCAATTTTTAGCAATTTATTAATTTAATACATTTGAAAAAAAGATTTATATCTCAAAGAACATTTTTTATTCAAAAATGTTCTTTAAGATATATTTTGCTAAACATTCTTGTGGTGAAAAAAATGGGCATTACTCCCTACAAAGAATATATAGGAGCTCCAAACCTATGTATTCTTAAACCATGAAAACATAAAAAGATCTAAGATTGCTTTTTAAAATTGATCAGAAATGTATCCTGGTGTTTTTCTGAGACCCCCAAGAGTTTCTATCCAGACTTGGATTAGTCAGCCATTTTGTCCTCCAGGAAGCCACCGCTGTCACATAAGACAGCAGATAGATGGGAGACAATGTTGAAGACAGATCTGACTCGCCGGCAGCAAACCAAGAAGGGGCTACTCCCCTCTGGGCAAAATCTCCAAGAAGATCAGAATATCAATGGGCAGGATCAAAAATAGATTAACAGCATGGAACAAACCCATCTGTCAAGGAAGGATCTTTTTCAAACTGGTTAACAGTATGGCCGAGCACTGTGATTTTACACCTCTGCCTTCCCAGTTATACACACACTCGTAGCTAGAATCTAATCCTCAGTCACGTCATCTTTGAAAACAAAGGCTAACTATTAATATATGTGTTTGCAGACATGTATACATATATCCCTAATATCTTAGCCCTACCCTTTTCTCAATCACATGTTCTCTCCTTTTTCCTGAATATGATCCTGTCATTTAGGTCATTCCCTCCCTTGATCAATCTCTAAATCATATTTATCATTATTTTTATCATTATTATCAATACAAATAATAATTGTGGTATAAAGCACTTACTATGTGCCAAGCGCTGCTCTAAGTGCTGGGGTGGATACAAGCTAATCAGGTTGGACACAGTCCCTGCCCCCCACAGGGTTCACAGTCTTAATTCCCATTGTGCAGATGAGGTAATAAGGCACAAAGAAGTCAAGTATTTTGCCCAAAGTCACACAGCAGACATTTGGCAGAGCTGGAATTAGGACCCGTATCCTCTGACTCCCTGGCTGGTGGTCTTTCCACTAGACCCTGCTGCTTACTGAACACTTACTATGTGCAGAGTACTCTACTAAGCACTAAGGAGAGTACAATATAACAGTATAACAGACACATTCTCCGCCCACATCGAGCTTACAGTCTCCTTGATTTCCCAGTACAATCTTGGTGTTTTCACTAAGAAAAGAAAGGTTGACTAGCTGTGCTCATTCCTATCTGCATTTTAACTCAAACACTAAGGGGAGGGTGATTCTGCCAGCTTCTTTCCATCCCAAACACCTGTGCCTCACAGAGTCAGTTTGATTGTATTCCTCGCCTAGCCCTTGCCAGATTCTTACCTCTTTCATCACTGGGTGCCGAATTCTGCTATTTATTCTAGCAATTCCCTTCAGAGTCCCATCACTATAGAATTAGGGCCCATCAGCTAGGCTAGACGAATCACAGAGACTGCCAGCAGAAGAAATGACTATCTTTTCAGAATAGTGTCTAATCTCTGCAAGCTCAGAACTGGGGATGGACTTCTCCAAAGAGGAAATGCCAGAGAAAAGCTGCCAGAGGAGAAAAGCTCCTGCTGCATAAAAGAGACTTGGCAGCCACAGAGCGAGCCATATATATCCTTGACTGCCACTAAGCCAAAAAGTCAGGAGCAATTTCCTTGAAGGATTCATGATTAATTCTGTGCATTGTGCCTCTTGGTTGCAAGCTGAAATTGTTTCATGCTGGGGCTGGTCTGTTTCTGTTGATGTTATGTCGGGGGCTGCATAGACCAGAACCAGTATTCCCCTGTTCAACATGCCTTTTAGCCCACCATGGCTACTTGTTATAATATGCACATTTACGTAAATGTAATGGCAGGGATGATAATAGTAATTATTCACGGATGGCAAAAGGTCTGGGTGAATTAAGGTCACCCAATCTACTCATTGTATGTGCAATATATACACCAATTACCCATGGTAGTTAATTTATCCCTTAATGTGCATTAAAGTTAGTTAGGTTACATACACATGCTGTGGGGAGAGTAAAGCACTTTGGATTTGAAAGTCATTTGATTCAAAGACAGCTGAGTTAATTCTGTGGCTAGGGAGGAAGTATTGTTCTCATTAAAGTTTTCTACATTAAGCTTTCAAAAAGACATCATACATATAAATCTATACGTACGAATGAAAAATGCAACAGCATATTAATAGAAATGGCATTTGAAATTATAAATAGTACAATCCTTCTGCAGAATACAATACTGATGTCTTCACGAAAATTGCCAGAGGGCCAAATCACTGAGATAACAGAATGGTCCTGTTGGGCAAGGTTTCAAGGTGTCAGTAGTTCAAAGAACGGTCACTGGCTACCTGAATGATGCATTTATCAGAGGGTCTGGGCAGAGGTTCCTGACAAAGAGTCAACCCTTCTGCCCTGCTGTTTAGAAGAAGGAAATTCTCCCTCTTACAGGGGAAGAAAAGGTAGGTCTTTTGCCCATTTGGCAGACCCTTAATCATTTTACCGTGAGCATGTCATGAGCTCTCTGGGTGAGTAAATCCTGTTCGAATTTGGAAATAGTCTACTATTCAATCAATCAATCAATCAATCCTATTTATGGAGCACTTACTGTGTGCAGAGCACTGAACTAAGCACTTGGTAGAGTACAGCATAACAATATAAGGGACACATTCCCTGCCCACACTCAATGGGCTTATAGTCTAGAGGGGGAGATGGACATTAATATAAATAAATTATGGATATGTATGTGTAAGTGTTATGGGGCTAAGGGGGAGCATTTGGCGGCAGGGCGGGGTGGAGGATTATAAAAGGAGTAAGTCAGGGCAATGCAAATAAAAGTGGGAAAAGAGGAAATGAGACCATAGTCAAGGAAGACCTCGTGGAGGAGATGTGCCTTCAATGAGGCTTTGAAGCAGGGGAGAGTAATTGTCCATCGGATCTAAAAAGGAAAGGTGTTCCAGACCAGAGGCACGGTCGTGGGTGAGGGGGGTCGGTGGTGAGATGGACGAGATTGAGGTAAAGTGCCCTGAGAGGACAAAAGTGTGCAAGCCAGGTTGTAGTAGGAGAGTAGCGAGGTGAGATAGGAGGAGATCAGGTGATTAAGTGCTTTAAAGCTGATGGTAAGGAGTCTTTGTTTGATGTGGAGGTGGATGGGCAACCACTGAAGGTTTTTGAGGAGTGGGGATATATGGACTGAACGTTTCTGTAGAAAAGTGATTGGGCAGCAGTGTGAAGTATGTCCTGGAGTAGGGAGAGACAAGAGATGGGGAGGTCAGCAAGGAGGCTGATAGAGTAATCAAGGCAGGATAGGATAAGTGCAAGGGTTAACGTGGTTGCAGTTTGGATGGAGAGGAAAGGGCAGATTTTAGCAATGTTGGTTACTGTTACTCTTTTTTATTTCAGGACCTTCACCTGGTCATAAGATCAAAGTCCTCTCCTCCTCCAACACCCACTTTGAATCACTTCCTCAAAAATGTAACTGGTGACCAGAAACAGCCCTCTTGCATGGCCTAATGGAAAGAGCATGGGCTTAGTAGTCAGAAGACCTGGGTTCTCTGAAGACCTGGATTCTCTGACACTTGTCTGCCATGTGACCATAGTCAAGTTACTCAGTATCTCTGTTGTCCAGTTTCCTCAACTGTAAAATGGGGATTAAATGCCTGTTCTCCCTTTGACTCAGGCTGTGAGCCTGATGATAGGTAAGGACTGTGGCCAACCTGATTATGTTGTCTCTACCCTAGTGCTTCGTACAGTTCTAGGCAGGTAGGAAGTGTCGAACAAAATATCACTATTATTATATGGTGGCATAAATGATACATCCAAACCATTTCCCCTAATTTTGTGACATCCATAATTCCTGAGGATGTCTGCGATCACATCACTGGCTTTGTCCACACTGGTGTGGGCTAGGGGCTCAGGGCGGGTGTTGGGGGCAGGGGTGTAGAAGAGCCTCTAAATATATCTATTCACTTTGTCTCTGATGGAGTTATCTATTCCTGGATTGAAGGAAAGTTCATGTTAAAATGAGCAAAATGTCAAGCATCATCAATTAAAAAAACTGAAATACATGTCTGAAAAAAAATTCTCCTTTACATAGCTTGACTTCATCTATTAAGGCAGGGCTGAAGAGCTGTCACCAAATATGTCCTAGAAATCATTCAGCCTTCTAGCACTGAAGTGAGGATCACAGCTTCCCTGGGCAGGACAAGAGAGGAGAACGGATGTCCAATCTACTGTTGGAAGGTGAACAGAAAGGCCAACTTGCAAGCCCAGAGGCAGAATATACAATTAAAATATACAGGAAGCACCATCTCAAAGAATGCTGGGAGATTTCTGCCTCACACAGACCAACCATTGGGGAGGGATTAACTCTTTGAGCAAAAGTGAAGCAGCATGAACTAGTAGATAGAACACAGAAACGGGAGTCAGAAGGACCTGGGCTCTAATCCCAGCTCTGCCACTTGTCTTCTCTGTGCCCTAGGTAAGTCACTTCTCTGTGCCTCAGTTACCTCATCTGTGAAATGGAGATGAAGACTGTGAGCACCATGAAGGACAGGACCTGTGTCCAAATAGAACAGCTTGTACCTACCCCAGTGCCTGGCACAATCATTCATTCATTCAAACATATTTATTGAGTGCTTATTGAGTGCAGAGCACTGTGCTGAGCACTTAGTAAGCGCTTAATGAATACCTTTAAAAAAAAGAGGCTTCACAAAGACCAGGATACCAAAGGTAGGCTCAAAAACAGACAGGCCCTATACGGAGCAATTGCATTAGCTCATCAAGGAACTATTTGTGCGTGAGCACACAATGAGGAATAAATAGAATGCTGATCACTCACTGGCCTTTTCACACATACCCGCAGCGTGGGTTGGATCTCACCATCAACAGTGTCATCTTTAAAAATGAAAGCAGCTAATGATAGAAAGGAAGTTGAATTCCCCACTGAGCTGATTCATTACAAAGTGACTGTTGATCTCAAGCACCGTATGTGTGTCCATCAATGTATTAAGTGCTCTACCACACTTGAAGGTTTACTCAGTAATGCTGAGATTGCCACCCATATCCAATTTATATTGAGATCTCCTGGGTCCAAAAGCGAACAAACTCCAAATCCCTATGAATTTCAAGAATGCAACTGTTTCTTGAACAGTAATAACTTCAAAGCACAGCAAAAAGAGAAGCAGCATGAGTAAACAGCACGGGCCTGGGAGTGAGAGGACCTAGGTTCTCCTCCTGGCTCTGCAGTTGCCTGCTGGGTGACCATGAGCAAGTTACTGAACTTATCTATGCCTCAATTACTTCATCTGTAAAATGGGGATTAAATCCCTCTCCCTCAGACTTAGACTATGAGCCCAATGTTGGGATAGAGACTGTGTCCAATCTATCTTGAATGTACCCCAGCACCTAGAACTCTCCTTGACACAAAGTTAGGGCTTAACAAATAACACAAAGAAAGAAGAAAGAAGACTTTAGCCAGCTCCAGCAAAATATTGCAGTCTAAAACAGCATATTTCCATCAACTGGTAGACCTGAACATTTATGCATGTCTCACTATCACACCTCAAATAGGCTATTACTCTCAAAAGAGATATGAGATGACTCTTGCCTGATTTGGAAGAACCTGCTTTTTCCAAATCCATTCATTCATTGTTTAACATTAGCAAGATGATTTTGGGGGGTTACACCAAATGATTCCTGTTGCTTGGAATTCCCTCTTCAAAAGTGAGAAAGGATATTTGAAAAAACCATTGGGTTGTACCCCCAAAGACCCATCCTTATATTTAAGATATTTAAGGATGGAATGTTTCTATTCCCCATGTTTCCTTCTACATCCCTACCTTTCTCTGAGGTTACTCATTGCCAACACCATATCCATTTATGTATACACATTTTCAAGACTCTATCAATAATTTCAAGCTGTGGTAATGCATAGATATACCAATCGGTGGTAGGTATAGAGTGTTTGTGCCGTGTAAAACATTGTGCTAAGCCCTTGGGAGAATAAAATACAATAAAGTCGGTAGACACAATCCCTGCCCACAAGAAGCTGACAGTCTAGATGTGGAGACAGACATTAAGATGTTATGAATATGTACAAAAGTGATGTGGGGCTGAAAGTGAGATATATGTTTTTATAGATATCTATATCTTTATATCTATATAGATAGATAGATAGATATATCAAAGTGCTTAAGGGTTGTATAACCCAAGAGCCTAGGCAATGTAGAGGGAGTTCCAGGTCAGAAGGAGGACATGAACAAGAGGTGAGATGGGTAAGACCAAGAACTGTTGGTATACCAACCCAACTGTTATCAGGTTGGTGTAGTGAAGTGTGGACTGGAGAAAGGAGAGACAAGAGGCAGGAAAGTCAGTGAGGGGGGCTGTTGCTGCAGTCAAACGGGATATGATAAATGCTTGGATCAGCATGGTAGCAATTTGGATGGAGAGGAAGGGCAGATTCTAGAGATGCTTTTGAAGGTAGAAGCAGCAGGATTTGGCTCACATAGATAGATCCTTATCACTCACTGGTGATACACTATTGTGTATTTTTCACCGCAGAATCACAAAGCAATAAAGAGTGGACTAAGACATTTAAATTATTTTCCTGACAGAAATGAAATGATCTCCTTCAAAGAGATCTTTCCCTATTAATCTGCTCCTATGATACAAAAACCAAGTAGAATTTCTTCTTTATGTTTTTGCCAGGAATTAAAATGAAAACAACGATAAACTTTTGCTTAGTGTCTCCGTAAAGTATCAGCTGTTTGTGTCCAGATTGCTTAAAACGACATCCGCTTCACAGTCAATGGAATTCACTGAGAGCTGGCAGGTAATTTCAAAAGCTTCAACATTAGCACTATGTTTGAGTACGAAGCGACACAATAAACTGGCAGCTCTGAAAACAATAATCTCCTCTAAACTCCAATTAGGGAGTTGCCTGCCAAATCACACATCTTGATGAAGGGCTGAAGTCTCTTTTGTCTGTTTCCAGGTCCTCAAGCACAAAGGTCTTTCCATCATATGCCAAGATGCGGGGAGTTTGGTGCTGACAAAATCAAGGCAGCAAACTGGGAGGCGTTGATGATCTCTCCAGAAGTTGATGAGATACCAGATGGTTCAACAAATCTTGGTGATTGGAAACATGGGCCTTTTCATAAAGTTAGAGTGAACCCAGCAGAATGCCAAGAAAGAACGGTAAAAGTCAGTCCTAAACTTTTCTCTCCTTCCCTTACTTGACTGGGGTTCACTCTTTCTCAAAACTCTGAATCACATGGCTGTGGGGCCATAGAATGCTTCAATTATCCTTGGGCAGAAATGATCTTCATTATAGGTCATAGAGGGTAATTGGTAGCCAGTATTTTCTGATCCTAGTATTGCTCCACTTTACATTGCTCAGAAGAATTCACAATGATGGCAGTGCACACTGAGTAGAACAACTCCAAGTATCTTAGTTGACTTTGAGAACACTCAGCCATTTTCATTATGAGGTCAGTTCAGTGCCTCTGGCTGGCAAGAATTGTACTTTCCAAGTGCTTAGTACAATGCTCTGCACCCAGTAAGTGCTCAATAAATAAGATTGAATGAATAAATGAATGAAAGAATGAAGGCAATTGTTTGGGTCGGATTATGGTGCACTCAGTGTCATCATTAGATCTCAGGTTTGCATTGGAGCCTTGAAGATGTCTGGGTATCTCCTCTCTCTGGCCTATACTTCAGTCTACTACCTGGATTATTTTTTTAAAAAAAAGAAATGTTTGGCACACTTCTTCCCACTCACCGAAACCTCTAAAAGTTTCCCATCCATCTCCGCATTAAACTCTTCACAATCAGCTATAAAGAATCGGCTTGAATTAGCTTTCTTTTCCTTCTCCCTAGGCCTGGAACTCCCTCTCCCTTCATATCTCTGACAGCCCACCACTCTCCCCACCTACAAAACCCTGCAAAAATCACATCTCCTCCAAAAGACCATCCCTGGCTATTATTTCCCCTAATCTACCTTGCCCACTGTACTGAAAATGCACTTGGTTGTGTACCTCTTAAGCACTTTTTACCCCAGGTCCATAGCACTTAGGGATATAGCCTTGTATCCTACTATTTCACCTATCTGTAATTTATTTTAATGTCTGCCTCCTCTCCATCCACCCGTTGACTGAAAGCTTCTTATGGGTAGGGATCAAGTCTATCGACTCTATTGCATTGTACTTTCCCAAATGCTTAGTAAGTGCTCTGGACACAATAAACTCTTCTTTTTACGGTATTTGCAAAGTGTTCACTATGTGCCAAGCACCTCACTAAGAGCTAGGGTAGGTACAAGCTGATCAGGTTGGACACAGGCCACATCCTACACGGGGCTCATTGTCTTTTCCCCATTTTACTTATGAGGGAATTGAGGCACAAAGAAGTGAAGTGACTTACCCAAGGTCACGCAACAGACAAGTAGTGGAGCAGGGGTTAGAATCCAGGTCCTTCTGCCTCCCAGGCCCGTGTTCTATCCACTAGGCCACTCTGCTTCTCTAAAAATACCATTGACTGATTGACCTATCCTCACTCCTCTCCCACTACAATTTAGCCCGCACACATTGCTCTTCTAGCATCAGCCTACTTACTGAACTTCGATCTTGACTCTCTCACCATTGACCTGTTGCTCATGCCCTCCCCCTCCCCCTCATGACAAACCACCACTTTCCCCACCTTCAAAGCCCTCCTAAAATTCACATCTCCTCCAGGAATGCTTCCTTCATGAACCTCATTTCCCAAGCCTATTATCTCCCTCCCCTTACATCACCTCCAACTAGCCTCACCTCCCCATTCTACTCCCCCTTCTTTCTGTTACCCCTGTGTCCTTACCTAGGGGATACATCATTACCCTTTAAGCACTTTGATACCCTATTCCATAGCACTTATTCACATATCTCTATATTCTACCAATTCTGTTGTATTTAGTAATTTACAATTTAGTCATATAATTTAGTGTTGATAAGTGTTTAGTAATGATGAAGATGGTATTTGTTAAGCGCTTACTATGTGTCAAGCACTGTTCTAAGCGCTGGGGTAGATACGAGGTAATCAGGTTGTCCCACATGAGGCTTGAGGCTCACAATCCTAATCCCCATTTTGCAGATGAGATAACCGAGGCACAAAGAAGTTAAGTGACTTGCCCAAAGTCACACAGCTGACAAGTGGCGGAGCTGGGATTAGAACCCACAACTTCTGACTCCCAAACCCTTGCTCTTTCCACCAAGCCACACTGCCCTTCCACAGTAGCACTCTGCACATAGTAAGCATTAAAATATTACTGATTAATTTGTTCCTTTCCCTACCTGTACAATTTATTTTACTGTCTGTCTCCCCAACAAGACTGAAGCTCATGGGCAGGGAGAGCGTCTCCCAACTCTGTTGCACTCGCCCATGCTCTTACTCTAGTGTTCTGCATAGAGTAAATGCTCAGTAGATACTTTTTTACCCTCTCTTACCCTCCCAGTCATTGACTGATTGTGATTACAGGGAGGCCAGGGAGGGTAGATGGGCTTAATTGGAGAAAGAGTTAACAGGGTGGAAAATCTCAGTGAAAATGGAAGGATAGTAAGAGATGGATCTGTACCTTGGTGTACTGTGGGAGACTAACCACTTTCTAAAAGATTATTTCCATTTCAGTGTCCAATTTTCAGAGTGTACAAAATCATTGGTCAAGGCAAGAAAACTATCTTGTGGGGAGGAAAACAGTCACTTTACTCTTTTCTTTCCCAATGCATTTTAAACCAATCAAAAATAAAGCAGCTGGTTTCCCATAACCCTTGTATTTCTAGCAAATTGGAAGACTCTCTATTAGAGTGTAAAATCAGTCAGCACTTACACAAACGCTACTTCCACCTGCTTGGGAAAAGGCAATATAGTTTCTGTAAAGGGAAATCATGCCTCATTAATCTTTTCTTCTTTGAAAGACCTCGGTGGTGTGTTAGAATTCCCTGTTACTCTCTGGTATACATTACTGATCTTCTTTGGGGGCGTTATTATTCTCTGTGAAGAATCCGCAAACCGGATCACGATCACCTGCATCGCTGCTTGCGTCTACCCCTGAATGTGTGTCTCAGACATATCCAGTGATATTTTAGCCTATCGAGTTGGAAGAGTTTCCCAGTGAATCCAAAATGAATTGTGACTCCAGGTTCCAGACACATGCATCCACAAGTATAGGAGCAGACACGAGGTTGAAGGGGATCAGTCCAAAACCACTATAGACCCCTAGTGGAAGGAGCATGGCCTAGTGGATAGAGCACGGGCTTGGGAGTCAGAAGGAAGGTCAGAAGGACATGGGCTTTATTCCTAGCTCTGCCACTTGCCCGCTGGGTGACCTTGGGCAAATCACTTCCCTTCTCTGTACCTCAGTTGACTAATCTGTTAAATGGGAATTAAGACTTTAATCTCCCTGTGGGACAGTGACTGTTTGTCCAACCTGATTAGCTTCTATCTACCCCAGAACATAGAACAGTGCTTGACGCATAGTAAGCACTTAACAAATACCATCATCATTATCATCACCATTATTATCATCATTATTCTTAGTGATGGGAGGGATTTGGAGGCAGCAAAGTTGGATTTGCATCATAATTATAGAAACTCAGGTCCCCTGTATCAGACTATTGTGAGGTTTCGAGAGATATAGAATTGTATGTTTGGTATTGCTCTCTAAACTTCTAAGAAGCAATGTGACCTGGTGGAAAGAGAATGGGACTGGACATCAGAGGACCTGGGTCCTAATCCCAGTTTTGCCACATACCTGCAGTGTGACCTTAGGCAAATTGCTCAACTTTTCTGTGCCTCATTTTCCTCTTCAGTAAAAATGGGGATTCAATCCCCGTTCTCCCTTTTACTTAGACTGTGAGCCCATGCGGTGCCTGATTACCCTGTATTTATCCCAGTGCTTATTAGTAATTTGAAATGGTATGTTAAGTGCTCACTCTGTGTCAACCACTGTTCTAAGTACTGGGGTAGATACAAGGTAATTAGGTTGGACCCAGTCCCTGTCCCACATGGGGCTCACAGCATTAATCCCCATTTTACAGATGAAGAAGCTGAGGTCCAGGTAAGTGAAGTGATTTGCCCAGAGTCACATAGCAGACACATGGTGGAGCTGGGATTAGAACCCAGATCCTTCTGAGACCCAGGCCTCTGCTCTATCCACTTGGCAACACTATTTCTCTTTTTGGTACAGTGTTTAGCACATAGTAAGTGCTTAATTAATACAATTATTAGTATTATTATTCTACTGGCTTTAATTGCCATTCATGGGGTTCTCTTAGCAGAAAGAGTCTGGGTGGCCCTAGGAATGCGGACCACTAATGGTGCTACTTTCAGAACTGAATCTCGATTTCTACATTCCGGTGGTGTGTCCACAGGAGTGTTTCTAGCCCCCCCATTCCTATTTTAGTCTTGATTTAACTCAGGAAGCAGATGCATAATTTACATTTATTGGAGAAGTTCTGCTTTTAAAAGTGTCATTTTGAAGAACATTTTTAATCAATAGTTTATTAAAACAATATTCTGCCCGAATACTTTACTTTTGGCATTTTAATTTTTAATGCGACGTATATTAATGCATATTATAGTTCCCATTATTATAGAACATACTTAAGTACATCTTCTTTTACTAGCTAAGTTTACAATACATGTGTGACTGTATAGACTTATATGTGAACTCTCATTACTATTATTGATGCTTATTTTCAAGAGGACACTGAAATTTCATCCATGATTGTGGGTGGGACTTAAGAGATTGCTGTATAATTGATATTTGAGGCCTTTTAAGAATAGTTCCTATTCGCACTGATGCATTAGCTTCATTCAGGGCCTTCCTGTTTTCCAGCTAGCCTCTCTGGATCAATCAATCAACTGTATTTAATAATAATGGTATTTGTTAAGCGATTACTATGTGTCAAGCACTGTTCTAAGAGCTGGGGCAGAGAAAAGCTAATCAGGTTGAACTCAGTCTCACACTCTTAGTCCCCATTTTGCAGATGAGGTAACTGAGGCACAGAGAAATTAAGTGACTTGCTCAAGGTCACACAGCAAACAGGTAGTGGGGCTGGGATTAGAACCCAAGTCCTCTGACTTCCAGTCCCAAACTCTTCTCACTAGGCGATGCTGCTTCTCATTTGAGTCAAATAGCATAAGGTTACTAGCAAATAATAATAATAATGTTGGCATTTGTTAAGTGCTTACTATGTGCAGAGCACTGTTCTAAGCACTGGGGTAGATACAGGGTAATCAGGTTGTCCCACGTGAGGCTCCCAGATAATCCCCATTTTACAGATGAGGTAACTGAGGCACAGAGAAGTGAAGTGACTTGCCCACAGTGACACAGCTGAATAATAATGATGTTGGTACTTTTAAGCACTTACTATGTGCAGAGCACTGTTCTAAGCACTGGGGTAGATACAGGGTCATCAGGTCGCCCCACGTGAGGCTCACAAGCTTAATCCCCATTTTACAGATGAGGCAACTGAGGCACAGAGAAATGAAATGACTTGCCCACAGTCACACAGCTGAGAAGTGGCAGATCTGGAATTCGAACCCATGAGCTCTGACTCCCAAGCCAGAGACTCTCTTTCCACTGAGCCATGCTGCTTCTCAAAGCAGCTCAGTGACTTAGAAGGAAGGCAGTCCAGCTTCAGTAGGTGGGACCTGTGAAGAAAATAGAGGACAGCAGGCCTATTCTCTTTTGAGTGCTCACTGTGCTCAAAAATAAATGTTTGAAGTTAATAAATGTTTGGGAGAGTATGATATAACAGAGTTGGTAGTCACATCACATTCCCTGTCCCCAAGGATCAGCCTTGGATGAGAGAAGCAGCATGTCTTAGTGGAAAAAGCACGGTCTTGGGAGTCAGAGGTCATGGGTTCTAATCCCAGCTCTGCCACTTGTCTGCTGAGTGTCCTTGGGCAAGGTGCTTGACTTCTCTGTGCCTCAGTTCCCTCATCTGGAAAATGGGGATTAAGACTGTGAGCCCCACATGGGACAACCTGATTACCTTGTGTCTACCCCAGCGCTTAGAACAGTTCTTGGCACGTCATAAGCGCTTAACAAATACCGTTATGATTATTATATCACATTGCTTGGACTTGGTTTCAGGATGTAAATATATTAGGATTTGAGCATCCTCTTGGTGCAGTGCACTATACTGAGCACTTGAGAAATACAAAGTACACTTCTCATGCTTAAACAGAGGAATATGCTTATGTTCTTAGGGCTGGGGGAAGAATATATCTTCACATATATTTTGCCCTCCCAACTATCATAAGCTGTGAGCCCATTGTTGGGTAGGGATTGTCTCTATCTGTTCCCCCATTGTACTTTCCAAGTGCTTAGTACAGTGTTCTGCACACAGTAAGTGCTCAATTAATACGATTGAATGAATAAACCCTCTTTTAATGATTGTGACTGTTTTTAAACTGTAAGCTCGTTGTGGGGAGGGAATGTGTCTGTTTATTGCTGTATTGTATTCTTCCAAACGCTTAGTACAGTGCTTTGCACATAGTAGGGGCTCATTAAATACAACTGAATGAATGAATTGAAGCATTGGTTAAGTGCTTACTATGTGCTGAGCACCGTACTAAACCCTGGAGTAAATATGAGTTAATCAGGTCCCATATGGGGCTTATGGTCAATGTAGGAAGGATCATAGATATTGAATCCCCATTTTGCAGTTGAAGGAACTGAGGCACAGAGAAGTGAGATGACTTGCCCAAGGTTATACAGCAGACAAGTGGAGGAACCTGGATTAAAACCCAGGTCCTCTGACTCTCAGGCTCATGCTCTTTCCCTTAGGCCACATTGCTTCTTTTACTTCACTATTCGGCAGCAACTCTAGAAGCCTGCTATCCTCTATTCTCTTCACAGGTCCCACCTACTGAAGCTGGACTGCCATGAGCCTTGCTTCAAAGCCACTGAGCTGCTTTGTTGGTAACCTTATGCTGTTTGATGTCAAGTGCATTTTGCAGCTGGTGCTAGTGAAACTGCTCAAAAAAAAAAAGCTTGGTTTGTCTTCTGTAGTAGGATCAGATTTTTACAGTTTTAGAGATGACTAGATGCCACTCCACCTTTCAAAACCTGCTCTCGGGGGGTTGACGTCCCACTATCATAAATTCTCTCACTCTCCCAGAAGCCACGCTGGCTTTAGCAACTCCGTTTTCTACTTCTTTACCTATGTATGCATCATTGGATCATATAGTACCTAGGTAGCAGAATTTGGTTACCACCCTTAGTTTTATGCAGAGTCCTGGGCCAACGAGAGAGTCAACAGGAAAGTGTTAGGGAGCTGCCCAAGGAGGTGCTCTCCTGATGTTATGGTCTTCCATCTGGGGCCAGATACTAATAGCATCCACTCTGATTTTACTAACCAAACACAGAACATGACAAGCAGACCGTCTCTGGTATGTTCTGAAGGTCCCCCAAACTTTAGTTTTCGTTTTACTGTTTCACCTAAACTTCTTGGTTTATGATGTCCTTAACTAAGCTCACTCAGCTGGATTATTTCTGAAAATGCAAGCCCCTTTTTCTCTATTAGTCAAAAAGATACTGCAGCAACCTAGAGAAAACGTATTGCTTTCTCACCCTTTTAACGGCCAAAGGGAAGCGGTTGATGAAATCTTTTGCTTATAGAGTTCCCTAAAAGGTTTCTTTTAAATAAAATATCATCCAACTTTGGTGCTGGGCTCACCCACAAATTAGCATGATGCAAGAACTGGCCTAGATAAGCAAAGTACTGTTGGTTTTATTTGAAATCGTCTATGTTTTATTTAAGCATTTCAATGTGCTTGCCTCACCAGAGGCTGAAACTTGCAAAAAGCAAGCAGGAAGTTCCCTATTTCTCACTAACGTGCCTGCCCTAGGTCTCTAAAGTTGTATTGGGTGTTGTTACATACCAGAAACATTTTCTGCCTTGTCAGAATTTCATTTGAAAATCTCCTTTTGATCAATGACCAGCGGTCACTGGTGAACACGCTTGTTACCGTAGCAGAAAGAGTGTGCCGCCGATGATCAAAAGGGGGGTGGTCTCTGAAGAGCGCCGGGAAGTGTTGCCTAAACCTTGTTGATGCAAAGCTGAGGGAAGGGGCTTGACCTTGGCTTCCCTGAGTTAATCTCTGAAGTTGAGAGAGGGACTATAAAACAGAAAACTGACTCAAAGCAACAAAACCAGCAAGCACAGGGAAGATCCAGAATTCAGAGGAAAAGGAGGCACCTAGACTGTGAGCAAAATCCATCTCCTAATTTGCAAAGGCCCCAGAAATTAGAGCTAAACCACATTCTCAAACAGAACAATGCCAAATATCAAGATTTCATTGATAATGTAAATTAGAAGAAATATCAACAGGGGATACAAAGGTTGATATTTTCATTCATTCATTTTACTCATTCAATCGTATTTATTGAGTGCTTACTGTGTATTGAGTGCTTACTTGTGTGCAGAGCACTGTACTAAGCACTTGAAATGTGAAATTCGGGCAAACAGATAGAGACAATCTTTGCCCAACAACGGGCTCATTTAAAACCAAAGATATTTAGTGTCAAATGCAAAGTTTGATGGGATGATTTATAAAATCTACTTGTCATATGCTTAGACTAAGAGTTTTGCTGGAGACATTTGGGTTCTAGTCTTGGCTTTGCCCACTGGGTGAACTTAAGCTTGTCAAAACTTCTCTGTACCTCAGTTACCTCATCTGTAAAATGGGGTTAAGTACTAGTTCTCCCTCCCTTTTATACCATAAACCCAAAGTGGAACTGATTCTGTTTGCTCTGATTTTATCTACCCCAGCACTTGGCATAGAGTTAGCACTTAGCAAATATCACAATTAGTATAACCCCCACACCCTAAAAATTACATAGTGGATAGGGGGAGCAAGTGAAGAAACTGGTTATGAAAAACAATATGTTTTTACCATCTAAATTCTAAGAGGGAAACAGCTTGCCATCTCTATATGGGAAATGGCATAGTATTTATTCTAAGTAGAACAGAGGATATAAGAGATTCAGTCCATCTGGCAGGATGGCACAACTTGGTAGAGAGTTTAGCATTATACTGCAATCATTTGTTTTGATCTACAGATTGGTAAATAGTCACTGAAAAGGGAGTTCGATGATCCTAGAGGAGTTAGTAAATAAAACCTAGAGTGTCCCCATTTTAAAGGTTTGAAAGGAGGCAAGAAAAGATGATATTATCCCCGACCTGGGAAAGAACATACATTTTAGAGATGGAGAGGAAAGGATGCATCTGAGAAAAGTTACAAAAGGTATCAAAATTGGGTGATTGGTCACTTGATATTGATTTGCCAGATGATTTAGAATCCTTTAAAGAGATGTTGGGAATTATATGGAATGTGCTACCAAGAGCATTGTGTAGACTAGAAGTATCTGTGGGCTGAAGAGGAATTTGGATCAGTTCTTTAGCACTCCACTATGGCTCTGTCATGAAAGAAATGGCAAATCCTTTAACTGTTCGGGTGCATGTCTCAGTGGCAAGCCATTCCACTTTTCCTCTAAGCATCCGGCTTCCAAAGCCAGACTGGGACGGGCCATCCATCTGACATTTGGTTGGACATTTCTTCTGACAGTGGCCTTGCTGTTGGTTTGTCTTACAGAAGTGGAGGTGAGGGGAGAGATGAAATCGAAGAAATAAGTTCACGGTGGACTTGGAAAGTCCAAATCTGGGAGAAACATTGGGATTAAGACATTTTCTGAAAAGAAAAATGGGTGTGGAGAGGGGAATTAAAGCAGTTTTTTGACTTTTGTTATGGTTATCTTTGGTTGCAATTAAGATATGATAAAGCTCATGTGAGATAAAAGTCAGAATGGGTGAGAAATCACCCACTGAGATTTGACCAAGAGATATTTAAAGATAATAGGTTAAGCTAGGAGAATGTTGAATCTCTGAATCAATAAAAGGAACCTTTAGTCATTTGGGGATTCTCCAGTCAAAGGGCAGGGGATGCAACATGGTAATGATGGAACTTCCAGAGAACAACAGAGGAGTCACGGTCCTTCAGGACCGAGAAACTAGTGTGAAGGAATGGATTACAGTCATAGTGGCTTGCACAGCACCACTCACATCTCTCACCTTTGCTAGTTGTGTCCTTGTTGAGGTAAGAAGGCGGCAAGGAAAATTGTAAAGGGGGAGCTGAAGAAGTAATTGGAAAAACAGAGACTTAGGAACCAAGGTGAGACACCATATCTTGAAAGAGGAGCCAGTGATGACAAGCAAATATTGTATATAAAAATGGTGACAATGTGGTCATCCTACAGAAACCAGTCTGGTAGCAAAGAACTCCACAAAATATCTCTGATCAGTCAAATGATTTCAATACTATCCAAACAGAATGCTTCATCAGCTATCATACCATTTCAGTGCTATCCTAACAAAATGTTCCTGGAAGGCATCAACCTTGTTTAAACAATCCCTCTTAGGAACATCGCTGAATTTTTCTCATCCATTCCTACCTGTTATTTCTCAGAAGCAATTTGGAAGCACATAGAATCTTTTGAATTTCTGCCATAAAAATAACAGCCCCTGGAAAGAAAACACATAAATCATCCCCCCAGAAAAGTTTAGTAATCATGGACCAGAAAGCGGAAAAAAAAAATCAAAGATTAAATTCTGGCAAAAGACTGCTCCCTGCAACACGTCTTATAAGATCGACTTTTAAGTGGGCCCAACCTCATCACTTTATTCAGGTGGCAAACAAGACTTAAAAAAAATGCTTTGTTAATAGACCATCAATTTCCAGCATGTTAACAAGCTGTCTCAATATTAGTCTTCAGGGAAGAATAAAGAAAAAATTAATCAAAATCCTTCATTAGCCAAGTTGAGGAATTTGAATACTCTTTCATGACAAGTCCTAAGCTCAAAGTTATGTTGTGGTCAAACTCTACCTCTAATTATGGTGATAGCATTTGTCCTGACATATTTTGAGCTGGGGGATGGGGGGATGGCGGTCACGGTTTCAGCAGAAGTTCCCCTGTGGGGATTCATTTCAATTGCACAACATGAATAGGAAAGACAAGCAACTAGCATCATCTAAAAAATGTGTGTAATTAAGATTGACTAAACTCTCATAGGGAGGGGAGAGTGCCCCAAATATCAAATATCAAATCAAAGCCTAGGCTGGACAGTGAAGGAGAATTTAATGAGCGATCCATTGAGACTGTGAGTCCCACCTGGGACAGGGACTGTCCCCAATCTGATTATCTTTTATCTACCCCAGTGCCTAGTACAATTCATGGCACGTAGTAAGTGTACAAGTACAATAATTATTTACCTACCCCGCTTTGGGTAGCGCAGCTTTATTTTAGGTGGCAAAGCAGAATTTTTAGGAATTCTGAAGTGGGTCAGTTGGGAAATTCAGAATATTCTTCTTAATTGCCCTTAGTGGTTTCTTAGGACTGAAGGTTTTACAGGTCAGGGAAATGGTGGCTAAACTAGCCTACTGGAGGTTAAGCTCTCTGTGGGCAGAAAGCATGTCACTTCTTTATCCTGTATATCTTAAGCACTTAGTAAGGGTACTGCACTTATCATTGAATAATAGAATTACTTATGTTCTGATGGCCTTCTCTTCCCTCCTCAACTATACTTCCAGCACCCAGAACTTCCCAACCCAAATAAACTTGGAGCTGTCGGGATTCACTGCTCCTAACTCCCAATTTCTCCTACTCGTCACATGAATGATGCTCACCAAGCTGCTGTCACCCAACTGGTTGTCCACAATATATAGTAGAGAGCGTTTAAAAGATGTGTTAAAACCCACTGGATAATAATTATGGTATTTGCTAAGTGCTTAACTATATGCCAGGCACTGTACTAAGCGCTGGAGTGGATACAGACAGATACTACTGCCATGCTATTTCCTACTGAGAAACAGCATGGCCTAATGAAAAAAGCATGGGCCTGGGAGTCAGAGGATCTGGGTTCTAATCCCACCTCTGCCACTTGCCTGATGATGACCTTGGGCAAGTCACTTAACTTTACTTCATCTCAGGTCCCTCAACTGTAAAATGGGGATGCAATACCTGTTCTCCCTCCTACTTACAACGTGAGCCTCAGTTGGAACTTGATCTTGTACCTACCCCAGTGTTTAGTACAGTCCTTGGCACATAATAAACACTTGAATATGACAACTTTCCTTATTATTATCTTTCAGGTCTTTTTGTTTAGGCCATAATAACAATAATAATAACAGTACTTGTTAAGTGCTTATTATGTGCCTAGCACTGTTCTAAGCACTGGGGTAGATACAAGATGATCAGGTTGGACATAGTCCCTTTCTCACATAGGGCTCACAGTCTTAATCCCCAATTTACAGATGAGGGAACTGAAGCCCAGAGAAGTGAAGTGACTAGCCCAAGTTACACAGCAGACAAGTGGTGGAGCCAGGATTAGAACTCAAGTCCTTCTGTCTCCCAGACTCGTGCTCCATCTACTAAGCCATACTGCTTCAGTTGTAAATTCACAGACTCGGGTGGAGGGGTCAGTATTCCACAATCATCTTAAAATATCAGGAAAAGAAATTGTTAATGATGATGATGATGGTATTTGTTAAATGCTTACTATGTGCCAAGCACTGTTCTAAATGCTGTTTAGAAGCAGCTGTTGAGAAAAATGAGTTCCTCACTGAGAAAGAAATCTAAATGTACCTACACCCTAAAGTCCTATCAACAGTGAGTCTAGCTCCATCTCTAAGCAAAGGAGAACAGAAGGAGAATCTCGCTTGCACCGTTGTATCGCTTCAGAATAACTCTGGCAGAAGATGAATGTGGAGAGCTAGTTCCCAAATGACATATTTTAGAAAGGTAAATGGATGACACTGATTTCTAGGTATGAGATGCTGCTGTTCAAGTGAATGCTTAATTAATGCTCAAAATAAATTGGAAATGAAAGCCTTCCTAGATATTTTGAACTTTGCTTACTGCATCTAGAAAAGGGAAAACATGTGTCTCCTAATGGATTATTATTATTATCTTTCTTTGTTTAACTCCCACTGATTTTCAAAGGATTAGAGTCTGGCCCATAGCATGACTATGTAAATACCTCATTCCTTGGACACATGCATATTAATAAGCAGTCTGTCTGATCTCCATGGAACCATTCAGGACTACAAAAACAGAATGATTTATTTATGTGGGGTTTTTTTTTCCTTATGTCAAGTTAAGCCATAAAATCGCTCAAATTGTGGACAGGGTTAATACTGATGAATTAAGTCACCTCCCACATCTGCCAATACAATGTGTCATCCTGTTTGACAGTTCTCTTCACCCAGCCTCATTTACCCTGTCTTCTGCATTTATGGTATCCTAAGGAACAAGTTGTTGGCCAGAAATACACAATCCCCGACAGAGAGGTAAAAGGAGTCCTATCTCCTATTCTATCTCCACAGAGTGTCTAACTGACAACATGAGACTTTTGAAGATTACATACTGAACACACAAGTTTATGCCCACATGCCCTATTTACGCAGAATTTATGGAAATGTTTTATTTATGAAAGACTGTTGCAGCTACATACTAAGGCAGTCTTTAAACTGAATAAACAGAGTTTTTTCATGGGTTTATAAAAAAAAGTGGAGCCCTTAAGACAGACTCATTATGTTCTTCTAAAAATTGATAAAGATCATAATAAACTCCACCACCTGTTCATTTTCTTAAAGGAATACCAATTTATCTCTACATTCTTAAGTCCTAACAAGTAAGAAATATGCACAAGGAGGAAAAGAGACAATTCTCACTACTAATGAACAGATGCTTTATGCTTTGGTGTATTAAATTATGTACGATGCATGAAGGTTTCTAACCATTAATGTGCAAATTAAAACTGGATTTCAAAACATGTTTTCTCATAACCCCCAAAATGACCATTTTAAAGATACATCTGTTTCATGAGGATTATGTAAATACACAGAACACATCCAGAGTAGAATGTAGTCCATCAGATCATTTGCTGCAGTCGTCTCTGAAGAAATCATTCATTTTCCCTATGATTTCTCAAATTTGTCAGTCTGTGCTGCGCTCTCATTATTTGTACCTCGTTGATAACATTTGACTGGTATGGAATCAGGATGTTCCAACCAGTTTACAACAGCCAAGAGTTTTAGTCTTCTAAGTTCTAAAATTCTTTGCTTATGTTCCATGCTAAACTACTGCCCTTGGAGATCTAATCGCCAATGTTTGACCTGTTAAACTCGCAAAAAAAGCATTTTAAAGATGTTCCAGAGATTGGTATATCTTAAGAAAACCAAAGGTTACCTGATTTTCAGCATGAAAATACTGAGTTGAAGAACCTGTCTCACCAATCAATCGGTGGCATTTGAGCACTTATTGGGTGCAGGGTATTGTACTATGCTCTTGGAAGAGTGCAGTAAAACAGGTAGACACTATCTCCACCCTCAAAGAGCCCACAATTTGGCAGAGACAAAGTGAGACAGATAAATGATTCATCCAAATCAGTATCCTTTGACAACCAGGGGCTTTGGATTTCATTTCTCTAGCTGGCTTTGCATGATTGGTGGTTTTGCTTGAGAGGAATTTTTTAGATTTTCCTTCTTTATGGCTGCACACAAGGTAGTCTCACAATGCAGAATTCAGGAGTCCATTTACTGCCGTCCTTATTTTAACAAGGTATAGTTCAGGAGAGTGGGCTGCTCCAAATCAGGTCAATTCCAGTTCAGGGAGCCTCACAGTCTTAAATCAGAAGCAATTCAGCCTTCATGGCCTTTCCCGCTAGACTGTGGGCTCCTTGAGGACAGAGATCATGTCTACTAACTTTCCTGAAGTCTCACAAGCACTCAGTAAAGTGTTCTGCGCAAAGTAAGCACTCAATTAATACCATTGATTGATTACTCAGAAATGCATATTTTCACTTATGGCAGTCAGTCAATCAGCAGCGTGGCTAAATGGAAAGAACCTGGACTTGGGAGTCAGAGGTCGTGAATTCTAATCCCTGATCTGCTGCTTGTCAGCTGTGTGACTTTGGGCAAGTCACTTCACTTCTCGGGGCCTCAGTTCCCTCATCTGTAAAATGGGTATTAAGACTGTGAGCCCCACGTGGGACAACCTGATCACCTTGTTCATTCATTCATTCATTCAATAGTATTTATTGAGCGCTTACTATGTTCAGAGCACTGTTCTAAGTGCTTGGAATGTACAATTTGGCAACAGATAGAGACAATCCCTGCCCATTGACGGGCTTACAGTTTAATCGGGGAAGACAGACAGACAAAAACAATAGCAATAAATAGAATCAAGGGGATGTACATCTCATTAACAAAATAAATAGGGTAATAAAAATATATACAAATGAGCAGACAGGCACAGTGCTGAGGGGAGGGGAAGGGAGAGGGGGAGGAGCAGAGGGAAAGGGGGGGAAAAGGGAGACTTATCTGAGGGGAGGTAAAGGGGGGGCAGAGAGGCAGCGGAGGGAGCAGAGGGAAAAGGTGAAGCTCAGTCTGAGAAGGCCTCTTGGAAGAGGTGAGCTCTCATTAGGGCTTTGAAGAGGGGAGGAGAATTAATTTGGCGGAGGTGAGGAGGGAGGGCATTCCAGGACAGTGGGATGACGTGGGCCAGGGGTCGACGGCAGGATAGGCGAGAACGGGGGACGGTGAGGAGGTGGTGTATTCCCCCAGTGCTTAGAACAGTGCTTTGCACATAGTAAGTGCTTAATAAATGCTATCATTATTATTATTATATTTATTGAGCTCTTAGTTTGTGCAGAGCACTGTACTAAGCACTTGGGAGAGTACAATACAATAATAGACATATTCCCTGACCATAACCAGATTACAGTATAGAGGCAAAGAAGG
Organism: Ornithorhynchus anatinus; assembly: GCF_004115215.2. Lineage (NCBI taxonomy): Eukaryota > Metazoa > Chordata > Mammalia > Monotremata > Ornithorhynchidae > Ornithorhynchus > Ornithorhynchus anatinus. The sequence continues at coordinate 34,125,828 of NC_041745.1, forward strand.
AACCATGAGATTCTTTCAAATGTGTCTTATTGCCCAAACAGTGGAAAACACTAATGGGCAAGAATGCCTTTCTCTACCACCCGACAACTAATCCACTGACTGCTTTTAAACCCGAGCGAGATAATGGTGGTTTATGAGGGGAAAGCCATGTGCCCACAAAATTTTCTAGACCTGGGTAGAAAAGACTCTCCTGAAAACTGCATTTGAAGTCTGTCATGGTCATACAATCTCTGAATCCAGAAGAAATACTGAGGGAACACCATTCTTCCTCTTGACTAAGACTTTATTCAACTATAGTTGAAGATTTTGAATGGCTACTCCTTGGTAATTAGTGAATTCATTAAGAGAAACTCCCTCTAATCGTTATATTATGATGTTTATTGATCACTTACTATGTGTCGAAAAACTGTGCTAAGTTCTGGGGCAGATGCAAGCTAATCTCTGATTAACATTAAACACAGTCCCTGTAGTTTGCAAACTAAGATCAAGCAAGCGTTTTGTCCCCATTTTATAGATGAAGAAACTGAGGCCGACATTTGACAAAATGACTTGAATTTCAGTGGCAGCAAGCATCTCCATTAGGCTTCAATATACACAACATCTATATCTTGTGTTTTCTTTAAAGCATACACTCCTTATGATCAAGGAATGTGTCACTGTTATTCTGTATTTTAAGTGCCCTGTAGGGGACACTGCTCTAAATGGGGCCCCACAAATCTGATTCCTACTACAACTACTAGGTACTCAATAACTACTTTTGATGATCTTACTAATCAAGTCCCCAAGAATATATACCTCAAGTTCACAATCAAATATGAAAAAAACCCTTTTGTTTTCTTATAAAGGCAAATCCAGTTCCCAGCTCCAGCTCTGATCTCCCTCCCTCTCTGAGGTCTCACATTTACTCCTGCCGTTAAGACATCTCTACTTGGATGTCCTCCTGTCATGCCAAATTTAACACATCTAAAACTGAACTTCTTATCGTCCCACCCAAATGCTGTCCTCCCCCAACTTTCCCATCACTGTAGACGGCATCACCATCCTTCCTGTCTCAAAGCTCATAACCTTGGTGTTATCCTGGATTCCTCTCTCTCATTCAACCCACATATTCAATCCATCACTAAATCCTGTCTATTCCACCTTCTCAGCATCGCTAAAAGCCACCCTTTCCTCTCCATCCAAACTAATACCCCAATTAATCTAATCACTTCTCCACCCTGCCTTGAATTACTCTATCAGCCTCCTTGCTGACTTCCAAGCCTCTTGTCTCTCCCCACTCCAGTCCGTACTTCCTGTGCTGCCTGAATCATTTTTCTATGAAAATGTTCAGACCATGTTTCCCCACTCCTCAAGAAATTCCAATGGTTACCCATTCACCTCGGCATCAAGCCAAACTTCTCAATATTGGCTATAAAGCACTCAGTGTCTTCGCCCCCTCGTACCTCATCTCGCTACTCTCCTACTACAACCCAGGCCACACACTTCGCTCCTCTAATGCTAACCTTATCACTGTACCTTGATTTCAACTTGTCCTCTTGGACCTCTTGTCTATGTCCTGCCTTTGACTGGGAATGCCCTCCGTTCTAGTATCTGACATATAATTACTCTTTCCCCTTTGAAAGCCTTATTGAAAGCATACCTCCTCCAAGAGGTCTTTCCTGACTAAGCCTTCTTTTCCCTCTCCCTTCTGCGCTGCCCTGATTTGCTCCCTTCTTTCATCCCCCACTCCCAGCCCCACATCACTTATGCACATACCTGTAATTTATTTATTTATATTAATGTCTGTCTTCCCCTCCAGACTGTAAGCTCACTGTGGGGAGGCAATGGTGTCTGTTTATTGTTATATTGTACTCTCCCAAGTGCTTAATATAGTACTCTGCATACAGTAAGTGCTCAATAAATACGACTGAATGAATGAATGAATGAACGAATCACACTTGGTTTTGGTGGGAAAATGAATACACTCCATTGTCAAATGCAGCCTACTGGTTCAGTTTCCAGTTTAGTACACTTCATTTGGGAACACACACAGCTCAACCTTTCATGCACGATGAAAGTGAGAAGGAAAAGTCAGTGATGTGCTGGATTGGATGCATTATCAAAAGGAGAATTACAGGGCTTTATCAAGGTTCAGATGATAATGGTATCATATGTCTTGAAAAGGTCATCAGATTACATAAAGGAAAAATCAAAATTTTCCAAAAGTCCTAGATTGGGAAGTGACCTTTAGTAGTCTTTAAACTCTGCTGGCTGGGTCTCGTTCATCAGACCAAATTATATTTGTCTTCCCTACCATACAGCCAGCTAAAACAGAAGGTTTCTACTTGGTTTCAACATGAATCTCTTTCAAAAAGAGACTGATCTGTGAATCACTTGTGCAAACCCCTTTAAGCATTGGTTTGTCTGTGTTGTTGCCAAAGCAAAGATATCCGACTAAGCTCTCATTTCCCCTGCTCCCTCTCCCTTTACCTGCTAAACATTTGCTGATCATCCCACAGCACTTGTGTAAATATCCATAATTTGAGGGCAGGGATTCTATCTATATACTGCTTCTATATATTTGAAATTCACCACACCCCAACCTCACAGCACTTGCATACATATCTTTAAATTATATATATTTTTAAATTTATTATATAATTGCAATTCTGCTAGAACTATTTATTCACATTAATGTCTCTCTCCCCTTATAGACTGTAAGCTATAGGAAAGTCAGGTGAGAGATTAAACTCAGAAACTCTGTTTAATGAATACCTGGAACAGTCGTAATTGAAATGATAAAAAAATATAGGAAATAGTCAAGCCAAAACAAAAAGCAAAAAGCAAAAATAAGAGTCATTTTCAAGTTTAACTTTCCTGTCATAGTTACAAATCTCTCCTGTCTCTGAAGGAGGGAGCCATACTGGGGAAAGAGCAAAGGGAATATCTCTATTTAACGAGGTGAAAATGCTTAGACTGTAGACTGTAAGCTCATTATGGGCAGAGAAGGCATCTGCTAATTCTGTTTTATTGAACTCTCCCAAGCGTTTAATACAGTGGTCTGCACACTCTAAGTGCTCAGTAAATACCACTGATGGATTCTGTAGCACTCTCCCAAGTATTTAATAGAGTGTTGTGCATTCACAAGATACTCAATAAATACCATCGATCGATTGACACAGAGTCATTTTTTAATTCAAATTTGTATGTAAAGGGAAAGGAGGGGCCCCCTTGTCATTTTACACATCTTCTTTAATGTTAGAAGCCAGTTCTGGGCAAGGCTCAAGTGCTCAGTACAGACTTAGCACACGGTAAGTGCTCAATAAATACAATTGAACAAATAAATGAAAGAATGAAGATGATGCTCTCCCAACTGGCTTCCAGCACCATTAATATCATTCCCCAACTTTGCAAGGCACAGAGAAAAGTTTTCCAACTGTTCCAAACAATCTAGTTAAGAAAGGAGCCTACATCTCTGTTTAGGTTAGCTTCAGCTATTAGGATTCCAAAAATATCAGCCCTAAAACCTGCCTCAGGAGATTTCAGAGAAAACAGCTTTTGGTGAGATTTTCTGCCCACTCAGATCTGGCCAGAGGCGCTGCCAAATCCTGATTCTGCTTAGAGCTATTTGTGTAAAATGCATACTTGTAAATAAAAGTGCAGGAGGATAAATTATTAATGTGGTGCTGCCCTCCACTTATTTTCTCTTCAAAAGGAAATAATTCATGACCAAGGGTAAAGCTGTTCTGAGTTGAGACAAATAAATATATACATTAACCTTCTAACAAGGGGGTTAAGAGGCAGTTGTACTCAAAAGACTTTGCAGTAAAACCTAGCAATGAAAAGCTTTCTCCCAGGTTTGAATTTTACTCATTTGCAACTTGTTAGAGAGAGAGAGAGCCTTCTACAAGAAGACGCCAATTCTGTTTGCACATTACTTTGTCTTCCTTAGTGTATTCTCGCTGCTGGTATAACTCACGTTATTATTAATGGGTTTATGCAGCTAGATCAAGGGGAGAACATATGCTTTCACTATTTGCTTTAAGATGCTCACACCTCATCTGCTATTCATTAAAACAACTGTTGTACTTTCATTAAACACTGCATACTTGACCTAAAAGTAAAGCACCTGGGATGCAATTTCATTTATTTTTAGAGAGCATCTTTTCTTCAGAGAGCGTTCCCAAAATGTTTTTCAAACAATGCTCATTCTAGGCTAAGAGGAAAAGCAAGGGTTTCCAGTGGGTTTGAAGGTCAGGGAGTTTGAAGCCTGGATATGTGCATTTCATGAGTTCCTGATTCACTTTTCCATCGTGTGGGAGAAAGTCAGCAAAAAGGTCAAAAAGGAAAAGGATCTTTTTCAAGGGTCTAGCGCTTCGGAGGCATTTTCACCTCGTTAAATAGAGATATTCCCTTTGCTCTTTCCCCAATATAGCTCCCTCCTTCAGAGACAGGAGAGATTTGTAACTATGACAGGAAAGTTAAACTTGAAAATGACTCTTATTTTTGCTTTTTGTTTTGGCTTGACTATTTCCGATTTTTTTATCATTTCAATTACGACTGTTCCAGGTATTCATTAAACAGAGTTTCTGAGTTTAATCTCTCACCTGACTTTACTAAAGGCTACCCTTAGTCTTTTTCTTTGGGTGCTATGACAGCAAAACTTTTTTTGTTTTTTTAAAGGAGACATTCAGACCAATTCAAACTCATTCTAATTTATTATAATTTACATAAATTAACAAAAAGTAATAGAGGTTTATTGTTTGCTTCGATTATACCCCTCATTAACATTCACATTTACAAGGACCTGAAATTGTAGCTATTAAATATTCAGAAGCCTAATTTTATATCTGAAGGTGTTTTAAAAGCTTCACACTAAAATAAGTCATTATCTAAAGGAATGCAAAGGCATGATTTGGTTTAGAAACTACATCGATAGTATTATACCTTATCTGCTACATTTAGTTTCTGCAGCAAAACCTCATCAGCCAAGTAGTCAAAACTTAGCCAAACTTGGAAATTGAATCATAGGTTGGTCCTGAGACCTATGATGAGTCAATAATTCATTCAATTATATTTATTGAATATCTGTTGTATGCAGAGCCTTGTACTATGTATATGGAAGAGAATAAAATCGAAACTGTTCTTCCCCTTAAGGAGCTTGTAATCTAATGAGAAGTATGAAATGGGAGTCAAAAACCAGTCATGCTGTTACTTAGACTGTGAGCCCCCTGTGGGACAGGGGCTGTGTCCAACCTAATTAAACTGTAGCTACCCCAGGGCTTAGAACAGTGCTTGACACATAGTAAATAAATATATTATCATTATTGTACTTAGCATTGTTATTATTATTAATATAATAATTAGTAAGGTCACTAGGACTAGAGACGCAGTGGGATCATTTCTGCTCAAATGTCCTCAGGCAGCCAAGGATGATACTGCAGATTTGGTTTGTAAATCAAACTATAGTTACTTCTTCCAGTAGCAGAGGTCTTATATGAAAGAGGTGAACTTGGGGAGGTTTTGGAGGCAAAAATGAGGAGCTGTGAGGGAAAGAGGAGAATGGTAATCAAACTGCTATATTCCTTGAAGAAGATCAAATAGGGATGAATTCTAGTTCCATCTCTCTCATACCTTGCTAGAGAGTTATCGCACTTTGTTTTTTTTTACCTACTAAATGACCATGATAAATATAGGATTATCATTAATCTTCGAGTTTCATTTAAGTTATAAGAAACAAAATTACTGTATGAAATCAAAGCAGGCATTTTTTTTTAGGCCTGAAAGAAGGTTTTTCTACTGAAAGCATTTGGAAATTGGTTCTTTGCTTATCTTGTTGAATTAGGTATAAAAGAGATAAGATAGTTGTACCTAGCAAATAGAGTCAAGAAAAAAACAGGATTGGAACAACTGCAAAGAAAATTTTTAGAAAAAGTAAACAGAATCATTCTAACTGCAAACTACTTTTAAATACAAATTGGGATTATAAAGGGAGAGCATCATGGGCTGGGGAAAGATTTAGGGCCTGAGAATCAGAGGACCTGGTTCTAACCCCAGCTCTGCCAGTTGCTTGCTGTGTGACTTTGGTCATGAAAACTTCTCAGTGCCTCAGTTTCCTCTTCTGTGAAATGGGGATTCAATTATTCTTCTCCCTCTTACTTAGACTTTATTACCTTCGTGGGACAGGGACTGTCTCAGATCTGATTAACTTGTATCTACCCCAGCACTTAGAACAGTGCTTGACACAGAGCTTGTGCTTAAAAGATATCATTAAAAAAAGGCTCCTACATTTCAATTTTTTTTCTCTAACCTTCATTGGCCACCCATCCTAATTTGGCAATTTTGACGGATCACTGGAGAAGTTTTGAAAGCAAATGTCATGTAGGAATGCATACTGTTAGGAACGTGAAATAGATTAATGAACCAAAGTGACTGAGAAAAAAACATAAGGAAAAAGCTATGTCCAATCCTGTTTCTGGGCCAAAGTTGGTTAGGATTGCCAAAGGAGATACAGAAAACCAGTATCTGTCCTTTACCACTTAAAGTTCCTGATTAAGGCCATGAATTTATTGCTAACCACTCAGCTCCTTTATTCTAACTAAAGCTCTATGGGCTGCCTTTGAAGTCTAAGAGTTTAGTGCAGGAGTTTTAGCTAGAGGAACAAAAAGTAGATTTTGGGAAAGTGTTTTCTAAACACTGACTAATAAATGGACTTCTTAGCCTTTATTTATCTGCATCTGAAATTTCATGAACATTCCAGTAATAATTACTATGTTTCCATATTCATAAGAAGTGGAGATCATAGAATGATTTGACAATGAACCAATTCTTTCTAAATATAGCAGTGTTATCATTAATCCTTCAAACAATTTGTAAAAATTCTACAGTATAGAAATAATGAAAAGAAATGTCAATTATTCATGGAAATTAAGTAATTAAAACAAAAATCTTCCTGTTACCCAACCGATGCTGGTGACCTTTATATGTCAGTCCCTTTTCAACTACAATCTGTAATTTCTATCACTAAAATTCTCCCAGGAATAACTCACATTTTTGATGTGCAGCATTTTAATCTAATGCCATTATTCCCAACATTAGATAAGAGAAAATAAATTTTTGGTCGATAAAAGAATTGTTTCCCTAAAGGAAAAGTTTTAGTTCTGTGTTCCACTACATTGGTATATCAATTATAAGACCCTTTTTTACCTGGTTCAAAAATTTCCTCAATTTACCAATATCTTTCAATAAATCACTGTTTAGAATATCTGCCTGCAATATTGCAAAGATTGGGTCTCATTACAGCTCTTAAACCTAATTATTTTGCATCAAGTTCACCTTACAATAAAAATTGTCCAGAGTTTATTTACACTTAAGTTTTCCAATTCAGATAAAATTAAAAAAATACTATCATGGTGTCCTTCATTAGAAAGTGCTGGAGAATTCCATGGATTTCCAGTGCGGTTTTGGGTGAAGAATTCAGATGAGTAACAACCTCCTGGGATTAGGTTTAAGATATGACTTAATCTTTCTAAAACCAAGACTGTTGGTGGATGACTCTCTCCATATGCTTGCATTGGTTTTATGGGATGTCATTAAAAGCCAGTGTCAATCTGGGGAATTATATAATGATGGAGTCTCTTATTAAGAACAACAAAGGAGCCTCAGTTATGCAACTTCAGGATGGAGAACTGGCAGGAAGGAATCAATTATAGTACTAGTAGACCTACTCTCACATTGTTGTTCCTGTCAGTCACATTTCTCCTGGGTTACAGAATGCAGCAGAGGGGCCGGGGAGAGGACAAAACTCATCTTGGAGCTTTCCTTTCTTTTACACAGCCGGGATCTTCAACATGTCCTACAGGAAGTTGTGAGGCTGAAAATACTAGGTTTGAGAAGGAGATGAATAGCTTCATGAAGAAAAGGCACAAGCAATTATATTTCTTGAGTGCTTTCTGTGTGCAAAGCACTGCACTAAGCACTTGGAGAGTATAAAATGGCAGAATTGGGAGACACATTCCCTAACCACCAGGAGTCTACAATCTAGATGGCGGGGGGGCTTACAGGGTGGGCTACTAAAGGGAGAGTGAGGCATGTTAAATGGCGCATCTATCACCATGAGGATGGAGGTCAGGAAGGATATCATTACATTTCTCCGCCAAATAGCCAGTTGCCATTTCAGGAGACAAAAGTGAGATGGGTAGACCATTGGTCGGATCCCAATAATAGCTTTGCTGACAACCTATTCTTCTTATGAATCCTAAAGATTGATGGGAAGGAAATATTGTACTGCATATTTAACAGAGCAACAATTCCTGTGAGAGATATCACCGTTCATTATGAGAGATCTGTGAATATTAAGCTTTTTAAAAGAAGTACTCTATTTTATTCATTTTTTTATTGCAGATGATTGTTACTCTAAAATATTCGCTATTCCTTTTGTTCACTTCTAGTTTGAGATCAATTAGGGACCCACAGCTATTAAAAATCTCTTCTAGTTTCCAAACTTATATTTAGGAAAATTTACACTGTTTATTATTCATTTTGAGACATAATTATAATCATTTAAATGCCATTGCTATTATCTGCTTTACTGCTAACTGGTTTGAATGGCATCTTTCCAAGATGCTGGCTACTATTTCTGTTTGAGAACTCCCATCTTCTCAGTGAAATTCCGGAATGTAGTCTGCCTCCTAGCACTGATGCTATTCTCACCCTAACAGTCATGTTGGATAGGACATGGGGGAGGAATGAGCCACCACACGATACTAAAACAACTGTCATTTGGAGTGATGACATCAGAAAAACAAAAGCAAAACGGTCAGCGGAAATGTCTTAAGGACATGATAAAACAAAGTTTCAGACAATGCACACCAACTGTACTTTCCAAGCACTTAGTACAGTGCTCTGCACACAGTAAACACAATAAATATGATCGAATGAACTGAAAATTGGAGGTCAACTGCTGAAGATAGGCCAGCCTAGTGCACTACCATCAATGGTATTTGAGTATTTAATTCTGCAGAGAAATAAACTAAGTCTTTGGGGTAGTATAAGAGAGTTGTTAGTCATGATCAAGAAAGAAGTGGTGTCTGAGCAAAAGCTCTGTACGGAATGAGAGACACACACGGGCAAAAGAGAAACAGCATCAAGTTGTGGCACCCATTGAACACAAGAACATAGGACAGTCTCTGTGTGCAAGTGTGGCTGGTAATGTGGGAATCACATTGGACATTTCAGCCATCTATGCACTCAAAGGTGAACTTCACCATTTATAAAAACTATGAATATGTGTACTCGTACTTCTAGGCTAATCCTCTCTTTTTAACCCTATTTAACATATAGTTCTCCAACCAATTTTCAGGGACATATTACCAGAATGGCACTTTTTTATAACCTGACACAAGGGAATGCATTTACAAAAATTGTTTTTCATCTCAATTGCATCCAAGTTTTAATACTGCATTTGAAACAGCTAATTTTTCACCCAACGGGCAACCATCCCCCTGACCTTTCACTGATCCTTCCATTCAAGTTAAATGGCCTGGTTTCATTTGCAGTTTATCATTTTGCTCAAGGCCACAGCAACACTTAAGTCATTTCTAACTTGACATCAGCTTTTGACCTATTTCTCCCATGAATCATGTTCAGGTTCACTGAAGTTGCACTCCTAAAAGTAGTGGCAATCACTCAGTGAATGGTGTTATCAGCCACTAATGAAAATTCTTTTGGATAAATCCCAAATTGAAATGGAATAATTAATATATGCAGGTACTAGGCATTTGAGGCAAGCAGTCTTTTCAGGGTCTGGATTATAATGGTGGAAGGAGGTCAAGACTACTACTCCAGCAATCTGTTTTCACTGACATCTAGGTGATAATCTTAGTGGCCAACAGCAAGGAGATTTCATTTCTACCCTGAGACCAGCCTGCCCCTAGTCTTAGATCTCCATGGTACCATTCCTGGTGCCAGCGAGATAAGGAGATAGGTTTGGGGAAAGCCTGTCAATTCAGTAGAAATTCCTTCAGTGGGCTCTAAACACATTGATGTTAGCCACACATAACTTCCAGCAGTTTTTTTAATGAGTCGTACTCTGATTTGTCCTGGAAGTTTGGGGTCAAAAATGGGATCTTTCAGGGTAAATGCACATTTGCTAACCAGACCCAGCCACCCTTAGAGGGTAAACCACACAGTAGGAAAGTCAAGAAGAACATGGAATAAATAACAATTTGAATTATAATTGGAATAGTATTTGTTAAGCACTTACTATGGGGCAATTGAGACAAGAAATCTCACTCAATCTCCCAAGAACATTTGGTAACTCTTCTCACTTGAAATAAGAACAATGGAAATTCCTTGATAATGGGGCAAGAAAAAAGGGAAAAGTTGTCAGGGAATCACCTTGTTGTATTCTTAATGCCTGAAGAAAAACTGTGAAGCAAAATATTAAAAAGCTTTATTATCAGGCACCTTATAACCCAGACCATTCTAGAAACTGGTATCTCTGATGACGTTCAAATTTGGTCAGTGGTGGGCTTGAATAGTTGGAGTTATGCAGACAAAAATAATTTTCTAAAGGCTTGCTCCCTGTGATGGCCTTCTGATCGGCTTAGATGTCTGCGCTGCCTCCCCATGGGAAATAAATCCACTACCATGAATCCTTCCGCTTGCTTCTTTAGGAAAATTAAGGCTTCTAAACATGTTGGTTTCATCTCTTTAGTCAGAAGGTAACTTTTGTTACATTAAGATGCTGAGAATTCCAATAATTAGCACTATAATAAATATACATTTTAAGGTCTTAAGGAATCTAAGAAAAAAAGTCAAACCAAGCCAGGAATAATGAAACTGGAAAAAAAAAGTTACTCACTGAAACACATTTAGATTAAGACACTTTCCAAATCTGGACCAATACGATACATTAGATAATTGTTTTTTTAACCTATGAAAAATATACCTTTTTGACACGTATCTGCATTAAATCTATGTAAAACAGTGTGCACTAGTAAAAAGAGCATCGACCTGGTAATCAGAAGCCCCGGGTTCTAATCAGAGTTCTGTCACTTACCTGGCTGTGGTCTTTGGGCAAGTTGCTTAACTGTTCTGTGCCTCTGTTCCTTCATCTGCAAAATGGGGATTCAAAACCTGTTCTCCTCCTACTTAAACTATGAGCCCTATGTAGGACTTGATTATCTTATATCTACTCCAGCACTTAGTACAGTGCTTAACACATAATATGCACTCTACAAATACTCATATCGTTATTATTACTACTGGGGAAATCAAACCCGTGGCATCAACCCAATTGGCAGGAATAACTCTAAACAGACAAATGAGACTGCTTTGTAGTCATGTTAACCACAAATCTGGTCCAAAGTCTATTTAGCGGACACTGACATCAATGAAGTGTACAGCTTATCAAACTGTCCTACTCTCCTTCAGTTCAACTCCACTTCTCTGCTGTAACCCTTAAAATGTTTTCCCTTCTCCCAAAAAGCTCCTTCTGATGCTTGTTCCTGTTCTCTACACTGTAATATTTTAGGAGAGAAGTACCAAAAAATCAGGCCCTTCTGGCAGCAGTTGTCAATCAAGTAAACTATTACGCACACCTGAGTAATAAAATTAGAGAAAAAAAGAATTATACATCTCAATCTAGAGAAAATGTGAGAAAAAAAGCACACTTTTGCATTAAAGGCAAGGATAATAACTTTGGTACTAATACAAAATGGGGCTATTTTGAAACAGATATACTTGTCCACTGCTGGCCAAGAAAGTAGGTTGTATTATTAAACATAAGAATTCATTTAAACTGTAAAATACCCATTGAGAGCATTCAAATGATAAACTCAATGAGGGATCTCACTAATCTGAGTCAGAACAAAAGTTATCGTATCCTAATTTTGTCCTGAAACCATCATAAGTTTTTCATTAACCAGGGAAAGAATGATTAAAAAATTACTTAAAAGGCCTTTCAATTTTACTGAACTTACATTTAATCAGAAATGCTGAACGTTCTTCAGTTTAATCTCTCCCAAACGTAGCAATAAACATAATGATGTTTGTTAAGAAGTTACAGTATGAAAAGCATCATTCTAAGCTCTTGGGAAAGTCCACTAACTCAAAATAGTCTCTAGTCCACTGGGTACTCCTAATCCAAACCTGGGAAAAAGACAGAGAGATACCCAGGGAAAGAGCAAAAATCCAAGCAAGACTCTCTGCTCTAGCACGCAAGAATGAGTCCTACCCTCCTGCCAGAGTGGATAATAATAATTATTGCTGTATTTAGACTCCTATTTCATGCAAGCACTGTACACTAAGTGCTGGGTTAGCTACTAGATCATCAGGTCATACACAGTCCCTGTACCACATGGAGCTCACAGTCTAAATAGAAGGGAGAACAGGTATTTAATCTCTATTTTTCAGAACAAGTGAAGCTTAGAGAAGTGAAAAATAATCATAATAATAGTGACATTTAAGCACCTATTATGTGCAAAGCACTGTTCTAAGAGCTGGGAGGGATACAAGGTGATCAGGTTGTTCCATGTGGGGCTCACAGTCTTCATCCCCATTTTACAGATGAGGGAACTGAGGCACAGGGACGTGACACATCATCATCGCCATCATTAACGGTGTTCATTGAGCCTTGTGCAGAGCCTTGTACTAAGTGCTTGGGAGAGTAGGATACAACAGAGTTGCAGACACATTCCCTGCCCCCAACGAGCTTAGACGGGGAGAACGACCTAGGTGCTCTTAAACCCAGGCCCACTCTCTTTCCACTAGGGCACACCGCTTCTGTTAGGCCAGGACAACCAGAACTACCAAAACCACGACTCCCTCCAGTCCGTTAATAATGCTACAAATAAGTAAAACCAGGATTCTTAGACTATTTATTGGACTACATCTATTTCCCAAACTGCCACAGAGAGAGTCCCATTAAAAGACATGCAGATGATTTTTTTAAAATCACTTTACAGATGCAGTGCAGTGATGTCTGAAGGAAAGGAAATTCATTCATTCAATCGTATTTATAGAGCATTTACTATGTGCAGAGCACTGTATTAAGCGCTTGGAATGTACAATTCAGCAACAGATAGAACCGATCCCTGCTCAACAACGGGCTCACAGTCTAAATGGGCAACTCTACATGTGAGTCAGGGTGTTCATCAGCAACACAGAACTCAAAGCAGTTGTTCAGGTCTGCCACCTGAATAGTATGCTGCCCACCGATGCACGGAGAGAAAAATCAAACATATAATAAAGGCCAGCTAGACTTTCTGAAGGCCACATTATAAGAGAATGAATATGGCATCAAGCTCCAAACTAAACTGAAGACTGCTGCAGGTCGAAACTTCGACATAATAATGACAGTAATAATAATGATGGTATTTGTTAAGTGCTTACTATGTGCCAAACACTGTTCTAAGCGCTGGGAGATATACAAGGTAATTAGGTTGTCCCACATGGGGCTCACAGTCTTAATCCCCATTTTTCAGATGTGGTAATCGTGGCACCAAGAAGTTAAGTGACTTGCTCAAAGTCACACAGCTGACAAGTGGCAGAGCCGGGATTAGAACCCACTACCTCTGACTCCCAAGCCGGTGCTCTTTCCACTAAGCCATGCTGTTTCTCAATAATATGCTTCTCAATATGGCTGACAAATGCCAGAATGCAGGGATGGTTTTTCTCAATTCTTCCCAAATTACATAGTTGTAATCTCATCTCAGATGTTAGACTGTAAACTCTTTGAGAGCTGGGATTATGTCTACTGACTTCACTGTGCTCTCCTAGGTTCTTAGTACAGTGCTCTGAACAAAGTGAGTGCTCAATCAGTACCACTGATCGAACTCTCCCAATTGATAGCATTTATTGAGCACTAAACTATGTGTTTGAGAGAGTGCAATACAGTAGATGATTTAGTATGCTTAAAAATGGGAATCTGAGAAAGTTTTTATTCTAGCCCAATTTTTCAAGCCCAATATGCACATAGACAGGTGTTTGAATTAAAGGACACCCTATTTTACATGGGAGTGCAACTTCATTTCAAAGTTAAAATGAGAGTTGTAAACTCTGATGCACGTCACCCATCTACCTCAAAACTAAATCAGATATACAGAAAATTTAGTCATGTGTGCATGAAACCAGAGTAATTTCAGTAAAACATTATAGCCCTAAGAGGAAATTAGTAATGTCTTGCTATAATGATAAAAATTGGACAGTTGTTTTTACAGCAAAACAATTAAAGGCCAGTTATTTGATTAAACAGCCACAAACCCTCTTAATTTCATTAGGCAATTTTCTTGGGAAGTGGTTCTTTCGTGAACACACACAAAAAAAAACCCTTCAGAAACATTTTGATGACATTATGGACAAATCTCTAAGGACCTGTTTACACTGGTCGGTACTAGTATGACTAAAGAAAAGCCTACTTAAGATAAAAATGAAAGGTTAAGTAATCTGAATAACACCAAGGAATTTGAATTCCACATTGCACTGACATTAGGCAGAGTGATTTGTAAATAGGAGTTTGCAGGAAAATAAGTTCAAGAAAGAAACCTCCATAAAAGACAATATTTGGACTTTCCAGAAGAATTTGATCAGTTTTTTTTTCCCCAACAGTTTTAACTCTGATTACTCTGGGACTGATGTGACTCCCAAGATTTATCATAATCTGCTTTGTTTCTTCAATCCTGTGAGGCAACCCCAATTAGAACAGTATCAAAGTCATCCTTATGGCAATGATAATAATCCTTTAGTATCTATCTGGATTAGGTCTTTATTTTATTCTACTAATGAATACTCTGGAGGGAGTTGGGCAATTTTACAGAACAAATTAACCTTAGAGCACAGCTACTTAAAGTGTTCATTATACCGGACACCTGCAAAGCATACTGGGTTTCAAGGCAATTTAATAGAATCTCCCAAGTCTCGGCACATGCAGAAAAGGTTATGGCTATAATGGCAATTAAATTAAGATTATGTTAATATGCTGTTTGAGTACTGATAAATACCACTTTTAGAACCCAAGTGCATGACGATCAGCTCACTTTTAGACTTTAAAAAAATCAAACAAGAAGCTTGACTGTAACATCCACAGAAACTAAGTCAAGAGCAGGGTAGTGAGCTGATTTTCCTGAAGGAAAATAGGCTGCATTTTAACTGGCATCATCCTTTTTGCATCTAAACTGAAATGTAGTCATGATCAAAACATATAAGTCACGCACCGGGCTGCCCTCGCTGCAGAAGCCACCAACCCTTCGGCCTGATCTTATGGTGCTAGAAAAACTAATTGGTCTTCTCTGTTTTCAAATATCTGTATCCTCCAGCCTCTCTGCAGAAAAAAAGCCTGACAGAGTCTCTTCATTATCTCATTATGCTACAATTATTGCATACTCCAGTGCCAAGACCCCAGAGTAATTCATTTATGTTCATCAATCTAAACTTTTGCCTCCAGAACTAGATTTAGCCAATTTCAAAATTTTCAAACATAGACCGTGGTGCTATTTGTCTCCTGCTAATTCAGCAGATGAATAATCTGTTCTCTCTTTAAAGGCAGAAAGATTTAAAGGGACCAAGGATCCCTGCTCTTCAACTAGAACACAATATATTCAGAAGGGTGGGATAGTTTGAAACGATGGTTCTCAACTATTCCCACCTAACAACTCCTCACTGAAGGTTCACAAAGTAGCCGGCCCCCACCCCCTTTTTCCATTTCATCCTTAAATTAGCCGCGCCAGGATTCCCATGCTGGATTGAGAAGATGGGGAAGCAGGATGGCCTAGTAGAAAGAGCACAAGCCTAGGAGTCAGAGGACCAGGGTTCTAATACTGGCTCTGTCACTTGTTTGCTGTGACCTTGGGTAAGTCACAACTTCTCTGTGCCTCAGTTATCTTATCTGTGAAATGGGGATTAAATCCTATACCTTGCTACTTAGACTGAGAATCCCAAGTGGGACAGGGACTGTGTCTAACCTGATTGTCTTCTATCTACCCAAGCGCTTAATACAGTGTTGGGCACTTAGTAAGTGCTTACCAAGTACCTAAAAAAATGAACTGCAGAAACCCCTTTTCTTTTGTATCTCAGGGGACAGAAAGGCAAGATGAAAGGGTCTGTGTGGCTCAGGGGAAAAAACATGGGTCTGGGAGTCAGAGGACTTGGGTTTTAATTTTGGCTCTTTCACTCACCTGCTGTGTGGCCCTGGGCAATTCAATTAGACTGTAAGCCCGTCACTGGGCAGGGATTGTCTCTATCTTTTGCCGAATTGTACATTCCAAGTGCTTAGTACAGTGCTCTGCCCACAGTAAGCACTCAATAAATGCTATTGTATGAATTAATGAATGAACATCTCTGTTCTTCAGTTTCCTCATCAAACTCTTGTGGGCAGGAATCGTGTCCACTAACTCTACTGTATTGTGTTTTCCAAAAGGCTTAATACAGTGCTCTGCGCACATTTGGTTTTCAATACATAGCTTTAATTGACTGGATGTATGAGGAATCCAGGCTGCCTTAACAATCGGACAGAGAGGTATAACAGTGTTAGGGGCGCCACTTTCAGAAGAACCTGAAATCTTCCCAGTATCAAACCCTACCTCCTTCTGTTCTTCTCCAGCCAGTGTGTTGTGACACTAGAAGTGCTGACCAGAAGAAGGAGCACTCACTCGTTCATGCATGTGTTCTCTCTCCCTTTCTCTCTCTCTCTTCCCTCCCTATCTCCCTCTTTCCCTCCCTCCCAACTTTACTTCAGATGGACATGTTAGGGCCCTTTAGCCCCTGAGAAATGGAGAAGTTTGAGAAATCCTGGACTATGGATGAAAGACAGTATGGGGCTATCAAAAGAAGCAGCGTGGCTCAGTGGAAAGAGCCCGGGCTTTGGAGTCAGAGGTCCTGAGTTCAAATCCCGCCTCTGCCACTTGTCAGCTGTGCGACTGTGGGCAAGTCACTTAACTTCTCTGTGTCTCAGTTACCTCATTTGTAAAATGGGGATTAACTGTGAGCCTCACGTGGGACAACCTGATTATCCTGTATCTACCCCAGCTCTTAGAACAGTGCTCTGCACATAATAAACGTTTAACAAATACCAACATTATTATTAAAAGAAGCATTCTTTTGTTGTTGTTTTTGAGGGGGCTTTTATGATATTTATTAAACGTTTACTCTGTGCCAGGTACTGTTCAAAGCGTTAGGACAGACACAAGATATCAGGTTGGCAAGTCCTTCTCCCACATGGGGCTCACAATCTTACTCTCCATTTTACAGATGAGATAACAGGCACAGGGAAGTTAAGTGACTTCCCCACGGTCACACAGCAGACAAGTAGCAGAGCTTTGATAAGAACCAGGTCCTTCTGTTTCCCACACCAGTGCTCTATCCACTAAGCCATGCTGATTCTCTAGCAGAGTTCCAGCCGGATCAACTGATCTTCTCAGAGAAGATTGTGAATGAAACTGAGCATATTCACAAGAACACCATGAATGCAAACGTAACATAAGAATGGTTTGGATTCGCCAAATAAGTAAATCAAGACCTAAGTGAGGAAAAACCTAACAGTATTAACTTGATAAGAAGGAGAAACCAACTAATCTTGTTTCTTCAACAATCCTTGGTCCATAGGTTTCAATCAATAATATCAATAAACTGATCAATCAATTTATTGAGCGCTTTCTATGGGCAGAGCACTACAACAGAATTAATATTCAAGCACTCCCAGTGTTAAAAGCAATGTACTAGGCGTGTGGGAGGTACAATAGAGTTAGTAGACATGATCCCAGGGCTCCAGGAGTTTAAAATCTATTAGGGGAAACTGACACTAAAATAAAATGCAGGTAGCAGAAACAACAAAATTCAAAGATATGTACATAAGTGGTACCAGGGGAGGGAGGGGAGTAACAATAATAATAATAATTATAGTACTTGTTAAACACTTACTAGGTGCCAAACACTGTTCTAAGTGCTGTGCTAGATTCAAATTAATCAGTTTGGATACAGTCCCTGTCCCACAAAGCGCTGACTCTCTTAATCTCCATTTTACAGATGAAATAACTGAGGCACAGAGAAGTGAAGTGACTTGCCCAAGGTTTTACAGCAGATATGTGGTGGAGCCAGGATTAGAGCTCAGGTCCTTCTGACTCCTAGGCCCATGCTTTATCCACTAAACCACATTACCTCTACCAGTTGCTTAAGTGATACTGAAGGCTCAAAGTAGCAGTAGGGAAGGAGATGAGAGACCAGTGACTCTAAGAATTACCCTCATCTGATAGATCTGGCCTCACTTGATACTATTTGGCAAACTTGTATTCAGGCTAGATTTCCTGAATCATCCCATATTCTTCCAAGATGAGATCTAACATTATAGGCTTGCTTATCTCTGGTGTACCAATAGAAGGCTAAGATGGAACAGAAAGAAATTTTCCCAAAGCAGATTCTAGTTCCTCTGCATCACTCTTTCTCGCATGACACATTTTCAATGAGGTAAAAAAAAAAAAATGGAGGCAGTAATCCACTCCATATCAAACTGAGTAGTAGTCACAGCAGAATTTCTCACTCCACTGGGGCTGCGGGGACACTGATCTCCCACACTTTTTAGAGCTGGATCCCCAGCCTCACTCATTCCTCATTCTAGATCTCGACAAGACCTGGAAGTTTCAGCCAGCGTTGAAAAGTTCCCTATGCTCACTGTAAAAAGTTTGCACCTATGACTTGAGGTTGTAAGCCCCCGAGAGATTTGGACCTCATTTAGTTTCTCTTGTGCAGTCTTTCCCAGCACAGTGCTCTGTACACAGTGCTTAATAAATATTACTACAATTGCTAGTATTGATGATATCTGTTGAACACAAAACACGCAACAAATACTGCAGAAACCAGAGCACTCTTTGCTCACATGCTAACAGGAGATACAGTCACAAAAAGATTTGCAGGGAGTGATAGCAGAAAAAAAACCCTCAAAGTGTAAACGTACATAATTACACACATGCGGAGAATGAGCTCAAATAGATACATAAATGTGGGAGGTGGCTATCTACCACTTAGGATGTTGGGAATTGATTGAGGAAAGGGTGGCATTTTATAGAAAAGGACACCTGAAAGTTAGAGATCTTAGCCCCAGAAACTGCTTATGATCTCCCTATGCAAAACAGCCTTCCATCTACATGTCACTCCAATTCTGCTGTGAGCAATTAAATCCAACATGAAAAATATTACATCAGAAAATTTCCTGTTTGTCGAGGAAATTTAGTGATGTGCATAAGAAAAAGCACACTTCTCAGTGGCATTCCCCTTTCCCAATTGGTTATGTGAGGAAAAGATGAATCATTCGGCAATTTTATGAACAGGCAATGAGAGGAATAATCTTGATAACATAACTGACTTTTCAAAACCTAAATAGTCCACTGTTTCATGTGCCCATATGCCTTAACTCTTCTCTGAAAAAGAGAAAGTGTCATGTAAGTAAAACACAATTATGCATCATAAAAGAGACATCTCTGTCAAGTCCTTACTTTTAGAAAGACAGGAGATTTAACCATTTGTGAGAGCAGCTAATAAAATACCAAAAAATGAGCAAGTGCAAGACATAGATGGAGAAATCAAGATCTGAACAAAGCTATCCTAGGTATGAAAGACAATGTCAATCAGAGTAAGGCAAATCATGTGTTTAAGTCATGGGGCTTATTTCTCTTCTTCCTAGTTTTGTCCCACTTTTTAGATTAAATGTGAAAGAAAAGAATATGTTTCTTAGAACTATCCTTGATCATTGAAAGGTACGGAAAAGAGAAAAAAAATTGTGAGCTGGCTCCAGAAAAAAAGAACGAGCAATTCAAAAAAAGAAACAGTTTTCTTAATTTCTACTGACAAAGACAAATACTTTAGAAAGTATTTGGATCGGAGTTGTTGGATGAATTGGGATCTCTCCCTTAGACTTCCACATTTTCCAGATGATTGAAAATTCAGAAATTATCTTTGCCTTTCAAAATTTCCATTAGACTTGATTCTATCCATAGATTCTCAAGGATTATGGCAGATGCCAAATTGAATTTATTCCTTCCTCTTCCCACAGCCATCCCTGTTTGAGGTTAATTGTGCCATTTTAAATGTTCATCCAATTTCAGAGACTGCTTCCAGAGCACAAGTCTAGGGCCAGACCTCTCCACGTCTTTTTATTTCTCATAGTTAATTAAACTCTGGAGCTTGGGAAATTCCAGAATCTTTTCCCAAGGATGCCACTGCTTACTGCTTGGATGCAGAGAGTTACTGGACTAGCTGATTCTCTGGGACCATCCAAAGTAGTTGGAAAAAAGACTGATTCAAATTCACATCTGATGCAATAGAAATGCTATACACGATTATCATCCAACTGTGAAAATTAGCCTAATTGTCCATTCTAAGCAAGAAGAGATGGAGCATTGGCATCTCGTTTATCTTATTACCGCATCCCATGTTTCCAGCTGTGATCATATGCTGACTAGGAAAAAATGAAAATGAAAATCTGAGTTCCAAATGCTATGTTCCAAGTTCTGGTTTGGAATCCATGCTCTGTGAAGACTCTGCAGCAAATGATTTGGTGTTTAGGACTATCTTAATGATATTGGTCCTAAGATTTTTCCTGGATGACCGACTTGACCAGAAGGCAGAGACGGAGATGATGATTAGGAGAGCCAAAGGAAAGAAAGAGAACAACTGTAATAAAAAGAAAGTCAGGGTACAGATCATGGAGCGAAATGAGGGTGAAAGTTTCTGGGAAAGTCAGCTAACCCTGTGGACATATGAACCACTAGAAAGCATAACTGACATCTCACTTTCCCCCATACTTACCTGTTCCCACAAATCCCTCCAAGATAAATTATGCTCCACCAAACACAGCCAAGTGGAAGCTTCCTTTCCCTTAAACACCTGGTGCAGCAATATTCTCCTATTCCGATAAACTATTTCTTCTCAACCTTCAAATCCGATGCATTTCCTAACTACAAAGCAAAATCTTCTTCTGTAGTCAAAGCAGGGTGAAATGAAACTTAACGTAGCTCAGCCTGACTCCCTCCAAAATGTACATGCAAATATGCACCACTAGTCCCTCCACTGATAACAGTAGCATCCTTGTCTAACGAGGGGCAGGTAAATATGTATTTCGTCAGTAGCAAAAATACGCTATGCAGGCCCATATCATGTTTCAGCCCCCCAACATAAAACCCTGCTTTGTTTTATGCCTTTTCCCACGTCAACTCCCAACTGGAACCAATGTTGCAACCAAGCTTCCTAAAGAAATTAACCAGCTACTTAGTAAGACCAGGTTAATACCTCCTTTTTTCTGATGCACACAGATTTTGTCGTGCCCATCTACCCCCATGTGCCACGTCCCAGCAATATATCATATTGCATTAATCCACAATGGCACAGTCTCGCCAGATTAATTAGTGCCCAAAGAGGAGTTTCTTTCTCCACCTGCCACTCTGCCTACCCCAGCCCAGAAAGGTTGGGGCCCTCTTCGCAACCAGACATATTCAAGCTGGAGTCTTCTGAGCCCAGTTGGCTGATGTTCCCAAGCACCATTTGGACACTGTCTTCACTTCATCTCCAGCAACAGGCCACAGTCACAGGTAGCAGAGGGAATTCGGCCACCATTAGGTTCGGATTGGACAAAAAGTGTGCTCCTTGTGGCTGCATTTAAGGGCTGCTATTGGTAAGAGGTGGAGAAGTAACGGCAGTTCACTCATCGGGGGGATGTTGTGGAGACTTCAGGACCCTCCCCACTCCAACTCCATTACTGCTGGGTCCTTAGGCTTCAGTCCCTGAGCCCTCTCAATCTGGCCCTGCCCACCAGAGATGCAAATGTCACTCTCCTAAGAGCCTCAGAAATTATATTTCTGAACACTTCCCTATATAGAACTAGATCCTCCACCTTCCTCTGCCTTAATACCATCAGGGAGCATGCTAATCTGCCACCCTCCAGTGCTCCCAGAATCCTCTCCTTTCTTCCTCCGCTTTCTCCTTCCAATGCCTCCAGGAAGCAGAGAGTCTTCCCCATTTTATAAATTTCCCTTTCCTTCATCACCAGGCTCAGATCTATTTCTCCCCACTCCTTGCTTCCTGGCATAAGCACCGTCCCAGCTGGGGAGGAAGCGGAGGCAGTGACATTTGAACCTTGACTTGTACTCTGCATTGATTTATCTACCAATAATCATACTGATTCTATTACAGCCTACTCACTGTCCCTCAATTCTTTCCTCTCTTGCTTGTGACCTCTCGCTCACACCCTCCTTCCCTTATGCCTTAATGTCTTCCCCCTTCACTGCCAGCAGGCCACTGATCTCCCCATCTTCAAAGGCCTTCTGAAATCCCATCTCCTCCAGGAGGCCTTTCATTCATTCATTCAATAGTATTTATTGAGCGCTTACTATGTGCAGAGCACTGTACTAAGCGCTTGGGATGAACAAGTCGGCAACAGATAGAGACAGTCCCTGCCGTTTGACGGGCTTACAGTCCCAATTGATCTCTCAGCTCCCAACCCTTTTTCCCTTCCTACTGCCTTTTCAGTATTTCCATATTACCTAAGCACTTAGGTTCTCACTCTCTTCCCTCCTCTGGTAGCACTTACAAACATACCTTTAAAACCTGTTATTTCCCCTTCCTGCGATTTATTTTAGTGTCTTTCTTCCCAACTAGATTGTAAACTCCCTGAAGTCTGGAACTGTTTACTAACTCTAATGTATTGTACTCTCCCCAGTGTACAGTAGGAGTGCGGAAGCATCATAGTGTAGTGGATAGAGCACTGGCATGGAAGTCAGAAGGTTAGGGGTTCTAATCCTGGATCTGCCGCTTGTCTGCTGTCTGAACTTGGGCAAGTCACTTCGCTTCTCTGTGCCTCAGAATTACCCGAGAAGACTTTTCTAGAGAATGAGATTTGCATTTCTGATAACCAACTTCTTGGGCCCTTTCTGCATTCTCCCACGCAACGTCTTAGGCACTTTCCACTCTATTTAAAAGACTTGGAATATATGTAAAATAGACCTTTCCTCCTACTGCTTATCATAGCCAGAGAAGTGGGTTCCTAAAATTGTTTCTAATCACAATTCCCTTGATGTTGTAATGTGAGCTAAATGTCCAGCAAGCAACACTACTCACAGACTCCCTTTTTCATTAATAATTGATGAATCATTAATTTCATTGCTATTTTCTTTGAAAATGAAAAATGTGCCTTTAATTGCCACTACCTGGTTGTTGTATTTTTGAAAATGTAAGTTAAAATTTTAAAACTACTGGTCAATAAAAATATGCTTCATTACTCATAATTGCCAGTGTAATTATATTTTAACCAGAACAGAAATCTATGTAGAAAGACTAAAAAGTAATTCAAAAGCTATTGAATTTGCCTTTCTCCATCCAAATAAATTAAAGGGGATGAAAGACATTCCTGAACTCTTTGTACAAGACCAAAACAGTTCCCAAATGCAAGATGATGCTTGAGCTACCTTGCAAGTTTGATAAATGTTTTATTTATAGGGCATCATTTTGGTTACCACCTTCCTGTAGACTACAATCTTAGCTGGATAGAAAATGAGATGTCCCCACTTAAATAAAGCATCCATCAACTGCTACAGATGATCTGTCAGCATTCTCTGCCAAAGACAAGGGAACAGAAGCTAGATAGCATTAGCCATTGAAAATAAATTGCTAAGAGGCCTTTAGAGACACTAGCCTTTGGAATGAAGGTTCTCAAACAAATTACAAGGTCTATCCTAAGGAGAGAGAGAGAAGCATTGTGTCCTAGTGCATAGACTACAGGCTTGGGAATCAGAAACACCTGGATTCTAATCCTGGATCCGCCACTTATCTGCTGTGTAACCTTGAGCAAGACACTTATCTTCTCTGTGCCTCAGTTAGGTCACCTGTATAAATGGGGATTAAGACAGCCACAGGTGGGACATGATCAGTGTCCAACCTGATTAGCTGCTATCTACCCCAAGATTTAGTACAGTATCTGGAACTTAAATACCATAAAAAAATAAGATTAAAAACTTAAGTGCACAGTGCAACTTCTACAATTCTGTGGGGTCAGGGTATCCTTTGTTGAAGAAAGTCACTATCCAGTTAGCTCTGGAAGTTGTGCTTAATCCCCTGGACCAGATGCCAGCCTATATAAAAGATATAAAAACTTTGCTTTTCATTGAAATATATACATGAATGAATTTCCTGAGTGTGAACCTTACAGGACTGCCATTGAGAGAAGACTAAGAGTTTCCCAGAGGTAAAAGGGAGGTTTGTCTTGGGGAAGAATAATGATCATAAACATAATAATAATAATACTTCAGTATTCACTATTTGTCAAACACTGCACTAAGCAAGTTAAGTCCCACATGGACTCACAGGCTAAGTAGGAGGGAGAATAGGTATCAACTCCCAATTTTATAGAAGAGGAAACTGAGGCACAGAGAGGTTGAATAACTTGTCCAAGGTCACAGAGCATGCAAAGTCAGTGGCTTTAAAGCATTCAATCACCTTACCCCCTCCTACCTCACCTTGCTTTTCTCTATCTACAACCCAGCCTGTACACTTTGCTCCTCTGGTGCTAATCTTCTCACTGTGCCTCGATCTCACCTGTCTTGCTTCCAACTATTGGCCCACATCCTACCTCTGGCCTGGAACATCCTCCCTCCTCAAATCCACCAGAGAATTACTCTCCCCCTCTTCCAAGCCTTACTGAAGGCACACCTTCTCCAAGAGACCTTTCTAGACTAAGCCCCACTTTTCTCAATCTGCCACTCCCTTCTTCATCATCCTGACTTGCTCCCTTTGCTCTTCCCTCCTCTCCCCACCCCAAAGCACTCATGTATTTATCTTCAATTTTATTTATTTATATTGATGTCTATTTGTATTGATGTCTCTCTCCTCCTGCCCCTGCCCAGACTCTGAGCTCATTCTGGGCAGGGATTGTCACTCTTCGTTGCTGTATTGTACTTCCCCAAGTGCTTAATACAGTGTTCTGCACACAGTTATCGCTTAATAATTACTTTTGAATGAATAGTTCAGTTCCTCTGACTGCCAGACTAGTCCTCTTTCCCCTATGCCATGCTGCTTCCCTGTTTTTCCATCAGTGGTCTCCATTTCTGAAAAATGACCCAAACCCCCAGTTTTGTTAATATCTGAGCTATCTCTGAAGCACTCTCAAAGAATTTGATAGTGCTTTAGACCATCAGTATCAGATTTGTTCATGGTTGCTAAATTTGGTTCCAGGAATGTATTTTCTGTGAAAACTAAAATGTCTGTGAAATGTATGAATTTCCCATTGGCCAAAAACACCTGGTCAGAGCTATGTTTCATGCAATTCTCAGCTGTTTGGGGAAAAGTATGAATTCTGTATTTTTAGTGGTTTTTTTAAATGATTTTTTGGTTTCACTTTTCTACCTAGAAACAATTTCAGACTTTCCCAGTGCATGTTGGGTAGGAATTGTCTCTGTTGCCGACTGTACTTTACAAGTGCTTAGTAGAGTGCTCTGCACACAGTAAGTGCTCAATAAATACGAATGAATGAATGAATATATGAATGACTAGCAAATGTCTGGTTGTAATTTATCATTTTTCGTATTCATCCACTTCCAACAAAGACCGAAGGACACAGAACACTGTCTCTGTTCTCTACTAGGTGAATGTCGTGGCAGGTGGAAGTTGCCAGATTTCTTACTATTTCGTAACGTGTTAGACGTCAAGAACAGTGGGACAGAGGGCTGGGATTCAGATTTGGACTTGAAAATTCCTGAAATATTTTGTTCAGGAGTTGCAGAACTTCCAAAAACCTTTTCATGTCTGCACAGAAAACTCTCAGTTAACTACAGGGTTGCAGGGGCAATTTATTTTGCATTTATTCATGAATTTATTGTTTATTTACTTATCTATTGACTTACTTCTGCTTTCTGTGATAGGCATCTAAGCCCTCACACTCTTACTATTGAATGTGTGGTAATTTGCCTCCACTTATCTTGTTTCCCAGATGGAAACAAAAGGCATACTTGCTGTAGTAGTTATCTTTTGGTTCTATCACATATTCCCAAGTTCCTAGAACAGTGCCCTGCACACCAAGTGCAGTTGTGTAGATTTGAACAGTTGCCAAATCAGGCCTGTTCAATAATGAAAATGACAACAGTCCTTTTCACTCTTTGCCTGTAGATTCCCAGATGGAATCTACATTGATGATTCCCAAATCTACCTCTCCAGCTCTGACCTTTTCTTCGTCTGCAGTTTAGCATCCCCTCCTGCCTTCAGGGCATAGCTACTTGGATGTCCCACTGACACCTCAAATATAACATGTTCACTTGCACTTTGATCTGTAACTTTTGGACATTTTGATATTTTCCCCACCTCCATTCTCACAGGACTTAATAATAATAATAATTACAGTACTTAAACACTTACTATGTGCCAGACACTGTACCAAATACTGGGGTGGATACAAGTTAATCGGGATGAACACAGCCCCTGTCCTAGATGGGGCTCACACTCTGAATTCCCATTTTACAGATGAGGGAACTAAGGCACAGAGAAGTTGAGTGACTTGTCCAAAGACACACAGCAGTCAAGTGGCAGAAGAGGAATTAGAACCCAGATCCTTCTCACTCCCAAGCCCATGGTCTATCTACTAAGCCATGCTGCTTCCCTATCTTTAAATTATATATTATAAATTATTCATTTATTCATGTTAATGTCTCTCTCCCTCTCTAAACTCTAAGCTAGGTTTGAGCAGGGAATGTGTCTGCTAATTCTGCTGTATTGCACTCTCCCAAGTGCTCAGTACAGTGCTCTGCCCATAGTAAGTGCTCAATAAATATCACCAATTGATTGACTGATGTCCAAAACAGAAATAATCTTCCCAACCACTTCTTGTTTTCCTCATCACTGCAGACAACACCACTCTCCTCCCTGTGTTAAAAGCCCATAACCTTGTTATTACCTTTGACTCATCTCTATCACTTATAATATCCCTCTTTAGCTAATACATCCGCCTTCTCACTGACCTTTCTGCTTCTTCCCACTCCATGCCTTACGTTATTTTTCTAAAAAAAAAAAGGTTAGTTCCTGTCTTCCCACTCTTCAAGAATCTCCAGTGGTTGCCCACCAACCTCTGCATCAAACAGAAACTCCTTATTTCAACTTTAAAGCATTCAGTCAGCAATCCCCCTCCTCCCTTACCTCTCTGATTTCTTAATACACTCCAACCCACATATTTTGCTCCTCAAACAGCAACATAATCACTGTACCTCTATCACATCTATCTTGCTGCAGACCTCTGCCCATGTCCTCCCTCCCCCTTCATAAGTGACAGACCAACACTATCTCCACCTTCAAAGCCTTACTAAAATCTCATCACCCCAAGAGGCTGTCCCCTACTTCCTCTCCCTCGTAGGCACTTGGATCTGTACCCTTTAAGCTCTTGATATTCACCTCCCATTCAGCCCCACAATACTTATGTTCATATCAATAATTTATTTTAATGTCTATCTCCTCCTTCCTTCATTCATTCAATCGTATTTACTGTGCACTTACCATGTGCAGAACACTGTATTAAGTGCTTGGAAAGTACAATTCAGCAATAAAGAGAGACAATCCCTGCCCACACTGGGTTTATAATCTAACACTGGGCTCAGACTGTAATCACCTTGTGGATGGGAAGCGTGTCTAACAGCTCTCTGTATTATACTCTCCCAAGCATTTTGTACAGTGCTCTGCACCCAGTAAACATTCAATAAACACCTCTGATTGATTGATCAATTGATAGAACTGTCTCTTGAAAACTCTCTCAAAATTATGCTTGCCTCACGCAGGCACCACACTGCTTTTCAGGATTCTCTGACTTCCATAATCATCAACACAAAAATGGGGCAGTCACCCTCCCACAGCCTAATCTCTTTTGTGATTGTGAGCTAGACAACACTGGAAGCTCCACCAACTCCCATGTGTAGTCACAGGTAACTACTTATTAAACTACTGTGAAGTTGCATGGCCTAGTGGAAAAAGCTCAAACTTGGCAGTCAGATGACCTGGATTTTTTTTTTTTAATGGTATCTGTTAAACACTTACTATGTGCTAGGCACTCTAATAAGAGGTGGGGTAGAGACAAGCTAATCAGGTTAGACACAGTCCATTTCCAACATGGAGCTCACAGTCTTAATCCCCACCTTACAGTTGAGGATAGTGAGGTACAGAGAAGTGAAGTGACTTGCTTAAGATAACACAGCAGACGAGTGGAGGAGTTGGGATTAGAACCCAGGTCCTTCTGACTCCCAGGCCTGTGCTCACCAAGAAGTCAAAGGGCAATATTACAGATGCACAGGGCAGAAGAGAGTAAGTAGTCCAAGCTTTAGTCTTTTCGGACACACCCACACAGTTGTATAGAAATTTACATTCGGTGATGTCATTTTGAATTCTTTCTCATTTTCATACTGACTTTCAATCTCTCTTGCTCTCTGTCTCTCATTCCCTCTCTTTTCTTCCATCTTTCTCTCTCCAGCCTCTCATCTTCTCACTCTTGTTCTATCTTTTATCTTCTACCCAACTGTTACAATTTTGTTTAGCCCTTTTCTTCAGGACCCTAGGAAATCATGTCCAGTGTTCATTTGACATTTCACGTTAAAGCTGATTTGTTTTTTTCCCACTAACGATATTGTTCAAAAATCAGGGGGAAATCACGACTCATCCAATTATTCCCACGGCTGAAATAAAAGTGTGAAATGTATTGTCTGAATCAGTTTGTTCGTCGTTCTCTGTATCATTTTGTAATGGGAGGTTCTTTGATGCCCGAGTTCACTTTGCTTTTGAAGATATTATTCACTCCTGTGCTCTCAGGAATGCACAGGACGTTGGGTGAAAAGAGCATCAGGAAAATAGGGAATAAATAGCGGTATGCACTCTCAGGGAAGAAATGCATCTGTCGTTAAAACAGTTGAGGTCTATCAATCTGAAGTAATTATCAGTGTCTCTTTTAAAGCAGTTGTAACAGGGGCTCCCTCTGTGTCCGACCTTTCTTTAATCGGATTTATTATAGATGTTGGACTACACACAATAATGATCATCTCCCTAATTGAAACAGCCTGAAACCAAGAACCATACCTCTCCATCCTCTGACACAGACATCAGGGGAAAAGACTCATTAAAAGCGGGCAAAAAGATGAAAATTGGTGTCAGTCTCTGCAAAGTTACCATTTCAGTGTAGTGTATGGCTTGGCGGTTTTAATGAAGGATTTTAGAAGACATCCCAGATGCTCTTTTGAAATGAAACATTATTTTTCATGTTGTGTTAATGTCAGCCTTTGATAATGAATAAGGAAAACATCCAATTTAGAAATCAGAGCTGCCCTTATTCAGCCAAGAAAGTTAAACGGCACACTGAAAAGAAATGGCAGGCAACTAAAATGCCATTAAACCACTCGGGATGATCTTAGACCGCATTCGTGAAAGGTCTTGGTAAACTCCTCTGGACTGGTGACTGAATCCCCACTCACCCAGACTTAGACCTCAAGAGACACAATGAGACCATCTGGACACCAGAATGTTGAGCTTTGGAGAAATAGTGCTGCGCCCTTGCCCATTTTAGTCACAGTGGAAAGCAATTCTCAGAAATCTCTTCTCACAAGCTTAGTTCTTCCTCACAGGGTTTAACTGGGCACTGAGGCAGAAGTTGAGTATCAGGTCCTTATCCTCCTTTTCAAAGAAAAACTGTGAATTACAAGTCATCATTAACAACTACAGCATTAATTGAGTGACAGAAGACTGTACCAGACAATTGGAAACATACACAAGTGCCAAGGAAACTGAAAGTTTGGCGTGAGCAGGAAGGTGGGGATTAGTCAAGGAAGGACTCTTGGAGGAGGTGGCGTTTGATCTGCTTTGGAGGTGTGTGGAGGGGATGTGATTTGGCAGTCTCATAAACTCCTAGAGGGCAGGTATCATGTCTAACAACTTTATTGTACTTTCCCAGGCACTTAGTCAAGTATTCTGTACACAGTTAATGCTCAATAAATACTACTGATTAATTGATTCTATGCAGGAGATGGATCAGAGATTTGAGTTCACAAAATACATGAGATAAGATATTGATGGTAGAGTCTAATATCATAGCCACAAAAAAGGTTGGCTAATCCAACATCTCTTTATACGCTTCAGTCCAGGTAGTAAACGTCCTCTTTGATTTGCGTATGAGACTCTCCCACCTACCCAGCCTATTTCAAATGGATTCTTTCCAATATTTTTACCCAATAATCCCTACCAGAACATCTTGGGAGATAAAAGAAATTATCCTTCTTTTACAGATGTCAAGACTGAAATAAGAAGAAGAAAAATAATGGTACTTGTAAATCACCTATGTGCCAAGCACTGTTCTAAGTGCTGAGATGGATAAAATATGAGACAATCATATTTGACAGTCCCTGTCCCACATGGGACTTACTATCTAAATAGTAGGGAGAACACATATTTAATCTCCACTATACAGATGAGGAACTGAGGAACAGAAAACTTATATGACTTTCCCAAAGCCACCCAATGGGCAAATGATGGATCAGGATTAGAACCCAGGTTTCCTGACTTCCAAGTTTGCGCTCTTTCCTCTAAGCAGATGAAATGTCCAGTACATTCATTAAGGCTGCAGGTAAAGTCAGCAATGGGTTTGTGATTGAAATCCCATCTCAGTCAGTAATGGAGCACATACTTTTCTTATGGTATTTGTTAAGTGCTTACTCTGTGCCAGGCACCGTTCTAAGCGCTGAGTAGATAGGGTTGTGGCTCAGTGGAAAGAGCATGGCCTTAGGAGTCAGGGGTCATGGGTTCTAATGCCAGCTCTGCCACCTGTCAGCTGTGTGACTTTGGGTAAGTCAGCTCACTTCTCGGGACCTCGGTTACCTCATCTGTAAAATGGGGATTAAGACTGAGCCTCACGTGGAACAACCCAATAAACTTGTATCTACCCCAGCGCTTAGAACAGTGCTCGGCAAATAGTACGTGCTTAACAAATGTTATTATTATTATTATTAGATACAAGCTAATTAGATGGACACAGTCCATGTCCTATGTGGGCTCACAGTCAATCGCCATTTTACAGATGAGGGAAATGAGGTTCGGAAAAGTTAAATGACTTGCACAAGGTCACCAGCAGAGATGTGGAGGAGCTGGGATTAGAACCCAGTGCCTTCTGACTCTCAGGACCGTGCTCTATCCAGTAGGCCAAGCTGTTTTTCCTGGGCACAGAGCACTGTACTCTGAGCTCTTGGGAAAGTGCAATAAAGGTTAGTAGACGAGGTTTAGTTCTACATGGCTCCCAGGACTACAGTGAAGATGAGATAAGAAAGTGCAAACTTTAGGAGGTAAAGTACCCTCTAATGAAAACCATCATTACCTTTATGTGCAGTACTTAGCTTTATCCTGCTCCGGCCATTATTATTTAAGTCTAAATAATGATACAGGTAGGTGCTTTACTAATGATTTTGACATCCTGACACCATATCACTTTCTTTCATCCAATGAGTGTCCAATTTCATGGACTTTCTTCAAGGAAAATTCTCAATGAAATCAATGTCCCTGACTGAGTTGTTTAACTATCACACCAATCTGAATAAGAGCTGTTCGGCAAGGACGGGACCAGTCAAGCAAAGATATCCCGGAGAAAAGAGCAGAGCAAAACCTTTGTTAATATTCAGTCAGACCACCTTTAGAGGACTCGGTTAAATAAGCACATTAATCTTATCGTGTTTTGCACGCACCGGAGCAGTGAACTGTAACACAGATGGCCCAGCTGCTGTCCTCGATACAGGGAGACTCAGTATGAAGAAAGGGAGAAAACGGTAACCGCTTGACATCCACTTTCTCTCCAAGCCTGAATCTTGGAGAGATTCAAAGGCAAAAGGAAGTAATAATGATTTATTGGTCAGGCACACAGTTTCCTGGAAGGAAGGTCCATTTGTTAAGATAATGACTTCATACATTGTTTTCAAATAATATTATTATTGTCATTATTAATTGCGGTATTTGTTAGATACTTACTACAACTGAGGATTAGATTTCCAGGACCGCTGCTCTTTCTAGTGGATGAGCTGCCCCTCAGAGCTAACAAATTTTTCTGGTTCAAGACTCGCCAGCTTCATTTACCTTGCCAGTCCTGTAATGCTGCACGTGGGGTCTTCTCGGTCTTTTGGTACCAAGGGGAATTCCTTAGATTCTCCCTTTCCAATTGTTCCCACAGCATAGAAGTTGGAAGAGTTTGAGGATCACCGAGAGAGAGGTTATGAGAAATAAGATCCGGTTGGGACCCATTCAGAGATCTTTGAAAAATCACTTCAATTTACAGATTAAGATTGTGAGTATGGACTGTGTCAAACGCGATTAGCTTGTTTCTATCCCAACGCTTAGCACAGTGCCAGGCATATAGTAAGTGCCCAACAAACATTAAGAAGAAAAAAAGCTCTATGGGTGGACATGTATCCCACTCAGAGGTGCCAATTTTGAATTTCAAAACAGGGCTGTGGCTCAGTGGATAGACCACAGACCTGGGAGTAAGAAGGACCTGGGTTCTATTCCCCGTTCTACCACATGTCTGCTGAGTGACCTTGGGCAAGTCATTTCACTTCTCTGGGCCTCAGGTACCTCATTTGTAAAATGGGGATTAATAGTGTGAGCCCGATGTGGAACAAGGGCTGTATCCAACCCGATTACTTTGCATCTGCCCCAGTGCTTAGAACAGTGCTTGGCATAAAATAAGCACTTAAACAAGTACCATTATCATTATTATTACTATTATTAGGGTCAACAAGGAGGCAGGGATTTGGGGGGGGGGGCATGATGAGTGAGTGAGAACAGGCTTTAATGTTGGTATTTGTTAAGCGCTTACCATTTGCAGAGCATTGTTCTAAGCACCTGGGTAGATACAGGGTAATCAGGTTGTCCCACGTGAGACTCACAGTCTTAATCCTCATTTTACATATGAGGTAACTGAGGCACAGAGAAGTTAAGTGACTTGCCCACAGTCACACAGCTGACAAGTGGCAGAGCCGTGATTCAAACAGATGACTTCTGACTCCCAAGCCCAGGCTCTTTCGACTGAGACACGCAGCTTTAAAGAGTTGTCTGGAAAGCCACCATTTAGGTCACTTGAGCCTTGATTGGAAATTCTCAGGTCTTATCCAAGATTTAGGATGAGGCTGTCTGGAAGTCCAATTAAAAAACCACAGAAGCTCTTGTCTCTATGGACAGAGCACCTCCTCCCCAATAATGGATGCTCCATCGAGCAGATCATGATGATCATGATCATTCAAACCCATGAATTTTAGCCTCCCTTTTCTGAATTCTAACTCAGCATATTCTGAGGAGTTCTGTAGGGGTGTTACATTAATTTGCTTTAGCACATTTTGAAATATCAGTAAAAAGCAGACAAAAGACAACTTCAGAATCAGGATTTTACATGGAACAAATGCCAGCCCTAAAATGTGGAAATTATGCAGTCCAAGAAAATCCAAGAAGCAAGGGTCATTACTTTCTAGTCTGAGATGTCTATAGGATTGAAATATTCCTTCCCTAGGGTGCAACACACACACATAATGATGCCATAGATATGCTGCAGGTTGGTTAACACTGAGAATTTTTTTAGCAAAGTGATTCTCAAAATCATCTTAACTAAGTCTTAATTAAGAAGTTTGATGTCCAGGTGATGTCGATGTTCTAGGAAAGGGAGTCCAGCTTCTCCGATCATTTCAAATATTTCAATCCCAGACTGCAGTCAGAAGAGAAAATATTCCCAAATAAGGACTAGCATCTGAAAGAGATCAGGCTTCAGAAGTGAAGATCTCCACAGTTCACTATTTGGAAGAGGAATATTTGACTCTATTTATTGCCATTGTTCTTGTCTGTCTCCGCTGATTAGACTGTAAGCCCGTCAAACGGCAGGGACTGTCTCTATCTGTTGCCAACTTGTTCATTCCAAGCGCTTAGTACAGTGCTCTGCACATAGTAAGTGCTCAATAAATACTATTGAATGAATGAATGAATGAATGAATGAATGAATGAATATCACCCCACACTCACTGGTCTTTTCCCAGGCTTCTTGGAATGAAAATCTCTCTAGACTGTAAGCTCCTTGTGGGTAGGGAATGTGTCTTCTAATTCTGTTGTATTGTACATTTAGTACTTAGTACAATGGTCCTCACACAATAAATGCTCAATAAATACGATTGATTGATTGAAATGATGATTTTCCTTAGGGTTCAGCTTTCCGGATCAGAGGATTTTTTGAGCACCAGAAAGCACACAATTCTTTCAGATCCTTAATTGCCCACCTGATCCATATTACTATTTCAATAAAAATGCATCTTATGGTATGAGAAGAGGCAGTGTGAGTCCTGGTTTGCACAAAGCAGTATAGACATAATAGAGGAGGTAGTCAGGAAGGAGCTATTAAGAAAACAATGTGGAAGGGTTACACATCAATCATTTCAACTGAATGAGCCTGAAAGGATAAACTCTCATCACCAACAGCTCCATTTTCAAAAACAAAGGGTAGCTAGATGAAAACCATAGCATGGAAAGTGGTGGTGGTTCCGATTTTTGGCCACTGAAAACACATTTGGATTGTTCCTTTGCTATGTACATCCTCTACCTTCAATTATAGTTTTGCAAATTAGATTGTTCGGCTTATCATTCCTGAATTCAACAGCTTTTAAATAAAAAAAAGAAATAGTTAAAAAGATTATATAAGCCTCCATCTTTAGGGAAGAGCATAAAAATGTCAAGATGTGACAGATGGAATAGTAAATACCATTTATGGAACTGGAGCTATAGCAAGAATACCAAGAGAAAGTACTTATCTTG
The DNA here is from genome assembly GCF_004115215.2 of Ornithorhynchus anatinus. NCBI lineage: Eukaryota > Metazoa > Chordata > Mammalia > Monotremata > Ornithorhynchidae > Ornithorhynchus > Ornithorhynchus anatinus. The sequence goes on from NC_041745.1 coordinate 34,160,625, forward strand.
TAACAATTAAATGAAAGCTGTCCCATTATTATGTTTAACTTAACACAACCCTTCTTTTCAACCTCAGAGCTACTTGGCATGAATTACTAACCACTTTGTTCACAACCCTTCTCCGTGGTTAAAAGGACTCAGATTACTTCTCTTTTGTGCCTGTGTCCCTTCTGTTCTCTCCCACAAAGAGAGCAAGGAAATAATGTCTGTTGGGCTTAAAAGCTCCTCATATGACGAGCTGTCATAACAATTGGATACCTGAATGCCAGACTCCTTTTTTTCACAGAACACTCCAGACCACTGTGTTTTTATGAATGAGGGCCTCCTGCGGAAGTAAAATTATAATTTTCAAAGCCTTGAATTTAAATATTTTATTGAAAGGTTGACCTGATAGCTTGAAGTAAACCAATCTGGAGGAGTTAGGCTCATCTCTCTTTGACAGACACCTATCTCCATTCCAGGTCCTTTGCCAAGTCCTTACCTCTTGGCTTAAGAAGGAAGACCTTCTTAAGTAACCCGACTTCTGAAAAATCCAATATAATTTGCAGAAAAAACTGTGAAGTTTTCTAGGTGAAAGATGTTGGGGGGAGGTGGGTGAGGCTGTAGCAGGGGCATTGTGAAGCACACACAAATTGTAGATTGGAAATTTATCTATGAATCCTAGCAACTTTTTTCAATAAAAATATAAAGTAATTTAAAGTTCCAGGAGTAGTTATTTGTGTGCTGGCCTTATTGTGTGTTGGGGTTCCGGGAATCTAGAAAGTGTTTCAGTGATTTAGTTTAATGGTATTTTCTCACAATAAGGCCTTTCCAAAGCAGCCACAAGTAATCTGTTTATCTCAAAGTAGCAACATGCCCTTCATACCAAAAAAGACAGGTTTTAGACACACAAAACCAGAGAAGCTGCTGCTGCAAAATGATCTCACCAATTTGCCTTTAGTACACGTCCTTGAATACTTGGACCGAAATGCCAAGAAAACATTCACTCAGTCAGTGGTAATTATGGAGTGCTTAATTGCGTGCAGAGCACTGTAGCTAAACCGTGTGAAAATACAATACAGCCGAGTGGTTTGTTTCCCGTTCTAGATTGTAAGCTTGTTGTGGGCAGAGTTTGTGTCTGTTTATTTTTGTACTGTACTCTCCCAAGCGCTTAGTACAGTGCTTTGCACACAGTAAGTGCTCAATAAAGAGGATTGAATGAATGAATGAGTTGGTAAGCACGTTGCCTGTCTGTAGGAGCTCATACGCTAGAGAAGGAGAAGTTCTTTTCTGTGAAATTCTAACTGAACAGAGAAATATCATTTATGTGAAATTCCCACTTACTGAAAATCACAGATACATTTCCAAGGCACTGTATCAGTCATTGGTATATAGTGAGCACTTACTCTCTACAGAGCACTGTACTGTTTCAGAAAGCACAACACAATAGAATTGGTAGACATGATCCCTGCCCACAAGGAGTTTACAGATCAAAGTGGGAGACAGACATTAAAATGAATTACAGCTGGATATATACATAAGTTCTGTGGGACTTGGGGAGGGGTAAATATCAAAGTTTTTATGGAGAACAGACCCACATTCATAGGTGACACAGAAGGGAGGGCTAAGAGAGGGAAATGAGGACTTAATCAGGAAAGGCCTCTCAGAGGAGATGAGATTTCAGTAGAGCTTTGAACATGGGCTGAGAGGTGGTCCTTCACATAGGAAGGGGGAGGGGGTTTTCAGCCAGAAGAAAGTATGGGCAAAGGGTAAGCGACAAGAAAGATGAGATGGAGATTTACTGATAAGGATGGTGTTTGAGAAGCCAAGTGGGTGGGTTGGGTGGTTATAGAAGATTGGTGAGGTAAAAAGAGAAGAACAGATTCAGTGAGTTTCTGTTTGATGCAGAGATGAACAGGAAGACACTGGAAGTTTTTGAGGAGAGGGGAAATGTGGACTGAGTGATTTTTTTTTTTTAAATGATCCAACAGAATAGAATATGGGAGTGGACAGTGAAGGACTCTATTAACAATTCCTTCTAGAGAGACTGTAGATCTTGAAGCCCTCTAAATGGCAAAATTCTAAATTACATTGTCTCTTATGAGATTCCTTACAATTTCATAAATCACAAGTTTCTTCTCCTCAATGGAAAGAGCAAATTGAAAATAACATGGCACTGGAATATAAGGAAGTTTTTCATGTAAGGGAAAGGCACTCGGCAATATTATTAGACGTTGGTCTTGTTTGAGTAACTACCTTGAAAATTCTTTGAAGGTCGGGATCATGTCTACCAACTCGGATGTATTGTATTCTCAAAGCACTTAGTACAGTGCTCTGCACATAGTAACTGTTCAATAAACATCACTGCTTGATCGACTACCCAATGTGCTGAGCACGGACTAAGGGATAGATGCAAAAGAAACAATTCAGGCATAGTCCCTGTCCCCAAAGGGGCTCCCAGTCTAAGGGAGGAGGAATGGAAAGGGGGACAGATGCAAAGAAAAAGGAATATGCCAAAAATAATGGGAGCAATTAAAAAAACAGAATTCCAAAAATTAGCCCACTCCAATGGAGAAGGGATGCTTGCGGAGGCAGGGTTGCAGCTCCAGGTATCAGTCCTGGATGATGAATAGCTCAACCTCTCCAAGACTCCAATTGCTGAGAAAACAGGTTTCTGGGTGTTCTGTGCCACCCCAAAGAGTGGGGGCAGGGGAGATTCTTCCATTTATGATGGGGGGGCGGGGAGAAGAGAAACTGTACTGATCAGCTGGTGGCCCCCTACAAACCCTGCTGCTGGCCATCATGGGGAGACTCAGAATATGTGGGTCCCCTCTTCTGCTGAGACTGAATTGATAGATTGTAAAATTTTACCTCCAACCCCATGCGATGACCAGTATTTTAAGGACTGGGACCTGTCTTCTAGGAGCCCCGCCATTTTCCAGATGAGGAAACTGAGACACAGAAGACAGTAAATGGACTTGCCCAAGGTTACATAGTAAGCAAGTGCCAGAGCTGGGATTAAAACAAGGGTCTTTTTGTCTTTGTGTTTTGTCATCTAGGCCTGGGCTCCACATTTCCACACCTTATCCTGAACCCTACCCTTATCCTGAACTCTTGGTTGCTTAACATAGCCTAATCTGAGCATCTATAAACTTATCAATTTACTCTATAGCAGAAAACTACAAAGAGTACATGAGCAGTATCTGTGGATATTACATAACATAGTGGATAGAGCATAGGCCTGGGAGTCAGGTCATAGATTCTAATTCTGGCTCCGCCACTTGTCTGCTGTGTGACCTTGAGCAAGTCACTTCAATTCTCTGTGCATCAGTTAACTCATCTGTAAAATGGGGATTGAGACTGTGAGCACAATGTGGGACAGGGACTGTGTCTAACCCAATTAACTTGAATACAGCCCAGCGCTTAGAAAGGTGCTGACACCTAGTAAGTGCTTAATAAATACCATAATAATGTTTTAAAATTTTGAAAGTGGAGATTTCTATCTGTTCACTTTAAGAGCCGCAGCATGTGCAATGTTTATTATGAATACTAAAATATGGATGAACTGGTAAAAGGCCAATCAAAAGTGTATTTTCATATTAAAGAGGACCCATCAGAAATTCCATCTTGGGGTGACCCAGGGAGAGGCATGGCATGGAGCAAGAGCCATCGGGAGCAGGAGCTGAAGGTGGCTTCCTCAGACCAGATCCATATGTGCAATCCACAGCACACATTGGTAGCCATCAAAGGGGTGGCAAAATAACGAATAATGCAGCATTTATTACCCCTGGCCTTGCAGGATTCAAGAAGAGTCACAGGCTGTCCACCACTGCTTCGCTTAGTATAATGGCCTTCCACAGTTTCACGAGCTCAGTTTGAGAGTGCTCAGTATATACCATTGATGAAGAGCATTTTCCTACTATTCACATATGCCTGTAGGACACTTACAAAAAGTTTTGAGGGCTTTAAATCAGTGTCCATGGCCTAGTTGGAAGAGCACTGGACTGGGAGTCAATAGACCCACATCTCATTCCAGCTCCACTACTTTCCTGCTAAGTAGCGAGTCACTTAATTTCTCTGTTTCTCAGTTTCCTCATCTGCAAAATGGGGATTTAATACCTATCCTTCCCCCACTGTGTCCAATCTGCTTAGCCTATAACTTCCTCAGTGCTTAGCCCAGTGTAAGATGCTCAACATTTTCATTGTTGTTATTAGTTTGTATGCGTCATTGTCCTAACGTCAAACGTTAGAAGTCATACTCCCCGCTCTCAAGCAGCTTACAGTGTAATGGAGTCGAGCATATATATAAATCAGTCAACAGTATTTGTACTTGGAAAAGTACAACACAACAGAGTTGGCAAATGCAATCCTTGCCTACAAAGAGCTTCCAGTCTAAATGGAATGAAGCAGCGTAGCTCAGTGGAAAGAGCCCAGCCTTGGGAGTCAGAGGTCATGGGTTCTAATCCCAGCTCTGCTGCTTGTCAGCTGTGTGACTGTGGGCAAGTCATTTAACTTCTCTGAGCCTCAGTTACCTCATCTGTAAAATGGGGATGAAGACTGTGAGCCTCATGTGGAACAACCTGATTACCCTATATCTACCCCAGCACTTAGAACAGTGGTCTTCACATAGTAAGCGCTTAACAAATACCAACATTATTATTATTATTATTATATGGGGAGACAGGCATTAGGAAAAATCATGGAGAGGGGAAACATTAGAGTACAGGGATATTTACATAAGTGGTGTGGGGCTGGAGTGAGTTTAAAAGAGCTCATGGGGTACACAGCCAAGTTCAAAGTCATCAAAGAGGGCAAGGGTGGGTAGGAGAAATGAATGCTTAATCAGGAAAGGCCTCTTGGAGGGGATATCGTTTTAGTAGGACTTTGAAGATAAGGAGAGTGGTGGCCTGTCAGTAATGAAGGAGGAGGAAATTCTAGGACAGAGGGAGGATGTGGGCAAGGGGTCAGGGGGGAGATAGATGAGATTGAGATATGGTGAGTAACTTAATAATAATAATAATTGTTATTATTGTGATATTTGTTAAGCATTTATTAAGCGCTGGGGTGGATACAAGCAAACTGGGTTAGGCAGAGTCTCCTGTCCCCCGTGGGGCTCACAGAGTCCCCATTTTACAGAAGAGGTAACTGAGGTCCAGAGAATCGAAGCGACTTGCCCAAGATCACACAGCAGACAAGTGGCGGAGCCGGAATTAGAAACCATGACCTTTTGATTTCCAAGTCCATGATCTAAGTCAGCATTAGAGAAGAAGAGAGAGTAGTTTGGGTTAGTAGTAGATCAGCAAGGTAAGATAGGACTAGACTGTGAGTCCGTTGTTGGGTAGGGATTGTCTCTCTTGCCGAACTGTACTTTCCAAGCACTTAGTACAGTGCTCTGCACACAGAAAGTGCTCAATAAATACAATAAATACAATTGAATGAATGGGAGGAAGAAAGCAGATGTGAATGCCTTAAAGCTTACTGTTAAGAGTTTCTGTTTGAGGTGAAAGTGGATGGCCAACCATTGGAGGTTTTCGAGGAGTGGAGAGATATGGATTGAACCATTTTTCAGAAAAAAAGATCCAGACAGCAAAGTATGGAAGTAATTTATCTAGGCCTCAGTTTTCTCATCTGTAAAATAGAAATTCATTTCCTGTTCTCCCTTCTACTTAGAGTGTAAGCACAAAGTAAGCAATTAACAAATGCCACAATTATCATGTTTTATGGTTAGATTCAAATAATAGTGGCAAAAGTAAGGAAAAACTAAACATACAAAGGTGTTTTTATGGGGGATGGTATGATTAGAGGAATGGTAAAAATTAGTCAGGGAAGGTTTTCCAAATGATTTGAAATTGAGGAAGTCTGGTGGGTTTGAAAGGGAGGGAGTTCCAGGTAAGGAGAATGTGAAGAAATTGGGCAGAGATGGCAGAGAGCAAGTTAAGACAAGATAACTGTCATTCCTTAGGTTTCATTTCTTTGTATCCTTTTTGAAGAAATACTAAAATACCCAGCAAAAGAAGGCACATTTTTTGATTAATACAAGCCCCGAAATCTTCACATTCTTCACTAAAGAATTCATCAAAGTGAAACACATCAACAAACTTGTTGGGATTCACCAATTGTTATTTTGTATCTCTGCTACACATTTCAGATATTGTGAAGGTAATCGAATATTATTATTCATCCAGATTTCTGTTTGGAAGGAAGTGAACTTCTTCCTTTCCAGTAATACATCAATCACAGGGTATCCTAGTCATTTTGGAATGATATGCAGTCAGTACGAATTGCCATCATCCTGAAATTGTATACCATGCCTTTGTACTCTCATCTTTTAAAAAAATGAAGAGTTATTGTCAAGTTCATTATCTCAGCAGGGGATGTTTGTGACGATGAAACTGCCAAGACTCAAAGAGATGTTCACGCTTTTTCCATTGTATTAACATGACCCAATTTTGACTCAGTCTGATGATAACTGATTTTGATGTTAGCTGGCTAGGAGGATGTCTGTTTTTAAATCGTGTTGATTTTAACACTTTAATTTGCCTCAATTCAATTCCTTGTACTTTAGTAAAGAGTTGGGGGTCCCCTTCTTTACCTTTGCTTTGTGAAAAGGAACTGTCAAATTCCGGAATACTGACAACACCAAGGAATGGAGACTAGTCTTTTACCATTCAACTGTCAAATTTTAACTCCCTTCCTACTATCTCCAACCAACTAAAATACCTCCAGTGCAACTTAGAGAATCACAGTTCAGTCCTAACTAAAATTGATTTCAATCCTCTCTCCTACAGTTTGACAGCCCGCCATCATATTTAGAGTTTCTCTTTCAGAGCAAAAGAACAGATTTAAATAGCTGAAACCTGCCAACTCTTATAAATGTCCATTCACCCCCAACTTAATTTTTCTGACATTTCTCTCTGTTAACTTGTCCAGCTGCTAACTTGCTCCATTATTATTAGGTTGTTTTTGTAAGATTCGGTCGGATATTTTTGGACGCATTTGGAACACTGGTCATGCTATCTTAACAAGCGTTAAGAACAGTCGCTCTGAAATAGGGATGTTGCCGACAAGAGGATCTGGTTGTTACAAAACTGGCAAGTGGAATGCATTTGATTCTTTCGTTCTCTACTGGCTGTTTGTTTCCTATTCATGTTTATTGCAACTTCTTCACAGACAATATGACACATGAAATCCCCTTGAAACAAAATCATATCATCAATAACTGCACACGCATTTGTATATTCACACATCTATATTTGCCCATAGATTTCACAAAGCAGAAAGGACCATTTTGACAATGTGAACTGGATTATCAGTCTACATAATTCTATTCAAAAAGATACTATATGCTCTGGATTTCACTCTGTTTCGTTCCATAAATAAGGATACACAGACACTGCTTCTACCAACACACATGGACAAGGCGTGACAGCTAAAATATGTTATTTTTAACCTTTGCCTTCTCCCACCGCAGTCATTATTAACATAGTAGCTCTTTACCCACATTTCAATTACTGGACACTGCGATTCAGTTCCCCTCAATCTGCCTGGTCTACTGAAAAACATACTTCAATTAAATGTTCAAGTCAAGTAGCCCCATACATTCTTAAGATAGCAAAATTAAAACCCTTAAACCTTAAATATGGGAGTGCAGATGCTGAAGACCATAACCTTCATTCTTATTGCAATTCTTTTTGTAACCCTGCAGTTATTTTGCTACACTCAAAAACCTTCTTAGGTAAAGAGAAATGCTAATATCATAATGAGTATTTTCTTTATTCATTTTATATAATTTCTTTACTTATGAGTATGTGGTCCTGGGTCTCTTAACTTCTCCTAACATTAATGAGGGTCATAGGGATACTCAACAAAAGAATAATATGCCTTTAAATATTTAATAATGGCATATACAGCATTACTATTCATTGAGTTGATTTATTTCCCACCTGGCCTCTAGTGTTTATGGAACCTCAGGCTGATGGCATTAATATCAATGCATTAAGGCATTTGGAAATCGTCCTCATAGCCAATCAAGGCTATAAAATAAGCGTCTTGAGTACAAGGTAAGTAGAATGGGAAAGGATATTTTTTAAAAGGAAACAAAAGACCAATGACATTCCTGTCAATAGGGGGTTATTTGGCAGTGACCTGAATTCATTTAGTTACAATTAAAAGCCATTTGCCCACATCCACATCAAGTGTTCCTACCAAAACCTCAATAAGGCAAATAAAAATCACTGGAGCTCATTTATCAATAAGAATAGTAGATATACAGTTAGTATTGCTCTCTGCTTAGAACGTCAGCCTCATTGGCAGTTATACTGGTCAGAGTAGGTTATAGTAAATCAACCGGAAAGGTTAAGATTCAGATTTTCAGAAAGGAACAGAGGAAAGTTGAAGTTCAAGCTAAGAAGTTCATCTTTGGAGATGTTCTGCAGAAACAGAGTGGTGACAGAGAGGAGGTTTAGATCATTACTGGATTTCCTCCATCTCTTACCCTTTTCACCCACACCCAGTGCAATAGGGTCCCTCAATAACCCTTCCCAAATGAACCATATCCCCCCCACTGCCATGCAGGCAAGACTGCGTTAGAAAGGGATTTGACACCCTTACCAGATGATGTACTGAGGAATCCTTTTCGGATGGTATTGCGGAAAATTGAAGATTCACTGTGAAACCAGAGAAGCAACGTGGCCTTTTGGAAAGAGCATGGGCTTGGGAGTCAGAGCACCTGAGTTCTAATCCTGTCTTGGCCAATTGCTATGTTTTCTTAGGAAGTCACTTAACCTCTTTGAACCTCAGTTTCCTCATCCATAAAATGGAGTTACAATACCTATTCCCCCTCCTACTTAGACTATGATCACAATGTGAGACAGGGGCTGTGCCCAACCTGATTATCTTGTATCTACCCCTGTGCTCAATACAGTTCTTAGCCCACAATGAGCACATAAAATACTATTATTTTTATTATTATCCACATAATCCTAGACCCACCTTTCACAGGATGAAACTAACACACACTGAGACACAAAGAATGGTCTCCCACTGTAACCCACACATTTCCACCACTCTCAGCCATGCCCTCATCTCACACCATCAATCTTTCTGAAGACAGTCATGGAAGATGATATAAGAATCTAAATTTTCTTAATACTTTGCATTTAATTATTCCCCTTACTGGGCAAGAAAGTGCAAATGACTCATCACAAATCACCACTACTACTGGAAAAATAACTCAATCCTCTTTCCTGTGGTTGGGGAGGACACATCTTTTCTCTCTTAACTAATGGTGTCCAAACAATACTCATCTCAAATGGCAAAGGACAGGAAAAGGCCCACTACTCCATTTTTGCCAGGCAAGTGTGCTAGAGATCTTCACTGTGATACAATATCACCATCAGCAGTGTGTCAACTTTGGACCCAAAGATGACTCTACGTTAATAAATGTTGAGATATGTAAGATTCAGAATTGGAAAAAGTATTCCTCTTAGATTGAGATGTTGAATCTATATTAAAAGCAAAAATATAGAACAATGACAACATAGATGTTTTTTAAATCATTTTCCCCAGATCAATTTGAGCTGAAGTCATATGTTAAAGTCAGTGAAGGAAATGAAACATTTTGTGTTCAAAAAAAGAAAAAGTATCCCTGAGAGTTCTAAAAGGTTAGGCTGTGTCTTGCTACTGGCCCTCTAACCCTGAAAAATGGGAAATACCTCTTAAAGACAAATCAATGAATTTAACAAGAAGTCTGATTTCTTAAGTATTAAATTTCCCTTTGGCCCCAACATCAAGATATTTGATAGAGTAAATGATTCTATAAACTGGACTAAGGAAAGGTCATGGCGATAAGTTTCACTTAGGCTGGCTTCAGTGTATAACTAAAAAATGGTTTCTAAAATCACTTTGTTTAAAGAAGGAAAAAGTAGAGTGACTCCACACTGAACCTGTTCAGAATTGATTTACCTACCCAAAGACGAAAATAAATAAACTAAAAATAAATGAAATTAAATAAGGCATTCCAACAACCGCAGCCAAAGCTGGGTCAACCTCCACCCTGGAATTGGCCTGTCTTGTGAGTGTGAAACCTACCTTCTTACGGGAAAGAATTTGACTTTGCAAAAATGCTTTCAGGCCGGGAAGGGGTAATTAAGGAATGGAAGCCCCTCGATATCCATCACATCCCCCCTGATCCTTTAGTGGATTTGAGCATCTACTTACATACTAATAGCTTGAATCAAGCAAATAATCCCTTGATTCCAGATGCAACCGAATTGACCCACCAGAGCCCAGATTGGAACTCACCCACTGATATTTTCCACTGCTCCATTCAAGGTCCAAGCTGGGGAAACCACTGAATGAAGTTCAAACTTATTGACTGGGGCATGCCTCCTGGTCCACATTTAAGAGATGATGGGCTAAGGTGTCTTAGGAAGGGAATAACCAGGCAAATTCAGTTCAAAACAACTACTCAGCAGTAACTAGAGTAAAGAAAAACAGCAGCTTATTCCTGTTGAAGGCTTCAGGCTTCTCACTGCTCCAGGCAGAGCAGCCCTTGATCTTAATAGTAGATACCTTGCCAATGTTTGTATGAGTTGTACAATGTTCTTTCCCCTGCTCTGATCTCATAAGACGGGGTGTCTCGTAGGTGATGGCATGTGAGGAGGCAGGGAGAGGGGTCACAGTTTTTAGAGGCTAACCTGCAGAGCCCAGAGACACTTAGGACATGTTTCTGCCATCTTCTACCAGCCCCACTCCTGTCTAACATTTGTTGAATCAATGGTTTATTGCATGCTTACGGTGTGCAGAGCACTGTACTATGTATTTAGGAGGCACAATAAAACAGAGTTGGTAGACATGATCGAATAATTATTCTTATTACTGCCATTAATAATAATAAAAAAAAAAACTGTGGTATTTGTGAAGTGCTTACTATGTACCAAGCATTGTACTAAGCGCTAGGGTAGATGCAAGATAATCAGGTCCCCCATGGCCCCACATAAAGCTCACAGTGTAAGTGGAGGGGAAACAGGCATTGAATCCCCATTTTACAGATAAGAGAACTGAGGCACAGAGGAGTGAAGTGACTTCCCCTAGGTCACACAGCAGGTGTATGACCAGCAGGAATTAAAACCCTGGTCCTCGGACTTCCGGGTCTGTGCTCTTTCCACTAGACAACACTGCTTCCCTAGTGTGATGAGTCTTCTCTTTGGTGATGGGGCATGAGGAGCAATACAGGAGGACACTTGGTGCTGAGGCACTGAGGGTAGCCTTACACCCCTGTGGGTCAATCAGTCACTCAATCATATTTATTGAATACTTACTATGAGCAGAACACTATTCTATGTGCTTGGAAGACAACTATTTAACCTAATCGGTAGACAGGTTCCCTGCCCACAGTGAACTTACCGACTAGAGGACTTTACCAGTAGAAAGTGCTTTCAGTACATTAATGCCTGCTCCTTGCTGACTGGAAAAGTCAGCTCTTGCCACAGATTTGGTTGAGATTGGTTCTGAAAACTCATGAAACTGATTGGACTTAATACTGGTATTTGTTAAGCGCTTACTATGTGCCAAGCACTGTTCTAAGTGCTGGGGGAGATACAGGGTAATCAGGTTGTCCCACGTAGGGCTCACAGTCTTCATCCCCATTTTACAGATGAGGGAAATGAGGCACAGAGAAGTTAAGTGACTTGCCCAAGGTCACATAGCTGACAAGCGGCAGAGCTGGAATTAGAACCCATGACCTCTGACTCTCAAGCCCGGGCTCTTTCCATTGAGCCACGCTGGACTTCTTTACCAGATCTAAAATCCCTTGGACACAGTCGTTTGCTGACTTTCAAATGATTGAAAGTTACACGAGGGCAGAGATTATATCTACCAACCACATTGTACTGTACTCTCCCAAGTGGTTAGTACAGTGCTCTGCACACTGTATGCACTCAATGAATTTATTTAAACTGTGAGCCCGGGACTGTGTCCAACCTGATTATCCTGCATTTGCCTGGCATTTAGTACAGTGCGTGTCATATAGAAAGCACTTAACAATTACCAAATATTAAATACCACTGATCTGATGAAGTGCAATGACAGTTTCACACTAATCACTTCCAATTCAGCTCTGTGTCTTTATTTTTAGGTGGGCTACCTGTTCAGCGTTCTGGCTGAAACTGTATTCCATCTAACTTGTTTCTAGACTGTGTATCAATCACAGCTGCATTCAGAGTCTCTCTCCAGAGACAGTAGTTAGGATCTTGATAAGTAAATGGCACCTATTCAGTTAGGCTAAAGAAATCACAAAAATAAGTAATATTTAGTGGGTTTTTAATTAGGCAATTTCTATCAAACTGGCACAGTAAAAGTGATTTCAGATTCATCCAAAATAACTTCAGATATAAAATTGAGATCATAAATTTAATTTAACTATCTTGCGAGCAGTCAATTTGAGAATCTGTAGCTGCAAATCCTTAGCCATAACCATTTATGAAGCACCCACTGTGTACATGAGCTTCTGGGGAAAGATTATTGTGAAACTATTTTGTCACTTTTCATACTGGGGAGAGTTACATAATAATAATAATATATGAATAACTGTGGTATTTATCAAGCCCTTAAATGTGCCAAGCATTGTGCTGAGTACAATGCAATCAGATCAGACACGGTCTGTCCTGGCACGAAAGAGGAATAAAATGTAAACTCCACCAGGGCAGAGATTGTGTGTTTTTTTAAAATCCTCTGGTGCAGAGTGTTGCATACAATAGGTGCTTTACCCTTTCGCTCTCCACATGTCCCTCCCCCCTCCCCCACATAAACATAACTATCCATGCAAAGATAGGTCAGCCTGGCATGCTGCAAATCAGAAATGGATGATCTGTCATGGAACTGAGGCTTCAGCAAGAATGCAACATCAACAGGGAGAATAATGTCACTGGGCACTATGACAAACTAAAGGGTCATTACAAGGACACTATATCAGGATTGGTCTAAGCAGCCACACATTCACAAATTGATTAAAATCTTCTAGTCAGTAGTCAATCAGTGGCATTTATTGAGCACTTCCTGTGCACAAGGCATCATATTAAGGGCTTGGGGGAATACAGTGCAATAGAGTCGGTTGTGGGCAGGGAATTTGTCTACCAACTCTGTTGTACTGCACTTTCTCAAATGCTCTGCACAGTTAGAGCTCAATAAATATCATTGACAATGATGATGTCACCGATCCCTGCTCTCAAAGAGCTAGTCAGGACAGAGGAGAGAGACATTAAAATGAATTACAGATTCAAAACCAAAGGACAGACACAAAAATAGGCTCTAAAATATCTTTCCACTGCTACTGACTTGATCACTTTTAATTTAGCCCTATTAAAGTTGGGTTAGGAAATTCACAAAGTGTCTGGCTACCACGACTGTTTCCAACTCAATCATAGCACTGTGTGTTAAACTCAAAGTTCCATTTTATTATGAAATCGAATGAAATACAAAGTTCACAATTCACAGGAAATGTTTTAACTATGTATTTTTAATATTAGTGTTTCAGGATGTTCCCCTTTCCAGTAATAGATTATGCAAATAATTTAGAAAAGCATCTTTGCCCAGGGTACTGGAGGAATTAAGTATCTCATACAATATGCTGAAAATATTTAACTTCAATTTATGTTTCCAGAACATAGCATGGCTTAAAGCATGTTGATATGGTCACCTTAGAAAAGAAATAGCTTTAGAATGGATTGTATTTTTGTAGCATGATATGTGGAAAATTAACTTTCTCCTATTACTAGATTTGTCAGTATCAATAGGATTTATAAGTACAGCAGCCCATTCCAATTTGAATCCACATGTTGCAAAAATGAGAATTCAGAATGAAAGGCAATGTTTAATGTACACTGACTCACTCCTGGAATTTCTCCTCACTTTTGGTAAAGCGGAACAACTTTTGAAAACTTCCTGAAGCTCTCTCCTCTGTCAGTCTTTTTCTCCCATTCTGCCCCAGCTCTGTTTTTTGCTCCTCTTGACTCTCATCCTTGAACTGTCAGGTGCACCTTTCCTCCATTTGAAAAATACTCCCTGGTCGGAATAGTCGTGTCATCCCTCCCCTCCTTCAAAATCTCCCCAAATCACCACCCCCTCCAGGAGACCTTTCCTTTTTTTGTATTTTTTTTAATGGTATTTGTTAAGCGTTTACTATGTGCCAGATACTGTACTAAGTGCTGAGGTAGGCACAAGGTAATAAGGTCGGACCCAGTTCAGGCCCCACTTGGGGCTCACAGTCTTAATCCCCATTTTACTAGTGAGGTAACTGAGGCACAGAGAAGTTCAGTGACTTCCCAAAGTCACACATAGCAGATAAGTGGCAGAGTCAGGATTAGAACCCAGGTCCTCTGACTACCCCCTCCCAACCCCGAGGTCCATGGTTTTTCCACTAGGCCACACTGCTTTTCCACCAACCCTGATTAATTCCCACACTACCCTGGTCATGCCACCCCAGCATTCATGGATCACCTAATGATGATGATGCAGAGCAAGAGGATGAGAGGAGAGGAAGGAGAAGGGTGAAGGGAAGGAGAAAGAGGAGGGCAAAGAGGAGGAGGAGGAGAAGTTTGTGCCCCAGTGCCCAGTGAATGGAGATATAATTCCCTTCTGGAGTCGGAGTGCGCAGAAACCTGCTTTCAGGGATATACACATAGCTGAGGGCTGCACAGTCCAGGAACAGCTCAATATAAGACTTAATGGCTTGGTTTTCTGTCAGATTAATCAGAAGTAACAACTGATGGAATATGTACACCCTTCTGTCGCTAACTAGTATTAGGGAACAAATTTATCAAGTAGAGCTGGGAAAGCCTACTTAACAGTTTGGGGAAAGGCAACCGATGACCTTCGTGCTCCACTGAGATTACACAGCCAAGTTGTAAATGCTCTCGTTTTCTAAATTAATGGGGTTTTCTACATCGTTCCTTTAAGAGCAACTGTATTTCCTTCTCCTCCTTCTCTGTGGTGTCGACAACTGGAGGGAAATGAATAAAGGAGCTAAAGGACAAAGACAACTTTCCTGGGTTCTAGAAACATCTTCTGGAAGTACACTATGGAGTTGGACTGCCTGCCACTGTGGAGGCAGAAATCTGTTTATTGTGCTCTCTGATGTAGCAGCGGCTCAAGGAGATATTCTGAGATGAAATACCGAGGGGAATTTCCTGCGACATAAAAGGAGCTACTGGCCTATTTAGGGACGCATTGCAGAGGTAAGGTAATTTGGACCCGTGTGGTGGTTATAAAGTTTTGTGGGTTTTTTTTCCAAAAGTGTTTAAAGTCTCCCAACAGGTTGAATTCCTAGAGCATGGGCCTGGCATTCAGAAGACCTTGGGCTCCACCACTTGTCTGCTGTGTGATGTTGGGGAAGTCACTTAGCTTCTCTGTACTTCAGTTATCTCATCTGTAAAATGGAACCTAAGACTGTGAGCCCCATGTGGGACATGGACTGTGTCCAAACTGATTACCTTGAATCTACCCCAGTGCTTAGTACAGTGCCTGACATATAATAAGAGCTTACCATTAAAAAATCCATAGGGGCAGTTTTTACTCCCCTTCATCGTACTTTCTGAACAGCACATCCATTTGAAGTCGGTACAGATGGAGACCACAGTGACAGAAATTCCACTGTGTTTGTACATGTGTATGTGCAAGTGGGTGCATATGTGTATGTATAACATCTATAAGCCCGTCAAAGGGCAGGGACTGCCTCTATCTGTTACCGATTTGTACATTACAAGTGCTTAGTACAGTGCTCTGCAAATAGTAAGCGCTCAATAAATACTATTGAATGAATCTAGACCTAGCTAGCTAGGAAGTTAGGTCAAGGTCCCTTGAAGTCTAAAAGTGATGTTACCGATGGTGAGATTTGGTCAGTGAACTAACGTTTTTGATCAGTCAGTCAATCATGGGCTTTGGTTGAACTATTACTTTCAATTAGCTTTTACAAGAAATTCCAGACCAAATAAATTAACTGTGGCTTATATACCAACCCACAACCATACCAAAATCCCAGTACATCAGATTTTTAGAATCACTACAAATAATGACGAGCTTTCTTTTTTCCCAGAAGCAAGGTATTGTTCTTCTTTCACATTTCCCATATCCATATTACTGGCAGTAAGTCACTACTTTTAATATTGACTATGTTTGGAGGCTTGTTTTGGAATTTAAATGATTTCAAGTATTTGTAAAGTGCTATGTTAATATTCAATAAGATTTGAGGGCTTGAGAACAAGAAAATTCCCCAGAGGAAATTGTTACAAATTCTAATCAAATACCCCTCATAGAGGTATTTTCAGGTTGATCTCCATGTTTTTCTGCCTGAGCGATTCTAGGAAGACTGAAGTGTCCATGTTTAAAGAATGTTTTTGCTTAATTCACAAAATTACAACCACAATTCTCACAATCGTAGTTTCCCCACCACTCAATCCTGTTAATAATCATGAGGATGATACTACTACTACTAATAGCAATAATAATATTGTCAAGTGTTTATCATGTACCAAACACAGTCCTAAGTGCTGGGGTCATACAGAATCATTATCTCTCATCAGGTTCACAGTTTAACTAGGAATAAAGGAGGATTTAAGGAGGACTAAGCCCTCCTCTCCTCTTCTCCTGCTCCCTTCTGGACTGCTCTTACTTGCTCCTGTATTCATTCTCCCTCCTATCCCCACAACACACATGTATATATCTGTATATATCTCTAATTTATTTATTCATTTATTCATCTATTGATTTATTCATTTACATTAATACCTGTCTCCTCCTCTAGACTGTGAGCTCGTTGTGGGCAGGAATGTGTCTGTCGTTATATTGTACTCTCCCAAGCACTTAGTACAATGCTCTGCACACAGTAAGCACTCAATAAATATGATTGAATACATGAGGGAGACCAGGTATTTTATCCTCATTTTACAGCTGAGAAAACTGAGGCCCAGAGAAGATGGATTATTTATCTAAGATCAAACAACAGGAAAATGACAGAGTAGGAATTAACACTCAGGATCTGAGATTTCCAGGCCCATGTTTCTTCCACTAGACCACATTACTTTGGTTTGCTTTTCTTTATTCTGCAAACATGTTTCATTTGGCTTGCTGGGAATATTCCTTAAAGGATCTAATTAGAATATGTCACTTCCGGCTTTTAACTTAAAACATCGTGCTGGGTGGAGAGCAGTCATTTTGCCCTTCTATTCTAAGTGCAGAGGCAGTGCTATAAAAATCTCATTTAAGCAGCATATTAAACTACAGGATTGCCTTTCAAACAAGGATCATGAGTCTGGAGGGATAAAATGTCAGCCATACGACAACCGAGAGTTTATTTTTCTTTTAAGATCACCTACTTGTAGAACAGTGAATGTTTCCGTGTTTTCCTTCTCTTTACAATTCTTTGAATTACTGAGATGAGTATTTCTGCTGTTAAAGGGAATCAGAAAAAGGAATCAGGAAAAGGGAACAGAATTTAGTTGGGATGAAGGCCCAGACACTGGACTCATCATAAAAATTTTGTGAGGTGTCAAAACTGAGCTGGCGAGCACTTGCTCACCCCTAAAATATTTCATTCTTCTGCTCCCCATTATTCCAAGTTTAAACATACCACCACTGGAAATACTTGTTTCTTTCCTCCTCTAGACTGTAACTCATTATGAGCAGAAAATGTGTCCATTAATTCAGTTGTATTGTACTCTCCCAAGTGCTTCGTTGAGTGCTCTGTACATAGTAAGTGCTCAAATATCATTGATAGATTGATTCCTACTCCACTACTCAGGAGCCTACAACAGCTTCCTGTTGGAGTTGCTGGGGAAGAAGTCAGTCACATCAGACTAATCTAATAGTAATAATGATAATAATAATAGTATTCGTTAAGCACTTACTATTGCCAGACACTGTACTAAGCGCTGAGGTGTATATAAGCAAATGGAGTTGGACCCAGTCCATGTTCCCTCATTCATTCATTCAATAGTATTTATTGAGCGCTTACTATGTGCAGAGCACTGTACTAAGTGGTTTGGAGTGTACAATTCGGCAACAGAGACAATCCCTGCCCAACGATGGGCTTACAGTCTAATCGGGGGAGACACGGGGCTCACAGTCTCAATCCCCATTTTACAGATGAGGTAACTGAGGCACATAGAAGTGAAGTGACTTACCCAAGGTCACACAGCAGATAAGTGGCAGACTCTTATATCTCTAATACAAATCTCTAATACAGAACTCATGACCTTCTGACTCTCAAAGTTTGGAAAAATAGACCATCCAATTCTTAGGGAGATTGACAATAATCCAGTAGGACATTGCTCAAGGATGCCCAGGGCCAACTTTGTGAGAAAATTCGTTCTTCTCCATTGTTGGACCCTGGCTCCACTGGTCCTGTATTCATCAATGTGACTAATCTGGAATAAGAACTAGAATCTGTTAGAGAAGAGAATGTTGACAGTCATTTGATAATGGTCTTCAAGAAAATGACCGTCTCCTACAGAATTGAAAGGCATTTATATTTTCTAAATGCATTTCTTATTATTCCACAGAACCGTGAATGCAGTTTTAAAATTCAAGATACCAATATATCACATAAATCTTGCTTCCTAGAACATCTTTAAAATTGGTCAGATGTTAAACAGTTTGAGTCAGCGATAATTAGAGTTAAAATGAATCACTGACTCCAAACAACACTAAATGACATTCCCACCAGGAATGAGTTAGGTACTTTAAATATTTGCACTGCAGCTACCATATTTATTTCAATAAAATATTAATTCTGTATTTGCTCAACATGAAAGTGAAAATATGAGCTTTTAAATGAAGAAACATCTAAGTCATTTTGTCTCATGAATGTTCATTAGCATTTGATCTTGAATTTTAGTTGGGCAAAAAGTCATTTTTACTTGCCTGCTACATTGTAAAACAAACTCATTTATAATGATATAGTCTAAGACTTTGATTTCCAAATATCATTTGACAATAACACCATATTGGAACTTCCATTAATAAAAACATTTTAACATTTGAATCCACAGTGTCAACGTTAGGGTTTTGGTGCTTACTGATTTAAGGTCTACTTTTTCAAAATTTAAGTCCTTCCTCCCAGGCATATGGAAGATTGTTTTCAGCCTCCAATTTGTTCTTTATGGTGTTCTCTATTTGATTAAATTCATTCATTCAATCATATTTACTGAGCACTTAATGTGTGCAGAGCCCTGTACTGAGTGCTTGGAAAAATACAATACAGCAATAAAGAGAGAAAATCCCTGCCCACAGCAGACTTACCCAAAAATGACTCTACGGAATCTTTGCAAGAGCCACACTTTAACCAAGTGCTTAGTATAGTGCTCTGCAAATAGTAAGTGATAAACAAATACCATTCATTGATTGATTGGTTGATTCTCTCCCTAACAAGAACTTACTGAGGCTGGGATGGGATGAGAATGGAGACATGTGGAAATGGAACACCTCTTCTCTTAAACAAGAATAACCAAATGTTCCCAAGTTGGGGTTAAGTGCATGGAAAAAGCCCCCAGTGAATTCATTTTAGATTCCTACTCCAAGTCAATGTAGGAGTGGAATGCATTGTTCCTGCAAGCATTCTGGTGCCACTGTAGGAAGCAATCCAGAGCTGGATGAACCACTATTCTGACAAAACTTAGAAGGCTAGAGAAACAAGTAAGAAAATTTTCAATTTTGTGGCACAGCTATAAACTGCTGGGAGAACAGCAAAAGGCAAACCAGTCTGTCATACAGCAATTAGAATAATAAATAATAATAATGATGGCATTTGTTAAGCACTTACTATGGGCAAAGCTCTGTTCTAAGCACTGGGAGGGCTACAAGGTGATCGGTTTGTCCCATGTAGGGCTCACAGTATTCATCCCCATTTTACAGATGAGGGAATTGAGGCACAGAGAAGTGAAGTGACTTGCCCAAAGTCACACAGCTGACAAGCGACAGAGCTGGGATTAGAACCCATGACCTCTGACTCCCAAGCCCTGGCTCTTGCCACTGAGCCACGCTGCTTCCCCAGCGAAAGCTATCTTAGGTCAGAATCTTTGAGAAGATTATGACAGAGAGAGAGATGAAAAAGAGCTAGATGCCCTGGGTAACAAATGCCACCGTGAAGCAAATCTTTACCACCAAACAATGAAGAAGGTATTGTCGATCAGCCATCAGCTATTTGAGAAGCAGCACAGGCCTAGTGGAAAGACTGTGAGCCTGGGAGACACAGATCTAATCCTGGTTCCACCACTTGCCTGCTATGTGATCTTGGACAAGTCACTTAACTTCTCTGAGCCTCAGTTTCCTCAGATGTAAAAAATGGGGATTCAATGCTTGCTCTCCCTCCTACTTAGACTGTGAGCCCCATGTGGGACAGGGACTATGTTTGACCTGATTATCTTGTATCTACCCCGGTGCTTAGAAAAATGCTTGACACATGGTAAGCAATTAACAATACCATAATTATTATAATCACAAGTACTGATAAAATTCTCACCAGCATTAACGACATTTTTGAACTCATAGGAAGATGAGTGTCTCACCTGTTCTCTCCCTCTCTCTCATCTGTCTCTATCCCTCTCTATCTCTCACTTCTCTCTCCCTCCCACTCTCCTCTATCTGTTTCTCTCTTCTGTCTCTCCATCTCTTCCTCCTGCTCTCCCTCTCTCTCTGCAGAGCAACACCCTTGTGTCTGAGAACATTAGTCTCTACCATTCTTTAAACTGCATTTCTCACTCATTTTGAACAGTTGTTTGGATGGAGAGAAAGGGGTGGATCTGGGAAATTTGGTGGTGGAAAAAACCAACAGGATTTGGCCAAGGACTTAATGTGAGATTTGAAAGAGCATGAAAAATCAAGGATAATTCCATGGTTGCAGGCTTTGGAGATAGAGAGGACAGGGAGTTAGATCAATCAGGGTGATCTAATCATGATTAAAAATGTGTAGTCAGGAAGTGAGTTTAGAAATGGGTTCACTAGTGTCAACAGTGGAATTTTATTCCTTTCAAACAGAGCAAGCTGAATGGTTATATAACAATCTCCTGCATTAAAACTCTTCACTTAGCACTCTTTTAAACTAGCGTTCTTCAATTTCAATGCCCTTATTTTTACAGTGCTCTCTCACTTCACTAGAACACTCAGGTTTAGTGGTGCAAGGTCTCGAGCACCATTCGTGTATTGTGCATACATGGCTCCCTGACACAACGACAAGCACAAAACCACACAATGCTACATTTTGCACTGACAAGAGAAATGACCAGCAAGTGATGAAAACAAGCCTGGAAGCCCTTGGGTTATTTACATGACTGTATATATGTACATAATTTTAAAATAACTATTTGGTTATTGTTATACATGATCAATGCTATTTGATCATGTATGTAAATTAATAATAATTGTTGAGTATTTAATTATAAGTTTTAATATATTTCTTTCATTTTGTTCAATTATTTGGCATTTTGGGATTGCACTAGACTATAAACTCCTTGTGGGCAGGGAATGTGTCTACCAACTCTGATGCACTATATTCTCCCAAGGAGTTAGTATAGTGCCCTGCACATAGTGAGGGCTCAAAAAATTCCGTTGATCAGTTGCACTTCACATTATTTTCAGTGGGAAATGTTACTCTGTTTGACTCAACAAGGACATAATCAAGAGCAGTTGCCGGGAAGAACCCGTAGAGACCTGAATAGCAGTTCCCAGATGTAGGGTGAACAAGTCCTGATGTCTGTTAAAGGATCAACCTCTCCTCCCACATCTATCAGGAGAACTTGAGAAATTATCCTCCCTCCATTTCTCAAACCAACACAAATCCCACTGCAGACTGCGGCAGGGCAGGAGTCTCTGAAAAGCAGCTTACTAGGCCATAAGGTCAAACCACCACCTTCTCTCATCTATCTGATAAAATTTAAATCTCCCAGCCCTCCTCTTTATATCTGCCCAGGGAAAAAAATGTCTTGACATTATTTTGCCTAATTTTCCAGCTTCTCCATCCTTACTGTGTTGTCATTAGTATCGTTATCTTTTTCTAGCTTTTCCCTTTCCTCTTCCTCCTTTCACACTCCTCACCCCCAATCCCCACTCCCCGTACATTCTGCTTCTTAAGTTTTCATCCAGCTTTGCCTCATCCTAATAACTGTAGAGAGGGGTACTCCGTTATCTTAACCTTCTCTTTGTCTTCTTAAATGCTCTTGTACCTTATCATTAGATTCTCCCAGTGTCATCACTACTCAGGCTTTGCCTGCCTGGATCATTTGATCCTTGAAGACAAACTGCATGAGCTGCTGTTTATTAGCTTTGTTCTGCAGGCCATCCAGTTGCTAGGCGATACCTCCCAGCCCCTGCCATAAATACTTAATAATCTTAAGATTAAATGTTCTTGTTACTTTTCATTTAAGTGGCAAGAGGCACCTGGGCCAGGGTGATTTAAACTGCACTGTAAAATAGCTTGGATTAAAGGAACACCCTGATTGGCCTGTTAGATTAATGTAGAGGGCTAGAAAAAGCTAGATTAATTTATGGAAACTTTCCAGTTGAGCTGAATCGGCTGTTTGGAATTTGCAACTGCCAGTGTCATTCTACCACAATGCAGATGTGGTGTTTCCTTTGGAGAATGAAGACCTCAAAAAGAATCTAATAAGACATATGTAAAGGGAGGTGTTTGGTAAGCAGGAGTTAAGCCTGTAGTGGTATGGAAGGAATTAGGCTGTAGCATTATTAACTCTGATAACATTTTACTCCTCATTATTCCTGACTGCTTAATTCCTCCCCAATTAAAAGTGGATTCCCTGGTGTTGGCAATTTGGAAAATACTCCTAACGCAGTCATGTCCGCCAAGGAGAACTGGTGGATCCTGCCCAAAGCATTGCCCAAGTGATGAAGATGATGGCCCCAAAATAAAGTCTGGGTTCAGAGCCGAATAGGAAAATTAAATTTCCTGGACTTGAACTGAAAAATATGTATTGATCCTGCAGTGATTTTAATGTGGACAGGTCCACTTAGTGAATTGCAACCAGTCAATATGGAGAGCTATCTGTTCAAAGCTGAATCCTTTCTATTCTCAGTAATTAGTCTGAAGCTTTTCTCCGAGTCTGAGATCTCTGTTCCAGGAATCCAAATTTCGAGTACTCCAAAGTGTTTTCCTTTCAATCCGCAGGCACTGTGCGTCACAGACTCATCACATTCGGTTCAGGCTCTGCATCATTCATCTGGTTAACTAAAAATAAAACATAAAAAAGGGAGGGAACAATACATCCTGTGCCTTTTCTATGTTTTTCCCTCTCTTCTGCTCTCATCAATTCAGGGCATTTGAAGGAAACATTCATTGACTTAGTTATTGGTAATCAGTATTTCCTCTCATGTAGACTTCATCTCCCATTTCGTGCCGACTCATTCTTCGTCAGAAAATCATCATTAATGGAAAACGCATTTACCATCTAGTCACTAAGTCAGCTAAGTCAATTACGAAGGGCTGGCAGTCTTCGGCCCAAAATAAATCAACTCTGAGAAATAGAATTTCAAAAAAATGGAAATGATCAGTCTAGAGCACCATTTCTTCTCTTCTTTAGCATGTGATGCTCAAAGTTGTTAGATGAAACAGCACTAGCTACATATGGAAGCTAGATCACCATTTTATGAGTGGGTAAAAACGCTGATAGGAGGCAAGATATTTTCCACCAGTTGGCAAGGCTAAATTCAGGTTCATATTGTAAACTGGTCCATTTTTTTCCCTTCTCTTTCCTTCCCCTAAAATTTCTTTAGTCGCCCAGGTAATAGCTCCTCTGCTGCCTGTGACTCAACTCTCATTCTTAGGAAAGCCACCAAGGGAATTCCACTCTGAGAAGTATTCATTCATTCATTCATTCATTCAGTAGCATTTATTGAGCGCTTACTGTGTGAGGAGCACTGTACTAAGTGCTTGGAACGTACAATTCGGTAACAGATAGAGACAATCCCTGCCCACTGATGGGCTTATAGTCTAATCAGGGGAGACAGACGGAAAAAAAACAAGACAACTTAATTGCAATAAATAGAATCAAGGGGATGGACACCTCATTAACAAAATAAATAGGGTAATAAAAATATATACAAATGAGCATAGTGCTGAGGGAAGGTGAAGGGAGGGGGGAGGAGCAAAGGGAAAGGGGGGAAAGACGGCTTAGCTGAGGGGAGGAAGCAGGGGCAGAGAGGGAGCAGAGGGAGCAGTAAGTAGGAAGGACCTCCACGCTTATCAAGGGAGAAGCAAGTACCCCCGCCCCCACCACCCCCACAATAGCAGCATATGACATGAATGAGGACCCAATATTGTCTGTTGTTGAGTAGCATTCTGTTCTCCTTCCACAGACCAGACCTTTAACCATGGCCAGTCATTTCAGAATGTTGGTGAAAGGTTGTAGGTTTCTCAGTGAAATAATAATAATGATGATGGCATTTGTTAAGCACTTACTATGTGCAAAGCAATGTTCTAAGTGCTTGGGAGGATACAAGGTGATCGGGTTGTCCCACGTGGGGCTCACAGTCTTAATCCCCATTTTACAGATGGGGTAACTGAGGCCCAGAGAAGTTAAGAGGCTTGCCCAAAGCCACACAGCTGACAAGTGGCGGAACCGGGATTTGAACCCACTACCTCTGACTCCCAAGCTCGGGCTCTTTCCAATGAGCTACGCTGCTTCTCTTAGGTGGTGAAACCCACCACCTAATAAATCAAAGGCAAGTCCTAGTGTGACCTTGGGCAAATCAGTGACCTTGGGCAAATCATGGCCTAGTGGACAGAGCACGAGCCTGTGAGTCAGGAGGATCTAGGTTCTAATCCCTGCTCTGCCATTTATCTGCTGTGTGACCTTGAGCAAGTCACTTCACTTCTCTATACCTCAGTTACCTCATCTGTAAAATGAAGATTAAGACAGAGTCTCCTGTGGGACATGGCCATTCTCATTACCCAATGTTTAAAACAGTGCCTGGCACATAGTAAGTGCTTAACAAATACCACACACATACAAAAAAAAAAAATCCACACCTTCTCTGTGCCTCAGTTTCCTCATTTTAAAAATGGAGATTCAATATTTGTTCTCCCTCTACTTAAACTGTGATATTAGTACAGCTGCACTACACAACTACTGAGCCCCATGAGGGGTCAGGGATTCTGACTTGATTATGTCTCTACCATGGGAATAATAATAATAATAATAATGATGGTTTTTGTTAAGCACTTACTATGTGCAAAGCACTGTTCTAAGTGCTTGGGGGGGGGGGATCAGGTGATCAGGTTGTCCGACATGGGGCTCACGGTCTTAATCCCCATTTTACGGATGAGGTCACCGAGGCACAGAGAAGTGAAGTGACTCCCCCAAAGTCACACAGCTAACCAGCAGCAGAGCCAGGATTAGAACCCATGACTTCTGACTCCCTAGCTCGGGCTCTTTCCACTGAGTCACGCTTGCATGGCCTAGTGGATAGAGCAATGGCCTGGGAGTCAGAAGGTCATGGGTTTTAATCCTGACTCTGCCGCTTGTCTGTGTGACCTTGGGCAAGTCACTTCACTTCTCTGCATGGCTTAGTGGGAAGAGCACGGGCTTGGGAATCAGAGGATGTGGGTCCTAATCCCAGATCCACCACTTGTCTGCTGTGAGGCCTTGGGCAAGTCACTTAACTTCTCTGTGCTCCAGTGACCTCATTTGTAAAATGGCAATTAAGACTGTGAACCCCACATGGGACCACCTGATTACCTTGTATCTACCCCAAGGCTTAGAATGGTGCTTGATACATAGTAAGCGCTTAACAAATACCATCATTATTATTATTTTCTCTGGGACTCAGTTACCTCATGTGTAAAATGGGGATTGAGACTGTGAGCCCCATAAAGGACAGGGACTATGTCCAACCGGATTTGCTTGTATCCACACTAGTGCTTAGTGCAGTATCTGGCACATAGTAAGTGCTTAACAAATGCCACAATTATTACTATCATCATTATTATTTTTACCATAATGTTTTGCATATAGAAATCATTTAATACCTCAATTATTATTTTTATTACCACCAGTTGTTTGATAGACTGGGGAAAGGTCTAGAAAAGCTCATAAATATTGTCTCCTCCAATTCTAAGCAGTCCTTCCTTTTAGTCCTCAATCAGCTCTTCTATAGTTTCTTTAAACATTATTATACCTACCAATCAATCAATCTTCACTAAAGCATGGTGGAGCAATAGACCTCTTGAACTTGGATAAATCTTAACTACCTCTAAAACATCAAATTCACTTTTAGTTACCATGTTTTCTTCATTAAATAATTTATTCTTTGCAGGTATTATCCAGCCTGACAACTGTGGGAGAACTCTGAAGAATGGAAGCGAAGAAAGGTGATGGAATAAATAATGGGAGCTGCCTCATGAAGTATGGTTAAAACACAATAAACAAAGCAAAAAAATCAGAATCAAATGAGAGCGTGAGGAGAGGACAAAAAAGTATGCCACACTGAAAGAAAGCATATGGGAAACCAGAAGAATGATCAACAAAAGAAATTAGAGTAAAACTCTAGGGACATTGAGATTGTGTTGAACAAAAAATAGAAGAGGAAACAGAAATTCAAAAACACAGCAGGGGAAAAAAAGCTTATTTTTTCTGGATAACTAGAAATCATTAGTGGTAAAACTGAAAATAGAATTCAAAACTCCATTTCCCCTAAAAAAAAGAGACCTGTTCCTCTAATGCAGTAAATATATATATTGCAACTTCTTATGAGCTGCATGATCTGAAATCCAATCAGAAACTTAATTTTGTGCTCTAGCCATCTCAGGACAATTAGTGCAAATTAAATTTCAAGTTAATAGCCACACCATGAAACTCTGATTTCCATGGAGTCTAGTAAAAGAATTATGTAATGTATAAATAGCCCAAGCAAAAAAAAAATCAGACACTGGACTACCCCATTTCCATTATGTTGTAACACTGAGAAAAAGCTCATATTTCCCTTGTACAAATTTTAATTCTTGGTATCTTAAAAATGATATGCATGTTTGGTTTAGGCCTTAAAACTTATTTAATAATAACAATTTTGCTTCTAGAGTTACCCTCATAATCCCAACATTAGTATACCAGAGCAGCAGACAATTATCAGCATTCAGACCTGGAGAGGTATTCATAAGAAGTCAGCAAGTTGTTGGGTAGGGATTGCCTCTATTTACTGCCAAATTGTTCTTTCCAAGCAGTTAGTACAGTGTTCTGCACACAGTAAGCGCTCAATAAATATGACTGTATGAATGAATGAATCACTGGCCTCAAAGACCTTGACCTCTAGTCTGAAAGCTCATTATGAGGCAGGGAATGTGTCTGTTATATTATTGTGTTGCATTCTCCCAATCACTTAATACAATGATCTGCAGACAGTAAGCGCTCAATAAATATAACTGATTGCAATATGATCGATTGTCACCACTAGAATAATAATAATGTTGGTATTTGTTAAGCGCTTACTATGTGCAGAGCACTGTTCTAAGCGCTGGGGTACACAGGGTCATCAGGTTGTCCCACATGAGGCTCACAGTCTTCATCCCCATTTTACAGATGAGGGAACTGAGGCACAGAGAAATGAAGTGACTTGCCCACCGTCACACAGCTGCCAAGTGGCAGAGCCGGGATTCGAACCCATGACCTCTGACACCCGAGCCCGGGCTCTTTCCACTGAGCCATGCTTCAGTTATTATTACCATGATTATTACCACTATTATTATTCTATTTGCAATCACAACGTCTTTGTGCCTCAGTTACCTCATCTGTACAAGGGGGATTATGACTGTGAGTCCCTTCTGGGACATGGAAGGTGTCCAATCTGATTATCCTGTATCTACCCCAGGGCTTGGAAAGGTGCCTGGCACAGAGTAAGCACTTAACAAATACCTTAACAAAACAGTGCTTATTATGTGTCAAGCACCATTCTAAGCACTGAGATAGATAAGAGTTAATCAGGTCAGACCCAATCCCTATCCCACAAGGAGCTCATGGTTTAAGATGGTATTTTTGTTAAGCGCTTACTATGTGCAGAACACTGTTCTAAGCACTGGGGTAGATACAGAGTAATCGGATTGTCCCATGTGAGGCTCACAGTCTTAATCCCCATTTTACAGATGAGGTAACTGAGGCACAGAGAGGTTAAGTGACTTGCCCACCGTCACACAGCTGACAAGTAGCAGAGCCGGAATTCGAACCCATGACCTCTGACTCCCAAGCCCGGGCTCTTTCCACTGAGCCACGCTGCTTCTCTATTATCACATATGTGATGCTGGACTTGCAGTAAGGCATGATGATGTCACCGGCACCATTTTATGAAAGAAAGCCAACTCTGGCAGATCTTAGTGCACTTTTCTGGGGAAATTCCTATCCCCACAATTTACTCCAGAGTCTTTGCATTCCCTCATCAGATCCTGGTGAATTGGGCACCATGTCCACACTGTGGAACTTGGCAACAGGAGCCACATCGGAAGGAAACTGGGCACTGAAAATTAAATTAATTCAATTTAATTGAATTAATTGGTACTTGAATTAATTGGTACTTATTAAGCACTTATTATGTACAAAGCACTGTACTAAACGCTTGGGAGAGTACGGTACAACAGATTTAGCAGATACACTCCTATCCATAACGAGACAGACATTAATATGAAAAAACCAAGTAAATTATAGTATAGATTTTAAAGATATGTACATAAGCACTGTGGGTGGGGTGAATATCAAATGTCCAAAGGTCACAGATTGAAGTTCAGTACATTTGCTGGCACACTGCCCCAGTGCTTAGCACATAGTAAAGTGCTCGACAAATACCATATAAAAAGTTAATCAGTGTTTACTGAGTACCTATTGCATGCAGAGCACGCTATTAATGCTCTGGACATAAAAGCATTTGTTATCATATCTCCACCAGAAAGGGGACAGGTCAAGTGAAAACTCATGTGTCCAGTGTAAAACTGGATGCTCCCGATGCCATCTCTGCCGTTGAACAGCATATAAACTAATGAACTCTTCCAACTTTCCCATATACAAGAAGAAAAGCCTTCTCCCTCCATAGTATAGCTGAATATCATCTAGAGACATTGTTCTCTTAGAAAAATGCTCTCTTCCCAGCTATTTCACACAATGTCTTTCTGAGTCAAATTGGTGAAGTGAGTCTGCTTAGCTTAACTGGCCAGGTGATCTAGTCCTGAGCTCTTTGTCACTTTAAGAGCACGGGCCTGGGAGTCAGAAGTCCTGGGTTCTCATTCTGGTTCCGCCACTCATTTGCTGGGTGACCTTGGGCAAGTCTCTTAACTTCTCTGGGCTTCAGTTACGCCATCTGTAAAATGGGGATGAAGACTGCGAGCCCCCTGTGGGACGGGGACTGTGTCCAACCCGATTATCTTGTATCTATCCCAGCATTTAGTAGACCATCTGACACATAGTAAGCGCTTAACAAATCCCACAATTATTACGATTATCATGATTTAAATGCTTGGACTTCCCTATCTGGATTGAGGCATGCTCAGTTCTTACTCATTTAGGGTCCCACGGGATTCTGGAAATTGTAGTCCAGACTTCCTGAAACCCTAGGTAACCTTAACCCTAAATTGCTCTTCATTTCAGGTACGAGCCCATAGCCATATTCTCTTACTGCCAGGTATGGCCTGTATAAATATAATTCTTAGTAAATCTATCACTCGTATTTATTGAGTACTGACTGTGTACAGAACACTGCACTAAGCACTTGGGAGAGTACAATGTAACAGAGTTGGTAAGCATGTATTCTGCCCACAACAACCTTATAGTCTGGAGCGGGGAGACAGACATTAATATAAATTAAATGATGGATATGTACATAAGTGCTGTGGAGCTGAGGGAAGGGTGGTTAAAGAGAGCAAATCCCAGTGCAAGGATGACGCAGTAAAGAGTGGGTAATTACTAGGTAATGAGGGCTTAGTAGGGAAGGCCTCCTGGAGGAGATAATAATGCTTGGATTTAAGGTTTGGATAATTTGAGGAGGGAAAACCATAAGAAGCATTTACGTATGACAATGAGACTATGTCAGTCACTAAAACTTCCAACATCTCTATCTTGTACTTGCTAACTCCCATGGGTTGCTTCTTCATCTGGCTAATTTTGCCAATTGTATGTACTTCCAAGACTTTCATGTGGTGGCATTAAGAACAGGACCACTCCTTACTGTTTCCACTGATGGGTTTTATGTGCTACGAGAGACTAAGGAAAGGAAGGGAGGTAGGTAGTAACGAAAGTCCACAGGGCTGGGCAGACAGGAAATCTGGAATAAACAGCACCAACAGATAATACTGACTCATCGACAACAGACGTGATGATGTGGGATCAATTATGGTACTGGTCACTGCTAAACGATTGGACCTGGTATTGCCTTGATACAAGAATCTGATGACTGAAATTGAACGTTGGATTTGATTACGTAGAAAGGCCAATGAATGTTTTTTTTTATAGCAACTGGTATTCTTGGGCCCAGACTCACAGCCTCTCTCCAATTATGTGGGTCCTCCAATGTGGGCTCCAGATTTTGAATCTGCCAACGAATGAATATACTGTTGGAAGTATTATCCCTCCATTAGACTGCAGAGTCCTCAAGGGAAGGGACTGTATCTACCAACTCTCTCAACTCAATTTTATTGGACTCTCCCAGGTCCTTCGTAATACAGTGCTGGGCACGTAGTAAGCACTCAACAAATACCATAATTATCATTACATTGCTCTGCACAGAGTAAGCACTAAATAAATACCACTGACTGGCTGATTGACTCTGAACTCCGGTTAATTAAGCGACTCACTGATGACCATTCAATTTGGCTCCCGACAATATTATGTCGACATTCACTGGAAAGCTTATCTGCCTAAATTCTGGGCATTAAAGACTTGACACTGCAACTCATTCCAGGAGCAGGAAAACGGAGTCCATCAGTCTCACTTATAAATATTTGGAATATCCGCTCTGGTCTTTGGGCAATTCTTGACAGGAAAGAATGCAGTAGAGCTAAGAGAGGAAAACAAGGAGTCTGGAGAGAAGACCAGGCAATCTCTTGATCTGAGAAGAAAAATTGTGTTAAAGACTCAGGTGATTGCTGTTTTTTGGTTTTTTTTTTACAAAGTAGCAGTGTTCCCTGTGTGAGAGGCACTGATCCTCAAGGATGCATAAGAATTCGTAGGAATGCTTGACAGAAGTGTCTTTAAGCCCAAAACCTTAACCTGCAAATGGAGGCTAATTAAAAGCATTTAAAATTTGCTTTGAACAACAAAATCATTTCCCTTGTATTGCTCAAACCCCTTGATGGAGAAAAATGCAAGTTGAAATGATCCAGTCCTTCAAATGGGACAGAGAGCTGTTTATAAATAAAGATTTGGGGCTTGCAGACTTAAAATATACATTTAAATATCAGGCGCAAAGCTCCAGAATGAGCTATTGTAAATAATTCCTTCTCAATTGTGTAACACCACGCTGATGACATTGACAAACAACTAGTTAAATTCTTAAGAACTATCAAAGGGGACACTGTCAGACTGAGCACTTTAGGGAACCGGGGTTGAAATCAGCTAAGCTTATAAAATGGTGTTTAGTTGGCAGTTCTGTTGTAAAAAAGAATGGATCTCCGAACAGTGTTTATATATGCAAATTTGACATGCATTTTTGCGGCAAGCATGACTAACAGACCTGTGAGATGCTGTTGGATTATTTCTCAATCAAAAGCCTGGCTTTCCAGATAAAAACAAGAGATTTCTTCATCACATTTTCCTTCCCCCACTTCCTCCAAGTGTCAGTGAAACCAAAATAGCATTACTAGAGAGGAGAAAGTGGTCTGCTGTGGCCAAATTGACAGAGCAGTCAAGGAGGATGAGGCTATAGTGGAGAACATTAGATGTGGCAAGGAGAAGGTGGCCTTGGGGTGTGCAGTCTCAGAGGAATAAAGGGGGCAGAAACCAGATTTTAGGTGATCATGAAGGGAGATGGGGGAGAGGAAGTAGAGACAGTGAGTGTATAAATTCTGTTCCAGGAGTTTGGACAGGAGTGGAAACACGGAAATACGGTGAAAGCTGGAGTGTGCAGTGCGATCAAGAAAAGACTTTTTTTAGTACGGGGAAACTTTAGAGAATGAATGGTTGAAAACGGCACCTAGGGAGCGAACAATCTACGGTATTGAGTGCTGAGTGAATGCACTGCACTAAGCATTTGAGAGAAAATAGTAGAGTTGGAAAGTATGATCTCTGCCTTCAAGGAGTTTACAATCTAATGTGGGGAGACAGACTTTCAATTAAATTACAGATAAGACAAGCAGTAGAATGTAAATGTGAGTGTAAGGTGGAATGGAGGGAGACAGTATCAAGATGCTTAAGGAGTTCAAGTCCAAGTTCACTGGAGATACAGAAGGAAGGAAGGATGATGGAAGGTAAGAGGGGGTAGGAGTTAGAAGAGAGGGGGTAGGTTTCTGAATGCTGTGGGAAATTGTCTCAAGACACGGCTGGAAGGGATGGGAGGAAGGAGAGGAGGAGATGGGGAAGCATGTACCTAACGATTTCCATTTTCCCAGCAAAGTAGTTTGCTAGTCATCAGGGGCAAGAGAAGGGGGTGAAAGGGGAATTAGATTTGCAGTGGTGATGTAGAGCAGTTTAACCCCGGGGAAGAAGGATCAATGACCAGAGACTCTGCTCTCAAGCTCCTGTAGATACTATTCTTCTATGGAACCTGAAGTAAAGACCTGAGCTCAGAAGATCAACTAACTCTCTCAGAGAACCTCTTAACTTCTCCTCCATCAAACAGTTAGTAGTCTGCTAATACCTTGGGAGCATTCAAGAGGGCCATCTAATAATAATAATAATAATGTTGGTATTTGTTAAGCGCTTACTATGTGCAGAGCACTGTTCTAAGCGCTGGGGTAGACATAGGGGAATCAGGTTGTCCCACATGGGGCTCACAGTCTTAATCCCCATTTTACAGATGAGGTAACTGAGGCCCAGAGAAGTTAAGCAACTTGCCCACAGTCACACAGCTGACAAGTGGCAGAGCCGGGATTCGAACCCATGACCTCCGACTCCAAAGCCCGTGCTCTTTCCACTGAGCCATGCTGCTTCTCTAAGCTTATCTAGAGCTGTAGAAACTGTATTTTTGAGTCTTGCTGCTCAGACAAATAAAGGGTTTGAGCCACCTGAACTAGGAATATTTCTTAAAATTTGGATATGGCAGGGACTGACAGGTTAAAGAAGGAGGCTGAGACTGCCTGTTTGTGAAGGAGAGGACACTACCTGGTCTTTGGAAGTGGGACAGTAGAAATGCCTTTTGTGGGAAGGAAAGCTTAGTACAGTGCTCTGCACACAGTAAACGCTCAATAAATACAAGTGATTGATTGAAAGACAGATCTCAATGTCCTCCTTTTGTTCTGGACTCTTTCCCAGACAAGGGTGAATATTCAAATAAGCAATTAATGCTTTTCCTCCATGAACTCCTTCCCCAAGAAGAGAGGATTTGCCTCTCTTAGGAGCTGTCTCAAGGCCAGCCCACCCTAGCCTTTCAGATTCGCATTTGGGGAGATGTCTAGGACTGGTCCTGAGCCATTAGGAGCTCCTAATGAATAGCTTTCTAACCTTAGAATGAGGCCCATGGTAATAACCAAAGCCATCACTGAATTCAGTTCTTACCTCCACAGATATGCTCATTCAAAAACCAGAGGAGCTTTTATGATGAATAGATGACACCACCCCAGAAAACCAATCATTACCCACTCTCCTGGCTGCAGATGTTGATTCTTCCACAAGGAATCTGTCGTTCTGCAGCCATTTTCCTTCACAGCAGAAGGGTAGCCCCAAATGCCTCTTCAGTTAAGCTTTCCTACTTGGAAGTTCCTTAGCTGAACTGTGACACAGAGTTAATCGCTATATATCACATTGATTTTCATCAATGTGGGTTCTGACCCAGGGGTCTCCAATAATCTCAGAGAGGCACTAGATTGTACATTCTTGAGGGCAGGGATCTTGTCTACCAATTTATTGTATTATCCTCTCCCAAGTGCTCCACAAACAGTAAGTACTCAATAAATTATATTATATATTATGATCATATTTGAATTTATAAATATAAATTCTAATCACCTTCATTAATTTTATTTAAATTATATATTACAAATTACTTATTCATATAAATTTCCGTCTCCTCCTCTAGGCTATAAACTGATTATGGGCAGGGAATGTGTCTAATTCCACTGTATTATACTCTCCTGAGCGCTCATTATAATGCTCTGCACATAGTAAATGCTCAGTAAATACTACTGATCGGTTCATTGGATAAATACAATTGATTGACAGATGCCTAGGAGATAGGAGAGCAAAATATCTGAAATTAGATTACAGATAACTTGCTTCCTCCTTTATAAAAAGATTTGAGTTGTATTCCAGGCAAGTGTGCTGAAAATTAATTTTCCAGTAGAAGAATCTGTTTTATCCACAGGGCCACAACCAGGGAGAATAGGGATAAAAGTAAAGCATGTTTGCCCCAGGGGTTTCTGGAACATGAAGACCTAGAAATGCTTCCGATACGTGAAGGAGTGACTTGGGAATGCATCACCATTAGTGAAAGCTTCCCTACCATAAAATACTAAATGTAGCATTTGTTTAGCATTTACTATGTGCTAAGAACTGTGCTAAAGGCCGGGGTACATTCAAAGTAATCTGACTGTTAAGGGAAACTCACTTAATGAAGACAGAGAATTTTCAACCTACATCTGCTAGGTGGGCTTGTGCCACCCCCCGATTAGACTGTGAGCCCATCATTGGGCAGGGATTGTCTCTACCTGATGCTGTATTGTACATTCCAAATGCTTAGTACAGTGCTCTGCACATATTAAGCGCTCAATAAATATTATTGAATGAATGCAGGAAAAGCAAAAGGAACCCAGTCAAAGTCCAGTAGACATAGCTCCCATTTGGCTACAGAGTGGCCATGGTCCTGGTAGCCTTCTTTACTTGCCCAAACACTTTCCTCAGGCTTGTTGACCTTAGTGGGCTCCAAGGGATGTGGGGCAAATCTGGTAAGTGGTTTACTAGCTCTAAGTAACCTTTCCACTTGGACCATTTGCTTGATAAGGCTCGGGCTATGTTATCCTGGCTCCACAGCTCTCTATTGCAAAGTCAGAGGGAGCTTACCCTCCCACCCCCCTTTCCAGGATATGCACCTTGTCAGTCACCCCACTTTCCTCCCCTTCTAGGAAGCTCTGTCCAAGACTCCTGGGAATGTCACCGAGCTCCTGAGCTATTTTCCCCAGAAAACACAGTTAGGAACCAGAAAATAAATTGCTTTTTTTTCCCTGATGCAAAGCACCTGGAAAGTATATTTGTAGGAGGATAAATGGTTTATTTACCTGCCCAATATGATTAGAGGACAAAGACTCCAGCAGAAGCCTCTATGTGTCATTTCTGGAGGGATGGCCTGTTGGCAAGTAGCTAAGGATTTAGCAATTAGGAGTTTATGATCTTGACAATTTACCTATGAGAAGTGCACTACTAAATGGATGGTATCCTGCCAATTATTTCTGCCCTCAAGGCTAACGTTTTGGATTGCCTCCAAACAAGACACATTTGGGACTAAAGAAAAACCCCAACTTAGAAGGGTGAGAGGCTGCAAGACATCACTGAGATGTAGTTTTAACCTGTGCAGTTCCGTGTTCCAACTCACAGCCCAGGTGCCCAGTTCCTCACCTTGCTTGGAAGCTGAAACCGTCAGAGACATGGGCAGCAAGTGCCCGGGGGCAGGAAGTATAATGTTGGCCGTGTGACCTTGGGCAAGTCACTTCACTTCTCTGTGCCTCATTTACCTCATCAGGAAAATGGTGATTGAGATTGACAGAGGCATATGGGACATGAACCGCGTATCTCTCCCAGCTCTTACAACAGTGGCTGGCACATAGTAAGTGCTTAACAAATACTACTGTTATTATTATTATTATTAGCAAATTCAAATCCCAATGGGAGTAACCCCATGCTCCCAGGCTCAGGTTCTTCCCACTAGGCCATGCTACTTCCACAATTTGTGCTTGAATGCTGGATTCCTGACACCATTGGCTGTCACAGCCGATGGTTTTTCCCTTTGACGGTGACAAGCATTCTCAAGCTGCGGTGCAAGATGGAGCTTCAAGAGGACGAAAACAAATGGTGGTATTTGTCCGGGGACTACGGCGCACCGGGAACTGTGCTTAGCTCGGAGATAGATACAATGTAAGCAGAATGTACACAGACCCTGCCCCACAGAGATCTAAGAAGGAGGTAGAATTGTATATTCACCCTAATTTACAGACTGAGGCACAGAGAAGTGATTTACGTGAGGTCACACAACAGAAAAATGGCAGAACCAGGATTAAGACCCGGGTCTTCTGATTCCCAGTGTTTGTGCTCCATCCACTAGGCTAAACTCCTCTCTCCTTAAGAACATAATCCAGGAGGTAGGTCCCAGGACTTTGGGGAGATAGAAGGTAAAGAGACAGCCCACAACAGCTGCAGAATTGAGGGGAAGGTCCTAGATTCCTAAAGACTGATGGGGTTGGGGAGGAGACTGTCAACTGGCAAAATGGCAGTGGCGGGCGCGGAGAGAAAGGAAGGGTAGAGAAGGCCAACCGGGGAATGATACAACAGAGGAAAATCAGTCCTTTGTCCTCTGTCCTTTGGATTGCTACCATCTGAAGATTGCTCCCATCTCCATGGCAACTAGATGTCATCAGACTCAATAGTGAGGATTAAAAGAAATTCAACAAAGAGTAATAAAATTAGGTCACTGAGGAACATGATGGTGGATCAAATGCAGTGTAGAGAAAAGCTCAAACTTAACTGATGGGAAGGAAGACCATCGGTGAGGCCATCGTTGGGTCAGATCAATGCTCCATCCGTTCGAGGATTCCATCTTTGATGGGGGCATCAAAGGATGCTGGGAAAAACTGTGTGATGGTCGCCCTCCTGACACACATCCAGATGGATATGGATTTGTCATCTAAAATCTCTAACTTTTCCCTCCCCTTTCCTAACTTCTGTCTCTAAAAACCCATCATGGTTCTATTTAAAATTGGCTCATGTTCACCCACAGGGAAATAATCTGGCTAACGCTATAAAATCTGGGAAATCAAGATTTAGGAAGGTTGAGGGTCATCTAAAATATAGTACCAGTATTAAAACTTCAAACATCCAATATGGAAAGTTATCACAGGCATGTAAAATTCAGACAAAGTGATAAATGACTGTGTCTATGGCTGGAGATTTTAAAGCCAAGGGCTAGAAAACTGAGGGCAGGGATTATATCTGAATCCCTCCCACTGTTCGTTGCCAAATGGTCACTTGCTTCCTTTGAAAATGGCTTGTCACAAACCTAAGTTATTCAGGATGTACCAGGTACTGCCGGTTTCATTTATATCCAGGACAAAAGCCTTTGCACCTTAAAGAGGAAAATATGTAATAGCCTCCAGATAACTAAATTCCAGCAAATTTACTGAAAAAGGCCTCATGGAACAGATTGCTTAGCTAATATTATGGTCAGCAGCCTACTTTTAATTACATCTTTTCTCAAGGTGATTCAAACCCATCCCAAAGCCCCCAAACAACGCGGTTAACTGTAGTAATACTCTATAATCAATATCTCATTTTTAGAAGAGTGAATAACTATGAGCCCGGTAAATCCCAGACGTACTTTCTCTGAGTTCGGCTTACATATTTATTCAGCCCTCAAGCTAAAGCAATAGGCCAACCCATATTCTAGGGTAAAATAGTGGGACAATTTCTAATTCCATGTTCCACCAAGTGCTGGGCATATATTTGGAGCATAATGAATGCATAGTAATGAGAATAACTATCACTCTGATATACTATGCATAGCAAATACAGTCAAATTCACATACGATCAATAAAACATTCCTGTTTCCTAGCAGGACAAAATGTCTGACTTGGAAAACAATTTCATTCTGCAATCGTTTCCCAGAGGATGTGGTTGAAGATTTACTTCTCTACCTCCCTATTTAAAATTAAGCAGTTCAGGATGGAGGGGATAGGAAAAATGACTCATTGAATAGTTTAAACCCTAATTTCTATGATTCCAAGAGAGATTTTGAGATTTGGGAGATTTAATCCAGATTGAGCCTTTTTGAGTGGATAACAGCGTAGACTTGAAAAAAGCAAACTTGTTGCTCAGCACATTTCCCAATATCAGCATGGTTCCCGGGGCCCCAGAGTTCCTTCACCTTTGGGACTCTGCAAAGAATCCATGGAAGGGGCCATTCACCTCAATCTGCCACTGGGAAGGAGAACCCTGACAGGAGCAATGAGAGGACGACAGAAAAACGTTCGCCTTTGCTGGGCCGCTAGATTGTAAGGCCCTTGAGATCAGAGATTGCTGTGGCTACTGACTCCAATCGTACTCTACTAATGCTTATCATGGTGCTCGAGATTATTTTCGGTATTCTGAAAACACTCAATAAATACTACTGATTGATTGTTGGCTTTAATTTTAATTCAGCCTATTTTTACCCTCTGTCAATCAATAGAATTCATTGAGCGCTCACTGCGTGCACAGCACTATACTAAGACCGTAGCACTATCTTTCTCCACTGTTTGATTGGGAGCCCGGGTAAAAACAGTAAATTTCCCAGCACACTGCCGAGCGACCGAGTCTTTAAGCTTTCAAACGTACGCTTCCCAGAGCGATACTCTACAAACAATAGGCTCTCAGAAATTCCTACCGAATGAGGGAATTAATTATAGATTTAATTAATTAGCTTATAAATGAATGAATGAATTATCCACTGTTGCTTCCCTTCTCCGGGTGAATGGATAAATGAATTTATGAATGAATGAATTCATGAATGAATGCATTTATGACTGAATGTAGGCTGAGGATTGCGTCTCATTGGGAGAATTCTTCCCAGCACTTAGTACAACCCTTTGCATATCATAAGCACTTAATAAATGCCACTCTCATTACTTATTAATGGACAAGGGGCCACTCGTGGAAACTTGAAGCTTCAAGTGGGAAGAAAAATCATTCCATCAGCAAGTTGTGCAGGCTGGAAAACATCTGCAAGAGGGATTTGAATAAATGAACTGGCAAGCTCTCTGTACTGGCTTACTAGAGGGATTGTTGGAGAGGTAGAGGGAGAAGTTGGAGATTTAATTCATCCATGCCAAGCCTTAAAAATGAAGTTTGGGAGGAACCATCATCTGAATTCTTCCAAGTGCTCTGGGCCCATTGGCAGAGGCAGAATCCTGGGTTAGGGCGGGATGAGGTACCTAAGTATCGGTGTCGCTCATAGTCTTATCATCAGCCGTAAGGACCTAAGAAGATGTGTTTTCATCAGGTATTGCTCTAGCCTGGTGGTCTCAGAAAGACACACTTCAGGAAGTTCTTGCCTCACACCCATCCCCACAGCACTTAGGTACATATTGTTTATTGTATTCCTTCCCTCTATCTGTAATTGATTTTAATGTCCATCTCGCCATCCATACTGTTAGCTCCTCGAGAACAGAATCATGTCTACCTATCCTATTGTTGCACTTTCCCATGTGCTCAATATACTGCTGTGGCAAAAAGTCAGTGCTCAATAAATTTTATTGACAAGAAAGGTTGATTTTCCATCCCATGGAAGCAGCAAGGCCTATTGGAAAGCTCAAGGGTCTGGGGGTCTGAGGACCTGGGTTCAAATCTGCCAATTTCTTTCTGTGTGACTTTGTGCAAGTCACTTAACTTCTCCTTGCTTCTGTTCTCCAGTTCTCCCTCCTACCTGGACTGCTAGCCCCATGTAGGACAGAGTCTGTGTCCAATCTAATTGACTTGTATCTACCCCAACACTGAGAATAACGTTCAACCTATAGTATGCATTTCACAAATACCACAGAAAAACAGCATAACTGCTGGGTAGCACACATGCCAATGACACACCACAAAAAGCCCCAGATCAGATAGCTTCTGATTTGCCCCATCCACCCTTAATAATAATAATAATAATCATAGTGGTATACATTAAGCCTTTCATAAGTACCAGTCACTATAGTAAGCCTAGACACAATATACAATATAATTAGTTCAGATACAATCCATGTCCCTCAGGGGGTTCTCAGTCTAAATGAGATGGACAACTGGAACTTAGTCCCCATTTTGCAGATGAAGAAACTGAGGCACAGAGCAGTTAAGTGGCTTACCCCAGATCACCCAGCAGGTCCAGATTTGAACCCAGGTCCCCCGACTCCCAGGCCTGTACTCTATCCACTAACTAGATCCAATTCTTTTCATAAAGAGCTGGTCAGCAACGACCTCAATCAAAGAGTGGCTATCATATAGATTGGTGTTGGCCATTTTGGGAGAGAGGGCTAGCCAACCTCCCATTTTTATGGGACAGTGGAGATGGAAGCTGAGGTTGTCTTTAGGTGCCATTCTGCTGATCCATTCCCCATGAAGAATGCTTTAACAATATTGATCTAGATTTGAGTTTGTCTACCTAGCATGCAAATGCTAATTCTGTGCACTTTCAGATGAATATTTAATCAATGATCTTGATGCTACATTCTGCATTGCTAAAATATTTGAATTCCCATTGCCCTCAGATTAAATAAATCCTTTGAAATCACTGTTTTGCTTTGCACAACAAAGGGGAAAATCTTAGATAAAAAAGATGCACAAGAGCTTCTCTGAGTGATGGGAGAAGGCTGAAATGATTTTGGACCATACACGGTTTTCAATTATGCGTGGCACCCTCTCCCCCATTACACAGATAATCAGAAATTCACTGAAATGTTTTGGAATCATAACCTGGTAACTCAGACAACCTCTCTGCCCCTGCAGCTCTGTCCACATGTATTCTCAAAGAGAAAGTCTTGGTGAGACTTTCATGGTCTAGTGGATAGAGCGTGAGTGCAGGAGTCAGAGGGACCTGAGTTCTAATCCCAGTTCTGACACATGTAGGGTTTGTGACCTTGAGCAAGTCATTTCACTTCTCTGTGCCTCAGTTACCTCAGCTGTAAAATGAGGATTAAAACTGTGAGTCTTATGTGGGACAAGGACTGGGTCCAACACAATTACCATGTATCTACTCCAGCGTTTAATACAGTGCTGACAAGACAAGGTTGAAAAGATGAGCACGAGGCCCACACACTCTCTTGTGAATCTTAGGGTGGCTTGTCACTCCTGGATCAGGGCAAAAATCTTTCCCCCTTGCTAACTCTTCATATCCACTCCACCAGGTACCCTACAGCCCACTGAGGGGTGAGGCAATGGATAGACTTGGGGAATCAAACTGGTGTTTCATTAGCCACATTTGATGAGTTGTAAAGGAAGGCATGCTACCTGAACTTTAAACATGTGTCTTCTCCCTAGAACAGAAACAAAACTAGGCTAAAAATAAGCAGGCAAGGAATATGTCTACCAAGTCTGTTATATTGTACTCTCCCAAGTGCTTAGTAGAGTGCTCTGCACACAGCAACTGCTCATTAAATACAGCTAATTAATTGATAAGCAGTGTTTTATAGAGGAAAAATACTTCAGAAAATGTCTTGGTAGCATTTTGGTATCTTTATTCTTCCTCGCATTCTGAGGATTTGCTAATAATTAGTGTCTGTCTGGCTTCCTTTTTAGACTGTAAAGTCCTTGAGGTCAAGGATTATGACACTTCTCCTACTGTACTTACTCTCACAAGGGTTTAGTAAATTTTCCGCAGGCTAGGAGCTCAATAAATACTGACTGACTGATTAGCAGAAATCACTTGTCTCACTTACATACTGTTTTAATAATGGTTGCATTATTTGAAATGACTATGCTGTTAATACTGAACAATACAAATAAAGGACATTATTAACATTAGAATTCACTGAGTGCCAACTGAGAGCTGAAAACCACTTTAGGTGTTTGGGAATATATAATGAAAGTAGAAGATACTCTGGGTTCCCTCAAAAAAATGGAAATCTAGAGGAGCTGAGCTCAACCATGAAATTAATCTCACTTCATTTCTTCTTCTACACATTTTTTTTTCCACTATTAAACAAATGCTAGAAGTTCCCTTTGCTTTTCTGCACTTCTAGACTTTCCCCAAGAAGAAGAAATTTTGATTAACCTTAAGTCAGAGGAGTTCAATTAAACTAGTTGTTACTAAAGGATTTTCATTTTTGCTCTCACCAAGACCCGCTAAATCAGATCCCTGGACAACCACAGAAAATGGATATCGGTAAAGTACAACCGTCAAGGGGCTTAGAATAGATGTAGCACACCTCTCGATTAGGACCTGAAATATCAACTAGCTCTTCTCATATACAACAAGGACATGAGTGACGGAAAGGGAGAGGGGAGGTCGAGGCTCAAGATCCAGCATCCAGCTCAAGTTACTTAGGACCATGACCCTCAGTGATCACTCCAAATTTGGCTATTTGGATCATCTGTGCATTTATTTCATCTAGGCTAACCCTCTCTAAGAGCACAACCTACTTGGAATAACTGGAATTGAGGGAAATAATGATAAAAACGATAACAATTATTGTGGAACTTAAGTGATTACTATATACCAAGCCGTGTACTCATCACTGGAGTAGCTACAAGATAATTAAGTGGACATGGTTCCTGTCCCACAGTGGCTCAGTCTATGTAGGAGGGAATTCTCATTTTACAGATGAGGAACAGAGGCACAGAGAAGTGAAGTGACTTTCCCAGAGTCACACAGCCGAGTGTGCAGGACCAGATCCTATAATCTTCTCACAGACCCATGCTCTATCCTCTAGGCAACACTGCTTCAAGACTCCCTTGCCTTCATCACTTCTTCCACCACAGACGACAGCTCTCACCACCTTCAAATTTCTTCTAAAATCCTACCTCCAATGAGACAAGAGGAAATTGAGACACAGAGAACTCAAGTGATTTGGCCAAGGTCACACAGAGAGCAACTGGCAGAGCTGGGATTAGAGCCCAGGTCTTCTGATTCCCAGGCCCGTGATCTTTTCACTAGGCCACACTGCTTGTCCTGTTTAGTGTTTCTTGTAGAATGTGTATCTGTATATTTGTGTTTGTAAGCTTCTCAAGGGCAAAGACTGGGTCTCCTACCTAGAAGAAGTTCTTACACATAATAGGTAGTCAATCAATATCGATCATGAGTGTGCAGATTCTAATATTTAGTGCCAAGCACAAATCAGACGTTGCCTTCTGGAAGTGACTTCCATCGAATCAGTCCTAAGATCCCAACACCCCAGTAACCTTTACGGTGGGATGAGTAGCAGTAGGCTGTACTCTGAGAGATTGAGAACTTCAATAATGGTAATAACTGTGGTATTTGTTAAACACTTACGACACGCCAAGCAGTGTACTAAGTTTTGGGGTAGATACGAGATAATCGGGCTGGACACGGTCTCTGTTCCAAATGGGGCTCCTTAAATAGGAAGGAGAGTAGATGTTTATCCCTATTTTACAGTTAAGGAAAGTGAGGCCCTGAGAGTCTAAATGACTTGCCCACAGACACATAGCAGGCAAGGGGCAGAACCAGAATTAGAACCCAGATCCCTTGATTCCCAGCCCCATGTTCTTTTCATTCAGCCGCATTTCTTCCAAAATCTTAATGGTTCACCAGATAGTTGGTTTAACCCATGTCTTTTTTGTTTGTTTAGGTTTTTCAATCCTGCCAACCCACTGTTTTATTTCCAATTTTTGTCTTTTTAGTGAGGGACTTCCTTGCAGTGGAGATGACTTGCCCCCTCCAGCCCGTTGAGAAGTGCTGAGTTGACTACAGAAACAGATTTTATGTGGTGCCTTAAACATGCTGTTCAACAGCCTCAAAATGAACAGCCTTAAAGGGATCATGTGGTGACAATTAGGTTTCAAACCGTTCTGATCCCTCTAATAATGGTACATGATCTAATAACATGGGGCAGGAACTCAGACACAAAGGTCAGCCCTCCCATTTATCTGTGGCTTTCTTGCATCAACAGCTTTTAAATTATACTAGCTGCCCGCCTGACTCTCTATTAAAGCCATTGCAAGTTTCTAGATAAGACACAAGTCTTATCTTCACCAAACCGCAGAGCAAAAGAGAAGGAGAGAGAAAAGAGAGTTGTGTTTAAGACTCAGAGCTGTCAGGAAATACAGAGATAGAGACACTATGAGGTTGAATAGAGCTTGTAGAAAACTTAAAAGTGAGGCGATTATTAGTTGTCAATTAGAAAATAAAAACACTTAAGCAGCTACTGGAGCTTCAACCTCTCGGGACGGTTTAGCCTACAGGTTTTCCTTTAATTAAATCAGAACTATTGATGTAATTTCTAAAGCAGCAATTATAGTATACTATTTCAGTTTGAGTTTCTCT
This sequence comes from Ornithorhynchus anatinus, assembly GCF_004115215.2. Classification (NCBI taxonomy): domain Eukaryota; kingdom Metazoa; phylum Chordata; class Mammalia; order Monotremata; family Ornithorhynchidae; genus Ornithorhynchus; species Ornithorhynchus anatinus. The sequence goes on from NC_041745.1 coordinate 34,204,936, forward strand.
TGAGTTGCAAAAGGGTATGAAACACGACTATCCACTCCCTGCCACAGTCAGATGACTCCTTATTATCTGAAACCTCTAGCCCAGTTAATTAGAGGAAAGACTCTCGTTTGTCACCTAAGGGATGGGTAAAGGGAACCTGAGATGCACAGTGCAATATTTTCCCGGGTATGGGTCAGCAAACTCTCCTCCTTCACTCCGTTCTGGTTTTCGTGGATTGTTGATGATAATTGGGCCAATTCAGAATTACTGATCTGAGATTGCGGGTTCCTTGGAAATTATTTGGACTGTTTAAGTTGCCGAAGATGAGGAAAACTGAGAGTGTCGGCAATGTATTTAGTTAGCCAATGTTTGGAGACTAAATGAAAGGTAAAGTTTGGAAAAGTGGCTGGGGTCAGGCCCGGTTAGTGTAGACAGAGCAGCAAAAAATCTGTCATTAGGATGTATCTCATCAATCCAAATGGTCATGAGTTGGGCTAAAGTCACACAGCAGGAAAGTAGCAGAGTCAGGATTAGAACCCAGGTCCCCTGACTCTGAAGCCCGTACTCTTTCCACCAGACCACTCGGGTTCTTGTAAGAGCAATGAGCACTCTGCTTAGTCATCAGGTTTGGTCAGGGCCTTTTCCCTCTGTCCCAGGGTGGGTTAAATGGTGGAGGAGAGGGGCAAGAAGTGGAGGATTCCTGTTCCCTAAAGAAGCCACTGGGCAGCTGTGCTAGGGTACCAAAAATGAAGATGGAGAGGTGGAGGGGCTAAGGGTAGCATGCTGTAGTGGATAGAGCATGGGCCTGGGTCTCAGAAGGTCATGGGTTCTAATTCCGACTCCGCCATTTGTCTGCTGTGTAACCTTAGGCAAGTCACTTCACTTCTCTGTGCCTCAGTTACCTCATCTGTAAAATGGAGATTGAGACTGGGAGCCCCATGTGGGACAGGGACTAAGTCCAACCCCAGTTGCTTGTATCTACCCCAGTGCTTAATACAGTGCCTGGCACAAAGTAAGCACTTAACAAATACCATTTAAAAAAAAAAAGATGGGTTGAGTGCCCAGTGACACACAAGATGAGAGGAGGCCTTTGTCAGAGGGTGGGACAAGGTACAATGGAAATCAATATCCCCTTACCACCTAGACCAGTAACACAACTAATTGCAATCATCTGGGCAGCACAACCCAAAATGTAATAACTACCATGGAATCTTTGAAGTTTCTACTGTGCAAGATCATCAGAATGGACCCTGTTGCTGTCTCACATGGGATCCCGTTTAAGGGAAGGGAGAACAGATACTGACTCCCTATTTTATAGATGAGGAAACTGAAGCACAGAGAAGTTAAATGACTTGCTCCAGGTCACACAGCAGGCAAGTGGCCTTCAGGGCCAAGAAGTGGAGATCAAGTCATAAGTGCACTATGTCAAAGTCCCTGCTACCTGATGGCACACCTCCTCTGGGAAGTCTTCCCAGGCTAAGGCCTACTTTTCCTCTGCTCCCACTCCCTTCCGCATAACCCTGAGTCACTCCCTTTGCTCTTCCTCCTTTCCCCCAAAGCACTTATGTATATATGTATATATGTCTGTAATTCTATTTATTTATATTGATGCCTAGCTAATTAATTAATGTTGGTATTTATTAAACACTTACTATGTGCACAGCACTGATCTAAGCGCTGGGGTAGACACAGGGGGAATCAGGTTGTCCCACATGGGGCTCACAGTCTTAATCCCCATTTTACAGATGAGGTAACTGAGGCACAGAGAAGTGAAGTGACGCCCACAGTCACACAGCTGACAAGTGGCAGAGCCGGCATTCGAACCCATGACCTCAGACTCCAAAGCCCGTGCTCTTTCCACTGAGCCACACTGCTTCGTGGTTATACTGATTTCTGTATGTGCCCCGTCCCCCGCAGACTGTGAGCCCGTTGTGGGTAGGGATCATCTCTCTTTATTTGCTGTATTGTATTTTCCAAGGGCTTAGTGCAGTGCTCTACACACATTAAGCACTCAATAAATATCATTGAACGAATGAATGATGGCTCTGTATAAAGTCAAAACACCACCCAATTGAATATGAAAAGCCCTGACTGTGGTTCCTGATGACTAACACTGTTCATTCATTGAAGACTCTCTAGTCAAAAGATAATGAATGCACAGAAAGACTCTGAATAGCAGAAATGGACAAGGCAATTAATTCTAAATGCGCTTTTCAAAAACAAATGGACATAGACACACCAGGGGACAAGCCTACAAAGCATATTCCTTTAAATATCTGTGAACTGGAATGTAAAAACCCTTCAACTCCAGAAACATGAGAATCTTTTCAGATGATGATGATGATTATTGTCTGGTTTAAGGCCCAAAGAGGATCTGCTTCTTGATCAGGATTGCCTCTGGCAGAAATGGAAACTTCTCATTGGATACCTTGTATCCAACCCAGTGCTTAGAACAGTGCTCGGCACATAGTAAGTGCTTAACAAATACCATAATAATAATAATTAATAATAATAATTGTCACTCTCCATCTTCCGTTGCACCTCAGAACTCGGGTTACTCTCTTTTGCTCCCCACAATTTCGAGTGCTTACGTACGGAAGCAGTATGGCTCAGTGGATAGAGAGCACAGGCCTGGGGGTCAGAAGGACCTGGTGGCTCCGGGCTCCACCACATGTCTGCTGTGTGACCATGGATAAGTCATTTAACTTCTCTGGGCCTCAGTTACCTCATCTGTAAAATGGGGATTTGAGAGTGGGAGCCTCACGGGGGACAAGAACTGGGTCCAACCTGATTAACTCAGTGCTGAGTACAGTGCTTGGCACATAGTAAGTGCTAAACAAGTACCATCATTATCTTTAGGATTATTATTATATCTTTAAACTCAGTTGCTTCCCCTTACATGTAATATATTTTACAGTCTATCTCCCTCTCTTGATCTATTCTCTCAAGACTTTAGTGTAGTGGCCTGCATTAAAGTAGGCACTCAGGAAATATCATTGACTGACTGAATGATGCAATCTAATCTCCTGACCATACCGTAAAACCGGGTGATGGGGCTGGTGAAAACCAGAAGAATCATCAGCTCAATTCTCCCCTTTGCATCCAGGAAGATGCCATCAATGGAGAGGAGAGGGGAAAAAAAATAATAAAGACTGTCTTTTACCTTCTAGATTCCCTGTCTCAGGCACGCTCCATCCTGGGAATGGAAAGTAGATTTTGTGCAACTGGAATTCCAAGTCAGCCAAGCCCGTAAAATAGCAGGAATCAGTTTTGAGATTAATAGAAATAGCTTGTTCTTCCAGACCCACATTCAGCAGAGAACAAACTGGTTATGATATGAAGAATGTTTCAAAGAAGACACTTTCCACACAGTCCTAGGAGTCAGCTGACGTGGTTTCTTAAACCCGGCTCTTCCAAGTATCTGCTCCGTGGCTCTGAGAGCCACGCAGGGCCTCACTAAATTTCTCCGAGCTTCAGTTATCTCATCTGTAAAATGGGGACTAAGGCTGTGAGCCCCACGTGGGACACGTACTGGGTCCAACCTGATTAGCTTGTATCTAACCCAGCGCTTAGTACAGCATTCACACATAGTAAACACAAATATCATTACAAACAACAAATATACTTGTGCTGTTGCCAACTGTCCCTTTGTTCCTCCTCCTAAACCCATTGTTTATAACTAATATATGTCTGTGGAGGACCACAATTACCCATCAAGTTCTTTGAGAGCAAGAATGATGTCCTTTACTTCCACTGGACTTTCCCAAGAAATTAGTCTAGGGTTTTGCACATAGGCTTTCAATGAATACAATAGTTGGACTGATTGATTCAAAGAAGTGATGAAAATGCAGAAAAATGAGAAAAGGAGAAGAGCACGGTTAGTATGAGGAATCTTAGTTAAAATTATGGCTTGAGAGTTGAATAGAAAAAAAATCCAGTCTGCTGAATGGTCCACATCAAACGCAGTGCTTTCCAGCAAAATTTGCAAACAAATTTGCAATGGAATTAATTTCCATTTAATTCCATAAATTCAAAGATGACTGTTTAAACAAAAGGAATAGAGGTGAAGGGATTGTGTGTGTGCGTGTGTGTGTGAGACAGATCACCGACTACAAAATAGCTCTTACATCCCAGCAAAAAAACTCTACAAATGCCCATTGACTATCATCCACATATACCCATAGATGAAATTAGAATACAGAATCTCTCCCTGTAAGTTCAGTGCTCTGTTTAGTGGGCCACATTTCTGCCAGCATCCCAGTAAAATTACATTGGATGGCTTTAAAAATTCCTCCCCAAAATCAAATAAATTAAAACTTTCCACAAAATAAAAATAAAGGTGAAGTCTGGAGCGGGCTAAAAATATAATACATGTTTGACGCTCAATGAGCGTGATTAATTTGATGAGTTGGGCAACCTAATTAAATCCAAAAGAACATGGATTTTTCTGGCTGAAAATTAACAAGACATTATCTAACAATATTAATTAATTTGGACCAAGGAAAACAAAGATTTTCTTTGTAAACAAAAATTTTTCTCTCTGTGTTGATGCATTGACTGACTGGGGAAGTATTCTGAATTTTTCAGGTCTCTAGCCAGGCTCTGAGAAAAGTAGAAATTCCTTTTAAACCCTCTCCAATAGGATGAAGGCACAGGAAATGCTTGTTCTGCATATTAAGTGATTAATGGACCTTGGATTAGTTTTGACTGATTTGCTGTCGAGTTCTTTGCTGTGAGATCCCGTCAGCACTTAAGTCTCTTACAATACTGTATAAGGGAATTAACTCATTGCAGGCCTTTGCAGAAGCCTTATATAACATTCTTGACTGTACTGAAAATTAAAAATGCCAAAATAATACATATGCTGATCATGTCGCAAGCATTCGACTAAAATTGCTCATTTTGATTCTGCTAAACTAATAATAAGACATTCTGGTTTAATGAAGTTGCCGCATTAAAAAAGATATTCATGACAAATCAAGAACTACTTGGAAAGGTGTCTCACTTCAGAAAGAAGTATAGGAACTCTTTCGAGTCCAAGATCCTGCAAACATGAGCAGAGCTCACAGCCAGTAAAATGGTGGAATTCAGACCTCGGCTAAATTCAGCAGTAACCTATTTCTAACAGGTACTTTTTCTTTTTATCAAGTTTTTGTTCTGTTGCTGGGAAGTTTTGGGTTAGCATGGGAAGAGGATGCAAAACTATTTGCTTGTTCTGGTTGGGCTGACCTCGAAAATCAGTTAGGAGTTCATGCAAATGGACAGACTCTGATTTGTTTTTGTTTTTTCCGTCAAAGTTGGTCTCTGTGTGAATGATTTTTGAGTTTTCGACACAGGTAGAAAATTATGTCTATTATTTCAGAGGCTAGAACAGATACACAGAATTAAGAACCCTGATGAATATAAGCCAACACCCCTCACTCTGTCTGATCTTTCTAGTGTGGCAGGGTTCTGTTGGTTCATCACACCCAGCTGTCCCCTTATGTGTATTGGCAGGTATAAGGCCCGTTTCTCACCCTGTTGTGACCTCTGAAGAACTAATGTCAGCACGAGGCTCAATGCAGTTCACTGGAGCAGGAGGTGAGGCAGGTCCTGAGGCAGCAATTTGTCCTCAGAGCTAGAGAAGGGAATGACTGCTTCAGCCCAGGCGAGGAGAGCTGAGATGTCATTTTAGGGATTAGATGTAAAATGAAACTGATGATGGTTCATAATCCTCCAAAACCCCAAGGCATTTTTTTCCAGAGGAGGAAGGTCATTAACTCAATGCCCTTATAAAACGGCAGGAAAAGCCTATTCTTCTCTATCCACCAGATATTCCATGGAGGTGTTCCTCGGTGTTCACCGGCCTAAACGCTGACTTTAGCTGTCCTGGCTCAGAGGTCCCAATTGTAAAGTGCTTTCTCCAAAAAGGGGGCTAAAGCACACTAAAACTCTTTCACTAGTTCTCCTTCAGCAGAAGTAAAGATAGTGGTGGGCTTTCGGAGGCCTCTCCTTACCAAAAGCCAATGAATCTTCATTGATCATGTGGTTTTCCTCATGTGGAATGTTCTCTCGGGAGCCTCCTGTTTCTCTCCCCAGAGCTCATTCTAGAACACTGCCAGACCCTGGCTCCCTAGGAGAGGGAACGAAATGAGCTAACAGTCATTTGGTCTGGGCCTCACTTTCTCATTTCATGGGTCTGGTCCAGATCAGAGTGACTTTCTGGGTTTTCCTCCACCAGAATGGACCTGGATACCTAGTTTTGCATGGGACTCTGGGAGATTAGATTGGCTTTTAACTAGTCCTAGAGACTCTGGTCTGCAGAATGTCCTAGTGGCTAGAGCATGGGCCTGAGAGTCCAAAAGTCCTGGATTCTAATTCCAGCTCTGTCACTTGTCTGCTGAGTGACCTTGGGCAAGTCACTTAACTTCTCTGGGCCTCAGTTACCTCATCTGTAAAATAGAGATTAAGACTGTGAGCCCCACGGAGGGAGGGATTGTGTTCAACCTGATTAGCTTGTATCTACCCCAGGGCTTAATACAGTACCTGGTATTCAATTCAATAGTATTTATTGAGCACTTACTATGTGCAGAGCACTGTACTAGACGCTTGGAATGAACAAGTCGGCAACAGATAGCGACAGTCCCTACCCTTTGACGGGCTTACAGTCTAATCGGGGGAGACAGGCAGACCAGAACAATGGCAATAAATAGAGTCAAGGGGAAGGACATCTCGTAAAAACAATGGCAAATAAATAGAATCAGGGTAATGTACATCTCATTAAACAAAATAAACAAAATAAATAGGGTGATGAAGATATATACAGTTAAGCGGATGAGTACAGTGCTGAGGGGGTGGGACGGGAGAGGGGGAGGAGGAGAGGGAAAGGGGGGAGAAAAGGGTTTAGCTGTGGAGAGGTGAAGGAGGGGTAGAGGGAGCTGAGGGAAAAAGGGGGAGCTCAATCTGGGAAGGCCTCTTGGAGGAGGTGAGCTTTAAGTAGGGATTTGAAGAGGGGAAGAGAATTAGAAGTGCTTAAGAAATACCATTTAAAAACAAATATGTCAGGTTTGGTATTAGGTTTCAGGCCATCAGGCCCCCAGGGTTCCACAAGAGCAGGCTGAAACCCTCACTGAGGCCTTGGGACTTCCAGTGCCTGAAGAATAGTGGACAGCCCTCCTTCTCCAGGACAAGCATGGGAAGGGGAAAGGCAGCTTCTAGTGCTTTGTTTCTCCATTGAAACTTAATTTCTGCAGCCTTTTTGCAAAGGATCAGCTTTGTAACATTTACTGTGGGGTGACTGTTTATGGGGAAAATGTCCATCATTAAAGCCATAGCAATTTATCACCCCCATCTATCCCTCATTCCTAAGTCAAAGCCATCCTCCAATGATGAGTGGGAATTGGCAAAATACCCTTCTGCTGAACAGGGTGAGCCCAGGCAGATTGTCCTCTTGTGCCACCCTGGCTATCCCCATCCCCCACTACTTTTCCTTTCCTTCACCTTGCCATCCCAGACCTACGCCCCTAAACCTGGACTTGACCTTTTGAGCCTTCATGATAAGTGTTGCCTAGTGAATAAAGCACAGGCTTGATAGAAGGATCTGGGTTCTAATCCCAACTCTGACACGCCTTCCATGTGATCTTGGGCAAGTCACAACTTCTCTGTGCCTCAGTTCCCTCATCTGTAAAATGGGGATTAAGACTATGAGCCTCATGGGGGATATGCACCATGTCCAATTGATTTGCTTGTATCTACGCTGGCATTTATTACAGTGCCTGCCACATAAAAGTGCTTACCATATACCATAAAAATGGGGGACACTCCTCAGGATGAACTCAATTCAGTTCTCCATCTCATCTCCAATATTCAATTTCTGTGCATAATCACGCTTCGTCCTAAACCACCCTTATGCTATTAAATTCCTTCCCCATCATGTCATCTGTGGTCAGGTTTTTTACAGGACTACAGGATGGGCTGACAGCCCCTGATGGACTAGAGTCAAGTGAAGAATTTCCAATGAAAGTTTCAGACAAGAGGTCAGTCTGTGAAATGCCCTGCTAGGAGAACTGGTGACACAAAACTGCCAGGTGTCAATGTAAGCAATCCTGTCCCACCAAAACAGCAGGTGTCACTCAAACAATTATGCTGGGTTTAGTAAAACCTCTGTGTACAGAAGGGAGCAGGGATGTAATCTCTGCCATTGCATAATGTTGCGGTAAGAGGTAAGGAAGTGACATTCGGCTTGAGGATAAGATGGGTGAAATGTGCTTGGAAAATTCATTCATTCATTCAAACATATTTATTGAGCCCTTACTGTGTGCATAATACTGTATTAAATGCTTGGAAAATACAAAATTCAGAATCTCTCTATTCCAGGATCATAAACTTGCTTGTATTTTTGTTGCTGCTGGGGTTTTTTTGGGGGGGGGGGGGGGGTTGTGGAATGGGAGGCTTGGTTGTACCGAGATTTTGCCTTTTACAAAGAAGAAATCAAAACTATAGTTCATTTAGAAATGGTCCTGGTGTTAAAGAGAGAATTCAACTGTTTCCCTTGTGAGTGTAAATTCAGATAAGATAGTAAGATATACTTCATTTTAGAGTTGTTGAACAATGTTTGAGAACTTTGGAGTGTGAAAGAAGGCTTGTCTGTAAAAATGAAAGAAAGCGCTTTAAATAGAAATAGGATAACAATTATTATTTGCTAGTGTCTGAGTAGACAAGAAATGTCCCTTCCTCATTTAGCATATCATCAACCTATGGTTAAACTATTTTGTTATTTTCCAACAGTCTATTCCAGCTTCCCCCAAAGAGTTGTGTGGTGGATATAAATGGTGATTATCCCAAGAAATTTCTGGGTAATAACAATTTGGGGGAAATTCCTGACCCTCAGGTTAGCAGAGCTCAGAATCGTCATTCGAATCAGAGGATTTAAATCCCAGAGGAACTGAACTATGTCATTAATCTTCTGACCACAGGATACAGGTAGTTTTAACCTCAAATCAGCATGCAGATTTATTTCAAATAATAATAAGATAATGACAATGATGATTCTTATTACTAATAATAACAGTAAAATTGTTGTATTTGTTAAACCCTTACTATGTATCAAGCACTGAACTAAGCAGTGGGGTAGACAAGAGATCATCAGGTCCCACATTCCAAGTAGGAGGGAGAACAGATATTGAATCCTCACTTAATTCTCATTTAACAGATGAGGGAACTGAGGCACAGAGAAGTTAAGTGACTTGCCCAAGGTCACACAGCAGACAAGTGTCAGAGCCGGGATTAGAAACCAGGTCCTCCAACACCAGAGCCATGCTCTTTCCACTAGGCCATGTTGCTTTATATCTACCCTTGAGATATGACAAAAATCACAAAGCTGCAGAAACTAGACAGCCTGAAGTGAAGGAAAGCAGTGAACAGACAACATCCCCACGCAGCAGCTCTCAATCAAGAAGACTCCCGACTAATGAGGAGATACACCTGAAAAGGTTCTCTGAACTCGGACAGACCTTTCATGATGACTTAGAACAAAGTCTCCCTGGCGGTCACTCAAATTCTGCCTACGTGCCCCCTCTTCTCCCTCTGCAGAACTTTTCTGGAAAATGCAATAAGGCGATAGTTGAGGGACAATTCAGTGCCTACAGAACATACGGCCATCTTACCTCATCTGCTTGGTCTTCATCCAGTAAACTGCACCACTTTTCTGTTGCTCCTGGAAAAGAAAGGGGAGGTTTTCAGTGTGTAGACCAGAAGCATTTACATTCTCACTGTGGAATGAAGTGAGTTAAGAACAACCTATACTGAATCAAATGTATCATTGTGCTCTGAGAGAGAATGACTCAGGTGGATCTTCCAATCCAATATTATAAAGCTTCCGACCACACCATGATAGTTCCAGCAGATTGCTGTGAATTGAGCTAGGGCATATCCACATATCATCAAAGACCATTGAAAAGTAGGGGTGGAACCACCTGACAAGCCCAGAGCTGAATCCACAACTCTCTGTCTCCTGCTGAAGCTGATTTTCTCCAGGGCTCAGGCCCAGATATTCAGAGCTATGTGGGCTCCAATATGCCCTTCTCCGTTGAGTATTCTCATATTACGTTGTACCTCTTCACAAAAATCTGTCAAACAACACAGCTGGAGTTAATAAACTGAGGAAGGATGTCCATTACCAGTTACGGACGTTCTTGGCATTTGAGGCTTTCAGTATTTCATTATCTCTGCATCAGCCCTGGTAGTCTTGCGACTGAAAAGCCATCAAAACAACGCAGCTTGAAATGATAAATGAAAGTGGCAGCACAACTGTGGGAGAGAGTACTCGATTCTATGGACTGCTTTAGAGGAACATAGATTTGTACTCTCTCATTCTCTCCCTCCCTTTCTCTCTCCTTTTCCTTTTCCTCTCTCTCTCTCTTTTTAACCCTTTTTCTCCTCCTCCCTCCTTCTCTTTCTCCGTTGTGACAATCAACTGCTACTCAAAAAGTCTTTGTCCAGACTGACTCATGGCTAGCATTCTTTTCACCTGCAGAACATTTTCCTAAATGTGCTAGAAAGCATAAGCGATCGTTCTCTCTCATTCTTGGATTTAAGATATTTTTCTAATGCAGCTTCTCCTAAATTTATTTTTCCAGAACACCACAAGACACTAGGGGAAAGCAGCTTTTCTCTTTTTTTTTGCCACTTGTTCTTGCCTGAGATCTGTGAAAAGGGGATGATTTTTGAAAGCCAAAATCTGTTTCATTTGTAGGATGTAGTCCCTTGATCTGATAGCTTGTCAAATAACAGTTCCTCGCCACATAGCAAACCTAAATGTAAAGCTCTTTGTTTGAGACTGAGAGAATCATCATTACCATACATAATTAAATAATTTTCTGGAGGTGGCTGGAGAGTTTACTTGCTTGTTTTTAACGATCTCTATTAGAAAGGGATTATTGTAGAAGGCATGCCCTTAATCAAACTTAAAGCCGTAAATATAACTTCAAATTGTTTTGATCCTATTGAAATTATAGAGTTTGGCTTTATCATCACTTCTTAATTACTTGTATTTAGGATATCATAACCTACACCTTTCCCAAATGCCCAGAATCCACATGCTGGGCCCAAATGGAGAAAAGTTAACTATGTAGCTCTCATTTTCATTATTATCTGGAACTATAAGATGCAGGTGTTTCTAATAGTACTGTACTTTATCATTTGGCCCAAATATTATATTCTCCTCCTATATTTGTTTAGGTCGGGTGCTAAAAGAGAAGACCAAATAATGCATTTGGGGTACAATTATCTGGATAATTGAGTTAAAAAAAACCCAAACCAACAACAACTATAAAGTGTTTGCAGTTTTTGTCTGAAAATTCCCAAATGAGGCAAAGCTATATTTTAAAGTTTGGGGTGATTTAAATAACTTGTAAGTAACAGCCCAGTTGTAATCAGTGGAATAATACCCCTCCTCTACCCTATCCCATCTTTTTCAATTTCACTTTCTAAAAGGTGGGATCTAAATTCTCAGCAGCGCCCTTCCTTTTACTCTTCAAAACTAGACACTTTATCAGGTTTCAATTTGCGCTTGTCTCTTCGAGGTAATTTATTTACTGATTGCCTAGCTCCAGTATCCCTTAGGCATGCAAGCTTAGTGAAAGGATCATATAGAGTATCCCAGTTACCCATTAAGCAAACACAGATTAGCTAGCAGCAATTAAATGGAAACTAGAATACCTAAACCCCTGCATTCACTGTTCTTTTACTAAACCTGTGTAGCAGTCTTAGGAAGTTAGCAAGATCTAACAGCCATTACAAATGACTCTTTCTCCTAGATACTGATTAACAGTAAAAAAGGTGATCAGTGACCTGAAGAGATTCAGTTCCTTCAAAGAGTCTCCATCCATTAAGCAGAGACTCACACTTTCTGAATGAAAGTAATTCAGGTGGCTTTAAAAGAATGTCCTAAACAGGCAGTCAGTAAAATCTCCAAGCCTAATTAAGGTCTTCTCTTTGATGAGGAAGAAAAGAGTGACACAAGGTGGACCTCCGATGACATATTTCATAATTTTTTTGGACTCTGGTTTGCATATGGATTTCTGCTTCCTTAGACCCTGACCAATGTCCATCAATAGATTTAGTCCCTAAGGTTTCTAGTTTTCTGAAAACGGGAGGCAGACCAGATCCCAAAATGGTCCCATCTATACTGGGCCATCTGTTCACCTTAATGGAGGAATTTTTCAAACATACCAGAAGGTTGGGTATTCTCAAATTCTCTTGGTCAATTTCATTTCCCCCCACAGTGCACCTCTGTGAGTGCTGCTGCTAGTCACCATGGCAGGACTGGAAAATAAAGCTGAAACCATGGGCCTGGGGAGCTGAGATAGGGGATAGGAAGGAAGACTGCTTGTGGTTTGGACGGTTTCCTCCGCTGGGAAGCAGCGTGGCTTAGTGGAAAGAGCATGGGCTTGGGAGTCAGAGGACATGGTTTCTAATCCCTGCTCTGACACTTGTCTGCTGTGTGACCTTGGGCAAGTCGCTTAACTTCTCTGTGCCTCAGTTACCTCACCTGTAAAATGGGGATTAAAACTGTGAGCCCCAGGTGGGACAACCTGATCACCTTGTATCCACCCCAGCGCTTAGAACAGTGCTTGCCACACAGTAAGTGCTTAATATTATAATTATTATTTCCAGATGAGGGTGAGAATATGTAATGAGGTCCGATAGCACAATCCTAAATTGTTTCCCCGCTGCTTGAATGGAGTAATGGGGGCAGGGGCCACTGTTGACATGATAGTGGATAGAGCCAGGGGCCAGGGAGTCAGAAGGTCATGGGTTCTAATCTTGGCTTCGCCACTTGTCTGCTGTGGCCTTGGGCAAGTCACTTCACTTCTCTGTACCTCAGGTACTTCATCTGTAAAATGTAGATTGAGACTGTCAGCCTCCTGTGGGATGGGGACTGTGTTCAAGCTGATTTGTTTGTATCCACCCCAGCGCTTAGTACAGTGCCTGGAGCATAGTAAGCACTTAACAAACACCACAGTTATTACATGCTCAGGTCAGGATGGCACTAGAAGACAACTGGGGGTTTGCCCAATGTTCTATTGGGAAATATAGACTTTTTCAGGAACCCCTATCCTTCATAATGTCACACCAGATGTCACCAATCCTCAGCAACCCCAAATCCAGACACTCCACAGATAGCCCGGTTGTCCTACTCAGTCAACCCCAGGAGAGAATAGATAGTAACACAATCCAAAGCATATTTCATCTTCAAGCAGAGGGAGTGATGAGCCACGGATATGTAAAGCAGCAAAGAAGGAATTTTTGAGTTTTCTGAAAAGGCCCTTCAAGAAATCGACAAGCTTTGCATTTACTTTCCCTGGGCAGAAAACGGTATAAGGAGAGGCCTCAGCACATTAACCTGTCACGAATAAACTTTCCCATCCGTGGAGAGCAAGGACAGTTACTTCCCAATTGTGCAGAAGCTATCTGTGTATTCAGTCCAAAACAAATTAATTAACCACCAGGATCTGTATGATAAATTATGGACTTGCAGTGACCTCACAGGGAGGGGTAACACATCCATTTTGTTCTAACTGGAGGTTGGAGAGAACAAATGGATACTGAAGCTGAGGAGGAGACCTCAGGATGGAGGAGCTTTGGGCTTCAAAAGGACTCACACACATAAAAAAAGGAGCAACAGCTTTGCCTGTCAAACAGCTAATACAATTTGTAAAGAGAAAGACGTCAAATTATAGAGTTATCCTCTCTGACCAAAGATGCTTTCGAGAGTGTGAGGTCCCCCCTTTACCTCTCCGCAGCTAAAGCCTCATTTTCCCCTTTTCCCTCTGCTCCTCCACCTCTCCCTTCCCATCCCCACAGCACTGTACTCATCCGCTCAACTGTATATATTTTCGTTACCCTATTTATTTTGTTAATGAATTGTACATCGCCTTGATTCTATTTAGTTGCCATTGTTTTTACGAGATGTTCTTCCCCTTGACGCTGTTTATTGCCATTGTTCTCGTCTGTCCGTCTCCCCCGATTAGACTGTAAGCCCGTCAAACGGCAGGGACTGTCTCTATCTGTTGCCGACTTGTTCATCCCAAGCGCTTAGTACAGTGCTCTGCACATAGTAAGCGCTCAATAAATACTATTGAATGAATGAATGAATAATAATAATAACCAAAATTATGGTATTTTCTAAACAGTTACTATATGCCAGGCACTGTACTACGTGCTGATGATGATGATGTTGGTATTTGTTAAGCGCTTACTATGTGCCGAGCACTGTTCTAAGCGCTGGGGTAGACACGGGGAATCAGGTTGTCCCATGTGGGGCTCACAGTCTTTGGGGTGGACACGAGCAAATCGGGTTGGACACAGTCCCTGTCCTACATGGGGCTTACAGTCTCAATCTCCACTTACCCCCTGTGAGGTAACTGAGGCCCAGAGAAGTAGAATGACTTGCCCAAGGTCACACAGCAGACAAGCGGCAGAGCCGAAATTAGAACCCATGACCTTCTGACTCCTAAATCCGTGCTTATCCACCACACCATGCTGCTTCTCTACTATCCAACTACATTTTCTGATCCCTTTTCCAAACACAGAAAGCACCACCTGGGGCTGGCAGATGTGGTTCAGGTGCTGGAGAGAGCCCAGGATTTTAATTGAGAGTTTCAAGAGAGGCAAGCAAGTCCTACCACAAAATGAGCATGAAATTGAGGAACTTCTTTCAGGAGCAATGATGAAAGAGCCATCCACACTCTTTCACCCAGATCCTTTGTGTCCAAAAGCCCCCACTGTGAGACCGCTGGCAGAGACAGTGGGCTGCAAGCTGTGGACGTGGAACCGAAGATATCTCTGAGGCCACCAAAAATCAGGCACTGAAATGCCCTCATGTGTTCCATAGGTTACTGCTGACAATGGCCTTCAGGTTGTCTTTAACAAAGGAATGGGGTCCTTTTCTGCTTCTTGGGGAAGTAGTGGAATAGTAAAACAGAGCAATTCAGAGATAAAAATTAAAATCCCACAACAAAAACCCAAAGGAAAATGGAGAATTGAACTAACTTTTACAAAAGTATAAATTGGAAGCAGCACAGACTAATGGAAAGAACAAAGGGTTGGGAGTCAGAGGACCTGGATTCTAATCCCAGCTCTACCACTTCTGTGCTGTGTGACCTTGGGCAAGTCACTTAACTTCTCTGTGCCTCAGTTCCCTCATCTGGAAAATGGGGATTAAATCCTACTCTCTCCTGCTTAGACTGTGAGCCCCTTGTGGGTCAGGGACTATTTCCAACCTAATTATCTTGTATCTATCTCAGGGTTTAGTACAGTGCTTGGCACACAATAAATGCTTAAGAAGCACACTCATCCTACTATTAATAAAATCAGCCTTTCTTCAAGGCAGTTCCTTCTTGCATACCGGACTCCACCCTTCCCTCTAGTCTACTTCTCATTCTCACCCTTATTCTTTCCCACCCTGGGATTTAAGGAATAAAGCCATCTCTTTCCAGATCCCATCCCTTTTTCCCCACACCCAGGATGAGAGTCATCTCACTGCATATGAGATCTGCGGACACCCCTGGTTCTGACTCAGATCATAAATTATCTCCATTCTGACAGCTAGACCAGGAAATCCTTTAGGGCAGGAATTGCGTTTATCAGCTGTATTGTACTCTCCAAAGTGCTTAGGATAGTGCTTGGCCCAAAGTCCTGGTGGCATAGAATGGGATGAGCAGTAATTCTACCTTTGCCTCGTCCATATCTTACATCGCCTCCCCTTTCAGCCTGTGTCTTTGTGAATTAGAGATAATCTCTTCATCTACCCTCCTGTGGAAAATTTTTCATCCCCTTAACCATCTTGGTTGTCCTTCTCTGTACCTTCTCTAGTTCTAAAATGACATCCTTAAGATGGTGAGAGCATAAATGCTCAAAGGATTCTGGAAGGAGACCAGTTATCACTCAGGGGGCCAAAGGAAGAAATCAGTGCCAATGCATTACTTTTGATATGGCACAGTTGGAGGCGGGGGGGGGTGGGGGGGATGCTAAAACAGGCAAGGGAGAAGTGAGAGTTCTGTATCCTGTGGGAAGAGGAATAATAGAGGGAATGTCGTCATGAGTAGCAGTTGAAATGACCTCACTGGCTAACCCTGGTTTAGAATTATTGTTCATTTTCTTCATTTTCGTTTGAATCCTTAGGTTCTTTTTGTTTTTGTTTTAGAACTGGGTTCTTACATGGGTCAAAGTCCTGAGGGATGGCATCTTAGATATTATTTGGAATGATCATAATGCCGTGGCAGTTCACTGTACAACTCAGTCATGAATTCTCAATAAAATCTTAAAAGATGTTTTGCTACATATTGCAAAAATGGGTCAAACATTTCTTTCATTTTATTAAGTTCTTGGGGAAAGGATGAAAAAAATTAACATCAATACAGGTAGTGAAATACCTTCTCTGATTGGCCTCTAGAATCTGAGATCTGTAAGAGATCACTCTGCTTATTACACTGCTGACAGATATGGCTTCATTCCTAGAGTGAAAAGGCTGTCAAAATTTCCATTAAAAACTCGCCTTTCCGGGATTTATTATGTGCCGGTAAAAATTTGCTCTGGGCTTTAACTTAGTCCAAGAGCAATTTTTATTTTCATTTTTAAATAAAAGGATGGCTTCGATCCAACCATTACCTCTCTCCCCCCACCAATCCCTATTATAGGGAACCTAGAGTTCTCAAGTGAAGGGCAAATTAGAGCCAAGTATAAAATGTCTCTGCTCCCCTCACCTTACATTCCTTAATCCTGTGCTTCACCCCTCCTTTTGACAAAGAGATGGAATTCTAGCAGCAACAAGCTATGCAGGGAGGACACACATTTATAGGACTGTGGGAGCGAAGTCCTGCTGGGCGCAGATCAGCTGTTTCCCTAGACAACCCAGGAGAGGCATGGCCTAGTGGAAAGAGCAAAGGCCTGGGACCCAGACGATCTGGGTTCTAATCCCAGCTCTTCAAATTGCCTGCTGAATGACTGGGCAGGTCATTTAACTTCTCTGTGCCTCAGTTTTCTCATCTGTAAAATGGAATCAATGCCTATTGTCCCTCTTTGGACTCTGAGCCCCATATAGGACAAGGGACTGTGTCCAACTTGATCAACTTGCATCTTTTAAAAGTGCTTGGCCTATAGTGAGTACTTAAATATGATAAAAATCATCATCATCATCATCAATGGTATTTATTTAACACTTACTAAGAATGTGGGAGAGTACAATACAGTAATAACTCATATACAGTAATCATTGTCAAGAGACTCAACTAAAACCTTATCTTCTTCCAGAAGCCTTCCCTGACCATCCTCACCTCTTAACCCTATTTTCCCTCCCTTCTGCATCAACTATGCACTTGCTTCCAACCCCCTAAAAACTCATTTGCTCACCCCACCTCCACAGCACTTAGGTACATTTCCTTGTACTCTGTTGCTTCCTCCTATACATAATTAATTTCATTACCTGTCTCCCTCACTAGACTGCAAGCTTGTTGTGAGCAGGGATCATGTCTACAACTCTATGGTACTCTCCCAAGTGTTTAATACAGTGTACAGACAAAGTAAGTACTCAATAAACACTGCTTATTGATTCCATTAAGAAGATCAAGTAAAATGCAGAGACAGACAACTTTGAGATGGTAGCAATTTTCAAAATATCCTGGGAAACCTTGGGTAAAGTCCTCCCGACCCCCAACAACACCACAAGGCGAAGCCTACACCTGAAATAAGAAGTCTAGGTTAGATCGTACACTCCTTGAGGACAGTGGCTGGGACTTTTATTGCTGGTGTATGTTCCCAAGTGCCCAGTTTAGTGACCTGAACACAGTATGTGCTTTTGATGATGACGATAATGAAATATAGTATGAACACTGGGGACCAGTGTGGCTTGGTGGAAAGAGCATGGGCCTGGGAGTCGGAGGACCTGAATTCTAATCCTGGCTCTCCCACTGTTTTTTTAATGGTATTTGTTAAGCATTTACAGTCTTAATCCCCATATTATAAATGAGGTAACTGAGGCACAGAGAAGTTAAGTGACTTGCCTAAGGTCATACAGCAGACAAGTGGCAGAGATGGGATTAGAACTCAGAGCCCCTGACTCCCAGGCCTAAGCTCTTTCCACTAGGCCATGGTGCTTCTAATGCTATTTATCTGCTGTGTGGCCTTGGGCAAGTCAGTTAACTTCTTTGTGGTTCAGTTATCTCATAGGTAAAATGGGGATTAAATCCTTCTCTTTCTGACTTAGAATGTGAGCTCCATGTGGAATAGGGACTATATTCAACTGACTATCTTGTGTCTACTCCAGTGCTCAGTACAGTGCCTGGCACATAGTAAGGGTTTAACGAGTGACACTAAAAAATCCACAAAAAACACATACTATGTTTTATGTATCCCTAGATACAGAGCCATAAATGTTAATTCTATGGGAGTGGGGTAGGGTTAATCATACTATCTAGGGATCAGCCCCAAGACGGGGAAAGCTAATGCTTTGTTCAATTCCCAGGCTGATTGATCATCCTTCTTAGCTCAGTAGCTAATGGATGGCTTGAGTTTCATGACAACTGTAAGTTTTAACACATTTGTAGTGGTTGTAGAGAAGTTTGAAATAGTTGACAATGTTTTTCTCCCCTAGGATCGATAATCAATAATAAAGGAACTGGTAGCCAAGAGATACGCCCAAGATTAATGTTAGGAAGTCTTGCTATGAAGAGCCTGGAAAAAGTCATGAAATGTGCTGAAGGAACAATTGCCACAAAAATACAAATTGTCAACTTTATGGTGTTTCCAGTGACAGTGTATGGATCTGAAAGCTGGAAAGTGAAAAAACAGGATATCCAGAAAGAAAGAATACCCAGTCTTTTGAAGTGTGGTATTGGAGAAGGCTTTTGAAAATAATATAGACTGCCCGAAAAACAAACAAATGGATTTTAGAGCAAATTAAACCAAAGCGGTCTTTGGAAGGCCAAATAGCTCGAATTAGATTAGCATATTTTGGATATATAATCAGGAGGACTAATTCTCTGGAGAAGACACTAATGCTTGGAAAAGTTCAGGGAAAACTGGAAGAGGCAGACCAGCAGCTAAGAGGATCTACCATAAGAAAGTTAACGGTAGAACCGTTAGAAAGGTTGTGGATTACGGCAGAGGACAGATCGTTCTGGAGAAAGTATATCCATGGAGTCGCTATGAATTGGAAATGACTCGATTGCACTTAATAGTTAATCATAATAATATTATCAATATTATATTAATATATTATATTACATTAATATTATTAACCCTCATCAGGGTTAATTAGACAGTTTTCACTCAAAATCTCTTCTTTCCCTGTGGTTTCTGGAGTGGACTAGCAATACCTTCTTTATATCTTGCATGTGGATCCTCACACACACACACACACTCATTCATTTAATCATATTGATTGAGTGCTTAATGTGTGCAGAGCACTGTACTTAGCACTTGGGAGAGTACAACATAATGATCAACAGACACATTCCCTGCCCACAGCAAGTTTACACAGACCCTATCCTGAATTCTCCCTTGCATCCTCAGCTATGGTGGCCTGAGAAAAGCAACAACAGACTCTCACTGGTGCATGAAGACTTCTTCTTGGACCTGTGTCGGGAGTGGAAGTAGATCCTAGTAACAACACATAGAAGGTACTGAATAAATATAATGAGAATACCTAACTATAATAACCCTTCCACAGTTCCTTGGGTCCCAGTGGACACTGGATTAAAAGGACAATCAGGTTATTTCACTTCCATCCTGAAATACCTTGACACTTTTTAGAAATACTAGACTGTAAGTTTCTTGAGGGCAGGAATGACATCTCTCAATCAATCATATTTATTGAGTGCTTACTGTCTGCCTAGCATGGTACTAAGCACTTGCGAGAGTACGATAAAACAGAGTTGGTATACCAAAGTAACACCTACCAATTCTGTTGTATTGTAGAATCCCAAGTTCTCAATACAGTGCTCTGTGCACAGTGAGTGTGCAGTAAATACAATCGATTGATTGTTTGACTGACAGAGTGCTGTGGGAGGGATACTTTTGAACAACACGGCATAGTTTCAATGAACTCTACTTTGCTTTGAAGTTTCCAAGTGGATCCTTTAAAGACTTTCGATCAATTGTCTAATCTAAGATTAAAAACAGTATTTAGGGTGAGGGTGGGAATCATAAAGTAATTGAAAGGCTGATTTGAAAAAGTAAAAACAAAGAGCAAGAGGAAAATAAGAAAAGACCAGCTCTGGATTCGAGCACAGGACGTAATAGTCGGAGAAACAGTAGATGAAACCGAACAATACAACAAAGTGCACAAGGACTTGGATCACTTATACGCAACAAGATGAAAGCATGTTCAAAGCGGCTCTGAATACCAAAAAGTGACAGGTATCAAGGGAAATAAAGAATAGCAAACAATTTTGTGTGTCATTAATCACAGAGAATCAAAAGGTAAAAGCAGCTAAAAAACAATTGTGGGCAGAATTAAATTTGAATTATAAGCAATAAGAGGAAAAAAATGTGTATCATTAAAACAAAGTAGCAACTGTGATTAAGTAGGGCAAAAAAGAGTCTATCTACTGTTATTAAATCAACACAAAAAAGCCTTCAAACACACTTATTAGAGGGAATAAAAGAAAATGAAGCAATACAGAACTAGTGGAGGTACGAATTCAAATGATTTCCAATAGTGCCAATCTGATAAAGCCCTTTTCCACTGGGACCAAGAAGACATTTGTTGTACTAAAATTGACTTTCTTCCTGAAATAACATGTTCTTGCTGGACTGCATTCAATCAAATGACTAAGAGGAAGACTGTAGTGGTAGTCCATCCATTCTGAATCTGGCTTTTCCAAAAGATTCAGGTTTCATCAGGTTTTATTCTGCCCACCCTGCTAGGATATGTCCATTTCATGGCACATTGAGAGACTACTTGGGTATCCTGCAAGTGTCCATTCTACCACTAGATTGTAAGATCCCTGAGGGCAGGAATCATTGTATCAACTCTATTGTTTGCACTCTCCCAAGCGCTTAATACAGTGCTCTGCACACAGTAGCTCTAACGCTGTGCTAGAAAAATTTGAACAATATTTCTGGGCAGGTCAGTCTATTTGCTGATGCCAAACAAAATCAATGGGTAGACACAAACAACAGCCTAAGGACAGGGCCCACCCATAGTCCATCTGAAGCTGCCTGTCCAAGTGCCCTGGGATCCATTCCATGAAGAAAGCAGCATAACTCCACCTGTACTTGATCTCATGGCCTTGTAGCAAGAAACTTCCTCTTGCCACTCCCTCAGCTTTACTAGTCAGAGAGACTGTGGAATTGAGACCGACTGGGAGGGGAGAAGTTGTAATTTCTCCCCTTTCAGATTTCAGACCCATGGTTCCTCACCTTTCAATGTTCAGGCATGCACGCACGCACACACACACACAATTAAGATCTGTTTTTTAGGGGCAGGAATTTTCCCTGATGTGGAATCAACCTGTTAGGATTCTTGAGATCCTAATATAATAGTTTTCCAAAGCCATCTTTTTGCAACACATTGCAGCCGTGAAATAGAAGATCATTTTAGACTTATTTTTTACAAGGGCAATTCTGACAGGCAAGCTTTGATTTACAAAAGCTGCAAGGAAAATAATAATGTCTTCCAACAAAGGCACTCACGTACAGAGTTCCACTGCATCAGTGGGGTCATAGAGGATAAAGAGAGAAACAGTGGAAAGGGCTACCTTTTAGAACATATCTTAGAACACATGTTTACACAATGTAAGCTTGTTGTGGTCAGGGAATGTGTCTGTTTATTGTTGCATTGTACTCTCCCAAGTGCTTAGTACAGTGCTCTGCCACAGTAAGCACTCAATAAATATGTATGAATGAATAGAAATACGTAAGAACTAAATGAGGTAATTTACTTATTAATCTTTTTCCATCAGCATCAAAAATTAAACAAGGCTCTGCAGGTTAAGAAATTCAGATGAAAAAACAGGGTACTGTCACTTCCAAAGGATGGTAAAATGAGAAGCAAATAATTAGTGACTTTTTTCTGTTCAGCTTAATGAAAGTCACTAATGTGACAGAAAGACAAAGCGATATAATGAGACCTTTATTATAATGACAATTCCTACTTTACGTTAGTCATTACACTAGCACATTAATGAATTTTATGTTTACTAATACAGTAGAACATTGCTGACATAATTCATGAACATCATAGGAAAGTCATTAATATAATACATCTGAAATAATGAAACATTTGTAACTTGTTAAAAACGAAATATGGTGCAAAGGGAGTATTTTGGTACAGAATAGTGGAATATGAAGTACTATTCATACTGTTTGACTATAGGTAAAATAATTCAATATTTATATAATCCAATATCAATGGAATGAGATTAAAAATACAAAATTGCCATGAGTCAAAGAAAAAAATAGACAGTAGAAATCAAAGATTTAAGTTGAGGACACTATTCCCTCTGCATTCCTTGCAATTTAGTACTCAAGACTTACTTTTTGAATCGCATGGTTTTAATTCACTAGTTCATAACTTCAGTTAATCATTTTTGGAATTCAACAGTCAGCTACCAATATGGCTGCCAGGGTCAAGAACAGAATTATCACATCAGGTAAGGCTAAATGGTGCCTTTCTTCAAAACAAGCATAGGGTTGAATTTCCTGTGTGTCAAAAGCCCTCAGTCTCCAGAGGACATGGGAATCATTCGACACCACAATATATGGTCAAATTGGAAATCACAGGAATTCAGTGAGATGATTGTATGGTCAAAATTCCAAACTAAGTGGTGGAAATGGCCTGGGTTAACCATTTTCACATAAATATTGGCTCAATAAATCAATAGCATTTCACTGATCTCTTAGTCTATGCAGAGTGCCAGACTAAATATTTGGGAGAGTATGACAGAGTTAGTAGACCAATTCCCTGTCCCGAAGGAGCTTTCTTCCACAGTAGATCAATGCTGTTTATTAAGTGCTTACTCTGAGCCGAGCACTGTACAGAACACTTAGAGAGTACCATAAAACAAAGTTGGTAGACATGTTCCCTGCATACAAGGAGTCTAGAGGGGAAGACAGTCATTAAAATAAATTATGAATATGTACAATAAGTGTTGTGGGGCTGAGAGTGGGGTGATTATTCTAGTGCTTGAAGGGTTGAGATCCAAATGGATAGGTGACACAGAAGGGAGAGGGAGTAGGGAACATGAAAGTTTAAACAGTGATGGCCTCTTGGAAGAGATGTGATTTTAATACAGCTTTGAAGGTGGGGAGGGTGATGGTCTGTCATATATGGAAGGGGAGGGAGTGCCAGGCCAAAGGCAGGACATGAGTGAGGTGTCGGTGGTAAAATAGACCAAAGTGAAGTACAGTGAGTAGGCTGGCATTAGAGGAGCAAAGCACAGGCTCTGTTATAGTTTGAAATCAGTGAGGTAAGGAGGTAGAGAGGGCTGAATTGGTACTTAAAAGGTTCTGGTAAGGAGTTTCTGTTTGATGAAGAGGTGTATAGGTAGCCACTGGAGGTTCTTGAGGAGTGGGGAGACATGGACTGAATTTTTTTTTAGAAATACACATAGTACATGATTAACTATTATCATAAAATGAACAAAAGAAAACAAAAGACTCAAATTCCAGGTCAGGGATAGGTGATTATTATTCTCTGTACTTTCAGATTTTTCTTATACTATTGTTACTCCTTAATTATTTAAGTGAATCTCCAAATATCTCTTTAACACCACAGAGTTATAACTGAGGAAAAGAGAAGCCCAAGGTCACATAGGCAGGTGGCAGAGCCAGAATTAGAACCCAGTTTCTCTGAACCCCCAGACTTGTGTCCTTCCCAAGGTCACAGACATTCTCAAGCCAGTCTACCTAAAAATTTAATTGATGCAGAGTGAAAATCTATTTTCAAACTGTAATCTGATGCAATTGTGAGTTCCCCAGAGCTCACACACACACACACACACAGAGTCTTCATAATCTTTCTTGACACTTTTCTGACATTTCAAATGCCATCACACTTTTTAAACTGCCTTGGATGCTGGAAATCTATGGGGTACACCAGACATCCTCCTTCAGACCTTGCCAATCCTGAAGAACAACTCTGGAAAGATTTTAATATGTAATGTTCTCAGTGTTTGCCCTAGTTTTCGACTGCCTGTCACACCATTAGACATGACTTTAATCCTTGACATATTTCATTTCCTGTACAGCATCATGTACGGACCCAACCCCACATCAGTAGGATAATGAGGATGTAAATATGCATTGTGTATACCAAGAGGATGCGATATCTAACAGTGCTCTATTTTACCAGTTCACAATGAGCCCCCAAAACTCTGTAGCTTAGAAATTCTACCCAGCCTCCTCCCCTCCTGACTTCCTCCTCTCCCAACTACCTCTGCCCAAGACTTCCTCCTCTTCCAGCTTCCTCCTTTTCTCCTGACTTCCTCCTCTCCTAACCTCTTCTGCTCTTGACTCCCTCCTCTCCCAGCCTCCTACCCTCCCAACTTCCTCCTGCCCCAGCCTCCTTGCCTCCTCCTGACTTCCTTATCTTCCAGCTTCCTCCCCTCTTCCTGACTTCCTCATCTTCCAGCTTCCTCCCTTGCTGACTTACTCTCCCAGTCCCCCTCCTCTCCTGCTTAGGGCAGTAAGTTATCAACATGTCAGATGCTCGAGAACTTCCAGGCCCAGCCTCTGTGGGAGATGATAGTACTAGAATCCTCGAAAGTGAATGAGACCTACCACTCCAGGAGAGCAATATTGCACACTTGACCCTGTAAGAGAAAGATTCTGAGCTCTTTTGAAGGGGATTATCGACCCCATGATTTCCTATGATGATACCTCCAATAGGAATCTAACCCTATTACCTCCATTTTAGTGTTAAGTCATCTTGAAAATGAGTGATTTAGAAGAAATGATAAATCACACTGCTGCAGTGGGAAAACTGAAGATCCCTAGAGCCTTGGCTAGAACCTGCTGCTTGTGAGTAATTCTCATATGATTGTTCCTAAATCAAGAGGAAGTGCTTAGGACTAAAAAACAAAGGCTTGTCTTAAAGTAGCAGTTTAAACAATTGCACCCACAGTACACAAATAATCTGGCATGAGATTATTGTATTTACTCCCTGTCCCCGCTTACAAGGAATGCTAGAGGATGGGAGCAATTTGAAGTGCTGGAGAAAAATTTTAAATAAGGTTGCTTTTTCTTCTTATACTTTTTTTCTATGGTTCAGTGTCTCTGTCTGTCCCTCTTCTCGTTCTCTCTGTCTTTTGCTCCTCTGGCTCTTACATACTCTCCCTTTCATTCTTTCTCTCTGTTCTTTCACTCTTCTCATAAGCAGCAGCATAGTCTAGTGGAAAAAGCACAGGCCCGAGAGTCAGTGAACCTGGGTTCTAACACCAGCTCTGCCATACGTCTGCAGTGTGATTTGGGGCAAATCACTTAATTTCTCTGTGCCTCAGAAACCCAAGATGCAAAATGGGGATTAATTCCTAGTCCCTTCTATTTAGACATGAGATCCTTGAGGGTCAGGGATTTTACCTAACCTGATTAACTTGTATCTATCTAGTCCTTGGCACCTAGTAAATGCTTAACAAGTACCATAAATATTATGCTCTTTTTCTCTCAATCCCAGTAAAGGAAAGGGTCATAGGATGTCACAGAAGAGAAGATAAAAGAGAAGTTGCATGGCCCAGTGAAGCGAGCATGGGCCTGGGAGTCAAAGGACCTGGGTTTTAATCCTGGGCTCTGCCCACTCTGTTGTGTGACCTCGGGCAAATCACTTAATTTCTCAGTGCCTCAAATTTCCTCATCTGTATAATGGGGATTAAGAATGTGAGCTGTAGGTGGGACATGAACGATGTCCAACCCTAATTGCTTGTATCTACCCCAGCGCTTAGTACAGTACTTGGCACACGATAAGAGCTCAATAAATACCATTAACTGATTGATTGATTGATTGATAGTAAGCACTCAAGTACCATTAAAAGGAAAACAAAGAAGAGAAGCCAAGAGAAAGGGTTTTAAGAATATGGGGAAAAGTGACACTCAGATGTATTGGGAATAGGAAATAGAGGTCTTAAATTGCTTTTCCATTCTGGAACAGCTTTAGGGGGCTGTCAAACCAAGAGCTTGACTTCCAGTCTTAAAAAAAAAAAATGGGCCATCAGACCTGGTGGCCTCAGCACTGCCCTGCCCCACACACATATCCCTTCAATGAGGAAAATACCACCACCCCAAGGATCTGAGGGGATAACACTTCATGTTGGCTCCATGGGCTTAAGAGCCAAAAACAAATTTCTAAAATAAATCCAGCCCCCCAAAGTCCCAGTGTTTTTTCCTCTTGCCTTATGGCTAACCTGCTCTTTTATCTTATAAACAGCCTGGTCTTGTGGATTGAGAAAGGGACTGAGAATCAGAAAAACCTGGTTTCTAATCCTAGCTCCACCACTTGTCTGTTGTGTGACTATGGGCAATTCACTTCACTTCTCTGTCCTCCGTTACCTCATCTGTGAAATGGGGATTAAGACTGTGAGCCCCAAGTGGGACACGGACCATGTCCAACCTGATTAGGTTGTATCTACCCCAGCACTTAGTATAGTTCCTAGCACATAATAAATGCTCAACAAATGCTTTAAAAAAACCAATGATATAATTTTGGGGGCACATTTCCAGTATTATGCTCTGGGCCCCGGCTGGTTGCCCATTGAACAATTCCAAATTTGATTGGTTCTGTGAGAACACATTTCATGAAGAATAAGAGCACAAAGCAATCCACCCCATTCCAAGCAAACTACACTTTCACCTAAGACCCCATTTATTTTCCAAGCATCTCCAGGGAAAATTCTGTAATCTCTCTTGGTAACGACATTTGCTTGAACATCTTTTACACTCTCAAACATATGTAGATTTTCATCTCAGGGGAATTAAGTTAAATAAATGTGCCTTTAGAAAGATATGTCTTTGAACTCTTTTTCCTCATTCTCTTCTTCCCTGCTGATCTAGAATAGCAAAGTATGTTGAAGGTATTGTTGATCTAGGTTCCTCTATGGTGATTCCTGATCCACAGCAAAGGATCAGAATTAAAAATCAACACTCAATTCTGCTGGAAAAATGGACACCTGAAAGAAAGGAATTCATATGCAACAGCTTTTGGGGTTGTGAAATGAAGGAGAGTGACAGAAAGAGAATTGTAGAAACAAAAGGAGAGACTGAAACAAATTGATAGGTGCAAATACAAGGCAGAGCCCCATTGTTGGCAGAAGAGAGCTGGGGCCAGCAGACAGCAGGTTTAACACTCCCAGGATCTCTGCTCATTCTGGGGAGCACTTATGTTCCCATCTTATGGACCCCATTTACTAAGCACTATCTCTGGTAACTATCCTGTTTTCTTTGAGAAGCAGCATGGCCCAGTGGAAAGCTTGGGCTTCAGAGCACTTGGGATTTAATCCCAGCTCTACTTCTAGTCTGCTGTGTGACCTTGGACAAGTCACTTAACTTGTCTGGGCCTCAAATTCCTCATTTGTAAAATGGGGATCCAATACCTGTTGCCTTGTGAGACAGGAACTCTAGTCCAACTTGACTGACTTGCACCTACCCTAGCTCTTAATACAGTAATTGACACATGGTAAGGACATTATTATTATTATGACTAAGACTATGAGACTATTTGAGAATATGAGCATCCTGAGGGCCAGGGATTGTCTAATTCCCCTCAGTAAGCACTTAAATACTATCATTCTCAATCAGTCACTCTATTAAGTGCTTGGGAGAGTAAAATACAATAGAGTTGGAAAACACATTGATGATGATGTTGGTATTTGTTAAGCACTTACTATGTGCCGAGCACTGTTCTAAGCGCTGGGGTAGACACAGGGGAATCAGGTTGTCCCATGTGGGGCTCACAGTCTTAATCCCATTTTACAGATGAGGTAACTGAGGCACCGAGAAGTAACTGAGGCACCGAGAAGTTAAGTGACTTGCCCGAAGTCACACAGCTGACAAGTTGCCGAGCTGGGATTCGAACCCATGACCTCTGACTCCAAAGCCTGTGCTCTTTCCACTGTGCCACACTGCTTCTCCCTGCCCACAATGAGTGTATAGTCTAGACCCTGCAGTCTGCAGCCCAAGACATTTCAAGAAAGAACCATGCATAGCACAGCTATGTAATGTGCCTTTGCCTGGTATTGAGGAGGAAAAAAAAGATGGAAAAACAGAGAGGAAGTAGTGAGGACTAAAATAAGGGTGACAAGATTGTCACTCTACCATGAAAGATCTTTTTTTGTAGTTCAGCATTCTTACACTCCCCTGGGTGTGTTTGCATCTTAATTCATATGTGGGTGTTTATGTTCATGCCTGGAGAAGCCGCCAAGCAAACTGTAAAAAAGGTGTTAACGCACACATGCACAAATATATATATTTTTTCCTCAGATAGCATTGTGGCTCTCTGTCAAGAGCAATTGAGAAAATATTTTCTCCAAGCCAAGTGTGTTAAACCAAAATGAAAAACAAGTAAATTAACTCATGAAAAAAAAAAGGTCAGTTCCACCAGAGTTCCATAATCATTCACTGAATATTTGCTACTCTTTCCTATGTCTATTCTTTCTATTCATCTAGAAACTGGGAAAGTTAACTCTATTGTATTTGTAAGAAAATACTGTGGAGGATAGAATTTCATTCAACTTTCAAGAGCTTCTGAATGGAAATCCAAAATGAAGCATTTGGTGTTAATCTGAGTGTTCCAAGCATAACATTAAAGGATAAAAGTAATTAATTTGCCTATTGTTTCATCAGTATAATAATAATAATGGCATTTGTTAAGCGCTTATTATATGCCAGGTACTATATGAAGTGCTGGGGCAGATACAAGCAAATTGGAATGGTTTCAGTCCCTGTCCCACATGGGGCTCACAGTTTTAATCTCCATTTATTACAGATGATGCAACTGAGGCACTGATAGAGAATCTAAGTGACTTACCCAAGGTCACAGAGCAGACAAGTGTCCCAGGCCTGTGCTCTACTCACTAGGTCAAGGTGCTTCATAAACATTTTGCTCAAGGCCTATTGGAATGATGGAAAATTTCATCAGTTTCATATATCACTCACAAAACACAAAGTAATATCTTTAAAAAAATACAAATTTATGGCCTTTAAACCTGGCACAAAAGTTTCTGGTGGGTTATAAAAAATAGACATCTTCTTCCTCTACTTTGTAGCTGACAATATCAGGATCAGATCAAAGTCAAGCTGAATATATTGTCAGTCTGGGCCACTCAAATTACCATAAATGTCATTGGTTTCAATTCCCAGTTGCTCCATTATTACAGATCAGAAAGGCACCGGAATTGATTTTTGTCTGTTGAGGGAAGAGAATAATTGCTGCTTCCTGAACTGGTCTGATAATATTCCTGATGCTGCCTTCTTTTTCCTAAAGGGGAGGGCGTTGGACACAGGCAGTAAGAGTTGGCAGAGTTTTCCTAGTCTGTCTCCAAAATGAAAAGTGGTGGATATGACCTATCTTCTGATGATGTCAGTGTTCAAAGATTCTTCAGCAATGGAAGTCCCACTTGCAGGAATCTACCAAATGCACCATCTTCTATGACAGACAGGCCTCATCATCATCCGTGGCATTTACTGAGCACTGACCCTGTGCAGAGCAGTGTACAAAGTGCTGGGGAGAATACAACACAACATAGGTGATAGTCACACTCCCTGCCTCAATGAGCTTACAGTCTAGGGGGTAATGCAGACATTTAGGTAAATGAATAATTTACCTGATGACTAAAAAAACAAGCCCAGTTGGATCAAACCCAGCTTCCTTCCATCCTTGTATTTTAGTCACAGTCAGGCCTGATGCTGAATGTCAGGGTGGCCTTACCGAGAGAGTCAAGTGTGTCTGGATGTAGTTATCACTCTGCCAGGTGCCAATATTATTATGAATTTACTATGCGTAGAGTTTGATACTAGTAGTAGAGTTAGTATTAGCATATATATATATATATTGACTACCTGCTTCAGGTAGTGTATTGCACTAGGTGCTTGGGAAGCCCAAAATAAAGAAGTGACATATTCCCTACCCACACAGAGCAGACCCTCTAATGGGAGAGACAAAACTGAACACATTCAGAGATAGAGAGGTCAGAGTACACAAGTTGAGCAAATTAGTTCATTTATAAATGCTAGATTAGGTGAGGAAGAGGAATAGGAGGTAGTGAATCTGGAGCACAACCCAACTCTTATGTCACTTGGGTGGAGCTGAGTGATGACTGGAGTTTTGTCCTCAGTGTCTTCTCACTTCTCCTGACTAGAGCTGCGGCACACAGAAGTTAAGTGACTTGCTCAAAGTCACACAGCAGACAAGTGACAGAGCTGGGATTAGAACCCAGGTCCTCTGACTCCTAGGCCAATGCTCTTTCCACTAGTCAGTCAGTTGTATTAAATGAGCACTTACTGTGTGCAGAGAACTGTACTAAATAAGCATGTGGGAGGGTAAAATATAAGAGGCACATTCTCTGCAAACAACGAGCTCGTTGTGACCACGCTGTCACACCTGTCACACCACAGTCTGATCACACTGCTTTTCAGGGTGTGAGCTCCATCAGGGTAGGGGTTGTGCCTAATTAATTTTCTGTGAACATTCTGCAGTGTTCCCCATAATTTGGCACTCGATAAATACTTCTGATGATTACGATGATGATGATTAGTGAAATAAAGGGTATCCAAGGATAAAGGAAAGAAGTCTTTATGCTCAAGAAATAAGATGAAATGGAGATATCAGGAGATTTTTCCCAAGCAAATAGCAGAACAAGTGTGGTGAAATAGTGGGAGGAAGTAGAAACTGGAGGAGGTATCAAAGAGAGTTTAGCTGTCATGTGCATTCATAAACTAACAGGCATGGCAAATATTTGGTTCTAGTGAGAATTGCAGGAACATAAATGGGGATTCCCAGTATTTGGGCATAGTTATGATTTCTGAAATGGCCACAATAAAATTATAAGTGATTACACATACCATAATAGAAGGACAGCTCAAATTGACTTTTCCCAGTGAGGATCATTAGTTGGCAACACATTGATAAGGGTACCAGTGAACTTTTTTCCTCCATGTTCAGCTCCAGGACTCTCTGTTCAGGTCCCACCTCCAACAGATCAGACAATTTGCCCAAGTGCAAATTCAATCTCCTGATCTTTAATAGACTGAATGATGGCGAGGTTGCCTCATCAGAGCCCTGCTAAATTGGCATAACCCTGGATTTTATTAAGAAAAGGAAATGCATTTCTGCATTCCATATCCAGGCAGGGGTTGAAGTCAAAACTCCCTTCAAACATTCAAGCCGACAGTTTTTGACTGCAAGGGGTTTTTGCGACGCTTTCCACTGGCTGTCAATATAAGTTTCCACATGTCTGGGGCTTACCTACTTCTCTATAGTGGCTGTTTTAATTCATTTCAGATTGATATATTTTAAAAGTCAGCTCTTATATTTTTAACTTTCAGAAAGGTACTAATGATTAGTGAATATGTGTACTGTATTCAGCCTGCCTCATCATTTTCTTGTTTCAAGCCTAAGGCTCTAGCATTTGGAGTATGAAAACAGCCAGCTTTAATGTCTGTGACTGACATGTCATTTTTGCTTACTTTAAAGATTTTTTTTTCCACTCACTTTGCCTTTGCTCATATTTTTTTCCCTGTCTATAATCACAATGCTCCATAAGCTCTTTTGTGACTTAATGAATATTGTCATTTATTTAAACCCCAACATGGTGTGGGTTCTTCTTCAAAAGGTAGCTATTAAGCATTTAAGGAGGAGCACGTTCCAGTCGGAGAGGTTTGTTTTTATTATTTTTATGTCTTAGTTACATTTCAGGGAATAAAGATAATCCATTAAAAATGCCAAACCGTCAGACATCATGGTCGTCTCTATAATTAAGCAGAAAGAGTCCTTTGCTTGAAGTGCATTATGGTAGTTACACAACTTAACAAAACTTCAAATTCAATGAAAAGGAGTGATATTTTTTCCTCCCCTCACATCACTATTTCAAAAAAATTAAAAGGAAAATTAGCATCAGTTAAAAAACAGTCTCTGTGGTGCCATTCTTCCCCAAATAAACAATGCAAGTGAGAATCACAATTTAAAATGTTCATCTAGACCAAATGCCCCTTGTAGCACATAGCAGGTACTATTGCAAATGCAAATTTCTTCATCTTTGTCAATAAATATTAATCCCTAAGCAGGTTTAAACCGACGCTGAAGAGTGCAGGTTGTTGTTTTTTTTTCTAAGAATAGACGCTGACTAAATTTGCTATGCCACAGAGGATGGAAAACAAGTGGACAAAATTATCTGATGTTCTTGAGCAGAGTAGAATCAAACAGTAAATTAATGCATCCTGAAGTAGAGGAGAAAAAAGACAGGGGGAGGGAAA
The DNA here is from genome assembly GCF_004115215.2 of Ornithorhynchus anatinus. Taxonomy (NCBI): domain Eukaryota; kingdom Metazoa; phylum Chordata; class Mammalia; order Monotremata; family Ornithorhynchidae; genus Ornithorhynchus; species Ornithorhynchus anatinus. Next base: position 34,237,354 of record NC_041745.1, read on the forward strand.
AAGAGAAAAAGAAAAAAGGATAAAAGCAATGATTCCTTATAGCATCTGCCAGCTCTGAAGATCTTTCCAAGCAGTATCTCAAGAGATCTCCCACCTCCTCTCAAAATGCATCTTGTCCACTTATGCTTCCATCCCCAACCCTTTGCACCTTCCCGTTTCCTTCCTCCCTCTCTGATTATCACCTTCAACTGTTCACTCTCCAGTGACTCCTTGCAAACATGCTCATGTTACTGCTTACCTAAAAGAAAGAAAACAACTCCCTTGGCCCGGAGACTCCCTCAGTTATCATCCCATCACCCTCCTATTATCTCTCTCCAAACTCCTTGAGTGAGTTATCTACACCAGCTACCTCCACTTCCTCTCCTTGACCTCCTCCACTCTGGCCTCTGGCCCCATTCGATGGAAATTGCCCATTTTAAGGTCACCAATGACCTTCTTCCTGATAAATCCAATGGTCTCTACTCCATCTTAATTCTTCTCAACTTCTCAGCTGCCTTTGGCACTGAGGATCAACCCCTTCTCCTTGGTATGCTCTCTAACCGTGGCTTCACTGACACTGTCCTCTCCTGATCCTCCTCCTATTTCTCTGACCACTCTTTCTTGGGCTCTTTTTCAAGCTCTTCCTCTACTTCCCACCCTCTGGGGGAGTCCCTAAAGGCTCAGTTCTGGATCCCCTTCTATTCTCCATCTACACTCACTCCCTTGGAGAACTCATTCATTTCCACAGCTTCAACTACCATTTCCTTGGGGATGATTCCCAAATGTACCTCTCCACCCCATTGTCTCTTTTCAGCCTCGCATTTCCTCCTGTCTTGAGGACATCTCTACTTGGATGTCCCACCAACACCTCAAATTTAACATTCCCTCTCAAACCCTGGCCTCCCCTTGAATTTCCCATCACCGTAGACAACACCATCTCCCCCTTGTCTCGCAAGCTCTTAACCTTGACATATTGTCAACTCATTTCTCTCATTCAACCCACAGAATTAATCTGCACCAAATATTGCCATTCTACTTTCACAACATCACTAAAATCCTCCCTTTCTCTTCATCCAAATTGCTAGCTACCATGCTAATCCCACCATGACTAGTACAGTTCTCTGCATAGAGTAAGCACTCAATAAATATGACTGAATGAATGACTACTGCATCAGCCTCTTCAGTGACTCCCCCCCCCCCCGCCTCCCATCTCTCCCCACTTCAGTCCTAACTTCACTCTACTTCGCGAATCATGCTTCATAAAAACCACTGAGTTCCCATCTCCCCACTCCTCAAGAAACTCCAGTGGTTGCCCATCTACTTCCCTATCAATCAATCCATCAACCATATTTATTAAGTGCTTACTGTGTGCAGAGCACTGTCCTAGTCACCTCTCCCTGCATCACCTATGCCCTTGGTTCTGAACCTTCTAAACGCTTGATATAAACACCCCACCCTCAACCCCATATCACTTACGTACCAAGTCATAATTTCTTTTGTTGTCTGTATCCCCCTCTAGACTGTAAGCTCCTTGTGGACTGTAAGATCATTGTACACAAACTCTATGTTGTATGGTACTCTCCCAAGCACTTAGTACAAGGCTCTGCCCATACTATATGCTCAATAAATACCAATGACTGATCGAACTTGGTGTGCAGCAAGTAGTCCAGAATTGAATTCCTTAGCAGCTTAGGTTTATCTATCTGTGCTTGTTTTTTGGGAAACATTTATGCTGCAACTCAACTTCTGAAAACATCAATACAAGAACTTCTAGCAGTATTGAGCATCTTTGATTCATCATCTTTCAGCTCTCATGTTCAATCAGACTACTAAATTTTGTCAGTTCCTCCTCTACAGTATTTCTAAGATCTGTCCCTTCCTCTCCACTCACACAATCAAATCATAGTTAGGCCATTGCATCAGTATCCTCACTCATCTCCCTAAACCCACCCACTCCCTCATTTATCATTACCACATACTGCCACACAGATCATCTTCTTGAAGTGATGCTTAACACTACTCTCTCCACTCTTCAAAAACCTTCAATGGTTATCCATTCCCTCTGCATCAAGCAAACACCCCTCAAATGAGAATCTCATCTCTCAGCCAGTTTGCTTCATTTTACATATCAGCTCTCTTCACCACTCCTCCCCTCAGACCTCATCTTGAACTCTCAGCCTTTCTCAACCTCACCTTCTACCTGTTCTCTTCTCTACAGCCTCTCACATCTTGCTCATAGTATTCTAATAGCCTGGAACCATCTCTTCCAAACCCACCAGACCATAGCTCTTGCCATCTTCAAACTCCTCTGGAAAGTGCACTTCTTTCAGGATTCACCATCTTCTAGTTACGTCAATCCTAAAGCCATCCTTGGCACTTGAGGAATTTTATTCTTATCCTCAGCACTAGTATATTTATTTTTATTTAGTTATTTCATTTGTCATTCAACTACTTCATCCTAATATAACTGAACTATATCCTGCTATAGCCTTGTTCTTCCTTTATTTGTCAATATTTTGTGTCTGCCTCCTCCATTAAGTTGTAAGCCCCCAGAGTGCAGAGAATGCAAACAATTGCTTCAGACACTTTTCCCGGAAAAAAGAAGGCTCAAAATCTATGGAGGTTAGAGGAAGATGCCCAAAACACAGGGATAGACTATCACAATAAATGCAATAAGAACCAGCAATTCAACAACGATAATTCAACATCAACAACAACAGGACAGCTGTACTTCAGTGCTGAAAGGGAATAGTCCTCAGGCTCCAGGCCTATCGTGAAGCTAAATCTCCTTACCTTTCTGGAGGTCTGAAGGTTGCAGAGACCACTCTCCTCCTTCACCTTCCTTCCATTCCAGCAGAGGGGTTTGGGGCTTGGAGCCTTACTAGTGGGCAATAACACTGGGGGCAGGCCTGGGAACAACACTCTGAAAAGTCACTCTCTTCCTTTACTTGTCCTCTACTCATGAGCAGGTGGACAAGCTTGGGAACCACAGTGGCAGATGGGAAATGTCTTCCTCCTCCTTTCTGCTCCCCTTCTCTCCCTACACCACCCCAGTACCTGTTGTAGGACAAATCAATATAGGCTGCCTTTGCTCTTGCCTCGTGATTGGCTGCCATAGGCCACACGACAACCAGTGGTATTTATCAAGCACTTACTACGTTCAAAACACTGTACTAAGCACTTGTGAGAATACAGCAGAGTTAGCAGATACATTTCCTGCCCACGACAAGCTTATGCTCTAGAGTTTACATGTAAATGAAAAGTAACAGAACTATTGGGCTCAAATGATACTACCAAGTTGTAACTGTTTGCCTCATTGTGAGGTAGCCTGAAATCAGTCAGAAAGTAGACAAAGTTACTCCCACATTCTAGGCATGTAACAATATATACATACAGTACAACAAGAGAAAAATAAATAAGGGCTATTACTGCCAACCCAAAGGAGGGGAAAGTTCTAATAACTGGAATTAGAGTTGATGCCCATTTATTTACACCTCTAAGGCTTTTCATAGCATTTGAGCTAAGCTCCATAATGGAATCCAAGCAAATGAAACCTCAGCTGTTATTTGTTGTTCACAAGAAGAGAAAGCCAGGAAGGTATTGCAGCACAGAAGGAATGAATTCTATTTAAATAATTGAAGATTCTTGGTGTGAGAGAACTGAAGCAAAGCACGGGCCTTCCTTTAATTTTCATTATTTCTGAAGCTTATCGGAATCCGAGAAGAGAAAATGAAATAATTCACATAGGTTGAGTTTTCCAGAAAGATGACAATAGACCAAAAAGATCTCTGCAAAAAGAGTTGGGAATTTTCCATCTTGTTGAGGTTCATTTCCGGGTTCTCTGTTAGAAAAAGTAAAGGCTTCCCATTACAAATGACTAATTTCACAGGAAAATGGGTTTCTTCATAAGGAAATATCAGTAAACCACTTGAAGCTACTTTGCTATAATAAGGGAGCTTAAATTGTGTAGGCGTGTCAGTTTCTTAGATTTACTCAATCTAATTTCTCAAAAAAATGAAGAAATTTTATCTGGAAAAAGGGAGTCAATTTCAGGAGGCATTATGATTCCCTTGAATGCTTCTCTCTCCATACTCCTTCCTAACAGCTGGGGCTTGCCTCTTAGATATCCCTTTATTGGGCATTTCAGAAAGTCAGTCAACCAATCAGTTGTATTTATTGAGCACTTACTGTGTGCAGAGCACTGTACTAAGAGCTTAAGAGAGTACAATATAACATAATGGAGTTATTCCCTGCCACAACATGCAAACAGTCGAGGGGGGAGACAGATATTAATATAAATATAAGATCCAGATTGAGGCTGTGCAAAATGACTCAGGAAGAGGATGGTTGAATTGACCTAACGGGATGGCATTTCCACTGGGTCAGCGGCCTAAGACTCCAGGGTCAGGTCCAGATTCTGCAAACTATAGCTAATCCAGCAGCGCTGAGAATTCACCCAGAACCTAACATTCCACCATAATTCCATGAACAGTAGGCCTGGGAACTCTTTCCAACCCACTTCCCCTCCCTCCTAATAGAATCAAGGTCCCAGCCTTAGGCCATCCATAATTGAGCAATCATCAGGTTCTTCCTGAACTCTAAGCACCCAGAAGGCAGAGTCTCTGTTTTCTCTTTATCTGTTCTGCACACAACGAGCAGTCGTGAATATCTGTGAGGCAAAGTGGAAAGGGAGAAGGGGCCTGGTAGTCAGAGGACATGAGTTCTAATCCTGCCTCTGCCACTCACCTGCTCGGTGATCTGGGACAAGTCCCTTACTTTGTCCCTCGGTTTCCTCATCTGTTAAATGGGGATTCAATGCCTGTTCTCCCTCCCACTTAGACTGTGAGCCCCATGTGGGATAGGGATCGTGTCTGACTGGTTTATCTTGTATCTACCATAGCCTTAAGTACAGTGCTTTGCACCCACTAAGCATTTAACAAATACAATTATCAGTTGAGGCTCAAGAAATATTATGGAGTTATAGACCTAAATAGGCTGTAGTTTCATGGTACTACCCAGCCCATCTGCGAGGAGTCCCGGCACCGAACTATCTGGGCCTGATCCATGTGGCAAAAAAACAAATGCAGGCTAGAGTGTAAGAGGAGTCTGGCCTAACTTTTCAGTGTGTGAGCACCTAGTGTTCTGGCTGGCCTAGTAGGATTATGGATTATGGTGCTACATAACTGTAGGCTGACGCTAGCATTAAGTAAGGGGTAGCAAGGAAGACAGGAGGGAGGCTGGCAAGAGATTGCAATAGTTCAGGATCTGTAGGCCAGACTCAGCCCTTCAGAGATGGGACTTTCAGGCTGGACCTGACCTGTTGTGCAGACTCCATGTTAGCACCTGGCTCCCTATTTGAGGCCCATTGAGCTCATAAAAAGGGGCTCAGGAAAAATTGTCTCCTAGGGCCCCCGGGGACCAGTCGAACATCCAGCTGGATTCTGGATAAATTCACTGAGCAACTACTTCCTTCCTTACCTAACCTTCAGGAAACTCTCCAATCAGGTTTGTCATGGGTCTTAGCCTTCCTATTCAGAGAATTTGGATATTACTGCCATATGATTTAGATGAAAATGTCAGTTTGTAGAAGGTTCTTTGCAAAAAGAATTAAGCTGTTTCTAAAAACAGACTGTAATTTGGAGAACTCTTGAAGAATCCAAACATGGTGCCTCACAATAATAATAATAATGGTATTTGTTAGGCACTTACTATGTTCCAGACACAGTACTAAGCGCTGGCCTGGAAACAAGCAAATTGGGTTGGACACAGTCCCTTTCCCAAGTAGGGCTCCCAGTCTTAATCTCCATTTTACAGATGAGGTAACTGAGGCACAGAGAAGTGAAGTGACTTGCTCAAAGCCAAACAGCAGACAAATGGTAGAGCCGGCATTAGAACCCAAAACCATCCGACTCCCAGGCCCCTGCTCTATCCTCTACAGGAGGCACTGAGATCAGCAGAAATCTGGAGGTTCAACTCAATGCACAGCAATATACTAGATGCTTGGCAAACCTGCAGCATAGCAGGAGACAAGGACCCTGCCTTTCGGCTGCTTACATTCTAGTGGGAGAGATAAGAACTTATAAACTGATGAATATGAGACAAACACTGAGTCTGAAGTGATTATCCTGTATCTGGGCACAATGCTTGGCAGCTGGTAAGAGCTTAACAAATACCACAGTCATTATTACTATTATTAACAGGATGCTAGATAGAGAAAAATTATAAAGAAGAAGTGCCTCCACTAGATCGTAAGCTTTTTTACAGCAGGGATCAGGCCTACTGATTGTCTGGCACTGTACCCTCCCAAGTGTTTAGAATAGTACTCTGAACATATAAAGTGCTCACTCAGTAACATTGGTCGATTGATTGATTGAATACATGGGACTGATGAGGTGCATTAAAGAGAGCATGATTAGGAAATTGAAGGAGTTAATCAAGGAAGACTTCATTAGTGGTATTTATTGAGTGTTTACGTATCGGGCACCGTTCTAGGGGCTTGTGAGAGTAATAGAATAGAGCTGGTCGACGTGATCGCTGTCCACAAGAAGCTTACAGTATAGAGAAAGGGAGGACATGGACTTTTAAAAATAATTTTGCAAGATGGGAGGAATGCGGATTGGAAAAACTGAGGCAGAAGGAGAAGCATGAGTGACAGGTCAAAGGTAGGATGGTAAACAGCCAAGGACAATTAGAAGATTGCAGGAGAGAAGCAGCTTGGCCTAGCAGATAGAGAACAGGTCTGGAAGTCAGTCAGTCCTGGCTCGTCCATTTGCCTGATGTGTGACCTTGGAAAATCATTTCGTTCTTTCATTCATTCAATCGTATTCAGTGAGCACCTACTGTGTGCAGAGCACTGTACTAAGCACTTGGGAAGTACAATTCGGCAACAGATAGAGACAATCCCTACCCAACAATGGGCTCACGGTCTAAAAGGGGGAGACAGATTACAAAACAAAACAAGTAGACAGGCATCAGTACCATCAAAATAGATTCCGGTGCCTCATCTGTAAAGACTGTGAGCCCCATGTGGGTGAGGCACTGTGTCCAACCTGATTTCCTTATATCTACCCTAGTGCTTAGAACAGTCCCTGGCACACACCATAGACAAAAAAAAAAGGGTGTGAGCTGGCTGGGGTGAGGAGGCTTAAAAAAAAGAATAGGTAGGGAAAGGGAACTAAATGATGGAGAGCCCTGAAGCTGACAGTCAAGAGTTGTATTATACATGGTAAATAATACGAAGCTCTTGGATGGAAACAGCTGACTAAAAATCTTTCTACTCTACCATAATGATCAATGACAGATTCAATTTGAAGCTTCAGCTTACATCTTGAGTGCCCTGAAAGTTCATAGAACACTTTGTTGTTAGACAAAAAAAAATCATTTGCCCTCGATTGTGGTCAAAAAGGAAATGCAGACATTCAAATGAACTACAACAAATACAGATACATTCTTGTTTCTAATTTCCATGCTGCAATCAAGGAATGCACTCATGACATTCTGTCCTGTTAAATTTCCTTGCTGCCTGCTGTTTTGATTCAAGTAAATACACCCAAGCTTTTTATTTAGCATTTTCAAAGTTTCATTGCTGCAGTTAAAACTTTTCAGAAGTCTAGTTCAAAAAAGCACCTACAATTAGTTTATCCAATACATCAATGGCCAAAAGTGATAAGATTTCATATATGCTGTATTTTAATATGTAATTCCTCTCAAATCCTTGGAGGAAAGGTATATCAAATTGAATAGCTGATGCACTTTGAACACTTAGCTCCAAAAGAAAGATGACATTTTTTCATTAGTTTAAAATTTATATGCTACAGTATCTGTCACAATAATAATAAAACCTGACAGTGCAGATCATATGGGTATTTCTCACAGCTAAGGTAATGTGTTTTGGGGCAAGATAAAATGACTATTTGCTTAAATCGTAGACTTAAAAATTTTAGACAAACAAGGCAGTTCAGAACTTCTCCATCTGACGTTTCAGCATCAGTCAGTTGCTACTAGCATGTCATTTCAATTTCCAAATGATCCAAATTTTGTAGATTAGACAGCAAATTGCAGGCTATTGTTTATTCACAGTAGATTATTTTGATTACTAGGTGAGCTTTTCCCCAGAAATATCCATTTTGAGAAGTCTTTGGCTAAATTGACCATATCCTTGCCTAACGCATGAGCACCACAACCCAAAATCTCCCCTCTCCCCTCGATATGACTGCCTAATCCAAGAAATCTGGGTGCCAAGACCCTGTCCAAAATACAGAAAGAGTTGAGGAACCATATCAGGAAAAGAAAGAGAATGAAGGAGGTACAGGGTAGCAAAACTTACTTTCCCAGAACATGCTGAGACTGTACTTCTCTTCCCATCCAATCATAACTCTATCTTCTTTATGAAAAAAGACCTTTGGAATGGTCTGCATTTCTTTTTATCCTGAGATGCATTTTGTAAAATTGTATTTTATAAGAACAACATAAAAATCTGAAGACATACCCTCAGGTAAAGAAACTCATCTTGTTTCCAGCATGAGAAGGATTAATCACAGATAACGATAATACTGAGCAATAACATTTTATAACATCACTAAAAGCTTATTACACAAATAGAGTGGCAGAGACTTTCAGAAGGGAAAAAGAGTTGTCATAATCAAAGTTTACGTTAGGAAAAACATAAAAACTCCCTCTAGAAGAGAATTCTCAGGTCATTTTTTAAATGCACAGAAGGGAAATAATTCATCTGATCCTTATTTCTCAGAAATATTATACGACAGCACAAGGCTGCCTCCATAGGTAGCCCTCAGACTTCTGGTTTTGCTTGGCCTCCTCCCATCAATTTCTTCCAATATTTTTTATCCCTTTATTTTAAGAATATGAAACCTCTGCCAGTGTCATAGAAGTGGGAGTCTGTTTGTGATAGATGGGAATGAAGAGAGGGAACTAAGAGTTTACCCAGCTCTCTTTTTCTATGTACTGGCTGAGGACAAGGTGGCTAGAATTAGAAGGATTCCAACACTTTTCAAGGAAAACAGTGGGGTCTCCATTCAAATAGAGAACAACAGAGCTGCTACCTTGACCTATGGCTGGCATCAATAAATGGCATTACTGTGTGCAGAACACTGTATGAGGTGCTTGGGAGAGTACAGTTCAGGACAGTGGGTTGATATGTTTCCTGTCCACAAAGAGCTTACAGTATGGATGACGTGTCATCAAAATAATAAGTTTTTCCACTGTTGAAATAAATTTCTTGGAAAAATGGCTTAAGGCTCTTCAGAAAGATCCATTCACTGCCATCTGTAGATCCCCATCTTTCCAGAGATTAATACCAGGTCTGAAATCATAACAGACACCCATGTCAGTGTTATTCCACAAGGTCCTGCATTTCCCCAAAGACACTCAGCTCATTTCTGGTTATTTGGAGAAAATAGGCTCTGCCACTTCTCCTAGCAGAAAGGAAATGATATTGCTTTGACAATTGCTTTGCCAGGAAATGGCAAATAAGGGGCCGGTGCACTTCATTGGGAGCAGAGGTATTTTACAAAGTCCTCGAGAGCTCAGATGAAGTGTTTTCACTAAGCCTGTCGTGGAGAGCTTCTTTCCTCTTCATGTGCTCACGGAACCCGTCGTATGAGGCTGCAATTTCAGACTTGGATTGCCTTCAATAGTGGACCCTGAGAATCTTCTCCTAGTGTTTCTGTCAATAGCACACTCTGAACCGGCCACAAAGACACATCCTTCTCCTCAGGAGCCTGCGATACCTCATGGATAGAGCGTAATTGTCTGCATTAGCCCAGCACTGAAGACCACCTGGGCCTCATCTCAAATGTCACTGGTTTCTTATCCGGGACCCGCTGGGTGCCGCAGAGGCAACTTGCTCTCTTGCTGCCATTTCTGTACTTTTTGGAAGGCCTCCCATGAATAGAGAGCATGGCAGTCCTGGAAACTTCACTGTGCCATAAGAAACACTTTCTAGAGAGTGACACAGAGCATGTACCCGTCACAAAAGATGATGCTCAGTTCATTTCACAACCTTTTTAAGCAATCATGAAAGGAAAATGATCAAACAATGTCCGGGATTAATGGCTGAAGCTCCAACTGCTTTACTTTGTTGCCATGAGTGGTAGTGAATACATTTGAGAGAGAGAAAGAGAGAGAGAGAGAACTTGGGACAACACAAATGAGAATACAGCTTTGAGTAATGTCATCTTCTCTTCCTTCTGGGTTGATAAGTGAAATTCTCTCTTGCCTTTTTAATAATCCCCATTGAGTTAAAGCATTCAAAGGAGCATGACCTAGAGGAGGGAATGTGGGCCTGGGAGTCAGAGGTCCTGGGTTCTAATTCCAGCTCTGCCGCTTGTCTGTTGTGTGACTGTGCGTAAATCATTTTACTTATCTGTGCCTCAGTCACCTTGTCTGTAAAATGGAAATACAATCTTCCAACTTCCATTTTAACTGGGAGTTGCATTTGGGACAGAGACTATGTCTGACTGATAAACTTGAATCTATCCCAGCACTTAGTACAGTGCTTTACACATAGTGAGCACTTAAAGAATAAGCTAAAACAAAACACTTTCAGCTCAAATTCACATTCATCCTTTAAAAACCAACTAAGAACCAACTATCTTTTCTTTTATTCCTGTCACCAGTTTACTCTCCCCCTTTTATATTCAGATTACAAGCCTGTTGAGGACAGGGACCACCTACTCTTTCCCAGCCCTTAATAAAGCACTTGCCAATTAAGCACTTAATAAACACTATTATTACTACCACTTCTGCTAATAAGAACATTCAGTGTAATTACGCAACTCAATCTGAAAGACATTTCTTAATATTTTCAATGCAATGTGAGGACTTTCCCAAGTATGCAACTGGCTTCCACATTCGCTGCTTCAAGACCAAATTTTGTAACGTATATTGCTTTCACCCTATGAGATGTCACAAAAAGACAAAATAACTGCTAATATCACAAGAACATAGTATACTCTATAGGTCCAAATCCCTGGTAGTGAGAATTCACTATTTCAGTGAGCCCAATTCTTGCACTATGGGAATTAGGATATGCACTTATTCTGTATCTGCAGTAGATACAACTGGCCCGTTTCCAATAATTGATTTAGTAGTGTCCAAACCAAACAAATAATGTGGGTATTTTTTAAAAATGTAGAATTTTGAGGACATTCTACCACTTGCTTTATTGTCATTGCAATTCCAATTTCATTTTCAATTCCTAGCAAGGAGATAGAGAGGAAACAATTTCTGGTGCAAATCAGAATGCTTGGCTTACTTTAAATATCAAGTTAAACTCTGGAAAAAAGCATGACTGATCAGGCTCCCATAACATACTTCCTGCTTGGTCTAGGAGATCTGACAGATGAAGTCCAGAGATGCTGCAAGTCACTCCACTAAGATGCTTCAGTTACCTCACCTGTAAATTCAATTCAATTCAATTGCATTTATTGAGCGCTTATTGTGTGCAGAGCACTATAGTAAGCACTTGCTTGCAGGTATGTTTGAAAGTGCTGTGGGACTGGGAGAGGAGATGAACAAGGGGAGAAAGTCAGGGCGACGCAGAAGGGAATGGGAGAAGAGGAAACGGGGGCTTAGTCAGGGAAGGCTTCTTGGAGGAGATATGCCTCCAATAAAGATTTTGAAGTGGGGCAGAGTAAATGTCCCCCTTTCAGGGTCACACCTGGAGAGTTTCCAGTACTCTATTCAACTAAGTAGAGAGATACAGTCTCAACTAAGGGAGGGAGACTGAAGTAGATACAACCGGCCCATTTCCAATAATTGATTTAGTAGTGTCCAAACCAAACAAATTGGGAGGGAGACTCAAGCAAAGGCCTGTCCATTTCATTTCATTTCAAGCTTGGGCAGTGGCTAAGGAGTGGAAGACAAACTGCTACAAGTAAAAACTCCCCCATGCTGGGCAGCAGTGGCATGGGAGAGAGTCGAGGGAGGAGGCTAAGATTTACTGCACAGAAGGAGGCAGTGGTAAACCACTTCAGTATTTTTACCAAGGAAACTCTATGGATACTCTACCAGAGCTATTGATGATGGAGGAGGGGTGTTCTGGGAGAGATGTGTCCATGACATTGCTATGGGTCAGAGATGACTCAACAGCATAAGGCAAGGAGTAATTGTCAGATTTGAGGAGGGAGGACACTCCAGGCCAAAGGCAGGATGTGGGTGAGGGATTGGTGGCAAGATAGCTTCGAGTAAGACACAGTGAGAAGGTTAGCATTGGAGGAGTGAAGTGTGCAAGCTGGGGATTAATGCTGTGAAATGAGGATTAATTCTGTGAGCCCCTTGTGGGACATGTCCAGTCTGATTAGCTTGTATCTCCCCCAACACGTAGAACAGTGCCTGGCACATAATAAGTTCTTCGCAAAAGCCATCATCATCATATGCTGGGAGCCTTCCCTCCCTGACACCCAACTGCTTGCCTTTCTGAATTCTGAGATCTACCTTGAGATCTTACTTAGGGGAGTAAGAAGGGGACAAGAACTGGAATTTAATCATTTCCAACAAGGTGAGGTTCAGAATCATGCCTCCTGAAGAATGTTGGGATTTGTTGTCCCAGTCTCTGTTGGGGAAAGTTGCATTTATACTGGTAGGAGATTAATATTGAGTAGCAAATATGACTACACAACTGCTAAACAGTAACCAAAAAACTGTGTCAGCAAAGGGAGCAGATGGGAGGAAAGAGCATGTCAAAAGAAAAGCTGAAGTCAAAGAGGTTCAGTTCGGGTCCCTTTCTATTCCCCATCTACACCCACTCCCTTGGACAACTCATTTACTCACAAGGCTTCAACAACCACCTCTATGTGGATGATATCCAAAGCTACATCTCCAACCCTGATCTCTCTCCCTCTCTGCAGTTTCACATTTCCTTCTGCCTTCAAGAAATCTCTATTTGGTTATCCTCCTGTCGCCTCAAATTTAACATATCTAAAAGAGAACTTCTTATTTTCCCACCCAAACCCTGTCCTCCCCCTGATTCTGCAATCACTGTAAACAGCAGCGCCATTCTTTTCTCACAAGCCCATAACCTTGTCATTATTCTCGACTCACCTCTCTCCTTCAACCCACAAGGTCAATCCATCACAAAATCCTCCAGGTTTGACCTTCGCAACATTGTTACAATCCATCCTTTCCTCTCCATCCAAATTGATACCACGTTAGTCCAGTCATTTATCTTGCCCACCTTGATTACTGTAACAGCCTCCTTGTTGACCTCCCTGCCTCCTGTCTCTCCCCACTCCAGTCCACACTTCACTCTGCTGTCCAGATCATTTTGACAAAAACATTCAGGCCACGTTTCCTCATTCCTCAAGAAACTCCATTAGTTGTCCATCCATCTCTGCATCAAACAGAAACTTCTCACCATTGGTTTTAAATCACTCAATCACCTTGCTACTGTCCCACTACAACCTAGTCCACAAAATTCGTTCCTCTAATGCTAACTTCGCTGTACCTTGATCTCGTCTATCTCACTACTGATCTCTTGACCACAACCTGCCTCTGGCCTGAAATATCTTCCCTCCTTACAGCCGACATTTACTCTCCCCATCTTCAAAGCTTTTTTGAAGGCACATCTCCTCCAAGAGGCCTTCCCTGACTAAGCCACCCTTTCCTCTTCTCCCATTCCCTCTGCACCTGACTTGCTCCCTTTTTTTAATCCTCTTTCCCAGCCCCATAACACTTATGTACAAACCTGTAATTTACTTTTTATCTATAGTAAATGTCCATCTTTTCCTCTAACCTGTAAGCATATTCTGTGGAGGGAATGTGTTTGTTTATTGTTCTACTGCACTCTCCCAAGCACTTACTACAGTGTTCTGTGCACAGCAAGCACTCGATAAATACGACTGACTGATTGACCGGTAAGAAATTTAAGGAGGGCAAGGTGAGATGTGTGAAAGAACGTATTCATGCATTAGCTATGTAATCAAGGCATGGGTGTTGGCATAGAAACTGAGGCATCTCAGAGTAGAAAGAAAAAACAAAATAATTATGAAAAAGGAAAGAGGATCTGTGAAATGCAGGCTACATTCCCTGCGTATTTTCAACTTAAGTAATAACCACCATTGCCCAGACTTAAAGCAATTCATCATCAATGAACAACTGCCAACTAAATCATCACTTGGATAATAAAAAATCTGTGTTTTCACTGGGGCTGAGTTTTAGTGGGAAAGCATTGAATTTCTCTGAGTGCCTTTGAGTTGATGTGGCCCATGTCAGGGGAAAAGAACTATCTTATTAGTAGTGATTTTATTTGGACTATTGTAAACAGCATTCATACCAAAGAGAAAAGGAGACATGAATTGAGCAGTAATTCCAGGCTGATATTAATTTGGTTTAAGGGACTCTATTATTCAAACCTTGAGCTCAACCAACTGGTTTTCATGTAGATATTTAAAAGTAACTACAAGTGGCATAATTTTTTCCCGAATATGCACTGAAAAACACTTTAAATAAGGTAACTTTTCAGTGTTTGAAAGAAGAATGGGTATGTCAGTGAATTTCTATAATGGTAAACATGAAATGTGAAACATATGAGCATGAAGTGCACATATGCTCACAGGTATGTAGTTATGAAGGATGTTAACCTTTCGGAGGATACTCTGGAGACATGCAGTTTGGGATCCATTATGAATAAACCAGCAATTATATAAAAACTCTTGATGAAATATCTTACTCTCAGCTCTTCCTCCTTCACCCACTCACTCATGCTGTTCCCTTGAGTTGGAGTTCCCTCCACATTGGAGCTGCCAGATCAGGTTTGCGAAAGTGGTCTCCTTATTTGCAGTCCTATGCTCCTTCCACTAGGACACACACTCTTTGACCAGCTCTTTGAATGCTTCAAGACCTGGGTTCTAGTTTGACCTGCTGTGTGAAGTTGAGCAAGTTAACTAACCACTCTGTGCCTTGGTTTCCTCATCTGCAAAATTGAGGTAATAATACACTCCTCTCCCTCCCCCCCGCACCACTCTCCCTCACACACATCTCACAGAGATATTGTAAGGCTAAAAGAGATCACTGATGTGATAGTGCTCTGGAAAAATGAAAATACTCTATAAAAAATAGAGTATTATCATAAAACAGAGGGATTGGTATTTCCCATTTATTTCTAAAAAGAGGATAAAGTGTAACTCAACCCAATGAACACTGAATAATTGCCCTAACATCTCATGAGGGAGTTATTTCCAGTATGTCACTCTCCTACAGCACTAATGCCTGATGAGAAGTCACTGACTGTATATCCTCTCCCTTCTTACAATGGGATGGTCTTTTCTCTCCCCCAAGTCTCTCCTTGACCTATTGCAATCTGGCTCCAGTCTCTTCCACTCCACAGAAATTGCCCTCTTTAGGGTCACCAATAACCTTCTTCTTGCCAAATCCAACGGCCTCTACTCCATCCTAATCCTCCTCGACCTTTCAGCTGCTTCTGACACTGTGAACCACCCCCCTTCTCCTGGAAACATGATTTAATCTTGCTTTCACTGACACCGTCTACTTCTCGTACTCCAACCACTCTGGCTTCTGGTTCTCAGTGTCTTTCACCAACTGCTCCTCTGCCTCCCAAACTTTAACTGCAAGAGTCCCTCAAGGCTCAGTTCTGGGACCTTTCTGTTCTCAATCTACACCCACTCCCCTGGAGAATTTATTAGCTCCCACAAGTTCAACTACTATCTCTACATGGATGATACCCAAACCTCTCTCCTTCTCTTCACTTTCGTATTTTCTCCAGCTTCCAGGTTACCTCTTGGATGTCCCACCTAAACCACAAACTTAATATGCCCAAATTAGAACTTCTCATATCTCCCCTCCCCATCTCTAATAACATGAGGCTATGTAGATAGGGCACCGCTGGCCCCAAGAGAAAGAGAGATGAAATGTCCAAGCCAGGAACAATTTCACACTAACAGTCCAATGTTTGATTTTGGCATCCCAGTTATAATCAAGATACACTACAACCTCTGATGAATAAACATAACCAGGTATATGCTGCCTAGTCATGTTTAAAAATGGGTTTCCGTTAATTAAATTGGAAAAACACAGGTAAACTGCTGACCAAGACTCAGCACAGAGAGAATCAGGCTATTGAGCATGATGAATTTAAATACAAACTATCAGCCAAGAGAAGGGAGATTTTAAATTCAGTGTATTTAAATCTACTTATTCTTCTACTACTATATGTAATAAAAATACAATCAAATATTTCTGCTTATATTTAATGTAGGTTGCCTGAAATACAAGGCTAATAAAAATAGATTAAGAAGCTCAGATTAGATAGAGAAAAGAGAGGGAGAAAAGCTGCATTTTACTTCCTTTATGGGTTTTCTGCCTGACAGCAAATCAGTCTCTCTAAACTCAGTACTGCTTTATCTTCAATAATAAAGGTGGTATTTCTTAAACATCGACTGTGTGTCAAACACGGTACTAAGCGCTGGGGAAGTTACAAAATAATCAAGTTGGACACAGTCTCTGTCCCACACTGAGCTCAGATCACAATCCCCATTTTACAAATAATGAAACTGAGACTCAGAGAAGTGTCTTGGCCAAGGTCACACAGGAGGCAAGCGGTGAAGTTTGAATTAGAACTCAAGTCCTCTGATTCCCAGACCATTGCTCTTTCTACTTGGCCATGCTGCTTCTCAAATAACTTCTTCCTAAATAACTAAGACTTCAGGATATATATACTGTTTCTGAGAATGTAGCATTAGGGTAGAAAATGAATGCCCAAGAAAGTCAAGAAGCCCCAAAATCAAGATTCAAGACTGAATAGGAATAGTATCACCATGTAAACTTTGATTGAAATACCTATATTTCAGGTTTACACCCTCGATCTCGTCATCTCCTACCGCTGCACTATCTCCTCACTCACCAACTCTGAAATCCCTCTCTCTGACCATAACCTTCTCACCTGCCTCATCTCTCACACTCCCTCCCCCTGCAAATCTTCGCTACTGCCCCACAGAGACCTCCGCTCTCTCGATCCCATCCGTCTTTCCAATAGCATCTCGCCTCACCTTGCCGCCCTGTCCTCTCTTCCCACTCTCGACGAGCGGGTCTCCGCTCTCAACTCCACCCTCTCTACTCATCTCGACTCTCTCGCCCCCCTTTCCCTCCGCCGCTCTCGCTCCACTAACCCACAGCCCTGGATCACCTCCTCCGTCCGCCTCCTACGCTCCTATGCTCGAGCTGCTGAGCGCTGCTGGCGAAAGTCCAAGCACCAAGCCGACCTCACACACTTCAAATTTATCCTTTCCTGCCTTAACTCTGCCCTCTCCTCCGCCAGGCAAAGCTTCTTCTCCTCCCTCATCGACACCCATGCCCGTCACCCCCGCCGATTGTTCCGGACCTTTAACTCTCTCCTTAGGCCCCCTGTTCCTCCCCCTCCCCCATCTCTCACCCCTAATGATCTGGCCACCTATTTCCTCACGAAAATCAACACGATCAGGTCTGAGCTCCCCAAAGTCACCCCTCCGCCTCTCCCCTCCCCCCCAACAACCCCCTCCCCTACTTTCCCATCCTTCCCTGCAGTATCCTCAGAGGAGATCTCCTCCCTCCTCGCAAGTGCCACCCCCTCCACCTGCGCCTCGGACCCCATTCCCTCTCACCTTCTTAAAACCATCGCCCCGCCCTCCTCCCTTCCTTAACTTCTATTTTTAACCACTCAATCTCCAAGGGCTCCTCCCCCTCTGCCTTCAAACATGCCCACGTCTCCCCCATCCTAAAAAAACCCGCTCTTGACCCCACTTCCCCCTCCAGTTATCGTCCTATCTCCCTACTACCCTTCCTTTCCAAAATCTTAGAACGAGTCGTCTACAATCGATGCCTAGAATTCCTTAACTCCCATTCTCTCCTAGACCCCCTCCAATCTGGCTTCCGTCCCCTCCACTCTACCGAGACTGCTCTCTCTAAGGTCACCCATGACCTCCTTCTTGCCAAATCCAATGGCTCTTACTCCATTCTGATCCTCCTTGACCTCTCTGCCTTTGACACTGTCGACCATCCCCTCCTCCTCCATACCTTATCTCACCTTGGCTTCACGGACTCTGTCCTCTCCTGGTTCTCCTCTTACCTCTCTGGCCGATCATTCTCGGTCTCCTATGCTGGAGCCTCCTCCCCCTCCCATCCTTTAACTGTTGGAGTTCCTCAAGGGTCAGTTCTTGGCCCTCTTCTTTCTCCATTTACACTCACTCCCTCGGTGAACTCATCCGCTCTCACGGCTTTGACTACCATCTCTACGCAGATGACACGCAGATCTACATCTCCGCCCCTGTCCTCTCCCCCTCCCTTCAGGCTCGCATCTCCTCCTGCCTCCGGGACGTCTCCACCTGGATGTCGGCCCGCCACCTAAAACTCAACATGAGCAAGACTGAGCTCCTCATCTTCCCTCCCAAGCTCGGTCCGCTCCCAGACTTCTCCGTCACCGTGGATGGCACGACCATCCTTCCCGTCCCGCAGGCCCGCGATCTCGGTGTCATCCTTGACTCGTCCCTCTCATTCACCCCACACATCCTATCCATTACCGAGACCTGCCGGTTTCACCTCTACAATATCGCCAAGATCCGCCCTTTCCTCTCCACCCAAACGGCTACCTTACTATTACGGGCTCTCGTTATATCCCGGCTAGACTACTGTGTCAGCCTTCTCTCTGACCTCCCTTCCTCCTCTCTCGCCCCGCTCCGGTCTATTCTTCACTCCGCTGCCCGGCTCATCTTCCTGCAGAAACGATCTGGGCATGTCACTCCCCTTCTTAAACAACTCCAGTGGTTGCCTATCGACCTCCGCTCCAAACAAAAACTCCTCACTCTAGGCTTCGAGGCTCTCCATCACCTTGCCCCTTCCTACCTCTCCTCCCTTCTCTCTTTCTACCGCCCACCCCGCACGCTCCGCTCCTCTGCCGCCCACCTCCTCGCCGTCCCTCGGTCTCGCCTATCCCGCCGTCGACCCCTGGGTCACGTCCTCCCGCGGTCCTGGAACGCCCTCCCTCCTCACCTCCGCCAAACTGATTCTCTTTCCCTCTTCAAAACCTTACTTAAAAATCACCTCCTGCAAGAGGCGTTCCCAGACTGAGCTCCTCTTCCCCCTCTACTCCCTCTGCCATCCCCCCTTTACCTCTCCACAGCTAAAGCCTCATTTTCCCCTTTTCCCTCTGCTCCTCCACCTCTCCCTTCCCATCCCCACAGCACTGTACTCGTCCACTCAACTGTATATATTTTCGTTACCCTATTTATTTTGTTAATGAATTGTACATCCCCTTGATTCTATTTAGTTGCCATTGTTTTTACGAGATGTTCTTCCCCTTGACGCTGTTTAGTGCCATTGTTCTTGTCTGTCCGTCTCCCCCGATTAGACTGTAAGCCCGTCAAACGGCAGGGACTGTCTCTATCTGTTGCCGACTTGTTCATCCCAAGCGCTTAGTACAGTGCTCTGCACATAGTAAGCGCTCAATAAATACTATTGAATGAATGAATGAAAGTTTAACCTCCAGATTCTCCTATGGCTGCATATTAGGCACGAATTCCCGGCAGATAATGGGGCTGAATCTTAAACACTTTTAAGAAATTACATTTTATGACTTTTTCATACATAAAAGTCCTGGAGTTTTGTTGGCCATACTGGACAATTTTAGCAAAACATTTAAATGCTCAGGATCGGGTATTCCCAACTAAGTTTGTCCCTGTTACTTTTGCTCAGATTAATTGCTTGGACTGCAACATCCCAGCTGGATTATGTTCAGTTGAAGGCCACAGCATTCTGGAACTTGTACTGGCCGTCCCAGCATGCTGCGAGGTGAGGATGGGGGCACTTGAAACTTATTATTCCTTTTTCCTTCAGGTCTAGAACTTGATATAAGTAGATTGTAAACTCTTTGAAGATATGAATCATGTCTACAAACTATATTGTACTCTCCCAAGTGCTTAGTTCAGAGCTCTGCACACAGTAAGTGCCCACTAAAAGGCATTGATTGGATTGAATGAATGATTGGAAGGGGTCCAAAAACTCCAGGTCTGGATCAGGTTTAGTCCTGGACTCTGGCTAGGGGGTTAGTTTGTTACCTTTAGCTATCCCCTGTTTGAGGCTAGCTGAGAGTTCACCATTAGTGAATGTGTCCACTGCTCTTGCTGTAATCCTTTACATCACTTGTAGAGTCACATCCCTGTCCCGGACCTCAATAAGCCCAACCTATGCCTAACTTTGGTGGGGTGTGAAATTACTGGTAGTAGGGCAGCCCTGGTTGGGACATTTCTGCCCATGCCAGCCAGTTATTTTCCAGATTCTGCTGAGCCCGATAATATTTAATAATTATGGTATTTAAGTTCTTATTACGTGCCAAGCACTGCTCTGAGTGCTGCAATTGATACAGTGTAATTCAGGTTGGAAACAGTCCCTTACCTACATGGGGCTCACAGACTAAGTAGAGGGAGTAGGATTTAATCGCCATTTTTCAAATGAAGAAAATGAAGCACTGAGGAGTTAAGTGATTTGCCCAAGGTCACACAGGGGACAAAACCTGTTATGGGCAGGGATTGTCTCTATTTCTTCCTGAATTATACTTCCCAAGCATTTAGTACAGTGCTTTGCACACAGTAACTGCTCAATCAATACGATTGAATGAAATGGTAGAGCTAAGATTAGAATCCAGGTCACCAGGCCATTCTGCTTCCCATAATCGATGCCTTGGGTGTTTCATGAGGCAGAAATCTTCAAGACTGATGTTAAAGACTGCAGGAGCTACTGAGGCAGTGACCGTGCCCACCACCAGCTGGGCAGTGTCACTATGACATTGCAGCACCACTATGCTGTGGTCTCACCAGACATATATTCTTGCATTCGGGTGGCCGGACTTTACGCTGTATTAGCCTGTGAGCTCCTCATGGGTGGGGAACATGTCTATAAACTCTGTTGTATTGTACTCTCCCATATGTTTTTATAACATGCTCTGTACACAGTAACACTACAGATTGATTACACCCCTGCCCACCTTGATGAACTCCATACCCTAGCAGGAACATGACTGGCAGGGCAGAGAAGCTCCAAATGGCCTCACACAAACCTCTAGTGCTGTGATGATAATTATGATATTGATATTTTTTAAGCACTTACTATGTGCTGAGGACTGATCTAAGCACTGGGGTAGATACAAGCCAATCAGGTTGCCCCATGTGGGGCTCAAAGTCTTAATCCCCATATTACAGATGAGGTAACTGAGGCACAGAGAAGTTATGTGGCTTGCCCCAGGTCACTGAGCAGAGAAGTGGCAGAACTGGGATTAGAACCCACATAATAATAATAATAGTAATTATGGCATTTGTTAAGCGCTATGTGCCAAGCACTGTTCTAAGCACTGGGGGTGTACGAGGTAATCAGGTTGTCCAACATGGGGCTCACAGTCTTAATCCCTATTTTACAGATGAGGTACCTGAGGCCCAGAGAACTTAAGTGACTTGGTCAAGGTCACACAGCTGATAAGTGGCAAAGGTGGGATTCAAACCCAAGACCTCTGACTCCCAAGCCCGTGCTCTTTCCTCTAAGCAAGGCTGGTTCCTTTGTGCTGGTTCTTAGGACTGAAGTCTTCTTGATTCTACCAAGAATCTCCCTGTCATTGTCGGGGAGAGAGAGACTACAACATTATCATGATCATCATCACCACCACCACAAGAGTATTCCAGATTTGTTGACTGGAGTCCTCGAAGCTGGAGTCTCCATGAATTGTCTGATGTCATGAGCAGAGCAAGCATGCAATCCCTTGAACATGATACAGGACAGGGAGGAATGGGGATCAGAAGAGCATGACGGGCAGGAATTCAGAATGAACTGCTTTCTCTAGGCAGAAGTGAAGAAAATAAATTGCTGAAGGTGAAAACTGTAGGATTTAACACAGAGAGGACTGAGGTGAGGAGTCAGGCGGGTGGCAGAATCGAGAGGCAGAGGCTTTAGAAGAGGAAGGAATCCCTGAACTATCAGGCAACGGCTGCTGTGTATTTAGCAGCAGGTTCTTAAGAGTGAGATGAAGAGAGGGTCAAGAGGATTAAAAGGTGGAGAGGATTGATCATGGAGGGGATTAATAGCTCCAAATGTTGAACATCTTGAAAGAGATTGGAAAAGTAGAGAGGGAGACTGGAACAAATACAATTTTAATGGGCAATGTAAGCCTTTCTGCTCCTTCCTGTCCTGCCTTTCCCCAATCCTTCCCACATCCACCCTGCCCCCTTAACTCATCCATCCTCCCCATTCTTTGTATCCCTCTTTCCCACCTACCCTCTCCACTGGGTGCCCAGAACCTCCATGCCCTTCCTCCGCACAGCTCTCCTGCCTCCCCAGCCCACTCCTCTACCTTTCCTTGTCCCCACATTCCCTTAAACTCTCTCCCCCACTACCAGACTAAGCCAGCAACTGTAACCAATCCAGATTTTAAAATTATTATTATTAGTTTACCAGTACCAATCTACTAGTCTCTGTTACCCATAGGATTCACAGTCTAAAATGGCCAGGCAGGCATTACATCCCCATTTTACAGATAGGGTAACGGGCACAGAGAAGTTCAGACACTTGTCCAAGGTCACTCAGCACACCAGTGGCAGTTCCAGGATCAGAACCCAGGTCTCCTGACTCCCACTCCTGTTCTCTGAGGCTGTCTTCTTACCCACACTGGGTATAAACGAGGACCTCCTCTGTTTGGAGTGGTCATTCTCTCAACTGAAGAAACAAAATGTTGGATCAAGAGTGTCTGGTAGTTCCAATTAAAACCTCTTTCGGGGCTTCTTAGAGGCAAATCATCCCAAAATGGCCCAGGTCATGTCAATTTCTGAAGAGGCCATCTTTCCTTCTGCCTGGAGGGAGCTTAAGTGCCCTCATTCGGGGGCTAACTCAGCAGTAAGGTTTTAGCATTCTCATGACACTAAATGTGCGGCAACATGGACCATCACCGTCTGTCACACTGAATCAGCTACTTATGCCGAGAAACAATCCTAAGCGCACACCCACAGTCCTAACGGAGTTAAGCGCTGGAATCAATTTACTCGGTGATTCTTTCATAAAATCTATAGCCAGGCTTTTCCATGGTTAAAAGAATCTTCTTCCATTTCCATTAAACGTCTATAAAAATCTTTACACCAATATCCTGATCTCGACCTAAACGGGCCTCTCTTGGAAGTGCCTCGACTATGGCATCTGCATGAATAGCAAATGAGTCTGTCTTAAGATAATGAATACAAAATGAATTAATAATGATCTGCGAATCATGAATACAATTTACAGTCTCTCAGACAAAATAGTGTCTTTTTTAGCATGCACCTGCATCAACTATGTCTGTCAGCCTGGGACTCTTAAAATATGAGTCTATGCCTTCCAGCACATCAGCACCATCTACTGCACCTTGCTAGAAGGGCAGTCTCAGTACAGACACCCGGAATGTCTATCCTAGATGTCTGCATTCCGCTTCCTTCGCCACCCACTCTACGCTGCCCGTGTTGGGATCCTTTCCTTAAGTGAGATTTGAACATCCGATTTAATGAAAAGAAAGGTCCCCTCTCCAGTCCCCTCTCCACTTTAATGACTAAGTCATGGGTGACTGACAGATCACCAACAGACCAGGCCAGCAGGAGCCATGTTTCCTGGTGCTGCAGGCACAGGTCACTGAGGTTGATACAATCCAAGACCCTGAACAACCTTCCGAAGGGAAATCGTGATGCCCTTTCGTTTCATTTCCAGTTGGAATTCAACTGAAGAGCCCCCTCATGGCGTCATTCGGCATCCCAGCTCTCTGACCCTCCCTCACAAAATGTTTCTTCTCTCCCTGTGATGGTGGGGGCTTTCTTCTGAGCCCTACGTGATGACCTTTTTGCTGGAAGGCGTCGAGTTCGCTCACGGTAACAACGATCCCACATCTTTCTCTCCATCATTTCCTTTCTGTAATTGCCTCTACTACATCCAGTACTTCTTTAGTCCTCTGCAGAGTTTTCCAATTCCTTCAAGTAGATCACTTCAAATTCCATTCAAGAAGTGAGAGGGGTGAAAACTGGAGGGATAACAATAATAATTTCACATATATAGTGTTTTTGTTTTCCCAAAGAGTATTTTCATTACTGATCTGTGAGCCTGGAAGAGACTGGTTGGCATTATTTACAGATGAGGAAACTGAGGCGTAGACAGGGTAAGCATTAATTTGCCCAAAGTCTCACAGCAGGCCAGTGGCAAAGCTGGGTCTAGAAGCAGTTTGCCTCAACTCCCAAGACCTGTACTCTTACCGCTAGGCTTCATTGCCTCCCTTTCATGAAAACTGCCTGCTTGAGTTAACCTGATAACTCAGGACAGAGCTTGAATTTAGGAAGCTATTGCCTCAGTTCTTTCCTGGACTGAAGGAGGATTGTAAACTCTGCCACATGACAGAGTGTGAATGCATTAGGTGTGCTCTCGGGACAAAACTCAGTCCTTTCTCTGCAAAAGTCAGAAGACAGTTATGAAGGACTCCTCCCATCCCCACATTGAATTCAATAAACCTCTCCTCCTGGAAAATGTTCACTGCAGCCTCTAAGCTCACATGTTTTAGCTCTTTTTCACCTGCATAGAAGACAATAGGGAATTTGGGACAAAAAAGATGGGAATATTAAGAACCCTCACCAATAACATGTTATTAAAATATATTGTCTGCTTCTTCCTACCTGAGCCTGTTTTACTTTCCAGATTAATGTTGTAAAAGCATGCTGTCATCAACAATAAGTTGGTATACAATATGTAGGTTAAAAAGAGAGAGTTTTGTTGCTAAGTAACCAATCTCCTCGAAAGAAATTAGCTCTGCAGTGCATTGCAGAATATTAACCTACAGAAGCAAAGACAAAAATCCATAGTTATGGATGTTGTAGAAATATCAAGGTTTAATCCTCATTCTAGGAAACATCCCTATTTGGATTTCATAAATCTCTGGTTTGAGCTGGAGGACTGGATGAATTTTCCTCTCATCTTGGGCCACACAGGTGGAAGCAATGTGACTTGGTGGATAGAGTATGGCCCTGGGAGTCGGAGGACCTGGGTTCTAATCCCAGCCTCGCCACTTGTCTGCTGTGTGACCTTGGTAAATCACTTAACTTCTTTGTGCCTCAGTGACCTCATCTGTAAAATGGGGATTAAGACTGTGAGCCCCATGTTAGACAGGGATTGCACCCAATCTGATTTCTTTGTATCTACTGCAATGCTTAGAACAGTGTTTGGCACATAGTAAGCACTAAACAAATACCATTAACTAAAAATAAGACAGGGTTGTTTGTTCCACACTGGAGTACCTTGGCATTCACTATAACATTTTAAACCCAGGTGTCCAGCAGCTATCATTGCCTGAGGGAAGCAGATTTGGAAAAGGCAGTGAGTGGAGAGATATGCCAAATAGCAAGCCAGTAAGAAAACTCTTTCATTATTAAAATATTAGGCATTTACTTTGGTCACAGACACCAGCCCAAATAACAGCCCAAGAATATTTCCTTTTCAGTTCCACTTCTTCTCTGGTCTCTTCTGCAGTCTCTTGATGCTTAAATATATGCTCTGTTCCAA
Source organism: Ornithorhynchus anatinus (assembly GCF_004115215.2). Lineage (NCBI taxonomy): Eukaryota > Metazoa > Chordata > Mammalia > Monotremata > Ornithorhynchidae > Ornithorhynchus > Ornithorhynchus anatinus. The sequence goes on from NC_041745.1 coordinate 34,262,884, forward strand.
AATTCTTTTCTACCTGTCCATCAACCCTCTATTCTACAGATCCATACGCTATGTTCATTCTTTTTCTCCTTTCTCCTAGATGAAAGCAGACTGTGCATTTGATCCTTCTCACTGCAGTAAAGGGAGAGGGAGTTTAATAGATTTAATAAAAACCTTTATTCTATGCTTCCCGGTACAGTTTTCCTCTTCACACAGCGCTTGGGGATGACAAACTTTTTGCCACCAAGCAAAGTAGCAAGGTCTTCCTTTTGTGATGGATGACACGTAGAGTACTTCGTGACTACAGTTAGGACTTCCTTTACATTGACATGGACACTTCTCAAAAGGAGTAGTTAACTGGCAACGCGTGTGATTTTCAGGTTACTGCAGCAAAAACAGTTTCCTTTGTCCATGGAAGGCGAATCCATTGCTCCCCTTTTTATGCATGGCTGTCCTCTGAGTTTGAAGATGATGCTATTCATGGTGACATTTTATCACTGTGGGTGGATGGGGTCACAAGACCAGTTGGTAACTTATAGTACCGTTCACCCTGTATTCATGTGGTGCCCTGTTATCTTTGTGAAACAATGCAGTCTAGTGGATAGCATACAGGCCTGGGTGACACAAGGACCTAGGTTCTAATCCTGGCTCCATCACTCATCTGCTGTGACACCTTGGGCAAATCACATAATTTCTCTGGACCTCAGTTACCTCACACTTGTCGGCTGTGTGACTGTGGGCAAGTCACTTAACTTCTCTGTGCCTCAGTTCCCTCATCTGTAAAATGGGGATTAAGACTGTGAGCCCCATGTGGGACAACCTGATTCCCCTATGTCTACCCCAGCGCTTAGAACAGTGCTCGGCACATAGTAAGCGCTTAACAAATACCAACATTATTATTATTATTAAAATGGGGATCAAGACTGTGAGCCCAGTGTGGAACATGGACTCTGTCTAATCTGATTACCTTGTATCTACCACAGTGCTTAGTACAGTGCCGGGCACTTAACAAATGCCATTAAAAGTAAATGCCTGGCACCATTAATATTTCTCCTCCTTGGTGTTGCTCTCTTCCCAAAGCCTCCGCTCCAAGATAGTCACCCCATTTCTTACTGCTGCATGCCCTGCTGTCTTCTATAGCTGTCTCCCATATTTATACTCTTACACCACATCATTTGATGCTTTCCTTCATTTTAGTTTTATAATGATGATGAGAGCAGATTAAAGGCTTTCTATGGGTTGAGCACTGTGCTGGGCACTGGGATAGATGCAAAATATTTGGATTTACCACAGACCCTGTCCCTGCTGGGGCACAGAGTCACAAAAGGGAGAACAGACATTTTACCCCCATTTTACAGAAGAGGGATCTGAGATACAGAGGAGAAAAGTGATTTGTCTGAGGTGATTCCTCAGACAATTGCCAGAGTCAGCACTGCAATCCAAGTCTCCTGACACCCAGTCACGTGTTCCTCTCATTAGACTACACTGCCTCATTGCAGGGTTTCTTCTGCTCACCCTGTTTAGATTTTTTCCCATTTCAGTTCACCAGAAAGCTGTTATTTGGTAATCCTGCTGTTGACTATTCTCCTCATTTGCTCTGCTCAGGAAAAGTGTGATGTGGCAAACACTGTTTCGATGCTGGTAATTGGAGTGCTCCCAGGGCTCCCCTTGTTTGTGAGCTTCACCACTTAATGCTAAGTATGGCACATATGTGGTGTCAGCGGGACAGTTCTGGACGTCTTGGTCTCCAGGCCAGAAAGAAGGTGGGACTCTGCATTGCCCTGGACACCTTTGGTTTGGTCAGAACACTCATAGACATATCCATAATCTATTTATATTAATATCTGTCTCCCCCTTCTAGACTGCAAAAACCTACTGTGGCCAGGGAACAAGTCTACCAACTCTGTGGTATTGCACTCTTCCAAGCACTTAGTACAGTGCCTTGCACACAGAAAGTACTCAATAAATATGATTGATTGTAATCTTGACACCATGTTGGCATCACACTCTGTCTTAGAATTCCCCAAAGGTTTTTAGTTCTTTCCAATTCTTGTTCCAATGAGAAACCCAAATAATAGGATTTAGTGACAGCATTTGACTCTGTGTCCCTGATGTTGGTCCTTAGTTCATTCATTCAAACATATTTATGGATACATAGTTGTGGATATGTTTTGGCAGGTGTGGAGTGATGCATCTTCATTCTAGTCCCTCAATCCATAAGTGTTTTGCTGATCCTGAGCATTTTCAAAACCTCATGCCTGTCTTCTTGTGTGTGTGTGCACTTCCTGAGACCATGATCAGCATATAGCAGCTCCCTTTGGAGTAATTCAAGGACACTTGATGATGCTCTTGGCCTGTTGAGTTGAACAGATTTCTTAGGGGATCAGAATCATATTCTGACACCAGTTTCCAACTACCTGAAGCATCCTTGTGCTTAGCTGTGAAGAATTGGTTGCATAGATTGGGAAGCAGCAGCATGGCTAGTGCACAGAGCACAGGCCTGGGAGTCAGAAGCCACTTGGTTTGTATGCTTTGTGACCTTGGGCAAGTCATTTAACTTCTCTGGCCCTCAGTTACCTTCTCTGCAAAATGGGCATTAAGACTGTGAGCCCCAGGTGAGAGAGGGCCTGGGTTCCACCCAATTTGCTTGCATCCACCACTGTGTTTAGTACAGTGCCTGGCAGATACTAAGCACTTATAGTCCAGAATGATGAGCAAATACCACAGTGATGGGGCTGGATCCAGTATCAACTCAGCTAAACATGTTTGGTGATAGGCTTAGGATTAGTGTCCCTTATGCAATCCCAGTGAGGATTCAGGTCACAGTAGGGAAGGAAAAACTTGATCTTCATTGCAGTCAGTTGCATGAGAAATAACGGGATCACCTTCAAAATCTCAGTGCAGTTTCCATATACTTTACAAAAGGCAAATAATAATAATGTGTTTGTTAAGCACTTTCTGTTTGCCAAGCGCTGTACTAAGTATACTCAGTACTGGGGAAGATAGACACTAATCAGGTCCCATGTGGGGTTCACAGTCTAAGTAGGAGGGCGACCAGGTATTTACTCCCAATTTTGCAGATGAGGGAACTGAGTAAAAGAGAAGTTAAGTGACTTGCCTAAGGTTATACAGCAAATAAGTGGTGAAGTCAGAATTAGAACCCAGGTCCTCTGATTCTCAGACTCTTGTTCTTTCCACTAGGCCTTGCTGCTTCTCATTTTTTTTAATAGTATTAAGCCCTTGGTATGTGCCAGGAACTGTACTAAGCACTGGGATAGGTACAAGTTAAGCAGTTAATCAGGTTGGATACAATCTGTGTCTCACATGGAACCCACGATCTTAATTCCTATTTGACAGTTGAGGTAACTGAAGGCCAGAGAAGGTAAGTGACTAGCCCAAGATCACACAGCCTACAAGTGCGGAATCAGTATTAGAACCCAGGTCTTTCTGAATCCCAGGTCCGTACTCTAGCCTTTAGGCAAGACTGCTTATCATGCTTCTCAACTACTGTTAGCGGTATTGACTACTACTGGAAAAATGCAATTGTTTAGGAAGGTTTACCCAGATCACTCAATATTATTTATCTGGCACTGTACTAAGTACTTGGAAGAATATAATAAACTAAGTACACCTGGTCCCTGCCATCAGGAAGTTGGCAGTTTAGTGGGGAAGGAAGACGTGAAAATAATGTATAGATAGGAGGAAGAAAAAGGAGGTATTTATTAGTTAGTGCTTCACTAATAGGGCATGTAAAGTAAGTACACTGTCATGGGAGTTTGGAAATACATAGATGTGTAAGGTGGGGCAGAGGTGCGAAGTGGCAGTTGTGGGGATAAAATCTGGGGACATTACAAATGAACTGTGAGAGGCCTCTTGGAAGAAATGAAATCTCAGAGGGTCTCAGAAGTTGGGGGTGGAAGGGGACTGGGATCTGTTGGATTTGGATGGGGGAGGACATTGCATAAAGCAATTCCACTGCTGCCAGAAAGGAACTGATTTTAGGAGGGAGTCGGGAGGAGGAGGAGGAACACTTAGTTAATTATTAGGTTTTCCTCTGGCTCTGAGAGCAAAGAAATGGCTCTTGCTCTTCCCTGAAAGTGTCTGTATGGGCTGCTGTCCTCCTAGGGACACGCTTGAAGTAGAAGGAAGAAGGAGATCAATGGGTTCCTTGATCTGCCACCCAGTCTCAACCGTTATTTAATCAGGCAGTTGAAATTCCACAGATCAAATCTTTCACATTGTATTCCTAGAGTCTTAAATTTAAATGCTCTATTTGTGATGACTGGCCGATTTATTGATTGTTACCAGGATGTGCCTTCCCCTTTTCGGTGGTGAAGATCCACAACTTTTCTTCTGTCTTTCTTTCATGAGCACCATGCCAGAAATACCAGGAATGTCAGAAATGCCACCTATTTATCATTACAAGAACGTTTTCACTCTAATTTTAACTCTCTCAAAAACATATTTGAGTTGAGAATTAATTGGCTGACTCACCTACCTAAGGATTCTATCACCTCCACCATCAGCCAAATGCACAAGTTGAACTGTGCAGCCACAGGTTTCAAGAATGAATGGCTTCTTTAAAATAACCTTTTTTATCTTTACACATGAAATGTGTTTACTCAAACAACAATTTTTCGTGTCATAAATGACAGCTCACTTTTCTTCTAACAACACCCAAGTTGTCAATCAGCTAATTAAATTGAAATGCTTTTCATTTTGCACCTGCATCAAATTGTGGGAATATTATTCACCCAATTATAAATCTTTTATTTTGGGTTACATGGACTAGTCATCTCTCTCAAAGATATGCATTCTTTTGAGATAACTGGCTGGGGGCAGGGGACATATGTACCAACTCTGTAACATTGAAGTTTCCCACGTGCTTAATGATAATAATAATCATGGTATTTGTTAAGCACTTACTATGTGTCAGGTACTGTTCTAAAGTGCTGGGGTGGATACAGGCAAATCAGGATGGATATAGTCCCTGCCCCACGTGGGGTTCACAGTTTCGAACCCCATTTTAAAGATGAGGTAACTGAGGCATAGAGAAGGGAAGTTACTTGCCCAAGGTCACAGAGTAGACAAGTGGCAGAGCTGGGATCAGAACCCATGACCTTCTGACTCCCCGGTCTGTGCTCTATCCACTTTGCCATGTGACTTCTCCGTGCTTAGTACAGTGAAGCATAAAGCATAAAGGAAGCACTCAATAAATACAATTAATGATTATAACAGTGACTGAAAGGCATGAATCTTCAACTCTGGGAGGACAGTCTACCTAATTCAGATACCCAGGGTTGGGTTTGGCTTCTTCATCTGAGTCTCAACAAATGTCACTTTATCTTCGGGAGTCATGGGGGAAAACTCTCATCCCCACTCCGCTAGGCTTAAGAATTTCCAAGATAGACTTGCTCCTGAATGTCAATGGCCTGCTCCTCCTGCAGGAGTGTAAACTCAGGGGCAACGATCACATTTCATAATTTGAAAATTAAAAAATGGTACTTTTTAAGCATTTTCTTAAAAGGATTGTACTAAGCTTTGGGGTAGATACCAGATAATCACAGTGGACACAGCCCCTGTCCCGCATGGGGTTTACAGTCTAAGGAATAGAAAGGAGGATTTAAATTTAATCTCCGTTTTACAGATGAGATGACAGGCACAGAGGAGTTAAGTGACTTGCCCAAGTTGACCCAGCAGACAAGGAACAGAGCTAGGATTAGAACCCAGGGCCCTCTGACTCTCATGCCCACACTCTTTCCACCAGGCCAGACTGCTTGTATTCTCCCAGATGTTTGATTCAGTGTTTTGCTCACAGTCCATGCTCATTACATACTTCTGATTGACTGATTGATTTTTCAGAGCAGTTTACTTCAGTCACTTTAATAATAGTGCGAACTCAAAATCCCCAATTCTGCATTTTCCTTTCATTTTTGTGCATCTAAAGAAAATTTCCCTTTTGACAGCCCTGAATTCTTCTCTCACTCCCATGAGCACTTCAGTTATCTCAGACTGTGTTCCCCCAAGACATGTCCCCCCCAAGCTCTTGATACAGTGCTCTGCACACAGTAAGTGTTCAATAAATACAATTGATTGATTGGTGTATCAAGGTGCAATCATTCCCACTAATAACTCCCTTCAAAATTTCTGAGGTCGGACAGGGAGTACAAGAGGTTTCTTCCAATTTCTTGCCTATCTGTTGCTTCTCTCCTCTCTGCACGAACTGCTGATACTTCGGTGCATGCAACTTCATGGTTAAGAGGGATAATATTCTCCAGCCTCAGGAATGCAGCCACCTTGAAAGGATACTTGTGAGTCTCATCATGTCTGTCCTCTTGGGCGTTCCAATTACCCAACCCCAACTCGGTCTTCTTTCTAGTGCTCACACCCTCAAAGTCAAGCGAGTTAGCTTCTGCCTTAATTTAATGTTTCCAATGAAGAGGAGGAAACGGAATACTGCAGATAACCCGCACAAATGAGAACAAGGGAGGGAGATTCACAGACCTAGGAATTCTAGCTTTTGTTAGCAGAGCATCCCAGTGCAGGAAACTGAGATGACAAGAGGGTTAAGCAGTCACACAAGTGGTTTCCCAAGCCCCTCAAGCTGCCTGCCTTAGCAACCTGATCTCTTTAGGTGAGAACTGTTTCCAGGTCAGTGACTCAAGTGATCTAATGGAATGTTATCACTGATTAGAAGTTTGACTGCTCACACATACACAGAGCTACCCTTCTGACTTGAACTGCTGCTCAAACTGTAGTTTATATTCCACAGAGGCACCGAAACTCATCTGAGAAAAATACTACTTTATTTGATGATGCTGGTATTTGTTAAGCACTTACTGTGTGTCAAGCACTGCTCTAAGCACTGGGATAGGTACAAGCCAATCAGGTTGGTTACAGTCCCTGTCTCACATAGGGCTCACAATTTTAATCCCCATTTTACAAGCACTTAGTTCAGTGCTCTGTTCAGAGTAAGCGCTCAGTAAATATGATTGAATGAATGAGGTAACTGAGGCACAGAGAAGTGAAGTGACTTGCCCAAGGTTATACAGCAGACAAGTGGAAGAACCAGGATAAGAACCTGGATCCTTCTGAATCATAGGCCTGTGCTCTATCCGCACCAACCCCACAGAATTTATGAACTTATCTTTAAATTGTATATTCTAAATTACTTATTTACTCACATTAATATCTGTGTCCTGCTCTAGACCATAAGCTCTTTATGGCAGGAACATTTCTGCTAAATCTGTTGTACTTCCCCAAGCATTCAGCACAGTGCTTTACACCTGGTAAGCACTCAAATACCAGTGATTGGATTTCATTAGGCCATCTGCCCCCAAAACTCTACTTTCTTCCAGAAGGAGATGTGGGTGTCCAAAAAATATGCCTGAAAGGAGGATTAAGTGTGTGGTCCAGATACAGGGGAAGTAGGAAATTTTCAGAGATTCTCTCAAGTCTGGCCCCTGCAAAATTACTTAACCTTTGCTATTGTACCTGAGTATATCCATCGGTAAAATGACTATAGCATTCTTGGTTTTTCATACATTCCACAATATGCGAGTGATTGTACATAGCAAGCATAAAGGCACAGTCCATGACCTCCAAAAGAATAATGATGCTTGCCAGCTCCTTCATAGGGATTCCTGGAGGATTAAAATAATATTTTCAATTGCCAATGAAATGTGCTCTGTAACTACCAGCCTTATTGCTGAAGAATGGAGACAGTCTATTAAATTCCAGGATGGGAAAGCAGAGGAAGTTCTAGGATTGTTTTCCTTAGTTAAAAGGTGAGATAGATAAACAGTTAGAAAGGCCCTATTCTGTCTAAAGAAGTTATGGGACAATTTTTTATAGAGGCAGGAGAATGAACTAGATGGACTCTAAAGGTCCTCTATAGCCCAACATGCTGTCAGGCAAATTACTTTCTTAGCAAAGGAGAGTGCCCATTCTGTAAACCATCAGAACATTTTGAGTGTGAAGATGCCCATGTAGCAAGATTTGGTTATTGGGAATTGCCCTGTTCAAGGTAGTCTGTATCTCTGATCAAATAAGCCGAGGGGTTATGGATGAAGAGTAATCCTCTTACAGACTAAATGAGGCACAGTTTTACATTACCAGGCCTAGTAGGGAACTGTTGGGGAAGATTATGGGGAGCCTTCCATAATCTCCAAGAAAGCTGTCCCCTAAGGTACCCTCAATCCAGTGAGAAGTGAGTCTATTTCCAATTCCTCCAAGGAATAAAATCTTACAAACTCTCTTGGAAACCCATCCTAACTCTCCCCCACAGGAAATTATCCATGATATTTATTGAGCACATACAGTGTGGACAGCACAGAACCACGTCCTTGGCAAAGTACAATATCTCCTGTAATCTCCCACTGAAAGCCATTTGTCTTTCTGGTATATTAGCAGCACTCAAAGATCAGATATCGGATTTCATAATTGGATGATAATGATGATGACTAGACCTAAAGGCCTAGGGTCTCTCTATTCCATTTCCTCAATGTCCAACAGTCGACAATCAGTCCAGCCTTATATTGGCCGACTTGTTCAACACAACCAGACCACAGAACAGGAAGATAAGGTTGCCTGTTCATCAAGAATTTACTGTAATGGCAGGTAGGTCCCCTCTTCCTTCGGCATAAAGAAGCTCCATTTTTTTACTCAGTCTGACTCCTTCTGAATCTAGCCAGGCTTTCTACAGAGACATAAAACAGAGGCGAGAAATGAGCATATCACCATGAAATGTTCCTCCTTATGGATAGCTTACAAACTGAGAGGAGCTATTTGAAAATGAATGGTTTCTACTTGGGAAGTCAAAGGAGTTTAACTGCAGTGAGAAAGGGGTTTCTCAAATGTAATTTACTTAAGAAATGGAAAAGATCTGTGCAGTTCTGCCAGGGAAGAAACAATTACCTAGAACCAGTGAAGCAGCTGTAATTCTTAATTACATTGTAGATTTTTTTTCCCATGTTGTTCGGTTTAGGCCCATTAAAGCTCATTTAGTTATAGTCTCAACTTTCATTTCTCTCACAGATTCAGTTTGTACCCATTAATTTTACCTGTCATGGAAGGAATGCAACTATTAATGCCTGACAAGACCTTGGTAGAAAACTACTACCATACAGAGGTCGCCATAATGGAGGAGCTATAACATGTTCAGCAGACTTAACCACTGAGACCACCAAAATTATGAACTCAGAACATCTCAACTGAAGACAGGTTTTGCTTACTGCTGTTGATTTCGGCGGCAAGAGAATGCCAGGTAGTGGATGCATAATGACTAAAGAATGAACCATCCAATGTGATTTTTATTCTCATCCAAAGAAAACACTGAAAGTTGAGTGATGATGAGAGATCAATTAACACTAATAATTGGAATAATTTTGGCATTTATTAAGCACTCACTCTGTGATAGAAACAGGCACTAATACTAAGCACTGGAGTGGATACAAGCAAATCAAGTTGAACACAGTCCTTGGTCTACATGGGGTTCACAGTCTTAATCTCCATTTTAATCCCTCTAGACTATAAGCCCATCTAGGGCAGGGAATGTGCCTATTATATTGTGATACAGTATTCTCCCAAGTGTTTAGTACAGTGCTCTGCATACACTATGTGCTTAAATATGACTGATTTTACACATGAGGGAAAAGGGGCACAAAAAAGGGAAGTGACCTCTCCAAGGTCACACAGCTGAGAAGTGGCAGTACCAGGATTAGAACCCAAATACCTCTGATTCCCAGGCCTGTGTTCTATCCACTAGGCCTTATTGCTTCCTCCAAGCAGAACACTGGACTAAGTGCTTAGAAGAGTATAATAGAGTAGGTAGGCACAATCCCTGCCTTCAATGAGTTTACAGTCTAGCAAGAAATGTACAGCTCACTCATAGTATTTTAATCAAATACATGGCATTGTGCAGAAAATATTAGAGAGGGAAATATTACTTTAAATATTAACTAGGATAGACATGAAAGGGATCATATAGGCAAGCCGTGGCAGAATGAGGTTCAGACCAATAGATGCTTCTGGTTTGGAAAGGAAACCATGGCTTAGGTTGGCCAAATAGCTATAATTTTGGCCACCCAGTTTGTAAAATAAAATTGGTTCTTTGAGCCAACAGGCACCAACTAGAGGAATGCCTGTCTGTAGGGGGATGAATCGACCGTGTCAATTGTGCAGCTATTAAACCTCTGTATCACTGAAATAGAATGTGGGTGTTAATTAGGCTGAGATGGGAGATTCAATAGAATGTGTAGGTTCATTAGAGAAGGAGAGGATGAGGTAGAGGAAAAGCAGCACGGGGGGGAGGGTGTTTAGGAGCAGGCTGATTATTCTTCCTTCCCCCATGAGCTGGGGAAAGGGGGATAAAGTGAGCCCCACCCCCTTTAAGAGAGAGCAGCAGGGGAGAGAGCGCCATGCCCTTGATATGTCCCAAGTCCTTGATCCTGTTCACTGCACCAAGTGAAGATGCAGTAAATACTGTTATTAGTACTTCCAGTCAATAGACTGTGAATGTTAATTTGATCATTAGCGCTATCAACTGTATTTGATATTCACTTGGTATTCACTCCACCTTCAATTCCACAGCACTTAGATACACATTCATAATTTATTTCTATTACAGTTTGTCTCTACCTCTAGACTGTAAACTCACTGTGGGCAGGGAATGTGTCTACCAACTCTGTTACATTGTACAGTGCTTAGTACAGTGCTCTGTACACAGTAAGTGCTCAATAAAAACTACTGATGATTGATTCAGCACCAGCCAAGTTCAGACCACTGTACTAGGTTCTTAGGAGTATACAATAAGAGAAGATTTGGTTCTCTTCCTGAGGAGGTTACAATCTAATATAGGAGATCGTATACCTTCAGTGGGAATAAGGGAACCTAAATAAGACCCAAAATATCAGAAGGAAAAGGAATTCTTCCAGCACCAAAATGTTTTACTTTTCCTTCTTAAAAGGAGAGAAGGTACAAGAGAGACCTATTTGATAAAAATGAAAAGCTTTGAATTAAAAAAAAAACCACACTCTCAAGTCCTTCATGGCCCTCAAAGAAAAATGAGAAAGAAAGAAAGGGGGATGGGGGAGAAGGGAGAGGGAGCGAGCATACTACATGTACATTAGAAGTTAAGATAGCAGCTATCTTGGCTCTTGTTATGAAAATATCTGTTTCTATATCCCTTCTCCAGTTTCACTTTGTGATTCATAATTGTGTTTAACTTCAACATTATCAGGTCTTTCCCTTTAGTCAGGAGAAAGGTTCTCTCTTTTGGGGAGGAATATATTTTTGCAGGATATATACTGAAAAGCCACCCTAGCTATTAGACTGCATGTGTTAATTAGATATAGGTGTGCTACCCAATAGACCGTATGGATTCATCAGAGATAAGCTACTTTCTAACATGTTAATTTGTACGATAGAGGACCCTTATTGGGTCCCATATTATCCCATCTGCTGTATCAGATTAGAGAAGATTTAGAGAAGCGGTATGGCTTAGTGGACAGAGCACAGGCCTGGGAGTCAGAAGGTCATGGGTTCTAATTCTGACTCTCCACCATTTGTCACTGTGTGATGTTGGTCAAGATACTTCACTTCTCTGAGCCTCGATTACCTCATTGGTAAAATGGGGATTGAGACTGGGAGCCCCACATGGGACAGGGACTGTGTCCAAACTGATTTGCTTGTATCCACTCCAGCACTTAGAACAGTATCTGGCACTTAGAAAATGCTTGATAAATACCATAATTATTATTATTATCAGCCTCCTCGCTGACTTGCCTACTTCCAGTCTCTCCCCGTTCCAATCCACACTTTACTCTGATGCCCAGATCATTTTTCTAGAAACTTGTTCTATGCACATTTCCTCGTTCATTAAAAAATCTCCTCTTTCTCCACATCATCTCCCATTCATCTCCACATCAATCAGAAACTCCTGACCATTGACTTTAAGGCACTCAATCAATTCTCCCCCTCTTGGCTAACCTCTCTCCTCTCCCACTATAACCCAGTCCACACACTCCACTCCTATAACACTACCTTATTAACTGTGCCTTGATCTCATTATTGACCCCTCTTGCTTACATCATCCCTCTTACCTAGAACTCCCTCCTCCTTCATATCCAAAAGATTACCATCTTCCCCATCTTTAAAACCCTACAAAACAGCAAGGTCAGGACCTTCTGCTATCTACATCCTGACCCCCTTAGCTTCACTGCCTCTCTAAAATAACATGGAAGGCTACGTGAACCTAAAGGAGGATGTGGTGAGGACTGGGAGTGAAGCGGGGGTGGGATGGGGAGGAAGGTGCCCCCCTAAGACTGCTGGGATTTGTAGTAGCCTGAGTAGAGTCTGTGGAGGATGGTGGAGCAGAGTCTGCAGAGTGTGAGAAAGAATGAAGATAGAGGGAGAAGTACAAGGAGAAGAAACTGTAGGTGGAGAGAATGGAAGGGTGGAGTGAAACAGGTAAGAGTAGAGCAGAGGGGAAGTGAAATGTGGTGAGGAATTTGAAGAATTACAGCAAGGGACACCACGTTTTTAGGTTAAGCAAATTGCGTAGGTTTCTTGGGTACGGAAATGGAGAGAATATCAAATCTGTTTATTCCTTAATACCTGAAACATGGGTGAGTGCTGGGGGAATTCCCCATGCTCATGAGAAGGGAGCCACCGCTCACAGAGGAAGGCTTGTTATTCCTTGATCAATTAGACTAAGATGAAGTAAGAGATGAGGTACCAGCTTATGGAGGTGGGAATACAAGTGAGGAACTCTAAGGCAAATAAGGCTTTTCACATTCATCTCTGTCCTTTTTCCATATGAATGGCAAGATGGCCAGGGAAAATCATTTCTTGGTTTGCAGAGACGCACAGCAGATGAATCCCCTGGGAGCTATCACAAAAATTGTCAAGGAAAATGTATCACTGTTAATGAACCTCTGGATTGCCATATGCACAGGAAACAGCACTAGCTTGTTCTCTAATTTTTCTTTCCAAATCTCTTGTGCAATAACTAGCTGAGACAAATAATGCCACAGAATATAGTCAAGATTGGTGTGTTCTTTGGAGAACATGTGGAGAGCACTATTAGTAGAAGCATTTGAGCACCTGGCTTGGTGTATTGTACTATACTAAGTATTTTTACTAAGTTTTATACCCAAGAGTTTCACTGACGCCCACACCAGTACCAAGATGCTGGTCCACGAGAAGCAGTTTGGTCTAGTGGAAAGAACTCGGACCTGTGGGTCAGAGGGTTCTAATCCCAGCTATGCCACATGTCCACTGTGTGACCCAGGGCAAATTACTTAACTTCTCTGCAAAACTCATCACCAAATAAAGGAATCATAAATGGTTTTGTAGATTTTCTTTGGGAAACTGAGGCCAAAGAAATTGTTTTGTAACCTCTAGCCAAGTATGTATTTTAGTGATCTATTAATTTTTCCCTTCTGCCATCTCCCAATTGCCATTTTATATGTATCCAAGTACCAAGCAAAAAAAAAAATGTATTGATCCAACTATATGAAATCAGAACAAATGGGATCTAAAAAATTAGTGTCATCTTCAAAAACCTGTAGTTATCTTCTTGTGATCACACAAGATATTGAGAATAGTGGTACAGGTTAAATGTCTGGGTGTCTCATTTGACCCACTGCAAAGTTTTATGAGGATCATCCAAGAGAATATAAAGAAATATCAGTGTGGATAACATTCATTTCAGGTCCAAAGAAATGCTATTGAATTAGTTTAAGCACACTGTATCTCATTGGAAATCCATTTGAAATACACAATGACTCATCAGTTTGAACACCCTCTCATATAGAGATGGAGATCTGGTGGCTGGTTGGTGGTTATTCCGTCATTTTTGTTCTCATAAATTAATTTTGTCTTGTCACCTGGGAAAATCTGGTCATTTTCATATGATCACAAAAGCATCTTTGGAGCAAAATTAAGACTCAACTAAGGAGGTTATAGCTAGTTATGTACACATTAAGTGGTGAGTGTTTTCAGATATTTTTAGTTAGAGTACAATACAAGAAAAATTCTCTCAACTAATAAGTTGTGATGTAGAAATTAAATTACTGGTGCTTGTGGAATAGTTATTTAGAAGCTTTGTAGTTATTTTTATAGCTATGTCTGGCCAGCATGTTCTACTTAGGCATACTTGTGCATTTACGTTTCAATTATTCTATTCTATTAACAATTTTGTTGGCTATAAGCCATGCATAACACGACAGAACTCTACAATCCACCCACAGCCTTAGCGAAAGAGCAATAACTTTGCTAATACCTTATTAAATTAAGAACTGATCTCCTTGAGGTCTGCCCTCACCAGACACAAAGGCTATTTGAAAGCTAGAGGCTAACGTTGCTCAAAGACTCTAGACAATAAGAATTTGTTCAGCATTATTGGAACTTGAAAATCAACTTCATTTTAATAAGCCTAAGCACTTTTTATAGTGTTCTAAGAAACTTAATGAGGAACAAACAGGTCTGTTCTTTGCACTCATTTTTCAGAAGCTGGTATGCTAGAGACAAGTGAGGACTAGAGGGAGAAGTATTTGTAAGCTGCTGATCTGTCCTTCATGTTTGAACAAGTGACTTTCTTATAGCTAATCCCGATTTGATAATTCAAAGAAGACCCAGCATGCTGGGAATTAATTGGGGAAGATTTCTTTAATAACAATAACAACAATAATGATGGTATTTGTTAAGTGCTTACTATGTGCAAAGCACTGTTATAAGTGCTGGGGAGGATACAAGGTGATCAGGTTGTCCCATGTGGGGCTCAAAGTTTTAATCCCCATTTTACAGATGAGGTAACTGAGGCACAGAGAGGTTAAGTGACTTGCCCAAAATCACACAGCTGATAAGTGGCAGAGCCGGGACTAGAACCCATGACCTCTGACTCCCAAGCCTGTGCTCTTTCCACTGAGCCACGCTACTTCAAGGAGAGGCAATTTTTAAAATTGGAGAAAGCAATGGACTGGTGGATTTGGTTTTGGGAGAAAGTTCTCAGCAGGAGCAACAGTGTTTGGGAAAACATGGTGGTGAAAGAATCAATGGTATGAACTGAGCATTTACAATGTGCGGAGCACCGTACTAAGTAATGATGGCACTTGTTAAGTGCTTACTATGTGTGAATCACTGTTCTAAGTGCTGGGGGGATACAAGGTGATCAGGTTGTCCCATGTGGGGTTCACAGTCTTAATCCCCATTTTACAGATAAGGTAACTGAGGCAACCGAGAAGTTAAGTGACTTGCCCAGAGTCACACAACTGACAGGTGGCCGAGCCAGAATTAGAACTCATGACCTCTGACTCCCAAGCCTGTGCTCTTTCCACTGAGCCACGAGTACAATATCAAAGTTGGGAGGCATATTCCTTGCCCACAAAAAGTTTCAAGAGTAAGGAAAGATTAGAAGATAAATTCGAGGGTAGTGAAGAGTGCGGGGGGACGTAGAGCAGATGAGAATTTAAGTCTGCCTCCCCATCTAGAGTGTAAGCTCTCTTGGGGCAGGGAACATGTCTGTCAACTCTGTTGTATTGTACTCTCCCAAGTGTTTAGTACAGTACTCGGTACCTAGTAAGTGTTCAGTAAATACCAATGATGATGATGAGAGGAGGAGGAGGAAACAGAGCTGGTTGAGAACTTGAAGCCATTGGGAAAGAAATGCCTACTTGATAAGAGGGAAAATAAATAATCTTTGGAGACTTTTATAAAGAGGCAAAAGAAAACAACTCTATTGTTCTCTGCCTAACATTTAATGTGATGCTCTGCACAGAGTAACAATGATTAACTGATGGGCAAACAATGTGCCAAACAATGTTGTTCCAAGGGTGATCTGGCCAAGGTCACAAAGACTGAAGGTGGGGAGAGCCTGGAGGCTGGGAGGTCAGTGATAAGGTGGACACAGTAATCCAGAGCAGAGTGCAGAGCACTGTATAAGCACTTGGGAGAGTACAACACAACAATATAACAGAAACATTCCCTGCCCATAGTGAGCTTACAGTGTAGAGGGAGAGACTGGCATTAATGTAAATAAATTACAGATATGTACGTATATAAATTCTGAGGGGTGGGGCGGGGGGATGAATAAAAGGACCAAGGCAGGGTGATGTAGAAGGAAGTGGGAGAAGAGGAAATTAGGGCTTAGTCAGACAGGCCTCTTGGAGGAGATGTGCTTTCAATAAGGCTTTGAATGGGGGAGAGTAACTGGCGTTCCAGGCCAGAGGCAGGACATGGCCAAGAGGTGGGCAGCGAGAGAGATGAGCTTGAGATACAGTGAGTAAGTTGGCATTAGAGGAGTGAAGTGTGTGGGTTGGGTTGTAGTAGGAGAGCAGTAAGGTGAGGTAGGAGGGGACAAGGTGATTGAGTGCTTTAAAGCCGATGGTAAGGAGTTTCTGTTTGATACAGAGGTGGATGGGCAACCACTGGAGTTTCTTGAGGAATGAGGAAATATGGACCAAACATTTTTACAGAAAAATGATCCAGAAAGCAGAGTGAGGAGAGACAGGAGGTAGCGAGGTCAGCAAGGAGGCTGATAGGGAGGGAAGAGACAGCATAAGTAGTTGGTAGCCATTTGGATGTAGAGAAAAGGGTGGCTTTTAGGGATGTTGTGAAGGTTAAACCAACAGGTTTTAGTGATAGACTGAATATGTGGTTGGATTGAGAGAAATGAGTCAAGGATATTGCCAAGGTTACGGGCCTGTGAGACAGGAAGGATGGTGGTGCTGTCTACAGTGATGGGAATATCAGGGGAAAGGCAGGGTTTGGGTAGGAGGATAAGGAGTTCTGTTTGTGACATGTTAAGTTTGAGGCAGAACATCCAAGTAGAAATGACTTGAAGAATCTGCAGAAAGGGAGAGAGATCAGAGCTGGAGATGTAGATTTGGGAATCATCTGCAAAGACCTGGTAGTTGAAGCTGTGAGAGGTAATGAGTTCTCCAAGGGAGTGGGTGTAGATGGAGAATAGAAGGGACCCAGAACTGAACCTTGAGGAACATACCTACGGTTATTCATTCATTCATTCATTCAATAAAGAGTGGGAGGCAGAGGAGGACTCTGCAAAAGAGACTGAAAATGAGTGGTCAGAGAGAAAGAACCAGGAAAGGATAGTGTCAGTGAAGCCGAGGTTGGGTAATGTTTCCAGGACAAGGGGATGGTTAACAGTGTCAGAGGTAGCTGAGAAGTTGAGGAGGATGAGGATGGAGTAGAGGCTGCTGGATTTGGCAAGGAGGAGATAATTTGTGACCTTTGGGTGGTCGGTTACTTTGGAGTGAGGAGGACAGAAGCCAGATTGAAGGGGGTCAAGGAGAGAATTGGAGGAGAGAAACTTGAGACAGCAGGGGTAGACATCTCACTCAAAGAGTTTGGAGAGGAATGGTAGGAAGGAGATAGGGCAATATGTAGAGGGAACTGTGGGGTCAAGTGAGGGCTTTTTAAGGATGGGGAGACATGGGCAGTTTTGAAGCAGTGGGCAGGAAGATATTGGAGAGCAAACAGCTGAAGATGGCAGTCAGGGTGGGAAGAAGGCAGGGGGAAGTGCTTTGATAAGGTGTGAAGATTTGGGGTTGGATGCACAGGTAGAGGGGGTAGATTTTGAGAGAAGGCAGGAGATCGCCTCTTGAGATACTGCTGGTTAAGATGGGAGAGTTAAAGGAGGGGCAGGAGGAGGGCGGGGGCTGGGAAGGGGCAGGGGAGATTTTAGGGAGATCACACCTGAAAGTTTGATTTTCCTATTAAAATAGGTGGCCAGGTCACTAGGGGCAAGAGATGTGGGAGATGCGGGGACAAGGGGTTTGAGGTGGGAGTAAAGAAATTAGAGAAGCAGTGTGGCTTATTGGAAAGAGCACGGGCTTGAAAGTCAGAGGATGTGGGTTTTAATCCTGGTTCCACTACTTGTCTGCTGTGTGACCTTGAGCAAGCCACTTCCATTCTCTGTGCTTCAGTTACCTCAACTGTAAAATGGGGATAAAGACTGTGAGCCCCATGTGGGACAACCTGATTATCTTGTATTTACCCCAGCGCTTATAACAGTGCTTTGCACATAGTAAGTGTTTTAACAAAAACCATAATTATTATTATAATCCTGGAACAACTAGTCAGGACAATGGACACAGGTGTCAATAAGGATGGAGAAATAAATTTGCCAGGCAGAAGAGAAGGCAGAGTTAAAGCACTGAAGGATAAACTTGAAGTGGACAAGGTCGGCCTGATACCTGGATTTCCTCTGGCAGTACTCTGCGGCTCTTGAACAAAAATGAATATTATGGATAAAACCAGCAGGATTTAGTGAAAGGTTAAATATGAAAGTTAAAAGACCATGAGGAGTTGATGATGAAGCCTTCAGACACTTCTAAAGTCCTCATTTATGTTAAGTGAATACATTAATGCATTAGGTGAATTTTGTTTAAATTTTGTTCCTCTAGGATGGCTTCAGATTCTAAGTCGAATGTATGCTTGTATGAACCATACCTCACAAGGATCTCTAGAAAGAGTTTGAAAGTTGCCTTAGTTCTTGCAGACATTTTCCTGATGTTAAGCTTCTTGTTGCTCTTTGCTGCATTTGCTGTTTTCCCAGATTTATTCAATGTAAATTGATGGGGAGAGTTCATATGCAATATTGTAAAATGCCCATTCCCGTGTCTGGACTGCTGGCCAAGCAATTCTTTTCCATTCGACATCAGCAGGATAATGTGATTTTTTTTTTATGAATTTCCATTTTTATGAGTTTTCCTTCGCAATCTGGCCCAGAAAATAAGACGCTAGGAGGCTGCAAAAGTCCTAATCACTGGAAGCCGTTGGGCTTGATCAAAGGTGTAAATGACACAACTCAGGTACCAGTATTACCAGGATGCTTTCCTCAAAACACTAGAGGGTGAAAGAATTTGTTGATCAAGGTAGGCAGAAAAGAGAGTGTTTTCAAATAATTGGTTCATGTCAGAACTCGAACAAGCAATAAGTTGGCCAAAAGTAGCTTCCTTCACAGGTGTTCACCCACCAAAACAGCTGGAGTGGAAAGACCTGAAATCGACAATACCTGTTCTCCCTGTTAATGTTAGGGCTCGGGTAGGGTTAGTCCACTCTGATTATATTGCATTTAAATTACCATTTAGCAAGTGTTGGCACAAAGCAAGCACTCAATAGCCAATTTTTAATAGTATTTCTGCAAACACCTACTGGGTGCAAATCACTGTAGTAAGCATTTGGGAAAATACCAAGGAGTTAATAATCATGATCTCTGTTCTCAAAGAGTTTAATCTTTTTAATTCACCTACCACCTATTTTGGTAGGTTGTAGCATACTTTTCTCCTATTTCCTTAGTCACTTCACCTGATTCTTAGTGTGTTAAGTGGAGGCTATCAGGAACAAATGGATTCTAGACTATGTTCCCAAATCGCTTCCCTTTTTTCACTTCATCCTGAAACCACTGAGGCTTCAGCACTTTCTTGGTCTCTTTATGTTTCGCTTTCAGATGCCTTCCACGCCCCACCTCTGTGGACCTAACCTTCTTTTGCATTCATTTCCACTGCCCACTGCTGGAGGCTAATTGTAGTCTGCACGTGCTTGGAAATAACCTCCAAAGGCAGGACTTTCCCAGAGGATCAGATGCATTGTGTTGGGCATCTATTCTGAGAAGTTAGCTGTTTTGTTAGAAATAACTTCTGCTTCCTTGCTGTTTTTGTCTTTAATACCTACTCCATGCAGTTGGGATTGAACTGGCTTGAATAAAAATCCTGAGGAATCGTTCTTCTAGAATGAATCCTTGAGAGATGGAAGGGAGGAGTGAGGAGAGTGGAGGTTACTCGATTTCCAACAGTCACACTCCTCACTGGCTCTGGTCCTAATGGCACTTGGAAGCTCTATCCCTGAATGATCCAGACCAATGATGTGGGCTGGATCAGCTCACCCAAGCACTGACCAACAGAGATGATATAGAATCTCAGCGAGCCGGCTGCTCATCCCAAATGAGGATGGAGCTGCAAAAAAGTGTAATAGAGAAGCAGTATGGCTTAGTTGATAGAGTATGGGTCTAGGAGTCAGGAGGACCTGGGTTCTAATACTGGCTCCAGCACTCATCTGCTGTGTGACCTTGGGGAAGTCACTTCTCTCGGACTCAATTATCTCAGATGTAAAATGGGGATTAACACTGTGAGCCCAATGTGGGACAGGGACTATGTCCAACCTGATTTACTTGTACCTACCCCAGTGCTTAGAACAGAGCTTGGCACATAGTAAGCACTTAACAAGTACCAAAATAATAATAGTAGTTATTATTATGAATAATAATGACCATTTGTTCCTTTCTGACAGATTTGTCCTTATGGTTGGAAAATAAGATACCTTTAAGCAGAATTTCCAGCAATGAGATATGCACATCTACAATGGGGAAGAGACATCAGCCGACCGGCCAACTTGGCCAGTAGTCATCTGGAGCAGAATGGCTCTCCATGAGCACAGACGTCAATCATCCAGTGAGTCAGGGAGACAGGCTCAAAAACAGCCCCAGGAGACCCAGGCAGTAACTTCTACCACACACCAACATATGGTGCTTCTGAGTTTTCAGATGGTGGAAAGGCACCACACCAACAAAGGACATGATGCCCATCAGGGAAAATATTTGCAAACAGGGACTACTTCTTGCGCTCTGGAGAGTCAAAGAGTCATCATTAGGCACACAGCTCCACTGGAATGTCAAAGAGGGATAATTGAGAAAACCTGTTTAAAGCAATTTGTTCCATGAACTTCAGGATAGAATTAGTTGGGGCTGAGGCACTAGCATCATTAAAGGAGCAGATGTCAGAGATTGTGTTGTGCTGTGTCAGTGATTTGGGTTGAAAATAGATTGACTAGTGGAGATTTTAGAAAACATAATGCTCTCCTTTGCAAGTGGATTTTTTCCAGAGGTATAATTTGAGTAAAAGGGAAATCATAAAATTCCTCAAGGTTCAGGGGAAAAGGGATATTATAATTGGTTTCTGCTTCTTTCTCTTCATCACAACATTTTGTATTTCCTTCTCAAAAACCCAGAATAGCATTCCCTGGAGAGCTCACTATATATAGTAAACTGCCTGGTGGAAATCACTACATTTAAGGTGAAGACAAAAATCAAATTTTTCTCTTTGACTTTCAGGATTGGTGGAAATTTCCTAAATATTGCCCAGCTTTGAAGCGAGAACATTTTCAGTGGGTCTACATTTAGAAGGCTTTTGCGTTCTGGAGGCAATATTTTTACCTGGTGCAAGAAGTCCAGAGAAAATTAAATAATCCTTAACAGAGCTGCCATTTGCTAATTTGCCTACATAGCCACATCTGTCAGAGGTCAGGACTCTGATCTGGTTATACTTTTGAGCAATTACCTGAGTCATGTTTCACTAGCCCTCAGAAAAATAATTTCCCAATGAGAAACAAATAAAGTCCTTATATATGCTATTTTCTTCTGGATGAACAAATACTCATCCTCCTGGGACTCATTCTCAGATAAAGAGAATTAATTTCATAATTATAGGAAATTCTCCAGCTTTTCTTTTTCTTCACATGCATATTGGGTGAGTAGGGGCGGGCAAGGGAGCTTTTCAGTTCAAACCTAGAGGAGCTGAACTGCCAGAAATCGAATCTTTAGCTACCAGATCAGCGGAGCTCTAACTATTGCTCTCTCTCACATGCACTGTGAAGATACTTCATCACTGAAGGATCCCCAGTCCAAAGGGTTTATGGCACTTTATTAGAATGATGAGGGGATTCCATATTTAAAAAACAAGCATCAAAAAGTATCTATTCCAAGTGACCTGAAGGTAAAGGAAATTGCATCCTTACCGTTGAGCACTCGGTAAATCACCACTCAAATAGTGAGGCCATAAATGGAGTCTGTCAGCATGGGTTTCCAGGGGGAGGGAGGAGAGTAAATATTCCTTCAAAATGAGCATGAATCTGAGGTGCACACAGATGGGAAATGAGGGTGGGAGCGCAGCCAAACCTTTTCTTTCCACCCGAATCGCTAACACTGTTCAGTGGGAAGGCGGAGAATGGAAATGAGAAAACGAGATGTAACCCAACACTGACTGGGGCCGTTGGAGCATTGTGAGAGGATAGATAAGCCAGGGAGGATACAAGGATCCTGGCAGAAGAAATCCCCACTGGGCTCGAGCTTCTGCCAAATTCTGTTTAAAATGTAGAGTGCGGCCGAAATTCACTTTCCAAGAGTCAAATTGTTCTAGGGTGGTGGTAGAAATAATTCTCTCAGTGACAGTTTGAGCTAGACAGCTATTAAGTAAAAATTTGATATTATCAGGCATTAGTCACTACCGTCTGGGTCAAGGTATCATTTTGTAGAGCCATCAGAGATTTTGTAGCAATGCCCTTCTTTTTCCATTCATTCATTCATTCAATAGTATTTATTGAGCGCTTACTATGTGCAGAGCACTGTACTAAGCGCTTGGGATGAACAAGTCGGCAACAGATAGAGACAGTCCCTGCCATTTGACGGGCTTACAGTCTAATCGGGGGAGACGGACAGACAAGAACAATGGCACTAAACAGCATCAAGGGGAAGAACATCTCGTAAAAACAATGGCAACTAAATAGAATCAAGGCGATGTACAATTCATTAACAAAATAAATAGGGTAACGAAAATATATACAGTTGAGCGGACAAGTACAGTGCTGTGGGGATGGGAAGGGAGAGGTGGAGGAGCAGAGGGAAAAGGGGAAAATGAGGCTTTAGCTGCGGAGAGGTAAAGGGGGGATGGCAGAGGGAGTAGAGGGGGAAGAGGAGCTCAGTCTGGGAACGCCTCTTGGAGGAGGTGATTTTTAAGTAAGGTTTTGAAGAGGGAAAGAGAATCGGTTTGGCGGAGGTGAGGAGGGAGGGCGTTCCGGGACCGCGGGAGGACGTGACCCAGGGGTCGACGGTGGGATAGGCGAGACCGAGGGACGGTGAGGAGGTGGGCGGCAGAGGAGCGGAGCGTGCGGGGTGGGCGGTAGAAAGCGAGAAGGGAGGAGAGGTAGGAAGGGGCAAGGTGATGGAGAGCCTCGAAGCCTAGAGTGAGGAGTTTTTGTTTGGAGCGGAGGTTGATAAGCAACCACTGGAGTTGTTTAAGAAGGGGAGTGACATGCCCAGATCGTTTCTGCAGGAAGATGAGCCGGGCAGCGGAGTGAAGAATAGACCAGAGCGGGGCGAGAGAGGAGGAAGGGAGGTCAGAGAGAAGGCTGACACAGTAGTCTAGCCGGGATATAACGAGAGCCCGTAATAGTAAGGTAGCCGTTTGGGTGGAGAGGAAAGGGCCCACCTTTCTCTGAGGATTTCTTTGTGATGTGCCTGTAATAATGTCAATCAGTGGCATTTACTGAGTCCTTACTCTTTGCGGAATATGGTACTAATTGCTCGGGAGAGTACAACTCTAGAAGAGTTGGTAAATATGATCTCTGCCTACAAGGAGCTTGCAGTCTGCAGGAGGAGACAGACATCAAATAAACTACAGATAGAGAAAATAGCTTATATAATAATAATATATTGAAATAATATAGTGTTCTAGTAGGCCTTAGTATTTTCACATCATTTATCTCATGTTATCCTCCTAACTAACCCTTGGCAAAATTTGTCCTCCCCATTGGACAGTTGTTAAAACTGAGACCCAGAGGGATTTAATGACATGAACAAGGTTACAGTTCAAGGCAAAGCTGGGACTAGAACTCTATGGTTGGGGATCACTGCAGGGGGGAATTAAAAGCTTGCCTTTTTCTATTGCAAATTGGAATTGACAGCAACAAGAGCACTTCCAAAGAAGAGAACTATATGGGATGGAACATATCTACTAACTGCTGTATTGGACTCCCCCAAGCACTCAATAAATATGGTTGATTGATTGAAGGCACCAGTGAAATGATTCACCAGGATACCTGAACTGCAGACCACATGCATTTGTATGGGCAAATAATGATGCATAGAAATTTGCTGGGTTTTGCTAGGTGTTTGCTTATCAGGTAAACAGCATTCTATTTGATTAATACATTCAAATATGCATTCCAGCAAGATAAGTCTACCTGTTTCCCTCATGGATATGCAGATCAAATGTACCAACTTTCTCAAAAACAAGCTTTTCATTATTCCATCAAAGATATATTCCATATAAGATATTCCAGTGGGTTAAAAGTAAAGTGCATTTGGTGGAAAGTCTTTTGGCAATTTTTTTTCTTTTCAAAACTATAAAAGGCAGATCAGCAGTTTGCCAATGCTGATAAATATTAAAAACACACGGACACTGATTTTGGAAGGTGGTGTTAATATCTAACAATTTCCTTCATTTGAAATTTAATCACGGCAGTTTCAAAGCACGTGTTTCTGTAACAAGAAGTCTCTATTCCTCGTCGTACCCTTGATAAGCATGTAGGTCTTCACATATGGCTGATTTTAAGTGTTATGGAGACTATTTCACAGACAGAATTGTCACTAGTTTCTATTTAAATTGGGGTCTGGAAGGCTATGTGTAACAGCCTACCTGATAATTGGTTCTATTATGAAGCACTGTCACGGCAGATTTTCCAGCTACAAAACAAAATGCTTAACACTAGTTTCCCAGCAAAAGCTCCACTGTAGTGCTTCGGCAGCACAAATTCCAATTCTAATTGCATATACTAAATCCAATTATGCCTCACATAATGCTGATGCCAAACCTGACATTCAGGGTATTTCTGATGAACGGTACGATGTTACCCAGGAAATTTTTCTGGAGAGTAGGAGCCTATGAGCATAAATTGCATTCTTCTGTAAACAAAGAAAAAAGATGTGTCTCCTTTCCAGAAAAGACCATTCTGACCAGTACACTCAGTGGTCATTGCTAAGTAATGATCATGCAGCCTTGAAAGTCAGAATGAGCAGGATTGAAGCTTTAGGATGTTTTATACAACTACTGCAGTGATAATAGTAGAAACATGTTTCAAGCATCCATTTGTCAGTCAGAAGAAAGTATTTACTGAGAGCTTACTGTGTGCAGAGCCCTGAACATTTGGAGTGGTGCCCTGTAATAGATGCTTGGAAATTCAGGTAGTAATAACCAGGATGGTGCAGAAACAGAAATGAAAGTAGTTGGAAATATAATAATAATGATGGTATTTGTAAAGTGCTTACTATGTGCAAAGTAATTTCTAAGCGCTGGGGGGATACAAGGTGATCAGGTTGTCCCACATGGGGCTCACAGTCTTGATCCCCATTTTACATTTGAGGTGACTGAGGCACAGAGAAGTTAAATGGCTTGCCCAAAGGCACACAGCTCACAAGTGGAGGATCCGGGATTAGAACCCATGACCTCTGACTCCCAAGTCCCTGCTCTTTCCAGTGAACCATGCTGCTTCTCTATGCAAATAGGCAAGCTGTATGCTATCAATCAGTCAACTATATTTACTGAGAACTCAGTGTGTGTCAAAACTAAGCGCTTGGGAGAGTACAATATAACAGAGTTGGTGGACACATTCCCTGCCACAGCGAGCATGCAGTCTAGAGAGGGAGACAGATTTTAATATAAATTATGGATATGTATATAAGTGCTGTGGGATTGATGGAGGGGTGTAAAAAGGGAGCAAATCCAAGTTCAAGAGTGACACAGAAGGGAGTGGAAGAAGAGAAAATGAGGGCTTAGTCAGGGAAGGCCTCTTGGAGGTGGGCCTTCAAATAAAGCTTTGAAGGCAGGGAGAGTAATTGTCTTTCAGATATGAAGAAGGAGGACGTTCCAGACCAGAGGCAGGAGATGGGCGAGAGGGCAACGGTAAGGTAGATGTGACCGTGGTACAGTGAATAGGTTGGTATTAGAGGAGTACAGTGTGTGGACTGGGTTACAGTAGGAGCAGTGTGGCTAGTGGATAGAGCATGGGCCTGGAAGTCAGAAGGACTGGGTTTCCACTTGCTTGCTGTGTGATCTTAAGCAAGTCACTTAACTTCTCTGTGCCTCAGTTACCTCATCTGTAAAATGGGAATTAAGACTGTGAGCCTCACGTGGGACAGGGACTGTGTCCAACTTGATTACCTTGTATCTATCCCAGAGCTTAGAACAAGGCCTGACACATAGTAAGCATTTAACAAATATCATTAAAAAAAAAAGTAGGATAGGTAAGTGCTTGGATTAAATTGATAGCTTTTTGGAGAGGACAGGGTGGATTTTAGTGATATTCTGAGTAATGAATTGACGGGATTTAGTGATTTACCTCCTCATCTCCCAGCTTTAATTTGATTAGGAAGTTCAAATAAACTATTTGCTAAGCTTTTTTGATTAATCTACTTTGCGATCTCATCAACTGCCACTTACCCGCAGCAGTGTTTTCACTTTAAGAGAAGCCCAAGATTCATTCTGAGTCCTAGGTAAGGTGGGCTAGTTGATGAGACAGGTCTGATTTCCCTGGGTCTTTCAATATCAATGGAGTTGTGTTAGAGAGGCAGATTTAAAGGAAGGTTTGGCTCATAGAACTAGTTTAAAACACAAAGGCAAAACTTCCCTGAGGCAAGGCGGTTGAGGAATATGAGGATCAAATAATTAAGTTTAATTGGGTTAAGCAGAGCGGGATGATTGTCATAATTAATTTAGGCTCATGATTGGCCTTCTGTGGGGTTATGTCTTCCTATATAGACCACGTGGGAAAGATAATTGCAATTTAGGGGTGGAAACACAAAATACTTCTTGGGAATGAGATGAACAAGCAAAATAGAACCGGAAACCAAACAGTCACAAAATCCAAAGAGAAATCCTAGCTCAAAGAGCCATGCGGTAAGGTTAGTACACTCTTGAGTTTGTTAGGACCAAGAACAAGCAAGAAAGGCGAAGCAGACTCCTTACATTTTTCAAAATTCGGAGTGGGAAATTTTGCTGGTTTTAGGGTCACATTCTGACACAATAATTCTCTGTAATTTCCCTTGTACTGAAGACCACCTGCTTCTGACTCTCATGAGCAAGCAAGAAAGGCAAGGCAGACTCCTTACATTTTTCAAAATTCAGAGTGGGAGATTTTGCTCTTTTTAGGGTCACATTCTGACACAATAATTCTCTGTAATTTCCCTTGTACTGAAGATGACCTGCCTCTGCCTCTCATCCCTGGCTAGGATTCTCTAGCAATCAGAAACTCCTTATCCTAGGCTTCAAGACACCCATCAGCTCTCTCCCTCCTACCTTTATTCGCTGATCTACTACAAACCAGCCTACACACTTCACTTCCCTAATGCCAACCTGCTCTCTGTTCTATGATTCTAATCTACCCCACCACTGACCCCTTGTCCAAATTCTCCCTCTGTTTGTTGTTTGTTTCGTTTGATGGTATCTGTTAAGGGTTTACTATGCATCAAACACTGTTCTAAGCACTGGAATAGATACAAGTTTACTAATTTGGACAAAGTCCCTGTCCCACATGGGGGTCACAGTCCAGTCTGGCCTGGAACTCTCTCCCCCTTCACATATGACAGACCACTACCCTCCTCACCTTCAAAACACTACCTAAAATCACATCCCCTCCTGGAGGCCTTCCCTGACTAAGCCCTCTTCCCCGACTTGCCCTCCCCCATGTCACCTACGCAACAGGATGTGCATCCATTCAACACTTTGACACTCATCCCAGCTCCACAACATAATTACATACCCTTATTATCTATTATTTTCCTTAAGTGTAATTCATTTTAATGTCTTTCTCCCCTTGTAGACTGTAAGCTCCCTGTGGGGAAGGATCGGGTCTACCAATTCTACTATACTGAACTCTCCCAAGTGCTTAGTGCAATGTTCTGCGAATAGTCAGTGTCCAATAAATATCATTGATTGCTACTGACGTTATTACATTATACTCTCCCAGGCACTTTAGACAGTTCTTTGCACTCAATAAGCCCTCAGAAAATTCCAGTTGACTAATCAAAAACTAATCAGTGCTTTGAGACCATCAGGCACCTCTAGTTGTTACTCCTTCCTACAAGTTAAGAAAAAAGAGACCGGCTTTGGGTGAGGAACAGCACCAAATTGTAAATATACCATTTCACTGTCCTAGAATTTCTCTTCTGCCTGTTAGAAATAGTGGCAAAAAATTCCATCTGTTTAAGTGTTTCTAACATAGATATAAATACTATTGAGGAACCATCTTCCTACAATTCTGTTACAGACTGATATGCATTTCTTTATAATGAAAACTATTACCATTTAATCAATTGAATTTTTTTTTATTTCTACACTATTATATCTCCTATCATGAAGCATTGCAGTTGCTAGTGTATCATTATTTTTATCTCCTGAAATTACCTGCATTGCTTTATTACTATGAATACCTCAGGACTCCAAATGGGTTCTGATAAATATAAATAATAAAACATCATTGGCAAATAATGAAATTCTGTGATCAATACCTTCCATCTTTATTCCCTGACATGCTTGTATTCTGAGTGGGCCTGCCAGGGATTTACTGATCTAAAGACTAATAATGACAGCAAAAATGGTCACAGGATTGCCAGCAGCTTAGTCAATATCTCTATGTAATGGGGAGGAATATGGGTTATCCCCACTAATTCATAACGCTGTCGAGAGGACAACAGACCAGCAGTAGTGCCTGGATCTCTCCAGCAAGAAGAGCAGAATGAGGGTGATCTCATGGCAAAAACACAGGCCTGGGCATTGGGGGACCTGGGTTCTAATCCTGGCTCCGCCACTTGGCCGCTGTATCATCCTGGGCAAGTCACTTCACTTCTCTACAGCCTCAGTTTCCTCATCTGTACAATGAGGATAAAGCACCCATTATCTCTCCCACTTGGACTGGAAGCCTCAAGTGGGAAAGAGACTGTGCTCAACCTGATTCTCTCATTTCTACCCCAGCATTCAGTACAGTGTGGCTTAGTGGAAAGAGCTCAGCCTTGTGAGTCAGAGGACATGGGGTCTTAATGTGGCTCTGCCACTTTTTGGCTGTCTTTAGTCCTGGGAATACGTCAGTTTGGTGAAGCTTCAGCAGCAGGAGGCACTCCTATGTCCTCACCCAAGCCCTCAGTAATAAAAAAAAAAGTAATTGTGCTATTTGTTAAGCACTTATGTGCAAAGCACTGAACTAAGCCCAGGAGGTACAAAATAATAATGTCAGATTCAGTCCCATTTGGGGGCGGGTCGGGGGGAACAGCTATTTCATTCCCATTTTACAGATGAGGAAACTAAGGCCACAAGGTTAAGTAAATCTCTGTCTCTCCCTCTAGACTATAAGCTCGTTGTGGGCAGGGAATTTTAGAAATACTGTACTCCCAAGTTCTGAGTACAGTGCTCTGCACACAGTAAGTGCTCAATAAATAGGATTCACTTACTGACGAGATCACATAGGCAAGTAGCAGAACTAGGATTAGAACCCAGGTTCCCGGACACCCAGAACAATGCTATTTTCAGTAGGCTATGGGGCTTCTCAAGTTGGTTTCAGTAAGGGCTGGGAGCTTTTTCTGCTCTCTTTGTGAAAATTAAAAAGAATGCTGAACAGAACAACAAAATGTGTGGCCAAAAACTATGATGAAGCCACTTTACCCAAAATGCCCTGGGACTGCCGAGCCATGAGGAGATTTTCACCATGTGCAACTTCGCTCTTCCTTCACCCTTTAATTTGGAAGTTCCTTGCATGAAGCTCCCCACTGTTTCCTTCTTTCCTACTCAGTGACAACTGAGGTTGAGGACTAGGATATGCCTTAAATATGGAAAAGCTTCAGAATGAGTGACTCTCCTGCTATAGTTTTCTTTATAACAGGAGTGACTATTTTCCTCCAGCCTTCGAAAAAGATTATTGTAATTATCATTGCATTTATAAAGCACTCTATTTTGAAAAATACTTTCCCATCCATATTATTTCCTCAGGATATCTCTGTGGAGGAGGAAAGTTAGTATCCTTATCCCAATATTGTGATAGGAAAATTGTGGTTTCGTATCAGGATTCTCTTTCTCTCAATTCTTTGACTTACTTGATGGCAAGTATGGTTTAGGGAGATCATTTTTGAGGCAAAACTGCATTTTCTGCAGCTTATATTAGGAAAGGGGGTGTGCAGAGCATTGTGCTAACTGCTTAGGAGAGTACAATATAAGAGAGTTGGTAGACATGTTCCCTGCCCACGGTGAGCTTACAAGGGAAAAATGAGAAAGACAGAGTGTGCTGGAACTAAGATGGGACATATGCTCGAGCTGCTGAGTGCTGCTGGCGAAGGTCCAAGCACCAAGTCAACCTTCTCTATTTAAAATTTATTCTTTCCTGCCTTAACTCTGCCCTCTCCTCCTCCAGGCAAAACCACTTTTCTTCCCTCAATGACGCCCATGCCCGTCACCCCCACCAATTGTTCTAGATTTTTAACTCTCTCCTCAGGCCCCCTGTTCCTCCCCCTCCCCCATCCCTCACCCATAATGATCAGGCCATCTACTTCATCATGAGAATTAACACAGTAAGGTCTGAGCTCCCCAAAGTCACCCCTCCCCCTTCTGCTTCCCCCCACCCCCGCCAACCCACTCCTCTACTTTCCCATCCTTCCCTGAAGTATCCTCAGAGGAGATTTCCTCCCTCCTCGCAAGTGCCACCCCCTCCACCTGTGCTTTGGACCCCATTCCCGCTCACCTTATAAAAACCATCGCCCCTTCCCTACTCTCCTCCTTAACTTCTATCTTTAACCACTCACTCTCCAATGGCTTCTTCCCCTCTGTCTTCAAACATGCCCATGTCTCCCCCACCCTAAAAAAAAACCCCTCTCTCAACCGCACTTCCTCTTCCAGATATTGCCCTATCTCCCTCCAATCCTTCCTTTCCAAACTCCTAGAACGAGTCGTCTACACCCGCTACCATGAATTTCTCAACTCCAAATCTCTCCTGGACCCCCCCAAATCTGGCTTCCATCCCCTCCACTCTACCTAGACTTCTCTCTCAAAGGTCACCCATGAGCTCCTTCTTACCAAATCCAATGGCTCCTACTCTATCCTAATCCTCCTCGACCACTCAGCTGCCTTTGACCCTGTCAACCATCCCCTTCTCCTCCACACCTTATCTCACCTTGGCTTCACAGACTCCATCCTCTCCTGGTTCTCTTATCTTTCTGGCCGGTCATTCTCGGTCTCCTTCGTGGGCCCCTCCTCCCCCTCCCATCCTCTAACTGTAGGGGTTCCTCAAGGGTTAGTTCTTGGCCCTCTTCTGTTCTCCATCTACGCTCACTCCCTTGGTGAACTCATTTAATCCCACAGCTTCAACTACCATCTCTATGCAGACGACACACAAATCTACATCTCCTCCCCTGTTCTCTCCTCCTCCCTTCAGGCTTGTATCTCCTCCTGCCTCAAAGTGTCTCCACCTGGATGTCTGCCTGCCACCTAAAACTTAACATGTCCAAAACTGAGCTCCTTATCTTCCCTCCCAAGCCCTGTCCTCTTCCTGACTTCTCTGTCACTGTGGACGGCACGACCATCCTTCCTGTCTCTCAAGACTGCAACCTTGGTGTCATCCTTGACTCAGCTCTCTCATTCACCCCACACATCCAATCCGTCACCAAGGCCTGTCGGTCTCACCTTCATAATATCGCCATGATCCGCCCTTTCCTCTCCACCCAAACGGCTTACTGGTACAGGGTCTCATAATAACCTGGTTGGATTATTGTGTCAGTCTTCTTCTCTGATCTCCCTTCTTCCTGGTTCTCCCCACTCCAGTCCATTCTTCATTGCGCTGCCCGGATCATCTTCCTGCAGAAATGCTCTGAGCATGTCCCTCCCCTCCTTAAAATCCTCCAGTGGTCACCTATCAACATCCGCACAAAACAGAACTTCTCACTCTGGGCTTCAAGGCTCTTCATCACCTTGCCCCCTCCTACCTCTCCTCCCTTTTCTCTTTCTACTGCCCACCCGCACACTCCGGTCCTCTGCCTCTCACCTCCTCACCGTCCCCTGTTCACGCCTATCTTGTCGACCACTGGCCCACATCCTACTGCTGTCTTAGAATGCCCTCCCTCCTCAGCTCTGCCAAACTCTCTTCCCCCTTCAAAGCCCTACTGAGAGCTCACCTTCTCCAAGAGGCCTTTCCAGACTGAGCTTCCCCTTTTCCCTCTGCTCCCTCTCTGCTCCCCTCCGCCCTCTGCTCCCTTCCCCTTCCCCCCTTCACCTCCCCTCAGCTAAGCCTCCTTTCCCTCTCTCTGCTCCTCCCCTTCTCCCTTCCCCTACCCTCAGCACTGTGCTCAAATTTGTATATATTTTTATTACCCTACTTATTTTGTTAATGAGGTGCACATCCCCTTGATTCTATTTATTGTGATTATGTTGTCTTGTTTTTGTCTGTCTCCCCCGATTAGACTGCAAGCCCATTATTGGGCAAGGATTGTCTCTGTTGCCACATTGTACATTCCAAGTGCTTAGAACAGTGGTCTGCAAATAGTAAGCGCTCAATAAATACTATTGAATGAACTGGTCACGAAATCTACTGCCTGCCCACACCACATTGGACTTCCCACCTCACTTCAGTGGTCATTCCTTCCAAGCTATGGGAAACTAGGACTCTTGAGGTTGCTTGAGGTTCTTTTTCAGATGGTCAACGGGGTCCCAAAAGCCAGAAGTGTCTTGCCTAAGGCAGAACTCCTGGATGACTTCATTTTTCCTCATATTTGCAGGAACCTCATGCTAAGCGTCTTCTTAATCTAGATGGACAAATTAGGTTACTATTCCCATGGCAGTAACCACCCCAGGAATACCATAGTGATGGTTTTCATCAAATGGCTACTATGTGCAAAGTATTGTGGTGCTCGGTGGCAAAATGAACAATGAGATCGGCCACAGTCCCTGCCAGAGGCTCATAATCTAAGAGCTAGAGAGCATATGTCCCAGTCTTATTTTACAGATGAGGAAACTGAGGCACCAAGAGATTACTGACTCCAAGTGCACACAGACCAATTACAGAACTGGAATTAGAACACAGGTATCTGAATATCTTGTATCTACCCCAGTGTTTAGTAACTCTTCCATTACAAATCAAGCCCAGACTCTAATGTAAACACCAGTCTGGAAGTTTCTGTTTATTCCCCAAATGTGACGTCTGTATAGAATAATTCTGCCACAGTCTACGGCTGCTCCTTGTAGTCAACGAAGGTGAAATCGAGATACAGAAATGGGGTTGCATTTCTTATTGACACTAATAATAATCATGGTATTCATTAAGTGTTTACTATGTGCCAGGCACTGTGCTAGCAATAGGGTGGATAAAAGCAGATCAGTTTGCACACAGTCCCTGTCCCACATGGGGCTCATAGTCTTAATCAACATTTTACAGATGAGGTAACTGAGGCACAGAGAGGTTAAGTGACTTGCCTAAGGTCACAAAGCAGACAAGTGGTGGAGTCAGGATTAGAACTCAGGTCCTCTTGACTCCCAGGCCCAGGATCTTTCCATTGGGCCATGCATTTGCTTTGCTTCCTGCCCCTTTTTTAATGGTATTTTTTAAGTGCTGACTGTGTATTAGGCATCGTATTAAGCAATGGGGTCCTTGTTCCTCATGGTGCTCACAGTCTTGACCCCCATTCTTTCAATGAGGTAACAGGCACAGAAAAGTTAAGTGACTTGTCCAAGGTCACACAGCAGATAAGTGGAGGAGCAGGGATTGGATTCAAGTCCATCTGACACTCAGGCTTGTGGTCTACCCACTAGGCCAAGCTGCTTCTACCCTTCTAAAAGATGGATATTAGATCAATGTAGAAGGCAGACCAGGGCCATTTTAAATTTAAACAACATGTCAGTCGTCTCTAGGAACAAACATACTCTCCAGATTATTGCTCACTTCAACACGCATAAGTCTTGTGATTTAGCCAATTACACACCTTGAAGGAACGCTGACAATAAGCCCTAGAGCCTCTAATTGGAGCGAAAACACACTTGGAAACTTGCATGCCCCAATTCAGCTCACAACACTTCAGCAATGTTGATATGAAAAATCGCTGGCTTGCCAGTGCTGGAATGAAAAAGTCAAAAGTGGCATTGGTGGGGGTTTTCTTATCATCGCCGTTCCCAGCAGCACACTCTGACCTATCAAATTGGAGAGGTCCAGGCCATTGAACTGATGCTACGGTAAGTATGAAATGAATTTCCGATTGAAAACGTGTGGATAAAATATTGGCAGGTAAAAGCTCCATGCCGGGAAGAGAAAATGACTTTGAAAATATCCAAGCGAATGCTCGCGCTTTAAGTTAACAAGTAGGAGCCTGCGGCCTGCCCCCGTAATCAGAAAACTGCACATCTTGCAAAATGTGTTAGGAATCGGATTGCTCCAGCAAACGCACAGGAAGTGCAAAGAGGTAGCAAATTTCTCCATTTCTTCTCAAATCTTGTTTTGATGTAAACATTAGTGTTTGATGTTACACACGAGAACAAATTAATGAAATGCTGACATTAGTTATGTCAGGTGGGCAAAATGTTACAGCGTGCATTTTTCAGCTTTGACTAGAAGCCCATTATCTCTGAATATATTCCTATACTTTTTCTCATAGCAGCACATTACTTCGACAAAGGAAATAAACGATAAGGTGGCTTTACACAATAAATAACGGTCGGGTACTGGATGATAACAGTATGCTGGGAGGAAATATGGCCTTCCTTTGCTGATTACCATAAATTGGGACCAAACAATAGAAAACCATTCCTGATGACAATGGGAAAACTTGAAAAGCAAACTTTGGCATTAAGAGCGCTTTTAAGGTAGGACATTTTTCCCTGACTAGGATTGTGCTGAAGAACAGTGGCAGCTTCACTTCCCAAATCACACCGACATTCACCAAGTTATGGTATCGTCCTCCATTTTGAAGGTGACGCTGCCGAGGGTGAACTTGCACTCAGAGGAGTGAGCATCTTTAAAAAAGAATCTCATGCACAGTGCGTCTGTGAAAATCCATGGAGAATCTTCTTGGGTCCCTTGCCATCTGGGTGAGCATTGTTCAAACACCTTGGTTACAAGGGGATGGTATGTCACTGACAGAACCCACTTCATTCATTCATTCAAATGAATTTATTGAGCATTTACTGTGTGCAGAGCACTGTACTCAGCGCTTAGGAGAGTACAATATAATCAAAAACAGACACATTCCCGCCCCACACCGAGCTTATAGTCTAGAGCAGGAGACAGATCTTAATATAAGTGACAGCAGATATGTGCATAAGTGCTGTGGGGCTGGGAGCCGGATGAATAAAGGGAGGAAGTCAGGGAGTGGGAGTGGGAGAAGAGGAAAATGTCCCTGGGATCTTTGTATGTTAGCAGGGATGGTAAGTGCTGAGCCATTCACACTCTCTTATTTTTCTGGGCCCAGTGGCACATGTTATGAGATGACTCCTAACGTGATGCCATATGTGGGCACAGAACGGAATATCTCCGAGACCTCAATAGCTACAGACACCACTATCCCCTCAGCCATGTGATAAGCTATCATGCATGATCCTGAAATCTGATTTACTGCCCTACAACATAGGAACTTGTGTACATTTGCCTATGTGTATGTACAAATAGATACACTATCCTCTAATAAATACCATATTAATCAATGGCATTTATTGATGCTTACTGTTTGCAGAGCACTGTACTAAGCGTTTGGGAGAGTGCAATACAACAGAATTTGTAGACACATATACACTTCGTGTTGCTGGTTCAGCTAGAATTTGATATATGAAAATCATTTCATTGTTGGTTCCCCTCAGTGGAATGGTCAGTAGAATAAAACCATGCCCACCTATATACATATGGTAATACATAGAGAAGTACCGTGGCTTAGTGGAAAGAGCACGGGCTTGGGAGTCACAGGTCGTGGATTTCAGAGGTCGTGGATTCTAATCCCAGCTCCACCGCTTGTCAGCTGTGTGACCTTGGGCAAGTCACTTCACTTCTCTGTGCCTCAGTTACCTCATCTGTAAAATGGGGATGAAGACTATGAGCCCTACGTGGGACAACCTGATTACCTTGTATATACTCCAGTGCTAAGAACAGAGCTTGGCACGTAGTAAGCACTTAATACCAACATTATTGTTATTATTATTATTGTGAGCAGGGAACATGTCCGCTATTTCTTTTGTATTGTACTCTCCCAAGTGCTTAGTACAGTGCTGTGAACATAAGTGCTCAATAAATACCACTGATTATTTCAGCATACATTCCACAATTCACTTCCCTCACTAAGCAATTTTGTTATGATGCCTTAAGGTCCATTCTCACTTTGGACATTTTAAACTGTGAAGATGCTACTTGATCGTTGGGTCTTTAGGGAGGTGCTAAATATCAGTGGAAAGAGTCCGGGCTTGGGAGTACGAGGTCATGGGTTCGAATCCCGACTCTGCCACTTGTCAGCTGTGTGACTGTGGGCAAGTCACTTCACTTCTCTGTGCCTCAGTTACCTCATCTGTAAAATGGGGATTAACTGTGAGCCTCACATGGGACAACCTGATTGCCCTGTAACTACCCCAGCGCTTAGAACAGTGCTCTGCATATAGTAAGTGCTTAACAAATACGAGCATTATTATTATATTCTTCTCCATGGATCTTTATTTTTGACTCTCTCATATAATACTTCCGTCAGTGTTGCATGGACTCACCTCTTCTAAAGGTCATTCTTACTGGCCTTGCCCCATCCTCCTGGCCTTGCATTCCCACCAGCCATCTGTCCTTAAATTGATCAATTGATTTTTTAACTGTGCCATAATGTACCCTGGACTGGGTGCTTCTGCTGGAGAGCCACATCTGGAATCACGAATCAGATCTAGCTCATGAGTCAAAGATCCCCAACCCCTACCCTAGCCAACAGCAGACAGGTTATAAATCAATTTTAAAGGTAGGGATGTAGTATATTCTGGGGAGGTCCAGAGGGGAAATAATGATTATTGCCTTTTTTGTTAAATGTTTACTTTGTGCCAAGCACTGTACTTAACGCTGGGGTAAATATGAGAGAATCAGCCCCCACATGGAGCTCACAGCCTAAGTAGTAGCAGTAATAATATTTGTTAAGCACTTACTATGTGCCAAGCACTGTTCTAAGTGCTGGGGTAGATGCAAGGTCATTACGTGGTCCCACATGAGGCTCAGTCTTTAATCCCTATTTTACAGATGAGGGAACTGAGGTGCAGAGAAGTTAAGTGAGTTGCCCAAGGTCACACAGTTGACAAGTGGCAGAGATGCGATTAGAACCCAGATCCTCTGACCTCCAAGGCCTGTACTCTTTTCACTAGGCCATGCTGTTTCCAGTGGGAAATATACATTATATGATCATCTTCTCAGGTCCAGGATCATTTGGGAATAGCTTGACAAAATGATAACTGGTAATTTCCAGGTTTGCTAATATGTTCTCATTATAAACCGGGGGAAATTCCAAAAATGTCTCTAAAGATGGAAAAGCACAATAGAAGACAGTCAAACTGGGGAAGCAAATGGTTGCCCTCAGAACAGCAATTCTCAAATGATAATTCATTCTCTAATTCTTGCACTAATGTATAATGGAGTTCATTAGTTTTAATATCCCGGGCACCATCACCGACAAAGACGTTCTCCGAAATTCAGCCGAAATCGGACCCTTCATTCTAAGTGTCATATTGGAGGATGGAAGGGACCTGGATAGAGATTGCAATGCTGAGATTTTTTTGAAGGGAGAATAAAAATGAGCAAACAGCTTTCTCCCTCTGCTCTCTGGCAGGTAAAGCTGTCTGACCGGGAACTGCCGCAGCTCTGCCCGATCAATCAGTGCTTTTCTAATCCCCATGGCTCTTCGGAGAGGCCCAGTTTAAATGTGATGTTTGCACGGGCTTTTTTCCAGTTAGAGGGGCATTTCACTTCTCAGCTGGAGAGAAACATGACTTTTACTAGCTCAAAACGAGTCAAAAACCTGACAGCTGCCACTTTCTTGGACAAAGTAATTTTTAGCATGAAGATGCTTTGTATTTGCAAAGCCCAGTGATTTTATCACCCTATGAGGCTGTCCTGTTGGACTTAAAATGGAATTTTATATTTTATATAAACCCACACTGGCCATTCTTCAGTTTCATTCACTGATTCTTCCTCAATCTCCAGGCCTCTTTCTCTGGGCATCCTCAAAGTCTCTGTTGTGGGTCCTTGACTCGTCTGATTTTGCACTTACACTCTCTGAGAGCTCATACACTCACATGACTTCAGCTACCACCTCTATGTAGATGACTCCCAAATCTCTCTTCCTAGCCCTGCCATCAATAGTACAATTACTGGGTCAGACCAATGGCCCAACCAGCCCAGGACTCTACCTAAAATAGTGGCAACAGCCTATTTGGAGGAAATATAAGATGGTTGACCTCCAGGAAATCTATTTTAATGAATAGGTATCAATATCAAATATTCGTAACTTTCCCTCTATATTTCTAGTCTTCCCTCTTGTAACCTATTAGAGTCAAATCAACAATGCTTATTGAGTGTCTGCGCAGAGCACTGTACTAAGCACTTCTGAAAGTACAAAAAAGAGTTAAAAGACACCATCCCTGCCATCAGCCAGCTCATCCAATAATTTATCAATACACCTCTCCATCTGATTCATATTCTCTAGACTGTAAACTGCACTGTCATAAACTCCCTGAAGGCAAGGATCAGTTCATAACAACTTTATTGTACTCTCTGAAATCCTTAGTATAGAACTTTGAATACAGTAAGCACTCAATAAATACCACTGATTGATTTTTGCCCTTCACTACTTCTTCACGCGGAAACAAATCCCAGGTTTACTGTATGAAGTGTTTCCTATTATTTTAATCTATCATCTTTAATAATAATGATGGTATTTGTTAAGCACTTACTAAGGCAAATGGGTGGTCCTTCATCCTCCTATTAGGGGATTTGTTGAACAACAGTTTTGTGCTTAACTTGCCTACCCACTTTGTGATCCTTAGACCTTAAGTTTCCTCAGCCTGGGCCATTCCAGACTGGTGTTCTATTCACAGAAGGCATTTCTCCATCCCCTCAACCATCACCCCCAAGACAAATGCATCTACAGTGAATTTGTTCCCCAAAATCACCACCTGAATGTGCAGTACTTTATTCAACAGTTAGAAAATAATTTATTCTGGAAGCCACCAGATCCTTTTACCCATAATTGGAAATTAAGTAACTCTTGTTATTCATAACACTATGCATGAGTAAGCTCCAAAAGCAAGGAAAGTTAACTGAAGAGCAAGCCCAGCCATAAATTCTCCTTCTAGCCTTTGTCTTCTCTACTCCCATTAGCTTCATCTCATCAGGAGTGACTTCACCACTCTCTAGACAGCTAGCAGAGGTTCTGCTCCTCTGGAGAATCTCATTTTATTTTTAAGACAAAATTGTCAGCAGGGGTTCCATCTGCCAAGATCTTGCTCTAGGAGAGGGTTCCTGCTCATTCCAGCTTTAACCACACACAAACACACACAAAATCTGCTCTCTTCAGTAGGAGAAAATGAATTGTATACCATACGGTCACACATTTGAAACCTGCTATTTTCAATAATAACATGTTAGAGAGGCATTCATTACCAACCAGAAATAACTTATTTCGGCACTTTGCTGTAGTTGAGTTCATGCTGAGTGCTAAGATGCTGACAACAAACAGAAAGAGAGTAAATACAGCGGGTTCCTTGCCAGGAGAAGACATCCATCAGAACAGTATATTATCCCAGCACTTTATTATTTCTTCACAATCAGCAAGTTCAAGGAAACATCGCAATGGCAGGGAAGAGTTGTGCGAATAGGTCTCTCCTATATTGGCGCTGCCTGCCTGTTCCCCATTCACAATACATCTCAATTATTTCCGGACCACTTTTCCCTCAACCCATGGGTCAGATTTAATATTCAAAAGTCACCCCAAGGATATGAAAAATAAACCGAGCTGTCTGACTCTGGGTGAGTCAAACTTCTTTCCCAGTGGTACCGGTTCCATCCCGAAAGATGAATATCCTCAGGTGCGTTTATGCAGAGCCCCACATGGTGATATGGATCTACTTGGATGATTACATTCTATGTTCTCTTCCCGGGGGATAAGTATATCAGGGATCCCTTCGTTCTTCACATAGGAAATATTATTCAGAGCTTTGAAACTGTAGCCTAATAAAAATGCATAGGGAAGTAACTTCATGAGCAAGACACGCATTAGGTCTCTGGAAAAGGCAGCAGAAAGTGAACTCAGCAACATTATTCTGAGTCAGATGATTTTGGGTTGATAGACACTTTCCTCTGAAAGAGTGTATGAAATAGCCTGGAGCAAGAGAGAGAAAGCCAATGACCAAAAATAAAGTCTAATCATCAGCCACCAAATTATATACATTCATTTGATGGAAAGAAAATTCCATAAAGAAAGGGTGCTTTTGAGACTACATAACAGTAAACCTTAAAAATCTTTGGTTTCCCTAAGTGCTTTCAATTCTGTTGTCTCAGATCCTCAAAAGATTCCTGTGCAATAGGTGGGACAGATATTAAACGCCTTTCACAGATTAGAAAACAGGCACAGAGGAGCAAAGCTGGAACTGGAATCCAAGTTTTCTAAGCCCCAGGCCCGCTTTCCAATAGGCTTACCTGGCACTTTCACAGGGAATGTAGCCCTCCAAAAAATTCTGGGTATGGCCAAAGTGCACCCCCGAATTCTATATGGGATTATACAACCAAAAGAGACCTTTGTCATTATTACTATAATTTAAAATTATTTTGTCAGGTGCAGGTAGAGAGTCTTACATCGCTAGAAGGGGCACTCTTCCATGATGTGGAAGGAACTGTCGGCCAGACCAGTCTTATCAGATACATCTATATATTGCTAAATTCATACAGTCAGTAACATTATCCCCAAACTCTAAAGACAATTTATAGTGTTGTTATAACTAGACATATAGTATTGTTAAGAACTACTGTGTCAGAGCCTCTCTGGATTTAAGCCCCACCATTAAATTGTAAAATCCATTATATAAGATCTTGAAAAAGAGGTATGAAGACAAAGGCCAAGAATACATGCCACCATCCTGGGGGCAGTCAACTTGGATTTTATCACCCATGAACTGGGAATTAAGAGTGGTATTAAGACTTGAAGATGACCAAATCCAGAGGGTAAAAAGATTCAATCTTTAATCTTTTTTGGACTACCAGAAAGAGTAAGTAGTTCTGGAGAAGACTGCCAACCAGTAACATTTTCTTGGGATACTAGCAGGGGGATTAAGAAAATAAAGTACTAATAACTGTGGTGTTGGTTGAATACTTACAATGTGCCACGCACTATATTAAACACTGGGGTAAATTCAATCATGTCAGACATGGGAGTCATGGTCCAAGGGGAAGGTAGAATAGCTATCTTTTCCTCATTTCACAGATTAGGAAACTGAGGCACAGGGAAGTTAAATGACTTGCCCAAAGTCACACAGTGGGCAAGTGGCAGAGACAGAAATAGAACTCAGATCCATGACTCTCATGTCCAAGTTTTTTCAACTACTCTGGAATATTGGAAACATTGCCATCCCAATGGGTCAGAAAGGAAGTAGGGTTAAAACATGAAGGCTCATGGGAAATATCATCATCAACTCCAACTGCATTTACTGAGCATTTATTTCAGTGCTGAGTCCTGAAAGAGTCAGTTGGGAACCTATAACGGGAGGCACAGACCCTGCCTCGGGGATCTTACATTCAATTTGCAAGCTTCCAATTTGCCACATAGAAGACAGGAGTTGAGTCTCTTTAAAGTTGGTTCTACTGCAACTAACAGTTCTAGCACCTTACACTCTCGACTACTCGGGCCTTAAATAACTTTGTCAGTCTGGAGTTCAACAACATTATCAACAGACCCAAGGGATTGGAGAGAGAGCAGTGGCCTCAATAAATCAATGGTATGTACTGAGCAGTCACTGTACGCAAAACACTATACTAAGTTGGTAGACATGTCCCCTACACAGGAGTTTACAGTCTAGAGAACAAGACAGATATTGAAATAAATTATGGATAAGTACATAAGTGCTGTGGGGCTGAGGATGGGATGAAAATCAAGTGCTCAAAGGGTACAGATCCATATGTGGAGGTGACACAGAAGATAGGGGGAGTAGGGGGAAATGAGGGAAGGTCTCTTGGAGGAAATGTACCCTCTCACTGACAGTGAAACTCATTTGTAACATTCAAGACATTCCACAAACAAAACATGAGGGTTACTTCTTACCAGGTTCACAGTTTGGAGATCAGCTTGTTATTAACCTGGAAAGAATGAAATCTGAGCACCTTGCAGGGTGATAAAGGATGGCAAGGGAGCAAAGAACCTATCTTTCAGTCCTTTGAAATACTAGTTACCCCAAAAATGCTCCACTTCCAGTAGTTTCAAAATCAATGTCTGTAATCTTGTAGATTCTCTAACCTAAACTTGGATTCATTTTTTTCACATAACTTTCACCAACGACTAGGTAATTTCCTTTTGCAAACACAGTAGGATTTTACAAGATACTTGGTTGCATCACTGAGAAAACAAAACTTCCCAGATCTGGCAACCATAGTAAGAGGGTAGAATGACAGGTCTCTGGTTAGTTCACTCATTCTTCACTCGTTAGCAATCTTCTTCAACCATGTGGTTTGGTGTATGGTTTGGTTTGGGCACCTGTAAGGTTACTAAAGTGCTTGGTTAATTGAGCCACTGTACATATAAAATCCATTTTATCCCTGAAACACAGTGTCCTGTCAGTTGAAATCACGTATGGCCTTAACTCTACCAGCCAAGTTACAACCGTCTCAGACAGGAGGTAGGATGGAGGGAGTGTCAGGGAGGATAGAAAGCAATTACCCATTCTGGAAGTTAGCCAGTGTCTGAGTTAACCTCTAGAAGGAGTGCCACCAGGTAGCTTCTGACCTGCAAAAGGGCTCTGAAATGAAGGTTGAAGGTGCCTGGCAATCTCATTTGGGGTTTCTTCAACCTCAAAGTTTTTGAAATTGTTTGATATGCTCCATGAACCTAAAACACGGAGAAGGTCGTTTATTGCTTTTTCCAATCCAGGGTTGGAATTCACTGGAAATCTCCCATTTTAGAACTGGGTGAGTAGAATACTTTGGGACTGAACACCCTGAAAAGGGGACTTTAGACCATTGCTGAGCAAAATCTAACTTTCTTTGGAAAAGTTTGGCTTTATAGAGGGGAAATAGTTTGTGTAATGTGGGACAGGAACGGTCCAAATAGATTATTTTCTAATTACCCCAGAGCTTGACACATAGGAAGCACTTAATAAATGCCATAAATATTACTAGCTACTTAACTTGCCAGTGTTCACAGGTAGGAAGTAATATAAGTATATAATCTAAGGTATCTGCACATTGTTTCAGCTGAGAATCCAAAGGGCAACTATGTTCTAGTCTAAAATCACACCACTGGAGAAGTGAACTGGCTTCACGGAAAGACAGGGGACCTGGCATCAGGAGACATGGACACCTAACCCCAGCTCTGCCATGATCTGCTCTGTGTGACCTTTGGACAAGATCCTTCTCTTCTTTGAGCCTCAATTTTCTAATCTGTAAA
Organism: Ornithorhynchus anatinus; assembly: GCF_004115215.2. NCBI lineage: Eukaryota > Metazoa > Chordata > Mammalia > Monotremata > Ornithorhynchidae > Ornithorhynchus > Ornithorhynchus anatinus. The sequence continues at coordinate 34,306,325 of NC_041745.1, forward strand.
ATGGGGATAGATGTCCCCACTTCTTAGATTTTAAGCTCTGTGTAGGACAGGGACTGTCTCCATCTGATCATCGCAGTGCTTTAGCATACAAAGTGCTTAATAAATAGAATAATAGTATTAATGTTAATGATTAAAAATGATCTACAGGAAGCATAATTGTGGACCCATCAACCTATAGGATATTACTGTAATTTTATCTTTTGATGGAATTTAAGCACTTACTAAGTGCAAGACACTAGACTAAGCATTGGGTAAGAAACAAGCTCATCAGGTTGGACACAGTCCCTGTCCCACATGGAGATCAAAATCTTAATCTCCATTTTACAGATGAGGTAGAGGCCCAGAGAAGGAAAGTGACTTGCCCAAGGTCAAAGCAGAGAAGTGCTGGAGCTGAGATTAGAACCCAGGTCCTTCCGACTCCCAAGCTCTATCCACTAAGCTATGCTGCTTCTCATGGATTCCCTTAATTTGACCAGTGGCCATTAATTGATTTACCAATGATAGTTACTGAGTACTTAATATCTGCAGAGCAGTGTACTAAGACCTTTGGAGAGCATGATATAACAGAGGTGATAGAAATGTTCCCACCTTTGTCAGAGCCTCTCTCTCAATCGATGGTATTTATTGAGCATTTACTGTGTGCAGAGCACTGTACTAAGCACTTGGAAAAGTACAATACCCAACAGAAACCTCCAATGAAGCAATGGATCTGAAAGCCATCTTGGGCCATGTTATGTGTTTAAACAATGGGGGTGCAAGGAATTGTAAGTCTTTCTTAATAATTGTAGTATTTGTCAAATGCTTCTTGTATGCCAATCCCTTTAAGAACTGGGGTAGAATCAAGATTGATAATAATAATAATAATAATGTTGGTATTTGTTAAGTGCTTACTATGTGCTGAGCACTGTTCTAAGCGCTGGGGTAGACACAAGGGAATCAGGTTGTCCCACGTGGGGCTCACAGTCTTAATCCCCATTTTACACATGAGGTAACTGAGGCACCGAGAAGTTAAGTGACTTGCCCAAAGTCACACAGCTGACAAATGGCCGAGTCGGGATTTGAACCCATGACCTCTGACCCCAAAGCCCGTGCTCTTTCCACTGAGCCACGCTGCTTTAGATGATTGATTGATCAGTGTCTTTAAGAGTGGCCACCATAACCTATTATATCCAAAAGTCACTCCCCTATTTCAAAAACTAACACTGACAGTTCTGGGTCACAGCCAACAGTCAAGGACATTAGCCATGATCTTTAGAAAAATAAAGGCTACCTCAACACCTCAATGTCTCCGAAGTCACAGGTAACCACAGTGACGGTATTTTGGAAAGCATGAGGTCTCTTCATTTTGAGTAAGATCATACCTTCAAAGAAGCACGAACAATGAGATGATATTCAATGATATTGATCATTCATACTATTATTAATGATATCCAATGGTATTAAATGGTATTCAACAGAATCTATGACTTGCATGGTCTTTGAGCCCACAAACCTCTGCTTAAAAATTGTTCAACCAACTGTCCTAATGGCATGGTCCTGATAGAGCTGATGGAGAAAGAGTCATTGATGAACACCAAGGGGTAATCTGAGAGTGGAATGGAGGAAGAGTTGCATTTCTACTTTTCCTTATAATTTTTATTTTCCCCAGCTAGATTGCATTCAAGCATTGCTTGAATCGCTTGAAGATCGGGGGTCTTTCACACCCCGACTCCCCATTTGACTGTGATGTACTAAACGGGATAGAGTCAGGATTTTTGTGAGATCACAGAAACAACAGGTAGGCCCATCTAGTAAGTGCTGATGCCTCAATTGATTGACTGACTGAGTGGCAAAGAGAAGCACTAAGGAGAGGCTCTGAGTAGACCAGAAGGAGAAAAAGCCAATTTAGAAACAAAAAGTCATCAACACATCAGCAAGGCAAAAAGGACTCTGGGCCTGAATGCAGTTTTGGAATCAAGCCTCCATTGCTCCTGGCTCTCTTTGAGCCACCCCCATCTTCAGGAGCTGTATGTTGCACTTGACTCTCCTGCTTCTGTTCCCTCATTCATGTAGTTCCCCGGGTTGAACTCTCTTCTTCTGCCTCTCAGATTAATCCCAGATCTCTCCACATTCACAGTCTTTCTAAATTCCTACCTTCTCATCCCGGCACCTGGAGCCTTGTCATCTCTTCAGCCAATTCTAACGTGGATAAACTCATTTATTCATTCATTCATTCAATTGCACTAATTGAACGCTTACTTGTGTGCAAAGCACTGTACTAAGCACTTGGAACGTACAATTGGGCAACAGATAGAGACAATCCCAGCCCAACAACGGGCTCACGCTCTTAGTGCTCACATATGATTGTAACAACGATGTGTTTACTATGGGAAGCAGTGTGGTCTAGTGAAAAGAGCACAGGTCTGGGTGTCAGAGGACCTGGGTTCTAATTCTGTCACTTACCTGCTGTGTGACCTTGGGCAAGTCACTTACCTTCTCTGGGCCTCAGTTCCCTCCTCTGCAAAATGGGAATTCAATACCCGTTCTCCCTCCTACTTAGACTGTGAGCCCCATGTGGGACTTAATTATCTTGCATCTATCCCAGTGCTTAGTGCAGTGATTGGTGCATAGAAAGGCTTAACGAATACCACGATTATTGTTACCATTATGCTTATCATCACAATTGTTATAATAATAATGGTATTTGTTAACCACTTACTATATGCCAGGCACAGTACTATGCCCTGGGCTGGATACAAGCAAATCGAGTCAGACACAGCTCCTGTCCCACTTGGGCCTTACAGTCTCAATCCCCATTTTGGAGATGAGGGAACTGAGGCACAAAGAAGTGAAGTGACACCCCCAAGATCACACAACAGTCAAGTGGTAGAGTAAGGATTGGAACCCATGCCCTTCTGACATCCAGGTCCGTGTTCTATCCACTACTCCAAGCTGCTGTGCCTAGCACTCTATTAAGCACTGGGGTAGGGACAATTCAATCAGATTAGTCACAATTATAACTATTACTTCACAAACAACATATAAACTGTTGGGGAATAACTGAAAAAAACTGAAGGATCAGAAATCAAACCATGGGACATCACTATAATATGAAAGGGAGAGAAGAGTCACAAACAATATCCTCTTGTAACACAAAATAACCTCACTGGATAATCTGCCAATACACAGCGCAAGCAAAGAGCGAGGAAAATGGTACTACTGGCTTGACATGGTCCCACAAGTGAGAGAGGAGCAGGGCCGGGGTGGGATTTAAATGGCATGGGATAGAACCTGAGGTGTTTGTACATGTGGAAGAATTTTCTTGGGTGTGTTTCTATGAAATAAATTGTGGTGTAATTTTAAATGACTTTGTTAGTTGATATGTTGTGGAAGGGATAGGGGTGAGGGGATGGGATTTTAGTGCTTTAGAATGAGATGGCAAGTTGTCCTAACTTTAAACAGTATGCCCGCCAAAATATCATCTGGGACTTCTTTATTTCCTTGCTGAATTGCTCATTCGATTGCGTGTAATTCAATACTAACATTTAGTTTGATTTCCTACCATTAAGCTTCTTTCTGTTGCTGTGAAGACAACTGTTGGGAGTCTCCCACATAAACATGCAAAATAGATAATGCATCAACACCCCTTTGCTCTTTCACGCTTTCTCAATTTCCTTCCCTGTGACTGACACTAGACCCCTTATAAAATACAACCCTGAACGCTGGGAGAAAATCAATCCAATCCATTAGCAGCACGAGGCTTAGAGGAAATATAGAATCCTTCTGTTGAAAATGACTTCCTTTGGCTCACTTAACACAGTTGTTGACAAACAGAGGATTTTAAGGATATTTGTTGTGCTTCTTTCTGATGGCATGAATATCCAAAATACCTTGATATGTCCTTTTTGTGTCAGTGAAGGGCAGACAGGATTTTGAGGAACCATGCCATTGCTGGCTTATCAACACACCAAATTGAAAGACCACAGAAAAGTTCAACAACAGTTGTTTTGAGAAGGCTTTTTTGTGTTGTTTTTTTTTTTAATCCAGAGTCCCTCAAATCACGAGTTCTCTGACAATGACTGATCACAGCTGGAAAGAGCTGCAGAGCACAGATAGAGAGCAAAAGGGGGGTTGGGTTTGTGGTGTGGAGAATGCATTCAGCCAAGAGTTTGATAACAGGAGTGTTTTCTCTTTGTGGATAGTGTTTCATGCCCCTCCCCTAAAAGAAGCCATTTATTTTACTTTCTCCACCTTTTCTTCTTCCTGATAAGAGCTCCAACAACTTTGTGTGGGTTCAATCACACTGGGGCTAAATTTCTTCCCAAGACATCCTACAGGGGAGCACCCACAGGAAGTACCACTAGAAACGATATGGCTCTCCATATCTAGAAATTCAAATGAATTGCCAACAAGCAACAATATCCTCCTCTCCATTTAGCTTCATCGCACGTGACGCTTTGAAGACATCATTTGCTCAAACTCAGCAGCTGATTAAGATGAGATATGTCTTTATAAGATGTACTTCGAGCTACTTCCTGTGCATTGGAAAACCTGCAATCACCCCCAACACCTTCTGATCTCGGTTCATTAGGATTTCACTTCTGCACTGAGTATGATAGGATAGGCTTTGTTTCCCAAAGTCTGAATTAGTTTGTTTGTTTCAGTGCAGGCTGGATAGCATTACAAAATAACAGAATATGAGTCAATAGCGATGCTCGGCATTTTTTCTGAGGTATAATATTCTTTCAGGATGCTTGAAGAGGCTGATGAATAAATTACCAGACACCTTTTAAATTGTATATTGATCTAGAGGCAATCCAAAATAAGGACAGATAATGGATGAAAACTGGATAAAACGATAATAATGGGGCCAGCATCTAAAAAAATCTCACCGGAAAGTAGAATAAATGTGTCTGCCTTTTCTCTGATATATCTGAACAATGAATTTTCCCTGCGCAAATTGATTTTTAACGAATATGAATAGGGTGAATGCCAAGCTCTTAAAACTTGTCCCCTTATGCACACAGCTCATCCACATGAGAAATGGTTCTCACCTGGAAGCAGAACTCATTACTACCCAACACTTCCTGTTTCAGAAAGAAGCCCACTTTGCCATTGGCTAATGTAATCAATGCCCACCACATATTTGATTCTCTGGTTGGCGCTGGGGAGCATTTCACTCAGCGAAATTGTCACAAAGTGAGATTGTCATTCAAACCACTCAGGGGAGCGCTGTGCACAAAGACACCATGTTCAATGATATCACTTCAGCTTCTTTTGCCAGAGGGCTTCCACCTCTTCACAAAACTGACACAAAAAGTAGCCAGTCCTACAAAAACTAAAAGCTTCAAAATCCACATTATTCTAGGATCTAGACATTTTTTGTTACCCAAAGGTATTTTTAGTGGTGTTGTGGTTTTTTTCCAGTAACTAGGTTAAACCTGAACTAAGACTTGCCTATCCATCTTTTCACCAACTTATGACATCTGTTTGGGGTTTTCCAACCCTTCAGAGTTGCTCAGTAAGTCTCTTGCCATGATGAGATTTCAGCCTGGGAAAATCAGGGAAAAAAGGGAGCCAGCTGAAATTTCTTGGGCCATGTTGAGTCCATTGGAACATGAAAGGAGAAAAGTTGATTGAAAAGATGCAGTTCCCCATCTTAATATTGGTGGGTCCAAACCATTTCAGCATAATGAACTCTTGGTAATAATAACAGTAAATTTCCAGGGCCGTAAATTCTAACTTATCAGTGAAAAGACTTCATTAAGACTAGTGATTTCTCTTCAATGACGTAGAATAAAACAGCAATATTATAAAGCAAGCCATCTGCTTCAGATCAATTTCTTCTGGCTCATTGTGTTGTACACATAGGGAAGAAAATCTGTGAATTTTAAACAAAACTGAAATCCAGGTCTGAGGGCAATAAAGTCAACACAGTTGCTCCTAGTAATAGCTTTAAGGCCACATAAATCTAGACCAATAGAAACCAGACTGCATCTGTGAACTCTGAATAACAAACTTCAAACTCCTGATGCGGATTGTAATTTCCCTAGTTCCACACCCCAAATTTTTTCCTTTATCCAGAACCCAAAATTGTCCAAAAAAGTGTAAGAAAGGCAATCTGTAGAGAAAGCCAGGGAATAGTCAGGAGATAAACTTTATACTAACACAACAAAATTGGTTTCCTGAATAATTAACTTTAGTGAACATAAACCCAAAAAATTGCAGGTGCTAACCACGTTCCTTGATTGTCTTTGATTAAGTTTGGTGACTGGAAAAGTGACTTAATTCAATTAAGTGTTGTTCACGGAAATATAGAATATAAAAAGATAGAGTAGAAAAATAAGCAGTTGTCTACAGAGACCAAACAAAAATTGAGTCAACTCTCATTTTACAGATGAAGAACAATAGGATGAATACCAGTGATAACAAATGACGCTTTCTGCTTCAGTAGTATCTTCTTTCCAAGATTTCCAACACTTTGAAAATGGCATTGCATTAATCATCATCAGGTGACAGAATGGCCTTCGATGGAGTAGATCGAGCAGTGGGGATAAGATGCAGTAAACAAATTTATCCTTGGGATTCACTATGAAAATCCCCACCCTGCAACTGAGCCATTAGTCCTAACTGCTAATATTGAGGTTCACTCACACAGTCATCACCCCACTTCATGAACCAGTTCTCCTCTCTGCTACTTCCTCTATCTCAAAAGGATATTTATGCCAGTGGATATAATTATTGGATTATTTAAAGTTTTCAGGTCCTAGGGGTCTCTCTCATCATCAGTGAATATTCATTGGTTGCAAAAATTATGGAGACCCAATATTATGCAAGCTTGTGTTTGTGTGTGTGTAAGAGAGGCAGAGACAGAGAGAGAGTTTAGTTGGAAAGAGCATGGACCTGGGGTCAGCGAACCTTGTTGGAATCCTGGCTCTGCCACTTACCAATCATATTTATTAAGAACTTACTGTGTGCAGAGTGCTATACTAAACATGTACAAGAGCACAGTATAACAGAGTTGGTAGACGTGGTCCCTGCCATATAAATCTAGAGCAACAGAAAGCAGCCTGCGTTTGTGAACCAACCTGAGTAACCAACCTCAAACTCTTGATACAAATTGCAATTTCTCTAATTCCACAGTCCAAATTCTTCTCCTCAAGGGGCTTACAATATAGAGAACTTGCATATGTGATCTTGGCAAGAGGCTCAACGTCTCTGTCCCTCAGTTTCCTTATCTGTAAAATGGGGATCAAATACCTGCTCACCCTCCTACTTAAACTATGAGCTCCAACTGTGATAGGGTTGTTTTCCAAGCTATCTTGCATCTTCCTCAGCACTTAGTACAGTGTAAAGCACATAGTAAGAGCTTGACAAATGGCATTATCATCATACAAATATGGCTGCCTTTTATATCTAAGAAGCTGCTGCTGGCCATGCCATGAAATCCTTATCCATGCACGCACATGGGCCGGACCCAAAGGACAGATGGGCAATCGGAACTCATTCCACACTCTGTGCTCAACTGACTCATGTGATTTGAGCAAACAGTACTCATTCCACACAGATCGCTCAATTAGTGGATAGAAATTACAACTCTGCTCCAGCTCCTTCCCATCCTCCTGGGAGGGTGCTAACAACCAAGAAACCAACCAAAAGATGGGGAAAAAGAGCAAAGAGACACAATGCCCCTAGATAATCTAAGCATAGGACCCTGGAAAACTGCCAGGAAATATTACTTCTTTTCATTTTACTTACAAATTCATTTTCTAAAATGCCTTATTTTATCATCTTGAATCACCCCAGTTAGGTTCTATATTTTTGGGTTCAAGTTAATTCCTCTATAAAATTGTTCCCTCATTTTTTATGGTCTTTGTTAACCACTTGCTATGTGCCAAGTACTATACTAAAGGTTTGGGGTAGATACAAGGTATGGGATGGACACAGTCTTTACCTACATGGGGCTTGCAGACTTAATTCTCATTTTACAGATGAGATAACTGAGGCACAGAGAGGAGAAATGACTTGTCCACTGTCACAGGGCAGACAAGTGGCAGATCTTGAATTAGAACCCAGGTCCTCTGACTCCCAGGCCCATGCTCTTTCCATTAGGTCACCCTGCTCCTGCAAACTGAACTGAATCTTGTACCAACTACAGAAAGGATTCACAGTTCTGATGCATACACACTTTGCCACAGCTGTCTTTAGTTCTCTAGGCTACATGAGGAAAGAACAAGATGCAGGGATCATCAGAGAGGTCATCCTAGCACCAAGGTATCCAAAAATCATCAAAACAAAAGATCACAGTCTTAAGAGCATCTTTATGACATCCTTGCTAGGATTTGTCTTTTGTTTCTATTTGTTTTCTCAGAGAGGAAGCATTTCATATTTTCCTTTAGTCAATGTATGACAGACCTGATCCTGGATTATTGACATTGCTGTTATCTAGTTATTTGGCAGGCAGACCTTGAACCTAAGCCTGGGATCTGAATATAGGGATGGGGGCATTTAGCATCAAGACTGAAGGGCGCTAACTGCTAGATTGTGGAACCTAAAAGTCAAGAAGACTGATTTTGTCTCTCTCAATCAGCTATCGCCCATTGGACTGGCTGGACAAAGGTGATTTAATGAGATGGCCTGATTCATTGCACTGACCTTAGAAAATAAAATGTCTTGACCCAGAGACACGGCTGCTTTCTATGATCTTGTGAGGTGATTTAATCTGAATTTTGTTCTTTTGGGACACCTTCCAGGATTATTCTGTAACCTGGATGGAGCCAAGGGTAGGAGAGCATAGAGGACTGTGGGGAGGGAAGGAGGGAAGGATTGGATTAGGTGGAGGGATGCAACTCTTCTCATCCACCTTTTCTCAACACTGGGCCTTGAATCTCTACTTGGAACAGTCCTGGGAATTAGGTAAGGTGGTTCCCTCTAAGTAAGGGATTGACTAATTCATTCAAATGTATTTATTGAGCGCTTACTGTATGCAGAGCACTATACTAAGCACTTACACCATTTGGGTGAAGAGCACTGTACTATATGCTGGGGCCATTGCTAGGAAGCTATCAGTCCCAGACAACTTAGAAATTCTTATAAATTGTGTATTATAAACTATCTATGTTGTCTGCTCCCCATCTAGACACTAAGCTCACTGTGGGCAGGGAACATTTCTGCTAGTTCTATTAGATTGTACTCTCCCAAGCACTTAGTATAGTGTTTTGCACAGAGTAAGCACTCAAAAAATACCCCCAATTGCTAAGAACATGGTCTGTTTCCTCAAAGAGCCTTGCAGTCAAAGGAGAAGGTGATATACATAGAAAAATTCCATTTAAAAATTTCATCTACCATCAACAATGAAAAAAAAAATCAAGTCTCACAAAAATATCACATCAACAAAATGAAGCATTTGTTTTGCTCCAAACCAACTTCAGTTTGTTAGTCATTTTTAGCTCTAAAGAGCAAATATTATTTCTAAAATTTCAAATGGTCTGAGATTTGAGGTCTCTTCCCTTTCTCTTTCTTCCCCATCCCCTTTTCTCCTGAAGCAGTTCTAGGAGAGGTGATCAGCCTGAGAAGAAAATACCAGGAAAAAACTCTTCTTGTTATGGGCTTTTTGTCTTTATCTGGCTCTGCCCCTCCATATCGAGTATCCATCTCTTTCTCACTAACTCTCCAGCTTTCTCTCTCTCTCCCCTCTGTGTTTCAGTATTGCCTCCTCGTACCTCATTTACCATCCTTTGCTTCACAGTGTCTGGCAAGAAAATTGTGATAGGGGAATGCTGGGATTGGGATCCGGAGAAAGGCTGTGTGACTCCTGGGTGGTTACAATGCCAGAGTCCTGGGATCAAGTGGGATTTAGGATTTGAGGACTGGAAATTTTTTATGAAAGAGGCTAATGAGAAGGTCTGTTAATATTAACATTTTAGGTTCTTTTTAATGCAAATTAAATTTCTAGTGTGGACACGTGAAATTCTATGTCTGTAAGATCATAACACTAACAAAGGTTGCTAACTTTCCTTTTGGGTATAAGCCTCATTCCTTGGATACCTTATCAGAGGAGCATACTTTGACAACACACCTTTGGAGAAATCTGCAGGTGAAAATTGACAAAATTCAGAACTAAAAGATACTTACTTGCGTGCCGCATAACCCTTTCCAACTTTTGACCAAAGGTCAACACTTTCCGTAGTTTTTTTTTTTTTAGGTATTTGTAAAGTTCTTACTATGTGCCAGGCAGTGTACTAACCGGTAGGGTAGATATAAGATAATCAGTTTGAACACAGTCCATTTTTTCATGAAGCTCATAGTCTTAATTCCCATTTTACAGATGAAGTTATGGAGAAGTTAAGTAAGTTGCCCAAGGTCATACTGTGCTCAAACCACTGGGAAACAAAACCCAATAGACTGTAGAATGTGTTATTGAAACAAGCAAAGGTAAAGAGAAGGGGAACTAGCAAAAGGTTGAACAGAAATCAGAAATAAATGACAGAACCACAAAATTTCAATTTGTTCTATGTGACCAAAGAGATTTGGAATTTTGACTGAAGAGGTTGTAGGGGTGAAGGGAATGGAGGGTTTCACAGATTCTCAGGCCCTTTGTTATCTGGAAGCCACAGATTCATTCATTCAATATTCATTCATTCAGTAGTATTTATTGAGCGCTTACTATGTGCAGAGTACTGTACTAAGCACTTGGAATGTACAATTTGGCAACATAGAGACAATCCCTGCCCAGTGATGGGCTCACAGTCTAAACGGGGGAAACAACAAAGCAAAACAGAACAAAACAAAAACAAGACATCATCATCAAGATAAATAGAATCAAGGGGATGTACACCTCATTAATAAAATAAATAGGGTAATAAATAATATATACAAATGAGCACAGTGCTGAGGGGAGGGGAAGAGGGAGGAGCAGAGGGTGGAGGGAAGGAGAGGGGAGAGGGAACAGAGGGAAGGGGGGGCTTAGTCTGGGAAGGCCTCTTGGAGGAGGTGAGCTCTCAGTAGGGGTTTGAAGAGGGGAAGACAGTTTGGCAAACTAACATATGAAATAGAAATAGAGGAATCATATTTCAACCCTCTAGGATTGAACATACCTGCAGGTCACAAAGATGGCTTTCATTTAAAAAAAAGCGCAATTGTAAAGGCTTCAAAATGGCATAAATATTTTAGAATGACTACAGACCTTCTCCTCTTCAATCTGAAACTTTATTAACCTTCACTCTCCATCAAACACACTTTTAGCAGTGAAAAAATATATTTAACCCTTGTGATTAGTCTTGTACACAATCATTCTGATGTGTGCCACCTGAATCTTAGCCATTTTCATTTTCCTTTTGTCCACTTATTACCCTTTTTGTTCCCTTTAACTGAATAATAATAATAATAATGGTATTTGTTAAGCGCTTACTATGTGCAAAGCACTGTTCTAAGTGCTGGGGGAGATACAGGGTAATCAGGTTCTCCCACGTGGGGCTCACAATCTTCATCCCCATTTTACAGATGAGGGAACTGAGGACAGATGAGGAAATTGAGGGAACTGCACTCTCATCCAGAATGATGTTCAGAACATATTCTTTCTCTCTTGACTGAGTAATCTCATAAATCCTCATTGTATTCTAAATACCAAACCTTTTAGCCACTGAGCCCAACCCCCTAAAAAACAAAAATTCAACTGTCACCAATCTCCCCTGCAAGACTTTTTTCATATATATTTTTAATTAGGTAAACAAATAGAGTTGAAAACTTTTCAGTCTTCAGAAGTTCAGAATGCACGGCTAGGAGGTCATACGAAGAACGCATTCCTCTTAATTTCCCCCTCAGATGTTTGCAGTCAGTTTTGCGATTTCCCTCTATACTGTAAACTCACTACAGGTGCTAAATCTGTTGTACTGTACTCTCTCAAGCGCTTAGTATAGTACTCTACACATCGTATGTGTTCAATAAATAACACTGATTGATTTGCCATTTTAAGAAACACTAAAGGATTGCTTCTAGCTGCTCCGCCTTGTCTAATACACAAATAGTGTTTAATTGTGTAAACAGAGTGAAGATGGTGTTTGCTGTTTTTAAATGTTTTGATAAAAAGGCAATAACCCTGGTGGGTGAGAATGGATGTGACTGATTATTCATTGAGGGCAGGATACAGGCAACCACATTTATATCACACCTGATTTTAGCCCATCAGTATCGGTATCTATCAGTATTTTTCATTGCGCATCTACTGAGTACTGAGCACTGTACTTCAGCTTCAGTGCTTCAGCGAGTACAATAAAATTAGTAAGCATGATTCCCTGCCCTCATCGAGCTGGCAAACTAGTGCTGGAGATTTGTGGCAAAATCCTAACAGAGTTCTCAACAAAATAACTAGGTTCACAAGCTTAAAGTTTAGTTAAATAAATTTGTATCCCACACCCTCACTGACTACATGTTTGAACCACATTTAAAAACAAGTTTCCTCATGTTTGGGCCCTGTGCTCCTTCAGTGGTTTAATCAATCAATAATAAGCATTTTGGAAATACCGCAATGTCCTCTGGGTCACACGACACCAGATATAATCTTTGGGATTGAAGAGCAAAAGTCACTTTCTCATTTTATGTAGTTCTAATAGATTGCTAATTGGATTCAACCACCCTAATCTAATGAAGTATAATTAATACAAAGGTGAAAGGCTTCTTCTGTTTCTGCCCATTACCTTCAAACATTTATAGAACATATTACGCATCTGCATAACCCTTATATATGTTTATTATTGATTGGTGTAATAGACATATATAAAGATTCATATTTGAAATCAGTGAAGCTTCCAAAATGTTTTTTCATGAGGTTGAAATGACCTTTCCTCAGATGTCTGTGAACAGTCTGGACACAAAACTTGTGGGTTTGATTTATTTCATGATCTTTTTTGAGATGAGACATATCTCATGTCTCAATGATTTTGATGATTCTTCAGAATACTTTAATTTCCAATGCAGGCAATGAATAAAAAGGAAAATTAAGTTAGGTCAAGTTATTATTTGGTAGTCTGAAAGGTGAATAAGGTCATTTTAGAGCACTACAAAGCCAGAATGCATTCTCCAAGTCTTTCCATCTTTGAATTTCTTTTACATTATCAACCCAGGAGCTTAGATATTGGATTTATATGATCCCAATCCTAAATCTAATAGAACTACACAGAATGTGGCCTTTGTCATTTATTCCCAAATACTACAATCATCTGGCATAAGAAATAGAGCGGGAGAGCATTGCCATATTTCTAATGGACATTTGGTGCTGTCCTTATCCACTCCACATCTGTAAAAATATTTCTAATGGACATTTGGTGCTGTCTTTACCCAATCCCACATCTGTAAATGGAATCGTCCCTCCAAGACAATTATGACCACCATCCCCAGAACTGCAGTGAATATTCCCATTGGGCTTTAAAAAGTGAATTGTTAATTGCCCAGCAATGATGACAACTGGATTTTCTAGGCTTCCTTGGGTGTAAGGTTGCCTTTTATTTTGAAAACCCGAGCAAGTAAAATGTAATGACTGAAACCAGGAAAATGGAGAAACATGCTTCTACCCTATTGATTGTTGTGCCTGGGAGTTTACAGGGTGAACACATTATGTTGTTCTAAAAAGAGGTTTATAACAATAAAGCACAGTGAAATGGAGTCAGATTGCATTAAACTTCTGATTGACAACCAGAGAAGTTAGTTAAGTTTGAAAGTCTACCCTAAAATCATGCAGAGCGCTTGAAATATTTCAGCATACATCATGATGCTTATAATATCAAAAATTCATTACCACAGAAGTCTTAAGCCTTAATTCCCTTAAGAACATAAGAACATAAATGTCATTACTGGATCAGACCAATAATCTATCTGACTCGGTGTTCTGCCTCGACAATGACAATAGGATGGTTGGTGAAATCCTGTGATGGCTGCCCTCCTTGGCATCCATCCTAATGTCCTAACGGTTACAATTTACCATCCAAATGTGCTCTTCATCTCTAATTTCCCCTCTAGTAACTCATTTTGTATCATTTAGTTAGTTGGACCACGGGAATGAGCATGGAACTAGGAATCAGGAGACTGGGGTACAGATCTGGTTCCCACAAGTAAGAAAATGTCTGCTGGGGCTCAGTTTCCGACAGAAGAACCACCTAAGCCACTCTGCAAGGTGGATACTTCTAGCAGGAAAGCTGGAAAGTGACTCCCTCCCTTTTCTATATTTTCAACTCCTTGAGGACAAGAATCATGTATATTAATTCTATTGTTCTCTCCCAAGGGGATTAGTAAAGTGCTCTTCTCTCAGTGACTGTGTAGTACATGTTATTTATTGATGGATAGAATGAGGTCTGCCAAATTTTCAGTGTTAAGTGGGTAGAAGGAGGTGCCCTTGTTCAGGCTTAGTAATCAACCAATCAATGGTACTTACAGAGAATTTACTCTGGGCAGAGTTCTGTAGTCACTGCTGGGAAGAGGGTACAAGAGTCAAAGCAGGCACAAGCCAAGCTCTTGAGGAGCTTGTAGTCAGTCTTCTTTTCATGGAAAGCCCTAGATGGGATTTAGACTAAGGGAACCCTAGAGGTTAAAGGGGAACTAGACCAGTCCAAAAGTCACATGGAGGGAAATGATGAGCCAATATTTAGTAACACATTTCCTGACCTGATTGAATTACTCAGCAAAACACCCAAGATTTTAAATAATTGTATAATTGTCTATTCTTACTCATCAACAGGGTCAGACTACTTCCATCCTACAGATGGGGAGAATTCTCGGGATGCTGAGCTGCCAGGAGGTGCTTTAAGAGCTGGGGCTTCTGTGGAATGGCACTGAACTGCTTAACAGTGTGAAGGGGTGAGCTAAAACAGGCCAGAAGGACTGTGCCTCCGTCCTTCCTTTAGGAAAAGCCACCTTCCCCTAGACTACCAGGCAAATACCCAGATGGTCACTCATAGTTATATTCTGTCTTTGCAACATTCCTAAATAAGTCACAGGCATTCATTCATTCATTTAAAGACTGATTTTAAGTCCCTCCACTTGTTTTAAAGCCCCTTGAGAGCAGGGATCATTTCCACTAATTGTACTGTACTCTCCCAGTTGCTTAGAACAGTGTTTACAGTAAGTGTTCAAATGCCGTAGACTGATTGATTTCCAACTGGTCAAACAATAAAGGGTATTGGAGACACAGTCTTTGCCCTCAAAGAGCTTATAAGATTTTACAATATCTCCTCTGTAAACATTAATAGAGGCAATATCAACTCTTCAGATTTTTAACTCGATCTTCGTAAATGCGGATAAGACCACCACTGATAATTCCAGAGGAAATTTTATATTAACCTTTTGGTTATTTAATCACCATACACAGTTTATGAGTTCCCCAGGGTGAGCCAAAAAAGTGTTGGTTATTGCTTTAGTCATCCATTTATGCTTATTATCTATAAGTAGAATTTCCCTTGTTTTATCAGTTTATGCCACTTGTCCTCCCCATTAAACTATAAGTTCCTGAGGACAAGGATCAGATCTTATATTTCCCCCTTGCTTCCCATCAAGCATCTAGTGCAGTGCTCTGGTCTGCACACAAGTTCACTCAATAAATACAGTTGATGAAGATGATTGTACAGGCTGAAGTTAACAGAGCTTCAAATGGCAGTAGGCCCTGAAGATAGAAAATGTCAATTTCTCAAAGATAAACTCTACACTAAAATGGGATAGACAATTAATTATGTGTTGCTCTGATCAGGCAATTTTGCCAGAGGGAAACTGTCCTGCTCTTAGTCTCATACGCATGGAGGACAGTGATATATATTTTCCCATTAAGTGTATCTCTCACTAAGCAACTTTATCCATAAAACAACTTGATGGTCTTCTGAAGCATTCAGTTAACAATAGAAAGTTTTCTCAGTACACTTTAGGCCTTCCCTTCCATGACCATGAACTAAACCTTCTTTGCATTTCCATTTCTCTTTACTAAAAAGGACTTCACTTGAACTTCCCAAGGGAAGCCATGGCCTACATTCACAGTGCTACCTGGGTTTTAAATGAGTAAGTGCCAAGAAAAAAGATCATTTTCTTGAACTTGGAGGAAAGTTAAACACGACTGAAAAGAAGCCAGAGATGAATGTGTTTGCCATCTTGATTACAGAGTCCAGAGGAACGAAAGACAATCTGCTAATGGTAGGTGACCAAACTGGTCAGGGAGAATTAATGGTCTAATTAAAATCCTTGGAAAGTAAAAGTTAAATCTGAGGCACACCACTCACCAACCTTGGGAGAGAAAGTAGGCTACAGGGAATATGGCTGACTGGTTTATGAGTGGAAGTCCAAGTCTTGCTCCCTGAGTTCCCCAGTACATGGCTCCCCAAGTTATATCCCCAAATGGTATTTCAGCATTTTCTCACTACCAAAGCAATGAAGAATTCACAACTCCCTGTAACACATCCAAATCTTTAGGCCCTACTATTTCCTTTAATTTTTTTAGTGTCTTTCTCTCCTGCTGGATTGTAATTTCCTCGAGGGCAGAGTGATTCCTACAACTTCTATTGTGTTTTTCCAAGCACCTAGTGCAATAGATTCTCAATAAATACCATTTTTATGGTATTTCTTAAGTGCGTACTATGTTTTAATCACTGTACTAAGCACTGGGGGAGATAGTCAGTTTGATCACAGTCCCTGTCCTACATTGGGCTCACAATCTTAATCCCCATTTTACAGATGAGAGCACTGAGGCACAGAGAAATTAAGTGACTTGCTCAAGGTCACCCAGCAGACAAGTGGCAAAGCAGGGATTAGAACCCAGGTCCTCTGAATCCCAGGCCTGTACTCTTTACATGTTGCTTCCCATGATTGCTTAACTGACAAGACCTGGGCTGGTGAAATTTAATGGAGGAACTTCCTGGAAAAAGTGACCAGAAAACATGAAATAGCTTACTTAGAAATGCTCCATAGGGGACTAAGAAATTTGGTTCACAATACAAACAAGCATGCATATATTTTTCATCTCAACACAATGAGCTTGAATACCTTAAAATGACACTTATTCAGGTAAAAGTGGATCACTTACAGAAGCCACATACTCAGCTAATTACCTCAGTAAATTTCCCTTTGTGAAAGCAAAACCTGTTGCTTGAGCATAAAATGAACTGCTGAAGCTTTTTTCTTGATTCGCATTATTCACTTTCTGTGTTTGGGAAAAGTTTATGAAATCATGTTTTATCTTCAACCAAGTATAACAAGCCAAGATTATATTCCAATAAATCTCACAGCAATACCAGTCATTCTAAAAATACCTACTATCAAGGCTTCAAGAGCCATGTTGATCATACATCTGATTTTGTCCCAAAAGCCATAAATCACTAATTATTAAAGGTTTAAATTTCCTTAGCTGTAGACTCAAGAGCACAATAGCTTTCTAATTAAAAAATGTTTTACAGTTCCACCTGTCTAAACTTTCTATTTCCAGAAAGTTATGCAACACTAAAATGGGCCACTTAAAAAAATTTGAAGTAAAATACATCTTTCCTCAAAGGATTACCTTAGTGACAATTGCTTTAATATCCAAGTCACTGACTTCTGTTTATTTTGACAATAACACATTACAGAAAAAATATGGAATGTACAGTTAATTTGATTCTCCTCCTCCCCATCCTTGGGCATCCAGCAAGCTGCTAGCAAGGAGGCTTTGTAAGATCAAATGGGAGTAAAGTCATATACTTCTCCCATGCATTTTTAAATCCCTGGCTACAGCTGTCATTCTGATGCTCAGAAGCTCTTCCTCTTGTTTGGTGTATACCTTTAAGGGAGAAATGTTCGAGAGGAATCTGGAAGTTTTGCAACAGAGACTAGAACAAGGCTAGGCATAGGTTCATTTTGGAGGAGTTCAATCTCAAATAAACTAGTTATTTTTATCAAACTTGTAATGACAGGTTTGCATCTCATGGAAGGCTAAACACTTCCCAATCTCATCTTCCCTCATCCCACCCACATCCCACATATTGTCAAATGTGTGATGAGAAAGTACACTGGGAGATAAAGTGAGATAAAACTCTTAATTTTCATCCATTCATTCAATCGTATGCAAAGCAGTTGGGAGAGTACAACAACACAACAGACATATTACTTGCCTACAATGAGCTCACAGTCTAGAGGGGAGACAGACAATATTCATAAATAAATAACAGGTATATACAGATGTACACATATATGTTCTGGGGGTGGGAGGGAAGATGAATAGAGGGAGAAAATCAGGGTGATTCAGAAGGGAGTGGGAGAAGAGGAGAGGCGGGCTTAGTCAGGGAAGGCTTCTTGGTGGAGATGTGCCTTCAATAAGGCTTTGAAGAGGGGGAGAGCAATTCTCTGTCTATGAGGAGGAAGCGCGTTCCAGGCCAAAAGTAGGACATTAGTGAGAGGTCAGCAATGAGATAGATGACATCCAGGCAGAGTAAGAAAGTTACCCTTAGAGGAGTGAAGTGCGAGAGCTGGATTTTAGTAGGAAATTAGCGAGGTAAAGTAGAAGGGGGCGAGGTGATGGAGTGCTTTAAAGGCAATGGATGAGGAGTTTTCGTTTGATGCGGACGTGATGGGCAACCACTGCAGTTTTTTGAGGAGTGTGGTGACATGTCCTGAACATTTTTGTAGAAAAATGATCCAGGCAGCAGAGTTAAGAATTGACCAGAGTGGGGAAAGACAGGAGGTTGGGAGGTCAGCAAGGAGGCTGTTACAATAATCAAGGCAGGACAGGATAAGTGCCTGCATTAATGTGAGAGTAATTTGGACAGAGAGGAAGGGGCAGATTTTGGCGATGTTATGAAGGTAAAACTGACAGGATCTAGGAAGGCTTGAATATGTGGATTGAACGAGGGAGAGAAGTTAATAATGCCAAGGTTATGGCCTTGTGAGACAGGAAGGATGGTGGTGCCGTCAGTAGTGATGGGAAAATGAGCAGGAGAGCAGAGTTTAGGTGGGGAAATAAGAATTTCAGTTTTAGCCATATTAAGCTGGAGGTGATGGGAGGACATCCAAGTAGAGATGTCTTGAAGGCCGGAGGAAATACGAGGCTGCAAAGAAGGAGAGATATCAGGGCTGGAGCTGTAGATTTGAGTGTTATCAGCATAAAGGTGATAGTTGAAGCAGAGTGAGCGAATGAGTTTCCAAGGCAGTGGTTGTAGATGGAGGAAAAAAAGGGGACCCGGAACTGAACCTTGGATTTTGAGAAGCAGTGTGGCCTAGTGGAAAGAGTACGATCCTGAGAATCAGGGAGTGAGTCTGATCTTACTTCTACACCAGAACTTACTAAAGTGCTTTGCTTAAGCACTCAATACCACTATTACACCTAAAACACTCCACCAATCAACAATGATCCCTTTTTTGGCCTTGTTTGAATCTTTATCCATTTACTCTAGACTGTGGTCTAGAGCTTCCTTCCAGAGACTGGAGAATCAACACTAGAAGGAACGTAATCTCAATGAAGAGGGCAAAACAGGCCTGCCTGGCGTTGGGAAATAAAAACCAGTCATGCTTCCCATCATTGCTAAAATACATTTGAACCTAATATTTTCAAAGGACATTATAAGGAAATAGACTGGCCCTCTATCCTTAAGGATTGCCAATATCCCCAATCCTGATTAGATGACAATCGTCCAGCATTAAATCATTGTTTTCGAAAATATATTGCAAGTTTAATTACAAATAAGGAATCTAGAAGAAAAAAAGAGAAATAGAATGTCAGAAAAGAAGAAAAAGCCATAGTCATAAAAATTTAGCAGACAAAGGTCTACCTAACTTGTTTCACAATTATCCCTTCAGAATTGTTTTATTAGCCTGAGTATTTATCTGAAAATTTTCCAAAATTTCCTCATTAATCATTTAATCTCTGCTGCCAAACTCACTTGAAACTGATTGGCTCAAGCATGTCTTACAGAATTTAAAGGAATTGCTGAACACCAGTGTGAGGTATTGGAGAATGACTGTAAGACTACACTTCCAAAATTATCACAACTATGTCTTTGGGGCTTAGGCTTTCTGCCATATCTTGTCCTTGAGTGTAAGCGTGATCATTTGAAAACAGGAAAACCGGTATTATTTCTTGACTGTCTCCCTCAAATGGGTTTACAAAAACACTCTTGCTGTATGGAATGCGGGAAGAGCTTTTCGTCTGCAATGGAGCAGAACCTGAAACTGATGAGTGACCCCAACAGTCTTTCTTGAACTCTTCATCATTCCCAATCTACACGAAGACTGACCCAAACAGAAAGCCTCATCTTCCCATCCAAACACGGTTCTCCACCTTTCTGATCACTGTAGACAAAACCACTATCCTCCTTAACAAGCCAGTAAATCTTGGCAATATCTTAGACATCTCTCTTCTTCAACCCATACAGCCAGTCTGTCACCAAATACTGTTAATTTCTTCTTCCCAACATCGTTAAAATCTGCTACCAACCAAGCTGCTACCATGCTGATCGAAACACTTATACCCTGCCTTACCTACTGCTTCAGCTTCCTCAGTGACTTCCTCCTGTCTCTCCTCACTCCAGTACATACTTCCTCAGTTGCCTGGATCATTTATTTCCAAAAAAAACAGTGTTGAGTCCACATTTCCTCACTCCTCAAGAACCTCCAGTGGTTTGCCTGTCCACCTTTTTTTAAGCTATTTTTTAAGTGCTTACTACATGCCAGAAACTATTCTAAGCACTGGGATACATGCAAGGTAACCAAGTTGGATACAGTCCACGTCCCACATGGGCTTCACAATCAATCCCCATTTTACAGATGAGGGCACTGAGGCATATAGAAATTAAGTGACTTGTCCAGAGTCACACATCAGACAAGTGGCAGAGCTGGGATTAGAACCCTGGTCCTTCCAACTCCCAGGCCCATGTTCTATCCACTAGCATCCAACAGATTCCTTACTATCAGTTATAAAACACTCAGTCACCTTGCCCCTTCCTACCTTACCTCGCTGATTTCCTACTACAACCCAGCCCACACATTGCTCTCTTCTAATGCCAATGACTCACCACATTTCAATCTCATTTATCTCATCACCAACCCCTTGCCTAGCTCCACCCTCTGGCCTGGAACTTCCTCCCCCTTCATTTACAACAGACTAACTCTTCTGGCCTTTGAAGTCTTATTAAAATCAACTCTCCTCCAAGAGGCCTTTCCAATTAAGCCCTCTTTTCCCCTAATCCCTCTCTTTTCTGTATTGCCTATACATTTGGAATTATACCTTTTAAGCACTTGATATTTACCCAACCCTCAGTCCCATAGTACATTTAAATATCCATGATTTATTCAATGTCTGTCTCTCCCTCTAGAATGTTAGCTCCTTATGGGCAGGGAACATATTTATCAATTCTG
This sequence comes from Ornithorhynchus anatinus, assembly GCF_004115215.2. Lineage (NCBI taxonomy): Eukaryota > Metazoa > Chordata > Mammalia > Monotremata > Ornithorhynchidae > Ornithorhynchus > Ornithorhynchus anatinus. The sequence goes on from NC_041745.1 coordinate 34,327,655, forward strand.
TTTTATTATACCCTCTCCCAAGCACTTACTATGATACTCTGCATACAGTAATAATAATAATAATAATGGTATTTGTTAAGCACTTATGTGCCAAGCACTGTTCTAAACACTGAAAGCACTCAGTGAACACCACTGATTGATAAGCCTGGGTTTGCATCCTTGAGTAATTAGAGAGTAGGCAGGAGGAGTGGTTAAAATTCCAAATACAGTGAAGTTCAAAGTAGTATATATAACACTGGGCCATAGTTCAGAGAAATTATGAGGGAAAAAATATGGACGTGACAGGGTAGAAACAAAGACTCATTGAAAAGAACAGCAGCGTGCTCTGGTCCACGACAATGCTAGAGAATGTTGGTCTGATGATGTTGGTATTGATCAATCACTTTTATTGAGCCCTTTCTGTGTAAAGGACACTATACTAAGCACTTGGGGGTGCACAGCACAACATTCTCTGAACACAAGAAGCTTGCATTCTAAAAGGAGACTGTATCTATTGAGTGTAGTGTTTCTTCTGTGCACAGTGTTGTATAAGCACTCTGTGAGAGAGTACAATGCAGTAAAGTAGATATGATCCCTGTCCTCAAGGAGCTTACAATTTTGTTGGGGAGATGGACATTTAAAAAAAAATACAGATAGGTGAAGCGTCAGAGTATAAGTGTGTGTTTTGGGGCTCAAGAATGGGGTGAATATCAAAGTGCTTACTGTTCCAAGCACTGTTGTTAAGTTTTCAGGTAGATCAATCAATCATATTTATTAAGCACTTTGTATGGAGAGCACTTGGGAGAGGCCAATATAACAGAGCTGGTAGATAGATTTCCTGACCCAACAAGATTATAGTCTAGAAGTAATGCAAATAAATAAGGTCAGACTCAGTCACTGTCCCACATGGGGATCACAATCCAAGTAGGAGAGAGAACAGGTATCGAATCCCCATTTTGCTGTAGAGGAAACTGAGGCACAGAGAAGTCAAGGTCACCCAGCAAGCAAGTGGTAGATGCAGGCTCAGAACTCAGGTCCTCTGACTCCCAGGCCCATGCTTTTTTCATTATCGTGCCCACGGTTAAACCTCACAATTCACACACACTTGGGTCTTCCAAGAGGCCATCACAGACTTGGCCCTGAACTTTGGACCTCTTAATCTCTTTGGACCTCTTTTCTTAATCTCTTTTAAAAGTCTCCCCTTTCCTCCAGCCCTACTTCAAACAACATATGATGTATCAAACAATGTGCAACTAAGACACTATGCACTTAGTACAGTGTCCTTGCACATATTAAGTGTTCAATAAATACCATTGATGCATATATTCACAGCAGTATAAGCATATTAGATTCATGCTAGCCAGAATGAATTAGAAATTAGACCACAGAAGACCTAAACTGGATTTTGAAATGGAAAATATGATTATCGTGAGTTCAAATCTTAGAATTAAGGAGGCTGAGCTAAATGGTCCCACTGGGAAGGCATTTTGGAAATTGGTCTGTTTGGAAGTCGCATTATTTATTTCAGCCATCTGTGGGTCATTTGCCATAAGTAGATGATAGGCAGACAGGCAGCTAGCCAACCTTTGGGGTTCATAGATGATGTTACTACTACCAGTGAGATTTTGTGCATTAATGTTGAGCATAAGACTGATGATCCTTTCCTCACTGTGCAGTGGAGAGCATTAAATGCAGCGAAGATTATTCCATACTGCACTTTTGCATTTATTACTCATAGTCCCTAACACCAATTATGTTTCTTCCTCTCAGTGTTGCGATCTTCTCCAGACCTCGCTCTAAATTAAAAAGGAAGCCATTAGAACAAGGAGTTTGTCACTTAGGCTGTGGATTTCCATTTAATCACGGATCAATGACATGGGAGGAAAAGCTTTCCTCTGGCTTGTTGGGGTTTGGGCTACTGTGGCTGAATCTGTGTTAATTTGGATTGATAAATGTAATTGGAAACAGTTCACTGAACCTGTATTAAGTATTAATTCTAAGCCACAGAGGAAATTATTGTTGTTGTGGGATATTTGCTGAATCCCCTCAACATGCCAGGAATTTTAAACACCATGACCATATCATATCTTGGGCCTTGAATTTGTCCAGATGAAACTTGGAGAATATATTCCTGGCAATTAAAATGAAGATAGTATGCATTTGAAAAATATGTGCTGACCTGAATGGGAAGAACCATTTCCTTGTGGACAGAGCAAAGGTTTGGGAGTCAGGAGGACCTGGGTTCTAATCCCAGCTCCACCACTTGTCTGATGGACAACCCTGTGCTTCAGTTACCACATCTGTAAAATGGGGATTAAGACTGAGAGCCCTATGTGGGACATGGACAGTGTATAACCTGATTAGTTTGTATTTACCCCAGAGCTTAGAATAGTGCCTGGCATAGTAGGCACTTTTAAAATACCATATAAAAAACAAAAAATTTCACTCCTCTGTGCCTCAGTTACCTCATCTGTAAAATGGAGGTTAAGACAGTGACCCCCAAGTGGGAGCCGAACTGTGTCCAATTGGACTAGCTTGTGACTTGCCCAGCACAGAGTGACCATTTAGTAAGTACCATTAAACAAATAGGAACTGGGCAATGTGCATTTTGTTCATTTGACACCACTTCCATGATTCTACAAAAGCCATGATTAATATCTCAGTAGAACAATATTATGACTTTCATTAGAAATAACCTACACAGTTCACCATAAACATTCAGAAGCATTATCATCAACAGTTTTTGTGGATTGATGATTCAGTCAATGGCATTATACTGAAAGTTACTAATCAAAAGCTATCAAAAACTTCTCCTCTTTCAACAAAAATGTAGAGAGCTTCTTAAAGACAGGGATCACCTCTACCAACTCTATTGCATTGGCCTCTCTCAAGCACTTAACACACTGCTCTGCATACGGTAAGCACTCCGATACCATTCACTACTCGATTGAGAGGGAAGGATTTAAATTTTAGGCATGAAGTCAAGCCAGGGAACAATCCTGCTTTTGAGGGTTTGTCACAAAGTTGGAGCCCATCCTACAAACCTGGAAAGCTGCTCTTCTAAGAGCAGGGCTTCTGGGATTTAATATCCCGAGACACATCACTATGGGATACAGAGTTACAGTTGCTGTTTTTCTACCCCTTTGGCAAAATGCACAAAGGTCATCATCTTATCCCAGAGGCCCACAGACAAATGTCTTCTTGCCCTCTAGGATAGTACAACCCTGATGAATTGTGATATAGAAAAATGGAAAGGAAATTTGTTGCCTAATTTAAAAATCCAGCTATCATGAGGTTTCCTCAGACAATCTCAAAGTAATACTCCATTCTTTATTTTTGAATGGTATTTGTTAAACGCTTACTATGTGTCAGGCATTGTACTTAGTACTGAAGCAGATACAAGCTAATCAGGTTTGAAACAGTTCATGTTCCACATGACACTCACAGTCTCAAACCCCATTTTACAGATGAGGTCACACAGCAGACAAGTGGTAGATGTGGGATTAGAACCCAGATGCTTCTGACTGCCAGGCCTGTGCTCTATCCACTAAGCCATGCCGCTTCTCTTTATCACTCTAAATTAATAAGTGCATTACTTTTTTGTGTTGGTGGATTATGAGACAGATTCTGGGTTGAACAGTGTCATCTGAATTATGGCTGAATATTGTTTCAGATCCAGGAAGTGTTTATTGTACTTTCTTCAATTCAGAGTTAAGGCCTCTGTCTCACAACGTAAAGTGCTCTGGGACTTTTATCTAGAACGTAAGCTTTTAGGCAACCATTTTGTGCACTCTCTTAGGACATTATTACTTACGTTCCAGGTGGCCTTTTTCTCTAACAAACATTTCTTGCAAAGTGCATTTTCATTGGTGGGAAGTGGGAAGAGATGAATGATATATTTTATTGACATTTCTACTCAGACAAATGAAAGGAAGACAAATGAAAAGTCCTTGGCATAATGTTCATTAATTGACTGGTGACAATTTGAATGGAATGATAAAAAATTACCTTTGGGAACACTTCCCAAAAATCAAAGTGTGACTGTTTTTTGCAAAATCTGGCCAAAAAATAATATTAAACAAAACAAAGCAAAAAACCACTGTGTGTAGCCCATAAATTACCAGCATGAGTGTAACTGAATTGATCTTTACTTCTGCCATTACCAAACTACAAAAACATAAATTGGGTATGATAATCTCTAAATGATGAAAAATGCATTCACTATCTTAGCCAACCACTGGTCTGCTATAGTTATACATGTCTTATCTCTCGACACTATGCATTTTTATTGCAAAAATTCACACATCTGAATTAAGATTAGTTCATTTTTATTTCAATTGAAATTATTCTATGCCAGAACAATTCAATATATAGCCCCTATTTTTAAGCAATCACATAAACTGTAATAAAGCTAATTATTTAAAAAAATGCATTTCCAGTCTCTCAATTTCCCAAGCACTCTGCAATTTTACAATCAGCTTCTCTTAAAGCAGTTGCTAAAAATCACAGGAGGGCACTTACCGAAATGATCAATAAGATAGGAAAATAGAAGCAGCAGAGCAGTGAATTTAGTTCTCTGATCAAGCTTAGATTGACTGAGTGCTGATTGCCTCCGATTTGTTCCCCATACTTCCAGCTAAGGGGATGAGCATCATGTGCTTTTCAACCGGTGGACTTCCATCAAGACGTGGTGGGTGGGAAGACGGTCCCTTCTCACTGCCATATGCTCTATTCCATGAAGGAAAACTTTCCTGCCAAGGCACAATCGCTTGTATCATGCCCCTGTGAAGAACTCTACAATCCTCCAAACCTGTACATCACTTCAGAAGCCAGTCGGTTTGACTTCATCATTTTGTTTCCCCATGGTAAATGCAAACTTTGCCCTTGCATCGCCGCAACCACCTGTTCCCCCACACCTGTTTCAATTTCTAAACCATATGCTGCAGTCACAGACGAGAGCCACCATAGAGAGAATGTGATTTCTCATAAATATTTCATAAATTTGCTGCTCCCTGCACTTCAGAATAATTTGAAAGCATTGATTTTGCTGAAGCCCGAATGGAGGCTGGGTATTCAGTCTTTATTACCACCATACCTTAGGCAAAGAGATATAAAGCTCTCTGAATCATAAAATAACCCCTATCCATATCTTGGTAGTATTGTCAAGTATGAGGACAGTCACTGGAGAGAACACTCTACAGTGATATATATGGTAGGGAAATATGGATGCAATAATTCTGTCGACAGTACGTGTGCTTAAGAAAAGTTGAAAAAGATAATTTATGGCATTGCATTTTCATAGCTGAATAAAAGATGAGCCCAGAGGAACAACACAGCATTCTCCCAGAACAACAATGGTAGAGTTGATGTGAAATGGAAGCTGAGATGAACTGAGAGCATTTACTTCATAAAACATCCAGATGAAATGAATTTGCCATGAATATTCCTTGTCACTCCATGACCTTCCTCCTCCAGTTTCCCCATATAGACGGAGACAGCATTTGCAAACAGTCATAGGGTGATCCCGAACTGCAAATGTAGGCCTTAACTGGAGGGATAAACCAGAATAGAATCACAGTGCTTATCTACCATCATCCCAAGCGTGATGAGTCAAAACAGGAAGAAGCTAACACTGTCCAGGACTAGGAAGAGCTGTAACAGCACTATGGTCAAACCTAAACAGTTGGGATGTAATTCAACGGTACAAGCTCTCAATTTCCAGGTCCCTTCGGAGAATGTATTTCTTCATTCAAGGGTTCTGTTCAGAGAAGAAATCTATATGAGTAATAACAAAAAGCCTCCGTGTCTTTCTCTACTTTATTTACCTAAGTACTTAGGATAGTTCCCATTACTATGGCAACTGTGGCAACACAAAGGGCCATTATGTTTCCGATTTAGCTCTAAGCAACTAGAGAGCACTGACTGGATTTTATGGAATTTGCTCTGGAATCAGTGTATTGTGCTTCAAGGTAACCTTTTAAAACAGATAAAGGATAAATGAGATTTAAGCAGTCTACCCAACCAAAGAAGGCAGTTGATCAGGTATAGGAGAGTAGAAGAGAACATCAAAATCCATGGATTAGAATTCCCTCTTTCTCCATCAATATGGCTATCTGAAAATACAAAGATACCCACTCTAAAGAATATGGTTAATGGGATTATTTCCTAAAGACAATAATGACATGAATTTACACATAAACAGGGAAATGGTCAGAAATTAAGATAATCCAATTTTTTAAGCATATATTTAAATGACCACCAGTGACCTCCTTCTTACCAAATCCAATGGCTCCTACTCTATCCTAATCCTCCTCGACCTCTCAGCTGCCTTTGATACTGTTGACCATCCCATCCCTCTCAACATATTATCCAACCTTGCCTTCACAGACTCTGTCCTCTCCTGGTTCTCCTCTTATCTCTCTGGCCATTCATTCTTGGTCTCCTTCATGGGCTCCTCCTCCCCCTCCCATCCCCTAATGGTAGGGGTTCCTCAAGGGTCAGTTCTTGGTCCCCTCCTGTTCTCCATCTTTACTCACTCCCTTGGTGAATTCATTCGCTACAACTTTAACTATCATCTCTACACAGATGACACCCAAATCTACATCTCCTCCTCTGTTCTCTCTCCCTCACTCCAGGCTCATAACTCCGCCTGCCTTCAGGACATCTCCACCTGGATGTACACCCACCACCTAAAACTCAACTTGTCCAAGACTGAGCTCCTTATCTTCCCTCCCAAACCTTGTCATCTCCCTGACTTTCCCATCAACGTGGACAGCACTACCAACCTTTCCATCTCCCAAGCCTGCAACCTCGGCATCATCCTTGACTCTGTTCTCTCATTCACCCCTCACATCTAAACCGTCACCAAAACCTGCCGGTCTCACCTTCACAACATCGCCAAGATCCTCCATTTCCTCTCCAATCTGCTACCTTGTTGGTACGGTCTCTCATAATATCCCGACTGGACTACTGCATCAGCCTCCTTTCTGATCTCCCATTCTCCTTGTCTCTCCCCACTTCAGTCTATACTTCACTCCGCTGGCTGGATTATCTTTCTACAGAAATGCGCTGGGCATGTCATTCCCCACTCAAAAATCTCCAATGGTTGCCTGTCAACTTTCGCATGAAGCTAAAACTCCTCACTATTGGCTTTAAAGCTCTCCATTACCTTGTCCCCTCCTTCCTCCCCTCCCTTCTCCCCTCCCAGCCCACACACTCCACTCCTCTGCCACTAACCTCCTCAATGTGCCTCGTTCCTACCTGTCCCGCCATCGAACTCTGGCCCATGTTCTGCCTCTGACCTGGAATGTCCTCTCTCCTCACATCTGCCAAAAAAGCCCTACTGAGAACTCTCTCCTCCAGGAGGCCTCCCAGACTGAGCCTTCCCTTTCCCTCTGCTCCTCCTCCCCTCCCCATTGCTCCTGCTCCCTCTGTCTGCTCTACCCCCTTCCTCTCCCCACAGCACTTGTATATATTTGTTCATATTTATTGCCCTATTCATTTTATTAATGATGTGCATTTATCTATGGTTCTATTAGTCTGTTTTGATGGTAGTGATGCCTGCCTACTGGTTTTGTTGTCTGTCTCTTCCTTCTAGACTATGAGCCCATTGTTAGGTAGGGATTGTCTCTGTTGCCGTATTGTACTTTCCAAGTGCTTAGTACAATGTTCTGCACACAGTAAGTGCTCAATAAATACGACTGAATGAATGAATACGCAATCAAATTATTTGCACAGGATGAGGAACAACTTATCAGTGAAATGGGAGAGAAAATGGCTGCCTTAACACTTGCTTCACGCTCACTTCCCCTATATAAAAAAAAAAAATGGCTTCTCTGTATTGCACTGAATACTGTAGCCTGATTTCCCTACCCATACCCTGCCCCAAATCCTGGAACAGGTTGGGTACACACATACCCCTGCACTCAGCAGTAGTAGTAGAAGCATTTATTGAGTACCCACTTGGTGCAGTGCACTGTATTTGGGAAGTACAGAATAGTGAATCAGTTAATGGAATTTTTGAACTACTTGAGGGCCAGTACCATACTAGGGACTTGGTAGAGTCCTCGAGGTGGTTAGACATGATTCCTTGTCACAGTGAGCTTACATACGAATGGGGAGACAAACATGCAAATATTTACAACGAGGGTAGTTGAAAATAAATTGAGCAGATATGCATGAACACCAAGTAGAGTGTAAATACATTCAAAGATGTTAGAGTTGCCTGAAGGGATGATTTGTCTCATTATTGTCCTCCATCCAACTGCCTTCTTGACCCACTACGATCAGGTTTCCATCCCCCTTCCCTCCAGGCAATTAGTACTCTCCAAGGTCTCCAGTGCTCCAAATATGCAAGTTCAGTGACGTCTATTCAATCTTAATCCCTCTAGTCCTTTCAACCACCTGTGATACTGTTGATCACTCTCTTCTCCAAGAAATGGTATCATGCCTCTCTTTCACAACACAGCACTTACCTGGTCCTTTAACCTCTTTGAGGGATCCGTTTCAGCCTTGGTTGGCTTTTCTTCCACCTCTCATTTCTAACCATGGTTTTCCCTCTATGCTGCTGTAAGTGCTCCCCCTGCTTTTTTTTAAAAAAATCAATCTACACTTACTCTCTCAGGAAACTCATCCAATTGCCTGCCTTCAACTTCCACCAGCATGAGAGGCTGCTACCTGAATCTCTCCCCAGTTAATCAATGGTTTTGAGTGCATGCTTACTGTATGCAGATCACTGTACCCCTAACTTTCATCCCACTATACCATCTCATATTCATCTTGTATCTGGGATATCTCCACATGGGCATTCCAACATATTAAATTGAAAGGAAATCAAACCGACTTCCTTGTCTTCCCTCCTAAACCCATTCCTCCTACCCATTTCCCCATTCTCTGGCCGAGAAACCTGCAACCTTTTCATCACATTTGGGGCCCCATTCAGTCTGTCCCTCACATTCAAATTGTCACTAAAACCTTCTGTATTTTTCTCTACTATATTTCTCAGGTTTGACCCTTCTTCTCCAACCAAAATATAAATTTCAGCAGGGGGAAAAATAGGGATTAGAAAGCATGATTGCTTAATTTCCGCGTGGCTCAGTGGAAAGAGCACGGGCTTTGGAGTCAGGGCTCATGAGTTCGAATCCCAGCTCTGCCACTTGTCGGCTGTGTGACTGTGGGCAAGTCACTTAACTTCTCCGTGCCTCAGTTCCCTCATCTGTAAAATGGGGATTAAAACTGTGAGCCCCACGTGGGACAACCTGATTCCCCTATGTCTACCCCAGCACTTAGAACAGTGCTCGGCACATAGTAAGCGCTTAACAAATACCAACATTATTAATTTGTTCCTTAGCTCATAATCCCGCCCCTGTTGCTGATCAAAGATGGCAAGTCCTTGAAATCACAATACTTGTCTCAAAGAATTTGAATACATTTCAAATGATGTGCTGCACTGAAGTCTGTAAATTAGTTCAATCGAACCCCAAAATGTTTTCACAGTGAAACATTGGGGACTATCACACCAAGGTGATTCAGCTGGTAGTAATTCAATTGCCAGAGATGCTATTTGATGTGACAATTGTATGTTGGAGAGATGAACTCTGAGGTTTCTGGGCTTATGTCAGAACACCACTAAAATGTCCCCAAGGATCATTCAATTGAACCTAGACAGCTTAGCCCTAGGTTAACGTATTTTAATTGTTCTCTAATGTTTTGAGAAATTAAATATGTGATAAATATGCTGCAGATTTCTTAAACTTTAAATGTCAAGCATAATTTCTTTCCAGCTAATGTGGAAGATGGGCTCCTTAGTAGAATTAAGCAGCATAATTTGTTGGATAGATTAAGTTGAATTGAGGACCCTTGTGGGTTTATATTCCTTTTTAAATCTCCTTGACAAGATATGCTGCTTTCCCTTGTTGATGTGAGATAATTTTGTGGTGGAGATGCCTACAGTCAATCTCATAATGTGAGTGAACAAGTGTGTGAACAAGGTAAACTAAGATATAAGAGAAACTAAGAAATCTTGGAAACCGGATAGGGCCTTTACTGAATGTCTTCACATTCTAGGATGCAAAGCAAAATTTCTAAGGCTGTCCTGAAGGAAGGTCAGATTTCTAATTGGTGATATGAATAATATAACTAAAGGAAGCAGATGGGTGAACTTCCCCCGTGGCCTGTCTCATTAAGATGGCGAGACAATCACTTTCAACCAGAGGATATAGTATTGCTATTGGGATTTCACAGCATGCCTAATGGTCCTTGACCCTAACCCAACAAGCCAACCACTGTTGTGTCTAATGTGCGGGGAGGAAGATGTTTACAGTTAAAGTTTGCTATGACTCTGTAAGTGTTATTTTTGCCTCCCTGCCCCCGGCCCCCAGCCCAGAGCTGAAAATAATTTGGAGAGCTGAAAAATCTTCAAATTTAGAAGGACCACCTGATAGGGACTTAGAATGATCCAGCTGGCCACTACTTCTCGGCTATTCAGAAAGCATGACCCAGTGAAATACAGTAGAATTGCCCTTCTACGGACAAAGGCAGAGCTAAATGGAAGTCTGGATCATTCCTCACATCACACACCCTGCTCCCAACTCTTCCTCATAGTCATTTTTGGAGAAATAATTAATAGAAGGGTGTTCCTTTTCAACACTCTGGTTTCTTGTGAAGGGCTCTTCTAAATTTATTTTGCTTCCTGCTACACAAGTACCATGCTTCATGAAGAATCAGGGCAATTAAGATGAGTGCACGTGGGCTGCCTCTGTGGAATGCTACCTTATGGTTTCAATTATTTCTTGCAAATTGTTTATATGCAAGCAACTGGAAATTGTAAATGCTTATGAACTGCTTCATTTCTCCCATATACCCACATGCATAATAGTACATATGCCTATAAATTAGAAGAAAAAGAATAGTGAAAAACCAGATGCAACTTACCCTGATATTGTTAGAGATCGAAAAATGGGAGAAAACATATATCAAAACAAGGCATTAAAAAGAAAATCCATAATGTGGTCCACACAAATTTGCCCTATCCCAGCTAGGGATTTCCTCATTAATACTTGATCCACTACTATTTTAAGTAACCCTGATATAAGAGAAGAGAGGAACCGCTACCTCTATAGCACAGTCGACATTAAAGAATCCATGGCGTATACTCTTCCTTTCATTGATTTGAGCTTCAACCTTAATGGATATTTAACCCTTTTATTTTCCATTTGCTTCCTAGCAAGTCATTTTGCATGAATCATATATCCTATATTAGCCTTGCACTAAGGCTGTAATAACACAAGATTAATTGGTAGATTAAGATCGGTCTACACGGTTTTCAAAACAACAGCAACAAAAAGGTTTTGCCTAGTGAATTGAAGAGGACATCCTTTATTGACAGGGGTAGAGACAGAGTACCAGGCTTAATGGATCAATGGTCTGCTCCACTATGGTATTTCCTATGTGTTTTTGTTCTTCCAGGTATAAACATGCTGTCAGTATACAATGGATTGTTTTACTCTGTATTTTTTCTCTATAACTTCTCTAAAATTTCTTATAGGAGTGAAGTTAAAAGAGCAGGTTTTGATAGGGTCAGGAGATGAGAAGTCCAAGGAATGACTTTGAAACCATGAAGGGTGTTAAAGAACAGGACACTGACAAGTCCTCCAAAGAGGAAACTGTTTTACCTCACAGCAAGAGAGACCACTGTTAGAGCTGGAAAGACTTGCGAAATGTGGGAGTGATAAAACATCAAAGCAGACTCTGTGGATCTCCGCCCCTGAAAGTCTGAAAGAAAATAGACAGCCATCCACATGGTTTTACTGTACACTTGCCTTGGGGGAAGGGTGCTGGACCTTATAACTCCTATAGATAAAAGCCTGATTCCCTAGCAGCCAATCCAGAAGCTTCTTCTAGGAAAACTACCCTCAACAGTTGGGAACAGTGAGGATACAAAGCATGGAAATAGTTTGGGCTTTAAATTACTCCTCTCCCCACTGAGTCCATCAGTCTGTTCCCTGCCAGTGTTTGCTTGCTGTTGTCTAGAAAGAGTCTCCCAAATTACTCTCAATGAACCACCTAATGAAAACAATAGCACATGACCTCACTGCTTATTCACCTCAACCCAAATAAAATCCAGGTCTTTGTTCCCCAGTCCCAGTTCCAAAAATGGTCAAGGTGAGGGGAACCCCCCCTCAGGGGCAGACAATGCTTTTGGGATGGCTTCCAGGGTCCTAGAGGGGACACAGTTCAACCCAAGGTCCCTGGGGAGAACAAGTATTTAGCGACACCCCTGAAAGGAGCTAATGACAAATGGTGTCTAGTGATACCCTATAACTGGATTGGTTTATATGTTCGTAACTCTTTCCCTTCCTTTATGATGCTTGTCTTGGCTCTGGATACATGGCCTAAATAGTTCAGGGAAGAAGCTTCAGAAGAATTGTGGTGGAATGAGCTCAGAGTATCTTGTTCAGGGTTAGACTGGACTCTTTCCCAAGAGACTCTAAGCTCCTCAAGGCTAGAAGCCTTTATTGTGTGTCCATTTGTGTTTTCCTCTCAATACCTGGTAGAGTGCCTTGCATAGTCAAAGCAATAAGTAGATCCAACTACTTAAGAAGATTCAAGGTGACGAGCCCTGGGTATTTGTCTCCCTCTTTTGGTCAGTAAGTCGTTTTCTGAATTTAGTGGTCCCTGCTACAAAGCTCAAAAGATCTCCCTTCGGTTTCTACCGTTATCTACCTTAACTTTCCTTGGCTTCTTTCCCCCATTCCCTCTTTCAGTCCTATTCATTCATTCATTCAATAGTATTTATTGAGCGCTTACTATGTGCAGACCACTGTACTAAGCGCTTGGAATGAACAAGTTGGCAACAGATAGAGACAGTCCCTGCCGTTTGACGGGCTTACGGTCTAATCAGGGGAGACGGACAGACAAGAACAATGGCAATAAAGAGAGTCAAGGAGAAGAACATCTCGTAAAAACAATGGCAACTAAATAGAATCAAGGCGATGTACAATTCATTAACAAAATAAATAGGGTAATGAAAATATATACAGTTGAGCAGACGAGTACAGTGCGGAGGGGATGGGAAGGGAGGGGGGAGGAAGAGAGGGAAATGGGGGGAAAAGAGGGTTAAGCTGCGGAGAGGTAAGGGGGGGTGGCAGAGGGAGTAGAGGGAGAAGGGGAGCTCAGTCTGGGAAGGCCTCTTGGAGGAGGTGAGTTTTAAGTAGGGTTTTGAAGAAGGGAAGAGAATCAGTTTGGCGGAGGTGAGGAGGGAGGGCGTTCCAGGACCGCGGGAGGACGTGGCCCAGGGGTCGACGGCGGGATAGGCGAGACCGAGGGGCGGTGAGGAGGTGGGCGGCAGAGGAGCGGAGCGTGCGGGGTGGGCGGTAGAAAGAGAGAAGGGAGGAGAGGTAGGAAGGGGCGAGGTGATGTAGAGCCTTAAAGCCTAGAGTGAGGAGCTTTTGTTTGGAGCGGAGGTTGATAGGCAACCACTGGAGGTGTTTAAGAAGGGGAGTGACATGCTCAGATCGTTTCTGCAGGAAGATGAGCCGGGCAGCGGAGTGAAGAATAGACTGGAGCGGGGCGAGAGAGGAGGAAGGGAGATCAGAGAGAAGGCTGACACAGTAGTCTAGCTGGGAAATAACGAGAGCCCATAGCAGTAAGGTAGCCGTTTGGGCGGAGAGGAAAGGGCGGATCTTGGCGATATTGTAGAGGTGAAACCGGCAGGTCTCGGTAACAGATAGGATGTGTGGGGTGAACGAGAGAGACGAGTCAAGGATGACACCGAGATCGCGGGCCTGAGAGACGGGAAGGATGGTTGTGCCATCCACGTGCCCTATGGAAGTCTGGGAGAGGACCGGGTTTGGGAGGGAAGATGAGGAGCTCAGTCTTGCTCACGTTGAGTTTTAGGTGGCGGGCCGACATCCAGCTGGAGACATCCTGGAGGCAGGAGGAGATGCGAGCCTGAAGGGAGGGGGAGAGGACAGGGGCGGAGATGTAGATCTGCATGTCATCTGCGTAGAGATGGTAGTCAAAGCCTTGAGAGTGAATGAGTTCACCAAGGGAGTGAGTGTAAATGGAGAACAGAAGAGGGCCAAGAACTGACCCTTGAGGAACTCCAACAGTTAAAGGATGGGAGGGGGAGGAGGTGCCAGCGAAGGAGACCGAGAATGACCGGCCAGAGAGATAAGAGGAGAACCAGGAGAGGACGGAGTCTGAAAAGCCAAGGTGAGATAAGGTATGGAGGAGGAGGGGATGGTCGACAGTGTCAAAGGCAGCGGAGAGGTCAAGGAGGATCAGAATGGAGTAAGAGCCATTGGATTTGGCAAGAAGGAGGTCATGGGTGACCTTAGAGAGAGCAGTCTCGGTAGAGTGGAGGGGACGAAAGCCAGATTGGAGGGGGTCCAGGAGAGAATGGGAGTTAAGTAATTCTAAGCAGCGATTGTAGACGACTCGTTCTAGGATTTTGGAAAGGAAGGGTAGTAGGGAGATAGGGCGATAACTGGAGGGGGAAGTGGGGTCAAGAGTGGGTTTTTTTTAGGATGGGGGAGACGTGGGCATGTTTGAAGGCAGAGGAGAAAGAGCCATTGGAGACTGAGTGGTTAAAAATAGAAGTTAAGGAAGGGAGGAGGGCAGGGGCGATGGTTTTAATAAGGTGAGAGGGAATGGGGTACCCTATTTATTTTGCTAATGAAATGTACATCGCCTTGATTCTATTTAGTTGCCATTGTTTTTACGAGATGTTCTTCCCCTTGACTCTATTTATTGCCATTGTTCTTGTCTGTCCGTCTCCCCCGATTAGACTGTAAGCCCGTCAAACGGCAGGGACTGTATCTGTTGCCGACATGTTCATTCCAAGCGCTTAGTGCAGTGCTCTGCACATAGTAAGCACTCAATAAATACTATTGAATGAATGAATGAATGGGTAGCACTTGCGAGGAGGGAGGAGATCTTCCTCCTCCCTTGTCCAGTCATTCGGTTCATTCACTACAACTGCAATTCTGACCATAGCATTCTCTACACCACTGCCAGAATCACTCCAGTGTGAAGGTGCCCTTAAATTTCTTCTCGCATGGTCTGAAGTTGAGTATCCTAAACATTCTGTAGTACCTGTGTGAGGGCTGTAATCACAAAACCCTTTTCTCCTCAGATCTTCCTTCTGCAACTGTTTCACATTTTTCCATTTTCCATTTTGTTCAGTGAGTTTACTTATTTTCTTGAGATAAGTTGGCTGTTTGCTTCATATTTATAGTGTTGTTTTGTCAGTGTATCATGTGAGTCACCTGACACTCATTCCCCTAACTTTGAAACTTTGTTAAAGTCAAGGCGACTTTTCTTATTCACTGAGAGTAAACTAAATTCCAACCAACTTTTCCTCAGCACAAATCCTTGAGGCCTGAGAGCACTCTTTCTCCCTCATGTATATCCTCAAAGTCAATTGTATATTTTGTAAGATAACTTATGACCAGTACTTCACATAGCATTCTCAGAAAGGTGAAACCAGCATTTTATGTAGAAATACCACCACTTCCTTTGATTTATTCTCCACTCTTCTCACAATAAAACCCAGCCCCTTGTTTGTCCTCAGCATTGTGGCTGCGCAGCGGCTGAGAGGGGTTTATGGAATTTTTTTGCTACAATAACTACCAAATCAATTTCTTGGTCAGAGCACTGGAGCCCCTTGCCTCTCACAATAGGCAATTCTCCCTCCTTTGATTGTAGGATATAACATGCATCCTCAATTTTATCAAGATACCTTTTTAATCACCTAGGCAAGTTGATTGAAATCTTTCCATTTCTGACTGTTTTTAATTATGTTTGCCTTTCACTATAGAGCCCTCTCTAGAGTCCATTGGACTGACTCTATCCCCAAGGACTGAATTTGAAGCCCAATTTAAAACCAAGCAATACGTGCAATTAGTCTCTAACAGTGAAATGATTAAAATTGATTAAGGAGAGGCGTGGTCTACTCATATTATCCATAATACCAAAAAGAGCCTATATGCTGGCCACAACTCATATATGATATATGGAAAGACAGTGTTAGCTCCAACACTGTCTTCTAACATACAAATTAGTCTTAACACAAGCAACCGTGTAATTAATCTGCAGCTTCTTTGTGAGGATAAGAAATAACCCCATTAATTAGCTGAGAATAAGCCAAGATCCTGGAACGTTTGCCTCTGCAATTCTAAATATCTTCCAAAAGCATTCAGTACAGTGCTCAGCACTTAGTAGTAGTGGTGGAGAGTTGTAGTAGAAGGTGTAGTAGAAATAGGATAATAGTAGAGGTGCTCAGTGAATACTCCTGTTTGATTATTCATTCATTCAATAGTATTTATTGAGCGCTTACTATGTGCAGAGCACTGTACTAAGCGCTTGGAATGTACAAATCGGTAACAGATAGAGACAGTCCCTGCCCTTTGACCGGACTCCAGTCTAATGGGGATTATGTGGCTAGAGTCTGTCATCTTCTGCTGATTTTAAAATCAAGGGAATTGCCAGGGTGGGCAGCTAGAAGGAACATACAGCAGACTGTGTTGCAAATCAATCAAAACTGTGTGACCTTGGGCAAGTCACTTAACCTCTTTAGGCCTCAGTTACCTTCTCTGTAAAATGGGGATCAAGACTGTGAGCCCACTGTGAGACATGGACTATGTCCAACCTGATTAGGGTTCATGTCTAGCCCAAAGCATAGTACAGTGCCCGGCACTAAGTGCTTAACTAATTCCTTAAAAAAAAAAATTGTTAATTGCCAGTTCCACAAAGGCCCCTTCTAAAATATGTCTGGGAAAGATGGGGTATGGTGAGTCCAGTATAACACCAGATCTATCTACCCCACTGGTTCTTCCATTATGACATTCCCTTCCACTCTTCTTGGTCTCAGCAACCTCCTCAAGTTTGTTTCAAAGAAACATGAGCAACTCTTTAGTACCAAATCCATAAGGTAATAATAATAATAATAACGATGACATTTGTCAAGTGCTATGTGCCAAGCACTGTTCTAAGCCCTGGCTGGGGGGAGATATAAGGTAATCAGGTTGTCCCACCTGGGACTCACAATCTTAATCTCCATTTTACCAATGAGGTAACTGAGGCACAGGAAAGTTAAGTGACTTGCCCAAAGTCACACAGCTGATAAGTGATGGAGTCAGGATTAGCATCCACTACCTCTCAATCCCAAGCCCATGCTCTTGCCACTTAGCCACATTGCTTATCTAACTTCTTCCATTATTCTAGTCCTCCTGGTCCATCCTGGTCCACCTGGACAACAGGAAAATCCCATATGTGTTGGTCTATGTCTCTCTAAGAGGTATCTGACTTGGAATGGCTTCTTAGTGACATGGAGCCCAGAGCCAGGCAACTTATGCTGGTGAGAGCAGCAGAGAGAGGTAGCAGGGGAGTTTTCTTCCCTTATGTATTCACAATGGCATTTCCCAGAATAAAATCAAAGTCAGTCTAACCCTTGGCATTTTCTAAATGTACAATCCAGAAAAAGGTCTCACAGCAAAATATTCAAAATACCCAATCAATATCTATAATTAGAACCAAGGAAAAAAATCCAGTCAAGATAGCCTCTGATGAACATAAGCAATGCCATACTAAGTTATATGTTCAAGTACGCTATCTCTGACAGGAGCACCAGAGGATAAAATCCAGGTTCATAGATTGGATTAGCAAATTCAAAAAAGTACATACTATTCATGTGAATCCTAAATTACAAAGACTGATGCTGGTCTAAACTCAAAGAAGTCCACAGAAGGCTTCTTGGCCACATCTTTAAGTACATCTAAATGTTATTCAAAGAAAGCAGACTATGGAAAGTCACCATATTATGATAGATAAGTAATATATCCAATCATATTTATTGAACATTTATTGTATATAGAACACCGTACTAAGTACCTGGGAGAGTGTGATATAGTAGTTGGTAGACACTATCCTGGCCCACTAGGAATTTACACTCTAGATGGAGAGACAGACATTAACATGAATTACTGATACATACATAAATGCTGTGGGGTTGAAGGTGGGGTGAATAAAGGGTACAAATCCAATTGCAAAGGCAACACAGAATGCAAGAGTACAGGAAATAAAGGTTTAGTCAGTGAAGGCCTCTTGGAGGCGATGAGATTTTTAATAAAATTTTATGGGAACTTTTCAACCCAAAATAATGCTACAGTCAGAATCCAACCAACTTCTGTGACAAACCAAATATTAATTAATTCATTCATTCATTCAATAGTATTTATTGAGCGCTTACTATGTGCAGAGCACTGTACTAAGCGCTTGGGATGAACAAGTCGACAACAGATAGAGACAGTCCCTGCCATTTGACGGGCTTACAGTCTAATCGGGGGAGACGGACAGACAAGAACAATGGCACTAAACAGCGTCAAGGGGAAGAACATCTCGTAAAAACAATGGCAACTAAATAGAATCAAGGCGATGTACAATTCATTAACAAAATAAATAGGGTAACGAAAATATATACAGTTGAGCGGATGAGTACAGTGCTGTGGGGATGGGAAGGGAGAGGTGGAGGAGCAGAGGGAAAAGGGGAAAATGAGGCTTTAGCTGCAGAGAGGTAAAGGGGGGGATGGCAGAGGGAGTAGAGGGGGAAGAGGAGCTCAGTCTGGGAACGCCTCTTGGAGGAGGTGATTTTTAAGTAAGGTTTTGAAGAGGGAAAGAGAATCAGTTTGGCGGAGGTGAGGAGGGAGGGCGTTCCAGGACCGCGGGAGGACGTGACCCAGGGGTCGACGGCGGGATAGGCGAGACCGAGGGACGGCGAGGAGGTGGGCGGCAGAGGAGCGGAGCGTGCGGGGTGGGCGGTAGAAAGAGAGAAGGGAGGAGAGGTAGGAAGGGGCAAGGTGATGGAGAGCCTTGAAGCCTA
Organism: Ornithorhynchus anatinus; assembly: GCF_004115215.2. Classification (NCBI taxonomy): domain Eukaryota; kingdom Metazoa; phylum Chordata; class Mammalia; order Monotremata; family Ornithorhynchidae; genus Ornithorhynchus; species Ornithorhynchus anatinus. Next base: position 34,346,514 of record NC_041745.1, read on the forward strand.
GAGTGAGGAGTTTTTGTTTGGAGCGGAGGTCGATAGGCAACCACTGGAGTTGTTTAAGAAGGGGAGTGACATGCCCAGATCGTTTCTGCAGGAAGATGAGCCGGGCAGCGGAGTGAAGAATAGACTGGAGCGGGGCGAGAGAGGAGGAAGGGAGGTCAGAGAGAAGGCTGACACAGTAGTCTAGCCGGGATATAACGAGAGCCCGTAATAGTAAGGTAGCCGTTTGGGTGGAGAGGAAAGGGCGGATCTTGGCGATATTATGCCAGACCTACCCTCAATTCTTAATCAATCCATTTCTGCTTTTAAATCCACCTTCAGAATTTACTGAGCAAAGGACTGTATTCCACTTCCTGATTAACAGCAGGGGAATACAGGCTAGACTGCATTAGATATCTGTATGGGAGGTGAACAGTATTTATTAGGGGGAGAAACTTTCTACAGTTACCTACTTTGGAGAGAGATTTTTTCCCCCTTTCTTGCTTCTTAACCTGACAGTGCTGTGGGAGATTTTCAGAAAGAACATAAAACTGTGTCCTTGTTGATCAAAATCTACCATTCATGAGCAGGTCACTTGGATAAATGTCATTTTGCCCACAAATCTCCAAATGTTTTGCAGCCAACACATCAGAAAATAAGCCTTGAATCACACTACGGCCCAGTTGCCGTTCATAAACCTAAGGGGAGATACGTTGTGGCATCATCCAGATAACTGAGGTCAAAAGAGCACGTCAGACTCAGTGGTTTGGATGCCTTGGGTAAACCCATTGTAAAGGACCTAACTACCCAAATAACTGTCATAAACCTATCCTTCCCATTTATCAGAAAAGACCTGGCTTCTATCATCTGACTGGATGCTGTTCACAACTCTCTGTCCCCACTTACTTCAGTGAAACATGAAGTGCAGCCTGATAGAATTTAAATCAATGGAATATCCTTGCATTAGCACAGGGTTTCTGTCACTTGATCTCTGAAGAATCCTTATTTAGGGTGAGACTGCAAACCCTAGTTATGGAAAGTTTGGTCCAGAAATGAAACCCTACACATTTCTTGTCTTTTTCAAATCAGTTTCTCCAGGTGAGATTTAACCTTGAGGCTCTGAATCCTCCAAAGATCAATTCACTCAAGTGGCAGTAAGGAATCCATAGCAAAGATCACATTGCCATTAAAACCCCCTTAAATATGTAGTGTAGGTACAGATCACAAATCTTTCTGAATTTACTTTCAAACTCTGATCTGGAGTATAACTCCACTTTCTATGTCAAAAAGAATGCAATTATTTTCCTGTAAAATGCACATATTTCCATGTTTATCATGCACAAGCACAAATAGCCCAAAGGCAGAACATCTTTAATTAATTTCTGTTGGGTGAAAAGAATCCCAAATCATTAAATCATTTGCCTTTTAGTATATTTAACGGGAACATTTGAATCCAGCAATACATCACAGAGTGGCGTTATGATCTACAGTTTGTGAAAGTCTTGAAGGTGAACACAGTCATCTCAGATGGCTAGGCAAGGCCTCCCTGCCTCGGAATCAGGAGAAAGAGGTAGCTAAATGTAACATTACAAAAGCACCCATCCTATACAGCGTAATCAAATGCTTGAATCTAAGTGTGTGTAATTTTCTAAGTTTTGTGACTTTTCCTTAGCATTAATCATTGAATCAATCATCACTGAACACTGAGTGCAGCACATTATACTAAGCATTTCGAGAAATATGCTCTGAGTTGCTAGGCACGGTTCCTGTCCGCAAGGTTTTCATTTATCTTCCCCATTCTTTACCTCCTCCAGCACCACTATCATCCTTTCGCAGATTCAGCATAGAGCTCTGGTCTAACAAATCTGCAGACAACAACATTTATGTACCTGTATTCACCTGGAAAACACTACATACCAAAATCTTCGATCACTCAGTGGTATTTATTGAGCTATTGTGTGCAGAGCAGTGTACTCAATGCTTGAAAGAGTACATAACTGAGTTGGTAGACACATTCAGTTAGAGAAGTCAATTCTGTCACCAAATTCTGCTACCTAGACAGCCCCTGAGCCAATGATACATCACAAAACAAAGAAATGGAAAAAAATTAGAAGGCATATCCGTCTTTTGGCAGATTGCGAGATTGTGTGATAGCTATGGGATATTAAGACGTAACTGAAGGTTGACAGGGATCTTGGGGCTTTCAACATTCAGTATATCTGGAAGATCTGGACCTCCAGTGGAAAATGCCTCCACCTTCTTAAGCAGTTTGATCACCTTTCTTGTACTATACATACTCAACATTACATGACAGACAAGATTTCTAACAGAGAACTGGAATGCAAAGAGATCACCATCATTAAAGTAATGCAGAGTGCATCTGGGGACTTGCATTATCCAGTGTGGCTGTTTACGTTAATAACCCCAAATATTTGCCAAGGCTTCACTTCTCTGCCTATGAATCTGGTCCACTTCTTCCTTTGTGCCAAACCTCTATCGCTTACATTGCCCTCCCTAGGACTACTAACCTTCAAACACACTTCTGCTACAATCACTGCTCTACCCAAAGGTTGTACCCAGAGCCACTTTAAGGTGACTAGTGGGACGAAAAGCAGGGGCAGCCAAAGTGTTCCCCATCACTCCACCTTCCCTTTTAGGCACACTCCCAGTTTCCATGCACCCTGGGTCTATGGTTAGTCAAGGCAGTGGCCATGTTGGAGGAAAAGGTGAAGTGGAGTGGGAGATATTATTGAATCCATCTTAGTATCCTCCTGGATGGCCAGGGGTGGTTTTCTGGGGCTGTGGAAACCCATTAGCCCCAGTCATTCATTTGACCTTATTTAGCAGGAATTCTCTCAAGAACATCCAGATGAATGCTCTTCAATGATTTCTCTTGCTCTTGAGTTTGGATCAAAAAGTGTTCCAGCTAGTTGACCTTTTAAAGAAAAATAGATATTTGAACTGCTGAAAAATCCCATCCACAGGGTATAATATAAATAATAAAACAACCCAAATTTATTGTCCCTTCTGGTCAATGATCAACCATTAGCCCCATTATCCTCCTTCATCAAGGAACTCCAATCTCTCCTTGTATCATTTATGAGCAAGAAATGGCCAGAGGAGCCTATTTATATTTGATGGTTGGAGAGGGGCCATTCTTCAACTAGAATAAATGAAATCTGATCAAATCAGATGAGTCTTTCATCAGTCCAACCATCACCAAACCCCGACCATTGAACAACCTCATAATTGACCACAACAGGCCTAGTGACATGACATATCACTGGATTCTCCAAGCACAAGGCTTTAAAGCTCAGAAGCTGGTAAAAATTATTGACATTTGAGATGTCTCAGGACACATTCAGAATTGGGGAAAAACAAGCTGGAATGAGGCAGCCCAGCAGGAAATGTAATTGGTTTCTGAGACAGTTTAAACTCACGACATTACTTATGCACAATCATTGAAGGTGTTATAGATTTCTCACACTTCCACAATCTACACTATTGCCTCAGCAGAAAGGAAAATTATTTCCCAGGTAACATTTGGCAATAACCCAGGAAAAGTGGGTTATTAGAAGAAATTCCAACATGCTATTCTCTGTTCATGTAATTTAGGTTACATCTTGTCTCTTTAAGATGAAAACCTATAAAATCTATAATCAAACCTTCCATGCCCTTTTTGGCTCCAACTCATAAGGGTGATTACTGTGCAGCATTTATTTTTATAATCATCAAACCAGATTTAAGTGGAATTCAAGGGCTTCCAGTGAAAAGGGAACATCACATCATGCATCTGAATAAAACTATTTCACGGTTTCCCCATCACTTCAGACTAGGGCTTTTTTTTTACTTCTCTCCCCATTTGTTTTGTAGTTTATCATTGTTATGCCATAAAAAGAGTCTTTCTTTTAATTAAGGAATGGGTTTTTCAGTGCAACCGATTGATATTTAATATGTGTTTATCACTTAAAATATTTTGCAACTAAATCAACATGCTAATGGCTTTTGCTTGATGGATTTTGAAAAAGAATTGGATGAGTCTGCTCCTGGTCTCACTCTACTAAAGAATTAAGATGCATCATTTTCAACCTTGTCAGCGTGTTTGACTTAATTATCTCCCAGAAAAATAGCTCCTTAGTCCCAGCCTGGAAGGCAGCTCTGATCACCTAGAAGCCAATACCTTCTATTATCCTTTTAGCCCAGAAACAGAAAATGACCCCCTTCCACCCCCCCGCGCAAAGCAAACACCTGCTCATGAAAGCATGCAAACCAATCGACTTTAAGCACTTTCAGATCCTGCCGAGCATGGCTTCCCTGATTCTCCAGCCCCTAAAATAGAATGCATAGGTCCTGTCAATATCAGCACTCATAAAGCAGAGACATGCAATGCTATGTCCTTCTTTGAAAATAATGGCATTTTTCTGCTGAAGACCGGGTGCACAGGGAGAGCTAATGAAAGAGTCCTTTAGAAAGGCAGATCCCAGATAACTATATGAATAGGCTTCCTCTCTTCTTCCTACTCTGCCATCGATGCAAATGTTTTGCCTCTGTGCCCTAGCATGGTTTTCTTGGGCTAGATCTCACCTTTTCTCTCATTTTGAGACAGCTCTTATGAAACAAGTCCAGAGACCAAGATGTCTGTAATTAAAAGAAAGTTAGCTTTTAAATTACTGGCCAAGAAAGGATGCCCACATTCACGTTGGCCTTTCTTGAGCATTCAGGTCTTAAATCCTCTGACTTCAGATTCAGGTTGTTCACTGTGAATCTGATTCTATTAACCACTCATGAGATTCTACTGGGGAAGGCAAGGTGCATTCTTAACTTCCCAAGCATCGCAGGGATTGTATGTCAGTGACCGTGACTTTATGGAAATCTCATATTCAATATCCAACATTTAAGAATATTCCTTTGTCCGGTAACACGGGGCTTTAGATAGAGATTTGAGGGCAGGTTTAAGGGAAAGACCAAGTATTAACCGTGTATGAGATGGAGATGTAAGTCTGTTCTGTGTCCTCCCATCCACCCAGGCTGAGGTCCTACAGCACATACGTGGGAGGAATCTCTTCTCTGTGCTAAAAGCTTGTGACAGGATAGGAAGGAAGTGAGGTCTGTAGGCTTTCCATTAAAACGGTTTAAAACATTGTGTCCCGCTGTCCCAGAAAATCTTTTGGGAGCAACATATAGTTTCTTTTTTTGTGTGTGAGGTCAGGAACAGGAAGTGACCACTGCACTCTTATGAATTGTTTTCTCAGACCTATGGATGAATCCTCCCTTCCCATTTGCTAAGGTGGCTGAGAGGATGAACATTAGGCCATTCATTGGTGGAGAGGTTGGTGGGAGAGGTGGGTGAGTCTACCAAAATTAAGGCTCAGTTTTAACACCTGGATTCTATTTCCCAAAAGCCAGAGATGACTTCCCTCTGAGTTCTCCATTTTATAAATATTTTTATATCACCCCTGTTAGTTCTTTAAGGGCAGGCAATCTGTCTGACAACTCTGTCCATTCATTCAATCGTATTTATTGCACTTACTGTGTGCAGAACACTGTATTAAGCACTTGGAAAATACAATAAAGAAAGACAATCCCTGCCCATAACAGGCTAACAGTGTATGTGTGTTGTGGGGGGCGGGGGATGGGGTGGCATGGACAGAGACATCAAAACAAGTAAAAAAGGCATCAATATAAATCAATTTATAGATATATACATATATACACAAGTGCTGTGGTTGGGGGAGGGGAGTAGAGTAAAGGGAGCAAGTGGAAGTGACACAGAAGGGAGGGGGAGCTGAGGAAAAAGGGACTTAGTCTGGGAAGGCCTCTTGGAGGAGGTGCACCTTCAGTAGGGCTTTCAGTAGTGTTCAGTAGGGGGAAGAGTGATTATTAGGCGGATTTGAGAAGGGAGGGAGTTCCAGGCCAGAGTTAGGATGTGGGTCAGGAGTCAGCAGCAAGACAGGCAAGATTGAGGCCCAGGAGGAAGGTTAGCACCACAGGAGCGGAGTGTGAGGGCTGAAATGTTGAAGGAGAGAAGGGAGGTGAGGTAGGAGGGAGCAAGGTGATGGAGAGCTTTGAAGCCATTAGTGAAGAGTTGTTGTTTGATTGGGAGGTTGATAGGCAGCCACTGGAGATTTTTGAGGAGGGGAGTGAACTGCGCTGAACGTTTCTGTAGAAACTCTGTTCTATTTTACTCTCTCAACTACTAAGTACAGTACTTTACACTAAGGAGTGCTCAATAAATATCATTGATTGATTGGAGTGTAAGCTTCTTATGAGCAGAGAGAAGCCGTTTGGCCTAGTGGAAATAGTACAGGCCTGGGAGCCAGAGGAACTGAGTTCTAATTCCAGCTCCGCCACTGGTCTGTTATTGACCTCAGGTAAGTCACAACTTCTCTGGACCTCAGGTACCTCATCTGTAAAATGGGGATTAAATCCTCCACCCTCCAATTTAGACTGTGAGTCCTATGGTGTCCAATCTGATTACCTTGAATCTACTCCACCCTATGTGGGACAGGGACTGTGTTCAACCTCATGTGGCCCAGTCCTTAGAACAGTGCTTGACACATAGTAAACCTTAATTGCTTGACACATAGTAAACCTTAACAAATGCCATTAACAAAAAATGAGAGGGTGACACTTTGCGGTGTTGAACATCTAGTACAGTGCACTGATTCAAGTAGGAGATCAAAAAATACTAAATACTAATACTGCTAGAGGGAAACTAACTTCTATATGGACAATTTTCAGTCATACTTCCTTCTTAACAGTCAGAAGGGTGAATTTGTAATAAATATTGCAAACTCCTGGGTTTCTGTAACTGCTTGACACAATGCCCTAGGGGGAAGGTTCTTTAGGACATGGGTTACTTATGCACTGGTCGGAGTGTTAAGTTTACTGAGATAGAGGTGCATTTTGTTTTTACATCTACCCTACCCCATGTCAAACCACTTCATTCATTTGGGCAAGGCTATCCATAATCTAACCAGAGACAGCTAGTGCTCTTTGTCCCCATTCCTAAATTCTCAGGGGGTCAATTTGCTCCTTATTCCATTCTCTTTCAGGATCATTATTAAATAATGAATAGTTCCCAGGACCTTCACTGTTTCTGAAGTCCAACACCTGGTGGCTTCAAACTTTCTAGGTTTGTAGTCCAAGAACTGAGGATGGTTTAATCTTTCATCAACTGACTTGAGGCTTTAGAATTCCAAAGCTTTGAGTCATACCCAGCTGTAAGCTATGTCTCTTCTATTCAACCTTCCTAAATGGCACTCCACTCCTCTGTGTGTCAATCCACCATATTTTTTGAGTGCTTACTGTGTGAAGAGCACTGTACCAAGTATTTGGGAGAGTTCAATGCAACAGAATTAGCAGACACATTCCCTGCCTGAAACAAAATGTGTAGGATGTCCTATAGGCCTTGATAACTCACGCTTCATACAGCCTAATATTGCTAAGCTGAACGGGAAAAGAGAATGCAGGTGAAAATATGGGAAAAGGCTTCACTTACCTGCTCCCTTGTTCCCACCCTTCCCATATCTCATAGGCTTTAGAAATCCCTCCAGCCTCTTAGAGAGGTCTTGCTCTAAAGCAACACCATCTTTTTATCCTGGAAGATAATTTGGCAACACAGACTATTCCAGTTTTCCCCATTCATGGTTTTCTCTGCTTTTCAGCTGAACTAGTGTTAATTAGTGGTGTGGCCTAAGAAAGTGCTAACATTATCTGAGTCCTGGATGCATGGATAGTATCTGACAGCTCCTGAATCCATAACAAAATAGAACGTACGCACAAAGACCCGAGTTACAGAAAAAAGGCAACAACGATGCCCGGAAGGAGGAGCTGTAAGTCAGCAATGATCCAGGCTGAAAGCTCAGGAAAACCAATAAGAGTGGACACACTCTATAGAAACTGGACATTTGGGACAGTTTGTGTCTTTCTTTTGTCATAAATGACATGGAGCAAAACCATATTGTTCTGCCTAGCTCCATTAATGAACAGCATGTTCAGACATGAGGCACATTTGAGGATAGCTAATAATTGTATCTTAGTGCCTCCCCTAGCTTCCTAAACCACCTGGCAGAAAATATGTTTGTAGAAATGCAAAATTACTTTTTGGGAATGACTGTTACGTCTCATTGAACATACACACTCTAATAACTGCACTAAGCCCCACTCATCACAACAAAGCTAGAAACCTAAAAAGAACTTCTAGTGAAAGAGTTAGATTCAGATGAGTCCTATAGAAGATGATTTATTGTTCACCCAAGCCCTGAATAAAAACATGATAGGTTTACTCTAGCTGTAAATTCCCTACTTTTCCTGTTTCTGTACCACTGACCTAGATATGAAACATTGTGGTAGCTGGAGAAATCAAGAGGGCCAGTCACAATCCACTTTGTACCCCTGGCAACAAAATCTGTCTCTCAATGACAGAGTTCTGCTGGATGAATCATTGGTTGTGACCCAACGAGGTTTATGACAAATGTTGATGTCAGTCCATCTGGCTAGTTGCACAATGGACAACGTTTGACTATGGATCAGAAAGTAGATTCTACTCCAGGCTACTGAGGTATTTTTCTCCTTTTGACTGTAAGCTCATTCTGGACAAGGGAATGTGTCTATCAACTTCGTTGCACTGTTACTCTCCCAAGTGCTTACTACAGTACTCTTTCTGAAGAAGCATCATAGCTTAATTGAAAGAGCATGAGCCTGGGAATCAGAGGACCGGGTTTCTAATCCTGACTCTGCCAAATGCTTCCTGCGGGAATTCAGGTGAAGCACTTCACTTCTCTGTGCCTCAGTTCTTTTTTCCCTCCTACTTGGACTGTGAACCCCATGTGGGATAGGGACTGTTTGCAATTCAATCCACCATTAAATGCCCTCCCTTCTCAAATCTACCACACAATTACTCTCCCGTTTCAAAGCCTTATTGAAGGCACAACTCTTTCAAGAGGCCTTTCCTAAGTCCCCCTTTCCTCTTTTCCCACTCCCTTCTGTGTAGCCCTGACTTGCTCCCTTTGTTCATCCCCCCATCCCCCAGCCCTTATGTACCTATCTGTAATTTATTTATATTAATGTCTGTCTCCCTCGCCTCTAGATAGTAAACTCATTGTGGGCAGAGAATATGTCTGTTTACTGTTGTATTGTACTCTCCCAAGTGCTTAATACAGTGTTCTGCATACAGTAGGCACTCCAATAAAATTGAATGAACTTGTACCTACCCCAGCTGTTATAACAGTGTTTGACACATACTAAGTGCTTAACAAATACCATTAAAAGTAAGCACACTGTAAATACCACTGATTGACTGAAAAGCCTCTTCATGTCTCTGTGGTTTCATCTGCTGCCCAATCTAACAAAGTCAGAAAGGAAGTTAAACTAAGTTGCATATTAATTACTATCATCTTCTGTGTTTGTTCCATACCTACTACTTGTGGACCTGGTGCTAAGCACTGGATAGACCCAGTTTCTTCCCACTGAGAGTTCACAGTCCAACTTAAAACATGAAAAGACATCCTGGATTTCAATCCAATTCACTGTTACTCCCAGGGAAAGAGTCAGGACCAAAGGTTGAGACTGTACTAATGATCATAACAACAGTCAGATCGAGGCCAGAAACAATAGAGCAGATTAACCGGGATTGTTCAGGAAACCCTTTCTACTCTCTTCCCTGCCAGATATTTGTCATTTGCAGAGAGTGGAAAACGAGTAACTCTTTTCCATTGCTATTCTCTTCCCTGCCAGATATTTGGCAGCTGCCTAGCACAGAGACTGACCAAGTGCTCTGTCTCATTCATTCAATAGTATTTATTGAGTGCTTACTATGTGCAGAGCACAGTACTAAGCGCTTGGAATGAACAAGTCAGCAACAGATAGAGACAGTCCCTACCTTTTGACAGGCTTACAGTCTAATCGGGGGAGACAGACAGACAAGAACAATGGCAATAAATAGAGTCAAGGGGAAGAACATCTCGTAAGAACAATGGCAACTAAATAGTATCAAGGCGATGTACATTTCATTAACGAAATAAATAGGGTAATGAAAATATATACAGTTGAGCAGACGAGTACAGTGCTGAGGGGATGGGAAGGGAGAGGGGGAGGAGCAGAGGGAAATGGGCGGAAAAGAGGGTTAAGCTGCAGAGAGGTGAAGGGGGGTGGCAGAGGGAGTAGAGGGAGAAGGGGAGCTCAGTCTGGGAAGCCCTCTTGGAGGAGGTGAGTTTTAAGTAGGGTTTTGAAGAGGGGAAGAGAATTAGTTTGGCGGAGGTGAGGAGGGAGGGCATTTCAGGACCACGGGAGGACGTGGTCCAGGGGTCGACGGCAGGATAGGTGAGACCGAGGGGCGGTGAGGAGGTGGGCGGCAGAGGAGCGGAGTGGGCAGTAGAAAGAAGGGAGGAGAGGTAGGAAGGGGCGAGGTGATGGAGAGCCTTGAAGCCTAGAGTGAGGAGTTTTTGTTTGGAGCGGAGGTTGATAGGCAACCACTGGAGGTGTTTAAGAAGGGGAGTGACATGCTCAGATCGTTTCTGCAGGAAGATGAGCCGGGCAGCGGAGTGAAGAATAGACCGGAGCGGGGCGAGAGAGGAGGAAGGGAGATCAGAGAGAAGGCTGACACAGTAGTCTAGCTGGGATATAATGAGAGCCTGTAGCAGTAAGGTAGCCGTTTGGGTGGAGAGGAAAGGGCGGATCTATTCCTCTCAATTCCTCTCAATTCCCTAGGAGATGGGGAAGCTCCTTCAAGACCAGGTTTTGTATTTTTGAACTGCCCACAGTGTGACTTCCCAGTGAGCTTAGTGAATGCTAGCTGAGGGTAATTCCAGACAGAAAAAGGCTGGTCATTCATCCATTCAGAGTTACTCTGTGCAAAGCAAAATTGTACTGGACATGCTGGAACACACAATAGAAGTAGAGAAGCAAAAGAAACAGTATGGCTTAGTGGAAAAAGCACAGTCCTGGGAGTAAGAGGAGCTGGGTTCTAATCCCAGCTCTGCCACTTGTTTGCTATGTGACCTTGGGCAAGTCAATTAACTTCTCTGGGCCTCAGCTACCTCATTTGTAAAATGAGGATTAAATCCTTCTCCCTCTGATTTAGACTGTGGGACAGGGACTGTGTCCAACATGATTATCTTGTATCTATCCCAGCACTTAGAAACAGTGTTTGTCACATGGTAAGTGCTTAAATACTATAAAAAATAAGATATAGTTTGTCCTCTAAAGGCTTACAATCTAATCATCTAATCTCTCGTGGTCATCAGATTTTTTTCAGGGTAATGGTTTTTGACAAGAATTATCCCTCAAATGTCTTGAATTCTCCCATATTTGCTTGCTAGTAAATCCCTCAATGTCATTTAGTAGTCTCTCAATTCTTCTTATGCCACTCAATTGGCCAGGAATTGTAAAAATAATGGAATAAATTATACTTGTCTATTTTTCTCAGCCACATAAAACCTGAAACCAGTCTTGCTACCATTAGACAGTAAGGTAGATTGATAGTTTATGGGCAGGCTTTAGTGAATGTATTTTTAATTAATCTACTTCTAGGCTTTTCAAAAAGTGTTTTCAATCTACAAGACTCCTGTCTAGTTAGGATGGTAAATGTGTTCTTAGCTTTCACCTCAGTGACTCCAGGTGAACGGGAAAATGGGCTCAGAAGAGACAAGGACAAAGTCAGGGCTGAAGCCATTATAAGCAACAGGTGACCCCTCCTCTCCACCTTCAACTGAATCCTCTTTCCTTTAGGCTTAAGACCACAGCCCTGCAGAAAGTCCAATTATAGAAGAGTAGCTATAAAATGGCTACAACTACCCCACAAATGATGCCCTAGTCCCCAACTCCCTAATGTTCTCCTCCAAACTCACTTGAGTCAGGAAACAGCCAAAAAGAAGTAGTGGAATCTCTAAAGGTGTTTTTCTCTTTATCATATATGGTATATGTCATAGGCCATGGGAAGCAGTGTGGCCTAGTGAAAAGAGCATGGGCCTGATGGTCAGAGGACCTGGGTCCTAATCCAGGCTCTATCAGTTGTCCGTTGTATGCCCTTGAAAAAGTCATTTAACTTCCCAGTGCCTCAGTTTCCTCAAATGTAAAATGGAGATTTAATATCTGTTCTCCCTCCTACTTAGAATATGAGGCCAGTGAGGAACAGGGATTGTGATCTGATTATCTTGAATTTACACCATCGCTTAGTAGAGTGCTCGGCACTTAATAAGTGCTTAACAAATACCATTAAAATTATAATAACAAATCATCCTCATTAACAACAAATGCTGAGCACTTAAGGGGTTCAGAGCACTGTACTGAACATTTGGCAGCAAACAAAATGAGAATAGTTGATGAATCAATAAATGATATTGAGCATTTACTTTCCTTCCTTCTAGAAGCGTACAATCTAATCAGATCGGATATATGTCTGCTCCACCGTTGCAGCCTAGAACTGTAGATATAAACTGCTCATGATCAGGAACTGGGCCTTTTGTAGCTTCAATTTTCTCCTGACTCTCCTATAATGCCAGTCACATAAAAGTCCTCAGTCAATATTTGATGACCACCTGGGGAACTTGTGTAATTCTAACATGCTGCCTCTGACCACTGACAGAATGTTTGGGCTAAATCACCTGACACACAGCCACATACCTGCTTGCCTGACATAAATAACAATTTAGGTTGAGACAGTAGAAAAATACAATTTCACTACTTTTACTGTCCATGTATTCCTTGTGGAAAGAAAGGACTGTTAGGAAAACATTTTCAATGCTTTGAATTTCTCTGTAGCGCGAGCTTTTAAAAGAGGATTGATGCTATGGCATGGATTAAATTGGGACTGGGATAGAATTTAATGTGGGGAGAATCCCACTGTGCCAGACTTTTAACTAAGAAATTTAATAGTTTTCTGAAGCCCTTTATTTTCTCTCTCAGTGTTCAGAAATGGTGGTTCAGAATCACTTTGAAGAAAGTTATTCGGAAACAACAGGATTAATAATGTTCCCATCATTTAATAGCACAAATGTCTGTGCCCCAAACATTCTGTATCTAAGTGCACTTCCCTTTCAACTGTCCTGATGGGGTGATAATCAGTCACCTTTACCGAGTGTTTACTGTGTGCAGAGCACCGTACTAAGTGCTTGGGAGAGTACAGCATAACAGAGTTGGTAGAAAAGTCCCCTGCCCACAAGGAGCTTATGATTTACAGACTAGACTGATAGGTTACAGACTAGAATGATAGTGAAAAGTATGGCCACTGCCCTCCGCATAATAATCCTCCATATTCTCAGAAGTATTAGGCCTCACCTCAGGCAATTCTATCAGCCAAAAAAATACCCTCAATTCATTAAAATGGTCTCCAAAAATTTGATCTCAGCCTTGAGTGAAGGGCAGAGGAGTGACTAGGAGTTTCATTCGTTTTTTCCTTCTGATCACACTCTCTGTGAAGTTAAAAAGGCAGCTCCTTTGGTCTAGGACCCACAAAGATCTCTGGACTTAACCTTTTCTGTGCAAGAATGTCAGAGATCATAAGGCATTTGACCTTAAGGCGTTCCATCGGCTCTCTCCCTTTTTCTATCCTTGCTCCTCTCCCGTCACAGTACAGTCAGCACACTTCTAACACCAACCTACTGAGCCTCACTCTCAACAACTTCTTTTAGTATTTGTCTCCCCAATGAGCTTGTAAACTCCATGAGGGCAGGAATCGAGTCTACTAGCTGTATTGCCATGTCCCAAAAACTTAGTACAACACTTTGCAGAGTAAATTCTCAATATATGACTGACTGATTGATGAGAGCTGGACCATCACTCTTTAGCATGGAATGATGTTTTTCCTAGGCATCTTCTCACACCTAGGATAGTGCTCTGCATACAGTACGCGCTCAGCAATGCATTAATTCTGTCTGCTAAGCTGTTGGCCGTTGTCCACTCCTGCTCTCCCTTGCCTGTCACTGTCCAAGGGGCAGGGACTCTGGAGTGGGTATAAAACCAAGAGGCAGTGCTATGGATGTGCAGGGGCAAGTGGGGTAGGATCTACACTATTATTATCAATATTACTATCAATAATAATAATAATAACTTTATATTTGTTAAGTGCTTACCATGTGGCAGGCACTTTTCTAAGCGCTAGAGTTGACACAAGCAAATTGGACTGGACACAGTCTCTATCCCCATTTTACAGATGAGGTAACTGAGGCACAGAGAAGTGAAGTGACTTGACCAAGGTCACACAGCAGACAAGTGGCGGGGCGGGATTAGAACTCATGGCCTTCTGAATCCCAGCCCAAGCTCCATCCATTACACCATCCTGCTTCGTATGCTGTAGATCCCTTCTCTGGATCCTTTCTCATCTAAGTCAGGACCTAGACCAGCCTCCTCCCCCCACCCCCACCCCAGTAAAAGAAATAGTCTCTATAAATGCATATGTGTTGGGGGGGAGGATATTATTTATTATTTGTAATATCTATGTGTAAACAAATCAGATCAGCAACGGCATTTATGAGCACCTGCCGAGCTTTTGGAAGCCTATAATAAAAAATAGTGTGACTTGTCTTCTGGAAGCTCACAATCCAACCAGATATATGTATGATCTCTCAGCATTTTCTGTAGCCATGGATTATTAAATCAAGCAGTGGTATTTATTCCGCTCTTTCTTTGTGCAGAGCATTGTACTAAGCATTTGGGTGAGTACAATACAGTTGGTAGAGACAATCTCTACCCACATGGGCCTTATAATCTATAATATTTTCTTCCATTGATACCTACTGTTTTCTTCTTTCGATCATATGCTTCTCAAAAGCTGGTACTGTGCCTTTTACTACTTCTGGTTAGGCTACTAAGGGGTTAGAAGAGTGCTTCATCTAGAGGGGCACCTTCACAGTGCTATGCACATAGTAGGCACCTAGAAGTATTCTGCCTCCAAAATGCACCCCTTAGGCACCTAGTACAGTGTTCCAAACACATCAGTACTCTGTTGACCAAGAGACTTTTCACATTTATGCCCTCTTTTGCCTGGCTCCCTCTCCCTTCTGCGTCACCTTTGCACTTGGATCTGAATCTTATGCCTCACCCTCAGCTCCACAGCACTTACATACTTAATTATAAATTATTTATTTATATCAATGCCTGGCTCCCACTCTAAGCTCACTGTGGGCAGGTCACGTGATTACCAACTCTGTTGTACTGTAATAATAATAATGATGGCATTTGTTAAGCGCTCACTATGTTCAAAGCACAGGTCTAAGCACTGGGGAGGATACAAGGTGATCAGGTTGTCCCATGTGGGGATCACTCTTAATCCCCATTTTACAGATGAGGGAACTGAGGCACAGAGAAGTAAAGCGACTTGCCCAGAGTCACACAGCTGACAAGTGGCTGAGCTGGGATTTGAACCCATGACATCTGACTCCCAAACCCATGCTCTTTCCACTGAACCATGCTGCTTCCACGCTGTACTCTCCCAAGCCCTGAGATCAGTGCTCAGCACAAAGTGCTCAGTAAATACCACTGTTTGATTGCCAGGCACAAATTAAGGACAAAACTCTGCAAATACTAAATACCTAAGGGACTGCAATAAAAGAAATATGGTGATAATTGTCTAAAGGAAATAGATGATTTATACTGGGATACTGACAAAAATCAGTGCATGAGTATTATGCAAAAATGAATTCCTTTCAGAGGTAAGGAATCCCCAATTTTAAAATTAAAACAACGTCCTGCCTTTAGTTGTTCATGTTAAACTGTGTTAGAAGGGGGAAACCAGCCATGCTGCAAGAGAGCAGCTTAGAGACTAATTTTGAACAAATCGCAAAGAATGATTAGATGACAAACCACTTTATTAATGTATTTGCCTTTGCCACAATGCTGCCTGTGTTTGCTGACCTTGCTGTATATAAACTACTTAGAATGCTTTCTTTTGATTTAAACAGAGTGAACATTTCTGCATTTACTGCAATAGTACCGTGTGTGCCATAATGCTGTAAAGTAAGACATAAAAGCAATTTGCTCTTTATATGATATTGATTTTTAAATAAATGAGCAAGCTTTGTGCTTATCCTATGCAAAAAAAAAAAACCCACCAGAATTAGAATGTATTAAGTTGCATAGGCACCTTTACTTGAACTGAACTCAATTTCTGTAAGCAATTAATATAAGAAATCATGGAGACAATGTTAAATGCTTTGGAAAAACATGATAACATATGATTTATGCCCTTTCTCCTCACTCTTCCAGAGCATCTATGAAACACTACACACTATCTTTCTAATACTGACAGATAAACTCTTAAAAGAGTTTGTCATTAGCACAGTCGTATTTGGGAATTCTTACATTCAGTAGTATTTATTGAGCACTTACTATGAGCAGAGCACTGTATTAAGCACTTGAGCACTGTACTAAGTGCTTGGCACTGTCCTAAGTGCTTGAAGCAGTATGGCCTGGTGGAAAAAGCCCAGGCCTGAGAGTGAAAGGATCTGGGTTCTAATCCTGACTCCCCCACTTACCTGTTACGAGACTTTGAGCAATTTACTTAACTTCTCTGTGGCTCCGTTTCCTCAACTCTAAAACAGATATTCAGTACCTCCTCTCCCTCTTATTCAAGCTTTTTCTGACTTAACTTTTATCTACCCCAGCTCTTAGAATAGTGCTTGACACATAAATGTTTAACAAATACTATTAAAAAGGGGACCTTTCAACTCCTCCCACTAATTCCCCTCCTGTCCTCCTAATCCGATTGATCAATAGCAATTATTGGCAGCTACAATGTGCAGAGTACTGTACTGAGCTCCCTACTGCATTTTCATGGCCCAAGTATCCACATCATGAGGAGATTCTCCAACTCCAGACTGTAAGCTCCTTGTGGGCAGGGAATAGGTCTACCACCTTTATTATATAGTTCTCTCCTAAAAACTTAATAAAGGGCTTTGCACACAGGAAGAGTTTAATAAAAACCATTTACTGATTGATCTAGTATCCTCCCACTTATACTTCCAGTCTTACTTTGACAGCATCATCTTTTAATCATAGAATAAGTTTACCGAATGTTTCATCCAAATTTCTCTTGTTTTGTGATGGAAGCACCTGATGAATACAGACATATCTGCCAACTGTATTGTACTGTACTCTCCCATGTGTTCAGTACAGTGCTCTGCACCCTATAAATAATATCATTCATTGATTGATACAGCTGGAATAAATTTTTTTAGCCATTTTTACACTTTTTAATTCCATCTAACGTGTCACCTAATAAATCTCTTTCGATATTGGTGAATTTTTGGCACTAGAAAGTAATTTCAGTGTAAAATTGGTGCTATAGAGATCACCTTTGGTCACAAAGTATCCACTGTTGGATATGTGTATAGGACTGCTCAAAGGCTGAATTCCACTCAAATTTCATTCTCACCATTCCAGGCATACCAGTGGCTATGGGGAAGGCTCAACTGTTGGACGTTTACAATCCTAAAGCCTTAATAACCTCTACTATGTCCAATTTAGGGACTACAGAAATAGGACAATGTGTCCTGAGGGGATAGCTAGCATTTAGGTATTTCTTTTAAATTAAGATTCCAAGCTAATTGGCAATAAAATGCTCTTAAGGGATTTTTCAGTTGAAAAGAGCCAAATGGAATCTGAAAACCCAGCCACCTGCACAGAGCTAAGCATGAGCTGAGTTATTCCCATGGCTCCATGGTCTCAATATTGGCTATCTTTACATCATTCCTACTAACATCTCCCCCCAAAACAAAGCATTTCAAAAAAGGTTTAAACACAGTGTTAAACTCAGTGAGGACTCAGCAAGAAGCATGGGAATCTTTAGAGAGTGATGAAGGTTTCCTGCAGAAACGATTTGGGCATGTCACTCCCCTTCTTAAACAACTCCAGTGGTTGCCTATCGACCTCCGCTCCAAACAAAAACTCCTCACTCTAGGCTTCAAGGCTCTCCATCACCTTGCCCCTTCCTACCTCTCCTCCCTTCTCTCTTTCTACCGCCCACCCCGCACGCTCCGCTCCTCTGCCGCCCACCTCCTCACCGTCCCTCGGTCTCGCCTATCCCGCCGTCGACCCCCGGGTCACGTCCTCCCGCGGTCCTGGAACGCCCTCCCTCCTCACCTCCGCCAAACTGATTCTCTTTCCCTCTTCAAAACCCTACTTAAAAATCACCTCCTCCAAGAGGCGTTCCCAGACTGAGCTCCTCGTCCCCCTCTACTCCCTCTGCCATCCCCCCTTTACCTCTCCGCAGCTAAAGCCTCATTTTCCCCTTTTCCCTCTGCTCCTCCACCTCTCCCTTCCCATCCCCACAGCACTGTACTCGTCCGCTCAACTGTATATATTTTCGTTACCCTATTTATTTTGTTAATGAATTGTACATCGCCTTGATTCTATTTAGTTGCCATTGTTTTTACGAGATGTTCTTCCCCTTGACGCTGTTTAGTGCCATTGTTCTTGTCTGTCCGTCTCCCCCGATTAGACTGTAAGCCCGTCAAACGGCAGGGACCGTCTCTATCTGTTGCCGACTTGTTCATCCCAAGCGCTTAGTACAGTGGTCTGCACATAGTAAGCGCTCAATAAATACTACTGAATGAATGAAAGGATGGGTGTGTGTGTGTCTTTTTCTCCAACTGTTTTTTGATGAATTGGTTCTATCATCTCACAATGAACACATCTCTGGAAGCAGAGTAGGCTGGTGGAAAGAGTATAGACGTGGGAGTCAGAAGGACATGGGTTTGAATTCCAGCTCTGCCATTTGTCTTCTGTGTGACCTCGGACAAATCACTCTACTTGTCCATGTATCACTTGTCCGTGTACCAGTAACTCATCAGCAAAATGGGGAGAAAGACTGTGACCCCAGTATGGAACATGGACTGTGTCCAACCTGATTAGCTTGTATCTAACGTAATGCTTAGGTGCAGTGCCCAGCACATAGTAAGCACTCAACAAATGCCATTAAAAAAAAATGTAGGAAAAATATCCAGAAGGATTTGAGCAATGGAAAACACCAATGGAATAAAACAACTGGGTGAAGAGAAAACATTACTCCACTGATTAACATCCATTAAAAGAATGCCTCATCCCTATCAACAACTGGCTTCAATTGCCCTCTGTACCCTCAAGGGGCAGTGGGAATCACTCAAGTAAGTAGGAGACAATCGATGAAAAAGCCCACTGTCAAATCAAATCAAAACACTTTGTAGATGTAGGTTCACTGATTCTTGGATTTCACAGAAATCCAAACATCAGGCCATCCATATCTATGTCAAATGTATCCTCAACTGTCATCACTCTGCCTTCTCCTTCGCCCGGCAATAGTACTTCCCCACCCTTACAAAGTCCAATATGCATTTCTTGTGCCAGCTTTTTGACCTCCCTCCTTAAACCCCGTTACCCTGAAACCACTATCTCTTGCCACTAAGGACCTAGCCATTGAAATCATTAGGTGTGACCTCTCTAAAATCTCCTCTGCATCTCTCCAGCCCCACCCATTTTGATGCTCTATCCTTCCTAACAATATCTTGAGAGATCGTTTGAGTCTTCTTAAAAATCTACCCCTTCTACTTATGCCTCCCTTCTCACATTAATACACTTGCCTTTTCTCTTTTTTCCCCTCCCTGTTGGCCATCTTCAATCACTCATTCGCCATGCTCATGTATCCCCTAATCTAAAACATCTTTCCTTTGACCCCACAGCTTCTTCCAGTTATTGCCCCATCTCCCTCCAACCATTCTTTTCCAAACTACTTGAGTTATTTAATCCTGATCCCTCCACTTGCTTTCCTCCAACTCTCTCTTTGACCCCCTCCAACTTGGTTTCTGCACTTTACACTCCACAGAAACTCTCTGAGAAAAAAAAAACTCCATCCAAATCCAACAGCTTTCACTCCATTCTAATTCTGCTTAACCTCTCAGTTACTTTGGTTACTGCAGACCACCCCCTTCTCCTGAAACTTTAGCTTCACTGACACTGTCCTCTCTCAGTTCTCATTTGATCTTTTTGACTGCTTCTCCTCTGTCTCCCATACTCTAACTGTGGGAGTCCCTCAAGGCTCACTTCTGAATCTCCTATTCTCCCTATGCACCCACTCTCTTGGAGACACATTCACTCCTATTGCTTCAGCTACCCACTCTATGTGGATGATTCCCAAATCTACCTCTCCGATCGTGACCTCTCTCCTTCTCTGAAGTCTTACATGTCCTCCTGCCCTCTGGACATCTCTTCTTGGATGTGCCACTAACACCTTAAATTTAACACATCCATTACAGAACTCCTCATCTTCCCATCCAAGTTGTTTCTTCCCCTGGACTCTCATCACTGTGAAAAGCAACACCATTCTCTCTGTCTCACAAGACTGTATCTTGGCATTATCCTCAATTCATCTCTCTCATTCAACCAGCATATTTAGTCTGTCACCAAAATTGTGTCAGTTCTTCTTTCACAACATCTCCAGAATCCACCCCTTCTCTATCCAAACTGCTCCCATGCTGATCCAAACACATATATCCTGCTTTAACTACTGCATCAGCCTCCTCACTGACCTCCTTGCCTCCAATCTCTCCCCATTCCAGTCCATTCTTTCACTCTGCTGCCTGTATGACTTTCAAAAAAAAACCACTGAGTCCACATTTACCCATTCTGCAACACCTTCAGTGGTCACCCAAGCATTTCTGCATTCAACAGAAAAACCTTACTATAGGTTTAACTCATTTAAATCAGCTCTCCCCTTCCTATTTAATCTTGCTTAACTGCCATTAAAACTCAGCCCACACACTTTGCTCCTCTAATGCCAACCTAATCCCTGTACTTCTATCTTATCTCTGTGACGCCAACAATCACCTGCTCATGTCTTTTCCCTGGTCTGGAACTCCCCCGCCTTCCCGCCAACTACAACTGCTCCCTTCAAATGCAGTAGATCTCCTCTCCCCATCTTCAAAGTCCGACTAAAATTATATCTTCTCCAAGAGGCCTTTCCTGATGAACACTTCATTTCCCCACTCTATTCACCTTCCCTTCTGCATCACCTGTGCACTTGGGTCCGTGCCCTTGTAGTTCTTTATACTCACACCACCCCCAGTATTTATGTAAATATCCTATACTCTGCCATTTCTCTCACCTTTAATTTTAAATGCCCGTTTCTCTAGAAACCAATTCATTTGTAGCAGCCTGGATCTCAACTCATTCAAGGTAGCGTGGGACTTTGCTATGTAAGTATAGGGTGTGCTTGCATGTGTTTTGTGTGTATTTTCTCAGATATTTGAGTAGAGGTTGCTTAGCCAATATTGATATGTAGGTTCCATTTGGAGCCTCCTGTCTTGTAGGTCTCTGAATTAAGCAAAAATAATAATAAATATTTGCATGACTGCTGTTTAGTCATAAGAAAGTCAATAAAATGTTCAAAAGCTTTATGGCTCAATTTGCTGGTGCTATCTGGAAATCATGGGAACCCAGGAGCATTATAAAAAACAAGATAAGGAATCAGAAACAAACATGTCATTATACAAAGATCAATGACCCAAAATTCAAGAATTTCCCATGTTGATAATTTGCTCATTGGGTTTGACTTTAAGTATGAATTTTATTGTACAAAAAGGCTATGAATTTAGATTTTTAATTTCTCCTTTGGGACATTTCAATTTGCAGCCTTACAAAGACTTTCCTTTGCTGTCAATAAGAAATATTTACAAAAAGGAAAAAACTCCTAAATATATCTTTGCACTTTTCTTAGCTATGAAGAGTCTGGGCTTCAAATAAATACTGGGATTTTTCTACAGGGATTTTTATAATGGCCTTTTAAGAGGTGATAGGCTCTCCAAAACCTATTTCTCTAAAATGTTTGATCTTCCCCAGGAACCCCTCTCTTCCATTGTCTGGTCCCCCCACAAAATAAAAGCCCAAAGCAGCAAGATATTTTAGCTAAACTCAGGATATAAAAAAGAATGTCCAATTCAAGAAATTGTCAGGCGGGGAGGGAGGAATGGAGTAAAGATTTAGATGCTATTGTCAGAATTATTAATGTATTTAGAAAAACATTGCTTGCTGTTCAAAGAAGGATTTATTCACCGCAGTCACTTTTTCATACGGATCCCTCTCATAAATTTACCCCACAGTGAGTGCTAAAGAGCTATGACCTTTTGTGATAGACATAAATATATTTAATAATCCTTTCCCAAAAGATGTAATTTAATTTATGGTGGTAAAAAACAGTGTTCTTTGGGAAGATAATTATAAATCTCAAGACAAATACACTCACAGATTATATTTGTCTTTCACTTCAAATGAAAGGATATTAATGGAAGTTTTTTTCAATTATTCAATTCACTTCATCCTTTTATGTTGTTGGTTTTAGAATATGATTCTTGGAAGCAGCAGGTTTACAATTTCACACCTCCCAGGGTTAGTTTCACAAAAAGAACATTTTGCTCATCAACGTCTTCAGGCATCTGAGGCAGTTAATTGTCCATTTTGACTACTCGGAAACAAGCACATCACAACCATATCAGGCCCATCAATCAATGGTACTTCAATGGCAATCATTGAGTGTACAGCACTGTATTAAGCGCTTGGGAGAGTACAATACAACAGTGTGGGGAGACTTGTTCCCTGCCCACAAAGAGCTCACAGTCTACAGGGATACATCAGGAACAGAAGGAGTTATGCCTGAGCATCTGCTATATCTTTTTAGATATGGATACAAGAGATACAAAAATGTGGTCTCTGACCTGGGGATATTTACATTTCACTGGAGGAGGCAAGCAGACACAAACTGCAAATATGTAATAAGTTAAGAACCTAGATTCTGATAAAAATCAAAAGCGGTCAAATAAACAAAACCACTACATGTATGAGTGCAAGTTGACTGATTTGAATGACAGGATAGGTAAGGTGGAGACCAATCAGAAAGTGCTCTCTTCAGTGAGATAGATTTGGGTTTTGGGGGGAGGAGCAAGGTTTTGAAAATGGGTTTAGAGATGGCTTTCAAGGAGGAATAGAATCCCATGCTACTACAACCCAGGCCACACGCTTCGCTCCTCTAATGCTTAACCTTCTCAGTGGGCCTCAATCTCACCTCTCTTGCCGCCACACTCTCGCCCACATCCTGTCTCTGGTATGGAACCCCGCCCCCTCCTCAAATCCAACAGACAATTACTCTCCACCCACTTCAAGGCCTTACTGAAGGTATATCTCCTCCAGGAAGCCTTCCATGATGAAGCGCCCTTACTTTTCTGGGACAGGAAAGTAAGTGCTGGTTTTGTCAATCATGGTGGGAGACTTAGTAGGAGAAGATGAAATGCAGAATTGCCCCCACTGTCAAACCTCAGTTCCAGTTTCTATATCCATCTTGGGACTCTTGCTTGAGTTAACTAGCCCATGGGGTCTGAGAAGTAGCTAGGTCTCCTAAAAGGAAAGGCTTAAAGAGAAGGTATGAATTGTGTCATCGCCCGCTGGCAATATCTGGCCACCATCCAGATAATGACTACTAATAATGATGACTAATAATAGCATTGGTTATACACTTACACTGTGCCAAGCACTGCACTAAGTACGGGGATAGATGCAACATTATCAGGTTGGGCACAGTCCCCCTTCCACATGGGGTTTGCAGTCTAATTAGGAGAGAGAACAGGTATTGGTCCCTAAAATAATAATAATAATAATAATGATAATGATATTTATTAAGCATTTACTATATGCCAATCACCGTTCCAAGCACTGGGGGAGATACAAGTTTATCTGGCTGTCCCATGTTGGGCTCACAGTCTTAATCCCCATTTTCCAGATCAGGTAACTGAGGCACAGAGAAGTTAAGTGACTTGCCCAAAGTCACACAGCTGACAAGTGGCAGAGCCAGTTTTAGAACCCATGATCTCTGACTCCCAAGCCCGTGTTCTTTCCACTAAGCCACACTGCTTCAGTTTAGTGTCACTATTCTCTAGATTCGCCAACCTTCAGTGACAGCTATACTCCCCTAATGGCCTGTACTGCCTCACACTCCCAACATCCTCCAGGAAGCAATGGGATACTAGGATTGAATTTCTTTCCAAATGAAGCGGAGATAGAGCACACCCTCCGGAAGCCAGCTTGGAGGGAATGGCAGGCAGCCCGCGGCACTTTAAGAGTACTTCATTCAGAGGAAGTGGGGTGAGGGTCATCTCTGGGCATCCAGGGTTTCCAGCCTCTGCCTCTCCCTGGGCAACCAGGAGAGGCAGGGGGTTCAGCATACCGGCAGTGATACGCAACCCTTACATTTGGTGAGCTAATACCTTTGAAGGCAGGTCAGGCTGATTGCTTTCCAACTCTCCCAAGTCCTTCCCCAGCAATTAGCATCCCTGTTGCTATGTGGGCTGGTTTCCTGCCAGCTGGATGCCATCCAAGCTGCTCCTGCTGTTAGAAAATGAACTGGCTGCAAAGTCGGCACAACCAGGCTCGTGACGGGAGAAACCTGTAGTCGTTTGTCACTGGTGGAGACTTGGACCCCAGGGGGCAACTCCAGAGGTCAGGATGTGGATGCCTAAGGAATGGGATTCACTAAGCTTTCAGGTGGAGGAACGTTCCTAAATGAAGAGGGTTTGGGCTCCCAGCGTGAACAACCGAAACAAGAAACGGGCTGGGGACTGGCTACATGTGAAGTGGGAATGGAGAACATAAACGCCTTGTGGGCAGGGAAAGTGTCGTTTCCTTATTTCTGTACTTCACCGGATTCACTGTTAGCTCGATGGCTTTTCATTGAAATGAGAAAGTAAAAATTGAATCCAATTCTCCCCTCTCCCCTCCCCAAGGCCTCCAGAGAGAGTCTAAGTTATTGAGACCATAATCCTGGGACATTCTTCTCCTGGAGAAAACCTGGGGAAGAGTCTCTTCTTAAGAGCTGGTCGGCCTGTAGTCAGGATCCAGCAATCTGGGTGTGCAGAAGCAGCATGGAAAAAGAACAGGCCTAGGAGTCAGAGGACCTGTGTTCCAATTCCAGCTCTGCCAACTGTTTGTTGTGTGACCTTGGGTAAGTCACTTCATTTCTCTATGCCTCAGTTCTTCTGTTCTGTCTCCTATTTAGGCTGAGAGCCCCTTGCAGGACAGGGGTTATGTCCAACTTGTATCCACCCCATTACTTAGAAGAGTGTTTGACACATAGTAAGTGCTTAACAAACACCATAAAAACAAAAAGCATCCTAGGAGAGAGAGCAGGGATAGGACCAGAGTGTGTCAGAGCCCACAGTCTCCAGAACCTATTCTTCAGTTGTCTCTTACAGGGCATAGGTAAGTTCCTGCACACAAGATGGCACCTTAGTGAGAATTCTGTTGTATTAAATGCTCCCAAGTGGTTAATACAGTGCTTTGCAAAGAGTAAGTACTCAATAAATAAGACTGAATGAATTCTGCCCAACATTGTGCTCAGATAACCTATAGGACACAAGCTGCAACTGAATTAAAAAAAAACACCTACAAGTGCTTAAGCACTCTGTCAGCATGATGGATCTCACAGTGGCCTAATGGACAGAGTGTGGGTCTGGGAGTTAGAGGATCTGGGTTCTAATTCCTGCTCTGCCACATCAGCTGTGTGACCTAGGGCAAGTTACTTAACTTCTCTGGGCCTCAGGTACCTCATCTGTAAAATGGGGATTAACACTGTGAGCCCCATATGGGACAGGGACTGTGTCCAACCTGATTATCTCATACCTACCCCAGCGCTTAGTACAGTTCCTGGCACATAGTAACTGCTTAAATACCATCATTATTATTATGCTGAGGGGAAGTATGGCCTAGTGGAAAGAGTACAGGCCACGGAGTCAGAGCCCTGGATTCTAAAACCAGCTCAGCTATTTGACTGCTGTGTGACCTTGAGCAAGTGATTTAACTTCTCTGGGCCTCAGTTTCTTCATCTGTAAAATGGGGATTCAATACCTGTTCTCCCTTCTACTTAGATTATGAACCCCTTGTGGGTCAGGGACTTTGTCCAACCTAATTACCTTGTATGTACCAAAGTGCTTAATACATAGTGTTTAACAAATAACACAGTTATTATTTTATTTCTACTGCAAGTATGGATCATACTAATAAAAATTCTAGCTCTGATATTTCAAAAACAATGGCAAGCCCACATCACACCTCTTAGCAACAAGATTCCTTCATCTTGCAAAGCTCTCACCAGATATCTGGAATCTATCCCTGAATTTTGCAATTCATAGAAAAATTCTTCCTGATTTCAGAAGGGGTGTGCTATCTAAAAGCTAATGTGAACATTCCATTAGTAAAAATGGTGCTTCATGAGCACAGTACTACACCTTTGGGAAAGAATAACAATGATAATACCATTTGTTAAGCATTAAATATGTGGCAAGCCCCATACTAAGTTGTGGAATAGATACAAGATAATCAGGTTGGACACAGTCCCTGTCTCACATGGAACTCACAATCTAAGTAGGAGGAAGTAGGATTCTATTATTCCTGAGCAAGGGACTAAGGCAGTCACCAAGACTCTCATATAAGGGATTGTGAAACAAATGAAAAGGATAATTACATTTCATTTGTATTCTTCCAAGACAATGAAGGTGCTTTGCAAAATCTTAGTTATCACACAATGAACCTGACACTTCTGCAAAAGGTAGGGGTCATTAGAGATTGTAAAAACCTTCCTATCCCACATTCCAGCCCCTCCAAAAAAATACTCAAAAGTTGTTTGTTAGGAACCCTGACTGCCGCTGAGAAGAGTAATGATTCTCCATGTTCTGACCATCACCATTTTGGAAATTTCTCCACAGACTGTATCAAGACAGAAGCAAGCAAGAAGGCTGGACCTCCATAACAATGAAATATCACCTGCTACAAACCACTAGGGATTGCACACGTCAGAAAGAGACTTACCTCGGATTTGAAATCCAAAGGAGTCTTCTGAAAAGGCTCCATTAGATTGAAAGCTTCTTGTGGGCAAAAATTAGGTCTCGATAGCGAACGTACTCTCCCAAGCATTCAGTGAATTATATTTGAAAGATCAGAAAACCGATTTGGTCTGGTGGAAAGCGCACAGGCCTAGATGTCAGAAGGCCTAGATCCTAATCTCAACTCCACCTCTTGCTTGCTGTGTGACCTTGGACAAGTCACACACCCTCTCTATATCTTAGTTTGCTATGTTAAATGGGGACTAAAAATCTGTTTTCCCTCAGAGTGTGAGCCCCATATGGGACAGAGATTCTATGCAATCTGCATACATTTTATCTATCCCAGGATTTGGTACAGTGTTTGGCGCAGTCACACAAATACCACAATTATCACTATTTTACTGCTTAAATAAAAGTTTCTTCCTCTGGCATTGCTTTCTCATCCATAACCACAAAGGTGAGATGGGAAATCTGAATTGTACATTCCAAGTGCTTAGTACAATGCTCTGCACACAATAAGCACTCAATAAATACAATTGAATGAATGAAATCCCTCCCAAACTACATCTCTGACCTGAGTGGTCCTCAAAAAAATCACAAAGGAAATGGGGATGAATGAATTAGTGGTAGAAGACAAACTGCGCATACTGAAATACAGAGACTGTGCTTCAGAAAACTAGGTGGAAGCAGACAACCCACCACCCCACACTTTGGTAGGGACCTCTGAAAGAAGAAACCAGAATGACTCTGGCTCTTTCTTATCCCAGGAAGGACACCCTACCCTTTCCTTCCCCTAAAAGCAGTGCATAGCTCTGTGTTTCCTCCCGTGAAATAGCTAAGCACTTGAAAGACTAGAAATCAAGCTAAAATGGAGTACAGTCATTCAGCACAGACTGTAGATCAGGGAGCCAGTTAAAACTGGTAAAATATGTGGCTGTTATTAAAGATTTAAAGCCAAAGAAAGTTCAGGGCATGGAAGCATTAACTATAAAATGGTCTGGCCATTATTTATGATTTTCTGTTGGTTGAGCAAGCTTTGCTGGTACATTTGCAATAAGACCAGAGACCAATTTTTTCCTTCAAAATTACCATTTGTCTCATTACTTTCCATTGAATATTAAAAGACAGTGCATTTGTTATAAGATTTCCGTATCCCTACAAAGACTGAATTCTGCTGCAAGAGAAAGGGAGTGGTTTCTCAGCCCTAATGCGCATTCCCCAAGACTAAAAGCTGAATGCAAAGACCCAGTGGAAGTTAAGGGAAACTACAAGAATCAAACAGCAAACCCAAAGGATAAGCAGTGGCCTAGCCTAAAGCTCTCTGGTCCCCGTTCATCTGGTTGCTTTGTAATCAGTATGTGGGGACCTCAGAGTGTATTATCAGGTCATTCTGTTCTTAGTCTGTAATATGGGTTCCTAGTCCATCAAGCAATGGTATTTATTGAACAATTACCTCGTGCAGCCTGGGTATTGAATTCCTTAGGGTTAGTATTAGGGTGACAAATATAAAATCCTGGTAGAGACCTTGAGAGGCCAACATAAAAAGCTGGCAGAGACCATGGGAGGTCATCTGATCCAGCCCCCAGCCTCTCGCCACCAACCTCTCACCCATGTCCTGCCTCATATCCATCAGACAATTACTGTCCCCCACCCCCCTTCAAAGCCTTACTGAAGGCATATCTCCTCCAAGACGCTTTCATTCATTCATTCAATAGTATTGATTGAGCACTTACTATGTGCAGAGCACTGTACTAAGCTCTTGGAATGTACAATTAGGCAACAGATAGAGACAATCCCTGCCCACTGACGAGCTTACGGTCTAATCGGGGGAGACAGACAAAAACAATAGCAATAAATAGAATCAAGATGTACAACTCATTAATAGAAGAGAATGCTTCTCTCATTAAGAGACACAGCATGGCTCAGTGGAAAGAGCCGGGGCTTGGGAGTCAGAGGTTATGAGTTTGAATTCCAGATCTGCCACTTGTCAGCTGTGTGACTATGGGCAAGTCACTTAACTTCTCTGTGCCTCAGTTACCTCATCTGTAAAATGGGGATTAACTGTAAGCCTCACGTGGGACAACCTGATTACCCTGTATCTACCCCAGCACTTAGAACAGTGCTCGGCACATAGTAAGCGCTTAACAAATACCAACATTATTAATAAAATAGGGTAATAAAAATATATACAAATGAGTGGACAAGCACAATGCTGAGCTCCCTTCCTCTTCTCCCTTGCGCTTCTGGATCACCCTGACTTGCTCCCTTTATTCATCTCCACTTCCAGCCCCACAGCACTTATGTACATATCTGTAATTTATTTATATTAATGTCTGTCTCTTCCTCTAGGCTGTATGCTCATTGTGGGTTGGGAATGTGTCTGTTATAATGTATTCCCCCAAGCCTCAGTACAGAGCTCTGCACACGGTAAGCACTCAATAAATATGACTGACTACTCAGCACAGATGGTTGTCTATTCTCTTTTTAATGATATCGAAGAATAGAGGCTCTGCCACATCTTTGGGTAGACCAGTACCACGTTTCATGACTGATGGTCAAAAAGAGGACTTACCTAATTCTAGATGAAATCTCTCCTGCTTCACTGCAAACCCAGTTCCTCTTGATGATCCTCAGGGGATTGGAGGATGACTGCTCAGCATATTGGAAGGCAGATCTTAAAACATTCTTTTCTAGCTTGACAATCAGGCAGTGGTATTTGAGTGTTTACTCTGGGCAGACCACTGTAATAAGCCCTTGGAAGAGTACAATACTAAGTTGATAGACACATTGCCTGCCCACAAGGAGCTTACCGTCCTTCTAGTAGTCTTACAGACTACTGCATCAGCCTCCTCTCTGTTCTCTCTTTCTGTAGTCTCTCCCATCTCCAATTTGTACTTCACTCAGCCTCTCAGATCATTTTTATAAAATATTATCCTGCACACATTTTCCACAAATAATTGTCCATTCCTCATGATCTCAAACAGAAACTCTAATCAGCACTATCTCTTCTAATTATTCCCCCTTTCCACTCACTAGACCCTGATTGACCCTTTTTCTTCTTCGCTAGCTCAGCTACTGTCTGGGCCGTCCTCTCATCTCTCCTACCGCTGTGTTGCTGTCATCCTCTCCACTACCTGGTACTCTGTCCTCATTCACGTTCACCAGTCCACAGCTCTTTCCATCTATAAAGCCCTACAGAAATCCCATCTTCTCCAGGAAGCCTTACCTGACTCACTTCTACTGTCCCCTTTTCATAACCCCTACCCTCAATTGTCACTTCAGCCCATCCGTGCCATCTATACACTGTGTACTCATAACCTCCCATAGCACTTATGTACAAATATCTTATAAAAGCATTATTACTTAAGTACTAACATCTCATATCTCCCCTTTACCTTACTCCTCCTACGTCCTAAGAAGCAGCATGGTATAGTGACTAGAAGTGAATCCAACCCACTGCTTAGTACAGTGCCTGGAACAAAGTACTTAACAAATACCATCATTATTATTATCTGATCCTTAATTTAGTATATGCCATGCCCATTAGATTATAAACTCCATGAGAGTAAGGATCATGTCTACTCCCGGTTCGGCCACTTGTCAGCTGTGTGACTTTGGGCAAGTCACTTAACTTCTCTGTGCCTCAGTTACCTCATCTGTAAAATGGGGATTAAGACTGTGAGCCCCACGTGGGACAACCTGATTCCCCTGTGTCTACCCCAGCGCTTAGAACAGTGCTCGGCACATAGTAAGCGCTTACCAAATACCAACATTATTATTATTATTATTACTCTCTATTGAACTCTCCCAAAAATGTATTACGATGTTTTAAATCCCATCCATGGAGCAGGAGAAAGGTCTCTTGTGGGTAGGAGGGATTCAGCTGTGACATTCCAGTAGGCTCTAGTATACTTTTAAAGCAGTCCACCACCTTGCCCCTTCCTATCTCACCTTGCTACTCTCCTACTACAACCCAGTCGGCAGACTTCACTCCTCTAGTGCTAACCTTCTCACTGTACCTCAATCTCGCCACCGACCCCTTGCCCCTCTGGAATGCCCGCCCTCCTCAGATCTGACAGACATACAATTACTCTCCCCACCTTCAAAGACTCATTGAAGGCACAACTCCTCCAAGTCATTTTTCCAGACCAAGGCCCTCCTTTCCTCTTCTTCCACTCCCTTCTGCATCGCCCTATCTCTTGACTTGTTCTTCTCCCCTCCCAGACTCTCAGCACTTACGTACATATCCATAATTTATTTATTTGTACTGATGTCTGTCTCCCACACTAGACTGTAAGCTTACTGTGGGCAGGGAATATGTCTGTTTATTGTTGTACTCTCCCAAGCACCTAGTACAGTGCTCTGCTCACAGAAAGTGCTCAATAAATACAACTGGATGAATGATTGGTAGCAAGGATCAGAGGAGAGGGGAGGAATGTTTCCCACTACTGACTACAGGAGCAATAGCGAAGCACAAGTAGCTCGATGGTTGAGCCAATGACAAGCTAAACCCAAAGCAAAGAGAACAGAAGACAGCATTTTTGCTTGTTTTTAACTGGATTGTTAGCTCGTCAAGAGCAGGGATCATGCCTACGAACTGTATTGTACTCTAAGCAATTAGCTCTGCACATATTAAGCACTCAATACCACTGATGGTTTGATTCCATCTGAACAGGATCATGGCACACAATAAAACCTGAAGAAAAAATACCTCCCTTTGAGAGAAACGTTAAGCTTCTCTGAAAACAAGCCAAAGGAATTTATATTGATGCCTTGATATATTTCAGTTTCAAACCATTGCTGAACCCTGAAACTCAATCACTGTTTCCAGAGACCTGAATCAATGCCTGTTGGTGTGCTAGATCCAACCGTGCTCAGAGAAGTGAAAACCCCTAAATCTTCTAGAGCAGTGTTTCTCCTCCAAGATGGAGGACAGGCACCTGTAAATAGATCCTTGTTCAAAACAAACTTTCCAGAAAGGCAAAAGGTCAAGAAACACATCCACTTGTTTTCTTGGCACCTCAGACAACAGAACTCTTGACTTTGAGAAATGTGTAGAGTGAAAAATGGAAACCAAAAGGTAGACATTTCACCAAGTCCAACTAAGGACTGCCTTGCTGAAATTTTCCAAGGTGAAATCGGGTTGCAGGGTTTATTGACAGAGGCATACAAATTCAGATAGAGTCTGTTCATGAGAAGAAAGCTTTGCTTTGCCTAATACTATATGAAGTGAAGGTAGCTTGATGCAGATCTTTTTCACCATATCTGACTGTTCATTTATTCCTTCACATTAAATTGAAAGCTTCTACCTGTGCAAGAGATAAGAGAGTAAATTGAGGAAAAAGACTGAGAAACTTGGAAAGAAAGGAAAATACGCCACTCCAAGCTCATCCTTTGCCTGCCCTACAGCCTCAAAGAAAGTGAGAGCAAATGGCTGGAATTCAGAGGGGCATCTCTTGCAAGAAGACTTCCCCTAACCCTATATTTCTGCACCTTATTCACCCTCCTTTCTTGTCACTTCTGCACTTGGGTCTGTACCTTTAAATGCTTGATATCCACCTCAACTCCAGCCCCATAGCACTCAAGTACAAATCCTTGCACTCTGCCATTTCACCTCCCTGTAATCGATTTTAATATCTACTTCCCCCTACCCAGGCTCTAAGCTCCTCGAGGGCAGGGGTCTTACCTACCAATTCCATATTACTGTTCTTTCCCAAAGGAGAATGCAGTAAGCACTCAGGTACCACTGATCGATTATACAGAGGAGTAGGCATGAGATGGGGAGGAAGGAATCGGTCAACAGTTCAGGGAAAGAGGCGAGAAAAAGCCACGGATGTACCCCCATTCACCTCCCAGAAGATGATGTGAAGTGTAGGGGCCTGTGTATTCATGGAGTAGATACCAACTCTAGCTGACGTGTGGAGCCTGATTATTTGGAATATTGTACTATGATCACTGTACATTACTGAGGCCAAGGGTTGTTTGGTAACTAAACAAATGAGTAATGTAGATTTGGGATAACAGTAATATTTGCAGGTGTCCTCTGAGTGAAAGATTCAAGAACTTTCTGCAGCAAACAATAATAAACTACAAAAGAAAGAAACTACAATACAGTGATCAGATAGAATGGGAGATTTATTGGGGAAATATCCATTACTTGACGCAGAAGAACAGATAAGGACCTATGTGCATTGAACAAAGAAAGTAAAATGTTATAAGCAGAAGATTAAAATGATATTAAAGTGAACTCAATAAGAAGAAGGATGCAAGGATGGTGTGATAGGGAGGGAAATAGGTGATGATTGGATGGGAAAAATAATGGAAAAGTTAAAGGACTTATCGCCTAGATGAGCCCAGAGAGCACTAATATTTTACATTGTGGAGGAGGCCAGGTTACCAACAGAGCCTCCAGAATATAACTGATGGTACTTTTCCATGAGAGAAATTATTTAACCTCTCACACACCAGAAAGAGTAAGTACCGAACCTTAGTTCTGGAAATCCAAATGCATGGTGAGAAATGTGTTATCTATCATCTCTAATATTTCTAATAGCCATTATGGAGCTCATCTCCCCTGGATGCACCCACTTCTTGAAGCCATCAATGCATGAGAGCTGCACAGTCTCCTGTGCCAATAGATTCCTTGGCCTTGCCCTTCACTGGGTGATAAAGTATTTCCTTTTGTTCATTTCGGGAGCTAGATGGGTCAGTTAAGCAAGCAGGCCATGAAAATGGGGAGGGGAAAGGAGGAAAAAATCACCTTACTCCAACTACTCATCCATCTTGCACTTCTCCCCCTCACAGTAAAAGTTCCTCACATAAACCACCATCATAAGAATCAAGAGGGAGGTCATGTTTGCTGTCCATGGCAACCAAGTACTACTGTTCTGATGCCAACTGTGGAATTTTCATCTCTAATCTTCAGTGGCTAGCCTCATGCACTTGTGGTGGGATTTGGTGACCAAGTTTCTGTCCATACCTTTTTCTGGACTTCCTTTCAACCTGTGTCAATCCCCATAGAAGAGTCCTAAACATTTTTGTCTTCCCTTGTACAGAAACTGCTCCATCTTCAGTCATGTTGGTTTCCTTCCCTTTCCCTTCTCCCATCCCATTAGGTTCTTCTTGAGATGTGAGGACCAGGCCTGCTTGTAGCATTCCAGTTACTATTACATCGTAATTTTATTCATTCATTCATTCAATAGTATTTGAGCGCTAACTATATGCAGAGCACTGTACTAAGTGCTTGGAATGTACAATTTGGCAACAGATAGAGACAATCCCTGCCTAATGATGGGCTCACTGTCTAAACGGGGGAGATAGACAGCAAAGCAAAACAGAACAAAACAAAACAAGACATCATCATCAAGATAAATAGAATCAAGAAGATATACACCTCATTCTACACCACTTCCCATTGATATTCTTTGTATATTTGTTTGCTTGTTGTTTAATGGTATTTGTTAAGTGCTTATGTGCCAGGCACTGTACTAAGCACTGGGATAGATACAAAAAAAAAAATCAGGTTGGATACAATCCATGTCCCTCGTGGAGCTGTCAATCCCCATTTTATGGATGAGGTATCTGAGGTTCAGAGAAGTTAAGGGACTTGCCTAAGTTCACTCAGTAGACAAGTGGTAGAGCTGGGATTAGAACTCAAGTTCTCTGATTCCCAAGTCTGTGATTTTTCCCCTAGGGGAAACTGCTACTCATTTTCTGTGTGCTGCCAGAAAAGCTTGATGTGCCGCCTTTGATGCCTGTCCACTTGTCTTGTTTTGTTGTCTGTCTCCCCACTTCTAGACTGTGAGCCCTTTGGGTGGGGATTGTCTGTTGACGAATTGTATTTTCCAGCATTCGGTATAGTGCTCTGCACACAATAAGTGCTCAATAAATGAGATTTATTGAATGAATGAATGGAGAGGGAATGTGTCTCTTCATTATTATATTGTACTCCCCCAAGCATTTAGAAGAGTGCTTTGCCCACAGTAAGCACTCAATTTCCAAGCGTTTAGTGCAGTGCTCTGCACACAGTAAGTGCTCAATAAATACGATTAAATGAATGAAATATGATTGAATGAATGAATGATACTTTTCAGGAGCATTTGGATGTGCTGACCATATCTTATAAAACTCCTCACAACATTCTACAGAGCAAAGCAACTCTTGAGGATATGGATGATATCTACCAACTCTATTTTCATATACTTTTTCAAACGCTTAGTACAGTTCTCTGCATACAGTAAGTGCTCAGCCGATACCATTGATTGATTGATTGATGGATGAACTCGGGGGAAATAAGCATTTAAAAGTGCAGTGTTTAGGATAACTGCTTTCCTCCACCTGCAGGCTACTGCGCATCCCAAAGAAACCTAACTGCAGATTTGCATCAGCTTGAGAGGGAGATTAAGCACAGGCACCATTTAATATTCCAAGCATCAATTTCGCCTTTTGGAAGAATTAAGTAGGGTTTTCTGTTCCTCAGTCTGCAAGGCCCAGAATCCCTGTTCTAATTTAAATAAGATCCCTCCTGGTTGGATGGCCTAATCCACTGTGGCATTATTTAAGAAAATGTGATGTCAGTTTGACTAGGTTGGGGGGTTTCTTTAGTTTTTGGGGTTCTTTTCCCCCCTTTTGGAAAATCCATATTTCCTTTAAAATGACTTTAAAGTGAGGGAGATTTGGATCCTGGTCATCTGTTGCGATTTAATCAGATTGTTTTATGATCTTAAAGCAAGATGAAATGGCTTTTGAGTTTGGTTGGGTCAGTTCATCAAAAAGACAAACAAGAAAAAAAAATCCAAGTTCTTGTTTATCTTACTTTTTCTGCAGACCATCTGGAGTAAGGGTTAATTGTTTCAAGTTCCCAAGAATGTTTTATGGAGAACAATTCCGCTTTATTGCAAAATGAAAACATTTTTCTCTGGAATTTCACCCCAGTGCTGTAAAGATTGCCATTACGTTGAGCATTCAATGGTAAATGTGTCTCAGTGGAAGAAAGGAAGAAAGTCCATAAAATCAATATACTGTCATGCCAAATTTCTTCCAAAAGGAGGAGAGCCTGCCAAATCCTCTTAAGCAAATCTCAAAGGGAATTAAATTATCTACTTTGCTGCCTTGAAGTCCCTAAACTCAGGTAAAAGTCTGCTTTATTAAACACTGTGCTGGCACTAGCATGCAGGTTTATACAGTAAGACTCCGTGCCTCTGCTGCATCTGGCTTCCACACTTCTAATCACCAAAGAGAGACACGAAAAAGAGCAGAGGACAGAGAAAGCCAGGCAGGTTTAGAATTTGCTCAGATCTTGACATTATTCAGCAAGGAACACAAATGTACCGAAGCCCCAGGTGAAGCCCCCAAAATAACAGAGGGAAAGCATAAACCTATGCAAGATTGACATCTCAAGCAGAGAATGCTAAGAACTGCAGGTTTTATCACATATAACCTGGACCCAAACTCTTATGCTCTGAAGTACAGAACTAGAGACACTTCATTCAATCGTATTTATTGAGCACTTACTATGTGAACAACACTAAGCGCATGGCATGTACAATTGGGCAACAGAGACAATCCCTGCCCAACACGGGCTCACAGTTCAGCAGGCCATGGACTGTGTCCATGAATAGGGGTTTAGGTGTCGAGACTGAGATTCCAACACTACTTGCCTGCTGTGTGGCTCCTGTTAAGCAAGTCATTTAACCTTTCTGGGCCTCAGTTTCCCTATCTGCAAAATGGGGATAAAATATCTATTCACTCTCTCCCTCAGAGTCCCATGGGGGACAGGGACTATGAAATAAATAACTGTGATTTTCGTTAAGCACTTATTGTGTACCAACACTGTACGAAGGGTTGAGGTAGATACAAGATATTCAGGTCAGACCCAGACCTTGTTCCACACACAGCTCATAGTCTAAGAGTGAGGGGGGGAGGTATTGAATCCCATTTTGACAGATGAGGGAACGG
The DNA here is from genome assembly GCF_004115215.2 of Ornithorhynchus anatinus. Taxonomy (NCBI): domain Eukaryota; kingdom Metazoa; phylum Chordata; class Mammalia; order Monotremata; family Ornithorhynchidae; genus Ornithorhynchus; species Ornithorhynchus anatinus. The sequence continues at coordinate 34,383,278 of NC_041745.1, forward strand.
AGGCATAGAGAAATCAATAGATTTGCCAAAGGTCACACAGAAAACAAGTGGCAGAACCACGATTAGAACCCAGATTCTCTGACTTCCAGGCCATACTCTCTCCACGAGGCCATCCCCAATTCTCCTGTTAGCCCATTATCCTACAAGCAAATTCTCCTGTTAGCCCATTATCCTACAAGCAAACTTTTGTTTCTCCACCTGTGAGATGCAGAGCATTTCCAATAGGTCAACTCAGCAGTGTGCTTCCCTAAGTATCACTAATAATAATGTTGGTATTTGTTAAGCGCTTACTATGTGCAGAGCACTGTTCTAAGCGCTGGGGTAAACACAGGGGAATCAGGTTGTCCCACGTGGGGCTCACAGTCTTAATCCCCATTTTACAGATGAGGGAACTGAGGCCCAGAGAAGTGAAGTGACTTGCCCACAGTCACACAGCTGACAAGTGGCAGAGCTGGGATTCGAACTCATGAGCCCTGACTCCAAAGCCCGTGCTCTTTCCACTGCGCCACGCTGCTTCTAAGCCAGTACTATTGTGCTTTTACAAATTTCCTTGAATGTATCCATTCATTCTTCACTTCATTCCTTTAAGATGAGCTTTCTGATTAGATCAATGGGGAAACTGAGGGCAGTCCAAGCACTTAGTACAGTGCTCTGCACATAGCACTCAAATACAATTGATCATCAAAAAAAACCTGGGCTTCCATCCACAATTTCTAGCCATTCCGTTCTCTAAGTATCTTTTCCTTCTGTAAAAGGAGGACTTTAGGATCTGAAAGCACTTTTAAAAATGGATGGATTTCCATCAATTTATTAAAAACTCATCAAGGCCTCTGGGCACACCTAGAACAAGAAATAATACCCATTGTTTTACATAAAAACAAAATCAGTAAAAATCACCATGGGGCCACCAAACTGATACTTTGCATTCATTGAGTCACCCTCCGTAACGATGGCAGAGTTTTCTTAAGCACAGCTTAATGATTTGGTGGAAATAAATCTCTTCTATCTCTAGACAGAGCTCATCTCTAGACTGTGAGCTCATTGAGGACAGGAATGTGACTGTTGCATTGTACTCTCCCAAGTGCTTAATACAGTGCTTTGCACACACTAATAACAAATACCATCATTAATATTAAGTGCTTACTATGTACCGAACACTGTTCTAAGTGCTGGGGGAGATGCAAGGTAATCAGGTTGTCCCATGTGGGGCTCAAAGACTTAATCCCCATTTTACAGATAAGGTAACTGAGGCACAGAGAAGATAAGCGACTTGCCCAAAGTCACACAGCACAAGTGGGGGGAGGCAGGATTAGAACCTACGACCTCTGACTCCCAATCCTGTGTTCTCCAGTGAGCCACGCTGCCTCTCATAAGTGCTCAAAATATACAATTAAATGAATGTCTGCAGAGAAAGGAAGGAATAAGTGTTTTTCTCAAGATCTCCTAATACATTTCTAACAAAGTGAAAGATATTGGAGTGTTGTTTCTCAACCTAACAGTTTTAGCAGTCCTGGCAAAGACTTGCCCTGATAAACGAAACTGCTCCTTCCAAAGTCCATAGTATTCTGGGGAAATGTCCTGAGCCTCTTAGGGAAGCAGCATGGCCTAGTGGAAAGAGCACGGGACAGGGAATCAGAAGATTTAGGTTTTTAATCCTAGTGCTGCCACGATCTGCCACATGATCTTAGTCATGTCAGCTTACTTTTCAGGGTTGCAGTTTCCCCTACTGTAAAATGAGAATGGCAACTGTTCTCCCCTCTCCTTAAATTGTAAGGCTGTTTGCCACAGAGGACTGTGTTTGGTCTCTTGTACCTAAGAGTGTACAGCACACATTTAACATGTAATTTATGCTCTGTGCTTAACTTACGCTAACCTACTCACTGTGCCTCGTTTCTGTCCCTCCTCTGGACCTCTTGCTTCTATCTTCCCTCCTGCCTGGAACTTCCTCCCCCTTCTTCATCCAACCCACCATAAGCCCCCTGATTTCTTAAGTCCTCACAACCTCAATAGCATTTATGTATGGATCTTTCTATTCTATTATTTCCTCTTATCCGTAAACTCATTTTAGTGACCCTCACACCTGCTAGATCATGAGCTCTTTGAAGGCAGGGATTGGGTCTGTTGCTTCTATTAAGCTCTTGGGAGAATGCAATTCAGTGCTCTGCACAGAGTATCAAGCAGTTATATTTACTGAGCATTTACTGTGCATAGACAGCACTCTGAGAACTTGGGAAAATGCAATACGATTGGACAGCAGGATTCTTGCCCACCAAGAAGCTTCAATCCAGTGGGGGAGGCAGACAAAACAAATTACAGATCAGGGAAGCAACAGAATAGGAGGACATGTACATAAATATTTTATGGGGTGAATATCAAAGTGCTAGGACAGAAGAATGCAGAATGGGAGCTCAAAGTACAATTGATAGATTGAAAAATACTACAATTATTAACATCAGAAATGGCCTTTTAGAAGTAGCATTTGCCCCCTTGCTGTTTCTGTCTATTTCTGAGATGCCATTCGATCTCCTAATCTTCCTGAAGCCCCTTCTCCTGATCAGCTCCTTCCTGCTGGCTGGCACATGTTAGATGGGCACTGTACTTTGTTTTTCCCTAAAGGCTTCAAGGGCATCATCTGGGACAGAGGACATGGGAAATAAAAGAAATGTTAAATCAAGGGCACCAATTCACGTTGTTCGATGCACATTTTATTCTACCCAATCACAGGAAAGCTAATCTGTGATGATCATCTTCATGCCTGGGGCCCAACTGGATGGAGAAGCCTACATCTTTAAATTCTGGTCAATTTCGCATCATTTCTATTGAGAAATTTGGAGTCCCCACCTCAGTGACTTCTATTGAGAGCTGACTACATGCAGACCACTGTTCTAAATGCTTGGGAGAGTAGAATACAACACAATTAGCAGATACATAGACTGTCCATATGAGCTTCCTTAGTATTACAAAGAAGGACAAGTGGGCTCTTCATTCACCAGCAGTAAAATCGTTGTGTCACCTTCCCCAACTCCTCCTTCCAACTCTGGGGTCACCAGCTGGTTGCCAGGTAAATCCATCCTCACCCTATCCCTTGGCCCTTCACAGATGTGTATCATATGAGTTTCTCGTCCCCTTTGATGCATTTGTCCCTTGCTGTTTCTGTCGCTATTTCTGAGTTGCTATTTGGTCTCCTAATCTTCCTGAAGCCTCTGCTCCAGATCAGTTCTTTCCTGCTGGCTGGCACATGTTAGGTGGGCACCGTACTTTTTTGTTTTTTCCTACAGGCTTCAAAGGTATCATTCTGGGGCAGAGGATGTGGAAACAGGAAAGAAATGCTAATCGGGAACACTGATTGAGATTGTTCGATGCATATTTTATTCTATCCATTCACAGGTAGTTTTTTAAACCTGCAACTTGGATTCTTCTCCTACCATGCTTTTGTGAGCCTTTCTGCCTTCCTGTCATCTCTCCTACGGTAACACCTCGGTGCTCAAGTAGAGGCAATGTCTTTTTAGCCACGACAGCTCTATGCTGGGTAAGAGAGACAAAGAGGAGCTCTTTTGCAGCCACTGTGCTTATGCTTTGCACACAGAGAAAAAAAATCCATTTGGCATCTGCAAGCTGAAAATGATCCTCACAGGTTAAAAAAAACAAAAAAACCAAAAGACTTGCTATTTCTGCAAAGAAACTAAAGAGTAACTGTGACACCATGCTAAACAAGCAACAAGCTTAGAGCATATGGAAGGCAGAATTGTAATGGGCCTTTGTACCCCCAAAATGGCCACTGGTGATGGATGTTTGCTACACAGGAAATGGAAGGAAGGGTTTACTCCCCAAGAAGTGGTAGTTCAGGAGAAGCACTGAGCGAGACAGGATGGCACAGAGTCTCCAGTGCCAGGGGAAATGTTTTGAAGTCATGTACAGTGGTTGGCCAGACCCAAAAACCTGTGAATATTTCTGTGATCCCTTCAAGCTTCACCCTTAAATCCATAGGGTGAGATGAAAAAGACAAATTGAGGAAACCAGCAAGACACAAACACAGATGCAGTGCTCTGAAAATGGGAAACTGGCAGAAAACCCAAGTCCTAATTTTTTTTTCTTCATCTCCTAAAGTAGTTGAGAGATGGCATATAATTTCGGGGTGGTTACCACCTGCTTAGGAATCTGTGAACTGGAAAATGAAATGGAGTGGGGATCCCAAGAGACTAGACAATGTGCCTAAGAGAAATTAAGATCTCACTTGCTTTCTGAACCTTCTTCATTTCTGCACCCAGTAAGGGCTCAATAAGTACCACTAATTGGATTGATTCAAGTCTGTAGAGAAATCCTGACAGCGGAGGGGAAGAAGACAGTCCATCCAATTGAAACCAGGCTCTTGGACTCTGTTTCTCATCCTCTCTCCCCACAGTCGGAATGGCCCAAGGACTATCAGCAAGTGGGCCCCACCGCCAGTAATATTTGTGGTATTTAAGCACTTACTCTTTGCCAAGCACTGGAGTAGATTCAAGATAATCAGGTTGGACACAATCCCTGCCCTACATGGGGCTCACAGTTTAAGAATTGGGACCTGCAGGAAAACCATGAAAAGAAAGCTAGTGTCTAGACTGTAAACTTGTTGTGGGTAGGAAACCTATCTACCAAGTCCTTTGTATTATACTCTGCCAAGTGCTTAGTAGAGTGCTCTAGACTGTTAAGTCATCTCTCATCTGCAAACTCATTAAGGGCAGGGAACGTGTCCACTAATTTTGTCGTATTTTACTTTTCCAAGTGCTGAGTACAGTGCTCTGCACATAGTAAGGGCTCAGTGGATTTACTGATTGCTCTGCATACAGTAAGGGCTCAATAGATACCATTGATTTAACAATGATATCCAGTCTTACTCCATTGCAATTCTGGCCAGTAACCCAGCTTCTCTAGGTCTTCCACCAACAGTGTAGCCTAGTGGAAAGAGCACAGCACTGAGAGTCAGGAGGCTTGGATTCTAAGCCCAGCTCTGACTGCTGCGTGACCCTGGGCAAGTCATTTGATTGCTCTGAGCCTCAGCTCTCTCCTCTGTAAAACAGGGATTAATTAACTGTTCTTCCTCCCCTTTTTAGACTAGTCCCATGGAGGAAAGGGATCTTGTCTAATCTGATTATCTTGCAACTACCCCAGTGTGTGGCAGATGGTAAAAGTACTTAAAAATACCACAATAACTACTAGCAGGGGGGTGGGACTCCATCATCTATCCTACCCCATGCGAAGCAGGCGGTGGGGCGTGATTTGCAGGCTCGGGAGGGGAAGAAAACCCACCGCCCAGTGCTGAGAGATTCTAACCAAATTCTTAAAGCATGGGTCTCATAAATTTGATTCCCTTTCACTATCAAGTAAGAACGAACCTTGTCCACCTTTCAGCATTGCAGATAAATTATGAGAAACTGCTAAAGATGGTGCTCACACAAACAAAACCCTTTAGAATTCAAGTATTTGGAGAAAATTCACATTTTGTTGGCTTTTATGTTCTAAGTTTCTCTAGTAACAAAAACAACATAATCAGTTTAAAGAGCTTTCCAAATACTTCAGCTCTGCTGCTTCCCAGGTTTGCTCTGCCATCTCACAACTCTTGGGACTTAAAAAGATTTTAAGTTTCACTGTGCACTGTGGGTCACATTAATAAAATGTCTAATGACTGATGCAAATCAGAAAAGATGGTGTTCAGGGACAAACACACAATGATCTTGGACTCGTTTATATTTGAAGCTCTTCAGCTCAAATCTTGCTCTCAAATCCTGTTCAAACATTTACTCAGTCCTTTCACACATCAGCCACGCAGCCTCAAATGGCATTGCAGTAACTGATTTTTCTGCGATGCAAATCAATATATAATACAAGCAGGATGGAGCTCTTAGCTCACAATATATGGACTTACAGGAGAGTGGTGCTAGGATACACACTGCCATAGGATAATGTTCTTTTCCTGCTATGAAAAGGTCACAAGCCAAATTATCCTTTTCCCACAGAAAACTTAATTTAGCCAATTTTTCTCAAGCTCAGCAAGATCAAGGGAGCAGAACCTCAAATTTTCATATGATTTCTCCACCTCCTAGTCCTCAGATGGTATTTTGGCTGTTATTAACCTTTAGTTTATTTCTCGTTTGCCTTGCTACCAGGAGGACAGCAACAAAAATGATTAAAAACCCGTGAGAAGAGGTTGAAGTTGAGTTTATTGATCCTGGAGTGCTGATTTGATAATATTCTTCAAGTATATGAAAGGAGAGAGGGGCTCACTGCTCCCCAGCGCTGAGGAGAACTCAAGAAGAAATGCATTTAATTGCACCAGATGATGGGTCTGGCTAGACCTAGCAGCCTGGACAGCTTGGAAGAGCACAGAACTGGGAGACAGGAGACCTGGCTCTAATCCTGGCTCTGCCAATTGCCTGCTGTATGACTTTGAGCAAGACATTTAACTTCTCCATGCCTCAGTTTCCTCATCTGTAACATGATGATTAAATACCTGTTCTTCCCCCTTAGATTGAGAGACCCATTTGGAACATGACCTGTCTGATCTGATCATATTGTTTTTCACCCCAGGCTCAGCAGAATTCTTAACATGAAGAAAGCGATTAACAAATGCCATTATTATTACTATTATTATTACATAATGGCTGAAACTATCATCTGGGGCCACCTGGGGAAGGAGTACATCTCTTACTGTTATTTAATTTTCCTTCATGAAAATATTTATGAAGACCTTTTCAGAGTAAACAAGGGAGAATCAGTCTGGATAGATGGAAACTGATCCTGGGAGGAAGGTGATTGTTCCAATATATCATTAATCAGCCAGGGACCTCATCAACTCAGAAGAGCTGAGGGGAAAGCATCAGGAAAGCCAGCATGGTCTAGTGGAAAGAGCTAAGACTGGTAGACAGAAATCCCAAGTTAAAGTTTAGCAGTGCTTAGAACAGTGCTTGGCACATAGTAAGCACTTTAATACCGTCATTATTATTAAAGTCTCATTTCCGCCACTGACTGTGCGATTTTAAGCAAGTCACAACTGACCTGAGCCTCAGTTCCTCATCTGTAAAGCTGTCTGATCTCATAAACCTGAATCTACCCCAGCAACCTAGCACATAGTAAGTACTTAATAAACATCACCATTATTACTCTTTTAGGACAAGGAAAAGAGCTCTCTGTGACTTCATCCTCAAAGTTAAATGGGTTCTCAAAGGTATCTCTCAATGCAACAGGAGCCTGAAAGAATTTAAGAATTAGCTGAACTTTTCAAAAGTTTATGATTCTCTTTAAAATTCTCTGATGTCCTTTAGCCTGGCTACAGTATGCGTTCCATAGCAGGGTTTTCTATGTATCAAAACTTGAGACATAAAGCTGGATATTTCAAATGTTAAAAGGTGGATTGCCTTCCATTTTAGCAGTCGACAGTTGAGTTTTTAATCACATCCTATTAAAAATGTTGCTTTTCAGTTTGCTTTAAATGCAGTTTTCATCCCAATTCTTTTTAATTTAGTGAAAGAACTCTCAAAAAAGGACAGACTTGTTTTAGAAGTCTTGGAGAGGAAATCAGTGAAAAAATTAATTTTCTGGGGAAAAAAAATCTCCCTCTTTACGGTTCAATTAGTCATATTTATTGAGCACTTACCCTGTGTAGAGCACTAAGTGATTGGGAGAGTACAATTTAACAGACATTCCCTGCCCACAACAAGCTTCCAGTCTAGAGGGGGAGTTGTGTCAACATATCCTTAGGTTTTCCAAGATGATTCCATTGGGAAGTCGATGTGCTTTTTTCATAGTTAGCTCAGTACATACTAAAAAGATCTAATAGCCAACTCTACGTTAGGAATAAGTGATCTTGTTTGACCACTGAGCTGGCAGACTGGCACTTAATATCAGTGGCCTAATGACAGAAAGGCCATCAAAGTACAACCTCTCTCTGAACCCATCTGGCTGCCATTTTGAAAAGCCATAGAGTCACGGGAATAGATGCCAACATTTGGTGCTTGGCATCACTTTTGCCAGTTGGTCTTGATTTTTATTTGGCTTCGATTTCAGCCCCTCAGTACAAACATACTAATTTACTTACACTAGTTCCTGTTTCCCCTTCTAGACTGCAACCTCCTTATAGGCATGGAATGTGTCTACCAACTGTTGCATTTTACTCTCCCAAACACTTAGTACAGTGCTCTGCATTCAGTAAGTGCTCATTAAATCACTCATTCATTGATTTCATCCCATGAAAATCAGGAATAATAATAGCATTATAATAATGGAATTTATTTCAATCACATACTATATGTCCTAAGAATTGTACTAAGCACTAAGGTAAATATGCGACAATCAGGCTGGATACAGTCCCTGGCCCATATGGGATTCGCAATCTCTGTAGGAGGGAGAAAAAGGTATTTAAATCCCATTTTACAGACAGGGAAACAGGTCAGAAAAGTGAAGTGAGTTACCCACGGTTACATAGCAAACAAATGACAAGACCAGGATTAGAAATCAATTCCTGCAACTACCAGTCTCAGGCACTTATCACTACCTACCCCACCTACCCTAGGTGCTCAAGTATTCCCATTTAAGAAAAAAAAAAAAGGATTATCTTTAACCTTCAACGCTTCTTCATCTGAGGCTACTAAATCACCTGAGATATGCCTAAAGTCTAATAGTTAAAAATCAATGGTAGCATATCTAAAATAAACACTATTGGAAAAATGATAGTTGGTGCTAGTCAGTGGAGAAAAAGAGGAAGTTGATCCTCACCCTCTAGTCATTTCTATGGAAAATAGACCAAATCATTGCAGATAAACATGGAGAAGAAAATGCAAGTGGCAAAGAAAGAACCAATGGATGAATAATAAATAAGCAATTATTTCCATTACCTATGGGGTTTAATGATCAAGTTCTACCACTGGGGAATGTGGAGGAGGAATTGGGTAGGAGATGAAAACCGTCATCTCCCAGCTACCCTGCTGAGGGGGCTTTGGGGAGGAGAATTTTCAGAAGGAAATGGAGTAATTAAAGTGCTTCAGCAACTGTGGGGGGTAAAAAAGCCATTGTATTAATCCAAGATTATTAGTCTAATATTCCCCGCAGAACCTAGGCCTTGTGACTTATTAGTTTTATTTCCACTGTAAGGATGAAAATGAAATTACCATTTTCATTCCTCTTGAGGTTTTCCCACTAGCAGCTAGTGTCACAGTAGGCCTGTGTCCCTCACTTTGGAATTGTCTTCCATTTCTATTTCCTTCTCAGCAAGATAGTGTGATGCTCAGCTGTGCTCCGCTGTGTTAATGAAAGGAGATTTGGAGGGATTTGAAGGCTTGTGTCACAGAATTCTAGCCCTCCTTTGCCCGACGCTCTATCGGCTACATCTACTGGGACAGACTCCCATATCCCAGGTCAGGGGGTCAGGACTGGTCCTCACCCAGTGCAGTGAATTTATTAATAACCACCTCACTGTCTCCTGATGGAGATGAGCTAGAGAGCAGGATTGGAAGAACTTATTTATTGACAGGGGCATATCACTTGCATGACAGCCTGAGACAGAAATTCACACAGGAAATTGAAAACTGGGAATGGAGAGAGGCATTTAATGTTGTAGAAGGGAAGGAAGGAAGGTGTAGAAAGACTGATGCTTGCCATTCTGAGTGGATGGCAAGGTGGCAGATCTGAATAGCACAGGAAGGAGGTGTCATCTGAAAAGAGTATAGACCTTAGAGTTGAGGGACCAGGGTTCTGAACCTGGCTCCACCACTTGCCTTCTCTGTGACCCTGGGCAAGTCATTAACTTCTCTGTGCCTCAGTATCTCATCTCATCTGTAAAATGGGGTTAAAATAGCTTTTCTCTCTCCCCTTCAGAATGTGAACCCCACATGGGACAGGGACCGTGTCTGTCCTGGTTAGCTTGATTGAACCCCAGGGCTTAGGTAAGTGCTTGGCATATAGTAAATGCTAAAAGCATATATCTCTATTATTGGTATTATATCTGAAATCATTAATCTCATTGAGGGATTCATCATCATGGTGGCACAGCCCAGAAAACACCCTCTATATACCTGGGATATGGGAGTCTGTACCAGTAGATGTAGCCGTTAGAGCATCAGGCAAAGGAGGACTAGAATTCTGTGATAAGCCTTCAAATCCCTCCAAATCTCCTTTCATTAACACAGCAGAGCTCAGCTGAGCATCACCCTATATATACACGAAACAAAGACGGGGTAATTTCCTCAACTTTGAGGTGAAGATTGGGCCCATGTGCCTTAAGGTGCAGATCTGAGTATGATTTGGAAATAATGTCTTCAGAGTTTACTGTTTATGGGATTGAAATAGTTTGATTGGGGGCAGGCAAACTTTAATCAATTTACTCCATATTGGAATGGCATTCCCATGACCTGCACACACCTACATCCACATATGGACACTTCTGTCCTATCATTTATCTTGTTTCTTGATGAGGAGTTCAGTTTAGTGTTGAGTGGATAGAAAAGCACTGGAGGTAATTTGAGGAGTGGGGAGAAATGGATTGCGGTTTTTTTGTTTTGTTTTGTTTTTCAGAAAAATGATCTGGGTAATAGAGTCAAGTATGCCCAGAAAGCGGAGAGATAGGATAGATAGGTCAATGAGGAGGCTGATGCAGTATTGAAGGTGGAAATGATGTCTGGATCAGTGTAGTAGCATTTTAGATGGAGAAGAAAGAGCAGATTCTAGAGATGTAAATGTAAAACTGACAGAATTTCAGGACAGACAATGTGTGGACTAAACGAGAGAGATGAGTGGAGGATAATGCCAAGGATTAGGGGCTTAAGAGAGAGAAAATGGTAGTGCTGTCTACAGTGATGGGAAAGTCAGGGGGAGGATAGGGTTTATGTGGGAAGATGAGGAGTTCTGTTTTGGACATGTTAACTTTGAGCTGTCAGTGTGACATCCAAGTAGAGATGTCCTGGAGATAAGAGGAAATGTGAGATTGAAGTGAAAGAGGGAGATCAGAGTCAGAGAGGTAGATTTGGAATCATCTGCATAGAGGTAGTAGTTGAAGCCTTAAGAGTAGATTAGTTCTCCAAGGGAGTGGAGATGGAGAATAGAATGGGACCCAACAGTGAGCCTTGGGAGGCCCCCGCAGTTAGAGGGGTAGAGGTGGAGTAGAAGACTGCAAAAAAGACTGAGAAGACAATTTAGGAGAACCAGTTGACTTTTCAGTGAAGTCAAGGTTAGAAAGTGTCTCAAAGAGAAGGGATGGGTTCAGTGTCAAAAAGCAGCAGAAAATTTGAGGAGGATTAGGATGGAGTAGTGGCCAGTGGATTTGTGAAGGAGGCCACTGGTGACCTTAAAGAAGGCTGTTTCCACAGAGTGGAGGGAGTGAAAACCAGATCTCCGGGGGTCAAGGAGAGAGATATAGGAGAGAAAGTAGAGGCAATGAGTGTACACTAAGAGAAGCAGTATGGCCTAATGAAATGTTCACAGGCCCAGGAGTCAGAGGACCTGAGTTTTGAATTCCAGATCCACCACACACTTACGCTTTAACCTTGGGGAAATCATACAAATTATCCGTGTCTCTGCTTCCTCATTTGTAAAATGGGGATTTTCTTCCTCCTACTTAGATTGTGAGTCGCATTTGGGACAGAGACCCTGACTGATCTGATTATCTTTTTTCTACCCCAGTACTTGATAATATAGTAAACATTCAAGTACCATTATTATCATTACCTTTCCAGGCCCCCTGATGAAATATCACTGGGTTAGTAAGCTTTACAGCAGTTTACCTCAGGCCTACCAATACTACTCAAGATGGAGAGGGTGATCCACATCTGAAGTGGGCTACGACTCTCTGGTCCCCTAACCACACAGGGTCGAAGCCCAACTAATGCCAATTGACAGCAATGGTTGGGGATTGGGAGCCAGATCCAAACTTTCTGAAATACACTACAAATTGGACAACCAGCTTGATTCCCCTCTCTCCTTCTCAAACCATCTGGTCCCTGAGGGAGGTTGATAAACTACCTGCCATCAGTCCAGAATCCTGAAATTTCATTTCCATTTTGTTGAGAGCTTCCATTTTGTTCTGTATTCTCCCAATAAATATAAAAATACAGCAGTTTCGTCTGTATTCATAGGCATCTATGTAATATACTTTGATGAAAAATCTGAAGAGTCATATCAGCTATCTCACAGATCATGCTGTCCTTTTCGAAATGAGGGAATTAGAGATAAACTGTTCCTGTTTCTCCCCACCACTGTGAAAAACACATAACAAAAAGGTATCTTGGATGCTGCTAAGAATGTCTTTGTTGAAATATCGGAGTCCCATTTTTCATCATCTTCAGAAATATTACCGCACTGCTTCTGAACTACATGCAAGAGCAGCTGCCCATAAATTCAGGCTGCCATTTTATCCTTTTTGAGATAGACTTTCAAATGAATACACCTAAAATGTGCATACCTTTGGATAGGGGCCATGCATCCCAAATTTGATCACATATGACTGACTGCAGAAGCTTAGAGAGAGAGGTGGTCTGAGCACTTCATATGCACCCAACATCCAATACCAATTGCAAGCCAGTGGACTCATAGTCCAAAACTCCCAGGACCACATGAAGTCTTCCCCAGAACAGACGATCATTCATTCAATCGTATTTATTGAGCACTTACTGTTTGCAGAGCACTGTACTAAGCACTTGGAAGGTAAAATTTGGCAAAACTCCCCACTGAGGTTAATCCATTCATATTTTTTCCAGTGTATGTTAAGGTGACAAGGAAAGTACAAGGTCTTTGGTCATGCTCATGCTCTATCATTGACTTGAGAAGCAGGAGACTCATGGTCTAACTCTATTTTATCACTGATCAGATGTCTTAGGTCAAGTGATTGTACCACCTTATGCCACTGTTTTCCCACTTGAAAGAGAAACGTGTCCTTGGGCTATAGATATGTCTTTTACCTCTCCTTATTGACAGTCTGAATGGTGAAAAAGACCTTTAATTCAACCATGGAACTAAGCACTCACCTAAAATAAGGGCCTAAAACATGTGCTCAGGCTAGTAAAAAATAGATCTATACAACATCACATATTAGTTAGTGGTTAGAAAATACCCACTTCCTCCCCCCTATGCAATAACTTCCACAGAGATATGAGATTAATAGTTTCCCTTCAAACTGGTACTTAGATGTACTAAAGACCCATCACTAGATAATACTGTCTAATATCTTTTTATTTCCCAAATCCAATCAACCCTCACCCATATCTTTAAAGCCCAAATATGTCCCTAAAAAAGTCAACTTCCAGAAAAATGTGCATGTGACAACAGATAAACAGCCTGACAGCAAAGAGAATCCACATTCTCCACTGACAGATTTCTCTACTAGAAAAAGTGAGAATTGAGGAGAAGAGAAGATTGAGATAAGGGAAAGAATGGAGGGAATACATATGGAGTTGATTTAGAACCTCTTCTTAGGAGCATGTATATAAAACTAGAACCCTGACTTACCAGGTATGTATGTCCCTTCTCTCCCTCTCCCTACTGTCCCCTTTTAAATTTGTTTTCTGTCCCTTTTCCTCCATTCCTCTTTCAACATTGACTCCTAATGGCCTCTGGCAAGTCCCTGTGTTATTCTGTCATCTAGCAGCACTCATTTGTAAACTGGGAATGATATTTTTCCCACCACTGCTGCAGTGTTGAGGGGATTAATTAGCTCCTGCTTATGAAAATGCTTCAAAGATAAAAAGATCCAAGTGCTAAGCACTCCTTCCTATTCTTGTCCATCGTTTTTGATTTCCTTTCCACCCCCTTTCAACTTCACTTTTTAACAAGATCACCTCGAATTTCTAAGGGACTTGTCTTCAATCTATCTCAAGACACTTCACAAGTCCCATCACTCAGATTTCCCCCAAAGCTCTGAAAAAGACAAGTCAGGTGGTATTTTTCTTATTTAAGGAAACTGAGCCATAGAGCAGTGATTTGCAGGAGAGTAAGCCAACTCTGGAGATTAGCTGGCTTCGCTGCCCTCTTTGATTGCAATTAGTCATTAGCGCTTTATGGGAGAATGCACTATTTTACCTCAAGAGTAAAAATGAAAATCTCCTATGGCTTTGGGCCCCATCCCAATGCACTTCAGCACCCCAAGATGGTTCTCATAGAAGACCTGATGTATAAGCCCTCTCTTTACACAAGTACACCTTTCTTTTATTTCCCTGAGAGAGAGAGAGAGAGAAAGAGGGAGACAGAGAGACAGAGAGGGAGAGAAAGGAAGGAAATAACAGAAAGATTAAAAAGAAGTAGAGAGAATCAGCTGAATGACATTGGGCAAGTCACTTAACTTATCTGGGCCTCAGTAACCTCATCTGTAAAATGGGGACCTCAACTGTGAGCCCCATATAGGACATAGTCTGCATCCAACCTGATTACCTTCTAACTACCCCAGAATTTAGTACAGTGCCCAGTAAATAATAAGCACTTAAATACCATAAAGAAACAGGTGCTGTACAAAACTGAAAAAGACAACATATCCTAGGTACCAAAAGCAATCAATAATATTTGTTCTGGACATGCATGCCAAACAAAGCAGTTAAATCCTGCTCAATGAAAGTAAATTTGGCATTACATGCACCAAAATTTAATAAAAGGAACCTAACAATGACAAACACATCATCCAGACTCTCCTGTATCTCTGCCTACTAAATCTTTTCCAATATTAAAGTACTAGAAAGGAAAACTAAGATTTCCCATTGTTCAGTTTGATCAGCAAGTACCGGGTGCATTTTTAATGAATGTAGTAGCCAATGAAAAATGAATAACTGGACATGATGAAGTGAACAGCAGGGTATGGATTTCACTCTGCAGATTCAAACAGTTCTCTGTTCTGATAAGAGGTTGAATAACATTAGATGGCAGTGAAGAGATCTAAGGTGAGCACAGGTTAATCCATGCAAAGATCTGCTGAAGCAGTGGGATTCTCTATCTTCTAGCAAGATGGAACTAATTTTCCATGGCTCAAAAAAGGCAAGTACTAGCAAACATACTTTTTGGAATTTAAGATCCTTGAGGGCTGGGATAAGTACTAATTTAAAAGTCCCCTCCCAAGCGCTTAGTACAGTGGTCCACTCCAGTAAGTGTGCAGTAAATACTGTTGATCGGGGAGCATAAGGAAGAAAGGCTTCGCTTCACATCCTCCATCCATCCTCCTCATCCTTTTATCACTGGAGCACTGAGGTTTAGCAGGAAGTTAGCCTTCACCTAGATCCGGGTTTCCCATTTGTCCTGTGGTAACCAGTAGAGGCTGTCATCTACATGTACTTTCAGGACTAGGTGCTTGCAGCAGAAGGGACAATTTTAAGTGTTCCCATCTGTTACACAATCAGCAGTGTTTGTTGAGGACCTGACAGTTGTAGACCTTTGCTAAACTCTGTTTTTGTCTCCTACTCCAAGGAACATGGCCATACTTTCCTGTGAACGTATATAAACAAGGTTACTCTCTCTCAGTGAGAGAGAAGACTCTCGAGAATTGTTGCATCTGATGTGTTCCCTAGGCAACAACAGCTTCAATCACCTAACTTCTCCCATTACAGATCTTCCCCGAGATCTAATGGTGACCTTCACGCCATCTGAACAAGGCTGAACTTTCTTAGTATGATATTTGTTATGCACTTACTATGAGTCAAGCACTGTTCTAAGCACCAGTTCATCAGGCCAGACATAGTCCATGTTCCACATGGGACTCCCAGTCAAGTAGGAGGGAGAGCAGGTACTGAATCCCATTTTGTAATTGAGGAAACCGTGGCATAAAGAAGTTAAGCACCTTGCCCAAAATCATACAGCAGGCAAATGGCAGATCCAAATTCTCTGGATCCGAGCCCCATGCTTTATCCACTAGGCAACACTGCTTCCCAATTTCACTTCTCACATCCTCAAATACCTTCTATCCAACTGATAGGGAAATTTTGAGGATTAAATCAAAATCTCTAATGGGACATTAAACTATGCAGGAGAAAATAATCCTGAATTCTCAATTACAAGTACTGTGGAATAACTTTTTTCATCCATGAAAATGTCACTGCTGCATGTTTAATCCATTCCCTCTCTGGTGAAGTATCTAGTCCTCTTATCTTGAGCTCACACCTTAGAAAATGGAAACATCAAGAGATCCAGTGATTTGTCTGAAGATCTTCAGCAAGTCATGTAACAAACTAAGATTAGTTTAGAAAGTAGCATGGGCTAGTGGAAAGAGCACAGGTCTGGAAGGCAGAAGACCTGGGTTCTAATCCCAGCTCCACCACTTGCCTGCTGGGTGACCTTGGACAAGTCATTAAACTTATCTGCCTCAATTCCCTCATCTGCAAAATAGGGATTAAATCCCTGTTCTCCCTCCTACCTAGATTGTGAGCCTCATGTGGATCTAATTATCTTGTACCTACCCCAGGACATAGTAAGTTCTTGACACATTGAGCATTTAAATACAATTATTATTAGGACTCTTGACTGTTTTAGACTAACTTGCTTAGACTTAGACTCCTTACTTGGTTAGACTAACCAAGTCTCTTATCTTGAAAGAGAAGATTGCCAAGGACAGGGGAAAATAAAAAAAAAAATCTATAAAACATTCAATGTCATGATTTATTAGAAACAGACCTTTCCTGCATTTTCCAATACAATCCAGGGCAACACCTGACATTCTTTAGACTTCTTGTTGTTCAGATAAGCAGTTAGTGTTGAACTATTGTGCCCTATAATTGCTGATCATTTAACCCTAGCAAATATTTTGGGACTTGGTACTTCCTGATATCAATGGCCTAATTAAGTTCCTAGGGGCCAAGTTTTGAAATTTTGAGACTCCTGAAATTGGAAGACATACTCCTGCATGGTTTATATAATCTATAGTAAGATCTGGTATTTATACTTTGGGGTGAGTGGGGAAGGGAGGGGAATTAGCAATAGCTCCCTTTATTCATCCCACCCTCAGACCCACAGCACTTATGTACATATCTGTAATTTATTTATATTAACATCTGTCTCCCCCTTTAGTCTGTAAGCTTGTTGTGGGCAGGTAATATGTCTGTTTATAGTTATATTGTACTCTCCCAAGTGCTTAGTACAATGCTCTGCACACAGTAAGCACAATCAATACAACTGAATAAATGAATAAGATTCTTTCAGTCATTTTTTATAATAGTCAGAGGCAATTAATACCACTTGTTCATTATTCAATCACAATTCTTTAAGATGCCTAGATTTCCTTCTGTGACTATCAAATATGCTATTCTTACAGGGCTTAAATAGGTTTTTCCACAGGCCCTTAGGTCATGTAATCTGGCTATCAAAAAACTAGATACATATAATGATTCCTGACAACACCACAAAGGTAATGGTCCCCCATAAACCACACTCACTACCAAGGAGGTGCTGGAATTCAGTCAGCTCATTAATATTGCCTTCAGTGTTAGAGGTGCTTTGGTGCCATGTGGGTCTTATCAGCTAAACACACATGGCTTGGATCTTACCATCCACAGTGTAATCTAAAACACTGTACAGCCATATATGTTTATTGATAACCTCCAAATACTCCAGTTCAGGGGCTAGCAAGTTACACATGACCCATTGCTTAATAGATGGCTAGCACACTTGTGCTTTACTGGCTCTGCCACTTGTCAGCTGGGTGACTGTGGGCGAATCATTTAACTTCTATGTGCCTCAGTTCCCTCATCTGGAAAATGGGGATGAAGACTGTGAGCTTCACACGGGACAACCTGATTACCCTGTATCTACTCAAGTACTTAGAACAGTGCTCTGCACAAAGTAAGCACTTAAATACCAACATTATTATTATTTACCACTATTTCTGGGGGTGAGGAGAAGGGGTTGCCCTGTAACTCATGGCCCCAGTCAGGGAGGCATATAGCTCCTGGCCCAGCAATTTCTTTCCCACCACTGCATATAACCCTCACAACCCCCCAGAATAACTACTCCCCAGTTGGGTTTGAATGAATTTATTTTGGACCTGTGGCTCTATTGTTTTCTTATAAGGCTTGGCCACCCCTGTCATAGACCTCTGCATAATCCTACCTCCATTACACCCATTCGCCCCTGAATGATTTCCTTTTTAATATCGCAAGCTTGCAAACACCAAGGATGTTTTGCACGTGGAAGGTCTAAAGGAAAACAATGAATAAGAAAGATATAGCAGACATTAAAACACCCAGGAGTGTGACTTTGTGCTTAAGCACAAGCTACAGCTATCAAGCTCTCAGACAGTGCTTGAATCAAGTGGATGTGTGTATCTACCTACCCTTCTTTATATACATTTTTTATAATAGGAGTTCCATTGCACCCTATTATTACTCATTGAAATGGTAAATCTCGAATGCCAATTTTACTCATACTGCGTTCTAAAGGATAGAACTACAGGTATTGGAAAAGAACCCCTGTGTATCTAGTCTGCTTTCACATGGTGAAAAACAGCTTCACTGTGATATGGACTGAACTACTAAGGGAGCATGTAGAATATTCTAGACTAGAGGTTGTTTCTACTCAGAGAGGCTCCCATAGGTCCTGAATCTCACCCTGAATACCTATATTGCTGCCTGGAAACAGGAAGTGAACTAAATGACTAGCGAGTTCCTTTATGGTCCTAAAATAATGACATTTGCCCAACTCTGATTATTTGTAGACATTTTCATCCACCCCTACAACCTACCCAAGCTTCCATGAGCCAATTCTCTCTGCATCAGCTTTAACCCAGCTGCTTAATTGGCTACAAAGAAAAGGACTTTGGACAAATCATTACTCCTTAATTTTATCCAGACACAAGTCAGAAAGACACCAAGCCTAGGTCCAAAGTTAAATTGCAGCACCATCCTTTCATGTGAAGAGTAAACAAATGTATCAGTCATAGCACACTAAAGCATATATGTTGCAATTAATGACAATTACATTCTAAAGTGACCCAAGAAGGGTTGTGGGTTCATAGCATGTCCCAACTAGCATTCCTCATATGCAGTTCATTATTTTTAATAGGGTGAAGCACAAGCACAACATATTCCTCAAGGAGGTGGTGCCTTGGCCTATCAAGAACTATAAATATTCTTCCTCTTCAGGAGCTCCCGAAACACATTTTCAACAATCATGAAAATAGCTTTAATACTCATCCTGCTCCCCAACCCTCAACAGGACAGGTCACTCAAAATTGTCTGTCACAGTGTGGCTTAGTGGATAGAGCATGGTCCTGGAAGTCAGAAGGATCTGGTTTCTAATTCTGACTCCACCACTAGTCTGTCTGTTATATGACTTTGGGCAAGTCACTGCCTCAGTTTCCTCATATATACATTGGGAGTTCAGACTGTGCATCTCAGGTGGGACATAGTCTGTGTCCATTCATTCAATCGTATTTATTGAGCACTTATTGTGTGCAGAGCACTGTACTAAGCTCTTGGAGTGTACAATTGAGTAGCTGGTATCTAACCCATTGTTTAGTACTGTGCCTGGAACATAGTAAACGCTTAAAAAATACCATTAAGAAAAATTCATACTGTTCGGCCTATTTTGTCTCAGAGACCACTCCAATTTTTGTTTGCCTTCTTTACACCTAAATAAGGTGCATAGAAAAATTATAGTGTTTTTGAAAGTATAATAGAGTTTATAGGCATAATTCCTGAACTAAAATACTTATACTATCTTTTGGTCAAATTTTAACTGACAAATTGTGAAACATTATGGTGGGACATATCATCAAGCACCAACAATTAAATGGCAAATCTTAAATTGTCCAAAATAAACCCCACACACAACTGAAGGCTGAATCACCATGTATTCATAAGAGAAATGACTGTTCGTAAGCCAGAAATGAGATATGTTAAAGCAGGTGAAGCCATCTGTCATCCCAAACTGATTAGGTCTGGATAGAACCTGAAAATGCCCTGAAAAAATGCATCATGAATTCTTGTTTTTAAAATGGGCCTTGGAGACATCAGTTTAATTACTAAAAGTGCAGGAGGGCAGGTTCAAGAATGCTGAGGATACTGATAAGACAGACCCCTGCTGCTACCTGTCAATCTCCACTCAGAAATACCCAAAGAGGTCTGTACTGTAGCTACTTCACACCTTTTCATCAAGTTTCTCCAGTACTTTGGCCATGAGAGTCTAAGTGACACAACCCATAAGTTGACATGGATACCTCAGAGGGGCAAGGTTTGTGACTGACGATTTAAATAATTTATATCCAGAAATTAATGAAAAGCAAAGTGAGGAATTTCTCTCTATTTGAATTATCAGGCTTAGTAAGCCATCTTCAGTGTTGCACCGACATAATAAGGTCATTTATGAAACAATTAGTTGCACCATGGGGTGAATAAAATATGAAAAGTGAATGAATTATCGCTCATGTAACCTTTCTCATTCTTATCATGGTGGAGACAGTACAAAAAGTGGAGGGAAGGTCATCAATAAACGTGTGTCCTTGGGTCTGACTAATTTCTCAGGGAAATGTGATGAGGCTCAAGCAGACATTTGATTCACAAAATACGAACCTGAATTATGTTTTCATTAAGACTGTTGGTAGACCTTGGAAATTACTTAAGTTTTTAATTTCTACTCAGCCAGAGTGTTCCCGCACAGTAGAGAAGGCTCACCAGCCTCTCAGGATGCCCTGCAGCAAGCGAACAATAGCTGTCATTGAGAGAATAATCCTAGTCAATTTTCTTCAGATGATTCAACCTACCATGTCATCTTCTCCAGGGGAGTGAAATGGTAACACCACAGGAGTCTAAATAGCAGTTTTATACCAAGGAAGATTATTTCGGCTGGGAAGCAAGGCCCACTTAAAAGCTTCTGCAGGAAATTTATATTCTCCCTTCTTATCACAATACAAGGTAAAAGTTTAAATTGACGGCCCCATTATTTGATGGCACATAACACCTGAGGGTTCCCTTGGTGACGTTTGCTCAGTTATCCTCCCTGCTTCAGGTCACAGAACCATTTTCTTCAAGGGGATAGATGTGAAAACCTTGCCTAGATTCCCACATGCAGAAGGAGTGATGTATCACTAAATGATACACAGAATTCTTTAGCTTTGAATGCACTTTCCCAATAATTGCTATTGTCAGAACCATACATTTTTATTGTCCCTGGGGTGATTTAACTAATAGTGGGCAGGGAACTTGTCTACCAACTCTCTTGTCTGTTGGGGGGAGAGAGACAGGCTGGAAAGAGCAGGGGAACAAAGAGGGGAGGAGCGGAGGAAGGAGAAGAGAGTGCTTTCACATACTCAAAGTCAGGTCACAGAGGTGCTATATCTCTGAAGAGCTTCTAGGATGACAGCAGTAGCGAGTGCTTAAAGATTTGCTGGTACCCATATAAACACAATTCAATAAATGTGCCCAGCAACTAGTTCCCTGATTTTCAGGAATTTCTGCTGTTCCCATCAATGACACAAAGAGACTTGACCCGTTTTGGGGGTGGAGGGAGAGGGAAAGGACTGGCCACAAGTCAACACATTCCTGTCTAAGCTCAGACAGCCTTTCTATGGCTCACCCCAATGTCGGTTCAGAGCCTTCAACCCAAGGTGTAAGACACCACCAGGCCAGAATCATCCAGGAGGTATGTCCTCTGAGAGTTTCATCTCTGGAGAAGTAGGGGTCTGTTCAACTCTAAAAGCATATGGATCCTGCCTGACAACATGGCAGAGCTCACTTTCATAGCCACTATACAGGCAGTCAACTACAAACGATGCTAGCTCTTCAAGTATAAAACCAGTAGAGCATGCAAGAGTGAAAATGGTCACTAACCCAACAGACCCCTAAATCTTCCTCACACATCCCATTGGACCCCCCTAAAACTTGGGGAAGAAAAACCAGCCAAATCAATTCTCAATATTTCTTTCAACTATTTTTTAAACCCTGCCAAGGAAATCCAGCATTAAGAATCACCTAAACCCAGTCCTTGGAAATAAAGAATTTGAGGGAGCAAAAAGATGCTTACTAGAAAAAAGAATATTCCCAGGCATCAAAGAGTGGGACATTAATTACATTTACAAAAGGCAGGGTGCATAATATTTGTGGGATCACTTGAAACATGAATTACAGTCAAGGCGGAGGTTTTGCATGTGCAGAAGGCTGGGTTAATTATCAGCCTCAGAGAGTTAAATGACAGATGCGAACTTGAGAAATCCAGCCCCTTATCCTTGTGCCACTGATTCGCTGGGTGGCCTTTGACAACCCACATAACCTTTCTGAGCATTAGCTTCCTCCTGTGAAAATGATAGGATTAACAGTGATCTCTCAAAGATGTTTGGGGAAAGAATGAACCAAATCAGATCATATCCTATACAGAACTTTACCGATACTTATAGAGACACACACTTTCCTTTTACCAAAAAGGAAATATTTCCAAAGAGAATAATTTGAAGAAAGTCAAGTCACTATCTTTCCCTTTACTCCTCTCTTTGCTAGGTTCTATAACTAGTGCCTCCAAAAATCTGAAAATAAATGGTTTTGATGAATCTCCTTCTCAGGGTGCCATTAACATTTCCGCATCTCATCTCGAAAGGGTAATAGTTTGGAATCTTAAAATAACAGCAGCTGTGCCTGCCGCAGCAGAGTTGAATCTCTCCCCTAAGAAAATATCACCTTGGTGGGAAGGCAAAGAGTGACCGTTCCTCTCCAGGAAAATTGCTTTTTCTTAATTGGGTCCATCTAGAAAGGCCTGGAACCACACGGACTCTCTTTACCAAGTAAAATCTTTGTCCTTATTATTTGCAAGACAATGCATCTGATTCCTCAGCTCCTACACTCCATGGAACCGTCCTTGACATCAATGAGCATTATGCATGTGAACGGGCTGTAGGAGAGGGCTCATTATCTCTATCCCAAGTGGAGAGAAATGCAATAATAGTTCTTTTCTTTTCTTCAAGTTTTAACCACAATGGGAAACGCAAAGAACTAAGCCCTTGGCATGGAAAAGGCAAACCTTTCTTAATTAGCCAAGGTGGCACCAAGGTTTTGGGGGAGGGGAAGGAAAAGTGGTCCACACTGTTGACCATCCCTTTCTCCTGGAAACATTATCCAACCTTGACTTCACCTACGTTTTCCTCTCCTGATTCTCCTCCTGTCTCTGTCTCGGTATCATTTTGGGGTTCCTCCTCTACTCCCCAGCCCCTGTGGGTGTCCTTCGAGGTTCAGTTTTGGGTCCTCTTCTATTCTCCATCTGCACCCACTCCCTTGAAGAACTCATTCACTTCCATGGCTTCAATTACCACCTCTATGTAGATGATTGTCAAATCTACATCTCCAGTCCTGATCTCTCTCTCACTTCCGCCTGCCTTCAAGACACATCTACTTGGATGTCCTGCCATCACCTCAAACATGTCCAAATCTGAACTCCTTACCTTCCCATCCAAACCCTGTCCCCCCTCTGTCTCTCCCATTATATTAGCCAGTACTACCATCTTTCCTGTATCACAAGCCCATAATTGTGCCATTTTCCTTGACCCCTTTCTCTCTTATCCAATCCACATATTCAATCACTAAATCCTGTCAGCTCCATTGCACGTCACTAAAATCTGCCCTTTCCTCTCCATCCAAACTGCTACATGTTAATCCAAGTACTTATCCTATCCTACTTTGATTACTGTACCAACCTCCTTGCTGACCTCCCAGCCTCCTGCCTCTCCCCATTCTAGTCCATACTTGACTCTGCTGCCCAGACCATTTTTCTACATATGTTCAGTTGATGTTTCCCCACTCCTCAAGAACCTCCAGTGGTTGCCCACCCACCTCCGCATCCATCAGAAACTCTTCACTATGTCTTTAAAGCACTCAATCACCTTGCCCCCTCCTACCTCACCTCACTACCTTTCTACAACCCAGCCCACACATTTCGCTCCTCTAATGTCCACCTACTCATTGTATCGTGATCTTGTCTATCTCACCATGGACCTCTCACATGTCCTGCCTATGGCCTGGAATGCACTACCTTTTCATATGCAACAGACAATTACGCTTCCCCTCTTCACAGTCTTACTGGAGGCACATTTCCTCAAAAAGGCCTTTCCCAGCTAAGCTCACACTTCCTCTTTCCCCATTCCCTTCTGTGTTACCTCGACTTGCTCCCTTTACTCACTATCACCCCCACCAGCCCCACAGCACTTGTGTGTAGATCTGTAATTTAACATCTGTCTCCCCATCTCCTCTAGACTGTAAGCTCATTATGGGCAGAGAATGTAAGCTCCCAGTAAGGACTCGATAAATACCACTGATGGAAATAGCAATGATTGATCACCAATAGCTCCTGGAAATGTCTTGCTCCACAGTCACTGGAAAGAATACCAGCATAATACAATCTAGTACAGCCATGAATCTGAATCCTCTACTCAGCCCTACTCCAGTTTAATGTCAATGCAGACTATTAGAAAGTGGAAATTCCTTTTGGGTATAGAAAGATAAGTGACCCTTTGTGTTTCCTAGGATGATGGTAGGCTGGCATGGAGATTGGGTGTGATTGTTGCCTCTGAGAATGGAAAAACATACACAACCCTTTCTATAATTTATGCATGTCCAAATCACTGGAAGAATGAAATTGAAACTTCTGGTAGCAGAGTCATGAGAGATCCCTCTACATATTTGTGTTAAAGACTTCAGCTACCTGGTAACCAAATTGTTATCTCTCTCTTATCTGCCAATGCCGTCTAAGTAAAAAGGCAAAATAACACAAGACCACTTGTCTTTCACCATCATCATCCTGCACAGGACAAGTCCTTTTAAACCTAGCACTTGTTTCTTTAAGGACTATTACAACGATATAGGTGGGCAAGGCACTTTTTCAAAAGTCTCCCATTATATAAAAGTTCTGGGGCAAATCCAGCCAAACTATAATTCTCCCTACTGGGTATTATCAGTCTTACTACCTGAGCAATGAGCATGGTGCCCAGATAGCCTGGGAGTTTCAAACCTTAGAGCAGATAAAGTCAACTTGACCATAGGTATTGACAATCCAGTTATGTCAGATGCTCTGTTAGGAGGTTAAGGGGTTATCAGCAAGCACCCCAGTACTATAAGATTGGCTGCTGGCAGGACTCAAGATTATCTCCCTTCAACCTCTTCTCCCAAATCAGGGTCAAAGTCAATCAAGTTTACTCACACCAACTATGGACTGAGCCCCTTTTGGGACAGGTACTGTGTCCTCCAATGTGATTACCTTTCATCTTCTCAAGTACACATAATAAGCACTTATATCTTGATTATTATACGAGGAGTTTGCCATTTCAATTTCCACTTCCCATTCTCCTTGGTCCATTCCTCCAGGCAACAGGACCTGTGTGCTTAGATAACCCCCCACCCTCCATTACTTCAGACAGAACACAGTACTAGCAATTACGTCCTTCATAGGATCTCCCCAAAAGCTTCACTCACCTGAAGCTTGGACTGTCAGTTGGGTTCTTCCACAGGATGGAGTAGTAGCTGGGCCGTATTAGGAAGGCAGGCAGTCTAGTCCTCTGTTTTGTGAGATGATTCTTTGGCAGATAAGCCTGTTACACCTCTGGGCACATCAAGGGTGGTTTTCAAGGCTCAGTGAGCACTCAATAAATACCACTGATGGAACAGGGTAGTGATTTCCTTTAATCTCAGTGATTCCTGTGGAGAGAAGAGGAGCGGCCAAACAGTTCACAAACTATAGCTGGTTAATCAATGCTTCCCAAATTCATATTAAGATAAGAAAATTACCTAGTTCTATATTCTACCAGCCATTAATTTCATATCTCTTTCAGTTTCTTGGAGGAATTGGTAGGATAAGGCCTGCAGAATACACTATCTCAAAAATTCCAAATGAGCTTCAAATGGTAGGTAAAAAGAATTTAATGGCCCAAACTTCATTCTAATTAAAGATCAAAATGAACTTCATTAATGTGTCACAGACCAGGAGACAGGAAAAGTGCTTGATTTGTTCTATACAATGTAACTGCCCCTAGACTGTAAGCTCATTATGGGCAAGGAACGTGTCTGCTAATTCTGTTATACTGTAACAATAATAATAATAATAATGATGGTATTTAAGCATGTACTATGTGTCAAGCACTGTTCTAAGCGCTAGGGTAGATACAAGATAATCAGCTTGTCCCACGAAGGGCTCACAGTCTTAACCCCCATTTTACAGATGAGTTAACTGAGGCACAGAAAAGTTAAGTGACTGGTCCAAAGTCATAGGGGGAATTAGAGCCCACGACCTCTGACTCCCAGGCCCGGAACCTCTCCATTACTCTCCCAAGCACTTAGCACAGTGCTCTGCACATAGTAACCTCTTAATAAGCATGACTGATAGGTCAAGGTGTGCTCCTCCCAAGTCTCCCTGGGCAAGTGAAATGTAGGTTGCTGAATAAATATGACTCAACAGAAGAACATAATCTGGACCTCTTTAGAGTTCCTAGAAGACCCTCATCAAAATGGGTCTTTTGGGAGCAAGGCACACCGCTCCAGTTCAATCATATTTATTGAGCGCTTACTGTGTGCAGAGCACTGTACTAAGTGCTTGGAATGTACAATTCGGAAATGGATAGAGACAATTCCTGCCCAAAAACAGGCTCACAGTCTATACAATCACTCCTGTGATACTGTGGGGACTGGTAAGGTAAAGCAGCGTGGCCTAGTGCATAGTCAATGAACTTGGGAGGCAGAGAATCTGGGTTCTCATCCCTGATCTATTACTTGTCTGTTGTGTGACCTTGGGAAAATCACCTAACTGCTATGTGCCTCAGCTATCTCATCTGCAAAATGGGAATAAGACTGTGGTATTGTGTCCAAACTGATTAGCTTGTATCTATCCCAACACATAGTAAGCATTTAACAGATACCATAAAAACATCTTCTTAGGATAGTAGAGACTTGAAAGCAGTTTTCTAGATGACAGAATCCTCCAAAATTCCATTTGACCCACAAAATTTCTATTGGTTGTCCACATTTTTCCTAACTTCACCCTACTCCTCTTCCTTCTCCTTAGGAGACCTGGTTTCTAATCCTAGCTCCATCACTTGCCTGCTGTGTTACCTTGGGCAAGTCACCTATCATCTGTGCTTAGTTCACTCACCTGTAAAATGGTGATTAATAATTCCTGTTTTCCCTCCTACTTGGACCATGAGCTGAATGTGGAACATAGGACAAGGACTGTACCCAACCTGATTATCTTGTACATATTTCAGAGCTTGGCACATAAAAGGTGCTTAACAAATGCTACGATAATAATAGTATATTATTACTATTATTATTATTATACCTGTGGGCCACCACTGCAAGATGAACTTGGAATTGCTTGCGAAGAAATTTGGTGGTGGAAAGGTGATGTAATCTTTGGGTCCAAGGATTTCATGACCAGAAAACACTTGAAACCCAAGAATCTTCCTGAAGTCAAAAACCCTCAGAGTTCCCCCTCAGACATAGGTCCTCAAAGAAACCAACAAAAGGAAATGAAAAGAGTCACAAAATCACAAACATCATGTTAGTTTGCTGCCTGCTTTTCATGAAGTCATCCAGATTCCTTTAAATCCCTGATTTCATAGTTGGGGCATATTTTCAGACTTCCCTTTTTGGAGTGGCTCTATGTAAAAAGTTCTTTGTGAATGTTCAACAGCATTGCGTTTTTGCTCTTAGTAGAGAACAGTCTGTCTCTGACCCAGGAAATTTTTTCTAAATGACTTCTAAGGAGTAGGAGACTAATTCTATCAATCAACCATATTAATTGAGACCTTACTATGTGCAGAGCACTGTACTGAGTGCTTGGGAGAATACAACAGAATCATCAGACACTTTCTATGCCCATAATGAGCTTACGGTCTGTATGTCAACCATAAACAATTAATAAATCCACAACTGAGCCTGGAGAGAATGATATTTCTAGATCTATAATTTTCTTCCATGATAGATGCAAAGAGGTTTCAGTGGTGTGTTTTTTTCCCCAGTTCAATTCTGAAATATTTACCAAGTAGACAGGAAAGCAAAAGGCCTAGTGGAAAAAGCACAAGGCCTGGAAGTCAGGCAACCTGGGTTCTAATCCTGCCTTTGTTGCGTGTCTGCTGTGTGACCTTGGGCAAGTCACCTAACTTCTCAGATTCCTCATCAATAAAATGGGGATCAAATGCCTGTTCTCCCTCCCTCTTAGACTGTGAATCACTTGTGGGACAGGGACTCTGCCAATCGGATAATCTTGTATCTACTCAAAGGTCATAGGTTCTAGTCCTGGCACTGCCATTCGTCTGCTGGGTAGCCTTGGGCAAGTAGCTTCACTTAAGTGGGCCTTGGTTACCTCATCTGTAAAATGGAAATTAAGACTGTGAGCCCTATGCAGATCAGGGACTGTGTTCAACCCAATTTGCTTGTGGCCACCCCAGCACTTAGTACAGTGCCTGGCACATAGTAAGTACTTAAATACTATAATTATTATTATTAATGTAGTGTTTGGTAAATAAGCCCTTGGCACACTGCACATAATAATTACTATTATCATCCCAAGAAAAGCAAATAAAGCATCTGACCCTGAAAATCAGGCAGGAGGTAATCTGGGAATATGCCAATGAGGTATCCAGGCAGAGCCAGCAAGGATTCCTGAGAAAGAAAGCTTATCCCGGCCTGTTTGTTTTGCCTTCCTGAAAGATATGATTGTGTTTTCCAAGAGACGCTCAGCAGTTCATGGAACCTGTCAGCTTCTCACGGTGATTACTCATTCTCTCACAATTAGCCCTCACAGTGATAGCTCCTTGACAAAACAAGGTCAAATTTCCTTTTCTGCAATAGCTACGGCAGAGTTTCTTTTAGTGACAGGGAAAGTCGTCCCGGTGACTTTTAGAACAGCTTCTACAGAGGGGGGCCACTGGTGGTAGCCAGAATACCACCCACTGCTCACTAACAGTGAAGGTGATGATGTCATAGCTGTGGCTCAGTGGAAAGAGCCCGGGCTTGGGAGTTGGAGGTCATGGGTTCGAATCCCAGCTCTTCCACTTGTCAGCTGTGTGACTGTGGGCAAGTCACTCAACTTCTCTGTGCCTGTTACCTCAACTGGAAAATGGGGATGAAGACGGTGAGCCTCACAAGGGACAACATGATTACCCTGTATCTACCCCAGCACTTAGAACAGTGCTCTGCACATAGTAAGCGCTTAACAAATACCAACATTATTATATCCACATTCTGCACAGTAGTAGAACCCAGGGAAGCAGGGTGGCCTAAAGGATAAAGCATAGGTCTGGGAATCAGAGGACCGGGGTTCTAATCCCAGCTCCACCACTTGCCTGCTTTATAACCTTGGGCAAGTCACTTCACTTCACCTACGTTTCCTCAACTACAAAATGGGGATTTGATACCTGTTCTTCCTTCTATGTAGAATATGAGCCCCATGCGGGACAGGGATTGTATCCAGCCTGATTAAGTTGCATCTATCACAGCACTTAGAATAATGTTTGACCAGAGTAAGCACTTAAAAACCATTAGGAAAAAAAAACAAAACAAAACACTTGCTCCTGGTGAAACAACTTACCGCCTACTTGCTCCAGGTCTAAATGAACTCTGGCCCTGTTGAGTCTTGGAACCCAGTGGCAAGAGCGATGCTGAATATTTTAAACACAGACTTGTAAGATTCTGGAACATTTCCAGAAAAGAGAAAAGACCAGATAAAAATGCATTTGACTGCATGCCCTTTAACATTTTGATACCCCACTCACCCCAGCCTGACAGCACTTATGTAAATCAATAGTAATTAGATTGTAAGCCACACTTATGTAAATCAATCAATAGTAATTAGACTGTAAGCTCATTGTGGACAGGGAATGTGCCTACTTATTGTATCGCAATCTGCCAAGCACTTAGTTCAGGGCTCTATACTCACAGAAAGCACTCAGTACGTTCTTGGGAGAGCACACCGTAGCAAACACAATATTGTTATACTCTATTTCCCCTATCCATAATCTCTTTTCACGTCTGCATCTCCCTGAAGAATGTAAGCTCCTTGTAGGTAGGGAAATAACACCTACCAACTCTTGTTGCCTTGTACTTTCCCAAATGCTTAGTACAGTGCTCTGCACATACTCAGCATCCAATAAATACCATTGATGGATTTAAAAACTGGACTATACAGGGTCAAACTGGACAGCTGGCCACCCAATCTGTACATCCAGAATGTGCCAGAGAGGCTAGAATATAGGTGATAGTAGGCAAAGACTGGTTTTCAATAACTCAGCCCGACTTTAAATGCAGTATCTTAAAACACAATTGACCGTGTCTACAGCTTTAATAGGTTAGCTCATGCCGGAGCCTGCTCAGGGCAGACATATTTTACAACACATTTGAGGAATTTGGACAGGAATTAGAGGAGGGAGATTGGGTAATTGATGGAAGGTGCAGTGGGATCCACAGACACTTTATATAGAGGAGATCTGAGCACACTGGAAGGCACTTGCAAAAAGCGAAGGTGATGCTTACAGGGAATAAGAGTGACACAAAGGGTTTTTAGGATATGAAAGGGGATGAAGTCGGATGCACAGACCGAGGGCCTCCAGAGAGCAGGAAAATTTGGAGGAGGGGTGAGGACAAGATGGAGCTTTCTCTTGGTTGCACAAATGGAGAGAGATGAGGCAAAACACGAGGTTGTTCGGTCCATGTTTTCCCACTCCTTAAGAACCTCCAGTGGTTGTCTCCACATCAAACAGAAACTCCTTACCATCTGCTTTAAAGCACTCAGTCACCTTGCTCCCTACCTTACCTTGCTGCTCTTCTACTACAACCCAACTCTCACACTTTGCTCTTCTAACGCCAACCCATTCACTGTAGCTCAAGCTCGTCTGTCTCACTGCTGACCTCTTGCCACTTGCCTGCTGGGTGACCCTAGGCAAGTCACTTCACTTCTCTGTGCCTCTGTTACCTCATCAGAATGAGATTGTGAATCCCATGTGGGATATGGACTCATGTTCAACCTGATTAGCTTATATCTACCCCAGCGCTTAATACTGAGCCTGGCACATAGTAAGGACATAAATACCATAAAAAAGTTACTCAGGGACCAAGTTCCTTTTGATTTTCCATCATATAAGCACCTCTTTATGGCCTCCAACACCTGCTGCCTACCCCTCTGCCCACTGATATGGCCCAGGATAAGAGACAGTGTTGGGAGATCCTGGCATAGTAGCATGGTCATAGTATCTCCTGCCAATGGAATGCTACACAAGCAATATGGGCACCTCCCACAGGCTCCCCACTCATACACCCTCCATGTCATGGTATGGTGTATGTATGGGAACAGAATAAGCAAAATCTGTCCCAATGCCCACAATATTTTGTGTGCGATATTACTGAATGTGACTTTTACATATATCATTGAATGCTGCAGAATGCATCCACACGGTGTATACTCTGTAAATAACTATTACAACATAATACCAGCCAAATGCCTGCATAATAATGTTGGTATTTGTTAAGCACTCACTATGTGCAGAGCACTGTTCTAAATGCTGGGTTAGATACAGGGTAATCAGGTTGTCCCACATGAGGCTCACAGTTAATCCCCATTTTACAGATGAGGTAACTGAGGCACAGAGAAGTTAAGTGACTTGCCCACAGTCATACAGCTGACAAGTGGCAGAGCCAGGATTCAAACCCATGACTTCTGACTCCCAAGCCCGGGCTCTTTCCACTGAGCCACACTGCCTGCATGATTAGGTTGTCAAAAGATACAGTGGTAATGCCCAGTCCATAAGGAAATCTACTAAATGCTGTGTGTACATTTAATTCTTGTACTAATGGATTAAAGATTCATATGGAAGTAACCAGCATTTCCCCAGATGAAAAATCACAAAAATAAAAATGAAAAAGGAAACAAGTAATAATTATATTAAGGTTGGTATTTGTTAAATGCTTACTATGTGCCAAGCACTGTTCTAAGTGCTGGGGTAGATACAAGGTAGTCAGGTTGTCCCACGTAGGCTCACAGTCTTCATCCCCACTTTGCAGATGAAGTAACTGAGGCAACAGAGAAGTTAAGTGACTTGCCCAAGGTCACTCAGCTGAGTAGAGATTAGAACCCATGACCTCTGACTACCAAGCCCATGATCCTTCCACTAAGCCATGCCGCTTCTCTAAAGATCAATGGCCTGCACGGGAATCAAACCCACAACTTTGGCATTATCAGTACCATGCTCTCACCAACTAAGCTAAGTATCCACAGATCTGTGAATGTCAGGCTGGGTGCAGGTATTGAGCACTGCAGGAGGCAAAGAAACTTACTGGGAGTCTTATTAAAGGTTAGCAAATCTCTCTCTCTAACTTTCCATCTCTTTCTCCCTCACAAAATCTTCCAGACCTCTCTCATGAAAATGAACTACGGGTACAGGATTAGAAAACAATAGCAACCATCCCCTTGGAAGGCAAGCTTAACTCAAAAATTATATCCGCCAAATTATATAAAGACAAACCATTATTTTCGCCAAGAAATCATCAGTAAAGCTGTCCAAACAAGCCAGTGGATTTTCATTTTACATAATTCTTATTTGAAAACACCTTCATAAATATACTTAGCATATTTATTAAAAGAGATAAGAGCCGTTAAGAACCTCGAATCACAGCAACATTGGTTTAAGGGTATTTCTCTGTCACTCAGGGAGTTTTAAGTGCTTCCTGACAAAACTTTTCCTGCATTTGGAGCCCGTTTAAGGAAAAATGGAATAGCTCCAGTGATCCTCACTGGTGACAAACTCTACCATCAGCAAAAAGAAATAAAACACAGGCAAAATCAGCATAGAAATGAAATTCCATTACCCACTGATCCTATCACCAAATGGCCCTATTAATAGTTTCCAATAAAAAGCCTAGGACAGGGCCGCTGGCACAGCTTCTGTAAGGCAGTGAAAATAGTTCACCTAGGCCCAGAAACCATCTGAACTCTATTCAGGAGATTAGATTGAAACCAATTTTGTGCTTAAACAGAAGGTCCAACATCAGATCTTATCTGAGCTGACAAGATAGAGAGATAAATGGTATCAGAGGTGTCTAATAAGTCTAGGAGGACTAGGAACTTAGGACAGTCATCACACTAGGCTGTATACCTAGGAAATGACTGACAATGCTGAGATGGCCTTCCCTGGCGCTGGGATTCATTCACATATTTCAGTCATGAGTCTATGAACTCAAGGAGCTAGTCAGCTCACTCTGAAGCAGCCCCAAACTTCTCAAAATTCATTCCTCGGCCAGAAACTTGCAGTTAGTTTCAGAAGAGAACATTTTACCCCAAATAGTGTTTATGTATGAGTACATATCACATGAAAAAAAAAAATCTAACCTTGGCTTCACTGACACTGTCTTCTGGTTGTCCTCCTATGTCTCTGCCCACTCCTTAATCTCTTTCACAGTCTTCTCCTCTCCCTCCCTCTTTTTGGAGTCTCTCAAATTATGGAAGTCTCACAGCTCAGTTCTGGGTCCCCTTCTAATCTCCATCTCCCTTGGAGAACTCATTTGCTCACAGTATATGATTTTCAAATCTACCTCTCCAGTCCTGATTTCTCTCCTTTTCTGCAGTCCTGCATTTCCTCATGCCTTCAGGACATCTTTACTTGAATGTCCCTCAAACTTAACACGTCCAAAACTCTTCATGTTTCCACCCAAACCCTATCCTCCCTTGTCTTTTCCATCACTATAGATAGAACCACTTTCCTCCCAGTTTCACATGCCCAGAATCTTGCCATTATCCTCTTCTCACCTCCCATTCACTTGTCACCAAATTCTGTTGGTTCTACCTTCAAAATCTTTCTAAAATCCACCCTCTCCTCCCTAGAGCAAACTGCTACCATGCTGATTCAAGCACTTATATCCCATCTCAACTACTCCATCAGCCTCCTTGCTGAGCTCCCTGCCTGCTGCCTTTATTTTTACTTCAGATCATTTTCCTTAAAAAAAAAAAAAAAGTTAGTCCACATTTCCCAAATCCTCAAGGACCGCAAGTGTTGCCCAGTGGTTGTCCATCCACCTCTACTGAAAACTTCTTACCATTGGCTTAAAGCCCTCATCAACTCTCCCTGTCTTACCTCCCTGATTTCAAACTGCAGCCCAACCTGCACAGTTTGCTTCTCTGATGTCAACCTACTCGCTGTACATCAATTTCGTCTATCTCACCGATCCTTTGCTGGTGAGACATATGAACATATCTGCAATTTATTTGAATGTATTTCTCCCCCTCTAGACTGCAAACTCAGAGCAGGTAGGGAACGTGTCCAACTCTGTTGCACTGTACTCTCCCAAATGCTCAATACAGGGCTCTCCACACATTAATCCTCAATAAATACCACTGCTACACTATAAATTTCAATCCCAAAATGCTCCAAGAGTCCATTCTTAGCTGATCGAGCAAATTACCAGCTTGTCTCACCTGTTCATTTTCTCACTTTTTAGTCCGGTACTCTGCACACAGTAAGCTTTAATCGATAATGATGGTATTTTTTAAGAGTTTACTATGCTCCAGGTATTATATTAAGCACTGGGGTGGTTACAAGCAAATCGAGTTGGACACAGTCCCTGTCCCATGTGGGGCTCACAGTCTCAATTCCCATTTTACAGATGAGGTAACAGGTCCAGAGAAATAAAATGACTTACCCAAGGTCACACAGCAGACAAGTGTCAGACCTGGGATTAGAACCCATGACCTGACTCGCAGGCCTGTGTTCTATCCACTATGCCATGATGCCTATTACTACCACTGTAGAGAAAAAGTTGCAGGCACAGAAGGGCAAGACACCTGCTAATATTTACAATCGTTTAGAGATTTTCACTAGAGAGGTTATATTCATCTCTTAGCAATAAGTTCTGAGTCCTGGCATTCTCTCATCCATTGGCTGAGATGGCAGCCCGAAATATTCGCTCTGCTCATCTGAGCTGGGAGGCCAGCCACTCCAGAGAGATGCAGACATGACATTTTATCTCCATAACAAGGTTCCATGAGGCATGAAGTGGCTTAATCTCTCTCCTGGGATGCTTCCAAACCTCTTCCCACTGGCTCTGTGTGTGTGCTGATATCAATGCTACTCCCCTCCAATTTAGGCCAGTAGCTCCTTGGCAAGGAGGATGCTGCCATTTTCCTTTGCTCTTGCAGTTCTTTTGCTCGGAGCTATTTTAAAACAAAAAGCTCTGCTTCCAATTCCCGGTGTGAGACCCATTTGTCCTATGACACATTACCTGGCACCAGCAAACATCACGATACCTCCTCTGTGACAATTTCGAGCAACCACCCTGGGCTCCATATGAAGCCGGCAGCTGATTTAGGAACTCTTAGATTTCATCGGTATGTCTCCTTTCATAGGTGGTTATTGTTTAAGTAAACGTTTACCTTATCGTATTCCCCACCCCACCCCCATCCAATTTCAACGTATTTTGATTTGGGGGTAAAAGGAAAGAAAATTGCTGTATTAAAAGACTAGTATTTTCAGATCTTGTGATGTAAATTGCTAATCTAAAACCCAAAATATTGTTAGAGTGCCTTTATTTAATAGCTGGTGATTGCCCGCTGTAATTTGCAAGCTGTAGTTGCAGATGGTAATGTTTTCTCTCCTCTTTCAGCAGTGTAGTACAGTATTTCCTGCAGATTTGTGCAGACGTTCAACTACCAACTGTGAAGGGAAATACTCTGGAGAAGATTAATAATGTAGTTCTGGAACATAAAACCATTTTGGCAATGCACTAAAGTTTCAACCAAGGTAAGCCACTCCCTCTCCCACTAACACCACACCAATAGTAGTTGTAATAATAGTATTTATTAAGCTCTTACAGTGTGCAGAACACCATACTAAGAATCTGGGAAATAATGCACAATTGGAAAGTAAACCTAGTCCATTTCTCTGGGAGCCTCCTCAATGAGAGTGGTTAGAGAATCTGTCAATGGTCATGTCGGCTTAATCAGAGAATACAGTAGCGGCTGCAACTTCTGGGTGGTTTGTAAGAGAAGGAGGAAATGAGAACCAGAATCATTAGCAGGGGAACTGGGAGGCAGAGACAAATATATTAAACTGGCAAGATATGAGGAGCAGCGTGACCTGGTGGAAAGAGCACGGGCCCGGGTGCCAGAGGACCTGGGTTCTAATCCCAGCTCTGCCACTAGCCGCTGTGGGACTTTGGTCAAGTCACTTAACTCCTCTGTGTCTCAGTTTCCTCATCTGTAAAATTGGGATCAAATACCTGTCTGTTCTCCCTTGCCCTATAGTCTGTGAGCCCCCTTTGGGATAGGGACAGGGCCTTGTCTAACTGCATCTTTCCTGGCACTAAGCACAGAGTAATGATTAACCAATGACACAATTATTATTATCCAGCTCCTCACAGAACAATAACAGCAGCATCCCCAAGCAACTGCCATATGGCGTACTGGAAGGGGGTATAGGCGAACAGAGAGTCAGAACAGCAGCAGGCCTTAGGGAAACATCACCATGGCAGGCAGAGGAAGCTGGCAAGTGGCAATTGAGAGAGGGGTTGATTGAATGAAGGCTTCGGAAAGAAAGGGAGAGCAGGAAGCAGATTGGAAAACAGCAGAAAGCTCTATGGATGCAAACCACAACTAAGAACTCTCTTTATAGGTTCACAGAGCGGGGTAGGTAAGGTGTCAGTCATGAAATGATCCATGTAACCACAGCCATGATCATGGAGTCTCCCCATCAGCATCACCCTCAAATACCCCTAGTTCACCTATGTTCTATCAGTGAGGACTTGTGTGCAATGCACTGTAGAGGAAAACTCACAGTTTTTATCAATTCATGGACACAACTGGTTCTTCCAAGAACACGTCCCACGCCTTGTCAGAACATTCCCGAATCCTGCCGACTGTCTAAAATGTGTAACCAGAACGTGTTACGGCAGAATCGAGCACAGAAAGGCAGATGCAAAGTCCAAAGCCTTAGCTGCCTTACATAGCCTAATCCAGTCCTGAAAGGAAATCCATTGACCTGCTAAGGCTGCAGGTAACTTCATCGCCTGCCCTGACCTATTTCCAAAAGTCAGCTTTTAAACTGGGAGGGGGCAATAGGTCAATCATATTTATTAAGCACTTACTGTGTACAGAGCACTGTACTAAGCACTTGGGAGAGTGCAATATAGCAATTGGTAGACACCTTCGCTGCCCACAGGGAGTTTACGGTCTAGAGGTGGGGGGCAGGGAGGGAGCAAGATAGACTTTAATATAAATTATGGATACAGATAGAGAAGCAGTGTGGCTCAGTGGAAAGAGCCCGGGCTTGGGAGTCAGAGGTCATGGGTTCGAATCCCAACTCTGCCACTTGTCAGCTGTGTGACTGTGGGCAAGTCACTTGACTTCTCTGGGCCTCAGTTCCCTCATCTTTAACATGGGGATGAAGACTGTGAGCCTCACGTGGGACAACCTGATTACCCTGTATCTACCCCAGCGCTTAGAACAGTGCTCTGCACATAGTAAGCTCTTAAATACCAACATTATTATATGTGCTTAAGTAGTATGAGGCTGAGGAAGTGGGGAAAACACAAGTGCAAGGGTCACAAAGAAGAGAGTGGGAGAAGAGGAAGTGAGGGCTTAGAGAAGGCCTCTTGGAGGAGACGTACTTTTAATACCACTTTGAAGGCAGGCAGAGTTATCGTCTGTTACATACGGGCAGGGACTGTCTCTGTTACCGATTTGTACATTTCAAGTGCTTAGTACAGTGCTCTGCACATAGTAAGCCTTCAATAAATACTATTGAATGAATATGAAGAGGAAGGGCTCTCCAGGCTAGAGACAGGATATGGGCAAGAGGTCAACGGTGAGACAGGTGAGATCAATCTACAGTGAATACATTGGCACTAGTGGAGAGAAATGTGCAAGCTGGGTTGTAGTAGGAAATCAGGGAGGTAAGGTATGAAGGACAAAGGTGACAGTGCTATAAAGTCCAAGGTAAGGAGTTTCTCTCCGATATGTAGGTAGATGGGCAACTATTGAAGGTTCTTGAGAGTAATACGGACAAAGATTTTGTAGAAAAATGATCTGGGCAACGGAGTGAAATATGGACTGGTGTGAGGTAAGACAGGAAGCGGGAAGGTCTGCAAGGAGGCTGAAAACAGTAAATCAAGGAAGAATAGGATAAGTGTTTGGATTAACGTGGTAGCAGTTTGGATGGAGAAGAAAGGGCACGTTTCAGCGGTGTCACAGAGGTTGAATCGATAGGATTTGGTGACAGATCAAATATGTTTGGTGAATGAGAGAGATGAGGCGAGGATAACGGCAAGGTTATGGGCTTGTGAGACAGGTAGGATGGTGGTGCCCTCTACAGTGATGAGGAGAGTCATGGGGAGGTCTAGGGTTTGGGTGGGAAGATAAGAGACTCAGTTTTGGACATAATTGAGGTGGTGGGACATCCAATTAGAGATGGGCCTGAAGTCAGGATGAAATGTGAAGAGAAGGGGAGAGATCAGCGTTGGAGATGTAGATTTGAGAATCATCAGTTCTTGAACAGTGCTTGGCACATAGTAAGCACTTCAGAGATACCATAGCTATCCATATAGGGACGTTAAAGCCATGGGAGTGAATGAGTTCTCCAAGGGAGTGGGTGTAGATGGAGAATAGAAGGAGTCACAGAACTCCCACAGTTAGGAGATGGGAGACAGAGGAAGGACCATGAAAGTGACAGACCGAGCCACCAGAGAAACAGGAGGAGAATCAGGAGAGGGCAGTATGGGTGAAGCCAAGATTGAATAGCATTTCCAGGAGAAGGGGGGTGGTCAACAGTGTCAAAGACAGTTGAGAGGTTGTGGAGGACTAGAATGGAGTAGAGACTGTTGGATTTGCTGAGGAGAACACTGGTGACCTTTGAGAGGGCAGTTTCTGTGGAATGAAGGGAGCGGAAGCCAGATTGGAGGGGGTCAAGGAGAGAACCAGAGGAGAGGAAGTGGAGACAGCCGGTATAGAAAACTCGCTGAGCTTTGGGCCGTGGGGCAGATGCCTTAATGTCTCCAGTCACAAAATCCATTCAGAAATCATGGGCTGCTCCCACTGCCCCTCACAATCGCCGAGGTAGATGGGGAGGAGCAGATCAATCAGTGGCACCTATTTAGCACTTACTAGATGTAGAGCTCTGTACTAAGCGCTTGGGAGTATCCAATATAACAGAGTTGGTAGCCACATTCCATGCCCACGCCAAGCTTATGCCATAATAATAATAATAGTAGTAATAATTGTATTTGTTAAGGGCTTACTATGTGCCAGGCACAGTAGTGAGCGCTGGAGTAGACACAAGGTCGTAACAATATGTAGCACTCGGTGGCCCAACAGCAAGGGTCCCTCGCTAAAACACAGTGGCAGATAGCAGACAATTCTTGCATTCCCAATTAAAATCCCAAGGACTTTTTTTGAGAAAGTCGACTCAATCGTGAGTTCTGGCTCACTCATGAAGACTTTGCTATCTGCCACCGAAGAACAACTAGACCACTCGGGTAGCTGATTACGTAGCACATTTAACTAAAATTCTTTCTGTTACTTCAACCTGTTCAACTCCCAGTGTTTATTTGCCAGACAAATAAAGCCAGCATACCTCATCTATTTAGGAGCATTGCAGAAACCATTTAAATACAGTTATTCTGTAGTGCCATCTAGGGGATTGCAGATCAAGAGATAAAAAAAAAAAAAACCGCTTACCTGAAAAGAGACAAACAATAAGTAGAGAAATTTCCTTCATAGATACAGCCAGTAAGGGTCGGGGAATCATTTTATTTTACAACAGGAGTAACTGATCAAGGTCACACCTGGAGTTTGCATAAATGAAGAAAGATGCATTGTGGTACACCCTGGCTTTATAGCCTCATACTTCAAGAGTACAACCTTGGAAAAAAACAGTTTTCCTAATGAAATCAATGCCATGTCCTAAAACTGGATTTATCAGGATTTTTTTTTCCCCAAACTGAGTGGAACACGTGCCAACGTACTAATGAAATGCATGCAGCCTTTGGGGAACTTCAAGCAAGCAGAAAAAAAAAAAAGCCAAAAATGACACTTTTCAAACCTCAGCACTATTCAAGTTTTCCTTCAAACACTCCTAAAGTACTGTAGATGACATTGCATGGTAATTTCTCAACGCATCATTGAACAAATCAGTGGAATTAATTTCTTTCATTCTGAGTTGGTAATCAAAATGACTTATAATGCTTTTAATCACATTTGCATTATATTTTCCTTACACAACCAGATTATAAAGATTCTCTCTCTTCCTCTCAGGGAACAGTCCCAAAAGTGTTCACAACCTATAAGGGGACTGCAGAAAGATCAAAGAAAACTCCTCCCTCTTCCCCAAGCAGACAAAAGTTGAAATTAAAAGGAAAATCCAGGGACTGTTGGAAGAAAATATTTACCAAATGGATGAATGTTAAAGGGGACAATCATTGCACTATTCCCCCAAGATGGGTGGACTTTTGATCTGGCATTTCCTATATTATACTACTTATTGATTACCCCTAGACTGTAAGGGTCATTAATAATTGTGGTATTAAGTGCTTACTATCAGGTAATCAGGTCCCACTTGGTGCTCAGAGTCTAAGTAGGAGGGAGAAGGTAGAAGCAGGGTGGCTTTGTGGAAAGTGCCCAGGCTTGGGAGTCAGAGTCATGGGTTCTAATTCCGGCTCCGCCACTGGTCTGCTGTGTGACCTTGGGCAATTCACTTTACTCACTCAGTTCTCTCATCTGTAAAATGGGGATGAAGACTGTGAGCCCCATGTGGGGCCACCTGACTACCTTGTATTTACCCCAGGGCTTGGAACAGGGCTTGGCACATAGTAAGCACTTACCAAAAACCATCATTATCATTATTATTATTAATCAATCCTCATTTTGTGCATGAAGGAAGAGAAGCACAGTGAGGTTACGTAACTGGGATAAGGTCACGCAGCAAGTAGGTAGTGGACCCAGGATTAAGGCTTAGGTCCTCTGGCTCCCAAGATCACTATCCTTCCATTAGGCCTTGCTTGTTTCCCTTGTGGACAAGGAACATATTTACCAACTCTGTTGTATTGTACTCCTCCAAGCATGTAGTACAGTGTTCCACATACAGTAAACTCTCAATAAATACCTTTGATGGATTGACTGAGAACTCGCTTGATGCAATTCTCTGAACGAAGCACATGGAAAGTACAAGTTTGCATATCTATTGTACACAAAACAAACAGATACCCTTATAAGGTTTTTACATTCCAAAAGAAATACTCTCCCTACCACCAAGGAGCTTTCAAACATTTTGTTATGAAAGAGATCATTTTTAAGTTTCCAAACTTTAGAGCTCCTGAAATCTGATCCCAGGACAAATCAAAAGACCTTCTGCTAAATTTAAAAATACTTTTCATTTAT
Source organism: Ornithorhynchus anatinus (assembly GCF_004115215.2). Lineage (NCBI taxonomy): Eukaryota > Metazoa > Chordata > Mammalia > Monotremata > Ornithorhynchidae > Ornithorhynchus > Ornithorhynchus anatinus. The sequence goes on from NC_041745.1 coordinate 34,424,579, forward strand.
TCACACAAGCTACAGACTGCACCTTAAAGGAAAGAGCACAAGCTGGAGAGTCAGAGAACATGGGTTCTAATCCCAGCTCTGCCAGCTGTCTGCTGTGTGACCTTGGGCAAGCCACTTAACCTCTCTGTGCCTGAGTTACCTTATCTGTAAAATGGGGATTAAGACTGTGAGCTCCACATGGAATAACCTGATTACCTTGTATCTACCCCAGTGCTTAGAACAGTGCTTGGAACATAGAAAGTGCTTAACAAATACCATAATTTTTATTACTAAGTTAAACTGAATGACTTTCCAAACTGAAGGTTCTTTTCTAATTACACTTATTTTCTTATCAAATCCATACCTGCTGATCTGAAGCCCTTTGCAAGAGTTTGGTCACTGGAGCCAAAGGATCTGGGTTCTGATTTTTCCTGCTCCACCACGTACCTGCTGTGAGGCAGTCACTAACTTCTCTGGGCCTCAGTTCCCTTGTCTGCAAAATGGAGATTCAATATCCATTCTTCCTCCTACACAGACCGTGAGCTCCACGCGGGACCTAATCAAATTACATCTCCCCCAGTGCTCAGTAGAATCTTTGTTACATAGTAATCGCTTAATATTACTCATTATTATTATCTATCCCTACTGGGAGATTAGGTGAATATCTGAATTGGTGCTCTGCATCATACAAATAGCCTTTGCTGGAGAGGAGCAAATCACCAAAAAATTGGGGGCAGGGTCAAAGAAAACAGACATGGTGGATTTTTATGTCTTCACCATCCAACAATGAAGTTACAAGTGGGAAATAACATTCAGACTGTCAGAGAAAATATGATTTGATGAAAGCCCTATATCAAAGAATCGAAGGTCTGGTTTCAATTCTTAATTCACCTTTGTGACATTTTAAGTAAGTAAAATCATTCTGGGCCTCAACTTTCCTCACCGACAAAATGGGCTACTCTAATACTGTGATCATCCCAATTTTGTAAAAAGTGTTTGTTTAATAGCATGACATAATGAACCAGAGATTATCCAATATGAGTCTGTCCACAATTTTAGCTCTCAGCAGCTAGTATTTTTTTTGTGACCTCGGAATTCAGTGTGCTTTTCTAAGCACTTAACTTTATACAAGAGGCTAAGATAGGCTCCAGGGAAATGTGAAGCCACTGGAGGAGAAAGACGATTTGAAGTTCCTTTATCCAGTATGTTCTGTAATCCAGCATGCCAGAGTTCAAGAAACTGGGTCAGGACCAGGTACCTGAAACTCCCTCTCACCCATAGCACTCTGTCAAACATCTCAATAGCAATTGCTGAGTTATCGCAACATTCCAATTATTCTCAGAAATATGAAGGCTTGTGATTCTCTTCCCTACAAGAAACAGTGAAGGGGAAATGTAAAAATTAACCTATCTGTGGCATTAGCTAATTAACTACAAATCCAAGCTTAACATTCTTCTAGAGTAAAGCCCTGTACTGCAGAGATAGGACACATCACAGAGCCCATGAGACAAGATAACTAAATGCACGCACGCGTCTGCACAGACACACACACACTATAATGTTCTCAGGGTGATCTCTTCAATCAGATTTGGTCAGCATCAGTATGAAGTCATTTAATGTTTCAGATTGGACTCAAGATTTGTTTCCACAGGCTATTCACTGTGAAGCCTGAGCAATACAATTAACTGTCCCATAATTTGGGAAGCTTTCTATTCTGTGGCATCTTTCACATGATGGAATTAATCACGCAGAAAACTAAAATGCAAAGATTAGAATTAATTACATTAAATAAGGGATAAAACAGAGAAATTGTTCTTTAGCAAAGTGACTAATTGAGGGACTTCCTTTGAGGTAATTAATAGCCCATCCATTTATTTCTAAGATTCAGTGCATCAGCCATATGGTGTTTGAAAAACCCTAAACTGACAGACCTTAGGAAGCAACCAACTAGTGACATTTTACCTAAGGGTTATAAAGATTTTAAGTAAAATCTCCTCAGTGCTCTTCATGTGGTGGTCACTCAAATAGCAGTTAAGTAATTGGGGATTAAGATGATAGTCAAGTGAAATACTGAGAAGTACCAGCTTTTCAAGTGCCACTCTGTATGAGAACTGGAACCCAAGCTAAATAAGCCATGAAAATAATAATAATGATGATGATGATGATTGTATTTGTTAAGCACTTACTATGTGCAAAGCAAACAATTCTTTTACTGGCACACCCAGATCACAGTCCATTTTGCAAAGGCAGTGAACAATAGGAGACAAGTTGCCCTCCTTAATGCCCACCCTTATATTGAAGGAGCAATTTACTCCCATAAATCTGACAGAAAAATTATTCTAGAAGTCAAGCAGCAGCATGGCCAAAGTGGAAAGAGCACTGGTCTGGGAGGCAGAAGATGTGGGTTCTAATCCCAACTCTGGCTCTTGCCTGCTGCGTGTCCTCGGGTAAATAATTTAACTTCTCTGTGCCTCAATTTTCTCAATTGTAAAGTGGAGGCCCAATGCCTGTTCCCTCTCTCTCTCTCTCTCTCTCCAGTGAGTCCCATGTGGGACAGGGGTTATGTTTGACTGATTGTCATGTAATACAGTTCTTGGTATATAGTTAACACTTTAACAAATACGACAATTATTATTACTAGGCCATCCTGCCCTTTCTTTAAAGCCACATCTGAAAAACATCCTTTAACCATTTACTGTTTTGGGGCAGCTTCTGGTAAAAGAGAAAAAAAGAAGTCAGTGAATTGAAGGGCTAGCCAAACTGTCAAACATATAATATGGCTATTCAGCTTTCCTATATGTAGACAAAAAAAAAAAAGTCATGGGTACCAGAACTCCCTAAATTCAGTCTTTTTGCCATCTATTTACTTTGTAGCTAGAATGTGTTAAGAAAGGTGTCACTGGACTGGAGCTAACTTTACTGAATTCATTGATTCTACTTTCTCCCTGTGGGCAGGGATTATCTCTCTCTATTGTTGTGTTGTATTTCCCAAGTGCTTAGTACAGTGTTCTGCGTACAGTAAGCGCTCAAAAAATTTGAATGAATCCATTTGTTGAATTTCCTCATTTTTTGGCTAAAACGTACCTGCAATTGTGCAATGCATCAACAACCTCTGGTACAATTTTCCATGGTTCATGGAGAAACCTTTTAGCAGACATGTACATTATGAAGTCATTAGAAACCCAGCACACCCCAACTCTTTCAGAAAAGCAGAGCTGAAAAAGTTAGCTACAGGAAAAGTTATCGCATAACTTAATCTGGGGCTATCCCTGTATCATGTGTTTGCCTTCTGTCAGCATGCCATTTCCACCAGAGACTTGAACTCTGGGGTTTCACTGACTCCTTGACTCCACTAAAGCTGATCCAAAAGATTCAGGGAATAAAGGAATTTAGAACAAGGACAATGATGTCCACGGTTGTTAGTAAGAATAAATGATGGTATTTGTTAAGCACTTACTATGTGTCGAGGACTGCTCTAAGCACTGGGGTAGATACAAGATCATCAGGTTGGACATAGTCCCGGTCCCACATGGCTTCACAGACTTAATCCCCATGTTATAGATGAGGTAACTGAGGCACAGAGAAGTTTAGTGATTTGCCCAAAGTCACATAGCCAACAAGTAGCGGTGCAGAGATTAAAACGTAGGTCCTTCTGACTCCCAGCTTCATTCTCTCCATTAGCCATGCTGTGAGTCAGATCAGCATCTTATGTGTTTCCAGAACACGGAAAAATACACTGTTTACACTCATCCATTGTAGCTGCAGGTTTTTCTTGGGGAAAAAAAAATTGGCTTAGCCTGTCACTGGGCTCTCGATAGCACAGGTAGCAAATTGTCATTACCACCCTCATCGAATGGTGTTAGCCAGGGTCAGCACTGCTAGACTAAACTTGTGGGCAGGGAATATGTTTATCGTTATATTGTACTCTCCCAAGAGCTTAGTACAATGTTCTGCACACAGGAAGCGCTCAGTTAAAACAACACAAGGATATACGATTAAATGAATGTTTGAAAAATGAGGCAAAAAGTTTGTTCACCCACATTCTTTCCTTCACACTTGGCAAGTGGAAAAGAGATGGATCTCTGGAAGCTGGAACATTTTTTGGCCACCAGAAAGGGAGCTTCCTTCCACAGTAGTGCGAAGAGGTCGTCCCCGGAAAGATGACTGGGAGAGGGGAGTGGCAGGAATGACTGGGTGGGGGCCAACTGGTACCACTTCCAATAACGCTTCCTTTGGACTACCAAAGAGAGATGGAGTAGCCCCATAATCCTCTCAAATGTGGAGGATGTAGGATTCTCTCTCTCTTGGGCTCTAGGTGCACTTCTTATTTCTTCCCCCATACAGTTTACTCCATAGCAAGGGCCACACAGTTGTTCTACTGTGTCAGTATAGGTGAGGAGAAATTACAATACTCAGTCAGATACAACTTGCAAAAGTTAAGGCAGTTTCCAAAAAGAAACAGAGTGACCAGTGGAAAGAGCATGGGCCTCGGAGGCAGATAATCTGGGTTCTAATCCCAGCTCCACTATTTATCTGCTAGCTGACCTAGGGAGAGTCACTTTACTTCTCTTTACCTCAGTTACCTCATTTGTAAAATGGGAATCGAGACTGTGAGCCCCACATGGGACATGGATTGTGTCCAATCTGATTAGTTTATATCTACCCCAGAGTTTAGTACCCTGCCTGGCACGTAGTAAGTGCTTAACAAATACCACAAAAATAAATTATTTTAAAAGGGGCCCAGCTTCCAAGTTTGTACTCACAAGAATCCAGTGTTGCATACAATTTGCTAAAATATAAGCATTTAACATTATTAAGGTATTTGTTAAGCACCTATTATTTAAAGCTAGGTAGATACAAGTTAATCAGGTCAGACACAGTCCCTGCCCAAATGGGGCTCCCAGTCTAAGTAGGAGGGGGAACAGGTATAAAATCCCCATTTTACAGTGGAGGAAATTCCGGTCCAGAGAATTAAATTGCCCAACATCACACAGCAAACAATTGGCAGGGCCAGGATTCAAATCCAGGTCCTCTGACTCCCAGGCCAGAGCTCTTTCCACTAGACCAGTCTGTTTAGGCATTTAACAGCCCAAGGTTTGAAAATGACTCTTCCAATTGAGACATCCTCTCCATGCCTGTGGGTTGGATTGAAAAAGACCTGTGAGTTATTGGCAATCCATTCCATTCTTCTCTCCAATGTTTGGGGCTGCACCTTACGGGGCTTTCAAATATTTGCTTTATTCTCTCTACTTGTATCTGCCTTCAGGATACCATCTACTCAGTAGCTGTTTGGTCATCCTCTTATCATCCATTCTCTTCCGAGTCATTCTCTTAGAGTCAAGAGTCAGCAGTGCCTGGGAGTGAGAAGGATGTGGGTTCTAATTCCACTCCACCACATGTCTGCTGTGAGACCTTATGCAAGTCACAACTTCTCTGTGCCTCACTTCCCTCATCTGCAAAATGGGGATTAAGACTGCAAGGTGGGACATTGTGTCCAACTAGATTATTTTATATCAACCCCAGTACTTAGTACAGTGCCTAGCACATAGTAAGTGCTTATCAAATACCAATGGGGAAAAAAAAAGTTTAGGTGAGTGTGTTCTTGTAAATTAATCTGGCTATTTAATGCTGAGGAGAAAAATAACCTAAAATCCAGGTCTATATAATACTTTGAAAATAAAACATACTAATAATAATAATTGTGGCATTTCTTAAGTGCCTATTATGTGATAGGCACTCTACTAAGTGTTGAACTAGATACAAGATAATCTGGTTGGATACAATCACTGTCCCAAATGGGGTTCCCCAGTCTCAATCCAAATTTAGCAGATGAGGTAACTGAGTCCCAGAGAAATGAAGTTACTTGCTCAAAGTCACAGAGCAGACAATTGGTGGAGCTGGAATTAGAACCCAGGTCCTTCTGACTCCCAGGCCTGAGCTCTCCACTAGGCCACACTGCATCATTCCATATTTCATCCTTTAACTTCTGATCGATAACACTGTATGCAAAGCACAAAAAAAAAATAAGTCAGTTAACAGACTATCACCTCAGTCTCATACCCATTGAAAGCCAAGTATCAAATATTGAATTATCATCAGTATTGAACCAGGGTTGTCATCTAGTGCACGTATTCCTATGTAATATTTTAAAATTCTAAACTTAACTAATGCTTAGGATCACCATTTCCCAGAAGTGTGTACTATTTTAGACATTATTAGCCTTTTCTAATGATTCTTCTCAGCCTGGATTTTTAGTGTTTTTTAATTGCATATTTTATGATATTTTAATTTTATGTTTATTCATTATTAATCATCTTTATTATATTTTGTCTGTGCAGCATCTTGAGCAGGGAAGGGAGTGCTTTACAAATAAGAATATTAATTTATATGCCTTAAAAATAATAATTAGGCTTTTAATAAAATGACTTGGTTTAACGAGTCTCCCCGGAACCCAGATCTCCACCCTTAAATGAATTGATGGGACAGGTTATGAATCTCATTATATTCTGTAGCTTACTTCTGCATGGCAGAAGTTCAAATGGCAATAATAAACATATTTATCCAGCCACAGGTCCCTGACCCCAAGGGGAGCTGTGCCCCAGGACGCTTATGACACTGTCGAAATCCACCTTCACCCACTAGTGTGGCTAAGTCTTCCATCACAAAGATAAGCACAGCGTCACTAGTACCCAACTGGGGGTCAAAAGCCACTGCCTATCAGGGAGGGTTGGGATGCTTCCTCTGCACAATGTCCTCAGCTCTGAAGAAACACTCTACTTACCTCTTTCCTCAGTGTCTGACTGGTGACCATTCCAAGTGAACTATTAATGAGGACTAAGACTTAGCAATGCTAGGCTGTCTTTCATCTGAGCCCGCCTTAACACTTTACAAACATTAATTAAGCCTCTCCGCTCTCCTCGGCGCAAGACAAACACTGTGGGGCCGGTTTTTAGATGGGGAAACTGAAGGACAAGAACAGCGATAACGTGCTTTCTGCAAGGTTACACAACTAGGAAGCAGAGGGAGAAATAGCAAGACAAGTCCTAATCCCAGCCACCACGAGTCATTGCTTGTTTTAGAGATTTCTGATCCATCCCCGGTTATCTGGCTGCCTCTCATCACGAGGAGGAAGTTATTTCCTTTAAATAAACACATTATTTAAAGATCAGGTTTAATGCCTCCTTTAAACGGACTGCAATTTGACTGTCTAATATCAACGCTCATTTTAAAGTTCACAAATGGAACTTTTGCACTGACTTTGCTTCGTCTTCTTGGGAGCGGATTCAACTGTGGAAACGGAAATTAGCTCGGTCACCTAATACACATTTTAAAATAGCATTATCACCACAGCTCTGTGGCATATCAGTTCCTGCCAGTTCCCATAAACAGCGCCCTTGTTAATCTTTGGAATATACAGTCTCTAGAACTCCTTCTCAGAAAACAATACCAAACAGTCTGGGATCACAATTCCGTGAAGATATATATTTTTCTCTATCAGTTCCAATGATCCCATTCAGGTTATCCCTTGCATTCTATTCCACTGGCGTTTTCCAAATGCACATTCAGTAATAAAGGCCCTGCAGCTACTCTCCTTTTGTAGCTATTATGATTTTCTGGTCTCATTTAACAAAGGAAGACAATTAAGCTAAGAAAATGTCTTTTATTGGAGTTCAACATCATAGATGAGAACAGAGGTTGAGTTCACCAACAATATTGCATTGTAGTCCCCCAAATGCTTTCCACTCAAGGTAAGCACTCAGTAAATAGCATTGATTGAATAATGATAATTAATGATATTTGTTAAGCAGTATGCGCTAAGCACTGGTGTAGATACAAGATTCAGTCATTCATTCAATCGTATTTATTGAGCGCTTACTGGGTGAAAGATGATCGGGTCAGGTATAGTCCATGTCCCACAGAGGGCTTACAATCTAAGTAGAACAGAGAACATTTTGCAAATGAAGAAACAGAAGAGTTAAGCAACTTCCCCTAAGTTACGCAGCAGGCAAGTAGAGAGGCAAGATTAGAACCAGATCTTCTGATTTCCAGGCCCATAGTCTTTTGCACTAGGCCATGCTGATTCTTAGCTCAGACAAAACTGACCACATCCACTCAGCCCTGACTTGCTACATTGTAAAGTGACGTGAGCAAAGAGGTAAGGAAAGGAGATGTGGAGTGTTCAGTAAATGAAGGTACATTTTTGTCCTCCATTGTTCAAAGGCAACATTAAAGGACTATTTTACAAAATTCTGGACTATATTCCTATTGTTTTTCTCAGTGTTATAATGAAAGATGATAATCAGCAGCTTTTACACACCACCTCGTGGCCCCTGATCATCAGGAAATTGTCCAAATTGCAGTTCACTGAGCATCTTTCACCATCCAAGTTGCCTAAGGTCCGAATGAGCCATTGATTATTTAGCTTCAAAGAAAACTCATCCAAGCCATAGGAAGAGGCAACCTATTTTTTCAGGGGTTGGATTATTTTTTAAAAATTATATTTCTTAAACAAATACTATGTGCCAGGCACGTACTAAGCAATGGGATAGATACAAGATAATCAAATTGGATACAGGCCATGATCTACATAGGGTTCACAGGTTTAATACCCATTTTACAGAGGAGGTAACTGAGGCACAGTGAAGTTAAGTGGCTTGCCCAAAGTCACACAGCAGACAAGCAGCAAAGCCTGGATAAGAACCCAGTTCCTGACTCTCAGGCCTGTGCTCTACCCAGTAGGCCATGCTGCTTCTAAAAAGCAAATGCACTAAATCAGCCAAACCACTAGAATCATCATCAAATTAAAAAGATAACTTCAGAGATCAGCTAGTAATACTTACTTTCCAGTAAAAACTTCATTTGAACCATCCTGGTCACATGATAATCTCTACTGGTTTTCAAACACCCCTTAATCTCGTGTGTGTTATGCCACCAAAAATGGAAGTTCATAGGCAACAGGGACCCAGCCACTTGCGTGCTTTGAGTTGATTGCAATAAATCTTCTGTAAATGAAAATACCAACCTGGAGTGAACTTTGTATGTGCCATATTTGACTATAGGGAGGATTTGGATATTCTGTAACGGGGATCACATCTCCAGGCCCTAACACTGGGGAGAGGTACAGAGAAATCTGCCACCACTTCCTGGATAGAAAATGTGATCTAGAACTTTGTCTCCTTAGCCTTGCTATCTGTCCTGGAAGGATGGAACTGGGCAAGTATTGGGTCTCATATTCTGTTCACAAAATGGGGTCCAGATGGCAGTTAAAAATCAGTTCTGGGTGCCTCAGTAATAATAATTGTGGTACTTAAGTGTTTACTATACTATAAGTACTATACTAAGCACTGGAGAAGTTACAAGATGACAGGGTCCCCCAGGAAACTCACAGCTTAAGTAGAAGGGAGAACAGGTTTTGCATTCCCATTTGTCATATGAGGAAACTGAGGCACAGACTAGTTAAATGACTGTCCAAGGTCACACAGTGACAAGTGCAGACCTGGAATTAGAACCCAGGACCTCTGACTCTCGGGTCTATGTTCTCTCCACTAGGTCATGTTGCTTCTCAGTGAGAGGGGTTGCCTTGAGGGAAAGAATGTCAAAGTCTCAGCTGGCTCTGAAAGCATCACTAAGTCAGAAAATGAACACCAGGAATCTCATTTCATCATATCTGAACTAAAACATGGAGAGGTGGGAATGAGAGGGAACCTTTCATTCAATAGTATTTATTGAGCGCTTACTATGTGCAGAGCACTGTACTAAGCGCTTGGGATGAACAAGTCGGCAACAGATAGAGACAGTCCCTGCCGTTTGACGGGCTTACAGTCTAATCGGGGGAGACGGACAGACAAGAACAATGGCACTAAACAGCGTCAAGGGGAAGAACATCTCGTAAAAACAATGGCAACTAAATAGAATCAAGGCGATGTACAATTCATTAACAAAATAAATAGGGTAACGAAAATATATACAGTTGAGCGGACGGGTACAGTGCTGTGGGGATGGGAAGGGAGAGGTGGAGGAGCAGAGGGAAAAGGGGAAAATGAGGCTTTAGCTGCGGAGAGGTAAAGGGGGGATGGCAGAGGGAGTAGAGGGGGAAGAGGAGCTCAGTCTGGGAACGCCTCTTGGAGGAGGTGATTTTTAAGTAAGGTTTTGAAGAGGGAAAGAGAATCAGTTTGGCGGAGGTGAGGAGGGAGGGCGTTCCAGGACCGCAGGAGGGCGTGACCCGGGGGTCGACGGCGGGATAGGCGAGACCGAGGGACGGCGAGGAGGTGGGCGGCGGAGGAGCAGAGCGTGCGGGGTGGGCGGTAGAAAGAGAGAAGGGAGGAGAGGTAGGAAGGGGCAAGGTGATGGAGAGCCTTGAAGCCTAGAGTGAGGAGTTTTTGTTTGGAGCGGAGGTCGATAGGCAACCACTGGAGTTGTTTAAGAAGGGGAGTGACATGCCCAGATCGTTTCTGCAGGAAGATGAGCCGGGCAGCGGAGTGAAGAATAGACCGGAGCGGGGCGAGAGAGGAGGAAGGGAGGTCAGAGAGAAGGCTGACACAGTAGTCTAGCCGGGATATAACGAGAGCCCGTAATAGTAAGGTAGCCGTCTGGGTGGAGAGGAAAGGGCGGATCTTGGCGATATTGTAGAGGTGAAACCGGCAGGTCTTGGTAACGGATAGGATGTGTGGGGTGAACGAGAGGGACGAGTCAAGGATGACACCGAGATCGCGGGCCTGCGGGACGGGAAGGATGGTCGTGCCATCCACGGTGATGGAGAAGTCTGGGAGCGGACCGGGCTTGGGAGGGAAGATGAGGAGCTCAGTCTTGCTCATGTTGAGTTTTAGGTGGCGGGCCGACATCCAGGTGGAGACGTCCCGGAGGCAGGAGGAGATGCGAGCCTGAAGGGAGGGGGAGAGGACAGGGGCGGAGATGTAGATCTGCGTGTCATCTGCGTAGAGATGGTAGTCAAAGCCGTGAGAGCGGATGAGTTCACCGAGGGAGTGAGTGTAAATGGAGAACAGAAGAGGGCCAAGAACTGACCCTTGAGGAACTCCAACAGTTAAAGGATGGGAGGGGGAGGAGGCTCCAGCGTAGGAGACCAAGAATGATCGGCCAGAGAGGTAAGAGGAGAACCAGGAGAGGACAGAGTCCGTGAAGCCAAGGTGAGATAAGGTATGGAGGAGGAGGGGATGGTCGACAGTGTCAAAGGCAGCAGAGAGGTCAAGGAGGATCAGAATGGAGTAGGAGCCATTGGATTTGGCAAGAAGGAGGTCATGGGTGACAGAGAGAGCAGTCTCGGTAGAGTGGAGGGGACGGAAGCCAGATTGGAGGGGGTCTAGGAGAGAATGGGAGTTAAGGAATTCTAGGCATCGATTGTAGACGACTCGTTCTAAGATTTTGGAAAGGAAGGGTAGTAGGGAGATAGGACGATAACTGGAGGGGGAAGTGGGGTCAAGAGCAGGTTTTTTTAGGATGGGGGAGACGTGGGCGTGTTTGAAGGCAGAGGGGAAGGAGCCCTTGGAGATTGAGTGGTTAAAAATAGAAGTTAAGGAAGGGAGGAGGGCAGGGGCGATGGTTTTAAGAAGGTGAGAGGGAATGGGGTCCGAGGCGCAGGTGGAGGGGGTGGCACTTGCGAGGAGGGAGCTTGGGTTTAATCCAAAATTCACCTTACTTGGAGATTTTCCAATCAAAGGTGACTGAGTGAAGGAAATAACTGGGCAATGTGTAGGTTTCCTGCCCTCTCATTTGCTCTGTAGTGACCAGAGCTTTCTCTCCTCAGTAGCATTTGAAGGATTGCCCAGGAGCAGCACTGCTCATTCTTCACTGGAAGCAACTTGGGTCTGAACAACCAAGTTAAGTCCCCATCACTCAGTCTCATTGGGGAGTAATTACTATTACATTGGGGAGTAATTCAATTTGAAACGAGAGTCCAATTTCCGACGGTGTTTGAAGTATGTGACTGTTCCAAAAATCTAGTTTAAGGAATTTTTTAAACCTTGACAAGGTCCCTTCAAGAAATACTACTCTTCATTTAGGCAAGACATGAAAAAATCTAGCTACCCGAGCCACATTAACAGCAAAATGAAAGCTATTCAACAAGTTTCTTGAGTCACCCTCAATCACCCAGAAATGCACTGAACACAGACGCAAAGGGAGACCGTGACCCCTCACACATCATGACACAACTCTCTTACCAAATGTGCTCTAATCAAAGGTAATGTTCAAGAAGCCATAGATCTTTTAATTTATTCTGAAGATGGGCCCACTTACACTAACAAAATGTTTCCATCACCATTTCCAGGGAAGAGACTCATTCTCTATCTTAATCTGAATTTCTTAAACTCCACTGACATTTCTCCATCAACTGGCATGCAGCCTCGCTTCATCAGGGATCTCCCTCTGAAGATGATTGCTTTCACCCCTCTGTAGATGGAAAACAGAGCTATTTTTTGTCAGTTTAACCTGGAGAAAGGAAATATGCTTACCCTGCAGTCAGGTTGAGATTAGTTCAGTCCCACAGTAGTATTTGAGTACAGTGCTTAGCACTTGGATAAGTACACTAGGATTAGTAGAAACAATCCCAGCTCTTGATGAGTTTGCAATCTAGTTGATATCAGAATGCAAGTGAGGCTGAAACTCATAATAATAACAATGGCACTTGGAAAGCATTTCCTTTATGCCAAATACTGTTCTAAGCACTGGGGTAGATACAAACTAATCAGGTTGGGCCCAGTCCCTGTCCCACAATGGACTCACAGTTCTAATCCCCATTTTACAGATAAGGTAACTGAGGCCCAGAGAAGTGAAGTGACCTGCCCCAGACATGTGGAGGAGTTGGGATTAGAACCCAGGACCTTCTGACCCCCAGGCCCAGGCTCTATCCACTAGGCCATGCTGCTTCCCAAAAGCAGAATAGGAAGACTAGGAACTAGGCAGTGAGATAAGGCAAGGGATGTAAATTTTGAAAAGGAACATCAAGAGGAAGAAGAAGGCAGGGTGGTGTCAAGGAAAGGAAGATGGCAACCCAGGTGAGGCACTCTTTGATGATAAGATTTAACTCAGAAATGGGGTGGGTTGTTTACCTGTCCCCATTCTCACAGCCTTGCAGTGGAACCTCCAAACATACAGCAGAGTGGAAGCCAGGTTTTGGGTTCAGGGAGGGAGTCCAGGAACGCAGAAAGCTCCTCAATCTCTAGGAAGGATCAGGGGAGATATGATGAGGGTTTACATGCAGATGTATGTACATCAGAAGGGTTTGGTCTAGCTGTGCAGGAAAGAGGCCCTATTTATTTCTCAGATTTCTAAAGCAACAAAATGCATTTCTAGTGTATACTATTTCTGATATTAATTACTATATTAATTATGATACTGTAGATACATACAGTGTATAAGGACAGGGCTAAGCCATTGGGTAAATACAAGATAATCAGATCCCCCACAATAAAGGAGGGAGGGAGATCAGGGATCTTACTGCTGTTTTATTCCCCTAACCATAAAGGGATTTTATTCCCCTCTCTCTCCCTCAAAACTGCGACTCTGCTGATCAAAACACTTGTCATATCCCACTTTTACTAATGCATTAGGCTCCTGGCTGACCTTCTTGCCTCCTGTCTATCCCCACTCCGGTCCATACTTCACTTTGCTGCCTGGATCATTTTTCTTAAAAAAAAAAAAAAAAAAGTTCAGTTCATAGCTTCCTTTTCCTCAATAACTACCAGGGGTTCCACATCCACCCCCACATCAAACAAATTCCTTACCATGGGCTTTAAAGCACTCAACCAGCTTGTCTGCTCACATCTTACCTCGCTGATATCCTACTTCAACCAAGTCTGCACACCTCACTCCTCTAATGCCAACTTACTCACTGTACCTCCATCTTGTCCAAACTGCCACTGACCTGTTGCACACATCTACCCAGTGACTTGACCTCAGACTCCCTCCCCCTCTATAAAAACAGAACACCGCACTTCCCACCTTCAAAGCCTTATTAAAACCATCTCTCCCTCAAATGACCTTCTCCTATATTTCCCCTTTTTCACTCCTTAATAATAATAATAATAATGTTGGTATTTGTTAAGCGCTTACTATGTGCCGAGCACTGTTCTAAGCGCTGGGGTAGACATAGGGGAATCAGGTTGTCCCATGTGGGGCTCACAGTCTTAATCCCCATTTTACAGATGAGGGAACTGAGGCACAGAGAAGTTAAGTGACTTGCCCACAGTCACACAGCCGACAAGTGGCAGAGCTGGGATTCGAACTCATGAGCCCTGACTCCAAAGCCCGTGCTCTTTCCACTGCGCCACACTGCTTCTCTGCTTCCTTCTGCCTCATCCATGCATTTGGATCTGTACCCTTAAAGCACTTATTATTCAGCCCACCCTCAGACCACAGCATTAATGTAAATATTCATATCTCCTCCTCTAGACTGTAAGTTCCTTGTGGGCAGGGAATGTGTCTACCAAAGCAGTTGTATTGTACTCTCCCAAGTGCTTAGTACAGTGTTCTGTACAGATAAGCATTCAAATACCACTGATTAATTTTACTTATAAGGAAAGTGGCAGCACAGAGGTTAAGTGACTTGCCCAAGGTCACCCAGCAGGCCAGTTCATAGCGGTCATTGCAACTGGCTGCCCCCTCTCTAATAGCAAAGATGCAATAGCATATGTTGACCACCCAAGACTACACAGAGCATCCAACAACAAAATCCCTGCCTTCAGCGCTTATGTATATATCTGTAATTTATTTGTATTAATATCTGTATTCCCATCTAGACTTTAAGCTCATTGTGGGCAGGGAACATGTCTGTTGTCATATTGTGTTCTCCCGAAAACTTCATACAGTGCCCTGCACACAGTACACACATTCAATAAATACGATTGAATGAATATACTCCAAACTTCAATGGACAACAATCTTGACAAACAGGATCTATTGCCACTTCTGTTTGGAATCTTTGAAATGCAAAAAGTACCCCATGGTACCACAGGCTAAAGTCTTTTTCTGAAGGGGACCTAAACATTCTCTCTTGAAACACAATGGGATGCTGCTCAAAGACTCAGTGAAATTAGAGGACACTGCTGAAAATATGGGAATTGAGAGGACTCCAGTAGACAAGGCAAACAGCGATGAAGAAAAAGTCACGTAGTGACCTGCCAGGCACGATAAATCTGAATTTGAAGCTAAGGATTAGGAGGAACCAGTGAAACAATTTTATGTTTAGAGAAACAATTTTATGTTTAGAGTTACCCTCAAACATGCCTATGACAGTAAATCTAAAGAAAAATATCTAGAAAAGCAAAGACAATTTGAAAATTTTAAAAACTGATTTTTTTTTTTGACAACTACTTATTAACCTGGTGGCAGTGTATCTTGGGAAAAGAGCATGGGCTAGGGGGTCAGGAAATTCAAATTCTACTCCTAGCTCTGCCATTGGCTTACTGAATAATCTTGGGATAGTCAACCTTTCTGGGCCTCAATTTTCTCACCTGTAAAACAAGGTTGCATTAGTTGCTCTTCCTATCTCTTAGAATGAGAGAGGACTGTGTGGGACATGGATTCTTTCTGACCAGATTTTTAATTCTTCAAGCATAAGGGGTCTTTAAAACTAATTAGCCTTCAAAACTGTGAATTTTATAAATACATATATATGTGTGTGCGCATGCAATAGGAGGGGTTAGTTACATAGATCATGTGCATATTTTGCTGCTTCATAGGCTTGCATGGCAAATAATGAAGTTTGAATTTTTTTCATTTACTCTGGCGGTTGTTCTTTGGTGAGTCACTTTAGGGCTGAAAGGGAACACCTCTATATCAAATGAAACCTAGGTGAGTCATCAAGTGCAATGTCTCTACAAGGAGGAATCCACAAATGGAAGCTACTGAAATTTAATCTCTGGAAGCACGTGCGCACACACAGACATGTTTAGACTGTGAGGCCGTCATTGGGAAGGGATTATCTATCTGTTGCCGAACTGTACATTGCAAGTACTTAGTACAGTGCTCTGTAAGCACTCAAATACTATTGAATGAATGCAGACACACACACGCCCACACACCCACGCACGTCCCACCCCCTTAATTTGTACAGGGAGAAATGCCCATGGTGAAGATATCCACACTTACATCTCTAATATCTTGGTGAATAGAAAAATCAGTGCAGGGAATCTGGAGGAACAGAAATTCTTCTCCTTCTGGAATTGAGTAGTGTTGGGAAGTGAAGAGTACTAGCATGCTAAGGTACACAACCCTGGCCTAAGTTAGGTTAAGGTGTAGCTGGTTGACCCAAGGAAGGCACATGTCTTAAAGCATTACTGGTCACAGATAGAAAGGCTAAGCTCTTGCAAGCCCAAATTTAGGCCTGCACCCAGAGAGAAAGAGTAGAAGGGAGAGAGGCAGAGGTAGAGAGAGACGAGGTGGGGGCGGGGATGGGTGGGTGGAGAAAAACTGAAGGGACAGAGAGGAAAGAGGGACAGAAAGAGAGAAAATGGTACATTTATACCACCATTTCTCGGCTAGAAAAATGAAATCACTTCCCTTTTCTCTGTGGCCACCACAGCATGGCAATCTGCCTTCACTGTTTCAAAACTATGATGACCTAATTCTCTCAATTTTGAACACAGTGCTCCCTCATCTCTTGAGTTTTGGTCAGATTTCTGCTTCTAACAATTCCACAGAAGAGCATCTATCAACTTTACCTGATGATATTATCAGAACTACTCTGATAATATCCTCACACTCAAAGGATTCCAGTAGTTACCTTACCATCACTTTGTAGCCTTGGAGAGAGAAGGTCAAACTTATTAACTATCTCTTCCTTATTTCTAAATTGAATGGACCTGAAGATGAAAGACATAGATAACTAATATGAGAGCCTATGAAGCAACTCAAGACCAATGCTTCCTGGAAATTCACAAAGCCCAGGTCAGATATTTCAGGTGCTTCTGTAAACTCACATTTTATTTTTAACTTGTCAGCAATTTTAGTGGTATAAACTTTCTTCGCCCTGGCTTTCTTACAAGGAGGCTCGTTTGTGAACAGCTCATGCAATCAATATATTGCAAACCAAGAGGCTAAGGATTCCTGTCTGAAGTTTTGCATGTTCCGTGTTCCCAGAAATATTGATGAAACTGCACTCAGCTTTCTTTGGCTCATTAATTGGAGTTTCCTTGACATCACTGCTACCCAACCTGGGCTCAAATCATTTCCGTTGGTCTGCCTGCCTTTTCTGTGTTGCCCCAGTTAGAGAGGCAAGTTTTGAGGAGACTTTCGGAAACCAAGAGTTCGCAAATGTCTGATGTTTGTGATACACAGTAAGCATATGGATGGCAGGACAGTCAAGAGGATGAGGTGATAGCACTGTCGTTTTTACAATCCCTTCTGCTTTAAATGGGTTCGTTCACTTTTGGAGGATGGCCAGATCATGGACGTTTTTCTCATTAGAATGGAGAGTGTGAGAGAGGGCCGAGTCAGCACGCATTCACCCACTCGATGGGGAGACATGAATGGATACTTGCCTGAAAGTCACTCTGCTCAGATTCTACTGGTTTTACTAAGGTGGTCAGATCCTATCATATTGGAAAAGCAAACCCTTTCTTTTTTTTCCTGCATTATAATGCTCTGGTGGTGGGGAATTTAAGTACCAACCCTACCCTAACCCTCCTCCTACAGAGTTCTATTTGCCTTAAGCCCAGTGAACCTCATGCCTAGGTGAAAATGAGGGTGGGAGAACTGTTCCTTCCTGCCTGGAGCCTGAGGAAATCTACAATGTCTTTGTGGCCTCCACCACCTTTTAATTGCCTATTTCATTCCTCAGCTCTGCATCTCACAGCTGAAGAGCTGAAAGAAAAGAGAAGAAAAGAAAAGAGAAGAAAAGAAAAAAAAGGAAGTAAGAAAAAAGAAAAGAAAAAACACTAGACTCAGTAACATCATTTCTGTCTGTGAAAAATGCTTTTTCCCCTCAATCATGCAAAAGGAGATGCTGATGGAAAATACTCCTGGGACTGATTTTGTCCCCTTATAAGGAGGAGACCAGTCAGTGAGGCCGCTTGGTACTTTGAAATTATTCCCTATCCGTCCTTCAATGCGTACCGTTTCCAACTAACCTAAACTTGATGGAAAATCACAGTCTGAATGATTTTCCAAGTCAGAGATTATTAAAACTCAGTGTGGGCTCATAGAACATGAGCACTTCATACTGACAGGACAGGTGTTGGTGTCTACGCTTGAAAACAAAACCAAATGCAAAGATGCCATGGGGTTGCTCCAAATCACCACTTGTATTTGGGAAGCCCAATTAGAGGTTAAATCCAAGACATGGCGATGCCCTTCAACAGGCAGCCAGAAAAGAAACTCAATCGTGTCTTTGGACCAATAAGATGGGAAAGCTACAGCGTGGCTCAGTGGAAAGAGCCCGGGCTTGGGAGTCAGAGGTCTTGGGTTCAAATCCCGGATCTGCCACTTGTCAGCTGTGTGACTTTGGGCAAGTCACTTCACTTCTCTGTGCCTCAGTTCCCTCATCTAAAATAGGGATTAACTGTGAGCCTCACATGGGACAACTTGATTACCCTGTATCTACCCCAGCGCTTAGAACAGTGCTCTGCACATAGTAAGTGCTTAACAAATACCAACATTATTATTATTACATTCAGAATAGGGACTTTAGGAGGGAAGGAAACAGTCATGACAAGGCCAACAGGGAGAGAAAATAGCCACCTGTGTGAGTCCAAACCCAGAAATGAGCTCAGGATCATATTTCTTGCCTTATTGGTCCCCTTCTTAGGCATCACCCTGTCCTTGCCCCACTTACTACTACTAGTAATGGATTATACTAAATATTTACTATACCCCAAGTGCTGGAGATAGAATATAATCAGATCAGACAGTTCCTGACCCACCTTGGACTCCCAGTTTAAGAGGTTGGGAGAATAGGCATTTCATCTCCATTTTACAGATGAGAACTCTGTGGCATAGAGAAGTCAAATGACTTACCCAAAAGTCACACAGTAGGCTAACAGAGGGGTCAGAACTAGAACTCAGGTCCCCTGATTACCAGTCTTGTGCTCTCTCCACCAGGCTACGCTCACTCACTCCTTTTACAAGATCCTACAGGAAAAGGCATTCAGAGCCGACCCCACGCTTTGTCAATGAAAACTGGGCCTTTTGATTCCTTCTTTCTGGGATTTAGGATGAAGCTTGACCAACCCAATCCTGGGAGGATTGGGAGACCTCAGCATGAGAACATCTGCGGGTGGTGGGCCACCAGAAGCGAGGATAGCTGGCCTACTCAGCTAGCCAAGCATCTTCAAATCTGCTCCTTCATCCACCTAATCCCAGAAATCCTCAGGTCACCCAGGGGCTCTTTGCATCTCCACATAGACAGGGGCAAGGACCATTTAACCACCAATTAATATTTCTTGGATTACAAGTGGTACCTTATCAGCTCTCTCCAGGCACCATTTTCTAATGGTCACTGGAATTCCAGTTTGGCAGCTGATGTTGTGTAGAGGATGGGAAATCTTCAAAGGAAATACTTTCCCTCTCTCTCCTTCCTCTTCCAAGTTAGTGAGCGCTCAGGACCGGCAACTTGGAAACTTGGATTCTAATCCTAGTTTGAACACGTTTGCTGTGTAACCTTGAACAGTTCACTGAACTTCTCTGGGCCTCAGTTTCCTCATTTGTAAAACAGGGCCTAAATACCTGTTCTCCCTCTCCCTTAGACTGTGATTCCCAGGTGGGGTAGGGACTGAGGCCCAGAGAAATGAAGTGACTTGCCCAAGGTCACACAAAAGGCACGTGGCGGAGCCAGGATTTGACACTAATCTCACCTCCTTCAAGAGGCCTTCCCAGACTGAGCTCCTCTTCTCCCTCTACCACCCCCCCTTCACCTTTCCACAGCTAAACCCTCTTTTCCCCCTTTCCCTCTGCTCCTCCCCCTCTCCCTTCCCATCCCCTCAGCACTGTACTCGTCCGCTCAACTGTATATACTTCCATTACCCTATTTATTTTGTTAATGAAATGTACATCGCCTTGATTCTATTTAGTTGCCATTGTTTTTACAAGATGTTCTTCCCCTTGACTCTATTTATTGCCATTGTTCTTGTCTGTCCGTCTCCCCCGATTAGACTGTAAGCCCGTCAAATGGCAGGGACTGTCTCTATCTGTTGCCAACTTGTTCATTCCAAGCACTTAGTACAGTGCTCTGCACATAGTAAGCACTCAATAAATAAATACTATTGAATACACTAGGTCCTTTTGATTCCTGGGCCTGTGCTCTATCCACTAAGCCATGCTGCTCGGGCCCCAGGGTCTAAAATGAATCTGGGGTAGGGAAAGAGGAATTACAATGAGACTCATTATGTGTAAAGTGGAAGGAAATGGAAAATGGGACATCAATTATTAAGGCATTCTAGTGATTGTGGGCAAATGCTATGGGAGAGAGCTAGTGGCAGCTGCTTAAAGGTTTGGTAGGATTTTTTGCAGGGGGAGAGGTGAGAGTCTGGGTTTTAAGAATTTTTTTTTTCCTTTGGTTTCCTGAATTTAAATGTAAATGTCAGTTTCCAAGTGTTTTGGGTGGGTCAGTCCAATAACACTGGGGCCTTTAATTGAAACTTGCATAAGACTACAAGGTTTGGTCCTAGTTGTGCAGAAACATTCAGATAACCCATTTCAATTCTAGGCGGTATAGTGCTCCCTGGTGACTGTGCAGAAAGTCAATGCTGGAAAAGTTAAGTACTCTCATTACCCATTCCATGGATCTACGCGGAATGTAAAAGGCTTCTGCTCAGCTCAAAAGGAAGAGGAGAGTTGGTTAAGGAGAAGGCAGAAAAAAGGATGTAGGGAAAAACAACAATGGAGCTGAACTTAGCCCCCAAAGTAAAGCGCATCTTTTAGCTCAGTGATCATCCAATTTATGACCGTCATTATCTGTGAGGTAGAATTTCCTTTATCCAGTTGCATATCCTCGTAAGCCTTCCAGAATGTCAAGAGGGAGAGCTGAACTGCTGTAGTGATTAACAACCAACCAATCCCGGCCAATGAATCCTGTGGAGAGTCCCTCAGTGGGCTAGGTCAGTCAGCACAATGCTGAATCCCCTTGGACTTGGAAGGAGGGAGCAACTTTATTTGCCAAGCATTTTATAGTGAGATAATAATCATGGTATTTAAGCACCTATTATGTGTCAAACACTGTTCTAAGCCCTGGAGTAGATACCAACGTAAATCAGGTCAGACACAGTCCCTGTCCCACACAGGACTCACAGTCTGAGTAGGAGGGAGAACAGGTATTGAATCCCAATTTTTCAGTTGAGGAAACAGGCACAGAGAAGTGTCTTGCGCAAGGTCCGTGACAGACAAGCTGCAGAGCAAGGATTAGAACTCTGACTCCCAGCCCGGTGCTCTCTCTATTAGACCATGCTGCTTGTTTGTTGTTTCTGTGGCAATCTTGTGAAGTGATCAGCATTCCCTTAATTATTCTCCAGAAAAAAATAAAAAAATAACAAGGTCCCAGTTACAGAGGTAGAAATAAAAATGTGCCTAAACACCGTACAGGCTGAATGGAGAGCAGAAAGTGGACCTAAGGGACCCTGTGTTTGAATGACACTTTAGTTCGTCTGTCCTTATGAAGGGGGATTTCTTTCCAAACAATCCAGAGATCTAGCGGCACACCATCCAAAAATAACAGCAGGTTCAAAGAGATTTGGACAAATTCAAAAAAAAGTTCATAAAGGATTACTAGAAGGAAAGTTAAGGATGATTAGTAGTCCATCATTAACCATGAGGATGGATGCCCAGCAGAGAGCGACTATCAGAGAACTCCTTTATTAATCAGTGGTATTTCCTGAGCACTTACTGCATGCAGAGCACTGTACTAAGTGCTTGGGAGAATACAACAGTTGGTAGACACGTTCCCTACCCACAACAAGCTTACAGTCTCTCAGACACAGAAACCTGGGCTGCGTAATGGCCTTGCTAATGGTCTAAGGTAAAACTCAATTTTCGAAATACCTGGAATACCACAGGGATATCCCCATGACCACTCAAAAGGCAAGAATACTTCATTTCCAAAGTGTTGGCTATTTGTTTCACCTCTGCCCAGACACTCAACATGTGTGTTCCATAGCTGTACCCCCCCCAAAAAATCATCCTCAGTGTAAAGTCACTGGCATCTCCCTCATGGAGTCCAGTAAATACGAGTGAGGGGAATCCAATTCCTTCAGCTTAAATCCCAGACTGTCACATCTCCCAAGAGGAAAGATCCCTACCCAACACAGACAATTTTAGCCAAGATTACACCCTCCATGCCACCTGCCCCCCATGATACCTCAGAAAATCTGATTTTAACTCTCCATTCAGTATTCTGCTGAAAGAGTCTGGGCCTCTTTTTTTTTTTTTTTTTGAATCGAAGAACCACTTGTGAAAACACACCAGCGTTTCAGCCTACTGCCGAAACCCTCAAGAGAGCAGCCTATTTGAAATCCAGAAACATAGGCTATCCCATTTGTACCTTTTCTATTGACATTTCTGACCTCCCTGAAAGGTAGAAATTAAGTTTTGCAATAAAATGATTTTCCAGGCTCAGATTGGAAGGTGATACTTGTATTAGGAGACGGGGCACCTAAACGCCCTCCTCGCTCACTAGCATGACCTCCCCTGAAATCTCTAGGATCTCAATGAGATTTCATGCCAGCGTCTGGAGGCTGGGGCTGAGCCAGGCCACAATTTCAGTCAGTGATACAGTAGATGAAACTCCAACTTGACAGCACCATGATTAAATAACTCCAGTGTGTTTAGCTGCAGTTTTGAATAGAGAACAAAAAGTAAACAAAGGTTTTCAGCAATGTAATCTACTCCTGTAAAGATGGAGTGAACTGGCTACTACTTCAGCAATTATGTGTGAATTGAGGGAAGATAGGGAGGAGCCAGAAAATAGGTTGAGAGAGGTAGAGTTCTCCCATCTGGAATCGACAAACTCTCAGCTGGCCATGCCACAGGGTAGCTCTGAAACTCCTGGGATGCACTTTTTTACTTAAAGTTTTGTTAAGTACTTCCTTAAGCAAGTTATATGAGAAAGAACTGATCAATCACTAGAATATAC
The DNA here is from genome assembly GCF_004115215.2 of Ornithorhynchus anatinus. Taxonomy (NCBI): domain Eukaryota; kingdom Metazoa; phylum Chordata; class Mammalia; order Monotremata; family Ornithorhynchidae; genus Ornithorhynchus; species Ornithorhynchus anatinus. The sequence goes on from NC_041745.1 coordinate 34,447,632, forward strand.
TGAGCTCTTACTTTGGGGAGTCCACTGTACTAAGGGGTTGGGAGAGTGCAAGATATTTGCTAGGCACTATACCTACCCTCAAGGAGCTTAAAGTCTGAAAGGGGAAACAGAACTTAAAGGTAAGGGAAGCAACCGAGCATAAGATCAGTACTGCCTAGTGGAAAGACCATGGGCCAGGCAGAGGACCTGGGTTCTAATCCTAGCTCCACCACAAGCCTGCTGCATGACCTTGGGCAAGTCACAACTTTTCTGAGCCCTAGTTACCTCATCTGTATAATGGGTATTCAATACCTGTTCTCCTTCCTATTAAGACTTTGAGCGCTGTGTGGGCCAGGGACTCTCTCTGACCTGATCATGTTCAATCTTTCCCAGGGCTTGGAACAGTACTTGACATAAAGCACTGCCTAGTACATAGTAAGTGCTTAAATATTATTATTATTATAAATTCTGGGGAAGGGAGAGAATGCCCAAGTGCTTATGGGGTGAGAGGGATGACAATGCAGCCCTGGAAGGCTATCTGGAGGAGATATGATTGCAGTAGGGTCCTGGTAAGGTTCAGAACCAGTACTGAGTAAAGCCAAGCTGCAGAGAAAGGGATGAGGTGGCAACCATGATGTCCAGGACCTTTGTCAGTGGTGGTCTCAGCGTATGGGATGAAAATCCTGAGACCCATCCAAACTCCCATACCAACTTTATACTACAATTATATCAGTCATAGTTACTGAGTGCTTACTGTATGCAGAACAATGTACTAAACACTAGGGAGAGTAGACACATTCCCTCCCCACAGTGAGCTTACAGTCAAGAGTGGAGGACAGACGTTAATATAAATAAATTATAGTTACAAACGGAAATACTGTGGGGCTGATGGAGGGTGAATACAGGGTGGAAATACAAGTGCAAGGATGACCAGGAGGAGAGTGAGAGGAGAAAAGAGGACTAAGTTGGGCAAGACCTCTTGGAGGAGGTGTGCTTTTAATAAAATTTTGAAGGTGGAGAAAGTGATCGTTTGTCAGATAAGAAGCTGAAGGGCATTCCAGGCCAGAGGCATGACATGAACAAGGAGTCAACGGTGAAATAGACAAGATTGAGGTACAATGAGTAGCTTGCCAACAGAGGAGGGAAGTGTTCAAGCTGGGTGGTAGTAGGAAGTCAGGGAGGTAAGGTAGGAGGAGGCAAGGTTATTGAATATTTTAAAGCTTAAGGAGGGAATTTCTGTTTGATCAGGAGGTGGACTGGCAACCACTGGAGGTCCTTGAGGACTGGGGAAACATGGACTGAATGATTCTGTAGAAAAATTACCTGAGCAGCAGAGTGAACTATGGATTAAAGTTGGGAGAGACAAGAGACAGGGCTGGCTTAGCCCACTGACCTACACTTAATAAATTACTATTATGTACACTGATGGCCATGAGGGAAGAGGAAGGATGGTTTATAACAGTGTTCTAAGACGTAAGGTTTTGGTTGAATGGAATGGTCTAACACAGACGGTTTGATTTTACCCTGGCAGCCCAAGAAGCTAGTGGTCCTCTGTATCTTAGAGAAAGGTAGTAGTTACAGCATTTTGAGTAGGGAGGCAGCAAGGCCTAGTGGATAGAGCACGGGCCTGGAAATCAGAAGGAGCCAGGTTCCAACCCCAACTCCATCACTTGTGTGCTGTGTGATCTTGGGCAAGTAGCTTCACTTCTCTGCTATCTTCACTTCTCTGCTATCTGTAAAAGGGAGATTAAGATTGAGTCCCATGAGGGACAGGGGCTGTGCCCAACCTAATTTGCTTGCAACCACCCCATCGCTTAGAACAGTGCCTGGCACATAGTAAGCTCTTAACACAATTATTATTATTAAGGACTTAGTACAATAGAATCAGAAAACACATGCTCTGACCATGTTAACAAAGTGTTTTAAACTCTCTCCAACATGCCTCAGGAGCACTGTATTTTTTTTTGAAGCACCTTTGCACTGAAGATGTAGATAAAGTGGATGAGAAACAGAGGAGAGAGACAGAAACTATTAGCAGCATAGCATCATCAACAAATTGGACCTATGCTATCGAAATACTCAGAAGACAAATGCCAAAGGAAAAGAACTATGGTCTAGAGAGTCTGTTAAGAGGATGCTTAAGAAAGGAGATGTATCGAAGAGCAGATCATTCATTTTAGGGGGCACAGGAGAACAGTGGCCCAGGGGAGAAGTGACATTGGGGATGTTATACTCTCAGCTGCCCATGAAGCACATAGGGCATCTCAATACACTGCTGGGCCCTGCTAAATGTGCCCCTATCTCGACCCCCAAGTGATGACCTTGACCCAGCCTAGCCCAGCTCATCCCAATTGCATCCACTCCCTCCTGATTCTGTCCCCAGGCAAACAACACTGCTAAAAGAAACTTCTGTTACCTTGCCCCCCAAGATGCTTCCTGGAGAATGTACTAGTAATGGATCCACAGGCACAGTAAATTAAGCAGATTCCCAAGGAGGGAAAATTCCATCCTTAATTCTACATCCCAGAACACAAACACAGAGGCTATGGTAAGCCTCGCTACACTAGCGGAAGGGGAATTTCTGTTTCAGTTGGGATAGCTTTAACCCTAAACGTATCCTTTTCAAGACAGATTGGGTACCCCTTCATTTATTACTTTTCTAAGTTGTATATCTCTACCCACTATGGCATTTATTATTAAGTGTTTACTATGTGTTAAGGGCTAGGATAAAGATATGTTTCCTTTGACCAGTCGAGTCTTAGTCTGAAGTTTCAGACTATAAACTTCTCAAATGATAGCTGCAACGAGTTACACCCTAACCACATTTTCATGTTTCCTGTGGCCTGTCATTCCTTGAATCACAAAGGTTAGTGATAAAATAATACTTCCTTGTAAAAGATCCAATTAGTTGGAACAAGCTGAATGGAGTCGTCATTGATTGTTCAGAGGCTTGAAAATTGACTTGGTAAATCTCCACATGTAACGCTGTGATTTTACACAAATTATTTTAGTTTTTCACCTTAATCCGGCAAGTAGTCCAGCAAAGTTTTGCAAGGTGTTTTTTATTCTCCTTATTACATTATTAAAAATCAGATCCACAAATCCCAAAGTGAACCAACTTTGGGGAAGCAGAATGGCCTTGTGGAATGAGCACAGGACCGGATGTCCGGAGGCTGCTGGCCTGCTGTGTCATCTTGGACCAAATAACTTAAATTCTTTGTGCCTCAGACCCCTCATCTGTAAAATGCAGATGCTATACCTATTCTCCCTTCTTCTGAGACCATGCACCCCATTTAGTGTCAATAATGGTATTTATTAAGTGTGCCAGGAACTGTAGTAAGCACTGGGTTAATCCAGTCAGAGTCCCGGTCCCATACTGGACTCGAAGTCTAAGCAGGGTAGAAACAGGAATAAAATCCTCTGCTTCCGAGCTTACTGTATTGCGTTTACACAGTGTCTGTCCATCAGTTGGTGGTATTTATTGAGCACTTACTATGCAGAGAGCACTGTACTGTGCTTGGGAACATACAACACAATTGGAAGATGTGATCCCTGACAGAAAGGGATCAGACTCTAAACGGGGAGACAGACACTGAAGTGGATTAGGGATAAGGGAATTAATAGATTATAAGAATATTTACATCAGTACTGTGGAGCAGGGGGTGAATAACAAAGTATATAAAGGGCACATAGCCACAGTCATAGGTCAAGGGGGAAGGCCAAAAGGGGAAATAAAGGGCTTAAGCTGGGAGGGCTTAGCACATAGTAAGAGCTTAAGTGACAGGAACATTTTCGTTTAAAAGATTGCATTATTTAAAGCCCTGCACCCAGTCAGAAAATTGGCAGCTTGGAAGTCTTGTTTCTGACTTCTCTGACTTTCATTGCTTCCTCACGCAGTGCTCCCACTGCCCCGCTCCCAGCTCGTGGCTGGCTAATGAGCGTGCTCTATCTGCCAGGAGAAAAAGTGCAGTGGTCGGGAAGTACAGGAAGGAATCTTAGGTGATGTCTGCATGTTTCCAAATGTCAATCTGAAACTTCATGGATTTTCTTTGTTTGGTTAGTGTCTTTCTACAGATGGATTGCAGGGAATGTAAAGAAGAGTGCCAGTGAGAGGCATTCATTTCTGAACTCACTGTTTTTACCAGCTTGGAAGCAGGAGCGGATTTGAAAGTGCACTGGTGCTTAAACAGGACTGAAGACTACTCTTATTTGTATTCCCCTGCCGTGCGCACACACAAGAAGACATACAGATGATTAAGAACCCCTTTTCAGAATCAGCAAAGCATATGAATTGTCAGTTACCCGGAAGATGGAGTTTATATAGACCAGCCTGGATCCAGCAGGCCCTTCACACAACCAAGGTCTTTGGCATCTTAGGTTCAATATTGCCACTGAACTCTTCAACCTAAGCAGAATGTCATACTATGTTGCAAGGACAAACGAAGATAGACAGCCAAATCAAGTAAGTGGGCATGCAGGCTGAACTGAAGGAAATATTGAAGTTTCTGACTTCTTCAGGGGTTGTGAACTCTGGATTTTCCACAGGCGACATGTATGACTTCTAAAGCAGTTTCAACAAAACCACCTGCCATACACAACATTTCATGGCCCGTCAAAGTCACCAGTGGGTTCTACATCACTCCAAAAACTGCTACCGTAGACAATGGAGAAAACAAACCAGTGCTTAAGGCTGGGTACCAAATGCAAAACCTACCCAAGGGGCAATCTCTTGAGTTTAGTAGTTACATCTCCCTACATTAATAAAAATGTCACTAGGGGGACCAATTTTTTTTTAGGACATTTGTGTAGCACTTTATGTCTTTCAAGCACTGTATTAAGTGTTGGGGTGGATACACAGTCCGCCACGTACCTCCCAGTCAACTCCCATTTTATAGTTGAGGTAGACATAGAGGAAGTGAAGTGATTTGCCCAAGGTTACACAGCACACAAGTAAAGGAGTCAGGATTAGAACACAGGTCCTTTATGACTCCAGGCCCTTGCTCTATCCACTAGGCCACTCTGCTTCTCACGGTAATGTGAACGTACATGCTGTTTAAATGGAAATCTGGGTATTTAGCTCAACAATCCAGCATGAGAGTGGGAGAGAGCAATTGAAGGTATTACTGAGCACTTAATGTGCACTGCATTGTACTGAGTGCTGGGGACAGTTTATTAAAACAAAGTAGGTAGACATGGTCCATGCCCACAAGGAATTTACATTCCAAAGAAACGATGCAACACAAGGCTCAGAGGTTGAGTTCTTGGATAAATAATAGAGCACAGACATAATGAACTTGCTGAACTACTCATAATTTTTATATGAAAGCAAAGGTGATACCAGGCAATGTTATTTAAAAAGAAGATGGCAATAATTTTCTGAAGACAGAACGAGTTTACGTGATACCACTCAGGAAAATATAGGCCTCTCATGAAGACATAAATATTCTTGTACCCTAAGACTGTAAATTCACTGGGGCAGGGAACATGTCTACCAACTCTGTCATTCTTATACTGTTCTCTCCCTAACACTTAGTACAGTGCTCTACACACAGTCAGCACTCAGTAAATACAAATGATTACCTTGAGGGCAAAGTCTGTTTCACTTCTGTTGAACAATAATAATAATAACAAGTGTGGTAATCGTTAAACCAATTACCATGTGCTAATATGGTATTAAGACTTGGGTAGTTAAAAGATTATCAGGTCCCACATGGGGCTCACACTCTAGGAGGCAAAACGGGTACTGAATCCTTATTTTGCAGATAAGGGAACTGAGGAGAAGTTGAGTGACTTGTCCAAAGTCACACAGCAGGTATGTGTCAGATTCGGGATTAGAACACAGGTCCTCTAATCCCCCGGCCTGTGTGCTCTTTCCACTAGGCACACTGTTTCTGAAGGTTAATGTTCCCAAGTGACTAGTTCACTACACCCAGTAAGTGCAGAGTCAGTGTTATAAGAGCTTGACTTTGGGATTTTGGGAGTCATTGGAAAACTGAATCCATAAGCCCAGCACAAAAAGGACTGTTGAAACATTATACTTCCGTGATTTATGCCCCCAGCCAGGATACTATCTAAATGCAGCTGGCACTCAATTAATTTTGTTGACATGAATTAGTGAACAAATACACGACTAAGATATTATTGAAAAGATCACCAGGCAAGGGATGCATGTGGTGGTACTCTCAGCAAGCCAGACAAGGAAGAGCGGGAGCCTGCAGATCTACAGATGATATCACCAGAACGAAACAAGCAAGGCTCCAGAGCTAACCTTATTTCTTTCTGAATCTTAGATCTTCCTTTCTGGATCAACACAGCCTACTATCAAAATGACAAGTTCTAGGGAAGATGATAAAGCCAGGTGAACCTTCATACCCAATGGAGGTAGAGTCCCATTTATCAGAGTTTAATTGAAAACATCGCTCTTCCAGTGCCAACCCTCCCCATCTCCTCGACCCCTACTCAGAGATACCAAAACTGGGCTGAACCCTCATCACTTCAGCCCTCTGGGCACTGATCTCCCTCTGTACTTCCCACTGGAATATACAAAGCATTCCCCTATCTTTTATATGGAAGGGAGTGAGCGTTACAAAAAGCGTCATCTTCAGACAGTTTTAAACTGTCACACATTACAAATTTCAATTGCACTACATCATGCATTTGATAAAGTTGGAGGCCCTGTAGCTATTTCAGGCTTCCCTTTTTATTGCGTTCAAATGATAGAAGAAAAATGCTCATTCATTCCATGAGATTTATTGAGCACTTTACTGTGTGCAGAACACTGTACTAAGCCCTTGGGAAAGTACAATATAGCAATAACCTGAGATTCCTTTCTATGTCCTCAAGCAGGAGAATGATCCCGAACTTTTGGTTGATGACATTATGACTTTTGGAGTTTATAATACTAGCAATAGGTTCCACTGCCCTTCCTGGGTTATGCCTGTTCCCTAATAACGTACCAAATCTAAGCAAAAGTAATCAAATTTCCCTCTACTTGGGCTGGAGGTTGAGATTCAATAAAAAGTTGAAACCTGCAGGGAACTAGATGACCAGTTTACTGTGCGGGAGTCTAATTTTTTGATTTCTGCTGCAGGTAGGCAAACAAAATATTTAAATTAACTCTACCCACAAAATGCCTGGGGTTGAATAGCCCTGCAGAAACATGAAGCACCCCAAATGAAGTGTTTCACATGTTAGTTTCATCTCACTTCCTTGCTCATTTCCCCAAACTGCCTGCAGAAGGGAAAGATAATCAGCATCTCCACAGCTGTGGACAATTCATAAGGAGACAGTTAGCTCCTCTTAAGCAACGTCAATTCATTTTCAGATTTCTGCAGAATACACGGAGCTGACCTAAATCTCATCATTATGGCTGCTTGTTCTCTCTCTAGTTGTACGTTCCTCTCATTACCATATGGTTTTGCTTCTGATTTCTCATTCCCAGACTGATGCGTGGAGGTTGGATGGGGACAGACACGCATGCATTTATTCAACACTCGCCTCACCTCAGTCACCTACAATCTAAGATGCCACAGTGGAGATGCCATCAATTATAGAAGGGAGGAGGAGCCGGAGTCCGGCTTCTTACAATCGACTGCCAAGGTACGCTTCGCAGTTTAAAGTCGTCCTCCTTTTAATCCTGAGGATTAGGTGTGCATTTAGTTGGAGAGAACAGAGGTATGTGTGCATCCTGACAGTGATGGAAAGCCACCTGAAACCAGCGACAAGTCAGGAAGCTGGTTAGTGGCTGATAGCCTCAATAAAACCCATCTAATGCAATTTGGCAAGTGTGATTTCATGCTTTACATGACAGACCACCGCCCCCCACCCTCCCATCAGCCTGACAGAAATCTGCATCAATTTATCAGGCTAAAACCGTTTTTCCAAGTTTCCCGCTAGTTGTTACCTCATATCCTCTAGCACCTGGGTTGTGAGTCAGGTATTAAATGAAGAAGAAACATGTTCTCTTCTCCGATCTAAAAGAAATACACTCCCTTAAACACATTGGCCTTTTGAAAAGAGTATGGTCCTGGGAGTGACCCTGGCTCTGCCGTGTGACCTTGGGCAAGTCACTTCAATTCTCTGTGCCAGTTACCTCATCTGTAAAATGGGAATGATATCTGATCTCCCTCCCAAATAAAAGACTGTGAGCCCCATCTGGCACAGGTACTGTGCCTAGCCTGACTTTCTTGTATCTACCTCCAAAGCCTTGGCACACAGTAAGTCCTTAAATACTATTAATAATAAAAAAACTACACACACTATACAATCAGTTATCCTGACACCCTGAGAGTAATCCTGAGTTGGGTCAGAATCCTTTTCATCTCTCCTCTGCTATTCAGATACCCTGACCTCAGGTGATGGCTGGCCATGGCTTGGACCAGTGGGTGGATAGTGCCCGGCACTGAGTCACTGAAAGCGAGCAGGACGACCCAGGATAACTCCATTGTGGAACAGTTCTCATGGGTCTGTACAGGACTCAGTGTTAATTCCAGTCAGACACTGATATTTATTGAGCACTTACTGTGTGCAAAGCACTGTACTAATAATAATTATGTTGGCATTTGTTAAGCACTTTCTATGTGCAGAGCACTGTTCTAAGCACTGGGGGAGATACAGGGTAATCAGGTTGTCCTATTGAGGCTCTCAGTCTTAATCCCCATTTTACAGATGAGATCACTGAGGCACAGAGAAGTGAAGTGACTTGCCCACAGTCACACAGCTCACAAGTGGCAGATATGGGATTTGAACCCACAACCTCTGACTCCCAAGCCTGGGCTCTTTCCACTGAGCCATGCTGCTTCTTTAAGTGCTTGGGAGAGCATACTACAATAGAGTTGGTAGACATGACCTTCAAGAAGCTAATCTAGTCTGGGAGACAGATATGAAAGTAAATTATAGATTGGGGAAGCAATTTATAGGCCCAGGCACTAATGCTCCGCCAACTCTCCAGACAAACCGTATGGCCTAGCTTAACCCAGTTTTCTTCAGGTAAAAAATACCACCAAAACAATGCCGTTACCTACAAGCGTCAGTTTAAAAGATCTTCCCTATCTACAGCTGCTCCTCTCTCCCAGAAACTTGATCGATTCCTCCACTCACCTTTCTCCAAAAGACAATCCCCTTTTAAGGCTCTCTGAAGATCCCAAGCCATAGAGAGGAGGCCATATGCATAGATGTTAGCTTACAATCCTTGGATCCAAGTGTTTTCACCAGAGGCCTTCCAATCAACCTTATATCCTCCAAGTGAGCTGGGCTCATGGAAGTTCATTTCTGGGTGTCCAAGAATTCAGCTTACCTCCACTCTGCCTCACTGTTAATGGTTCACTGTTAACCACTGTAACCACTGTTAATGGTTGGCTGAGAAGGGCCAGGGAAAGAAGGGAGACAAGGGGAGAACAGGAAGGAAGACATGTCCATCTGATCATTTTTTCTGCCTGAAGCAGAGAAAGCCCATACTAGTTACCTTCCATCAAGTCTTATTATGTGTCAACTGCTGCTTTAAGTGCTAAGGAAGACATATGATGAACAGGTTGGACAGAGTCCCTGTCCTACGTGAGGCTCACATTCTAAAGAACAGAGAACTGGTATTGAATCCCCACTTTGCAGTTGAGGAAAGAGGCACAGAGAAGTTCAATGATTTGCCAAAGATCCCACAGCAGACAAGTGGCAGAGCTATGTGTCCCATGTTCTCTGACTCCCCAGGCCCATACTCTTTCCACTAGACCATGCTGCTTCTCATCTGTAAAATGTGGATCAAAGATCTAGTTCTCCCTTCTAGACTGTGAACCCATGTGGGATAGGGACTCTGTTCCATCTCCTTATAATGTATCTACACCAGTGGGTGACATATAGTAAGAAATTAAATACAATTATAATTATTGAAGATTACAATGGACAGTGAGATCTTATCCAAGTGTGGGGACCTGCCTGAAAAGACAAAAGTCAAAGTCTACCTTTTCTACCATGGATAACAAAAGTCACCATTGCCACACTGGGCTCCTTTAATAATAATAATGTTGGTATTTGTTAAGCGCTTACTATGTGCCGAGCACTGTTCTATGCACTGGGGGAAGATAGAGGGTAATCAGGTTCTCCCACTTGGGCCTCACAGTCTCCATTTTACACATGAGGTAACCGAGGCACCGAGAAGTGACTTGCCCAAAGTCACACAGCTGACAGGTGACGGAGCCGGGATTAGAACCCTCGACCTCTGACTCCTAAGCCCATGCTCTTTCCACTGAGCCACGCTGCTTCTCTAGAGTCTGCCTCCGTGATCGAATCATTCTGGGGAGAGCAGCTAACCCCATCTTTTCCTGCCCACTAGGCTGGTCCATCTGCTTGCATTGTCCCTTAAATCTCTCTCTCTCTCTCATTGTTTGAGATTGGTAGTTAGCCTGTCTTTAAATCACTGATTCTGCCCTCGCAGTTATAAATAACTGCTGAATTTGAGTCACTCTTTTCTGTTTCGGGGGAAAGCTGTAGGAGGGTCCTCTCCAAAGAATTTTGGGCTAGAATTATCATTTGATCCCGATCACTAATATCCCATCATGCTTCTTTGTATTTTAGCATGCCTTAGCTAAATATACACCCAACGGAGCAAAAAATATAACCACTTAGTGCCTGATTTGAAATATTTGGACACTTATAATTTGAATCCCATTGTTACTTCAAGTTGACTTCCCCATTGCGTGAAGATTGCTTTTTACATTCCTATTTACATATTATTTGCATACCAGTAAATACCACTGATTGATTGATTACATCCCCTTATTTGTTAGACTTTTCCTTTGCAGTGTCCCTTCTATTTTAGCAGGCCACCCTGAAATACCTGGAAGCAAGCTGCACAATTAACTTCTTTTCCATGGCAGGGAGATACAACTCTAACACAAACATGGACATGTCTCAGAGAGCTACATAAGCAAATATTTTTATGTCTTTCACCCCCATCTCAAGAATAAGCTTTTATTTCTCTAATGCTTCAGAGTATTGTACCTACTGCATGCTCTGTTGGTACTATAGGGATTTATTTATGTCTCCCCCTATAAACGGTAAGCTCACCGAAGGCAGGAGACCCGTCTAACAACTCTGTTATATTGTACTCTCCCAAGCTCTGCATTCAGTAAGAGCTCAATAAATACAACTGAATGATTGGAAAAGCCAGTTGTTCCCTCCTTAATATTTGCATGGCTGCCAAGCAGGGCAGTCATCACACAGTTCCTCCAGTCATTCTGTTGGAGGCAGAACACTAGACTGGATGGATCATTCACATGACCCAGGAGTGGCATGGCTGAGTGATGGTCAGGCTATTTGCTCAACTGGACTACTTAGGAAACCAAGGAAAGTAGACAGGTTAATCTAAATATTTTTACCCACTCAGATTAGGAACCCTAATCCTTCCTGGTGAAATAGTCTCATGTGCCATCCAATGGCATTAACTCCCTCATAACTGATGCAAATCAATGGTATTTATTGAGCAATGACTGAATACTGAGCACTGAATTAAGAAACGAGTACAGAGTTAGAAGACAAGTTCCCTGCCTATAAAGAGCTGTACATTTATCTTCCCCATCATCAATCTTTCAAAAATTAAATCTGAAATTGCCATTCAAGTAAAAACCTGCCGAGATTTCAGTCCTCATTCACGCCTTCCCATATATAAGGATCCAGTTAGAGACCTTAATACTTGGGCCGTGATTTAGGATCACTCACAGTATTGTAGGAATAGATAAGAAGGTAATTCACATGGAAAGTCAAGTTTTTCTCAATTAGTTTTAATCTGGAAAGAACATCGAGTGACTCGAAAATAAGATGAATTCTGCTCTCTGCCGCAGTAACTATCATTCCTGCAAGTTCAGAATGTGGATGCCAGGAGAAGAAGATTTTGGATGCTGAATCTGACTTTGCATACATTTTGCTCATAAAATCTGCTCCTTTGCTCCTGCCCACCCCTCTCCTCCCTCCACTGAACATAACCTGTTTAGAGACCACCCCTTTTGCAAGTCTCCGCCGGGATTTGTAATAATCAAAAATGTTTCATATTGCATATTAATCAGAGAAAGTTATTAGACCATTGAAGGACTATATCCTTCTATACGTTCCTGTTCTAGGGTGTCATTTCCTTTTTTTAGTATTAGAATTACCACTGTATTTGTTAAGTGCTCACTATGTGCCAAGCACTTAGAAATGTTGGGGATAGCTAGAGGTTAATCAGGTCGGACACAGTTTTTGTCCCACAGGGGGCTCACAGTTTAAGTAGGGGGTAGAATAGACATTGAATCTCCATTTCACAGATGAGGAAACAGACACAGAGAAGATAAGTGAGTTGCCCAAGGTCGCACAGCAGACCAGTGGCAGAGCAAGGTTAGAATCCAGGTCCTCGGACTCCCAGGCCTATGCTGCTCTTTCCACTAGGACATGCTGCTCCTCCATTTTCATTAGACGATCCCTCTACATTTCTTCCTAAATAGGGGTGGAGGGAAGAGATGAGAGGAGCAAAACTGTGGAACTGTGATCTTCTGGACAACACAATTTCTCCTCTACTCATGTCGCCTTGAGATTTTAGCCTAAACCCCATCCCTTACACAGACCATTTGGAGATACTGCAGAAATAGTTAAAAAGCATATTTCTGATTCCAGCCCAAGATAAACAATTAACAGACACCCACTCCCATGCCAATATGATGGTTGAACCGTACGTAAGCATGAGGTACTCCTTCCCTGTGGTAAATTAGACTCTTTCTGCATGAATGCATTAAATCGCCATCGTTAATAATCATCCAAGCATGGAACTGACAGGAAAAGATTTGCAGGTTATGACTATCACACCAACCTCATTTGTTCATTGATTTATTAAAATTTCATGACGAGGACAATAAAAATTTGAGCGAGGCCAGAATTCATGGAGTTTAACCCTTACTCTCCTAGAGATTCTTAGCAAAATGAAATGACTTCATATTTTCCCCAAGGTTTTTTCCTCCTCCTCCCAGGAAATGAGCAGGAGAGAGATTAACAGAACCAGACAACAGGACATTTAGAAACTGTTTTAAAAAAATATAATCCCTAAGGGGACCCGGGAGCTGAAAGAAGTGTTAAGCTTTTCGACTTAATGTCATTCACTGTTCCAATCCTGCCCGAAGCCGTTACTGGCTTAAAGTCAGGGTCTGACATCAAATAAATTTGGTCCTAGTGACTGTCTGGTCTCCGGGACTCAGGTCACTTGGAAAAATCCCATCTCAGCAGAGACGCTGGTTGGTGATCTGGTCTTTGAGAGCAAAAATGAGGAAGAATTGCTAATCATTCCTTTGTTTCTCCATCCAGCCACCTCTAGCACTTAGGCATTTATTCATACCCATCCCCAGCACTTGTGTTTATATTTTTCAACAATTCTACAGTCACTTATTCAGGTAACTATGTGTTTACTCATCTTCCTCCATTAGAGTCCAAACACCTTGTGGGCGGGTGGGAAACGTGCCTTGTGTGCCAGAAGTAATCAGTTGTATTTATTGAGCACTTATTGTGCGCAGATCACTGTACTGTTTGGGAGAGTACAATATAACAGAGTTGGTAGACATGTTGCATGCCCACAAACTTTACCACTCAGCACAGTGGATCACACTGAGTGGGCCCTCATTTAATATCATTATAACTACAATAACAGCATTGTCTTTTTTGATCCCCACTCTGAGCCCCGCCTTGAAGTTTTACCAGTCTGATCACGCCACTAGCCCTCTAGCTACTTAAGGTCCCAGGCCCAAGTTGGATCCTGTGACTTCGAGTCCACAAAATTCTCAGAGCAAATACAGTACCGTGAAAGGAGCTGTAGTATCCCACTGAGCTGGATTTTTTTTGTTGCTGTTTTAACTAAATATTAAAGATAAACTCTTGGGTCAGAGAATCTAAAGCCTTTTCCTCTTGCCCTGAATAAAATGCCTACAACCAAACAGGCATGAGTTTTGTCTCTCTAGAGGCACATGGAAGTGTTTTCACAAAGCCAGATTCTGCAATTCCTCATTGACTTGGAAATTGCCTGATGTTGGGTCACATTTCACAATGTAGTGTGTCACTGATTCATGATGGAATGCCCTCTATTATTCATCTTCATGAAGAGTGATGGATTCAGCTCCAGTATCAACCAGATGTGGCTTAGCAGACATGGAGGACCTAAGTAGGGGGCGGTCTCACAGAGTTGTAGAGGGTGGAGGGTGAGGAGAGAGATAATAGACTGGATGGTAATGGGTGAGGCAGATCCAGTAGAGTAGGAGTCACCTCTGTGGGTTCAGAGTATGGGCCAGGCTGGAGCCTGACAGATCTACAAAGACTGCCAATTTTCTGGGGGGCAAAGAAGAAAAAAGGGGAGAAAACTGAGGGAGAAGCAGTGTGGAGAAGCAGTGTGACCTGAGTTCTAATCCCAACTTTGCCAAATGTTTACTGTGTGGCATTGGGCAAGTCACTTTGCTTCTCTGAGCCTCAGTTACCTCATCTGATAAATGGGGTTAAGACTGTGAGCCCCACGTGGGACACAGACTTTGACCAACCTGATTAGCTCATATCTACGGCAGTGCTTAGTACAGGGTCTGGCAAATAGTAAATGCTTAAAGACCATTAAAAAAAAAAGTCAGAAACAGGAAAAGAGATAAAAGGAGCCAAATCCCCACCCTGACGGGGCAGAGGGAGTGAGTAGTCAATTGGTCAGCCAAATCATATTCATTGAGCACTTACTGTCGTCAGAGCACTTGGAGTACAGTATGACAACAGACATGGCAGACCAAAATATACCTGCAAGAGGATATATGCATCCACCTACCACTCAAATCCAAATGGATGCATAGAAATATTAACAAAACCAAATCTATATGCCAGACACTATCTTATATAAACACATGCACACACACAGACATATGGACAAAAAAGTGTATTCAGCCAGACTCTCACAGACACACACACACAATGCTATGACCATTGCCATTATTGGGCCAGTAGACTGTAAACTTGCCAAGTAACTACTGCATTGTACTCTCCCAAGCAGTTAGAACAGTGCTCTTGCACACAGGAAGTGTTCAATACCCTTGAGAACAAGAGTCATCTAGTCCAGTCCTTTGTCCTACAGTGACACCAAGATGCTTAAAGGATTTATGTGCCAGTTGCCCTCCTGACCCCCATGGACAAAGTTAAAAAAGAACTAGGGGGGTGGTCCCAGTTTTTACTGGGTCTCGGCCAGTTTTCATTACAGAACCCTATTCTCACCAGAGTTGGAAGCCTCCACTGGAGAGATGCATAATGGAATTTATTAAGTGCTTACTATGGGCAAAGCCCTGGGGGAAAAACAAGATTGGATCAGTCTCCTTCCCACATGGGGATCACAATCTAAGAGGGAGGGAGATCCAATACCTGACGTTCATTTTACCAATGAAAGGAATGGGGGCAAATCACTTACCCTCTCTGTCCAAGATCACACAACAGTCCAGCTGAAGAGCTGGTAATTGATTAAAGGGCCGCTTGTTTCAGAACTATGCTGTTGCCACTAGACCATACAACATTCCCCAAGCATTAACTCTTTTGGCCCACAATGGAGACTAGACTGCCACCTGAAGAATCGTGGCACTGTCCACCTGAGCCAGAAAGAAGCGAGGTGGCCCAGTGGGAAGAGGATGGGCCAGGAAGTCAGGGATCTTGGGTTCAAGTCCCAGCTCTACCACTTGCCTGCTGTATGACTTAGGACAAGTCACAACTTCTCTGGCCCTCAGTTTCCTCACCTGCGGAATGGGGATTCAATACCTCTTCTCCCTCCTACTTAGACTTTGAGATCTGTATGAAACAGACTGTAACCAACCAGTTTATTTATAGCCACCTTAGTTCTTAGACCAGTGCTTGGCACATGGTAAGCACTTAAATACCACAATTATTACTATTAGATTTAAATTTTTGTAAGACTAGAAACCAAAACATCTTCCAACTGTTGTATTCTACTCTCCCAAGTGCTTAGTACAGTGCTCTGCACAAAGTATGTGCTCAATAAACGTGACTGATTATAAAAAGATAGCATTTCCCCTCCACAGAAACCAAGCTTCAATTTAATCACTTGTTGATTTTCAGATTAAGGGTAAGAGAGCCAGGCCTGGGTTCATTAGTAAATTCTGCTTCTGAAAAAAATTCAGAAAAAATTCTCCGCATCCTCAGAGCTGCTGAGAACAGAGAAATGTCGGCACTTCCCTTGCAGATGAGACCCAATTTTCTAATTCTGTTCCCAGAAATCTAGTAGGTGGAGCAGCATTTTGTGATTTACAGTCAATTGCAGAAACTACTCTTGCCCCAGAAAAGAAATGCAAGAATCTTTATCTCTGTTTCTCAGAACAGCATAATTTAGGAAGCAGATCTCCCTCCTCTCAGAGGAGTTCAACCTAGGAACAGTAATCAGAAAAGGTTTGGATAAGTGTTACATAAGGGATTATCAGAGGCGTGTTGGATGGCTCACCTTAACCCTAAGGATGAATGTCAAGGAAAGCAACCACCTCAGAGAGCTTCTCTAAGCACTCTGGGGTTAATGGCCAATAAATACACAGTAGCGGACTGGACAGAGCATTGGTCTTCCTCGGTACTAACAGGGTGCCTGGTCTTGATTTGTGGAAATTAAATGTTAATAATCAATAAAAATGCTTAAAGGAAAGAATTAGAACAAGTGCAGACCTTACTCCTTAAATGATTAAGTAACTGCACCTTTTTTTCACCCCACTCCACCCTACTGCACTTTTGCACGACATCCATAATTTCTTAATTTATACATATTACTGTCTGTCTCCCCCGTAGACTATAAGCTCGATACCGGCAGGGAACATGTCTACCAACTGCTATACTGTACTCACCCAGGTGTTTAGTACAGTGCTCTGCACACAGTAAGCACTCATTAAATACAGTCGATCGATTACACTCATTACAATATGGAATGTGTTAACACTTGAAGGTCTGTCTAAAGGCTTTCTCCTGTCTTCACTGGATATTCACCCTACCCTCTGCCCCCTAGCCCTTATTTACCTAGCTTTACACTGCTATTTCCCCTACCTGCAATCAGTGTCTTTTACTGAGCACTCACTGTGTTCCAAGAACTGTACAAAGCACTTGGGAGAGTACAACAGAGTTAATAGTCACGTTCCCTGCCCACAAGGAGTTTATTCAATCACCTTGTCTCCTCCTACCTCACCACTCTAGTACAACCCAGCCCGCACACTTCATTCCTCTAATGCTAAATGTACCTGAGTCTTGTCTCTCTCACTGCTGACCTCTAGCATATGCCCCGTCTCTGGCCTGGATAGACCACCCTCCTCATATCCAACAGACGATTACTCTCCCCCCCAATTCGAAGGCACATCTCCCCCAAGGCTTAGTCAGAGAAACTCTCTTTTCTTTTTCTATAACTTTCTTCTGTGTCGCCCTGCCTTGCTCCCTTTTCTCAATCCACTCCTCCCAGCCCTACAGCAATTACGTACATGCTTGTAATTTATATTATTGTCCGTCTCCCCCACTAGACCGTAAGCTGATTGTGGGCAGGGAATGGGTGCTATATTCTTGCATTTCACTCTCCCAAGCACCTAGTACAGTGTTCTGCAGACAGTAAACGTTTAATAAGAATGACTAATTTCTGAATCCCTATCTAGACTTCTAAATTCCTTATGGGAAAGAGTTGTCAATTAACTCCATTGTGTGGTTCTCTCCCAAAAGCCTAGTAGACTACTCTGCACACAATAAGCACTGCAAGACCATTAACTGATAATAGAGCATTCTCTGTCCACAGCACACTTGGTTTATGTTCCCTGATTTATTTCTGAGTTTATAAAATGCCACTTATTTTTAGGATTAATTTATGGCTAAAGAACCCAGAAGAGATTATTAATTTTGATAAAAGTTTATATGGGGTCCATACTGGGCTAGACCTGGTGTATGGTACATAAGAAATGTATGCTCTCTGCTATGGACAGGGTTTTATTCAGAACAACAAAAGATTTTGAGGTACATGAGATTTGGTTGGATCTTGTTTACCTGTCTAATTGGGCATATGCCAGGAGACAATACTAGAGAATAGAAATGGGGTCAGGAAATGGAGAATCAGGACAGGGAAATTAGTGTAGCTGTGAAGAAAAAATGAGACCCTAAAGGATGCTGGGAGGAGTATAGACGACATTTTGTCTTATCCAGTGTGGAATGGATAAAAAGAAAATTGTGTTGTCTCCCATATTCTCTTGGTTGCAGCTTTTTCCAGTGAGGCTGGGAAATGTAAGCTTATCACCAAGGAACATATCTACCAACCTTCTGTTGTGTGTAGTATTTCTATGAGAATGTATGCCATTGAGAAGCAGCACGGCATAGTGGATAGAGCACAGGCCTGAGAGTCAGAAGGTCATAGGTTCTAATCCCAGCTTGGCCACTTGTCTGCTGGGTGACCTTGGGCAAGTCACTTCACTTTGCCTCAGTTACCTCATCTGTAAAATGGAGATCGAGACTTCACTTCTCTGGGCCTCAGTTACCTCATCTATAAAATGGGGTTTGAGACTATGAGCCCCACATGGGACAGGGACTGTGTCCAACCCGATTTGCTTGTAATCAACCCCAGCACTTAGTACAGTGCCCGGCACATAGTTAAGCACTTAAATACTATCATTATTTTAATTATACATAACTTCAGTTCTCTTCAGGCTTGTCAGCCCTTGGCTGTGACACCTGGATTGGGTCTACTACAGAAAGGACATTCAGTTTCTAGAATAGTTTCACCAAGGTCACCTAACTTAAAAGTTAGCAACGATGGAGTTGCTTCAGCATCATTAGAGCCACATTCAGGGCAATACAATTCCACTGAGCAGGACATGAGAGGAGAATAAATGTCCTGATTATATATTACCTGCTCCACTGCTTAGCACAGTGCTTGAAACAAAGTAAGCACTTAATACTTTTAAAAAAAAGACAAGATATCCAGGCAGCTGCTGTAAGGTAAACTAAAAGGGCACACATGCATGTATACAGATACACAGCAAGGGGAGAATAAAGATATGAAGACAGTGAGGCACAGTCTCAAGCAATATGACAGAGCATTAGCAGGGGACTATTGCAAAAGACAGACCGGACAAACAGCAGTAGAGGTTGCTGTCTGACCAAAGCCTTCAGGAAAATTAGGATACCAAGAGGCAAGACCTAAAGACCTGCCCTATGGGTCAAATCTATTAGTGTAGCAGGGATCTATCCTAAAGTGTAAACAATCCAACACCCTTTTTTTAACCTTGCTTCAAATGCGTCAGCCACACTTCACCAGGGAGGATTTTATAGTACATAGCGCCATCTTTATAAACAAATGACAGCTCTATATGTATATAAATGCAATTACTTGAGTGCTTAATAGTCCACCTTCAAAGTCACATACCATCTAGTGCTGAATCTGAAAAGAGAAGTCATCTAGAGAGTCATTAGGACAGGAGTAGGCAAGTATATCCGAGGAAAGGAAATCTTTCCTGGACGCAAAACAGCATGGGATATAAAGTCTATAAGAAAAAACATTGTTTTGAAACTTTGAAGTTGCCAGAATATTTTGGATTTGTTCCTCCTCTACCCTAAACACTCGTGATGAGCTAGGTCTGATTACAGTTATCTACATCGTCATGGGTTCGAATCCTGGTTCTGCCACTTGTCAGCTGTGCGACTGTGGGCAAGTCACTAAACTTCTCTGTGCCTCAGTTACCTCATCTGTAAAATGGGGATGAAGACTGTGAGCCTCATGTGGGACAATGTGATTACCCTGTATCTACCCCAGCGCTTAGACAATGCTCTGCACATAGTAAGCACTTGAATATCAACATTATTATTATTACATCGACATCCCCTCTGTATTACTTAATATTGACCAGTCCCCCAAATAGCCAACCCTTGGGGAAGCCTTGGCCAGCAGAACCATCCAGCAACTTAGAAGACAAACATGCTGTGGCCTTCCAGTTCCCAGCATCGCCGTCCAACTGTCCGTATTTTTGTTTCAGCCCATTTTTCAGTTCCCACAGCTAGCCAGCCTGAATTCTGAAAGAAAAACTTCAGGCGCGCTGGGTCCTGATTTCTGAAAATCAAGCATATCGAGCCAGCTGGAATAGCCTGCTCACCCAACTGCTCGCTTCAGATTTGCCCTCATTATTTTTCAAATGCAGCAACAGCCTTAACGAGGGATGCATGTGGAAACGGACCACTTGATCATGAGGGAATCAGCTCTGGTATGTGCGTGCCACGGCCAGGGGTTAGGTTAGCTAGACCAGGCCCCTTTCCTACTGACATATTGACAAGCATCAGGATGTCAGCCTAGCTCAGAGTCCTAATTCTCACCACTCTATCAGGATGAAAAATATCCTCGTGGTCAGGCTGGAGAGCACGGAGCTTCGAACAGAGTTAAGGATCATGCTCTATCATGTCTTCAGAGGCTCCAACTGAGTAGAATTTCAATTAGGACAAATCAGGTTTAGTTTGCCCTGGTAGCCCACAGGCAACCTATAGTCCACTATACCTGGGGATTTTCCGCTGGAAATAAAAGCTAAGCCAAGGGAGGGGGCAGGAGTGGATTGCTGGTCAACCTTCCCCATAGGAATTCATGCTATTAAACTGAAAACATGCAAACTGCATCTTCACGGGCCCTGGGCTTTATTATAAACCTACTGAGCCATAACAGTTTGAGATAAATAAATCTGGATGCAAGGTTGTTGGAGTCAGAAGAAGTTAGAGGAAGGAAGAAAATCAGGCTCAAGAAGGAAAGACCAGATAAACACACTAACATTCTAGGTATTGTGATCCTACTATGCCACTAGATTGTTACAAATTTCAAATATTTGAAGTTGTCACAAGGGGATATCCCAGTTACTTAATGAATTCCAGAGAAATGCTCAAACCAGCCTTGGGGCAGACTGATCTTGTCCTCACAAGATAAGGCAACTGGACAATATTTCCTACTCACTTCCCTCACAAGAAAAAGGGGCCAGTATCCCTTTTGTCAGTTTTCACATTCCCCAGGAGTCTGGCTGTATCCAACTTCCTCCCCTCTGCCACCATCCTTCCATATGCCAAGCCCTCCTAGAAAGTCACCTCCTCTGGGTGGTATTCCCTAATTAATCCCCCATCTTCCTGATACGCTTATCAGTCCTTTCAGGACACTTGTGTAGAACCAGTAATATTTATTAAGTTCACACTCGGTGCAGTATGCTGTACTGTATTCTTGTGAAATACTGAAAAAAATAGTGACATCTTCCACGTGCATGAGATGCTTACCTAATATGGAGGGCAGACCTAAAAAATATTTATGGCTAATGTAGTCAAAATAAATGAATCAATGTTATGTAGAGAGCACTTACATAGAGTGCTTTCTGTATGCAGAACACGGTACTACACACCTGGAAGAGTACAATCAACGGAGCTGGTAGACACATTTACTGCCCATAAGCAGCAAGGCTCAGTGGAAAGAGCCCAGGCTTGGGAGTCAGAGGTCAAGGATTCGAATCCCAGCTCTGCCACTTGTCAGCTGTGTGACTGTGGGCAAGTCACTTAACTTCTCTGTGCCTCAGTTCCCTCATCTGTAAAATGGGGATTAAGACTGTGAGCCCCACGTGGGACAACCTGATTCCCCTATGTCTACCCCAGCGCTTAGAACAGTGCTCGGCACATAGTAAGCACTTAACAAATACCAACTTAACTTCTCTGTGCCTTAGTTACCTCATCTGTAAAATGGGGATTAACTGTGAGCCTCACCTGGAACAACCTGATTACCCTGTATCTCCCCCCCAGCGCTTAGAACAGTGCTCTGCACATAGTAAGCACTTAACAAATAACATTATTATTATTATTATTGTAAGGAGTTTATGGTCTGGAGGGGGAAACATATTAAATTAAATTAAATTTCAGATATACACAGAAGTAAATGCCTAAAATGCACAGATCCAAGTGCATAGATGATACAGGTGGGAGGACTGGTGAAAAATGAGGGCTTAGTCAGAGAAGTCCTCTTGTAGGAGATGTGAGTGTAGGAGGGCTTTGAAGGTGGAGAGAGTGGAGGTATGTTGGATATGATGGGAGAAGGGAGTTCCAAGACAGATGGAGGATGTGGGCAGTGGGTTGGTGGCGAGTTAGAGGTACAGTGAGTAGGTTGACAATAGCAGAGAGCAGTGTACCAGCTGGGTTGTAGTAGGAATTCAAAGAGTTAAGGTAGGAGAGAGAGAGATGATTAAGCTCAGTGGGACAAGGCACATGTCTACCAACTATTATATTGTACTTTCCCAAGCACTTAGTACATTGAGCTGCACACAGTAAGTGCTCAATAAATACCACTGAAAGAGAGTAAGGAGTTTCTATTTGATGCAGAAGTGGAAGGGCAACCACTGGAGGTTCTTTAGGAGAGCAAAGTACTGACTGAGAAAAAAACAAATGGTCCAGGCAGCAGAGTCAAAGGCCGGAGTAGCGACAGACATAAGGGTAGGAGGAGACTGATGCAGTAATCAAGGTGAGATTCGATGAGTGCTTGACTCAGCCTAGTGGCAGTATGGATGGAGAACAAAGTGTGGATTTTAGAGATGTAATGAAGGTAGACAGTATGGTTATAGATTGAGTGCCACTGGCAGGGCCGCACACAAAACAGGGGACAGGAGACAACCCCCAAGAAGACCCCAACCCCAGAGCAACTCCACATTCTCACTTTCTGTGTGTGTGCGCATCACACCCACACACCCACATATACACACCCCCTCCCCCCACCCTTTAGCTTGCTCAGGCTGAGGGCCAGGAGCTGAAATAATTCCGTATACTACTTTTATGTGGTTTTTACTTATTTTGCTTACCAGTGTATCTACCTTTATATCTTCTTCATATTTATATATTTTCATCCACTTCCCTCAATTTTATCAATGGTACTTTATAAAAGAACACACAAAGCTTCATACTCTCACAGTCTCCTGCCCCTCCTCTGCCATTTCCCCTGCTCTCCCTTGCCCCCGGGAAGTTGGGGGGGTTTTTTGTTGTTTTGTTTTTTTTTTAAAAAAAAAAAAAAACTTGTGGGACAACGTTTAGAGTCTCCAGGCATGAAGGTGGAGAAATTACCACAGCAAAGAGAGGAGCTACTAGGGGAGGGAGGGGAAGAGCTGTAGGATAATGCCATATTCCAAAATCCTATTTATTTTACCAATAGCAACACATTTCTCTAAGAGCAAAGAGGCAAACTAAAACTAAAGTTGCTCTATTTTTTATCCCAGTAGAGTGGTATTCCCGGAGAGTCTCTCTCAAAGTTACACTAGCTCAGTCCTTCTTGCATAGGAAGAAAATATTTTGTCACAGGGGTCTGTTAAATGTTCCCATCCATCTTACAACAATTCACCATGTCATGTTCTTATATCTTCCAAGACACAAAACTCACCCCAGGAGAGTGGACAGATTTTTTTTTTTTTTAACGAATCACAACTGATGAGTTCACAGAAGAAACTTAGGCCTTCAGAGAGAAATTCCAGAACTGAAAGTACACGCTGAAACTTTTAGTTCTTGCTCAGGGATTTTTCCTTTCCCCAAAGTCAAAGTCTGTGACCCAAGTTACTCCAGTCAAAAAACGGCCCAGACTGCTAGCAAACTTTATCAGAGTCTTTCATCAGAAACAAGGCTCTGCCCCCAAGTGTGGAAGCAATTATCTAAATAAGCTTTGTTTGCCTGCATTATCTGGAAAAATCAAACTGGATCTGTTGGCCAAAACTGCAGGCAATTGAGTGTAATGGCCTTTTCGCTTTGACTCTTTAGACCAGAGCACTGGATTGTATTACTCCACATTAGCATCTCAAGGCATCACACCTGCACTGGGTGGGGAACGGAGTGGAAATGGGACAAAAGGGAACAGCTGCTCTAGAGTTGAGCTGAAAGGGAACAATCAGAGCCAGATTAGATAAAAGAAATCTCAAGACCTGAATTCAATATGTCTCAAACTGAACTTTCATTGTCCCACTTAAACCCACTCCAAACTTTCCAGTTTCTGTCAGTAACACCAATCATACTCAAATCGGGAAGCACTATGGCCCAATGGAAAAAGCTCAGGCCTAGAGGTCAGAGGACTTGAGTTCTAATCTAAGATATAATAATGATGTTTGTTAAGTGCTTACTATGTGCCAAGCACTGTACTAAGCAATGGGGTAGATACTGGAGAAGCAGCGTGGCTCAGTGGAAAGAACCCGGGCTTGGGAGTCAGAGGTCGTGGGTTCGAATCCCACATCTGCCACTTGTCAGCTGTGTGACTGTGGGCAAGTCACTTCACTTCTCTGTGCCTCAGTTACCTCATCTGTAAAATGGGGATTAACTGTGGGTCTCATGTGGGACAACCTGATTACCCTACATCTCCCCCAGTGCTTACAACAGTGCTCTGCACATAGTAAGCGCTTAAATACCAACATTATTATTATTAAGCTGGACACAGTCCCTGTCCCACATAGGGTTCACAGTTTAAGTAGGAGGGAGAAAAGGCTTTAAATTCCCCATTTCACAGATGAGGAAATTGAGGCACAGAAAAGTGACTGGCCTAAGATCTTACAATGTGCAACTGGCAGAACCAAAATTAGACTCCTAGACCCGTGCTCTTTCTGCTAGAGTACGTTGCTCTTCAGCCTATGAGCCCCATTTAGAAAGTGACCAAGTCCAACCTAATATCTGACCCAGTGTTTAGAACAGTACTTAACACATAGTAAGCACTTAAATGCCACACAAAAACGTATAAGCCAGTAGATAACACTAGCTAGTATCTGCAGGGGAGAGAGAGAGGTTGACTGCCATACCCTTACTTAGATTGTAAACCCCATTTGAGACAGGGACTGTGTCCAACTCGTGCCTACCCCAGCACTTAGGAAAGTGTTTGACATATAGCAAGTGCATAACAAATACCATAAACCAAATATAAAGACAGCCCTTTTCCCATCACCTAAAGTGTTACCAACCTGCTCCAAGTTCCTGTCACATAGTTCAAGTATTTCTATCAGCCTCCTTACTGACCTCCCCACCTCCATCACCTACACAGATTCTTTTCTGGAAAAGTTACCTGGCACATATCTCTCAAGGTCTCAAAGACTTCAGTACTTACTCAACTAGAGGAGCAACAGGACTTAGTGAAAAGAGCACAGGACTGAGAGTCAGGAAACCAGAATTCTAATTCCCACTCCAACACTTCCCTGCCTTTTGACCCTGGCAAGCCACTTACCTTATCTGTCCTGGTTTCCTCATCTAGGAAATGGGGATTAAATGCCTGCTCCCACTTAGGCTACAAAGCTGATTGCATGGTAACTACACAAGCACTTAACAGTGAGCACTTAAATTCCCTTATTATCACCTCCTTCCACATCAAAGAAAACCTCCTTACCATTGACTTCAAGCCTCTCATCTGCCTTCTCCGTTTTATTTCTTTCTTCCTCTCAGTAGCACATAAACTGCTCTTCTCTGTCTCCCCACTGTTACCTCTGCCATCTCCCCCTCCCTCACCCTGTATCCGAGAGCTGTTAAAAAAAAACCTCGTGCTTTGACCGGTTTCCACCTGATTGAATGGGTCTCACCTGTGAGAGGTGGGAGGGGCGGGGAAAACTTTTGTGGATTTTAGAACCTTGATAGGCTGCTGGCCGCAAGGGTGTCCCAGCTGTGCATTTTACTTTGTAAATACTTATAAATTATGTTACAAATGGCATTTATCCATATAAATAACTGTCTCCTCCCTAGACTGTAAACTCATTCTGGACAGGGAATGTGTCTGCTAATTCTGTTGCATTGTTCTCTCCCAAGCACTTAGTTCAGTGGTCTGCACAGAGTAAGTACTCAATAAATATGACTGATTAATAAAGATTATGCATCCAATTACTTACCCTCTTTTTTCTACACCCTATTTTACTTCCCACTCCCCACCACCTTTGTACCCCTCAAAACTCTGTTTTCCCTTCACCCCAGCCCTTGCGCTCCCAACCATCATTCCTTTCCTGCCACGCTCTTCTCCCTTATCATACTGCCGTGTTCTACGGAACACAAAAGCAGGATAGCCTACTAGATAGAACATGGCCCTGAGAACCAAAAGGACCTTAGTTCTGAACCGGGCTCTGCCATTTGTCTGCCGTGTGCTTTTGGGCAAGTCACTGCATTTCTCTGGGCCTCAGTTACCTAATCTGCAAAATGGGGATTAAGAGTGTGAGCCCCATGTGGGTTATGAACTGTATCCAACCTGATAGCCTGTATCTAGCTCAGCTTTTAGAACAGCGCCTGGTATATAGTAAATGCTTAACAAATACCATGAAAAAATCACCCACTTCATCATGAGCAAATGACACTTCAGCTTTGACTTGTTCCTTGCCTGCTAACTCTTTCTCCTTCCTATCATCCCATTACTAAAATGTGATTTTCAGCGAATGACACTGTCTCCCCTGCCACATACTCTATCTCAGAATCCAGGAGGGAGAAAATATATTTAATCCCATTTTACTGTTGGGGAAATTGAGGTAAAGAGAAGTTGCCTAGTGAGGTAAAGTTAATTGCCTAAGGTCACAGACCAGGCAAGCACTTGGATTTGCTCCTTTTTTTCACCGCTTCCTCAGCCCCACAGCACTTATGTACATGTCTGGTAATTCATTTATTTATATTACTGTTTGTCTCCTCTCTACACTTTAAGCAAGTTAGGTTATGTTGGTCTCTCCCAAGTGTTTAGCACACTACTCTGCACACAGTAAGTGCTCAGTAAATACAATTGATTGATTTATTTACAGAAGCGGAGCCAGAATTAAAACCTGGATCTCCTGACTCCTGGTCCTGTGCTCATTCCATCAGACCTCACTGCCTTGGACCGGATGGTTCTAAAAAGTTCTAAATAGCAGATTCTTCTCTGGCCTGGGGTCACAAAGAGGCATATTCCTCTAACCAGGCCTGAAAAATTGGCAGTTTATATGTGGTGGGGTTTCCCATTTCTTACTGCCCTCATGTTCCTCTCTGGCTTGCCCTGTCTCAGTAATAATAATAATAATGGTACTCGTTAACTGCCAAGCACTGTTTTAAGCCCTGGGGTAGATAAAAGGTAATTGGGTAGAATGCTGGAAGGTCCAGAGCAGGTAGTAGGGGGATCAGCCAACAGATTCAGGAGGATGGCAGCGCAGTGCCTGGGCTTTACTTTGTAGCTGGGTGAGTGGATCGGAACCTCACCTGACTCAATCAGTCAATCAATCAGTGGTATTTATTGAGCTCTTACTGAGTGCACAGACTGTACTAAGTGCTTGTGAGAGTACAGTAGACAGAATTCCCATTGTACAGATGAGGTACCTGAGGCACAGAGAAATTAAGTGGCTTGCCCAAGGTCACACAGCAGGCAAGTGATAGAGGAGGGATTGGAACCCATGACCTCTGACTCCCAAGCCCGTGCTCTTGCCACTGAGCCACGCTGCTTCTGTCTCAACAGACCACAGTCTGAATGTGGTGGCTCAACTGGGTGACAAGTTGCCGACGTGAGTCTCCTATTCCCATCAGGCAGAACTCTCGGAATTGCAATGCCAACAGTCGCCAGGGCCTGGCCTCGGACTTGGGAAGAGTCCTGCCTCATTTCTCCGGCTCACTCTCCCTTCTGCGTCATCTATGCACTGGATTCGTGACATTCGGACATTCGATATTCGCCCCAACCCCACCGCACTTATGTATGATCTTTAAATTATTTATTATAAATGACTCATTTATTCACCCTAATGTCTGCCTCCTTCTCTAGACTGTGAACTCATTATGGGCAGAGAACGTGTCTGGTAATTCTATTGTACTCTCCCGAGCACTGAGAAAAGTGCCCTGCATCTAGTAAGCTCTCAATAAATACCATCGATTGATTGATCAATCGATTGCAGAGCCCCAGGAGAGAAACACGGGTTGGGCCAGTAAGAGTCTTCAGGTTTCCAGCCCTGGGAAAATGTTACCACTGGATGCTGATCCTCCACTCTTCGAACATGCCAAAACACCACAGGAAAAGGGAGAAAATCATCATTTATTCTTCTCCCCTTTGGGCCAAAGTGACTTCAGCGGTCCCCAGGGTAAGTGACTGGCCACTGACCCTCTAGATTGTAAGCTCTTTGCGTGTGGGAAGGGAATGTGTCTGTTCACTGTTATATCATACTCTCAGTCATTCATTCATTCAATCATATTTATCAAGCGCTTACTGTGTGCAGAGCACTATATTAAGCACTTGGGAAAGTGCAATATAACGGCAGACACATTCCCTGCCCACAGCGAGCTACTCTCTCAAGTGCTCAGTACAGCTTTCTGCACACAGTAAGCGCTCAATAAAAAAAGACTGAATGAATGAACAGAAAGACAGCCCTATGGCCACCTCCAGGGCCACGGTAGAGATTTACAGACCCACATGGTCTCATTATCTGTCCCTCCTAGGCAGGCAACTGTGACCACCGGATTATCTCATTTTCTACCTCAGTGCTTAGTACAGTGATTGGCACACAGTAAGCCCTTCACAAATATGACAAATTCCACATTTAAATGGGTTTCAAATTGGGGTGGTCAGCCCAGGACCTTAGAACTCCAAAAGCGTCCCAGCCACACAGCCTCGAAACAGCAGACCTCCAGCCACAAGCCACAGACAAGGATGGTATAACTGCACCCTGGGGAGAGACAGTACTCTAACTAATCCCGCCTGACCTCGGGGGCTCGATCATGTTTCTCAGAGGCAGACTTCCTCAACCCTCTCTTTGAGGCGGAATTAGACTCTCCTCTTAGACTGTGGGCCTCCTAAGGGACAGACACCATGTCTAACATTCACCTGTGTATCCTCTCCCAGCATTTAGTGCAGTGCTCTACACTAGCAGTATGGTCAAGTGGATAAAGCATGGGCCTGAGTGTCAGAGGACCTGGGTTCCAGTCCCATTCTGCCATTTGCCTTCTGTGTGACTTGTAAAGACACTTAATGCTCTGTATCTCAGTTTCATCCACTACAGAATGGAAACTCAATACCTGTTCTCCCTCTGACTTTATACTGTGAGCCCCATGTGGGACAGAGACAGCTTCCAGCCTGATTAACTTGTATCTATCCCAGAGCTTAGAACGGTGTTAGACACCTGGTAAACACTCAACAAATATCACTTTAAATAAATAAAAACAAATAAATACTATTACCTCAACTGAATTCTCTTACTACTTACAACTCAAAATGGGCTGTCTTGTGTACATGGGGAATTCACAGGCATGTGGAAGTCTCTCCCTGCAGACTGTAAGCTCATCGTGGGGAGAGAATGCATCTACCAATTCTGTTTCCTGTACTCTCACAAGCACTTACTACAGTCTGTGCACTCAGTAAGAGCTCAATAAATACCATTGATTGATTGACTGATTGAGTCAGGTGAGGTTCCGATCCACTCACCCAGCTACAAAGTAAAGCCCAGGCACTGCGCTGCCATCCTCCCGAGTCCCCCTACTACCTGTTCTGGACCTTCCAGCATTTTTCCAATAAACAATCTATTTGCTAACAAGATCAATCAACCTTATAAATATTTCAGACAGGTATGTTTGAGACATAGCATATTTTAAGAACTCTAAGATGCAATGTTCTACCACAAATATTCATAAAAGGTTGTTTCATGCAGTCAGAGTTTTCTCATCTTTAAAACTATTGCCCCACCACTTCTCCACCTCCTAGCTCTGCCTTTTTTCTGAAGAAAAGGTCATGGATGAAGGAGAAAATTAGCATACTTCCATGTGTTGGAAAGGCATGTGAAATATTTCATGTCTGGCATGGAATAGTCTGAGATGGTGCTATAGGGGCTACTTGTGGGAAGCTCTGTTTTGTTTAAAAATATCGAGAGCCTTATGATCTTGGCTAACATCCTAAACTACCAAAGTCAATTGTCTGTGTGTCTTGCTGAATATACACTACAAGTTGTAACTGTAAAACTTGGGTGTGGTTAGGGGAAAATAACTTCTGTCTGAATCTGGGAAAATATCTTTGCGTACAGAGAATTGGAAAAGATCTCAGATCAATTTTGAATGCATTATAGCCTGCGAGATATAGGCACATACTACAGGAGGAAGGAAATACCCAGCCAATCATCATCAAAACCTATTTCTGTGAAATGCCAAAGGCAATTGGTCTGCCAGGTGTTGTCTAAAGCCAAAGAGATGAAACGTTCTCTGCATTCTCAGCACAACAACAAAAATTGCCATATTTGGTTGCATTTTTCCTACAAATGAAAGGAAGAGAGAGACAATATATTTGAATGAGAACAAAGAGCAGGAGAGTGTTCAGGCAGAGAATATTAGAAAATTCAGATATCATGGATGAGTGGTCCATGAGGAGAAGAGTTTGGAAGGTTGAATGGTCCATCAATATCCAGGAGAATGGATCCCTGAAAGGTTGATCATCATAGAAATATGTGATCAAGACATGTTGTTCACTTGTTTTCTTTTGAGATGGAGAAGGGACTCTTTTGCCACCTAAGCCCACGTTATACTGTGAAAGCTCAGCATGCCTTTCTGATGTTTCTTCATAATAATAGTGGTATTTGGGAAGCACATATGTGTTAAGCACTGTAGTAAGCACTGGGGTAGATGTAAGAAAATCAGGGTCAGAGACAGCCCCATCCCACATGGGGCTAACAGTCTTCTAAGAAGGAGGGAGAACAGATACAATAATAATACTAATTATAGCATTTAAGTAATAATAATAATAATGTTGGTATTTGTTAAGTGCTTACTATGTGCAGAGCACCGTTCTAAGTGCTGGGGTAGACACAGGGTAATCAGGTTGTCCCACGCAAGGCTCACAGTCTTAATCCCCATTTTACAGATGAGGGAAGTGAGGCCCAGAGAAGTTCAGTAACTTGCCCACAGTCACACAGCTGACAAGCAGCAGAGCTGGGATTGCTTACTATGTTCCAGGCACTGTACTAAGCACTGGGCTAGATACAAGCAAATTGGGTTGAACACAGTCCCTGTCCCACATGGAGCTCACGGCTTAAATCCCCATTTTACAGATGAGGTAACTGAGGCCCAGAGAAGTGAAGTGACTTGCCCAAGGTCAAACAGCAGCCAAGTGACAGAGCTGGGTTTAGAACCATTACCTAATTTAATCAAAGAAGCAGTGTGGCTTAGTGGAAAGAGCACGGGCTTGGGAGTCAGCGGTCGTGGGTTCTAATCCCGACTCCGCCACTTGTCTGCTGTGTGATCTTCGGCAAGTCATTTAACTTCTCTGGGCCTCAGTTACCTCATCTGTAGAAATGGGGATTAAAAAATGTGAGCCCCACGTGGGACAATCTGATTACCCTGTATCTACCCCAGCACTTTAAACAGTGCTCTGCATAGAGTAAGCACTTAACAATACCATAATTATTATCAATATGACCTTCTGACTCCCAGACCCATGCTCTATCGAATCCCCATTTTATAGAGGATGAAAATGAAGCACAGGGAAGTTAAATGATCTGCCCAGGGTCACACACATCAAGCAAGTGGCAGAGCTGGTATTAGAAGCCTAGTCCTCTGACTACTAGGCCATGCTCTTTCCACCAGCCCATGGAGCTTCTTTTCCTGTGTGACATCAAAGCCATGCTTTAGAAGGATAGCTCAGTCAAGCTGTGCTGTCTTAAAATACCTTGAGGCATATAGATCAAAGTTGTTTAGGCTGCTGAAGACATAAGGTGGGGGAGGAGGAAGGGGAGGCAGAGTTGATTATTTTCGAGGCGTGGGGGAAGCCTGACATTCTGTAGCCTTGTGGCTGTCAAGGAAGCTGGGTCAGGATTTTTAGCCATTACTCAGGGATTTATAGCCATTACTTAGTGTGACCTAGTGGATAGTGCATGGGCCTGGGGTTCAGAAAGACCTAGGTTCTAGCCCTGGTTCAGCCACTTGTCTGCTGGGTGACCTTGGGCAAGTCACATCACTTCTCTGGGCCTCAGTTACCTCATCTATAAAATGGGGATTAAGACTGGGAGGGTCCTGTGGGACAGGGAGGGTGTCCAACGTGATTACTTTGTATCTACCCCAGTGTTTAGAACAGTTCCTGGCACATAGTAAGCACTTAACAAACACCATTTAAAAGTAATAATGATATCTGTTACTGTTGGTACCATATTTTTGTTCACTTCAAATTGGGGCTCCAGGGAAGTTGGAAAAACACATGAGGTAAATTCAATTTAGTTTGGTTTTACTTTGAGGCACATTATTTAATGGTACTAATTGTGGTACTTAATAGTAATAATAAGAAGAATAATTTTGGTATTGTGAAGCACTTATTATGTACTAGGCACCGTACTAAGTGCTAGGGTGAATACAAGCAAATCGGGTTGGATGCAGTCCCTGTCCCATATGGGGCTCACAGTCTCAATCCCCATTTACAGATGCAGCAATTGAAGCACAGAGAAGTAAAGTGATTTGCTCAAGGCCACACAGGAGACAAGTGGTGGAGGGTGGAATTAGAACCCAGGTCCCTCTGACTCCAGGGCCTGCATTCTATCCACTACATCATGCTGTGCTTTCTATATGCCGGAAGCTGAGGTAGAACCACGACAATCAGATGCCTGTAGGGAGAGCAGGTATATTATTTCCATTATACAGATGTGGAAACTGAGGCACAAAGAGGTTAAGGGATTGCCCAAGGTCACCCAGCAGGCCAGGAGCAGAGGTGGGATTAGAACCTCTGTTTTCTGTCTTCCCATCTAAAGCACTTTCTGCTAGCCCACGATGCCTGATTTGATGAGTAACAGGCATTGTTTTCTTTTGCTTTATAGAACGTTACCTTGCTCTTACTCAAATGTTACCTTCATGTTACCTTGCTCTTACTCAAACATTTATTTTGTAAACCACCGTACATCACTGCATCCACCGTTCAAGTATTCTGTTTCCCAGTTGAAAAGAGAATACCAACTGGATAGAACATTGGCCTGATCCAATATTGGCCCAAACTTACATTGTTTTGTTCTTGTGAATACATGAATTTCAACCACTGGTGTCAGGACTCCAACTCACCATAGTTGCTTACTGGATATCCTGATTAAAGTGTGTTTTCCTGAGGTCAGGGGAAAATGACACCCCTACACAGAGTCGAGAAAGAAAAATAAATCATCATTCTGCCAATAAAGTTAGAGGGATGAGCATGTTGCAATGATAATATTTACTATGTGATAACTTGTGGCAAGCACCAGGGTAGATACAAGGTAATCGCATCAAGGTACTGCACAAAATAAGAAGGAGGAAGAAAGGAGATCTTATCCTTATTTGAAAAATGGGGAAATTGACGCAAAAGAAAGAGACCAAATGACTTGCCTCAGGCCACACAGCAGGCAAGTAGTGAAGCCAGGACTAGAACTCACATCTCTGACTCCAAGGCCCATGCTCTTCTCACTGGGCCACACTGTATCAGGCTAACATCCAACCGATTGCTAGAACCAAGTCCTAACACCACGTACACATTTGTCTCATTTCCACTTGCCAACATACTTTAAGTACAGGAAAGTCAAGCTTATTTTTTTCATTTTCCGTTTGACAAAAGCCTTCTTAGTTTTCGCGCATTTTTCAGAGGAGATCTATTGTTTTATTTTTCTCAAATGCCAAGAAAGGCATAGCTGGAGGGAAATTTGGGGAATAGAGTTAAGTTTCTTTATTCCTGTTACACGGCCGACTGCTTTTTCATACATCGTGGAGGCAGTACGTCCGTAATATCCCCTTAAAGTTCTACTCAGGAGTTTGTTTGGTGTGTGGTTGTTCATTCACAAGATATATGGCTCTTCAAACTTCAATCATACCAGGAAGGATTATAGCAAATCAGATCAGGATGCCTATGATTCTAATCCACTTCAATAGATCCACAGCCATGTGTCCTTCATCAGTTGTGAGTGTTTCAGATCTTATTTTTTATTTACCTTCAGCCTTCAAAATGATACGAAGATTTAGAGTAAAACATCCACCATTAATAGGGGGATGGGGAACTTCCACTGAAGGATGAACCCTGAAAATTAAGATGCTTTCATCATCAAAATTTGCCACGGAGTGGATATAATCGGAGTTTCCTAAATCACAGAGAACGGGGAGGGGGTGGATATGGAATTGTTTTTCACAAAATGCCAGAGCATCAGGAAGAGAGGACCCTTCCCCCCACACACACTAAAGATAGGAGCTGGTGATTTGGAAACAAACAAAAAGAAGCACTTATTCACACAGCAAGTGGTCCATCTACTTACAGTATCTCCATCTCATCTCTCTCTCACCTCTGCTCAATCCCTCTCTCTTGCCTGAAACTCCCTCCTTCTTCTTCTCTAACAGACCACCACGCTTCCCATCTTCTAAAGCCTGATTAAAAGGGTATCTCCTCCAGGAAGCCTTTACTGACTAACCTCCTCATTCTAGTCTCCCTTCCTTCTATATCAGATACTAACTTAGGCCCCTACCCTCCAAGTACTTTGAGATTCACCCCACAGCCACTTTCATAGTACTTATGAACATATCCTAATACTCTACTGTAATTTATTTTAATGTCTGTCTCCCCTCCCAGATTGGGAATAATAATAATAATTATGGTATTTATTAAGCATTTACTTTGTGTCAGGCACTGTACTAGGAGCTGGGGTGGATACAAGTAAATCAGGTTGGACACAGTCCCTGCCCCACGTGGGGCTCACAATCTCAATCGCCATTTTACAGATGAAGTAACTGAGGCATTGAGAAGTGAAGAGACTTGCCTAAGGTCAGGTTCTCCATCACTACCTCTCCTCCCTTCTCTCTTTCTACTGCCCACCCCACACGCTCCGCATGCTCCGCTCCTCTGCCGCCCACCTCCTCACTGTCCCTCGGTCTCGCCTATCCCGCCATCGACCCCTGGGCCATGTCCTCCCATGGTCCTGGAATGCCCTCCCTCCTCACCTCCACCAAACTAATTCTCTTCCCCTCTTCAAATCCCTACTTAAAGCTCACCTCCTCCAAGAGGCCTTCCCAGACTGAGCTCCCCCTTTTCCCTCTGCTCCCTCTACCCCCCCTTCTCCTCTTCACAGCTAAACCCTCTTCTCCCCCCTTTCCCTATGCTCCTCCCCCTCTCCCGTCCCATCCCCTCAGCACTGTATTCGTCCGCTCAACTGTATATATCTTCATCACCCTATTTATTTTGTTTAATGAGATGCACATCACCCTGATTCTATTTATTTGCTATTGCTTTAATGAGATGTTCTTCCCCTTGACTCTATTTATTGCCATTGTTCTTGTCTGTCTGTCTCCCCCGATTAGACTGTAAGCCCGTCAAAGGGCAGGGACTGTCTCTCTCTGTTGCCAATTTGTACATTCCAAGCGCTTAGTACAGTGCTCTGCACATAGTAAGTGCTCAATAAATACTATTGAATGAATAACAGACAAGTGGTGGAACTGGGATTAGAACCCATGACCTCCTGACTACCAGACCCGTGCTCTATCCATTAGGCCATACTGCTCCTCCTTGAGGGCAGGAATCATGTCTACCTATCTCTACTGAAATCTTCCAGGCACTTAGTACAGAATTGTACAACCAGTAAATGCTCACCACTGATTGATTAATTGATTGACTGGTAACCATATGGAATTTGATCTCCTGGTACATTGAGCAGGTTGAAAATAGCAGTAGGTTCAAAAAGAAGTTAGATGAATTCAGGGACGATCAGTCCATAGTGGGCCTTCAGCCAAAATCTTAAGGACATGGAAAGGAAAGATCATTAGGTGGTCTAACCCTAACCATTAGAACGAATGTCAAGGCAGGCATCCATTACACGGTTCCTCCGAGCTTCCTGTTGCCACTGTTGGAGACAGAATCCTGGGCTGCCTGGATTTGATCTGACCCAGGGATGATATTTTTTTATTTGAGCACCAAGTACAAAAACAACAACAGCTCATTAATTATTTGAAATGCATCCACCACATTCAGTCGCAAAAGCTCAGAGGCTACAGCTGCTGAATGCCGAGCCCAAAGACGTAAGCCTCTTCTGGGAGGGTGTTTTCCGTGCCCTTTTAGTCACTGGGAGATTGATTTTCGTGTTCCGGCTAAACAAACCGTTAGCAGGATTGTGGATTGTTGCTTGTACAGTACTGACGACCCAATTAGCAAACACGGTCAATGAATAGGTCGGGAACCGGGGTCCGGATCATCCGAACGAGAGAAGGTCATTCCGTTGGAACGGCTTTGGGCTGACCTCTTCCTCGTCGCAGGTGATCCTCTTGTGAGATGTGTCACCAAAACCCTATGCAAAATCAGATCCGTAAACAAATCTCTGGTTTATCCCAATATCCCGTGTCACTGCATAGTCAAAGCAAATGGCTCAGGGAAGATCATTACCGATAAAAAATGAACCGTTAGCATGGAAAAGTAAAGATCTGGGTCAGGGGAGGCTTCAAGCTTTGAAAGTAAATAAATTTGCAGCAGCCTCACTTCAACAGTGGTGCTGGGTTAAATGGGATTTATGTTAGTGTCGCTTTTAACTAGTGATGTACCGAGCTCTGGCCACCTATTTCTCCCAGCCAGGGGACGCGGGTGAGTAAATGGTGTGGACAACTTGTCATCGGCTCCACTTCAGTCTGCCGTTATAAATTCAGATCAGATTTATTACTGTCTGAGTGCTCTTGGCAGAGTTATAGGACAATAATAACCTAGTGATGGCAAACTGGCAGGCTCTTTTTCCCACCACATATTTTACGTGTT
Source organism: Ornithorhynchus anatinus (assembly GCF_004115215.2). Classification (NCBI taxonomy): domain Eukaryota; kingdom Metazoa; phylum Chordata; class Mammalia; order Monotremata; family Ornithorhynchidae; genus Ornithorhynchus; species Ornithorhynchus anatinus. Next base: position 34,484,287 of record NC_041745.1, read on the forward strand.
AAGGGCGTCAAGATGACAAGTAGAACTGCAACACCCAATAATAAATCCACAAAGAGCAAAAGTCAGAGACAAGCAGGCTTGAAATTTGACCCAGATTTATCACTCAGACTGTCTTCCATCTTCTGTCTCCATGGGACTGGACAGTAAGTTCTGTACCCATTGGACATCCATGGGGGATACAGAGCAACTAACAAATCGATCAACCGATCAATCAATCAATCAGTGGAATTCATTGAGCGCTTCCTGTGTGAAGAACACTGTACTAGGACTTTGAGAGAGTACAAAAGATATGATCTCTGCTCTACAGGAGCTTACAATCTACAGTCTTCATTAAAGACCTGAGTAAAAAAAGTGCACCCTTCTCCCCCTGAATGGGATTATTGGGCCAGTCTTCAACATTTCTTCCCTCTGCTCCTACAGAGAAATGAGCCTGCTAATTTCATCTTTAACTTCCTGCACAGAGCAGGGTAGTTCACTATCCCCATGTTAATTCATTTAAAAGCACTGGCTGCTGCTCACAGGACTTACTACCACACCCCCATTTTCGGTTGCAGGTTTTGCTTGAACTTTATGAAATGGAAGATCAGGACTTTGACTCCAGAGTCACCTCACCCAGTAAAGTTTTTAGTGAAAAATGAGGCCACTGTTTGCGAGTGAGGCAGCTCACACAAACTCTTGATAAAAGCCAACCTGGTGGAGGCCGAATCTAATGCTCAATTTTTCAAAGAATGGAATGATTTTATGTTGCCACCTTCACCCCAGGAAAGTTTGCCCTAAAGATAAATATACTCCATGATCCAAAAAACTCCCTGGATGCTGCAAGTTTCAGATTTCTCTCAGTCACAACTTCCTAGGATCTGTTTAACAGGAGAAACTCGCTGAAGGCTGGGATTGGGTTTGGGTAAGTCATATCTTCTACTTCGTGATCCATCCATTTTCAACTAACTTCATTAACTTTCCTAACACCACATTTCCCTTCTCTCACTCCCAGTTGGCATGGTTAGCATAAGCTCTTCCTTCCATTACAACGTCCCACAATTTCCTCAAGCTACAGATCAAATGCATTTAGAATCAGCCTAATGTTTTGAGAAGCAACACAGCATAGTGGATAGAGCCCGGGCCTGGGAGTGAGGAGGTCATGGGTTCCAATCCTGCTGAAGCCACTAGTCTTCTGTGTGACCTTTGGCAAGTCACTTCACTTCTCTGGGACACTGTCACCTCATCTATAAAATAGGGATTGAAACGGTGAACTCTCCATGGAACAGGGACTGTTCCCAACTCTATTTGCTTTTATCCCCCCAATCCTTAGTCCAGTGCCTGGCACATAGTATGCGCTTAACCAATACCACAATTATTATTACTTTCCCACCATCCCAAACCCTTCTGTCCTAACTTTTCTCCACAGTTACATAGTTGTTCTTACCATAACTACTATTGTCTTAGCCACAGGAAACACACAGCAAATGCGATAGAACTTTGCATCCATCTCTGGTCAGACCTTCTAATAGTTTCAGCAGGGATGGTGCTGCACCAATAATTATATCAAAGCATGATTTCAAAGACCCAATATGTTTGAAAGGCTCCTTGACAATGGTGCTGTTGTGTCAGAGAATACACAATGTGCTGGATGGAGCGTTCCCTTCCAAGCCACAAAGCAGACCCTTCTGACACTGGGTAAATATTACAGAAGCTACTTATTAGCATCTGTATATAACACACTATCACCACAGGGAAAGCTAGCTTAAAATCATAAATGTCAAGACATAATTAGCTTAAAGGTCAGGTTTAATTACAGTTGTTGAAACTGAAATACACTAATTGCCATTACGGCTGTCGGGAAAGTTCTTGAAACGGTTTGAAATGTTTTGTCGGGGCCTTCACTGTTGGGGAGCGGGGCCTCTCATTGTGGGGTGTTGGGCTGGGCTTTATCCTCTCTTTCTCCAAGAAGAACAGAGAACAAAGCCGAGCACTGATGAACAAAGCACAAGCCCCACAAAATCCTTGCCCTGGGTTTGTCCATGATTAATCATTTTCTCATAAGCGGTACTCTAGATAGAATTTAATGGTCCACAGAAGGTACAGTGTGCACTGCCCTGGAACAACAGGGGAAGCACATTTATCAGTTGGTTTTTAGGTTTAATGGCAAAACAAATCAATAAGCGAAACAACTGGTGAGAAAATAATTCAATAACGAGAAAAAAGTTGTTCTACCTGTAGGATCTCTGAGATTTCTATGGGGAAAGCTTATCGACTCACATAGGTATTTTGGTTTTCCTCCTTCTTCTTTTTTCTTTTGGATCTCCAAGGAGCAGAAAGTTGAAACACCCTTTGATTTGATTTGTCCAGTATTTACACTTTTTTTTTTAAAGTGACAGAAATGTGCATATTTCTTTGTCTGTCAAACAGAATTTCCCCAGGAAAGCTGAGTGAGAGCAACAGAGAGTGTCAGAAGCATTTCAGAATTGGGAAGAAAGTTTAGGAAATCCTAGTCTGAGTAATGATGTATTCTCAAGGGGGAAAGATGGTTGAACCAGAGGAGTCCCAGCCCAAAATTAGCAAGCTGGCAGAAGAACGGAAGGAATATTAGCAGAGGAAAATCTGCTTCAATAAGGCCGTAGCCCACAAAATGGGATTTGTCAAAACAAAGAGCAAAGAACTGAAGAAACAGCACTTCCTAGCCAAAAGACACACTGAGAGAGACTATTTGATTGAGAGGAAGAACAGCATGACATGGAGGCAGTTAAATGGCTCAGAAAGAATCCACGTTTGACAAAGTTAAGGCACAGAGATAGTCCAGTCTGAACTGCAGGTCAAGCAAGGGGTATTGGTGTGAGGGGGGGTCTGTAATAACAATAATAATGATAGTATTTGTTAAGCCCTTATGTTTCAAGCACCATTCTAAGCACTGGGGTAGATAGAAGCTAATCAGGATCGACACAGTCCCTGTGACACATGGGACTCTCAGTCTTAATCCCCATTTTACAGATGAAGTGACTGAGGCACAGAGAAGTGAAGTGACCTGCCTGAGGTCACACAGCAGACAAGTGGCAGAGCCAGGATTAGAACCCAGGTTCTTCTGACTCCCAAGACCATGCTCTATTCACTAGGCCTTGCTGCTTCCCAATCCAGCTCAATAATGGAGAAATTAAATGGCATTTAATTAAGAGTTCCTGGCCTTCCAGGTTCTGATGACATTGAAATCAGTGTGGACAGAAGGCATTAAAGCTGACATCAACATAGTGCGCTTAAGGAGTCACTTACTTGAGATTTACAACCCCCTGTTAAGAGAAGAAGGAAAATTTATGACAGGTTTCCATCTGGCAGAATACATCATTAGTATTCAAACTGATCACAGCCGTGATTTAAATTTAATAATCCACAGGGAGATTTTCATCAAAAAATTCTTCTAAAAGATGTCTAATAGTTATAACTGACTTCTTTATTATAGTCTGTCTAAGGAAAAATGCCAGATATCAATGAGTGAGACATCAACATTAATTCCAGGGTGTTCAGCTAGTGAAAACTCACATAAAATAGCACCATCATGGCAGAAAAGCCAGCAGAGGTGTTGTATAGAGGAATCCTGAAAAACCAATTACTTTGGGTCCTTTTTTTCTTTCAAAGAGCAATTAAACCTGAGTTGGCACCAACAAATGTCTCTATTTATTAAACCACCATATCAGTTTTTATTTTATTGGGCACAGCTTCTGAATGTGGTGCCCAGGTGGGTATATAAATCCTTTCAACAGTAACATGATTTAGAGAAAAGCATTATGAGTATCAATCTCCCGCTACAGTACAGAAAGTTCCTCATCTATTTTCCTGAATTAGACCTCTCAACACCATTTTCAAATGGCCCAGTAAACCCTTCATACAAAATTTGAATATAACCACCCAGGTAGCTGAAATCTCAAGAAAAGGGTAGAATTTTGTAACTCCACATAGCAAATCACAACTGCAATGTCCTGCTTTGCATTTATTAGAGTCCTCCTAAAGCTGGAATCGAGATCTGGTCTCGAGCCTCTAAATTGCAACTGTACCTTCCTCTGTTATTTCTCAGAGGGCCTCGGGGCACCTGCTGTGCTCTTGGGAATCTAGGGGCTTCAAAATTCAAAGGACCAAAAAGGAAAAAATGAGATCATAAGCAATGTCACAACTGGGTAAAATCATTAACCCTCCACCTCCACCACTCTGCAGCAACAGAGTGATGGTCTCCAAGATATCCATCCTCATGCCTCTCATGCCTATGTATTCTTTACCATACAAAAACTTGTCTGGGCAAGACAAACCAATAGGTTTGCGGTTGCCAAGGTGGGTCATTAGGTTTGGATAAATTCATGAATGAGAAACCCAAATGGCTTAATAGAGACCATGTACAGGATGTAGAGGGGTATGTTTTGAGATGTTAGAGGGTCTATCACTAAACGGGATGGAGGTCAAGAAAAGTAATTGTCATCATCATCATCCATCATATTTATTGAGTTCTTGCCGAAGGCAGAGCACTGTACTAAAGGCTTGGGAAAGGACAATACAACAAAGTTGATAGACACATTCCCCAACCACAACAGGCTTAAAGTCTAGAGACATAGAACATACTCTTAGAGTCATCTTGTTGCCATTGTCAGAGATGGGATCCTGGGATGGATGGTCCAGAGATGGCATTTCTTAGGTTTTGCCACACTTCCTTGCAAAATAAAAAAAAACTAAAGTATGTTATTTTCCTTTTTTCTAAAGGTAAAAATAATAATAATAATAATGACTGTGGCATTTGTTAAACACTTACTATGTGTCAGCCACTGTACTAAGTGCCGGGGTAGATACCAGATAATTGATTTGGACACAGTCTCTGTCGCACATAGGGCTACCAATCTCAATCTCCATTTTACAGATGAGTGAGACCCAAAGAAGTGAAATGACTTGCCCAAAGTCAGACAGCAGGTCCTTCTAACTCCCAGGCCATGCTTTGGCACCCACCCAAATCCAGTTATCCAAAACATACAAGCAAAGCTTTGGATGACATATTCTTTTATCCCATGTGTTACAACTAAACTTGAATTTAGGAATTTATTGCTGGTTAAACTTGGAAAATCTGCAGTGCTCTATCAGCCCAGGTGCTTAATGTCTCATCTTTGACCTTGCACCCTGGGCTCAAGCTCATCACATATACAACACCAGGAGAGTTTATAAAGATTATATTGACTTGTTAAGGTCACTCCAAATTAATGAGACAATACTGTCTTACCTGCATCAAACCTTGGAGATAATAATAATAATAATGATGGCATTCGTTAAGTGCTTAGTAATTGCGAAGCACTGTTCTAAGCACTGGAGGGGGATGCAAGGTGATCAGGTTGTCCCAAGTGGGGCTCACAGTCTTAATCCCCATTTTACAGATGAGGTAACTGAGGCACAGAGAAGTTAAGTGACTTGCCCAAGGCAGACACCTGACAAATAGCGGAGCTGGGATTAGAATCCATGACCTCTGACTCCCAAGCCCGGGCTCTTTCCACTGATTCACGCTCCTTCTCTATGTGCTTGCAATAACAAATGCTGGGATGAATACAGTGATATGTACTTAAACTCAGGGTGGCTGCCACCAGATAATTGAAGGAACTCTGCTGATTAATCTTTGTATGGAAATGTGTTCATCATGGGTCCCCAGAGACTCAATAGCTGTTGCTGCAATGAGCAGACAGCTCGTATCATTTGCCATCATTAGATGATTTCACTGTCTTGAGTCAAAAAATGGAAAATCCATATGAAGAGACTTTACGATACTCGATATTTTGATATTCGACATTCCCTTGGAAAATGAAGCCTGTGTTCCTCATAAACAGTAAATAGCCAGTTTTTATTTCAACCACTTAATTAGAAGGGCTGTTTCATAGAGGCACTGTAGGCATGCACTCCATGAGCAGTGAGGGATGATGGAAAAGATGGTTTCCTTGACATTGGGACAGGAATGGTGAGGACTTTCCCTTCACCTTCCATACTTCCCACAGGGCACTTCATACTTTCTCATACTTCTTTTTTCTCCCCTGATACAGGAGAGCCTCCTTGAGCAACAAAGGGCCCAAGAGATCTGAGAGTCAACAGAAAAACAGCCTGACCTAGAGCACATACCTGGGAGTGGGAAGGAGATGGGTTCTAATCCCACCTCCGCCACTCATCTGCTGTCTGACCTCGGGCAAGTCACAACTTCTCTGTGCCTCGGTTACCTCATCTGTAATGTGGAAGTAAGACCGTGAGCACCATGTGGAACACGGACTGTGTCCAACTTATCTTGTATCAAACCCAGCACTTAGTACAATGCCTGGCACATAGTAAGAACTTCACAGATATCATTAAGGAAAAGAATAAATGACTCAGTGAGTAAGGTCTTGCAAAACTATAAATGCCCACTCCATGGGGGGCATGGGAGCCATGGGTATAATCGCCCCCAGCTGTCTCAGCCAGATTCCCCATCTTGCTCATCCCAAATCTCTGACAAAATCTGAGAGTTTCCAGTCAGAGCTGAAAAGACTTGTAAAGGTGTCTTTTTGGCCCAGTAGTTCTTTGAACCTCAGTCCTCAACCTACCTAAAATCCCTGCCCGCTTTTCTCTCTTGCGTTCAAAATGGAAAGTTGACAGTTGTTCCAAAAACTGTTTTTCTAGGTCTACAGACTATTATATTCTGCAAAGCACTTAGTAAATCACTTTCCACACAGTGGGCACTCAATCAGTGCTATTCATTGATTGTTTATCTTTCATTAGTTGGAACAGTCCTTTTCTATAGTACTTTGTGTCAGGCACTGCGCTAAATGCTGGGGTAAATACAAGACAACCAGGTTGGACACAGTCCCTGGCCCATGTAGCGTTCACAATCTCAATCCTCATTTACAGATGAGGTTACTGAGGCACAGAGAAGTTAAACCCATGGTCATATAGCTGAAGAGTGGAGGAGTCAGGATTAGAATTTGGGTCCTCTGACTCCCAGGCCCGTGTTCTTTCCCTAACGCCACAAAGCTTCCTGTGGTTGGAAATATAAATTCTAAGGCACTCGGTTCTTCACAGAAGATCAACTTTCAATCCTGACCTTCATCAGAACACAGACAGATCACAGAGACTCTTTACTGATCAAGAAAGCCTTGGATTTCAGGTTTACTAAACCTGATGGATTTTTGTTGTGTCTGGTCTAGGTTTCCCATCTCTTCAAAAGACAATCTGTGGCAAAGACATTTGCATCCAAGCAGTTTTCCCCGCATTTCCCACTGAAGTTATCAAAAGCAAACATGACGTGTGTATTTAGGGTTCTGAGGGGTAAAACAAACTGACGAGCTGCAGAAGCATTAGTTTCTGTTGGAGGTTTCAGATAAAAGATTGCTACTTGGATGTACAAAGTGAATGACCTCATTCATCTGCTTTTTGGAGCAATAGGAAGCTCAGAGTCAGTAATTTAATGTCCACCATATTGACAACCACCTCATAAATTACACTTTTGATTTTTTTGTTCCCCTTACTCTTTAGAGTGAGGGTAAAGTCTGCATTCACTGACAGATTCAGAACCTATTTTTTCCAATTTCCTTCCACTCACCCAAATCCAGTCTGCTTTGTAAAAGGAACATTTTTCTGAGAGCTGGAATGAAAACACCACCTTACTTTCAGATTGACCCTTATAGAGTTCTCGTAATTAATCAGAATCCAAGCAGTTTCATATAATTAAAAATAACCATTTAAGGATAAAACATCAAAAACATTATTTTCTTTTTACTTAATACCTGGGGATAACTTCATATTTTAATAAATAACCACTGATTAATTTAGCTACAGAAACCCATTAGCAAATATCTTGAGCCCTAAAGCATTAAACAGAAGACATTGCACAGTGGATAATAAGCAATGATTATAATGGAGAGAAGAATGAAGGAACAAGCTCCAAAATACTGAAATCTTCAGAAAAAAATTTTCCTCTTTAAGCACCCACCCTCTGATTACACACACATACACACACACACACAATCCAGGAGGCAGAAATATATTGAAAATGTTCTATTTTCACAAGAGTAAGCAAGTATCATCCATAAATCCTTAAATCTGTTCTCAGGATTTTTATTTTAACTTGATGGGGCTAGCTTCAGGATGAGAATTAACTCACAGAAATTTCCTGGCTTCCCTCCAGAGAAAATTTTTAGAGATATTCCCTTGCTTATTTCCTTGTTTCAGTTAAAAGCATTTGGTCTTTTCACAATATTCGATAGGGGTTTCCCTTTCAGGACAGCAAAAAAATCCAGCTAAGTGCCCTGCTTTTAGAGTTACTGTTTCCTTCCTGCTGAAATTTCATTTTATTTATCAATACTCAGGAAGGTGAAAAATGTTTAAAGTCTCTGACACTCAATATCCCACAACTAAGCACTTTAGTGTTGCCTTTAGTGTTGTTGGATGAAAAAGCAATATGTGCGGAGGGTGAGCCTTTCAAGAGCACACATGATAATAACGCACTGAAATCTTGACTTAATACTTAATACTTTTCACCTGATGGTTTAGCCATTGGCTACTTCATTTGGGATGAAGCCCCCTCACAGCTCATTCATCTGAGGACTATTTGCCCCCAAGAGCCAAACCAAAATCAGATGTGGTGTTTCTAGATTGTAAATTCCTTAAGGACAGGAATTATATCTACGAACTATTGTATTGAACTCTCCCAAGTGCTTTAGCATGGTGGTCTCCACACAGTAAATGAGAAGCAGCTTGGCCTAATGGATAAAGTACGGGCCTGGGTGTCAGAAGGACATGGGTTCTAATTCTGAGCTCCACCACTTGTCTGTTGGGTGACCTTGAGCGAGTCATTTCAGTTCTCTGTGCTTCAGTTACCTCATCTGTAGAATGGAGATTAAGACTGTGAATCCCATGTGGGACAGGGACTGTGTCCAACCCAATTTGCTTGCATCCCCTCCAGCGCTTAGTACAGTGCCTGACACATAGTAAGCGCTTAAAAATACCACAATTATTATTATTAATTCTTAAATGCTCAGAAAATACCACTGACTGAATGTTACTAAGGAGGTGATCCAGATAATGGTTGGTCTTCAGGATTCAGGTACGAGGGCGAGAAAGGGAGCAGATGTGGGACTGGAGTGAGCTGGAACTGTACTTCTCTACACTCAGAACAAAGAGTGGCCACTGCTTTCACAGCCAAGAGAGATTAATGGGGTCAAGGATCATGGGATCACAGTCAAGGACTCATCAGCATGGCCTAGTGGAAAGAGCATGGGCCTGAGAGTCAGAGAACCTGGGGCCTAATCCCATCACCTCCACTTTCATTCATTCATTCAATTATATTTATTAAGCGCTTGCTGTGTGCAGAGCATTATACTAAGAGCTTGGAAAGTACAATTCGGCAACAAATAGAGACAATCACTACCCAACAACGGGCTCACAGTCTAGAGTGGGGAGACAGACAACAAAAGAAAACAAGTAGGTAGGCATCAGTAACATCGATATAAATAAATAGAATCATAACCATACATCATCAATAAAATAAATAGAATAATAGATATGTACATATATGCACAAGTGCTGTGGGATGGGGAGGAGGGTAGAGCAGAGGGAGGGAGCTGGGGCGATGAGAAGGGGAGGAGGAACAGAGGAAAAGGGGGGCTTAGTCTGGGAAGGCCTCCGGGATGAGGTGAGCTCTCTGTAGGGTTTTGAAGGGGGCAAGGGTGCTAGTTTGGAGGATGTGAGGAGGGAGGGTATTTCAGGCCAGAGGTAGGACGAGGGCCAGGGGTCGACGGCAGGACACGTGAGAACAAGGCACAGTGAAGAGGTTAATGGCAGAGGGGCAGAGTGTGCGGGCTGGGCTGGAGAAGGAGAGAAGGGAGATGAATCTGCAACTCACTTTACTTCTCTGTGCCTCAGTTCCTTCATCTGCAAAATAGGGATTCAGTGTCTATTCCCCCTCCTACTTAGACTGTGAGCCCCATGTGGGACAGGGACTGTGTCTGAAATGATTACCTTGCATCTACCCTAGCACTTAGAACAGTGCTTGGCACATAGTAAGCACTTAGCAAATATCATAAAAGCCTCCTATCTATTATGATTATTTAATTTATAAATATTCCTATGTCTATCTTTGCTGTTAGAGTATATAATGCTCATATATCTGTTATATTTTCCCAAGTCCTCAGTACACTGCCCTGAAACCAGTGGGCATTCAACAACTAGCATTATTACTACTATTTCTACAACAACCTTTATGATCATTATTATTATTATTATTATGGCTTAACCAGGTGCCAGGCACTGTACTAAGCACTGGGGTGGATATAAGCAAATCAAGTTGGACACAGTCCCGGTCCCACGTGGGGCTCACAGTCTCAAACCCCATTTTACATGTGAGGCAACTGAGGCATAGAGGAGTGAAATGACTTGCCCAAGGTCACGCAGAACTACACCTACAATGACTACTCCCTCTGTTCAATATCACAGTAGTTCTGAGCTACACATTTACTCCAAATATGGTGAAGGATTTGATTTTTCAGGATGCAGATTGCACTGCACATGGGAGATTAAAATCAGGATGTTGAACTTCAACGATGTTGACTTGCCCTTTCCTGGGAAGTGGAGCCGCTGCCCCCAGCTTAGGAGAAAGTTGGCCCGCGGCAAGAGAAGGTCTCCATGCACAGTTAAAACCAGGAAATTAGCAGGGTGGATGAGGCTTGGGGGAGGGGGATGGAATTTGACATGAAATGACTTCGAAAAGTGCTCGTTCATTATTCGTTCAAGCGTCTATCTTAAGAGGCTACGCTCATATGTTCCAGTCGCAAGCATTTTATACCTATCTGAGCCACAATTAACGGGAGTTGAAAATTTGGTTTTCATGGTTATTATGTGAGTTAATCATTTTTATGGACAAAGCCGGCTTAAACATTTGAACCAGAGAGCAAAGACAGAATCCGAGGGCAGTGGGTTGCTGTGGTAGGGCTGCAAGAAACTTACTTGAAAGGAGTCCTCAAAAGATTTGTCTCCCAAGTGAGTCTAATAATAATTATGATAGTATTAATTAATCCCTTTACTATGTGAAAATTCAGTGTGCTAAACTTTGGGGTAGAAATGAGATCAGATCGGACATGGTCCCTTTACCACAAGGGGCTCACAATCTAGGTAGAAAGGCCGACGAGTACCACCATTTTACAGACATGGAAACAAGCCCCCCAAAAATCAGTCAAGTTAAGTGACTTGCTCAAGGTACCACAATAGGCAAGTGACAGAGCCAAGATCAAAACCCAAGTCTCCTGATTTTCAGTCCCGTCCACAAGATCACACAGTCTCCATACTGCAGACACCCAAAACCAAAAAGATGGAAGCAATTAGAGCCTGTCAGCCTTAGAAATCTTTACAGGAAATCTCAGTAAGAATACTCGAGAGCAGGGAATAAGGAATTGGAAGGAGAGGTTTAAGCAATGGACGTTTTTCTACTTCTTCCTGTCTCTCTGTCTGACCTGGCTCCAAGCTGCTCCCTGCCTGTTCTGAATGTTCAGCAGCAAAACCTGGTGGATAGAGCACCGGCCTCAGTGTCAGAAAGACCTGGGTTTTAATCTTGGCTCTACAACTGGTTGGCTGTGTGAACTAGGGCAAGTCACTTAACTTCTCTGTGCCTCAGTTACTTCATCTGCAAAACGAAGATAAAGACTGTGAACCCCATGTGGGACATGGGCTGTGTCCAACATGATTAACTCGTATCTACTCCAGACCTTAGTACAGGTCCTGGAACGTAGTGCATAACAAATACCACTAAAATAAAAAAAGGAGCTGATCATAGCCCGACACAGCCCCCTCTGGCTCCCAAAGTCCCAGCCCCCTGGATTTTCTGCCTCTCTATGTACTGAACGGTCTCTCCAAGGCTACTTTATCACTTACTAATGTGAAAGGCCCTTCAATTCTGATGTGTTTCATAGCTTTTACCTTTAAAAGCCTCATTGTTTCAGTGAGCTTCATCAAGAAAGGAGTATTTTAGGGCACCACCACCAACAATAATAATAACAATAATAATAATAGTGATATTTGTTAAGTGCTCATGATATGCTAAACACCGTTTCTATTCAATAGTATTTATTGAGTGCTTACTATGTGCACAGCACTGTACAATTGGGAACATGTTTAGTACAATACATTTTACTAAGCATTGGTGTGGTTACAAGATAATCAGGTTGGACACAAGTCCAGTCCCATGTGGAACTCATTGTCTAAGTGGGAGACAGAGTAGGTATTAAAGAAACTGAGACCTAGAGAAGTTAAGTCAGTTGCCTTAGGTCATACAGCAGGCATGTGGCTGACCTGGGATTAGAACCCAGATCCTCTGACTCCCATGCCTGTGCTCTTTCTGCTAGATTCTTTTCTGCTAGTTTGTAAGATTCTTGAGGGCAGCGATCGTGTTTACCAACTCAATTGTATTGTACTCTCCCAAGTATTTAATACACAGTGCTCTACACGTGATGAGTACAGCCATTGATTGATTGGCTGTACTCACTGGACTTTGATCTCATCTTTCCCACCACTATCTACTTGCTCAAAGCCTTTACTACTGCCTGCAAGAACCCACAGGCAACCAGTGCTCTTCAAGACTCTTCTAAAATCACCATTCCCTCATGAGCTCCTCCCTGATTAATCTCTCATCACCCCACTGGACTTCGTCATCTCCTGTCACTTCAGGACTTCAGGGGCCCTAAGCCCCTGGATACTCATTCTCTCCCTCCCACCTCCACCCCCACAGCACTTATGTGTATTTCTTTAAACTCTGTTGCTGCCCTGTCTCTATAATTTATTTCAGTGTCTGTCTCCTCCACTTGACCGTAAGCTCCTTGAGGGCTGCAACTCTATTGTACTCTCCTAAGCACTTACTACAGTGCTCTTCCAGAGTAAACACTTAATAAATACCACTGTTTAATTGATAAATCCTTCTGTGTGTCAGGCCACCAAACCCAGGAACTTCTGCAGACATCCAACCCGACACTTCTATAAGTAGGATAAAGGGGCAGGGCTAAATTTCAATGAAATACACTCCTACAATTCCTTTCAACTATTCTTTGTTAAAAAGAATAATTATCACATAGAATGATTCCAGATTTTTATTGAAAATCTTCAGGAGAAGCAGTGTATGTGGCTTAAGAAGATGGTCTTGGCAGGAAGAGAAGAGAAAAGGAGAGAAAGGCTCCTTGAGGGAAGAGAACATTTCTATCAACTCAGCTTTATTGTAATGTCCCAAGCACTTCGCACAATGCTATGCACACAGCGAGCACTCAGTAAATACCACTGATTGATTGATTGAAAGAGACTCTTTTTAATGGTATTTGTTCTAAGTGCTGAGGTAGGTACAAGTTAGTTAGATCAGACACAGTCCCCGTCCCACATGGGGCGTCCCACAGTTGAAGAAAGTGAAGCACAGAGAAGTTAAGTGACTTGCCCAAAGTCACATAGCAAGCAAATGACAGAGCTGGGAATAGAACTCAGGTCCGTCTGACTTCCAGGCCACTATGCCATGATACTTCTTGTGGCATGATGCTCTCAAGACAGAGCCCAAAACACTGCAGAGGCGATCACAATGGGAGCTGTACATCCCTGAGATGGTGCTAAACACAAGTGGGAGATGGGGAAAGGAGTGAACAGAGGGAAAGGAAAGGGAGAGATCTGAAGGCAGAAAGACAGAAAAAGAGAGGGACAAGAACAAGGGAGATGAGTTCCCCATCTCATGGAAAGAGCACTGGCTCTGCTGTGTGATCTGGGACAAATCCCTCAACTTCTCTCACCTCAGTTGCCTCATTTGCAAAATGGTGATAAAATACCTGTTCTCCCTCCCACTTAGATTGTAATCCCCATGTGGGACGGGGACTGCATCTGATTTGCTTACATTGTATCAACCCAGAGTTTAGTAGAGTGCTTAGCACATAACATGCACTTAACAAATACCACAGTTATCATTTTTTTTATTATTGCTATTATTGTTGTTCTCATTACAGGAAGGGACAGAGAGTTAAGAAAGGACCAGTGAAAGGGAGAAGACACTAAATCCTTGTGAATATTTCACCAGCTTCAACCTACCAGCAGCCCCTCCCATCAAAAATATTCATTCATTCATTCAGTGGTATTTATTGAGCACTTACTGTGTACAGAGCATTGTACTAAGCACTTGGGAGAGTACAGTACAGCAATACAGCAACAAGCAGACATGCTCCCTGCCCACAATGAGCTTACAGTCTAGAGGGGGAGACAGACATTAATATAGATAGACAAAATAAATTACAGATATGTACATAAGTGCAATAGGGCTGGGATGGGGGTATGAATTTATTTTGTTAATGAAATGTACATCGCCTTGATTCTATTTAGTTGCCATTGTTTTTACGAGATGTTCTTCCCCTTGACTCTATTTATTGCCATTGTTCTTGTCTGTCCGTCTCCCCCGATTAGACTGTAAGCCCGTCAAACAGCAGGGGCTGTCTCTATCTGTTGCCGACTTGTTCATTCCAAGCGCTTAATACAGTGCTCTGCACATAGTAAGCGCTCAATAAATACTATTGAATGAATATGAATTAAAGGGAGCAAGTCAGTGAGACGCAGAAGGGAGTGGGAGAAGAGGAAAAGATGGCCTCTTGGGGGATATTTTTCTTCAAAAAGGCTTTGAGGAAGGGAGAATAATCGTCTTTTGGATTTGAAGAAGGAGGGTGTTCCAGGACAGAGGCAGGATGTGGGTAAGGGGTTGGTGGTAAATAGACAGGATTGAAGAACAGTGAGAAGGTTAGCATTAAAGGAGTGAAGTGTGTGGGCTGGGTTTTAGTAGGAGAGTAGTGAAGTGAGGTAGGAGGGGTGAAAGTGTTGGAGTACTTTGAAGCCAATGGTGAGGAGTTTTTGTTTGATACAGAGGTAGATGGGCAACCATTGGAATCTCTTGAGGAGTGGGGAACCATGTCCTGAACAGTTATCTGCACACAGTCACCCCTTCACTCAGTGTTTCTTCAGGCTGGCACGATGAGGAATATGAAGAAAAAAAGGTACACTTCGTCAGTCCCGTGAGGCAGAAACTAGAAAAGAGGAAAGAAAAACGTGGGCTCAGAACCAGGCTTTTAATAAGAAGTAGTAGATCCATCAGGTCTGAGCATTGTTTCTGGCAGCCAGCCAGCTCATTGGAACCAGTTCCAAACCTAATATCCGTGCTGTTGGGAGCCGGGGGCCAGTTCCCTGCTTTCAGCAGTTGATTCAGAACTCGGGTGACAGACAGCCCTCTGCTTCCCTGCCTCTCCAAGGATACAACCATCAGCCGGTACATTTCATCTTCCCTGAAGTGCCTAAGCAGTTGAGGGCAGCAGATCAAATGAAGGCCCAAGTGATCACTGAGGGTAGTCACTGATGGGTCTGGGGGCTTTTTATATGGTATTCGTTAAGCCCTTATTATATATCAGGCACCATAGTGAACACTGGGGTAACTTCAAGCTAATCAGGTTGGACACAATCCCTGTCCCACATAGGGCCCACACTCTTAATCCTCATTTGACAAGATGAGGCAAGTGAGGCACAGAGAAGTGCAGTGACTTGCCCAAGGTCACATAGCAGACAAGTGGCAGAGCCACAGTTAAAATCCAGGGCCCTTGGCTCCCGGGCCCATGCTCTTTCCATTAACAATAATAATAATAATAATAATAATAATGTTGGTATTTGTTAAGCCTTATATATGCCAAGCACTGTCCTAAACACTGGGGTAGATATAAGAGAATCAGGTTGTCCCACGTGGGGCTCAACAGTCTTAATCCCTATTTTCCAGATGAAGTAACTGAGGCATAGAGAAGTGAAGTGACTTGTCCAAGGTCACACTGCAGACAAGTGGAGGAGCTGGGATTAGAACCCACAGCCTCTGACTCCCAAGCCTGTGCTCTTTCCATTTAATAATAATAATAATGGCATTTTTTAAGCACTTACTATGTGCTGAGCACTGTTCTAAGCACTGGGGTAGATACAGGATAATCGGGTTGCCCCACATGGGGCTCACAGTCTTAATCCCCATTTTACAGATGAGGTAACTGAGGCACAGAGAAGTCAAGTGACTTGCCCAAAGTCACACAGGTCATGCTGCTTCTCATTAGGCTACTCTCTGAGACCCAGTTCATGAAGAAAGGCCTTAGTCTTCTGAGAACAGAGCCTACCGAAGCAGAAAGGGCAGCCTTCTTGTCTTATTAAAAAATCAATCAATCAAACAATGGCATGTAGTGAGTGCTTACCTTATGACAACCAATGTACTGACGCTTGGATGAGTAGACGACGAAAGAGTTGGTAGAAATGATTCCTACCCACAGGGATCTTAGAACATACTTGGATATTATCTTATTTCTTTGCACTGAGAGGAAGGGAATAAGATGTGGGAGTGGGCTGGGGGGAGGGGGCATCTGGTGATCCCCATTCTTCAGAGGGAGAAAGTGAAGTCCAGAGAGGTTAAACCATTTAACCAGAGACACATAGCAGAAGATCCAGGTCTCCCATCCAGGCCTGGATTCCCATCCCACTTCTCTCTCCTCGATGTTGAACTTCTTTTGGACGGTGTCCCTGACACCCTAAAGTCAATAACGAGTTCCCTACCCTTTCAAACCTCTCTTCATACGACTCCTCTGCAAATGGTTATTAGTATGCAAACTGGTAGCAAGTAAGGAACATTGCTCTTTAATCTCCTAATTTTAATTGGTTTGCCATCACGCAGACTAGGACTGCTAATGGCCTGGTTTGTAGATTAAGATCAGCCGACCTGAACGGCAGTAACCATTAGTTACAAATAAGATGAGCAGAATTACTCCACCATGGTGAAAAGTAAGCGATTGTAGATCGGAACAAAGCGGTTTCTCCCTCATCTTTCCGCCGGGTCACGACCCTGTTAAAAGGTCCATTTGTAACAGGGACAGGATTAATGCTGGCTGCTCGGGCCCGTCATTTCTGAACAGTTGGTAAATTGAATGACTGTCTATGGATGTGCCGATAAAATTGGCTGGCCCGGGCATCTTGCTGAAAGATTTGCTCGCAAATGAAATTGTCCCAACTGATAGAGCTGTTTCTTTCACCAGGAAACAAATATTTTCGCTGTGAGAAATCTGTCACTATTTAAGGCAAATATTTTTCCGGGAGAATTAAACACCACCCCATAACGTGTGATGTCCTTTCACCCACGGAGATGAAATCCATCTTAGGAGTGTAGGTATCCCATAGAGCCACAGACATCCATCACCAGCAGAGAAACAGAAAGCTTCAACTGCCGAAGGAATTTATGGAAAAACATATTCCTCGGAATTACATGCAACATGGGGGCTGGAATAGTTCAAACGGAGCTTGGATCCCTGCCCTCATTGAGTGGAGGAGCAGATGCAACTGGTCCGAGCGGAGGACAGGCAGAGGACAACGTACTCTAATTACAAGGCAGAGCAAAAGAAGCTAAGTATAGACCTGCTCCTCTCTTCTTGAGTCACTCACTCTTTCTCTCCCCCACCCCTCTCTCCCCACCCCCCCGCCTACTCCGTAATAATAACTGTGGTATTTTTTAAGCATTTACTATGTGCCAAGCACTGTTCTAAGCGCTGGGGAAGATACAAGATAATCAGATCAGATAGTCCCTGTCCCACATGGGGCTCACAGTCTAAGTAGGAGGGAGAGCAAGTACCGAATCCTCATTTTACATATGAGGTAATGGAGACCCAGAGAAGTTAAGTGACTAGCCTCAGGTCACAGAGCAGGAACATTGAAGATCTAGGACTCAGGTCTTCTGATTCCCAGACCCATACTCTTTCCAATAGGCCACGCTGCTCCACAATACTAGGCCATGCTGCTTCTTCCTTACTTATCCCTGCTCTGCCACCTGCCTGCTGGATTACCTTGGTTAAGTCACTTGACTTCTCTGTGCTCCAGTTTCCTCCTTCGTAAAATGGGAATTAAATACCTTTTCTCCCTCCCTTTAGACTGTGAGTCGCATGTGGGACTGGGACTGGATCTTATCTGATTATATAATACCTACTCAACATTTAGCTGCTTCCTTCTTCCCTCTCCTTTCTAGGTAGTAGAATTCCAGGCTCCTATTAGACAGAGGCTGCAAGATTAAAATAAGATGAAGTGTGTTTGGGGGCAAACAGAGGGTCTACTCTTCTGACTGAGAAGGTCACTCCTCGCCAGTGCCAAATGGGCAAGAAACACTCAAAGCAACCGGAGACAGAGTCCGGTTGCAACTAGGAGGAGAGGGAGGGGCTTTGTTCTCAGCCTCAACACTTTGAGCCACACTGAGAAGATGTTAGAGCTCCATTTCCCGGGACTAGGGAGGATAGAAATCACTAGAAGGCACCTTACTCACTGACTAAGGCCACACCTAATTAGTGCAGGCCTTGTGCCTGGACCAATTAATGCAACTTCCAAGATGGCTTCAAGGCCAAGCAAATCAGGATCACTGGGACTTGAGCGGAAAAGGAGGATTTATCCTCTGAAGAGGGTAAAGCCAACCCTGTGTCAGCCTCTGGCATTCATCTCCTTTTCAAAGTGGGTTTATTTTGCAGGTGTGGCCAGCAGGTGGTCGCAGATGATGCATCCACAAGTTCACCCCATTAAAATTCAGCGGGAAATCCTTGTACAATCAGCTGACAGGAGGAAAGGCCAAAGCAGTGTTCTTCTCAATGCTTAGTCCTGTGCTTTACAGGCCCTAATGAATGACATTAACAATAGAATTAAAACCTCAAATCTTAGGGCCACAGGTCTGGCCCCTGGAATGACCTTGAAAAGGTCCTTGAACTTTTCTGTGCTTCTGAATTCTCACTGGTGCTTTGGGATCTTTTCGAGGCAACATCCATCCCCTCTCTGAGCCCAGCTCAGTTCTCACTCACGATCTGGAACCCAAGACCATGTAATTAGCCAAAGGGAATCCTCACACACTCTCCATTAGACTCTGGACTGGGGGAAAATTATGACCTCGGCATGGGTGGGGGTCGAGGATACCCCTCTAAGCACATTCAGATGTCAAGCTGCTCCCCAGTCGCTCCTCGATTCACGGTAGTTGATTAGCCAACTTCCCCTAGGGGCTGGGGGTAGAGGGGAATGTTGCCTATTTCACCCCAAAAAATCTTCAATCCCTTCACCAGGAAGACTAGCCCCAGGTGCTTTCCAGATTAAAACAGCAATAGCAAATGGCTGAGAAGGAGAAAACCAACGGCTAGCCCCCAAGCTCCCAGACAGCTCTAAATTGTGTGATAATTCATTCCTGTTCCACAACCAGGAAGAGAGGAGAAAATGTGATGAATTAATCCATTCTAATGAGAAAAGATTGTAATGAGAATGGAGGAAAAGCTAATCCATTCTTAAAATAATCCTAAAAGAATACCCGTGGTCTTTCCAGGATGCCAAATCTTGAGATATGACAAGCCTTTTTTTTTTTTAAACCCAGCTACTCTTGATTACCCAAAAGCAATTAGGAGAAAGCATGTAATAAAGCAGTGGGTAATCCTGGATTCAGTGCAGAAGAACTGCCAGAAAAGTTGCTCACTGTGGGTCAGCCTGCAGGCAATATCACTTTGAGAAAGGAATGGAATCTGAACTAAAAATTCTTAAAAATCATCCAGGATTTCCATCCTCCATTTACAGGGTGCAAGAACAAGTCTGGAAATTCAAAGGGCCCAGGATTGACAGCTCTCAAACTCTAGAAAACTCCGTTAAGGTCTCTGTTAATTTAAGACCTGTTCACATACGCAAACATATATCAATCCGATGTGACCCCCATCAGCTCCAGATCTGTCCCTTTCCCACAGTCCAGACACTTCCAGCGGTAACTGTCTAGCACCCCTAAAAGCAACTGTGGAGGCAAGGAATGTATCTGTTTTTTCGTTCATTAGTTCAGTCAATCGTATTTATTGAGCACTTACTGTATTCAGAAGACTGTACTAAGCTCATGGATGCATATAGTATAGCAATAAACAGACACATTCCCTGCCCACAATGAGAGTTATAGTGTATTCTCCCAAGGGCTTAGTTCAGTGCTCTGCACACGGTACGTGCTCAATAAATATGACTGTAAAAATCCTCTTTATTAGGTGAAGATTTTTCATAACTTCATGAGCATTCATTCAGGCAAGGCTCAAGAATCTGAAATAGCCTCACTGCTCCTCATGCCTCCTCAGAGCCTGGGGTGAAAATTGCTGACTAGACCTTCACCACTGTGAAGCTCAGAACAGAGTGGTGGGCACGATTTGAATAAGAAGCATAATTAGCCTCCATCCTTTTACTTAGATGGGTTACCAGGTGCTTTGCTGCACAGTTTGGCAAAATTAAATCCATTAATTATTTTAATTGAGTAACGAAGATTCCCATACGGAGTTTTATCAGGTAAGTTATATTACAGAGTGTCAAAAAGCCAAGCACTAAAATAAAATACATGTGTATAAAAGGCTAACGATCCTGTAGGCAAGAAACTGAAAAACTCCATTTCATATTAATATTAAAGCACATGCCAGTGGCTAGAATGATAAAGCATCACAGACATAGTCTGCAGACTGTTCTAGCAGATGATTTCTCCATCGAGAAAAAACATTAAAAAATTAAATTATCGGGTGGCTGTTTGATGCCATAGTGACTTAACTAAATGCTGAGGCGCATTTAATGTAAGCCGATCAAATGCAGTCCCTGTCCCACACTGGGCTCACAGTCTAAGGGAGAGAGAGAGAGAGAGAGAGAGAGAGAGACAATAGGTATTTAATCCCCATTTTGCAGTAGAGGAAAACTGAGGCATAGAGAAGTCACCTGACTTCTCCAAGGTCATCGGGCAGGAAAAATGGCAGATTAAGACCCAGGTTTCCTGACTCCTGGGCCTGTGGTCTTAGGCAACAGAGCTTCTCTGAGTGGGGCTCCTAACTCCTAACTCCTCATGTTTCCAGTCTGATCCCTCTAGATCATTAAACCCCACCCCCTTTCTCTCTTCTCCAAACTTTGTGTTGCTCTCATTGCTTGACACTGTTTCCCTGTCTGTTTGTTCCTCACCCTCAGCTTGCCTGGATCATATTTCTCCTGCAGCTTGTCCGCTACAACATCTCTAACCTGGCGGTAGTGGATTCCCCGTGACTCGTGCTATCTAGATGGCCTCTGAAACCATATGACCTCGTTAAGTACCGCTTGGTAACTTCTCCTGTTTCTGCCAGGATGCTGGGGAAATGAGATTTGTGCAGCTGCAGGGCAAGTGATTTTGATTTTCTTTGTCAAAGGTGAAAAAAAAAGCAATCTCCCCTCTGGTTTTCAGATTGTTCCCAGCACGGAGGCTGCCCAAGCTGAGAATCACTAATCACTTGAGGAGGGGCTGGTACCCAGCATCCCCACGCACATTAGGCTGGATCTTCCAGCGGCACTTGACATCGCTTGACACTGCTTATCACGGGAATCTGGAGGAGCATCTGGAATCCAGCGTTGGGCTCCAAGAGTACGCTCGGTTCTGCCAAGAGCCGCCAGCTTTCATCTTCCCAAGCTGTATGTGCCTACTCAGCTACTAGGCAGATGGGTTATTTTTTGGGTCCTAATGTCTGCATTCTGCTTCTGGCTCCACTGATTAGGCAACGAGGAACCATAAAGCACCACAGGCAGGAAATCGAGGTGGCTGTTGTACCTTTGATTCCCGACGCTATTTCACACAGTGCTGTGGCCCACTTTGGGGAAAACAGGGGAAGCGTTTCCCTTTCCCTCTTAGGCAACAAATGAACCTAAACACAGGAAGCCACAGCCTGGTGGAAAGAGCATGGGCCTGGGATTCAGAGATCTGGGTTCTGCTCCATTATTGGCCACTCGCCTGTTGTGTGGCCTTGAGCAAGTCACATAACCTCTCTGCCCCTCAAATTCCTCATCTGTAAAATGGGGAGAAAATACCAGTTTTCCCTCCCTCCTAGCTCTACGTGGGACAGAGATTGTGTCCGGTCTGACTATTCTGTATCAATCCCAGAGCTTATCATATAACGAGTGCTTAATAAATACCGTCATCATCACCCCTTAGCTGTATTTATTGAATACTTACTTGTGCAATGTTTGGTACAGTGCCTCGCACCCAGGGGATACTCTCTCATCCCTGCCAGGATCAGGCAGGAATCTTTCTTAAGATCCCTCCTTGGGTCCTGGAACATCTTGAGAAAGTAATTCCATCTGTCTCTTGGGAATTCAACCCAGGAGTCAACAACTCTCACTGGTAGAATGTTCTTTTCTTTGAACTCTGGCTGCTTCCCCCAGGTTACTATATCAAAGCCCATCCATTCTGTGCAGAAATTCAAAGTTATGATATTAGGGAATCAAAAATTGCTTATGCAATTGCTACAGTTGACTCACATGAATATCACCTGCTGACTAGTTGAACCAATATGAAGACATCTTCCGTGGAAAGAGTGAGCTGAAGTGTCCTACTATGAAGATAAAAAACACTAGAACAGGATACAGGTTAAAAAGGTATCCTTCTCACCTGCCCTAGGTGGTTGAGTCATTTACCTACCCGAATAGAAGAGGCTGGTCCAAGGGACCGTCTCAGGTTTTACTTCATGCTATGATTCTATGAAGAAGAAACCTTCTCAGAGTGTGGATTTTTTTTTCCCCAAAAGTTCTTGATGTAGCTAGAGGGAATGCAGTAAAAATATCCCATGAGATGTGTTTATCACTGCCTCAGAAGTAGATCAATCACCTGAGGATCTGCCATCCCGGGACTGATAACCACCCCATTTGAAAAGAAACTTGGTGCCATTCTAATTTCAACTCTGATTCTGATGCAAGTGACAACAAGGAATCCCAACGTCTTCCATGTTTGACAACTTTCTCCTTAACCTTGAACCAGTGATTATCTCAGACCTCCCTGATAGCAGTGTTGTTTGCCTACTTTTCATTTGCATTAGTATTGAGACAGGACAAGGTAAGAATATGCAGTGATTTATTTCTCAATAATGATGATGGTATGCTATCTGCTCTTCCATTCCTGGACTTTTCCAGTGTAGCTGATACCATCAATCATGCAATCACACCAAACAGTTCTGAATCTTGGGCTGGTTTGACAGAGCTACACTTGCTATTTATCTTAAGCGCAGTCTATCATTCATGTCAGTTTTAATTCTGTTCCATTCTCAGTTCCCTCTCTTGTCCCCTGAGGGCTCTGTCTGGGATATATTATTATTCAGTATTTACAGTGCTGTCATTTGAAAAATGTCACTGTTGCAAATGACAAAGCTTCAGGGTCTTGCACAGCTAATAGTTTTCTGACTGCCATTTTGCATTTCCAGGATGAAGCAGAACTTACCCACGGCTTGTCTTGAGTCTCTATAGCTGTTGAGTTGATTCGAAAAAAATCAATGTGGCCCAAAAAAGATTCCACATGCTCAGGGTCAGAGCACATTTGCATACCTCCATTAGTCACACTTAACTATGTTGGAAATATAAAAAAAAGCAAACACAACAATAGCTTCAGTTAAACTTACTGGCTCTGACCTCAACCACTGAGAAAATCCCATAAGGATGGCAGGGGAGCCCGTTTGATGGCACAGCCATGGATTGCCATGGGAATCCATTCTTGAATCCTGGAGAAATTTTTGGAGCCTCAGTACTTCTCCAGGCTTAAGAGATTGGACCTGAGATAATCAATCAGTGGTATTTATGGAGCACTTACTGTGTACAGAGTACTGTGCTAAGTATTTGGGAGGGTACAATACAATAGATTTGGCACACAAGTTCCCTGCCCAGTAGGTGCTTATTCCAGGCCTTATCCACCCGTAAATTTCTATGGGATTCCCCAGGTATTCAGGATCCTCTCCACCCTCCCCACAGGCTCCCTCAGGGGCCAAACTTCACCACCCACCTACAGATACCAGAGCATCCCAGTCCTGACCCACTCTTAAAAGAGTTCCAGGAATTCCAGGGGCCTGGGATGTAGAAGGCCACCTGAGACAAATGGCAATTGCCCTTGGTCACAAGGGTCATTAAAAAGAAAGGAACTGATTCTATGAGACCCAGACTGCGGGAAACAGCGGCTGGTCAATCAGTAAGAACTGCATGCCAAAATGTTCACTACTCTTAAAGAGAATCCATCAGGTGAAATTGTTTCTTGAGCAACCATTGGGAGCAACTTGTGCAGGACACTGAGCCTGTGCTATTGGGCCCAGCTATTTACTTTAATCCAAAATCTAAGGCTCTAGACATCTTGGGTTTTCTTTTTCAATTAATAATTATATCTACTCTGTTTAGAAATCTTAGCTACTCCACCTAAGAGGGTGAATATAGTGGTAGAGATCAAGGTAAGGTAGTCTGTCCATATTCCTTAATATGCAGGACAATTATAAAGCAAAATATAATGATAATGTTGGGATTTGTTAAGCGCTTACTATGTGCCGAGCACTGTTCTAAGCGCTGGGGTAGACACAGGGGAATCAGGATGTCCCACGTGGGGCTCACAGTCTTAATCCCCATTTTACAGATGAGGTAACTGAGGCACAGAGAAGTTGTGACTTGCCCACAGTCACACAGCTGACAAGTGGCAGAGCTGGGATTCGAACTCATGACCTCTGACTCCAAAGCCCGTGGTCTTTCCACTGAGCTACGCTGCTTCTCTTAAATGCCCTAGATCTGGGACTGGTCAAACTCAAAAGGTCAAAGTAACCTTGCATCTGTGACCTTTAGACATTTGATATTCACCCCAACTTCACAGCACTTACTTACATATCATTAAATTATATATTATGAATTATTTATTCATTTATATTAGTGTCTGTTTCCTCCTCTAGACTGTAAGCATGTTGTGGGCAGGCAACGTGTCCGCTAATTTTGTTGTATTATATTCTCCCAAGCACTTAATACGGTGCCCTGCACAAAGTAAGTGCTCAATAAATACCACTGATTGATGGATTGATTTATTGATTGGATGAATCCCCCATTTGCTCTTTTTATGTTTGGTTTTCTGAGTACACAGTGGAGTATGCTCGGACTGTGCTCACTTTAGTTCCCTATGAATTCTGGGACTTGTAGTTCAATTATCCCAGAATGCCCCCCTGATTTTCTCTTCCCATCCACCACAACCTTCAAAATCATAACTGCTAGAGGGAATAATTGGCGGAAGCCGGCTCTGCCTGAGTCCTGTACATAGACTTAATCAAATTGTACTTTGAGGTGGGAGTCGGGGGTGGGCAGAGTCTTCAGTGAGAGTGACCTGATCTGATACCCCATGGTGTTGTTCACAAGACCAATTTCATTCCCAATTTGCTCCCTTAGGCAATGGGCAGACAATTGCCAAATAAACACCTCCCAAGCAGAAAGCAGCTTTTGCTCAATAAACCGTACCTTCTGAAAAAGCAGACTGTTTAGCGGAGAAGAAAAGCTTTCTTACCTCCAGCACTGTAGAACTAGGTAAAATTGTTTACAACTAGGTAAAATTGTTTAGAGACTGCCAGCAAGCTTCTACCTCTTACACCTCATTTGACTATGCAATTAGACATTACAACAGATAAGGAAGATTTCAAATTAGATATGCTAATCTTCTGTCAGTGGGTCAGTGCTTTTAGCTTCAGAACAGATTTGCATCTTGCCATCCCCTCTGCACATACCACCCCACCACCGACCTCAGCGATTCTTGTGATTTCCATAAGATGAGAGGAGATGAAACGGTAAACCGGAAGACTGGAACTGAAGATGCAACTGCAAGATAGCGAGGTTAAAAAATGCATCTTACAAATTTGAGGAAAAATTATTGGGGACCAACCCAGACTTCTGTGCCAGGGGTAGGGAGGCTGTCCAGTAACTCAGAATTCAAGGCTAGAAATAACAACCTCCTGAACAGTTATTTGGGTTTAAATTGTACTTGAGAAAGGGACGCAGTGCGTCTGTGCGGGCAACGAGGTGGCAGAATATTATTGCCTCCTTAATAGGATTTTCCATTCAAATGTGCTGAGCCCGACTCTTTCAAATTGCATTTGAATGGTAAACAGATAACATCCTTACTTTGGCAACGAAAATTTCCCTGCTTCCTCCAGATCAACACACCATCCCCAAAATTAGAGCGCCGAGGCACAAACTCGAAATAGAAAACACAATTTGTTTAGGTGCTTCATCCAGGAAGCCTTCTTTGGGCTATGGAAAAAAGAGAGAGAGAGAGAGAGAGAGAATGTGTGTGGGGGGTGGTGGGAGGGGGGAGGGTGCAACCCTGGATCATCCAACCATCACTTCTCTTGCTGCCTCCTAGGTGCAGGCCTTTAATTAGCATTTTTCATCTTCCTTCCTCTGCCAAATTGTGTGAATTTCAGTTGACATTTTGCATTCAATTAATCTATGTCACTCCCCTGAGTGGAGTGTGGGGTTGGGGGGACGGGGGCTGAAACCTGAAGGCACAGAACTGCAGTTTTTAGTGGGAGCCAGTGATGGCTAGAAATTTTCCAGCTGTAACAGAGAAGAGACAAGTGATCCCTAAAGTTGAAAGTAAATGCAGAAGGTGGACTTTTCTATAGTTTTGTTTTTTGTGTTTTTTTAGAAAATAACATTCTGGGAGTTCAGATTCCCGTTGGGCATTTGTGAAGAAATTTCATTTCCTAGACGGCCATCTTTCCCTATTGCTTATTGTCCTCAAATACAGACATATGATCAAGTGAGGGGAAATAGATTTTCCTTACCTGGGGAAGAGGAGAGCTGAACCAATTTGACTCCAAGGTCAGTCTGGGCCAGTCCCCATGGCCAGGAAAAAGTAGCTGATGAAAATGATTTCAAGTATTACTGGCAGGGAGGAATGTGAACAGTTCGGCACAGGTCTACTATCGTCATCAATGGCATTTATTGAGGGATTACTGTGGCCAGAGCACTGTATCAGGAATCTAAGATATTGGAGGTAGTCACTCTGAATACGGTCAATAAATGAACCCTACAGACTTTTACCCTCTTAACGGCAAAAGACAAAAGCAAAATTCTACAGCAGAGCTGGACATGGCCAACATAATGGTGTCTGTCCATACACAGTGGTGCATTGACTTTTTTTGCTGCATGGGGAGGAGGAGGAAGGGCACCTGTTGATATAGACAGGGAATGTCGCTGTTTACTGATATAGTGTACTCTCCCAAGTCCTTATGACAGTGCTCTGCACACAGTAAGTGCTCAATAAATGTGATTGAATGAATAAAAACAAAGGGAAAGACCTGCAAGGGAGGGATCAGGGGGAGAGAAAAGCATGAGAGGCAGCCTGCCCTAGTGGAAAAAGCATGGATCTGGGATTCAGAGGAACTGGGTTCTAATCCCAGGTCTGTCATTGGCTTGCTGTATGAGCTTGGGCAAGTCGCAATTTCTCTGTGCCTCAGTTTCCTCATCTGTCAAATGGAGATTAAGTCCCTGTTCTCTCTCTTTCCACTTAGAGTGTGAGCCCTGCATGGGATGGGGACTGGTCAAATTTTCTTATATTGTATCTGCCCTGGCACCAGACTCACAGTAAGTGCTTAACTAATGTAACAGTTATTAGAACAAGAGCATGGGGAGAGGAAAGAGGAAAAGAAAATGAGGCAGTGAAAGCCAAGAGATGATACCTTAAGAGATGCCACAGCCTCTGGAACTTTCCTGTTCCCTCGGGATTTCCAATCTCATATGTCATGTCCTTCATCCAGCTTCCCCTCTCCTCTCTGCCAAACCCAGGCTCTCCCCTCTCCTCCACTACAGCACTACTCTCAATGAACCAGGAAGACTTCCCTGACCTAACCCTTCTGGCATTGTTGATCCTAATCACTCGAGCACATCCAGCAGCAGTGTGTATTTCTCTGGCTGAAGAAAATGGGCTAAGGTTCAGTGATGTTACTGTCTCTCATGTACCAGAACTGAGGGCACCCACCCTGGCTTTCTCTGAGAATCAGAAGCCTACTGAGAAAGACTTGTTCTCCTATTTAAGTCCAGGGGGCTTAATACACAGGTCTGAGAGCAGTTAGCATTTAATGAACTTTACTAATGCTACTGAAGACAACAATGATATTGGTAGAGATTGTGATGATGATAACGATGATACGTGCTGAAGATGATGGTGATGATGATAATATCGATGGTGAAGGTAACAGTGACGATGACTGCTGTCTCTCATCATGATTGGGAGAGCAGTGATGGTGATGATGATACATTGATGACCCCAGGCGAGATAATAAATGAGAACCCACATCAGTTCAAAACTGATAGTAATTGTAATAATAATTGCAGTATTTGTTAAGCTTACTACATATCAAGCACCTTATTAAGTGCTGGGGTATAAACAAGGTAATCAGGATGGACACAGTCCCTGTCCACATGGGGCTGATGGTCCAGAACAAAGCAAAAACCAATTAGACTCCCATTTCTCCTGGGAAGAAAATTAACTCTAGATCAGCATTGGAGCAGGGGTTGAGAGGGTCCCAGGACAAGGATGATCCAGGTCAGAAGCCCTCAGTCCAGAGACACCCCAAGGATTAAGCCAAGACATGCTTAGACCTTGCTTTAGAACTATTTCATTTCTAAATATGGTCTACCAATTTTGTTTTAGTGAACTCTCCTAAGCTCTTAATACCGATTTCTATAAATAGGAAACTCTCAATTAATTTGATTGATTGATTGATTGATTGATTGATATGAGCAGGGAGAGTAGAACAAACTTTAAAAAATGTGACTAAACTGTAAACTCATTAGGGGAAGGGGATGTGTCTACCAACTCTGTTATGTTGTACTCTCCATGTGCTTAGCACAGTACTTTGCACACAGTAAGTGCTCAATAAATACCATTGATCGATTGATTAAACCAAGTTCCAACCATGCCAGGCTGTATAAACTTTATGAAATATTGAACTCTGTAGTCATATTTTTGTTCATCCCTTTTTCCTGAAGTAAAGTCCATACTGGAAAAAAGGCAAAATGGTTTCTTTGAATGAATTCAGGACAGTAATTTTTTTCTTCATCACTTTTTTCAATTTAGCTGTTATAGAGTTTTTCCCTTAACAGTAAAAGACACAGTATTCTTGCACAGCAGTGAAGTCTAATTCTTCCCCTTATATCTCCTATATTTTTGCAAATCACTGCCCTCTTCAAAATGTTTCAACTCTTGCAGAATCCGGGTTTCCGGACCTGTGCTTCATCCACTAGATCACACAGCTTTCCTGTTCTTTCTCTGCGTTCTTTCTCCCCTGCTAAAATGTAAGCTCCATGAAGGCAGGCATTGTGTCCTTGGGTTCTGCTGTATTCTTCCAAGCCTAAGTGCTCAGTAAATTGAGTGAATGACCTATCTTTGATGGGTCAAGTTGTCTCACCATAGAGTGCCTAGGTAACATTTCCATTTAGAAAACCAGTGTAAACTTTGTTTGTTCTACTCACTATACTTCCATCCTGTCCACTCCCAACCCCTCGCCCATGGCCTCCCTCTGGTCTGGAACTCCCTTCGTCTTCGTATCTGACAGACGATCACTCTCCCCACCTTCAAAGCTTTATTAAAAGCACATTTCCTCTGACAGGCCTTCCCTGACTAAGCCTTCATTTCCTCTTCTTCCATTCCCTTCTGTGTCACCCTTGCATTTGGATTTGCACCCTTTATTAATTCATTCATTCATTCATTCATTAGTATTTATTGAGCGCTTACTGTGTACAGAGCACTGTACTGAGTGCTTGGAAAGTACAATTCAGTAACAAATAGAGACAATCCCTGCCCTCAATGGGCTCACAGTCTAGAAGGGGTGAGACAGACTTCAAAACAAGTGAACAGGCATTATTCACCCCTTCCCCTCCTCAGTTCACAGCATCTTTTTTTTAATGGTAGTTAAGCACTTACTATGAGCCAGGCAGTTTACTAAGTACTGAGGTAGATAGAAGTTAATCAAGTTGGACACAGTCCCTGTCCCATGTAGGACTCTCAGTCTTAATCCTCATTTTGCAGATGAGGTAACGGAGGCCCAGAGAAGTGAAGTGACTTGTCCAAGGTCAAACAGCCGATGAGACGCAGACCTTGAATTAGAAACCTCCTGACTCTCAGACCATATCCATAATTTATTCATAGACTATAAACTCCTTGTGGGCAGAGAACAAGACTACCAACTCTATAGTATTGTACTCTCCCATGTGCTTAGGACAGGGCTTTGCACAGAGTAAGCACTCAATACATACAATTGATTAATTGATTGATTGACTGATTCTTTGATGTGAAGGGCCCACCTTATATAACTTCACTAAATGGAGACTCAAGTTTGAAATTCTGCTCCTCTTTTCTTCTGTTCCCTGGTTATTACCTATCATCCTGGTAATGTTAACTATGTTTTGATACAAATTTTTAAAACTTTAGTAAAGGAGTAGCAACTGAGATGGGTTGTTTACAGTTGGATGGTAACAGTCAACTGCAGACTCAGATGAAATAAAAAATAATGACAGCTGATCTCATCATTATATCCAATCCAGAAATATGGATCCACAAAATACAAGTCGTCTTTCTTACAAAACACCAAATTATCTTTCATCTGGATCCTCCTGTATATTAATTGTGCAACATAACACTCATGTGCCCTCTACTTTGGCTAAAACGAACAATCCCAAAATTCTGAATCTCTGACATTCATCTGGGAAAGAGCTGAAATGCTACCCAGAGAATATTCATTCACCTTCCACCCATAAATGATACTTCCCCTAGATGTATTGAAAATTGCTTCCAATTTCCGAGACGGTAAACAATAGAAGTTACTACTACTGATTAAAATTAACTGTAAGAAGCATTACCAGAGCATAGGAGAAATGGGTACTGCTCACTGCTTATTTGAGTACTCCTGTTTAAACGAGTCCTACCCTTTTCTAATAACCTAGAAATCACCAGAAACAATTCCCAGGAAAGAAGCAGAAAATAAATAAAATGGTGGCTAAACCAACATTTTGGAAAATCAGCCTTCTATGGTTTGGAGGTTATCCTTTTAACACCAGCTCTATTGCTGAAGAAATACGTTTTTCCTGGTGCTGTTGGCTTCCAGCCCTAGAGGGAAAATTCTTTCAGCGGCCCGTGTTGCTTTTATCGCAGCATCTGCTGCTGAGGGTGATTTCTCAACACGCTGATCGTCTGCATCCGGTTTGCTTTCAGCCTAGTCGGGGCTCAGGAAGGAAGGCTGCACTCCGTCATGGTGGAAGTGATTTCACGATGATACATGCCAGCAGCCCTTTAAGATAAGTCAGTCCTTCCGTGGTCTGCCAAATGTCTACCAAATCTGTTGTATTGTATCCTCCCAAGAGCCTAATACAGTGCTCTGAATACAGTAAGTTCTCAATAGAAATGATTGATATGACTGATTGATGGCGAATACTTCTCCTTAGCCTGTAACGTTAAATAACGCCCTTCATTCACATTCTGCCTTTTCTCGATTGCTACTCAAACATCAATTCTCAAATTCTATGGTGCTTCCAGTGACAGTGTATGGAGCTGAAAGCTGGACAGTGAAAAACCAGGAAAGAGCTTCGATACTTTTGAAATTTGGCAAATTTTGCAATTAACATGGACTGCCCAAAAAGCAAACAGTGGATTCTGAAGCAAGTTAAACCAAAGTGGTCTTTGGAAGGCCAAATGACTCGACTTAGATTAGCATATTTTGGACACATAATTAGGAGGACTAACTGACTGGAAAAGACACTAATGCTAGGAAAAGTCAAGGGAAACGTTGGAAGAGGCAGACCAGTAGGTAGAATGATAGAAACCATAATGATAACGAAAGAACTGTTAGCAAGGTTACCGATTATGGCAGAAGACAGGACGTTCTGGAGAAAATATATCCATAGAGTCGCTGTGAATCGGAAACAACTCGACGGCACTTGATAATAATTCAAACATTCCTCTATCGTGCAGCCTTGCCACTGAGTTTCAAATTGCTCCAGGCACCTGAGAATTTTAGATTTGCACTCAGATTCATATTGGCTTCACCCACATTTAGCAAGTTTTCCCTTTCCTCTCCTGAACATCCTTTTTTGTGTTCCTTTGTTTCAGTGGGTTTGGAACAGTTCTGACATCTTGAAGCAGAGTGGCCTAATGGATAGAGCATGGGCCTGGAAGTCGGAACTACCTGGATTCTAGTCCTGGCTTTGTCACTTGTCTGTTATGTGATGGGTAAGTCACCTAACTTCTGTGTCTCAGTTACCTCATCTGTAAATTGGAGATTAATAATAATAATAATAATAATAATAATAATGGTAATTGTTAAGCACTTACTATGTGCAAAGCACTGTTCTAAGCACTGGGGAGTATACAAGGTGATCAGGTTGTCCCACATGGGGCTCACAGTCTTAATCCCTATTTTCCAGATGAGGTAACTGAGGCACAGAGAAGTTAAGTGACTTGCCCAAAGTCACACAGCCGACAAGAGATGGAGCCGGGATTAGAACCCATGACCTCTGACTCCCAAGCCCAGGCTCTAAGACTGTGAGCCCCTTGTGGGACATGGACTGTGTCCAACCTGATTATCTTGTCACTACCCCAGTGTTTACAAGAGTGCCTGTCACATAGTAAGTGCTTAACAAATACCGTAAAACAAAATAAACACCCTTGCCTACAAAATAAAACACAAGACAGGATCGAAAGCTTCCTTTTAATTTTAGTCTCAGTGCACTGCCCTGAAGCTCCTGCTGTTTTCTTACTTCATTCATTCATTCAATTGAGCACTTACTGGCCTTTCCATCAGACTCCATGAGAGCTTACCATATAGGTCAGGGCCCAGCAGTATCAGCTGATGTTGAGGGCTCAGAGTTATTCTCTTCTTTGATCACAGACTTCATCCATTAACCTTACCAACAATACATGATGAATAATTATTATGTTATTACATGTTGAATAATTACATGTTAATGAATTGTACATCGCCTTGATTCTATTTAGTTGCCATTGTTTTTACGAGATGTTCTTCCCCTTGACGCTGTTTAGTGCCATTGTTCTTGTCTGTCCGTCTCCCCCGATTAGACTGTAAGCCCGTCAAACGGCAGGGACTGTCTCTATCTGTTGCCGACTTGTTCATCCCAAGCGCTTAGTACAGTGCTCTGCACATAGTAAGCGCTCAATAAATACTATTGAATGAATGAATGAATGAATGAATGAATAATTATTTTTATTATCATTACCATGTCACTGGATCCGGAAATATTTTTTCTTTCCTCCCTGGTACTACAGAGAGAAAACGCTTGCACTATAGTTCACGGAAGAAATTCTCCAGTGAGGTGGAAGGATATTTCATGTTTCTTTTGGATTCCTTTTCTGCTGAAATCATTAGGTGAGGTTTTCTCCCCCTCTAGAGTGTAAGCTCATTGTAGGCAGGGAACTGGTCTCTTCCAAACACTTAGTACAGTGTTCTACATACAGTAAGCACTCAATAAATATGATTGACTGATGGATTTCTCCCTTTCAGCATTCTAATGCAGTCCATTTCTGAGCCAGAAGTATTTTTATAACAAACTGTGAAGGGAGGAAGAAGTAGGAGCTCTTATAAAACCATCAGAGTGTCTTCTTCCATTGCTAAATACCCAGTGAATATTAGTCCTTTCTTTCATTTACACATTTCACATTCTCAGATGTTCTATTGCTGTTGGCTTTCATGGACACGGTGTACAGCTAAATACTAACCTACTTGTATTTGTCCTACATAAGAATGCCCTAGGTTTTTTAGCAACTGACATAATCCAAAGAACTGATTAACCACGACCAGTTGAGACAATCTCGTTTAGTTTTCCCTGAAACCTGAATTAAATGCTTTCCGAGAACATGACCAAGGAAGAAGAGTTTTGGAAAGATCCCAGACGCCAAGCATGATTTCCCACTTGTTGTTCTGTGTCTCTAGAGCAAATGGCTAATGGACTGACCAGTTTATAAACATGCTTCAGATTGAGAGTGGATTTTTATGGGTCAGAAGTTTTCCTTGGGCTTAACCTGTCATTTGCATAGGTTAATTTTAAATGGCAGTGCAGATTTAGCTTGAAAAGATAATTATAGTATTTCACCTCCTTTCATCTTGGGTTATGTAAATGAGTCCTTAATCTTTTTGCGGTCCATAATATATTAATAATTTAAAAAAGGGGGAGCCTGATTTATTTTATGCTATCAATCTTTTCATAGACCTGTACTCAGATCCAAGTCATGGAGACAACCTGAGCTAATTCTGTGCTAAATAGAGAAACACCGTGGCCTAGTGGAAAGAGCACGGGCCTGAGAGTCAGAGGACCTAGGTGTCAGCGGAGTGACCTTGGACAAGTAACTTTATTTCTCTGTGCCTCAGTAAAATATAAAACGGGATTAAGACTTTGAGCCCTATGTGGGACATGGACTGTATTGAACCTGACAATCTTTTTTCTGTCCCAGTGCTTGGTACAGTTTCTGGCACATAGTAAGTGCTTAACAAATACCATCAAAAAAAATTCAACTAATTGTGCACTTCACTTATTACCAACAAGCAAATGGATGAACAAAGAGTTTGTCAGATGTCTTAGCTTGAGATGTCATTGCTATCACATTGTGGTATAAGTTCTAATTCTGGCTCTGTCACTTAGCTTCTGTGTGATAGGGTCACATAATGTGCATATTTATGTATATTATTTATTACTCTATTTTGTTAATGCTGTGTATATATCTATGACTCTATTTATCTTGATGATATTTATGCCAGACTACTTGTTTTGTTTGTTGTCTGTCTCCCCTGTTTAGACGGTGAGCCCGTTGTTGGGCAGGGATTGTCTCTGTTGTCGAATTGTACATTCCAAGCAGTTAGTACAGTGCTCTGCACATAGAAAGCGCTCAATAAATACAATTGAATGAATGAATGGTAACCACTGACGCCTTCCTCTGACGCCTTCCTGATTACAGTCATTTTAAATCAGAAGGCCCAGGACAGAGCCTGAGATGTGAAATTGGCTCTTGTCCCTTCAACCTTCATTCTGTACTCTCAACTAAGGGTGATGAAAGTTGGAACCAGTTGTGATCATCTTTGTTCCAGTCAGATATTCCAATTCTATAGGGATTTACAGTCCTAGTGATGAATCCTGAGAGGGAGAGATACTGAACAGGGTTGATTTGAATCAATCATGCCCAAGGGTAACATGTATACCAGATAGACCTCAACCACCAAGCCCTTCAGCTACCAATGGAGTGTTAAAATGGCAGCCGCTCTCCTGTAATTCAGAGGCTTATGCTCAGCTTAACACAGCTGCAAGAATGAGGGACAGCTAGATATTCAAACAACTTCTGTACGGAAGGCTGAGTTGGGAAAGTCAGACAGTCAGTCAATTTTATTTATTGAGTGCTTACTGTGTACAGATCTCTGTACTAAGCATTTGAGAGAGGGTAATATAACAGTTCAACAGACACATTCCCTGCCCACAGTGAGTTTTCAGTCTAGAGGGAAACCAAAAGCAAGGAGGGCAGAGAAAGCATTCTTTAAGGCTACTGTCAATGGCATCTCCTTCCAATATATGATTCAGAGGAACTGGATGATGCTGATTATCTTTACTGGTAAATCAGCACGTTAGTTCTGAAATCCAAAATCTCCACAAAGGACAAATAACAGTGGAGGTAACAGCTGAAGAAGAGACTCCTTCTGAACAGGAATTATCATGAGATTTGCAAGGCAAGGGAACTTGAGGTGCCTTTTTCATACAGTGGGGTGAAGGAGTAACTCCCTTCTCACTACAGTTTTTCCTGAAGTCAGATGGGCAGGCACAGAGCACACTGAACTCTTTTCTCCCACTGAGGTACGGAGAGAACAGTACAAATAGAAACTGTGATGCTTTGCTTCAGCAATCTGAAACAAAGGAGTCAAGGAGCAGATCACACTACACCACTCAAACTGTTTTCCCTGCACTATTGATGATAGTGTGTATGAAGTATTGGGAGAGCTGGCCATGATCCTGATTCACATATAAACCCTTCTGGTCACAATTTTAAGTCCAGTTCCTGAGAACTGCCTCTGACCTTCTGTGAACCTCCTAAAACAGGTAACCTAAACTCTGGGAGCTACTCCTCCTAGAGGAAGCAGTGTTGCGAGTGGAAAGAACAAAGACCTGGAAGTCAGAGGACCTGCCTCTTACCTGCTGTGTGATCTTGGGGAAGTCAGTTAACTTTCCTCATCCGCAAAATGGGGATTCAATACCTACTCTCCCTCTTACTTAGACTGTGAGCCCCATGGGGGACCTAATTATCTCGTATCTACTCCTGGGCTTAGTAGAGTGCTTGGTACATAGATACCCCACCAATCTCATTTAAGGTGGCCAGATTTCTAGTCATGTTCCTTAAAGGAAGAGATAAGAACTACTTTGAATTGGTTTTTATTTTTTGTTTTCATCTAACCTTTAGAATGTTAGCTCCTTCGGGGCAAGGAATGTGATTTCTACTTCTATCTTATGCTTCCAATGACCTAATACACAGTTCTATACACAGAAAATACTCAATAAATATTGATCATGATGATGACAACAGTGATAACGTCGACCACAATGAAGGTGATGATCTGGACTATATAATGCACCCTGGGGGGATGAAACATTCTGAAGAAGCATTAAGAACAAGGAGTGGAGAGGAGAAAAAGATAATTGATCTCCCCTTTTCTCACCCCAACATCCAAAGAGCTATCTCATTCTGATTCCCTCTCCCTGTTACGTCCTCAGGCACAAGCCTCTCAGTTACACACACTGGACACATTCAATAACTACCTGCTGATTGACTAACTAGCCCTCAAAAATCATGACACCTCTACCAATCAATCAATAAGAGATATTTTTTGAGGGCTTACTGGGGGCACTAAGCACACATTACGTACTTATGAGATTTCAGTACAACAGAAATGGAAAACATATTCCCTGCCCCTAAGGAACTTACAGTCTGGAGCGGGAGACAGATATCAATATGAATAAAAAAACTCTAAACCGTCAGCTCATTGTGGGCAGAGAATGTGCCTACTGACTCTTCCATATTACACTCTCCCAAGTGCTTAGTACAACACTGTGCAAGTGGTAAGTGCTCAATAAATACCGTTGATTGAAATATCATTGATTGGTTATGGATATGTACATAAATGCTGTGGAGCTTTCCCTCCTTATACTGGGAACAAAACATAAGTAGGCTAACTTCAATTGTCCAAGGTTGAAAATAAAAGACAAAGCAAGCAGGTTAAAGTCATATCATCATAACTATATTCTAAAAATTCAAGAACTTGGGAAGAAGGGGATACGTTGAGAGTTTTACTAGGTAAATTGCAAGGGAAATGTGTTTATGACAAATTGTTCTTTTCCTCTTCAGAATCAAGCTATTGTTTACCTTTAAATGGTTTACATAACCTTCTCCTGAAAGTAAAATGGCAATTATGCCAACAACCGGGAGTGTTCTTTTAGACTTCTAATTACTCTCAAAATGACAAACAAAGGAAAAGCTCATAATTGATAATATCTCAAAATTAAGTGGGTCAACTCAAGAAAGACTGAAAGCTGAACAGTGGGTTTTAATCATGATTCACCTATGATTTGGTGTAATTATTGCACTCAATTTCTATGAAATGCCAATGTAAAAATCATGTTTAAATGGTATTAATTTGGGGTTTCATTTTAGCTTTCATTTTTAGGATTCTCCTACAGCGTCTGGATAGCAAGCATTTCTTTGGAAAGACTACTTTCTGGCTTTGTAAATGATGTTAATGGTAAAACAAACTCACTTCACAGCTTCCTGTTTTAAATTACCTATTTATTTTGTAGATTCCCAAGGGTTTCAATCAATCAATCAATTGTATTTATTGAGTGCTTAATGTGTGCAGAGCACTGTACTAAGGCCTTGAGAGAATACCATATGCTCTGCCTTTAGGACATGCCCAGTGCAGTGTTCTGCACACAATAGACACTCAACATGCCTTGTTAAGGATAAAGGTGATGCCTGCCAGTTCATCACACAAATGGGCTAAATCAATTTAACTTTATTGGGGTAAAAGTAGGATGGATTTATAAATCGACTTGACTCCAATTTAACGGTCAATATATTACAAAAACTTCACTTCTTCTAGCTTAATATTAATTTTTAAATGAAATTTTAGAGGGTGGGGTAGTAATAAAACCATAAAAATCTATAACCTAGTTAATAATCCAAAAATTGAAAGAATATAATTTTTACAAGACTGAGAAACATCTATCACAGTTGGAGCTAACCAAATCGAAGGCACCACTTAAGTTGCTTAAGAACACTGTTAGTGAGTATTCTTTGCACTGTGAGAGTACCAACCAGTAGAGTTGGTAGACAGGTTCCCTGCCCATAAGGATTTTGCAATCTTGACATAGAGGCAGATGTTAAAATAAATTACAAATAGGTACATAAGATGGTTGTCATGATTTCTAAATTTGGAAGGAAGGTTATGGACAAGTTTCCTCTCAGTGACCTCTCCTCTCTGCTTCAGTCCCAGCTTTGAGGGGCTGGAGTGTCCTAGAAAACTTCAAGGCAGCATCCACATGTTTCTGGACAGCATCTGGGGTTATTTTGGTGCAAGAAAAAGCACCATTTTCTTGGAAGAAATCCAAGCTTCCATGCTGGATTGAACAATGGCTTTTTAAGTCTCTTCTACTTGATCAAGCCACATCCATTAGGCAAAAGAATCCCAACAACATCCATCTCAGAAAATGGCAAAATGATCCTTGAGAAAGGATGTGGTCCCAGGATCGATGTTCCGTGCTTTGAAAGCAATCATCAGGGCTTTAGAACAATACTAATCCAGCTACAGGAGACCATTAGCCTCTAATAACGATCTATTCTATTGACATTATCAGTCAGCTAGAGACGTTCTGATAATGAAATATTTTTTCTCTTAGCCATCCTCTGGGAAAATAAGAAATCTTCCCAACCTCTAGTTCTCCAGAAGTTAACCACAACCACATAGCAACCTTATTTCCTGAACGAGGTCAACTTTTGACTATCAAATCCCCAACAATATAATGATCATATTCTCATGACCTCCCTCCATCCTGATACGACTCTATCTCTCCGCTGCTCAGTTTTCACAGGATGGAATTTTGGGATCCACTAACCCAGACCTCCAAAGTAGTACAATAGCAAATTAGCCCATTGTGAACCTGTGCAAATACCAAGTGCAGAGGTCAGTAGATAGGCATGTTTCTCCAAATGGGGCACCATGTTTGACATGAGTGTTCTGAGACTAAGAGGGCTGGAGAGAGCTCATGTTCTAGGAGAAGCAGCATGACCTAGTGAAAAGAACAGGGTCTGGAACTCAGGGGGCCCAGATTCTAATCCTGGGGCTGCAGTGTGAACTTTGGCAAGTCACTTAACGTCTCTTTGCCTCAGTTACCTCACCTGTAAAATGGAGATTAAATTGGTGTTTTCCCTCCCAAATAGACTGCGATCCCCACGTGGGACAGGGACTCTATCGGATTTGATTGTGTTGTATCCGGCTCAGTGATTAGTACGTGACTTGGCACATAGAAAATGGTCAACTAAATACCACCAGTACCTTAATAATAATAATAATAATTATTATTATTATAATAATTGTGGTATTTGTTAAATGCATACTATGTGCCAAGCATGGTATTAAGCGCTGGGGTAGATACAAGATAATCAGGTCCCCCATGAGGCTCACAGTCCAAGTAGAAAGGAGAACAAGTTCTGAATCACCATTTTGCAGATGAGGGAACTGAGGCACAGAGAAGTTAAGTGACTTGCCCAAGGTCACAGAGCAGACAAGAGGTGGGGCCCGAATTAGAATCCAGGCCCTCTGACTCCCCAGGCTCATGCTTTCTTCACTAAACTACACTGCTTCCCTGAGCTCTGGTCTTTTATAGGTGGTTTGCCTGCCCTGCTCAGGTTTAAGGTATGAGAGAGAAATACCGGGGCACTGTATGGCCCTTCAAGAGCAGAGGCCTTTCTCAAATAGGAACCTCAATCTGAGAATCATTGGCAGACTTCCTTTCCCTTCAATTTGCACCCACTTTTCATATTTCATTTCCTTTGGTTCCTTCCCACAAAGCCAAGAGGTAGCATTAAACCAATTCCTCATTTAGCTTTTAATCTCATTTAGCTCTCCTTCTTTACTATATCTTTTACTTTTGTAATACCAGACATCTTTTGCTGTGAAATGAGAAAGGCCCTGAGATTATGGTGTATCCACATCCTGGAAGTCCCTGGCCCAGGAAAAAAACATCTCCCAACACAGATGGCCAAGTGTGATTGACAGCCTTGTTTATTGATCTCAAATTTTAAAATGACCACCGTGGGGCTGGGCTCAGAGAGTAAGAGAGAGGATCAATCAATCAATGATATTTACTGAGTGCTTACTATGAGTCCAGAGCACTGTACTAAGCATTTGGGAGAGTACAATATAACAAAGTTAGAAGTCAGGTTCCCTGCCCACAACGAGTTTACAGTCTAGAAGGGGGTATGACGAAGCAGATGGGGCACTGTGTAAAAACTTCGAACAAAGGGGTTGGTAAGAGGACGCTGACTGACCAACAGATCTATCCAGGCGGTATAAGAGGGAAATGCCTTATCTAATATTAATGAAAAATAATAATTGTGGTTTGTAAAAGTACTTACTATGTGCCAAGCACAAGATAATCAGGTCAGACACAGCTGCTGTCCCACATGGGGTTCCCAGTTAAAGAGGGACATTGAATAAGTATTGATTCCCCATTTTAGATGAGAAAAGTGAAGCCAAAGAAGTTAAGTGATTTGCCCATGGTCACACAGCAAACAAGTGGCAGAGCTCAATCAATCCGTCAATCAATGGTACTTATTGTACACTTACTGCATACAGAGGACTGTACTAAGCACTTGGGAAAATAAAGTGCAACAGAGCTGGAAGACACAATCCCTGCTCATAAGGAGTTTAGAGCCTATAACAGGAGACGGTAGATTAAAGTAGTTTAGGGAGAGGAGAAATATTAGATTTGGGATTAGAACCCAGGTTAAGTAGTCCCCAGGTGCCTGATCTTTCCAATAAGACATGTTACTTCTCTTCTCAAAGGTGCATTCCTGCTAGGATATGTCCAGGGATGTTGGCAGCCCAGCAGTATCTTGTTCTATGGAAAGCCAAAAATCCAGCTCAAAGACAAACTCGGCAATCTGTCATCGACACCCAGCAAGCCTTGGGGAAGACATTTAGAACAAAACATCTGCCTGCTGGTCCTATTCTATATCCTGAATTAGGAGCCCAGCTTTAAATGGTGTGGATCTTAAAAACTCCACACTGAACCTAGTGAGATGTCAGGGACAGAGGACTGAGCTAACTGTTGTGCAAAGTAAGTCAAACCAGAAATTCTTTTCTTACAACTTTGCTCTTAATTTCAAGGCACTTAAAATATTTCCTGGCTGGTGTCAGTGTATTAAGTATTGTTCTTTTGGCTGATTTGGGACTACATGTTTTTTTCAGTTCAGGGTTTTGGGATGTTGCCTCTAACTTCAATCAATCAGTAGCATTTTCATTCAATCATATTTATTGAGCACTTGCTATGTGCAAAGCACTGTACTAAGCGTTTGAGTGCCTACTGTGGGCAGAACACAATTCTATGTACTTGGAAGTGCACAACACAGTTAGAAGGTGTGAACCCTGCCCTCAAGAAGTTTTCAGGTTGCTGGTAGAGACAGACACTAAAATAATTTATGGATAGGTGGAAGAAGTAGATAATAATAATGTAGGTATTTGTTAAGCGCTTACTATGTGCAGAGCTCTGTTCTAAGAGCTGGGGTAGATACAGGGTAATCAGGTTGTCCCATGTGAGGCTCACAGTTAATCACCATTTTACAGATGAGGGAACTGAGGCACAGAGAAGTTAAGTGACTTGTCCACAGTCACACAGCTGACAAGTGGCAGAGCCGGGATTCGAACCCATGAACTCTGACTCCCAAGCCCGAACTCTTTCCACTGAGCCACGCTGCTTCTCTAGAAGCAGATGCATATATGAGTTGGTGCTGAAATAGTAAGTTGATAGGTAGTGCTGTGGGTGGTTCTGAATATACAAGTTCATAGTTGATGTAGAAGTGCTAAAATAGTTGGGAAGCAACACTTGTGAGGGAGAGAAATTAGGAACGTTCCCTGCCCGTGAGGAGCTTTCAATCTAGAGGGAGCTTACAGGCTTCAGAAACCAATTTACCTATGATTGGTCAAATAGGCTGGAACCACAGCACCATTTTATATCCAGTAGCCATTCAGACTGGCACCTTTACCTTTACAAGGTCCCAGAAGGCGAACGAGATGTTAACTGCTCTCTTCCTCTCCACAGATGCCTGGGATTCAGTGCTAACCAAAGCCTACTCTCTTTCAAAAGATCCTCCCAAAGGAATTTTCCAAAACACCCTCAATTATACAACTCAGTCTAAGAGCTCATAAAATTGTTTAATTAGATTGTAAACCGCACCAGAATGTTAGGTGAGGGCACAGGGTGTCTTGAGAAGCAGCGAGGCTTAGTAGAAAGAGCACGGGCTTGGGAGTCAGAGATCGTGGGTTCTAATTCCGCCTCTGCCACTTGTCTCTTGTATGACTTTGGGCGAATGACTTAACATTACTGTTCCTCAGTTACTTCATCTGTAAAATGGAGATTAAGACTGTGACCCCCACATGGGACAACCTGATTACCTTGTATTTACCCCATTGCTTAGAACAGTGCTTGGCAAATAGCAAGTACTTAACAAATACCATTATTATTATTATTATTATTATTATTATTCTGCTTTTACTATATGCTCTAGCACTTCATACTATGCTCTACACATAAAATGAGCGATAGGAAGACATTAGGATTTGGTAATGAAATTGATGCCTGGTCAATTTTCCCACACCACCGTTAGCTTCCCTCTGGAAATTAAATAGAAACTGTTAGTATCTGTTTCTTGGCCTGGGTCCCGCCACCACTCTTTCTTTGGGTGAAAACAATTCCACCTAAAGAAGGACACTTGACATGAGGGTGATATTGCATTTAAATCTGGACTGGCAAGTTTCAGGGTCGAGTAGAGAACACTCTGCTCCCAGAAGTTTGAGTACTCTCTGAGTTTGGAGCTATCTAACGAGCTGGAAGCTCGAATAGTTTTCCTCACTGGCAAAACTAAGGGGAGACTGTCGACTCCATAATTCCACCAAAGTCCTGAAATTTACAATAGATACATGAACAGGGAGCAATGTGTGGGAATTTAAAGAGTTTTACATGGGCCTGGGGTACCATACACTTTCAGGGTGGTTTTAAATCAAGCTA
Organism: Ornithorhynchus anatinus; assembly: GCF_004115215.2. Lineage (NCBI taxonomy): Eukaryota > Metazoa > Chordata > Mammalia > Monotremata > Ornithorhynchidae > Ornithorhynchus > Ornithorhynchus anatinus. The sequence continues at coordinate 34,527,469 of NC_041745.1, forward strand.
CTATTCCCCGGCCTTTCCTGGACTGATCTTCTCGGCACTCTTTATTTTATGCTTGTCATTCTCTCACTAATTTGGAAGACTCAAAGGAAAGAGAATATTGGGGCTACTTAAAGCATTCTGCCTCTCTCACGGAGCCTCTTCTAGGAGCCACAGTTCAGGGCGTGGGGGCCATAGGTGTTCAGTCACGTTGCCAGACATATGACTGATTGACTCTCTGACTTTAGGCAGTCATGTGACCTCCAACAGGAAAGCAGTGCAGCCATCCTTACATGGGAGTGAAGGCTTGGCTCTGCAGAGGAGGAGAAGGTTCCATTAAAAGACATCTGTCAAGCAAAAGAGTGTCACCACCTCAAACCCTGGTTTCCCCGAGATTAATGTTTGTGCTCTTCTTCCTGCCTAATGAGCTCTTAGCCTTCCCAAAATACTTTAGTTCTTTATAATAATAATAATAATTTGGTATTTGCCAAATACGTGCTTACTATGTGCCAAGCAGTGTTCTAAGAGCTGGATAGATACAAGGTAATTAGGTTGTCCCACGTGGGGCTCACAGTCTTAATCCTCATTTTCCAGATGAGGTAACTGAAGCCCAGAGAAGTTAAGTGACTTGCCCAAAGTCACACAGCTGACAAGAGGCAGAGCTGGGATTAGAACCCATGACCTCTGACTCCCAAACCCGGGCTCTTGCCACTGAGCCACACTGCTTCTCAATATCCCAGTTTAGTCCTACATACAAAGGCTGCCTTCTGCTTCTCTAGAATTCTTCCAAGAAAAGCCAAGCTGGGTCCTGCTGGGTCCTGCTAATTTAGCCAAAGCTATCTTTTCCTTTGAAGAATCCATTCTGATCTGCCCGCTGAGTTAGATCTTCTTCATTCTCTCCTCCACATCCCTCTCGTGTGCGGCCAATGAAACGCGCCTTGAGAGCCAGTGACCTCTCAAGCATCACGGTTACTGGGATGAGAAAACAGGCTCTTTGCAATCAGACCGAAGGGTCGCAAATAATAAACTACTTGACTGAGCATGGGGAGGAGGAGTCTTTGCACCGAAGTCCCTAGTCCCTCCATGTCACTTCCTCCAAGAGGCCTTCCCAGACTGAGCTCCCCCCTTTTCCCTCTGCTCCCCCTCCACCCTCTGCTCTTCCCCCTTTCCCCTTCACCTCCCCTCAGCTGAGCCCCCTTTCCCTCTGCTCCCCCTCCCCTCCCTACCTCACCCTCTGCTTTCCTCCCTCCCCCCTTCCCCTCCCCTCAGCACTGTGCTCATTTGTATATATTGTTTGTTACCCTATTTATTCTGTTAATGAGGTGTATATCCCCTTGATTCTATTTATTGTGATAGTTATCTTGTTTTTGTTTCATTCTGTTTTGCTCTGCCACCCGATTAGATTGTGAGCCTGTCATTGGGCAGGGATCTCCTCTATCTGTTGCCAAATTGTACATTCCAAGAGCTTAGTACAGTGCTATGCACGTAGTAAGCGCTCAATAAATACTATTGAATGAATGAATGAATAGTCCCTGCCAACGGAAGGAGCACAACTGAATAAACATACTGATGACATACTAAGAGACACACCTTTTTTTTTTGTCTCTCTCATAGTCTTGAGCACAGTGCTTAGCTTATAGTATACACATAAATGCCACAGTTATTATTGTAAAGTACTATCCACTGGTTGTGTGGACTCAGTAAAACTTCCTTCTTGTCATGGCTATATACTTCCTGTAGACTGTAAGCTCCTACTAAGCCATAAACTCCATATGGGCAGAGAACATGTCTACTAATTCTCTTGTACTGTACTTTCCCAGTGCTGCCCCATGGTAGCCACTCAATTAATACCTCAGACTGATAGATGAGAGGGATGCTACCAATCAGCTGGTTAAAATTCTTTATGGTCCGATACATGGATTAGCCCCATGTGGGATTTGGACCTCGTCTAACCTGATTAACTTATATCTATCCCCAACGCTTAGTTCAGTGCCTAGGACATAGTCAACACTTAACGAATACCATAAGACAAACAGACAATTGAAAAGGACTATCCAAAGGGTAGCAGAACTGCCTTCACATTTCTAGAAAACCACTCCAGAGGTCACCTTGAGGCAGCCCCTGGGAAAGAGTGAACAAAAATGTCTACATGAGCAACAAATGGCCTGAACACCACAGCATATTTCTATTCTTCCATCTTCCTGTAGCCCGATTCTCCTCGATGGGAGTCCTGCCCGTTTCTACTGCGGTGCCTTAATTCAGTACCCTCGTGGTCCATAAGTAGCAGCTTTACGAGGGTAATTGAAAGGGTATTACGGTCTGTCCATTTATCATTTCTAGATCACCTATCAGCCCAGCATCTATTAGGATGAGCTAGTAGAAGCTGTGCTAAAGGTTGCCTCAGCTGGAAGTCTCCGCATCGCACACCCAACGGGAGACAAACAAGACAAAATTCCCCAAAATGCTCTCAATCCGAACCGATCTTGTGCACTAATTAATCATGATTACTACATACAGTAAGCATATCTGAGGAGATTAATCTACACCCGCCTAGGGTGGTGTCCTAATTAACAATATGCTGAAGTAGCATTTGGGTCTCTGGAAGTGTAAATACAACCTTGATGCAATTGCAAAAACATTACACGGAGAAGCTGTGCCCTACATACCGATGGGTCTGCCAGGCTGGCCTAATTGGGGAGGATGACTGGTCCTGAACTACAGGGAGGTCACCGTGCTGTCCAGAGTGATTGTCCAGATCACACTGCCTTCATTCTCGTCCAGGCACGATCCAGTTATCCACTGAAGAAAGAGCGTAACCTTGGTCCGATACTTTTTATCCCCGAACAGTACTGTGGGATTGTCTCGGTCTCATCCACTGACAGTTTTGCACCGGTCGTCACGGCTGCCGTATCTCCTCCCGCCATTCTGCAGAAGGAGCAACTCCTCTTTCCCTGTCCCCTCACTTCCCTGCCGGGCAGTCTCCCGGTTAAGCTGCGGGAGTGGCAACTGGGCAGGTGAGGGGAGTGGCGGAAGTGGCCCCCCCACAAAGGGCTGTGCAAGTGGCAGCAGCTGATGATGACAAGCCTGGGTGGAAGGGATAGAAGCGCAGAGCCTGGGTCCTTGGGGAGGAAGGAAAAAATGCCAAAGTCATGGCAGAGTCAGAAACTACAGGATTTCACTTCAGGATTTTAAGATTTCACTTCTGGGTCCCCCACCTCAGTCACTATCCTCTCAGACCAGCCCAGCCCAGTCCTGAGACAGAACACTATCACTGTTGATATTTATGAAATCAAAAGCCAACGTGCATTCCCTTAACCAGTGGGATAGGTCATTCCAGCCTCTGTAGAGCAAGATGATGCCATTTCCTGTCTGTCACTAGGCTGGCTCAGGAGCTTCCAAAAACTCACCCCTCCCATGGAATAGGCCTTTTCTTCCCAAGCACCCCTTCTTCCAACCTCACCTTCCCCCTCCTTTCTGCTTTGAGGTTCTTGAATGATAGAGAAGCAGGGATGAGAGACCTGAGAGTAGCTCTGCTTTTCCCAGTCATGCTGTCCATCAACTACCTAAGCACTCTTATGTCAGCTCCTATTATTTGCTCGTTAGCATCAATTATTTATATCTAGTCTCTCACATTTAGAGTACAATAAGTATGGCATCTGTAAAACCTTACTATGAGTCAAACACTGCACCAGATGCTCTATAGAAACAAGTTAATTAGGTCAGACATGGTGCCTGTCTGGCAAGGGGCTCCCGGTTTAGAGGAAATCTATGTCAACTGTCTCCCCTATTGGGAATTGCAGGAACCAAGACTCTTTCCTCTTCTGAATGCCCTCACATGCCAACACAGTCCTCTAGACTGTAAGCTCCTTGTGGGCGGGGAACGCACCTGCCAAATCTGTTGTATTGTGCTCTCGCAAGCACTTAGTACACTGTTCTGCACACAGTGAGTGCTCAATAACTATCACTGCACACAGAAGGTTCTCAGTCAATACGCTGAAACTTGGACAGTTCCTGAAGTATGGAATCAATCAATCAAACAATGGTCTTTATTGGGCACTACCGTGTGCAGAGCACTGTACTAAGAGCTTGGGAGAGTACAATACAACAGACTTGGCAAACATGTTCCCTTTCTACCACGAGCTTACAGTCTAATCACAAAGATCTTTCCTATGACTGGTTTTTTGCTGGCCCCCCAACCACTGATACACAGAGTTCCACCCACCAGAGGTGTCTACAGACAACTATCCTAAGGAATCTATCTCATCCCATCTGATTGCATTCCTTTCTACCTATCACCTCCCTCTAGGCTCTGACCTGCAAATCCTGACATCTACGACCTTTCTCCAGATGGACAAAGATGACCCCAGTTTCCAGAGGAAACCTTATCTATTCCTGTTGAAGGGTTTTTCACTCTTCCTTCTGCCTGTACAAAACGTGAATCAGAAAATAATTACATCACCACGTACCAAGGGTTTGTTTCTTTCTTTGAAGTGCCTCCCTTGCGAAAACCCTTCCCCGATGAAATTTCTAAAAGGAATGATAAATGACTCTATTCTAATTTTCCTGAGCCAAGAAGAGGGAAGGAGAGAAGGGGGAAAAGCACAGAAAGCTGCCCGTGCCATTAAATGGGGAGTCCGTGCTTATGTACAAGGAACTAAGAAAACAAACTCTCACAAATGGAAATGCTAATGAGTCCTTAACTCTAGACAAACTATTAGCAGCCGTGTAAGTAGACTCACTCATCTCCAGGAGACCACGCTTAATGGGCCTAACAGCCTGACCTTTGAGTTTCTGCTGAATTATTATGTTCCCTGCCTAGCTCTTGGCTACTGGGGTAACAATTCTACTCATTTCTTGTAACAACCACTGTTCTCTAGAGGAAGTAGGGAGGGGGAAAGGAAGGCTCTCCTAGAATTAGAGAATTTTAGGGCTGGCAGTAGACAATTACCAGTCCTTCCACCATCTTCAAGCAAGACCACGTCATAACTGTGGTATTTGTTAGGAACTTAGTAGGAATGGAGGTAGATACAAGATAATCAGGTGGGACACAGTCTAGGATGGAGGGAGACTTACAGTCTCAGATGGTATAGGAGAATAGGTCCTTTATCCCTATTTTAGGGATAAGGAAGCTGAGGTACAAAAAAGGTAGGTGGCCTGCCCGAGGTCATACAACAGGCAAGCGGCAGAGCCAGGATTAAATACGATCAATCACATTTATTGAGTCCTTACTGTGTGCAGAGTACTGTACCAAGCACTTGGGAGAGTTCAATATAACAGTGGTCCTCTGGCTCCCAGGCTAACAGTGGTCCTCTGGCTCCCAGGCCCATGTTCTTCCCATTAGGTCACACTGTTTCTCACATCTAGCCCAACCTGGACTAATGGGAATATGATCCCAGTGAAGAGAGTCTCCTTTGCATCATAGCTGCCTCTTTCAAATTTGTTGGTTAAACCAACACAAATTTTCCCAAGTTCCAGCCTCATGAAAGAAAAGTAACAGCTAGCCACCAACTTCAGCTTGAAGGTACCCTTCAGCTATTTCAGTTCTGGTACTAACCTGCCCCTAAGCCTTTTTGCTTTGAGACTAAATAGTCCAAGTTCTTCTCTCCGGGCCAGTCCAAATCACAGGGCACGGGTACAATATGGCCAGTTCGATTTAATCTGATCCCAGAGTGGGTCCAGTGAACAACAATAGCATCTGGAGGAGGAGGCAAGGGAAGAGGGATGAGAGAAGATGCTCTTCCTCATTCATCCTGCAATCCCAGAAGTGACTGCATGCCTCTGTCTCTCCTAATTCAGTGTCATCAGGACTGCCAGAGCCTACTGTTTGCGGGGCTCTGCACTGGGTAATTGGGCCCAAACGGAAGATGTTATAGACACAATCTCTGCTCTCAGGGATCTTATAATTTAGTCAGTATGACTCTCCAAAAATATTCTCCTCATCATTACCACAACCAACGACCGAACCTCCCATCGGAGAGAAGCGACGGAAGGATCCGGTGCCCCGAACTGGGTACTGTGGGCGGCTCAGAGAGCGAAATCACTCCAGTCAGGTGGAATTTCCGCTTGCCTCCCAGTGGGCCCCACAGCTATTGCTCAGCCAGGAACCCTCCATCCTCCAGAAAGGAGCTGGTCCTGCATCTCACTTCTCACAAATGTACAACACAAACCATTGGATGAGAACACTGAGCATCATAGGGGATTTGGAATGAGATACACATCACCCTATAAGCATCGCATGGAAACAATTTCCAGCTGAGGTAAACAGGGTAAATCCACTCGCTAGCAGAAAATTATTCCTGCGTCGGTAAATTGTTTTAAAATTGAAGCTGGTGGTCACAGAGGAGCTTTCTGGTGCAGGCAGGCACTCCCTGTTCAGCAAATTCCCTCCTCAGTACACTTGCTTACCTTTTGTGTCTCCACTAATAGACTCACTTTAAGAGCAGCTTGGTTTAACTGACCCCATGGGCATTTGGAACCCTCGAGACTTCAAGAAGATCACAAGATCTGGCATTAGTAATAATACTTGTGGTATTTGTTAACCACTTCTTATATGCCAAGCACCGAAACTAAACACTAGGGTAGATACAAGATGATCAGATTGGACACAATCCCTGTGCCACATGGGGTCAGAGTCTAAGTGGGGCTTACAAAGATACACTGTAACCATTTAAATGAAATTTCAAATGAATGAATAAATGAATGCCTGGGTCCCATTCTCAGTGGAGGTTTCCAGTGGGAAAACACCACTCCAACTCTCCCCATTGCTGAGAATCAAAATGAGACCGTCATACGGACCCCCAAAATTGGGAGGAACTGGCATTGAGACAGCAAGAAGCTTTGACTCGACAAGTAAACTGAATTCAATTCATCAGTCAATCAGTGGCATTTATTGAGTGCTTACTCTATGCCAAGCACTGCACTGGACACTTAGGAGAGCTCAATACAACAGAGTTGTTAGACACAATTCCCGCTCACATTGTGTCTCTGGCCTCTTTGGGGCTGGATATATTTGCATTTAGGCTATTGGGCAGAATAATTAGGGCCTCCAAGCTGAGAATCAGGGTTTACATTCTTCCTCTATCCTCTTCCTCCAAATCATCAGTATGATCTGATAAAAGTGTTCTCTAACAAATAAATATTTCCATTAGATTCTCCTCCCTCAGTGCGCCACCCCCCACCAAAGAATGCCACTCTTCAGGGTCCCTATTACTGCAAAGTATAATCTGCCCCCCCATGAAGCTATAAGAGTGTTCTAGTGGCTGCCAAGTGCTTTGAACCACTAAGAAGGGGGTGATCTATGGATAGAAAGTCTGCTAAGAGCAAAGTGACCCATCCAATTCGTATCTGCTTTTTCTAAAAAAAAAAAATCAAAGAGTTCAGATCTTTATTTGATTCATAGATCCTGGAGCTTCCACTCAAAATGATCAGAGCCTGGTTCATTATTCAAACGTCCTTGCAGCTTTAGGTTCCTAGACTGTGTGCCCTCCTGGGTAGCTTCCTGGGTTATCAGTGTCTTCACCGCCACAGAGCACACTGTCATTCCATGATGCTGTAGAAATTATCTGCAGCAGCAGACTGGTCCTCTTTGAAAATATCATTTCAGGCTGAAAATAACAAATAGAGGAAAGATTCCATGCTGTGTGGTGGGGAGACCCTGGAGAGATGAGCCCCATGTTCTTCCAGCCCTGGGATTGCATTTGATGAGGGAATCACAAAGTAGAATGGCATTGTGGTACGGGATCTAGGAATAGGCTCTACCTCGCTGAAATGGATTTTCAATTTGATCTTGAAGTAATGGTCTCTCCTTCCTTCCACCTTCTGCTGGACCTCCTCTAGTGAAATAAGATATGATCAAATAATTAAAAGTGAAACATTTAGGATGTTTTGAATGTCATAGGCAAGAAGAGAAAAAAATTCCTGGGAAACCTTATTGCCCCACAGAGTTTCACTAATAGTGTAAAATGTGTCAACAACACAGAAAATATTAAGTAGAAAGACATTACCCAAGCTTCATTTTTATTTAAAAGTGAATCAAGAATATGTGTTAACCACACAAATAAATGAATATTTATATCCTGCAGTGCTGAACTCAGTGGAAAGAATAGAGCAATACATAGAAAAAGTTTAGACAGAGGCTGGCAACATTGAGACGGGAAGGACAGAGCTATCATGTCTTGAATTTACAGATAATTTCATTATTTCCAAAATGCTTCCACAACACTGATCTCATTTTAGCCTCACAACACCCCTATGAAGTAGAGAAAGGCAGGGATTATTAGCCCCATTTTATAAGGTGAGTAAACTGAGGCACAGAGAAAAAGTGATTAACCCAAGCTTCCACAGTTAATCAATGTTATTTGTTGAGCATTTACTGTACTGTACTAAGTGCTTAGGAGAGGTTTGGGAGAAAACAGTAAAATAGAGTTGGTAGTCATGATCTCTGCTCTGCAGTTTACTATCCAGTGGCAGAATTGCGTTTAGCAAATTGTCAATAGTATTTATTGAGAACTTCTATTGTGCAGAGTCCTGTGATTTATTTATTTATATTAATGTCTGTCTCCCCCACTCTAGACTGTACGCTCATTGTGGGCGGGGGAATGTGTTTGTTTATTGTTGTATTGTACTCTCCCAAGTGCTTAGTACAGTGTTCTGCACACAGTGAGCACTCACTAAATACAACTGAATTAAAAACTCGATTACCTGACTCCTGGGGTTCCCATTCATTCCACTAAATGATGAAAAGAAAGTAGACACCAGACCAGGGTGGTTGTTGGTATTCTGTCAGGGGAACTGGAGGGAGAAGAGAAGGGAGATGAGAGACGGGGGGAGTCAAGGAGAGTTCCAGTGGAAGCAAATGGCTCCTGTAACTTCTCCTGTAACATTTCAAGTAATGACAGCTCATGACAACATGGGGAAAGAACAAGGAAGCTTAGATAGAGAAGGTTAGCCCTGTGTGGGACAACATGATTATATTGTATCTACCCCATGCTTAGTACAATGCTTGACATAAGGTAGTATTACAAAGCTACTTTCTAGAAGTCATTCATAAAACACATTAGTTTTAAACTGTTTTTGTTCCTAGTGCTGAATGCCTGCTGAGTGACTTTAAGCAAATCACCTAACTTCTCTGTGCCTCTGTTTCCACGAATGAGGATAAAAATCCCTGGTCTCCCTGCTCCTTAGACAGTGATTCCCATGAGAGACAGGGACTGTGTCCAATCTGATTGCACTGCATCTACACTCCAAACCAAGGACAGTTACCTACAGGTGGCCTTCTTTTTTGGAAATGCTACCGAGGCCAGGCTCAGCGTGGGTATCTCCGATCCGATCCATCGTCAAACTTGCATGAATAGGTTCTAGCCACTGATAGCGATTTCCTGTACTTCAGTGTGTACTGGCTCCCTCTTTCTTTCTCTCTCTTTCTCTAGAGAGATGCATGGATGGATGAATGGATGGATGGATGGATGGATGGATGGATGGATGGATGGATGGATGGATGGATGGATGGATGGATGGATGGATGGATGGTTGGACGGACAGACGGACGGACGGACAAAATGATAGGTAGATATACAGATAGAAAACGTGTTATACCCAGTAGGTGCTCAATAAATACCATGACTACTGAACTCCGGAACTGTTAGCCTGTTGGTAAAAGCTCGTGTGACCTTAAAGCATGGGGCCTGGGGACTGGAAAGAGTTCCATAATCCCCATCAAATCTAAGCGGTTGATAGTATTAACTGGAACCAGAGACACCTGCCTTTCCTGTAGCCCTTAGCAGGGTTAGATAAATGGGAAGAAAATGCTGCAGTCTGTTCTGTGCTGCTTTGGGGTTTTTTTGTTTTTGTTTTTTTAATGGTATTTGCTAAGTGCTTATTACCTGTCAAGCACCAGGGTATATACAAATCAATCGGTTTTTTTCCTTGAATAGGACTTTCCACTATTAAACAAACACAAGTGAGATTAATGAATAGAGTGATGGATCAAAGATGGCACCAGACTCTTTCAGATTCAAAAATCATGTAACACAATTCTGCATCCTGCACAGATTTCTTCCAGCCAGCAAACTACCGTGAAAACTGGTCACTGTGGAAAGGAGAAATGGAGCCAAAAATTCCACTGAGCTCTTTATCTCAATCTGTCATTCTGGAAACAGCCACTAAACTAATAGTTAACACTGAACACAACACATTTTTAGCTAATACATGGCAGCATTATGACAATCCTGTTACTGAGCTCCTCTGAGCTGAAATCAGCTGAGGTGCATTAGAATAATGCTGCATAATTTTCCTTCCCAAACTATCATTTCTCTGATATCTAGATAGATACTAAAAAACAGAGCAGAGGATACTGTAAATTTAAATAATCTGTGAATCAAGAATTAAGGCACTGGTGCAGCTGAATTGCAAGTGTGATTTCGGTAAGAATTTTTTTTTCACCCTCACCCTTCTTTGATTCCTTTACTTCAAGTCAAATGGAAATGCTCCCTGTAAACCGTAACTTATAAATCCATAATGCAGTTGATGGGAAACCTAAGGATGGTGAGATCCGTTTGCAATGTAGAAAATCACACCAGGATAGGTGGTAAAATTAAGTTATTTATGTACGTCAGGTAAACGAGGGCTCTGGGCCACCAAACCAGGTCGGATCCGGGCTTGGTTCCCTGGCTCTGAGCCAGGCAGGCTGATCCAGAAATGGGCTCAGCACATTCTTGCCCTTTGGCTTGCACTCTCTCAGGAGTTGGGTTCTGGCAAAGCGTGGCACAGATTTCCCCCGCAGCTGAAACAGAGCCAGATCACAGAGGGATCCATGCCACTTTTTATCAAGATCCAGTCCCCTCCTTCCCTCCCTAACACTCCTCTGAGTATTTACAAAGATCAAAATATTTGTAAGGGCTTTACTATCATCATCAATTTTAGCCCATTTTTACAGCCTGACTGCATATTCATGGAGAGTTTGCATCCCTTTGATCATAGTCCACTTTTCTTCTCCTCCCATCCAATGTCCCTCCAACCCTTATCCTGACTGATGCCTCACCTCCTGACTGTAAGCTTCTTGTGGGCAGGGAATGTATCTGTTTATTGTTAGCTCCACCACTTGTCTGCTGAGTTACCTTAGGCATGTCACTTGACTTCTCTGGGCCTCAGTTTTCTCATCTATAAAATAAGGATTCAAAACCTTTTCTCCCTCCTATACTTAGACAGTAAGCCCCTTGTGGGACAGGAATTGTGTCCAACCTGTTTATCTTATTATACTTATCCCAAAGCTTAGTATAGTTCTCGGCACATAGTAAGCAGTTAACAAATACCATAAAAAAACTTTTTTAAAAAAAGAAAATGAAAAAGACCCCCAAGAAAGCCTAGATCTTGAAGGAAATGTGAAGTTGGACTGACTGACTTGTCCAGAAATTGGGTTTCTGTGAGTCACTGGCTCTTGGGATCAGGGATTGTCTTCTATTTAGTATAGTGATCACCGAAAAACAGAAAAATCTTCAAGACCCCTATCTACGAGTTAACGACTTGGAGAGATGCGCAGTCTCCTACTAGGTGGTGTCTGTCTTGACTCTATTACATGGTAGGACACAGCAGTGCCTTCTCCTCGATTTATCTAATAATAATAATGGTGGTATTTGTTAAGCGCTTACCATGTGCCAAGCACTGTTCTAAGCACTGGGATAGATACAAGGTAATTAGATTGTCCCAGATGGGGCTCCCAGTCTTAATCGCCATTTTACAGATGAGGTAACTGAGGCACAGAGAAGTTAAGTGACGTGCCCAAAGTCACACAACTGATGAGTGGCAGAGCCGGGATTAGAACCCGTGACCTCTGACTCCCAAGCCCTTGCTCCTTCCACTAAGCCACGCTGCTTCTCTAAGCATCTCTTCATCTCTCATTCAACCCACAGATTCAACCTGTCACCAAATCCTGGTGGTTCTTCTTTCACAACCTCACTAAAATCTGCCCCTTCCTCTCCATCCAACCTGCTACTATACTGATCCAAGAAGCACTTATCATAATTCATCTAACTGCTGCATCAGCCTCCTTGAGGACCTCTCTGCCTCCTATCTCTCTCCAACTCCGGTCCATACTTCAATCTGCTGCCTGGATCATTTCTCTAAAAAAATCTTCAGCTCATGTTTCCCCACTTCTGAAGAACTTTCAGGGGTTGTCCCACTACCTCCACATCAAAGAGAAACGCCTTACCACCAGGTTTCAAGCATTCAATCGCCTCACCCCCTCCTACCTTGAGAAGCAGCATGGTCTAGTGAGAAGCAGTGTGGTCTAATGGGTAGGGCCTCGGAGTCAGAAGGAAGGTTCTAATCCTGGCTCTGCCACCTGTCTGCTGGGTGACCTTGGATAAGCCACTTAACGTCTCTGTGCCTCAGTTACCTCTTCTGTAAAATGGGGATTAAGACTGTGAGCCCTATGGGAGACATGGACTGTGTCCAACTTGACTGGCTTGTACCTATCCTGGAGCTCAGTAAAGTGCCTGGTACTTAGTGAGTGCTTAACAAATACCATGTTTTTTAAATACCATTAAAAACAAAACCAAAAAAACCTGGGCTCTAATCCTGCCTCTGCCAATTGCTGCCTGCGTGACCTTGGGTGAGTCACTCAACTTCTCTGTGCCTCAGTTTCCTCAACTGTAAAACCTGTACTCCCTCCTACTTAGGCTACACCCAACCTGATTAACTTGTATTTGCCACAGCACTTAGAACAGTGCTTTATGCACTGAAAGCACCTAACAAATATAATAAGAATAATTGCTAACCTCACTGATCAATTACAACACAGCCTGCATACTTCATTCCTCTAATGCCAACTTACTCACTGTACTTTGATCTCATCTATCTCACCGCCAACTCCTTTTCCACACGCTCCCTCTGGCCTGAAACTCTCTCCCCTTTCAAAACCAGCAGACCACCACTTTCCCCACCTTCAAAGCTTTACTAAAATCACAATTCCTCCAGGATGCCTTCCCCAAATAAGCAGTCATTTCTCCTTTTCCCTCTCCCTTCTGCATCACCCATACACTTGGATCTGGACCCTTTAAGCACTTCATATTCACCCCACCCTCTGCCTCATGGCACTTAAGTATATGCCCATAATTTATTTTAATGTCTGGCTCCCCCTCTATAAGTTCTTTGTTGGCAGGGAACATGTCTAGCAACTCTGTTGTACTATACTCTTCCAAATGCTTAGTACCATGCTCTGCACACAAGAACTGTTCAGTAAACACCACTGATCATTTGAATGCTGTAAGAAAAACAGAGATGGGTAAAAGCTGAACTTTAAAAGGTCTGAACCTGAACCCCTCTTGCCTCCTCCCCACCTCCTCCCCACCTCCTCCCCATCCTCTGATAGATTATTCCTGCCCTAAGCTTCCAAAATACGTTTGTGTTTCTGGCATTTAAGGATGTAGAGCCCAGAGTTGATGGGGAGATCAGGAGATCTGTTTATTTTGGGAGGGGGGACGGATTTCTGAAATCATGCCCTTTGTTAAAACAGCTGTGTGACACTGACATTTTAGCCTAACATTAATTAAAACACTGAATGGTCTGGAAATGCGTGGCTCAGACAGTATCAGGAGATGCTGCAAAGAGGCAAAAACTCCAGTATAACTTTCCCCCTTGCTCAAGGAGGAAGATGCCAACCAGTCTGAAGAGACTGCGCAAATCACCAACCAAGCGGGCATTGAACATGACTGTGGGAATAGTCACCACATTTAGGAAACCGCCTTGCCGCTCATTTCAATAGGCAGAAGGCGGTGTCCAAAGCTGTGAGCCAGGCTTCCAGATAATGTCATTTGCTGGTGCAATTCCTCATCAGTATGGAAGAAGTTACCTCGGGCAGATTCTTATTTTCCGAGATCATTAGGATTGAAGATCAACATTCTTCCCTGAAGAGGAGTTTGTCAGGATGGATTCAATACCACAAATATCAGCGCCCGCCCCATTAAGACTTAAAATCCTGACCCTATGCAAAGACACCCTCAGACCTCAAGAACAAAGCTTGTTTGTGAAAAATATCAGCACCTTGTCCAAGCTCCCAGGCACAGCCTGCTGAACTCACCCACAGCTCTGGCATCATTTTAATTAACTGTAGCATTTAATGTGCCAACCAGAATACTAAGCTCGGAGGTAGATATAATATAAGCCGACAAGACACAGTCCCTGTCCCACATGGAGGTCCAAGTCTAAGGGGGTAAGGTTTAGTTATTATCCCCATTTTAAAACCTGAGGAAACTGAGACAGAGAGGTTAAGTGGTCCTTGCTAAGCAAATACAAACAAAATTATAACTTGAAAAGTCAAAATAAAGAAACCGAGTAGACATATACACGAATGCTCGGGTGGGTGTAAATAAGTGCTCATAGGAGTTGGCTAAAAGAGTCTGGGAAAAAACAACTGAGGAAGTCTTGCTGAAGGAGGAGGGATTTTAGGAGGGCTTTGAACGTGGGGAGAGCTGTGGTCTGTGTGAAGTGGAGAAAGAGGGAGTTACAAGTCGGGGGACCAGCTTAAGTGAAGGGATGAAGGCAGGAGGAGAGTCGAGAGGTATGGCTAGAAGGTTGGCCTGGATGGCTCAAGAATTCTGAAAAACCCTTTGCCAGGGTTAATTAGATTACATTTCAAAACATAATAGTGTCAAAATGGCTGTTTGTGGAAATCTGTAGAATCTACAACGTGTCTCTGGCACCTGTCTACCAATTCTGTTGTACTGTAGTCTCCCAAGCATTTAGTTCAGTGCTCTGCACATAGCAAGTACTCGATAAATACCACCAAATGATTGATTAGCAGGGGACCCTTCATCACTTCCCTGCTTCAGAGACATTCAGTTCCCTTCCCCTGTCTGGGAAACATGGGAGCGGCTCTCCAGGTGACAGGGTCAGTGGCAGGAGGCTGAGACCTTCAAATTACAGGAATAGGCCTAAAGCCATCTGAGTCCTCATCCTTTCGGGAGCCAGGGTTGGTTGGCATATCTCCCCACCCTCTTTGGCTCCCCCGAGCCTATGCCAGAACCTGACACATGGAATTAGATAAGTCGCAGTCACGGAAGATGAATTTTAGTCCCTCGTTTTAATCCTCTCACAAAAACCCTGTTATTAATTGTCCAGATGAGGGAAGAAAAAAGAACGCTCAGCAGGCTGGGGAATTTGGATTACGCTCATCCCCAGAGAGGCGGGCCAGAGAGGGCTCCGGGCGGTGTCCGCTGTGACTGCTTTCCTGCAGGCGGCGTATTGGAGACAACGATGCCATTTGACAAACTCAAGGAGCCAGAACAGCCAGAGAAAGCTGCTTAGAGACAGCCTGTTGGGCGAGATGCTCCTCTCCCAGAGAGTAACCAACCCACTAATGCCACGTCTGCAGGACTACTAGGGGCTCCCCCTCAGCCTCCCAAGGTGCTCGACAGCCAAGCAAAGCCACTGGGACCCCCGTGGTCCCTCCCACGACACCATACGGCTGGAGCAGCAGTGTGGCCTAGTGGAAAGAGCATGGGCCTGGAAGTTAGAGGAACTGGGTTCTAATCCTGGCTCTGCCAATGTTTTATTTTTTATGGTATTTGTCAAGTCAGTCGATCAAATTTATTGAGCATTTACTGGCTCCAGAGCACTGTACTAAGAGCTTGCCTCCTGTCTCTCCCCACTCCAGTCCATATTCCCTTCTGCTGCCCAAATCATTTTCCTGCAAAAGTGTTCAGACCATGTTTCCCCACTTCTCAAGAAACTCCATTGGTTGCCCATCTACCTCCACATCAAGCAAAAACTCCTCACCATTGGCTTTAAAGCACTTAATCACCTTGTCCCTTCCTACCTCACCTCTCTATTATCCTGCTACAACCCACTTTGTTCCTCTGGTGCTAACATTCTCACTGTGCCTCAATCTCATCTATCTTGCCACCAATTCTTGCGCACATCCTACCTCTGGCCTGGAACACCCGCCCTCCTATATCAGACAGAGAATTGTTCTCCCCAGTTCAAAACCTTAATGAAGGTACATCTCCTCCAGGAAGCCTTACCTGACTGAGCCCTCCTCTTTTCTTCTCCCACTTCCTTTGCACCATTCATACTTGCTCCTTCATTCATCCTCCCTCCCTTCCCTATAGCACCTATGTATATATTTGTAATTTATCTATTTATTTATTTATATTATTGTCTGTCTCACCCTCTAGACTGTGAGCTCGTTGTGGGCAGGGAATGTGTCTGATGTTGTACTCTCTCAAGCACTTAGTACAGTGCTTTGCACACAGTGAGCACTCAATAAATACGATTGAATGAAGTGGCAGAGATGGGATTAGAACATAGGTCCTTCTGACTCCCAGGCCTGTGTTCTATCCTCTAGACCAAGCTGCCTGACTGTGGGCAAGTCTTTTAACTTTTCTTGGCCACAGTTTCCTCATTAGTAAAATGGGGATTAAATATCTGTTCTCCCTCTACTTTGACTGTGAGCCCCATGTGGGACAGGACCTACATCTTACATGACCAACTTGCATAAACCCCAGCATTTAGAACAGTGCTTGACATATAGTAAATGCTTAACAAACATAACAATAATAACAATGATAACAGTAATACTAATAATGAATAATAATAAAACATTGACTCAAAGGAGCTCTTTCAAGGTTCAGCAGTGACAGGAAAATTCAGCCGTACTACAGACTGGCTTGTTTTCCCAAACTTGAGGCCCTGAATCTAGTTTTGCACTCCTGACTTCCAAAGTCTGAAACCTGTAGCCTTCTCTCCTTCAGTAGAAACCTCAAGCCATTCTTTGAAGTAATCTGAAGAACTCTTAGAGAGATCAATTTTCCTAATGCAACCACAACACAATAGAGGGAGTTGGACTGTAGTGAAAGGATTATTTTTTTTAATTGGGGAACAAGAGCAGGCATTAAAGATAGGGTTGGAGCTCTGGAAGTGAGGCAGGATCCCCGTGGATTAACATTTCCTGACTTTGCTCTTCATGCAAAGGTTACAACTATTTATGCTATGTGTCGGCGATGCATAATAATGAGAAACAGCCACCCGGTTTAAATCATTACACTTGTTAGTGTTTCAATGCAGATATTTTTATTCCCTGAATTTCTAATGACAGCGGTAGCCTCGCAAAATTAGCTGCGAGATGTTTAACTAAAGCAGTTCATCTGGGACTGGAGAACACATTGTTCAAAGGATTAGGACTTTGTATTAGAGATTTCTAAACTCCAAACAGACATTAGTCACATTCTCAAATAGCCTTATGGTCTAGCAGTGATAAACTGAGATGCGGGAATCTGGGTAAATTGGAAAGCAGATTGGCCTAATGAAAAGAGGATAGGCCTTGGAGTCAGATAACCAGGATTCTAATCCCAGCTCCACCAATTTCCCACTGCGCAACCTTAGGCTAGTCACTTCCTCTACACTGTAGTCTCCTTGTGAGCAGAGGACATATCTATATAATGATAAGCAGCAGAGAAGCAGCGTGGCCCATTGGAAAGAGTCCAGGCTTGGGAGTCAGAGGTCATGGGTTTGAATCCAGGTCTGCCACTTGGCAGCTGTGTGACTGTGGGCAAGTCACTTAATTTTTCTGTGCCTCAGTTCCCTCATCTGTAAAATGGGGATTAACTGTGAGCCTCATGCGGGACAACCTGATCACCCTATATCTACCCCAGCATTTAGAACAGTGCTCTGCACATAATAAGTGCTTAACAAATACCAACATTATTATTATTAATAATAATAATAATAACTGAGGTATTTAACTGCTTATGTGCTAAGCATTGTAGTAGATACAAGCTAATCAGGTTGTATACAGTCTCTGTCCCACATGGGGTTCAAAGTCTTAATCCCCATTTTACAATGAGGTAACTAAGGCACAGAGAAATTAAGTGACTTACCCAAAGGTCACACAGCAAATGAGCGGCAGAGTGGGTACTAGAACCCAGGTCCTTCTGACTCCCAGACACAGAGCCACTAGGCCATGCTGTTCCTCTGTATCTACCGACTCTGCTGTATTGCGTCCCCCAAGCTCTCGGTACAGGGCCCTGCGCTCAGTAAGCGCTCGATAAATACTGTTAACTGACAACTTTTCTGTGTCTCAGTTTCTTCATCTTTAAGATGGAGATTCAATACCTGTTTTCCCTCCCCATTAAGCCCTGAGTGGGGCAGGTACTGGGGATGACCTGATTCTCTTGTTCTACCCCAGTACTTAGTACTGCATATGTCACATAGCAATCTCTTAACAAATGCCACTGCTATTATTCAATGAAAGGCACTGGATTTACTTAGTCTTCTATTTGAAACAATTTAGCAGTAAACTAAAAGCTGGGAAGGATGTGTAACGGCCGGATTCGAATCATCAGGAAACAATTGAAAATATAAAGGGTTGGCCTACCCTGAAAATAGATGGTGGTTTGGGAGTCAATGTTTTGTGGCTCTTCCTTTAGTAATAGGTGATCCCCTGAATTGATACCAGCACTTTCATTTTCCTCAAGAGCTCTCACGTTACATATCTCCTTTTCCCCTCCCAACATCCCAGGGAGACAGGAAGAGGCAAGGATCATTATCCCCACTGAACATAAAGGGAAACTGAGGTCCCGAGAGTTTAACTGAGAAGCAGTATGGTCTAGTGGCTACAGCCCGGGCCTGGAAGTCAGAATGATCTGGCTTCTAATCTCGGCTCCACCACTTGTCTGCTGTGTGACCTTGGACAAGTCATTTCACTTCTCTGTGCCTCAGTTACCTCATCTGTAAAATGGGGATTAAGACTGTGAACCCCATGTGGGACAGGGACTGTGTACAACCTGATTAGCCTGTATCTACCCCAGCATTTTGAACAAATACTGAACAAAAAAAAACAAAACCCTGACTCGCCTATGGTCACCAAGCAAGTCAATGAAGAGGAGGGAGTAGCACCCAGCTCTCCTGATTCCCTGACCTGGGCTCTTCCCAATAGGCCCCCCTGCCTGAGCTCTCTTTGTCCCAGTTTAGAATTTCTCAGTAGAAAAGTTTGGCCTTGGAAATTAAAAATACCTTCAAATTGACCTGCCAAAAGACAAGTCAGCTGCTTGCTTGGCAAGGCACACTAAACCTTCCATACTCTACAGGATGTCATTTGATAAAGTGCTAGTCTAGAAGACCATCACCTCTCCCCAGAAAATATGACTGTACCTGATGATAGAATTATCTGAACAGGATCAGCCTTGAAGACATCTTCTGGCTCACACTAGTTTTTAGATTTGAAAACATCACCCCCTTTCCCCATACCTACCAAGAAGGGCAAGGCCATGGAAGGTCTAATTGGAACATCTCAAAAGTTTCTTTTCCGATTTCTGACACAGAACAGCGTTTCCTCATCCTATAAAGTAATGAAGTTTCTTATAATAATAATGGAATGCATCAAATGCTTGCAATGTGCCAAGCACTGTGCTAAAAGCTGGGGCAGATGCGATACAATCAGATCAGATGCAGTCCTTGTCCCACATGGGGCTCACAGCCCAAGCCTGATGAAGAACAGTGCTCTTCCCTGCACACAACAAATGCTCAATAAATGCCATTAATTGAGAGCAGGTATCGAGTTTCCATATTACAGGGGAAGAAATTGAGGCCCATAGACATTGGGGGACTTGCCCAAGGTCTCACTTTAGGTAAGTGGCAGAGCTGAGATTAGAACCTGGGGCTCTTGACTCCAAATCCTGTGTTCTTTCTATTAGTCCGTGCAGCTCCATCACAGAGAGGTTGCCACATGGCTCAGAGAGATATCATCATCAGTGATATTTACTGAGCCCTTATCATGGACAGAGCACTGTGCTAAGAGCTTGGGAGGGTCCAATATAACTGAGTTGGTTGACATATCCCCTGTCCACAATGAAGATACAGCCTAGAGGAGATCCAATCAGGGACAGGTGGTGCATCTCCAACTGGAAACTGTCTCATTTCTTCCAAGGCAACAAGTTGACTGAAACAAGAGCTGTCCTCCAAATGAGCCTGCTTTTCTCTTCTCAAATGAAGAAGCAGACCTTGAGCTCCACATCATCCTACAGCACCCCGAAGAAAGAATTCTTGAGAAGATTTGCAGATCTGTCCCTAGATCTTCTCTCTTCAATTATGTGAAGGCTTTAAAAATCAATGGCATTTATTGAATGCTTACTGTGTACACAGCATCATGCCAAGCACTTGAGAAGACTGAAATTCATTCATTCATTCAATAGTATTTATTGAGAGCGTACTGTGTGCAGAATAGTTGGTATTTATTAAGCGCTTACTATGTGCAGAGCACTGTTCTAAGCACTGGGGTAGATACAGGGGAATCAGGTTGTCCCACGTGAGGCTCACAGTTAATCCCCATTTTACAGATGAGGGAACTGAGGCACAGAGAAGTGAAGTGACTTGCCCACAGTCACACAGCTGACAAGTGGCAGAGCCGGGATTCGAACCCCTGACCTCTGACTCCCAAGAGTACTGTACTAAATGTTTGGGAGAGTACAATATAACAATAAACAGACACATTCCCTGCGCAAAACGAGTGCAAGGGAGTTGGTAGACATTCATTCATTCATTCAACCATATTTATTGAGTGCTTACTGTGTGCAGAGCACTGTACTAAGTGCTTGGAAAGTACAATTCAGCAATAGAGACAATCCCTGCCCACATGGGCCTTACAGTCTAGAAGGGGGCATACAGACATCAAAACAAGTAAATAGGCATCAATGGCATCAATATAAATAAATAGAATTACAGATATATACACATTAAAACAAGTAAACAGGCATTAATATAAATAGAATTATAGCTATGTACATATATAAACAAGTGCTGTGGGGCAGAGGGAAGGTACAGCAAAGGGAGCGAGTCTAGGCGATGGGGAGGGGAGGGGGAGCTGAAGGAAAGGGAAGGCCTCTTGGAGGAGGTGAGCCTTCAATAGGGCTTTGAAGGGGGGGAGTGCAAATGGCAGATTTGAGGAGGGAGGGCATTCCAGGCCAGAGGTAGGACATGGGCCGGGGACGAGGGCGGGACAGGTGACAACAAGGCATAGTGAGAAGGTTCCCTGCCCACAAGGACCTCACAATCTACAGGGGGAGACAGACATTGATATAAATAATGTTACAGATATGGACATGAGTGCTATAGAACTGAGGGTGGGGTGATTTCAGGTGCCTACCAGGATACCAATCCAAGTGCAGCAAAACAAAAGAAATAGATAGAGGGATGGGAGGTTTGGTTAGAAGTGAGTTCCTTTTACAGATGCTTTTTTTGTGATCTATATTTATTAGACACAAAGGGTTTGTTTTGGGTTTTTTTATGTTTTCCTAATTCTCTGATTCTAGTTAGATTGTCTCTATGTGAGGAATGCCCACATGAATGCCTAACTGAGAAATACATTTTAAGATTCAAGATCTAGAGTAGCCAAAACTAAGCCAGTCAAGTGGCAAAGATTCCACCTGATGTAGTCAGACCACTTTTTTTTAAGCTCAGTGGGTGAAAAGAGGCATGGTTGGTGTCAGAGAACAGTCTGTCCTCTGTCTGTCCAACCTCTATGAGGTCACCGTTTGGGGTTTTCCCCACTTCTCTGCCCTCTCATTTTTGAAAACACTGTGTTGGTGATGAGGTGTTAAAGGCATTTGGGGAGATAGTTCAGAGACATGCTTTATGCATTACTTATGAGACTCGACTAAAATGTAAATCCACGTGAGTTTAAGGGCTCCCTTGGTCTTAAATGGAATCATGAAGTATTCATCGGCCAGCGAATCCCTTTCAGAACTCAAACTCCAATTGAATTCTGCATCCGAGGAAGGTTGCATCAATAAAAAATAAACAAATACATGCCCAGGAAATTCACGCTTCTGCACCCTAAAACTGCCCATTCTGTCAGTATTAATGTTTAATACATTTGTAAAAAAAAAAACAACCCAACTGCCGCTCCCCCCCACCCAAGAAAACAGTACTGCTTTGCCAGAGCACTTGGACTAAAATGTTCTGCGACCCATCAGTACTTAAAATCTCAGCAGGGCTCCAGAATGTTTTGTTAGAGATGCATCAGCCATGTTGGGTGCGGGGGAGGGGAGGGATAAGTCGCTCTGTTTATTAGAGCTACATTAAAATGCTCCTTTACTAAATAGGAAATGGACAAGGGAAGGGAAATGCAGCTCTGTGGGAGTTAAAATTAGCCACGAGCAAATCTTTCATTTGACTGGCTTGTAGTGCTCAGGAGAAATGGCAAGAGGGCCTGTTTAACGTTTTCAAAACTAAATCTCTTATGACCTAGAAAATGTTTTCAAGGAAAGTGGCCAGACACTTGATTAAATCAGTCAGTCAATCAATGGTATTTATTAATCACTTTCTATGTGCCGACCACTGTTCTAAAACCCTCGGCAGAATACAGTAAGACAGAGTTGGTATACCCAATCCCTGCCCGCAAGGAACTTGGCAACTTGCAGGAATGAAGTGGGGTGCTTTCTGAATAAATGTGATGGTGACTCATATCAGAGCAATGAAGGAACTTTCTTCCTCAAATTAAAAGAATAAAATTATTCCTAATTAGGCTAATTGATAGTTAAATAGTCAATCTGGATTTCTTTTTTTTCCCCATTCACCAACGTGCAACACTGCTGCTGCTGGAAGAAGAGACAAGCCCTGAATCCCCATTTTGTGGATGAGGGAACTGAGGCACCGAGAAGTGAAGTGACTTGCTCAAGGTCACAAAGCTGACACGTGGCAGAGTTGGGATTAGAAACCAGGTCCTCAGAGACTCTCAGGCTCAGACTCTTTCCACTAGACCATGCTGGGTCCTGATCATCCCCACCCCCCACCTCCGTAGAGTTTATGGACACACCGGTCAATGCTGTTGCTCCCCGCTACCCATAAAGTATTTTCATGGTTGTCACCCCCTCTAGACTCTAAATTCCTTGTGGGCAAGGTTGTGTCTACCAACTCTATTGTGTTGAATCCCCTTAAGTGCTTAGTACAATGCTCTACTGATTAACTGATTGATTACCAGCTCCACTGTACTCTTAAACTGGCTTAGTATAACACTGGGCCCAGGGAAAGTACTCAATAAATCTACTGATTGATTGACTGATAAGCCAGGAGAGGCAGGAGATCCCACTTCAGTAGGACAGCAGGACTAAAACCCACCTCCTAGCTCCAACCCCATAAACTCAGCAGGCACCCCTGAATGAGAAAGCAAAAAAACTCTCACCCCTCAGTGTGTGAACTCCAAATGCTCAATCCTAAGGATCGTTATAGAGCAGAATGCAAACAACACAAAGTTCATCTTCTCACCTGGAAAAAGCGGAGAAACAGCATCGAGCCTTTTTAAGAACAAAAATGTTCCTTTCCTTTGCCTGTTCCACTTCAGGAAAACAGTCTCTGAAAACAGAAAAACACAGCACCCGTAGAAATTGAATCACAGTTTCTGCTAAATGCATATTTAATTCCTTATGTATTTTTTATATTTTGTTGGGTACCGGACTGTTTACCTAGTTAATGATGAAGTGGAATCGGTTGACACGAAGACTCTACGGTTTCTTCTTCGGTCTTGAAGTGCCCCCTGGTGCTTTTATTTGAAACAGTTGAGGAACACGTGTGATTTTTACAGGGCTGCGGGGAAAAAATCTGAGAGCCGGATTTAGAGGCAGAATGGGAAAAGCACGCTCCTTTGTCTTAGATGGGTTTGGGGAGGATACAGTGAAAATCCATTCTTCCACCTTTTGAAGGCCCACTGGCAGCCGCGTCCCAGATACCTGGGAGATGGGTGGCGGTGGGAGGGATCCCTCTGGACGTTGATGATACCTGAAGAGGTGGAGAGGACATCAGCAAATGCTAGGGACCAGCAGAGCAGGGCCTACACTTGCAGCTCCTCAAACAAGCAAACCTTTTATCCACTGAATGGAAAAATACCAGCCAAAACATCACCCCTGAACATCTTTTTAGCAATGGTATGATCCATGGAGGAGATTCCACTGGGGCCTTGTTAAGGAGGCTTATGGTAGAGAAGGCCGAGATCTCTTGGTTCCCCTCAAGCTCAGGTGATCAGAAGAAGTCTTCCCTCCACAGTCACGAGCCAACATTAAAAAGAAAAATTTGTGGCTTTGGTGTCAGTTCCTGAAGCTGGCCAACGTCAGAAGACAAGGTCAGGGGTTGAGGTTTTTCAGGAATCCGGATAGACCTGCTTGGTTTTAAAAACAGAAAAAGTGGTGCCCCCTGGACAATATGGAGGGGCAATGTTACCAGTGTAGTTTGCTTGATGAAATCCCCACATCTGATGTGAAGAGCCTTACGCTCCTTGTGGACGGGGAATGTGTCGACTAACTCTGTTGTCGTGTACCCTCCTGAGCACTTAGCACAGTACTCTGAACACAGTAAGAGCTCAATAAATACCACCAATTGATTGAAGCTTGAGGCCAGGGTTACCGATATTCTCCTCAGGTTCTTCCACCACTTCAGAGATGCTCCCCAGAAAGAGAGGCTATCCAGAAGTCAGGGAATGTGTCTATCAACTCGGGTGTATTATACTCTCCCAAGCACTTAGTACAGTGTTCTACACACAGAGTGTTCTACAAACGCTCAATAAATACCACTGAAGATGATAGTGAAGTCAGAACTCTCCTCTCCTCATCCTCCAGATTCTGTGGATGGGGCACCAAGTGAGCAGGAAAAGAAAAAGCAGTCGTCTGAAAAGGTTTGACTTCACCCTCAGTCAGTGCTGAAAATGAATAGTCCAAACCAAAGACAGATCAAGCGTGGCTCACGGCAATTTAGACAGGAGCTGCTCCTTTTGAGAGGATGCTTTGTAAGGCCCATGAGACAAGGAGGACCATGACACAAAGCAGCTCCAGGCCCTCAAGCCACAAACATGTGGGCACAATAAAGGACAGTCTTTGTGAGTGCACAGTGCTGCTGGGATTCTGGGATCCGCATCACTCTGGTCAGCCAGGCACACCCATCTGTGAATTTCACTTTCAGTGGCACCTTCATCGAACCCAAAGAAGAATTTTACCTAAAGATAGAATTTTACCTAAAGAGGGAAGCAAAAGAGTTGTGTTTGGTAAACAGAAAGTGTGTTATTGCTACAGATATGAGGTGTGCACAAGAGGGGAAAGAATCTGCAGGTTAAAAAGTAATCAAAAATGGACTCAAAGCTGAAGTAACCCTGACATTTCCTGTCATGGCTTAGGGCTCAGGGGGCATGTTTTTAAAATGGTATTTGTTAAGCACACACCGTATTCGAGGCACAGTACTAAGCTCTGGGGAAAATCCAGGCAGATCAGGTTGGACACCGTCCATGTCCCACATTGGGCTCACAATCCTATCTCCATTTTCGCCTTAGGTCACACAGCAGACAAGTGGCGGAGCTGGGATTAGAACCCAGATCCTTTTGAGTCCCAGGCCCATGCTCTATCCATTAGGTCATGCTGCTTCTCTTGAGAAATCTGAGTAGAGGTCTGTGTCTATGGAAAAGATCATTTTAATCTTGGGTACTCTTCAAAGCAAGGGATCTGTGTAGCTCAGTGGCGGTGCAACAGGTGCCAGACCCTTCAGGAGTACTAGTCGCACCACCACCACCATCATCCACCTCCTCCTCTTCCTCCTCCTCCTCCCTTCTCTCCATCTGACCCTGAAATCCCAGAAGAGATGCCATTCCCCGGTCCCGCCAAGCCCCCGCTGGGGTCTGACGGATCCTGTTCTGCTGGAGTGGGGAAAGAGGATGCTGGACTGACAGCAGCACGGTCCAAACTTTTTGAAAGCACAGGCAGGTTGGGACCACTAGCTGAGCAGCGGCAGCAGCCGTGTCAGAGGGGGAACGGTTAATGATGGCTTAGTACAGTGATCTGCAGTTCCCTGCTCACAGGGGCTTACAGTCAAAAGGGGGAGGCGGATAAAATTAATTACAGATATGTACCTAAGGGCTGTGGCCCAGAAGGTGGGTTGAATGTCAGTTCTTAAAGAATACAAATCCAAGTGAAAAAGTGATGCAGAAGGGAGAGAGAGTTGGGGAAATGGGTCACTTCTTGGTCTCCTTCTAGTCTCCATCTATACTTACTCTCTTGGTGAACTCCTTCGCTCCCACGGCTTCAACTACCAGCTCTATGCAGACAACACCCAAATCTACATCTCCTATCCTGTTCTCTCCCCCTCCCTCCAGGCTCGTATCTCCTCCTGCCTTCAGGACATCTCCACCTGGATGTCTGCCCACCACCTAAAAGTCAGTATGCCCAACACTGAGCTCCTTAACTTCCCTCCCAAACCCTGTCCTCTTCCTGACTTTCCGGTCACCGTGGACGCCTCTACCATCCTTCCTGTCTCACAAGCATAAGCTTGCAACCTCAATATCATCCTTGACTCTGTTCTCTCATTCACCCCACACACCCAATCCGTCACCAAAACCTGCCGGTGTCACCGTCACAACATCACCAAGATCCACGCTCTCCTCTCCATCCAAACCGCTACCTTGTTGGTACAATTTCTCATCATATCCCGACTGGATTACTGCATCAACCTCCTTTCTGATCTCCCATCCTCCTGTCTCTCCCCGCTCCAGTCTATTCTTCATTCCGCTGTCCGGATTATCTCTCTACAGAAAAACTCTGGGCACGTCATCCCCTTCCTCAAAAACCTCCAGTGGCTGCCTGACAACTTTCACATGAAGCTAAAACTCCTCCCTGTTGGCTTCAGAGCTCTCCATCACCTTGCCCCCTCCTACCGCACCTCCATTCTCTCCTTCTACAGCCCAACCCAAACACTCTGCTCCTCCACCACTATCCTCCTCACTGTGCCTCCTTCTCACCTGTTCCGCTCTCGACCCCTGGCCCACGTCCTAACTCTGGCCCGGAATGCCCTCCCTCCTCACATCCATCAAACTAGCTCTCTTCCCCCCTTCAAAGCTCTACTGAGATCCCACCTCCTCCAGGATGTCTTCCCAGACTGAGCCCCTCTTTTCCTCTGTTCTTCCTCCCCTCCCATCGCCCCATTCCCTCCCTCTGCTCTACCCCCTTCCTCACCCCATAACACGTGTATGTTTGTACGTATTTATTATTCTATTTATTTTGTTAATGATGTGTATATATCTGTAATTCTATTTATCTATTTTAATGCTATTGATCCCTATCTACTTGATTTATTTTGTTGTCTGTCTCCCCCTCTAGACTGTGAACCAGTTGTTGGGTAGGGATTGTTTCTATCTGTTGCCAAATTGTACATTCCAAGCACTTAGTACATTACTCTGCACACAGTAAGCACTGAATAAATACGATTTGTTGATTGATTGATTGATTGAAATGAGGGTTTAGTTGAGGCAGGTCTCTAGGAGGAGATGTGATTATAATAAGGTTTCGAAGGTGGGGAAAGGGGTGGTCTGACATAGATAAAGGGGACGATAGATGAGATTGAGGTGTAATGAATAGGTGGACTTAAAGGAGAAAAGTGTGGAGGTTGGGTTGTTGTAGGACAGCTGATGGAGTGCATTATTGCTGATCCAAGTTCCGCATGTCTGTTCATGCTCCAACGGACATAGATTGTCTTATTCCCACCTGTCCTCTTTCCCAGCACTTACTACTGTGCTCTGCACAGAAGAAGCACTTGAGAAGCAACATTGCCTAGTGGAGAGCATGGGCCTGGGAGTCAGAAAGACCTGAGTTCTACTCCCTTCTTTCCCACTTGTCTGCTGTGTGACCCTGGGCAAGTCACTTAAATTATCTGTGCCTCAGTACCTCATCTGTGAAGTGGGGACTAAGACCGTGAGCCCCATGTGGGACAGGGACTGTGTCCAACCTGACTAGCTTGTATCTACTCCAGTGCTTAGAACAGTGCTTAACACAGACTGGTGCTTAGCTATTACCACTATTATTAATAAGTACTATCATTATAATTACCACTAGGCCTTTAATGACTCAGAAAGAGGCATCCAAATCAGTCATTTGTAGTTCAAGCCTTGGAACCTGGCCCAAGCTCCACAATCTCCTGAGGACCCATCCCCTCCATGTGAAAACCCCCCGACCCACCCTGCCAGCTTCTGCCAGCCTCCGAGAGCAGGGTGAGGGAGTTTTCCAAGGCCTCGGGGCCAGACCTCAGGGCCAGGCCTCAGTCAGACGCCAAGCCTGGCAGTCTGCAAGGTTCCCGGATATTAACCCCACCACCTGTGTAGGGGAGAGACTGATCCCCGACAGCTGCTGAGGATCTGTTTAAGCACTACCCCAGCTTAAAAGTCAGTGGTGAACTTGAAACTGTTCCTGTGCAGGAAGCCAAAGAAATCAATCACCCCCTGGGCCCCGTTCCACCCCTCACAGGACAAACAGAACAGAGACGAAGGGATAGCGCCAGCGCAAGCCCTACCAGCTCCCTCTCTCCCACATGAGCCTCCGCGGATTACACCTTAATCTCAGTGAGCGGTCACATCCCCCTGAAATGCTCAGATTCAGCCACGAATGAACAAGCGTGAGGAGAAAGGAGTCGGGGAGGCTTTGTGTTTAATCTCCCAGCTGTTGCTGGGGCCGGGAATTCCTCACACACAAAGGTGAATGTTTTCTATGCACTGCTTCACACCGGCAACATTTCCCACCGCCTTGCTCAGATAAAAATGTGCAGATGATCGCAGCAGGACATTCAAAATGGCCCATTGGGTTAGCAACCATTAAATGTACACAGTCGTGATGAAATGCAATGCCTGGACAAGCATTTCCCTGCCCTGCCTTAACCAATTTCTCCACCTTGAATGTCAACTTGAAGGGAATGGCCAATTACCAGAGGTAAAGTGGGTATTTTTTGTCATTGTGTTAGAGAATGAAATCAATAGAATATACTGCCTGATGCTCCGACTTAAAAAAATAATCTTTCTACTTGATAATAATCTCCCAGAAAATGCCTTCCCCCAGATTAGCATGGGACTCTGCCTAGAAAGGGAAAACAGAATCAAAATATCCTTTTCTGTGAAAAATATTTAAATATCTTCCAGAAAAGATCGTCCCTTTTCCCTACTCCAGTTGATTTCCCCCTTCTTCTCATCAGTCTTCACCTTCTTCCAGACTCAGTTTCTTCCCTTTTTTTTTTGTAATGGTATTTGTTAAGCACTTACTATGTGCCAGGCACTGTACTAAACACAGGGGTAGATACAAGATAATCAGGTTGAACCCAGTCCAGGTCCTTCATGGGGCTCACAGTCTTAATCCCCATTTTATAGAGGAGATAATGGAGACACAGAGAGGACTAAATGACTTGCCCAAAGTCAAACAGCAGACAAGTGGTGGGTCAGTGATTAGAATCCAGGTCCTTCTGACTCCCAGGCCTGTGAGCTATCTGCTAGGCCACCCTGCTTCCCGTTCATTCACTCATTCATTCAACCGTATTTACTGAGTGCTTACTGTGTGCAGGGCACTGTACTAAGCTCTTGGAAAGTGCAGTTCGTCAACAGATAGAGACAATCCTTATCCAACAACGGGCTCACAGTCTAGAAGAGGGAAACAGACAACAAAACAAAACAATTAGACAGGCATCAATAGCATCAAAATAGATAAATAGTATTATAGATATAGACACAACATTAATAAAATAAATAGAATAATAAATACGTACAAATATACCCAAGTGCTGTGGGGCAGGGAAGGGGGTAGAGCAGAGGGATGGAGTAGGGGTGATGGGTGGGGAGGAGCAGAGGAAAAGAGGGGCTCAGTCTGGGAAGGCCTCCTGGAGGAGGTGGGCTCTCAATAGGGCTTTGAAGGAGGGAAGAGAGTTAGTTTGGCAGATGTGAGGATGGAGGGCATTCCAGGCCAGAGGTAGGACGTGGGCCAGGGGTCGACAGAGGGCCAGGCGAGAACGAGGCACAGTGAAGAGATTAGCGTCAGAGGAGCGGGGTGTGCGGTTTGGGCTGTAGAAGGAGAGAAGGGAGGTGAGGTAGAGGGGAGAAGGTGATGGAAAGCTTTGAAGTCATTAGTGAGGAGTTTAAGATCCATGTGAAGGTTGATAGGCAACCACTGGAGATTTTTGAGCCCGGGGGTGATATGCCCACAGTGTTTCTTTAAAAAGAGAATCCCTTCTGCTCCAACCCAGGTCTCTTTGGAAGAGATTCTTCTCGGACAATTTCACTTGGGGCTATGAGCATTCCCTCCCCATAGTGTTGGTGAAAAACCATGACAAACTATCAGGACCATAAACTTGTTAGTGTAATAAAGTTCCTGGAACTAATCACCCGTGAAGCAGCCAAAGGCTCTGTAGGGAGGGAGTGTGGTGTGGTGGAAAGAGTACAGAGTCTAGGAGTCAGAGGACATGGGTTCCAGGTCCAACTCCGACACTGGCCTGCATTGTGACCTTAGGCAAGTTACTTAGCCTCTCTGATCCTCAGTTTCTTCTTCTGTAAAATGGAGGGGTAACTACCTACCTCACAGTGGTGGTGTAAGAATGAAAATAAAATAAGTAACATGGAAAGTGTTTTGGAAAATTAAAATGCTTTATAGAATTCAAAGTATTAGACTGACCTTACTTCCCACAGAAGGAGGAAAGATCCCGGATGAGTTGGAGGGGCCACCGGGATTACTGTCCTCACCAGGAGAAAGGAGAACACTGAGAGGGGAGTCAATACTTGAAAGGTCAAAGGGGAAAACAACCCACCTTACTGCAAACCTAATGTGCTTATATTTTAGGAAACTGTTAACTCTGCACGGGCCCATTAGGACAAAGGTGGGGCTTGGGGAAAATGGTTTCTATTTTGGCTCGGGCAAAGAAAGCCATTTGACTATATACGTTTGTGATTTCTGATCCCATCTGCCTGCAAGTTGGTATTCATGGCCAGAAAACAATTAGGCAGCACAGACTCTTTGGGCTCCTGAGTAGATGTAGTGGAGATCTTGCAGCCTTGCTTTGGTTTTTGAGCAGGAGAGAGGGTAGTGAGGCAGCCAGTGTCAGCATTCTGTGTCAGATAGAAGATCGCCCCCCCCCCCCCATTCCCATCCAAAGTCCTGACAGTTTCAGTCAACTTCGTCAGTGAGGCAGAATGGTGGCCTGGGTCCACGGAGAACTAGGAGAGTAAATGGTGGGATTGTGGGTGTCCATCGGCAAACAGCTGAGTGGAGGAGGGGGCTGGGTCTAGGGGATTCACAGCATCAGGGTGCCTCATTAGTCCACCTGGCCTGACTCGCTCACCTCCATGGAGATGCTGCCAAGGAAGCACCAAGCCCAGGGGAAGCAGATGTGAGTGCCACAGAGTCTGCACTTTGGGGAACGTGGGAGCAAGGTTAAAGAGACTCCCCACTGACCTGTGGCAGGCCTCTAACACCCTGTACCATGCCTGATTCAGCATCCTGGTGTTTTTCTACTGACCCTACCCACTACGGACATGCCACCAGTCACAGACAATAAACAGGAAAGTAAGAATCTCCAGCACTTCACTGTTTTTTTCTTTTCTTTAATGGCATTCATTAAGCGCTTAATCTGTGCCAGGCACGGTACTAAACTCTGGGGTAGATACGGGCTAATCAAGTTGGGCTTATCTAGCCCCTTATGGGGTTTACAGTCTTAATCCCTAATTTGCAGGTGAGGTAACTGAGGCAAATAAAAGTGAAATGATTTGTCCAAGGTCACACAGAAGACAAGTGGCAAAACTGGGATTAGAATCCAAGTTCACCAGAGACCGGGAAGAGTTTCTCCCCTAAGTCTTCAGGTATCCTAGGGAAAATAGGCAGAATGGGATTCCTTTTACCCATGAGGAAACCAAAATCAAATCAAGTTGTTAGAATGATAAAGGATTTGGAAGGGAAAATTCTGGGAACCAGAGTGGGAGATTCCTAAAACACTGCTCCTACAAGCAAAGCTGCTTTGAAAAGAATTCTTCTCAGAGGCATACTTAGCTCCTGTCATTTTAAAAGCCCCTTCCAAAAAAAAAGGTAGGCAGACAGCTCGTATTCTAGTGCAATGAGATAGCCTGGCAGTAGGCTTGTATTTAGTTTGCTCAAGTATTAATCTCTACATTCAACCCAACCCGGCTATGGCTGAGTCAGCGCTGTTCCTTTAAGTGACCTGATTCTGTAATTCCATTATTAATATTATGAAAATGGCTTCCCTCTACACTATTTTGTGCTATCAATGGAAAACCACACTACAGAAATGCATTAGCCTTCACAGGGCTCCCACAAGATTACTGGCATCAATACAAACCGAATTAATCATAGCCACATTTGAATAATCAGGCACGGAGCAGCATCAAAACCATGTTGGTGGCTGGTTCACTCCGCTCGTCAGATGTTGAATCTCATCTGTGGCTCTCGTTCTTCCACACACTGCAGATTTTCTCACTCTCAATCAAGGCGGTATCTGGCCTTTCTTTTTAACTTTTCCATTTTTCTCCCCTCAGTCCCCAGCGGAGGTGCAAGCTCCGTTTCACGCTCCGCGATCGACAAGTCGGAGGTTATCTGAGGAACGTGTTGAAACCTATCTGCCGAGCAGAAAACGTTCACTACAGGAAATAAGTGGGAGAATAATACATGTCAGAATGATGGGGGATGGGAGTAAAGGGGGGCGGGGTCTGCTTTTTGCCAAACCTTAAAATGCCTTTGATATCTTCTGGATCCTCTATCTTGAAGAAATATTTTAAAGTGCTTTTTTTAAAAAAAAGAGAGAAAGGGGGAAAGAATAGATTTCAAAAAGACTTCTCGTTTTTCAACCCCGGCTGTTGAAACTCCTGAATTTTCCATTGACTAATTCAGATCATCCGCCGCCCCCCCCCAATCTCTGTCATCATATAGACTTCTGGCGTCCTAGATACTGTCGAGAACTGGGTGGAATAGAAGCCAGTATGCCTGGTATTAATCCTCCTGCTCTGCTTGGATATAGTTCAGTCGATTAACCATGCCCTCTGCCAGCATATGCTGTGCAGACACAATTGGGTAAATGAAAGACAGTGAGAAATTTCAAGGAGGCTGTTCCTAGTGTGGCTTCATGGCAGAGACCAGCATCATCCTCAAGAACAACATGGAAAAGCATGGGACTGGGAGTCAGAAGGACCTGGGTTCTAATTCCAGCTCTGCCACTTGTCTGCTGTGTGACCTAGAGCAAGTCACTTAACTTCCCTGTGCCTCAGTTAGCTCATCTGTAAAATGGGGATTGAGACTGCGAGCCCCTTGTGGGACATGGACTGTGTCCAACCTGATTAGCTTGTATCTACCCCAGGGCATAGTGCAGTGTCTGGCACATAGTACACACTTAACAAACACCATAAAAAAGACAAGCAAAAAAAGCAAAGCTAAAGAATTGTAAAGCGGCAAATGTTTCCAATTGTCAAGCATGCACAATTCCACAGGAGTCAGTGCAAGCTACAAGTAATATTAAAAGAAAACTATTTCCATAAATGAGGCCATATCTCTCATAGAATAGAAAATCCAAGTAGCCTTCCTACGATACAATGGATGGAATGATGAAGCCAGCACTACATATGTATGGGAACAATGGTGTGCTGGAATGGAAACCTTTTAGCAGATGTAATTAAATTACAGCAAACAGACACCAAACATACAAATGCAAGAAGGTGCTACGGAAAGCCCAACATTCAGAATTCACGAGAAAGAACCCGATGTCTTAAAAAAGTTACTTCAGACACAAATCTCAGCTGCCGAAACACACAGTGGAAGGCTGCCAAGAACTAGAAGGGGATACCGGAGGCAGTCAAAGGAAGGGAAACGCAGGCAATCCGGGGTCGTAGAAGGATATCATCCATACTTCGGAGGGGCTCAGGCCACCATTTATGAATAGCAAGATGTCTCTTGAAAGTACAATGGCCGGTTTACATAAGTGTTCAGCAAAACTATTTTATTATTCATTTTTCTCCCCCACAAATGCCTTCCTTCTTTGTGTGTGGAAGGCATTTCGCAAAGACCTTTACAGGAGAGGAAAAAAAAAATATTTTATTCTTGTGCAACACCAGTTCTCAAAAGAACCTGAAGTAACTTGTTTCATGATCGATTTAGAATACTGGAACCACACAAGCCACTTTTAAATATGTGGCAAACAGGCAGGGGGATGGATTGGGGTTTTTTTTTTTAAATAATGTCTGTTAAGAGCTCACTATACGTCAAAGGCTTTTCTAAGTGTTGGGGAAGGGATAAATTAAGGAGAGTAGACGCAGTTCCTGCATGGGGCTCACAGTCTAAATAGGAAGGAAAACTGGTATTGAATCTCCATTTTACAGTTGAGGAAACTAAAGCACAAAGAAGTTAAGTGACTTGCTCAAGGCCACACCGCAAGCAATTGGCAGAGTCAGGATTAGAACCCAGGTCCTCCTGACTCCATGGCCCATGCTCTTTCCACCAGGCCATGCTGCTTCCATTACTCCAGTGGAATCTAATCATACCCTATGGGACTGAATGGATGTAGTGACTTCCCAAAGGGTGACACTTTAGTCTTCTGTAGCCTGTGAGATCAGACGCTACAAGTGGAGACCCCAAAGCTCAATTCTTTGGCCTCAATGGCAGCCACTGCACTTCCTCAAAACCAATTTTTCTTTGCTTTTGTTACCCTTTTAATTCGTTTCTCATTCACTTGGTGAAGTTCTACCAACTGTATTGCATTGCACTCTCTATCCCTTTCTTGCTCTCGGATATGGCTAGTCCGTTGGGACTGTAGGGAGGATTCGCTCAGGGCTCAGCCTCAGCCTCCCCATTCACAATGCCTTGTTTCATCTCTCCGAACCCAAACTCTTGCTCACAGCCTCCCTCCTGCCTGGAACGCCCTCCCTCTTCACAGACCACTGCCCTCCCCATCTTCAAAGTCCTCCGGAAATTACGTCTCCTCCAGGAGGCCTTCCCTGATCAATCTCTCATCTTCCTACCCTATTTAATAATAATAATAATGCCAAAGTTGATATTTAAGCACTTACTATGTGCAGAGCACTGTTCTAAGCATTGGGGTAGACACAGGGTAATCAGGTTGTCCCACACGGGGCTCACAGTCTTAATCTTCATTTTACAGATGAGGTAACTGAGGCATCGAGAAGTTAAGTGACTTGTCCACAGTCACACAGCTGACAAGTGGCAGAGCCAGGATTTGAACCCATGATTTCTGACTCCCAAGCCCAGGCTCTTTCCACTGAGCCACGCTGCTTCCCTTCACCCCGTACTGCCACTTCAGCACTTATGCACCTCCTAAGAACTTTGGATGCTTAGACACCCTCAACATTACACTTCAGTACATATGTTTTTACACTATTGACTGTTCCTATCTGTAATTTATTTTATGATCTGCCTCCCCGACTAAGATTCTAAGCTTGTTGAGGGGAGAGAACCACATCTACTAAACATTAGATATCCATTCCACCCCCAACCCCACGCCACTTATGTACTTATGCTGATATTCTTCAACTTCCCCCATCTGTAATTTACTTTATTGTCTGTCTCACCCTCTGGTCTGTAAGCTCTTTGTGGGCAGGGAATGTGTCCACCAACTCTATTGTACTGTATTTTCTAAAGTGCTTAGTTTAGGGCTGGACACATGGCACTCAAAAAATACCACTGATGAATTAATTTCCAACTCTATTGTACCCTCCCAGATGCTTAGTACAGGGAGCTGCACCCAACAAGCTCACAGTGAAGATGATTGATTGACTGCTTGATAAAGGTCTAAATTGGAAGACAGTGGGCTCTGGTTTGAACATCAAAAACCCTGTGGCTCTTTGAGCATAGTTCTCCTGTGCTCTCCATCTCAAGTCCCTTGCTCAGTAGGAGGATGGGTGAAAATTTCACACTTGGTGGGATGCCTGTTTGGCACTTAAAGATGAAAAGGTAGCATCTCTGAGGAATGCCAGAACTCCCGAATAAAGGCAGGAAAACAGGCAGGAAAACTCATTCATTCATTCATTTCTGGCCCACCAGCCAGAAAGTGCCTGGCACATAGAAGCGCTTAACAAACACCACAATTATCATAATCATTATTACTATTATTATTAGAAAGCAGTCTGATGGACTTTCCAACTGCTTCAGAAATCCAGACAGGAGTTCACAGAAGCTGGGGTTGTTATTGACAAGATTTGAGGAGTAACAATTCTTGCCTTTCAGAAGCCCAGGAGAGAACTGGGGGTGGGGAGGTAAAGAGCAATTGGGTATTCAAAATGTCTGTCACTGACAATACTTTTCCTCAGCCTACTGACTGAATTTGCTGAATTTGAAAGAAATTCAGAATCATCGATTAACTGCCCAAACAGCAGCATTTTCAAAAGGAGCCAAACAAAAAGGAGATTTACAATCCATTCTTTTGTCACAAGCTAGCAAGAAATGGTTGAAATCGATTTCATTGAAGTCCAGTTGGGAGGCCAATTTCTCCGCGCCGGTTCTCGGTTCTGAAGTCTCAGGACACATGCTCATCCATTGTTCCTGACGGGAGAGACTCCATTATCATCGCTGTGGATGTAACTCGGGGATCTATGCCTTGCCATTTGTTTCCACTAAGTTCACTGTCCGTGTCCACCTGTTTCCTTCATAAAATTGAAGGATTCTCGAGGGCACAGACCATCTCTTCTACTTCTATTGCTACTCCCAAGTGTCTGATAGAGTGTTCTGTACCCAATTGATGTCCAGAACAACACACTGCAGTGTTCTACCCACAGTGGCATTCGTTACAGTGCTCTCACACAGTTGGGGTGCAAAAAATATGAATGAAGACAATGGTAATGAGGATTGATCATTCAACACCATTTATTTAGCACTGTGTGCTGAGAAAGTACTTTACGATTGGGAAAACACTACTGAGTCAGTAGACAGATCCCTGCCTTCAGGAGCCTACAATCTAGTAGATTATAATGGAATGTTCTCATACAGTGGCTAAAGGGTAATACATGGAATGAAATGAAATGACTATAAAACATCTTTAAAAAGATAAAGGGCTTTTTTAAAAGTGGAATTTAAGGTTTTAATTTTTGTCTCACTTGCTGCCCCTCAGTCCAAACAGCAGTAGATCTGGGGAGACAGGCATTGATACTGACTCTGCGTCACAATGAGGAACTTGGCATGGGCTTACTGGGCCTCCATTTTCCTCCAATAATCCAGCCTCCTGTCCAGGCTCTGGAATGCTCAGGGGAATACTTACTGCACAACAGTCCCTCCTTCTCTGCCACAAGTCCAGTTGGTGAGGAGAGTCGCCAAAAG
Organism: Ornithorhynchus anatinus; assembly: GCF_004115215.2. Lineage (NCBI taxonomy): Eukaryota > Metazoa > Chordata > Mammalia > Monotremata > Ornithorhynchidae > Ornithorhynchus > Ornithorhynchus anatinus. Next base: position 34,564,530 of record NC_041745.1, read on the forward strand.
AGAAGCAAAGTAGCACTTCATGCTGGATTACTGCAACACAAGTCCCAATTGGAAGCTACCCACAGTGTCTCACTGAAAAGCTGACAAGGCTCCATTAGGTAAAAAAACCTACCTAAATCGACAGTTTACATTTCCTCCCGACCCTGAATCCTCAACTCCCTAGCTCGAAAGATGGTGAATCCTCTATCTTTATCCTCGACCATTGCTAGAATGAATATTTTGGGATAGCCCAAGGGCAAATGTAAACATCTAAATACAATATTATTAATTATGGTACTTGTTAAGCACTTACTTTGGGCCAAGAACTGTTCTAAGCACTGGGGTAGATACAAGTTAATCAGGTTGGACACAGTTCCTGCCCCACATGGGACTCACTCTCACTCCCTGTTCTTACAGATGTCACTGAGGCCCAGAGAAGTTAAGTGACTTGCCCAGAGTCACACAGCAGCCAAGCAGTTGGACCCAGGATTAGAACCCAGGTCCTTCTGACTCTCAGGCCCATCCTCTATCCAATGTCCAAAAACAGTGCCTGGCCCAGGTCTTGAGGTCACTTTCAAACAATAAAGTTGGCAGCTTCCATTCAGGCCCCGAATATGCTTAGCACAGTACTCTGCACAAATAAAGTGTTCAATCAATTGTATTTATTGAGCGCTTACTTTTGCAGAGCGCTGTACTTAAAAAGGTAAAGATCTAAGTACACAGGCAATGCAGAAGGGAGGAGTAGAGGAAAATGAACGCTTAATAAGAGAAGGTTTCTTGGAGGAGGTGTGATTTTAGTAAGGCTTTAACGATAGGGAGGATGTTGGTGTGTCGCATCTGAAGAGGAAGGGAGTTCCAGGCCAGATGGATTGATTGACTGGCCCCTAGGATCTAGGTGCTGACCTCTCCATTGTATTTCAGCTTCACCTACAAATTTGTCTATAGCACAGCAAACACGGGCTCAGACCCTGTCACTTCAGCTTGATTAGATGGTGAAGCAAACAGGTGTTGGGATGGAAATAGACCGGCAAGCTTAAATGTGACCTGGTTGACTATTTGATGTCATTAGAGAAGTGCGAATGTGAATCATATAATACTGCATCAAGAGTGATTAGAAGAATGTTCATTTGGGGATGTTTATCCACTGCATATTAGGTCTTTCGCCCACCACTCTAGTATGACCGATATCTCTTTCACTACTCTAATATTCAGCCACTTCCTCTCAATCAATCAATCGTATTTATTGAGTGCTTTCTCTCAGGATCCTTTTGCAGAATTACTGGTACCAAGATGGCCTGATAATGACATTAATTTCCTACTTGTTTACAATTTTATTCTCAGTGTTTGAAAAAGAACTGCAAAGTTCCATGAGATTTTCCTATTGTGTGATATTATCATTAGCACAAGTAACGATCCTGACTCTCTCTTCCTCGCCTACAGGAGAGAAGGGTAGGGTAGGCTAAGGATGAATATTCCTCCTGAATTAGTGGTGAGTGGGCACTGTTGCCCATTTGGTGTCAATCAATCATATTTATTGAGCAGTGGGCGCAGAGCACTTTACTAAGCGTTTGGAAGAGTATAATATAACTATAGACACATTCTCTGCCCACAGTGAGCTTACAGTCTAGAGGGACAGAGGCTGGCTTGTCTCATCTGCACGTGTGATGTATCCAGGGACAAGCGTGTCTACTGCTCAAAGAAGTACATTTCTGGGATTCAATGAAGCTCACCTCCACCAGCTCTCTCAAATTCAATCCCTTACCTTAAAGTCACCCGACTCAATCAGTTGCATTTATTGAGTGCTTACTGAATGCAGAGCACTGTACTACAGTACCATCGAGTTGCTAGTCATGATCACTGTTCACCAGGAGAACTCTCCTTTCAACTTGGGATAGGCCTCTTCTCAGCAGTGAGGAGGCCACAAGCTTTTCTTCTTTTCCTTCTCCCAGGTAAATCATTCATTCACTCGATCGTATTTATTGAGCGCTCACTGAGTGCAGGGCACCATACTAAGTGCTAGGAAAGTACAATTCAGCAATAAAGACAATCCCTGCCCACAACAGGCTTACAGTCTAGAAACAGGGAGACAGACATCAAAACAAGTAAACAGGCATCAATAGCATCAATATAAATAGAATTATTGATATATAGCCAACAAAACAAGTAAACAGGTATTAATATAAATAGAATTATAGCTATGTACATATATACACAAGTGCTGTAGCAGGGGGGTAGAACAAAGGGAGCGAATCAGGGCGATGGGGGGGCGGAGCTGAGGAAAAGGGGGGATTAGCCTGGGAAGGCCCCTTAGAGGAAGTGACCCTTCAGTAGGGACCTCCCCAAAGGCCTGGGATACCCAGTTGGGAACATCCAAATATGAAAGGCTGAAAATACCTTTGTCGAACTGGAATACATGGTAGAACAATGAGTTCCTGTCACATTCCGGTCCCTTCCGTCCTTAAGCCCCAGTACAATTCTACTTAGATATTTGCGAGTAGCTGCACAGCTCTCATTTATTTGCTGATTTCAGTGGCAGTTCCCAAAAACTGACTGTAGTGGATGGATGCCTTCAAATTTGCCAAAGGAAAGTGGTCTTGCCTAATAGAAAAGGAAGGCACATCAAAAGAACACACAGGGCATGGACCAGAAAGGACATTTCCAGATGGGTGAGAAGGCTGTTCATGGAGAGTTTTGAGCTTTTTAATGACTTGGGTTTCACCGACCAGAGGTAAGGGGCAGGATCAGTAGAAGAAAGCTGCAGAGACCTCATGAGGCCCTGATTTAGGGTGGCTGGCAACCACTGACAAAAATTCTGGATTCAGCAAAAGGAGTAATTCAATCATATTTACTCCGTGCAGAGCACTGTACTGAGCACTTGGGAGAGTACAATACAACAATAAACGGGCGCATTCCCCACCCATGATGAGCTCGTAATCTGTAATTTATTTATTTCTGTTAATGTCTATCTCCCCTCTAGACTGTAAACTCGCTGTGAGTAGGGAATGTGTCTCTTGGTTATTTTGTGTTCTTCCATATTCAATAACTACGACTGATGAACGAATGAATGAGTGCAACATCACACATGTTACTGAGGCAGGCAGGGTCACATCCTCATCTTCCCTCCCAAACCCGGTCCGCTCCCAGACTTCTCTATCACCGTGGATGGCACGACCATCCTTCCCGTCCCGCAGGCCCGCAATCTCGGTGTCATCCTTGACTCGTCCCTCTCGTTCACCCCACACATCCTATCCGTTATCAAGACCTGCCGGTTTCACCTCTACAATATCGCCAAGATCCGCCCTTTCCTCTCCACCCAAAACGGCTACCTTACTATTACGGGCTCTCGTTATATCCCGGCTAGACTACTGTGTCAGCCTTCTCTCTGACCTCCCTTCCTCCTCTCTCGCCCCGCTCCGGTCTATTCTTCACTCCGCTGCCCGGCTCATCTTCCTGCAGAAACGATCTGGGCATGTCACTCCCCTTCTTAAACAACTCCAGTGGTTGCCTATCGACCTCCGCTCCAAACAAAAACTCCTCACTCTAGGCTTCAAGGCTCTCCATCACCTTGCCCCTTCCTACCTCTCCTCCCTTCTCTCTTTCTACCGCCCACCCCGCACGCTCCGCTCCTCCGCCGCCCACCTCCTCACCGTCCCTCGGTCTCGCCTATCCCGCCGTCGACCCCTGGGTCACGTCCTCCCGCGGTCCTGGAACGCCCTCCCTCCTCACCTCCGCCAAACTGATTCTCTTTCCCTCTTCAAAACCCTACTTAAAAATCACCTCCTCCAAGAGGCGTTCCCAGACTGAGCTCCTCTTCCCCCTCTACTCCCTCTGCCATCCCCCCTTTACCTCTCCGCAGCTAAAGCCTCATTTTCCCCTTTTCCCTCTGCTCCTCCACCTCTCCCTTCCCATCCCCACAGCACTGTACTCGTCCGCTCAACTGTATATATTTTCGTTACCCTATTTATTTTGTTAATGAATTGTACATCGCCTTGATTCTATTTAGTTGCCATTGTTTTTACGAGATGTTCTTCCCCTTGACGCTGTTTAGTGCCATCGTTCTTGTCTGTCCGTCTCCCCCGATTAGACTGTAAGCCCGTCAAACGGCAGGGACTGTCTCTATCTGTTGCCGACTTGTTCATCCCAAGCACTTAGTACAGTGCTCTGCACATAGTAAGCGCTCAATAAATACTATTGAATGAATGAATGAAATGATGCCACCATTTTGTGTCAGTCTGTTTGATGTGGCCAGAATCAGCTCTAAATTGGAGCATTTCTCTCGGGGACCCGAACCCTCCAGTCCTCCAAAGTCACTGTGCCATCCAAGTCCTTGAGCGCTTGGAGACCGGGTCGATTGGCGGAACTTGGCAATAAAGCAGCGACGGAACGAGACCAGGAGCTTTAGGTCATTTTCAACCATAGGTAGTAAGCTTCATCAGTCAATCAGTGGTATTTATTGAGCATTTACTGTGTACAAAGCACTGTTCAAAGCTCCTATGAGAGTACTGTACGACAGAGCCGGAGGACACATTCCCTCTCCACAATGAGCTCACAGTCTAGAGGGGGAGACAGAAACTAATATAAATATATAAATTACGGCTATGTATGTAAGTGCCATGGGGCTGAAGGCAGGGTGAAGAGCAAGTGCTCAAAAGGTAAGTGCTTAAAATAGTGTTCAGCACCCAGCAGGCCCTAAGTAAGAATTATTGATTAATTGACTGAAAACAAGTACACCAAAGATAAAAATACGAGGCACCAAATGGAGACTAAACAGGGAATTAACCATCTGAAATCCAGACCGCCCAGTATAATACTGGACAAGTAACTACCTTTTCCCAATACTCATCATACCTCCATCTTGTCTTGCTCACCATTGACCCCTTGCCCATATCCTGCCTCTGGCCTGGAACTAACTTTCCCTTCATATCTGACACATCACCACTTTCTCCACCTTTAAATCCTTAATAAAATCACACCTCCTCCAAGAGGCCCTCCCCAAATAACTCCTCATTTCTCATATCCCCTCTCCCTTCTGAATCACCTATGCATTAGGATCTGTACCTTTTAAGCATTTAACATTCACCCCACCCTAAGCCCCAGTGCACTTACATACTTCTCCATAATTTTTTTAGTGTCTGTCTTCTGTCTCTCCTTTCGGATTTGATTGAGTGCAGGGAAGATGTCTACCAACTCTGTTGTAGTCTCCCACATGCTTAGTTTGGTGCTCTGCAAATAGAAAAATGCTCAGTAAATACCATCGATTGATTGATTGATCTGGACTCTCCCAAATCTTTTCCCATTTTATAATTTTTCTTATTGAATTTCACATTTGCCATGAAGTATATTTATCATCCAGTTTAGTATTTTATTTTAAGCCTCACTGAGCTGCTTTCACAGACATGAATTATGTAACCACATATTGTCAGAAGATGTAAAATTATTCAATATTTCATGTACACTTGGTGAAATCATGTGCTGTTGGCCCTCCTGGACATTCATCCTAATGATTTTAGGATTGTATGGATCATCTAATACTCTGAAATTTCCCTTCAATAACCCATCATCGACTGTATATCTATGAATCGGTCTTCTGAGTGTATTTCAATCAAAAGCATTTATTGAGAGCTTACTGGGTGCAGACTATTATACTAAGGACTTGGAAATGTACACTATAAGTGAGTTTGTAGACATAAACCCTGCCCACAGTACACAGCCTCCCGAGGAAAAGGATTTCTTGGGTGAAGCAGCATGTCAGTGGAAAGAGCACGGGCTTGGGAGTCAGAGGACATGGGTTCTAATCCCGGCTCCGTCACTTGTCTGCGGTGTCATCTTGGGCAAGCCACTTGACTTCTCTATGCCTCAGTTTTCTCATCTGTAAAATGGGGATTAAAATTGTGAACCTCCTTTGGGACAACCTGACTACCTTGCATCTACCCAGCGTGACTCAGAGAAGCAGCGTGGCTCAGTGGAAAGAGCCTGGGCTTGGGAGTCAGAGGTCATGGGTTCGAATATCCGCTCTGCCACCTGTCAGCTGTGTGGCTGTGGGCAAGTCACTTAACTTTTCTGGGCCTCAGTTCCCTCATCTGTAAAATCGGGATTAAGACTGAGTCTCATGTGGGACAACCTGATTGCCCTGTATCTACCCCAGCGCTTAGGACAGTGTTCTGCACATAGTAAGCACTTAACAAATACCAACATTATTATTATTATTATTGTTACCCCAGCACTTAACAAATACCATAATTATTATTATTATTATTATTATCACTTTCCTCTTTCCCCAGAGTGGATGATGGCTTAGGTCGATATTGAACAAACAGAGGAAGTGACATCACATACGCTAGCCCAAGCACACTGAATAACGTGATGATGTCAAACACACCATTAGGGAGCCATCTTTCCCAGGACACCTGAACCTAGAGTGCTTTCCCTGGGGGATCCGCTGGTTTCCCAACTTTGTCCCACGCCCTCAGAAACACCAGAACAGCTTCCCAGCTGTGGAACTTGAAGACAAGAGCCAAGGTGGAAGGAGGCCATTCATTCATTCATTCAATAGTATTTATTGAGCGCTTACTATGTGCAGAGCACTGTCAAATCCATAAAATAAAGACACTGGACATGAAAGCATCTTTCCAAGTGCGAAAAGGACTCACCAACTAAAGACTTGACTGTGTGCAATAAAACCAGACAACTAGTTTTCAGCAAACTCTCTAAAGTCATTACTGTGTCACTTCCAGCTAGACTAGAATCAGACTGTAAAAATGATTTTGACATTTTTACACGAGAAGCAGCAGGGCTCAGTGGAAAGAGCCCGGGCTTGGGAGTCAGAGGTCATGGGTTCTAATCCAGGCTCCGCCGCTTGCCAGCTTGTGTGACTTTGGACAAGTCACTCAGTTACCTCATCTGTAAAATGGGGATTAAAACTGTGAGCCCCACATGGGACAACCAGATCACCTTGTATTCCCCAGTGCTTAGAACAGTGCTTTGCAAATAGTAAGTGCTTAACAAATACCAACATTATTATTATTTGCCCTTGAAAAATGCCGTTCCCTAGGGTAACACAAATCTATTTTCTTATCCATCCCCCAAATCCATGAGAAGCGACGATCAGGGAGGGCTTCGAATCCTAGCACTGGAAGGGATTCATAGAGGTTAACTGGTCCAGTCCCCTGCCTCTAATCCAGCCAAGAAAGGTGGATGCCCCTACTCAAAGGGAAAAATAGGGTCAGGCAGGGTTAACATCCACCACCTCCATGTATAGTCAGTTTCGTTCTTTAATCTTTCAATCAATTTCTTCCTTCTGTCTAGCCAAACTTTCTCTTCCAGGGAATCCAGCTTGTTTTGTTATGTTATCCTGCTGTGGACCGAAGAACAATTGGTCAGTGTCCTTCTCGTTCATGACCCTCCACAGACTCAAAGGTGTAGGTTTCTCTGCCCCAGGCCAAACAACCTCTGTGGTTTAATGCGTCTTTGAGGCTGACTGACATTAAAAATGCATCCAAGATCTCCTAGCAGTCAGGTTCGCAGCATAAATAATCCCCAATCTCCTGACCCGTTAGAACAGCAAGCCTTCCTCCCAGAGGCAGGACCACGGGGTCCGACACCGCTGATATTTTTTTTTTTAGAGATAATGTTCTCGTATCTAAGGTGAAGTATCATCTGAAAGCATTCATTTTGCACTTGGTTTGTACAAACAAGACTTCATTTATCTTCAGGGGGATAAAAATACCACTTTTCCCCAAGCAGAAACCAGATTCAATAACAGCTCAAAGAGTGTGAAAAAGGGAGCTGAAGAAGGAGCAGAGAATCTGGCATTACCCTCGCCCGGTCTCTGTGCTTTTACAGCATGGTCCATAGTTATGAGACAAATGGAGATTTCCTTTTCCAAACAGAACTTAAAGCTACACTCCTGCCGCAATGACGAGTCCAGTGGCCTGAGGAAAACATTCAATTTCTGGGGAAAATACGCTAGTTGTAGGCAGTATCCCCTTCTGGGGGCAGGATGAGAAGAAGCAAGAAAGAGGGTAGGGGAGGGAAACCCAGAGTGACCGGCAAAGCTTGCAGGAGAAAATTTCAAATTAACTAGGGATTTGCAGAGTTCAGCCTCCCCGAGGGTCCCTGCCACAATGCAGAAATACTAACTTGGGGACCTGGAGAGTTGGTTTCTGGAAGGCTTCCATTATCTCTGTTTACCATTCCCATTACCACACCATTATCGTTCCCTTAAAAAAGAATTATGATCATTCATATCTTACATCCAAGAATGGTGGGACTCTCCTGAAAAGTGGGCACATCTGAGGAAATATAAAAAGGACTGGATAAGGGGTTTAAATGTTAGGAAATATATCAAAATCCACTCTTTCATTGCTAGAGACCATTCCCAACTCTTACCAATCAGTTCCTAGCATGGTCGGTCAGTACAAGTCTTCCTTACAAATCGAAGCAAAATCTTCAACTGAGAAGCAGCGTGCTCTAGTGGAAAGGCCTGGGAGTCAGACCTGGTTTCTCATTCCAGATCCACCACTTGTCTGCTGTGTGACCTTGGGCAAGTCACTTAACTTCTCAGTGCCTCAGTTATTTTACCTGTAAATGGGGATTAAGACTATGAGTGCCATGCGGGACATGGACTATTAGCTTGTATCTTACCCAGTGCTCAGTACTGTACTTAGTACAGTACCAGGTAAATACCACTTTAAAAAAAAAACTGGTAATCAACCAAAGTCTCACTGTCTCTTGGAATAATTTTTTGCCCTGAAAAATCCATTTATTTCATCCCATTTTCCCTCATGTTTCTGCAGAGTCCCTAGAAATCTCAGCAGGAGAAGGGGAGGATCTTGTGGTTAGGATTTTTTAAAATGAGCCGTAACTTAGAATGAGATTTCACTCAATCAGTATGCTTAGTTCTCGGGAGACCAGATGTTTGTTCACCACAACAGAACAGGAACAACCATCACATCCCAGTTGACCATTTAGGGGAGACAAAGTGATCAGAGCCGACATCAATCCAATTCAAGAAATCCATATTTGGCCCCACCAATGGCTAAACGTATTCCGAGTCTCTGGGGTCCAAGCAGAAAGTCCAGTCTCTCCAGGCACCGGACTTATAGCAGGATAAAAGGCCCTTCCTGGATCTATCTGATATGCACACTTTCATCCATTCTGTGGGTTAAATGAAAGCACTGCGAGTTTAGGACTAAGATCAATCAATCATAGTACTGTGTGTGGAGCTCTGTACTAAGTACCTGGGTGAGTAAAGTATAATAAAGTTGATAGACACGTTCACTGTCCATAGGGAGCTTATAGTCTAGAGAAGGAAACAGAAGTTATTACAAAGTATGGATTTGTGCATAAGTGCCTTTGGACTGAGGACAGAGAAGGGTGAATACAGGGTGTGAATCCAAGTTCAAGGCTGATGCAGAACATAGTGGGGCTTAAACGGGGAAGACTTCTTGGAGGAGATATGCTTTTAATAAGGCTTCAAAGGTGGGGAGAGTGATCATCTGTCAGTTATGAAGAAGAAGGTCATTCCAAGGCCAGAGGCAGGAGTTGGGTGAGGAGCCAGTGATGAGGTTGATGAGATATAGGTACAATGAGTAGGTTGGTGTTAGAGGAGCGAATCACTTGGTCTGGGTCGTAGTACGAAATCAGAGAGATAAGCAAAGAGGGAGCAAGGTGATTGAGTGTCTTATAGCTGATTGTAAGGAATTTCTGTTTGATGCTGAGGTCGTTGGTCGACCACTGGAGGTTCTTGAAGACTAAGAACTCGAATACTCGAAGTACTTTGGTTTCCGATCACGTCTCTGCCGGTGGCTCGGTATCCAGTGGCCTGCAAGATGCCAAGCACCCTGTTTCGTTTCAGGGCTCTTGTCTTTCGGCCACTCGTAGCGAGGAGGCTGAGGGCTCCTTCCCGCTCCTCCACTATCTCCGACAGAGCCAAGTACACAATCGAGCTTTCATTTACAGTCCCCTGGGCAATGTCATGTCAATTAATTAAAAATGGTAAAGGCTTTGGGAATAAGGAACAGCTTTAAATCCAGAGACCAGAGGAGCCCATAGCTACTCTTCGTATTACAAGAATCGTGGAAACACTAAGAGGCTGAGACAGGCTGGAAAGTCATTCTACTAAGAAGAAAGCACCTCCTTTTCAGTTTGGAATACAGGTGGCTACAAAAGCTATAAAAAAATCAAGGTTATTTATTAAGTATATGTGCAAAGTATTAAGTGCTTATGTATATATCTGTAATTTATTGATTTATTTATATTATTGTCTCCCCATCTAGACTGTAAGCTCATTGTGGGCAGGGAATGTGTCTGTTCGTTGTCATATTGTACTCTCCCAAGTGGTTAGTACAGTGCTCTGCACACAATAAACGTTCAATAAATACGATTGAATGATTGATTGATTGAATGAATGAATGAATGAAGTTCTGGGGTAGATATAAGACAATCAGATTGGGCACAGCTCCTGTCCCACACAGGGTTCACAGTCTAAGAGGAAAGGGAAAACAGGTGAGGGACATGATAAGGAAACTGAGCCTCAGAGAGGTTAAGTGACTTGCACAAGGTCACGCAGCAGGCAAGTGGCAGAGCCAGCATTAAAATCCAGGTCTCCAAAATGCCAGTCCTGTGCTCTTCCCACTAAATCACGCTGAACCACGGAAGCAAGACAGCACAAAGGCTTCGCTGCCGATAAAATTATCGTGCCACTCAGACTCAAAATATTCTGTTTGAAGGGGAAGAACAAATTAAGAAATATGATTATGCGCAGCAGGATTCAGTCCGCTCTAACCTTTCTCGCCGCAGCTGTTGTATGAATGATCTGTGGAAACACCGGTCTTGTCGTATTAAGCAGCGCACGGCAGCTTTAGTACCGGCAGACCTTCAAGGCTTCCACGATGATGGATAGTCGCACTGCCGCGGAAATAGTTAGCATGCAGAGTGTCAAAATCCCCCGAGTCCTCATATCCCCTCGCCATATATCACAGATTACAATGTAGTAAGGCAAATGAAATAGATTTCATTCGGATCAACTGCACAACTGGGAGAAGGGTTTAAATTTTACTCAATAACGAGGGCGGCTTTATTCTTCCTGATTGCGAAGGTCGAGGAGGTGGCGGGATTCCTGACCGACAGGGAAAAGGGGCTGATGGTGAAGCCAGCCCTCTGGGCAGAAGATGGCTTCTGAGTTTTGGGCGGAAATAAGGAGTTGGTTGAAGATGGCCGATCGGCTCTGCTGTATTCTCATTCCTAAGGCCTTCTGCGAGCCTTGGAAGCCGAATTCAATCACTCGGGGCTCAGTGGTTACTCGTGGTACTCGGAATCAAAATAATAATAAAACTTTGGTATGTGTTAAGCGTTCACTGTGGGTCGATCCCTGAGCTAAGGCCTGGGGTAGGTAGGTACAGGACAGATTGGAGGCAGTTCCCGTCCCTCGTCGACAGCGAATCAAATATCAAGCACTCTGTCCGCAGGAAAATAGCCTTTCAGGAGACCCAACCCTTTAGAGGGAACTTCTAAACCCAAAGCGAAGAGCCCCATCCCAGTCTCCCCTGTCCAACCCATAGGTGCCCGCTTTGGCGAGCGATGGTCCTCACAGTGGTGCGAGCGGCACTCCCGTACTTTCCCATTACAGTTCTCTGACTCCAGAGTTTCCAGTGTGGGTGAAAAAAAATAAAAAACACAAAACTGAGGTTTTTCTAGCCTATTTGCTCTTAGAAATCTGTCCATACCCCTTGGCCGGGAAACCTTACCCCCTTCCCATTCCCCATGCTCCAGATGAGACGTTGGCATCTCAGGTCCTAGACGCTGAGAGTGAAGATGATTCTGTGGCAGGCAGAGAGCTCCCAGGCAAAATCAGTTTCTCCTGCACTCTGGAAATCAGCACCAGGGGAACACCGTGTTAAACCCACACAAGACAGCTTCCCAAGTGAATAGCTCCAAAGGAACTAGATGTTAAATAGGGAGGGGCAGTGTGTTCTACAACTTCTATCCCTACGCTCCTCTACTCCATACTTTATTCTTATATGATGAACCTCTTGGGGAGTCAGAGATACAATCTATATCCCATCGGTGAACTTCTTCCCCAGCCCTCAATACCACTCTGTTGTATTGTACTCTCCCATGTCATTAGCACAGTGCTCTGCACACAGAAAACACTCAATAAATGCTATCGATTGGAGTTCTTTGCAAATAATAAGTGCTTAATAGATATTACTATTATTACATCTACAAGTACTTCTACTACTGATGATTGGATAAACCATGGTCCTCAGTTGTCGGGCTGTCCTTGGCACGAGGGCGACAGTTAATTCTCTTACTTGGTGAGGGCTGTATTGAGCCGGGTGAAAGGAGGTGTGTGTTGGGATATGATAATAATAAGAAAAATTATGGTATTTGTTAAGTGCTTACTATGTGCCAAGCACTGTTCTAAGTGCTGGAGTAGATAGAAGGTAATCAGGATGTCCCATGTGGGGCTCATAGTCTTAATCCCCATTTTAGAGATGAGGTAACTGAGGCCCAGAGAAGTTAAGTGGCTTGCCCAAGGTCACACAGCAGATAAGTGGCAGAGCCGGGATTAGAACTCATGTCCTCTGACTCCCAAGCCCGTGCTCTTTCCACTAAGCCATGCTGCTTCACTGGCTGGAATTGCGCGTAACCTGCCCCCACCATGACCTCTCAAGATTAGTGTCTCCTCACCTGGTGAAGGTCAGTCTCCATCCTACCTTCCTGATTAGGCTGTAAGAACCTTGTTTTCCATGGCACCTGACAGTGCTCAGCCCAGAGAAGGGGCTTCTGAACATTCTTGAAAGAATACAGAGTGAGTGCGAAGCTCCCCTCTATCGTTTGTTGGAACTAATGGGCATGAGAAGCAGCAAAGCTTATAGTCGAAAAAGCGGGCACTTGGGATTCAAGAGACCTGGGTTTGAATCCCACCTCCGCCACTGGCCTGCTGAGTGACGTTGGGCAAGTCAGATATCTTCTCTGTAACTCAGTTTCCTCATCTGTAAAATGGAGATCTGATACCTGTTCTCCCTCCGTCTTGGACTGTGAGCCCCACGTGGGACAGGGATTAGTATAGTGCTTGGCTCACTGCAGCACACAGTAAGTGCTTAACATGTATCACAGTTACTATTATTAATTATTATTCTGGGCTAGTCCAGATCCAGAACGGGTCAGTTTGACTTAACACTTATATGATTTCCCTCGTCTCAATCATCCTGAGGATGAAATGAGGGAACTACTTATTGCACCTCCCACGGGTCTTAAACGAATAAACAGATCGATGAAATCACGGCCCTCGGAAAACCTAAAGTTCCAGATCCTCCGAGTTAAAGCAAGGAAATGAAGTATTGCCGTACGGCCCCGAAGATAAAATTGAACACTTAATATTTGCCTGCCACACACCAAAGCGAATTGTATAAAATAACTCAATATGAAATATTTAATTAGCTTCTCTGAAATGGATTTGTTCTCAAACCATTAATCTAATTAACGCACCCATCATTTTGCCTCTTGTAGCATTTTCCATGTTTTTATAATGAACCTAACAGATAGAGTTTCTTCCCGTCTCATTTTTATATAGATCGGGGAGCCTTCTCCCCATCTCCCAAGTGGTTCCCAGACCCCCACGACCCCTAGCCCTTGGCCCACACCCTTCCCCCTTCTCACGTTACAACTAATTCTCTGTACGACGGAAAGAAATTGCTCAGACGAGAAGTATTCAGCTTCGGGAACTGGATGGAGCGAAAGGAAGGGAAAAGCTGGGTTTTCCACCTGTGCTGCAGATGCGGCGGCTTAATGCACAACAAGTTGGGAGGAAAAGGCAGCGCGACTGTGGCAATTAAGCCTCCCAATATGTTCCGTTTCTCCTAATCGACACGGGCAGCTTCGACGACGAGGTCTGTCCCTTTTGCCTTCCAAAAAATGGAGCATATGGATCCTACCTGCTTGCTGATACATCTGACATTAGTGGAGAAATAAGGGGGGCGATTTAGAAACAATTCACATGGAAAAATTAGAGATTTAACTTTCTTTTTGGTCCCTGAAGCCTTACGCCATCACTATCTCCTGAGCAATTCTACCATCTAGTGGCACATAGGGAGCAAAACAGCACACCAGAACCTCGGCCAAGGGACAAAAATTTTTAAAAAAGCATTACGGTGCTTCACTTTCAGTCCTTTTATGAGCTCATTGTATTCCCAGAACTTGAAGGAATATCGGTGTCTCTCTCCCTTTCCCTTCTCATTCTAAACTATTTGCTATTTCAACATCTATCACAGCGGGGTCCTGGATATAGGGCTATTCGAAGTATGTAAATCAGTGAATGAATCAATCACATTTATAGAGCACTTACTCTGGGCAGGACACTGTTCTGTGTGCCAGGCGTTTGGGAGAGTACAAAAAAAAAATGATTAGAGGTGACCCCTGCCCTCAAAGAGTTTACAATCTAGTGTGGGAGACAGACACTCAAATAAATTTTAGGGAGAGGGAAGTACAATTTTTAAAGATATAAAATTAGGTTCTAAAGGAAGGGTGGGACACAGAATTGCTAATGCGGCAGAACCAGAGGAAATAGAGTGACTGTGGGCAAGTCACTTCACTTCTCTGTGCCTCAGTTACCTCATCTGTAAAATGGGGATTAACTGTGAGCCTCAAGTGGGAGAACCTGATTACCCTGTACCTACCCCAGCACTTAGAACAGTGCTCGGCACATAGTAAGCACTTAACAAATACCAACATTATTATTATTATTAGAGTGAGGAGATGAGAACTTATGGAAAGCCTCCTGAAGGAGATGTAATTTCTGAAGGGCTTTAACGATTGAGAGAGCAGTGGCTGCCTGATTTTTTTTGTTTTTGGTCTGTTTTGTTGACATTTGGTAAGCACTTACTATAAGCTAGTCACTGTACTGGCATGTAGTAGATACAAACAGTTCATATCCCACATGGGGCTCACAGTCTTAATCCCCATTTTACAGATTAGGTAACTGAGGCCCAGAGAAGTGAAGTGAGTATCCCAAGGTCACACAGCAGACAAGTGAGGGAGCTAAGAACCCAGGTCCTCTTGACGCCGAGGGCCGTGCTCTACCTACTAGGTCACACTGCTTTTCTGTGGGATGTGGATTACACGTAGGATATTACTCCCTGTCAAGTTTTCTTCAATTTAAGCTCCAGAAGGGCAGGGACTGTTCCATGCTTGAAGTCTAGCTCGCTGTGGGTGTTCAATCAGGAAACCATTTCTGGGTACTAAAAGTTAGTCATATCGTTCAAGATCACACGGACCCGTGGTGAAAACAGGATAGTTGCCACTGTTGAAACTAGCTCGGCTGGGGAACCGTTCAGAGTTGGTGTGTAGAACCCATGGCGATTCTGTTTTGTCAGCTAAGGGCTTGGGAGATTTCCCAGAATCCCTGACGAAGTGGGGACGTCATGAGAAAAAATATGCACATGGTTGGCCTTTGTTTTCCAAGTGAAAGCCTGTGGGAGAATACAATAAAATTTCTGGCAGTGACATTACTGCCAGTGAAATCCTTCCCCTGGGCACAGGCATGGTTCAGAAGACCAGTGAGTAAAACAGATATGATGTGTACATAAAAATAGTTCCTGGGCCGACATGTTCTCCCTATTCAGAGTCTTTCTGTTTTTTAAATCCGTCTCTTGGAAATCCAGTCTTTGCTTCTACCCGTGAAGAGCAATCCTTCTCCCCGTTGCCACCTGCTAGACTGCTCACTGCAATGTCCCCCCCAACCGCTCACTGCTGGGTCGCAGTGTTTGAGGATGTGTTCTACTGTGTCTTTTGCTCACTTGTCTGGCCTCCTTTGCTCACAGTTCACCACAGTCCTTTTTCTGTTGTGTGGCCTTGGGCAAGTTTCTTCTCTGTGCCTCAGTTACCTCATCTGTAAAATGGGAATTAATCACTTGTATTTATCTAGCACTTACTATGTGCAGAATGCTGTACTAAGCGATTGGGAGAGTACGACAGAATATCATAACAGATATATTCCCCATCCACAATGAGCTTACAGTCTAGAGGAGGAGACAGACATTAATATAGATTATGGATATGAACATAAGTGCTGGGGGGCTGGGCGGGGCATGAATAAAGGGAACAAGTCAAGGAGTTGCAGAAGAGAGTGGGGAAAAAAGGAAATGAGAGCTTACGTCGGGGAAGGCCTCATTGAGGGGGTGTGCCTTCAATAAGGCTTTGAAGATTAAGGATAAAACTGTGAGACGTATGTGAGACAGGGACTATGTCCAACCTGACTATCTTGTATCTACCCCAGTGCTTAGTTCAGTGTCTGGCACATAGTATGCACTTAACAAATCCCATTTGTATTTGAGTATCCCGCTATCATTCATTCTCCTCAAATATCCTACCTGGCGGTAGACATCGCCTCAATGTAAGTATATCAAATGCTCTCTAGGATATCACTGTTTTGATCTTACCCCACCATATATTGTTTAGTTCTATTCTTTTTTAAAAGGAATTGGTGTTTGTTAAGCATTTACTATGTGCTGGGCCTTATACTAAGCACTGGGGTAGATATAAACTCATCAGGCTGGACACAGTCCACGTCCCACGTAGGGCTCACAATCTTAATCCCTATTTTACAAATGAAGTAACTGAGGCAATGAGAAATGAAGTGACTTGCCCATAGTCACACAGCAGACAAGTGGGGGAGTCAGGATTAGAACCCGTGACTTTCCGATTCCCAAGCCCATGCTCTTTCCATTAGGACATGCCGCTTCACTGGTGAAATGCCTCAATAAACTGGCTGAGTCTTCTTTAGAAGGTCCAAGACTCACAGCCAAAAGTTCGGATGGCATAAGAGCTTTATCGACCTCGAATGTGTTAGAAAGTTTGCTGCCCCATCATCCCCTCATTCCATCTATCTGCTAAGAGCCATGCCATGCTGTCTTTTTAAAATTCTGTTTTCCACTTCCTCTATCTGTGCGCTACCTCTGAGCGAAATCTGGGGAAAGCATTAAATTGTGTGCTGCTGATGAAAATTTTTGCTTGTGTGTAAGACTTCCCTGATGTAGATGGTAGATAGCTTCAGTTTTATCCTGGTTCATTTCCAGTCCCTGGTCTGTGCTGGAAGTCTCAAAGCATTTTGATGAAGCTCACGGGTAGCACGGTCTGGTGGGAAGAGCATGGGACTCAAAATCAGGAGACCAAAGTTCTGGACCCAGATGGTCCACTTGTCTTCTAGACTGTAAGCAATAATAATAAGAATAATAATAATGTTGGTATTTGTTAAGCACTTACTATGTGCCGAGCACCGTTCTAAGCGCTGGGTTAGACACAGGGGAATCAGGTTGTCCCACGTGGGGCTCACAGTCTTAATCCCCATTTTACAGATGAGGTAACTGAGGCACCGAGAAGTTAAGTGACTTGCCCAAAGTCACACAGCTGACAAGTGGCAGAGCGGGGATTTGAACCCATGACCTCTGACTCCAAAGCCCGTGCTCTTTCCACTGAGCCACGCTGCCCATTGAGGGGACCTGTCTACTAACTCAGTTGTAGTATAGTCTCCCAAGTAATTAGTACAGTGCTCAGCCCATAGTAAGGACTCAATAAATACCACTGACTGATCTTGGACAAGTCACTTACTCCCCTGTGTCTCACTTTTCTCATCGGTCAAATGGGGATAAAATACCTCTCCGCCCACCCCGTCCCTCTTTTACCCGGAGGATCGGAACAGTGAATGTCTAATCTGATTATTCTGTATCAACCGTAGCATTTAGAACTCTGAAGTTCTTGGCCCAAACGATCTCCTATATAATTCTGACATCTAGAGGCAAAACAGAGCAAAACAGCACATTCTTCTTTAGGGAATCTCCAGTAGGTCAAAAGGACAGGAATTGACACAACCCTTGCTCCAACTTCCAAATTTTTCACTGCATCTTGAAGCTTAGGATGTAGACTAGGATCAGATCTACCACCTAGACCGGCTTTTTAGTGACAGTGACTGGAAAAGTATCAGCGTCCACTCCGACATGCCACATGGGCACATCAAGCCAAGTAACTTTGTGGCGAAGTTTTCTGAAAGTCGAATGTTCTCAGCAGGGACCTGTGCTCTGCCCTGATGTTTTTGGTACATGCTTTGGTCAGGCCTCTTAATACAGACCATTTCAAGGTTTGATGTGGCTTCCTACACACATCTCCTGTACCCGTCCTGCCACAGAGATCATTTCTGCTGGGCTGGTCCGGGAAAAGCAGTTTCTTGGGAATCTTGATCAGTGACAGGCAGGATTATAAAAATGCAGAGAGGTCTCTGACCTTCTCTTGGGCCACCACACTCCACTAGACCTTGAGTTTCTGGGACTCGGGTTCTGCAGAATTTGTGGCTTAACTTGGGATTTGATTGAGGCTAGGCAACAGGGTGGTTTCATTCTGATGGGGTCGTCTATTTTTAGCTCGACGGCTTGACCTCATTAATAATAATGATGAAGGTATTTACTAAATGTTTACTATGTGCTGAGCACTGCGCTTAATGCCAGGGTTGTTAAAACATGATAGATCAAATGCAATCCCTTACCTCTGTTAAATTATGTCTAAGAGGGAGAGCGGGCATTTTCATCCTCATTCTTATATGAGGAAACTGAAGCACAGAGAGGTAAAGTGACATATAGAGGTCAAACAGCAGGCAAGAGCCAAGATTAGAACTCAGATCCTGAGTCACAAACCCACGATCTTTCCACTAGGTAAATCTGCCTCTCGATGTTAAAGAGACCTGGGGCCACCATCACCACCACCGAAAGGGTGACCTCTCTAACAGCATCACTCACCTCACTGCCTCACTCCAGTGTGGAATGCTCCACCTTCTTTCTCCAGGCTGAGGGAAATCTAAAGTGCTTGAGAAATTCCATTATTAAGAGAATTGAGTGCTTCAAAAATTCATTAAGAGAAACCAGCAGAGTTCTGTATACAACACAGCACCCAACCTGCACCACTTGCTCAATTCTGCCTCAGTGGTCAGATCGAGGGAAAAGCCCAAATCCTTCCTTCAATTTTCCTTCTCCCCAGTCCAACTCGATCTTCCCTTCTAAGAATGATCGATCCCCATATGGGCACTTTCTGTCTGCAGGCTCCTTTGGCCTCCGCATCCTGGGGAGAACCCAGAAACACCAGACAGTCTAGAGAGTGGCAAACCACGATGAGCAGGGGGAAGGAGTGCTAGGAGGGGCTGCTGTGTGAAAATAGAGTCTTTCAAAGCTGAGACGGTAGGATTCGTTCTTCAAAATCATGAAGGGTATGAATGTGGTCAATGAGGAATTCCACTGGCCAAATCCACCATCTCCAGGACGTCCTATAGAAGTTTAAGGGAGGGAAGTTGAAGACAAATAGAAACCTTTCTCTTTTTTTTTAACACGGTGGTGGTCAGCAAAAGGAATGTTCCCACAGGAAGTTGTGCAGTCGACAGTCAGTAGGGTCGGGGGGTTTGGATAGACAGATTCACGAAAGAGTGGACCATGATGATTACTTGGAGTTACTAGTGGAAAGAAGACAAGACGGAGTCAGGAGATCTGAGTTCTATTCCAAGATATACCACTGGCCTGCTGTATGACCTTGGGCAATCATTTATCCCAGGCCCTTCTGACTCACAGGATCGTGTCTATCCACTAGGCCACGCAGCTTCTCAATTCTGTTTCTGGATGTATGTCACCCAGCACTTACCGTGTGCAGAGGACTGTACTATGCACATGGGAGAGTAGAATAGAGTAAATAGATACAATCGGTATGCAGTTTACAATCTCTTGGGATTGAGGATCAACCTCAGAGGTTTAACTTGGTCCTGGAATCCACTTGATGGCTTGGAGGCCCCTGAGATGGCAAAACAAGGTGGGTTTCCCAGATCACCTGAGGGGCATAAGTAGCCTGGTCTCCCAGGTTCTTCTGGAAAACAGGGCCAAACTGGGCCTTTTTTATAAAAAAAATCCCATTTGTTAAGCACTCTGTGCCAGGCACTGTACTAAGCACTGGGGGAGATACAAGCTAATCAGGTTGGATCCAGTCCCTGTACTTCAAGGGGTTCACAGTCTTAATCCCCATTTTACAGACGAGGTAGCTGAGGGAGACAAAAGTGAAGTGACTTACCCAAGGTCACACGGGAGACAGGTGGCAGGGAGGGATTAGAAACCCAGGTCCTTCTGACTCCCAAACCCATGCTCTATCCTCTAGATCACATTGTTTCTCCTGGTTTGACTCCTACATCTTCAACCAAATGAAGAGGACTGCGTGTGGGGTCTTCCGGTCCAAGGAATGACACAATGATACCAAATGTTTGGAGTTCCTGTTTCCCCCTCCCAGAAAATGAGACAGCTACCTTTTGTACGAAATGAAGAGACAGCCTCACTGACAAGTGTGAACACCACTGCTAAATAGGGATCGGCAAGTTGACCAATTCACTATTGGCTGGATCCAGGCCCAGGCCCACACTCCCATCGAGCTCTCCAAGCATTTCCACAAACTGATCTGATCGACTCATCTGATCAACTGAAAAGACCTAAATGATCCGATCCCCGATGAGCCATCTGCTAGTCTATAATCTGCTAGCCAAGCCTAAGGTTCAGCAAAGTCTCAGCCAACCCCCAGAAGTAATGTGGAAAAATGTGAAGGAGGAATCGCCAGCAGAAGTAACGGGAGAAATTGTTTTCACTCATGGACAGAGAAATGGTGGCAATTATAGTGTGTCAAAAATGTGTGGCTTAATATTACACTGCAAAGATCTGAAATATTGTTTCTCTTTTTTCAAATTTTTGTTCTAATAATACTGACGAATGGAAACGAGGCCAAAACTCAGCTTGCAGATGAAGAAGAAGAAGATCTTGAGTAAAAACTTTCAAATAAATCTCAAAGAGGAGCATTTCGTTACCAGTCTTTGAAAAGCCTAAGATGGGTGCAGGAAAAAAGGCAGGACAGAGGTGGCCCCAAATGAATTTTCAGATAAAGCCATATGGTAACAGAACACGATATAAACCCATAATGGGAAAATGGAATTTTGCAAGCAACAGCAGAAATACTAACATATCCCAGGTACGTTTGCGGGTAGATGTCGAGACCCGAAGGCTAATTCACATGATGATGGTGATGATGATGCTAATGATGACGGTGATGGAAAACGAGTCTTGATCCAGCAGGAAGACTCAGGGACTGACAATCTGATCAAAGGAAGGGGTTAGAGCGCTAGGAGTTTGCTCAGGACCCTGAGGGAAGCGGGGAATGGGCGGGTAGAGCAGCACATTGCAAAGTTTAGGCAGGTAAAACTCAAGACTGGCAGTGAAAAGCCTAATATTTGCCCCACCCCTAACCCCATAGCACTTCTGTAGGTACCTTTATATATTATAAACTATTCACATTAATGTCTATCTCCCCCTCTACACTGTAAGCTCATGTGAGCCGCGAACATGTCTGCTGATTCTGTTGTATTGTGCTTTTCCAAGCCGCACATAGTAAGTACGCAGTACCTACAATTGATTGTTTGAAATTTTAATCACCCTAACCTCAAAAGCTTAGGAGTGGGAGGGGAGAGAGGGGTATATGTGGAGCAGAACTTCTCTTCCGGCTGGCTGTTGCAGAGGCCTCCTGCTGGGTTTGGGGCAGCTCCATGACTGCCCACAGCCCCATCCCCAAACTTAGGCAGCCGTTTGATAACTCACAAGCAATCCTTGATTTGGCTTCTCTTGGTCCCTTTCAGGAACTGCTATATTGTGTTGTACTCTCTCAAATGTTTAGTACAGTGTTCTGCACACAGTAAGAGCTCAGTAAATGCAATTGATTGGTTGCAATTTGGTTATTATAGGGCTACCTTGGAATATGGCGCTGGATATCATGATGCCAAGTCACTCACGCCCCTTGCATTAGCGGTGCCAACTGCAGGTTTCATCCCCAAGAGCCTCTACAATAAAAGGATCTCCTTTAGAAACAGGGAAAATACTGTTCTGCATCAGACTTTGGAGAGGTAAGTCATGACCGAGGTCTGCTGTGGCTCCTTACCTGGAGCATAAATGAATTAGTCCATAAAGCTTTATGCTTCTTCCGTTTGGAGGCTGACACTAGGCCAGACTGTGCTTCCACAGAGATTACGGAAGACGATGTCCATGGAGCCAGGCTTCACTGCCGCCAAACTAAACTCCAGCCACTTCCAGACATGGAGGCCAAGGGTCCTGGTTTCTGCTCTGGGACCGGCCAACTGGATTGGGGGGTCCTGCCTCTTCCCATCCTCCAAGGCTAAAGGAGTCGAGGTAGGGAAGAGGGATAGGGAACAAGGAGGTGAGGAAGGGGAAAGGGAGTGGTCACCAAATTGGGAAGAAGCCCTTCCTCTTCTCCCACTGTGGTACTGTCTGCCAACGACCACTGGGTTGCTAGCTGATTCTCTGCCAGACAGCTGGCAGCAGGGTGAACCGCTGCTCTGCCCGCGGAGGCCACTGCAGAGAGCCAATACTTGGTAATACTTTACTTACAGTCCCTGAGAACTCTTCTTCTTCAGCTCTTGTGCCCCTACTCTCCCTGGTAGCTGGGGGACCGACTTTACCCCAACACTCAACCTTCATGGATTACCTTTCACTTTCCTGCTCCCTCAGTGAAAGGTCACCTTCGCAAAACCTGCACAGCCCAAGCACTCCCAGATCAGACACCCTTTCACTCTCCCCTTCGGAACAGCCTATACCATTCCCAGTCCTTAGCGGCTTTAACGACGATTCCGAAGTCTTCTGCCTACCCAGATCCAATGCTGCACGTGTACGGGACCGAGGCACTTCAGGGTTTCCCAGACTACACTGGGGAACAGACTTTCCTGTTTCTTTAATTCCCTGTTTCCCTAACATTTCCTCACGGCCACAACAGGAGATTTTCGTTTTCACCATCTGAAGAAGAACCTGATCCACCGTGGACGTTCGTGAGAAGAGAAGCATTTCTGTTGAGTGATCTTCAAAGAAGTCTAGTCCACCAATTGGCATTCTCACGTAGTCTACAGTAAAGCACTCGGTTAGACACGTCATGCTCTCCGCTGAGACCTTTTGTCCCAGCACGCACTTTGGGCCCGTGACTTACACTGATGTTTCGAAAAGAGGTGTACACTAGAACCCCTCAGATACATGATTTCATATAACGCGTGGCTGTTGTTCCATGACAACAAAAGCCTGTGGATGATGAAAAAATACTCTTCTGTTCAAAAATCATTACAACTGGTCTGTCAGTTTGTAACGAATCCTAAAATTACACCAAACATTTATTAACACAATTAAGTTAAATTTCTTGATATTAGAACATTGAACAGTTCAAACTACATAAAGAATATGACAAACATTAGAAAGAAGAACATTATGGAAGAGATCCATTAATAACCATTACTTAAAAAATACAACTATCATTTATATTGCAATAAAGCAACAGTGCAGCTTACCACAGATTTCAGGAAACCAGATCAAGTGCTTATAACGGAGTGGGATCATTAACTAAAACCAGTACAATCCCAAACACAAAAAAGTCTCCAATTTATTATCTTTTCCACAGTATATGAAGTTTCACAAATCATCTTGCCTTTGCAGTTATTGAATATCTGTAAACAAGTGTCCTTAGCTCTCCCCCTATCTCGCAGTTTACGCTTCGGTGGAGTCTCAACTCTCCAACTTGCATGAGGAATCGAGAGCCCCGGTTCCGTTAAGTTACCTATCTAACCTTATCACATTGTCTGCAAAAGCAGTAAAATCACAGTGAAAGCCCTGGGGAAAAACATGATCTTCACAGCAGGACTTGAACCTTGATAATAATAAATGCGCCTAAAGAAGCTTCCCATAATAAAAGCGTGGGTTTTCATTTCCAGAAATCAAGTCAATTAGAAATCCTAGGTTCTACTTATAAACCCAATTAGATCTAAAAGTGAAAACAGACCCCTCGTCCCCCCTCCCCGCCCTGTCCTCTGTCATTTTATAAACCCTAGAGAGTTTCACTTGCAGAGATATTTTTCCAGCCTGGAAAACAGTAGTGCAATTAGTTTGAACTTCTTTTAAAGGTACTAAGTCCAGTAGGTCAATAGCTCTGTGGAAAGATAAGAAGATGCTTGGTAAACAAGAAACTCGGACAAGCCCATGCTGGCTTACTAGTCCATTAAAGCTCCGTAAGTCCAAAGTGGCTTTAAGAAATGCCTTATATACACAACTAAGAATAAAGCAGAAATAAATAGGCAGAAATGACTGTAAACTGTCTCAACTTTTTAATGATTTTGTTCGGGGACAGTTGGCCCGACGGTCCGACTCTAGAGTCACTTAAATAGCAGACATTAGACATAAAGGGCGTTCCCCACGGCATCCAGTCCGGAACGTCCATAAATGGGAGTTACATTCCTAAAATTAAAAAACAAACAACAAAAAAAAAGAAAAACAACAAAAAAAAAGAAAAGTAAAAGAAAAGTTGAACAATGCCCCCGGCAGGATTCTTTTAGTTCACTTGGACTTCTTCTTAAAAAGGCTTTTGATTTTGGATGGCTTTTTGCTTTTCTCTCCATTCTGACAGAGGTCCTGGGGGATGCTGCTTATCCGGGGGACATGGGTGGGTTCCAGGGCGGGTTTACTTTCGCTGCCGGTGGAAGAGGAGGAGGTGTGGCGGGGTTTGGGCACCGAGCCCCCGCTGGAAAGCTGGTTCATGCTGCAGGACTTCTCCAGGATGCCATTGTACACTTTGCTTGCGGGGCTGAAAATCATACTCTTAGTTTCTGTCAGGCCGACACAGTCGGGGGATCCCCGGGAGATATCTGCAGTTACTGGGGAGTCTCCCCTGGAGGACTCCTCTAAGGACAGTTCATCTCTCGATATCTTGCGTGGAGACATGGTGTGGTACATCTCAAGGCTTGAAGGAGGAGACTGCTTCCTTCCAATGGATGAGTTTAAGGAGTCGCTTTCTGAAGCGGTATCTGGTACTTCCCTGAAAATAAAAAAATCAGGAGCAAAAATTTACTCAAGAGGGGATGACTTTAGAGAAGCAGCGTGGGGCTCAGTGGAAAGAGCATGGGCTTGGGAGTCAGAGGTCCATGGGCTCTAATCCCAGCTCCGCCACTTGTCAGCTGTGTGACTTTGGGTAATCACTTAACATCTCTGGGCCTCAGTTACTTCATCTGTAAAATGGGGACAAAGACGGTGAGCCCCATGAGGGACAACCTGATCACTTTGTATCCCCTCAGCGCTTAGAACAGTGCTTTGCACATAGTAAGCGCTTAACAAATACCAACATTATTATTATTATTATGACCATGTATTCTCCCATTATTTTTCATGAGACTGTAAGCTCCCTTACGGGTAGGGAACGTGCTACCAATTCTGTTGTACTGTGTTCTCCCAAGCACTTCGTACAGTGCTCCGAAAAAAGTAAGCACTCAATAAATACCATTGATTGATCAATTGAATATTTTCCCTTCTGCCACAAGGGTGGGCCAAAATTCTGTGTGTGAACTGGGCTCTGCTTCCAACTGGCAAACTAAAAAGGAACTTAAAGTAATGAGCAAACGGCCATGTGGTTTAAGTTACAAAGCAAGCAGTAACAATCCCGAAAATCCGTTTTTGATTCAGGAAATGATAGAGCTGATAGTATATATTCTTACTGAACTACTTGTAGCTGAAAATTTTTAGGTTAAATATCCAGAAAGAGATTGTGATGGATTATGCATCCTTATTTCAACATTTTGGCCATTCTTAGGTTTTAATTTAAAACTCAGAAAACTCTTAGTGTGTTATCTCTGAATTCCCATTGAATGTGATTTACAGCACACTGAAGAAGAGTCCCACACTGATTGTGAATAAGAGCTCTCTTCTTGCTCACATAGCTCTGGGGGAGGTGGATATAGTTCAATTTTCTCTAGTGCAACCTTTTGTTTAATTACGGGCTAAATGTGGGAATTAAGAGTAGAGGATGCGAAAGAAATGACCTATATAAAAAAAGAAATACTAAAAGAGAAACCTGCTTGGGAGCATAATCAGTAAGTTCTTCTGACCTGTATAAATCTCGTTGTATGTTATAGTGTCGCCTCAGAATCCTTACATTCTTTCACGGAAGACTACGTTACCTTATTAATCATACAAATCTTTTGATTTGAGGCTCCACATCTGACTTTTTTTCATGTTACTGGCTGTTTACTATGTGCCAGGGACTGTTCAAAGCGCTGGGGTAGATACAAGGTAATCAGGTTGGATACAGTCCATGTCTCACATGTAGCTCACAGTCTCAATCTTTCTTCTACAGATTAGGTAACTGAGGCACATAGAAATGAAGTGACTTGCTCAAGGTCACACAGGAGACAGGCAGCAGAGCTAGGATCAGTACCCAGGTCTTTCTGACTCCCCAGGTCTATGCTCTATCCACTAGGCCACGCTGCTACTCAATTAACAGTTCACAACCACGAAACAACCTGATTGGAGAGGTGATATTTTAAGGGAAATTAACTTGCGTTTCCATTCCAGTATAATAGACAGTTGCAAAGAGGCAGCTGTGTTTCCCTTTTGGGAAATCTAATCTCCAATGCAGATAGGCCATAGCATTAATAATAATATCCACTCCCACTCACAAACTGTTTCAATAGCACAATGCAGGGATTGAGACAGAGATTTCTCCCCACCCCTAGATTTCTGACGGCAGTAAGAGGAGCCATGGCCACTCCTAAACTTCAAACTTCTAGGACTGTGGTCCTGGTGGTAAAATATTTCCAGCAGAGACGAGGAAATTCACCTTCACCCAGGTAAAGCTACCTTTCTGGACACCCTGTCAGTCAGTCAATCGTATTTATCAAGCACTTACTGTGTGCAAAGCATTGTACTAATCGCTTGGAAGAATACAATACGACAATAAACATACCCATTCCCTGCCCACAACAAGCTTATAGTTTAGAGATGAGTTTACGAGGAACTCATGTGCAAGGTTTATCCGTTACATGACCTAGATTCTAGTTTTCTCTCTTCTCAAATAGGATTTCTTCTGTCAAGAAAGAACATTCAGCCAATTCTCCATCACTTGGGGTTGACTCATTGGTCTATAAGTGTTCTGGTGCCTCAGATCATATGGATCAGCTTCAACTGAACAATGTCCAGGGGGTGTATTACTAATGCAAATATTCTTATACTCTATCTCCACTAACCTAATCTATTTTAATGTCTGCCTCCCCTTGGAGACCATAAACTCGCTGTGGGCAGGGATGGTGCCTACCAACTCTGTTGTACTGTACTTTCTCAAGTGCTTAGTACAATGCTCTGCACACAGAAAGCACACACTAAATACCACTGATTGACTGATATTAACGCTGACAGTCAAAGGAAGCTTGTTTTCTGGGAGAGCAGAAGCAGGGGAGGGGGTGATTTCAATGTTCTTGCTAGCTCAAAATGCTGGTAGACTGCAGGGTGAAATCTGGGGTATCTTCTCACAGCCAGTTTGTTGGACTGTAATAGGATAACAGTATTGAGCTAAGAAAAATGGGCCATCACCACTTGGGCCACCTGAGAGAGCAGAACAGACACTTCCTCTCAAAGCTTCCCCACTGCTTGGGATGGGATAGGTGCAGCCCTGTCAAGAGGCACAGGGTGAACTGAATAATTTCCAGAGGACACGCCATAGGGTTTCAGTTTCTCTGTTTCTAGGTTCTGAGAACCCAAAAAATGGTAACAGCACCTCCTACTCTCCAGAAGGCATTGTGACTATGCCTTTTCAGTGTACGCTAAGAGCACCTCTCTGGGATTCCACTATTTTCTTTATGGGCCAGAATGAATGGAGCCCTTCCTACATGTGTGGTTCCCCCACAGTTCACCCTCACTCCCCAGGGGAGGGCCAGAAGCCCCCTTAGGAGTGCCACAAATCAGGACTGGGTCTAAAGATGCACTGCAGGTAGGGTAAAGGTATGAAAATGATTACAGGTATGAAAATGATTACCAGGCATTGAAGGCCATGGTCCGCATGGAGCCGGGGGGAATTTTTCAATCCAATTTCAATCCAAATCTGTAAATGCAGCTAAGGGGGGTTTAGAGTTCAAAGCTGCCAATACCCAGGCTATAGCTGTCAACAGGCTGGATTCCTGGTCCTACTAGGATGCTCACAGGAAGTTGAAGCCTTACAACCCGCTTGCCTGATCCCAACCAAATGCTTTTCACTCCTTCCCTCATAAAGTGTTGAAAAACTATTCATTCAATTGCATTTATTAAGTGCTTACTGTGTACAGAGCACTTGGAAAGTACAATTCAACAATAAAGACAGACAATGCCTGCCCACATCAGGCTTAGTCTGGTTTGATGACTATTGAAAAAGATTTCATTAAAATCTTTAAGAAACATATGTATTGCACACGATGACCACTTGCACCTGCCTACTGGATCATCATCAGTGGTATTTATTGAGTGCTTACTGTTATGCCGAGCACTGAATTAATGCCTGGGAGATTATAATGCAACAGAGTTGGTAGGTATGTTCCCTGCCCACAATGAGCTTACAGGCCAGAGGGGGAGGCAGACATTAATATAAATAATTTATATCGTATGGATACACACATAAGTGCTGTGGGACGGAGGATGGGGCAAATATCAAATGCCCTAAGGTCTCGGATCCAAGTGCACAGATGATGCAGAGGGGAGAGGAAGCTGGGTCCTAGAGGTTGCTGGTTGAGTTTCTTCCTCTGGGATTGACTGGGTCAACAGAACTCCTCGTCCTCTGGGATAGAAGCTGGCTAGCCTCTCCAGAGCCCTCGTCTTGATATTGATTTGGCTACATTTTCTTCATTTCCCTTTTGTTCACTTATGCGACACAGCTGCTCTCCCACCCTTGGCTATTTTAGGTGTGAAATTTTAATCTGGGTTAAAAATATTTCACAAAATGTTCTCCAATTTAAAAACATACTCAAAACTAAGCTGTGTCACAGACATAAGTGTTCTTTCCCCCTCTCTGCAATCAGGCTTGGGGAGTCAGGGGCGATAAAGTGGCCAAGACAGACTGCTACAGTTTCATTTCCCTCAAGTTACTTCCCAGTGTATATCATTAGTTCTCCCCACAGCTAAATGACACCCCCAGACTACCATTACTACTACTAATAATGATAATGATAATAATTGGGGCATTTGTTCAGTGCTTACTATGGGCCAACAACTGTACTTAGTGCTCAGGTAGATTCCTGATAATCAAAACAGCATGGTGTAGTGAATAGAGCACGGGCCTGGTAGTCAGAAGATCATGGGTTCTAATCCCAGTTCCCCATTTCTCTGCTGTGTGACCCTGGGCTCGTCACGTAACTTCTCTGTGCCTCAGTTACCTCATCCGTAATATGGGGATTGAGACCGTGAGCCCCACGTGGGACAGGGACCGTGTCCAACCCGATCTGCATGTATCCACCCCAGCGCTTAGTACAGTGTCTGGAACTTAACAAATTACTATTATTATATGACCCGCTAACCATGGGCTGAGAACCTGATCGCCGACTGCAATTTCTTGACTGCCGATAAGGGAGATGCAAACCGGTATCGTTTCAATGCACCGAAGACCGGAAATCGTTTAGGGCCCAACTCTGCTTTCTGCTTGGTTTATGCAGGGATCTGAATGGGCAAGCAGAGTGCCTGCTGCACCTGGCTGATGCTACTATTGTCCTAGCCTCCAAATATGGAGGCCAGTGGGGGTGGGCGTGTCAAGAGACGGAGGGTCTTGGAGCCCGTCTTCTGGGTCGCTGGCCCACTAACTCCATTTTCTGACAAATGTCTAATAAAACCAAGGGCTTCCCATTACCATTGCTTGTCAGCAGTGAAGTAAATGGCCTCTTCCTCCTCCTCGGTGCGGTAGAGAGCGGGGCAACTCGAAACTGAGAGGATGTCGGGATCCGGGGAAGGCAAGGCATGCTGCAGGGGCGCTGGGTGTTGAGAATGTGGAGGATGTCGAGGATGGGGCGGGTGCTGGGCGTGGGGAGGGAGCGGAGGAAGCGGAGTGTGCTGAGGCTGAGGAGATGAGGCCACAATGCTCCGACGCGAGCGACACAGGCTGCTGCTTCTTGCTAGGGTGCTGGGAGGCTTCACAATGGGCCCTGGAACAATCGAGAAAGAACGCGGCTCAATTGACAGGTCCACCACGCTCCGCTCTCATGGCAAACGTCACCCGTGGATACGCACCACCCCCACACATGCACGCTGGGCAATAACCTTCAGATGGAATGGCAAAACCCTCCCTGAAGCGTTACCATCCCCTCCACCGCTCTGAAATGAACTTCATTGCCCCAAATGCCAGTGCAGCTCTCTGGAATATAATTCACTTAATGAAGATAAAAGGATGCTCTTAAACAAAGCAGGGATAAATACAGTTAGAATTGGAAGGAGGCCCCACTAGAACGCTCTTCACCAGATGCTCCTTTGAAATAGGGGTATTGAATTTTAAGGCGGTATTGTTTAGAGTGCACTCTCATTTCTTAACACACGGGATCACTCAATGGTATTTACTGAGAGCTTACTATGTGCAGAGCCTGAAACTTAAACCTTAGTAAAGTACAATACAAAAGAGTTGGTTGCGTACTCCCTGCCCACAAGCAGCTTACAGTCTACAGGAAGCCGTGCATAGTTTACCATGGCTCGGACACTTCCCTCTTTTCGCTTTTTCTTTCTCCACCTTGGAAGTATTTTGATTTGAATGAGAGAAATGACAAGCCCCCTCCAGCAGCTGCTTGTTCACTGCTTAACGTTAGATAACGATGGACCTTAATTGTTAGCACAAGATGCCACTTGACTGAGTAGGGTGTGAAAAATACATTTTTGAAAATTACTTTTTCATATATGCGAAATGGAATTCACATTTTATTAATGCTATATATTTGTATTTTCATTTGCTCTCTACTCTTTATTTTGTTTTTAATCATTGTATTTTAATATATTAATATTGTTTGGGATCTTGGGAATTCACTCAAGCATTTTATATTAGTTTCAGGGGAAACCCATACTTGGTTTAGCTCTCTTTTGCGTAATACTATTTTCATGGGAACAATTAAAACCAACAACTGGGGGGTGGTTCCTGTGATACAACAATATTGCCTCTGAAACCTTATTTTAGGGCCCGTTCCCATCTTGGTATGTATCCCCTCTGAAACGGATTCAGATTTTTCAACCTCAAGCTCGCCGGGGCAGAGACGCATAGAGTTAAAGACCACCAGTCCAGAGCAGCTGAATAATTGCAGCAGTGGCCCTTGAGGCCACTGGCACCTTCCTACTTTGAGAAGCAGCGTGGCTCTGTGGAAAGAGCCCGGGGCTTGGGAGTCAGAGGTCGTGGGTTCGAATCCCAGTTCCCCTTCACTTCTCTGGGCCTCAGTTACCTCATCTGTAAAATGGGGATTAAGACTGTGAGCCCCACGTGGGACAACCTGATCACCCTGTATCTACCCCAGCGCTTAGAACAGTGCTCTGCATATAGTAAGCGCTTAACAAATACCAACATTATTATTACTTTCCTCAAGGTCCTGGTTCACTGGCATTATACTCCACAATTGTGTTCCTTCTGCCTGAACCAAACCAAAGTAAATTAGAAGGCAGTTCCACTCTGTACCACGAGGAGAGGACATAGCCCTCAAGTTGTCTTCCTCTGAAGCAAGCCTTTCCTCGGGGATTAATTAAAAGCAGCAGGGGCAACTGGAACATTTCAACAAGATTAGCATGTCATAATTTATGGCATGGGCTCTCGTCCCACCTTCCACCTTTCTCTCTCCTTCTCTGTGTTCTTCCAATATTACCTTCTGTTACAATGGCTGAGAAAAAGGATTTTAAGAGGTCAGTAAGAGTCCCCCAAATTTATCAACTACCACTAACAGTTTACTATACCTTAATTGATTCAAGGAACTTTTTGGTAAGGAAATTACTTTTCCTTACCAAGAGGGAATAGGCTGAGAAGGCTAGGGAGTGGCAAGGAGTCTGGAAACTTCCTTTCGGCAGGAATCTACTGCAGATTCAATTATTATCGTGGCTCCTAATTTACTGCATTGGCGGTATTTGTCTTGTTCTGTTCTTGCGTGTCAGTTGTCAGTTACTCTTGGCCACCTTAGACTGTGAGTACCCCGGGGCCCATATGTGAATTGCTTTTGTCCCTCTACCTTTTTCCAGAGCTTAAAACGGTGCTTTATACAAAAGTAAGCACTTCACAAATGCAATACACATTATTAATGATAATAATGAAGAACAAAAATCACAAACCTCATCAAGGTAGTCAACACACATCAGTGTTACACTAGCTATTAAGGAATACCTGGCTCTAATGAAGAAGCGCCCTGAAGCTGCCAAAGCAGAGGCTCCAGCTTTCAAAAGCTGGACTGTGTGCAGACACTGTAGTAAACACTTGGGAGAGTACAATACAACAAATTTGTAGTGATCCAATCCTGTCAGTAGGTACAATAAGCTAAGATAACCTCTGAGTTTCAACTAATTGGAAATTTACTCAGTCCTGCCAGGATGTGTGTTTTCACTCTACCTTTTGACCAGAACGTCATTAAGGAGTCAGGGAACGTTCACCCGATGGCGCTGTGGTGTTGGAAGCAATAGTTTGCCCACACAAGTGCAGCGTCTGCAAAGCGAGTTTTCTATGATGCAGCATTTTGCAAGAACGCATCCTCTTTGTCAGAGGAGAAGTGGGCATATTCTACTAGATCCAATAAAAGACACTAGTCCCTCATTTTCACATCTTTTAAAAATACGTGTCCTTTCCTCACACTGCTGGAATTCCACGATAAGCAACCGTTCCACCAGATTGCAAGGCCTAGACGTGTCAGGCATCGGCTGACAAGACCTAGATGAAGAACTTTCCCAGCCAAAGGACAAGGGTTAATCCAAATTAAAAAAAAACAATTCAAGAGAAAACACGAGACACCTTTTTTCTAGGTATTCCAGGAATCTACAGGTAAAGCCTCACATTTCACATATCTCGGAAGAGCATATTTCTCTGAAATTTGCAAACTTTATATTCTTTGACTAGAAAACCGGTAGGAGTAGGTTTGTATTTTATGCAAGGTCTCAGACTGTTCATGGAATGAAGAGCAATAAACTATAAAATGCTATTCACGTGTAAAGCTTTATCATAGCACCAAGGTATCAATGGGTAAGAATATAATGAAATACAGAGGAAAATCCAGCTTCCTAAATCCATGTTTAGAATTTTTAAAAAAAATTTTGGTTATTACTTTCAATAGCACACTACTTAACAATGATCCTTGCTTAAGAGAATACATCCTATCAGCAAGGTGGAGTCCAGACTATATTAATACAGGCCTATGTCACTCCGTATTTGGTTATTACAATCAGATTTTTTTTTAACTGCCAAAGAACTGAAAAACATTTGTCTATTTAGGGAAGAAGTGTCAAAGGCAATTGAATCACATTTCCTAGGCATTGTATTCTTGAAAAAGGATGATTATAAGGGAGCAAAGACAGAAGAAGAATTAAGAGAAAGTTCAAAAAGATCATCACAGATGCTTCGTTGGCCAATAACAAATACCAGTAGTCCCGTCGACAGCAGGCACACCTACCAGAAAACTGGGACACAATTGGAGGTGTATCTTCGTCCAAATCATCAACTCCCCCAGCAATTGGATAGGGTGGGATGGAGACCCTAGGCATCACCACCCAACTGTGATCAGAGTAAAGCGAGGAGGTCAAGCTTGGCAGGCCAGAGTTATGAGCTATCTGAAAGCCACAGATCTTCTCAATCTGTTGCCAACGAAAAAGACGTTCGCGTAAACAAGTTGTCAACTCGGAGAGAGCTTTCCTGGAAAAGTAATACAATAGTTACTTGTTGCCTCGATGAAGGTAAAAGTGAAATCATGAATGTTGGCTACGAATAGGGTACAGGAGAATTTTCACTGCCATATGTTTACTGTAAGTTTATTTCAAGAAAATCCCACTCCTAAAGGAGTGTTCCACTTTCCCTCACTGAATCTGATGATTACACTATTAATGCCAAATTTGGATGGTTTTTTTTTCTTTGCAAAGTAGTCATTTGAAGAAAAATCACAAATCACAGTCAGGCGACTGAGTTTAATGATCTTACTTTGCTTCAAGAATCTTGTGGTCCACTTCATCTAGGGAGGAGCTGTGTGCAACATGTAAAGTCCCAAAGACTGTGCTTCTCTTCTTTTTTATCTTCTCGGCCTAAAAACACGAGAGA
This sequence comes from Ornithorhynchus anatinus, assembly GCF_004115215.2. Taxonomy (NCBI): domain Eukaryota; kingdom Metazoa; phylum Chordata; class Mammalia; order Monotremata; family Ornithorhynchidae; genus Ornithorhynchus; species Ornithorhynchus anatinus. Next base: position 34,598,646 of record NC_041745.1, read on the forward strand.
GAAATGAACCCCACAGGCTAAGCTTGAAACCTTAAAAAAAAAAAATCCACACATACAAATGAGGGTTTGTGCTGGAAATGAGTTTAGTAAACATGAAAGCTGGTTCTGTATTAAAAGCCTGGAAAATGGAATCTTCCATTTTCCAATAAAAGAGTAGAACGTGGAAATAGCATGCTTTCCCAATTTGCACAAATCAATGAAACACAAAACCCTGGCTTCGAGCATTTCTCTTTAATCTCTATGGCCAGAGAGACCTGGACTTTGCTACTGGAGACTGTCGAAGACTATCGCCTAGGCCCTACTGCAATGGAGGTGTTAGTGACATGAGCACTCGGTTCGCTAGAGTCCAGATTGAGACCTCATCATATTGCACACAATTAATTGCTCGATATTAATTTCCCGTTACTACTAACCTGGATCAGATATGAAGCAGCGACCTAGAGGAGAAAAGCTCCGTATAAACACTTCCAATAGTAATGGTGATTTTTTTTTTAAGTGCATTAAAAATTCCTCTTGGACAATTGTATTTCTCTGAAATAAGGGCAAACTTTACAGGCTTTGAACACGGAATGAAAATCACAAACGCTACAAATCATGAAACGAAGCTAATTTCTAGGCAGGACTCTAGTTTCCAGTTTGCTACTCTATTCTCTAGCAGGTCCTGGAGCAAAGAATATATTCTTTTTCTTCATCGCAAATGAGAGCTTTATAAGATTATTACTATGGTATAAAAAAGATCAAATAAAAAGCAGAATACCTCATCTTTAGCGATTGCTAACTGCATTTCAGCGTTTTGTCTCTTAATATTGTAATATTGAACTTCCACTTCGTGGGTCAATTGGAGCCATTTTTGCAGAGCATCTGGAACAGACCAATTGCTTCTTAGTTCAAATTCCTTCTCGGCCTTCTTTAGAGCCATGCGGACCTAGAAACCAAGGATATTGAAGATTGCTAAGATCTTATTTGGCAAGTTCCGAACAAGGCATAAGAAAATTTCACTGCACTGCAACTTAAGATAGAAAAGTGTCCCTCTGGAGACCCAACCCAGGGAAACCACAAGATCCTGATAAGATATTTCTAACACCAAATGTTAACAGGAAACCATACCCTGTTTCTGAAATCCAAAAAGTGCTTTTGGAAACAAAGAATGTATTATTTCATGAGACTATTTCAGCCTATTATTTCACTAAAATTCCATAGATAGATTTCAGTAATCAATCAATGGAATTTCTTGAGCGCTGACTTTGGGCAGAGCACTGTTCTAAGAGCTTGGGAAACAACAACAGAGTTTTTTTGTGTGTTTTTTTGTTTTTAAAGGTTGCTTGTTAAGCATTTTCTTTGTGCCAGGCACTGTACTAAGTGCCGGGATAGCTACAAGGTAATCAGGTTGGACAAGGTCAATGTCCCACATGGGGCTCACAGTCAATCTTCATTTTACAGATGAGGTATCTGAAACCCAGAGAAGTGAAGTAACTTGCCCAAGATCACACAGCAGACCAGGGGCAGAGGCAGGATTAGGACCCAGGTCTCTCTGACTTCCAGGCCTATGCTCCATCCACTAGGCCATTCTGCTTCTCTGGCAGACATATTCCCTGCCCACAAGGAGCTTACAGTCTAGAGTCAAGACTGTGCATAACAACAGCAATAAGGACTTATTTACTATCATGAAGGAGGTCACTCTTGCTGAAGACCTTATAAATTTAACTTTTCTCAAGGAGCTCATCTGAATCAATGATTCATAGTGCTTGGGACTGAAGGATGATGCACCTGGACATTGTTACTTTAAATAATTCCATGTAGATAAATCCATAAAAAATGCTTAATGAAGGCATCACTTGGGTGGTATGAGAAAGGCAAGTTTGACTTGATTTAATTTTTTTCAACATATGCCTCATATTCATGTACTGGAATGCTGGCAGAGTTATCCAAGTTAAGCAAAATCTATGCAAACACATTTCAAGAAGCCAAGGTTTTTTTAACTACAGGCTCTTCCTAAATGATCATCTGGGTAAATACCCTAAATGAGCACAACGCTTAGCTACTCAAGATCTAGTATGGGAAAAAGTTAAGTCTGGCATGAAGAAACTGCATGTGAGCCTCATGTGGGACAGGGACTATGTCCAACCTGATAGCCTGTAGCTACTCCATCACTTAGAACAGTGCTTGACACATAGTAAGCACTTAATAAATACCATTATTGTTATTAACTAAACAGAACTTGGTATATGAATTTCTCAATACGAACAGAACTCTATAATATCACTAAAATGAAAGAGAAATGGTTGTTTTGTAAAAACTGAAATTCATTCCAACTTCTGAAAAAGCCCATTTATGTAGAGTATACCAAACTACATTCTGAGAATGAAATACACAGCTGCCAGGTAAGAAGATAAAAAGTCAAAGACAAATTGCCTTAAGAATACAATTAAAACAGGAAATGAGAACAAGAGGGAACAAGCAAGGGAAAAGAGGGAAGATCTCTACCTACAAATCCCAAGCAACACTCGTCTGGCAGAGAAAGACTCTTTATGTAACAGCCTTTGGGCAATACTGTATAATAAGACTATAAGGTAAGCTGTGTGGCTTCCTCGCTAATCTCCCAGGAGAGAGGATTTCAGATTGGGTCCTGTGACAACCTCGCCTAGATTTCTAACATGACCTTCAAGTGACAACACACCACTACATTAAAATACAGAGAACTTCATTAACTCCTGATGCAGGTTAATAGACCAAGACAGTAGGGGAGGAATTGGGTATGCCTTTCTTGAAGAGTTTCCACACTTCTTCAGAATCCAAGTAAATGAATATGTGCCATTTGCAGAGCTTCTCTCAGTTCTTAAAGTTCAAGTTAATGTACTCTTTATTAACCATGGAGAACTTTAGTTCACTAGACCCCTTCCCCTGAAGTAGATGAGAAGTTTACCCCAGGCACAGTAGAAGACACCTATTTTTCAAGGATGGATTCCTTTTCCAATCACGGTTTGACGTCGATGAAAAAGTCAGGTTTAGATGATTTTCTCATGTATTTCCTTAGACTAGGAATCCTTTGGTGTTTTTTCTAAATAAAGCACTTGCCCATAATTTTTGTTTTCGGTATTCCCTTTTGCAATTTAGGGGAGAGTGTGCAAAGTGCGATCATAAAAATAATTTCTCCAGGTGATTAAACCCGCCCCCCCCCAAAACCACTCAAATATCTGATCTCCAAAACTACTTATTGTAAACATATCAACTCCTGAAAGACCCTATTTATACTCATAACATGAGAAGACAAAAAGATAATTAAAATCACAACAAATACAAATGGTTTTCTTTCCCTGTCAAGTTTTGAAGTGCCGCTGCCCATGAGAAAACACGATTATAGCTACAGCAGGGCCAATTCAAAATTTAATCTGCTTAAGAGAATGCCAAAGAGCAAACAACCCCTAAATGTGAAGGAAAAAGTAGAAGCTCCCCTCTTTAAAAAACGATTTAAGAAAGTTTGGCAATATTCTGAAGAACTGCACCGAACATCATTCCAAAAGAACTGAAATGTCGAGGAAGAAAGACATGGATTTCTTTTTTTTTTCCTAGTTAGGATAAGATGAAATCATTCACTATAAAAGGTCCAACATCTCATTAAGTGCTTGCCTCCTCAGCTTCGCTATGGCTCGTTAGAATGTCAGATGGCTTCCACGGCATCCGAACGATGGTGTCTGCACTACCCCTCTTTGGGCACACACATTCGTTGTTCATCATATTTGAAGATGTTATCACAAATGGATGCAAGGAGGGCTTGATCAATGAAACTTACTCAGCAGTTACTGTGCAAAGAGCACTGATTTGGCCTTTGGTAGAATACAATATAACAGATGTAACAGACAAGATCTCTGCTCTCTGGAACCCTACGTTATAAGGGAAAAATCTAGCTGAAAGAATCAACGTGGAACTAACAGTCCTAACTAAACTAATAATAAAAATAATTATGGTATTTGTTAAGCACTTACTATGTGCCAAGCACTGTTCTGAGTGCTAGGGTAGATACAAGGTAATCAGGTTGCCCCATGTGGGGCTCACAGGCTCACAGAGAAGCAGCCTGGCTCAGTGGAAAGAGCCGGGTTTTGGAGTCAGAGGTCATGGGTTCGACTCCCGGCTCTGCCACTTGTCAGCTGTGTGACTGTGGGCAAGTCACTTCACTTCTCTGGGCCTCAGTTACCTCATCTGTAAAATGGGGATTAACTGTGAGCCTCACATGGGACAACCTGATTACCCTGTATACCCCAGAGCTTAGAACAGTGCTCTGCACATAGTAAGCACTTAACAAATACCAACATATTATTATTATTATTATTATTATTATTAATCCCCATTTTACAGATGAGGTAACGGAGGCACAGAGAAGTAAAATGACTTGCCCAAAGTCACACAGCAGAAAAAGGGGCAGAGGTGGGATTAGAACCCATGACCTCTGACTCCCAAGCCCATGCTCTTTCCACTAAGCCACCCTGCTTCTCCTAAAGACTGGCTTATGCTGTGTAGTCACGTTTGTTGTTTGAATTGACTGAGGATGTAGTCACTTTTGCTTCCGTTTCATGATCTGGTCATAAAGAGCCCTGACTGGAATGCACCATGCTGGTGTGTCTACTGTACTTGTCTCCCAGTTTTCAACTGTGCTGCTTCATTTCGAGGTTGCAATTTCTGTCCTTAAAGGTTTCCTCTGCCCTCCATGCTTTTTCGGTTGTTCCATATCATCCCACCATATGACAGCTGTCTGGGTGGCCTATTGACATCCAGGGAAGCTGTGTTGAGATGAACACAGTCTTGATGCTAGAAGGAGTCTGTTCTGAGTTTGTTGCCTGAGATGTTGTTTTGATGCTTGATGTTGAGTTCTGCCCATAGGTAATACAGACGGAACACCACAAAGAGTCAGAGAAGGCATGGTGGAAGGTCCGGGCCTCGGCCCCACGCCTTACAGATCTTCAGTCTGGTCTCAAACCTAATGCCGTGTTGCGAACTCGTCTATCAGAAAGTCTCCCAATGGATATACTGGCCTCTTGATTTGACACTGTGTTGGAGAGTGTGTTGCCTAGGAAACAGAATGCTGCAATGGCATTTATTTCCATGACAACTCCTCAGTCAGTTCCATAATGCAAGGTTTATTTTCTCAAAGAACTTCACATTAAGGAATACTTGCGCTATAGTACTCCAGCCTTGACTAATGTCACACACATCCACTCTGCCATTTCTTCCAACGTCGCATGGCAGCTTATCCAGACGGCTACGCTCTGCTGGAATATCACTCCCTAATTCGGCAATGAGGTTTCATGAAAAATGCATGGTGAAAACATATGTTACAGGAGAATTGACATTATATATATATATGATATATAGGAGTCGTCCTCTCTGGGTCTCTGTCTTCAAGGGCTATGACTGGCTGAGAGACAGCGGCCCATTCAGGAAATGGCCACGGCAAAGGGAAGGGAAGGGAAGGAAGAGTATCAGAAAAGAAAGGGAAGAGGGAGCTGGGAAGAGAGGAGAACAGGAGCTTAGAGTCTGGAGTTATCAGGGCAACCGTAGAGGAGAAGAGCGACAGAGCTAATGCCTTGGAGAAAGAGTCCAGCTATGAAGGGAGAAAGGACAGAGAATCACTGTGTGAAGAGGTGGGGGGGCCTAAACTAGACAAGTAGCATAGGTACAGACTAGGTATTTCTGCTCAAAACCTAACCCAAGTTGAAAAAGCAGAAAGCGCTGCTCAGTGAATCCTGTAAGAGCAGCGAAGAAGCTCTGTTTAAATAACCTGTTCATACTCATACGACGTACAAAGGACCATGGGAAGCATTTCGAGTCTCTCCATTAACCTAATCGCTCTCAGTTGGGGGATTCATTTTGATATAAATGAATTCCACAACTACAGGATGTGACAGAATGAGTGTTCCTCCCACAAAAAAAATTAAAAGAAAATGGCTCACCTGTCTGTATGTAAACAAGGACAAGTGGAAAAGAACAAAGGAGACAAATGTTCGAGGATGGAAATTATTGTGGTCTATTAAGAGATGATCGTAAATACCTCTTCAAGAAAAAACAAATATTTAGGATAAAGGCAAGCAATAACATGTGATGCATTTCCTTGAACAAGAAGAATGAGGAAAAAAGGGAAAGTCATTTCCAAAATGACGTTCTGTAGCCGACCACAACACTGAGTTGGAAAATCTAGTTACTAGCACACTCACCCGTCTAAGAAGCTAACTACTAAATCATAAAACATTTATCAATAGTATCTGAAACATTCATGCCAGCATAAGCACCCAGATGGCCTATGGCATGGACTTCAATCCTCTACAGAAACTACATTCCAGTGTTACTCCCGATGCCTCTAACAGGCTCTGAAAAACTTCACTTAAAATCAAAACACCCAAAACAACAACAATAATAATAATGTTGGTATTTGTTAAGCACTTACTATGTGCAGAGCACTGCTCTAAGCACTGGGGGTGGGGGTACAAGGTAATCAGGTTGTCCCACGTGAGGCTCACAGTCTTAATCCCCATTTTACAGATGAGGGAACCGAGGCACAGAGAAGTTAAGTGCCTTGTTCACAGTCACACAAGTGACAAGTGGCAGAGCCGGGACTCGAACCCATTACCTCTGACTCCCAAGCCCAGGCTCTTTCCACTGAACTAAAGAGCATGAGCCTGAAGAGTTACTTTAAAGCCATTTCAATACACAAAACAGCATTGAAAGAGATCGCTCACTCCTAGCCTTGACAAGCTTTTCAAGTATCGGGAGAATTATTAAACGTATTTTTCTTTCTTTCGCCTCTTGTGGCTGGGATTACTGTTTGGAATGGTGGGTGGAAGTTTCAGAACTAGGTTATTTGTCTCCAAAAGTATCTCCTCTACGGAGACACACTGTAGGATGTCTCTGCTTTGCTGGAACGCCTACGCTCAACTGTGAGGAGCTGAAGAGGAGGAGCAGATGTCAAGAAGGATAACTTTTAGACACCGCTGAACTCTCTTCAAAGCCATGTCCTAAAACATTCAATCTGGGGGTAGGTCCTTAGCAAGTGCCCTTACCTTTGGAGAAAATATAACAACTTATATATCTCGACAGACGAATTCAGCAATCTATGGGACAAATGCTTCCAGGGAAGCAGCATGGCCTAGTGGATAGAGCACAGGCCTGGGAGTCAGAGGGTCAGGGGTTCTAATCCCATGTCCGCTACTTGTCTGCTGTGTGACCTTGGGCAAATCAGTTAACTTCTCTGTGTCTCGGTTCCCTCATCTGTAAAATGGGAATTAAGACTGTGACGCCTATGTGGGACAGAGACTGCATCCAACCTGGTTATCTTTTTATCTACCCCAGCCCTTAGAACAGTGCCTGGCACGTAGAAAGCACTTAACCAATACCATCATCATCATTGTTACTATCATTATTATTATTATTAAGTGAGATCTACATATTTATCTCACTAGAGAAGCCAGCTGACCTACTGGAAAGAGCAATGTCCTGGAAGTCAGATGACCTGGGTTCTAACCCCAGCTCTGCTTCTCGTCTCTTCTGTGACCTTGGGCAAGTCATTTAACTTCTCTGTGACTTAGTTCCCTCATTTGCAAAATGAGGATTCAATACCTGTTCACTTTCCTTCTTAGACTGTAAGCACCATGTGGGACCTGATTATCTTCTACCAGTGCTTAGGACAGTGCTTGAAACACAGGAAGCACTTAATTATTATTTATCCTATGCATACATCCGGGTGGCATTTTGAGGCTTATCAGCTGTAACAGTGCTTGGCACAAAGTAAGTGCTTAATATCATTAGTACTATTTACATGCCACATGACTTTAAATGGTGATGGATTTAAAACCTGTTGCTCACAAGGGGTCTTTGCACTTTGGACCCTTGTTTGATTATCATCATCAATGGTATCTACTGAGTGCAGAGCACTGTACTAAGCACTTGGGAGGGGACAATACAACAGTGTTGGAAGCTACATTTCCTGCCCCCAACGAGCTTTTGATTAGCACTTTGCCTTCTTGTTTTTCTACCTAAACCTAAATGGTCATTATTAGTATGCAATATAAATTACTGTTCCATGACTGAAAAATTACATTTAAATAGATTAAACAGATGGTGATTGATAGGAAACAGTCCTTCAGATTTCATCTTCCCTGCAAACTCCCTAGGATTTCAAAATAAGAGGAAAAAATGGAATTCACATACCTGTTCTAGCTCCTGTTCTGCATACTGGCGCCTGCTCAACTCAGATTCCGCTCCCTCCCTCAGTTCTCTCAGTCGACAAGCCTCCTCCTTTGCATAAGTGATTTCATCCATCATTTTGCGCTCCAGATTCTGCTTTTCGACAGCAACGTTTCTGTTCTCCTCCTGTGCCTTTTCAAGTCTGAGAATGGAATTAAAAAGAAATACTTTCTTAATGATTTTACTTTTTTTTCCTACTAGTAGTTATATTAATAACATACATTAACTGTTAGATAAATTTCTACTGAAATTGCAAATACTTCCAATCAACGTAAATCGAGACTATGAAACGTAAGCGGCATCTTGCTATAGAGTGACTTTGGATATTGCAGCCTTTAAATTTTGGCATGGTAATATAAAAACATTCCCTTCAGCAAGACAGTGCATAAGAATTCCAGGGAGTTAAAAGCAAGGTAACTTTGAATAAAGCCACACACTTTCTTCTCCATTGGCCAGTTTTTCTTTTTTATCCATTTCTTTCTCCCAATCTGGCTTCAATCTCTCTACTCAAATATTTTCATAGAAAACGATCTTTTTAGGATGGGAAATGAGAAATTCACAAGATCCATATTCACAAGTGCGCTACACTTTTTAAATTGATAAACGTTCTTCCTTTTCCTATGCAAATTTCAGAAGTCACTCTGGGACAAATACTTCGGTTAGCAAAGCATAGTCTAAAATGACGACGAAAGTTGTATGCTGTCTTCTCAAACGTACCTTTCTTGTAGGTCAAGAAGGCTTTGCTCTGCAGTCTGCAGACTCTCTAGGTCTTTCATCATTTTTGCAACGTGTTCTTTTGATGTTTTGTTCTGCGTATAGGCAAACCAGCAACCTCCAACACCAATCACTATAGAAACCGTGAGGATAAAATCCTTCATCCAGTTGTGTGGTGGGCCTATTGAAATAATGGCATACATGAAACATAGGATTGAAGTTGGCCTGACTAGAGAGATTCAGTCTACAGATCAGAGCCAGGATCTCAGTGTGGGGTAGGGTAACACGACACACTTACTGAGAAGATATGCTTTCACAGCACAGCAACTCCCAATGCCCTCTCTTAAGTGACCACTCGTAAAACTATTTCATCGAATAACCCCCGCTTTCACTATATATGCACCATAACCAAGGAATGGGCAAGAATACCTTCTTCGAATTCCCACTCTGTGGCCTTGAGCAAGTCACTTCACTTCTCTGTGCCTGTTACTTCATCTTTAAAATGAGGATCGAGACTGTGAGCCCCTCGTGGGACGGGGACTGTGTCCAACCTGATTTGCTTGTATTTACCCTGGTGCTTAGTAGAGGGCTTTCTTGCCTCTAGCATCTGGGTGGGCTATACATCTACTGTCTATTATTCTGCATCTTAATCAATCAATGGTATTTAATGAGCACCTACTGTGTGCAAGGCACCGAACTGAGTCCTTGGGAAAGTACAATATGACAGAGTTGTACTGGCAAACAGCATAACCTAGTAGATAGAGCACGGGCCTGGGAGTCAGAAGGTTCTAATCTGGCTCTGCCACTTAAATGCCATGCGGCCTTGAGCAGGTCACTTCACTTCTCGGTACCTCAGTTACCTCATCTGTAAAATGGGGATTCAGACTGTGAGCCTCACGTGGGACAACCTGATTACTCTGTATCTACCCCAGCGCTTAAAACAGTGCTCGGCACATAGTAAGCGCTTAACAAATACCACCATTACATTACATTCTCTGTGCCTCAGTTATTCATCTGTAAAATGAGGATTGAGACTGTGAGCCCCACATGGGACAGGGACTATGTCCAACCTGATTTGGATGTAATAATAATAATTATGGTATTTGTTAAGCGATAACCATGTGCCAGGTAGATACAAGATTATTGGATTGGACACACTGGCTTGTAGTCACCCCCGTGCTTAGTACAGTACCTGGCCCATAGAAAGCACTTAAATACCACAATTATTATTATTAGAGTCGGGAGACGCGTTCCCTGCCCACAAGGAGATGAGAGTCTCCAAGACCACCGCAAGGATCCCCTGTCACTGGCTACCGTTTGGCTCTTTTCTGACAGGAAGAGGTGAGCTCCAGCCTGAAGCTAAAACGGGACCACTGAAAGTGTAAGCCCTGGGGGGGCATCCGGAATCAAGGGCTCCAGCTCTGGGCATCGCATCTAAATGGGGATCCCGACCGCTTCTGCAGCCCAGTGAAGCAGCCTTCCCTGCACGCACTCTTCTAAAGCCCAAGGGTCCCCCATCTCGTTAGGAAAGATTCACCCTCTAGCTTTGGTGAGTGGGCTGCTTCGTCAGCTCCCATCATCAGGCTGGAATTTATGTCACCTATAAGCCGGCGACAGAAAATCTGGAGCCCTGATTATGTCTGGACTGGAAATTGTAAACCACCTCTCTGCACAGCTTTTGAAGTTTTGGATAGCTATGTTTACGACACACTATGTGGGAGAAATTAAAGTCTATAAAATCTTAACCAGTGTGGGGGCTTGGGCTGTGAGATCGTTCACGCAAATACCATCTCTTAAGCCTAAGTCATCGTAGAAAGAGGTACTGCATCACAAACTCCTTAACTGAATCCGTTATTAAAATGCTCCTCGAGGATGGTTATATCACTCTCCAAATGAGATGTTTATATAATTAGCAGCTCGATGACTTTACATTTACTTTGAACTACTTCCATTTCTTTGTGATTTGCAAGACAAGGAAAATACACCCACTCCAAAAAGTATGTAAACAGCTACTATTCTCCAGAAGCTTTCTGAACAAGTCAGAAGGAATGATGTTAGCTGTCTTTCAAGTCAGTTACTTTGTCAACAATTGTTTCTGCCACTACCCTCAAAGTCGTGTGATACCAGCATCTGGTGAAGAATCACAAAGACCCACTTTCAAAACTTTTCAGGGTTGCAATTTAATCAGCTTAGATGGTTACTGGAGAGTAATAAAAATAACTCTCCCACTGCTGGGGAGGAATGTGCTGCCTTCACAGGGTTCGAAGCTGTCACTAGCTGGGAGAAAGACAAAGGCTGGAAACTGAACACAAAGTGCTATCCAAGGTCCAGTGAATGGCTTCCCATCTTCTCTGCCAACAATGGCTCTGGCATCTGGTGGAATTCCAGGGATGCTCTCTGCCCACAGCTCTAAATCAACAGACCCGAGAAGCAGTGGATAATGGATAGAGAATGGGGCTGGGAGTCGGAAAGACATGGGTTCTAATCCCAGCTCCGCCACTTGTCTGTTGGGTGACCATGTGCAAGTCACTTCACCTCTCTGTGCCTCAGTTACCTCATCTACCAAACAGGGATTGAGATTATGAGCCCCATGTGGGACGGGAACCGCGTCCGACCCGATTTGCTTATATCCACCCCGGAGCTTAGTAGAGTGCCTGGCACATAGTAAGCGCTTAACAAATACCACAGATGCCGTTTTAATTCTTAAACTCAATTTAACACTTCTCTTACTCCTTCTGCCTTCCTTTACTATAGTAAGAGTAATCTACTCTTTCTTCCTCTCCCTTCCCTCGAACTGCTACTAGTCTCCATGGGTATCCTCTGTCCTCGGGCAATACCAAGTCAGTAAGAATACTAACGTGTTAGTGGTCCAAACAGAACAACATCCAGTGCCTTCAGTTGAAGCTTCTGCCTATGGCTTCGGTCAATAATTTTCAGTTGAGAGGTCATGAACGCCAAGTCATTTACCGCTATCCTGTTGGGAATAAATCATACTTTGAGCTGATGTGTCATACATATGCAAATAAACACACTTGCATCACATTACGGTTCGTAACACCGATTATTCATCGTCTGGCATACGTACACTTACAAAACTGAAGCGAAAGTAATTACGTAAGCTACAGAACTGAGTAATAAGTGAAGATGGTAACAACCACCCATCTGATACTTCATACTTTATTTACAAGAACCCAAAGCAATCCAGCCATTAACGTTTCTATTTTTATTTTAATGTTTTTATTGCTTTGTTCTTTTCTATTACTATTATTAAACATGACATAATTTCAAATAACCATTCTAAGAGTGATTAATGACTGCATAGAAGCCAAAATGTTTCAACTTTTCTGGCAAAAAGCTAAACAGCATGGCCTAGAGGAAAGAACATGGGCCTGAGAGTCAACACATCCAAGTACTAATCCCAGCTCCACCACTTGCCTGTGTGACCTTGGATAGGTAACTTCTCTGTACCTCAGTTTCCTCATCTGTAAAATCAACTGATGGCATTTACTGAGCACTTACTGTGCACAGAGCACTATACTAAGTGCTTGGGAGAGAACAATACAATAAAAATGGTGGGCATTATCCCCGCCCACAAGAGCTTACAGTCTAGGGGCTGAGGGTTCGATACCTCTTTCCCCTCCTACTTACCCCGTGAGTCCCTTGTGGGACAGGGACTGTATCCAACCTGATAATTTTGTACTTACCTCAGTGCATGGCATTTATTTAATGCTTGACAAATATTAAGATTACACAAAGAAAAAATGAAGCTCCTTACAAGTCAGCAACAAGATTGCTTCTCAGTCCATCTACTCTACCACCTGACTTCCCAGAAAATGGTACATTCCTACAAATGCCTTGCAATTTTTGCTGTATTTTTCAAGCTGTGACCCAGGAATGCTCATGCACTCTAACGGGAGTGTGTGGCAGGGGGCAGAGTGATCTGTTGCTGAATTGTACATTCCAAGCACTTAGTACAGCGCCACACATAGTGAGCACTCAATAAATACGACTGAAGAAAGGAAGAAGGGACTCAGCTAGAGGCCCCTAGTAGTTGTAGTGGTAATAGTGATAGTAGCATTTATTAATTTATTAATTAATCAATGGCATTTACTGAGCACTTCCTGTGTACAGAGCGCTGTACTAAGGACTTGGGAGAGTGCCATACAACAGACTAGGTAGAGACGACCCCTGCTCTCAAAGAATTCACAGACTAAAGGGGAGGGCAGACATTAAAATCAATTTCAGACAGATACGCACAGAAGGGCTATGGAGCTAGGGGGAGGGGTGAATATCTAAGCACCTACTCTGTGTGACTTGTGTGTTCTAATCATTGGGAAAGAATACATGGCAAGAATTAAGGCACAAGCTCATCAGGTTGGACACAATTCCGGTCCCACGTGGGGCTCACAGTCTTAATCCCTATTTTACGGATGAGGTAACGGGCACAGGGAAGTGAAGTGACTGGCCCAAGGTCACACAGCAGACAAGTGGCAGATCTGGGATTAGAACCCAGGTCCTCCTGACTCTCAGGCCCATGGTCTATTCACTAGGTCATGCTGCTTGGGGGACAAGGGGGTCTTTCCCATGTTTTTCAGCTCTTATGGAAGAATCTGATGTATCTTTTACTGTAAAAAGGCAAAAGGAAAGTGCAGTGTGGCAGAAAATGAGTCAAGACAGCTTCACCTGGGGAGAGTTGTTCCTTTGACGTTGTTATCTCTAAAGGTCTTCTCATACTGGGGAAGTTCAACAAATTCTATCAGCCACTGAAGGGTGTCTTCGAGAGTCCAATTGTGAACTGCAAGAGACAAAAGAACTCTTACAATTGCTTGAAAGAATAATCATTACAAAGTGAAAAAGGAAAACAATGATGTAAGACAATTCAGTTCTATCAAACTACCACATAGGGTCTGGCATCGTATTAGGCAGCACGAGCTATGATTCTTCACAGAAAGAGAACATAATCCTTGCACTCAAGAGACTTACCATCTAGACCAGAGAAGATTCAGCCAAAATGGTTAATATACAAATAGGGTTAGGTTCTAAAAATAAAAGCAGGCATGAAAGTGGGACAGAAACCATCAAACAGCTCCTCTGTTTGGGAGGGAATGCGGCATGAACTGGGTTTTAAACAACGAAAGGGACACAGTCCCTGGAGGTAAGGGAGAGGGGGTGATGGCATGGAGAAACATGGAGAGTGAAGGGAACTCAAGGGAACGGATTCATTCATTCAATAGCATTTATTGAGCACTATACTAAGTGCTTGGAATGTACAATTCAACCACCGTTAGAGACAATCCCTGCCCACTGACGGGCTTACAGTCTAATCAACTGATCTCGTTGGAGTGGAGAGAATGCGAGAGGCAATGAGGCACATACTGTGGGAGACAAGGTAAGAGGAGGTAAAGTTATGAATAAAATACTAGTAGTAACACCCCTGGGGAACTTTACCCAGCAAAAATAGAAAGGTCCAAGTGTAGGTCAACAGGTTGACTTGACGATTACTAAGGATTACTAAATTTACTTGGTAAGCCACTGAGGGCCAGCCACTGAGGAGGGGACAGTGCAGTTCAGGTTAGAAGAGAGAAAGAACAGTGGAGGAAGAGGTTGACTGAGGAGGAGGGATGATGCAGCCAACAATATTAATCATCTATTTGGTGATGTGAGAAGACAAAGCCTAATATTACCCCAAGGATCTTGGCTTGATTGGCAGGGGGAAGGAAGACCCAATCAAGAAAGATATGATAGGGAAAGGGCAAGTTGGATGGAAAAATCAGTTGAATCTTACTCTCATCCATGTTAATTGGAAAGCCCTTATAACCTGTAAGTTGGAGAGGCCCAGGAAATAATAATAATAATGGTATTAAGTGCTTATTACTATATTCCAGGCACTATAGTAAGCACTGGGGTGGATACAAATTGGGATGGATAAAGACTTTGTCCCACATTGGGCACACAGACTTCATTTTTTAAATGAAGTAACTGAGGCACAGAGAAGTGAAGTAACTTGCCCAATGTCACACAGCAGGCAAGTGCCAATCCAGGATTAGAATCCATGACCTTCTGACTCCCAGGCCCATGCTCTATCCACTATGTCAAGGAAAGAAGAGGGAAATCCATGCCGGTATAGTAGATCTACTTTATCATTTCTTTGCTGATGAATCGGGGGGAGCTTTCCAGATAAGCTAGAGAAATAAGCAATCCCAGTGACGGGCATAACTTGTTTTGGGCATTCTAACTTTTTCATTGCATACTCTTGATTTCAATTAGAACTAAGCAATCAACTAATAAAAATCCTCCATTAAAAAGTGTGTAAGATCATTTATCATTTTTAGACATAGGCAAAGCTCAGGGGGCCTCTGCCTCTCACTAAATGTGCCCTCAATACAGCAACTCACTTCTTCTCCTCCTGTGGCCCAACCACAATTCTGGTCTGGTGTCTGTGTTTACTGAATCTGTTCAGCCAAATCTCAGGAGGGTAGCCAAAGATCCAGGTAATGGGAGAGTGTCAGGGATTTTTTGCATTCAGAGGCTCATCTGACTCTCATGTTTCTTCCTATTCAACAGAACCTGCAGAGAGAGTCAACCTGACTTGGTTGCCAAAAATCCCACAGTGCAGCTGTACTAGGTACAGCACCCCGCCCCCCCCCACACACACACAGAATCTGATCAAGAGAAATACACTAGTCAGGCTTTCTTTCTAGCTCTGCTGATGATTTCCTTATACATCTCAGAAAAAAAAAACCCTAGTATAGTCTCCAACTACCCTAGACATCAAAACGCTCCCACAATCTCCAAAAGGGTAGAGTTGACGAGATTTCCTTTGCAGTTACGGCCATGCAGAAATTAGGGCATTTTCCACAGCAGCTTTTGAAATATACTCCTGTCAATTTCTACACAGACAAACCAGACTCGGTCAACTTAGGAACTTCAGGGCGGCTCTGAATCAATGGTTTGAACTGTACAAATTGGGTCTGTTAATAATATGCGCTGAGGTTTTACTCCAACGGCTTCACTGGTTCAGGGCGGTTGGGCTTCAAAATCAGAACGGTGAATATACTTCCAACCGGTAACATTTGCACAATCGACCACAGACACTTGGTAACTGAAGAAGAAGGAGAGCATGCCTCCTGCAAGATGCTTCCTCCATGGCAGAACTCCAAAGAACAAATAGAGATGTTCCACGGCAACTCTAACGCCAACTCCCTCACTGTCTCTTGATCAACGAATCAATCAATGGTATTTATTGAGTATTTCTATGTGGACAACACTATACTAAACACTTGGGAGAGTACAATACAACAGAATTAGCGGATTACATGTTCCCTGCCCAAAACGAGATTACAATCGAGAGTCTTGAACTCATATACCTCACTGCCTATCCTTTGACCACATCCTGCCTCTGGCCTGGAAACTCCTTTTTCCTTCATATCCAACAGACCATCACTCTCCCCACCTTGAAACCTTATTAAAATCTCATCTCCTCCAAGAGATCTTCCCCGACTAAGCCCTCCCTCATTACCCCTGCTCCTTCACCCTTCAGTATCACTTTTGCACATGAATTTGCCCCCTTTATTCGGCCCACTCTCCACCCCACAGAACCTATCTACATACCCATAATTACTTGATATTCATATCCATCTGCCCCTCTAGACTGTAAGCTCCTCAAAGGCAGGAAACACGACTATCAAATCTGCTATACTGCACTCTCCTAAGCACTTAGTACTGTGTTCGGCCCACAGTAAGTGCTCAGTAAATATAATTAATTGATTAGGCATACCGCCAAGTCTAACTCAGTCATACCAATAAGGCCAAGATTTGAAAATCCCTCTACATATTTCGCTGTCCCGAATGAAGTGGTCAATGCTGCAGGATGAGTCAGTTAAGTCAAAAACTCACTGGATGGTCGGCTAATCTTCTTCTTGCCCTTGCCCAGTAGAGGATGGGACCTCATGGGGAAAGCAGAGCAACCCTAACCTTCTTTGGGTCTGTTAGCCCGAAATGTAGAGAGGTCCAAACGCTGATGATCAATTAGTGGTATTCCTTTAAAGGTACTTGGTCAGTGCTTACTATGTGCCACGCACTGTACTGACAGCTGGAGTAGAGAGAAGCTTATCAGGTTGGACACATTCCCTGCCCAACATGGGGCTCACAGTCTTAATCCCCATTTGACAGGTGAGGTAACTGAGGCACAGAGAAGTTAAATGGCTCACCCAAGGTCACACAGCAGACAAGTGGTGGAGCCGGGATTAGAACCCAGAAGGATTCCCAGGCATTTATTGAAGGCTCAGTGTGTGCAGAACACTGTACTGCACACTTGGGAAAGTAAAACACAGTCAGTAGACACACTCCAAGCCCACAGTCTACTTCCAAGCCTACAGTCCAAGCTTACAGCCTTACTAGTGTGGGAAAGTACCAGTTGGGCTTTTAAACTGCTGTCCCATTTAACTGCCCCCAAAATATAGATGCCTATTAGGCTTGAAATCTGGATAGGAGACATAGAATGGTGGAGGGGAGAAGTAGCAAGCTATTTATCTGCTCCTCTTACTATAAAAACTGTGTTTACCTATAAACCAAGCTACGTGTCCTATAATATGCAAGTGATCTTATGTCTCCTTCCCATTATTAATAAAACTGCATGTGGCTTAAACAAAGTGAAACTACATATGGAGGATTCTCTTTTCCAATGTTCAGGTACTTGTGGGGAGAGGCAGGCATTATGATCAAGCATCAAGTATTTGTTATTTTTTTCCTTACAACTGAAACATATGACTGCTTACACAAAATGGCTTGTGACCACTTTCTAATCCACCCTATGATATCTGGCTGAGAAGTCCAACGTTTCAGTTCCTGGATTAGTGTTTATGAGAATCTTGGCTTTACAGTCTTTTTAGATAAATATTTCTGAATTTTCACTTTCCCAGAGGAAGAGCAAATTCTGACAACCTTGGCTGTAGGACTCACAAACTGAAACAAAGTTACACTATTTATAACCATATCAGCGACATTACCCCAAAACCAAAAAAAGGGCAAGGAGAAGAATAACTAGAGCCGGAAGAGAATCTCAAATGAAACTGTCACTCAGGTGACACTGCATTTCTCAAGCAAACTCAATTTTAATCTTTATGGGCCACTGTCATGCACCATGACCCAATATCACAATATGAGACGACTGAAATCCATTTTGCATATGCAACGACTAGGTATGCCCCTGCAACGACGCCTTTCAGTGGAAAGGTTCGTTTCACTCGAGAATCATATGGGCTTGGAAGAAATGAAAGATGCCTTAAAGTCGTCGGGGTTAGCTTTCGCTGGGAACACGTTTTTACAGACTGAGCGGTGCCACGTCTGGGCAAGACGATAGATGATCAGCTGCTGGCCACAGTCACAGGGGGCTTATCTTTAGAACAGTGCCAGGTTGGGAGGCTCTCTCTCACTTCGCAGGATGGTTAGTGGGACATGCCTTGGTGACACGGCTAAAATTCCTGTAATGCACTCTATATTTGGCCACTCACTAGTCAGACCCACTGGCTGCACTAAGTTCAGAATATGGTATCTGGTGGTGGTAGGTGGGCAGAGGGTGGGGGCGAGAGAGGAAGAAATCAGTTCATACTTTCCACTGCCTGCCTGTTGTTATGCAAGGGTTTTGCCTTCAGTTTCTAGAAAGTGGGGATACATGTTGGCTATAGGTGATCAAGATGATATAAGGAACTATTATTTTAAGAATCAGAGTAGAACACCTGACTTCAAGAGGAGGAGGAGAGAAAATCGAGGGGGTCTTGGGACAAGGTTACAGATTTTATATCCCACATTAATATGGAAGACTGAAGCACGTAAATACAAAATGGTTCATTCATTCATTCATTCAATCGTATTTACACGGGACTAGCCAACGAACTAAAAACTCACATGTGAGGCTTATGAATCAGATGCTTTATTTGTGGCTGAGGTAAACCATTCAAACTGAGTGTGAGAATTATAAACTGGGATCTTTATTTTTGACCTGAGGCAAATCATTCAACTTTTCTGGGCCTCCCTTTCCTCATTTATGAAATTAATGATTCCATCACTATGAAAGATAGCATTATGCAAAATGTGACATGAAGAAGCAAAACCTATCAGAGGGGTTTTTTTATGTTTTAAAGGGGTGAGTAGGAAGGGCAAATATCAAAATAGGAGAAAATATTCCATTCCTTCTTTATTTAAGCTAAGTCAAATCAAATAATAATGACAGGAGAGCTTATTCATCAGGGCAAGGGATCTGAGGCACACTCAAGGTGTCAACTGAATCTGATCCAAACACAAGAAAAAAAAATGATAGTTTTCAACTAGATAGAAGTGCATTAGTTGCTATGCATACGTAAAAGTCTCAGTGGAATAATTTGAAAAATGTACTAACGTAATGTAGAATCCATGGCCCACAAAGGTACTAGGCACTTGAGGCTTTTTTGAAAAACAGACCACATCTGTTCTTGAGGAACTTCCTTCTAATGAAAGTACATCAAAACAAACTTTCTCATCTTATCCACATGGATTTAGATGAAGATGCAAATTTAACAAAAACAGATCAAAGGCAGTGATTCTTTTCCTTTGAGTACCTCTTGAAAAGATAGAAAATCTACTGAGAGGTAAAACTACTTCAGACAAACTTCACCTCTTCCTCTTCTCTGAAAGTTTTTTTCCACAGGAAGATTTATCTATCTAGTTACTACCAAGACTGTTCCATATTCAGGGACCTTTGAAATCTTAAAACTTGTTTCCCTATCAATATTTGTCTTCGTGAAATAAAACATTTTAATGTCAGAAAAGGGATATGAATTGCTCATTATTCTATGTTATGTGGAAGCCTACCATCTTGGGAATTAATGGAATTTGTCTCCTTATAGGGTGAGTCACAGTACCATGAAGGGCCGAGTTTGTGGTTTAGGATCTGAGGCCTTACATTCCCCAAATATTCGATTAGGTCTCTTTAAGGTCAAAACACACACAAAGACACAAACAAAGTCAGTCAGTTTCTCTCTCTAAGTCAAATGTCACCTACCCAGTTAGTGGAAGAGCAGATAAATCTCCAGTCAGCCATTTAACCCACACTGAGTCATACTGGCCTTTCAATCTCTCCAAACCCCATATGCCCTTCAGTATGCTGATCTTGACACAAGGAAAGTGAGTATCATATCCCTAATGACCAAACTATCTTGGCAAGCCAGCCACCGAGCCTTAAGCAGCATCGTTCACCCCATCTTGTTTTGTCGCGCACTGCCCAAGTTAACTTTTCAAAAGCATAACATACTTTAAAAGAAAATAAATGTAGGAAGACAGCTTCCTATTTTCCTCTTTTTCCCAAGAACGTATCATTTTTTGATGGGTTCCCTTTCCAAGAGCCTGATCAATTTTTGAAGACTCCACCACAGCATTTCTGGGATTGGGATCTGAAAGTTTCAAGACAGTTCCCTGAAACAGTCTCTTCTGAAGGAGCTAAGGCCAAAACAGAACAAGGATGGATGGATGCCTCTGGGGACCAAACATGAGAAAGGACAGGCCCCGCAACTCATTCACACTCTGGAATCTTAGAATTCACAACTGCCTTGAAAAAATAAAGTAAAACAAAGACGGATGAACGCAAGTTTCCTTAGTTATAAGGTGACAAAGTTACATTCTTTTGGCAGGGAAAAGAGCCCTAAGGATTGTGGCTGTTTGGACCCTTCCCCTGAAGATCTCCTCCCTCACATTCCTCTCCCATTCCCCCTTCTTCCTCCCCCCACCCACTCTACCACTCCCTCAAGGAACTTTGCATTTGGTTTCTGAGTAAAAAGTTGATTTTTTTTGTTTTACTCAGACTTAATTTGTATATTTTTCTTCTAACCATAACATGCAGAAAAAATACACCCCAAGATATTGATGCTTAAATCTACTGCACTGAAAATCATTCACCTGTATGACTTTGAAAGTATCGAATCAATCAATTGTATTTATTGAGCGCTGAGAGTGTGCAAAGCACTGTACTAAGCATTTCGGAGAGTACGATATAACAGAGTTGGTAGCTCCGTGCCCACAAGGAGTTTACAGTCTTTAGGGGAAGACGGACACTAAAATGAATTAGGGATGTAAGTGCTGTGGGGCTAGTAAAGGGTGAAAATAGAAGTGCAAGGGTAACACAGAAGGGAGTGGGAGAAGAGGAAATAAGGGTTAAATCGGGGAAGGCCTCATGGAGGAGGTGTGCTTTTCATAAGGTTTGGAAGGTGGGGAGCGTGATCCTCCGTCAGATAGGAAGCGGGGAGGAAGTTCAGAACAAAAGCAGATCGGGGGCAAGGGAGGGGTCAGCGCCAAGATAGATGAATGCTTATTATTCTGTGTGGGTTGCGTTAAAGTAGGAAATCAGAGGGGCAAGGTGATTGAGTGCTTCAAAGCCAATTATCAGGAGTTTCATTTTAATGCAGAGGTAGCTGGGCAATCATTGGAGGTTCCTGATGTGTGGGGAGATGTAGACGGAACTTTACTTTAGAAAAATGATCTAGGCAGCAGAATGAAACAGAGTGAAGTGGGAAGACATGGGAGACAGGGAGGTCAGCAAGGACGCTGATGCAGTAATCAAGGCAAGAAAAGGTTAATTATTTTGATCAACGTGGTGGCACCTTGGATGAACCAGAAAAGGGTAGATTTTATTGGTGGTTTGAAGACAGAACATACAGGATTTGGTGACCGACTGAATATATGGATTGAATGAGAGAAATGAGTAGAGGATAATGCCAAAGGTATGGGCTTTTGAGACAGAAGGATGGTGACGCTGACTACAGTGATGAGAAATATCTGGTTTCTCATTCATTCAATCATATTGATTGAGCGCTTACTGTGTATAGAGCATTGTACTAAGTGCTTGGAAAGTATAATTCAGGAACAGACAGCGAGAATCCCTATCCAACAATGGGCTCAGTCTGGAAGGGGGAGACAACAAAACAAAACAAGTAGACAGGCATCAGTACCATCAAAATAAACAGAATTATATATACACATCATTAATAAAATAAACAGAATAATATGTACAAATATAGATAAGTGCTGTGGGGCGGGGAGGAGGGTACAGCAGAGGGAGAGAGCAGGGTGATGGGGATGGGGGGAGGAGCAGGAAAAGGGAGAAGGCCTTTCCTGGAGGAGGTGAGCTCTCAGTAGAGCTTTGAAGGGGGGAAGAGAGCTAGTTTGGCAGCTGTGAGGAGGGAGGGAGGGCATTCCAGGCCAGAGGCAGAACGAGGGCCAGAGGTCGACGGCGGGACCGGTGAGAACGAGGCACAGTGAGGAGGTTAGCGGCAGAGGAGCAGGGTGTGAGGGCTGGGCTGTAGAAGGAGAGACGAGAGGTGAGGAAGGAGGGGGCAAGGTGATGGAGAGCTTTGAAGCCAACAGTGAGGAGTTTTTGCTTCATGTGAAGGTTGATAGGCAACCACTGGAGATTTTTGAGGAGGGGGATGACATGCCCAGAGCATTTCTGTAGAAAGATAATTCAGGCAGCAGAGTGAAGTATAGACTGAAGCGGGGAGAGGCAGGAGGATGACAGATCAGAAAGGAAGCTGATGCAGTAATCCAGTCAGGATATGATGAGAGATCGTGCCAACAACGTAGTGGTTTGAGTGGAGAGGAAAGGACGGATCTTGGCAATGTTATGAAGGTGAGACCGGCCAGTTTTGGTAACAGATTGGATGTGTAGGGTGAATGAGAGAGCAGAGTCAAGGATGGCACCAAGGTTGCAGGGTTGTGAGACGGGAAGGATGGTAGTGCCGTCCACGGTGACTAGAAAGTCAGGGAGAGGACAGGGTTTGGGAGGGAAGATAAGGAGCTCAGTCTTGGACATGTTGAGTTTGAGGTGGCGGGCAGACATCCAGGTGGAGATGTCCTGGAGGCAGGAGGAGATATGAGCCTGGAGGGAGGGAGAGAGAACAGGGGAGAAGATGTAGATTTGGGTGTCATCTGCATAGAGATGATAGTTAAAGCCATGGGAAGAATGAGTTCACCAAGGGAGTGAATATAGATGGAAAATGGAAGGAGACCAAGAACTGACCCTTGAAGAACCCCTACAGTTAGCAGTGGGAAGGGGAGGAGGAGTCCGCAAAAGAGACTGAGAATGAACACCCAGAGAGATAAGAGGAGAACCAGGAGAGGATGGGGTCCGTAAAGCCAAGGTTAGATAACATGTTGAGGAGAAGAGGATGGTTGACAGTCGAGGAAGAGGTCAAGGATGATTAGGACAGAATAGGAGCCATTGGATTTGGCAAGAAGGAGGTCACTGGTGAACTTTGAGAGGGCAGTTTCGGTGGAGTGGAGGGGACAGATGCCAGTTTGGAGGGGGTCCAGGAGAGAGTTTGAGTTGAGGAATTTGAGGCAGTGAGTGTAGACGACTCACTCTAGGAATGTGAAAAGGAAGGGTAGGTGGGAGATAGAGCGATAAGTGGAGGTCAAGAGAGGGGTTTTTTTAGGGTGGGAGAGACAAGGGCATGTTTGAAGGCAGAGGGGAAGAAGCTGCTGGAAAGTGAGCGGTTGAAGATGGGAAGAAGCCATTGGAGAGTGAGCAGTTGAAGATGGGAAGAAGTCGTTGGAGAGTGAACAGTTGAAGATGGGAAGAAGTCGTTGGAGAGTGAGCAGTTGAAGATGGAATTTAAGGAGGGGAGGAGGGAAGGGGTGAGAGTCTTTTATAAGGTGAGAGGAAATGGGGTCCAAAGCACAGGTGGAGGGGGTGGCACTTGAGAAGAGGGAGGAGATCTCCTCTGAATTACTGCTGGGAAGGATGGGAAAGTAGAGGAGGGGGTTGAGAACGGGAGGGAGGGGGAGAGGGATGGAGAAGGGAGAGTGGTGACTTTGGGGAGCTCAGACCTCATGGTGTTAGTTTTCCTAATGAAGTAGGTGGCCAGATCTTTGGGGGTGAGGGATGGGGGAGGGTGGAAAGGGGGTCTGAGGAGGGAGTTAAATGACCAGAACAGCTGACGGGGGTGATGGGGTTGGGTGTCAATAAGGGAAGAAAAGCTGCAGTCGAGCATAATAGCGAAGGACGCGGACAGAGGGAGCGATCCAGGGCTGTGGATCGGGGTGCAACAGCGCCTGGCTCCATCACCTCTTCTTATGGTATTTGTCAAGCACTTACTATGTGTCAAATACCATTCTAAGCATTGGGGTAGGTACAGGTTAATTAGATTGGACATGGTCCCTGTCCTGCATGGGGCTCACAGCTTAAGTAGAAGGGAGAACAAGTATTCAATCCCCATTTTAGGAAACTGAGGCACAGAAAAGTCAAGTGAATTACCCAAGGTCATACAGCAAACAATCGATAGACCTGGAACTAGAACCCAGGTCCTGTGACTCCCAGGTCCAGGTTCTTTCCACTAGGTGACGTTGACTTGCCCACAGTCACACAGCTGACAAGTGGCAGAGGGGGGATTCGAACTCATACCCTCTGACTCCCAAGCCGGGCCTCTTTCCACTGAGCCACGCTGCTTCTCAAGGTGCAGGGTATGATTTTGTTCTGCCCTGCTGCGCTGGCCGTCTCCCCCATTTAGACCACGAGCCCCTCATTGGGCAGGGATGGTCTCGATCTGTTCCCCCATTGTCCCTGCCGAGCGCTTAGGGCAGTGCCCAGCACGTAGCAAGCGCTCAATAGATACGATGGAATGAACGAATTTATCTGGATGAGGTGGGCTTGTTTTGTCTTGTTCTCTTTTGCTGTGCTGTCGTCTCCCCCGTTTAGACCGCGAGCCCGTCGTTGGGCAGGGATGATCTCGATCTGTTGCAGTGCTCTGCATGTAGTAAGCGCTCAGTAAATACTATGGAATGAATGAAGTAAAGCGGGACCGGACGAAGAGAGCTCACCTCCGGGAGGCCTGCTGGACTGAGCCCTCCCTTTCCCTCTGCTCTTCCCCCTTCCCTTCCCCTCGGTGCTCATTTCTATATCTTATTTATTACCCCATTTATTTTGCTTTGCTAATGAGGCGCGTCTCTCCTTCATTCTATTTCTCTTGATGATGTGGTCTTGCTCTGTTCTGCTCTTCTGTCCGTCTCCCCCATTTAGATTGCGAGCCCGTCGTTGGGCAGGGATGGTCTCTATCAGTTGCCCAGTTGTCCAACCCAAGCGCTTAGTTCAGTGCTCTGCACATAGTAAGCACGCAATAAATACTATGGAAAGACTGAATGAATGAATTTATCTTGATGATGTCTTGTTTTTGTCTGTTCTCTTTTGCTCTGCTGTCCGTCTCCCCCGATTAGTCTGCGAGCCCATCATTGGGCAGGGATGGTCTCTATCTGTTGCTCAGTTGTCCATGCCAAGCTCTTAGGACAGTGCTCTGTACATAGCAAGCGCTCAATAAATACGATTGAATGAGTAAAGCGGGACCGGACGAGGAGAGCTCACTTCCTCCAGGAGGCCTTCCCGGACTCAGCCCCCCTTTCCCTCTCCCACTCCCCACACCCTCTGCTCTTCCCCCTTTCCCTCCCCTCCGCACTGTGTTCATTTCTATATATTATTGAGATGTTCTTCCCCTTGACGCTGTTTAGTGCCATTGTTCTCGTCTGTCCGTCTCCCCCGATTAGACTGTAAGCCCGTCAAACGGCAGGGACTGTCTCTATCTGTTGCCGACTTGTTCATCCCAAGCGCTTAGTACAGTGCTCTGCACATAGTAAGCGCTCAATAAATACTATTGAATGAATGCTTCTCATTTGTGTGTGACCTTGGGCAAATCAATTAACTGCTATGCATCTGAGAAGCAGTGTGGCTTAGTGAAAAGAGCACGGGCTTGGGAGTCAGAGGTTGTGGGTTCTAATCTCGGCTCCATTACTTGTCAGTTGTGTGACTTTGGGCAAGCTTCTCTGTGCCTCAGTTACTACATCTGTGAAATGGGGACTGTGAGCCCCACGTGGGACAACCTGCTTACCTTGTATCTACCCCAGAGCTTAGAACAGTGCTTGGCACATAGTAAGCAGTTATCAAATGCCATAATTATTATTATTATTGTTGCAAAATGGGGATTAAGACTGTGAACCCTACATGGGACAGGTATTGGGTCCAACCCCATTATCTTGTGTCTACCCCAGCTCTTACAACAGTGCTTGGTACATAGTATGTGCTAACAAATACGTTAAAAAAATGTCATGGGGAGGACAGGGTTTGCTTCTATTCTGTCAGAGTATCAAATCATAAATGAATAGTTCTGATGGAGATGCAAAAAAGGAATCTGCTTACAGTTAATCACAGCTTTAAAATGTTCCTTCTAAAAATGAAGCCGCTATCAATAGCCCCCCTTCCCCTTTCACTGCCAAACCATCCCTGTAACCCGCCAACCCCGGGTCCTTGATGTCCCTGACCCACCGCCCCCCTGCCCCTGGTGGCCCCTACCCATGGAGGACCCAACGACAGGGGGGCAGAGTAGGGAGGAGAGGGGGCGGTGGAGGAGGGGGAGTGGATGGGAGAGAGCCCCAAAAGCCTCTCCCAAGCTCCTTCTACTATCCCTCGTCTCCCCATCTCTGCTACTCTGCCTTGCCCAAGCCCCAGCCCCCGTGAGCAGGACTTCCAGGAGCAGAAGAGATTGGGGTGGAGGCGGCAGCAACTGCCTGGAGCTGCAGGAAGAAACAAGTTCCAGAAATAGAGTCAGAACATAGGGAGCTGAGGGCAGACCGGGAAATAAGCCCTCAGGGCTGCGAGGGGTGCCGTAGGACCCTCTGGTTCGGGCAGGATCTGGCATTGATAAATTTACTAAAGTTGAGTGAGCCCTCTGTCACTTCAAGAAGTGACAAATGTGGAGCTGGTTACTTTAGAGAATCAGCATGGCTCAGTGGAAAGAGCACGGGCTTCGGAGTCAGAGGTCATGGGTTCTAATCCCAGCCCCACCACTTGTCAGCTGTGTGACTTGGGGCAAGTCACTTCACTTCTCTGTGCCTCGGTTACTTCATCTGTAAAATGGGGACCAAGACTGTGAGCCCCACTGGGACAACCTGATCACCTTGTATCCCCCCCACCCAATGCTTAGAACAGTGCTTTGCACATAGTAAGCACTTAAATACCATCATTATTATTACTATTATTACTTGTACAGACTCTGAATCTCCAACAGTTGATCAAAGTGCCCTGGCCACCAATCCCAGGACTGATATTAATCTGACATCTTTTCCTTCTACTCCTCCCGCCCCAATCTCAACAGCAGGACTGGACTCCAAGTCAGTAATAATAATAATAGTAATGTTGGTATTTGTTAAGCACTTACTATGTGCCGAGCACTGTTCTAAGCGCTGGGGTAGATACAGGGTAATCAGGTTGTCCCACGTGAGGCTCATGGGTAATCTCCATTTTACAGATGAAGTAACTGAGGCCCAGAGAAGTGAAGTGACTTGCCCACAGTCACCCAGCAGACAAGGGGCAGAGCCGGGATTAGAACCCATGACCTCTGACTCCCAAGCCCGGGCTCTTTCCACTGAGTCACGCTGCTTCTCTAAGTCAGTAGCTGGGGACCTCCTTTAAAGAAATGAAACCTCAAATTATCGCCTGCATAGTTAGATGTTCCAACACCAAATTCTTCCAACACCAAATTCTGTTTCTTCTTGACATTCAATGATTGTAACATTAGTCATATTCCTCTTATCCTGTCTCCTTCAAATCAGTGTAGGTAGTTAATTCTCCCTCCTCTCCAAACACCTCTAACCGGATCCTCTTGCCCGCACCACTTTCCCGGAGCTGTCCCCCCATTTTGACTGCTTTCTTGGACTCAGTCCTCAGCAGCTAAAGTAGGAAAGAAATTAATTCTGCTTACTTTGCTAAAGCAGTTCTGGAGCTAAGTCAACAGCAACTCACCCTCAAAAGATTAAGTGAACAGAGTGGCCCTCTAAACTTATAAACATAGCACCTGTTCTTTCTGGCATTCAAAAACTCAGTATGGACAAATGATCTAATTACCTAAATGCTGATTCTCTCCGCATTTTACTGCAAGTTGCTACAAGAGTAGTTGTATTCTTTGAACCCTGTTAAACCGGTTCCTTCCAGAATATTAACATTTGTATTCACCAGAAGACAATCAGGAAAACTTTTCAGCCATTTAATCACTTACATTCATTCCTCCGGCTTGCTATTGTGGGGTGGACTAAGTACATCACTGGTTAGAAATGAATTCACATATGCTCGGCAAATACCGATCTTATTAGTCTTTGGAAATGTATCACGCGATTTCCAAATTGGCTAAATGCAAAAGTCAAATCCCCAGCTACTTTAACATTTAATAAAACTTGGTTTTGAAAGAGGCCACTCACCAAGGAAGATCTCTGCATCCTTCTGGGACCCATAACTAAGTTCCCCCATTTTATTCTTGTGCACCCTGGCTTTCCACCAGTTGTTGTTTCCACATCTGGTGAGGCCTCTGGGGGATTTGCATCAAGGGCAACTCATGAATATTCTGTTCTTCCCTTCCCTCACAACGCTGGTTGAAGGCAGCAGTGGCACAACTGGTGACTGTACTGTTGTGGAAAAGGGGAGATGATGGGGCCTAAATCTCCATTCAAGGCTAACTTAAGGGCCACTGGGCCGGGTGGCAAAAAAAAACAACCAAAAACCCAAGAAAACTGCCACTTGGTCATGGTACAGCCTTCCTTCCTTCTTACAAGCCTTCCTCCAAGAGATCAAGTGTTTCAGGATTTACTGGCACCTGCAATCCTGAAAGCACAGTTGGGCCATGTTCTACAAATGCCAAAATGAAATGGAAAGAAAAGCCTGTTCATCCAGAGAAGGCTAATGGAAAATACTTATTCTGATAAATAAATTAAATGGTTCTTATTTTCACTTGGTTTCCTGGGAGAGAATGGCAAATGGGTGAACCATGGAAGATGTAAACCCTTGGGCTTTTGCAGGGGAAGGAGAAAAAGGCTGCCCAACTGTACGTCTTGATGAAGCCCTAGTGTTAGCCATTTTGTCACCGTGCTTTCCAGGCTTAAAGGCCATTTGGGGCTGAGGAAGGCAGGGTGAACACTGTGGGGCTCATGCTGCTCTAACATTTCTCCATGTCTCTTCACAGCCCAAAACTGCATGCTGATTTTTGTTGGGAAGGAAAGGATTTCCCTTGCCCACTACCCAGCTTGGAATCAGGCTCAGCCTGACTCAGAGAACTTCCAGGCACAATCAGGCAAAACCTAGACCACCTCAGAAAATCCAGGGGGGACCTGGGAAAAGCATTTTCTCCTACCACATTCGCCAGGTGAGTCTGCTGAGCCCGGAGAGAACTGGCCTTCCTCTTCCACAATCTCAGAAAAAGAAAAAGCTAGAGAGTAAAAAAAAAGAACCACAGTGCCCATGTCCAGCAATACAAGGCACACCTAAAAATCAGCTACTGAATGGTAGCACATTAATCATGTAAACACTGACAATCCTATTTAATACAAAATTAATTTTCTACAGACTCCAGGGAGGCTGCAGAGATTATCCACTTTGGCACTCCAGTAAACTAATCCTGATTCAACAAGGAAAGAAAAATCCAATCACAGCCCAGAAACCAACTCACTAAATTAAAGTCACCCCCTCCTTCCTTTAAAGCTTCCAGCTACGTTTCCATATACAGTAGTATTTTCAAAAACGCATCCCATCTTGTCAGTCAGATTCATGAAGTGCAGCAGATGTACTACAGACAGACTATTAATGAGGAAAACGATTTGAGGTCATCAGATGTAACCACTGACTGACATTAAAGAGACTCACCCTGCATTCTAGGCTAGATTCTTCTGTACTACGGCCAAAGTTTGACGCAGAAGTCAGGCATAACGAGCGCCTTACATTTTTATTTTTCAGTTAACTCTGATATTCAGACATTTTAACAATAAAGACCCACCCTGAAACATATAAATGTAAGGAAACATTCTAGAGACTGTTTGCTGACCTACCCCAGTATATGTAAGCTCCACCTCCAATATTATGTCCAATCCACTACAGATAAATCAATTACTTCACCACCTCGCCTCACCCCATCCCGTTGTTCCCTGTTCCTGGTTGCTTTTCTGCCCCTCCACCCCACCAACAATTCTCCCTTTGCACTGACCAACACTGTTTGAACATTTTTATGGTTCTTTTTTCTCCTTTAATCCTATGTCACCCCTGACATCCTCTCAATAACCCACCCCCAAAGTCACAGGAACAGAGATAGTGACATATTGGGGTGGGATGGCATCCCATCTCTATTACAGTAGGAGTGATAATGATAATAATGACAATAATAATAAAAATGGTATTTCTTAAGCGCTTACTATGAGCCAAGTATTGTGCTAAGCACTAGGATATACACAACAGTCGGATACACCAGTCCCTGTCAACGAGAGGCTAACAGTTAACACTGGAGGGAAAACAGATATTTAATTCCCATTTTATAGATGAAGAAACTGAGACAGAAAAAAGGTAAGTGATTTCCCAAGGTCACACAGCACATACTAAGCGCTCAAAAAATACCACTGATTGAAGCGGCAGAGCCAGGATTAGAACGCATGCCTACACTGTAGACTGCAAGCACCCCTCTAGATGGCAAGCTCCCCTCTGGACTGTAAGGTCACTGTGGGCATGGTACAAGTCTACCAACTCTGTTGTACTGTACTCCTCCAAGCACTCAGTACAGCGCTCTGCACACGGTAAGTGCTCAATAAATACTCATGATTGACTGATTGATGTCTTCTGACTCCCACACCCAGGCTCCTTCCACTAGGTCTCAGGGAAGATGGAAAAGCAGAGCTGCTGGCCCAAAAACGGGAAGCAATGAGGCAAGGTGTCAGCAGCCGTCAGGACCGACACAAAGGATGGAACTGAAGACGAAAGGACCAAACCACTGTACTACACAGTATAGTTCAGGTCGAAGGTAATATGGGAGGAAGAGGGGGTGTGTGGGGGTGGGGAAATGTTGCCAGAAACAGTGTTGGGAGCAGGGAGGGAGCATGGAGAGGAGGAGAGAAGCGAGGCATGGAACTACTCACCTAATTTACACCCTAGAAAAGGCTCCCACCCTCAGCAAGATCTGATTCATTGTGATACCTTAAAGATGAGGGAGAGATGGAGAGATACTGCAGAGGCTGTAGCTAGAAATAGAATCCCGGAATCCAGGCCTCCACACTTGTGGGCAGTAATCTGTGAGGCCCCGAGCAGCCTTCCGGGTAACAAGTTGAAAGGTGCACAGTTCTAGTCTGCTACACGACACTTTATGCAGGCAAATTTTTCATCAGAGTTGAATAACTACTAACGGTGAGCAGAACAAACTTCAACTTTGCAGCCTCCTGCAGTCACACGAGTAATAGTACTTATTAAGTGCCTACCGTAGGCAAATATATTGCAGCACCTCACTGATTTAATGTTGTGATGTCACACCGAATTCTTTTAACAAAGATTAAACAAAACTGATATTTAACAATCCAGTAAAGGAATTGCATATTATGGGACAGATTTCCACCCCTCACCCCCACTCCATAGCTTTTACGTATTTATCGTTTCTATTCTTTTGCTTCCTCCCACTTGTAATTTAATTTAGTGCCTGTCTTCCTTGCTAGATTGCATGATTTTTGAAGGCAAGGATCCGGTCTACAAATTCTACTGTAATCTCCTAAATGCTTAGTACAGTGGGCACTCAGTAAATACTACTGATGATAGATTCTCATTGATAACACTGAAGTTTATGGGAAAACATACCCCATGGTATGACCACTCACAATATAGCTATATTTTCAAGGATCATAACCGCACTGTACCACGTGCTATACTTATGCAGACATTACCGAGTACAATCGCTTACTGCAATTAAAAACCTCCTAATTACCTTTACTTGTAGGTTTGAACTTTGTAATATTTCCTATATTCACCCGAGAGCCGTCCTCTTGTGCATAATCCAATAACGTGTTTAAATATGGCAATCTACAAGTATTTCGGCCTTTTTGCAGCAGACGCCAGCACAATCATTACTAATCAGGTCATGAAGATTGTATGTAAGTTCTGCTAAATGTGTCACAGATTAGAGCAGTCTGTGCAAGAATGCTAACACACCTTAGAAAACTCCTACATTCTCATATCAAATATTAGATCTTTTTCCCACTGTCACTTTTAGAATTTGTTCCATACCTGCTTGGCTTAAAGGAAAAGATGACCAAACTATGGAACAGCTACAAAATCAAATTCTATTGTAACAAAGGTGTCCAAATCAAACCTACCTCTTTCCAAATGTATTAAGGACTAAAACTGATACTCCTGGCTTATTCCTTACTCCTTATTCTTACTCCTAGTTTCAAGGCTTTCATTTGCTCTGCCCATCTTACTTACTGATTCTCTTAATTATCTTAACATTCTATATGTCCCTCTCCTGTGTTTCTCCCACTTCAGCACCTTTGTTGATGCCATTCTCCCTCCTTCCAAGGCACCAGATTTAAGCTCTCCGCATCTTCAAAGGCTTCTTAAAATTCTACCTCCTCCAGAAAACCTTCCCTGATTAATTCTCACCATCCCCCAAGTTGCATCCACCCAACACTTGGTTACCCATAGCATTCTTAATTTACATGCATCCAACTTCAGCACGTAAGCCATTATGTATGTTCACTTATCCGTTCATCTAGTCCATCACGATATCTTGTTACCTCACGATATATATTGCTTTATCCTCCTGCTTCACTTGTGATAAATAGTATGTGCCTGTCTCCCCATTCGACTGCAAACTCCTTCAGGGAAGAGACGTTTCCTTCAGGGAAATGTACAGAATCTATTCTTTCTACTGATAATACTACCAGTCTTTTAAAGAGAAAACAAGAAGTACTAGGGATTGTAATTTTAACATCACAGAGCTGGACACTACCTCAAAAACTCTCCTCACTTTAAAGTAAGTATATTCCAAATACAATGCTGGGATAGTGAAAGCTAACACATGAATCAAGAGAATGCTTGATTCTCTCCCAAACATTTAGTACAAGGGTCAGTGCACAAGAAATTACACCAACTGGCTGCTGCTACAGAAGTCAGATTAACAAAAATGCAGAAACTGCTATAAGGCTCGTGATGAGGAGTCTTTCATTCCTAAATAGCTGACTGACTACAGAATTCAGAAAATATTCACTTTCTGAATTACACTCCACATGGACAAGTGAACCCTGTCAGAATTGAAAAGAAAGATCTTCAGGTATTTCCATTCTTTAGACTTCTGGAGGAACTAGTACCTGTTATCTTGGAAAAGTTCTGCATATTCCCCTCCAGTTGGCTGAGGTCCTTTGAAATTCATTTAGTTGCATAATCATAGCTTACAAAATTGCCATTATCAGAAGACATAAAAAAAGAACTGGACAGGCCAGAAAACTTACAGAGAAAAGCAGTGAAAAAATTTAAAACTGTTAACCTTTGGGGGAATTATTATACATGGGGAAAGTTCTCTTACTTCTTAAGGTTTGGGATAAATGATTAGTCCTATCTGGGAGAGAACTCAACTTTAATGAATCTCTTGCAATGTTTGCCTAGCATGCACTTCACTAAATAGAAACTGACAGCAAATGCCTCCCCAATGATCAAAAAGTCAGAGCAAATCTCTGCGTGGCCAATTTCCCCCGATGATAAAGGAAGCACCTCCTGATTAGTGTCAGCATCTTCATAACTAGATTGTCCCATCACAAACAGTGACAAGTGGCTAGCCCTCATTTTTTACCTTCTGGGCAAGGTTCTGCTACTGTACTTCCAAACTGGAGGTCTCCTTTGAGTCTGTGAACACAGCAGAGGAGAAATGTAGAGCAATTCAGGTGGGAGAAAAAGAATACTTAGAAAACCATACTGATGCAGTTCAGCACACACACTGAATTCAGGAAAATGGGTGTCTTTAGTAAGGAAAAATGAATACATGGACTAGAGAAATACATCCTGAAAAGGTCCCTGGAAAAGGCAAACTAAAAACGTGACAATTTTCCAGGCTCCTACAGAGGGTAAAGCCTCAGAAATATTCTGGAGGACAAGATTCAAAAGAGATGAACAAGGTTCATTAGGCATCTGTTCTCGGCTTTGAACCCCAAAGAAGTGATACTTTTGTGTTACAATTTGGCCACTAAAAAGGAGATATTAAGAGAATAAAAGGGGGGAACAAAATTCAAATATGCCAGGCTTAATTTTTGAATAAAATGGGCAAATGACATACTGTACAACTAAGGTGTGGGTCTTTGGTTCTCTAACTTTGGACAAGCCAAACTCCCTCAATTGTGCAATATCCAGTCAGCATTGAAAGAAGAGAAAGAAGGGGAAAGAAGGAAATAAGACAGTCGAAACAATTAATCCACTCGCCTGGAAACAGCAGAGACAAGGGGACCTTAGGAGCAGCAAGGTGAGCAGAGGCTTGTGAGCAAAGAAAGACCAACAGGTCCATTATTAAGTCTTTGAAACCACCGACTTGGCTGTATTGTCTATGCCACAAAGTGAGTTATTTGGTTAGAAAGAGCAAAAAATTTCTGAATAACATCATGGAATGTTAACCCAATTTTGTTTATTGAAATTAGTGAGTTTAATTCACTCTGAAATGCTTTGGATCAACACTTTTGCTACTGTCCTAATATTAAGGCAATTTAAGACCTAGAAAATATCTGAGGATAGCTTGATTCCTTCAGAAATGTACAGTATCTATTCTTTCTACTGATAATACTACCAGTCTTTTAAAGAGAGAACAAGGAGTACTAGGGATTATATTTTAACATCACAGAGCTGGACACTACCTCAAAAACTCTCCTCACTTTAAAGCAAGTATATTCCAAATACAATGCTGGGATAGTGAGAGCTGACACATGATTTCCTTTCATCTAAAAACATCATACTGAAGCACACAACAACAGCCAGGGCAGGCTAACAGCATAAAGGTAAGCAATCCCAGGGAGAACAACAAATCCATTAAACAGTTAAAAGAAAACTGTCAGTCGCATTCAAGTGGTGATATTCCAAGAGTCAAGCAAAACCCATAAAGAACCGTGGTAATTGACAACGTCTTCAGCACTTCTACGATTTGGAGAGTGTTTACAACGTGCTAAGTCCTGAGAAGTTTATAGAACAGTTAAGAAGTAAGGCGATAACAATAGTGGCATTTGTTAAGTACTTACTATACGTCAAGCACTGTACTGAGAGCTGGGCTCACAGACTAAATAAGAGAGATAAGAAAGCCACATATCTATCTAATGGTGGGAAAGAGTAATAAGAGAGAAATTTCAAAATTAGGATTTCCAACAGCCTCTCAAAAATGAAGGTTTAACAATGAGTTCTGAACACAGCTTCGAAGTAATGGTCTTGGTCTTGGCCTGCCTGCTTGCTCCCAAGGAATGATGGCATTTCTGCTTCCCTCGAGTGGCAGGAAGAAGGGAAGGCCCAATCTTCGGGTGCTGGGGAAGGGATAGATGGAGCTCCAGGGCACGTGGAATGGCAAGCCAGCTTCCCTGATCTGGAGGGAAAGGGGATTTCCAATCGCAGCGCAGCATAGAGATGGAGATGGAGAAGCCTGGCTCCGTGGAAGGAGCACGGGACTGGAAGTCAGAGGACCTTAGTTCTAATCCCAGTTCTGCCACGTCTGCTGTGTGATCTGTGCCTCAGTTACCTCATCTGTAAAATGGGCATTAAAGCTGTGAACCCCATGTGGGACGTGGATGGTGTCCAACCTGATGATCTTGTACCTACCCCAGTGCTTAATACTGTGCCTGACACATAGTAAGTGCTTAACAACTATTATGGAGCTGAGCTCTTGAGTCTTAGTCACCTGTGAAGGAGGACCTTGCTGGGACAGCCTAATGTCCACCAACACACAGGCCAGAATCAATCTATCTGCTGGCTGGTTACCACGATGGCAGCTTGATACTGGGATGGCAGCATTCAATCATGTTGCCCCCTCCTACCTCATCTCGCTACTCTCCTACTACAACCCAGCCTGCACACTTCACTCCTCTAATGCTAATCTTCTGACTGTACCTCACTCTCATCTGTCTGGCCATCAACCTATTGCCCACGTCCTGCCTCTGGCCTGGAACGCCCTCCCTCCTCATATCTAACAGACAATTACTTTCCCCACTTCAAAGAGTCACTGATGGCCCATCTCCTCCAAGAGGCCTTCCCTAAGTCTTTCTTTCTTCTTCCATTCCCTTCTGCATCATCCTGACTTGCTCCCTTTATTCATTCCCCCATCCCAGCCCTACGGTACTTATGTACATAGCTGTAATTTTTTTTTATATACTAATGTCTGTCTTCCCATCTAGACTGTTAGCTTGTTGCGGGCAGGGAATGTGTCTGTTATATTGTACCCTCCCAAGCACTTAGTACAGTGCTCTACACAGTAAGCACTCAATAAATACGACTGACTGACAGCGGTCAGAGTACTTCCATGCCATAGCCTGGTTTGATCCACAGACCCCCTGGGGCTACACAATGAAGCAGGTGGTGGCCTCAATCCACACCGCAACAGAGTAGGCGGACCGTTTCCTTACTTCCCTTCTCTCTTCTTCCTTGGCCTCTTCCAACTCCACCATGGTTCCTCCACGTCCTCTCTCTTGGCTCCTTTCCAAGCAGCCCTGAACAACCAGATCTGGACCCATCTCAACGTAGCACTTCACCATCCTATACTTGGACCTAAAATATAAATCCCTATGGGAAATGGAACAGATATAGCTCTTTTGCAGACTAATGAGTGGTAACACTGGGAACTTAAGGTTCGACTCACCCCACTACATGTGTAACTCCACTCACGTTAAATGGGCCAGATGAAGGACGGGCTTCGATCTCATAGCTTGAAGCAATGACCGAACCAACTGATCTTCGCTACTAAAGAATCCATTTTAGAAAAGATGCTCTGTGATATCCCTCCCTGCCTTAATGGGACATTTTGTCCTTCTAATTAGGGAATGGATAGCAACAGGATTTCATTTTCCCCAGATGAACTGGCATTTGCCTTTAAGATAAGTGGTGGGAAAAATTGTTGCTCTCCATTTAAAGTGGGAACATCTTCTACTTGGATCTACCGTGGTGTACAAAGTGTGTGTGCTAGCATGGAAGGGAGAGATTACATGTGCACACTGCGTTGCGAGTCATGGGAAGATGACCTGGGTGATTATTAGTCTTGATCTCCAATGTCTGTTCCCATTCCTGCCTCCCAAACCCCAAGGGAGGCTAGACAACTCTGTTAGCAATAAACACTGGTCTCAGCCTTTGCTACTGGTTTACTGGGTCCTCTTGGGTTGAAACTTGATCACTAACTACTTCCTTTTTAAATACAGACGATACTTGCCACTTATTTGAGTTTTTACACACTTGTATATGCGGCACTTGTTTCTCCCAAATATCTCCTAGTGGATAGAGCATGGGCCTGGGAGTCAGAAGGACTTGGGTTCTGATTCCGGCTCTGCTACTTGTCTGTGTGACCTTAGGCAAATCACTTCACTCCTCTGTGCCTCAGCTTCCTCAGCTGTAAAATGGGGATTAAGACTGTGAGTTCCATGTGAGACAGGGACTGTGTCCAACCCTATTTTCTTCTATCTACCCCAGCACTTAGTACAGTGCCTGGCACATAGTAAGCACTAAGAAATACCACAATTGCTATTATTATTACTTCCATGTGTATTTAATTTAATACTTCAGCACCAACTCTTACACATATCCACTTTTCCTTCTTCCTTTTATCTGTAAATTATTTTGGTGTCTCTCTCCCCTAACAGCTAGGTACTCCAAGTTCTTATTTCCACAGTTTACTGCTGAGTGTGTAACAATTCAGCCATGTTACGGTCAAAACAGATTACCTCTTTCTATCTCTTAGATCAACCAGTCTTGTTAATCTGCTACAAGAGAAGATCAAATACATTTTCCAAATTGTATTCCTCAGGAAACCATGTAGTTTGTTCCTCGATCTCCAGTACTTTCAAGGGTGAGAGAGCTAAATTGGTGAGTTTTACTATTTTTAGAAATGGGATTTATTAATCAATTAAGCGCTTATTAAATACTAAGCACTGAAATAGAATCAAGATTATCCAACTGGCCCACAGGGCTGACAGTCTATTTTATCACAATTCTGCAGATGAAAAAACTGAGGACCAGAAAGGTTACCTGACTTACCCAAGGTGACAGAGAGGGCAAGTGGCAGAGGCAGGATTAGAAACCGGGTCTCCTAAC
The DNA here is from genome assembly GCF_004115215.2 of Ornithorhynchus anatinus. Lineage (NCBI taxonomy): Eukaryota > Metazoa > Chordata > Mammalia > Monotremata > Ornithorhynchidae > Ornithorhynchus > Ornithorhynchus anatinus. Next base: position 34,636,708 of record NC_041745.1, read on the forward strand.
TTCTAGTCCTGTGCTCCTTTCATTAGGCCTCACTTCTCCAGCTGCCACTACTTGTTAGCAGCACTCAAAAACTTGACAAGCACTGCAATTACTGTCTAAAAATTTAGTGGATTACCAGGAGATTTCACTTACAGGGCCACGTGGTTACACATGGATGCTCACAGGATCAAGGGATTTATGTTGCTAAAACCAATGAACGTTTGGGGGAAAACTCAGCTCCCTGTGATTTGGAGGGAGGGGGTTCAAGTGAGAGTGTGAAATGTTTGTCTGGCCCTGTCAGTGGCAGTGAGGGCTGGGACCTATCACCCAGCTTGAGCTTCCAGGCTGCCCAGAACCCTCCACAGTAAGGAAAAGAGGTAGCAGGGCCTGGGAATGCCAGGGCCACGGGGCTGGAAGCATCTCCAGTACAGTGGGGCAAGGACTTTTGCTGAGAAGGCACCTCTTACCACCAGGCCTGAACAAATCTCCTTTCATGCATTCAGAGGGAGGGACTGGCGGGTTCTCTGGTTTTGCTTCCCTCACAAAGGCAGGTTTTATAGTGGTTCGGGCAAAGAGGATGAAGTGTCTGAAGTCACGCACAAAGTTGCTGGAGGGGAACAATGAGTAGTTTTTGCAGCATTTCGACTTCCAAGACAAGCTATTTTCCAGCAATTGGCATCCAAGCTGTCCTGCTTCTCTGTCTAGGGAATGGGTTCAACCTGCTGCACGAAAAATTGAGAGTGGGGGAAGGAGGCGAGACTGCACAATCCAGGATCCCCATTATTAAAAAAAAAAAAAATGGGATTTGTTAAGTGCTTATTATGTGCCAGGCATGGTACTAAGCGTTGTCCCACATACAGCTCAAAGCCTTAATCCCCATTCTACAAATGAGGTAACAGACACAGAGAAGCTAAGTGACTTGCCCAAGGTCACACAGCAAGCAAGTGGAGGAGTTCATATCAGAAGCCAGGTCCTCTGACTCCCAGGCCTGTGATCTTTGCACTAGGCCACGCTGAAGTTGTGAGTCACAGCATCGTTGGTCGAAAGTGGGTGGAGTTTTCAGCCACTCAAGGGCAGGGTTCTGCTCAAGTCCTTCCCCTCCACCCTCCCTCAGAGCATTTGGGAACAGCGAATTGTGTGTGTGTGTGTGTGTGTGTGTGTGTGTGTGTACACTCTGTGCCTTTGCCGCGATGAGGGTCAGAGCGCTTCATTATTCAATGGTGGGACAGAAGAAGTCAGAGTTGGAGTATTGCTTTTTTGGTCATTATTGCTGCAGTTTACAAAAAGGGTCAGTGCTTTAACTGAAGGGAAGTACTTTATCTGTAGACTTTGCTGGAATACAGAAATGGTTCTATTTCAGTCACTGAAGCATCTAAAGCCAAAGTCTATATGGCAAGCTGTATTTTGTTTATATTAAAGCTACTTCTCATAATCATGAAAACAAACCAAGAGATAAGCACGGTACAAATTATTAACCGAAACCGGGAAGTTTGAGTAAGCTCACTGTGGGCAGGAAATATGTCTACTAACTTTGTTGTACTGTGTTCTTCCAAGCGTTTAGTACAGTGATCTGAACACAGTAAGCACTCAATATAAATGACTGACTGATGGATCGATTGATGGATCGATTCAAGGGGCTACATCTTAGTATAACTCAAGTATTAGATCACTTTTCTGATTAATGTTTATAGAAAACTGGTTTTAAATTCAAATACTTCCTAGTATCAATGAGGTAACAAGATTGAGTGGGGTAAGGATGGGGACGAACCATTGCAATCTGAACTGATCTTACCTTCTGATGTTTTCCAGCGTTTCCACAAATCCTCAACTGTTATATGCTTGTCTTCTCGGTGCAGATGGCTGTGTTTATTAGTGGCATCTTTATATTTCATATCTTCTCTGAGAAACTATAGAAAAGAAAACATTAGGTTACAAAAACTGGCTCCTAATAAAGTAGAAAAAAAAAATCTAGAGAGATTCTCTTTTATAGCTATCCATAAAAAGGATACCCCAAGTTTTTAATATTCATGATCCTACAAATTATTCATTCTTATGAAAATAAATTCAAATCACATAAAGTAATACTTCTAGAACATGGTTTATTAATATAATGGCAAATTAAGTTTTCCACTTTGGAACCACTGGTTTTTTAAGAGATTTCTGGCTTATTTTTTACTTTATAAAAGACCGATCGATAATGGCATTTATTAAGTATTTACTAGGGGCTCAAGGGTTAGATACAAGATAATCCGATCAGAAACAGTCCCTATCCCACATGAGCTTGTGATCTAAATAGTAGGAAGAGCTGGTATCTTATCCCTGTTTTACAAATGAAGAAACTGACGCCCAGAGAGATTAAAGTGACTTGCCCAAGACCGCACCACAAGCAAATGGCAGGGCCAGGATTAGAATTCAGGACCCCTAACTCCCAGCTCCAAACTCTTTCCACGAGGCCATCCACAAAGTATATGTCACAGGCTTTTATTTTTATTTCATCTTCCCCATAGCAAATCAATCAATAAATTGCATTAGTGCTTACTGTGCGCAGAGTGCTATATTAAGCACTTGGGACAGTACAATAAAACAGAGTTGGTACACATGATCCCTGCCAACCACAAATTTACGGTCTAGAGGGGGAGGCAAACATTAATATAACTAGCTTACAGTAACATACAAAAATGCTGTGGGGCTGAGAAAGGAATGAATATCAAGTGCTCTAAGGGGACAGACCAAGTGCACAGAGGACAAAGAAAGGAGAGGAGCATGAGGTTTGGAAATAGTCTGGTATTTTATAAATCTGCAGCTTACTCTAATTGAAATGTCTTTGGACACAAAAATGTCAAATTAGGACTGAACACTGTCCTATAAATCAGTCCCTCTCCCCATAAGTAACTTCTGTGGTTATAATTACTGGGTCTTTAACTCTAAATTAGTCTGAAATCTTGTGATAATAATCAAGGTGGTGAAAATATCGAAAGTAGAGCACTTTCTTGTTTCTTGCATTATAAATTATAAGTAACCATATATGCCAAAAGTTTTAAACAGCACAGGCCAGTCCTCTAACAAGGGTTTCTTTCATCCATGTCATATAATTACATGGCACTATGGAATGGCTATATTTTGCAAAACTTTAGATGATATAAAGAGCTGTTCGCCTTTCTTTCAAAACCCTGGTAGCCAACTTGCACACTGTGGTCAACTTTTACCATTTCCTCTTCTTCCAAACAAAAAACCTCAGCAACAGCTACAACTTCTTCTATCTTGTCTATTACCATATCAGTTTGTTTCTTCCCACAGACTAAGTACCTACAGGCTGCTAGCTCTCTGTCCATTCTCACAACCAAAAACCTTCTCCGGATCTTGTTCATTTCTGATTTGAGTTTGCACGATCTACAGTACTGAAAAGTCAATTTAGGACACCTGCATCCTTGTTCCAGTTTACTGTGTGACCTGGGGCATACAGCTTAACCTCTCTGAACTTCAATTCCTCTTTCTGCACAATGGGGATAATCCATACCCTCCCCCTACCACACTCGATCAGGAAACCTGAGATTATGATTCTTAAAGTACTTTGAGTTCTTAGCAAGAAAGGAATGATAGCCAGTCAGTCGAAGGTACTTATTGAGCATTTACCGTGTGCAGAGTACTGTTCAGAGTGCTTGGGAGAGTACAATGTAACTGACACATTCCCTGCCCACAAGAGCTTAGAGTTTAGAAGGAGATTACGGTCTAGAATAATACTAAACCTGATTTCCAAGAGAGTAGCCTGATTTCCAAGGAGTCCTGGCACCCAACTACCAACTATCGAACTGCCTCCTCACTGTCTCTCCCCATTCCAGTCCATACTTCGCTCTGGGGCACGAATCATTTATCAACAGAAATGTTCAGTCCACATCTCCCCCGTCCTCAAGAACCTCCAGTGACTGCCCAACCGACTCTGCATCCAACAGAAACTCCTTACCATTGGCTTTAAAGAACCCAATCATCTCACCTCCACCTCACTTCACAGATCTACTACAGCCCATCCCACACATTCTGCTCACCAGCATAGCTTACTCACTATGCCCCGATCTCAACTATCTTGACGCCGACCCCTTTCCCAAACCCTCCTCCTAACCTGGAATTCCCTCCCCCTCCATTTATGGTTTACGCCAGACCACCAATTTCACCACCTTCAAAGCATTATCTTCAAGAGGCCTTACCCGATAAAGCCCTCTTTTTCCCAGCTCACTCTCCCTTGTCATCTATGCATTTTGGACATTTGATATTCACCCCACCCCCAACTCCACAGCACTTATACACATATCTTGAAATTATATATTGCAAATTATTTGTTCATATTAATGTCTATCTCCCAATCCAGACTGTCAGCTCATATGGGCAGGGAACGTGTCTGCTAATTCTCCTGTATCGTACTCTCCCAAGCATGTAGTACAGTTCTCGGCACAGTGTAAATATTCAATAAATGCCACCGATTGACTGATTGATCCTGAAGAATTCAGTAACCTGAAAAAGAGCTATCAATCAACAGTATTTTTTGAACATCGGGGTGTGGAGCACATAGTAAGCACTCAAATACCACAGATTGACTGAACGATCCTGAAGAATTCAGAAACCTGAAAGGAACTATGAATCAGTGGTATTTTTTGAGAACCTGGGTGTGGAGCACTGTACTAGCAAGCAAGGTACATGCTCTTTTCCCTCGAGGAGCTTTCATTTTAGTGAAAGTGTTTATAACCCATATGAAAAAGCCACAGGAGCCCTTTCACAGCAAGGTCACCGGTGTGAAAAGCACGTGTGTCTCTCTCTCCCAGGCAAGTATTAGGACTGATTATCGTTACAAAAGTTTGCTTCACATTTCTAAATATTTGATTTTGAATACAGAGGCCACAGTGCATTGAAGTTATTTTACACTGATTTAACATTGATATACCATTTTAGGGGTCTATATCCTGTAAATAAAGCACACCAAGAATCTGAGAGTATTTACTTCACCCTGAATTTCTTCAAGGGGAAAATCTGGCACCTGGGAGAATGAAGGAAATTCAAAACCAAAAATCTTTTCCTTTCCCTAGCAGACTCAAATCTTGGAGAGTCTAAAGCAAAGCACATGGTGAAAAGAAAGCTGGCAATACACACAGAGTTTCAAAAGGACACTTGTCATCAAAACACAGCGCCATCCAAAGGTCTGGGGGATGAGTCAGTTCAAGCAGATGGCCTTCTAGAAAATGATTTCTAGGTCCTGGAATCTCATTTGTATTTTTTTTTAATCTAAATTGTACAATTTTTTCTCAAATTACTTGCTGACATTTTTCTATACCTGAAAACATTTCAGCACCTAGAACAGTGATATCCACATAGTAAGCATTTAACAAATACAATAAGGGTAGTAATAATCTCAATTTATCCTTTTAATCATGAAATAATGATAATAATAATAATAATAACCGTGGCATCTGTTATGCACTTATTATGTGCCACACACTGAACGCTGGGATAGATATAAATTTGTCAGGTTGGACACAGTCCCTGTCCTGAATGGGGCTCAAAATCTTAATCCCCATTTTCAAATGAGGTAACTGGGCCCAGAGAAGTTAAATCATTTGCCCAAAGTCACAAAGTAGACAAGTGGCAGAGCTGGGATTAGAACCCTCATCCTTCTGATTCCTAGGCCCAAATTCTAAGCACTAAGCCAAATTGCTTCTCGATAGAAGGGAAAAAAAGGGAAGGGAGTTTCTTCCAAAAGGGATTAGAGTTATATGGGAGGAATGAATTGTCTGCCTTAAGTGTTTATTACTTAGAAGAGAGTTTTCTAACACACGTGACTTTTACACTCCATCTTTCAGAAGAAGATATTCAAAAGAAAGTTCTGAATAGAACAAATCATTTGTTTGAGGTAATTAAAAGTCTTTAAAACAGCATTAGGTATAAAAAATGGCTTGAAAACATTGTCAGTTTCTGGCAAAGTGTATAATGGTAGTATATGGGTATTCGTCATGAGTTGAGTAATGTGGGGGACTCAGAACAGTTCCAAGAAATGGGGAAACTGCCTGTATCCAAGTTTCATCTTGAAAGTACAATCCAGCTGTAAAACACTGAGCTATGTCAGAAGAAGAATGTAACAGTAGTCTGCAAAAATAACAGAGCCAAAGGATTCTTAGAAATCAATATCTCCAAGCTGACCTAATAAATGGTGCTTATTATTAAGATCAAACATGGATGAACCCTATTGAAATATCATAAAAGTTTGGGTTTTGAGGCCGTAAACACTATACAAGTCTTCTAGAACGGCATACCTATAATAAAGGACTGTCCTTCAAAGCTGATGCTGATACTCAGGGAAGTAAGGAAGGACTCATAAGTAGAGAAAAAATCTTCAAACATTCCAGTGGAATAGAAGGATGGCTGAAAAGAAGCATGGGTTAAAGCTCTGGGCAGCAAGTTTAGTAGTGGGAGGAAAATAAATACAGTAGATCAGGGAATGATCAGAAAAGTCTAATCTAATGAAATCTTTGAGCAGGTGGTGTAGAAAGAGCCTTAGATGTTATGCTCCAGCCATTACCCCACTGGCTGGGGTGATTCTAACATCATGTATGATGGCACTGTACCATTAGGCTTCATCGTTGCAATAGGTGTTGTTGCCAGACATGATGAGAAAGGAGAGAGGAGAGAAAATCGGAGAGAGGAAAGGGATGGGGAGAGGGGTAAAAGGGAAAGAAGGGTAGGGAATGGAAGCGGGGGGAAGAGAAGAATGTCAGACTCTTTGGCTTGAACCGGAACCGGGATGGAAGGAGACAGGCGAGTGTTTGCAGGCAGATCACGACCCTCCTCGTGCCTACAGCCCACCAGGCCAACCCTGGCCCTGCTCCTGCCCCTCCTTCTCCTTAGCTAATGGGGCTGTTTACTTTAGGGCCAACTCAAGGGAAACATCCTGTCCACCGGCAGAAGCTAAGAGAGGAGGGGGCTGAGGAGCCTGGTATGACAGAAAAAACATCTACACACACTAAATAATAATGAACAATTAGAGATCTATCCCCACTAAGAGCAAAAACTGATTTTATGTTAGGGGTGATGTGAGAATCAGTTTTAAATCATGTTTTGGGCAACACTGTTACTAATGCTCTGAAAAAGATACTGACCAGTCATGAAAGAATTCTATCTATAAATGGCTGCTATAAATACTGGAAAGAGCAGAGAAACTACGCAAAGAGAAGGGGGAAAAAGTGTAATCATTTGCATGAAAAAAAGAACTTAAAACTTTCAGTAAAATCAGGGAGGAGAGAAAGGGAATTGAGAATACCTACCCAGATGTTAGGAAAGCTTGGGGCAGCATAAGGGCAGGATCTTGCCTGGTCAATCTTTTAGGACTGAGGTCCCCCACCGCTACAGTGGGGACACTAGGGGATTATGGTGACACTGAGGCACTCGCAAAGGGCAAGGGTGGATAAAGAAGGCATGGATGGGGTGGAATTTAGGAGATATTTGTCCTCATATTCTCTTCCCATCGGAGAAGGAGGAAGAGGAGAAGGAGAAGAGCTCAGAGTACAATTCTCTCCCTTAAGTGTTTTGACTTTGTAACCCAAAATCCTGGAAAACAATCCTTGAAAAGCTTCGACTGGGGAGAAGAAAACTGGAGAGAGAAGGTGCGGACTGATACAGGTCAGACAGATGAATGAAAACTTAAGATAATACTAATAATATTTAGGTGCTTACTAAGTGCCAAGCACTGTACTGAGAAATAATCAGGTTGGACAAGAGCTAGCAACTTGTAGAGCAACATGGGTCTCACAGTCTGAGAAGGAAGGAAAACGGGTATTGAATCTCCATTTTACAGATGAGGAAACTGAGGCACAGAGAAGTTAAGTGATATGCCCCAGGTTACACAGCAAGCAAGTGGCAGAGCTGGGATTAGAATCCAGGTCTTCCGAAACCCAGCCCAAGAGGCCAAGTCCCTCGATGCCGTTTTGAGTGACCATCTCAGTGAGCGGCTGGAACCGCGTGGGAGTCTGGGTGTCAGTGGACAGTCTGGACCAGTATGCAAAAGTACACTAAAATGAACGCTCTGCAAAGCACCGGGGACCCCTGACAAGAAGCTGAGCTCCGTGCAACAGTGGAAATCTATTCGGCTTATAGAGGGACAAACCATAGAGACCTGCATATTTACGTGGGTGTGGGGAGCATATGGCCATGCACAACGTGTCCACCCACACCGTGTGCTGATCTACGCAAAACTCACAGTGGCCAGAGTGGAAATGTGTGACGGCAGACAAACTGCGTGCGCCCAGATGGGTGGCTGTAAAACTAAGTGAGCCACCAGGAGCCACACAATAGGCACAAGCCAGCGTCTTCAAGCAGGCTGCAAATCTGTGCAAGTTTATGGCTTCCTGTCAAGTGTCTACTCTAATGGCTGACACACTCTTCCAAACTGTCAGAATTCTGGCCTGTGAGGTGACAAGGTGCCTTCTGGAGTACTCGATCCCCGGGCCTAAGGCCTACAGAGAATTCTAATATAGTCTTCAAATTAAATGCTGACTACATGATTTTGAAGCAAACTGTGAAGCTCTCATCCTGACGGCCCCTCAGGTAGAGAGAGCATTTCTTAATCCACCTCTGGAGACGTTGGCTGTCAGTTTGGCTGCAGAATTTAAACCACCCCTCGTAGAGCTCACTCAAGGAAGAAGCAACCTGCATGCGTACTGCTGGAGGAAGCAACTGAAATTTGGGTAGGGGTGCAGGTTCTGTAGGATGCCACCTATCAAAGAAGCAAGAAAGGGACAGAATGACAAATCAGGCAACATCCAATTGTACCTCTGGTATAGATGCAGAAAAGAAGAAATTCAACAGTACTAGCCATGCTGCTAGTGCCTGCTCAAAGGTTCGGCGTTCAAGTCTTTTCTAATTTTTTTTTTGATTAAGGAGCAAAAATAAACATAAAAATAAGCTGTTCAAATTATTCAGGGTGTCATAAATATTCACAGAGGCTTGGTCATATTCATTCATTAGATCGTATTTATTGAGCGCTTACTGAGTGCAGAGCACCGTACTAAGCACTTGGAAAGTACAATATAACAAAATAATATTACTACAATAATATTCACCAGCAGCCACTGTGTCCAATCCGATTTGCTTGGATCCACCCCAGCGCTTATTAATGATGATGATGACGATGATGTTGGTATTTGTTAAGCGCTTACTATGTGCCCAGCAATGTTCTAAGCGCTGGGGTAGATACAGGGTAATGAAATTGTCCCATGGGAGGCTCAGTCTTCAACCCATTTTAAAGACGAGGTAACTGAGGCACCGAGAAGTGAAGTGACTTGCCCAAAGTCACACAGCTGACAAGCGGCAGAGCCGGGATTAGAACCCACAACCTCTGACTCCCAAGCCCGGCCTCTTTCCACTGATTCACGCTACAGTGCCTGGCACATAGTAAGCCCCTAACAAATACCACAATTGTTATTATTAGACCACCGTGCTTAAAAACAATCAATATTGATAATTTAACCATTTGTAGCACTCAGAATGTTTCCATACATCTGTCCTGACTTTCACTACAGAAAATCACATTTACAATATCAAAATATTATCTCTATTAAAGAACATTTGTAAATAGTCATAACCTCTATGCTGAAGAATGAATACCACAATTTTTTGGTGCTTATTTTTCTCCTGTCACTTGGTATCCGAGATCCCAACCACATTGCAAACCAGGGTTGGGGAAGTGAGTCTCTCCCATCTCCTCCTCCCACCCCCTTGCTCACACACAGGACTCTTTCAAGGTGTCCAGCCATCTGATGAAGATTGTTGAAGAGTGAGTGTATTTGTGTTTGTGTGTGTGTTTTGGTTTTTGGTTTTTCGTGTGTGTGTGTGTGTGTGTGATGGGGAGAGTGGGGAGAGAGCTTACAGTCTAGAGGGTCAATATTTTTTGTATTTCTCAGAGCCCTTGGCAGCCATGAAAAATTTTCCATGCAGCACTGGGACCCTCTGGCTTAGTGGCAAGACCGCGGCCTTGGGAGTCAGGGATCGTGGGTTCTAATCCTGGCTCTGCCACTTATCAGCTGTGTGACTTTGGACATGTCACTTCACTTCTCTGTGTCTCAGCTCATCTGTAAAATGGGGATTAAGACTGAGACACCCATGTGGGACAATCCGATACCTCGTATCTACACCAGCGCTTAGAACAGTGCTTGGCACATAGTAAGTGCTTAACAAATACCATCATTATTGTTAATATTATTAATTTCACATTAGGCCTCTTTCAAAATAAACCTAAGTAAGAAAGAACAGTATGGGCTATCTATCCAAGGGATTGGCACACAAGTAAATGTTGAGCAAACACAATTCTTTTTGGGAAAAGAGGTTGATTTCAGGGGAAAAGGTAAAATAAAAAATGTCCCACCTTTTTAAAAAAATGTTTTCTTAAGCTTGTGAGCTTGATATATATCCAGATTTTAAAAACTGTCATTTTCAGATGTTCCTACATTCACAGATTCTCCAAGAAGCCTGATGGCTCCCTTTTCATTCATTCATTCAATTGTACTTATTGATCGCTTACTTGTTTGCAAAACACTGCATTAAGCACTGGGAAGAGTACAATATAACAACCAACAGACACATTCCTGCCCAACACGAGCTCACTCTGTCTTTTTTTTTTTTTAATGGTGCTTGTTAAAGGCTTACTATGTGCCAGGCTCTGTACTAAGCACTGGGGTAGATAGAAGCTAATCAGGCTGGACACTGTCCATGTCTCACATGGGGCTCATAGCATTCATTCTCATTTTATGAATGAGGAAACTGAGGCACACAGAAGTTAAGTGATTTACCCAAGGTCACACGGTCGACAAGTGACGGAGGTGGAATCAGAACCCAAATCTGTCTTATTTCCACTACCAACCAGGGAAGGTTAAGTCTCACTGAGCAAGGCATGGGCAATGGGAAGAAGCTAGGGCCACACATTTCCACCCAAGAGAACACAGGAGGCCAGAGATTGATAAGCAGACCCTCCCCTTATTGCTTCTGGCCTGTGCCCAAACCTTGCCCATTGAGCTGGTAGGCAGCGGCAGGCTTTCACTTTCTGGGACTTTGAGGTGGTTGGGACCAATCTTAACACCTTGACTCCTGAATAGGGCCCGTTCCAGATCCTAACTCTGTCTGGGTGGTGTGGTCTTAATGTTTCTTATTACTGTTAAAGATTTTTTTAATGGTTTGCTCCTGGGACTATGAATCGCTCTCTGTGCAGCGTCTTCTTTCTTCACATTATAAAAGCTTTGTGGTTTCTTTTGAATAACTCAATGTATCTTCCACAGTGTCTGCATCCGTGTAATGGACAAATGAACCACCCCAGATAATAAATCAATGATGGTGCTTGGACTAGTGTTTTTAAATGGTGTATGTTTCTGAATAATGGAGATGCAAAAATTTAAATATTTATTTGAAGCTCCATTAAAGCAAGTTTAACACCGGGGAAGGTTTTGTTTTTATGGGCGCCAGTCAGTTTCTGCTCAGATGCCTAGGGCAAAACGCCTTCAGAAGTGAGATCTTAAACAGAAATCTGAAAGGTGGCACTAAGGAAAATCTTTACACTTCAAAATATATTTTTCTAGTTTTAACTAGTTTGGAAAGAGAACATAAGAAAAATCTTACTTTGCAATAAATATTACTGGTTTTACTTAAACATTCTATTGAAGTACTTTAAACTGCAATATCTAGACTTGGGCATGAAATACATATTCAATAGGTCAAGTTGGCAGAGACACCAGTTTTCCTATCACCCATAAACTGGAAGCAGTGAAGTTGTTTAAACACAATTTTAATTTTGCGTTTCACATTTGAACTGTAATGAAGCTGACATGTTAGGAGTAGTCACCAAATATAAGATAACGAAAATGAATTCCCAAAAGGACTGGATAAACCTCGGAGAAAACATAAGGTTGATTTTGAAAAAAACCTAGATCTAAATCACAACTTGAAGATTCCTTGTTTTTTTCTGGAATCCTATAGTCCAGATAGTCCAGAAAGTTCAACCAATTTTGATAAATGGGAACAGAAAGAAATAAGTAGACAATAGAAATAAGCAAATATATTGCCCATATTTAATAGGGATAAACTACTATTATATATAATGCAAGCATTAAGAAAATTAAAATGTTTTAGCCAGTAATATAGCCTACTCCTCGGGATTTACAAGACACCACCTTCAGAAATGGTAAAAACAGTGCTGAATTCCTTTAGAATGAACAATTAAGCCGGTTGCTTGGAACTTCATCAGAAATATGTTAGCAATTTTTTGATTAGTGTTTTAATTCTGCTGATCTATTTTGGCCTCCCATGCTTCTGGAATGAAGAAACAGCTAAGCTCTAAAAAAAATTTTAATCCTTTTACAATTTACAATTCACACAATTTCCCTATACGTTCGCTGTCAGGCTTTAAAAATAAAGTTGCCCTAAAGATTCTGAACACCGTTACTACTTAAATAAGCAAAAAAACCATCTGCTTCTTTTTCCTACTTGATTTATATCAAATGGAAAGATCAGATTATATCTTTAAAACCTCTAATGTGTTTTCACTAAAAAGATAATTAGGTATTTAATAACATCTGCCTTATGAGCCGCTGAAGGTCTCTGTGGTATATTGTAATGCTAACGACAAATCTAACTAAGTATCCAAATAGTATGTAGCAATCAAATGAGCCCAGGTGAAAAGCATGTTATTAAAGTGTGTATGTGCTTTTAATTCAGGACTATAAATTTACTTATAGCAAGGGCAAATTTGAAGGACAAATAGCCAGCTAGGAGAAAGACTTGTTTCCAGTTCAAAGGAGTTCCCGGAAATGAAAAACCAGTCTAACAATTTGAAGCAAGTCTAGCCAGGAAATAAAACTCTGACATTTGCTTGCCCTGTGATGTGATCATTAGGGGCTATAACCCTGGAAAAAACTGTTCAAACTGTAATCTAGTAGGAACAGTTAGAAACTTCACAATGGATTAAACAAACAGGCATCTATTACTTCAGTCATCAAGGACTCTCCTTTTCCAAAAATAAAATATCTAGCTTTTCCTGGTTAGTCAATATAAATAAATCATTTTATTTCTACTGTTGTGACAAATGTCTTCAAACTATTTCAAAATAAAGGTCTAGGAAAATGTTCCCCGTCATATTCTCAAAGAACACGGGAGACTCAAAGTTGCTGAATCAACTGGCTAGGTACATATCTATAAGTTATATATTATAAATCATTTTCTGCCTCCCCTTCTAGACTGTAAGTTCATTGAGGGCAGGGAACAGGTCTACCAACTCTGTTGTATTGTACTCTCCCAAATGTTTAGAACAGTGAGTGCTCTGGACACAGAAAGTCCTCAATAAATCCACTGATTAAGATGTCAATTTCCAAACCTTTATCTGCACTATGTTGCCTCTGTCATCCTCAGTAATTTTTGTCGGCATTATTATAACATTTTTATCTACCACACAATCTTCAAAACTTACCTTATGGGCAAAAACTGCTATTGTTCAGCAACCATCCTCACCTACTACTTCAACCAACTCTTTCAGAGTCACCAGTGACTCCCTAAGGCACACCAAGCATCTACGTCTGATTCATGTTTCTGTGGATGTATTGCCCAGGTCCCTTGCTGCAATTATATTTTTTCCTTTCCATCTTTTTAGAAATAGCTAATGTACAGGGACTAGAAATGTAGGTAATTTACATTGGGAAAAAAGTAAGATAAAATTCAGGAGTGTTTTACATCCTTCAGGAAATTGACAGTGTAGTTACCAGCCTCAGACCATACTGAAGGTACATGAGGAGTTGTGGACAGGTTAGAATGGGTGCATTTTAAAAGAGCAACAGCATCATAATGATGATGGTATTTCTTAAGCGCTTACTGTGTGTCAAGCACCGTTCTGCGTGCATGACAAAATAAGGCCAATAGCAAATAGTGTCGGTCACTCAGGAGTCTTTTCAGTCACACGCACAGGAGTGGGGAATTCATCGCCAAAGTAGCATCGTCTTCTACGTCAAAGGACAGCTCCAATTAAAAGTGTCAAAATTCTGCATAGCCAGGAAACCCGGGCATAACAGAGATCAGCACATCCAGTTTGAGTAATACCATCTAAATTTCCGGTAATCCTTCACTGCCAGCAACTTGTCAGCTGTGTGACTGTGGGCTAGTCACTTAACTTCTCTGTGCCTCAGTTACCTCATCTGTAAAATGGGGATGAAGACTGTGAGCCTTATGTGGGACAACCTGATTACCCTGTATCTACCCCAGAGCTTAGAACAGTGCTCTGCACATCGTAAGCGCTTAACAAATACCAACATTATTATTATTCATCCCACGGTTCCTTTCCTTCTGCCTTCAAAATGTGCTCAAGCCCTCTGGGAAAGAGAGAACAAGGCACCTCACAGACCTGAAGGGAAATGGAGAAGTAGGGAGAACTCACTCTGTCACTATCGGTGAAGCTGAGAGAGGGAGGGAGAGATGGAGAATGTGAAAGGTCTGTTCAGATCTGCTTTTAGAATAATATTCACTCGCTTTCTCAAGGAGCACCCAGTTCCGAATTCCAGGCTGTGCGTTGCTGGCATTCCAAACCAGACTGCTAGTTAGGACCTCTGTGACAGATCAGAAGCATAAATCAATAGGTGGATGGTAGATCCAGATATATAAAGAGCCAAGAGCACCAGCAGCTGGTCAGTGTAGGGATTAGGGAATGAAAACAACAGTCAAGGCAGCAGAGAGATAAGTAGCATTTTTTCCCTAACAAATTAGATAGGGAGGAAGTACTGAAATTTGCACTTCACTACGGCCAGTTTCTTGGGGCAAGCAGAGATATATTGTCTTACACTTGAAATTTATGTCCAAATTTCAGCTCCTTTTAAAAATCCCAGAAGCTAATGTCAAAACAAATTGAACATTCACTCTCATTTTGATAACCACCTCAGGACTCGCACGGAGAAAATCGATTGTGATAACTTGGCATAATTTTCTGCTTTTACTTAGGAGAAAAATGCAAATCAGGTAGAAAATGTACATGAACAGATGAGCTAAATGGAATGGTTAGGTCTTCCTCATATAAAATGAGGCAACCAAATCCAACACGTAAAAAAATATATTTTTCCCCAGTATTCTTCCATCGTTACATATACACCTTTCTAAAACAACACGCAGGTATAAAGCATTTTTACATATTGTACTGTAATTCTCTAAAATTGTGTTCAAATCAATGACATTTTCAAAACTGAAAACAATCTCTTAGGTCGTCTACTCTCTTACCCTACTCTAGATCAGAGAAGCTTTGGAAACACCACCAGCCATTTGCCTCACCTACACAAGTAAACCATCAAATCCTTGCAATTAGAGGCCCTAAAACACACTCCAGTTACAAATTACATCAGTGTCATGTGAAGAAGCATATGCTTAATACCCCACTTAATAAAGCTACCCATAGAACTGGTCTCTTAAAATCGGTATCAATATTAGTCAGTATCAAGCATTCTGACATTATGTAGGAGTGTTATTTGAGAATTCAGAAAAAGCTAAGTTAAAGACATACCCTTCTCCAGTTTCAACTTTTATTATTTTACAGAGTGGGTCACAAATATCAGCCCATTAACATGACAGGATGGCCATCTGAGTTTGATTTTAATACACAGGTCACAAAAATAATCTAAACAACATGTTTTAGAATAGTTTTACAAAGAAGTGGCAATTGTTAGCCTTTCACCTGAAGTGACTTGCCCAAGGCCACGCAGCGGACAAATGGCAGATCTGGGATGAGAATCCAGGTCCTTCGGTCTCCCAGGCCCACGTTCTAGCCACTAGTCCAAGCTGATTCTACTTCTGCTTTTGAATGTTCTCTAACTTGCCAGTTTGGGGGTAGTTTGCCAGGGTGAGGAATGGAGAAATCTCCAAGTCTGCAGCTGTCTTAGTGCCATCTCTCCCAGCTACTAACATTTTCTGTTGCTCCTACGACCCTCGCTCCTTCTTCTCTCCAGGTATTCGTTCTTTGGGATTATCCAAACGGGGCAGAAAGGAACAGAGTAAATCACCTCTATGTAAACTAGCTTGCCTGGCAGCATCGATACACTGTATTTACTGAACACTTACTGTATGCAGAGAGTACAATATAACAGAGTTTGCTGACATTTTCTGCCCACAAGGATAATGGAATGGGTTAAAGTGGCACACAGAGAGGCTTTAACCTAGGTTGAAAAACAAAATAAGGGGAATTCACAGGGAAAGGACTCAAAGGTTTTACACCCAGTGCAAGTTCCGACCTGAAGGTATGCTGCCTGTAATTATTTCTAGTCAGTCAGACAGGCATTTGGGGTTTTGTCCCCATATGTTCATTTGGAGTGGTGTTTCTGCTCTTCAGAGTTTTGGGCAAACAAATGCAGGTACTGCATATGTGTTGCTGAAGGCAGTGAACAGCTGACAAGTGACAGGTTTGCGTGATTCATGGGCCAAGTCTTTGTACGATGACTCCAGAAAAATACCATTAGGAGCAGGCACAAGTGAAAGTTTGCCAAGGCATAAGGGAACACCACCAAGCTGTAGACGTCTCTCTAGTCCTCGAGAGTGTCTATGCATGATCTCAGCTTCCCTCTAGACTGTGAGCTTTTTGTGGGCGGGAATAGGTCTACCAACTCTGTTATTATTATTAATCGTATTTATTGAGCGTTTGCTGTGTGTAAAGCACTAAATTAAGCGCTTGGGAGAATACAATATAACATGAGACACATTCCCTGCCCACAACGAGCTCTGTCTTTGCACTCTCCCAAGAGCTTAGTACAGTGCTCTGCACAGAGTAAGCGCTCAATACGATCGAATGATTGATTCCGTCCCACTTCAAAGATCTCTCTGAGGGTCTTGGCTTTCTGGGTTGCAGAGGTGAAGGCTGCATAACTAGAAACCTCCTGAACCCCGAGAGGGACCTCAAAAGGGACTCAATGCCATGACGCTCAAATGATATCAAAGTGGCTGGCAGGAGACTGTTTTCTCGGCGAGGAAAAGGCCTTCGTTAAGCCCGAAAACCAATTATTGGTTTTTGTTGAGTGCTTACTTGGTGCAGAGCACTGTACAAAGCGCTTGGGAGAGCACAATATGACAGAGCTGATAGACCTCTCCCTGCCTACGGCTGAGATCAGTTACTGGTTAGCTCTAGAACAAAAATTCCTAGGTTCTGATATTTTGTCAGAGCTAAGAAATTTATACATATTTGCTTATGCAAACATGAAAAAAACAGGTGTCCATTCAAATGAGGTTTTTAAATGCTTCTTTATTTTCAAAATACATAAATTAACAGGGTAATGAAAAACTGCTGAGCTATGCCTATACCCCTACCACTTTTTGAATTAGAGAGCACTAAAACAGGTAAGCTGCACTCTGAGGCTCCTTCACTTGTCTTTTGGCAATCTGCCCTTTTTAAAAATTACTTCCTGACTGAACCTGCACCTGCACAAATTTCTATTTGAAGCTTGGGATAGGATGATGCAACAGCCATAATGGCACAAATGTCACTTTAGGAGAACAACCAGAACTGCTCAACATGTGGAGCTTGGGCCTCTCAGACTCTAAAAATTCTGCAAATTTCCCTTAGGGAACTGCATTACACATAGGCAAATCAATGACGTTTCTGAGAGCAACATCTTTGCCTCACACAATCCCTGGTAACTAAACTCAAGGGCTCTTTAAAACAAGGCAGATAACTTTGAAATTCAAATGCTGTGTAAATGATTTGGAAATTCAGAGTATGACCTTATTTCAACCGAGAAATGGATCAGTCAATCATATTTAATGAATGCTTATTGTGCACCGAGCACTGTACTAAGCACTTCGGGGAGTAAAATGCAACAGAATTTGTAGGCATGTTCCAGCCCACAGTGAGTTTATGGCCTAGAGGGTCTAAGAAAACGTGCTGTTACAGAGAGAAACAGAAATGAATATTATTTCTCAATACTTCTCTCCCTCAAGATGCTTATTAGACTATAAAATTCTGACAGCAGCTCTAGTTTGAGGCAAATTTCTAGTTAATCTGAAGGCCATAAAAACCTTCCAAATAACTAAGTTTTAGAATTCTGAACCCTTTGTGGCAGATGCTTCACGACGATGATGATGGAAGCGCCCATCAAAAACAACGATAAGCCCCGATCCTGAGATTTTAGGACCGAGAACCTGTAGGAAGGAAATGATGATAGTGTCGGTGGTTTCTGAGGTTCCACTTGCACTCTTTCTTCCCTTCCTCTCAGGCTCTTGCTGTAATGGAGGTAGATCTGAAACGTATTCTTATCTATTAAATCTAGTCGATATCCCTTTACTAAACATTTTTCCTGCCCTAGGCACCCAGCCCTTAAAGACACAGGCCCGAGCTCTGCCCTCCAATGCAGATCCAGCTTGACATCTGCTGAACTGTTTAGTGAATTAATGCCAGGCAGGACAGACTAAAATGGGCACGTATTTTGTAATGCAAAATAACAGATAATGCAAGAGAGCATTAATTCCATGAATTTCATAAAGCGGGCAGTCAGAATAAAACTGCTGATGATGTCGACTGAAGATCAATTAATCAATCAATATGGGTTGATATGCCTATGGGCAAGGACTGCATTAACTGCTTAGGGGAGTACAATAGTTTGGAGACATGACTCTTGCTTACAATCTACTGGGGAGGTGAACCAAGGGGATTGTTGTTGTTACTATTACTATTATTATTGCATTTGATGAGCACTTAAGCATTGTTCTAAGCACTGGGGTAGATACAAATTAATTAGGTTGGACACAGTCCCTATCCTGCATAGGACGCAGAGAGGGGGAAAGAGACACTGAATCCCCAGTTTATAGATGGAGATACTGAGGCCCAGAGAAATGAGACACTAAGTTTCTTGACTTAGTACAGTGTTTTGCCCATACTAAGCACTCAATAAGTACGACTGAATGAATGAAATACTGTGCAGATCCTACAGGTTAAAAACAGTTTTTCTAAAATACGCTTAGTATTTCAACATTCTCAACGAGCAAATGATGATTCAGGCATGGCGTGGTGGATAAAGCACGGGTCTGGGAATCATGGATTCTAATCCCCACTCTGCCATTCGTCTGCCTTGTGACCTTGGGCAAGTCACTAAACTTCTCTGTGCCTCAGTTACCTCATCCATATAATGGGGTTTGTGATTATGAGCCCCACATGGGACAGGAACTGTGTCCAATTCGATTTGCTGGTATCTACCCCAGACCTTAGTACTTACTACTTAGTACCTTAGTACAGTACCTGGCATATAATAAGCACTTAAATACCATCATCATTATTATTTATGAATTTCCCAAAATAGTACCCATTAAGGATCCAGGATTAGCATTACCTCGTTACAAAGCATTCCAACACCACAGGGCACAATGCAACACTTCCAAGCGTTTAGTACAGTGCTCTCTGCACACAGTAAGCACTGAATACGATTGAGTGAATGGGAAAAGAAAGACTGTATTAAAAGGTGTACATCTCCTTGACTCTATCTTGATGATGTTGTCTTGTTTTGTTCTGTTTTTCTTTGCTATCTCCCTCATTTAGATTGTGAGCCCGTCACTGAGCAGGAATTGTCTCTATCTGTTGCCGAATTGTACATTCCAAGCGCTTAGTACAGTGCTCTGTACATAGTAAGCGCTCAATAAATACTGCTGAATGAATGAAAATGCTGTTGAATAAAAGGAAAATACATTTGCCGGCATTGAAAAAAAAAAAGGCAGGGGGGATGGCCAATCTGAAAATCAATATTCTCAATTCTGTCATTTGCAACCAGGAAGGAGTTTGTTGGTCAAACCACCTCAGACTTGGCTCACGAAGGAAATGAGATTAACTTTTGGAAGCTGAAGTGAAGTAGCTCTTGTGAGTGTAGCCACTGCCCCCAGGGTTGCTTGAAAATTGCCACCCTCATCCAGCTTACCCCTCTTCTCCCAATGCGCCACAGCCCCTCCTACTTTTACTCTCAACCGGGCAGGACATGGGTATGGCAGCCAAGAGGAAAGCCTCCCTACATGTGCCTGGGGAAGAAAATATAAGACCCTCTCAGAGAGAATTCCTGGAAGAATACCAGATGGATTCATGTTATCCTGGTCCTAACATGGAAGGTGGAAGAGATGAAGAGCTGAAGAATGGAAAGTGTGGTTTAGTGGGGTATGATATCTATATGCAGAAATTTCAAAAGATTCTTCAACTTTCACTGGGCAGCACACTATATTCTCTCTGGGATACTCACAGGGACTGAAAATGAAATTGTGGCCCTGGGAAATGCACTGTTCTAAGCACTGGGGGGAGATACAAGGCGATCAGGTTGTTCCTCGTGGGGCTCACAGTCTTAATCCCCATTTTACAGACAAGGGGACTGAGGCTCAGAGAGGTTAAGGGACTTTCCCAAAGTCACACAGCTGACAAGCAGCAGAGCCGGGGTTCGAACCCATGACCTCTGACTTCCAAGCCCGGGCTCTTTCCACTGAGCCACACTGCTTCCCCAAGGTAAAGGTAAAACTGCTTCCCCAATTTTCTTCTTCCCTATCCCTTATAGATCAGTGCTTTCACAAATTTACAAAGAATTAATGGGCAATACACTAATTCCAAGGCAGGTTGAGATGGGTACACTATGGGGAGAGCCTAGAGCTAAACTAAGCAGGGATGACATTTGGAAAGTTTAAAACTCAGTTCTTTATTCGTGAAAAATGCCTCTCAAAACTCATATGCAAAAGAATGGAAAAGTAAACCTTATGGAGTTGAGTTCCATTCTATCACTCTTTGTCTCATCCTTCTAAGCTAAGTCTAAATTCTGAATTTCAATGCAATTTCTACAGGATCATATCATTCACTTAACCTGGAGCCCCGAGCATGGCCTGAGAAAAGTGATAAACACTTAAACATTTTATTTAGAGGCAGTTGTTAATAGCATTAGAGTAATTCAATGCATTCAAAATGTCTTTGAGTGACTCCAAAACCAAATCAAAAATTGTCCTAGCATTCACCCTGTGGTCTGGAGACCTGGGTTCTTCTCCACACCTACCACTGGTTTGTGCTCTGCCCGCTGGAAAGTTACCTTTTCTATTCCTCAATTTCCTTTCTCACAAAACATGAAGAATGCCTGCCATTTAATAATAATTACAAAAAAATTAAGGCCTTTGCAGGAAAAGTTCTACAAACACGCTGATTGCTATGTCTATAGTCCCTCTCCTCTGAAAAATCATCTGTATGCAGAAACATTGCCTGCTATCTCCAAGGCTTGTTTGCCCAGCTCTATTAAAGGTTCTGTAATAAAACATGCACAGGCCTATAAAACCTGAGGATTGGAGCTGAATACATTTTTCATAAATGACAATAAACCCCAAAATTTCATGGGAGCAGTAAAAGTTAATTGCCACTGTAAAGTATCAGTAGAGAAATTTTATAAAATATTGAGCTCGGTTCGTCCATATTTGGAAGGGCTAATAAATCAAGAAACATATGGTTTAGAAGGGAGAAAATGTCTAACTCAAATACAGTGGTGATTTAAATCTGCTAACCACACCATTTCCCCCATTAAATTTCTCTGGACTGAATTTATGTGCGTTTCAAAATATGGGAAAATTGAGATCATGTTGTTTTAAATCATAAATGGCTACATTTGTTCATTTAGGTCATTACAAAGGTAGAAATATGAACTCCAAACCAATTTTATATAAATGTACTGCATATACCACATAGGCTATAAATCGAAGATGTATGGATGGATATATATATTCGGTCATTCAACTGCATTTATTGAGTGCTTACTGTGTGCAGACCACTGTACTAAGCGCTTGGGAGAGTACAACAATAAACAGTCACATTCCCTGCCCACAGTGGGCTTCCAGTCTAGAGTGGGGGAGGCAGGCAACAGTATAAAGAAATAAAATAACAGATTTTTATTTTAATAGATCAGTATAAAGAAATAAAATAACACATAGTGCTATGGGGCTGGGAGGGGGGAAGAGCAAAGGGAGCAGGTCAGGGTGACACAAAAGATAGTGGGAGATGAGAAAAAGTGGGGTTTAGTCTAGGAAGGTCTCTTGAAGGAGACGTGCCTTCAATAAGGTTTTGAAGGTGGGGGGAGAGTAATAGTCTGTCAGAGTAGAGGAGGAAGAGCGTTTCAGGCCAGATTCAGGACATGGGCTAGGGGTCGGCAATGAGACAGTCGAGATCGAGGCACAACGAGAATATCAATTCATATGTATACATCTGCTACATTTAATAATGTTGGTATTTGTTAAGCGCTTACGATGTGCAAAGCACTGTTCTAAGCACTGAGGTAGATACAGGGTCATCAGGTTGTCCCCCGTGGGGCTCACAGTCTTAATCCCCATTTTACAGATGAGGGAACTGAGGCACAGAGAAGTGCAGTGACTTGCCCACAGTCACACAGCTGAGAAGTGGCCGAGTCGGTATTCAAACCCATGACCGTATTCGAACCCATGACCTCTGACTCCCAAGCCGGGGCTCTTTCCATTGAGCCACGCTGCTTTAGGTTTGCTCATTTCATCTGTGTCACTTGGCGTGCTCTCCTAGATCTTACAGTATCAAAAGAGACCAGCCTCCAGGAGTGTTAACTCAGAACAGAGCTTTAACCAAATGGTGATTCAAGAGGTTTGGTGCCAGTGTACGGCTTGACTTTCCAAGTCCAATTCTAGCCTCCAGAAGGGATGCAAAAAGCCTCTAGATAGCCGGGGAGCTTTCAGGGAGGGAGAGGAGGGAGAAGACAAAGAGCTCTGACCCAGCCTCGAAAGCCAGAGAGAAAAAGAACACTGTTACATTCCCAAAACCTTGACTTGGCAATAGAGGAAAGAAGGGGAGTCTCCATCTTGGCGCCATCTGATTTGCAAGGCAGAGGGGTGGGTTCTCTATGGCTGCCTGCCCTGCCCGAAGAGCTGGGGGAAAAGGGATTAGTTTTATCCCTCACACTGCCAATTCTATAGCGGCCATGATGCTTCTCTCCACGGAACTGGAGTTTCCCCTCCAGGACTAAGTCGAAACAAGCTGGACTTGAGATGCAGGTCCCCTATACTACCTGGGCAGACAATGAGGAAATGCAGAACACCCAATGGGCTAGCGCTGGGCTCGAGACTGCTGTTTCTGAAAGCTGGCTTACTTGCTTATCTTTGTGAATATTCTTTAAATGTCTTCCCATAACCATGCCCCTCTGTCCTCCCTCTGGGCCTCTGCCTTCTTCAATCAGTGGTATCTAACTGAGCGTTTTATATGTGCAGATTTGCTTTTATCTTGCCGAGGACCAGTGATTGCTAAAATACTGGACTTACAAGGGGATTAGACACAATGGAGGAAAGTGTAAGGATATACACACCATGAACTTCAGGAAAAGTCCTGCCACAGATATAGAAATTCCTAGGCATTATCACCCACTAGACGGTAAACTCCTTGTGGACACAATGTCTACCAATTTTTTTTATGATATTTATTAAGTGCTGATTACATTCTATGCGCTGAAGTAGACAAGCTAGTCAGGTTGGACACAGTCCATGTCCCACATGGGGTTCAGAGTCTTAATCCCTGCTTTGCTTGTATCCATCCCAGTGCTTAGTACAGTGCCTGACACAAAATAGGTGCTTAACAAATACCATAATTTTATTATTTTATATATGCAGTAACTGAGGCACAGAGAAGTGAAGAGGCTTGCCTAAGATCACAAGTGGAGGAGCTGGAATTAGAACCCAGGTCCTTCTGACTCCCAGGCCCGAACTCTATCCACTGGGTCATGCTGCTTGTACTGTCCTTTCCCAAGCACTCTGTACAGTGCTCTGCACATAATAAGCACTCAATAGTGCTTACTGAGTACTATTCAATCATATTTATTAAGCAATAAATACGATTGAATGAATAAATACCACTGATCGACTGATTGATTGGGCATGGCCACATCAGTCTCCTTTCTATTCCCTTTACCAATCCCCCTCTTCCACATGCTTTCTCTCTTCCTCTGATTCTCTTCATCCCCTGTCATTTGCCTTAATCTCTCCATGGCCACTCAGGAACTACAAACTAATCAATATAATGTCACCCCCCCCCCCCCCCCCGGCCCCTGTTAAAACCTGGCTCACTCTGGTAAACACAGATGTTACTATGGTGTGCAGAAGTACACAGGAAAGTCATATTACCCTCGAAGTCCTTTAAAGCAGCGATCAAATACACTTGTCTTCAAGATAAACCAGATGTCCATCCCCTAATCTTATATGTAATAATCCTAGGTATAATTAGCAAACACAGTGAGAGGCAGAGAGGTATTGACAGAAGTTAGCAAATAAATTGAAACATAAATCAAACTCAGGCATATTTTTACCTTTTCCTAAATTAATGTTATTCGCCATCAGATCTTCTTTATTTCAGGTGGTAATCTTGTCTAACACTGACCCAAAAAGCCCCTCACAGTTCACACCAGACTCGTGAGAGACAAGCAGAATGAGTCAGCAATGGAATGGCATTAAAAATGCTACCGAGGCACTTTAACATATAACAGGCTTATGACACGCGAGAGTCTGAAAGGAATCTTTCCACCGGGCTCGTCATCGGTCAAGCCTTATTAAAGTATTATGTCCAGTCTTGATCAGCCTACTTTGAAAGGAGGCAGAAAAAAAGAGAGATCTGAAAAACCTTACAGGAATGATGAAGGAAATTTAACTTTACTCTAGAGCAGAGTAACTAATCTACTTTAAAAAAAAACAAGATGGTGATTTACCAGACTTCAGTCTTCAATTCCCTTTCTCAAGCAAGAGGACTTTTTGAAGAGGAAGGTGGCCAGCAGTTCACCATATGCGCAGAGAGGTAGCGAGAGGAAAATTAAAAGGGTGTAATGGGCTTAAACTCAAAGGAAGAGATTTCAGCTAGACCTACAGAGGACCTTCTTGACTGCTGTGGTGATAAAACATTGTAGCTTGTCAACATCCTGGAGGAAAAGGGTTCAACCAGACCCTTAGAGAAGAAGTGTGGCCAAGTGGAAACAGCATAAGCCTGGGAATCAGAGGACCTGGGTTCTTATCCTGGCTCCGCCACTTGTCTGTTGGTGACTTTAGGTAAGTCACCTAATTTCTCTGGGCCAGTTACCTCACCTGCACAGTGAGGATTAAGACTGTGAGTTTATGTGGAACAGGAACTGTGTCCAACTCTATTATCTTGAATCTACCCCAGTAGACTGAATCTAGCCCACTGCTTAGTACATGATAAGCACTTAAATACAATTTAAAAAAAACACGAAGTCTTGTACAATGCCTTCCAGGTCTGCAATTCTATTACACATCCTAGATAAATTTATCCACAACTGATTTTGAGCTGTTTCCGTAAACAATATAGATACAGACATTTAAAGTCTATCCAAACTCCACACACAGAGCCCCAACTTCACAGTCTGGGAGTCATTATCTTACTCATTTCCCCCCATGGAGAAAAAGTAATAAAAATGCATGGAAAGTTCAATTAGAATTCTTATTTATCAATCTGAAATAGGGGTGTAAAACCATTATACATTAGTTCCAGAAGGAATTAAAAGACTTCTTTCTAACCATTTCCTTTGACAGCAAGGTATAGAGAAATTCAACATGTAACATTCTCTAAGAAACAAACAAGTACACGGAAGGCAAAAATACACAAGTCATCGGCATCAGTGTTTTTATTGAGCACTTATTGGGTGCAGAGCACTGTACTAAGCGCTTGGCAGCACAGAAGAGACAGACCATGAGTCAACAGATTTGAGATCTGCTGATAACGCGATGATCTGAAATCAGATGCTTCATTTTATTATTCTGCACAAGAGATCATGTATACTGCTGCCTAACACCAAGGGGCTTAGGAAGCATAAATGAGATCAGTCATATCCTATTTCGAACTCCTTGGGGAAAAAAAAAACAATTCAGTAGTCCTAAGGCATTCGTGGATTTTTATTTTTTTTTTTGCAGTTTTGCAGTTTTTCCTATTTGCAGGGTGCATTCTCATGGCTGCATCAGGGGCAGCAGAAAGCCTTGTTGTCTCTTTGCTCAGCAGCAGCTGCAGTCTCCTTTAGACTGCAAGCTACTTGAGTGCAGGGAACATGTCTAACGACTGTGTTGTACTGTACTCTCTCAGGCACTTAGTAGAGTGCTCTGCACACAGCGAACATTCAGTAAATACCACCAACTAATTGACTGCAACCCCATATGGCCACCCCTACTCTCCACGGAAAGCCCAGAAAGGCAGCTGTGAATTCCTGGATAAACTTTTGCCACTACGCCCAGATGGTATTCCCAGTTTCCTGGCATTTGAAGGGGTTTCCAATCCCCCACCAGAACTGAGGGGGCTAATATTTTAAGTCTGAAGGATCACTGGTTTGATTGGGCGGGGGGGGGGGTGTTTGTACTGTAAATTCAAGAGCCCTGGCAGTACTCACTTCTTCTTGCTGGTTAAATATGAAATGCTGAATTTTTTTATTTTTTATCGCCTTAAATTATAAAAGCATCTTAAGGGCAGGGGCCCATCTCATATTCAGTCTACAGAACTTCCCAAGCCCTTAATGCAGTTCTTCTAATTTCCAGAGATGGATGCAGAGCCCAAAAGAGAGGGAAAAGCAAGACAGTCACAACAGGCAGGCTGGAAACAAAATGAAAGAAATGTTCCAGGTTTGCATTGTTCTCCTCTGTCCTCTCCCAGCTCTCAGTACTAGATACATTCTGATTTCTTTAGAAAGACCAATTATAATCCTACAACCACCCAGAAGAGCCCTTCTGCTGACAAACAAGGGGGCAAATCAATTAAAGCTAACTGTAACTTAAGTCTGAAAAGAAAGTGGAATACAGATAAGTTTGACAAACGCTCCCGTTGCTGCCTCCTTAAGCCATTCCTTCATGTCCCCAGAGAATGGGGGTTGGAGACTGACCAGACCAATATGGATTTGTAGGAAAGAATAGGAGTTCCCGGTGATCAGAGACTGACCCTATACCTGTTCTTGGGTAGGGACTGTATCTGTTGCCGAATTGTACTTTCCAACCACTTAGTACAGTGCTCTGAACACAGTAAGCGCTCAATAAATATGATTGAACAAATGAATGAGATTAACAAGGAAAACCAAAAGCACCCTACTTGCTGAACGGAGTTCTGCCCACTAAGAGCTCAATAAATACAACTGAATGAATGAACAGCCTCTATCTCTCAGTTAATCACTCCAAACCACATAGGAAGAAAAGAGAAGCTAAGATCATGGACCAATCTGGGACATGGAAGTCAGACACTGTATGGATCATTTTGAAAAGTTCGAGTGCATATTGCGAGGCAAAATGGCTGAACTTCATCAACGAGATTGGATTTTTTTTTCTATTATGGGAATACCTGCAAAAAGCACTTCATGTAGGCAAAACGAAACCCGCTCCTCCAGTAAGCGGAATGTAGGATCAAATATATGAGATAAAAAGCTTAAGAAATTACTGACGGAAAATAGTCAACATTGGAAGGGATGTTTCTACCCCCTGTGTTTAAGTCAGCTACAGATGTGCTTATGTTGAAAAGTTATTCTGACGTTTTAGGCCAACAAGATTTAATGGACTCATCTGAAAATTGGAATTTTCACATTTCCCCATATAACATGTTGCTATATGCCAATGCAGCCCAAATGGAGTGCACACTGTGATCTGGGACACTTTGAAGAGTGCCCTGAAATGGTCTGCCTTTAATCTTACACCACCTATGCTAAGTGCATCCTTGAGAATTATAGTAGGCAGTGCATAACTGATGGCAAAGAAGATACTGACCAGACAGCATGCTCCGATAATCAATCAATGGTATTTGAGTGCTTACTGTGTGCAGACAACTGTACTAAGTGCTTGGGAGAGTACAAGGTAACAGATTTGGTAGACATGCTCCCTGCTCACAAGAAGCTTACAATCTAGAGGGGGAGACAGACAAAAAATAAATTAGGCGATATATTCTTAAGTGCTGTGGGGATGAGGGTGGGAGAAATAAGGGGGACAAATCAAAGTGAAAGGGCGATGCAGAAGGGAGAGGAAGTAGGGAAAATGAGGGTTTAGTTGGGGTGAGATGTAAATATCACCGCCAATAATGATAACAGTGCCATTTATTAAAGGCTTGTCCAGTGCTAGGTGGTGCGGTAGATGCAAGATAAAATGATCGTAGAGAGTTTCTGTCCCAAATGAGGTGTCCTCTTTAGATCCTGGTCTGACAAAAAGGTTATTCAATGCTTAATATGGTTTAGCCAGCAGTAGAACTTGGCACAACAGCTCCCACAGAGTTATCTTCATGCCAGAACTCGTCTATTCTTCCAATTGAGTGGCTCATAATCATTCAGTAAGGAAAGTTATCTGAAAATGTAAGTTTATGTCTGTGACTAATTGAGGCACCTCTTTAACTGAGGGTTCATTCAGCATTTAATCATATGTTTCCAGGCTGTAAAACTACTGAATTTTTCTTAACACTTCAAGTTAAATATTATCTTCCAAGAGAAGACTTAATGGAGGTCAATGTCAGAAAGGGATTTGGAGAATCTATATCCTTCTAGAAGTGCTTAAATAAAAACCCTCCATATATGCCGCTTGATAATCTCTAAGGATCTCTTCATGGCACCTGAAAAATGATGAGCTATCTGAAAAGGCAATTTTAAACAGGAAAATGTTACTAGAGATAATCATTTTTTAATGGCATTTGTTAAGCGCTTACTATGTACCGGCACTGTTCTAAGTGCTGGGGTACATCAAGATAAACAGGTTGGACACAGTCCATGTCCCACAAGGGACTCACAGTCAATCTCTATTTTACAGATGAGAAAACTGAGGCATAGAGAAGTGAAATGACTTGCCCGAGGTTACACAAGAGACAAGTGACGAAGCCAGGATTAGAACGCAGATCCTTCTGACTCCCAGGCCCAAGCTCTTATCCAGGCTGTTTCTGATAAATGGGCCCAAACACCTCTAAAATTTTAGCTCTAGGCAAAATATTGGCTGACCTAAGACTTACGGCTAAATATTCTTTTACGTATTTCTTTCAAGTGTTTTTCCTTGTTCCTGATATGCTTGCCCACTAAACAAACTTTTCCAATAAGACGTGGCTACATATGCATAAATATTGACACAGGTGTTTCACAGACTGGGACTCTGCTAATAAAAAGAAAGCTGCAATGGCAGATGGTATGCACCAATGCTACATACAGCAAGGTAGCTTTGAAACTGGTTGTGTTCTATCAAACCTTATTCTCTGAACAAACATCATAAAACAAATAACTTTTTCAAGTGACTTTTAAAGAAGGGAGGCAAGGCAAGATAACAGGGTAATAGAAACAGGCAAAAACAGGTAAGAGAATCAAAAAGAGGGAGAGAGGGAAAGAGAAAGAGAGAGGGAAAGGGGTGTGGGGAGAGGAAAAGAATAGTAATAGAAATAGGCAAAAACAGATAAGGGAATCAAAAAGAGGGAGAGAGAGAGAGGGAGAGAAACAGAAAGAAAGAGGAGGAGATGAAGAGAGAGCGAGAGGAAGAGAGAGAGAACGAACTGGAGAGAATTTGAGGGAGAAAGAGAAGGAGAAAAAGATAATCATGCCAGTAAATTTAAGTGGCCAATACCAGGAAAAATGGAAACCTCAACTAATGCTACAAGATACTGGAGGCAAAATAAGAAATATTGACTCCAACATTACCTCTTCAATGCAAAGTTGTGGTGGAAGAGGCCTGAGACTTCGTAATTATGCATTTTAGAATTCTACAAAGGTGCCAGGTTCTCCCTGTAAAACTTTTTGGAATAAGAAACTTTACACTCATAGATCTATACCTATAAGTACATTCATATATGCATAGATAGCTGACCACTGTTTAAAATATACTACTGATAATAATAATAATAATAATAATATTGGTATTTGTTAAGCGCTTACTATGTGCCGAGCACTGTTCTAAGCGCTGGGGTAGACATAGGGGAATCAGGTTGTCCCACATGGGGCTCACAGTCTTAATCCCCATTTTACAGATGAGGGAACTGAGGCACAGAGAAGTTAAGTGACTTGCCCACAGTCACACAGCCGACAAGTGGCAGAGCTGGGATTCGAACTCATGAGCCCTGACTCCAAAGCCCATGCTCTTTCCACTGAGTCACGCTGCTTCTCTACTGATGAGATCCAAATCACATTTGCATATGTGACTGAAAGGACTGATGCACAGCTGGCATCAACTAGTAACCGAATTTACACAAGCCATTCATCAAAGTGTACGGAAACTGTGTCCCTACCGACCTTGATTCAAAATCCAACTACTGACCTAGAACTGAAGAGATTTCTGCTCTCATTCCCCAAACAAAATTTCAACATCACCCTGGAAAATTACTCCCAAATTGCCACACAGTCACTCACCCCTTGTCTTTTTCTGTAGGTACTTGAGCTACTCCTTAAATTAAAACCCCATGGTTTTCCAAACATTTGGAAAAATGTGAAGAGATGAAAATCAGAATAGAAATGTTAAATATCCAAAGTTTCTAGAGCAAATTGAAAACTTTAAAAAAGTTTTTGAAGGTGTAAAATATGGAGTAAGAAAACAACCAAGTCCTGTATTATGCAGTTATTATTAGTGTATTTTTAAGCGCCTATTATGCACCAAGCACTGGGGTATATACAAGATAATCAGATTGGACAGTCTCTGTCCCACCTGGGGCTCACAGTCTGAGGAGAAGGGAGAACAGGTATTGAATTCCCATTTCACAGATGAGGAAACTGAAGCACAGAGAAGCTAAGTGCCTTGCCCAAGGTCCCACAACAGACAAGTGACAGAGCAGAATTAGCACCCAGGTCCTCTGACTCCCAGGGCTGCGTTCCTTCCAGTGGGCCAGGCTGCTTCCAAGCTTCATTAAAAGAAAGGCGGTCTAATGTGTTTTACTAAAAGTTTTAACATCTTGAGAAGTTCCCAAAGTAAAGATGGGCTAGGCCTATTGGGAGGATAGCATGGCTACTGCTGGACCAGGACTCCTGCCCCAACCCCTATTTAACCAACCATTAAATAACAATGAGAGAATTAATCCCAAGTGTAAATTCTGTAACCTGCAATTTTAAAAATCCAGTATTCCCTCAAGCATTAGTTCTAAAATGCATGAAACAGGAACAGCGATACTCTGAAAACATGCGTTCAAATGTCTCTGCCTTCTAGACTGTAAGCTTGTTGGGGGCAGGGAACATATCTAACTCAGCTGTATCGTACTCTCCTAAGCACTTTAGTAGAGTGCTCTGAACACAGTAAGCACTCAGTAAATATCAGTCATCGTTGACTGACTGGTAGAGAGCAATGAAATGATTCCATGAGACCCATCAAATCCTCTTTCCAAAAATCCTTTCTTTCAAATTTACAAGATCATAAATGGTGTAACTGCAGTCTGAAAAGAGAACCTTGAAACATGAGGTTCTCCTGATGGTGACTATCAAGGATAATTTATCAGGCATAAATTTTGGCTTTTAAAACCTAAGAATAGAATTAAGCAAGTTCAGAACAGCACAGCCATCTGCCTCCAGACCCCAAGAATTCTGCCTGCAAGCTCTCAAGCTCCCATAATTAATTCGATCCAGGCTGCACATGGTAACATATTCAGGAGACCACCAAGTGGCTTCTCATAAAGTGCAAAATTTGAGACTACAAAGGGATAACCTGAAATTCAAAATCTGTCACACCAAAAAGTTAACACTGTGTTCTAAAAAGACTCAAAAGATCATACCCATGAGGCACATAAAAGCTATACGTTAATAATTCTACTTTGAAATCTTTCTTATACTTTGAGTCCAACGTGGGACAGGGACTATGTCCGATCCAATTATTTGAAGCCTATTCCAGCCCATAGAACAGTGCTTGACACGTAGTAGACACTGCTTACCATAAAAAAACTAAGAACTACTAAATAACAGTATTATTACTATTATTAAATAACAACATAATTTCTTGATTTTATATGGTGCTTTTATTCCCAAAGCCCTTTCATGCTACTTGGGTCGTTTCTGTCTTCCCATCATCCCTGGAAAGTTGGAAAGCATACTGCAGATGACAAAAACTGAGGTTTAGAGAAGTTGTGATTAGTCCAGAATAAACCAGCCAGCAGCGGCAGTCCGAGACTCTCAGATCTGTAGTCTTGTCGCTACATCATGCTGACTTTTTACATTTTCCCCGCTCTGGACTGTAAGCTTGTTGTGGAAAGGGAATGTGTCTGCTTATTGTTGTATTGTACTCTCCCAAGCGCTTAGTACAGTGCTCTGCACACAGTAAGCACTCAATAAATACCACTGAATGAATGCATTCATTTTGTCATCAAATATAGAAGGGCAATTTTATGTGGCAATTTAAATGAAGCATCTAAAACTGATCTTTTCTTAGAGGAGGGTACTTCGAAAGAACTCCAATTCATTTGAATCTACTTCTTCACGTAATAATTTACTGGCGTAGCTCAGCACTCCCTCTGAGCCAGGAGCTGGGACTGTAGTTCATGAGCCAGATTTGACTCTTCTTGACTGCAGAAGTGGCGTTCAGGCACTGGCATCCTCTATGTGGACCAACTCAGCATTGGGAGGCCCCCTTACCTTCTCCCTAACAGCTTTCTGGGCTCTTAGCTCTTCTTTTGGGGCAGGAAAGGGGCTAGGGAGAAGTCAAATAGTGACTGCACTCCCCCTAGACTGAAAGCTCAGGATGGCCAAGGAACTTGTCTGCTAATTCTGTTGCATCGTACTCTCCTACATCCTTAGTACAGTGCTCTGCACATGGTAAGCGCTCAATAAATTTGATTGATTGACTGCACTCGCTGCCTTCAGCTGGAAGGATGTAGTCCCACCCAGCCAAGGACTGGTGAAGTGTCCTCTGGCCTCATCAGGTCACACCCTATCCCATTCCACACACTGCCCATACAGACTGCAGTGGCACAGAGGTGGGCCAACCAAGCCATGCAGAGTAGAGGAACGCTTACCCGCCACGGGCACCAGTGCAGGGAGCTGAATGCCAGGCTGGGAACAGTGAGGTCAGGACGCTAATCCCACCTTCTGCACTAGGCCCCGTGCTCCTCCTGTGTGTGGGAGGAAAAGATCTGCTCACATGCAAACACACATCGGGCCCTGCCTCCTTTCGTTTTTACGGTAATTGTTTACGGTTTTTTTGTTTTTTTTGTTTTTACGGTAATAGCACTTACTATTTGCCGTGGGCCGTTCTAAGCACTGGGGTGGACACAAGTTAATCCTTGGATAAAAGTAAAGGAGAAAGAGGAGAAGGACCGTGGTGGGGGAAGGGAATGAAATGTGACAGCAGGCATGGATCTTTCTGTTTTAAATTGTTTTAAATTATGGTAACTGTTAAGCATTTAATATGTGTCAAGCACTTTTCTAACTGCTGGGATAAAGACAAGATAATCAGGTTGGATGCAGCCCCTGACCCACATGGGACTCACAGTCTAAATAGGAGGGAGAACAGGTACTAAACCCTCAATTTACAGATGAGGGAATTGAGGCACAGAGGCATTAAGTGACTTGCCAAGGTCACGCAGCAAAAGGCAGAGCTGGGATTAAAATCCAGGTCCTCTGATCCCCAGGCCCATGTTCTTTCCACTAGGCCACTCTGCACTCTGGAATTCACTCTTCCCTATTCCCAAGTGAACCAGGAGTAAATTTGTCCTCTCATACTCTCTCCTCTTACCCCCTCTTCCTTCCCCCTTTTGTTCTCTCCCACCCACTTCTGTTCAAATTGTTTGACCAGTTCTCTGCCAGCTGCTCAAAGATTACATTTTAGTTAGCTCTTTTGCACGAAAAGGTTACAGACCCCTGGCTAGGCAAATAGCCATATAAAACCTCAGCTGGGAGCCTCCAAAGAGAAATAAAGACAGCACATCAGGGAACATCCATCAAGATAGTTAACTCTGGAGCAAGTTTTGACCAATTCACCTTCGGTTAAGATCTTTGGGAAATCCTAGAATAGTAACTTTTAAAGGAAAAAAACCCCACATCCAACCCATTCTCCACCTACTTCATCACTTTCTTCTACTTCAATGCCGCCGTCTTTGTCGTCGTCCATTTGCTTGTGTATTGTACGGAGAGCTTCTAGACTCAATCGATCCTCTTCAGTAAAGCAAGGAGGGCTTAACGAAATGCAGGGATCTGAAAGAGGAAACGAATAGCTTTGACAACAATTCTAAAACATCAGCTCCCGTTAAACCATTGGTAACATTTGTCTGAGGTGAAAGGAAACTAATTTTCGGGTTGGACTAATTTAACTGTGAAATTTTAAAACACCTAGTGAAGAGTTCCGTAAACATCAATACCATATGTCCTCCCAATCAGTAGAAAAACACACAATCCAAATTAAACAAATTGAAGTTCCTTCTCCAGAAGAGGCTTCAAAGTTCACGCATTGAACTTTGAAGTTCACTGTTTTTCCCACTGTTTCTGACCCATTCGAAAACTTATAGCCCGAGTCTTTTTTTGGGCGGGTGGGGGGACGGTATTTGTTAAGTGCTTATTATATGCCAGGCACTGTACTAAGCGCTGGGATAGATACAAGGAAATCAGGTTGGACACAGTCCATGGCCCACATAGGTTTCACAGTCTTAATCCCCATTTTATAGATGAGGTAACTGAGGCACAGAGAAGTTAAGTAGCTTGCCTTAAGCCATACGGCACACAGGTGACAGAGCCGGAATTAGAACCCAAGTCCTTCTGACTCCAAAGCCCATGCTCTATCCACTAGGCAATGCTGCTTCTCTCTTCTCTTCAGAAATCTAGTTCAAAATGTATTTAACACGTGTCACAATGCTCTAGATTGAAGCTTCTCGTGTCTAGGGAGGCACATAGAAGGAGCTTGGCTTAGTGGAAAGAGCACGGGCTTGGGAGTCAGAGGACATGGATTCTAATCCCGGGTCTGCCACTTGTCTGCTGTGTGACCTTGGGCAAGCCACTTCACTTCTCTGTGTCTCAGTTACCTCAGCTGTAAAATGGGGATTAAGACTGTGAGCCTGGTTACCCTGGATCTACCCCAGTGCTTAGAACAGTGCTTGGTACAAAGTAAGTGCTTAACAAATACTACAATATTAACTCTTTTGTATTGTACTCTCCCAAATATTTAATACAGTGCTCTGCACACAGTAAGCAATAAGTACCACTGACTGACTGATCCGAAAGCAGGTTTGGTCCCTACAGGTAGTTTCCCATATTTGTCTCAGTGGTTTGCAGAAGGTTCTAAGGTTGTCAGAGCTGCAGGGGAGGGCTTGCTTGTTTGCACACTTCTCATAATATCACCGCTTCTCTCCTCTCCAGGTCCTTTTGACGCCATCTCCCTCCTTTAAAAGACAAAACCAAAAAAGCCCTTTTGCAAAGCTCATTATGAGACGTTTGTGGATTATCCACATAACAACGTGTTTAGTCACCACCCAGTAAGATTCTAGCCATGAAGCGTCTAGAGCAAAGTGAGCAAGATGACTAACTTGGAATTCTATCACCACCTTTACATGGAAAATGATATATGTAAAGTGCAACTCTCATTTGTCATCCCATCTTATACAGTTCAAACTATTTTCAATAATACCCAAAGGTTGGCAACTCTAGAAAATGAAATCGTGGCTCAGTGGAAAGAGCCCGGGCTTGGGAGGCAGAGGTCATGGGTTCGAATCCCAGCTCCACCACTTGTCAGCTGTGTGACTGTGGGCAAGTCACAACTTCTCTGTGCCTCAGTTACCTCATCTGTAAAATGGAGATTCACTGTGAGCCTCACATGGGACAACCTGATTACCCTGTATCTACCCCAGCGCTTAGAATAGTGCTCTACACATAGTAAGCACTTAATAAATACCAACATTATTATTATTATTATTAATCCCAGCTCTGCCACTTATCAGCTATGTGACTTTGGGCAAGTCACTTAACTTATCTGAGCCTGGGTTACCTCATCTGAAAAATGGGGATGAAGACTGTGAGTCACGTGGGACAACCTGATCACCTTGTATCTCCCAGCAGCTTAGAACAGTGCTTTGCACAGAGTAAGCACTTAACAAATGCCATCATTATTATGATGATGAAAATGACCTGCTTTTTAAAACCTGGGCTGCCCCGTATTGAGTAGCTTACATATGGGTTGATGGGTTGACCACACACCCCAGTTACGCTGGGACAAACTTGGGACTTTGCAAACTGTCCCAAGCAATTTAACATCCAAGAATTGGGACCATCCTGGCAAGACATCAGTTTGTTCATTCATTCAATAGTATTTATTGAGCGCTTACTATGTGCAGAGCACTGTACTAAGCACTTGGAATGTACAATTCGGCAACAGATAGAGACAATCCCTGCTCACTGATGGGCTTACAGTCTAATCGGGGGAGACAGATGGACAAAAACAAGACAACTTAATTGCAATAAATAGAATCAAGGGGACGTATACCTCATTAACAAAATAAATAGGGTAATAGTCTAATATGCATTGACTCTAGACTACTCATGTTCCATTTAAATACTTGGACTGCCCCATCCAAGCTGAAGCCTGCTCAGTACATACTCACTTTAAGTCTCATGACATTCTGGGGGTTTTGGTATATGCACACCAGAATAGTGAAAGGACTAACTCCTCACCCCTCTCCTTTCATCCACACAACATTTACAGTTGCTCAGAGGGAAGGGGAAGGTATGCCAACTGGGAATGGAATCAAACCAAAATTCCTCACCATTGGCTTTAAAGCACTGGATCACCTTGCCCCCTCCTACCTCACCTCCCTACTCTCTTACTACAACGCAGCCCGCATATTTCGTTGCTCTAATGCTAACCTTCTTACTGTACCTCGATCTCATCTATCTCGCCGCGGAGCTGTTGCACCCATCCTACCTCTCACCTCAATGCCCTCCCTCCTCTTATCCGACATATAATTGCTCTCCCCCACTTCAAAGCCTTATTGACGGCACAACTCCTCCAAGAAGCCTTGACTAAGTCCTCCTCTCCTCTTCTCCCACTCCTTTCTGCATCGCCCTAACTTGCTCCCTTCATTCACCCTCCCTCTCATCCCCACAGCACATATGTACATATCTGTAATGTATTTCTTTATGTATATTAATGTCTGTCTCCCCCTCTAGGCTGCGAGCTCACTGTGGGCAGGGAACGTGTCTGTTGTTGCACTGTACTCTCCCAAGCGCTTAGTATAGTGTTTTGCACACAATAGTAATCAACACGATCGAATGAATTCTATCTTACCAATTTTCAACAAAAATTTGGTCACCCTATTCATATGACAACCTCACCTGAAGATCTCATCCATTTATCAAGGACAATATTAATATCCATGAAATTAGAGGGTCGGGACAGTAATTCACAAATACGTCACATGTTTTAGGGACATGCTACTATTAATAATAACAATACTGATAAGTGTTAAGCACTTGTTATGTGACAAGCACCAAACTAAGCCCTGGAGTAGGCCCAAGATAATCAGTCCCTGCGCCACATAAGACTTACAGTCTAAGTAGGAGGGAGAAGGGTTATTTAATCCCCATTTTACAGATGAGGAAACTGAGGTACAGAGAAGTTAAGTCACTTGCCCAAAGTCAAGCACGTAGCAGAGGCAAAATCAGAACCCTGGTCATCTCTCTCCCAGGCCCGTGCTCTTTCCACTAGGCCAATGCTGCGTCTCTAAAGAGAGAGCCAAACGTTAAAGTTTGGTGAGCCGAAATTTTCCCAAATGATTCATTCACCGTGCATTTTTCCAAGGATTGTTTGCCCTTTTACTAACCAGCTCACCCATTCTGTGCCTGAGCTCTCCCTCTCCTGCCAAGAGCATCTGACGAGACTCTTACCAATTCTACACCCACGGGATTACATAATTGAAGGCTGTCTCCGAAAGATATTCTCTCTCAAGGATAACGGCTTGAAAAGTTAAGAAAAAGAGTAGTTTCTACATGGCCAAAATCTACAGCCATTATAAATTCAGCAGTTACCTCATACTGAGGCTCCCAACAGCTTCAGAGATCTGTGATGCAACTGGAAGGATCAAAGAGCCAAATGACAATGGGATAAATGCTTGTTTGGGTTTAGAGAGGACAACAGGAAAGGCCAAGAGGAAACGAGCTAGTGAAAAAAAGAATGCACTGCCAAGCCTATGTAGCAGCCTTGACCCGTTTCCTGAAAAAAGTGTAAGCAAAGAGTAATATCCATAAGAAATCTTTCAAGTGCACTGGTAAATTAGACTGTAAGTCCGTCAATGGGCAGGGATTGTCTCTATCTGTTGCCGAATTGTACATTCCAAGCTCTTAGTACAGTGCTCTGCACACAGTAAGCGCTCAATAAATACTACTGAATGAATGAATTCCCAAGATTCAAAACGTTAACATACTAAATGTACTTTACAACAGGGAATAAAAAACCAAGGTACATGATCAAAGAGTAGTGTACATACACCCAAAATCGTACATTAGTTGGAATTTTTGCTCAGTCCACGTAGGAGAGAATGAGGCTGAGAGAATGGCGACCGATGTAACTTACCAAAGGCACTGGAAATGCTTTTCAAGATGAATTCTATAGGTCAAGGTTTTAATCTTATTTCTGAATCTGGGGATGTAGGATTACTAGTGTTTAATACTATGATGAACAATGCCCTGAACCATGAAGACCCCAGCTAAGACCCTAATCACCTAAATCTGAGTTGGCTCAGGTCTGTGTTTTCTGTTTCCAGGCAGTTGTAAATGAATGGAGCAAAGAAAGTACCTATTATATCAACAGGTACCATAAAAACTCAGATGGGGCATGCATTTCCCTTGTACATTATTTCTCTGGCTGTTAAGAATATAGTTCACCTTGATAGAGAAGTACCGTGGCTCAGTGGAAAGAGCCCAGGCTTGGGAATCAGTGGTCACAGGTTCAAATCCCCGGCTCCACTGCTTGTCAGCTGTGTGACTTTGGGCAAGTCATTTAACTTCTCTGTGCCTCAGCTATCTCATCTGTAAAACGGGGGTTAAGACTGGGAGCCCCACGTGGGACAATCTGATCACCTTGTATCCTCCCCAGTGCTTAGAACAATGCTTTGCACATAGTTGAGAAGCAGTGTGGCTTAGTAAAAAGAGTACGGGCTTGGGAGTAAGAGGTCGTGGGTTCTAATCCCAGCTCCACCACTTGTCAGCTGTGTGACTGTGGGTAAGTCAATTAACTTCTCTGGGCCTCAGTTACCTCATCTGTAAAATGGGGATGAAGACTGTGAGCTCCACGGGGGACAACCTGATGACCTTGTATCTACCCCAGTGCTTAGAACAGTGCTTGGCAGGTAGTAAGCGCTTATCAAATACCAGGATTTTTTTTAATTTTTTTTTTGATAGACACCCTTTAGAAAAAGGGTGGTATACCACCAGTTGCTAAGAATCTGCTCTTAGCCTCTCCAGGGCTGGCTCACGTCTTCTGAAGCCTCAAGGAGGTACTACCAGTCACCACGACCAACCTCTCAACCGAGTCAAAGTAGGTTAAACAATAACAGCAATATTGGGATCAGGGAGAGAGGTTGTTTTCGGCTGCATTTTAACTATTGTCTTGACTGGACTGTCACCACTCAGGTTGCCCTTGCATTTGAATTTGCTTCCTTTATTTACCCCCCCTCAGCCCCACAGCACTAATGTATGTATCCATAATTACTTATATTATCTGTCTCTCCCTCTAGAATATAAGCTCACTGTGGACAGGCAGAGTGTCTACCAACTCTTTCATACTGTCCTCTCCCAACTGCTTGGTACAGTGCTCTGCACATAGTAAGCACTCAATAACTAAGATTGATATTGTAATTCAGTGTTTTAAAACACTCCTGTCTCTCTCCTGAAATAATTCATTCAATCGTATTTATGGAGCGCTTACTGTGTGCAGAGCACCGTACTAAGCGCTTGATGTGGACTTTATTCAATTATTCCACTACCAAGATATAGAGACCTGACTATTTTTAGCAAAGAAATCAGAGGCCCATTTTAGATTTGATACTGAAGAAAATGCAAAAGGTCTAGGAAATCCCATCACTTCCCCAAATCTTCTTTATTAAGAGTGCCTTAGTCATTTAGGCCTGGGCAGCTTGGTATTGTCTGGACTCATTTCCTTCTGCTTCCTAGCTACCCTTTTTCTGCTACTCTGCAAAATCTCCCATCCTAGAAGGATCCTCTGAAGTCAGAGCAGTTTTAGAGAGAGTTGTTCTAGGTCGCATCATGGCTCCGCTCCCTCTTTAACCACCTTTGGCTACAAAGCGGCCGATTCAAGAGGGGCTTGGCTTGATTCATGAACTAGGGAGTACATAATTAGAGAGGCAAAGAGGATAAATTAGGGATGTTAGATGGTTCATCCTTAACTGTGAAGATGGATGTCAAGGAGAGCATCCATCAGATGGTTTCTCCCAGGGCTGGAAAAGTCACTGATTTGACTCAGAAATGGCACACGGTGCTCACATTTTCTCCAGAGCAGGCAGAGTGAAAAACCTCTCCAGTTATTGTGTCAGCAGCAGAGGAGTCTAAGAGCAAGAAGTATTAACTATAAAGAGTAAAGACTCTGACAGGCGGACTGGCAAACAAGGAACAGAGCACTTATCTCTGTGCGCTCCATGAAGGGAGAAATGGCATCTTTTATTTCTCCAGTATATCCCTCCTCCATGATATGAATGTTCAATAAAAAGGGAAGACATGGATGAGGATGAAGCATAATAGAAGTAAACCAGGCTTTCAAAAGAATGACTAAAGTGAAATTTTAGATTTGTCCCATTTCCTTCGATTAGCTGGAAAGATCAAGTTATTTGAAAATTAGCAATATGATTTGCCATGTAAACTTATTTTTCTTTGGAAGCACCCAATTTCATGTGTTCATCCCAAATCCTAGATTGACTTGATTTTAGAACAATTTGATATGTTCAAACTTGCAATCAGGTAGATACTAAAGATTTAGCAAACAAATGCATAATTTATCCAGAAGAGCAAAAGGAAGCAGAGTGGCTCACTGGAAAGAGCACGGGCTTTGGAGTCAGAGGTCATGGGTTCGAACCCCGGCTCTACCACTTGTCAGCTGTGTGACTTTGGGCAAGTCACTTAACTTCTCGGTGCCTCAGTTACCTCATCTGTAAAATGGGGATTAAGACTGTGAGCCCCACGTGGGACAACCTGATTCCCCTGTGTCTACCCCAGCGCTTAGAACAGTGCTCGGCACATAGTAAGCGCTTAACAAATACCAACATTATTAGCAAAAGGTGCTAAAAAGCAACCAAGACAGCTCTATAAAACAATGCATCATGCCAGACCAATTTAATTTCCCTTCCTTGAGAAAGTGATAATCCTGAAGATAAGAGGGAAGCCAGAGATGTGATCCAAAGGCACTTTATAAGGCTTCTGACTCTCCCATAAAACATTCTCATCATCAAGCTAATTCTGGTCTAGTCTAGAGTTACTCACTTGGTTAATGGACTTGCCCAATATGGGACCCACGACTGGTTGGCATATCAATAAATCAATGGTACTGAGTGCTTACTCTGTGCAGAGCACTATACTAAGCACTCGGCAAAGTGCATGAGTTGCCAGATACGATCCCCACCCACAGGACCTTACTGTCTCCTATTGCCTCTCCTACCTTACACCTTTTCTTCACTTTCATTCAATCGTATTTATTGAGCATTTACTGTGCGCAGAGGATTGTACTGCGCACGCAGGAGAGTACAAAGTAACAATAAACACACATACTGCCCATCCTCCTGCAACTCCCGGGAGAGAAGGTAAGGCAGGCTTCCCAACCGCCTGTCAAAATGGAGGAGAAGTCCTTGGATCGGACCCGTTTCCTGCCCTTCTTGTTTATGACTTGAAAGCGTCTTCCTTCCTCTCCCTCCCTTCTTCCTCATCCCCGAATAACACAGTTTTCACCGTCAGCCTGAGTCTCTCTCCCTGCAGCCCTCGGACAGCCCCGTCTTCTCTCCCTGCCACTCCCTCTCTGCAGTCCTGTTCTCTTCCCAGCAGCTCTGGGCCTAGAATTCTCTCCCTGCTGCCCCCCAGACTCTGCATCATCCCTGACCAAATTCTCCGCTGCTCTGGGGCAGTCAATCTCTCCCTCAACCGCTGCTCTCCTTCTATTGCTGCATATTCCGGCAATCTTGTTGACCGTCCTGAAGCATGAACAAGCTGTGCCTTGTAACCACAAAACACCACAGGTCCATTACTTGATTAAACATAAGCCTGCACTCTGATTTTTTCTTCTAAGTCCTTCATTGCACCGGTTAACTATTTCTTCGACTGTCTACTCTGTCTACTCTCTTTAAGCTCCGCAAGGGAAGGGGACGTATCTTGTTTTTCCTTTGTCACTCCTCACAGCTCCTGGCATTGTGCTCTGCACTCGGAAGTGCTAAATAAACACTGCCGATTGACAGCCCCTAGCTTCTACTAGCATTTCATCAGTCTTACAAAAAGATATATAATGATCTGATACATCACTTGTAAGAGTAAATCATCACTGCTAAAATAATTTAATAGGCTCGAGACCTCAAACCTTTTACCACAGACAACAGGTTATTTAGGCCACTTATTAAAAAATATATATCTGGAGGAGCTATACAAAATACTGTTTGGGCATTAGCTCACTGTGGGCAGGGAACCTGTCTACCAACACTAATATATTGTACTCTCTCAAGCACTTACCACAGTGCTCTGCTCACAGTAAGCACTCAATAATATTGATTAAAGCATTTTTTTTAGTATTCACCCCCACCCTCAGCCCCACAGCCATTGCAGCGTGGCTCAGTGGAAACAGCACGGGCTTGGGAGTCAGAGGTCGTGGGTTCTAATCCCAGCTCCGCCACTAGTCAACTGTGTGATTTGGGGCAAGTCACTTAACTTATCTGTGCCTCAGTTACCTCATCTGTAAAATGGGGATTAAGACTGGGAGCCCCATGGGGGGATAACCTGATCACCTTGTATCCCCCAGCGCTTAGAACAGTGCTTCACGTACAGTAAGCGCTTAACAAACACCATCATTATTATTATTACAAAGTACTGAATAATAATTTTCATTATGTGACATTTTTTAAATAACACTTTTGCAAGGTATCTGCCTGTGGATTCTTAGGAGTATAGGTAAGGTTCCTATAGGCTGGATTGAGTAACTAGGTCTCCAACTCAAACAAGTCCCACGGTATATATGATGGGGTCGACATAGCATCAGGCTACACAAACCAAACCTACAGTCTACAGAGCAGTGAGTGATAATTGTCAATCGCCCTCATTAGGGCTGTAAGCAGAGATGCCAACTTCTCATCCTTACTGCAAGGGTGGAAGAGGGATCAGGATTTTGGGGAGCATGCGGACTGGTCTTTTCAGCCCTCTTTGGAAAACTCAGGTCTCAGACAACTAGGATGAGCAATTCTACAAACTGTCCCTATTCCCTCCTTGGAGTGGCTCTAATGGTTAGATTTACTGTTATTGATGGCATTAGTATACATTGCCACTGATGGCCATTTCCTTAATTTCCCTTAGGAGCCAGACTTAGCAATAATAGGCCGAAAGGAACACAACAAAGAGCACCTGGAAGTGCCCCTCAATAAACGAGATGGCTCCTCAGAGATTATTATTATTATATTTATTAAGTGTATGCTAGATTCTAAATGCTGGGTTAGATACAAGTTAATCAGATTGGACACAGTCTCCATCCACCGGTGGCTCAAGGTCTAAGTAAGAAGGAGAAGAGGTATTTAATCCCTATTTTATAGGTTTAGAAAATGAGCCACAGAAAAGTTGAGACTTGCTCAAAGGTACATGGCAATCAGTGACAGAGTGGAATTCAGGTCCTCTGATTCCCGGACCCCTGCTCTTTCCACCAGGATAACAGTAATGAATGGCATTTGAATATATAAACAGCTATTGCCTCATGAGACAACAATTAAGTAAGATCAAAAAACAAACATTTTGTATTCCTTGCTGAAGTACGACTTCAAATGGGCCTGCCCAGCTATGGACTATATTTAATATAATACATGGCACATAGGGGACTCAGTAAACGTTACTGATTGCTTGTCTAATTCCTGAGAAACCACGGAAGCAGGTGGAATAACCAGGAACGCAGCCATCAGAGATGGGGAGACTGGTTTAGAGACACTGAACAGAGAGTGAGCCTAAAAAACCAAGAGTTACAAACAGACATAGGCTCTTCAAAGAGTAGCTGTAAATGAAAGAACTGCTTTGACATTTGTAAGGGTGGGAGGGACTGCTAGTGTTGCTATGAGGAGGAGAGAAGCACTGAGAAATATATACAGGAGCAATTTTGGGTGGGCTTAGTTACTTACAAAGATGGCGGAGGGGAAAAGCCCATACCTGCCTGGCTGATTTTTCATGAACTTAAATTCTGAGGCAATCTCGAAAAAAAGGAAGCACAATAACTGCTACCACAGAAACTAACCTCAATTAAGGCGGATAGAGGAAAAGCCACCATGCGTTAACAGAACAAATTTGGAAAG
This sequence comes from Ornithorhynchus anatinus, assembly GCF_004115215.2. Classification (NCBI taxonomy): domain Eukaryota; kingdom Metazoa; phylum Chordata; class Mammalia; order Monotremata; family Ornithorhynchidae; genus Ornithorhynchus; species Ornithorhynchus anatinus. Next base: position 34,681,133 of record NC_041745.1, read on the forward strand.
CCCATCTGAAGTAAATAGGGTAGGCAAAGCTCATCACAGATGAGCTACTTTCTTGTTCTTTGTCCATTTGTTTCGTTCTTTAAAAAAGGATCCAATGAGGACCCAAAAGTAAAGAGATACTAAGTCTCAAGGCCACACAAAAAAACAAGTGCAAGAATGTATGAAGCGTACGGTGGTAAGGGCTGTGCCTTATGCCAATTAAATTAAATACTACAAAGACAAAGATTAGCTCAATTTCTGTTCAAGATGAATCTCTAAATTTTAACTTGAAAGGTTTTGAAATTATTTTTCAACAGGCTATCTAACGACACAGTTTTAGGAAAAATTTTGCTACACTAAATGCATGATAAATCCTGATGGAGCATCATGTTAGCAATGATGACAAACGGTAATTACCCAGAAAAGCTCCAAAATTTTTTATGATATTTAGAGAAGCAGCATGGTTCAGTGGAAAGAGCATGGGCTTGGGAGTCAGAGGTCATGGGTTCGAATCCCAGATGTGCCACTTGTCAGTTGTGTGACTGTGAGCAAGTCACTTAACTTCTCTGTGCCTCAGTTACCTCATCTGTAAAATGGGGATTAAGACTGTGAGCCTCACCTTGGGACAACCTGAATACCCTGTATCTATCCCAGCACTTAGAACAGTGTTCTGCACATAGTAAGCGCTTAACAAATACCAACATTATTGTTATTATTAAAGGCTTACTATGCTCCAAGCACTGAAATAAGCTCTGGGGTGAATACAGATAATTGAGTTGGATACAGTTCCTGTCCCATATGGGGCTCACAGACCATGTAGGATTTAATCCCCATTTTACTGATGAGGAAAATGAGGCACCGAGAAGTTAAATGACTTGCCCAAGGTCACACAGCAGGCAAGTGGCAGAGCCAGGATTAGAACACAAGTCCTCTGACTCCCAGGCCCGTGCTCTTTCTACTATGCCACGCTGCTCTGATTTTCATTACTCAGATTCAGAAATGAAATTTGAGATATAACAAGACACCAAATTACTAAAAGAGTCACAATCCTCAGAGATGCTTGATAGGTAAGGACATTGCCATAATGCCAAATTCTACCAATAATCTAACTCATTTTACTAGATTTTTTTCAAACAATTTCCAATATTAACAGGTAGACTCCGCGGCAAGAGACTGAGACCAGAGTGATATCAAGTTCCTATTGCCACGTGGATTAAAAAAATAATGCCTGCTGATAAGCTAAATTTACCGCTTCCTCTCCATTTTTCAGGTCTGCACTTTCTTTCTTCCCCTTCCTGTTGTTGCCTCTCAGCAACTTCACTGCTCATTAATCCGTTAGCCATAAAGTCGGCAAAGAGAAAGGCGGGAATTGACATCCATTAACTCTTGTACTTGTTAGCCGCTCTGGAAAGGAGAGTTAGTGTCTCCAGAGGTTGAAACACTTTGCCCAAAATGACAATATAGCTGACTGCACTTCAAGTGCCCATTTAACCCATACTGTAATGTTTATATTTGGAAACGAAGAGAAGAAAATCACTCTGGGTATTCACACAGTCTCACTGTATCCGTTGGGACTGTCCTGCTCTATTAAACCCTCCCACACTGAATGGTAGAAAACTGGCAGTGAGTCAACAAGTCCACCTCCATATCTAGTCATACTCTGACTCCACTCCCTAACCCACCAATGCCAGAAATAGTCCAGCAGCGAGCCAGCAGCCAGAAAGAAGCGTGGCCCGGTGGATAGAACATGGCCTTGGAAGCCAAAAGGACCTGGATTCTAATCCCGGCTCGGCCACTTGTCTTTGTGGCCACGGGCAAGTCACTTAACTTCTCTGTGCCTCAGTTAACATCTATAAAATGGGGATTACGACTGTGAGCTCCGTGTGGGGCATGGACTGTGTTGCATGCATCTCCCCAGCACTGAGTACAGTGCTTAACAAATACCATTTTTTTAAAAATGCAGCAGAGTGGCTGAATCCCTATGGAGCTCAGTTTATACCTTGAAAGGACAGAGTGAATGTCTCTCGGCCTGTCTGCCCAACCCTCTCGCTTCAGGAAGGGAAGGCTCAGGAGAGGTAATTTAGGAAGGAGAAGGAAGATGAGTAGGAGAATTGGAGAAGCAGAGGCCAGTACTAGTCTGCAAAAATCAATGCTGCCCTGTTAATCCATTTAATTGGTGCTGAGTTCCTCCTCTGGCTCCTAATTACTGCACCACTCCAAGGTTGTAACTATTCCAAAACATCAGGGTGGCCAACTTGGAGCTTAGTAACGATGCAAGCTCAGAATTGCCAAGCCGCAATCTCCTGGAGATTCCACTGAAACATCAATAAACCCCGACCACCCATTTGGGTTGTGTCCACTGTTCTGCGTGGTGACTCCATCAGCAGGTTTTTAACAAGATACCATACTGCCCTCAGTAGTGATATAGCTAAACTCATCACACAGTTCTAAAAATGTCCCTTTCTTGCCTGGCAACTTCATTCTATTCTTAAACAAAAAAATCACAATTTGACTGGGTATTACAGGAATTACATCCACTAAATCCAACTATAAATATTTATCATGCCTTAAATAGGCATTCATTTAAGCTAGGAGGCACAAATGTGAGAAGATAATAATAATAAAAACCTCTACGTGCCAATGACTGAGCAAAGTGCTAGGGTAGACACAATTCAATGAAATGGGACAATCAGGTAGCGGCAGAGCCAAGGCATAGAGAAGCAGCGTGACTCAGTGGAAAGAACACGGGCTGGGGAGTCAGAGGTCATGGGTTCAAATCCTGGCTCTTCCGCTTGTCAGCTGTGTGACTTTGGGCAAGTCACTTAACTTCTCTGGGCCTCAGTTAAAATGGGAATTAAGACCATGAGCCCCACCTGGGACAACCTGATCACCTTGTATCTTCCCCAGCACTTAGAACAGTGCTTTGCACATAGTAAGCGCTTTACAAATGCCATTATTATTAAGAACCCGGGTTTCCCAACTCCCCGTTCCATGTTCTTTCTCTCACCGAAGACCAGTGGAGCAACTTTATAGTAAAATATCCACTATCCTAAGGCATCAAGACTCACTCTCATCTAGGGAATGACTAAACACAAGCCCAAGATGTACATGGGTGAAACAGTCAAGCTCTTTGTTATCCCTCCAGGAGTCTTCACTTGAAGTCATAAATTCTACCAAAAGTCATTTAAAAGAGACAATCAATGAATCACTGGTATTTATTGAGTGCTGTTTGCAGAGCACTGTACTAAGCACTGTGAGAGTACAAGAGTTGGTTGATATGTTCCCTGCCCACAAGGAGCTAGAGGAGGAGCTGATAATAGCATGTTGAGTTTTCCATGGTATAAAACCTATCACCCATAGCATGCCCAATTAACCTTATCTCTAAAAGGCTCAAATACACAAAATTCTTTTCCTAATTGTCATTGGGTTTGCAATCATTTCCTGTGCTTATCTCAATTCATGGACATCTTTTGCTAATAAAATGGTACTAGCTGCTCTGAGTTACAGCAGGGAACCATTAAAACCTCCATTAAAGGTGGTTTCTTTTTACTCAAAACTGTACATTTAGAAATTAAATGTACTGGGATCAGACCTGGGCCAGATACCACTTACACAAAAGTGGGTGTCAAAAGACAAATGATATATGTGGCCACATTCAAAAGGAAATAACTATCAAACTGTGACTCTCTCCTTTCACTTTTAGTCACCTCGCCATTTCTCCCTATTAGAACTTTGGGACTGAGTTGTTAATACTAGCTAAAAAATAAATTTAACAAATGGGTGAAATATCACCCCACTTGTGAGATCTCATCCCCTTTGAAAAATAATAATGATAATAATAATAATAATAAAATTGTACTTAAGTGCTATGTACTATGTACCAAGCCATTCTACTAAGTGCTGGGGAGACACAAGACAATCAGGCTGGACACCGCCCCGGCCCACAAAAGGCTCACAGTTTAAGTAGGAGGGAGTAGGAATTAATCACCATTTTACAAGAGAGGGAACTGAGGCCCAAAGATGTTAAGTGAAGGCCCAAGGGATCACAAAGCAGACAAGTGGCAAAACCAGGATTAGAACCCAAGTCATCTGACTCCCAGGCCCATGGTTTTTCCACTGAGCCATTTTGCTTCCTGTTCTTAAATCTCATCTGGTCTTTCCCCACCCAATTCATGCTGAGTAGCAACAAGACCCATAAAGCACACTCACTGCTGTCGCCACCTCCATACCCTCCTGGACAGCCCCATGTCCTGGCCCTCAGGACTTCCTTCCTTCCTGGTGAATGGGAGCTCCTGCCAAGCAGGAATATGGAGGAGGAGTTGTACACTTAGGCCCCTGGCATCCGTTCCTCCTCTTCCTCCACCTTCTCCTCCTCCTTCACACCAACCCAGCTGACAATACCTCCAGGAATCTCACTCACCAGAAAGTCTGGGAGTCCTTAGCACATGGGACCTGGGGCGATTGCCCCAATTCCTCCAACCGCAGGGACGGCCCTACCTAAAGTACTTCTGCTAGGTTTAGTGAGGAGACAGTAGAGTTCAGTCAAAGAGAAAGTACCATGAAGGTGGCCTTCAAGGTTAGGAGCCAAGAGAATACTGGAACCATGAATGTTATCTGGAAGAAGAGAAGGAACCCATACATAGGAAGAGGGAGGGAGAGTGTTGGCCATAAGTGGAGATCAGGAAAGACAGCTAGACTAGAAAGAGGAAGTGTCTGGAACCTCGGCTACGAGTGAGATGATATCACATTTCTGAAGCTTCAGCAGGCATGCTCTCTTTGCCTCGAGGCTTCAGCAGCAAAGCCTTTCCCAGGACAGTATCAAGGTTCCCCAAAATCACAACAGGCCCAGATGTCGAGGAATTACAGGAGTTGGACTGGAGGGTTGACTGAAATCCAACAGTTGGATAGAAGAAGAAGAAAGAAGAAGAAGGAAGAAGAAAGGAAGGAAGGAAGGAAGGAAGGAAGGAAGGAAGGAAGGAAGGAAGGAAGGAAGGAAGGAAGGAAGGAAGGAAGGAAGGAAGGAAGGAAGGAAGGAAGGAAGGAAGGAAGGAAGGAAGGAAGGAAGGAAGGAAGGAAGGAAGGAAGGAAGGAAGGAAGAAGGAAGAAAGAAGAAGAAGAAGAATTCTGGTATTTGTTAAGCGCTTACTATGTGTTAAGCAAATTGGGTTGGGCACAGTCCCTGTACGACATGGGGCTCACAGTCTCAATCCCCTTTTTCCAGATGAGGTAACTGAGGCACAGAGAAGTTATGCGGCTTGTCCAAGGTCACACAGCTGAGTCAGGATTAGAACCCATGAACTTCTGAGTCCCAGTCCCGTGCTCTATCTGCTACACCATGCTGCTTCCCCGCGTGCGCTGGAAGGCCAAGGAATCAACCTGGACCCGACCACTGCTGAGGACAGCACTGAACCTTGCCGTGGGGCCAGAAAGGGGAATTAATGGAGCTCTGAAGGCTGTATCTTTAAGAGTCTGGAAGTCATTTGGGGGAAATGGAAGCATGTTCAGAGTCTTTCTCTCTCCCCTAAGTACAGCCAAAAAAGTGACCAATCTTACTCTGATTTGCCCCAGTCAGATGCAGTTAAGTCAAGCTGTTTTAGCTCCTCTCCTCCTCCTGCCCTTCCCTGTGGTTTCAAGTTCTGGGATCTGTGGCCCTAATGAGTAGGGACTGAGAAACCAGAGGAGGTCAGAACCAGGAGTTTACTCCCCATTTGCTCTAAGTCGGTACAGAGCGGAATTGGTATAATTAACTGCATGGAACACAGAATAAACTATGTTGGGCCCCAAACTCTCATTCCCTTTTTAAAAATATACTCCCCCTTCCAATTTAAATAATGTAGCTATTTATTCCTCACAGTTTAAGTACCACTTTCACTGAAGTCAGAGAGTAAAACATACTATCATCTACGGCAACACGCCTCTTCAGACATTTCAACGAAACCCAAAAGTTTAACTGGATACAGAGATGAGGTCTTGCAAGGGGAACAAGGCACGGCCCAAAATCTCCGATCCTTCACAAGTCATGTCCCAGGAAATGGGGTCTGAGCCTACTCCAGCAGCTGACCCGGCCTAACCTCCCTTCCAGTGAACAGGAGTTAGGTGCTAGATCAACTGGCCTATCATCCCAGCTCTTGTCATTTCGGCCTGCCCCGGAACCACCCACTTGTTGTTAATTAATGCTTGGTCAGGTCAAGCCAGATTGGGTGTGAGATGTGGTTGGCCCAGAAATGGTTGCTTCTATTAGCTTTTAGGAGTCATAATACTCTCACAGTATTCTCATAGTCATAGTACAGAAGCAGCGTGGCTTAGTGGACTGAGCACGGGCCTGGGAGTCAGAAGGACATGGGTTCTACTCCCAGCTCTGCCACATGTCTGCTGTGTGACCTTGGGCAAGTCACAACTCCGCTGGACCTGTTACTTCATCTGGAAAATGGGGATTAAGTCTGTGAGCCCCGTGTGGGACAGGGACTGTGTCCGACGTGATTAAACTTGTGTCTGCCTCACCGCTTAAAACAATGCTTGGCTCAGAGCAAGTGCTTAACAAGTACCATTATTATTATTCTCCCATGAGCTCTGTAAAGTGCTCTCCACAAACAGTAAGTGCTAAATAAATGCCCTCAATTGAGTGACTTATGGTCCCAGCAACCCAATAACTAATTCGCCTGTCTTGACATCACACACGTTTAAAGCCATTGCTTATAATAATAATAATAATAATAATAATAATGATGATGATGGTATTCGTTAAGCGCTTACTATGTGCCAAGCACTGTTCTAAGCGTTGGGGGAGATACAAGGTTATTAGGTTGTCCCACGTAAGACTCACAGTCTTAATCTCCATTTTACAGATGAGGTAACTGAGGCACCGAGAAGTTAAGTGACTTGCCCAAAGTCACACAGCTAAGTAGCGGAGTCGGGATTAGAACCCAGGACCTCTGACTCTTAAACCCGTGCTCCTTCCACTAAGCCACACTGCTGCTCATGCACTACAGCAGTTCAGCCACCGGACGATGGATTCTTGGGCCAGTGGACAGTGGCACTGGAGTTGCCTCTGAACCTGATTTGGTTCAACACAGTCCTAAATCATGTGGCCACTGGTCCTGCAATATTTACTGAGTGCTTAATGTGTGCACAGCTTTACATTAAGAGTTTGGGAAACATATAAATTAAAAGACACAGGCCTGGCCCTCAAGAAGTCTGTAATCACAACAGGAGCAACAAGTAGAAACAAACTCCTAAATGTAAAAATAGATCAAAATGATAAATGTGAATAAATCTGACAGCAAATGAACTAATAGAGCTGAAGTGACTGGTAGAATCATTTGGCAGGGAAGGCAGAGATGAATTTTGGATGCCTCCCGAGGGAGGTGACTTTAGAAAAGAGGGGAGGGATGTAGTTGGGCAAAAATGCATGAGGACACCATTCCAAGCAGGGTGAAAAGCTTGAACATTTGGACAGTAGCAGGAAAATCGAGATTTGGGAAGTGCTTATGTTCACTTGAGAGGAACAAAGCGTGTTCCATCTGCTCTCATGGCAGGTTATAAGAAGAACTCAGTCTTGGCACCTAAAAAGGTCCAGAGGAAATTGGCATGGGAAGTCAGGAGGAGGGAGAGAAGAGTGCCTTGAAGGGAGCTGGGACTTTTCTCGCAGTGGGCCTCAGCTGTTTGTTAGGGTCTCACTTCTCCCTCCAGCCCTCGCCAACAAAATCACATGAGAGACTTAACTCTCCCTCCCAAAATGCTCTTTTGGCTTTTGGGAGCAGGGGGAGGTTCAGACCGCCCCAGAGTGGAAGGCGTATGATTATCTCCAAAGTGAAATCAGGGATCCCCAAAATCATTTCATTAAAGTGTGCCCAATTTCTTCTGGTTTTTCTAAATGGGTTGCATTTAACAAATAAGCAAATTTCAAACAGGATTCAGCAAATGAAACGGAAGGTAAGAAGTCTGCTAAGTCTGACCTCAATACCAAACTAATGACTGCAACCCACTAATAACTTGGCATACTGTTTACAATTAAGAACTTGGCTTACTCTACTAAGCTGTTACTCTGACTCCCATGATTAGGATTTTCAGAAATGCTATAACTCTGCTAAATATTAAATTGTTTGCTTGAAGAATATTTTATGTTGCGATTCAGCCCTTAGTTTTTAAAATAACTTCCTAGAGTTAGTTTAGAAGGATCTGTATTTTTCCACAACCTCCTCTTTCATAATTTTGTTTTTAGTGACACCTAGCTGATATGGGCATTAGCATTTTAGTATATTTACCTGAATTTGAATCTATGCTTTGCCAATTCAATCCAAACAAAAACTCCTCACTCTAGGCTTCAAGGCTCTCCATCACCCTGCCCCTTCCTACCTCTCCTCCCTTCTCTCTTTCTACCACCCACCCCGTACGCTCCGCTCCTCCGCCGCCCACCTCCTCACCATCCCTCGGTCTCGCCTATCCCGCCGTCGACCCCCGGGTCACGTCCTCCCGCGGTCCTGGAACGCCCTCCCTCCTCACCTCCGCCAAACTGATTCTCTTTCCCTCTTCAAAACCCTACTTAAAACTCACCTCCTCCAAGAGGCCTTCCCAGACTGAGCTCCTCTTCTCCCTCTACTCCCTCTGCCATCCCTTTACCTCTCCGCAGCTTAACCCTCTTTTTCCCCTTTTCCCTCTGCTCCTCCACCTCTCCCTTCCCATCCCCACAGCACTGTACTCGTCCGCTCAACTGTATATATTTTCGTTACCCTATTTATCTTGTTAATGAATTGTACATCGCCTCGATTCTATTTAGTTGCCATTGCTTTTACGAGATGGTCTTCCCCTTGACTCTATTTATTGCCATTGTTCTTGTCTGTCCGTCTCCCCCGATTAGACTGTAAGCCCGTCAAACGGCAGGGACCGTCTCTATCTGTTGCCGACTTGTTCATCCCAAGCGCTTAGTACAGTGCTCTGCACATAGTAAGCGCTCAATAAATACTATTGAATGAACAATTCAATGAATCTTATTTCTACTGTCCTCAATGCACAAGAGATAGCTTTGAAACACACGTAGGAAATAAGTGGATCTTCACTGCTCCCTTCAAACACACTTTTTGAAGAAGCGGTGAGTCTGTGATAGTTTTTTCACAGAGTCCATGAATTTGAAACAAAATTTAGATTCTAAATGAAGTCCAATTTTAAATGAAATATATTTTAAGTTATTGCTGGTAGTCTCACTAGAGACCATTTCCTGAAAAAAAATAGCAGGTCCATTTACCCCTTTTCTCTTCAGTTCCTGAAGTCAATACTACAGTAACAAAACCTGGTCAATTCCTATCTGAATGGAGTACTGCAGTTCATTCCCCTCTTTCCCCTTTGCTCCTGGAGATTTTGGCAGGGCGGCATGTGAAAAGGTTGGAGGAGAGGGCAAGAGTAGGAAAGACAGGACGACATTAATCTCTCCCGTTAGGGAAGTGAAAATAGAGTGAAAACCATTTGTTTCAAGGGTGGAGTGGGTGGTGTATGATGAAAGGGTGATATGGGGCAAAAGGGACCGTAAAAGGAAAAGGTGTGAGCATCACTGACTTATTTCTGTCTCAGATTATAACCTCCGGCTTCCCACATCATTCCTCTCTTTCCCCACCCCCACAAAATACAGAGGTGCCAGCTCATGTACCATTTTGAAAGAGCAGTGAGCAGTGAGCAAGGCCCAACAAGGTGGTCTGAAAGTAAGTCTATGACACTCTGGCTGAAAAGGAGATAGGGACAAAGAGAGAAGAGTAGGTTGAACCCTCATAAGAGGGGCTGAGATTCAGGAATCACACCTCAACCCTCTCATCTCTATAATACCAACAATTTGGTTGATCTTACATTGGGCCAAGCGCTGTACTAACAGCTGAGGTAAATATAAGATAATGAGTGGACACAGTCCCTTATCCATCATGGGGCTCACAGTCTAAGTAGGAAGAAGAACAGGTATTTAGTCCACATTTGATAGGAGACTGAGGCACAGAGAATTTAAGTGACTTTCCCAAGGACATACAGCAGGCAAGTGACAGGGCCAGGATTAAAACCCAGGTCCTCTGACTTCCAGATCCTGGCTCCATTCACTAGGCCACACTGCTTCCTTCCACCTGAGGTATGTGGATATCAATTTCTGTGACTGCTTCACAACTGTCCCATGAGACCCCTTTTGAGACCCAACCATCTCTCACCCACCATTATGCCATTTCTCATTTCTATGCTTAAATATTTCTCCCTTCTTCACAAAGGTTTTTGTCTTTTCTCTCTCATCTAACTGCAGAGGTGGCGACAAATCCTGTCCCCAACCCTACTTGTTGTAAGTCATTATTCCAACCACAAATTATCTACTTCATTAATCAGATAATACAGTTGCCCAGTAAAAATATTTTATAATAAAAGCCTCCTTAGGAGATTTCCATTACTCCGGGCAACTCTCCATGCAATACAAGGCACCCTTAAAAGATCTCTGTCAAAAGAACTCCTTTATAACAATTTCCCTCTAAAATTGTTAGCTTAAGGATTTATAATAAGACAGTTTCTGTACGTATGTGAGTGTAAAACTGTGTATACGTACACCTGAATCAATGTTGTCTAAGAACAAAAGCTCTTTCAGGACAGAGACCAAGTTGACCTAACTGCTTAACAGCATGAAGATAAGGAAATTGAACACAGTATTTGCTTTCTGATTGTAACTGGGAAGGGCACTGCCAGGTTGGAAGTGACTGGGGCCTCACTTCCTGAGAACACTATACGGCATTTGTCATGATTTACTCTCCTTACTGCAGTGCTCTGCACACGGTAAATGCTCAATACATACCATTCGATGATTTCGAACATTCATGAATGGCCCCTGAGCTACTGAAGGCACAACTCCCAGCAGTCCCAGCCCCAACCAGGTGATGCTACAGTACCCTCTAAGAAGGCGGCCCAGGCCCCAGTCCCTATTCAGTTCGGATCCCACTTGGATCTAGACTTCATTCGGCTTCCTGGATCCGTAGCTCTACTTGGGCTGGGTGAAGATTTTCCGGCCACCTCACAATTCCCAATGGGAAGAGCGGGGTCACAACTTGGGGTCAGAATTTGGATAATCCCAGGAGTCCACGTGGGAGTTCTATATTCCAGTCATGATACCGCACACCACTAAGACACTAGCCTGGGCAGGGATTGTCTCTCATTGCTGAATCGTACTTTCCAAGCACTCAGTACAGTGCTCTGCACACTTATAAGTGCTCAATAAATATAAGTGAATGAATGAATGAACAATTCAGAAAGCTGTTCTGCCCTTTCTGGGTCACTACTGTTGCTGCAAGGGAAGTGTAGGAACCCAGCTCTTTCCCACATTGAAGTGGTGAGGCAGATGTTAAAACTTCTCCTGGCTAATCCTTTATCTTCTTGTCATCCAAACCTCAGTCAAATTATTCACCATATCCATATGGCCCTAATCACTATTAGACTGCAAACCTGCAGGCAGGGACTGTGGCTTTTATCTCTCCCAAGTACCCAGCATAGTGCTTTACACATTGTGGGTGAGAAATAAATACTACCGAATGGATGAACCACAAAACCTAAAGGCATATTTTTCTTTTTCACACTTATTAAAAGTATATCACTACATAAAAACTCTCAACTCAGCTTTCTTTACCAGGTTCTGGCCCCCACTGCACTCAAGACACAAACCAAACACAAACCAAAACTGCTTTATGTGCAAGAAATATACATTAGCCAAACAAGCAGATCTGACATACAGGCTTTCTCACACGTCTTTCCTCGGTTTGCTTCTCAGACGAATCATATTTAAAAGTAAGCTCACATTAGGTTGTTAAAAAAAAAAAATCTGGAAGAAACACTTTTGAACACTGTCAGCTCCTTAATTATAAAAGGCTTAACTGTACTCATTCCTCCATATCAGTTTCCAAAGCATTTACATTTACAGCTATACTTAAAAACAAGCTTGAGTTGTAGCTAAAATACCTCTGTAGCAAAACTATGTTAATGCAAAAATGGAGGAGGCCTGAATTGTTCCAGAAAAAGTTATCAGCATTTAAAATAGCTCCCTTTTCGGGCTCCAGCTATGCTTCAGGCCCTCCTAAAGCAGTGCAGAGAAATTGGAGAAGAGTTAGAACTTGACAGAAGCCTGTGATAACCTTCATACCAAAAGCTGAATCAGCCAATACTTGCATGCTTAGTCTAGAGTGTTTAAGTAGGAATTGACACCTTGCTAAACTTCTATCCACAGAGGACCCCTTTGCTGGCTTCACAATTTCAAGAATTACCCTGTTGAAAAAACCATATGATTTCATCATCGCATGTCTAGAGTTAAGATCTAGAGGAGAGGAGAAGCTCAGAATTAAAGGAAGCCATTGGGGATCTTGGAAGTACCAGAGGGGCTCCCCTTCTTCGGGAAAACTTGAACCATAATGCGGACACCCTGAATTCCTTAGCGGTAAAGTTTTTTTAAAACTTCTTTGCTTTTGAAAAAGCCTATGTCTATCATGATTGGGGACTGGAAATATTCAGAACCATCTTTGCTGAATGAGTAGGATTTACTTAGCAATGGCGAAACTGAAAAATCTGATAGTTCATTCATTCATTCATTCAATAGTATTTATTGAGCGCTTACTATGTGCAGAGCACTGTACTAAGCGCTTGGGATGAACAAGTCGGCAACAGATAGAGACAGTCCCTGCCGTTTGACGGGCTTACAGTCTAATCAGGGGAGACGGACAGACAAGAACAATGGCACTAAACAGCGTCAAGGGGAAGAACATCTCGTAAAAACAATGGCAACTAAATAGAATCAAGGCGATGTACAATTCATTAACAAAATAAATAGGGTAACGAAAATATATACAGTTGAGCGGACGAGTACAGTGCTGTGGGGATGGGAAGGGAGAGGTGGAGGAGCAGAGGGAAAAGGGGAAAATGAGGCTTTAGCTGCGGAGAGGTAAAGGGGGGATGGCAGAGGGAGTAGAGGGGGAAGAGGAGCTCAGTCTGGGAAGGCCTCTTGGAGGAGGTGATTTTTAAGTAAGGTTTTGAAGAGGGAAAGAGAATCAGTTTGGCGGAGGTGAGGAGGGAGGGCGTTCCAGGACCGCGGGTGGACGTGACCCAGGGGTCGGCGGCGGGATAGGCGAGACCGAGGGACGGCGAGGAGGTGGGCGGCAGAGGAGCGGAGCGTGCGGGGTGGGCGGTAGAAAGAGAGAAGGGAGGAGAGGTAGGAAGGGGCAAGGTGATGGAGAGCCTTGAAGCCTAGAGTGAGGAGTTTTTGTTTGGAGCGGAGGTCGATAGGCAACCACTGGAGTTGTTTAAGAAGGGGAGTGACATGCCCAGATCGTTTCTGCAGGAAGATGAGCCGGGCAGCGGAGTGAAGAATAGACCGGAGCGGGGCGAGAGAGGAGGAAGGGAGGTCAGAGAGAAGGCTGACACGGTAGTCTAGCCGGGATATAACGAGAGCCCGTAATAGTAAGGTAGCCGTTTGGGTGGAGAGGAAAGGGCGGATCTTGGCGATGTTGTAGAGGTGAAACCGGCAGGTCTTGGTAACGGATAGGATGTGTGGGGTGAACGAGAGGGACGAGTCAAGGATGACACCGAGATTGCGGGCCTGCGGGACGGGAAGGATGGTCGTGCCATCCACGGTGATGGAGAAGTCTGGGAGCGGACCGGGCTTGGGAGGGAAGACGAGGAGCTCAGTCTTGCTCATGTTGAGTTTTAGGTGGCGGGCCGACATCCAGGTGGAGACGTCCCGGAGGCGGGAGGAGATGCGAACCTGAAGGGAGGGGGAGAGGACAGGGGCGGAGATGTAGATCTGCGTGTCATCTGCGTAGAGATGGTAGTCAAAGCCGTGAGAGCGGATGAGTTCACCGAGGGAGTGAGTGTAAATGGAGAACAGAAGAGGGCCAAGAACTGACCCTTGAGGAACTCCAACAGTTAAAGGATGGGAGGGGGAGGAGGCTCCAGCGTAGGAGACCGAGAATGATCGGCCAGAGAGGTAAGAGGAGAACCAGGAGAGGACAGAGTCCGTGAAGTCCGTGATAGTGTTGTAGCAATGTCAGGTCATCCTTAGCGGGGAAGAAATGGGAGTTTACTCACTTTAATTTTAGTTATCTGCAAATTGTTTTCCCTGGGTTAGGTAGCATTTGTGGCTAATTCTCTGTACTGAGAGCTCAACCCCTGAACTTTGAACCCAGAATGTTTTGGATTTTAAATATGGTGCTATATGAAAATAAAGGTATTCTTGTTCTATTATCCACTTCAATCTAGATACAGTTTATAACTGCAGAAATAAATGGAAAAAGTATCCAAATAAATGAACTCTCTGATGATGGGAGTTGACCTTTGGAAAAGAAATCTGAACCTCAAGAACTAGATTTTTTTTTTTTAGCTGAAAAAACTTCATTTTTTTCCATGCTTAAACAAAGCAACTTTGCCATCCTAAGGAAGTCCAGCACTTAATACAGTGCTTGGCATAGAGTAAGCGTTAAATACTATAAAACAAAAATGAACAGAACAAAATTGGAGGCCATCTTACCCCAGAAGTTTTCCACAGCAGTTTATTTTCTCCACATGTAAAAACACTAGCATCACATTTCTATTTATCTGGAATTAATCATCTTTAACCTAATTATTCCATAGTTTAAAAAAAAACACACACACATCCACTGAATATGCCAATGATTTAGAATTAAAGGATCTTCTTTAGGGCATGTAGCCTCCAAATTTACGGACAGAAATATGTGCAGCCTTCCTAAAGCTGTGAATTATTTTTTATGGTATTTAAGTACTTACCACGTGCCAGGCACTGTTCCATGCGGCAGGGTAGATACAAGATATTTCTTTCACTGTTTAATAATAGTCAGCTTGCTCTTGCAGTTTGCACAAGGAAACCATGTATCGGGGGATGAAACTATATCTATAATGTTATAAGGTTTCAAACACTGTAGTCCTTGCCATTCAACTCAGGCTAACAATAGGGATGCATCCAGTAGTTAAAATAAATCTAGGAGCCTATTGGATGATTTTTCTTAATAATAATATACAATCTCTTGGATACCCTTCAGTCTCGCTTCCTTCGATGCTCAAAAATCCATATACTAAACTCGGTGCAGTATTGCCCCCCCACCAAAAAACACACTAGATTCAAATCTACCATATATGCATATTTTTAAATTCAACATTAAAATTATTTATTAATATTAATGTCATCTCATTGTGGGTAGGAAATGTGCCTACCAACTCTGATGACTCTCCTCAAATGAGTACTTAGTACAGTGCTTTCCACACAGTTAGTGCTGAATAAATACCATCAATGATGATTCCAAGAGGTAGCTTCATGCCCCCCTGCTTTCTCTTTGTACTCAATATAACACAGGTAGAGATAGCCTGTCTAGGAAATGCTTCAACTTGATCTAAGGGGAAATGAATGAAATAATTCAGAGAAGTTGGTTCCAGTGTAAAGGAATCTCCTTTGGTCTACTTTGCTGAAAAGCGGTCTTTTAAGTTTGGATTGGGAATTTTTTCTTCTCGGTATTATTATAATACCGACTTGGCCTTAAGTAACTTCAAGACAAAGCTTTAGTTTATTAAACTTAATGTAACTTGGTATCTTACTACAGAACTATATTGTAAGAAATTGACAGTAATATAATTTTCCAGATCAATAAATTATGGAATCCAAGTGGTCTCCAATGCAACTTCCAATGTTCCACCTCCACTTTTCGTAAACACTAATAACCTGACAGGCCGTTCTGTTTAAAAACAATAAAATAATAATTATACTTATAATAGTATTTGTTAAACACGACGGGCCAGGTACGGTACTAAGTGCCGGGGTGGATACAAGCAAATCGGGTTGGACACAGTCCCTGTCCCATATGGGGCTCGCAGTCTTGATCCCCATTTTACAGATGATGGCACTGAGGCACAGAAAAGTGAAGTGATCTGTCCAAGGTCACACAGCAGACAAGTGGTGGATCCGGGCCTAGAACCCATGACCTTCTGACTCTATCCATTATGCCATGTTGCTTCTCAAACCAGATACAAACTTCTCCGTTGGCCTCCTTCCTCAGTGTTTTCCTGCCTCACCCCTCCAACTCCATCCTTCCCAACTTTCTCTTCAGGAGTTCTCCAATCAATCCTTATAATCTAATTCTATCTTGAACCCCACTGCCACTTTCACCTCTTAGAAATAGTTGCTCCAACACAATCTCCCCTCTCTTTCATCTCTCCTTCTCTCTGGATCCTCTTTGTTCTCACCATTCCCTAATCTTCCCCATACTGAAACCTTGACTCTGTGACCATTCTCACTGAGGTCTCCAATGACCTCCTTCTGACGAAATCAAATTGTCTCTATTCTGCTGTAATCCTCCCTGTTGCACTTGGCTGCCTTTAACACTCCCCCTTCCACCTAAAAATCCCTCAAGCCTCAGGTTTACTGACAACCGACAGTGTATTCCTCTTCCTATCTCTCCAACAGTTCCTTTTGCATTTCTTCTGCTGACTCTTCTTTCTCCCATCACCCTTTAACTGTGGGTACACCACCAGGTTTCTATACTCTTTTTAACTCAGTCCACTTCATTTAGCTCTACACTTATTCTCTTGGGAGCTTATTTGCTCACATGGTTTCAGCTATTGCCACTATGCAAATGTCTCCCAAATCAACATCTCCAGTCTGACCTATTTCACAATCTCCTGATGCTGACGATTTAATTATAAGGAGCCATACAATTCTCCCCCTGTCCTCTTCTGGATGGCACTAGGGCCAAGAGGAACTCCCACTACCTGCCAAAAACTTTGGGAAAGGATTCAAGCTTGTGGAATTTTCTGTTTTTAAGTAATTTAATCTTGCCTTATAAAATAGCTCATCTGATTTCTGCCTAATGCATAGGCCTCTCCCAACACATAAGCAATACTATGAAAACACTGTACAAACCCAGTGCTTTTCCTCTGGACTGTAAACTCATGGGTAGGGAACATGTCTAGCAACTCTGTTATATTGTACTCTCCCAAGCACTTAGCACAGTGCTCTGTACACAGTAAGCACTTAAAAATTACAACTGATTGCTTGAATGAAAGGGTATATCTAAGTTCGAAGATTTCAACATTAGCCTCAAATTCATACCCAGCTGCAGCAGTAACTTACCCAATACCCTAGAAACTGACTGCAGTGAGAGCTGACCCAGAGGCTTAATGTGTTGATGCAAACCTGCCCCTTTTATCTCCCAAGGAATCTTTCACAAAAGTCTTTTAGCACTCTTTTACCATAAAATGGAATAAGCAAGCACATGATAAGTGCTTAAATGCCCTTTTTTTTTTAAAAAAAAAAAAGGATCCACACATCCTGCATTTGGGTGTTCTTTTATTTAACAGAAGGTTTTTTTACTTATTTAATTGGTGATGCTCTATCGTGTGGTTTGTCCCTAGCAAAACACATTATCTTATTTATAGGCAAATACAGCGGTAAAACCTTCAGTCAAGAGCTTTTAACATACATAACTCTTCCATCTTTGGGCCCTTCCAATTTAACTCTCACCTTAACGTATATTTATATTCTCAGACAGCCCACATTTCACAAACAATCTTTATTCAGATCTTATAACTGTTTGCTTCAAAATGAGGCTTGATTGTTTAGTGGGGAACAGAGTGACAGAGAGGAAGGGGAGCTCTGTCCAATTCAGAAAAGAGGAGACTTCTGGATCCAACAAAGTTATGGTGCTTCAGTCCCTTTGTCCAAGAGGCTGGTCCAGGCCAGGGCTGGGATGGAGATTGAGTTCAAAGTGGATCCAATGCAAGCCCAGCCTGGCATGGGTTCCAAAGTCCCAGAGAATGCGGGTCTTCTTTGGAGTGATCCAGTGACTGCAACCCCAAGCTTCGGAGTTGCCCAGGAATTTGCATCTTGGAGTGTTTGGATGGGGATGAATGGGAAGCCAGAGCACCCAGAGTTTTCTTGCTGTAGACCCCAACCTACAGGGACTGATCACAACTGGGCAGGTCTGAGGGCAAGTGGGACAACTGCCTTTGCCTGGGTCTAGGTTTTTTGGAGGGGACCAAGGGACAATGGCTAAAAGGGGTGAAATCTAATGGGATTCAATCTAAGAAAAAAGCCAAATGGCTAGATAATACCCCACTTATAAATCAATAAATGAGTCATCCCTTTAACTCCTGAAAACAATGCACCATATATCACCAGACACAGAAAAGGGGGTTATGATCATGAGGAATTGGTATGAGGAGTAGGAGTAAAATCTTCCAAACCCAATTAATTTTAAAAGTTGGTCTGTTAAACATATTTGCGTTGATAGTCTAACTATTTTGAATTGGTCATATTTAATCAATATAAATATCAAATAGGCATTTAGGAGCCTGGTATATTGATTTCCTGGAGTTACTTTTAAAATATTCCTTCTCTGTGACAGGGTTAAAAAAAAATGCCTTCTGCTACTCCTTAATTTTGGACTAAAAATTTAGTAACATAGACTTAGACCACTTGATGAATTTTAATCCCTGTAAAGCATAAGGCCCTCTTTGTGTTCTGAAAAAAAAATCCAATAACTACTTTCAGATGGTAGTTTTAATAAACAGAAACTTAAGAAACTAGAGTCTTAAAATTCCCCTCTCCTTTTTTCTCCTAAGGTCACATGCACTGATCTACCCTGACCCCCTGGATAAAGATCCATTATCTACTTGCAGAATTCAAATGAATGTAATGGACTTCATTAGGTAGTCAATCTCATTAGATATTATACCTATATAGAAATGCCTCATGTTCTTTCTAAAGTTGCATTGCTGGGAAACCTTGCATAAACAAAAATCCAAACTATTGTATCTGAAGGAGCATGGCTTAGCAGACTGAGCCCAGGATTATAATTCAGGAACTCTCAGTTCTTACCAAAACCTTAAACCCGACAAATCATGTAACCGCAAGAAGTGTTTTAATTAAATCCTCTCAGTTTTCTCATCTACAAAACAGGGAGGCAATTCAATCGTTTTTCTTCACCCAGCCGTTGTACTCAAAGTATCTTTACTAAAATATTTTTTTTTTTTAATTTCAGGGACAGTCTAAAAAGGAAATGTTGTCCTCAAACATTTCCTTTGCTAGTAGTTGATTGAGCTGGTTCAGTCGAATCATTTCATGCATTGTCAAAAACATGGAAAATAAGTAATTTTCCCCCGTGGAAAAGCACCTGCACAAGATATCAGAGTTCCAAATCCGGGCAATATCAATTTTACTATCTTTGTTTGAAATCTAGCCACAACATAGAAGCCAACAGCCTGCTATCTATCCTTGTTCAGATACATCAATTTAGCTTACCACAGCTTAGGTAGATCCTGGATGTCCATAATGTTTACAGACAAGGCTTTGAACATTTGTTAGAGATGAACAAAAAGACAAAAGTGGGAAATCAGAATATGAATCACAAGTACTTGGGCATTAATCCAGCCAGATGATGCCTTTTAGTAGAAGAAACATAGGAGAGAATCCCGGGCAAAGGGAGAAGAAAGGCAACAGGCAAATTTAAAAGCAGTGGAATTGAAGTCCTAAAGCCAAATGATATGCACTTTCAAAGAAAATAAAGGAGAGTGGAAAGCAATGTACAGGATGAAAAGATCGAGAAACAAAAGAGAGACTTTTTAACTCTGGAAACAAGCTCTAGTTGAGATAGAAGAATAGTGCAAAAGGTGCTTAAATGGAGTGCAGATGAAGGTGCTTAAATGGAGAGCAGATGACCACGAGGATGTTACCCAGAAATGTCTGACATCAAAGATGCACATACATGACTCAGTTCTAGTAACTAGGCCTATATGGAAATGAAAGATGGCCTAGTAGAGAAGCACACAAACAAACAAGGGCGGCTGAAAATAGCAGCAGGTGTGGGCCACGGCCGAGCCTAGGAGCCCGACTGTTTGTGCGGCGGCCGAAGCCGGGGCCAGAGGAGCAACATGGTGACGGTCAGCCACGAGAGGTGCCCACAGCCTCCAGGGCTCCAGAGCTCTGACCCCATCCAATCCCCAGTCCACCCCCACAGGCTGCCAGTACAGTCAGTCAATCGTATTTACTGAGCTCTTACTGTGGGCAGTCCACTGTATTACGTGCTTGCGAGAGTACAATGTAAAAATACAACAGACACAGTCCCCGCCCACAACCAGCTGATAATCTAAAGCTTAAAGTAAAGGATAGAGGATCCTCCCTCAAGGGACCACCAGCTCTTATTTTATTTTTATTTTTTTAATGGCATTTTTAAGTGCTTACTGTGTGCCGAGCACTATACTAAGTGCTGGGGTAGATACAAACTAATCAGGTGGGACACCGACTGTGTCCCACATGGGGCTCATAGTCTTAATCCCCATTTTACAGATGAGGTACCTGAGGCACAGAGAAGTTAAGTGAGCTGTGCAAGGTCACACAGCAGAGAAGTGACGGAGCAGGGACCAGAACCCAGGTTCTTCTGAATCTTAGGCCCGTGCTCTATCCTCTAGGATATGCTGCACCTTCAGCACAGGGGGGGCGGTTCCTCTCGTACCCAGCCCCAGTCCAAACCAGACACGCAGCAATCGCAGTGGGGGAAGGTTACAAAGAAAAATTATGGGGAACTAGCATTATTCAACCTGGACAAGAGAAAGGGTGTGAAGCGAGAACAGTCTTCAAACACCTGAATGCCTCTAGGTATGGAATGGTGACCAGTCATTTCTCCATCGTCACTGAGAACAAAACATGAGGAAATAGGCTCAAACCGCAGCATCTGTCAAAGGAAGCATTTCCTGACCGCAAGTTAAATAATGGAATGGGCTCCTGAAAGAGATTTGGGTTTTGGAACCTGCTTCACTAAAGAACTCCTGAAAAAGGATAAGGGGCCTGTTTAAGCATGGGAAAGGGGCCCAGAGCAATGTTCCCCAACCTTTCTAGGTTGAGGTACACTTCTATTGCAAGGAGTGTGGGAGAGGAGCTATGGAGAAATGGCAGCAGGGGTGGAGTCATCACCTGAGAACACATCACCAGATTCTCACTACTCTTGGGCATTATCCTCGATTTATCTCTCTCATTCACTCCGCATTTTCAATCTGTCAGCAAATCCTGCTGGTTCTTCCCTCACACCTCTAGAATCCACTCCTCACCCTCCACCCAAACTGCTACCCCACTGATCCAAGCACTGCCCTCCCTGACTATTGCAACAGCCTCCTCACTGCCGCCCTGACTCCCGTGTCTCCAATACAATAGTGACTGCTGCTCGGATCATTTTTCTAGAACAGGAGTTCTATACACAACTCCCCTCAGAAACCTCCACTGATTGCCCAGTCTTCTCTGCTTCAAATAGAAATACCTTACCATCACCTTAAAGGCACTCAATCAGCTCTTCCTTCTCCTACCTGACCTCACTAATCTCCTACTGCAACTCAGCCCACGCACTTCTCTCCTCTATCAATCGATCAATCCATGTAATTCACTGAGCTCTTACTGTGCGCAGAGTGCTGTACTAAGCACTTGGGGAAGTAGAATCCAATAGAGATGTTGGATGCGATCCCTGCCTACAAGGTACTTATAGTCTTTGGGAGGAGACAGACGGTAAAATAAATTACAGTTTGGAGAAATAGTAGAGTATAAAGATATTTATGAAAGGGCTGCGTGGGGTTGGGCTGCGTATTAAAGTGCTGTACCTCGATTTCACCACCAAACCCTTACTCACGTCCTCCGTCTGACGGGAAATGTCGTCCTCCTTCATATCCGATTGATGACCACTCTCCCCAGCACCGAATCCCTACTAAAGTCCTATCTCCTCCAAGAGAACTTCCCTAAGTCTTCATTCACCTCACCCTCCCTCCCCTCTGCATCACTTACGTACTCAGATCTGTGCCCCTTACACTTTGAAATTCACCCCACCCCCAGTCCCACAGCACTCATATACATATCCTTAGGCTCTGCCAATAAATCCATAATTTAACGACTGCTTCCCTCTCCAGACTAAGCTCCTTGTGGTGAGCGAGTACGTCTACCAATTCTATAGTATTTACCCTCCCAAGAGCTCTGTGCACAGCAAGCGCTCAATTAATACCATCAATTGACTGACTGACCTTGGGCAAATCACTTAACTCTTCTGGGTCTCAGTTTCCTCTTCTTTAAAATGGTGATAAGATAGCTCCTCTCCTTCCTTGTTAGAATGCGAGCCCCATGTGGGACAGGGACTGTGTTTGAGCAAATCAATCCCAGCATTTAGGACAGTGCTTGACACTTAGTAAGCACTAATACCATAAGAAGAAAGAAATGTGGTATTTCTTAAGCGTTTATTTTGCTTCAGGCACTGTAGTAAGCGCTGGCTACAAGATAATTAGGTTGGACAGAGTCCCTGTCCCACATAGGGCTCTCCCAGTCTCAACCCCCATTTAACAGATGAAGTAATAGGCACAGAAAAGTGAAGTGACTTGCCCACAGTCAGCAGACAAGTGGTGCTAGGATTAGAACCCAGGTCCTTCTGACTCCCAGACCCACACTCTATCCGCTAGGCCATGCTGCTCCTATGTATAATTAGGGTCAGGTTAGCCAAGGTCCTCAAAGAAGTGAGCCTATGAATATGGGAATGTTCTTGCTCTGTCCAAGGATGACAAGGAAAAGACTCTAGGAAGTCAGAGTGGACCCTTGCAGAGTATGAGTCAGGGGAGTAGCACTGTTACTAAGAAGGTAAGCACAGTACTGAGATGTATGCACAGGGTGTGGAACATAGAGAAATGACCAAGTCATCCTCCCCTTTTACTTAATACTAAGTACACTGAAGAGGTGGGTCTAGTTTGAAATTCCACAATTAAAGAGGAGTCAGAACATATGAAGAAGGCGAGAATGAACTAGGATTATTTTGTCTAAAGAGAACACTTTTAACGGGAGGCAATCAATCCATGTTATTTATTGAGTGCTTGCTGTGTGCGGAGCACTGTACTAAATGCTTGGGAGCGTACAATACAATGGTAATAATTATGGTACTTATTAAGTGTTCGCTATGTTCATTCATTCAATAGTATTTGTTGAGCATTTACTATGAGTAGAGCACTGTACTAAGCACTTGGAATGTACAATTCGGCAACAGATAGAGACAATCCCTGCCCAGTGACGGGCTTACAGTCTAACGTGCCTAACACTGGGGTAGATAGAAGTTAATCAGGTTGGACACAGTCCCTGTCCCACATGGAGTTCACACTCATCCCTATTTTACGGATGAGGTAACTGAAGCACAGATATTAAGTGACTTGCCCAAGGTCACACACAGACATATGATGGAGCTGTAATCTGAACCCACGTTCTTCCGACTCCCAGGTCTGGGCTCTATCAAGTAAGCCACGAGTTAGTATATATGATTCCCTACACATGATGAGTTAACAGTCTAGAGGGTGAAAACATTAATAAATAATTTACGATTCATTTATAGATCTGTATATAGATCCTGTGGGTTGAGGGTGAGGCAAATACCAAAAGCCCAAAAGTCACAGATCCAACTGTATAGATTATGCAGTAAGGAGAAGAATTAGAGGAAAAGAGGGCTTAATTGGGGAATGTCTCTTGGAGGAGATGTGACCTTAATAAGGATTTGAAGGTGGGAAGAGCAGTGGTATGGTGTATATAAAAGGGGAGGGTGTTCCAGACTAGAGGGAGGAAGTGGGAAAGGGGTTGGCGGCGAGACAGATGTTATCTATAGACAAGATAGATGAGATATTACATGGAAGAAGATGATGGATGTTCTCTACCTCCACCACGGAAAGAAATGAAAATGGGCTCAAAAAGCAGGAGGAGAGATTTCGGTAAAGGAAAAACCTCTCACAAAAGGTTGCTAAGCAGTGGACTAGGTTCCTAAGGAAGTTGTACACTCTCCTTTGGGGATTTTAAAGGATGAAATAAAGACCCATTCACAATGTTTTATCCTTTATGAAGCATTACAGAAATTTCAAAGAAGGTGCTTGCCAGATGCTTTTAATTTCAGAAGAAAGGATGTGGTATGATTCTCCTGTAATCCACCATCTAACTTCCCTAATACTTACATAAAGGTCAACCTTTTAAAGGAGCTTACAGAGAAATAAAGTTAATTATGATTGCACTCCTGCATGGGGAAAAAATCATTTCTGAACTCCTGAATAGTGAATTAATATCTCTGGTATGAACTTCATTATTTGACTTTCAACATAAAAAAACATAATTTCCTAAGTTATATTTTCTTTCCCAATATGTGCTTCACTACTTTAAAATACCATTTTTAAAACAAGGCATAGCTATGATATGGAAAGAGTCAGTTCTTCCACAAAGTTGAAGTTTCTTTCTTTGCATTGAACTCTGCTAAAACACTTAGTACATTGCTCTGCACACAGTAAGCACTCGATCACACTGACTGATCAATGAACTCTGTATTTTAAGGCTGTTAACTTGGATATTAGCGTCAACTATAGTTGTGAATTGCTTTGATATGAGACCTAATTAGGCAAGCAATAGTATTTACTGAGTATTTACTGTGTGCAGAGAACTGTACTAAGGAAAAAACATGCAAAAAGGCCAAGAAGGCACACAGAAGGGAGAATGTTGAGAAGAGGTTGGGGTTAAATTAGAGTAAACCCATTCTAGTCACCTCTAGAGGCCTAAAGTAGATTAAAATAAATCAGTCAGTTGTATTTACTGAGTGCTTACTGTGTGCAGAGCACTGTATTAAGTACTTTTTTAATGGTATTTGTTAAGCGCTTAATATATGCCAGGCACTGTAATAGGCAGTGGGGTAGATACAAGCTAATCAGAGTGGACACAGTCCATATCCCACATGGGGCTCACAGTCTTAACCCCCATTTTACAGATGAGGTAACTGAGATTCAGAGAAGTGAAATGCCCAAGGCCACATAAGGACAAGTGGCTGGCCAAGGGCAAGTGGCACAGCAGGAACCAGGAACCCAGATCCTTCTGGATTTCCAAAGCCCATGCTCTACCCACTAGGTCCATGCTTAGGAAAATACAATATTAACAGAGTTGGTACGCATGTTTTCTGCTCATAAGGAGCTTACAGTCTAAAAGTGAATTTGATCCATAGAAGTTCCACTCTCCCTGTTCTTCCAAGAAGGCAGGTCTCCTCTCAAAATTCATACCTAGAGAGCCTCACACTTTAAAGGCTGTTTCAGACCCAAATAGACTTTGTCTGAAAAATATGATGGTCAAGTGCAAATCTTTCGATAGACAATTTGATTCTAAGTACAATTCAAGTTTGTTCAATTTAGTGCTTGGAAGCTTGTCCCTTTGGTGTTCACGATTTTCTCAACTGACTGGAGAATTGAAAGTAACCAGGGATTGATCTGCTAGGATTCCTATGTGAACTCCAGGAGCCACCTGCTTTCCTGCAGAGGAATAGTAAGGAATAAGGAGTCAATCCTCACTGCCCCAGGCTTGCTTTCTTTCAGAGTTCAGCAGAAGTCTCATTCTTTGTCAAGATATTTCTACGGGAAACAATTTTACCGTGCTTCTAACAACAGTTTTGGGGGGGGACATACATATGAATTTGGAAGTTCACTGCGATGGGCACATCACAAATTTAAATTACTGTTGTCATACTAGAAGCACTATATTTAAACTCATCACCTCCCCCATCCCTCCTAGCTCACCTACATCAGCGTAGCAGTAGGGATGCCGATATAGTCAAATGTCATTCTTTTCCTTCACCTACACAAAGGAACATTATTAGAGACTGCCAAACTCTGTCTTGAGAAATTAATGAGGTATTAATAAAAGCAAGTATATTTAAATTTCAATTAACCTTAAAGGAGCCAACCGGTGATTTGCTTAATTACAACTCTTCCACCATCTGTCTCTTTGGAAAGAGGGGCTCTGCTACACTGATCTGCCTTATAGCGATATAAGGTATTGTTTACTTAAAGCATTCCAGGCAATTTGGTAGACAACACTTTTTTTCAATGGTACTCCTTAAGCGCCTATATGCCAGGCATTTTACTAACTGCTCGGGCAGACACAAGAATCGCTTTACAAATATAATTTTTATTTTTGAAATTCCACAACTCTTTAGTTCACCCAGGCTTGATGAAAATTCTGCAGCATTTGGTTTGAGAAGGGAAATAGAACTGGAACCCTAAAGATGGAAATTGGTAGGACCATGACAAAGGAAAAAGGAAGGAAGCAATAGGGTCTTGGGAAGGGGCAAGATGACAAAATTGAGAAGATAGAAAGGAAGATTGTACCCTTCAGTATTTGAAGACAATAATAATAATAATAATAATAATAATGATGATGATATTTGTTAAGCGCTTACTATGTGCCAAGCACATTGTTTCTGTAGAGGTGAGATTCCCCATCGACTCCCCAAGGACAGAAATTGTGTCTACTAACTCTGTTGTCCTATCCTTAACGCTTAGGACAGTGCTCGGCAGTGAGTGCTCAATAAATACTACTGAATGATTTGAAAGTGTTTTTTTTCCATACTGTATATGGAAAAAACAAAAAAAGAGTCGGGACTTCTCTAGTCTCTTACCCAGTGGGAGGAGTGATGGATTCCCCAACTTCCCCACCCTTTTATATAAGTCTCTACTGTTACCACATGTCCAATGAAAATTTTGCTTTCCTGGAAGCAAGTGGAATCCTAAAAACCAACAAATATGGTCTATTCATTTACTTTGGGATAACTTCAAGCATATGCAGCTTTTATGAAGAGAATGGTGAGTACTTGTTTTCCACATCCAAAGAGAACAGACTATGACAAAATGCTCTGAATACTGAACAAGATTGGGTCGCTTTAGAGGCAATATGCAAAAAAAGATACTCTCCTGCATTCCACGCCCAGGATCAGTTACAGGCCCAGGAACGCTGTCCAGGAAGTGTTCCAAACTGTTGTGGTAAATTGCCACAGGGTGGCCCGGGCCCAGCTCCTCTCACAGGCAGAAAACGAGTCAAAACAGCACATGCTGCAGGCTACCAGCTTCCCTCGCCATGTTCCTTGCCTAAGAGGAGCAGACATCCCTAATCTAAAGCTCAGAGGAGCAGCGTGGCCTACTGGAAAGAGTACAGGGCTGGGAGTCAGAAGACCTGGGTTCTAATCCCATCTCTGCCGGTTGCCTGTTGTTTGATCTTGGGCAAGTTATTTAACTTCTCTGCATCTCAATTTCCTCTTCTTTTTTCTTAATGGTATTTGTTAAGCGCTTACTATGTGACAGGCATTGTTCTAAGCGCTGGGGAAGATACAAGCTAATCAGGTTGGACACAGTCCACGTCCCATATGGGGCTCACAGTCTTAATCCCCATTTTATAGACAAGGTAACTGAGGCACAGAGAGATGAAGTGACTTGCCCAAGATCACATAGCAGGCAAGTGGCCTCGATGCTGTTCTCCTTTTTCCTTATCAATCGTATTTACTGAGCATTTACTGTTTGCAGAGCACTGTAATGAGCACTTGGCAGAGAACAACAGATTTGGTAGACACATTCCCGGCCCACAATGAGCTTACAGCTTAGTCTACTTAGATTATTGTGCCCTTGTGGGATAAGGATGGTGTCCAACCGGATTTACCTGTAGTTACCCCACAGCGTAGAACAGAGCTGGACACATAGTAGGAACTTAATGCAATAACGATAATAATCTGAACATAAAGTCCCACCACCCAGGCTCTGGGGCCTGGTGGGCAAGGCATCTGAAACCATGGCGCTACCCACTCAGATTGCCAGAAAGCCCTGCCCTCCCGCTGTGGGACAGGGAGAAGCCTGACTTCCCAACCTCTCGAATCTTGGGAAAACTGTGACTATTTAGGCCAAGAGTGTCCTTGCCTGGAGTGACGAGGGATGTGAGAACGCGATTCCCTCAGGCCCTCTTCTTGCTATTACTGGTATGTCTTGCTTTTTGCTTTTCCATGTAGTTTTTTATTAGAGTTTTATTTTCATTAAATTTGCCCAATTAATTATTTTCAAATGTGTCTGTGAAGGGTCTGAATTTGATTATGTCCCTTTACTGGTACAGTGCTCATCACTACATAAGAATTTATAATAATAATAATAATAATGTTGGCATTTGGTAAGCGCTTACTATGTGCCAAGCGCTGTTCTAAGCCCTGGGGTAGACACAGGGGAATCAGGTTGTCCCACGTGGGGCTCACAGTCTTAATCCCCATTTTACAGATGAGGTAACTGAGGCACCGAGAAGTTAGGTGACTTGCCCAAAGTCACCCAGCTGACAAGTGGCAGAGCCAGGGTTCGAACCCATGACCTCTGACTCCAAAGCCCGTGCTCTTTCCAGTGAGCCACGCTGCTTCGCGTGGCAACAAATAATAACAATAATGAAGTGTAAGCTCCTTGTGGGCAGGAATGTGCCTTATTCATTCAATCGTATTTATTGAGCACTTACTGTGTGCACAGCACTGTACTAAGCGCTTGGGAAGTACAATTCAGCAACAGATAGAGACGATCCCTACCCAACAATGGGCTCACAGCCTTATGCTTCTGTTGCATCTCCTAAATGCTTAGTACACTGTACTCACTCAGTACTCAAATATCATTACATCTTCCACTACTACAGACCCTTAGGGCTTTCAGGACTCTCTAACAAACTCTCAAGGGGAAATTATGAGATCTTCTTTGGAATGAAATAGAGTCTGACATGGTGTAGGTTTCTGTTGGGGTGGGGAGACAAACAGATGGTCTCCTGAGTTCCCAGAATTTTATTTCTCGGACTGCCAGTGCTCGAGGATAAGATGTAATGCAGAAAAGTCGAATTTCAATGCTATCACTGAATATCCTTTTCAGTAACCACTTTAATTTCTATGCTGGCATAAAATAGCTTCTGTTAAATTGCTCAGGCAGATAATTAGCAAGCATTTTACAGCCCTTTGATACTCAGTTTTGGGCTCTACATAGAACTCCCAAACGTGGCTACAGCACCTTTTAATAAAAGACTAACGTGTGACAATTTACACCCGTAATGCTATCTTTCTCTAAATGTGCTTTCACAAGATGGTCACTGTAATTTGCCTGGATGAAAAGCATTTTAATTATACTTAAGTGATTATTCAGATTAGAAATCCTTTCTATCCATTCCAGTCAATCTCCTCGGCCCTATTTCTCCACAGATATTCAGAGTACCAAAATTAAAGCAATTGACGTTTAATAGAAACAGTCAATTGAAACACTTTAGATTTGCTTCACTGTAACATGAAAACATTGCTCAGAACCAAGAAAACCCACAGAAGAGGAATTATTTCTGCTACTACAACTTTTCATGTTAATGGACAACAAATTACGAGATGCTATGTCCTAGAGTTTTCGAAACCCAAAGGGACCCTGAAAGGTCATCAAGTCCATCCTTCTGCTTCTAGGCAGGATAACAACTAAAAATTACCCATACCAACTGGCCACTTTGCTTTTTAGGTTGACAGAACCGAAAATTCCACATTGCCACTGCCCAAGAGCCTCATAACTCTTACAGTCAGGAAGTTCTTCCTAGTGTCCAACTTAAATTCCTTCTGCTGCAATTTAAGCCACCCATTTCATCACATCCTCGCCTTCAATTTCAACAAGTGGAAGTATAGAACAGCTGCTATTCCATCTATACAATATCTCTTCACATACTTAAATTTCTCTCCAATTCCAACCCAGATTTCTCTTCTTCAGGTTAAGTAACCCCGATTCCTTTAGCCATTTCTGAATAACTTGGTTTTTTTAAAGCTGGATACATGACCCAGAAACAGCATTTACTAAAAACTTCACTAACTAAAACGGGTTTAAAAATGAGTCTGAACAACAGACGACAAACAAAAAGTGCTTGAAGAGTTCTCAATAAAGCTAGGCAAGAGTCAATTAGTGCTGTTCAAGTATACGTGTGAAATTCTGGAACTGTAAACGTCGCTGCTGGTTAAAATTCTTACATTCCCACAATTCTCTAGACTGTAAACTCATTGTGGGCAGGCAACTTGTCTGTCAACTATGTTTCATTCCACTCTCCCAAGAACTTTGTAGGTGCTCTGATCATCATCAATACCATTGCTTGATTTAAATCTTAAGTCTTGGGTCTGTCCGCTTGGGCCATTTTGCAGGGCTGGACTCTCAAAACAATCCGGAGAGGTGTTTTCACCTAAGGATATACATCAAAATGCCACTCTCAGGAATTACATCCTTTCATGAGAAAATAGTTGATTATTTACAGTGCTCTGCACACAGAAAATGTTCAATAAATATGATTGACTATCCAACAGCCTACAGTGATTTCATTAGTGTCTTTCACAGTTAGTGAACCAGATTTCAGAAAGAGATGGCAAAGTTCTTGTGACTTTACTTACCAAAAAAAGTTCTCTCATTAATAGATTGTACAATCTATAATAAAACCTCGATGGTATTTGGTAAAAACCTAACCCAAACCAATACTCGTTTACCTGTAGTAGCATACAATTCAGAGGGGATATTTTTCATGAAAATATCAGACACCGAAACATTTTTATTCCCATTACTTGTATTTTGAATGAACAAGATTTCACTGTACATTCTTTTATAGCTCATGAAATCCAAGCCGAAAAGATTACACGGGCGTACTCCGGGTTCTGACCACCCAAGAATACAGGCTTGTTCTGTTCTTTGACTTACCCCAGTGCCCACATATCCAGCCTCAACACTGCTTCTGATCCCCACAGATAAATCAACTCCCTCTCTGCCGTAGGCAACTTTTCTGAATTCACTTCTTCTCCATGCCGGAGGTTGGCCACATCCCTGCACACTTCCTTTGTAACCAGAGTAGCAGCCATGAAAGCAGCTGCCTGCCACCAATCCCACCAATCCACCTCCCTCTTCCTTGCAACCTCACTTATCACCCAGCCACAGCCACAGGGACAGGGTCTGACAGGGAGGGGATTGAGGAACGGGGAGAAGGTGGAATGTTTCCCTCATTAGCTCCGCATCCTGTCCTGCTTCATCCTGATACCCTGTCTTGGCCAAGCCAGAGAGTAAGTGAGGCTGCAAGCCAGCAAAGGGGAAGGTTAGTACAGTGCCTGGCCCAGAGTAAGTGTTTAACAAATACCGTTAATAAAAAAGGAAAAAAAAAAAGGAAACGAAGCTGCAACTGCCACTAAGGTCCCACTTACAGTTGAAAACTACATAAAATTACTGAGAGGTTCATAAGAAGGGGGGAGAAGTTTTGCAGGGACAGGGGAGAAGGAGAGGCAGAAAGAAAATGCTAGAAACTAGGGGATTTACAGTGGAATTTGTCAAGTACCTCCCTCTACACTGTAGGCTCGTGACGGGCAGGGGACATGATTGCTAATTTTGTCGTGTACTCTGTACAGTACTTAGTACTGTGCTCTGTACAGAGTAAGCGCTCAATAAATACAATTGATTGATGGATTGACTTAGGGTACAACTGTTATGTCAGGGCTGGTTTTGACGTGGATCTTAAATTTATAACTTATAAACCTGCAGGAAGACATATCTCACAATCCAACCATTCACAGTAAGGCCACGTTTTCAAGGAAGAGAAAAAGGCTATATCGTGGGGTGTGCCTGTAAACAGAAGTAACTTGAAGCCGCACTGCCTCACCCAGCCCTTCATATTTTAGCCCCGTTTAATAAAAAAAAAAGGAATCAGACTACAAACAGTGAAACTTAACACTTATACTGATGCCTGATTAAATATTACACCACTCATTACAGCAGGGTGTCAGCAAGAGTTCTTCTCATGAAATACCACCACTAAAGGCACGAGCTGAATATGGTGTTATTATTAGTTTCTGTGTACCAGTTCTCTCATGGCATTACTGCCAATCTAAACTTACAATGCAGCATTTTGTGGAAATGAATCAATCATTCTTGGTGATCTACTGACAAATGCACCCAGAGTATTTTTAACAAAGAATATTTCACTTCCTCAAAACGGCCTGCAAAAGCTAACAGATTTTTTTCAAGAGTCACATTGATTTCTACATTACGTCAGTGGGTGGAAAGGGTAGGCAGGAAGAATTCAAGCGTATTTCCGTGATGCAAACAAGTTGTGAGTGAGAGCCCGACAATTCAATACAATTCAGAACAATGGTCTCCAGATATATAAAAATTTAATTACCTTTCAAATCACAACGAGCGAGTGTGACTCTGTGTTACTATGTTGTCCTGAAAACAGTAAGAATGGACTCTCAACTAATGGAGGCAAGTGGGCAGAGAATGGTAAATATTGGAGTAAATACACAATGAGAGGGGCCACTTGAAACCTAGTTGTCTGGGTGGTGTTGGGGAGGCCCCGTGTCTGTTTAGACAACTGGGGAAAACAATTCTAGGTCAATGGAACCTGGAAAAAGACTCCCAGTCTCCTGTGGATAAAACCAATAAACAGACAGGATTCTAACAGTGTAATCTTTAGCGTCTGAATCCCTCTCTTGCAAATATTACTTACTACGGGTTTCAAAGTACAGTGCTGAATTAGAACACACTCAGTTCTTTCTCAACCTTGCGTTTCTACTACGTGTTTTGGAGAGCTCTCTCTCACACAACCCACGTACTCAATCTGTCACCAAATCCTCTTAGTTCTACCTTCACAACACCACTAAAAAATCCACCCTTTCCTTTCAATCCAAATTATTATGCTGATCACCTTGTCTACTGCATCGGCTTCCTCGCTGACCTCCCTGCCTCCTGTCTCTCCTTACTCTAGTCCTTTACTTCATTCTCAGCCTGGATCATTTTTCTAAAAAAAGGTTCAGTCCATGTCTTTCCTCTCCTCAGAAACCTCCAGTAGCTGCCCATCTACCTCCACATCAAAGAGAAGCTCCTTTCCGCTGGTTCTAAAGCACTTCATCGGCTCACCCCCTCCTATCACACCTCACCAATTTCCTACTACAACCCTGTCTGCATGCTTCGTTCCTCCAATACCAACCTACTCACCAAACTCTGATCTCACCTATCTCGGCGTCTATCCCTTCCCCAGGACCTCCTTCTGGCCTGGAAATCTTTCCCCCACCTTCAAAGCCTTATTAAGGTTACATCTCTTCCTAGAGGCCTTTCCCAACTAAGCCCTCATTTCCCCACTTCCTTCTGCGTCGCTTATGAACTTGCATCTGTGACCTTACGCACTCGATATTCACCCCTCCCTCATCCCCAGAGCACTTACGTGTATTTATTCACAATTTATTTTAATGTCTGTTTCCCTCCCTAGACCGTAAGCTCCTGGTCGGCAGGGAACGTGTCTACCTATTCTGTTGTATCGTACTCTCCCAAGCGCTTAGTACAGTGCTCTGCACACTGTAAGCGCTCAATAAATACTATTGATCATCTGGAGTTCGGGATGATTCTTCCAACCAGTTGTGATGTCATATGAAATAGTTGTATTCATGCGTGTTAATAGTAATAATAATAATGATGTTGACATTTGTTAGGCGTTTACTATGTGCCGAGCACTGTTCTAAGCACTGGGAAAGATACAAGGCAATCAGGTTGTCCCATGCCTCAAGCCGAGTGTGCTATTAGCACCGGTTTTCCTTAACACAGCTGCTCAGGAATGGAACCCCAGAGTTTTAAGAGAAGCGAGAGTATACAGAAATCTAAAGGGAGTTCACTTTTCATTTCTGAGCGTTTCCCTCATTAGCTGTAGAAGGCTGATCTGTTCCTCCAACACCTTAGATTAGGTAGAGCAGGCATAAACCTGAAAATATCAAAGGACAGCTGGCACTGGGAAACTGCATTCTAATTGATGCAGAAACTGAATAATTGTGGGAGCTTTATTCGTCGTAGAGACTTTGTACATTAATGTGAAAAATACAGAATTTTACAAATCATAGGATAAAAATGCAGCCTTGTGTCTTCTCAAGGCATCTGAGTCTTTGCAGTTGAAAAGCGCCAACATTAGCACAAAAAGTCAATCAGAAGAGTTCATAAAATTAAGCCAGCACAGAGTAATATTCTAATCATAGCTACTCAGTTTATATTACTGAAGACCTGAAACTATATCCTGTAACATTTTTCAACGGAAACTAGAAGAAGCAAATGGATACGAAGATGTGCCACAGTTCTTGCTGAAGGTACGCCTCCACACGGAGTGCATCAAACTTTCACTATTCCACCGACAGGAAAACACAACTCAGCTATCCATGGCTGACTTACACAAAATAACAATAATCACTACTATCATATTTAAGTGCTTCCTATGTGCCAAGCACTATACTAACTGCTAGAGTCGATGCAAGGTAACTCAGGCTGGACACAATCCCAGGACTCACTGTCTAAGGAGAAGGGAGAACAGATATTTAATCCCCATTTTACAGATGAGGAAACTGAGGCACCAACAAGTTAAGTGATTTGCCCAAGGTCACCCGGCAGGTAAATGGCAGAACCACAATTAGAACCCGGATCC
Source organism: Ornithorhynchus anatinus (assembly GCF_004115215.2). Lineage (NCBI taxonomy): Eukaryota > Metazoa > Chordata > Mammalia > Monotremata > Ornithorhynchidae > Ornithorhynchus > Ornithorhynchus anatinus. The sequence goes on from NC_041745.1 coordinate 34,715,415, forward strand.
TCTGACTCCCAGGCCCGTGCATGTCCACCAAGCCACGCTATTCCTCAATACACTTTTATTGAGCCCTAAGAAAAATTTCCAGTGGGCATCTGGTTGCTCCTGCCCCGTTCCATCATCATCACCAATAGTACTTATTGAGCTCTTACTGTGTGCAGAACACTGTACTAAGTGCTATCACAATCCTTGTCCAGTCCATGCGGCTGTCCTTTGCCCTTGCTCCCTCCAACAGAATTCTATCCCTGGGCCTTTAGCTGTAAGTCCTCTACTAATGGCCCCTGGTTTGAGCTTAACACCCAGTAGTGAGTAACTCTGAAAAATAGGGTTCTACCTAGCCTCAACCCCGATAAATGTCCTTCCAAGTGTGGGCTTGAGGTCATTGATTGCATTTCCCCTAAAAGATACAGCAGACGGGAACCCTCCAAATAATATGTTGATCACTTTGGAATCCTGAGCCTAATGGTCTCATAATAGGCGACCACTGGCAGGGAACGAAACCCATAGGTCACCTACAGATGCATGGGAAAAAAAAATAATAAAAATAAACAATAACCGTCCTGGCAAACGATTCTGAGTACAATGAAAAGTATGGGAAACTGCCAAACACTTCCTGTAGTGGCTAAGTCAGATTACAGAAAATGCACAATCCCTGTATCTCCATTTTGAGTGCACATCCATTTGCATTGTTTTTTTCAGAAGTCTATTTACCAGAGAAATAGAAAATTTTGTCCAAGTGGAAATGGAAAAACCTGATCTGCAGTAACTTCTTGAAAAAGCACTTTTGCAGGTAGGGATCGTGACTACCCGCTCTACTGCTGTATTCTCCTAGCAGTTAGTGCGGTGCTCCGTGCTCAATAAATACCTCTGATTTAAAAAGGATTCTGCTAAATCCTTTTACACCTGAGAGGAATGAAGCATGTTAATAAAAAAAAATTTTGACCAACTCCTCCCTCAGGCAAGAGGAAGGCCAGATTAGTCAAATATCAGCTCTCACTATGGATCACTTAAGGAACCTCAACCTCCCTTAGCGTTTTCTCAAAATGTGTTTTTTTTCCCCGTGTTGGAATGCTTTTTTTAATTTTCAATATTTCTACAGCACTGCTCAATACCAACAGGTACTCCTACAAACAACTGCACAACACGAAGAACTGGGCTTTGCATTAGGTCCATCATTCCAGGCAACCGTACTCAAGTTTGAGGACAAGAGGAAGGTGAATGCTCAAATTGTTTCCAGTGATTTTGGAGATGATTATCTCAACAGACCTCTGAATCAGGCATCGCCTGGAAACATTCTCACGATGAGAACATGCAAATGTGAATTACTGGTTCATACAAAACGTTTATACCCGCCAAAAACCACAAGAAGTCAAAAGATGATGTTTGCCTGCCCTTTCAAGGCTGGTTTTCAGCAAAGAGGCTAAACTGCAGATCTAAGAATGACTGCCTGCTCGTTGATGGCACACGAAATACCAGGAAGGTTAGAAAAAGGCAAGACGAGTTTAGGGAACCCCAGGTAATAATGATGATAATAATAATGGCATTTGCTAAGCACTTACTACGTGCCAATCACTGGGTAGAAACAAAATAATCAGGTTGAACACAGTTCCCGACCCACCTGGGGCTCATAGACTTAAAACCCATTTACGGAGGAGGTAACTGAGGCAGAGAAGTGAAGTGACTTGTCCAAGGTTACACGGCAGACAAGCAGTGGAGCCAGGATCAGAAACCATGACCTTCTGACTCCCAGTCCGGTGCTCTATCCACTATGTCACGCTGCTTCCCGGGTTTGGGCTGCTCTTTAGGAATCCTGCTCCTGTGACCCTAGCTGACCTCTTCTATCCCCCTCCTCCCCAACGAAGTCAAGCATTTTCAGCTAAATTGTAAGGTGCAGTGTTGACATCACCAAGCAAACATTCTTGTTTTCCGTAACCGCCCCCACCCTCAACAACCTCAGATCGGGGGGGAGGGAGAAGGCAACGTGAAGGGCAGAATCGAGGTGAGAAAGTGAGGCAGGATGGAAAAGAGTTGCGGAAGAGGAAAATGAGTTATTTTTGTTGCCAGAGACCTCTTGACTAACAACAAATCCCTAGCATCTATCCCCAGATGCCCCTGCTGGACCAAGCAAAATCCTACAGTTTGCTCAGAAAACTCTACTGGAAATGTTCAATAAGTAAATATAAATCATAGCAATTCTGCAGTTCCCTGTTTTTATGGAGCCGTAAGATGGCTTTTACACTCCTTAAAGAAAACTTGATTAAAGAGGGCTTGACAATTCCCCAGATAGCATTAGGACCCTAAATCCTTGCAATAAAAACACGCTTAGTTTTCTCCTTAAATTAGATTTCCATGAAATTGATTCAGTTTACTGCTAATTAGGGGGAGGGGAAGGAAGAATGGACAAGGGGAGTCAAAAGCACACTCTTCACTTCTTTCAAGCTAACCGTCTCCCTGGGCCTGGTTCTCCATCTCTCCCGCTGATGATCTCTTGGCGCAACCCTTAGCCTCGTGCCTGGAACTCTTTCCCCCGTCAAATCCAACAAGCTACAGGTCTCCCCATCTTCAAAGTCCTCCTGAAATCACATTTTCTAGGGAAGGCCTTCCCTCATTCGTTTCTCATCTCCCAAGGCTATATCCCCCAACTGCAGCTCCAGCACTTCCACACCACCTGAGCACTTATGAACACACAATCTTGTGTAGTACTCCTACTACTGTTTTGGTACAGTTCTTACATATATTACTACTCTCTCCCATTAGAGTGCAAGGTATGTGTCACTTCATTATCTTGGATTACCCTAGTACCAGCTGGGTGGTCGAAAAACGCTATTATTATTAGCAGTTAAGCACTGACTCGGGTACAAATCCTCCTTAACTGTATGCGTACCTGGCGCCTGGCTCCCTCCCTAGTTGGCAAGCTGTTTGAGGGCAGGGATAACAACTACTAGTCCTAGTGTACGTTCTACTTAGTAGTATTCTGTTATTAATATTAATAGATATTAATCCCTGATTGAAAGAGGAGAGTTGAGATTAAAGGGAGAAACGAAGAACATAGAAAATTCTGGACGGTTTCTGGGAAGGACTCAAAGTTGTTGGATTTTTCTGATTTGCTGTTTCTCCAATGAAAACATTTATTCTAGTACAGCGTGGCTCAGTGGAAAGAGCACGGGCTTTGGAGTCAGAGGTCATAAGTTTGAATCCCAGCTCTGCCACTTGTCAGCTGTGTGACTATGGGCAAGTCACTTAACTTCTCTGTGCCTCATCTGTAAAATGGGGATGAAGACTGTGAGCCCCACGTGGGACATCCTGATTCCCCTGTGTCTACCCCAGTGCTTAGAACAGTGCTCGGCACCTAGTAAGCGCTTAACAAATACCAACATTATTATTATTACTCAGTCAACAGTAGACAGGTGCGTTTTTTTAAAAAAAAAATGTAGTAAACCAAAGTGCTTTGCTCAAATTCTACATGCAATATCAATTTGACAGATTCTTATTTTCTGTCATTAAAAAAAGTTTTCATGTGCACTGCCTATTTTTAGGGGATTTTTACCTCTACAATCTGCTTCCACGCGTATGTTTTTATTATGATTTTTGACTAGGCAATGCAATCCTTTTGGGGGCTCAGCAGACAGTAGTGTTGGATGACATTATTTGTGCACATGCTGTGGTGCTAAAGACACTATATAGGCACAAACCCACAGACTTAGATACACTAGAGGTGCAGCCTAGCAAAATGGATTGTGCTAGTTTAGGGCTGAGGCTTGGATGGGGGCTAAAAGGCAATGGTTGTAGGAGTCCCAAAAGGGCAGGAGGGCAGGAGAAGATAGAAGAGGCCCAGAAAATAAAAAAGTCACCCAACTAAACCAGTGGCTGAAAGGCTGAGCACAAAATAAATCTAAAGTAGGAAAGTAGGATACAGAACCTGATCATTCATTCATTCAATCCTATTTATTGAGTGCTGTGTGCAGGGCACTGTACTAAGCACTTGGAATGATCACAGATGCGCAATATCTTTTAGCCCTCTACCACAGAGGGATGTTAACAAAAAATCACTCAAAAATCCTGAACAGGATTAGTTTTTTCATTCCTACAACCAAATGTCCCCTTCATTGTCCATATGATAGGTACAAAGATTTCATATTTAAAAAAAATGTTTTAAGCAACAAGAGAATTTCATCTCTGCTTTCATACAACACCCTTACTCATCTGTTTGAAATTAATGGCATGTTTCTTGGCTACAATATTTTATCTATCTGGAATTTAAGCAACCCACATGTCTTTGAATTAGAAGGCTCACTCTAATGGATGGAAAATGACAAGCGTTACACCTACATTTTATGGCAAAGTCTGTTCTATCTTTTGACTGGCCTCATAGTTTCCTTTCCATTGTTGTGGTCCAACCAATTAAAGAACACTGGAAGAGCATTTTCTGTTCAACAGCACTGTAAATTAGTACCACGCTTCAAGTTGATCATACTCAGAATACGCAGTAATGAATTCTGAAGCTCCTAAAACAAGAACATCCCCTAGTATGCAGAAGAAGCTCTGTCCCAAATCATTTGTTTCTTGCTCCTTTCCCAACGTTCCCGTGAAAAAGAGAAAAGAATGTATCTCCCCACTGCCACCTAACAACCCTAGGTGTTTAACACACAAAACACCAAAGCTGATTGACTCTTTCTTCACAAGGGCTCAAATTTCAAGGAACACTATTCCATGACAAGCAGTGTTCAGAAATTCCCTGAAAATGAACACAAAAGCCCTTCAAAGTTCACAAAGGGAAGATTCTTTAAAATGACAGTGGAAAAGCTTTGTAGATTTATTCAGTTTTCAAGGAAACAAAGAAAATACTCATTGAGTGCTTATCATTCTCACTTTTGGGAAAAAAACAAGAGGACACCAGCCAACCCACAGCTTTCACCAGCTGTGCTCTGTGCTTTCTCTCTTCGGGTCTCCTCCAGCTCCTCTTCTGGGCTGCTGGGACTTGAAGCATCAAAGTGATCAATCCAGCCATCCAGTGGGCCAATCAAAATACATTTTTTAAATGGTATTTATTAAGCCCTGGCTATGTGCCAGGCACTGTACTAAGCGCTGGGGTGGATACAAACTAATCGGGTTAGACATGGTCCTGTCCCACGTGGGGCTCACAGTCTCAATCCCCATTTCACAGATGAGGTAACCGAGAAGTCGAGGGACTTGCCCAAGGTCACACCGCAGACAAGTGGCGGAGCCAGGATTAGAACCCGTGACCTTCTGACTATCCACTGTACCATGCTGCTTCTCTGCATCTCCTCCTATGGCAAGGCCAAGAACAGGGAGAGGGGGAAGAGGTAACAGGGAAGAGGACACGGCCCGCCACAGCTCATCTCACTCGCTTTCAATCAATCATATTTATTGATTTTTTGGGGGTGTGGGACAACCCACCTCCCGGCTTGGCCCAGGTACTTGTGCGAATTACCTCTTCTCTCACTGCCGACACCAATAAGCCCAAGCTTCTGCCTCACTCTTCCTACTATCTGCCCACAGCTTTTCCTCTTTTTAACATCAAGTTTTCCCACCTTCTGCTTTCGTGCAACCTGATTCCTGCTCCGCTCCCTCTCCCACTTCTCCATTCCTTCCTCTTCACCACACGCTTCTACAGCATTTGCAGTTATTGCTACCTCTTTGTCTTTCTGTCTGATCTAGTGGCAGATTCGCTTTTCTACAGAAACAGCTCTTACTCGGCCCTTGGATGACTTCATCTTGGCTAAATCCCAAGGAAAGCCTCCTCTTTCTGGCCTTCCTCAATTTCCCAGCCCCCTCTGATACACCCCCTCTTAGAGACACACTCTAACCTTGGTTTTTAGGAAAAGAGTTCTTTCTTCATTTTTTTCATTCCTTTCTAATCAGTCACTCTTTTACAGACTCCTCATAGTCTTCTCTTCCAGTCTATCTGGGGTACCGCAAGGCTGTTCAAAAGTTCATTTCTTTTTCCCCCCTCAACCATTGCTTCCAGGTTGATCACAGCTATTCCCATTGCCTCGATTATTCTGTAATCCCAAACCCACCTTTTCGCAGCTGACTGCCCTAGCCATTTAATACGATTTCTCCTATTTAGCTGCCTGGGTGACTCAACACTTTTACTTTAAAATACTTTAAAAGGCAATTAACTGAAATTTATTTTCCCAAAACTGGACTCTTTTCCCCCTAACCTTTCCCAACTACCCAAAGAAACACTGGACACTGACGATCAGGACCTTGGGCTCGTTCGTCTCTCATCGCTTAAGGGAATTAGGTTTAAAATTGCATTTTCCAAAACAATGTTGAGGGCAGGGAACATGCCTGCCAACTGTTATAATGTGCTCTCCCAAGTGCTTAGTACAGTGCTCTGCACAGAGTAAGCAGTAAAAAAATGAAACAGAATCGTAGCATTTTCAAGCCATTCTATCGACAGACACCCTGCACTGAAGGATCCGTCCCGTGACCCTCTCGCATCATCTATGGAGGCGGGAGGAGGCTACAAGGCAGCAACTTAATAAACAGAGAAAGGGCAAAGACCAGCAGAAAAGTTGAGAGACCTAAAGGGAAAGGAGGAATGAAACAAAAATTTTCAAGGAAGAAGGGAAAGAGGAAAAGCAGAGTACTTAGCCAAGGCTTTAAAGCTAGTGTAAGAACTTTCACAATCACCACTGGATTGGATAGGGTTTTTTTCTTTTCCATTGATGTGTCAGTTTGTCACCTGAAAAGTAAAACTTTCTAACAGTATACACAGTTAGGAAGGCATTCAATGCTTTTAGAACATCAAATTAAATAAACCATGGTAATTACAAAATTATTACTTTTGTTGCAAATAAATCTTGTTCCATTTAAAGATAGATGCTTAAGTTTTTATGAAAACTGCAACAGAACTGTAATAGGTACTGCAGTCAACATATTTCAAAATTCTGAATATTTTCTAAGCCCACAAGTTCGATTTACTTGCAGTGACTTGAAATTTCAAGTCATGGTCAAGTGAAAACTGGCAGATGCCCAAAAGATCTTTCACTTTTGTAAAAAGTACAACTATCTTTAGGTGTGACATGTTCAGGGCTGAAACCGTGAAGAGGACAAATGCCATTCTGAGCTTGAACACAGTTTTTATGTTGGACAGAATGCGGACATGAACTTTGACTTCCCTCTCCCCATTTTTCAGCCCCCACTCTTCCAGATCCTATTATTTAGGGTGTGCCCATTGTATTTTGCAAGGTAAAGAGGAAGTACTGAACAAGTCAAGATCCTTGCACTCACTGATCTTTACAATTTAACGGAGGAACACAGGACAATTACACAAAAGAAACACAAAACATTCTAAATAATGACAAACATAAAAATACAAACCTCAGAAACAAATCCAACAGAGATACGGGATCTTGAAGTAAGGGGTTACCAAAGTGACCTGTGTGATGTGCTGCGTTAGGTTCATTTGGAAAATTCAAGAAAACAGGTGAGTTTTGAAGGAAGACCAATTTGGGAAAGAGATGTAGGAAGACATTTCAGGAAGAGGGAATGCCCCCTCCCCTCACCCCAAAGAAGAGTGGAGCAAATGCCACAGCCAAGGGCATAGTTATAGGGGGTAAACTTTGCCAGCACTGGAGAATATGAGCGAGGACATAGGAGGAGATGAAGATAGTTAAGCAGGGATCTCTTGGGATATATGGCTTCCAAGCATCAATTAAAAGCCAACTTAAATCACATTGCCATCAAATGACTCACAAAGTAGCCGTATTTTCAGAAGTTAAAAATAGGGTTTGGATAAATCTGTGGCTAAGAGCTCTTTAATGGGTTGTTACAGAGGGAATGAAAGACCCATGATGGGCCAAAGGGAAAGTTAGGGATTGCTAGGTGATCCGCTCCTAGCTATGATGATGGAAGGCAAGAAGGACAGTCCTCAATCAATCAACCAGTGGCATTTATTCATTCGTTCATTTGATCATATTTATCGAGCGCTTACTGTGTGCAGAGCACCGTATTGAGCTCTTGGGAGAGTACAACACAACAATAAACAGAGAGTGAGTGCTACTGAGTGCTTACTGGTTGCGGAGCACTGGACTCTGCTCACCTGGTCTCTCCAAGCATCACCTTGCTCTACTGGAGACAGACAGGGTTGAGGGGGATCACTGGTGTGACCCAGGAAGATACTGTTGGAGAGTGGGGCTGGACCAGAGGGAAACTGGAGTGACGAAGTTTAAGCCTCCATGAGTTAGCGACAGTCTAGCCACTTCACTTGTGGTGGGCAGGCAATTGTCAACAAGAAAGCCTAATCAGGACAAGCCCAAAGAAGGGAATCCTGGAGATGACAGGAATAAGAAAGAGCAAAATGTCTTGGAAAGGGGTAACTCAAAGGAGAGACTGGAACGAATAGAGGGGCGTTCAAAGGGTCGGATATTACCAGAAAAAAAGGAAGAGGCCCTCTTTCGCCCCCAACCTATGACATTAACCTTGAGTTTGATATTAGTCAGTTAATACATTACTGGTTTTAATGTCTACACATAAAAAGTAAATGCCCATAATTTTGTGTCACCATCGCAAACTATTTCTCAATGAAAAATGAGTTCCCTAAGCCCCAGTCAAGCATATGCCCAATAAAACGACTAAAAATGTAACTAACTTAATAGGCAATTCTAGCAATGCCAATGCTTGCCAAATTAAAGATTAGGGAGTTGAAATATCCTAAGAATGATAAGATAGTCACATAGGCTCTTCCACTGTTTTGAGATCTTTAGACACAGTTTAGGTTGGCTCATTGCCCAGAGTTCCCCGACAATCAACCAGCTAGATAACGGTTCCTTTAAAACTGCAAGCTTCAACACTTTGATTGAAATGGACTGATCCACCCCATCATCATCGCCTTACAGTGATCTAGCATTGAGGCATTTGAAGTCCTTTAAACTAATTCTCATCCATCTTGCACACCTTCAGGTGAAATCAAATCTTCAACGATTTTTTTTTTAAAAGGAAAATGGGAAGGGTGGTGCAGGAAGACCATTAACATCTAGGATAGCCTGGCTATTGCGGGGTTTGTTTTTTGTTTTTCGGGGGGGGGGGGGGGGCGCAATTATTGGCAAAAGAATTTAGAGTCAGAAATGGTGCTTAATAATGGGTCGGGTGAGCACTCCATCTGTCCCAGTACCCTGCCACCCTGCAGGTACAGAACAAATAATAATAATAATGTTGGTATTTGTTAAGCGCTTACTACGTGCAGAGCACTGTTCTGAGTGCTGGGGTAGATACAGGGTAATCAGGTTGTCCCACATGAGGCTCACAGTCTTAATCCCCATTTTACAGATGAGGTAACTGAGGCACAGAGAAGTGACTTGCCCACAGTTACACAGCTGACAAGTGGCAGAGCCGGGATTCGAACCCATGACCTCTGACTCCCAAGCCCGGCCTCTTTCCACTGAGCCACGCTGCTTCTCATAGAATCCACTCTGACACTGCCATCCCGTATCTCTAAATCAGTTTAATGTCTGTCTCTCACTGTAGACTGTAAGCTCCTTGTAGGCGGGGGCTGTGTTTACCAACTTTTTTGTAGCGTACTTTCCCAAGCACCTAGTCTAGCGCTCTGCACCCAGGACACATTCAATAAGCACCATTAGTTGACGTGCAGGCAGAAATTATCAAGAGGTTGAAGAACATTTTGGGTAAGTTTATGGACCAAAGATCCACAATAAATCACTGGAGGGAAGAGGTACGGGACGCGCTGGAAGACTTGAAAACACTTGAGGTCGATCCACTGGCCGTGAAGGGCTACAAGAAGTCTAGCCCTTACAATCAAGACGGGTGTCCAGGGCGGCAACCAAGGCACTGATCCTCCGCTCCTACTTTGGGGTACGTTGGAGACGGGATATTGGAGCTAGTTAAACCATTGAACTGATCCTTCGCTTGTCTATTCTTAAATAGTCTTATATTCTTAACTCTCAGCTGAAAAATATTAAAGGCAAATCTACTATAAACTCTATATTATATAAGCTAATCAGAGTGTGCCATTAGTCAAAATGTTGCTTTCATACATGCACAGCCCTTTCACTCCCAAAGTTCACTCATTCATTCATTCAATAGTATTTACTGAGAGCTTACTAGGTGCAGAGCACTGAACTAAGCGCTTGGAATATACAATTCGGCAACAGATAGAGACAATCCCTGCCCAATGACGGGCTCGCAGTCTAATCGGGGGAGATAGACGGCAGAGCAAAACAGAATGAAACGAAAACAAGACAACAAGACAAACTTGTCTGCATTTTAACAGGGGGCACATAGTTCCACTCTCTACCTGCCAAACTCAAATAAACTGGAGCCCTGTAAAATCAGTAACACACCACCGTACATCCTGGCCTTCTAAAAAGATAAGCAATAGAGAAAATGGAAAGAGAATATATCATCTGTTGTCCGAGTTGACAGGTGACCAGTTCATGTTGATGAATTCGCAAGAAAATTCTGCTCCAGGCAGCTTTTCTAAAGATGATGAATCACTTCTTCATGTCCAACAACTCACACGTGAAGCATAAATCCCTGAGATGGACTGCATTTAGATGGCACTTTTTCCACTCATTAAAAAGGTAGGGGGCAAAACTATAGAACTCTCCAAAAGGGAGTATTCAACACCAAGCCAATTCACAAACAGTGAAGATGAATCCTCTATTTTCCAAAAATGCACACAAAAGAAGCAAGAAACATCATACATGGGTAAAATCTCGAACGATCCATCCTCTGGAATGTAAGCTCATTATGGGCAGGGAACATGTCCGCTAATTCTGTCGTATTGTACTCTCTCAAGTGCTTAGTGCAGTGCTCTGCTTATAGTAAGTGCTCAATAAATACCAGTGATTAAGAGTCAGAGGAGAGGAAAAAAATTCATTCCTTAACAGTGACACAAAGTGGAACAGCAGAGACTGGGAGGCTAATGAGGGCAAATGGGGAAATTTGGTCTAGTGGCCCAAGAATGCCCCTTTCACGCCAATCAGCTATCTTGCCAACTGAGGCTGAGGGTCGGCGGGAGGCCGGGTGAGAGGGAGGCTAGCCCAGCGCAAATCATCACCCACCACTACAATAACGACTCCAGCACCTATCCTGCCAACGGTGGGCTAATCGTTCCCCCTATCACTTTGAAGGGAGAGTCAGGCACAGACCATTTCACCCCACACGCACACGACCACACACACACACACACACACTCGAAGTCACTCATAATTCTTAAAAAGTAGACTTTTGTTGGTTCCTTGGCTCAATGACGCTGCAGTTAACACGACTTCATTTCAGCACAGTCCACGACAATATCAGAGTTTCCAAGTTCAGCGGTCTGTGACTCCACTTCCTGAAGATTACAATAGCCGGAATAAATTGTGCCTTGGGTTTGGAATACCATTTTGCAGCCGGTCCAAACCATATCTAATTCGCTAAGAAGGTAATGGGAACAATATGCCGTCTTGCATTAGGACGGAGAGGGTTTAAAGAAACCCATGAAGGTTGATAAGACCAGTCAAGGTTTACTGAGAGCCTCAGACTGAGCCTCAAAGGAACGGGGAGAAGATAAGCAAAACTGCAAGGAATCATTTGTAAAATAAGCCGTAGCAAAGAGCCTAGCGGAAGAGACCGGCGTCTAATGTAAATGTTTTGCTAGGTATTACTGAAGCACCTTATTCTGGATCCCAATACTGATACACACAAAAACCTACAGTTCTGCACTTGGAAGAAACAGCCTGAAAAAATCCCCATAGAGGTAATAGCTCCTAAACTTTAATGCAGCAATTTCCACAGCTCTTATTTAAAGTCTAATAGGTAACACAATTAGCAGACCCCTATTCCAAAATGACACAAGTCCGCCGATTCAGAACTGAAAAGCCAGGCTGGGACTAGCTTACCCTTTTATCTGACACGGTGACTAACCACTTCTGGATAAATTTAAAAGACGGTTCGACGGGTTAAAGCATACATTGGCATTAAAGCAAGTCACCAGATCGAAGTCCTCTTTCTTTCATAGTACAACAATCTAAAAGAGAAACTCGAAACCTCAAAGGCAAAGGTTACAAATAGCCAATTCGAATAGAGGGCTCTTCAACTCTGAAGTTTCCTTTTGAATCTTTACAGCATCTAGTACGTTGTGGGAACTCAATATAGATCACCTTTTTAAAAACAAATTGTCCTTTTAAATATTCAAAACATTTCATTAACACATCAGTCGTGTCCCTAAGGAATATTTCAGCTCAAAATATCTAAAGTGACACCTCAACATCCACACCAAATTGATTTCTTCTCCTTCCCTATTGATCGGTAAAGCGTTCATTGTCATACTCTGACACGTCCAACCCCTTTTCTGTAAACCACTATTCCACTTTTTTTTTTTTAATTGCCACCAAGCAGAGAACTGGTTGAGCTGGCTATAACTGTAAGAATTACCACTGCACTGAAACACTGCAAATGCCTCAAAAGCTATTCTGTTCAGTTATCGCCAAATATTCTGATACCCCATTACTCCAAAAAAACAGAAAAAAAATCAGTAGGCTGAGTAAAAGGGTGGGGACCCGATTGAAATGCTTCATTGGGATTTGAGGTTGGCAACTATATCCGTATTGAAGTTTTGGACCATTTTCAGATAAAAATGGGAACTGGCTGGAGATGTTTTCACCTCAGGAGACCTGCCTCATCCTCACTAGAGGATAGCAGAGTATTCCGCACACAGTAAGCCCTCACTAAATACCACCGACTGATTCACGGGCCCCGAGAATAACGGCTTCCCGTTGCAGCATCTGGCTCCTCCTCGGCTCTCCGAGGAGCTGTACTGGCAGCTTCGGGATGCCTGTTGAAATGTCACTTGAGCTAGGCTGGGGACGATCTTGATGTCGCTTTTCTTTTTATTTGCAACTACTCTAATCAACTCCAGCAATTCCGACTCAGGGAAACGGTAAGTGCGCCTCGGAGTTCTCTCCGACGCATCTGAATCGCCAAGAACAGGAGCGCAAGCTTTTATCCCCTCTGCCAGGGTTTGGCAGCAATCGGTGGAGATCCTCCGGTCCCCGATGCTTCCATCAATCGATGGTACGTACTGAGCGCTCACTGTGCGCAGAGCGCTGTGCAGAACGCCTGGGGCAGTGCGACGGAGAAGCAGCGTGGCTCTGTGGAAAGAGCCCGGGCCTCTGAGTCGGAGAATGTGGGTTCTGATCCCGGCTCTGCCACTTGTCAGCTGTGTGACTTTGGGAAAGTCATTTCACTTCTCTGGGCCTCAGTTCCCTCATCTGTAAAATGGGGGTGAAGACTGTGAGCCCCCCGCCCCAGTGCTTAGAGCAGTGCTAGGCACATAGTAAGCGTTCGTGGCTCAATGGAAAGAGCACGGGCTGGGGAGTCAGAGGTCATAGGTTCAAATCCCAGCTCCGGCCTCGTCAGCCTGGCAAGTCACTTCACTGGGCCTCCGTTCCCTCGTCTGTAAAATGGGGATGAAGACTGTGAGCCCCACGTGGGACAACCTCATCACCTTGTATCCTCCCTAGTGCTTCGAACAGTCCTTGGCACATAGTAAGCACTTAACAAATACTATCACTATTTTATTTCCCAACTGGTGGCCCACCCTCACCAAAACCCTCTCCACGGGGGCATTCGTTCATTCGGTCCATCGCATTTCTTGAGCACTGCCTGTGCGCAGGGCACTGTGCTAAGCGCGTGGAAGTACAATTCAGCCACAGATAGAGGCAATCCCTGCCCCAGAGGGGGTGGGGATCCCCCATCCGGACCCAGCCCGGGGATCCGGTCCCTCCCTTTCCCCCCCGCCTCCACGGTCCAGGGTGGCCAGTGGTCAGCCTTGGCTGTCCGGAAGGGCCGGAGGCCTTCGCGGAGGGGGCGGCAGGGGCCGGCTGGGTACCGCATCGCTGCTGACTTTTTTCCACCTGTCTGGCTCTCTCCTCTTCCCCTCCAGATCAATAAATAAATGAAGAATAAATAAATGAGGAGGGGCCGGTCCCCCTGCAGGGTCCCCAACGGGGATGGGGATGAGGAATGGGGTCAGGGCAGGGATCGGGGCCGGGTCTGAAGGCCGGAGTGGGGTCGGCAATGCCAGAGCGGGAGCACCCCCTTCGCCCCGCCGTCCCCCCACCCCGCCCTCCTCCTCATTCATTCATTCCATAGTATTTACTGAGCACTTACAATGTGCAGAGCACTGTACTGAGCGCTTGGAATGGACAACTGGGCAACAGATAAAGATCATCCCTGCCCAACGACGGGCTCACAGTATAAACGGGGGAGACGGACAGCAAAGCAGAACAGAACAAAACAAAAAGATCATCAAGAAAAATAGAATGAAGGAGATATACATCTCATTAACAAAATAAATAGGGTATTCATTCATTCAATAGTATTTATTGAGCGCTTACTATGTGCAGAGCACTGTACTAAGCGCTTGGGATGAACAAGTCGGCAACAGATAGAGACAGTCCCTGCCGTTTGACGGGCTTACAGTCTAATCGGGGGAGACGGACAGACGAGAACAATGGCACTAAACAGCGTCAAGGGGAAGAACATCTCAATAATATATAGAAATGAACACAGTGCGGAGGGGAGGGAAAGGGGGAAGAGCAGAGGGTGTGGGGAGTGGGAGAGGGAAAGGGGGGCTGAGTCCGGGAAGGCCTCCTGGAGGAAGTGAGCTCTCCTCGTCCGGTCCCGCTTTACTCATTCAATCGTATTTATTGAGCGCTTGCTATGTACAGAGCACTGTCCTAAGCGCTTGGCATGGACAACTGAGCAACAGATAGAGACCATCCCTGCCCAATGATGGGCTCGCAGACTAATCGGGGGAGACGGACAGCAGAGCAAAAGAGAACAGACAAAAACAAGACATCATCAAGATAAATTCATTCATTCAGTCTTTCCATAGTATTTATTGCGTGCTTACTATGTGCAGAGCACTGAACTAAGCGCTTGGGTTGGACAACTGGGCAACTGATAGAGACCATCCCTGCCCAACGACGGGCTCGCAATCTAAATGGGGGAGACGGACAGAAGAGCAGAACAGAGCAAGACCACATCATCAAGAGAAATAGAATGAAGGAGAGACGCGCCTCATTAGCAAAATAAATGGGGTAATAAATAAGATATAGAAATGAGCACCGAGGGGAAGGGAAGGGGGAAGAGCAGAGGGAAAGGGAGGGCTCAGTCCAGCAGGCCTCCCGGAGGTGAGCTCTCTTCGTCCGGTCCCGCTTTACTTCATTCATTCCATAGTATTTACTGAGCGCTTACTACATGCAGAGCACTGCAACAGATCGAGATCATCCCTGCCCAACGACGGGCTCGCGGTCTAAACGGGGGAGACGACAGCACAGCAAAAGAGAACAAGACAAAACAAGCCCACCTCATCCAGATAAATTCGTTCACTCCATCGTATCTATTGAGCGCTTGCTACGTGCAGGGCACTGCCCTAAGCGCTCGGCAGGGACAATGGGGGAACAGATCGAGACCATCCCTGCCCAATGAGGGACTCGTGGTCTAAACGGGGGAGACGGCCAGCGCAGCAGGGCAGAACAAAATCATACCCTGCACCTTGAGAAGCAGCGTGGCTCAGTGGAAAGAGGCCCGGCTTGGGAGTCAGAGGGTATGAGTTCGAATCCCCCCTCTGCCACTTGTCAGCTGTGTGACTGTGGGCAAGTCACTTCACTTCTCTGGGCTTCAGTTCCCTCATCTGTAAAATGAGGATTAACTGTGAGCCTCACGTGGGACAACCTGATGACCCTGTATCTACCCCGGCGCTTAGAAGACTGCTCTGCACCTAGTAAGCGCTTAACAAATACCAACATTATTATGACCCCAGAACAGTGCTCTGCACATAGTAAGCGCTTAACAAATATCAACATGACATTATTATTAAGAGGAAAGAGAATAAAGGAGTGGTACGCTTCATTAGCACAATCAATGGGGTAAGAAATAAGATATAGACATGAGCAGAGTGGGGAGGGGAAGGGGAAGGAGCAGAGGGAAAGGGGGGCTCAGGCCGGGCAGGCCTCCCGGAGGAGGTGAGCTCTCCTCGGCCGGTCCCGCTTTACTCATCCATTCATTCATTCAATCGTATCTATTGAGCGCCGGCTATGTGCAAAACACTGCCCTAAGCGCTTGGCACGGACAATCGGGCAACAGATCGAGACCATCCCTGCCCCACGACGGGCTCGCAATCCAAATCTAAATCGGGGGAGCCGGACAGCACGGCAGAACTGGGCCACATCATACCCTGCGACTACCCCAGCGCTTAGGACAGCGCTCTGCACATAGTGAGCGCTTAACAAACCCCAACATGACATGATCATTAAGGGAAACAGAATGAAGGAGACGTGCGCTTCAACAGCACAATCGATGGGGTAAGAAATAAGATCTAGACATGAGTAAAGTGCGGGGGGGGAGGGGGAGGAGCAGAGGGAAAGGAGGGCTCCGTCCGGGCAGGCCTCTCGGAGGAGGTGAGCTCTCCTCGCCCGGTCCCGTTTTACTCATTCATTCATTCATTCCACAGTATTTACTGAGCGCTTACTACGTGCAGAGCACCGCAACACATCGAGACCATCCCTGCCCCACGACGGGCTCGCAATCTAAATCTAAATCGGGGGAGCCGGACTGCCCAGCACAGCGGAACCACATCATACCCTGGGTCGCCCCAGCGCCTAGAACAGTGCTCTGCACATAGTAAGCGCCTGAGAAACCCCAACGTGACATGATTATGAAGGGAAACAGAAGGAAGGAGACGTGCGCTTCATGAGCACGATCGGTGGGGTGATAAACGAGCTAGAGAACATGAGCAGAGGGTGGAGGAGGGGACGGTGCAGGTCCGAGCGTCTTACCTGGGGAGAGCGGGTCCTTGGGGGCCGGGGCCCCGGGGGCGGGGGGGAGCCGGGGCTGCGGCCGGCAGCCGTCCGACGGCCCGGACCCCCGCACCGCCGGCCCCGCCATCGCCATCGCCATCGCCATCGCCGCCGCCAGCAGCAGCAGCAGCGGCAGCGGCAGCAGCGGCCCCGCGGCCCCCCGCCGGCTCCGGGCCCCGATCATCGAGGCCGGGAAGGAGGCGCCTCCACCTCCACCGCCGCCGCCGCCTCCACCGCGGCCGGTCCTTCCCCGGCCCCTCCGCCCACGGCGCAGGCGCACTCCGCCCCCGTCCGGCCCCGCCGCTCCGCTCGCCGGGTTTTAGCGCCGCCCCCGGGGCCGGGGGGGGGAAGGGGGGGTCGCGCGCGCCGACGGGAACGGCGGTCACCGTGGAAACGGAGGGGCGGACCACCCGCCGAGGAACAGCCGCTACCGTGGAAACGGCGGGCGGGGGGCGCACGGGGGGAAGGGATAGCGGCCGAACGGAGGGGGGCCGCGCGGGGAAAGGAACGGCGGTCACCGTGGAAACGGAGGGGCGGACCATCCGCGGAGGAACGGCGGTTACCGTGGAAACGGGGGGGGGGGCCCGCACGGAGGAAGGAATAGCGATCACCGGGGAAACGGAGGGGCGGACCATGCGCGGAGGAACGGCGGTTACCGTGGAAACGGAGGGGCGCACGGAGGAAGGAATAGCGGTCGCCGTGGAAACGGGGGGAGCGCACGGGGAAAGGAATAGCGGCCACCGTGGAAACCTTGTATCTCCCCCGGCGCCTAGAACAGTGCTTGGTACATAGTAAGCGCTTAACAAATGCCGATAATATTATTATTATTATTATGGGGGCTAAGACTGTGAGCCCCACTGGGGCAACCTGATCACCTTGGATCCCCCCCCCCCAGCGCTTAGAACAGTGCTTGGCACATAATAAGCGCTTAACAAATAGCAACATTATTATTATTACTATGGGGGCTAAGACTGTGAGCCCCACTGGGGCAACCTGATCACCTTGGATTCCCCCCCAGCGCTTAGAACAGTGCTTGGCACATAATAAGCGCTCAACAAATAGCAACATCATTATTATTATTATGGGGGCTAAGACTGTGAGCCCCACTGGGACAATCTGCTCACCTTGTATTTTTCCTCCCCGCCCTCCCCCCCCGCCCCCCCCCCAGGGCTTAGAACAGTGCTTGGCATATAGTGAGCACATAGTAACATCACTATCATTATTATTATTATTATTATCACTCTTCCAAAATGAGTGGAGCCAGATCCCCCGCAGAGGGGCAAGCATCGCTCCCCATTGCAGAATGAATTTCCATCCTCCAAGCTTAGGCCCTGGCCGGCCTCCCTGCAAGACTGGCTCCCCGTGCCCCTGTGCCGGCCAGGTGTGTGCCCAGGTGTGTGCCCAGGTGTGTGCCCAGGTGTGTGCCCAGGCCCTGCCCGCCCACCCCTCCCCGCAGGCCCTCGGCCGCTACCCCTGGCACGGGCCCTAACCCTTCCTCCCAGCGCCCAACCACCTGCCACGTGGCTCAGTGGAAAGAGGCCGGGCTTGGGAGTCAGAGGTCTGGGTTCTAATCCCGCCTCCGCCCCTTGGCTGCTGGGTGACCTTGGGCAACTCACTTCACTTCTCTGGGCCTGTGGCCTCAACTGTAAAAATGGGGATTAAAAAATGTAGCCCCACGTGGGACAATAATGTTAAGCGCTTACTATGTGCCCGAGCACTGTTCTAAATGCTGGGGTAGACACGGGGGGAATCAGGTTGTCCCACGTGGGGCTCACAGTCTTAATCCCCATTTTACAGATAAGGGAACTGAGGCACAGAGAAGTGAAGTGACTTGCCCACAGTCACACAGCTGACAAGTGGCCGAGCAGCCACGCTGCTTCTCAATCCACGTGGGACAGGGATTGGGTCCAACCTGACCTGCTTGTATCCACCCCAGCGCTTAGTACAGTGCCTGGCACGTAGTTAAGCACTTAAGAAATTCCATAATTATTATAGAGAAGCAACGTGGCTCAGTGGAAAGGGCCCGGGCTTGGGAGTCAGGTCGTGGGTTCTAATTCCCACTCCGCCCCGTCAGCTGTGTGAGCTTGGGCAAGTCCCTTCACTTCTCTGCCTCAGTTCCTCCATCTGTAAAATGGGGATGAATAACGATAATGTTGGTATTTGTTAAGCGCTTACTATGTGCAGAGCACTGTTCTAAGCGCTGAGGTATACAAGGTAAATCAGGTTGTCCCACATGAGGCTCACAATCTTCATCCCCATTTTACAGATGAGGTAACTGAGGCACAGAGAAGTGAAGTGATTTGCCCACAGCCACATAGCTGACGAGTGGCAGTGCTGGGATTCGAACCCATGACCTCTGGCTCCCAAGCCCATGCTCTTTCCCCTGAGCCACGCTGCCCACCTTGTCTCTCCCCTGGCACTCAGAACAGTGCTCAGCACAGGGTAAGCACTTAACCAGCCATCATCAGGGCTCCACCACTTGTCAGCTGTGTGACTGTGGGCAAGTCACTTAACCTCTCTGTGCCTCAGTTACCTCATCTGTAAAATGGGATTAAGACTGTGAGCCTCACGAGGGACAAGTTAATAATAATAACGTTGGTATTTGTTAAGCGCTTACTATGTGCAGAGCGCTGTTCTAAGCGTTGGGGGAGACACAGGGGAATCAGGTTGTCCCACCTGGGGCTCAGGGTCTTAATCCCCATTTTCCAGATGAGGTAACTGAGGGCCAGAGAAGTGAAGTGACTTGCCCACAGTCACACAGCTGACAAGTGGCAGGGCCGGGATTCGAACCCATGATCTCTGACTCCCAAGCCCGGCCTCTTTCCACTGAGCCACGCTGCTTCCCCTGTATCTACCTCGGCGCTTAGAACAGTGCTCTGCACATAGTAAGCGCTTAACAAATACCAACATTATTATTATCATCATTATGTGGCTCAGTGGAAAGAACCCAGGCTTGGGAGTCAGAGGTCATGGGTTCGAATCCGAACTCTGCCACTTGTCAGCTGGGGGACTGTGTGCAAGTCACTTCTCTTCTCTGGGCCTCAGTGATCTCATCTGCAAAATGAGGATGAAGACCGGGAGCCCCACGTGGGACCACCTGATTGCCTCGTCTCTTCCCCCAGCGCTCAGAACAGTGCTCAGCACATGGTAAGCGCTTAACCAATAGCATCATCATAATGATGGTGTTGGCATCCCTCCGCTCCATTCCGGACTCCGGGCTCCGGCTTTTCCGGCTCTTCGGGCTCCCCACTGCGGGGCGCGGCCAAAACCCGGAAAAGAGACTCCCGTCCGGCTAACTGGCCCAGGGAGCCTACTGAGCATGCGCCAGCTGTGGAGCGCATGCTCAGAAGCGCTGAGGAGGGGAGGGGCCCCCAGCTCCCCCGGGAACCAACGTCCAGGCGGCGCCGCTCCCGGGGGGGGGGGGAGCCCGGCAGCGCGGCCGGGGCCCGCCAGGGGGCGCCGCTGAGAGGGCGGCCGGGCGAGGGGGGAGGAGGCTGCCCCCTTGTGGTGGGGCAGGGAGAGGGAGGCCGGAGACCCCAGTGATGATGAGCGGCAGAATCATCATCCTCATAAATAACGTTGGTATCTGTTAAGCGCTTACTATGTGCCAAGCGCTGGGGTGGATACAGGGTCATCAGGTGGTCCCACGTGGGGCTCGACAGTCTTCATCCCCATTTCCCAGAGGAGGTAACTGAGACACAGAGCAGTGACTCAGCCAAGGTCACGCAGCAGACAAGCGGAGGAGCCGGGATTAGAACCCATGACTCCTAAGCCCGGGCGCTTTCCACTGAGCAAGCAGGGGAGGGTGGCCACCGACCTTCTCAGTGGCCGGGGTGGGGATGCCCCGTTGCAAGTTTGCAGATAAAGATATGAAGTGGCCTGTCACCACCCAGGAAACATGTGCAGGAAACATCCTAGAAGGAACATGGTGTAGTGGAAAGAGCACAGGCCTGGGAACCAGAAGGTCTTGGGTTCTAATCCCACTTCCGCCCCTTGTCAGCTGTGTGTCCTTTGGCAAGTCACTTAACCTCCTTGTGCCTCAGTTCCCTCATCTGTAAAATGGGGATGAAGACTGTGAGCCCGACGTGGGATCACCTTATATCCGCCCCAGCGCTTAGAACAGTGCTTGGCACATAGTAAGCGCTTAACAAATACCAACATTATCATTATTATTATTATGTGGGAGCTTGTCTGGGGTGCCTGGCAGTGAGGAGAAAGGAGGGAGCAGTGTCATCAGGGGGCGGAGGAGGCGGCCAGCCCCGCTTCGGGGGCGGCCTGAGTCTGAGGGAGCCAGATTAGAAGTCGTCACGGGGAGAGGGAAGAGAGATTTTTCTTTATACCATGGACGTTGGCCGGGGCGGGGGGTGGAGGGGGCGGCCTCTGCCCCAGTAGAGCCCTGCTCCCCGAAGAGGGAGGTGGGGTGTTGGGAATTGACACCAGCCTGTCTGGTTCACACAGATCCCCGCCACGCTGCCGATCACTCAGACGGGGGCCTGGAGTCTGCCTCAGATCCCTCTTGTCACCAACCACCCGTCGTGTCACTTGTACAAACTGCTTGGGGGGATTCTGGTGTAAAAGCCTGGGTCCTGCCCCTCAAGGGGTGTGCCGTCAAATAGCAGGTGCCCATGTGGGTTTCGCCATCTCTGGAAAACCAAGTTGACTGGGGGGGGCCGGATTCCCGTCACTTCCAGAGAGCCAGGCAGTCCAAAAAGAGTGACGATCCTCGTGGCCTTTGGGAAACTCATTCGGGCCTGGCTCCGGCAGGATCGATGGATCCCTTTTTATGGCATTTAAGTGCTCACTATGTGCCACGCTCTGTGTTAAGCGCTGCAGGAGATACAAGCTAATCAGCTTGGACACAGTCCCTGCTCCACACGGGACTCTCGGTCTCAATCCCCATTTTACATTTTAGGTAACTGAGTCACAGAGAAGTTAAGTGACTTGCCCAAAGTCACAGAGCAGACTAGTGGAGGAACACTAGTCCCGGAACTATTTAGAGTCCTGTTACCCCACTATCAGAGTCATGGAAGTGCTCTGGGCTTAGAGTTCTTGACTTCTCTCCCACATTCTGCAGGATGTTTTGACACCCAGAAACCCCTATAAAGGAAGCACAACCACTTTGACAACGAGTGTGCTGAAACCACTTAAGAAGAATGAGCAGATTGTAAATCCCGGAGAACACGAATGATGGCTGAAAACTCTAATAAAACGGGGAGCATGAAAGTCGCGTGGGTGTGTGTGTGTTTCCATAAAGCTACTCCACATACAATGAAGATAGGACAGGAAGACTTACAATTGAAACCAGAGAGTTCAACTGGACATGAAAATGTCTCGATTGAGAGTGCTAAAATACTAGAACCCGCCAAAGGAGGATTGGGAATCTCCTTGGAGAATTTTTAAAAAAAATAGCACTTATTTTTACCTGGAGTATTAAGGCATTCCTCTCTTGGAAAGCAGGACCAAATGGCCTAATAGAAGTGGAATTTATCAATCAGTCATTTATTGAGCGCTGTGTGCAGAGTTCTGTACTAAGTCCTTGGGAGAATTCAATATAACAAGATAGCAGACACATTCCCTGCCCACAGTGGATTTAATCTAATGGGGGAGACATTAATATAAATAAATACATTGTGGTTGTATACATAAGTGCTGTGGGGCTGGCGGGGAGGGACGGGTGATGAATAAAGGGAGTAAGTCAGGGCGACGCAGAAAACAGTGCAAGAAAATGAATACGGTTTAGTCAGGGAAGGCCTCCTGAAGGAGATGTGCCTTCATTAAAGCTTTGAAGGGAGGAAAAGTTATTGTCTTTTGGATACGAAGAGGGAGGGCATTCCAGGCCCAGGCGGGACGTGGGTTTGAGGTCGGCGGCGAGATAGAGGTACGGTGAGAAGATTAGCACTAGAGGAGCAAAATGTGCGGGCTGGGTTGTAGTAGGAGAGTAGTAAGGTGGGGTAGGTGGCAAGATGATGGAGTGATGGTAAGGAGCTCTTATCTGATGCAGAGGTGGGTGGGCAACCGCTGGAGGCTCTGGAGGAGTGGGGAACATGGACTGAACGTTTTGGTAGAAAAATGACCCGGGAAGCAGAGTGAAGCATGAACTGGCGTGGGGAAAGACGGGAGGGCAGAGAGGTCAACAAGGAGGATGATGAAGTAATCTAGACGAGTTAAGAAAGATTCTTGGATTAACATGGAGCATCTCCTGAATGCAAGGCACTGTATTAAGGGCTCGGGAAGAAGAACAGAAGGGACTCCCCTGGTCCAGGTCTGGGTTTCCATTTGATGACTCTAAAGCCGCACGCTCCAAATTAGCTAGTGAGATTTCTAATATTCCATTCCAATAGAAGAGTATTAATGTTGTTCTGCAAATCCGTGATCTGTTTTTATTCTCATCAAACAGCCGCTGAGGAGGTGAGTACATTAGCACCTCTTCATGAGAAGGAATTTGAAGTATTTATTGCACACTTACTAGGTGCAGAAGACTGCACTGAGCTCTTGGAACAATACAAGAGTCAAAGGAATCGGTAGGCACGATCCCTGCCCACAAGGAACTTCCAGCCTAAAAGGGAACTGACCGTGAGGAGCTGACAGGAGTCCATGTTTGTGCTCTGCACTTCTCCTTCCCAACAGGGCAGCACCCTCTTTTTCTGATTGCTGCTATCTCCTCCTTTAACAAACGCTGTAGTTTCTGTGAGGGGAGAAGTATTTCTTTTGGCCTCCTATGAAATCTCAAGGAGAGGGTAGAAGAGTGTTTTGTTTAGTTTTTCAACCATTAGGTTTTCATGTCTTTTCTATAGATTGAGAATTTTGCTAAGAAATGATGAGGAAGTTGTGAGGCGATATTTCTACCATTTCATTTCCTGATGCTCTTATCGAGGCCGTTGGTCTTTACCTCTGTCCCCGGCAATGCTGGATTCAAGGCTTCCGTTCACGATACTCCCTTGCTGCACAAGATTGCTTCATTCACTCATTCTGAGTATTGACTGAGCACCTATTCTTTGGGGGGCCCTGTATTAAACACTTGGGAGACTACAGTAGAGTTCACAGACATGATCCCTGCTCTCAAGAATGGTACAACAGCAGCGTGGCTCAGTGGAAAGAGAGCCCGGGCCTGAGAGTCAGAGGTCAGGGGTTCGAATCCCTGCTCCGCCATTTGTCCGCTGTGTGACTGTGGGCAAGTCACTTAACTTCTCTGTGCCTCAGTGACCTCATCTGTAAAATGGGGATTAAGACTGTGAGCCTCATGTGGGACAACCTGATTACCCTGTATCTCCCCCAGCACTTAGAGCAGTGCTCTGCACATAGTAAGCGCTTAACAAATACCAACATTATTATTAGAACAAAACAAAACAAAAGGGTATTTCTCACCCACTCGCTCACTCTCTCTGTCTCTATCTCTTTCACACACACACACACACACACACACACACATACTCCCTCACCCTCCATTGATTACTGGCGCCAAGGGAAAGGAGCAAGAAGGCAGCAAGATCCATAGTTGAGGACCCTGTTGTCAGGGCAGCTTGGTCCACGTGAGAAGCTACATCAAAGTCCATCCGGGTGACGGGTCAGGGTGGTCGTACTGGACCAGACACCAGTAGAAGGAGGACAGCTCAAACTCAGGGCCCACCCTCCTCCCTGGCCAGCCCAGCATCCATTTCCCTTCTTCCCTGGGGGGACCGGGTGAGATAGCAGCAGCAATGACCGTGATCCATGAGCCAATTTGGTGGGGGGAGGGGGGAAGGCCCCAAGAGCATGGCTGTCTTTCCTGCCTGCTCCCTTCTTCCCAGCCCTGACCCTGAAGCTTCAGGATCCCACTTTTCTCAAGGACCGGCCCTTAGTCTGCCTGACCTCTGCATGTCCTTGGGATGCCAAGAGTCCATCATGCCAGCAGATACAAGAAAGGGAAGAGGAGGCCCGAAGCGTCAGGACTGGTCCGGGATCTCTGTGCTGCCATCTCCGACGGTTTGGAGGGAGCCAGTTGTCCAGGGGCCGGGGGGGCGTCAAAGTCAGGAGTCAGGAGTCAGCTTAGATTTTTGATGTATCTTTAGAGGTAATTATATGCAGTTTCAGAATTAGCAACATTCATCCTTGGGACTTTGGTCACTTTCTGTTCTCATAATAATAATTGTGATATTTGTTAAGCCCTTACTATGTGCAAACACAGTACTGAGCACTCGGGTGGATACAAGATAATCAGGTCCCTCATGGAGCTCACAGTTGAAGTAGGAGGGAGAACAGGTATTAGATCCCCATTTTGCAGCTGAGAGGACTGAGGCACGGAGAAGTTAAGTGATTTGCCCAGGGTCACACAGCACATAAGTTCCGTTCTTCCCAAGTTACATCCTCCCTTTCCTGTGCCAATCTGCCCCTTCGGTTCTTCTGCTCCAACCTAAGCACTTGTGTCCAGAAATGGTATGAATTGTGGTGTGCACACATTTCACATTCCCTATTAAGTTCTACCTCAGATACGTAACCATTTTTCCTTGTCTTATACCTGCACATTTTGTCACTATCACCCCATGAAACTGTAAACCCCTTGAGGGCAGTGATCACGCCTACTAACTCTATCGTACTCTCCCAAGTGCCTACTACAGAGCTCTGCACAAGGACAGAAGCAGCGTGGCTCAGTGGAAAGAGTGCAGACTGGGGAGACAGAGATCACGGGTTCAAATCCCAGCTCAGCTGCTTGTCAGCTGTATGACTGTGGGCAAGTCACTTAACTTCTCTGTGCCTCAGTTACCTCATCTGTGAAATGGGCATTAAGTCTGTGAGCCCCACGTGGGACACCCTGATCATCTTGTATCCTCCCCAGCACTAAGAACAGTGCTTTGCACATAGTAAGTGCTTAACAAATGCCAACATTATAATTATTATTATTATTATTATTAAAAACTAGTAAGTGTCGGGTTGAGCAAAGATAATGAACTGAAAAATGTAAGCATGATTGACAGCTTACCTGGGAGCTGGTCTGCACTTTTATTTTTATTTTTTTCTACATCCAGTTCATGTGAAAACGGGACCTGCCCTGGTGGCAGTGGCTAAAAAAAGGGGAAGCTACGGGCAACCAAAAGTCCCTGGCAGAATGAGGTCATACTTCCTCAAAAGCCTTGAAACGGTCCTTCCAGACACACTTAGACGCTGATTTACTTTCGGTGTTTACAGTTCTGAGGACGATTCCAATTATTTACCTAGAGACAAAAGCTCGGCCCCCCCCAGAGGACGTATTTACTATTGGAGAGCTGGGAGGCAAGGGCGGGCAGGGGTGGATATGGGATACTTGAGTAAACTTGGAGTCACGAGAAGATGAAATTTCAGGAGTATAGACATGTCATCATTCTCAGTAAGGCTGGATGAATTTTAGTTGGCATCCGTGACAAATGTAGGACTGTGCTGCTGTGAAGAAAAGTCTCACAATTATTCCCGTAGGGCTTTTTGCTTATTCCACAGTTTTCTTGAATTCTTTTGAATTCAAAATGAGTTTCTCATGTGCATATTCATGGTCTTCTCCATATTGGATAAGCTTCTGGAAAGTAAAGACGGCATATTCTGCATCTCTTCACCAGCCCCCACTCTTGCTCTGCCTCCCCCTGCTTGCTGCCCCCTCCACCTGCTCTCCCTATCTCCCCTTGCCTCATCTTCCACCCGCCCCCACGCCCCCACTTATCTTTGGCCCCTCCCAATCAGGTAGTCTCCCCACGACCCCTGCTTGCCCAGCCACCATTTTCTTTCTGCCCCTTTACTCGTTCCTTCATTCCCCCGACTCCCTCGTTCCCTTGTTCCCATGTTCCCCCATTACTGCATTTGCCCTTCGGCCTTGTTCCCATTCCCTATTCCAGTATTCCCCCATTTCTGAGTTCCCTTGCTCTTTTGTTCAAAAGTTTCCCGACTCCCTCCTTCCCACATTTTGTACACTCATCATTCTTCTCGCTTGCTCATCATCCGTTCATTCATTCAATAGTATTTATTGAGCAGTCTACTCACCCCTACCTAAAGAGGATTTCTGTTTATCCCTCCTTCCATTTTGCATTAGGATAGCATTTGTTAAGCGCTTACCTTGTGCCAGACACTCTACTAGGTATTGGGGGAAGATACCAGCAAATCAAGCTGAACGCAGTCCATGTCCCATTTGAGGCTCACGATATTAATTCCCACTTTACAGATGAGGGAACTGAGGCACAGAGAAGCTATGTGACTTGCCCAAAGTCATACAGCAGACAAGTGGTGGAGCCGGAATTAAAAACCAGGTCCTTCTGACTCCCAGGCCCGTGCCCTGTCCACTAAGTCATGCTGCTTCCCTATTTCTGAATACCTTGTCATCTAGCGACAGTTCATAAGCACCTGCTTCCCTTCAAATGATGGAAAAATGGGAATGCGAATTTTGAGAGAGCTATTTCAGATGAGCCACAATATACTTGAGTTGCGACTAAATCACATTCCCTTTCTCAAGTGCCTCCTACTAGTAGCCGGATAGTTGAAGGTCAGATTTTGTACACACAGCCCAGTGGTTTAGATTATCTTTTAAGGTTTGTTGGTTTGGAAAAAATGCAATTTTAGGTTATGATTAAACACATTTATGTTTTGGACTTAGTAGTGTGCATCCAAGAGAAGCAACATGGCCTAGTGGCAAGAACATGGGCCTGGGAGTCAGAGGACGTGGGTTCTAATCTCGACTCCGCCACTTGCCTGAAATGTGACCTCGGGCAAGTCACTTAGCGTCTCCGTGCCTCAGTCACTCCATCTGTAAAATGGGGATTAAGACTGTGAGCCCCACGTGGGGCAACCTGATTACCTTGTGCCTACCCCAGTGCTTAGAACTGTGCTTGGCACATAGTAAGTGCTTAACAAGTACAATAATTATTATTATTATTGCATTCTTGGGCAAGTCTGTACCTTCATCTTTTCAGCTGTAAAATTTCAGCTTTAAGATTATTCACAGAGCAACATTTGAGTTCTGCTGCAGGCAACGCCCTGGCCCATGCACTAGGAAAAAAGTCCCCAGATGAATTAACCAGATCAGCCCACGGGGCTCATAGACTCTGAATAAGTGGAGGTGAGTGCCACACCTCCCAACAAACAGTAAAATCAAAATAGACCAGGGCAAAAACGAGGGCAGTAAGAGCTGCAGAGCAGCGTAACCGAAGAAGTGTTTCCGGCTCCTCTCCCCTCCAGCTGCGCTGTTCGGAGTCCAGCGGCCACAGCTGCCCAATCTCAACATTCTGAAAGTTCAGAGGGAGCCTCGCTCCCATCCCGCCTCATCCCGACCTCGCCGTGCTGGAGCAGAGCAGGGTGTTGTCCAATGACCATGGGGAGAATTGTAGCCGTTTTCTGCCTTCAAAACCTACATTCTAAGTAGACCCCTTTTTGGAGATTATTCCATGAGAGGAGGCTCCCGGGTTTCCGTGTTCTAAAGACACAACTGCCTGGCTCAGTAGAAAAGCACTGGCCTTGGAGTCAGAGGACTCGGGTTCTAATATCAGCTCATCCACTGGGTGACCTTGGGAAAGTCACTTCTCTGTGCCTCAGTGTCCTCATCTATAAAATGGGAATTCAGTACCTGTTCTCCCTCCCATTTAGACTGCCCATGTGGGGCAGGGACTGTGTCCAATGTGATTATCCTGTATCTGCTCCAGTACTTGGTACAGTGGATGGCACCTGGAAAGGTCTAAACGAATATTATCATTATTATTATTTATTATTATGTTATTATTATTGCATTATTATTACTACAACTTTTGCTGGAAATTTGAGTCAGAATTTTATATATCAGTATTATTCGTATAAATATAGGTATGGATATATACCTATTGTTACACATATGCCTCAAATATATATACATATAACAGACTGCAGGTTCTAATCCCAGCTCTGTGTGACCATGGGCAAGTCACTCAATTTCTCTGTGCCTCAGTTACCTCATATGTAAAGAAGGGATTAAGGCTGTGAGCTCCATGTGGGACATGCACTCTGTCCAACCTGACTACCTTGGATAATAATGATGTCATTTGTTAAGCACTTACTATATGCCAAGCACTGTTCTAAGTGCTGGAATCTTTCATTCAATAGTATTTATCTACCCCGACGCTTAGTACAGTGCCTGGGATGTAGTAAGTGCTCAGCAAATACCATAAAAACAAAAACAGGCAGGAAAATACTAAGCCAATAGGTATCTTTGCTCTACTACTGCCATCACCTATCATCTAACATATTTATAATCATTCATTGCCTTTCGGAAATCGTGCGTTTTACCCAGCATTCGATTCTAGGTATGCTGAAATTGACTTCTGCCAGAGAGGCTTTTTCCCATTAGGAAAAGGTTTTCCAGTTTGACTCCCTGGAGTTTATTTTCTGGCTTCATCCTTTCCCCCTTTGGTCACAGCCACTTGGTAAAACCCCAGATAAAATAATGAAAAAGTAACATGGCACAAGAAGAAAAGTTGGAAGCCGACAGGCTGGAGGAGGGAGAAAGGGTTGAACAGCTAGAAATATATCTAGGGAGAATCAAAGCAAGGTGCTTTTTCTCTGAAGAAACAGGTCTGAGGGTAGAACATTCTAAATTTCTGCCTTGAGGGCCAGCGTGGGCCTTTTGGCCACCTGAAACGTTTCAGTCACTCTAAGTCCGGGCAGGCAGTGGCCTGAAAGCCTGCCGGGCGACATCCGCGTGTGTGGAGAATGGCTGAAGTGCGGGCTTCGCAAAGATATCAGGTCTCCGGGAATAATAGACGTTTACAAGAGACGCCTTTCCCACCCAGATTGAGGTCACGGGGTGAAAGGACCGTTCCACCCTATTCCAGCAAAAGATCAGATTGGCCGCGGGGTTTCGTTTGCAAACACGAGCCGTATTTTGGAGTGGATGGGATATTATTTTGTGGTAGGTCCTGGAATATTTTGGAAGGAGGCCTTCTCACATCCAACTTGTTGGCTGCTTTTTAGCACCACCCACGAAACAGCAGAAAGATTGGTTGGAAAGAATGACTCGTGGGCATTCTGTCTTAATTGGTGAACATGCAGATCTAATTACGGGAACGGTAATGCTGCTGTGGTTTTCCTTTTGAAAAGCACCTTGAAGTCGATGCTGACAAAATCTCTGAGATAGGTTATCCCCATTATCTTTATATGATAACCTCTCAGTGTTTTTGTGGGGGGTAATGATGCAAAGTTGGATGTAGCACAGAGCGAAGAGAAAAACATAGCCGTGTTTCCTGTGGTTAGAGCACGGGCCTGGGAGTCAGAAGGATATGGGTTCTAAACCCCCATGCGCCACTTATCCGCTGTTTGACCTTGGGCAAATCGCTTCACTTCTCTGTGCCTCAGTTACCTCATCTGTAAAATAGGAAGTTAAAGTGTACGCCCCGAGTGGAACATGGAATGTGGCTAATCTGATTAGCCTGTATCTACTCCAGTGCTTAGAATTGTGCCTGGCACATAATAAGTGCCTAACAAATACCACTAAAGAAAAAAAGTGCTGTGCCCTAGTCCAAAGGCTTAATTCAATCTGCTCTCCCAGAGAGGACAAGGCCGCCGCGTTGGATAGCCCTTTTTCTGCCTCACCTCCACAGCTGCCAATGCAGTCACCTCTGGGCAGGGTAGCGATCAGCAGCACATCAGCGCTAACCTGGCACAACAGGGCACTCCCTCCAGTAACACCCAGTTGTGGGGAGGGGCACCATCACCCATCCCCTTGGGCAAGTGTGTCCACCGCAGCTGCAGTCGTTGTAGGATTTTCAAAGTGGTCCTGATATGCAGTCATGGCATCACTCCTGAAACGAGAAGTTTACCTGGGGCACACGGCCCATGAGCTCAGTCACAGCAGAGAGATGTCTAATTGCAGCAGACAGACCCAGCCTGATGGATGGGTCCAGAGAGTGGTCGCTATCCTTGGGCAAAGATGTCAGGAAGCATAAACAGTCAGCGGGTTTTGAGCGCTTACTGTGGGCAGAGCCCTGTATTGAGCACTTGGTACAATAGAGTTAATAGGCATGATCCCTTCCCTCAAGGAACCTAAGATCCAGTGGATGAGCGACCGAGAAGATTAGAAAACACCGACAGACTCCGCAAATGGTAAGCACATCAGCAAGGCAGAAGACAATCTTTACAACCACTCAATGTGAAATCAAGTGTCAGACACGCCCACGTCAGCGAGATTAAAATTTTGCCATCACCAGTGGCATGTTCAGAAAGGGAGGATGGCTATATGGAGAGGCAGATTAGAAAACTATAATACGAATATTAAAGGGAGCTTCGTCGCACTTTAGGGAAGTAAATGAATCTGAGAGAGAGGCTGAACTTGAATCATGTGGTTCCAGGCTCGCTTCTCAGAACTGCAGAGTCTGGCAAATCTGATGAGTAGCAATATTCCCTCCCCATCTCCTTCCTCTCCCCTCCCCTTTACCTCCATCCCCCAGAGGGGCCGGTGGCAGACAGAATCCGAAATGACAGCACACCCATATCTCCTGTCAGAAAGTTGGCACAGTTGTGGCTGTGGGCATGGAACCACCGTGCCAGAACAGCAATTAATAAATCCTGAAATCTTTCCTGGACAGTAAAGCACTGCAGCTCTAACTAGTAATTTTGATGATGAGGTTTGTTACCTTACAGTCTTTGCTTTTTTGTTGTTGTTATTTTTTCACCTTGGGTGTCTGGCCAATTTGTTTGGTTTTTTGGCCTCTTCTCCCCTCTCTCCACCTAATATTGGGAGCTCCATGCGGGAAACATGTTTGATTATTATCCTTGAACCATTCCCCACCGCTTAGTTCAGTACTCATCACAGAGTAAACACTCAACCAGTGCTGTAAATCACCAAAATTTTGGTTTACCCTTACTCCTTTTTTGAAGAGAATGTGTTCCAAAATCTTTCTCCACAGACTTGAATTAGCCTTAGCCAGTGTCCTTGTTTTCAGATCAGTATATGTATATTTTTTCTTGAATGTGAAATGCAAGTAGGGTGTTCAATAATTGTATAGGATGGAATTTAAATTTTTTTTCATTATGTTGCCTGCCTGGAGCATATCCTGTCTATACCTCATAATTAATAGGATTTAAAGAGGTGTTTCCTCATTCAAGACCGTCTTGTACATTATTATTGTAGTTTTTGTTAAGTGCTTACTATGTGCTGAGCTCTGTACTAAGATCTAGGGTAGATACGAGACAATCTGGTTGGAAACAGTCTTTTCCCCATTTTACAGATGAGGAAACTGAGGCCCAGAGAAGTGAAGTGACCTGCCCAAGATCACACAACAGGCTAGCGGCAGAACCGGGATTAGAACCCAAGTCCTCTGATTCCCGAGCCCTTTCTCTTCCTTCTAGGAGACGCGGCTTTACCGTTCTGCCATTGGCTCTGTATTTTACCAATATCTTTCCTGGAAAAGGCAGAGATTATATCCATAGTAACAAAGTTTACCAACAAACCCAGAAATTAAAGTGTTTACTCTGTCTGAGTTTCTGCTTTCTGTTATTCTTTTATTCCCTCACTTCCCATCAGAACTTGAACCAAAATGTTGCTGGAGAAGGAGATATTTAAGAAAATCTTTGATAATGTTGAAGGCCGTTCACTACTAGGTAACCTTTCAGGGCTCCTTCTAGCCTAAGCCTGGGAAAGGTGGGGTGGGACGGGGGCGGGGGTGGGACGGGGGCATTGAAAAATTACCTGTGCTGGATGCTTAAACAATTGCTGAAGATAAACTCTAACCAATCTGAGAGCTACAGCACTCAAAGAACATTCTGTACAAATATCAGGTTACAGTACAGGGTGCAGTTATTCCCAGGGGGCAAAGCCCCACCTACTGAAGGGTTGTTCAGCCTATGCCTTTTGTCCACATTCATGAGAAAATGCTACTGAAGTGCGGAGCAATCAGGTCAGGTTCTAACGAGAACTTTTTATGAGGGGGAAAGGGTGGGGGATGAAGTAAAGCCTTAGCTGCATCTTACAAATTTCACAGTGAACAATGTTTGGTGGTGATTACTGCCTGTGGCTAAAGAATTTGACCCTGTGATTTTGCCCTTCTCCCACAAATTATACTTGCTTCTACCGGATTAAAGTCATAGAACCCAGTGGAACCAAATGGCTAAGGGCAGTAGTTCTCAATTAGTCTAGAGCACATTTCAGACTTATCCCGGTTATTATTGAGAAGATGGAAATGGTTCTGGGTCCGGTTTTCTCCCTTCAGTCACCCAAGAGGGAGGACAGCATATCCCGTTGTCCTTTATTTTCTTTTGGTGAGTCTTCTCCGGGTAGGCGAATATGGCTGAATGAGAACAGGTTTAAGGTGGGTCCACCCTCCCTCTTCGTTTCCACCTCTTTGGGCCAGCAAGGGGTTAGTTCCTCATGGTTCTTCAGGCTTTTCTCACCACTAGATGAGCAGGAGGGTAATGCCAGAAAGAGATCTAGGAGAATCAAGATGGTGGCTCCACTCTTCGCTCTCTGTTGGCAGGACTTGGCCAGTCCATAGGCTTCTCATCATCCTCTAGAGGTGGCGGGAGCTGCTGGAGCTGCTCTGGCCCCTCTGTGTAAGCAGCAGGGGCACCGAGGCAGGAAATCTAAGTGGGGCAGTGAAGGAGACTGCTCAACTCCTCCCCACCTCAACCTCCTGCTTGCCCCGAATAGACTCCAGGAGCAAGAACAGCGCCTGAGGTGGGTCCATGTGTCACAGTTCCCAAGGGCACAGGAGAGAAATATTCACTATCCATGCACACCAGGTCTGGAGTACTAAGCAGTGGTGGTGTAGGGAGAGGAGAGAGCGGGGAGGGGGGAACTTAAGTGGCAGACTCACTGCTTTGAGAGGAAAAGAACCAGTAATAAATTTGTTCTCTCCCCTCCTTCTTCTTTCTTCCTCTCCTTTCCATCACCCCTCTTTTTTAATTGAATCAATCGGTGGTATTTATTGAGTTGTAACCATGAGCAGAACACTCTACATGCCACTTGGGAGAGCACAACTCAATAGAATTGGTACATGTGGTCCCCGCCCAAGAGGAGCTTAAAATGTAGTGTATGATTGAATCGTTCCACACCACCCGCCTAAAGGTTTCCTTTCGATCGGCTCTTCTGCACAGAAATATTACTGACCCCTGTGGATGTGTTTCTCTGTTTTGGGCTCTGCCTCCTTACATCCCAGGATGTTCCAGGAGAACAGCTCTGGCCTTCCAATGTCTCCCAGTCTTAATAATCATAATAATAACGTTGGTATTTGTTAAGCACTTACTATGTGCAGAGCACTGTTCTAAACTCTGGGGTAGATACAGGGTCATCAGGTTGTCCCACGTGAGGCTCACAGTCTTAATCCCCATTTTACAGATGAGGTAACTGAGGCCCAGAGAAGTGAAGTGACTTGCCCACAGTCAGCTGACACGTGGCAGAGCTGGAATTCGAACCCATGACCTCTGACTCTCAAGCCCGGCCTCTTTCCACTGAGCCATGCTTCTTCTCTTGGGTTTCTGGTGCAGCGGTCTCCCAACAGGCCACTGCTACATTCTTCGCCCTGTCTTTAAATCATTTTTTTCTACGCTTTGGGGTGGCGTGACCAACCATCCAATTCCTCCAGCAGCAGCTGGTTGGGCATTCTACTGTCATCCATTCTCCTCCCACCTGCACCCAGAGGAGCTGTGTTGCTGTGATCCCTGCTTCGGTCTTGGTGAGCTGACTCTCTCCCAGGACCTCCTGGCTGGAAAATCTCATCCTGGTATTTGATGCTGACTATAGTTCAGAGATGACAATGATGAGATTGCTCCAGGAACTGGATGCGCCTTCTGCAGTAGGTTTAGGCCTCAAGGCCATTGAGAAGGGCTCTCACCACTCCCTGTGATTCATTCATTCATTCAATAGTATTTATTGAGCGCTTACTATGTGCAGAGCACTGTACTAAGTGCTGGGAATGAACAAGTCGGCAACAGATAGAGACAGTCCCTGCCGTTTGACGGGCTTACGGTCTAATCAGGGGAGACGGACAGACGAGAACGATGGCGATAAATAGAGTCAAGGGGAAGAACATCTCGTAAAAACAATGGCAACTAAATAGAATCAAGGCAATGTACAATTCATTAACAAAATAAATAGGGTAATGGAAATATATACAGTTGAGCGGACGAGTACAGTGCCGAGGGGATGGGCAGGGAGAGAGGGAGGAGCAGAGGGAAAGGGGGAAAAGAGGGTTTAGCTGCGGAGAGGTGAAGGGGGGTGGTAGAGGGAGTAGAGGGAGAAGAGGAGCTCAGTCTGGGAAGGCCTCTTGGAGGAGGTGAGTTTTAAGTAGGGTGATTTCACACCTGCGCTTACCTATGGGACCTTGATGTCCCTATGGTACCAAAGTCTTGTCTTGAAGTTTTCTGAAGAGCAGGCTGGCTTAATCAATTCCATTTTCTATATTTTTGGTGGTATTTGTTAAGCAATTACTATGTGCCAGACACTGTACTAAGCACTGGGGTCTATGCAGGATAATCAGGTTGGACACAGTCCATGTCCCACATGGGGCTCACAGTCTCACTCCCTATTTTACAGTTGAGGTAACTGAGGCACAGAGAAGTGAAGTGACTTGCCCAAGATCACCAAGCAGACAAGTGGCAGAGGTGGGACTAATCAATCAATCATATTTATTGTATGATAATTGAGCACCATATTAAGGGCTTGTGTACCATACTAAGCACTTGAGAGGTCAGAAGGATCTGGATTCTAATACCAGCTCCACCACTTGTCTGCTTTGTATCCATGGGCAAATCACTTCACTTCTCTGGGCCTCAATTACCTCATCTGTAAAATGGGGATTAAGACTGTGAGCCTTATGTGGGATAGAGACTGTGTCCAACCCCATTATCTTGTGTCTATCCCAGCACTTAGAACAGTGCCTGGCATATAGTAAGCACTAACATATACCAATTATTATTATTATTGTTAAGCACTGTACTAAGCACTGGAACCCAGATCCTTCTGACTCCCAGGCCCCTTTAAGGATCCGCAGTAGTGAACACATAACTGTCAAGGTAGAGGCATTCGGTGACCTTTTTGAGTTCTGTGAGACTGAGATTCTTGGGTCCTGGATAGGGTTTTCCAAGACTTCCATTTGCTTTAGACATATTGTCAGACCTGGCGCTGCACTGCATCACAAAGCTTTTCACAACGATTATCTAGCTTTTGGCCCGTGCGCCTCCAGATCATGGTTGTCTGCATGTCCCCGAAGCACTGCTCCACAGGCTTTGGACGGTGCTCTCAACCAATGGAGCAGGAAGACTTTTCCCCAGGGGTTGAAAGCCAATCCTAACACCAGTTCGCAGAGTCCTCGTTGCATCCTTGAGCGTAGTGGCACAGAAGAGGTTGAACAGGATCCGATGCAGCTCACAGCTCTGCTTCACCTCAATGGCACAGGGGAGAGGGGCAGACAGAGAGTCCCTTTAACGCTTACTCAGCATCCCGGCACAAAGCACTCTGAAGATCTTGGCGAATTTCCGAAGACGGCGGATTCTGCCTTGCAGATTCTTGAGTTGAATCTGTCGATGGTGGCAGACGCTTTTGTAAGATCAGCAAACGCAGTGGTGCTCTCTGCACTTTTTCTACACCAGCCACTCTGCCAAGCTCATATCTGCTGGGTCATGATCTGGTTTGAAGCCACTCTGTGGCTCAGCCCACAGCTGACTCTGTCCTTCAGGGTTCCAGTTCAGAGGGACTGTGGCTAGAGTCCTGCCAGCAGCTGAAGGCCAGAGAGCTTCCATCGGAGTTTCCTCGGTCAGCTCTTTTTGCTTTCTTCTTGAAGATGGTGATTCTTCATGGCGTCTTTGTAGTCTCGGGGCATTTCCTTAGTCATCCATCTGCTGAGGAAAAGCTCATGCAGATGCCTGAGGAGTGAGATCCTTCTTTGCTTGAGGATTTTTGTAGGACTGTCATCAGAGCCAGGTGGTTTTTCACCTCTTCAGGTTTGACTGAGGAGGTTGCTTCCTCAAAAGTAGAGATTGAGGTCGTGTAGATGTTTTGGAGGGCCACCTCCTCTGGAATAAAATTCAAATTCAGGAGGTCAATGTTCCGGGGTTCTTGCCAGACCCGGGTAGGATTCCCTCTTCGTCCGTGAGGGGAATGACTCCATCCACAAAGTCAGGAGTGCGGTGGTATTACATCCGGGGCAGTAGAGCTTTCCCAGTCGTGCACAAAAGTCTTAGTTTGGCGAGAGTCAGCGTATGACTGGGTATCTTCAGCTCTGGCAACTCACCAGAGGTCTTGCATGTTTCACAGCTAGATCTCTTTGGCCCATTGTTGAGAGGCAGCTTGGCCTAGTAGAAAGAACATAGGCCTGGAAGTCGGGGGCCCGGTTCTGATCCCGGCTCCGCCATTGGCCCGCCATGTGACTTTGTGCTGATTTATATCGGCTCCACAAGCAGTCACCAACATTACCAGAATCCTTTGCTTGGTTTGGTGCCTTTGCTAACAATCACTTCCCCAGAATCCTCTTGGCTGGATAACTCTTCGTACAGCAGGAGCACAATTTCCTAGCAGAACTATCCAGTCCATACAAGAACGATGTGTGGCTTCTCAGCCCTTCCCCGCTGAATTATGCCAAAAATGTTATCAGCCATCTCATGAATCAAATCTCAGTAGCGCTTTTAAGAAATGTGCAGGATCCATGACACTTTGGTTTACCCTATATATCAATGACCATTGTGTGTGAGAGAGATCTGATTACCGAAACAGCCTTGTTGCTCTAAGGATTTTTTTTTTCCTGCGAAGGTGCTTTGAGCAGGAAAACATTTTCTAATGAGCTTCCTATGGGCTCAATTTATTGCCCATTAAGGCCCACATTTCTACAAATGAGCTCCTACTAATTAGCTCTTATTTCCAAGGACCTCTATCTATGTTGATGCTTACCCCAATTTTTCAGATGCCAGTAAAGCTCTTGTTTAGGAGTGCCTGGGGCTCAGCTGCAGCTCTCACAATGGACCTAGTAGTTACTCTAAACTCTCCACTGTTCTCTGCATCATTGAGCCCCGGAATAGGAATTAAAGACCCAGGAGTTCAGGGTTCTGTACAACCTATAAGGAGCTCTTTGCTGTCAGCCAGAGTGGGCCAGATCTCCTATGGATCCAAGGTATTTCTCCTTCCCGCAGTTTCAAACCACTCCTCCCACACACATCCCCAGGGCCACAGGGGAACTGAAATTATAGCAATAGCAGCCGGCAGGCAGGTGGCCGATGGATAAAGAAGCTTGATTTGAGATAAGCAATAGGCACTCAGAAAATAGAAAAAAGCCACCCCTTTCACTCGCTGTCACCTCCTTCTTCCCTTCCTGCCCTCCCACCGGCCGCCACAATGCCCCCTGGGAACGGCCCGGCTATGCATAAAACCACAACCGGGGAAAGCCGAGGCCCTTCTACTTCCAGAGTGACCCCTGTCAAGAGCCCGCTCCCGGAACACAGAAGGGCCGAGTTGTTCCCACGAGCTCCCTCCCTCCCTCCCTCCCCCACTGCCTTCCAGAAAGATTTCCAAGGACGGACAGAATCCACTTCTCCAGGTTCTAATGATATCTGGGGAACGCTAAGCCTGGGAGTCCCTTTTGGGAGAGGGACTATGTCCAACCTGATTATTTATTACCTACCTGATTATCTATTATCTACCTCAGCTCTCCCCCTCTCAGGATCACACCCGGAGAGTTTCCAGTACTCTACTAGTCTTGGCTACGGGAGGCCTACCCATTCCATTCCTAGCTTGGGCAGCGACTAGCGACAATCGGCTACAAGTCAAAACTCACCCATCCTGGGCAGCAGCGGCATGGGAGAGAGTCGAGGGAGGAGAGTCGAGTTTACTGTGCAAAAGGGGGCCGTGGTAAACCACTTCCGTATTTTTACCAAGAAAACTCTACAGATACACCACCAGCATGATTGCAGATGGAGAGCGGGACGTCCTGGGAGAGATTTGTCTGTGGTGTCGCTATGGGTCGGAAACGACTCGACGGCTTAAGACAAGACCTCAGCTCTCAGAATAGTGCTTCGCAAGTACCGTAAAAAAAAAAAACCACTAAAGAAGGAGCAATGGCATTTGGGTGGGCAACAGGTTGAAACCAGGAAGACTAGAGGCCCAAGTTGGATGGAGAAGAAGGAGGAACTGAACAATGACAGGAAAGAGTTCAAAATTTGGTGCTGCCCTGCCTAACCTGGGGCACTAGCTGTTTTACTAAGGGGGAGCAGAGCATATGAAAAGCAACATCTCCCTCTCCAGCTCTCAAATTAGCCCCAGGACCACCTCCCACTGACTTGACCCAGGCCGGCCTCTGGCAGTGTTTCAGAGGCAATGCTTGACCATCCAACTCCTGTTATTCAAGAAACTTCATTAAGGGTCACTGCACTGAACACAGGGCAAGCTTGAAAAAACAATTACTCATTTTGTTTATTGGTGCTTTTCTTTTAGCAACTCTCTTTATATTGAAACTAAAGTCTACTCCTGGAAACCTTCCTTGGTTAACCGCATCCAGTCCTAGTCTCCTCAGTACCACCCTAGCCCTTGGGTATAGTTCTGCAGATTGGGTTTATGGCTCCTTTTTCCACTTTTTATGCTTGCCCATTTGCGTATTTGCTTCTTTGGTTGTCTTCACTAGACAAGAACAAAATCTCATTCTTCCTTTGTAATTCAGTAAGACAGTACAGTGGACACAAATCCTACTGTTTGCTTCATAGGCTGCAGACTACTAAGGGGAATAATACCCACATTCACCAGAACCACTGAGGAAAAGACAGAGTCACAGAGTTCAAAGTTCATGCTAACAGTTGAGATTTAGGTACTATTGTGTGAAACTTCTGAAATGGGAAATTTGAAAGAGAAGATTAAGCAACTAGTTGAAGGGATGGATTTAAGTGTTGAGATCTGTGGGGATTTCTGTTCCTTTAGGGTCATTTTTTATCTTTTCCCTGATGACTGGAGGCCAGGAGGTGAGCAAGGAGCCAGAGGCACTGGTTGAATATGGACATGACGAGTGCTTGGGTCTCAAGATGGCAGTTTGGTTGGAGAGGAAGGAGCCGAGCCTGGATATGAGAAGGAAGAAGAATTTGGTGACAAGGTTTGGTGACAAGACTGAACAGGGGGTCGAACCAGAGGAAGGACTCAAGGGTGATGCCTAGGTTATGGACTTGAGCAATGGGGATAATGGTGGTGGGGCCAACTATGATGGGAAAGTTATGTGAGACCATACATGCACCTAGAAGCAAAGTCATTAAAATAAGTGGGAACCATTGTGCCCTTGCTTCTAGGGAAAAATTGGCAGAAGAAGGCCAGAAACACCTGACTTTTCTATCTGTCTCCGAGCCCCTGGAGGGTACTGGGCTCCTTTAGTGGAGCTAGGAGTTAGCTAAAAACTATGGAAGACTCTTCTGATGCTTTCAGGGCTGTGGTTTTCCTTGGCTCTAAAGATCCCAATAAAGGCTGTCAATAGAAAGGATTGTATTTGAAGGTTTGTCATAGGAAAACGTGAGGGACGACAGCCACGACCCCCACTTTGTGCTGCCTTGGGCAGCGTGAAGTCAGTCCTCTGCGGCTGAATTCTGAAGACCCAGCGCCGAGTCGGGTGGGATCCCTAGGGAAAAATCCAGAGAGTCTATTCCTGGCAGCTTCCCACAACATTCACCCAGACTTTGGGAGAGCAATTAGCAGTTTGTTTAACTATGCTCAAGTCTTTAAGGGCCAGCTGGCACTGAGATGACTTGCAGTAGCCATTTTCTGAGCTGGGCAGAAAAGCCCTCCTAGAGCTTACCTTTCCAGCCATCTATAGTTAGATCACCTGTCTACTTGTTTTGTTTTGTTGTCTGTCTCCCCCTTCTAGA
The DNA here is from genome assembly GCF_004115215.2 of Ornithorhynchus anatinus. Lineage (NCBI taxonomy): Eukaryota > Metazoa > Chordata > Mammalia > Monotremata > Ornithorhynchidae > Ornithorhynchus > Ornithorhynchus anatinus. The sequence goes on from NC_041745.1 coordinate 34,756,019, forward strand.
CTGTAAGCCTGTTGTTGGGTAGGGATTGTCTCTACCTGTTATCGAATTGGACTTTCCAAGCACTTAGTATAGTGCTCTGCACAGAGTAAGTGCTCAAGAAATACGATTGATTGAATGAATGAATGAATGAATGAATGAATGAATCACATCTGCCCGGGGACATCACCCCAGCTCATCCCGAAGCTACGAGAAAGCTTCAGTACCTGACAGCTCAAGAGGAAAAATCTCTGGTGCTAATTTTATCGGCCGTGATCTAGTTAAGATTACAGTCTAAAAACTGACACAACTATGAAGGTTGCATGATTAAAATGCTACGTAAAGACAAGAGTGTGACAACGGGATTTGTTTTCCCACTTGGCAGCCGCCTGAGTTAAACCTGCCGTCTTGTCTTACGTGAACCTCCCAAGGGAGGCAACATCGTGGAAGTAGCACAAAATTTTGGTTAAAATATCACCCCGCTCTCAACCCAGGGATCGGGAGCCAAAAAGAGGACTTCCAGGCCAGCGGAGGACTGCACACTTAAAATACGTCACCTTAGCAAGTCAGGGATTTAACAGGGCTGCGACTAAGCCAGAGTCATCTCTCATGACTGCAGGAATAATTCTTTGAGTGTCTTGTGTCCTGGGAAGCCCTACTCCAAATCTGGGACTGAGCAGACTTTCAAGGCAAAAACATGCAAACCCTCAATCAGAGGATCACTGATTTTTCTAATTTTTAAAAATTGACAGTCTTGTGGAATCGACTTTCTTATTTACTTTCAACAAACGGTCTGCACCGGGAAACCGATGATCACGCCTAAGATGGCTTGGCTCTCTCTCGGGGCCCAAGATGCCAGAGGGGACCCAGAAATCACTTTAGAGATTGCATCTCCTAGTGGGTCGAGAACCTGCGTTTGTCTCTGTGTGCTACCCCGCCCCCAGACGTTTGATAAATACAGCCGATATGACCATACAACGTTTCTCCCCAGAGAAGTGGAATAGTAAACAATCACCCAGGATATGCCCAGGGGGAACATTAGGCATGAATAATCACCCCAGTGAGACATTTTCATGGAGCCCAATCCAGTGCATTTGAACTGGACTTACAGACCCATCCCAGGCTTGTCTCCTGACCACTTCTCGGTCCCAGAATGCAGTCATCCTTTGCATTTTCTCCCGGCCTGTGGGTTTGATCTAATCTGACCCTCTTTCTTGGCTTCCTGCCCCGCTCTGTCAGCACCACCTGCTGATAAATGGGTTTGAGGAGAAGCTGGTCCGGTTCCATGGCAGAAGGAGTAAAGGAAACAGCCCAAAAACCAACAGAGAAAAAATGCCGTTGTCTTGTGAACGATTAACCCCCGTGGAAACAATGGTGTCTTCATAGCCTGATGTTCCCCTGTTGGGAACATTATCTCACTTGTACATCTCTAACACCAACTTTCCTGGGAAAGGTCTTTCTAAGCCACTGCTTACTATTTCAGAAGGCTCCAATGATTTTACCGCAGATGGCTCACCCCCACAGAGTCTGCCCGCGAAGAATCTGGCCCCATCGGGGACAAGCTCAAATCCTGCACATAATTTGCTCTCTTCACATGACCTCGCAGTGCTCTCCTGGGGCTACATTCAGTGCTTCTTGCTGGCCGGAACTGCTGGTCATTAGTTATTCCTCACGTCTGTGTCGGGGCAGGGACCTTTCCCCCTTCCTTGAGCACTTTCTCAGCCTGGCCCATTCCCTGTTTTCTCCCTTGGAATAATGAGAGTCTAAAAGCAGCTTCCTCTCTTGTGCTGCTCAGGGGTGTAACACTTTGGTGTCTGAACCTGGCTCAGTGACAGTCTTGTGGGGTCCCTTTGTCCTCAGTTTGTGTCTCTTGAGTCCCCACAGGATGAGCAGTATTGTAATGAATAGGCCAGGCTTAATCTTTCTGTGCATTCATCCCAGATATCATATGAGTGTCTGCCAACCTCCTGCAGCGTTGTGAGGTGGAATGAGAAAACTCAAATATAAAAGTGAGAACTCCCGGGGAGAAGCAGGCCTACCTAAGCCCAGGGTATAATTATTAGGATTTTTGAAGAGTAAAGGAACAAACCATTGAGAGCCCCGAAAGAATGAAGTGCTCACTTCTGTGAGGTTATTTTACTCTCAGGGAGGGATTTGGTCCCTCGAGCTCCCATGAAGAATTGACCAGATCAAGTTTATGGCTCCAAAAAAATTGTTTTGTGACAGGAGGAGGAAGTTCTGGAAAGTCAATTAAGAACTAAAATTTACTTGATCTAGTAGATTGTTCCCTTGCAGAGTCAACATCCAACGCCCTCTCCCCGGCTCCACGACCCAACGTCTGGAAAACACCAGGACCTGGACCGGAACTCTCCACCCAATTGAGACAGGCCATTTGGGATGAGTTTCAGAGGTGCAGGGCTTCAGTCCATAGTGTTGTGCCTACCAGAGGTTCAAGGCGAATATAAACGGAGATTTTAATGGTCACGGGGTGGGGAGGGAGGAGTGGGTAACCGCAGAGGAAAAGGATATCAGGGTGTGGTATAGAGTGCCTGCGGAAAGCAGTTTAGTCCCGAGGAAGTTGAGAAATCTCAGTAGGGAAAAGTCAAGCAAGAAACTCAGCCAAAAGTTGAAAGAATTAGTTGGGTGGCAATAGTGGGGAGCTGGGAGAGGAATAGCTGGTGATCAGGTTGAGAGCAGAGGGGCAAAACCCATTAATCAATGGTATTTTTGAGTCCTTACTATGTGCGGAGCACTGTACCAAGCGTTTGGGAGAGTACAATAAAACAGAATCAGCAGAAACGTTCCCTGCCCATAACAAACTCACAGACTAGAGGAACTCAGTCTAAAGGACACACATTTAAGGGAATCTTCTCTGCTCAGTCAGGGAAGTGCAAAGATTGAGCAGAGCCTGGAAATCCATCAGTCAATCAATGGTATTTATTAGTTGTTTACTGTGTTCAGAACACTGTCCTAAGTACTTGGGAGAGTACAGTAAAGGAAGTAGACACAAGGAAAGAATCCAGGTGACGGTCAGAGTGGGCAAGCAGAAAGAGGAGAGGAAAATGAGGATGATGGCAGAACTGCCATTTGTTTTCCTAGTTCTGTAGCTGTTTGGAGCCCTAATGAAGAGGGGGGCCCTTTTATCTACCCACCTCCTTCAGAGGCAGAGTCCTCCGAGACACTCAGTTTTTTCAGATCTCTTTGGCAGTCACGTTGCTGGCAGGCATTCCCACTCGGTCAGAAACTCCTCAAGCCCACAGTTCTTAAAACGACCAAACAGGAAGCCCCTCCTCACAAGAAGAGGAAGCTGAGGAAGGAAAGAACTGTGACAGCGTGAGGGGAAGGGATGAACTTTGGAGCTTCCAGGGTGTACTAGAAAAATAGTTTGAAAGCTGCGATGGTACAGATTCATAAAATCAGATCCCATAGTCGAAAGGAAGGAGAGAGAGAAGCAATTATTCAGTGACTTAGGGCAGTCTTGCCTCGAATTATCAATCAATTATGAATCGATCATGCTTCAGTGAGCATGCTGCTCGAAGTGCTTCCCAGTGCTCAGAACAGTGTTTGACATAATAAAAGTTTAACAAATGCCATTTTCAAAAAAGTCTTGAGGAGGTCGGTTGGGCAGAGGGGAAGGGTCAAGTTCATGGTACAACCAGGCCTTCAGGAGCCCAAAAAGCAAGTATTTGTCAGGCCACTTTCAGGCTAATAATAATTGTGGTATTTGTTAAGTACTTAAAGCCAGACACTGTACTAAGCACTGGGATGGATACAAGCAAACTGGGTTGGACGTAGTCCCTCTCCTTTGTGGGGCTCACAGTCTCAATCCCCATTTTACAGATGAGGTAACTGAGATACAGAGAAGTAAAGTGACTCGCCCAAGTTCACACAACAGACAGGTGGCCGAGCTGGGATTAGAACCCATGACGTTCTGACTCCCAGGCCCGTGCTCTATCCACTACACCATGCTGTGCTTACTATGTGCAGAGTACCAGGAGAGAGTACAGTTTAACGAAATTAGTGGCCACGTACTTCATCTGAATTGTCAGCCCATCCCCACACATCTTCACCACGTGCGATATCGAAGAAAGGGCTCCTAGGAAACGGCAGGTGCTCAAAACGCGGCGACTGGCCTTTGTGATGAAGTCAAACGACTCTGATTAGTTTGTATCTACCCCAGCACTTCGTTCAGTGCTCAGAATATAGGAAGTGCTTAACAAATACCACTAGCACCATCATCACGGTGAGCGGAAATTGTCCTGAACTAGCAGAATGGGCTCGTTCCCTGGCCACTACCTACCGTTCCTTAGTTATGTTCATTCGTATCTAGACTGTAAGCTCCGCTAGACTGTAATCTCGTTGTGGGCAGGATGTGTATCTGTTATTGTTACGTTGTACTCTCCCAAGTGCTTCGTACAGCGCTTTGTCCACGATAAATTCTCAATAAATAAGACTGAAGGACGAACTGACTGGCTTCAAGAGGTGTGAATGAAAAGAAGCGGCGGTAGCTACTCTGCATGGAGGAAGAGTTGGGGGTCTTCCTACCCTGGCCTCTGGATGGGCATCGGCCTCACCTACAAATCCTTTCTCCAAGCTGAAGCCTGGGTGAAAAGGATCCCCTTCCCAGTGGCTTGCCAAAAAGCCCCGTTCCACCTGCCTCGTGGAGTAAATAGCATCGTCCGTTAGGAAGGAAAGGGTTTTAGGAAACACTGAGAAGGTTCTCGTTCCCGTGGTGGCTTAGTGGAATCTTCTCGTTGCCTCCCGTTGACAGAGCCTCCCTCAAAGACTCATTGCTCCAGCAAATTGGACCAGCCAATGTCAACGGTGGCTTTAATCTAGCTTGGCGGGGGTGACCCCAGGTCTTATTCGGTTGAACTGTACAGGTCGCCGTGACAAGGAGAGGACCTGTAATGACAATAGTAGTCTTAATAGCTGTGATACTCGGTAAGTGCTTTCTCTGTTCATCAGTGCTCTGACGGTGCAGTGGCAAGAGGTTACAGTTTGATGAAAACCCCCTCCCTCAGGGCTCAACAGGCCACTTCACTGCGTCCCTCCAGATTGGATGAAATGGTGAGGAAAGATGCTCTAAGCCAACAGAGCCGCTCACCCGAGCTAGCCTTTCTTCTCTCTTTTAGTTTATTTTTTTTAATCTATTTGTTAAGCACCTACTACATGTCAGGCATTGTGCTAAGCTTTGGAGTAGATATAAGTTAATTGGGTTGGACACCGACCATGTTCTACATTCATTCATTCATTCTTTCATTCACTAGTATTTATTGAGCGCTTACTATGTGCAGAGCACTGTACTAAGTGCTTAGAATGTACAATTCGGCAAAAGATAGAGACAATCCTGGCCCATTGAGGGGCTTACAATCTAATCGACAGGTTTACAGTCTAATCTGGGACCCACAGTCTTAATCCCCATTTTATGAGGGATGAAGAGGGAACTGAGGTGCAGGGAAGTCAAGTGACTTGTCCAAGATCACATAGCAGACAAGTGGCACAGCTGGATTTAGAACCCAAGTCCTTCTGATTTCCAACCCCATGGTATATCCACTAGACCATGCTGCTCTCCAGGCCAAGGCCATTCATATGAATGTCTATCCCCTCCTCTAGACTGTAAGCTCTTTGCGGGCAGGGAATGAGTGGGCTAATTTAGTTGTGTTGCTGTACTCTCCCAAGCGCTTAGTACAGTGTTCTGCACATAGTAAGTATTCAGTAAAAACTACTGATTTATTGACTGATTCAGACAAAATGTATTTGCCTCCTTTGGTTTTCGAGAAAACGATTTTTCCCATCCACATCAGTATTTATATTTGGGACATGTTTCCAAAAAACAAAAAAGTCCCAGGTTTCTCCTTGTCCTTTTTCTGAGTTAAAACATTTGCAACAGCCTGTCCATCTCCTCTTGACTAAATATTTAAATTGCCTTTAAACTTTTCCTCTTCGGACTATCTAAATACACATAAATCTTGTACTCCGAACTGTGTCTGCAGTTCCCCGTTTATTTTAATAGTCCTGTTTCCTGCACAAAAACCTAATGCTCGGTCTGTGCAGCGTGAAGCCGTGGGTTGGCTGGTAATTATCCGGTGAATCGGTGTGGGCGGTAAACGGTCTGGATTGTCTGAGCCCCCAGACCTACTTTTGGCTCTATTACTTGGGTAATTCTGCCAAAAGCAGGTTTAGGGGACCTCATTATCTAACTGTGATGGGAAAATCTGGCCTAGGAAACTTTTAGCACATTGGTGGGTGAGGGGAATTCTTCTTGGGCACCTGTATTGGTATGTAAAGGAGAAATTGACTTGAAGGAGGACACAAACGTTACTTAAAATGCCAAGGAGTCTCATGCAGGTTACTCTCTAAGGTATCAGGAGTTGTGGATGAAATCTGACAGACACCTGAAACTGTGTGCCCTTTTAAATGTTTTCAAAAAAACCCCTGGGAGTAAGTGGGATCTTCCCAGACTTACTTTTTTGTAGGAGTGGGAATTCTGGGATTTTTAAAGAAGAGTAGCCGAGCAGTGAGCCAGGAGCCAAGATATCCAAAATCCTGAACATCTCTAAACCTTCTCCATTTAGGAGAAGTCAGAACCTTTCCGGATCTGTTGTTTTATAAATTAGAGATAACCTCACCATATTACCTTAAAGAGGTCAGGAAACTTTTGTTCTTAAAACCTTGGAAGATGGAATACACCAACTACAGTGGAGACCAATCATCTCTGTCCCCCAGGCTGTCGCCTCCTCCTCTTACTTCGCTTTCTCTTCTTTCTCCTCCTCCTTTTCCTCCTCCTCCCCTTCCTCCTCATCTTCCTTCTCCCCCTCCTCCTCTTTCTTCTTCTTCTCTCCCCCTCCCCCTGCCTTCCTTCCATCCTTCTGCCCTTCCACCAGAAAACTCAACAGCTTGTCAAGTCCACTCAGGAACAGATTTCTTCTTATATCTAGTACATCTGCTCTCCAACTCCCACTCCTTGTTCATCTCTCCAAATGTGCTGTTCAGCCTCGAGAGAGGGCAGTGGGAGAGACAGTGCCATCGGGGGAAGCCGAGTCTCCATGATGGTGAGGAGGGGGAGGACGAGGAGTGGTAGTGTCAGTAACGGGTCCTGGATGAAGGGGAACTTGTCCCTGAAGGAGTGAGGGTTCCACAGAGCTCAGTGGTTTGAAGTTGTGGTAGTGGGACAGAGTGGGTGTTGGAGGGGGGTGAGAGGGAGGGAAGTTTCGGGCTCGGCTTGGTGGGAGACAGTAGCAGGATTGGGAAGGAGAAGAGGCCATCCTGGGGCGACCATTCAGCCCTGGGGGCTACAGCAGATTCATGCCTCTCAGATGTTAAGTGCTTACTATGTGCCAGGCACTGTACTAAGCGCTGGGGTGGATACAAACAAATTGGGTGGGACACAGTCCCTATCCCCTGTGGGGCTTACAGTTTCAATCCCCACTTTCCAGTTGAGGTAACTGAGGCCCAGAGAAGCGAAGTGACTCGCCTAAGGTCACACAGCAGACAAGTGGCGGAGCCGGGATTAGAACCCACGACCTTCTGACTCCCAGGCCTGTGCTCTAGCCACTCAGTCATGCCCAGGGAGGGGCATGGGGGCGGGCACCATCTGTACTTCTTTGGAGTGCTGCAGGCTGTCTTTCTGGCCTAGTTCACCTCTCCCCATGTTGCATGAAGATACTTTTGTTCCTTTAGAACCATTTTTGGCAGCCTTGCCACCAGGTATTTATAAACCTTTTTGAACTCCCCCGATAAAATAATCAGTTCGTGTCCATAAAGCCAAATTCATCCAGAAGGAGCCAAGCCCACCGCATCTGACCTATTTCCTCCTTTCTGCAGGCTGTCCCATGGAACAACAGGGGAAGGGAATTTTCCTTGGAAAGGAAGGTGAAACCAAAAGTGATCTCAACACCCCTTGCTCTTCCAGAGGCATTTTTCCGTAACAAACTCTCGCTAGAGAGTCTCTGATTGGCCGGTGGCCCAATGCGAGAGTTTTACATTCGGTACAGAGAGATTTGGTGGTTGAAAGGGTTTCATTGAAATTCTTAACCAAACTGAGAAGTGGCAAGGGATAATAATAATAATTCTGGTGTTTGTTAAGTGCTTACTATGTACCAAGCACTATTCTAAGCGCTGGGATAGATGCAAAGTCAACAGGTGGGGCACGGTCCCTGTCTCTCAAGGGACTCACAGTCTTAATACCCATTTTACAGATGAGGTAACTGAGGCACAGAAAAGTGAAGTGACTTGCCCAAGGTCAAACAGCAGACAAGTGGAGGATCCGGGATTAGAGCCCACGTCCTCTGAGTCCCAAGCCCGTGCTCCTGCCACTAGGCCATGCTGCTTTTCTAATTCAATAGAACGGCATCCCTCCTAAGGCTTATAACCACCTCACAACTTGTACACCCCAGTGCAGCACTGAGGAGGAGAATTTGCTGAGGTAAATCCAATCTCTGCATTCCCTCCCTGACTCTCTATGCCTTCCAAATTTACCCCTTTCTGGCCTGTTCCCCCTCCTCCATCTCCCATATTCCCATATATTTTTTTGTTTGCAGCAGCTAACGCCAGCGGATGCAAACAATTGTCCTTCCCCAAACTGGTTTAATCCCCCACTCCCTCAGGCAAAGCCAAAGCTATGGGAAAGGAGAAAAGGTTGGAATGGGTGGGATTTGGGGTCGGGGTGGGCTGTGTGGTCACTTCCCAAACTGCCATGTGCCTCACTCCCCCATTCTCCATTCCTCCCAGCCTGCTCCTGTTGACTGAGTGGAACAAGAAGTTTGGAGTGCCAATAAGAAGAAGCTTGGCCTAGTGGAAAGAGCATGGGCCTGGGGGGTGTTAGAGGACAGGGGTTCTAATTTCAGCAGTGTGACCTTGGGAAAGTCATTTAACTCCTCTGTGCCTCAGTTCCCTTATCTGCAAAATGGGGATTCAATACCTGCGGTCTCTCTCTTATTTAGACTATGAGCCCCATGTGGGACCTGATTATCATATATCTACCCCAGTGCTTAGTACAGTGCCTGACACATAGTAAGCACTTAAAAAGTACTATATGAAAAAAATTGTAAACTTTTTCAAAGATTTCAGTTAGTTCAATGGTTTAATAACCTCTCCCCCACTTGCCAACCCCCTCTCCCCCACCACCCAACGGAGACACACGTTTTACCAACGAGAAGCTAGGCAGAAAGAGATTAAGAAATGAATTCAAATTTCCCTGCTAACTTTGGGTAGACATACAGTGGTCACCTCCTCGGCCCCTCCTGCACCTCCGGTTTACATGCCTATCTATTCATTTCTATCACCTCTGCCTCTCCCCCATCGCAGCTTCCCTTCCTAGGGTCAAAAACACGCACAACGCAATTTGGAGATGGCAAGAAGAATGGCCATCTATCCATCCATGTAGTTATTCCCACAACTTTCTTTAAGAAACCTTGTTTCCTCCAGGCTCCATGTCAGGGCTTGAGTCTCGCCAAACCGCTCTGGTGGCGCTCTGACTCACTGGAAGCCTTTCCTGACCAGATGGTTTGGGGGACGGGTGTTGTTTCACTTAACTGTTCGAAAGATTAAATATTGTTTTCTTCTCAGTGCGAGCCAAGTTTGCTTTCATAAGCAGCGGCTTCTCCACCTTAATTACCTAGGAAGGGGTGTAGATTTGGCTCCTCTGGTAGGTGCGAGGAGCACGGGAAAATCAAATATGACCTTGAGAAAGCAAGAGGCTGAGACACTACTAAAGGAGAATGTCAGACCAGCCAGAGCGCTGAGGGTGGCCCAGGACAGGTCAGGAGAAGGACGGCGCTCCCCCCAGCGCTGCATCCCCAGACACTCCCTTCTTCCACGGAAGAGACCAGAGGACTGATGTCAGGTCTCCCGACCTCTCGAGCCACAGGCAACCCCGTCCTGGTGGTTGGGCAACCTCGTCAGTCACAGGACGAGAAGGGGTGGAGTTAGATCATTAGCTGAATTTGAAAAACCTCCAGCATTCTCTGTCGTATTCAACCTTACACCAAATCCTCTTGGTCCTACCTTCACAACATTGCTAAAATCCACCCTTTCTTCTCCATCCAAACTATCTGATCCAAGCACTTACCTTATCCCGCCTTGACTACCCCATCTGCCTCCTTTAAAGCACTCGATCAGCTTGCTCCATCCTACTTCACCTCACTCATCTCCCACTATAACCCTGCGTGTACACTGTGCTCCTCTAGTGTCGACTGTGCCCGCATCTCGTCTACCTTGCTGCCAACCTGTCCCACATCCTCCTCCTAGCCCAGATCCCCTCCTCATCCCTATACACCATATTTCCACTCTCCCCACCTTCAAAGCATTTATAAGGTCATAACTCCTCCAAGAGGCCTTCCCAGATTAATGCCTTCTGTAACGTCTACGTACTTAGAAAAGGTGACACTTGATATTCACCCCAACCCTAACCCCAAAGCACTGAAGTACATAGCTTTAAATTGTATATTATAAATTACTTACGTTAATGCCTGCCTCCTTCTCTAGACTGTAGGCTCATTATGGGCAGGGAATGTGTATGCTAAGTCTGTTGCATTTTACTCTCCCAAGCACCTAGTACACACATAATAAAGACTCTATAAATACCGTTGATCGATTGAACTTCTAGCCTGGTGCTCTGCCTGTTCAAAAACTTGTGAATGGGGGACACGTTATGCCTGCAATTGTCATCCCAGAAAACATCGGCAAACAGTCCCCAGAGCAATAAAATCTTTTGCTCTTCTGGGACACCCGAGGATGATGGTGGAGTGTCACGTGACAGTCACCCATCATCGGGTAGCAGTCCAGGAAGCAGAGTGTTCGACCCCTGAATTGACAGAAGAAGGAAGAAGGTGTCATGGAAACCTAAATTATCATTTTTATTTTTAAAAGGATCCTTGGAAATTGGGTCCCAAAGTAGATTACGAAACACTGAACAGTGTTCGGGATTTAAGTTCCTGTTCAGTTATGAACTGTAATTCTGCCTAGTGAATTGAAACGGCCTTTCATATCAGCTGATGACAGAGCCAAAAAGGTTGGTTAGTCTGTCTTTCTAAAAATCCAAAGCCCAACCACTGACACTTGTGCCCACTTAATTCTAGAAGTAAGGCAGACAACAGGCCTAGCTGCAGGTTCTGTGCATACTAAATTGGAAGTTTCACCTAAAGATGGCTCTTTCCCCAAACTTCAGAATGCAAAGGGTACCCCTTTTAAGAATTATTTAAATAAAATCAAAAAAGAGGAACAATGGTTTTTTTTGCCTAAGCTAGTCCTAAACATTTCATTCTAAAAATGATTTGCTTTGATAGGTGTTTTCCTCTCAAAAATAAGATCAGAAAATTAAACTTCCATTCCCACCTGAGCTGCAACATTCCCATACGTAATCAAATCCTCCAAAGAAATTCTCCAATATTCACCTGATCTAGGGAGAGAAGAGAGGGCTGGAGAAGAAGGAGTGAGTACATCTACTTCTTAGTGGCTGTTTTCATGTTCACCTCCCTCCAAAGGCCCTGCCTGCTGACACAGGTCAGCAAGTTAACCCCAGTCAACTGGTCTGCGATTTTCACAGCGCTGTGTGTCCGGACAGACTTTTCACGGAAGTATCCTGCAAGCTGTCTGCCCAGTCTCTGCCCATTCGGCGCTCACAGGCTAAAACCGGCCAAGACCCAGATGGCAAAACTTCCCGAATAAGCATACGTACCAACCCCTCGACCACACATCCTCCCATTATTTGCATGCCTCCGTTTCCTTCTCCTGACACGGAGTTTTTGTTCTCCTCCCCAGCCAAGCTAATCTGCCTCCTGTCTCTCGATGAGACTCTCCTGCCTCCATGGCCACTCCTCTTTAATAACAATAATAATAATGATAATGGCATTCATTAAGCTCTGTGTGCCAGATACTGTGCTAAGTGCTGGAGGAGATACAAGATAATTGCACCACATTCCCTGTGCCTCATCAAACTCAAGAATTAGTGTCCTTGGGCAAATCACTTCACTTCTCTGAGCCTCAGTTAGCTCATCTGTAAAATGGAGATTAAGACTGTGAATCCCATGTGGGACTAGGACTGTGTCCAACCCAGTTTGCTTCTATTCACCCCAGCGCTTAAAACCGTGCCTGGCACGTGGTAAATGCTTACTAAATACTTCCATTATTATTATTTTTATTATTATCAATTGCCCCCTTAGGCTGGTTGCTGGGCCTATAGGGCCCAGGACCCCATGGATACCAGGGTACACAAGATTATGCTCTGTGCTATGCAGCCAGCTTCTAGCACTAAGTACGTTGGGAGGTGCTGGAGTCCTGGCCTAGGGCCGGCCAAATCTAGCTCAGAGGCTTGACGCCCGCAGGACCTGTGGCCTAACCCAAGGCTGAGCAGAACTGCAGACTCCACCGCCCAACAGGTGGGCACCCAGCAAACACCATGGGTGTCACGTTCTCCGCTGAACTTTCTCACCTACCTCCTTCCTGCTGCCAGCCTTCCAAGAATCACTGTTTTCTCTGAGTAGTTGCAGAACTACTCAGTTCTTTCGCTTTAAAGGAAAAGACATCGTAACTTAACCGAAAGCTTTTGAAATGTGAACTATCCCAAATAAGGCAGCCCACCCAATCCTCAATAGACCTACTTAAATCAAGAGTTAATTGCAACTCATTTCAGTAGTTGTATCCTCATCTTCATTGCAGGTGTTTACACTGCGCCGGGCAGGTATTCTCCAACTCTCATGGACTAAAATTAAATATCTAATTATAAGTCCTTAAATTGGAAACTCCAAGGGGAAATTCGTCACTCAAAACATGAATAGAGAACACAACCGGAACTTTATTTTGAATTGAAACAATGCCAGTTTTCCATAATCTGACCTTCAAATTGACACACATGCACCAGGCATCCCTCTAAAGCTGTGCTTGTTGTTGTTTTTTTTACCCAGATGTGAAGGATGATGACAGAAGCTTATCTAAGCCCCTAAAAGGAGTCAGAATAATGCTCACAGCAAACGAGGAAAGGATTGTTGTTACTTGTGATCCCCATTTATCAAAATAAGGATTTAATCCCAAAAGTTGAGTGTTTGAATCATGGGCAAAAGTTTCTACTTTCTCAGAAGTACTGAATCAATATTTCATATCTGGGAAGATATTAGAATTCTGCATTTAGACTAAATTTTGCAGTGTAACCGCGGAGACTATTGTCTTATCTCTAGTGCCGCCCCAAAGCGAGGAAACTCAGCCTGCCCAAAGAGCTTGGACAAAGCAGAGCAAAGGTCTGCTTCTGGCCTGTGGAACTTGGGGGTCTTGAAGGAGGACTGAATCCTCTGGCCTCATCGGTCCCCTCTGCCTGGAGCGAAATTTAGCCGATAAATTAGAAAACATTCTCCAAATCTCTGTATGTTTTTACAGCGTTAACAATACTGGGCTTATTTCCCAGATGATGTAAATAGGATTTGATGTGTGTGTGTAGAGAGAGCTATATCTCTTTCACCTGACTTTCATTTTCAAGGAAGACCCGAGTGATGAAGAGCTCCTCTCAGCATAAGAGATCAGCAAACCACAAGCACGCAAGAGAATTCCCTGCTGCACTGCTTCATTTACTACTTGCATGACCAGTTTCTGTTTTCAAGAATGCCTCGGGGCCAGCTCAGTCCTCCCGAAGCCCCTGCTCAAAGATAGAAGTCCCTCTCCTGACCCCGGCCTTCAAGGTCAGTCTGATGGAGACAAGAAGCAAGGAGGATAGTACAATTTTCTTAAAAACTAGCCTCCTTAGCTTGGTAATGCCTCCATTCCTCTCATTTCACCGAGGAGCGTATATTGTATTCGCCCAAACGCTTAGTACAGTGCTCTGTAAGTGCAAACAGTAAATGCTCAGTAAATACCATTGATTGGTCGATTAATCGATGGAGCAGATGCTTGTAGAACCTGTTACGGTCCATTCTTTTCACAGTTCCCACCCAATGCAGCTGTGTTGTGATGACCCCTACCTCAGTGTTGGCGAGAGGGCTGTGTGCCAGGATCTGTTTGTCCTTCCATTTAATGTTTCGCATTGCGCATGGGTGACGTTGGTGAAATCGCTTGAGAAGCCAAATATGCCTTCTGTGGTAGTCCAGGATTCACACCCATGAAGAAGGCCGGAGACCACCCAGCTTCGAAGAGCTTCAGTTTGGAATGCAGCTTGATGCCCGGTTGTCACCCGCCTCTGCCTGTCAGCCTACCAATAGCCATGCCGGGAGCCCTGATTTTATTTTCTATTTCTTAGTCTTTCCACACTTCACTGGATAATGAGCCGTCCAGGTAGCAGGATTCATTGTCGGGATTGTTTTGGTTACCGATGAAAGGCTGCTTGTATAGGGCATTCAAAGTTTTCTTCAGGCTAATTATCAACCTAAAGCATTGTGATTCTAGTAGTTCTTGGTCTCAGTATAGGTGTATGGGCATTGAAAATCGGTTCTGGTCTTGTAGTCAGGTGTTATTTTCCATGAGATTGCATCATCTTGGGGGCCTGCTGGACCACCTGAGTGACAGCTGTAGCATAGGGCTAATATTCTCCCCCACTGCACAGTCATGTACATGTGCAAACACAAACGTACACACACACGCACACCCTTTTACTCTGCCATCAACATTTCTGGGCTTAGGGAACTGCCCTGTCCTCAGAGCTGCAGGAGCATGGTAGTGGAGCGAGGCAGTTGGGGGAAAGCTTCAGATACAGCCTGTCAATCAGATCCTTTCTTGGGGAGGGGAGTCCTTGGAGCTGGGACCAGCCATTCTGAGTGCAAGGCTGCAACAGTGTCAATTCAACCCGGATGGAATTTTCTCTAGGCCTGTTCTCTTCCCTCAAACAAACCCTGCCCCGGTCGCTTCCCTCCCCCACACACACGGTCACACTCATCTCTTACCGCTTGGTCAGTTCTGCTTCTTCATCACCAAACACCCCAAATTCCTCAGCTCATTCAGGTTCCTTTTATCCTCATTGATAAATGAGGCGCTCCAGGGTGTGGCACACTGTCCCAGGCAGTGGGGCTACACCACGCCGGTAAGTCACTTCTGAGTTCCCGGCAATCGAGAGCCATTAAAATCCCCAACCACCCAGCTGTGGCGGTTAAACCAGCCTGGATTGCCGGCAGCGAATGCCAGGGTGAAGTGTTAGTGGGAAGAGAAGGGGTTTTGGGTCCCGCTTGGGCAGGGAACGTGTCTACTAGTTCTGTTGTAGTGTATTTTCCCAAGCGCTCAGTACAGTACTCCAAACATGGTAAGCACTCGGTAAATAGAATTGGTTGATTGATTAGCCCGAAGTCTGAAGTCTACGGGAGATCCACATCCAGCTCTGTGCCTGGGGGACTGGCCTTGGCAAAGTGTTTAACCACCTCTCATCGTCTCAGCTGGGAAGGGAAGATCAAAAGACATTTCTTGGCAACTCTTGGGATGTTGTGAAGATTAATTAGATAATGAGTCTAATCTTATCAGTGAATAGTAAAATTACTCCACCTTGGGCGCTCACTGTGTTAACTGTTTCAGAACCCTTGGGTGGCCCCTAGGAGAGCCTGCCTTTCCTTATGAATTCAGCAGTCATCCTGGGCCTGGGCTGAGTTAATGCAGCTCCCCAGTGGGCAGGAGGCTGCTCATCACCACACTGGGAATCTGGCCTCCATCAAAAAAGTGCTTGGAGATTCAGGCATGACAGGACAGATCCCTGGTTTACAGTAGTCCCCAACTAGGCTCCCATGAGAATTTCAGAGTGCCCCTATGGTTTTCTCCCACCCTCCTGTCCCCTTGTTTCATATTTCTGAAATTTGGGTGCTTTATTTCAAAGGCCAAGCCCAGATTGGCGGGAATTCCCCAAGGGCCGTGGCAGTGAGAGCCAAAATAGGGGGCGAGAAGCAGGAGAGCTGGGTATCGAGGGTCGCCCATCCTTTGTTCTCAGTCAGGGAGTTCAGTGGTCTGCAGAGGCCACCAGGAGTGGGGCTGGAGCTCACCACTTGGGCCCATTTGTGGGCTGCTCCCGGTAACTTGGCCACCGTCGAGAAACTGCAGTCTTTCCCCTTACTGCTGCCCTTTGTCCCCACTCCAGCCTTCCCCCTCACCGCCATCATTCCCCCTGCTCTTTAACAAGGTGAAAATTCACCATCCTATTTGGCTTCTCCGACACACGGGCCAGACACGTTCGGTCATGCTCAGCCACACACATTACACCGAAGTTGGCATCAGACCAACTCAAAGGGGTGGGTATTTCAGAGACGAGACAAGGCAGGACAGGGCTTGGATGGTTTTTCTATCGCCTTTCTTGGCGAATAACATGCCTTTTGCAGCTATCTGGCAACAGGCTTGTGACTTAAATCTTTCATTTGTGCTCTCTCGGAATCCAGTAACACCCCTAAATCTCTGTGGGTGAGTGATGCTATGGGCAATCCCCACAAACATCCCTAGGCATCTCCCGGACACCTAACACTGCCCGCTAGCCAACAGGACCCACCAGGGGCCCTCTGACTGGGTCACTCTTCATTCTTATCATCATCATCATCATCATTCTTACTACTGTTAAAATTGTCATTATATTTGCTAAGCTTCAAGCATAATATTTGCTATGTGTCACGCACTGTTCATTCATTTACTCATTCGTATTTACTGAGTGCTTACGGTGTGCAGAGCACTGTACTAAGCGCTTGGAAAGTACAATTTGGCAACAGAGTTCTAAGCACTGGGGTACATACTAGATAATCAGGTTGGACGCAGTCCCTGTCCCACATGGGGCTCACAGTCTAAGAGGGAGAGGGAACAGATATTGAATCCTCATTTTACAGATGAGGAAACTGAGGCACAGAAGAGTTAACTGACTTGCCCAAGGTCACCCAGCAGGCAACTGGCGGGCCCAGAATTAGAACTCAGATCCTCTGACTCCCAGGTACGTGCTGCTTCTCCACTAGGCCACCCTGCTCTGATTGGGAGCCCATCTAACCGGGTGGTATTCTGACCGATCGACACCCCATGACCTAGAACTCAAGAATTCCTATCTGTCATTAACCCCCAAGCGAGGGTGGGAGCGGGGATGGGGTGGGGGTGCATTGAGGAAGGATGGAGGAAGAGATGTTCCACAGCTTTTGTCTTTTCAGCTACCCCCAAGGAGAAACCAGCAGAAACCTCTTTGAGCCCGGCTGTCAGATAAATGTAGTTTGTGGCTCTTCACTAGAATATTCTCCCTAGAATTATTCAGATGGATGGGATTTCCCCAGCAGGCTGAGTGGATCGTGGTGAGTCAAAGGGGAAGGAAGAGGATTTGAGAGGAGGAAGCTGTGGAGACGGTCCAGCAAAGTGGGTCCCGGGGGGGAAGCCTGGTCTTCCAGGGTTGCGGCTCAGACTGAGGAACATGGGGTTCAGGGCTGGGAGGGCCCATGGGAGAGAGGAGGCAGGGTGGGAAAAGGGCAGTTATGTAGGGACCTGTGGTTGTGGGTACTCACGGAGAGTTCTGTTTTTTGATTGCTCAAGGCCCCAGGTGGGATCCAAGCTCCAGTGGACACAGTCAATAGCCTAAGGAGGAAGAAGCAGCCCGTTAGAAAGGTCCAGTGATGTGATGTTGGCGTGGCCCTCAGAGCTAACGGGCTAGAAGGAAGGCCGTACGGACTGACTCGACTGGGGCAGTAGGCTGAGGAGAGGAAACCAGTGGTGGTTGCTCTTCCGGAGCTCTAAGCCCAGACTAAATTTGAAGGGTTTTGTTTTTTATAGTCAGGGGTCTTAAAATCCATTTACAGAACAGGGACTCACACCGAAGCACTTTTGCCCCCCCTACACACACACTTAACCTATTCACCAGCTTTAATGGAGCTAAACTTTGCCAACGGTAGCTGATAACTTCCCCTTTAGAAACAAACGGCACATTAAAATATTTTAAATACAATTTAATGAAATGTGAGCAAGAAAAGTAGGCAGCAGCTTAACACCTTGCGATGCTCCAATTCTGTCAGATGGGAGACCTTATTGTAAATTTAAGAACAATTCTGGTTGTTCACCGTTCTGAGTCACAGAAACAGGAGGCGTTAGTCACAAATCCTCCCCCTCTCCGCACTGATCCCAACTCACCGGCCCCAGGGCAGGATTTCATCAAGCCTGAATCCCACACTGGAGGGCCCCTGCTCCCAGGCCTCCTCAGCTACCGGGCTACGTCTGGGTGGGATCAGTCGGCCACGATGGCGTGAAGGCTCTTTCTGTGGTTCACTGCTGCTGCCGCTCTCATTTGCCTGTGTGCTTGCCTGCCCCCGCAGTCCTATCTCCCTGTGGCCACCTGGGCTAGAGGGGTCGCAGGTCGGCCCCCGGGAAGGGCGGGAAGTCAAAGAAAAGGAGGAGGAGGAACTACTTTCCCCAGGAGACTAACCGTGCTCAAGTTTGAAAGCAGAATCTCCTTCGACCTCTAGAGAAGCGAAGGCTACATACGAGTCTGTTGGGCAAGTGAAGTTGTACAGTGTGTGTATTACCATAAACTCCCAGTTTTATTGCTTACACCGTTCGCATGCACTATACACAGCGGGGCGGTAGGTACAGTTTGGACAAGTCAGAACTACTTGGCTTTGTGGCATCATTTCTGTCTCTTGCTCTCCCGATGAAAGCCAGCAGCATGCAGCGCGATACTTGGGGGGGTACATAACGTTTGATAAGTGAAAACAAGTAGGAAACGGGGCATTCGGTGACGGTTTAATTTTGCTTCTGTGCAGAGGTCGCACAGCTCGTGATGATTTCTAACGGAAACCAGGTGCGTGGTGCCGTGCCGATGACCTTGGAGCTCAAGTGACCGTAGCAAATAAAAAAATCTGAAGAAGAGGCATGACTTTCAGAGTGGAAAGGTCGGCGAGTACAGCCTGAAACAGACACACAGAGAGAGTGCTGGTTGGTACTTTAGGCAGAGAGGAGGAGAGCCAGAGCAACGGAACATGTCGCTCTGAACGGCCGTGCCTCAGGTAAGCTCTTTCCCACTGACCCCCTTTTGGACCGTGTTATATTTTTCTTTCCTCTCCGGTTTATTCGGTTCCAATTTACGGGCAGAAAGTTCAAACGGGCAGTCAGAAAGATTTGCGTCTATGGGCTTACTTCAAATATACAAGGTAGTGTGGTTTTATAAGAGGTCTAATATTTCAACTTGCTTCTATTAATAAATGCATTATGAACCCTCATCCTGTTATACTAGCATAAGGAGGGTTCAGCTTCTTAAGTAAATCGGTCAGGAGGCGGAACTAAGTGTTTAATTCAAAAGCAGGGCTCATAAACATCCCCTTCCTTTGTCTAAACATACAGCGGCCCCTGCCATTTGGGGGAGAAAAATGAGGGGTTTGGTAACAATGTGAAATCATTCATTTTTGCCCTATTTTGGATATAAAGCCGGGTCATTTGAGGAAAATCAGCTTCAGACAACTGCAGTTAAGAGTGTTTTTTTGAAAAACTATGGCCTGAGTATACTACTGTGGCACACCTGCCGTCTTAACCCCCAGGATCTGGAACTCAGCACTCCAACATAAACGATGCAAAGAAAACCCTCGCCGGAAGAGTTCTCTAGCATCCGGCTCATCAATCATACGATCTGGGTTACACTGACCAAAGGAGCTTTACGTCCTTGTTAGACAAAGTTTAAATTTTACGTCTTTGGTCCCGAAAGGATCGAAGCAGGGAACTGTCTGGCTGGCAGGGTGTCAGGAACTATTTCAATCCCATCTGAGGAAACTTATCCTTACTTCAGCTGCAGCCAGTGATGTCACCTCCATCAGGTTGACCGCTCGGAAAGCAAACACAGCAGCTGCCAGGACTGGAAAAGAATTCACAGTATTTCAACTGCTGACCTACTAATAAGCCTGTCACGCTCCCGCACTCCGGGCAAGCTGGGCACCAGGGCACAGCTGCCACCTTGGGGTGCAAAAACTTTAACAGTTCTGAGATGCATTTCCTTTGCAAGCATGCATTAAAAAAGCAAGCTTTCTGCATTCTTTGACATTCGCTA
Organism: Ornithorhynchus anatinus; assembly: GCF_004115215.2. Lineage (NCBI taxonomy): Eukaryota > Metazoa > Chordata > Mammalia > Monotremata > Ornithorhynchidae > Ornithorhynchus > Ornithorhynchus anatinus. The sequence continues at coordinate 34,775,937 of NC_041745.1, forward strand.
AAGATATGGATTTCAATTTATTTACATCAGGATTTTAAAAATTGGGGAAGAAGCCTTAATTTAACCATAATTGTATAGAAAAAGGCACTTTTGGGTGCTCTAACTGTAATAGACGGTGTAAGCTTCAATCCCGCTAGTGCATATGAACGTTTTAAAGCAGTGAGATCCCAAACAGGTTTACCTCTGTGAAAACCTCTTCAGCCTTAAGGCCACGGACAGAGACAACCTTTTGGGCCTCCTGGAATAACTGCTCCAAGCCTTTCTCTTTTGCTCTCTGACATAACAGGCTTTTTTAGGCTGAGAGCCGATAAGCTATCAGCTACCAGAATGCAACGTGAATTGGTTTGAAGGTGTGATAAGCTCTGCCCTTCAGGTGGATGGCAACAGCATCCTGGGATGGCCTTATTAGCCGCAGTTCATTAGCAATGCGAAGGGAACCAATTGTAACTATAATCCATTGCTGACATGGAAACTGATTTTAAGCCCCGCGGATTGGTTCGAACATAAGAGAGGAATAAGTGAGGGTAGAACCATTCCCTTTTCTTGTAGCCTTTACGGATTTCACCCCGGGAGGCAGAAGCTGTGTTCTACTTCAGTTTTGAACCGGTTCCCCCCACCCCTTTTTTTCCACTGATTAATCATTAATTAATGATTGCCTCTCCATCACTGCCCCCACCCATCCTAGCTCGACAACCCGGTCCTGAATTGACTTCTTAACTGACTGGACTTGCAGGGAGCAGTAAAGCCTTGGTTCTGCCCACAATCCAGCTGACACAAGATGGGACTGATTCTGGAAATCAGGTCTGTACCTCTCTCCTTTGGACCCTGCTGCTAAAATGGCTTTAATAATATTAATAATAATAATAATAATGATACATGGTATTTGTTGAGTGCTTAGCAGGCACCAAGAACTGTTCTAAGCACTGGGATAGATAACTGGTAGTCCGTTGGACACAGTCTCTGTTCCACACAGGGCTCACAGTCTTAATCATCATTTTATAGATGAGAGAACTGAGGCCCAGAAAAATGATGTGACTTGCCCAAGGTCACAGAGCAGACAAATGGCAGAGCCGGGGTTAGAACCCAGGTCCTTCTGACTCCCAGGCTCATGGTCTATCGACTAGGCCATGCTGCTTTAGTGTTGGAGACACAAACCCCCAGCTAAAGAAGAGAAACCAATTTTTAGGTCGAGTCACTATTAGGTGGTGACTTAGTAGGAAATCCCTACTAAGCTTACAAACCTGTGCTAAAGGTTCCAGGGATTTACACCGTGTTCTCCTGAAGCGCAGAGGGAATGCTGTAGCTGAACCTCCACGGGATAGGGCTCGTGCCTTGACCGATGCCACTAACACTAGTGGAAGAACCTTCCCTAGTTCCCTAAAAGCGATCTATCCAGCATGGTGTGAAAGCAAACCTTACGGAAGAACTGAGTGGATCGTTTCAAGAAAAAGATCTGGGCTATGGAAAAGGGCGAGTGGAGAGATCTCAGAAAAGGCCATTGACAACTAGCGACAGGAAGGCAGCAGCTAGTCCTTATGCAGAGCTGAACTGAGAGAGAGCAGTGTAAGATGGGCACACTCTTCTGTCTCTTCTCCATCTTCCAAGTTCTGCCCCTTGAGGTAAGATGATGGTTGTGAGACATAAGCAGATGTAAGCAGTAACTCTAACAAGCCTTGAATTGCTCTTAAGAGGGCCCCAGTAATACCCAAACAGATGTTCTTTTACCGGCAAGGATTTCCAAAGAGTTATAGCCTAGGATCCTATCCCACAGAAGCAGGAGCTGGTCCGTGGCGAGGTAGCCAGAGAATGCCCGCACCATCCATTTAAACGATATGCGTAGTCTGAAAGCAAGAAGAAAACAGGTTACTGGTATTTTATTTTTTTTAAAGATCTGTTGCTCTGTCAAAAAAAACACTCTTTTGATCCTAGACATTCCTTCCTCCGCTGCGGCCGTCAACTTTCGAGACCATCTCCGCTCAGAAGGATTCCACCTTCGGAAACCATCGATGAAAGAGTGAGTTTCCTGGTGAGGGGAAAGCCCCAAACTCTGGCCACAATGGGAAGCTGGACTCCAGCCTTGGGAGGGCTTTTTCCCCAATCCAGAAGAGGTAGAGGGAAGGCCAGCCCAGGTTGGGGGCATTCCATCTATATTGTGGGTGGAATTCCTCTCTCGCTGGTAGGGATATACTCTACTTGTTTTGCTATCTGTCTCCCCCTTTTAGATTGTGAGCCCATTGTGGGCAGGGATTGCCTCATCTGTTGCCAAATTGTCCATTCCAAGTGCTTAGTACAGTGCTCTGCACACAGTAAGCGCTCGATAAATACGATGGAATGAAATATGATTGAATGAAGGATCTCAATGGGTTGCTGTCCCAGCATAGCTCGGTGGAAAGAGCACGGGTTTGGGAGTCAGAGGTCATGGGTTCGAATCCCAGATCTGCAACTTGTCAGCTGTGTGACTGTGGGGAAGTCACTTAGCTTCTCAGTGCCTCAATTACCTCATCTGTAAAATGGGGATTAAGACTGTGGGACTCATGTGGGACAATCTGATTACCCTGTATCTCCCCCAGAGCTTAGACCAATGCTCTGCACATAGTAAGCACTTCAAAATACCAACATTATATTATTATTACAGCATTAGACTGAAAAAGGTAGCGGAGAAGATTCTGCCAGTCGGATATGGGGGTGCTCTTAAAGATCAGCACCAAAATGGAACAGGTACAGAAGATCCACACTGCCCAGTCCCCGGCAGGTTGCATCTTCTGCTGCCCTGGATGAGGTTGAACTAGTATTTCAGTCACACAGTCATTTAGAAGAATCTGTGAAAATTAAGTGGGCTTGACCACTCATGCTACTTTAGCTGGGTAGACACAGAGAATCTCAGGGAGTGGTTCTCTACTATTTGTGAGTCACGGGCAAACAGAAAAGCCCAACAACCCCTTCCCCTCGCGGTTCACAGAAAGGCAGCAGAGTGTGATTCTGACCCTTAGAGAAGACAGCAAGCAGAAAATGCCGCAGAGCCAGACAGCCGGCTTTTCCTTATGGAGGCCCGTGAGGCTCATCCGTCTACTGTTCTGCTTGGCCTCCCTCCAGACTGTAAGCTTGCCCTCGGCAGGGAACGTTTCTATCAACGCTGTTTCGCCGTACTCTCTCAAGTGCTAAGTACCGTGCTCGGCCCCACAGTAAGCGCTCAATGAATACGACCGACTGATCCAAGCCACCCACTGATCAGTCCTTTAAACACGCCTTTATGCTTGCCAGGTTTACAGGGCTTCCCACTTCAGACTAATAATAATAATAATAATAATGTTGGTATTTGTTAAGCGCTTACTATGTGCCGAGCACTGTTCTAAGCGCTGGGGTAGACATAGGGGAATCAGGTTGTCCCACGTGGGGCTCACAGTCTTAATCCCCATTTTACAGATGAGGGAACTGAGGCACAGAGAAGTTAAGTGACTTGCCCACAGTCACACAGCCGACAAGTGGCAGAGCTGGGATTCGAACTCATGAGCCCTGACTCCAAAGCCCATGCTCTTTCCACTGAGCCACGCTGCTTCTCCACTACCACTCAGCAATTGACGAAGGGGTCCTGCTGTCATCCGGCAAAGCCACATCGCCTGTGATCCCGTCTTTCCTTTGGGACTGATGAAGATGATGGTATTTGTTAAGCGCTTACTATGTGTCAAGCACTCTTCTAAGTGCTGGGTTAGATACAAGGTAATTCAGTTGGACACAGCCCTGTCCCACATGGGGCTCACACTTTACAGATGAGGTAACAGGCACAGAAAAGACTTGCCCAAGGTCTCACGGCAGATAAGTGGCAGAGTCAGGATTAGAAGTCAGGTCCTCCTGATTCCCAGGCCCGTGCTCCATCTTCGAGGCCATGCTGCTTCCCTATCTAGATGACCTTGAAGAGACTGCTCCAGCAGTTAGATGCGACCTTATGGTAGGCGGCAACGTCTCACAGCCAGGCCGACCGGGCCCTCCAACAGTTCTGGTCTGCGGTTCCGGAGGAGCCGGCACTGGGCTATTTTCCTGGACTATGCGGTGCCCTCCCAGAGACGGAGGGCCACCGGAGACTTCCTTCTACACTCAGAACCGGGATTTCTGGCCCATGGATTTTTCAGAGGGGTCTCTGTACCAAGGAAGTCACTGGTCCTCAGGATTTAACATTTCCCTTGTCAGCTGAGTAATCAATCCAGCAGGCAAACATGGAGTCGGGCATTTGTTTGGGTTTGCATTGGGGGTTTGTTTTGGAAAACATTTTGAAAAAAAAATGTGTCTATAAATTCTGAACTCATGAGACTGTTCCTCCTCTTCCTAGGCCCTTATAAGAACAACCGAATCCAACTTTTGTTTCTAAATGGCCAGTGACTAGTGCAACTGTTTGGAAATGTTCTTGTTTGCAGAACTGATTTCTACTCAGATAGTAGCATGCAAGTTCTTATTCACTGAGACTCCGGTACAGAAAGTATTCTTTTTATACTGAAAGATGGTAGTCAAGACCAACAGATGAGTATTCACTCATTTCATGGAGTAAATAATTACTTGGACATTTCACCCCCCCTGATGCTGATCATGGACCGGGGGAAGAAAGAGCGTGTGTGTGGTTCTACCCTCAGCAGAGAGCCAAGTTCGCCCTTGCCGTTGGCTGGGATAGCGTGACATGTAGGCACCTCCAGAGCCCCCCCACGACTTCGTCTCGGAAGAACAGACCCAAGGGGAGGCCTGGCCGTCCGAGACCGGAAAATACTCACGGCTGAGCGCCAATTTCCCGCAGGTGATAGAAGAGTTGAGGAAGATGAGTTTGAAGCAGAGTCTCAAACAACAGGCACAGGGACACAACACCCTAAGGAGAAAACCCATTTCAAACATGAAAAATTAATGATTTCCAGACGCTTTGAAGAGAAACAACATGAAAAATCTGAATATTGCGGATGTACAATTATTCCATTATAGTTAAGGGTCAGAACACAACTGAACCGAATGGGGAAAACCAGGGCTGCGTGACCGGGTCTCTAGGGTAAACCAGTCATTGGCCGCCGGCGGACGGAGGAGCAGCCTTTCTTCTATATCCCGGGGCGTCTTGTTTCTAACACAATAGGCTCCACCTAAACCGGATATGCAATATCCGGCTATCCCAAGAAAAGGCAAAAACACACAATATTTCTTTTCAGACTAAACTGCTATTTGGTCCAGCTTGTATGATCCTTTAATCTGGATTCCTTCCAGCTTCCTGGTATTTCCCTGTCACCCCACACCCTCATTTGACTCCCTCCACAATATCCTTCCCCTTCTGGTGCCTCCCGCCCTCTCTGGGAAAAATATTTCCTGCTGCTTTTTGCCCTATTCCGCTAAACGCCACCCCAGGGAAAGACTATCTGCCTGGAACAGGCACCAGGCAGAGCCAGCAAAGAATACTTCCTTGATTAGTTCGGAACAAAGAGAAAATTTTCACACTGGGGCCTCCCTTTTTAGGGACATTATTCACTCAACACCGACTGAAGTGGCCATTTTCTCTGGTGTCGGCTCTCAGCTTCGATGTGGTTCTGTAATGAACTTTTTTGTCTCTGTTGTGACTTACTGTAGGAAAAGGCTTGGCTAAAACCCAAATCTGTGAGGCTAACGGGAAGGTCCCAAAGATTCTATGTTCAAAGGGGATAGGGCAGGGCTGGGCAGAGCCCGGGGGGCCTCTGGGCGTGGTTTCCAGGGTCAGCAGTGAGCTGGCAACTGGACATCACTGCTGCAGTCCTTCTTGAGTCTGCAGGATGAAGGGCAGAGAGCCAAGAGGCCCCTAAGGAGTGGGGGGGGGGCTACTTCTAAGAGTACCCCCCGATATACACACATATGCATGCACACACAAACACATGCATGCACACGTCCCACCCCCCCAAGACTAGAGCAAGGAGAGATAAAGGCAAAGCCTCACTGGGCTTCCTGAGAGGGTTGTCTCCCATCTCCACATCCCCATCCAGGACCCCATCAATGCTCCTGTTTCTCCTGCTCATCCCCAGATGCAAAAACCTCCCCTAACACAACAGAGCAGAGCAAGAATACATATTGTGTTGAGGGCTTTGGAGAGGTGAGAATCAAAACTCCTCTGCGGGCCCAGGCCCAAGAACATCCAAGGGCCATCTTTTCATCAATTCTGAAGAAGTTCCCTGCTCTTTAGGTGGGGTGGGAGAAGTTGGGGACCAAATGGGAAACTCATTCTATCTGCTTTACACACAGCCCAGAGAATTGAGCCTATAAAGGTTTCTGGTGGGTGGAGTAGAAAGGGAAAAGAACTAAGAGGAAAAACAATAAAAGACATGGACAACTGTCTAGCCATCAAATAGGAGACCGTGAGAGACCAGTAGATTCACAACGCCCCAAAGTGCTTATGGCTAGAAAATGCCGGCATCACATCTAAACCATTTGTAGAGCATGTAGAATTTGGCCTTTCTGATGCAGTATTCAGAACTGAGAAGGGTGCGAGAAGACTAAGCTCGGGGAAACATTTGTTTGACTCTAACTGATCGGTGACTGGGGGTTCTCGGTCTCGCTCTCTCTTTCTCCCCTGCAGGTCCTTTCCCTCCCTCACAACTCTGGCCCCTCTTCGATTCTGCTCAACAGCTGGCACCATCCGGGTGCGCCATCACCACAGGATGATGGACACGACGGTGAGCTCACAAATTCCCACTCTAATCAAGTCCCAAACCACAATGAACTGGGTCCTCCACAGTTTGGGAGGGTAGGCCATTTTTCCCATGCAGGGTTGCGTGGGGCAGAGGAGGACGTGGGGGCACCTCCCTCACCACTTTGTTCTGGTTCATGACCCCACCGCCCCAGCCCACCCAGTGCTGCGGAGCTTCCTGCTCTTCACTCCAGGAGGGAACCGAAGTCACCGACTGGGAGGGGGGGCAAAAATTAATTCCTCGGAAAACCGTCAGATACAGCCCATATGAGCAAATCATGCAGCTCGAGAAAATCCCCCATAGAAACCAATTTGAGTGTGTTTTCGAATGAACTTACAGAAGGATGAGACGAGATGGAATGGAGTCTGAAGAAAAAACGCACATACATCTCACGGAAGATCTGATACAGTTTGGAAGGTTCATGGTACAGAAAACAAAGTGGAGCAACTGAAAGGATAAAAAAATTTAATTGACTCAACATTGCCAACGACTAAATTGATTTAATGAATAAGTGCATGGAGCGTGAAAACATATACACATCAATATCTTTGAGGTAATAACATTTCCAAATAAGTACTCACTCTAATCATCTTAAACTGTACTTTTAAAAGCAAGTCTGGATCATTAAAATAGCCCTGCCCCACACACCAGCTACTATGGAAGGTGATGTCAAAACCTCAGATGTAGAGAGGAAAACTCTGTCGGATCACCCACCCACACACACTCTCTCTCTGCACTAGCGATTAGCTCACTGGCTCTTAGAGCTAGAAGGAGAAAGGAAGCTATAAATTGGGAATTGACCTGCTAATAGCTGAAACAAAACAGAGATGGTCTATTTCCATGAGCGAGAGCTCCTTTCTAACCCTTGGACAGTTTGGAAGGGGGGTGACAGTAAGAATTAGGTCCATATTGTGTCATAGTGAAGTATTATGAAGAGGCCTGTTTTAACCCCTCATTTCAAGAAGGAGCTGAGTGCTCTTCCAAATTTCTATAAGGAACACCGTTTAGAAAGGCATGGGGAGAAGGCTTAATGTGGGTTTCAATTTTGCACCCAGATGGCAAGGATGGCCCACTCAATCAGATTGTTCTTGCCCTCCAAGAGACCTCCAGCAAGTGGGGCAGTAGTTAAATCTCAGGCATTTGGGGGCATCTAAAACCTCAGCTACCCATCTGTCCATTTTTAGGGCAAACCTAGTTTCTTACTCCGAATGCTATTTCACTGGCGCTAGGAGTCGCATTCTTTCTCTGGGTCATTGGCCCTGTCCCAAGAGCAGCAGCAGGTGGGGGCTGCCAGGGAAGGGGAGAGAGCTCCTGGGGGTTTTTTCCTCTTGAAAGATGACAGGGAAAATGATCAAAGCAAAGAGCAAACTCCCTCTGACACCAGGTGGCCAGTTCTCTGAATGAGCCTTGAAAGATTCAGGGCCAGGCAGCCAGGAGATGCCCAACCTTTAATGACTGTGCCCAAGACCTTATCAGGCTGCGTGATTTAACAAACCACTCTGACCTGAAAAAGGACTCGTTTTTGAAAACGGGCAAAAGGTAAATCAGTTGGGGACCACGGAAGCTGAAGGGACCCAGTCAGGTGATTTGAAAACAGCAGAAAGACTTTCTTCTGCACCCAAATAACAGAGCACTAATTTCAGTTGGAGCGGCTTGTTAAACTCTGCAGCGTGAGGAGGTCTTGGTCTCAGTCGTTAAAGCTTGGGTGTCTCCTGGAGCTCCTTCGGGTCAACCCTCACCCCAGGTAAGACTAGCCTTGAACCACAGGGTGCCAGAGAATAGTTAGCGGTGATCACCGATGGGACAAAACCGCATTTGAAATAAAAAGCCTTGTGGAAGTTTCCTGCAACAATCAGAATTGCACTAAGGACGTCTCCGGCTCTTATAATCGGAACAGGGGCCTACTGCGAACGAACATTATTCCTGCGCCTCACGCTTAGCCGTTTTAATTCTTCTCCTCTGAGGACAGAGGAGACTCAATAATGCCTGTTTGAGTATCCACCGGTAAATAATGGCACAGCTGGAGACATCCAGCTGCTGTCGGAGGAGTTAGTCTTCCAGCAGCAGAATGGATTTATGCCGAATCCCTTCTTAGAGCAATGAAAACAAAAAGCTCCAACCCATTAGAGAGCCAGGAAAAGTTTCTCATGAATATCAAATTCCTGCTTAAACCAAGCCCTGTGGTCCCTTGAAATGTGATATGAGAGGCTGGTTGCAATGAATGTCCTTTGAACTTGTTTTACTTAATATTTTGCTCCAGAGGCTGATTTCTAAAAATGGCCAACCCTACTCTGCCTTTGGTTCAGTTACATCTCTCTCTCTCTGGACTGTCCAATTGCTAATGAAGTTATCACTACACAAATAATTTGCCCTAAGCAACTTCTAGCCCTAAGCTTGACACCCCACAATAGAGAAATGCAGGTGGTGTAGCCTTCCCTCACGGACGGATGGGGCTGAGCAGTCAGGCCGGCGGCTCCACCTTCTCAACCCAGCAGGCTGGTGGCGGGTCTGGCCGGGGGAAGGCCCTCTCCCGCCCCTCTCCCCTCCACTTTCCAACCCATTCCAAATCCAAGCCCCTGCCGACTTCCGGGCCATCATCTCATCTTGGGGACTTTTTGGTCAAGAAATTAAGAAATTTAAGCCAACCTTCTGTTAAAATTCAGCAGAAATCTGAGACGTTCCAATTTGTTAAGCATTCAGATGTCGAGGTTGACTTGTTTTTAACTAATACTCACTGCAAACCACAGCTTTTTTTTTTTTTTTCCTTTTCCCAGAAACTGGGTGCCGGAGGAAAGTGACTTTTTCTTTCCTCGCTCTCACTGATCTCTCCCAGAGTGGGGGTCCTCAGGCTCCCACATTCCTCGGTCAGCGATGGGAGCCCTGGACCACAGCAAACAGACTCCTCCTCCTCAGTTGGGGAATTCACTGGCCACATGCACCTCGTTCAGGCAGCTGCAGGCTCCCATGGAATAGATGCAGCACATCCCGGAAACCAGACAAGTCAACGAGCTTCATCGGAGGGCTGCCTGTCCCTCTGCTCTACCTTGCTTCCATTTCTTAATGTCTCAATCGAAGAGACGAGGACCTTCCCCACCCGATCCCTCCTCTCCTTCCCCTGTTCCTCTGTCCTGGGGCTAGGCTAGCGCCAGCATACCCGCTACCCATTAGGTCAGAGTTGGGGAGTGCCTAGTGCTGGCAGGATGTTCAACTGACAACTCTCACCCAGGTCAATGGAGAGGACTTCTGGAGCCCTTTTTATCTACCTTTTCTCCAGTGAACAATTTCAAAAATCTACAGGGTCACAGGCTGGTGGTGTGCGATGGAGAGTGACTTCTCAGTTTTAAATATTTTTCACGCGGTCTAAAAATGATAAATTTAAAGGCCAACTTACCGTACATTGAAAATCCATGGAAAGGGATTACACCTACAAAAGAGGGAGGCATTTCATTTCAGTAAATAGCATGGCCAACTGCAACCGAGAATAAGCCCAAGATGATTAAAACCGAGAATACAAAGAGACTCCTGTACTTTGCTTTGAGTCTCTTGCACAATATCGAAAGGATTTAGTTGAGGTAGCTGGTAATGAGAAATGGTCGGGGAGAGGGAGTTCACTTCTAAAACAGGAAACTTGAAAAGTTTTTCACCGTCTGATAAATGGACGCGGTGTGAAATGAACACATAATTGATCACATTCCCACTGAAAAAGCTCACATACAAAGTGCACTAGAAGAAATGGCTAATAGAAAACATTCCATCATCCTGAACGAGTTGGGACGGTACCCTGAATGCCGTGGCTGTTTTGTGAACTAGAGGTAGAAGGATCACTAATAGCGCACACCTTTAACTCGTGGCCTGGGATGGCAAACCAAAACCAGATCGGAGGCCCTAAGTACTTTGAGGAGCAGCACATAAAGAGAACACGCCGTTTCGAGCTGGGGTGGTGGGGGTTGGCCAACCTGTTGGCTTAGGGGGACGCCAACTCGCTCCTTGTGGCCTAGGGCGTTTCAAAGCTCCCCCCGATAGATTTGTAAGCTTCTCGTGGGCAGGGATCATATCTATCAACTCTTTTGTATCGTACTCTCCCAAGCGCTCAGTACAGGGCTCTGCACACAGTAAGCGCTCAATAAATACCACTGATGACGATGAATAAATACCATGCTTGACCAGAACACCCACTGTGCATTTATTTGATATCAGGACGAAAAGTATTTATATCAGAACACCCGGTAATGATAATAATTATGGTATTTCCTAAGTGCTTACTATGTGCCAGGCACCGTTCTAAGCATTGGAGTAGACACAAGGTAATGGGGTTGGACACAGTCCTTGTCCCACATAGCGTTCACAGTCTTAATCTCCATTTTACAGGTGAGGGAACCGAGGGACAGAGAAGTTAAATGATTAGCCTAAGGTCACGCTGTAGACAAGTAATAATAATAATGTTGGTATTTGTTAAGCGCTTACTATGTGCAGAGCACTGTTCTAAGAGCTAGGGTAGATACAGGGTAATCAGGTTGTCCCACACGAGGCTCACAGTCTTAATCCCCATTTTACAGATGAGGTAACTGAGGCACAGAGAAGTTAAGTGATGCCCAAAGTCACACAGCTGAGAAGTGGCAGAGCTGGGATTTGAACCCATGACCTCTGACTCCCAACCCCGTGCTCTTTCCACTGAGCCACGCTGCTTCCCTAATTGGCAGAGCTGGGTTTAGAACCCATAACCTTCTGATTCCCAGGCCCTTGCTCTATCCACTAGGCCATGCTGCTTCTCCCGTATACATCAGTATGCATCAGTAAAGCACACATCAGCACAGACACCCAGTATCCATCAGCATAGACAGCGTACATGTGAAAGTGGATGATATCCGGATCTCGGTGGATATGAGGAATGCGTATGCGCGAGAGTATGCAGTTTCAATTTCTAAAAGCCAAAGGCAGACTTGGAGGTTGGGGGTCACCCTGCAGGGAAGCTGGGACTCTTCCCTGCCCTGGAGCCCTCCCGAAAGTCTGAGCTGAGTGCCTTTAGACATACACAAAGCTTAGGAGGCTGTTGGGGGAAGGACGGACCCCCAGCCGAGGTCACTCTGCCTAGAGGCCACAGCCGGAGCCACCTGAACTCCCCGGGGAGGCCCAAGCCCAGCCAGTCCTGCCATTGGCCCTGTTCCTCTCTGCTTTGCTCCCTTCATTCATCCTCCTTCCAAGCCCCACAGTGCACTTGTCGATCTGTAATTTAGTTATTCATTTCTTTATGTATATTATGGTCTGTCTCCCTTTAGGCTGTGAATTCGTTGTGGGTATGTGTCTGTAGTGTACTCTTCAAAGTGCTTAGCACAGTGGTTTGCATACAGTAAGCGCTCAATAAGTACGATTGAATAAATGAACAAATGGCCGGTCCAAGAGGAAGAGGGGCGGGCCTCCCCTGAACCAGAAGGGATCAGGATCGGGCCCGTATTTAATAAACGGACGGGAGGCCCAACCAGGAGATTTCACAGGCCTTACTGCACTGCTGCCTGGAAGGAAAGGAGAGGAGAGGAAGGCTGAGTCAAGTCCCCTGTTGCCTGGAGGGGACAAATGGCTCTCCCTGCCAACCCAAAAGTTTCCCATCTCTGGCACCTTTCTTGGTCTTCTTCTATTGCTGTCGCACTACTGGAGGAGGCAGAAAACACTTTCCTGCTCCCTGCATCCAGGCCAGAAGAGACAACAGAGAGGAAAAAATTCCCAAAAAACAAGCCCAGAGGTCTAGAGGTGTCTTAAGGAGAGCATGTCTTTAGGCGTGCTGGGAGGCCACTGGGATGGAAACTCTGTGGATGGAGGGAAAAGGGATGAGTGAAGATGGCATCTGTTGGGATTGGACACCCTGACGCCTCGCCGTAAGCCTCTGAAGCTTTCAGACAGCAAGTCCATCGAGTACCCGGAGCAGTTACTATGCTGAGTGGCTCCAAACAACTATTGGATAGAACTGATCAAGTGGTGATGGAGCCTCCCCCTGGGAACGGCCCTGCATCCTGGTTCCACAGCCAAGTGGACTGGAATCCAATTCCACCAGAAGGCCATGGTGTGTTTCCTCCGAAGGCCCTGCCTCTGCCCAGAGCCGACAGCCCTAGGGAATGGAAGGTTTGGGGGCTGCAGGAAGGGATATCAGAGGGACTGTGTTACCGTGTATGGCGGGGTGGGTATGGGGGGATCCCACATGCCAACTTTTCACAGGCCGTTCTCTAGAGCCTGGCACCTGAAATCAAGGACGTGGCCACCTCTTTCATGGTAACAAATCAGACCTCGTGGAGATTTGGGAGCAGTGCCAGCCCTCGCCCTCTCGTTAGGGGGACTGTGCTCACTGGGGAGCCCCACTTTGGGGCCAAAAGGAACAATAGGGTGTGGGCTGAGAGCTCACGCCTAGCACCCCCATTCCCTTCTTTCAAACCCTCGGTAGAATGAGTTCAGTGTGGCCGTCAATCGCGAGGCCAGTCTGCCCCACTGGATGAAGTGGCCGACCTGAGATGGAAAGGGTACTTCTGGCAATTACAGGATCAAGGACGTAACCCACGGTGAACCATACGTTAGCATTTGGAGGTCACATACCATCCAGGCGTTTGGGGGGGAGAATTCCTTTGATCTCAGGCGTTGTCACGTCCCTGGCAAGTTTTTCACAATCCCTCCCTCTGCCTCTCATCACTTCGGCCGGCCGAAGCTTGAGTTTCAGCCAATTGGCCGCCACCCAGGCGCGCATTTCTGAAAGGCCCGGGGATTCCTGGGGCATGGTTTCTTCTCGGCAACATCCTCGACCACAGATCTCAAATATAGCTACCTCCTAGGCCCTCATTTCTGCCGTGGAGGAACATGAGCTGAGACGCTATCCTTATTGCCACCAGATGATCTGCATCAAAACTCAATTCTGCACTATGTTCTGATGGAGTGTCCTCCTTGGAATGAAGATGACTTCGCTTAAACAGACGTAATCCCGTTGTGATGGGATAGCCAATTTATGGATAAAGACAATACCTATCAAAAAACAGTCTTCAACCGAGAGAGATTCAACTAGAAAACAGCCCGAAGCAATCCTGGGGGTTTTACTTTCCAAATCTCATCTTAATCCCAGCTAGTATCATTTGGCATTTCCCACTGATTTTACATTAACTTGCCATTTACAAAGGGATTTGAGATTGTTTTGGTTCATTGTTCTCTGCAAGAGCTCCGTGAGGTATGGTGGCAATTATCCCTTGTAGAAGAAACGTATCTTTCCCAAACATTTTCAGGGGGAGGGAATGTGGATGTCAGTAGTACGTTCTGCGTAACAACATGCACGGTGCCGTGACTGCCCTTGACCCAGCTGTTCCCCTGGGTTGGAACTCCCTCTGCATATCCAAAAGACCACAGCACTCCCCACAATCGATGCCCTCCTCAATCCCCATCTCCTCTAACAAGTCTTCCCCGATTAATTCCCCACACCTCAAGTCGTACGAACCTACCAATCTCCAGCACAAATGCATTTATTTACACCTTTCCTGAGCACTTTTGTAAATGAGCAGCATGACCTAGTGGAAAGAGCCAAGTCTGGGAGTCAGAGGACCTGGGTTCTAATCCCAGATTCATCACACACCTGCCTGTGTGACCTTGGGCAAGTCACTTAACATCTCTGTGCCTCGGTTCCCTCATTTGCAAAATGGGGATTTAATGCCTGTTCTCCCTCTGACTTAGTCTGTGGGTTCCATGTGGGACCTGATTTTCCATAATTTACCCCAGTGCTTAATACAATGCTTGGGACACAGAGAGCACTTAAACCCCACAACTATTATTATTATACTACTTCACTGTACGTTCAATTACGTCCTTTGATTTCTCTATTTGTAAATATTTTCCTGTCTGTCTCTCCTAGAGTGAAAGCTCCTTGGGGGTAGGGAATGAAGCATGTTTCCTCCAGGAAGCCTTCCCAAATTAATTTCTAATCTTCCCATTTTATATCTCAACTGCCTCTCATCAATTCTGCATCACCTAGTTATTCAACTATCCTTCACCTCCTGTAAACTTGTATCCATATTCCATCGCTAAAGCACTAACTCATGTCCACCTCTCCCTATCCCTTCTTCCTCCCATCTAGGATTTACTCGAGTGACCGTCTCCCCCGCCAGATCATACACTCCTTGAAGGCAGGGATCATGTCGACTTGCTGTGCACCTAGTAAAGCAACATGGCCTAGTGGATAAGGCACGGACCTGGGTTCTGATCCCAGCCCCTCCACTTGCCTGCTGTGTGACCTTGGGCAAATCCCTTTCCTTCTCTATGCCTCAGTTTCCTCAACTGCAAAAATGGATATTCAATACCTGTTCTCCCTCTTACTTACACTGTGGAGTGTCACGTGGGACAGGGACTGTATCTGGCCTGATTAACTTATATCTACCCCAGCCCTTAACAAATACCATTAAAAAAACAAATAAATACCTCTGATTGACTCAATTGTCTGTACTCTCCCAACAACTTAGTACAGAGCTCTGTACACAGTTTATGTGCTCAATAAATGCTATTTATTGATGGGATTCCTAAAAGGAATAACTGTTTCTTAGAAGAGCACACCTAGATGCAAAGAACCAGGAATGGACATTAGCGTATACATGGCCTATTTTAATCTAGTGTTCTCTAGACTAAGGGACTGTAAAAGGACCTAAAGGAGGTAGAAGAAAATACGATCGATGTTAGAATACATTTTGGATCACAACAAATTAGAAAAACTGAACAACATTTTAATAATTCATTTGAGTTTCTTGACCGGAGGTCCTTGAACTATCCTACAAATACCACTTCAGGATTTAAAAACCTCTGGGTTACATTTAAGGAAACTAGCTTAGAGAGGTTGCAATTGCCCAGCGTGAGTCAGGAATAAAACCGCAAATCTTCCTCATGAAAAAACACAGCCTTAAAGGGGGTAGACTGAGACAATTAGGACTTTCTTTGAAGCAAACCAAAAACTCTCCAGTATGTCCCTGGATAATTCTTTCAGGGCACTGGCTCAGACTAATATGTTCCAGTCAAAACGCTGCACTAGTCTATAACGGGCACCCTGACAACCTTAATACTCTAGCGTGAACTTCTATGCTGATTCTGCCTCTGAAAAATGAAGAATTTCTAATAGTTGCTCTCATCTATGATTCATCAAAGGTGTTCTGACTCCAGGACCTTTTTCGGTTGTTCCAGTACTGGAAGATCTGATGCTTGTGCACGCCTACATTATGGTACTTGTTACGCACTTACTATGGGCCAAGCACTGTACTGGGCACTGGCGTAGATAGAAGATAATCAGATCCCACATGGGGATCACAGACCAAGTAGGAGAGAGAACAGGAATCGAATCTCCATTTTGCAGATGAGGAAATCGAGGCCCAGAGGAGTGAAGCGACTCATCCAAGCTCGCACAGCAGATAAGTGGAGGGCCGGGATCAGAACCCAGGTTTTCGAGGCCTTGGTTCTTTCCACTAGACTAGGCCGTGCTGCTTCATTAGCATCAGCCATCTCTTTGCACAACTAGGATGGGTCTAATGAACCCCAGAGCTCGATTCTCGGCCTGAGGGTCCCCATCAGGAGGGCCAAAGGGACTACCTACGTTAACCAACAGGTGTTAAACCAAACTAGTCTGGAGGAGGTAGGGATGGTGCCTACCGGGAGAAATACCAGTGACTCTTTCTTAATATAGGATTGACTTTTCAGGCTCGCATCAGTGAACCAGTCCACATTGCCCAAAACGAAAACATATTACTAAGCTAAGTGCAGGCATGGGGGGCTGATCAGCCAGTCAGCAGTATTTATTGAGCGCTTACTGTATGCAGAACACTGTACTAAGCGCTTGGGAGAGTGCGATATAACAATAGAACAGACACATTCCCTGCCCACAGTGAGCTTACAGTCTCCAGGGGGATCGACACCCGTCAGCTAAAAGGCTGGTGGCTCTGATTCCGCCTTTACCTTTGGATATCCAGCACCATTATCAGGCTCTCCTGAGCACTTTCGGGATACGGAGCACTATACTAAACTCTTGGGAAGATCCAGGAGTAGCAAGAGGTATGATCCCTTCCTCTGAGGAACTTACAATCAAATCTTTATGTCTGCAAGCGGACATAAATGACCTAATGGATAGTCGGTGAAAGAGTAACAGCGTAGATGTAAAAAAGTTGCAAAATGAAAGCAATAAAATGAAAAACAAGCAGCAGTGTTGCGTGCTAGCGGTGATGAAGGTGAGGAAGATGATGATAGTGACGAAGTAAAGAGATCAATGTAAGCAACACTGGAATGAGATCATGTGAATAAAAAAATAAAATGAGTTGTATCCTTTAGGATTCATCGTTCCCCAAAGTGAGATCTCGAGAACGAAACCGGCCTGCCCGTGGTCCCCCAGGGAAACCAGGTGGCCATCGGACCTCCGGCCACCTGCTCTGGTCACCGGCCCAGGCTGGGCACTCCTGGGATACGCTCCCCACTCACCCGGTGGAGGAGCTTTCTGGTAGCAGACGGTCACTCAGCAGAAGAAACTGAACCCTGCTCACCCTCCCAACCCTTCAAGACAACTCTGCGTAATGTTCCGGAGCGCCGTCACCCAAAGAGTTTCTCTCTGGGATTTGGGAGCGGTCCATTCCATCCCAAGGGGAACACGCCATTTCCACAGCGGTGTCAGAACCGGCGCCCTTGGGGGTGGGGGAGCGGAAGAGGAAGCCGGCTGGATTGCGGCTCGCTGCAACTGGAGAAATACGGAAGGGGAAACGGCTCGGGCACCGTTGCCGCTGGGGAAATTCAGAAGCGGCGCAGACTTTAAAGGGTGAGATCCAGGCTCATTCCGGTCTCATCACAGAACTCTGGGTCTGGGTGGAACTTCTAGAGCTCTGACCAAAATGGAGATGAAAAACTAGGGGGGATGGTGGAGTTGGGGGGTCGTGGGGAGACCCTCACAGTCCCATTGGGAAGAACTTTCATCCCTCCATCTCCCACTAGGGGAAGCAATAGCACAACTCTTACCATTCGGTGGATAAAAGACAGCATACTCTTCCATTCCAAGTTTTCCTACGAAAGAAAACACAAAGCTTTCACTAGGCCTAAATTAAATTTATCCTTCTAAATTAATTACTAGGAAATGGAATTTTCTAAGTGCCTATATTTAAGGGCCAGCTTCAATCAAGTGGCCTCAAAATAGCTTTAAATGTTAAATCTTTTTACTGAAGATCTTGAGACACCAGTTCCTCTGATATGATTCATTTCAAAGTGAAGCTCAGGTTACTGAGACTCGCTTAGAGAAGCAACGTGGCGTAGTGGAAAGTGCATGGGCCTGGGAGTCAGAAGGTCACGGGTTCTAACTTCGGCTCTGCCACTTGTCTGCCATGTGACCTTGGGCAAGTCACTTCACTCCTCTGTGCCTCAATCATCTCATCTGTAAAATGGAGATTGAGATTGTGAGCCCCACGTGGGACAGGCACTGTGTCCAACCCAAAGCTTAGTACAGTGTCTAGCACAGAGTAAGAGCTTATCAAATACCCTAAGTATTATGATTATTATTGTTATTAGTTCTTTCACAACCTGTGTTTTCACTCTATGTTTTGAATTGAATCCTGCTGGGGAATGAGGGGACATTGAGGAGCAGTGTGGCCTAGTGGAAAGAGCCCGGACCTGGGAGTCAAAGGATATGTGGATTCTAATCCCACTTCACCATTTGCCTGCTGTGTGACCTTGGGCAAGTCACTTCATTTCTCTGGGCCTCAGTTTCCTTATCTGTTAAATGGGGATTCAATGCCTGGTCTCCCTCCTACTTAGACTATGAGTCCCTTGTGGGACAGAGACTGTGTCTGACCTGATTAACTTGTATCTACCTCAGTGCTTAGAACTCTAAGCGTCTAAGAAAAATCAAAAATATTATTCATTCAACAAGACACTCCTATCTGGAGGGGAAATGAGCTTCCGGTGGGCAAGGATCATGTCTACCAACCCCAATGTATTGTACTCTCCCATGCACATAGTACAGTGTTCTGCCTACAGTAAGCACTCAATAAATACCAACAACTGATAGCGGAAGAAAGGTCTCTGCGCCTGCGGATGGTTCTGACCTAGGCACGTGGACTGTCAGTTTCTCTCACTGCAGGGGTCAGAAGGGGTCAGAACCCCCATGTTACAGGAGAGCTGTATGTGCTTGGTGGGGGCTGGAAACAGACGATTGTTCAGTTTCTTTCAGGACACACTTGGGGACACGTATCATTCGATCAATCGCATTTATTGAGTGCTTACTGTGTGGACAGCACTGTCCTAAGCCCTTAGGAAAGCACAATACAACAATAAACAGTGACATTCCCTGCCATATAGTGACAGTCTCCCATTAGGAACACACACCTACTATAAAAGCATGATTAAAATGAATTTAAAATGCAGAGGGCACGACGATGCCTTTCTGACTGGGCTGCACTGGTTTTAAGAGGAGTTCTCTATTTCGATGCCAATATTAGTTTATATTCTCCAGTAGGAGACCGATCAAGTTACTCTGGCTGGAAATTCAGAAGTGCACTATTTCCTGACCTGCCCCAACAGAAGGACCTATAGAACAGGCTGCCTAGTGATTCGGTCTCACTGCGCACTGGCTCATCGTGCCGCAAGAGGTAGGCCCGGTTTGGAAGTAAACCATGAAGCAGCGTAGAAATAACAGATGACTCCCCCTCCCCCTCCCACCCCGTCCCTCATGATAAGGCACACCAGAGGATCTTGGAAGTGAAATGCCACCCAGAGGGATACAGGCAGCTCTATCATGTAGAAACGATTTATCATTAGCTTTGCAGCTTGAAATAGTCGACCTGTGGCCACTTCCCGGGCTTTGGCCCGCGGCCTCAGCCTCCGGGGTCACGTTACTGCTTCTCATCCCACCCCTTGCGGGGCACTTCTATAGCTGTCGGGTCACCCAGCTGCCGGGGCGGCACAGAGTCCTGGTCGAGCTCCTCAATCTGGGCTCAGTGGGGGCTTGGACCGCACCTCAAAAGTGGGGAAATAAATACCTCTGGCTTTCCTTGGGCCTAAGGAAGCTCAGGCGAGCCAGTCGGATTATGAAAGGGGCTGCACCCCTGGCAGACATGGCAGTCCCCACCACAGTACATGCTGGAGCTGTGAGCAGAAGCCTGTCAGGGAACTCTGTACCCTGGCTGACAGGCAGAGTGGCGATATCAACCCGCTGGCCCTCCGTGGAACCACCGTTTGAGGCTTGAGAATTGCGGTGGCATTTCAAGACAGCCAATTCTGGCACCCCCTGGCTCCCTCTTGCCTCGGTTCCCACCTGCTGTCTATCTTTAGGGGGCAGGGAAGGGGAAATGCGGGAAAGGAACACAGAGGGCTCTTGCTAGTACTCAGAGAAAGACTGTGGCTCCTCACCGTCCAGACAGTGAACGGCACCGCCACCCTCGTCCCTGGGGGCCTTATGGTAACTTGGCCAGGGGGGTCATCACTGCTCCTCACCCCACCAAAGTTGGCTCAGATGGAAGCCTTGGAGAACTTGGAATCCAAGAAATCGATTTCTTGGACTGCTCCTCTGAAGAGCGAATTTAAGCATCCCTTACTCCGGCTTCCGACTGTTACTCTTCGATGATGAAAGCATAAAGTGAAATGTGTACTTTTAACTCTTAAACATTTCAGAAATCTTGGCAATCCATGGTTTGGGATTTACATTTCACATATCAAACAGTTCCAGAGCCGATAAATGCGCTCTCACATCTAAAGCGGCACTCAAGATACTCTGAATGGGCCTAAGGATTTTGCTCTTTAGATGTTCTGTTTTGTGGTCTGTCTCTCCCTTTTAGACGGCGAGCCCATTGTTCGGCAGGGATCGTCTCTATCCGTTGCCGAATTGTACATTCCAAGCGTTTAGTACAGTGCTCTGCACATAGTAATCGCTCAATAAGTACAATTGAATGAATTAATTCTACTTCACTGGTGAGCACTGTGGTTCCATTAGGACTTCTGACTCTGAGTTTAAGTCTGAGAAGGCCGATTCAGATTACAGATCCACTCTTCCAACCTATCACCAAAACAAACATGCTAGCCCTCTGAAATCCAAATTTCACAAACCCTTTCCCTAAAGCTGAATTTTCCAGCCAAACCCCAATGGTGTCCACATATCTCCAGAAGAAAGACTTCAAAAAAATGCACCCTTAACGAGAGAGCACCCCGCTTCACGAGATCATTTCTTACCTTTTATGTACGATTTGGGCGGGGAAGCGCTGTTGTACGCAAAATGATCCAAAACGGATGTGTCCCGGGAGAAACAAAGTAACACCTGCGTGACACGGGAAAGAATAGTTCACTGTAAGGGCAAACATCAACAGGCTGCCCATCGACTTCATTCACTCTTCGCGGGCCGATGTTGGGGTTTAACGGACCCGAGCGGGAATTCTTAATGCAATTTGGGTAGAGTCGCCGGGCGGTGTTCAATACAGGCACTGCCATCTCCTGGACACCTTGCACTCTTGCATTTGCTGTTGGTGAAGACGAGCCTGTTGCGGAGGAGGCAGAAGGAAATGGGAACATCCCTCCCTCTCGGGCCCCTGCAAGAAAGCAGGCTGTGCAGGCCAGCTCGGGGTAGAGTGGCAAAACCTCCTCCCCATTAAGGGTCGGCGGTCCTGTCTTTGGAAACCCACTCTGCGGTGGGAGGAGAGCCGACCGTGGGGGTCCGCATGGACACGGGATCTACGTGGGCTGATCATTTTCGAAACTCAGGGGGCCCCCAGAAGGTCCTTTCGGTCGACGGGTATACTTCTAGGGAAGAAGGGTGGGCCTGGATTAGGCGGAATTTCAACCACAGAAGTCACCATCTGAGAAGCAACGTGGCTTAGTGGAAAGAGCGTGGGCTTGGGAGTCAGAGATCGTGGGTTCGAATCCTGACTCTGCCACTGTCAGCTGCGGGACTTTGGGCAAGTCACTTAACTTCTCTGTGCCTCAATTACCTCATCTGCAAAATGGGGATTAAAACTGTGAGCCCCACGTGGCACAACCTGATCACCTTGTATCTACCCCAGCGCTTAGAACAGTGGTTGGCACTCAGTAAGCACTTAACAAATACCATCATCATTATTATTGCACATTACAAGCGCTTAGTACAGTGCTCTGCACATAGTAAGCGCTCAAAAAATACTATTGAATGAATGAATATTACTACCATCTAACTTAAAACTGGCCTAGGTCTATCTGGATAGGTTGCATTTACCACTCTTTTATGGTATCTGTTATGCGCTTACTCTGTGCCAGGCACCATACTAGGAACTGGGGTAGATACGACATAATCAGGTTGGACACAGACCATGTCCTACATGGGGCTCACAATCTTAATCCCCATTTTACAGATGAGGTAACTGAGGCAGAGAAGTGACTTGTCCAATCACACAGGAGACAAGTGAAGGCCATTCCTTAATACTTTCTTTCCCATTATGTTCTAACTCATATCTTCCATACTGTGTGTTTTTTTCAGTATTAAGGGACATTCTTCCAACAACATACAGTGTTGGAGAAGCAGTGTAGCCCAGTGGAGAGAGCAGGGGCCTGGGAGTCAGAAGAACCTGGGTTCTAACCCTGGCTCTGCCAATTGCTTGCTGTGTGACCCTGGGCAAGTCACTTAACTTCTCTGTGCCTCATTTTCCTCAGCTATAAAATGGGTATACCTGTTCTTCCTCCTAGACTGTGAGCCTCATGTGGGACAGGAACTGCGTCCGACCTAAATAACTTGTACCTGCTCCATACTTAGAACAATGTTTGACACATAATAAACACAAATACCACTTTTAAAAAAACAAAACAAACCAACAAAAAAAACACAGAGAGGTCTGAATAGACCCCCAGTGCAGTGTGAGAAGAAATGTACGTGATGATGTACACACTGTACCTCAAGTTTTCTTCAGCACGAATTCTGTCATGACAGGAGAACAGGCTGTATTCCAATCTGAGATCATTATGGCTTCATTACACATTTCTTTAATTTTTGGGGGTGGGGGTGGGTGGGAAGGGAGGGCTGCGATGAAGAAGGGAACTAATTCAAGCAAGCTAGCTGGAGTAATTCTTTTTCATTATCACTTACTAAGTGAAAATCGCCCTCTGATGGAGGAGAGGTCATTTGAAGCAATGGTTTTCTTTACCTCTAAAAGCCCTCCTGAAGGGCAGTAAAGAAGTTTGCTGGGAAGACAGGCAGTGCCATTAATGCAGCAGAACTGCACGACGCTGATTCTACGATGAAAAAAATGTGTTTTTCACTCATGCTTTTTTTCAGTTTCCTGAAAAGTTATAAGGTGGGCGTTTGAGCAGAAACTTTTTACGGATTGCGGGGCAAGGAGACAAGTGAAAATAGGACTGGGTATTGCAAACAACAAACGTGATAGATAGCTTGGCCCTGTTGCACTGTAGTTCTCCAGTTGCTTACTACAGTGTTCTGCATACAGAAGCACTCAATAAATACCAGTGACTGAGTGATCGACTGACTGAAGGGACAGTCTTTGTGAGGGCAAAGGTGGCCAAGACTTAATTCAGCCATGAGCCTTTTCAGCTAAAAACATAGCCATAGGTGCATTTCACCATCAGTGGTATCTTCTCTGAATATAAAGGACGGTGTTTGAGAGAAAGGACTGACGCTCTCTGTTTCTGACTCAAGCAGTCACTTCAACAAGTCTGAAAGTACATTTGCCAAATACTTATTCGCTACCTTCTGAACCTACGAACGGCTTTGGGTTGGGAGGCTTAATTCTGTTATGTATGAAACTATTTCTCAAGAATAAACATAGAAGATGAACGGCTTATCGTAAACAAATTATTTAAATATTGTTACAGGGGAAATTACGAGCTAGTCTATATTGCCAAACATGCTAGCTATTCACCCTGCTCTCGGTAGAGAGGGGATGTTAAAAGCCAGCACAGGCATAGTGAGGCATAAGAAAAGTAAACAAACCTAGAGTAAAGATGCTGTGTTCTTTTCTAAAAAGAAGGGCCCAGTTTTCAGAAAGAGAATCGTTAATATGACAGTACACTGCTAGGAGAAAAAATTTCATCACAAGCCAATTCCTCAGTGAGTAACAGAATGTAACAGTCAACCCTCCTCAGTCATGTGTCTTTGTCTAGAACTTGACAGAAGAACTTGGAATCGTGTTCCTGAGGATGCAAGTCTGTCTGGGCAGAAGGTAATAAGGTGCAGGAAGAAATCACCACGCACTGGGCATGATTGGACTGTAAGCCTATCACTGGGGAGGGATTGTCTCTATCTGTTGCCCATTTGTACATTTCAAGCGCTTAGTACAGTGCTCTGCACATAGTAAGCACTCAATAAATACTATTGAATGAATATAGCACTAGTCACAGGGGATGGCCAATAGTCTTCTCTAATGCAGGGTTCTTCAAGACCACCTCCGCGTTAGAGGACAACTGGCTGGCCTGAAAAGGTTAAGCCTCTTCAGTCTAAAAAGACAAAACCCTGGCTGAGGCCCCCCAAAACCTTGAATGTTGTGGGCAGGGCAAACACAAGATTACTGTTCGCCAAATTCATGGGGGGTGAGGGCTAGGGAAGGGGAAGGAGACACCCAGTGTGAAGCTTAAAGACAGAAAGTTCAAGACAAACCAAAGGAAACATCACTTCCCAGTAATTGTAATCATATTCAAAATA
This sequence comes from Ornithorhynchus anatinus, assembly GCF_004115215.2. Classification (NCBI taxonomy): domain Eukaryota; kingdom Metazoa; phylum Chordata; class Mammalia; order Monotremata; family Ornithorhynchidae; genus Ornithorhynchus; species Ornithorhynchus anatinus. Next base: position 34,800,252 of record NC_041745.1, read on the forward strand.
AAAACAGAGCCATTGATGGGGTGGGCTAATGGTCCATCCAGCCTGATATTCTGACACCGACAGTGGCAAGAGGATACCTTAAATGAACCCTTTGTACTGTTTGATGGTTACCTTCTTAGACATCTAGTCTCATGACTATAAATCAACCATCAAACATGGAATTCATTACTAAAGGAGTCTGCCCAGGCAGAATATACATTCAAGAAGGACATAAATACATCTATGGTAATCGTGCTGAAATACATTACTAATGGAACACATACAGACGACAAGAATATTTAGAAGGTTCATAAAGGGTCAAGGTTCTATGTTAGAGAAGCTGATGAAGAGAAGACAGGTTGAGGAGGACGACTCTCATTCTGTTCCTCCAAGAGTCTTTAGAGCCTCCATCAGAGTTAGAACACTGGGCTAACCCACTGTAAGGTCCTTGAGGGCAGAGAACATGTCTACCAACTCAACTGTACTGAACTCTCCTAAATGGTTGGTACATTTATGTACATATCTGTAATTTCATATATTTATATTAATGTCTGTCTCCCCCTCTGGACTGTAAGCTGGTTGTGAGGAAGGAACGTGTCCATTAAATGGTTACATTGTTCTCTCCCAAGCTCTTAGTACAGTGCCCTGCACATAGGAAGCACTCAATAAATATGACTCCTCGATACACAGTAACCACTCAGTAAATACGAATGATTGGTTGATCAGCATACTGTGACATTTTGTTTATTTTTAGTCACATATGAAAGTGATATTGACTCCAAACCAAGGAAGAAATACATTGACATTAACGGGAGAAAACACAGGCGTGGCTGCTGGCTAACTCTATTCCCCCGATTAGACTGTAAACCCGTCAATGGGGAGGGATTGTCTCTATCTGTTGCCGAATTGTATATTCCAAGCGCTTAGTACAGTGCTCTGCACATAGTAAGTGCTCAATAAATACTATTGAATTGAATGAATGAACAACACTTTAATCCCCATTAAAAAGGATTCATTTAAAAGAGACTAAAGATACAATCTCAATCTCTCTCTCTCTCTCCTCTTCCCACAGTGCTGCACCTCTGGTCCCAGAACTGTAATACTCCAAGAGCAATCTCTATGGTTCTAATATCATGGTTGAGGGAAAAACTGACAGGTGAGCAAGGCAATAGCTTGACATGCAGTTAACTGCACAGCCTATAGAAAGACATGGAGATTTTTTAATTCCACTCAATACAATGAAGATCTCAAATGAGATCTTTCCGCAACCACCTATTGGCGAGTGGGGATGAGCACCCTACCTACATTTCAACTATGACAAAGCTTATGCATTTTGCCCAGGGTATAACTAAGGCAACCACTTCCTTAATTTTCATTCCCAATTATGAATAAAAAAAGAAAAAGAATCATCTTTTCAGACCATTAACAGATTAGCAGACTGGGAACTCCTATCTGAGATAAATGATTTCAATTTCACATAAAAAAATAATAGGAATATATTGAAATAACCAAGGCAGTAGATTTTTTTTATCCTCCAAGGTTCAAAATTGCCTTAAGATAAATTCAACTATGAACAGAACCTTCAAATCTGAATTTATTTTAAGGGATTATGTCTTTTTCTGAGCTGTTACAAAGACGGTTTCACTGGAGAAACCATCACCTAATTGATTTAGAAACTGTTTTTAGGTAAAATTTTTAACTGTTGAACTTTTCAGTGATCCTGCACCAAGTAGCACTGGATCTTGGAAACACTCATATCTGTACCTTCCTCAAAGATCCTCATTTGGCTTCATCTACTATCATTAAAAAAAAAAAAGCCCACCCTAACAGCTGGGACTAATTTACATCTAATCAAGTAAAAATTGCTGTGTGGATTCTGCATTTCCTCCATGACATTTCTGTTGACATTGCAATCAAATACAAATTAGTAAATCTGTATGTAGAATCTACTTCCATTTTATAAGGAAAAAAACCAGTAATCTAGTATATTCCGTGTCAATTGGTTCATTTCCCATTTAGGATAAAATGACAGTTTGTCAGTAACGATAAAAAAGACCCGAGGGTAATCAAACAGTAACGATGGTGCTTTAAACTGTTTAAGGCATCAGACTATTATTATCCAGTTCTCTTCAACAGCACATGTTCAAACAGAAATGCTCTTTCTCCAAGAACTCTTTCTGGGATAACAAATTGTACCACTGAGCCTTGACATTCAGCTTAATACCGCCTTACCTCTTAAAATTCTTTTCCATCTACCTACCAGTTCTATTTTAAAAGACAAAATAAATAGCCATGAACTCTTCTGCTTGGAGCTGGTGTTCCTCCAAATGATTCATTTCCAAGGGGCACAAAAGAATTGTATTCCAATGTGGGAACATTTTACTCCATAATTGATAAAAGAATCGATTCTACAATCTGATGGGCTTGTGGGGTGTCCCTTTAGTAACCAGAAGTAACAGACATATGTCAAGTGTGATGGACCCATAATGCTGTAGGGCTCGATGACATCCCACCGAACGTTCGTGGAAATCCGCTGAACCTAAAGCCTGTTCCCGTGGTGGGCAGAAAGGGGAAGGGGAGAAGGGAGGGGGTGTCTCAGATCCCCGCCCTTGTCCCAGAGCCGCTGCCTTGACCTCCAGGTCCCTGGAGAAACGGGAGCTGCTACGGAGCCATGAGAGTCAGAGACAGGAGCCGAGGAGGGGAGAGATTGGACACTTAATATCCAGGAAGGCAGCTGGTGCTGTGTCAATTATCCAATCATAGTATTTATTGAGCAGCTACTGTCTGCAGCGGACCGTGTTAAGCAAAATGCGGGGGGGGGGGGGGGGGGGGGGGGGGGGGGGGGGGGGGGGGGGGGGAGGCGCGTACAAAAGAGTTATCAGGAAGTTACCAGGAGTTACCAGGTGCTGAATCCATATCGACAGGGGTGAGACTCACTGAAATCCGGCCTGTCTGATAAAAAGCCGAACGAATGGCCTCTCTAAAGGCTTGTTTTATCAAAAATCTCACTCTCGCTACAGACCCATTTCATCATGGAGTGCAATTAATAGAAGAAATCCATATCGTCCCCTCTTTCCACCACGTATACACTTACCTGGTATAAATAATCTTCAAATACGAAATAGTAATCATCATTGCTGGCCGTCAGCTTAACATCCTATAAATGTAGAAATAAAGTAGTTAAATAACAGTAGTGATATTTTTTGTGGGCATTATACTTGGAAAATAATTTTGGTGTTGAGATTTCATTTACCTTGGTACTTCTTAGGCAAGTTCGGTTTGTGGGTGGATTACATTTCATTACTACTACATATTATGTAGTAGAATTACTTTTACATACAAAGAAATCTGAATATGTAATTTGGTTTCTGAATTCTTCCTCCTAGCAGCTCTTTCTTTCCATAAACCATGATTATTTTTAAATTTACCTATGTTTTTCTGAACTCTAATTGCCTTAGAGGTAATGTAGAATTCTGATGCAATCTCACCAGGGTTGAGAACCAAACCATTCTCACCTAGGAGGACATGTTTTCTCATATGCAGTCCTTCATAGAGCTGGTTTTTCCCCTCTCTTATCATATTACATACTTCAGTAATTATTCGTTCATTCAATAGTATTTATTGAGCGCTTACTATGTGCAGAGCACTGTACTAAGCGCTTGGAATGTACAAATCGGTAACAGATAGAGACAGTCCCTGCCCTTTGACGGGCTTACAGTCTAATCGGGGGAGACAGACAGAAAAAAACAATAGCAATAAATAGAATCAAGGGGATGAACATCTCATTAAAACAACAGTAATTAGAACACTTTACAGTGCTTTCAGAGGATGTTTTGGACGATCATTTGCTTAGAGGTGTATAAACATCTTTACTCGCGGCAAGTCTCAAATCTTATCAGTGCCAGTATGCATCATTCTCCATAAATATCCAAATCAGACTACAAGCCCAGCAGACAGCAATTCTCAATCAGGCCCAACATGGAAGACACAGGGGTTCAGCCTTCTGATTCTGGGTTTGTTGTGGGCAGATAATGTGTCTGTTATTCCCCAGTGCTTAGTACAGTGTTCTGCACACACTGCATATTCAATCATATTTATTGAGCGCTTACTGTGTTCAATAAAAATACAATTTACTGACTGATGGGGTGAGCCAAGTAGAATTTCTGGAGTGCTACCATTTTCTAAAACAGCATGACTGGCAAATACTCTCCCTAACCTCTGTCTTAGTGCCATGGACTTTGCGGTTGCCCGAGAAGTACTTAAAAGGGTGATAAATGAAGCACAAATAAATATCCTCCATTTAAACAAGCTACTCACCTTGTAAATTAAGCTATCTACCAGAAGGTCATGCTGAATGACATTGGACTTGAGTTGCTCATAATATAAAATGTCCTAAAACGAAAGAAGTACCATTTTTAAATTGAAATGATTACACTTGAAAATGAGAGTCTAGTCTTAGCAGCTATTTTGATTGTAAAATTACAGACTTTTACAATTTATGAATTATGAGAATGAGCAAATTAGCACTCACCTCTTCCAACACACCATAAAAGCTTCATTTAAAGCTGTATGTTCCATAATGAGAGTGGATTTCCCCCGATCATTCTACTATCTTTTAACTAATTATAGTTTTGTTTATTTCTCCAGCATTTTCCTGGCGTTACTTCCTTAGGGTGATTTCTTTTAGAACAAAAATCTGGCTAAAAGACTATAATTAAAAATTAATTTCCATTGCTGCCAAGATGCAGAACAAGCAGGTTTTCTCTAAGATGTGCCAAAGGCACACTGAATTAAAGAACTGACAGAAGGCTTTTTCAAAATAAAATATTAAGATTTTTGAAATGCTGACAAACAAGCTACAGCTTTCATTTAGAAGAGGAAAAGAAAGCAAACATGGAATAATCGAAAATCCGTCTTCTATTGTTTTTATTGTATTTGTTTAGTGTTTATTATGTGCTAGGCACTGTGCCAAGTGCTGGGGTAGGTACTAGCTTATCAGGTGGGATACAGTCCATGACCCACATGGGACTCACAGTCTTAATCCCCATTTTACAGATGAGGGAACTGAGGCACAGAGAAGTGACTTGCCCAGGGTCACATAGCAGATGACTGGTGGAGGAGTCATGATCAGAACCCAGTCCTTCTGACTCCTAGGCTCATGCTCTATCCACTAGGCAGCACTGCTTCTACCTGCTCATTTTGCTCTTACTTGGACAGGGAGATGAAGACATCCCCCACCAAATAATTTTCATATTAAATGCCACTTTAAAAATAATTCTACATACCATATATAAAACATTTTAAAATGTTGGTATGGCAAGGAAGAGATTACTGAAATCCCATTAAAAACTTCTTTTGGAAGGACTGTGAAGTAAACTACAAATTATAATTTGGGAGGAATTCAACATTTTTGGCTTGACCCTAACCATAACTCCCCAAATTAAAAAATATTTATTGTTAACAGCCATCTATAAACCTCAGAAAAACACTGCACAGATGGGCAGCAGTGTGACCAAGTGGAAAGAAGATGTGATGGGGACATGGGTTCAGGACACAGCTTGGCCACTGGCCTGCTGTGAGAATTTGTGCAAGTCACAAAAACCTCTCTATACCTGAGTTTCCTCATATATAAAATGGGAATAAGAGGAGCAGTGTGGCCTAGGGGAAAGAGCATGGACCAGGGGGTCCAAGGACGTGGATTCTAATCCTAGCTCTGCCACTTGCCTGCTCGGTGACCTTGGGCAAGCCACTTAACTTCTCTGGGCCTCAGTTTCCTCAACTATAAAATGGCCATTAACTGCTTGTTTTCCCTCCTATTTGGACTGTGCGCCCCATCCAGAACAAGAATAGGGATTTGTGTCCGACCTGATTAACTTGTACCTACCCCAACACACAGAACATTGCTTGACTTATAATAAGTGCTTAATAAGATAATAACAATAATGATTACAGTGATAATAATAATAATAACAATAATAATCTGTCCTCCCCTCACCATGGTGGATAAGGCCAAGGAGGTGTTTTTTAGGAACCTCCCTGGAAAACATCTGTTCCCCTTTCATCACTTTTTTTTCTTTTCTTTTATCTCTCCTAAGATAACAGTGAATTCACTAAAATGTCCAAAGCCTTTCTACCTCTTCACACACATTTATGTTAAAAGTGTGTCGGGATAGGCATCCCTAAAAAGATAATTCTTTAAGATACAAAAAAACTAATAAAATTCCTGGCTTCTAGAATTCCCATCTGGATTTTATACAGGTGGCCCAAGTATAAATATACAGGAGTGAAAAGTAAAGTGTCCCCTCTTAATGAGAAATTTGCTGGACGAGTATTAGGAAAATTAATGAGTATGAGGACAATCGACAATGAGATGAAGAAACGCAACAAACTCTCTAAAGGGAAATACATAACAGAGAACTAAATTCAATCTCCTATCCAGACTAAGTAGAAAATTAAATACGACTAAGAAAAACCACTCAGGATGCCGACAGAAAGAAAAAGCAATCTGATAAAAACAAAAGGCTTGAGACTGGGGGTTGTTGAGAACCCAACGGAAGACGGAACAGAAGGACAAATAGTTTATAAACCACTGACTGCTGACGGTGCAGTAACTCTGTGGTCAGCTCCAAGGGACAAACATGTTCTGGAATATGGAATTCCCACATTAGTTCATTTGGTTGGGTCATAGATCCATTGACAGGAATAGGCCTTGGGTCATAGATCCATGACAGGAATAGGCCAACATTTAATTTTCCAAGGCAACTTTCTTCCAGGCCATCATCTCTTCTATATATTTAAATATGCTGGTTCAGTCAGCACAGACCAATATTCTTTTCTAATCCCGCTCTGTTATTTGCCTGCTGTGTGACCTTGGACAAGTCACTTACCTGCTCTATGGCTCAGTTTCCTCATCTATAAAATGGGGATTCAATGCCTGTTCCTCCTCCTACTTAGACTCTGAGTCTCATATGGGACAGGGACATATCCAACCCAATTATCCTGGTTGTCCTACCACTTAGTATAGTGCGATGTACACAGTAACCGCTTAGCAAAAACCATAGTTCTCACTGTTATTCTACAGATGGGTCCTAGTGAACACGTTTATCAGTTTATCCACCTGGCACTTCCAGTACTCAGTATAATTAAAATGGCCATTTCTATGCTTGTAGAAATGGACTGGAAAGTCAAAAATTTGACCAAATTCCCTATCTGTATTTTTTTCTCATAAAATCGCATAAACCTCCCAAAATTGATCGCCTTAGATGAGAAGCTGAGCGGTCTGATGGATAGAACACGGGCCTGGGCATTAGAAGGGCTCCGCCACTTATCTGTTGGGTGACCTTGGGCAAGTCACTTCACTTCTTTGTGCTTCAGTTTATTGCATCTGTAAAATGGGGATTAAGACTGTGAGCCCCACGTGTGACATGGAGAGTGTTCAACTTGATTAGCTTGTATCTACTGCAGCACCTAGTACAATGTCTGGCACATATTAAGCACACAAATACCATTTTAAAAAAAAAGTGGCCCGCTGGAGGGATTGCCCTGCCTGAGGGCAGATTTTGTGGCTGTATTTGGCCAGTCAGGACTGAGAGGTCCCAGTTCTGGTCCCAGGAGTAAGGTTGTCAGCCCTCCTGAGCTCCATCTAGTTCCATCCCCGGATTTGGTGGTTTGTTACTATCACTTGATACTATTTATCAAGCACTTACTGTGAGCAGAGCGCTGGACTCGGCATTTGGGAGAGTACACGGTAGCACAGTTAATAGACACTTTCTCTGCTTAGAGTAATAATAATTGTGGTATTTGTCAAGTGCTTACTATGTGCCAAACAATGCACCAAGCATTGGGATACAAGATAATCAAGTACCACTTGGGGCTCACGGTCTAAGTAGGAGGGAGATGGGTATTGAATCTCTATTTTTGCAGATGAGGGAACTGAGGCACAGAGAAGTTAAGTGACTTGCCCAAGGTCACACAGAAAGTACATGGCAGAGCCAGGATTAGAACCCCCTGTCCTCTGACTCCCAGGACAAGCCTCTTTCCAATGGGCTATGTTGCTTCTCAAGGAATTTACTGTCTACAGGAGGAGCTCACTTCTGTATTGGGGCTGGCTGGAAATGGCTTCCACTAATCGGAACAGGGTAGGGAAGGAAGGAGGAGGAGATCTCCAGGACAATCGCTCCTGTCCTGTTGCCAAGGATCAGAAATTGGGCCCCCAGAAGCCTTTCAGTTGAGGGGCTCGCCCCCAGGAGAGGGGTGTGGCCACTCTCACATTTCCACATTGTCAACTGGTAGCAGGGCGAGGGTTATCAGAGGAGAGTTTGGGCTGGGGACTGAAATGGTCAATTTAAGAAAATTTCTTCTTCAGGCTCAACAAGGCACGGAGGCTGGGAGTACTCATAAACCCAATATGTCAAAATCAAACTTCCAAGGAGAGTGGTCCGAGAAAATTCAGGATAAATAATGATGGGTAAGATGGCTGCAGACCACAGACGTGGTCCAGGGATTTTAGAATCCCTGCACACCATGGGCATAAGAAGATAAAGAGAATTTTTAAACAGTAACTACGTATCTCTCTCTCTCTTTCTCGCTCTCTCTCTCACACACACACACACACAAAGTCTGCTGGATCAAATCTAAAGATAAACTATATGTTCAAAATATTCACTAATGAAAACAAATCCAAAGAATCAGATTTAGAGTACTGCTTCAGTTAAATAAAACATAAATTTTAGCCATCAAACATGAGTTATGAAAAATATTAAACATTGCTAAAATATTTTTTAGAATGTGAAAATGCAATTGTACATATGCTTATATGAAACACGTTTAAATTTTAATTGCTTTCCCTGACTGTCCATAAAATGGCTTGTAAATTATGAGGTTTTCTAAAACTTTCCATTTTTCTTCTAAATACAAGGAAGATTTGTAGAAGTCATAAGTATGTGAACTAGGCTTTTCACCAGTCACAACAATCTTTAATATTAAGCCCCATTACACAAGGAGTATTTTCCCATCTCAGTGAAGACACTATTCGGCCCGAGACACGGAACTGAATATGTGCTGCACTTCTGGTTTTCTTTCTTCAAGGATATTTAAGATCCTTTTTTTTTCCATCACCTATCTGAATCTCAGAGGAAAAAAATGAATCCATGGAAGGACTATCCTCATAGACATTTCCAAATAATTAATCTCTAGTGCTGTTGTCACTAAAAATAGAAAATTTTCCTTTGACATATTTCTGTATGTCCTTGGGTTATGGTTGAAGTGAAACAAACTTGAAATTTTTCCCACAAGTACAGGGCAAACATCTCTTGCTGAATTGTACTTTCCAAGCTCTTCATACAGTGCTCAATAAATACGATTGAGTGAATGAGTGAATTTTCATCGTTTTATATGGCACCCAATTATGAGCACACGTAGAGTATTTCATTTTAATTGCTCTTCTAAACAATAATTTGTTATAATTGCATTTGCAATGCTTCTTTGGTTTTAAATTAATAATAAAAGCTGCCCTTCAAGACCAGTGCTAGGAAGCTAATAAATATTTTAATAAAAAGCAAATCATTAAAATTCTAATCTGGGGGCAGTATGCTACTATAAACAAATCCATCTTTGAAATGAGTGCTGAGAGTCCCATGATGTCGTATACATTAGGTATAAATTATAATGGGGCTTTTACAAAGTCTGCTCTTAACAATAAAAGGCAGAGAGTACTTTCGTAGTTCACAGTGTAATTTTTCCATATAGTGTGCTTAATGAAAATGAGTTGTAGGGGAAATAAGGAAAGCAAAGCTGAAATAAAACTGTCAAATCTTTTCACCATATGTTTCTGCAAACATACATCACCTTGAGAGTCTAATAAAATGTAATGACCTACTTAAAACCAAATAAAATGAACCAGAATTTTAGGATTCAATATTTAGTACAAAGTGCAGCCTCCAGTAGGCATATTTCATCATAACCAAGGTTTCCTGTTAGAGAGCATCACTGGGGAAGGGGAAAGAAGCAAAAGAGCATTTACCAGGGAGATGAATTCAACTTACAACGTGGTACCCGAGAAGAGTTGAATTCATTTCATCAAGGAGCAGTTCACTGAAGAGTCAAATCACCAGAGGACTAAGGAGACTGAGCTGTGTCTGTCCTGGCAATGATGCTCTGGGTATGTTCTCAGGGGTAAGGAGGAGGGGAGCTTCCAGAGTTGCCATTTTCTTGGGGTGGGAGGGAGGGAAGAGAGGAGCGGGTATTTGTTTAGTACCTTCTATGTTCCAGGCCCTGTATTAAGTGCTGGGGAAGATGCAAGCTAATCAAGGGGGACACAGTCCATGCCTTTCATGGTATCTCACAGTCTTAATCCCCATTTGAGATAGGAGGTAATAGGCACAGAGAAGTGAAGTGAGTTGACCAAGGTCACACAGCAGGCAAGTGACAGCACCGGGATTAGAACCCAGGTCCTTCTGACTCCCATGAATGACAGAGACCCTGAGCCACAGTCGGCTGACGGGTCCCTGGGCTGACCGCAGTGGCTTAGGCAGATTCCTGGCTCCCCTTCATTAGCAAACTATCAGTCTGCCACCCCTTCCAGTGATTTTTGATTTTTGATGTTGCAAACTAGCATTTACCTTGGCATTTCAAGGAAGGAATCAAAAAAGAACCAATCTTATTTAACTTTTCCTATACATTTTATATAAGGAGGCAAGAAAAATGAACATCTGGCTATTTTCACACTCAACACGGACTTAATCAACTGATGACGTTTACTTGAGTGTTTTCAGTGTGCCAAGCACTATACTAGAAGCTTATTCTAAGTGTTGCCCACAAGGAGCTCACCGTCTTGAAGGAAGCTCTCTCCTTAACAATCAATGATCACACCTGAGTTTCTGAAAGTTCCAAAAGTTATTATCTGGGTTTGCTTGTGAATGTACCACTTGTCCTAGAACTATTGGTCAGTGGCTACAATTAGATGCATAAACTCTTTTTAAAACAATACTTTCCAAGCACGAGCCTATAGTGTCACAAAGATGAATAGTCTCAAAAAGAATCATGTTCACAAGAATGGAAATGTGACTTTAGTTTCTACCCAAGGCATAAAATAAAACAAGGAGCCCCAACCTTTAGATTACCTAATTTAAAATTAGTTTAAACTGCCTATCAAATCACTGCCAGCAGGGTTGATATGTCTGTTCTATTGTTATACTGTACTCTCCCAAGTGCTTAGTACAGTGCTCTGCACACGGTAAGCACTCAATAAATGCTGATCGACTGACAAGACATTATTTTCTGGCCTTGTTTCTTCTATTTCAGAGAAGAAATGGATGCCTCGATCACTATGCAAGAGAAATCTAACGTTTAGCAAAATATAATTGCTTTACAAATTTAAAAACTCCAATCAAGTCACAAAATTTTCACATTCCTCGGAAACATGATCAGTGAATTTCGTAGGAGATTCAGCTTTTTAATTGCATAAAGTCATTGTGATAGATTTTGAATGAAAAAGGATATTTGACAAAGATATGCCACTCAAAATCGACATTATAGTAATGAATTATAATCTTAAATACTGTGGGTTATTACAGGGCACCATCATTATCCCCCTCAAGAGAGTCAATCATCTCCTGCTGACTTTATTAAATGACTCAACAGGTTTTAGAACTGAAAAACAGAGACAGTGGTTATTTTCATTCATAAAGCCTCTGTCACTATTGTACCTATTTTGACCAAATTCAAGATTCTTCTTTGCAGGAGGGTCAGGATTTCCTAAAGGACAAAGGATATTTCATACAGGGTCAGAAAATAAGGCTCAGCCCTAGCCAACACTTGTTAAAAAAACCTGTGAAGCAATTTATTTCTTAATAACACAAACAGAAGGAGCCTTGTTTTTAAGCCAAAGAAATAAGGATTGGCAACAAATTCCTCCAGCCATAACTGGTTCAGATCAGATGAGCTCCTGTTGAGCTTTTAGTATAGTACACTGCATAAGGTCAGTGCTCAATAAATCTCATTGATGGAGTGATTTGCTTGAGGCCTCAGAAGCAAATGTTGTGACGAGATTGCATCCTCAGGCCCAGTTCAGGATTAATTTGGGAGTCTTTCTGATTGAAACTATTAAAGAAGGGAAGGGAATAAAGGAGGATGAGGACACCTGATTTGATCTTATTCATCAATCAATGCTATTTATTGAGCATTTACTGTGTGAAGAGTACCGTACTAAGTGCTTGGAAAATTGGTAGACACATCCCCATTTGTTATTGTGCTAGTAGTTACTAATGTGTTTGTAACTGCTGTTTCCTATCTAATGACAAACTGGCTGAAAAAGCAAGAGAAAGAAGGCCATTTACCTTCCCTTGGCAGCCACTCAAATTCCTTCACTGTGTTTTGGTAAACAAGAGTGAGAAGCTCGATAACAAGGTTGTAGCCAAACAGTTTTTCCTGAAACTGCTTTATCAATTCAACAGGGCCCCTAATTATTCAGAATCCTAAGGGAGGCTGAGAAATAAGAAGACCCTTGTTGCTTGAGGACACAAGGCTGGGGAAAGGATTAATTGGGAGAGACAGTTATGAATTCCACCAATCTAAGGGGGTTCCTGGAGGTAGCTGCTATTATGGCTCCCAAAACATCAGATTTCTCTGCATGGAGCATTCTCCACAGATGTCTGCTCCACATCAGAAATTCATTTAGCCACAAGTGGATTCTGGTCAAAAACAATTGTTTCCATTGCAATAACCCTCTCAAAAAAATACACACAACCCTCATAGATGTGGTAATGGGGTGAAAGCCTAATTGTGCTTTAAATGAACCATGCAACTTGAGGCATAGTGATCTGATACTTTATAAAATATTTAATCACTGTGCACTTGGTCTTTAGACACAACTCCAAAACAAATCATGTCACAGTTCAAAATTTTACAAAAGCGTTCCACAAGTTCAATAAGGGATCAATCTGATTGTGATGCCCACTGAGGAGTTAAAAATGTTTAGGAGAGATCGGGATTGGGATTTTCCTCGGCAACCATGAATAAGATTCTCCCTCCTCAGAAAATGGCTTTGCCAAAGGTTGTCAGGGTTCAGCCCGGCTTTCAATCTTTACACAAGCAATATTTAAAAAAGGGATAAGTACCCATTCTATGTGAGCAGATTTGGAACAAAGTGTCAGCAGGCCTTAAAATCTTAGGAAATTTATTGAAAGTACTATCAGAAGTCCTTAAAAAGAAGCCTACATATTTCATTTTTATAAATTTACAGCATCCTTCTTTTCTACGATTCCAAGGCGTATTTGGAGAAGGAGAAAACTCATTATGTTTCGTCACCTTTTCAGCACACACTTAGGTTGCTACAACTTCCAACAGAGCATATTTGGCTATCGTTGACATTTAAATGCCAAATCATTAATTGTATTCTCCCCAATATGGCATATCTCTATTTAGCAGGATCCCTGGGTAAATGTGTTAATGATTCTGAAATTGCCTCTTAAAAATTAGTCACTTGCTTATATTCACAATTGGCTTCTCTTGGCTTTATCTAGAATCGTTATGCTGGAAAAATCACTCACTGCATCACATTTTCTTAAAAAGCCCCAAACTGTGTTTAATTTACTTAAAATAAAAGGACTAGTTCTTGGAGATATCTAGGAAAATGTCACTACTCCTTTGCTCAATACATTTATTTTTTTTTTCCAATGGCCCTGAAAAAGCCCCCACTGAGTTCTCGTGAACACCTCATCTTTCCAAGCTTGACATTATTATGAGCTTTAAATGGCCAAATTTACTATTTCTCATCAACCAACTCTTAGGTTGTTTTCTAAAGTGAAGTCCCCTTGTATGGTACATACAGAGGGACTCGGAGACTTAAAAAATTCCACTGAGGAAACAGCAAGGAAAAGAAGTGAATAAGGGGGTGGCCCGAGGAATTCTCTGAGGGTTTTGAGCAGTTATGGGAAACACTAGGGACCTGTATAATGAGCACTCCAAGCATTCCCACCTCAAGGAGAAGCAGATTCACTCTGGCCCTCTTCTCTGCGGCCTGGACGATGGTACTTTGTAGAGACCCAGCCCACCGCACTCTCTCTTCCCTCAAGGGACACCCACTCTGTCAATCAATCGTATTTATTGGGTGCTTACTGGGTGTACAGCACTGTACTAAATGCTTGGGAGAGTACATATAACAGTATTATATTATAACACTATTATTATAGCCTCCAATTCAAAATACCAGACTCTGTGCCCAAGTTCAACATTTCCAAATACCACCCCTCTCTGTGCTCACGTCTCACACTATGCAATGAATGAACTTGAAAAAACCTTTGTGGGAAACATACAACATATATTCTTAAATGTGTAATACCCCCTTAGAGATCAGAAGAAGATCCTTACCTCGGGTTGATTGGAAACATTTAAAATGAGGGCCCACAACTCCGCTCGAAGTGCTGTAGGGCTTCCTTGCCGGATATACTGTTGAGCAGCAGCACTATCTTGTTCTGTTAAAACTGCCCAAGATAAAGAGAGCATTGACAGATTAACTTTAGAATGACTTTGAAAAACAAGAAACATGGTCAGAGGTGATGTGAATACTTGGTTTCAGATGTCCACACTAACAAAAAGGGTTGGGGCAATTCCTTGGTCCTTAATGAGGTAAATAATAATAATGATGGTATTTGTTAAGCGCTTACTATGTGCAAAGCACTGTTCTAAGCGCTGGGGTAGACAAAGGGTCATTAGGTTGTCCCACAAGAGGCTCACAGTCTTCATCCCCATTTTACAGATAGGGAACCGAAGCACAGAGAAATGAAGTGAGTTGCCCAAAGTCACACAGCTGACAAGCGGCAGAGCGGGGATTAGAACCCATGACCTCTGACTCCCAAGCCCAGGTTCTTTCCACTGAGCTACACTGTGGTGAAAAGCAATCCCCAAAATACTGTATTTTACAGCCAGGGGTTACATGGTAGTCTGAGCAGTGTGGCCTAGTGGATAGAGCACGGGCCTGGGAGTCAGAAGGACCTGGGTTCTAATCCCGGCTCTGCCACTTGTCTGCCGTGAGACTTTAGGTAAGTCACTTCACTTCTCTGTGCCTCAGTTACCTCATCTGTAAAATGGGGATTAAGACTGTGAGCCTTGTGTGGGGCAGGGACTGTGCTCAAATTGATTTGCCTGTATCTACCCCAGTGCTTAGTACAGTGGCTGGCACATAGCACTTTATAAATACCACAACCATTATCATTATTATTACTACGAGCTAAAAGGGACCCCTTTTCACCTTCAGATTGTCACCCACTAGCCACAGTTACAGGCAAAGAAGGCTTCATTCAGCTCATTTTAGACAGGTAATGTGTCTGTTGTTATAATAACAATAATAATAGTAATAATAACATTATACTGTTGTGTGGTACTCTCCCAAGTGTTTAGTACCAGTGCTCCCCAAACAGTAAGTGCTCAATAAACGTGATTAATTGATTGATTGATTGATCAAGAAAAGCCATCTTAAAACTGGGAAATAGGATGTCTTAAGGCATTAAGAGTTGAACTAGCTTCTAAATCTTAAAACTGAATAACCATAGTATTGTTGTTATAGTCTCCTTAGATGCATGCGCATAATTCCCATTAACACTAATGAGAGCTGTGTTTGTGCATCAAAGAGAGAACAGGCTTCTTTGATTCTAAAATAAAATTCAAACGTAGCATGGGTTAAGCTATCATTATAAGGATATGTGTCTGTGCTTGCTGTTTCCTTTTTAGTGAGCCAGCTGTGATGTTCTTCAGCTGGCACCTATTGGTAGAGCTAAAATATCAGGGTCCTTTGTCTTTATCGAAATTTCCATATTCTCCACAGTGTTACAGTGTTTATTGATCCTTAGGCTTAGGTTATTTGGTGATAGAACTGCAATCAGATATCTAGTTAGGGAAACATAATTCTCAACTGTATATATTTCCATTACCCTATTTATTTTGTTAATGAATTGTACATTGCCTTGATTCTATTTAGTTGCCATTGTTTTTACGAGATGTTCTTCCCCTTGACTCTATTTATTGCCATTGTTCTTGTCTGTCCATCTCCCCCGATTAGACTGTAAGCCCGTCAAACGGCAGAGACTGTCTCTATCTGTCACCGACTTGTTCATTCCAAGCGCTTAGTACAATGCTCTGCACATAGTAAGTGCTCAATAAATACTATTGAATGAATAATTCTTCCAGACCGGTGATAAATAATCACAGGCTTACCTTTCTGCCCAACGCGTACATGCTCGTTTTCAAAAAGTTCTACAAATGATAAAGCAGGGGAAAAAAAAACATAATGAAGAGAAGTGGGGCGAGACAGTTCTTCCTGTTCACTCCCAAGGTTTTAAAGTTGCTGTCGATAGCCTTGTTTTTTAAGCAGTGTCGCGGTTTCATTTATTGACCTATCCCTCCTTGGCTTTGCGGGGCCTTCTCTGACTGGCTTTGAGGGCTTAACCACCTCACCAGGGAAGTTCTGGAGAGCTCTGATGGGCGAGGAGATGGTACGGATGGACTTCCTTTGCACCCCGACAAGCCTGGGGGCCCCTTTCCCACCTGCAAGCATGGGAGAGTTAGACCCGATGACACTAATCTCACGAATCGTGACCAAATCCCTGGAAGACCAGAGGACAGACGCACAGGACTACTGGAAGGTGGATGGGAAACTGAGAAAAATCAAGGAGAAGTGGCTTTGGAGGTCATCGAGTAAATTCTGAGTGGGGCGAAGACGGGAACGTCACAGATTCCCATTATGTTCCCAAACGGCAGCCACTTCTTTGAGACTACTCGTCCCTTTGGTTGGGAACCTCATGACACGTTCTAACTACCGCCCAGACCGCAGCCCGTAGCATTTTTGACGCTGCAAAAGCTCCCACGAGCCTTTTAGCTCCCTTTTACATCAGCTTCCCCATCTATAAACAGCAGCAAAATGTCAGTCACATTTCAGGACAAAAGCAAGGATTAATGAGGTAATGGGAGAACAGCAGTTTAGGCTTTTCAGAAGAAGAGCAACACACTAAGGACATTAGTATTCAGTTTGTTGATTTCAAAACCTTTTAAATGAAGTCACCATGTCAGCTTCATTCTAAGTGAGGGGGAGGGTGGAATGTATTACAAACCCCCATCTTACCAAATGAACCAAATTTCCTGAGGCTAATTATTATGCCTGATAAATGTTACCTGAGGGTGAGGCTTTTAACCTAAGTATCATAAGAAAAAAAAGAAATCCTTGATTGTACAATTAATGATCGTTAATTAGGTTTCTCCCCAAGCTTATTAATGGATGCAGGCAAACACATGAAGTCCTTTTGCCCGAGGGATATGCCCCACTGCTGGAACACGGTGAAGAAGGCATCTCTAGTCCTCCACTCTAGGAAGGGCAATGCGAGCTGCCTCAGAGCTCTTGGGCAAAGGGACTAGACCAACCCTGAATGTGGGAAGCAGGAGGAGGAGGGGGGGTTAGGAAAGGCCAAGGCCAATGGAGGTTTTTACCAAGAGAAATTTCACAGGCCCAATGACTACTGAAAAACAATCTGCAAGGCTGACAATCTCAAAATCTGCAAGGTCCCAGAGGGAGCAAGTCAATAAGGCATCGTTACCTTTAAGGTGAATAAATTAAATGAGAGATCACAAGGGCCATCTCTGGCAGCAGCCCCGCCAATGGGGACTTTCCCACGCCAGGTGACAAGTAAATATTATTCACTAACCAGGAGGCACTTGCGTTGAATCATCAATGCCCAGCTGTCCAGTATTCAAACCTAGCTCACTGAAGAACTCTTTCTGGAAAACATACACAAGAAAGAAACCTAAGGCTTATACATATTATGTGACGAAAAGAGCCTGACCATCTTTTTCGCACACCAAAACCTGTTTCACAATGTAACCAAACATCACTCTATTTCTGTCAATAAAAAAAGATGAAACTTGGACAGTAATAGGCTGTTGTACTACAAACAATAGTAGAGAGGTGAAAGGTGGCAGTGGGAATTCTATCTACTATTTAAAATTATGAAAGCACCCCAGTATATCTGCTGTACATGGTCGCTTTCAATTCGAGAGCTTTTTCCCCCCTTTCCTTTAGCTCCTAATCATTTTCTCTCTGTTCCTTTTCCATTCTGTACTTTCTTCTCACCTCTTTCATTTTCTCCTTTCAATTGAGTGCTTACTGTGTGCAGAGCACTGTACTAAGCATTTGGGAGAGTACAGTACAACAGACCTGATAGATATATTCCCCGCTCACATGGAGCTCACAGTTAGGCTGGTCAGGCTCTTTTCTTCACATGATAAGTGTAAGCTTGCAGCTTAGAGAGAGACTGATGTTAATATAAATAAATTATGGATATGTACATAAGTGTTGTGGAACTGAGGATGGGATGAATAAAGGATACAAATCCAAGTGCAAGGATTTTGCAGAAAGGAGTGGGAGAAAAGGAAACAAGTGTTTAGTCGGGCAAGACTAAGTTGGAGGAGATGTGCTTTCCACAAAGCAAAATAAATTTAATAAGACTTCTTTTTCTGTTTTTTTTTGGGGGGTGGGGTCGGGTGGCAGTGAGGTTGTTTTATCTCTGTAGAGAGGGAGCAGGAGAACAAACTGCACAAAGAAAGGGACAAAGAGGCCAGGAGAGGGGAGGAGTCAATGGATATTCTGACCCTTTCGTTCCATTAGTATTTGTTACCTTTCTCACAGGTGTCATCCAAAATTCCCTTCTATTGCCTTCTTGCAAGTACTTAATGCACATAATTAAGTGAAGGAAACATACCATTAATTTCTAAGCAACTTCCCTAGACAATTTCACTCCAATTGCAAAGACCAACATTTATCATTACCTTTTATCTGCTCCCTTTCAGCCTGTTTTAAATCAACTAAACACTGCTCTTATCCAATAGTACTTAAATAGATTGTTCAAGTAAAAATGAGTATATAAAATGCTTTCTAAAATCAAGATACATGGCATCTACTCACTGACTTCCTCTAGCCATCTCCAATTCCTGACAGAAAAGCAAATGAGTCATCTGGCAGGGTTTTTAATCATAAACCCATGAAGCCTGCTGATCATAAAACTTTCTTCCCAAAGATGCTTTAGATATGCTTCTCTCAATATCTGCCTATTTTATTAGCATTAAATTAGCATAATTAATGCTAATGCTAGGATCATACTTTATCATCTTAGAATTGCTTCAATTTTCTTAATCTTCCTGTTGTCCAAGTTTGAAAAATCCAAGTGGCTAGTCCATTAATTTCCTTTTCAGTAGAAAAATCAGCAAACCCATCCATTCAACTGGCAACTATTCACATTTCTCAGGGGCTCATCTTGTCTACGCTATTTATCATGGGAAGCAGCATAGCCTAGAGGATAGAAGACGTGCCTGGGAGTCAGAAGGATCTGGGTTCTAATCAGATCTACCATAAGTCTGCTGCATGACCTTGGGCAAGTTACTTAACTTCTCTGTACCTCAGTGACCTCATCTGTAAAATGGTGATTAAGACTGTGAGCCCCATGTGGGACAGGGACTGTTTCCAACCTCATTAGCTTGTATCTACCACAGCGCTTAGAACAGTGCTGACACAAAGCAAGTGCTTTATAAACACCAACATAGTTATCATTATTATCTAGATTTTACACCTTCATTATTTTCCAATTGTCTAATCAGTCTTTGTTTTTCCTATAAGTTATTTTAACTAATTCAGCAGTTCACTCCTTAAAAAGAACTATGTAAGAACACATATTTCTGCGAATCCACTTTTGGGAGGGTTTTTTTGTTTCTCTGTTTAATTGTTTTTTAAAGGGGGACAGGGTAGCACAGTGGGAAGAACATCAACTGGGAATCACCTCGGCTACTAACTAGCCGGATCACTCCAAGAAAGTCATTTCAATCAATGATACTGATGTTTCCTTGGACTGATACTCCTATCCCCTTTCTTTTCAGTCAAGGATGACTTTTTAATGTAGCCAAAGTGCCCCATCTCCAGATGGGCCCCCACCTCGAGCTACTTGCAACATGGAAGACAGCAGGGATCAATACTGATTGATGGAACTTTCACTCATTCATTAATTCATTTAATCGTATTTATTGAGTGTTTACTACTGCACAGCAGTGTACTAAGGGCTTGGAAAGTACAATACAGCAATAGAGACAAACCCTGCACACAAAGGGCTTACAGTCTAGAGCCGGGGGAGACAGGCATCAAAACAATTTGGGGATGAACTTTGGGATGGGACGGCTGGAATTCTGGGGTACCCAGTGACCGTCAGTGTGCAGGTAGCACTAAGCTCCTTCAGTGGACACATCCCATATGAAATACTGTCCACAGCTTGTTTCAAAAATGAAGGCAACAAAAAAACACAGATTCCTGTTCTTGAAATTATTCTGTGGTCCAATATTTTCAAAGTGGTGTCCTTAATGAATCCCAATACCTATTACTATACTACAGATCTGCTAGAAATGGCTTCAGATACCTAAAGTATGAAGCTTTTTCTCCATCATTTTCTGTGATTTTAATTGACTATACTTACCAATTCAGGGATGTCTCTGACTTTTAGTGGCACTTGGATTAAACCCAAATGAGTTCTGAAACTAGGCTGATCACCATTTTCATAATTTGGGTTGCGTAGATTCATTAGTACCTTGGAATACAAACACAACAGAAGTAGTTATTATTTGTCTTCAGATCAAACTTACAGTACTAGATTCATGGCCCCACACTCCCAAGATGAAAACCATTTTAGGTGAACCAAAATATCAACGATACTGAAATCTAGTTTGGGGGAAGCAGATAAGAAAATACAGTACAGATAAATGGAATAGAGTATGTAAGAAGTGTACACAAGTGTTAGAGGTTCTAAGTACTTTGTTCTTCAGTGACAGGGAAGGGATGAAATGGCAGCTGGGAGACAGAAAGAAAGGAATTAGAAATAAATCAGGTAGGGCCTCCTGGAGGAGATTTGATTTTAGAAAGGCTAGGAAGATGATAACTGTAAGCCCGTCAAACGGCAGGGACCGTCTCTATCTGTTGCCGACTTGTTCATCCCAAGCGCTTAGTACAGTGCTCTGCACATAGTAAGCGCTCAATAAATACTATTGAATGAATGATAAGAGCAACAGTCTGGTGGATGTGAAGGAGGTGGGGGAATTTCAAAGTGAACAAGGGATGGGCAACAAGCTATGCAAGAATAAGGCACAGTGAGTGGGTTAGCATGAAAAACACTCCTCACACTCTTAAATATTGCCGAAAATGGAAATAGTCTGGACCCCATGTAGACCAGAAATGATCTAATCCTAAAATCCTAAAACTGTGAACTCTGAAATCAATGTTGCTATTATTAAATGAACCTCGAGCATCCTTTCTGACATCAACGCAAACTGCATTTTTAATGATTTTAAGTGATTTCATTTATTGACGGACCCTTTAATCTAAAGAATAAGGAGATTTTTTTCCCCTAAGAAAATGTGTGAAAGAGACCATTTCCCTGGCCCATGTCCTGTCTCTGGCCTAAATGCCCTCCCTCCTCAAATTGGTCAGACAATTATTCTTCCCCCTCCAAAGGCTTATTGAAAGCACATCTCCTCCAGGAGGCCTTTCCAGACTAAGCCCCACTTTTCCTCATCTCCCACTCCCTTCTACGTCACCCTGACTTGTTTTCTGCTGTTCCCCCTGCTCCCAGCCCCACAGCACTTATGTATATATCTTTCATTTTACTTATTTGTATTGATGTCTGTCTCTCCCACTCTAGATTGTGATCTCATTGTAGGCAGGGAATGGCACTGCTTATTGGACTGTGTCCAACCCAATTGCTTTATATCTACCCCAGCGCTTAGAACAATGCTTGACACATAGAAAGGGCTTAACAAATCTCATAATTGTTATTATTATTATTATTATTTATTGTTGTATTATTCTTTCCCAAGAGCTTAGTACAGGGCTTCTCACACAGTAAGCACTTAATAAATATGGTTGAATGAAAGAATGAAAGATAAGAAGAAATAGGTTTAAATGGCAGGGAAAGAGGAGGATTACTTGATATCTCTAAGGCCAAATAAGTACTGGAATAGGTTACTAATGGAGGTCAAGCAATCTCAATTGAAGAGATTTTCAAAAGGTTTAGCTTTAGGGCGTAGATCAGACTGCAGGAGAAACCTAGTTCAGATAATAATAATGTTGGTATTCATTAAGCGCTTACTACGTACAAAGCACTGTTCTAAACACTGGGGTAGATACAAGATAATCAGGTTGTCCCCAGTGGAGCTCACAGTCTTCATCCTCATTTTACAGATGAGGTAACTGAGGCACAGAGAAGTTAAGTGACTTGCCCATGGTCACATAGCTGACAAGCAACGGAGCCGGGATTAGAACCCATGTCTCTTCCACATTCTTAATTCAAGACAGAACGTAAGGTCTGCATGACAATACACTGCTTTTAATCCAGTTAATGGAATCCAATAGGATTTCAACTCCTGGAACTTATGTTTGGGAATAATCAGGTGAACATATTCCTGTTGCGTGCAGAGGTAATTATTTTCATATCAGCAAATTAGAAGGCTGCACTCTTGACTTCACATCATTCATACTTTCAAAGGCAAAAAGACCTATTCACCCAGGGAGAAGCTGAAATGCAATTCTCCAAATATGCCTATCCACAGGCATTTAATTAAATTTCTATTTCAGAGTTACATTCATATACATTAATTATGATGTACATTGTGAGGTTTTGATGGTCAGCTTTCAAATATAATTTAATCATGTACATATAAAAAATTAACGCCCCAGGTATGTCATCTCTTTACATGCTAATAAAGGCCATGAATAGCATAGATAAATGAAATCTATAGATAATCCAAAAATCTCATTGAAACCAATGGTTTCCACCTTCTTCCTCATAATGTACTCCACCTTTCTATAATTCCTCAAATTGGATTTTAGCCAACACAATATTAAAAATTTTTTTTTTAATCAATCTAATTTCAGAAGGCAATATAATGCAAAAAACTGGATTGGGCCTGTATTCTTAGTGATGTTTACGAAATGGTAAAAACATGAAAATGTCCTGATACGAAGCAATTAATTTTGATATTAGAATTGGGCAGAAAATATGACCAGCAAAGGAAATGCTGACATAATTTACTATATATTATTTCAATCTTACCTAATCTACCCCTATTTGAATGGACAAACGAGTCTCAGGCCTCAGACTTCTTTCAATAAATAGATTTAGCAGATTTTTAAGGCATTTCAATTCCTCCCTTTTTCAACAGGAACGGCAATCGGGGCTTATTTTCTCACAAATTTTCCCTCCTCCCTCCAATTATTTATTGTTTTGTGTCAATTCATAAGTGCTTACCTCAAGAAAATCTTTAGGAGCATAAACAGGTCTAAAATGACTTAAATCTAAAATGAACAAGAAGAATGAATGAAACTTCATTCAGTAAACTATCATTCATTGAAATACTAGTAATACTCAACCTTGGGATTTTCCATTCATATAAATCTGATCTACCCCTTGCTTCAGTGCCTGCAAATGATAGGATCCCAACCTGAACCAGGATCTTTCCTCACTTTGCAAAATATTACCAACCTTTATTACCTCTAACTTCTCAGGAAGCTAGCAACTCTTGAGCTAAATGATCAAGTTAAAAATAAAAACATCATACCTTTCATGTTGTCTGAAAAATATCTAACATACTAAAAGAATTTAAATAGTCCCTAAGACATGCAAAATCATTTTCAGAAATTTCCAAATTTATACAGGTGATTTTATTCAACCTGTTTTAAAAGTCTTAAACTGTCTGGAGCCATCCCATTTAATCTCTGCCCTATTTGAAATCAAAGAAACCCAAGGAGCCTACTGTGCTCATTTAATGTCATTTTGTATAGCAGGGAAGTGAAGATTCCAATTTAAGAAAGGTTAAGTGATTTACTCAATCGCAGCCAGGAGTTAATCAAAAAGCCCAAACTATAACCACCATCCAAGTTTCTAGTCTTAATTACCACACACCTGCATTAGCACCTGCAGTTAAATATCCTAGAAGTATATAGGAAAACGGACCACCATATATGTGATTTCTACAAGTCAGAAAAAAAAATTAGCAAAAAACATAGTGAATATTCAGTAAAAAGATTAGGGATGTTGAAAAATAACCTCGTTTAAAGACAAGTAGCTTATATAGTTTATTTTGGCCCTCTGAGTGACGAAATCCCTCCAAACCCACTTTTATTGTAAAAGTAAAGATTTTAACACTTAGGAAAAATTAATTTTGAAATACCTGGTTCATCTGTCCCCATTTCATTCCATTTATTAAGAAGCTCTTTCTGCTCTGCAACTGGTCTCTATAAAACACAAGTGATATTTCAATAGTATGATGAAAATGAATCAATCTTTTCAGAAAGTCAGTACATATTACAGATTAACTTTTAGGTCTAATACAGAGAGCTTTCATTTACTCATTCAATCATATTTATTGAGCTCTTACTGTGGGCACAACACTGTAGTAACTGCATAATCAATTCATTATCTTAAGAGCTAACTTTCTTACCCCAAATTACAGTTATTCAATATTTAAATAGGACTTTGTATATACCTATGCAATTCACTTATTTAGTTTTGATTTCTTAACCCATTACACGAAGAAATGGAGGTTCTACTAGTCTTAGTAGAACTGCCTTGCCCAAACAAACAGGTCACTCGAGACATATTTTGTTTATAAGTATAAGATTATCTCTAATAATATTAATAATATGACCGGAACTTATTTTTATATACTAGGAATAAGCATCTAGCTGCAGTAATTTCTAGTATAAGACACCTGGTTAGCCTCCCTTTGTATTGTCCCTTCACTTTAGCTAAGAATTAACATTTGGTCATTTATCAGTATATTTTCTAAAAGTAATGAGAAGTACTGACCAAACTTTTCATTCTGGGCCACTGACTCTAACAACACTGTTTCCATTATTCACGTTCATAGGGTGTCTGAGTTCCCAGGTTACAAATCATAATGATCTATTTTAAATTCATTTTAACATTTTGGAATGCTAGACTAATTACCTTATCTTGGGAGTGCATCAAGTTTCCTTTATAAAAAGCAGCACTGATTAGGGGAAAGAATCATGGATGGAAGTCAGAAAAATGTGCTTCTGGGTCTTGGCTTTGAATTTAGACCCCTGGAAGTGGGCTTTCTGGGGATGGAGTAGATAATCATTTAAGGGAAAGATCTGTGGGGATCATTAGAGAGAAACGAATCTGTTATTTAATGTTTCCTATGAACCCTTCAGCTCTTGGGCATTATGGGGTCATGGATTCCCTTTGACTGAGTCACTCAAAGCAAATGACGAAACTCTCACCTGCAGATTAGGGATGCAAAGGTTGGCCAGGATGTTGAAATTGTAAATGACATGATTTGTGAGACGTGTTTTGAGGTCTTCAGAAGAGAGAACCTATATAAAAATGCATTCTCTTTCTCCAGATGTTTTGAGAAATAAAAGCCTTTAAGAACTATAAAGCCTCGGTTGTCACAGCTGATTGGTACTGAAAAAACTGAGGAAAATCATTCACGGGCCTACTTTCTCAAATGATTTTCTTGGCAATGTAAAGTGTTCTGAACCTCTGAAAAGAAAACTCTAGAGGTGAAACCTTGATCAAATGACTACAACATAGCATACTTGCTGCACGCTTCTTAAAATCAACAGGGTGTTGCCTGCTCTATACTATGCCTTATTTATTTTAAGAACCATTCTTTTGTGAAAAGACAAAGTCAAAAATGATCATTCTACATATAAGAGAAACATAGTTTGTGAGAATGGTTTTGTGTACTACCTTCTTCTAAGGTCTTATGCCTTTGACTCATCTCCGACCCATGGCAATAGCATGGACATATGTCTCCTAGAACGCCCCACCTCCAACTGCCATCCTTCTGGTAGTGGATCCACAGAGTTTTCTTCATAAAAATACGGAAGTGGTTTACTATTGCCTCCTTTTGCGCAGTAAACTTTACTCTTTGCCCTCCACTCTCTCCCACGCCGCTGCTGCCCAGCATGGGTGAATTTTGACTTGTAACAGATTGCCTTCCACTCACTAGCCACTACCCAAGCTAGGAATGGAAATGCCTCTGCTTGGCTCTCCCTCCCACAGTCAAGACTGGAAAAGAACTGGAACCTCTCCAGGTGTGAACCTGAGAGAAGTCCCTCTCTATTTCTCTCTGGGGCGATTTCCTTTCCCCTAGAGTGGCTATTCAGCACCTATGTTATTAACATCCCCAGTGGGAAAAAAAAAAGACAACAGATACTTAACTAACCCTAACAGAAAGGAGACAAGTAATAAAGAAACAGGGCTTCCCTGCCCTTAAGGCCTTCTATTCCCGCCTCTGGCTTCAGTAGAGAGTACTAGGGTAAATTAGCAAAACTGCAAATCCTTACAACTCCTCAGCAGATAAGAGCAAAAGACAGCCCAGGAATTATTATGTTGAATCACCCATTAACTGCCTGCTTCTAGATGATCTCTGGATAGTGAGTTTTAACCTAATGGACCTCGTTACCTCACACATGAAAAGTCGAGGTTGATTAATGCAATTGGCCCCATAATCACTGATAAAAAACTTCATAGAAAAAAATATAAATTTAATCTTCACAACTCAAAGTCTTTTAAAACATTACCGATTTCTTACAGTACTTCTACAGTGTTGGGTTTATCATTTATAATAAATTCATAGGAAAACCGATTTTTGGCATCTAATGTATCTATGAATGAATAGCTATAGAAATAAAAAGGTACTCTTTGGCTAAGGCATTTGGAATTAGAATACACTATTAGGATAAGCTTTTCAAAAGACTAAAGATAGAAGATGGCATTGTTATGCATTTTCGTTGCTAAGAAACATCTTTTTATCTGAAAAATCTCAAGTGCTTTACAAACATAGGAAAATGCAGCACTCTGAAAATTGCTTGAGTCTTGCACAAATAGCTCAATAGGAAATAACATATAAGATTCATATCTGTGCTCCAGAGTATCAAAATAAACCATACAACTGGCCAAATACAGACACTCTCTTTGCCAAACGCAGATACGCTAAACTCAATAGTGTGGTAATTCAGCCCTCCCTGGGTTTGCCCATGTCAATGGTGGAGGAATTTAGCTCAGAGTTCCATGTTAGCTATGTGCTTTATTTCCCTCATGTGTAACTCTTTATTCTCTAACTCTAGTAACAGGGGATATGGAAAGCGCAGGTACTGAAAATAAACAGATCACTGAAACATATTATTTTAGCTGAAAGTTTCTGCCTTGCATGTCTCCAACATCCTTTCTCCCTCCTCACCCACCTTGAAAAGCCCTTTCACTGCACCTGCTAAATGGGACTCAAAAGATGGGTTTGAGATTTTTCTTCCTTTGCCTCTCCGCCCCAGCCCCAAACCACCTTGCCATCAGCAGGAAAGAGAGAAACTGCTCGGGTCATTTGTACACAGAATAAAACAACCTCTGAATAAAGGAAAAGAACTCAGAACAGTGCTCCACACACAGTTAGGGCTCAATAAATACCACGATTAATTGAGGAGAATAGTTTTCCTCAGGAAAGCTTCAAAACCCCTATTGGCATCTTTAACAAGAAACGAGATCTTCACAGATGATCCATTGAAGAGATTCCACTGGAGAGGCTGATATATTGGTAAAGCAGCATGGGGAAATTGGAATTTGCCCTAATTCACTGTCACCTTCATTACTGCCATATTCAGGTGCGTTACTCAGTGGGAACAGGGAAATGGTCTTGTTACCTTCTGGGCTAGTGGGATACTCAGTTCAGTACACATGCTATTCAGGCTCTTCAGAATTCTTTTCTCCCAACATGCCTAGAACAAACATAAAACGTTTTAAAGCTCTGTTTTATAGTTGCACCTGAAAACACACAGAACAACATAATGAGAGATATTTACCAAAGCAACAGCAAAACTGCACCTTTTCTTAATAAGGAAAGTTTGGGTTGATTTTACAGTAAGGTATATTAGTAAATGATCAATTGAATTACAGTTCTGGTAGAAAGAAAATAAAATTAAACTTCAAAGCATTTTGGAAATGTCTGATGTTTGGAGAATCTAATTTACTGAAAAGTGAAATTATTGAATCAGAGATAGTTATGCTCTGATTTTATTATTCATGCCGCACCATATTTTTATGCCAAATGCTTCTAAAGGGCTAGCTATGATCCATCCAAAACATACCAACTTGTGCACAAGACTTGGTATCCTTAGATGAGGTTCAGTCAAACTAGATTAAAAGCAATAAAACCAATAACCAAAATCCATCCCAGAATTCTAAGGAAGGAGAAAGTGTGGTTACAAAATGTTATGCATATAAAACAGCTAAAACCTATTTAGTTTTTTCTTTAGCAAATATTATGATAGAATTGCAGCTTTATAAACACAACATTAAATCTTCTTCAGAGCAACTAATCAGAATAAAAAATGGGAACAAAGAAGTGACAGTTAGTTTTTAGAAGATTAAATTGAACTTTACATCCTGGATCTTGCTAAGACCCTGAAACTTGAATCTCATTCACATTTTTCTTATGATGTCAGGTCATCTCTGACCCAGAGCGACTTTGTGGATACATCTCTCCCAGAACACCCTACCTCCGTCTGTACTCATTCTGGTGGTGTAGCCTTAGAGTTTTATACCCACTATTTATTTCAAGAACCATATCATCCTCAACCACTAGCTAGCAACCTCTGTCCCTTCACTAAATTCAAAGAGCTTCACCAAGATTCGCAAGTGATTCCTGAATCAAAAGATATTGATTCACCTGGAATCTCCTGAATCTCTTTCTGATCCTATTTGCCTGAAATGATCTTTGAAGACAAATGGAATCAAATGATATTGATTACATATCTACCACAAAACAGAAACTATCAAAATTACTAAAATATGAAAAAACACCAATTATGAAGCAAATCCTAACCCTGAGCATTTGCAGTATACTTTGCTACAAATAGAATTGAATGACTTGTGGCTCAATTATGTGTTCACAATTTTCTGTTTACTTCAACCACTAACAAAAATGACCTTCCTCCTGATAAAAGGGCAATACTCAGAAATAAACACAAAGTTACAAGTGCAACAGACTCAGAAGAACATAATATATTAGTATATATTTCGTTTAATTTTGTTTTCCTCCAGGGTGAAATCTGTTCAAACCAGAGAGCTCTAAAGACAGCCTCTGGATCAGTCTCTACAAGTTCCTGAGAAAGTGCAACAATCCATTCCGTTCCAAAACAAATACTTTTTGTCGGCAAAAATATGAATCCGTCAAATGTCACAGGAAGCCGAAAGCATTAATGATTCATTAATAGTTTTTTCTGGCTCAGAGAAAATATTAGCCCCACGCGGCTGTGGAACAAGCTTCCATATCAGGATCCTGCTCTCCCTATTGATACTGGCAAATATGAAAAAGGGCCAGAGGAGGGAGGGAAGCAAAAGGCTAATAAAACTCATCATCATCATCATGAATGGTATTTACTGAAAGCTTATTGTGCGCAGAGCACTGGACTAAGCACTTGGGAGAGTACAATATAACGTAGTTGGTTGAAATGTTACCTGCCCACAAAGAGCTTACAGTCTAGAGGGAGGGGTTTTAACTGTTCCAAACAGGGAACAGTTAAAACCCTAAGGTAAGGCCGGTCAGAAGTACTGAGAGTTGCTCAAATTGGATGTTCTGACCACTGAATTGTAAATTTGGCCTTTTCTCAGATTCTGCTAGATTTCATCCTTCAGGGAAGTGCACCCATTTGAATGAAGGAATGAATCAATGAATCAATCGATACTACTTTTTGAGTGCTTACTGTTTGTATGCAAGCACTGCCCTAAGGACAACAGAGTTGGGCAGACATGTTCCCTGCCCATAGTGAGCTTACATTATATACAAAATATCAGGTCGAACAGAGTCTCTTCCGGCCCAAGACTCACGGCCTTAGTAGGAAGGAGAACAGAAAGTGAATCCTCATTTTACAGATGGGGGAAACTGAGGCTCAGAAAAGGTTAGGGAAGTGGCAGAGAGGTATTCTTACAACCAGGAGCAAAGGGCATGCAAAAAAGAGGTGAGACCCATGCTCCTCTCCTCCAGGGTTGGCTGTAGGGCATTCTGAGGTCTTGGGTGTTCCCCTCAGGATGCTCAGGTTTGGCTTCCGCTCTGCCTTGGGGAAGAGGATCGGTCAGCCACCCTAAAGAAGTCAAGGTATTCCAATCAGGATCCCTTGTTAGGCATCAACCAGGGCAGCAGAACTCCTAACAGCAGGGAAGGTGCTACACAAGGCATGGGTGAATCCTGAGGATTCAGTTTTAAACTCAGAAAAAAAAGTCACTCAAGTGTCCCCGGGCTAATGAATGGCCACTCTGAAGTCCTGTAATTGGAAACAGAAAGGCAGAAATCAGGATATGGAATGCCACATGACCTTGTGACTCCCAGGCCACGCTCTATCCCCATTAATGGCCACTAGGCCATTACGCTTCCCAAAAGACTCACATGACTATACAGTAGAAAACCAGATTTCGGAGCAAATGTTCAGTTCCCTCTATGTCAAAAGGAAAGAAAAGTTCTGAGAGTTGAACAGGTAGGTTGATTATTTATTGAAAGATGACAAAGCACGCAGTGAAGAAGAAACCAAGACTTCTACCCCAAAGACTTGTAAAAGAAATAAGAACTTCAAAAAGAACCACCGATTCGAAAGAAAGCGAATGCCGCATATCTTCTTATATTTGAAAAATGTAATATGAGACATTTACTTACACTATAACCGATTTTCTCTATAAATGAAACCAGTCACCTTAGATTCATTTTTCATTCCAATCACTGAGAACTCAAAAGGGTCCACGGTATTGATTCAAAGGCTGGCAAAATTTCACGAGTAGAATTCCGAAGCCACGCATAACAGAAAGTTTAACATGAGAAATGTAATTACTTTAAGAATTCTTTTTGAGTGGCTTTGCTTGAAAAAAAGTTATCTAAAGCTACCAAGTATGAAAAATAGAAGAGAAACTCATGATAATGTCTGCAGGTGTAAGAGCTAGAACTGCAGGAAAGTTTCTCTTTGTTTCTTCACTTTTGTCACATTCCCTGACTGCTCACCTGGCAGAAGCTGCTAGTCCTGAGTCTTCCCCTTTTCGAAGGCCTACTGTGGCTGTCCGGGATAGTTGTGAATGCTTAACCCTTTCCCCCTTTCACTTTAAGGTCATGTCCAGACCAGCACTTCCTATCTTCCCACCCAAACACTGTCCTCCCCTTGACTTTCCCATCACTATAGATAGCACCTTCCTGTCACCCAAGGCCATAACCCTAGCGTTATTCTTGACTCCTCTCTCTCTCTCATTCAACCCACATATTCAATCCTTCACTAAATCCTGTCAGTTCAACCTGCAAAACACGCTGAGAAGCAGCGTGGCTCAGTGGAAAGAGCACGGGCTTTGGAGTCAGGACTCATGAGTTCGAATCCCAGCTCTGCCACTTAATAATAATGTTGGTATTTGTTAAGCGCTTACTATGTGCCGAGCACTGTTCTAAGCGCTGGGGTAGACACAGGGGAATCAGGTTGTCCCACGTGGGGCTCCCAGTCTTAATCCCCATTTTACAGATGAGGGAACTGAGGCACCGAGAAGTGAAGTGACTTGCCCAAAGTCACACAGCTGGCAAGTGGCCGAGCCGGGGTTCGAACCCATGACCTCTGACTCCAAAGCCCGGGCTCTTTCCAGTGAGCCACGCTGCACTTGTCGGCTGTGTGACTGTGGGCAAGTCACTTAACTTCTCTGTGCCTCAGTTCCCTCATCTGTAAAATGGGGATTAAGACTGTGAGCCCCACGTGGGACAACCTGATTCCCCTATGTCTACCCCAGCGCTTAGAACAGTGCTCGGCACATAGTAAGCGCTTAACAAATACCAACATTATTAACAAATACCAACATTATTAAAACACTGTAAAATCCCCCCTTCCCTCTCCATCCAAACTGCTACCACCTTAATCAGCGTGGCTCAGTAGTAAGAGGCCAGGCTTGGGAGTCAGAGGTCATGGGTTCGATTAGACTGTAAGCCCGTCAAACGGCAGGGACTGTCTCTATCTGTTGCCGACCTGTTCATCCCAAGTGCTTAGTACAGTGCTCTGCACATAGTAAGCGCTCAATAAATACTATTGAATGAATGAATGAATGGGTTCTAATCCTGTCTCTGCCACCTGTCAGCCATGTGACTTTGGGCAAGTCACTTCACTTCCCTGTGCCTCAGTTACCTCATCTGTAAAATAGGGATTAAGACTGTGAGCCCCACGTGGGACAACCTGATCACCTTGTATCCCCCCCAGTGCTTAGACCAGTGCTTTGCACATAGTAAGCACTTAACAAATACCATCACCATCATCATTAATCCAAACACTTATCCCATCCCACCTTGATTTCTGTGTCAGCCTCCTGTCTCACCCGACTGCCATCCATACTTCACTCTGCTGCCAGGATCATTTTTCTACAAAAACATTTAGTCCATGTTTCCCCATTCCCCAAGAATCTTCTGTGGTTGCCCATCCACCCCCTTATCAAACAGAAACTCCTTACCAACAGTTTTAAAGCGCTCAATTACCTTGCCCCCTCCTACCTCACCTGGCTACTCTACTACAACCCGCACATATCATTCCTGTAATGTCAAGCTGCTCGCTGTACTTCCATCTCGTCTATCTCGCTGCTGACCTCTTGCCGACATCCTGCCTCTGGCCTGGAACCCCTCCCTCTTCCGTGGCTTAGTGGAAAGAGCCCAGGCTTGAGAGTCAGAGGTTTTGGGTTCTAATCCCGACTCCGCCACTTGTCTGCTGTGAGACCTTGGGCAAGTCACTTAACTTCTCTGGGCCTCAGTTACCTCATCTGTATAAATGAGGATTAAAAAATGTGAGCCCCACGTGGGACAACCTGATTACCTTCTATCTACCCCAGCACTTAGAACAGTGCTGTACACATAGTAAGTGCTTAACAAATACCATAATTATTATTATCTGACAATTCCTCTCCCCACCTTCAAAGTCCTATTGAAGGCACATCTCCTCCAAGATGCCTTCCCTGACTAAACACTCATTTCCTCTTTTCCCAATCCTTTTTGCATCACCCTGATTTGCTCTCTTTATTCGCCCACCCGCCCCGGCCCCACAGAACTTATGTCCATATGGGTAATTCATTTATATTAATGTCTGCCTCCCCTTCAACACTGTAAGCTCACTGTGGGCTGGGAATGTGTCTGTTATATTGCTGTGTTGTACTTTTCAAGGTGGTTTGTACAGTGCCCGACAGACGGTGAGTGCCCAATAAATACGACTGATTGACATGCATACATAAAAAACATCAAATTCAAAATCCAGTATGGGTATGGATTTAAACTGTTATTTGATCATATAACTATATATACACACACAAACACTCATATATACACAAAAACACATCTCTCTATATATGGCCTATATATACACACACACACACATCTATATGCATGCATTTTTGTAGGGGGGTTATCACTATTTAATATATTTATATTGCTTTGGTCAACTATTTGAAGCTTGGAAATAAATTAGTGTTCTTTTATAATATTTTCCATGGGAAACCATTCTTCATTCAGAGCTCTCTAATTTAGCAGCCCTCTCTTTTAATGGAGAGCTAACCAGAGTATATGAGTACTGATAAAGCCTGTTCTCTTCTTGCTGTACTGTGTATCCCAACAGAGAGAAAATGAATTCAAATGAACACTGCCAACCTGGGCTTTCCTCATGTAGGCCAAAGGTTCTTTTAGATGTTCTGGTGGAGCTGCAGGGTGACAAGGTGAAGGGAACCTGGACAACACATAAGGGAAATAAAATGTTCATATTAGTCTCTTCACACACATGGTAAGTTTTGGAGGGAAAATTTGAGAATGCAGTTCCTCATCACCAAAGGCACATGGTGAGTGAAATAAAACGATCAACAGTTCTATTAAAACCATTCTCAAATGGCAAATGAATCTGGATTTTCTGACATACTCCAAATGTTGCTAAATATGAAAAGCCTTCTATAAAAAATTCAATTTTCAAATATTAATTCAGCATGCCCAAACTTCAGAGATGTTTTGCTTGCTAGAATTCATATTTTTAATTCGAAAATGCTAAATGTTATCTTTTTCTAACAACTCTATATGACTTCCCCCAACTTTTCCAAGAAATACATGAGTTTATTGCTAAATCAAGCCCAGTGCTTTCTTAGGAAACTAGATAAGTATGAAACAAATCACTTTCATATTTATTTAACTCACATTTATATAACTCACATTGAAATTGGTAGAAGGCACAGAGCCAGGGAAGAAACTAAATCCTTTAAGAAGTCCTAAATTCTTGCACTCTCCAAACCAAACAAAAATATATTTTGGAGCTAATTTCTGGCTCTAAGGATGCCGATGGCTCAAAGTACAAGTCTGCAATAGACTTTTGGTATTTACATTAATTTGACTCTATATAGCCTGGGCTTTACATGCTAGATGTTTTACCAACAGAATTAATAAGTGAATGTGGTTTTTAATAACAGTTTATGAAGAAAGCACTTTAAAACCTTTTATGTCGGATGCCCATTAATGGCATTTTCAGTCATCATCAAATAAAACCATTTATCCCAGCATTCGGGGCCAGAATTTGAACATAATACAAACTGCAGAATACCAGTGGGGCAGTTTACAGTGGGGAAGCTACAGGTTTTAGCTTCCAGAGTGCTTTCAGATAGTTCCTCTCATTCTTCCCTCCAACATCTTTGGGAGGGAGTTGAGAATGGAAAGTAAGACTCCAAGTGAAATAAAAGACCTCAGCAACCCCTGAAACTGAGGAGAAAAAACACTCACACGCTCAGGTGACTGTAAACGGCATTCTGAAGTTTCTTCTCCCAACCTATGAAGATAAAAACAGGTTTCTCCTATTTGTAGAACATACACAGCTTTTAATAAATATTCATTACCATCAAAGGCATTGGGTGAAAATCAGAGGATTAATCTTCGACTATCTGGGATGATTTTAGTTTGGTTCTCTAAGCTTGTTTCTTGCTCACGCTTTAAATCTCCTTTATGGGGAAGCACAGTTACTCTAGAGTGACACCATTTTTTCAAGACGAAAGAATCATCTACCCCTCTCCAGTGGGTCTTAGCTTGGTTGGCTTCTCAGGGCATCTGATAATAATCTCCCCCCTCTAAATTCCAGAGAATTGAAAAACAATTTAAATCACAAACCTGATGCTTTTAAGAATGCCTTAATATCTTCCTTTAGAGACTCAAGTTTAATTTCAGGCCGGTGAAGACTCTCCTGGCATAAAAAAAGACACAGAGGTCAAAAATAAACTTTCTTATATTAAGTGTAGCAATAACTCAAGATCATGCCCAGAATAAGGCAAGACCACATTCTGAATGGACACCCCTATTTTAACACGCTTGCTCCGGAAACAAACTATACTGCCAATATGTAATTCTGTCCAACACCTCAAGGCAATAAAATCCTTTCTCCCTCAAAGTGGTCCCTGATACAAACTTACCCCTCTAGTTACTGGTTACCTCTTAGATTACTGTGCAGTGCAAGCACCTTATGATACCCACACTGGTGCTATTTTCTTAACTTTCCATAAAGACATCTAAAATCTATGAGTACTCCCTGTCCAACAAATTGCCGGTCTTCTACACTACACTAATACAGCTGGGGTTGTACCAAGAGGAGCCAAGATGCAGCCTCTTCCTATAGGAGCCGCCCAGTGACAGTCACCTTTTCATTCCCTCACTGCCTTCCTCTCTAAATCTGTCAGTCGGTGGCATTTATTGAGTGCTTACCACGTGCAGAGCATTGTACAAAATGCTTGGGAGAATACGATGTAACAGATTTAGCAGATACGATCCCTGCCCACAAAGAGTTTACAAGCCTTACCAAAAGACCCTTATTCACTAATGAAATACTATCACTTTTTTTAATCTTCCAAAATTAACCAAGGAAAATGATCAAAAGCATACAAATGCAATCTCCAAAATGGGATTTAGGAAGAAGATCAAAAGGGCTAGACAGATTGCCTGTCTTTGCCGCCAGAGTACCATGCTAAGAAGAAACATCTCTATTCAGCTGACTTAAACGTCAATGAAGAATAGCTCTGAGATCAGAGCTCACATCAATTCTTCCCCTTGACTCTATTTCTTGCCATTGTTCTTGTCTGTCTGTCTCCCCCGATTAGACTGTAAGCCCGTCAAACGGCAGGGACTGTCTCTATCTGTTGCCGACTTGTTCATTCCAAGCGCTTAGTACAGTGCTCTGCACATAGTAAGCGCTCAATAAATACTATTGAATGAATGAATGAACTGAGGAACACACAGTTCCCAATTTGGGGCATTTTTAATTTTCTATGGGTCACAAGGGTCCTAGATAGATTTTATAGAGTATTTGCTGTTTTATTAATTTCCTATGTTTCGCTTGAATGGAAAACTAATGTGAATAATGGAGATCTTTGTGAATAAAACACTTCATTGTGTCTTTTCTGGATTCCATAAACAGCATAAAGAATGAATTCGCAACTGTGTGCAATTTGATTTCAAACACTGCAGTGGCACAACGTGGCTAATTAGATTCCCTACTTCTGCCCCCAAATCATCCTAATTGGGACACCTTGTGCTTGGGACACCTTCCAACATCTGACAATCAACATCCCTCCTCCTCCCAGGTCAATCCTATCTCAAAACCACTTCTTCCAGCCAGTCCAACTTAACTCTGAACCAATCACTAATGAAATAAGGACTCCGCCTACTCAATATGCAGTACTTTTAAACAAGTCCATCTTGACACCCTAACACTTTAGTTCACTGGGAAGACATCTCCACCCTCTCGGGAGCATTTTGCATCCTGACCCAGTTCTCTGATTTGTCCTCTTACCTCTCTGGCTGTTCCTTCTCAGTCTCTTTTGTTGGCTCTTTCCTTTGTCTCTCACTCCCAAGAGGAATTCCCTCAAACTCTGTCCTGGGTCCCCTTCTCCACTTTATACCACTCCCTTGTGGGGCTCATCCACTTTCACACTTCGACCACCAGCTCTGTGCAGATGATGCCTAAATCAAAATTGTTCGGATCCACAGCCGACAATCCCATGTTTCCTCCTGCCTCTGGGTCATCTCTATATGGATGGCCCTCCAGCTCAACATATCTAAAACTGAACTCCTCCCCTCCACCTAATTTTCCCATCGTGGTTAACAGCACCTCCACTGTCCTCCCCTCTGAAGCACGCAACCTTGCCATTATAATATGTGCAGAGCACTGTTCTAAGCGCTGGGGTAAACACAGGGGAATCAGGTTGGCCCACGCAGGGCTCACAGTCTTAATCCCCATTTTACAGATGAGGGAACTGAGGCACAGAGAAGTTAAGTGACTTGCCCACAGTCACACAGCTGACAAGTAGCTGAGCTGAGATTCGAACTCATGAGCCCTGACTCCAAAGCCCATGCTCTTTCCACTGCGCCACGCTGCTTCTCATTATCCTTGACTCCTCCCTTTCTGTCAGTCTGCGGCCAAATCCTGTTGCGTTTTTGACTACCGCATTGCGAGGATTCGCCCCTTCCTCTTCATCCGAAGAGCCACTATTCTCATTCAGGCACTTGTCATTTTCTGGTTCGACTACCGCATCGGCCTCATTTGTCTTCCTGCCTCCAAACTCTCTCCTGTCCAGTCTGTACTTCACTCTGCTGCCTGGATCATTTTTCTAAAACATTCCACACACATCTTCCTGCTCTCAAAAACCTCTATTGATTACCCACAACTTTCAATAAGTAATAAGAAGTAGTAACTCCTAACTCCTTCATATCCACTCTCTTTTCTTTAACCCAGCTCCCTCATCCTGAGAAAAGCCCGAGGAAATCAAATTCATATAACCCAAGTGCTTAGTACAACACTCTGCACATAGTCAGCACTCTAAAAACACCACTGACTGAAGACGAACTCAGTTTCACATAGAAAATTAGGGGATATACTTCAGAGCCAAGATCATGAAAGCTTACAAGGCAATCCGAATCAAGTACAGAGCTACAAAGCTGATCCTTATGCCATGAAGTGCCTTCACCTTTCACTTTCTGGAGTTGTTACTGAAATGATGTTTTTAAAGCCCTGGTTCAAAGATATACACTGAGAACCCATACCAAAAACAGTAAAATCTTGGGAAATTAAATGAACTTTATGAAATAAAGGGGAGTTGAGCACCAACAGTAAAGCCACAACAAAAAGCCAGTGACAACCTACCCCGGTTCAATGAACAGTGAGGGTTTAGAGGTTGCCATTGCTTTACATGGAGGTGGAATTCTGAGTAAAAGAAATTTCACCCAGAAAAGCAGGGCTGAAATTCAGCATCTGATTATTTCTGGAAAACTCAGTTCTCTTAATGTAGCTCCTAACAGACATCACCCACTGAGCTGCCATCGGGGTTGACTATGGAAGGGCACCTCTCTCAGATCTGTGGCAGGGCGTGGTTATGAGGAAGAACAGTAACCTATGGCAAATGCAGACAAGAGGGAAAACCAGAAAAGAGCTTTTACACAAGAGCAGGAAGAAAGGGAGAAAGAAACCCCATCTACAATCCGTATGTGTGTGTGTGTGCGTGTGCTTGTGTGTGTATGCTTGCATGCACAATAACAACAATGATGGTATTTGTTAAGTGCTTACTATGTGCCAAGCACTATTCTAAGCGCAATAGGCCAGAGGAACCCCTTGGGGCAAAACAATCCCACAGCACTTATATGCTGATCTTTAAATTATATATTATAAATTATTTACTCATGTTAATGCACGTTTTCCCCTCTAGACTGTTGTATTTTCCCAAGCG
Source organism: Ornithorhynchus anatinus (assembly GCF_004115215.2). Lineage (NCBI taxonomy): Eukaryota > Metazoa > Chordata > Mammalia > Monotremata > Ornithorhynchidae > Ornithorhynchus > Ornithorhynchus anatinus. The sequence goes on from NC_041745.1 coordinate 34,839,053, forward strand.
CTTAATACAGTGCCCTGCATATAGTAAGCACTCACTAAATGCCATTGGTTGTTTGATTATTAAGACCATCAGTTGCATCACCAGGGGATAAGCATTAGCTACAGGACTCAATGTGTGAACTTGCATTTTTAAAATGCAAAAAGACTCCTTAGGTGGGGCTCCCTGCAGGAAGAAGGCCCTGATAAAGGTACACTAGAACAGTAGGAAAAAGGAGGCTGATGTAAATCCTGAAGTACCAGATGAGCTAGGGAAAGCTACCTCAATAGTCATTAATTTACACATGAAGGCTAAAGGGACCTGGTCGCCTTTCTCCCTTCAACTCAGATGTCTGCAGGCCCCTCTTCCGATTTACAAAATATGAAGTAGGTATGAGAAGAGGCAACCTAGGCGTAAACACTAACAGCCTAAAAAGAATTGGTCTTCACAAACCCATCATGGCAACTCTCCTGTCCATGAGCTTTTATTCCACCCAACAAGTTTAGGCAAAATCAGAGCAACTGGACAATATACGAGAATAACACGTTAGAGATAAAGCGGTGAATTTTTAAACGGAGTTAGACACCAAGATAGGATGCAAAAATGTGTCCCTGCCTCAAGACAGAGTCAAAATACATCTTAATGCAAAGGGGGAAACACTTCCAATTTATTTCCACAAGCGCAAACCACAGGCAGTAGTCAAAGGGTCCCTTCAAGTGACAAGACTGGGATAAGGCCTGGCAGCAGCACTGTGAGTGAGGGGGTCAGGAAGAACTGACTCACCGGAGGCTTTGAGGCCAAGAGGTTTGGGGGTGAGGAGTGTGGGAGTGGGGAGGGACAGGACTGAGAGACACGAAGAACTGAGATCATAATAGCAAACACAGAGACTAGGCTCTGTCTTGGCCTCACTCCTGCTCATCTGCCACCAAACTCTCCTTGGTGTACTGTCCCGACTCCTGGATGGGGAGCAAACCAAACCAGGTGTCTGCACGGCAATGTCCGGTCACCTCACGGCCTTGATATGGCCTTCGAATTCCATGAATTATGAGGATGACGAGGGTATGCAGAGAAGCGGCACGGTCTAGCGAAAGAGCACGGGCCTGGGAGTCAGCAGGAACCTGGGTTCTAATTTCGGCTCCACCACTCCTCTGCAGTGGGACCACGGGCATGCCGCTTAACTTTTCCGCACCTCAGTTATCTCATTCATAAAATGGGGATTAAGAAGACTTGTGTGCTCTATCGGAGACATGGACTGTATCCAACCTGAATAACTTGTATCTACCCCCAGCGCTTAGAACAGTACTCGACACACAATAAGCGCTTAACAAATACCATTAAAAAAACAATTTACACCAGATCAATCTTTCCAGGAGATAGATTCAAACAAAAGATCCCTGCAGTCATCTCCATCCTTTACCTTCCTTTTCTGAAAACCCCACAGGTCCCTGAGACTTGTTTCGGGGCAAGGACCCATCAGAGGTACAGTAGTGGGATGATTTTCTGCATTCAGACTTGATGAGTGGGATGGGGGAGTGGTACGGGGCAACATTTCAAAGATCCATGAAATCAAAACATCTTAATGAATGAGACACCCAAATATTCTGGCTGCAAGAGATCTCCAGCTGTTTCAGATCCCTAAATGAAGGAGGGCTCCCCTTCCTTCCCCATTTGGCTAGTTGCGGAGGAACTAGTATAACACCTGAATGACAAAGTCGAGGTCAATCTCACCCAGTGGGAGACAATGGGAATGGGAAGGCATATTGGATCAGGGCCAGGGCCAGCTAAGACGTCCCACCCATCGGGCTGGATAACAGGTCTGGGCCGGAGGGAACTGGGGTTTGACCTGGCCTTGGCGGGGAGGTGGGTGTCAGAGTAAAGATGAGGGGAAAGGGACAAGGAGAGGGGGAAGGGGGTGCGGGATGTGTGTGGCGGGGAGTAGGGGGAGACAGAAGAGAGGGGAGAGGAAGGAAGGGGAGTTGGTGGGGGAGGTCGGTGTAGGCAGTGAGATGGCCTGGAGGAGGTGAGGATGGAATCAATGGGGAGGAGGGATCTGAGCCGGCAGGGGCAGGGAGGAGAAGGTGCGAGGAAGGGACGGGGGAAAAAAGGAGATCGGGAGGGGAAGGAAGAGGGGTGTGGGGGGAAGGTGGAAGGAGGAAGTCGGGGAGGGAGGATTTGGGCCCTGTGATCTGGGACCGCGCCCCGGGCTCGGGCAAGGAAGAGCGGGCGGGAGGGAGGGGGAAGAAAAAGGGGGGGACGGGGGAGGGAAAGGGTCCCAGAGGATGGGGAGCGGCTAGGAACAGCAAGAGGAGGAGGGGGAGGAGAGAAAGAAGGGGAAGGGGAAGAGGGGGAGGAGGGGGAGGAAAAGGTGGAGAGAAAGAAGAGGAGGAGGGGGGGAAGGGGGGGAGAAGGAGGAGGAGGAGAGAAAAAAGAGGAGGAGGAGGAGGGGGGAGGAGAGAAAGAAGAGGAGGAGGAGGGAGAGGAAGAAGAGACGGGGGAGATGGGGGGGGAGTTGAAACGGGGAGGAGAAGGGGGAGGATGATCGGAAGGAGGAGGGGGAGGAGGAGGAGAGAAAGAAGAGGAGGGGGAGGAAAAGGGGGAGATGGAGAAGGAGGGGAGGGGGAGGAGTCGAAATGGGGAAGAGGAGGAGGAGGAGGAGGTAGAGAAGAGGGCGGGGGAGGAGGAAGAGGATGAGGGGGAGGAGGAAGAGAGGGAGGCGGGGGAGGGTGGGGAGAGGGAGGCGGGGGAGGGTGGGGGGCGGGGGCGTCCCCGGTCCGGGCCCTGACCGTGGCCTGGCGCTCCAGCTGGGCGTGCAGGCTGGAGCCCTTCAGCTTCTGGACGATGTGGGCGATGGTCAGCGACAGCCCCGCGTCCTCCTGCAGCATCCTGCCGGCCGGGCCGGGGGGCTCCGGGGGGCTCCGGGGGGCTCCGGGGGGCTCCGGGGGGCTCCGGGGGACGGGACTCCGCCCCGAACCCCACCGTCGCCGGGCAACGCGCAGCCCGGCCGCTCCCTGCTCGGGCCCCGCCCCGCCCGCACCTCACCGCACCGCACCGCACCGCCTCGCGCAGCCCCGCAGCCGGCCAAAAAACCTCCGCAGCCCAAAAGGGCCGCCCGTCCGTCCGCCCTCCCCTCCCCGCCCCGCCCCCGGCTCCGCCCCGCAGCCCTCCTCCAGCCCGGCCCGGCCCGGCCCGGCTGTACCTCTGCACCATCTCCTCGTCTGAAATGCAGCCTGCAGCAGCGGCCTGCAGTGGGGAGAGCCCGGGCCGGGGACTCGGAGAGTCCTGGGTTCTAATGTTGGTGTTTGTTAAGCGGTTACTATGTGCCGAGTACTGTTCTAAGCGCTGGGGGAGATACAGGGTCATCGGGTGGCCCCACGTGAGGCTCCCGGTCTTCATCCCCATTTGACAGATGAGGGAACTGAGGCCCAGAGAAGGGAAGTGACTGCAGTCACCCAGCTGACAAGCGGCGGAGTCGGGATTCGAACCCATGACCTCTGAGTCCCCAGCCCGGGCTCTTGCCAGCGAGCCACGCTGCTTCTTCCGATCCCGCGCTCCGCCACCTGTCCGCCGGGTGACTTGGGGCAAGTCACTTAACTTCTCCGGGCCTCAGTTTCCACATCTGTAAAAAGGGGGATTGAGACTGTGAGCCCCACGTGGGACTACCTGATCACCTTGTATCTCCCCCAGTGCTTCAAAGAGTGCTTTGCACATAGTGAGCGCTGAACAAATACCATCATCATTATTATTATTCTAATCCCGGCCTCCACCACCTGTCTGCTGGGTGACCTTTTGGGCAACTCATTTAAATTCTCTCTGCCTCAGTTGCCTCATCTGTAAAATGGGGATCGAGATCGTGAGCCCGTTATGGGACAAGTGACTCTGTCATTCATTCGATTCATAAGGGACAAGTGACTGCATCTGCCATTCATTCAATTTATTCAATTGTATTGACTGAGCGCTTACTGTATGCAGGGCATAGTACTAAGCGCTTGGAAAATACAATTTGACAACAGATAGAGACAATCCCCACCCAACAATGGGCTCACAGTCTAGAAGGGGGAAACAGACAACAAAACAAGCAGACAGGCATCAGTAGCATCAAAATAGATAAATAAAGCCATAGATAAATGCACAGCAATGATGAAATAAATAGAACAATAAATATGATAAATATGTACAAATATACACAAGAGCTGTGGGGAGGGGAAGGGGGTAGAGCAGAGGGAGGGAGTCGGCCGATGGGGAGGGGAGGAGCAGAGGGAAAGGGAGGGCTCAGTCTGGGAAGCCTCATGGAGAAGGTGACCTCTCAGTAGGGCTTTGAAGACGGAAAGAGAGTTAGTTTGGCGGATGTGAGGAGGGAGGGCATTCCAGATCGGGGAGTAGGACGTGGGCCAGGGGTCGATGGCGGGACAGGTGGGAACGAAGCCCAGTGAGGAGGTGAGCAGCAGCAGAGGAGCAGGGTGTGCGGGCTGGGCTGTAGGAGGAGAGAAGGGAGGTGAGGAAGGAGGGGGCAAGGTGATGGGGAGATCTGATTTACTTGTATCTGCTCCCACATGAAGCATACCACACGGATCCCTATCCACCCCGCCTGCCAGGGGAGATAATAGAGTATAATGATATTTCTGTAAGTGCTGTGGGGTTGAGGTGAGTATCAAAATGCATAAATCACCACAGAAAGGAGGGTGAGTAAAGGAAATGAGGGTTTAGTTGGGACAGGCTTCTTGAGGGTGATGAGATTTTAATACCCACAGGAGCCATCAATCAATCAATCAATCAATCATATTTATTGAGCACTCACTGTGTGAGGCACACTGCACACTAAGGGCTTGGGAGAGTATGATACAACGGAGTTGGTAGACACGTCCCTGACTACAGTGAGCTTACAGTCTAGGGGCCATTCTAAATTTCCCCTCAGGACAACTTGAAACCTGAATAAACCAAGAGGATGCATGCAAGGCCCGGCCAGATTTTATCCTCTCCCACCTTCCCAGAGCACTCTGCTTCTGTGCCCTCTCTCCTCTCAACATGGGCAGGGTCAACTTTAGTTGGGGGTCATGGCTGTGGTAGAGGAAGGGGAGTGGGAATGAAGGGCTCCCACTGGCCACAGGTGTCTCTCCATGGACCTCACTATGGACTAGGACACTGACACCCCCTTCTCAACCTGTTAAGAGGGAAGGACCAAGAGCTCGGACAACCCGAATAAATGGGATTGTCCCGGCAGTGTCTTTCAAGAGGGGATAGGATCGCCGTCCTGTGTTTGAGTGAAGCCAGATTGCCACCAGCACCCTATATCCCACCCTGAAATCTGGCAGCCTTCGAAAGAATCCGCCATATTTTTTAATGTTTAAGTATATCAAATTGCCTTTTCTCCAAATTAACTCCACTCACTCTGGTTCCTCTAAGCACTTACATGTAGTTGTCATTAAGTGGGGAGACGTTACTGTGGTTTATATCCTGTATCGTTTATGTTCTAGGCCTTTTATCTCTTGGGCTTGATTGATCTGCTTTGAGGATACATTGGTTTGTCCAATTTCCCTCACAAGATTTTGAACAACTCAGGGGCAGGAACTCATTCCGGTTCTTTCTGTTTATATCTTTTCATGTATAGTGCTGGTCTTTGCACAGGGCGACTGTGTAGTAAACAATACTCACTGACTTTTCGGAGGCTTCAAATTTAGAGACACGGAGGGAACCCAGGAGATGCTAATAAGAAAGACTCTGACAGGTTTCCAGGATCCACTGTCATCATCAATAATCAAAGAGTGGCCACTGCCGGCCTTCCCGTGTCCCAAATAAGATGTGTGATGTCACATGTAATTCGCCAGGCCACCCAGAGTATCATGGTAGCACCGTGAGAGCCATTTCACTGAAGTGTGCTGGTTTAACATGATCCTAGAGCGTTTCTCTGGCGGGGATCCCTGAACTTCCCCCATGGACTTGCTCCAGAACCTCTGCATTCCCCTCCCAGGTTCCCTCCTCTCTTCTTTCTCTCACTCCCTTCTGCGTCACCCTGACCTGCTCACTTTGTTCATCCACCCTCTCATCCCCCCAGCACATATGTATATGTCTGTAATTTTTATTTATCTATTTATGTATAGTAATGTCTGTCTCCCCCTCTAGACTGTGAGCTCACTGTGGGTAGGGAATGTGTATATCTGTTGTTGTATTGTACTCTTCCAAGTGCTCAGTACAGTGTTTTGCATTCAGTAAATAAATACGGTTGAATGTACAAGTGAAAAGATTATGGTCAAGTCTGGCCCAGGCTCCTCAGCTGTGGGAGCTGCGAGTGGGGAGAGGGAGACTCCATCGGAAAAATGAGAAAGAAAACACAAAAGCAGGTTTTACTGAACTGGATCGGCACCAGAGACAGACCAGCTGAAAACCAGACAGGGCAACCAACCCCGCTCATAATAATAATTATGGTTATTATTAAGCACTTATTATGCATCAAGCAGTGTTCTATGCTCTCAGGTAGATACAAGGTCATCAGGTTGGGCACAGTCCCTCTCCTGCTTGGGGCTCACAGTCTTAATCCCCATTTTACAGTTGAGGCAACTGAGGCACAGAGAAGTGAAGTGACTTTCCCAAGGTCACAGAGCAGATGTGTGGCAGAGTCAGAATTAGAACCCAGATCCTTCTGATTTCCAGTCCCATGCTCTACCCACTAGGCCATGCTAGCAACATCTGCACTTGTTAAGCACTTGCTGCATATAGAGCACCGCATTTCGTGCTTGCAAACTTACCACAGAAGTGAAACAGTGGACTGGGGAGTCAGAATGTCCTGGCTTCTAATTCCCGCTCTGTCACTCGTCTGCTGTGTGACCTCGAGCAAGTCACTTCACTTCTCTATGTCTCAGTTCCCTCATCTCTAAAATAGGGATTAAGACTGAGTTACCAGGTGGGACATGGACTGTGTCCAACTGATTAGTTTGTATCTACCTTAGCACTCGGTTGAGTGCCTGGCACATAGTAATCGCTTAACAGATACCTTAAAAAAAACTGAAAGAGCCAGGCTCTGGATTCAAAAACCTGAGTCTTATAGAGGAGACAAGTTGCCATGAACTGCCAAATATGCAGTAGGAAAAAGAGTCATATAGATATAAATAATACAAGAAATAAATATTCAAGTCAGTGTGGTCTAGCAGAGAAGACAGGGCAGGGAGTAGACAGATCTGTATTCGAGTCCCCTGGTCTGCCATCGGCCTGCTGGGTGACCTTGGACAAGTCACTTAATCTCTATGGCTTCAGTTTCCTCATCTGTAAAAGGGGGATAAGATAGATTTCAAGCCCTATAAGGGACAGGGACATGTCAAACAAGCTCAAAAGCTTCTATCCACCGCAGTGCTTAGCCTGTAGTAAATGCTTAACAAATGCCATACACATGAGAACCAGATGCCAGATAAGGGGGTCTGATTAGGATAGGGTGGGAAGGATTTATCAGGGACTGCTTCCTGGAGGAAGGGACTTCTTAGGAGGGTTTTGCAGACTGGGAAAACATGGTTTAGAACATGTGAAGGGGAAGGGAGTTCCAGGTAGGGGTAGGCGTGTGCATAATTGGCATAGAACAGAGAGTCGCAAGCAAGAGACACTTAGAAATTTAGCTTGGGAGGTAGCGAAGCTTGGATCTGGAGGGAGCAGAAGAAGAGAGCAGAAAGGGACACAGCAGGTGCAGTGACTTGAAGAAAAGGGTGGTCATGGGAAATTTTTGAGGACGGGGCTGCAGATTGAAAAATGCATTTTACGAGGGAAACATTTAGACTGATAGACTGAAGTGAGGGGAAGTATGGGGCAGACTGCCTCCTCTTTGGGGAGGGGGCAGTGGGGTGCATGTCCCTTTGGTTGGGGGAAAGGAGTTTCTTTTCTAGCCCCGGGCTGAGATGGACAGATGTTACAATGCCACTGAAGATTTCTGAGCTGCATAGAAGAAGAAAAGGCTATGGAGATTCAAATTGAAGAGAATATTAGAGCTTCTGATGGCTCAGCTGGTAGAGTGGAGGACTGTAGTAGTGCATTATTACACATCCTTAAGTCATTGTTTCAATTCCAGATTGAAGGACTCTTCACTTTTCGAAAAACAGCATGGTCTGGGGCAAAGAACACAGGCCTGGGATTCAGAAGGACCTGGGTTCTAGTTCTGGCTTTGCCAATTGCTTGCTGCTGCGTGACCTGGGGCAAGTCACCTCACTTCTATATGCCTCAGTTTTCTCACCTGTAAAATAGGGATTAAAACTGTAAACCCCATATGGGACAGAGACTGTATCCAATCTGATTCACTTGTATCTAACCCAGCGCTTAGTACAGTGCCTGACACATAGTAAGTGCTTAACAAATACCAGAAAAACAAAAAAAGATACATCCTAAAGTCCTTGAATACAGTTGTCACCCTATCTATATGGGCGCAGGACTAAGGAAAGAAGATTCATTATTTCCATTCATTCTGGTAAATGTCTGAAACTACGCAGACCTCTGCAAAAACATCATTTTAACACAGTTTCATATCTTCTTCCTCACTGTTAATCCCTAGGTCTCCAAAGAGCAATAAGGTTTTATTCCATTCCACAAATACAGTCTCAAACTTTTGAGAATCTTGATGAATAAGAAAAAGGCATTTAGACTCGTCTGGCTAAATAAGCTCTATTTCCAGCTATTCTTTCTGAAAATTAATGCAATTTTATCTAACAGACAGATGAACCAAAAGGTTAGACTTGGCTACCGCTTGCAGAAGGAAATAATCCTGCTCAGGCATTCCTTCATTTTTGATAGGAGAATCATTATTTGACCACAAAGGCCCTGGATTTCAGTAGAAGACGCATTCTGGATATTGCATCCCTGAGAATTTTAGATATGTGACAGGGAGAAAAAAAGAAACCTGTGCCCTGAACGGCAAACTTCAGAAATAACAACACAGTGAGAGACAACCTTTGTGTGTGCATGATGTGGATGGGGCTGTGGGCTCCACGTTGGATATTTCATACACACCCCAGTGGTGGTGTTTTCACATACAAAAGATGACTAGGTATAACGCTTTATGGAAATAACCCCAATTTGAACTTGGATGCCTGGGCCACATTTTCCTTCTGTCATTCCCTGTTCTGGTGGAACCAAGTACTATTAAAGATGGACTTGTAAATGGGGTCCAGGAGAGAGGGAAAAGTGGGGAGAGATTGGAACAAATAAGCTTCTCTATTATGCTGGGGCCTCCCCTTCTGAGATCACGGTGCGTCAGTTGTAACTACCTGATATGGCGGCTGGGAGCTCATTATAGGCACTGAGTGGTGGGTTCTGGTGATGGTAAGTGTTCAGTTCAGTGCCATTGTACTATAGGTACTCAGTACAGGACTCTTCATACAGTAGGGGTTCAGTATGTTGCTTGGCACTAATAAGTATAGCACTCTGCTTGAAGAAGGTGCCCAGGGCAGTCCTCAGTGGCCTCCGAGTGCACTTCTCAGCCCCTTCGCACGGCAGCACAATGCATTACACCGAGTCAGTGCTCAATAAATCCTGTGACTACTACCACTGACGGGAAGGTAACTTGAAATACATATCCATTAAATCAATCGGTCAGTGGTATTTACTGAGCACTTACTGTTTAGAGAGTCTGAATCCTGAATTCCTTTCTCTAGAAAAATTTTCAGTTAATTTTTTTTTGGTGTTTTTTCTGGATCTGTTCATCAGTTCACAATGTGGAGGGGTGACATGTCCTAAATGGAAGAGCGTGGAACTGGAATCGATCAATCAGTGGTATTTATCGAGCACTTACGACGTGCAAAGCACTGTTCTAAGCACTTGGGAGAGTACAGTACGACAGAGTCGGTAGACATGTTTCCTGCCCACAAAAAGCTCGCCGTCTAGAGGAAGTCAGTAGAGCTAGGTTTGAATCCCAGCTCTGCCACTGGGACCAAGAACAAGTCACTGAACTTCTTGGGGTGGGGGGCCCATTGTTCCTACATGTAAACAGGGTACCTAGATTGGGTTCACCCTAAAGGATCAGATAACCTTGAACCTACCCTAGTCCTTGGCAAATGGTCAATGCACAATAAATGTCATAATGATCTTTTTTATTTCCAATATCACATTCTCTTTATTAATCCAGAGTACCCAGGCCAGATTGAAGTACTTTATAGAGTCAGGCCCATTTTTGAAACTCAAAAATAGTTTTTAAATAAAAATCCCCATCCACAGTGAAGCTCATTATGTCACCATTAAGCCGATTTGATTACAGCTCAGCGCCAAAGGGCTTCTACCCTATCTCTGAATGACATTAAGTTTCTTTCACCAATTTCTGCCACTCTAAAATGTCGTTTCATTTAATATCCAGGCAGATGATCATCTCGTTGAATTAGCAGTCACCCAAATTGGGAAATTTTTCATTTCAAAAGGCGTCGTTACTCCAGGTGAAAGCAAGTGTGGAAGAATTAGATTGTTCAACTTTCCCAAGAGAACATGAACTTGCAGGAGAAACTAGGGCTGTCGCGACACATCTAAGAGCTGCCAAATTTTCACTTGGAAGGTAGGGGTGAAAAGGGAGCAGAGATTTAGTGGGGATGAGAATTACGGCAAGGGGAGGGTGAGGAATGGCTTCAAAGAGGTAATAGCCCAAAAAGATGCCATTCTGGGTCTTTTCAACCCTTACTGGAAACTCTCAGACCTTTTCAGAGACTTGGGGCAGACAAATGTGGTAGTGTAGTTCTAACAACTGATGGGGGGACCATGGTCCTACAGCCCCACTGGAGTGGACAAGTCTGTGTAGAGAGACTGGAGAATGGAGCGGAGCCCCCTGCCTTTAATCTTGAATGTACTCTACTCCCTCACAATGTATTTGAAGTAGAAACACCAAAGTGGGAACACCAAATGGAGGAACCTATAACCAGAAGATGGAGTGGCTTTTTGTGATCTTTACCTCCCACTGGACTGTGTTCTTTTTCTCATCATCATTGGTATTTATTGAGTGCTATCTGTGTGCAGAGCATCGTACTCAACACTTGGGAGAGTATGATGCAACAGAGTTAGCATAACGAGCTTTCAGTGTAAGGATGAAAGCTCTGAGCACTGCAACTTAGCAGCAGGGACTCAGATGAAGAAAAACAAGCCCTCAGAGAATCCTCCTTCACCTGTGAGTAGGTTCAAGAATACTGTCCAGAGAATGAGTTTTGAAGTTTCCCATTCGTTCTCACCCAGAATTTAATTTACTCTAAGTAAAGGAATTTATTAAACCGGGGCACTCTGGCCAAAGTTCACCCAGAATTGAGTGATGAAGGGAATTCAGACAGGGTCCTCTATTTTTATCTTGGGGTGAATGGTCATAGAATCAGTAAATCACCCCGCCAACCTGTTCAATAGAGCTTCGGGCCCAAGGCCAGGCAATCGATTCAGGCCGCCATCCACTGGGTGATGGATTTCTTTCAGAGAGGAGTTTGGGTCCAACTAGTTGAAGGATGAGGGATTACCCAGGGCCCGATTTTAAAACAGATACCTTTAATTATATTTTTCACCTTGGACATTTTGTATCTAGAGATGAATCTAACCAAAACATTTGTAAAAGATGAAGTAATGAATGTGTTTTGGGGTAAAGGAGAACTGTCTTTCCAGGTTATACTCATCTGGTACCTTCAAAAAGAAGAGTATTATTTATTTTTCTGTTCCAACAAAAATAAATCACTTCCAAGGAGGAAAACACTGGGATGCCAAGGTTGAGGCCCAAGATCTCATGTACTACTTCTATTATCTGCTCCTATGCACCTAATTAATCAGTCTATTTATTGAGTGTTTTCTGTGTGCACAGTACTGTACTGAGTGTTTGAGAGAGTGCATCGTGACAGAGTTGATAGACATGTTCCTTACCCGCAGGGCGTTTACAGTCTAGAGGGGGAGACGGAGATAGTAGACATCAATAAATATTGATGATGATGATGATGATGATGACAGAGGGAGATTCTGTAAGGGGTGACTTTATTCACTCATTCTTTCATCCATTCATCATCCATTCCCTAGTATTTATTAAGCATCTACTGTGGGCAGAGCACTGAACTGAGATCTGAAATGAATCCTGACCCGGGTAGGCACCAGAAGAACATTTTTCAACAATCCTCTTAGCTCTGCAGTTGCTGAATCCCTGGATGCCATTCTCAATGCATTTCCAACATTTTTCATAAGCCCTTCTCTCTCGCACCTTGGTCCTCCGTGACAAACGCTTACTGGGGAAGACAAATTCACAAATCATTCTACACCTCATTCATTTTCTTTTCCTGTTTCCTACTTAGCCAGAAGTTCTATCAGAAGCAGCCGTTGCCTAGAAGCACTGTTTACAGTTGCCAGCGGCTGTGTCTGGAGGAGGTGACACCCAAGTTCATTTGAAAACTGAAAACCCAGTCCCTGTTTCCACAGCCATCTGGTTTGCAGTTCAATCGGGGGAGATTTGCACTTGTTCCTCCTGTGGGGAAAGCCGTTTGCCTGGGGTGGTCTGGGTACATGCACTGCTTACATGCTTTTCCTGAGAACCTGCATTTTGGGGGGCTGTTCCTGACAGGCCGAAGGTCTGTTGGGCTGGTGGCTGCTGGCATGGCCTCCCTTCCCTCTTATCATAGGGAAAGGTTGCAAAATTCAAAGTTTGTCTTAATTTTCCTAAATTCGAGAAGTAACCCCTTGCCCTGAGACTATGATATTCCAAGATTCCCTAGGTGAGCAAGTTAGAGATAAGAAATGACCCTGAAGCACTGCAGGGTTATTAAGTGCTTACAAAGTATCAAACACTGTTCTAAGCTCTGGGACAGATACAGGTTAATTCATTCATTCATTCATTCAATAGTATTTATTGAGCGCTTACTATGTGCAGAGCACTGTACTAAGCGCTTGGGATGAACAAGTCGGCAACAGATAGAGACAGTCCCTGCCGTTTGACGGGCTTACAGTCTAATCGGGGGAGACGGACAAACAAGAACAATGGCACTAAACAGCGTCAAGGGGAAGAACATCTCGTAAAAACAATGGCAACTAAATAGAATCAAGGCGATGTACAATTCATTAACAAAATAAATAGGGTAACGAAAATATATACAGTTGAGCGGACGGGTACAGTGCTGTGGGGATGGGAAGGGAGAGGTGGAGGAGCAGAGGGAAAAGGGGAAAATGAGGCTTTAGCTGCGGAGAGGTAAAGGGGGGATGGCAGAGGGAGTAGAGGGGGAAGAGGAGCTCAGTCTGGGAAGGCCTCTTGGAGGAGGTGATTTTTAAGTAAGGTTTTGAAGAGGGAAAGAGAATCAGTTTGGCGGAGGTGAGGAGGGAGGGCGTTCCAGGACCGCGGGAGGACGTGACCCAGGGGTCGACGGCGGGATAGGCGAGACCGAGGGACGGCGAGGAGGTGGGCGGCAGAGGAGCAGAGCGTGCGGGGTGGGCGGTAGAAAGAGAGAAGGGAGGAGAGGTAGGAAGGGGCAAGGTGATGGAGAGCCTTGAAGCCTAGAGTGAGGAGTTTTTGTTTGGAGCGGAGGTCGATAGGCAACCACTGGAGTTGTTTAAGAAGGGGAGTGACATGCCCAGATCGTTTCTGCAGGAAGATGAGCCGGGCAGCGGAGTGAAGAATAGACCGGAGCGGGGCGAGAGAGGAGGAAGGGAGGTCAGAGAGAAGGCTGACACAGTAGTCTAGCCGGGATATAACGAGAGCCCGTAATAGTAAGGTAGCCGTTTGGGTGGAGAGGAAAGGGCGGATCTTGGCGATATTGTAGAGGTGAAACCGGCAGGTCTTGGTAACGGATAGGATGTGTGGGGTGAACGAGAGGGACGAGTCAAGGATGACACCGAGATTGCGGGCCTGCGGGACGGGAAGGATGGTCGTGCCATCCACGGTGATGGAGAAGTCTGGGAGCGGACCGGGCTTGGGAGGGAAGATGAGGAGCTCAGTCTTGCTCATGTTGAGTTTTAGGTGGCGGGCCGACATCCAGGTGGAGACGTCCCGGAGGCAGGAGGAGATGCGAGCCTGAAGGGAGGGGGAGAGGACAGGGGCGGAGATGTAGATCTGCGTGTCATCTGCGTAGAGATGGTAGTCAAAGCCGTGAGAGCGGATGAGTTCACCGAGGGAGTGAGTGTAAATGGAGAACAGAAGAGGGCCAAGAACTGACCCTTGAGGAACTCCAACAGTTAAAGGATGGGAGGGGGAGGAGGCTCCAGCGTAGGAGACCGAGAATGATCGGCCAGAGAGGTAAGAGGAGAACCAGGAGAGGACAGAGTCCGTGAAGCCAAGGTGAGATAAGGTATGGAGGAGGAGGGGATGGTCGACAGTGTCAAAGGCAGCAGAGAGGTCAAGGAGGATCAGAATGGAGTAGGAGCCATTGGATTTGGCAAGAAGGAGGTCATGGGTGACCTTAGAGAGAGCAGTCTCGGTAGAGTGGAGGGGACGGAAGCCAGATTGGAGGGGGTCTAGGAGAGAATGGGAGTTAAGGAATTCTAGGCATCGATTGTAGACGACTCGTTCTAAGATTTTGGAAAGGAAGGGTAGTAGGGAGATAGGACGATAACTGGAGGGGGAAGTGGGGTTAATCAGGCCAGACAGAGTCTCTGTCCCACTTGTCTAAGGAGGAGAGAAAACAGTTATTGAATCCTCATTTTACAGATGAAGAAACTGAGGCACAGAGAAGTTAAGCGACTTGCCCCAGTTCGCACATCAGGCAAGTGATGGAGCCAAGATTAGAAACCAGGTCCTCTAACTCCCAGGCCCGTGCTCTTTGTACTAGACAAGGCTGCTACTCAATTAGTCCTTTTCGATTGGAAAAGAACTAACTGCTTAACCACTAAACATGTGAAATGGAGCAACTTCCTTGGAAGTAATAGTATGTATTAAGCACTTACTGGGCATAGAACCCCGTGCTAAGTGCTGAGAGAGAATTCACAGTTGGGAATTACACATGGTCCCTGTCCCTTTGGGGGGCTTACAGTCTAATAAGTATTGAGGCTTCTTTCCCCCTCTTCTTCACCTGCCCCCTGGGTAACTGATCTTTCTGAGGGCTCTTCACATTTCCCCATTTTACAGTTTTCATTCTCCCCTTCCCCCACCCCTAAGCTTTCCATCTCTTACCATACTCCAAAAGTCAATGCATTTTCTTTGTCTCTGCAGCATGACAGCAAAAGCAAAGAGAGAAGGGAAAGGATCCACAAAATAACCTTCCTCTCACCCAAACCCCCTGCGCCACCCACGCACACAAAAAACACACACATCCACACAAAACACATAAACACACACATGCGTGTGTGCAATGGTTTGAGCAGTGAGGGGTCTGAACCCCCTCTGCTCTTTTCAAATTTATCATCATCCTTGCTTCTCCTACTTTAGTTGGCTTTTCTTTACCTGTCTGTTACCTGTTCCCGTCAGCTTCTCATTCTTAGATTTAGAGCTTTCTGAGGGGCCAGGAACTCTGTCTATATGTCATCTGGGTATTTCTTTTCCACTGCTTAGCACAATGCCTTGGACAGAATAAGGGCTCATTAAGCACTATTACTGTAAAATTGAGCACAGTCAGCGATCCAAAGGCCGAGGAAGGAAGCTGACAACAAGAAGGGGCTTCCTGTCAGTCAGAATGCTGTCAGGGTTCCCAGGAGGGCTTCGAGGCAGGACCAGGGTTTTGGGTCTCCAGAGATGCTTGTTTTTTCTGAATAGGGCTGTTCCCGAAGACATTTGGGGCTGATGGGCAAAACTGGCTACTTCCTCTGGGCGATTCCATCCTTCCCAAGCCACGACGCCCAGTGCCCGATGAGAAGCTTTATGGTCTAGTGGAAAGAGCGTGGGCCTGAGAGTTAGAGAACCTGAGTTTTAATCCTGACTCTGCCACCTGTCTGTTGTGTGACTCGGGGAATGTCACTTAACTTTTCGGTGCCTCATTTACCCATCTGTAAAATGGGGACTAAGACTCTGAGTCCTATTTGGGACAGGCACTGTGACTAACCTGATTAACTGATTAAGCGCTTAGTACAGGGCTTTACACACAGTAAGCACTCAATAAGTATGATTGAATGAATGAATTAACTTGTATCTATGCCAGCGCTTAATACAGTTCCTGGCATATGGTAAACACTTAAAAACCATTAACGAACAAACAACCCCATACAACACCTACATTTCTCTAGATCTGTTTTTCCTTCCTGGCAGTAGAAAGATCACCGCCCCAGTGACTTGGCCTCTGAGCCACAGTTCTCTTCACACTTGTCAAAAAGAAAATACTTTCCTCATGGATTGCCAGAGTCGGTAGCTCTTAAGCTCAACTAAGTCTCCTGCTCTTACTGAGGAGAAAGAGGACAGCCTTTTCACGTTACGGCACAGTGGATAAATTCCAGAAACGGCTTTCATCAAAGGTGGTTTCGAGGAACTTCTAGGAATCTGGGTTGGCAGACGGGCCCAAGCCGTAAATCAGAATACAGTATAAATCCTTTCCTTTCCTAGATCCTTCTGCCCGAAAGACCAAACTGCTCAGAGGGCAAAGAAAGAGCTTTAAACTTGGGTGGCAATACTGTCATCTGTCCCATCCTCACCTCCCAAGTGGCCCGGGGTCAATGGTCAATGGATAGGATCAGCAGTAGTCAGGAGCTGCTGGGGAGCTCCTTCAGACTGTATGTGGGCACCGATTGTGTCTATCAATTCTATTTTATTCTACCAAGTGCTGAGTACAATGCTCTGCACTAAGTGCTCAGTAATTACCACTGATTGACTGATTGATCATGCTGTGCAGGGAGGAGGAGGAGGGTCCGGCTAGGGCAGTGCCAGGGATGAAGGAAGAGTGATGGAACTTCCTCTTCCTCCCCCTTGTTTGGACACTCCCCCGAAGGGGTGGCTCTCCAGGGTTGCCCAAGGCCCCTCATAGGCGACCACGATTCTGTGGGAGTGCTGGAGTCCCCTACTGCTTCTCCACTGCCTTGCTATTTTTTATGATATTTGATAAGCCCTTTCTATGTGTCAAACACTGTTTTGAGCGCTGGGATAGATACGAGTTAATTTGGACTTTGGACAAAGTCCCTGTACCATATGGGAGTCACAATCTAAGTAGTAGGGAGAAGAGGAGAGCTGAGGCACAGAGAAGTTAAGTGACTTGTCCAAGATCACCCACTGAGCATTTGAAAGAGCCAGGATTAGAACCCAGGCCCTCTGACTCTGAGGCCCGTGCTCTTTCCAATGGGCCGTGCTGCTCCATAACACTTCTGCTTAACAGAGGTGGCACAGGCCTGTCCGTGACTGAGTGGTGGGGGGCGGGGGGCGGGGGGAGGTGGCTACAGAGGAAGCCCGGAGATGCCTATGTCAGACAACCTGAGTTTTAATCCTGACTCTGCCACTCAGGGATGCCACAGCATAAGAACACGAGAACGTCAGTCATTACCAACACAGAGGCAGACCAATGGGCCATCCAGCCCGGGATTCTGTTTCCAACGGTGAGTCACTATGTGCCAGGTGTCCTCCTTGATGCCCAACCTTCCAGTTAGGGATGGAACATCTAATACCCCCTAACGTGTGCCGGAGGGCCGGAGACCGGGAAGTCTCACGCCACTCACCCGGCCCTTTCTCAACATGATACCCACACGACTTAATAATGATGGTATTTGTTAAGCGCTTACTATGTGCAGAGCACTGTTCTAAGCGCTGGGGTAGAGACAGTGCAATCAGATTATCCCCCATGGGGCTCACAGTTTTAAATCCCCATTTTTACAGAAGAGGTAATTGAGGCACCAAGAAGTGAAGTGACTTGCCCAAGGTCACACAGCAGACAAGTGGTGGAGCTGGGATTAGAACCCACAACCTCTGACTCCCAAGCCCGGGGTCTTTCCACTGAGCCACGCTGACTTCTATATGGAGAGCTGAAATTGAGAAAACGAAACCAAGGACAGACACAGTGAAACAGAGCTTCAGCCAGAGCCCCGTACCAGCTGAAAACCTGGAATCAGTTGCCAAGGAGAGAAAGCATGGCCCACTGCTATCGCAGAAAGAGTCCTCTTTTGAGCAAAAGCTTTGTGAGGAAGGAAGAGACAAGGAGGCCAAAGTGAAACGATGTCTAAAACTCCCAAACCCTGTCCTCTCCCTGACTTCCCTGTCATTGTGGACGGCACAACCATCCTTCCCGTCTCACAGGCCCCCAACCTTGGTGTCGTCCTTGACTCAGCTCTCTCATTCATGCCACACATCCACTCCGTCACCAACACCTGCCGGTCTCACCTTCACAGTACTACCAAGATCCGCCCTTTCCTCTCCAACTAAACAGCTACCGTGCTGATACAAGCTCTCATAATATCCCGGCTGGATTATTGTGTCAGCCTCCTCTCGGATTTCCCTTCCTCCCATCTCTCCCCACTCCAGTCTATTCTTCATTCCGCTGCCTAGATCATCTTCCTGCATAAATGCTCTGGGCATGTGACTCCCCTCCTCAAAAACCTCCAGTGGTTGCCTAACAAACTTTGCCCGAAACAAAAACTCCTCAGTCTTGGCTTCAAAGCTCTCCATCACCTTACTCCCTCCTACCTCACCTCCCTTCTCTCTTTCTACTGCCCACCCCATACACTCCGCTCCTCTGCCGCTCACCTCCTCACTGTCCCCTGCTCACGCCTATCCTGCTGTTGACCCCTGGCCCACATCCTACCCCTGTCCTGGAATGCCCTCCCTCCTCACTACTGCCAAACGATCTCTCTTCCCCTCTTCAAAGCCCTACTGAGGGCTCACTTCCTCCAAGATGCCTTCCCAGACTGACCTCCCCCCTTTCTCTTTGCTCCCCGTCCCCTCCCCCCGACCCTCTGCTCCTCCTCCTCCCTCCCACTCCATCACTGTGCTCATTTGCATATATCATTTATTACCCTATTTATTTTGTTAATGAGGTGTACATCCCCTTGATTCTATTTATCTTGATGATGTTGTCTTGTTTTTGTTTTGTTCTGTTTTGCTCTGCTGTCTCCCCCGTTTAGACTGTGAGCCTGTCACTGGGCAGGAATGGTCTCTGTTGCCGAATTGTACATTGCAAGGGCTTAGTATAGTGCTCTGCACATAGTAAGTGCTCAATAAATACTACCTAATGAATGAAAACAATGTCAGGTGCAGCAAACTTCGAACAGGACAATACAACAAGGGGCAGCCATTTTGTGTGCATAAGGAGGCCGGCCCTTTGGGTCTCGAATTGGCCTTTTCAGCCACCCACGTACTCAAAGGTGAGGTTCATCATCGTCAGTGGCGTCTTCTTCCAATATGAAAGACCACTTTCTATTCCCTGTCTCCCCAGCAAAAGCAGGCCCAGAGGCCCAGGGACTTTGTCTGATACAAATATGCTGGAGTCCCAGGCGCCTTGTTGCTGCTCCGCACATTATAGGGGCTTAATGAGAGCTGCTGTACTTTGCCTTCGATTCTACCACCTCCATCCCCGTACTCCCGCCGTTCCCTGGGCTTAGAGCTCCCTCTGTTCCCCTGGCTTGGAGCTCCCTCTGTTCCCCACATCATGAAGACCCCAGCTCCCCCCTCCACTTCAGACCCATAATTGCTCTCCCCCACTTCAAAACCTTATTGAAGGCACATCTCCGACTAAGAAATCCTCTCCTCTTTTCCCACTCCTTTCTGCTCCACTCTTACTTGCTCCTTCATTCATCCTCCCTCCCATCCCCATGCCACACATGTATATATCTGTAATTTATTTATCTATTTATTAATATTAATGTCTGTCCCCCTCTAGACTGTGAGCTCGCTGTGGACAGGAACATGTCTGTTATTATATTGTACTCTCCCAAGTGTTTAGTACAGTGTTTTCACACAGTAAGCACTCACTGAATACAATTGAATGAATGAATGAAGATTCAAATCCCTCAGAAAATCTCACCTCCTCCAATAAACCTTCCCCCATTAATTTCCCAGTACTCCAAGCCACATCATCCCTTCAGCCAGCTCTAACGCTTCAGACCTTTCTATGTCTTCTTAAGAGCTCATATATATGTCTGCTCAATTTATTTTGACCAGTCTGGTAGTAAATATTTTTATGTTTTTCTCCTCTGTTACAGTGTAAGCTCCTAGGGAAGATGTCATTTCATTATACTATGCTCCAAGCGCCTAGTACTGTGTATCACACCAAGTGGAAGTTCAATAAATGCCACTTTTACTAACGCTAATACTAATTCTAATATTATGACTGTTACAGCTACTGCCAACCACTACCAACATTCTCACGGTTGTCGACAAAGACACCCACAGATGAGAACCTCTGACTCTGCATCTGCCTAACTTGTGAGGACCGGATCGTTGTGTTCCTGCTGTCGAGTATACTTTTACCAGATCATCAACTGAAATTCGTCTGGCACAAAGCCCAGCTGAGTTCTCCTGGGTTTGAAGGAGACCTCACAGACCCTCCAGCCCTGCAGGCAGAGGTTGCTCGACCCTTCCCACCGACAACAGCAACAACTTCCACGTTTGGCATTAATACGATGCCTTCGACAAAGAACTATTCAGCTAAAGCAGAGAGGCCGGAACCTCATTTGTTCACTCACCCGCTTCCCCTTTCTGTCCACAACTCTTCCTTCGTGGGGAGAATGTGACTTTGTCAGGGAACAGAGAGCTGCGGAGAGAAAACAAAGTTAGGTTCTTGCCTCATTTCAACTTCGTAACTCTACTTAACTCCTTATTCCCAGTTATATACAAAACACCAGTCTGGACCCCTTTAGGCAAACGGTAACAACCCCCTCCTCCTTTCCCAGAATGTTGAAGTTGTTTCTGAACTGGAAGATTCCAGGGGAAGGAAGAGACCAGTGCAGTTAAATGATAGACCCAGATTGAAAGTGATGTTTGAGTTCTGACAGCGTTGGATAATATTTTGGCTTGACTTCATTCATTCAATAGTTTTTACTGAGCGTTTACTGAGTGCAGAGCACTGTACTGAGCATTTGGAATGTACAATTGGGCAACAGATAGAGACAGTCCCTGCCTAATAACGGGCTTGCAGTCTAAATGACAACTGGGGAGTCACACTAAGTTGAGGTGGGTGGACGATGTGTGGTCCTCCCCAAGGCACTGGGTGGAGGAAGGGTGAACCCCACCAATCCAACAGTGATGCTGCTGTCAAGCCAGCACAGAACTGTGATCTGCTGCCACGTCTTTCTAGGTCTCCTAGGTGTCTAGGTGTTTGCTCTCCAATTGCTTCTTCCCCATTGCTTTCAAACATGCCCATGTCTCCCCTATCCTAAAAAAACCCTCCCTGGTGCCACAGCCACCTCCAGTTATTACCCCTATCTCCTTCTTACCTTTCCCCTCCAAACTCCTTGAGTGAGTTGTCTCAAGTTCCTCTCCTTCATCCCCTCCAATCTGACTTCCATCCCCTTCACTCCGCAGAAACCACCCTCTCAGAGGTAATCCGATGTCCTCTACTCCATCCTAATCCTCCTCAACCTCTCTGCTGCCTTCGACACTGTCGAGCACCCACTTCTCCTGGGAACATTATCCAAACTTGGCTTCCCTCAAACTGTCCTCTCCTGGTTTTCCTCATCTCTCCGGCTGCTCATTCTCAGTCTCTTTTGTGGGCTCCTCCTCTGCCTCCTGCCCCCTAACTGTGGGGCTCCCTCGGGGTTCAATTCTGGGTCCCCTTCTATTCTCCATCTTCACCCACTCCCTTGGAGAACTCATTTCACTCCCACGGCTTCAACTACCACTTCTATGTGGATGATTCCCAAATCTCCATCCCTGAGCTCTCTCCTCTCTGCAGTCTTGCATTTTCTCCTGCCTTTAAGACATCTCAAGCTTAACATGTCCATCAGCAATTCCAGGTGGAGCTGCTCAGAGCAGACCCTTTGAGCAGGCTCCTGGGAAGATGCAGTGAGGTAAGGGATTCTTGCTTGAGGTGATCCAAATTCGGTTCATTTTTTCCTTTCATTCATTCAGTCAGTCCCTGTCCAACATGGGGCTCAGTCTTAATCCCCATTTTATAGATGAGGAGACTGAGGCACAGAAAGTTAAGTGACTTGCCCAAGATTGCATAGTAGACAAGTGGTGGAGCCAGGACTAGAACCCTGGTCCTTTTGACTTCCAGGCCCATGATCTGAGTTCTAATCCCTGTTTTGCCACTTGTCTGCTGTGTGACCTCGGGCAAGTCACTTCATTTTTTCCCAAATCTCCCCAACTTCCAGATTGTCCCCCAGCCTAGACTGTAAGCTTGCTGTGGGCAGGGACTCCGTCTGTTTACTGTTGTATTGCACTCTCCCAAGAGGTTAGTACGGTGCTCTGCACATAGTAAGTGCTCAGTAATGCAATCGAATGGAAGAGGCTCAGTGTCGGCATCTGGTACCATAACAGCACCACCCCAAAGACAGGCCAGCAGCTGTCCAGGATAAAATTGGGATGACTGGTCATCCTAGCCAAGACCCTTCCTCAAACTCCCTAGTCCTCGTTGTTACATGGGCACCACCCCACCTGACAACTGAGAGAGACACAGAGAACACAATCTTGAGGTTGGAATCATTCTGATTTGTCTCAGAGATGCTTCATTTGCCACCTGCTTGGTGCTTTACATGCATTTACATTAGTTAAAACTCCAAACCGTGGTGGAGGCAAATTAAATATGTCTCTCTCAATTTCACTGAGGATGAGCCCAAGGGTCAGAGAGGTTGAGTAACTTGTGTGGGGCCACCCAGCAAATTGGAGTTGACATCAGGATGGGGAGATTTCACTATGTTGCTTTACCCACCGAGACCTAGTAGCCAGGTCTGCCATTTGAGTGGCCAGAGCCCTAACCCAATTAATCCCAGAGATAATTATGTCATGGTCCTCTGAGGAAGTTAAAGAATTGGGTGGATATTAAAAAGAGAGGGCCTCCTCTAAAAGCATCTGGGTTTGTTCTCCAGCTGTTCACAGAAAGAGGGGGAGAAGGGGGTCTAAAAACAACAAGACTCAATTGTGATAAATAAAACAAAACAGACTGAAAAGTCCAGAAGGTGGTGGGGTGGGAGGGGCGAGGTGGAGGCAGGAGGAAAAGTGATTTACTCAGAAAGGTTGGAGAGGCCAGAAGCCAGGGGAGGCAGTGACAGTGAAGACGGTGGCCACCACCATCCAGACAGAGAGGAAATGATATGGTGAAGCACATAGACACTCTGCTCTGGCAGATCCCAAGACATAGATTACTTTGAAAATGAACACAGGGATGTCCAGTTGAATAAAGGCTCTGACATTATTTGGGGCGAGACTCCAGCCCTGAGTGATGAGAAACGCTTCTGTCAAGTTGTTTCTTAAAGTTTCCAGGAAAACAGTTTTAGTTTTCAGTCAAACATCTCCCTCCTGTGCTAACAACTTAATTTCGGCTGCACTGCTCGCTATGGGTGGGGCAAACGGGCTGGATAGTAAAGACAAAGGTCAGACCCATTTTTATTCTTAGTCCCTAGCCAAATCGAAACCTTAGGGGATAAAAATCACAAGTAAAAAAAATATAGATTCAAAATTTTAAATTACAGTTAATCTGAAAAAGAGCTGTGACCTAGGATGGTATCCATGGACAAAAAAACAACAACAAAAAACTCTGTTAAATACCTCCTCTCTTCTAATATGATCCAGTCCTTTCAACTCGTAAGTTACAGGGAAAAACAAACAACAGGCTGAGATTAGGATAAAGTACTATTCATATTTTTCCCATTAATTAACCATATTAGCATGATGGTGCTTACAAATTTCAAGGCACTTGTGCTTCAAATTGGTTTCCCCTTTAATAGACTCCTTGATGGAGTCAGTGGCTGACGTAGTCCAAAAATAGGCAGGCCGGTGGCTGCTGCCAGTCGAGCTCCTAAATGGGTTTCGATACGCTATTTTCCGCCTCAGTTAATGAACCCGGGGGCGCCCAACCCGTCTGGCGTCCAGTGGACCTTAGGTGGCGGTGGTGGCTGGATGGGTTCCTTTGGAGCCCAGGACCGGAGTCGGTCAGCCAGTCAATCGCATTTATTGAGTGCTGCCTGTGTGCAGAGCACTGTACTAAGCATTTGGGGGAGTACAATATAACAGACACATTCCCTGCCCACAATGAGTCTTCCTTCCACCGTGTGGCGAAAGAGGCCCAATGTGGCCTCTTCTACTTCCTAAAGACGCCATGGGGGTCGGGGGCAAATGGAGGAAAATAAAGGTCAGGTCAGGAGGCCTCTGCTTTGGTCCACTCTAGCCCCACCAGGCTGGGGACTCATTTAAGAACAGGTTATTAATGATAATAATAATAATGATAATTGTGGTATTTGTTAAGAGCTTACCATGTGCCAGGCACTAGCCAGCCTAAGCTCTGGGATGGATATAAGCAAATCGGGTTGTACACAATCCCTGATCCACGTGGGACTCACGGTCTTAATCACCATTTTGCAGATGTGGGAACTAAGGCACAGAAAGGCAAAGTGACTTGCCCAAGGTCACCCAGCAGACAAGTGGCAGAGCCAGGATTAGAATCCAATCCCAAGCCTGGGGCAGCTCTGGGACATCAAGCCCGTGCGGCCCTCAGTCGCCATTGAGTCTTCTTGGCTGACCACTGGGGGGTAACCTGAGGTAGCTGGTAAATGTGGGGACAGGAAAGCACTTCGTACAGTGCTCTGCACACAGTAAGTGCTCAATTAATAGGATTGAATGAATGAATGACCGGAAGCGTGGAGAAGGGTCATGATCACAGCTACTGTAGTGTTCCTAGACGGCCACTGGCTCAGGCTCCATTTTGGGGCCCTCTCCAAGCCCATCAAGTGAGTTTGGGTTTAACAGATTGGTCCATCCACTGCTCCTCTTCCATGGCACCCCAGTGAGGGGAGCAAGGTGTGGAGAGGTCAGAGAGGAGGAGACGCTCTCCTGACAGGCTAAAACAGGCATGGGCAGGTGGGTGGAGGAGGTTTCCTCAATCCCAATATGCCATCTTTCTTCTCTCATCCCTCCCAGTTCCTTAGGCTCAATGGGCAGCCACCTCATCCCCATTTGAACTGGAAGGCACCAGTCTTGGGACTAGAGAGGCCCATTGGAAGGATGGACAGACCATTTGCCTCCTGGCCTGCTCTCCTTGAAGAACAAGTGGGTTGAGGGAGGGAGAGAGGGAGGTGGAGTCGATTCTGGTTTAATAGCCATTCATTCATTCGATCGTATTTATTAAACGCTTACTGTGTGCAGAGCACTGTACTAACCACTTAGCAAAGTACAATACTGTGCCCCTGCCAACCTGGCTCATGCAAAATCCCAGTTGCCCAGTAGCATTCGTTCCGTGCTTGATAAAGAGGATTTCTCACTGACCTATGGAGAAGAAGTGGGCAAACGTATGGATTGATTTGGTTGGAACTGTACAGGAAATTCAAGTTCTCCAGTAGTTCAAAGTGGGGTTTGCTAAATGATCCAGATTTCTTCCCAGAGTGTTTCTGAGAAATACAGTCCCTCAAGATTCAGATGCTGAGTTGCTCAGAGTTTTTTTTATGGTATCTGCTAAGTGTTTACTATGTGACAGGCACTATAGTAAGCGATCAGGTAGTCATAAGCTAATCAGGTTGGACACAGTCTATATCCCACATGGGGCTCACACTCAACCCCCATTTTACAGATGAGGTAACTGAGGCACAGAGAAGTTAAGTGACTTGACCAAGGTCTCCCAGCAGACAAGTGGCAGAGCCAGGATTAGAACCCAGGTTCTCCTGACTCCCAGGTCTGTGCTCTGTCCACTTGGGCAGACTACTTCTCAGCTTACAATCCCTTAGTACAGTGACCAAAACACAGTAAGTGCTCAATAAATACCATCGGTTGACTGATTGATTACAGCTCTCAGAGGTATTTGTGGAGTCTAAGAGTCTCTCTCCACTTCCACCCTTGCCCTAGGTGAATCATGAGAGTCTTCAGGGCAGCATAGAATGAAAGTATGGTAAAGGTCCTGGACCCCTAGTTTATTTTTTGTTTATGGTCCCCTTAACTGAGAGTTGAATGGAAGGAAGTGGAGGTGGGGGCCAAGCGGACATAGACACGGTCAGCAAAACTGACTTTGAAGACTACCCTCTCAAAACGGCCCTGCCCGTTCCCATCAGCACTATACCAACTGGACATGGATCCATTGCTTCCTAACATCTCATTTAAGTTGGCGACCAGTTCATCTTTACAGACCTAACAGATGAAACTGGAGCCAAATAATGCCTCTTTTTTTATATCCTTATCCATAATGAAAATGGCTACCCCTCCTCCCAGTAACTATGTGTGTAGGTCACGATAGAAATTAGTATTTTTACATTCTCACCCAGCACCCTGAGTTGGGCAGGGCAGGGGATGTAACTCCCCTCTCCTCTCTTCCTCTTCTCCTCCCCATTTCTCATTGCAGTTTTCACAGGGCCGGTCACCTACTGAGCCAGAGCTGGAGAATGCAGCAATGTCCCTCTTTCTTAAAAAATACCACTGACTGAAGAGTTCAGTTTATCAGTGGCAATTATTAAGCCCTCACCGTTTGTGGAAAACTCTACTAAGTGCTTGGGAAAATACAGTAGAGTTAGTTGACAGGATCCCTGCCCTCAAAAAGCTTAGGGGAGATAGGCAATAAAATAAATATCAGATAAAGAGAAGCAAAAGAGCACAAGGATACACATATAAGTATTACGGATGGGAAGGGAGGGTAAGTGTCCAAGTGTTTAAGTGACACTGAAGTGCTAAAATGGCAGGGGGGCTGGGGGAGGGAGAAATAGGGAGTTTCAGTGGACTCTGAGAGTTCCAAGGGCATTTGACCCAAATGAGAGTTTACGGCCAACCAGAACCTCAGGTGGGGGTGGTTTGGAATGGGCCCAAGATGGGGCAAGGGGTGCCAGAGGAGGTGTTCAGGGTCATTCTGATGATGAGAACAGGGTGAACAGGAAACTATTCTTCCCCAAATCCTACAGCACTGAGGCAAGGGAGAACGTACTGAAGACTGTAAGTACGTCAAAGGGCAGGGACTGTCTCTATCTGTTGCCGACTTGTACATTCCAAGCGCTTAGTACAGTGCTCTGCACATAGTAAGCACTCAATAAATACTATTGAATGAATGAATTACAAACCAACAAACCTTCTTTGCCCAGCAGGAATTAGTCACCATAGAAACTGTACAGGGCAAAGAGATCAGAAGGTTCAAGATGGGTTTGACTAAGTCAGTAAATGAAGGGTCCATAATAGATTACTCAAGGGAAAATTAGGGATGCAGGGGAGGACATTAGGGGCTACTAGATGGTCCATTCCCTACTATGAAGATGGATATCCAAAAAGGCAACCATCATCATTTCCTCCAAGCAAGCCTGTGCCCTTATCGGAGCCAGCCTACAGGGCTAAGCGACCACTCATTGTCCAAGAAATGGTGCTGCCTATTGCCCATCTAACTTCTGACAGCAAGTTGAAATATGGTGAACAGCCAAGATTTCTAGTAGCACCAAGGAAGAAAACATTTCACATTCTCATTGTCTTGAGCCCACGGCTATGTGCCAGGCTGCCAGGTACCATTTCAAGCTAAAATAACTCCCCTGCCCAAGGGGGCCCGATCCAGCTCCAAGGGACTGGAGGGGCCCAGAACCAGGTTCTGTCACTCTCAGCCCCTGTTCGTCCATGGGAACACAACCGCTGGAAACAACTGTTGGAGTTTTAGGTTTGGGGATTTGTTTGTCCTTTCATTTTCCAGCGGAATTTCTTTCAAATCTCTTATCGTGTTTCCTTCCGCTCAGTGAAATATTAGCTCAGGATGTAGATAGAGCTCGCTTGGCCATGGGAGGCAGGTGGTGGGGTGGCCCGGCCTCATAGCTAAGCAGAGCTTCACCCACCAACCCCGATTCAACAAGATCGCCAACGAGCAGACGGCGGGGATGAACGAACCCGGCCGTGGGGGCTTTGCTCCCAACCTCGGCTCTCCCGCAGCCACACCATAAAAACAGACCTGGGACTGAAAAAAATCACTCTCAAAGACTGGTGGCATATCCACCCTGTGAAGTTGAGGGGAATCTCGGGGTTTGGTCACTAGCATACCATTAACCCTCTAGAAAGACTAAGTCCCTGATGGGTAGGGAAAATGTCTCCCGACCCTGCATTGTACTTTCACAAGTGCTTAGTACAGTGTTCTGCACAAGACTAAGCCCCGATGGGCAGGGAATATGTCTACCAACCCTTATACTGTTCTCTCCCAAGTGCTTAGTACAGTGCTTGGCACACATTGATACCATCAATCGATCGATAGATAATCGGGAAGCCACAGGGTAACCCTTTTCTGAGTCCACAGAGTCCAGAGTCCATTCGCTGGGTGTGGATAACCTAGTTTGCAAATTGTCCACGTTTTGGAGTTTTTCTGCTGAACAACTTTTTTCAGCTTCAACCTCACATTAAGGCGAAGGATTGGGGAGGGCTGTGGAAGTCATACTAGTCAAATGCTTGAGAAGAATGACATTTTCCGACAAACAAGGTTTGGAGAGGATCCACAGATACTTCATCTCATTGGCAGAGTAACTGAACTCCTAGGCTACCTGCTGTGATCTCCACTGGTGTAGATAACTGAGATCACCCGCCAGGTGATCACCTGCCTTTAAGGCCCATGATCTTTCCACTAGGCCACATTGTTTCTGGTAGCTGGGAGAGAGGGAAGAACAGAGCCTCCAGCCATTGCCAAACAAAAGTACTCCCAGGTCAATCAGAGGACACGCATGAGAATGCAGACTCAGGACCCCAAACCCATATCGGCATGGACTGCAAAAAGTCACTGCCCTCAATTCTGAAATGTCCACATACAAGGGACTGTCTGCTCATTTCCTGGAAGTTGCTGGAAAGGGAAGACCATTAGAGAACCACAGAACCCAGCTGTGCCTTATGAAACACACAGATTCAGGATCTTCTTGAAAACGAGCCATGTCCCACTCCCCCCAGGCCCAGTCTCTGATAATGGGGCCAGAGGACTTGATTCTTGACTTCCTCTTGACCAAGTCCCATCGCTGTTTCCTCGTTCAGCCCGGGCATACGCGACTGTACAAAGGCAGATGTCCAGCCTTTAGCCCTAAGGGCTCCACATCCAGTTTAAACTCTCTCCCAGCAAGACTGTCCACCAGTCTGCCCTGTATTTGAATCCTGTTCAGGGAGCACAGAACTGCGGAGAAACCCCAGTTTGGTCAGAAAACAGATCCTGGGTACTTAATGCTGTGCATTACGTTTCTGGTTGATGGTGGGCGGGGGGGAGGCCTTGAGTAGTTCACCCTTCCAGGGGCTTAACCAGCCTTCCCATTCTAACCACATACATTACTGGGCATAATTCCAAAGCTGAAAGGCACTAATTGCTTTTGTCCTAGGAGCTAGAAATGTAGTCACTCTGGGCTGATGGTCTTCATTATGGTATTCTATTACCTCGTTAATTGGTATCGTCAGAAAACATCCTGGTTAGATTTTGATACTGCTTTCTGGCTCCGGGCAGTACCAGGTTCTCATAAAGAGAGGAAAAGAGAGACTGCGGTGTGTGGATGGGTGAAAACTGCCCCAGAAAGGGTTAACTCTAATCAGTTTCTAGCATGCTTATAACCCCAAGTCCAGTCCAATAATAAAAAGAGGTGGATCTAGAAGGTATGAGAAGAGAGTGGATTGCTTTCATGTCTCTGCCTCCTGAGCGCCTAGTGCAAACCTTTCCTTCTGCTGAACAGATTCCGTGGCCTGACGAAACCTAATGAATGGCCGAAAAGGCTCTTATCCGGACACTGATCCTTTTCGGCCTTTCCAGGGCAGATTTCCTTTGGGAAGAGTCTTTGAGTCCAGCATAGTTCCCACACCTTTTTCTCCCTCAGGTAAGGCCAGCTGAAGAGACGGAAGAATGGACACAGTGGAGAGCCTCCTGGTGAGTGGCAATTTCACTGACACCTGTGAAACCGGACTGAAAAATGAGACTTTTCTCTGTCTCTTCGACCAGCCTCATCCTTCTAAAGGTAGGCAGTTGGAAGGTGGGGGAGGGAGCCTGTCATTCGGACCATCTCGAATTGAGGGAAATGCATACAGGTGCTGGGAGGAACAGGTCTAAGGTAAACAATGCCATTTGGGTAAAGAACGGATGAGCAGGGTGTCCTAACTTTCCTGCCTTTCCAGATGACAGAGACGAGTTGGCGAGGGTGGGGAGAGAGGGCACAGACAGGCTGAGAAGGAGAGGGAACACAGAGGCAAGTAAAAGTGAGACAACGAAAGGCAGAACAGCTTAAAGTTACAGGGGACGTCTGAGAGTCGGTGCTGTCCCTGCCTCGTTGCCCTGTAGTTGAACTAGCTCCAAAAGGCAATTAATGGTAAGTAACATCAGGGGAGCTGGAAAAGAAAAGCTCACACTCTTCGCTCGAGACGCTTCCTCGGCTTCAAAGGGAATCGCCTCCTGAAGAATTGGAGGGGTTTCTTTTCCTGATGAACACCAGACTTTTGCTAGTGAGTTTCCACTGACTGTGGCAGTTGCGGGGACACTTGGATTTACTGACCACAAGTTCAGCTCCAAATAACAATCCCGAGCTCACGTGGGGCTAAAAAAACCAAAACGCTACACGAAAAAGATTTGAACGTCTTGTTTAAACATTAATTCTCCACGTTGGCCCTTTGCAGACTGGAAGCAGTTGGTGAGGATTCTCTTATATTCCCTGATCTTCCTGCTCAGCGTCCTGGGGAACACCCTGGTGATCGCTGTGCTGATCCGGAACAAGCGGATGAGGACGGTCACGAATATATTTCTGCTCTCGCTGGCTGTCAGTGATCTGATGCTCTGCCTCTTCTGCATGCCTTTTACGCTCATTCCCAATCTGATGGAGGATTTCATTTTTGGGAGTGTTGTGTGCAAAACTGCCACCTACTTCATGGGTAAGTCCCCCTTAAGGCAACATTTTAGGGTTTTCATTCTGGCTGGGATCTCTGGAGCAAACAGATGCACTGGAATTAAAGAGATTGTGGGCAGGGAAGGTAGCTGTTAAGAAGCTGGCTCTGTGTGTGTGTGTGCGTCTGTTTAGAGGGAGGGGCGGTAAGTGAAAGGTAGGTTAGGTGGGGAGACTTTCTACCTCGCCGTGGGGTTTGTTTGCAGCCTCACCAGGACCAGTTTGACAAAGGCATCCGCTTAAATGTAAAATGGAATAAAGTCACACTCACAACTGTGGGAATAACCGGTCCACATACCTCTGCTCTCCCTGAAAAAGGGCTCCTGTGGGTTTTCCAGCTTCCCTGCTCCTTTTCAGGACAGCGATGGAAATGCAGCCCTTGTTCCAACTCTTTGGTGACTATTGTGTGTGGTGGGGGTGGGAGTTGTTTTAAAAAGGGAAAGGAGGGAGAGAGACAGGGAGGAGGAGAGTGAGAAAGAGAAAGAACACTGTTAGTACTGTTTTCTCTCCTTTCTGGCAGCTCAAGGAGCTTTGGCCCAAACTGTTTCTCTTGGGTCCCTGCTTTTCCAGATGATGGAGGTTGTGGCCCAGGGGGACCTGGAAGGTACCCAGGGTCAAGGGTAGAGTGCCGATCTGGAGGAGATAACCACCTACACACTGGCTGTCCAAGGGGCTGGCCTCAGTCCACTTTGAGATCTAAATTGGGAGCACTGGATCGGGTGGAGGTTCTTAGTGTGAACGTGGGTGTTCTTAGCAAGTTCACAGAAGTATCAAGGAGGCTTCACTAATCACCATTTACTCGGGCCCCAGTCTCTGGGCTTACGGGCCCTTCTCCCAATGGCTCTTTTCAAGAACGTGGGCTTTCCTTCGGGATCCTGTCGAATCTGGGCCGTGTCAGGAGAAGGGGGGCGTTTAGAAATCTCGACGCTCCCGTATCGAAAAATCCAGACTCTCCTCTGAACAAGGCTGCAGTGAAATGTCAGCCCACAAAAGCAGACATGAATTGCTTTTCCTACAGTGAAACCTGTACCTTTACCACATAGGTAGAGAGACGTCTGTGGAGCACATTCCAGCGTGAAGTTAGCGCTGCTTGGTTAATTTTGTTTAAGGAACCATAATGGGAAGAATTTGGGAGAAAATTTTCCTGATGGCGTATTGGAATGGTAGCCAAAAAAGGGAAGGGATCATCAGAGTGTAAAATTATCCCAGCCTTAAGAGTGTGCATCCTCAATGCTAATTAGACTAATAAGAAACACGCAATGGCATCGGATCTTTTCTTTTTTAAAAAAATCAGTTAAGGCTCAAAAATGTTCATAAAAAGAATATTAAAACACGATACATCTTCTTTAAAAAGACTGTAAATGCTGTAAGTGCTTCTGCTCCAGTGGGCTAATTTGAAAGGTCAACAAATAACGTTAATTAAGAAAAAAAAGTTATTATATCTCTAATCTTTCCCAGATTGCCCAGCCAAGGAGATGTACAAACTTTGCTCCTTATGACTTGGGGAAAACGTCTCATTCCAAGGACCCCCTTGATCTTAGCAAGAAGTTAGTCAGAGCAAGTCACTTCAGTTCTCTGGGCCTCAGTTACCTCATCTGTAAAATGGGGATAAGAGTGTGAGCTCCATGTGGAACAGGGACTGTGACCAACACTTAACTTCCCCAGCGCTTAGAAAGGCGCTTGGCACATAGTAAGGCTTAACGAGAACCATAATTATTAGAAGCACTATGAACGTATCTGGTGGGTACCAAGAAGTCTCTGCAGGCTCCGCTCCCCTGGTAACGGTTCCCTGGTGCCGTGCCCACGCCCGCGCTACCGTAAGCTTGACGGCAAAGAGGATGGGACTCCATGGCCGAATCAGCGCGATCCCTTTGTCTGTCGGACGTCTAGGCATCTCCGTGAGCGTCTCCACCTTCAGCCTGGTGGCCATCTCCCTGGAGAGGTACTGTGCCATCTGCAAACCCTTGCAGTCCAGGGTCCGGCAGACCAAATCTCACGCCTTGAAGGTGATCACGGCCACGTGGTGTCTCTCGTTCGCCCTGATGTCCCCTTACCCGATCTACAGCAGCTTGGTCCCCTTCACCAAGCACGACAACCAGACGGCAAACAAGTGCCGGGTCCTGCTGCCCAGTGACATCATGCAGCAGTCCTGGTAAGCCTCATCTCATCCCGTGTTTCCGTAAAGTCCCGGTTGGGTGATGGGGGGCCAGGAGGGGAAGGGAGGAATGGGTGTGGGGCTGGGAGATGATGGATTCTAAGGGAAGGCGGGGAAGAGCAGACCCCTGAGCAGACCTATCCTGAATGGCCTCAGGGCCCCTCCTGCCTGAAGGAGAGAGTGACAGCGTGGTCTAGTGGCTAGAGCAAGGGCCTGGTAGTCAGAAGGACCTGGATACTGATCCTAGCTCGGCCGCCTGTCTGCTGTGTGACCTTGGGCAAGTCACTTAAATTCTTGGTGCCTCAGTCACTTCATCTGTAAAATGGGGATTAAACTGTGAGCCCCACGTGGGACATGAACTGTGTCCAACCTGATTACCTTGTATCTACCCCAGTGCTTAGAACAGTGCCTGGAACATAATAAGAGCTTTAAAAATACCATCAAAATAGGCAGGGGGATGGGCCACATCCCTTCCCTGGCTACCCTCTAGCCTACTGTCTCTATGACCAAAGGGAAAAACAGAGCCAAACTCTCCACTCAGTCCTTTCCATGCCATCCTCACTGCCTAGTGGGTGCCTAGTGTTTTAGACTGCAGGGAGCCAGAGGGGCCTGGGTTAAATTAGGGCCTCCTTCTAGTCTTGTTCTTTATTCTCATCCAAGCATCACAGAACACAACCAGGCTACCAAAATGAATTACATTACCAGGTCTGAAAGCCACCGGCTCCGGCTTATCCGAGTATGCCTCAGCCAGCGACATTGTGATCCACTGCTACATCCGAACAGTCCGGCTGATGTTTACAGGGTCCTGTTGACTCTTGGCAACTCTTCTAAGCTTTTGGCAATTTTAAAATTGAGGAGTGTGGCCTAGTGGAAAGAGCACGGGTCTGAGAGTCACAGGACCTGGGTTGTTATCATGGATCCATCACCGCAGACGATCAGTAATATTTGAGCACTTACTGTGTGAAGAGCACTGTTCTAAGCGCTTGGGAATTTACAATACAACCGAGTTGGCAGATGCAATCCCTGCCCATTAGGAGCTTAGAGTCGACAAGGAGACACTTTCCTGTTACGTGACCTCGGGCCAGCCACTTAACTTCTCAGGTCCTCAGCTTCCTCATCTATAAAAATGGGCATAAAAATGGGCTTGTACTCCCTCATACTTAGTGAACCCCACGTGGGTCAAGGATTAAGTCCGACCTATATCTTGTATCTCAGAGCTTAGAACAGTTTTCAGCGCTTAGAACAATGCTTGGCACATAGTAAGCACTTAACAAATACCATCATTATTATTATTATTACTCCAGCACTTAGTACAGTGCTAGGCACATAGGAAACATTTAAAGATCACAGTTGTTGTTATTAATACAAGTTCCAAGGCTATAGAGTTCCAGATTTGAAAAAAAAAGGCACTTGTTTAATGAGAGACGAGCAGCTTGCCGGACCTTGTTTGGAAAGAATCAAGAGAAGAACTTGGAACTGAGTCTCAGCTCAGTAATAACCCAATTGGATGATCGAAATGGAGGTGGGGAGGCAACCGTGCTGTCCTGGACCAGAACGGTAAAGAGGGTTCAGGAAAGAGAGGCCGGGAAATATCTGTCTGATAGAGCTTCAGAGCCCAGAAAACTGACAGCCAGGAAACAGAGAAGCCCCAGAAGTGAAGTGGGAAAAGAATGAAGGTGATTTCAAAGTAGGATTCCATTACAGATCTCCAAACCAAGAGGAGAAGATGGAGGACAAGGCTACATAAATTCATCTCAGGTCAGCGTCTTGGAAAATGGAGACATTTTAACTCCCCAGACACCTATTGGGGGAAAAAAACCCCAAAAAACACCACACTACATTCCAGCAGGCCCCATCCCATCTAACAAGGGTTGGAGGGAGCCAAAACTAATTTCAGGCAAAGCAGAGGAGAAGAATAGGGCAGGTGTTTCTTATTTGTTTCTAACACACAGAGAAAAAAATGGAGTAAGGAGTTGAAAGTTTGTAAAGACGACCATAAGATGTGAGCATTCAGCATTCCAAGGGAAAGGAAGAGAAAGATCAGCGAGGTAAAAACCATGAACTTTAAGAAAACAAATTTTACCCGGCTATGGACACGAGGAGGAAGGAAGGGCCTGGAAGCGAGTCCGAGGCAAATGAGTTCAAGAAACCTGGTAGCATTTTAAACAGCAATGCAGCCAATAATGAACTAGGCCAAAAGGACAAGAGAGGTGACAAGTGAATCTTGGACAGTCCAGAATCATCCGGAAAGGTAATTGGGGAAGTTAAAAGGGGGTTGGGGCAAAATCAGGGTTTCTTACTCAAGAAATAGTCCAATCAGACAAGCTGTGGAAGCGGGCTTGAGAGAGACAGAGAAGGGATCGGAAAAGCTCCTCCAGCTGTGGAAGGCCCAAGAGGAGGAGGAAGTGATAGTACCCCTACCACAAAAGCCAACCTGGTGCCAGAGGGCTTTGGAGAAAGGCTGAGGGACCCAAGGCCTTACTCCCTGGGGGCGAATGAGACTATTGCCTGCCCCTTTTCCCAGGTTTCCAGAAGTGGAGGTGAGCCAGAGCCTCCTTCCCCCCTCTTTCCAGGCCTCCAGTGAGCGCCGAAACCTGCCAAGACCAACTGAAAAGACTCACAGTCGGGGCTGCCTGCTAACTCTTCGAAGCCAGCCTTCCCCCGTCCTGCTTGGGCACCATCCTGTTTGTGAGCAGGACTTCATTTTCTCACCCGTCAGTACAAACAAAATCAACTGAGATCCATTATACCAGGACATTCGGGTGTGAGGTCCCACAGCACACTCAAGGCGAGGTCTACGGTCCACTGGACACCCTCTGAAATTCTTAGGCAAATCTGACTCACGCTAACTCTTCTGCCATAGATGAAGGGGGAAAATGGTGTTGGCCTTCTGGATTTGCAAGACTCATGTAACATGATGGCCCCTAAACTGTTTCTATTAAGCCAGAGCCAGGGAAGAGGGTCCTTTAGAGACCTTATCCAGAGAGATAGAATTTGTCCATTCCTTGGTCGCAGAATTAGAAATAAACACCAATTCTAAGGTCAGTCATGAAGTACTTTTATTCAGGATCCTTCAAGTATGAAAAGTTTGTCTTTTCTCCTCTGAAGATACATTTTTTCTTAGGAGTGGAATCAATCCAGGCTGTCCTGGAGCTGAAATTAACCTTTGGTTGATCCAACCTAACATATTCGCTCTCAGATCAGAATCAAACAAACACTAGCCGTTTCCATAAACACAGTGCAACATAATGACCTCAAAATACTTATTTTACTGCAAATTGCAGATAACTACCGCTGCTCCAGGCAAAGCCTGGCCATCCTCACAAATGTCTGTGGTGTGTTAAAATAAGGCAAAGCAAATCTGCTGCTCCTCTGCCAACGCACAGCCCGGTGAGAGGCAGGAAGCATCCTGAGAAACAGCTTGGGAGGCAGCAGGAAAGCCGCTGGTGGGGGTGGACCTGGGAGCGTCAGCGGGTCTTCCCTGATCGGCCCAAGGCTCTGTGCCTCCCTCTTGGGATGGGGTTGGAAAATCATGGTGCTCGGACCTATTTCTACATTGAGAACAATGATTATTATTACCATTGTGGTATTTATTAGGAGCTTTCTATGTACCAAGCACCGTGCTAAGTGCTGGGGTAGATTCGAGATCATCAGATCAGAAACAGTCCTTGTGTCCCACATGGGGCTCACAATATAAAGAGGAGGGACAAAAGGTATTGAACTCCTTTTTTTGGATGAGGAAACTGAGGCACAGCAAGGTTAAGTGACTGGCCTGAGGTTACACAGGCAAGTGGGAAAGCAGCAGGGCTTAGTGAAAAGAGTATGGGCCTGGGAGACAGAGGACCTCCTGGCTCTGCCACTTGCCTGCTGGGTGACCCCGGGCAAGTCACTTAACTTCTCTGTGCCTCCATTTCCTTATCTGTAAAATGGGGATTCAATACCTGTTTTCCCTCCCACTTAGACTGTGAGCCTGAGGAGGGACTGGGACTGTGTCTGACCTAACTATACCATGTCTTCCCTAGAGCTTAGTGCCTAGTAAGCACTTAAATACCACCATTATCAAGTGGCGGATCTGGGATTAGAAACCAGATCTCTTGACTCCCAGGCCTCTGCTTTTTACCCTATACCACGCGGCTTCTCAGAAATCGGTTGCTTGTTAACTTCTTGTGAATTACTTTAGGTACACGTTCCTGTTACTGATCCTTTTCCTTATTCCCGGAATTGTGATGATGGTAGCGTATGGATTAATCTCTTTGGAACTATACAGAGGAATCAAATTTGATGCCAGCCAGAAAAAAACAATCCACGGTAACTATCATTTACCTAAATAATAATAATGTTGGTATTTGTTAAGTTCTTACTGTGTGTCGAGCACTGTTCTAAGCGCCGGATAGATACAGGGTAATCAGGTTATCCCACGTAGGGCTCACAGCCTTAATCCCCATTTTACAGATGAAGGAACTGAGGCCCAGAGAAGTGAAGTGACTTGCCCACAGCCACACAGCAGACAAGTGGCGGAGCTGGGATTCGAACCCATGACCTCTGACTCCCAACTTTTCAAAGATACCCACACTTTATATTTCACCTCATTTAAATATACGTATATCCATATACTGAAAAACCTCAATAATATGTGGATGGCACGGGGATGGAGAGAAGTTAGTCCAATCAGATATGCCCTGTTCTTCTGTGGTGTGAGGGTTATATTCTTGCAAAAACCCCAAATTAAGAAAAGCTCGTGCTGTAGCGCTCACTGTGAGCAACACAGAGTATATGCTTGCTCTCCTGTTTCTTTTCCGAAGCTGTGGCCCTCTGTACTCAAAATGGGCTCATGCTCTCAAATCACGAATCTTGCACTAGACAAAATATCTCACATCTACCTCAGTGCTTATGTAGCAAAAACACACGACGTGACAGAGTAGATGTGTGGGGAAGAGTCTTATTTGGATACATCTTTCTTTAAAATACAGTTTTACTTCAGTAATGTTTGTGTGTGTCTTGCTGCATGGACTTTCTCCAGGATCTCTACTGTCTCTTTATTAAAACAAACAGAAGAAAGCCATCCATAAAACAACTAGAGATTAAAAAGTTTTCTATGTCTGCCTCCCTGCTCTTGCCTCTGCTGCCCGCCTCTCTCCTACCCTCACCTTACTCAGAGCTTTGCCTCTAAACCAAAGTTTTGTCAATGAGGCACATCAAAAACTTCATTCTTTAGATACAATCCTGCCTCCCTTGGGCCAAGGTAGAACGGCTAAAGGGCAGAAGCAAGCGGTAAGTACCGCATCTCATTATACCAGATCGTAGGGACCAGATTCATTAGGTTTCACTGAACATCCAGGTCTTTCGAAGATTGCAGTGATCAGGTAGTCAGAAAGAGCATTAAATTGGGGCCAGGATCATGCTCGGAAAAATTGTCACTTTTCCCGCTCCGGGCCAAAGGTTCCAGTGGCAAGACCAGGGGCCCCAGTGTGCAGCCCAATGACTCCCAGCCAATTTGCTGGAGACCATATGCTGATAAGTTTAGTTAAGATTTCTCCCAGGCTTCTCTTCAGAAGTGCTGTGGCCTAGTGGGCCTTTCGGCTTTCCTAATCCGGCCTCTGCCACTTGCCTGATATGTGACCTTGGGTAAGTCACCTAACTTCTTTGGGTCTCGGTTTCCCCATCTGTAAAATAGGGAGGAAATATGTGTTCTCCCTCTGTGAACCCCGTAGACGGCTCTGAACAAGTGCCATTATTATTATTATCGTTAAATGGCCCACTCCGAACCCCAAGCGATGTGCCTTTGTCCCTGCAGAAGGGAAGACCAGTAACAGCAGCAGCAGGTATGAAGACAGGGATGGGTGCTACCTGCAGAAGACGAAGAAGAGGAGGAAGGTGAATCTGCATCCTGTGCCCAGTGGCGATGGCAGCTCCAAAATCGAAAGGGTCAGGAGCACCAGCTCGGCCGCCAACCTGATGGCCAAGAAGCGCGTGATCCGCATGCTCGTGGTCATCGTGGTCCTCTTCTTCCTCTGCTGGACGCCCATCTTCAGCGCCAACGCCTGGCGGGCCTACGACACCCCGTCGGCCAACCGGTTCCTCTCGGGGGCCCCCATTTCCTTCATCCACCTGCTCTCCTACACGTCTGCCTGCGTCAACCCCATCATCTACTGCTTCATGAACAGACGCTTCCGCCTCGGCTTCCTGGACACCTTCTCCTGCTGCCCGCGGCCCCGGCCCCCGGGAGCCAGAGGCGAGACGGGCGAGGAGGATGAGGGGAGCACGACCGGCGGGTCCCTGTCGAGGGGCTCCTACAGCCACGTGAGCATAGCCGCTCCTCCCCCTTGAGGCATCTCCCACTCCCCACCTTCCCCCGTCCCCAGGCACCTCTGGAGGCTGTGGAGCTAGGTTGCTAGAGGAATTACTCGAGACGGTTTTGTTTTTGTCAACGGGAAGTCCTGTTTTTTTTAGCGTGCGACTTGTCTGGAAAAAAGGGGGAGAGACCCTTTTACCTGAATGTTCACCTGAAAGGGAAAAGGGGAAGCCGACATTGAACGGGAGCCCGACGTGGACTGGGTGGGGATGTTGTCTGAAGCCTAAATAGAGGGAATATGGGAACCTTGGGGAACGGAGGCTCCGGGGAGCTTTCCGAGTGTTAAAACAGCTTAGTGCTTGCTGTTGTGGTCGTGAAGTCGTTACCGTTCTGCCTTCTGATGCAAAAATCACAATCCAAATATCCTTTGAAGAGAAATGTTTTTGGCTTCCTTCATATCCAATACTTGCACCCTGTATTATGACTAAATATCTGTGACGTGTAAACGTGAAGAGACAAGCCAACGGTTGATTCTCTCTTACTACAATTTCAGTACTTTACCATGGAGGCTTCACCTTCTATTTTGAGATAAATTCTATTGAACAAGAATAACTTAGCCCTAGTAAAGGTAAAAGATATTCTGCCCCCGCCCCCTCAACCCTGTGAAAGTAAATTCCAAAGCTGATTGAATCTACCGGAGATTTAAATTCACAGAACAGTAATGACAGAAAGCCAGTTTGTTCTCGGGCAAGAGCCCTTCGGGACCACTCAGTGGCTCAAGTCCAGCATGGACTGTGCCTGCGGTGGTGTGAAATAACGAGTTCCTCAACTTGAAATGCTTTTCTTATCTCTCTGAGATCACTTAGCAGCCCCCCTTATTTGGGAGCTGTGATCTTTGTTCCTGTCCTCCTCCCCATCCTATTTCTTGTCTGGCGCCCTCACTGACTTCAGAAGGAAGTCTTTTTTTTCCTTAAAAAACAACAACAAAAAAACAAGAGAAGCAGGTTGGGAGAATTGGCCATAGTTAGCTAAAACGATAGGACAGAAGAAAACCCTTCTGGCTCTTCCTACAAGCAGTCTTCTCATTCCAAAGAATCCCTTGGCTTTACCTTACATTTTCCGTACTGGTTAATTCTCTGGTGTGTATAAATGGAACATACAAAGAGTAATGCACGATGCCCTTTGTTAGTCTCTGTGTTATCTTAAATAAAGAACTTGTTCCTGGCTGTTAGTCTTTGGTTGGAGTGTGGCTATATTGCAGTCTAATCCTTGAGAGTTGGAAGTTATCTGTGTATCTTGGTCCTCTCCTAGCTCATTCCTAGTCAAAAAGTAGAGTTAAAATATACCACGAGAAACAGCTCTGGAAGGAAAAAAATGTTTCAATGTCCATCCATCATGAGAAGTGGACACTAATATAATGAGACAACGAGACACTAATATAGTCAATGTAAGGTCTTTTTCTATCTGTAACCAGCTCTGTCAGGAATGTCAAGCTAAAGATATAACTAAACTTAGTTCTTTAAAACAAAATTCACTACTTTAACTGGACTTCCAAAATTGGACTTTCTCTATTCTGCTGCTGATGGCGGTAAAACTAATCCACTGGCACAGTGATTACCCTCAATAGAGCTTCTGCTCTTAGTCAACGGTGTTAACTTCCAAACCACTTAGCTCGCTGGATAATAAAAACAAAATTTTTCCAGGAGCGGAGATGTAAAATGCTCTGGAAATTTCTTTCGCCTGTGTTTATAGAACACTCCTTCCCATAATGGAAGCTCTCTAAAAACCCGCTGGCCAGTCTTGGCAGACCCTGACGATGCCTACCCCAAGATAATACCACAAAACTTCCCCCCCCACCACCTTGCCAGGGCTCTTAAGGTCATTATTGTGGAAACTGATTTGTATTTTATACCTAAATGAATGCTGGTGCACCTGGTGTTTCTCTGTGGAACCGTGAGTTAAAATTCTGTCCTCAATAAGATAGAGTAAAAGTAGCATTCAACCTGGCATTTTTCCAAAACTGTCTATGATATGCTCGAGCTGGGTCTCCTTTTTCAAACTAAATTTTGAAATATTCTCATCCTCCTGCCCCTCATCCTACTGGGTCATCTCTTGGTAGAATACAGATGAAGTCCACTTCATATTTCTGGGATATAGTATCCAGTCTCCAGTGTATTTCCTGAAGGATTTCCTTTTGCCACCCACATTCACCACTGCCTATTCTAGAACATGGCAATCCCTACTGTAATGGGACAGTGTCATATTTGACACTGTAATGGAAGTCTCTCAGTGGGAAGAGTGTCATATTTGACCCCTGGCATTCCAAACTCACTCTTTCCTCAGCATGATTCCAGTATTCCAGGTTCTGCCCAGTGGGATGATTGAGAGCAACCACATCTATCCTGCATTACATCCCTCAGGCCCTTAGTTTCCTTTATTTTAAAAAATGGTACTTGTTAAATGCTTACTATATGCCAGGCACTGTACTAAGCACTGGGGAAGATACAAAATAATCACAATGGACACAGTCCCTCTACCCCACATGGGGCTCAGAGTCTGCAGAGGAGGGTAAACAGATATCTACCCTCCTTTTTGCAGATGAGGAAACTGAGGGACAGATAAGTTAAATGACTTGCTCAGGGTCACACAGCAGGCAAATGGCAGAGCTAATAACTAGAACTCTGGTCCTCTGACTCCCAGGCGTGTATTCTTTCTACCAGGCCATGCTGATTCTCTAGTAAAGTAGAAGGCAACGTCTCTGTCCTCAGGAACTTAGAGACAGAAAACGGCCAACTCCCTCAAAATACTGATTCTGTCCCAAATAACCCAATAGCTCAATTTGTCTTCTCCAGTGGCTGTAACTGCCCTTTGAATTTAGGCTCCCTGTTCCCAGAGCCTTCACAGTGCAAATAATAACCCATCAACGTGATGTCGGCAGCTTCAATCAGTTTACTTTTGTTTTGATTTCTTGGGTAGTTAAGGTCCTTCCAACTTCACCATCCACCTGTCTCCTGACATTTTGGATTCCCCTTCTTGCCTTCCCTGATTACTCCCCCCCTCCCCCCCACATTCGAGCAGTCTTCCCATCACATCTCTTCATTTCTACTCACTCCTGTCTTGGTTTTCTACTCTTCTGGACTGTAGAGATGCTGAATGGTTAAAAACAAAGCCTTTAAAGAGCAGCCCTCCAGTTCAGCCACATATGAAACCTGCTGTGCAAGCACTGAGAGGGCTCATCGCTTAGATCTAGCCAAGTCTTGTTCCATAGCCGCAGGGGTGGTGACGGTAGTCATTGAGGGCAATGACCATCCTGCCCTCTGCCCTGGGAGAGGTGGACCGGGGGCTCTCATAAGTCAATTTGGCTCCAGATGCACCTGATCCTGGCCTTAGGGCTGACTGTCAGGGAGGATGCCAATAAGGCCTCTGGCTTTGTGGCTACTCCCCATTAAATTTTGGACAGAAAGTCTCTTCATGCATCTTTTATAGGGCCAAATGGCCCCTGGGCCTGGGCTGGGTTTCCTAAAAGTTTGTTTTTAGCTGAGACTTCGTGCAGACCCAGATGCCTCCAGGAGGGAGGTGTGGGGCGGGGAAGAGAGAGGACAAATTTCAAGTCTGTGGAACCGGTAGTTTCACCTGGACCTCTATCTTAGCTCCTTGATCATCAAAGCCCAAGCCTGGAAAGAGCCCCCCAAGCACAAAGACACACACACACACACACACAGGATAGAACGGCTCCCAGCGGTTCCATTTCTTTGGACTAAAGATTCACTTCCCCCTAGGACCCTGGCCTGCTGCAGGAACGACATTAAGGACCTGGTTCCCGCTCCCAACAGGCTCTGCTGATGCCTCCGCCCTCAAATCTTCACACTAGGATGTGAGGAGGGTGAGGAGAGGGAGCTCTCAGATGACCCAACCCAGGCTGAGCTCCCCCTGGCACAAGGTATTTGGGTTGGGAGTTGGGGCGGAGGGGTTGGGGGGCGGAATCTCAAACCCCTGCTTTCCACCCCCATACACATTGCATCTTCAGAGGTTGGGTGTGGTCCAGTAGCTCCCGAGGAGACCACTACTGAATTCCCACCCCTGAGTCCCTGGCAGTTTCCTATCCCCTTGAGAGGGAGAAGAAAGGCCAGCAGTGTCCCCAGCTCCCTCTTTCCATCCCACAAGCCCCGCCGTTCTTCCGGGAAACATTCCAATTGCAGGGTTGATGAGGGGAAGCCCAATCCACATCTTCTCCCAGATGGACATCAGAGAGCTGTCAGGCCTGGGACACCCGGCTAAACCTGACACCGGGGGGTGGGGGAAGCACTTTTTGAACGTGAGTGTTACGGAAAACTGTAGGGTTGACATAACTTAGGGGAGTGGGAATCAACTCCTGCAGGAGTTGGGTTTTCCACTATCGGAAGGAGGAGGAGGTAATCGGATGATCGTGATATTAACAATAGTGTCTTGAACTGGGATAGTACTTTTATTAACTCCAAAGTGTTTTCACACCAGTGACTTCTATTCATCACAACAACGTGTGAGTTAGGGAGAAGATGGATTTGAGAGCGAAGGAGTGTGCTATAGAAGGGTGGGGAACGACGTGTGTTTTTCTTCTATCTCCTCTGCTCCCCTCCAATCTCAGTCTTAAATGTCAGAACTTTAGGTAACGTGAGGACACGAAGCTTAAGCGAAAGGTTGGTGGTTCGATCCCATCCAGGGGAGGGTTCTTTTGTTTTTCCTTCTAGGCTCTGGACTCACTGTGGATAAGGAATGTGTCTGTTACACCGTACTCTCCTCAGCCTTAGTAGAGTGCTCCGCACACAGTAAGCACTCAATAAATCGGTCTGACCGGCCGACACTAAGCAACGGCTTCAGTGATCGGGGCGGAACCGCTCTTCTATTTGGCTACTCCGGCTGGGATAAACACCGCCCTAGCAATGCCAGACAGAAAGAGATTTAAAGGCCCGCTGGCAGGAGTGCAAAGGGGAGGCCTGGGAGGGCACAAAACAAACAGGCACACGTCCGCAGAACCCGGAGGTGGGGACGGATACCGTCCAGGACAGGGGCCAAGCCAGCTGAAGGCTGGTCCGTTCAGGACCGACGCCCTACCTCCATCAACTCCACCCTGACCCCGAGGTTGGGGGACGGCGGCCGCTTGCGAGACTGACCTTAAGCAGGACGTGAAGGGTGAGATACTGGGGGGAAAACTTTCCATTTCGGAGCAGCTTCGAGCCTGCTTCCATCTAGTGGTCAAACACAAACAGGCAGAGATTTCCATGCCGCCGTACCTCAGGGAGCTTTAAAGAACCCATAAAGGAGGAAAAACGTTTCGCGTCGGCCATTCATCTCAAGCCCAGTATTTCCTGTCTGATATCTCCCACGATGGCTCACTTTAACACAGATCAAATAAGACGAAGGCATAAAGTTGAGGATTTAGATGATAGAACTGGCCATTCAGTTCCCGAGGGGCGAGGCCGCCCCTCCTTCCACAGGACCCGGAGTCGAGGCCAGGGCCGCGGGAGGGGCCCAAGACTCGGGAGAACATTCCTGCCTCCAAAAAGCAAGGACCGGGAGTCCCGTGGGATTTATGGAATTTGCTAAGCGCTTAATACATGCCAAGAACTGTACTACACACTGGAGTAGATAGAAACTAGTAAAGAATCAGGTTGA
The DNA here is from genome assembly GCF_004115215.2 of Ornithorhynchus anatinus. Lineage (NCBI taxonomy): Eukaryota > Metazoa > Chordata > Mammalia > Monotremata > Ornithorhynchidae > Ornithorhynchus > Ornithorhynchus anatinus. Next base: position 34,883,902 of record NC_041745.1, read on the forward strand.
ACACGGTCCATGTCCCCCACGGGGCTCACAGCCTCAATCTCCATTTGACAGATGAGGTAACTGAGGCCCAGAGAAGGAAATGAATCGCCCAAGGTCACACAGCATACAAATGGCGGACCTGGGATTAGAACCCAGGTCCTTCCGACTCCCAGCCCTGTGTACCTTCTACTAGGCCACGCTCCTCCTCCCACGCTTTACCAGGCAAAGACTGCAGGGGAGGGGAATTTAGGGGACCACCATCCCAGTCTCTTGATCTACTGCTCAGGACCAAGGAGCAACTGAGAGACCCAATCACTGACCGCCAGGACTGGCTTTTAGGAGCAGGAATGGGAAGCAGTGTCTTCCCCGGTGACCGTAATAATAATAATAATAATAATAATGTTGGCATTTGTTAAGCGTTTACTATGTGCAGAGCACTGTTCTAAGCGCTGGGGTAGCCACAAGGGAATGAGGTCCCACGTGGGGCTCAGTCTTTATCCCCATTTTACAGATGAGGTAACTGAGGCACAGAGAAGTGAAGTGACTTGCCCAAAGTCACACGGCTGACAGTGGCAGAGCTGGGATTCGAACCCATGATCCCTGACTCCAAAGCCCATGCTCTTTCCACTGAGCCACGCCTGACTTGTGTTTCCAGTTGTGGAGATGGGCTGCACAGCTTAGCCACTTCCACTCGCTCGTCCAAGTCTTTTCGTGTCCAGTGGCAGGGGCTACAGGGCGGCTGACGGGGCAGTCTCTGGCCACTGGACGGAAAAGCTCTGCCAGCCACACTAGGGCAGCTGCCTTGAACCTCCGCTTACGGCTCTAGTCTAAACCTCTGCAACCGTTTGCCCCAATTAATCATTCACTGTGTTTCTAGTGGGAAAAGATTACTAAGAGGAGAGCCACGCAAACGCCAAGAACAACCTCAAGAAGTCAAGCTCTGTTGGTCTGAGCAGTAAGAGAAATGGCTACTATTATTCTGAAAACACCACTAGGGTAAAACAATTGCATATGGGGGTGGGCGGCGGGGCGGGGTGGGGGGTGGTGCTGAGCGGTCACCTAAATTCTCCTCTTTCCCCTTACCACTTTACATTCCCTGCTGCACACAACTCCCTCCCCACGTGAGACCCCCAAAACCACATTCCTCCCCACCTCCGAAGCCCTCCTAGAAAGCCACCACCACTTCTAAGAGGCCTGCGTGGTTAACACCGCCCCCTTCTCCCATACACACTCTTTTCTGCTCCGACTACCTCCACGGTCACCTTAGCATCTGTTGAACGATTCGATTATTTGTTTTTTTAATCATTTCTAACTACGCCTTTACTCTTTCATTTAGCAATGCGTGGGTCCCCCGGCTGCCACCGTAATGGTTTGTCAGCTCAAGGCTAGCCCGATCATGTTTTCTGCTTGTCTGATGTCCCCAAGTGCAGTGGCCTGTGCCCAGTGGCTGCTCGGCACTCCAGTGCTCTGTGCACAGTGAGTACTCACTAGAGTGCTCGTGACGGGGAAGGGATTTTCAGTCACTCCTTGGTGCTTCCGGGAGGGACAGAGTTTTTCCAGCCACCCAGGGCGTCCCGGGTCTCCCTCGAGGAACACCGAGATGCATCTGGGCCCGGTGGGTGCGGGAGACGGCTGGGGCTCTGAGATCCTCCGGACAACCGGGCCCGCCGGCCACCTCGGCGGCCACGTGGCCCAGCGCGCCCACCCAGGCTCTCCCTCTCTGGGCTCGCCCCCTCGGAGCGCCGGCTCACACGGCATAATCGGGTGGGGGAGGCTCACCTCACCTTCCATCCCTTCATTCGTTGATTCCGTCTTTCTTGCGCGCTTATTGTGTGCACAGCACTGTACTAGGTGCTTGGGAGAGTACAGTAGAAGAATCGCAGAGATATGCCCTGCTCATAACGAGACTGTAAGCTCCTCCTTTTCCTCTAATTCCCTCCCAGGGCACCTTCCCTCTTCACGGTCAGTCAGTCAATCATATATATTGAGCACTTACTGTGTGCAGATCACTGTCTAACGACTGTTAGACTGCAAGCTCATTGTGGGCAGGTAATGTCACTTTATTGTTGTACTGTTGCACTTAGTACAGCGCTCTGCACACAGGGATGGCAGCTCCCCGCTCGGACACTCCCGAGGCTCCGCGGCCCCCAAGCCTGCTCTAATCGGATCCAGAGGCAGCCACAACTCCACTTGGCGGGGGGCGGGGAGCGGGGAGGAAGACTTGACCGAGCCCTCCATCAGCCAGGCAATCCATCAACCGATGCTATTAACCACTTACCGTGGGCAGAGCACTGAACTAAGCACTTGGGAATGGACAATACAACATTCTCCCCTTTCCCCACCACTTCTCTGCGGAGGAATCTGAAGCCAACAGATGTCGTCTGAACCAAAGCGGGGCCAGGAAGGATTTAGATTGGGAGGGTGGGAAGGGCGAATACACACGGGGCTCCTTTCTGCTTCTCCTGCAGGTAGTTCTTGGGGCCCTCAGAGATAGAGGGGAGGAAAAAGGGGAGAAAGGAAGCAGGATAGAAAAAGGATTTAAGCAACAAGGGCTTGGGTGGTAGTGTCCTCTTCTGCTGCCACGGGAGGGGTTGGAATGTGCAGACGGGTAAAAGATGTCCGTCCCACTCCGCCTGGAGATGTGGGAAACGTGGCAGCACCTTGCCTGCCACCCCCAGTCCAGGAGGGTTGGGGAAGAGGTTTCTGACAGTCCAGTCCTACACGGACTGGATCTAGGTCACGAACTCAAGCCTCATCTCCCCTCCCTCCATCCCGAAGCCATTAGTCTACGGCATTACGCTGCCACCCAGGAATCCCGAAGATTAATCTGGGCCTAGAATTGGCTCCTTGCTCTGTTTACAGCAGAGGAGCCATTATCTCACCGAGAAGACAGAATACTTGTCTTGAAAAGAAGCCAGGCAATGCTATCCAGGGAGAGTTAGAGTTTTAACACCGACTATAAATAGGGACTCGGTGCTCAGCACAGACACGTGCCAGACACCGCGACAGGCGGTCCACTAAGGCAGAGACAATCCTGGAGAGGAGGCTACGGCTCAGGCATTACGGGATAGAGGGGTGGGGTCGGGGGGGGGGGAGAAAAAAATGACAGAGAAAGGAGGGAGAAGCCAAAATTAAAACGGGATCACAAGGAAGAGATAAGTACTAACACGAAGATAGGACCAGAAGAAATATGTGAAAAAAACAGCAGGATACGAAATGAAAGCAAGAGAAAGGACAGATAGGAAGAACAGAGGAGCAAGAAACCAAGGAGCTGAAGGATGGTTGGTAACAGGTTGGGAGTGGGGAGAGAGGTTTGGAAACAAAAGGCATGAGGCAAGAACTTGCCCAAACATAGCTGGTACTAGCAATCCTAATTCTATTAGAAGCAATAGGTCTTTCAGGATAAGAACAATAACCTAATTCCATATAATCCTGACGGAACCCTCTAACATCATTTTGATTTTTTTTTTAATCAACTGGACAGTCATTTATTAACCCTCGAAGAATATCTACAATCCTTGTTATTTGGAGTTTGGAAATCTTGCCCAGGGTCTAGCAGGAGGAACATCTGACATTCGTCCACCTGCTCTGAGAAAATAGTCCAACACAGATCTCATCTCTGCATTCCCAATCCAACTGAAATATCTATTTATTCTCCTAATTTCAACTCTTCCAACATCCTAAATATCCATCCAGGGGCAGGGGAATTACTAACCAGAATGGGCTGGCCAACTGCACTTGCCGGCCGGTATGAGATCCAGTAGGCTTCTAAGCGGCTCAAAGATTTTAATTTTTTTAAAATAGTACTTGTTTAGCTCTTACTATGTCCTAAGCTTGTCACGGGCAGGAATGTGTCTGTTATGTTGTACTCTCCCAAGTGCTTAGTACAGGGCTTTGCACACAGTAGGCACTCAATAAATAAGAATACAATAGAATGACTATGTGCCAGGCACTGTACTAAGCACTGGGAAAGACACAAGCTAATCAGGTTGGACACAGTCCATGTACCTGATGAGGCTCTCAATATTACTCCCCATGCTCCAGGTGAGGCAGAGAGAAGTGTAGTGACCTGCCTGAGGTCACGCAGCAGACAAGAGGAGGAGTCAGGATTAGAACCCAGGCTCTTCAGACTCCCAGGCCCGTACTCCACGTGTTAAGCCATGCTGCTTTTCTAAATTCCTTTACTTTTGCTAGAATCCTCGGCTTAAGCAGCTGTTCGGAAACAGGCAGGTAAACAGGCTAGCCATTATTCTACACATTTGAGGAGTCCGTAGCAACTGTAAATTTAAACCAGCTTTCTCCATTAACTTTCTGACTCAGAATCTCATAAATCTAGGCTTTCTCTCTTTCCATCTTCTCCTTGCTTTTCTCAGCTAGTGCCAACCTTTTATTCTTTTCCTCTGCTGTGTTCGGTGGCAGTGCAAAATCCCTTTCTTCCATTCCAACTGAATTAACGTTCTTGCATTTCTCCATTCTAGCAACTCCTGAAAGGGTTCAAACTGACGGGGGAGAGAGAAGAGACTCAGTCACTGCTGCAGATGGAGTCCTCCTCAAACAGCAGTTTAGGTAACGCCAGGTCCTTCCCTGCCCTCAGAAACAAAGGAAAACCAGTTTACTGTAAAACTGTTCAAAAATGAAAAGAAAAAAAAAGACACATCGCATTCTCGAGATAATTTTTGGCTACTTATCAGTTAGGTAACATGGTTCTTTTCAGCCTGGGCTAAGCAGGCAGAGTTTATAAACAGGGGTGCTCATCTCATACGGTTCATTTCTCCCTTACTGAACAGATCAATTTCTTTAAAGAAACACCCCTGCTGGCTAACCATCAAACACTCTTCAAATGCTGCGTTCCGACTTCCATCCATTTTGAGCAGTCACCCACGCTCCGTGTCAACAGATCTGCGTTGGGAAACCATGTGTCTCGGGGTAATTCGGGTCAGATTCTGTCGAAGTCCACCGCAGAGACGGCCCCGGACTAGAGACGACAGATCCTTAACTGACGCAGTCACCTCCCCCTTCACTTGGCCAAGGAAACTCTTTAAGAAAAAAAAATCCCGTTTGGATGCCGCACGTTTCCCAGACTTTAACATAACCACTACTACTGTGACGTGAAGCAGAGAGCGAGATGAGTTTGGATAAACCCAACAGAAATTACATAGTATTTAATCGTGGCTGTAGAAACCAGGCACATTTGACAAAAGACGGTTTACATTTCACTTTTATTTATTCCTTGAAACTGCCCCGTATTGCAGGTTTTTCTCGACGAAATATGGAACTGAGCAGATTCATTTTTTTTCTACAAAATTAGGGTAAAAACTTGCTCAATTTTCTACCTTATTGCTAATAAACCTTACAGGTGCACAGTTTGTAAAATAGAATTCCTTAAGGACTGAATGCAAACGACATGCTGCAAGGTACGAGAAATAAGCTAAAAATCTGAGCAGATCATCTACATCTGGACCAACACAGTACTCAATGCTGGTACACGTTCACTACAACGGTGGACATTTAATGGAGGGAGACATACTTCAGTCCTGAAAGGGTTAAACGGAAACCCTCATATATTACTGTCTCTAACAAAGCTGCCAATCAATCCCACATTACAGTGCTTGAAACAAAGTCAAAAGTCTGGCACAGAAAATTACACACATTTGTTCAGTACTCATCAGAAACACAGCTGCTTTTGAAAGAAGAAGTAAACACCGTGGTTAATAATTGAAGAGCGTTTTGTTTCAAAAGGGAAACCCCTATGGAGTTATTTGGTCTAAAATGGGTAGTTGGCTTGTTTCCCGTACAAGATTTTTCATCGGAATCTTTTTTTTTTTTTTTAATGTGGGTAGAGATGGTACCAGGTTCATCTATTTATTTTTTTTAAATAACCAGTATGATCCCTAGAGAGTCTGTGCAGTGAAAGCGAAATGAATCTTTTTTCACCAGAGGAGTCGTACGTGCTGGGATGCCTTCATAGGTCAGAGGATTAAGAAAAGACAGCAGCAGGTTCCACGGTATTACACTAGTGTTCAATTTTGAAACCGTTCCAAACCCAAGGGCCAATCCAATTTGGAGCATCTGAGTCGTTTCCCAGTCTACGGGGTGGATGGAAGGGACTAGAACATCACAAAAAAACTCGACTCGGAACATGGGCTTCATTGTATCATTTTTGAACTGACGTCAGAGCACATGAGACACGAAAGCAAGAGGGTTTGGGAGTTCCATTTCCTCCTGGAGCATTCATTCGCTATGGAGTTCAACAGAAGCAGTAACATTCTACGGGTGCTCTCCACCCATTATCAAGGAAATGACCAACGGTTCAGGGAGCTTCCACCGAGTAACAAAAAAAAAAAGCCCAAGGAAAATCCCAGCTCCGTTACGACAGGGAATCTTTCTTGAAGGGGTATTGATCTGGAAGACGCGTCTCATCATAATAAACTCAAGATAACTGGCCACAAGTTCAAAGGACAGATTTAGGAAAAGCAGAATTCAGAAAAATGAGTACTGACAAAAGATTCAGCGACAACTGAATTTCTTTTTTTCGCCCATTCACCTTTAGGGTGTAGAAAGGCATAAAACTGACGAAAAACAATGTGTTTTGTTAGTAGCTTGAAACGCTTTAAATTCAGAGATAGTGTGTATATATACTCACTCCAGTGGGCAATCCGCTATGAAGAAATAAGCTAAGTACCCAAGCAGACATTGGGAAAAATAAGACTTTAAAGTCCGGAAGGGAACAGACGGTCGACTTTTTGAGAGTGGAGGAGTTACGGGTTCACCGACTGGGTAAAGCAGTAATTTGTTCTGAAAAAGGATCTCCTCTATAATTATTATTATTATTCTTGTATGAGAGTGAATCCAATAACAGTTCTTACTTGACTATGAAACCTAATAAGCAAAGGAAACTTGTGGCCCATTTTTAGAAAAAAAACAGTACTGTATTATGCATACATACTTCGACCAAAACATTGCGAAATGACGGCTGCCATTACTCAGAGGAAATTAAACAGCACACAGACACCAGTAAACATGTTTGCAAGTCAATGCCAGTAAACAGTTTTAAACAAAGATCGATAAGGCCACGATGAGTTCTTTCCTTGGTCTGAGGCAGTATCTGCTGGCCCGGAGAACCAGCGTTTGTAACAAGTTGAAAGAGAAAAGGGTATCGAGTACAAAATATCCTCCGAGTCCCTAGAAAGGCCCGTGGTAGGAGAGAAACACAGTGGCACTGATCTGACAACTGAAAGTGTACTACAAATGAATTCTCCCTTCTCAGACTAGAGACCAAAACGATTAACACAGGCAAAACCCCGCCCCCCCCAAAACAAAAAAACATTTCCAGAGGCGTAAACCCAGCCAAAATTTTTTTTAAAAAAACCATCAGGAAAGCCAACGCGCAGAGGAGGACGGTTTTACGATGGTTCAGATTTGTCTTTTCAAGTGGTCAGCGAAAACCTCCTCCGACAGATTGGGAGATACCCCCCCCCACCAAAAGCACTGCTCTGTGTGACGAACCCTGCAAGAAACCCGGGCTTTGCTGGCATTCACAAGGTACTTGCGGCTCTTGTTACGGGACAGTGAGGACTTGCCACGATGCAGAGGTAGTTTTTACTCTAAGGAAGGGTGGCTGCATTTACCGGGCGATGCTCTGCAAGCCTACACACACATACACACACACACACAAACACATACACACATACACACACACACACACAGTCCGAGGACCGTGCATCCCAGTGGTTCTGCTGCAGTTTCCAGGACATTTAACAAAAATGCAGTCAAGGTAAAGGACGGGAATGGAGACGATGTAAAAATGGCAAGTTCAGAGTGCAAGGCAAACAAAAACCTGCTGAATGCCACCGAGGCCGGACCTGAATGGGGTGCTGTCCTTGTGAGGGCGGAGTTGGGAAGGATGGTGTCAGAGAGAGTGATCAAGGTAGGGAAGGAGATGTGTTTTAGTTTCAAAATCTCTCATCTATCCATTTCTAAGTACTGTAGTCCTATTTATTTTTTTTAGTCGATCTAACAAAAGCATCTTCTTATTTTAGGGTTACACCTATGGTTTTGGCCTAGTCTACTAAAAAAAAAAAAGACGTAAAGGCAATAAAAACATGCTTTTGTTGAATTCCTCTCCTCACAGAAAAAGGGGGCATAACCTAACAATCTCTCTGGTAGCAAATATTTCTCGTGCTTCTTCTGTCACACGCCAAACAGGCCAAATGAAGCCATTGGGAACATTCCACATTCAAAAACAAAGTTTAACTTACACGTAATACACGTTATGTACAAGATAAAGGGTGGGGAGAAACAAAAAACCTGAACGGCTCCTGGAAAACATTGATGAGTTAATGATTTGAACTTAAAAAAAAAAAAAAAAAACAACCCTTCAAACACCAACATTTTCTGTGACTTGACAGTCCAACGTGACGGTTCGAACTGCCCCATTTGAATTCACGTAAATGTTAGAACATCTTGAATTACCACTATAAATACAATTTTTTTTTAAAGGAAAACACAGAAATAACTATCAACAATGACTGAAATAGACCACTAAGTTAACATACATTGCATGTATTGGAGGCAAGGCAGAGGCATCTTTTTTTAAAGCTTTTGCACAGACTTCATATAATCTTAAAAAAAATATGCTGGCCTTTACAAGGTTCTACTTGCTGAAATCAAAATAATTTCAGTTCATAAAAAGTCACAAGACTTCAGTTTAAAAAAAGGAACAGTTCCAGCCACAGACCAAAAATATATATTTTTTTAAACTGGAAGAGTATGGTAATTAGATTATACAAGCATGGCCAGGCCTGGAACCTGAATATACTTCAGAGCAAAACCTCAGAGGAAAAAAAAATATAAACTATTTGGTAACAAAAGTGTACTATATGTTGTGATACAAAAAAGGTATGGTGAAAATGTACCTTTTACTAAAGCTTATACAAGTTCCTTGGTCCGTAAAAACTATGTTATGTTCAATGTTTTCTAGTTTGCTTAACTTTTATCCCAGCCACGTTTCTATTTCTTGCCCTTTAAAAAAAACAAAAAACAAAAAACAAAAACCAAAAACCAAAAAAACCAGCTGAAAAATAGATTTTCAATAGAGTCTTTTTTACATTTTCGTTGTATTTTTCTTTTTTTATTGTGGCTTCGGCTTTTCAAATCAGCACTTGCAAGTAATGGGGTAGAAAGGGTATCGTCACCGAGGATGGAAAATCGTCTCTCCGCAAAACCACAAAAGATTGTTCGGTTTCCTCGTCTGCAGCACTCAGAAGTCCGTTGAAGTCCTCGCGCTCGACGGTAGTTAGGACACTACCGTCGCTGTGGACGATGTGACGTTGGTTGGGTTTGTGCTGACATTTGTGTAACTTCCCTCGCTGTTTGTGTTCGGTTCGTTAGAGGCCATGAGGCTCGAGTTGGCTCGAAGGATGGCTCCCGCCGCGCTGCAGTGTGGCCGGGGCCCTGGTTCCGGGGTGTACGTAAAGGTAAGGCTGGTGGAATAGATTATTCCATCGTTACGGACCAAAGTCACTGGAACTTGGACTGGCTGACGGACCCATCTCCAACCTTCTCGGAATGCAGAAATGTCGGGGACGACGCAGAGCATGCTCTCGGCACATCTGGAGAGAAAAAGGCAGATTCAGGGTGAGGAGGGAGTATCTGAGTAGTCAGTCGGTCGGTCGGACTTACAGTACTAAGAAGGAGGACGGGACGCTCGTTAGGCGTTTACTGCGCGCCAGGCACTCTTCTGAGCGCCGGGGTAGACACGAGGTAATCTGGTTGGACACGGTCCCTGTCCCACACGGGGCTCACGGTCTTAATCCTCCCGTGACTGTTTATCGTTGTATTGCACGGGGCTCTGCGCACAGTGAGCGCTCAATGAACACAACTGAATGAATGAATCTAACAGACGAGGGAACTGAGGCCCAGAGGAATGAGGTGACCTGCCCAAGGTCACTCGGCAGTCACGTGGCAGAGCCGGGATTAGGACCCAGGGTCCTCCCGGCTCCCAGGCCCAGGATCTATCCACTAGGCCACGCTGCCTCTCGCTCTGAGCGCTTACTGTGTGCAGAGCACTGTGCTTGGGAGAGTACGATATAACAGACATGTTCTCTGCCCACGGTGAGCTTAGAGTCTACAGTACAGTCTGGTACTAAGAGTGGTATTTGTTAAGTGCGTACTAAGTGCCAAGCACTGTACTGAGCGCTGGGGTAGCCGCGAGAAAATCAGTTCCCACATGGGGTTCACAGTCCGAGTAGGAGGGAGAATGGAGATTGAATCCCCATTCTCCAGATGAGGAAACTGAGGCACAGAGAAGTTCAGTGACTTGCCCAAGGTCACCCAGAAGAAGAGTAGCAGGAATGGGATTAGAACCCAGGTCCTCTTACTTCAAGCCCTGTGCTCTTTCCATTAGGCCAGAGCCCGGGCTTGGGAGTCAGAGGTAATGGGTTTGAATTCCGGACTCCGCCACTTCTCAGCTGTGTGACTCTGGGCAAGTCACTTAAGTTCTCTCTGCCGCAGTTACCTCATCTGTCAAATGGGGATGAAGAATGCAAGCCCCACATGGGACAACCTGATGACCCCATATCTACTCCAGCGCTTAGACCAGTGCTCTGCACATAGTAAGCGCTTAACAAATACCATTATTATTATTATTACTTCTCGTGCTTCTCTTAGTAGCTGGAAAACCCACACCCCCCCGAGCATTTACCAGTCGGCAACAAGAAGAATCTGACACACAACAGGAAGTGAAAAACGAACTCGAGGAAGAAGGAAAAGCCAGAGCTTTAGAAAAAGAGTTACCGCACCTGTACATGGTTTCAGCTTCCACGTCCCCGAACCAGACACGTAAATTTGGAGTGAAGTTCTGTCCTGTAAGTTCTAGCATCGCTACATCTCCGCCGCCGTTCAACTGCAACACACACGTGCAACCAGGTACATAGTGGTGGAAATCAGTACACTGCTGAATGTTAGGCAAACTCATTTTCTACTAGAAAACCAAAACTAGATGAAACAGAAGAACAGCGTTCAATCCAGCTATTAAAAACCCTGCTGAAAATCCTCTCCACAAATCACTTGCTCTGAGGCCAAGTATCTCAGCGAGGAGCTCTGTTTTTTCTTTGGTTTTAGAGATGCGTCAAACAGAACAGTGTCAGTTGTTTCTCTTCCCGTTGCCTTTTAATAACCCAGTATTTACTTCCATTCTTTGGACTCCAATTTGTCTCAGGGACATTATAGCCATAATAACGGAAAGACACACTTCAATCTTCATTTAAGCTCTTTGATCTTCATAAACGTCTCTAGCTTCCAGGAGTCCAGGAAACTTTCACTTCGCAAGCCGGATTTCATTTTGACTTCACTTACTTTATTTCAAAATATTGGACTGAATCAAAACAAAGCATTTCACTGAAAGGATTTTTTTTCTAGATTTAATAATAATTATGGAATTTGTTAAGCGCTTACTATGTGTCGAGCACTGTTCTAAGTGCTGGGGCAGATACAGGCTAATCGGATTGGACACAGTCCCTGTCCCACACTGAGCTCACAGTCTAAGTAGAAGGGAGAACAGGTATTGCATCCCCATTTTACAAATGAGGAAACTGAGGCACTGAGAAGTGATTTGCCCAAGGTGTCCCAGAGCAGGCTTTTGGCAGAGTCAAAATCAGAACCCAGGTCCTCTGACTCCCAGGCCCGTGCTCTTTCCACTAGGCCCTGCTGGTTCTCAAACCCTAAAAAAGCTGCCAAAAGCATATTTTATTTAAAAAACAGGAGTAACCGAATCAGAAAGCAGTTACGACAGAGCAACTCAATTAGCGATCGACTCACCTGAAGACTTTCTACCACAGGCACAGGTGTTACTGGAGCATGGACAGGTCCCATCCCCTCATAAAATGTATATTCTGCCTTATCTGTACTAATGATTGTCCAAGAAGCTCCGTCATTGATCATCTCTTTATTTGGTTCTTTGGGGCATGGAGTGGCCTAATGGAGAGAGGACAGTTTTTACAAGCCAAACCACGTGGGGCAAGGTACGTAAATACGACGCATTGATCCAGTCACCCATCAGTCAGTCAAGGGTATTTACTGAGCGCTTACTGTGTGCAGAGCACTGTACTAAGAGCTCGGGAGAGAACAAATCCAAGAGAGTCGACAGACACGCCCACAAGGCCCACGAGGACCTTTCGGTCTACGGGGTAGACAGACGTTAAAATTAAATACAGGCCGGGGAAATAGCAGAGTATAAGGATACGTTCGCAACGAGACCTCCAGGACTCTCCCTCACTAGCTGCTTCGTAAACTAAGGAGGGGAGACAACAGAGAATCCCCCGTATCCAATTTCCGTAAAATGCAGCTAGAGTTGCGGGCAGGAAGGGGAGGAGAGGACATGGATCTTTACCTCCCGCTCAAGATTCCCCCATCCTGCACAGCAGGAACTGAAAAATCTTTGGATTTTGGAGGGTTCTCTGGAAGTGTGTAGAAACGCTTGTTCCACATTTCCATAGAGAGGGTCCGTACACCCTGGATGGGTCGCCTATGCGGAGAATCTTTGAGGGGTGGCCGTCAACTGTTTCGTTGGGCCGGTGTTCTTACACATCCTTCTCAAGGGGCCTGGCTGTATTTCCTATAGCAGTTTTTCAATTGGGTCACCGTGACTAGTTTGGCCTACCTATGGCATACTTTAAAAGAGTGATCAATTGAAGTCTTATTGCCAAAGAGAGTCACAGAAATATAACTTTTCACTGCAAACTAATTTCCTGTTTCCTCTAGACCGTACGCTTGTTTGGGGCATGAAACGTGTCTCCCAGCTCTGTTGTACTGTACCCTCCCGAACACTTAGTACAGAGCTCTGCATACAGTAAGTGCTTACTACATACCATTGATTTCCTGGAGCAATTTCTTTTATAATGAAAGAAAACAGGGATGACAATCATGTTTACGTATTTGTGACAAATATTTAACTCACTTGAAACTGGATTATTCTCTCTTGGGAAAGGCACAAGTACATTCTTTCTGTATCCTTAAGGTAAAATGCACACTTATGGAGCTGGGACACCGGATCATCTGCATCCAGTAACGCGGTCTGTTTATCGACTTTTCGAATTATCTATTTGAACAACAACAAACAATGCTCACACACTTAATGAGCTATAATTTCTATGATTTCAAACTGATCGGGTTAATAGGGGGTTACCGTTTCCTCGGAACAAATACAGAATCAACAATCTTTAGTGCCAACATCTTGACAAGCAGACAAAATTTCAAATGGGAAATTACTCGGGTTTCTCATGAGGAAGTACAGTCAGTTTCCCAAACGCGCATTTTCACTACATGCTTTTTCATTCATTACAGGGAATTATACTGGGGACAGCCTTCTGACAACGCACCATCATCGGGATATAATGCGACGTGATGCTGGAAGAAAGGCTTGTGTCAATCAGCAAATACGATTAGGCTCGCACATTTCATTAAGAACGAATATCCGTGTTGTAGGAGAACTGACTGTAATTCCTGACTTCCACGAGACTAGCAAATGGAAAGATTAGATTACTGAGGTTGTGGAAGTTGCTCTGCTAGAGAACTTTCCTCCGTCCGACCTTGTGGCAGATTAAATATTCTTTTACTGAATTCCTACAAGTGGACACATTTTTAGATTTCATTAATGCGGTCAAAAGCATCATATAAACAGAGCAAATATGACATTCTGAAATACCAAGCCATTAAGCACTAAACTTCATTTATTTTAATATGCCAAAACATGGGTAATAGCTCCATCCTTAACAATCTTATTTTTTCATTGACTGAGTACTAAGTGACAGTACCCTACAAAATTTGTCCTTGTTTTTCCAAAAAAAAAAAAACCTCATTAGATTCCTTTGTGCTTAAATTCCATCTTTTTGAAATTGGAGACAGAGTAAAAAGGAGCTGACAACCCAGTACTCCAAGAACACTAAATGATCTGTAATGACAGAGCTTCCTTCGGATGAGTTTCACACCTTTTTCATTTTTTCTTGCTTGGTACTAAGAATGTATTTCTTTGTGCTGGTTCCGGTTTCCGATCTATCTTAATGTTAATGATTTTAAATATCTTCGATCTGCCTAGGGGAAACAGAACCTGTGGAAACCTGCCAATCATTTCGACCGGTCTCTCCCACTTCTGCGTTCTTTTCCCTGCACTCGGGAGGTAAAACAGGCCTTGTTCTCTCAGCTGCTGATCTCTAAGTGTGACTATCATCAAATAGAGCAGTCGTAGTATCGACTGAGCTTTCACTGGGTCCCATACACGGTTCTGAGTGCTTGGGAAATACAAAGCGGGCAAGTGACACATTCCCCGCCCATCAGGAGTTTACACTCTGTGCTGCTTCCTGAGGTCAAGAGGGTCCTGGGACTTATTAGAGCTCTCAGGTAACCTAAAGTAACTCACAGGGACTCTTGGTTCAATCTGAAAGTAGCACATGTGTAGACAACTGTTAAAAGACCAGGTGCACTAAGCCCAAGTGCTTAGTACAGTGCTCTGCACACAGTAAGCACTCAGTACCACCGACCGATTGACTGACTGATTGGTTTAAGCTGGGGACTAAGAATCCAAAATTGTCTATCTGTGGACTTGATGTTCCCCCAGTATCGGTCTCCAGCTTCAGGCCCCAGGAACTGAAAAAAAAGGAATTACCCCATCCCCAAATCACCCTTTCCAAATAGTTCTTTTAGCCAGAAAGACTCCTCGCCCATCTTATCTGTACGAGTGAACTTTATTTCTTCTACGCTCCTAAGAAAGAGAAAGCTTACTGGTGCAGATAAAAGGCATAGAGGAAGGGCGGGATCTGCAACTGCCCAGGTCAGAGCAGGAGGACTGAACTCAACAAGACTCACGCACAGAGGGCTCACCCAACAAGCCTCAAAGAGCACACATTTAGGGCTCTGGAGGGTACGTACGGTGCCCCCGATCTTAGAGAAGAAGCAGTGGGAAACCCTGTCTCTCTCCAGAATCCCCCAGATGTATGAAGCTTGAACAGGAAACGGTTAGGAGGTCGATCTCAGCTCAGATCGCCCCAGCGAGTTCCAGGACACCTGGCTCCTGTTCCAAGAAGATGGAGCCCTGGGGACTCACTGAAAGTAACAGCTGGATCTAGGCTCTCCTCTGAGCCCCTTCTCTCAACTGGTCTCATCAAGGGGAGGCAGGACCCCCTCAGTCCACACGTCGTGCCAGGGGAGACTCCTGAAGCTCCACGCCTCGGAGACGGTACCCAGACATCCCAAGTGCATCCTCCGGGGCTCCGGAAGGCTACTCCCCCGACACCTCTCACAAAATAGATGCGGGTGAGCCTCAGTTACGTAGCCGACGGCGGGGAGCGAGACCAGCACCGCTGCCCTCGCGGAACGTTTATTCCACTTGGCCCCGCACCAGCCTGATGACCCTGAGCCTATAATAAACTGCTTCCCCTTGCCCTTGGCCCCCAGCTACTGAGCTAGTGCAGCATTTCCCCAGCTGTGTGACGGTCTCCCCTTTCCGGAACTACATCTTTCAGCAGGCCAGGCAGGGAAGACGCTGCCTTCCAGCAATGGGCCCGGACCGGCTTCTGGCCCAACTCAGCCTCCGATAGCCGGTCTGGCGCTTGCCTGGGACCGCAGGCCAGGCCCGCCGAGCCCCAGAGTCTCACTCCACTCGGTGCTCTACAACAAGATACCGAATGGCATCACAACCCTAAACGCGGCTCTTTCCGTCGGTTTTTACCTTAGCCTTTTCTACCCGAGAGCCGAAGCTGAGTGCCTTTGGACAGCCAGCTTGGAAACTTTGAGAGAGACCTTCGGCTGGGCGGGAATTTTAGACGGCAATTTATTGAGAACTGGGTACGCCTGCTAAACGATCTAAACATTTCTTCCGCCGCCTCTCTCTTTCCGTCTCCACGTCTAAAAGCTACCATAAGGCTCCCACTGGGGGGCCGGCCCGCACTTTGGTATTTAATGCCAACGCAACCAAAACACCACACTGGAACAGAGAGTCAGACAAGGAGAGAGGAAAACAGGAAAGACCAGGTAAGTGCTGTTGGTTTTTTTGTTTGTTTGCTTGCTTTTTACTAGGTGCTCCAGTTTTGCAAAGTATGAAAATATATTACTATTGTAGTTTATATCCCTTGGGATACTGAACCCAAATAGCAACCCGAACACCTTGCAAAACCATGCCAGGTAGTAAAATAAGCAACAACCAAAGAAAGAAACCAAACAGTGCTTACCTGACCTGTTCTAGGCTGGCTCCTTGTTCCAGCAGGGCTCCGGGGAGGGCTATCTCCCGGCAGAGGCTCTGCTGAGATGCCTCACGGAAGGGGAGCTGGTGAACTATTTCGGGGAACCTAAAATAAGAATAAAAAAAGTATAAGCTTGGATACTGGCGACTTTCTCGATGCACGTCTTTCCCTGTGTGCTTTTGGTCTCGGCCCACAACTGCAACCTATCTCCTGTCGGTCACCTTTAAAATACCTAGAGGTCATCGGGGTCCTCAAGCTACGAGGAGTGTTTTTAACTTGGTCCGAACACCGTGTTAAAAATCGGCATTTGTCCCTGCTTGAGAAAAATCACCCTGATTAACCGCCCTGCCCCCCTTCACAATGACTAACTTGCGATTCATTCGTTCTCTTGGACAGGAATACGAACAACTCAACCTGATGTAACTCGGGGACCGGTCGATGTTCGGGACTGTTCCCCTGAATTAGAACTTCTCTGTCTGTGAAGAGCTCGAACACCGCCAGGACTAATTCCGGTTTTCTTTCTCCTGCCCCAAACAATGAAAACGGAGCGGTGGGCTTCCCAACGGAGCTCATAAGAGAATTTAGGGTGCCTCTCCTAAATATCACTTAGCCCTCCGCCATCCGAGTCAATACAAAGGAAAAATATTCCACCAGACTTGGGTTCAGCTACATTTGAAAAAAGAGCACAACAGAAAAGGAGGGCTTTGGGGAATGTCATAAGGGAACACGATCAGAAAGAGAACTAAAAATGATCAATGCAATGGTTATGAAGTCATCTTAATAAAAAAACAAATGACGAATGAGTACTTCATGATGCAACTCAATTTTAATTTAGCGATTAGCCTAGTGCAAAAATAGTTTTAGTACGTATTAAGAATGTAAAAGTGGACTATACCAATCTTGGGAGTGCCATGCCTGTAACTGAACACACAAGTTTGACTGTTTGTCCATAATGGATGTAGCCATCTCGCACCGTGAATTCTTCTCCTTCTGATTCATCATCATCCACTGCACAAAACAGACCAAATTCTGTGTCATTAAGTTCCTTACCTAACTTCGTCTGATGAAGATAGTTGCAAGATAAAAAAGTAATTCAGCCATACAGGGTCGCCTTTTAATTTCATGTTTTAAAATGCAATTAAAAGGTCCCAAGGAGGGGGAAACGAGAAAAGTACGCATTACTTACGGAGATGAATGTAAAAGGCGCCCCACTGTTGCGAGCTGGCATGGAAATTGCCTCCTTCTACATGCAAATATCTGGTGCTTACTGTTTGGGAGCGAAGTCGATTAAATAGTGCCACTTTTGTCCCTGATGCGATGCATACTGCAAGTAAAAATGTATCCTGTAGTTACGTGTTCTCTTAAGAGGGGCCTAAAGTTCATCTGACTATTCACCATCTTCAGCTCTACCGACTCGACCGTGTTGCCGTCAGGCTCTGACCATGAGAGTACCGGTGAGAATGCAGGCAATCAATCGACAGTGCTGACTGGGTGCAGAGCACTGTACTATGCACTCGAATACTGAACATACCACCATTTATGTATTTTAAGGCTTAATAACCCAGATTTAGGGACAACAGTCTAAACTGAAAATCGGGGTTTACGAGAAGACGTGCAAATTAGGCAGACAAATAAGAGTGGACTCCCTTCAATAAGGAGATACGCACGACCTAGCGATAATGAAAAAAATAAAACTTGTGTGTCATTTCCCCTTCAAATACAATCCTGTGCTTTCCTGTGCAGTGCTTTCAAGTACAATCCTGAATGTGGTCGAGGACAAAAAGGCACACTGGTCGGGTCGGAGATTTACAAGCCGAAAACCATACTTACAGTCAGCGTTTTTCAATGACTGCTTCTTTTTAGAAGGCTTGGAGATGACTTTGATCCTTTTGCTGAGAAACACCCCAATATCATCGCTATTGCCGTAAAACATTTTTACAGATAACATGAAGTGCTTTCGCTTGTCTGAATCTGATATGTACAACGTTTTAGCTGTGCAATAATTCTGTGAACACAAAGAGATTTATTTGCACTATAAACAACAGTTAAGCATTTGGCTATCTAATTTTCAGGGGCCATGCCTAGTTAAGATTTGTGAAATTCCATTGGGCAACAAGTAAATCTTACTGTCAAGATAAAAATAATTTTTTTTTTTTAAAAATCACACTTTTAAAAGTGGTCAACCTCCCTCCCCCAATCATTTATTTCAAACACTACCATATCATTTCTTCCTCTTATATACACATTTCTTCCTTACTTTACAAACCTTTAAATGTCATTTCAAAGAAATATTATTCAAAGATAGGAGAAAGTTGTAGCAGGTTTTTTTTTTACAGAACTATTTTTTTAAAAAATCTATGATTGTCTTTCTGCAAAGAAAAGGTCAAAATAAGGCTCTCAAATTCTGTGGAAAAGATTTTAGCAAAATTTAGCTGTGCCAAGCTCTCAAAGAATCTAAGAATATGCTTAGTGTCTCTCCCACTAGTCTGTGGACTCCTTGAGGGCATGGGATTGTGTCTACTAACCCACTGTACTCTCCCAAGCGTTTACTACAGTGCTTCGCACACGGAAAGTGCTCAATAAATACCATTAATTGACTAATTAAAGAGTGCACACATTTTTCTTATCTATAATTAAGTAGTGATTATTATCCAAACACTTGTGGGAAAAGGCCCAGAATGGATGACACCAAATATAAAAAGGGAAATGGTGACTTCATGCACCAAAAAATCAACACGCAGTTAATACCAAAAGAGAAAAAAAAAACAACAAAAATCAAAATATTTTGGGATAAAAAGGAAAAAAATACAAAAACAACCACCAAAAATCCAGACTGCTGTGGAGGTTCACTGGGCCTGTAAACCACCTCCGTTATTGAACTAATAAGTCACTCCAAAGAGTCAAGCCTGCCAGTTGCCAGAAACATACCGTGGCAATGGATAAGCATTAACGTTGTTAGGGCATCTGCATTTCAAAGGATGCTTTTACACGGACAACCAGAATACATACCAAAAACTTTAGGAATGTGGCGGGCTACTTTTGAATTTGTATTTAAAATGCAACACGGTTTTCCACCACTGTCATCCTTGACAATTAGGTGTGATTCTTTTCAGCCTACCCGTTATCTCACGTGACCCAGTATGCTCTGATGCCATTTATGTCTAATCAATTCTTTGACCGGCAGTATTCTTTGGGAAATAGGTAAGGGACTTTTACTCAAGTTTATCATTAGATCATCTGCCTCGGTAGCGGAACAAAACTATCGATTTAGCTCAAGACTCTCTGTAGGCCAGAGAGATTTGAAAAAATAGATGCTTGCTTGACATTCGCATTCCTTCCTTAATTTGGTTTTTGCAATAGAAAAGATTTGCTCTGCAGAAAGCAAATTAAAATGAAGCCACTAAAAATAATGATAATAAAAACAACGATACTTTGCACTCACATAGCGCCTTTCATCCGAGGATCTCCAAAGCGCTCAAAGCATCTGTGAGCTGCAGTGGCCGGAGCCATTGGTCCGCCATACTTTTAAAGTGACAGCACTGTAGTCAAATTAAGCCTAAACTATGGAACTGTTCTGCAACATAAGACGAGGTCTATGAAAATGAAGGTTCATGTACTGAGGTGTACACCGACACTAATGCAGGGAGCCAAACTAAAAGTGTGTCTCGATGAAGGTGGTGACCGTCTAATGGGAGTAGCTGAAATTTGGTGGCATTGCTTAATTGGAATGTCAACACAGCTGGGTACAGTCTATACAGGACATATAGGAAAGGAGGAAAAGGCGAAGTTTAGCGGCACACATCAGAAAGTACTCACAGAGTTCATTATATACAATTGTGAAGGAGGGGTGGCAATATTAGCATATTTAAGCAAGGCAAAAAAAATGAGGGTTACAGGCAAGCAAGGGTTGTTCGTTTTTTCTCGAAATCATTCAAATATCAGCTTCTAGGGTGCTTGAAATACAGCCAAAACATACAGAATCAAGGAAGGGTCCAAATTATAGTTTACTACACCTACTTTTGGTAAATACTACAGAATTTGGACACGACTAACCCCCAGGTGCTGAATTTGAATCCACGGACAACAAAACTGTAAAAAGTCACCACACCTCAAAAACATGCTAAGGCTACAAAAAAGTTTGATTGAAATTAGTGCATTACTTTTAGCAAGCTGGAAGGCTACAACAGCTAACACCACAGAAACGGCAGTATATAATTGCTCAAAGAAAAAAAATACTATGAATATCTAGTGCAGCTTCAAAAAGACCAGCCCCAGGTTCTTCAAGAAAAGAATAATGTAGACTGTTCTGAAGAAGGCCAAATTGAATAAATTTCTTTTGCTGGTTTGCAACAACAACCTTGAAATAATCCTGACGGGAGGTAGGGAGAATGAAAAGGAAAACAGAAGGAAGGAAAGCTAGAGAAGCAACATGACCTAGTGGACGAGGCACGGGCCTGGGAGTCAGAAGGTCATGGGTTCTAATCCCGGCCATGCCATTTGTCTGCTGTGGGGCCTTGGGCAAGTCGTTTCACTTTTCTGTGCCTCAGTTACCTTGTCTGTGAGAATGGGGATTGAGACTGTGAGCCCCATGTGGGACTCTGTCCAAGCTGGTTTGCGTGTATCCACCCCAGCGCTTAGTTCACTGTCTGGTACATAGTGAGCGCTGAACGAACACCACAATTATTATTATTAAGCTCAGGGGTCCGCACCAAATCAGAAATAAAATTAATAACAACTAGCTCATCTGAAATCTATGAAGAATGGATTTTTGACAAGGACGGGGACTGTTTCGAAAAAAAAATTACAGGTAAAGCCACAAGACAGGTCGATATGCTTCCTATAACAGAGGATGCAAAAGATACGAAGGATAATCTAAGTAGGCAGAGCGGTCGATTTTTCATGAATGCTTCAATTAAAATTTCTCAGAAGGCCCCTGTCGTATCTTTCGGGAACTTTTAATCCTTTGCATCTCCGAATTCCTACCACGTCCAATTATTTTGTGTAAATTAAAGGTAAAACTAATTAGGCACCAACTCTATTTCCTATGAATTCGATATGACAAAATCCGATAACATCATTTACTTTTTGAGTTACTGTTGAACTCAATGTGAATCGGGATTACCAAAAGTTTCCTTGGGAAGAACGTTTAGGGTCTCTAACAACATTTGAATACAAACACAAGTGCTCGTGCATGCACAGGCACACTGGGGGTGGGGATGGGAGGGGTGCAGAGGACTTACAAATTCCATTTAAATAGAACAAAAAATAGTTTAGGGGCAATAGAATGGTACTGATTAAAAGGAAGTGTCCTCTTAAATGTAGCAAAGTTGAAGTAAATACCCCAATGGAAGGGGAATTTTCTAACTACGACTTTGAATGTAGAAGATCTACACGAGCGTGTCAAGGCAAGAACAAACGCTGTAAAAGTTTTGTCGGAGCCAAAAAATTAAGTTAGACATTAACGGAAAGTGTCAAATGGGAAGGCCACCTCTCCCATGGGCTAATTAACAGAGAGTTCAAAACTGAGATGCGGCTGCCTGTGGCAATCCCTCCCTTCCCTTCCTTTGGTTGCATCATCTTTTTCCTGCTCTGGCCTGGTTGTGAGGAGACAAAGCAAACCGGCTTTTTACCAAATCTGAATTTCTAGATGCAAAGGGGTGCCTGACAGGACTCGCCAGCATCGTGTTACTTCTAGACAGGAAGCAGATCCAGGAGGCGGAGAAAAGGAAAACAGCTTTACTCTAGTGTCCTAGAAACGGGGCCGTGGAATGAGACTGAAGATGGGAGATCGAGGGTGGCAGGCGAGACTCACGCGGCAAAGAGGGAGTGGCTCGAGCTCACCCGGGGAATCTTTGGGGACGGGCACGCAGGTTGCTCCTTGACCCAGCTGATGATTCTGGGAGCAGAGGGCATCCTTTAGAGGTGGCACCCAACACGCTCACTGCCGCAAAGTCACCCCTGGGCCAGACGTTCCCGATTCATCTTTCCAAGCCTACCTCTCTACGTTTCTATCATCTCAACTCTACAAGACGCGGCACGCTCTAATAATTGACGAGCAAATCACCATCAACCCCAAGAAGACTCTGGAAGGAAACACATATGCTTGTTCTACCTTTCCTTCCAAGTTCAGCTGCTGCATTTCTTGGTCACTATTTCCTATTCCAATAAAAGCGCACGGTTGAGATTCTTGTTCAGAACAACCATCCCGCTCCATTTGCTCTTTTTTTTTCTTCCATCCACTGCCCATAAGATACACACAGGGAGGTGGACAAAAAAACCTAAAGATGAACAAAAGAAAGATTAGATTCACAAACTCTAGCCGTAGAAACAGTCAGGTTTGAACTTTCCAATTTAGTGACACAGAGATAACAGTTCCTTTACTGAAGCTGGCCGCTCTTCTACGGAACTAAACCCGGGCCACACAGACAAGTGCGGACAGAAATGATCTCTTAAGCCTCCGTAATTTGAAATAATTAGTGAGACTTTTTTCCTCCGTGGTACTGGGGTAGTGCATCACAAAAGTGAGGCCGGAAGCCCAATACAATCAATCAACGGTACTTATTGAGCATACGCCGTGCGCGGAGCCCCAAACTAAGCGCTTGGGAGAGTACAACAGTGGCAAAAGACACGATTCTTGCCTCGAGGAACTTACAAGGAGGGAGACACAAAATATTTATGGATACTAGAAAGAAGAGGCTGAAAAGATGGGTATGGAGAAAAGCAAATATTTAAATAGTAGAGTACGCAAATTATTATGTACCCAAGTGCTACGGGTGGTAGTTGGAAGGCTATGGCCCAGGAAGAAAATTTATCAGGGAAAACCTCCTGGATGAGAGTTCTACAAAGGCACTGAAGATGAGGACAGAACTGAGGTGGAAATAGTAATAATAATAATAATGATGACGGTACGTATAAAACTCTTACTATATACTGGGGTAGACACAGGCAGAAGTCACAGTGCCTGCACAACAAGAGGCTCACGGTCTACGCAGGAGGGAGAACAGCTATTTCATTCCCCATTTACAGATGAGGAAACTGAGGCAGAGAGAACTGAAGTGACTTGCCCGAGGCCTAAGAGTAGACAGGCAGCAGAGCTGGGATTACAATCTACATCAGGCCACACAGGCAGGAGGAAAGATATTAGCAAGGGGACAAAAAGGGATGAGACAAGAACAGAGCACTGTGATATGGTGAGCTTAGGAAGAATGAAGAGTGTGAACGGAGAACAGATAAGGTACAAGGGAGGGAAAGCATCGAGGGAGGACCCTACACCCAATCGTCAGGAGGTGATGAAGACAGAACCTGGTAACCATGGAGGAGCTATGAGTAAAAAGATCTATCATGATTGCCCACTGTGTGCAGAGCACTGTACTACACTCTAGAAGAGTAAAAACAGAATTCATCAAGGTGCGCAGGATAATGTTTTAGAAAAAATTATCCCAAGAGCTCAGTGAAATATGAACTGGAGAGGGGCAATTTTGTTTTGTCAAGCTCCTGGCTTCATGAGACTTGAAATAGGGTGAGCGGAGAGAGAGCAGGAGGTCTATCCCACCCCCAACACAGCAAGAATGAGGTTCAGTCGCTGGACCACAATCCAGAATGATATTCGTATCGGTGTGAAGTCCCTGGGCGTAGTTACTTTTTTCCCTGATTCTCTTCTGAGCAGAATCAGGGAAAAATCTAACTACACTCAGGGAGATTGCCTTTGTAAAATACATTTGCCCTGTGGAAACATTGCTGTTCTGACCAATAGCCAATCACTTGACAGCTCTCTTGCTGCATCTATAAAATTGGAAATAACAGCTCCTGCCTTTCCTTATTCCATAGGGACTTCGAACAGATATATGAGAGAAAGAAGGCCTGAGTTCTCTAGAAAAAAGTTACTCCTATCTGAGAAAAACCAAATTCAGACATCAACCATTTTCAAATGCAGTTACGGCATGTGCATTTTTTTATTTTTAACGGATCACTTGAACAAAACAGCACGAAAATGCAACTTACGGGGCCAAAATTTACATTTCCATTAATTCCAGGTCTTGGTTGCCAAAACAACTAAGTGAAAAACTATAAGAATGGACTAGAGAGAAATACAGTCCACAGAAAAAAAAGTAACAAGAGGGCAGGAAGACAAAAATGAGAGCATTGCATACTCTTAGTCATTCAATTGTTTGGAGGGTCTTTGAATCCTTGTTTTATTTTTACTCCTTCATATTTACTCTGGTGCCCGCCAAACTAATTTGATCGCCTCTCTCAATTTCATATTTACAACCCAATGTAATTTGCACTTGTAGTCACTGTCTCTTCTTATCTTTTCCTTCCTTCTCTTCCTATGGGATTCTAGAACTTCTGAAAAAAATTTCTTCATAAATCTTTCTCTGAACACTCAAGTTTCTATTATATGTCTATGCGGTTTAACTGTACCGTTTATATTCCTGGCAATTTTTAACAGCCCTTCGCAAGTCTTGTTTTTTTCTGACATTCAAGTCCACTTAATATTCGACCCCTTTCTCCATTCCTATTTCCACTCCTTTCCACCACTGCTTAGCATCACTTCTTACCATTATTCTCTTTTGGTTATACCGCTCTTCAACTGTGGGCTAATTTTCCACTTTTGTGTTTTATCTCGCTCTTCCCACCTCTGCATTCCCCTCACTCTGGGATCTCACAGACCCCTTTCTTCCCTTTCTAGTCCACATTCGTGCTAAGCATCAATTATTTCTTCTGTTTTTTCCTTGAAGGTCTTGTAACATCCTCTTTCCCCTCTTGGCAGCTAACTTATCGCTATTATTTCTCCCAAATCTGAAGTTCACCTACAAGAGACTTGCTTATCACATTGCAAAATTACTGTGGGGGAAGAATATCCCCCAGGGACAAGGCGATCTCTCTTTTATAGCTTTTCATTAGTGAGGAGGGGACGCTGCTCTGAAAACCAGTGCTCTTCTCTTCCACAAGGGGGAAGACAAGCACCAGACTTAAAAAAGGACGCTATTAAAAGTTCCTTTCGAACATCATCAGGCCACTGGCTCCAAAAAGCTTAGACAGAGCTAAAGAAGCCTTGATTTTGACTCAGACGAAGCAGCTGGCTAAGTCTTTTCTAGTAATACAACTGCCTGGACGCCACCTACAACCCAAGGGGTGTGGGCAGGGAGTGTGTCTACCAACTCTTTCACGGCATACCCTCCCAAGAGTTTAGCACACCGCTCTGGGCACAGTGAGCGCTCGATAAATGCCAATGACGGGTTGATTTAACTGGAAAATGCACTTTGGCGGCTCACCTGATGTAATTGTTCTCATATCAGAGTATCAGGGGATAACGCACCAGCGCAGCACGGCGGAGTGGATAGAGCACGGGCCTGGGAGTCGGAAGGTCACGGGTCCTAATCACGGCTCCACCGCTTGCCTGCCGTCTGACCTTGGGCGAGTCACTTCACTTCTCTGTGCCTCAGTTACCTCATCTGTAAAATGGGGCCTAAGACTGTGAGCCCTGTGTGGGACGGGGTAGTGTTCCAAGCCCACTTGCTTGTATCCACTCCAGCGCTTAGTAAAGTGTCTGGCACAGAGTAAACGCTTAACAAATACCACAATTACAGACAGCAGGGGAAGATTCTTGCATGAATTTTGAATGTGAGATCCCCTTAAGGAGGTTTGCTTTACGGGGCCTCTATCTGGTTAAAGACAACATATAACTGGACACTAACAGAACTTTCTATTAATGATGATGGTATTTGTTAAGCGCTTCCTATGTGCAAAGGACTGTTCTAAGCGCTGGGGGATACAAGGTGATCAGGTTGTCCCACGTGGGGCTCATAATCAATCCCTATTTACAGATGAGGTAACTGAGGCATAGAGAAGTTAAGTGACTTGCCCAAAGTCACACAGCTGACAAGCGGCGGAGCCGGGATTAGAACCCATGACCTCTGACTCCCAAGTCCGGGCTCTTTCCACTGAGATTTATGGCCAATCTGGAGTCAGCTAACCCTCTATTAGCCACTACCAGCATCATATAGATGAATGCATTTTTTTAATGTAATTTCATTTCAAAAAAGAAGTTTCAGGATGATGATGATGGCATCTGTTGAGCGCTTTACTATCTCACTTTGCAGAATTAAAGGCGCTCATCTATAAACCCGTTTAATGAGACAATCTCCCAAGCGCTCAGTACAGTGTTCCGCAAGCAGTAAGCGCTCAAGAGATAACTACTGACTGAGTTATCAGGCACTGTATAGAATAAACTTACTGTTGAAGATGGATGCCATTAACCCAAGCAGAACTACAAAAAGTCGGGTCAACAACTGAAACTCCCAACTGCGTATTCTCTCCCAGAGCTTGTGTCCTGCACACAAGAAGTGCTTAATAAATACTATCACTACTATTACTAACTGAACAGCGACTAAGTACCTAACTGAATACAGTTTTTCTATTCTGCCCAAGCAAAGGGGTTAAGTGCAAAGGAAACATAAATGAGGTTATCAGTAGAAATTGGCTCTCTCTTCGAACTAGTCGGGGAACACACATTTCAAGGAGGAAATGACATCTCAGAAGTTGTACGAATGAAGGAAGAGGGTATGATGGGAAGAGGATATCTTATGTCAGAGGGAAACTTCGGAAACTGGAGTGGGATGAGAAAACAATGAAGGGACTAAGTCAGGAGGCAAGAGAGTGAGCCCAAAAAAGGGAAAGCGACATGGTCTGGGACCCCCTGAAATAGAGCATTAGATGCCCGTCCTGACCTGTAACGCAGTATAAACTCCAACAGGGTGCTAAAGAGATCAAAGGCATGGTCAACATGAAGGGTGGAGGAGAATATGGCAGCTGTCCACTACAAATCAATCGTATTTATTGAGCGCTTGTTGTACGCAGAGCACTGCGGAACATTTGGGAGAGTATGACACAGTTGGTAGATAGGTTCCCTGCCCACAGTGGGCTTGCAGTCTAGAGGGGGAGACAGACATTAACATAAATAAGTATAGAAAGTGTAGTGTGTGGGGCGAGTAGGATTCAAAAATCTAATTAAAAGATGAAAATCCACTGTTAAATGTGTAGTGAAGAAAGGACTGATTCAAGAGATTTGGGAAAAATGCAGTGTCCACTATTTCAAATGAGAAAGCACAGCATGGGGGAGGACTGGGATGGGAAGATGGACACATGGGACTGGGCTTAATTTCAACTGGCGATGAGACCACCACATTGGGCTGTTTATAGGCAGAGCAGATGGGAGATAGATCTGAAAAATAAGAGTGTCTGAGATGGAAGGTTGAGGGAGACAGACTAAAAGTTAAGAAAAAAATCTTAAATCGTATTCAACTGCGGATCCCTTTTGTGCTTGTTGAGCAGCAGAGAAATGTTGAGCTGTATTAACCGGGGCTCAAAAAAACCCAAAAACATTTGAACATCACAGCAAGGGGATTCATTTATATTATCTGTCCCCCGCTCTAGACAGTGAACTCATGGAGGGCAGGAATATGGTCTGTCTGCTTCTATACTGTAGTCTCCCAAACACGTGGTACAGTGCTTTGCACACAGTAAGCGCTCAATAAATACGACTGAGTGAATGACAGTGAATAGCAAAGGGCCTCTATTTCAGTTCACTTTTTTTATGGTATTTGTTAAGTCCTTACTACGTGCCGGACACTCTAAAAAACGCTGGGGTAGATATAAGCTAATCCAGTTGGACAGTCCACGGCCCACATGGGGCTCACAGTCCACATTTCCTATTTTACAGATGAAGGATCTGCATAGAGAAGTTAAGTGACTTACCCAAGGTCATACAAACAACAAAAGTGGAGGAATTGGGATTAGAACCCAGGTCCTTCTGACTCCCAGACTCCTCCTATTTCACCTGTGCAATTCAGAAATGCCATTTACTCAAAATCTTCTCCAAACTTAGAAATTTACCTGAAAAAACATGTACTATCATGGGCCATGGCAACCTGCTTAATTAAAGGATGACTTTCCTTCAGGGAGCAAGTTGAAGCAGTGCCAATACATAAAAAGGAGGTCTCTCACGGTTTTTGTTTCACACAACTGGAATCTTTTTGCTTAAAAAAAAAAAAAAATAGGATTTCTCCCCACTTTCCTCCCTGTCAAAAATGCCCAACTTCAAAATGAATGAAAACAGATTTCACCAGTTAAAGCCTAAGATAGTGTTGTAAAAACGGCTCAGAGGTTTCTCCTTTGCTCACAAATCTTTTAACACCTTCAGTGGGAGCTAATGAAGAGAGAGGATGTGGTCTCCTCTGGCCGTGTGCCCACGTCACTGGCTTTAACTGGGGGGGGGGGGGGTTCCAGCAGCGTGAAGTGCTTTGGGGAGCCCGGAGCGCCCCCCGAGCCCGTCCCCGCAGTAGGGAATCCACAGTCGGGGCCAGTGTGAGTGGCATAAAGGAACCCCACCCCATCCAACCAGCACCAATAGTTCCCTTACAATACAGGGGTTACATTTAGGACAGACTTCGTCTTTAGCACATAGGCCTCGATGGGCACTGGGGGGGGGTACGTATATGACTATTCCTTCCTACGGCACATCCCCTTCTAGCCAGACATATGTGTGTTGCTGGAAGAAAGTTCCTTCATTCCCAAACAACTTCCCATCCATGGTGGGAAGCAGCAAGGCCTAGCGGAAAGAGTACGGGCCTGGGAATCAGAGGATCTGGGTTCTAATCCCACCACGCTGCCTGTCTGCTGTGTGCCTTTAGGCAAGTCACTTAACTTCCCTACGCCTCAGTTCTGTTCTCCTTCCTAATTAGACTGATTGATTAAAAGGGAGGCCTACGACCCAGGACCGGGGCCCAGGCAGAAACTGAGCCGCGGCTGGTAGATCATAAAACGTTACTTGGCCAAGTCACAGAACTCTTTCCTGTTTTGACCAGCAGCAAGGGGTCAGTGTCACTGTGATCGTGTATTTGCTGGCAGGGAGCACTGTTGGCCTGAAGAAGCACAATGTCATTTCCCTGGGTGGCCTTTTTGATTTATGGCCAATCTGGAGTCAGCTAACCCTTGATTTATTTTAGTTCTGAGCTGATTTATTTCCATGCACGGGTCTGCTAGTCTGCACAGTTGTCTCCTCTACATTTCTAGTTTTCTTTTATTAGAGATAGTTTTCGTCTATCTAACCCTGCTCCTCTCCCACGACGCCCCAGCCGGCGCACGTGGCTCCTCTGTTGCCGGCCTACTTGCCGTCGAGCCCTTGCTCGCGTCCTCCCGCCGGCCTCGACTCCCTCCTTGTTCGTGGCCGACTAACTAAAACTGCCCCATCCTCAAAACCCTACTAAATTCGTATCTCTTCCAAGATTTGTATCTCATCCTTCCCTCACTAACCTCTCATCCCCCACTCCCTTCTTTCTCCCTTCTGCATCACTTGTGTCTGTATCCCTCCCAAACCCTTTGATACTCACCCCACATCACTTAAGAACGCAGCCTTACATTTTGCTGTTTCTCCTATCTTAGATTGCAAACTCTCTCACGGCAGCGATCGTGCCGACCAGCTCTACTACACTCTCCCAAACACTTAATACAGTGCTCGGCACACAGTAGATGTTCAATCAACATCAAAATGACTGGCTTTTCTTTCAGTCATCAGTATTATTTGAGTGCTAAGTGTGGGCAGAGAGCATTACTAGGAGAGTTCCACGGAAGAGAGACGGTCCCTACCAGCCAGAAGTTTACAATCGAATGATGGGGAGAGAGTGAGACATAAATGATATCATCAATCCAAATGCTGATGCTCTGCACACCGTAAGTGCTCAATAAATACCGCTGATGAGGAGGATACGGGTGTACGTGCAAAATTGCCAAGGGGGGCTGGCAGGCTGATGCAGCTTGGGGCTGGTGAAATTAATCAGGTAAAGAATTCCTGGAGGAGGTGGGCTGGGGAAAAGGGTGGCCTGGTCGAGTTGAAGGCAGGAGAGTTCCACGCTAAGATGGGGAGGGTAACGGGTCGAGAGGCAAGAGAGTCTTCAGCGAGGTACAGTCAGTTAGAAGGACTCAGCCGAAAGAGCTCAGCTGGGAGAGCGTCAGACTGAAGATCTAATGCTCCCTGGTTCGATCCCTGGTTTCAGCAGAGGGTTGTAGAGAGGCAGCATAGTATAGTGGATAGAGCAGGGCCTGGGAGTCAGAGGGTCACGGGTTCTAATCCTAGACCCACCACTTGCCTGCGACGTGACCTTGACAACTTAAGTCACTTCAATGGGCCTCAGTTACCTCATCTGTAAAAAATGGGGATTAAGAGTGTGAGCCCAATGTGGGACATGGACTGTGCCCAACCTGATTAACTTGTATCTACCCCAGCTCTCAGAACTGTGCTTGGCTCGTAGTAATCACTTAACAGGCACCATAATTACTATTATTAATAGAAGGTGTACACGGAAGGAGCGAAGAGGACGACTTGGGGCGTGGCAGGTGAAAAGTCTTGATCCCAATGGAAACGGGGTTTGTGCTTAATACTGAGCAAAATAAGTGGCCCCTTGAGGTTTGTGAGGAGCAGAGAGAGATGTGTCAATTAACATTTGAAGATCATCTCGGTTGCTGTTGGTGTCATACAGTCCCAACCATTTGCCCTCTCCCTTCACCCACTGCTTTCCTCTAGGGGACCTGGCCGGGGGTCTGCTGCCTTCTGGAAGAAGGGATTCAGTTGCTCTGCTGGGTATAGGATTTGGGGGACCCTCTTAATTAGCCCCACTTCTTTTTCTCCTCTTGGGCCAGTGGCTAGTGTTGATCTGTCTCACGATCCTAATGGGATCCGGTGGCCTTTTCCTTCTTCCCTCCTCCTAAAACACCAGATTTTACACTTCTTCCCTTCAGAAAAGCCCCTCTGGGCTCTGCCCCTTCGAAGAACTTCAAAACCCGATCCCTGTTCCCCAAGGGGGATCTCTCAGTCTGAGGGCTGCCACGTGGTCTTAAACAGCTGCCTAAACCAGGAACACTGATTTAGGACAAATGTCTTAAAAGCCAGAAGATGAACAAAAACTACAAGTAAAGCTTCTGAGGGTTAAAGAGATAAAAAAAAAGGTATAATAAAGGATTTGGGGCTTCAGCAAATGTGAGTCGCTCCATGAGAGGAAGATCTTCTTTCTTTCCCAGAGTACACAGGTCGAAACTTGGTGAGAGAGAGAGAGAGTGCAAGACAGAGAGAAGGAGGGAGAAAGAAAGAGAGAAAGTGGGAGCGAGGGAGAGAGAGAGAGCGAGATCAGGGAAAAACTAGCTTGCCCTCCCAACCACCGCAGGGCCTCGGAGTCTTTTTTCTTTTCCAGGAGACATGAACTATTTTTTTCCTCTCCTAAGCAAAATCTGCACCCTAGGATGAGGACTGTAAACTACTTTGAAAGTGATTTCCAGAAGTTCCGGGAGCTACAGATAACCGAAGGAATTACACTTCCATTTCAGTTCCCGTTCAGCCCCGCAACCCAGTGATCACCTGCATTCCCGGGGGTAGGAGAGAGAGGATGACATTTTCCAGGACTGGCCGGCTCGTGCCGACCAAGGACAATACACCTCAGAGACGGATGCTACTTATTATCGTACTTCTGTAGTGGCACGAGCACTGTGATTAAACGTCGTTTCATTTTTAATCGTCTGGCAAGGGAGGAAACCACTTTATGGACGAGGTCCGTTTTCACAAGAACACCTTGGGGTGTAGTGGACCAGCAGAACCCAAAAGGAGTCGTTCACTTGCTTAACATTTTTCCTCGAGATGGAAAGATCCTCAGTTCCCTTTGCTCTTAGACTTGAAGTTCCTCGAGGGAAAAAAACCATGTCCCTTATATGACCTCCAAGTGCCCAACCTAGCATTTTGCCTACAGTTGACAGCGTGGCGCAGTGGAAAGAGCACGGTCTTTGGAGTCAGGGCTCATGAGTTCAAATCCCAGCTCTGCCACTTGTCAGCTGTGTGACTGTGGGCAAGTCACAACTTCTCTGTGCCTCAGTTCCCTCATCTGTAAAATGGGGATTAAGACTGTGAGCCCCATGTGGGACAACCTGATTCCCCTGTGTCTACCCCAGCGCTTAGAACAGTGCTCTGCACATAGTAAGCGCTTAACAAATACCAACATTATTATTATTATTATAAAGTGTATTTATAAGTTGAAATGGAAATTAAGGAAGAGTGATCTGATCTGTATACTCCACAAGTCGCTGTATGGATTATCTGTGGTTTTGGGTTATCCAGTCCAAGCTTTTCATCACAATATATTAGGCTCCTGCTATGTTCAAAAGCACAACAGAAGCACTAGTATTTACCCCAGCGCTTAGAACAGTGCCTGGCACAGAGCAAATGCTTAAACACCATCCGAGACTCAAACTGGGTCTGAATATGTGAAAGAAGATAGCAGAATGTTATCCACCACCAAATAATTTTTTAAAAATCACACACTATATTATAGCAATTTCACTTGACTGAAAAGCACGTTCTGATTCTTTTACAATAAAGTTCCCTCTTGTTTAATGTTATATTAAATAGCTACATACTATCAAAAGGAACTGTTCCACATTTAACATTCAGAAAGTAATTTTCCCTGTTCACAAAACAGGTTACCTTACCGTTTTTCATTTCCATAAGACTTCTGTGCAACTTTTGCATGGAGGATTAGTACTGTTTGATCACCCCGCTCTTTTAGATAATTTCTCATTGCTTCCCTAAAATCAAACAAAAAGATCGTTACAGAGAAGAAGTTTCAGATACGACTGTCGCCTTTAAGACAGGCAAATAATGTGCCTCAACATAGAGAGACACAATTTTAATTGAGTGTGGCAAATTCTGAACTTTCAAAATATTTCAGACATCATACAGTTCCCTAAGTATCCCGTTGCCACTGTCAAAGAGAGTCCTGGGGAGGATATACCCTGTGCTGACATTGTGCAAGGTCTACTGGGCCGGCAGACAATATGAAAGTTATTATGTTTAGGGAGAACAGAGGCAGGGGAGAGTGCCTCAAATTGTAGTCCGTCCACAGTAAAGCAGCATGGCAGAGCATTCTGCCTGGGGCACCGCGCAGAAGGAGGGTGTTTAGTTCAAGGAAGAGAAGCAGAGGGGCTCAGTAGATAGCGCACAGATTTGGGAGTCAGAGGACCTGGGTTCTAATCTCAGCTATCCCACTTGTCCGCTGTGTGACCTTCGGCAAGTCACGTCGCTTCTCCATGCCTCGGTCACCTCATCAGTAAAATGGGGATTAAACCTGTGAGCCTCATGTGGGGTATGGACTGAAATTTTCTTTTCTTTAGGAACATCTAAAGGGGGCATTTATGAAGAACTTACTATGTGCTGAGTGCTGGGGTAGACCAAGGTCATGAGATCAGAGGTTGTCCCATTTGGGGCTTGTAATTTATCTTATTCCCATTTTACGGATGAAGAAATTGAGACCCAGAAAGATTAAGTGACCTGCTCAAGATCACAAAGTCGCACATTCTCTCCACTAGGCCACACTGGGGCAGAATGGTCCTGCTGGGTACAATTCTCTCCTGCTCTGAAAAAACCAGCAGCATCAATGGGACAGTAAAGGTTGTGATGGTTCTCTATCTATCTATCTATCTATCTATCTATCTATCTATCTATCTATCTATCTATCTATCTATCTATCTAATCTATCTATCTAATCTATCTATCCCCTAAAGATCAGAGTAATCAGATGCTCCCTTTCGAGGAGCACAAACAGTGAGATTCAGTCTTAGGGTCAAAGGGCCCATATACTTTGCTCTTCTAACACCAACCGACTCACTGTATCTCAAACTCACCTCTCTTGCCACCGACCCCTTGCCCACATCCTCTCTCTGGTCTTGAACTCCGTCCCCCTTCATAAACGACTGACCGCCATTGTCCTCATTTTCAAAGCCTTATTAAACTCCCATCTCCTCCAAGAGGCTTTCCCCAGCTAAGTCCTCATTTCCCCTACTCCCTTCCTTCCTGGGTCACCTATGCCCTTCGGACCTATGCCCTTTAAGGACGTGATATTCACCTCACCCTCGGCTCCACAGCACTTATTACAAATCCTTAATTTATTTTAATATCCATCTCCCCCATCTACTAGAAGTTCCTGGTGGGCAAGGAGCATGCCTACCGATTTTGTCGTATTATATTCTCCCAACTATTTAGTACAGTTCTCTGCACACAGTAAGTGCACAGCTATTATCATCATTATGGTATTTCTTAAGTGCTCACGATGTACCAAGCACCCTTCTAAGCACTGGGGTAGATACAAGTTAGGTCAAATACAATCTCTGTCCCGCTTTGGGCTTACAGTCTGAGTAAAAGGGAAAACAGGCATTGAATCCCCATTTTACAGATGAGGAAACTGAGGCAGTGTGAAGTTTAGTAATTTGCCCAAGATCACACGGCAGACAACCGGCAGAGCCATAAATACGGCTGCCCGAATGGGACGGCAGCCCCCGCCACCGGCCGTGAGCACAGCGAAACAAGTCTTCCGCTGTTCCACGCAGCGGGGCGGAAAGGCAGGCTGCGAAAAGGGAGGCTAGTTGGGGAAAAACACGGAGCTTGGGGAGAGTGCAGAAGCCTGCTCCAGCCACCGTCCTGAAACAGAGGGAAAGTTCTCGGAAGGAGGCCTTTTCGCTCAGAATACCACAGTTTCCATGCCTAGCTGAGAAGAAACGAGACTAATGGAAAGAGCACGGGCTTGGGAAATCGAAGGACCTCGGTTCGAATCCTGCCTCTGCTACTTGTCGGCTGTGTGACCTCAGGCCAGTTGTTTAACTTCTCTCGGCCTCAGTTGTCTCATTTATAAAATGGGAATTAAGCCTGTAGAGCTTCACACGGGACACAGACTGGGTCCAAGGTGATTAGTTTGTATCTACCCCAGCACTTAGTACAGTGCCTGGCACAGGGTAAGTATTTAACAAACACCATTATAGGGAAAAAAAAGTAGCTAGTGGAGAGAAAAGCAGACAGCAAAAGCAAACTGTCTCTGGGCCTGGCACTTGATGTTCCCCACTGGATGTAGCCATTTTGAGCTCATGAACTGAGGCAGAAAACCTTGATTTTGCTGACTGGGGTCGGGGGGACGTTCCTTGGGGCTCACGAGTTGAGAAGCAAACTGGATCCTTAGGAGTTATCATTGTAACCCATCCAGAATAAAGTGGGGGTCGGGGGGAAAGGGCTACCTACTCCCACAAAATAGGGAAAAGTATCTGTTTCTAAAAAACAGGCTATCAAAATAGATGAGAAAAGGTATATATTCTGTTTTTAAAACTCAATTTATCCTCCTCTGCTGATAGGACATTGGTGTTCATGTAAAACTGGACACTGCACTTCATTCTGGGAGAAAGGAGGAGGGGCCGGGTAGAAAGGAGAGCAGAGAGGAAGCTGACAAATTCTCTCCTCAACACCCACACTTTTGTGGCCGAAAGGGAGGGGATGCAAGAAGCTACTGCACGGGTTCCGTCGGTGAGGCTCCGGGGCCGAGAGACCCTCTGCGCCTACCCGCAGTGCGAACAGAGGGGCGCCTAGTGCCCGGTGCATCTTGCCATTCCAGCTTGATGGTTGCCACCTAGTCCTGTTGGGCCCCCAGACTGGAACCGACACGAGCAGCTCCCTCACGCCCCGGGCACCGAGAAACACGGCCTCTAATGGAGGAGGTCCAGGCCTCTCCCGGAAACCTACGATCAATCGATGGGATCTAGTGAGTGCTCACTGTGTGCAGGCCACTGTACAACATGCTCTGTACCAAACGCTTGAGGACTAAGATGCCTCCCGGGAAAGAGCCCAGGGATCGCCGGCAGAGCGGAACGTAACAACGGAAAGGAGGTAGTCTCGATTGAAAGATCGGGTCTCGGCCTTAACGGCTCTCCCCGACCCTGGCGTTGGGTCTCTTGCGGGTTTCAAGAGGGACCCATCACGGTCATCCCCCGTCCCTCAGGGTGGCACTCGAGGCAGCCCTGGGCCCGCCCCCTGCCCGCCTTCCTTGCAGCACGGCGCCGGGCATCCCGCCAAGAGGACTGAAGGCACGGGGACTCCTGACTGTCTTCCAGGCCTTTTCCCCCGGTGTCCCACGGGGAGGCAGCTTGCTGGAGCTCCCCGGGCCAGGAGGAGATGGATCTCTGCTAGAGTCAGTCGGTCAGTCAATCGAT
This sequence comes from Ornithorhynchus anatinus, assembly GCF_004115215.2. Classification (NCBI taxonomy): domain Eukaryota; kingdom Metazoa; phylum Chordata; class Mammalia; order Monotremata; family Ornithorhynchidae; genus Ornithorhynchus; species Ornithorhynchus anatinus. The sequence goes on from NC_041745.1 coordinate 34,920,180, forward strand.
CATCTTCACTGAGCGCTTACTTACTATACTGAGCGCTTGGGAGAGGACACTATAACAATAAACAGGCCCATTCCCTGCACACAATGAGTTCTGAGCCCAGAGGACGAGCTGACAGTTTAGAGGCTCTGGGGCAACAGCCTCTCCCCTAGCGTGGGCGAAGAGGAGGAGAAGGTGAAAGAGGATGAAAGGGCACCGACGACATCGTGTGCAACATCATCTTGCTGGGGATGCCAAGGGAAGAGGAAGGAGAGAGGGACAGAGAGGGCACAGAGCTTCGTGCAAGGGCCCCAAATGCAGAAATGTGTTCCAGCTCTGGCACCGGCTCTCTCCTCTCCCAGACCCGAGGCTATTTTCCTCGGTGCTGAAAGGTCTCGAGGAGAGAGACTAAAATCCATCCGTTCACTCGAAGGAGGAAAACACGAAGAGAAGGATCTGCCTGTTGGGGAGGCAGGGGGATTCAGGTGTCCTGTCCCTACTTGCGGCCTTGATGTTCCAGAACTAAATCCTCCAGATATTTGGGAGTCGCTAGCACGGTGATTATCCAGCTTTATGCGGCTCGCTCAGCTTGGAAGAACACCTGGTGTTGCTAGGAAGTCTACCGTGAAGTTTACTTAACACCTTCGTGAGCCACAAAAAAGGGCTGGGGCGATTCTCCGTGAAGGAGGCCTCTCAAATAGGTATGCTTTTTTCTCTTTTTGACAGGGCTATGAAAATAGACATTCTTCCTCAAAGACGAGCTCCGTGCCCCAGAGTGAGCTCAGTGGGATCCTCAAAACCGAATGGTTTTGAAAGGCAAAACTACAAACCCGTGAGAGGTTACTTTAAAAAAGAAACTCAACCCCAAGTTATGTACGTGTACAAGCAGACTGCACCCCTAGCAGATGGCACCAGAAAATCCTGCTTCAATGGATTCTGGTAATATCTTGTCAGGTAGACGAGAAAAGCTAAACACAACAGAGCCTCTAAAAGGACAAAGATCACGAACGCTAAATTATAAAGGAGCTTACGTCGTCTAAGTACGATCCTATTCCACCCACCTAATGATCTACTATATATAACGTAAGCATGGATTTTTTGGGGGGTGCCACAGAGTTGCGCCACCAGGTCCTTAGGAGAATGAGCCTCCCCCATGGCAATCATTTTCATCTGAATTCCCAGACCAGGAGAAAAAACTCCCCAAAAAACCCCACCCAGAATTTTCAAAACCACGACAGGTCTACTGGCAATTCTACCTCCGAATGAGGAGAGATCAGACTGTGAGGAGAATTCATTCACTCATTCGATCCTATTTATGGAGCGCTCACTGGGTGCAGAGCACTGTACTAAGCGCTTGGAACGGACAATTCGGCAACAGATAGAGACGGTCCCTGCCCAACGACGGACTCACAGTCTAAAACGGGGAGACAGACAATAACACAAAACGTCAGGCAACGACTACGTGGTGTTGGGTAAGACGTGCACGGGCTTAGGACAGCCCGCCTCGGGGTGGGTCAAGCCGGACGGAAGCCAAACCCAACCCACTCTTCCAGAGCCATCTTGGTTCTGCGGCGATGACGCGAAGTGCGTCCATACTCTTGGAATAATAATAATAATAGGTCGGTATTTGTTAAGCGCTTACTAGGTGCAGAGCACTGTTCTAAGCGCCGGGGTAGATTTACAGGGTAATCAGGTGATGCCACGTGAGGCTCACAGTCTTAATCCCCGTTGAACAGATGAGGTCACTGAGGCACAGTGACTTGCCCACAGTCACCCAGCTGACACGTGGCAGGGCGGGGATTCGAGCCCATGGTCTCTAACTCCCAAGTCCGGGCCCTTTCCACCGAGCCACGCTGCCTGTCCCAGTAGCTCTCCTCCAACTCAGCCAACACACTTGACTCCTCTAACGACCACCTACTCCCCGGACCTCCACCTGGTCTGTTCTGCCACCAACCCCTTGCCCACATCCTACCTTTGGAGAGGAACACCCGACCTCCTCACATCTGACTCACCTCCTCCCTCCCCGCGTTCAAAGCCCTCCTAAAATCACACCTCCTCCAAGAGCTCTTTGTCAACTGAGCCCTCACTGCCCCTCCCCATTCTCCTGTCTTCATCACCTATGCACCCAATATTCACAATCAATTTATTGAGCACTTACTGCGTGCAGGGCACCACAATACAAACACACACATTGCTGGCCCACAACCACCTTACCACAGCACTTATGTACATATCCTGCCATTTCCCCTAACTGTAATGCATTTCAATATAAATAAATAATAATAATAATGTTGATATTCGTTAAGCGCTTACTATGTGCAGAGTACTGTTCTAAGCGCTGGGGTAGATACAGGATCATCTACGTGGGAGAGTTGTCCCACGTGAGGCTCACAGTCTTAATCCCCATTTTACAGAAGAGGGAACTGAGGCACCGAGAAGTCAAGTGACTGGCCCACAGTCACACAGCTGCCAAGTGGCAGGGCTGGGGTTCGAACCCATGACCTCTGACTCCCAAGCCCGGGCTCTTGCCACTGAGCCACGCTGCTTCTCTAATTTCTGTCTCTCCTTGTAGACTGGAAGCTCCTTTACGGGTAGGATGGTGCCTACCAACTCTGCCATATTGTCCTTTCCCAAGCGCTTAGTACGGCGCTCTGCACACAGCAAGCGCCCAATAAATATCGCTGGGTGATCGACTGACGTTCCACCGGGACGGTCACCCGTGCCCGAGGGAACCATTCATAGCTGCGTCCCCCCCGAAAGTTAGGTCTATGCCCTTTTCTAGTCCCATCCAGACCCGAGCCCCCAAAATGGGGGTCTCGATTCAGGCTGGGCCCAAAGCGGAGCCCTCTTTCAGCCTGTGCAAGGTTCTGACGTGGGCTGAGCTTTCTCAAGATGGGATAAGCGTGGCTCAGTGGCAAGAGCCCGGGCTTGGGAGTCAGAGGTCATGGGTTCGAATCCCAGCCCTGCCACTTGGCAGCTGTGTGACTGGGGGCAAGTCATTTCACTTCTCTGTACCTCAGTTACCTCATCTCTAAAATGGGGATTAAGACTGTGAGCCTCACGTGGGATAACCTGATAACCCTGTATCTACCCCAGCGCTTAGAACAGTGCTTTGCACATAGTAAGCGCTTAATAAATACCACCATTATTATCAGAGAAGCAGCCTGGCTCAGTGGAAAGAACCCGGGCTTGGGAGTCAGAGGTCATGGGTTCAAATTCCGCCTCCGCCACTTATCAGCTGTGTGACCTCGGGCCAGTCACAACTTCTCTGGGCCTCAGTTACCTCATCTGGAAAATGAGGATTAGGACTGTGACCCCCAGATGGGACAACCTGATGGCCTTGTATCTACCCAGCGCTTAGAACAGTGCTCGGGACACAGTAAGCACTTAACAAATACCAAATGATTATAAAGCTCATCCACGATTACGACCGAACGACATTCATACCAAATAATATTGACTGGTTGTATCAATGAGGATTTTGTTCCCTAAAACTAAAAAAGGGACTTTGACTACTTCTGTAAATTGCATCTTTTTTTATGGCATTTGTTGAATGCTGAGGTAGATACAAGGCTGTCAGGTTAGGTTAGGACACAATTCCTGTCCCGCGTGGGGCTCACGGTCTTAATCCATTTTAATCACACCTGGCTTTTCTGAGACTCAGTTGCCTCGTCTGTCAAGAGGGGATTTAGAGTGCGAACCCCATGTCGGACAGGGACAGTGTCCAGCCTGATTACCCTGTAGTTACCTCAGCACTCAGAACGGTGCTTGGCACATAGTAAGCGCTTAGAAAGTACTATGATACTGATTATTATTATGAAGTAATTGAGGCACAGGTAAATTAAGTGAGATGCCCGCGGTAGATAAGCAGCAGAGGTGGGATAAGAACCCACGTCCTCTGGCTGCTAGGCCCGTGTTCTATCCATTAGGCCACGCTGTTTCATAAAGGAAGTCCTCGCAGTCCCGAGGACAGTAGGATAGTCTTTCAAGAGTGATAGTGGAAGCCTCGAATACTTGAGGCTCTATACATATGTATACATATGTACAATACATATATGTACATACATACAATACAATAAGCAGCGTGGCTCAGTGGAAAGAGCCCGGGCTTTGGAGTCAGGGCTCATGAGTTCGAATCCCAACTCTGCCACTTGTCGGCTGTGTGACTGTGGGCAAGTCACAACTTCTCTGTGCCTCAGTTCCCCCATCTTTAAAATGGGGATTAAGACTGTGAGCCCCACGTGGGACAACCTGATTCCCCTATGTCTACCCCAGCGCTTAGAACAGTGCTCGGCACATAGTAAGCGCTTAACAAATACCAACATTACATTATTATATGTATTGAAGAGAGTTCCAGAAAATCTTGAGAAGATTGACAAATCAGTGACAGAGGAAAATCTGACTATTTTAAATTCTGCAAATTAATCGGCTTTTCTCCAAGTGCTATTATGATTTTGCTTTGACACGTGACTAGTTCTCCAAGGAAAGAGAATATCATATTTGAGACGGGCCGGATTTCAAAGGTGATTAGAGCATCCATCCTCCAAGGACTAGGGTTTATTTTTCTTACCAGTTTTAACTTCCTATGGCGAGAAGCTGTCTAGAGAGGATGGCATGATCCAACAACCACAAGAAACAGCTACATCCCTGGTTCCGATGATGTCCCAGCCAGGTTTTAGAAGCAAGGTGGGTAGAAGTGGACCAGAGGCCCATTTTGCTCCCTTCTTCATCTCTGGAACACTTTAGATTTCTAGTGACTCCATTATGACAACATTTAATAATAATAATGTTGGTATTTGTTAAGCGCTTACTATGTGCAGAGCACTGTTCTAAGTGCTGGGGGATATACAGGGGCATCAGGCTATCCCACGTGAGGCTCACAGTCTTAATCCCCCATTTTACAGATGAGGGAACTGAGGTACAGAGAAGTGAAGTGACTTGCCCACAGTCACGCAGCTGACAAGTGGTAGGGCTGGGATTCGAACCCATGACCTGTGACTCCCAAGCCCGGGCTCTTTCCACTGAGCCCCGCTGCTTCCTTGTGTGTGTGAGAGGTGTGTGAGATGGGCCGTAATAAGAGATCAGACAGTTGAGAATCCCAATAAGCGACTGGGGCAGAATGGGATTGGGAAGGCACAATCTTGCCTTCCACACGATCAGGTCTGAGCTCCCCAAAGTCACCCCTCCGCCTCTCCCCTCCCCCCCAACAACCCCCTCCCCTACTTTCCCATCCTTCCCTGCAGTATCCTCAGAGGAGATCTCCTCCCTCCTCGCAAGTGCCACCCCCTCCACCTGCACCTCGGACCCCATTCCCTCTCACCTTCTTAAAACCGTCGCCCCTGCCCTCCTCCCTTCCTTAACTTCTATTTTTAACCACTCAAATCTCCAATGGCTCTTTCCCCTCTGCCTTCAAACATGCCCACGTCTCCCCCATCCTAAAAAAATCCGCTCTTGACCCCACTTCCCCCTCCAGTTATCGTCCTATCTCCCTACTACCCTTCCTTTCCAAAATCCTAGAACGAGTCGTCTACAATCGATGTCTAGAATTCCTTAACTCCCATTCTCTCCTAGACCCCCTCCAATCTGGCTTCCGTCCCCTCCACTCTACCGAGACTGCTCTCTCTAAGGTCACCCATGACCTCCTTCTTGCCAAATCCAATGGCTCCTACTCCATTCTGATCCTCCTTGACCTCTCTGCTGCCTTTGACACTGTCGACCATCCCCTCCTCCTCCATACCTTATCTCACCTTGGCTTCACGGACTCTGTCCTCTCCTGGTTCTCCTCTTACCTCTCTGGCCGATCATTCTCGGTCTCCTACGCTGGAGCCTCCTCCCCCTCCCATCCTTTAACTGTTGGAGTTCCTCAAGGGTCAGTTCTTGGCCCTCTTCTGTTCTCCATTTACACTCACTCCCTCGGTGAACTCATCCGCTCTCACGGCTTTGACTACCATCTCTACGCAGATGACACGCAGATCTACATCTCCGCCCCTGTCCTCTCCCCCTCCCTTCAGGCTCGCATCTCCTCCTGCCTCCGGGACGTCTCCACCTGGATGTCGGCTCGCCACCTAAAACTCAACGTGAGCAAGACTGAGCTCCTCATCTTCCCTCCCAAGCCCGGTCCGCTCCCAGACTTCTCCGTCACCGTGGATGGCACGACCATCCTTCCCGTCCCGCAGGCCCGCAATCTCGGTGTCATCCTTGACTCGTCCCTCTCGTTCACCCCACACATCCTATCCGTTACCGAGACCTGCCGGTTTCACCTCTACAATATCGCCAAGATCCGCCCTTTCCTCTCCACCCAAACGGCTACCTTACTATTAACGGGCTCTCGTTATATCCCGGCTAGACTACTGTGTCAGCCTTCTCTCTGACCTCCCTTCCTCCTCTCTCGCCCCGCTCCGGTCTATTCTTCACTCCGCTGCCCGGCTCATCTTCCTGCAGAGACGATCTGGGCGTGTCACTCCCCTTCTTAAACAACTCCAGTGGTTGCCTATCGACCTCCGCTCCAAACAAAAACTCCTCACTCTAGGCTTCGAGGCTCTCCATCACCTTGCCCCTTCCTACCTCTCCTCCCTTCTCTCTTTCTACCGCCCACCCCGCACGCTCCGCTCCTCTGCCGCCCACCTCCTCACCGTCCCTCGGTCTCGCCTATCCCGCCGTCAACCCCTGGGTCACGTCCTCCCGCGGTCCTGGAACGCCCTCCCTCCTCACCTCCGCCAAACTGATTCTCTTTCCCTCTTCAAAACCTTACTTAAAAATCACCTCCTCCAAGAGGCGTTCCCAGACTGAGCTCCTCTTTCCCCTCTACTCCCTCTGCCATCCCCCCTTTACCTCTCCGCAGCTAAAGCCTCATTTTCCCCTTTTCCCTCTGCTCCTCCACCTCTCCCTTCCCATCCCCACAGCACTGTACCCGTCCGCTCAACTGTATATATTTTCGTTACCCTATTTATTTTGTTAATGAATTGTACATCGCCTTGATTCTATTTAGTTGCCATTGTTTTTACGAGATGTTCTTCCCCTTGACGCTGTTTAGTGCCATTGTTCTCGTCTGTCCGTCTCCCCCGATTAGACTGTAAGCCCGTCAAACGTCTCTATCTGTTGCCGACTTGTTCATCCCAAGCGCTTAGTACAGTGCTCTGCACATAGTAAGCGCTCAATAAATACTATTGAATGAACAATCTTGGCAATTTATCAGATAGAGGTGACCTGGACAGAATAAAATTAAGCCTTCTACCATGTGTTCATGGACCCCCTTAAACTCCCTCAACTACTTTGAATGCCTAGGAAGGGAGCTACAGGACTACTGATTTTATCTGGGCCACAGTGAAGAGACAAAATATATCCATTTAAATGTCACCGCATTTTGATTTGGCTGGCCGCGCTCGAGTCGACGGAACTCTTTAGCTTTATGCTCCACCACTATAGGAGAGAAACAGATGACAAACTTGGTCCAAATCCCTACAACTAATTTTACAGTCATACCAGAGAAACAGCAAGGTATCTGGAAGCCAGTGTTGAGTCAAGACGTGACTTCCAGTCTTCCGGGCAGCTGTTTCAGACAAGCGGGCTACAAACGGCCTCAAAAGGCCCTGAGGCAGCCGTTTAGGAACCGCTCCCACCGACGACAGTGGAAGTTGATTCCAGGAATTATGGACCACTCTGCAGAGTCAGCAGAACGCCAAGGTCCGACAGAGAGCCTAAAGACGACAAATAATTTCAAATTGCCTCTCCTCCGCAGAGACGTAAGCGCAGGAACATAAGTGCAGAGCACGGGCCTGGGAGTCAGAAGGTTATGGGTTCTAATCCCCGCTCCACCGCTTCACTATGTGTCCTCGGGCGAGTCACTTAACTTTTCTGGGCCTCGGTTACCTCAACTGTGAAACGGAGGCTCATTCATTCATTCAATAGTATTCCACTTACTACGTGCAGGGCACTGTACTAAGCACTTGGAATGTACAATTCGGCAACAGAAAGACAATCCTTACCCACTTACAGTCTAATCGGGGGAGACAGACAGACAAAACCAATAGCAATAAATAGAATCAAGGGGATGTACATCTCATTAACAAAATAAATAGGGTAATAAAAATACATGAGACTGTGAACCCCACGTGGGACAAGAGACTATCCCATTAGCTTATATCTCCCCAAGCGCTTAATACAGTGCCTGGCATGTAGTAAGCGCTTAATAAATACCATAATCATTACTATTATTATTACTATTGTCAGGAGCTGGGTACAGGCAGGATGGTGGGCTACGATTAACGTAATCACTAGGTCTAAAAGTTGCGTATTTGCTCGACAGTAAGCTCCTTGAGGGCAGGGATGGTGTACATTCATTCTCTTGTCTTCTCTCAAGTGCTTACTTAGAACAGTTCTCCACAGAGTCAACATCTTATAAATGCTGGTGATTGAAATGGGCCCGGGGTGGGGGGAAGAAATCGCAACCCAATCCCCAATCCCGGCAGCACACTCTCATACCATGTCCTCCATTAAACACACACCGAGTCAACAAACTGTTCAGGTCCTTTACAAGATTAGTGGACAGAGGGTATCGAGGATCAGGCCTATCCAAAGGTCTTCAGCGGGATGGTGGGACGGTAGTGCCCTGGGACTACAAAACCGCAAGACCTGCATCAGTCAGTGTCCCATTCGGGGGCTTGAACAAGTTCATCAATATTGTCACCCTCGGGCCAGAATTAACTTAGGCTAATAAGTGCCATGAAAGAATTAAGGGAGCACCAGCTTTTGCCCCCAAGAAGCTTACAGTCTACGGGGAGGACAGACATTAGAAGAGGTTAGGGAGAAGAATATTTATATAAGTACTGTGGAACTGAGGTGAGTATCAAAGTGCTTAAAGGGCTATATCGTCAAGGGCACAATCGACTTAGTGACGTAGGTCGATAGGGGATCTAAAGGGCTTAGTCAGAAAAGGCCTTCCTGGAGGAGATGTGAATTTTAGGAGGATTCTGAAGGTGGGGAGAGTGATGGACTGTCAGATGATTCTATTTATTGCCATTGTTCTTGTCGGTCTGTCTCCCCCGATTAGACTGCAAGCCCGTCAAAGGGCAGGGACTGTCTCTGTTACCGATTTGTACATTCCAAGCACTTAGTACAGTGCTCTGCACATAGTAAGCGCTCAATAAATACTATTGAATGAATGAATGAATGAATGAAAGGATGTGAACAGGGAGGGAGCTCCAGACCCGAGGGAGACTGTGAGCGAGGAGTCGGCTGCAGGGTGGATGAGACAGATCCAGAGAACATTATAAGAGCACTGTACTAAGCATTGGGAGACACGATTATAGAATTCAAAGGCACCATCCCTGTCCACAAGGAGCTCACGTTCGAGTACACACATACACACCAGCCTTGGGCTTTGGCTTCTCCTTCTGTCTAATCCATCTTCTTAGGACAGCCAGAAATTACAGTGTTTCTCAACCCCTCCCAAATTCCTGCCCTGCCGTTTCTGCCCATGCTCTGCTGCTTTCAACTCAGCTGAATCTTTCTAAACCGAAGCACTGAGCCAACACTTCCCTCGTTAGAGCCCAGCCTGCCTTCCACTGGAAGTAGTAGAGAAGCAAAGGAGAGGAAGCAGGGAGATGGAAGTCTCTCAACCCTGGCCTGGTGGTGACCGAATGAACAAAATTTCACTGGACCACGATATCCGTTCTAACACAAACGTTTACCGTGTCAAAGCGAGCCCAGTAGGCATTGGGAAAATGATGAATACTTAACCAATCTAACACAAATGTTTAATGTACGAAGCAAGCCCAGTAGGTATTGGGAAAATGACGAAAACACAAACATGACAACCGAAAGCCAATTAGACTAACCCGGAAGTTGTGTCGAGACAGAACCTCGCTTTAGGGAACACTTGCACTCTGTGCCTGACATCGCCCGGGAGCTTACGACCAGTGCTTCCCGACACCACTTTCTGTGCTGTACTCGGATACGTGCCTGTTGCCGAAACAACATTTCCTAATTTGGCCATCTTGTTCTACCCATAATGCAAACTGAAAACATGTGTTCTGGCAGAACTGATAGCATACGAATGGCTGGATATCGGAACTTTGGCTAAGAGCTACAGAGATTGTTGGGTAACTAACCAAAATTCCATACATCCATGACCAAGCAACCACTTTATTTAGCTGGGAATTGGATTTTCCAATTTACTTGTAATCTTAATTCACATAATAAATTTTCTTTAGTACCACTATACTCATTTTTTTAATGGCACTTGTTAAGCACCTACTATGTGCCGGGCACCGTTCTAAGCACCGGGGTAGGTACGAGCTAATCGATTTGAACAAAAGTCCATGTCTCACATGGGGCCCACAGTTTTAATCCCCATTTTACAGATGAGGTAACAGACACAGAGTAGTGGAGTGACTTTCCCAAGATCGCACAGCAGACAAGTAGAGGAACTGGGATTAATACCTAGGTCATCCTGACTTTCAGCCCTATGATCTCTCCACTAAGCCACACTGCTCTTTGCAGGTATTACTTGAGAAATTCCAAAACAGGGTGAGCCAGTCTTAAACGTCAAATTTCTTATAAGTTTTTAGATATAACTCATTCTTAGCTGACATTCTCTTAAAGGCAGAAAAGTCTGAAGTTTAACTTCATTTGCCAATTCGCTATAAAATGTTTTTGGAGGCAAAGGGGCTAATGGTGCCTTCTTATCAATTAGAGAAAACTAGCTGTGACTCCTAACACTTTCACAGAATTTTCATGTTTTAACACCTCTTCTTTTGTTCCCAGTCCTTCGTGACAGCTCACACTATGGTGACTCCTCAGACCGCACCGCCTCACTCTTTCATTTCGACCCTGTCCTGTTGCCCCCTGCCCAGTTTCTCTTGCCATCTGTGTAGCATCTGGCCCTTTTCTGCCATCTTTGAATCTTGGAAAAAACTTCTGGTCTATGTCCCGTGCTGAATCGAGGGGCTTCTATTTCTTGCAAAATCTGTAACTCAGTAATAATTATTATTTATCTTTAGTGGCACTTGGTAAGCACCTACTATGTGCCAGGTGCTGTTCTAAGCACTAGGGTAGATACAAGTTAATCAACTTGAACCAAAGTCCATGTCTCACATGGGGCTCACAGTCTTAATCCCCATTTTACAGATTCTGCAAGAAATTATTAGTATTATTACTACGGTATTTGTTAAGCACTTATATGCCAGGCGCCGTTGGAAGAGCTGGGGTAGATAGAAGATAATTGGGCTGGACACCATCCCTGCCCCACATGGGGCTCACGGTCTTGATCCCTATTTTACCCATGAGGAAACTGAGGCAGAGAGAAGTTAAGGGACTGGCCCACGTGACAGAGTCTGCGTTAGAACCTATGACCTTCTGACACCCGGGCCCATGCTCTAACCACTGGGCCATGCCGCTTCTCTATCCTTCTAATAAGTCTTAAGCACTAAATGCTGGCTATTGGGGTCAACGGCCATGGATGTTGTAAATTTGTCGGGGTAAGCTTCTTGGGGGAGGTGAGTTTTCCAGAGGGCACTGCGGATGGGGAAGGCTGTCACCTGGCAGAACTGAAGGTTGTAGGCTATGACTTTCCAACAGGTGTCAAGGGCATGAAACCCAGGTAGGAGAGTCGAGACCAAGCTACAGGAGAAAGGACTGTTCAGGGGAAGCACAGGGTGGAGGAAGAGAGCAGGTACCAGAAGAGAAAGCTGGAGGAGAGCTGTGAAGCCAATCAATCCGTCGTGTTACTGAGCATTTACTGGATGCAGAACATGGCACTAAGCGTTTGGGAGAGTTCAACATAACAGAGTTGGTAGACACGTTCCCTGCCCACAGTCAACTTTACAATCTAAAGGGGAAGACAGGCAGTAATATAAATATATTATGGATATGGACAAATGCCAATGGACAGGAGGAGGTCCTGCTGGGTGCGGAGGGAATTGAACGGCCTCAGAAGTTTCTGAGTAGAGCGGTGTGTTCAGAATAATAACGCTTCTGAAAACGATCCAGGTTACAGAGCACGGTGCGGATATAAATTCAACGGGATTAAAAATAATATTAAGGAAGTATTATTGGAGTGTCCAGAAAGCCTCAATTAAAGACGGAAGCCCAAAACTGAAAAGCACCTCTGTTACAGGGTCTCTTTATATATATTCATACACATCTGTACCATTGTGCCATCTTCAGCAGACTGTTCCTGTACTCCGTAGGGCTGTTCACACAGAGCGAATAACTTTTCAGAATAAGTTCTGATTCACTGAATTTAAACCAAGCGTACAGACAAAGGTTTTGAAATGCCTAGTCTCTTCCTTTTCCCCCTGACACCACCCACCTGCCTCAGACTGGCTGTTGAGGAAAAAACAAACCCATTTTACCTCTGAGATGAACCGGAGACTAGCACTTTAGACTCATCTTCTGAAACAAATAATATCTAAAATGAAAACGCCTGAACTCCCGATCGAGGTTTTAATAAAATAGTGAATCACTTAACACTTACCTGGTGAGTCGTTTAGGTTGGGGCCGCTCACCAAATTTCCTGGAAAAAAGGAAAGTAATTTAAGTCAATCGGTACGATCGAGTTACCGTAAAATTACTGACTTTTCACAGGGTCAGATCCATGAAGCCCCTATACAGCTCTCACCAGCTCGATAAATGGCTTTCCGTGTCCTATCAGGTAACTTCTAAAGTTGAGTAAAAAGAGAAAGATAAACCAGACAACCGCCACAATACCAGTGCCTTATTCCTTCATTTCCTGAAACATATCACTGGCATGTCCGTGAAGAGGGACAGGTGACTGAAAATTTCGGGCGTTTTGTTTCTTTGTATTTTTTTTTTAAGACAACAGTTATTTTTTGTACCTAATGACTAGCTTCCGATAAATCCCGGCTTAGGCAGGGGCTTTCTGAAACCTGCTTACAGGGTGGGAGCTCATAATTTAAATGTTGAAAGCCACGCTTACACCTCTACAGTGGGAGCAGTTGCTTTTCCTGAACCCCCCACCCATTTGACACTTGGGAAGTATAGTATGCCCAAGTGTCATTAAGTGACCACAAGGAACTTACACTCTAAGAGGGGAGACAAACAAATATTTACAAGAAGGGTGGGCCAGAAATGAACCCAGAGGATGCCGAGGAGGGTGTACATAGATAATTCACGATCTGGATGAAGGGTGCTGGGAAATCAAGCGGGGAAAGCTTGCTTGGAGAAGGTGGGAGATAACTGAATATAGGGAGAGCTGAAGTCTGATGTGTGGAGGGAGAGAGTTCCATACTAGCGCTGGGGGGAGCTCTCATAATTGATACCTTAGTTCGCCTTCCAGTAAAAAGTATGAACACTCGACCAGTCATACAGCCGAGAAGCAGAAGGATCATTCAACTTCAAGAATGTTCCTAAACTCATCAGCAGGATTCAATAATAATAATAATAATGTTGGTATCTGTTAAGCACTTACTATGTGCAGAGCACTGTTCTAAGCACTGGGGTAGATGCAGGGTAATCAGGTTGTCCCACGTGAGGCTCACAGTGTTCATCCCCATTTTACAGATGAAGCAACTGAGGCACAGAGAAATAAAGTGACTTACCCACAGTCACACAGCTGACAGGTGGCAGAGTGGGGATTCGAACCCATGACCTCTGGCTCCCAAGCCCGTGCTCCTTCCCCTGAGCCATGCTTGATTCAAGGCGCAGAGTGAAATAAAAATCCATACGACAGTATACTGAACTATATAAATATGTCTCCCCTCCATCCTCGGTACAAGCCCCTCGACGATAAAAGTCTGGCTGATCTTTCCACTACAAGTTGGGTTCTGGTTCTATTTCTCTCAAGACCCCATGGCTTTAGGAATTTCAGCTCCTCCGCCAAATCACGCAATCGTCAGAGGCGCAGACAACACGAACGGCAGTTGTGCCGTGGGGGCCAGGGGAATGGGCAAGGCGTTTCCCAACCCACCCAGCACTGAGGTGGGTTTCTGCAATTTTAGCTGGTTGGGCTTTTCTCCTTTTGAAAAAGGGGGAAATGGAAAAGAATAGGTGCTGTTATCATGGTTCAGTGTTCAAAAGAGATAACAAGAGCCTCAGCCTCAATTATCCCCGTAACCTCCCACTACCCTTTTCTGCTGTGCTCTGCCCTGTTCTGGTGCCTCCTGATCCACTAAATAAGGCTTTCCCAGTCTCTTTCTCTGAGCATTTCTCTGCCGTACTCTCTGTGCTCTTCCACATGCTTGGGGTAAGGGGAAGAAAAGAGGGGGAAGAGACCATCCATGCCGCAAAAAGACACAGCGAGGCTTTTTACGATATTCAAATCACCCTGTGGTGAATTCAAGGAAAGTCATTCATGGCTCTACCACCATAAAAAAAATTATTTTTAACTTTCTCATTATTTGTGTTGACCTGTGGTTCATGGGTGAATATATAAGACTATTTTTCACAAAACGATGGTCTAGGACATTACTTACACAGGCGTAGTGGAGTAGTTCAAACCCAGGGAAACCCCCGACCTGGCCCACAACCTATCTCCCCAATCCAATCAGTGGCTGGATGCTGGGAGGCCTCTCCGCTACCTGCCACAGCATTCTGATGATTGTCACTCCCCAGGTGACTACAAGTCACGCCCTCTTTCTCAGGTTTAAAATGATTACCTTGTGCGTCTAAAGTGAAATTACATCCAGCTACTTCCAACTTTCATCGACGGGTTGGCATAAAACTGGGCAACCTAAGGGGGACTGTCCTGAAAAATAGATATTTGAACATTTCCAGGAATAATCATCTAATACACACACCTTCAAGCCTGCCTCTTGACAGGGGGTGATTTTGGAAAAGCCACGCATTTCTTTTCCCCTTATTACCTTGAATGATCAATATAATTTTCCAGCTCGACAGTGGGACGTGGGAGAGAAGCTCCAGCAAAATAAAGGCCACATCTATTATCCCTACAAGAAACCAGAGATTCTAGTAAGTCTAACAGAAAGACTTGCTATCCTTAGCTTTGAACTACAAGCCCTTCCAGCTAACAAGACACTTCGCAGCGTGAGGCTAGGGAGAGCAGCTGAGGTCTAACCATTTCTCCGCCTTCAAGGACTCGCCACAGCTCAGAAGGACTCGAATGATTCAGAAGGAGTGTGGTGGCCATTACTGCGAATTCAACAAACGCACAGCACTCTAGCCTGGTTTCTCTCCTAAAACTGCTAGAGGTGAAATGGCATCGACCACGACAGACACTAAAGAGGGAAGAAATACACTTAGGTGGTTTACCCAAATAAGGATAAGGGTGAAAAGACCCTAATCGTTAGCCATCTTTTGCAGCGCGGTAACACCTCGTACAGTGCTGTGAAACGAGAAAATCTCGTTAAGATGATCTAAATAGATCTGTATTGTCCAAGAGATACAAGGCCAAAGCAAGGGAAGAGATTCCAGTGTGGCTCGATGGATAAAACCCAGGCTTGAGATCCAGGGGACCTGGCTTCTAAAACCCTGGCTCCACCGCCTGCCTGTCCTGTGTCCTTGGGCAAGTCACTTAACTTCTCTGAGCCTCCATTTCCTCAACTGCAAAACAGAGATTCAATACCTGTTCTCCCTCCTACTTAAGACCGTGAGCCCCATGTGGAACAGGGACTGTATCCAGCGGGATGAACCTGTTCCTACTCCAGAGTTTAGAAAAGTGCTTGACGTAAGTGCTTAACAAACACACTGAAAAAAAAAGTGTTCATAAGTACTCGATGACGCTTTACGTTGCGAATGAGAGCTACTGGGAGTGCTTCTCCAGAGGGCGGCACCCCAGAGGAGCAGAATGAAACCTTGATGCAAATGCTTGCTCTACTTGGTTTCCTCACCTAGCTCTGAACCTACTTAACAAGGGTGGTGAAGGATGCCCGAGTGTAACAGTGATGTTACAAAGGCGGGGCGCAAGGCGAGGGACTGGATTTGATTTGATTCCTGCCCAAATCTCCTCACTGACCTCCCTCCCTCCTGTCTCCGCTCCAGTCCTTCCTTTATTCCGCTGCTCGGATAGTTTCTCTAAAAAAGACTTTCAGCCTACATCTCCCCGGTCCTCAGAAACCTCCAACTTTCCGCAAACAGAAATTCCTTTCCGTTGGCCTTAAGGCACTCGATCAGCTCCCTGCCTCCTCCTTCAGTGCAACTCCATCCACGAGCTTCGCTCTTCCACGGCTAACTTAATCACTGGACCTCGACCTCGTCCATCTCACCGCCGACCCCTTGCCCACATCCTCCCTCTGGCGTGGAACTCCCTTCCCCTTCATATCTGAGAGATCCCATCCCCCCACCTTTAGAGCCCTCTTAAAATCCCATCTCCTCTGAGAGGACTTCCCCAGCTAAGCCGTTACAGCCCTTACTCCTGCTCCCTTTTGCATCACCTCTGCATTTAGACCAGCGCTCTCGAAGCCCCGGTTATCCTCCGCACTTTTATACGTATCCTTATACCCTGTTTTTTCCCCTTGTGATTTCACCATCGGTCTCCCCGTCTAGACTGTAAGTTCCTTGTGCTTGCCAACTCTATTATACTGCATCCTCCAAGGACTTCGTACAGTGCTCCGCACACGGTCGGCGCTCAACGGACACCGCTGGCTGATGGGGATCCGGGTGATGGTGATGAAAGATAGCCCAGAGGAATGCCTGGGAGCCACCTCTGAAATAACCACCAACCTTTAAAAATATTCTGACTCGAACCCAAATGTAGGTCGAGTGGGAGGGCCACGGGGAGAGGAATGAGGTGGCACACACATATAGGCTTCTTATTACAACCAGCTCGCGAACTGCTCCACCAAGTAGGCTCATTCGCTCATTCAGTCGTATTTACTGAGCGCTGTGTGCAAAGCACTGTACTAAGCAGTTGGGAGAGCACACTAACAACAGATACATTCTACTGACAAAAGCAGCATGGCTCGGTGGAAGGAAACCGGGCTTGGGAGTCAGAGGTCATGGGTTCGAATCCTGGCTCTGCCACTTGTCAGCTGTGTGACTGTGGGCAAGCCACTTCACTTCTCTGCGCCTCAGTTCTCTTATCTGTAAAATGGGGATTAACTGTGAGCCTCACGTGGGACAACCTGATTACCCTGTATCTACCCCAGCGCTTAGAACAGTGCTCTGCATGTAGTGAGCGCTTAACAAATACTAACATTATTATTATACATTCCCTGCCCACAATGAGCTTACAGTCTAGAGAGCAGGCAGGCCATGGGTCACTTCTTTATTCTGCACTTCCCAAGCACCTAATACACTGCACCTCACTAAATGGCCACTGAATAAATGCTCCTCCCTCCTCCCCATAATGGGCCTAAAAAGGGGGCAAATTACTCATCAGCAACCAAAGTCAATCCTCAGAAAATCTCCTGCCAATATAATTTAGCGTACACCACACTCTGTCCTAAATCTAGCCTCGAACCTGCGGGATAGAGTCGAGGTTGTCAATGGGTTGATATCGGTTTTTGGAAATGCCAATCATTCTAATGCTGCCTATTGCGCTTTTAAGCACTTAGGTTTTGCCAATGTGCCTGTTGTCCTCTTCTCCCCTTCTTTTTCTACAGCTGTATATGACAATGACTCTCCATTTCACACTCTAGGGCAAAGGGAGGGGGAAAGGGTGTATGTAATATATTAGCGGGGAAGAGGTAGGTGGGACAGTTACAATGGCCACACACCATTCTTTCCACAATGAGGAAGGCCCTGCAATCTGGTCACCAGCCACCAGAACTAACCTCTGTCTGTCTTTTAAGTACGGTGAGGTTTACACAGGTCTGGTGGATAGAACACCATCACTGGGCAGGGATCGTCTCTATCTGTGGCCAAATTGCCAAGCACTTAGTACAGTGTTCTGCACATAGCAAGCGCTCAATAAACACTACTGAATGACTGAACACGGGTCTGGGAGTCAGAGTTCATGGGTTCTAATCCCAGCTCCGCCACTTGTCTGCTGGGTGACCCTGGGCATGTCGTTTCACTTTTTTGTGCCTCAGTGACCTCATCTGTAAAATGAGGATTGAGACCGTGAGCCCCGCGTGGGTCAGGAACCGTGTCCAAGTCAAATGGCTCGTTCCCACCCCAGCGCTCAGCTCGGTGCCCAGAACATAGTAAGCACTTAAAAAATACCACACTTACAGTTATTACTATTACAACCGATGGCTGCGGATTGGTCAGGGTGATTGAAAAACCTCAGGGTTTTAGCAGAGATCGTTCCACCAAGCAATATGTTTACATAATATATCACTAGCAGAAATACCCCATCCTCATACAAATGCTTAAATGTACAGCAAAAGTGCCTGGACGCAAAATTCTCCTGCACCCAGCCTAATGTGCTGAAGACACCCAATTCTGAAGCCCAGGTGCCAAAGGAACCTACACTTGAATTGGTCACGGTCAGCCCAGTTGAGTTCAGCTGGAAAACCGCCCCGTAAAAAAAAAAAAAAAAAAAAAAAAAAAAAAAGGAGCCCAAATGTACTAACTCTCCCTTTCTCTGAACTGGAAGAGGAAAAACTGAGAAAAGGCAGGGATCATCCAAAAACTGAGCAATGAACTGAATGAAATCTTTTTTGCTGTGTGCTGGGGGGGTTGGCTAGCAGCACAGCGTGCACTTCGAAACAGAAATGCCAGCTTTAAACCAGTCTTTCGATAACAGACGATCAAGTGGCAATAAGCAAGCTCTTCCGGAGTGACCGCAAGATGTCTAAGTGTAGGATGATCCCCATTAGCTAAGGAACCCACTCCGCTCATTTAGACTTCCTCATGCAAACAAACATCATAGAATTCTAGTTGCGTTTTAAAAATAGACCAAAAAAAGCATCTTTCAATAGAAAAGACCCCCTTTGCTTTAAGTTATGACAAAGACACGCAGTGGGGATCCAATTTAGGAACAAAGTTCAATATATTAAATTCCTAGTGTTATTCTTAAAAAGAGGCAGAAGGAAGCTTTCACCGTTAATTTTATTTTAGTGAAGTAAAAGTGCCAATTACAAGTTGGTCCACAGAAGACAAATGCCATTTTCCTATACTTAAAAAAACCCCCCAGCAAAGCGCTGCCATCATGTAACTATGCCAGTAAGAAGATACCACGAGCCTTCTGAAAGCGATATTACTCAGAGTGGGAATGTCATCAGTGCAATTCTGAGCTGGCAGATACCTTCCATCGTGAGTTAACGCCACCCTTTCTGTTCTAAGAAAGACTGATGTCAGTACCTCACAGCAAGGGCGACAATACGCTTGCCTTTTGACTCACTCTCAAACACACCTAGCCACTATTTTAAATCACCATTCGTACACACAAAATCCAAAAGAGCCCCCAAATACAATTCCACTCAATATTAAAGGTAATTCTCCTTACCTGTAAATTGCACTGACATAACCATGTAGTCTCCAATCCATCAGCAGAGAGGTAACTACTACTAAATGATACTGTTCAACTCAACCATACGGGTAGAAGGCGCAGTCCTTATAGGTATAGAAATGTCGAGGTGCACGCGTGCGCGCACACAAAAACACACACCCCTAAATATATGCATCAGTATGGAGCTTCCTCTTCACTTCGGGTGAAGGTGTAAAATTGCTCCCCCCAAGACCACAAGCATCTGCTCCTGTGTTCACCAACCTGTTAAGGAAGTATAACCACAAATGCATTGAGGACAAACAAAGAATGAAGTTCTCAAAACAGCACTATCTCAACACCTTTTTGGCTAAAAATACACTGCAGGAGAAAAGCGATTCGAAACCCCCCAAAAGATAACTCGCAGGTAAAAAGTTTAAACTGTTATAGACTCTCTTGTTCAAGTAATCCCAGTTTCTAAGCAAATTTATAAGCAAATTTGCCTATAATCTTTTTTTTTGTGGCCGCACTTTGATAGGAATAATGAAAATGGAAAAAATGAGCTCTTTTAAACCAGTGATGATATGCAATTGGGCAGAAACTAAGTACGGTCAGAAACACGTTGTGTGTGTGTGTGTGTGTGTGTTTGTGTGCCTGGCAGTGGGATGGGGTAGGAGGGGACAGACGAATGGGGCCTGAGGAATGTTAGCCTTCATATAAGTTTGGGTCTTTCGGGCAAACTCCTCAATCTGCAAATCACGGTAAAGAATATTCCACCGGAACTAGACAACTCTAAGTCCAGAGGTTAAAAAGAGTTAACTTGCAAAAGCCGAAAACAGTTTTCCAGACTTTCTCCTCATCCAAAATTGCGTGGCTATGTTCCTCTAAATTTAAACAAGATGGCCAACCACCAAGAACCACACATCGGCTAAGAGAAAATACCGTGCAAGGAAAGTTTCAGTTCAGACAACAACCCTGGAGTCCCAGAGAGCAAAGATGAGCATAACAGAGACTCCTTAGGAAAACCAAAGTGGCCCTGTCGCACATACAATAAAAAATTGGATCCACACTCATTAAAACGAATGTCGGATTTCTCCTCTGTGCCAACTGAAAATGAAAACATACCAGCTTTAACCTGGAAGCGCAAAAACTATTACCAAGGCGGATGAATACTGGAGTAGCTTCCAGCCAACTGTACCAGTAAGAGAGCAGGGAAGGCTTACGGAGAGGTGCATTAACTCAGATTGCCGAAGAGAAAAAATCTTTTCCAGACTTGCACTGGTCAACCTGCGTCTACCTGAACCTGGAGTTTTTCTCATGGTGGGTCCGTGGGAGGGTGGGAGGAGAGGGGTTTTCCCCATACATTTGCTTCTGAACCTTTGTGTTTCCTTCCTATATTCAGGGCATCACTTCCAAGCTGCAGAACTTGAAGGTAGGGAGCCCAGGCACTGGAAGGACGAATACTGGACATAAAGCCACTGTTTGTGTCGGACTTTCCCAAGGGCTTAGTAAAATGCTCTGCTCACAGTAAAAGCTCAATAGATAAAGGTGTCCTGGGCTCTGCCGGCTGAAAACTGGACTGTCTGGTATAAAATTGGACATCTAGCCATCCTAGTTTTACCGAATAACTTAATGGGTGGGGACTGGTTCTGGATTCACTAACGTCCATTCCTGAACAGACGTGGGAAAGGGACAAATACGGATACTCCAAAGGTTCACACTAGTCAATACATTCATCCTCTTCCACCAGTTTTTTATTTACCATCCTCATTAAAGCCCATCTAGAGCCTCATCAGAAATACTTACCCTGTCTACAGGAGGTGTGATTCTCAGCCCAGCAAAAGCAGAATTTAAATCATAAGCTTTTAGCATTTGCGAGCTAAGACAACATTGACGCAGACATATATACAAAGGTCATGCATGCAACTGAATAAACACTGAACCAACCTAAGTCAATAATTATGCGCAGACATAAAGTGCATTGTGTGGGTGGCTGGGGGGAAGGGGAAGTAGTGGAAATTATACACTTGGATAGAGTAGGGCAAGGGAAAATTGTCATCTCTTTTCTAACTCATTTTGAAAGCGATCCAGGCGAAACTGATTTCAAGGGCTCTTTAGTCCAAATTCCTATGATCTTTCTGCCTGCCACCTTTCTGTCCCTCCGTTCTCAGTCGATTAGCTGTATTTGAGTGCTTGCTGCGTGCAGACCACTGAGTAGGAAGCACAATACGAAAGAGTAGGTGGAAATCATAACTGAGCGAGTGAGAAGATTGGAAAAGTATAAAAATAACTCCAAAGAGATTTTCCCAACAGGTTTCAAAGAGAAAGAGGGCATCGATCGATCGATCGTATTTACTGGCTTACTAAATGCAGAACTCTGGGCTAAGCGCTTGGGAGAGTACAATAACATAAACACATTCCCTGCCCATGACGAGCTTACAGTCTAGAGGGGGGACAGAAATTAATATAAATAAATAAAATTACGGGTATGTATCTCAGTGCTGTGGGGCTGGGAGGGGAGATGAATAAAGGGAGCAAATCAGGGTGATGTAGAAGGGAGTGGAAGGAAAGGAAAAGAAGGTTTAAGTCAGGGAAGGCCTCTCAAAGCCTTAATGAAAGCAGGGAGAGTAATTACTTGTCAGATAAGAAGAGGGTGGATGTTCCAAAACAGAGGCAGGACGTGGGCGAGAGGTTGGCGGTGGGAAGACAGGCGAGATGGAGGCACAGTGAGACGATTAGCATTAGAGGAGTGAGGTGTGCCGGCTGGGTTGGAGTCAGAGGGTAGTGAGGTGAGGTAAGAGGGGGCAAGGACATTGAGTGCTTTGAAGCCGCTGGCAAGGAGTTTCTGTTTGATGCAGAGGTGGATAGGCAACCGCTGGAAGTTCTTGAGGAGTGGGAAGAACACGGACTGAACGTTTTTGTAGAAAGATGAACTGGGTAGTGGAGTGAAGTACGGAACAGTGTGGCGACGGACAGGAGGCAGGGAGGTCAGCAAAGAGGCTGATAGAAGGAGAGCCAAGAAATCGGCAAGTGCTAGCCATGCTGAATTGCAAGCAGAAAGATGGGAGCAGGGTAGCATTCAAAAGCGAAGGTGGGTGTGGAAAAGAAGAACGAGCATTTGAGCACGCCGAGTTGGAGTAAGGAGAAAGCTTTCAAGTCTTCAACTACTAGGGTGAGGGCTGGGGGAGAAAGAATAGGAAACAGTGCTAGTTTTTTGGGAGGTCCAAGCTTGTTCTAATGCTGACTTGGGTACAGGTTATACAGCGATAACATTTACTGGTGTAGAGGACTGGACTAAGCGCTTGTGAGAATACCCTACAACAGGGTTGAGAGATGTGTTCCCTGCCCACAAGGAGCTTGCGGTTTAGAGGGGGACAGACATTAAATTATGGATATGTAAGTGCTGGGGGGCTGAGAGTGGGGTGAATACAGTGCCCGAATCGAAATGCAAGGGTGACAAAGTGGGGAGAGGGAGTAGGGGAAATGAGGGTTTAGTTGGGGAAGACCTCTTAAAGGAGATGGGATTTTAATAAGCCCTCTCTGCCCAGGATGGGCCTTTTTCTGGATTAAGGAGCCAGTATCTGGAAAGTAAAATCCTATTTAGAAGATGGGCACGGCCAGAGCGCCAAGAATGGGGATGAGTGCATGGTGGCTCATGGGCAAGACACCTGATTCAATCCAACTGCCCTTATCGGGAGTTATGAGAACCTGGCGGAAGTTGTGGTGAGAATATTTCAGCAATGGAGCCAGATAAACTGGTACTAATAGACAGGCATAGGTGGAAGACTGTCCACAAATATTGACTGCTGAATGAAAAGTGGCAGAGTAATTTAGGGAGAGGCGGGGCAGGAGAACAAAGGCCCTGTTATGGAGAAAGGAGCTGTGGCTAACAATCTTTGATAAGAAAGAGCTGCTTGGAGCTCCAGAGGTCGGGTCTCTGTGATCCCCTTGAATTTCCCCAAGGGGTCAAGATTCTCATCTCTGAAAAACACTGCGGTTCACCACGGCAGCCTGTGGAGACAATTTTCACACTCTCCCTTCAGGAACCAGTAGCACAGTAATATTGGGAACGATGCAGAATCCCGCATATCTCGGTGAATCCTGTCCCCTGATTTTCCAAGGATTCCTACGTGAGCACTTTCAGAAAAAGAGAGCTTGTAAGAGAGCTCTGATGAGCTCTTAAAGTGCCGTGTCATTTTGCCCAGGGGGGCCCGAGAGCGCATTAAGGGAAGATGACCCCACCCAAAGAGAACCACATACACCTGGGGGCAAATAGGCAATAAACGATCTTTTCTCTTGGCCAGTAATCACCTCCTCTTTCTAAAACAATCCGTTCCAAGAAATCAACAATGAAGGCCTCACCTAAACTGGAAACAATCACGAGGGTTGTTACACTCTGGAATAGAAATACTGAGGGAAGCGGGTGTACACTTTTTTTCTGGACAACTAGAGCAACAGAACAGATTTTCTTCTGAACAGACTGGCTTTCCCTGTGGTCCTGTCTACAAGTTGGATGATGGACTAAATAAAGCCTCACACTGCTTGGACCCCAACTGAGCCCAGGCCAGCAGCCATTTTACTTTTGGCCCAACCGAACTCCCCAAAACAGGAGGAAGGGAAGAAGGGAATTCTCCCAGTTCGATACCTCGAACGGCTGCCTCTGTTACTGGGAGCTTCCGGGATCTGAGGCCCTAGCGGGGACACTGTCTTTGGTAACGCCACCGGAGACAAGAGGAATACCAAAATGGGAACTGAGGCCACCGTGCCCAGGCCAATAACTGCCTGAGCCCAGTCCTACACAGGGTTTTAGCTCAGGAACCGTTCCAGCTTTATGAGCACATTTGGGTCACTTGGTCAGTATACCACCTTGGTCTAGTAGATGGCAAAATATTTTTGGAATCCCTTAAGTGAGCCTAGCCACCCACTGAACAACATAATCAATTTCCCAACTGCTATTCCCCCTCTCCTTCCTTGCCCTTACAACATCACCCTTAGTTCCCATAGTTATCATCCCAAGCTAAAAAAGCTGGGTCCCTGCAGCAATAATATTCTTTTGTGACTGTAGAGAACAAATTCTCTCTGATGCTATGAATTAGGAATCAACCGGTGTGAAGAAATCAAGATAAACCTTGACCAGAGAAATGTGAAGATTTTAACTATTTCCTCCCATTTTACCTATCACACAAAAGTAAACTTTAAAATTATTGTTCCTAATGGAATAAAATTAGATAACCTACAAGTCCACATTTTTCAGTTCAGGACACGGGTTCACATACACCAAGCAATCATCGATGCGGTTCCTGAAAACGAGCTAAATTTTCAAAAGACCTACGGCAAAAAGTAGAGTTCAACATTCATTTGGAATTTTTCCCCCCACCAGTTGTTCTGGTTGATAAAGTTTGTTTAAAAAAAATTGTGACATTTCTAGATCAGCCTTTTTGGTCAGAAAAGTTCTGATTTACGTTGTCTATCAATCACATTTGAGTGAGCATCTCTGATTCGAAAAGATCCAATCAAATATTTAGAAATCTCTCTCTTTCTCGGCGCTATATGCCCAAATACCCACTATCACTTTTTAACCAATTACAATGCCTGACATATAGTAAGCACTAAAATGCTAGCTAATAATTTAAAAATTATTTGAAAAGAAAGCAAAAGCAGCAAAAAGCAGCATGGCCTAGTGGATACTGTAGTGGATACTGTAGTGGATACTGCCCAAATACCCACTATCACTTTTTAACCAATTACAATGCCTGACATATAGTAAGCACTAAAATGCTAGCTAATAATTTAAAAATTATTTGAAAAGAAAGCAAAAGCAGCAAAAAGCAGCATGGCTCAGTGGAAAGAGCATGGGCTTTGGAGTCAGGGCTCATGAGTTCGAATCCCAGCTCTGCCACTGTCGGCAGTGTGACTGTGGGCAAGTCACTTAACTTCTCTGTGCCTCCGTTCCCTCATCTGTAAAATGGGGATTAAGACTGTGAGCCCCACGTGGGACAACCTGATTCCCCTATGTCTACCCCAGCGCTTAGAACAGTGCTCGGCACATAGTAAGCGCTTAAATACCAACATTATTATTATTATTATTATACTGTACAGGCCTGGGAGTCAGAAGGAGCTGGGTTCTAATCTGTGTGACCTTGGTCAAGTCCCTCGAGGGCAGGGAATGTGTTTACCAACTCTCATATTATACTGAATTATCCTGTTTAGCACAGTGGCCTGCACACAGTAAGCACTCGATAAATACAACTGATCCACTTCTCTGTGTCTCAGTGACCCCATCTGTAAAATGGGGATTAATGATATGAGTCCCACATGGGACACAGACTGTGTCCAACCCGATTAGCTTGTATCTACCTCAATGCTTAGTACAGTGCCTGGCACATAAACAGATACCATTTAAAAACAAAGGGTTTTCCACTGTCCCTTCAAAAGGAGGTCAAGGAGAAGGAAACGGGGTCTACCACTAGTTAAACCAAGAATGTAAAACTCCTCAAGAAACATCAGGGGACAGGAGCGACATATGTCATCTTAAGGCACGATACTTGTGACATCAAATGACTACTCTGAGTAATATTAAAATTTACCTTAAGGATTCTCTGCCTTCTAAGTACTTCTTGCATGCATTCAGGGTCTACGTAAACAATAGCATTCCTTGGGTATCTAGTGTGTGCAGAGAGAAGACCCTACAAACAGTGACAGTACAACAGAGTTAGTACATGTGACGCCCTGCCCTCAAGGACCTTATAATCTAGTGGGAGAGGCTTAGATTACAGAGAGCAGAGAATAATCAAGTATTTAAAATATATACTCGAGTGCTCTGAACGTGATTAGGGGGCGTGGAAAGGTTGAAATGGTAGTTGGGGAAAATAAACCGGAGAGACTGGAGATTCATTCATCAGGAAAGGTCTCCGGAAGGAGAGATGTGATTCCAGTTGAGATCTCCCAAAAGGGAGAACTCGGGTTTGCTGGCTATGAAGAGGGAGGGAGTGCTGGGAAAGGGGCATTATTAAGAGGTCAGCAGCAAAGAGGTTTTCTAGTTTGGCTTTGGAAGGAAATGAAGTGAGTGAACGGACATGCAATGAGAGAGGAGTGGCTACTGAGCGGAAAGAGCACCGACTGGGCGCTTTAACGCCAATGGTCAAGAGATTCTGCTTGATGGGGAGTCTGCCAGCTCCTTGAAGGTGACACCATGTCTACTAATTCTTCTGTATTTTCCCAAATGCTTATTACAGTGCTCTGTGCAAGGTAAGTGTTCAATAAATGCTACTGAAAGAAAAAGGGGCAACCACAGGGCGGTTCTGAGGCGTGAGGAGAAAAAAATATTCTGGACAGTAGAGTGAAGACACTGGAGTCAGGGATCAGGCAGGCGGCTGATGTAGTTAGTAGTCAAGCTGGGCTACGGTCCGTGCCTGGATCAGTGCGGTGGCTGCCTGGATGGAGAGGAAGGGGTGGGGATCTTGGAAATGTAGAGGAGCCAGAGCTGATAGGATTTGCTGACAGACTCAATATGAGAACTGAAAGACAGAGAGAGAGGATAATTGCGGGCTCAACAAAACACACTGCCAGGAGTATGATGACATTCGATGGGGGCAATAGGAAGTTCCAGGCCAAAGGTAGGATGGGGGTGAGGGGTCAGCAGCGAGACAGACGAGATCGAGGTACAGCGAGTAGGTTGGCATTAGAGAAGTGATGTGTGCAGACTGGGTTGTCATAGAAGATCGGAGGGGTAAGGTCACTGAGTGCTTTAAAACTGATGGAAAGGAATTTTTGCTTGATGTGGAGGTGGCTGGAACTCCCTTCCCCTTCATATCCATCAATCACTCTCTCCACCTTCATAGCCTTATTCAAAACACACATCTAATAATAATAGTAGTAATAATAATTATGGTATTTGTTAAGTGCTTACTATATGCCAGTCACTGTACTAAGCACTGGCTTGGACATAAGCAAATTGGGTCGGACAGCGTTCCTGTCCTACATGGGGCTGTCTTAATCCCCATTTACAGATGAGGTATAACTAAGGCACAGAGAAGGTACGCGACTCACCCAAGGTCACACAACAGACAAGTGGCAGAGCCAGGCTTAAAACCCAGGATCATTCTGACTCTTAAGCCCATGCCCTATCTGCTGGGCTGCCCGGCCACGCTGCTTCCACATCTCCTCCAAAAGACCTATCCTGACTAAGCACTCCTGTCATCTTCTCCCACTCCCTCTGCATTCATTCAATAGTATTTATTGAACGCTTACTTTGTGCAGAGCACTGTACTAAGCGCCTGGAGTACACAATTCGGCAACAGACAGAGATAATCCCTGCCCAACGACGGGCTTACAGTCTAACCGATCCCCCTTCCCGCTTGGATCTGTACCCTTTATTCACCCAACCCTCAGGTCCAGAGCACTTACATACAGTTCCATAATTTCTTTATTTATATTAAGGTCTGTCTCTAAACTGAAAGCTCTTTATGGGCCAGGAACACATCCACCAACTCTACTGTCCTGTACTCTCCCAAGCACCGCACACAGTATAAACTAAATACGATTGATTGACTGCGCCTTAATAAAACTCAGTGCTTCTGAACAAAGTAAAACGGAGCATAATATTTTCCCCTATTTTTAGCATCCTGGAAATATTAGCACTTAGGTAATAGTGTGTAAAGCTTATACCAATGCAGGACTCTGAATTATTCAAGCATATACATATAGGTTGAGGTGTCAAACTTCCCTGAACAGGTGTTTCCTCCCACAGGAGACTGGAAGTTCTTATTTCAATCAATCATATTTATTGTTTACTGTGTGCAGAGCACTGTACTAAGTACCTGGGGGAGTACAATATAAAAGAGTTGGTAGACCCTTTCCCTACCCACAATTGTGCAACAGAAAACTTTAAGACAAGGAAATTTATCAGTAAATACAGTTTTTTCTGGTAGAAGCACACCTCGACGTAAAGAAGTCACCAATTTAATGTAATTCATTAAAGCGTATTTACTGAGCGCTTACTGTGTGCAAGGCACTGTACCAGGGGCTTACAATGAAAGACAGGATGAGTTAAGAGAGTCAAGTCCTAAGAATCTTAACCTTTTTCCTCGTATTTTTGCTTTATTTGGTTTAATCCAGAGAGAAACCAACTTCTGGACTTCGCTTTTCTACAGTCATTATTGATTCTTTAATGATGCCAAAAGCATTTCCCCCAAACCAGGGAGAGTTGCATGGGATCTCAAGTTGGGTGGGCACTGGTGGGAACAGCGGCCCCTCTCGACTGTACGTTCCTTGGGGGCAGGGAGCACGTCTACCAACTCTTTTGTACTGGATTCTCCCAAGCACTTCAGTACAGTGCTCTGCACACAAGTGCTCAATAAATACCACTGACTGTACACATAGTGGGCTCTCAATAAATATGACTGATTATCTCTCAGCTTCTCATCGTAAGACAAGCAGCATGGCTTAGTGGCCAGAGCATGGGCTTGGGAGTCAGAGGACGTGGGTTCTAATCCCACCTCCGCCACTTGTCTGCTGTGTGATCTTGGGCAAGCCACTTAACTTCTCTGTGCCTCAGTTCCCTCATCTAAAATAGGAATTAAGACTGTGAGCCCCACGTGGGACAACCTGATTACCTTGCATCTACCCCAGTGCTTAGTACAGTTCTGGGCACATAGTAAGCACTTAACAGATACCATTATTACTATTATTATTATCTGCCAATACCGATGCTAATGTAGCATGGCTCAGTGGAAAGAGGCCGGGCTTGGGGGTCAGAGGTCATGGGTTTGAATCCCAGCTCCACCACCTGTCAGCTGTGTGACCTTGGGCAAGTCACTTAACTTCTCTGGGCCTCAATTACCTCATCTGTAAAAAATGAGGATTAAGACTGTGAGCTTCACGTGGGACAACCTGATTACCCTGTATCTCCCAGCGCTTAGAACAGTCCTCTGCACATAGTAAGCACTTAACAAATACCAATATTATTAATAATCAACCAACTGCATCTCCTGCCCTGCAAGAAGATGTCTGGCTTCAACTCAAATATCACTCTTGTAGCCATGGATGCCAGACTGCAGCACAAGTTATACACATAAGATATTTCTCACCTACAGACTGCATTTGGGTACACTCCACCTTAAATCCTGCTCTATTTATTTCCCCCTTCTTTGGGGGAGAAACAGGTATCGAAAAATCTAACCAGAAGTGAGCACCCTCACCCAGAACAGCCAAAACAGCACAACCTATGTTCTACAGCTTGTAATCAGAGCAAGAGATGCTCGGTGTGTTCTTTTAACCCCTTCAGCCTTAGGTGGAAGAAAAGGGGACACCTGCTTTGAACTTTCTCTTCAAAGCCTGAACCACAAGATTTCGATCTCTCCCCCCAGTTAAGCTGGTGCAGAGTACGGTTCACCTCTTTTTTTATCCCATCAGCGCGAAACCCACAAAACTGCGAACTACAGCTTCGGCTTTTACGAACGCACAGCTTCTTTCAGCTCCAAAGTGGAGGGGGAAATGGTCTTTCTTTGTCTTCGGCAGCGAAGTCTTAGCACAATCAACTTTCACCGTGCGTTTTTCATTCACCGCTGGACAAGGTCCTCTCAAACCATAAATGCAAAAAGTACGGAAATCAAAATTACAATTGCAGTGGGAGCCATGCCTTGGCCATTACACAAATACATTGTCATAAATTTAACAGCACGGAACGGTAACAAAATACTACTACACATGCATCGAGGGTCACGTTACAGTTGCGGTGGGGACTGTAGCAGTCTCCAGCATTTCATGTTTCCATTGTCAACCGTAATGTTGCAAGATCGATTTTTTGGAACTGAATGAAGACCACAGCTCTACCAAGATATCCTCTTCGCCTTAGTGAGAACACACGTTTTCAATATTCTTCTTTCCTCTAGAGGAAATGATGCAGACTTCGAATATGGTCCCAATCACCATCATGTCATTTTTGGCAAACGTCAAAAGCTCCGGTGCGAGGGTTTTGTCTTAGGAAGATCTAAGGTCCGTAATGCTTTCCACTTTCCCTTTTTACGCACAAAATCCACAGAATTTATGGCAATAATGGCCAAGATCAAAACAAAGTGGAAGAGAAAGAAAGAGAGACTATGGTTCAAGGAGTTTTACTAGTCCCGTAAGGTATGGGCGATCCTAACATGGGGACTGATGATTTTTTTTTTAAATGGTATTTGTTAAGTGTTCACTATGTACCAAGCACTAAGGGCTGGGGTAGATACAAGGATGTCAGGTTGGGCACAATCCCTAACCTGCAAGGGACTCACAGTCTTAATCTCCAATTTACAGTTGAGGGAACTGACGTAGAGAAGTTAAGTGACTTCCCAAGATGACACAGCAGACAAGGGGCGGAGCCGGGATTAGAACTCAGGTCCTCCTGACTCCCAGGCCCATGTCGTATATGTTATTAATAACTCTGTTTTATTAGTGATGTGTATATATCTATGATTCTATTTATTTTTGATAGTATTGATGCCTGACTACTTGTTTTGCTGTCTGTCTCCCACTTTTAGACTGTGAGCCCATTTACTGGGCAGGGATTGTCTCTATCTGTTGCCTAACTGTACATTCCAAACGCTTAGTACAGTGCTCTGCACACAGTAAGTGCTCAATAAGTACGACTGAATGAATGAATGAACCACCAGGCCAGGCTGCTTCTCTTTGTGCCGCTCCGCTGATCTGCTGAGGCAGGGGACTCAATGGGCTACCGGCTAGAGGTATGGCCCCTGCGGGTGGCCGGAGGGGAGAAGGACAGGGGAGCACCTTGTGGCTTCCGGGTATGAAAAAGGACTCCTCCTGCTGCCTCGAAATAACTTATGGCGCAAAGCAAACCGACCTCTTTCAAGAGAACACATTCAGAAAATAATTTAAATTGAACCAGGAGAAGAATTTCCTGATCGTCAGGGTGCAGATAGGCTCCATTCTACTACAAGTTCCTCAAGGACTGTGCCTTGGTCTTCTACTCTTATTGAATCATTCAATGGTATTTACTGAGCGCTTACTGTGCGCAGGGAATTGTACTATGCGCCTGGGAGACTACAACGGGAAAGAATGGATATAGACAATCTCCACCTCCAGGAAGCTTAGGTGCCCCGAGGCCCTTATTAAGTGCTCTCTAAGCAGTCAATGCTCAATTAATACCGATTCGTTCATTTATTCATTCAATAATATTTACTGAGCGCTTACTATGTGCAAAGCACTGTACTAAGCGGTTGGAATGTACAATTCGGCAACGGATAGACAATCCCTGCCCAATGACGGCCTTACAGTCTAATCGGGGGAGAGACACGGACAAAAACAAGACAACATAATCAAGATAAATAGAATCAAGAATGACCTTGGGCAACTCACTTAACTTCACTGTGCCTCAGTTCTCCTGCTCTCCCTACTTTGTTTATGGTATTTGTTAAGCACTTACAATGTGCCGAATAGTATACTAAGCGCTGGGGTAGATGATGGGCTTTTAAGGAAGAGCTCGACTCTGTCGACACCAGAGAGCCAGTCCCCTGTCTGGAGATAGGGTTTGGAGCTGCTCAGCCTCCCTTCCCGCTCTGATTCTACAAAATCTGCTTTCAGTCCATCATTGCTGAGCGCTTACTGGGTGCCCAGGACAGGACTGAATGCCGGGGAGAGAACCACACAAAGAAGCAGCGTGGCTCGGTGGAAAGAGCACGGGCTTTGGAGTCAGAGGTCATGGATTCGAATCCCGGCTCTGCCACTTGTCAGCTGTGTGACTGTGGGTAAGTCACTTCACTTCTCTGTGCCTCAGTTCCCTCATCTGTAAAATGAGGATGAAGACTGTGAGCCCCACGTGGGACAACCTCATTCCCCTGTCTACCCCAGCGCTTAGAACAGTGCTCTGCACATAGTAAGCGCTTAACAAATACCAACATTATTATTATTATTAAGGTCTGCAGGCACATTCCCTGCCCGGCGGGCATTACCCATTACATCCTATAACAGTGCTTCATCAAGAAAAAAACGAGTTATTTACCATCATCTGCACTTCATAGAAAAAAATAAAGTCCCTGCTACCACGGGGTTATATTCTAGTATTGACAAAGTGGATAACTGACAGAACACAACTATGATTTGCATATATACAAAATCCAGCTTGGCACAGATGAGCAACCATGCTACTCGCATTTGTTTCCAAAGAATATCACTAATTTATAGAGAATATAGCTTTAAATAAATATATGTAAAGACTGAAATCTCCCATTCTAGCCCTATTAGAGCTGCATCTTAGTGACCTTATTAATAATTACGGTACTCGTTAGGTGCTACGTGCCAGGCACTGTTCTAAGTGCCAGGGTGGATACAACAAATCGCGGTGGACACAGTCCCTGTCCCATGGTGGGCTCACAGTCTGAAGAATCCCCATTTTACAGATGGGGTGACTGAGGCATAGGTAAGTGAAGTGACTTGCCCAAGGTCACACAGCAGACAAGTGGCAAAGCCAGGAATATAATACCAATTTCTTACTTTTGTTGTTCTTGTGCTGTGCCCAGCATACATACACTAATGATGATGACAATAATAATAATGATAATAAAAAAATAATATTTTTGTTAGGCACATACATGCCAAGCACTGTACTAAGTACTGGGAAAGGTACAATAATAATAATAATAATGTTGGTATTTAAGCGCTTACTATGCGCAGAGCACTGTTCTAAGCGCTGGGATAGATACAGGGTAATCAGGTTGTCCCGTGTGCGGCTCACAGTCTTAATCCCCATTTTACAGATGAGGTAACTGAGGCACAGAGAAGTGAAGTGACTTGCCCACAGTCACGCAGCTGACAAGGGGCAGAGCCGGGATTGGAACCCATGACTTCTGACTCCAAAGCCCGGCTCTTTCCACTGAGCCACTCTGCTTTCCTACAAGACAATCAGGTTGGACATGGCCTCTATCTCACTGGAGCTCATTCTACAAAGGGAGTAGGATTTAATCTCCATTTTACAGAGGAGGAAACCGAGGCACTAGAGCAGTTAAATGACTTGCCCGAGGTCACTCAGCAGACAAGTGTGCTGAAAATACACAGGGGTGCTCAGTGTGCCACACCAACCCACAAAGCAACAGGATTTGGCAGTGGAATTAGTCCTCAAATAGACAATCATACCCTCAAATCAAACCTCAAACAGTGCAACTGCTGGGAAGGACCGAGGATGGGTAGTTTCTCATGCAATAAGCACGTGGAGCCTTCAATCGATGACATTTATTGAGCACTTCCCTTTGCACAGCACTGTACTAAGTTCTTGAGAAAGTACAAATACAACAGAGTTGGTAAACATGTTCCCCGCCCACAAGGAGCTTATGGTCTGGATGGGGAGACAAACGTTACTGTATATAAATAAGTTAAGGATATGTATCTAAATGCTGTGGGGCAGAAGGTGGGATGAATATCAAGAGCCCGAAAGGCAGAGATCGAAGTGCACAGACACCGTGGAAGGGAGAGGGAGTGGAGGAAAAGCGAGGGCTTAATTAGGGGAGGACTTCTTAGTCTGGGAAGGCTCTTTGGGCAGAGTACAATACTGCAAGTAGAAAACACCAACAGAGCTTTTACGACTGGCAGATAAATTAGATATGTTGAGTCCCTACTCATTTGAGTATTAAATCAGCATCTGAACAGCTTTTAGCAAAAACAATGTTTTTCTTAATGTAAACAAAGGCTAACACGGGTTTCAAAATCTATTTTTGGCGTACATTTTCACTGCTATTAGATCATGTAAATTAACTGGTAGCGTTAACTACATTCACTGGGGCTTTTCAGTCCCTTAAAAATAGACTTATATTGTTTTGGTTGGTTGTAGTTGGACCAGGGGAACGTACTCATGTATTTTTCATGGGAAACATATGGGAAACTATGCTTCCTTTATCACTTTTCCATTTAACACTATTTTCACGGAACCAATTAATAGTCCTAACCAAGGGCTTTCTTAAGCCTATATATTCTAACTGCCAACATTTAGAATACGCATTAGATTTCAAAAACACTATTAAAAATGTGGTCTGCTCAGCCTACAATATTTGGCTCAGGTACAAATCCTTTTTTTTCCCCCCAAAGAACTTTCCCATCAGTTCTCATTTTATCCTTACATTTTATCCCTTGAGGTAGGGAGAGGCAAGAAGTATCAATGTTACGATAATTAAACTGAGGGATAAAGAAGTTACGGACTTTCCTGAGGTCACAGAGCAGACCAGTGGAAAAGCTGGGATTAGAACTCAGGTTTCCTGACTGAACCAGCCCCTTGCTCTTTCTCCTGGACCACACTGTCTGCAGACTGGGGCTTTTGATCTTCTTACAGTCTGGCTATCTTTTCTTTTCACATCCCAAAATAAGTGTGGAGTTAACTGGTTGCAAGAAAGCCAAGAGAACTTCTTTCATACCTGGCTTCTCAAATGCTCTGGCTTTACACTGAAATACACTGATTTGTATTTCAGAGGTTAGCAAGAGCTTCCTTGCAAAAATCAGGCAGTGCGGGCGCAATCTCCCTGCAGTTCAGCTGAAAAAAACATAGGAAACAGGAGCCTCGATCTTTTATATTTTATCTCCACCTTCATTTTCTCCTGCTCAAAGCCCTCTAACCCCAAATTAGCCATCAGCTTATTGTCTACAGGCAAGGAGGAGGCTGGGAAGGGAAATCATTTTAAATTTCCCATAATATTGCAGAGACATTAATCTGAATAACACAAACAGCTGATTCTGCAAACAATGGTAACTAAATCAGATAACTGGGCTCCACCACTTGTCCAATGGGTGACCTTGGGAAAGTCACTCGACTTCTCTGTGCTTTGGTTACCACATCTGCAAAATGGGGATTAAGAGTGTGGGACATGGACCGAATGCAACCTGATTATCTTGTATTTACCATAGTACTTACGTACAGTGCCTGGCATACAGTAAGCACTCCAGTACCATAAAAATAAAAATGAAAACTAAATCAAATGGACTTAGATAAAATCTCTTTCACAGGCGTAATGCAAGCTAGAGAACACAAGCAACGGGATAAGCCACAAGCAACGGGATAAGCAAAAGCAAAACAGGGCCAGAGGGAAGGAGAAGTAGACGACTCTCCGCACTAAAATAAAGCTGGGATCGAGTTCCCGGAGGGCACGAGCGTTCACGGAGCGTTCACGGCCAAGTTCACGTTGGGCATCTCACTTTCGGAAACCAAGTTTCTCTGGCTGAGATACTTTCTACTTCATTTTCCGCCAAAGATGGATTTGCAACGTAGGGTTTTTGTTACAAGTTCCCACCTGGGAATTCTTTCCCAGCACTCCGAACAGTGCTCTGCACACAGCAAGTGCTTAGTAAGCTTCAATTTATTACTTCTGATAGGAAGGGCTATGCTGAAATCACATCTTAAGGTCAGAGGTGTTTTATTCTTTCTGTGATCTCACTATCTCTGGAATGGCTCAGGAGTCTTGTTGAATTGTTTCTGCTCATCTATTTAGGATTTGTAAAGATAATTTAGATAGCTTCCCCACTTCATAGAGATAGTGTCCCTTCCTACAGCCTCATCACTCAGCACCTGAAAAATTAATGGAAGGGATGCAGGGCACTAATAGCACAGTTGTAAATAAAAGGCATTTTGCTCTTCTGCCTAAATGTGCATTGCTCGTTTTATAAGATTATTAAAAACCTTAGTCAAGTTTTTCTCGTTCGCCCTATTCAACAAAATTTTATCTGCCACTGACATTAAGCTGCCCTTATGAAAGCAGTTTATATGTTTTGTTTGCAATTATCCATATAAAGACTGAGACTGTTTGCATACGGCCTCTGTGGTAAAGTGAATATGTTCACACTCCTCCCACCCTCATTTTATCCTTCCTCTCTCCACCACCTCCTCTCCATCACCTTTATCCCCTCCCCGCAGAGCTCTAAGCAGTTGACAAAGAAGTTGTCTACATGTCCTCTCCCCCTCCCTTCAGGCTCGCATCTCCTCCTGCCTCCAGGACGTCTCCACCTGGATGTCTGCCCGCCACCTAAAACTCAACATGAGCAAGACTGAGCTCCTCATCTTCCCTCCCAAGCCCGGTCCTCTCCCAGACTTCCCTATCACCGTGGATGGTACGACCACCCTTTCCGTCTCTTGGGCCCGCAATCTCGGTGTCATCTTTAACTGGTCTTTCTCGTTCACCCCACATATCCTATCCGTTACCAAGACCTGCCGGTTTCACCTTTACAATATCGCCAAGATCCGCCCTTTCCTCTCCACCCTAACGGCTACCTTACTGCTACGGGCTCTCGTTATATCCCGGCTAGACTACCGTGTCGGCCTACTCTCTGATCTCCCTTCCTCCTCTCTCGCCCCGCTCCAGTCTATTCTCTACTCTGCTGCCCGGCTCATCTTCCTGCAGAAACGATCTGGGCATGTCACTCCCCTTCTTAAACACCTCCAGTGGCTGCCTATCAACCTCCGCTCCAAACAAAAACTCCTCACTCTAGGCTTCAAGGCTCTACATCACCTCGCCCCTTCCTACCTCTCCTCCCTTCCCTCTTTCTACCACCCACCCCGCACGCTCCGCTCCTCTGCCGCCCACCTCCTCACCGCCCCTCGGTCTCGCCTATCCCGCGGATCCTTGGGCCACGTCCTCCCGCGGTCCCGGAATGCCCTCCCTCCTCACCTCCGCCAAACTAATTCTCTTCCCCTCTTCAAAACCCTACTTAAAACTCACCTCCTCCAAGAGGCCTTCCCAGACTGAGCTCCCCTTTCCCCTCTACTCCCTCTACCGCCCCCCTTCACCTCTCCCCAGTTTAACCCTCTTTTCCCCCCCAATTCCCTCTGCTCCTCCCCCTCTCCCTTCCCATTCCCTCAGCACTGTACTCGTCTGTTCAACTGTATATATTTTCATTACCCTATTCATTTTGTTAATGAAATGTACATCGCCTTGATTCTATTTAGTTGCCATTGTTTTTACAAGATGTTCTTCCCCTTGACTCTATTTATTGCCATTGTTCTTGTCTGTCCTTCTCCCCCGATTAGACCGTAAGCCTGTCAAACGGCAGGGACTGTATCTGTTGCCAACTTGTTCATTCCAAGCGCTTAGTACGGTGGTCTGCACATAGTAAGCGCTCAATAAATAGTATTGAATGAATGAAAGTTGAAAGAAAGAGGGAGCAAAGGAAGGCCCAAGAAAAAGAACAACCCAGTGGCCTCCCCCGAGAAAGCAGAAGCTATGAACTGGGCCCAAAGAAGCTTATCTCAAGACAGTTCACCCTTGTCAATCATGATGGGCTTGTCTTAGGTAAGAACTCATGACAGGCAGATGTGAGAAGTGACTTCGCCTACACAGAGAAATCTCTACTCATATTTGCTTGGGGCAGGAGGTTATCTTTGCCCCTTAAAAATTTGGGTAAAAAGTAAAAGTGTGTCCTTTTCAGACTCAGCCAGTACTCTTTTGCAATGGGTAATTTTCTTCCCTTCACGTCACGTTAAACAAGCTAATAATTTGCCCATTAGGATTATTTTAATAATAATAATAATAATAATTTTGGTATTTAAGTGCTTACCATGTGCAGAGCAGTGTTCTAAGCACTGGGGTAGATACAGGGTAATCAGGTGGTCCCACGTGAGGCTCACAGTTAATCCCCATTTTACAGATGAGGTAACTGCGGCACAGAGAAGTGAAGGGACTTGCCCAAAGTCACACAGCTGACAAGTGGCAGAGCCTGAATTCGAACCCAAGACCTCTGACTCCCAAGCCCAGCTCTTTCCACTGAGCCACGCTGCTTCTGAAGATCACGTTTAATAACTTCATGATTCTCCAACTGCTAGCAATCCAAGAATTTAGATTCCAGGTCTTAAAGTCAGTATTTCATCCAACTACAATTTATGTAAAAGAGCCATATGGACCAAACAGCAGCAGCAGCAGCAGCAACAAGAAAACCCATTATACTGGATAACTTGACGGAGAATCATAGTTGAGAATGGTACTAATACCTTGCTTTTTATATTATGTTTTTTACTTTTCCATAGCTCTTTCACAAACACCACCTCATTTTGAAATTTACAATGATGCTGCAAGGTAGGGAGACTCTGGTATTATAATCCCCATTTTACAGTTGAGGAAGCTGAGGCCCTGAAGTTAAATGACTTGCCCAAGCTCATAAAACTGGCAAGGGGCAGGGCCTAGACTAGAGCCCAGATAGTGGGATATGGAACACTATGCTCCTTCCAGTAGACAACAGAACCATTATAGTGAAGCCCGTCACTTTAGAGAGAGACTTCCATATACACAGTAACCTACAGACAGGGGACACGCATGTGCATGAGCACGCACATGGAGTTTGCCCTAGGCCAGACTTTAGGGATGCCTCTTTTAAAGCTGGATCGGTCCAATGTCCTACCAATGGAGTTCAATTTTTTGCATTCTCTATAACCCGAGAAGTAACCCTCTGTGAAAAACAGAACTGCACACGAGGAACTGATTAGAGCAGTAGAATGAGGAATGTACGACGGTAAAAAGGGTCGCTTTACAAGACTTTTTCAAAGTGCACATACTTTTGCACACTTCCTACTATTTATGTTATATTGTAACATGATACATGTCAAAATGCTGTAATAATTCATGGAATAGAGCTGGCTCAAATGGGCATCCCAAATTTCAGACTTTCAGTCTCTTCCCGAACAGATCTGTAAATACCAAATCACAGCTCCTAAAATGCTACATAACTCAGCTCTTCCATTTGGATGGGTGGGAAATGGGTACCGTAAAGTGGTGGGATGAAATAGCCTTGAGGAAGAGTCTATTTTCCAGCGTAAAAATGGAATAACTATATATCTTTTTCGTCACAGTCAGCGATGCCATTTTTGATAATCCCTTTGCAAACTCACCAGGGGTTCGATTCTAGCACGGGGCCCAGCCCCTATGGACAGCGGGGCCACCCTCAAGCGAACCCAACTATCAAAGACTCTGCTCCCCTCGCCCCAGTGATAACCTGAAAAATGGTGCTGCTTCTCCTGGAGGTGGATCAATTAGGACAGAAGTCCAAACGAAATGTTAGGTAGTTTTTCCCTTACGCTCTCAGTTCCCGTTGGGAAAAGATCTTCCCACAACCTGAGACTATTTGGGCCCAGAGGTTGGCCTTGACAGGAAGAAAGGTGGGTATGTTCGGTAGTGTGAGATTTTCCTTCACGCGGGGGTTTCTCCAGAATGCACTCCTCGTGTTATAGGTCAGACAGGAGAGCTCGTGTGGTGGTTAAAATGTTCTCTGATATGCAGGCAGTCCCAAATATGTTGGCCCTTAAGGAAGTACCAACCATTTGACTCAGCAAGGAAGTGGTGAAGACTTGAACTGAATTTTGAATTCTGGTATAGCTGCACACAAGGATGATTCTAGTTCAGTGGAAAAACCCATTTAGAGGCCTAACTAGGACACTTAAGGGGTTACCTTTTAGTCAACTTTGTGAATCAAATGGTGAACATTCTCTGAAGAAGAAAATGTCACTATAGTCCATAAAAAGAAAGACGTATCTTAGAGAAGCAGAGCGGCCAAGTGGGAAGAGCACGGGCCTGGGAGTCAGAGGACCTGAATTCTAAGCCCAGCTCCGTCCCTTGCCTGCTACTGTGATCTTGGGCAAGTCACTTCATTGTGCCGCAGTTCCTTCATCTGCAAAATGGGGAGTCAATATCTGCTCTCCCTCCTGCTTAGACTGTGAATCCCATGTGGAACCTGATCACCTCATATCTCCCCCGGCGCTTAGTACAGTGGTTGGCGTATAGAAGGTGCTTAAATTCCACTATTATCAGTATTATTATGTCTTAAAGAATAGAAGTATGCCGATTACACTTTCTATCACATTGCCTAGTTCGGACTGAATTGATTTTGAATACCAGTTTAGACATATGGGGATGAAGCTTCTGTCTTCACTCAAGCGGCAATTTTGTGGCAAGAGTGATAAATACACAAAGTTCCCCTAATAACGCAGAGGCGTTATTGCTCTTGCTGAACCCCGCTGTTACAGAAAACTGGTTTTGCAGTACTCATAGGGTCTGATGACGTCTGCACACCAGCTACTGTCTCTTCCAACTCCTCATCAGTCTGTATCCAAACAGGCTCACGTTGTCATTAGGACACACTTTCATTCGGCTATCACGCTCCTGACCCGGGAGTCAGAGGATCTGGGTTTTAATCCCTCCACTGCCACTTGCCTGCTGCATGAATTGGGTCAATCATTTAACTTATCTGTGGCTGAGTTTCCTCATCTTTAAAACAGGGATACAGTACTTGTTCTCCCTCCTACTTAGGTGTGAGCCCAATAAAGGAAAAGGACTGTGCCTGACCTGTTTAACTTGTATCTGCTTGGTACAGTGCTTGGCACATAGTAAGAGCTTAATAAACACCACAATTATGAATTAGCTTGAGCCTCTCTGCCATATTTGTTGGACCAAACTCTGGAAATTTAATTAACTACATATTAGCAGCCCCTGGAATTGTTCTATGATGTGTACTTTTTTCCTAGTTCAATATATTTAGACTCCTTTTTCTAGGAAGAACAGAGACAAGTAAATAAGCAATAAACATGGAACTGCTTAAACATACCCCAAATTTAAAATATTTTAGTTGCAGAAAAGAATTTTCTTGGCTTTCAGCTTTGCATATGGAAGAAAAAGCACTCCAATTTACGGTTGACTGCTTTCACACCATAAATTCAGTCTTTGCAAGTAGCCACTTAATACAATAATCTCCAACAATTTGGTTCTTGCTTGTTATTTATTTTGCTAGCCAAAGGAAGCACGTTTTGTTGCCTCCACATAATTTTCTTGCTTCGGTAAAATGTTTTATGCCAAGAATTTACTCCTCATCGCAAAAATAAATAACACTCGAATGTTTACTTATCAGTTAATTGAAATTTTTTTGAATGGTATTTGTTAAGCACTTACTACCTGACAGGCCCTGTACTAAGCACTGGGGTAGATGCAACTTTATCAACTTGGACATAGTCCATGTCCCACGTGGGGCTCTCAGTTTTAATCCCCATTTTACAACTGAGGGAACTGAGGCACAGAGAAGGGAAGTAACTTGCCCAAGGTCACACAGCAGGCAAGTGGTGGAGCCGGGATTAGAATCTGGGTCCTTCGGACTCCTTGGCCCATGCTCTACCAGGCCATGGAATTTCTTCAAGAACACTCTCAAAGCCCCATCCTACTCGATCACTTTCATCTCCCAAATGCTCAGTACACCGCTCTGCATACAGTAAGTACTCAAACACCACTCATTTCCGAGATTCCTTTCACGTCACTTAACACGAAGTCTTGTAAGCATAAAAAATGTCTTCCCATTCTTAGTACAAGAATAAAATGGTTTGGACATGTACAGGTAAACCAGATGAAAGAACTCTCCTTTTCTGCTTCTAAAGACTTCAACAGAAGAAGCACGTTTCAGAACCAGCTTTCTTGCCATGTGCCCAGCAAGTTTTGTTTTGGCCACATAACTTTTGAACTGAGTCTGAAGTCATGAAGGCATAAATGCAGAACTAAAGCAATTTCCTCTTGCCATTTCGTCTGAATGTAACTTAAGGGGATCTGTGAGGGCCAAAATTTGAGTACTTCATGGAAGTACTTTCTGGGGTCTCCAACCAAAATATCCCAGAGAAGCAGTCTGTCATCCACCAGTCTAGAAAATAATCACGCTCCAGTTATTTGTGGATATTGTTTTTTGTCTCAAGGGAAAGGTGCCCAGTAAGTATCTGTTGTCGACAACGGCGATTGCAACAGGAGTACGAGAAGCATACATGCGAATCCCATCATAAGGTCTGAAGTGGCTGAAGTCCCCTACAGTCAAGCCGTCTTAAAAAAGCACCCTGCCTTACTGTAGGATGATGAAGAAAGGGATTGTTTGAGACAACGCTTTCTGGATCCTTTCAAATATCATTTATTTCTACCACTTAGTACTCTTTCTTACTTCCAAAAGGAGGCCCACACTCCTAGGGGCCAAAATCCATAAAAAGGAGTCACTTTGTTTCCTGCCTATCCAGTCTCACAAGAATATAAAACTGCATACTCTCCTAATGAGAACTGTAAATTCTACATGTGACACTCTCAAAACACTATCCTACTAAGATGAGACCAAGTCCTGGGATGAGATGGAAGGTAATACTTAAGTCAGACTAGACATAAGACCAGATCTTTATCTACTGCTAAAGTGAGTGCCTCAGACTTTCAACACAATTGGTTCTGCAAAACTGTGCCTTCGATCTAATTTTTTTCATTAAAAAAAAAAGAGGGATTTGTTCCTGAACCAAAATTTCATATCTTATTTTTACCCAAATTACCCACAGTTGTTTACCATTACAAGTGAGAAATACAGTCACACTAAATTGATTTATATCAGGTCAAAGAGGGTCCAGAATATGGCAGCTAACTTTCACTTCCTTAGAAATAAAACGGACGTATCGATCCCCGCCTAGAGACGCTGTCTGGCGGTAACCCTTTCCCCAAGCTCCTGTCCTCTCCCACTCCCGCTCTCACCCTCACCACCTTCCGACTCTCTCTCCTGCACCCGCACACCCATCACGATTTATACAATTGCTTCCCCCCTCCACAAGGCTCCTAATGCCTCTCCACGAACCCCCCCCCCCCCCCCCCACGAGGTGAAGTTCTGCCCTCTAGGCAGGAAATGGCACTAGTGCCATAAAGATGATTATCACACCCAAGCAGAGTC
Source organism: Ornithorhynchus anatinus (assembly GCF_004115215.2). Classification (NCBI taxonomy): domain Eukaryota; kingdom Metazoa; phylum Chordata; class Mammalia; order Monotremata; family Ornithorhynchidae; genus Ornithorhynchus; species Ornithorhynchus anatinus. Next base: position 34,963,123 of record NC_041745.1, read on the forward strand.
ATTTTCGAAACATACACATTCTAAGTATTGTTTACTGTATCTCGAAATGTGGTAAATTGAGGACAGCCTTGCTCTCGCTGTTAGTCTGGCTCCGATGAGGACGATAATGATAACTGTGGTATTTGTTGATGATGGAGGATCCGGAACTTGTTAAGGAAGCCTCCCATGTGTCACATTGGCAGGTATATTAGTCCCCACTCTCAAGACACAAAGCTTAGGGAGAGGGTGACGAATGCTTTTTTCTTTTAAAGGTACTTGTTAAACATACACTATGTGCCAAGCACTGTACTAAGTGCTGGGATAGATAGAAGAAAATCGGGTTGGACGCAGTCCTCGTCTCACATAAGGCTCCTGGTCTCAATCCCCATTTACAGATGAGGTAATTGAGGCACAGAGGGGTGAAGTGACTTGCTCAAGGTCACACAGCAGACAAGTGGCAGGGCAGGTAAAAAAAAAAAACCCAGGTCCTCTCTCAGGCCCAGGCTCTTTCCACTAGGCCATGCTGCTTCCCACCTGCTGCAAAAGAGGAGTCTGAAGATCCTCATCTGGATGGCAAGTGCTCTCGAGAGGGTACACCACTGAACAGAAACTGTTCCTACAATATAATCAGGAGTGTGGTCACAGAGATTAAAGAGAATGAACAGCATAATCTTCAGTAAGACAAGGAGGGGAAAACAAAAAACTTTTCACACTGCAAGTTCAACCTAACCTTAACTATATTCTTTGAAAATGATATATTACCCAGGACCTCTCTCACTGGAACTAAAATATCGACTTTATTCTTCCATAAAAATTGCATACTGTAGTTATGCTGCTTACCATACTATTCACCAACAACCAAGAATTAACTCATGACTTTTGCGGAGCTGGACCTTCAACTTGCATAACCTTTTCCAACCCTGTGGTATCAGGGTACTGTATTACCTAAATCACACGATACCCACTTTGGAGAACTATTTGGGTTATTTCTGAAGTGTGCTACTCTGCCTTAAGCGAACTCCAGCTACCCTTGCTATTTCTCTCTACTGGAACAGCGTTTTCCTTTTTCTCTGTTCCCTAGAGTAGAGACCGATGTACAAATTCCATTAGGATGAAACAATTTACCAGAAATCTTCATGTAATTTAACATCATGGGTTTTCTGGTTTCTTTTCAGAAGCAGAAGAATACAGTGTTGCTACAGGCCCAACTTAAAATATACACAATCTTCACGTGACATTGCTTGACTCTTAAAAAACTGACAGCTTTGATCAATTATTTCTTTTTAAAAGATTTACCAGGAAATCTATTATGAAAAGAAATTAAGCTTTTGGTAATTATCCAACAAAAATGAAACCTCTTAGAAAACTGATTGTGAAAATCCTTAAGAAAAACCGAGGGGCCTAACATTTGGCTATAATGAACATTTATAATCTATTTTACTCTGACATAAAAAAAAAATAGCTGGTAAACTGATTACCTAATTCATTTTCCTATTGTGAAATCCTCCTTTGCTTTACACTTGCTTTGGGAATTAGAGAAATGCCCTCTAAATCAAAATATTCCTAATATGGAAGGAATGAATACAAAGATTAAAATGAAGTCAGGTGATTTAGGCAAGGCATGGATTGTTTTTCAACAGTTACTATGGCATCCATTTTCAGGTTTAAAAACCAAGGCAAAAATGTTTCTTATATTTTTGTCAAATGGATCGCTTTTGCCCCATCGGTTTTACTTCTCAAATCCTTACCAGCCAAAAGGACTGGTTCAGGGCCCAAGTGACTGCTCCCTACCAGCAAGTGGAGGGAGAGCCAGCGATTAAACAAATCGATGTTTGAAGGCTATCATGGCTGAGGTCTTTTTGAACATACTGTCTCACACGGTTGAAGCATTACCGGTTTCCTCTGCCTGGCATTTCGGAGACTCCCTTGCCATCTCGATCGTTAGGCGGAGACTGCGTGTGGAGAGGGTAATTCCCCTTCTACTCTCACTTTGGGAAAGCATCCAACTCTTGGAATGGGAGAAAAAAAAAATGGCAAATTGAAGAAAGTGCGCAGGCACGTGGCCCACCAGGAGAAATTAAGGAGGAGGAAATGGAGAGGGAAGTGATCTGGCTCTGCTTACTGTTCCTTTGCTACAGTTTACAACTGTCCTTGAGAAGTAAAGAGAAAGAATAGGGAAGCAGGCACTTCCCACTAGGATGATGAAAGAAGTGGCTTAATGACATGGTTCAGGCCTAGGCTACTTGGTAGAAGAATGCACCCGCTGCCTCTGTGGAAAAAAAAAAATTGACTGCCATGGCTGATTATGAATCTTCACCCTTCTTTTCTTTCCCGAATCACCACCCCAGAGAAAGAAAGACGGGTGGAGGGGAAGGGAGGAAGCAGGAGGGAGTGCGAGAGAGACCCTGGAAGAACTTCTCAGCTCCCTCCCTCTTGCCTAATTCGAGGGAGCCCTGTCAGTTCCTCCTCTGATGATCTATGTGGAGGTACAGCATCTCACAGCTTCTGCACTGAAACAAGAAAGGGAAACGTGGGTTACGGGTGCGTGAAATTCTAAGAGACAAATAAAAAGATAAATGGATTTGGAGGAGAGGGAAATGACTAAGTTGGGACCATTGAGAACTGATACTTAAACTTACCCAACTACCAGAAAAACTTTAACTTGTTTGAACTGGCCAGAGCGGGTTTGGAGAAGCCAACTTGAAAATGCTATTTATTTTCCTGTCACTTCTTAAATGAATCTTGGCCTGTTGAATTTCAGCAACTACGCTGACCTCACACAAGAAACCATGTTAAATCAACAGCATCCTTAGAGACCCTCCCTCCTGAAGGAGATTGAAAAGATCAAAATCAATTCTCCACAAGAGTGTGAGGCCTTGTAACTAATCTCTGCCGCTACAATGGTTAACTTGGATCCTTTCAGCCTCCGACTCGCCAGGGTCTCAGTAAGCTGATTCTGAAGAGATGAGAACACCTCGAAACTGTATAAGGAAGTATGTCTACTGCATTTTTCCCATGAAGGCCTTAATACATTTAGTTGATCCCACTCCGCTTTGACTCCTCATTGGAAAATAATCTGAGAAGAATACAGCCCATTTACTAAAGGTATACTTATATATCTGGCTGGAGGATTTGTATAACTGTTCGAGGAGGATATGCCCCATTACACCAAGTACGCATTTTAATTTAATGATGATCACAATTCTCTGTCCAACTAGATGTCAAAAATACCAAAACCGCTAACTCCTGGAGGACGAGAAAGTCAGGGATCCTTAACTACTTTAATCTGATGAAACTATGAATATGAGCTTCATTTTATCTATTCTCCCAGAAAACGGCAATACGTTTCATAAACACATTCTCTCTGAAACATTGCTAAACATTACTCAGGGTGAATTAAAGGACTAATTAAAATAGGAAATAAAAAGTGGTAATGGACTTGCTAGACTTTGAAGTTTAAATGAAAGGATCCAATTCCAATATCTTCTGTGATGCAAAGTTTCTTGAAGAGAATATTGCTGCCTTTGACCAAACACATCGACAGTTGAGAAAATTGGCACCAGGACAAAAACAGGGTTCAATGTTTGATCTAGCTAAGGTTTTGTTGCTGTAGTCATTTCTGTTTATAAAACACCTCTCTTAGAAACCATGGGAGGGAGAAAAGAAAGTGACCACCTTCACTGTAATCCTTCCACAAAAGGTGAATTTCCAGAGTGGGCACAAGAGAAAAAAACACTTCCTTGTTGCTATCTAAAAGTTCTGAGCAAAAACCACATGATGCTTAAAATGGAGAACGTTAATGTTAAAATGGACTTTCTGTCGTCTCTGAACATAGGCTTCTCCACTCCACTAAAAGAAAAATAAGACACCTCATGGTCACAGGAGCTTTACACATTTTTCCCAGATTGTTTAATGTCTATCACCCTGAGGAAACCATTTAGTAGCATATACGCACTACCAAATTAGGGGCTTTCCATGGTTTCCAAGAATGCAAAGTGGTTTTGATTGCATCACCCAAGCAAAACTACATGAGCATAAAAACCTTAACATTTTCAGTGGTTAAATGGGCATTATGTAGTCTAGAATTACCATTACTGCTCACCACAAACAGCACTGCTACTACATACCATGAACACAAGATTAATTACACACATGCATCACTGAATAGGCAACAATCACACTAGAAATAATGAATCACCAATTTCCTCCCCCGCCCCCTCCCCCATGAAAACTTCGTGTGTATGGTAAAAATAAAAGTAGCACAGACTCTGACTGGCCTAAAGATGTTTCGCGTTCAATTAATGTAGCATCTAGAGAATGTATCCATTGTTCTCTATTTAGGCTTGCAGCCAGATGAGAGTACTGCACAGAGAACGGTCCGCACTCCCAAGCGAAAGGGGAGCAGAGGCTCTATGCTACATAAATTGCATCCCATTGCCCGAGAAAATTTATAATTTAAATAATATACTTTTTGGGGTGTCGCCCAAAACTATTTTAAAAAATAAAATAGAAGAGACTCGATCCTTAAGCCCACATGGCATATCAGGCAGTACCAAATTTAAATTTAAAATAAACTCCCACTGCTGCAATAAACCATAGCCGTAGCTATAATCCATGTGATCAAGTTCCTTCAATGTGCAATAACTGTTGCTAGAGAAGTCTTACTGTGTGTCACTGGGAGATTCCAAACCATACCTTTTAATCCACGCCATGGTACTTCAAGAACATGTTAAGGTGAGCCACGGCTCAGCACACTTCGATGCACCTCAAAACACCTCAGCCAGTGTATCATTCTCCTTTCCTTTTGAGATCATAATGGCTCCGAAGAACTATTACGCTTCCATTTGAATGACAGTCTCATACACAATTTCAATGACTTTAAAAACAAAAAAAACAAAAAAAAATAAGGACTTTTAAGTGTTAGTATGTTAAACACTAGTGAAATGTGTTAAACAAAAACTGCCATGACCAAGGAAAACAAACATGCTGCTAATATGGAACATGGTTATTTTAAATACTGACACTTGACTGAGTACAGGGGAAGGGATATGGCTTTGAGGCTGAGTGACGGGAAACTATGGGAAAGAGCTAATCCCTGCTTTGCCGTGGTTCCATTCTATAACCCTAGGCATCTCTCTAAAATTCATCTGTCTTCTCGGTTTCCTCCTCAGTGAAAGGTGGTAGCCAAAGAAACAATTAATCAAAATTCTAGACTTTTCTGGACGACTGTAGAAAACACAAGCTACCCCCTATCTGATATGATCATTCTCCTAGAGTGAAGAATACTTCAAGTGACTATCTACTTTAGAAGTCCGCAATGCTTTGCATTTGAATTGTAATTCACTCAATGAATTCACTGAAATTTCTTATTTTAAATCCATAAAACACTCATCTAGTGCAGCTTCAGCCTATGTTCTTTTCTTACCATATTTAGACTGGCAATCATATTTGAAATTCCCCACAAGAAAAACTTTTAATCACTAGAACACAGAAACAATTACTCCCTCTTCCCAGACCTCAAAAAAAGTGCTCAGTCCACACTTTTGCTTCTGGGCGGCTCACCAGCTAACTAGAGATATGGACTGGCTGAGAAACGCAAACCAGAACAATTCGGTCTAAAAAGACATCTTCCTCTTCCCCTGTTTAATCAAAAATTCACCATTCTGTTATCTGTGAATGCAAGAAAACATTTAGAGCATTTCCTCATTTTCCTGAAGAAGCTTGGGACATTCCAAAATTTGAAATTCTACTTTTAGCCGAATTACTTTAAACCACAAGCTTAAAAACTCACATACATAAATAATAATGAGGCATCCCAACAAAAGAGTAGCTTTATCTTGCCGCTTCATCAAGTTAAACTCGTTTTTAATGGTGTCTCCCCTTCTCAACCCCTCCCCCGCCATGAATATGAACCTGGAATCTTTATAAGAACTGCACCGGCTGTCCTGAGAAAGATACTGACTAAATCTAAAAAAATACAGTTCCCTTCTATACTACATAGTAAGTCCTTCTCAGGTCCACAGAGAAGATGATTTGCCATCCACAGAGAAGAAGATTTGTCACAAATTCTGGACCACTGGTTGAAATGTGTTCCCTGCAACTCCCACTGAAATTGGTATGCTACGTTCTGCACTGGCTGAAGACTTTTATGATCTTTAAAGACTACTCCTTTTGAAGAAGTTTTACCGGTAAGGATCAGAACACTTAGAATCATCTGTTGTATGTTAGCTGGTAGAAGTTCTCCATCCACTGTAAAAACCTACACAAAATATAGCACCTTGAGCTCTATTATCTATCACATGCCAGATAAGTGAGGATCCCAAATTTACCTGACAAAGTACGATGCAAAAACATTTGGGTTTGGGCCTAACCAGATATTACAACGGTCATATCAGGTCAATACCCCCGATCCCAGGGTCTAAATGGATGGGCTACAGCAAAAGCTAAGTATCTTATTTTCCACTGTTTACACCACCCCTTCCGCCACCACCCCACCCCCACCCCAAATGAATGTCCAGGTTTTCAATTGTCATTTTTTTCCCCCTCTTAAATTCTATTTCCATTATGGCAGCTCTCTTGGGACCTGCTAATGCTAAAAAACAAGGCCTTCTCTTCATGTACAGGATGCATGCAATGACTTTCCAAATGGCTGAAGGCCAAGTCTAAATGTCTTTGTTTCCTTAAATCTTGGCTGCTGAAATTAACCTAGAACCATTAATGATACATTAAGCATTCAGTCCATTTTGATGATCAAATTGCTAAGTTTCTAGAACAGTCCCTCGTAACTTAAACAAGTTCCTACTTCTAACGAACGTGGTTTCCAAAGCTTCAGGGAAACGTCCCCAACTCTCAAAGGGATGCTTAACTACTATTCTTCTGATGTCATTGCTGGTTCCTATTTCCTTGCTGAAGGGGAATTAGATGATCCAAAAAGGTAAAGAGAAACATAATGAAAATGGAATTTAGCTTCAGAGTGATCCATTTTTGACCTCCCATCACACCAGCAAGAGATACAGCACTTCCACACCTATCAAAAAGAACTCTCCAGCTTCTTCAGCAATGGTGTGCTCTTCAAAAAGAAGCCCTCAAGACTTCACCTCACAAAGGGAAGTAGTTCTTTGGAAGCAGAGATTTCATTTAAAATTTAAAATTTCATTAAGCAGCGTAGCTTAGTGGAAACAACACAGGTTTAGGACTCAGAGGTCACGGGTTCTAATCCAGACTCCGCCACTTGTCACTTGTCAGCTGTGTGACTTTGGGCAAGTCACTTAATTTCTCTGTGCCTCAGTTACCTCATCTGCAAAATGGGGATTAAGACTGTAAACCCCACATGGGGCAACCTGATTACCTTGCATCTACCCCAGCGCTTAGAACAGTGCTTGGGACATAGTTAGCACTTAACAAATACCACTATTATTATTAAAATGATAAATTGGGTTATTCGAGGCTTTCAAAAATGCCCTGCATTTGGGAAAACACAAGGAAAGGCAGAGAAGAAATCTCTCCCAGACTGTTTTTTAAGGGTACTTGTTTCATGCTTACAACGTGCCAGATACTGTACTACGTGCTGGAGTACATATCAGTCTCTATCCCACATGAGGCTCACAGTTTAAGTACCTCGATCTCATCTATCTCACCCCCAATCCCTTTTCCACATCCTCCCGCTGGCCTAGAACTTCCTTCCCCTCCAAATGCGCCATACCACGACTCTCTCCTCACCTTCAAAAGTTTTATAAAAGGTACCAGTTCCTCCAAGAGGCTTTCCCTGATTAAGCTCTCTTTTCCCCAACTCCCTCTCCCTTCTGGGTCTACGCACTTGGATCTGTACTATTTAAGCACTTTATATTCACTCCAACCCCTAAACCCCATAGTACTTACATACACATCTGTAATTTATTTATATACATCAATGTCTGACACTCTCCCCCCAGACTGTCTTTATTCATATTAATGTCTGTCTCCCCGTCTAGACCGAAGCTTGTCGTGGGCAGGGAATGTGCCTGTTCACTGTTATACTGTACTCTCCCAAGCGTTTAGTACAGTGCTCTGCATATAGTAAGCGCTCAATAAATACGACTGATTGATAAGTTGGAGGGAGCAGGACTGAATCCCCATTTTACAGATGAGGAAAGAGGCATTAATGAGAAAGACAGTTAAATTTCACAACAATTCTGGGCAAAAGATACACGCTACTCAAAAACCAATGTTTCTTCTCATTGGTAAATCCTGGATTTACGGATAAATCCATAGTCTTTTCTATGGAAGAGGGCAAAGGTGATTGCATGAAAGCAGGGACAGCTTTTACACGAGTTACCTCTCAACATTTGGAACAAGGAGATGCATAAAATCTCAAAGATGACACCACCATAGCCATCTTTAAGAAAGAAAGAAAGGTGAAAGATGAGATTTACGGCAATTGTAAGTCAGTCGTATTTATCGAGCACTTAATGATACTGCTTATTGTAACTGAGGCATTTGTCTCCATTGGCGAATGCATCCTAGTCATCCTGGGTTGGCACGCAGTAAACACTCGATAAATACGACTGACAGAGTCTACAGAATATTACTGACTAAACATTCCCGGGATCTCACGATATTGATGCCTGTTTACTTGTTTGGATGTTTGTCTCACCCCTTCTAGACCGTAAACCCGGTGTGGGCAAGGATTGTCTCTCTTTAGCGCTTAGTACAGTGCTCTGCACACAGTAAGTACTCAATAAATACGACTGAATGAATAGATGGATCTCAGTGAGGCACAGCGGGCCTGACCTTTGAGGCATGTCAGATTCGAGAAAAGCGCAAGGAGCAACAGCAAAACCTCAACGCGATCCTTACAAACTTGACAAAAAACACTCAACATCAGCACAAGACGCTGCACCCCAGCGGGCTGTCATCGGGAAAGATGGGAAAGAAGGAACTCTGTTGGAGTTGACGCTCCCTAAGGACAGTGAAAGGAGGTGATAAAAAGCAAACACAGCACCAGGCACAGCAAGGACAGACAAAACGGCTCAACTAGGGTCAGTCTTCATGTATACTGCACCCTGAACACATGGACCCAAGAGTCAATTCCACTTCCAGGAAAGTGGAATTCTTTTGTAAAAGAGTTTAATAAATGACACTTCTACTTAAAAAGCCCCTAATGCCAGGTTAAAATGGTGATAAAGTTTAACTTCTGTAATTTCTATGTTTCCCCTCTCAGTCGCCAATAAAAAAGATCCAATAAAGTACTGGCCCTGTTGGTTTTTTGTTGGGGTTTTTTTTTTTTAACTGATCAAAATAGAAAAGTGGATGTAAATGTTTTTTTTCCAACGGTCATGCTGGGTAACCATGGGGGAGATTTCAGGACCGCCCTCCTAATTTTTTCCTCACTTCTCGCTCCGATTTCATTCTGTTCCTCTGCACTGGAATCTGTAGGGACCCTATTGCTGGCCACTCCTCTTCCAGATAGAGGAAACACTTTATTTCTCTGGTTTGGCCAGGCTACACGGCGGACAATAAAATATCTGAAGCAGGTCCTCCAAGTGAGTTTGGACTCTGTCATGTCTCCTTTTATCAAGTTGGACTGTTTAAATGACGAAGGGCTTTTTCTGAAAGCCCAAACATCATAATAATTATGGTATTTGTTATGCACTTATGTGCCAAGCACTGTTCTAAGTGCTGATTGTATGTTTAGTAAGTAAATAGGTGCAAAGAATGTCAAGTATATAACACACTTTATAAATCTCCTATTTGTCCGGGAAAGAGTATGTCGTAATCCTAATGGCCCAAAGACCCAAAAAACAAAACAAAACAAAAACAAGGGTGAACAAGTTAAATGTAACTCCTGATCCTTTAGGCCCAAGGAAACTTAGAGGCCATCAAGTTCATTATGCTCTTCTACCATTTGCAGGGTCACAAATATCATTTGGTTTAAAAATGATATGAGATGGCCAAAAAACCTTTCCTCTCCAAACCAAGGATCAAGATTTAATTAGTGGGTAAGCCCTCTGCAAACCTTAAACCTGCCCATTCACTCCACTTTCCTGCTTTCACCAAATGGCAAGCTGAAGCTGAGCAACAGGGCTGGGCCAGGTGTCATCCCCGCTGCAGATCCACTTGAAGAAAAAACAATCCTAAAGTCTAGACACAGCCTTTTCAAAGAAATCCAATTGTATTCACCTAAATATCAGATTTGCATAATCCATCAAATCGGGACTTTTCACAAAAATTGCACTAGGATCAGAAACAGAGAAAGGGTAGTTGGTTTGGTGATTTTCTAAAGTACAAACGAGCCATACAATACTGCCATTCTCTCAGTGCTGACAGAACTAAAATCTTGGCTCCTCGCTAGGCTGAAAAGGGCCAAAAACTGCTGAGTTGGGCAATTCCGATGGTTGCTTTTCTGAAACTTCTTTTCCAATGATACGATCATAATTTTTTAAGACAGAAAAGTCAACGCCCCAGTACAAAGAAGGACCTTTATGAAAGTATTGCAGCCTCTCTCATAACTAAATCCCACTGGAAACCCAACCAAACAATGAGATATCTAAATGAAGCCTGGAAGGAGCACGAGAACACCAGAGGATTAGGCACGACGGAGAAAATAAATGAAGGATTTTCAATATTCCTTGGGTGTGGTTGGCCATTCTGGAATTTTTCATTCTCTCTGTGTTGCTTTAATTCAAAAACAGGCCTCGACACCCTTGCTCCTGGCTAGGAGAGAGATGGGGGAGAACATTGAGGAGGAGGAGATGATGGCAAGGAGGGAAGACAGAGTTCTGTTGAAGGTCACAAGGAGAGTGAGACTCTTTAAAACCCTTCCCCTCCAAATACCTCTTTAGCTGTCCATTACTGATGTTTATAGATCACCTACTTTGCATTTTCACCACACCTCTTTAATAGAACTGGAACTCATTTCCCTGCATTCTTTGGGGGGCAGGAGATGACAGCAACACCTGATAGCCACCATTCTTTGATTTTCAATGCACTTTCTTTCTGTAAAAGCATTACTGAAAATGAACTGATGTTTGAGAACAACTTCGCGCCCACTCCAGCGTATACAAAAAGGCTCCACGGCTGTTTAGACACACAGGTCCATAAGACCGCCACAGACACCAGTTGCTGAGAGAGGGTGTATTAATGTTAATTTAAAAATAAGTCAGAAAATCCTTTCCTAACTCTTCATCGTGTCTAATTTCAAATGTGGTTCCATTTTCCTGTCTTTCACACTTATCTCCTCCAATCTACCTTGACAAACAGGTACAAACACCCTTGAGGATGATTAAAAGGTGGAGGCCGAAAATGTATGCGTAATGCCTTACGCACAGAAATTGAGTTGAACCATACCCTCATTACAGCTTCATGAGGGTGTTCGATGTAAAAGAGATTACATTTTCTTGAAGTGCCTAACCAGGCCCAAATCCCTCCTATTCACAGCAGCACAATCACGTGTTCTAAGAATCTTCAGTTGTAGACTTTTCTGACACCTGTCAATTTATGAATACTGTGGTTCCAATTAAAGAATTGCCCAAAGTTTCCAAATTCCTTCCAGCTAGAGGAGATTCATTCATTCAATCGTATTTATTGAGTGCTTACTATGTGCAGAGAACTGTACTGAGCGCTTGGAATGGACAATTCGGCAACAGATAGAGACCGTCCCTGCCCAATAAGGGGCTCAGCAGAGGATATCAACCTGTCGGGATACAGAGAAGCAGTGTGGCCTAGTGGATTCAACAAAGGCCTGAGAGAAGACCTGGGTTCTAATCTTGGCTCCACTGCTTTTTTTAAATGTATTTAAGAGCTTACTATATGCCAAGCACTGTCCTAAGCACTGGGGTAATTAGTTTGTATCTAACAACAAACTGATCAGGTGCAACACAGTCCATGTCCCATGTGGGGCCCAGTCTTAATCCCCATATTACAGCTGAGGTAACTGAGACCCAGAGAAGTGAAGTGATATGCCCAAAGTCAGACAGCAGACAAATGGCAGAGCCGGTATTAGAACCCAGCTCCTTTCGACTCCCAGGCCTATGCTTTATCAACTAGACCACACTGCTTCTTGTAGGCCACAGCACACATTTATCTGCTGTGTGACCTTGGACAAGTCATTTAACTTCTCTGTACCTCAGTTATCTAAACTGTAAAATGAGAGTTAAAATGGGACTCCAGTCTGATTAACTTTTATCTACCCCAGCACAGTGCAAAGCAGTGCCTGGGACACATATAAGCACTTAAATCTCCTTTAAAAAACAAACAAAAAAAAACCTGAGGGAGAGAGTGATCCTTTATTTTCTACTTTGTCGTGCAAATAGTTTTCGGAACAGAAGCAAAATCTTTAGGACAGCAGGGCAGAATGTCCTCCTCTAATATAGATAGTTTACGGCAGGTTTTTTGCCAACGTCGATTCTCTAATCAGAGTTCGACTCCCGGCTCTGCCACTTGTCAGCTGTGTGACTGTGGGCAAGTCACAACTTCTCTGTGCCTCAATTCCCTCATCTGTAAAATGGGGATTAACTGTGAGCCTCACGTGGGACAACCTGATTACACTGTATCTCCCCCAGTGCTTAGAACAGTGCTCGGCACATAGTAAGCGCTTAACAAATACCAACATTATTATTATTAATCAGAGCCACCTATCTGAGAGTAGAAGGCTAGTTCCAGAGTAAGAGAAAGGAAAAAAGGAAAAAAAGGAAAGGGATGGGGCACAGTATAAACTTTTTTGTTGGCAGTAGCTCCTTTGCTAATTTCCGTTCAGACTACATTTCAGTAGATACTAAAACTGAAGTTCCTGGCCCATCACCACCACCATCGACAGAATGCCATCATTTTTGTTTTAAGGAATTTCCCAAAAGTATCCTCGGGGGGACTCAAGAGACGTATCTGTTTTTTAGTAGCTTTAATTCTGCTTGCCACCCCCAGAACTGGCCAACTTCATCACGACTCGGTGACAGCCAGATGACCGAGACCGTTGGGCTGGAGTCGAGCCCTAAGTGAGAAAGGCCTGGCTTCCCCTCCAGACCAACAATTGGCCAGTCCGCTGCCACCATCTATTTAGGAAATTCAAGCTGGCATTCACGGACACAACCATTCAACTTGGTTCCAGGGCTCTTAGGGGTAAGAAACAAGGGCTGGAGAAAATGGAGAATGGCTTGGCCAGCAGGAAAGAAAGAGGATCAAGGCATGGAGGGAAGCGTAGGAGAATAATAGTAAAGTGGATGACCGTTCTCCAACATGCTATAGATATATCTGTAAATAGACAGATGTTCACACACTATAAAAACATACATACAATATTCAATACACACCATTCACATTTTGTAATTTAGGTCTGTGCAGATATCTATATTGATATTTATTTGTAGATATCTGCACAGACCTAAATTACGAAATATGAATGTTGCCTTTCAGATATACACGGAACATGCATTAGTTCATGCTCAGAGCCCAAGAGGATTTGGGCAGCAGGTGTAAAATGCTTTCAACAAAATTTCTCCGGGTCTTCTCACTCTCCTCCCTGAGACCAATTCCCTAGGAGAGCGGACTTGCTCCAATTATCACCTATTTAGAGATAACTCTCAGATCTCTAGCTCCTAATTTCTGGTGTCTACAGCTCATCTCTCTTTGGCTGTGCAATCATCACTTAAAAAGTTAACATGTCAAAAAAGGAAGTCGGAACTCCCTTTCAAATCTTTCCCCTCCCTTATTTCTTTACCCTCATTAACAACACGCCTCTGAGACTTGACACTTTAGGAGTCGTTTTTGATTATTCTCGTTCACCCATCACATTCAGCCTTCAACAATAACTGTAGCATGTGTTTAGCACCTTGTGTGTCAAGCACTGTACAATACTATCGGGCTGGACAAAGCTTCTATCTCACATGGGCTCATGGTCGAAGGGGGAATGAAGGCAGGTATTCCATCTCCATTTTACAGAAAAAGAAACTTTGGCACTGAGAAGTTAAAGTGAACTGCCCAGCAAGAGAGTGGTAGTGCCAAGATTAGCACCCAGGTCCTCTGACACCCAAGCCGGTCACTAGGCCATGCTGCTTTACTCATCCTGCCAATCCTTCCTTCCAGAACAGGTCCTGACCACTCCTTCAGTGACTGCCCAATCTACTTTTTAACCATAAGCCTGCAGATCTCCTGGCCAGTTTCTAGTCCTTCAGTCTCTCCCCTCTCCCAAGGTATCCTACACACAGCAAGAAAAATCGTTTTCCTCAAAAATGGCAATTTGATATTCCCCTCCCTAGAATCGTGTATGGCTCCCAAGTAACCCTTGAATCATACAAGAAAACTCCTGACCCTCAGTTCTAGAGCCCATCAAATGACTGCCTATCCCCTCCCCTTTTACTCATCTGGCCTTTATTTCTCACTGCTCCCTGGCATTTAATTTCTGGTCTAGTCAACTCTCACACGTGACTCACCCTCTCCTTTCTCTGACCCACCACCCATTCCACTCCTCCTTTCCGGACACCCTACCCAACTCCCCTGACAAATTAGGTTCCTCCCTGCTTTGGGTAAAACTCGAGACACACCTCCTCCATTACACCTTTGCAGATTATTCCCACCTAGCTCCTTTCATTATACCAACTACCACCTTCCTTTCCTCCCAGTTCCTTATTCTTTCCAACCTCTCTGGTTACGCAGTACTTGGGCCTAATCTCCCAGCAGGGCAGTCACTCATTTACACACTATTTGAAGACTCGGTAGGCAACGTGGAGGTTGCAGGTACACGTATACTTCCAGAAGCCTACAGAAAACCTAGTGGAAGATGACAAAGCAAATGCAAATACCCAAAGATACAGACGTTTCTGCTACACTGAGGTCGCCGTATTTTTGAAGAGTGTGGGCCTGAGAGGCAGAGGCCCTGGATTCCCTCTGGACTATAAACTCGCTGTGGGAAGGGAATGAGTCCGCTTATTGTCGTACTGTACTCTCCCAAGCACTAGGATAGCACCCTGACCCAATAAGCACTCAATAAATACGATAGAATGAATGGATTCTCATCTTGGCTGCACGACTCGTCTGCCGTGTTACCCTGGGCAAGTCACTTTACTTCTCTATGCCTGATATCAGTAAAATGGGGATTAAGACTGTGATCCCCAGTAGAACACGGACTATGTCCAATCTGATGAGTCTGTATCTACTCCAGCGCTTGGTACAGTCTCTGGAACACAGTAAGCACTTGAAAAAATACCATAAAAAAACATTACGTTCTGTTGGAAAAATCACGCTACAGCCAGTGCTGTTTTATTGGGAAGTGATTCAAGGTGTTACCGTTTTCTGATAAATTCGTACATTATGCCCATCTCTATTATGAGGTTCTACACCCTCGTCATCCACTGTTAACTTCCTGCAGTTAAGACACAAAAATGGAAAGATCTGCAGAGGACTGAACGATGCCAGCAAAGCTGAGCCAGAGGCTGAGAACCACAGCTGCATCACACCTTGACCAGCATACATTTGTACGTAACCATTTTTTCAGACACAGAATCTACTTTTAATTCTAGTTCATTTCTTCACTTGCTTGCTGTGTGATCCTGGACAAGTCACGTTACTTGACTTCTCTGGCTCGATTTCCTCACCTGTAAAATGAGGATTAAATACCGGGTTCCTCCTCTTCCCCCATTTGCGCTCCCTGTTTAGACCGAGTGTCCCACGTGGGACAGGAACTATGGTTGACCTGATTATTTTGGATGTACTCTGTTCCTGGGAACAATGCTTGGCACACAGTAGACCCTTAATAAATGACACAATTACCATTATTATTAATGTAATGATAAGAAGTTGTGGCAGGACTGTCCATATAAAAAACCAATCATAGTGAGCATCTGAATCATCTAATAGCTTGAAAAGCTGACAGAACAATACACATCTACCAATAAATCAAACAGTTATTAAGCGCTATGTGAAGAGAACTGTACTAAGCATTTGGGAGTATACAACGTAACGGACACATTCCTTGGGGACCTCAAGCTTACAGTCTAAGGGGACAAATTTACAGTGTAGAGTCCATAAACTTACAGTCTATATCTATGGCAAAAGACAAAAATAATAAACACGCTGAACAGTATATGCACACCTATTTTTATATATTTAGGGCAGTGGGTGATAAGAGTGTAGAACTCATAACCAAGAAATTGTAGAAGCATTTCAGGCCTAAAAAGGAATTGGAACATATTTATGGATTATTTGAGGAAGCGTTAAGGATGTTACACCTCCTACTGAGATGACATGATCAGATCAAAGAGGGCAAATGTGAGCCCTCTATGGGCAGCGATTGTGCCTCGGTTGCTGAATTGTACTTCCCAAGCACTCAGTACAGTGCTCCGCCACACAGTAAGGGCTCAATAAATACGACAATGAATGAACCATCCAAACTGTTTCTCCAGGCAACATTCAAAGAGCCCAATGAACCAGTTTGCCATCTGCAGGGAGAAGGTCGCTCAAGTGACCAGAGGAGCTGCAGTAATTTAGAGTTAATCCATAAAGTCTTTATGACGGAGTAGTTTCTGGCAGAGCCTTGAAAGGTGGAGGAGCATGAAGTGGACAGAGACATGAATTCTGGGTGGAAGAAATGGCATGGCACGTGCTATCTAGACTGTAAGATCACTGTGGGCAAGGGAACATCTCTACCAACTCTGTTGTATCCAACTCTCCCAAGCACTTGATACAGTGCTCTGCACACAGTAAGTGTGCAAAAAATATGATTGAAGTGCTCAATAAATACTGATGATGACGATGAGTAAAATGCTGGCTGGTGAGGATGGGAGCTGGATTCCAGCAGAAGATGACGGTAGTTAGATATGTGGGCGGAGGGAGGGGTGAGCCCAATTGGTGGAGGACCCAATAGCCAACATCATGAGATGTAATTTGAATCTTAATAACACTTGGGAGTCACTACAGGCTTTGAGCGCCAGGGAGAAGTGAGTGGGTGGAGTTGGGGTGGGGGTATGAGGAAAACAGTACTGGAGGAAGACAATCCTATCTCAGTGTGTAGGATAGATAGGAGGGGGGAAAAGGACAAAGAAGATGGGATCTTCGTTGTAATCCAGGGGCAAGAGGATTAAGAGCTAAATTAATACTGTAACTCGGGAAATAAACAGAGGGAAGAGCAGGACCTGAAAAGGGCAGGATGAGCAAGCAGGAACTGGATGTGGGTGACAAAGGGACGAGCAGGTCGACAAGCAGGAATTCAAGGTTGAAAATACGGACTGTCGGGAGGTTGGCGGTGCCACTGGGAATGATGGGGAAGTCTTTCCATGTATTCATAAACACATAGCCTTTTCATAGTTATGTGTGCTGAGCTTCCCAAATAAACATTTGACAAATACATTTGTCGATGTGTCAGTAAGAGTGAAAAATCAAAAACTAAGGTTAACAAGACAGTGTTCTTTAATCTTCTGTGTAATTAGTACACACAACATGGGAAGGGGGAGAGGTACTGAAAGAAGACATCAAGCAAACAGCAGATAAGCTTAAACCCAGCCCACACGGGGCCCGGGGCCCGAGAGAAGAAGTGGTATTTGTGAGTGACCGGGGACTGAACCTTTGGCAATTTCCTTCTAGACTGTAAACTCAGCTCCCTGTGGGCAGGGAACATGTCTTTCAACTCTGTTGGATTGTACTCTCCCAAGCACTCAATATGCACTCAAGTACCACTGAATGATTTGTTGGCTTTTTTCTCCACTAGGCTGCAAGCTTCTTGAGGGCAAAAACTGCTATTCTTTCTCCAGTAACTCCCCAAAGGATTTCAAATCACTAGGTTTTGAGTAGAGTGGGTGGTTAAATTCTGGAGATGAACTGATCATACCTCAGGCCTGAAAATCACTCTGGAAAGAAAGATTTCCCGTTACTTAGCCCCACTCTGACCCCGAGCCCAACATTAGCAGCTACCCTAGACGAGAAGCCAGAGGACCAATACTACGCCGTCATTATCAATGTCACTTATGAGTGCTGACATAGAGATGGTAGTAGAAGCCGTGGGAGCGAGTGAGTTCTCAGGGAGTGGGTGCAGGTGGAAATAGAAAGGGAAACAGAAGTGAACCTCGAGGCACTTTGCTGCTGCTTTAATGCTATTTGTTAAGCACTTACTACGGGCCAGTCACTATACTGAGCTCTGGGGTAGATACAAGCTAACCAGGTTGTAGACAGTCTTAATTAGCATTTTTACAGATGACATAACTGAGGCACAGAGAAGAAGTGACTTGCCCAAGTGGGAGAGAGAGGAGGAGCCAGCAATTGACATTGATAAGGAGTGGTCAGAGAGGCAGGAGGAGAACTGGGGAAAACAATGTCAATGAAGCCACGGTTAAAGCACATTTCCAGCAGAAAGGGGGTGATCCACAGTATTCAAGGCATCTGAGAGGTTGAGGAGAAGTAGGATGGAAAGAAGTTTGGGAAGTAGTGTGGTCTAGTGGCTAGAGCACAGGCCTGGGAATTAGAAGGACCTGGATTCTAATTCTGACTCCGCCACTTGTCTGTGTGACCTTGGACAAGTCATTTTACTTCTTGGAGGTCTCAGTTATTTCATCTAAAAAAGGGGATTAAGACTGCGAATCCCATGTGGGACACGGACTGTGCCCAAACTGATTAGCTTGTATCTACCCCAGAGCTTGGTACAGTGCCTGGCACTTAGTAAGTGTTCAAATACCATTTTTTTTTTAAAAAAAAAGAGGCCATGGGATTTGGCAGCTTCCTTGGAGTAAAAGGTGGTGGATGCCAAACCAGAGGGGGTCAAGGAGAGAGTTGGAGGAGAGGAAATGGAGGCCAGCGGGTGTAGACAACTTGCCCAAGGAGTCTGGTGCAGAATGGTAGGAGGGAGATGGGGCAACAACTAAAAGATGCCATGGGAGTCAAGGGAGGGTTTTCTTTTAAGGTTAGGGGACACATAGGCATGATTACAAGGGGTGGGGAAGGAGCCACTGGAAAGTGAGCACTTGAAGTTGGCCGTCAGGGAGGGAAGAAATGATGGATAACTGCTTTAAAGAGGTGAGATGGGATGAGGTCAGAAACACAGGTGGAAGGGTTAGAATTTGAGATAAAGGTGGGAGATTTCCTCTTGAGATACTGCAGGGAAGGACGGGGGAGTGAAGAGTAGCTAGAGGAAGAGAGGGTTGTAGAAGAGCAGGGGAGATTTGATGGAGATCAAAACTTTCTCGACAAAGTTGGGTGGCCAGGTCATGAAGCACAAGAGTTGGGGGTGGGCGGGGGAACGAGAGGTTTGAGGAGGAGTTAGTCTGAAACAGCAGTTGCGGGCAATAAGTATGAGAGAGGATAAGGATGGAGAAGTATTGCTGCCTGATGGACGAGGATGCAAAACAGCAGAGCGCACAAGACCAAATGCTTCAAGCTGCGGGCCGTGAAAACTAAGATTCGATCTCTTGGCTCTCGTGTCCTCTTGAAGCAACGCATTTAACCCGAGAGTGAAGAGGGGGTCGACAGCAACTCTCCAACAATTAAAAAGTAACAATGACAAGTTTCAAAAGGAGTCTCATTTTGAAAGGGAAAATGCACCTCAGGAGGCATGGGGAGCCACCCACAGACAAAAAGGCCAGAGAAAATTCATTTTTACAAACTCTGCACCAGAGCAGGCTCCTTGAAACTAAAGGTTTAATGTGCATTCATAAAACTATTCCCATAGATACGTCTTAAAGCTACAGCAAAGCGCGAGAACAGCTGAAGAGGTCCGGAAACCCGGACAAAAGTCTGACCTAAGGAACTGAAGGAGCAAGGCCACACACCAAAACCCTGAAGCCTCTGCAGCTATTACTAGCCACAAAAAAACCTCCTCCAGTATATTTGTGTACACACAGATACAGATACGGATATATAACCGGTTGCATAATTATTTGTTGGTACTCTGTGAATAAAATATGACAGAAAAGCCTCATTAACTTGGAACCCACTAAACTGGAATTTGTGAACAACCAAACCAGTCCTCACCCTCCCCTTCCTCCCTCTGTCCTCTAACTGCCAAAGGCAGGCGGCTTTGAACTAAAGTGAAAAGTGTT
The DNA here is from genome assembly GCF_004115215.2 of Ornithorhynchus anatinus. Taxonomy (NCBI): domain Eukaryota; kingdom Metazoa; phylum Chordata; class Mammalia; order Monotremata; family Ornithorhynchidae; genus Ornithorhynchus; species Ornithorhynchus anatinus. The sequence continues at coordinate 34,983,093 of NC_041745.1, forward strand.
GGATGGATCTGACAATTTATAAAGCCTCAGTTAAGTTGCAAGTAGCAGAAGATAGACAGCTAGGAGGGAGTACCATCTGAACATCCAAGTAACCTCGGTGGACTTAAAGTGATAGTGGGGGAACAAGAACACTACTAAAATCAACAGGAAATTACGGTTAAACTAAACCACAAGAAGCAGGGGAGAACCAGCGGATAGAGCATGGGCCTGGGAGTCAGAAGGATTCTGGGTTCTAATCCTGCCTCCAATTCTCTTCTGCTGTGTGACCTTGACCAGGTCACTTCACTTCTCTGTACCTCATTTCCTCATCTGCAAAATGGGGGTTAAGACATGAGGGACATGGACTGTGCCCAACCCGATTAGCTTGTATCTACCCCAGCTCTTAGGACAGTGCCGGGCATCAAGAAAGCATTTAAATACAATAAGCCCCGGCTCCATATGTGGGTGACCTCTAAGACAACTCATGTTTGGCACAGAGGAACAAAAATGTAATCCATCAGCTTTCTATATGAAAAGAATATAGTTAAAATTGAAAGACACAAAACAGGTTTAGAGTGCTATTTCTGTTTGATGCTGTTAACATTTACTGAACCCTGGGGACCCAGATCACAAATGAGAGGCAGACTTGGAGAAAAACAGGAGAATCTTAGAGTGTGTATGATGATAAAAACTTTCTTGGAAATTTCCTGACAGTAGAATTGCATTTTATATAGGCCTACACAAATTAAATGAAAATAGTAAAATACATACACACACTTGCTTTACAGATTCAAACATCTGCTTGCAATTGCTCTTTCCCCTAGCCCCAGTATATTTTTAGCAATCAAACAATGGTATTTATTGAGTGCTTATTATGTGCAGACCACTGTACTAAGCACCTGGGAGAGTTGGTAGGTATTTCCCTGCCTATTTGGAGCTTATGGTCTTAGAGGAAGAGCCTTGTTGTCTCCCTCTGTACCCCATTCCTTGTGGGTAGGGATCACATCTACCAACTGTGTTGCATTGTATTTTCCCAAGAGCTTACTACAGTGTTCTGCATGCAGTAAGCGCTCAATAAATACCATTGATTGACTGATTTAAAAGTAAGTCTTCACAGGGCCTGAGAACAGCTTGGCACGACTTCAGCCCAGCCTAGAGGGACTAGAATTTTGGGCAACTTAGCAGAGCTACCCCCAGGGACTGTAAGAAAGGGAAGCCATATTACAGAGCTCAAGAAGACAAACACTATTTTTTTTTTCTTTTAGAGAATAAGTCAGAAGGAACAGAGAGGTCACATTTGTCAAATTATAGGGAGTTTCACAAAAGTCTTCAACCATCACTGGGAATAAACCTACTTACCAGCCAGGGCAGCATCCCCCTGGGTAAGAATGGTTCTGCCAGGGCCAAAGATGGGGGAACCTCATTCTTTTCAGTCAATCATATTTCCTGAGTGCTCACTGTGTGCAGAGCACTGTACTAAGTGCTTGGGAGAACACAATATAACAATAGACACATTCCCTGCCCACAACGAGCTTACACTTTAAGCAGTCAAATGTTTCATTCATTCAATCGTATTTATTGAGCACTTACTGTGTTCACAGCACTGTTCTAAGCACTTGGGAGAGTACAATATAACAAAGAAATAAATTACACATTATGTACACAAGTGCTGTGGGGCTGGGAGGGGGAATAAATAAAGGGAGCAAGTCAGGGTGATGTAGAAGAGAGTGGGAGAAGAGGAAAGGAGGCCTCTTGGAGGAGATGTGCCTTCAATAGAGCTCCGAAGGGAGGGAAAGAGTCCTTATCTGTTAGATATGATGAGGGAGTGGGTTTTGGGTCAGAGGCAGGACGTCGAGTTGGAGGTACAGTGAAAAGGTTGGCATTAGAGGAGCGAAGTGTGCAGACTGAGTTGTAGTAGGAGAGCAGTGAGGTGAGGTAGGAGGGGGCGAGGCGATCGAGTGCTTAAAGTCAATGGTAAGGAGCTTTGGTTTGATGTGGAGGTGGATGGGCAACCATCGGTGTTTCTTGAGGAGTGGGAAAATATTGCCTGAACGTTTCCTTTCTGAGTTTTTCGGGAAATGGGCCACCTCATTAATTTAATAAAATTATTAGAGAAGCAGCATGACTCCGTGGAAAAAGCACAGGCTCGGAAGTCAGAGGTCATGGGTTCTAATCCCACCTCCGCCACTTATCAGCTGTGTGACTTTGGGCAAGTCGCTTAACTTATCTGTGCCTCAGTTACCTCATCTGTAAAATGGGGATTAAGACTGTGAGCCCCACCTGGGACAACCTAATTACCTTGTATCTCCTCCAGCGCTTAGAACAGTGCTTGGTACATAGTAAGCACTTAAATACCATAAAAAAAATGAACTTGAAAAAAATTCAAAAGCAGAGCCTTTGCCTCTAAATAAATCTCATTTCTCTAGGCTGGCATATACCCCTCCTTTATGGCTTTGGCTGCACACTTAACTTGAATTTTTTGACTGCACAGGAGGGTGCCCATTAATCTATTGTCAGGTCTCAAGAAGGAGCAGCCCCCGGTTCAGACTAAAGGAGGAGCGCTGCTCGGCCCTGCTCTCTGCCTTATTTCTGGACTGTCTGCCCAGGGTTGGTGGCCCCTACATTTGTCTGGCGCTTCATCCGAGTTCCAGCCAACGGCAGCCGGCTGTTTCCTCTCATAGTTTCTATAGACGGATGATTGGTTCTCTCTACCATCAAGATGGGCTTCTTCTCCTCCTCTCTGATTTTTCCCTACATTCAACCCAAGTCCTCTTTGAAACATATACACACACACACTCATTCAATTGCATTTATTTAGCGCTTACTGTGTTCCAAGCACTGTACTAAGCGCTTGGAATACACAATTTGGCAACAGAGAGAGATAATCCCTGCCCAACAACGGGCTCACAGTCTATAAGGAGGAGACAGACAACAAAACAAAAGACACACACCCTCCTCCTCTCCCCCAAAGCCCCCTTGCTACACTGACCTCAGCCCGTGGCCGCCTATGGACTCAAGGCAGAGATGGTCCTACGCAAGGTTGGGGACAGGAACAGGGGGAGGAAGAGGAGACTCACCCTCAGACCTGCAGCCCAAGGAAGGTTTCCCCCAAGATTTGCCTAGTGGCAGAGAGGAGGGGGAGGAGGAGGAGGAGGGAAATTCCCTCTCTCTCTCAACCCTGCCCTAATCTACGGCAGGAGAAACTGACACCACCCTCTGACCTCCAAACAGGGCAGGGAACCAGAGACTGTCAAAAGGCCGCCAGCTACCATTACTCACACCCGACTAGTTCGGATACACAGAACGAATGCGGAATAAACCTGTGTGAGAAGGCCACAGACTTTAAAGAAGACTTTAACCTCTACCACCAGGGACCACGAGAAACTACCTACTTGCATAATGTTACACTACGAGCAACTGATAGCCAACGAATGACATCCTGCTTGCCCCGGTTTCCTTGATGGTGCTCTCAGGAATATATGAGCAATGCATAAAGAACAATTACATTTCTTTGAATTGGGGAGGAAGAGCATATGCACTGTCAGTTGCATATCTGTGCTCCTAACACAAATTCCTAATTCCAATAAGCCAGCTGGACTGGAAGGACGTGATTAAATTACACACAAATAAGATATTATGGCAAGGATGCTAAAGATTGCCCAGAGACAAAATATAAGCCTTTAAAACTAAGGTTTACTACTGACTGTGGAAAAAACTGTTCACCCCTTGCTCGTTCAATTTGTCTTATTCTAATTTACTGTTATTGTGAGGGCCTGCATCCTCACTCTCTTCCTGGCTGTTCCTAACACTATCCTGAGTCTGTAGAGCGCAGCAACCATTGGCCAAGGAAGAGCGTACAAAAGTTTACTGTATTCTTAATTGATTCCTCATGTTAACTGATCAGGAATTATCTAGTTGTCACTATTCGATGCTAAACTGAAATCACTATCAAGACAGTCAAAATACTGCCACCGGAGAGGAGAGGAAGTATTTGGCAAGGGAAATTCTGCAGAAGTCCCTTAAGGTGAGAGGGTTGTAACATCCACTGTACATTTAAATTCAATAACACTATCCCGGAAAAGCGTTAAAAAATACCATTAAAACAGAGATGGGTGCATTTGGTTTAAAGTACTCCATACACATTTAAAAGAGGGCAGAGCTTAAATCAGAAAGAAGAAATCTGTAAGACTTTGGATCCAGGACTGGTTTTGGGTTTGGGGAGAAAAGGCTATTAAAAAAAAAAAAGTAGCAGTTCTTAAGTCTTAATTAAGAGACAAAACAGTGCTTGGCATATAGTAAGCGCTTAACAAATGGCATAATTAACACAAAAAAAGTTTATTCGTCTGAGGTTTGTTTCCATATTTCTTCCCACATCTCAAGCTGGAAAGTCATTTACTGTTGCTCTATTAACCAATTTTGAACATTTTGGAACAGCACATTTAAGCATATCTTTAATAACAATCTTTACATGTTCTGATCATTAATCAAGCAATAAAGCTCTCAACTTATCTCCCTTGAAAAATTATCTTCCATCCTAAGAATAACTACTCGAAGTTTTCATTCAAAAGAACACCTTCACAGCAGTTAATCCACGCATTCAGATCCAGATGAAAGGAACATCTTTCAGCCTTAAATAGCTGACTTAATTAGACATTTGCCTACACACACAAACCATAGACCATTGAAATTACAAGCGAAGGCACAATATTTGTTTCAAATCAAGTGCGAGGTCTAGGAGCCCAACCAAATATTCAAAATTCTTGAGTTTATCACCTTCCGGGACTCAAACGCTAACCTATCCTATTCTTCCCTTTCAAATAATTGCCTCGTAGTTTTCAGCTCCAAATTGTCAGTTAGCAAAAGAATAAAAGAAAGTTATAACATTAGTTCAAGTCTCTGATGTTTCAGAAAAGGCTAGAGTTCAAGTTTTCTTCAACATGACAGGTAAGATTTCACAATAACGCACTTAATGTTAGCCTCCACAAAAACCTGGGAGGACTGTGGGGGCTTTAGTGAGGAGCTTGAAATTCTGCTCTCCTTAGCACAGTAACCCATAGAGCAATCAATCATATTTACTGAGCATTTACTGTATGGAAAGCACTTTACTAAGCACTCAAGAGAGTACAATATTAACAGAGTTGGTAGACAGGTTCCCTGCCCTCAACGAGCTCATTGCTTCTTGTCTTTGTGCTGATGTTGTGTCTCTATGTGTCTCTCACCAATCACCTCTACCCCTTTTTATTTTTACACTGCAAGGTCCCTCTGGGGCAGAGGCTGTGTCTCATTCCACTTGTGTATTCTTTCCTAGGGCTTAGTACTGCGCATACATCCTCCGTGTACAGTAAGTGCTTAACAAGTGCCAGTGCTTCTAAATGACGAAACACAAAACTATTGCTTAAGCGATCTCGTTCCGCATTCACCGAGTAAGGAAAATGATCATGCAAATGATTTGAAAATGAATTTAAGTCATTCTGCCCCCAATCCTGCTCTTTCCAATCAGCAAAAATGGTTAAAGTCTACTTCGGGTCTGCCGTACCCAATGGTTTCCCTATGCATTTGGTTTGAATGCTACTAGGGAACGTTTAACCAATGAGGCGAGCCTGCCTAGATGCGGCACATCGCGACCTCGAATGCTCCACCTGGCATTTTCTTGAATACAGTTTGGCAAGAGCTGTGTGCACAGTATGGTGGTGGTGCACTCTTGATAATAACTCACCTTAGCGACACTGAAAGAAGTAATTGCCATCCAGAGTCCGAAATGAGCTGGGTTAGTAGTAGAGCAACAAATTCAAAGACATTTCTATTCTCAGGAGAAAAATCTATGAAGATGCAGGGCCAAAAAAATGACTCGTATACATGTCCATTATTTGAAATGTGCCTTGAGAACAGTAAAATGTATTTCCTAACACAGATATCCTTGTTTGAGGAGAACTGATTTGACACGCTGCCAGAGTTGATATTAACATGACTTTTTGATACCAGCTGCATCACACACATGTATCCTTCATTCCATCCTTTCCCTCCAAAAATATTTACATTTTTGGAATAAAACAAAAAGAATCATCCAGAGATAAAAATCTAATTAAAATTTGATCACCTCCTCACATCTCAAAATTAAGCAATGGCTTCCTATTCTTCTCCAGCAGGAACTCTTCACCATTGGCTTTAAGGGCCTAACTCAGCTCTCCCCTACCTAATCTCACTTCTCTCCCACTACAAGCAGCTTGCATATTTCACTCCCATCAAGTCAACCTTCTCACTCTGTCTTGCTTATTGTCTCTTTCATTGCCAACCTGCTTCCTCTCTCCCTCCTTGGCAAACCTCTGTTCTCCTCAACTTCAAAACCTTTCTAAAAATCTCATTTCCTCCAAGTGGCCTTCCTTAACCTCTCATCTCCCAATTCCCCTCTTACTACGTACCACTCCAGCGCTGCCAAAGCATTCGAGTGCACACATGCTCTTCTCTCTCTCTCTCTCAACACACACAGACTTCCCACCCCTTTTAATCACCTACTTATATACATATCCTTAAGCTCAGTTGCTTGTCCTTACCTGAAATTTATTTTAGTGTATGTCTCCTGCTAGATTGAAAGGTCCTTGAAGATAGGGATTGTGTCTCTCTACTTTAATAAACTTTCCCAAATACTTAGTACAATGCTTTGAATAGAAAAAGTGCTCAATAAACACCAGTGATTGCTAGCTTCCATTTCTAAATAAACTTCCTCTTGAAAAAATGAACTAAGTGAATTTTCATAAGTTAATGATCAAACACAATCTGTGTTTCTCATTTAAGGATGCTCAATTTGTTGGTGGGAAGCCAACGGGTGCTTGCAATTGAAAAAAAACACTCTCCTGTTTCCCCTTTTAGCCTCTAAGCTCTTCTGAGGCAAAGACACCATATCCTGCATCGATGAAAGGAGTTGGGAGTTCAGGATTCTGGTCTCAGCCCCGTTACTGGTGTGGTACGTGACCGACAATAGTGCACTTAACCTTTCTCTAGATCAATGTACTCATCTACAAAACAGATATTAGTCTAACAGCTTCTTCTGACCCCACAGGAACATTGTGAATAGGAAACTGAATCTCGATGTGATTCAGTGGGGCCTCAAACGCATGTTTATAGTGTCAATAGGGGGCAAAATCGAACCTAGGAGCACTGAAAAGTAATCTGGGAAAAAAAGGAGTCGAGGAAAAGAAAAAACGCTCCGCTGATTTCCACAGTGCCTCCAGAGTCCTTCGGGAGAATCAAGAGAGGTGTTATTGTGCCTCAAAATGCTTAAAGAGAGTCACGACAGACTGTGAAAATGTCTCCTACAGAGATACAACAAAATAGCAAATCAAAAAGCAGTAAATACAAGGGAGCTAGCTGGACAGGGAGGTCTGATGACCGAGGTCTGATGGAGGAAATTAGCTGAAGGCTCAGAAACGATAGAAAAATATGATTCTCTAAGAAGGAATTATCCAATTATCCAGCGACAGCACATCACTACGGCTGTGATTTTTCTGACCTGCCAAGTGAAACCGCAATGTAATGGAGATGCAGGGCAATACTGAGGATTGAGAAGAATGAAGTATAAAGAAAACTTTATAATTCCACGATGCCCCAAAAAGATTCAGCAAGAGTAAAATGAGTCACCTGTAACCTTTAATCCTTGGGAGACGGCCATATGTATAGACGGACAGACAAGACAATTACTGACTGGAACCAATTAGCCCCCCTCTACCTCCAAAAGTTTTCCATTGAGGCAACTGGTCTGCCAGATACTGCCTCAATCTCCCCCCACTTCACCTTGGACCCTAACTATCTCTCGCAAGCTCTGGGAGGGTATAAGCTGGACTGGCACACAGACAAAAAGGCCATGAGGTCCCAATATCACCTGACCATAGATTTAAGAAGGGGTTGGGTAAATGCAAGGATGACAGGATCTTAATGGGTTATCAGAGAGAGAATTAGGGATGAAATAGAGTCTGGATCAGAAGTTAGCTATCTTTCATTACAGAAAAGCAAACAAAATGAAGTCTTTGAGCATTCGCAGTGCAGTCGTTCATCTTCATGCCTCCTCCCATCCCGTGACACACGAGGTCACTACATCACGCTGTGAACGGTGCAACCTGATGACATCACCGCACCGTGCGGCTGCTTCGTGGCAACAGCTGTTGCTGTCAGCGGGGATGAGAAAGGGTGGGGAGAAGGGAAGTGAGAGGAGGAGAGAGGGGAGAGGAGGGAGGGAAGAAAAAGCGAGCAGAGAGGTGATGCGAAGAGCCGACGGCAGGGCCCCGTGGGACCCTGAGGTGAGGGCACAGATCCTGGGGGTCGGCACCACTTCCCCCCGCCCGGGCCATCTGCCACGATTTTTAGGAATGTAGCAGTCGAACAGCTAGCTGCGGGTGTGGTGGACGCACCACATCTTGTAGGAAGCTCGGCGGAGGGGACCTCAGCCCGTGGCCTTGCTCGAGAGCCACTTTTAGCTCCACAGTGAGCAGGATTCGAGAGATGGGTATGCGGCAGGTTCACAGTTGGTTTCTAAATGGAAATGTAAGGCGTAGGCCTAATCGTGAAAAGGAAAGGAGATGCGAATAGGGTGTGGGAAAGCGAATAATAATAATGGCATTTATTAAACACATACCATGGGCCAAACCCCATGCTAAGCGCTGGGTAGGTACAAGACAATCAGGTCCAACGATTCATGCTGAGAAGCAGCATGGCCTAGTGGAAAGAGCTCAGGTCTGGGAATCAGGGGACCTGGCTTCTAATCCCAGCTCTGCCAGTTGCTTGCTGTTTGACTTTGGGCAAATCACAACTTTTCTCTGGGCCTCAGGTACCTCCTTTGTATAATGGGAATTAAATCCTCCTCCAACTTACTGGAAGCCCCATGTGGGACAGGGGCTGTGTCCAACTTGATCAACTTGTATCTACCCCAGTACTTGGAACAGTGTAAGCAGTGTAACACACGGTAAGCATTCAACAAATACCTTAAAAAAAAACAAAGAAATCCCACTATCCCACTTTTAGAGTTAACAAGGAAGAGGGAACCGGGATTTTTATCAAATACCAGGAGCATCACGTTCAGTGCCTCTGCTGGAGGCAAAATACTGAGCTGAATGGACCCATTGGTCTAAGTAAGAATGGCAACACCTGGATCCCTCTATCGGAGTGTGGCCATATTATTCCATTTTTTTCTGGGGGGTCTAGAATGGACATCTTTCTCAGTGGTGGCAATCAGACCCCACGAGTGTAAGAGAGAATATCCAAACAGCTGCTCTAGGGTGAAGCGATATTGGGAGAGCAAAAGCCTGGAGCACAGAGGAAACATTTTTAAGGCCACAACGAAACAAAGCGTCAGACAACTCTGCCTTTGGGATGAAAGCTGGGAGCCAAATACCCCGGAGAGAACAGGAGGGTGCACTGCAACTGAAAAAGGAGCGGCCCTTTATGAGAGCAGGTGTTTCTTAAGGACTGTGAAATCAGGAGTCTAAAAGTGAACTCAGCATCAGGCCCTGCAAACTAACAAATATGACCACACAACAAAAGACAGTCTTTATGTATGCCGGGTACGCTTGGAAATGCAGGCCCTGCCTTGCCTTTGGGGCCTCACATGCTCCCAGAAGAAAACGCCACCGTCAGAAGCGGCATCTTCCAGCACAGAGGACTAAGGGAAGGTAGAGGATGAGTGGGGCAAAGGGGGAAGGGAAGAGAGAGCGCTTCAGGCTGACAACATACACCGTGGGGAAGTGGTACGTACCCAAAGGCTGCCATCGTTAGGGCTAGGTGGATGAATTGCAGGATATGAATCGAGTGCCCCTCTGGATCAGAGTAATCGATTTTGGAGAGGATGGGATGGGCTTGTTGGGGCAAAATCCCAAACCGATACCTTACTACAAATGGAAGACTCTTTGCCGATCAAGCCAAAAGGAAAATATTCAAATACTCCTCCTTGCTGAGATGTAACCAAATCACCGGACTACATATGATTTATTTAATATCAAAAAGGCATTTTTTTCCCTGTGACCTTGCATTCTCAGGTGGATTGGGAGTGATAGGTATGCTATTATTATTTCCAAACCAATATGCTTTTCTATCTTATCTGCTTTTATTTACTTTTCCTTAACTACTAACAAGGGAGTGGGGTTACAACCAACAAGAGAAACTTTTTTATTTGCTTTTTTCCTCAGGAAAGAGATAATTTCCCTTCCTGTGTTTTTAGTCATTCTATTCCCTTTCACTGTCACTGGCAGTCACAATATGCCGGCACTCTTAAAATAAGGTGGAAAACAAACACAAGAACTACATTTTTTTTTTTTAACAAATAAACAAGTCCCTAACTTAGTATAAAGGGAGAGGAAAGGAAAGGGAAGGGGAGATAAACAGATTAACCGTTTTAGATAACTAAGGATTTAGCACAATAATTGCCCACATAAAGTGAACTTCAAGTAACTTTGTATCTGAAATCTGTTTCCCCCTGCCAATTTTAGAATAGGTTTCCACTGTCCCCTACGTGTTCTAATTCGGATGATTTTGTAGAAACTTCAACATGCTTTTAATGTGTGTCAGAAAGGAGTATTTGAACTTGAACAGTAGCACGTTGAGTGCGTCATGGAACAAGCATAAGGGGCTTAGATGAGTACAAGCTTAGTTCAGAGCTCCGCCCACAGTAAGCACTCAATAAATACCATTGATTGATTAGAGTAGCTCTTTACATTTATGCTGAGTCTGCTGTATTGTTCTCTCCCCCATGTGCTTAGCTCATTGCTCTATAGACAGTAAGCACTCAGTGAATACCATTAATTCTCTGCACCTGCATCTCAGATTTCTCCCTTTTCCCCTCTAATTTGTTCTACTGTGCAATAATTAAAATAAACTTTAAAATCAAATATAAAACATGATCCAGCCTATAAGGGTTGTGAGCTTTCTCTCTGCTTATTTTTAAACCGCCCTTCTTCCTAAATAACAGTCTCTGTGCTAACTAACCTGACGAAGCTGCTAAAGCCCAGGGGCACACAGCTAACAACGAGGACCCTTAAAAGCTATTGATTTTTGCCTTGAAAAAGAAAATGTTGTGTAATATCCCAAAACAAACAATTTGCCTGTAACAATTCTCTCACTGAGCTATTAATTCATTTATATGCTCCGTAACCTTGGACAACAGGAGAACTGGCCCAATTGCAGCAGTTTTAAATTAAGGGGATACGACTGGATGAGGAGGCAACCATCACCGAACTTCCAAAAGCTGTCAAAACCTCTCAAACTGAACTCAAGAATCAGTCCCGGGATCGCCCCATTAAACTAAAAAACATCGCATGGGTTATAAAAAGCTATATTCGTTAATACTTATGTGCTGGATTTCTTTCTGGGTCAGAATAAATATTTTACTAGATGAATATTTAATGCAGAAATAAAACGCAACCAATTACATGAACGCAAATACCTATAGTTACTTCACACTCGGGCCGGTGTCCCAGAAAGTATATGGGCCCACAACACTACTCTAGAGCTTACAGTCTGGAGGAGCAGACGGGGGAGTGCATAAATGTTTAGGGATGGAGAATTTAAGTGTAGAGGTGAAGCAGTAGGGGGGAAATATCTCCTGTTAAGTATGGTTGCAAATCACTTGAATGAGAAGTAGAAACATCAGGGTAATGGTATGCACCAGCAAGGAGTCAGGGAATGCAACGGGAGCCAGAAATACCCTCAGGGAATCAATCAGTGGTATTTATTGCACCTTTACTTTGCGCAGAGCACTAAATTAAGCACTTGGGAGAGTACACTGCAACACGGTTGGTAGACAGGAGCCCTGCCCACCAGGATCTTACAGTCTAAAGGGGGAGGGACCCGAAAATAGATCACAGATCAGTACATAAGTGCTGTAGGGCTGAGAGCGGGATAAATATCAGGTGCTTAAAGGATACAAAAAAGGATGTAGAGGAGCAGCGGGGCTTAGTGGAAAGAGTCTGGGCTTGGGAGTCAGTGGTCGTTGGTTCTTATCCTGGCTCTGCCACTTGTCTGCTGTATGATCTTGGGCAAGCCACTAACTTCTGTGGGTCTCAGTTAACTCATCTGGAAAATGGGGATTAAGATTTTGAGCCAAGCACTGAATCTGAAGATGACTATCTGAAAGTGACTACCTTTCAACAATCGATTCCGATGTTAAGGCTTTGCCCCAGGATGGCAAAAAGCACCACATCCTATGGTGACCTGCTTACCTTGTATCTACCCCACGGCTCAAAACAGTGCTTGGCACATAGTAAGCACTTAACAACTATCATTATTATTATTATAGATCCAGGTGCAAGGATGGTGAAGTAGGAAGGCGGGAGGGAGATGAGGGCTTAGTTGGGGAAGGCGTAGGGGTCGACGGCAAGAACAGAGGGCAAAGGGTCTCCCCGCCTGGTCACAGGTAGCTCGGCTCCCCGGGTTGGCATCCGTGGTAAAATGTAGCTTCCAATTTTTCCAAGTTTCAAAATCTCCCGAAATAGCTACTTTAAAAAAAAAATCAACTTCATATTCCACCACCAGGTGTGATCTTTTAAGAGCTATCAAGTTTGTGTGATTAGGAACTCATCCAACATGTCCGTGAAACCTCATTAGTTGCCGTTTGGCCCCTGTGCCGAGAAAGCCATCTGTTTGATGGAAATACTGTTTCTACTTCCCTTACTGTGCGAGGCTAGCAATGGCAACTGCAAAACCCCAGGAGGAGAGGAAAGGAAATACTAACTGGCTCGAAACTTTAATCATTCACATGAATTGGCTGGGAAATTAAAGTTAATTTTACACAAAGGGGTCTCAAGTCCCAAAAAACATTTTAGTTAATTATTCCACTGGCACTCTAAACTGGCGGAGGTAAAATTTGGTTATGAATCAAGAGGTAAAGCTCTCACTGGGAAAGCTATTTTACTACAGATCTGAAAGTGACTACCTCAACAATCAATTTCGATGTTAAGGCTTGCCCAAGGATGGCAAAAAGCACCACATCCTATTGTAGAAAAAGAAAACCGCAAAGAACTAAAGATCTATAAAAGATCATTCTTTTGCCACACGTAATTATTTCCTGATGTTACATGTTGCACTAAGCTTTTGGCCAAAGGTCTCTTTGGACAAAATCTATGGTAAATTAACATTAAAGGTACATTAAAACTTTAGTTTGCCCTGCTTCCCCTACCCTATTAGATTACTGAAGAAAAAAATTACTCCAAAAACTTATCAATCAGTGGCATTTACGGAGCAGTTACTACATGCAGAACACAGCAGCGTGGCTTAATGGAAAGAGCAAGGGCTTAGGAGTTAGAAGTCGTGGGTTCTAATCCCCCCTCGGCCACTTTAGCTGTGTGACTTTGGGCAAGTCACTTAACTTCTCTGTGCCTCAGTTACCTCATCTGTAAAATGGGGATTAGGACTGTGAGCCCCACCTGGGATGACCTGATTACTTTGTAACTCCTCCAGCGCTTAGAACAGTGCTTGGCACACAGTAAGTGCTTAACCAAAACCATCACTATTATTATTATTATTAAGTGGTAGGGAGAGTAAAATACATTCCCTGCCAGTAAGAAGCTTACAGTCTTTTGTCATTGACAGCCCTCACCCTTGACACCATCATAGAGGAGGGAAAATAATGGAGGGGTGTCCTTTGGCCCCAGGGAAGTGCTTGGAAGCCAGTCCATCTACAATGGGAAGCCCTAGAGCCCTGGGGCCGGCAAAGTCCCAAGGCCCAGCTCTATGCTCAGCCTTCCAACTGTGAAGCCGCTTCGGGGCAGCCCTTGAGGAGACCTGAGATGGCAACAGCCCAGAGGATGAATTCTGGGCCATGTGGGGGCCCGGCCACCCCACCCACCCACCGCGTAGTGATGACTCCCATCATCCCAGAGACTCCATCCCCAGGAGCGTATCCCAAACCCAAGCCTCCTCTACCCACCCTCTGTAGAGCGGTGCTATGGAATGGAATGGGGAGCGGAGCAGCATCTGAGACTGCTGGATGGCCCAAATCACTCTTCAGTCAGTCAGGATTACTGTAGGCGCATCTGACTGTCCAAAGCACTTGGGACAGTGTACCAGAAACAAAATACCTGTTTCCTGCCCTCAAGGATCTTACGTTCTCACTTCTGCACTCCTTGCTCCATTTATCGCCTTCCCCCACCCAATACCGTCACTGGCCTTCTCTTTCTCAATCAGTGGTACTTAATGAGTGCTGGGTGCAGAACACTGTACTAAGCGCTGGGGAGAGAACACTACAACAGTTGATTGTAGTTCCTGCCCACAAGGGGCTTACCGTTTCTATAGAGCTTACAGTTTTGAATCAACGGTACCTCCTGGACACCATCTGTACTCAGAGCACTGTACTAGTGCTTGAGAGATTACGACTTTAACTCCAATAAAACAAGCTTACTGCAACCTGTTTCTTCTGGAATAAACAACAAAGCATCCAAAACAGGGTATGCCTTTTGTCTGCTGTACTTAGAGAATACTAAGGACGTACTATGCCAGAGCGTAAAAGAGGTACAGTCTACTCCTTTAAGTCGTCGATACTTATATACTAAGGCAGGGGGATTCTGAAAGCAATCCAGTACAGTGACTTGTAAACAGTACAGGCGCATACTTTTCATGCAGATGAGAAACCTGCTTTAAAAAATTGTGCAGCCATATGCAGAGGGGCCGGAATAAATCATGTCAGGATTCTATAAACCAAAGTAACAGGTAACTAATGTAGATAACGCTGCCATCACATTAGAGGAGCAGAGTGATTGTAAACTCAAGCTGCAGCTTGAATGGATTTAATGTTTTTATGTTGAGCACACTCCAAATCCCTGAGGAACAATCTCAGAAGGGGCCGGGATGGGAGGGTCGCGGAGGAAGGAACACTTTCCATTTATTTTATTTATTTTTTTTAAAGATTTCTCCGAGCAGCTCCACTCCTGCCGTCCCAAGCTCTCCAAGTTCCCAACTTTCCATTCCAACTGCTTCGCTGCTCCTCCCTGCTAAGCCTCGGGGATTCGGACTGTTTTCAGGACAAAACCGCTTACAATTCATTCAAACCGATGGCTTGAACTTGGAACCACACTTTGGCTTATCATTCTGGCTGATAAGCACTTTGTAAGCCAAAACCAGAGCTAATGTCCCAGAAAAGCAGCAACACTAAAAAGTGATGGCTGATGCTTTAAGAAGTTTTGACAGCAGAGCAAGTTGCAGAGCTTAAGGAAAGGTTTCCAGGAGAAGTATTTCCAAATGAGGCTGTCACAGCAGAACGAACCTCCACTTTCCCTTTGCTGATGTCAGAACTAGGACCAGGCAACCAATCCATTCTATAAAGTGTCAGTGACTCGATCCAAATGTCATGCCTTGAAACACCAGGTCAGAGTGAAACCCGACCTGCTTAAATACTTTCAAGGGAAACTGAAGAAATGGGAAGAGAACAAGTACATCTTTCGGCAGACCGCTAAGGTGATGGCATAATAACGGAGGTGAGGGAGAATCCTAAACATGAAAATCAATAGGAGTGTCAGAGAAACACTTTCAAATTGATATGTTCTGTTGAAGTTTACTAATCTAAGAGTGCTGCCAAATGACAGGAGGCAGCGGCTGAAAGGAGAAAGAGGAGCTGATGCCATGACTGCAGAAGGAAGCAGACATTCATTGATTCAATTGCATTTACTAAGCACTTACTCTGCATGGTGCTGTACTAAGCTCTTGGGAGAGTACAATATAACAACAGACCCACTCCCTGCCCACAAGAAGCTTACAGTCTAGAGGGGGAGACAGACAATATAAATAAATTACAAATATGTACGTAAGTGCTACAGGGCCAGGGTGGGGGGGACGAATAAAGGGAGCAAGTCAGGGTGGTGCAGAAGGGAGTCAGAGAAGAGAAAAGGAGGGCTTAGTCAGGGGGAGGCCTCTTGAAGGAGATGTCTTCAAAAAGGCTTGGGGTGGGGGGGTGGACGTGCAGAGAGCAATTTGTCAGGTTTGAGGAGGGAGGGTGTTCCACGCCAAGGCAGGACATGGGCGAGGGGTTAGGGGCGAGACAGACGAGATCGAAGCACAGTGAGAATGTTGGCATCAGAAGAGCCAAGTATGTGGTCTGAGTTGTAATAGGAGACAACCCAGAGACAGCGGGCCCAAAGGAGGCAGGGAGAGGAGGCCCGGCCTCGGGGAGCGTGGCTGCCCAGGACTCTCCTGGATACCTCCAGGCTCTCCTCCCCAAAGTTGCCCAGACTCTCTGCTACTATTTTTGGAGAGCAGCAGGACAGTTGTTACCTGGGAGGAAACCTCTGATGCATGTTCCTGGAGTTTCAAATACTTAGCAACGGGGAAGCAGCATGAATTAAAGGAAAGACGTCTAGAAGTCAAAGGATCTGGGTTCTAATCCGGATCCATATCTTGCCTGCTGTGTGAACTTGGGTAAGTCACTTCATTTCTCTGTGGCTCAGTTACCTCATCTGTAAAATGGGGAATAAGACCATGAGCCCTAGGTGGGATATTAACTGTGCCCAACTCGATTATCTTCTAACCCAGCACAGAGTACAGTATCTGGCACATAGTAAGCATTTAAATGAATATTAAAAAAAAAAACAAATCTTGCTCTGTGATGAGACAGTTGTTATGTGATAGTGACAGTAATTTGGTTTGCTTTAACAGAAACTCCTGGGCCAGGCACCAAGAAGTTCTGACAAACGCGTGTCCATCTCACGCAAGGAATGTCAAAAGCTAACTGCCCTGGGGAAACTTCGGCAACCAAAACGGATACAGGAGAAACCCCCACTGGCTCAGTGTGGAAAATGTCTGGTTAGTCAATCAATCAGTGGCATTTGTTGAGCATTTACTGTATTCAAAGCACTATACTAAACAGACAACGAAACAACAGAGTTGGTAGACATGTTCCATGCCCACAAGAAGCTTACGGTCCATAGGGTAGAGAGACAATGATATAAATCAATTTGGATATGGACATGAGTGTTGCAGGGCTGCGGATGGGGTGATTATTAAGTTCTTAAAGGGCACAAATTTAAGTACAGGGTGACACAGAAGGGAGAGGGAGCCGGGTTGTGGGAAACGGGGAGGGTCTCTTGGAGGAAATGTGATCCTAATAAGGCTTTGAAGGTAGAGAGGGTGGTGGTCTGTCACAGGTGAAAGGGGAGGGAGTTCCAGGCCCACGGGAGGATGTGGGTAAGGGGTCGGCGGTGAGATAGATGAGACGGAGGTTAGGCTGGCATTGGAGGAGTGAAGCACGCAGGCTCGGTTGGAGAAGGAAATCAACATTGTAAGATTAGAGGGGACAAGGTGATCGAGTACTTTAAAGCCAATGGTAAGGACCTTCTGTTGGATGCAGAAGTGGACGGGCAACCATTGGAGGTTCTTGAGTAGTGGCGGAGAAGTAGATTGAATTTTGGGGTGGGAGAAATGATCTGAGCAGCAAACTGAATACGCAGACTGAATTCTGGGGTGCGGGGAAATGATCTGGGCAGCAGACTGAACTAAGAACTGGAATGGGAAGAGACAGGAGGCAGGGAAGTCAGCGAGGACCCAGTAATCAAGGTGGGAATTAATGAGGGCTTGGATCAGCGCCATAGCAATCTGGACGGAATGGAAAGGGGAGGATTCTAGAGATGTTGTGATGGCAGAACTGACAGGGATTGAATGTGTGGACTGAACGAGAGAGACGAACTGAAGATAATGCCTAGGTTATGGGCTTGATAGAGAGAATAGTGGTGGTGTTTACAGTGATGGGAGAGATCAGGGTTTGGGTAGAAAGATGAAGAATACTGTTTTGGAGATGCTTAGCTTGAAGTGTCGGTGGGACAGCCAGGTAGAGATGTCCTAAAGGGAAGAGGAAATGCAAGACTACAGAGAAGAGAGATCAGGGCTGGAGAGAGATATTTGGGAAGCATCTGTGTAGAAATGGTAGTTGAAAACATGGCAGTGAATGAGTCCTCCAAAGGAGTGGTTGTAGATGGAGAACAGAAGGGGACCAGAACTGAACCTTGATGGACATCCACTCTCAGAGGGAGGAGAGGAGGTGCCTGCAAAAGGCACTGAGGAGTGGCCAGTGAGATAGGAGGAGAATCAGGATACGGTTTCAAGAAGGGGTGGGGGGGTGGGGGAGGAGACAGGCACGGTGTCGAAGGCATCTCAGTGGTCGAGGAGAATTACGATGGAATACAGGCCACTGGATTTGAAGAGCAGAGGAGATTTTAGGAAGATGATGCCCAGTGGTTTCAATTTTATCAACAAAGTTCACGGTCAGGTCATTAGTGACAGGAAGTGGGGGTGTGTAGGGATGGGGGACTGAGGAGGGAGTCAAAAATCTGAAAGAGTTGGCATGGGCAAGGGACATGGGCGTCAACAGGATGAAAAAATAACGTAGCTGGGTGACAGAGAGGGCAGTAAGCGCTTGATAAATACGACAATGAATGAATGGAGGGTGTGAACTTGTGCATCAGGAGAAGGTAGTTTGGGTATGGAGACCAAATGGGTCACGATGTCTTTAGAAAACCGTAGGAGTTCGAAAGATCAGACGTCTCTGTGGGAGAACAGGTCAGATTTGCAAGGAGTGGGTGTGTGGGAGAGAAAGCAGAGGAGGTGGTTGTGGTCAGATGGAAGAATTTCAGAGCATTGGGGAGCTTAGAGATTGTACAATGACTAGGGATGATGAGTTTGAGCTTGTGTCCACGTGGAGGATGAGCTGATGAGGTGAATGGAGCAGGAGGTCAGTGGAGTTAAGGAGTGAGAGGAAGTGGGCAGCAGAGGTCATCAGAAACACCTACATAAACATTGGAATCCCCAGAGATCAACAGAGGAATGAGGAAAGGGAGAAGGAATGCGAAAAAGGGATCAAAACAGTTCAGAGAGGTAGAGGAGGGACCTTAGAAATTATAGATGACTGTGACTAGTAACTGGAGTGGGTGGTGGAAGGTGGACAATGACGGGCTTCCAAGGAAGGGAATGAAAGGAAGGGGGGAGGTGAGATGAGGAAAAGCAGCATCGGGGAACAAGAAGGACATCAACTCCTTCCCCTTTCCCAGTACGTCTTGGGGAATTGAAGAAGACAAGGCCCCCTCTGGAGAGAGCAGCAAAGGAGACAGCGTCATCAACTTCAAAATTAGTTCTCTCGTCAGGCTTCTTCCTTCTCCTCCAAGACTCCACAAACCAGTTCTCTCTGGCCTCCTCCCACACAACCCCTGAGCCAGTTTCCTCTGGCCACCCGACACACCACCCCATAGCCAATTCTCTCTGGCCACCCGACACACCACCCCATAGCCAATTCTCTCTGGCCACCCGACACACCACCCCGTGGCCAATTCTCTCTGGCCACCTGACATGTCATCCACCCCCCAGCACGTATACCTTGAGCCAGCTCCCGCCGGCCACCTCCCATGCCAGTCCTGAGCCAGGTCTCTCTGGCCACCTCCCATGCCACCCCACTGTGGTTTTCCTTCCTCTCCTCCCTTGGTTGCCCCCAAGCACTTGAACAGGCCCACGGGTTAATGCATTGCTCGTCCAAAACTATAGCTATTTTAGTTAGTGATTTTAAATTCATGAGGAAGGTTACAAACATCTTATAAAATAACTTCCTCTTGGGAAACAAGTTTCTAAATGAACATTAATATAAAATTCTTGCCCCAGCTAAACCAAGTAAGATAGACTCTTGAATAAGCTAGACAAGTCAAAATTCTCTTCTCGCAGGTAGTCCTGCAAACACGCTGAAACTGGGTCATTTCCCAAAGCTTAATTAAAAATCTCAATAAAAAAAGCAGACTTGGAGAAACATGTAAAGCTTAAATTTCTAATCCAGTTCAGTACTGAATACGGACGTAGAATTCTGGCAATTTTACCAAGCAGCTAAAATGGAGTCAACTGTCACTTGTAGAAGCTCTTCGCCTCTGGGGCCCATAGAAGAAATCAGACCTTCCCTATTGAAAAATGTAAAATATCTCTTCTCTAGCCACCGTTCACCTCTAAAGCCTGGAAATTCTACACTATAATTTATATTTTTATAGTTCTCTAGGGCCTGGAGTCACTGTACAGTCTTGGGTCTAAACATCTAGAGTGAAATGTTCATTAGCAAGTGCAGAAACACCACAAGTATAATTTGGATTGTTGCTATGGGTTTAATGGAGTTCCATTTCCCTTGAATAAATAGCAGAATGACTTCTCCTAGAACAGGCCAAGAGTCCTTCGGATTTTGAAACGGTGATACTGCCCTGGAATGAATCCAAACCTAAAATTGCAGGGATGAACATTATCCCCCAATTCCAAAGTATGCAAAGAAGTCTCCGAAAAGAATAAAACGCCCCGGCCAGAGGGTAAAACGCCAAGGCAATTCTGCTGGGCACCGCAAGCTTTGCCTGGGGCTTTGGTGCGGCCACATCATCTCTCGGGGTTCGCACGTTCCCCGAGCTCCCAAATGCTCTCTGCATTCATTCAATCGTATTTATTGAGCACCTTCTCTATTCAGAGCACTGTACTACGCGCTTGGGAGAGTATAACAATGGACACATTCCCTGCCCACAAAGAGGAAGGCTACGTGGGGAGGATGACGCCCCCCAACACTCCCTGCGGAACCCCGGCTGGAGCAACCGACATCGGGGATCTGGAGTCACCACCATGAATCTCGATCCCCTTCCCCTTCAATTCGCCTCAGCTCGATGTGACCAGACGAG
Source organism: Ornithorhynchus anatinus (assembly GCF_004115215.2). Lineage (NCBI taxonomy): Eukaryota > Metazoa > Chordata > Mammalia > Monotremata > Ornithorhynchidae > Ornithorhynchus > Ornithorhynchus anatinus. Next base: position 35,003,717 of record NC_041745.1, read on the forward strand.
AACACTGCCGAGGCCCCGAAGCCCCTTCCCTTCAGCAGGGCTCTGCGGAAATCAGCCCGGACGGCTGAGAATCCAGGCCTGGAGAGAAGGAAATTCCGCTCCCTCAAAAAACCATCCCAAACCTCACTCTCCGGATAGTCTTCCTCATACTGAAAGCGAACCTTTCATGTTTCCTCAGCCAATTTCTTCTTGCTCTGATCTCAGTGAAGATGGAGAACCGTATATGAATCCTTTCACATATTGAAAGGCAATTTTTAGGTCTACCTCAGAGGTTCCCGGGAATTCCATCCAAGGGCCCGGATGCGAAACTCAGCACTAGCTGCAGTACCCCACGGAGGTCTGACCGGGGTAATTTATCGTGCGACCCCCCGCAGGGTACCAGTTCACGTGGGGGCCCAACCATAACTCAACCAGTGGGGAAGGCACACAAGTACACAACAGAGCCCTGCTACCTTCCCGTGACCAGCCTTCAACCTCCTTATGCGCCAGCGAGCTTCACGGTCTTACAATCCTACTCGACGTGTCCCGCCTTCCAACCTGAGGGACCAAGCCGTGGTTGATCCCTGTAGGCCACTACGTGGCTATCTTAGAGATCTGAAAAAGTTCGTGTTCTTAACCAGGGGTGCCAACTTTCCCTCTGGAGCAAGGCGACAGATGAAAAGGGAGCGGGAATTTTAGGGGTAGGGAGGAGGTGAGGCCTGGGAGGGGCTGGGCTTCAAAGAGCTGATGGGCCAATAAGCTAATATTGCGAGGCTTTTCAGGCCTGACTGGAAACGCTTGGGACCCGTCTGGGGCAACCCCTATGAGTGGACATTTGTGCTCCTAACTTCTTCCAGGGAGCAGAGAAGAACGCCCCGACTCTTATTCAAGTGCCAATCTAGAACGAGAAAATGTGAAATTTACTATAAAGCCAACAATTCCCGACAGCCAATTTAACATAGCTGTTAATCATTCAAGAGTGAGGAGATGAGTATTCAGAGATTCCCCAACAATTATCTTTTTTTTTCCCCTCTCTATCTTTAAATTCACCTTCAGACTTCTTGAAAATAATCTCTTTGGGAACTAGCGATTCAGAATATTACATCAAAATACACGATTTGATTTCAACAGACTTGAAACCAGGTTCCAGAACAGAATTTAAACTCCTAATTCTGACTAACATTTCACTTAGAACCATCTTGCTACGTGTGGAAAATCTGCCTCAAAAATACAGAGCAATTTATAATACTTTAAATTAAATTTCATAATTTGATAGCTTCCCCACTCCCTTCCCTCAAGAAAGTGTCAATCATTTCACTGGTTTTAGTAGCCTCTGCTGGGATTTTTAAAATCAAATCCTGAAAGATCTACTTCCTTGCAAATCAAACTTTTATGCTATTTAATTTTCTTTACGCTTTTATTACTACGACCTGTATGAAACTTTAAGAGCTCATAACTTCCTACTGGACTTCCCATGAAATATTATAACCTTTTCCACATTAACTTGCTATACTAATAATTCCTTGTATTTAAAAACGCCTTTCACGCAACGATGCACCTTGCAACCAGTAATTTACAGTCACCCTGTGCTGTACTTAGATAAGTGGCAAGTATTACAATCTGTATTTTACTAGTTTAGAAAGTAACCCAGAGGGGCAAAGTAAGTTGGATAGAGTCACCAAGTCAGCCGCCAAGAAAAATAATTCTAGTCAATTCACGAGAAAATACTGCCCCTACTTGGCCTCACTGAGGAAATTTAGCAAGAGGAAAAAGAACTAAAGACCTCTACCTCCTAAAGACAATCTACCCTTAAAAAATTGAAGAAACAATATGATGGTTTCAAAGTCAACTTTTTCTTCCCCTCCAAGTTTTTCCCTGTCCAGAGCTCCTCAAGTTTCCACCAAAAGATTTCTTTGCTCGCCCTGACGTAAAAGGGTAGCTTTCTACCCTGAACTGTTGGTCCACTAAAATGATTCTATTACATGCCAAACAACTCTATCCCAATGAACCTTATGCGCATCTTTACAAACTAAATTCAAATTGGCATTCATTAAATTTCTATTCGACTTCTACAAATTGCACTGTTTACCCTCTCGAAAAAAATCACCCAGAGGATAGTTTGGTTAGCTACCTGTATTAATTTAACCACCTTTTACGCAAAGATCCACCTCAGCCAATACAAATTATTATGAAACTGAGGCTTTAATATCCAATACAAAAGGTGCCGTATTTCTTCAACGTGTCAATCTTCAAAATGAAGTCATTTTCCAACCGTAATTTACTCTCACATTTCTAATGATTTGGTGATGGAATGGTTTGTCATCCTTTCACATGCTCTTTTGTGGGGGGGGTGAGGGGAGATTTTATATTTGCATTGGATGTACCTTAAAATAATCAAGTACAAAAGCTGCTTTTCTGATGGACCTCAAGGACCTCCAACCAATTCTACCTAGAGATTAGAGATCGGGACCCTTCAACTTCTACTTACTGTCATAAATAAAAGTATTTAGAATTCTTTTGTGACCGAGTTAACGGCTTCAAATTTTTCGAAATCTAAGGCAGATTCCACAAGAGAAACGTATTTTTTAATAGCAAACCTCTACGTACGAAGGAGTACGATGTCTCCGCTTCACGCTTATCCTTAGATTGCCGTCGCGGAATCCAACTCCAGTTAATTTTCACAAAACCCCGGTGAAATGAGGAGCGATCACGAACCGGCGATTTAGGTCCATTACTTGGAAAGCTATGACTTTTCCCCAACAACTCTCACTCCAAATCACCGCCGATCCACCGCGAACAGCAAGCAGCATGGAAAAACGGGCCTGCTACATCGCGATTCTATAGACGCTTTAACAGATGAAAGCGTCTCTTGTACCATTTCAGCCTACCCGCTACCTAGGGTGAGCTGATATTTTCTGCCCATCTTCTGAACCCTTCGTCTAATCCTAAATACGGAGACCGTAAGACAGGACGGATGAAATCTCGAATAAAATACGCCTACCGGCCCACCGTGCCCAAGCTTCGGGGCTAACCAACGTCTCCTCCAGCGGCCTAATGAATGTTATATCCCTTCTCAGATTCTAACGAATGGGATATCCCTTCTCCATCATCATCGGCGGTATCCGTCGAGTGCTTAGGTGCAGAACACTGGTCTAAGGTCTCGGGAGAGGACCAGCCGAGAGACACACACTGGCAGACACGTTCCCCGCCCACCGTCTCTGACCATAGCGGCGTGACCTTGGAGCCACCTCGGGCTCCCGTGGGGAAGAAGTGTCTTATTCAAGTGATTTAAAACAAGTTTTTTAACCCCTGGCTGGGCCTTCCGCGCCAACACACACCCGTGCCGGAGAGACGCGAAACTCCCGGTCTGCCGGAAAGAGTGTTCCGCACCCCGTAAGCGCTCCATAAAGACGACTGGGTGGCGGTGGACCACCCCGGGTGCCCCTTAGTACTGGGAAAACTAAAACTCGGGGGTCCGATCGAACTCCATAACGGGCTGCAGAGGCCCCTCCGAGGTCCGGTCCACCGCCGGGTGCCCCCTCCCTCCCCAGCGGATAGGAGTGGGCAGTGGGCCGAGATGGCGGGGGCCGTCGACTTGGTCCCGGGCACCGTTTCGGCTCCCCCGGGGGTGGAGGGAGGCTCCGAAAAGACTCCCCCAACCCTAGGGAGCCTGGCCCGGTCCCTCCTTCCAGCGGTGCCCCCCCCCCCTCCACCCAAGCCAGGGGAGGAAGAGATGCCGGCGGCATCCTTGGAGACCACCCGGGCGGGAGCCCCGAGGTCCGGGCCCCGCTTGGGGATGAGAAGGCGGGGGGGAGGGGGGTCCCGGAACCGAAGGCGACCAGGGCAGGGGCAAGGGGAAGGTCCTTCCCCGGCCGCGGAGACAAAGCTGCCGGGGAGCGGAGGGGGAGGGAGGACGGAGTAGAGGGGATGGGGAGGCGGAATGAAAAGGGGATACAGATCCGGTGGGAGGAAGGGGGGGGGGGAAGGACCGGCCCCCCGACAAGGACAATGGAGGGAGCGGGGGCGCCGCGGGTCAGACAAAGCGCCCGAGGCGGAGAGACAAAGGGCCGGGGGGGGGGGGCTCCGAGCGGGCGCCGTTGGGAGGTGGGGGGCGGCGGGGGAGCCCCTCCCTCCGAGGGAAGGAGCCCCCTCCACCGGGCCGGGCCGGGCCCGCGGCCCCCCGCCCGGACCACCGGGGCAGGAGTGGCCGCCCCCCCCCCCTCCACCCCCCGCACCCCCCCCTCGGCCCTTCCCCCCCCGGCCGGGGGGGGGGCCCGCGCCGCCCTCCCCCCCCCCCATCCCGGCGGGTCCCCGGGCCGCCCCCGCCGCGCCCCCGGCCGCCCGCAACTTTGCCCGCCGCCCCCCGGGCGCTCCGGCTGCCCGCACTCACCCTGTCACAACAGGCGCCATCTTCCACAAACTCTCGCCAAAACTCCAACTCTCGCGAGATTTCTTCTCTCTCTCTCCCCCCCCCCCCCGCGCGCGCGCCCCCTCCCCTGCCCTCCCCTCCCCCCGCCCCGCCCCGCGCTCCTGGCCTCCGCCCGGGAAAGCCCGCACGCTCGCGCCGCCTCAGGACCAGAGGGAGAGGGGGAGGCAGGCGACCGGCTTCCTTCCCTCCTCCCCCAGAAAGGGCCCGAGCGTCTGGGCGTGCGCTAGCGCCTCAGGGGTACCCTGAGGGGTGACCCCCCCCCCCCTCCACCCCCCCAAATCCCCTCTCCGGCCTCGCCCGGGCCTTGCGGCGGCCGGGACGGACCCCTCGCCACCCCCACACGGGCCATGACGGAAGGCACCGGTCGGGGCAGGCCATAGGATTCTGGGAAAAGCCCCCTGCATTGGGCCCATGACCCCCCCCAAGCCTTCCCCACCAAAGGTCTAAAAGCCTCCTGCATTGGGCCCACGACCCCCCAAAGCCTTCCCCATCAAAGGTCTAACAGCCCCCTGCATTGGCCCATGACACCCCCCCCCAAGCCTTCCCCACCAAAGGTCTAAAACCCCCTGCATTGGGCCCATGACCCCCCCCCCAAGTCTTCCCCACCAAAGGTCTAAAAGCCCCCTGCATTGGACCCATGACCCCCTCAAGCCTCCCTGCATTGGGCCACAACACCCCCCCCAAGCCTTCCCCAGCAGAGGTCTAAAAGCCCCCTGCATTGGGCCCACGACACCCCCCAAGCCTTCCCCGGCGGAGGTCTAAAAGCCCCCTGCATTGGGCCCGTGACCCTCCAAACCTTCCCCACCAAAGGTCTAAAAGCCCCCTGCATTGGGCCCATGACCACCCCCCCAAGCCTTCCCCACCGAAGATCTCGGTCGCCCCCAACCTTACAGCGACTCTCCCACTGGGGTCCCCTTCATTTTGTTTGGCTTCGCTGTGTCTCCCCCATTTAGACAGCGAGCCCGTTATTGAGCCCATGAGAAGCAGCTTGGCTCAGTGGAAAGAGCCCGGGCTGGGGAGTCAGAGGTCACGGGTTCAAATTCCCGGCTGAGCCACTAATCAGCTGTGCGACTTTGGGCGAGTCGCTTCACTTCTCTGGGTCTCAGTTACCCCATCTGTAAAATAGGGATGAAGACTGTGAGCCCCACGTGATCACCTTGAATCCTCCCCAGCGCTTAGAAGAGTGCTTTGCGCGTAGTAAGTGCTAAACAAATCCCATCATCATTATTATTATGGGATAAGGATTGTCTCTGTTGCCAAATCGGACATTCCAAGCGCTTAGGAGAGTGCTCCCCACCGAGTAAGCGCTCAATAAATACGATTGAATGAAAGAGGGGTCGCTCTGCCCCTCCCGGAGGGTCCGGTCTAACGCACAGGCCCCTCCGCCCCCAACTCGGTCCCCGACCCCGAGCTCTTTCATTCTGCCCCTGCCATGGGAGTTCTGCCCCAGCTCCCCTAAAGAAACATCCCCCACACCCACAACCTCTGCTCTCCCGCCCCCTATTTCAGTCTCCATCCCTGCGTGGAAAAAGAAGGCCGCCGTGGAGGGGCCTTCCTCCCATTGTGATCCCACGTGGTTCTCCCCTCTCTCCTTCGACGGACTCGTCCCCGTGCTTTCCCTGGGGGGTGTCGGATAGCGTTTATTTCTCCTCCAGTCGACCGGGGCCGTGCAGCCGGCCTGGGACCTGGGCAATGCCGGGGAGAGGGGACTGGGAAAAGCCAAAGAGAGAGCAAAGCTAGGCAGGTGATCTTCTCCCCAGGGCCGCTCCCATCTCCCTCCCAGCCCCTTCTTCATTCATTCATTTAATCGTATTTATTGAGCGCTTACTGTGTGCAGAGCACCGTACTAAGCGCTTGGAATGGACAATCGGGCAACAGAGAGAGACCATCCCTGCCCCACACCGGGCAGTAGAGCAAAAGAGAGCAAGACAAAAACAAGACCATCTCATCGAGATGAATAGAATGAAGGGGTTGTGCACCTCAATACCACAGTAAATAGGGTAATAGACAATATATACAAATGAGCACAGTGCTGAGGGGAGGGAAGCGGGGGCTCCGTCTGGGCAGGCCTCCTGGAGGAGGTGAGCTCTCGGTAGGGCTTTGAAGCAGCGTGGCTCAGTGGAAGTCAGAGGTCATGGGTTCGTCCCGGCTCTGCCACTTGTCCGCTGTGTGACTGTGGGCAAGTCACTTCACTTCTCTGGGCCTCAGTTCCCTCATCTGTCAAACGGGGATGAAGACCGTGAGCCTCACGTGGGACCACCTGATGACCCGGCATCTCCCCCGGCGCTTAGAACAGTGCTCTGCACTTAGTAAGCGCTCAATAAATACTATTGAATGAATGAATGAATGAATGAATGAATAGTAAGCGCTTAACCAATACCAACATTATTATTATTATTCTCTGGACCTCAGTGACCCCAGCTGTAAAACGGGGATGAAGACGGGGACAACCTGACCACCTTGTACCCTCCGCAGCGCTTAGAAGAGCGCTCTGCACATACTAAGCGCTTAACGAACACCAACATTATTATTCTTCGTCCAATACCAGCATCATGATTTTTAAGAGAAGCAGCGTGGCGCAGTGGAAAGAGCACGGGCTTTGGAGTCAGGGCTCATGAGTTCGAATCCCAGCTCTGCCACTTGTCAGCTGGGTGACTGTGGGGAAGTCACTTAACTTCTCTGGGCCTCAGTTCCCTCATCTGTAAAATGGGGATGAAGACTGTGAGCCCCCACGTGGGACAACCTGATTCCCTTGTGTCTACCCCAGCGCTTAGAACAGTGCTCGGCACATAGTAAGCGCTTAACAAATACCAACATTATTATTATTATTCTTCTCCGGGCCTCAGCGAGTCCATCTGTTGAACGGGGATGAAGACGGGGACAACCTGACCCTCCGCAGCGCTTAGAAGAGTGTTCTGCACACAGGAAGGGCTTAACAGATGCCGTTAGGTAGTTGAAGAGGGGAAGGGAGTGGGTGCGGGCAAATTCCCAAGGGTCCCGCGGCGGGGCTCCGTGGCCGCCCGAAGAGCCGAAGCGAGTCGGGTCTCCTCGGAGGCGGCGAGGCGCTGGCGCATGCGCCGTGGCGCGGCCGGGTTTCCCAGGCGGGCGCTCTCGTCTCGCACCCGCCCCCCCCCCCGCCCCTCCCCCGCCCCTCCCCCGCCCGCCCGCTCAGACACAACACGGGCCGTGGGAACTTTCCCAAGTCTCGCGAGACCTCGGCGGCGGCCGCCGTGACAAAGTCTCGGCAGGACCGGCCGGGCCCGGGCTGCTGCTTCTCGTCGCGCGCGCGCGTCACCTACCTAATAATCCTAACGTTGGGATTTGACGCAGAATAATAATAATAATAATAGGGAAGCAGCGTGGCTCAGTGGAAAGAGCACGGGCTTTGGAGTCAGGGGCTCTTGAGTTGGAATCCCAGCTCTGCCACTTGTCAGCTGGGGGACTGTGGGCAAGTCACTTCACTTCTCTGGGCCTCAGTTGCCTCATCTGTAAAATGGGGATGAAGACTGTGAGCCCCACGTGGGACAACCTGATTCCCCTGTGTCTACCCCAGCGCTTAAAACAGTGCTCTGCACATAGTAACATGGCTCAGTGGAAAGAGCACGGGCTTTGGAGTCAGGGCTCATGAGTTCGAATCCCAGCTCTGCCACTTGTCGGCTGTGTGACTGTGGGCAAGTCACTTCACTTCTCTGTGCCTCAGTTCCCTCATCTGTAAAATGGGGATTAAGACTGTGAGCCCCACGTGGGACAACATGATTCCCTATGTCTACCCCAGCGCTTAGAACAGTGCTCGGCACATAGTAAGCGCTTAATAAATACCAACATTATTATTATTATTAGTAAGCGCTTAACCAACACCAACCAACACCATTAATGTTGGTGTTGGTTAAGCGCTTACTATGTGCAGAGCACTGTTCTAAGCGCTGCGGGGGTTACAAGGTAGTCAGGTTGTCCCCGTCTTGTCCCCGACAAATACCAACCTTATTATGATTATCTGGGCCTCAGTGACCTTAGTGTTTGCTAAGCGCTTACTGTGTGCAGAGCACTGTTCTAAGCGCTGGGGTAGATACAGGGTAATCGGGTTGTCCCACGTGAAGCTCACAGTTAATCCCCATTTGACAGATGAGGTCACTGAGGCACAGAGAAGTGGAGTGACTTGCCCACAGTCCCCCAGCTGACGAGAGGCAGAGTCGGAATTCGAACCCATGACCTCTGGCTCCCAAGCCCGGGCTCTTGCCACTGAACCACGCTGCTTCTCTTATGAAGACTGTGAGCCTCGCGTGGGACAGCCTGATGACCCTGTGGCTACCCCAGCGCTTAGAACAGTGCTCTGCGCATAGGAAGAGCTTAATAAATACCAACATTATTATTATTTTTATTCTCTGGGCCTCAGTTACCTCATCTGTCAGATGGGGATGAACAAATAACATAGTATTTGTTAAGCGCTTACTATGTGCCGAGCACTGTTCTAAGCACTGGGGGAGATACAGGGGAATCAGGTGGTCCCACGTGGGGCTCACGGTCTTCATCCCCATTTGGCAGATGAGGAAACTGAGGCACCGAGAAGTGAAGTGACTTGCCCACAGTCACACAGCTGACAAGTGGCAGAGTCGGAATTCGAACCCATGACCTCTGACTCCAAAGCCCGGGCTCTTTCCACTGAGCCACGTTACATCACCTTCCGCCCCCCCCCCCCCCAAGCAGGGGCTCAGTCCAGTGCTCTGCACACAGTAGCCTGGCTCAGTGGCAAGAGGGAGTCAGAGGTCATGGGTTCGAATGCTCGCTCTGCCACTTGCATTCATTCATTCAAAAGTAGTCATTGAGCGCTTACTACGTGGAGAGCACTGGACTAAGCGCTTGGAATGGACAAATCGGCAACAGATAGGGACAGTCTCTGACCATTGACGGGTTTACAGTCTAATCGGGGGAGAAGGACAAAAATAATAGCAATAAATAGAATCGAGGGCATGTACATCTCATTAAAACAATAGCAATAAATAGAATCAAGGTGATGCACATCTCATTAACAAAATTAAAAGGGTAACAAAATGTCAGCTGGGGGACTGTGAGCAAGTCACTTCACTGGGCCTCAGTGACCTCATCTGTCAAATGGGGATGAAGACTGTGAGCCTCGCATGGGGCAACCTGATGACCCTGTGTCTACCCCAACGCTTAGGACAGTGCTCTGCACATAGTAAGCGCTTAACAAATGCCAACATTATTATTATCATTCTCTGGGCCTCAGTGACCTCATCTGTCAAATGGGGATAATGTTGGTGTTTGTTAAGCGCTTACTATGTGCAGAGCACTGTTCTAAGCGCAGGGGTAGATACAGGTTCATCAGGTTGTCCCACGTGAGGCTCACACTTAATCCCCATTTGACAGATGAGGTCACTGAGGCACAGAGAAGTGGAGTGACTTGCCCACAGTCCCCCAGCTGACAAGTGGCAGAGCCGGGATTCGAACCCATGACCTCTGACTCCCAAGCCCGGGCTCTTGCCACTGAGCCACGCTGCTTCGCTTATGAAGACTGTGAGCCTCGCGTGGGACAACCTGATGGCCCTGTGGCTACCCCAGCGCTAAGAACAGTGCTCTGCACATCGGAAGCGCTTAATAAATACCAACATTATTATTATTATTATTCTCTGGGCCTCAGTCCTCTCATCTGTCAAATGGGGATGAAGACGGTGGGCCTCACGTGGGACAGCCTGATTACCCTGTATCTATCCCAGCGCTTAGAACAGTGCTCTGCGCATAGTGAGCGCTTAACAAATACCAATATTATTATTATAGTAAGCGCTCAAATACTATTGAATGAACGATCCCTACATGCACATCCACACGTACTGATACCAGCTCATGTTTTTGTGTCCCTCCTCCAAACACGCACACACATTTTTTAAAATGCACACACTTTTTTTTAATGCACCCACACACTTGTTTTGTAATGTTGCCTTCCCAGCTCTGCTACTTTTCTGCTGTGCGACCCTTGGGCAAGTCACCTCACTTCTGTGTGCCTCAGTTCCCTTATCTGTAAAATGGGGATTAAGACTGTGAGCCCCATGTGGGACAGGGACCGTGCCAAGCTATTTATTTTTTTCCCCCGTTTGATCATAATAATAACGTCGGTATTTGTTAGGCGCTTACTGTATGCAGAGCAGAGCACTGTTCTAAGCGCTGGGGTAGATACAGGTTAATCAGATCGTCCCACGTGAGACTCATAGTCTTAATACCCATTTTACAGATGAGGGAACTGAGGCACAGAGAAGTGACTTGCCCACAGTCCCCCAGCTGACAAGTGGCAGAGTCGGGATTCGAACCCATGACCTCTGACTCCCAAGCCCGGGCTCTTGCCACTGGGCAGGGAATCGTCTCTATCTGTTGCCGAACTGTCCATTCCGAGCGCTTAGGACAGTGCTCTGCACAGCGTAAGCGCTCAATAAATACTATCGAATGAATGAAAGCACCCAGGTCGGCCCTCTGGGAAAAGCCGGGTGTGGGGGAGGAAGGAGCGGAAAAGACGCTGGTCGATCGAAGCGACAAAAGCGAGCCTTTCTGCGGAAAGACCAAAGGGTCAGACGGAGCGGGGAGGAGGCTGCGGAGCAAATCTTCCCTTTGAGGTTTCGGAGAGGACCCTAAGCGCGGCTGGTACTTTCCTAAATGTGATAGACGCCGTCCCCGCCCCCGAGGCCCACGGCCTCGGCGTTACACAATTGAGTCATTCCTCTTTGAGTCACCTGGTCTCATCACGTCTCAACTTTCTGTAAAACAAGATCGATTCTGTTATCCTTCTCTTTTCCTTCAGAGGGGTTCTGAGAAATCCCGTATTCTTCCTTATCCCCTCCCCCACGACCCCCCCTTTCCCATTTGATCTTTTAATCTGTTCGCCTGTCCTCACTTTCTACCTTTCTCCCTCTTTCCCTCTCTTGATGCCTAAATGTTAAGAATTTCGGCCTTTCCCCTTCCCAAGTAGAACTGTTTTTAGGTTTCCGGTCCCGGCTCCACCTCTTGACTCCTGTGTGACCTTGAACAAGTTGCTCAACTTCTCTGGGTCTCGGTTTCCTCCTCTGTAAAAAGGGGATTCGATTCTTGTTCGGTTTCTCTCTCCCTTTGACCGGGAGCCCCGTATGGGACAGGCGCTACTTGTCCTGTTTCTACCCGGTGGATAGAGCACAGGTCTGGGAGTCAGAAGGTCTTGGGTTCTAATTCCGGCTCCGCCACTTGTCCGCTGTGTGACCTTGGGCAAGTCGCTTCATTTCTCTGAGCCTCCGTCACCTCAACTGTAAAACGGGGATTGGGACTGTGAGCCCCACATGGGACAGGGACTGCGTCCAACTCGATTTGCTTCTATCCATCCCAGCGCTTAGTACGGTGCCTGGCTCATAGTAAGTGCTTAACAAATATCGCAGTTATTATTATCATTACAGTGCTTGGCGCATAGTAAGTACTCACTGTGGGCAGGGAAATCGTCTACCAGCTCTTTCGTATTGGACTCTCCCAAGTGCTTAGAACAGTGCTCTCCACACAGTGAGAGCTCAATAAATACCATTGACTGGTTTACAAATACCTCAGTTATGACTGTTATTGTTATATTTAAGCCACTGTTGAGTGACTCTCTCTCCCTCTATAATTAAGAACTGAAATGATGACAGTGACTGTCAATTTCGTTTAACTAGTCAGCCAGTTCTATTCGTTGAGCACTTACCGTGTGGAGAGCACTGTGCTGAGTACTTGGGAGAGCACAGTATAACAGTATAACAGTCACGTGTCCTGCCCACATTCCCCCTGTCTAGAGGGGGAGAGAGACATTAACATAAATCAATCCAATTACAGAGATGTCCATAAGTGCGGTGTGGCTGGGAGCGGGGGGATGAATAAAGGGAGCAAGTCACAAGCGGCGCAGAAGGGAGTGGAAGAAGAGGAAAGGAGGGCTTATTCGGGGAAGGCCTCCTGGAGGAGATGTGGCTTCAGTAAGGCTTTGAAGCAGGGGAGAGTAATTGTCTCTCGGATCTGAGGAGGGAGGGTGTTCCAGGCCAGAGGCAGGATGTGGGCAAGAGGTCGGGGGAGAGAGAAACCAGATCGAGGTAGAGTGAGAAGGTTAGTGTTAGAGGAGCGAAGTGTGCGGGCTGGGTTGTAGTAGGAGAGGAGCGAGGTGAGGGAGGAGGGGGCGAGGTGATTGACTGCTTTAAAGGTCCATTCACTAATGGGCCTCACCCTAAAACGCAAGACCAAATAAGTGGCACAAACCATCGATGGAGAGTCTCACTCCCAGTAATAATAATGTTGGTAATTGTTAAGCGCTTACTATGTGCCGAGCACTGTTCTAAGCGCTGGGGTAGGTACAGGGTAATCAGGTTGTCCCTCACGGGGCTCACAGTCTTAATCCCCATTTGACAGATGAGGGAACCGAGGCACAGAGAAGTTAAGTGACTTGCCCACAGTCACACAGCTGACAAGTGGCGGAGCCGGGATTCGAACCCCTGACCTCTGGCTCCCAAGCCCGGGCTCTTTCCACTGAGCCACGCTGCTTCTCTTTCCAGTTTCCAGGGCCACATCTCGGCCTACGTTGAGGCTCGTCTAGCTAGTTCCCGTTTTCCCAAGGCACGCGGTGCATGGCCAGCCGAAATTCCAGAGATCTGAATATACGGCAGTGATGCCATGCAATAAAATCGAGTCTTACAACGTGTTCACTAAGCCTATTTTCTTCGGGTGGCAGTTGTGCAAGTGTGCCATTTAATTTCATGGTACGCTATACAAGGTCAGTCTGCTTTCCCAATGCTTCAACACTAGTTTCTTTTCTTGCAGGGTGTCCAAGCAATGCCTTAGACATATCACTCAGGGCAGGCAAGGTTGAAGTAGCTTAAAGCAGCCGCCGAAATGATGGGAGGGGAGCCTATAGTCCTGCAGCGCTGTGGCTGTTTTAGACTCCTGGGTGGGGTGGGAGCATTGAGAGGTGGACAGGAGCAACAGAGAAGAATGGTAGGAGACAATACAGCAAAGACAGTTGTTACCAATGTCCCATTTTCGTTCCCTCCTAATGGGTACAACAGGGAAGCCGGGCAAACCCCTGGGTTAAGTTACATTTCACTCTTCTTCCCTCATGACTGTCTTTAAAATCCACCAAATGCCACTACCATCTTTAATCCTTTTTTCTGGGCTGGGGAAAGACCCTTTGAGACTCACTGACCACATCTGCAGACCCACCCTAGTGCTCGTAATACAATTTACTGAGGGGATTCTAGCATTTTGAAACTTCTAGTTTATTTCAAGGTATTAAGAGATGCTTTGATTCTTTTTAAGGAATGCAGCTCGTTAGGCCCGAATCTCAACATTGGCCTTGAGGCTTTATCGATTTTAGATTTATCACGTGAATAGATGGAATTGCATTTTTATTCTCTGACCTTTTCTGGACCTAGTGAGATGCTCAGATGAGGTACCCCGGGAATTCCAGTAGGTAAAGGATTATATCCTGGAATTCCTGGAATTAATGAATTAAGTTTGGGTGTAGATGTGCAAAGTAATCAGATAATTAAAGTGTATTTTTAAACCTCATTTTTTCAGATAATGTGTGGCTCACTATTTAGAGGGAATGTAGACCTATGTTAAGACTACATTTGTTTTAAATAAGCATCTAAGCTTTCTAATATGAATAATTTACAAGTCAAATGTTTTAATTTAATCATTCGTCGGACCTTACTTTATGGATTTAGATTTCGACTGTTATGTCAAAGGGGAAAAGACACCCATTTACTCCCTTATTTACTATTTACACTATTTACTATTGGAGGTTCTTTTAAAGCTAAATAGCAGAGCCAGAGTGGATGGGACTGAACATTGGAATCAGAAATTAAATTAATGCACCCAGTTAATTTAACAAGGCTGGTTGGGGAAAGAAGGCACTAAGGCCCCCATTATCAATCAATCAATCAATCGCTCAGTGGTATTTATTGAGCATTTTCTGTGTGCAGGTACTAAGGGCTTGGGAGAGTGCAATATGATAGAGATGGTAGATGTGTTCTCTGCCCACAAGGAGCTTAAACAGTCTCGCAATATCAAAGAGAAACAACTTCAAACACAGTCCTGGGGTTCTTCCAGTGTCAAGGAACTACTCGCACAGATGGTTATAAACTAACATGGTAATTGCGGTACTCATGCTCAGGTGCCACGGGGGAAGCAGCACGGCGTAGCCGACAAAGCACGGGCCCGGGAGTCAGAAGGTCGTGGGTTCTAATCCCGGCTCCGCCACTTGTCTGCTGTGTGGTCCTGGGCAAGTGACTTCACTTCCCTGTGCATCAGTTACCTCATCTGTAAATGGGGATTAAGAAGGTGAACCCCGGGTGGGACACAGACTTTGTCCAACCTGATTGGCTTGTATCCACCCCAGTGCTCAGTACAGTGCCTGGCACATAGTAATCGCTTAACAAAAACCATAATTATGATGATGATGATGGATTAATCAATCGATCATATTTAGGGAGCACTTACTCTGTGCAGTAATGGATGACTCCATTTTTTAAATAATAAATGAACAGGGTCAATTCTCTATGCACTGGCTTCTTTTCTAAAGGGTTCCTATTTTCATTCTTTCCCAGTAGAAATAGTACTTGTTAAGGCTTCCTGGGTGCAGAGCACTGTACTAAGTGCTGGGAGAGAATACGCAGGGGGGAATTAGACACGGCCCAGTTCTCTCGGGGGTCTCACAATCTAAGAAAATAGGACATGGACCTAAATGTCCCGCTCTAGATGTGAATCACACACGAGGAAGACATGAGATACATTTTAAAGATAAAGGGCAGCACAACTTTCAAGAGCGAAGCACCGTTTTGGACTGCAGAGAGAAAACACAGCAAATAGAATTACTGGGCAGCAGTCAAGAATGGGGTGGGAGGTGGACAGATTAAAGTCAATCAATCAATGGTATTTATCCAGTGCTTACTATGTGCCGTACTAAACCCTTGGGAGAGTACAATGCAACAGAATTAATGGATACGTTCCCAGCCCGTAAGGGGCTTAACTGAAAACCCCATTTGGTAAAAAACAAATGCCACCATGGTACCTGACTGTATCCAGGACAGGAGAGGGGCCAGCAAGGTTTGGTTTAAATGGCGCATATCCCAATGAATGCCCAATTCTGAGCAAATCTCCTTAGCCAAGATGCAGAGAAACTGGAGAGGATCCAGTCAATCAGTAGTATTTATTGAGCCCTTATGTGTGGAGAGGACTGTATTCAGCTCTTCAACAGGGTTGGTGAACACATTCCTTGCCAACAAGGAGCTGTCAATCTTGAGGATCAGAGGGCTGAACGATAGGTTTTACAAGGCCGGGTAAGGAAATGGGATGGTTTAGCGTAAAAAGAGAAGACCTCTGTAGTCATCATTCCCCTTTAGTGAGGCTTCATCAGTTTTCTTCAGAGAGAACATAGCACTTGGGTTTTGATTTCTAAAGTGTGTGAATTGTTTTGTGTCACAGGAGGGAGGCGAGCAACTGAAGTAAACTAAGGACTGAGAAAAACAAGTTTCGGACCAATCTGCCCAGGCATTACCCTAAGGTTAAGCACTAATAACCACCAGCTCCTGTCTTAGGCAGCGTCAAGTTCTTTGTCCCAAGACAGATGGATAATTCAAGAAAAGCTTGGCCTCATAATCACAGCTTTATGTGCCATCGGTGACTTACTGAGAAACCACAAAGCTGCAGCAAATCTTGACTTTCACTTTTATAA
This sequence comes from Ornithorhynchus anatinus, assembly GCF_004115215.2. NCBI lineage: Eukaryota > Metazoa > Chordata > Mammalia > Monotremata > Ornithorhynchidae > Ornithorhynchus > Ornithorhynchus anatinus. The sequence goes on from NC_041745.1 coordinate 35,019,844, forward strand.
TTAAGAGGCTCCTAATCCTTGATTAGAATGATTTTCAAATACAAGCCTACAGCAAGGATGTTCAGCGGCTATTATGCGCATACCGGCTGATAGTTTGAACTAACACAGAAGAATTGCGGGCGTCTGTTAAAGGCATTATTCTTGCGCCATCCATCTGCTTTCTGTTTATCTGTCACCTCCTTTTACCATCATTCTCATGTAGCGTGGATGATATTAGCAACCACAGTAGACATAAAGCTCTGCTCTGTTGTGATTGACACCCTGCAGAAGACTGAACAAACCATTTGAAGGTGTTAGGCTATCCTAGTAGGAAAAAAGAAGCACATTGTTGAAAGTTATCCTCAGTTGTAAACCTCTTGGCATCTAATGCCCTTGGAAAGATCACTGGACTTATTCATACTTCACTGGTTTTCCTCCTACTGTTCTTTCCAAACGGTTTGGCCCAAATTCTCTCATTATTTGCCGCTGACTTCTGCGGGAGTTATAAACTAGCATCTAAGGGATGCTTCTTTCTTCACTGTTCCATACTTCAAAACTGACCCTGGGGTTTATGAATCTGACTTTCATTACATTATATTACCTAAAGAGCAATATATTTTCTTTCCCTTCTTGTCCTAGTTTCCAACCTGTTTACACTGTATCTACCCCAGTCCTTTGAACGGTACTCGACAAATACCTGATTAGCTTTTATCTCTCCCAGAACCGGGTACTCTGCCTAGCTCATAGTAAGCACTTCACTAATACCATAAGAAAAAAGCATGATTAAAAAAAAACAGTTCTATCTTTCATGACATCATACTTGCAAGTTTCCAAAATAGACACTAAGTCACAGAATGTCAGGAGAGTGGAAAGTCTGAAAATCTGTATATTTTTATAGTTTAAAATGAAGGAAACACCTTGAATGTTAACTTCTAGAACTTATACTTGAAAAAAAATAACTCTTGAAATCATATTTGCTGCTGAAAAGAAGCAGGGTAACTGAACAAGTTCACGGGAAATAATACAGAGGGCTTCTTTTCCGTAGGAATGATTTTTTCTCTTGCCACCACAAGAGATGTGTCCATCTTGATTTTTGGTTTAATCAACATAAATTATAAAATATTTTTAATGACTATACAAGATTTTAGATAATGGATTATGTCATTAACATTATTTCTGCAGGAGAATGCCATCCCCCATTTTACTGTAAGTTTGATGGTAGGTTTCTGTCCAAGATTAGTTCAATCTGAGAGAGTAATGATGTAATACTGGACGGCTCTTTCCGGAGGAAGTCACCAAAGAGGCACTTCATAAGGCTTGGACAGATTTTTCAAATTTTACTATTAAATTATATTGCTCTCCGACACCCAGCCGATAGAACAGATGAAACGTGCACTTCGGTACATTCGGTACATTCTGATCCCCTGTATTCCGATTGGTAAAGCACATGGGGAGCTCAGTGCAGTTCAACAAGTTTCAATGCTGTATATGATTCCTGGGAGAAAAATTGTCGGTTGAGATTTATGCCCCTCCAAATCTGAAAAATCCATTTGAAAGAGCTCAGCAGAACTGTACAACTTATTCCTGTGCTACCAACTACTTTCACTTTAATAATTAAAAATCTTATCAGAAAGACCAGCGTGATGGCTTCGTTTGGGATGTTTTATCCCTCAAGTCAGCTGGTGGTGGGCGGGGGGAGTTTCAAATCCTAGGATTCCAAATACTACTGACTCCAAAATTAAATGGCTCAGGGGAAACTTTCAAGGGAAAGTTGGTGTATAGTTTGTTCTTTCTTTTTTTAAAAAATGGCATTTGTTAAGCACTTATTATGTGCCAAGCATTGTACTAAGTGCTGGGGTAGATACAAGATAATCAGGTTGAACCCAGTCCTGTCCCACATGGGGTTTACAGTCTAAGTAGGAACGAGGATGAGTGTTGAATCCCCCTGGGTAACCTGAGGCACAGAGAAGCGAAGTGACTCGCCCAACCTCACCCAGCGGGCAAGTGGCCAAGCCAAGGTTAGAACTCAAGTCCTCTGACTCTCAGGCCCGTGCTTTTCCCACTAGACCATGCTGTTTTCTCATTACTTAGGAATTTCTCGTTTGTTGGTGAATCTTGAAAAACAGGGTGTTATTTTTTCGGGACAGTTTGATTGAAAACCTGGGCTGTTCTTTCTCAATTTAGCGATGGGCCATACCAATATACTGGCCAATGAGAGAGTCAGGGGAAGATGTCCACAGCATGTCTGGATAACAAAGGAAAATGTGTATATACCCTACTGGTCTTCTTGAAAGCAGCCCAACCTCTTCCCTCGTTCTCATATTATGTTTTAGAGGCTTTGAGTGGCAGGCAGAAGACGTGTGGTTGGTATGAGTGGCCAGGCTAAAAAAATGTAAAAGAAAAAGACAAAATACCTCTCCAGGAAGATTTTCTTGGGACACCCAGCAAAAATTCTCTAAATCAGAATAATAGCAGAGAAATAGGCTGTCGCTTAAATCCAGCTCCGAAGTGATTCATATAAAGGTAATCATTTTAAAAAAATGAATAAATGAAGCCTTTCAGTGATGAGTCTTCAGGTCAGATAGACACTGTTTTGCCCTGGGAAACCACCTAAGAAAAGCAGAACTCACAGGTGGAGACCCCCTTTCCTTTTCTGCTCACCTCCTCTCCCCGCCCCACCCCCTGACCAGAGAGGACCCAGCTCTGGATGAAACTCATCAAGTTAAAAATAACTTTTTAGATTTGCTGTTTTCACCACCAAATTGAATATTCTTGGCCGCTTAGCGTGTGGGGCAAGGATGAATTTGAGATTAGAACCGCCAAAGCAAAATCTGGGTTTTATTCTCTTCTTTCTAAGGAATCCTGGGTGATCAACCAGTTTGGGCAACATTCTCTGGTCCTCTCCCCAAAAGCCCTATTTGTCAATAGGCAGGGAGGTTCTTCCCTGTGGAGGAGGATCAGAACGGAACTGTCCATTCCTGACAGACATTGGGTCATTTCTAAATGACCTTTCATTGATATTAGGACAAAAATGTTGTGAGGGGACAGTTTTATATCTGATTACCCTAATTTTTGGTGGCCAGTATGTTTGACATAGGCACGGTAACCAGTCAATTGATGGATCAACAGTGCTACAGCCAGTTCTGCTCTAAGACATGGTTTCATATTCCCCAATATGATAGGGTAATTGGGGAATTTTCTTCCCACAGTGTGAGTCAGTTCAGAGGTAACACAATTCACAAGTTGGTACGAATAGATTTGGTGTGGGAAGTAGAAGTTGGGTGCATGAGAACGATCCCTGCCCACACTGAGCCTGCGAAACTTCCCAGTTTCTGTCTCGGCTTTGTTGTACTGTACAAGTGACTTGCCCAAGGTCACACAGCACACAAGTGGCAGAGCCAGGATTAGAACCCTGGTCCTCTGAATCCCAGGCCTGTGCTTTTTCCACTAGGCCAATGCTGCTTCCCCAACATTGTGTTGTTTTGTATTTTGCCACCTTACACAACTTAATAATCGATCAATCAATCAGTGGTATTTATTGAGTGCTTACGGTGTGCAGAGCAATGTACTAAACCTTTGTGTGAGTACCAGAGCTGGTAGGCATGTTCCCTGCCCACAAGGAGTTTATAATCTAGAGTCTAAATAGCAGTGAGTGACAAAATAATTTTTTCCCAGAACTTACTACAGTGCTCTGCACCCAGAGAGCACTTAATAGATACTTCTCCTTCTCCTTTTCCTCCTTTTTCTTCTCCTCCTCCTCCTCCTCCCCAGCCCTTCTATTATTACTTCTACTCACCTGAAGAATTCTTCTACTAGTGAATATATAACCATAATAAAGAAGTCTATATCTATCCCCTAACCCATCCATTACCGCTAAGTGTTTATTATGCAGTGATTTTCCCATAGTAAGAGCTTCTTCAAGAACACAACCCCTGTGGAATAGAACTCCTCATATTTCCAAACTTCATGATGAATCCATAAGTCAACATCTAAAATCAATTTGGAGGGTTTTGGAATCCCAAAGAATTCATTTCACTGGAATGATTTAAAATTGTGTGAATCTCTTCAGAGAACCTCTCCCTCCCGAAACGTAGAACCTTAATCCCAAGCCTTCCTTAATGAGAGAACTTCTGAGAAGCTACTGTTTGGAAATGAACTGTTGTCTCAGAGAACAGTGAACAGTCAACCATTTAAAAATGGTTTTCAAAAGCCCTGCTGACTGATTTGAAAAGCCCGCAGACCTACAGATATCTTCATCAGCCTGCAAAATTTGCATTGCTTTTGCCCACATTAATTAGTGACTCACCCTTCCTTTTATTATCGGCCCCACCTCCTACTGACTAGGAATGCACCATCTTTAAACTTCAAGCTCTGCCTCTGCTCATAAACCTGGTGGATTGACTGGTCACAAGCTTCCATCCCAGTGATGAAAAAACCTGCATCTATTCTATCTTGAAGCTGTGTCCCCTCAGGCAAAGAACAGGAGAGGAGAGAACGGAGGCAACTGTCCAATAGTTTGGGTGGGGAAAGATCCTCCGGAATCAAAGACAGACACTGGCCATCTGCACTTCTCAACTTCAACAGATAATTACTGAGCCCATCCCTTTGCCCGTCACTCTGGTGAATTTCCTCTGTTCTAGGCACTGTACAACAGAATCAGCAGATACGATATCGGCCCTCAAGGAGCTTACAATATAGTGAGGGAAAATGGGGCCCTCTGGACCGTAAACTCGTTGAGGGCTGCGGATGGGTCTGTCAAGAACAGCCGTTATACTGTTCTCTCCCAAGCGCTTAGTATAGTGTTCTGCACACAGTAAGTGCTCAATAAAAGCGATAGAACGATTAAAATAAGTGGGATGGGAGGAAGTAATAGAGTATAAAGAGATGTACTTGAAAGCCACGGCTAGAGTAGAGATTGGGGCAGGGACAGTGCTTAGAGGATATGGAATTACTGAAGTGGCTGTTGGGGAAAATAGGTTGGGGAAATAAGAGATTCGTCAGGTAAGGCCTCCTGGAAGAGATGGGCTTTCGGAAGGGCTTTGAAGATGGCTCTGGACCGTAAGCTCCTTGTGGGCGGAGAACGTGTCTACCAACTCTCCTATGTACTTAGTACAGTGCTCTGCACACAGGAAATGCTTAGTAAATACCACTGACTGACTGATTGGGAAAGCAATAGTTTGCTGGATGGGAAGAGGGACAGAGGTCCAGCAGGACAGAGGGTGTGATCAGGTGGTTGTCAGAAAGAGAGGTGAGAATGAGTACAGTGAGCAGGTTGTCTCGAAACGAATGAAATTCTGAGCAAGGGTACTGCTGGAGAAGAAAGATCGAGGGCTTGAAGTTGATGATCAGGATTTCTCCTCAAGGCAGAGCAGAATGGGAAACCTTTGGAGCTTTTTGAGGAGTAGGGAGACGAGGACAAAACAGTGTTTTAGAAAAATGATCTGGGCAGAGGGGTGGACTGGAGTAGGAAGAGATCGGGGGCAGGGAAGTCAGAGAGGAGAACGATACAGTAGTCATCAAATGTAGACTGGAAACTCTCTAGACTGTAAGCTCGTTGCGGGTGGTGAATGTGTCTACCCACTCTGTTGTATTGTGCTCTCCCAAGTGCTTAGTACAGAGCTCTGCACCCAGTAAGTGCTAGATAAACACAAGTGATTGATTGATCGATCAAGGCAGGATATGACAAGTGCCTATCTGTAATTATTTTAATGTCTGTCTCCCTGTTTAGACTGAAATCTCCTTGTCTATAGGGATGATATTTACCAGCTCTCTTTTATTGTAATCTTCCAAGTGCTCACGCTAATTGATTGATGGTCTGCTTGCTTGGATTGGTAGGGTGGCAGTTTGGAATTAGAGGGAGGGGACAGATTCTAGCAATGCCGTGGTGGAAGAATCAATAGGGTTTGGGAATAACTTGCATATGGGGGATGAAAGAGGGAGACAGATGATGACTTTCCCCCCTCTTAAAAGCCTCACGGAAGGCACATCTCCTCCAAGAGGCCTTCTCTGACTAAGTCCTCCTTTCCTCTTCTACTCCCCTCTGCATCACCCTGGCTTGCTCTCTTTATTCATCACCCCCTCAGACCCACAACACTTATGTTCATATCTGTAATTTATTTATTTTATTATCCGTCTCTCCTTCTAGATAGCAAGCTCACTGTGGGCAGGGACTGTGCCCGTTTATCGTTATATGGTACTATCCCAAGCACTTTAGTACAGTGCTCTGCACACAGTAAGTGCTCAATAAATACGACTGACTGCCTGACAGAGGGAGGAGTCAAGGAAAATGCCAAATTTACAGCTCTGAGAGGCAAAAAGGATGGGGTGTTGTCAACTGCGATGGGAAAATTAGGTGGGGGAGAAGATTTGCAAGGGGAGGCGAGAAGTTTGGTTTTGGACTAGTTGAGTTTGAGAGGCAGATTGGATGCCCATATAGAGACAACCTGTCCTAGGAACCCCCGGGCAGAAATAGTAACATCTTAGACTGGGGACTGAATCTGTTCAGTGCAATTGTTTGTGGAGAAACTCCTGGTAGGAAGAGACACCCCTCTGGGGTGAAAAATGAAAATCCTGTTTGAGGAACGGGGAGATGCAGTGCTGCTTACCAGCAGGAAATCATCCCCCTCTGTTTCTCCCCAGGGAGATGACACATTTTCGTGCTGAATCAAATCAGGACAACTTAAATACACTTCCTATTAGTTCATAAATTGACATGCTCAGTGTTTCCCAGAATAGAAGGTGTGTTCAGTCTGAAAATGAAACTTCAGGGAGGTGGGGAAATTTCCCAATTCAGAACCAATAATCTATGCTGGAAAGTAGGGTGGATGTTTAGAGGGCCTGGATGTAGTTTTTTGGTCTTTGAGCAGGTCAGGTTCCTAAATTTAAACACAGATCTTAAAACAAACCACTGCTCAAAATGAAGGAGCTTTTATGAAGAATTTTGAAGCTCAAAAACAAGAACAAGCGAAAACACTGTCAGGTGAGTCTGATCGTCAAATCATTGTCTGGGTCTCAGCAAACTCCGTACCACCCAAGTGAAAAGAAAAGAGTGTCTGCCACTTGCCTGCTATGTGACCTTGGGTAAGTCACTTAACTGCTCTGTGCCTCAGTTTCCTCATCAGTGAATTGAGGATTCAATACCTGTTTCCCCCCTCCCTAAACTGAGCCCTTTGTAACTACAATTAATATTATTATTACTAACTCCCTCTTCACCACCACTACTACTTAGAAGTTTACTTTTGGAAATTCTTTTTGGGGGGAAAACACGCATGATGTTTCAGTAATAGTAACTGTGGTATTTGTTATGCACTTCCTATGTGCCAAATGCTGTTCTAAGCACTGGGTAGATACAAGATAATCAGGTCCCACATGGAACTCACAGTCTGAGTAGGAGAGAGAACAGGTATTGAATCCCCATTCTGCAGATGATGAAACTGAGGCACAGAGAGTTAAGTGACTCGCCAGGGTCACCCAGCAGATATGTGGTAGAGCCAGAATTAGAACCCAGGTCCTCTGACTCCCAGGCCTGAGCTCTTTCCACTAGGCTACACTGCTTCCCTTAGGGCAGGGATGAGGAGTAATGAGCTCTGTAAACTGTTGAAGGCCACACCCCTAAGGCTCTCGTTATATCCCGGCTAGACTACTGTGTCAGCCTTCTCTCTGACCTCCCTTCCTCCTCTCTCGCCCCGCTCCAGTCTATTCTTCACTCCGCTGCCCGGCTCATCTTCCTGCAGAAACGCTCTGGGCATGTCACTCCCCTACTTAAACAACTCCAGTGGTTGCCTATCAACCTCCGCTCCAAACAAAAACTCCTCACTCTAGGCTTCAAGGCTCTACATCACCTTGCCCCTTCCTACCTCTCCTCCCTTCTCTCTTTCTACCACCCACCCCGCACGCTCCGCTCCTCTGCCGCCCACCTCCTCACCGTCCCTCGGTCTCGCCTATCCCGCCGTCGACCCCTGGGCCACGTCCTCCCGCGGTCCTGGAACGCCCTCCCTCCTCACCTCCGCCAAACTGATTCTCTTCCCCTCTTCAAAACCCTACTTAAAACTCACCTTCTCCAAGAGGCCTTCCCAGACTGTGCTCCCTTCTCCCTCTACTCCCTCTATCACCCCCCCTTCACCTCTCCGCAGCTAAACCCTCTTTTCCCCCTTTCCCTCTGCTCCTCCACCTCTCCCTTCCCCTCCCCACAGCACTGTACCCGTCCGCTCGACTGTATATATTTCCACTGCCCTATTTATTTTGTTAATGAATTGTACATCGCCTTGATTCTATTTAGTTGCCATTGTTTTTACGAGATGTTCTTCCCCTCGACTCTATTTATTGCCATTGTTCTTGTCTGTCCATCTCCCCCGATTAGACTGTAAGCCCGTCAAATGGCAGGGACTGTCTCTATCTGTTGCCGACCTGTTCATCCCAAGCGTTTAGTACAGTGCTCTGCACATAGTAAGCACTCAATAAATACTATTGAATGAATGAATTGAATGAAAATACTTAAGTCCCCTCTACCTCGCACTAAAATGGTTATTTTTGGTAATGGTATTGTACGCTCCCAAGCACTCAGTACCACGCTCTGCACATAGCAAGTGCTAAATAAATGTGATCGATTGAGTGATTACTATATGAAGGACCATTAATTCATTTGCACCCACACTTAAAACACTTCTAAACAGGCTAACAGCCTCCATCTAGGCACTCAAAGACAGTGATGATTTTCTCTAGATTTGGACTTCAGTTGGACCTGGTGATGAGCCAGAGTCAATCAATCATCCAGCTTGATGTGACTCGAGCTGTATTTTGCCCACCCCTGCCTTAGTAAAGCCGAGGTTGGATAATGTTTCCAAGAGAAGGGGGTGGTTGGCAGTGTCAGAAGCAGCTGAGAGGTCGAGGAGGATTAGAATGAGTTGAGGCCGTTGGGTTTGGCAAGAAGGAGATGATTTGTGAGCTTTGAGAGGGCAGTGTCTATGGAGTGAAGAGGTCGGAAACCAAAGTGGAGAGGGTCAAGGAGAGAAATGGAAGAGAAGAACTTGAGACAGCGGATGTAGGAAATTCACTAGGGGAGTTTGGAGAGGAATGGGGGAGTTTGGAGAGGAATGCTAGGAAGGAAGTAGGGCTATAACCAGAGGGAGCTATGACATCAAGGGAGCGCTTTTTTATGACAGGGGAGACGTGAGCATGTTCGAAAGCAGTGGGGAAGAAGCCATTGGAGAGCAAACGGTAGAAGATGGCAGTCAGGGAGGGAAGAAGGAAGGGGACAATTCTTTGATAAGGTGCAGAGGGATGGGGTCAGATGTGCTGATGGAGGGGGTGGATTTTGATAGAAGGCAGGAGATCTCCTCTTGAGACACTGCTGGGAAAGATGGGAGAGTTGAAGAAGAGGCAGGAGGCTTCCTTCAAGATATCTCTACTTGGATGTCCTGCCATCATCAAAATGTAAGCTCATTTTGGTCAGGGAATGTGTGTCTGTTACATTGTTATACTGTACTCTTCCAAGAACTTTGTATAGTGTTCTGCACATAGTAAGTGCTCAGTAAATATGATTGATCGATTGATTAGGGCCTTGTTGACTGCTTTATACCAAAGGATTGATAAATTGGTTTTCCTATTTTTCACTGCCATCTCTCCCTCTCTGAAGACCTGTTTTTCATTTCCCTTAACTTTCCCCTATGGTCACTAATTCTGCATCAATTTCAATTTACATAGTTTTTGAAACGATTTTGAACATCCTTCTGACAAGCACCTTACACGTCAGCATCCCCACTGGCTTCTCCGATGACAAGAAAAGGACTTTTTTCCACCTCTGCCGTGATTTTAGGCTTAGTTTGATGTTTGAGTTCATTCTCCATCACTAACACTGATAGATGAATGGGATGAGAAATAGATCTGCATTGAGATTTTTGTGCCCGAGTATTTTCTACCACTGGAGTAACGAACAGCTGTGTCCAGATGGATTATCTTGTGTCTTCCCCAGAGCTCAGTAAAGTGCTTGGCAGCTTAGCAAATACCACTATCCACTGTTATTATTATTACTCCTACTATTAGCGGCTATTATTAGTGGTCAACTAGACCCCCGCTTCCCTTTTTCTTTGTTTTCATAAACAATTTTGACCAGTTCTTGTTTTAGGCAGCACGATTGATGTATAGCACGATACCCTGGATACCTATTGCAAATCCTCCATGTTCAGTCCAAAGTCCTTTCAAAAAGTCTGACTGTTCTCAGCACAGGAGTGAATTTCAGCGGCCAGCTCTAAAATTTGGAATGATTTCCCACAGAAATCATTCAAGGTTCAAAAACTATCAAAATATTGAATAGAATCCCAGGAAATGTACATTCTTCCAAAGAATGAGTGAATGTTTGGACAGTGGCATGTAGCTTTCAGTCAGTGGTTCAGGTAAATTTAAAATTGACCTTTTCATCCTAAATGTAAGTATTCCATTTGGTTGTGGTTCCCAATGTACTTTAAAAGTCAGAGTTGAAGAGGAAACAAAAATATGAAGTGTAGTTGTCACTTTTTCTAATTTGGTATTTAAAATAACATTTTGATGCTTTTCTACTTGATAATTTATTTTTTGGTTTTTGCCGTTTGCTTTCTAAATTCCATTCCTTACTAAGGGGCGGTACCAATATTAGGAGGATAAAAACTATTTTTTCAATGCTAATTCAGAGTAGGTATCTGGCAACCACTTTGGGAGTTTCTTTTCCTTTACTTTAAAAGTGAAAGATTTAGCAAATTACAGAATCTGGCTTTAGTTACTTTGAGCTCAGTGTTTTCATTATTATTTAGTTGTCTTTTAACCCTCGCTACTTTATAAGAGATAACAGATGCCGACCCTAATAAACAACACATAGAAGTAAATGTTAACATCATTTATCTACATTTTCTTTCATTATAAACTGATAAATTTCTTCTCAAGATGTTTCAGTTTACATTTTTGGCTGTAAATCACACATATTACCAGGGCTTTCTATGATATAACCTTTCTGGAATTTTATAAACACAGGATATGCAATATGGGTTAACCACTTGTCTAGGAAAGAAAATAAGCAGGCAGTTGCCCACAGAACACATCTTACATTTGGGCTTATTCGAATGCCAAAAATGTGATCCCTTTAAGTCTCTGCCTGAATAATAGCACGACCTTCAAAGGGCCTTTGCAATTTCAAATGGATGTGATTACTTACCAGAAGGCAAAGTGAATTACAGTGTCCGGAATGAGCTCTTCTATTGTCCAAAGCTGGCTGATCCTAAACCATCTCCACAGTGGGTATGGTCAATCCCAGTTGCCCACTCTCTCTTACTTTCAAGGATAAATAGATGTGGTCATATGAGAAAATCTAAAAGGGCCCTTAGAGTGAGTGGATAGAGCACAGGTCTGGGAGTCAGAAGGTTGTGGGTTCTAATCCTGGCTCTGCCACTTGTCTGCCTTGTGACCTTGGGCAAGTCACTTCACTTCTCTAGGCTTCTAGCTTCAAGGTTCTCCATCACCTTGCCCTTTCCTACCTCTCCTCCCTTCTCTCTTTCTACTGCCTTCCCTGCACGCTCCGCTCCTCCGCCGCCCACCTCCTCACCATCTCTCGGTCTCGCCTATCCCGCCGTCGACCCCTGGGCCACGTCCTCCCGCGGTCCTGGAATGCCCTCCCTCCTCACCTCCGACAATCTAATTCTCTGACAATCTAATTCTCTTACCCTCTTCAAATCCCTACTTAAAGCTCACCTCCTCCAAGAGGCCTTCCCAGACTGAGATCCCCCCTTTTTTCCCTCTGCTCCCTTTACCCCCCCTTCACCTCTCCGCAGCTAAACTCTCTTCTCCCCCCCTTTCCCTCTACTCCTCCCCCTCTCCCGTCCCACCCCCTCAGCACTGTACTCGTCCCCTCAACCGCATATATCTTCATCACCCTATTTATTTTGTTTAATGAGATGTACATCACCCTGATTCTATTTATTTGCCATTGTTTTTATGAGATGTTCTTCCCCTTGACTCCATTTATTGCCATTGTTCTTGTCTGCCTGTCTCCCCCGATTAGACTGTAAGCCCGTCAAAGGGCAGGGACTGTCTCTATCTGTTGACGATTTGTACATTCCAAGCGCTTAGTACAGTGCTCTGCACATAGTAAGCGCTCAATACTATTGAATGAACTTCTCTGAGCCTCAGTTTCCTCATCTGTAAAATGAGGATTAAGACTGTGAGCCCCATTGGGACAGGGGCTGTGTCCATCTTGATTTACTTGTATCCACCCCAATGCTTAGTACAGTGCCTGGCCCAAAGAAAGCGCTTAACAAACACCACAATTATTATTAAAAGTCCAAGTGTTAATGCAAGTGATCTCTGAGCTCTGATCTCCAGTATTTGTGTAGGTTCAGTCTGTTGTACTGTACTCTCCTGAGCACTTAGTTCAATGCTCTGCACACAGTAAGTACTCAATTAATACCATTGATGATGATGAGTGGGGGAGAGGGGAAGATACAAACATAGGAATCACCCCTACAATCCGCGATCCAGCCAAAACGCCACAGGCCGGACCTTAAACAGAAGAAGAACTGACCTCCCTATTACTGTGACAAGCTTAATGTCAACGGTTAGGGACGAAGGTTTACAAAGATCATAATTCCTTCCTAAAAATACCATGGATTTATAGATGGCTCTGCCTGTCTTCCAAAATACACAGGGTGCTAAGTCGGATGGGACAGGGACTTTGTCTACGCTGATTAGACTGGGTCTACCTCATCACTTAACCTAGCTTGACACCTAGCAAGCACTTAACAAATATTATTATTATTATTATTATTATCATTATTAGCCAAAACGGACGATGGTCCAGAGAGCGGCAGCAAGCACTCCATTGCCTCTGTGCCCCAAAGTACGGAGAGCACTTCTTGGCTACTGGAGGATGGCCTATTCCTCTCCCAGCATTCTTATTCCCTTCTTACCCTCTGAAGACTGTAATCTCGTTGTGGGCAGGGAACACATCTACCAACTATCTTTTATTTTCCTCTCCCAAGTGATGAGTACAGCGCTCTGCACACTCAATAAATATGATTGCTTGACTGTTTTTATTCCCACTTACTGATGGGGAATTACTATCATTATCAAGTGCCGTCGAGTCTTTTCCAATTCACAGAGACCCTGTGGGTATATTCTCTCCGCACGTTCTGTCTTCTGCAATAATCTATAACCTTTCTAACGTCAGGCATAAACTGTTGAGTGGTTTATCTATGGCCACACAATGGCTAGGTCGCCTTCCCAAATCTTTTCCCCAGGATTCCACGAGGAGGGCAGGCATTTGAATGTGGCAGATCCCTGGGTCCCCCAGCTTCACTCTGATCTGGAACTCCTGCCTCTGTTTCCTGGCCCAGGCCCAGGCCCCAACTCCAGCCCCTTCAGGAACTGTGAGAACCAGTGAGCCGGGCTCGGGACTAAGCTCCCAGCAGTCCTATATGCCCCGCCTAGGCTGGGTGGGCTGGGAAAGAGTGGGGAAGGGACTGAGCTGAGTTTGTGGGCACCCTGGCAGAGTCAAAGGAACCCAAACCACAGGAGACCACCCAGCCACCCCCACGGTCCTCATAGCAGGGGATCGGGTCAACCACAATCTCCACAGGAGGGTGAAGGGGTCTTGGGGAGCCAGGAGGCACTATCAGGGCATTTTTTCATTGCCAAGTAGGGGGGACACATATACCAAGTTGGAGCTAGTGGTCCGCAGGTGGTTGCCGGCTTGTGAGATTTACCCTAGGCTCCCTCAAGCGGGGTGAGCCCCCGGAACAAGTAAAATTAAACATGAACATTTACATTTCAAGTTCAGATTTATAATACAAACTATATTTCATCCAGAAAGATCTGATAAACTTCAACAGGGTGAACATTAATCAACTATTCAATGTAACAAAAAAATACTTCATTTCTACCGATAATTCCTGAAACTTTCTCATGCAGATATATATATAATATATACATATATATTATATATTTATATATAAATATCCCCCTGTGAGGTAGCATGCACAGATTTTTATCTATATTTTAAAATATAGGCCTATATATATATGCAAATACACACATTACTAGGGCTGCATATGGTGTAGTATAGTCGCACAGGAATTTTTTCTATATTTACATATATAGTATTTGCCCATACACATGAAGCTCAGAAAAGCTTTGTGGCCACATGTTCAGAAAAACTGAAAATGAATGCCAAGCATGTAAACCAGAATGCCAATTTTACTGATTAAGGAGTTTACCTCAGTAACTCCGGGGAAGGGAACGGTCTTGTAAAATACTGGGTGACTCAATTTCGTTTCTGGTACTGATTTTCATGGATTCTCTAGAGGAAAGCCCTCCAGCCCCCTGAGAGAACACCGCAGGGAGATCCCCTTACCCGACGGACCAGGAGGATGGGTGGCAAGAAGGAGAGCGGCTGCTTTCCATAAGCGGAGGCCCTGGAAAGATCAGGAGACTAACCGCAGGCTCCAAAACCGCAATAGACGTTGCAAGTGGCAAGTGAGTTGGCTCAGGAAAGGACACTTTCCACATCCACATGTACATCCACAGTGTGGAATTGGGATGGGGTGGGGTGCGATAGGGAGTGGGGGTCAATCTCGCATCAGTCTCTTCAGTCATTAGTGTGGATAAGAATTCACCGTCCAAGACACCATCTTCAAAAATGGAGGACTGTGGCACACAGATTTCTTAATCTAGCTATCTCTATCTCTCGCTCTCACTCTATTTATGTAAATGCCATTTGCATTTGTACTTGGCTATGCAGTCAGTTCTCCTATAACATGGCCGTTGCATTCTTGGAAAATTCCACGTGCAGGGCAGCTCTTGCCGTTATACTCACCCTGAGCCCAACGTCGCAGGTGTGGAAAAAAACATTTCTACCGACGCGTCCCACTGTGTCCGGGCAGGCTTGCGTGGTCGGAAGAACGTTCCCTAACTCTGCTGCCACAAACTAGCCAAAAGGCATTGGGAAAACATGAGTGTCGGAAGAACAGACAGTCAAATGCAACATATAACCAAACGCAAACACAGTCTGCAGGAAGAAAGGAAGAATACAGACATAAATCCAACTCTCTGTTGCCATCCTTAAGCCTTTCCTCCTCCCTGTGAATCAACTCCTTTATTCAGCAAATACCTTCTTCCCTCCCCAGAGAGAAAACCCAGAGAATAGACAATAGGCACTAAGCACTGAACATGTACTAAAAGAAGTTTCAGTAATATGACTCCATCCCAAGCATTTGGTTGGCTTGGCTCTGTGCTCTCAGCAAACCCAGAGCATTCAATCAATCGGTGATATTTATCAAACACCTACTGGGTGCTGGGACAGTGCAATAGCAGTCATAGACATGATCCCTGCCCACGAGGAGCTTACACACAATCACCAGAAATGAATAGGACTGTCCCAACAAAAAGATACAACCCTGGTTGATCAGCAGGGTGAAAGATGGATCCCGGGGGTCTCTGCTCAATAACACCATCAGCCCCTAACTCAGGCATGCCCTGGTTGGTCCCTTGGGAAGCCAAGACATGACCATATTTAAAACATTTCAGTTTTAAAACTCTTTTTCTTGGCAGTCCAGAACTTCAACCCTGTTCAGGATGTGAATAGAAATGAACAAGCTACTAATGTCTCCGGATTGGTTTTTTTTAATGGAATTTGGTAAGTGCTTAAATTGTGCCAGGCACTGTTCTAAGTGCTGGTATAGATACAAGGTAATCAGGTTGGACACAGTCCACGTCCCACTTGAGGCTCACAGTTTTAATCCCCATTTTACAGATGTGGTAACTGAGAAGTGAAGCGACTTGCTCAAGGTCACAGCAGACAAGCAGCAGAGCTGGGATTAGAACCCAGGTCCTTCCGACTCCCAGGAGGATGGAGGTGGCCTTTCCCCAGTGTAAGGGGTGCCTGCCTAGCCCTTAAATCTTTTTGATGACCATGCTGTGGCTGGAAACCAGCATTAAGGAACTGTGCTTTTACCTCACCCCCGTTCTCACACCCTCCCGGGGGAAATTTATAGTGAGTCAGTCCCAGTGCTCCAAGCGATATTCTTCCGCACTCTCTGGTGGTCCTCTCCTTCTCTTTTTCTAATTATAGGGAGAGCCAGGCTGGGTCATATTTTTCTGAGGAAGTTCCATCTCTGAGAAAGCTTGGGCTGAGAGCAGAGGAGGAAGCCTGAAATGACAGTTAGGAGTTTTCCCCGCTTGTTCTGAAAATACAGCTGTTGCTGCCTAGGGGAGGGAAATATTAGGCCTGGCCGTCGGTTAAAAACAAAAAGATGTGGCACAAGCTATTAGTTCCAGGTCAGCGGAGTCCTTGCACCACCATCTGCTGGGGGCCAGACCAGTTGTCTGGGTCGGCGTCAGACGTGAACCAAGCTCGATGGTTTTCCCCGACGCTGCACCCGTCCGTATGTACCAGAAGAAACAATCACGCAAACCTGCTCCTCGGACAGAGGCGACACAATACCCTGTCACGGTCCCAACAAAAGGACACAACCCCTGTTGATCTACATGACAAAAGATGGATCCGGGGGTCTCCGCTCAACAACGCCATCGGCCCCTAACTCAGGCACGCTGGGAAGCCACGAGCCGAGCCGGGATGACTCTGAGTCCGGGGCCTGGAGCCGGCCTCGGAGGCCTTGGATCCTGGCTCGCACCCGAGAGGGATTGGAAATTGTCCTCAAGCTCTCACCCTGGGGGAGGAATCTCCAATTAAAACCATTGAGAAAACTTTCAAGGTTCTGCTTTATGTGATTACTGGCCCCAGGCCTGTCTCTCTGTTTGCTTTTCATTCTCAATAAGCCTCTCTGCCCTCTCTGATTTCACCCTCAGACATTAAGAGGCATCCGAGCCTCCTTACAAAGTCGATGATGCTGATATCCTGCCCCTGGGGAATGCTGATAAGTGTCATTTCTGGTGACTGTGTAAGGTCCTCGTGGGCAGGGATCATGTCTATTAATTCTATTGCATTCTCCCAGCACTTACTACATGGCATGCTGTAGATGCTCAATAAAAATCACTGACTGACTGATTGAATGCTTTGGGTTTGCTGAGAGCACACAGCCAAGCCAACCAAATCCTAACATTCCATTCCTCCATCTCCACCCCCCACCCCCCACCCCAGTCTTGAGCCTTTGGAGAGCACGAGTATCTCGAAAGGGCTTAAGCTTGTCGAGGAGGGGCACCCCGGGGAACTGCTCGGTGGGATGGATCTGTAGCCGAACTAGCCCACGATGAGTCTGAACAATCCTCGCCGGACCTGCCCGCACCGGTGCTACGGTGGAGCTGGGTTTGAGGCCATTCCCGGTTTGGCGATGGAGTTACTGCATCGCTGCCTGTCAGACCAGGCTTCCTCTGGCGGCCAGAATGTTTTTGTTTGCACAGCTCACTGGGTCAGCGCTGCTTTTTAATGGGTTTTGTACTTTTTAATTGTTAAAAACTTTTCCATTACCAAAAGTTTGCACTAGGATTTGCCCCTGGCAGTAATTTGAGAGATTGAGTGGAAGAAAGGGAATTGAGGGCACTGGCGGGTAGGGTGCGGAGGGGTGGGATTAGAGATGCCTTGTTATTGGGCAACAGAAGAAGAACATAAATGAGGAAAAAAGGAAGGGAAGAAATTTAGTCAGATGTGAAGGGGTTCTTTGGTGGCACTATCCCCCGTTTTTGCCTCTCCCCCAGTACCATTTTAGAGCTAGA
Source organism: Ornithorhynchus anatinus (assembly GCF_004115215.2). NCBI lineage: Eukaryota > Metazoa > Chordata > Mammalia > Monotremata > Ornithorhynchidae > Ornithorhynchus > Ornithorhynchus anatinus. The sequence continues at coordinate 35,037,511 of NC_041745.1, forward strand.
GAGTAAGTGCTTCAGAAATTACTTTGCAATGATTGTACATATGGAAACATACCATATACATGATAATTTAGCGTGGCCAAGGTTCCATTTCATGTTCTTGGTTTTTTAGTTATTCTATAACCGGGGAATGCAGGTTTCTAAAAACGATTTCTCCTATGCATTTGGTTTCATGGTAATTCCGGGAAATGCTCGGCTTTCTTTTCCTTCCCCCACTACTAGACTGTTAGCTCTCTGTGGGGCGAGAATGCGTCTACCTACTCTACTGTATTCTCCCAAGTGTTTAGTACAGTGCTCTTAAACAATAAGTGCCCAATAAATACCATTGATCGATTGATTGCCCCCAACTGTGATGCCTCTGTTTGATCCACTTTCAGGTCTTTGCCTAGTTTAAGTCTTGCTCACGCAGCAGGATCCAAAGCATTCATCACCAAAGCCTCCTTCTCAATGGCAACACCCTTTCCAGCACCGAGGAGAGCAGGTGCCTTCAAATACCTGTTGGTCCAGAAGGAGGGAAAATAACCATTTCCCCCATGTGGCTTCTGAAGCCATCCAGAAATTGAGGGAGCTCACACAATCTTCTTCCCTAGAGCACAGACCCTCCCTCTTAACTCCTTCTGCCCTGAGTAGTTATGGAACAGTCATGCGGGGAGACAAGGAGATAAACTAGCTAATCTCTCCAAGGCCCTCCCTGGCCTCGGGAGTCTGTTTCTAATTCCCTGCTCATTATATACTCAAGTTCTCAACTTCAAATGAGGCAGGAGAGGGGAGCTCCACCTGCGCATTTTATTTATTGCTTAGAAGAGCAGAGCCATCAGGAGAGATTTGGGTTATTTTGCTGTTGCGTTTTCTGCAGAAACAAGCAAGTGGCTTTTTGTGGAAAGGGAGAAGGATGTCATTAAAGAAGAGGGAAAGAGAGGGGGAGGGAGGAGAGGGAAGGTGAAAGAGGTCCACGAGTTCCCGGTCCACTGGTCTCAAAGCCAGTTCTGGATCCCGCAACCTGCAGGAGCACCAGCCAGGTGGGATAGGCCCAATGATTTAATGCCTCGTCTGCCCCAGCTGGAGAAAAACCAGAGCCCGGTACCCGGAAACTCACTGGAGCCTGCCCAGAGCTATATGCGCAGCCTGCCAAGCCTCAGCTCTAGGCATAGAGAGGCGGTGAGCCCCTATGGGAGTGTCCTGGGAGGAAGCGCTCTTCATCCAATGCAGCTAAAGAGGAAGAGGAAAGCCAGGTGGCAAAGGGCATGGGAGCTGGATGACCAAATGGGAGAAGAAAGAGAAGCCAGAGATAGACTGCAAAGAGATGCAGTGGGAAACCAAGGATACTTGAGCTATGAGCTCCATGTAGGACAGGGATGTGTCAAACCTGATTAGCATGTATCCACTCCAGTGCTTAGTACAGTGCTTTGCACACAGAAGCAGCATGACCTAGTGGCTAGAACACAGGCCTGGGAGTCAGAAGATTCCAATCCCGGCTCTGTCACTTGCCTGCTGTGTGATCTTGGGCAAGTCGCTTAACTTCTCTGGGCCTCAGTTCCCTCATCTGTAAAATGGGGGTTAAGACTGTGAGCTGTAGGTGGGACAGGGACCGTGTCCAAACCGATGATCTTGTATCTACCCCAGCGCTCACAACAGTGACTGGCACAAAGTAAGCACTTAACAAATGCCATAATTATTAATATGGTATTTAAATATTATTATATTGTTGTTATTATTATTATAAAAGCTGTTTCTTCCCACTGTTTCTAGGCAGTGAGTACAAAGGAAAGGTACACCATCTTTCTGCCCAAACTGCAAATTTGGTTCCTGATTCTACCTTCCTAATTTCAGATGGGGGCAGACCTTCTCTTCACCCCCTTCTTGGAGTGGGGAAGGGAGAGGAAGGTAGACCTGGGAATACCCCTTCTCAGCCTCCATGACTTCTCCAGTCACTATGTCAACAGTACTGCATTCAGAGGTGCAAGGGGGTGGCGGAGGGTGTGGGGCGTGAGGTGGGGCATCGAGGAAAGTGCTTTCTTTATAATACTATTCTGGAATTTGTTCAGTGCTACTCTGGACCGAGAACCGTACCTAGCACGGGGATAAATATGACAAAAGCAGGGTAGACACAATCCCTGACCCACATGAGTCTCACAGTTTAAGAAGGTTGGGGAATAGGTAGTTTATCTGAGGAATCTGAGGCACAGAGAAATCGAGTCACTTGCCCCAGGTCACACAGCAGAAAAGGGGCAGAGCCAAGAAAAGAACCCAGGTCTTCTGACTCCCAAGCCTGGGCTCTTTCTACTAGGCCACACTGCACGGAGTTGGGGCACTGGGGCAGGAAAGATGGGGTGGGAGAGCTATCGGGCTCGGTTCATGTTCAATTTGCATTTTAAAGGAGGAAAAAAGCAGGCCCTGTCCCACACTGGGCTCAGAGTCTTAATCACCATTTCAGAGATAAGGAAACTGAGGCATAAGTTAAGTGACTTGCCCAAGGTCACACAGGAAAGAAACAGTGGAGCTGGGATCAGAACCCAGGTCCTCTGACTACCAGGCCCCCTTAGGTAGTGGTCTTGGATTCAGTGTAAAATAAGGGGGTTTGCACACTGCAAACCTACTAGAAATCAGAACTAAGGACTCTGGGTAAAATCACAGGGAAGAACATCCTGTGAACCGGACCACTGGACATCTCTGGAGCCGAGTCATCTTAAAAATCAAATTGGCGCCAAGCATTTCCCAAAGAGAACAGGCCCAAAAAGCCAGGCCATTTTAAAGTTCTAAACAGGATTGACGAATACAAATATGTGAACAGTGAAGTGAGTGAAAACATTTGGCCAAGCCAAACCTTGGGATTACCCGATGGGATGGGGTTTGACAGATTTATGTTGATTATATGATTTCTGACAAAGCAATTTTGCTGAAATCCATAGCTCCCAATCCTGTGTCCCTCATGCATGGGTTTCTCTGGCTCCAAGCAGGGTACTTTTTTGTTTTTAGTCACTTCATTTCAGTCCTACATATTTCTCTTATAGCATAGCACTTGAAAGGAGCTATTACTGGATGTTTCTTCTGATTGTATTCTCCCAGCACAGCAGGCAGTCAGGAAGAGAAACCCTAGGCTGGGAGACAGGTGAGCTGACTTCTCTTCCTACCTCTACCACTCAATCGCCCGGTGACCAAATCGCCCGGTGACGGACAAATTGCTGGGCTCTGTGCCTCAGGTTCCGCATCTGTACAATGGGGATTAAATACCTGTTGTCCCTCCTCCTTAGATTGTGAACCCCTTGAGGAACAGGGACGGTGCCAGATATGACTGTATTGTAATCTGCTCCAGCACCCAGCACAGAGCTCTGCACATAGTAAGCGATTAACAAATACCACAGTGATGATGATGATGATTATGGAGGTTTTTTATAAATGCCAGGGACTAGGGGCTGATGTGGTACATCACCCAAGCATTTACAAAAGGTTTCTGTGGAGTTTCACCTGATGACTGTGTGACAGACAGTCTCTCTCTCTCTCTCTCTCTCTCTCTCTCTCTCTGAGTCCAGACCTATCACGAACAATGGAACAGGACTGTTTCTGATCCCTGACTTTATCTCTTCCCTCAAAAATCTCCTTTGCCCCTCAACTCCCCATCTTCAGCCTAAACCGGCGTGAACTGCTTTAAAATGTCCCCAGGCTCTAGTCAGAGCAGGGCTTCCCAACAATACAGCCTCCCCCCACCAAAGAAGTGCACTGAATAATAATTATAATAATTATGGTATTTATTAAATACTTACTAGGTACTGGGTTAGTTACAAGATAATCAGATCAGACTCCAGCTCCTATCCCTCAAGGGGCTGACAACCTAAGCAGCAGGGAGAAGTAGGTGTCATATCCATTTTACAGAAGTTACATGAGTTATCCAAGGTTCCACAAAGGATCGATGGCAGCTTTGACTAGAGCCCATGTCCCCTGATTCACAGTCCTAGTCTCTGCCCACTAGGCGACCCTGCCTCCCAATTGAATGAATAGTTTTTGTTGATTCCATTTCTTCTTTACTGCAAACTCCTCCTTAGACTGGAAGGTCCCTTTAGACAGGAAACACGTTTACCAACTCTATTGTAAGTGCTCAATAAACACCACTGGAAACTTCATACTGTCCCCTATTTGTCCAGTTCAGTGTTCTCAACCTGATAGCCAGGAAGTTCTTTCTTTTATCCCACTGAAACCTCTCCTGCTTCTTTCAATTCAAGCCCATTTCCTCTAATTAGATCCTCAGTGGTTGCGCTCAGCTTCCTCTCCAGAAAAACCCTCAGTTCTTGAAGACAGTTCATGCAGTCATCCGTTAGCCTTCTCTTCTCCAAGTGAAACAACTCCCAGCTCCCCTTCCCTTCCTTCAGAGGACTTATTTTCTAAACTTCACAAGCACTGTTGGGCCTTTGCTCTGGACCCTTCGGTTTTTCAAGTACAGAGTACAAACCTGGGCCTGGGACTCTGACCCAAGAGCCCGCTTCCTCAGGGTACAGAGGAAGCAGTGTGGCCTAGTGGATAAAGCGTGGGCCTGGGAGTCTGAAGGACCTGAGTTATAATTCTGACTCCTTCACTTGTCTGCTCTGTGATCTTGGGCAAATCACTTAAGTTCTCTGTGCCTCAGTTACCTCAACTGTTAAATGAGGATTAAGACTGTGAGCCCCAGGTGGGACAGGGACTGTCCAACCTGATTAGCTTGTACCTACCCCAGCGCTTAGAACAGTGTTTGACAGGTAGTAAGCGCTTAACAAATACTATCAACTTCATCAGTGGGAGCCTGACTGCATCTCGTTCATTCCAGGTGGGTCTCTGACAAGACCTTAGAACTTTCCAACGAGGGCTGAAAAGACCCCAAATGATGACATTCTAGTCCATGAATTCCCCGAAACCTGGTCTTTTCTGGCTCTCATTCCCGCTAAAATCCCTTGCCCACTATGTTCTCCTGTGTGCCCCATGAAAAGTTCTCACCTCTGGTGGACGACCACTTCCTCTCTCTTGTATTTCACACTCAATCAATCAATGGAATTTAATCAATCGGTCATATTGATTGAGTGTTTACTGTGTGCAGAGCACTGTACTAAGCGATTGGGGGAGTAGAGTATTACAGAGTTGGTAGATACATTCCCTGTCCACAAGGAGCTTACAGTCTAGAGAGGGAGACAGATGTTAATATCAATAAATAAATTACTGATATATCCATAAGTACTGGGGGGCTGAGGGTGAGTATTGAAGGGCGTAGAAGTCTACCACCTCTATTGTATTGTGCTCTCCCAAGTGCTTAATACAGTGCTCTCTGCATAAGCTAAGCACTCAGTAAATACCACTGCTTGATTAAAGAGGGTGCAGATTGGGGCCAGGGAGAGGAATGGAGAGAGGTGAGGGTGAATGTGATTTTATATCTTTTGGTTTTTCAAGGGGGCATATGAGTTTCTCCATTTGTGGCTTTGTTCTCCCAGATTTCAGAATTCCCATGGAAATTCCCATTGCTTTCCTTGGCTCACCAGCCCGGAAGGTTCTTCCCACTCTGTGACTCCAAGGCCCAACAAGGCCTGCTGCTCAGAGTCATCTTGCCCTCCTGGAGACTGTTATATTTGCTTCTGAGGGGTCGTTTTCCAAAACGGGAACTTGGATCTCCCAAAGCAGTCATCGTGACAGCGCTTACATCACTGGACCACTGAGCCACTTTCCTAGCCAGTGGGTGGCAAAGAGACGGTTTGCTCTAGCTGAGACGCAGGAAGCTTTGCCCAAGTGAAAAAGAGTGGGGCCTTGGCCCAAGCAGGAAATGTGAATAACTGTCTCAAAACTTTACAGGAGTTGCTCCAAACCGAGAGGGAAGTGGGAGAGGAAGAAAGGTAATTCTATCAAAATGAGGGGCTGACACGAATGAGTCCCATTTTGATTCCAATGCCATTCGATGAACACGGTGATGCATCCTTTATTTTCTTTGAGAAACCCGGACTCTTTGTTTTTACTACTCCAGAAAGATGAGGAAGAAAATATTTTGTGGCAACTGTCAAGAAGAAAAAATATCATAAAGGCTAATAGACTAGCCCGGTTTCCAGTCACATAAATATCCACCTGGAACGTGGAGGCTCTGGTTTTGGCCTCGTCTATCAACTTCCTGTTTCACTCATGGATCTAACCACAGGTTTTCAGAATTACGGGTGGTTTTCAGCAAGGAATACATTAGATCAGTCATTTTATTAGGACTGCTGAATCTTAAACCTCCACTGATGTCGGATCTCCCTCTTTGTTTAAAAATACTGGAGTAAGGCTTTTTCCAGCCCCGAGAGGGGGGTCATTTCACAGGTGACCCCAAACAATGAAGTGCTGGATATGTCAGTTCGAATAAGATGCCTTTGCTAGGTCAGCTGCCACCAAAAATCTTTGGGGAGGTTTAAAAAACATCGGTTTCCCTTTGTTTCATTTTCTTTTACCTCCAAACTGCCCTGAATTCAGTGGGGACTAGGAGGGAAGGAGTTCTGAAATAGAAGAACTGTCGTTGGCAATGTTTCCTGGACTAACAGACCCTCTTATTACAAATCTCCTACCTGATCCCCACTCAAGAAAGAGCCACAACTGCCATAACCGTAGTGCCTGGATTGGGAGCTGAGGATTGGTTTGAGCTCAACGGAGAGGGCTTGGCTTGGGGTCGGCCCCGGCCTGAACAGAAGCACTGATGCAGCTGCAATATGGTGGAAGAAGGTGAGAGCTGAGACCCGACATTCACCGCCCCGGCACAACTTAGCGCTTGGGGTCTAGGCCCCAACCCCACAAACAAGCCCACCCAGGGCCAGTGACTCTCTTTTTCTCCCATCCTGACCTTGCCACCATCCCTTCGGCACATCTGGTGGCACATGTTAAATAAGCAATTAGATTTTCAATGACTCGTTTCCCAAGAGGGACCAAATTCACCCAAAACTCAAACCACACATTTTCTTCTGTCAGCAAAGTGCAACATTCTCTACGGAAGGTGGCCTGGCAGTGCCTAGGAGGATGCTAAGGTGGGAATCTCTCTTCTGCCACCTCTGGGTTTAAAGCATTCAATCGGCTCTCTCCCTCCTACTTAGACACTTTCTTCTCTCGCTATACCCCAGCTCACAGTCGGCGTTGTTCTCAAGCAAACCTATTCACTGTGCCCCATTCTCTTTCTTCCCCCTGCTGACCCCTTGCCCCAAACTCTTTCCCCACCTCTCATCTGACAGAACACACTTAGCTTTCTGCATCTTCAAAGCCTTTCTGAAATCACAGCTTCTCCAGGAGGCTTTTCCCGATTCTTTTCTCCTCAGCACTTCTGCTCCACCTGAGCACTCTTCAATCTCCTGTGGCACTTAAATACATACGTTAAATAAAAATGGTATTTTTTGAAGTGCTTACTATGTGCCAAGCACTGTGCTAAGTGCTGGGGTAGATACAAGATAATTTAGATGGACCCAGCCCCCATCCCACATGAGGCTCACAGTCTTAATCCCCATTTTACAGATGGGGTAACTGTGATACAGAGAAGTGAGGTGACTTGCCTAAGGTCACACAGCAGACATGTGGTGGAGCCGGGATTAGAACTCACGACCTCTGACTCCCAAGCTCGTGCTCTATCCACTAGGCCACTGCTTCCCTTAAACACTCAGATTACTTAAGCAGAAGCTCATGTACACATCCCCCTTTTCCTTCTTCCTACTCTCTGTAATTCTTTTAGTGTCTGTCTCCTCTGCTAGATTGCAAGCTCCTTGAGGACAGAGATGGTGTCTATTAGCTCCATTGGACTCTCCCAAAGCCTTAGTGGCCTGCATGCAGTAAGTGCTCAATTAATACTATGGAGTGATTAGTTGAGATCGGCCTCATTTTCCACGTTTAGCCACCTTCTCCCTCGTGACCTGGGGATAATCATTTTGGTTCCTTAGTTTCCCAGTAGGGGAATCGGAGAATAATAATCCATTATTCCTATCTTTCCAGGCCAGGGATGGATGAGCTATCTTTGGCACTGGATGGTCCCTGAAAGACAGTACAATATGTGTGTGCTTTTTCTCTGTTCGGGGAGGAAGCAGAACTCTAACTTTTATTTCAGAATATTTTACATAGGCTAATTGGAAAACAGACCCATTACGGCTCGGGCCAAAAGAAAAAGCCCAAAGCCTGAAAGGGACCACCGAGCATTACATCATTTCCTCTGGATCTTCCCTCAGGGCATCATGGAATTGGAGACCATGACTCAGTTTAAAGAAATGAAGGGAAAACAGCTTAACGAGCCAAGCTGATTATTTTGGACTCCTACCTTAAGCAAAGGAATAAACAGAAAGGGAGAGCCTGTTCCCTTTCGCTGATAAGTTTCAGGGAAAATTAGCACAACCCCATCAGTATCACGTCTCTGTGATGAGGATTATAAGAAAGTTAAGCTCTGGGCAGAACCAATCCATGGCAGCTAAACTCCGGCATGTGATGTTCCCTCGTTCTTGTTGAAAACAAAATAACTTATAAATCTAACCAAACCAAACTTCAGAAACTCTTTCTGCAGTAAAAAAAAGACCCTGGCCAGCAGCTCTGGCTCAGCAGCGTATTATTTTTGCATTACTTTTTGTTATTACAGGAATGTCAAAATGCAATTGGATTGATGAATGAGTTGGACGGCTTTCTCTTGATTCTGACTCCTGTAATCTGTTCCTCTTCTACAGAGACTATAAAGTCAATTCCTTACATATATGCCTCATTAAATCCATTCCTTATGCCTCCAGCAGTAATAGTTAAGTTTAAGGGTTATTGTTATTCCTTCTTGTTGGGAATCTGGATCCTGATCAATCCAGCCAGGTATGGCTGGCTGCCCCCTTAAATGTCCACCTCCACCCACGTCAAGTCTTGACCCAAGAGTAACACGTGACTGGTCTTTGGCTGGAGCCTGTGAGAAATCATGATGGAGTCACCTATGATATAGAACATAACTGGATTGGGCTTCCAATAGGGACTGAATCTGGGACACATTCTCTAGCCTTTAAGACTGTGGGAGAATGAGGTTGACATCTCACTGGGCAAATATCTGCCTAACAACAGACAACTGCATCCTCGGAGCATTTCAGAGGTCCGGATGGGGTGCGGTAAAAGACCATCCATCCTCTCTCTCTAAAGCTGATCAAAATCATCATTAGCCATGATATTTACTGAGCGCTCACTATGTGCAAGAGCACTGTATTAAGAGCTTGAGAGAATTCAAAATAACAGATTTGGTAGACAAGTTCCCTGAGAGATGGAGGACACATTCAGAAAGGGACACTGTTAGAAGTAAACTGAATATACAGAAGGCTGGTACGATTAAGGAATAGTGAGGATTCCAAGCATCTCTAGCACTGTCCTTCCTTTCTGATGATGGCACTGCTGAAGGTAAAATCCTAATCATACGGAAGAGTGGGACTGAGAAGTCCAATAGGGCCACAGAGTAGGCGAACCCCACGACACAGCCGGAATGTCTTCCTTGAAAATGTGGACATATTGTGAATGGCTGTATCGTTGATGTAAGTTTTCCTATAGATTTACATGCGATCCATTAGGTTCTGCTCTGGAACTAGCCCAAAATGATGATTGGGCCACAAAGATAAGTAAAAATTACACTCCCAATACCTCCCCATTGTCCCCACCCCTTGTTACTTCACTCCACTGTCTTCAGGGGCTTTTCTGCTCCCTCATACCTCAAATTTAGTCACTACCTCCACTGTCTTCCCATCCTCATGCTTCAGTGTTTCTTTTTTCTCTCATCTGTCCCTCCCCATCTCCCAACCCCATCTCAACTCCAGCTAGGAAGGGGGAGGGCAAGGTGGTAGGGATGGGAGAGTGAAGGCTTGGAGATGGCCGGGGCAGCCGTTCCCCCCAGCAACAGCTGTTACCCCAATCCCTCCCTGGGCTGTCCCTGTCTTCATTTCCACAGTGGGGGCTGGAGCAGCTGGGTGCCGCCAGGGGCAGATTAGAAAGTGGAGGGGAGGGGAGCCAGGGTTGGAAGGGGTGGGAGAGGGGAAGAGGGAGAGGCTAAGGGGGTTTCTCCACTTCAGCAGAAGATAGAACAGACTAGAAAGGGCAGGGGCTTCCTGTCAGCTCCATTTGGTGCAGCTCCTATTTTACCTGCCCCCTCCTCATTTGCAAAACTCCCTCTCTCCCTTTTTTCCCCAGTAAGCAGCCCAGGCGTCCTCAGGGAGGGCAAAACTCATCATGGCATTTGTTAAGCGCTTACTAGGGGCCAAGCACAGTGCTAAGCGGTGAGGTCGATAAAATGCAATCAGATCAGATGGTCCCTGTCCTACCTGGGATTCACAGTCTGAGGGGGAGGGAGAATGAGTATTTAATACCCATTTTAGGAATGAGGAATCTGAGACACAGAGAAGTTAAAAGAAACTTGCCCCAGGTCATCCAGTAGGCAAGTGTCAGAGCTGGAATTAGAACCAGGGTGCTCTCGCTCCCAGTCGAGGGCTCTTTCCACTAAGCCATGCTCAAAGCTGAAACTGCATATCCGTCTTTGGGAAGTGGAAGTACAGGGGTGGGGCAAGGGGAGGTAGAGGTCGGAGAAGGGAGTGGTGGGGAACTGACTTCCCTAAAGAGAAACAGTATGGTACGGTGGATAGAGCTCGGGCCTGCGAGTCAGAACGTCATGGGTTCTAATTCCGGCCCCGCCACTTGTCTGCTTTGTGACCTCGGACAAGTCGCTTCACTTCTCTGGGCCTCAGTTACCTCATCTGCAAAATGGGGACTGAGACTGTGGGCCCCACAAGGGACAGGGACTGTGTCCAACCCAATATGCTTGTATTCATCCCAGCGCTTAGTACAGTGCCTGTCACATAGTATGAGCTTAACAAATACCATTATTATCATTATTATTAATAATAAAGTGACTGGACACAGCAGTGGGTGGGACCTAGGGATCATGGCCTACATCATCAATTAGTGTATGATGCAATTCTAGATTTTCCATATTGTGGTCATCTGGGACCAGGGGTTTGCCTGTATTACATACAGAGGTGGTAGTGGGCTAATCCCTCACGGGGCTGTTCAAGACATTATTCAACTCCTTGAAAGAAACACCTTAGGGAGTGTTAAGAGAGGGAGTGTCCTGGGGGGCCTAGAACATTCTACAAGACGGAGGGGAACCCAGAAGCAGCGGAGCTTGACACAGGTTCACCTGCCGATAGTTTAAACCTTTAAATAAATAAGGCCTCTGTTTTAGTAAAACTGTCCTGACCGATTTGTCTCAGTGAAGACACAGAGTACCAGGGGGATGGTCCAGGTGACCTTTGTTCCCAAAGGGCCCAGGCTTTGGGAAATTTGCCCACAAGGTATCGACCTGGCTTCAGTCCTTGCCCCCGTAAAGGATTTGAGAAGCAGCGTGGCCTAGTGGATAGAGTTTGGTCCTGGGAGTCAGAAGGTCATGAGTTCTAATCTTGGCTCCGCCACTTGTCTGCTGTGTGACCTTGGGCAAGTCACTTCACTTCTCTGCAGCTCAGTTACCTCATCTGCAAAATGGGGATTGAGACTCTGAGTCCGCGTGGGACGGGGACTGTGTCCAACCTGATTTGCTTCGATTCACCCCAGTGCAGTACAGTAAAGTGCTTAACAAATACCACAGTTATTATTATTATTGTTATTATTATTAGATTTTTCGGGCATTTGGCATTTGTGGAACACCAAAACAGCAACCAGAAAAACTCAGTCTTGACCTGGGTTTCTATGAGCTTAGGCTTTTTCGTTAGCTTTTCTGACATTTTCTCAACTGTGGGTAGAGGCCGTGAGGGAGGCCAGGGAGACAGAGAGCCATCCTGGCCAAATTGTTGAAAACTAACTGGTTTGAGGAGTGAGTTCATGAAGAGAGAAAACCATCTGCTTCCCTTTCTCTGTCCCCTTTGCCCTTTGTTTACTTTTCTCAGTTCTCCTACCTATGACCAAGAAACTTCCCCATTTCTTCTAAACTTCCAGATGTCTGAATTAGTGCTAAAGGCTGGCAACAAGCCTCCTCTCTGGGAGAGATGTATTTAGGCCGCTCTGTTTCCTCGGCCACCAGCCTGTCTCTTTTCTGCTTCCCTTTTCGAGGTCGGCTTTTAGTTTTCTACTGAAACATCTGTTTGGTCCTTGCCCCTCCATTTTCCCCCTCCACATCCGTCTTCCACCTCCTCCCTCTGGAGTTTCTCTCCTCCCCTTCCCTTCCTTTGCCTCTCTTCTTCTTTTGTTTTCTTCACTTTCTGGTCTCTTTTCCTTTATCTCTCTCTTCTTGGCTGCCTTAATTTGCAATTTCTCTCTTTTCCTTAACAACCGCAATAAAAATCATTGTGCTATTTTAAGCATATAATATGTGCCAAGGACTGTGCTAAGCAGTGAAATAGATACAATCAGGTTGGATGCAGTCCCTAGGCTACACTGAGCTTGCAATCTAAGGGGGGAGAGAAGAGCTATTTAACCCATATTTTCAAATGAAGAAATCAAGGCTCAGAGAAGTTAAATGACTTGCCCAAAGTCACTCAGCAGGCAAGTGATGAAGTCAGGATTAGGACCCAGCCTCTGACTCCCTGTAGACTGTCAGCTCCTTGTGGACAGGGATTGCTTTTACCAACTCAATTATATTATTATTTTTCCAAGTGCTTAATACTGTTCTCTACACACAGAAACCACTCAAATACCCCTGACTGACTGATCCCGCTCCTGTCCTCTTTCCATTAGGCCATGTGGCTTCTAAGCCTTTCTTAACCCTTTGTAAAACATCCATGCCATCCTTTCTCTATCCAAAGCGGGAAGATGATCGACATTAGGGACCAGGGCACAACTATGTCCTCTCACCATCCTAGGTTGTGGTTCCGTAGAAGTGTTAACCAGTGCCACCAGCCTACCGGCAAACACCCCTTCTATTCTAGATGTTTTCAAATGATGATCAGCTCATGGAGTTAAACTCTGCCTTCCAATTAGGGCCTGAGGGAAATATAAATAGACGTTGGTAAGCAGCGTGGCCTAGAGAAAAGAGCAGAGGCTTGACTTGGGAGCAGAGGACCTGATTTTATTCCCAGCTCTGCCTCTTGCCTGCCTTGTGACCTTGGGCCACTCACTTAACTTATCTGTGCCTCAGATTCCTCAACTGTAAAATGGAGATTCAGTACCTCTTCCCCCTCTTATTTAGACCCTGAACCCCATATGGGACGGGACTGTGTCCGACCAGATTACCTCGTTACTACTCTAGTGCTCAGAACAGTTCTCGACACATAATAAGTGCTCGAAAAATATCATCCGTGGTATTAATTGAGTGCTTACGGTGTGCAGACCCCTATGTTTAGTGCTTAGGAGAGTTCAATGCAGCAGAATCGGTAGACACGTTCCCCGCTCGCAGTGAGCTTCCAGTCTGTTAGGGGTACTATTTTAATACCATTAAAAAAATGGTACCGTAGCAGCCAAGCTCCTGGATATAACCCAACAGCAGAACCGATTTTGAAAAGCCTGCGGCTACTCCCGTTGCCTCCATGCGACTCACCCCCTGCCTCTGGCGTTTGAGTCCAGGAGCCCCGATGGGCAGGCTACCAGCAGGCAAAGCCACAGCAGCTGGAGTTCCTATTCTTGGGTCATTTCCCCAGTCTCCAGGATACACAGTACATAAATATCCCAGCAGGCAGTAGGCTCTGCTTCCACTCCTTTACCGCTACTGAGAGGTATGACACCACAACTCCGACTCGCAAAGAGCCAACGGTGAAAACCATACATTTGTGCTACCTAAAGCTCAACGTTCTTCTAAACCCAATCTTCCCCTCAGGGACAGATTCTTCTCGGGATCTTATTTTTCCTTTCGAGGGGATAATTTGGGGTTTTATATAGTGAAAACACTCGAACAATTTTGTTTCGTCTGGCTAACCGACACCTTTCCCCAGCTACAGTGGCATCATAAACCCCTCCAGAGGACCATACGCCCTCTAAGATCAGAGCACCAGAAGTTCCGACAACTCTGAGACCTCAACCAGCGTTTTCTCCGTCCCTGGTCACCCAAGTCACTGTAATTCTGCTACTGCTCAGAGCTCCCAGCTTCCTCAGCCCTGCCTCATGGGACTCCAGAGACCAACCCCTTCGATTCCTTCCAACTTGGGGTTGCTCCTCCCCGCAAGGGACCCCGTTTACTTGACTCTCCTGTTGGTGCTGGGTCCAGAGCCTCTTGAGAAATTCCCTTTTCTCTTTAAATGATGACACCAGACAAGAAGGAGTTATATGGCGAGAAGGAGTATGGTGAAAAATTACCAGGGGCAGTGGAAACCTCTCACTTTTAAAAATAAAACGTTCCTCTAAGTGGAAATTTGATGTTCTGGAGAATGTCCAAAGAGCAACTGATTGTGCACTGTAATCATGGAAACCATTGGGGACCCTTCACTTCCCCATAAACAAAGTTTCACTCTCTCCAAGTTCCCTATCGTGCCTGCTTTTTAATTTCTTTTTTTCTTTAAATTCTATGGATTGTGTATGCGGTAACCGGACCGGGGTTGCTGGGTAACCCTCATTCGATTTGTTTGCTGGCATTTGATTGAAGACCCGTACTGGAAAAGTTGCAAAACTTGCAATTCTGGATCGGGCTGCCCTGAGCCTAAAGTGTTAATCCCAAGAACCACTCCACACTTCCTGGCGCTAATGGCAACGTAACCATGTAATGGCAGAGTCCCGTGTGCCGCCGACCATCCGCGCCGCTCCCATCAAAGGGTTACCGGGACTCTTTCTCGATTTCCCCGTTTCCCTCTGGTAACCAAGAAAAGGAAAACAGAGTACAAATAACTCCGCTTATTCAAAAAGAAATCTCAGATTGTTCCCCAAACCTGCTTGAGGCGGTGGATTCGGCCCTTTGAGTGATCTGGAAAATATGAAAACAACTTGGCTGCGGAACAAAAGTAAAACTTATGTGTGATGATGGCAAAAGCAGAAGTAGAAGCTTGATGGTAAAAATGAATTACAGTCAAATGTTTCTTTGCCTTGCCTCAAAACCCCAAAGGCAAGCTAACTGGCCCAGTAGTTAACTGAGAAGTGGATCCTGGTGGCATGAGGAAAAAGACTTGGCTTAGAGGGGACAGACCTCGGGGAAAGGCAGATGTCACCATACTACTTGCCGCTGTGTCCCTTTCCCCTCTCCTCCCGGTATATCCCAGTCTGCATCTCCGGTCCGGCCAACCCCTTCCCACTTTAGACAGGCCACAGCAGAGGCCTGGTTTGAAAGGGTGATAACTGACTGCTTTCTGAGAGCTGGCAGGGACTGGCCGCCCACTGGCTCAGCCCAGCTAGTTGCGGACCCTCGGTTGTCTTTCTGCGGTAGGAGTCACCCTCCCAACCCCAGGTCAGCTTTGGAGGCTTCACCAGGAAGAGCTGAGAGCCCAGCTCCAGCAGCCAGGGCTGCGGGTGGGGGGTGGGGGGAGGCTGGAGGTCAGTTTTCTACACCTGGCCAGTCCCGCCATCTTGGGCAGGAAGGTTCCAGGAAGGGCAAATGGACAAATGGAACTGAGCCTACAACGCTTCCCACCCCTGACGTCACCCATGATCCCTGACACTCCAGGCTGGGGAGAGGGAGGTGCCGGGGAGAGGTTCATCCTCTCCGCCCTCATAAACCCCAGTCCTGACCATTCCTAATCTGGGATTGGGCACCCTTGATTCCCTCACCCTCTGTCAACCAATCCTCCTACTGCTCCTTCACACCACACCTCAAAGCTCCACTGCCTCCAAGAAAATTCCCCCGGTTCTCCCATTCTTCAACCTCCCCTACTCGCCCCTTCAATGTCCTTCTGTAATTACTTCTTGTCTGTGTGCACATTCACTTTATTAAAACCACAAAGAGGCTAGCTAGGTATCAGGAACTACTACCCAGGTGGCAGGATTTTCTAGCCGATGGACGTCTGGAGAGACCTGCCTTATTGGACCTCTGGAGAGAAACAGCCGTTCCTCCCCCACAGCTGCCCTAAGCTGGCTTTCTTCCTCCCCACATCAGCCCTGAACTGCCTCTCTTCCTCCTCACAGCTGCCCTAAACTGGCTCTCTTCCACCCCAAAGCTGCCCTCAAATGGCTCTCTTCCTCCCCACAGCTGCCTTTAGATGGCTCTCGTCCTCCCGACAGCTCCCCTAAACGGGCTCTTTCTCTGCACTGCTGCCCCAGACAGGCTTTCTTCCTCCCCACAGTTGCCCTAAACTCACTGTCTCTAACCATCTCCACCACAGCTTCGGCTTCTGAAACCACCCCTTTCCTCCCCACCGGGTTATTTCCCAGGCGCCTGGGCCGGCTTTTGTCGTTTGAATATACTGTGTGTTTGATCTCCTAGAATAAATGATCAGACTACCAGTGGTCCTGGAGCATGTGCCATCACTAGCCTGAAGCTCCAGGACTTTTGGAAAATCCTGGCTGCCAGATTGCTAGCCCCATTAGCGGTAAGGAGACCTTAGCTGGCCCTAGAGAGACGAACAGAGCTTCAGCTGACCAAAGTCAAGGTCAGAGACCGGGAGGTCCCTGTTCCTCCCACTGGTAGAGGAAGTGGATCGGTGAGGGAATTGGCCGGGGAATTCCAGAGATCTGAGCCGGGATTCCCTCCCCGGGACCCGCACCGCCTGCGGACCGCCTCAAGATGTGACCTCATTAAACCTTCCCTCCCTCCGCTTCAGCCAGGCTACTTTTCCAGCTGTGCCCTCGGGAACCCTCCAGGAAGCTGCTTTTGGGGCTAGAATTCTGTGGGATCGAAAACATGTTCACGTCGGTCTTCTCCACCCCTCCTGCTCTCTTTCCCTCTCTGCTATTTTCACCGTGAAGGCTAATTTGCTTCCAAACACAATGATAATAATTATTATGGTATTTGTTAAGTGCTAACACTAGCTAGCACTCCTTGAAACCTAGTACTACCAAACACGGGAAGAGCCCAGGATAAAATCGATGGCAGAAGCCCAAGGGACCTCAGTGTTTCCATGTTAAATCTCTAATTTATAAAAACAATTATGGAGGCATTCATGATGCACTGATTATGTGTCAAGCACTGGAGTAGATGGGTTACAATCAGGTCAGACTCGGTCCCTGTCCCACGTGGGGCTCACGGTCTCAAGGAGATGGGGAACAGGTATTTCATGCCCATTTGACCCATGAGGAAATAGGGGCACAGAGAAGCTAAGTAATTTGCCAAAGCCACACAGCAGAGAACTTGCAGAGGCAGGATTAAAGTCCAGACCTCTTGACTTGCAGGTCCTTGCTCTTTCCACTAAGCCATTAGGTTGCCTCTCTACATGTTGGGAAGTCTCTCCTCTCTGAAGGCTCTATCTGTGGGGGCTGCAGCCATGAAGGAGATTCAGAATTGGTTTCTTTTTTCATTTAAGTCGGAGCCAATGTACCTGGCTCCCTTGGGCAACTCCCGTCCTTTCCCTTGTGATCCTCTCATCAGCCGCCTCATCCTTCTCAGCCTCCCTGCTTGCTTCCAGCGACCCCACCTCCTTCCCCAAATCTGATCCCTGTCCTAGTCTCTGCACCGCCCCTTCTGACCACTTCTCCCCTCCTTCCTCTTATGAGAAAGAACTTTCACCTTTCTTTATGATCGTTAATATTCATTTTTCTATCCCTTAGGTCAGCCACAAAGCCTGAGAAGGCAGTGGCAGATGGCCATGTCCTGTGACAGAGAGAGGCACGAGGACCCAACCTCAAATCTTAACCGTCGGAACGTCTGTGCTCCCGGAGTCGGCTTTGAGCTGACAAAGTCATTTCCCCACCGATGACTGGCCAGAGACGTAGGGAATACAAGAGTTTCAGACTCTGTCTAGCTAGCAAAATACAAATCACTTAAATTGTACAAACATTTAGTTAGGCTCTCTGATACTTTTGGGGTTGGTTCAGTTTACCACTCACAAATGTTATGTAAAATTTGGTTTGGAATACCTGAGTCCTAGCTTCTCCCAAGTTCCAAAACAGGAAGTCCCTGAAATCAGCAAGTGATGTCTGTTCCCCTCCAAAGCCCCAAGCTGGCATCAGTTTTGTAATTATGATCTTTTATGCAATGGGCTTCAGCAGTTGTTGTTTTTTTCTTTTCAATAGTTTCCTGCCTTCGCCGGAGACATCCTGTTATTCTTAATACCGCTCTGTGCCATCGAAAATATTAATGTGCCTTGTATTCGGATACGCTGAAATCCGACGTGTCTGATGCTTGCTCCCTCTGCTTACTGGAAACATCCATCAACGCTCAGCCTTTCAAAAATATTTTTGATCAAGACTCTTTGCTCTCTCAGCAACCTCATCAGACCCCAGGTTTACCTGGGTTTTCTGGACATCAGAGAACTCCTTGGGCAAATGGAGTGATCAGACCATCAATAGGAAGCTCCCCATTTCACTGGAATTAGCTAGAGACCCCAGAGCCCATTACTGTTGAGAGTAATAATAATGAACGGCAATAATATTGAGCTCTGCCACGCACCCTCAGGAACTGCAGCACAGAAAATGGAGTCCTTCAGCCCGCCCTCAGATTCTCTGACCCAGGCGGGTCCCTGTGACCTGGGGCAGATAGCTAAACCGTCAGCAGTTAAAAAGCCCGGCACTTTCTCATGCACTCCCCAGCTGTCACCCTGCTCTCTTGGGTGCTGTCCCCTTCTGTGCCCCATATTCCCAATTCCCCACAAGGGGAATCCTTGCCCTGTGCAAAGAAGAAAGGGCCAGGCTCCCCCCGACACCAACCCACCGGCTAACCAAACTTGCAAAGGAATTCCAGCGTGGACTTGCTGGCTCATTTCTTTTCTTCTCAGGGGGCAGATTTGGGCACGATGACGTTTTCTGGCTGGCTTTTTCTGAGCAGGTCAGGATGCCTTGTAGGCAAGAATGCACCCTCACCCCGGTGAGCAGGTGTATTCTTTGAGAGAATTTTGGCAGCGGAACAATCCATCTTGGACCCTTGGGGCAAATCTAAGCTCAACAAACTTCAGGGAGACCCGGGTGTCGTTTCTGGAGCCCAAACCACTAGGGGGTACTTCCCCTCCCGGGGAAAGCTGATGCGAGTCCACCCATATGGTATTTGGGGAATGTTAGGCCCCCAGTCCCGTTCCCACTATCCTTCCCGCTGCTGCCTGGGACCTCCTTGGACCTTCGGAATCTGGGTAGAGAGGCGGACTGAGCCACTGAGGCGGCCGGGCGTGCGTCCTGATGAAGACCCTCAGCCGGCTAGGCTTCCCACTAAACTTATGAGCAGGAATCATATCATCTAACTCTACTGTACCCTTCCCAAATGCTTAAGGCCATGCTTTGCACAGAGCAAATGCTCAATCGATACTATTGATAGTTTGATTGACTGATATTGTAACAAAAATAATAATAATCATGGTACTTGTAATGCACTTCCTATGTGTCAAGAACCGTTCTAAGCACCAGAGTAGATATAAGTTAATCAAGTTGGATACAGCCGCTGTCCCACATGGGGTTCACACTCTTAGTCCCCAGGAGGCAATCGAGGCACAGAGAAGTGAAGTGACTCGCCCAAGGTCACACAACAGACACGTGGCAGAGCCGGGATTAGAAGCCAGGTCCTTCTGACTCTCAGGTCCGTGCTCTACCCACTAAGCCACGCCAGAACTCAGCCAGAGGTGGTGGGTTCCAATTGATGTTGTCTACAAAAACCTCTTTACACCACTAAGTGTGGGGTGTCGCAGAGGGAAGGGCAGAGGGTGACTGTTCGGTTCAGTACTATCGCCACCACACGTGAGGCGCTAAGGAAGAAAACCCAGCAAAGCTCTACCGCACTGCTCAAACTGTCCAAATACATTAGCCGAGAGATTTTTCTTCAAGCGCAAGACCAGCTGCCAAAACCCTAAAACTGCACTTATCGTTCCCACATCTTGCTCCTATCACAGGGTTCTCACCGAACCTCGCCCGGCCTTGGATGCGGTTTTAATCACGTAGGAAGGAAAGTAGTGAACGGTTCTGGGAAATTCAGAGGAACGGCAGATGAGCAGCAGATTGACTTTCGAGGAACGATTAGAAGAGCTTCGGGCCACGTATCACAGGGAACCAGTGACATGTGGAGAGGTGAAATACCCAGAATAGACTGGCTGGGAAGAAGAAACTGGTGGCCAAGACAGAGTCTTTTAGATTAGTCCCGAAGACTGGATCTGGGTCGGAGATGCCGTCTGCAGGGCACTTGATGGGCGATTAGCGCCAGGTCCTGGGACTGGGTGGCTGGGAGAGGGCAGAAGGCAGGTGGTTCCATGCTATAGCATGCTACAGTAGCAGCGTGGCCTAGTGGGTAGAGCGCAGGCCTTGGAGTCAGAAGGATCTGGGTTCTAATTCTGGCCCCATTACTTGTCTGCTGTGTGACCTTGGGCAAGTCATTTCACTTCTCTGTGCCTCAGTTGCCTCGTCTGTAAAATGGGGATTAAGACTTCGAGACCAATATGGGACGAGGACTGTGACAACCCAATCATCTTGTATCTACCCCAGCATGGCTCAATGGAAAGAGCAGGGGCTTTGGAGTCAGAGATCGTGGGTGCGAATCCCGGCTCTGCCACTTGTCAGCTGTGTGACTTTGGGCAAGTCACTTAACTTCTCTGTGCCTCAGTTACCTCATCTGTAAAATGGAGATTAAGACTGTGAGCCCCACGTGGGACAACCTGATTCCCTTGTGTTTACCCCAGCGCTTAGAACAGTGCTCTGCACATAGTAAGCGCTTAACAAATACCAATATCATTATTATTACCCCAGCACTTGGAACGTGTCTGGCACATAGTAAGTGCTTCATATATATGACAATTATTATTATTATTATTCTTATAGTAGCTAGATTTGGGCACCACCCACATGGGCAAGGATTGCCAATTCTTCTACACATTCCAGCTTTCAGGGATGACAGGAGGTGTTGTTTTATTCAAGATGAAAACTAGTATTCAGGCATCCCAGGATCAAGACCTAGTTTTCTCCTAATGTCGGCTCTGCTTTCAGCCAGATTGCATATGGTTCTCCTGGCTCCCAGCTCTGTGGTCTTTCCACAGTGCTCTGCACTTAGTAAGCGCTCAATAAATACTATTGAATGAACGAACTAGGACATGCTGCTGCAACTTATTGCAACTACTGTGTTGGAGCATTATTCTAAATTCTTGGGAGAGACCAATACAGTCAGTAGACATGACCTGCCCCGCCCCCCGAAGAGCTTACAAGTTGGTGAGAAATTTAAAATGAAATCTAAAACATTACAGCCTTGCATATAGGCTCAATTAATCTGTGGACCCACATATATTTGACCAATTTAGGAACTCTTCATTATTTCTTCGCATTGGCAAAAAAAGAAAATAATTCTTCTTTCTCTTCCTGCCCCTTCCATCTCCTCCTCATCCTCCTCCTCCTCCTCCTTCCTTCTCTCTTCTTTCTTTTAATTCCCAGACCCCAGGCTGAAGGCAGCTAATCTGCCCGCAGTGTATCCCCTAAATGCCGATTCTTAAGTAAACCGAACAAAAGAGAACTCCAAAAGACAGGCAGAGTTTATTCAATTTCTTTTAGGATCTCTGCCTGATTTTCTAGGCCTGCTGCCTGATTTACTTTAGGTCTGTCCTGATTTCTCTTCAGTCATGGACACAGGGGTATACGCTAATTTGCACAGCAGGGAAAATAGATCCTTTTTGAAAACTGAATCCAAGAAGACTGAGGCTCTCAGACTCCTGTGACCTTAATGATGTGAAGTCTCCACATCTCCTGGTGTTCACTGTGTCAACGAAGGGTCGTGCTAGTGAATGTGAAGAAAAAGGAAGAGGGTATTCAAGAGAGACTCTGGAGAATGTGATAGTCAAAATAAATATAAAAATCCAGTGAG
This sequence comes from Ornithorhynchus anatinus, assembly GCF_004115215.2. Taxonomy (NCBI): domain Eukaryota; kingdom Metazoa; phylum Chordata; class Mammalia; order Monotremata; family Ornithorhynchidae; genus Ornithorhynchus; species Ornithorhynchus anatinus. The sequence continues at coordinate 35,059,277 of NC_041745.1, forward strand.
CTTTCTGTCCAGACAACACAACGATCAAAGTATTGAATAAGTGAAATATGTGTATGTTATGTACACTGTTCAGTCAAACTATTCACAAAAACACAGATGTTAGAGAGAAAAGACCTGTTAGTCAGATGATCCGTCCATCAGCCTCGGATTGTTCTCTAGAGCATATTTTCTTTTCCTTTGTTCAGACTAGTTTTAAAATGGGAGTCTAAAGAGAATTGCGATTGTGGATGGGCTTCTTGTTGTTCAGAAGTTGTTTTCTCTACACTGCATTTCTAAAGGGCTTATAGAGGCTTCTGCTGGGGGACCTTGAGAAACACTTAGAAGTGGAAAGCTCAGCCCTGGGAGTCACAGGACCTGGCTTCTAATCCTCGTTCTGCCATCTGTCGTCTGGGTGACCTTGGGCAAGTCATTTTGCTTCCCTGTGTTTTAGTTCTCTCCTCTGTAAAATGGGGACTAAGGCTGTGGCCCCACGAGGGACACGGACTATGTCCAGTTTGATTATCTTTTATCTACCCCAGGACTTAGTACAGTGCCAGGTAGAGTAAGCACTTAACAAATAACTTTTAAAAAGTTACTTATCTTGGTGCCTTGGTTTCCTCATTTTTAAAATGGAGATTCAATACTTATAATCCTTCTCCCCTTGACTGGGAGCCCCATGAGGGACAGGGGTAGGTCTGATCTGATTGTATGGTATCTACCCCAGTCTTTGTACAGTGCTTGGTGCAGAGTAAGTGCTTAAGAAATACCTTTATTATTATTATATTATCATTATTCGAGAGGAGACTAAAATATGAAATATTTTGTAAAAATGATTATGTTAAAAAGAACGATAAATATTAAAATTGGGATGAAGGAGACACCGATCACGAAAAGTTGAGAAGAACATCGGTGACAGTGAAAACAATTGTTCTCCCCAAGAGCCTGGAGATGGGTCTTCCTAAAATTAGTTCTGACGGCAGATGGCTTGCTCATGGTTAATAGCCTGTAGCCCTGGGAGTAAAAGGCAAACTAAAATGCAGAACTGAGGAGAGTCACAAAACTAGAAGTGATAGGTACCAGAGACCCTCCCCGACACTGACAGAGTCGGTTGCCAAAATTACAACCAGACTGTCTCAGAAAACACAGCAACCAAAAATAGATGTGCATGGGCCACAGGGCCTTTCATCAATGGCTACCTGAAAGGAAATGCCCAACTCCGAACTGCAAATGGACAGAGAAATTATCAAGTGTGGTGGGGGCGGTCACTGAACAGGGGGAGAAGCTGGCAGAGAGAGACTCTGATAGAATTTAGGGAAACCATGCTAAACCCAGTGCTACTTTGCAGGGATATGCTGGACTATGGAAACAAATGATATGAGCTGTCTGAGGCTGGAAGAAAGCAAGGCTGAAATGAAAACAAGTAGCAATTCAGAAATCAGTGAAACAAGAGATGCTAAGAAGAATTCATTTGGGACTTCTGGGAATTGAAGAATGCAAGAGCCAGCAGAAGAAGTGATACGCTAGCCAGGAGGATCTGGAGAGGGGAAAGAAAATGTGCTTAAATATGACACATGTCAGCAGCACTTAAATTCTCCACAACTAAAGAAAACCTACTCGTCATTCATGCCTCTTCTGATCACCTGAGGCAAATTCTAGGAGTAGGCTTTTTACTTTGGAAGAATACAAGTATTTTGGATCCTCATTGGAGCCACTGTCTGAGAGATTCTGAGATGACAACTCCCAGTCAAAAAGAAATACCTCAAGCCTGGGACCGATGATACCAAATGCACTCCAGTGGATGCCACGTTTCGTCAGTAAAAGCATCCCCTCACTGCCCCTGGCCATGCTCTCGACCCTATATCCCCCACAGCTCTCTCTGTGGCTGTGTTCCTGTTATACCTGGTGGGAGTCTTTAGTACTAATGCGACCACAGACATCTCTGAGCTGGAAGGAGCTGCAGCCACTCGAAGATACCACAGAATGCCAATTTTCATGGATCAAACCAGGATCCTCTGGATACTTAAATTCATCATTTAATGTAGGAGGGCAGGATAGCCTAGTGAAAAGAGCCTAGGCCGGGCTGTTAGGAGACTGACACTCTCATCCTGCTCTGCCACTGCCATATTGTGTGACCTTGGGCAAGTCACTTCATCACTCAGTTCTGTCAATTGCAAACTGGGATTAAGATGCCTGCCCTCCCTTCACATCGTCAGCGTCCCACGTGAGATACGGATTGAGTCCGATCGGACGTTCTCTTGTATCTGCCCTAGAAATTAGCACAATACTTGACACCCAGTAGGCATTTAATAAATGTTATTATTAATATTATCACTATTCCCTTCTCACTTCACTCCCCTCCTAACCTGTTAGCTAACAAGAATAAGGTGAGGGGTAAAATGTACCACCCACCTAGCAACCCCTCTCACCTGATTGGGTCCTGGCTGGACCATCAGGGAACTCTGCTTCTGTGATCACTATTTCAACTCTACTACTGTAGCCTGCCCCGACCCCTTAGCAGAGGTTTATCCTGGTACCCGAGAAGGGGATGGGAAGGGTGGGGGGTGTGGAGGAAGGGAAGGAGGTGGGTGGCGTGAAGCAGAGATGGGTCTCATCCCTAAACTTCAAGGGGGAGCAGGGAGGGAGGGTGGAGGTCGGAAGAAGAGGGTCAGGAAAGACATCTCAGATGGTGTCAACCCAACAACACATACAACCTCCCTCAGTGCCTAAGTACATATTAACTCAAGTGCTCTATCCATTTTTTCATTTATTCATTTTTCTAGACCCTTGTGATTCCAGTTGTATCTTCGTTCTTTCTCCAGCTCTTGTTTTTTTATAAATAATGTCCCTCCCCTCCCCACCGTGATGAAACCGTAAGCTCCTGGAAGGCAGGAACTGAGTCTTTTACTTCTATTGCACGGTCCCTAGTAATTAGTATCATAATTGCTGTACATAGCAGGTGCTCAATTACTATAACTGATTAAAAACAATTGTGGCACTGTGCTTACTGTATGCCAAGTACTGTGCTAAGCACTGGAGTAAATACAAAATAAGCAGACTAGACTCAGTCCCTGTCCCACCTGGGGCTCACAGACCAAAAGGGAGGGAGAACAGGTATTGAAGCTCCATTTTACAGGTGATTACAGATGAAGAAACTGAGGCACAAAGAAATTAAGAGACTCACCATAGGACAGCCCAGAGGCAAGTCACGGAGCAGGGATTAGAACTCGGGTGTCCTGACTTCCAGTCCTCTGCTCTACCTATTAAGCCACACTGCCTCCTGACTGTGTGGCCTCATTCAAAAGTAAACCATTAAGAACTGAGAGTACCTAGGGCTTGGGAAATACTAATAGCATCTAAGATAGAAAGCCTCTGGGATGGTAACCCAATCCAAGCTCTTCTGAAATCCCATGCCGACTATTCCTCATTTGTACAGAGCCTGAAGGGTCAGCAGAGGGCACTGGGGGGTCTTACACGGGGCCCACACACCAGACACAGACCCTGCTGAGCCACTGGTGAGGGGGCTTTGAGGTGATTTCTGTATGCTTCACTGAAAAGAATTAGGTGAAAATGCCAAATTTCTGCCTCGGGCCTTTTGCTGGTTTCTCCAGCTGGGCGAATTTTCCATCGATCGCCACGGACCTGCCAACACAGGAACAAAGCCGAACCTAAAATCCAAGCGAGAAGCAGATGACTTCCTCTCCTTCCACCATCCAGCGGTGTTCACTGTGCTAAAAAATTCCTAGGACTGCATCCCCGGAATCCCTCTTCAGGGTTGCGAAGCTGTGGGCCGTGTTAATGGCTCGTTGGGCCTTCTGGGTAACACCCCAGGGGAGCGGGCGCCTGTCTCGCATCCCTCAGACCAATCTTTGACTTAAAGCAATAAACAGACCAGCATGAGCATACCTGAGCCAACCACATCCCCGTTCAGGCCTTGCTGGGTCTATTAGAAAACCCACATTACAAAAGCGAGACCCTCAAAAGCCACAGCCACGCGGGACTTCCAGGAAAGGGAAGGTCGGCTTAGGCTCGAGTTTGTCCTCTTAAATGATTCTCCTTGAGCCTCTTCGGCCTCTCTGTCAGACGGCCAAACGCTGGGCTCTTCCCATATTACCTTAGTGACCGAATACATCAAACCAAAGGGCTACAGCATATTGGAAAGCAGAGAGCCAACAAAGCTTAGTGGTCTCTGCAGGAATTTTGATTGAGTCGACAGAAGACTCTACTGGCAATTTTTACTGAGCTTTGTAGTGAATCGCAGCACCCAATTTATTTGCAGACTCAGAGAGGGACACGCTGAAATCTGTACTCTCTGTGGGTACCGGTAGCTATTCGTGATGAGCCACAAGATACTCGAGACCACATCCTAAGACGCCCGACATTGGACTTGACGTGGAAACCCCGATCGGGGCGACCCTGGGTCTCATCCTGGACGTGATCTCCTTTCCGTTTCTTAGAGAAGTCCGACCTTAGGAATGACTCCGTATATCCCTCCAAGCCCCTTCTCCCAGAAGAACCCAGACTGTAAACTCATCTCTAGAATGTGAGCTTGTTAGGGACAGGAAATGTGTCTGCTAATTCCGTTGTATGTACTCTCTGAAGCGCTAAGTACTGTGCTCTGCATATAGCAAGTGCTCAATAAATAACACTGATTGAAGAACCCGGGGAGAGGATTTAGGGACTCCCTAATGGATCATTGAAAACAGTTGGGGGCGGCGGGGGGGGGGGGGGGGGGGAGAGGGGGGAATGGACTTTCCCATCACCGAGTTGACAAGGGATAGGAAAAGAAGTAGCTGCAGGTGAGGTGGTGGAGCTGCTATCATATATGTGTTTGAGTTGGCTCTTGGTGTTGACATCCCTCTTTATCTCTTAATCCAGCTGTCTCACCCACAAGCTAACTGGGACAGCTCTAGAAATCCAAAATGGCCTGACTATGGAAGAGGGAGGGAGGGTGAGGGAGATGAGAAGGTAGGATTTCAAGGGGGATTTTCATATTTTTAGCCATGTCAATGTAAATCTGAAACTCCTTCAAAATCACAGCCCCGGGTCCTGTGGCACAACCAAGTTTTTCATTTCAAATTCTTAGAGCCGTGGAACAAAAATTCTCATCTGCCTCCCAGAATTCTCACTCATTTGCCCCGGAAAAACCTGAGATCCAGAAAGTATCTTACTCGTGTGCCTAATGGACCGCCTAAGGTACGCTCTGTCTGGAGATAGGAACAGTCAGCTCAGGACAAGAAGCACAAATAAGATGGACGTATGGTTCTGTGAAGAGGGGGGAGGCTCACCAAGGGCTGGGCAGAGACTTACTGCCGGAGGTCAGGGCTAGAGCAAAGGGCAAGGGCCAGTCCGGGGAAAGACCGTGGAGTTGCTTGTTTCCTCTGATGGAGGTAATGGTTAGGGTATTTATTGAATGTCCCCTGACACTAGTGTGTTGTACAAACAAAAAGAAACACCATATTCTTTGCCCACAGGGCGCTTACGTTCTAATGTGGGAGTCAAGCATAAAAATGATAATAATAATGATAATTATAATACTGGTTTTGTTAAGTGCTTACTATTTGCTAAGCACTGGAGTAAATATAAGATATTCAGGTTGGACACAGTCCTTTTCCCAACTGAGGCTCACATCTAAGTAGGAGTAAGATTTAATTCCAATTTTACAGATGAGGAAACTGAGGCACAGAGACAGTAAGTGACTTGCCCAAAGTCACATAGCAGACAGGTGGCAGAGCCAGGATTAGACCCAGGTCCTCTCTGACTCCCAGGCCCGTGTTCTTTCCACTAGGCCATGCTGTTGCCCATAAAAAATTGAACGCATAATTGAATAAATAATAATAATAATAATAATGTTGGTATTTGTTAAGCGCTTACTATGTGCAGAGCACTGTTCTAAGCGCTGGGGTAAACACAGGGGAATCAGGTTGTCCCACGTGGGGTTCACAGTCTTAATCCCCATTTTACAGATGAGGGAACTGAGGCACAGAGCAGTTAAGTGACTTGCCCATAGTCACACAGCTGACAAGTGGCAGAGCTGGGATTCGAACTCATGAGCCCTGACTCCAAAGCCCGTGCTCTTTCCACTGCGCCACGCTGCTTCTCATGTAATAAATGTATTTCCACCAGAGCTGAGGGTGGGAATAAGTGAGTACTTACGGGCTAGAGAGTGCTGGGCGAGATGATTCGACTTGGGATGGTGGGAACTAATTGGGGAAGCCTTGTGTGCAGTGCTCTGCACACAGTAAGCGCTCAATAAGTATGATTGACTCAGCTATGGCACACACAACAATTTATATTTACTAATGTCCCCACTAGACTGTAGGCCCTCTCAACTAGACTGTTCACATCCCTCGCCCCCAACACCAAACTACATTGTAAGCTCGCTGAGGTCTGGGATCGTATCTGCCAGCTCTATTGTATTGTACTCTCTCGAGCATATAGTACAGTGCTCTGCACACAGTAAGTGCTCAGTAAAGACCAATTGATTAATTGACTGATTGTCAGCTCCTTGATGGCAGGGCCCCACAGACACAGGAGAAGTAAAGGGAACAAAACCAAGACCTTTACGAGCTGTATCAGTACTTCTGTGTCTGTTGTGCTGGAAAGATCTTGTCTATATGTAGCTAAAAGCTACTCTGTGCTCGAATTCTGAGAATAGAAATTTGATTAAGGGTAGAATACTGTCAGGGAACAATCAGATACTCCAGTGACTGCTATTGTAAGTGCTGTCATCCTTCCTTCTTAATGCAGGTGATGATAGTTGTATCTTCGAAATCTTGAACTATTTTTCAGCACTCCATATGTTGAGGAAGAGATCTAGCAAAAGTTTCAGCAGCATCACCCACCCTCCTTAGATCTCTTGGGAAGTCACTATCCAGCCCAGGGCTACTGCCATGCCATCCCATCTCTGCCACTTCTCAACTGTGTGACTGTGGGCAAGTCACTTCACTGTGCCTCAGTTACCTCATCTGTAAAATGGGGATTAGCTGTGAGCCTCATGTGGGACAACCTGATGACTCTGTATCTACCCCAGTGCTTAGAACAGTGCTCTGCACATAGTAAGCGCTTAAATACCAACATCATTATTATTATGATGATTACTTGGAGAAAGCTGGAGTGAAATCTTTGCAGGTTCTCTCCATTTATAGGGCCATGTCTGTGATGGTTGATGGGCATTGAGAAGCAGCATGGTCTAGTGGAAAGGGCACGGTCCTTGGAGTTAGGGGACCTGAGTTCAATTCCAGATCTGTTACTGGCCTGCTGCGTGGCTTTGGGCAATCGACAACTTCTCTGGGCTTCAGTTTCCTCACTAGTGAAATGAGGATTCAATACCTGTTATCCCTCCTCCTTAAACAATGAGTCCCTTGTGGGACAGGACTGTGTAATAATAATTATTAGTATTATGGTATTTGTTAAGTGTTTACCAGGTGCCAAGCACTATACTAAGTTCTGGGGTCGATACAAGATAATCAGGTCAAACAAAGTCCCTGTCTCGCGTGGGCCTCACAGTCCGTGTCCAACCCGATTATCTTGTATCTACCCCAGTTTGTGGCATATAGCAAGTGCTTCACAAATGCCCAGTTATTATAATTATTCTCCCTCTCTGGTCACATCTGGCCAACTTCAGTTTGAGAAACAGTACTGGGGATAGTTTCATGCTCAGTTTTTGGCGCCACTGACGTATACAAATTTTATCTGATTGACACATGTAATTTTAGATTTTGGCACCCCCCAGTTCTGCCTCCTCCTCTACTGCTCCCCCAGGAAGCTCAGAGTCCAAGCAAATGGTTGTGGATTGACAGGGCAGTAGCATCTAGCAGAAGCTGTCAATCATAGGATTCTGGAAGGCACAGATGCGGATGAAATCTCTTGGAGACAGAAGTAGGATAGTCTAGTGGAAAGAGGAGGAGCCTGGAAGGGGGAGGACCTGGGTTCTGATCCCGGCTACACTACTTGTCTATCATGTAACCTTGGCCAAGTTGTTTCATTTCTCTGTGCCTCAGTTTTCTCATCTATAAAATGGGGATTAAAGCTATGAGGCCTCTGTGGACATGGACTGTGTTTAACCTAATCAACTGGTATCTACCCCAGTGCCCAGTAAAGTGCCTGGCACGGAGTAAGCATTTAACAAATATCATAAAAACAAAAGAGAGAGTGAGGGTGACACACAGAGAGAGGAAAAATATTGTAATTACTTGGAAAAAAATGGGGCTTTTTGGCCCTGCCGATTGGTAACAAAAGGAATTTACCTTAAAAAGCTCCGTCAAAAGGGTTAGTTCCTTTTAATATTGCTAAAATCAGGCCGAGTCCATTAACAATTTCCAACCCATCACCCTGTTGCCAACACATCAACATGGCTGGTGTCTAGAGATGCCTAGAGACCCCTGAGAAGTGGAGAGAAGTTTCTAGTTTGGTGTCGGGCTCCAGTCCTGGCTCTCTTCTGCTTGTACATCTCACCATTTACCTCATCCACGTGTTAATTGGATCTGCAGAACCCGACAGCAGCCTTGAGAGGGGAGCAGCAATCATAGCCATCTTGTCATCTTAACCTCTCCTCAACTGACCCGTGGGATTGAGTCTGGTGGCTCGGAGGAGGTACTAATAACCAAGAAACTGGGGGGACTTTTAGATAGGCATCCCATCGAATCACCTTCCATTCTGATTTACACGGCAGAAAGAGAAAGTTCTTTGGCTGCTTTTCTTGAAGTGACTGTGGATACACATTTGGGGGAGGGTTGGGGGAGAGCTTGGAATCAGCCAGGCTGTTTGGAAGGCTGAAAGCCTCTCATTTTTATAGTTTTGAAAATCCTTGGAGTTTAACTTTGAACTTTAACCAAGAAAAATTATATCTTATAAACAATGGCATTTGTTGATTGGATGAACGGCTAGATCAATATTGGTTTTGGCAACTGTCTTTGGCTTCAGTTGGCTTCAGAAACTGCTGGTTGTGGTGTTAAAAAATTATGTCAGTTCCTCAACATGTGCCTCTTTTTCTTGGAGTTTTGCCTGAGAATTAGTTTCCAAAGTTACTTCCAGAAGTTAACCTAGAGGCTGGCCTTCTCAACAAAGGAAGTTACACATAAACTATTGGAATGTGGTCTACTCTTGTGAGCTCCCAGCAGCCTCGGTGAGATCCGTTTCTGAGCTATTCCCAAGTATGAAAACCTGGCCTTGGGAGCACGAAGGTCATCAGTAAGAATATCACGGAGAAACTGCCTTTTAACGGAAAAGAAGAGTTCTACCAAGCTAAAGATACCACAGGAAAAGTATCAGATCCGTATGAAAGTGCTTTCAGAGGAAGAAATTAGGTGGTCAACACCCTGGCTACATCTACATTAGGAAGTCTTCCTTTTCATTGTTGACCAGTGCAACTCTGGTTTATTAGGAATACATTTTTGGCATGGCAGCCAAGGGTCAGAATTATGTCAGTGTGTGTGGACAAACACGAAGCTGCCTAACACTAATACGTGCCAGGAAAAAGGCGTGATTCTCCTAGCCGTACAATTCAGCAAGACCGTTACTTGGCTCACCCACCACCATCCAAACATGGCAGGGTCTCCCTTCAATTATCAAGAAAACCCAGAGAAACCAACATTTGAAAACACCAGCCTCAAACCAACACCACCTGGCTATTTAAGGAGGCACAGTACGGCCTAATGGAAAGAACACAGGCCTGGAGTCGGGGGACCTGGGTTCTAATCCATGATTTGCCTCTTGTCTTCTGTGTGTCCTTGGGCAAATCACTTAACTTCTCTGTGCCTTAGTTAACCCATCTGTAGAAGGAGGATTAAAGTTGTGAGCCCAATGTGGGACACAGACTGTCGTCCAACAGTAATAAATATAAGCGCCCTCTTTCTACTTTGTAGGTTGGGTTTAAGGAGACAAGGCAGACAAAGTCACATGGATTCACACTGATGAAAACTCTCTTTGGACTTGCATCCAGTGTTCAGAAGTTCCATTTTGGACCAGCTCCTGAGAACTTAGTACTTAGTGAACTCGAGTCAAACTCTGGCTCATTGGGAACTGGGACGCTGAAGGGCCGAAAGCAAAATTAGGCTCTGCCTGGTTGTGGCTTAAATTCTCATTCTGGTTAAGAGGCCTCAATTTTTTCCAAGCAAGTGCTGCTCACATTGTTCAAACGGTAACAGTAATAGTATTCATTAACCACCAATTGTGTGCAAAGCACAGGGAAAAATATGGATCAGAAATAGACTCAGTCCCCAGATTGGGGCTGACAATTTAAAGAATATACATCAGCTGCTTTAGGTGGGAAGAGTATGCAAGCAGGGAGTACTAGTGAACACAGATTCAAATGGAAGTATGGCCGTTCTTTTACCAACACCAAAATGTTGGATCTGAATTGGACTGGCCCTGTTTCCCTTTTCATGCATGTCTATGTGGAGTTCCATTTTATTTACATTGGTCCAAATTGGATCAGATTACTTGGTAGAATAATTGCATAATGCAGGCATGCTGTTTAAAATCTGAGTTCCTACATGATGTTTACACAATGGTGGATCTATTTGTCCTGTCCTGTGGCTGGTTGGGTTAATGTGGTGGCTTAGAAAATGGAAAGCACAGGAGTCATTTAATTTGTTTTAGGCAATGACCTGTGCTGCCCTGTGTTTGTCTGGGAGCTTAAGAATGATATGAGGATGGCAGTTGTGATAGTGAAGAAAATATAGACTCAAGTCTACAAATGGAGAACTTTGCCTTGAAATAATAATTTCTAAGTGCTCAAAGAGTTTTCCCCGGACGATCAGCTGTGGACAGTAACAGGTCAGTGTAAGCAGACTGTGTCCAACCTATCTTGTCTCTATCCCAGAGCTTAGTACAGTACTGAGCATAGAGTAAGCACTTAAAGATGCAACATTATTAACACAAGGCTGGAAGGCAAAGCTGCAGTTAGTAGCGGAACAAGCAACTCACCTGCTCTCAGAGACAAACGTGGAATGGGGGAAGACTGACCAGCAAGGAAACAAAATCAACTTTTGTTGCTGCAAAATCCAGTTAGACCCATTCTCTGCCCGCCTAGCAGAGGTAGGCATTTTCCTCCCAGCAGTTCCTACATTGGAGCAGTGGGCTCCTGTTCTATAATTCTATGTCTTTAAGAGAGGAATATTCTAGGAGAAGCAGAAAATAATGCAGCAGAGGACAGAGCAGAACACAAGTAGCAGAACAGAGCTAATCATGGGTTCACTTGTAAATAGTTTGATCCTCTCAATTATTTGCTTTTACGCAATAGTATTTATTGAGCCCCTATCTGGTGAGGCCAGGAAAATTGAAGCCAGAAAGAAGAGACAGCCCCCCCCCAGCATTTTTCGCCCCACACCATCATAACACTGACTAATCCCCCACAGTTCCTACTAAATTGCTCTGCACACAGTTATCCTGCAGTTTGGAAAAATAGGATGGGTCTTGGTGGATCCACGCTGATTCAAAGGCAGCCCAGCCCTGTTGAGTCTCTAACAGAAGAGGAATCTGGAACCACTGAGCCTGGATCAACTAGGTTGGGCTTGTGGACTGTGAACGAACTTCCTTGCGTGTGCTTCCTGGTTGCCCCAGGGATCGGTGTGAATGGTCCTCCCCACTTTTTCTCCATTAGGCCACTGGTCTGTCTGGATCCTGGATCGAAGTCTGGGAGAGCCAAAGCCTGAGCCATTCTCCACCACGCGGGTTGAGGGGCCTAACATGCCGGTTCTGGGAACGGGCTCAGAGGCGGGACAAGCACGCCAGAGTGTTGGATCTCCTCAGCTCACCCACCGCTAACGAGTTAAGAGGGCTGTTGGATCTCCTCAGCTCACCCACCGCTAACGAGTTAAGAGGGCTACTGAGGAGCTTTGCAGGCCCCAGGGTGGCATCTAATGAATGTCCACTTTCAGGAAGGAGGTGCCCGATAATGTAGAGGATGTATTCCACTCAGGCCCATTCAGTCTTGGCAAGTTACCCTCAAAAGTAATTTTATACAAAGATGAAATGACAGCCTCTCAAGAGGTCTATGGCAGTTGTTTGATAGTTTCGCCAGGCTTAACAGAGAAGACTTGGATCAGGAAAGAAAGAATATCTCCCATAAGAAGTCACCGTTATTCCTCGATCACTTCTAGGGGTCGCACTGAACATCGTCCAGGGCAGTGAAAGCCCTGAAATGAGCTGATTTTGCCAGGGTTTGGCTTATTCCTCTGGTTTCCCATTAGGATAAGCACTGAGGAACTTGGGGCAAGATGGGTCTACGTAAACTAAATCTAAGGGTTTGGCTGTCTGGAGTGGATCCTCCCCAAACGGGGACTTATATAACATATTTGTTTGTTTTTAATAGGCCCATCCAAGTCAAAGAATACTGAAGAGTTCCCTTTAAAAGGAAAATTGGAATGCAACATTATCATTAACTAAATCAACAGCAGTGTTTCTGTAAAAATACCAAACAGCACTGTTTTGTTTTATTTTTATTCCAGAGTTCCCCATGGAATTGCATCGCGCTTCCTCTGAAAATTTGTCCTGTGATTTTCAGGCCGTATTTTGGGCCCAAACAGGGTTTGCATCGATGAGCTATTGTAAATGGATAGTATCTGCCTCAGCCTTCTCTAGAAGAGCATGGGAGGATACAGATGTTCACGCAAACGGACCGCTAATTGGATGCCCACAAGAATCAAAATGGCAGAAACAAAGCCCCGCCGGCAGCCAAACCAGACATGGGTGGAAGAGTGGGAGGCAGCATCCGTGGTGGGAAGGAGGTGGTGAGACAGTGGCTGCAAAACGACTTGTTGGATTCCATCCCAGGGTGGTGACACACCAGACTGGTTAAGAGCTACAACCGCTGCCGTTCAAATATGTCTCCCTGATCCCCTGACCTTTATGGGGACTGTCCCTTATACAATTACAGCCTTGAAAGTCACTTTGAAAGGTCTGCAGGCAGGTCAATGATGAGTTGGGCAATTTTAGATTTTCTCTGTGGGCAGCCTGCCCTATCTAATCAATCAATCAGTGGTATTTATTGAGCTCCAGATTTTAATATGAATGAATAAGTTATGTATGTGCTATAGGGATGAGGGTGGGGTGAGTATCACGTGCCCAAGAAGTGCTTCCCTTTTTAAAAAATGGTATTAGGTGCTTACTATATGTCGAGCACTGTTCTAAGCACTGAGATAGATATAAGTAAATCAGGCCGGATACAGTCCCTGTCCCAAATGGGCTCACGTATTTTTATTACCCTATTTATTTTGTTAATGAGATGTACACCCCCTTGATTCTATTTATTGCTATTGTTTTAATGAGATGTACATCCCCTTGATTCTATTTATTGCTATTGTTTTTGTCTGCCTGTCTCCCCCGATTAGACTATGAGCCCGTCAGTGGGCAGGGACTGTCTCTATCTGTTGCCGATTTGTACATTCCAAGTGCTTAGTACAGTGTTCTGCACATAGTAAGCACTCAATAAATACTACTGAATGAATGAAGTAGGAGGGAGAACAGGTACTGAATCCCCAATTTGCACTGAGAAAACTGAGGGACAGAGAAGTTATGTGACTTACCTAAGGTCACACAGTAGACAACTGGCAGAGCAGGCCCTCTGGCACCCAGGCCCATACTTTATCCAATAGACCAAACTGCTCCCATAAATCTCACTCTTAAATCAAACTGACTGCTCTACCGAAACCTTTTCTTCTTGTACCATCCTCTGGAAGTATTATCAATCAGTCAGTGGTATTAATTATGCACTTACTGTTTGCAGAGCCCAGTACTAAACATTGATCAGTTTTACGAGAGAACAGCTGGTCAGCGACTTTCCCATAAAAAGCCTGCATAACCTTAGAGCTAATTATTAGCCGCCCTCACCTTGCAGCCTTCTCTTCTTCAGCTAAACAAAGTTATTTCCCTTTCCTTTTCCTCGCAGGACCCACTTCCCATCCCTTGATTCATTTTTGCCATCATCGTCTAGGCTTGTGCCCCCAAATGAAGAGGGTGGTGTAAACTCACCCCAAACCCCAAACTTCAATGGCCGGCCCAATTAGACGTCCCCGGGGGGTGCAGATTGTGGCGGGGAGGGTCCGGAAGGACTAGAAAGGGAAGTTGAATGGGAATATACTTCGTCTCCCCACGACGAGCGGTCCAGATGGCAGCGCATCTGGTCCCAGCCGACGTTTTTTGAGGTGCTTACATCCTTAAGCACTTGGTACGGTTCTCTGCATTCTGTAAACACTCAATAAATACTCAATGATCGTATGATTCTTTGGGGGGACTGATGGGTGGGTTCTTGTGTCCTGCTTCTGTTGTATTGTACTTTCCCAAATGCTTACCAGTCCATGTAGACTCTAAGCTCCTTGTGGAAAGGGCACATGTCTATCAACTCTGTTGTACTGTACTCTCCTAAGTGCTTAGTACAGTGGTCGGCACGCAGTACGTACTCAGTGCCATCGATTTAAATCGATTAGTGTAATGTATTTTCCCGAGCGCTTCCAGTCTCTCTAGACTGTGAGCTCCTGTGGGCAGGGAATGTGTCTATCAACTCTACTGTACTGTACCCAAGCTCTTAATTCAGTGGTATGCACTCACTAAGTGCTCAACAAATACCATCGACTGACTAGTACAGTGCCCTGCAAACAGTAAGCGCTCAAAACCTGCAATAAAAGCATTCATTGCTTAGTACAGTGCATGGCACACAGCAAGTGCTTAACAAATACCATAAAAATAAGTAAATAAATAAGTACCACTGATCAATGTTTCTGTTGCACTGTCCCCAAACTTTAGGTCCAGTGGTCTGCCCACACTAAGCGTTCACTAAACACCATTGAACGACTGATGCTTCTTTTGCATTCTCCCAAGCGCTCAATATATAGTGCACTGTACCCAGCGGGTGCTCACCAAATACGTCTGTCACTCCGATAACTCCAACCCCGCAAGTAACGACACTGCGAGGCGCCCGCTCCAACTGAGCTTAGAGTCTATTTATATCATTTTTTTCCTTCTTGAGAAAAATAGGTCAGCTAGGAGGAGGCCCCGCCTCCGTTCTCTCTACCACAGTCCCCCCCTTACTCTTAATACATAGGAAGCTCTGAGAAGCTAGAAGCGGGACGAAGCAAAGAAAGAATGGCAATCTGGAGTTGCCTCGAGCTGTCGTTGACCACGCTGGAGTGGAGGCCACACTGTGCTGTGCGCGTCGCCAGAGCCACCTATAGACCATCCCGTCTCACTGCACCCCATTTTGCAGTTGGCTCCCGTGTGCAGGACGACACTTTGGGGAAGAATTCGCGTTTGGGCTTGCCAGACCGAAAGTTTTTCAAGTGCTCGGCAGCCCGGCCCCAGCCCCGGGCCCGGAAGAAACCAGCTACCTCTGGATTGGAATCTTAAGGTCCAGGCCAACAAAACTCTATGGAGTAGGGAGGGAACGCCGAAGAATTAGCCGACAGTGAACCCGGCGGTCGGTCGTCCATCCCACCGTCACCTTAACGAACCCTACGATGATGAGCTTTCCACTATTCGGAACGCTGCCCTTTAATCTGAACCGGGCCATTTTTGGTAAAGCGCCTATTCGGATCATCAGATGCGGGTCCGGAGACGCCTAGAAATGTGTTACAATGAGCGTCTACAATCCAGCTAAAACAGGACTTGTAGCAAGCCTGGCTTTTCAGTGCATCCAGCATCCTTCCCGATGTTTGGTCCAGCTAGTTTAGCAATAGTGATCTCAGCAGCTGGGACACACCCTCTTTTCCCCCTTTCCCTCTGCTCCTCCCCCTCTCCCTTCCCTTCCCCTCAGCACTGTACTCGTCCGCTCAACTGTATATATTTCCATTATCCTATTTATTTTGTTAATGAAATGTACATCGCCTCGATTCTATTTAGTTGCCATTGTTTTTACGAGATGTTCTTCCCCTCGACTCTATTTACTGCCATTGTTCTTGTCTGTCCGTCTCCCCCGATTAGACCGTAAGCCCGTCAAACGGCAGGGACCGTCTCTATCTGTTGCCGACTTGTTCATTCCAAGCGCTTAGTACAGTGCTCTGCACATAGTAAGCGCTCAATAAATACTATTGAATGAATAAATGAAAGAGGTACGGGCCTCTGGACACTTGATGGGGGTTGGGTGGAGAAAGGCATGACAGCCTGGGAATGAGGGGGAGAGGGGCCGAGGAGCCGAATATCTTGCTGCACCAGTATTTTTGCCCTTTATTCGCTTGTTATCCAGAACCTTCTCACTGTGCCTCGATCTCACCTGTCTCGCCGCCGTCCCCTGGCCCACGTCCTACCTCTGGCCTGGAACACCCTCCCTCCTCAAATCCATCAATCTTCCCCCCTTCAAAGCCCTACTGAAGTAGCACCTCCTCCAAGAGGTCTTCCCAGACTAAGCCCCACAGTAAGCATTCAGAAAATGCAATAAAAGCACTCAGTGCTTAGCACGGTGCCTGGCACATAGCAAGTCCTTAACAAATACCATAAAAATCCTCCAGACAATCCCACTCCCTTCCGCGTCCCCAAGACTCGCTCCCTTTGCTCTTCCCCTCTCTCTCCCCACCACAGCACTTATGTGTATGTGTATAAATCTATAATTCTATTTATTTCTATTGATGCCTGTTTACATGTATCGATGTCTATCTCCCTCCCTCCCCCCGACCCCGTCTAGACTGTTAGCTCGTCACGGGCAGGGAATTGCTGTAATGCACTTTCCAAGCACTTAGCACAGTGCTGTGCACACGGTAAGTGCTCAATAACTATGACTGAATGAAGCCACTGAAACTATTGGTTCCAGCTCTGCATTGGTTCCACCTTGATCCACCCTATCAAGACATGACCCCAGAGATGGGTTAATAATATTATTGCTTTGGGGGCTCTAGGCCAATAGGTAGTAAATGAATAAATGGCAATCTTTGAAACTAATTTTGGGGGGTATCAAATCCAAGTAGATAGGGATTTCCTCTCAAAAGAATCCTCAAACACTGTTCTTGGTGTGTCACCCCAAATTTTATACAAATATCCTTTATCATTTAATCAATTGCATCCACTGAGCACTTACTCGATGCAGAGCACTGTACTATTCATTCATTCAATCAATACTATTCATTCATTCAATCAATAGTATTTATTGAGCGCTTACTATGTGCAGAGCACTGTACTAAGTGCTTGGAATGTACAATTTGGCAACAGATAGAGACAATCCCTGACCAACAACGGGCTCACAGTCTAAATGAGGGAGACAGACAACAAAACAAAACAAGTCATCAGGATTATAATACAGACAGTTCCCTCTGTTACATATCTACAAGTTATATACATATCTATATACTATATCTGATAAATTAGTTAGGTATATTAAGGTCTGCCTCACCCTCTAGATCGTAAGCTCATTGCAGGCAGGCAAAGTGTCTACCGACTCGTATTGAACTTTTCCAGTGCTTAAAACAACGCTCAGCACAAAGTAAATAATAAATACCTTTGATGTGAATACGCCAGGCACACCAAAACGTAAGCCTTTAAGGAACACTAGCAGAATGAGGAAGGTTCAATTCCACAGCCTCATTGTGCAACTCAGCCCCAGAGCACTTGTATCCAGCTCCGTAATTTAACATCTGCAGCCTCTCTCTAGACTGTAAGCTATTGTATCATCCTCTCCCGAGCGCTTAGTACCGTGCTCGGCATATGTTAAATGCTCAATAAGTACTTAAGATTTTGGGAGAGTAAAGTAGGACAATCCTTGCCTACATGAAGTTTGCAATCTAGAGAATGCTACAGCTATTATACTTACGATCAAGCTGATTCTATTCATCTAGGATACTAAGAAATGGTAGCCATTTGAAAGTATGATTTCAGTCAGATTGTTTATGTATCTCATAAAAGCAGAGCATAAGGACCTATTTTTCCCAAGTATCCTAACTCCGCATCCCACAGCATGTGGTTTCAGCTTCCAGTCAAACCAGGCTCCTTCTTCCCCGCCCGGGGAAATGAAGCCCCATCTACCTGCAGAAGCAGAGATTAGGTAGAAAACCATAGCCATAATAATAATATCAGTGGTATTTGTTGAGCATTTACTACGTGCTCTGACCTAAGCCCTGGGGTAGATATGACATAATCAGTAGTTGGATGCCCTGCTATGCTAACGGGGTCTCGGAGATGTCTGGGGTCATCTGTTGCCCGGACCAGCCTGCCGTGCCCTCCAACCACCGTGTAAGTGAAGCCCATAACACGTTAGGTTGTTGCGAAAGTTGCTGATATTTGTAACCAAGGACTGTTGCCGGGAGCGGGAAGGAGACTGAGAGCTCTCCTTGCAAAACACTTGTCTTAATGGCCTGTTTTTGTGTTATATGGGCCTGTTTAATTATTTTAAGCCATTTTTATTAACGTTCATGACTTGTCCTTCTGGTTGGTTTTTTTTCTAAGTGGTATTCATTAAGCGTTTACCATGTGCCAGGTACTGTACTAATAGCTGGGGTAGGTACAAGGTAATTGGTTTGGATACAGACTCTGTCCCACATAGTGCTCCAGTCTTAATCCCCATTTTACAGGTGTGGTAACTGAGGCACAGAGAATTTTATGACTTGTCCAAGGTCCCACAGCAGATAAGTGGTGGAACTGGGATTAGAACCCAGTCTCTCTAACTCCCAGTTCGTGCTCTATCCACTAGACCATGCTTATTGAACTATTGTAATGCCAGAGATGGAGAAGACCATGGGGTAAGAGAAGGAAGGCATAGGGCTCCTTAGTCTGCTGGATCTTTCCAAAAGGAAGTTGTATTTTGGTCATTAGTCCCAGCCAAACAAGTCTCTTTTAGGTAGGTTCGCCTCCTAGCCGGTTTGCATAAGTGACTTGTTCATAAGTGATGGTTAATGCAGTAACCATGAGCCAAGGTCAGTTCTGTCGGGTGTCAGCAACACGACTAAGGTGAAACACACAGAAGCACTCTGATGTGTTCCAGACAAGAGCCCTTTCCTCTCTCTCCCACTAAGCAACAGATTTTACTAAGTGGGTCAGAGTTGCAGCTGATTACAGGCAAAAAGGCTTAATCTCCCAGCGGGTGAGAATCCAGGGAATTTACCATCACTGATTCTCAGTAGAGTCAAGCATTTGAAATCCTTCCTGATCCTATCTTTAGATCTCCTTGCTTATCCCTTTTCCTGTATCGTGTGTGTCTCCCCGTTCTCTCCCAGGGGTCTTCTCGTTCTCAAAGTGAGAAACTCTCTTTTCTGACTTTGCCTCTGTTTTCCTCTCCAGCCTCATGGTTCTTCACCCCTCATTTCTTTTCCGGATGAACTACAGATCAAATTAGGAATTATTCCCTAGGGTAAGAATCAGGGCAAACGCAAAGCAAGTCTTGAAAATAAATACTTTTCAAATATACAGGCGTGATGTCCTGTCAGGGGAAAAACTCACATCTTTCCGTTTGGAGTTCTTCCCTCCAGTGAGAAATGGGAAATGGGAAGAAAGAACGGATCCCGAACCTCCAATGGTGCCTCCATTGTGGGCAATCACAGGAAATGATCTGAGTCAGATACTTGCATATCAGTCTGCTAAGTGCTCCTGAGAAAGTGGGGAAAAACCAAATTCCCTGTAAATATGACTCAGGGGACAGTTCGGCCCTAATTCTATCAGAGGAACCAGTTTACTCTGTTCCCTAAGGCAAAAATTATTACAGAGTAGCTAGTGCCTAACGTAATATGGTAGCTAGCCCCAACACCATGAATCCTACCAAGTTTTCAAACTCTATTTTGAATGATGCCTGCTCAGTAGAGCAGAAAGAATGAACACATCCTGCTTAAAATTTAAAAATCTCAGCTACGCATTTTCTTTCAAAATCCAAGGACTGCATTGCTGACTCATTTAACTTCAGAGACCATATCAGATATCACCTGAGACCAACCCTAGCATTTCATTAAATTTCACTTGACATCTATCCCTACCCCATATCTCAAACCCTAACCTGAACCTAACTCTCTCCATCCCCTTCGCCCTGGTTTTAGCTCCAATCTTAATCTTAATGAGTTTTGTCAACAATCTGGGGTGTTGGGCAATTTCAGTCTTCTGGACCCTTGACAAGTCAATTTAGCTCTTATTAGATCGACTCTGACTCCTCATCTTGCCTGGTAGAATTCATTTTACATTTTGAGTTCCGTCACAATTTACCGGCCTGACATCTGTCTCTAACTGGCTCCTGTTCTTGAAAAGCGATTTCTTTAATTTCTCCTGGTCACTCTCAATCAGAGCTCCTTCTTCTGTGGAATTAATAACTCCATCCAACTTGATATGACCTGCACACTTCCCAAGAATACTGGCAGTTTCACTTTACAAGTCAGAAGGATTAGAATGACTTGAAAAGAGGGAAAATTCCAAAGAGAATGTGCTGAAGGAGGCCATACTAGCAGCAGAACAGAACAAGAGACACTCAGTTATCCATAGCTAACTCCCAAAAATAAAAGCATTGTCAGCAAAGATATATATATATATATATTGAATATTTGCTGTGTGCAGAACACTGTACTAGCTACTTAGGAAAATACAATCCAAAGGGTTGATAGACATGTCCCCTGCCCCCAGTGAAAGTACAGTCTCTATTATCTGTTGCCTAATATGTTGAGATGGGGTTAATCCTCTGTGAAGATACACAAGCGCCTGTTACAAAATTCAGCTCCATTTTATCTTCAGTAGATAAAAAATGATCACAAAAAAAGACCTGCCAAGGACTGCTTAAACCCATTATAATAAATAACACTCAACATAGCACTGACCCTATTTCCATCTGATTTACCCGAGTGGCACGCTCTCAATGAAACACCACTTAATCGAATAAATGTAGTCTTATTTATTTTTTATTTAAACTTTCTTTAAATTAACTTTTTTCCCTGGGTGAAACCAGGCACATGTGGGGATTTTATAAAACAGGCCACTTGAAATGCTTTAAAAATACCTCTCACTGTAAATCAGGGAAGTCTGTGGGGAAAGCAGCAGTCAAGTATTTGATTAATAGGGAACCCAGGGCTGGTTACTCCTGGAGCACGCAGAGATTGATTTGATTGCCTTCAGTCAATTAATCAATGGTATTTATTGAGTGCTTACTACTACAAATACAATAGTATTTACTAAGCACTTGGGAGAGTACAATTCAACAGAATCAGCAGACATGGTCCCTTCCCATATCCCTAGAAGACCACAGGCCTGAGAGTCAGAGGACCTGGATTCTAATCTCAGCTCTGCCTCTTGCTTGCAGGGGACCTCGGCAAGTCACTTAACTTCTCCCTCTCTCAGTTTCCTCATCTGTACAATGGGCATTCAACACCTCTTTTCCTTTTGACAACCTGGAGCATAAATTCATGCTACCTACCTGATTTTCTTCAATCTTCCTGTGCATTTGGCACCTAATAAATGCTTAATAAATGCCCCCATTACCATCATTATTATTATTGTCAATCAGGGTGAGAGTGAGCCCTGGAGAACTAACTCACCCTTTTTCAGTCTTTAAGACTCCGTGACTGTCTGGACCGACTAAGCTGATCCAGGGGTGCAGCTTTGGAATGCCAAGGCAATAGTATCACAACCTCAGCCCAGGAAGAAAAGAAGTAACCCTTGCTTCATCTCCATCGGGATGATTGTCTCACCCCCGCCCCTACTTCATGTTAGCGGAGAGGAGAGAGGCAGAGTGTGGAAGGTAAATGCAAAGAGAGAGAGAAGTGATTGCCAAAAGGCTCTCAGGTGGGGCCTATAAAAATGCCTGGATAGTTAAGCAAGAATAAAAGCTGATCCTTTCTCCTCCCATCTCTCTCTCCTTCCCATCATCACTGCCCTCTGCTCCCCCTCCACCCCCCCAAAATCTAAACCAATGGAACTTCCAGGGGACAGCCAACCATCTTTTTAATGGTACTTATTAAGCATTTACTATGTTCCAAACAGTGTTCTAAGCACTGGGCTAGATACAAGCTAATTAGAGGTTGGACACAGTCCAAGTAGGAGGGAGAACAGGAGTATTGAGGCACGGAGAAGTTAAGTGATTTGCCCAAGGTGGTGCAGCAAGTAATTAACAGAGGCAGGATTAGAACTCAGGCCCTCAGACTCCCAGGCCCGTGCTCTTTCCACTAGGCCAGGCTGCTTCTCATTGTAGGGGGGACCATTTTGATTGGAAACAAGGAAAAGTTTGGGAAGAGGCACCCGCCTATTTCCTGTTCTCAGAGAGCAGTGTGCTTTACTCATCAGAGGTCAGTAAAAGGAAGCAGTAGGCTCTCAGGCCCACGACAGAGAGAAATGAAACCTTGTAAAAAAGAATCAAAGTAACTTGCTGAGAGCCCAGAAGAATCAGGTTCCCCAAGAGAGTTGACAAATGAAGTCATTTTCCCCAAAAGTTTGATGTTGTTATCGCTCAATCTAAAATCTGCAAAACTGAATAGGAAGAAATATGATGGGCAAAGTTATCCTTTAGGGACGGAATAGAAGAAAAACCATTAAAAGCCTCGAGGAGGAGAAGGACATGGCAGGAGAAGGCTAGTTATCCCTAAATCATGAAGTTTGTTAAGCAGGTTCAAAACTAAAATATTGATTAGACATTGTTCCTCTGAAGAGTCACTCACCTGAAGTACATTGGGCACTTCAATTTGACAATCGTATGCTGCAAGTCTTGGCCTCAGGGAATGGAAAAGCAAGATCCACCAAGTGCTGTTGGGTGACTCTAGCCCTCCTCCGCAAAGCCTACGATTTCTCTGCCATGAAGTGAGGAAGTGAAAGTGGCAGAGGAGAAAAAAAATGCACTTCTTCTTTTTCCCTGCTTAGATCTGAGGGAGAAGAGAGCAGACCCAAGCAGAGTTTTTTGGGAGCGATAAAAGATTTAAAGACTTTTGTTTTTTAGAAAGTCTCTGTAGAGAAGATGATTATCTTTCTTTTTTTCCCAGCTTTCCCGAAAAACATGGGCTTTCCCCCTTCTGTGAATGTTAACTGCAAAAAAATGCAGTCAAGAGGGAAACAGAAACATAATTGTGAGAATTTAGTTTATTTAGTTATTCTTTTATTTATTGGACTGAACATCACTTATGACCCTCTGGGCACACTTATAAGTATTAAAAAAATAAAGTCCCATATGAACCTTAAAATCTGTAATAGAAAACACAAAAATTCTCTCTCTCTCTCTGAAAAAAAAAAGGCTGCCAGAGAGCATAAAAATGATTAAAGGTTTGGAAAATAATTCTTATGAGGAAAGGTTAAAGCGGTGGTCTAATAATGGACTTCAAGTATGTGAAAAACTGCTTACCAATCTTTCTTTCTTGCCACTGGCCAAACGAGAGGGAACAGGTATAAAGTGTGGAAAGAGGATTGCAGGTTTGGATATTGAAAATACAGGCGCACCCCAAGTTACAACCACTCTGTATCCATATACTTGCATATATTTGTGGATTTATACTAGTCTATGTATGCCCAATACATACTTAATGTCCACTGCAGGTAAATCAATTCTCTCCCTGCCCTCTCCTCTGGCTGCCATCTTTTAGAGAGGCTGTGCTGCCATCCTTTTTGGGTTTCTTTGTTTTTCTATCTCTCTGAAGCTAGGCCTCATTGTGATTGATCTGAAGATTCATTGATTCTCTCTTCCAGGCTGATCCCAGGCTGTCATTCCAAAAGCAAGAACCGGAAAGGGTTCTCATAACGGCAGACTTCTAAGAGTTATAGGAACCCAAGATTGGAAGGCAGAGAAGGAGATCTGACTCCCTCCCTCCAGACCAGACCGCCCTGAAACCTCTGAAAGACACACTTCTTCAAAGAAGCAGACTCAGAAGTTCATTATTGCTCCAGCGCTTTCTGACCACTCTGATCAGGAAGTTCTTCTTAATAACTAATGGCAACCTCTATGTCCTTCTGCTATTGAATGCTAGGTGGGAAAGGTGGCTTTTCCTAGTTCCTCGTCTACCAAGTCATCGTCAACTTGTAGCCAATGGAGAACTGAGACTGGGTCTCACAACCTCAGTCTTTTTCAAGGTCATTGCCAGTCTTGAAACTTTCACTCACTGTGCCAATAATCCATGATCACTGAACTGTCTTCTGGGTCAATATTGCAAAACAACAGTCATTATTTTAGCATACCCAGATTCACTGACTCAAGAATCCCAATACCTATATTCATAAGGATGTAAATCAGGCATTATTGGGTCTGACCAATGGTCCATCCAGCTCCGGATTCTGTCTTCACCAAGCAATTCTTGGTGAGGTATGACTTTTTTTTTGTTGAAAATGGGCCAGTTTTGTTTGGACTGAGCAGTCGCACTCTTTCTGAAATGTCAGTATTTAAAATCTAATTCCTGCTCAGTAAGGAGTCACAGTACTTAGATCACCACAAAGGTATCTTTGTTTTTAAGGGAATCGGTAGATAAGTGGTATTTATTGAGCACTTACAGTGTTCAGAGCACTGTTCTAACTGAGGTGGAGCCTAGACAAAGTAAATGATGAGTATTTCTCTACCTGAACCTGTCCAGATTTTAGAGAAGAGATAATCTGTGGG
Organism: Ornithorhynchus anatinus; assembly: GCF_004115215.2. NCBI lineage: Eukaryota > Metazoa > Chordata > Mammalia > Monotremata > Ornithorhynchidae > Ornithorhynchus > Ornithorhynchus anatinus. The sequence continues at coordinate 35,083,707 of NC_041745.1, forward strand.
TGGAAATGCCTGAAGCGGTTGTTCGTTCCTGTAAACCCAAAGTCTGATTCCAGTTCTGAAGCTCTACAGAGGGGAACAGAGGAAAACATTAGTCCCATTTTCATCACTCATGTTGTATTAGTCAGGCCTGACTAAAATGTTCTATAGGAAATTAGGTTAAGGACTATATAATCACAGTGCCCCTAAGACTATGTCATCCTGGAAAAACCAAAATGAAAAATACCTCAATGACAAGATGAGAGATGAAAGTCCAGGTGGGCTGCTGGCTTCTTGGTCTAGCACTATTTGGTATCATTTCTGTTTTTTACTCAGTAAATGTTGCTCAACTTCCACCCTCTCCATCATCAAAAAGTATTTTTAGGCTCTTTCTTTACAGTAATTCTTTGGCATTGGTTTCACACTTAGTCATATGGAGGAATTTCGATGTTCTAAGCTCAGTTGATCTTTAGAACTTGGTCCACAAAGCATTTTTATTATCTCAACAGGGAAGGCAATAATTTGCCTTACCCCCACTGCATGAATGAGTGGCACCTGACTTGCAGATGTGTTCTGCAGCGAGTGGACTGAGTTAAATATCTAATCATCAAATTCACATTTACTGACTACCCATAGAGTGTGTGAGGCTCTAAAAGACACTCTAGAGGGAAGGAGACTCAGATTGATACTGTAAAACATGCTAATGCAAACCAGGTAGAAAATCATATGTACAGTGGATAAACAATGAATCCAGTGTGTTCAAGACAATAGTCTCAGTTTGAATAATGCCTTCAGTGCCTGACATATGAAGGGGAGTAGAAATATGACCCGCCTACAGATTCTTTATGAAAGATGTTCTCTGGTGAGAGGTTCAAGGCAAGTCAGTTGGCATCCACATAGGCAACTCTCTTCTATAATACAATATTGTCGTTTTATGTCTAAAATATTGTTTCACTCTGCCTTGTATCTACAGTGACTAGATCTTCCTTCTACCAAAGACCATTTTTATACATCTCTTTGATGAGCCAAATTTACATTCCCAAATGCATAAGAAACGCTAATGTTAGCTAGACTCCCCAGGGTTTTTCTTATATCTTTGATGTTTTCAATGCCTTCAGCAGAGTTTAGATGTAGAAAGATCTCTCCGTTTGTGCTGACAAGCTAAAAGCACCCCGGAGTCATTCTGATCCTCGGCCTGGTTTTGATATTCCTTCTCAGTCAACTTGAGTTCATTACGTCGTAAACCAGTGCTCCGAGATCATTCACCTAGGCAGACATATGTCAAGCACTGCTAAAACTTGGTCATGTTTTGAATTGTTCTAACAGACCCAGAGCAATTTAATATGCCCTGGCCCACTGACCTGGTTTTCCCTTTTGTACCCTGCTGTGTGTGAAGGAGTGGGGAGCCATCAATGAAGGAGGCAAATAGGTCACCCACTGTTTGAGGACCTCTGTTGGACTGAGGACGTTGGTATCACAGGATGCTGGAGAAAGGTTCTTGCTAATCAATTGATTGATGGCATTTATTGAGTGCTTACTAAATGCAGAGTACTCTACTAGATGCTTGGGAGAGTATGATACAACAGAGTTGGTACTCTTTGTGGGCGGCGAATGTGTCTACCAACCCTGTTATATTATACCCTCCTAAGTGCTTACTACAGTGTTCTGCACAGAATAAGCACTCAATAAATACCACTGATTGATTGAGTCAGTCAGTCAGTTGTATTTATTAAACACTTACTGGGTGCAGAGCACTGTACTAAGCACTTGCAAGAGTATAATGCAACAACAACCAGACTCATTCCCTGACTACAAAGAACTTACAGTCTGGGGGCAGGGGACAGACATTAATATAAACAAATAATTTACAAAAATGGACATAAGTGCTGAAGAGGTGACACAGTAGGGAGTGGGAGAAGAAGAAAGGAGGGCATAGAGAGGGAAGGTGTTTCAGGCCGGAAGTAGGACATGGACAAGTGGTCTGTGTTGAGAAAGATGAGATCGAGATACCGTGAGAAGGTTAGTATTAGAAGAGCAAAGTGTGTGGGCTGGGTTGTAATAAGAGAGTAGTGAGGTGAGGGAGCAAGATGATTGAGAGCTTTAAAGTCAGTGGTGAAGAGTTTCTGTTTGATGAAAAGGTGGCTGGGGAGTTTCATGAGGAGTAGGGAAAACATGGACTGAACATTTTTGCAAAAAAAAATGATCTGGGCAGCAGAGTGAAGTATGGACTGGAGCAGGCAGAGATAGGAGGCTGGGAGGTCAGCAAGGAGGCTGATTACAGTAATCAAGGTGGAATAGGATAAGTGATTCCCTGCCATAATGAGTCTAGAGGGGAATTGCTAAATAGTTAAACTGCCCCTTCACACCTAGTCGAATTCAGGGCCTGGTTAGGTCAGTGGTGGGCCTTGGATGGGCCATGATCCAGTAATCCCCGAACTGGTCGGGGTTGAGGAGCTACCTCTTCTGTCCCCAAGAGTGCTACTGTGCCTGCCTCCTGGTTACTAAAACAGGCTAGCCAAAGGAAGAGATTGTTCCTGAGAACTTTTAATGAGACCCCATCTATTTCCTGGAAATTAAGAAGTCCACATAACTTCTCATTAGGCACAGTTAGCATGTGAACAAATTAGCAGAACAGAAATAGGAGTATTGTGATTCCCCAAAGAGCCATGCCAATCAAACACAGCCCTAGGCCAATCAGGACTCTGCTCAAGATTGCAATTTCACACACACACACACAAACACACACACAGGCACACACGGACACATGTACACACAAACACGGTGACTTTTTAGATGTCAACTTGAATTCTCTATGAGAAGCAGCGTGGCCTAGTGGAAAAAGCACGGGCCTGGGAGTCAGAAGAGCTGGACTCTAATCCCAGCTCTGCCATTTGTCCGTTCTGTGTGACCTTGGGCAAGTCACTTAATTTTTCTAAGCCTCAGTTACCTCGTCTGTAAGATAGAGACTTAGACTGTGAGCCCCAAGTGGGACATGGACTATGTCCAACCTGATTACTTTGCATCTACTCTAGCACTTAATTTAGTTCCTGGCACATAGTAAGTGCTTAACAAATACCATTAAAAATTCAACTGATCCTTAAAATATCCAAAAAGTAGTACATTAAAATTTCTATAATTTAGCCTCGGGGGATGCCAGTGGAAGATAGGACTAGTGTGAATTAGTGAAAGATCTGAATTCTGGAACTGATGTTTTCACTGTGCTGATTTATTACCATATGTTCCTCTCTTCCTCCTATTGAATCAATGGGTTGTTTAGAGCACCACTGAATGGTTTGTGATTTTGACAAAAAGAGAAGGAAATAACATTCTCTGTAAGGGGTAAGGAAGAGCACTCGTGAACATCAGAGGACTAACGAATGGAAAGTTTATGAAGTTCAAAACCTTCGACATTTTTCCCCCCTCCCTTTTCCCCTGTCCTCTACCTTGCCAGCAAGGGAAGACAGGGACGTTCCAAGTGACTGAAGTTTGAGATTCTAATCAGGTGCCCTTATATTCATGCCTTCTCGTCCTCATTCCTTTCTTTTCCCTTTAAAAATGCTGTCAAGTTGACACCCCGGACATGTATTAATACCAGAGTCAAAAGATGTGAAGCAATTCCATAAATTTGAATAGATGATTCTTTTTGAAACCACGATTCGATCACTGATTTGTCATTTCATGGAGATGCTTCACCAGTAGAGCAAACCACACAGTTGTGAAGAGAAATATCATCTGACCTGAGCCTACCTATTCTACTGTCCTTTCCCAAAGATTTAGTGTTCTGTTCTGCACACAGTAAGTGCTCAGTAAATCCGACTGATAGATTTATTGACAATAATTTTAACAGCTTGGCCCATACTCCTGAAGTATTTCACTTACAGATGGTAAGGTTGTTTTGGGCAGGAAATGCGTCTACCACTCAATTGTATTGTCATCTCCCAGGTGCTTAGTTTAGTCCTCTGCACACAGTAAGCACTCAGTAATTACCACTGCTTGATTATGGCTTCCAGTGGGCATCGGACATTGCTTCACAGACTATTCCATCTCAGATATCCACTGAACCCAAGTCTAGACCAGTGTTGATCTCATTTGAAAATATTCCACTGTAAACTTGTCCTCTAGACTGTAACGAGTTAGCTTAGAGAAGGAGCATGGACCTGGGAGTCAGAAGGTTGGGGGTTCTAATCCTGGCTCCCCTCTTGTCTGCAGTGTGACCTTGGGCAAGTCACTTCACTTCTCTCGGCCTCAGTTCCCTCATTTGTAAAATGGGGATCGAGACTGGAAGCTCCATGTGGGACAGGGACTATGCCCAACCCTATTTGCTTGTAACCGCCCCAGTGCTTAGTACAGTGCTGGCACACAGTAAATGCTAACAAATACCACAATTTACTAAGCTCGTTGTGGGCAGGGAATGTATCTACCAACTTGGTTATTTTCATACCAAAATACACAAATTTCTTTGTGTAGTTCTCTGCACACGGTAAGAGCTCAATAACGATTGAATTGGTTCAATATCAGCTTTAAAAGACTATATCAAAATTAAGATGTGGTTTGCTATGTTTAAGACATTAGAGTTGGAGAAGTACAACTTCCATTGACCGAGAGTCCCCCCAGTTATTACAAAGTCAAGGTGTTGATTGTGGAGTGCTAACAACTTTTCAGACATAGGCAAGAATTTGAGTAACACACATGGCCCAATACTTCGTTGCTTTAAACTTGCTGTTGATTAATTTTCCCCACTAATTGACCCCATCTTCACCAGGACTTCAATATCATTCATCACACGTGGACGAACTGTTCTTTCTTTGGACTTCGTCAGCCCTCCTGGACTCTGAGCTGTGAAAGAACGGCCCTGGATGGCACAGTCATGTGTCAGCCCAGGGGAAGCGGATGGGAGAGGAGGTTGTAGTTCCTGGGTTCTTCTTGCTCATTTAGTACAAGCCTGGATTTGTACAAAACCAAACGTAGGCACCAGAAACCCATTTCCTGGAATTGCTTCTTGAAGCTAAGCATGCAAAGGAGTGCTTCTTTGGGCTTCTTTCTTCTTTCTTTGGGGATAACCAAGTGGAAGATATTATGAACCATTTTTTGATGCAGCAAAGAAGCAGCTGCTTCTTTAGAGAAGCAGCGTGGCTCAGTGGAAAGAGCCCGGTCTTGGGAGTCCGAGGTCATGGGTTCTAATCCCCGCTCTGCCACTTGTCAGCTGTGTGACTGTGGGCAAGCCACTTCCCTTCTCTGGGCCTCAGTTGCCTCATCTGTAAAATGGGGATGAAGACTGTGAGCCTCACGTGGGACAACCTGATGACCCTGTATCTCCGCCAGCGCTTAGAAAAGTGCTTGGCACATAGTAAGCGCTTACCAAATACCAACATCATTATTATTATTATTTTGGAGGAAATGCAGATCTCCTACCAAGAGGTAAATCCTTCCTTCCCAAGGATCTGAAACTAGGTCACTCAAAGGCCTTCAGTGAAAGGATATTGTCTGGGTCAATAGCATTTTCACCTGAGTGTAAATCAGATGCAGTCAGAAGGTCCCGGGTTCTAATTCCGCCTCCATCACCTGCCTGCTGTGAGACCTTGGGCAAGTCACTTAACTTCGCTGTTCCTCAGTTCCTTTATCTGTAAAATGGGGATTAAGACTGTGAGCCCCTTGCGGGACATGGACCTTGTGCCACTAGATCAGCTTGTATCTACCCCAGCGCTTAGTACAGTGCCTGTAAACACTAACAAATACCATTAAAAAAATCTTTAAGCCTGGTCTTTTCAAAGCCAACTGACCAACAAGATTAAAAGAACGTAAGCCTATGAACGATGTCATTACAGGGCCAGGCCAATAATCTAGCTGGTTTCTTCAACCCACTATTCTGTCTTCGACAGAGGTAATAGTATTCTTTAAGGAATTGAGATGGAGACATTATCCTTCTGGGATTGATCCTCCTGATGAGGGATGAACCATCTAACATCCCCAACTTTTCTCTCTCTACATTCCTACTTTAGTGTCCATTATAAACCATTCAACCTTGAATTTCTAAGTTCAACAAGCCAGCTGGACTCTGTAATGCCGCCTCTTTTTGCTGTCATGACTCATTTTCGTTGAATGCCCCTTCAAGATGGTCTCGTGCTTGCTGACACATTTTCAGGGATTTGGTGAGAAATGCTGATGTGGTGTTTTCCTGTCCCGTTTTCCCCTTCCACGCATGACTTACTTGGCCTCACTTTCTGACGCCCAGCTAGCAGTCACTGCCTCTACAGCTCTACCTGCCGCCTCGAACCCACAGGCCCCTTTGGTGATGTCGCTCCCGGGATGCCTGCCCTGTGAGAAATCCCACTAGCTGTGTCTACAGCTCAAGGCGATCTGTGCCTCAAGGGATCTGTGCCTCTGCCAGACACAGGCCTGAGAAAAATCGAGTTGAGGAGCAGTGTTGCCTAGTGGAAAGAGCACGGTCCTGGGAGTCAGAGGACCTGGTTTCTAATCCTGGTCCCAACACGGGTCTGCTATGTGACCTTGGGCTAAATCACTTCTCTGTGCCTCTAAAATGGAGTTTCCCAGCTACTTAAACTGTGAGCCCTACGTGGGACAGGGACTGGACCTGACCTGATTAACTTGTATCCACCCCAGCTCTTAGAACAGTGCTTGACACATGGTAAGCACTTAACAAATACTGTGATAAAATAAAAATGGGAACCGTCACCAACCCATTCAAACACATAAGACCCAGACCCATGGGCAAGGAACCATCAGCACCAAGCAGCTCATCGTGGGCAGGGAACGTGTTTGCCTACTCTGTTGTATTTCCATCTTCCAAGAGCCTAGTACGGTACTCTGCACATAGTAAACACTCCATAAATACCACCGTTGATGACCCGAGAAGGCCGATCCAGACTTCACAGGAGCCCTAAGCTTTTGGAGCTCAATGACATGACTTTAAGAGAATTGATCTGACCAGACTGTGGCACACAAATACATCCCGATCCCGATCTCTTGCCGAGATGTGGTTCGATAAACTACTCCAGCCAGTTCGCCCCCAAGAGATGAGCTCGGAGGAGGTGCCGCGGGGGTCCCATTCAAGGAGCCGTACATCCGGCCAGTGGATAGGCTCCAGGAGCCACCCCACCAGCCCCCTGCTGACTTCTGAACCTTAACCCTAGCCTCTACAACTAGGAGATGCAGATTCCATCAGTCAGTAGAGTTCTGAGCTGGGTGGGGCTTGGACAGTATGTAGGAAATCCGTGGGTCACTCCACTCCACCACGCCCAATCAGGCTAGAGCAGTTAAAGCCAGTCGCCCAGGTTGTCCTGGGCCTGGCTCAGGCCCAACTCAGAGACCCAGTCCTCTCCTCTTCCCTCTCTCACACACAGCCTCACTCCCTCTCTTAGTCTGACTGGCTCTGGACCGTTCTCTCCCTCACTGGACTGCCAGGAGGGAGATCTCCCCAGTTAGTAGGTTGTGGCTGCTGACTGTCTACTTCCCCCTTGGCTTGGGCAACGTACCACTTTGGGACAGGCCGCCTACAGCAGTACTTCCGCTTGGGCTTCCTGGGAGAAGAGCCCGGCTGGAACGGCTTCCTCACCAGCTGAGCAGCCTCCGGCCCCATCCTCTGCCCTTTTGGGGGAACCCCCAGTGGTGGCGGCGATTCCCTCAGCCCGGCCAGCTGGCAGGATGACCAGAGCCAAAGGCGAGGCTCGGGGAGCGCTCATTTTGGCATTTCTCGAAACCGAACCAGAGTTTAGCTACCAGTGGCCACATGGCACTCTCCAGTGGGGTGAGGGGGAGGAAGAGGGTACGCCTTGGGTGGGTGGGTGGGATGACATCTGCTTTCTAAGCCTCTGACTGAGCCACTTAGATGGCAAGGAACAAAAAGAAACGGAACATTAAACTTTGATGAACTGCAAGGATTCCAAGATTTAAGCTGCGAGTCAACAGAGATGTTCTAATCTAGACAAACATTTGGCTGCTTTCCTCACAGCCTCACGCTGAGGAGAGGGAGCTGGAAGGAAGGAGTCCTGCGGGGTTCTATTTTTATGCTGCCAAGCTCTTTTGCCTCAGGGATCCCGCAGACATCTCCCTTGCATTTGCACCGGGGCTGGCATCTCTGCCCCAAACCCCGAGATGCCCACCTCTAGCCTCACGGGTCCCTCCCCTGGCACTCTCACTGCTCAGGCATAAACGGTCTCCAGGGTTGGAAATCTCAGCCACGGAACCCCAGCCCCTCGAGCAGCTCCGGCTGTCTGGTCTCACAGCGGGGGGCCGGGACCCTTCAACGAGGCCTAGGAGCCCCACCAGCATGAGGTCAAGACAATCGAAGTGATCCAATTGTATTCTATTTACCCCAGTGCTGAGCTAATAATAATAATGATAACTGCGGTATCTATTAAGCGCTTACTATGTGCCAAGCATTGTTCATTCATTCATTCATTCAATAGTATTTATTGAGTGCAGAGCACTGAACTAAGTGCTTGGAATGTACAAATCGGCAACAGATAGAGTTCCTGCCCTTTGATGGGCTTACAGTCTAATCGGGGGAGACAGGCAGACAAGAACAATGGCAATAAATAGAGTCAAGGGGAATAACATCTCATAAAAACAATGGCAAATAAATAGAATCAGGGTGATGTACATCTCATTAAACAAAATAAATAGGCTGATGAAGATATATACAGTTGAGCGGATGAGTACAGTGCTGAGGGGGTGGGACGGGAGAGGGGGAGGAGGAGAGGGAAAGGGGGGAGAAGAGGGTTTAGCTGCGGAGAGGTGGGGGTGGTTAGAGGTAGCAGAGGGGAAAAAGGGGGAGCTCAGTCTGGGAAGGCCTCTTGGAGGAGGTGAATTCAAAACAGGTAGAGACAAGGTAATCAAGTTGGACACGGACCCTGCCCCACATGGGGCTCACGGTCTTAATCCCCATTTTACAGATGAGACACAAGGAAGTTAAGTGATTTGCTGAAGGTCACATAGACATACGATGGGGTCAGGATTAGAACCCAGGTCCTCTGACTCCCAGACCTATGTGGTGTGGGGGTGGGCAGGGCACCCTAATTATGATGTTAATTGTACAATCCTTCCAGTTTTTACTGGTAACACCACTTCGATTTTTCTTCTATGCTCACTTCTTACTCAGATTGCTTACTCCTGGAAGACAGAGAACCAGTCCCCTACAATTTCCTGTTGTTTCCCAAGGACCTAGTGTGGGGTTCTGCACTCATTAGATGATGGTTGGTGATGCCCGAGGGTCAGCTATACCCTATACCTGTGAAAATGACAGTCAAGGTCTGTGATAAGGATCCCTTATTTGGTTGACTAGCCCTGGTTTCTCTCACCCCTCCTTCCCACTCCTCAATCTCAGTTTCCCTTTCTTTCCTTTCCTCCCCAACCTAGGGAAGAGGCATTAAGGAGCATTAGAAGGAAGAGATAGAGGATTAGGAAAGTGACCGATTGGGTAATCCACTCTGAGCAGCCGGGAGTTGCACAAGTTCAAGGTGATGCGGTGTGGATTGTTCTTTGTTTATTCAATTCAATCAGCGCATTCACTGAGTGTTTAAGATATGCAGAGCTCTGTACTAAACACTTGGGAGAATACAATACAACGAGTTGGCAGGTACCTGCCCACAAGAAGCTTTCAGAGCTGCGCCGGTTAACGTTTCGTGGGGACAGAAGACATCTTGGAGATGAGTTCCATCCCGTGTGTGAGGATGTGTGTTTGTGTGTGTATGTGAGAGAGAAAGAACAGTCAAGTTGTTGGCTGCAACTGAATTCTTTCACTGTGGTTTTATGGGTGAACCAAGAGCCTCTTGAACAGATGGTGTTTGCTTTCCCCAATAAATAACTCTGAATGTTGACATTGTTTTGGATGTGGGTGATGGACTTAGTGTGGAACAAAGCGAAGGAGGCACCGGTCCTGTTCTATAAGTTTACAGTCCCAACAGAGTTGACCAGAGGAGAAGGTGCACGTTCAAGGCAGCAGTTAATTCACTGCAGCTCTCCAGGATCACTGAGAAGGGCTGAGAGGCCACAGGAGAGGGAGAAAGGGGAGTCAGGGAAGTGGGTCGGGGTCAGGAAGGTGAAATTCTAATCTGTGTCATCTTTTCTGACTGTAAAAATCCTACAGTTCGGTGGAAATAATTACTAGAAAGGTCATTTAAAAAAAGAAAACAACAAAATCGTTATATTTTGAGTACTTAAAATCCCCCTTACTAAATGATTATTATTTTTTCTTTCTTCATGAGAAGCAAATGAGTCACTGCCTATTTGATGAAATAACCAATAACTCATTTCTTCTTAAACCTTGTCTGCTGTGGGACCTTGGGGAAGTCATGTGACTTCTCTGTGCCTCAGTTTCCTCATTTGTGAAATGGAGATTTAATACCTGTTCTCCCACCCCCTTAGACTGTGAACCCCACGTGGGACAGAGACCGTGTCTGACTTGATTGTACCGTACCTACCTCACAGTTCTTGGCATATAGTGCTTATCAAATGCCACATTAATTATTATGTAACTATTTACAAGGGACCCCCCATCTCACGAACTGCTCTTTTGCTGATAATGTTGCCTGAACTAGATTGCTTGTGTCCCTCTTGAAAAGTCACTCTCTTTCAGGACTATTATCCTACCGGCTTTTTTTTTGTTTTTTTAGGTTTTTTAATGGTATTTGTTAAGCACCTACTATGAGTCAAGCACTACTGTAAGCGCTGGGGTAGATACAAGTGAATCACTTTGGACAGAGTCCCTGTTTCACATGGGGTTCAGTCTTAATCCCCATTTGACAGATGAGATAACTGAGGCACAGGGAAGTTAAGTGACCTGCCCAAGGTCACACAGCAGACAAGTGGCCGAGACGGGATTAGAACCCAGTTCCTTCTGTCTCCCAGACCCATGCTCTAGCCATCAGGCCAAGCTCCTTCTCCAGTTTTAACAACTTCTCACTGGCTCCAGCGTGAGTAAGGAATGCAGGCAAACACATAAGACCCAAACACACACATACATATTGGATTTAGACACCTAATTCTATATCTCCTCCAACCTCCCCGTGCCTGTACTGTATTGTAGCTCAGTCTTAATAACAGTTAATAATAACTATGGTATTTGTTAAGCACTTCCTGTGTGTCAAGGACTATATTAAGCACTGGGGTAGGTACAGGATAATCAGGTCAGACACAGTCCCTGCCCCACATACGGCTCAAAGTCTAAGTAGGAGATGTGGAATCCCCATTTTATAGATGAGGAAACTGAGGTACAGAGAAGTTAAGAAAGTGGACCGAGGTCACATAGCAGGCAAATGGCTGACCAAGGATTAGAACCCAGGTCCTCTGACTCGCAGACCAATACCTTTCCACTAGGCCACACTGCTGCACAACGGACTGCTCTATTGCTGAATTGTACTTTCCAAGTGCTTAGTACAATGCTCTGCACACAGCAAGCACTCAATAAATAAATTGGTAAACACGGTTGAACGGATGAATGAATGAATGAATGAATGAATGAATAGATAGATAGATAGATAGATAGATAGATAGATAGATAGATAGATAAATAAATAAATAAATAAATAAATGAATGAATCCTTCTTGCAGCCTCCAAGCCAACCAAAATGTGTAGCCTCAGTGTTGGGGAAGACAGTAGGGACATCTTGATTGAATCCCTCCACGTCAATGTTGGGAGTGCAAATTAACAGAGAAGAAGTGTCATTCAGTGGCAAGAGCAGGATCCTGGGAGTCAGAAGGACCCAGCTTCTAATCTCAGTTCCATCGCTTTTCAGTTGTGTGATTTCACTTCTCTGTGCTTCACATACCTCATTTTAAAATGGGGATTAAGACTGTGAGCTCCCTGTGGGATGCGGACTGTGTCCAACCTAATTCATTTGTATCGACTCCAGCTCCTAGTACAGTGCCTGGCACATAGTAAGCGCTTAACAAATACTATTCAAAAAAAGGGAACCTTGTCTCCTAAGCAGCACCTGTTAGGCTGAACTGCTGGAGGCTCATGTTGGTCAGAGGTGGAGGGTTAGGGGAAGACGCCCTGCTGGACAGGAGCCTCCATCCTTGAACTTCAAGATGGCTCTTGCCACCTCCTTAGAATAAGGATGCCCCAGAACCTTCTCTTCTAGTCACAGCGTTTGTAGCCTCTGAAGTACGAAGTCATTTGGAAAGTGTCTTTGTCTCCATTTTCTACTGTGGTCTTGCTGTGGGCCTATCTGGTCCCCAAGTCAAGAAGAGGAGGAGGAGGAGGAGTTTGGGACAAGATCTGCAATCCTCAGCCCACCCAGAGGGGAGCCCCAGCTCTGGGTTTATGCCTTCAGGGGCGGTGGGAGGGCCCCCTGTTCTCAGCAGGGATATTTCCCAAGGAAGGCATCCTACCATCAGTGCTGGGCTGTTTTTTGGGCCAAGCACAGGCCCCTAAGGGTGGGAGAAAGTGGGAGAAAGAAACAAAGGCAGCCCTTGTGCAGCAGGCCTGGGTGGAGTGTGGAGAGGGAAGCAGGGAGGAGGCGGTGGTGGTGGGAAAACAGAGGTAGGCGGGCAGGTTGGGGATTAGTCTGGAAAGGGCGGATGAGAGATTTGAATACTTGAATCTGTGGTGTTGAGTGGACCCATTTTGGCTCCCAAGTTAGAAAGTGTCCCCTGAACGGAGGCTTCTTTGGAAGCAGAGTGTGAGCGTGCCAAGGGTGGGACAGGCAGGCCAGACCCTGGAATACCACTGATTCCCCTGGGCAAACCCACTCCAACCAAGTCTTGGGGACTGGTTTTTCTGCTCTCTACAGTGCCGCTTCCCGGCATGCGGGAGAGTCGCCTGCTACGCCTTCTAATGTCCAGGTGTTTTCTCCTTCTTTCCCTCCAGGCAAGTTTCTGCCTCCAGAATTTTCCTTTCCTTTCATTTTCAAATAAAAAATATCCAGTGGGAGATTCCCTTCTGACCTGCTTCATTTTTCAGAAGCACGAACCCTGTACATCCTGGCCAGAACCGATAGGGGCTCGAAATGACTGCCCCTTCCCCAGTGCACACCCCTCTTGGCCCCAGGGGCTTCCAAACCAGTCAGTGAGTCAATCGTATTCATTGAGCGCTTACTGTGTGCAGAGTAAGCACTTGGGAGAGTAGAGTACAACAATAAACAGACGCATTTCCTGCCCACAACAAGCTTACTGTTTAAAGGAGGATTAGTTTAGAGTGAGGGTAGGCAGCATGAAGGAGGAACAATCAGAAACGGGCTCATTGCTGATACGTGTTGAAGATGGAAGATCTGAAGGCTCGGGGTAGGGCAGAATGCATTTCACGGGCCACATCAGCCAGGGGGATCACCTGACAGCCAAGGGCCCCCATAGCCCGCTTTCCCCTGGGGTTGAGAGTCGCCCCGGTCAGGGCCTCCCCCTCGGCTCTGGCTCCTTCTGTTCTTCGGCTATTTCCATTCCTCTTCCACCACTCTCATGTTGCAAGATGTTCCCGGGGAACTTGACGTCCACGGCTCGAGCACGATTTCTTCTCTCCAGCCAAGATCCTTTCTTTCCCAAGCCTGTTGTTTGGACAGGAGGAGGCCGGTGCCACGAGCGTTTCCAACTTCTCGGCATCTCCCTCGTCCTCATCCAGTTCTCCGGGATTTGATTGGAAGTCGGCTACTTATCGTCCTTCTATTCATTTCCTTAGGAGATCTTCCTGTCAGATAGGCAACCCACGCATCGCTTCTGTTACTTTATCTGCATTTGGACTCCAGGTGTCGAAGAGACAAAGCCCTCGGCCTTCTTCGTATGTACACGGAACCAGAGATTGTGTTGTAAGTAGGAGCTGACAACCACTGCAGCCACAGATATCCCGGGTGTGAGCACGTGTATGAGATAAGCGATCACTAAAGCGGCGTGGCTCACTGGAAAGAACACGGGCTTGGGAGTCAGAGGTCATGGGTTCGAATCCCCGCTCTGCCACTTGTCAGCTGTGTGACTGTGGGCAAGTCACTTAACTTCTCAGTGCCTCAGTTACCTCATCTGTAAAATGGGGATTAAGACTGTGATCCTCATATGGGACAACCTTATTACCCTGTATCTACCCCAGCGCTTAGAACAGTGCTCTGCACATAGTAAGCGCTTAACAGATGCCAACGCTTTTAAAATAGACCAACTGGGGAAGAAGTCATCGAGGAGAAAGGTCACAGACATCAGATAACCAGATTGCGGGAGAGGTGGGGGAATGGAGCCGTTGTCCTGCTGGGAGGGTGGTCTCAGGAACTGAGATCTGCTATTTTTCTTTCATGATGGCTGAGGGAGGAGAGCAGGGAATGTTCCTCGGATTGGCACGCGGGGAAGGAGACCCAGCCTGGGTTCCATCTTGCATTAAAACTCCCTCAGTGGAGCGCCTGAAGCAGAAGCGGCCATCTTTAGGGTTAACTATTTTCTTCCTTCCTCTCCTAATGAGTCATTTCAAATAGCTGAACACCATACATCACATGGTCACTGGAGCTTCCTGGATCTGTGTGCCAGAGCTGAGCTGGCAAAGAGACCAATCCCCAGCCGTGCACCCAAATCTCCTACCCCTACCGCCGTTCATTTAAAGCTCATATATTGCCACGATCCTGCCAGACACCCCAAGGTGAACTGGGTCAGGCTGGGTCTTGACCCGGCCCGGAGGTGCCCGGGAAAGCATACCTGTGAAAAGACCCACAGGGCGGGGCTGGCTTGAGTCAAGAGGAGATGCTCTGACCCTGAGTCAGGGTCTGAGCTGCTATGCCAACCCAGCGCAGGATGCATCCATTCCAGGCTGCAGGTGAGACCGACATCTCTTAAAGGAGGCACCGACCCTGCCCATCATGTCACAGACAGTTACCTAAGGTTGTAGGCAAACTGTGCCTTACAGAAGCACAACTTTCTTCAAGAGTTCTTACTCCTTTTTCTGGAGTCATGTGGTGGGTAGGCTTGCTGGACACTGTCAGGTGGCTTTGGCAGTCTTTGAGAACTCTCACCATCTCACCTCTCCTTCCCCAAAGCCACTCCTGAGGAACTGGAACAAAGGGGTGATTTCCATTCTGCCCATCTGTGGGTAAACAGGCACATATCTCTCTCTCTCTCGCTCTCTCTCTCCCCCCCCCCCCCCCCCCCCCCCCGCTTTCCACTGTGAAAAACACTAGAATCTCATCTCAAACAGAATGCAGAACACTCTATTTGCCTACTAAGCTTGAGTATTCATTCAAGAACTCACCAGCTGGTAATGGTCCATGCTGCACTTCTGGGATTTTCTAAGTCAAACCTCACCGAAATAATAATGGTGGTATTTGTTCAGCACTTACCCTATGCCAAGAACTATAGATTTAGGATAATCAGGTTGGACACAATCACTGTCTCTCTTGGGACTGACAGTTGAGATAGGAGGGAGAGCAGGCAGTGAATCCCCATTTTGCAGATGAGGAAACTGAGACACAGAAAAGTTAAATGACTTGTTCAAGGTCACCAACAGGAGGGATTAGGACCCAGATTCTCTGACTCCTAGCCCCAGGCTAATTCCACTAAGCCAGGCAGAAAGGTCCAAAGAACTACCTGTGGCACAGCTTCTCACCCTATTCATCTGGCCCAGTAAAACACCTCTGAAATTCTTCTAAGGTTTGGAATAGCGCAGACAACTTTGGCATTCAGTTCTCTCCCTGCCCATTAGGCCTTCCGGCCACTTCTAGTTGGTTTCAGTCACCAGGAGGGTTTTTCCCAAGTTACTCCAGGCCCAAATGGAAACAGGAAATACAGGAAATATCGCCCAGAAAGCTCTTGGATTCCTGACCCAGTCTCCCTGAGGTTTTGATAAGTATCCAAAACTGTGATTATTTATCTATCCTGAGCTTCTGAATCTCTTGAGCATCTTCTCCCCCTCCCCCATGCTAGCTTCAAGCCAACTGCCCTGCAGGAAAACTACACATTTTCTGACCTATCCTTGGAAATTGAAAAAAAAAATTCCTTTGCCAGTTTTACTAATTTACACATGTTCAACATCAGTTGCCTAATGTTTGACCCTGCCAAGCTGATTCTATCTGCTTGAAAAGCCAGACATTGAAAATTGAAAACCCTTTCTAAAATTAGTAGCCCAAACTGAGCCTCACTAATTTTCTCTATTTGGGTGCAAGTCGTGGTGGATGATTGAACTTTCCAGGGGAAGGAGGAAGGAAACATGAAGATAAAATAGAATGCAGCATTGTGAAGGCTCTTGGTTCATTCATCTTAACAAGCGTTGTTTATATGGTTTATTTCACACTCCATTGGCAAAAACCTCAAGGAAATAAGAAGGAACTCTTCGCGCTTTGTTTGGTATAAATAAGGAAGTCAGAGAAGTTTGATATCACACTGCAAATTCATCTTGGCCGAGATAGCAGCCAAGATTTGTGAATTCATTCATTCAATAGTATTTATTGAGCGCTTACTATGTGCAGAGCACTGTACTAAGCGCTTGGGATGAACAGGTCGGCAACAGATAGAGACAGTCCCTGCCGTTTGACGGGCTTACAGTCTAATCGGGGGAGACGGACAGACAAGAACAATGGCACTAAACAGCGTCAAGGGGAAGAACATCTCGTAAAAACAATGGCAACTAAATAGAATCAAGGCGATGTACAATTCATTAACAAAATAAATAGGGTAACGAAAATATATACAGTTGAGCGGACGAGTACAGTGCTGTGGGGATGGGAAGGGAGAGGTGGAGGAGCAGAGGGAAAAGGGGAAAATGAGGCTTTAGCTGCGGAGAGGTAAAGGGGGGATGGCAGAGGGAGTAGAGGGGGAAGAGGAGCTCAATCTGGGAAGGCCTCATGGAGGAGGTGATTTTTAAGTAAGGTTTTGAAGAGGGAAAGAGAATCAGTTTGGCGGAGGTGAGGAGGGAGGGCGTTCCAGGACCGCGGGAGGACGTGACCCAGGGGTCGACGGCGGGATAGGCGAGACCGAGGGACGGTGAGGAGGTGGGCGGCGGAGGAGCGGAGCGTGCGGGGTGGGCGGTAGAAAGAGAGAAGGGAGGAGAGGTAGGAAGGGGCAAGGAATTGGGTTTGAGGGGAATGGTTATCAGTGATGTGAGAATTAGGGAGGTGTATGGGTATACTTGGAATCTATAATAGGCACTACTGAGTGAGCTGTCCTCTAATAATTTTTATAACTGTGGTTGTTAAGTGCTTTAACTGTGGTTGTTCAGCGCTTACTATGTGCCAGGCACTATACCAAGTCCTGGAGTCTATATAAACTAATCTGGTTGGACACATTATCTATCCCACATGGGGCTCAGTCTTAATCCCCATTTTACAGATGAGGTAATTGAAGCATAGAGAAGTGAAGTGACTTGCTCAAGGTCACACATCAGATAAGTTTCGGGAGCCGGGATTAGAAGCCAGGTCCTTCTAACTCCCAGGCCTGTGCTCTATCCATTAGGTAAGAGTGGGTATTTGGACTAGGCTGGTCTCTCTTTAACAAGGAAGAAATGGGTAGAATTGATCAATCCCATCAATCGTTGCACAGATAACCTCCCTTTGCTGATTTCACCCCGGAACAAGGCTGGAGTGGTCACCTTCCCAGAACATGGACTCAAACTGTCTCTGGGATCTTCCCCAATTAGATTCCTCTCTCAATCAAGGGAAACACTAAGTGAATCCCTTGACTCTCGGGGGTTGGGAGGTGAGGGGTCAACTCTCACTTTGGGCCTGAAAAGTACTGTCCACCATCATCAATCAGAAAACATGCCACCCGCTCCAATTCTGAAGTTGACTCCTCGGAGCTTTATTATTATTATCAAATGCCACTGAATTGTTTCTGACTCATGGTGACTCTGTGGATATATTTTCTCCAGAATGTCCTGTCTTCTGCCATAATCCATAACCTTGCTAACGGTTCTTCCATTATCATTATTGTAGTTTATATCCATCTAGCCGCTGGTCTGCCTCTTCATGTTTCCCCTGGACTTTTCCTAATATTAGTGTCTTCTTCAGAGAATTAGTCCTCCTGATGATGTGTCCAAAAAAGGCTAATCTAAGTGGAGTCATTTGGCCTTTTAAAGACCACCTTGGCTTAGTTTGCTCCAAATCCCACCGAAAGCCTTGGAGTTTACAGATCGGATTTCCAAAGGTCAAGGACATCTCTTCATTTCTTGCATCCCTGCAAAAGACCTAAACCCTGGGCATCTCCTCTCCCCCACCCCTCCCTCTCCACTATCATCCCCTCCCCCCGCCCCCTGCAGAATAAGATGTATATCTCTTTGAGTCCATTAAGCTCTCTAAAGTCATAGATTATTAAAAGTGATTTAACTCTGTCACAAAATCTGTTTGGTATTATGCTGATACGAAACGTATTTTTCTTCATCCAACTAAATAGTTTTCTTCAAATTTGGAACAGATGGGAACTTGGTGAGTTACATGAGCTCATCTGTCCTCCTGAATGTAATGAGGCTCATTTGGTCGCATTAAACATATTGAGATATGATTAAACATAATAGTCTATTTAATAACCTGAACTAGGACTTTCACCAAAACAAAATGGAAATGCACTTAAGGAAAATGCACTTGATGAAGGGTGAGATGTGGTCTGAGATGAAGACACGCCCAGCCGGAGGGCTGATTCACAGTCATTTGAAAATCACGATGGGAGAATATCACTAGGGCTTCTTCGGCAGCAGCCTGGGCTGAGGGGCCTTTGACAGACGTACTGGTTCAGTGTGAACCAAGAAGACACTCTCTGCTCTTTCTTTCCTTCTAGCCCAACCCAGATCATTGGTTTAAGATTCCTGCTCTTTGTCATTTTCTACGCCATCAATAATAACCCCCATATGGAAAGAGGCTGGTTGCTTTCTCTGACAACCAATGGCAGAGGAAATGGGGCATAGGCTGGACACTGGTAGCCTAAATGGGTCCTGGCTAATGCTCTCCCCTTTATGAGTGCGAATGACTGTGCATCCATCAATCAATCAACTGTATTTACTGAGCAGTTGCTATGTGCAGAGCTTGGAAGAGTACAATACCACAGAGTTGGTAGACATGTTCCCTACCCACAGAGAGCTTAGATCTTAAACATCCAAAGGACACTGCTTTGAAATTTCTGCTGTAGCATCTCCAAGAAGCTGGCTCGAGCTATATTCTCCAGTGGCAGAGTATGAGACCCCCCGCTCAAAAGCCTAACGGGGAGTCACTGGGAGGTCACTGCAAGCAGAAGCTTCTTGAGTGTGGTCTAGTGGAAAGAGCACAGGTCTGGAAGTCATAGGACTTGGATTCTAATCTTGGCTCCACCACTTGTCTGCTTTGTGACCTTAGGAAAATCACTTAACTTCTCGATACCTCAGTAACCTCACCTGTAAAATGGGGACTAAGACTGTGAACCCCATGTAGGACATAGTCTGTTTCCAAATTGTTTAGGCCGTTCCTATTCGAGTGCTTAGTAACACTGCTTGGCACATAGTAAGCACTTAACAAATACAATTAAAACAAACAAATCAACCAAAAACAAGCCCAGGGAGAGGAGTCCTGGCAGTGGCCAACACTTCTCAACATTCCCCACCACCCGTTTTCCCCCTTCCTAGCTCTAACAATAACTGGAACGCTTGGAAAGCGTGTAATATGTGCTAAGCCCTAGGGTAGAAGTGATGCAATCAGATCAGACACAGACTCTGTTCCGCATGGGGCTTACAGTCAAAGAGGGAGGGAGAACAAAAATTGAATCCCCATTTTATAGAGGAGAGAACTGAGCCCCAGAGCACTCAAGTGATTTGCCCAAAATCATAAGGGAGGCAATAAACAGAGCTGGGATTCGAATCAGTCCATCCAGAACTTTCTCCATTAGGGCCAGGCTGATGAACTACACCCGAGGAAGCATCTCTGGGGCAATATCTCCATCTTCCATTCCGTGGTGGGGATTCCCACTTTCTAATTGGCTACTGAATAATTCTCATCAGGATGCAGTTCTAATAGGAAGGATATTTCATTCTATTAGTATGAGGCTATTTAGTTAGGTGAGGAGATGAAGGGACAGTCCTACAATGGTACTCAGTTTATGAACCAAAGGAGTCTTTGGATCACCATTCTTGGCCCTATCCTTCTAAGAAACTGAGCAAGGGAGAGGAAAATAACTGGAGGTAACTATTATGAGGTTTTGTACCTTCTTTCCCTTCCCCTTCCCCATAGAGTACTTCTGCTACCTGAATAAAGGTACAGATGGGTGAGGAGAGAGGAAGGAACAGCTAAGAGTCTCCAAGAGAGGCTAAAAGGCCTAAAAATCATAGCTCGTTGAGGAATCCCTGCCTTTCTCAAGCTCCATTCTCATTACTCTTCCCTGAGAAATTCCACTTCTGGATTAAAACTTCTCAGGCTGAGTCCTCTCTCCTCCATTTTTTTTACAGTATTTGTTAAGTGCTTAGTATGTGCCAGGCATCGTTATGAGTGCTGAGATAGATATAGTGTAATCAGGTTGGACACAGTCCATGTCCCACATGAGGCCCATAGTCTAATCCCTACTTTCCAGATGAGGTAACTGAGGTACAGAGAAGTTAAGTGACTTGCCCAAGGTCACGCAGCGGACATGTGGGAGAGCCAGGATTAGAACCCAGGTCCTTCTGACTCTCAGGCCCGTGCCCTATCCACAAGGTCACGACAGAAAACCCAAATTAGTCCTGCCCAACTGGGGTAGGAGCGACTATTATAGTAGCCAACAAGATTTTAAGGGATGTGCAGATCAAGGCCAAAACATGAACAGCTGTGTACCTGATAGGAAGCAACCGATTAGACTGTGAGCCCATCATTGGGCAGAGATTGTCTCTATCTGTTGCCAAATTGTACATTCCAAGCGCTTAGTACAGTGATCTGCACATAGTAAGCGCTCAATAAATACTATTGAATGAATGAATCTGCAAGGGTAATGGGATAATGGATGTTTAATTCATAATTTGAATTATTTAGTCCTGTAGACTACATCCTCTGCACTGCCACTCTGCCAATTCGTAGTGTACTTTCTCAAGGGCTTAGTACAGTGGTCTGTCCACAGGAAGTGCTCAATAAATAGGGTTAATCGAGTGATTGCCGTGTAATAAATAGAGGCAATACTAGTACCACCTATTGGTGAACATCTACAACTGCAAGCTACTTTTCCTGTTCACCCTGAACGTGGGGGAATGAAATCACACCCACCTTTGGGTTTGCTCCCAATTTACGGCAGCAGCAGGGCCCTCAACCAAGCATCTCCTCTATGACGACTTGAAGAGCAGGGGTTGTCAGAACCATCCGGGAGCTCCTTGGGATGGCCCCTGAAGGAGCTGCTGTGCCACCTCCTTATAGATCCCCCATGCTCCAGCCCACATATTTTTGTAGAAATAAATATGAAGAAATATTAATGTTATTTAAAAAAAAAAACACCCGGGGGGGGGGGGGTTCCTCGTGGGAACAGCTAGGGTTTGCACTTCCGTCATTCCGGGCAACACTTTTAAGCTTTTCGTTTGGAAGCTGATAAGGAGAAAGCCACTCTCCTCTTCATTGCTGCCCAAGTCGTAGACGTGGTGTGTTGTTATTACGCATATTATGACATAATATGGCCATAACGTAGATTGTCGTTAAGGACACACAGGAAAATCGGGTCTTTGTGGGAATTCATACAATGTAGAAATTTTATAATAAGAGTACTGGACATACGACTGATATTCATTCATTCAAGTATTCATTCAATAGTATTTATTAAGCACTTACTGTGTGCAGATCACTGTGTGCTTGGAAAGTACAATTCGGCAATAGATAGAGACAATTCCTACCTAACAACCGGCTCACAGTCTAGAAAGGGGAGATATGACCTGATGTCGTAGCAGTACCTGAAAAAGACAGACCAGGTGAAGATCCGAGTGTCTTCTGTAAAACTGGATGAATGGCCAAGCTACTTGTCGTTCTCTTCCCCTTGAGGAGTGACAGAACTGGGTTTCCAACTGTGGAGCACCTCCTGCTCTCCCCTGCCTTTTATCCTCCTGAGATACCCTGGGCCAACTCTCTCCAGCGGCCTCCCCCTGCCCACCGCAACCCCTCCTTCCTTCTCCTCCCCTCTGTTCCTCCCACTCCATGATTTCATGAGGCCCTGAGGTTACTGAACATCCTGGGGCTTGGGACGGGGAGGGGTGAGTTACTTGAGAAATAAATATAAAGCTGGGAAAGGCAGAATTTAAAAAAAAATCCAAATTCCCTGGGAAAACCCCTCCTCCTTCACCCTCTGCCCCAGGCCCAGGTCATTCCTTCCTGAAGCTCAGGTTCTACAAGAGAGTAGGATTCTCAGGATCCCCAGATTCCCCTGAGGATGGAACCCTTCAGGGCTGGCCCAAGATGAACTGGGACATTCTTACATAGTCCCTAAACAGCCTGGCCATTTTGCTGGATGGTCCCATTGTGCCCCAGGTGCCACAGTCCAGATGGGTGCAGGGGGCGTGAGGTTACCGTTCCTTCAGTTTGGTTCGAATTTTCACATTCAGGAGTCGGTGAGAGACGACCCAATTTATAACCAAATGAGAGACCAGTTTAACTCAGGCTACCCTGCCTGATGCCTAAGTCTTCAGGTCTGAACCATGGGAAAACCAGAAGAATCATGGAAGAAGTTGCTTCCCCATAAGTGGATGATCAGGGCACCACTGAGGAAATTACTCTAGCCAGAATGATAATTTACCCCAATAATCTTTCCCAAGAAGCACATTTCTCCCTCTACACACCCTAAGATCGAGTACTTTTTCACGCTTACTGGTAGGAATTCATTATCAGGGGAGACTAACATTACTGTCCACATCATCGTCAAGAGGTTAGATTGAGTGCTTGATGTGTATAGATACTGAGCCAGGCACTTGGGGAACATGCAGAAGCAATAAAAGTTGGGATTTCTATCCTCAAGGAGCTTACAGTCTACTGTGGGAGAGGGGTTAGATCAAAAATTGGTGAATATGCAACAATTAAGAGAGAATACAGGTGGATAAAACAGTAAGTACCATAGGCAGAGATAAATACGTGGGTTGAGTGGCTGAGGGATGGGATGATCGGGAAGGTGGGGGGTTAATTAGAAAATGCTTCTTGGAAGAGGTGGCCCTTTCAGAGGCTTTGAAGGGGGGAAGGGACATGGCAGGGCCAAGGTGAAGCCGTGGCTTGGAGGTGGGAAAGTCAAGTGGGAGGTGAGGGAGGAGGCAGGCACAGTCAGAATAAAGAACAAGAACTCTGGGATACAGCTGGGGAAGGTTGGATAGAGCTGAGCTTCTACTTGATATGCTTGTTGGTCTCCAGGGCATGTAGAGGAAGCCACAAGAAATGCCCCAGTACTGGACTGGGTCACCCTGCCCTTGCCCCTCTGCTCCCAACTCCATGGTCCCTCATCCCTGTGGGAGGAGCACCAAGAAGATTTAGTGATCAATTGAATATGTGGGTTGAATGAGAGAAAGGAGTCAAGGCCAACGCCAAGGTTAAGGGTTTATGAGACAGGAAGGATGGCGGTGCCATCTACAGTGATGGGAAAGTCAGCAGGAGGACAGGGTTTCGGAGGGAAGATGAGAAGATCTGTTAACTTTGAGATGATGTCAGGATATCCAAGTAGAGAAGTCTTGAAGGCAGAAAGAAATGTGAGACTGCTGAGAGGGAAAGGGATCAGGGCTGGAGATGTAGATTGGGGAATCATCCACACAGAAGTGGTCGTTGAAGCCATGTGAGGGAATGAGCTTTCCAAGGGAGTGGGTGTAGATGGAGAACTGGGTCACCCTGCCCTCACCCCTCTGATTCCTGCTCTATTCTCCCAGTGCTAGGCACCCAGAATTATTTTCAGCCACTTCGGACACAAGAAGGAGACCCTGGATTTCTGTTTCTCCAGCCCCGGGACTGAGAAGCAACTTGGATCTCAGGAGTGTGAGGGCTTTGTCCAACTGAGATATCACCTGGGGTTGTATTTTTTTAATCTAGAATTTTTACTTCTATGCTGGCCTCTTCTCAAACCCGATCGAAAGGATGAGAATCAATCAGTTAATGAATCAACTGTATTAATATTAATTGAGTGCTTACTATGTGCAGAGCGCTGTACTAAGCACTTGGGAGAGTATAATACCGCAGAACTAGGAGACACATTCCCTGCCCACAGCATGCTTACGACTAAGGAGAAGTGCGCCGAGGCAGATACTGGGAATTCCACATCTTAAGCGGGTTAGCCCCTGGCTTAGATAATTCTTCCACTTCTCTCTGAACTTCAGTTTAGCCCTTTTGAAATTCAGGACAACAGCGCATACTTGATGAAGACCTGAGATGTCCTCAGATGGAAAGCGCTTTGCAATCAATTTAATATTGTACTTATGTTCAAAGAGCAGGACTTTTAAGAGGCTCATAAAGGAGTGTGATGGCGTCAGATGACCCACCAGCTCTTGCCAAATATGATTTTATGGAATCCCAGATTCAGAGGACAAGAAGACACCTGGACAGGTCCCCTAGCCATCCCCTTGCCTCAGGTCAGGGTCACACCGACCCCATCTCAAGCAGATGAGAACCAATCCTATTTTTCACATCCAAAAAATATCAGTGGTACTTCTCTTGAAGGACCCACATCTGTAAAAACTAGGGGAAATGAGCCTGGTCATAGTATATTTGTATATTTTGGCTTCTATTAAGGTCAGTATTAGAGGCTATTTGCTAAATTCAGTTAACCACACATTTAACTATCTCTAGTAAACAGATGGTTGGATTAAGGTGGACAGCCCAAGTGTTTAAATTCTTCCAGAAAACCCTGGGATGTCCTTTTTCCAAAGGAAAATAGAACTAGGGAAGCAGTGTGGCTTAGTGGAAAGAGCACTGGCTTAGTGGGAGACAGAGGACCTGGGTTCTACTCTTGGTTCTTCCACATACCTGTTTTGTGACCTTGGACAAGTCACTTAACTTCTCTGTGCCTCAGTTCCCTCATCTGCAATACCTATTCTCCTTCCTATTAAGACCGTGAACCCCGTACAAAACTTCATTATCTCTTACCTATCCTCACGCTTATTACTGTGCATGGCACAGAGTAAACACTTAGCAAATGTTAGTATTATTATTAGATTGGATCCTGGTTCTTTCTAATCGTTTGGGTGCAGGAAAAAAGTGTTAAAACAGAGTAAACTGACTTATGGATCCACATTTCCTTTGTTAGGCAACTGAGCAACTGGAGTATTTTTGCTGACACAGTGTTTTATCTTCAAACTAAATGTTTCAGTGCTAATGGGGATTTGGGGTTGATTTATTTATTTTTGCTGTTGTGCAATTTGCTCTCAACCGTTCGCAAAAGGGATATATGTTTTGAATCCAGACTGCCAAGTGAAGCCACGTTCTCAGTGAATCTCTGAAACTCTGAGGAGGCGATTAATCAGTGTAGAACTTGCAAGGGCCCCTAAGCTTCATCTGCCAGCAAGAACCATGCCAAACGTACCCACCTATGCCAACCCGAATGAGCCCAGGGATCATAAATCAACACAGTGGTAGGGACACATCACCCAGAATCACGTCACAGAGTGGGAGGAATTCACGCTCCAGACCTTTTTAACTTTTCCGTCTTACAAGCCAGACTTTATCACCGGCAACCAGAACAGAGCTCTATGCCCTGGGCTCTGAACCTGAGAGTGGTGATACCAAGGGTGCCTAGTATAGAACACTGTGCCCTGCTGACCATGATGATACCAAGGGGGCTTAGTACAGTAGCCTGGGCCCTGCATCCTGGCCACGATGATACTGAGGGTGCCTAATACAGTGTCCTGTGTCCTGTATCCTGGCCATGATGCTGATGATAATGATGCTGATAATTATTATGGTACTTGTTAAGTGCTTACTGTGGTGCCAAGAACTGTTCTAAGTGCTGGGGTAGATACAGGCACATAGTAAGCACTTAACAAATAGAGAAGAAGTGTGGCTCCATGGAAAGAGCCCAGGCTTGGGAATCAGAGGTCATGGTTCGAATCCCGGCTCTGCCACTTGTCAGTGGGTGACTGTGGGCAAGTCACTTCACTTCTCTGTGCCTCAGTTCCTCATCTGTAAAATGGGCATGAAGACCATGAGCCTCACGTGGGTCAACCTGATGACCCTGTATCTCCCCCAGTGCTTAGAACAGTGCTCTGCACATAGTAAGCACTTAACAAATACCAACTTTATTATTATTACAGGTTGATTAGGTTGGACGTAGTCCCCATCCTACATGGGGCTCCCACTCTTAATCCCCATTTTACAGATGAGGTATTAGGTTGAACCTAGTCCTCATCCCACACGGGGCTCACACTCTTAATCCCCATTTTACAGATGAGGTAACTGAGGCAAAGAGAAGTAAAATGACTTACCCAAGATCATACAGCAGACACGTGGCGGATCAGAATTAGAACCCAGGTCCTTCTGACTCCCAGGCCCGTGCCCTAAACTAAGCCATGCTGCTTCTCGATGATGATGCCAAGGGAGGCTAGTATAATACCCTGTGGCCTGATTCCTGGCCATGATGATATTGAGAGTGCCAAATGGGAAAACAGTCTTATGGTCCAGGGCAGGCCCCCCAGGAGGTGTCTGCAGCTTGGAGTGGGTCCCTCCGACTCTGGTGGCTGCTGTTGCTGCCTTCAGGGTGTCCAGGAGAGGATTCCCTCTTCGGTTACCAGCTGCAGTTGACTCATATTAGTCATCCCTGGATCCCCTTCAACATGAAAAGCAGGGTGGACCTACGGGAAAGAGCAAGAGCCTGGGAGACAGAGGACCTGGGTTCTAAATCCGTCTCCGCCATCTGTGGGCCGTGTGACCTGCGGCAAATCAGTTAACTTCTCTGTGCCTCAGTTTCCTTATTTGTAAATTGGGGATTCAATATCTTTTCTCCCTCCTAACCAGAGTGTGAGTCTTGAATCTACCCCAGTGCTCACTACAGTGTTTGGCTCATAGCATGTGCTTAATGAAAACCACAAGTATTAGAAATATTATTAATGTGTGAACCAGCATCTGAAGATGGGCTGTATAGATGCACATCCTATGCTTCTTCTTGTCTCAAAGATCAGTGACGGTGGAATTCTTTCCTGAGATTTTAAAAGAAGCGGGGGGAGGAGGGGAGCTGGATTAGCAACGATTTCCTCCAATAGAGGATCAACGGGATTTTCCAATAAATAGGCACTGTTGAATGTTCACCCATTGGGATTCTGTGCACTCGCTGAGTAAGTTTAGTACATGAGGCAATCTGTGTTCTTGTGTTTCAGCGAACACTCTGGAAACAATCCTTCCTTGAAATTTACGAAAGGATGATGCTGAGAAAGCCAATCTGTTTTCCAGAAGATAGAGAAAGGAGAACTAATAGGACAGAAATTTGTGGGGGGAATATTCTGCCTTTTAGATTTTTCTTCAAGAAAAACTGCTTATCCAGGATGGGAGAAGTAAGAAGAAATTCATCTGGAGATGGTGGTGGGTTGGTGTTATCTTGTTAGGCATAAAGCCAGAGAGTGGTAAAATGAATATTCCACTTCTGTTACACTGCTGCATGGTGTGTGCTGTTTTCCATAGTACAATTTGAACTTTCCTGCTGATTCAAGGGCTTGGCAGTCCAGAGATGTGGGGAATTTAAAGTCAGTGGGCCTACCCCAAACACTTTGGGATTTTTTTTAAAGACATATTTCCTCTGGGATCTGTACCCTTTAAACACTCGATATACTACCCCCCTCCCCACCTCCCCTTCACTCCACAAGTCCCACAGCACTTATGACTCCCAGACCCCTGCTTTTATTTACATTACTCTCTCTCCCCTGCTAGATTGTAAGTGCCTTTTGGGCAGGGAACTTTTCTACTAACTCTATTATATTGTACTCTAACAAGTGCTTAGCAGAGTGCTCTGCACATAGTAGGCATTCAATAAAGTTAATTGATTGACTAATGGTGGGAGTGGGCTTCTGCCTGGTTCATCCCATTTTTCTTCTTCAAAAAGAAGAGAATGAAGCTTTAAAGCCCTAGAGGTTCCAGGGAATTACCACCGCGAGACTTTGAGTGTACGCGCAGCGGGCTGTTTCCACATTCTCAGTGTGCAGAGTCCAAGACCCCAAATCAGCTTTCAAAGGTCAGAGCCTCTCCATCGGGGCTGGTGTTTCCAGGGGCAGCATGATGTTGGGAGCAGCTGTGGCTAGGGACAGGCCCTCAGATTTCTCACCCAGCCACACCGTCCCTCTCCCCGCAAACCCAGGGGCTCTGGGGCCTGCTGCCCCAAGTGTCCCAAGCTAGTTTGGTTCACGGATGGAATCTGAATTTGAATCAGGGGATTTGAGAACCTTGAGGACATGGAGACTGCTTGGAGATATGGGGGGAGATACAGAAGGATGGTAGACACTGAAGGATAGGGAGAACTGGAGGGATGGAGGGCTTGGGGAGATCCTGAAGAAGGAGAGACACAGTCAAAGCACGATCCCAGAGAGAAAACCTCATGACCTTCGGAACCAGCTGACAGGGCCAGATAAGGATGCTGGGGGCCCGAAGTCAGGCCGGGAAGGGGAGAGAAGGTTTGAGGGTCAGAAATTCCTCTAGTTGGGCCTTCCTGTCCCCGGGGCCCTGAGACAAAGCCGCCCTCCAGGCCTGTTAGAGCCAGTCAGAGAAGATCAGTTCTGTCTTGGGGCAGTGACTTCATCGACGGCCTGCCAAATGAGAAGCAGCGTGGCTTAGTGGAAAGAGCACGGGCTTGGGAGTCAGAGGTTGTGGGCTCTAATCCTGGCTCCGCCACTTGTCATCTGAGTGACTTCTCTGTGCCTCAGTTTCCTCATCTGTAAAATGGGGATTAAGACTGTGAGCCCCACGTGGGACAACCTGATTACCCTGTATCTACCTCAGTGCTTAGAACAGTGCCTGGCACATAGTAGGCACTTTACAAATACCATCATCATTATCAGAGGGTGTCTCCCAGATTCAGGGTCATTGGATCGGCATTCAAGGGGCCCGGGGTTAACCCAGGGCACCGAAGAGGAGGCAGTGTCGGGTGGGAGGACTCAGGAAACCGGCACTGCAGAGTGGGGAATTGATTCCAGCCACTCTCCTTACTCCTCAGAAGACGATCAATTGGGGCCCTCAATCCTCTCTCTGGGACGCCACAGCCATTACCCTAGAAATCAGTGACAGGACCCCGGAAGGGCGGGTTCATGACCAACGGACTTAAGTGGAATGCTGAAGCAATTTTCCAGATCCTTCAGGACCCAAATCCGCTTTTTAAGAAAAAAGCAGGGATTGCTGGAGTTTTCTTTTTTCCACCTCTCTTCTTGGCTCTGATCATCTGCACTGATTGAATTCATCACTTAATTTTCCACTGTTCCTGCCAGAGTGTCAGGAACAGGCCCAGCCACTGGGAACTTTTTTTTTTTTGGTGTGTGTGTGTGTGTGTGTTAAGGCCCCTGGTAATAAAACAGTAATCACACTTAGCAGTGACACGACCCTTTTATCTTCAAAGAACCCAACCAAAATGAGCTAATTAATCCTTGGATCTGGTAGGTGGGTATTATGCCCATTTTATAGATGGGTAAACTAATGCGGAAAGGTTGTGACTTGCCGGAGGCTGTGAGGGGCCCTCCCAAGGATTAGCTCTAAGGAATTTCTGGCTCCCACTTCAGATCCCTCAGAAAGACATAAAATGCAGGCAGTGCTGACACTAGATATTAGTGCTGCAAAAGACTGGTTAGATCACCGACTCCAACCCCTGGCCATGCAGGAGAAGCAATTAAAAACAGGGTCTGCTCCCAAAGTCAGAATGTGGGGCAAAGTTATCCCAACACAGATCTGGAGAGTTAAAGGTTTAGGGAAGGAGCCTAGGATAGGCTTGGGATTGGGCTGAAGTTTGAAAGTTTGAAGAGAAGCAGCATGGCACAGTGATTTTGGGCAAGCCACTTTATTTGTCTGGGTCTCAGTTGCCTCATCTGTAAAATGGAGATTAGGACCCTGAGCCCTATGTGGGACAGGGACTGTGCCAACCTGATTAACTTGTATCTACCCCAGCGCAGAATACGATCTCTGGCACATAGTAAGTGCTTAACAAATACCAATAAAAGAAATTTTAAAAAGCCACACAGCTTCTGAAAAAGCTTCATTCCCCAGAATCTTCCACAGTTTCTGCCCCTCGCTTGCCACCAATCACTTGGGATGAGTCTTCCAAACTCAGCCTGAAGAGAAGTCACACTTTATAATCGAATAGGAAGATTCCAGGTCTGTGCCCAAGGCTTTAAATGGTTGGGGGGTGGAAGAGCGGAAGGGCATGAGAAGTGGCTCCTGGTCAGTTCCAGACCTGTCTCTCCAGTTCATCATCATCATCACCCTCATTATCATCATCACTGTCATCACGGTTATCAACTATATCAATTGAACACCTACTTTGGGCGGAATGCCACGCCGGGATTAACTCTTGAAGTTTATCATTAAATGGTGACAGTGAGCTGACACTGGCATTCATCCTAGGGTCTGAAGATGGCACTGCCAATGGTGAGACTGCACCCAGGAATCCATCAAGCACCTAATACAGTGCTTCGTGTACAGTAAGCGCTCAGTAAAACCGCTGATGGACGAGTGTAGGTATCTTGACAAAGAATCTCTGGTACCCTGGTACACTGGGTCCATGAAAATGTCCCTTTTCTGTCTCTGGTCAATTGGAAGATCACTTTCAGGCACCAAAACTGATGAGGGAAAAGCAGGATATAATGTTTTGCAGAAGTGGTGATGGTATTTACTGAGCCATTCACACACTGTTCTTCCTGATTTGTCTTTGGTCACAGGTATCACTGAGACATCAGCAGACACCACAGTGCTCTCACCCCTAGACTGTAAACTCATTATGGGCAGGGAATGTATCCACCAACTCCGTTATATTTTACTCTCTAGGGGCATTTACTAAGCCACTGTTGAGTTGAATGCTCAGAGAGGCTCAGCAAGGGTTGGGGAGATCTCTTCCACTTTCTTGCAAATACCAGGGTGAAAGCACAAAGAAAGAAACAAAAAAAAAACCCAGAACGAGGAGCATTAATAGCCATCCCAAAATACACAGTTGTCTCCCACACAACTAGACAGAAGGAGTTGGAAAATAGCAAGGAAACCAGAGCAGGGCACATGCAGGTCAGGGTGATTGTTTCAGGGGGTGGAAGCACAATGTCACCGGATTTCCATCTCGGGCCAGATTTGGCAGGCCCAAACCCAGCAGTTGTCTGACCATCCTCTCCTCCATTGAGGAAAGACTTCTCTCAAACAAGCCTGGGCCAGATCCTGTCTTCCCCAGGGCTGTTGACTTCTTGTCCATCTTGTTCACTACAAGCGGAATCGCACATCCTAGGCAATGAATTCTCATTATCCGGGCAGAGAGGATACGCTATGGAAGTGACACTTCAATCAGTTGGTTGCATTTCCTGTGTTAAGTGCCCGGGATAGTTCCAGAGAGTTAGAACATACATTCTCTGCCTTCAAGGAACTTATGATCTAGTGGGGGAGAGACCAAAATAATTTTCAGAGAAGAGAGAGGTAAAATGAATGATGTGTAAGTAGGTACTTAAATAGTAGAGTGTGTAAGTCGATCTGCACAGAAGAGTGACGGGTGGGTCTGAGTTGGTGCAGAAGTGCTGAGGTGGCTGAGGTAGGCGAATGAATCTGGGAAGGCTTCCTGGAGGAGATGCACTTTCAGAAGGGCTTTGAAGATGGGGAGACATAAGAGCTGGAGGAGTTGAAGGAAGAGGCAGCTCCAGGGAGAAAGAAGAACATGATAGTGAAGGAGTGGGGTGGAAAAATTAAAAAAACCCACATTCTGAGCACCACACCAGCCAGGAAGGCAGATGTGATGGGAACCACGATTTACAAGAAGCCCACTTTTCCACTGGGTACGGCCAGTGGAAAGGGACACTAAAAAGATAAATGGTTTACCCTACTCCCTGTTCTTCTGTTGCCTAAATCCATTTTGTGCACTACTGTTGAGAGATTCATTTCCAAAGTACAAAATTTGTACAAAGTACAAAATATTGGCAATCCACAAGTGTTGGGTAATGGAGAGAAGGGAGGTTCCAGTTGCAGGCAGAGAAAGTGGGAAAACAAAAAATGAATTCAAGATATGTGGAGCCAACACTCATTTTAGTATGCATAGAGCTTGCTATTTTATTCTTTGTTACCCAGGAGGCAATGGGACAGGAGAACCATGCTTCTCTAGAAGTCTCTGGGAGGTCTAGAATTTAAAAAATCAAAATAAAACAAGAGGGAGGTTGCCAGAGGGAGCTTGTTTCCTGTTGCCTAATCCTGGGTCTTGGTGAAGAGAAGTAAGCACATAGTGATGAATTGGTGAATTGGTGAAAATGAAGAGAGAAAGAGAGAGAAAGAGAGAGAGAGAGAGATCACAGGGTTTGCACCTTAGACTAAGAAACAAAGGCTCATCTCCTTAAAGTGGCCATTTTCTCTTAGCATAAGATCAGTTCTTCTGATCTTCACACAAGCATCACGTTCTCTAGACAGCTTTCTTCTCTCTTTCTCTATGTCCCAATAATGGTGTCATCATTTCCTTGAGCCACAGCTCTGAGACCTCTTTGCAAATTCTTCCCTTTTCTTGGGATTCGGCGAATGCGGTAAATGACCAAATGACTGCTGAGTGCTTTGGGCAGCCCGGGCTGGGAATGATTACTCTGGGTCAAAGGCTCAGACCCCCAGTCTGACCAATTAGAAGATGGGACGATCGTGGTTAAACGGAGACTTTGAAGTATCCTGACCAGGCAGAAATGCTCAGCCTCGGAACTCCCTGCAGAAGCTTCCGAGGTCGCCTTCGAGCTAGAGAGCTGTGAGGTGCATGGTTCATAAAGTCACGGATTGTTTTTTAAAAAACCTGATCTTTCTGGGTTGTAACTTAGCAGTGGCAGGAGGCCAGCTTGGGAAGCCTCCAGCCAGGGTGTTCACTATAAGCACAACCTTCCTCTCCTGTGTCCTCCTCCGCGCTCTCCCTAATCTCTCTCCCACTGCAGCCTTGATGGTTTTCCCTCACTCCTGGCCCAGATCCTCCTTTCCCTCCCCAGATGGCTGGCATTCGGCCCGATCCATCAATGTCCTCTGGCTTGGAGCCTCACACCCTTAGTCCCGCTGATCCCCTGGGGCCCTCGGGTTCTGATAGTTACTGAAGTCTTCCTCCGTTCTTCTCCCCAGCCCTCTCCGAGCCTCCAGTCCTGCCTTCGGCCTGCTTCCAGAAATTCCCCAATCCCCCTACAGACCTCACTAGGTGACCCTTGTTTTCCTGTCTCCCCTCCAATGGATACCCGTATGGACAAAAGATAAATAAATGACGTCCGGTGTTTTGAAAGAGGAATAGCTACAGATGAGCCCAGCCTGTGGGACATCGCCTACAGCTCTGTAATATCAGAAAAAAATCCACTCGGATACTCACGGGATCTAGCATCTCCAAAGGGGCCGCTCCCAGAAACACAGGGCACTTAGGAGACTAACTGGGGCCCACGCCCCATTTTCCTGGAGGCTCAGCGGAGGCAAGTTGTTTTGTATTTCAGTCCTCGGGTCAGACTCGGGGAGGAGTCGGGTCCTGTGGTGGTTCTGCAAACAAGCCCGTGGCAAAGGTGGGGTTCGGGCCTCTAGCTCCCCACCCACTCCCTCAGCAGCAGGTGCTCTTGCTTGCCAGTGGGATAGAGAGGAAAGGAGATCGTGGGGCGGGGGGGGGGGGCTCTACCCTTAACTTCCTCCTACAGGATTGCCAGGATTCGGCCCACTGGTAGAATGGGGATCTTTCTTCGGCCGGAGGGTGTTGTCCCGTTCCCCAAGAAATGAGCTATGCTGAAGTTGCCGTCGGGTGGGAGTGGGGTGCAGGCGCACAGCTGGGGACAGAATGCTGAGGCCAAGTCAGGGCTGACCCGTATGAAGGAGGCATCAGGGGATTTGTCCTAGGCTCTGCTCTCTGAGGTGTCCTGCCCAACCTGTGAATGGCAGAGTCATGCCCCGTGGGACCAGACCTGACTCCGGAATCAGTAGTAATAGAGAAGCAGCATGGCCTAGTGGATAGATCACAGCCCTGGGAGTCATAAGGACCTAGGTTCTAATCCTGGCTCTGCCACGTGTCTGCTATGTGACCTTGGGCAAGTCACTTCACTTCTCAGTGCCTCAGTTCCCTCATTGTAAAATGGGGATTAAGACTGCGTCCAACATGATTACCTTGTATCTAACCCAGTCCCTGGCACATAGGAAGCACCTAAGAAATACCATTAAAAAAACAACCGTGATGTTTGTTAAGCCTTTACTGTGTACCTGTCAATGAACCAGTGGTATTAATTGAGCACTTACTGTGCTCAGAACACTATACAAGGCACTGGGGTAGAAACATGATCATCAGACACAGTCTGTGTCCTACATGCTGCTCACAATCTAAAGAGCAAGGGGAGTAGACATTGAATCCCCATTATACAGATGAGGAAATTGAGGCCTAGAGAAGTTAAGGGACTTGCCCAAAGTCACTGAGCAGGTAAGTGGAGGAGCCAAGATTAAATCAATCAATCACTGGTACTTATTGTGTGCAGAGCATTGTTTTAAGCACTTGGGAGAGTACAATACAACAGACTCAGTAGATATGTTCCCTACCCACAAGGAGTTTATGGTGTAGAGGGAGACTGACACTGATATAAATAAATAAATTATGGCAATATACATACAGGCTGTGGGGTTAGGGGTGGGGAAACATCAAGTGCTTAAAGGGAACAGATCTAACTTTTAAAGGGAACAGATTCCAACTGCATAGGCAACACAGAAGGGAAAGGGAATCAGGGAAATGAGGGCTCAGTTGGGGAAGGCCTCTTGGAGGAAATATGATTTTAATAAGGCTTTGAAGGTAGGGAGAGTGGTGACCTGTCATATAGGAAGGGGGAGGGAGTTTCAGGCCAGAGGGAGAACTTGGGCAAGGAATCAGCAGCGAGGTAGACAAGATCTAAGAAGAGTGAGTAAGTTGGCATTAAAGGAGTGAATTATGTTGACTGGGTTGTAGTAGGAAATCAGTGAAGAAAGATGGGGTGGGGGGGGGAGGCGGCGGGGCGTGAGCTGTTTGAGGACTTTAAAACTGATGGTAAGGAGTTTCTGTTTGAGGCAGAGGTAGATGGGAACTGATCTTGCCACCCTTTTTTACAGAAAGAGCAGAGGCTTGGAAGTCAGGCAATCTGGTTTCTGGTCCCAGCTCTGTCACTGGCCCATTGTGCGACCTTGGGCAAATCCCTTAACCTCTCTGTGCTTCACATTTCTCCTTAAAAAAGGGCGATAAAATGCCTAATCTCCCTATCTCTTAGACTGTGAGTGCCCTTGTGGGACAGGAACTTTATCCAACCTGATTCTCTTGTACCTAGCCCGGGACTTAGCAAAGTAAGTGGCTCGTAGGAAGTACTTGACAATCTACCAATCAATGACTCAGTGTTATTTATTGAGCCCTTACTGTGCGAGAGCCCTATACTAAGCACTTGGGAGAATACAGTATAACAGGGTTGGTAAATGCCATCGCTGCCTGCCAGGAGCTTTCAGTCTGGAAAAATACCAGAATGAAGAAGAGACTGGAAAGATAAGTGGATAAATAAGTGCATAAATGGCAGCATGCATAGATCAAAATGTATGAAATTGGGATGAGTGGATGTAGGTACATAAATACTGAGGTAAAACACCAAGAGGTTACTCTAAGGGGAACTGAGTTAAAACAAAGTGAGTTTTCTTGAGCCCCTGAGGTCAGAGAGGAGAGTTTGCTAGCACTGGGTGCAGAGCACAGCAGAGCAATGTACAGCATCACTGTCCTCCTGACCCTGAAGGCCAGGGAGGGAACGTTAATGAACTGAGTCTAGATTAGCTGGCATCTGTGTGCTTTCTTCTGCCGTCCTGCCGAGTCCCGTGGCCCTGCTAAACGTTGAAAGGCACAACATGTCCACCAGCCTCTACCCCTGTAACTCTGCCATTTGGCAAGCGAGTGAGTTGGTCAGGAAGTAGGTTTTACCAAGAGGGAATTGATCCGGTCCACCAGAAAGTCACAAGAAAAGAGAAGTGGCGGTAACAGGAAGGAAAGCTTTTCTGGTTTCCAGTGACGGCGCTGGGTTCCTTAGAACTGCCACAGAGAAGAGGCTGCTGTACTTTCAGAGTTCTGAATCCCACGGGGGTCAATGGTACAGACCAAGAGTCTTCACCCCGACTCTTGCTTCACCCTCTCTCCAAGAGTCAAGGCACTCCCTCTCCAGGACACGGGAGCCACTTCTGAGACGTGGACTTGGTGGCAGGAGATGAGATGGAGGGAGGCCGGGAACTTAAAATAAAAACCCTGATTGGTTTTCAGGGACAGAACGGATGAAAAATAGACTGTCTGGTTTTAAATTGGACAAGTGAGGAGAGGGCCTGTAAGTAGGAACCAAACTTCAGTGTCTATTTTAGCTGACTCTGTGCTGCCAGATGACTCCTTCCGGGCAGCGCTCGGTTCTATGTGTTGATCTCAGAAGGTACTCAATAAATACCATTATTGCTACTGCTACTGGTGAGTGGATTCTTGAAAACACATTCACATCTGAAAATGCTAGGGAGGGTGATGGGGGCTTGGGGTGGGAAGAAAGGGAAAAGATATGGTCACTACTGCAACCTCACTGGATTGGGAAGCAGTAACAAAATGATTTTTCCAAAGAACTCCTGAAATTGGGGAATATGTGAAAAGAGCAACAATGCTCAGTTTGTCAGGGAAAATACAATTCAAAAGTTCCTGTCAAAATTGCTTTATTCCCTTCTCCTAAGAGCACCTAAGGTACTGGGGTTCACTAGCAAAGAACACCTAAACCAGTTCATTCTTTTTTTAATTATTTTTCTGCAAGGCAGTTTGGTAGAATTGCTTGGAGCTTCCACATGGCATTTTAAGACAACTCTGTGATTATATTTTATGTTTTCTTTACATTTTATACATACAGAAAGGCAGGCAAATAGAGACAGAGAGAAAGAGAGAGAGAAGACAAGAAAGAGAGAAAGGCAGAGTGACAGAGATGAGAAAAAGCACCCTCTTTAGAATCCTGGTTTCTTCAACCCCTGTAGACTCTTTGGTCTCCATCTTCTGGATGTTTTAATTTTAAAATCACATCAGATTAATTGGGTTGACTCTTAATAAACAAATAACAAATGACTCTACGTTGAAGGAGCCTGCCAATTACTTTGCTATGACACTGTAACATAAATACACTGGAATTTGGTGGGGATTTATTAGAGCCTTTTGCTGCGAAAGGATTTCATTTTGTTTATCTTAAAATGCTGTGGCTGCCAATTTAGTCATTTGGAATTTGAAAAGTAGGTTCCTAGTGATTTTTTTTTTTTTTGCTGAACATTAACATCTCCCAAGAAGCAGACTAGCTGTAAAGCAACATTTTCTGCTGACTGGGAGATTTTACTTGTGTACCCTAGGAATGGCCAGAATTAGCCTGCTATTTTGACCAAGGGCGGGAGGAATTGTTTTCCGGGAGAGAAGATATTAGAGCATAACATTGGGGATGAAAATATGCTTAGGGGACAGTGAGTCCAGTAACTATGACTGGTTGCCATTTCACAAGCCTGGGTTCACCCATTTCGCTTCCTTCCCTCCCTCCACCCACTCATTGCAAGGACATGATGGTCCCTCCCAAACACATGCCCAGGCCCTTGCAGGAGACGAGACTTCGACAGTGAATCTGGGGAATCCAGCCAGAATCTGCCCTGGAAAGAGTTTCCACCGACCTCCGAGTGGAGCCTTTTGGCATGAACAGCGTGACATTGGCATCGCAACCTAGGAACTCTGAGTTCTGTTTCCGACTCTGACCCCGTTTTACTGGGTGACATTGGGCAAGTCAGTTAACCACTCTGGGCCTCAATTTCTGGCATGTCTTTTTATAGGGTGTTAGTATGACCGTGTGGCTACCTATCTCGCAATGTGTCTGACTGCACTAGTAGTCCATTCAGCTTTGCTCAGGCTTTGGGTAAGTCTGATGACGATTACAGTATTTGGGCCTCCGACTGAAGGAAATCCATCTCCAAAACTTAAAATCCCTAGCTTCTAAAGCAGCCGTATCACTACGAGCAAAGAGAATCTGCTCTCTCCTATGCGGTCCAGTTTATAATTAAAGTAAATTGGATTAAAGCACAACTGGAGGGCTCTCCGAAATCAGTTTCCGGACTGTCTCTGCCACCATATCTTCAGCTCTAAAGCAGGCAAGGGGATTGACCTTGGCCAGGGTTAGAGGCTGGACAACTTGTTTCTTCCCGTGATTCAACAGTCTGCCTTGACAGGGCCACTGGAGATGAACAACAGTCTGAAGGGGGACAAGGATCTCTTAACTCTGGTATATTGTATTCTCCCAAGTGCCTAGTATAGGGCTCTGCACACAGCAAATGCTCAATGAGTATAGTTGATGGATTGATTGAATGTTTCTGTGTACTCTTGGCACAGGCTGAGTCTTCACGCCCCTCAGCACTGAGGTGAAGGAGGAGGGTTGTCCCTACAACACGCACTCAGGGAGCCTCGGGGCCTTTGAGATCCATTGAAAAATCCCATCTGGCTATTAGAACTCAGGACAGCTCACGGCCCGGTTCCGCGTCAGGGTTTGTTCCGGGGGACCGAGTTCCCCAGGATCTGACTTGCGATGGGTCCTGGGCAGGAGTCATCTCCAAAATGAATTGCACTTTCTTTGCTTCTGAGGATGAGGTGTCAGTGCCGGTTGGGGACCCACCCCAGGGGATGGTTAGGATGGCCTCTGACGTACTCAAGAATGCCAAACACCGTTTAACTGAGCCCCACAGTCCCCTCAAAGTACCGAACAGGAGACAGCTGAGCAGAAAACCTGACGGTCTCAGTATAAAACATGTTTTGAGCTTCTGTTGAACCTTCCCAAGTGCTTAGTACTTCATTCATTCATTCACTCATATTTATGGAGTACTTACTGCATGCAAAGCCTTGTACTAAGCATTTGGGAGAGTACAATACACACTGGGAGAGTATAATACAACAACAAACAGACATATTCCCTGCCCACAACCTACCTCACAGTCTAGTACAGTGCAATGAACTCAGGAAGCAGTCAATAAATACCATTACAATTATTATTACTATTACCACTACTATTACTACTATTATTACCCTATTACTAATAATTATTATGGTATTTGTTAAGCGCTTACTGTGTGCCAAGCACCATTCTAAGCACTGGGGTAGGCACAAGGTAATCTGGTTGTCCCAAGTGGGGCTCACAGTCTTCATCCCCCTTTTACAGATGAGGTAAGAGAGGCACAGAGAAGTGAAGCGACTCACCCAAGGTCACACAGCAGACAAGTGGCAGAGCCGGGATTAGAACCCATGTCCTCTGAATCTCAAGCCCATGTCTTGCCCCTAGGCCCTGCTGCTTCTCTACTACTACTTCCTTACTGCTATTACTGCTAGTATTACAACTGCTACTTCAATTACTGCTATTAGTGGAAAATAGACTTTTTGCTTTGATGAGACCTTGGGGAAGAACATTGAGAGGGCAGGAAAATCAGCTTTTCCCCTCAGAATGGAGAAGCTGTAAGTCAGGTGAATCACTCAAATGTGGCATCTCTTGCCTGGCAGATAGGGATTGTGTTGGAGTGTCAGGAATTTTCCATCCAGTAACCAGATTCCCCAGTGCAGACTTAGTGAATCCAACTGTGTTCCGTAGGCTCCTACTGGTTTTGGAAGAAGGAGCAGCCATAGCTCATCCCCTAAATCAGGACAGGGGTAGCCTTGGCTTCCTGGGTGTTTTTGTGAAACGAAGTAATAATAATAATGTTGGTATTTGTTAAGCGCTTACTATGTGCAGAGCACTGTTCTAAGCGCTGGGGTAGACACAGGGGAACCAGATTGTCCCACGTGGGGCTCACAGTCTTAATCCCCACTTTACAGATGAGGTAACTGAGGCACAGAGAAGTTAAGTGACTTGCCCACAGTCACACAGCTGACAAGTGGCAGATCTGGGATTCGAACCCATGACCTCCGACTCCAAAGCCCGTGCCCTTTCCACTGAGCCACGCTGCTTCAAGTTTGCTTCTTGGGGCAATTCCCTCAGGTGGGGACAGCAGAGGGAAACAGAATTTATATCAATCGACACTCGTAAGGACGGGGGACTCCCGTCCCACCTCTCCCCACTCTGCTACACAAAGCAGAGGATGTGCCACCCCGAAAATCTTCACGCAACTGACCTGGCCTACTCTCTGGCTGGAGGGTGCGTGATCCAGGCCACCGTTAACGTCGGTTCGAGCCGGACCGCTCAGCTGCTGGACACATGGTCCCTGGATGGAATGCATTACGGTAGAGACCATAAACACTCCCTCCTGGCCGTGTCTGTGGGGAGTGTTAGCTGGGGGACGATTACACAGCAAAGTCAGAGGCCCCAAATGTGAAACAGCAATCAGGACACGGGATCGGGGGGCGATGAGCCAGGGAGGGGTGCAGAGGGGAAATTTTCTCTTTGCTGTTTCACCGGTGCCGCAACCTGCGTATTTGTCGCTCCGAGACGGGACCCATCATTTGGGGCGAAGAGTCAAAGGAACCTGGCTCCCACACCCGAAATGTGATATTTGACATTCCATCATCTTTCCATTTAATAAAAATCATCTCTTGGGTTTTTATGTTCATAGAAGCCAGGGGGACATGTCAGACATGTGCTTCACTTAAAAGCCCAAA
This sequence comes from Ornithorhynchus anatinus, assembly GCF_004115215.2. NCBI lineage: Eukaryota > Metazoa > Chordata > Mammalia > Monotremata > Ornithorhynchidae > Ornithorhynchus > Ornithorhynchus anatinus. The sequence goes on from NC_041745.1 coordinate 35,124,267, forward strand.
CCATGACATTGCAAGCAGATGGCCTCAGTGTTGCTTCCATTGTGCTGGGGAGAAGAGCGTTAGGAAGGCAGACTGGAGGTGACTGATGGGTAGAGGCAGCAATTATCCCGCACAGTAACTCCTAGGCGTGAAGCTTTAAGAGAGCAAGCAGCATGGCCTAGTGGAAAGAGCACGGGCCTGGGAGTCAGAAGGACCTGGTTTCTAATCTTGTCTCTGCCATTCGCTTGCTATGCGACTTTGGGCAAATCACTTAACTTCTCTGTGTTTCAGTTTCCTCAACTGTAAAATGGGGATTCTATAATGTCCCTTCTACTTAGATAGGAGCCCCATGCAGGACAGAGACTGTGTCCAATCCAATTAACTTCAATCATTCAATCAGTGGTGTTTATTGAGTGCTTATTATGTGGAGAGCTCTGTTCTAAGTGCTTGGAAGAGTACAACAGAGTTAGCAGACACGTTCCCTGCCTATAGGCTAGAGATGGAACCAGGCATTAATATGAATAAATGAGTACTTTATAATAGAATAATTAAAGATATGTATATAAGTAGTGCTGGGTTGGGGGTGGGGCAACTATCAATATCACAGATCCACATGCAATTATGACACAGAAGGGAGAGCATGCCAGGGAAAATAGAGCTTAATCAGGGAAGGCCTCCTGGAGAAGATGTGACCTTAATTGTACTTTGAAGGTGGAGAGAGTGGTGGTCTGGTGTTCTTGGAGAGGGAGTGAGTTCCAGGCTATGGGGAGGAGCCGGGAAAGGGGTCGGCCACAAGATAGATGTGATCGGGACACAACGAGTAAATCTGTTGCCAGAGGGGTGGAGTGTGTGGGATGGGCTTTAGTAGGAGATTAGTGAGATGAGGGACGAAGGGACGAGCTGATTGAGTGCTTTAAAGCCAACGGTAAGGAGTTTCTGTTTTATGTAGAGGTGGATGGGCAGGCATTGGAGGTTCTTGAGGAGAGGGGAGACTTGTACCTACCTCAGTGTTTAGAATAGTGTTTGACACATAGTAAGCACTTAACAAATACCATTTAAAAAAAAAAAGAGTGGAACCTCCAGGGCTGCACCGAGCAGGGACAGGTTGTAGGGACAGGTTAGGAAGGGGGAAGAGGGGGTGGACACTTGTGTTCTGGATTTGCATCAAGGTATGCCTGATTCCAAGGATGTGGGAGAGCTATCTCTCAGAAGGTAGAGTAAAAGGCAGATTCTGGCCACTCTGGTGAAACCCTGTAACTTTTTTGAAGGGAAGATTTAAGGGAGAAGAGGAACAGAGAAGGGGGGGAGGAATAAGTGAAGGAAGAGGAAGAGGAGGAGAAGGAATGGAGAAGGGGAACCAGGAGATGAAGAAGAGGAGAAAAAGGAGTAGGAGGAAGAAGACGAGGAGGGAAAGGAAGTAGAAAGGGAAGGTCAGGGAGAGCGAACCCTGGCCAAGGGTGGGAAGGGAGAAAAGGGCTGAAGACCAGAGCACCCAGGTGCAGACAAGAGAAGGTGATTGGCTTGGCTTTGGTAGTGGAGATTGGCCCTGGAATTCCCTCTGAGAGCCTGGGATCCCTTGGAGCTGGGGGGTGTCCTGGGGAGTCTCCCTCCTGCTGCTGGAACCTGGGCCAACACGGGCTTTGAGTAACTTCGGCCCAGGGCCCAGGTTCTGACAAGTACCAGACTGTTTTGGAGAATCAAAGGAAGCTTTGCTGTCCCAGAATCATCTCTTCTCCCTCTCACTGCTTTGAGGGTTTGGGGATATAGGACACCCAGTCTAGGATGAGGTCCGGGGTTTACAACAGAGGCAGAAGTTAGGAAACTCAGTCTTCCAGAAGGCTGAGGAGCAGGAGTGAAGTGAAGGAGGGGAGAGGAAGGTGATGGGGCAGTGTTCCCATGGGAAGACTCTGAGCATCTGGGGCTCCCCCAGACAAAAACACTCAGCAGGTCACCCATCCGTGAGAGCCTAGGGACCAATCTGCCTCTACCTAGCCTGTGACTACACCCCTGGGTCACTAAAAGCTGGGGTGGCCATTCACCTGGCTTTAGGCCAGACAGCCTGGTTTTCAGCTGGACTATTCCCTGTCCAGTAAGGATACAACACTGGAAGTCTTTAGGTCTGGACGTTTCCTTTTTGGAATCTGACCTTCCCCCACGGTAGCTCCCGCTGCTGAGTTCCGTGACTCGGACATGGCATCAGTGTTATTAATCATATCAATAACAATGACAATAATTATAATTTTGAGCCCCTCTAGGTGTCTAATTCCCACCTTTATACTCTTTCACAGCCCTCAGTACAGTGCTCTGCACCCAGTAAGTGCTTAATCAGTAATAGTAAATACTATTACCACTGATAGTAATTGTGGTTTCTATTAAGAGGTTACTGTGTGGTAAGAACTGTGCTGAGTGCTGAGGTGGATACAACAAAATCAGATCAGAAACAGTCCCTTTCCCACATAAGGCTCACAATAAAATCAGTCAATCAATCAATGGTATTTATTGAGCATTTACTATATGCAGAACACCGCACTAAATCCTTGGAAGAATACAACAGAGTTGGGAGACACGTTCCCTGCCCCTAATGAGCTGGGAGAACAAATACTTTATCCCCATTTCACTGGGGAAGAAACTGGGGCCTAGGGAAGTTAAGAGAGTTGCCCAAGGTCACAGAGCAGGCAAGTGGCAGAGCTGAGAATAGAACCCAGGTCTCTTGACTCCCAGGGTTGCCGTGAACCTAGGAGGGGAACGCAAAGGCTCTGGAGCAAGTCGGGGGGGTTCAGTCAGGGATCTCCCCTGGAAAGTGATCTGGGGGTCTCTCAATATCATCAAACATGTGCGAGGTCATGCGTGACCTCATCACATTACCCTCCATCCGCAGAGGACTCGTGTGACATCAGATGTGCTTCTTTGGTTAATATTTATGAGGCCACTCAATCAATCAATGAATAGTACTCACTGAACACTGTGTGAAGTGCTCCATACTACACACCTGGTTAGCAGCCTCCCAACTAACACTTTCTAGTCCCCCCGGATGCTTACGTTAAATAAAGATGGTTTAGAAGATAAACAACCCTCTTGGGGTTGAACCTGGAGAGTTTCCAGTACACTACCGGTCTCGGCTATGGTAAGGAGAGTCAAGTAGAGGCCTATCCACTCCATTCCTAGCTTGGGCAGTGGTTAGCGAGTGGAAGGCCATCTGCTGCAAGTCAAAGCTCACCCATACTGGGCAGCAGCGACATGGGAGAGAGTCGAGGGCGGAGATTCGAGTCTACTGCCCCACGTGGGACAACCCGATTCCCTTGTGTCTACCCAGCCCTTTGAACAGTGCTCGGCACATAGTAAGCACTTAACAAATATCAGCATTAGTATTATTATTATTATTATTATTACTGCGTGGAAGGCGGCAGTGATAAACCTCTTCCGTATTTTTACCAACAAACTCTATGGATACACTACTAGAACAATTGCAGGTGGAGAGCGGGGAGTTCTAGGAGAGATGTGTCTGTGGTGTCACTATGGGTCGGAAACGACTCGACGGCATAAGACAAGACAAGAAGATAGATGTTTTGCTGACGACCGATCCGTGGAGAAGCAAACTTCCTCTCTCTCCATTTCAGGATCTAGTGTGAAATGCCTTCACTGCCTCCTGACCTCCTTTCTTCCCTCAAAGTCACCCCACCCGCCCCCATCCTCCCAGCTCTAGTCTTTCTCCATTCCCTCTTGCAGATCAGATGTTATCGGTGTTTGGTCTGGAAGCTTTCCGACTTTGCCTTGTCCATCTTCATCAACACTCTCCCACTCCTGAAAGAACTAAATTTTCTCTCCAGCATGAACACTGCTCTTTCTCTGCCTTTTCACTGCGACTCTGAGTTAGGCGTAAAGAGCTTCCGAAGTCTGTTTGTATAAGAGAAATTATAGGAATGAAGTGGAGACCGTATTACACTGTCAGCTCCTGAAAGTGTCGATGAAACTTTCTCCCTTTCTGTTCCTCCCTATGCCACCCCCAGCACCCCAGTCACCCCTCCCTCACCACCCACCCCACAGGCTTTCTGACATTCCTTTTTTCTTTTTACTCCATTGCCTTTAGAAAAGTCCTTGCCTCTGTGGATGTAGGGCTTGTTTATTATTTCTTTAAATTACATCTCCTCAGAAGAAAGAGAGGGAAGAGAAAGTTGACCAGGAAAACAAAGTCAAATCAGTTGAAAGTTTCTTTATAGAGGCTTTTCATGAACTTTACTCGAAATAAAAAAAAAAGAAAGGAGAAGAAGTGCAAAAAGATTTTTCAAGGAATGAACATGCTTTTGCAATTTGCTGGAACTTTTCCCTGGTGTTCCAGAAAGGCAGTCTCCCCATTACTCACCAGGGAAACATGCGTGCCAGAAAGGAAGAGGAATCAGCTAATAAAAACAGACATTCCCTCCTGCCATGTGCAAACTACACTTAATAATCGAATAAAAAACATAAATGAAATTGAAACATTTTCCAAATGGGTCAGTGCCCAGAACTGAGACAGAATGGGGCCCAGCAGTCCCCACATGTAGCGACATTTTCCTTAGGGCTTCTGGTCCCAGCCCTTGTCACGAGGCCCGGAAGGGGAGCGGGAAAGTGCGGGGCCCACGCTCTAGTTCGGCTTCTGAAAGAGCTGTCTCGCCCCGGAGGGATTTGGGTTCTGCTTATATTATTCCATAAAAAACAGTTTTCTTCCTTGGAGTATCCCTCCCCTGCTCCCTCTGTTTCTTTCATTCCTTCATCCGGTGTTCTGCCCGGGCCAAGTGACAAACCAGCAGGCCACTCTGAGGTCGCGACCGAGAGCAGCTGTATCTTTAATAGTAATAATGATAAGAATAATAATGTTGGTATTTGTTAAGCGCTTACTATGTGCAGAGCACTGTTCTAAGCCCTGGGGTAGACACAGGGTAATCAGATGGTCCCATGTGAGGCTCACAGTCTTAATCCCCATTTTACAGATGAGGTAACTGAGGCACAGAGAAATTAAGTGACGTGCCCACAGTCACACAGCTGACAAGTGGCAGAGTCAGAATTCGAACCCATGGCCTCTGACTCCCAAGCCCGTGATCTTTCCACTGAGCCACGCTGCTTCTTAATAATGATGATGATGGTATTTGTTAAGCTCTTATGGTGTCAAGCACTTTACTTAATGCTGGGGTAGATACAAGCTAATCAGGTTGGACACAGTTCCCGTTGCACATGAGGCTCACAGTCTTAATCCCCATTTTAGAGATGAGGTAACGGAGGCAGTGAGAAGTGAAGTGCCTTGCCCAAGGTCACACATCAGACAAATGGTGGAGCCAGAATTAGAACGTTCACCCCACACATCCTATCCGTTACCAAGACCTGCCGGTTTCACCTTTACAATATCGCCAAGATCCGCCCTTTCCTCTCCACCCAAACGGCTACCTTACTGCTACGGGCTCTCGTTATATCCCGGCTAGACTACCGTGTCAGCCTTCTCTCTGATCTCCCTTCCTCCTCTCTCACCCCGCTCCGGTCTATTCTTCACTCCGCTGCCCGGCTCATCTTTCCGCAGAAACGATCTGGGCATGTCACTGCCCTTCTTAAACAACTCCAGTGGTTGCCTATCAACCTCCGCTCCAAACAAAAACTCCTCACTCTAGGCTTCAAGGCTCTATGTCACCTCGCCCCTTCCCACCTCTCCTCCCTTCTCTCTTTCTACCGCCCACCCCGCACGCTCCGCTCCTCCGCCGCCCACCTCCTCACTGTCCCTCGGTCTCGCCTATCCCGCCGTGGACCCCCGGGCCACGTCGTCTCGCGCTCCTGGAACGCCCTCCCTCCTCACCTCCGCCACACTGATTCTCTTCCCCTCTTCAAAACCCTACTTAAAACTCACCTCCTCCAAGAGGCCTTCCCAGACTGAGCTCCCCTTCTCCCTCTACCACCCCCCCTTCACCTCTCCGCAGCTTAACCCTCTTTTCCCCCCATTTCCCTCTGCTCCTCCCCCTCTCCCTTCCCATCCCCTCAGCACTGTACTCGTCTGCTCAACTGTATATATTTTCATTACCCTATTTATTTTGTTAATGAAATGTACATCGCCTCGATTCTATTCAGTTGCCATTGTTTTTACGAGATGTTCTTCCCCTCGACTCTATTTATTGCCACTGTTCTCGTCTGTCCGTCTCCCCCGATTAGACCGTAAGCCCGTCAAACGGCAGGGACTGTCTCTATCTGTTGCCGACTTGTTCATTCCAAGCGCTTAGTACAGTGCTCTGCACATAGTAAGCGCTCAATAAATACTATTGAATGAATTGAATGAATGAATGAACCCAGGTCCTTCTGACTCCCAGGCCCGTGCTCTACCACTGGGCAATGCTGGAGGTCCCTCCGCTCCCTCCACCACCTTGTGATTGCCTCCGTGGGTGCCCTCTGCTCAACTTCACCCCGGGGGGGAAAGTCGAGGGAGAGAGATATGCCCAGCGTGGTCTACTTCTTAACATTTGCCCAACCGTGTTCAAGGTCATATTCTGGTGGTTGACTGCAAAGCTCGTGGCCTGAGGGGAGTTTGAGAAGGGGGAACTGGCACCCGCCTTCTCCAGAGGAAGTTCAGTGGGTGTCGGGGACTATCGGGGTATAGTCTCTGCCTAAGGCAGGAAGCATCGTTTCTAATGGGCCACCTCGGCCTTCGATATAACTCATTCTCCCTCGCTCCGTCCTTTCTCCAAAAGCCACCAAGAGTTGGTAGAAAATGCTTTAATCAATCGATCAGTCAACCATCATATTTACTGAGCACTTACTGTGTGCAGAGTACTGTAGTAAACACTTAGGAGAGTACAATGTAGCAGTTGGTATTAACGTTTCCTGCCCACGAGGAGCAACAATTTGAATCCCTGGTCAATCAATCTATCAATAAATGGTATTTATCGAGTACTTACTGTGTGCAGAGCACTGTACTGGGCACTTGGGAGAGTATGATACAAGAATTGCTAGGCACGATCCCCACCCTTAAAGGGCTTACAATACAACCCATTCTTCACCCACCTCCAAACTCTTTCCATAACGTATGGGAGAATTTGTTCCATCACTTCCCCTGCCACCCACAAGCTCTCTACTATTTCAATCCGATGTGAGATCTAGAAGGAAACTGTCCATTTTTCTAGGGCAATGTCCCTGTGCAGTGGGGGAGGTGGAGGGTGATCGTCACAGAGCCAGAGCCCATGACCTCTGACTCCCAAGCCCGTGCTCTTTCCTCTAAGCCACGCTGCTTCCCTTTGATGCAGTCCCTGTCCACAAAGAGCTTACAGTCTACAGGGAGGAGTGGATATCACTGAAACATATTTGTTCCCTTGTAATTATTTTCAATCTCGTGCCCGCCGATCTAATTGTACATTTGTCTGTTTGTCTTTCCCAATAGATTATAAGCCATCTGAGCCTTGGTCCTAGTCTTTTTCCTTCTACAAATTCCCTAAGGACTTAGCTCAGTGCTTTATACCTGGTCAATGCTCAACAACAAGGCTAACTCTATAATAATAATAATAATAATAATGTTGGTATTTGTTAAGCATTTACTATGTGCAGAGTACTGTTCTAAGTGCTGGGGCAGGTACAGGGTAATCAGGTTGTTCCATGTGAGGCTCACAGTCTTCATCCCCATTTTACAGATGAGGCAACTGAGGCACAGAGAAGTTAAGTGACTTGCCCACAGTCACACAGCTGACAAGTGGCAGAGTCAGGATTCAAACCCATGACCTCTGACTCCCAAGCCCATGCTCTTTCCACTGAGCCACTCATTATACTTTCCCAAGCATCTAGTACAAGGTTGTGCACACAATAAGCAGTCTGTATATACCACTGATTGATCGATTGAATGCTGCTGCTCCAGGGAGCATTTCCTGAGCAGCAAGAAATGTCATCTTTGCTTGCCAAAGGTGCCTTGCCAGTAGGCGCCACTTCTGCCCTCAGGGCGAGAATCATCACCAGGACAGAAATAGTCATCAGACATCCTGCAGTTGGCGAGACAGTACTGATTTTCAGGATTCTATCTCTCCACTCAAATGACCTATGGCAGGACCCCAGAGGGGCCTACTCCACACGGGGTGGGGGTGGAGGCGATGGAAGTAATCCCCCTACATTTGGAGGGAATCTATATTCCCAGACTTGCTCATCCCTGTTGGCTGACAAAACATGACAAGACCTTAAAGGGGGATTTTCCGCCTACTTCTCCTTAATATCCCTGCCCCCTTTTCATCCCCTCGCTGGGAACAAGCAGTCAGCACCACCGGGATCCACCGAGGATCCCACTTTGGGTCAGGAAGGAAGGAAACACCCAGCGGTGGCAAAGATGACTGGAGCGAGAGTGAGGAGGAAGAGAAAGAAGAGGAGGAAGAACAGGGAAAGGAGAAAAGGGAAGAAGAGGTTGGGCAGCCTCCTTTCCCCACCTTCTTTAGAACTCACCTCCTCCAAGAGGACTTCTCTGACTAAACTCTCCTTTCCTCTTCTTCCACTCCCTTCTGTTTTGCTCTGACTTTCTCCCTTTATTCATCTCCCCTCCCAGCCCCAAGCACTTATGTACATATCTGTAATTTATGTATTTATATTAATGTCTCTCTCCCACTCTAGACTGTAAACTCATTGTGGACAGGGAATGTGTCTGTTTATTGTTATATTGTACTCTCCCAAGCAATTAGTACAGTGCTCTGCACACTATAGGTGCTCTATAAATACAATTGGCTGACAGCATTAGTAGCAGCTGCAGTCTATTTTATAATGTATAAACGTTCTGGAAGCAGGGCAAGCAGCATGGCTCAGTGGAAAGAGCCCGGGCTTTGGAGTCAGAGGTCATGGGTTCAAATCCCGGCTCTGCCACTTGTCAGTTGTGTGACTGTGGGCAAGTCACTTTATTCTCTGTGCCTCAGTTTCCTCATCTGTAAAATGGGGATTAAGTGTGAGCCTCTCGTGGGACAACCTGATTACCCGGTATCTACCCCAGCACTTAGAATAGTGCTCTGCACATAGTAAGCGCTTAACAAATGCCAACATTATTATTATTATTATCATTTATCCTTCTTTGTAAGGTTTAGTTATGAGGTTGCTTCGCCATCATCCATGGTATTTATTGAGCATTTACTGTGTGCAGAGCACTGTAATAAGTGCTTGGGACAGTACAATATAACTGAGTTGGTAGGCACATTTCTTGCCAACAATGCTTGGGAGAGTACAATATAACATAATTTGTAGGCAGGTTCCCTGTCTACAATGAGCTTATAGTCTAGAGGGTTGAGGACAGTGAGTATTCGGAGTGGATATATCCTGTGTCCCCTTCCTTCCCCAAATCTCAATGCTCTCTCAATCCTGAGGCCGGACAAGAGAGGGGAGTCATGGCTCTGAAAGATTCCTCCCTCTGGGCCTCAGAAGTGACCAGGCCTTGCGTGATTAGGGGGAGGAGGGGGCTGCGCTGGGGTTGAGGCCCTCCTTTTTTGTGCCTCAGATTCGCTTCCTCCTTCTTCTTCCCCTCCGGTCCTCACCACCACAAACAGTTACTGCTGCTCCACTCTCACCAAATTTCCTCCTAACCAGAAGAGCCTAACTTCTGGCTCTAGGGATGTGGCTTTCTTCCGTGTAACTGGAAGCAAAGCCGAAGACGCGATAACCAGAGTGTTAGCGGAGCTCCCGGCCACCCCAGTCCGTGCCCCCTCAGCTCACGCTCTCCAGAGTTAAGCCCTGACCTCATCCCCCATGGAAAGCTTCCTTTGAAAAGAAATTTGGGAAGAAAAAGAATGCGGTTTTGCTTCCAAACGGCGGTCCTCTCTGGCCCTGGGAGATGTGAGGCCTCCACTGGAAAATGCAGCAAAGCAGCTATTTTGGGGAAGAACCGGGACGTGGATCTTGAGAAGCAAGAGTTGGATAGAAACAGGGAACTGTAGCTGCCTCTACTTGTGGGTGGGAGATCAAGAATCCTTCCCCTCCTCCCTCTTCCTTCTCTCTGTCCTTTCCTTCTGATTGCATCCACAGAAGCCAAAGATTAGCCTTTTCCCTCCTGTTTCACAGAACTCGTTGACTGCTTTAGGGATCCACAGCTGTTCTCCCTACCTGCCGGCCCAGGTTCGATGAAAGTGGGGCTGGTGGTGCTAGCTGCCTCTCTTCAGAGACCATTAGGCCGTTAGGGGAGGGCAGTGGGTCCAAAACTTCCCTCTCCCTCCCTGAGCTCGCCCCTTCCACACAAATCATGAAAGACCCTATCTGACAGGATACACCCTGCCCACAGAGGAACTCATTCCCAGAGGAAAGACCGCCCCTTTGTAGACTGGTTGCAACTCCCTCATGCAGCTGAAGCGGCTAAAATTCCCTCTGGAGTTCTACGGCTGCTTTGTTCCGTTCAATCCCCCTCGTGTGCTCACGAGGCCACATCCTGTCACCTAAATGGTTCCCACTGGAGGAAGAACTGACTCAGGCTCTGGGTTTACCCAAGTTCTAAAGCCCCATCCTGCAGAACACGCTCAGCCCCAAGGCCGTACCCATCATCTCCCCAGATCCCGCCTAGGTGGGTGGACCACCATCACGAGAACATGTTGCTATGCGGGCCACGTTCAAGTAGGGCTGACTCAGGTGTGGAAATGGGTGATTCTCAAAATTTTCTCCTTTAGGAGGCCTGGCTCAACCCCCAGCCCCCATATTCTAGTTTCCAGCCATCTAATAATTATGGCATTTGTTAAGCACTCACTATGTGCCAGGCACTGTACAAACGCTGGGCCGGATACAAGTAAATTGAATTTCTCACCTCCCACACTCTGACCTTGTCTCTCTCAGCCCCCAAATCCAGGGCTCTCATTTTCCTCACTCCGTCTCCCTCACGCATCACCTATGCACTTGGATCCGTACTCTTTAAGCACTTGATAGTCACTCCACCCCCAGCCCCATAACACTTATGTACATATTTGTAATTTGTTTATATTACTGTCAGCCTCCCTCTCTAGACCGAAAACTGCTTTCTTTATGGTATTTGTTAAGCATTCACTCTATTCCAGATCCTGTACTAAGCACTGGGGTAGATACAAGCTAATCAGATTGGACACAGTCCATGTCCTACATGGGATTCACAGCCTGAGCCCCCATTTTACAGATGAGGTAACTGAGGCACAGAAAAGTTAAGTCACTTGCCTGAGATCGCACAGCAGACAAGTAGTGGGGCCAGGATTAGAACTCAGGTCCTTCTGACTCCCAGGTCTATGCTTTATCCACTAGGCAATGCCACTTCTTCCTAGCTCTCCTTGTGGGCAGGGAACGTGCCTACCAACTCTGTGACAATAGACTCTTCCATGTGCTTCGTCCAGTGCCCAGCACACAGTAAGCGCTCAACAAATTCCATCGACTGATTGATCGACTGATTGAGAAATATGTCGAGAGCAATTATCATGAGGGCCCCAGTGATAGAAACCAGGCCAAAGGACCACGCTCGTTTTAAATGTTCAATATTGCTCCTCCCCCTCCCCGGACCCCCACAGAAATCCTCCCTCATCATCATCAGCAGCAGTTAATACGAATGGGTCCTCAATGGAGTATATCACTCCCCTAATAAACAGCTATCGGTATAGCTACCAATATAGACAGACATTTCCATTTCCCACACAGATTTCCCAACCTGTTCTTCTCCTCCTCGCCTTGGCTCTGTACGGCAGCTATAAGTATGTCAGTTAACAGTGGTGCAAAGATCAGATGAGGGTGGGGCAGGGTCTGCTGCCGAGAAAGGGGCTCAAAGGAGACATTCTGGGCTACAACCCCTTGTCCCAGCCAACCATGTCACCATGCGTGCGGTTGGTCACCAGGGAGCGGGCCAGAGAGTATGGATGGTTCAGTGCAGCCCACCACCGTGACTGAAAAACAACTCAACCACGTGTTCCGTGGATGGTGGAACACCCACTAGCCATCCCCCCCGGGCCCGGCCTTCAGGGGCACCATCTTCAAATAACAAGGACACACATACGCTTATTCTTGGTGTGACTTGAACACCTCAAGTTTCCTTTTTGGGCCTCTCACTTTTAAACGTTTTCTTTTAACATCTCCAGGCTCAAGAGTCGGGGACTTTTAGGAAGTGTGGCATTTCGATCCCGGGGATCCGAGCTTTTGTTTTTTCAGAACCCCATAAATCCATGGGGCAAGGTTTGGCCAGGACTGTGTTGGAATGGCTGCTCCCTCTCCGCATTCCAAGACTTTAGGCAGAGCAAAGAGGGAACGTGGTCTTGGGGAACAATCAACAAACCCCACTCGATATCAAATGGCAGAATAAACTCACCAAAAGTGTCGTCCTGGGACGCAGTGTGCTCACTCCCACTGTGACAGTGTTCACCGCAACACAGCTCTGCTGGGTGGGGCCCGAGGAGACGGATGACAGCGGGATACTCAAGCAGCCGCTCTCTGGGGTATCGAAAGGGGACACATTTGAGGCTGGAAGGGCAGAAGAGATTATTAAAAATCCGAGTGAAGCAAAGTCTCACACAGTATGATAATGGCAGGGGACTGTTGACAGACCACTGCAGCAAACAGAACAACCCGAAATGCTCCAGTCAGGAGAGGAGATTCTCTCCTTGAGTAAATGCTTCATGAAAATTGGGGTGCCAAGAGGCAGGCTGGAACGAAAAAGAAGGCCCTGTAAGGGATTTACCCTTAAATGAAAAACCTGTGAAGCAGTGTGGCTTGGGAGCCAGAGGACCTTGGTTCTAATCCTGACTCCACCACTTACCAGCTGTGTGAACTTGGGCAAGTGACTTAACTTTTTTGTGCCTCAGCTCCCTCATCTGCAAAATGGGGATTTCAATACCTCTTCTCCCTCACTTAGACTGTGAGCCCTATCTGGGATCTGATTATCTTGCATATTTCCCTGCATTTAGTACCGTGCTTGGCACATAGTAAGTGCGTAACAAATACGACAATTATTGTCTTTGCAGCCACGAATGTATGCATGGAGAAGATCCAATCATCAGTAGTAACAGTTTCTAAAACAAAGAACAGCAAGCTAAAGGAAGAGTGGAAAGTGGCCGGGTCTGGAAGTGGAGACCGGAGCTTTAGATCTATCTCTGCTAACTGACCTGCTGTGTGACCTTGAGCAAGTTGCTTAACCTCACTGTCCTCACCTGAAAAATAGGCCTATTAATAGTTCCCTACCTCACAAAATGAGGACAAAATGAGTTAACTGATCTGCAAGGACTTTAGAAAAATAAAAGCGGTCTAGAAATTCAGGGTGTTTCTGTAATCTGGGGAGAGTTTGGGGGCTGCTGTTTGGATTTATTTTCATCCACTGCATTTTGCTTTTCAACCTAATCCTCAGCCAGGTGAAAGGAAAGGGAAAGAAAAAAAAGGAGACGAAGAATGTTCAATCGCATATGCAGCCAGCTGGGGGAAAGGGCTGAGAAATGTGCCCTCAAGTACCATGAGAATGAGGAAAATCTAGTTCCTGTTTTTTCTTAGAACCGAGAAGCCTTGCCAACCTCAAGCCTGAAGTTGATGGGTAAACACAACCTACACACCTGCAGTGCTCAGTGGGACTATTAGCCTTAGGAGCCTGACTTAAGCCCTCCCTCCACCCCCAGTCATTCCTGGGCAAATCCTTCTAGCTGCCCGACGGAGAATCAGAAGCGACTCTTGAGCACTGGATCTTTTATTTGATTTGGGGGAGCTGAGCAAAGAGGCGTCTATCAGAAAAGCCTCATGCCAGATCCCAGTTTTCAGTGCGTTCAGGAAATCTGCTGCTGCCCACATAAATCTTTAATCTCTGAGAACAACCAGGACTGTTTCGCTCTGCCTCAGCACTGTGAATCATCACCCGGGGATGTGGTGAGTGAGGCCGGGCTACCGAAAGGAAGTCTGAGAGCAGAATGAGTGCATAGAGGGTTGAGTCGGAACTGCTTTGCCTCCTGCTCACCTTCTGGGGAAATGCCGGAGACACGGGCTTTTCTGAGGAGTGCCCCCCTACACACACATACACACACACACACACACGTATACACCCGCCCCCCAACCCCAGGCCGGGTGCTCTCCACTTGGAAGTTTCCACCTTCGTAGGGGTAACGTAGTGGGTAACTGGGCCAGCTCCCAAGACGGGACTGTCTCTGCAGCTCAGCCCGAAATGCTGCTGACCCTGGAGCAGAGCTCTGGGAGGAGAGGGCCGAGGAGGGGCTTCTCCGGAGATCGGCGCTGCCTGTGTGGAGGAGGCTGGGGGGCTGGGGGGGGGGGACCTGCAGCCTGGCAGTATGGTGTCTGCTCACGGTGCCCGGCGGGGACACGACAGGGTGTTTCTTTCGGCCCGGGCTCCTCTTCCGTGGCCGGAGAGGAAAATAACCACAGGCCACCAAGTCTTTCCACAGTCGGCTAAGGCCGGTCCCCAAAATACACAGAAGAACACTTCTCCCTGAAAGACTGGCCCTATTCCTCTCTGAGTCATCCGAAAGCAAATAAAATGAGACCTAAACAAAGAAACCTAATTGCGCATGGAAACGAGTCCATCTTTCCAGCCTGGCCCCCGCAATCCCCAAACCCTCTCTGTCGTCGTTCCCTTGAAGCCGACCGGGCGATCGATCAGTCGATGGTATTTATTGAGTGCTTACCGCATGCAGAACACCGTACTAAGTGCTGGGGAGAATACCATATAACAGAGTTGGTAGACACGTTCCCTGCCCACATCGAGCTTATAGTCTAAAGGGAAAAACGTGGTCAGATGCCAGGAAGTAGGTGGCAAATGCCTTAATCGTTTATGTGTCGTAAAGACCACCAAGACCTCTTCTACTCTTCTCAAGAGCAATGCTATAACCCCCTCTCCTTTCATAGAATACAAGGCGGCTTTAAGGGAGAAAAAACACTCAAAACGAATGGTGGGGGCGGGCCTTGGTTTTCGGGGTATCGACCGAGCCAGGTGACGGTGCTCTGTCGACCTGCCACTCCCAGGTGGATTGCTGGCCTCCCATCATTGGGGCAGAGAGGTTGCCTCTGGGCACCTGGGATTGCCTGCCCCTCAGCTCTAGTGGGACCACCCCCTGTCGCCACCCCAGCCTCTCGTGACGTGGACTAATCAGATCCCCAGCTCCACAGGCCTCCTACACTCAGGGGGAGCCCATCTCGGGTGGGCTGCCCTCACTGCACCCCAGCGGGCAGAAAATGTGTCTGTTACCCTGTTATATTGTACTCTCCCAAGCATTTAGTACAGTGCCCTGCACACAGTAAGCGCTCAATAAATACGACTGACTGACTCGAGATCGGCGGTCTTCATTTCGACGGTTCCTCCTTTCACCTGCTTGATCGCCTGGTTGGAAACAGAATGTAGCAAGGCTGGGAACAGACTTCAAGAAACTCCAGCTGTAAACCGAACCTGCATTTTTCTTCACCACCCAACTGCTACTGCT
This sequence comes from Ornithorhynchus anatinus, assembly GCF_004115215.2. Taxonomy (NCBI): domain Eukaryota; kingdom Metazoa; phylum Chordata; class Mammalia; order Monotremata; family Ornithorhynchidae; genus Ornithorhynchus; species Ornithorhynchus anatinus. The sequence continues at coordinate 35,139,608 of NC_041745.1, forward strand.
GCTCATTTCTTCCTTTCTGGGGATGAGTTTCTTGAAAGGAAAATATGTCACTTGCACGAGATTCCATAGCAATAAATCATGTGCGGGAGAAGGCAGCCCGCTTTAACCATGAATCTTGCAAGAAAAATAGTCTGTGTTCCTCGGGCGTAGGCGGATACAAGTTCTCGGCCCTGGATCGGCCGCGATCGGAGGGAGGCGGACGGAAGAGCAATTCAGGGGAGTTCCTCAGGAGCCGGATTGGACTAGTGACACTATGCAAGCCGCTCGTTGGGCATTCTTGCCTACGGGTCGTCGAGGCCAGAGGGAAGATGGAGTGGAGAAGGCAGACTGATGGGGAAGGCTTCAAGATGAGGATAGGAATGATGGACGCTCTGGGGAGCAACTTCGGTTTACCCAGTGGTCTCCCTTCCTCCATTACAAGGGTTACCAGAATTGACACAGTGTACTTCTTTCAGAGAACTTCTTCATGCTTCCTTACTCTCCTTTGCAATATTCTGAAGGGGAAAGGTTGGGTAATCAATCAATCATATTTACTGACCCCTTACTGTGTACAGAGCTCTATACTAAACGTTTGGGAGAGTACACCATAACAAAGTTGGTAAACACATTCCCTGCCCACAAAGAGCTATCAGTCAAATGGTGTATGCCTTCCTTCTGGATGGAGAAATGGAGTAGAGAGGTTTGGTGACTGGCTAAAGATTCACACACAAGCCAGGACAGAACGCAGGACAAGCACCCAGGTTTCCTTTAACTCAAAAGCCTCCCCTGTTTTTTAGCCCCTGCAAACCACTGCCCAGACCTTTCTCTCTCCATTCCCTTCTCCTACTGGAGACTTTTCACTGGATGTCTATAACCTAGAGCTCAATCCCCCAGTGGTGCACTGTGTTGGATTTGGAAACCTCTTGCAAGAAAGGACTCCCTTGAGATTCTGATGTGGAGAGTAGTGTCCATGGAACACTTGGGATCAGGCAGATGAGGGAACCCTGGCCTATGGAAAAGGGTGCCGGGGCGTGACTAGGTCACGGGTCAACTAGTTTACCCCAGTGCCACTCTGACCCCCAGGCAGAAGGAGCAGCTGTCCCAGATGACCCTCAACTCATTTTATCCGTAACACCTCTAGCCCATAACCTCCTTGTGGGTAGGGATTGTGTCTACCTATTTTACTATACTCTCCATAGTGCTTAGTATAGTGGTCTGCATACGGAAAGTGGTCAATAAATGCCACTGATTGAATGAAAACAGTTGTATTTCTGAAACATTTTCTCCTTTTATCGCACAACCTGCCTTGAAGATTGGGAGAGGCAGGAGTGTTATCCTCTTTTGACAGCAGATGAAACTGAGGCACAGAGTTGTTGAGGGACATATCCGAGCCCTACGGTAGTGTCGAAAAGGAACTAAGGCCCAGGTGTCCTCCCTCTCAGACGCATGTGCTTTCCTTTAGACCTTTTCACATGACCACTGCCATTAAAGGATCTCTCCCATGCCACCTTGGCCAACACCACGCAATCCCCTATCCTCCCTCTTATTCCACCCATGTGGTTGAGGAGTCCTGGTCGGAGGTGGTGGCCACCGGGGAGGGTGGGAGGGACAGACATCGTGTGGAATGGCTGACTAAACTTGGTCTGGCCCAGTCCTTTACACAGTGAACTACTCTTTTTTTTCATGGAATATGTTAAGTGCTTACTATGTACCAGGCACTGTACTAAGCCCTAGAACTTTCATTCAATCATATTTATAATAATAATAATGTTGGTATTTGTTAAGCGCTTACTACGTGCAGAGCACTGTTCTAAGCGCTGGGGTAGACACAGGGTAATCAGGTTGTCCCACGTGAGGCTCACAGTCTTCATCCCCATTTTACAGATGAGGTCACTGAGGCCCAGAGAAGTTAAGTGACTTGCCCAGAGTCACACAGCTGACAAGTGGCAGAGCCGGGATTCGAACCCATGATCTCTGACTCCCAAGCCCGGACTCTTTCCACTGAGCCACAAACACTTACTGTGTGCAGAGCTTGGAGAGAACAATGTAACAACCAACGGACACATTCCCTGCCCACAACAACTAATCCTGTTAGACAGCGATGTTTCTCGTGGGCGGGAATGTGTCTACCACCTCTATTGCATTGTTCTCTCCCAAGCACTTAGTACAGTACTCTGCAGATAGGAAGTGCTCAACAAACACCACTGATTGATTGATTTCCCTGGTTCCACCAGAGTCTCGATCCAGCTTTGTCAGCCCACACAGTGGCATCTCTCCAGCGCACAGATGCTCTACCCACGAGTCCGGCCAAATATGGGGGCAGATCCGAAACCCAGAAAAAAAACTAACCCACCTCATTTCCTCTCAGAGTCAGGGGATGGGATATTGGTTCTACCTGGGTAGGGCGGGGAGGAACAGAAAGGATGCAGAGTCCAAGGGGAGGAGGGAGGAGGGAAAGAAGGGGTGGGAGGACCCGTCCAGCTGCAACAGCAATGGCAGCTGATGAGAAAGGGAGAAGGAGGAGGCAGTCCAGCTTCCTTCCTCTTTACGTCTCCATGGCCGCATCACCGCTGCTGCTGCCAACCTCGCCGTCACGGCTGCCCAGTGGGTTCCTGGCCTCTGCCCCGGGCGGAAAGCAGAGCCCTCGGGGGGCCCCTCCGGTTGGCAGCCGGGCGGCCGTGGGATCTCGGAGCCCCCCTAATTCTAATAGCCCCACAGGAGGCTGGTCTATGAGTTGCAGCTGTCTCCCAGCTGTCCAGGGCTGAGCCACGACGTCTGAGTTTCCTTGGGGTTTTCTGCTGTCCACCCTGTGTACGGTTTCTCCATTTTCCAGCTCACCATATTGTTGTTGTCACCACCCTGGCCTGCCTAAGCTGGCAGCGACTCTTTCGGTGTAACAGGAGGATCATTTCCATGCTCCTCTCCGACAGGCTCAGGCAAGGTCACTGGGGTCTCATTTTTGGCTGGACTCCCATCGTAGTGGACAGGGCTTCCATCGTAGTGGACAGTGGACGGTAGGGTTGCGGCCATGGAGACGAAAAGAAGGAGGAAGCTGGACTGTCTCCTCCTTCTCCCTTCCTTTTTCATCAGTTGCCATTGCTGTTGTAGCTGGACAGGCCCTCCCACCCCTTCTTTCCCTCCTCCTTCCTCCCTTTGGATTCTGTGTCCTTTCTGTCCCTCTCTGTCCTGCCCTGTCAGGTGCAGCAGTAGCTGCCCAGGAGTGCAGACGAAAGGGGTCAGTGGAGGGTTGAAGAGTCTATGTGGAAGGGCTGATTGAACACACGCACATAAACACACACACACTCAACGCCTACAAGCGCCCACACAACCCTCCCACACGCAGACATCCACCTCCACACATAAAGCACACACTCATGCACGTGCATCGGGAGACGCTAACATGAAAGAATGCTCCTCCTCCATCTCGCTTCCCTTTTTTTTTTTGTCTCTTGCTAAAAACAGCTGGTGATTTCCTAGATTTATGGCAGTGCCCTAAAATAAGCGGGAATAAAATGATCCTCTCAGATTAGTGCCTGTTGCCAAAATTGGTGCCCAGCGGTAGCATGAGTTTGGAAAAAGGAAGCCCAAAGAGATAATGCCCATAAAATAGAATCACAGTGATCATTCCGTGCATTTTGGGCTCCAGGTAATTGATGAATTCAATAATGGCAAATGAGCTACGTTCACATCCCAAATGGCTATTCAGACTCGCTGCTTCACAGAGTCGATGTCTCTGTCAATGTCATAAGCACCGTTCCGGCGCTGGAAATAAGCGTGCCGTAAGCTGGAACTCGGATATTGTTAAATTATACCGAAACTATTAAGTCAAAGACTCTTGGGGAAAAGGACAGTTAAACCTTGCCGCCATCTAAGAAACGTCTGGGAGAATAAATAAAGGAAAGAAAAAGGAGGCCTGATGGAGTAATGGACCAACTCCCCACCAAGGGGTAAAGGCTTTAGCTGTGCTAGCGCTTGACGTGGCTCAGGCCCAGGACCTTAGTGGGACCCTGGCTCTCCTGAGGGACAGCAGGCAGCCCTGTCCAGACTTGAAACTGTCAGGGATGAATTGCCAGGGCAGAGCTGCCAGTGGTTGCCAGGGCCAAAAAGAAGCTGCTTAACCGCAAAGGCTAGAACAACAATAATAATAATAATAATATTTAAGTGCTTACTATTTGCCAAACACTGGACTAAATGGTGGGCTAGGTAGGTACAATATCACAGACTGGACTCAGTCCCAGCTGCCCATGGGGTTCATGGCCCAAGGGCGAAGCACCCTTAAGTAGAGGGACCTCCAGCAATAGGGGAAGGGCCTGTTTTCGGTTTCCCAACACCGAAGGCTTCTGGAACTCGTCCACATTCTCGTCCAGACTGGTCCCACAAAGGCACCCGTGTATCCGGAGACCCTGCCCGGGGGCACCCCATGTTGGGATCTTCCGCTGAACGGAAATCTGAGTCAGCTAGATCTTCTCCCCTCCCCTGTTTGTCAGCCCAGAATTGCACCCCCCAGCCACACCAAGATCCTCCCGCTCCCGGGGCTTGAAATACATCTCTAAAGCTCTGGAAAGGACCTTGAAATGTTCCACCCTTCCCCCATCTCACTTCCACATCTTGCAACATCCCAAGCTCTGAAGGCTGTGTGACTTGTGTTGTTCTTTTCCAGAAGGCCAGGCAACAGGCATCCTGGCAGCGCCTGGCAGAAGGCAGACGATTCCCATGATTGGGACTGGGCGGGAGCCACCTGTCAGTTGCCGCCCTCCCATCCCCGCCGGGATGGACATCAGCCTCCACCACCCCTCCTCGACAGCTACGAAACAGAGGTGGAGCAACCACCCCAAGGTCACCGAGAGAGAGAGAGTGGAGTTTGAAGCCCGCCTTGTGAAACCCTCCCCCGTGAGGGGTTTCCACTCCCCACCTCAGGCCTCATGGGCTTCATTCCAGTCTGTTTGGCTCACGTTCTGGGACGTCTGCACCCAGGGCCAGGCTGAGCTTCTTGGAGATGCTTGGCTGACGCAATCCTTCTCCATAGAGTTCCAAGTCAATGGGGGCCTGTCTGAGGCAGATGATAATAATAGTAATTATGGTATTTGTTAAGCGTTTACTATGAGCAGAGCACTGTTCTAAGCGCTGGGGTAGATACAGGGTAATCAGATTGTGCCACGTGGGGCTCACATTTTTTTAATCCCCACTTTTACAGATGAGGTAACAGAGAAGTGATGTCTCCCGACGTGGCGAGGAGGGTTGCTGGTTGAGGTAACAGCTCTTCTTGGTTACTAGAGATGCTTGGATTTAGGCTCCCGCAGCCACTTTCTGCTCCTGGGGCCTCTCTCACACGTCGTCAGTCCTCCCTGCCTCGGTGTCCCGAGAGACTCCTTTGTCCTCTTTGGGTTCAGTGGGGACCGGCGCCACTGTCGGGTCCATTTGCTCTGCCTGCGAGCTCTGTGGGGGCCACCGTGTCCTTGACGGCCAAAGTAAGCACAGCAGAGTACCCATACTGGTCTAGAGCTAGGCAGGTGGTGGCCAGGGTAGTCACCTCAGTAGCTGGTGTGGTCTTTGTGTCCACATTAGTCAGCTGTTTTCCAGATTACCACGGAGCCTGTCCACTCCATGAGATGCTGAATTTTTTGGTTAGAAGGCTTTGTCCCTGATGGGGTAGGCCTGGAGGGAATTCATCACTTCTTACCGGGGGAGCTGTGGACTGATTTTGAGGGGGCATGGCAGCCCAATAGGGGAAACGACAACCGCCCCTCCGCCACACCAAGCATATACACACTGTGCTGAACGCTGTGGGGACGGTCAGAGGTGGAAGACATGTCCCCTGATGGAGACAATAGGACAACCAAATATCCCTGCTCCCCTGGGCACGAGGGGAGGGAGAAAGGGAGAAACCCAGAGCCCCTGCCCTCTCCCACAGCCTCGGGGAGAGGCAGAAGAGACACTCGACCAGTTTAAATTTTTAAAAGCTACCCACGAAGAAGTGAGACATGTAAGCCCGTTGTGGGCAGGGGTTGTCTCTCTTTATTGCTGAACTGTACTTTCTGAGCACTTAGTACAGTGCTCTGCACACAGTAAGCGCTCAATAAATACGATTAAATGATTATAAATCCATGAGGGATACATCGGAGCAGAAATGACAGAAACTTACCGACCTCTGATTACAAAGACTAGGCATAGTGCTTTGGGAGTGATTAGTCGTCTGGATTCGAGGGGCAGGGGGTTTAATCCAGGTCGGCTTCCTGGAGGGGGTGGTTTCAAAGTTAGCAGTAATCATGGTATTACCAGCAGCAGTAATAACAATAATTATAACAGTAATAATGATTAAAAACTGTGGTGATTCTCAAACGCTGACTCTGTGCCAAGCGCTGGACTAAGCCCTGGGGTAGATACACTGCAATCACATTTGACACAGTCTCTGTCCCACATGGGGTTCATAGTTTAAATAGAGACTTTAAATCAGGAAGAAAAGGCAAGTGGCGGTGGGGAAATTTATGGGGGAAAATATTTCCTCTCAGAGAACTCAAGGGGACTCCCGATAGGAAGTGTCAAGGGTTGAGCCATCCCCATTCTTTCAGACTCATCACCACCTCTCTCCGATAGGGATTAGTGATGTCTTCAGCCTTAAGAGTTGTGATCCTTCCACATCCTGAAAAGAGACAGGGAGGCCTGGAAACCCGGACCAGTTTGGGGCACGGACCTCCCCTCTCTGGAGTTGCCGCAGCCAGACTCCTATAGCAGTCCTGCTCATTTTGGGATTGCACTGCTTTACCAAGGACCCGGAGGCTGCAGGAAGGGACCAGATAGAAGCACCTCCCAACACCCCCCACCCCCCAACACACACACTCCCAACCACCCAAAAGTCGACTTGACTTCTCTGGGCCTCAATTACCTCAACTGTAAAAGGGTGATTAAGAGTGTGAGCCCCATAGGGGACAGGGATTGTATCCAACCTGATTACCTACCCCAGAGCTTAGAACAGTGCTTGGCACATTACAAAGCGCTAAATAAATTTGATTATTATCATCCTAAGATGGAGCAGCTCTGGGGGGAGTGAGACCTCAGTGATGAGCCCCATCCTGAGAGCTGGGACCTGTCGTTCAAGGTGCCGATTTTTAATTTTGAATATGGGACGGAGATTTCAATAGGGATAAGGATTGGTTGCTTAATGTTAGATTTACCCCCGGTTCCTCCAGGCCCTAAATGGAGCTTTCAAGGGATACATTTTCTTGAAAAATACACCTCTGTGCAGGCGTAGTCCGTGCATGTAAAATTAGTCCGTCCTTAAGAAGAGCGTAACTCCCATCCCGATCCATCTCCGGCTAAGTGACTCAGGTGCCGACAGTTAGACTTCTGTAGGCACATTTCACTCCTGGAGAGGACATACTGAGAAATCCGTCACGGGCTTTTGTTCCAAAGCTACAACAGACCTCTTCATCCTGGCCTTGAGGAAGCTTGAGGGTCCTCGTGGGAGCCAAGCCTCTGAGGCTGGCTGACCGGCTGGCCCTACCTAGTAGTCAGCAGGAGAACAGAATCCAGCCAGGTGCTTATAACCTAGCCTTTGGGGGCCAGTGATGGAGCGATTTCCACCTGCCATTTTCATTACATGATTTTCAGATAGTTAGAAACCTAGCTATCGATGTAGGGATAGATTCTAAACGGAACACTGCTTGCTGGCTGGATAGCTGAAAAGACAGTCTCTCCCACACTACTTCCCCCTATTAAGATGATGGCTCTTCATTCATTCGTTCATTCAGTAGTATTTATTGAGTGCTTACTGTGTGCAGATCACTGTACTGCTTGGAAAGTACAATTCAGCGACAAAGAGAGACAATCCCTGCCAACAACGGGCTCCCAGCTCTTCTTCAAACCCCTCACCCAGATGGGATGAGCAGAGCATTTCTAAATAGGGATGTGCAGACTCCATGTATTGTCGCCTGCTGACCCATATTGGCTAGATGCTTTTCACCAGCCAATTTCACCACCTCCAGCAGACTCCTAACAACTGGAGCTCTGCAGGCACTGAAAACGTACTACCTCTGCACTGGAATGATGGATATACTGAAGTCAGTCACAAGCCTGATCATCAGGAGCAATAATGACAATAATATTTTTTCAGGACTTAATAAGTGCCATGCCCTGGGGTAGATACAAGATAATCAGGTCAGACACTGTCCACGCCCCACACGGAACCTGTCATCTAAGGGGGAGGGAGAACAGGTATCGAATCCCCATTTTACAGGAGGAAACTGAGGCCCAGAGAAGTGACTTGCCCAGGGTGACAAAGCAGGCAAGTAGCAGAAGCCAGAATAGAGCCCGGGGCCACTGACTCCCTGGGCTGTGCTCTTTCCACTACACCACTCAGCCTTGGAACCACTGAGCAAGGCTCAGAGATTTCCCTGATTTGGGCTCAGATTCAACAAGAGTAAAGGCATGGACCAGCCGGAGCCAGTCCCTGCAGTTAGCTCTAAGTGACACATCAAAAAACAATCTCTCTCACGATCTTTCTCTTCCCTCTTTTACGAGGGAAAAGCCGGCGGCCGTTTTTAAGGGGCATCTGGCTACGGTGCCTTCTCACATGTTTCCCGGGTTTCTGAGGTAGACGCTTAGTGCTTCAACCTCTGCCTTTTATGATCACCTATGTGCAGGAGAATGAATCCTGGACAGTATCCGACTGAAAAAGATGGCAAGATTTCTACCGCCTCTCAAGCCGGGTCACCGTGCCATGATGCTTTCCTCGGCACAGCGGCTGAACTGGGCGCCAGGCATCTCGGCTTGTGAGGTGGCAGTCTGACAGGCTGAGCCGAACATTAGAAATCTCCGGCTCCTGTTTGGGCTCGACCTGTGAAATGGCAGTTTAAGGAAGGGCGTTAGCAGAGATGTTGATGGGCTGTGGATCTCACACTTCATACAGAGAAAGACAAGGTCCTTTAGAGTCCCGTGTTTAGAGGGAATCGGGATTTTCCCTTTTCTGGATGGCCGACAGGGAAACGTTTGCTGGTTGTTGTTTTTTTTCCTGGATGAGGATACGAGGTCTTTCCCTCAGACATCTCTTCCAATCAATTCATTTTCTCTAAAGTGGGCAGGCTTGCGTTCTGTCTGGTGGGGTGGGACCGTGGGTTGTCACACTGTGGTTATGCACTTAAAGGTTTCAGGTTGGGGTCTTTTCCCTCCTGCCTTTTACTGCGAAGGTCATACTGACTTTTTTGTGACTTCTTGACCTGTCCTTATTACCGCTGGACAGTGGGCTGCTTAGAAAAAGTGAGGCCAGCTTCCAGCTCGTAATGATCGATGCAAACCTTTTGATCGTGGGTCAGATCTCTCCGCTGTCAGCTGATTCCCAATCCCCGACTTGCTTCGGGCTTTTCGTGAGTCCCGTCGCGGTGATGTTGTGAAGCAACTCATTATGATTCGCTTCTTCATGCTCCTGGGCATCTCGAGCCCCGTCATCACGGTGGAGCAGAACATGGATGACTGATTCTAGATCTTGAACAGAATAGTGAGCCATTAAGAGTGATTGGATGATGCTCACATCCAGTTGAGTTGGAAGAGTTTCCCAGAAGGCACCGAAGTGTAAAGTGTCCTTTATTGGGTCCTCAGGCATGAAGGGCAAAAAACAGGCTGAATAAGATTGAAAAAGGTTATTCCACAACCGTACTCTATGACATTAGTGATGGGCAAGCATCAGGCAAGGCCTCTTTAATGCTGTCACAGAAGAGCACACCTGCAATCTGATATCGAACTTGGGACTAAACTGAGGTATTTAAGAGCCATAGTGTCTGAATCTCTGTATCGCTGTGACGGCTGGGCAGATCCAAGGTGTCGCATCCGGCTCTTCAGGCCATTTCCTCAGTGGGACACTCTCAGACCTCAAATGCTGAGACAAGATCACCAACCATAAGGTCCCGGAAGACTGTCAGTTGAATAGAATTGAAATCTGTGGTCGTTGCATCCCCTTTTCACAGGGTGGAACAGGTTAAGAGAGTGGATGATGGCAGGATATCCAGGCAGTGGATGGATGGATGGATGGCAAACTGAAGTGAAAGAAACATGAGTAAGGAGAGGAAAAGAAAAGTGTGGCCTAGTGGGAGCCAGCATGACCTAATGGATAAAGCACAGGCCTGGGAGTCAGAAGGACCTGGGCTCTAGTCCCAGCTCCACCTCCTCTCTGCTGTGTGACTTTGGGCAAGTCAATTAACTTCTCGGTGCCTCAGTTACCTCATCTGTAAAATGGGGATTAAGACTGTAAACCCAGTGTGAGACATGGACTGTGTCTAACCCGATTACCTTGTACCTACCCCAGTGCTTCGAACAGCTCCTGGAAGATAGTAAGCATTTAACAAATACCATTTTTTTAAAGAAGGGTTTTATGATTCAGTGTTTCACAACCACGCAGTGTGGACAGCAGTGGATATTCAGAGACAGTAGCAAAGGAAAGACCAGCCAGGTGTTTAGCAAGCAAGCCGGATTTGTTCCTGACCGAAGGATTTAGCTTCAAACTTTTAAACACCTCCAGGTAGAAGTACCGCATCATGGGCAGGGCATGTGCCCACCCTCCGTTCTATTGCACTCTCCCAAGTGATCAGTACAGTGCTCTGCACACAGTAAGGGCTCAATAATACCACTGATGAAATGACTGTCTAAATCTTTTCAAAATTCCATTGGCAATTCCCAGTACCCCCAAGTTAGCCACATCAGAGGAGACCCCTGAAGAAAGAAGCCCCAGAGTGAAATGTCCAATGTTGGCACTCTGGTGGCATCATGGTAGCCACGGGGCTCCTCAAGTAGCTCGGGGCTTCCCGGCAGTTCCATAAATGTCAAAGGCACCACTTCCCCAAGTCTACCTCCCAGGACCCCTTGAGCTCACCAGCAGAGACCAGCGGCATCTCCCAAACCGCCCCCCTCCTCCCGGGTACAACTGTGCTGTACTCATCAAGAAGACTTGGGGACTGAGTCATTACGAGAATGCGGATAAGGGAGATGTGGTGCTTCCATCTCTTGAAAGTTTTAAAAAGACCATCCATCTTGGGCTTGTTAGGCATTACAGAGCCAGGGGGATGGACTGCTTGACCTCTGGAGGTTTCTTCCAGCTCATCGATTGTACGATTCTCTTAGACGGGTGTCTCCCGCAGCACTTTTGCAAACTCACCGTTTCGTTGAGACCTGGGCTTTTTCCTTTCGTGCCCCAGCAGCTTCCGGGGAGTGAGCCGACCTGAAGAACTGCAGCACGAACGTGCGACTCCTTCGATGTCGCATCGCTCGGGACTGCCGGGAGACCGCGGCCTCAGACGGCCTTCGGCCTGGACTGCGGCAGCCTGGGCTGGGGAGGCACTCTTCAAGCCGAGAAGCCTGGCAGGCCACGTGCTGAATCACCCACGGGCTCTCCAGAGAGCTGTGGGCCACGTGCCTAGTCACCCACGGGTTCTCCAGAGAGCTGAGGACCGTGTGCCGAGTCGTCCTCGGGCTCTCCAGAGAGCTGAGGGCCCGGTGCCAGGTCACCCCTGGATTCTCCAGAGAGCTGCTGCAGCCACCGTACGCTGGGCAGCCATACCTCCCTAGGCCCCACAGAGAGGGGACCCCCTGGAGCGCCACCTCCCAAAACCCAGGACGGCCCTAGACCGACACCTCAGGAAATACAAAATCCAGGGGTGGGGAGGGGTGGTGGGTGAGATGAAGTGGGAAAAAGAAGAAAGAATCCTCTGGGCCAGATGTAAGCCCACGCGAACCTTGGGACTCTCAGTGGGCTGGCACGATTTGTGACCGGAGACAGAGACGGTAGGATGGCATGGATGGGGCAGGGGGACGGGCCTTTCCCGAACCCCCAGGCTGGGCCCCAGATCGGTCTGCCCTTCCTGGAAACCCAGCTCTTCCCGCTCAGAGGCTGAGCACGCTCTGTGCTGGGGGCGCTGAGAGCTGGGTAAACAAGAGGAAGAGAACATATGCTAAATGTCTCTGATGAAATGATATAAAGCATCCCCGTCGCCTGCTTCATCTTAACAGCGTGCTGATGCTTATCATCAGAGGCGGGAGAGCCCGGTGAACTCCGAGTGGCACGCCGAGGGCTAGGGTTTAGCCAGAGCCCGTGCGGCTTTTTGCCAGTTGTTTTCCTTTCCTTGGAAATCTGGGTTCATTCTCAGGGAAATCTAAGCCACATGTTTCTGATTTCACTGTCACTGTCCCGCAGCCACCCCACTACCAGCATGGCTTAGTGGAAAGAGCACCGACTTAGCAGTCAGAGGTCATGGGTTCTAATCCTCACTCCCCCACTTATCAGCTGTGTGATTTTGGGCAAGTCACTCAACTCCCCCGTGCCTCAGTTACCCCACCTGTAAAATGGGGATTAAGACTGTGAGCCCCATGTGGGACAACCTGATTACTGTGTATCTACCCCAGCATTTAGAACAGTGCTTGGCACATAGTAAGTGCTTAAGATATTCCATTGTTTTCATTATTGTTATTATTATTATTACCATTTCCCAAGAGCCACATGATGGACAGGGAACTGGATCGGGCAGCGCCGGGCATCACCCGAGAACCTGGGGCTCCCCTTCGCCTCCCAAAGACTCGGACTTCCTTAGGAGGGCTGGAGCACCAAGGTTTATCTGGGCTTACATCAGGCCCAGAGGATTCTTCCTTCTTCTCCCACCTCACCTCACCCACGACCGGATTTTGTATTCCCTGAAGTGTTTGGCCCAGGAGGAGAATCTGCCCCAGGTAGCTGCGTGGACTCAGGGCAACCAAACCCAATGTCCCAAGAGCCTCCCGACCGGCTGCGCCGGCCCAAAAGAACCAAGAGGAGCAATCCCGCTCCCTCGCCCGAGTCCTCGGGGGTGCCTGGCGGCTTGACCGAAGGACCGCAGAGGGTTAAACGGAGGAGGGGGTGTTTCTAATTCATCGTCCTCCTCTGCCAGATTCACACAGACTGGGGGATGAGTCTGGAAACAGTGTTTTCTCAGGCAATTAGACCGCATCCATTTTTATAGGTCTGAACGTTTCGGAGGACCCCCGCTGCCTCCGACTCTGGGGCTGCGGGCCAACATCCTCTCATTAAACCTGCCTCTGTGGTAAGAGGTGTCTGTGTCTGTGTTTGGGTGGGGAGGGGTTTGGCGGGAGGGGGTTGGGGAAGAAAACGAAGCGAAACACGCTCATCCTCCCCTCCGCCGAACTGGATTCTCATAGTCTAAGAATCAATTAGAAACCCAGGCCGAGGAACTGCCAAGAAGACGGATAGACAGATGGAATTTGACAGGAGTGACAGGTTTAAACATGTGTGTTGTCGCCCTCCCGGCTCTGTCAAACCTGCTTCCCTGTTTTAATAGCTTTATCAGAGGAGTTGCTACATGCGTGGATATTACAGCCACACAAAGGCGGTAACAGTCCCTCCTATTATAACTGAAAGGAATTACAGGTCACGGAACGGGAATGACTCTGTTTCTTAAGTAGTAAATGTCCTCTGCCGAGCGGCCCGTCTGAGAACGCCGTTGGGAAGCACTTCTGTTTTCGTCCCCCTAGGCCCGGCCCCGGCCCGGCTCTGCCCCTGCGTGACGTGCCCGGCGGCGGAGCAGGTGGGGACTCGTGCTGTGGGTCCAGGCCCGTCACGTGGGGCTCGTGGTCCCCGGAATAGGACTCGCCCGGGTGTTGCACACGGTAACCGGGCTCCCGGGGCTGGCGTTCTCTGGGAATTGAGCAATCGGGAATCGGTACAGGGTGGAATCGGGACAGGGCCTGAGGGCTGGAAGAGGGTTGGGGCTGTGGTGGGTGGGGCCGCGTAGGGAGGAGAAGAAAAGGGAAGAAAAAGGAGAGGGAGAAGAGAGGGGAGAAAGAGGAAGGAGAGAGGAAAACGAGAAAGGAGGAGGAGGAAGGGAAGAGCTTACTACACACCAGGTCCTGATCAAAGCACTGGGCTGGATGCAAGTTAATCAGGTTGGACTCAGTCCTCGTCCTTCATGGTGCTCATGGCCTTAATCCCCATTTTAGAGATGAGGTAGCTGAGGCACAGAGACGTAAAGTGGCTTACCCAAGGTACACGACAGACAAGTGGCGGAGCCGGGATTAGAACCCAGGTCCTCTGACTCCCGGGCTTGTGTCTTTCCACTAGGCCACGCTGCTTCTGCCAGGTCACGAGAGACCTCCACGATCACCACCCAGGCAGAAGTAGAGATGCAGCCCCAGCAGCCGCCGGCCTGAACCGGTTGTGGGTAGGGCTGGGAACGAGAAGCAGCGTGGCCTAGTGGAGGGAGCAGGGGCCTGGGAGTCAGGAGGATCTGGATCCTAATCCCAGCTCTGCCACTCGTTTGCCGTGTGACTTGGGGCAAGTTGCTTCACTTCTCTGCGCCTCAGTTATCTTATCTGTAAAATGGGGATCGTGAGCTCCATGTAGGCCAGGGACTGTGTCCAAACTGACTTGCTTATATCTACTCCAGTGCTTAGTACAGCGCCTAGCACGAATACCAGGAAAGAAAAAAAAGAATAGCAGTTCCGGTCACGCTCGAAATGCCAAGTAAAACAGGGCCCCAGGAAGGGGCACTTCAGCCACGGTAACGGTATCTGCGACAGCCCCGCTCCCTTCTTCTCCTCTTCTTCCTCCTCCTCAGCAGCCAGGGCTGCCTATGCCATCGGCCCCTTGGCCGAGGGATCCCATCTCATCATCCCGGCCTTATCCGGTCTCACCCAGCCCATTTGGGTGGCAGGACGAAGCTCTGTAAACCACTACCAGCCCGGACAGTCCGGTCACCGCACAAAGGAAGATCGGCTGCCACATCAGCCCCCGGGAGGCCGGCAAGATTTAACCCCACTGACGGTGCATCTTTAATGCTATCACTCTACTCGAGGTCTCGGGCCAAAGGGCCCGTTCGTCTATTGATTCAAAATTACTGAGTGCCGACTGTACGGAGAGCACTGTACTAAGCACTGGGGAAGAATGGGTCTATTTTAACCTAACCAATCCCAGTCTCTGTTGAAGCAGCTATTTCCTGCTTACCTGACCCGAGGGGTCTGGATCACCTCTCCCCAGGACTTTCCCAGAGGAGCACAGCAATGGGATCCACAGTCGCTCAGTGGGTGGAGTTACTGGGGACGGGGACGTTGACCCATGTGACCCGATGAGGGAAGAACTCGGGAATGGCCAGGGAGTAAAGCCGGAGAGGAAGGAAGAGATGAGAAGCAGCATGCCCTCACGGAAGGGGATTCAAGAGATATAGGTTCTGATCCTGGCTCTGCCACTTATCGGCTGCGTTACCTTGGGAAGTCACTTAGCTTCTGTGGGCCTTAGCTTCCTCATCTGTAAAACGGGAATAGCAGTGCCGTTCTCCCTCCCCCTTAGCCGATATCGGATCTGATTATCCCGTTTCTACCCCAGGGCTTAATACGGGACTTAGCCCATAGTAAATGCTAAATAAATATCACGATTTTCAAGGTAGACGGTTGTGCCATCTCTTTCAAAGTTTCAGCTTGATTCCTCACAGTTACCGTACGAGCGTGGGAGGCCTCTGTTTGGGAAAGTGGCAACTGAGGATGAGGTTGTCTGGAGACGCTCTGGGCTGTAGCCTCTTTCTGGGACAACTGGACATCTCAAAGGAAGTTTGGCCCTACCCCAGGGATTGAAAAATGTCAAAATCCTCTAGTTCCCACTGTTCCCACCTAACCACCAATGGCTTTTCATCTACAAGAACGAACAGCTAGCGGAGCTAGCATCCCATCACGGGCTCCTCTAACCCCAGCCTTTCTCTAACTCCCTAGGCCTGACTAGGATTTTCTTCAGTGGCCTTACCCTCAAGATTGAATATTGACCTGATGGTGCAGGAAATGGACTTGGTATCGCTTGACCTTGAGCGGTTGGATTTTTTTTGACTATTTGCTGCCCATAAATAGGGGACAATAGGGGACATAACTAGACAGTTGCTAGCTGTTCTCCCTGGCGTGGTGCAGCCAGAGAACGATTTGTTGGTGATTCAATCTGGGGCATTGGCCAAGGGTTGATGGGGATGGGGAAAGGAATGCATAGCCAGAAACAGAGCAGGGGTTGACCCTCCACTGGACCCATCTCCAGATGGGGGTAGAGCTTTCCCTGGAGAATTTGGGTCACTAATCCCAGTTCTTTGCCTTTGGGTCACCGCCAAATTCTAAAACCAGTGTTCTGGAGGTATGGTGGCATACAGGGGCTCCCTGTTCTCCTTTCTCGAGTGGCTAGGTGTGGGAGGTGATTCCACTGGTGATTGGATCACCCCACCTCCCCGCCCCCGGTGATCCCAAGCCTCTCAGGCTTTACCCCCTTTCTCTCTCTAAGTGCTCTTACTCTTTCTCCCCCATTTCCATCCTCTCCTCCGACTTGTTTCTTAAAAGTACTTCCCAGTGTTCCCACCGCTCCCGCGAGTCTCCCATCCCCATCGCCGACATCCACTGAGCAAGTGTCAGGAAGGAAGCTAAGTGTGGCAAAGTCAAAATGGACATTCGATAAAGGTGAAATGGGGCGTAAATTTAGAATGTGGAAATGCCATTTATCTTAACTTGCAATGCCGAAGACTTCTTATATTGAAATGGTGCAGGCTCTACGGATAGGATTTATAGCGAAATGATAAACTCACGCCCCTCTCTGATTGACTCGGGTGTCTACTTAATAGACAGCTGCCGCCTGGGGGTGCGGGCCAGGGTGCCGTCCCCTTTCTCCTGCGGCCAGCATGCCTAGACTCTGGAGTCAGCCGTGCAGCCTCTCCAGGCAGCAGTGGTTTAGAGGGACAGTGCCGGCAGCTGGAAGAAGTCCAAAAATCTGTAAATCAGTTGGATATGCTGATGTCAGGGTTTCTGAAGTTGGCTCTCTAGCTTGTCAGACCACAGTAATCTCCACAAACATTAGCCTGATGCTTGAAGTTATGTTTGACCTTGACAGATTTAGAGCGACCAACTCATTTTCCTCTAAAACAAGTCCATTTAAAAGTGTACCTGGCCCCAGGGCAAACACAGCACGCCGTCCACTCCGGTAAATGGTTCGGTTTACGGGCGGGGGTGAGTTTGAAATTACTGAAATTACTGTGAGTTTGAAATTATTGGGCGGTATTTCTGATTATCTGCAGGTTTCAATTTCCACAGTATTCTTACCGTGGATAACTGAGAGCGTGCTGATCTCCCCGCTCGCAGCATTCGGCTCCACCCACGGCGGCGGCCAGAAGCTGTTCTCTCCCTCCCTGTGCCTTGCCCACGGGTCATGTCTGCACAGAGCCAGCTTTCTTGCTCTCCGTGCCTCCGAGGCCTGAATTCCCCCAGAAAGGCAGGCCTACCACAGGACCCAGACATCAAATGCTCTCCTCCACTGGCATTGGCCGTTCTGCTTGCGTTCTAGGGCCTAAGGGCCGGAAAAAGAGGAGAAAATCAGGATCCAACCAGACAGAGTCTTGACCCCTGGAAAAGCCTTTTATAACAAACTCCGGGGGTGGGGGACATGAGGTGAGAGGAACGGCAGGGTGGCTGTTTTCTGGCGCAGTGGAGCCGGGGTGGAGGTCACACCCCAAAACTGTAAAGGGGCCACTTTGGGGAATGGCTTCCGGGTGTTAGGACAGGGTCAAGGAGGTGAGGAGGAGTGGGGGAACCTGGGCCTCCCCCTGCCTCAGCAGCTCAGCAGCTCTCCACGACGGCGGTGAGGGACGGGTCTGTGGCCCCGTGGAGGTAGGAAGGAGGACGAGTCGATGATCGGAGAAACTCTAGCCCGCAGGCCGCCTCCCCGCCAGGCCGCCGGGGGCCTACTTTCCTTGGGGCGGAGAGGAAGAAGAGATGATCCGAGCGTTTCCTGGGCGGCCCTGGAGGGGGAGGGCCCAGACCCATTTTGGGGACACCCGGCGCCTTGCTGAAACCAGAGCAAAATGGTGGCTTCCCTCTCCTTATGCGGTGGGAAGGCTGGCTCCGCTTCCCAACCCCTCGCCGGGTCCCGGACGTGGCCGCCGGTCAAGAAAGAGACGACGGCACCACTGGGGTGGGGAGGGCAGCGGGCGGGAGGGGCACCCAGCTGGCCAGTTTCCTTGCTCAGGGGATGGGGCTGCAGGTGGGGACTCAGAAGCTTTCCGGAGGTTAAATCCAGACCCATGGGCACGGGGCCCGCTACTCCATCCACCGTGCCCACTCCTCCCCGGGCCCCAGGGTAGTTGGCGGACTTCGGCTGAGAAAGAAGCGGCGTGGCTCAGTGGAAAGAGCCCGGGCTGGGGAGTCGGAGGTCACGGGTTCGATTCCCGGCTCTGCCACTTGTCAGCTGCGTGACCGTGGGCAAGTCGCTTCACTTCTCTGTGCCTCAGTTCCCTCCTCTGTAAAACGGGGATGAAGACCGTGAGCCTCACGGGGGACCACCTGATCACCCTGTATCTCCCCCAGCGCTTAGAACAGTGTTCTGCACACAGTCAGATCTTCACCAACACCAACATTATCAAAGACACCCAAGCCGACGGCCACAGGGTCTCCGTCACCCCTCCGGCCGAGGAGCGGCTCCCGACGAAGGAGGCCGCGGCTGTTTGAAGCGGCGGGCCTCTTGGATCCGGAGCTGATTCTTTCCATTCGGAGGAAGGCCCCGGGACTGGTGAGGGAAGGAGGAGGAGGAGGAAGAGGCTTGGCCGGCTCTGCCCTGGCACCTCCTGCCAAAGGGCTGGCTAGCTGAGCCGGCGGGCGGGCGGGCGGGCGGGCGGGCGGCCAACTCTCTGCCGTCCAAATCGAAGAAGGGGGGACGGCGCCACCTGCTGACCTCTCCCGCTCGGTGCCGCAGGGCCTCCGCCTGCCTCCCTCTTCTACCCCCCGCCGGGGCAACTTGAGGGGTTGTGGGGCGAGGCCAGGGCAGCTCCCACGCGGCCCTGACCATCTGGGAGTCGCCTAATTCGCTCGCAACCTTCCGCACGGCACCGTGGAGCCCCAAGGCTGGGTGCCCCCAGGCCACCGCCCGGCGGGTCCCCGTCGTCCCCGCCCTGGGGTCCGAAAGATAAAAACGTTGGTATTTGTTAAGCGCTTACTAGGTGCGCAGCACCGTTCGAAGCGCTGGGGGAGAGACCGGGTCATCGGGTTGTCCCACGTGAGGCTCACAGTCTTCATCCCCATTTTCCAGAGGAGGTCACTGAGGCACGGAGAAGCGAGGTGACTCGCCCACAGTCACACAGCTGACGAGCGGCAGAGCCGGGATTCGAACCCGTGACCTCTGACTCCCAAGCCCGGGCTCTTGCCGCTGAGCCGCGCTGCTTCTCACCACACCTAAGGGGGTCAGAGAGGAGATCCCTATCCCCGGATGACATCCGGTCTCTAGGAGCCAACGTTGGCTCGATGGGGAGGGACTGCCAGGCTCCCCCTGCCAGCGAGGCAATATTGCACACTCTGGCCACCGTCTCCAGTTAGAGACAGAGAACGGGTGGTATCTTCGTTTAATACTTCCCAAGCGATTAGTAGAGTGCGACGTACCTGCGGGCGCTAAATAAATACCACTCCTATCAATCACTGATATCGACCGAGGATTTACTGTGTGCAGAGCACTGTACTGAGCACCCACGGTGGACTCGGGCTAGAAGGCGGCGGCTAAAAGCGGAACTCCCCTTCATCCTGCAAGCCCAGCCTCTCACCTTTATTCCATCCTGTGCCGGACCGGGCCACCCAGAGGGTGACCGGAGGGTGGGGAGGGGGGCTGAGGGTGGTACCTAAACATCCCGAACTTTCTTGGGATTTTCCCAATTAGGACACCACCTGCTCTCAACAACGCTGGGAACAGTGAACATCTAGAAGGGAAATCGCGGCCTAGATGAAAGGAAACGGCTGGCGTGCGTTCAAAGGACCGGGACGGATCGAGAAATAGAACCACTCGGTCGTCGTCCGCCTATAAACGAAGCAGAATCGCTCAGCCAACCCGCCCGCTGCATTAATGCGGCTTATTACCCTCCTTAGGAGGAGACGTTCACTCGGGCTGGGGGCTGGGAGACGGAGCCTTGGCTCCAACGGGCTGGGGTCCCAACGAGAGGGGCTTTCCCATTCACCGGGGTCTCTTGCTGAAACGTCCTGCTAGAAGCACAGTCTTCCCGCGCCATTAAAAGCCCCACGTTGAACGAGGCTGGTTCGGATAGTCAGCGGCCCCTTACCAGATCATTTTAGCGACCAGGACAAGAAAGCAAACTCCTAACCGCCTATCGCAACATGGAGGAGAGGACGATGCTACCGAGCCGCCATTTCAACGCCCTTCCATTATCCCCTCCCCCAGTAGATATCGCAAGAGTCGTCGGCGTCAGATCGTCGGCGTCAGATCGAAGCTGTCATCAGATCAGCTCTCGCCCTCCTCTTTTCCACGCTAAATGTCCGTACGGCCTTCTCCGGTTTCTCAATCCAAAGCCCCGGACCTTCTCTTAAGGATATGCACTTCCGTGTCTCGTACCGTTCCAACCCGGTGACTCAGAGAAGACGCATATGATTGATCCTAATTGGGTGAGTGAGTGTGTTTCACCCAGGATCAAAAGACCTCTCATTGAAACTAGGACACAGACTCCCGCTTCCCTCGAACCCATCAAAAGCCAATCACCTTCCTCTCTGGGAGCCACAGTCAAATGGCCCAATTTACAAATGGGAAATAAAAGCAAAACCAGAAACCCGAAACAAAAAGGTCCAAGTCACAGGCTGGCTGATCTGCAGTCATTCTAAATGCTGGAATTTCAAGAGTGCTGCATCCATCACGTATGGGATAGGCGTGTCACGCTGCTTTAATTGCGAGCTCCTAGAGAGGAGGAATTCTGGTGGGTGAGAATATGAAATTATATTAATACATAAATAATAGCAAACAATAAACCCTAACGACATGAATCGCCTGAGCATGCACACCCAGGATGAGATCCAGCTTCAGACGAGGAGGGATTTAAGAAGAAAAATGAACACCTAATGTTTCCCTGCTATGGGCCCTGAGACATAAAGTGGTGTAGCACAGTTGACTGACGAGTTGGAAAGTGGGAAACTGCGGATGGGAAAGGGAGATCCGATAGCTTAAAGAAGTAGGGCTGATACCTTCTTGTCCACCCCAAATTCTTCGCGGGGAATGATCGACGACGCCAAGTTCCAGATGGACAGACTGACGCAGGGTGGCCACGTTCACCCTGCAAACCCGTGGAGGAGCCGGAACTACGTAAATCCCTAATCTCCTGGCTCCCGGTTCACAAAAACACTCAAACTTTCAGAGAATGTGATGAATCCCTGTCTACGATTCCCTGGATCCCCGCAACAATACTGAGCCGGGTACTCGTGTGAATTTTATGCATTCTGTAAACCATGGCTTCCAGTTAATGAGAGAGGAGCAAATCCCAAAGAAAGAGAACATGTTTATGATACTTTTTTTACCTACCTGCCAAATCCCAACACTTCTGTTTTCCAGAAATTTCAAAGTTTCTAATCCCACTTGGGGCCACTTGGGGTTGCCTGGGGGACGGGCAGCACGACGGGCCCGTGAGCCTCTTAAGCACGTTTTCCCTCCCGGACAGCCTGTCTCCAGCAGAGTTGCCAACAACGGCCTAGATGAACGCTGGCAAAAATAAGGTTCGGGTAGAAAAATCAGAACACTGGCAACTAACATTCGGCCTGATTGATTTCGCTCCTGCCTTAACAGAATTGCCCTCTCTCTCCTCCGCCAGTGTTCTGTTGTGATGTGTTGAATGTCATTAAAATTAAGAAAGGGGAATGCTTTTGCGAAGAGGGAAAAAGAAAACCGAACCTCAGCTTGAAGCCGTGGGTCAGTGCAAGTTACTCCCGGGAGACGTTTGTGTCCAAAGAAAAGGGGTAAATTAACTCAGTTATAAAGGAAAATGGGGAAAACTTCCCTGAACTGACCATTCCGGACAGAAAAATCTAAGTTTAAATAGGTCAAGCGTCCCAATTCAATGTGGCTTGTGGGTCGAAAATAGCAACTAAAATCCAGGGGCGGGGAGGAGACATGGTTTTCAATTCTCTGGCCCTCCCTTTACCACGGAAGAGTCTGATCTCTGAGCAAAGCACCCCATGCTGATGCTGCAGCTCCGTGCACGGGCCCACTCGAAAAGCCAAGGCTCTTCCTTCCACCGGACAGCGTGTACCCTTCCCGGGGCCGTGGGTCAGCGGATGACTCGCCGGGCTGCCTCCTCCCCTTGGGGCCAGCTTCCGTTCTGGGGTCTCTGCCGAAGTCATCAAGTGTGGGTCCTTCTGCAAGGGGGGAGGGAGGACTCCAGGCTGATGCTGAATCACGTGGACGGACCCGGTTGGAAAAAATGGCTGGAGAAGGCAGACCCCCGCCCGCTCCCCACCGGAGCCAATGGGCTTCTGCTCCACAGGGATTCAGCACAAGCCCTGGGAAATGGACTGGAGGAATACCAACTCTCTCCTGTCTTTAATAATAATAATTATGGTATTTGTTAAGTGCTTACTACGTGCCAAGCACTGTTCTAAGCGCTGGGGTAGATACAAGGTTGTCCCACATGGGGCTCACAGTCTTAACCCCCTTTTTACAGATGAGGTAACCGAGGCATAGATAAGTTAATCCACTTGCCCAAGGTCAAACGGCAGGTAAGTGGCGGAGTCGGGATTAGAACCCACATCCTCTGACTCCGAGGCCCGTGCTCTTTCCCTGAATGTTCCCTGAATCCCACCGTCGTCCCAAACCCCAAGCTAAGTCCCGCTCCTTAACTCTAGTAGGGTCGGGTGGTTTACCCAGTCAAAATTGGAAGTATCAAAGAAAAGCTGTCCGTACCAGAGTCAAGGTAAACAAATGCTTTTAATATCTACATTCATAGTTATCCCATTAATGAGGCATTCATTTACTCTGCGGCCACCTAGGGTCCCGGGTTTCTCTCCTCCGGATTTACCGTCACATAAAATAAAGACTGAGCAGCCGTCAACGTAATCGGTTCCCCTCGGACTGTACGAAGTACTCTGTCCCCAAAGGGCTTTAATCGGCGTCCTCCCACCGTGCCGGGAACGCAGTTCGGCTCGGCGATTCCCACTCGAAAGAGGGAAAAGCACAGCCCGGTTCAGGAGTCCACCCGGGTCCACGGACTCTTCGCTCGGCTTACGGTCTCCACTTGACTGCCTTAAGGATGAAATGACGGTAAGTACGTCTCCTCCTGCCCGCCCAGAGGGGGCTTCGCTCCAGAAACTCAACGGAAGTCACCCTCTGAGCTTTCCTGGTAGTGTCACTGGTTCTGGTGCTCTCTGATACCTAAGGGGAAAAAACCCGACCCTAGGGTGACCCCAGAAGGAACAGCAACATTTAATGGCTCTTAGGCAAAGTGCTCTCATCTTCTTCTCCTCATTATTCGGTTCCCTCTCCTCCAGCCATCAATCAGCAGAGAGAACGGTGGGGCGTCAGGGCAGGAAGGCATCTCCCGAGGAAGGCAGTGGCCGTCCGGCTGGTCACTTCCTCCCAAAGGGGTCCGACCACACCTTCAGTCCTACGAAGGGATGATGGGGAAGCAGTTACCGACAGAGATTCCACCCAGACCCCGAAGAACGACCGTGGCGGGAGCCCGTTGTGTAACGGTGGGCCTTTGGGGCGGCCCCGGGGTGTGCCCCCCGAAGCTGGGAGGGGGAAGATGGCCGAGCCAGCCTGGAGGGCCCATTCCAGGCTCTGAAACCATACCTCACCGTGACAGCTAGCTAGCTGGCCCAGTGAGGCAAGGCAAGGTGCCAGAAATCACGAATATTTTAGTTCCTAAGTCATCCCCAAAGCTGGAAACTACTCCTGCTTGGCCAACTTGGATCACCTTTAAGGAGCTACTCATTCCGCTGTAAAGAGAACCTCTGACCTATGAGGAAAGGCCGGTGCCTAGATTTAATTAGCTCCCAAGTAAACAAGGTTTCCTCAAGAGGACAAGGCTGAAATGGGCAAGTCAGCAGAACAACCACGGGTATAGTCTATTTACTCGTACACTAGCTTTACCGTTGGGTTCCTCTTTTTTTAGCCTCTTTTTTTAGGCTGCAGATGGGTGGGCGCGAGCCTAAAGCATTTCAGACCGGTACACAGAATTCAAATTTTCGATCCCAAAAGTTCTGGTGGGGCAATACTGCAATGGCCACCCTAGCGAAAATCAACAGAGGGGAACAACACACATATGCCAAAGATGGGAAAAGCCATTTTTCCATAAGACACGGACAAGCACAGTGAAGGGGTTTGTATTTTACCTGGTGGCTGTACATCCGCTTGGACAATCCCAGCCCGATTTATGGCCTGTTCCTTCCCTAAAAAACAGAGATGTCTTTTTAGAAGGAAAAGACCCATTGGGTTTAAAAGGTCCCACTAACCCCCTTAAAGACCCTTTCATTATTATTCTAAACAACAATAACAATAATAATAATAATAATAATAATGAGGGTATTTACTCGATGCTTATTACGTCCCAAACCCCATACTAAGTACCAGAGTAGACACGATACAGTCAGATCAGACACAGTCCCTGTCCCACTTGGGGCTCAAAGTTTAAAACCATGACCAAATTGTGTGCAAGCCACCGAGTTCAAAGAGGCTCGTTAGAAGATTGGCACTGTTCAGGTTTTCGTGGAATTGGGCAATTTTGGGGAGAAGAGGGAGGGCTTCAGCCCAAGAAGGAAAAGCAGTAGTGCAACTGAGATATTCAGAGGGATGGAAAAGCTTCATCATGAAGGGCTAAGCCTCTTCAGTTTGGAAAAACCCGGGATGAAAGGGATCGTGACCGAGTCTTCAAAATCATAAAAGGATGTGAACCGGACTAGTGAACTACGTCCCTCCCCCTGAGGACAAGGGAGTCCCCGCTGAAGCTTGAAGGTGCCATGTGCCAGACACACTGCTTGTCTGGACTGTCGACCTTCAATATATATCATCGCTGTTATTTATTCAGCACTCACTGTGTGCAGAGTGCTGTGCTATGTGCTTGGGACAGCACAATACAACAGAATTGGAAGACACATTCCCTGACCACAACTAGCTTACGGTCTAGCTACATCAAGACTTGCAAAAGGAAACCCTTCTTCCCAGACGCTCTGGATGTGAAGTGTATTTCCTCAAACCGATCCCGAAAACAGCTCATGAGGAGGTCGGGAACGTTCCCAGACGAACGGTCTGGAACAGGCCACTAGTTAGAGGTGCTGAGGCAGAAGTTGGAGACATCAGACGGTTCGGCCCTAAGCGTTAGGATGGATGTGCGGGATGTCCGTTGCCATAGCGAGGGCCGGATGGACCGCCGGATCGGCCCGGGGCCCGGCACTCCTGTTCCTCTTAGAAATGGCAGCTTCCTAATATAAACCGTCCAGTGTGTCGTCACCATTTTTGAAAGAGATAAGGTTAAAACAAAATTAAAAGGACCAGTTTAGAAAGCACTAACAGAGGCGCGACACAAAGGGGCAGAGGCTGTTGAACCGAAAGACCAAATACAAGAACGTGTCACTTTTGTGGAACTTCGCTTCACAGAAGAACAAGAGCCACTTAAATTTGCTCTGTTTCTGATAGGAAATCGAGCAGAAAATTAATCTCTGGGTGGGCGGCTTCAGTTTGGGTAATTGAAGCTTCCCTAATTGATTGCAGGTGGTGGGCCAATTAGTAATAGCAGTTCGGATACAGAGGCGCCGCCAGTCTCCCGGCAGCTAACCGGAAAGTCCGAGGGCAAGAGAAATCGGGAATTTCGGGTCTGTGGGCTCCTGGCATCCTGACACGTCTAACTGGACGGTTTAAATCGCTGCCCATCCAGAGTCAACAAAAACTTAAGAGCCTCGCCAAACAATAAGCAGGGGATCAAGGGAGACTTTTTGCCAAATGACATTACCCCCAAATTACAGTAAGTGTATTTTATACCTAAGCCTTCTGTTTGATCGAGATGACAATCCCCCATTTGGCTCTCCCGCTTAATTAAGGTCACCCACCTGTACTTTAATAATCACCTTGGTACTTGTTTGGCACCTACTATGTGCCAAGCCCCCTACTAAAGGCCGGGAGGGTGCCTGTTCCCTCAGAGTGTCCCCACTGGAGCACCTCATCTCTCTCCCTTTGTAGGGAGGCAAAGGCGACTCCTCGCCACGTACTCGACAGAAAGGACATTGCTGAGGCTGGTTTGGCAGAGGAAACCGACGGGCCCCGGACCGCACCAACCCAACCAGGATACCGGGAGAATCCAGGTGGGCGGGCTGCTGCCTACGCAGGCCGGTGTCTGTGCCTTCGGCCACAGGAGATGAGCGGCGGTGGGGCGAGGGCGAAGGGAGCGGAGCTGTCTCGAGGCCGTGAGGAGCCGTGTGCCAAAGAGAGAGCTCCCAATCCTCGACAGGCGCCGCCCCAAACTCCCGCCGCGGCTCTCGAGACACGGTGCCGGGGAGCTTAGAGACTCTCAACGGGCCCGGGACCTAGGTGAGCTCAGAGGCCAAAATCAGAGGAACCTGGACCACGAGAGACCAATGAGGTGGTCTAGCTCAGGGTCCAAATATAGTAGGAAATGTTTCTGGAAAATGCCAGGTGGATTTCATCCTAGGCCCTGGAACCAAGACCCGCTCCAAGGTCATTACTGGCTTGGAGCAGCTGGGTCTGGTTACCGTGCCCTAGCAGCTGCTTGGAGCTTCCTGACCCGAGAAGCAGAACGGCAAGGGCCTGGGAGTCACGAGACTTGGGTTTTAATCCTGGCTCCACCTCTTGCTCGCGGTGTGACCTCGGGCAAGTGACCCAGCTTCTGTGCCTCACTGTCCTCTGTATAATGAGGATTTAGTACCTGTTCTCCCTCCTTAGACTGTGAGCCCCATGTGGGACAGAGACTGTGCCCAACCGGATCGTCTTGTATCTAACCCAGTGTTTAGTACAGGGCTTGGCCTCTTACACCTACCGCTGGGTTACAGCCCATCGCTCAGGGAACAGAGGACCCTCTGAGAGGGATCACTTTGAACCATCTCAAGAGAAAGGGGTAATTCTGAAACAGCTTAGTATATCTGATCTCATCTGGAACCGAGGGATGTGTGTTTCCAGATCTGAATTCAAAGGACCTATCCCTGATAATAAGGAAGAAAGGGAGAGATAAGTGAGGGTGAAAATAGTTTTTGCCCAGGAGTGAACCATAAAAGCTCACATAGCATGACTTCAGAGACTTGAAATTTGCCAAGATCCGGCACACTTTCGCCTTGATGAGATGTGGTTTGACAAGCCAAATTTAAACTGAACTCGGGGGGAGATTAATATGGGGAAAGGGCAGAGAAAAGGCACGCAGAGAATCAGGCACCTTTCCAGCAGCAAAGATTAGCAACCTTGAATATGAGACGGCTCCTGCAAAATTTCAGTTGGCCTAATACAATGATGTTGTTACTCATGAAGTGCTTACTATGTGCCAAACACTGTGCCAAGCCTTGGGACAGACCCAAGATAAGGACAAGGGATGGGAAGCCTGGAGGGAAATCCTCTGACTTGAAGAAGCATGCTAAAGGGGGGCTCTGGCATCCAGCTCGGATGCCACCGGGGGCTATACTCTCAAGCCCCCGAAGTGTGGTTTCGATCCACCTCCCGACACAACGTCAGGTCCCCGTGCCACCCTCTTTCCCTGAAATTGCAGCTTGGGGTGCCTTGTAACCCAGGAGAGTCGCCAGTTCTGGCCACTGGGTCCCTCTGCGTTCTAGAGTCCTGGAGCCAGGAATTAAATGAGGTGACTATGCAGGGCTCTGACACACGTTATTAATATCTGGAAGCCGCGGCCCAGGCTGAGGGAGCCGGCCCTTCCCGCTGGCACCCAATGAGCTGCTGCGGACTGACGTGCTTCCCTACAGGGGAGTCTCAACGCCCCTCTGCCCCGTGGCGCGACTCCTGCTTGCTCCTGCCCCGGGCTAATTCCTCCAGCTGCCGAAAGTCGGGGTGTGGGGTGCCAAGAGACGACGTCTGGGTATTTCCCCGCCAACTGGGCATTCAGACTGTGCCCAGAAGCAGCACCCCGCTGTCAGAAATAAAAGGTCAAGGGGCTGAGGGGGAGTGAGGAAACTAAGGACGAAAGAGACCGGGGAAGAGAAGACAAGATGACCCCCACCTCGCCTTCCTCTATAGATCTTACAGGTCCTAAAAATACTCGTCAAAATACCTACGGCAGTGGCCTAGAGGAAAGCGCGTGGCACTGGGAGTCAGGAGATGCCCATTCTAATCCTGCCCTCTAACACTTGCTTGCCTGCTGTGTGACCTTGGGCAACTCACTCGATGCCTCAATTTCCTGATCCATAAAATGAACATAAGATGTCTGCTCTCCCTCCCTCTTAGACTGTGAACTCTTACAGGACACAGACTGTGTCCAATCTATGTTGTATCTACCCCAGCACTTATCAGAGTGCGTGGCACATGGCAAGCACTTAATACCATTATCATTATTATTGTTAAGTACATACTTTACGTCCCCTATTACTGAAGCATAAACTCAGATACATATCCCTTTTTCTTTTGTCCGTGACAGCTTTTCGTGCCCGCCTCCCCCACTAGACTGTACTCTCATCGAGGGCAGGGATCACATCTCTTATTTCTACTGCACTCTCCCAACCACTTAGCACAGTGCTCTTCACCGAGTAAGCTCTCAATAAAGACTACTGCTTGACTGACAGTGGGAGGCATGAGAATGGCTCCCGGCTACGGCTGCCAAGTGAGCACTGGTGGACACCAGTTTTTCGTGTTCGCAATGGGGTGACTGAATGTGCCCTTCCGGAGCCCTTTGGAGTTGGAGATAATGGGAGAAGAATCTTGGGTCCTCACAATTTCTTGTCAGCCGCTAATGAGGTACGAGAGAACTAGAGGATTAAACAGAGCCTACTCTCATTAATGGTTATTCAAAATCCCGTTATCTGTGGCTTTACTCAGCCCAGTAACTGAATTATTCTGCTGAACCAGTTTCGCTCAAACAACGACTGGGCATGAGAATCCCTCACCAGAGGGCTGTACCTAGCCAAACATTGTCAATAGCAAGAAGGATGATGCACTTTCTAAATCCACAACACTATCTGCTTTGAGAGAGAGGACATATTTGCCT
The DNA here is from genome assembly GCF_004115215.2 of Ornithorhynchus anatinus. NCBI lineage: Eukaryota > Metazoa > Chordata > Mammalia > Monotremata > Ornithorhynchidae > Ornithorhynchus > Ornithorhynchus anatinus. The sequence continues at coordinate 35,168,530 of NC_041745.1, forward strand.
TCTGGGAATGTGAAATCCCCCCCCCAACGGAAATCTGTGGAATCTACTTTTGCTATAATGCTAGAAAGACAAAGGGAGAAAGAGACTCGGAAATTCGAACAGATAAGAATCAGTCTACGGAAGTCTACTGTGCTTTGCACACAGTAAGCGCTCAATAAATACGAATGAACAGGGGAGCTTTTATTAATGACGAAATGATTTTAAAAAAGCCAACATCAGGCATGCCAAGTAGACAATTTAAGAGTGCAGAACACACAGTGAGGGTTCACTAAATGCCACTGATGAATCACCTCACATGTAACTCAACCTTCCCTCCTTGTGGAGAGGCAATAATAGCCCGATTTGTAGTTTTAATTCCTCGGGGACTTGGAACGGAAGACTCATGTCTAATTAGAGGTAGCGTCTTTTTATGCTTTCTAAGTGCTCTGCACACAGTAGGAGCTCAATAAATGCTGAAGATGATGCGGACAGGCTCCGTGGCCTTCCTAAAGCTGCAGAGGAATACTCCACCGTTCGTGCGGTTCTTTTTATGTCCTTTCCAGTCACACTGGAGCATATCTTCCATATCTTGAAATCGATGCATTGTGTGCCTGGAGACCTGCCCGGCAAGAGAGTCATCTATGTTTAGTTTCCCATATATCCATCAACAGATATCAACTGAAGACAAACAGATGGCACTGCACCCCGCCACGCAGGGTACGGGTTTTCTATCTTCAGATATTTCTGGAACACCACTAGAACACGTGGACCGGCTAACTACGCGGCTAATCAAGGGCCACCGGGAGACCTGGCTTATCATCTATTAAAACGAGGGAAGTAGAGGGAGATAGAAATGTTCCACGGAAAACACTGCCTTGGCTAGGTTTCCCTGCTGGGGCAGGCCTGATGCCACTTGCCACCCAAATGTGAGCGAGCAAGTATCGAGACGTGAGGTGCACAAATTCAACCGCGCCTCCCAGCCTGGCCCAGGACCCAACGTCCACCGTAGCCACGGAACCGCGGGCTTTCCCTCCTTCTCCTCGGGTCACCCCACCCCCCGGGGCTCTCGAGCTGGGTGGAGCAGTGAGCCAGTGCCTTCCCCTCAGAAACTGGTCTGCATTACGATCACTGGCCCGGGGAGTTCGCATTCAGAAGAGCTGCTAGGGGCAAGGGAGGAAAAGACGAGGAAGGTGGTGGGAGACGGTAAGGGCGGTAAAATGGGCAGTTAGGACTATGAAAACTCGGGACAAATGCCAAAACAGAGATGCCTACCACATACTTGGGCGTTGCCTCTCCCACCCACTGGTAGGGAATGCATAGGGGGCAGAGATGGGGAGGGAGTTAATCAATATTTATCAAATAGTCACAGACAGGGACATATCCATCCTTATCCTCCGCTCTGAGCAGAAACGACCGAATCCCTGGAATCACAATAAGCCAACTCTGGCAACGATTCCGGGGATGCGGAGTCGATTTCTGGGGTTGAATTAAAGAGGCCGCTACATGGCAAATCACAAACGGGAATGACACAGAATCTGTCTCTTCTGCGCAGCCAAATTAAATGCTACACCGGAAAACTTTCCCGCAACTATTCCTCACCATCTGCCTCAGCGCAGGGCTGATTAAAAGAAAAATCGGGAGCCCGGAAAATGATCTACATCGGTCCCATTCCGTTTGCGATTTCCACTGACCACATGAAACTCCCTAAAAGTCTTCTCGCAAAAGCTCCTCCCCCCACCCCCACCCCGCAACAACCCGGGAGGAGATTTTACTTAAAAATCCTGTTTAAGACAAAGATTTGGTCCCAAGAGAGGTGGAAGTTGCACGAGAACATCAGAGCTGCGAAAAAAATCTCTGCAGCTAAGGTTGTGTCCGGATGCAAGGCGCAGAGACGGTTAGGGTCTCTCTCCGGGGAGAAAACTGTTACGCGTTTGCACTCTTGTCCTTCTGTTACCTCACGCTACAAAACAGGGCTTTCCCCTAAGGTTTTACAGCTCTGAAAATCAAATCACCCAAGATGGCAATACCCTGTGCCAACATGAAATTCAGGACTTCGGCACAGAATCTCGTGACAGAGACGAAGGAACAGTTAGCTGCTCTTCGGAGACAGATGAAGGCTCCTTCCTACTCAAACAAATATCCACATATCCTGAAACATATGCTTTTGTTCTTACTCTGCGAGTGGAACGCAAGGAGAGATTGGATAAACATGTGCCGGAGATATTCCTGAGAGGTTATTAAGGGTAAAGCCAGGGACTTTGTGAACACGGTAAGTGCTCAATAAAAACGAATAAATGAAGGACCCATCTAATGAACTTGTCGTCATCATCATCATAATTGTGTTATCTGTTAAGCGCTTACTCTGCAGCAGGCACTGTAATAAGCACTGCGGTAGATACAAGGTGACTGCGTTGGACACAGTCCCCGGTCCCACGTGAGGCGCAGTCTTCATCCCCATTTTACAGATGAGGAAACTGAAGCAGAGAAGTGACCTGTCCTAGGTCACACAGTGGCGGAGCCGGGATTAGGATTCGGGTCCCTCTGACTCCCAGGCCCGGGTTCTATCCACTAGGCCCAATGTTCTGTGTTCAAGAAGCAACAGGATGCTTGGAGGAAGTGATGGTGGTTCCTCTCGGCATTCATCCTAATGAACACCGACACACCGTCTAACATCACTGATTTATCCCCTTTACATCTCACACTTCTTCCTCAGTAACTTGCCAAGCGCTACTTGTCTTGAAATTTGTCCCACCCCCTCTCTCCAATCTTCGGGTACTTTCAGCTTCCCCCCCGCAGATGGAAATGAATGCCCAGTGTGGAAGCTCAATAAGGACCTCCCCCCCTTCGTTTTGAACCCGTCACCTTCAGCCTTCCCACGTTCTGGCCTTGGGGAGGTTGGGTGAACAACTGCACATTAGTTCTGTCGTCTTCCTACGTGACTTTGTAGACTTCAATTGTGTTTGCTTTCAGCCTGCCCTTTTCCAGACTGAGGAGTCCTAACCCATTCTGCTTTGCAGAAAAAAGAAACTGTTCCATTCGCCTGCTCGTCTTAGTTGTCCTCCTTTGTTTCTTCTCCAGCTGAATGTCTGGCACACAGTATTCCAGACGTAGGCAAGCCATGATTTGATATTATGACAAAATTAGGCATTTGGAAAAGTAGCATTTGGAAAAATGACGACGATGGCATCTGTGAAGCGCTTACTATGTGCAAAGCACTGTTCTGAGCACTGGGGAGGATACAAGGTGGTCAGGCTGTCCCAGTCTTAATCCCCATTTTACAGATGGGGTAACTGAGGCCCAGAGAAGTTAAGCGGCTTGCCCAAAGTCACACAGTACTTGTTTTGTTCTGTTTTGCTTTGCTGCGTGTCTAGTGGATAGAGCAGGGGCCTGGGAGTCGGAAGGACCCGGGTTCAAATCCCAGCTCCGCCACCTGTCTGCTGTGTGACCTTGGGCAAGTCACTTAACCCCTCTGTGCCTGTTAACGCATCTGGAAAATGGGGATGAAGATGCTGTAGGACAGGGATTAGCTTGCATCTACCCCAGTGCTTGGAAGAGTGCTTGCCACAAAGTAAGTGTTTTGATAAGTCCTACTAATATTACTATTTTGTTCTGATCCCATCTCTGAGAGTTCCCGTTCTACGACGGGCTGTTAGTGAGGCAAACGCGATACTGTTCCTCTAAGCATCGCACTGCTGCTGCCAGACGGAATACATCCAGTATTCTCGCAAAACCCCGCATTAAGGGAAACCTACGTCAGAGCGGAAACCACATACACGCGCACGGAAAATTTCTTCCGACGCCACGGCTCACGGTATCCAAAGAGGTTCAGTTGACTGACGAATGTTCCTTACTTAGGTTCCTTAGTTTCCTTACAAAGTCCTGGCCAAAGCATGATGTAAAAATAATAATGTTGGTATCTGTTAAGCGCTTACTCTGTGCAGAGCACTGTTCTAAGCGCTGGAGTAGACGCAGGGTAATCAGGTTGTCCCACGTGAGGCTCACAGTTAGTCCCCATTTTACAGATGAGGTAACTGAGGCACAGAGAAGTTAAGTGACCTGCCCACGGTCACACAGCTGACAAGCGGCAGAGCCGGCATTCGAACCCATGACCTCTGACTCCCAAGCCCGGGCTCTTTCCACTGAGCCACGCTGCTTCTCGTGACTAAGGCTGGAAAGAGAGTATTCAAAATCGGCCCGTGCTTCGGCTCCGATCATCAACAGCGTTGACCGAGGACACAGGTGGGGGGGGGGGGGGGGCCCTTAATGGAAAACAGCAAAACCACGTGCATGGTGGTCCCTGAAGCCTAGAGCGGAAAAAGCAAAGGAGACCTAGATTCTAGTGCTAGCTCTGCCACGTACCTGCCTGTTGCGTGACCACGGACCCGTGGTAAGCACTTGATAAATACCATCATCATTATTATTACGAAGAGGCAAGGTACGCACAAGTCTAGCAAAACGTACACCGCCCACAGTAGATGCTAAATAGATACTATCGATCGATAGTAAGATCGTACGCATCCCTTTCCCATGAATCACTTTAGGGCTGCAAAGGTGTTCGGAGCACACTCCGGGGAACGCCCATCCATCACCGTATTTATTGAGCGCTTGCTCTGTGTGTAACGAGCGCCTGGGAGAGCTCGATACACGAGTTGGTAGACACGTTCTCTGCTAACAAAAGAGCTCACGGTTTGGAGGGGAAGAGCGATATTAATCTGAACGAACAGATTACAGATACGTGCCTAAGTGCTGTGGGGCTGAGGATGGGTTGACTATCATGGGTTTAGAGTGTGCAAAGCCATCTGCAAGGCGAGGCAGGTAGGCACGTCACCATTCCGGCTCTCTCAGGGTCCAATCAACTGTTCACCGCAACTCTCTCCACGGCGCCTGAGCAGGGGGAGGAGGGCTCTGGGATCCCCGGGTTCAGGTGGACTAGCACCGTGTACTAGTAGGTGGGGCTAATAATAATAATAATGGCATTTAAGTGCTTACTACGTGCACTGTTCTGAGCACTGGGGAGGATACAAGGCGGTCAGGTTGTCCCAGTCTTAATCCCCATTTTACAGATGGGATAATAATGTTGGTATTTGTTAAGCGCTCACTATGTGCCGAGCACTGTTCTAAGCGCTGGGGTAGACACAGGGGAATCAGGTCGTCCCACGTGGGGCTCACAGTCTTAATCCCCATTTTACAGATGAGGTAACTGAGGCACCGAGAAGTTAAGTGACTTGCCCAAAGTCACACAGCTGACAAGCGGCCGAGCCGGGATTCGAACCCATGACCTCGGACTCCAAAGCCCGGGCTCTTTCCACTGAGCCACGGATAACTGAGGCCCAGAGAAGTTAAGCGACTTGCCCAAAGTCACACAGCATTTGTTTTGTCCCCAGACTACTTGTTTTGTTTCGTTCTGTTTTGCTTTGCCGTCTGTCTCCCCCGTTTAGACTGCGAGCCCGTCACCGGGCAGGGACCTTCTCGCTCTGTTGCCGAATTGTACCTTCCAAATGCTTAGTCCAGTGTCCTGCACTCAGTAAGCGTTCAATAAATACGATTGAATGAATGAATGAAAGTGGCTGAGCAGGAATTTGAACCCATGACCTGACTCCCAAGCCCGGGCTCTTTCCACTGAGCCACACAGCACCCAATCTGGGTTCCACGACTTGCCTGCTGGGTGTGACCTTGGGTAAGTCACAACTTCTCGGGGGGTGGGGGGGGCCTCGGTTTCTTCATCTGTAAAGTGGGGATTTTTCTGTTCCCCCTCTTACTTAGACTGGGAGCCCCTTTTTGGAGGTGGACTGTGCCCGACCTAATTCATGTTTTACTACAGGGCTTAGAAGAGGGCTTGGCGCATAGCAGGCACTTAGAACAGTGCTTGGCACATAGTAAGAGCCTAACAAATACCATCATCACCATCATCATTATTATTATTAAGTACAGCAATAACAATAATAGATACGGCATCGGCGTATTGGAGGCAGCACGGGCCTGGGAGTCGGGTCGTGGGTTCTAATCCCGCCTCTGCCACTTAATAATAATGTCGGGATTTGTTAGACGCTTGTCTGCTGTGTGACCTTAGGCGGGTCACCTCACTTCTCTGGGCCTGTTACTCCATCTGTAAAATGGGTATGACAACCGTGAGCCCTATTCATTTAATCGTATTTATTGGGCGCTTATGACGGGCAGAGCACTGTACTCTGAGAGACGGGCTGTGTCCAACCCGGTTTGCTTGTGTTCCCCCCGCTCCCCAGCGCTTAGTACAGTGCCTGCCACATAGTAAGCGCTTCAACGAATGCCAAAATTAACATTAGGTTCTCCCTTCCTCTTTAGGCCAAGAGGCCGGGCCCGGCCTGGTTGGCTTGGGTGGTCCTCTCCCAAGCGCTTAGCACAGAGCTCCGCACACGGCCAGGGCTCAATAAACATGAAGGGGTGATTGGCTGGGCGCCGGCGGTTGGCGCCCAGTACGATCCCCGCCCCCCCGGCACGGTTAAGGGAGGGAGCGGGGAAGCGCGGGCCCATTCATTCAATGGTATTTATTGAGCGCTGACTAGGTGCAGAGCACTGTCCTAAGCGCTCGGAACGGCTAACCGGGCAACAGAGAGAGAGACCAGCCCTGCCCCACGACGGGCAGCAGGGCAAAAGAGAGCAAGAAAAAAAACAAGACCATCTCAACGAGATGAATAATAACAATAATGTTGGTATTTGTTAAGCGCTATGTGCAGAGCACTGTTCTAAGCGCTGGGGGAGACACAGGGGCATCAAGTGGTCCCACGTGGGGCTCATGGTCTTCATCCCCATTTTACAGATGAGAGAACTGAGGCCCAGAGAATAATAATGTTGGTATTTGTTAAGCACTGACTCTGTGCAGAGCACTGTTCTAAGCGCTGGGGGAGATACAGGGGCATCAGGTCGTCCCATGTGAGGCTCCCAGTTAATCCCCATTTTCCAGATGAGGTCACTGAGGCCCAGAGAAGCGAAGTGACTCGCCCACAGTCTCTCAGCTGACAAGGGGCAGAGGCAGGATTCGAACCCGTGACCTCTGACTCCCCAACCGGGCCACTTTCCACCCAGCCCCGCTGCTCGAATAGAATGGCGGGGCAGTGCAGCAGGTGATTGGCACAGTAAATAGGGTAATGGATGATATAGAGAGATGAGCAGAGAAGCACAAGTAGTAGCGTGGCTCAATGGCAAGAGCCCGGGCTTTGGAGTCCGAGGTCATGAGTTCGAATCCCAGCTCTGCCACTTGTCAGTTGGGTGACTGTGGGCGAGTCACTTAACTTCTCTCTGCCTCAGTTCCCTCATCTGGAAAATGGGGATTAAGACTGTGAGCCCCTCGTGGGACAACCTGATTCCCGTGTCTACCCCAGCGCTTAGAACAGTGCTCGGCACATAGTAAGGGCTTAACAAATACCAACATTATTATTACGAGCAGAGCGCGGAGGGGAGGGGGAGCAGAGGGAAAGAGAAGCGGCGCGGCTCAGTGGAAAGAGCCCGGGCTTGGGAGTCAGAGGTCACGGGTTCGAATCCCGGCTCTGCCCCTTGTCAGCTGCGTGACTGTGGGCAAGTCGCTTTACTTCTCTGGGCCTCAGTGACCTCATCTGAAAAATGGGGATTAACTGTGAGCCCCAGGGGGGGACACCCTGATGCCCCTGTATCTCCCCCAGCGCTTAGAACGGCGCTCTGCACAGAGTAGGCGCTTAACAGATAGCCACATTATTCAAATGGGGGGGTGAACCGTGAGCCTCACGTGGGACCACCTGATGCCCTTCTATCTCTCCCGGCGCTCAGAACGGCGCTCTGCACAGAGTAGGCGCTTAACAGATAGCCACATTATTCAAATGGGGGTGAGCCGTGAGCCTCACGTGGGACCACCTGAAGCCCCCGTATCCCCCCCCCCGGCGCTTAGAAGAGCGCTCTGCACAGAGTAAGCGCTTAACAGATAGCCACGCTATTAAAGGCGGGGTGAGTGGGGGCAGAGGGTGAGGTGTGCGGGTCCGGCGGCGACTCACGGTAATCCTCCAGGCGGCTCAAGGGCCGGAAGTAGATGGGGTAAAACACGGCGCCCAGGAGGCTCACAAACCCGCCGAAGATGAGCGCCGTCCGTAGCTGCCGCCGGGACATGGCGGTTGCCCCGACACGGCCCCTCCGGCCCTCCGGCCTTCCCCTTCGCCCTCCCAGGAACTGCTTCCGGGGCACGCGCGGGCGGGGCCTCCAGGGGGCAGGGGGCGGGGCCTCCAGGGGCAGGGGGCGGGGCCTCCAGGGGCAGGGGGCGGGGCCTCCAGGGGCCAGGGGGCGGGGCCTCGGGGAGTCATGAGGATGCTGGCATCCCCATTTGACAGATAAAGCTGGCATTTAATAATGTTAATAATAATGTTGGTATTTGTTAAGCGCTTACTATGTGCCGAGCACTGTTCTAAGCGCTGGGGTAGACCCAGGGGAATCAGGATGTCCCACGTGGGGCTCACAGTCTTCATCCCCATTTGACACATGAGGTAACTGAGGCACAGAGAAGTTAAGTGACTTGCCCATGGTCACACAGCTGACAAGTGGCAGAGCTGGGATTCGAACTCATGACCTCTGACTCCAAAGCCCATGCTCTTTCCACTGAGCCACACTGCTTCTCATGATAATTTAATAATGTAATGATAATTTAATAATGTAGGTATTTGTTAAGCGCTTACTGTGTGCCGAGCGCCGTTCTAAGCCCTGGGGTCGACCCAGGGGAATCCGCTTGTCCCCCGTGGGGCTCACAGTCTTCATCCCCATTTTACAGATGAGGGAACTGAGGCACCGAGAGGTTAAGTGACTTGCCCAAAGACACACAGCTGACAAGCGGCCGAGCCGGGATTCGAACCCATGACCTCGGACTCCAAAGCCCGGGCTCTTTCCACTGAGCCACGCTGGTATTTGTTAAGGGCTTACTATGGGCCGAGCGCTGTTCTAAGCGCTGGGGGAGACACAGGGGCATCAGGTGGTCCCACGTGAGGCTCACGGTTAACCCCCATTTTAATAATGTGGGTATCTGTTAAGCGCTTACTCTGTGCAGAGCGCCGTTCTAAGCGCTGGGAGAGATAGAAGGGCATCAGGTGGTCCCACGTGAGGCTCACGGTTAACCCCCATTTTAATAATGTGGGTATCTGTTAAGCGCTTACTATGTGCAGAGCGCTGTTCTAAGCGCTGGGGGAGACACAGGGGCATCAGGTGGTCCCACGTGGGGCTCACAGTCTTCATCCCCATTTGACAGAGGAGGGCACTGAGGCACGGAGAAGTGAAGTGACTTGCCCATAGACAGCCAGCTGACAAGGGGCAGAGCTGGGATTCGAAGCCATGACCTCTGACTCCAAAGCCCGGGCTCTTGCCCCTGAGCCACGCTGCTTCTTGAGGGAACTGAGGCCCAGTGAAGTGACTCGCCACAGTCACCCAGCTGACAAAGGGCAGAGCCGGGATTCGAAGCCATGACCTCTGACTCCAAAGCCCGGGCTCTTGCCCCTGAGCCATGCTGCTTCTTGAGGGAACTGAGGCCCAGTGAAGTGACTCGCCACAGTCACCCAGCTGACAAGGGGCAGAGCCGGGATTCTCAACTCTACCTTAAAAGGAGAAAATGGCCGTGGTCGGCCAGACTGGTTTTCACCGCTTGTTTTACGGTTGAGTTGGCCGCGTCCCGCTCCTCCGGTGTCCGCCCCTTCCGCCCCTCCTTCGGGGGCCACTAGTTTCCCAACCTTCCCAAGGACGGGTGCTTCTTTCTTTGGGCGGCTTGGGGCCCGGCTTCCTTCCAAACCACTGGCAGCCGGGCCCGGGCTAGTTCTGAGAAAGGGCAAGGGGGGAGAGGGAGATGGAGGACAAGGGGGAGAGGTAAAGGGTGGAGAGGAGGGCACAGAGGATGGCCAGGGAGAGGTGAGGCGGAGGAAGTCTCAGAGGGCGAGGCTTTTTCTTGTTTTGGCATTTGTTGAGCGCTTACTCTGTACTGAGTGCCGGGGTGAGATACAAGATGATGAGGTGATGGGGTTGGATACAGTCCCCATCCCACCTGGGGCTCCCTATCTAAATAGGAGGGAGGATTGAATCCCCATTTTTGACAGATGGGGTAACTGAGGCCCAGAGAAGTTAAGTGACTTGCCTAAGGTCACACGACAGACAAGTGGCGGGGGTGGAATTGGAACCCGGGTCCTCCTCACTCCTAGGCCTAGGCTCTATCCAGTCACGATAAAAATAGTATCTGTTAAGCCCTTACTACGCGTCAGACACTGGGAAAGATACGAGACGATCAGTTCAGACCCCATCCTCGTCTCACACGGAGCTCACGAGGAGGGACACGGGTATAATACGGGATAAAATGGAATCCCCATTTTAAGCAGTGTGGCGTAATGGCTAGAGCATGGGCCCGGGAGTCAGAAGGTCGGGGGTTCTAATCCCGGCTCCGCCACTCGCCTGCTGAGTGACCTGGGGCAAGTCACTTCACTTTCTGTCCCTCAGTTCCCTCGTCTGTAAAATGGGGATTGAGACTGGGAGCCCCATGTGGGACAGGGACTGCGTCCCACCCTCTTTGCCTGTTTCCACCCCAGCGCTTAGTACAGTGCCCGGCACAAAGTGAGCGCTTGAAAAATACCGTAATTATTTTAATCTTGAGGATGTTGCCTTGTTTTGTTTTGCTTTGCCCCACCCCTCTCCCTCCGAGGCCCCCGCCCCTCTTCCACCCAACCCTAACCCCCTTTTCGAGAAGCGGCGCGGCTCAGCGGAAAGAGCCCGGGCTGGGGAGTCAGAAGTCGTGGGTTCTAATCCTGGCTCTGCCGCTTGTCATCTGTGTGAGTTTGGGCAAGTCATTTCACTTCTCTGGGCCTCAGTGACCTCATCTGGAAGATGGGGATTAAGACGGTGAGCCCCAAGTGGGACCACCTGATCTCCTTGTATCCCCCCGAGCGCTTAGAACAGTGCTTGGCACATAGTAAGTGCTTAACAAATAGAGAAGGAGCGTGGCTCAGTGAAAGAGCCCGGGCTTGGGAGTCAGGGGTCATGGGTTCGAATCCCGCCTCTGCCACTTGTCAGCTGTGTGACTGTGGGCAAGTCACTTAACTTCTCTGGGCCTCAGTTCCCTCATCTGTAAAATGGGGATTAACTGTGAGCCTCACATGGGACAACCTGATTACCCTGTATCTACCCCAGCGCTTAGAACAGTGCTCTGCACATACTAAGCACTTAACAAATACCGACATTATTATTATGTAATTGGCCTTTCCTGGGACGGTCTCCATCGAGCGATCAATCATATTTACTGAGCGCTTACTATTTGCAGAGCACCGTACTAAGCAAGAACACAAGGCAACAGAATTAGCAGACAGATTTCCTGCCCCAAAAGAACTTACAGTCTAGTCATTCATTCAGTAGTATTTATTGAGCGCTTACTATGTGCAGAGCACTGTACTAAGCGCTTGGAATGGACAATTCGGCAACAGAGAGAGACAATCCGTGCCCAATGACGGGCTCACAGTCTAATCGAGGGAGACGGACAAAACAAGACAACATAATCGCGATAAAGTCTAGAGGGGGAGACAGACATTAATATGAATAAATTAGAAATGTATAATATATAATTTAAAGATATGTACATGAGTGCTCTGGGGTTGGGGGGTGGGGGGAATATCAAGGGTCCAAAGGTCACAGATTGAAGCACGGAGGCAACAGAAAAGGGATAGCAAGCCGGAGAAAGAGAGGGCTTAGCCCGGGAAAGGGAGGGTTTAAACCGGGAAGGCCTCGTGGAGGAGATTTGACCTTAGTAATGCTTGGAAGGTGGAGAGAGTGGTGATTTCATGTATGAGAAGCAGCATGGCTCAGTGGAAAGAGGCCGGACTTGGGAGTTAGAGGTCATGGGTTCGAATCCCAGATCTACCACTTGACTGTGGGCAAGTCTCTTAACTTCTCTGTGCCTCAGTTACCTCATCTGGAAAATGGGGATTAAGACTGTGAGTCTCATATGGGACCCTGTATCTACCCCGGCGCTTAGAACAGTGCTCTGCACATAGTAAGCGCTTAACAAATACCAACATTATTATTATTATTATATGGAGGGAGAGGGAGTTCTAGGCTTGGGGGAGGGCCCCGTGGTAACAGAGCATGGAACTGGGCTTTTCTCTTTTTACAGAGTTGATCATGGACCTTTTATTCATTCATTCATTCATTCAATAGTATTTATTGAACGCTTACTATGTGCAGAGCACTGTACTGAGCGCTTGGAATGTACAAATCGGTAACAGAGACAGTCGCTGCCCTTTGACGGGCTCACAGTCTAACCGGGGGACACGGACAGACAAGAACAATAGCAATAAATAGAATCAAGAAATGATTCTTTTATGAAAACGAAAGCTGAATGGGGCTATGAAATCCTATGGTGGTAATAACGGCAATAAAGGTATTTAATATTGTACTCTCCCAAGCACTTAGACGATGATCTGCCCACAGTAAGCGCTCGATAAATACTACTGATTGATTGATTGAATCATTCATTCGATCGTATTTATTGAGTGCTCACTCTGGGCAGAGCACTGCACTAAGCACTTGGTTAATTCGTGTCCGTCCGATGCAGCGCACCGAACTTGGGAAATACAGAATGATGAAGTGTGGTTATTCTCTGATTGCAAGGAGCTTTCATTTCAAAGAGGGAGACAAACATGAACAAGATTTAGAACTAAAGAGGTTAAAAAAAATCGTGGTATCAGTTAAGCACTTAATAATCATAAAATGTTGGTATTTGCTAAGCGCTTACCATATGCTGAGCATTGTTCTAAGCACTGGGGTAGATACAGGGTCATCAGATTGTCCCATGAGGGACTCATTTTTTTTTTAATCCCCATTTTTACAGATGAGGTAACTGAGGTGCCGAGAAATGAAGTGACTTGCTCAAGGTCACCCAGCAGACAAGTGGCGGAGGTGGGATTAGAACCCACGACCTCCGACTCCCAAGCCCGGGCTCTTTCCACTAAGCCACGCTGCTTACTGTGGGCTGAGTGCTGTACTAGGACCTGGGGTAGATACAGGATAATCAGGTCACAGACCCTCTTCTACACGGCGCTCACAGCCTAAGGGGGAGGAAGGAGAGGTATTGAATCCCCAATTTACATATGAGGAAACTGAGGCATAGCGAAGTTAAGCGACTTGTCCCGGATCATACGGCAAGCGAGTGCTAGAAGCAGATTAGAACCCGGGTCCTTTGACTCTCAAGACTGAGCTCTTCCCACTAAACCAACTAATCTATAAAACCAACCTATACGCGGGAATGCTAACGGGAATGTAAATAGGTTTATTAATGCTAAACTGCCCTCCGTCACGGCTCCTGCCACTGAGTTGCACAGCTCGGATGCATCAACCGAGTTCACGGATCTGGAAAGGGAACGCAATGGACTCCCGCGCATGGGAGTGTCAGGACATCCTGGAGAAATCCCTCTGTTCAAGTAAACCTGCTGGAATCAAACTTTTTTATAAATAGTACTGGTTAAGCACTTCCTGCGTGCCAAGCACTGTACTAAGAACTGGGATAGATACAAGCTAATAATAATAATAATAATAATGTTGGTATTTGTTAAGCGCTTACTATGTGCAGAGCACTGTTCTAAGCACTGGGAGATAATAATGTTGGTATTTGTTAAGCGCTTACTATGTGCAGAGCACTGTTCTAAGCGCTGGGGGATAATAATGTTGGTATTTGTTAAGCGCTTACTATGTGCAGAGCACTGTTCTAAGCGCTGGGGGATAATAATGTTGGTATTTGTTAAGCGCTTACTATGTGCAGAGCACTGTTCTAAGCGCTTGGGGGATAATAATGTTGGTATTTGTTAAGCGCTTACTATGTGCAGAGCACTGTTCTAAGCACTGGGGTAGACACGGGAAATCAGGTGGTCCCACGTGGGGCTCACAGCCTTAATCCCCATTTTACAGATGAGGTAACTGAGGCACAGAGAAGTGAAGTGACTTGCCCACAGATGCAGGGTCATCAGGTTGTCCCACATGAGGCTCACAGTCTTAATCGCCAGTTTACAGATGAGGTAACCGAAGCACAGAGAAGTTAAGTGACTTGCCCAAAGTCACACAGCTGAGACGTGGCAGAGCCGAGATTCAAACCCATGACCTGTGACTCCCCAGCCCGGGCTCTTTTCACTGAGCCACGCTGCTTCTCTAAGCTAACCAGGTCAGACACAGACCATGTCCCAGCTGGGGCTCACCGTCTTAATCCCCATTTTACACCAGATGATGGGGGACAGAGAAGCGAAGCGACTTGCCCAGGGCCACAGAGCAGACAAGTGCTGGAGCAAGGATTGGAACCCAGATCCTCTGACTCTCAAGCCCGGGCTCTTGTGACTCAGTGGCAAGAGCCCAGGCTCGGGAGTCAGAGATCACGGGTTCTAATCCCCGCTCTGCCACTTGCCGGCTGTGTGACTTTGGGCAAGTCACTTCACTTTTCTGTGTCTCAGTGACCTCATCTGTAAAATGGGGATTAAAACTGTGAACCCCACGTGGGACAACCTGATCACCTTGTATCCCCCAGCGCTTAGAACAGGGCTTGGCACATAGTAAAAGCTTAACAAATATCACAATTTTTAGCTAGGCTACGCGACTTCTCCACCGAACAGTGCCCACGTGTTATCGCATTTCTCTAATTGTCAGTGTAATGTGTGTGACCATTATATTTTTATTACTCTATTTATTTTGTTAATGAGGTATACATCCCCTTGATTCTATTTACTGCTATTGTTTTTGTGCGTCTGTCTCCCCCCGATTAGACTGTGAGCCCGTCATTGGGCAGGGATTATCTCTATCTGTTGCCGAATTGTCCATTCCAAGCGCTTAGTACAGTGCTCTGCACATAGTAAGCGCTCAATAAATACTATTGAATGAATCTCACAAGATCTAATTTTTGATTCTGGGGGGGAGTGAGGTCAATGGATTGCTGTAAGCGTGGGCTTTCACAACTTCTCCTGGCTTCTAAACTCAGGGTGGGCGGGCGAGCGTGCTCTGGATGGATCCCTGTAAACAGCGGGTCATGATTTCCTCACACGTCTGCCTACAGACTGACAGCTTCTCTGCTACCTCCGGGAAGGCACAGTTCTTCTCGGAAATTTTTCCCAAGTTCCACACCTCGGGATCAGATTTCTCCCAGCCCTCTGAACACGGACATGTCATCCCTCCGGCTGCTAGAGAAACGTAGCTTAGGCTAAGCTATACGCAAACAGATTGTCCGGAAAAGTAAACTGCAAGAAAATGTTTATTGTATGTAAGAGATGACTACCTTCTCTCAGAGAAAGATATTTCCAAGTCTGCTTGGAGCGGCAAAAAAAAAAATCTGAGCGTTGATGGAGATTTCAAACCTTTCCTCCTGGGAAATTAAACTGGGGCGACGAGGCAGTCGGTTTTGTGGAAATATTTAAGACTGCAGTTAAAACTCGAGGTGCCGAACCAATCGGTCGATCGATCGGTGGGATTTATTGAGTGCTTTCTGTGTTTGCGGAGGGCTGTACTAAGCGATTGGGAGAGTGCCGTACACCAGATTTGGCAGACATGTTCCCTGCCCCCAGGTAGTTTACAGCCTAGAGGAAGAGCTCACAGTCTAGAAGAGCATAAAGTAACAATATGAGAAGCCGCAGGTCTCGGATCCTGGTTTTCAGTCATACGGAAAACGCTCAATAAATACGACCGATCAATTGATTGATTTGTGTACAGAGAGTAGCAGAAGCTCTGAATCCCAGGACCAGGCAGGCAGAAATTCCAGCCAAGTCTGAGAAAAGTTGGGAAGGTTAGACTAGCCGTGCCGGGAACGCGGAGGAGCTGAAGGACTCTTCCCTCCCAGCAGCGCTATGCTACTCCTTTCCTTCCTTGTTTGATTTTTTCTTGAATCTGCCTAGGCATTTCTTTCCCAGGGGCTCTATCCCCTCATCCGCTTTTAATAACAATAGTAATAATAATAATGTTGATATTTGTTAAGCTCTTACTCTGTGCAGAGCCCTGTTCTAAGCGCTGGGAGAGATACAGGGTCATCAGGTTGTCCCACGTGAGGCTCCCGGTCTTCATCCCCATTTTACAGATGAGGGAAGTGGGGCCAAGAGAAGTGAAGTGACTTGCCCACAGTCACACAGCTGACAAGCGGCGGAGCGGGGATTCGAACCCGTGACCTGTGACTCCCAAGCCCGGGCTCTTTCCACTGAGTCACGCTGCTTCCCCTAGACGGTAAGCCTCCTGAATCTTTGGTTCGCTACAGTGCTGTGCTCGTAGTAAGCACTGAGCAGTAGTTAGAAATCAATGAATAATCAGTCAGTCAATCGTATTTATCGAGCTTTTACTGTGTGCAGTGGACTGGCGGGGAGCGGGGGCAGATGTTGTGATACATTTCAGCCTTGATTTCTTGGGGATAACCCAGCTCTCCTGCCTGCCACTCACTGAGCATGCCGGGAAATGGGATCGCCACCTCCCCGACTCCCGTTCTTCCCCATAACCGCCCCCGATCGCATTCCACACCTTCAAAAAAGCTAGTAGGCCCCTCACCTCAGAGCCCCCGTGGAGTCATTATCCACCCAGAAGAGGCAGCTACTCCCCTCTCCCCGGTAGTGACGTTGAGGCTGGCCACAGCGTTGCAGGTAGTACCGCGTTCCGCACGTAGCGGGTGGCCGGTAACTGCCGGATGACAGGTGACCGACAGACTGATTAGGGAGATCTACCAGCTGGGATCTCTTTCAGCAGCCCCGTCCCATCCTACCAGGGTCTCCGCGTTGAGGTTCACAGTATAATGATAATAATAATTGGGGTATTTGTTAAGCACTAACTATGTGCCAGGTACTGTACTAAGCACCGGGGTAGATACAAGATCATCAGATTGGACGGAGGCCCTGTCCCAAACGGGGCTCACGATCTTAATCCACATTTTACAGATGAGGAAACCGAGGTACAGAAAAGTTAAAGTGACTTGTGCCTGTTTACTGTTATATCGTACTCTCCCAAGCGCTTCGTTCATTCATCCATTCAATGGTATTGATGGAGCGCTTACTGTGTTCAAAGCACTGTACTGAGCACCTGGGAGAGCACACTACAACAGCAAACAGACTCATTCCTGCCTGCAACAAGCTCGCAGCCTAGAGGGGAGAAAGACATTAATATAAATAAATAGATAAATTGTATATATATACATACATATACACAATACACAGATTATATATATAGAATATATCTTAGTAGAGTGCTTTGCACATAGTAAAGCGCTCAATAAATATGATCGAATGAATGAATTTGCCCAGGGTCACGCACCAGACAAGCGCTGGAGTCGGGATTAGAACCCAGGTCCTCTTCCGCCCAGGCCTGGCCTCTTTCCAGCAGGCCACATGCCTTCTTTAAGGAAGAGCATCCCCATTTTTCAAATGAGGAAATAAGGGAAGTGGCATGGCCAGTGGATAGAGCCTGGAAACCAGAGGACCTGGGTTCTAATCTTAGTTCTGCCACTTGTCTGCTGTGTGGACCTTGGCCAAGTGACTTGACGTCTCTGTGCCTCACTTACCTCATCTGTACAAAGAGGATTAGGACTGTTAGCCCTCTGTGGGACACGGACTGTGTCCAGTATGGTTAGTTTATATCTACCCCAGAGCTTAGTACAGTACCTGGCACCCAGTAAGCATGTAAAAAATATCATTAAAAAAAAAAGAAAGAAATAGCAGCATAGAGGACTGATGTGGCTTGTCTAAGGTCACACAACAGGTAAGTGGCAGAGCTGGGATTAGACCCCACGTCTCCCGGCTCCCGGTGCTGGAATCTTTCTACTAGGCCACGTTTCTTCTCCCCGGGATCGGGAAGCTGAGGGAGAGAGCATCCCCCCGGAGTCGTCGGGGAGCCCATCTGGGACTGTGTGGAATGGAGGGCGGGCAGGCAAGAGGATCCCATCGGGGATTCCTATAGCCCCAGCTGCAGGGAGGGGCTCCCTCCGGCCCAGGGTTGAGGCAAGCGGGGATCCAGGAAGTTGGCGACGTGGCGCTGTGGTCACAGTGGCCACGTCCTCCCGTCACGTGATCCTGGCTGGGATTCGGCGGCGGACACCTGGCCAGCGGGGCCCAGCCCCCAGCTGCCTCTGAGCCTTTTGCCTACAGATCGGCCCTCCGGCTGCCTGGGAGTCCGCCCTGGCGAGCCTCTCCTGTTGGCCCTTCCCTCGGCCTTCCCTGTCCGTGGCACAGGGAAGAGGGCTGGGGTGTGGGAAAGGGAGGGCGGGGGGGAAATTTCCAGCTGCCCAGTTAAAGTGCGAGGTGGCTAATTCCACCCAAGCCATACCGTGTTGAATCGTTTTTTTAAAATAAAGTCATCCGTGACCTTCCTTGTATTCCCTCAAACAGACAGCAGAGATGTAAGCCAAGCTGGACCTGGAAGCGTCCTTCCCAAGAGACAACCCAGCCCGGAGATCACCGCTCTGTCACAGAACGGCGCCTGCTAACCTTCCAACCGGCTACTTTTGGATTGAAAATCCCGGTGTTTCGGGGAAGGCGGGACACGCTTCCCACCCCAGAAAAGCCTCGTGCATCTAAGTGATCAAACGGAACTGGAGAGGCCTAGTCTCAGCTCCCTTGTCCCTGGATCACAGCCCAGAAGATGACCTGCCCCGCTTTCTGCCTCCGGGCTGTTTTTAGCCCTTTCCCAGAGCTCTCCCCTCGTTCCTAAACTCAGCAAGGCGATTAAATCAGCCCCTTCCTCTCCTCTGCCTCAGCTACATTTTTAGCCCCGTGAATTCAACAGGAGGGGAGCTCCAGGCGGAGGGTATTTACATCCATTTTCCCCACCCTCACACTCCAAGCCCCACCCCCAGGAGGCAGAGATGTTAAGACTGTGTCCTCGACACTGCAGAGTTGGCTTTATTATTATGAATATCACTGTTATGGTATTTGTTAAGCCCCTACTGTGATAATAATACAAATGAGGGTACTTGCTAAGCGCTTACTATGTGCAGAGCACTGTTCTAAGTGCTGGGAGAGTTACAGGGTCATCAGGTTGTCCCACCTGAGGCTCACAGTCTTCATCCCCATTTTACAGATTAGGTAACTGAGGCAGAGAGAAGTTAAGTGACTTGCCCACAGTCACACAGCTGACAAGTGGCAGAGTCAGGATTCGAACCCATGGCCTCTGACTCCCAAGCCCGGGATCTTTCCACTGAGCCACGCTGCTTTATTGCTCCCAGTCTTAATCCCCATTTTACATAGGGGTAACAGAGGTACAGAGAAGTGAAGTTACTCGCCCAAGGTCACCCGTCAGAGCGGGGATTTCCCAGGGCCTCTGACGCCTTGGCTTGTGCTCTTTCCACTGGGCCACGCTGCTTCTCCGGGCTCTCACTTGACATTCAGCTTTTCCTCCCCTGCTGAATCGTCATGTGTCCCTCCCAAATTCTCGGGAGGAAAATCTTCCCACCTTTCCCTCACTGTTGCAAAAATGTTACTTTTAATAGGTTGAAAGGGTTTAATAATAGTTCCATCTAAGCATGGAATGGTTTGCCAGGCTCACTGCTGGCACAGAGTAATTCGTTATTATTCCAGTGAGAATAACATCTAGGTGTTCACCCAGCAGGCATTTACCCAAGTTAGTGATAGCAGCATTATAAGGAGGGGAAGGATGTTGCTTCTTTCGGGTGCCGTTCAACTGCTCGCAGCTATGGTGTCCATTTCCTGTTAATTTATCAGTTTACACCTAAAGTAGAGCTATCTCCACAGGCATTTTTAGCGTTCACTAAAATGTTCTAATTTACCCTTTCGCGGTATTTATCTTACCGTGGCAAGTCACAATATTTCTCTGTTCCTGCCGTTAGAGACTGCAGTAAGTTGAACTTGCCCCAGTGAGCTAATTATTAATTTCCTCGGGAAAGCTATTTCCCGTGCGTCGCTAATGCTTTCTGGAGGATTCATATTGCTAGAAATCTCGAACACGATCGGAAGGCAGGGGAGCTGGAAGTGGACTAGTTTACCATTGGGGTTTCTTCAGGGGGCTCCCGTGTTAAATCAGAGCAGATTCTCCATCAGTTTTCCCACTATTGTTCAAGCGTGGGTTACGTTCTCTGCAGTTATAGACCTTACCTCCACGCTAAGGATGGGGAATAGCTGAATAGTGGGGAATTCTTATTTTTATGGCATTTATTAAGCGCTTACTGTGTTCCAGGCACCGTACTAAGCGCTGGGGTAGACTCAAACTGATAATTGTGGTATTCGTCAAGTGCTTACTGTGTGCCAGACACCGTACTAAGCACTAGGGTGGATGCAAGCTGAAAGGGTTGCACATGGGGCGCACGGTCTCAATCCCCATTTTGTAGATGAGGGAACTGAAGCCTAGAGAGGTTAAGCTACTGGCCCAAGGTCATGCAGCAGACAGGCGGCAGGGCCGACATTAGAACCCAGGTCCTTCTGATTCCTGGGTCTGTGCTGGAACTCTAGGGAACAACCACATTGTCATTCAACGGGAGGTTTCTAGCAGAGGAGCATTCTTCTGAAAAGACAGGAGCGAAATAGCAGAATCAGAGCTAAGTTAATCACAGCTCAAGGTTTTCTCCCTCAGAAGGAGTCCTATTTGGAGCTGGGCCATTTCTCCCGTGTCGGGTTTGGGGCAGACCGGGGAAACGCTGCCAATTCAGCAGAGTGGAGCTGAGGTCAGAGAGCTGGGAAACCTCGGTGATCCGGCTGCGGTACTGACACTGCGGTATCGCCAGCCGTAAGGAAAAATTTGGAGATTTTCACAAGCAGCATCGCAACCCGGGCTCACGGCTCTTGTGACCAACGCGCCTCCTCTTCTCTGGTCGCTGATTCTACGTGTAAACTTGTGGCGGCATCTCCTTTGGTGTGCCGTGATCTGGTTGGGCCAGTAAACAGGAAACCCTGAGTTCGTATCCGGTGGTGCTTCCCCCTGCTGAACTGGGAGCTTCTGAGGAGTTTTTAGCTTTCACCTCCGTGCCCCTCTGCCCCAGTACCGCCTCTCCGCAATAGTTCCTAAATCTCTCTTGTTAGCTCCATCCTCTCTCCCCATCTGCAACCTCATTCCCTCTTGCCTTCAAGATACCGCCTGAAGCTCAGCGTGATGGAAACTCAACTCTTCCCTCTATACCGTCAGCTTGTTGTGAGCAAGGAACACGTCCACCAACTCTGTTGTAATTGCACTCTCCCAGGACTTTAGTACGGTGCTCTGCACACAGTAAGCACTTAACAAACACCATCGATAGAGCACGAGTCTGGGAGTTAGAAGGCCACGGGTTCTAATCCTGACTTCGCCGCTTATCTGTTGTGTGATCTCGGACAAGTCATTTTACTTCTCTGGGTCTCAGTTACTTCATCTGGAAAATGGGGAATGAGGCCGTGAGCCCCACGTGGGACGGGGACTGTGTCCACCCCGATTTGCTTGTATCTACCCCAGTGCTTAGTACAGTGCCCGGCACAGAGTAAGCGCTTAACGAATACCATAATTATGATGATGATGATGAACTCTTTGCCTTCCCTTCCAAATCCTCTCTTTCATCACAGTTGACACCACCCCCGCCCCGTCTCCAAACCCCACAACCTTGGCATTATCCTTGACTCCTCACTTTCAGCTCTCGCGGTTCAGTCCGTTGCCGAGTCCTGTTGCTTCGTCGTCCTGCGTCCACCCCCTCCATCTCCATCCAGACGGTCACCACCCTGGTCCTCACTACTATATCAGCGCCTCACCGCTCTCACTGCCTCCCTTTTCCAGTCCCCGCTTCACCTTGCTGCCTGGATCACCCTTCTAAAATGTCACTCTGCTAACGTCTCTCCGTGCCTCTGTCACTGATTCTTAACCATTGACTTCAAGTCACTCCAACACCTTGCTCGCCCGGCCTTTTGATTCTTTTCTCTTGCTACATACATACCAGCTCACAATATCCATTCGGACCACGTTCACCTTCTCACTCTGCCTCCTTCTCATCTCTCCTACCACCATCCTCTTGTTCGTGCCCCACCAGATTGTAAATTCTTTGAGGGCAGGAAGTGTGGCTTCCGATTCCATTGCATTTCACTCTCCCAAGTGCTTAGTACAACGCTCTGCGGACAGCAAGCACTCAATAAATATTACTAATTGGTGGATGCCCCCTCCCCCTATCTTCAAAGTCTTTCTGATATTTTTTTCCTTCCACGGTTCTAGCCTCCCACCTATCTTCTCGGGACACTGCTGCAACTCAAAACAGTTGTGTTTATCAATTTACTTAAGCACTTCTCCCTCTTATCTTTATTTTGTGTCTGCCTCTTCTGTTAGAATGTCAACTCCTTCTGGACAGAGATCAGATCTGTTAAGTGCTTACTATGTGCCAGACATTCATTCATTCATTCATTCATTCAATCGTATTTTTTGAGTGCTCCCTGAGTGCAGAGCACTGTAGTAAGCGCTGGGGAAAGTACAACACAACAATAAACAGTGACATTCCATGCCCTCAAGGAGTTTACAGTCTAGAGGTGGGGCACTACACTAAATTCTGGGGTAGATACAAGATAATCAAGTTGGGCATAATCTCTATCCCACACAGGACTCAGTCTTAATCCCCATTTTACAGATGAGGGACTCGAGGCACAGAGAAGTTGAGTGACTTGTCCAAGGTCACACAGCAGACAAGCGGCGGAGCCAGGATTAGAAGCCGGGTCTTCTGACTCCCAGGCCTGTGCTCTGTATATCTCTTGTACTCTCCTAAGCACTAGTCACAGTGTTATGCACACAGGAGACATCAAATAAATACTACTTATTGTTTGACTCGTGGACAGAGGACATGTCTTGTGCTTCCGTTGTACTTTCTCAGATGCTTAGTACAGTCCACTGCACTTGGCTGGTGCTCAATAAATGCTATATAATGAAAATTATTACTCTACAACTCCATTTTCAACAGGTCCTCCTGCTTTTGGAGGCAATAAATTTACTTCAACGGTAAACACTGTGTCTGCCTGTCTTACCTCTTAGACCCTAAGCAGTTTGAGAACATAGACCGCATCTGCTCTATCTATTACACTCCCCCAAGCATCTAGTATACTGCTTGTCACACAGTGGGAGTTCAATAAATGCTACCGAGGGGATGAATGGTAAACTCTAATTAAGATAAACGATGAACCATGGTATACTAGTGAGCCCATGGGTATGGAACCATGAACGTCTGCCAAGTTTTCCTTTGAGAAGCTTGTGTTTTGACAATGTTTTCCAATCTGTTCTCCCACAAACAGAAAGCCAGCCATACAATTATCTTCTCCCTCAGTGACCGACCCCACATCTCTTGCCCCGGACCAACCCTGCCCCCCAACGACCCAGGAAAGTTACCCGTTAGGACTCTAAGCCCCCTCCTTCTTCGGAGACCTGGCTTCGAACATCCCTCCATTAGCACGAACTCTTCTTTAAAAGTTCCCGGCTTTCTTGCTACATAACGTGCTTTGTCAAGAAATCCTTTCTCTTTTGGTTTGCGTCCAAAAATCTAATTTTGATATTGTTTATTGTTCTGATACTTGGCTGCAAATTACTTGACTAACTATTCAGCCTCCTTTGTGGAAAGTGGATTCCCGTGATTTATTAATTGCTCAGTAGATGGAAGGTGGATCAGAAATCATCTACATTGTCAAAATAAGAAATGTAAATCTGAAGGCACTAATTCTATTTTCCGTCTCGACAATTCGGTTCCTTTCGATGATCCTATTATGACTGTAGCTTTGATTAACCGGTTCTGCAATTTTAAACAAGCAAGTGTATCCCAGTACACAGCCCTTTGTTTTAAATAAAGATTTATGAAAAGAACAATTAATGTGTGCAGAGAGCACATGTGGGTTCAGAGGTAAAATGGTGGAACAACCAGTCCTGCCTTTCCGAAAGACAATTCAACTGTAGTTAATATTTACAGTGCTTTTGCCCCACATTGTGCCAGTTAAACATTGTGCAAGATAAACACAAGATATGGTTCCCGCTTCTTAATCAGTCAACCTATCCGTGGTATTTATTGAGCGCTTACTGTGTGAAGAGTACTAAACACGTAACATTGTTCCTGCCATTTTAATCGACCGATCAGTGGTATTTATTGAATGTTTACTACGTGAAGAGTATTGTACCAAACACATGGGTGAGAACAACGCAATAGAGTTGCCAGACCTGATCCCTGCCTTCAAAGAGTTTCCGGTCTAGATGTCACATTCCAAGATGGATTGTCTCTCTCTGTTGCCAAATTGTCCATTCCAAGTGCTTAGTACAGTGCTCTGCACATTGTAAGCGCTCAATAAATACTATTGAATGAATGAATGAAGATGGGACCACACATATTGAAGACACAACAGACCAACGGAGTCCTCACAGATTCTAAAGGAAGGGAGCGATCTTTTGATTTGGCTTTGTGTTCCCCCTTTTTTTCATGGTATTTGTTAAGTGCTCACTACGTGCCAGGCACTGTACACAGTGCTGAGTTAAATAAGAGATAATCAGGGTGAACACAGTTCCTGATCCACGCGGGGCTCACAGCTTTAATCTCCATTTCACAGATGAGGTAACAGAGGCACAGAGAAGTTAAATGACTTGCCCAAGGTCACAGAGCAGACAAGCGGTGCTAGGATTAGAACCCAGGTCCTCTGAGTCCCAGGCCCGTGCTCTTTTCACTAGGCTACTCTGCCTTGTCTTGCAGAGTAGACCTGATGTCGGAAGGAAGTGCCAGGCATGGAAGTTGAAGAGAGGTATATTCTTAAGCAGCGTGGCTCAGTGGAAAGAGCACAGTCTTGGGAGTCAGAGGTCATGGGTTCTAATACCGGCTCTGCCACTTGTCAGATGGGTGACTTTGGGCAAGTCACTTCACTTCTCTGTGCCTCAGTTACCTAATCTGTCAAATGGGGATGAAGACTGTGAGCCTCACGTGGGACAACCTGATGACCCTGTATCTACCTCAGTGCTTAGAACAGTGCTCTGCACATAGTAAGCGCTTGACAAATATCAACATCATTATTATTATTATTATTCACCCAGCTGACCTTTCTGCTTCAGGTGGGATGCAAGAGGTGGAGACCGTCTGGGTCAAACAAAGGCAGAAGCCGTTTTCCGTCATTTGATAATACCTAAAATACAGCAGCTTTCTTCATTGGCTTTTCTTTTCCTCCCCTAGTTGCAGTAGAATAAAAATAGCCTAATAATCATTTAGCCATATAAAACGCTTTAGGCTTCCTCTCTCCAGAGAGAGAGTGAGAGCTATTAAATAAAAGCTGAATGGGACAAGATATCATCGGACCGCTGGAGTGAGGCTTCAGCCTAAATGGCAGATGACTAAAACGTAAGGTACGAGGCGTCTGAAACTCAGACTCAAGCCGAAAGTAAAGGAAACGGGACTTGGGCCGCACTAAAATCCGTGAGAGTCGAGGCACGGAGGTGAGCTTGCTCCGATTTCAAAAATACCGAGCGATAGAGTACACTCTCCTGGTAGCCCTTCCCTGCAGATCCCCAGGTAATTTGCCAGCCCGGGGATCTTCCTCTTGCCGTGAGGTACCCACAACTCACAGGCTTCACGGGGGACTCTGAGGGGGTGCAGGACAAGCTGTGGATTTGGCTCTAAATAATTAAGCTTCCCCATTCTCCCAGTAAGTAAGAAATCCCTTTACACCTCATTGAAATGCAGCCATTTCTGGTCTGCGGCCCAGCAGCTGTGAAAGAGCACCGGGTAGTCAACCACAAAACATTTCTGTTGGAAGGCAATGTCAACTAAGGTCTGCGTTTCCTGAGAGGAGCAGACTATTTCGAGCTTGTTCTTGTTCTAGCGTCTGTTTCCCAAAATGTTAGAATTGCCTAGTCGTCATCGGGAGGGAAAGTCAGACTGCTTACAACCAGGAAATCCAATTCAGGGCTGAAATCTCTGTGGCTGGATTTTGCCACCATCTGTTATTTACAGCGGCAGAGAATCTGCTCGGTTTTCCCCTTGGTGTCCCAGGAGCTCTAGCTCTACGGGGGCTCGACCCCTTCCCCATGTCCGCCCACCCCCTCAGCCCTGCTCCGAGAGGAGGAGGGGGACGGTGTGATTTAGTGGAAAGAACGTAACGGTGGGAGTCGAGGCCCTCTGCCACTGGCCTGATAGGTGGCTTTGGCGAGTTACTTTGCCTTTCCGGGGCTCTGTTTCCTCATCTGTAAAATGGGGATAAGACACCTGTTCTCTCTTCCTCTTTAACGGTGCGCCCTATCTTGGGCAGGGACTACCCCGCTGCTGGTCACTTGGCGAGCGCTTAATAAATGCTATGGCTAAGGTTGGAAGAAGCCTTCCTCTCTGCTTCCCTCTCCCCCTAACCTCTCCAGCTGGAGACACAGAATCAACCACCATCTAGAGTCGGGGGGCGGGTCCCCTCTCTGAACAGGCTTCGGGTTCAGGTTGGCCCAACACGACTCGCCTCCTCCACCTCCATGAGAAGTAGCGTGGCCTAGTGGATAGAGCATGGGTCTGTGAGTCAGAAGGACCTGAGTTCTAATCCCAACTCTGCCACTTTTCTGCTGTGTGGCCTTGGGCAAGTCATTTACTGCTCTGTGCCTCAGTTCCCTCATCTGTAAAATGGGGATTAAGACTTTGAGGCCCATGTAGGACAGGGGCTTTGTCCAACTTGATTCGATTGTACCTATCCCAGTGCTTAGAACAGTCCTTGACACATAGCAATAATAATAATAATAATAATAATAATGTTGGTATTCGTTAAGCACTTACTATGTGCAGAGCACCGTTCTAAGCGCCGGGGTGGATTTTCAGGGTAATCAGGTTGTCCCACCTGAGGCTTACAGTCTTTATTCCCATTTTACAGATGAGGTTACTGAGGCACAGAGAAGTGAAGTGACTTGCCCAGTCACACAGCTGAGAAGTGGCAGAGCCGGAATTCAAACCCATGACCTCTGACTCCCAAGCCCGGGCTCCTCTTAACTAATATCATTATATCATTATTATTATTGTTATGCACGCCAGGAGTGGGAATACAGAGGGAAAAAGTATGGGGAGAGATGACCCGGCAGAGGATCTTGGGTTTTTTGGTCTCCAGGGCCACCCCAAGCAACTTCCCCTTCCCCTCCCTGTGTGAATCAATGATAATAATAATAATGTTGGTATTTGTTAAGTGCTTACTATGTGCAGAGCACTGTTCTAAGCACTGGGGGGATACAGGGTCATCAGGTTGTCCCACGTGAGACTCACAGTTAATCCCCATTTTACAGATGAGGTAACTGAGGCCCAGAAAAGTTAACTGATTTGCCCAAAGTCACAGAGCTGACAAGTGGCAGAGCCGGGATTGGAACCCATGACCGCTGACTCCCAAGCCCGGGCTCATTCCACTGAGCCACGCTGCTTTTCCTGATCTCATAGCATTGGTATACCCAATCAATCAATCAATCAATCAATCAGGCAAGTGATGGTATTTATTGGGCATTTGCTGTGTGCAGAACACTATACTATGTGCTCGGGGAAGAACAATATTGTTGACTCAGTCAGTAGATGCAATCTCTGCCCACAAGGAGCTTATAATAGGGGAAATGGCAGAGTGTAAGGACATGGACATAAATATACATGCCCTTCTCTCTCTCTCTCTCGCTCTTTCTCTCTCTCTCTCTTCAGGGAGAAATAGGGAAATAAATTCTCCCTGCACAAATCCACAAAGGAAACAGTGGCCCTACTTATCTAGGCTGAGCTCTGGGTTCCCGTCTATTCTCCATCTATAATCACTCCCTCGGAGAACTCAATCGATCCCATGGCTTCAACTATCATCTCAATGCAGATCATTCCCAAATCTACACCTCCAGCTCTGATTTCTCCCCTTCTCCGCAGCCTCGCATTTCCTCCTGCCTTCAGGACATCTCTACTTGAATATCCTGCCAAGATTTCAAACTTAACATGTCTACAACGGACCTCTTCATCCTCCCATCCCTACCTGACTTTCCCATCACTGTAGACAGCACCACCATCCTCTCCGTCTCACAAGCTCATGACTTTGGCATTATCCTCAACTTGCTACTGGAAAGAGGATGGGCTGGGCAGTCAGAGGTCCAGGGTTCTAATCCCTGCTCCGCCACTTGCCAGCTGTTGGGCAACTCACTTCACTTCTCGGTGCCTCAGTTCCCTCATCTGTAAAATGGGGATTAAGACTGTGAGCCTTGGGACAACCTGATCACCTTGCATCCCCCGCCCCCTCCCCCCCACAGCACTTAGAACAGTACTTTGCACATAGTAAGTGCTTAACAAATATCATCATTACTATTATTATTATTACTTTCATTCTATCCATATAGTCCATCTGTCACCAAATCCTGTCGGTTCAACCTCCCCAGCTTCACTAAAACCGACCCTTCCCTCTCCATCCAAACTGTTCCCGCATTAATCCCAGCATTTATCCTATCCTTCCTTGATTATTGCATCAGACTCACTGCTGACCTCCCTGCCTTCTCTCTCCCTACTTCAGCCTATACTTCACTCTGCTGCCCAGATCAATTTTCTACAGAACCGTTCAGGCCACATTTCCCCAGTCCTCAAGAACCTCTAGTGGTTGCTTATCCAGCTCTGCATCAGACAGAAATTCCTTACATTAAAGCACTCAATCACCTTGCCCCCTCTTAATTCACCTCTCTGATTTCCTACTACAGTCCAGTGCACACACTTACCTGCTCTAATGCCAACCTACTCGCTCTACCTCTATCTCTTCCATCTCGCCGCTGACCTCTTGCCCACAACTTGTCTCAGGCCTGGAACACAGTCCTCTTCATATCTGACAGATGATCACTTTCCCCTCTTTCAAGGCCTTACTAAAAGCACGTCCCCATCTTCCCCAACTAAGCCCTAAGCCCTCATTTCCTCTTTTCCCACTCCCTTTGCATCCCTCTTGCACATGTATTTGCACGCTTTATTCACTCCTCCCACAGCCCCACAGTGTAGATATCCCTAAGTTATTTATTTATACTAATGTCTGTCTTGCCCTTTAGACTGTCAGCTCATTACGGTCAGGGAACGTGTCTAGCAACATTTTTATTCTACTCTCCCATATGCTTAGTACCGTGTTCTAGGCACAGTGATTGCTCAATAAATACGACCGACTGCTTGATTCCCTGGTCTACCAGCTCTACTGTATCGTACTCTCCCAAGTGCTTAGTACAGGGCTCTGCACAGAGTAAATGCTCAGTCATTACTATGAGTCGCACTGTGAGAAGCAGCGTGGCTTAGTGAAAAGAGCACACGCTTGGGAGTCAGAGGTTCTAATCCCGGCTCCGCCGCTTGTCAGCTGTGTGACCTTGGGCAAGTCACTTGATTTCTCTGAGCCTCAGTGACCTCCTCTGTAAAATGGGGATGAAGACTGTGAGCCCTATATGGGACAACCTGATTACCTTGTAGCTACGCCAGCGCTTAGAACAGTGCTTGGCACATAGTGAGCGCTTAACAAATACCAACATTATGGTCATTACTGTATATTTATGGATTTGCCTTAATCCAGTCAATTATCCTTTTAGAGGACCTTTATTATCCCCAAGGAGAATCTGGGTGAGAATCTGACCCAGTGTGATTTCAAGTGCATTCTTTCTTATACCATAAAATCTAAATAACTTAATGAGCAATTGTCAGGGACACCATATTTGAGAACAGAACATAAAAGTCAAACCTGTGCCTCATAGGTTCAGAAATAAATTTCTCTCAATGCATATATTATCTGAAGAAACATAGTATTCATGTTAACATATATATTACGTACACACAGTCACTGTTTTGCTCTTTCCCCACTCTGGTTTTTTATAAAGACATCTCTTGAGTAGATCCCTTTCAGTTTTCATTTCAGGCTGGGCTACGGGAAGGCACTGCATCTCGTGCATTTAGAGAATCCTTAGCATAGCTGTCATTTTCATCCTGTTGACTACAGCCTCTTTTTTTTTTTTGTACTAAGAAACGATCTTCTCTCTGAATCACATGCAAGAGGCATTGGCCTCTTGTGTCTTGTTCAACTTGTAACAGGAGAAGGAAGGTTAACCTCAAAGAGAAAAATAAATCATCCGAAAGCAAACACAATCCGTTGTATGTAAATAGTTCACCTGGAGAAGCAGTGGAAGCAGAGGAGAGAAAAGGAAGGAAAAATAAGCGTGGAATTAGGCATAAGGTTTTTGACATGGGAACAGATTTAACAGTGCAGTGACTCACAGGTAATCTCCAGTTGGCTGGAGTTCTAACTATGACCATCTTGTCCTTTCTCACTACAAAACAGAGGGAGCTCAAAAACAGGGTTACGTGGGTGTAGTTATCTCACTACCTAAATCATTTTTCAGCCCCTTCGAGCTCCAGCATTTGATTTCTGATTTGAGAGACTTTTTGAACTTGAATTCAGAAAGGCATTTGGTCGTCGGCAGCAGGGTAGCGAGCTGTGGAAGCTTCTGAAGCTCTGAGCCGGGGGGCTTTAACAATGAGCTCCTCAGAAACCCTCTGGCCCCAGGGCAATCCATACTTCATATCTCTGGGGTCTTCCAGCAGTCTGCATTCAGTAGTTTGGCTCCGTGACATCTGTCCTAGGGACAGTCAGCAGCTTGGCCACCTGGTAGATCAATCATATTCAAAGCAGTTGTGCTCCAATAGACGATTTCAACTGTGTTCACCACACACTAGCACCCATTTGGGGATGGAAACTTTCATCCCTTGATTGGGTACAGATTGCTCCTCGCCGCTGACCCCTGGCCCGTGTTCTGCCCCTGGCCCGGAATGCCCTCCCTCCTCAAATCCGCCAGACAATTACTTACTCTCCCCCTCCTTCAAAGCCTTAGTGAAGGCACATCTCGCCCGAGAGGCCTTCCCAGACTAAACCCCACATTTCCTCATCTCCCACTCCCCTCTACGTCTCCCTGACTTGCTCCCTTTGCTCTTCCCCGCCCTCCCCCCTACAGCACTTATGTATATATTTGTGATTTTATTTATTTCCCTTGATGTCTATTTATACTGATGTCTGTCTTCCCTCCTCTGGACCGTGAACTCGTTTCGGGCAGGGATTGTCACCGTTGATTGTTGCATTCCACTTTCCCCGGCCCTTAAAATGGTGCTTAATAAATACAGTAAGCGTTTAATAAATTCGACTGAACGAATGAACGGTAGGTAGGGTTTACTGAAACGCCTTCCTGGGATGATCCCGTTTCACTGCTGAGAAACCAACATCCGCATCTGAATGAATCAGCACTTTTTTTCTCCGAAGGAGGCGTCCTCCTTGGCAAAGCTCCATTGGACTGTTAGCAGGGCCATTCACCTTGGGTTGCAGACATACCAGTTGAAACCTAAAAGTCCACAAACCCAGCTTCAAATAGGCTTACCAAATTGGAATGATGAAATCCTCTAAAAATGATACAATATAATGGTTTATAGTGAACCATATCAGTTGGTTAGAGAGGAAGGAACGGTCCCAGTGAACCGGGTTTTTGGTGAACTATAGGTAAGCGAGGCCTTGGGGTTAAATCAGATGTAAATTCAGAGCACCTAAATATGTAAATGGCATGGCATAGCAGGGCTTTTTATATCAGCATATAACGATTACAGCTTTATCACTACCTTCTATTCAAGGAGTAAATTGAGGTGGGTTTCAGGAAGTATATTTTTTTCATTTAAATTGAAATGCAAAGTCAGTTTTGCCATTTTTAATTTGCCGAGAAATGGAAAGGAAATGAATCGTTCCTCTTGGTGACCCTAAGTGCCTATTTTGCAAGTTTCGCTGTTTCTTGGTCCACATAGGCTTCCGACGCACCTGAGCTTTAGTGAATTTTTTTTAAAAAATGGACAATGACCGTTTAAGATGTCTCAGCCCGTTCCAGAAGAAATACCAAAGCTTTGCAAACTTTCAACCAAGCTGGCAAAGGCTCGAAGGAGAACAGGAAGCGGGGAACAGCTCAATTAGCTGACTGGAGCAGAGATTAGCATTTCTGTTTCTCTCCATCGGGACCTTCCACGCATCAGTCCATCAGTGGTATTTATTGTGTGCATATTGTGTAAAGAGCACTGTACTAAAATCCTGAGAAACCACTAAATTTTACAGTTCTCCTTCTCCTTTCTCAGGACGAGGTGCTGGAAGCATCGGTGAGCTAGCGATACAGGTTGATTTTAATATTTTCCAGTACATTTTGATGTTATTAGTTATCTTTGAGGTCATTTATCTTCTTTGATGTTATTTGTTCTCTTAGTGATGGTGTCTGACTACCCTAGAGAGGTAGTTACATTTTTATATTAGATAACTTTCTGAGAGTTCCCCAGAGTTATAAAAACCCTGCCTAGCATATGAATATTTAGTACCTGCATTGCTATTTCATTGATATGATCAATTGTTTTTAGATTTCTAATATAACGGCTAAATCGTCTGCACTTTAAATTAGTTATCTAACGTAACTGTTAGATCTGTTTTCTTAAAGAAATCCACTGAACTCTTTCTGCTTCAGCCCAATTTCTTGTTTTCAAGGATCAGTAGCTGTTCTTGTCATTGACAAAGCATTCTGTGCAATGTCCTGTTCTGAAACCTTCTGGTCACTTCTATGATTAACTCAACTTCATTCCCTTGTTCTGCTTCCTCTTCTTTTTTATGCCTTTTTTCTTTAGCAGAAGTCATTTGGGGTTTTCTTTTTCTGTTCTTCTACTTGATTTTCTGGATTTGATTTTTCAGACCATATCAGACTTTTCTAAGAAGCTTTCTCTCTCTTTAACTTCCTGTGGGAGTTTTTAAAAGCCTTTGATGGAGCTCTTAAAAATAAATGAATTGTGTTGGGTCACCAAAGAGATGAGGACACACAGTTGAGAATCTTAAGCTCCCTTTGAACACAGTATGTGGTTTGTCAGCGTTTACTAGTAGGTGCTTGGTCTTTATAAATCAATGATCTCGTTCCCTTGGTTCCATACCCTTGAGAGAAGACACTGATGACTTTTTTTGGTCTTCTTTCCATCTCAAATGGCCTCTATCCTCTACTCTGTTTAATGCTAACTCCCTCATCACCCTTCTCTAAGCACAGCCTAGTGGATAGAGCACAGGCCTGGGAGTCAGAAGGTCATAGGTTCTAATCCCGGCTCCGCCGTCTGTCTGCTGTGTGACATCGGGCAAATCACTTCACTTCTCTGAGCCTCAGTTCCCTCACCTATAAAATGGGGATTGAGACTGTGAGCCTCGTGTGGGACAGGGACTGTGTCCAACCTGATTTGCTTGTATCCAACCCAGCCCGGAGTACAGTGCCTGGTGCATAGTAAATGCTTAACAAATACTACAGTTATTATTATTATTATTACTATTATGAATAAGTATAATCTACTGTGATGTTTTTTCAGGGGAAAAGAGAGGCTTATAATGAAAAAAATCATGGCTGGTGAGACTGATCTGAATGGTGGGCAGAGGTTTTTTATGGTGTTTGTTAATAATGATAATAATTGTAATCATAATGGCACTTGTTAAGCACTTACTATGTGCCAATCACTGAACTAAGTACTGGGATAGATTCGAGATAATCAGGTTGGACACAGTCCATGTCCCACACGAGGTTCACGGTCTTCATTTCTGTTTTACAGGTGAGGTAACTGAGTCCAGAGATGTTAAGTGAGTGGTCCAAGGTCGCACAGCTCACAAGCGGTAAGTCGGTATTAGAAACCAGGGCGTCTGACTCCCAGGCCTGTGCTCTTTCCAGTTGGCCGTGTTTCTTCTTCAGAGCTTATTAATGCTTGGGGAGAAGTCCTTTTTGAGGTGGGCTGTAGGGACCCAGAAGACTGACAGCCTCTCCC
Organism: Ornithorhynchus anatinus; assembly: GCF_004115215.2. Lineage (NCBI taxonomy): Eukaryota > Metazoa > Chordata > Mammalia > Monotremata > Ornithorhynchidae > Ornithorhynchus > Ornithorhynchus anatinus. Next base: position 35,202,218 of record NC_041745.1, read on the forward strand.
CAAAGTAAATGATTTTGGCTCCCTCTCTTCAGGAGGATCTGGGCCATAATGCCAACAATTTGCTGCCTATCCACCTCACACTGATCTGACAGAGTTAATTATTTAATATGTTTGTGAAGCACGTCGGACTCCTTAGAGGAAGAGTGCCAACATAAGTATAAATAAATGAATAATTAATTAAAGTTTAAGCAGATTACTTGGTGACTTCTTCCCTTAACTGCTCCATTTTACTAATGAGATATTTCTACATTACAATCTTGCTTGGCTTTTTTCCTCTGTGGCCCTTTCTTCCTTTTTCCCTCTTCTAATTTCCTCCCGTTTCATTCCTTTTCACTTCTGCCGTTCCCATTAATGTCTAGCAGAGTGTGGAGCTCAATACAAATGAAATCCAAATGGTTGAGAGTGGCCCCTTCAAACCTTTTCCACATAAAACCTCCCTTGCCTTTAATGGGGGTTATGAGCTTGTTAAGAACTATAGAATGAGGTTACTAATTAGTGTTTCTAATGGACTGCAATTATTGATGCCTGCCAATGCTTCATTTTTGAATGTGGAGACTGAATGGATGTGGAGGGAGAGGGGCTTGGATGGGTAGTCGGGGGTTGCTGGAGATTGGGTTAAAACAGGAGAGGAAAGAGTGCCAGAGGTGTAGCCAGAGGCGAGTCTAGAAGAGAGAAAGGAAAGAGACAGAAAAAACAGACCTGGAGAGAAGTACAGAGACAAAGATAGAGAGATATCTATAGAACGGAGACCATGTCCTTGACTTCTTTTGTATTTTCTCCAACACCCCAGTCAGCGATTTGCAACCCGGAGATGTTTAGAACGGTGCTCTGCTCTGTGCATTGGAGGTGCCAAGCACAGAACCCTGCCCACCCGAGGCGTTTAATATAGTGCTCTGCCTGTGGTAGGCACTCAGGACAGTGTTCTGCACTTGGAAGGTGCTCATCAGTCTATAGTGTCGATGATGACGAAGAATGAGGCCAGAGACAGGCAGAAGCAGGAGCAGAAGCAGAGCTAAAAAAAGAGACAGGCTCGGCTGCTCTTTGGCTATGGATCAATCTACCAATCAATGGTATTTATTGAGTGCTTACTATGTGCAGAGCACTGGACTAAGCTCTTGGAAGAGTATAGTACAACAGAGTGGCAGACATATTCCCTACCCTCAGTGAGATTAGAGTCTACAAGAAGCGGGATAGGCCTGAGCCGATGGACTTCCTGCCCCCAGATAGTGAAGCAGATGAGGTCCCTCCCCACCCCAGCCTGGGCTGGGACAAGTTGGACCGGTACCAGACGGGGAATGGGTTGGTGGGGGGTGGGGAGGCTTGGGGGGGCTGGGAACTGCTCCACTTCTCAGTCTGCCCCCCCAGCCAGAAACAAGAAGGCCGAGACAAGAAAGGGGAAACATGTCCCAACTGGCCACTTTGACCAAAAAAGCTGGAGGTCGACAGGAGAGTCAATAAAAGGCTGTGCTCCAAATCTGGGGGGGAATGGAGAGGTCATTGTCCCCACTCCCCCCAATCAATTTAGTCAATCCATCAACCCACCCCACCAAATTGGCAGCGCAGGATTGGATGAGGAAAGGCAGAGGGCCACATAAAAATACTGTGTTGTTGTCCATCATCAGTGAGACTCCTGTTGGGTCCCTCCCTTTGCCTGCTCCCTTTACCTATTTAGTGTATGGCCCTTTGAGAAAATAAGAGGTATTTTGGCCCGAGATGCCATTTAAAAATTAATAAATTGAAATTGAACTGTAAATGAAAGCCACCAACTCCTCTTAGCACAAAAGCCAAAGTGAATGCCAAGGCGGCTGCAACCGTAGAGAGTCACTGTGGTGACCCAGCTGATTGAAATAGCGCAGGGAACAATGGAATGATTTCGTTTGGTGCTTGAGGAATGATTTAATTCCTTGGTTTTTGAGCAGTGATCTCCAAATTCTGGGTGGTTTTTTTACCGGAGATTAAGGAGAATTACCAGAACACTTTGCCTCTATTCCTTTAAACCCCGGCTCAATCTATTTAGAATGTAATCTTGCTTTGTATCCTGAGAAATAGAACGAGCTGCTCTTATCAATTAATAACTGAAGTGAAATTGTGAGTTTTAATCCAACTCAAGAGCCATTTATCCTGAGTGCACTACTAAAATGTAGAGGTACTCTCTGTTATGCCAAAAAAATTAAAAAGTGCTGAAGAGAATCTTTTCTTCTGCTTGCTGGGGTTGGAATTGCTGTGCTGTCTTGGATTTTCTAGTGACCTGTTTGAAAGCCCTGGGGCGAAGCGAGACCTATAGTGGATGTATTTCTGAATCACTCAGCAATATTGGAGCTTAAAGACACAGTCTTGGGACAAGCAACAAGGAGCTCGCCTCTCACTTGTTTCGAAGGGTGGATCAATTCAGCTCTATGGAGTCCCGTGGGGCAAGGTTGCTGTAAACACACACAGATTTCCCCCATTTCCGTTCTGCCCCTGCTCTGTTTCTGGATGGATCCACGCTTCAAATCAGAGGAGGCCCAAGTTGAACGAGTGAACAGCAGAGCTGCCCCTCCACAGAAGCGATGGGGGCCAATGATCTTCAAAGCTCTGTAAACTGGACTCCCAATTTGCTCATCCCAGGTCTCTGATAAGACCCGAGAGTCTCCAGTCAGTGCTGAAAAGATCTCAAATGGAGGCTTTCTGGTCCGTTATCTTTTTAGGAAGCCTGTCTTCTCCCAATTCCCATCACTCCTAAAATCCTTCAAGTCCTAATAACTGTGGTATTTGTTAAGTGCTTACTATGTGCTAAGCACCATACTAAGTGCTGGAGTAGATACAAGGTCTTCAGGTCAGACACAGTCCCTGCCCCAACCAGGGTTGACATTTTAAGTATGAGGGAGAGCCGGTGTTGAATCCTTATTTTCCAGAGGGAGAAACTGGGTTGCAGTGAAGTGATCTGCCCAGGGTCACAAAGCAGGCAGGTGGAGGAGCCGGGACTAGAACCCAGGTCCTCCGACTCCCAGGCCCACACTCTTTCCACTAGGCCACGCTGCTTCTCGTCCAAGTCGTCTAATCAGTTGGTGATTATTAAATACAAAAAATATACTCAGTCCAGTTCCCAATACCCCAGAGAATGTCACTCCCTCTCAGGGCTTTCATTAGAAGTAAGGAGGCAGAGTTTTTTTTTTCCTTTCCTTCCATCTGTCACCTTTTGGGGGCCAGACCAGGGAAAGCAGTGGATGTTGGTTGGGTCGGTAATCACTACATTTAATTATGATTCTGGTCTGCTTTGGGATTTTGCTGATAGGACCTGAATGAATAACCTAAATTGCTGGCTACTATCTCAATGATTAACCAGATTTTTTAAAATCTGTAAACTTTAGATGTTCATGACTCTAAGAGTGCTTTTGATTGAGGGCGGGATGAGGTAGAAAGTACTGTTCCAATTGAGGATCTAACAGAAGGCAACAGGACATGAACAGGGCAAGAAGGTTGGCCTACAGGGGAAGGATTTGGGTTAGCTATCAACCTGATGACTGCCAAACATTGTAACTGGCTACCAAGAGAGATCGTGTATGTCTACGAAAGCTCTGAAAAATAGTATGAAATCCCATTTGTGGGGCCGTTTGGTTTGGGTTGCTCCCTAAAGTGAGGGGTTGGCTCTGAGGACTTTGAGAAGCTTTGAGAAGCACTGTTGCCTGTTGGTTAGAGCAAGGGCCTGGGAGTCAGAAGGACCTGGGTTCGAATGCCAGCTCCACCACTTGTCTGCTGTAGGACCTGGGGCAAATCACTTCTCCTTGCCTCAGTTACCTCATCTATAAAATGGGGATTAAGACTGTGAGCCCCATGAGGGACAGGGACTGTGTCCAATGTAAATAACATCTAACTACCCCAGTGCTTACTACAGTGCCTGGCACATAGTAAGCACTAATAAATACCGTTAAAAAAAATCTTTACAAGGTCTTTTCCACTTATTTGATTCTGTGGGTGGAGGAATTCTGGGAAGAGAAGCAGCATTCTGCTGCCAATAAGTTTTCAGCAACAAAATACGTGTCCAACCTGATTAATGTTTATCAACCCCAGCATATAGAACAGTGCTCAGCACATAGTAAACATTTAACAAGTACCATACTTACAATTATTATTATTATTATTACCCCGCTCACTGCTCTGTGCCTCACCTCCACTCTTTCCCAGACTTCATCAGCCAACAGTTAGGACCTGAGAACATCCTCGGTAAGGCCGGTTGCCCAACCGATCCAGGATTCTATCCCTGACAGTGCAATGGGATGTTTGGAGGAACTATATGCTCGTTGTCCTTCTTGACTTTATCCTAACGTTGAGTGAATCTAACATCTCTACCTTTTCCCTCTAAAATCCCAGCTTTTTCACTACTAACCCATTATGGTCCATGAATTGATCCAAATCCATCTTAACCCCACTGACCTTTTTCTGCCCGCATTAATTCCCGCAGGAATTCATTCCATAAGCTTAGCACTCACGGTGTGAAGCACTGCTTCCATTTGTTTTAAACCTACCACTTTCAAGGTTCACTGGGTGCCCACAAGCCGACGCTGTGGGATTTCTGAGAAATTTGGGGTCTGCTCCATTCAGAGGCAGGGTGGGGTTTTTTTTCCAGATTCATTACCCCAGCTCTGAATGTGGGCTTATCGTCTCTTCTCTTCTCCCCACTGCTGTCCTCTCCGGCTTCACCCCAGGGAGGGTTCTCCCCAGGCCTGTTACTTCCCCTCAGGTTCTTGGCCTCCCAGGTCCCGATGCGGAGAAACCCCAGGTGCCCTGTAGCCCTATAGCAGCAGGTGGGAGGCCCTTTTATTTCCTCCCTGCCCCTCTTGCAGGCTGCCTCTACCAGACCATGCCCAACCCTGGCCCAGGACTTACCCTGCGCCCGAGGGAGGGAAATCGAGGCCATCCCTCCTCTCCACAACCATAGTACCCCTCAGGAGAGAGGTGGAGGCTCCATGTAGAGCCAAGGGGATAGAGTTTTGGAACCACAGAGTTTGCACGGAGGCAGGGGGAATTTGCTTTGGGTCTCTCTCGGCCTCCCCCTACCCCATGCCCAGTCCTGCCTTGGCCCTGGCTTGTATTTCTGAATGCATTGTCCCTCTGCCCACTGTTACTTCTACTAACTAGAGTCGTGGTCCCAATTTCAAATGAAGAATACAGTTAGAACTGAGTCAGGAGTGGGTCTGTAGAATGTACAAATCCCTTTCTCCCTCAGCTCACCAGCTCACTCTCCTCAATTATTTACACCTGCTTCTCTTCAGAGTTGCTTTCTCCTTTCTCTCTCCATCCCAGTCTGCCCATACACCCTCACTCAATCTCCTCACCGGTTTTCTTCCAATTACTCCTGGCTTTCTCCTTAAAATGTTAATGTATGTATAATGTCTATGAACACTTTACCTTATCCCTCAAAACCTTTACCCTAACCTCATTTTCTCAACACGAATGGCACATATTTGGTTCTTATTATGCACCTATTCAGAAACAGAAAGAAATCCAAAAATAACTAGAAGCCACAACATTGTATTCGACATTCCCAGAAATAGATCTCACTTTAGAACATGCTAGGGCTTCACACCAAGTGAATCAGAAACCTTCACAATTCCTGTAAAGCTATAAAAAAAAATCCCTCTACGAGCTTTTAACACCAGAAAGAACACAATTCACTGCTTTTCTACTGTGTTTCCCAAAGGGTACTTTGACAGAATTTAGATGTAGTAGGGTGATTACTCTCTAGAAGATTCCCCTCGACTGTAAGCTCGTTGTGGGCAGGGAATGTGTCTACCAACCCTGTTGTATTGTACTTTCCCAAGTGCTTAGTGTAGTATAGCGCTCTGCATATCATAAGCACTCAAAAAATAACACTGATGATGATGATGATGATGATGATAGGGAGGAGAGGATGGAGCTAAGCGGTTGGACACAGGCCCTGACAGAATGTACGCTGGAGAATGATTAATAGCTGGGGTGATCTGAGGTGGAGTGGGAAAAAAAAAAGTAGAGACTAGGGATATTGGAAAGCTAAAGGCTAGGGACAGTGGAAAATATGTAAAAGATAAAAAATGAAAACATCTGCAAAATCTTAGGCTATGGATAGGCTATGGATGAGAAGCCTATCGTCCACTAAAACTCTTGCTCTCTAAATGGCAAATCAATCAGTCGATCAATCCATCAGCACCGGTATTTATTGAGCACTTACTCTGTGCAGAGCACTGTACTAAAGGCGTGGGAGAGAACAGGACCGTAGAGTCGGTAGACATTCCTTGCCCATCACGAACTTACAACAAATGTCATTTTCATGTACCTTTGGTACCTGAAGAATTAAGCATGTGGAAAGGAAAGAGCAAAAAAGTGCCACTCAGTTCCAGAGACTGGAGTGAGCCGAGAAGGCTGAGTGGAAGTTAAGTGACCCCCAGGGAAGCTGTCTTAAAATCACATCCCCTCCAGAAGGCCTCCCCTGACTGAGCTCTCACTTCCCTTTTTTCCTCTCCCTTCTGAATTACCTTTGCATTTGAGCCTGAACCCCTTAAGTACTTCATGTTCATCCCACCTCCAGTCCCCCAGCACCTTTGTCCCTATCCTCATACTCTGCCATTTCCCCAGTCTTCAATGTTTTTATGGTATTGATTAAGTGTTTACTCCGTGCCAGGCACTGTACTAAGCTCTGAGTGAGATAAAAGCTAATCGGGTTGGACACATTCTATGTCCCATTGGCGCTCACAGTCTTAGCTCTCATTTTACAGATGAGGTAACCGATATATAGAGAAGTCACAGAGCCAAGGTCATCCACCAGACAAGTGGCAGAGCAGGGCTTAGAACCCACGACTCCCTGGCCCGCGCTCTACCCTCTAAGCAATGCTGCTTCTCTAAATAATTTTACTGTAACAAAACCTACCTGTGCTGGGCAGCAGCAGTTTGGGAGGGATGCGAGGGCAGAGACTCGAGTTTCCTGCGTGGAAGGAGGCAAGGGTAAACCACTTCTGTACTTTTACCGAGAAAACTCTATGGACACATTCCCAGAACGATTGCAGATGGAGGTGGGGCGTTCTGAGAGAGATGTGTCCATGGTGTCGCTATGGGTCGGAGATGATTCGACAGCAGAGGACAAGACATTAACTCCTTGTAGGCAGAGATTACCTCTACCAACTCTACTGTACCCTCCCGTACACTTAGGAAATACTCTGAAAATAATAAGCACTCAATAAATTCCATTGCTTACTTGACTGATCGACTGGAAGGAGGTAGGGAGCAACTCTGAGTGTGAGCAAGAGGAGTGGAAATAAAGATAGGAAAAAGGGAGGATAGGGATAAGGAGAGAGTCTCTCTGTCCTCATCCTCCTTGCCCAGAGGCCCACAGTTTCCTCTTATGAGGGCAGATTATCCATACCAGGACAAACTTTCTCACCACAGGATAACTCCTATTTCTTTCAGAAAGCCCATATCTATCAATCAATCCTATTTATCGACAGCCTATTGTACCCAGAACGCTACACCGGGGGCACCGGCATCCAGGTGCCTGAAATATTTTCCTGCCTCTCAGACTAAATCTTTCCTTCTGGCCTTCCCTCTTTCATTCATGGCAGTAGGCCAGGTCCAAAAGTGGGTGTCATATGTCTTGAATCAAAATCCAGAGAAGCCCTGCTAAAATGCAAGAGACGGTGTTCATAAAATTTGCGTGTTGTAGGAGAGCAAGTGGTCCGACAAGACACCGTGAAATGGAATCTCACTGGGTAAAACAAGTAATAGTGATCGTGGTAATGATTAAGGACCTGTACTAAGTGCTTGAGCAAAAGACCCATTTTCTACTCCAAGGATCTTCCACTGTAATGGGGGAATAGGCAAAAAATATAATGAGAGCAGTATGAAGAACAGGGATCAGATAGGAAACAGAAAGAATTTGCCAGGATGAAATAGAATAGACAGTTGAATGCATAATAGCATAATGTATAATTGTATGTGGATAGATAGATAGATAGATAGATAGATAGATAGATAGATAGATAGATAGATAGATGTGTATGTATATATACAAATGATGAGGATGACCATAAATATGTAAGTTATGTAAATACGTATGCTAGGGGTGGCTGTTGAGTTGATGCACTTGGGGTGTTGGGATATCACATTTGAGTCGTTAGGAGCAAGACCTCAAGCTTCATTCTAACAGAGGGTTTAATGGCACTGAAACAGGCAAAACCCATGAGGACTCTAAGGAATCTGTGACTACTAACTAAAAACAACTTGAAAGAGAAAATTTTGAACACTCGAGGAGAAGGGACAGCTTGAGTAGGAGTCAGACTGAAAGGGAGGAAGGTTTCCAGTAGAGTTCTAGAGTCAAAAACACAGAAAGATGCTGAATATCATTAAGGCAGTCTCCCCGCACTATGGGCAGGGAACATTTTGCTATGTTCCTTTAAAGCAAGACTTAAATCGAGTCCAAAAAAAACATATGAGCATTATTTTGAGGGGGGAAAAAAATCACAGAACCCTGAACCCTCTAAAAAACTATCATAAAATAGTTTCTCTCTAAGGTCTAAAAGATACTTTAAATTCTCAAGGACAGTGAGGGACCCGGCCTAGTAGCAATCTAAGAAAACTCATTTTAACTCTGCAAAGGAACAAAGGTGTTGGCAGAAGCCATCAGCCACCCTAATAAATGTTTTAATACAGCGAAAACCTGATGTAACACGGGGGTAGGGAGACATAAAAACCATTTACTGAAATTGTCCGGGAGGCACAGACTCCACATGTGGCCGCTTGCAAAGTTTCATATTGGAGCCGCAGGTGCTCAGGAAGAGCCCCCTGTGACCTCTACCCAACCACGATGGAGATGTAGTGGCTTGTCCAGGGCTCCGTAAGCTGCGAGCCCTCCCTACCTATTGTCAACTGATCATTTTCAGGCACCTGCAGGACCACTCTAAGGGAAGGAACTGCCATTTCGGCATCCAGATTTGAGGAAGTTTAATTTTAGTCATGTGGCTGGGGAATCTATTCCTCCCCACCGGACCCAAAATAGGCCACTTTCCATGAAGAATGGTTAGTGGTCGTATAGCAGCAGCAGAAACATTCGGTGCGGTGCACTGCACTAGGTCCTTGAGAAATACGGAATGACTAAGCTATGCATTCCCTGGTTATGAGGATATTACATATTAATGTGGGAGACAAACTTGAGAAAAGATTTACAACTAGAGAGGTCAAAAGTAAGCAAATAAAGCCAACCTCTAGGCATGAATGCTCAGGAGAGTGTGTATGAGCTCACAAGTGCTAAGTCCAGCCCAGTCCAAAGTTCCCAGGCTTTAAGAGGCAGCGTGGCCTAGTGGATAGAACAGGGGCTTGGGAGTCAGAAGGACCTGGGTTCTAATTCTCGCTCCACCACTTTGCTGGGTGACCTTAAGCAAGTTGCTTAACTTCTCTGTGTCTCAGTTACCTCATCTCTAAAATGGGAATAAAGACGGTGAGCCCCATGCAGGACATGGACCGTGTCCAACCTGATCACCTTTTATCTACCCCAGCGCTTGAGACAGTGCCTGTCACGTACTAGCGAATACCACAGTTATTATTAAAAATCGAAGCAAATCAGTCAATCCATCTGTGGTATTTATTGAGCGCTTACTACGTGCAGGGCACTCGAAGCAGCGTGGCTCAGTTGGAAAGAGCACGGGCTTGGGAGTCAGAGGTCGTGGGTTCTAATCGTGGCTCAGCCACTTGTCAACTCTGTGACTTTGGGCAAGTCACTTCACTTCTCTGTGCCTCCGTTACCTCCCCTGTAAAATGGGGGGATTAAGACCGTGAGCCCCATGTGGGACCACGTCATTACCTTGTGTCTACCCCAGCGATTAGAATAGTGCCTGGCACATAGGAAGGGCATAACAAATACCATCATTATCATTAAGCGCCTGGGAGAGTACGCCGGAATTAGCAGACACGTTCCCTGCCCTTAACGAGTTTACGGTCCAGGTACATATTGGGAGTTTAAATTGCTCCCGGTGTTATTCAACGGACAGGCTCCATCTTCCTCCTCTTCCCTTCCCCATCCTTCCCCACACCGTGGAAGGAAAGAGGAGCTCACTCTACCACCTAATGCAGTGCAGCGGAAGAAGAGAGAGAGTTGACCGAGTGCCTCGAAGCCAATGGTTAAGATTTTCTACTCTTTGCAAAGAGGAATGGAAAAATAATGGAGTTTTTCGAGGAGTAGAGAGATGAAGATAGAATGATATTCGAGAAGATCTACCGGAGCAGCTGAGCGACTTGTGGATCGGAGAGGAGGGAGCCAGGAGGCAGGGAGATGGGCGTGGAGGCCGAAGAAGTAGTCAAGCTGGCCTATACCCAGTGCTTAGACCAACGTAGCCGTGATTTGGATGGGGAGGAAGGGGCAGATCCTAGAGCAGTTAAAGGGTCCACGGGCAATTATTGGACAAATCTAGAGGTATTTAACGTTTCCCCCTAATCGGTTGAGTGAGGCAGCAGGAGGGAATATCGGAAACCACCGCATCCCGGCCTTGAAAACCGTTCCAGCCCTCTCCGGTTCTGTAACGAAGACGGTCCCGGCATTTCCAGGAAACAAATCACGTCAGCTGGTGCAGGGGAAGAAGAGATCTGTTCCAAAGCCCGGGAAGCATTTCTGGAGTGACAGGGCCACATGCCTGGCCCCCGATCTTCGATCTAATTGCAGAATCCTCTTTCCCGGGGCTCCGTGAAGCCAGCGCTTAATAAATGCCGTGCCTGCTACTCCCAACACGTTGGCCTGTTTAATGATTTCTACATCCTCGGAGTTGAGGGGGAAGGTTTTGGAGGCGAGGGGGACCGCGGAGAGACAGGGTGGCAGGGGCACTTCTCCTGAAGGGGAAGGGCTGAGCGGGGGCGTGGAGGGCTGGAGGGAGGAGGGCCAAGATGGAGGTGGGGTTTGGGGGCGGAGCCACGATCAATAATAATAATGTTGGCATTTGTTAAGCGCTTACTGTGCAGAGCACTGTTCTAAGCGGTGGGGTGGATAGAGGGTAGTCAGGTCGTCCCACGTGAGGCTCACAGTTAATCCCCATTTAACAGATGAGGTAACTGAGGCCCAGAGAAGTGAAGTGACTTGCCCACAGTCACACAGCTGCCAAGTGGCAGAGCCGGGATTCGAACCCATGACCTCTGAGACCCAAGCCCGGTCTCTTTCCACTGAGCCACCCTGCTTAAGAGCTCACCTCCTCCGGGAGGCCTTTCCAGCCTGAGCCCCCCCCCTTCTCTCTGCCCCTCCTCCCCCCCCCCCCGCACTCTGCTCATTTCTATGCATTATCCATTACCTTATTTATTTTGGTAACGAGGTGCACATCCCCTTCATTCTATTCATCTCGATGATGCGGTCTTGTTTTTGCCTTGTTCTGTTCCGCTCTGCCGTCCGTCTCCCCGGTTTAGACCGCGAACCCGTCGTGGGGCAGGGAGGGTCTCTCTCCGTTGCCCGATTGTCCGTTCCAAGGGCTCAGGAGAGTGCTCTGCACATAGTCAGCGCTCAATAAATACCAATAAATGAATGAGTGAATGAACGAAGGCGAGATGTGAGGAAGGGCCCGGGGGTGGGGGGGGGGCCTGTCCGTGGGAGGGCGAGGCCACCATGAAGGCGAGATGTGAGCTCTATGTGTTGCCCAATCGTCCATTCCAAGCGCTTAGTACAGGGCTCTGCACATAGAGTTCATGGGTTCGACTCCCGGCTCTGCCACCTGTCAGCTGGGTGACTGTGGGCAAGTCACTTCACTTCTCTGGGCCTCAGTTCCCTCCTCTGTAAAATGGGGATTAACTGTGAGTCTCACGTGGGACGACCCGATGACCCTGTATCTACCCCAGCGCTCAGCACAGTGCTCTGCACATAGTAAGCGCTTAACAAAATACCAACGTTATTATTATTAAATACCATGGAATGAACGAATGGAAGGGCCCGGGGGCGGGGCCTGTCGAGGGGAGGGCGAGGCCACGATGAAGGCGGGAGGTGAGCTCTGTCCGTTGCCCAGTCGTCCATTCCGAGCGCTTAGTACAGGGCTCCGCACAGAGTCAGCGCTCAGTAAATACTATGCCACGAATGGAAGGGCCTGGGGGGCGGGGCCTGTCGAGGGGAGGGCGAGGCCACGATGCAGGCGGGATGCCAGCTCTGTCCGTTGCCCCGTTGTCCATTCCGAGCGCTTAAGTAGAGTTTCCTCTGCACGTAGTCGGCGCTCAGTAAATAGTAGGGAATGAATGAATGGGAGGATGGGGAGGCGGGGCCCGGAGGCGGGCGGGCGGGGCCCGGGGGCGGAGCCCGGGGGCGGGCGGGGCCCGAGGGGGCTGCAAGGAGCGTCCGGGGGGGCGGCAGGTGTCCGGGCGGGCGGTGGAGGGCGGAGCGGAGCCGAGCGGGGAGCGGGGAGCGGGGAGCGGGGAGCGGGGAGCGGGGAGCGGGGAGCGGGGGGCCGGGGCGGGGAGCAGGGAGCAGGGCCCGGAGTGCGCACCAGGTGCTGCTGTTCCGGGCCCGGATCCGGCTGGCGGGGGGAGGGGGCGGCCGGCCCTGCCCTGCCCTCCCCTGCCCTCCCCTGCCCTGCCCTGCCTTGCCCTGCCCTCCCCTCCCCTCCCCTCCCCTCCCTCCGTCCCTCGGCCGCCCCGTGGGAGGCAGCCTGACGCGGGGCAGCGGAGGCGGTGGGAGCCGGACCGACCGCCCTCCCGCCCGACGGAGCGGCCCCGCCGCCCAGCCATGACCCCCCGGCCGGGGCGGGGGCCGGGGCCGGGGCCGGGGGGGACCCCGCTCCTCCGGCCCCGCCGGGGCTGCCCCCCCGGCTCCGCCTGCCCCCCCGGCTCGGCCTCCGCCGGCCCCCGGCCCCGGCCCCGGCCCCGGCCCGCCGCGCTGCTCCTCCTCTGCTGCCTGGTGAGTGCCCCGGCCCGGGACGGGGGCCCCCCGCGACCCCCCGACATCGCTCCGGCCCCGCCCAGCCTCCCGCCGACCCCGACCGCTCGGATCCCGGAGAAACCCCCCACTCGCCCGCAGCTGCCCAGCGTCCTGCCCTCCTCGGCCCCCCCACCGCCCCCCTCCCTCCTGCTCCCCCGACGGCCGCCCCCTCCCCGAAGGGGCGCACATCCCGGGGCGGACCGGCCTCCCCGGCCCCCTGCCTCCCCGGCCCCCTGCCTCCCCGGCCCCCTGGCCTCCCCGGCCCCCTGCTCTCCTGTCCGCCTCCCTCCCTGTCCGCCTCCCTCCCTGTCCGCCTCCCTCCCTGTCGCCCTACCTCCTTGTCCCCCGCCTCCCCGTCCCCCTGCCTCCCCGTCGCCCTACCTCCTTGTCCCCCTGCCCCCCGTCCTCCTGTCCCCCCGTCCCCCTGCCTCCCTGTCCCCCCGTCCTCCTGCCTCCCTGCCTCCCTGTCCCCCTGTCCCCCTGCCTCCTTGCCCCCCGTCCTCCTGTCCTCCTGTCCTCCTGTCCTCCTGCCCCCCGTCCCTCTGTCCTCCTGTCCCCTGCCCCCCCGCCTTCCTGCCCCCCTGCCCCCCTTGCCCTCCTGTCCGCTCCGCCCTCCAAACTTCGAGCAGCCGAGCTTTCAGTCTCGGCCCCCACCGAGTTGGTTGGAGGCCGATCCGTGGGAACCGCCTCCACCCACCTCCCCTTCTGGGGGCCCGGGCCGGGGGGGAGCAGGGGGTGGGGGGGGCAGCGGCAGCGGGTCCGCCCAGCAGCCGGACTCTCTTGAAGGAGCCCGGTTTGGGGCGGGGGGGGGGGGGGGGATGGAGGGGCGGTGAGACCTCAGGACTTGTCGGCTCCGAGGGGGAGGAGGATCTCGCCGAGTCTCCCGTGGTCGTTCCCGAGCGGGGTAGGACGCGGTGAAGGGGAGGAAGGGGATGCCCTTCCTGGGAGGAATTCGGGGTTCGCCTCGCGGGGTCCCGCCCCGAGCCCCGGCTCCTCTCCCCCTTTATTACTGTAAATGATTGAAAGGGAAAGTGCTGAATCATCAAACTGATGTAACGGGAAATTCACCTCCTACTAAAAGAAATGAGGACGGACGGTTTTCAAAGTTGCCCCCGTATCTATATCTGTATCTAGAGATAGATCTCTCTGAATGCAGATCGATAGATCTATCTCTAGGTAGATATCTAATGTCGCCCCCGTGTATTATTAATTTTTTTGCCGCTTCCCCCGATATGATTTTCTTAACGTGGCCCGGTCTTTAGGGTTCAGCGATGCACTCTCATAGGCACCGGTCAGGAACCCTAGGGGAATATTGACGGAATAGGAATTGTAGTGACGGATGGGATTTGGCACCCCGTCTGGAGTACGCTTTTCTTTTTAGAGCCCTCGCTTTGGTAGGATTCTTCAAACTACTCTCCTCTCCCCGAATTAGAAAAGTAAAGGGTAGCGTGACGTAAAACGATCCAGTATTTTTTATTCTACGGGGGGGATTTACCTGTGGAGTGGCCCCGTCCGTCGAACCGTTCCTCGGTGAGCCGACGTCGACCTGTGTTCGGTTTTTCGATCGGCCGACGTTAGCCCGGGGCAGGGGGTTATCTCCGTGTGATTACAAAACATGTCATTTTTCATGGCTCTCGGGCATGAGAACTGCTCTTATTCGATAATTACGCCGTGGAAGGATGCGGGGCCCTTCCGTAAATAAAGCTGTGCCGTAAGGAATGACGGAGCCCTCTCGCAAAGAAATTAATCCCTTCCCCGAGGTGTTTTAGTCTAAAGGCACGGATGGGGTAGTGCGACAGAAAAATACAAAGCAAACAGAGTGGGTGGAGGAAATTGTGAGGAACCAGCCAAGTTTTCCAAACCTGAGAGAGATGAGAGGACGGGCCCCCGGTTTATGCCGTTCCGGGAATCCACGAGAATCCAGTTTGGAAGAAGAAAAGCGTTAGGGGGGAATAAAAGGTTTTACGGGTGTAGAGGGGAAGTCTGGGCACAGAGTCAGGGAGCGGGGTGGCATAGAGCTCCACAGGAGAAAAATAATGTTTTAAAGAGGCTGGAGGCAGAGGGGAGGTTAGGTTGAGAGTGTGATTTCTGGCCTCCTTCAAGTGAAAACCTAAGGGGGAAAAAAAAAAAGATTTCTTTGGTAAGCAGACCGCCCGTTTCCCAACCTAATCGAAAATGCTTCAAAGCAAACAGGCAGAAGTCTGACTTAAAAAGAACTTAACTCTATCCTGAAGGCTAGCAAATGGAGATGATTACTCCAAGAATGGGAGCCCTCAATGGACTATCACATTCCTCGCATATTTCAAAGAAGATGAATATATTCATAAATGATTATTAGATGCTCTAATTCCTCATATGAAGACCACTCACCTCTAGTGGCCCAAGCCCTAGATCATATCAACTCAGAAGTGGGGTTTCAGATGAGAGAGAGAAAGCCCAATGGAGTGGATCCTCTTCTCCATGTCAGCTGGGAGGGGGGTATCCAATCCTCAGCTGGGAAAGATTCCCTGTGATCCCAGATTCCAGGGAGAACACGCGCGGTCCGTGTAACCCCTGCCGGCCTGGTGTGTGGGCCCTAAAAATAGCCAGGGCTCCTAGAAGGTGGACTGCTGCATTGAACGTCGGCCGGAGCCGAGTAGCCATCGGAGTTAGCCCCAAGTGGAACACTGTGACTGTAACTAGGATACTGCCACAAGCATGAATAATCGTGATGAGATCTGAAAGAGAAGTCATAGCAATCACATCAAAAGGCTTTTCAAAAAGATATTCCTGGTCACAGCTGAGCCCTGAGCATCCAGAAGCTCTCGAGATCCCAAGAGCCATCCGGGTTGAGGACTTGGGGCCGAGGGGATAGAAATCCCTGGGAGAGAGAGAGCTCACCGGAAAGGGTCCTGTTGCAACATGTAAACTGGACCTTAGGGGATCACCGTAGCCTTAGGTAGTTGGAGCTCAAACTCGTTAAATCGCCAGTAATTAAATTCCCCCAATTTAACCAAACCTTCCGAGTCGGTTCCTGAACCGTCTGGGATGCCGGGGCTGTGGAATTGCCTTCTCACAGGTGGCCTTGAATGTGTTTTGTTTTGTTTTCTTCAGATCTCATGATCACTAATAGCAAAGGAAGTTGAAAAGCTGAAACAATCGGTGTGGACATTCGAACCATACACGCATTTATTTACTTAAGAAGTAAGAGTGTTTGAGAGGGTAGCTGATGTTAGAGATCTCGTGGAAAATTCTCCGTCATTGGCCCGTAGACTGCAGTATATCTGAGTCATGAAAACAGAAAGAAAGAAAACTCTTCTATCCATGATAATTAAGGGACAGAAAAAGTATGGGAAATTGAAAGCCACAGATAATCCAAAGATTTTATTTTAGCTAATAGTTCCAACCTCCTCCACCCCCTCTCACCCGAGACTTTAAAAAAAAAAAAAAAAAAACCAGAGCAACCATTTGCCAAATGCAGGTAAAGCGGAGGGAGAGTCGGCGGCATGGATAATCCATAAATTGGTTAATCGAGGTTCGGCTTTTCCTTATCCTCCTCCTTGCTGGCCCACTTTCCCGTGATCAAATTCTGCCAGAAGGAGGATCTAACGGGAAAAGAAGGATCATGGTTTGATCGTGAGCTGCCGAAGAACAGAGACGGTGTCTAGAGTCCCACCCGAGGACTCTTAGTACAGTGCTCTGCACACAGGAAGCATTTAATAAATACTGTGAGTACAGTGGTTTAAGGTTTACTTTCCCTTCTGTCTGAACCCCAAGTATGGGAAAAGTGGAACTTCTGTGGTGGGTGTGGGGAGAGTGGGGAAAAGGAGACCCTGAAAGATCAATGGGACCCAAGCCTCTCTGGCTTCTGGTTGTTTTTTTAAGGCCTACTGTGTGGCAGGCACTGATCTAACCACTGGAATAGATTCAAGGTAGGACCCAGTCCATGTCCCACATGAGGCTCACGGTCTTAATCCCCAATTTACAGATGAGGTAACTGTGGCACAGAGAATTTAAGTGACTTGCCCAAGGTCACCCAGTAGACAAGTGACAGAGCTGGGATTGCCACCCAGGTCCTCTGACTCCCGGGCCCGTGCTCTTTCCACTAGGCCACACTTTGTGTCTGAATGAGTCATTTCAGGGCCGTTCTAACCCCCAGCAGCTGTGCCACTTTGTTTGTGGCCAGTTACACAGCATCTTCAGCCAGAAAGGATAGTTGGGTCCATTGCACAAGCCATCTGCATCAGACACACTTTAGGCTGGAGCATTATTTTTGACTCTATAGAGCAGCTGTGCATATTAACAGAAAACACCTCACCTCAGAGATATTTCTCTCAGCCTCTGCAAAGCAAACCTTTCCCAGGAAAGAGGGAAGTGTAAAATGAAGTTGTTACCTCCATCATCCATAGCATCAAGAGTGCCTGCCGTGTACAGGGTGCAGTAGAAATAAAGCCAGGGACCTGCCCTGAAGGAGCTGAAACTCGAAAACAATCTTTGATTTGTAAAGACTTGAGGAGCGAGCACAGGCACCTTCAAGAGCAGCTTCTCACTGCTTTTAAAAGAGTAGCATGAAGGGAAGTGGTAGGGAGCCTGAATTAACCTCTTTCCTATCATCGGGTTCTTGAGGGAAAAGCAGGATTTCACAGAGAAAATTGGGGCATATGTAAACACCTCGATCGGCCTCCTCTTATGGCTGTCCGTCCAGCAGATTAGCTGTCTGTCCCGATGAATGTCACTCGTTAAGTAGCCCTACCAGGCTAAGCAGTCAAGAAATTACAGTTCTGTAACTAGATAGGGATCATCGAGAATAGGGCCGATCTTTATTACAAGCACTGCCTGCTTGGGAACGTGTGACTCTCGAGCTTCCTTAGTAACTTGGGGAGGAGGTGTGGGGTTAAGGGAGTTTTGGCGGAATTTGATTGGCAGGATGGAGTTGCAAGAGGCATAAAGATACAAAACCTTCATGTCGAAGGAGAGAAAAATGGAGCATTAATGATAAACTTGGGAATATAAAAATGGGGCAGCATTTTTGAATGCAATTGAGCACAGAATAGTTTATGTGCTGCGCTTTTATAAAAGGCTGATTCGGATGCCGGTTCTTGTATTTCTCCAGGAAAACGATTATTTGGGACATTTTACCTTATTCCAGTGCAAGCGATTATACCTAGGAAGATTATACACGTCATCACTATAATTAAAACTCTTCAGTCAGCTGAATTTATTTTTCCAGCAGGAAATGCATGCTTGACTTAAGTCAGGAAATCAGCTTAGCTTAATCAATATTTAGAGTGAGATGTGCTGCCAATAGGTGTAAGTCGATATACGTACTTCAGGTAGCAGTGACTCTGGTGTTGTAAACCGTCAGGCCTGATGCCAAGAACGATGTTTTGGAAGCCCCTAAAAGATTGCAGTTGTAGGTTTGTTGTGGGCAAGGAATGTGTTTACCAACTCTGTTGTGTTGCACACTCCCAAGCGCTCAGTACAATGCTCCGCAGACAGTATGTGCTCAATAAATAGAGAGGCAGCGTGGCCTAGGGGTTGTATGACACAGGCCTGGGAGTCAGTAGGACCTGGGTTCTGATCCCAGCTCAGTCACCTGTCTGCTGGGTGACCATGGGCAAGTCACTCTACTTCTCTGTGCTTCTGTTACCTCATCTGTAAAATGGGGATTAAGACTGTGAGCCTCATGCGGGACATGAACCGTGTCCAACTTTGATTATCTTGTATCTACTCCAGCAGGTGGTACAGTGCCTGGCACATAGAAAACGCATAACAAAAACTATAAAAAAAATAATTGAAATCCAGTAGTCTTTCTGTGACATCAGCCCAAATCCGATTTTGTCGGAGCCACGTGCTATTGTTACAAACTGCTCATCCTGGACTTCAAAGTCTACTATCATACTGCTATCCCTTCCTTCCACCCTGCCAACTCACTGACCTCTGTGCCTTCCTTTTAGATTAACTTCATCCCAGTGCCAAAACTTTGTTGGAATTTCCCAGTGGAGTCTCCGTTCTCCCATCTGTGAGCACTTCCCCACTTGTCGAAGGGCTGGGCTTTAGAGTCCGGAGGTTATGCGGGCAGACCAGGCCAGTCGGGTTCAGACAGACTTCATGGCCCGCTCCCAGGGCCACAATCCCCAATTTCAGGAGTATCAGCCCAGGGTGTTGGGATAGAGGGGCCGTGCAGGTGATAATTAGCGCACTGTTGGGCATGGTAGGAATTTCCAAATGCCCAAAATCGATCCCTGGACTGAGACTGACTGGAGAGTTTGAACAGCCAGCTCCTGATTCCTGGCCACTGCGAACTCTATAATAACAGTAATAATAACAAGACTAAGTATTTAAGTACTTACTAGGTGCCAAGCACTCTACTAGGTGCCGGGGAAGACACAGGATGATCAGATGGGAAGTAGTCACGGTCTAAAGGGGATTTACCTTGAACTACCTCTGTCTCACTATTCACCTATGTATTTCTGACCACTTCCTTCATTAAGCTTCCAGAATATGTAAATTATATTAATACTAATAATTTGTGGTATTTGCTCAGAGTTGACTATCCGCTAAGCACTGTCTTGATCCCTGCCTTTGCGACTGGAGTAAATCAGCAAAGCATTAGGCATTAAAGGACCAAATGATTACCGATGCCATCGAACTGCCCGGGGGAGAATTTTGAAGCATTTAGATGAAAAGAATGGGGAAAAGATTTTCAAGAACTCTGAGTAGAACACCATGTACTATCATGTGAAACTTGAGAGAGTGCTATTGTTTTACTAAATACTAAATAGACTCTTTTGCCCACTGAATGGGACTCTTGAGCTGAGAAAGTGATGTACAAATCGAGTTAGGGTCCAACACTTGATAATCCCTGGTTCGGGGCACACCGAACTTGGAGTTTCAGCAGTTTGCTCCGCATTAGGGTTCAGTGGAGAACATCTTTGTATTTCCTGCAAAATGAATGCACTCGTCAGGCTTGTTAACTGTGCCGAAAAGTCGTCAGAGGAAGATGAAGTACCAAATTTGTCAGACGAAAGTGAAACAATTCCTCTTTCAAAATCAACTGACAATTTAAAATAACTCCATTTAGGTTGAATGTGTAATGAATAATTGTGGTATTTGTTAAGCACGTATTATGTGTCAAGCACTGCCCTAAGCACTAGGGTAGATGCAAGGCGATCTGATCAGATAGTCACAATGGCACACTGGGAGAACGGGCATTTAGAGTTGCCAGCAGCCACTTTTTCTTAGCACCCCAACAAACGTCCTCTCACAGGCTTCCTCTGACTTTGTGGGTGAGGCTCTTCGGGACTCCACATTTCCCTTCTACCAGTGAGTAGTTAGTTAGCCATGCTGTGTCCTTTAAGTTTACCAACTCTGTGTCATTGCACTCCTCGTGCTGCCCTTCTCCCACTCCTTTTTGTATCACCCTGACTTGCTACCTTTAGTTATCTCCCCCTCCCCACCACCCCCATCCCAGACCCATAGCACTTAGGTAGGATGGTCTAGTGGATAGAGCATGGGCCTGGGGGGTCAAGAAGGTCATGGGTTTTAATCCCGGCTCTGCCACTTGTCTGCTGCGTGACCTTGGGCAAGTCACTTCACTTCTCTGGGCCTCAGTTCCCTCATCTGTAAAATGGGGATTAAGACTGTGAGCCCTGTGTGGGACGGGACTGTGTCCAACCCAATCTACTCCAGCGCTTAGAACAGTGCCTGGCACGTAGTAAGCGATTAACAGATACCATTATTATTATGTACATATTTGCATTAACTTACATCGATGTCTGTCTCCCCTTCTAGACTGTAAGCTTGTCGTGAGCAGGGAATGCATCCGTTATACTGTTACATTGTCCTCTGCCAAGCGCTTAGTACAGCGTTCTCCACATGGTAAACGGCTAAATAAATACGATTGAATTCAGTTGAATTCAGCCAGAAGTCAGCAGCAAGTAGGCGTTAACTTCCTTAATCCAGAGGCAAGGAAAATTCTGTTACCGACTTGTACACTCCAAGCGCTTAGTACAGTGCTCTGCACAAAGTAAGCGCTCAATAAATACTATTGAATGAATGCTCTGCACACAGGAGGGCTCAATAAATAAGAATGAGTGATTGATTCATCTACTGATGCGTCGTCCAAAATCAAACCAACAGTCTATTATGCATCAGTACATTCCATCATGTGTCAAAAATCAAAATGAAAGCATAAACAAAAGAATGGAGAAACTGCATGAAGTTTAAAGAGGGGTGTTTAGGACCGGTTAATACCAGCAGATTTAATGTGACCGGATTGTGTCCATGCTGAAGTGTTAGTGGTGTGATGTCAGAGGTTTTTCTGTGATGTATTAATTCTGCCCATTCTCTCCTCTGACACTTATTTTTAGTGAGGAAGGAAGGGATTCAGCAGCGTGGCCTAGTGGCTAGGGCACGGGCCTGGTAGTCAGAAGGACCTGGCTTCTAACCCCGAGTCCTCGACTTGTCTGCTGCGTGACCTCGGGCAAGTCACTTTACTTCTCTGCCCGTTACCACATGTGTAAAATGGGGATTAAGACCGTGAGCCTCATGTGGGACAGGGACTACGTCCAACCTGATTAGCTTGTATCTACTCAGCGCTTAGTACAGTATCTGGGATATAGTAAGCGCTTAAGAAATACCATAAAAAAACCCAACAAAAACAACCCTACTCTCCCAGGAACCGACTAGGAGAATTTCAGTGGTTGTTTTGAATCGAGGAGATCCGGGGAAGCCTCCTTGTTCAAAACAGGCACTATGTCCTGTAATACGACCACGTCTATTTCTCCCCAAAGAGACACCCGGGTCACTCAGTACCTTGAGTCTCCGAGGATCCTTGCCAAGAAGCTTGAAGGCAACAGCGAGTTACATGTGTACATAAGCCTCATCAGTTTATAAAATCAAAACCAAACATGCCCAACTGCAATATGTCTTGGCACCTGTGTCCTTTGTGGTCAAAGAACGGGAAGATAATGTCCTTGGGCTGAGTTTGCCTGGGTTTGATTTTGCCAACAGCAAATGGCACCCCTTTTATTCTACCTTGTCCTCACCCGGCAGGTAGAGGGTGGAGATGAGGCTATTTTGGCAGTCTTGTCAGTTCTACCCCGGGAGGCACTCGGAATCCTATGCCAATTTTATTTAGTAACTGCTGGCCATTTTCTGAAGTGAGGACGCTGACACGAGAGCAAGGGAAACTGGAACTGCAGTTTCATTGGCTGCTAGTTCTCTCTTCTGGCCTCATGCCTCTTTTTACCCACCAGCAGCATGTGTTGTGTACGTGGCTTAGAGAGTGCATTTTGTAAAAGTTAAATTGCAGGACCAAGGAGGGCAAAAAAAAATAGTCTCAGCTAGCCATTGTTTTGGTAGGTTTTATTTTTAATAACATATTAAAATACCCAAACTAGCCTGGTCTTTAAAATTTTAACTCTCAGTGAGACTTTAACAACTCCCCGAAGTAGGACAGAAACCAACTTAAAAAAAAAACGCCCAGGGGAAAATAGAAGATAAAAATATAAGGATTTATAAGAATTTTCCCCAGAGAGTGTATATGCTTGTGCATCCTTAATATTTTCTTTTTCTCCTTCCCCTAGAACTTCGTGCCGTCTTTGGGCAGGCAGACGCTCCTGACGACTTCGCTGATCCCAGAAGCTGAGATTAACCTGCCTTTCAAAGATTTTATTCATTTTATCATCTTAGAAGGGAACGTTCGTAATGTTTCTGAAGTTGCGGTTCAGTATTTATGCTCCCAGCCTTGCATTGTCAATTTTGAAGCAGTCGTTTCATCAGAATTCAGGAGTAGCATTCCAGTGTACAAGAAACGATGGAAGAACGAGAAACATCTGCACATCAGCAGAACTCGGACGGTGCATGTGAAATTTCCAAGCATAATGGTTTACAGAGATGATTATTTCATCAGGCACTCCATAGCTGTATCTGCTGTGATACTTCATGCCTGGATTACTCATGGGCATGATGGCAACTTGAATGTTAAGTGGGAAGAAAGCTTCTTTCACGCCGTAGCGAAGAATTACGCTTTGTTGAAGACGGTCCCTCCTTTCGAACGCCCTTTCAAGGATCACCAAGTTTGTCTCAAGTGGAACATGGATTACACCTGGAATTTACAGGCCAATAGGATTCCACAGTGCGCTCTGGAAAATGGTAGGGGTAATCAGTGGTATTTATTGAGGGCTTACCATAAGCCGAGCACTGGACCGAGTGCTCGTAGAATGCAATATAATCAATTAGTCGATCAGTGGTATTTTCTGAGCACCTACTGTGTGCCGACCACTGCTCTAGGCGCTGGTAGAGTTCAACGCGACAGAGTTGGCAGACGTGTTCCCTGCCCACAAGGAGCTCACCGTCTAGGCAGGTGGGGAAAGGGGTGGAGTGTGTCTTTTGGTAAATGTTCCCTGTAGCCAGCTCAGGGAATCCAATCAGAGTAGCCTTTTGTGATGGTTTGAGAGCTGGGTTCTAGCTGTGGCTCCGTCCCCAGACAGCCAGTTCCGACTGAGATTCCTCTGCCTCCAGAGGCTTTCCGTGTGGAGGCTCAGCAGTTTCCTGCTCCTTGGTGTGTGGGGAGAAACCCTACCCTGCTCGGCCACCCCGAATTTGAGGGGAAGCAGCAGGAATCCAGGGTGTCGCTCCATCGGCCGGCCTGAGCCACACGAGGGTCAAGCGACCCTTCGCACCGTGCCTCTGGACTGCTTCGTCTCATTGGATCTCATCGTCATCGCAGGTGGTATTTACCAAGCACTCACCGTGCGCAGAGCACCGTACTAAGTGCTTGGGAGAGTACGACACAACAGAATTGTGCTTTCCAAGCGCTTAGTACAGTGCTCTGCACACAGGGAGCGCTCGATAAATATGAATGAATGAATGAACGTTGGTCGTCACATTCCCTGCCCGCGACTACGAGCAGAGTCTAGACGCTCTCCAACTGGAGCACATCCCTATCGCAGTGGTCGAGGCATTCCAGAGGAGGAGCTCAGTCTTCCTGCCCCATCCTGCCTCCAGGGGGGAGGAGGGAGAAGCGGGGGGTTTCCCTCTGGGTGGCGGTTCCCCCATGCGGTGACTTGGGAACCCGGCCGCAGTGACCTTATTTTCTTGTCACCCATTTTTGAGTAACCTCTTGCAGGTGGTGAGTCATTTCTCTCTCCCCTTCCCCTACTGAGAACCTTTGCTCCAGTCGTTTCTTTGTGGTGTCAAAATGCTGCCATTTGCATTATTAGCAATTAAAAGGTCCAAGCTATCTTCCTAGATGGATAGTCAGAGTCCAAATGTCCCAGCAAAATAGTGCTCAGTATCCCCTCTTGACACGGTGCTTTGTCATTTCAGTGCCCTGCAAGGTAAATGTACTTAGCTCCTTGGAGTTTTTCTAAGACTTTGCACATTTTCAGGGCTGTAAATATGTTGGTACCGATGAGAAGAAATCTCATTTCCTTTCTGAGTGTATAATTAAATGTCTGAAATACATACAGCGGCATTTATTTTGATGATCAATATGTGTACTTCCAGATAGACAGCCCCTCGCCCCAGCATCTGTCTGCAATGCCGTACACGGAGGGCACCTCATTTGTTAAGGAAAATGAAACTCTGGCTCTCTGTGGTACAAGACTCTCGCTCTCCTCCCACTTTGTTAAGGTTTAGGATTCCTTCTCGTTTCCAGAAAGTCATAAATTTGTCACTGAAGAATGTACGCACCCCGAGCTGGAAGGTTCAAATGAAGTCATTTCCGAGCTCGTTGAAGTCTCAGAACATCGGAGCACCCTTTCAAAATGGGAAACGTCTTTTTTCGGGAGGTCAGCCGGCCCTCAGTTAATCGAGATTCCACCGTATGTGAAAGTTCATCGCGTGGAGGATGGCGAGCCCGCCATCTCCATCTCCACTGAGGCCGGAGGGAGAGGAAATGGTCTTAAACTGTACCGAGAGATTTAGGGGAGGCATTAAGAAGAAAGTTCAGAAATAGCACAGTGGGGTTTTATTTTGGCTTTCTTCAAAGTATCACCTTTAGGACGAGAGCCAATATAACAAATCAGAAGTCAGAGGGAAACCTTTTATAAAGTTAACGAGCTCTATTCTCTCGTCCGTGGCTCCCCGGGGAGAGGGAATGTTCTCTCGGGAGCCGCGGGAGAGGAAACGGCCTCCTCCCTTCTCTGCCATTTGAAGCGGGTAAAGACGTGCCCGTTTCAAGCAGAGCATCACTCCCTGGGCAACAGCTGCCTGTTCCGCTCACCGCCCCGCCTGTCCCCACCGTCTCTCTTTGAGGCCTGATGGAGGAAGGGCGTGGAGGGGAAGGGACCCGTGGTGGCCACCCTAATGGCCAAATTGGGGGATTTCATGCCCGTTGACCCCCCCAAAGGGCACATCCCAAGTGCTCTGGGTGTGTGTGTGTGTGTGTGTGCGCGCATTTTCCTGCCCTGATCCCAACTTAAATCCATGAGGTGCCCCTCCCCGCCTTAGATTTGTGACTGCCCATTCTCTTAATGCAGGGATCGGACGCGGATGCCTTAGAAGCATCTGAGGAGAGGGACCTGGAATAGCATCTCAGCCTGCACTGATGCATCGCTACAGTGATGCCGTCAGTTTATTTATCCAGAATTCAAAAGGATCGTTTCCTCCCAGGGCCCCAAAAGGTGAACGGGAAGCATTCTGTCTCATAACTGCCACAGTCTGGGTTCCCCTTGAAGCAGCGGGAAAATGACTGTGGCCACACTCGCTGAGCGGACCCCCTCGACTGGCTATTCCCCAGCAGTTGGCAGCCCAAAACAATGCGCCAGTATAAAGGAGACAGAAGACCGATAGATTGTTCCCAGTCAGTGGGGCGCCTTTCAAACCCAATGACTGTCACAACCTGATAACAGGCTGACACGGGTTCTGGAGCCGTGCCCTTTGTCAGCGGGTTTTGTGTACTCGGATTGGTTCGGTCTGCCCGGAGAGCTGCACTGCCCACACATTGTACTTGTGACTTGCTGTTATAATTCAGTAGGTAATTTACATGCACATGACTCTTTTATTTGTGCATTTCAGGCACTCGGCTAGATCATGCATTTTATCTCTATATATATGCATCTATCTACATTCCTCTGTATATAGAGATGTAAAATTGGAAGAGCGTGCTAACATAACACCCTCCTGCCTGCCTTTCAGAGGAGCAGGACAGCTCCAAAATGGCCTTCCGTTTCCCTCTCCCACCTGCTTGCCGGCTGCCGCTGCACCTCCACCTCGCAACCTCCTGGTCCGGGAGGGAGGAGATCCAGTCCTCAGGTTTCCCTGCTCCTGCCTGCCCATTATAGTCATCACTGCCACGACACGTATCCGCCACACATATACGCTTGCGTGCACACGTACACACACCCTCCCTCTCCCCCAACCAGGAACCGCTGAGTCTTGTGGGCACTAGATCACTACGACAGAAACCCACAGATGGTTGCAGACCAACTCGTACAGATGCATAAATATCCTGGAACACGGACACCCACGCATGTGCTCCGACATATACACAGAGTTCTGTACTCTCCATTTGGGGCAGAGCAAGAGCCAGAGGGGACAAGTGAAACTACAGTCAGATGTGGCTGCTGCCTCTGCCTTTGACTGCCCAGATTGTCCGCCTCTGCCAGGCACTCCATGTCCCCCCTCGGGGATTCCAGCCAGCCCACCGTGCTGATGGTGAAATTGGCCATCACAGATCCCCCAGCTGCGGTTTCACTTCCTTTTTCTTGCAGCCCCTGCGGGGTTGCTCCCCATCGTGAACGTCTGTGTCAGAAAGTGTAGGAATCTTTGAGTGTGTGGATGTGAATTTGAGTGATAATGGGTGTTTCTGTCTCCTTCTCTGCTTTTCTGTTCGTCTGACACGCAACTCTCTACTTTCCTCACATCTGTGCAGATTGTGGGTTTCTCGGCTAGGGTTAAGGTTAATCGATCAGGTGTGTCGATATCATTCCCAGACTCCCAGTCTGCCAGAGGACTTGAGGGAAGGCAGGTGTTGGCCGCATAACTTAATCGATCACCCCCTTCCCCTCCAGCCCCACCCTTCCCGGGATCGTCTGTCGATAGACGACCTCTCTGGAAGGGATGAGAGAGTGATGTCCAGGAAGTGAGTATTCTTCTTGAACCCCAGCCCCGCAACTACAGAGGAGGCCCCGTATGCCCTTCGGGATGTCACTGCCTCCCTCCATTATGATAAACTATCATATACAGAGGAATGTCGATTATTTAACGTCGGCTGTTCAACTGAATGCTCTGTCAAGTTGAGGGGGACAAAGGGGAGCACAGCTGAATTCCGTTGACCAGTCTGTAACCACAGCTAAGTCCTAAACTGCTAGTGGCCCCCACACTGATGAGGAGCAGCGTGGCCTAGTGGAAGGAGCACGGGCCTGGGAATCAGAATGTCTAGGTTCTAATGCCGGCTCGGCCGCTTGCCTGCCGCGTGACTCTGGGCAAGTCATTTATTCACTTTTTTTTTTCCTCATCTTTAAAATGGGGATTCAGTATCTGGTTTCCTTCAAACTTAGACTGTGAGCCCTATATAGGAAAGGGACTGAATCCGACCTGATTAACTTGTATCGTTTAAGCCCAGTGCTTAAAAGAGTACTTGACACATAGTAAGTACTTAATATCTCATAATAATGATTTTTTAAAATTATATTTGTTAAGCACATACTCCGGGTCAAGCACTGTTCTAAGTGTTGGAGTAGATACAAGTTAGTCAGGTGAGAGACAGCCTTTATCCACCTGGGGCTCACAGTCTGACTAGGAGGGAGAACAGGTATTGAATCCCCATTTTGCAGTGAAAAAAACGAGGCACAGTGAAGTGAAGTGACTTGCCCGAGATCACCCAGCAGGCAAGTAGTGGAGCCGGCATTAGAACCAAGGTCCTCTGGCTCCCAGGCCCTTGCTTTATCCACTAGGCCACACTGCTTCCCGATAATAAAATTGGTCCTGGCGGTGCCAGAGAAATTGACTGAGAATGAGGTTATTTTCTCGGATGGGCATTTGTCAGTCTGGTAGGTCAGACACAGCTCCAGCCCAGTGGACAGGCAGATACTCCTTCCCACTAGATTGGATAATAATTATGCTATTTGTTTAGTGCTTACTATGTGCCAGGCACTGATGGAAGCCCTTTCCCTAGCACCTTGGTGGGCAGTCCTCTGCAGCCAGCTAGAGTTGTATGTCTGTGGAGTTAAACAGCCAGAAGCTGAGAACTATTTAGCTTGGATGATTTTTTTTTTATGTTGGTATTGGTGTCAAGCTCTGTTCATTCATTCGGTTGTATTTATTGAGCGCTTACTCTGTGCAGAGCACTCTACTAAGAGCTTGGAAAGTGCAATTCGGCAACGTGTAGAGACAATCCCTATCCAACTCTAAGCATAAGGGTAGGTACGAGTTAATCAGGTTGGACTCAGTTCCTTTCCCACACGGGGCTCACAATCCGCAAGGAGGGAAAGCAGGTGTTGAATCTCCATGTTAAAGTTGAGGAAACTGAGCCCAGAGATGTTAACTTGCTTAATAATGTTGGTATTTGCTAAGTGCTTACTATGTGCAGAGCACTGTTCTAAGCGCTGAAGGTCACAGAGGCCCAACCTGACAAACTTGTATCTAGCCCAGCTCTTAGAACAGTGCTTGACACATAGCAAGCGCTTAACCAATACCATAAAAACAGTGATGGAGTCAAGATTAGAACCCAAGTCCTCTGACTCTCAGGCTCGAGCTTTTTCCACTCAGCCGCACACCTTCCCATTGATTGGCATTCTCTTGTTCCCGGAAAACATTATTGTTTCACCTTTTCTCATTGTTTTGAATCCTTTTTCTTGTTAGGATGCACTTTCATTTATCCCCCTCCCCTTAATCATTAGGAGCCCCAGATTGGCACCAACATAAAGCATTCTCTTACACCTAGGTTTAGTTTGGGGCCTTGCCTCAATACTTTTGTGATGGATATTTGATTGAATGCTCAATTTTTATTCATTCTGATTCTGTGTGACTGTGGGCAAGTCACTTCACTTCTCTGTGCTTCAGTTGACTCATCTGGAAAATGGGGGTGAAGACTGTGAGTCTCACGTGGGACAACCTCATTCCCCTGTATCTACCCCAGTGCTTAGAACAGTGCTCTGCACATAATAAGCGCTTGATACCAACATTATTATTCTATTGGGGAATATTTCTCTCTCTCCCATTGTAGTGTTAGATTCTTCTGGGCAGACGATGTTCCTTGTGTTTCTGTTGTTGTCTCCAACTGGGCATTCAGTAGCTATCCACTAAATACCGTTACTACTACTAAACGCCTCTTGCAGTAAGAGGCAGGTTGGGCCTACTGTTTTGGTTTTTTTTTTTTCTTTAATGGTATTTATCAAGAGCGTACTATGTGCCAGGAAATATACTAAATTCTGGGGTTAGATACAAGCTAATCGGGTTGGATCCAGTCCTTGTTCCACATGGGGCTCATAGTCCCCATTTTACGGATGAGGTACCCGAGGCACAGAAGTTAAGTGACTGGCCCATGGCCACCCAGCAGAGAAGTGGCGGAGCCGGAATCTGAACCCAGGCCCTCTGACTCCCAGACCCGTGTTCTATCTGTTAGGCAACACAACTTCTGCCTTAGAGGGTATTAGGATTTTTGACCCGACTCCTGGGAGGTAACCTGCATACCAGTAGCCAGTGATTCCACCCCACGACCTGGAGAGCTCTGCCCAGGAAATTGGAGTTGAGTAATTTGCCCTGCCTACTGACCAGAGCTAGCCTGTTCTTTCTCAGCCATGCATTACACTGAAATGAGGCTAATACAGGTTATTCTCATTGTTGCCTATCATTGAGTACCTGCGGTTTATACTCCTTGCTGTTTTTATTCTATGCGAAAGAAACCAAGCATGTTAGTTGTCAAACACCAGGTGACTATGGACAGATTTTTCAGAGGGTGAGCATTTGCTTTTATATTTTGTACTTTTGGCCACAGGGTGATACACTGTGTTAATTCGTCCCGCTCAACTGCCTCGTTTTTTGGTGAGGTTTCTGAAAGCTCTTTGAGGACAAGAACCGTGGCTTATTTTCTCGTCTGTAATTCCCTTCCACTTAGTTTGGTCCTCTGCACACAGCCCACACTCCATAAATACTATTACATGAATAAATGAATGAATCATAAAATATCATATTGAAGACTTTCCTGAAAAATTGAATTTGGGAGAGGAATTTGAACCAAGAGCAGCAATTTGGCTTGGTCAACAAGTAAAGGAGAAGGTTTACTAATTGCTGCTAAATCCAATTAGAAATAAGCAGGAAAAGAAAAGAAATAATATTATCTATCATCTGTTGTATTTCCAAATTGTATAACTGAAGAAGCAGCTGGCTAAAGCTCCCGTTCTTACCACTTTGAATTTCTAAAAAAAAATCATTTAGATACTCAGGTCTAATGCTTTTTCCCTAAGAATCTTTGGTTACAGATTTTCCTTGTCCAAAATGCAGTATTTTTTCCAAAAAAAAAGTATTTTTTCATCCATTCCTTTTGTCCCAGATTCTTTTTTTCCTGTGGAAAACTCTTTTGTTGAGCCTGTGTTGTAAGAATCAGGTTGGACAACAATAAAATCCTGTTCCTGCATGATAAATGTTCCTACTGTGGACCAGATAAGTCAACAGCTATTACTAACAGAAGGTTTCCGAAGGGGCCGATTTAGCCATCTGTCTGTCTTAACGTTCCACGTAATAATACCGTCAAAGCCAAACAAAGGTTGGGCTGCTTTGGACCTTATGAGTGAATTTTTGGACTGGCTTCTGGAAATACATTTACTGAATTTCCAAACATTTCTGTGAACTTGAATACAAAAATCAGTCAGTCTGAGGCATATATGTTTTTGTCAGTGCGCAAACCGAAAAATCATGATTGGTGTTTCCCTGTTGAATTATGGATGGACGGAGACTCCCATCAGCCTTGATAGGTGAGCCTTGGCCCTGAACTTGGTCAGAGAACCTGTTTGAAGAAATGGATTAATGATAGTGTTAGTGCCAGCGGTGTTTCTTTTGGGACGCAGAGTGCAACGAGCGAGTCGGCTAGTACGTTGGGAAGTCCACACTTTTTTTTTTTTAATGCAGGACCCATTCACAACTGAAGGGATCGCAGCTTAGTGCCAATTCTGCACCTTTGTGCCAGGACCCAGTGGGGAGTTTGCCTTGGTATCCACTGAGCCCCCTCCCCCTCAACAAAGTTGGCCAGCTATTTTCCTGGATTTTTCTTGGGCCTGTCCACCTCGTGGAATACCCTGGCTGTTTCTTCCAAAAGAAACCTTCACCCCTGAACCACTGATGGTAGAGCTCCAGGAGGTATTGTCTTTCCTTGCAGTGCTGTGGCTAGAACTCAAGTGTCCTGTTTTGCAGGAAGCCCAGCCCTACCAGTCAATCACTGTCTAGGATTACTCTAAACCAAAGTGCTCAGAAAAAGTAGCCAGAGGGTGACAATTCGTATTTTACATATAGATGTGCTTCGGCACTCCTAAATGGATGGACTTGTGATCAATGAAGCCTGGCTAGCAGAAAGTGGCAAGAAACTGTGATTTATTCACTGTATATTAACTGGGCACATTATTTTCTTGTAAGGTTTTAGTGGGACTTTTAAGTACAACTGATAATAGGTTCATCACTTTTTATAATTGAACATTCATGGTATTTGTGTGCAAAAGCTACCAGGATCCCACCAAATGAGGATGCTCTGTGGCTAGTAGTAAACGCTGGCATTCAACATTCAGTGAAAGATTCCCAAACTGGGAGGCAGGATGGCCTAGTGGAGGGAGCACCAGAGATGTAGATTCTAGTCCTGGCTCAGCCACTTGCCTGCTGTGTGACTTTGGGCAAGTCACTTTTCTTCTCTGGACCTCAGTTCTCTCATCTGTAAAATGGGGATGAATAGACCAAGCTCCGATCTATTCTTCACTCCGCTGCCCGGCTCATCTTCCTGCAGAAACGATCTGGGCATGTCACTCCCCTTCTTAAACAACTCCAGTGGTTGCCTATCGACCTCCGCTCCAAACAAAAACTCCTCACTCTAGGCTTCAAGGCTCTCCATCACCTGCCCCTTCCTACCTCTCTTCCCTTCTCTCTTTCTACCGCCCACCCCGCACGCTCCGCTCCTCTGCCGCCCACCTCCTCGCCGTCCCTCGGTCTCGCCTATCCCGCCGTCGACCCCTGGATCACATCCTCCCGCGGTCCTGGAACGCCCTCCCTCCTCACCTCCGCCAAACTGATTCTCTTTCCCTCTTCAAAACCTTACTTAAAAATCACCTCCTCCAAGAGGCGTTCCCAGACTGAGCTCCTCTTCCCCCTCTACTCCCTCTGCCATCCCCCCTTTACCTCTCCGCAGCTAAAGCCTCATTTTCCCCTTTTCCCTCTGCTCCTCCACCTCTCCCTTCCCATCCCCACAGCACTGTACTCGTCCGCTCAACTGTATATATTTTCGTTACCCTATTTATTTTGTTAATGAATTGTACATCGCCTTGATTCTATTTAGTTGCCATCGGTTTTTACGAGATGTTCTTCCCCTTGACGCTGTTTAGTGCCATTGTTCTCGTCTGTCCGTCTCCCCCGATTAGACTGTAAGCCCGTCAAACGGCAGGGACTGTCTCTATCTGTTGCCGACTTGTTCATCCCAAGCGCTTAGTACAGTGCTCTGCACATAGTAAGCGCTCAATAAATACTATTGAATGAATGAATGAATGAACCTGTTATCCCTTATTAATAATAATAATAATAATAATGTTGGTATTTGTTAAGCGCTTACTATGTGCCGAGCACTGTTCTAAGCGCTGGGGTAGACATAGGGGAATCAGGTTGTCCCACGTGGGGCTCACAGTCTTAATCCCCATTTTACAGATGAGGGAACTGAGGCACAGAGAAGTTAAGTGACTTGCCCACAGTCACACAGCCGACAAGTGGCAGAGCTGGGATTCGAACTCATGAGCCCTGACTCCAAAGCCCGTGCTCTTTCCACTGAGCCACGCTGCTTCTCCTAGACTGTGAACACCATGTGGGACAGGGACTGTGTCCAGTCTTGTTCTCTGGTATCCACCACCTGAGCTTAGCATAGTGCTTGGCACACAGTAATCATCTCATAAATGGGAAGGAGCATTGCCTACTGGATAGCGCGAGGGCCTAGAAGTCAAAAGGACTTGCATTCTAATCCCAGCTCCACTACTTCTCAGCTGTGTGACGTTGGGCAAGTCACTCAGCTTCTCTGGGCCTCAGCTGCCTCATTAATAAAATGGGGGTTAAGACTGTGAGCCCCATGTAGGACAGAGAGTGTGTCCAACCTGATTAGCTTGTAGCCACCGCAGTACTTATTACAGTGCCTGGCACAGAATAAACTTTTCACAAACACCATAAAAATTATTATTGTTATTAGTAGTATTTTTGTTATTACTCTTACATCTTACAAACTATAGAGGAGACAATCACAGGTTACTCAAGGCCACAATACCCTCGAAGATTTGGGATCCCATTTCCCCTCAACATGTCTTGTATTATTCCCCCATACACCCAAAAAAGCTAAGAGGGTCTGATCCCTGTGTTATTTTTGGAGGGAAAGGTTTGGGCCATGGGAGAGGAGACGGATTCAGGGGGGCCTCAACAATCTCTGTAGAAACTCCTTGTGAATCCTCAGTGTGCACCTCTCACAGGTTGAGAGATTCTGCTGTACAGAAGCAGCGTGGCCTGGGAGTCAGAGGATCTGGGTTCTGACTGGGCCAAATCACTTGACTTCTCTGTGCCTTAGTTTCCTTATCTGTAAAATGGAGACTCATTACCCGCTGCCTCTTCTAGACTGGGAGCCCCATTTGGGAGTGTGTCCGGCCTGAATAACTTCTATCGACTCCAGTGCTTAGAACAGTGCTCGCCACATAATAAGTGTTTAACAAATGCAATTATAGTGCAGAATGTCCTGGAAAGAGAGAGAGAGAGAGAGAGAATATGAATGAATATGCACATTTAGCAGCAGTAGCTAATATTTACTAAGGACCCACAGGTAGGCTGACCAGTTGTTTCTGGTGTAGTGTATGTGGCGTCGTGTTTGACTCCTTGTCTAATGCCTGTGAGAGCCATTGGTGACCACCATACCTGGGGAGTACACTGCACTTGATTGAATGCTTAGACTCCTTGCTTTTTGCTCTATCCAAGGAAGAATCTTTTATCACAGTAAAAAAAAAAAGTTTGTCCCCCAGAAATGTTGATTAAAGTCAACTCCAGTACAGTTGTGGGGAAATGCATTTTGTGTGTGTGTGTGTGAAACTGATTTGTGAAACTTCCACTCCACTGCTCAAGGGAAGATTAGATGTACAGTCCCTTTAGACGTAAGCTTCTCGTGGACAGGGAATGTGTCTACCAATTCTGTGGTACTCTCCCACGTGCGTAGTACAGCGCTCTGCACACAGTAAGCACTCACTCTTTCATTCATTCAATCATATTTATTAAACTCTTATAAATGATTGATTGATAGAACCCAGGCTCCCCCCACTTTACCGAATTGTTAAAGATATACGGAATTACATTAGAGCTTATTTAAGCTCTTCAGAAATAAGATCTGGAATATATCTGAGAAATTGTTACAGTGTTATCATTTGGAAAGGACTTTATGCAAGTTTTAAACTGCCCTCTAAAATGTTCCAGTGAAGCTCTTAAAGTGAAGGGTCGGGGTTGGGGCGACTAGGGAGAAGGTCCCGATGGGAATGAGAATGATTACTAAATGAGAATTTTGGCTGTTTACAGATGTGGTCGACATCCTCAGCTTTCCCTATGCCTCCAGTGGAGAAAACACAGGAATTGTGAAAAAGTTCAAGAGATTTCAGAACAGAGAGCTTGAGGCAACCAGACGCCAGCGTATTGATTACCCAATGTAAGCAAACAAGCCAAAAGCCTGAAGCTAATTATGCTTCCTCTAACAGTCATAATCTGTGTAGTGTTGCTTGGTCTCAAACAAGCATATTTGAATGTGCAATTTTTTTAAATGGCCATGAAGGATGCTGCCCAGCCTAGGTAATACAGTGTGTGTATGTCTCAAATTCTTAAAGGAAACCTGCTTTGCTGGGACTGTGTAGTCTACGCCTGTGGGTAGTGACTTGATAATAGGGAGCTGTTCTGGTTTAGATTGTGATAGAATCAGACCAGATTTGTCCACCTAACAGCCCAGACTATTCGTTTCTATGTCACAATTATACAATCTGATTTTTTTTTCAGAAAACCCATCGAGCCAAATCCCACATGCCTAAAGGTTGAGGGATCCTTAAAAAGGTTTGGCTCACAACAGAGGATGGATTTAGTGGTGATTTATCTTCCCGTGCTGTGAGTTAAAGGCAGAGCTTGAATTCGTTGAGCGAGCGTATGTTATTGCTAAGATTCCTTGTAGTAACTTATATTTATGAGCTCTCTCAGCTGGATTGCCAGAGGGAACTGTTTGCTCCATCTGGTTGATTATCTCACCACTGATTTTGAGCCCAGAATCTGAAGCACTGAACGTATGGCTATCGCAGGGATTTGTCATTCTCCCCAAATCACCTGGGAGGGTAATCACATCTCTAACCCTAACTGCAAATTTGTGGTTGTAATGAAGGGAGCAAAATCAACCGGACATTATTTTCCCTTTGACTCTATGGGTTTGTCTTCCTTCATAATTAGGATGAGAGAATTGAAATAAGTTTTTATTCTCTGTCCATCAATTATTACATTTTCCGGGTTGAACACATAATGGATTTGTTCCTTCGGCTCTGCTGTACCCCATGCTATTCGGGACAAACAGCAATTAGGGCATATAGGAAACTACTTTCTATCAAAGTGGCCTAAATCCAATAGAGATAAAATAAAACAGATCCGTGAAAATAATGGAAAGCAGTATGTGGTATCAGGTATTGGACAGTGAATGTTTTTAGCCTCAGTACACTTTTGAAAAGAAAGAAAAAGGTTTTAGAAAGCCTAAATGTGTGTGGGGGCGGGCGGGGGGGGGGGTTACAGTCACCCCAAATTGGGAACCTCTAATTAGTATCAAAGTTGATACTTCACATTCTTGAACTTTATAACTTAATTAAAACTGAAATGACAATCGTTTCAGAGACACAAAGCAGCTCTTTTTGCTTAGAAGGCTGAATTTGTATGCTGAAGTCTGGCTGCTGTCAGGCGCCGAGGTTAATGTAACTGTCTTGCGTTGGGAAGTCAGGTACAGCAACTGATCTCTCAATGTGTATGTGCAGGTAAATTCAAGCCGTCATTACAATGAAGTCATTTGGTCGGTAGCTGATGAATGTAATAACCTCTTATGTGATCAAAATCTGCAGGATTTTTTTTTTCCTTTTTCAGGTTTACTGTTTCAATATGGCTTTATTTACTCCAATATTGCAAAGCAAATCTGTGTGGAATACTGTACTTTGTTGATTCCAATGAGATGTATGGTACGCCATCTCTATTTCTAACTGAAGAGGGTAAGTAGAAAACAAGACCTTCAAAGGTGATTTTCCCTTTCCTTATGGAAATATATGATTTATAATTAGATTTTTTGTAGGTTCTCATAAGGTAGATGTGTTAATAGAATATTTTGGAGAGAATTATTGTTTCCCAACTGAAGTTGGACCAATGCTCTCAAAAAATGTGAAAATATTTCGAATGTCCTTGCCCAAGATGAAATACCATTCAGTGTCTTGTAATTCTTTAAATCAACTTGACAATATAACGGTAGCAATAGTGTGGTGATCTTTGAGTGTTCTTTCTTTCCTTCTTTGGTTAGGCCATCTTCATATTCAAATGCACCTTGTCAAAGGAGAAGACCTTGCTGTGAAAACTAATTTCATCCTTCCTGTGAAGGAGTGGTTTCGACTAGACGTCTCTTTTAGCGGAGGACAGGTATAGTCCATCAACAGCCCAGAAATCCATCTCTTGCCAACAAATCAGAAGACTCGTTGAGTTGTCTTATTTTAAGCAGAACCAAAATCTGAAAACAAATCGATCGGGTGGTGGAAGATAAGGTCTTTGCAAATTAAAAACTTTCAAAACCTAAATGGAATTTTGGAACTCATTTACCTGCTCTTGAAAAAGCCATTTTTGAGAGTAATTTTGATAAGTTATTGGACAGCTAAAGTTAACAGGACATGCCAGGGATTCTCATTCACATATACAGCTTCGTCCCAAAATCTGGGTTTTAGGGGAGGGTGAGCAGAGAGATGAATTAATTAATTGCTTACCCATCTTCGTAGTATGCTGCGGGTGAGATGACATATGTTCCTAATCTAGAAAGCAAAAGAAAAAGATTCTTCAGCCTCTGTTTATTACTGTGAATCACTTCAAATCACAGCTCCAAATTATCAGTGCCATGTCAAATCTGTTACTGGCATAGTGAATTGTGACTCATTGCCCTGCTCAGGTCACACCAGGTCAATATTCAGCCCTTTTCCGAGAGGTGTTATTCACGGCGTAGTGGATAGAGCACGGGCCTGGCAGTCGGAAGGTCATGGGTTCTAATCCTGACTCCACCACTTGTCTGCCGTGTGGCCTTGAGCAAATCACTTCTCTGTGCCTCAGTTACCTCATCTGTAAAACAGGGATTAAGACTGTGATCCTCATGCAGGACAGGGACGGTATCCGACCCGATTTGCATGTATCCAGCCCAGCACTTAGTACAATGCCTGGCACATAGTAAACGCTTAAAAAAAATCCCAATTATTATTACTATTATTTTTATAGTAAAACTGGATGGACATTTTCATTGCGTGTTACCTGCTGCCCCTCCTTTTTAGGCTGTGAGCCCCATGAGGGACAGGGGCCACATCTGCTCTGATTATCCTAAATGTGCTTGGCACAGTGAAATCCCTTTATAAATGCTATTATTATTAGCTAATTTTCAATTAATGAATGGTATTTATTGACACAATGTGTGCAGAGCATTGTTCTAAGCTCTTGGAAAGGAACACTACAAGTTGGTAGATGCAGTCCCTACCCACAAGGAGCTTATAGTCCACAGGGGAAAACAGACATTAAAATAAATTATGGAGAGGGGAAATAGTAGGGTATAAATTCACTAGGAGAATTTGGCTTGTGAATGAAGGAGCAGAGTTAGCATTTGCTGCATTTCTGGGATATTCCCATCAGATTTCAATGAGGAATTTTGATCCTGTCACCGACATTAGTTGCCAGAAAGGCACAGCAGGGGACGTGTCTCCACAGTGGGGATTGTTGTGCTGTTCCATATGGGTGGGATGACCACTTCGTACTCAGCAGGAGTCATTTGGTCAGTCAATCACATTTATTGAGGGCTTTCTGTGGGGAGAGCACTGTACTAAACTCTTGGGAGAGTCCAGTATAGCAATATGAGAACACATTCCCTCTCCACAGCGAGCTAGTAAAATTGAAGGCCTCATTTCCTCTTTTCCCACTCCCTTCTGCGTTGCCTTGATTTGCTCCCTTTATTCACCCACACCTCAGCCCCACAGTACTCATGTCCAAATCCGTAATTCATTTATATTAATGTCTTTCCCCCGCTAGTCTGTGAGTTAATTGTGGGCAGGGAACGTGTCTACCAATTCTGTAATATTGTACTCTCCCAAGCACTTAGTACCATTCTCTGCACAGAGTAAGTGCTCAATAAATACGATCGATTGATTGATTAAAGCCAGTGGCAGTGCGTGGTAATGCTACTTCTAGAGATGCTATTGCGGCATTATGATAGCGATCCAAAGCTTTTTGTTTTGAAGGCCTTTCAGCACAGCGTCCCCTTAATTTCTGACACCTTCTTCTCGTCAGTAACCGGAACCACTGTTCTTTAAGCATAAAAGAGAAAGGTCTTCAGTTCATCTGGAGAGTGACATTTCAAAGGCTCTACCTCCCCCAAGAGAAAGCTGACTGGCATATTAGATCATTAGGGAAAGGTTAAATTATTGGACAGTTCCCATTAAAGAAATGTGCATGAACTGTTAACTAACGTTTTCAGAGACTCTGCTATTGAGAGGTAGACTAAAAGGTGAATTCTAATTAATACCCAACAGGTATGAATCAATTCATTAGATTTTAATTAATCGAAGTTGATATTTGTGTCTCCTTCCTTTTAGATAATGATAACCAGTATTGGACAGGATTTGAAGAGCCATCATGAGCAGGCTATTATGTAAGTTCAACTTTCTACTTTATACACAAAATTAGTGTGACACGTGAGAAATCTGCCCACAGTTCTGTCTTGGTACCCAAATGTAGTTTTACTTTTCTTTTTCTTCACTCCCCTAACTCTTTCTTCACCTTTTCTAACCTCCTTGCTGACCAAATGACAAAATTCCCGGTTCTGTTAGTTTATTGATTGTACCCATGAATTCCACTTCCTCTAAAGAGTAATCAGATTTGTTTTTCCCCTAAATCTTCTCATAAGGTCTCTTTTTTGTGGCAATTTATAATTCATTTTCTTGGAAAAGTATGTCCTACAAAGGGTTTAAGCAAATATGTCTGATATAGCAAAAAATTACTCTTCTAAGTGAATACCAACATCTGTCTGCAGCAAGTATAATCAGAGTTCTCTAGCAAATGCCCATCTTTTAAAATCCAATTCAAGAGTACTGAAATGAGAGGCTGATTATGTAAAGGTGCTTTTGGGCAAATGTCCCGGTTTTCTCCTTGGGCCCACTGCCTGTTTTTCATTAAGCCCATCCTGATTTCTTTCAGACTCTGAATGTGTGACACAGTACTTATTTTCATGGGGGTATTTAGGGAGTAGAAAGACTAAAGAGATTACTTAATTTAGAGAAGAGATGGCTGAGTGGCGACTTAATGGCCATCCTCAAGACTCTGAACACTGGTGACGAGATGATTTTCATTTCCAGTGAGAAAAGACCAAGAGGCAGTGGATTGAAAACAGAATTCAATCAATTAATCAATGGTTTCATTGAGTGCTTACTAAATGAAGAGCACTGTACTGAGCACTTGGGAGAGTATAATACAGCGGAATTGGCAGACAAGTTCCCTGCCCATAATGAGCTTACACTAGTATTTACTGGGTCCCTCCTGGATACAGAGCACTGAAGAATGCCTTCTGAGTGCAGAGCACTGGACTAGACTCTTAGAGAGATCAATCATCAATGGTAATTATTGAGCACAGAGAACTGTACTGAATGCTCAGGAGAGTACAATACAGCCCCTTCAAATGATAATAATAACGGTGATACTTGTTAAGCACTTACTATGTGCCAAGCACTGTTCTAAGCACTGGGGTAGATACAAGGTAATCAGGTGGTCCCATGTTGGGCTCACAGTCTTCATCCCTATTTTACAGATGAGGTAACTGAGGCACAGAGAAGTTAAGGGACTTGCCCAAGGTCACACAGCTGACAAGTGGCAGAGCCGGGACTAGAACCCATGACCACTGACTCCCAAGTCCGTGCTCTTTTCACTAAGCCACACCGCTTCTCATCTCCTTAGCACATCTCCTCCAAGAGGCTTTCCTTGACTAAGCCCTCCTTTCCTCTTCTCCCACTCCCTTCTGCATCGCCCTGACTTGTTCCCTTTATTCATCCCCCCTCCCAGCCCCACAGCACTTAGAACAGTGCCTGACACACGGTAAGTGTGGAACATATATCGCTATTATTGTTAGTACTATGTGCTTGCTCTGTGCAAAGCAGTATAAAAAGTGCATGGGCGAGTGCAGTAGAGGTAGTAGGCCTTATCTGTGCCCTGAAGGTGCCTCCAACCTAGCGGGAAAGAAGAGACACGAGAATAAATTACAGGTAGCGCTAAAGATGTAGATAAGTACATCTTTAAAATTTCACATTCCCTGACTAACGATCTGTACTCCGAATCTCATCAACCCTTCAGCTGCCTCTTGTCCTTATGTATTTCTTCATGCTCATCCTCAGCATTTAGATATATTCCAATAAACATTTCATTTTATTTTTTCCGATTTCACAGCTTGGGATTATTTTCGCCACATTTCCAAAGCACATAATGCAGTGCTTCACATTCAGTTGACACTCAGTAATACTGTTACTCTTAGTGCGTAGCACACAGTAAGTGCTTAACGAATACCACGATTATGATCACTTGCATCATCATCGATGATATTTATTGAGCGCTTACCGTATGCAGCGTAGGACCCAAGCTCATCATCGCATTAGCATTTACATTCATTTATTAGTTTTTCCTCTCATTTGCACTGAGAGGAACTGAGACAGTTTTGTTTTGCTGATGAAGAAACAAAAGAATGAAAAGATTAAGCGTTCAGGGAACATATCTACCAACTCTTGTATTGGATTCTCCCAAACGCTTAGTGCAAAACCCTGCACACAGTAAGAGCTCAATAAATGCCATTGACTGATTGACTGATTTGTTCTTGATCATGCAGCATGTTGTGGTGCAAAGACTTCCTGCCAATTTTTTTAGGTTTTTTTTTTTCTGCTAGATGTGCTGGAATGAAAGGCTCAGAAAAAATCTTGCGGGAAATCTTAGGAGGATCAATGAAGGGATGCCAGCTTCTTGTTCTTAAGATGTATCCAGCACGGGGCACATTTAATCATCTGTCTTATTTTCTAGTTTTAGGGAAGATTTCTATTATAATGATACAGCTGGATACTTTATTCTTGGAGGCAGTCGATATGCGTCCGGAATTGAAGGATTCTTTGGACCTGCAAAATACTATCGTCTCAGCATTCTAGAGACGGAACAGGTATGTGCAGATGATAAGTAGCAGATTTGTGATTATTCATGCATAGTATAATACAAAGTAAATAAGAGGTTTGCTGAAGCCAAATAGAGTAATAACTCAGTCATCAAGCAAAATTAATTTTGGGAATTTTCAGCAAGTGTGATAATGAATTTCTTTTAAGATATGGTTCATTTAGTTCATATAAAATGGAAACCATTTACTCTCTGTGTTTTAATAACTTCTAGCTTAATTATAGAGTGGGATTTTTTTTCAAGATGTTGCTTATTGAGCGATTAAGCTAATGAAAGGAGAGAATCCTAGTTATTCAGCAAACTGCCTTTATGAGGGAATGTTTAAGATATCAAGAATGGATGCTTTAGTGAATTAAATTTATTTGTTCAGTGCATCGCTTTCTTCAGAAATCTAGTCAAGCAGGACCACGCCTTATTACTCAGTGATGATGTGGCAATCATTGCAGTTAACCCTTCCTGAAGTCCTCCTCACTGCAGAGCCTTTGCAATCCAGTCAGCCAGTCAAACATATTTATTGAGGGCTTGCTGTGTGCAGAGCACTCAACTAAGCACTTGGAGAGTCCAATAGAACAATGAACACACACATTCCCTGCCCTCAACGAGCTTGCAATCTAGAGGAGGAGCTGTTGGTTATCAAGTCAT
This sequence comes from Ornithorhynchus anatinus, assembly GCF_004115215.2. Classification (NCBI taxonomy): domain Eukaryota; kingdom Metazoa; phylum Chordata; class Mammalia; order Monotremata; family Ornithorhynchidae; genus Ornithorhynchus; species Ornithorhynchus anatinus. Next base: position 35,244,378 of record NC_041745.1, read on the forward strand.
GTAAGACTCCTTCCGGGCCAGCTATCATGTTCTCTGAGCTGTGGATCGCCCCCCATTATCAGCTGGGAACTAGATGGAGCGGACATCTTTGTGGTGACTTCTATTTCCTCCAGAAGGCCTTTTCAGTTCCTTCGTCTTACCCCTCCACAGCCTCACCTGACTCCCAGTGCTATTAGATGAAGGAGGGAGAGTAGCTGAATCAGCCTGGGAAATTCTTGTCGGGAAGAGTGAGAGCGTCTTGCCAGAAGTGGCGATTCCAGCCTCAGGGCCCTTCCCCATAATGGGCATTCATCTTATGACCCAAGATGCCACAGTTTCTGAAAACTAAACATCTCCTAGTTGTTGCTTGGACACCCAGCAAGTCCAACTCACAAATCCCAGCATTATGGGCAAGAATTACAAGCTAGTAAATGAAGACTCCATTTATTAATAGAGTAGTGGACATTTTTCAGCTGAGGTTGAGAATTAGGTCTCAACTATGTGGGTATTTACGTCCCTGAAATTAATTAACATGTGCAGTCAGTTTTCTGTTATCACAGGGAGCACATTCTTGAAGGATAAAATTGTGTTATGCAATTGCATTATGGGAGAACAGACTGCACTGAAATTCAGTAAAGTGATGAAACATATTGTTAAAAAAGGCACTAAGCCTAAGCCTATAAACATCCCGTTGCTTGAGTCAGAGACTGAAGACGGGGCTGGGTGGACCACTGGTCTGAGTAGAAGTGACATCCGTTGCACCTGGTCTTATTTACGTTGAAACCCTGGTCATCTGATATGCTAGCATGGCCCATGTTAATAAGGCATCCCTATTTACCACCTTAGCTAGCACAAGAACTCAAACTTTGAAATTGAATTCCAGGCAGTAGGTGCCCCAAATCTGGATCCCTGTATTCGGGCTAATGTTCTTCAAGTTTTCCATCGGTCTTGGCAGAGTTAAAGGCCAAGTAATGTGTGTGTTCACTGTGCTTTTGTGGGGGAATTAGAGAACATTCTTCAGGAACGTATTTGATGTCCAAAGAAATGGCTATCCATATGTGCGGCATCTGAAAGTACAGGCCCATATAAAATAAGTTTTCTTTAACGTGAGGATCTTCAAGAACGTAGCTCTCGTGTAAGAGAATTGACTGACTGTATTTTTTTTTGCCTAATGCACTTGAAAATCGGCATCACACACAACGTTCCTTTTGAAGTTATTATCGTTAAAAGAATACCTGGGATTTGCATGGCATCTTTGTTCGCTAAAACTCAAAACAGAAGCTTTGTGTGCAAGATATGTATCGGAAGATATGGAGAAGAATTGGCAACAGGCCCACTATCTTAGATGTGCCTTTAGATGAAATTACTTTTTGTTTTTTTCTAGATTTTTAACCCTCTCTTTGAAAAACAACTTGCTGAACAAATTGAGGCGTACTACGAGAGGTGTGCTGAGATTCAAGAAATAGTGTCTGTATACAAACACACAGTTCAACAAGGCCAATCAGATCAAAATATGTGTAAGTACTGAATTTTGTGATATCGAATTGAAGCCGCCTGCTCCTACCTCTGTTAGACAAACGGTTCCTTGTTAAAATACCTAGAATGAGAAGCTTTAGTCCTCTTCTAGTTTTAGGTATTTAAAAGAAATGAGAGACCTGGGATCAAAAGGGGAGTCTTCCTGAATACTTGGAAGAACTCTAAACCTCTGATTACCTGTGTCTTCTAAGACATTATATTGTCATAGGTGATACAATTGAAAAACGTGTATGAAAGTAAATTCAAACTAAGATTTACACCAGAAAAACTCCAGAATAGATCATCAACTCCCATTTCTCTGGCCTCCCTTTCCATCAGCTTAATTAGGGGATATGGGTTTACCTATGAGGAGCCAGCTCTGAAGAGACTCCTCATGGATCAGTGTCAGAGAGCAAACAGAAGCAGTTCCAGATCTTTCTCCCCTTATCAAGGGCACTTGGTACAGAGAGGGCATGACAAGTCCCTTTTGTTTCCTGTCAAATGTAGCCTAGCCTTTCCTTCTCCTTCCCCTTCCCCTTCTTCTCTCCCTCCTTCCCTCCTCCTCCATTCCTTTCTGTTCCTTCCCTGTCCCATCTCTGCTACCTAATGACTTTGAACAGGAACATTTGGATGTTTTGAATAGCTCTCACCATAAATTAACCAGAAACTACAGTCCTACCAACCCCCTCCCTTGTGTATTAGTAGTTAAGTGCTCCAACAGTAATAATGTTGGTATTTGTTAAGCGCTTACTATGTGCAGAGCACTGTTCTAAGCGCTGGGGTAGACACAGGGAAATCAGGTTGTCCCACGTGGGGCTCACAGTCTTAATCCTCATTTTACAGATGAGGTAACCGAGGCACCGAGAAGTTAAGTGACTTGCCCAAAGTCACACAGCTGACAAGTGGCCGAGCCAGGATTCAAACCCATGACCTCTGACTCCAAAGCCCGTGCTCTTTCCAAGTTTCAGCCAGTAAAAAGTGAATTTGACTTTCGAAATCTTGAAGCCTTTATAAGACTTTGGTAGTAGCAGTGGGTACTCTCCAGGACGTAGACCCAAAGGGGAAATAATATAGGGAAAGTGGAACAGGAAAATGATATAAAGCTTTAACTCTCTATAATTCCAACATAACATGAAAATCAGACAGCCTTTTGATCATTTCTTTCATAGCAAAGCAGAGATAGTCCCAAGTTATTGTGTATTGTTTACATATGTTGAATAAGGAGTTCATATAAGGTCCCAAAATGAAGGTATATACATATACATTTTTAAACATATATACACCGTATATAGACCTTAAATTTTGGACCATTTTTGAACTCTTTATTCTACATATTTAAATACACAATGATTTGGAACCCGCTCTGCCTTGCTATGAAAAAAAATCAAAAAGCTGTCAAATATGTATATATATATATATATATATATATATATAATTTAGAGAATATCTCCTTGAAAACAGGGACCATATCTTGTACTTGTGCTTTTCTCTTGGAAGTGCTTAGTACAGTATCTGCATTTAGCAAGTGCTCGATAAATATTCCTGAAGGAGGCAATTTTAGCATCTGTGAGTCGTATACTTTGTCTCCTCATCCCAGATACTGTTTTTAGCCTCTTTGTCCGGCCTTATGCTCAGCACTCGAAGGGATACTTATGTAAAAAGTAGTTCCATCAATATATTAAAGGCTCAGCTAGCCCATTTGGGAGGTTAGCCTACTCAGTGCTGGAGGAAGAAGAGAAGGATGCTAACTGTTGGTGATCATCTGTATGTCACCGTGCACTACCTTCTTGGAGGTGGGAAAGGGACAAACTTAGTTATCCCAGATGGCACCTGCCAACATTTGCCATAGCTTCCTGCAGCTTGGTTTGGAAATTATAGCCTGGAAAAGGTGGAGTGTAGACTCCCACACGAATCATTCCCAACACTTGGTCATGATAACTCAAGCTGAAAGCCAGGATCACAGCAATTTGATCCCATCTGGGCACGAACCAGATTCAATCAATCAGTAGTATCTATTGAGCACTTACTTTGCGCAGAGCATCATACTAAGCTCTAGGGAGAGTACAGTGCAATATAGCAGAGTTGTTAGATCCATTCCAACCAGAACAGACTTGGATTGCTGAACAGTGTTTCCACACGTATGATGGAGCCCCAGTTAATCCAACTCAGTCACCTGCTGCTGAGCCTTCCATCCACATCCCAGAATGCCTTAAGTGAAGGTAATGCCGAGTCCTTCCACGAGGCACGAACCTGGCCAAGTTTAACTTTAGCCCATCCTGGCCTACACACTTGAGAAGCAGCATGGCCTAGTGGATAGAGCATGGGCCTGGGAGTTTGAAGGAGCTGGTTTCTAATCCCGGCTCCACCACCTGTGTTCTGAGTGACCTTGGGCAAATCACTTCATTTTTGTGTGTCACAATTATCTCATCTGTAAAATGGGTATTAAGACTGATTGCTCCATGTGAGATAGGGACTGTGTCCAATCTGATTAGCCTGTATCTATACCAGTGCTTAGTACATTTCCTGGCACAGAGTAAGCCCCTAATGAATACCACATTATTATTATTATTATTATTAACAACTATCTGAGAACACCAAGGTTGTTCTCCGGAGAATGTTCAGAAATGAAACAGGGAGAGGTGTTGATGTAGGAGGTTGCAGGAGCCTTATGGCTGGGCCACTCAGGTCTCTCCCTGCAACTCTCCCAGCTGAATGGGTCAGACATGATGCTGCAGACAAAAGGGCAATAGGAAGCTGCAAGATTCTAAATGGAAAATAAATGGGTTTCAGTGGTTGATGCAATTTCAGGAAGAGCACTCTGCATAAGTATGAATGTCAAGCTTCATCTCTTAATCCATTTCTACGGCACATTTACAGGGAGAGAAATGACAGGACAAGATTCCAGCTGCTTCTACTTCACCTTCCAGTCGCATTCATCACCTTGGTTCTCCTAATGCTCTGTTCCTTAGCAAAGGGCAACAGAGACACCCTTCCCACCGATCCAACATTCCAGTTAATAATATTGATTGAGTGCGCTAGGCCATGAGCTCATTTGGGGCAGGTAACGGGTCTACCAGCTCTGTTGTATTGTACCTTCCCAAGTGCTTAGTACAGTGCTCTGCATACAGTATGCAGTTAATGAATCGGTTGATTGATTGATTGCTTATCTGTTTAGAGGACTATACAACATGCTTGGAAAAGTACAGTAAAGTCAGTATATGTGATATGTGCCCTCAAGGAGCTTACAATCTAGCAGGAACTCCAAGGAACCACAATGAGTTCGGCAATTCCTTTTTCTGGTCTTTCCAAAAGGCTCCTCGCTTTCTGCTACTTTGGATCATTTCCCTTTTTTGGCTACAAAGTCATGGTCTGGCTTGTCACATTATTTTTCTCTTAAAGCATCTGATTTCTGACTTCAGAGTGACAGAGAGTGGCACAAGAATAGAATCAAGCTTGGGCCCCAAAAAAAGGTCTACCGGATGGTAGAAAGTCCAGCTTTCTAAGTGACTGCAGCAGCTGGGCCCTCCACAGACACTATATCCAAGTTCTGGAACTGTCTGTCTAGCACCCCTGTGTGCTATATGTGTCATGTGGCAAGTGAGAGTCATAAACAACAAAGTCTTGTGACCAATGATCGTTTTAACCCGATTCTGCAGGATGGTGAAGGGGAGGAGAATGGATGAACTGGGCTGCCCAAGAAGCTGCTGTCTATGTGCTGAAGGGAGAGTCAGTAAACCAGGTGTGGGAGAAGAGGCATTTTAAGGACACAGTGAAAGACATTCTTGGGGATTGAGACTTAACATTTGGGTCTAGAAAGGAGTGCACAACCCAGAAATCAAAAATGAGATGGCTCAAGTCCAGCAGCCGAACCTCAAGCTATCAAATACATGAGTCCAGCAGAGGACAGACTTCACATGTACAGCGAGTCTGATATATTGCTATATTGTACTCCTCCAAGTGCTTAGTACGGTGCTCTGCACAAAGTAAGCGTTCAATAAATATGATGGATTGATTGGGTAGTAGGAGCTGCTGGCTGTGTCTCTATCTTCAGCCACTGTCAGAGAGATAAAAAAAATTCAGTCAATAACAAAATCTTTCAACACTAAGGACAATTATTCGTAGGTATTTTTATTGTATTTGTTAAGCACTTACTACATGCCAAGCACTGAGCTACATACAAGCTGATGAAGTTGAACACAGTCCGTATCCCACGTGGGACTCGCAGTCTTAATCCTCATTTTACAGATGAGCGAAGGCACAGAGAAGTTAGTCACTTGACCAAGGCCACACAGCAGGCAAGTGGCAGAGCCAGGATTAGAAATCGGGTCCTTCTGACCCCAGGCCTTTGCTCTACCCACTAGACCACTCTGCTTCTCTCTACATCAGCCATATCAGTCAAGTGATGGAGTGGTAACTCTGGGAAAGGGGAAGCCATGACTGGGTTGACAGCAGACGTGGCAGGAAGGTTAGCTAGAAAGAACTTGAGAAGAAAAGAGGCAGGATGGATGAATGATGAGACCTGATAGTAAAAGAAGAGAGAGTAGAGAAGCAGAGTGGCTTATTGGAAAGAGCATGGGCTTGGGAGTCCGAGAACATGGGTTCTAATCCCAGCTCCACCACTTGTCTGCTGTGTGACCTTGGGCAAGCCATTTTACTTCCGTGTGTCTCAGTTACTCCATCTATAAAAATGGGGATCAAGACTGTGAACCTCATGTGGGACAACCTGATTACTCTGTATCTACTCCAGCGCTTAGAACAGTGCTTTGCACATAGGAAGTGCTTAACAAATACCACAATTATTATTATTAAGGAACTCATCTGTGCTGGGTTCTCCTGAGTGCCCCCAGCTGGATTTGGGGAGAGAATTGGCCAGAAACCCAGGCGCCACTGAATTGTATCATGGATGATCTATTCATGCATAGAGGGAGTCAGAAAACTATGTTAACTTGGGCTCCGGCTTCATGTTTATTATTTGCAGATTGTATTTCTGTCTTTCTCTAGGCAGAAGGATTTTACCGTCAAAGTCTTTTAGATGTGGGAAATTTTGTCTTCCTAATGATGTGGTGTCTTTCTCATTCTCTCCAGGTATCCATGAGAACTACTATTTGTATCTCCAAACCAAGTATGGAGGCCTGTTGAAGTGCCATGCCTTTCCGTGGGGGAAAGAATTAAGGGATAAATATCGCAGCTTGTTCCATGTTCTGCAAGAGATGGATTTATCGGCTGGTAATTTTGCTTTGGTTTTAGCTTTTTGATGCCTGTCTAGAAGACTCCTTACTTGGTTATTTTGTAGTGCCACATAAGTGGTTTGTGCTCCTAAATCACTTCAACTATTGTGCACTGGGAAATTTTCCCACAGATTTAAATACTGCCCTTGGATTCTCACAGTACTCAGTGAAACTAATAGAAATGCTGTGCACACATCCAAAGACTGGAAACTGGATTCTAGACTTGGAAATTGCCTAATCAGTGGGTTTTAAGGCTTCAGGACCAGTCTAGGAACCTTGCAAGCACACTTTCTGCAAAGAATCTGCCTCTGTTCATTTCTATAATGACTTGGCTCTATGGACGTATTGGGCTTTCAATCACATTTGAATAAAATTAGGGTGATTAGTCAAGTTTTGCAAAGAAAATAGGAACTTCCTTACAGAAAACTTTGAAAACGCTTAGAAAGTAATGAATTTTCACGTTGGCTTTTTTAAAGCCAACGAGAAAAGGGCTTTGCTCCAAACTTAAAATCTCCCCCTAAGTGTCTTGAGCTGAAACATCAAATCAGTTTCCTAGTGCCTGAAGGCAAGAACTTGAAATCAATTGCAGATCAAAGTTCTCAGCTCAATGTAAGCAAATCTTGTTGCTGCCCAAATCGCGGCATTGTCACCCATGGGTGGCCTCTGAGCCGAGGCCTCAGTATTCCTGCTCAGACCAAACACGATCTGGCTAAAGGGGGCGGGCTTGGAACGGAGCCAGCGGTTTCCGCCTTCAGCGGCCTCTGGGTTATGACCCGGCTGCAGCTGTGTTTCCCCTAGTACACGTCCTTTTGTACTGCTTTTGGCTAGTTCACGGTCCTTGCTTCCGACAGAGGCTGTCGGAACAGGAAGAACGGTCTTCTCCTCCAAGCAGGCCCCAGTGAGGGGATCCAGGGTGGGGACCAACAGAGATTTTTTCCCTGCTTCAGAACTTAATAGATGGGGGGATACTCTTAGAGCTGTTAGACTTGATTCTCCCCACCCCCAAAAGCTGATTCCTCCTAGCTAAGCACGCATCCTAATTCTGTCATTCCCACGAATTGATAGCTTCCATGGAATAATAGCGGGCTTTCTGTCCCTGTCAGGGGGTCTGTCAGGTGATAACCTAATGAGGGCCGACCTCAACCCCCTTCTCCTTGGGTCTCCCCTGCCTGTCACGTCTCTCAAAGCTTTCTCTGCTCGTATCGGTGAATTCAGAGGCAGAGCCGCAGCCTTACTTAGGTGATGCTGCAGTGGCAGAGCTCTCCATCTTCCACCCGAACCTCCCTCCTGCTCCCTCCCTCTCTACGAACAGCCTTTTCCTCCCCGGTCCTTTCCTCGGGGCTGGCAAGAGGCACGGACGAGGATGCAAGAGCGTTCGTTGGGACAGAGATGTTGTCGGGTACTTAAAGGCTGTCCCCCTGCTTTCCATCCCACTCTCTTTCCCGGCTTCAGCTTTCCCCCTGCATGGAGAACCAGAAGCTACGTGACAGAAAAGAGTCAGCTACTCCTCACTGTTAGTATTAATCACGCTCTCTGGCACTTTATATTTGCATAGGATTGCCCAGGCCTCTGACAACTCTCTGAGGTTCAGTTGGTGGAGTTGAGGGGTGTCCAGGTCCTTGACCGGGGTGAATAGAAGGCAAGATAATTAGATTGTGTAGATGGTGGAAAATTTAGGTTTAAAGCATATTTGAATCTGATTTCCTGTGGAAAGGAGGATTAAATCAGTCTGGCTATGTTCTCAACCCCACACGTGCTCCCTCATTCACCCTCATCATTCCTAAGTAGCTGTCAAACCGTTGCTTTGAAACTTTCCAGGATAAAGTGACGATACCCTCTGGGTGTCAGGAGCCAGAGCACACCGTAGCTAGACTGTTTCTTACCCTTTTCTGGGAAATCCTTAATAGGAGATCAGCTTCATCAGTTCAAGTGTTTAATTTTTAGTCCTTGTTTTAACGATCATTCATGAGAGAGCCCCCAGTGGATGGGCAAATATGAAAGAAATTCAGGCTTCACTTTGTGTTCTGTAAATTTGAATTTTGCCAGGAAGAGAAAACAGCCATTTGAAATTGCTTCAAGGAGGATTCAGATTATTCTTAAAGAGAAACTCAGTGACTGTTGATAGGAGTTGGTAGAATTTTCTCTGGGGGACCAAAAGAGCAGGATAGATATATAAAAGTGGTGTTTCTGACAGCAGGGAGCTAGAGAAGACAATTTATTGAGAGCCTTGTTTCTGCTTTTCTGGTTATGCATAGAGATTTGTCATGTTTTTCTTGGCAGCTTCTCTTTAGGACTGACCTGATCTCTAACTGTAGAGTGTCTTTTTCCCATGTTGAGTGATGTAAGAAAGGATCATTTGTCTTTACTTTAATGAGGCAACATCACACTTCCGATGAGCGATGAAAGGAGGCCGTGGTGGAGTTCGACTGTAGCTTCCCTAGCAAATTGTAAGGAAGTGGGACAGGAAAGCAGGACTTTTCAGCCCGACCACTGAAGTCAGAGGGCACCTCAGTTTTCCCCCAAAGTGGTGAATCCCCCATTGAGCTTATGCCTTTTGGCTGCTTTGGGAGATGCTGGCTATCATGGCAGGGCAGCAAGCACTGACCTGATGTTGACATGAAATCGTTCCATCCTGCCCCTTTAGCTCTTGAAGAATCAGCCAAATTGTGAACGGGAATTAAAAACCTAGTGGTCTGTGTCCTTCTGTGTGTCCCTACGAAACACATGCCCTTGATCGGATTTCTTTTTCCCACTCAGTTTGGTTCCAGTGGGATGGGATCATGTATACCAATTCTGTTCTGTTGTACATTGCCAAGTGCTTCACACAGTGCTCTGCTGTGTGACCTTGGATAGGTCACTCAACTCTCTGTGCCCCAGTTACCTCATCTGTAAAATGGGGATCAAGTCATATGCCCTCCTACTTAGACCATGAGCCTCATATGGGACAGGGACAGTGTCCAAACTCATTCATCTGTATCTTCCTCAGTGGTTAGAACAGTGCTTGGCAAGTACCATAATACTAATAATGATTTTATTATTATTATTATTATTTTGTGGCCAAGTGTAAAGTCCAGGTGGTTCTGTGGGGCTAATTGCCTTGCTTCCTGGCCACCTTTTCTTTCCTTCTCTTTCTCAAACTAGTCATTCTGACAATGTGGCCCTGAGGAAGTTTAGAAGGCAGGACCCTTACAACAACAGATGTACTCTGGGTTACAATCACCCTTCAGGACAACCTCCCTGGGGATATGAGTTGACTTGGGGTAAACCATCAGATAATGTATGTCTACGTACATAGGTAGGTAAACAAATCCCTAGTAATGATAATGGTATTCATTAAATGTTTACTATGTACCAAGCACTGTACTAAGCACGGGGGTAGACACAAAATTAGTCAGGTTGGACATAAAGTCCCTGTCCCACTTCCTTGTACCCCCTGTTCCCACCACTTGTCTCCTCTTCCCCATAGTTTTTAAAAAATAAAAAGCACTTAGAGTACCCCGCTGCACCCCCTTGCCAACAAGTCGTAACTAGTCTGACTTTTTTTCTATTTTTAAACTTGAGTTTTAAACAAAGAAGTGGCCTCCACTGCTCTGGCCTCTGCCACCCTCACCCTTTCCCCACTTTTCCCACCCAGGCCAGGGCCAGGCCGAGGGCAGTTTTGGCAGAAGAGAGCAGTGGAGGTCTGGAAGCGCGGTACAGTAATTGCCTTAATAGGCCGACCAGAATTTTGGGGTTGTTTCTGGAACCGATCCTAATTTATAACAGGGAAGTCTACATTTCAAGGAATACATCGTGTGGTACGTTTGTACATACTTGCCAGTTCCTCTTAAAGATGCTGTCTGTTTCTGCTTCCCAGTCTATTTCTGCTGAAAGAGGAATAGCAACCAACCTTCTCCAGATCAGTAAGGCAGGCTTCTCCCTCCTCCCCCATCTGTGGATTGAAGCCGTCTGACACTCCTGAGCAGCTGGTGTTCTGATTCACTACATCAGTCCTAAGCGGGGCTGCCTTCTCTCATTTTCTCTGCTCTTTCCTGGAGCCTGAAGGCCGTTTGGGGCTGGTTGGGGTCAGGATCAGTCAGTCGGTCAATCAGTTGTATTCATTGAGCACTCACGGTGTCCAGAACACTGTTCTAAGAGCTTAGGGATGAGGACAGTGTAACAGAGTTGGTAGACACATTCCCTACCCACGACGAGCTTATGATCTAGAGGGGAAGCCCAAGATTAGAAAAATTCCCCTGATTTTCCCGTGTGGGTTGTTGATTCATTTCAGAGGATGAACTCGCTTCTTTGGGAGAATTCTGTAGACCTTCCCCTTATCACCATCACTGTGATTTCAGTAGAGCTTTGAAGATGGGGAGAGTGGTGGGCTGTCGAATATGAAGGGAGAGGGAGCTCCAGGCCAGAGGGAAGGCATGAGCAAGGGGTCAGTGGCGGTAGAGATGAAATCGAGGAACAGTGAGCGGGTTGGCATTTGTGGGGCAAAGTGTGCAGGCTGGGTTGTGAGGGAGAGAAGCGAGGATATGTAGGAGGGAGAGTGCTAATTGACTGCCTTAAAGCCGTTGGGGAGGAGTTTCTTTTTCTTGCAGAGAAGGATGAGCAACCATTGCAGGTTTTGGAAAAATGGGGAGACCTGCCCTGAATAATATTGGTTTTTTTTTAGAAAAATTATCCAGACAGCAGAATGAAGTATGGACTGATGAGGGGAGATGAGAGCAATGCATCCGATTCACCAACTTCTCCTGTTTCTTTCCCCGGTTCTCCCATCTAAGCATCGGTTTGATTTTGGGGATCTCAGAAACCAAAGCACTGTAGCTTCCCTGATGTGGTCAGTCACTGACAGTCTTGGATGGGCCCCAGTTCTTTTTCCATTCTGTGTGGAGTGTGTGGTATTGGGAAACGGGCCATCTCTCACAACTGTCACAGCCATGGTTGGGTGCTAGTTGAGTGGCTCATGGATGATTTATGAAAGCAAAATGAAAAACATTCTAAGTCTTAGTAACCCCAGACACGTCATCCGTTTCAGCATGCTGATTTCCTAAATCTCTTTTAACTTGTGAGCATGTATCAACAGAGACAGTTGGTTTGGTTTAACCATGAGCTGCTCTTTCTGCCGTGGTTGAAGCGGCACTCCATAGTACTTTGATTTTGTCATTCTTTTTCCATCGCTTCAATATCTGCAGTACATTCTGGGTGGCTTGAAGGTGCAGTCAACTTCCTTATCGGTCTTCCCCTCCCGACGACGACAGTGATTTCGTTCAGTGTTCTGTGGTGAATTTTCCGTATCTCGAGTGTGGGTCTATCCCTCTGACTCTGTCATTTAGAGTTGGGTTTTTCTGCATCTGCTTAAAATGTGAGGGTGGTTTATCTCATGAGATGGTGTTGGTTTCTTATATCTTGTCATCCATATCCATAAACAAGCCATTTTTTTAGAAGCAGACCAGCCGGTCTAAGTGTGTATGCTAAACCAGATGGATGAAATTAACTGTTTCATTAAATTAATTTAAAAATTGTTGGTTTCACAATGCTACCAGAATAGTCATGACTTTGGTTTTGTGCCATAGTGGGAATGTAGACATCAAAGATTGTGTATGGCAGCAGTTTGACCTTGAAATTTTAACTATTGAATTGTCTTCAGGAAGAGCATGTTGAGTTTTTATCGGAGGAAAGATATGCTAGTTCACATGTTCCTAGAAGCATAAGAATTTTAACCATTTTGAAACAATCCTTTATAACTAGGACACAACTGGACCACCGTTGTCTGAAGCCTGCGGTGACCTGAAGGTTGACCAAAGTGATTGCCTTCCATGCCTTTTCGAGCAGTTCTCAACTCGTATTACTTTCTGACTAATGGGTTTGAAAGATTCATTCCTTCATTCAGTCATATTTCTTGAGCGCTTATTGTGTGCAGAGCAGTGTATTAAGCGCTTGGGGAAGTACAATACGACAATAAACAGGCACATACACCACTCACAGTGACCTTAGTGTCTAGAGAGACTGTACCTCATGAGTAAGCTCAGAGCTCATGAGTAGGGCATCTAATTAAGACTAGAGTCAGGTAAAGTTTGTGGTTTCATAGAAGCTTTGGCTGGTTAGGTAAGGTGCATCTGAAAAGTTGAGACTAATGCAATGCTCCCTGACAGTGATGTGCCCAAGAACCGTCAAATACAGGTGTATTTTTTTTAAACGTATGATAAGAACTTGAAAATGTCATCCAAGACACATACTACGATACAGCGAGCAGAATCTAATCTTGTATAATTTTAAGGGGAAATGAGATCCTGTAATTATATATCTGTAATTTATTTACATATCTGTAGTTTATTTATTCAATGTCTGTCTCCCCCTCTAGGCTGTCAGATTTTTGTGGGCAGGGATTGTGTCTGTTTATTGTATTGTATGGTACTCTCCCAAGTGCTCAGTACAGTGCTCTGCACCCAGTAAGCGCTCTATAAATACGATTGACTGACTCTCCGAAACAAGATTTGTAGTGTTGCTTTCCAAAGAGCAGACCCTCCAAGGGAAAACTTCAAAACCTTTCAGTGCAAGGGGCTAGTCCTTGTTAAACATAGCAGTTTTCAATCAGAGAAGCATTCTGGCCTAGTGGAAAGAGCCTGAGTCTAGGAGTCAGAGGACCAGGGTTCTAATCCAGGCTCTGCCAGTTGCTTGCTGACATTAGGCAAGTCGCTTAACTCCTCTATGCCTCAGTTCTCCTGTTCTCCCTCCTACTTAGATGCTGAGCCCCATGCGGGACAGGGATTGTGTTCCACCTAATTAACTTGTATCTACCCCAGCACTTAGAACAGTGTTTGACACATAATAAGTAAACACATACCGTTAAAAAAAAAAAAGCAGTAATACAGATCAGATTCAGGGCTTAAGCAAGTTGGCAGTATCTCTTTAAAGAGTAATCATCTGTGCATAATATCATTTATAATCGTTCTGAAAAACCTAGTAGTGTTTCCGAGGCTAAGCGGCCTAGAGGAAATAGCACAGGCCGGAGATTCAGATGACGGGGATTCTGATCCCTGCTCTGCCACTTGCCTGCTGTGTGACCTTGATCAAGTCACTTAGCCTCTCTTTCCCTCCATTTCCTCAACTACAAAATGAGGATCTAACTCCCCTTCTCGCAGTTACTTAGATTGTGTGCCCCATGTGGGACAGGGATTATGCCCAACCTGATTAATTTGTATCTTCCACAGCCCTTAGAGCATAGCAAGTGCTTAACAAATACTATAATTATGTGCTTACAAATACTGTAATAGTGGAAGAATAGTGGAACGATGCAGTAAAATGTGTCTGATTTGGGTGCCCATGATTATAAATTCATAGATTCACGTGAATGGGAAGGTTTTGAAAGGCATTTGAAGGAATCCAGCTCTAAAAAATTTGGTGCAGGCACAAACTACCTTGGTAGGAAGAAGGCTAGATACTTCTAACTCTGGAGATCACAGGGAAGGGGTTAGTGGGAAAAAGTGAAAAAAACAAATTCATCTGTTGGGTTCTTTTACAAAACTGTTTGAGGAGAAACATAAGACCCCAAGCGGAAAAGTGCACCATTCTAACTTCTGATAAAAGAAAGTTCTGTAAAAGTTACAGTGGTTAGATTTTGTGGTAAGAATGAAAGAAGCGTTGTGCCTAGTGGAAGGAACCCGGGCCTGGGAGTCAGAGGACCTGGGTTCTAATCCTGGCTCTGTCATTTGTCTGCTGTGTGATCTTGGGCAAGTCACTTCACTTTATCTGTGCCTCAGTTACCTCATCTGTAAAACGGGTATTAAATCCTACTCCTTCCTATTTAGACAATGAGCCCCAGATGAGACAGGAACTGTTTCCAACATGATTAAGTTATATCTACCTAAGTTCCAAGATCAGTGGTTGGTGCATAATAAGCGCTTAACAAGAACCATAATCATTATCTCCTTAGTGATGATGGTGCTTATTAAATCCCTAGTACATTTTTGCAGCTGACAAATTCAACTTAATCTTTTTTAGGTGTGTACTATGTGCCAAACACTGTGCTAAGAGCTGGTGTAGATACAAAGTAATTATATGGACAGAGTCCTTGCCCCACAGGGACAATCTGTAAGAAAAACAGGTATTTTATTTCTGTTTTACAGATAAGAAAGGTGAGGCCCAGATAAGATAAGTGTCTTACCTAAGGACACACTCAGCAGACAAATAGCAAAGTCAGGACTAAAACCCAAACCCACTCATTCTCAGCCCCATGCTCTTTCCTCTGGATTATACTGCCTTTAATGTGGTGGAAATTGGTTTTCGAAGGCACCAAACCTGCAGTGTGGGATCTGGAGTAGAGGTCATTTGGGAAGTGACATAGTGGGCTGCTGAAAGAGGTCATTCGTCATTTGAGTGGTTCCCTGTGGCCCCTACTGCTGATGGCAGAAGTAGTGGTAGAAGAAATAGAATTTATTGAATGCCTACTGGATGGGATGGTTTGTACTCTACTAAGTGCTTGGTAAATACAAAAACAAAGGAGTTTAGTGTCTAACAGGAAAGGTAGACATAATTATTACTATTTATTATTAACAGAGTACTCAAAAATACTTAATACAGTCGAATAAACATATCTACAAAAATGCCAAGGGTGGGTATTCATGCGTACATGAGTCCTAGAGACAGCTGATGGGTTTGACCCAATTGGGGTGCTAGGAATTAATCAGGGAAGGCTTGCTGGAGGAAGGAGAATTTTCAGAGGTTTTTAAATATGACATGTGTGGTCTGTAAGGCTTGGGAGAAGGATGTTTCAAATCAGCGGAGCAGTGTGAGCCAGGGAATGGAGGCAGGAATGCTGAGAGCAAGGTTCATTTGCTTGGGCTAGAGCGAGAGTCAGGGAGTACCGAGTGAAGAGAACGGGGTGAGTGGGTGGGGAGATTTGAATAGGCATAATTAATAATTATGACATTTGTTAAATCCTTAATATGTGCTAAGTGCTGGGGTAGATGCAAGATAATCACATTGGACACACTCCTTGTTCCACCCTGAAGTCCGTGGGGCTCTGAAGACAATTATGGAGAGTTTTTGCTTAAAGAGGAAGAACATAAGTCAAGAGAGAGGATTTTGAGGACTGGAGAGATGTGTACCAAGCGACATTTCAAGGTGATCCGGGCTTCAGTGTGTAATTCACTCAGATTCACTATAGGAGCAGTTATAAAAATAACTGTGATATTTACCGATTTTTTTTCTTCTTTTCAGAATCCTTAAAATCCTTATCATCCTGTGGTAATTAATTTTATGTCCCTGCATTATGGTTTTTTTTTTGTGTGTGTGTCTGTGTGTGCCAGAAAACCAAAATGATTCAATGTTGGAAGTCGGTGGGAGGATATTTGAGAAAGCCATAAAGAGACTCTCCAGTATTGATGGTCTTCATCAAATTAGCTCCATTATTCCTTCCCTGATGGATTCCAGCTGCTGTGGATACCACAAAGCCTCTTACTTCCTTGCAGTCTTTTATGAAACTGGACTAAACATGCCAATAGATCAAAAGCAGGTAGAGTAGTTAATGGATTTCTGCTAACGTCAATAATCTCCTTTATGTTTTCCGTAGCAGTAATTTACGAGATATATGGCATCATTTGGGAAGAGAGTAGTTAAGACGTGTGTGCCAGCTGGTAGACATGACCCCCCTCCATCCCAGCTCCCTGCAATGTTTTGAAATCTGTATATAGAAAAAGAACGATGTCCCAGGGATATAGATGAGCCCAGAATTATAATGTCATTATCCGCACACAAGACTGAAAAGAGAGTTTGTGTTCTGTTTCTTGGCAGGTAATGAATTGGCATTCCTTGGGGTAACATGAGTACAGGGGAGTCAGAACTGGGGCATCCACAGTAGATTGGCATTGTACCCGGCACTTGGAGAAAATACGAAAAAAAAATTCCTTTCCTCAAGTCATTTTCATCGGTACTGCAGTAAAGCTGCTCATCAACAGTCAAGTAACTTGTTAGAGCCACTGGGTCACACATCAGATATGAAATAGTCACAGACCCAAAATCAACCTGAAGAAGTCACTGAAGCCCACACCTAACCTTCAGTCTTGACTGTCACCCTCACCTTAACCCAGAGTGGCTTTTCTGGAATTGATTTGGCAGATACTGAGGTTTTCCCTGTAGAAGATAAGCAATGTCACTCGGCTTCTCTGGTCCCGGGGAGCAGTAGAGAGTGGTGCGATTTCACCCTGAGCCTCTCTGAATAACCGCATTTTAGGCAGCTTATTTAAATGTTTTAATTAAATTGTTTTCATTCTCCCAAGAAGGCTCGATCTGTCAATTGGAGGTCTGATTTACAGATTCTGTTTACTTATCTTTGGTTGGGTACAATCCATACCTTGATTTCCTCTACTGAGTGTGGATGACTGTGATGGCAATTGGACACGACACCACCCCCATGGTGAGGGGCCACAGCACAGTCACTAGTCTTAGCTTCTGGGAAAAAATGTCCCTGTGGCATTTAGCTGGATACACTCAGTTTTCTGATTCTGATATCCAGGACCAAGAATTACTTCAGAACTGACTCATTAAAAATAAGTCTGACCCACCAGCAGTGGTCATCAAAAAGCTTGTCTGAAGCTTCTGATGGTCCACTTTGGGGCTCTACCCACCAAACATGGTTTGGTGAACTTGAAGAGCATCCAGAAGAGAAAAACAAATGAAATTAAAGACTTGGAAAAGAGACCCCCTAAGAACCGGCTCCACCACATCTCTGCTGTGTGACCTTGGGCAATCGTTTAACTTCTCTAGGCCTCAGTTACAGTTACTCATCTGTAAAATGGGACTTATGAGTTTGAGCCCCATATGGGACAGGGACTGTATCCAACTTAACTTCCATCTACCCCAGTGCTTAGAACAGTGCTTGGCACACAGTAAGCCCTTAGCAAGTACTATTATTATTATTGTTATCATCCTCCTGTTGACCGTAAGCTTCTTGTGGGCAGGGATTATGTCTACCAACTCTTTTGTACTTTCCCAAGTGCTTAGAATAGTAATTTGTACACAAAAAACATTCAAGAAATACCAATGATTGATTGAATGACTAAAGAAGGCTTACGGGAGGGGAGGCTGACAATGGGAGGGTGACTTAAAAGCACCCTTCATTTGTATAAAGTCACTTGCTTGGGTAGTGATGAGTAGGTGTTTAGTATTTCTACTGACAAGAGGGCCAGAGGGAAAAACAAGAATTTCAGCAGGAGGGACTTGAGGAAGTACTGACTAATTGGATGCCTTACCAGGAGATATTTAAAAGAAATCTATTCAGAGGCTTTTAGAGAAAGTTGTGGACTACTATCTTCCATGATTGTAATTTGATTTATTTGCATTTTCTGGTTTGATTTTTTTTTAACAGGGGTTGCTGTACAGTCTGGTTGGTGCTCAAGGGAGTGAGAGACTTTCTGTGATGAATATGGGCTACAAACATTACCAAGGCATTGATAATTATCCAGTAGATTGGGAACTGTCGTACGCATATTACAGCAATATCGCTACAAAAACACCCCATGATCAACACACTCTACAAGGAGATCAGGTATGATAGCTAGTCTTTACCCATCTCTGGGATAAGGCTTTAAAAACTCCCCTTAATTCCTTCAGTTTGCCTTTCCAAACAGAGAGGAAACTTTCCTTATCCTCTCCCCACCAAAATTTGCCACAAAACTCAAGCTGTGTTACCCCGGTAATCTGAAACTTTGACTTTTCACTTTATCTGGATCTTTGGGAAAGAGCATGGGCAGTGGTGGGTATAAGACAGGATGAATAGGACCTTTCAAATTTTATTTCCCAGAGAGCTTGTAACTGACACATTTTAAAATATCTATTTAAAAACAAAAATTGACATCGATTTCCAAGCGGTCCTGAGGCCAGGCAATTAAGAATAATATATACATTAAAATATGAATTCTGTGTTATATCTGTGCTTTTGTAAGGACTGAGAATGCTGTTAATTATAGAGATCAGTGGAATGGAGAAAAGATGAATATGAATGATTGTAATGCCCTTGCTAAGTGAGAGCAAGTTAAACTGGTAAACTGGGAATACCTAAAATGCAATAAGTAGAGATAAGAAAATGGAATTGAATGTTTTCTTCTCGGGGTTGGGTTTTGCACAGTCCATAGGTAACGTGCTTCACCCTAAGTATTCTGGGTCAGAGTATGTTTGGGAAAATGGAGCAAAGTAGATGAACTCCCTGGACGATAACTGTGGTACTTATTAAGCACTTAGTAGGTGCAGAGTATTGTGCTAAATTCTGGGTTAGATACGAGATCATCAAATCAGACCCAATCCCCCGTTGTACATGGGACTCCCAGTCCAAGAGGGTGGGAACTATCAACGTCCTTATGGAAGATTTTGCTTAAGAAGCTCTGCCATTCAACAAAGAAACATGTAAATAGTGTAACTAGTTGCTATCTGTGTGATCAATTCTGCAGAAAAAGAATGAAAATACTTTTGCTGTGGAAAACAATAATCAATAATTAATTTGACAGATTAGGCTTTAAGGAGGCTCATTTCAGAATATAGGCTTTGTGAAAAGCACTGTTGACTCGAGTTTTTAAGAATCTGTAGCACTAATATCTTGATTTAAATGTCCCGTTGTTTAAAACTCTATAAAGCCCACCACAAATTAGGAGACAGTTAATCGAACAAATGTTGGTGCAGTAAGTCATTTCTTGATTCTTTTTTTCTGTGTCGTACATGAATGTGAACTGAGATTCATTTAATTTTATTCCTTTTAAGCCTTCAATCGTCTCATCACTGTACACACGTAGATTTCTGTGGTTTAATTGTAAGCCAAACTGCAACATTTTTTGTGGATATGTTTCTTGGCAATTTTTGTTTTCTGAGCTTACAGCTTTTAAAAACATCCCCCATTGTCCTGTCATTTAAAAGTGAGATTAATCCTATCAAGATGTAGCTAAACTTCGTGCATTTCTACTAGGCACTGACAGAATAGTAAATGTTCCTCAAGGCATATTGTATTCATTGGGAATGCATTAATAGTGTACGATGAATATATTTAAGTATATGGAGAGATAATTCTTGTGGAAAGAAATTTAATGCCTGAATAAATGAGGTTGCTTGGACCTTGATAGCAGTAGAACTAATATTTTACAATATTAGACTTCAGATTCAGCCTCCTTAAAATTCTACCCTATATTTCATTTAAAAATGCCATCCAAAGGTTCTCCTGGAACCGGAGAAATAATATAAACCGCCCCTTTCCTCCTCAAATTTTTAGCAAGTATTTTCTCGTGTCTTTAAAAATATGTAAAGGGTAAATTTCAATGAACAACAACAGCATCCACAAAAAAACACACATTTGAGTGGGAGAGAAATTTTACTGCTGTCCTTCAGTTGGTTTTTCTAATGGAAACCCTGGCAGGCCTGAAGGAGATTGGTGAAGCATTAGTGTGTAATTAGTATATAATTGTCTCTTGCTGTGAATCTTCCAAGTTCTTGGGAAGTGTTGGCCCAAAGACTCAGCAGCAAATGCAGATGCCTTTGCAAACTAGGAGATGGGGCTCGCCCGGAGCTTGCCGGAAGCCCATTTTTTCTTGGGCTGTTTCTTCTGGTACTAAAATAGTCGAGAGGGCTCATCTTCTGGAGCATTTATCCTGAGCCGTCAGGTCAGGGAACATCAAGCAGTCGATGAACCCATGGTATTTATTGAGCGCTTACCGTGTGCAAGAGTGCTGCACTTAAGCGCTTGGGAGAGTACAGTACAACAGAGTTGGTAGGCAAATTCCCTGCCCACATCAGAGCTGAGGATCTAAATGGAGAGAATATGTCAGAAGCAAACCGACTGTGAAGGATGTTTAGCGTTTGGCATTTAACAGAGGAGCAACATGCCCGGGAGGAGTGACTTACAAACAGCCTCCCGGAAGCTGCCATTTATCACACTGTCCCGGATCCCTTCTGTCCAGTCCCACTCGGACTTTGAACACCAGGGTGGTGGGAACAGGCACCTCGGGTTTTCCCCTTTCGCAAACAAAGCATACTTGGAATTATTCTAGTGTACTTTACCAAGTACTTGGTACCCTGTTCTGCATACAAGGACTGCTCAATAAATCCCACTGATTGATTGGAGCCCAGATGTGTATTTGTTAAGCGCTTACTGTGTGCCAGGAAGTGCCTTAAGCACTGGGGTGGAGACAAGCAAATGGGGTCCCTGTCCCACATCGGGCTCACAGTGTCAATCCCCATTTTACAGATGAGATAACTGAGGCCCAGAGAAGCGAGGTCAGACAAGTGACAGAGTCCGGATTAGAAGCCATGACCTTCGGACTCTTTGCTCTATCCGCTTTGCCAGTGATGTCTCAAATTCTCCTCAGAGCAGATCAGGGTGCCAGATTCCACTCGGCGCACATGCCCACTCAGAAAAATTGTTGCTCTCTGATTTAAGGGAGGGGAGGTGGGTTGAACTGGTAGGTTCACAGACATAATGGGACTTCCAGTGCCCCTACCCCCAAGGGGGGAGTTGTCGGATGTAGGTTCCCTTTAGCAGGCCCTCATTTGTCCTCTTCCCCTTCCTATGAAGTGATCAGATTATGGGGAAGCGGAAGGTCGAGAGTGAAGTGGCCCTGTGCCCAGTTGGCAAAATCAGAAAGGGCATGGAGAGGGCGAGTCGGGATCAGTGTTCGTCAGTTCAAGACAAGGCACGCATCGAAGCCTGGAGGTAGAAGGTACAAAACAAATGAAAAGAAACATTTTTTCACTGTTCTGGGCAGAAGAAAATGGAATTCATTCCCGCCGGATGTTGTGCCCATAAAAAATACCAGAAAGTTCAAGAAAGGTTTGGATAATCTGTTGGAGACTGGTCTGACCCAGCAATGGCACTGCTTTTGGTCTTGAGGCCTGTGTCAGCTTAGGCCTGAGTTATCATGGGCCCTGTGGTCGAGCCCTCTAGACTGTAAGCTTGTTGTGGGCAGGGAACATGTCTACCAACTCTGTAATATTGTACTCAAGTACACCACAGGGCCAGATTCCCCTTTCATTTCTGCGTTTATTAGATTATTTGGTCTTTATCTACTGCAGTTTCTCCTTTCTTTCTCTTGTTTCTCACTCATTACATGGATCTTGTTGCTCTCTCACGTCTCCCTTCTCTTTGCTATTCTAGAGCTTTTTCAATTTTTTTTTGTTGTTGTTGCTGGTTTTTGTTTTTAACGTTTTCAGTATTTTACCAAATTGGGCTTGTCCTTCACTATAGGATGAAACCTTCAATTGCCCTCAAGAAACAGAGCTCTCGGAGTTTAAGCTGCTTTTTTTGTAAACTGGAGTCGGGTTTTGAAGTAGAAAATAGGACCTATATCCTTACATCCCAGTCAATGTCACATTTCCTTGATCCTCGGTTGGAGGATTGAGAAGGAGCTGGAACAGCTCTGAGAGCCTAAGAAATCTTCTGTTTTAAACCCTGATCAAGATGTTCTGACTCTACAGTGGTATAGCTTTGTGGCAAATAAGGGGGAAAAATGCCAAAAGTTACAGGGAAAGTGACCTCTAAGCATGAAATAGATTTAATTAATCAAATGAATCCGAGTTTTCAAGAAAGGAAAGCAACTGATTTTACAGCGCACGAATGTAAACAGCAAGATATAAGCAGGATCACTGGTGGTCCGAGAGTGAACACTATCCAATAATAAAAATGATGATATTTATTAAGGTTTTCCTCTGTGTCAAATGCTAAAGAACTTGTGTTATGCCCTATTATTATATTATACCAGATAATAAAATTGGAGACAGACTGTGTCTCACATGGGGCTCACAGTCTAAGAGGGAGGGAGAATAAGCATTTTATTTCCATTTATAAACGAGAAAATGGGCACAGAGAGATTAAATGACTTGCCTAAGGTCACAGAGCAAACAAGTAACAGAGCCAGGAGTAGAACCCAAGTCTCTTGACTCCTGGTCCTGTTCTCTTTCCACTAGACCATGCTGCCTCAAATGCCATTTTTATCAGTCTGCATTCTTTCAGTCTGCATTCTTCTCTCTCATTTTAGGCATATGTAGAAACAATAAGGCTAAAGGATGACGAAATGCTCAAGGTCCAAACCAAAGAAAATGGTGATGTTTTTATGTGGCTGAAGCATGAAGCAACAAGAGGAAATGCAGCGGCTCAGGTAGAGAAAGGCAGATTATTTTTGGTTGCTCTATTCAACACTGGGCTGTGGTTGGAACAACTGAGATTTGCCTTCACTGTGATTTGGGGGTGGACACAGTAGGGAGAGACTGATTGATGGCATTTGTTAAGCGCTTGCTCTGCACCAAGCACTCTACTGAGCACTTGCTTAGGTCAGTTTGGACATAATCCCTGTCCCACATGAGGCTCATAATCTGAAGGGAGGAAGAATAGGTATTTTATCCCTATTTTACCAATGAGGAAACTGAGGTACAGAGATATTATGTGATTTGCCCGAGGCTCCACCACAGGGAAGGAATGAAGCTGGGGCTAGAACCCAGGTCTCCCGACTCCCAGTCCCATGCTTTTCCTACTAGGTTATGCTGCCTGTAGTCAGTCAGTCGTATTTATTGAGCGCTTACTGTGTGCAGAGCACTGTACTAAGCGCTTAGGAGAGCGCGATACAACAGACGAATCCCTGCTCACAATGAGCTGGCAGTTTAGAGGGGGAACAGACATTAATAGAAATAAATAAAATGACAGATTTGTACATAAGTGCTGTGGGGATTCGGGGTGATGAATAAAGGGAGCAAGTCAGGGTGACGCAGAAGGGAGTTGGAGGAAAGGAAAGGAGGGCTTGGTCAGGGAAGGCCTCTTGGAGGAGATGTGCCTTCGATAAGGCTTTGAAGGTGGGGATGAAGACATGTGTAAGAATATGTCCAGAGTTGGCCCAAGGGGTGGGCGAAGTGTGGAAGTATGAGGCTGGCCAAGAAGATGAAAGCGGCAGGGCACCAAAATAGAACAAACAGTTTCCCTATCGCCACTCTCGAGGTTTGGGGTGGGGGTGGGTGGTGGGGGTTGGAAGGAGGTAGGGGCGGCGGGTGCTGCAGGCTCCCAAACCAATTTCAGCATACAGCCTCCAGCACCTTCACCAGTTCAAGGTGGAGGCAATGGATGCTGCCCTGCGTTACTGGCCGATGGGGGTTGCCTCGGAATTGATTGATCTCAGGCTACCTGGGAATGGAGTCATTGGTGAGGTGGCTGCTTTGGGGAGCGGGGAACGAAAAGCTCAGCCAATCAATCGGTAGTATTTATTGAATACTTACTGTGTGCAGCGCATGGTACTAAGCGATTGAGAGAGTAAAATGCAGTAGAGTCTGTACCCACGTTCTCTGCTCACAAAGAATTAAGAGTCTAGGTGGAGGGATAGACTTGAAAATAAATTTCAGATAGGAGAAATGGCAATGTAATTTAGGGCTGTGGGGTGAGAGTTGGGTTAATATCAAGTGCTTAGAGGGTTTGGGGAATATTAAATGCTTAGTGGATGCAGCCCTGCATCTTTGTGCATTTGTGGACATTTCAGCCTGACTGGCAGGAGAGTAATAATAATAATAATAATGATGGCATTTGTTAAGCGCCTACTATGTGCCAAGCACTGTTCTAAGCACTGGGGGGGGGGGGATACAAGGTAATCAGGTTGTCCCATGTGGGGCTCACAGTCTGCATGCCCATTTTACAGATGAGGTAACTTAGGCACAGAGAGGTTAAGTGACTTGCCCAAAGTCACACAGACTTTAAGCTCATTCTGGGAAGGGAACATGCCTGCTAATTCTGTTGTACTGTATTCTCCCAAGTGCTTAAAGCAATGCTCTGGACAAAGCGGTCAATAAATTCCATTGATTGACTGATAAGAAGTGTAGTTAATCAATGAAGACCTGGGAACCTTCCCTAGCTCTTCTTTTTCAGGTTCCTGTTGGAAAGCACCCCCTAATGGGAAGCTTGCTGAGCCAGTTTGCTGTGGAAAGATAGTGGATTTTCAGAAGCCTGGAATCGACTATAGCAAGACAAGAAAGCCTTTGCCTAATGATACAGTCCTAAACCCTTGCCCTTTCTCTGGGTGTCTGCCCTCCCACTCCTCCTTGATTGTGAGCCCCCTGTGAACCAGGGTTGTGTCTGAAACTCTCCACGGAATCTTTCTAGCACTCAGTGGCTTTATATATTATAAGCACTTAATCCGTACTATCACTGTTGATTGACCGCTGGCAAGTTTTGGAACCGTTTCCTGGCGGACCCCAGTAGTTCTGTGTGTGGCAGAATGGTAGACTTCTCAAATAACCAGAGATTGCAGCAAAAAAAAAGTGATTTCAGGTAGGGTTTTTCTGTTGAATGGAAAAAAAAAAAATTAGGGCTGTGGTACTGTGGTTTTAGCAAGATAGGGCCTTTAAAGGTGCTCAGAGACCCTGAGCTTGGTTTCAGATGAGGGAATATGTATGCCACTGTCTCCGTGCTATCTTTAGGAGATTACTGCCCAGTGCCATGAGGCATTTCTTGCTTCTAACTGTTCAATCCATTTGACAGAGGGAGCCACCAATTGGACAGTGTGTCTGGCAAAATGTTGTCCACAGGCACCAAAAAGCACTGGTTTGAATGGAGATTTCGTAAAGTCTGCAGTCCAATCCAGTTTCTGACCATCTTTATTTTGATTCGATTTAAGCAACGGTTGGCCCAGATGCTCTTTTGGGGGCAGCAAGGAGTGGCGAAGAACCCAGAAGCAGCAGTGGAATGGTACGCAAAAGGGGCGCTGGAAACGGAGGATCCGGCATTAATTTATGATTATGCCATCGTCTTATTCAAGGTAAGACGTGCTGAAAATTTTCAGCTCATCAGACTTGCAGAACAGTTTTCCGTAGGCGTATGTGCAAACAGGGAATACATGATGGAAAGAATTTTGTATGTGCTTCTGTCACTGACACCGGGACATGATATTTGATCAAAGCCAGAGGCAGAATCCCCCTCCTTCTTACTGCTTGTCAGGTTGCCTATTTCTGGATGTTTGATGCTTGAGGCAGTCTCAGAAATTCCTGAAGAGGTGTCTGGAACCCAGTATTGCAGGCTATACCACACCTTGAACGTTAATACCGCAAGCTAATACTGAGAAGCAACGTGGTCTAGTGGAAAGAGCATGAGTCTGGGAGTCAGAGGACCTGGGTTCTAATCCCGACTCCGCCACTTGTCTGCTGAGCGATCATGGGCAAGTCACTTCACTTCTTCGTGCTTCTGTTACCTCATGTTTAAAATGGAGATTAAGACCGTGAGCCCCATGTAGGATATGGACTGCGTGCAACCTGATGATCTTGATTCTATCCCAGTGCTTAGTAATAATAATAATGATGATGATGGTATTTATTAAGCGCTTATTTTGTGCCAAGTACAGTCCCTGGCACCCAGTAAGCACTTAACAAATACCAGCATAAGAAAAAAATGGTAACTGGCAGAACTCTCATCAAAGTAAGGTGTGGGCAGTGCAACTGATGGGTAGATATTAGACCTCTGTCTCGGTAGAGATCTTGGACTCAAGTTCTCAGACCTGTGCCTTCGGTGAGTTTTTTAGAATTACATTGGATTTTGACCATGAAAGGCACCACCTAGATAAAAGGATTTTTTTTTTTTTTTGGTATTTGTTACTGTTCTGCGCTGAGGTAAATACAAGGTAATTGGGTTGGACACAGTCCCTGTCTCACATAGGGCTCACAGTGTTATGAGAATGATTATTCCACAGGTCACCAACCCCTGGCAAGTATCCTTTGGTACCACTGTGATGTCAGAAATTTGGGCTAGATGGTCCATTGGTCTATTCAGAAGTAGCTATACTCATAGTAATAATGAGAAGCAGCGTGGCTCAGTGGAAAGAGCACGGGCTTTGGAGTCAGAGGTCATGGGTTCGAATCCCGGCTCTGCCACTTGTCAACTGTGTGACTGTGGGCAAGTCATTTAACTTCTCTGTGCCTCAGTTACCTCATTTGTAAAATGGGGATTGAGACTGTGAACCCCACGTGGGACAACCTAATTCCCCTGTGTCTACCCCAGCGCTTAGAACAGTGCTCGGCACATAGTAAGCGCTTAACAAATACCAACATTATTAATAATAATTATGGTACTTGTTAAGCACACTATGCCAAGCACTGTTTTAAGTGTTAGGATAGATACGAATTAATCAGGTTAGATGCAGTCCTGTCCCACATGGTGATCACATCTTAATCCCCATTTTGCAGATGAGGTAACCGAGGCCCAGAGAAGTGAAGTGACTTGCCCAAGGTCACGCAGCAGACATGTGGCGGAGCCGGGATTCAAACCGAGGTCCTTCTGACTCCCAGCCCCATGCTCCATCCATTAAGCCATGCTCTCTAAGCCTGGAGCCAGGTATCCAGGGAGAGACACATTCCCCAGCCATTGGTTGTCCTCATTGAAGGAGTGTTGTGGTGGGGTGTGGGATTCTTTGGGCGAGACTGGATGAGGCAATATTCAAGCTCCTGTTGAAGGCAGAGTTAAAATTAAGGAGCAACAAGGCTGCTTTCACCATGTCTCCCCCTTCTAGATAATCTCTGCAACCACCAGGGTTAACTTTTGGAATACTTCCTGCAGCGGCAACTTTGGAGACCTCGGCCCCTCCTTTATTCAAGCACCCAGTTTCATCGTTCCGACCACTAGCGAGAGCTACAGTAAATGCACCAGTAATTTATTGGTTACTGACTTTTAAGGGGGATGGTTTATAGGCATTAACCAAAATCTTATTCAGCAGAAGTTGGGAGAAAACAGAATTATTTTCATTTCCTCCCTCCCCACTCCCGATCACCAAAAAAATCCCAGATCTGTTATCCAGTTGGATTTCTGCAGTCACTCTAGGTGAGCCCTTGATAGAGTTGATAAATATTATTATTAAATTGTCTTGCAGTCTACTCTTCCGTAGGCTCCATGGCCTCTAACCTTTCCTTCTGGAAGAATCTTTAACCATTCTTTCCATCTGAAAGAATCTGGACCATTTCCGCCAGTCCTCCAAGATCCTTTTTAGTAAGGGACGACAATCTAGCGTGAGTGGTTTAAAAGCTGTCCCGGAAACCGCCTTAGCCACCCGAAGGGCTACCTTCCTTAGAACGCAGTGGCCATTAGTCTGCTGATTTTCAGACTCATTCACACATATTGTTAGCAACACTGCCCCCAGCAGCTTCTTCACATACATTAAGATTTAAGGAATGGGATTAATATATATTTGCCTGAAGGGAGACTGTGAATGCTATAGTGTTTTAGCGACCACAAACCGGATGCCTTGAAAGGCACACACCCAGGGCTTTTAATCTCCATTGACTTAGAACATTCCTTCTGGTCGCACTGGCTCAGGATTGTTGAAGTTGGATTAGTCCTTCGGATGAATGAAGCGTGTGTCATGAGGTTGTATAAGATCAAAAATAAAATAACAATGCAGGATCGAATTTTCTCTAAAGTGATTATGCATTTTATCCCCAAAGCGGCTCTAATGACTACCATTGAGTGTCTGAAATTGATTTATGAATACTCACTAAATTATTGTTGTTATTTTCTAGGGTCAAGGTGTGAAAAAGAACAGAAAGCTTGCTCTAGAACTGATGAAAAAAGCGGCTTCTAAGGTAATTTATAGGTTTATTATTGTAATGAAGCATTTCCACCATGTACACTCACACATTAACATGTAAATGATGTGCCCACTCGTAAAAATTCCGAGGGAAAAAAATTAGCTGCAATTAGTCATTGTTTCAGCATCTAGAGAAACTTGTCACACTAGAGGTCCATGTAGTCTGAATAAAAAACTTAATCTTAATTGCCTAGGTTACAAGTAATATGACTATTTCAGTGTTCGAAGTAGTGAAAATAACACTGGAGTCTAAAAACGAAGGCAACTAGTCCCTGATCCTTTTGAATTGGACTCAAATGAAAAACTTCATTTTTGTAGGCCAGTGCTTCAAGAAGGTGGCCTGGTTATGCCTTTAACAAATTTATTCTGCTTTTCTCTCAGTAGAGTTTTCAAGACTGAGATCAAACCACCCAATCTAATTAAAGCGCTTTGTAGAAAGCGGATTCAATCTCCCAAGACGTAGTTCCTATACTCCATTGAATATAGAAATAAAATAGATTTTCAGAGTTCAGTACCATTTCTGTACGTAATTTACATACCCTAATACTGAAGCCCTAACTATTATACATATCTCCTATTTTCTTCCTTCTGGTCAGTAAATGATTTTATTGTCTGTCTCTTCTGGTAGATTTTAAGCTCCTTGAAGGCAGGGATTATTTTTGCTAACTCTTTTGTGCTCGCCAAAGCTCTGCACACAGATACTCAGCAAACACTATTGATAAAAAGATTGAAAGCATATCTGCCACCGCCATGAACTGGTTGCTTTTTTTACCTGCAAATCATTTGCTTATTCATTCACTTGTATTTATTGAGTGCTTAAGCACTGTACTAAGCGCTTGGGAGAGTACAATACACCAATAAACAGACACATTCCCTTCCCACAACAAACTTACTTCAGTATACTATGCCTCCAGTGTATTTACCATTCACAATAAAACCACCTTTGTGGAAGAAAGATTGACCTCCACCTTTGAAGATTGACACAAATAAAAGCCTAGTTGCCGAACTTAAAAAACAAAACCTTTGAGTATGCTGGCCTGTCGTTGACCAGATAAGTACAACACTGAAGAGGCATTAAGAAGGTTCTCAAATGGGGCATTAATTAAATTGTTGGTAGCAAGAACCACCACTCTCCCCACCTTAAAAGCCTTATAAAAATCACATCTCCTCTCGGCAGCCTTCTGCACTAAGCCCTCATTTCCCCTACACCTTCCCTTCTCACTCTGTGTTGCCTCACTTGGATCTGCACCCTTTAAGCAGTGGATATTCACCCTGCCCTCAGCCCCACAGCATTTACGTATGTATCGGTAATTTATTTTAATGCCAGTCAACCTTCTAGATTTGTGGGCCAGGAATGTGTCTACCAATTCTGTTGTATTGTACTCTCCCAACTGCTTAGAACAGTGCTCTGCACACGGTAAGCTTTACACACAATAAGTGCTCAATAGATATGATTGGTTCACTGAGATACAGGTGCTTTAAATATTTTCGTTCTTGACTTCGCCAGGGTTATAACATAGGTCTTCTGTGGTTCTGGTGTAGATGACAACATGGACAATTAAAGGAATCCTTAACATAATTCCTTAAATCATGTGAGATTTTGGCAATGAGTCTTACCGGGCTGAATAGACTAGAGATTCTGGGGTGGCGGTGTCTAATCCGTACTCTGATCCTGATTTGCTATGGCACTGGGCTAATCCCTGAAGTTCAGGCTAACTTCATTAAATAGGAAAACAATAGAAATCTCCTGAACACTTAGCCTGGATCTGGATGAGCCTGACTTTCCCTGAAACATATATTTCCACTCCACTTGGTTTCTCAGTCTGGCAGGAAATAAAGAAAAGCATTCTGTCCGGGCAGGTGAATTTGTCCTGGTGCTCATCTGGATAGGATGTGGTCCTGTAGCAGGAACATTCTAGGAGCAGAAGCCTTAAACCGGTGGCTTTAAAATCTAAAATAATCTTTTTGGAAGCATCAGTGCGAATAATGAGGAGTGTGGAGAAGCTAGTGGAGAAGAGGGAGAACAGAGAGAAGACAATGTACTTTAGGGATTGAACCCAGAATTAATTGGAATACCTTGGCCTAGTCAAGTTCATATCAGTCCCTCCCTCTCACCTTGCCCCTTTCTTTGTCTGGATTTAGTCCGATGGGCTCCCTCTTGTCTTCTGCATTCCATCCCAACAGAGGTTTAAATAGGGAATAGCAACATATGGCCATATGGCCAGAAAAGAACTGTGGCTCAGTGGAAAAAGCAGGCCCTGGGAATCAGAGGACCAGGGTTCTAATACCGGCTCTGCTACTTGTCCACTATGTGACCTTGGCCAAGTCACTTAACTTCTCTGTTCCTCAGTTACCTCATCTGTAAAATGGGGGTTAAGACTGTGAGCCCCTTATGGAACATGGACTGTGTCTAACTTGATTATCTTGTATCAGCCTTAGTGCTTAGTATAGTGCCTGGCACACAGTAAGAAGTTAACAAACACCATTGGGGAAAAAAAAAAAGGCCATATCCTGCTCAGATCCAGGCCTACATCTTCTGCCCACAGAGGGCTTCTACCTGCCTCCAAGTGGCTTTGGATGCAGGAAGCAACCTCTAGAGATACTCCGTCTACAGACCACGGCATTAGTTGGCCCACAGGCTGTGCCTGAGATCTACTTGGATCCAGTTACAAACCACAGGTGGAAGCAGCAGCACTTCTATGCTTTAAACCCATCTCATTCTCTCTTCCCCGGGAGTTGTATGGTCCACAACAATCTAAGCAACCTATAGATCCATCTAAACAGCCTACAGATCCAAATAAATGCACTGACAGCCTAAAAGTAATTGGAAGAGCAGGTTATATACTCAGCCACCACAGACAGCCTTTGCTCGTCAATAGGCAGCTTTAGCAGGACCCCCGGGTGGTGGTTTAATCCATAAGAGAACATTATCAACAGCTGAGAAAATAGATCTGTTGGAAACCCCTCCTTAACTGTGACAAAACGCACGGACCCAGACAGCACTTTTCTCGGCCAGCCAGGACATTCCAATTCTGTAGTGAAGAAAGCACAGTCACTTCCTCTAAATCCTCCCCACAATTTTAGAAACAGGAACAATGAACACTGACCCTACAAACTAAACAGTGAGTTTTGGTGACTGATTCCGAGAGACTCTCCAGGTCAGGCAGGATTCAGGAGACACAGATCTTCTTTCATTACTATCCAATTTGAGAAGGTTTCCAAAAGAACTAGACATATATTAAATTATTTTCAAATTCATCAGCATCATTATCATCAGCAAGTATTTATTGGGTAGTGAAGTGGATGTTCGAATACATCACATTATTCAAAACAGCATATTTGACCCTTTTTTAGTAAAAAAATTAATGTTTTTATTGTTTTAAACCATAGGGATTACATCAGGCAGTGAATGGCCTCGGGTGGTATTACCATAAATTTCGCAGAAACTATGTCAAAGCAGCAAAATACTGGCTTAGAGCTGAAGAAATGGGAAATCCTGATGCATCCTACAATCTTGGTGTCCTCTATTTAGATGGGATTTTTCCAGGCGTTCCTGGAAGAAATCAAGTGAGTAAACATCTAAAGCAGGGTGATTTCATGCAGCTGAATTCTCAAATTGTTATTCTGACAAAACTCTCAATGGCCCAAATTGGAAGCATGGTAATAGCTGTTAGATATATCCTGAACTGGAACTCCTGTTTGCCTTTCTTCTCTTCCTCCTCTAAAAGGGTGTGTTCCAAATATATTTGCGTTTTTGCAGGTCTACCTTAAAGAGAATAAATATTTCTCCTTCATCCTTTTCCTGCCCTTTGTTAAATATGTATAGAATCAGACATTTAGCACCTGGAAGGAGCAAGTTTGAACTGTTCAGGACAAGTGGAATCAGAAGGACTTGGGTTCTTATCCCGGGCCTGTCACTTGTCTGCCGTTTGACCACTTCCCTTCTCCATGCCTCAGTTACCTTATCTGTAAAATGTGGATTAAACCTGAGAGCCCCTTATGAGTCTGGGATTGTGTCCAACTTCAATAGTTTTTATCTACCCCAGCACTTAGTACAGTGCCTGGCACATAGTCAGCACTTAACAAATGCCGTATAGAAAAAATGGTGTTTGTCAATAATTTTCTAAAAGTTCACTGGATTTGAAGACTCCATAACCTTCATTGATAGTCCATTTCATCTTTTGCACTCTCCCAGTTAAGGAATTCTTACTTATGTCCAACCAAAGCCTCTCCTGCCATAATTTAATTGAATGATCCCCTGTGGACATGAAGGACAATTGGATAGTGCCCTTTCCATGAAAACCTCTCCTTATTCAAGAACCAGTTTATTAAATCAGCCATGGACCATCTCTTCTCCAGACTAAACAATCCCAATTCCTTTCTTTACAGAATGTATTTTCTATCCCCATAATCATTTCTGTGTTTTTCTTTGAACTTTCTCTGGTTTCTCCATTTCTTTTTAAAATTTGTGATCAAAATTGCACTCAGTACTCTAAATCAGTTATCTTGATATTTTGTCCAGTGCAGAATGTAGGATAGAGAGGATTATTTCCTAATTTACACATCAGTTTCTTGTTATTGCATCTCAGGACTGTATTGACTTTTTAAATGACATTTCTACATTGCTGACTCCTGTTCTGTGTGGTCCTCCTATTGATGTGCCTCATTTGTGTAGATCCCAATTTTTTTCTATTTGTCTAGGTTACTTTGAATTTTATTCTTGTCTTTGAAAATGTTGGTCTTAACGTTTCATTTCTGCGTGTTTAAGTAAGATATCCCAATTCGAATGCTTGAGACTTTAAATGAAGATATTGAATTGGGTTTTCAAATAATCCCTATGATCCCTGTTCTTCATGGCTTAGTTGTGAGAGCATGGGCCTGGGAGTCAGAAGGTCCTGAGGTGGATTCTAATCCTGGCTCTGCCACATGTCTGCTGTGTGACCTTGGGCAAGTCATTTAACTTCTCTGGGCCTCATTTACCTCATCTGTAAAATGGGATTTAGAGTCTGAACCCCATGTGGGACAGAGACTGTATCCAACCTGACTTGTATCTACCCTAGCACTTAGAACAGTGCTTGGCACATAGTAAACGCTAACTAGTACCATTATTATATTATTATTTATAAATATTTTGTTGTTGTTTCCTCCATTGCATTGTAAGCACTCAGTAAATTCTGAGAAGTAGTATGACCTAGTGGAAAAAGCATGGGCCTACAAATCAGATAATCTGGATTCTGATCCCAGTTCTGTCACTTTCCTGCTTTGTCATTTTGGACAAGTCACTTAAAATTTCTCTATGCCTCAGTTTCCTCATCTGATTACTGGGAATTCAATACCTGCTCTTCCTCCTACTTAAACTGTGAGCTTTTTATGGGACAGAGACCATATCAGATCTCACTGTTTCATATGTACCCCAAAACGTAATGAAGTGTTTGGCACACAATAAGCGTGTCACAAAATTAACTACTTTATTTTTATTTACTGTTAATTGATTAGAGTCATTACAGTTAGGGAAAGCATTTTGAGCTCCTGGTGTGTTTTCCTAAGCATTAAGTTCAGAACTTCACTTTCAAAAAAGGCTTAATAAACCCCATTATTTGGGAGAAGCATGGAGGACTGAAAGTGGTTATAGAGAGGTGATTTGGGAGAGATTTACTCCCCCAAGATTCACTAAGATTCATCCAGCTCCAAGGTAGTTGATTCCACCAGGGTTACCCTGGACCCTCAGCCTCCTGGGGGGCTGGACTGGCTTTGGCCTTTAGCAGAATAGACAGTGATTGATTAGAAACTCCCCAAGCGTGTGGGTGGGACTGCTAAATGACTAATATCCTTGACATATTAAAATAGAAGATGTCAATGGATATGGAATTTAAAACATTTTCTGTGCATGTTGGAGAGCACCTTTGTGGGTGAATATTCACCCATCAGGACTACGGAGTGTTTTGTGTTTACGTAATCTTGTTATGGGGATCAGTTTAGGTCTAGTACCATGTTTCAGAGCCCTTCCTTCTGATAGTATATGTATTTTTCTGGGACTGCTGTGCTGGTTTTGCGAGAAGCAGCCTGGCCTAGTGGATAGAGCATGGGACTGGGAGTCAGAAGGCCTGAGTAGGAATCCCAGCTCCACCACTTGTCTGCTCTGTAACCATGGACAAGTCACTTCACTTCTCTGTGCCTCAGTTCCCTCATATGTAAAACTGGGGATTAAGACTGTGAGCCCTATGTGGGACAGGGACTGTGTCCAGCCAGTTATCATGTATCTAAACCAACACTTGGTACAGTCCCTGGCACATAGTAAGCGCTTACAGCTACCATTAAAAAAAAGAAGAAAAGGTATTAGGAGGCTGTGATCCAGCTGTGTGATCCTTTACTATTAAGCCCGAGTAGACCCTCTAAGGAAGCTGAGAGAGAGCACTGTGTAGCCTGTCTGATGTTTTCATCTGTTTCTTTACAGACATTAGCTGGGGAATACTTCCTTAAAGCTGCTCAAGGTGGACACATAGAAGGAACATTATGGTGTTCTCTGTACTATATCACAGGCAATTTGGAAACTTTTCCCCGGGATCCAGAGAAGGCCGTCCTGTAAGAAACAATGAAAAATTACTTCTAGTAAAAATTAATTTATTTAAACCCCGGTCACTGGGAGAGTGAAAAACATGTTTTGGGGATTCTTAAATTTTGTTTTCAATTTCTCCTGAAGAAACTACCATTTTTGAATGAAGCTTGTTCCATCCGAGTGCACTCAACTCTTGATTAGTCTGAGGCCGGAGAGCCGTTGATAGACTAGCCAGACATTTGCTGAGTTTTTGAACAGTTCACTGTTCGCTAACTACCTCAGAGGGTGATCTGGGAAAGAGAAAACAGTTGAAACCCAAATGAATCCATTTTGCTCTGTTTGAAGAGGGGGTTGAAACAATGGGCGAAAATTAGGGGAGAGGAATTCCTGTGGAGTTCATGTGACCATGCTGTCATGTGTCTCGTGGTTGTGTGTTACACCTGTAGGAAAGGAGATTGATGCAAAGCTCTCTTTACCTTGTTTTTTCCTATTGCCATTCAGTTGTAGCTTATTGTTATATAAAAAGCTTGGTGAGCAAAATAGTCCCTCATCCCAGTGGGATTCATAGATCTAAATCCCTGCTCAGCAGTTACCAAGACTGTGGTGATTGGCACTCTATCCCCTCTGGATGGGTGGTTGAGGAAGAGATTGGCTTATTCCCAATTTCATGTTAATCCTTTAAAAGGTTCTCCGTGGAACCACCACCCTATGGGAAAAAATCTCCAGAGTGAATTTGAATTTGATAACCAGACTAAGGGCTCTGTGGCTCTCCCCCCTGCCCCCTTTCTTCCTTCTCTACCCCCTTCTTCCTTCTCTCCAGTTTCTTCCCTTACCAGCCCTACCACCCCTTTCCCCCTCTACTGCCTTCTTTGTCCCCTCCAATCCCCCTTCTTCTTCCTTCTCTCACCCCCTTCTTCCCCCCATCTTCCTTGTCCTACTCCCCTCCTTCCTCGTCCTACTCCCCTTCTTCCTCATCCTACTCCCCTTCTTCCTCGTCCTACTCCCCTTCTTCCTCTTCTCACCCCTCTTCTTCCCCCGCTTTTTTGTCCTCCCCATTCCCGTTTTTTCTCTCCACTTCCTTCTTCCTCCTCTCACCCTCCTCAGACAATCTAGTGCAGGTTGTAGCTCCCCAGGCACCATAGAACCCTCTAAGATGGAAAAGACAGTATTAGTGTCACTTGGCTTAATCCCAGTGATTTTGACATTTCCCTTCCATCTATTTCAGTTGGGCAAAGCATGTGGCAGAGAAGAATGGCTATTTGGGGCATGTCATTAGAAAGGCTCTCAACGCATACCTGGAGATGTCATGGTAAGCTTGATCAACAATCTATATGCTCTCTCTGGGTATTCTTCAGAAAATAGCCCCTATGGTTTTCAAAGACACACATTTTGACATAAAAGAAATGCAGAGTAAATCAGCAAAAAAGGAAGACAGATTTTCCTTGGAATTCCAGTTTTCAAAAGCTGATGATCTAGTGATTTACAGAAGTAAAATTTCCCAATTTTCATTCAGGAGAATTGTTTCACCAGGGGAAATTTCCATCTTGGTCTGAAAACCCCCCAGTCTGTTACAGTTTAGCATGGTGTAAGCATTTCAACCCTGTTCCTGAATCTAGCTGAACAAAGGCTGCAGGGTAAAGCAAAATCCTGGGTGTTGGGAACCTCAGTTGGCTCAAGTTCAGCCTTTGCAGAGTCCCATTGCCAGGGCTCTTCGGAGAGCAGCAAGGGTGTCCTGGGCCATACCACTGGGGAGTAGGGGGGGCATCTTGTGCCTCTAGCTGCAGGGACACAAGTCCTTCCGTCAGGGAATGACTCCTCTCTCCCCACAGCAGGCCATCACTGAGCAGGAAATGGCAGGCTCAAAAACGCTCCAGGAGTGCTCCACAAATACCAAGGCATAACCCTAGCAGCAGGATGGAGGCTGAGGAGGGCAACCTCTGCAGTTTGGACAGGGGCCAGGCAGGCTGATGGACTGGCCTCATGCCCTGACTAGCTGAAGCCTTGCCCAGCCAGATCCTGCCCCCAAAAAAGTCCACCCAGCCCATGCTGCTTCCATGTGAGATAACGGCCATCCCAGAAGGCTCAAACTGAGTCTGCTCCCTTTTTTCCAGTTTGGCTTCCTTTCAGCATGATCCTGCCAGTCTCCTTTAGCAAGAGAGGGTTAGCTCCCAGGCAGTGATGCAGGATTTATAAAAGCCAATGTTTTGATCTCCATGAGTTGGTTGGAACCAGGAAAGGATCTAGATATATTAGCAAGGCTTAGGCAAAGGAGAATTTTAATGCAGATTGACAGTATGAGCCAAAACATTGGTATTCTGTTGGATTTTTTTTTCAGTTTGGCACAGAGAGAGAGGAAAGGCAAATGAAAAACCTAGCCAGGCTGGTAGATTTTCATGAATCGACCTGCAAGACATTTCACCCTTTTGATCACACATCCTTAGAAACCTGACAACAAAAACCTCTGATAACTGGATAATAAAATCTGGCTCATCAAAAAAAAAAAAATTGTCTCATAGCAAACCTAACTGGGCAAGAAACTGTCAAGAGAGCCAAATCTCATTGTCTTCAGTTATCTGAACTTTCATGTACCTGAATCAGCCTCTTTTCTATTTGATTTGGATAATCAACTTTCCACCATCCATACTATAATAACAACAATAATTGTGATAGTTGTTAAACACATACTATGTGCCAGGCACTGTATTAAGCACTGGGGTGAATACAAGGAAATCAGGTTGGACACAGTTCCTGCCCCACAGGGGGCTTACGGTCTTAATCACCATTTTATAATCAAGGCAACTGAGGCACAGAGAAGTTAAATGACCTAAGTGATTTAAGGTCATATAGCAGAGAAGTGGCAGAGCCAGGATTAATACACAGGTCCTTCTGACTCCCAAGCCTGCATTCTATCCCCTAGGTCACGAAAGGGGATGTTTCATAATTTTGCCTCCAAAGATAAAGCTCACACTTTCTCAATAGCAGAGATTTCCCTCAGTTTCTTAGTTGAAACGCTATTATGTGGATTCAGTTATCTGTCTTTGAAACTCTGTTATATAGATTGACATTAATAAGATGATCCATCCTCGAGTGATCTGACAGCACTTATAATTTTCTGATACTCAAGTGCATTTTGCCATGACCTGTTGGGCAGTTTAAAATCTGCTTCAATCTAAATAAGAATGCCTTTGCAAAAATGAAGAAAATATTATGTTGCATCCATCTCACTGGGAAACTTTTACCATGAAAAATTTTTTTTGAGTTTATGTTAGTAATCAATCAGTCAAGCAGTGATATTTATTGAGTGCTTCATGTGTGCAGGGCTCTGTACTTAGTATTTGATAGACACATTCCCTGCCCATGTTGCCTCTCACCCTGATCCCCCAATTTTTCACCTGAACATGAAATAGAAAATGTTTTCTATTTTTATATTATTTTGGGGCATTTCTTTAGTTGAATATTTTAAATGCAGCAATCGTGGTCACATAGAACAAAATCTTTGATTTTTTTTGGCAATAATGGATTTATTCTGGCATTATTTTGAAGTTGTGTGTGTCAGTTGAGTGAGCTGATACTTTTCTGGGTCACTCCAAGATTTATTTAGGATTGCTTGGAGAGGGAGTGTGATTGAAGCATGAACTTTATGCTGCCGTGGCATATTGAAGACAGTGCTGTAGTGCCTGAGGTCATCCTTGAACATCACGAGAAATCGTCTGAGAGGCAGCCACCAGTCAAACTGTCATGTCTCATTTCACTCTCTCTTGCTTCTTCCTATTTCATCTATTTTCCTTTGACTTAAACATTTGTAAAGCCCTTAACCGTAGAGGCTGTCAGATTTATTATGTGTCCCAGACAAGACAAGCACATTCCCAGAGGTCCAGTTAGAGGAGATATACTCTTGGTCAGGCCCAGCAGTGGGGCAGGATCTGGGGAAGGGAGTTGCATTTCTTTCTTGCCAGCACATTACGTTGCAAATCAGAGCTATTCCAGGGGTCAGCAGTGAAGAAAGCAAAGAATAGTCCAGGTATTTTTAAAGCACTGTTGTGTTAAAAAAAATCCCATCTTCCTGAATAGGTTCCAAATAACATGTGTGATGCTTTCTTAAAATTTTTTTTGATATGTTTTCTGTGGCAGAAGGAGAACAGACCAAAGAAAACTATACAATAATTTAGGGAAAAGCAAATTTTTTTCTTGGCCCTGTTGAGCAGAACTTGATGTAGATATTGACTAGTCTTGGCCTTATATTTACAGGCTGAGCATTTTTAAGGGAAAATTTTGGAGCGGAGAATACCATTTTTGCTCCAACTCTGTATCAGAAAGCCTAATGTGAAACACCTGCTTCAACATGCTGCTGAGATGTGCAGACAAAGCAAACCTTTGTCCAAGCTCACCCTAGAAACCCTTCTTAAGGTTCATTCATCTGAGTCAGCGGGTGGAATTTTCACCCCAAACCCTGGCCCTTCACCTGCTGCTGCCCTGGATGACCTCAAAGCAATTTCCAAAATTCCAACCTGCTAGCGGTAGGGTAAGGTGGGATTCACGGGGTTGGGAGCAGACGTAAGTGGGATTGGCTGACACAGCTGTCAGGAGCCCCTCTATACTGTGAACTCCCTGTGGGCAAGGAATGTGTGCACCAACTCTATTATACTCTCCCAAGTGTTTCATGCAGTGCTCTGCGCACATTAAGGGCTCAGTAAAAACGATTGATTGATCGGAGTTGCACCTGAGGCCCTCCATGATCCCCACAACACATAGGCCTGGTGATCTGGGCTGAAATTGCAACAAAAATCACACCTATTTTATTCCCTGGCTAGAAAATGGGGCTGCTATTATTCTCATTCTGAAGAAACAAGCGATGTCTGTTTACTCTTTTTTCCTCTCCCACACTCCTGCTGAGCAGTTTACTTCATGTAGAAATGTTCACGGTTTCAAAAGCGTTTTCAAACCAGTGGAAAAAAAGCTTGGGTCTTCATCTGTTTTTCCTGCACGATAAGGAAATTCAAGGGAATATGTTAACCAATTGTGGTATGTGACATCCTGAGATATCAATACTTAATGATCAGCTTCACATGGTTTCTCTTCAAGTACACAGGTAAATAGGAATGTTGAGTACCTAAAAAAAAACTTATATTGTTAAACTACTCCTTCTGAGAAGTTTGGAAAGAGCACAGGCCTGGGAGTCAAAGGATCGGGGCTCTAATCTCAGCTCTGCTACTTCAATCAATCAATCGTATGTATTGAGCGATGACTTTGTGCAGAGCATTGTACTGATCAAATGGGTGAGTACAGTATAACAGAGTTGGTAGAAAAAGACATTCCCAGCCTACAGTGAGCTGATAGTCTAGAGGGGGAGATAATCATTAATATAAATAGAGAAATTACAGAAATGTACATAAGTGATTTGGGGCTGAGGGAGGGGTGAATAAAGAGTGCAAAACCAAAATGCTAGGACAATTCGGAAAGGACTGGGAGAAGAGGAAATGAGGGATTATTGAAGGCCTTTTGAAGGAATTGTGTTTTGAGGATGGGGAGAGTGATCTTCCGATAAAGAGGGAGGACATTCCAGGTTAAAGGCAGGATGTGGGTGAGAGGTCAGCGGTCTGAGCTGAGATAGATGAGATTGAGGTACGGTGAGTAGGTTGGCACTGGAGGAATGAAGGGTGCAAGCTGTGTTGTAGTAGGAAAGCAGCAAGTTGAGAGATGGGGCAAGGTGATTGAGTACTTTAAAGCTGACGGTAAGGAGTTTCTGTTTGATGCAGTGGTAGGTGGACAACCACTTCACCTGCCTGCTGTGTGACCTTGGGCAAGTCACTTAGCTTCTCTGTGCCTCAGCTTCCTCATCGATAAAATGGGAATTAAATATTTGTTTTCCCTCCCCTTTAGACTGGGAGCTTCATGTGGGATAGCGATTGTGCCCAAACTAATAATCTTGTATCTTCCTTAGTTCTTAGCTCTTTGCTTAGCACATAGGAAGTGGTTAACAAACATTATTATTATTATTATTATAAATACTCTAAGAGGGCTGTTGCTTTGCTAGAGGTGCAGCGTTGTCTTTGTTTGCCTGGTAGTCTGCAAACTCAAGGCTATGACTTCTAATTCTGCCACAGTGCAGTCCCAGTGTGATCTCAAACAGCTAACTTTCTTGAACTTGGTCGGTTAGGATATTTAGTAGGGATTTACTATGTGCCGAGTGCTGTATGTGCTGGGGTGGGGGCAGTGTAATTTGCCTGGCCCACATAGGACTCCCAACCTAAGTACTGATGTATTAATAATGTTGGTATTTGTTAAGCGCTTACTATGTGCAGAGCACTGTTCTAAGCGCTGGGGTAGACACAGGGAGAAGCAACATGCCGTAGTTGATAGAGCACGTGCCTGGGAGTCAGAAGGTCATGGGTTCTAATTCCGGCTCCACCACTTGTCTGCTACCTGACCTTGGGCAAGTAACTTCTCTTCTCTGGGCCTCAGTTCCCTCATCTGTAAAATGAGGATTAAGTCTGTGAGCTCTGTGTGGGACAGGGACTGTGTCCAATCCGATTAACTTGTATCTACCCCAGCTCTTAGAACAGCACCTGGTACATAGTAAGCACTGAACAAATACCATAATTATTATTACAGGGTACTGGCTAATATGGAATGGTAAGGAATCAGATGTAAACAATTCCATCTTAAAGTGATTATCGCTATTATTAAATCCTGCACCTTCATTTTCATCTTCTGAAATTCATTTTGATGATCGTGGTTGCTGCCAAACATTATACCTATAAATTTTTCCATTATCTGGCACTTAAAAAAAAAAAAAATCCTCCCAATACATCTGCGGATCCTAACTTCTTTCTGGTCTTCTTTATCATGTCCTTGATGTCTTTCAAAATAAATTGCTGCTGCTCAAGCAGTGCCTTTTTTCTGAATCTATAAATGAATTTGAATAACTGAAGCCTTTCTCTAAATTGTTTTTTGGAACTCGGCTCTATATCTAATTTTGTTCTTATTTCCCGGGGAAACCAAGTGCAGTTTAACTTTATAGAGCTGTTTTCTGGCTCTTTCAGTTTGGGTCGAAAAAAAGTAAAGTTCGTCACCCGTTTCATACTGTTCTTGTGATGCATTTTGAACCCTCGCTTATTCCCCCAAAACCAAGATTGTAACAACCGTCCTGGATTATCTCTTGTCTGGAGGAAAGGATTGTTTTAATACTGATATGGGGCGAACTCTGCATCTGTAATGGTAGAACATGCTGTCTGGGGGTGAAACCTTTGAGCTGGTCTCGAAAGGCAGGTCTATTGTAAGCGGCATTTCCATGTAATTGTGTTATCGCTGCAGTTCTGAAAATATGAACAGGCAAGGCCTTTGTGTGGAAATCTGGTCCCTGGGTATCTAAAGTCCACTTCTCTTGAAACAATCATTGGTATTTATTGAGCACTTACTATGTATAGATCAGTATAGTAAGCGTTAGGGAGACTACAAACCCACTATTGTCCTACTACAACCCAGCCCCTAAACTACGCTCCTCTAATGCTAACCTTCTCACTGCACCTCCATCACATCTGTCTTGCGCCCACCTCTTGCGCATGTCCTGCCTCTGGCATGGCACGCTCTCCCTCCTCAGATCCTTCAGACAATTACTCTCCCCTCTCCCTCCTCAGATCCTTCAGACAATTACTCTCCCCGCTTCAAAGCTTTACTGAAAGTACATCTCCTTCAAGAGGCCTTTCCTGACTAATCCCTCCTTTCCTCTTTTCTCACTCCCTCCTGTGTCACCCTGACTTGTTCCCTCTATTCATCCCCATCCCAGCCCCACAGTACTTATGTACTTCTCTGAAATTTTTTATTAATATTGATGTCTGTCTCTCCCTCTAAACTGGAAGCTCGGTGTGGGCAGGGAATGTGTCTGTTATATTGCTGTATTGAACTCTCCCAGTGCTTAGTACAGTGCTCTGCACAGAGTAAGCGCTCAATAAATACAATTGACTGATTACAATTCAACAGAATT
Organism: Ornithorhynchus anatinus; assembly: GCF_004115215.2. Lineage (NCBI taxonomy): Eukaryota > Metazoa > Chordata > Mammalia > Monotremata > Ornithorhynchidae > Ornithorhynchus > Ornithorhynchus anatinus. The sequence continues at coordinate 35,287,203 of NC_041745.1, forward strand.
AGCAGACACATTCCCTGCCCATAACAAGCTTGCAGTCTAGAGGGCTTACAGTGTGGGTGCTTTTTTTTTTCCCTGAGCCATGAGTCTCTTCTGGGGAGCCAAGTAACCAAAGGTAGTTTTCAGCTGAGGCTAGAAAACATTTCTTTAAGAATTGGGCTGAGAGTAGATCTGAGTTGTTGGCAACTGCCTAAAATCTCCTCGGTCCTCTGCGCTTCCGCCTCATTTGTAATGAAGTGTAATCCAGTCAGCGGTCCCCAGAACTCACGTTGCCTGGGATTTGCAGCCCATCGGAACCTGGATTTCGCTCTTGGATGTGGACCCTGGGAAGGTGTGGGTTCTTTCCCAGGTGGGCTGACGTTTAGAGCCTCTATCATGGGGAAATTTCCGTGCATTTGGGGTCAGTTTTGTCTTTTACCTCGGTGGGTTCTATCATTATGCTGGGTTTATTATTGCTTTGGAGGGTGTTTTATGGCTACATCTTAGAAGTTTGTGCAGTAGTCGAAGCTCGATAAAACCCTTTGCGAACAATAGAAAATTCTAGCATTTTCGGTAATTTCTCCAGGCTCTTATGATTAGTTCCTTCTCTCAGAGAGAGAATGTAAAAGACTTTATAAGTAGAACCCCATTGACACGTTTTTGTATTTAGCCAGTAGAGGTAGCTATTGCATAAAGCAGTTCTCTAAATCCTAGCTCGAAACTCAGCCCTCTTAGAAGGAAAATAAATCAGATCATGCAGTATTTTTAACTACCATATTTATAAAAAAAACGCTTCGTTTTCATTTTATGCCGCTTGTTTGGTGCTTTTTGTGTTTGATTATAAGGTTCTCTGGAAAATTAGTAAATTACACCATATTAAATTGATTATTAATCCTCTATTTTTAGGCATGAAGCTCTGCTGTATTATGTTTTAGCAGCAGAAACTGGAATTGAAGTATCGCAGACCAATATAGCACATATCTGTGAAGAGAGACCAGTAAGTAAAATAATTCCTAGTGTATTATGAAGTTGAACGTGAGAGTACATCAGTCACTAGTCTAAAATTTATTTGGCATGGATAGAAAATGGACTTTTTTTGTTTTTAATCCTTAGGAGCTGGCAAGAAGATTCCTGGGGATTAATTGTGTTTGGAGATACTATAATTTCTCAGTCTTTCAAATCAATGCTCCCTCGTTTGGTATGTATAGAAAACCTGTGGCTAAATGAAGACATTAGCAGGGAAACAGTGAAAATGCATCAGCTTCATTTAAGATGCAGTATTTTTAATAAACAAGTTAGGAAAGAGAGCAAGTTCTATGCCAGTAAAAAAGTGGATTACAAGTCTGCTCTCATCAGCACAGAAAATGTCTTCTCTTTATTTCTAAAGACCCATCACTGGTATCAGAGTAGACTTTAAAGGGCATAAGTCATTATAAGTTATTATTTTTTTGGTTAAACTCTTGACCTGAAATCCTCCCTAGGAGAAGAGAATAGCTAAGCAGTATGAAAAAAGCATATTATGAAAAACAGCCAAAGTGGCAAGATTTCTAGTCTGAAACAACAAACTGCACACCTCAGATCAACCTGAGGGTTTAGGGTAGTGTCTCAGTGCTAATGCAGTGAGGGTCAGAGGAGCAACCCTCTCATGATCTGGTTCTTATAACAAGCACGCGTTAAGAGTGAAGAAGCAGGCGCTCCTCCAGTACTCTGAGGAAACAGCAAATCTGCTGTCATTAACAGAATAAATACAGCAGGGACTTCTAGCTCTGTTTGAAATGCATACACTTGACAACACAAAACTCTTTCTTGCCCCCAAGCTTATTTGAAGATGGGAGACCTTTACTACTATGGCCACCAGAACCAGTCCAAAGACCTTGAGCTGTCAGTGCAGATGTACGCCCAAGCCGCTGTGGATGGAGACTCACAGGTATAGAACTTTCTGCCTCCAGGTTCCATTTCCGAATTGATCATTTGGGACTAGCCCCAGTAGCATTTACATCTCCGATGAACTGGACCTCTGTGTCAATGCCAGGAACTGGGGTGTTTCAGGGCCTAGTAAGAGCATGGGCCTGGGAGACAGAGGACTGGGGTTCTAGTTCTGGCTCTGCCACCTGTCTGCTGTGTGACTTTGTGCAAGTCACTTAACTTCTCTGGGCCTCATGAGTTTCTTCATCCATAAAAGGGGAATTTAATACCTCTTCTCCCTCCTACTTGGATGGTGAACCTGATAAGGGACAGGGACTGTGTCCAACCTGGTTATATTATATCCGCCCCAGTGCTTAGTACAGTTCTCGACACAGAGTTAGAACTTAACAAATGCCACTATTACAATTGTTTCTTCTATCCTTGATGTGCCACAAGAATATCATTGAGATGACATTACCAGTTCTGCTCGGCAAAATTTGTTTAACTGCCCTTAGTTATTGTGGGCGGATATGGCTAGGCCATAGAAGTGAGGGGAAGAGAGAACCCTGTTTTCTATCTCATTTGACAGGTCTGGGGTTCTTCCTTTGAGATTCACCCCAAGTAACAGTGCCATTAGCTGCAATGTAATTAAATGTGTTCAGCCCTTCACCTTAAACTGTGCAGCAGATTAGTGATGTTCCAAACCTCCCCTTCCAATCTTCACATTTACATAGACCCAGGAGGAAAATAAAGCTTAAGCTGGGAATCAGGATGAAAATTTTTCCATAACCTATGGGTCAACTCTCAGATACCTATTTTTCCATAACCTATGGGTCAACTCTGGATAGAGCAAGGGCCTGGGAGTCAGAAGGTCATGGGTTCTAATTCCAGCTTCGCCACTTGTGTGCTGTGTGACCTTGGGTGAGTCACTTCACTTCTCTGTGCCTCAGTTACCTCATCTGTAAAATGGGGATTAAGACTGTGAACCTCATGTGGGACAACATAATTGCCTTGTATCTACCCCCAGCTCTTAGAACAGTGCTTGGCACATAGTAAGCTCTTAGCAAATACCCTAAAAAAGTGCTTAACAAGACTATAATTATTAAATCTGAAAGAACCTTTTTTAGACTTTTAAACATCAAGAAGCGGAGGTGAAGCACATTACCACAGGGGCTGTTGGTAAAATTGTGCAGTAGAATTCCAGCCTTCTCTTGGCTGTTTGTAGGAAAATTTGTGAAGAACGCTTATTGCCGTCGCTTCCGTCTCTCTGTTGCCTGCAGTTGTGGGGGAGACATTTTCCAGTCAGTTCTGTTTTTGGAAAGTGAACAAATAGGACTAACCCTCCGGTTGTCTAGTTTTGGAGCAGATGGAGCTCAGCCTCCATACAAAAGCCTACCGGTCCTTTTGCAAATCATTTCTCAGCTGTATACATTTAGGGAAACCATTCATCAGTGGAGATGATGAAAACATCTGGTCCAGGAGCTAAAAAAAACCCAAAAAACAAACCCAATATACGAGAGGGTGAAAAACTGTATATTCTGAGGAGCCTTCTAAGCATGGGTCAGTGATCGAGGGTAGGATTTGATGGTTTTTGTGTTTGGATTTTTAGGGATTTTTTAACCTGGCCCTTCTCATTGAGGAGGGGACATCAATCCCTCCCCACATTTTGGATTATTTGGAAATTGACCGGACCCTCCACTCCAGTAACACTTCTATTCTTCAGGAACTTTATGAAAGGTGAGTTGACTGCTACCCTTTTGATTTATGGGCAGAACTGGATTTTGTCTATGGGCAAAATGTTCCCATTCCCTTAGCAGACTTACAACAAAGAGGTAACAAAAGGGCCAGCCAATGACATCTTGGGCTTCAATCCCAGACTGGAACCAGCCTGACAGCTACTTGCTTGAACAAGAGAAAGTAGCAAGGCATAGTGGAAAGAGCACAAGTTTGTTTGGGAGCCAGGAGATCTGGGTTCTAGTTCTGACTGCCAGTTGCCTGCTGTGTAACCTTGGGAAAGTCACATAACTTCTCTGTGCCTCAGTTTCTTCCCCTGTAAAATGGGAATTAAATAACTGTTCCTCCCCACCCCACCCCACTCACCTTAAGCTTTGAGCCTCATGTGGAAAAAGGACTTTCTGATATGATTTTATTGTATCTACCCCAAAGCTTAGCCCAGTGTTTGATACAGAGTAAGTGCTTAAAAATAATATTATTGTTATAATTATTGTTATGGATTTTTTTACTATTAATAATCACAACAAAAAGCCAAGATGGAGGGGTCCCCATTTTAAGTCACATTGCTGAATTTCTTTCTTTCTACTATGGAATCTTACCCACAAGAAGGAATTAGTACAGAAAATAAGGCCATAAATCTCTTCCCTCCTTATTAGTCATTGGTGAGGTTCTGTCTTCTGGTTTGGGTATTAGTATGCTCTTTTTGTTTGCTTTAGTTTGAAACTTACTGTGAGTCGTTGCTCCCCTCTGCCGAAACTGCTCACCTGCCCAAAAAGACAGGACAGCGTGAGAAGCAGCGTGGCCTAGTGGATAAAACATGGTCCTGGAGGCCAGAGGACCTGTGTTCTAGCCATGGCTCTACTAGTTGGATGTAATGTGACCTTGGCAAGTCAATTAACTTTTCTATGCCTCAGTTTCCTCAACTGCAAAATGGGGATTCATAGAATGTGAGCCCTATGTGGGGCAGGGACTGTATTTGGCCTAATTAAGTTGTGTCACCACAGTGCTTAGAGCAGTACTTGACACATAGTAAGTGCTTAACAAATACCATTTACAATACCTTAAAAGAAAAAAACAACCTCGCTCTGATTTGACTGAGAACAAGGAGAGTTGACGAGGCCAGCCTGAATAGAGGCAAATGTTGAATCGTAGAAGTGATTTTTCAAAAATGCGCTTTTATTACATCACTGTAGGTGGATGCTTTCATGTAGGTATAGAGTAATTGTGTTTCCCTGCTTCTTCTTGTTCCTTCTGGTCTGACTCCTTGTTTACTCTAGAGCAACTGGAGTTTCAGGAAGTGTTCTGTGCCTTTCCCCCCAGCGGTACTTCCCTGTCTCCCTCACTTTAACTTTCCACTTCCTCCTCTAAGATCTCTCTTCCTCCTCCACCCCCTCCCTCTCAGAGTTGGCAGCTTTGTTTACCACTCTATCGATGAAAAACTGCCTTCATTAGATCCAAAATCTGCCTTCTATTGGCAGCCTCCGACAGAGTAAAGCATGGAAGCAGAGGGTAAGGAGATCCAAATGAATTCTGGATCTGGATCTGGTGGCAAGCTTCACCATTAATGCAGTTTTACTGGGTGATTGTGCAGATTGTGCAGATGCATAAGCTATGGTAGAATTTAGGGGAGTCACCTTTGCCACTGGATGAAGGAAAGTGAACAAAAAAGTTATTTTGCTTGTATTTGCAGATGCTGGAGTCATAGTAATGAAGAATCATTCAGCCCCTGCTCATTAGCTCTGTTTTATTTTTACTTAAGAATGCTCTGGAGTAGCATTTTGCATTCTACTCTGGTACGTATTATCTCCGTCTGTCATGCAGTCACCTACCCCCTAGTGTTTCTCAGTCATCTAATGTGGATTTCCAAACGCTCAGCAGGTCTACTTCCTGGGAACCTTTCTGGCATCGCTGTTGATTGCGTGGGCCCTGCAGTATTTTCAGTCTGGCTCAGGTAAAGATTTACTAATATTAAATCCAAACCTTTGTATGACTCGACAAAGCAAAATAGAATCCCAAACACAGCCCATTTCACGGTCAGACTTACAGAACATTTTAGACAAACTGAAGGTGGTTAGTTTATAGACACGGATTAAAAGGAAACTTGTCTTTCCTGGCTGAATATTTTTTTTTTCAAGACATGATGGATTTTTGCACTTTTAAACTGAGGGATGCTTCAGTTTTGAAAACACATCTGCTTGAGAAAATGGAGGATTTATTTCTTGGAAGTTTGTTAGGTTTCATATGCAATAAGACTATTCCAAAACACACACAACACTTTCTCCCAGATACCCTATTTTTCTGTAATGAAAATATTGTCTACCCCAAGCTCAAGTCCCTTAAAGATCACTTTTCCTTTCTCTTGCATTTTGAATCAATGAAGTTAAGCTGAAATTTCATGAAGAATGAATATTTAAAAAAATAATCACTCAGTGAAAAATGTTTTTAGCTGAATGCTAATTTAAGGCAAAACAAAGGATCAGAATCTACTACTTATTTTGGACCTGTCTGATCTCTCCCTTGGAGGCAGCCAGAAAGAAAATGAATGAAATTAGATACTTTTCCTTCTTGCTCAACAAAAGCCAAATCACTGTGGGCAAGAGGATGAGTACCTATTTCCAGCTACTATTGTTTAAGATAGTGGGCAGGCTCCATTTTTCACTTCAGATACTGGTTATGTATTTGGGGCCGTTCAGAACTATTCTCCACATAGAGACAGACTGGATCCTTGGTCCTAGTTCTGCCTTCTGAATATGTGTGGTAAATCTGCATGAATATAAAAGGACCAGCGACACTATGCCACTAAACCAGTTAATGGTATTTGAGAGCTTGCTATGTGCAGAGCCCTGTGTAAGAGAAGCCCTGGAGAGAAGTCGTATTTATTGAGCGCTTATCGTTTGCAGAGCCCTCCACTAAGCTCTGGGGAGAGTTCAGATTCAACAATACTAAAGACACATTCCCAGACCATAACGAGCTTGGAGTCTTGAGTACAATAAAACAGAGTGGGTAGACATGTTACCTGCCCACCGCAAGCTTACAGTACTGTCCAGGATGTGTTTGGTTTTCCTCCATCTGGTGTGTGTTTTTCTGTGTTTGTAGCCACTGGTTCTCCAGCAGCAGGGTCCCAGCTGCCCACAGAAACCTCCTCTTCCACCACAGACCCAGACGCCAACTCTGCCGAACCAGAGGAGCCCTCGATGACTAATAACGTAGAACAGCGGGGGTGAATGACTCTGCATCGTTCCAGATGACAGCAGTTCTGGGGACTGTTGGTATTCCAAAGCAGACGTTGGAAAGGCAAGACACGTGGATGCTGTGATGCTCAGACCCGAAATACTTCTCATCTGCTGGCTGGTCATATTGCACCTGGAGAATTTTGGGGAAAGCAGCCTGGAAATATTAAGAACAGCTAGTGGTTCTTCCACAGGTCAGAAAGTCATTTAGGTTGACTGATTGGTCTTTTTTATTTTCTTTTCAATGAGAGGGTGAAATTGTGGTATTTTAACAGGGTATATCATATCTCACTATACAGCACTTAGCAGACTTTGACCAAAAAAGTCCTTTTTTATTTTTATTTTTTAAAGCCTGCTCCTAATGGCATAATAGACAGGCGTCTGGTGGTGGTAAAAGGAGCCCTTGATTATAGTAGGAAGTGGTTTGAAATCTGGAAAGGGAAATTATCATTGTAAATCAGTTTACATTTTTCTCCTTATATTTTTCTAGGATTCTTAGTGTTTAAAAGTCATTTAACGATATTGTTGGAAACAGGTTTTTTTTTCCATTGTAAACCTTAAGATAACATTTAGGAAATGATTAGAATTTAAGTGTAAGCTTCACCTTGAATTGCTCAATAGAATGGTTAGGAAAATGGAATATGCAGACAACAGTCTAGTAGAACATAGTCCCCCATGTTTGATTTTGAGTTTTGAAAGATGTATATGCAGTACTGTGTGAGGGGGTGTGTGTGTTCGTGAGAGAGAGAGAAAACAAAGTATGAATACTGTACGATACATAGAAGGATAATTTAATCAGTAATGCAATATAATGGGTTCAGTCTACTCTCTTTGCACTACTTTATTTACAGTAGTAAATAAAATTATTTTTATATTGTTGACCAGTTGTGAAGTGATTTACTTTCCTTAATCTTAACAGAATTTTGTCAACTGAGGGTGGAAGGCGGTTTGTGGCCCTCAGTATTTACTCACGAGAAGACAGTTTAATGTCCAGGGGCAAAAATGTGTGCCCAGTTTATGTTCAGTTTCTGCGGCGACTGCTGCTGCTGCTGCTGTGAGTTGGCTGTTCTTTACACTGTTCAATTCTTTCTTGTAAGGCTCTGTGGGTTCTTTTCTTCTGGACCCCTTCCTGTCCCTTTCCGCCACTTCACACTCCTCTTCATTGGCCGAGCCTGCTCGGAGCAAAAAAAAACCCATCCATTTGATAAGATGATCTCCCAAAAATCAGAATTTCTTTTTAATCATATTCATTAAGCGCCTATTACTTGCCAAGCTGAGGTAAGCACTGAGGTAGATAGAAGCTAATCAGGTTGGACACCATTCTTGTCCCCCATGGGACTCAGTCTTAATCCCCAATTTACAGATTAAGGAAACTGAGGCACAGAGAAGTTAAGTGACTTGTCCAATGTCACACACCAAACAAGTGGCAGAGCCGGGAAGCAGCGTGGCTCAGTGGAAAGAGCATAGGCTTGGGAGTTAGAGGTCAAGGGTTCAAATCCCAGCTTCCCCGCTTGTCAGCTGTGTGACTTTGAGGGGGCCAAATCACTTAACTTCTCTGTGCTTCAGTTACCTCATCTGTAAAATGGGGATTAAGACTGTGAGCCCCACATAGGACAACCTGATCACCTTGTATCCCCCCCAGTGCTTAGAACAATGCTTTGCACATAGTAAGTGCTTAATAAATGCCATCATTATTATTAGAACCCAGGTTCAACTGAGTTTTTCAGCCTCATATTCAAGTGCACTAACTGAAGGATTGGCTGGTGGACTTTCTTTTATTGTCTGTACAGACCAGCTGGAAGCCATGTGTTTGTGGCTATACAGGCAGGGTTTTGTTGGGTTTTTTTTTCCCTCTCATGTGAGATTGCATTCTTGGGGGTGGTTCCTGGAAGCCACTGCCCAAGGATTGGTTTCCCCTCCCTTTATTTACAAAGGTAATGTTGTGAAACTCAAAGCATACCTTGGCCTTTCTTCATTCAGAATTCAACCGTTTTTTTGCACACAGACTCTACATCCAAAGGTCACCTAGATTAGCGCACTTATAATGGTTATTAAACTCCTAGGGCACCAGAATCTTTTTAACTTAAAAAAAGGCAGGAAGGATATCTAAATTGCAAATGAGATTAGTAACCCTTTCCACTTTTCAGTGAAGGCAGTTCTTCCTTAAGATGCTTTCTGAGAGCAGTCTCCAATTTTTCCTTCCCTCCTTCACAATCCACTCTTCTTCTTCTTTCTCTACTTTCCAGGTTCCACTGCCCTGGGCAGCAGCTCGGCCATGACAGGTGAACGAAAGTGAAGGAAGGAAGGAAAAGGCAAAAAAAAAAGAAAAAAAAAAGAAAGCCAACCAAATCTAGTGTCTGCAGTATTACCCACAACATGGCCTAAAGGCAGGACTAGAAACTAGACAGAGTTGGGGTCCTCTGTCAGTAAAGCCTGTTGTGAGCAAGGATTGTCTCTCCTTATTGCAGAATAGTACTTTCCAAGCACTTAGTACAGTGCTCTGCACACAGTAAGCGCTCAATAAATACGACTGAATGAATAATGCTGGAGTGCTGACAGCCAGGCTCTGGAAGCGGGATTTGGCATATGCTCTTCTAAAACCATTTTCCTCATCTATATGGCACTATGAGTTGTGCTATGTCCCTGACAGATTCAGGTCAAAACCAGATGTTCCCCATAAAAATCCTTTTTTTTACAGTATTTGTTAAGTGCTTACTATGTGTCAAGGACCGTTATAAGCAGTGGAGTCTTGTCTTATGCTGTTGAGTCATTTCTAACCCACAGCGACTCCATGGACACATCTATCTCAGAACACCCCACCTCCACCTGCAATCATTCTGGTAGTGGATCCATAGAGTTTTCTGGGTAAAAATACGGACGTGGCTTACCATTGCCTTCTTCCTCTCACTTAACCTGAGTCTTTTCCATGCCGTTGCTGCCCAGCACAGGTGAGTTTTGACTTGTAGCAGATTGCCTTCCACTACCCAAGCGAGAAATGGAATGGGTATGCCTCTACTTGACTCTCCCTTCCATAGCCGAGACTGGTAGATTACTGGAAACTGTCCAGGAGAGATCCTGAGAGGGGAAGTAGTGGGGTAGATATGAGTTTATCAGGTTGGACACAGTCCCTGTCCCAGCTGGAGCTCACAGTCTAAGTAGGAAGGAGTAAGATTTAATCCCCATTTTACAGTTGAGAAACAGAGGCACAGAGAAGTTAAGTGACTTGCCCAATGTCACACAACAACCTGTTGGTAGAGTCAGGATTGGAACCCAGGTCTTCTGAACCCCAGGCCCATGCTCTTTACACTAGGCCACGCTGCTTCCTCTCACATAAAGGGGTTGTCCTGTGTAATCCTGGCCACTGATTAGCAATAGTGAGGCTGGGTTGTTCCCAATGGGGATCCCCAATATCTTTCAGGATTTTCGACCTCAGGAGTCTACAGAGGAAGGAATTGAGAAGATCAGGGGCTGGACTGGCCACATCCCTCAGGAGCCCTGGAACCAGGCAAAGCTTTAGAAGGGCAGGCCTTGAGGGGTCTTCTCCGGTAGTTATAGATTGGAGGTTCCTGGAGGGCAGGGATCCTGACTACCTTTGACTGAGAGTAGCCCCAAGAGGCCAGGCTGATTCCAAAGCCACCAACATTTGTATCTGCTCTGGTGTGGGCCCATGGACAAAGTTTGGTCTTTTGCTAACTTGTGCAGCCCTAGCATGGACCTAAACCCCTGTCTGGCTGACTTTGGCACCGACCGCTCAGAGTGACCAGATGAGAGTGACCCTCTCAGTCTGTGGCTGGGGGCCGAGGGAGATTTAAGATATTCAAAATGGACACAGTTCCTGCCCCACATAAGGCAAAGAGTCTACGTTTTACAGATGAGGAGACTGAGGCACCCAAGTTCACGCCAAGTTACCCAAGTTAACGGACAGGCCTGTGGCGGGACTGGGATTAGAACACAAGCTTGTGCTTTTTCTACTAGGCCATGCGGAATTCAATTCTGACCTCTCCTTGTGAAGGTTTCTTTGAATTCTAAGATTGCTCCACTCTACTTGTTTCTGTAATCTGTTAGCCTGAATTTAGGGCCCCAGAGGGAGTGCTGTGTCAACGAGGCATGAGAGCATATGGCTTGGATTCAGCACTTCCTAGGTCCACTGGTCTTGTTCTTTCAAACCTCCTCCTCCCTCTACCTCCCTCTTCCATGGATTTGGCAGATAAGAAGGCTTCCAGTGGGCTTCAGTCCCCAGGGGAAGGAGCAGAGGCTCAGGTGGCCTGTGAGACATCCCAGGGCATAGACACTAGAATCCCAAATCTCCAGATGCTGAACCCAGCCCTCTTGCCCCACTCCCCAAACCACCTGACCTTCTCCAAAGTCAGCTTGCACCGGGCCTGCTTTTTAACCACTTCAGTTTTCAGCACTTCCCCCAAGTAATAACCTGCAGCCATGTAAGATTACCTTACTTCACAGAGCTCTCTGTTTCAGGTCGCTGGGGTGAAGCCGCACTTATAAGTAGCTGAGGGCCGGTAGTGCCAATCTCCTGGCCCAAGAAGTCCGGTGTCACGTGGTGGATTTCAGCGCCAGGCAGGCAGTAGAAACAGCGGCTGGTGGAGATGGGTGTTCTTTTTCCAGTTAATCTCAGGGAGGTTGGGTGAAATGACCGGGAGTTCCCATCCTCATTGGCAGGGAGGGCCCGGAGTCCGATGTCCTGGAGAGATCTGCCCCATCAACCCTCACAATGGGAGACTGTGATCCCCAGGTTAGATGGGACTGTGTCCAATTGAATCATCTGGTTCTAACTCAGTGCTCAATAGAGTGCTTGGCACATAGTAAGCACTTGCAAATACCACAGTTGTAATTATTATGTGCTCTAATACCTCAGTGTTCTGCCTCTCTTGCCGATGTAGGGTGGTAAGGGGATGGGGGAGTCCCTCATGCAAAGGAAGGCAGTTAGTACAGACACCAGATATGAGGTCCCTGGGGTCAGCCCAGCCAGAAGGAGCCGACTTTCCGAACCAAGTCGAACTACAAAGCCACCTTCATTGAAAGACCCGAGCAGCCCAGCCAGAAGAGGCCGGCTTTCCAAAACCAAGTTGGGACTATAAAGCCACCTTCATTGAAAGACTTCAAAGGGTTGCCTGGATTGGTATGTATTACTTCAGGGAACCACTCAAAAAAGCCATCCTTCTCAAGCAATTAAAGGGAATTAGGGACAATAAAGAATGGCTGCCATCCAACACTGAGGGAGACAGCTTAATTATTCTGCCAAATCATGGAGACTTGGGCCTGTGACACAATTATTCCGGGAAAAAGTTTTCAGAATGACTGCCGGCTTGACCTGATTCGTTGGTGTCACTATCATCACCATCATCATTGAGCACTTGCTGTATGCAGAGCAGTCTACTAAGCACTTGGGAGAGTACAACAGAGCTCGTAGACACATTCCCTGCCCACAGAGAGTTTACAGTCCTAATTGCTCTTTTTTCAAAAAGACTGGGAAGAAAAAGCGTTCAACTAAATGAATGGTTCTTGACAAAAGATCATCGTCATCAGTGGCATTTACTGAGTACTTACTCTGTGCAGAGCACTGCACTTGAAAGAGTACAATATAACAGAATCAAAAAGATTCTGGCCTCTTTAACACCCTCCAAGACACAAATTGTTGGGACATTAACTAAGCACTTTATACTAAACCATGGGGTAGATACAAAGTTCCTGTCCCCCACGAGGCTCACAATCTTCTCCCCATTTTACAGATCATGAAACTGAGGCTTAGAGATGGTAAGTGATTTTTCCAAAAGTCACACAGCAAGCACAGGCAGATCTGGGATGAGAATCCCTATCTCCCTACTCCTGCTCCCATGCTCCATTAGGCCACACTGCCCCACCAAGTAAAATAGAATCCAAGGTAGAGGGCCACCACACCCATTGTCTCCTCAGTGGGACTTTGTCTAGGAGGGAGATGGACAAATTGAAATGCTTCTGCCTGCCAAGACAACACCTGAGTGAATTTTGGGAGGAAATGGATACTCCCAAAATCCACTGAACGTGGATGGAAATCAGTCTAATCTTTTCTTCAGAAAGTCTGTCATCCCTCTCCTCGAATCTTGATTGAGCACCTACTGTGTGGAGAATAATTTAGTAGGCAGTTGGGGAGCATACAGAGGAAGTATCAGAAATTACCTTGTCTCTCAAGAACTTAACAGTCAAGCAGACATACAGTGGCCACTATACAATGGTATTTTGAGAAAAGATTACACATGTAAGTCTGTGTGGGTGTGTTAATTATGACAGAAGATCAGCACAGAAGAGTGCCAAAGTGGTTGATCGGATTGAATGATCAAAACTGTGGGCTCGATCAGTGGTATTTATTGAGCACTTTATGTGTGCAGAGCACTGTACCAAGGACTTGTGAGAGTACAATAAATCAGGAAATGCTTCCTGGAGGAGGTGTTGTTTAAAAAATAGATATAAAAGGAGAAACCGAGTTTGGGGCTGAATGTCCCAGATCCCAATAGTTTTGATTCCTCTCATTACCACTCGCAAGCCTAGAGGAACTTAAAATGGAAAAGTTCCATCTGCCAACAGAATGGGTTACAGTATCATGGCCGACTACTGGTTGCTATAAGCATCATGGGTCAGAAGGTTTCCTCACTCGTAAAAATAAAGATATGATACCTGTTCTCTCCCTCACCTAGACTGGTGAGCCCCGAGGTGGAGCAGGGACAATGTCCAACTTGCTTATATTGTATGTACCCCAGCGTTTAGTACTGTGCTTGGTACATAAGTGCTAGACAAATACCACAATTATTATTAAAGCCTGTATGAAGCATTGCTTATGCCAAGGCAGACACGAGAAGCAGTGAGAAGCAGCCTGGCCTAGTGGATAGAACACAGGCCTGGGAATCAGTGGAATTTTTCAGAGGAACTTGGTTCTAATCTCAGGTCCACCACTTTTTTCCTATGTGACCTTGGACAAGTCATTTAACTTCTCTTGGTCTCAGTTTTCTCGACTGTAAAATGGGGATTAAGACTGTAAACCCTATATGGGACATGGACTGTGTCCAATCTGATTAGCTTGTATCTATCCCAGCATTTACTACAGGGCTTGGCTTATAGTATGTACTTCAAAAATACCATTTTTAAAAAGGAACAGACAACGCTGGAACAAAGCAATATGGGACCAGGCTTACTGTATTAAGGCATCTTGGCAATTTTGGTCATGAAAATAGTTAAATCTGCTCTGTTTTCTGTGCCTATGGCAACAAAACTTAAGTCCAGAAGAATTAGGAAGAATCCACCCGTCAAATACCGAGAGCACTGTAGTAAACATTTGGAAGAATATAATAGAGTTAGTAGTCATGAGCCCTCCCTCAAGGAATTTAAAATCTAGCAGGGGAAGGCAGGAACTAAATGAAATTTCAGTTGGGGGAAGCAACAGAGCTAATGAAGAGAGCCCAGGGACATTAATGTGTCAGCTCCCTGCAGCCGTTGGGTACCACCTGAGCCAGCCCAGCCAGCCTATCCCCAATCTGCTACCCACCCCGGCCTAAGTGCTCTGTCTGAGGGAACTGGTTCCCCAAGCATGTCGGCCAAACAGATTTTCACCCGCCCAAGCCCAGTTTGGCAGGATTTTTATGCTGTTCAGCGGGAGGAGCTCAACCAGACCAGCTCCGCCGCGATCCCACGGCCCAGAACTCAGCAACAAAATGTGTCTCCTCCGCTTTCCTCCCTCCTCTTCCAGCAGCATGTTCCCTCTTCAGGTGGACACATGTCCTACTTGGTCTCTTCCCTGGAACAACTGGGGAACGGTTCGCCCTTGGTTGTGGGTGCTATGGATGGGATGTTTGATAAGATAAGGGTTTATGGGGACCATCGAAAGAAAAGTCAAGCGCAAAGTCTTAAGGCCACTCTTTAAGGGGCCTGACTCATTGACGACAGAGCCCCAGGTCCAGAAACTGCCCGACTGGAGTCATGGTGGAGACGGGGTCCTGGCCTCAGGGAGGAAGATTCCATCCCTTGTGTCTGTTCTCCTTCCCGACCCCAGTTCATCCTGCCTCCACCCTCCACCATGTGTGACCCTTCCCAGGTTCAGGGGACCTGGAGAGAATGATTATCCAGATGGAGGGATGTTGGTGCCCTTCATTCACAGTATTTATGGATCACCCACTGAGTGCAGAGCACTGTACTAAGCCCACAATAGAGTTAATAGTCATGAACCCTGCTCTCAAGGAGCTTACAATTTACTGGGACACTTGGGAGCTTTACAAGTGCCTTTAATTGTAGTAGGGGTAGTAGAAATTTTCCTTGAGTGCCCTCTGGGTGCAAAGCACAGTTCTAAGTGCTTGGGGGAGCACAGTAGAATACATAGAACTGGTAGACAAATAGAATTGGAAGACATGCTCTCTGCCTTCAAGGAACTTACAGTCCAGTGAGGGAGAAGCTTGCAATGGTGGAGAGATAGCTCCATATATAGAGACTTCTATAAAGATAGAAGTCCTGAAGAGAAAATGGCAGGACCCATTTTGGAGTGGCCAGTGGGGTTCAAGGAGTGACCCACATCTGAAGGACCATTTTGAAGAAGGCATTTGGGGGATCCCACTCAGCTGGAAAGCAGAGAGCTTCCAAGCATGGTGTTTCCCCAGGCCATTGATGCCCCATGATGCCCGGGTTGCTACCTTGAGAGTAGTACAAAAGAGAAGTAGCAGTAGAGAAGAGTAGAGAAGCGGTAGAGAAGCAGCGTGGCTCAGTGGAAAGAGCCCGGGCTTGGGAGTCAGTGCTCATGGGTTCAAATCCCGACTCTACCATTTGTCAGCTGGGTGACTATGGGCAAGTCACTTAACTTCTCTGTGCCTCAGTTCCCTCATCTGTAAAATAGGGATTAAGACTGTGAGCCTCACGTGGGACAACCTGATGACCCTGTATCTAATCCAGTGCTTAGAACAGTGCTCTGCGCATAGTAAGCGCTTAACAAATACCAACATTAATTACAACCAGCCATCAAGAACAGCAGCACTCATTGCCCAAGCTCTGCCCCTGGGAGGCAAGATGGCAGAAGACAATGAGGCAGGGATTTGGGTGGGGCCCTGGCTCCATCCACCCCCCAGGGGTTGGGGTAGTGGATCCGGTGCAGGCCACATGCAAGCTTTGACTCCCATGTCCTCCACAGAGGGAGGGCTGTAGGAATCTTCCCTTCTAAACTCCAAGTTTGTGGTGGGCAGGGAATGTGTCTGTTATATTTTACTATACTCTTCCAAACTCCTAGTACAGTGCTCTGCACACAATAAGCTTTCAATAAATACGTTTGACTGACTGACCTCCTCCTCCTTCACCCAGGACCTCCAACTCCACCCCTTCCTGTAGGCCTAGGCCAAGCAGCCCATCTGTTTACCATTTTGCCTGGAGTTAGAACTAGGCCTGGAATTCCTTGGGGAGCTTGCTACCTTTATGTAGTCTTGTAACTCCAAATCCTTCAGGTTAGATGTGAACTTTATCCTTGGGAGGCTGACAAAGCCGATGCCAGGCTCCACTGTTTAGGGCCTGTACCGCAGTTACCAGCCTTGAAGTCATCATCATCATCACCTGCAGGATTTGCCAAGCACATACTAGGTCCAGAGCCCTGTCCTGGACACTCGGAAACATACAGGAAAGTGAAGAGAGCACAAGACTAGACATCAGGAAACCTGGGTTCTGATCCTGGCTCCATCACTTGCCTGCTTTGCGAGCTCTGGCAAGACACTGAACTTCTCTGTGTTTTGGTTTCTTCATCTTTAAATGGGGATTCAATACTTAAAGGACAGGGACTGTGTCTGACCTGATTATCTTATATCTACCTCAGTGCTCAGTGCAGTTTGGCATATAGCAAATTATTAAGCGATAATTGCCATAATTATTATTACAGTAAAAGTGGAAAATCTGGCCCTCCCCCTCAGAAGAGTTGACAACCTGAAGGCCGACACCAGGGCCCCCGTTTTTGCCTAGATTGGGTCATTTTGCCAAAAGCTGGGACGGTAGAGGGAGGAAGGAGAGGAGGAGGAGTCTGGGTCACCTCACTCAGCTAGCTCACAATTCTTTCCTATCCTGTCCCCAACTAGCTCTGTCAAAATATCACCTTCTGGGCACCCCAGGAGCCCTTATTCCCAGTTTGAGGCACACAGATTGGGAAGAAATGTTTCACATCAGCTCCACCTGCCCTGGTACAGGTCTGAGGTGAGTGACTGGGACTGTGAGCTTGTTGTGGGCAGGGAATGTGTCTACCAACTCTGTGGTATTGTACGCTCCTAAGCATTTAGTATAGTGCTCTCCACACAGTAAGCACTCAATGAATTTGATTGACTGCCTGAATCAACCACACACATAGCAAGAAAGTCAATGGCGGCCCTGTCCCTGAGGGACACCCTCAGTTCATCAACTGACCTCACTCAAGAGCTCCACCTTTCCGGCGCAGTGCAGGAGGAGTGGAAAGGGTCCACGGCCACTTCCCAAGAGTCCAACATCAGGCCAGGTCCGGGAACCGAGTTTTCAGCATCAATCATCCCCTGAAACAGAGACAGCATCTTCCTCCTGGCTGGGCCAACATGGTGATTCAAACCTTTCCCCTCAAGGGAAATCTACACTTCACAATCAGAACTTCAGCCCTCCTCATGTGGTCACTCAGAGTCCTCTAAGGGGAAGAAGAAATAAGCACTGATGAGGGAGGAGAAGCACTTGAGGGGGTGAGGGAAATGTGTGTGAGGAGAGATGAGCAGTGTAGGGGAAGATATGCAGGGTGAGGAGAGCTCTCAGGGAAGAGGAAAGTATTGAGGAAGAAGTCTTCTGAGGGGAAGAGAATGTTAAGGAGTAAACACTGAGGCGGGGTGGACGGGAACATGGAGAGTGGGAGAGCTCTGAAGGGAAGAGTGTTGAGGGGAAAGCACAGAAGGGGAGAGGAGGTGCTGATTGGGAGGGGAGAATCCCGAGGGGAAGGAGAGGTCTAAGAGACAGAGGAGAACACCAAGGAGAGAATGCTGAATTGGGAGAAAAACATGAAGAGTGGGGGAGCTCTGAGAGGAAGAGAATGTTGAGGGATGAGCATTAAGGAGGAGGAGAACATTAAGGAAGAGAACACTGAAAGGGGAAAGAAGAAGGCTGAAGGGAAGTAGAGCAGTGAGGGAGAGCAGAGAATGTTAAGGGGAGATTGGTGAGGGAGAAGGGTAACAGAGAGAGGGAGAGCTCTGGAGGGGGAGTGTTGAGAGGAGAGCACTGAGGGTGAAAAGGAGATGGCTAAGGGGGAGGAGACTGCTGAAAGGGAGAAGACTGTTGAAGAAAAAATCCTAAGTGGTAGGTGAACACTGAAGGAGGAGAGAGCACAGATTTTGGCAAATTATAGCTCTGTCAGAGCAACTGCAGGAGGAGATTGGCAGGACCTTATGGATGGGAGCAGAGAATGGACAAGGGCATGGAGGCCTGTGGGGGAACAGCAAGCAAGAACCAAAGTTGGGGCAAGCCAGCTGGGGGGGTATTCAGCAACAACCAACGTATCAACTCAGGACATGACAGCCTCGAAGTAAACTCTCTGGACCACTGCCAGGAGGCTTGCTGAGTGCCCACTGCAAACCTGCTGTGGGATGAAGGGATGGGAGGGCTTTCCCATTTAGATATCCCCCTGCCACTGCATACTTACTATGTCAGAAACTGAACCCCTCACCTAATGAACCCTCCCCTTCTACAAAGAATCCCAACCCAGTCAACAGCAGTCCCTCCACCCTCCCTCTTTCCTAGCCCCTCTGATAACTTCATTAACTTCCTATTCATTCATTAGTGTGGATTGGATGGGAGGCTCCTGCTCATAATGGACAATTAGGGGAATTTCCCAAGAGTCTTGATGAGCAGGAATAAGGGCCGGAGATTCATCTTCCTACTACTCTAAAGCTTTGTCTACACTTACCAGTCCACATTGGCTCCCAGACCCACCTCCCCCTTTTTTTTTTCAAATGGAATTTGCTAAGCATTTACTATGGGCATTACTAGTGCTAGGGTACATATAAGAATATCAAGTTGGACACAGTCCATGTTCCTCATGGTATTCATAGTTTTAATCCCAATTTTTCAGATAAGAGAAGTTGAATGATTCACCCAAGGTCACACAGAAGATGTGGTAGAGCTGGAATTGGAATCCAGGTCGTTCTGGCTCCCAGGCCCATGCTCTATCCACCAGACCATGCTGTTTCTCTCTTTCCAACCTAGTCGTGAGCTACTGACTAATCCAGAGAAGATGGCTCTTCCTGCAGGATCTCCAGGCTACTTACCCTGGGACCCTCCAGCTAAAAATCCCAGTATTAGAGAAGCAACATGGCCTAGTGGATAGAGCACGGGTCTGGAGTCAGAAGGACCTGGATTTTAATCTAGTTCCACCATTTGACAGCTGTGTGACCTAGGGCAAGTCACTTCACTTCTTTGGGCCTCAGTTCCCTCATCTATAACATGGGGATTAAGACTGTGCGCCCTACGTGAGACAGGGACTGTGTCCAACCCAATTATCTTATATTTAACCCTGTGCCTAGAATAGTACCTTGAACATAGTAAGCGCTTCTGAACATACTGAACAACAGCCAAGCAGATTACCACAGACCACCAGCCCCCAGACCAAAGCCCAGGCCCTGGGAAGAATTTGAAGCTATCTGCCCATAAAAGTGAAGATAGATCTGGCCGGGGGTGTCACAGTTTTCCTGAAATGCGGACCGCCCCTGGGCTCCTTAAGTCTCAGATCTAGAACCACTCTCTGGGCAAGCATTTGAAAAGAGAGGAAGGGAAATTGTGTCTGTTTGCCAGGGCACCCTGGTCTCTAGACTCGAAAATCCACACGCCCTGTTGGTTGGAGTATTTTGTTTATTGTTTCTCTTTTATCACTAGTACAAAATCAAATTGTGTCCAAGAATCAGATTTATGATCCTCTGGGGAAAGATATAGTGCAAACAGGGCTGTTTCGTGTGACGTTGCTTTAACTTCAATATTTACATAGAGCAGAGTGTGTGGAAACAGATACAAGTTTAAAAGATATTACAAAATATATGGGGTTTCCCTTTTTTTTTTTTACATTTTCCTTTCCAATTAAGCAATATAAAACAAGGATCATATACGCTATTTACTATATAACTTATGAAAAATGCTGTACAGGTAAAGGGGCTATAAATACAGAATATAAATGGCTCTCTTGAGGAATCAGTCTATGCCTGGAAGAGAGGGGCAGGAACAGTGGCAGGGAGCTGGGATAGGTTCAGGGCAGGGGCAGGACAGAGAAAGGGGCAGGGGAAGGACAAGGGCAGGAGCTGAGGCCTGGGCAGGGGCAACTGCTGGACTAGGGGCAGGGGCAGAAGCAGGGGCAAGGGCAGGGCCAGGAGTTAGGACAGGGGCAGGGGCAGCCTGGCATCTGTCAGGACTCAGGGATCCCATGAAAGAGGGGGTGATCTGAAAAGAAAGACTGGGTCCTCACCCCATCTTCTCTTCCCATCCCAACTCCCTCATACTGCACTCCTTCTGGTGGGAGTTGGAGGGAGGTTAAACACGAAGTAGAAGTGAGGATGAGGGGAGAGAAAGGACTGCTTTGGCTAAGTGGCTTCACAGTTTTTAACACTGGATTCTGAAACTGACACAGGGCTCTGGGCTAGAAGAAGTGGGGAGAGGAGAGTTTGAGGGAAATGGGAAAAAGAGAGCTTGCTCCTGGGCAGGAGCAATAGGAACAGTAGGAGGAGGTATGGAGAGAGCATCTAGATTTCCTCTGATGAGGAGCTCAAAGGATAAAAGGCTGAGGAGAGCAATGGAGCCAGGAGCCCGGGGACAGGCCGCAAACAAGGCCTGTCTTTCTCCAGGGCCAAGCAAGGGAGCTGGCCGTTGGCACGGACAGTGGTCCCGGGACGCAGCCAAATTCTACAATCCACTGAGGTCCCACTCCACACATCCCCTACCGGGGAGACACCAACTCACTCGGTCTGCCCCTCCTGCTTGTTCTTGGGGTTGTTCCAACCCCCATTGCCAGTGCTCAACTGCAGCCCTGCACAGACACTCCTGACCTCACATCTCAGCTGGGAACAACGAGCCTCCCATGAATTCTGGTGAAACTATTTAACTTGAAATCTCAGTGGCTTTAAAAAGCCCCCCCGTGCCTCCCCTCCACACACACACACACACACACACACACACACACACACACATAGTGCAAGGGAGCACTGTGCGGTAGTCAGGGAATAGGGATGCTTCCGCATCTCAAAATGTCCAGTGGGAACTGACATAATGAGAATTGTTAATTGCCCATGGCCAGAATCCTAAGGGCTTATCTCAGGTGCCCACAGTCCAGAGACCAGGCTGGGGGAAAAACACAGAGACAATGAAGCATCAAGGGACCAAACCAAAGAACCCTTAGACTGCAGGAAGTGCAGCTGGGAGAACATAAAATAAGCTTGTGATGAGAGCCTGGAGGCTTCTAGAGAGCGAACCAGAAGGCTTTAATCCTCTGGGCCCCAGAAAAGGCGAAAAGTATGGGTTCACAGAGACATTCATGTGACTGGCCTAGCCGTTAAAATGCCACCTTGTGGCTGCAATCGGTTGAGTCCCAAGCTGGTGGCCTCCCCGCCCAGGGGCCCCCCGCCCCGCTCCTGACCAAGAGAGGCAGGAGACCAAGACCAGGACAACCACCTGTGTTTTTCTGAGCCTCAAATAGTGTTCCTGCCATCTCAGAAAGCTCATTTCCCAAATCAAAAACCATCCTGCCGCAGCCTACCCGAGAGCTGAGAGACAGTGAGGATCATGAGGCCGGGGTGGGGGGCGGGAGGGTGTCAAGGAGTCGGACTTCCTAGGACGCCCGGGGGGTGGGGGGTTGACTCGGTGGGCAGTCGGTCGCAGGTGGGGGTGTGGGGGAGGGGGAAGTCCCTGAAATGACCTCAGTGCTCGCCACAAATCCACACTCAGCAAGACTGGCAACTCCAGCCGTGCTGACACAGTTCCTGCTGGGAATCGATTTCCCTCCCTGCCCCGCTAGGAGCAGCACAGCAGCCATCAGCTCCTGCCCTGCCGACTCCAGGCCCTTCTGCGCACCGGGCTCAGATCAGGTCATCCTGTTAGAAAGGGGAGGCTGGCTATCTTTGCCACCTGGGCCCTGGGGAGAAGAGTTCCAGCCTTCCTCCCTCCCCTGTAAGCTTAGAACTGCCCCCCCCCCCCCGCCCACCCCTCAGCTTTTTCAGGGGTCCTTCACTGGGAGAGCCAAGGTCTCTGCTGTTTGTCAAGAAATAAGATATCCATCTGAGAAAACTCTCCCCCGGGTCAGCTTCCTTTTCCCCAGGCTGGGGTCCTGACGGCCATCTGCCCGGGAGAGAGGGATTGTTGGTGTCAACCAGTGTCCCCAATAAGACCACCAGCTGGTCCCGGGCTTCCACGGGCCAAATCAGCACCCCGGGACCCTGGAGGTTGGGGGGGATTCCAGGTCCTGGCAGCTGGTGAGAGGAGCTGGTCTGGGGACATTGATCTCAGCTATGCTTCAAGGAGGGCAAGCAGGCAGGCAAACAGGTAGGCAGGCAGCCCACCCTCCTGGGGAGAAGGTGAGGAGACAGCAGTGGGGCACGGGTGGCCGTGAACCGCCCTCCCACCCCATCCTTCGCCCATACTCCCCCGGCCCAGCTGCCCCTACAAGGCTGTGCTGCTGGAGGTGGTCTTTGTCCCCAGGGCGGGATGGGAGGCTTGGTTCCCCTCCTGGGCCTCGGTGGCCAAGGCAAGTGTATTCTCATACACCTCGCCCCCCTTGACGGGGATGTCCTTGGCAGGCTCCTCGTCTTCCGTGCCTGAGTCCCGGCAGCACTTACTGCAGCGGCAGCACGGGGGGCAGCCGCAGAGCATGCAGCAAATGCGACAGCAGCAACAGCACTTCCGGAAGGAGCCGGTCAGGCCGGAAACCACACTGTCCCAGGGCTTCAGCGAGTGCATCCACTTGGGCAGGAAGTCCCAGTTCTGCAGCTTCTTGGGCAGGACGCGGCTGCAGCGGGACTGCATAATCCGTAGCACCACCACCAGCAGCAACAGCAGGACGATGGGGGTGCTCACGCCCACCAGCACCGGCCAGCCGGCCAGCGAGAGCCCGAACACCGCCAACGGCGCCACGAAGAAGCAGCAGATCAGGTAGAAGACGGCGAACCAGCGGTACTTGGCCGTGATGTCTCCCAGGCCCTTGGCCAGCCGGATGGGCAGGCGGGTGAACGGGATCGGGTACCACAGCAGGATCCCCGAGATGTTGAAGAAGAAGTGGCACAAGGAGATCTGGAAGCCAAGAGGTTAATCCCGGTGAGGTGACTCATCCAGAGAGGCAGGGGCTGGGTGCCCGGGGCAGACGGGGAGAAGGGGCCCTCAGTCTGGCCTTTCAGGAGGCTCTTTTCTCACTTCCCACTGGTCAGCGTATATCAATAGAGCCTGTGGTGGACAGTTCCTGGCAAGGGAGGGAAGGAGTCCAGGAGCCCCTGATATAGCTTGGTTTGTGGAGGATGGCGAGAAGAGCAGAGGAAGGGGCTTGGCTCCAGGGGTCTCACCGAGCCATGAAGACTCGCCTGGAGCAACAGCCCCCATCCTCAAGATGCTTCACCCTAGAGGGTCACCCCGCCACGGGGATCCCGGGGAGAGGGCAGGGGCTGCTGAGGGTCCTCGTGAGCTGGCCGTCTTCTCGATCTGATCTACAAGGTTGGCCCAGAGGGTGCCCCTTCCTAGAAGTGGGTGCAGAACCCACCCCGGCTGGCCCCTACCCTCTGCGCAGGTACACTCTGCCCATGGCACTGGCCTGGGCTTGACCACCGGTTGTCATTAAGAACGAGGGATCATGGAGCCCCTCCTCTCAGATGTGAGGTAGCCGGGGGTGGGAGGGAAGAGAAGTGGTGCTGCCCACCTTCCTTCAGCATCCTGCCACCTCCCTAGGCCTGGGGAAAACCAGGCTGGGCACATCTCAGAAGTGGCAACACAGACAAAAGCCAGCCCAGGAGAAAGTGCTCCAGCTGAAATCCTCTGTGCCTGGCAGAAATCAGGCAGTCAGACTCATAGAAATCAGGCAGTGGGCCTAAAAGAGGTCCTCTGTCTCACCTCGCTATTTCCTGTGGACGAGGAACTCTGACGATGCTTACCGCCAGTAAGCCCTGGGTTCTGTACTCCTAATGCTTTGGGAGCTGTTCTGTATCAACTTCCTATTTCCTGTAGATGAAGAACTCTGACAGTGTTTATCGCCAATAGGCCCTTGGGTTCTGTACTTTGGGAACTGTGGAAAGGATGAGGCTGACGGGGGTGGAACTGGTCCACCTGAGCAGGGCTGATGTCCATCCTCAGGACCACATGGAATTTAGGGGTGCCATTTTTGATAGGCCCCTGCAAACTGTGTCTGTTGGAAACAAAGTTTCCTCTCCCCTCCATTCTGGGGTGGAGCTGCAGTGTCCCCTCTCCGTCTGGGGGTGATTGATATTTCTCCACCCCAGAGAACTGGCCCAAGTGCCTGCAATGGATGGATTTCCCTCACCCACCGGCCCCAACCTGGAAAGCCCAGACTCCATCTCTGACCTGTAGTGAATTCTTCAGAGTGCTCCCCGGACTGGCCAGAGCTGCCAGGATGGCCGTGGTGGTCGTGCCGATGTTGGAGCCCAGAGTGAGTGGATAGGCTCTCTCTATGCTGATCACGCCGATACCTGGGGGGAGAAAAGAAGGGGCCGGGTTGAGCCGGGGAGGGGATGGTGGGCCAGGGATCGGGGACGGAGAGAAAGACTAGGGCCGGGGTAGAACTCACCAACCAGAGGGGTGATGGCCGACGTGAAGACGGAGCTGCTCTGCACGACGAAGGTCATCCCCGCTCCCACCAGGATGGCCAAGTAGCCCGTGACCCAGGCGAAGGGGAAGGGGAAATCTGGAACACAGAAGGGCAGGGGTCCCGGGTGAACAACTCCCCTGGGCCAGGCAGCGGGCAGGCCTGCCTGGGCCCTGTGACTCAGGGAAGAACAAGGTGTCCAGGAGAATCACGGAGGCTGGATGTAAACCATGGCTTGGCTGAGATTTCAGCATCAGAAAATCCATATGGCATTTGCTAAGTATTTACTTAGGCACTCTACTAAGTGCTGGGGTAGTTACAAGATTGGACACAGTCTCACATGGGGCTCACAGTCAACCCCCATTTTAAGAGATAAGTAATTGAGATCCAGAGAAGTAGAGTGACTACCCAGGGTCACACAGCAGACAAGTGTCGGATGCAGAATTAGAACTCAGATCCTCTGACTCCCAGGCCCCTGCTCTCTCCACTAGGCCATGCTGCTTCCCCATTGTCCAATCCCAAATGCTGTGAGTTATCCACTCTCTAGGTGATAGTGTGAGCAGTTCTGGTAGTGAAGTATGAGAAAAGAGGGTGGAGCGTGGCCACTGCTAGACCTTCCCAGCCACTTCCTCTCCGGTCCCCACAGGGCTCCGAATAGTCTCAGGATCTGTCCCCAACCAACCCTATCTTCCCTTTCCAACAGGCCCGGTACACCTTCCCTAATCCTGCTCCTGTCAGCGATTCCACCTGGCGGGGGGGATGGCAGGGAGGGAGAAGGGAGCTCGACCTTCCATCGACAGGCACTGCCCAGGTATCCCTGCCGCCTGCATGCAGGCCGCCTGCCACCTTCTACCCAGGCAGAAGTTTCAGTCATGGCATCCTAGGTCTTACTTAGTGTTGGGGACGGTCGGGGAACGAAGTAGCATCTAGAGGCTGGCCCCATCACCTACTCCATCATACTGAGCCTTGTTGAAATGGTGCCAGCCTAACCAGAAGAATTCCCCGCACTGGGAAGCTGCCTGGCCTAGTGCATAGAGCACAGGTCTGGAAGTCAGAAGGACCTGGGTTTAATCCTGGCTCCGTTTAATCCACTTGTGGGACCTTGGGCAAGTCACTTCACTTCTCTGTGCCTCACTTATATCACCTGCGAAATGGAGACTAAGAATGTGAGCCCCATGTGGGACAAGGACTGTGTCCAACTTTGTATCTACCCCAGCCTAAGTACAGTGCCCGGCATATAGTAAACACGCATGGGTCAGTGCAAAGAGCACGGGATTGGGAGTCAGAGGTCATGGGTTCAAATACCAGCTCTGCCACTTGTCAGCTGTGTGACTGTGGGCAAGTTGCTTAACTTCTCTCCTCCTCAGTTCCCTCATCTGTAAAATGGGGATGAAGACTGAGCGCCTCATATGGGACAACCTAATTACCCTGTACACCCCAGTGCTTAGAACAGTGCTCTGCACATAGTAAGCGCTTAATAAATACCAACATCATTACTTAACAAAAACCATAAAAAAAAAGAAAAAAACAGAAGATGTGTTTGTTGACCCAACACGGGGAGGCAAATTCCCGGCTCAAAGAAGCTTGCCATTTTGCAAACATTTCACGTCTGTCTTCTTCGACGGCTCTCTGGGGTGCGGAACTTGTCACGTCTCTGTTGGGTTTTTCCCAGGGGCTCACTACGGCACATCAGTGGGCACTCAATAAATACGATTACCACCTCCACCACTACTACCACCTCGATAT
Source organism: Ornithorhynchus anatinus (assembly GCF_004115215.2). NCBI lineage: Eukaryota > Metazoa > Chordata > Mammalia > Monotremata > Ornithorhynchidae > Ornithorhynchus > Ornithorhynchus anatinus. The sequence goes on from NC_041745.1 coordinate 35,313,582, forward strand.
TCCAGTAAGGCCCATTGACGGGGGCGGCGGGAGTCCATTCCGATGAGGCCAAGAGACATAGTCATTACCTGTGTTGAGGGTCTTTTTGATGACGTTGGCGACTTGTCCCTTGAGCACAGAGTTGAGGACCTTGACGATCATGATCAGACAGGTGCACAGGACCAGCAGGGACAAGGCCAGGAGGATGAGCCCCACGGCCAGATCCGGAAGGTTGGTGTTCACAAAGATGTGATTGCCTGCGGGGTGTGAGAGGGGGCGTGTTAGTGGCGAAGGTCGGGAGTGTGCGACCGTCACCCCGGTGGGAAAAGCAGAGGGTTGAGCCGGGGAGCCCGTGAGAGAGGGGTTCTTCCCAGGCCTCTCTCCAATACCCTTCAACCTCACAGTCATCCTATTCTCAGCCACCTCGACCCTCCCTTGCACAGATCCATTTGTATTCTCATTGGGCCTAACCTCGTCCTTCTTGCTGCTGACCTCTTGCTCATGCCCTCCCTTCTTCCTGGAACTCTCCCCCTTCACAGTCACTAGACCACTGATCTCCCCATCTTCAAGGCCCTCCTGAAATGACATCTCCTCCAGGAGACCTTCCCGGATTATTATTATTCATAACAACAATGATTACAGTATTTCTTAAGTGCTTCCTTTGCGCCCAGCATTGTACTAATTTCTGAGGTAAAGTATTCGGGTCCCACATGGGGCTCTCAGTCTCAGTAAGACGGAGAATAGGTATGGAAGGCCCATTTGCAGATGAGGAAACTGAGGCACAGAGAAGTTTAGTGACTTGCCCAAGATCATACAGGAGGCAGAGCCAAGATTAGAACCCAGGTCCTCTGACTCCCAGGCCTGGGCTCTCTCCACCAGGACACACTGCTTTTCTTTCTCTCAGCTACCCAACAGATTTCTTCCACTCCTGCCACTTCAGCACTTCTATGTCTCCCAAACCCTTGGGCATTCACTCCACCCTTCCTCTCCCAGAAACAGTTAGGTACATGTCTTCAAACTCTGTGCCCCCTGCTATAATAATGTTGGTATTTGTTAAGCACTTACTATGTGCAGAGCACTGTTCTAAGCGCTGGGGGAGATACAGGATAATCAGGTTGTCCCATGTGAGGCTCAGAGTTAATCCCCATTTTACAGATGAGGTAACTGAGGTACAGAGAAGTGCTATCTGTAATTTGTTTTCATTCCTGTCTTCCCTACTAGAATATGAGCTCTGTGAGACCAGGGATTGTGTGTATTAAGTCTATTATACTCTCCCAACTAATTAGTACAGTACTCTTGCATATACCGTAAGGGCTCAGTAAATCCTATTGATTGATTATTTGGTGTTAATTTATTGCTCTGTACAGATTTATCACATTGCTTATAACTACTTCATATTCCCTACTTTGTGTCTGCTTTTCCTTCCTCAAAGTACTCTGAGCTCCCTGAGGGCTGGGTTCATCTTTTATACCTCTTCTATAAATGTCCTCCAATCCCTAGCACAGTGCTCTGCACAAACTAGATGCTCAATGAATATCTATGGTGCCAATCCTGCTTCTGGGGAACAGCTTGACCTAGTGGAAAGACAATGGGCTTGGGAGTCAAAGGACCTGGGTTCTAATCCTGGCTTTGCCACTTGCCTGCTGTGTGGTCTTAGGCAAGTCACTTTTTCTGTGTCTCAGTTTCCTCATCTGCAAAATGGGGATTCAGTACTTAGTGAGCCTCATGTGGGACAGGGACTGTGTCCAACCTGACTAACATGCACGTATCCCAGGGCTTATAACAGTGCTTGACAAACATTAGACACTTAAATATTATTATTATTATTATTATTATTATTATTATTGTTATTCTGCTCCTCTCTTCCCTGTTTACTATTCAGCTACAGCCCCACTATAGACACTGTTTAGAAGGTTCACCCACAAGTCCTGGTTGGCCCCCAGACCTCGCCAGACATAAAGGAGAAGCAGAGTGCCTCAATTTCCTTTTACTCCCAGGATTCCTGACCCATGTTAACCTGCAGGTCTGCTCGGATACATCCGTGCAGCACCCTCCCCTCCCAATCCAGCTCCTACGGATGCCACGCCCTGGGAACACACTCCCCAGAGAAAGTCTCTGGTGGAATCTGGAGATGAATTGCTACTTCCACCGTCTTGGCTTCTTGCCCACCGAGAAGGGGGCACCTTGAAAACCGGTGTAAAACCTTTCCTATGGTGGCTAGGTCCATCCTCCTGCTCTGCAGAGAGGTAGAGGAGCACCCTGCTATGTGCCTTCCATGGTCTACTCACACTTAGCGATGTTCTCTTTGTAGGTCACATTCTGGATGGTCCAAGTCAGGTTTCCATCCGTCCAGCAGAGCTGGGGAGAAGTGCAATTGTCTTGAGAGGGGACAGTGACGTTCTGCTCGGTCTGGAGGTGGACATAGAAACTGTCGTTCAGCCCACCCTGTCCTATCAACCCAGAGAGCCCAGCAGCGCGGTAAAAGGCGAATCAGGGCCAAAGACAGTATCGTTTAGGAGAACGGGTGGTCCAGATAGAAGCCACGCTCGGACTCAGCCAGGTGTGGGATAGGGGAGTCCAGGAAGACTTGTTGTGGCCCTCAGAGGAAGCTGGGGGAGAGGAGTGTTTGCTTGATGGCTGGACAGAGTGACCACTCTGACCAGGAGGCCTCCACTCCCAGACCTAAGAAGCCAGGGTCCAGGGCCCAAATCCAAGCAACACTGAAAACCAGGGCCAGCCCCTATTTGCACTGAGGACAGGGTAGTATGGAATTCCCCCTTATTAAAGCAGAATTGCAGGATCCAAAGCTGCACGAGGACCACTTGCCAACTTCTAAAATTTACTCTGCAATCAATCAATCAGTGGTATTTATTGAGTGCTTATTATGTGCAGAGCACTATACTAAGCACTTGGGAGAGGACAAATAACAGAATTAGCAAGTACATTCCCTGCCCATAAAAAGCTTATAGTCCAGAGGGTGATCTTAAAATCCAGAGGACGAGTCTCTTCCTTCCCCTTTCAAAATAATGCCACAGCAGCCAGCCAGATTTTCAAGTAGATGTTTCAGCCCAGGAGACTGAATTTTGCCTTCTTGGGAAGGTGAAGGAGGGTCAGGATTTCCCTCAACAAATAGAGCCAATATTTTGCTTGGACTTAAAAGAGCTTGGAATAAAAGGGGGTTTGGCTCGTTTTCAGGCTGCAGGGCAGATTCGTTGGATGACCAAGCCAAGCAGCAGGGTCTAGTGGAAAGACCGTAGGCCTGGGGTTCAGAGAACCTGGGTTCTAATCCCAGCTTTTCCCCTTGAGGGATTATGTGATTTTGGGCAAATCATTTGACTTCTCTGTGACTCACCCTCCTCATCTGTAAAATGGGTTTTAAATATCTCTTCTCCCTCCCCTTTACAATATTAGCCCCATGTGAGACAGGGCCTGCGGCTGATCTATCTTGTATCTATCCTAGAGCCTAGAACAGTGCTTGGCAAATAGTATGCCTTGTAGAAATTCCTTCCTTATTATTATTAGGTTGGGCTGATAGGAAACTCACGGTGTTTTTCAGTGTCTGGCACCAGATCTTTATCAGGCTCTTGTTCCTGGCTGCCTCATCTCCTGTAGCAATTTCGTTGATGACATTTTTATCCAGCTGAGGAAAGAAGCAAATATAGGAAAGAAGTTACCGTGATGTGTGTGGGTGTGTGTGTGTTTGGGTATGTGTGCAGAGGTGCAAGAGAGATTTAGCAGCCATCACTAGGATGCTAGTAGGGAGAGGGGAATGCCCAGATAGGGTATTGTTATGCTTGGGTAGGATATTGGTTGGTTAAAAAACCCTACTGCTCTTGGTCTGTGTGGCACACAAGTCTCCCTAGAGGAGGGTATTAGGAGTTTGGTCCCCAGGGAAGAGCCTCAGAGGGTGGGGAAACAGCAGACTCCTTAGCCTGGGGGGATTTTATACCACCTAAGAGTTAGGAGATCCCAAGTTGGATCCAGGCTAGGCCAAACACTGGTTCTGAATCTCTGAAGGGCCCTGTTAATCAGTCAATCAATCATTGGAACCTTTTGAGTACTTAATGTTTCCAGAGCACTGTACTAAGTACTTGGGAGAGAAAGGTGGAAGTAGCCCAAGAGGGTGTCCACTGACTCATGAGGAACCACCTGACTGCTCCCAGCAGACTGCCGGAGTCTCTCAAACTGGGTGGGGGTCAGGACCATGTCGGAGAACTCTGAGGGGGTGTTGCGGGGAGAGATGTGGGCCTGGGAACTGCTGCTTAAAATATCAAAATCAGTCAATGCCAGGCCATGGGCTAGAAGGAATTGAACCCCAACCCGTCTCCCCACCACACCCTTTAGGTCCTGCCTCCTTTCTGTTCATCCTTCCCTCCTCTGCCCCTCCATCTCAAGTCCATCAATCAGTGGTATTTATTGAGTACCTGAGTGCCAAGTTCTGTACTAGGTGCTTGGGAGAATACAGTGATAATTGTATTTGTTAAATACTTACTACATGCCAGGCCCTGCACTAAGCCCCAGCGTGGATACAATCAAATCGGGTTGGACACAGTCCCTGTCCTGCATGGGGCTCACAGTCTTAATCCCCATTTTACTGATGAGGGAACTGAGGCACAGAGAAGTTAAGTGACTTGTCCAAGGTCACACAGCAGACAAGTGACAGACCGGAGATTAGAGGCCAGGTCCTTCTGACCTTCAGGCCTGTGCTCTATCCACTAGGCCATACTGTATCACAAGATATACATTCCTGGCCTTCAAGAAGCTTACAACTTTTCCCTCCTTTTTTTCTTTCTCAGCCCTTAGATTCTAGATTGTAGAGTCTAGATTGTAAACTCCTTACGTGCAGGGATCGTGGCCACTAGCTTTGTAGAGTGCTCTGCACACAGTAAGTGCTCAACAGATACCACTGATTGACTGATTGGTGATTTCTAGTGGAGAAGGGAGGTAGAGCCTGGGAAGAATTTCTCTCAGTATCATTCACTCAGCAGAATCACTCCTCTCCCCCAGCCCCCCGTGGCACCTCTCCCCAAATGTCTTCAGAATTCCAGTCCTCAGCAGGCCTACCTGGATGATGAGTTTGGTGAAAGGATCTGTGATAACTTTCAGGAGTTCGGGGGCATCTTCCCCACTCTGGATCTGGAAGGTGTTCACCAGAGCGCTGGTGAGGTGATAGAGGTAATGGGTGGCCGCCTCCAAAGGCAGGAGCACCAGCACCGACAGCCAGTTAAAGAAGTCGTGGACGGTCGCCCCGGCGAAGGCCCTGCAGAGGCAAGACAGCAGGAGGGAGGGAGGGAGGGTTAGGCAAAAGGGCCGAGGCCAGGAGCCCCAGGCCGAGACCCCCGGTAGGAAAAGGTCTTTAGCCGAGGTCAGGGGAAGGGGGCAGGAAACTCCCCTCCCCAAAGCCCTTTGATGTCTTGCCATTCCCGTGGCTGTGCACAGACAGGCAGGCATGCGGGGCGTTTCCCGGCGTGCTCCGGGCCTGTAATTGGCCCCGGGCCCCCCCCCCCACCCCCCGCCCCGGCTGAGTAAGCGCCCAAATGAATCCTGAAGCCATCTCACTGTGCCCCACGGAACTGGCTGGGCTCTCATTTCCTGATGCAAGGGCAGTCCCCCGCATCTCCGCCGGACCGGCCAGTCAAGTCTCCCACCCAGCCCTGCCTCCCAGGGGCTCCGGGGCCGAGGCCCATCAATTAGCACCACAGTCAGCCAGCGAGCCTTGCAGAAAGAGTGCGTGCTCATCGCTGCTGACACACTCTCTGGGCTTGAACGCCCCGCCCGGCTCGCTCACTTCTTCACTCTGGTCTTTTTATAGGAGTTGGTCTGACTGACCCAGAGGCAAGACAAGAAGCAGCGTGGGATGCTGGCCTTAACCCCCGGGCGGATGGGGAAAGGAAAGGCTTCTGTGGCCTCCGGATCATCACCCCCAACCCCGACATGACCTTTCCGATGAGTATTTTTAAATGGTGCCCAGCTTGATGTCTAAACAGGATCCAGGTGAAGGACAAAGGGGAAGTGAACCCGATCCGGTCAAATGAGAACTTTACAAAGTTGGAATTCTTTATAATAAAAGGCTGTTCTGGGGTGGGGTGGCCTGGGCCGAGTCATTCAAACCACTCAACATCTACTCAACATCCGTCGATGGTAGCACAATGATCTGACCAGGCCGGGACCTATTAGAACAGCTTCAAGAGGGTCTTTCCCTGCTTTAGAAACAATCATTCATTCATGAAATAGTATTTATTGAGCACTCACCATGTGCGGAGAACTGTACTAAGCGTTTGGGAGAGTACAATACAACAATGCACAGTTACATCCCTGCCCACAACAAGCTTAGGGTCTAGAGTAGGGGAAACAGACATCAATACAAATAAATAAAATGACTGATAGATAGATATGTGCTGTGGGGCAAGGGAGCAAGTCATGGTGACCCAGAAAGGAGTGGGAGATGAGGAAAGGTCTATGGGAAGGCCTCTTGGAGATGTGCCTTCAATAAGGCTTTGAAGAAGGGAGAGTAATTGTTCATCAGATTTGAGCGGGAAGGGTTTTCCTGGCCAGAGGCAGGACATAGGTTAGGGGTTGGTGGTGAGAGAGGTGAGATCGAGTCACAGTGAAAAGGTTATCACTAGAGGAGCAAAGTGCGCAGGGTGGGTTGTAGAAGGAGAGAAGTGAGGTGAGGTAGACGGGGGCAAGGTGATGGAATGCTTTAAAGCCAATGGTGAGGAGTTTTTCTTTGATGAGGAGATGGATGGGCAACCACTGGAGTTCTTTTGAGGAGCAGGGTGATATGATCTGAATGGTTTTTTTTATAGAAAACGATCCAGGCAGCAGAGTGAAATATGACTGGAGTGGGGAGAGAGAGGGGGCTGGGAGGTCAGCAAGGAGCTGATGCAGTAATCCAGGCGGGACAGGATGAGTGATTGTATTAACAGGGTAGCAGTTTGGTTTGAGAGGAAAGGGTGAATTTTAGCTATGCTGTGACAGTGGGACCGACAGGATTTAGTGATGGATTGAATAAATGGGTTGAATGACAGAGAGGAAGATTCAAGGATAACATCAGGGTTATGGGCTTATGAGACAGGAAGGATGGTGGTGTCATTTACAATGATGAGAATCCCTCCTCGTTAGACCGTGAGCCCCGTGTGGGACAGGGAATGCGTCCGGCCCGATCAAACTTTATCCCAGCATGGTGCACAGTGCTTAGCACATAGTGAGGGCTTTATCAATACCGTGATAATAATGATGATTATTATTCGGGGGGCCAGAGAGGGAGAGGGAAAGGTTGGGTGATGGGTTGATATTTGCAAAGGCAAGGCATACAAGAGAGGAGGAAAGGCAGAGGAAAGATAAAGCCTTGTACCTTCTAAATTCATTCCGGTCCCCAGCCTGCATGAGGGCCACCACTGTGTTGGTGACGGAGGTGCCGATGTTGGCACCCATGATGATAGGGATGGCTGCCTTGACGGTCAGTACTGTCAAGGGAAAGGAAAATTAGCCCACATTTGTTCTCAGGAAGCCTCACGACACCAACCAATCAATTCATCGATGGTGTATTTATCGAGCACTCACTCTGTCCATATTCAAGACCAGAATGGGATAAACCAATAGCCCACCCAGTCAGGGGTTCCATCTCCCACCTGTGACATCCAGCCACTGGTTAGGAATGGATCGACTAGTGTCCCCAACTCCCTAGCTTTCCCTCTAGAAACTCTGGTGGACCTCCCCGATCTCCCCGGAGCTCCATGAGGGACAACCTGATGACCTTGTATCTACTCCAGCTCTTCGAACAGTGCTTGGCACATAATAAGTGCTTAACAAATACCATAAGCCTCAATCATCTCCCAGTCCGGTCCAGTCCACTGGGCCCAGAACATGCTCTTGCCCTAATCCCAGCTTCCTGGAGCTCAGAAAAATGCATTATGAAATGATTTGTTGGGAGAGTCAGGCAAAAGGAATTGTGTTTGAACTATCCTGCTAATTGGAGTATCCTTACTCTGCCCCACCTTGAAGGTCTATTCTAGTGTGGGAAGAGTAGGGAGAGCAGGGCTAGAGTATAGAAAGAGACAATTGCGGAAATCTCAGCTCCCCAAGCTGATAGCTCGTCTCTGGCCCTCCCCCTTCCCTCTCCCCAAAAGACCCTCTTAGAATCTATCCAGTTCTAAGTGGAAGATGTTTAGAAAGCAACTCGAAAGGAAGTCAAAAGACAGTGGATTGCAAAAAGAAATAGGCCACCAATCAGGAACTGACTTCCGAGTGTATATCGAACATAATCTACAATTGCGGCACTAACTCATTTATAGAGTTCCTTTTCCTTCTTCCTCTTAGCTGAACATTTTTTCTTTGCATCTCTCTTTACGGATAGCACTCTGGACCTCAAATCCAGCGATCCAAATTCAAATCTCCATGGGACCTCGTTTATGTTCTAGACTGTAAATTCCTTGTAGGCAGGGAACCTGTCCTCCAACTCTGTTATACTGCACTCTCCCAAGCACTTAGTTCAGTGATCTACATGCAGGAAGCACTCGATAAATATCATTGGTTGGTTGATGGATTTATGGTTTCCTCAGATGTTGCCTCCTGATTAATCTCTCACCTCCCCACTCTACATCCCCAACCAACAGTCACTTCAACATTTCCACATCACCTAAGTACTTGGCTACACACCCCCTCCAGGTAGAAACTTTCGTACTTATCTTTATACTCTACTGCTTTTCCCTCCCTGAAATTTATTTTACTGTCTGTCTCCTCCACTAGATTATACACTTCTCAAATTCAGGAATCATTTATACTAGTTCCATCATATTCTCCTAAGTGCTTTGTACTACGTTTCTGCATTCAGTAGTCACTCAGTAAACACTATGGATTGATTCACTGATACTGTCAGGTCTTTAGGTTCTTGGATTGGCCTGGGCAGATGGAGTGTGTGCAGAATCATCACCCAGATAATATTTCCCAAAGAGACCTTTAGCCACTACTCAGCATTAGAGTTATACTACCTCTGTTGGGCAAGCAGGGAACTTTCCCAGGAGACAGGGGCTCTTTGATTGTGGAATTCTGAGGAAGGAGGGGAAAGTACAGAATTTCTAAGACTTAGTGCTCTCTGTTGGGTTGGACAGGGTTAGGAACAGAGCTCAGGAAACAATCCCTGCTATTCCCAGTTCCACATGAGCAGCGTGCTGGCTGCCCCACGATGCCTAATTCCTTCTACGGAAGTCCGACCTTGCCTGGTTAGTTGATGTCCTTGAACTAGCCTAAAGAACAGTGGAATCTCAACTCCATATCATGATGGCAACAGTAAGATTTTCTATAACAATAGGAATGGAGGTATACAGGGAGTCTGACAGACAGACAGATGCCCACAGCAGTGGGTCCTCCCCATGAAATAGGAGCTTCATTCATATGACAGCTTCCGCTGCTGCCGCTGCCACCAACGGGGCAGAAGGGAGGGCAAATGGAGAGATTAGGTAGCCATGGAGGGACCCAAACACTAGGGCATATTTTGAATAAATGACCCACTCGCGAGATTTAAAGCAAAATGGCTGAAGGTAGCTGGCCTCGGGGGGACCCGACCACGGAGTTCTGGGACACGGGGCCTGACTCACACGAAGAGGACACCATGCTGACGATGATGGAAGACGAAGTGCTGGAGCTCTGCACCATCACCGTCACCAGCACGCCTATCATCAAGCCGGCGACCGGGTTGGAAAGCACGGAACCGTCTCGGAAAATATCCCCAGCGGCTTTCCCTACAAAAAAAGTAAATACAAGTGGATGTGATCTGTCGGGTAGAAAGGAGCACAAACCAACTGTAAATCGCTGAGCAAGGGTCAGGCCTGACGGCCTCCAGGCTGGGGCCAAGATTTCATTCACCTGTGGCACGATGACCTTCCTGGAGGCCCAGCCTCTCCCTAATCCAATAGCAGTAAGGAAGGAGGCTGCTGCTCACGCTCCCGGGTATCTCCTCCCATCTGTGAATTGCACCTCCTTCCCCTGTGGCTCATATCTGGGTGGTAGGATCGAAGCAGCCACTTCCCTTTTCTGTTCCTCAGTCACCTCATCTACAAAACGGGGATTGAGCCTGTGAGACCCACATGGGACAGGGACTGTGTCCAACACGATTTGCTTGTATCCACCCCAGCTCTTAGTACAGTGCTTGGCACATAGTAAGCACTTAACAAATACCATCATCATCATTATTAACCCTTCTACCCTTTCAGGGTTGGCACCTGGGCTGAATGCCACGCCGCCAGCGTCTCAGCATAACCCTGAGGGTCTGATGGCATCAGACCTCTAGAGTGCAAGCTCATTCCCTAGACTGGAAGCTCACTGTGGCAGGGAACATGTCTACCAACTCTCCTATATTGTTATATTGTAATAATAATGATGGTATTTGTTCATTCATTCATTCAATCGTATTTATTGAGCTCTTCCTGTGTGCAGAGCACTGTACTGCAATTTGGCAACAGAGACAATCCCTGCCCAACAATGGGCTCACAGTCTAGAAGGATTTGTTAAGCCCTTAGTATGTGCCAAGCACTGTTCTAAGCACTAAGGAAGCTACAAGGTAATCAGGTTGTCCCACTTGGGACACCCAATCTTAATCTCCATTTTACAGATGAGGAAACTGAGCTACAGAGAAGGTATTAACTTGCCCAAGTTCACATAGCAGACAAGTGGCAGAGCAGAATTAGAACCCATGACATCTGATCCCCAAGCCCATACTCTTTCCACTAAGCCACACTACTTCTACTTTCCCAAGTGCATAGTACACTGCTCTGCACACAGTAAGCACTTAGTAAATAAATTATCAGGAATAACGTGCCAGGAATAACACTGAGTCAGGGGAATGGAAACCCAGTGATTTTTGCCTTAGGGCCCTATAGGGCCAGAGAAGCAGTGTTGCCTACTGGATAGAGTACAGCACTGGGAATCAGGAGACCTGGATTCTAATCCCAGGTCTGCCAGTTGGCTGCCCTGTGACATTGGCAAATCATTTAACTTCTCTGTACCTCAGTTTTCTCATCTAAAAAATGGGGATTCATTTCTTGTTTTCTCTCTTTTCCCATATGAGCCTCATGTAGGACAGGGTCTACATCTGATCTGACTGTATTATATCTACCTTGGTATTTGGCACATAGTGCTGAGAAAATACTATCATTATTATTATTGCTACTGATATTATTATTAGAAGGGCAGCCAGGTCTAGTCTATAAGAGGAAATAAAGCTTTCACATTCTATGGTGATGCCTTAGGGCCACACTGATGAATTTGGGCAACAGGGTTCAAGTTGGTCTCCTAGTCAGGGGGCCTCATACATAAAGCAGGGGTTCCACACTCTGGCACCACTACCGTCCCCAGCCAGCACTGTCTCCACGGCCCAGGTGTGAGGTCGGGCAGCCTCCAGAAAAGAAGAAGTAGCATGGCCTAGTGGATAGAGCACAGGTCTGGGAATCAGAAGGACTTGGGTTCTAAACCCCAGCTCTGCTATTTGTCTGCTGTGTGACCTGGGGCAAGTCACTTCACTTCTCTGTGCCTCAGTTCCCTCATATGTAAAATGGGGATTGAGACTATGCGCTCCATGGGGGACATGGACTGCAACCGACCTGATTAGCTTGTATCTACCACAGAGCTTGGCACCTAGTGAGTTTTCAACAAATATTACTTTAAAAAAAAAAAGTCAGCATATGAGGAGGATGGACTGTTCTGGGGACAGATTCACCTCCATGAGGTTCATTTGGTTAGACACTCTGCAAGAGATTGGACATTCCAGAGATACTGTGGACAGTGGGCCTAGTAGGACAGAGCGATCCATCGGCTTTGGAATGTCTTAGCTGGCTCAGGGTATTCTCAGAGATCACAGGGTCTAAGTCATTTTAAATCAACAGCAAGGAAATCACTCTGCTGTGGGTTCAACAGTTAGCCCTATTTTTTGACCCTGTTAGAAGCTTGGATCTTAGGGTGGAGATTCTACTAAGTTACTTCTTCATGAGCACTGTGAGGCTTTGAGGCTACTCTCCAGGTATTTCAGCCTCTCCCAAAATCACTTTAGCCTAAAATACCTGGATTATTGAGGAAAAAGGAGAGGTTTTACTTGAATTATTGTTAGCGTTTAAGCTCCCTGTGGACAGGGAACAGGGCACTTCATTATTCTGCATTTTCCAAGCACCTAGTAAAGTGCACTGCACCAAATAGGTGCTCAATAAATATGACTACTAATAGTTCCTGGAGAATGGCCTCAATTCTCCATTCCACTCTTCTCATCTGGATTTAACCAGATGTTTTATATAGAGCCCTTTTGCTCCAGAGCACTTTACAGTTTTTAAAAGATTCCTCAGAAGGGAGAGACTTCTCCCCTCCAGCATGGTGAAAGTAAACAAGGTCCTGGGTGAGGAAGAACTAAGCCAACAGCAGTCTCTGAAGTTAAAAGGGGATCCCCAGACTCTCCTGTCCACAACTCCCAGGAGCCTGAGAGGGTGCAATCAGAGGCTGGCCTGAGGACAGACCCAGTGAGTTTTGCTAAGAAAGAGGAATCTGGAGGTTTGGAAATCCTTGCAGTTGAACCAAATGAGATTGGCTGGATTGAGCCCCCACCGCGTCCAAGGCTTGGTTCCTTTAAGGAATAGGCTTTCCTACCTCCAACCAGCTGGAAGGCAGAACTTAGGATGTCCAAGGAGCAGACAAACAAGTAGAGAAAGCCCAGCAGGAAGATGAACTTCACAATGCCTTCGAGGATGCAGAGTAATTTCCCTTTGGTGTCTCGTTCTGCAAAACACATAGACAGTTCAGTGAAGCCCAGCTCCAAGATGGCCTCCGCTTCTCTTGTGTTGGGGGGGAAGGGGGACAACCAGGAGTCTGCCGAGAGTTCAAGGCAGCACGGGGCATCCAAGATCTAGGCTGTGGTCGCAGGGGGTGATCAGACCAGGGAACACAGGGGTCAATACAGCCTCCAGATGGTCTCTGGCAGAGGCCACTGTTTCTCTCTCGTTACCTGTGAAAGGCCTCGGTGAAGTACTCTCGTCTTGTGGAGATACATTTGAGAGAAAGCTTTGGGGCAAAGGGGCCAAACCACACTGCAAGGAGTCACGCACGGCTTGGGGATGTGATCCTGAATGGCACCTCTGGCTTTTTAAAGTGTTGGGGCTAGTCATCCTGCTGGGGGAGGGATCAGGCGATAATGGCTGTAAAAAGCTCTTTGTTCTCTTCAGAACAACACTAATGGTTATTTTCTAATATCGGCTTCTTTTCTGGGCTGCAAAAATAGCCTTGCGTTTTCAGAGCACTTTCCTCCGCCAAAACATACTACAGATGAATCTGGCCCGACCAGTGCAACTCAGTCCTCATTCGGTTCATCATCTCACCGCCTCCATAAAACCTTACAGTGATGCCCCATCCAAGTTAAGCCAAACCCCCTTAATATCAATTCCAAAGTTCTCTACTAACCCTCATTCTGCTCCTTCAGCCCCCACTAAGGTGATCTTTGCCCATCGTTTTGACCAATTTCCCACTGGTTACATGAGTGGCCTTCCTCTTGTACACCCGTCAAACCCCTCTCCCTACCACCTCCAGCCCTCGCCTCAGTGAAGCACTCCCTGAGGATCTGGGGTGAGTCAAATTGACACCCTCCTCTCCCAACCTCTGACAAGCACCACTGGCTACAGACCTCCCACCCATAAGAACCTCTCCAAGAGGTGAATTATGCTTGATTCTTGTTTTTCCTGGCACTCTAGCTGTACCGTCTTAGCTCCACATGTGCACATTGTCTCCGTTGAGTTGTACATCTTATTGTGTCCAGCCAGATAGCTGTTAACTGTTAGGACAAGAGAGTCTCTAAGCGGGGCCCAGGCCGGTAACAAGTTGCTCCATTATGGGGCCTGTCAGAGAGCTTTGCACATGTGAAGCCTAAATAAGCATAGCTTGATGGCATTGATGGTGATGACAGTGCCAACAGTTGTCCACCCTAGGCCTGTGGGAGGCTACTCTCCGGCGTCCCCATCACCAACCCCCGTGGCAGGTAGACAGGGGATTTTGGGGCGCCCACATCGCCAGGGCCCTCACCCAAGGAATGCCAGGTATCACCTCTTTTCCAGAACCAACCTGAGGCTCCCAAGAAGATGGAAATGTGGAGAAATGACCAGGAGGAACCACAAGGATCCACCATGAGAAGAATTCCCAAGAAGGAAACGGTGGAAGCAGCAGCGGAAATGGAAGCGGAAGTGGCCGCAGCAGCGGCGGAAGTAGCCAATCAAGAGTCCTGCACTGGGCCCAGCCTGGCAAAGCTGTTGGCGTTACCTGACCACTTGATCCCGGTGTCCTGAAGCTCTGGCAGATTCCATGGGTCGTCCTCAGGGGGCGGCTCATCTATCAAAGCGATGGTGGAGTAAGAAGGAAGCAGTTCTATTTTCTTCACCGAAGCGATGGTCTCATCTGCCAAAGCAAGGAACGACAAGCGCACTGTGGGATGTGCCCGTTTCTCCAATCCCCTTTTACGGACAAAAATCAGCGGGAGAACAGTACTTACTGGAGGGGTTTTCTCCATCTTTTCCAGACTTGCTGGGTTGTTGGCTGATGGAGCTTTCGATGAATTTACTGGGGTCACGGGGGTTTTCCAGTTCGGGCCAAGGAGCCATAGTCTGTAGATGTGAAAAAAACTACGTAAAATGTAAAGCTGTTTTAAAGTCATGATTCGAGGGGTTGTATTCACAACCATGGGATCGACAGAACAATCAACCCTTGGTCTACCAGGAGTTCCCTTTTAGACACTGCCTTTTACATGCAGGATCCTGGAGTTCCCACTGTTCTTTCCCTGGCCCCTCAGTCATCTTGTCACCATCCATTAATCTGTGGCATTTATTATGTGCTTGCAGTACACTGAACTAAGGGCTTGGGAACGTAGGATACAACAGAGTTGGCAGACACGATCCTTGCCCACCAAGGAGCTTACAGGAACTTATTCCTTTATAACATCTACTAGACATTCTTCTCCATCCCTAAGTCCAATTGTTGATCAAAGGCTTTGGTCACAACACCTGCACTAATCTTCTCCTCACTGGGCTCGCCCTCTAGAGCCTCTTTTGCTCTTCTGGTCAACTGACAAGTTGGCTATCCAAACCATCCTTTTTTAACGGTATTTGCAAGCACTTTCTGTGTGCCAGGCACTGTATTGAGCACTGGAGTCGATACAAGCGAATCAGGTAGGACACAGTCCCTGTCCCACATGGGGCTCACAGTCTTAGACCCCATTTTACAGATGAGGTAACTGAGGCACAGAGATGTGAAGTGACTTGCCCAAAGTCACAGAGCAGACAAGTGGAAGAGCCAGGATTAAAACCCAGGTCCTTCTGACTCCCAGGTCCACGCTTTATCCACTAGGTCATGCTGCTCTTTTTACTCTGTCAATTCCCCCCTCTCCATAATCTCTTCAGTATCCTCCAACAGCTCCCCCATCTCGCCAGTCACATCAAGATGTGACTGCTAATTCCACTGTACTGTGCTCTCCCAAGCACTTGGGGATTAAGACTGTGAGCCCCACGTGGGACAACCTGATTCCCCTTTGTCTACCCCAGCGCTTAGAACAGTGCTCGGCACATAGTAAGCGCTTAACAAATACCAACATTATTATTATTTATTATTATTACATTGCTCTCCACATAGAAAGTGCTCAAGAAATATGAATGATTGATACCGACTATCTTTCCCACCAAGTATTCGACAGTTCCTGCTCATTCACTAAGACCATCTCATCCCCCCCTTCTGGAGATGGATGATTTGCTCGGCAAGAAAGTCCTTGGAGTTTTCCCTTCTCAGACCCTCACCACACCGGTGACAGCATTTAACGGGAAGGGGGCCGCGGATCTCTATGGAAGTCTTCTTCCCAGTGTTGTTTGACTTTGGCTAAATACAGTTTTTGTCTCCTGTACCTGAGGTTTTGGCCCAAGTCTCCTAATCCAGGAGCGTTCAGCGTAGTTTATGTTGCTTACGCTGCTCTGAAGCCTTCATAGATTTATGGTGGGTTCAGGGGGAGAGACAGGGAGGAGCGGCCATTACAAACATAAGTGGCATTGGAAGGAATAGCCACCTCTTTCCTGACATGGATGGAAATTAAGAAACCTCCAAATAGCAACTGTGAAGGAGGGCACAGCTAAGGTCTTCTCCTGGAGAGAATGCAGAGGGCTTCTAATGTCTCATGTCTGAATGCCACAATAACTCCATTCAGACCTTTCGGTATGAAGACTTTAGATCAAGGGGGATAATATAGAGAATACGGATGATTCACAGCCCAAGCCAGTACACTTTTTTTATATTCGTTAAGCACTTACTTTGTGTCAAATACTGTTCTAAGTGCTGGGGTAAGTTCAAGTTAATTAGTCCAGATACAATCCCTGTCCCACATGGGCCTCATAGAGAGATAACAGGTATTTTACAGTTGAGGAAATTGAGGCACAGAGAAATTAAGTGACTTGCCCAAGGTCTCACAGGACACAATTGGCAGGGCTGGGATTGCTCCACTAGGCCACGCTGCTTCTCCACTCCTAGAAAACCAACTCAAACACATTCTACTGCCTGTGGGATTCTCAAACTACATAGGCCTGCAGGCTGCCCAATTTATGGGCAGAGACTTGATTGCAAAAGAGGCTAAACCTTATGGACAATTGAACCACAGGGCTATCCTGTTTCCTCCCAACTCAACCCATCCAAACTCACAGAATGGCTGACAACAACTTCAAGGTTGGATGGAGCCTGAGCAGAAAGTAAACACGATGAACCAACACAACCAGAAGCAGTATTGCCTAGTGGATAGAGCACGGGCCTGGAGTGAGAAGGATCTGGGTTCTAATGATGGCTCTGCCACTAGCCTGCTGTGTGACTCTGGGAAAGTTACTTAACTTCTCTGTGCCTCATTTACCTCACCTGTAAAATGGGGAGGACAACTGTAAGCCTTTTGTGGACTAAATCTAGCTTGTAACTACCCCAGTACTTAGTACAGTTCCCGGCGCATAGCAACAGTTCCTGGCGCATAGCAAGCAGTTACCAAACACAAAAACAAAACAAAACAAAAAAAGCAAACAGAAAACAACAGGATGATCTGCGATAGCTGAACAACAGTCACCCAGGAAGGAACACGGCCAAATTGCACATGAGCTCCCCGGACACCCAGCTGACAGCGCTGGCCTGGGTGAAACCTAGTAAAGAACAGTTTCCTGGTAAAGAATAGCTCACAGAGAAAGGTTCCAGCTACTCCTTCTTTTGGAAAGGTCTTCCCACTTCTGAACAAGGGATGTCACACGCTGATTTGGCAATCAGAGCGTCACTTGTCTCAGAGCTCCAAGCCTGCCAGAGGCTTGAGTTTGACAGCTCTTTGTCATCAACAACAGTGACACGCATCTCTACTGTGACAAGGTCAATGGGGATTTCACACAAAGGCCCAGCTGCTCCATTCCCACTAACTCACCATGCTGAGCGAACATCCTCGGTGTGGGCGGATGGAGGTGACCACAGGTCAGGTGTTGAAGCCCATTTCAGCACTGAGGATTGTATTTTCCATTTTTAATCAAGCTTGACTTGCTTGCCATCAATCAATTAATGACATTTATTGAGTGCTTACTCTGTGCAGAGCACTGAACTAAACACTTGGGACAATATAACAGAGTCAGCAGACACATTCACTGCCTGCATCAAGCTTACAGTCTAGAGGGGGAGACAGACTACACTAAAATAAATAAATATTCGACTTACATCACCTGATTCCTCAATTATCCATGCCAGATCCAAGTCTGCAGGCAGTGGATGGAATCAACTGGCTGGATGGTCCCTTGGAGCCTGGGATTCTGAGGGGGGGCACAAACTGGTTTGGATCACTTGGCCATTGTGAAGTCCCTCCCACAGAAAGTTCTCTTCACCTCCCCACCATGAGCTATAGTCCAAGCAAAACTGTCTCCTTGCTGGACTGTGCCAGGGAATCCAAAAAGCTCCTCCTCCTTCTGGCCCCTCATGATAATAATGTTGGTATTTGTTAAGTGCTTACTATGTGGCAGAGCACTCTTCTAAGCACTGGGGTAGACACAAGGGAATCAGGTTGTCCCACATGAGGCTCACAGTTTTAATCCCCATTTTTACAGATGAGGTAACTGAGGCACAGAGAAGTTAAGTGACCTGCCCAGTCACACAGCTGACAAGTGGCGGAGCCGGGATTCGAACCCATGACCTCTGACTCCAAAGCCCATGCTCTTTCCACTGAGCCACACTGCTTCACATGTGGGAGTCAGAGTGACCCTGTGATGAATCTGTGTTCTCACCTTCCATGACTCTAACACTGTCCTTGCTTTGGTGCTCATCTGTGTGGCTATTGAGGCGGGCCTTGAAATTTTGCAGAAGACACCATTAGCCTTGGTCATATAAATCTGTCCACATATCCCATCTGGGGAGTCAAGCTTCCTTCACCTCACACTGCCTTCTGGGAGGGTTCGGGCATTTTCTTAAGTAAGATATTTCCAGAGCCAGAAGAGTCCAATTTAGGGTAACTCTGGGCTCCTTTTTAAGTCACTAGATGCTTAGCAAAAGCCAATGAGATTTTGCAAAACGTCACAGGATATCACAGGATATGGTTGTTATCATTACTGGTGATTTCATTTTCATCTCTAATGAAGAATTCTGGGAGGACAAGACTGTGGGCAACTTTCACCCAAATGCTATGGAGTCCATGGCCAGGCCTGGCAAACCTACTTCTCAGGACTTTAAGAAAGCGAATGGCTCAATCCTGGGAGAGGCCTCTCCAGCAAAATCCACGCCAAGCCCAACAGAAACCCACCCACCACAGACGCCCATTCACAGGGAATCCCATTTCCACAGCTCCAGAGACTCTGATGAGACCTGAGAGTTTCCTATCAGGACTGAAAAAGGTCCCAAATTTCTAGCCTATTTGGCTCTTTTCAAATCCTGTCCCTACCCGGTCATCTCCCCTGAAATCCCTACCCCTTTTCGGCCCGGTGCTCAAAACTAAACGTTGGCCCCTTGCCGCCCTCTCAGGTCAGAGTGTCCTGTTCCACTAAACAATGTTGCCGTCTCTTATTAACTGAGGTGCCTTGACGCATTGAGTGAAAGTTCAAGGAAAGGGATAAGGAAAAAATCCTCTGCCACAGGATCAGTGGCTCCTTGGATTTTGGAACGAAATGGTGAAGTAAAATATATATATCTCTGATGAGGCCAGGACTTTTTGACTTGGAGGGACTGGCTCACTTTCCTTACTCTTAAGATGTCATGGAGAAAGAAGGGGGTGAGAAATGACCCCCAACCAGGCCCCGAGAGAGGCTGGGTGCTCCCCTTCTTCGGGCAGGGGGTGGGTTTTCTGGGATGTTTTTATAAATGGGTCCAGGGTGATGGTTCTAGGAGGAAAATCCCCAAGCAGCCCAGCTTCCCACTTGCAAAAATACCAGGCTAAACAACCCCTCTGTCTCCCCAGGTTTCCACCTATTCCAGCCTAGGTGATCCCCATCTCTCCCTCTTGCCCTCTGGTTTGAGGAAAATATTTCCCATTCCGGGAGGTGGTCCCAGGGCCAGTCAGACAAGCAGCTGACCTGCCTGTTTCTCCCTTGGTACTGGAATAAGAATAAATGGAACAGCATGGAGTAGTGGCTAGAGCACAGGCCTGGGAGTCAGAAGGTCACTGGTTCTAATGTCAGCTCTGCCACTTGTCTGCTGTGTGACCTTGGGCAAGTCACTTTACTTCTCTGTGCTTCAGTTACCTCATCTGTAAAATGGGGATTGAGGCTATGAGCCCCACGTGGACAGGGACTGTGTCTAACCCGATTTGCTTGTATCCACTCCAGCACTTAGTGCAGTGCCTGACACATAGTAACCACTTAAATATGACAATTATTATTTGTTCAGCTCTTACTAGGTACCAAGCCCTGTACTAAGCAATAAGATACAAAATAAACAGATCGAAGGGAGTGGGATAACGGGTATCTACTCCCCATTTTTCAAATGAGGAAACTGAGGCAAAGGGGAGTTAGTGATTTGTCCCAGGTCACAGTGCAGGTAAGTGGCAGAGCCAGGATTAGAACTCAGGTGCTTGAGTCCCAGGCCCATGTCCTTTGTATTAGGCCATTCAGCCTCTTGGCATACAAGTTTTTGGGGTTTCTTCTCCGACCCCTTCCTCTGAGGCCCTTTTAAAACTGAAACCAGGACAATCCTGGATCAGCGCTTCACAGGTCGGGCATCTCTATACTGCTCTCCTGGGTCGCCCACTCAATGCTTCAACCCGGATGAGAGAGAAATAATAACAATTATGGTATTTGTTAAGCACTTACTATGTGCCAGGGACTGCACTAAGTACTGGGATGGCCCGAGCAAATGGGGTTCGACACAGTGTCTTGTCCCACGTGGGCCTCACAGTCTCAATCCCCATTTTACAGATGAGGTAACCGAGGCCTAGAGAAGTGGCGTGCTCAAGGTCACAAAACAGAACCCGTGACCTTCTGACTCCCAGGCCTGTGCTCTATCCACTAAGGCATGCTGCTTCTCGCAAAACACAGGGTGATGTGAGTGGAAATACCTGGCTTTTGGGTAGACATTATTTAGGGGTGTGGGCAGCCTGGGGCCGGTTGTGAGAGCCTTTCATAAAAGTGTTTCTATTTGTCTTAGCTGCAGTGGCCGCAGCTGGATCTGAACCCCTCCCTACTCCCCGCAAGGAGCAGGGCTCCACCATCTCAGTAGCACCCTCTCTGGGGTGGGGCAAGAAGCCCAAGGACTTTGGAGCCCAGCAGTGAGGGATGGGAGGTGGCCCAAAGGCCACCATCATTCAAGGACTGTAAGATCCCTGTAGGCTTTAAACTCACTGTGGGCAGGGATCACATCGACCAACTCTGTTGTATTGTACTTTCCCCAAAACTTCATACAGTGCTCTGCACACAATAAGCAGTCAATAAGTACCATTGACTGATTCTTCCTTCTGCTCTCACTATTTATAAATCATTTATGCTTGCCTGGTCTCCACTCTTAGACTGAAAAGCTCCATAAGAGTAGAGGCCATGCCTATTGATTCTGATGCACTTCCCCAAGTGCTTTCCATCGTGCTCTGTGCACAGTAGGCGCTCATTGACTACTACTGGATTGATTGACTGGGGGCACGAGAGCTGGTCCCAGTGTGGCACAGAGCCTAGGATCACCGTGCTGCCCTCCACCCTCCTCTACAGCGCCAAACCCAGAAGTACCTACCGGCATAGCTCAGGGGGCTGTGGTGACAGGGGCCCAGGGTGCTGGTGGCCGGAGGCTTTTGCAGGCTGAAGGAAGCCGCCAAGGTGGGGTAAGGGAGGGAGGAGGAGAAGAAATGGAAGGGTGGGAGGATGGTCTCAGAAAAGGGACCTCGGTAGCCACTGACTTGGAAATAGTTGTAGCAGTCCAGCAGTCCTCACTCTGCCGAGTTTCCCAACGGGGCAGCCCAGCCGAGAGCCCCGAAATAGCAGGACTCTCACGAGCAGGGGGGCCTGGGGCAGAGCTCCCCACTGCTCCCTCTCCCCATTCCCTTCCACCTGCCCTGGGTGGAGCTCCAGGGTTTGGTCCTTCCTAATTCCAGGGCAGAACCAATGATCATGGGCGCTCATAAACCTCACCTGGAAAACCAGCTGGGAAACCTAATGAATGACGTCGGCAGCTCGCGTGGGGCACAATGGCCCTTTCAGATGGTGGGCGCTGGGCCCTCAGCGGGACAACCAGAGCCTCTGGGCAGAGGCGTCACTCACACTGGGCCCGGCCTCCGCAGAAGGGTGTGGGGTGGCAGGGGTGGGGTGCCGGGGGGGGAAGCGGGGAGAGTGGAGGGAACAGCAGGAGCAAGAACATGGGCAGTAGGGAGATAGGAAGGGCTTGGTGAATACAGCCATGTAGTTCATCCAAGTTTCAGGACTGACCTGAGAGAGCCTCCTCTGGGGCTCTGTAGCCTGGAGGGCTCCAAAGCCCCCTTTACTGGGTTATAAGGCCTGTTCCTGGAGCCCCTTCCGCTCCCTACCACCCCCCAGAGTGGTATCTTTGCGGCTGGCTCAGGACCCAGGACCTAGTCCATTGTGGGTTCCCAAAATCTCATCCTTATTTAAGGAGGAAAATATTAATCTGGATTCCTCCAGTGCAGGTCGGGCTCACTCTCTCTCCCACAGGGATCTTGAAAGAGTATCTCATCGCAGCCCCATGTAGAGCCAGGAGGTCTCCAGCAGTAGCCAACTGCCCCAGGGGAGTGGGGACCAGCTGGCATAGCCAGGCTGTGCCAGACAGAGGTGGGCAGGGCTGCCAGAAGTGCCACCTAATTAGTGGAGCGGTTTCCACGTGAGGAGAGAGATTGCAGGCCGAAATGAAGTTTACAAAATCACGAAGGGCGTGGACAGGACAAACACAGAATTGTGGTTTGCCACATCCCACACCACCCGGGCCAGGATGGGAAGGGGATGGCCCCATTGGTCGGTTCGAAGCCAACCACAGGAAACGCTTCTTCGCCCACCATCACAGAAGAATGCTATGTGGGATTTCAGCAGGGTTGAGGAGTTTGGGTAAATTCGTGGATGAGCGCTCCTTTAATGGATCACTTGAGGGAGAGCTAGGGATGTATAGAGGAAGGTTATAGGTGTCAGAGGAAGTATGGATGTTGTACTTGGTATATACTCGAAAGCAGATGTGAGGGGTCTAAAAGATACGTGAAAAGGTTGCCTGCCAATTGACAAATCTCGGTTACTCTATGGAGTTTCCCTTTCCCCATACCCACTGGGCTCAGAGAGCACTCCTCGGAAACCTCCACAAGGAATTCTCTGGTGATTCCCCTCCTGCCCCCGCACTCCCGCTAGCCAAGAGGCCTTCCCAGAGAACATGAAAAGCCTCTCTGGGCAGGCATAGATTGGGGTGGCGAGAAGGAAAAGATCAAGCTGGCCGCTCGCCAATCCACGCCAGGAGGCGGACAGGGAAGCATTCCAATTTCTGCTGCTGCACTGCCTCAGGCATTCTCATGGCTGGCTGGGACTGTCTTGCCCCATCAGCTGATTGGCCCAGGTTGGAAAAACCAGGCAGGAACCTCCAGAGTGGGGAATTCACCATGTGGATTCTAGTTCAGCCCGCCGGTCCCTTCGGTGGTACTCTATGCCAAACACCATGGCACACTGCACATCGGCCACAAGGGCCGTCAATCAGGGGCTGGTGATCAACCATCCGCCCCTCCGTGCAGCACGAAAACTAGGGCCTAGGGGGCTCAGGGCTGAGAATTCAGACAGAATGTCTGCTCCTTAATGCTCTCCCCCTTGGGGATGGCTCTCTGATGGCCAGTGAGACATACCCGGACACCCCGACTTCCTGTGGGACCGGACACTGGGGGCCGGAGATGAGGGCAGCCCTCAGGTGGGGCAGTGAGAGTAGTTGCTATGACGTCAACCAACACCACTGCTATCTCAGAAATCCCAAGGACGCAGTAATGGGTGGTGAGCAGAAATACCGGGTAGAGACCTTCACAAGCAAGACAATTCACAGATTCAGGTTTCTCTGAACTTGGGAGCCTCCTTTCCTTCCTGGCTTCCTCCCTCAGAGGGTTTCCCCATTGGCTGGGTTCTCCTCCAGGGAGTGGGCAGGGACTGGGGGAGTTTCAGTGCTAGTGAAAAGTTTGGTAAAGAGAGCTGAGGGGGAGGACCGAAACTCCCCGCTAAACTGGAATTTAGAGTTAGTGACCTGTGGATTTCAACTGACCCAGTAAAAGTACCCATTTTCTGGGTACTTCTGCTAAGACTTGCATCACTTTGGCAAAGGAAGAAATCAATTGTTTCCTCTGGCCGGGCTGAGCAGTGGCCTTGAGTTTTCCATCCCCTCTTCTGGGCCTTCCCATCCTTGAATGCTCCTCCCAGGGATCAACCTGGTCTCCCAGCCAGAACTTTAAAGAAATATCACATGGAGACTCCAGAGGAAGAGGAAACAGGTGATAAGCAAGTGGGAAGAGGAGGAGAAGGAGAAAGAACTTTCTTGGGGAAGGAGAAGCGCCAGCACTCTTTGCTTCGCTACCAGGTGGTGGATTTTTCAGCCCCTCTGGGTTTCTTGAAAATCCCAGAGCAATTTTGAGCAGGTGCGACTTAGGGCGATCTGTTTGTCTGCGGTCTCTTTCACCTACCACTTTGCTCTTCAGACTTTACCCCACAAGCCCTCTGTGAGTGCTTTTAGTAGCAAAATGATCTCCATTCGGTAAAGTGAGAGGAGGTTTATAAAGAGAAGATCATCTCCCTCTTGGGATGAAAGGAAAGAGTATGGGATTCAGAGTCAGGAGACCCGGGTTTGAGTCCCAACTCTGTCACTGGCCTGCCGTGGGACCTTGGGAAAGTAACTACCCTCTGGGTCTTGATCAATCAATGGGAAAGCAGCGTGGAAAGAGCTAGTGGAAAGAGCACGGGCTTAGGAATCAGAGGACCAGGATTCTAATCCCCGCTCCACCATTTACTGCTGCGTGACTTTGGGCAAGTCACAACTTCTCCGGTCCTCAGTTCCCTCATCTGTAAAATGGGGATTAAAATTGTGACCCCCTATGTGGAACAGGGACTTCGTCCAATCTGATTGGCTTGTATCTACCCCAGTGCTTAGAGCATTACCTGGCACATAGCAAGAACTTAATAAATACCATTCAAAAAATCAGTGTTATTCATTGGAAGCTTTCTGAGCGCAGAGCTGTGTAGTTAAGTGCTTGGGAGAGTACCATACAACCAAGTTGGTAGACACATTCCCTTTCCACACTGAGCTTACAGTCATCTGTAAAATGGGGATAAGATGGATCGTGGACCCCATGTAGGGTAGGAACTGTGTCCGATTTCCTATATGGTACTTAGTACATAGTAGGTGCTTATTGTTATCATTAACAATCATTAACAATAATAACAATAGTAGATCAATGGTATTTATTGAGTGCTTACCGTATGCAGAGCACTGTACTAAGCACAGTACAACAATACAACAGAATGAGCAGATATTTTCCCTCGCCCATAACGAATAATAAAACGGTAAACTCAAATCTGGACTGGCATCCTGCCACTAACAGAGGCTGTGGAGCAGCACTAAGACCAGGGGAGGGACCTTTGGCTGGCAATCCCAGTGTGTATCAAAGCAATACCCTCCTGCCAATAGCACAGTGCAGAGCCAGCCAATCGTGACTCCATGGTTTCGGAGACGGGCGACTGGCCAATCATTGTTTCGCCACCTGCAGCGTAGCTGTGGGCTTCAAACAACACCTTTGGGCCGAGGACCCCTTAACTCTCCCAGGAGACACCACGCAAAGAGGGTCAAAGAACAATCCAATAGACTTCTCTGCCATGGGAGAACATTTCCCAAGACTCCCGGACTTCAAGCAAACTAGAAAACACATCCAGCCCGGAACCGACGAGAGAAGGAATTCAACAGGTCTCCGTCTGACCTTTACGTAGCAACCCAGACGGCTTCCAACCTAAACAGGATAGCCGAGAAGCGATGATGGTGAGCAAATGCGCTCCTCTGAGAACCCTTGAGGTTCCTCGGCTGATAGGGACTTTGGCTTTCACTAGGAGACTGGACTGACGGGAGGCGCTTAGCAAATACTCTCACTCTTATTTTCTGCCATGGTCGCAGATGGGTGAATCAGCGTAACCAAACTCCACTCCCCCCAAAACTCAAAGATGCTCCATCCAAGCCTGCATCTGCCTTAATGCCGTAGAGTACAGGTTGCTTCATAAAATCTCCCTAGAAAAGGATGAACCTGGACCCCCTGCCCCTGTCAGTGCCCTACACCATCCTCTTTTATTCATTCATTCAATCGTATTTATCGAGGGCTTACTCTGTGCAGAGCACTGTACAGAGCACAGGGGAAAATACAATACAGAAATAGTGACATCCCTGCCCACAACAAGCTCACAGTCTGGGGGTGAGGGGAAAGACAGACATCAATACAAATAAGCTCTTCACAACAAACATTGCTTTCCACGCTAATGGAATCATCCAACAACATTTCTCTTGAGGCAAATAACACATTTCCAAATGAACCCTCTCTAATGTGCTTGAAACCACCCCTGGAGTCTGTACCCCAGATTGAAAATAGAGTACTGGAAACCCTCAAAGACAAACCGTCTGAAAGCGGGCAGGCTGGAAAACTTGGTTCCCGAGCCCTCGG
The DNA here is from genome assembly GCF_004115215.2 of Ornithorhynchus anatinus. Taxonomy (NCBI): domain Eukaryota; kingdom Metazoa; phylum Chordata; class Mammalia; order Monotremata; family Ornithorhynchidae; genus Ornithorhynchus; species Ornithorhynchus anatinus. The sequence continues at coordinate 35,339,698 of NC_041745.1, forward strand.
AACCAGCCCGGGTACTCCAGCAGCCAGAGGTGACTGGGGAGAGCTAGGAATGTAAACTCATTTAGAATCGTCATAAAACCAACCTTTGCTCTCCTCTCCCAAGTCGCTGGTGCTCACCAGGTCTTCCCTCCTCTCTTCCCAGACAATGAATCGAAGGACTCAACCAGGTATGTTGGGTATATATAGAGGGAGGTGTTGCGTAAAGGGCTGCTGCTGCTGTCATCACCCTCTCTCGCATTCCAGCCCTGCACTCTGGAAGCACTGCCTACCTGCCCGCTTAATGATCCCATCAGCTCTTTCCAGCCACAGTGGGCTCTCTGAGAAAACCTCAAACGATTTTTCCCAGTCTCCAGGAAACTCTCTCTCCCCCTCAATCCTCGCTGGGTGGTTGGGGTCGGGGGTCGGGTCGGGAACCCTTCCGTCCACTCCAGTTTGCCACCTGCCCCCTGGACAGGGTATTGTTTCAGGCCAAAGAGAAACTTTAGCCAAAAAGTTTGGTGGGATGGGGATGGGGGTGGAGGGAGGAAGGGAGGGGGCCTCTCTATTTGTCTCTTCACCTCCACTATCTCCTAATCTTTCCTACATATCTGTAGCTGGAGAGACCGGCTTGAAGAGGCAGGCAGAGGTGATTCAGATAAAAATCAAAGCCCATTAGAAATCCTGTGACAGATCCCTCTCAAAACAAAGACAGGAATTTCACTCTTATCAGGTCTCTCAGGTGCTCCTAATAGGGGAAGTTCAGCCTCCAGACACTAACCCACAGGCTGGGTCAGGAAAGAAGCTGGGTTGCTGGCAAAGCTGGCCAGATGAACACGATGTTACAAACACGATGGGTCCTTCGATCTATAGATCAATCAGTGGTATTTATTACTGTCAGCGGAAGGTCACTTGTAACCCAAAGAGCAAAGTCATTTTACAGTTAGGGCATTTATTAAGCCCTTACTATGCACCAAGCATTGCGCTAAGCCCTGGGGTTGACAAGGGTTAATCCCCAACCTTCCCAGGATCCTCTGGTAGGCCAGACCAACTAGAGACAATGTTCCAACCTGCAATGCTAAGACAAACTGGGTGGGACACATTTTTGTTCTGAGCTTATGTGTTCTCGTTCTATTTGTGAAGCCTCTGTTCATTCCTGCTGCAATCCTCTTGCCGGAAAAGAGCTATCATGCTATCTTGGGGGAGAAAGTGGCTCTACTGGATTCGAGGGGGCACTTTTCTCTATGGGGCCAAGTGCAGGCTTGGGGAGGATGCCCGGGGTTATGGCCCTGAGGCATGAGGGTGGTTTTCTGCAGTGCTTGCCTCAGCCTAAGGCCCACTTAGGGCCAAAGATCTTGGTTAGTGGTCTACATCAAAACAGACTTGGCCAGATGAACCACTGAACTAAAAAAGGCAAAACGGGACTTTGTGGAAAGAGAGGGGACTGGGAGTCAGGTGTCCCGGGTTCCACCTGTCTGCTGCCTGATCTTAAGAAAGTCACTTAACCGCTCTGTGCTTCAGTTTCCCCCTTAGACTGTAATCTCCGGGCATCTGACCTTATTTCCTTGTACCTACCCCAGTGCTTAGTCCAGTGCTTGCCACAAGGTAATGATGATGATGGTATTTGTTAAGCGCTTACTATGTGCCAAGCACTAAGTGCTGGGGTAGATCCAAGGTAATCAGGTTGTCCCACTTGGCATTCACAGTCTTCATCCCCATTTTACAGATATGACCCAGTGAATGCCACAATTATTATTATTTTTATTGATAATTACTAGTACCTGTTCACCTTTGTTCTTAGGCTGCGTAGGACAGGGATTATGTCTATTTTGATTACCTTGTATCTACTACAGTGCTTGGCACATAGTAATTGTTCAATAAATGTCATTCTTAGTTATAGTAGTAAAAGTAATAACAACAGCAGAGGGCAGTGAAATCTAGCCCGGTTTTCACTCCGTGCCCAATCATGGACCTGGCACAACACCAAAATTACTCTATCCTGCTAAGATTGGGTTGGGATGATTTTTTTTTTTAGATTTCTGCATGAATTTGATCCCTCAACCATCGCTGGACAATGACCATTTGCCCGATGGGTAGAGATACGAAAAGCCCAAGCGATGAGGGCATTTTCCAGAGGATCATTTATTTCTCCACAGTGGAAAAGTAAAACGTAACTGACTTGAGTTAGACTTCCCCCCTGCCCACCGCCCATACCCAGCAAGTGCTGGGCTTGGTTTCTGAGAACCAATTTGGGGTTCATGCTTTCTGATGTCATCCTAGGATTTTTCAGAACCAAGGAAGGATAGACACAAAACTTTGGGAAAAGCTCTGTTTCCCTAGTGAGTAGTTTGTTTCTCAGGGTATTATCTGACATGTACTCAAAGGCATCTCCTGAAAAGATGAAAAAATTCTTTTAGCTGTCTACCCTCTGGGGAGGTTTGTGCTTTGGGCCCTGGAGGCTAGAAAGGAGCTAGAAGAATGGAGGCAACGTGCAGGTTGCCCCAAAGTCCTGCCCAGCACCAGTTCATTGAAAAGATTACAGGTCCAGATCAGTGACTTGGGCTAGCGAAGGCCGGGGATGCTGGTCCAGCTCCCACAGTTAACCCAATTCTCCCATAACCATCCCTACCTGAACCTAATAATAATAATAATGTTGGTATTTGTTAAGCGCTTACTATGTGCCGAGCACTGTTCTAAGCGCTGGGGTAGACATAGGGAAATCAGGTTGTCCCACGTGGGGCTCACAGTCTTAATCCCCATTTTACAGATGAGGGAACTGAGGCACAGAGAAGTTAAGTGACTTGCCCACAGTCACACAGCCGACAAGTGGCAGAGCTGGGATTCGAAGTCATGAGCCCTGACTCCAAAGCCCGTGCTCTTTCCACTGTAGCCACAGACCTACAGTCTGCTTCTCCAGGATAGGCCCTGATGCCAGGTCAGAATTTCCAGATCTCTCTCAGCGTGGAGAAGCAGACCCCCAAGATGGTTCAGGGAAAACAGGACAGGGGGCTATAGGTATGTGCCCTTCTGTCTCCTATTTGGGGCCACCCATTCACATCCGTACCCTAGAAATGGCCCTCTGGCCCATAGACCTGCCTGGCCTCAGACTCCCTGGGACAGGGTTTGAACTGGGGCAGGGCACCCTAGCCCTCAAATGGTAGGAGATGGAGTGGATTCAGTGATGAGAGACCAGCCCCCTCTCCCCTCAGTGGCCCCATAAGTGGGCTTGATGGGGATGAATTCCACCTGACGAGGTTTGTCGACCTTTGTCTGATACCAGGAAACATTCAGGGGAATGCTGGCCACGAGGTGGCTTGGGGCCGAATGGCTCCGGCTTCTCAGTGGGTCCGGCATGGACCCCTCTTCCAGGGTGATGTCAGCAGTGTCAGGTTAAAGATAGAGACTTTGCACCCGTGCATCTCCAAGTGCCAATATCCTTTTTAAAGCAAAGTGGATCAGGTGTTAGGCCTTGGCTCCGGCCATGGAAAAATGCAGCTTTAAAAATTTTTAACCACGGGGATTCGGTGCTCTCTGCGAGGGGTGGGAGACGAGAATTCTGCACATAACTTTCCCTCTCAAATGCTTTACTCATTACTTAAGGAGAGAGATAGTGACGGCTAAGCTCCGTCTGGGGGACAGCCAGCAGGCTGGGTCTCGATCCTACCTGGGCCATTTCAATCAAGCCATCGAAGGAATTTATTGGGTGTCGTATTTGGAGCACTGTACTGAGTGCTTGAGAGTACAATACAATAGAGTATTTTATGGCATTTGTAAGCGCTTACTATGTACCAGACAGTGTATTAGCACTGAGGTAGATTCAAGCTAATCACGCTAAGCACAGTCCACGTCCCACATGGGGCTCACCATCTCAATCCCCATTTTAGGCACAGAGAAGCAAAGTGACTTGCCCAGGGTCACACAGCAGACAAATGGTGGAGCTAGAATTAGAACCTAAGTCCTTCTGACTCCCAGCCCCAACCACTAGACCAAGCTGTTTCTCTACAAGAGTTCTCAAATGGAGATGGTAGACAAAATCTCTAGCAGGGGAGACAGATACCAAAATAAACCGCAGGTAGGGGAAAGGAGGTGCCCAAAATTTCTGAGCCCCCAAACTCTCAGCTCTGTCAAGCCTCCAACTGGGGAGGAAGAGCTTATTGCATCTCTAGAGTCTTTGAGCTATAATGCTGCCCTTACAGCGGGGTGGAAAAGCCATACTCCCAGGAAAAGATGAGACCTCTAGGAAGGGCCTCCATGCTGGATGTTTCTGGAGGGACTTGGGGAGCGGACGGTGTCCTCTCTTGTCCTTTCTCAGTCCATCCTGATATCTCTCTCTCTCACCCTTCTCCTCCTCCTCCTTCCTAGACACACTCTGTCTGTCGCCACTCTTACTCTCCTCTGGCCTGCATCTCCCCTCACAGCCTCTGCAAAGAAGGTAAGCCAACAGGTTAAGGAGGAAGACCAGGCAGGAGGAGACAGAGAAGGAAGATAAAGAGAAAAGTTAAAGTCGATATCAATTCCTGGACAGATCCCTGTCTGGTCTGTCGGTCTAACCAGGACTTCACAGGTATCTTAGGCAAGCAGCTTCCCTTGGAGAATCCGGACCGGGATTTTCCACAGTCCCCTGTTCGTGCTGGGGCAACACTTTGGCATCTTCCAGCTGTGCACTGCCCTGGGGCTCTGTGGGGCCTCTGGGTAATGCAAGCAGTAGGAACATGCATCCTCATTCTTCGCAAGTTAATTCTAAGAACGTACACTACTCTGAGACAGGTGGCAGGGAGAGGGGCGGGAGAGAGAGAGTGGGGGAGAGGGAAAGTCCAGCCTCGGGGGCACTAAAGCTCCTATAGCTGGGATGCCACGACTGACAGCAGTAAGGGTACTGGCCTTTAGTGAGGCGGGACCTTCCCCCACCCCCAAGTTGCGGGATCAGGGGCAGCCCGATTGTTGGATGCCGGCCAACCAGGGTCACCAGCCAAGCTTTGGGTTCCAGCTGGTGCCAGCACCTGAAGGCCAGACTTGCCAGGAGCCTCTGAGGAAGAAAATAGAAAACTGTGGAGATAGAAACCTCCTTATGAGCAGGGAATAGTGCCTACCAACTCTAATGGACTCTCCCGAGTGTTTGGTACACAGTAGGTGCTCAATCAATACCAACGATTGATTAAGAGGTGGAGGGCAGGTCCTCCTGGAGCCACACCTCCCAGCCGGGCCAGAGCCGAGCCCTCAGTTTCCTCTGATGTGGGCAGCCAGGGTTTCTCTCTGGCCCCACGGCCCCTCTCTGGGAGAAGGCAAGTCACCTTTGGAAGGCTCATTTCCATGCAGCAGGAAGCAAAGATCCCCAAAACAAAGATACTGGGAGGAGACTCCTGGAAATTTTCCATTCAATGATCTGAGGCTGCTCCTACTGCCCCTGCCAGGCACCTCACCATTTAGCAGGGGCCGCCAAGATGACTGGGAGTGGGGCAAGGATCTCCCCTCTTTCCTCACCCCAGGTCCCCAGAGGAGTCAGTCGGGGAAGGTAACATGACCCACTTGGCGGCCCTTCAGAAGGGAGAGGTGGGGTGAGTGATGCCAGGAAAATCTGAGCGGAAAGTCCCTCCGCAGGTAATGTGTCCAGTGACTCCCAGAGCAACGGACACCACTAGGGTTACTTTGTGGGTCCACGTAGTGGTTCAGATATCAGACAGGAGTGGAGGCTTCCCTGCAGGAAGGACTGGGGACCAAAGTTTGAGGGCCACAACCTGAGAGAACCTCAACATGGCCTGGAAAAACTCCCTCTCCCTCCGGCTACCCCAAGGTCCCGCTCCCAGTCTTCCTTCCCTGGAACCCAGTTTCACCTACCCCCTTCTCCAACCATGAGGGGAGGCTTATGGTGGTGGCATCCCTTGTGGCAATCTGACCGGGACCTCCAGGTTATGCTCTTGGACATCCTGACCCCCATGGCTGGGCAGGAGAACTAGGCACACGTGGTGGATGAATCTGTCATCGTGTGTCTGCAGTCGTGGTTCCTGGAGGATTGAGACCAACCCCAGTCATGGTTCCTGATGGATTGGAAAGGGGGTCTGGAACGCAGGCACCCTCAAGGGCATCGGCCTATGTGCAGGACAGTCCCTCCCCTGGCCCCCGGACCCCAGCTTCTCATAAGCAGCAAACGGCATTTTTGAAACACCTGGACATTAGCCAAGTCAGAGACAGGCCTTTTAGGATTCAATTTAGCAGAAAGGAGATAAAACGATAAATATTTACTCCTCCAGCAAACTTTGCTGGGTGTGATGCTGAGGGCGGCCAGGCAAGAAGATAGAGAGGGAGATTAAGGAGTGTGAAGCCCCAGGACAGCCCCAGGCGAGGAGGATGGGGAAGCAAGTACCTCCTGCACGATCTGGTCTGGCAGGTGCTGACCCCCCTGTGTCCACCCTCTACCACCGTTCCCTTCGCGACCCTGCCAGCCTCGTGGACCAACCACTGGTTCCATCCAGCTCCCTGGGCCCTGCTATCCAAGCTTCACGCCTTCATCCAGGCCTTTGTCCCCACTTCCCACACTCAACTCAAACCAGAAATCCACTGCATGATGATAATAACTGTAGTGTTTAAGTGCTATGTGCCAAGCAACACGCTAAGTCGGGGGAGGGGGACGGGGTAGATGCAAGATAATCAAATCATATACAGTCTCCGTCCCACTGGGGGCTTACAACCTAAAAGAGAAGAATGAGTATTTCAACCTCATTTTACAGATGAGGACATTGAGGCACAGAGAGGTTAAGTGACTCACCCAAGGTCTCACAGCAGGCAAGGGGTAGAGGAGGCATTAGAATCCAGGACAGCTCATCCAGGAAGCCCCCTCAGTTCCCATGCTGGTTACCACCAAAGTCTATCTCCCACCATGTCCCCACCCTTCCATTGGATGCCGACTTTCCGTGGATAGGAATTCCAAATACTCAGGAATGGGTCGTTCTAGATACCACACTCATGATCATCTCTGCCACCCGACTGTCACTTCCTTGGAGGGCTGGGGGTCAGTCTAGCACTTAGAAAAGCACCTGACACTGTCCAAAACCAAGCAGAGAGCCTGATGACCCCTCTAGTCTATATCTTCAACTTAAGGCCTGGCCGATTCTAGAATTGTACTTTGCAAACGCTTAGTACAGTGCTCTCCGCACAGTAAGCTCTCAATAAATACGATCGAACGAATGCATGAATGAAAGGACAGGTCCCGGCTAGCCTGCTGTTGGGGCAAGGGAGAAGACAGAGGCTGGCAGGTGCGGTTGGGGATGAGGAGGAGGGGGCAGGGGGAGAGTCTCGGTGGGGCAGTGGGGAAAAGGATCACTGGGAGGGTTTTTGAAGTTTTGGACATCCTGGTTCTATTCTGTCTCCCGGAGGCTGGTGGCCTTCAGAGGCCGGCACCTGGAAGCAGCAGTCCAGGGTTTACCTCCAAGCCCCTCTTATACTTGGGGCAAGCCACTTGCCTCTCGCAGATGATTTAGAGACTAAGATTTAGTCTCTAAATCTGTAAAATCGGAATAATGACAATTGCCACCAGGAAGGGTTTTGAATGTCTCAACGGACAGGAGTCTCATCAACAGAAAGGGCTAGAACCTTGTCCCGGGTCCCCCAGTTGGCAGGGGGGTTGCTGTTCGCCACAGGAGAGAGAGCCACCATCATCACACACGCTTACAGTCGCATATAAGGTATATTTCTGGTGTGGATCCAGCTCCTTCTGGCCACAGAAGCAGCACGGTCTAGTGGATAGAGCACGGGCTTAGAAATTGGAGGGACCTGGGTTCTAATCCCGGCTCTGACACTTGTCTGCTGTGACCCTGGGCAAGTTACTTCACTTCTCTGTGCCTCAGTCACCTCCTCTGTAAAATGGGGATTAAGACTGTGAGCCCCAGATGAGACTATGTCCTACCTGATTAACTTTTATCTACCCCGACTCTTAGTAGAGTACCTAGCACATAGTAAGTACTTAACAAAAACCATTAACAATGAAAACGCCCTCCTCTTCAGAGGGACTCAGGGCTGGGCCAGCCACACCAGATAGATGTGATTACCATCAGGGGTGAGGACACGGGGACATCCACGCAGGAGGGGATGGGAAGGGGTGAGAGGGCAGGAGCAGAGTGTCCTTTGGGCCTTTAGTCTGGAATCTGGTGCTTTCTCTTCCAGGCCTGCATCTGCCAGCACTCTTTACCACTGCCCCAACCACAGAGCCAACTCCATTCAGGAGCTATTGTTCCAGACAAATTATCTGAGTTGTGGCTTTCTGACAGGTAAACCCTCTCAGGACCTAATCCTCTGGGTTTCTCTCCTCTTCTCAAAAACCTTCAATTGTTCCCCGTCCATCTCCACATCAAAATAGAGGATCCTGATCACTGACTTTAAGGCACTCCAGGATCTCTCTCCCCCTTACTTATCCACTCTCTTTATCCAGTATACCCCAGCTCATTCTCTCCATCCCTCCCAAGTGTCCCTTCTCAATTGTCCCACCTCCTAACCCTGTCTCCGACCCTTTCTCCTGCCCTGAACTCCCCACTTCTTCAAATCTGCCAGAGTTTACTTTTCAAAGTAGAGTATAGCTCTCCCTATTTTCAAAGTCCTTCTGAAACTCCACCTCCTCCAGGAAGTATTCCTCAGTTTGTTTTTTTCCCTAGGTCCTATCCTCTCCAACTGCCATCTCAGTACTTTTGCCCTTACAAAATCTCGTTGGGCTTTTGTATATATTGTTTAAATTACTGTATTAGCTGAGCGCTTTCTCCTCCTATTTGTAAATTAACCCTAATGGGACCACTCCCTTCCCCTTGGCCTATCTGGGTAGGGGTCTCTAGTGAGGACAGAAGAAGTGATCCCCTACACTTTATGCCCCAGCCCCCATGGGCACCTTCCTGGTCCTCTCCAGCCGAAAAGGGGGATGAGAATCTATACCCCACCCTTGTAGTGGCCACGCCTGTCCCCTGCTATTGGGGAGGGTGGGACAGGCCACCTTCAACACTATACTCACTCTATCCTCCAGACAGCAAGAGATTTAGCAATGGGAAGCACTTCAGGGACAGGAACCTTCTACCTTATATTCCCCCAAACCCAGTGCCATCAACGCAGCAGGCGCTGATTACAGAGCTCTGCACACTATATAGATGCTTAGCACTGCGATCAACTCACAGCAAACGCTCACGGCAATGACTCAAAAGACTTTTTTTCTTGACTGTAAGCTTGATGTGGGCAGGAATTTGTCTATCAACTTACTCTCCCAAGCGCTTAATACAGTGCTCTGCACACAATAAGCGCTCAATAAAATAGTAAGTGCACGGTACAAGACTCTGCATATTGTGTAGGTGTGTAGTACAGTCCTCTGGACTCATTAGGTGTTCAGTGCTCTGCACACAGTAGGTGCTGATAACAGTGCTCTGCACAAAGTAGGTGCTGAGAACAGTGCTCTGCACACTATAGTCAGTCATTCAGTATTGTGCTCTGCACCCAGTAGTTACCCACGACAATGCTCTGTACACAGTAAGCACTCAATCATCAATGGTATTTAGTGAGGGCTTACTTTGGGCAGAGCACAGTGCTAAGCTCTTGGGAGGGTACCATACAATAGAGTTGGTAGACACTTTTCCTGCCTACAAGACCCTTACAGTCTGGAGGATGAGGAGCTCTGTTGATGATGACAATAATTAAGGTCCTGGCTCTGCCCCAGGAAGCGTATACCGGGACTATT